>NC_136057.1:1863783248-1868613248 GCF_964261635.1 Lissotriton helveticus
ATGCTTTTTTCCTGTTCGCAATTGCTGTTTGTGTGCTCGGGGTAAATATCTTGCGAACACACATTTTGAGAGCGCGAACAAGCAAAAAATTTCGTGAAGTCATGGAACGCAGAATTCTGGGCAATTTCGCGCTCTCCGCGGAACGCAAAACTACCCAAATTCCGCAAATTCCACGAGCGGAGCGGAATCTACCGACCAGGCCTAATAAAAACCTGGCCACGGTTTCCCAGGTAGAGGATATTTAATGATTCAGCCCTCCCATTTGTAATGGACGTAAAGTTACTGCTGGCATAAACTACTGGTTTAAGATGGCGGCAACTTACTACCCACTCTTGTAATAAGAGCTATAGTGGGTCACACGTTTTCATATAAGATCGCAGAGAACGAATCCACTCCATTATCCATATCAATCCATATTCCGTGTTTCAACATGAGCCCCGGCTCCGTTTTGAGAAACCTGTGATCAGAGTGCCATTTTGTCACATTTCTTGAACGGTCTGCCAGACCCGAAATCAATTCATCTTCTGTAACAACCTCTCCCATCACTGCATAAAGATGACAATAAACATGCTTTCCCTTTTCTTAAATGTTGCTTTCCATTTGTTTCGTAACTTTAAAACGAAAGCACATCACAACCAATAGGAGAAACACATTTAATAAAGTGAGATGGGGAAGATTGCGACATACAGAGAGAATGAATAAAGAGGAGCTGTTCTGAAAGGCAAGCAGCCAGTTACCCAGCTGCTAAGTCGGGATTGTTGACTTTGATAATGCCTGCCACTCCCATGAGCATGAAAATAGAGAGATGAAGGCGCCGAGAATTGCCATGACAACTCCGATACTGGGTCAGAGGACTCGCTCAAGCTAAGTAAATGGTGCCAACATGTTTAAGTATTAGCAAAGGGGCAGACCATAGTGAGTCCCCAGTCACCTCTTACCGCGTGAACAGAAGTGCAGTATGCTGAGTTTGCGGAACTCTGGAGCACCGCTCTCTTGAAGGTATGGTCACTTATGACAACTGCTATTCAGATGGAACCTGGGTGGGCCATAGATAAATCGCAATGGGCCTGATGTACAAAGGTAATTTGCAATTGCAAGCAGTGATTCACAAAATTACAGGGTTTGAGATGCCAAATACTATCCTACAATTAAAAAAAAACTTTTATGAGTCTGGAAAGTCGTTCTGACTCGTAAAAGTGCTTTTGCAACGCTTTTTTAAATCGTAAATTGGATAAGATGTAAAAGGGGCAAACCACTGGTGACCTGCTGGCCCTCGAGCTGGGGTGGTAAGTGGTTTTGATGGAGCATACAGTGGGCCATAGGACCATGTCTGGTTAGCATGTCATCATTTTTCTTTTTTTTAAAAACTGCATTAAATGGACTAATCCCCGGGCGGGTAACTCCGGAGTTGAGGATTGTTGCCTACTCCGTGCTCCATTTCAAGCGCAGAGTTTAGGCAAAAACTCCCCTCCGTGGCAGAGCTGAGTTAGCCAGCCCCTCCACCCTCCCAAATTAATAAACAATTTAAAAAGAAGGCACCTACCTGCGTGGCTGCCTCCTCCTCTGCCTGGCTGCTCTCCTTCACGCTCCTCGCCCTCCTTCTCCTATGAAAAAAACAATACGTTGTGCGTCTTGCGCCATGCAGGTAAGTGCTTTCTTTTAAAAACATTTTATTAATTTGGGAGGGAGGAGGGAGCGTATTTTGACTGAGTTTTTTCAAACTCCATGGAAATATGCGTAGAGGCACAGCGCCTGCTACCACAGGCTTAAAAGGGACACGGGCTGCTTTAAAAACAAAAGTTGACATGCTCACAATGATAATACTGAGAAGAGGGTTCGCTGTCCCTCAAATGCCTCTACCAGTAGGTTTTCTGTCACTTATAGAGGGTCACATAATGAGAGCTGCCTGCTTTAATATTCACGAAGCTGGCTATTTTGTGAGCATCTACGAATATAGAATTTGCAATATTATGGGTTATTACATCAGTTGTAGTGCAAAATGCATGATAGCGTGCAAAAAATCAGGGCCTCATTTACCAAAAAATGAAACAGCGTTGCTTAACAACAAGCCATTTTGCTGCACCGAGCTGCGTCATTTTAAAAGCACTGGGATGCATCGTATTAACAACAATACGACGCATCCGTATGATTTTCCCTGCGTTGACGCACAATTGGCTGCCATGCGCCAGTTCAGGCACCCATCGTCATGTTGCAATGGTGCCTGCACTGCGGGGTGATTATTTTTGTTAAGGTAGGGACACCTTATTGCACAAAAAAAATAATTGATTACATTTTCCTTTTTCTATGTGTGCTGCAGAATGCAACATGCATAGAAAGAGGAAAAAACAAGGAGAAATAAAAGTATTTCTCCTAGTTGAGCCACTCCTACACCTCCCCTGGGGATGCATATGATTCTGATGCAGTCCCAGCTTTACAACACTTTGCAAATCTGAGAATGTGTCAGGTTTCATGGATGTTGTATGGAAACACCCACAGCAACACCCATGGAACGCCCCTTTCACACAGAGTAATGTGTGAAAGGGTATCATATTTACAAGGCCGTGAGAAGTGAAGCGGGGTGACTTTACGTGGCATTGTAAATATGGGCAGGCACACTGCGCCACTGGTGCGTCCAAAAAGTGATGCACCGGCGGTGCATAGGGCTTGTAAATGAGGCTGTCAGTTTGCAATTTGAACCTACTATTTAATATTTGCTCAACGATATGTCAGGCCCATAATCACTCCTGGTACCTTGTCCCACTGACATGCTGCACATATGCTGACCGTTTTGTTCTGAGGCATGCCCCCCAAGTGCCACAGCTGCTCTTACTTTGACATTTGGCCAATTTTAAGAACCTGCCATTTTCTAATTAATGAACCAGCAGTGCCGTCAGTGACTCATTGCATTTTATGTAGCACTTTGATTTGCCCGGCTCCTTAAATTCCCACCGATTGCTGCCTTTCTCATATTCAGGCCTATTATTAGGAAAATGCAAAAAACCTTGAATACCATTCTTGGTCAAACTTGTGAATTTGACCTTTAATTTCAGCTTTTTTCACGTTTTGACACATGGGCCATTGACATTTTATCAGAACCTCCATATTTTCTACTAATGACTTCCTTCACTCTCTAATTGCATGGCATGAAACTTTCTTTGTGGATATATAAGTTGTTTTCCATTGTATTTCATGTTATTTAATTGCGGTATTTTTAGGATTAAGGCCTTGACTATTCAAAATTCATTTCAGTTCCATGCAGAGGCACTTAGCAGCAAGCACTGGCAAAAGCAACAGTTCTGGTGTGGGAAACTGGTGCAATGGTTCCTTATTTTTAGGTCTCGCCTGTCGATGCGCATGCGCATCGAGCAAGCGAGACTATAGGGGCTCATCGACTCTTTATCTAACTTGCAAGGAATCGTGGCGATTCCTTGCAGTGCCCGTGACTTTTAAGCTCAATGCGCATGTGCATTGAGCTTAAAAGCGCGTGCACAGCCGCCCGCATTCCTCCGACACCTTTGAAGTGAAGCTTAGCTTCACTTCAAAGGCCCGGCTTCTTCACACCCACATGCCGCTCTGCCCCGCTCCGCCCCCTCCCCTGAGTCATCCTGCCTGCCCCTTCCCGCCGTGTCGCATTTCTCCTCCCCCCTCCCCTCTCTTCCCTCCGTCTTGTTTATTTTACCCGCTCTGGCCCCTCGCATTTCTCCTCCCCCCTCCCCTCTCTTCCCTCCGTCTTGTTTCGCATGTACCCCCTCCTTTATCCCAATCCCTCTCAGCAGTTTCCCTTTTAGCAGCTCTCGTCTTTACTCGCACCCGCCTCCCACACCGCGGACGCTTCCATCTCGCGTGCACCTACTCCCTTCTTCCATTTCCTTTTAGCAGTTTTATTTCCACCAGCTCCCCTGTCTTTACTTGCACCCGCCTCCCACACAGCGGACGCTACCATCTCGCATGCACCTACTCCCTTCTTCCATTTCATTTTAGCAGTTTTATTTCCACCAGCTGCCCTGTCTTTACTTGCACCCGCCTCCCACACAGCGGACGCTTCCACCCGCCCACTGCCCCTGCGTCCATCCAGACAGAGGCCATTTACACCCGCTGCCACCGTTTTAGCACTGTCAAAGTTTAAATATTTTAAAGTCTTAAAATTATAAAGTCTTAAAATAAACATTTATTTAAAGACGCATTTTAGACGAGAGCGTGTGAGTGTATATGTGCGTGAGCATGCCTTAGTGCCTTTAGTTGCACCCACCTCCCACACATCTGACGCTTCCACCCGCCCACTGCCCCGTTTACTTTGTGTACTCCCCCACAGAGGACATGCCCACCCACTGCCACCGTCTTAGCAATGTAAAAGTTTGCATTTATTAAAGGGCTAAAATAAATTTTTAATTAAAGTCGCATGACAGACAAGAGAGTGTTTGTATATATGTGCGGGAGCATGTGTCCATGCCTTTATTTGAACCCGCCTCCCACACAGCGTACGCTTCACATGCCCACTAACCACGTTTAGTATGTGTACTCCCACACAGAGGGCATTCCCACATGCTGCCACCGTATTAGCACTTTAAAATGTTGCATTTTTTGAAGGATTAAAATAAATGTTTCATTAAAGTCGCTTCACAGACAAGAGCGTGTGCGTGTATATGTGCGGGAGCATGCCTCCATGCATGTGTGTTTGAGTGTGAATATGTGTAGGTATGTAGGAGTGCCTGCATATGTGTGCTTGTTTATGTGTGTGTAAATTGCTAATGCCCTATATGTTTGTGCATGCTTTTTTTGTGTGTATATTTATGTGCGTGTGTAAGTTTGTATGTGCTGGTCGCTGCATGCATGTGTAGTTGCATACATCAGTGTATACGGCTGCAAGTGGATGGGTTTCCAAAGGTGTGCCTGGTCTGTGTTTGCACGTTTTTTTTTCATCTGTGCTTGCGCGTTTGTATGTCTCTGTGCATCGGTGAATTTAGAAGTTTTATTTAATTGCAATTAAGTCTCTGGGGTGGATGAAATTTTTTTTTTTTTTACTAAAACCGAGAGGTGTGACAATAACTAACGGCGCATAATGAAGAACCCAATGCAGGGAAATCTCTACAAGCTTTAAAAGTTTACACTAAATTAATACATCTAATTATTTTGCTACGTATTTTGAGACAAATATAACATCTATCCCTTCTTACATGCAAACCACCAACATTTCACTTGGTAGCGAAACAAACGTACCGAAACAAACGTACAAGATTGAAGGGATTCAACCTATAACCTGTAAAGATCGCTTTTCAGGATACAGCCTGGAATTATTTCGCACTACTCCTTTACATTTGTGTACAAGTACACAAGGGAAGCACAGTTCATTTTCATACATGCCCAATTATATTACATGTGGTTTGAAAACTCAACAGGGCTTAGTATGCTTGTTCCACAATATATAGAGCGCGTGCATTAAGGAATTCTGTTTGCGAGGTGCAAGGTAATTTTCAAAAAACAAGCGCTTTTATTACATTAAGTATTTACTGAAGGGAAAAACATTTGCGTGGTTGTGCATTTTGTTACAGAAATACCGGTTCTACACTCTGTTGGTACACATCTGTGTCGTTTTTTTTCATTTTCTCTGCTACAATTATTAATTAGCAAGTGTTACTTTGGAACCGACAACTGGCGCCACTGGGGACAAGGCAGACAGAGCCATTCTTATGGGGGTACCCCCTCCCTTCTCCCTTAGCAGCATGTGCATCCGCCTTCTCCAGCTCTTCTGCTTGAAACAGACAACAGGCGCCAGTGGGCAACAACATAGACAGAGGCATCCTGCTTGACGATGGGTTTGTCAATTACGTGTTAACACTAAACCGACCCGAGGAGCCAGGAGAGCACAAGCTCTCTCTCTACACATCGCTCTCTCTAACTCTCTCTCCACACACCTCTCTCTCTCTCTTTCTCTACACACCTCTCTCTCTCTATATGCATCTCTCTCTCTCTATATGCATATCTTTCTCTCTCTACACACCTCGCGTACTCTTACTATCTCTCTCTCTCTCTACACACCTCTCTCGCACTCTCTCTCTCTACACAACTTTTATTTAAGTATTATTATTATTATTTTAAAAAAAGCCATTGTTATTTGTAATATTGTAATATCAATATATCCAAGTCTCACATAAATACAACACATATTGCATTACAAATACTATAGGTGTCACATTTGCTATTGGCATTGTGAATGACAAAGCTATTAATTTTGCTATTATTTTTATAATTGTATGGCTAGTGTTGACTAGACTTTGAAGCGCTAGAAGGCCTGCTTTGCACTACTTGGGAACCCAAGGCTCGAGTAACCAGACTTTTGTTGTTTTTCTTCCCGGGGATTGGGTTGCAGCGTGTGAGGTGGGACGCCAAAGAATGAGGAGCTTTCTCGTGTTCAACCACTCCGCTCTGCGAGTTTTAACTGCATCAGTGACTGGAGAAGCCTCGCCCGCGGTCTGAGTCAAAATAAACATCGCCCTTTCACTTTCCTATATTATATTTTGTTAAAAAAGCGTCCATACACGGTTTGCAAACTTCTCACAATTTCCGGTCTCCTTCCCATGCCCCAAATAAAACACAGGGAAACTGTGCTGTTCGTCATTGCAGAACGTTTTATCAACAATAAGTTTTTATATGTATCCAACCAGAGACATTTTGGTATGTTGCATCTTTGACCAAGTCCATATGGAGCAATCGTCCTGGCAAGACTGACATCCCAGAGACCAGGGACCCAGGTCAGCTGTGAAACAGCATCCCCCACTCTGCCTCATTCCGCCTCACTCCACCTCACTGTTCCTTACGGTGCCTCATTCCACCTTATTGTGCCCCAGGCTCTGTACATGGGCTCAGCTGTGTAACAGCATTACCCATTCTGCCGCAGTGCCACATCATTATTTGCAACATAATTACACTGCACTCCATGCAACTTACACTCCAAATACCACTCAGTGCCACATAATTACAAGCCACATAATTACACTGCGCTCAATGCAACATAAATACACTCCACATAATACCACTCAGTACCACATAATTACACGCCACATACTTACTCTACTCAATGCAACATAAATACACTTCATATAATACCACTGAGTGCCACATAACTACACCATATAATTACACTCTCCTCAATGCAACATACACTCCACACAATACCACTCAGTGCCACATCATTATTTACAACATAATTACACTGCACTCAATGCAACATACACTCCAAATACCACTCAGTGCTGATCTGCTGCTCTCTTCCATCCCACCTCCTCTTTAACTCCCTGTTCTCTTCTCCTGTGCTGATCTGCTGCTCTCTTTCACCCTGCATCCTTCTTTAACTCCCTGTTCTTTTCTCCCGTGCTGATCTGCTGCTCTCTTTTACCCCGCCCCTTTTTCAAATCCCTGTTCTCTTCTCCTGTGGTGATCTGCTGTTATCTTCCACCCGCCTCCTTCTTTAACTCCCTGTTCTATTCTCCTGTGCTGATCTGCTGCTCTCTTCCACCCCACCGCCTTCTTTAACTCCCTTTTCTCTTCTCCTGTGCTGATCTGCTGCTCTCTTCCACCTGCCTCCTTCTTTAACTCCCAGTTCTCTTCTCCTGGGCCGATCTGCTGTTCTCTTCCACCCGCATCCTTATTTAACTCCCTGTTCTCTTGTCCTGTGCTGATCTGCTGCTCTCTTCCACCCTGCATCCATCTTTAACTCCCTGTTCTTTTCTCCCGGGGCTGATCTGCTGCTCTCTTCCACCCCGCCCCCTTCTCCAACTCCCTGTTCTTTTCTTCTGTGCAGATCTGCTGCTCTCTTCCACATGTATCCTTCTCCTACCGCACACACACATACATACAACCACGCACACACACACATACAACCACGCACACACACACATAACCACACAAACACACACAACCACACCACGCACACAACCACACAAAAAAAACAACCACACAAAAAACCAACCACACACACAACCGCACACCGCACACACACAACCGCACACAACCACACACACACACACACACACACACCACACACCACACACCACACACAATCTGTCGCCCTCACTCTATCTATCTATATGTCGCACTCACTCTATAGATCGCACTCACTCTATCTATTGCCCACACTCTATCGCCCTCACTCTGTATCTATTTATCAATATATCGATCTATTTGCCTCACTCTATCTATCGCCCTCACTCTAGTTATCTATCTCTCTCTCTATATCTATCTATATATTTCTATCTATATATTTCTATCTATCTATCTATCTATCTCTATCTCGCTATCTATCACCCTCACTCTATCTATTTATCTATCTATCTATTGCCCTCACTCTATCTATCGCACCACCACAGCATCACTCAGGGAAATGCAATAGGTCTCGCAGCATTAGAGTTTGTGCTTTTAGAATTGTTTATGGGGTTTTTTTTTTAAATCTTTAGCATTTTTGTTTCCTGTAGGCAATGCTAAAGAATTACAAAGAAAAAAAAGCCATAAACAAATCTAAAAGCTCTAACTCAAATGCTCCGAGACCTATTGCACTGTGTGAGGGTGAGGGGTTGAGGGTGAATGCAATAGGTCTCGCATTAGGAAAGTTTGACCTATTGGTATTGTAAATGACACATTTTGTATTTATGTGGCATTGCCTACAGGAAACAAAAATGCTAAAGATTTTTAAAAAAAAACCATAAACAATTCTAAAAGCACAAACTCTAATGCTGCGAGACCTATTGCATTTCCAATGCTTGTTTAAAACCGCGTTACATGACGAGCTGAGCTCGTCATGAGCGCGGAAGGGGTTAAGGGCAATCATTTGGATGCTACAGACCTCTGTAATACAGGACGCCAGTTGTCTCCAGCAGGACTTCATCCCTGCACCATCTGAATGAGAGTAGCCAAAGAGTATATCTGACTTTGGCATAGTCTTGCGAAGTGAGATGTGCAAAGATGCACACATAAGCAGTCTCCCAGAAAAATGCAAGCCATTGTATTAAATGATGGGATTGCATTTTTGTTGAAGCTGGTGCAAAGTTTCATAACATATTATTATGCATCACTTCTTTGCACAAGGGTTAAAGTAGCTGAAAAGCATCTATTATTCAGAGCTTCACAAATACACGTTATGTTATGAGACGGAAATTCCTATCTTTAGTCTCTCTGAAGTCACCCTGGCCCTTTGCCATGGTAGATCCAATGGGCGCTGCTACCGACATCTGGAAAGACTCCTTTCCCAGTGCTTTTATTGACAAGAGTGCCACCCAGTCATCAAGGAATATTCCTGGACTGCACAGAGAAATAGATCTTCATCTACCTGCAAAATATATTGAACACAGGAGTGTAGCATAGTGTAAGGGTATCTACACCATGCCAGACCTCTTCAGTCTCATCCTCGAACTTCAATTATTGTGACTTCTTAAGGAACATGCTCATTGTTTGGCGGCCCTGTTGTAGTAGGAGTTGGGTTAAGGCAGAGCTTTGCTACCCCTTCGCATTTGGTTCTATTTAAAACACTCAGCCACTGTTTTGCTTGTGCTACCCTAAACAAAAATGTAAATAAACACAAAAAATATATACAATTCTTGGGTCTGTGTGACAAAAGGAAAAGTTGATGAGGAGGTGATGCGCATGTACTAGATTAAATATTGACTACTATAAAAATGTTACTGTTCTTTTGTCAGGAACAGACGTTGGCATATTTATTTTACTTCAAAAAGTGAAGGCACAGAAATCTATGAACCAAGTCACTGAAGCATGAAATGCTTATAAAGCTGCGTGGTTCTCTGCCCACCATTCATTTATGCCAATAAAGAGCTGACATTTGTATTCAGAGAATGGTGTAAATTGCATCATTGCAGCTACCATAAACCCTAAACCAAGAGGCAAACATCGTTTTATGAACTTCTTTTTGTGGCCAGAATGGGCCGTTTTTTTGAGTCACATAGTCAGAAAACATAACTACCGAACGAGGGAAATAAACTCCAAAATTCAACCTCAGGGTGAGACACACAGCTAACACCAGCCCCAACAACCACCAAACGATACATGCAACTGAAAAATTGCAACTATAAGCACACTGGTTAAATAGAAAATACCTTTTACTTCAATTGGTCCCTTTCACAAGAAGAAAACCAATTTCCAGAAACTCGCTACTGTTGTTAAATAATCAAATCTTTGCAGACATGATTCTGGTGTCCGTTCCAAACTTCCGCTTCTTCATAGGGTGGGATTCGGTCAGGCTCAGGAAGTTAATGACGACTCATGTAGCTCGGCTCTGGTGCGGGGCTCAGAAGTATGTGGGGTCGCACATCTCAGAGGGAAACCACGTTTAAAGAATTTTAATTCATAAGAAAACCACATACAGTAGGTCAAACCACACAGCTCTTTGTCCCCCTCTTGCTTTACATAACATGATAGTTTTTGACAGAACAAAACACACGCTGGAATGCTGAAAAAATACAGCCTAATCGTATAAATATCTCAGCAGACCCTTTACAGTCGGAGTCACCAACCCTACACGCCACAGAAACCAGCATTGGCAATGCCAGTCATTCTAGCTTCTCTATATTGAACGGCTCTTCGCAAACTAACTGATAAAAAGAAGTTGGATATGGATAGCGTAGCAGCAATGTACAGCCCATGGAGGAGACCAGGTCAGCACGGAGTTGGGATGGTGGGGGGCTGTGAAGGATCCAAATGGGTAGCAGGAAGCATAGGGTCAATGGTGTGGGTAGAATCATGAACCAGAAAAGGTGAAAAGGCTTGTATTGTGAGATAGGTCAGACCTCAAGAATTTAAGTAGTACCTTCCCCTTGCAACTGACAGAGTACAAAACCAAAGACAGACTGCTTCAGAGGGGTAAATGGTAAGTTCAAGTCATTGTCATTTCCTTTATTTCGGCTTTGTGCAAACCATGCAAGGCATAATAAGTACAGTAAGTTACACCATCATATATCACCTCTTTGAAAATGTAAAATATGAGTGCCCGAAGCCTGATCCTGTCCAGAATGTAAAAAGAGCAAGGTTTGTTCTAGTTTTTCATGATGTTAGATTTACCTTTTGAGGACAGACGCATACATTTGGATTGCTGATACACTATAAACCTGAAAACGGGCATGAACAAGCATTGGCCGCGCTGCCGTAAAAGTAACGGCTGCACGGTAGTGAAAGCGAAAGTGATTGCGAGGACGGGACGCGCTCTGTGGTAAGCACGCGAGTGGAGCGCGCGCAGCAGCGATCGCGCTAGAAGGGAGGCAGATGGCAGCTGCATGTGCACGCTCGCATAAGCGTTAGGCCAGCAAGGTCTGGTGGCACTTTGGAAACCCGTATACTACATGTCTCTCCGAGCAGCACATGCGCTGGCTTAGGCGAGACATAAAAAAAGTATTGTGAAGTGCAATCCTGGGGAAAGCAAACTCAAGAGTTACTCCAGCACCGTGAGCAGAAGTAGGATTGGCACCAATGTGGTATTTGCAGGAAGCATAATGTGCCAAAACCTTTCAAGTACAACACACTAAAAGCACAAATATACCTGGGGGAGACCACTGAACAACTTTTACTGCGAGAATACATGCGACAGCTAAATAAATAGCAGGGGAAAAAACAGATAATTGGCTAAACTCAAGAGAGAAAGCATGGTTTAGTATGTGCGGTTAGTTTGGGGCACTCTCCCTCTACTGAGTAAAATAATTTAAATTGGGGCTCCTAAAATTACAAAACTATTTTCTTGCAAGTATGGTCTCAATTTTTAAATACTGCAAACAAGCTTATGATTTTTATAGGCGCTAAAGGACACCCTCTAACCTATATAGACAAAACTAATTTGCAGTAGTGTTCATCAATTAAATGCCACTAGTGGATTGCAGCATCTTTTGTGACACCCACTACAATTGCTTCAAGCCTACGCTGAGTAGTCTCACTGTAGCAGTGAAAAAACTGCAATTCAACCTGTCGATAAACACTTTTGACAGATCAAACCCACCTTTTAAATAATCATAAATCACCCCACAAGGCAGGGTGCATTGCATTTCAAATTAGGACATGTAGAAATGTAATGTTAACATTTCCTTACAGTGACTAGCCCCCAAAAGCAACTTTTTACTGTGACCGCCTAGCTGTCCAAAGCAGAAAACCAGAGTACAAATTAAAGTCATAATTCTGTATCTTGGGAACGAGACTAGCAAGATAAATTATAGAAGGTTAACTTTTCCTTGGCTGAAGTTACCGCGGGCTAAATCTGAATAGGTGAGAAAAAGTGTGAAGTGTTTCCAAGAAGCAAAGACTAGGCCGACCTGAATGGGCAGAGGACTTCTCTGAACCGGACAGAATATGGGGTGTGTGAGCAGCCTGACATTACAATGTCTAACTGTTAGACGGGGACCTGGAGGGTCGGCCGAGCACAGTGATCGCACAGACAGGTAACTTCCCCCCCACAGATGGACACCACACAAAGTTCAGGGTAACACCTTTTATAGGCACTTCTGGGAGTAGAGTGGTACGACACAAGGCAATCAGGACACGATGATCCTCTCAATTCTAGTCTCTAGTAGGGGAAGGGGGTAGCGGGACAGTCTGGGTACCCACGGGTACGGGGGTGTAACGGTGATAGCTCACAATCCTCGAGCTCGGTGTTCGGAGGGGTCAGACCGCGGCAGCGCTGGTAGGTCCCGAAGAGGTCGTAGGTGGCAATGGGCCGCGGCAGCGCCAGCAGGTCCCAACGAGGATGAAGGTTACAACGGGCCGCGGCAGCGCCAGCAGGTCCCACGAGAGTGCAGGTTGCAATGGGCCGCGGCAGCGCCAGCAGGTCCCACGAGGATGAAGGTTACAACGGGCCGCGGCAGCGCCAGCAGGTCCCACGAGAATGCAGGTTGCAACGGGCCGCGGCAGCGCCAGCAGGTCCCACGAGGATGAAGGTTACAACGGGCCGCGGCAGCGCCAGCAGGTCCCAACGAGGATGAAGGTTGCAGAGGGCCGCGGCAGCGCCAGCAGGCAGGACAATAGTTCACAAGGCAGGGCTGTGGCAGCGCCAGCAGTCCGTCAAGGATGAGTTCGTCGCGGTGTCTCTCGACTCCAGGATACAACTGCCTTCCTGTCCTGGGGCTGCCTCAGTTATAGGTCTGGCGCCCTTTGATGTCCGGACCCTCGCTCTTGGAGGTCGGGAGGTCTGGGATGAGGGAGTCCAGACATCCAGCAGGGGGGTGGAGCCAGCGCCCGAGGAGGCTGGGGGTGCTCGGCACCTGGCGGGGGAGAGCCATCGACACTTCGTACCCCCATTGACCTGCCAAGTGGGCCGTTCACCTCCTGGGTGGAGGGTGGTGCCGGGATGTCGGGGCCTGGCCAGGCCCAGGGTTGGGGTCGGGCTGAGGCCGCACGGCCGCGTGGTGCCGTGTCCAAGATGGCGGCTGGGCCGGGCAATGGTGCTGACGGTGGCCCGGGCCCTGTCCTGCGGGGAGGGAGCGAGCCCTTCATGTGGCCTGTCCAACATGCGTCCCCCCCAGCTGAAGGCGGGGAGAGTCACCCATCTTCTTGGGGACTTTCCTCGTCGAGGCGGAAAAAGCGGGACAGGCCATCCGCGTTGGCGTGGTCTTGGCCGGGTCGATGTTCCACAGTGAAGTCCATCCCCTGCAGGGAGATGGACCAACGTAGTAGTTTCGGGTTTTCCCCCCGCATCTGCATGAGCCATTGCAGGGGTCGATGATCGGTCTGGACCCGGAAGTGGGTGCCGAAGAGATAAGGCCGGAGCTTTTTGAGGGCCCACACCACGGCGAAGGCCTCCCTCTCGATGGTGCTCCAGCGTCGTTCTCGGGCCAGGAGCCGTCTGCTGATGAAAGCCACTGGCTGGTCAAGTCCTTCGGGGTTCAGCTGAGAAAGGACTGCCCCAACGCCATGGTCGGAGGCATCTGTTTGGACGATAAATTCCCGACTGTAGTCGGGGGCCTGGAGCACCGGGGCGGAGCACATGGCGGCCTTCAGCTTCTCGAAGGCCGCTTGACAGTCTGGGGTCCAGTTGACCTTCTTTGGTTGGTTTTTGGAGGTGAGTTCCGTGAGGGGCCCTACGATGCTGCCATAGTCCCTCACGAACCGTCGGTAGTAGCCTGTGAGTCCCAAGAAGGCGCGGACCTCGGTCTGGGTGATGGGGGACTGCCACGACTGGATGGCAGCGATCTTGAGTTGCAGAGGGGCCACCAGCCCGCTTCCCACCTGGTGCCCGAGATAGGTCACGGACCCCTGGCCAATTTGGCATTTACTGGCCTTGATCGTGAGGCCAGCTCGTTGGAGGGCCTGTAGCACCTCTCGGAGGTGGTGGAGGTGGTCGGACCAGTGGTGGCTGTACACAGCGATATCGTCCAGGTAGGCGGCGCTGAATCCTTCGAGTCCTGCCAGGACCTGGTTTACTAGCCGCTGAAATGTTGCTGGCGCATTCTTCATGCCGAATGGCATGACCTTGAAGTGATAGTGGCCATCAGGGGTAGAGAATGCCGATCGTTCTTGGGCCCGGGGTGTGAGACCGATCTGCCAGTAGCCCGCTGTCAGGTCGAAGATGCTGAGGTAGCGGGCAGCTCCCATGCGGTCGATTAGTTCATCTGCTCGGGGGATGGGGTGTGCGTCTGTTCTGGTGACCGCATTCAAGCCCCGGTAGTCGACGCAGAACCGGAGCTCCGGCGTGGCGCCGGGGGCGGCCGCTTTGGGGACCAGTACCACTGGGCTGGCCCAGGGGTTGTCTGAGGGCTCGATGATCCCGAGTGTGAGCATCTTGGCCACCTCCTCTTGGATGCAGGCCCGTACCCGATCTGGTACGCGGTAGGCCCGATGGCGGATAGGGGGACTGTCTCCAGTGTCCACGTCGTGTAAGCACCAGGGGGTGACCCCTGGGGTGAGGGAGAACAGGGTGGAGAACTGGAGCAGGAGGACTCGGCAGCCTTGGCGCTGTTCCAGGGTGAGGGCCTCCGAGAGTCGGACCCCGTCCACGGAGCCGTCCTTCTCCCGTGACCGTAGGAGGTCAGGAAGGGGTTCGGAGTCCTCCTCGGTTCCATTGTCGGTTGCCATCAGGAGACTGAGTTCGGAGCGTACAAAGTGGGGTTTCAGCCTATTAGCGTGGAGGACCCGGAGAGGGTTTCGGGAAGATTGCATATCGATGAGATAGGCGACAGGGCTCTTGCGCTCGATTACTTTGAAGGGCCCCGTCCATTTGTCTTGCAGGGCGCATGGTTCGGTGGGAGACATTACCCACACTTGTTGGCCGGGTTCAAATTCGATGGAGGATGCATTTTGATCGTACCACCTTTTCATGTCCTCCTGACTGGCCTCCAGGTTTGCTTTTGCCATCTCTCTGAACCTTCTGGTCTGGTTGCGGAGGGTTAGGAGGTACTTGAAAACATCTGGAGGGTTCTTTAGAGGGGGCATTTCCCAGCCTTCTTTGACTAGGCTAAGCGGGCCTCGCACCGGGTGTCCATACAAGAGTTCGAAAGGGCTGAAGCCGAGGGACTTCTGGGGGACTTCTCGGTAGGCAAAGAGAAGGCACGGTAGTAGCACATCCCACTGGCGACGGAGGGGCTCTTCCAACCCCCCAATCATCCCTTTGAGCGTGCGGTTGAACCGCTCAACCAGTCCGTTCCCTTGAGGGTGATAGGGGGTCGTGAATCGGTAGGTGACCCCACACTGTTGCCAGAGGGACTTCATGTATTTTGAGATAAAGTTCGTACCCCTGTCGCTGACGACTTCCCGGGGGAAGCCCACTCGAGAGAAGATCCCCATCAAGGCTCGACCCACTACTGGGGCTGTTATCGTACGAAGGGGGACCGCCTCAGGATAGCGGGTAGCGTGATCCACCAGGACCAGGATGAAGCGATGTCCCTGTGCTGTTCGGGGGTCCAGGGGCCCCACAATGTCTATTCCCACCCTTTCGAACGGGGTGGTCACCACGGGGAATGGTTGTAGGGGTGCCTTGAGTTTGCGGCCGCTCTTCCCACTGGCCTGGCAGGTCGGGCAGGACCGGCAATGGGTGGATACGTCATTTCTCATTTTGGGCCAAAAAAAGTGAGTCACCAGGCGGTGGTAGGTCTTGTCTTGGCCCAGGTGCCCGGCCAGGGGGACATCATGGGCTAGGTTCAACAGGAAGTCTCTGAAGTGGAGGGGCACCACCAGCACTCGCCCGGCCCCCAGTTCTGCGATTTTCTGTTCGCTGTACAAGAGATCATTGTCCCAATAAACCCAGTGGGCCCCGGTGGTGCCTCCTTGGCTCTGGGCGAGCGCTTGCTGTCGCAATCCCTCGAGGGAGGGGCAAGTCTTTTGCTCCTGCCGGAATTGTTCCTGGGTGGGCCCCCCTTCTTGACGCCACTGAGCCAGGTCGGGAAGCTCGGGGGGCTGTGTGGACCCCTCTGGGGTGGGGTCCGGGTGGTCGGTCTGGAGGAAGTCTTCTTCTGGAGTGATCGAGGGCGGAGGTGCTGCCCATTCTGGTTCTTCTGGTCTAGGGATGGTGCGGGTGGCCATGGACCGGGTGGTTACGCACGCCCAGTCCGGGAGACCCAACATCCCCAGATGCTCTCTTCTTTCCACAGCGGCCCACGGGGAGCTCTCGAGATCGTTCCCCAGGAGGCAGTCTACGGGGGCGTCGTCACGGACAGTTACTTTCAGCATGCCGGACACTCCTCCCCATTCGAAGGGGACGCAGGCCATCCGACACAGGCTCTCCGAGTTATCTGCCGATCGGACGGGGCAAAGTACGTTTGGTAGGATTTGTTCTGGGGTCACCAGGTGACAGCGGACGGCCGTCACGCTGGCCCCGGTGTCACGCAGGGCCTCGGCCTTGCGCCCATTGATGCTCACCCATTGGCTGTACTTCCGAGTGTTGGCGGGCAGGGGAGTCCGCGGGACCATGTCTCTTCCTCCTAGGCATGCCAGGGTCATGGCGGCGGGTTCCCACTCGAACTGCTCCGACTCATAGGTCTCCGTGTCTTCGGAGACTTGTTCTTCTCCCAGGGCGGCGGCCGCCATCTGGCGGGGCCCGGGGGCCTGGTTCTTCGGGCAGGTCGGGTCACTGGCATAGTGGCCGACTCGCTGGCATCGATGACACGTCACGTTAGCTCGGAACCCCGGGCGCATCGGGGGGTTTCCCCGGCCTGCTGGGGCCGGGGTGGCGTTAGTGGGTGCGGCCGGGGCGGCGTCTCTGCCCCGGCCCGGGCCTCCTCCTCCTCCTCGGGGACGATGGTGACCTTGGTTGGTTCTGTTCTGCTCATTCGGCCCACTCCGGGCCACTCGGGTGCTCTCCCACCGGTCAGCCTCGGTGGCGAGCTGCCGGGGTTCAGTCAATTTACTGTCGAGGAGGTGCTGCCTGAGCTCGACAAAGCAGTTGTTGGAGAGGTGCTCCCACACAATGAGATTGAAGAGTTGTTCGTAAGTGGTTACGTTGTTACCCTTGATCCACCCCTCGAAGGCTCGGCTGAAATAGTTCACGTATTCCAACCACGTCGTACCTGGGATCCGGGTGCAGTTGCGGAACCTCTGGCGGTACATTTCGGGTGTAAGTCCATATCGACTGAGGAGGGCGGCCTTCATGTGGTCATAGGACGTCATTTGATGGTCCGGAAGCTGCAGCAGGGCATCACGACCCTCGTTGACGAATCTCCCCCATAGACCGGCCCCCCAGTCACTTCGAGCGACCCGGTGGGCGGTCATGGCAATCTCATAGGCCTTGAACCACTGCTGTATGTCGTCGTTCCGGTGATATTCTCGGACCACATCCAAGGATGTGGACCTTCTGCTCGGTAGGACCCGGGGAGTGCGGTTGCTCGGGCACCCCTAGGTTTTTGTTCAGTTTGCGCATTTCTATCTCCGCTAGTTTGCACTCGTGCTCGTATGCCAGTCTTTTTTCTTCGAGGTCTCTCTGTCTCTGTTTTTCCTCTCGCTCTTCTCTGAGCCGTAAGTGTTCTAAGTTTATTTTTTGTTCCGCCAGTTTCAATTCTCCGTCTAATCTGAGTCGTGCCAAGTCTAACTCGTGTAGTCTATTTTTTTCCCGCTCTTGGATCTCTTCATGGGAGGGGCCTGTTCTCCGTTCCTCCGTCCGGGTGGTGTTGACTTCCGGGGCTGCGGGGTCCCGGGGGGTTGCGGTATTTGTCTCTGTCCAGGCCTCTAGGGCGTTTTTGAAGTCTTCTTTTGTGCTTAGCCCGGTGGTAGCAATGCCTAAGTCCATGCAAAATTGTTTGAGCTCTCGGTGGTTGTATTCTTCCAGCTTTTCCATCTGGAACTTCTCCGCCGATCCGCTCTCTTTGGTCGTCATTGTGGTTTTAGTCGTAGGGTGAGTTACTGTCTGTACGGTACGCGTTGGTTCGGATCGCGCCGCTAGCCACCAATGTTAGACAGGGACCTGGAGGGTCGGCCGAGCACAGTGATCGCACAGACAGGTAACTTCCCCCCCACAGATGGACACCACACAAAGTTCAGGGTAACACCTTTTATAGGCACTTCTGGGAGTAGAGTGGTACGACACAAGGCAATCAGGACACGATGATCCTCTCAATTCTAGTCTCTAGTAGGGGAAGGGGGTAGCGGGACAGTCTGGGTACCCACGGGTACGGGGGTGTAACGGTGATGGCTCACAATCCTCGAGCTCGGTGTTCGGAGGGGTCAGACCGCGGCAGCGCCGGTAGGTCCCGAAGAGGTCGTAGGTGGCAATGGGCCGCGGCAGCGCCAGCAGGTCCCAACGAGGATGAAGGTTACAACGGGCCGCGGCAGCGCCAGCAGGTCCCACGAGAGTGCAGGTTGCAATGGGCCGCGGCAGCGCCAGCAGGTCCCACGAGGATGAAGGTTACAACGGGCCGCGGCAGCGCCAGCAGGTCCCACGAGAATGCAGGTTGCAACGGGCCGCGGCAGCGCCAGCAGGTCCCACGAGGATGAAGGTTACAACGGGCCGCGGCAGCGCCAGCAGGTCCCAACGAGGATGAAGGTTGCAGAGGGCCGCGGCAGCGCCAGCAGGCAGGACAATAGTTCACAAGGCAGGGCTGTGGCAGCGCCAGCAGTCCGTCAAGGATGAGTTCGTCGCGGTGTCTCTCGACTCCAGGATACAACTGCCTTCCTGTCCTGGGGCTGCCTCAGTTATAGGTCTGGCGCCCTTTGATGTCCGGACCCTCGCTCTTGGAGGTCGGGAGGTCTGGGATGAGGGAGTCCAGACACCCAGCAGGGGGGTGGAGCCAGCGCCCGAGGAGGCTGGGGGTGCTCGGCACCTGGCGGGGGAGAGCCATCGACACTTCGTACCCCCATTGACCTGCCAAGTGGGCCGTTCACCTCCTGGGTGGAGGGTGGTGCCGGGATGTCGGGCCTGGCCAGGCCCAGGGTTGGGGTCGGGCTGAGGCCGCACGGCCACGTGGTGCCGTGTCCAAGATGGCGGCTGGGCCGGGCAATGGTGCTGACGGTGGCCCGGGCCCTGTCCTGCGGGGAGGGAGCGAGCCCTTCATGTGGCCTGTCCAACACTAACCCTGCTTGCAAGGTCAGCTGTTGTATTTTACAAATGACACTGTGGGAGCACTTTAAAGGATTGTTTTGGTATCCTGTGTCTGGTTGCTGGAAAACCCTGCTTAGGTATTAGCAGACTTCTGTCTCTGGGTTTAATTTACAATGTGAGTACAGTGACTCCCCACATTGGATTTTAGTGTTTGATGTGGGAGAACATTAGGATTACCATAGTACACTTCTCACACAAATGCCCAGTCTTCCAAGCTCAAGTTTAGTGTGGACAACTACTTTCACCATCTTGGAAATGTCCAAAGTGAGTAGGGTTGGCCCTGGGAACTTTTATCCCATTGGTTAGGCTATGCCCAGGAGTAATTCCCACCCACTAGCTCGTTCCAGGGAGAGATTTGATTTGTCTACCCCATATCAGCTAAGGATTAAAAACAAAACGTCTCCTTTACCGTGCTTTCAAAATGATCAAACTTTGAAAATAAAATCACGCCAGGCACACTACTAAGACAATCTCTAGTTACAGTATCTGCCTCAAGAGCATTCCAAGAAGGAAGTGATTCAGCAGGGAGATTATTTCACCATGCAGAATTTCAAGCTTGAACTCAAAATAAATATTACTGGATTTAAGATGATTACTACACTGCATCTTGGCTCCAGTGGTAACAACACGTTCAGTTCTTCAAAAGGATGCGCTACTAGCCTTCACACTATTAAACTAGGCTTCAATTAACAGGCAAGCTCAGGCTTTCAAAGATTGAAAATCTAAAACTCTACAAACATTTAAAAAAAGTTTCACCTCCAAATGGAAACCTGGACATATCTCTTTCGTTGTGATGGTGAGCACTGTTCCATTTTTAAAGATCGACGAGAAGACCGAATTCTTTAGAAAAGACCAGGCAAGTAAAAGCGGATAAACACTGGTAGAACAAATTCCACAAAGTTCTTAGCCATCACTCGAAGAAAAGAAAGCCAAAATTGTGGAACGCAAGGATAAAAGGAAACCAACCCGGAGTCAAATTCTACAAAGTAGGGAAACGGATACCCATCAAACTCCAAAATTAAGGGCAATCAATGCACAATAGACCCAAGAAAAATATACCAAACCATCAAACCTAGAATTAATTTAGAAACCATCCTGATTGAACCAAACAACACATTCAAACAAAATTTAGAGCTACCCCATCAAACTGCTACAAAGGCCATACAAACCAACCGAAACAGACTCCAGGAAAGGCAACTGAATCCAACCACAAAGGACACCAGGAAGGTCAACCAATACTCGCTCCGTTGGGAACAGGAAGGGCCACCCAATACAAGTGAACTCCATAAAAAGTAACCCCTATCACATATAGTTACAGAAAAGACATCCCTTGACCCCCATCTCCATAATCGTCATTTACCACAATGAAAGGTAACCGTCACACATAGCCCCTTAGAGTTCCAAAAAATGCGCAACAAAAGCCTACTAAATTTCCCGTTTTAAAAAATCTTACATCTTTGATCTGTCAGGCCTTGACAACTCTCTCCTTTACTCTCATTCTCCCATCTATTAACACCTTCGCACTCCTGTTCACCTAGTCCTTAACTCTGCCACTACTGTGACCTCCGCTACTTCTGATGTACTCACCCCTCCCTGGCAACCAGGCGCTTAGATTTAGCTGCCCACCAGGAATAATCATTTTGTACGATATATACAAAGGTGTTATCACTTTTCCTACCACAATCCTTCATCGTGCATTCAACTTGTTTTCAGTGCAGCTCCAGTGTTTTGAAGCAACATTAGAGAGTGTAAAGTGTTATACAATTAGTCATTATAAAAACATTTCAAAACTCGGTTCACTCCGATATTTAATAGGACGTCCAAATGACCCAATAAAAGGTTCAAGGTCAAACGAGGCGCCAAACTCCACGGCCTATGCATTGTGAACCTCATCGCAACTCATTCAGAGAGATGCATGGAAACCAGTACTCTACTTCCAGACTGCCAGGAACTGCACAAACTCTAGTACACGGTATTCCCCAGGAGCCTACAGGCAGTAAACCGGCTTTGTCAGCCATGACTGCACTACCACCCAATTCACTTCAGGTAGTCGGCTTTGCAAGAAACAAGCCTGCTGGTGTCCAGCTGTGCAGAGCACAGCCTCTTGCACGCGTCCTGCGGTGCACAACACCTACTTCCTATGGACTGTTTTGCTATGCACATTTCCCAATAATTATGTGTGGGCTGCTGGGTAAATCACTAAGCCAGTATCTGCCCTGCTGTGCAAATCAATACAGTACGTTTCCCAGCCAATGTGTGCTGATGGGCCAAGTCTGTGCGAGCACCTTTCCCACTGAAATAAAAATAAAAATTAATCCTGGTCTTGTAATTAATTACCTGTTGTGTCTCCTAACTGTTGTTAATGTTAAACTTTAAAGCGCGCCTGTTAAAGATTCAGAACTGAAAGGACAAGCAGACTACAGAAAATTAAAGCTGCGAGTTGCAGTTTTACACGGATCTCGGGATATGTTTGCACCAAAATGGTATACTTCTGGCTTAATGCTAACATTTTTCTAGAAGTCCTCAAACTCCCGAGCAGGCAAACACAAATGGCGCGTGTTCGCTTCTGGAAAGATTGTAAGGCTTTACACAAAATATGAAATATCATCTGCAAACAATGAAAACAGGCATCTCTAAACAGATTAAACTGGGAAAATCCACCAAAATGCTAACAGTAAAGACCCTCAGGCTGGTGCGCATGATTGGGGGGGGGGAATACTACTCACGAACTAATGAGGAAATAACCTTTCAACAATTGGAAGCAAAAAGTACAAACCTTCTCTGTGCTACAGCCTTAGGCCCGAGTGTGGCCAGGAGGGCAGGTTTCCGTCCCGACCCATCACCTTACCTTTTCATGGGTGCCCCTGTGAGTGGAGGCCCCTTCGGGAGGCCGGGGCTTCCTCTTGTTTTGGTCGCTCGGTACACTGCAGTAACCAGGGGAGCGCTTGGCTGACATTTCCGCTTCCTCATTCTTTGCTTGACTGACTGGGTCCCGCCTCCATGCCTCTCGAGCTCTCAGGAGGGCGTGCCCCTCTTAAGAGCAGAACCGAAAGCGGAGCGCCTGGGTTGTGGCAGCAGTTTTAGAAGCGCTTTAGGCGGTGTGATACGCGGGAAAGGGTTGCAGAGGTGGAAATAAATGTCCGGGGTAGGGAGGTGGAAATGAGGGACCGTCCACTTCACGCCCCACGCCCCACGCCCCGGCCCTCTAACCATCAACGAGGTACCTTCACCACGATCTGAAACCGTGTCAAAACGGTTCCAGTGTGCTTTCAAACACAAGTGATGACAAAACATGTAAATTGTGCCTCAGTAGGGAGAAACCGATGTCTTAATCTTCATTAAAGTTCACAACAGGTACGGGGTTGACATCAACAGTAGAACACTCCATGCTCAGAAGTACAGGGGCAGTGCACATTTAATTCCCTACAGGCGTATAGAGCACAACAGCAACAATAAAAACGTTCCTTTACACACAGACAACAATCGTTCAAGATTCCCTAATTTACGTAGTACGTGTATTGCACATGCCGAAATCAGCTTAATTTAATGTAAGCGACTAGCGAAGGTAAAGCACAGTCAGCAAGGCTTCGTTAGTTCACTTCTCGGTGCTTATGTGCTGAATATAACAAATACAAACAGGAACTTAACAGGACTCATCATCGCAACCTCAACACAAGTTCAGTACGGAGAGTAGAAATGCATTCGTCACAGGTATAGTATAGTTCCACCACACACAGCAGAGTAACTTTTATTTACACAACCCGTACTGTAATGGGCATTTCTGGTAGAAACTGGACAGGCACGAGAGAGATGGAAGGCGTGCAGACAGGCACGTATTGTGTACAAAACTGATGCAACAAGACGGCAAGCGCACACATACAGGCACAACCCTGGTTGGAGTAGTGAAAGTCCCCCTCTCGCCCCCACAAAAAAACAGGAAGCAGCATGTTGCACACTCAAACATCTCAGATAAGTGTCGCGGTAGACCTGCAGCTAAGTGCACGTTGGACACACGGACAGCTACGGTAGGAAGAATGGGTAGGGCGGGGGAAGATACAAGTGCACTCACTGCCGTACGATAAGCTAGCTATCTTCGCAAACAAAGATCCAACATTGGCAGTTACTGTACAGAATTCCCTCGCACAAAACAGGTTGGAGGCTGACCGAAACAGCGGTGCAATACTGCACTACAGAAGTGGTAATGCAAGCTAACCATCCTAACACCCACAGGACAGGCGCAGTTTAGGGTTTTCACATTTTCTCGACTCAGATAATCTCCGAAGGGGATGAAAAAAATATCACAAAGTTTCAGTCATAGCAATTGTATGGGATACAGAGGGTGAGACGTAACCAGCTCAAACGGGCATTGTACATTCCCAGTGACATAACTGCTTATTGGTGAACTGTGTCTCGTTCTGCAGTCCACGGTCATGTGGTTTGCTTTAGATCTTCCAAACCACGCAGATCCTCCATGTGTCACACAAAATTGCAAGTCTTCAGTCACCCAATAAAAAGACTATATCACACGGTAAGCACAGATAAAGCTAGAACCCCCCACATGGGCCACATAGTGTGTTGGAGGCTCTGGGCTCTCCGAATCGAAGCGGGGTTTTGCATTTTTCTCAGGTCACTGGAGGCAGGATCATTAATCTGTTTTTGTATTTTGGGTAGGCACCTTAAGCAACGACAGGCACTAAGCCCCAACCCACTCTCCGTTGCCCAGCCCCTAAATTGCCCCTCCAATGCTGTTCAGAGAACGAGCTGAATGCCCTACCCTTTCATAGAGTTAAAACGTTTTTCAGGTTGACAAGTCTGTGATTTCCAGTTGAAAGGGGATCACGGTGTTAAACATTCATACATAAACAATAAAGTTCTATCCTTAATCGGTTGTGGTTATTTATGGGTTTTTTTTTGTAATATATATGTTTGTATGTTCGTGGTGTGTTTGTTAGTAGCTATCCTCCAAATGAGGGGAAAGCACTATGTGTTTTTAAAATACCCCTCACACACTATGAATCCCATAGTGTCATGCTTCATCATGGGGGTCTTCCCGTCCCTCTACAGGGCAGGGCGTGCTATGACCTACGACTACGCGGGAGCACTAGATTATGTGAAAATAGACTATATGGGTGATTCAGTGATGGTGATCTAAGTGATACTTTAAGGTGTGCAATAGAGAGGAAATAAATAGACTACAAATTCCCTGGCTAGTAGAAAAAATAGATTTTATTAGTATCTGTCTAGGAACGTTAAAAAAAGGGGGGTGAGAGGAGAAAGAAACCAAACTAATTATGTTGCACTTTCTACTTGGTCGACATGTTTCATGAGCAGTCCCCTACTGCTACATTCATCAGGACCTATTGTGATTGCTAATGCACTGAGGCTAATGGTTGTAGTAAGCCTATTTCACAACAAACTGACCGCAAAAATAGGCTGGTACATGGAAGATACATAGATGCACAATGGAAGTATGTACATGTAGACCAAAGATGATTTTTATTTATTGATGAATATTATTATTATTTTTCTCTTAACATCATTATTTAACATGTTTTATAAAGTAATACACAAAGATAGGTACATATCTATAGTGAAAACAAATGCTTATATACAGAGGGATATGCTGTAAATTTCTGTTTCCGTATGGTGGTTATGTG
This sequence comes from Lissotriton helveticus, assembly GCF_964261635.1. Taxonomy (NCBI): domain Eukaryota; kingdom Metazoa; phylum Chordata; class Amphibia; order Caudata; family Salamandridae; genus Lissotriton; species Lissotriton helveticus. The sequence continues at coordinate 1,863,808,407 of NC_136057.1, forward strand.
GGGAAGAGCCAGATCTTGAGTAGTTTTCTGAAGATAAGGTGGTTGTCGGTGGATCTTATGTTGGGGGGTAAAGAGTTCCATAGTTTGGCTGCTTGAACAGAGAAGGATGTGCCACCCATGGTTTTTTTCTTGCATGGTGGAATTTTGAGGCGAGATGTTCCTTTAGAACGGAGGTTCCTTTGTTGAATGTGTTTGGTGATTTTATTCCTGATGAAGAGTGGTCCTATTCCATGTATTGCTTTGTGGGTAATACAAAGCAGCTTGAACGTGGATCTTCTGGCAACCGGTAACCAATGCAGGGCTTTCAAGGCAGGGGAGATGTGTTCTCGTGGTTTGATATGTAAGAGTAGTCTGGCAGCCGAGTTCTGAATCCGTTATAGTCTTTTCATGGTCGTTAAAGGTGATCCGTGGTAGAAGCTATTGGCGTAATCGAGTTTGGATAGAACAAGGGAGATGGTAGCTTGGACCTTGTGTGGAAATCCCAAACGAGGGAAAATTTGTCGCAGAGTTTTTATAGTAGCAAAGCTTGATCTTGCTAGTTTATCCACTTGGACATTCATCGACAGCTTGGAGTCCATGGTCATTCCGAGGTTTCTTACTTCCTTCGATACTTTAGGCAGTGATCCCAGTTCATCAGGCCATGCGGCTTGTAATTTTTCCGATCGCCACATGTGAGTATTTCAGTTTTTGAAGCATTCAATTTGAGATGGCTCCAAGTCATCCACTGATCCACGGCTCCGAGACAGCTGAAAATTGGTGATTTTCCAATGTCTGTGGGGCATTCCAGTTGAAGGAGTATTTGCATGTCATCTGCATAGTTGTAGCACGTGAGGTGAAATTAATTGATCAGTACTGGTAAAGACTTCATGTAGATGTTGAAAAGCATGGGCGAGATGATAGAACCTTGAGGGACCCCTGCTTTTGTAGAGTACGGTTTGGACGAGAAAGGTGGGTGTGGATGACATTAGTTCTGTTTCGAAGGTAGGACGCGATCCAGGAAATCTGAAAGTATTTCATTCTCTTCAATGAATTGTGACATCTGGGCGAACGCTGCTCTTTCTATCAGTTTGCCCAGGAAAGGTCCATATGTAATGGGTCTGTAGTTGTCGGGGTTCAGCGGATCCAAGTTTGTTTTCTTCAGTAAAGGGCGTATGTATGGCTTTTTGCGTTCTTCTGGAAATATTCCAGTAGTTAAGGAATCGTTGATGATTCTTCTTACTGGAATGGCAGCAGAGGTTGTTAAAAGAATTGTCTTGAAAGTTTGTGGCGGACAGGGGTCAGAAGGGCTGCCGGCAGGCCTGCTTGCTTTGACCAGGTCCATAAATTCATCGTGTGAGATGTGTTGGAAGGAACGGAGAGGCTTGATTAGAGCATTCTTGGATAGTTGTTTTGTACAAGGGTTAGTGCTGGTGCTTTGTTTCTGTTGTAAGTACGAGTCCAACGTGTCTGCTTTGTCCGTGTAATGATTTGCCAGTTTGTCTGTGAAATCTTGAGTAACAGGATGAGTTCCTTCTAGGCAATTTGGTTTTCGAAATTCATTGAGTATTTTATAGAATTCTTTATTTGCACATTTAGCGTTTAGAATTCTGTCTGAATAGTACCTTTTCTTAGCTTTTTTGATAGCTGTCATATAATCTGTTAATTTTTTGTAAGTGAAGTTTGTCTTGTTTGGCGTTTGTTTTGAGCCAGGTACGTTGCAGCTTTCTAATTTGTTGTTTTATGTCTTTTATTTCTATGTTTCTCCAAGGCGCGTATTTTCTTTTGTTCTGTTGTGTGGGTTTGAGTGGTATCAGGATGTCAAAAGCTGCCTGTAGACACTCATAGATTCTGAACAGAATTTATGGTTTCCAGATATATAGTGGATGTTAGTTGTGTTTCCAAGTGTTCCAAATTGAGCTTGTTCCACGGCCGATAGGTGGATGGATGTAAGGTAGTTTTAGGTGAGTCGCTTAGTGTTGTTTTATGTTGGTGAGTTTGTTCCTTTAATACATGTTACACAGCAGCCTGTGCTGCTGTGCGATATGCCTTAAATCAGCACAAGGGGGCAGGGGGGGAGAAAACCTCCCCTCTGGTGAGAGGGTGTGGCGTAAGAGCCAGAGCTGCTGACTTGGTAACCTGATGGGAGTCTCAGCGTCTGCTTAACATCCCGAGATTCTGGGCAAATCACTTAATCTCCCCGTGTGTAAAATCCAACATTGAATGTGTCCTTGAGTAATGTAACTAGTGCTCAGATAAGCACTCCAATACCTTTGGGCTGAGTTAGTGCTGTATAAACCTGGAGAAAAAAAGCAACAGGATGGAGGGTGAGAAATAAAGGCAGGAGGGTGAGTAGGTTAAAGAGAACTCTGGGATGGGGGGGGTTTGAGGTGGAGGGGTGCAGAAAAAAAGTTAAGAAAGGAGCCTGCAGCCAGCGTAAAGACACTAGTCACAGGGAGCAGTGCTTGGTCCATGCTCCACAGTAAGAACAAGAAGACTGAAGTCCAGGAGGAGGCGCCAACCAACAGGAAGCAAAAAAACAAGAGTTAAGTGGGAGCTTACCAATGGTAAGCAACGGGTAGGCTATAAGCCCCCTTTTAAGATATAGATTTGTTTTCACAAAAGATTTTGCAAGCACTTTGCAGGTGAATCCTAAAAAGAATCCAGGCTGCATCCCAGATTACACCCTTTCTCTCGTTAATGCAGGTATCCTAACCACAAAAAAATACTAAACACTGAACAAAGGAGCAGAAATATAAAATCCAAAGGGTTTGTTCCATCTTGATTTTTTTTGACAGGTCAAACACATAACATGTATGTGAAAATCTAAGCCTAGCCCTGTAATTCCTTTGACTCACTGTCGACTTTTTGTAACTGCTGAAACCAGCTATGTGGGATCCCAACGCCTTTTTCTTTTTCCAATATGTATAGTTGCCTTCACCTAGGTGTTAAGTTTTTCTGCTGGTCCAGAAATTCTGCAGTAGTGTCTTTGTTAAATCATAGTAATGTTTTAAAGTACATGTTTAGAAGGTGCTGCTTTTGAAAAGTGGTACAAAAGGGGGTGGTGATGAACAGAGCGTTTGTATAAATCAAACACTCACCCCCAGTCAACTGATCTGGGTTTAATCCATCACCATTCTTTAGTTCACTCAGCCACCCCAGTTCAGACATGGCTATATGCAAATCAGTCTGACCCTGTGCCTCATGGGAACAGTCCAGCCCGAACTGCCAAGCCATGTCTTCCCTTATGAATCCGAAACCGGTCCCAGGATGCTTGTTTCCGGTCCAGGGAAGACATGGCTTGGCAGTTCGGGCTGGACTGTTCCCATAAGGCACAGGGTCAGACTGATTTGCATATAGCCATGTCTGAAATGGGGTGGCTGAGTGAACTAAAGAATGGTGATGGATTAAACCCAGATCAGTTGACTGGGGGTGAGTGTTTGATTTATACAAACGCTCCGTCCATCACCCCCTTTTGTATCGCTTTTGAAAAGTACCACTCAATATAGTGCTACTGTCCAATGTACTAAACGTAAACTTTTTTGTTGAAACACTTTATAAAACAAAGTCTTCATCATATTTTACACATCATTTGTTGCACAATGCCCATCCATGTATTTGATAGCTCGGCATCTGGCTTGGCTTTCAGGGCCAAGACAGACCCTCGTTTGGCTCTTCTTATGAAGTAGCTAGCCCCACTCAAAGAGTAACCAGGCAGAGACAGTTAGCAACGTGCTGTCTAGGAAAGTCCGGTGTTAACCCTCCCCTTTAGTCCCTCACAGCCTGGTCAGTGGGATCCAACACCACACTGTTCACTAAATAACCCCTCACTCAGGCTTCATGTACAACAAAGCAAGCATTGGCAAAGCCAGTAGGTCTACTTTAGCTCTAAGCCTTTTGGCTTTGGCAAGGTTTTTCTCTTTATGGTTCTGGTAAATACCTTGCTGTTTTTGCAGAGGGAGGCATTTGTGAAAAATGTGAATGATAACTTCAGGCCACTGGATAAAGAGGGCTGGTTTAAAGAATATTCTATATATTTTTTGTAAAATCTAAAGGTCTTTTGCTAACACCTGGCTTAAATAGTCCCTGGAGAGTGCTTCGCTGTTTCTAGGTGCGAAATGAATGCCATTTGACATAAAAGCAGTCCAAAACACTTTGTCAAACTGTAATAGGGTGAAGCGTGAAACTACAGTTTCTATTTTACGCGACGCTTCCAAATTTCACTTTTTGGTGAATACGTGTAAGACTGAGTGTTGTGGGAGTGGCGGTGAAGACAATGCGCTAAGAAATGGAAAGAAACTTAATCCAGTTTTCATACGGGGTGGGGGGTTTAGAATGGGTGGTGGTGCTGAAATTGTGTTGTGATCAGAGGCCACCTCAACTCCCTGCTCTTCCACTCTGGGAGCTGCTGGCTGTCCTGTGTGCAAATCTACAGCCTCTCTCTAGGAGCATAAAGACATGCTCTTAAAAGTCCATCAATGTGGGCTACTACTGTAGAGGGGGGTCTTAGGCTTACGTGCCCCTGTGAAGTACACTCTGCTGAGCGAAAACTGGAGCTATAGCGCGCTATTGTCCCTGGGTGCTCTCAGGGTGAGGAGGCATAATCTGTTCCACACTGCTGTCTGCAGCTCTATACTTTATAGCTGTGGCTGATTTATGGTCGGAGGTAGCACCCCAGGGGAAGCACATGCCAATTTAATGTGAATCGAAGACTCTTGGGAGGGGGTGAGAAGAGGGAGAGTGGGTGAGGAGAGGGAGAGTGGGTGAGGAGAGATAGAGAGAGAGAGAGAGCGGGTGAGGAGAGAGAGAGTGAGAGGGTGAGGAGAGAGAGAGAGAGAGAGAGAGAGAGAGGGAGGAGAGAGGGAGGGAGGAGAGAGAGAGGGAGGAGAGAGAGAGGGAGGAGAGAGTGGGTGAGGAGAGAGTGGGTGAGGAGAGAGAGAGAGAGGGTGAGGAGAGAGAGAGAGGGTGAGGAGAGAGAGAGAGGGTGAGGAGAGAGAGAGAGGGTGAGGAGAGAGAGAGAGAGGGTGAGGAGAGAGAGAGAGGGTGAGGAGAGAGAGAGAGGGTGAGGAGAGAGAGAGAGGGTGAGGAGAGAGAGAGAGGGTGAGGAGAGAGAGAGAGGGTGAGGAGAGAGAGAGAGAGGGTGAGGAGAGAGAGAGAGGGTGAGGAGAGAGAGAGAGGGTGAGGAGAGAGAGAGGGTGAGGAGAGAGAGAGGGTGAGGAGAGAGAGAGGGTGAGGAGAGAGAGAGGGTGAGGAGAGAGAGAGGGTGAGGAGAGAGAGAGGGTGAGGAGAGAGAGAGGGTGAGGAGAGAGAGAGAGAGGGTGAGGAGAGAGAGAGAGAGGGTGAGGAGAGAGGGAGTGGGTGAGGAGAGAGAGGGAGTGGGTGAGGAGGGAGAGAGGGAGTGGGTGAGGAGGGAGAGAGGGAGTGGGTGAGGAGGGAGAGAGGGAGTGGGTGAGGAGGGAGAGAGGGAGTGGGTGAGGAGGGAGAGAGGGAGTGGGTGAGGAGGGAGAGAGGGAGTGGGTGAGGAGGGAGAGAGGGAGTGGGTGAGGAGGGAGAGAGGGAGTGGGTGAGGAGGGAGAGAGGGAGTGGGTGAGGCGCGAGAGAGGGAGTGGGTGAGGCGCGAGAGAGGGAGTGGGTGAGGCGCGAGAGAGGGAGTGGGTGAGGCGCGAGAGAGGAGAGCGAGAGAGAAGAGAAAGATATTTGTTGAGGGGGTAAGAGGGCAGCAGAGGCGATATGGTTGGCTGGGGAAAGATGTCACTCACTGTACGGCCTTCTAGCCACTGAATATTCAAAATGAGTTGTTATGCAGCACAACGGTTTAAACACAGAGTCAAAGGAGCTGAGGCTGGTAAGGGTACATCCATACGCTAGAGGCATCCTGGCTAAAGCAAGCCCTTTGTCCATAATGGCATTTTCTTGGCACTGCCTATGGTTGGGTCTTGACGTCATCTGGGTTCCTATACCAGCCATGATGTGGCTTTCTCTGTTTAAAGCTTCCTGTTCCCCAGACAAGTTATTATGATTCCATCGTTTCTGGTTTCAAAAACCTTTATTAGCCAGTACCGCCATCCAGGGCTGCCTGGGAGAAGGACCTAGGAGTCCAGTTGGAAGAGAAACAGTGGGCATACGTAGGCAACCTCACACTCTCCTGCAATGCCAGATTTAAACTGACGCACTTCAATTTCTTGCATCGCACCTACCTAACCCCGATAACATTAAAACGCATTTCACATGACAGGGATGATAGATGCACAAGGTGCGCCATAGAAAAGGCGGGCTTTCTGCACTTGGCGTGGGAGTGCTCAGTAGTTAGGCAGATCTGCACAGGGGTGGTCAGTAAGATTAGGAAAGCCACGGGCTTTCAGTTGAGACCGGAACCCTTAAGTTGGCTACTTGCATCTGTAAGGAAGCCCAAGAAAAGGAAAATTCCAAACAAATTGCTACAATTAATGCTTGTGCTAGCTAGGCGTAGGGTGCTAGCTAGGCGTAGGGTGGCCATAACATGGATGGGTCAGAGGCCCGGAATTGCCGGTCTGGCTTAAGGATGTGCGAGAGTGGTCTCTAGCCGAAGAGGCACTTATGAAACTTACCCATAGGGATGAGAAACTACAAGCAGACATGATTGTCTGGCAGGAAATGTGTATTTCGGGGTTAATGGAGGGAAAGTTCACCGCCCAGAATACTCTAGAAAGTGGGGAAAGCGGGTCGGATGAGGAAGACCAACCTGATCGTGATGGGGGTGCGAGAGAATTGATTCTGGCAGTCAGCGGCCTGTGTGTGTTTGGTGTGTCCCATGCTTATACCTCACTGTGTTATACTCCCGGATGAATATGTACCCCTATTGTGCCTCTCTCTCTCTCTCTCTCTCTCTCTCTCTCTCTAATGCTGCCACCTGTACCGAGTATTACCAACCACATCGAAGGTATACCACTACATGCTGTATCGTTGTTACAAAATGAAAAATAAAGTTTATAATTAAAAGAAACTTTATTAGATTGTGAAATAAAACAGTAAGCAAGAAGGAAAAATAAATACATAAAGATGGAAATACATCACTACATATTCATATTAAGGATACGCATCGCAAAACTAATTCCTGTTAAAAAGAATCCGTGCTACACCATAACCATAGAGTCCTGTCGTAGTTTGTGTTGCTTTTACCACTATCATTAATATTATTAGCTCCTTAATGCATGGAGTAAAGAAGAAAGGGGGCGTAGTTCATGGGGGTTTCGCGTTAGCCATAAAACTGTCTAGTGTGGACTAAATAGCTCTCAATTTTGCTTTCATGGGGTTGGTCTGAAGTGAAATGTTATCAGCACCCCTGATAAAAGAGATCCAGTTCCGCCAGACTGTTCATGTAAGAGTAGCTGTTTTTAGGTCTCGGCTAGTAACGCGCTGAAAGCGCATTCTCGCCAGAGAACTATAGTCGGCGTCTCAGCAGTCTGAGAACGCCGAAGTGAGACAAGACCTGGCCGCGCGCAGCGTTTCCCCATAGGATAACGTAGTGCGCGCGGCCAGGTCTTGTCTCCACAGCATGCCAATGCAGACCGGATCGCGTCGCGCGCCTCTCTGGAATGCAGGGGGAGTCTGCAGAGAGGCGCGCGGAAGTGATAAGCCGTGGACGTGGACACTTTGAAGCTTTAAAAGGGAGTCCATCCCTTTACTAGTCTGTTTTTTTTGTCTCTCCCGAATCCCAGGCTGGCAGAGCTGTGCTGTCATTTCAAAGTGGGAGCTGTCCAGGTACTGTTGCTGGCACATCACGCACGACAGATCTCTGAATAGCAGCCTGCACCTTCCGGGAAGTGGTCTGTGACTGCTCTCCAGCTGGCTGCCTGCACCCACGGAGGGCAGCTTCTTCATACCACTGCCTGAAGCCTTGGACAGGGGGTCTCTCCTGCTAGTTTCCTGCACCGCCGGAGAGGGGGCTAAGTCTCCCTATCTTGCTACCTACCTGCACGCAGGAGGGGGCTCTCACCTTGCAGCCTTCATTTCCACCCCCACCCCTCCCAGGAGGTGGTGTCCTATGGCCGTTTTTGAGATAGCTGCCTGCACCTCCGGTGGTGGTCTGTGCGGCGTTCTAGCTAGCTGCACTTCAGAGGGTGGTCTAAGCCCCTTTCACCAGCTAGGTGCCTGCATCTCCCTCGGGGTGGTCCACCTCCGCTCTCCACCCCGCACCCCCAGAGGAAGTCCAAGCCAGTTCTCCAGCTAGCCACCTGCTCCTCCCGAAGGGCGGTGTACACCCACCACCCCATGTACCAGGCACAGGTGTTAGCCAGCTCCAGTACAGATGTTTCAGAGCCTGTTGAAGTGCGCCGCCTCGTCGGCTGACTCGAACACTTGACGTTTGACTGACCCCTTTCACCCAGATGTGCTCTCTAGAGAGCCAAGTGCCCCTGAAACGATTTATTTTCATTAGTCTGGCTGTTTGCACTCCTAAAAAGTTCGCACAATGTCTCCTAAAGTAAAGTACATCACGTTAAAGTAAAATATCACGTTGCATGAAGGCTAAATAAAACGCATTTCTTCCGACTTTACATAGACAAAAGTTGTCTCACATCAATGTTTAAAACACGTGTAGTCTCGTAAATACATGTGTAAATCAGGCTAACACGCCCATGTAATTGCACAATAATTACATTTATATGTCTGCCTGCGTGTATGTATTTCTATATTTTAATTCTGAATTACCCACAGTCAGTTTGAGTCACAATAAGGCGTTTTGTAAAATTGTCTTTTTCTACTATAGTTATTCAAAAAATACATAGAACTCCCTAGCCGGTTTTAATGCACTGCGGCTTGTGATCGTGCAAACTGGGACATATTCAGCCACGTGTCATGAAATGGATGAGCAATGTTCGACAGTGTCTCTTAAGAGGTCACTTCTCTTAAAGTTTACCTACTTTCAGTTTTATCTTCTCCTGACGGGAGTATCGGGTTGGGATGAAGGGTCCAGACCGAGAAGAACCCAGGATAAAAAAAACTGATATGAAGATCTTATTGTATCCCAGTTTAACGCTCCACATTTATGAGGCCCACGCAGATGCAAACTTAAGTCCGCCTGGACCAAACCCCGCTGTCTCTCGAACATACAAGACACCTTTGCACTTGACCACCAGGGCCAAGTTCCCAAGCCCCTCCCCCTTCAGGTCTCACATTTTCCTGCAGACAGTCCAAGTCTCAGAAGGGCGGTATCGAATGCATCCCAGCTCGAGGGACACACCCCATGCTGCGACTGCGCCCCTTTCTGCGGCTCCCAGGTTTATTTAAACTTATCCAAGCATGAGTTACAGTTATCTGATGGGAGAGACGAGTCCATCGCCTGGCCGTCTTCCAGGCCTCCCCCACTCTCCCGCAGAGGAGGATGGAAAGGAAGCCCAGGGCCAAAGGCAGCTCCTGGGGAGCCCCCTCCCTCCTCTGCGCCCCGCCCTCTTTGTTCTTTTTTTTCCACTTTCTCTTTCCCTGTTCAGCCCCCTCCGCAAATTCCTGTCCAGGCGAAGGAACAAGCTGGAACAAGCCCCCGTGAAAAGCACCCAGCAGCGTGGAGCTGCGCGGGACAGCTCTGCAGGAGAGGGGCCGTGGGGCGGCTCGGTTCGTTCGCACAGGGCGGACCGCCTAAGAAGGGATAATGGACAACAATCTGCAGGATTTGAAAGTGGTGTTTGCCCCTCTTAGCCTTTCGCAGACGGGGGAGTGCTGGTTGGCGCACGCCTCCACGCTCCCATCCGAAGCAGACACCTGACAAGTGTGACTGCGTGTAAAGTGCCTCAGGGGCATTGGCAGAAAGCGCGAGAGTCTGTTTGGGCTTGGAGAGGCTGTTAAAGTTCAGCATAAACGTGTCTGTTTAATTTTTTCCAACAAGAATGTGATAACTTCAGGATGATGCTGTTGAGAGTTAGCAGAGGGCGGCCTGGGTGAGCACAGACTTCTCGACTCGCCATCTCTTGGGGGGGGGGGGGGGGGGGGGGGGGAGGGGGCGTCACCCAATGTGGGCTCATCCTCACCCCCAGACACAGAGAACTACCATCCTTCTTGAAACCGCCGCCCTACAAAAAGTATTCCCGTTCCTTGATTTTAATAGGACCAATATCCAGAAGCGCTCTTTCCCACTCTCCTCCGAGGCTTCAGAAAGTTGAGAGGTACACAGGTGCCGCATAATGCACGGTACTCACCCACAAATGTGCGGTGTGAGGGAGACATTGGAAGGAAGAGTCGCTGGGGTGGGCGCATGGATTGCGGGTATGTCGTGGCAGGGAGACCCTGGCATAGCGAGTCTCGTAGTATTGGAGACTTGGACACTGGGGCGCCTAGATGTCGACTCTGTGACTAGGAGATACATGGAGATACAGGGAGATATGTAAATGTAAATGTAGTATACTTGTAAAGCGCACAGCTGCCCCAGCAACGGGGCGTCCCGGCGCTGTATAACTCTGGGGAACCCGTCCTGGCTTTCCCTGTGGGATGGTCCCTTGCTGGGAGTCCCCAAGGTGGAGCCAGGCATCCCCGGAATTGGTGGGGCCGTTGTGGAGATTAGGCAAGCTAATGCCCAGAGTTGCCGAGTGGAACCCCTGATTAGAGTAAGCACCGAAGCGAGAATTATCGAGTCCGCTGACCAAGGTCCACGACCCTGCCGCGTCGGGAATTGAACCCTGGTTCCAGGCTGACTTCTGCTCTCAGGCCTGCTGCCTCTAACCAGTGAGCCACACTACTCCACAGATACAAACACTGGGACAGTGAGATACAGGCACCGGGACAGGGACATACAGGCACCGGGACAGGGACATACAGGAGACACAGACACTGAGAAAGGGAGACCCTGGGACACGGAGATACAAACACTGGGACAGGGAGATACAGGGACAGGGAGATACAGGGACAGGGAGATACAGGGACAGGGAGATACAGGGACAGGGAGATACAGGCATAGGAATAGGGCTACATGGGCAACATAACAGAGATACACGGGCACTAGGAAAGGGAAACACAGACACAGAGGAATACGTGGGCACTGGAACAGAGAGGCACAGGGACAGGGAGATACAAGCATTGGGACAGGGAAATACAAGCACCGGGACAGGGAGATACTGGGACAGGGAGATGCAAGCACCGGGACAGGGAAATAGAGGCACTGGGACAGCAAGATTCAAATACGGGGACAGGAAGATACAGGGACAGGGAGATACAGACACTGGGACAGGGCGATCCAGGCACTGGGACAGGGAGATAAAGGCACTGGGACAGGGAGATAAAGGCACTGGGGGCAGGGATGCATGGGTAATATACAAGAGATACACGGACTCAGAGAGGGATACAAGGACACAGCGGCAGAGAGAACATGGGCAGAGTGATACAGACACTGGAACAGGGAGATATAGGCACTGGGACAGGGATATATGGGCAATAGAACAGAGATGCGCAGACACCAAGAAAGAAAAAACAGAATTACTGTGAGAGGGACACATGGGCAGAGAGACACAGACATGGGGCATACAGACATTGGGACAGAGAGACACCGGGACGGGGATCCAGACACCAGGATATGGATACTGGGGCCATAGAACAGAGATACACGGACACTGAGCGAGGGCTACAAGGACACAGGGAAGGAAACGGAAACCCAGACATTGAGGAGGGATGCTTAGGTACAGAGACTGAGAGACACTTTGACCAGGAGATACAGAGATGCAGCAGAGACACGCAGGCCCTGGGAAAGGGGAACACATATTCCGAGAGAGGGTTACACAGGCCCTGAGTCAGAGACACAGGGGTCAGGAGATATGGACGCTGGATCATGGACACATTAGCATTGGAACAGGGATACATGTACACTATGATTTGGAAACAGGCCTTGAGTGATGGATACATGGGCACTGAGGCATAGACACCAGGACAAGGTGATGTGGCACCGGGACAGGGATACATGGGCAATGGGGCAGAGGAAACACAGACACTGGGAAAGGGAAACAAACCTTCAGAGATAGACACATGGACATTGAGGCAGAGAGAAATGGGCACTGGCTTCCTAACACAAATAAACACAGATACATCTAGGTGGGAAACATCTATTACAAAGCAGGCATTACAATGTGCCCCGTGCCTAAGGTGCATCATCAGAGCTGTGTGAATAATAACAGCTGTGAGCCCGTGCCTGACGTGCATCATCAGAGCTGTGTAAATAATAACTGCGTCAGCCCCGTGCGTGAGGTGCATCATCAGAGCTGTGTGAATAACAACTGTGAGCCCGTGCGTGAGGTGCATCATCAGAGCTGTGTGAATAATAACTGCGTCAGCACAGTGCGTGAGGTGCATCATCCACATTGCTCAGGTAACCCAAATTCCTGCACTCTCTACCACACTGCTTTCAAGAACAGCATACTCTTGCACACACTCACTGCTCACCAATTCAAAGTTTGCTAAAAAGTTTATGCAACGCATGGTTATACACAATGCCAAAAACTCAAACTTTAATGCTGCAAGACCTATTGCATTGTAAATGCTTGTTTTTCCAGTTAAGGAGGAGTTTACACACGAATGCGAGTAAAAGATCTAATTTGCATCTTTCTTACTTTTTTGGTGTGAATCAAAGTAACCTGTTAGAAGGAAAGCGTCTTCTCTTCGAGGGTGAATTCGAAAAAGTGTGCTGATGAACTCAAATATGTCCTGTCAATATTTTGCTAGGGATGGGCAGTAAAAGATCATAAGCGAGAGGTCACCAACCTATTGGTTACAGTTCCAACATGTGGGTGTTTCCCAAAGTTTCAGTTTATGTAGTCGAGCTGGAGTCTAAAAAGCTCTGTTTCAACATAAATTTAATTTGGGACAGGACTGGGGAAATATTTTTTTTTTAAAAGAAGGAGGGGGGGTTAGGATTTTAGTCCAGTGCTTGGTGCTCTCAAGTGCCAATCCGTCCCTAGTCTATTTTTCATTAATGCAGTTTGGGGGGTGTTTGACTTAAATAATCGTATATTCTGGAGATCTCGTGGCTCACTTTGATTAGTGTACTAGCGAACTGAGGCAATGGTGGTGTTTTATCCATGTAGGTTAGTTTTTGAATGCAGGATTTGAGCTTTAGAAAGTTCTAGAAGTCTAAACTGGGTAGGAAGTGTGTGTGTGGGGTTTAAGTTCGCAAAGATTAGCGGCAGTTTGTTTGAACCTAACTGGATGATAGTGAAGATTATTCGATAAACCCACTACGGTCACTGGATCAGAAGACCATTCAATTTGATCCTAGGGTTGTTCTATAAGGGGGCTAGGTTAGTTGTGCACATTTTGTTTTCTAGGAGAGAGTTACATTTTAGTTTGGCCTCTTTCATGTTGATAATATATTTTGAGTGCAGCAGGATAACCTTTCCCATTGAGATGAAATTCCCATAGGGAAGAATAGAAGTTTCGATTTCCAGCCAAACAGGTGTGTAGTCCTCCCTTCGGGTTAGCCAGTGGGTACCCTGTTTGAATAGGAAAGCAGTTTGATAAGTTTTAAAGTTAGGTATATTAGCTCCTCCCAGGGTTTTGGGTATCTCAGTTTTTTTAATGAGATTCTAGGCTCCTTCGCTTGCCAGAGGAATTTATTAATGAGACTGTCAATTTTCCTTAAAAAGCCGGAGAGAACCAGTGGTAACATACGGATTAAGTAATTTATAATGGGCACAATCATAACTTTTACTGTCTCTATCCTTCACCACCATGTTAAAAGTTTAGGTGACCAGCTATCCAACAAATCAGTTACTTTCCGGAGAGTCAGTGTTTCGTTGTGACTAAGCTATGATATTGTTGGAGAATTCTAGCCCCAGGTATTTCATGTGGTGGGGTTGCCAGGCAAGGCCCAAGTCGCCCAATAATTCTTTGGAGCCTATATTATTTTATAAGATGACCTCAGACTGGTCTTTGTTGAGGATGCAGCCTGAGATTTTAGCAAATTCAGTAATGGAATACATTTGTGGGATGGACTGGCCAGCTTCCTCCGTGACTATCAAAATATTGTCTGCATATGCAGCTACCTTAACTGTTGTTTTTCCAAAGCAGATTCCTCTAATGTTTTAATTGTTTATAATATTAACTAGAGGCATGAAGGCTGAAGCCCAGGAGAAAGCAGGAGGCACCAACCAATAGGAAGCAAGGAAATAGGAGTGGCGTGGAAGCCGAACAATGGCAACTAAAGGTAAGTAATGGGCGGACTCCAAGCCCCTTTAAAGATTTTTTTTCAGTTCACAAGAGATTTTGCATACCGCACAAATGCTGAGCAGGCAAAACCTAAAAATGTGAAAGGACAACAACCACAGACTAATGGATGAAGTCTAGCTTTAGATGTTTAAAGCTAAAGTGTGGTGTACCGGCACTGCTACAAAAGTCAATAAGTAGAAAAAATAAGTTGCGCATGCCACGCTGGAAAATAAATAAATAAAATGCTACCATGCACGTTATTGCAAAAGAAACCTGAAAAGTGCGTTCGGGCAGTGCGTAGCTGTTATGCCTATATACGCAACAACGCCGAAGAAGTCATTAACTAACGAGTACTCACAAAGTGTAAATGAGATTTACCAAATAACACATGTAATGCGGGCAGCCCTTATGAGAGGTTACAAGAACAGAAAAGGAGGAACTAAGGAGGGACTAGTAAGCAAAGCAACCAAACACAATGAAGCATTTACAAAGGCCAGTCACAAAAGCCAATGGAATACATGGGCATGCAATGGGTGGAGCTTCAAGCCCATATCCTTAACACAGCAGGTCATCTAAGAGACTGCAAAAGCGCTGCCTAGGCGAGTCCTAAAAATTAATCGTTCAACATCCTACAGAAATTCTCGGGATGATGTCCTGGAAGCGCTGGTCGAGAGGAACAACATACTTTCACGATTGATCCAGGGTCCATACTGCGAACCTTGGAGAAAGGAATACATACAGAATGGAAAGATTGAGTGTGTTTGAGGCTGTGTTCATGCTTGAGCCTTTGCATATGTATATATGCTTGGGGTTACGCGCATCCAGAGCTCGCCAGCTGTCTCATGCCAGCCACATGCAAAAAGAACAAATTATGGACAGAATGTTGAACAATGTCAAACATTCACCCCATTACAGAGATCTGGGCCTAAATCCATTGGTTTTTTTGCTCCTCATGCCATTCAAGTTTAAACCCAGCCATATGTAAACTCGGGGTGAATGTCTGCATTGTTCAGCATTCTGTCCATCACTTATTTCTTTTGCTATTGTCCCCTTCAGTGGGAAGGGTATGCCCAGACATGGGTCCTGTGCTCACTGCACTACTGGATGATATAGGGTGATGCTCCGAAACCGGTCCAGGATGCTGGTTTTCGGTCCAGGGAGGACCTGGCTTGGCAGTTCAGTCTGGACTTTTCCCATGAGGAGCAGGATCAAGACTGATTTGCATATGGCTGGGTCGAAACTGGGGTGGCGTGGCGAGCAAAATAATGTATAAAACCCAAATCTTTGCGACTGGGGGTGATGTTTGCATTGCTCACCATTGCGTTCATTATTTGTTCCTTTTGCTCATACCGCCACAAGCAGCTCTTCTGCCAAGTTACTTTCTATATATTTCAGTACTTCTTTTCCTGTATTTACCATGAGGAAAAGAATACTAAGGCCTAAAATGCAAATAAGGAGCCAGTAAGGAGCAAGAATTGAAAGGTTTTTTTTTTTTTTTTTTTAGATCAAGCATAGAGATTTTTTTTTTACCAGCAATCATAATAAAAATCCATGCATATATAGTCACTTAATAAGAAACTGTTAAAATCAATGTTACGGTTCTAGTTCAAATGAGCAGAACCACTGAATTTCACTGGTTACGATTAGCAACACACAATTTGCAATTGGAATCTGTCTCATGTCCCCGTGCTGTTGGCAAAGTGACGTATTCATCATCAGAGTGCATAATGTCATGCCTTTCCAGCCATTACTGTCGAATTTCAGTGGATTCGCGTGTTTGAGCAAGAACCATAATTCCATGACGGGACTGCTTGCACATAATTTCTAGTGATTTTTTAAAAAAATAGTTTACTTTATTCTCATCCGCTGCCACACACAACATTTGCTAGCGTGCTGCAGTAAGTAAATGGCTGAAGAACCAACCAGACACAAGCTGCCAAGCTCTGCTGTGCACTTTCTTCTTCGGCCATTAACAGCACTGTTTAATGCAGGGCAATTCCATCACGCCACCTGCGATAAGCTGCCTAACTCTCCTGTGCACTGCCAAAGGGCATATCCAGCATGCATTAGCCAAATGACTTAGCAATCAACCTGGCACCAGCTGCCAACATGTGTTCAACCCAGCTGAAGTCCGTGCACAGCATTGGTTGGCCACCCAGGCAGCCTTAAGTAAGTCAGGCCCAGTGTCCAATATTCCTGCGACCAACCCACCACTGGTTGCCCTTTGGCTGTTCACAGGTCCTCCACGCCCCCATAATCTTTTTTATTTTGAAATTTATTTTCAGCACAAAATGGTGCCTATTTTACTGCCCAGAAAACAAAGGCCACGACACGACCTCACGATTTTATTGCAGCAAACCTGTTTTTTTTAGCTTTTAATTTTCCATGCCTCTGTGTGCTCCTCATGCATACAGCCACCGCTCATGGTACCTCTCCCTCCCTCCATGGCTGGGAATTCCCCCCACCCCACCCCCCACGCCCACCACAGCATGAAAAAAAAATGTGCATTTTATAAAATCACAAATATAAAGATAGCATAATAAATCCCTTTCATCAGCCAATGTAACCTGCTTAAAAAAACTGAAACGTGAGTGACCGGATTCGTGGTCTTCTAAATCTCTATGTTAAATGGCAGAGATATAAACAAAATGTTAACTTTTTCTCATCCAGTGCTTTTAAAAGCTGCGCTTTGCCGGACGGAGGAGACAGGAAGAGGGACTTCAAGTTCCAGAGGGGAGAGCACCACCCTCACCTGTGCTGCTTTGGACGAGGACGCTCACACGCCTATTTAATACTTTGGCTTCCCCGCTTCGCGGGGCGCGCGCCGGGCCAAGTGCGGGCCTGTTTAAGCCCGTTGTATCCCGGAAGAGACCGGACGGGGCCACCCCCCTAACGTCTTGCAGTCGGCACTTGGAAGGATACCTTATCATTCTGTGAGTACCTACAGTATTAACTTAACCAGTTTGGGAAAATGGCTGGGCGCGAAGGGAGGAGTAAGAAATCGACGACGGGGGTTATGTGGCCGGGACCTTAGATAAATTAATTACAAGGGCCACGTCAGTCATGGAACACAAAATAATTCTCACGGAGCATCGGCTCTCTCAGGGCTTAGCTTTTTGCTAAAAGATCTTCGCTGGGGGAACTGGCGAACGCCCGCACACCGGAGCACACACCACAAGTTATTGTTAATGAGGGGCCTGAGAATGGAACGGTTAATCAGACAGCTCAGGCAGCGGGGAAATTACCCCCAATTTGTGAGCTGCCGCAACTGGATGTTTTGACTGATGATTTAGTGACAATTCTTGAAATTGATACAGCAGCATCTGGTTCTGAAGGCCCGAACACTCGACAGCAACGCGGGCGTCTTGAAGGAGCTGTTCCCAAAAGGAAGCGAGGTGGTGTAGCAATGCGCGGGAGAAAGCCCAAGCTCCTGAAGCTTAGTAATAATAATGAACTTGTTACCCAGGCCCCCAACGCCATAGAAAGCGGGCAGCTTGTTCCACCGACAAGAATTATCCCCGCTGATGTAAATTATTCTCCCAAACAATCTTCAGCTGAGAACTTATTTTTGACAAAACTGGGTGCTCTTCTACAGTTGTCGTTACACCCTCTTGAGGGGAGATTATCACTAATAGAGCAGAGGTTGTCAAAAATTGAAGTATCTATGGCAAGTATGGACTATAAAAAGGGCAATAAGGCTAATCCTGGCCAAACACGAGCAAAAAATGTCCCAGAAGGGCCTTTGCCCGGAACTATCATGTTGCCGCTTAACTGTCCCTGTGCCCTTGGGATTAGTCCAACCCACAAATCTTTTGCCGTCCCCTCAGAGGAACCTATGACTATAATCGGTAATAAAAAATCTAAAGAGGTTCAACAGATGGGAGGAGAAGAGCGTGTGGAAAATTAGTACGGTTTGGTGAACATTATCTGCGCCATCTTGCCTTTTCTCCTGATGCCACACTTTTGTCGTGCGCGCCCGCCAATTTAGGTGCCTCGATCAGGACCATCCCTTTTGCATGCCACTGGCCCCCGACATAGCCCTTCGCCCTCACCAAGCCTGCACGCTGACCAACCCCCCCCTCGCTCGCACATGCTTTTGAGTCATAAACCCCTCTTCAGCGCAGCTCTGCCTCAAAGCCCCATCCTGTTCCCAGCGCGACCCCTCCCTTCATTCTTTTTATAGTCCCCGGCCCTTTGATACAAAAACCCCCCTTTTCCTGTGCCCGTTTGTCTTCCTTGCTCCCAGGCCAACACCTAGCTCTACCGATACTATTCCTCGCCCCTCTCCGTACAGTAGGAAGCTTCCCTCATCAAAGGACCCCCGAGTTGATCGAAGCCCCCACCCCTCTAGATCCAATCGAACCTCCCACATTCCATGAATCCGAGGAATATCCAGCTGCGCGATAACCATCACCTGTTGTGACCGGGGTGGGGACTTCTACTGTAAAATGTGTGTGGGAACGGGCCCGAAGGGGAGATCCCGGGAATGTCTTTCCGTACATCAAAGCATTGCCATGAATATGTAAACTGTCATAAAAGCCATGAAACCTGTATATAAGGGGCCAGGCCTCAGAGGGGAGCTAGAGCACCTCATGACAATACCTGCTGTCTGTTTTGTTGTGTTCTCCTCCGGAGAGAATAAAACCTTGTTTCCTGCTTTCCAGTCTCCAGCGCCTGCCTCTTCATTGATTAATAATTCGTGGGTTACAGAGGCAATACCGCCGGGCAAATATCGATTGTCCCCGACCTATAGGTTTTACAATTGGCGTCCCAAGCGTGGGGCCCATCAGCGACTCGTGGATCCAGTGGGAGAGGTCCCGACGACAGAGTGAACGACTGCAACGATCGGGAGAGCTCTTGCCCAATAGACCCTCGTCTGGCAGCCGATCATCCGAACTTCACTAGTTCCGAACAGACCTCTCTCGAGTGATCTACGGTCCTGACTGGGAACCATTAGGAGTGCCGTGAGAAATACGAGAAGAAGAGGACGAACGGGCGCTGGATTCGGAAGACAAGAAACTGTCCATACGGTCCGGGTAAGGTCGTGTAAGCACGACAAACTGCAAAATAATTGATTGATCGTTCGGAAAATACTAGTATTACTCTTTGTTAACTTATTTGGAGATTCACTGTCTGCACGCGGAGAAACAGTAGGCTCTTTCCCTTTTGCAAACAGTGAAGGATAGGTAACGCAGCCGTCGTGCCTATTTTTCTCCCCCACTGATTCTATTATTTATTAACGGTTTTCAGGAGATTCCCTCTCCCACACTGATTAACTGGGTTCTTTGACCCCGAACTACTGTTCACGGATTGTCTTCTGGAGATTCTCTGTCTGCAAACAGGAAATAACAGATTCCTCTTTACGGATAGTGAAAGGGTAGAGGACGCAGACTTTTGCGCCCCTGCTTACTCTCCCCATTGATTATATTCTAGTTATTTATTATTGGTTATTCTTTATTATTGATTGTTCTTTATTATTGGTTGTTCTTTGTTATTGGTTATTCTTTGTTATTGGTTCATGAGGTATTCACTGCCTGCAAACAACGAAGAATAGAAATATTCTGTCTAGTCTTTGCACACAGTGATAAGATAGGCAGTGCTGACTTTTTGTCCCTCGTTGCGAGCCGTCATGTCTGTCTTCTCCCCACTGATTGATAATTGGTTCAGCCCGGACCGTTTATTAGAGGTGGATCATCTAGCTCCGCTGGAAGGTACCCCTAATAAGGACATGTTCATAAACTATGGATTAGTCACCATAGCCTATAATAAATTGTGGCACAGGTATACCAAGGAAAGTCAAGACAAACAGTGGCCACTGGTAGGATCCTTCGACCTTGATAAAATAGAAACGTTAGAAATAGCCCTTCGTAATAATAAGACAACGCCTATTATGCTCGACAGTCTCGGTATGTGGCGAAAAGAGGCAATGCAACGACAGAAAAAAGACGAGGACAGAGCAGGTAGAGGAACATATCAACAGGACAACCCCTGGACACCACGACCCGAAGGTTATCCCCCGACACTACGCACAGGACGGCCAGACTTAGGGCCAGACCAATGTGCTTTTTGTAGATATGTCGGACACTGGAAAGCCCAATGCCCGACTCTACTGAGCGTGAGTAGGGGCAGAGGGCCGATAGGAGTAACAGGCCGACAGAAAGGGAAAAGGCGCGAGACAAAGAAGAATCAGACTCACATGGACAGACCAGATAGAACCACCACATTCGATTATGCCCGATGGCACAGATTTCGCCAGAACAATTTCAGCGACATGTTCGAGTTTTCCTAGGTCGGACAATGTAAAGACGGGAACCCAGCCTAGCTCTAAATTAACAGACGGAAAAAGATAATTATGGCCAATAACTGTTTTTATGCTTGTCTTTGGATCTTGTATGTCATACTTTTACTGTCTCCCCGTCTGAGTTTGTGTGTACGTAATGTATGAATCTGCGTCATCCCTCTGCACGTGCTTCCGTGTTACATAAACTCTGTTAACAGAAATTTTAGCCTGAAAAAACCTGGAAAGAAAGGAATGGGAAACGAAATCAGTAAGCCACTGATGAACACGAACTTTTATTTTAACATAACAAGCAAGAAACAATAACGCTAGAAACAAGAACGGTAAACTGTAGAAAATGAAAGTCAACAGAACATTCGCCCCCCCCCCACATTCTGGAACCTTCCAAAGTAGGGCAGGGTTACGGCTACGCCCAACCGGCGGCAACCCATATAAGGCGGGCCCCGCTGCCAACACTCGGTCAGGTAATCTTAACATATGGGGGAGCCGGAGGAGAGGCAGGGGCCAGCGGAGTCCGGCCGCAGCGGCCCTGGGTAGCTGCAGGCAGTCCCGCCACATGCCTCCCTGGCCCAGCCACAGCGGCCCTGGATAGTTGCAGGCAGTCCCGCCACATGTCCCCCCCCCGGTCCGACTACCCATGGCCAGGGACCGGGGCCAGCTGGATCCGGCTGCAGCCGATAACCTAAGGAAGCCCGGCCCAGAGAAGGACGAGACACCTCT
The DNA here is from genome assembly GCF_964261635.1 of Lissotriton helveticus. Classification (NCBI taxonomy): domain Eukaryota; kingdom Metazoa; phylum Chordata; class Amphibia; order Caudata; family Salamandridae; genus Lissotriton; species Lissotriton helveticus. The sequence goes on from NC_136057.1 coordinate 1,863,829,558, forward strand.
TCCTTTTCTCCTCCGTTGTGGCAGCAGCAACACGCCGGGCGCCACTTCTGTTATGAACCATGACTGCGGCAACTCTGGACGGCGGGATGTCCTGTTCGTACCTCCATGGAATTTAGTCCAAGTTGGGCTGGGAGGGAGAGGCGACGCGGACGAGCCTCTCCCACCTCCATAGATAGGAGGTCTCCCAGCCCCCGGCCCAACGCCGAACTCCCCCAGCCAGGCGGCGGTGCCAATACCTGCGTAGCACCGAACATACCATGGTGGCGCCCCAGTACTTGCGCAGCACCGAACATGCAACGGTGCCCATATTTTCGGAGCACCGAATATGCAATGACTGCACCGATACTTGCGCAGCACCGAATGTGCGCCGCAGGTGGCCATACCTCCGTAGCACTGGGCATGGGCCTTGTGGAGCACAGGGTGTGGAGAGACCATCGTGCATGCCCATGAAAGAGAACGGCCTGGAGTGCACCGGGAGAAGGAGACGGCGCGAACGAGTCTCCCTCGCCCCCCAAGTGGGGGCATCACAGCTGCACCCCAGCCGAACGTCCCGCTTCCACGACACAGAGTTCCGTTCCCTATTTTGTCCTCAGGAAGGTCTCTTCCACTCTTGCAGACTCGACGAGAGGGGACTACTGCAGGGCCTCAAAATGGCGTCTGGGTCCGCTAGAAGGCGGGCCTCGGCCGCTAGAGTAACTTTGAACGGCAATGTAACTCGGTCGCTTGCCCACCGGAGCACGAGCTCCCACCTCCGACAGCATCTCCACAGCCTTGAAGAGTCTACGAAGGTCCCCGGCGGAGCCCTCGGCCCCTGCAGGCTTCCGGTAAGGGACAACTGCCTTGATCACCAGCGAAATAAACATGACATTGCCACTCCTTCTGTTAGCATGAATTCTAGAACTGCCGAAAAGGACTCTGGTCCAACCGCCGGTTGTAGGAAACTTTTTCCTGATGCTACTTCCGGACTGACCCGGCCCCGCCCAAAATGGCGCCGGTATCAATAGGAACTTACGAACACCTCGTGGTGTTTCTTGTTGCTAAATAAAAAACTTGATGTTCTGAGACATGTATATGATCCTTTGTACACTTGACGAGAAAGGAGGAGAGTTCACTCGACGAACATGTAAAAGGACCCCGTTAAAAATGTTGATTACAAATGTACGATGTATTATATTTTTATAGCTGATGTATAACCTCGCTTATGACGCACGCACACGGTATGCATATAGGAAATCTGATTGCCACTAGTCTGACTATTATGAAATAAAATGCCCCCGATCCCCCAACCACTTGATAGAATGTTTTTATTGCTGCAAAACAACACCCCCACTGTACGCACTTTAGCCATTGCCGTGTCCGGCCAAATACGATTGCACCCTCATAAATCCACGTGCTGAAATGATTACGCAAAATAAAGGTTTTCGAAATTATGAACGGGTACTGCATGCTTTATTTAAAAATGTGGGATCGGCGGGAGAGTTCTTTTCTGTGCACCCTACTCTGCTCTCTCTTTAAGGTTATTAGAAGATGGTTGCCCAGCCCCGGAGGAAGAATCGGATCTACGACACGATACTCTGCCTTCAAGGTACGCGACTGACTCATGAACTCTCGCGTGGAGAAAGACCTCGACTTCTGAGGATGGGTAAAACGAAACGGTATAAATGATGGAATGTAAAAGAAGGGTAAAATAAAACGATGTAAATGTTATAAAGTACGACGCTCAAAGGTATTAGGGAACAGAGCTGACCAAAGAACTGAAGAACCTTAGAACGTCACAGCGTTGAAGGAGATCTAAGGACCCCGATAGTGAGATACATCTACGAACTAGATACCTCGCACTAGGTACCTCTGGTTTACTTTTTACGTTTCCCTGCACACGACCTATAAGGACACACTGCCCCCCCCCCCCCCCCCCCCCGACTCCAGAAACCATACCCCAGGGATTCTACCCCGAGGAGGAAAGACGAGTATGAGGTAAGTAAAGGACTCTCGAATACATGCATTTGATATGCGCGAATGTTGTCCCCCTCCCTTCCCCTCTTTTCCCTCCCTCTACAGGTTACATCAGGGGCCGCAACCGAGGTATGGCGAGGATCTGAAGCCTCGCCCCGTCCGATACGCGAAGCGGACCAACGCTGCAAGGTGGCGCCTAAGCACGCCCACAAACTACTCACGTAGCTAACGAGCCCATAAATTTAGTATGATCTGATGAAAAATGATCACCCTTAACCCATGCTGCACGAATGAACCCATGTCACGTATGTTCGAAACTATGAGAGAATGTGTGTGTGTGACTGAAGCGTTGACTCAACTGGTCTAAGGACCAAGAATGCAAGAAAATGCGACACAGTGGTACCCTTTTTTTTCCTCTTTCTCAAAGCATGTCCCCTCTACCCTGTCTAATGCTCGTCCGCCTCAAACTGCATGCTTTCAAGATTCTAACGCAGACCCGTAAATGCCCTTTGCTGTGTAATGCATTAAATAGCCTTTCTTAAATACACTGCCACTTTCCATGTCGCACGTGTACTATTTAGCCTGCTGTTGCGCTCTCTCTCTCTCTCTCTCTCTCTCTCTCTCTCTCTCTCTCTCTCCTTCACACTCCCACTCTTCCGAGCGATTAGCTCCGAAATTGGCGTACTGCCACCCCTAGCGCACCACCCAATTGGCTCCAAATACCGCCAGTATTTGCACAAAACTTGTCTGTAATAAAATCACCATGAGACCGTGTCACTACCTCTCCTTTCTGCTAAATTGACGAAACCAAGAATTGACCATAAGGGAAAGGACAGGTAAGACGACTGAGGTTCCCTAATCTGACCCGTAATAAGGGAACTACATGTCAGCGGCTCCCCTGATGGAATAGAGTGCCCCAGATAACGCGACCTTCCCCGTTCTGAATTGTTGCAATCCCCAAACCGTAAAGGTAATCGAAACCTTCCCATCTTCCCAGGACGCACCCAGTTTTGTATCAGCTGCCCTAGATGAGATTTTTACTGTCCCTCACCCCCGGTTGTAAGAGATGGGTCAATTTACGACTAACGCAGGCCAGCCATTGTTCCTAGGAATAATTTGTTTGAGAGCGAACTACAGAGTTGGGAATTCGAAAAATATCACTGAACGCTTACCAACCGAACTGTGGCCTTCTGCTAAATAATGCCCTCATAACACAAAGCAAGATGATAGTCCCTCACTGCAGTTTTCTATGCCCCTAGTTGTTCTTCCCATGAGACCCCCGTCTTTTCTAATTTAGTAATCAGGCCGTGAGAGGCTGCATAGGAACCAGAATGATGTTTTACAAAGTTAAAGACTAGACCTAAGCGAAGAAGACCATTACAATGAACCTTGTTGAAAAGCGAAAATGTTTAGTTAAAAGGCAGGATGCATTGATAAGATGAAAGATGTTTAGCCTATGTTCGTCCCTCAGCGAGATACCTATTAGTACCATGTTGATAGCTCGCAACACCCTTTGTAAATATAAACCCCTAGAGAATGGTATAGCTTTGTCAGGCTTGTATTACGAAGGTGGGTCTCCATCAGATGAACTGTTGTGACTGTAATAAATAGTTGTGAAGGAAAGTCGTAGTAAATCCAGCAGGCCCACCATCGATCATTTATATGTCAGTTGTGAACCCTAATATAACGGACGTTTCTATTCTCATTTACCTGGAGCTGGGAGAGAAATAGACTTATGCGATTACCTTCCTCTGCCAATTCTCTAAAGACTGTCTTTTCGAACTCATTTAAGGGTACGACTGTCGGAGGAAAGAAGAACCGGATGTGGGAGCACGTGGCCTGACTACAGATCTTGGAACACCTGCGACGTTGGCCGAGGCGAGACCGCGACAGAAAGGAGCTGCAGGACGAGGCACTATTTCCGACAAAGTGAGAGGAAAGGGCTAACCTGATGCCCCTGCCTAATGTTCAAATGTGTGCCGAAAGGTCCCCGCTCCCTAAACTCGGTCATGAGCCCGCCAACCTGAAATTTTCCGTTCCCCTAGTCTGTTCTCGGTCTGGCCTTTGCTCCATCCCCCTTTTTCTCCGACCTACCCTATGGACTATTTTTACACTCTTCTTCCATCTGAACTTTTTGACTATCGACTCCAAAGGACACAGGGCGAAAAGGACCTTTTTGACCAGAAACGCGAGGAAAAGGTCGTGCCCTGCAACACGGGACCTAGAATAGAGCTGGACCTTTAGCTCCACCGCCGGTGCTCCACAGCGCCAACAAAGGACGACAAACAGTACTGAGAACTCATTAACTTCGAACATTGACACCCTCAATCATCGTTTTTGCTACGTCTCGTTTCTCTCCCAGCCACCATTGTATTGATTATGCTCCAACCAAAGATATATAGAGCCCGTATATAATAACCTGTATGCAATGTACTCACTGCCCGCTACAGAATCATTTTTTGTATTACGTTACTATGACTTTCCTGCTAACAAGTTTATCAAAGTTTTTCAATAGACCCGCCTCCTAAAACTAGAGATCTTAAATGTAATGTTTACGACTCCTTCACCTGGGTTCCTACGGCTTTTTCTTATGCCCACCATAATAGACTTGAATAGGAAATAGATCAGCAAGATGTCTTGAATATGTTAAAGGGAGGACTGTGGAAAATTAGTACGGTTTGGTGAACATTATCTGCGCCATCTTGCCTTTTCCCCTGATGCCACACTTTTGTCGTGCGCGCCCGCCATTTTAGGTGCCTCGATCAGGACCATCCCTTTTGCATGCCACTGGCCCCCGACATAGCCCTTCGCCCTCACCAAGCCTGCACGCTGACCAACCCCCCCCCTCGCTCGCACATGCTTTTGAGTCATAAACCCCTCTTCAGCGCAGCTCTGCCTCAAAGCCCCATCCTGTTCCCAGCGCGACCCCTCCCTTCATTCTTTTTATAGTCCCCGGCCCTTTGATACAAAACCCCCCCTTTTCCTGTGCCCGTTTGTCTTCCTTGCTCCCAGGCCAACACCTAGCTCTGCCGATACTATTCCTCGCCCCTCTCCGTACAGTAGGAAGCTTTCCTCATCAAAGGACCCCCGAGTTGATCAAAGCCCCCACCCCTCTAGATCCAATCGAACCTCCCACATTCCATGAATCGGCGGAATATCCAGCTGCGCGATAACCATCACCTGTTGTGACCGGGGTGGGGACTTCTACTGTAAAATGTGTGTGGGAACGGGCCCGAAGGGGAGATCCCGGGAATGTCTTTCCGTACATCAAAGCATTGCCATGAATATGTAAACTGTCATAAAAGCCATGAAACCTGTATATAAGGGGCCAGGCCTCAGAGGGGAGCTAGAGCACATCATGACGATACCTGCTGTCTGTTTTGTTGTGTTCTCCTCCGGAGAGAATAAAACCTTGTTTCCTGCTTTCCAGTCTCCAGCGCCTGCCTCTTCATTGATTAATAATTCGTGGGTTACAGAGGCAATACCGCCGGGCAAATATCGATTGTCCCCGACCCATAGGTTTTACAAGCGGAGAACATCAAGGGGGCTGTTAATTGGGAAACCGACTGCTGATGGTCCAAAATTTATCCTACCACACATTGATCTCCCCCCGGAAAGTGCACCATATGTGGTTGTTTTGACTGGGGTTCCTAAATTGGATTCCAATGGATCTGAATCATATACTGAGTAAAAAAATAAATCTATCCATTGGCTGAACAACAATAGACCCCTCCCCAGAAATGTGCATTGTCAAATTTCATTTTCTAGAAGAGTGGGATGGGTGGGATGTAGACCTAAAGATGTGGAGGGGGATTGTATTGTTATTAACTTTAAGGACAGAAGGGTGGTTGAACATGTATGTAGGGGATTCTCAGCAACTGCCCAAACGACAATTCACCCTAAGAACTTAAGCTATTTTCATTCCCCCCCCACCCCTATCCGTAGCCTGAACCATTAGCACTATGGTCCTAATAGGGGACGGGTAGCCCAACATGACATCCAGAGCTATGGCGAAGAAATGGGAGGTAACCAGCCTCTGTGGGGTTTCCCAGTAAGTAATAGGTTCAGTTCACTTGACCAGGTTGATTGACTGTTATTTACTAAGATAATAGGGTCTAGTGAAACCAGACGAATACCCATAATTGACTCGGAGGTAGAGGTCGGGAACCGGGTGTTAATTAATGAAAGATCAATTCTACCCAGTGAGGTAATAGATTCCTCTGAAGCTGGATCCCCTTCTCGCTCCCGCATAGACGATCTAGGTTCGCTGGATTTAGACTTACTGGAGGGTGTAGTGCCTGTGGCTAAAGATGGGAGAGGGCCGTAGTGTAGGTTTTACTATATTGTCGTGGAACATTGCGGGCCTTATGGCTAAAATGGATTTACCAAACTGGGGAGACTTCATAGATTCCGACGGGATTTGCCTCCTCCAAGAGACTTGGGCCCTAAAACCTATCCATTGGGTGGGTTTCGCGACCTATTTTGAACCAGCTGTCAAGGGGTCTAGAGGCAGACCATCGGGGGGGGGGGGGGTCTGTGTATATGGGTGGGAACCCACCTTGGATGTGTGGTAAAACGAGTTAACACTCATACCCCAGATATCATTTGTATTCTTTTGACTTTTAAAAATGTACAAAAATTGGCACTTATCAACATCTATTCACGACCAGTTTAGTACGGTGGTACCTCCCCGACCCTGGACTCCTTGGTAACCCTCTTGAAGTCTTTAATAGGTGACGTGGCTCTCTTGATTGGAGGGGACTTCAATTGCCACTACGAACCCTTTAATGGACCTATGAAACCTATCACTGCGGAAGAGGATCCAATTTGGTCAATTCCATTTCCTAATACCTATGAGGTAAAGAGGTGGACCCTATTAGTGCTCCAAATGACCTCTCTTACACTTTCTTTTTCTATAAGGGCTTGCAACGGGCGATTCCCGAGTGATAACCCTGGGCTCCCAACTTTCAAAAGATTAGGGCAGGTATCAGTAATTGATAACTTTTTAATTAGCATGGAAATTTGGCACAAAGTGGTAGACTTTAAGGTCGTGCAGCGTATGGAAAGCGATCATAATCCACTGATCAAGTTAGATTTCCAAATAAGTGATACAGATCAAGGTTTTTTTACCCCCCTCAAAGGGATCTTAGAATAGTAAACGGAGGGAGGCGTATTCGCTGGGCTACAATTACCCAATCCCCAGACACAGTGGCAAGAATGTACAATGCCATTATTCCCCTGATAGAAAAGGCAGCTATTGTTTTAGAGAACATTTCTGATAGCAGTTTTGGGAATGATCTGGGAAGAATACAATTTTGCAACTATCGTCCCATTTCGCTTCTCCCTAAACCTGCTAAGGTGTTGGAGAAAGTGGTTCAGAAACAACTGGCTCAGTACCTAGATACAAATAAGCTGCTGCATGACTCGCAGTCCGGCTTTAGAACCGGCTACAGCACCGAGACTGCGCTGTTGGAAGTGTCCGAGATAATCAGGGAATCAGTGGATAGGGGCGAGGAGGCCATGTTGGTTCTCCTCGACCTATCCGCTGCATTTGACACTGTATCCCATGGTATACTCACAGCCCGGCTACAACAGCTGGGGATTGGTGGCAATGCTTTGGCATGGATCAAATCCTTTCTGGCCAGCCGGTCCCAAAGGGTACTGCTTCACCCATTTGAATCAGAAGAAAAACCCCTCCTGTGTGGTGTGCCTCAGGGCTCCGCCTTGAGCCCTCTACTGTTTAATGTTTATCTGGCCCCGCTTGCCAGGGTAGTTGAGTCATGGGGTGTCAGCGTGGTCTCTTATGCTGATGATACGCAGCTTGTGTTTTCATTTAGAGACCACTCTGACTCCCTCTTCTCCAACTTTCGAAACTGCCTTGGCAACATTTGCTCATGGATGGCTGCCAATCATCTTGCTTTAAACACTGACAAAACTGAGGTCCTCTTTTTTAGTCGGAAATGTACTCCCCCCGCAACTTTATGGTGGCCTACCGTCCTCAATCCTCCTCCCATACCAGCGAAGTCTGCTCGTAACCTTGGTTTTGTATTTGACAACACCTTGTCCGGCAAAGCCCAGGTCAATAAAGTTACAGCGGCCTGTTTTAATAAGCTGCGTATGATTAGGAAGATTTTTCCTTTCCTCCCCCTGACTTCCCGTAAAACGGTGGTCCACGCACTTATTACGGCACATCTCGATTATGCCAATAGCCTATATGCCGGTGCCCCCCAATATCTTATAGACCGACTACAAATCATTCAGAACGCGGCAGCAAGGCTCATTGGAAACATTCCTGCCCGCAACTCGGTCAGAGCATTCCGAGACGAGCTACATTGGCTCCCCATTGCCCGTCGCATTGACTTCAAAGTTCTGGTCCTTGCTTTTCGGGCAATTAATGGAACCGGCCCGGTCTATCTGAGAAAAAGGCTCAAATTATCATCCTCAGTAAGACACCTGAGATCTAATAGCCTACGTCTGCTGAATGTCCCCAGATTCAGGCTCTCCCGAAGTGGCGGCAGAACCTTCACCGTCACAGCCGCCAAGCTCTGGAATAGCCTTCCTCTAGATCTTAGGTTCATCGAGTCTGAGCAAGTCTTCCGCCGCAAGTTAAAAACCTGGCTGTTTGCCAAACGCTAATCTTATACCTGCAGCCCTTGGTTTGCCATTCGACTGGACATGTACTTGGCTTTCTTCTCGTGTGATTACCTGTAATCTTAGCGCCGGGACACCCCCGTTGGAGGTAGCCGCGCGCTCTATAAGCTTCATAAATAAATAAATAAAATAATACACCAGGAAATAGTGGCAACCCTGGCGGATTTTTTCTACTGTACTAAGCCAACCAAATGTAAACCCCGTGGGGATAAAATCTGTTGTTTAGTAGGGGTTGTAGGGCAGCTAAGCGAACTCTCCTATTATCCCTCAAGGGGGGTGATCCTTTATGTATTAAGGCAGCAAGGGCTGATTAAATTTTTTTATTTTTATTGCAAAATCCGAATGGGAAACCAATAGATGGCAGGACAAAGTCTGCCCTTGACGAAAAAAAAACAAGGACTTTCTGGAACTTGGTTCATACAGGGAAGACAGAGGGCAAGACCTCTATAGAACCAAACATTTGTGAGGAAGCCTGGCGCTTATATTTTAAAGACATTTACACTATATTGCCAAATGAACATAGTGAGCTGCCGGCATGCCTCTTAACTGTAGACCCTACATGGTGTACACCACCTTGTACAGTGGCTGAGGTCCAGTCAGCCTTAAGCAACCTCCAAATGAACAAAGCCCCAGGATTAGACAGTAGACCTGTATAGAAGTGAGCAGGTAGTGTGGGTTCCTTATCTACAACTACTGTTTAATGCAATTTTACTGGGACTCCAAACCCCCTGCTCCTGGGCTGGGGCTGAGATCATCCCCATTTTAAACAAGCACTGGCGTTGCCAATAGGTCTCGCAGTAGGAAAGTTGGCGCTATTGGTTTTGTAAATGACATTTTATATTTATATATCGTTATTGGCATTGTCAATAACAATATATAAATATAAAATGTCATTTACAAAACTAATAGCTCCAACTTTCCAAATGCGAAACCTATTGGCAACGCCAGTGCTTGTTTTTACTTGTAATTGTAAAGCATGCTATTGGCACAGGCTGTAAATCTAAAAGATCGCGCTGCCATCGTATTAAAAGCACACACTCACTGACTCGTGAAGGAAGATTACATAGAGCTGTCCTGCCCGCAAGTGCTAACTATGATTTAAGAGTACACTGCTGGTCTTTGAAGAAGGACGGTACTCCTCTGTTTTCTTGATTCCTAACTTTCACTCTGCCCTAGTGCTGAGAGCAGCGAGAGCCCGCCTTGTAAAAGTGTCACGCACTGACCCGTGAAGATAAGCTTGCCACAGTAATGCCCTAACATAAGACAGAGACAGCCCAGCCGTGCACCAACAGGAAGCAATACAGCCTTTCCAACATATGCATGCTGTTTTGGGAAGGTATGAAAAACTTAACTGCGGCTCCAAGACGACTGGGATGTCTAAGCAACTACCCTGAAAACGCACGCATTACAAAGCGCATAAAAAATGACAAAGTCCGAGAAATGCCCTGCTATCGAAAATAAAAGCAACGTCCAACACGAAAACGCACGCATTACAAAGCGCAAGAAAAATTACAAAGTCCGAGAAATGCCCTGCTATCGAAAATAAAAGCAACGTCTAACACGAAAACGCAAGCATTCGAAAGTCCGAGAAGTTCTGAATCACATGGAACGGGAAATGCTGTGCTAACGATGTCAAAACATCGTGTGACCTGAGGGAACTCTGCTTATTACAGCCGAAGTCAGATCGGTTTTCAGACGGTGCCAGTGCACAAAGCAACAAGTGATAGCGATCACAAAACAAACTGCAGTAAAGGTCTGGGTAACAATATGAAGGACAGGAGGGGCAGAGGTAACTAGAATAGTTATTTATGGAGCGGGTAACTACAACATGGACACTAAAGATAGACAACGAGAGCTTAAGAAAGAAGGTTTAGAGGGAAGGTGGGCAGAAAGCCTGCATTCCTACTTTTAACAAGAGCGGCCGGGAAAGTGAAAGTACGGCCGGCCAGCCATGAATAATTAGGGGAGGAGAAGCCGCAGAGCGCACGCTGGGCAAAGCCCTTTGATGTGCTCTGCGGCTGTTAAAAAAAATGCAATTAGGAGGGAGGGAGGCTGATGCGCGTGCTTGTTTGGTCACGTGATTCACGTGAACTCAAACAAAACCGCAGCAAGAAGCCCTTGGTTTGACGAGGATTTTGAGCACTTGAATTCTCGCTCCGCTCAATGCGCGCATTGATAGGTCGCGAGACCTAAAAAGTTCACCCATGGATCCGGCCAACTATAGGCCAATTAGCCTCATCGATGTATCCCAAAAAATGTATGCTAGGGTACTTTTACAACGATTGCAGGAATGGATCAGCGACCATGACGACCATGATATCCTTACCCCGTTACAAGCAGGCTACAGGGCCAAAACTTCCACTATAGACCAGTTATTCACGCTCCAGTTAATTTACTGGAAGCATGTTGTGTTGGAAGGAGGGAGCCTATACTCAACCTTTGTTGACTTAAAATCAGCATTCGATATGGTGGACCGCAGCCAGTAGTGGAGCATTTTGCTGGCTATGGGGGTCCCACCATACCTTTGCTTTCAGCTTAAACGACTTCACGAAGGTACCTTTGCTAGAGTCAGGTATGGCAGAAACGGACAATTAACAGCTCCGTTTCCTGTTGAGAATGGGGTGAGGCAGGGCTGCGTGTTGGCCCCGACCCTCTTCTCCCTCTTCTTAAATGGGCTGATAGATGATCTACTTGCCATTAAGGAAATAGACTCCCCGAAATTGGCCCATAATAGGTTCCCCGCATTGATGTTTGCGGATGATACCCTGCTGCTGTCTAAGTCAGCTATGGGTATCAGGGATGTGGAATTCCTATAGGCCGACTCCCAGGACATATTGTTTGGGGTCAAGGGCAACAAGTTTTCATGTGTATTTTGTCCTTGGGACAAGTAGGCCCAAACAAACCCCTACAGCACAAACCCATTGGCTGCCAGTTTGCGGTACCATATTGTGGAGCAGTGAAGGGCACTGTCTGCAGTTAAGGTAATATTTTTGCCCATGTGTTAATGCTGTTCAGACTTCTATTTATGGTTCATTAATTGAGAAGCTTTATTATTAGGGTGAACGTTTTAAGTAAAATTTGTAACCTCTGACTGCACCGACAGTGGTTCCAGTATAAAAATGTGTAAACACCCACACACAGCCACCCACCCACACACACAGCCACCCACACACACACAGCCACCCACACACACACACAGCCACCCACCCACACACACAGCCACCCACCCACACACACAGCCACCCACACACACACAGCCACCCACACACACACAGCCACCCACACACACACACAGCCACCCACACACACACACAGCCACCCACACACACACAGAGCCACCCACACACACACAGCCACCCACACACACACACAGCCACCCACACACACACACAGCCACAGCCACACACACACACACAGCCACACACACACACACACAGCCACACACACAGCCACCCACCCACACACACAGCCACCCACCCACACACACAGCCACCCACCCACACACAGCCACCCACCCACACACAGCCACAGCCACACACAGCCACACACACAGCCACACACAGCCACACACACAGCCACACACACAGCCACACACAGCCACACACACAGCCACACACACAGCCACACACACAGCCACACACACAGCCACCCACACAGCCACCCACACAGCCACCCACACAGCCACCCACACAGCCACCCACACAGCCACCCACAGCCAGCCACACACACCCACAGCCAGCCACACACACACACAGCCAGCCACACACACACAGCCAGCCACACACACACACAGCCACCCACACACACACAGCCACCCACACACACACACACACAGCCAGCCACACACACACACGCAGCCACACAGCCACCCACACACACACACACACACACACACAGCCACCCACACACACACACACACAGCCACCCACACACACACACACACACAGCCACACACACACACAGCCACCCACACACAGCCACCCACACACACACACAGCCACACACACACACACACACAGCCACCCACACACACACAGCCACACACACACACACACACACACACACAGCCACCCCCACACACACACAGCCACACACACAGCCACCCACACACACACCCACACACAGCCACCCACACACAGCCACCCACACACACACAGCCACCCACACACAGACACACACACACAAACATACACACACACAGCCACACACACACACACACACACACAGCCACACACACACAGCCACACACACACACAGCCAGCCACACACAGCCACACACAGCCACAGCCAGCCACACACACACACAGCCAGCCACACACACACAGCCACCCACACACAGCCACCCACACACAGGGAACAGAGACCAGAAACAACGCTCACAACGAGGTAACAGGGGCCAGGAAAGCAAGCACAACGAGGAGGCAGGAAAGCGAGCACAACAACGAGGGGGCCGGAGAGCAAGCACAACAACGAGGGGGCCGGAGAGCAAGCACAACAACGAGGGGGCCGGAGAGCAAGCACAACAACGAGGGGGCCGGAGAGCAAGCACAACAACGAGGGGGCCGGAGAGCAAGCACAACAACGAGGGGGCCGGAGAGCAAGCACAACAACGAGGGGGCCGGAGAGCAAGCACAACAACGAGGGGGCCGGAGAGCAAGCACAACAACGAGGGGGCCGGAGAGCAAGCACAACAACGAGGGGGCCGGAGAGCAAGCACAACAACGAGGGGGCCGGAGAGCAAGCACAACAACGAGGGGGCCAGAGAGCAAGCACAACAACGAGGGGGCCGGAGAGCAAGCACAACAACGAGGGGGCCGGAGAGCAAGCACAACAACGAGGGGGCCGGAGAGCAAGCACAACAACGAGGGGGCCGGAGAGCAAGCACAACAACGAGGGGGCCGGAGAGCAAGCACAACAACGAGGGGGCCGGAGAGCAAGCACAACAACGAGGGGGCCGGAGAGCAAGCACAACAACGAGGGGGCCGGAGAGCAAGCACAACAACGAGGGGGCCGGAGAGCAAGCACAACAACGAGGGGGCCGGAGAGCAAGCACAACAACGAGGGGGCCGGAGAGCAAGCACAACAACGAGGGGGCCGGAGAGCAAGCACAACAACGAGGGGGCCGGAGAGCAAGCACAACAACGAGGGGGCCGGAGAGCAAGCACAACAACGAGGGACAGCAAGCACACCAACGAGGGAGAGCAAGCACAACGAGGGAGAGCAAGCACAACACACCCCTCAATCAGAAAAAGACTGGGCTTAAATGGAAAGAATGACGTCACTGAGACCTCTTCTCCAATGGCTGGCTGCCGTTTAGGAGGCCAGCCAATGGAGAAGAGGGGCGCATATTTGTGTGTTGCACGAGCTTTGACATCCCCATAACACTAAACAAAATGTGGTCATTATGAGAAGCATTTGTTCTAGAGTAAGACAATATTAAGAAGATACCCAGAGGACCAGAAGCAGAGAGGACCCCAAAACAATAAAAGATACCACCCAGCTGCCATCAAGAAACCCCAACATGGTTCTTGACCCATGAGCACAAGATTTATCGGACTCTAAAGGCAGCATGTGTCAGGTCGCAAGTAAGTAGTGAGATAGGTGCGTGGTGGGTTCGACAGCTACACCAGAGCGCTGCACTAGTCAGGAAGAAAATCTATCTTTAAAAAATTATATGGTAGAAGCACACTACTGTCATACGAGTCATGACACCGGTTTAGAGCCTAAAGTTGTGTGTGGGGATACACGTGCCATTATATAAACCTCGTCAACGCCGCCATCCATCACATGCTCACGGAAAGAATGGAAGCAGGCAGATATCCCACGTCGCCCATCTTTTACAAAGTCGATGCTAGAAACACGAATTTGGCCTTATATGTCCTTGAAGCTACTCTTTACATAGCGTTGTTCTTACAGACCCCTATAAGTAGACTGGCAAATTGCCATGGTTTAGTCCTCTTGAGCCCCAAGGACTCTTATTTGGCATTGCCTCAAATGGCACCCATCAGTGCATTTGAAATGGAATAGTGACCAATGCTACACAGACGGCATAGTCTGCTTTCTGTACTTTAAATTCTCTTTTCCATAGGATCACATGCGCTAGCAATACTCTGAATGTCCTCCACAGAGGCCAACACGGGTTTGACATGTTTCCTTGCTCTAATCTAGTCTAACCCATTTGCACTTTGCATTCCCATTAACACAAGTCCACCTGTACATGCCGTGTCCCAGTCCTCACTGGCACGCCAGCATTTGGCATGCTAAAGTCATCAACCTTTAAACTGCACTTGACCAGCCCCCAGGACCCATGGGGCCAACTGGGCTACTTGTCATCCACACTGCACAGGCCCACCAAGATCCCACGGGCCCATATTTACTTGGTATACTCAAGGCCCAGATGCACCTACAAATAATTGTGCATTTAGTACGAGCAACGGAACCAGATGTTCAAGGGAGACACTTGACCAGATTCGGGCCCATCGAGCACGGACAGCATCCCCTCTGTGCAAGTTGGTCTCCATACCCCTTGCATTATTAGCCCTTGGCAGACCCTCGCCCACAACCTCCACTCTCCCGAGTACTCACCAGGAGTAGTTCTGCTCTGCCATGTCGGCTGCCATGAGTGCTGCCCCTCCGTGGGCCGCGGCTCGCTGGCAGAGCACGGATGAGACTCACTCAAACTCCGCTCTGCTCCACTTCAGTCCGGGGCCATGCTGTCCAGGATCTGCGGGAGACCAGCGGGTAGGACAGTGGGGGACCGCGATTGGGTAGCTCGCCTTTGGCTCTCCCTAACCGAGGCCGCGCGTTGTTTCTCCTCTGTGAGCGCGAGATTCACCTGTGCACCTCAAACTGCACACGTTGGCGGGTCCATGTCTGCGCGCGGGTGCTATCTTGGAAACGGGCAAATAGGCTTTGGTTGTCTCGTTCTCTCAAACCTTTGACGAAACATTACTAAACGATTCATAAAGGGGGGTGGTGATGGACAGAGTATCTGAATTAAGCAGAACACTCCTACCCAGTCAAAAGATCAGGGGCTTGATCCATCACCGTTTTTTAGCTCACTGCACCATCCCAGTTCAGAACCTGGCTACATGCAAATTAGTCTGTCCCTGGCCCAGTGCATCATGGGAACATGGCAGACCAAACTACCAAGCCAATTCTTTACTGGAAAGGAAACAAGCTTCCGGGGACCGGTTTCTGGCATTACAGCCGTCTGTGATGCACTGGGCCAGGGACAGACTAATTTGCATATAGCCAGGTTCTGAACTGGGATGGTGCAGTGAGCTAAAAAACGGTGATAGATCAAGCCCTGATCTGTTGACTGGGTAGGAGTGTTCTGATTAACTCAGATACTCTGTCCATCACCACCCCCTTTTTGTAATTATTTTGGCCACCATGAGTGTGGAAGGGTATGCTCAGACATGAGTCCCTTGCTCATTGCACCATCAGGATTCAAGCAAGCCGGGCCGAAGACGGCTGTAATGCCAGAAACCGGTCCCCGGAAGCTTGTTTCCTTTCCAGTGAAGAATTGGCTTGGTAGTTTGGTCTGCCCTGTTCCCATGATGCACTGGGCCAGGGACAGACTAATTTGCATATAGCCAAGTTCTGAACTGGGATGGTGCAGTGAGCTAAAAAACGGTGATGGATCAATCCCTGATCTGTTGACTGGGTAGGAGTGTTCTGATTAACTCAGATACTCTGTCCATCACCACCCCCTTTTTGTAATTCGAAACATTACTAAAGGCAGTGACGTCTTACATGCGCGCGCCCGGTCTTCTCACAGAAGTGTTCGGCCGCGCGCAATATTCGTTTGGTTCCGAACGTTCTCACGACTTTTATTTTGTTGTGTAATTTCACATCCAAACAAAGGAACTGGTATAAACCTCAGTGTGGAGGCGGGTATGTGGAGGTTTGTCTGCAGCATATACGAGCAAAACTAGTAACAGAGTAAACAAGCCCCGTCCTTTTCAGACTGGGGGGCGTGTTTTTTGTTGAGTTACGGATGACGTCACGGCGAGAAAGAACACAAAAAACACGCCCTCCAATCCGAAAAAGACGGGGCTTAAACGGAGTGACGCCCCTCTCCTCCAATGGCTGGCCTCCGATTAGGAAGCCAGCCAATGGAAAAGAGGGGCGGGTTCAAGCCTCCATACCTAAAAACCTGAAATCTCTCGAGCGAGACTGCGCAAGCGCAGCCTTCGCTAGCCGAGATCTAATAAACCAAATATATGGTTGTTGAACGCTAAATCCACGAATTGCCCGCATCCGATGTTGGAGGCTGGTGCACTGGAAAGGGTTCCCATTTTTTATTATCTGGGTCTTACATTGACTGAAAAAAATGGGGTGGGGCCCCCAGATGGATAAGGCTAACTTAAAACTTACCCAGGCAGTTGGGGCAATTTTAAAAGTCCAAAAGACTTGTGTTTTAAAAAATATAAGTCCGCCATTGGAAATATATAGGGTCCAAGCTAGGTCAGCCTCTCTTTATGGGGCGGAACTGTGGGGGCACAAGTCCCATAATGCCCTGCCAATAACGGAAAATAATTCTCAGACAAATTCTGACCCTGCCAAAAAATACATCGCTTGTTCTGCTAAGGATGGATCTAAACATTGCTCTGTTGCGGACCTTATTTCAATACGACCGCTGCTATATTGGCGGCAGCTGTGGAGTACTCCCGAGCTGGTTAGCTACAGGGAAGAATTAAAAGTGGTGTTGACTGCATTAGGGGCGGGTAGCATACCTTGGCTTTCTTATGTAAAGCTCTCTTTTAGGACAATTGGCATGGAAAACCTATGGACAGACCCTGAAGTATTCTGCCCAGGCATCTCCAAGAAAACTTTGGCAAATGCTCTGAAAGAGCACAAATTAACATAAATGTTCCAGTCAGCAAACCCAACGAGCCTAACGTATAGATTTCTTGATTTTAAGAGCCATTATGAATTTGAGCGGGCCCTGGATTTCTTGCATCCAATCTTAGCAAAGAAGTTGTTCCTTCAGTTCAGATTTGGAACCCTTCCGCTATATTCAACCACTAAGAAGTGGGCAGGGGTTTCCTCTTGCCTGTGTCCCGGGTGCCACGCAGAGGAAGAAACGTGAATTCATGTTATGCTCTTCTGTGTGGCATACAAACAACCTAGGCGCAAATGGATTGTCCAACTTTGCAGGAACCTGGGCATCAGGAATTATTTAGACTACTTTAGGATTCTAAAGACTGATACTGACCGGGTTTATGTGGTCGCAGTATCAAAGTTTTTGTTTTCTATGTGGTTAATTCGTAGAAACCTGCTAAAATTGGAACAGTCTAAAAGCAATGAATAGTACCCCCCTTTCGATATACCGAGCATCTTGATCAACTTTTGGAGCTTTTTTACGGGGTGGTTGTGGAGGGAGATTGGGCGGCATTCACCTAGGGTCTGGAGTGATGCGGGCGGCTCTCTCGAGTTTTTAGAGTTTTATGAACTTGTATTGTTAATTTATATTTTTATAATGCTTTTTATAATGATGATAAACCATAATGACGATTGTATAACAATGGTATTAACTTATTTTGCCTAAACACCTATGTACAGTATGAATTCTTTGATTTTACCTTGGATCTGTACCAATAATAGTCTTATTTCGAATGTGCTTTTATGGCTATATCCAGCCGCAATAAAGTTTTTGGAATTGAATTGAATTATATTTAAAAACCTTCTGAACAGATTTACACCTACACAATGAAAGCACACTTTGAGTAAAGAATTACTTTCATACCACGTAAATCCATTCAGCGTGTCTTTGGCTGCAAGCCAAGCAAACATGGACTAAAATGGAAAAATGCACCTCCCCGCCCCTCAAATTTCCCCCCGTACGCATCGTCACAAAATTGGCATGTTGTTGCTAAGCTGATTATGCCCAATGGCAGACAATTTTTGGGCAATATAGCCAGGAAGTAAAAACTTATAGGCAAATGAAAGAATGCCTTTTCAAAGGAAAGTGTGCCTGAACACACAAGGTAATGTTTTTCATTAATTTTTTGTGGCAGGCCATTGCTTCCTTTGTTTTTATCAACATAGGTCTATCACCTTTAAATCGGCCGCATTTCTACTTTTTATTATTTTCACACTTAATCTCTACTGCATATATCTAAAAAAAAAAATGTGCAAGCTTTCCAAAGCTATACCTGCCTGGTGACTTGGCTAATGCTCTTTTAGCAGAGCACTCCGCCCCAGGGGGTGACCTCACATCCTACAATTTTAACAAATTAATTGAACAGAGGAATGTAGAAAGAGTAATTTGCTGTGGATCACCCAATTTAATAATAAGCAGATATTAGAAATGGATGCAAGAGATGGTGGGTGGCCCTTCCTCGCAAACTATGGCATGGAGCTTTTCTACAGGGATCCATTAAATCTGAGGCCTGCAAAGTGCACACATCTATTCATATCAGGAAGCGAGAGAGAGCATAATTTCATACCCGATCTGTAGAAAACCAGAATTGCAGAGACGGCCACTGTAGGCTTCCCCGTTGAGACCCCCTTCAATCGTCGATAAAACAATGATTCCAGGCCTGGACCATTGTAATAAACGTTATAGTGCAGACTATTTTCAGTCATTTGATTCTGCAGGGTATCTCAGTAAAGAAACCTTTGTGTGCTGGTTGTAGGTTATCGCAACAGAAGTGAATCTGCAGGGTTATTTGCCTTACAATCTACCACTAAAGTGAGATCTGAGGCTAATGTTGTGGGTGCAGCGAACCAATCAGCATCCTCGTGCCTCAGTGCACGAGCCATCTGTGTATTAGGTCAAGCCTGGGCAGCGCATGAGGCATGCTGTATTGCGGTATGGCATACAAGCGCCGCCCATTTACCACCCATCTTTTTAATTGGCTCCTGTTATTGACCTTGCTAAATTGTTGCTTTTCATTTGTGAATAGGCTTGTTAGTCCCTCCATGGCAACGCCTTGTCTATATTTGTAACCTCCCGTAATGACTGGACATTTTACTTGTCTTGTTACACGGTCTGCTTTATAAGTCGGTGAGCACTATTTTGTTAAATGAATAATGGGGACAATGGCGGCTTCTTGTATTTGCAGCGTGCCCACACATCACTCGCGGGACAATAGAGGCCGCTTCTTGTATGGAGTGCTATGGCGCACTTTAACTTTTAAAATTGGCTGCTTCTTGTTTTTGAAACTTTTAAGCTGAGCGCGGCACCCGCTTCAGGGATACCACGTTAAAAAATAAACACACACACACCTTAATGCTCAGCGCACCCACTTCAGGGAACCGCGCTCTCTGAAATGGCATGCAATAGGTCTCTTGCATTCTCCAAACGTTGACCTATTGGTATTTTAAACGACAATGCCTTTTATTATGGCAGGCTTTTTAAACACACAACTAAAAAGGCAGTGTCATTTACAATTGCGAGACGTACTGAATTGCAAAGGCTTGTTTCCTTGCACCGGTGTCTTACCAAATATCTAACCAATAAGACTGCAGGGGCAGCACCTTTCTACTTTCTTTCCCCAGCAGATAACTTTACATGAAAGTCCACGATAGACGCAGCAAACGGTCACTTGCCAGCCATTCGCCGTCCTAGGCGCAAGCAGAGCTGTGGGAGAGCAAAGGTTTGAACGAGACCGCGAGAACGTTACCCCCCCTCCCCCTCCCCCCCACGTTACCCCAAGGGACCCAACAGTGTGCTAGCACGCTACAAACACACAGATGGTGCTAGCCTGACCCCTGGCTGCTGAGTGTTTGTTCTGGCTATGTCAGTGTCTCAGCGTGGTTTGTACACGTAGGCTGAAATCAGAGAAAATGCTCTGCCTACGCGCAGAGTACTCGCAGCTGTTTGAGCCCAGTGCCAAGGTGTGTAGTAGTATCCCTGCAAAGTAAGGTAGAAATCGGCACGTGCGTGATATCACCCAAAATGTGTCCCGTTCGGTTTCAGAAATGCGCACGCGAAAATTTGACGGGAAGAGAGAGAGCGTCCTCAGAAAAGGGCAGCAGCAGGTGCCGCCGAGCCGGGAAACAGACGCTCAGCCCTGGAAAGCGCCAAGTCACCATGACTCAGAATGAAGGATGAGTGGCTCTGGCGTGCATCCCCGCCGCAGCCCAGCTCCCGGTTATTTTTAAACTGCCTTTTTAAAGTAACCTTTAGACACGTGCGCGCGTGCGCAGGGGCAGCTCCAAGAGCGCCCGGCGAACGGAGGGGCAATCTGAGGAGGGGGGGGGGGACATTGGCTCTAACAAAATACCCAAATCAAACGGTAATGTTTTCGTGACAGCAATGCTCCGAAGTCAATTACTAGTAGAGAAATTCCTGAAACTGGAGACTGAGCCTTTGCCAGGGAAGCCGTTCTTTCTCCACGTGTAGGCTGAGAACCGTCCGCGCCATGAAGCAGAGGCCTCGAAACAAATGAGAAATTTTGCACGGTTCATTTACATCGGGTTATGAAAGTCTTGGGCTAATTAACCGGGAAAATAATAAAACAATAATAAAACAAGGGAGACGCAACAAAAACGACGATAACACATAGGGTAATAGAAAATAGAAAGGGAAATAAAACAAAAGTATATATATATATATATATATATATATATATATATATATATATACACACACACATATATACACATACATGTATACACATACATATATAAATACACACACTTGTTTTATTTCCCTTTCTATTAACGGTAAAACAGTAAATTAAACAACGCTAAGACAGGATAATAGAAAGGGAAATAAAACAAAAGTATATATATATATATATATATATATATATATATATATATATATATATATATATATATATATATATATATATACACATATACACACATACATATATACACACATACATATATACACACATATATACACACATATATATACACACACATATATATACACACATATATATATACACACATATATACACACATATATATACACACATATATACACATATATATATACACATACATATATACACATACAAATAATAGCACGAGGTGCCACAGTAAATTAATTCAATGTAATAAAATACCTAAACAAAAAACCGAGCTAATATCTAGAACCCCCCCCCCACCCCCCAAAAAATAAATACCGCTCCAACAATAATTACACAACAATGAATCAACCAAAATTAAACCCATGGAATCCACAAAGGAGAAGTGGAGGATACTGTGGTCTAGAGCATGGATTGCTGATTCTTGGCAAAGTCATCTGGAGCCTGGTGGGATGAAGATGAAACCTACTCAAATTGTGAACGTTCAAGGTGAGGGTGCAGGCAGCTGTAGGTCAGGATAAGGGGGCCAGGCAGGGCTAGACTTTGAACTTGGGGCCACAAGAAGGCAACACAGAAGAGGTAGGGGTCTTAAACAATCCTGGTTGCAAACTTTAATTAATGCTGTACGAGTCTTGCAATAGTGAGGTGATTGACTTACGAGAAGTGGCAAGAGGCACCAGGAAAGAGCGTCTAACCTAAGGCAGCATCATTTTGTGAATTCTGACGTTGCAATTAAGCTAGCAAGGTATAGGCTCTGACTGGCTGCTCTCCTTTCTTCCAAGAAAGGAGGTTTACTCTAGAAATCTAATAGCACGGCACTCTAATACCTATGCCACCTACCCCATCTTCCAGAAGAAACAAGGGAAAGCCTGGAGATGCCACGGCAGAATGAAGTCTTACATCTCTAGGTGACGTTGCATGTGCAGAATTAAACTGATTTCCGGTCCTGCTCAATCATCTGTATTCAACATTTACATTAGACCATGCTTTCATATTATCCGAAAGGGCCAAGTATGGCATGTTACACATCACTTACCTATGACTGCCCCACCCCTGAAAAAACCCACAGCTGTATTTTAATTCAAATGTTTCCTGGTGCAAGAATGCCTCAAGGTGTTTGCTTCTTCCGTTTTTGTTCTTCAGAATCCATTGCACACGTGATGTTTAGAAATATCAAAGCACTGCTTCTGCTTAGCAACAGCATGTAACATGTCTAACCATAGGTGCGTGTTAGTATATTGTTTATATGGAAAATAACAGGCTTTGAGCTTTTTTTAAATATATTTTTTGATTGTGTATGACTGGGAAGTGCTTGCAGTAGGAATGAGATCATGTGACCCAGCGTCACACGGACGTACCCGAGCCGCCATAAATACACCGTTCAGACTGGTTCGATCTATTCTAGTTCACTGAAAAGGACCCAGGAGTGTTGGTGAGGGGGACTAGAAGCAGGGGGGCGGAACAGGCCGGTCCTTGTTTAGAGTCCCCGAAAAGACGTTCATTCAAGAGACAGTGTTCCCTTATAGAGATTGACTTTAAAGCGCTACCAAGAGGGCCTCTCAGGTTAGACTCGGCTACTGGAATTATATCCGCGCCGAATAAGCCATCCCCTTGAAGTAGTCAATTAATAATAGTGATGAGGCCACGGTTAACTAGGCCTCCAAGTGAGTTCACAGATTTCAAATAGGTGGCATTGCTTTGAGGAGCTCCCTTACTGCTGACTGGTTGCAGGTAGGATGGGCTTATGGTGTCTGAGCACGCTCAACTAAAATAAAGGGTGTCCGAGTACCAGAAACATGTGGGGTGGAGGATAAAAGTACCCACAAAATCCTTAAGTGTGATGTAGGGTTGACTCACTTAATGGCGAGCTGTACTGCAGTTCACCACAAGGAAATGTGAGATAATTTGCCACCAACATCCCCAGACAGCAGTTTACTTGAAAGTAATCTGGACAAAGAAGGATTTTATAGGGGACCCCCAGATCTACTGATCAGTGCGTGGCATCTGAAGGTTGATGCACACAAACCCACATTGTCTTTGAGAGGTGTAATAGGTTGGAAATTAATAGACACACACCAGGACCAAGCCCTGGCATAGATTAACCTCACTGCAATAATGCGAGGGGGAAGTTGTACCACTGGAGTAGTCAGACCCAACCATGGTACTGGGGCCCTAGTTCCATTGGAAGAAAAGAAAAATTTAGTATGGAGATACCAATAATCATTCAGGCTTGATATGCCCAATATCACATGGAGACATGGAATTTGGTTAATTTTTTTTCAAGATAATCTCCCACAGAGACAAAAGAGCAAAGGAGTCAAATACCGGTGCTAGTACACTTTACAGTGGCCTCATGGAGGTCAAAGGTTGCAGCAGGGTGCATCCAATATGTACTCAAAGCACCTACATTTCATTTTTCCTTAACCAACTACCTTGTCCCGGGTTGGCACGGCGTGCAGGAAGGTCATGTCTCAGGTTAAAAACAAAGATCAAAGGTTTGCAGCTAAGCCGATGGGACCCCCCGGTCTCCGAATCACATCTTATGTGCAAGTTTAATCAAAGAATGGAATAGTGTATCCTCAAACATGTGCCAACACTTCTGTGGGCAAATGCACCAGTGTTAGAATGGTTCAAGATACATCGGGATTGAGTTTGCCTGTTCGCGGTTCAAATGTACATGAACCCAAAGTTGAGCAACTTTAAAATGAAAGAAACTTGACCTAAAAAGATTTGGATCACCAGAAGGAAGTATTCTTAATAAAAGGTACACACAGTAAATGTTTGCTCACTATTAAGTTACAGTGACATGTAGAAGCCACTTCAAGCTTGTCAAGACATCAGGCTGCTTATCCCCACTCGATTGTAAAGTATAAACTCCTCTATTCTTAAATGTACACAGTGCCAACAACAATGTCTAGTGAATATATGAACATGAGTACCCTTCTAGTCCCTGACTCCGTAGAATGATGTAAATCGGTTTGGGGTGTCTGGGTGTCAATAATAAAGTTCATCATGCAGTGCCTGCAGTTAACGGTTGCAACCTGAAGAATAAAGTAGCGCACTATGTGTACAAAGCGATACAAAAGGGGATGATGGACGGAGCGTTTGAGCAAATCAAACACTCACCCCCAGTCAACTGATCTGGGTTTAATCCATCACCATTCTTTAGCCCACTCAGCCACCCCATTTCAGACATGGCTATATGCAAATCAGTCTGACCCTGTGCCTCATGGGAACAGTCCAGCCCGAACTGCCAAGCCATGTCTTCCATGGACCGGAAACAAGCATCCTGGGACCGGTTTCGGATTCATAATCCTCATCAGCCAGGCTATCTTGAATCCAGTGGCCAAGTGAGCAAGGGACTCACGTCTGAGCATACCCTGCCACACTTAGGGCCTCCTGCAGTCTGGTCCGCTGACTGCTGCTCCGCTCCGTGCTGACAGTTGGTTCGTGTCTGGCTGTTTTGTACTGTGCTGGTAATCCGTTTTTGTACCCCTTCTTCTTTTGTACCCCTTGCTCCCTGCTGATTGTCCCCTTGTACCCCTTCTTCTTTTTGTACCCCTCGCTCTCTGTGACCGTTTCCCCCCCCCCTGGCCCCCCTTGCATTCTGTTTCCTTCCCACCACTCGCGCCCCCGCAGCCCCGCCCTCACTTCCCATTGGCCTCCCCGCTCCCGTCTCCCAGCCGCTCCTCCCTCCCTCTCCCAATCATATGGAGGCCGCGCAGCGGGCGCGCCGCTGGCTCACCGAAGGCGCGCCAAAGGCAAGCCCGTCTGCGCCCGTCCACGCCTGGACCACGCCCAGCGTCAGGAACCCTGGTCCTCAACGATGCCAGCCCACCCGACAGACCTACGACGCCGCCACCCTCCACGCACTCAACGCCAGCCGGAACCCCGCCTGCTACTGAGCCACCCCGAAACGCACCCACGGACCCTTCACCTGCCAAGCCTGCCAATTCACCTGCCTCCGAACCTGCACCGCACCCGCCAAGCCGAGCACCAGCGACAACCACCTCAAGTGCATCCTGCTCAACACCCGCTCCATCCACAGGCACGCAGTTGAACTCTGGAACCTCCTCGATACAACATCACCAGATGTCGCCTTCCTCACAGAAACCTGGATCAACGCCTCCTCAGCCCCCGACATCGCCATAGCCATCCCGGATGGCTACAAGATCACCCGGAGTGACCGCGTCAACCAAACTGGAGGAGGCATCGCCATCGTCCACAGAAATACCATCCGCATCACGGCCAACTCCGACAACACCCTCACCGCCGCTGAGCACCTTCACTTCCAGATACACACCGACCCCAAGACCACCCTCAGAGGCACCCACATCTACAGACCGCCGGGATCACGCACACAATTCAGCGAAGCCATCGCAGACTTTATCAGTCCACACGCCCTCACCTCAGACTACATCCTCCTAGGGGACCTCAACTTCCACCTAGAGAACAACAAGGACTGCAACACCGCCGCCCTGCTGGACAACCTCGCCAACCTCGGACTCAAGCAACTGGTGAACACCCCCACCCACTACGCCGGCCACACGCTTGACCCCGTCTTCTCCAGCAAGCACATCTCCTTCAGCCACTCTTCCGGACTACACTGGACAGATCACAGCAGCGTCCACTTCAACTTCAGGAGAACCACGACCCACCCGCAGCATGCCCCCGGCAGAAACTGGAACAAGATCACCGCTGACCAGCTCACCACCGCCCTCAGCCAGAACCCACCCACCAACACGACGGACCCCAGCGAAGCAGCCCGCAACCTCACACAGTGGCTCACCACCTGCGCGGACGACCTCGCACTACTGAAGAACCCTCCCAGCAGATCCGGCAGCAGGAAAGCCTTGTGGTTCACTAACGACCTTAAAAACTCCAAGAAAACCTGCCGCACCCTCGAGAAAGCCTGGCGCCACGACCAGACAACAGAAAACAGGACAGCCCTCAAGAACGCCACCCGCAAACACCACCAGCTGATCCGCACCACCAAAAGGATAACATTCAAAGAACGACTGGACAACAACACCCACAACAGCAAGGAACTCTTCAGCATCGTTAAAGAGCTCTCCAACCCCAGCGCCTGCAACAACGGTATCACACCCTCGCAAGACCTCTGCGACTCACTCGCTTCGTTCTTCCACCGCAAGATCGCCGACATACACAACAGCTTCGGCGCACAGACCACGCACCCAACCACCGAACCAACGCCCCCCACCACCCGCCTGATGAACACCATCCCCTCCGGCTCCCCAACCGACCCCTGCCCACACCACATCTTCAACAAAGCCGACTCCATCGCACCCCAGCTCCGGAACATCATCAACAGCTCCTTCGCATCCGCCACCTTCCCGGAGATTTGGAAACATGCAGAGCTGAGCGCCCTCCTGAAGAAACCCACCGCGGACCCCACGGACCTCAAGAACTACCACCCCATCGCGCTCCTCCCCTTTCCAGCCAAAGTCATTGAGAAGACCGTCAACAGGCAACTCTCCGCCTTCCTCGAGACCAACGGATCCCTCGACCCATCACAGTCCGGTTTCCGACTAAACCACAGCACCGAGACTGCTCTCATCGCAGCTACCGACAACATCAGATCCCTGCTCGACAACGGGGAAACTGCTGCCCTCATCCTCCTAGACCTCTCAGCAGCCTTTGACACCGTACTCAGCAGCCTTCGACACCGTATGCCACCGCACCCTGACCCAGCGCCTCAGCAACACCGGAATCCAAGGAGCAGCCCTGGAGTGGATCATCTCATTCCTCGCCGGAAAAACGCATAGAGTCCGCCTCCCCCCGTTCCGATCCACGGCCATCGAAGTCATCTGCGGCGTCCCGCAAGGATCCTCACTCAGCCCCACCCTCTTCAACGTCTACATGAGCCCTTTCGCTGCCATCGCACGCCAACACAACCTTAACATCATCTCCTACGCCGACGACACCCAGCTGATCCTCTCCATCACCAACGACCCCACCACCGCCAAAGCCAGCTCCAGGCAGGAATGAAAGACGTCACGGAATGGATGAAGATCAGCCGTCTGAAACTGAACTCAGACAAGACAGAAGTCCTCATCCTCGGACAATCCCCCTCCGCCTGGGACGACTCCTGGTGGCCCCCTGCACTGGGCACCGCACCCAAGCCAACGGACCAATGCTCGCAACCTGGGCTTCATCCTGGACTCCTCCCTCACGATGACCAAACAAGTCAACGCCGTCTCGTCTTCCTGCTTCAACACACTGCGCATGCTCCGAAAGATCTTCCGGTGGATCCCCACCGAAACCAGGAAGACAGTCACCCACGCCCACGTCACCAGCCGTCTGGACTACGGGAACACCCTCTACGCCGGAACCACAGCCAAACTCCAGAAAAGACTCCAGCGCATACAGAACGCTTCTGCACGACTCATCCTGGACATGCCTCGCCACAGCCACATCTCTGCCCATCTGAAAGACCTGCACTGGCTCCCCGTCACCAAAAGGATCACGTTCAGACTACTCACCCACGCACACAAGGCTCTCCACAACATGGGCCCGAAATACCTAAACAGCCGCCTCACATTCTACACACCCACCCGCCAGCTCCGATCCGCCAGCCTCGCCCTCGCCTCCGTCCCACGAATCCGCAAATCCACGGCCGGAGGAAGATCCTTCTCCTACCTGGCAGCCAAGACATGGAACTCCCTCCCCACCCACCTTTGGATGACCCAGGACCATCTCTCCTTCAGAAAGCAACTCAAGACCTGGCTGATCGAGCAGTAGCGACTCCCCCCCCCCCACCTACCCCTCTAAGCGCCTCGAGACCCTAGCGGGTGAGTAGCGCGCTCTACAAATTTTGCTGATTGATTGACTACAGAGCTCCATGTGTGGAGTGGTAATTAGCATGCTACTGGGATAGGGAGGACGTTACATCTGGCGACGAGTAGACAATAAGTGCCCCAAAGAAACAAGAATGCTCTTCCTGAGAGTTTGCAGAGGTCCAGCAAACTGCTCATGCGTGCCACGTGTGCCTCAGTAGAAGTGAAGCAGGCTACAAATGGTGTATGTGGAGTGAAAGTCCACTCTAGCAAGCGCAAGATTTTCGATGAAGGCGAAGCCCCTACGGAAAGGCATATGCACAGTCGGCCAGGAATCTGTTGGTAAGGCTGAAAGGAGGAGTTACAGCCCAACAACGTACCACAGAGACTTCATATGCACAAAACAATGGTGAAAAGGGCAGCAACAACAACCACAGAAAAGCACTGAAGGCAGTTTCTGTTGCAAATACATGCCAAAAACAGAAGCAACCAAGAACAAAGAAACCTTAAAGGCAGTGACAACCAGGTGTGAAGAATATAACTGTACTCATCAAGGAGAACTAAGAAAGAGTCCTACAACATTGAGACTATCCCTGGTCGAAGATCAATGCGTTCAAAGTAGGAAGCAGCATCTGCAATGATTCAAGTGAATACACACACACAGGGGTCATGCGTATGAGCTGGTGTTACTTAAAAGCAACAACCGAGGTAGCCATTTGCGCTCAGCACAACTCAAAAACCCTTCAAGATTTGAAAGGGTCTCAATGGCGGCCGAGACGAGTGCCAAATATGGTGCGGATGCCTTCCTGAAACCACTGCTTTCATTCGATACTACTAAAATGAAGAGTACTAGCACCAATTGAACTATACCAAGACTCGAAAAAGCCACGTGCCCACTCACTACGGCGAGCTGTATTTAAAATCAGGACAGGCTATTTTTAAGGCCTACTCGCCCATTCTGGCGAGCTGACCTGAGCTTGTGTTCTGTTTGCCCACAAAGTGAATAAGCAACAAAGATGCCTTTAAAACTTGTTATCTTGTCACATTTGCTAGGCTTTCAGAGAGAGGTCAAAAGTCAGTTTGCCTTCTTAAATTTACTTTTCTTTCTGTGACCGAAGTTGGAAGAGTTTGTAAAGTGAACTGTGCAACAATCACAATGTGCAAAGCATGTGAAACGAAAGGCTGTAAGATTTCAGGATTTATTTCAAGCTACACTAAAATAGCTACTAAGCAAACATTTCAAATATATTTCACTCGTTATGAAGACACATTTTTGTAATTCTGTGGTAAAAAAAGATTTTTACAGGATCAAAACAAATCAGATCACTTTACTCGATGATGTGCAAAATTCAAGATATTTTTGCTGAAACCCAATTTCCAAACATTGTTTATGCTATATAGTTTTATCAATAAAATTACATGTTAATGGGAACATTTTGTGGCCATTTCAATGTAAAATATGCTCTCTAAACAGCAGTGCACCACCACAAGTGAGTATTTAAACATGAGCTGGGAAATATTACTGCTTCTGCCCAGATTACAAAATCTATTAGTGAACTAAAAGGCAAGCCATGATCATGTGTACCCTATATGTGGGCTCAATTCTTATTATACATGGAGTAAATGTTTAGTCTAATCAATCGGTTTTTTTGTACAGCAGAAAAAGTGAACTTGCATATTTGATGGTGCTTTTATGAGATCATGAAAAAAAGGCGGCTCCATAAAACAAAATATTTGCCTAGGGTCACACAATTTGAGACCAGTTCAAGAGTCAAGTACATTACAGTTACGTCGAGTAGATTATTCACGTTACTAGACATGCAGGGTATAGTAACATTTTTATGATTTTTCAAGCCCTGCGAATGGATTGAAAAAAATCACCGATTTCTTCGACGTGCTAGAAGAAATAGATGACAAAAATATCAAACACTTAACCCTTTAAGTGCTGCCGTCGGCCAACGGTCGTCACGGGCACTACCTCCCCAGTGCTGCGTGCGACCGTTGGACGTCCAGTTCAGCACTGGATAATGGACAGCGCAGCACTGGGGAGGTATGTTTACGAAGCTCCTAAGGTGTTAAAGAACCGTGCAGGTGACGGAGTGAAAGAAAATACCAAAAGCGGATGGATTATCTTACAGTCAAGTTAAGGAGGCCTTAGAAACAAATTCAATCCAATGCCGAATGTGGACTTCGAACGGTACATTTTCAACACGGCAAGACAGCAAGATGGTGAAACGATGTATGAGTTTGTCGAAAGACTGGATACTCTCATCAAGCATTGCAAGTTCAATGAATTCAATGATGAAGAAGCCATACGTCTTGGAGTCAGTGGTGGTTGCCTGTCCAACTCGTTGAGACAAAGTATGCTGAAAGAGACGCTCAGTCTAGAGGGGGTGCTCATGGCTGCAAAAGCAGAGAACATGCAGACCGACAAGCTGCTGATATGGAAGCTGGAATAGCCAGAGCAAATCGGCATTAAACATGAAAAACAAGCAAAGACACATGGTTAAGGGCAATAATGTGATGTCTCCGAGGAAAAAGCAGTTGTTTCCAATATGATTTCTCCTTCCCACATGAAGGTAAATGTACCGCCATTGGACAAGTATGCAAAGGTTGCAGGAAAGAAAACCATTTCATAACAGTCTGCCATGCAAAAGAGAAACCAACTGCGTCACGTCGAGAAGGGACAATGGATGCCAAAAAATTACAGAAGCACTCTAGCTACACCTGCAAGGCCATACAGCAACATCAATTGAGGCAAGTGGAAACAAAACAAAGTCTATAGTCAAAGTCGTCTTCTGAAGGCTCTTCAAAGTCATTGTCAAGCGACAGTGAAAAAGATGGTTGTGTGAGGATTATGTCAACCACTAAACAATGTGAATATGTAGATTTGGATGCACGCAGAAGAGCCGAAGCTTAGGAGAGATAGCCATGTGAAACAGCCAAATATATTTGAAAAGTGCCATAAGAACACACTAAAGGTGACTGGTTGCTTCATACCTTTGATCATACAGTGGTGCATCGATAAACATCATGCTTCAGAAAAATACAACAAATGGTCTCTGGTGCTCCGTCTCACATCGTAGAAGACTACGGTATACATGCGGGCAGCCTCCACGCCATTGCACAGTCAAGGATCATTTGCAGCAACCATGCGACACAAAAAGACAAAATAACAAATGCCAATTTATGTTCCTCAAGGTACTGTGTCGAGAGCACGTTTACTTCGTTTCAATACTGCTTCTGATATGGGGCGGATCACTATCAATTATAACCTGAAAGCACATACTGAAATAGTTAGTCTGTTCCCGCTGTGATGTCATGGACTAGGAAAGTTTAAGACAATGAAAGTGCAACTTCACATTAATGAGAACATACGTCCTGTTTCTCAACAACATTGCTTTCCATCTACAGGCAACACCTGAGAAAGAACTCGAAACGATGTTGAAGCATGGTATTATTGAACATACTACTGGTCTGACGCCATAGTGGAAGTGCCCAAAAAAAGAACAGAGGAGGTGCAAAGCGCATTTGTGCTGATATGCACCAAGCTGCCAAGGCAATCGAAAGAGAAAGACCTCCAGGTCCCCACATTGCAAACATGATTACATAGTTGAATGCCACCTTGATCTGAACAAGGGGTATCATTAACTCGAACTAGAAGACAACTGCAGGTACATTACTACCTTTTCGACCCATGTAGGTTTGCTCAGTTATAAAAGACTACTTTTTGGGGGAGATCGTCAGCTACAAAGCTTTTCCAGGATGTCATCTACTGCATAATACAGCCTGTCACACGTGCTTTTAATCACAGTGATGGTATACTAGTATTTGGGGCCACTCAAAAGGAAAAGACAAAGCCCCCGCACAAGTATCACATTTACCTGATGACGCAGGTCTCACTTCAAGCGTAGAAAAGTGAGAGTTTCACAAAACAAAATTCTAATTCTTTGGGCATATTTTCTCTGAAACGGACGACACCAGATCGGGATAAAAGCCTGATCATTCACTTGTCCCCCACAAGATGTGACCATACTGCGATCTTTCCTCGGCATGGCCAGTTACTGTTTTAGGTACATTCAATGACTTTGCCACAGTCAGTGCCCCATTGAGAGATTTCACAAAACGGAACGCTCTGTTCAAATGGTAACATCAATGTGATCATAGCTTTACGAAACTCAAACATGCAATTGAGAACACAACTGAAATAGCCTATTTGATCCAAAATTACATACAGAGATTGTGCTAGATGCAAGCCCGTTTGGGCTGGGTGCGATCCATGTCCAGCAAAATGGACACAACAATGCTCAGACACATTGTGGCTTATGCAAGCAGGAGTCTGTCGCATACCGAACATCCTTATTGCCAACCTGAGAAAGAAAGCCTAGCTGTACTGTGGGCTTGTGAATTCTTCCATGCGTTGCTATACAGAAAGCACTTCACCCATGTCACTGATAACCAGGTGTTGCTCACCATTTACATAAATCCATAAGTCAAGATGCTCCTCGCATCAAGAGATGGCGTTGTGACTTAAAGAGTATGGTTATACTATTATGGATAGTGCCAGGGAAGAATCAAATGCCCGCTACTTTTCACGAGTACCATTGCCGCGGCACAGTACAGCATCTAAAGTGGCTGAAATGTATATTTACTTCATAGCCAAGTGAAGCACACCTGCAGCTATATATGTGGAACAAATTATTGCTGCTACGAAGACCGAGCAAGATATGCTTGCCCTAAAGAACATTATTGAACAGCAATCCTTAAGGAAATATTACTTTTTATGGATAATTTTGACTAACAAAAGTTAAAAAATGTTAGAGTAACTTTCTGTTACTCAAGAAGACATTATATTAAGAGGGTTGAGAATGGTCATTCCAGAGAGTCTGAGGAAACAAGTCACTGAACTAACAGACAAGGGTGGTCATGGCCTTGTTGCCACTAAGGAGCCCTCAGAGAGTGATGAAAGATAATTAAAGGCCTGTCATTTTTGTAACTGCTTATCTCTCAAAACAACACAGCATCCACCAGTTATGTCTGAGCTTCAGAAACAAATTTGGGAGAGGATTTCAGTGGATTTTTCTGGACCCTTCAATAATGGACATCATCTCATGGTAGTTATTGACGAGTCCTCACAATATCCCCTTGGGGCAGACCCATGATTAACCACAAGTGACAGTCATTGGGACATTAAATTACATTTTTGCAAAAAGGGGTGTCTCCCCCCCCCACCCCCTCCCCAATCCATAAGTCTGACAATGGCCCACCTCACAATATCCGGGATTTTAAGGACGTTCTCACCAATATGAATGTTAAACATCAGAAAAGTACATCTCTCTGGCCACAGGCAAATGGCACCTATCGAAAGTATCACAAGCATCCTAAAGAGAGTAGTTTAGAGCGCTGCACTAGAAGGAAGTGACCTTAAATCAGTTTAGGTTCACCCCTTCATGCTTACAGGTGAAATCATAGTCACCTTAATGTTTGGGAGAGCCATGGGAACAAAATTGCCACAATGGACCATTAATAGGTCGACAGATGCTGACGAGATCCATACAATGGATTCCTTTCACAAGTCCAGAATGAACACCTACGCTGACCAACGGCGATGTGCTCAGGACACTGTTTTTAAGGAAGGAGACGGGGACCTGTTCAAACAAAAACGCAATTCTGACACTCTGTTTGATGCTGACCCAGCTGAGTGTTGTAACGAGCAAAGGACATATAGTGACCGCTCAATGTCCCAGAAAGTCCATCACGAAAGACTATGTTCCTCGGCTCCAGATATTAGAAGTGAGACATGTCCACCCGAGAGTCCGGACAGTCCACCTTATACATCTGCCTCTGCTTTACCTCTAAGTTAGGTAGGCCTCTCTCCTACGAGTCATCAACCTCACACAATGAGATTTGGAAGAGTGGTTTGAGCACCCCGAAAACTATTTGAGGAACTAGTATTTGAATAGAACAAGCAGCTGGGTTCTAGGAGACCGCACAACCAGACTTAGTCACAAACTTCTTTCGCCTATATTGCCCACCTCAATTTATCTGCTGCTAGTAGATCATAAAATAGAAACAACAATTTGTGGATGAGAGGCAACATACAAAAAACAAATCAAACGTGCATATTAAGTTGATGAGAAAACAAATAAAAATAAATAAAAGAAAACTGTCAACACAATAATTTTCTCATCAACTTAATATGCACGTTTGATTTGTTTTTTGTATGTTGCCTCTCATCCACAAATTGTTATTAGAGGAACTATAATGTATAAATCTAATATTTGCACTTTTTTATTAAACCAAGGGGGATCTGTAGTGTCCTGTGAATATGAACAGAAGGAACCTTCTGGTCCCTGATGGACTCCTTAGGAGAATGACTTAATTGGTTGGGTGTGGTTAATAAAGTTTATAATGAAGTGTGTGCAGTTAACGGTAGCATTCTGAAGAAGAATGATACGCACTACAGAGTCGAGTGTGTGGCTTGATCATTTGCATGCTATCGGGCTGGGGACAATGCTACACCAATATCTACAGAAGCACAAACAACAAATAGAGCGCACCCAGATAGGCACACAATAATTCCACGGGGATAGTAGAGGGTTACTCAAAACAATATTAACCATTGACAAAGCCAATCTTTTTTTAATCTATGTGGCAGTCATGGGTGAGGAGATCCCAGTGGACAGGGTGGTTGAAAGGGCAAACAGGATACTGAAGGAAGGCTCTTAATGAGGGCAGGAGCCAAAAAGAAGCAGGAAGAGGGTTACAAAGGGAGAGAAAAAAAGTCTGGTGTACTACATTGCAATGCCCCGACATCAACCAAGGAAGCACAAACCTTGTTAATTCAAAACAATATATGCTTCTTGGGAAGGCCAAACAAGAATTGAAATAGACACCATTGAATTATGGGCAAGGGGAGGACACAAAACCCATTCTAAGCCTATTTTTTGCCAACATGAAGACAATGCCTTAAACAAAGAGGCCAAACCATTACAATCATTTGGAGACATGACTGTTTCAGCTACAGAGTATCCCAGATGACTCCTCTTCAATTCCTACAAACATGGTATTAGTTGACAAACTCAAACTAAAATCAAAAATATCTTTGTAAGCAACACATCTTCTAAACATTAAAAATATCAAAAAAGAAATAAACCTGAAAACGTTTATAGATATTTATTCTGAACATGAAAACATGCATGAAGATAAAGTTTGTGAAAATATTTGTATATTAAATGGTTCAACCTGTTTCAAAGTCTTTTCTCATAAGGGGCATATGAATACATTATGTAACTTGTAGTCTAGTCTACAAACGAGTTCCTTAAGCATAGATGCCTAACTGGAAATGGCTCAATGATACAGTTTTGGGACTATTAGCCCAGACAAAAAAAATATTGAATACTAGTAAGGTTAATTAATCTAAGTTCAGTGTGCTTCAACATGAAAAGTCACTGAACACCACTGATGCAAAACCAACATATATTCCACTTTCTGAACATGCAGAACCCACTACAAACGATTGCAAATGATTCAAGCATAAACCACGCATTCTACCGAAATCAACAGTTACATAAATCAGACTTTCATTTAATCAAAAGCAATGCATGCTCAATGAAAAGCTAGAGAAGATAAATGAAAACGTATAACCAGAAGCATCACTTACTAAAAGAATAACATTTCAATAAAACATTAAAATTTATGACTGACTTGGTGAAAAATAAAGGCAAATCTTGGAAAATACCTGCGCACAAAATATTAATATTTTATAGAAAAAAAATGTCAAAATTAGAAATGCACCCTTTGACTTTTAATGGGGTGATATAGATTTCTGATAAGAATAAGCTTTTTTTCAACAAGTCGAGTTTACATACTTCAGCAGGAGCAGAGAATGAAACAAATATCAAGGAGGGGGTCAGCTAAGCAATCTATGACGAAATGAAAACCATGTCAATCCACCCCAACAGTCAAGAAATGAACTGCACAATGCTTGCCCACTATGAAATCCCTGGGCAGCATCTGCAGAAGTAAATAAAAATAAAAAACAAAAGCAGCAGAGGAGTGCCTGACCTCTGTGACAGTGTCCCGGCTGAGCACCCTGTGACTTAGACAGGATCCATAGTTTATACTCTAGTTACAAATGCTCGTAAAATAGCCGACAAACAGCACCCCCCTCAAATGAATGTGTTTGAGGTCTGTGCCTATCCAAGCAGATATTGAGGTTTTCCAATTCTATACGTTTTTTATTTAATTTGGCTTATTAAATCAATAGCTAACAGATTGGCCACTTTACAATAGAAAGTGTCTCCGCGTTTTGATGTATGGCTCTGGGGAGTGGGGGTCCAAGGATGTACTGTATTGCAATTGGGGTCCAACAGAATGTGCAGACCCCTACTGATCCTGCAGGCAAGCTCTCCAACTTTTGCTATTCACGAGGAGCTGTGGCTTGCTTAAGTGGAGGACTCTTAATTTGGCCACATTGTTATTATGGTGCTCGGATTGAAGGAATCTGCAAACTACTTTAAATAGATATATCATCGAAGATTGCATGTCCTGTGATCATGGGCATCAAATTCCCTGGCTCTCATATATTCGTTGCTCCTAATAATGACATCCCAATAATCTCATATATTCAATCTATGGGCAATAAATTGGGCAGACCCTCAGAATTTAACTCTCAAGGACAAAGGTTGGCCTAAAGTAAACTTCTTTGCCCTAAGGAGGGAAGAGAGGAAGACCATGGAATCATCCACGGGTATCAGCCGTGAGAATCTAACTATCTGATGACTGCAGGGGCTGAGCCCTATGTGGGAATGGTTACCAATAGCTGGGACATGTCCCTTCTAACCAAATTTAGTTTTGGTATTATATGTGGTTATCTGCGTTTTCCCTTAGGGCAGTATGATTGGTTGTCAATTTTGATCTGTCCTTCTGATGAATCCTCCACCTAAAATGTATTATTCTTTACTTTTTTTCTGCAAATTTTAAGTCACATTCAGTAAGCGTTTTTTAATTCCCATTTTGAGACGCTTGGGCTTTGTTACCTGTAGACCCGCCCTGCTCTTCCTTTAGCAACTTAGCTCACCCCTTGTCTGCTCCTGCAAACATTTTTTTTTTATTCTGCCCTGTGTCACGGGAAAAAAGTTTTTTCACAACTTATCAGGCTTTCATTAAATGTTGTTTGCACGGGGATTAAAAACGTTGCCGATTGCACTAAACATTATAGAGATTGTTAATACCATGTGCTAACCGTGCTAGGATTTTAGAAAATGTTTGTGAGTGTTTTAACAGGTATTGTACAAGTTTTAATCTTGTGATTTGTTGACTTTTACATGATTTATGTTTTTTTCTGTGATATATGAAAACCGAATAAAGCTTGCTGATTGACTGAATGTGTGCTTCTTGAAAGGAAAATAGAGTAAGTGACAAAACAAAATAGAGAAATAATCATCTCGTTCAGGCCGCTTCTTGAAAGGAAAATAGAGTAAGTGACAAAACAAAATAGAGAAAGAATCATCTCTTTCAGGCCACCCTGCCATGACAAACTAAGAAGCAGTAAATAATCCAGCAAAGGCAGTGGGAGTGATGAATTAAAGATACTTTTTTTAGACTCAGGAACATGGTAAAGTTGTCCTGACCCTCTGCCTTATCCCCTTCTTAGTGCCAACGGCATGGAGTAACCTGCCAGCCTCTCTATTCTTAACCTTCAATTAGCAATGTGCCTCCAACTAGGAACGCAGAAGAGGTTCACCCCTGTGCAACAGTGACAGAGGGTCCATGCAGGCTGCTTACAGAAAGAGCAGACATGGCTTAAGTAAAGCAGGAGGCCAAGTAGAGTTTACAGGAGATACACAAAGAAGTAATATGCATAGTCCTAGTGGCTCGCTCTGCTGTCACTTTGCATATTCAAAAATAAAGCCAACTTGTATATGAATGCATTTTCTGCAGACTCATAAAACAGTCGACACTAGGCCAAAATACCAGAGGAATTAGGCTCCATTCTTGTGCCAACCCCAGAGGCACATGTCCAGACTAACATACTAAGTGTGCCAATAGCCTTTTAGAAAGTCATCTGACTTCACATGACATCTTTTTGTGAGCCAATCTAGTGTGCAATCAAGCGCAGCCCTTAATGCAAAAGGATTGGCATATCGGTCCCAGTCCAATTAGCCATGAAGGTCTGGATGGCTCACTCGACAACACTACCATGCCATTCTGAGATTATGGCTACTTATAAACTGGCTGTCAATTTACCGAAGGCTGTGCTGGAAAGAACTTTGATGATCTCAGAAAATAAAAATGTCCAACAACCCTCAATGATAATTCTGCACATTACTTTGCATTGCACTGCTGATAAAACTGCCCAATGTGCCTTCTCATAATTTATGGCGATCTATACATATTCCAATGTAACCATCTAAAAACACAAGCATTTAACTATACCTTCATCACAGTGCTTGTGTGCCCTTTAACTCATTTCTTTTTGTCTTACATTCTGCTTAGGTTTATTCATCTTTGAGCTGTGGAATTTGAATAGTTCAACGATAATATATTGACTGAAGATCTCTCCTAGCCTAAACATGAATCTCGAACATTGTTTTTTTAGACCTGTATATATTTGCCATTTATTTTTTAATTTGTTTGCATTACTCTAGTGTTCAATTTACTCCCCCTCAAAAAAGTATTCAGAAATTGGCTCAGATGTATGGGTGAATCAGATCTGAGCAAGAAAATGTAACTTTTAATATGTATCTTTACAGCAGTGGGCATCAAACTTTTTAATGTCACGTCCCCATGGGGAAAAAAATAAATTCCCACCCCATTCTTCACAATTATTCTATTAAAGTGGCAATGTTTAAATAAGCCTAGACTTACTTAAACATTGCATTTAAGTTATGTACAGTTTAAAAAATGCAATCAAATAAATGATTGCCAAACATACTTTTCTGGTCAGACAGGCCTTATTACCATGTAAAAGTGTCCACAGTGTGATTATTAGAAATGGGGTGGAGGGTTTGAAGAATATGTATAGTCCCTTTCCTTTTAACACCACCTTTCAGCCAAGATATCAATGACAAAATAGGTTTGTGATGCGCACCCTCCTCCCCCAACTGCTGAAGACAAAGCACTGTTATCAGCATAATGCTTCTTAGTTTATTTTATTTTATTTTAGAGGTTTTATATAGCGCTGGCTGGACCCAGGAGTATCAGAGCGCTTTACAAGGTGTTTCAATACAGGTACAGTGTGTATAAGCACAGACAATGGATTAATAAAAGAGCAAGTCCACATAGGATACATGTTAACTAGATAAAGTAAAAACAATTGCTAGACACTATGAGATATACAATATAGTGGTCACAGTTTGGTGGGAAGCTTCACCTAACTATAACAAGGAGCAGGAGGGACAAAAACATGCAAGAAAACTGAGGGTCATAAGGAGGGGAGGTAAGGTGATCAGATTGAAGGAGAGGGGGGGCAGGCTGGGGGTCACTAGCCATAGGTGGAGCAGCTAGGATGGGTGATGCAGAGGGGCGGGGCCACCAGGGAGGGATTAGAAGCCCCAGTATTTATTAAGGAGAAGAAGTTTGAGTTCTTTTTTGAAGCTTGGGTAGGACTGGTTACAACGGAGGTCTTTTGGGAGGGCATTCCAAATAAGTGGGGCATTGCCTGAAAAGGAGCGTGACTGAGTGGAATTCTTTTTCTGAAGGGGGGGGATAGGTAGGAGGGTGTTGGAGCTTCTCAGGGATCGCGTACAGCCTGCTTTGGTCAGTTTGTTTGAGAGGTATGTCGGTGTGTTTTGGTGGAGGATTTTGTGCGTAATGCAGGCGGTTTTATATGTGGATCTGCCTTCAATGGGGAGCCATTTGAGGGTTTTGAGGGCGGGAGAGATGTGGTCAAATCGTTTGCAGTCCGTGATAAGCCTAGCCGTGAGGTTGAGCACTGATTTTAGAAGTGCCAGGAGGGGTTTAGGAATTCCGGTGAGGATGGCATTGCCGTAATCAATGCGCGATAGAACAAGAGATTGGACTGCCAGTTTAAAGTCATCAATTGGGATGAAGGGCTTCATTTTCTTAAGGTTACGGAGGGTAAAGAGGGCTCCTTTGGCAGAGTTTTTGATGTGTACGTTGAGAGTTAGGCGGTTGTCCAGGGAGATGCCCAAGGATTTGACTGAGGTGGCTAGGGACAAGGGGCAGTTGAGGGCGTTAAGGTCTGTGATCCACTTTTGAATGGGGAGCTGGTTGTTTTTTGGGGAGAAAAGAATAATTTCAGGGTTTTTTTGGGTTAAGTTTAAGATGGTTCGAGTGGAACCAGGCTTGAATTTTGATGAGGGTGTTGTTGAGGTGGAGGATGTCAGAATGGGTTTTTATCTTATGGTAGAGTTGTGTATCGTCAGCGTAGAGGTGATAGTTAATCCCGGCTTGTTTGAGAATGAGGGTGAGGGGTTCCATGAAGAGGTTAAAGAGAGAGGGAGATAGTATGGATCCTTGTGGAACTTCTAGAGAGATGGGGGAGGGGTTCGAAAGGCAGTTGTGGATTTTAATTTGTTGAGCATGGTGTTGCAGGTATGAGACAAACCAATTATGAGTCATACCATTCAGGCCGAAATCGTTCTTTAAGGACTTTGAGTAGAACAGAATGGTTAACGGTATCGAGCGCTGCGGAGAGATCGAGGAGGATCAGTAGGCTAGATTCCCCATTGTCAAGGGAGTGGTGAATGTCATCTATAATGTTATGCATGGCGGTTTCGGTGCTGCAGCCCTTCCTGAAGCCTGATTGAAGGGGGTCAAGTAAGTTAAAACGTTCAATGTGTCTGTCAAGCTGAAGGAGGACACATTTTTCAAGGGCTTTCGAGAGGAGGGGCTAGTTGGAAATAGGACGGAGGTTGTTGAGGTCATTAGGGTCAGCAGTAGGGTTTTTAAGAATGGGGGTGATTTGGCCCAGTTGAAGAGAGGTGGGGACACAGCCGGTGGCTAGGGAAGTGTTAATGATCAAGGTCCAGGCAGGGGTAATGATATGATATGTTTGAGGTTTTGGACGAGTTTAGAAGGAGGGTTTAGAAGGAGGGGCTCTTTAGTGTGGGAGGAGGGTTTAAGTTTTGCAATGATGTCAAAGACATCTCTTTCAGTGACTGGCTGGAAATTATGCCAAGCGGCGTTATTTTTAAGGCGAGTGTTAGGGGGATTAGAATCATGGAGGGGGGCGTGAGATCAGTGTTATGGAGGGACATGGAGGGGTGGGGGCTATGGGCGGGAAGCAGGTGCGATGGGGAGATGTACAACATGAAGTTAGGGGTCAAAGTCGGCATGAAGGATTGCTCTATTTTAGCAATTTTTTCAGAGAACAAGAGGGCTATTTCTTCGCATCTGGGCGTCGAGGTCATAAGTTCAGGAGGAGCGGATGAGGTTTGATTGCGAACAATGTTGAACAGTTCTCTGGGTCTGTTTTTGGCTCGGTCCAGTTGTGCTCAGAAAAAGGATGCTTTTTGTTTAAAGATGTGTTTTTTGTAAGAAGATCTTGCAAGTCTGAGGCAAACTAGGTGCAAGGGGGTAGGGTGCAGTCTCCATGTTCTTTCCGTCCGTCTAAGTGAGCGTCTTTCATTGTTTAGCTCAGTATTAAACCATGATTTGGAAGGAATGGTTCTTTGGTTTTTGAGCTTAAGTGGGGCCAGGAGGTCCAGGGTGACCACCACTGCTTTGTTGTAGTGTTCTGTAAGCTCATTCGCGTTAAGTGAGGGCAGGATGGCGAGAAGTTGGGCATGGAGTTTGGATTCCAGTAAATCCGCTGGGATATTGTTCAAATTTCTGGACAGTTTCATGGGTTTAGTGATTTTCGTGGGAGGGGGAGTGGCAGAGACTGCTATAGAGAACAGTATGAGATGGTGGTCGGACCAGTCGATGGGAACAAGGTTGGATAGGAGGGCTAGATCTTTGCTTGTAATAATGGCATCTAGGATAGCTCCTTTGGAATGGGTCGGGAGTGACAGAGTTGCTCGTGGCAATTGATCTCGAGAAGGTTGGAAAGGAGGGTGATAGAGGGGTCGTTGGGCTCATTCCAGTGGAGGTTGAGGTCTCCCAGGAAAATGTTTTGGGAGTTGGAAAGTGACGAATGTGTAAGAAGGTTGGATAGTTCATCAACGAAGGGATGAGTATTGCCAGGAGGGTTAAATATGTTGTGAAGGCGAATGGGTTGGGAGCCGTGAATTTTGAGTTCAGCTTCAAGGTATTCAAAGGTGGAGTAATTAGTATTATTGACAAGGGAAATTTGTAATTCCTCTTTGAAGATGATGGCGACACCACCGCCTATTCGGATGGGCCGGTCTTTTCTGAGAATAGAGTAGCCCGGAGGTGCGAGGAGGTCCAGGATGCTTGTCGAGTGGTCTTTGAGCCAGGTTTCCGTTAGGAATGCAATGTCGATGGATTCACCAAGGATAGTTTCAGAGATTTCAGTGGCATGTCGCACAGCGGACCGACAATTAACAAGCACGCAGGAAAGTGGTTTCGGGGGAGTTTTGAGGAGTGGAAGGGAGTGGATGGCGGTGAGTTGGGGAGGTGGCCTAGGTGAGCAAGGTGAGAGGGGAGTTCGGCTAGCCCCCAATATGACAGGAATGCTGGAGGCCGGGGGAGGCTGGATATTAGTGGGTGAGCGGTGAGGGTAGGATTTGCAGAGGTCAAGGATCTCCATAGGGGAGAGGGGGCAGGAGGTGCGGAGAGGTCTGTGTGTGCGGCAGTGTAGAGGAGTCATGCAAAACGGGTTGAGGGTAGCGGGATTCATATGTCTAGTACGAGCGGAGTTTATCCGAAGTGGGAGGGCTCTGTTTTTGCGGGAATAGAAGTCAGATCTAAGATGAGCGAGATCTCTAGTGAGAGTGGCGAGATTGCGTTCAATGTTGCAAAGAGAGTTAGGTATAAGACTAGGCCAGAGCCAGACACCCCCTTCCTCCCCAGGGATCACTTGAGGCCCACTTAGAGGCCCCCAAGTTTGAAGACCCCTGCCTTAGAGGGTGGAAATGGTGGAAAGACAAGATGGGTCTAGAGAGAACGGAGCCAGGCAAAGAATGATGATATATGAACGGAGAGAGTGATGGTCTAAAGATCAGTGGAGGAAGAGTGTGATTCCAACAGTGTTATGGGATGTGGAGCAGCATCAATTACAGATATGGAGGATATTTCAGGAGGGGTGTACCAGGCCATGAGAAGG
Organism: Lissotriton helveticus; assembly: GCF_964261635.1. Taxonomy (NCBI): domain Eukaryota; kingdom Metazoa; phylum Chordata; class Amphibia; order Caudata; family Salamandridae; genus Lissotriton; species Lissotriton helveticus. The sequence goes on from NC_136057.1 coordinate 1,863,872,931, forward strand.
AAGTAAATAGGACAGGTAAGTAGATAGGTGTAGGATTCTCAGAGTAGAAGGAGGAGGAGGAGTCAGAGGGAGTGAGGAAAGAAGAGTAACCTCTTCTCTCGTGTGTTCTTACACGGGCCAAGGAATGGCCCAGGTATGCACACAAGAGACTGGAGTATTGGAAGAAATTTGGCACGGAGAGCAAGGCAGGTGAAGGCCTAGGATTTGAGACAATTAGCTCAATAGCTATAACCGTAAAAAGGTGCTTTAAAGAAGGTATTACAAAGAAAGTGGCAGTGGAAATGGTAACATGGAAGACGAAATATGAAGGCAACCATACCTGATAGAAGAGAGAAGCAGTTAAGTGAGAGGGAAGTTAAGGAGGAGTATGGGTAGGAAGGAGTAGTTGGCTTTATGCAGTTAAATCATACTTTATCACAGATGCTTTGCATCAAGCCCCCTTTAGGCGGACTCCCTTTTAGTTTCATCTTTGTTGGACTGGCATTTTTAGGTCGAGCTGACGTTAGCATTCATGCGAAGCATGAATGCTGTCAGCTCGACAACTAATGTGATCCGTTTTCAGGAGAGTGGACACCAAAGTGTTACGAGCGTCGGATTTGACCTCGGGAGCGAGCGTCTGGTAGCTGCGCATGCGCAAAGCCGCTGCGCATGCGCAAAGCCCTTGCTCACACACAGGCAGCCCCCACCTCTCTGCATGCACGCACGCACACACACACACACAGGCGCGCGCATGCACACGCAGGCATACAGCACCCATACAGGCACACATACAGGCACACTATCCCCTACCTCGCATTCTCTCTCAATCACACACAGTCACGCATGTGCACACACGTTCCCTCGCGCACACACTCCCCCCCCCCCACGCATACAAACAGGCACGCACGCACTTTACATCAGCCCTGGGCCCCACTCACCAACTGCGCTCTTCCGGCGGGGCTCCTCACGGCGCGTCTCCATCTAAATCGGGGCTCCCTCAGGTCAGAGGAGCCCCGCAACAGGCGCCACACTCCTCCTTCTCCCCGGCCCCCTCCTGGGGACCCGGGCTACACCGGACGGCAGGGCGCTCCATGCGCCGGCAGCTCGCGGACCTGGGGAGGCGGGACTTCCGGTCGGCCGCGAGCGGATTGGCCGGCCGGCCGGCCAAGAGCTTCCGGGTCCGTCTGCAATGGCGGTCACGAGGCATCAAGACTACTGAAGTGCTATTCGCACATGCTGGGTAAACAAATGTATTGCACGTAGAGACTGGAGGCTTTGCCAGCCACAGGTATCCGTCCCCGTTAATAGTATTTCTCTCCTTATTTAACCGTCCTATCTAAGGTTCTACTCTAAGCTGTGTTGAGATGCGATCTCTAGGCAAGCCGGAAGGTCAAAGCGTGTTTACAGACATGGCACCACGTGTACGGCAAAAAATTACACCGAACTGTCCTGCCGAGCACTTAGAAATACATCGCATTGTAGATAAAATAAGTGCGAGTTACCTCTTTAGTCTCCTTCATTAGTGAGCGCATTGCCTACCATCTTCCAGAGGCTTCCTTTCATGTCGGAATATCCCAGGGTCTAGTAAATAGTTCCCAGTGCTGCCTTTGTGTTGTGTTGTTTCATTGCAAACAGCTGATGTGAATAACTCGCACCACCTTCTCTCCTTATTACCGCAGTGATTAGCCTTTTGCTTTCTTACGGAATAGCTCGTGCACCTCTGTGTCGCGGCTGGTGTGAAGGTGGTACATTCAGCTCAGAATCAGAGCTAGCACTGCAGTCTCTTATAGGGAGCGATGGGATGACGTAGTAACTCTGTTTATTATTATTTCACAAGGCTGCACTAGTCCCCTTGTGCACCTCTGTGTCGCAGATGGTGTGAAGGTGGTACATTCAGCTCAGAATCAGAGCTCACACTGCAGTCTCTTGTGGGGAGCGATGTTTTTTTCCCTAAAAACCCCGGACTCAAAACAGCTCCCTGGCATCCCTCCCCTTCCCATCCACTGCCTCTCGCTCCTTTCTACCTTCTGTCTCTGCGCCTCTTCTGTTATTTCTTAACCTACGCTTCCTCCCTCATTTCTTCTCCGCCCTCCACTCTCTCAATGCGTTTGCCTTCATCTGCCTCCGGTGATGAGTGAGTCCTGTTATTCGTTCTCTCCCACTCACCGGCGTCGCCCCAACAACTGGTTCAAATATGTTCTCTCAATGTTTCAAGCTTTATTACAAATGTCACAAAAAGATGTTTATATTGCACTTCTGTTCTTGTATTTTTGGCACAATAAAATACACTGAACATAATCTTCACAAAAGTTATTTACAAAAGTTTAAGCTATTGCCATTATAAATTACAATAACTTGTAAATATTAATTATTTAAAAAAAATAAAAGCCATTGTTATTTGTAATATCAATACATCTTAGTCACGTAAATACAATACATATTACATTTCAAATGCTATAGGTGTCACATTTGCGAAAGTTAAAACTATTGGCATTGTAAATGACAAAACTATTAATTTTGCTATTTTCAAAATAACACATAAATAAAAAAATTGTCATTTACAATACCAATAGCTCAAACTTTCCTAATGCGAGACCTATTGCATTGCAAATGCTTGTTTTCCAGGCAGTTAGTGTCCCTCATAGAAGGAAGCATGTTGTGGGGCCCCACACAAACCATTTGTCCTTCTGTGCTTTTTGTCCTTTCCCATTTTCTACCTCTCCACTGTCAGTCCCCCATTTACACTCCTCTCCTAAACTTTCCCAAGCATTTACCTTCCTTCCAGCTTTCTTACCAATATGTCCTGTCCACTTTTCTGGTGCATTGCTATGTCATTTTTCATTCTTACTCTCAATCCATCCTCTACAAAATTAAAAGTCAGGGTGACAAGATAGCCACCCTAACTCCAGGCACCACAATTATGGCTCACCTCGATGCGATACATGTACAACATAAGAATCCCGAAACTGTAATTCAAATATAAATGTTTTACATCGATATTTACAAATATTCCAAAACTTTAATGTTATATATAACTGGATGAGTCAGACTCTGAGGTGTAACTGCAGAAAGGCCAGAAGAATTGTTAATGAATGGAACATTATGAAGCACAGTTGAATAACTGAACTAAAGTTGGCGGCCACCAAATCAAGTCTTTCTGATTTTTCCAGTAACCAGATCTGGCAACCCTTTATTTGCCTCAATAGGTTACCCCTAATTCTTGTAAATACTTTTCTAAAGACTTTAGTCTGCTCAAATTATACTCACATTTTTATCTAGTCTAATAAGTCATTTTAAGTAGCACACCGAGGCTGTATGAAGACCTGTTGTAAAAACTCTTGATAGGGTGGGATGAGAATAAATGCTGCACTTCAACCAGAAGTCATAATTGTATAGTAAGCTAGTTTTTCTGTGCTTTGCAGGTAAACAACGTACAAGGCACAAGGTTAGTATTGCATCAACCAAAGGAGACCTCAAACAAACTACTTGCCCACTCGCTATGGCGAGTCATATTTCATCAAGGCGAGCTATTTTTAGGGCCCACTCGCCCGCTCCGGCAAGCAGACAGATAACAACTGGTCTGTTCACTCACAAAGTAAATGAGCAATAAAGATGCCTTAAATCTTGTTTTTATCTAGTCACATTTGCCCTGTATTCAGAGAGAGGGATCAAGAGTCAGTTTGTATTCCTACATTTGCTTTTCTTTATCGGACTGTAAAGTTGGAAGATTTTGTAAAGTGAACTGTTTGACAACCATGTTGTGCAAAGAGTGTGACATGAAAGGCTGTAAGATTCAAGGCTTTATCTCTAACACAACATTGAAATTGCTTATATGTGAAGAGTACAAACATTTTGCAATATATTTCAGTAGCTATGAAGGCAACTTTTTTTATTTGTCTAGTGAAAAAAAGAATTTTATAGGATGAAAACAAAGCGGTACACTTACTTGGCGATGTGCAAATGATAAATATCTTTGCGGAAACCCAATTTCCATACATTGTCTGTACGCTATATAGTTTTATGCGTAAAACTGCATGTTAGTGGGAAAGTTAGTTGCCATTTTAATGGAGAATGGAAAATGTGCTGTCTGTGAATGACAGTGCACTACCATATCATGTTTTAGTAATGCACCTTTTAAAAGTGAGTTTTTAAACATGAACTGCGAAATATTCCTGCCCCCACCCTGATGAAAATGCTATTAGTAAATCAAGAAACAAGTCAGGGGTCATGTGTATCTTATATGTGGCCTCAATTCTTATTATACATGGAGAAAAAGTTTAGTCTATTAAATAAATGAAAGAAAATGAGTTTTTTGTATAGCAAATATGCTGAACTCACGAATTTAAAGGTGCTCATATCTGGTAATGAAGAAAAATGTGGCTCTATAAAATAAAATATTTGCCTAGGATCAAAGTTGAGACCAGTTTATGGGTCAAGTACATTAGGTTGAGTAGATTATTCAAGTTACTACACCTGCAGTGCAGCGATACAAAGAACTGTACAGGTGTATGAATTTTGGACGATTGCGGGACTTTATCACAACTCAACATGCTAAAACTGCGCTCAGCAAGAAACCATTTAAAAATACGTACATTAATTTAAAAAAGAAATAAGAAAAATAGATGTATAAGTTTTCCTCCTTGATATGCATCTGGAATTAGACAAATGTTCTTAAACCCATGGTGTTCTCACAGAAGCCCTCCAAATACTTCTAAAAAACAAAAATAAAACACAAGAGTTCTCTCACAGACATGAGCGAGTACAGTGGGCTCCAATGGTACGTCACACATACCAACCATGAGTCCATGGTGTAGCAATGAAAGGGCGTACTAAGTAGACATATGTCCAGCAAACGCAAGCAAATTGCTCTCCTGTCACAGACACCACAGAAACCTTGCAGCACAAACACTAGACAGCAGCTCTGTAATAACGCTGCTTCAAAAAGGGAAAGCAGCAACAACACAGGTAATCATCATACCTGCCAACTCAGAACACTGAATAATCCAACTAGAATGCCAATGGGTCATAATAGAGAAAGCAATTAATCAAAATCCATCAACAACTGTAATGAGATTGATTTATTACATGTATACCCTCTACGGAACCATCTGCAATCACTAAAAATGGGTAATACTATCCAACTCTGTACTCCGGCTCATTCCAAAGCAAACAACGCCTAATTGCTAAAATACAAGAGCTTCAGAACGAGAAGAACAAAGTAAAGGGAAATAAAGAGGCAAAACAGTTCAAAAGACAATTTAACATGACAACCGGCAAAAGATAGGTGTGTGCCTAGAAAACAACCCCACTGACACGCTAAATTCATACAGTGGATCCTAAAGAGGCCTTTTAAGAGCAGTGGCAGAGCCAAGTCCAGTACCCAAAGACAAGCTAGTTCATGCACACCTTGTTTAGATACTACTCTACATGACTAGCTGTTAGGATTTAACCTACAGCAGGTTGGTAGACTATAGGGCAGTGTACATGAATTCATGAAACTGAATTTTTCTTCATGGTTAACTGTAAGAATTTGAGCTTGAGAAATGAGTTCCAATCCCAGCTTTGGCACTTAATCCAAAATAAATCAGTTAATTTCTGCACCTCCGATTCTTAACTTCAGCAATGTAATATCACAATAAGTGCAATTAAAAATATGAAGTACTAAAATAGAGTTGCATCCCAATAATATTATACCTTCACGCCAGTTTTTCAACTAAACCCCACATACCATGTTGTTATAAGTACAGCATCCCTTGATAAAGCTACACCTGTAACAATGTATAATACTTTCCATAAAAAACTACACTGGTCCTTAGAGCAAAACAATTGCTAAATCAAATACCTGGAAAAAAGTCTCCCAACAGAAAAATGTAAAAAGGTGTTAGTTAGTACAACACATTGCTTATGCACCAAAGGGCAGATTGGCCCTTCATTTGATAAACACATGTGATGATGGGTTTTAGATCAAGAATCTCAAGCACACTAAACATACCAGCATCGGGGGCGGCGCCACCATTGGAGAGGAGGCGCGTGACCACAGTAAAGTTACCCCACAAAGATGAAAAATAAAATGTTAATACATTACCAATTTTTTTTCGTCCTCCCGTCCTGACACTCATCAAGACGGGGGCTGGCTGTTGCTTAACAACAGCAGCAGGGTGGAGGGTGGGATGTATTTTCACTTTTCAAAGTGTGCATATCTTTTTTGACTGGCTGTCTGTCTAACCCAGCAGAGTAAGTGCAGGGCTCCAGTATCCATGGGAGCGGCAAGTGAGGCCACTCCCTCTAATCAGAGTGCTGCTCTTACAGCATGAGAGCAGCGCTAGGATTGGTGCCCACACTGCAGCATCCGGTTAAGAAGAGAGAAGGAGCTGAGGAAGTCTGAGGACAGTGATTAAGGCAAGTTTTTTTTTTTAAATTAACATATTTGCACGCACGACCGCCCCATCCGTCCCCCTTAGATGCCAGCCATCACTGACCAGCATCCTGTGATTTCTTCGGTTAAAACATGCATTCGATGTGAGCAAAGGAAAAGAGTAGAGAAAAACATCATTAGAGAGAGAGCAGACTGGGGTCAAAGAGAACCAACATAGAGAAAACAAAGTCAAGAAGACTATGCATGGAACACCAATCGATTTAGGCCATCATTACTTAACGATGCCCCACTGCTTCAAAACCACTTCTAAACTACTTAATAGGGGCATAAAAGATCATTTACATTCAAAGTCATCAAGCAACCACACAAAAATCAAATCACACCCCTCATTGTGGACCATGCTTATTAAATCAACTGAATCAGACTTCGTAACATAATAGCTAAAACTGTAAGGTTAATGTGATGCCTAACAGATGTTTAAAAACTGTCTTTTACCACAAGCAACCTACAAACTGATGGGTTTTGTGGTGGATTCTGGCACTGTGTTAACCATCAGAAGCTATGGAGAATTTTAGATAGTATGGGGGTTGATCCACCCATTCTTAATTTTTTTAAAACAGTCTTATCGAGATGCTAGTGCCCAGGTGCGCTATCGAAGGGGTGGTGAACTCAGTAAAACCCTACCAGTAAAGAAGGGGGTGAGGAAGGGGTGCGTGTTGGCACCCCTCTTGTTCACTCTTTATATTAATAGCCTGGGAGCAAAATTAGGTAATGATGGTCATGATCTGCCATGCATTAATGGACGGCCAATAGGAGCTTTACTATATGCTGACGATGCTGTCTTATTGACTCGCAGCCCCATTGGAATACAAAATGTAATTACCAGCTTTTCTGCCTATATTTTAGATCTTGATCTTTGTGTTAACATGACCAAAACATTTACAATGAAATGTAAGCCCAGCATCAAGTGCCGAGAATTCTTCATCGATAATAGGAAACTCGAACACACAGCTCATTTCTTTTACCTGGGCATTGTTTTTGAAAAAGGGGTCTAAGGGCTAAAGCTATTGAATCGAAGAAATTTTTATTTTGTAAAGCCACTGGTGCTATAATCAACTTTGCAAGGAAATTGGGGAGGCGCCCCGTTGCAGACTTTATAACAATCTATAAAGCAAAATGCATTTCTGTTGCTATGTATGGAGCAGACATCTGGGGTTATGCCAATGCCGAGTGCCTGCAAATAGTTTAAAACAGGTTCCTGAGATATCTTTTGGCTGTACCCAGTAGCACAGCTGCATTCGTATGCCACGCTGAGTTGGGGTTGCCTTATTTTTTAGACTTGATTAAATTGCAGCCCATCTTGCTGTGGCATAAAGTTTGGACTGGTATCTCTACTGGTTTGAACAGGGACCTGGTTAAAGATGGTTTGTCCCTTGATGGGGTTGATCGTATTTCTTGGTTGACTTATGTAAAAAAAAACTTAGAGAGTCTAGGACATCCGGAATATTTCTCTAATCCTGACAGCCTGAACAATGTTACTAGAAATAATTTAAAATCATTATGTTTGGCCTATCTGGAGTCCATTAATCTATCCAGTAATATTGTAAAACCGTCAGTGAGTATACACCAACTACTCTTGACTCAACCAGGGATACAACCATACTTACTGAACACTGCAGGATCCTATGATAGATTGTTACTGACCTGCCTACGCCTTGGCATTTTTCACACTAGGGTTACCTTCCCAAAAATCAACGACTGGTCCCGCACCTTATGTCTATGCCTGTGTGACAATATCTCTGTTCATTCGACAATCCATGTTATGTTTTTTTGCAAATTTTATTCTATGCCCAGGATAAAATGGATATTACCAATTTTAATGAGTCATGGCTTGAGACAATGTCGCCCCGCCTTTCTAAAGCGGCAATATCTGAATGACAGATCTGTGACAGATCACATTGTCAAATATTTGAAAGGGGTGATCAGACAATGGCTGTCAATGGATGGTCCTATTTTTTCTTAAAACATCGCTTGAATTTGTATTTTGTATATATACATGAAATGTATGTTTTTATTGTTTATTATGTTTTGTGGTTTTATGGTTTAATAATTTTTTTAATCAAATGAAGCGTATTCTGATCTGATCTGACTGGGGTCACAGACCCAACATAGAGAAAACAAAGTCAAGAAGACTATGCATGGAACACCAATTGATTTAGGCCATCATTACTTAACGATGCCCCACTGCTTCAAAACCACTTCTAAACTACTTAATATGGGCATAAAAGATAATTTACATTTCAAGTCATCAAGCATCCACACAAAAATCAAATCACGCCCCTCATTGCGGACCATGCTTATTAAATCATATGAATCAGACTTAGTTACATAATAGCTAAAACTGTAAGGTTAATGTGATGCCTAACAGATGTTTAAAAACTGTCTTTTACCACAAGCAACCTAAAAACTGATGGTTTTTGTGGTGGATTCTGGTAGCTCAATGCCAAGATGACAGACCATTGTTGAAATGCGTAACAACCCAAGAATTAAAGTGTATAACATTTTGGACACCACAGTTTAGTAAAGGGGGGACCAAAGTGCTCTCTACAAAAGATGTCCACACCACAATTATATCACAATGATTTAGCTCAGAAATTGTGAAAACCATAATCAAAACACTCCTCTGGACTGCCTCTCAGTCTCTAACAAGCCCACAGAGACCATAAAGGACAGCATAGAAGAGGGCATGTATGAGCAAACCTAAGCCCAGTCTTTCAGTTTCTCAACTTGCAGCAAATGTGGACGCTTCTTAGTAAAACGTGGCTAATAAGTTTAGCAGCTCTGAGCAGAAACAACAGGATATTGCTCTGGGGCAATCAGAATATCAAACATACAGAAAAAGGTAACAATCAACTATTATTGCTCTGGGGGCAATCAGAAAATCAAACATACAGAAAAACAATCAATTATTATTGTTAGCAGCACAGAGAACATGGTTATTACCACTACTAGTGCCTGAATTTATATTTACTTCACTTTAGAGAAAGGCAGGTTGTGCAAAAAGACGTATAGCAGGGAAAGAATGATCGACTGGAATGCAGGCTTCAATAATTACCAGCAGCTGGGATCAATCAAAGCATTCCACCCATCACCTCGTTGTCTCAGTGTTACATCCCAAATGGGACTGGTATACCCAAACGTGGGTACAGTGCCCACTTTGCCAATAGACTCAAGCAATAACTCAAGAAGATGATTCAAAAGGCTGTGGTTACTTGCTTTTGCATTTGGTGGGGAGCTGGCCTATTCCTACTCGACCAAGTTTCTATCCAGTCTCTGCCTAAAGAGTCAGAGGGAAAAATGATAGATTGGAATGCAGCCCTACGTAACTACAAGAAGTTGAGATTAACTTAAACATTCAACCCATCACCTTTTGTTTTCCTTATAAAAAAACAAGTGGCCTACCACTAGGGCCACTCAACAGAGTTGTCTCTTGTAGAGATCCAGATCACAATGTTGCTCAGGGAATAACACATTTTAATAACAAGAGAATGGACACTACACAGCTGTCTGGCGCTCACTGCCAGTGCTCAACAGTATGGTACTTTTTGGATCAGTCAGTTATTGCTTACCTCCCTCCTACAAGACTGGATTGTGCAAAAAGTCTGCTCACAAATGGAGCCGCAGATACCCACATCACTACGGCCTTTCTACTGGACTCAGATATGGAAAACCAAGGCTCAGTTAATATCCCAAAGCCAGTCACGAGTCGGATATGAAATACCCAAGTATGATAATGACCAATATGTTGTGAGGCACATAAGAAACTATTCTAACGGTGTTACTAAAAACCAACCAGAAAACAAGCAAGTGTGCTAGACGAAAATGGGTACACCAAAATCAAATAATTGCTTACAGGGTCCTGCACAGGCACACGTACATAATCATTAGCGCAACATGGACTATCCATGCCACAATAACATATCATTGTGAAGAGCTAAATATTCACCCATTCGCAAGTTAACACCACTGATGTGATCCTCAGGCGACAACCTGTCTCCATTTTGCAAAAATTAAAAAAACAACGATAACTTTTGTCGGGCAATCCAGAAGCATGCACAAGATTGAGAATAAATAGAAATGTAATATCAGTGACTTCAACAAGCTACAGTGTGGATTCAATTTATAAAAAAAAAAGAAGCTAAATATCACTTCGATCATGTGGACAGGTTCACTTGATATGAAGGACAAAGGGGTGCATAAATGGAGGGACTCTCTTACATATCTGAAGCCCCCCCCAACCACTTCTCAACGGAGACCTGCGACCTCCCTCACTGAGAGCAATCCCTCCAGGCCTGCTCTAAAAAAATCCTTCTCTTAGAATTCGTCGGAGCCCGATCCCCGCCAAGACGGTGATCCGCTATACCCGGCCTCCATGTAAATACCATGTTCCTCATCTCAGACACCTACGCCTGTACTTACTGATTTTTAAAGCCCCGCACACCACATTAGATCGAGCGATATAGTTTCCTATTAAACTGCCACATTTAGTATCATCCCAGGGCACTCGAGCGCCGTTTCTCACCCCATTTCTGCTCGATTTTCTCCAACCCCACAACCCGGTAAAATCACCCATACCTCTTAGAGACCGCCCGCCTCTCAACTATAAATATGAACCTACACGTACCAGAATGACCACCTGTCCAGAATGTAACTGGACAGTCCGTTATAGCTCCTTTAACGGGCGTTTTCTGTCCATATTTTACGGCGAGTAGGGCCGGGGCTTGGGAGCACCCAGCGGTGTTTGCCAGGCCTGAAATCTACACAAGCCCAATCCGCTCTCAAAAAAAGTGAAAAACACGCACAGTTCCTACCGAAACGAGTGCGCTACGAGCCCAATCTCGAATATTTTAGTAGGCTCCAACAAGCCATGAATACTCATCCTTTGCAATTATGACTGTAAAGGGCCTGGATAGGCATCAATAAAGGTAAAGACAACAGTACAAAATGGCAAGGGACTCATACACTTGTCTATTCCCCTTGATGGTGTATACTGATTACAATGTATTCATTAAAAATAATTATGCAATTTTCTTAAATACGATAGTAACATGGTGGCATGGAAGCACTTCCTTTTTTAAAGTGCTTAAAGAAAGAATCAGACACACATTAGGGTTTTAACATTTTGCTGTAAAAGATAACCAACCATGCTAAGATGGCCGCAGCCGTACCCTCGCACTGTGTCCTATTTTAGTTTCAGTTAAAGCCTTCAATTCGGAAGCCTTATCTCCTTGACTGTGAGACCGCCCCTCGTAAAATGCTCCATGATAATAGGCCAAATAATTTACAACCGAGTTTCGATTGGCGGGTTTAGTACACCCATAAGATGCTGTCATTCATAGGAGCTGCCAGTTGTCTTTAAATAAAACCCAAACTGGCAGATTTAGAAAATAAACAGAAATCAGGGCTAATTTATAAACGACAATGGACAGAAAATATTAATACCACGTACAACACGGGCGACAGCGATGGCAAGCAGGTGCTCGTCATCAAATAGTAGCAAGCACTGTCTCTTTTGCTAGGACGGGCGGCGGATTGGTCGGAATATTCACATCTGCTGATTGGCTACAACATTTTCTGTCGGTTACGTATGGCGTTGTGGTTTCCGGACTCTACGGTGCCTCCGCGAGTTTCTCTTGGCAGAGGAACGTTTGTCAGGGTTTCGTTGGCTGAAGCTCTATTGCTAAAAGAATACGTCCTCGAGTACAAAGTTTACCTGCTGCACGTCGCCGCCTTTCATCAGTGGGGGGGATTCCTGGTTCCTCACTGGGTGATTTTGCTCGTCCATCTCACTGAGCCGGCGCCTGGTTGTCAGGCGGCCGTTAAACGCTGCGAAGGGAACAGGGTTATTAGAGAGCAGACTCTTCTCCCAGACCATTCAGTCTGACTGGAATTGACTGTTCCGCTCCACCCCGCAATACATTTTGTGGCGCCATCCGCAGTCGCGAGCCACTCGGCATCGAAGTCACGTGAACAAGATATTATCCTGGTTAAGCATTCCAAAATGGAGCAGCCAAAGAACACTACACCATCAAAACTACATTTCCCATGACCGTTTTCAGCTTCACCACAGGTACATTAAACAGTCTGGTCTAATATGGTCCATATGAGGCAGACAGTCACAAAAAAAACCTTCTCTTTCTGTGCAAAAAAAAAACGCAACACTAAAAGAATAACCAACAGTCCACTGAAAACAACTTTCAACACGAAATCCATACTGCAACAGGAATTCTATGACAGAACCGGAGGCTTCCGATTATGCTTCTCTTTCTATTTATTTGCTACTCACAGCAGCCAATGAAAACGTTTTTGTATGCAAATAAACAACATTTCCCATGTAAATGTAAATTGATACTTGTATAGCGCACTACTCACCCGCAAGGGTCTCAAGGCGCTTGTACAAATACCACTGTGGAACCCATCCTGGCTTTCCCTGTCAGGTGTCCACTCCTGGGCAACCCCAAGGTGGAGGCCAGGCATCCTTAGCGTTGTGGGGGCTGTTATGGAGATTAAGCAAGCTATTGCCCAGAGTTGCAGAGTGGGACTCCATGATTGGAATAGGCACTGAAGCGAGAATTATCAGGTCCGTGGAATTTTGAGCCCAAGACCCGCCAAGGCAGGGAATTGAACCCTGGTCCCGGGCTAGACCTCTGCATCAGGGTCTGCTAACCATTGAGCCACACTTCTCCATGAAGCATAGCTTATGCATTACATCCTGTATGACCCTATAAGAGCCACTATATCTTGTTGCTGAACCTCTTTCTTTGCTGCTCACGCAGAGTTTGGCTTTCATTATCATACAATATTTGATCCATGTGCTTTATAGCGCCAACTGATTAATGGGCTTTAATGCTTCTGCCTTGATTGTATGTCGCGCTTCACAATTTAGTTTTAAACACGCTTGAGCGTTGTGCTTGACGAACTCCCGCTGGGAGTACCGATATGCTAATTACCTTTTTTGCCCGAACGGGCAGTGCGTTCATTAGTCTCCCGCTAGGAGCAGGTACCGCGCGCTGTCCCCGGCAGCGTTATTATTGCTTTAATGTGCGCGCTCCTTGCACTTTCAGCTATCAGCTTCCCTAGTTTGCCGGTGCGGTCAAATTGAGAGCTTGCATCACTCCGACGTGCATAGTCCAATTGGGCTACTTTTTGCGCCGCGCAGGCCCCCTGATTGCTCTGTAGCTCATTGAGCCTGGGAAATTACTCTGAGCAACTGTATTTACTTGGCTGCAATAAGAGCCCTGAAGTGAGCACAGGCTCCAAATTTCTGTGGTTTTGGCTCTCCCTACGTCCTGTGGGCTGCAACAGTGCATATACAGCTTTGCTGAGGAGCTAAGTGCCTGATTCTTTTGGTGTGCTGTGGGTTGTCTCCTCCCTGTACTCCTCTGTGTTGGTCCTCATTTTGTCAAGGCTGTTTACATACCTTACAGGAAAGGATGACTGGGTCAGGTATGAAGAGGATGATGAGTACTAAGAGGAAGTGCAAACAACTTCTCTGGAGGACAATATTGTTGAAGCTCTGGACGCCTCTGTCCAAGAGTCCGTCAACCGGACCATAGAAAGGCAGTTCCTGGTACTGTGCAGCAGGCTCTGGCTGCTGCGTTGAAACCCATTACTAAGAAGTTAGAGAGGTTTGCTAAGTGGCATGGTTATACGGCACCAGGTGACCCTCAAAAGCGTGTGGCATCAGACACGCCTAATCCGAAGTCGTGGCCCCATGCGGGTACGTTAGCAACACTACCTAAACGTGCTACTCCACCCAGCAGGGGAGATAAGGTTAAGCGTCAATACACTGAAACAGATACGGATACTACAGGGGCTGACACCCCGAGGAGGAAGAGGCCCCTCCCAAGAAGCGGTCACGAAATTAAAAAAATGTGGAACAGGATCCACCTCAAACCTTGAACACACTGTTTACCTTTAATCCGGCCGACATTGTACACCCTAGGTCATCGGATTGGGCACCGGCCCCAGAGGTGACTGCATATCTTCACGACAACCTGCGCAAAAGCTTCGATAAGGAAGTGCGTAACAGGTTGCGTTCCGAGTGCCCTAGGCCCATATTCCTGATAAAGTGGCGGACACACCGGACATAAACGTCAGCCTACTTACATTTCTAAAGAAGTTCGCTAAAGACCCCAAAAAGGGAATTGATCGTGCCTGGTGGGGCTGTCAGGACAAGCTCCTGGATGTGTCGGGGCCACTGGCCAAAATCTTGGAGATGGCCCTAGAGGCGAAAGAGTCTGGTGCTCCAGTAGAACCCGACGTCTTGGCTGGGTGGACACAAAGGGCGATCTGTTTGTTAGGGAACGCCAACTGTGCTGTCTCCACTGAGAGACGTAAATCGCTCCTCATACGGATGGACTCTAATTTGATGGAGCTGGCAGCGGCAGAACCGGGCCCTTTGGTTGAGGGTAATCTCTTCGGTGAACGCTTCGTGAAGGACGTTTCCTAATATCCTAATATGTAGGTACATTCACGTCCCTTGACAAGGCCCAATCTTGGCATAAAGTGGGTTTACCAGACTAGCCTTTTTAACTGGGCTGGGTGAGGCAGAGGACGCTCGCCAGTACCATCAAGGTCCTCAGCGAGGAGACTACGGCCGTGGTCGAGACGAGTGGGATTCCACTTGTGGGGGTACCTTCTATCCCACTAGACAGCACTTCAACAGAAGGCGCTTCAATAGAGGTGGACATCGAGCGGACTTCCAAGGTCCAGAGTCTGCAGGTAAGAGTTACAGAAATCTTTACGTTACACTTGGGGGGGTCGTACTCGGTTTTTCTATCACAATTGTGCTCTGATATCATAAGATGCGTGGGTTCTACTGATAATGCAGGATTTTCACCTAGAATTTTATCAGGCTCCTTTTCAGGACATTTCACCCCGGCAACTCTCTTTTTCCCAACTAGAGTGAGATTTTATAGATGCAGAACTCGACGCTTTGCTGCAGAAACACGCGATTGCATATTGCAACAATGATCCTCGCGGTTTTTGCAGCAATATCTTCCTGGTTCAGAAAAAAGGCGGTCGTCACAGGTTAGTAATGAATCTAAAGGAGTTCAACCATTTCATGACCTACAACCATTTCAAGATGGAGAGCATCCATCTCTTAGCAGATTTGCTGAAGGAAGGAAACTGGATGGTCTGGTAGGATCTGAAAGACCCCTACATGTCAATTCCTATTTTTCCTCCTCACTGCCGTTTCCTGCAGTTTAAGTGGCAGAACCGGTGGTTCGAATATTTGGTCCTTTCTTTCGGACTTTCCTCGGCGCCGTGGTGCTTCACCAAGGTGATGAAACCGGTGATAGCGCACTTACGAGAACAGGGCGTCCGCACGGTGATATATCTGGACGATATACTCATCATGGCACAAACTCCGACTTTAGCTGCTCAGCATTTGCCCATGACCATGTCTATTCTTCAAAACTTGGGTTTTGTGATCAACAAACCCAAATCGGCTCTATGTCCTTCTCAGACTACGGACTTTCTGTGGTTCATCATAAATTCACAAACGGCTCAATTGAGTCTTCCCCACTCCAAACTGAAAGATATAAAAAAGGAGCTTTCCACTCTGTTGTCCAAACATTGCAGGAGATTGCCAGGATAGAAGGTCTTCTGGCATCCTTGATACAAGCGATATTTCCGGGCCCTCTTCACTACAGGACCCTTCAGAGATTGAAGATTCAACACCTTCGGAAGGGTCTGTCCTACACGGACCGGGTTCCAATTTCCAACAAAGTGCGAGCGGAGATCTAGTGGTGGCTGGGCCACGTGGATGTGTGGAACGGCAGAGCCATCTTCGGCTCTCAACCAGAAGTGGTCATAGAGTCAGACGCCAGCCGGTGGGCGCGCTGCGGAGATATCTCCACCGGAGTTCCCTGCGCGAGCTCGAGCTGCACATCAATTGCCTAGAACTGTTAGCGGGGTCGTTCGCGATCCGGAAACTCTCTCCCAAACAAGTCTCCTGCTGCATCCTTCTGCAGATGGACAATATATCAGCAGTGAGGTATATCAACTAGTTGGGAGGCGCTAGGTCGCCATTACTGACAGAGATAGCAAAGGACTTCTGGCACTACTGCCGGAGCCATCAGATTTTGGTCGTAGCAGAGTACCTCCTGGGACAATCCAACATAGTAGCGGATTGGAAGTTACGGTACCACAAAGATTACAGCGATTGGCAACTCCAAGTCGGATATTCAGTTGGTTACAAGCTGTGTGGGGCACATGCGCGATAGACCTCTTTGTGTCTGGACTGAATTGTCAATTGCAGACTTTTTTCAGCTGGAGGCCGGATCTGTTAGAGAAAGCAACAGATGCGTTCGCCCAGGACTGGTCCAAAGGTCTAAATCATGCCTTTCCCCACTTCATCTTGATTTCCAGGGTGACTACACATGTAACCCGTCAACGGGCGAAGGTAATTCTAATAACCCCACTGTGGAAGTCGCAGCCCTGGTTCCCAATATTATTGGAGATGAGCTGCGACTTCCCCAGGATGATTCCGTGGTCGGCGCCGATGCTCCAGAGCCCTCGTAGAGAGGTGCATCCGATGGTAGTATCGGGGCAGTTGTCCCTGATGGCCTGGAGGCTTTCAGGCAACAATGGGAAATGACGGGATTTTCTGACAAAGCTGCGGCCTTCATTAACCAAGCCTGGGCTCCTTCCACCAGGAAGCATTACTCTTCGGCCTGGAAGGGCTGGGTTATTTGGGGCATGGAACAACATGTGGATCCCGTGGGGGCAAAGTTATCCTATGTTGTGAATTTCTTATCGGAGAAAGCATCCAAAGGTTTGCCGTATCGTTCTGTTAACAATTTTAGGTCCGCCATTTCCGCTGGTCATTCCCAGGAATATGGCAAACCTGTGGGAATGCATCCAGTCATTTGTAAATTGCTAAAGGGTATCCGCGTTGCGAATCCTCCCAAATCAAAGTATTCTTCATTGTGGGATGTTCCCTATGTTCTTCCCTTATTTGACAGATGGCCAGATAATAATTTGTTAACTAGGAAACGACTGTCGTCCAAGCTCGCTATGTTATTGTGTCTATCTGTATGCCGACACTCATCCGTCGTCAAAGCTTTGGATCTTACAGGTAGAGTATTTACTCCGGAAGGAGTTTCCTGTAATATTACTGCCAGAACTAAATCATTCTCAAGAAGTATTGATTATCATGCTTTTCCCACTAATGCAAAATTATGTGTGGTTCAATGCCTTAAGGCCTATGAAGAGTGTACTAGGTCTATACAACCTGATGGTTCAGTTCAATTGTTGATTGTGTCACAAAAACCCTATAAACCTGTGTCTACAGCTACCATAGCCAGATGGTTAAAAGCAGTCATGCAAGAAGCGGGTATTGATACCCAGATATTTGGGGCACACTCTGCTCATGGTGCCATGGCATCTAAAACCTTCATGTTGGGTTCTACCATCCAAGTTATCATGAGATCTACTGACTGGTCTTCTGAGTCTGCATTTAAACAATTTTATTATAAACCGGTGGGTGATATAACTTCAGTTGTGTTTGATAAGCATTAAACTAGCCTAATCAGAAGCCTCCAGTCCTGTAATAGAATAAAAAATTAGCTAGCATTTGCGCCAAGAATTTTCAATTCTATTAAGGACACTGAGGCGAGGATTATCCCACCTGGTTATATTACAATGTTTGTAATGTTTACCCGCCCATGTGTATTTGATATATTCTGTTAAAGCAGAAGTTACGGGTTTTTCCTTTGTTTCGTTCTTTTCAGCTTCTGAAAAGAAGATGGAATAGAAGTACTTCTGGTTAAGACGACGTTTACTTTCCATTTGATTCTGTTTCTTCCATGTTGGAGGACGGTTGTTTGGACTTGAGTTAATGTTATTGGACTAAACTGTTCGAGCAAAGAAAGAGGCTCAGCAACAAGATATGGTGGCTCTTATAGGGTCATACAGGATGTGATGTATAACCTAAGCATCATGGGAAATGTAGTTTATTTGCACACAAAAACGTTTTAAATGGCTGCTTTGAGTAGCAAATAAAGAGAAAGAGAAGCATAATCCTTGCCTCCGTGTCCTTAATAGAATTGAAAATTCTTGGTGTGAATGCTAGCTAATTTGTTATCCTCTGCCTGAAGGGTATGTTTACACATATCTATATACGTCAAACGCAATTAACTTTTTAAAATTTTAAATGCAGATTTATATAGCGCAAACTCAACCCGAAGGTATAGGTGTGCTTTACATGAGCACCGGTTACGTTACACAAGGACACATTCAGGCACAGGGAGATAAGTGATTTGCCCAGAATCACAGGATGTGGACGAGAGCCAGAGGCCCGAACCTTAGTTTCCAGAGCCAAAGTCGGCAATCTAGCCGTCAGACCACATCCTCTCCCCATGTTGCTCCAACGAAGAAATAACTGTCCTCGAAACCTTTTCCAAGCCTGCTTATGTTTGTTAGCTGAAACATAAAAACTCAGAAGTAACCATGTCTACAACCTTTATGATAAACAACATAACAAAAGGGAGCTTTCAGTAGATCATAAATGGCATTAACCCCTTAGCTGCTAGGCCTTCCGCAAATAACTGTTTGGCTATTATTTGGGGTAGTTCGTGCTTAAGCCCCTGTGACTTTTTGTCCACATAAGGTATCCATGCCAAATTTGGGTCCTTTTCTACCAACATCCTGAGGATTCTAAAGGTACCCAGGGTTTGTGGATTCTCCTGGTTGGGACCGACAAATTAGCCAAAATACAGCTACATTTTGTTTTGGGGAAAAAAAGTGCTGCAGAAGAAAGCGTCTGTTTTTTTCCCTGCAAACTGTCTCAACAAAGGATTTGCGGTGCTAAAATCACCATCTTCCCAGCTTTCAGGAACAGGCATACCTTTGTCAGAATATCAACATTTTCTACACAGTTTTAGCCTTTTACTGGGACATAGACAATTTTTCCTATTTTTGTGCTTTCAACCTCCTTCCAGTTAGTGATAGAAATGGGTGTGAAACCAATAATGGATCCCGCAAAGCTATACATTTCTGAAAAGTTGACAAAATTCGGAATTCAGTCTGTGAAAAATAAAAGTGCCATGTTCACTCCATGCCACTCATTCAGAGAGCTCTCACATGCAGCACTTCACAATGTGTGCCCTCCTGGTACATGCATCAGCTTGTCCTCCCATTCTCAGGTGGCAGGAATACAGAGGAAACAGCATATTATGCGTTATCGTGTATTACATGCTATTTTTTGTTTGTGCCAAGTAATATTAGTGCTTTAACCCTTCTGCTCACATTATGTACCAGATATCTTTAAACATCGCAACATCATGCATCACGCAAGAATCCTTGTCTGCACACCTTGCCACGTCAACTCACCCAATATATTTGGATTTCTTGTTCCCCGAGGGCGAAAGGTAATGGAGTGGCCCTGTAGCCAAATCCTAACGTGGTTTAAGGTCTGGAACAGTAAGAATAATCAGTGTGTCATTACAACCTGTGATGTTTTGAGCTAAATTTGATGTTTGCAGGGGATTCTTGGTAAGAAAACATTGGGGGATCCACATAAGCCACATCTCCCTGAACTCCCCAGGGTGCCTAGTTTTCAGAAATGTTTGGGTTTGGTAGGTTTCCCTATATGGCTGCTGAGCCCAGGACCAAAAACACAGATGCCCCTCTGCAAAGCCAGGCTGTTTTGTGCTAGCTAATTTTGAAGTCTCCACAATATGTTTTAGGCCCTTCCCTGTCACAGGCATGTGGCCCACTCACACAAGTAGGGTACCATTTTTATCAGGAGACCTGGGAGAATGCTGGGTGGAAGGAAATTTGTGTCAGCCATGTGTTCCCACAACTTTCCCACACAGAAATGTGAGGAAAATGTAACGTTTTCAGCTAAATTTGCTGTTTGCAGGAGATTCTGTATAAGAAAACTTTTGGGGGATCCATGCGGTTTCTTACCCAGAATCCCCTGCAGACATCAAATTTAGTTAAAAAAAAATAGAATTTTCCTCAAATTTCTGTGTGGGATCAGCGTGACGGCACACGTTTTCTACCACCCAGCATCCCCCTCTGTTTCTTGATAAAAATGACACCTCACTTGTGTGGGTGCCCAAAGCAGAGTCTGCCTAAAAACCTATAAAATAAAAAACTGAGGGGGAACCAAAATGTGTCCATAAGGGCAGTTTTTTAAGTACGTTTTTAAGCTGCCTCTGTTTTGGTTACCCACACACATGAGGTATCATTATTATCAGGAGATTGAGGGGAACGCTGGGTGGTAGGAAATTTGTGCTGGTGCGGTGATCCTTCAACTTTCCCACACAGGCATGTGAGGAAAATGTGACTTTTTAGCAAAATTTGAGGTGTACATTGTATTCTGGGTAAAACTAATGCTTGGGGATCCACGCAAGCCATACCGCCAGCCAAGGAACAGTACGCCCACGCTGCCAGTCATAGTGCCAGTCCACGCTCACTGCCAGCAAAATGCCAATCACACACACAGCCTATAACTCGAACATAGAACTTGATATGTTCTCCCCCATCTGTGAGGAAACCCTCAGGCCCATCCTTCAAGCCCTCAAAAGTGGGTCTCCGCATGACCCAGCACCAATAAGACACCTTAAACAAGTCGCTCCTACAATTCTTACACCAATGGTGAAGCTGATAAACTCCTCCATAGAAAGCGGTTCGGTTCCGTCTAGTTGGAAGAAGGCGGTAGTCAAAGCCTTAATCAAAAAGCCTAATCTCGACCCCACTAATTTCGCCAATTTCAGGCCAATTTCCCTCCTCCCTTGCATTAGCAAGATGGCGGAAAAAATTATCAATAACCAACTATCTAGCTACCTGGAAAGCAACGAATTCTTAAAGTCATCACAGACAGGGTTCCGCCCGGGCCAAGGTACTGAAACAGCGATGGTAGCGGTTGACGAAGAGGTCAGGAAGATCATTGACGCAGGAGGTTCAGTGGCAGTGATCCTTCTGGACCTTAGCGCGGCATTCGACACCGTTAACCACAGCATCTTGGCTCAGCGGCTAGGAGACCTGGGTATTTCAGGGTCAGCACTGTCGTGGCTAAAATCTTACCTCCACGACCAAACTTTCCAGGTGGCGGAGGGTGACTACATTTCCAGGGAGACCACTATACTTTGCGGAGTGCCCCAGGGCTCATCTTTGAGCCTGACGCTCTTCAACGTGTATATGGCGCCCCTGGAAAAGATTGTCATCCCGTATGGTATTAAACTCCTGACCTACGCGGATGACACCCAGTTGGTTGTCTCCCTAAGCCGGCTGGATAATCCTACCATCGACCTGTATTCCTGCCTGGGGGACATATCAGCTGGATGAACTCATCCCATTTAAAACTCATCGGCGACAAAACAGAGATTATGGTGATGGGCAATCAGTCCCACTACCGCCCAGAGTCTCTGTGGCCCCCATGCATGGGCCCGCCCCCAACCCCCAAAACCCAAATCAAAAGTCTGGGGATTTGGCTCGATCACAACCTCACCCTAAACAAGAAAAACGGCTGGAACCTGCCTCGGTATACTTCGCACCACCCGCAAGATCCTCCCCATGCTCCCCTTTCAGTCAAGAAAGCTGCTCTTACAGGGTCTTATCCTGTCCAGACTGGACTACGGAAATGCCCTGTACCTTGGCGCACCAAAGAAAGTCACAGACAGGTTACAGGTTGTGCAAAACGCTGCGGCTAGGATTCTTACGGACACCAAGACTCGGTGCTCAGCTAAACCAGCGATTAGAACACTACACTGGTTGCCCGTGGTGCAAAGGGTGCATTTCAAGGCCCTGTGCCTCACCCACAAAATTCTTCATGGGAAAGCCCCGCCAATCCTTAAGGACCTGGTTGTCCCGTATACCACGTCCAGAACTCTCAGTTCCTCGAACGCTCATCTAACTCAAATACCCAGGATCAAGAAAACACGCTCCGGAGGTCGGCGCTTCTCCTTTCAAGCGTCCAAATTGTGGAACGCCCTCCCGCTCGATCTGCGGGCCCAACACAATCTGATGCCGTTCCGAAGGCTTCTAAAGACCTGGCTGTTCCCGTAACCATCTGTTCCGCACTCGCCTAATCCATCAGATGCATCTACTAGCGCTGGGACGCTCACGGGCAGCCATGCGCTCTAGAAATCTCATTACAATTACAATTACAATTACAGCCAGCAAAACTCCAGTTTCCACACATACATGCAACACACATAGAAACTTTCCCTGGTATCTAGTGGTTTTCTGCCTCCCTTGGAGACAGATGAGTCTAAACACATCGCTGATCTACCTCCAAGGAGTGCAGAAACGGCTAAATTGTGTACTTAAAAAAAGGGGAGCTACCCTTGACTATGGGGACACTCTTGACATGCCCATAGACATATCCCTGGTGCCTAGTGGGCTTTTGGTCATGTTGTAGTGGGATGTGAGTTCCGTAGTTGAGAGGCCATCTGGGGAGATGGCAGGAGGGTGTTTATGTTTTTCTTCTAGGTCAGCTGTGTTGATCTGCGGTAGGTTTCTAGACCATGTCGGGGGGTCTTTGATGGAAGATTGACACATGAACGGTTGTGAGATGTGGAATAGGATTGGGTGGTGATCTATAGTAATTGCGTCATGTTGGGAGAGGATGGCATCCAGGATTGCCCCTCTGTTATGAGTTTCTTTTGAGCAGTGCTGGATAAGGTTGTTAGAGTGTAATAGCTCTTTTAGGTTTTGTACTGGAGCGCTGTTTTTATCATTCCAGTGGAGGTAGAGGTCTCCCAGGATTAGGTTGTTGCTGTCTCGGAGAGAGCAGTGGGCGATCAGGTCTGACAGGTGTTCCGTAAACATGGCATTGTTGCCTGGGGGATGGTACAGGAGGTGACAGTGTAGTAGGTTGTTGTTAGTGTTTTTGATGTTGGCAGTTAGGCATTCGAAGGAGTTGTAGTTGAAGGTATCAATTTCGAACACTGAAAGGGTATTGTTGTGAATGATTGCCAGGCCTCAGCCTTTTTGGTCTTTTCTATCTTTGTTGATGATGGAGAAGCCCAGGGGTACAAGAATATCCAGGATAGGAGGAGAGGAGTCGTTGAGCCAGGTCTCGGTGATAAGGGCTATATCTATGTCATAGTTAAGGATGGATTCTGCTAGCTCTGTGGCATGTTTCGTGGCAGATCTGCAGTTTATGAGCATGCAGTTAGTACGGGGATCTCTTTTTTTGGTTCAGTTGTTAGAGATGAAGTAGGGATGTTGATGAGGGAAGCTGGGGGCCTAGTGAGTTTTAGGAGGGAGTGCTCACTTCTGAATCCAGTGATTACCTGAATCGTGGATTGCAGGATGTGAGTGGAGGTGGAGGTGTATGATGAGGCAAGCTTGATTGCTTCCTCAGAGCACATGGCTTCTATAGTTCTATTCGGTCTCGGGGCAAGGATCGAGAGAGGGCAGGAGGACTGGGTAGGGAGCGGGTCCTTGGGAAGACTACGGTGTGTGGGGATGGGGAGATTGGAGTAGAGTGAGAATTTAAGGGGGGATTATGGAGTGTCGTGAGGTTGGTAGGATGAGATTTAAGCCATGTATTATAATGGCGACTTGGCTTTCAATATGGGAGAGACGGTAACCTGTCTCTTCTTGAGGGGAGGTGGGTTGCTTCTGGGTAGAGTCTCCTCAGTGAGGAGAAGAATTGAGAGTGTTGTGTTGTCTTCTGTTGGTAGTTGTGTAGTCAGTTTGGGTTATGGGATAAGGCGTGGGATGAGGGGGGTCGTGTTGAGGTAGTTTTTTTTATAGCAGGTGGTTATAGGCTGGTGATTGAGAGTCTTGGGGTGTGTATTTAGGTCGGCTGGTAGTGTTTGGGGGGATTCTGCCCAGGGGGTTGTTCCAGAGGATGGACTAGTGCAGGAGGAGGAGCCATGAACTTGGAGGTGGAGGAATTGGAGAGGGCTAGAGGTGAAGCGTAGGTGCTTGAGATAGCGGGAGGTGGAATGGGGATGGTGTTCATTTGGGGAGACTGGTTGCCCGGGTGGGAGGGGAGCGTTTGGGGGGGCTGAGCGTGGGTGATGTGAGTCTGTAGAGAAGGGAAGAGGAGATCAACCGCCTCAAGGTTGGCATTGTTGGCTTGGATCAGGACTGTGCCGTTGGAGTAGATGGTCACAGTGGTGTTCCCATAGTGTGGCAGGCGGTTGGGGGTAGAGAATTATAGTTTGCAGCTATGGGGAGTCTTGGTGGTTTTGATAATGTGTAGTTGTGCTCTCAGGGAGGAGTTCCATTTGCCGGGCCATTCTGTGTGGAAGATGAGGTCCATTTTTACTTGCCCTTTGGAGGTGCAGTGATATATGTCAGCGAAAAGGGATTCAGGGAATTGCCTGATCAATTTGTGTTTGAGGTTTTTTCACTTTGGGTGAGAGATTGGGGGGGGAGGGTGATCGAGAAGGAGTTCGGGCTGTGTCACTTTATGTAGGGTGAGGAGAGGGGGTTGGGGGAGGTTTTCGAGGTAGAAGGCATTATAACTAAGATGCCGGTAGGGCTAGTTCCTTTTAGGCTAGGTTTGTTCTAGTAACAACGGAGGGGGAGGGTTGTGGCTACAGACGGGACTGCTAGCGGTGTAATATCGCTCTATATGTAAAGGGTAGATTGGCTGCTGAAACGCGGTCTAGGGGGCAAGGAGAGTTTGGGAGCAGGGGAGCTGGGGTGCAGGCCAGAGTCTAAGGGATGAGCAGGGGAGCTGGGGAGCAGGCCAGAGTCTAAGGGGAGAGCCCCCAGGTGGTCGGACCTAGTGCATAGAATGGGGTGCAGGCTGAGGATGTGGCGGACTAGCGTCGCAGCAATACTGTCATTGCGTTAGGGAATTAATGAACCTGGCCTCGGGACCGCGCCTCGTCGGTGGGGTAGCAGGAAGTAGTGGGGCTACGATATCTACGAGGACAGAGTAGTAACTAAGTAAGGGGTCCAAGTTGTATTTAAGAGGGGGGGATCCCAGGAGCGAGGTGAATGGGAGGCAGTCAGGGCAAGGGGGCTCAGTGGCGCAGTCTGGAGGATGTGTGGATCTAGGAAGGTTGTAGCAAATTTTTCAGGTTACCTTTGAGTGAACTTGTAGATCTTTGGTGGCTTTGGCAGTCTGGGCTCCCTTAAGCCGAGATCTAAAGGTTCCCCAATGGGAATGTGGTAGCCATTTTTAGGTCAGGCACTGCAGGGTTTTGTCCTCGGTTTAGTCTGGATGTCTGGGGACATATAAATGGCAGAAGCAGATCGAGGTGGGTTGTGGCACTCGTGGGGTCACAATAGGGTGACAACGATGTGGGTTTCTCTTGTTAAGGCTGTCCTGAGTATGCAGCCATTTTTGGGTCAGGCAGAGTGGAGCCTGTGAGCAACTCGGGCTCCGATTCTGGATCAGGGTCACCGTGATGTCCGGGCAAGGGAGGGAGTTCATTGAGGTCGAGGGGGGGGCTCTTGTGTGTCCGTTACACAGAGGCAGGGATTTGCCTGTGCTTACGTGCTATATTATCTCTTCCTTCTTTGGCCCCGATCTGAGAGAGCGGTCATTTTGGGGTCAGGTGAGTATAGAGCAGGTTAGTAAGCGCACTGTTACTCTAAGAGGAATTTTCTGTTGACCGGGTGCGGGAGTCTGTCCCCTGGGCTCGGGGGAGGTCGAGAGTTTCGTGTGCCCACTTCAGGATGTCGGTGAATTGAATGGTACCGAGGGTTTTTATTGGAGCTATCCTGACTAGACCTCCATTTTGGGGTCAGGCATTACGGGACGAGTTACAAGCTTTTGGTCCTATTTCCAAAACGAATTACAGAAGAACTCGGTGGGGGAGCGGGAGAGGGAGGCGGTCCGCGGACATCACAGTGGGGGCCATTAGTGAGTCCGCAATGAAATGGCAGAGCATTAAGTTGTGACTATATTCTAGAGTCCTGGTTAGGTGGCCATTTTGGGGACAGGAGATTTCGGAGCAACGGGGGATTTTTGCGATACAGCAGAATGGAATAATTGAGCAGCCAGGGGCGTGAGGCAGACTCTGGAGCCCGCGGCAGGACGAGACTCACCTGAGCCTACTTCAGGATGTCCCCAGAGTGGATGCAAACGGGAGTTTCCTTATGGGCATTCCTAGCTGAGCCACCATTTTAGGGTCAGGCGTTGCGGAGTGATGGACCAGCTCGTGTTCCCTAATCACCGTCGATTCTTCAGATGGCTAGAAGCGAGGGGTGGCCCATGTCCGGGGCCATCAGTGCTCTTGTCGGTGCTCCTGTGGTTCTGAAAAGGGGTGTCCTGGGGTCAAGTGAGGACTGGGAGCCGCCGTTTACATTGAGGCATCAGTTTCCATCCAGAAGGCGTTGTGGCGGGGAACCTCGTCTTCTCGAGCTCGATTCAAGCTATCCAGGTCAGGGGTTGTTCTGGTGAGTTGTTCCGGTGAGTACTCGATATTCGTGTCCGGGGATGATGGGGAGGCAACAAGGGTTATTTCTTCATTGTTGTTGTCCGTTCCCAGGAGCTCGATTTCGGTGCTCCCTCCCTGCGGCCATCTTGCAGACAATGGTTTTCTGGGTCTCTGAGTTGGTCTGTGAGTGGCTGTATGGGTATGTGAGTGGCTGTGTGTATAAGTAGGCATGTGAGTGTGTGATGGGAGGGTGTATGAGAGGGTGTGTAAATACCTCTGTGGGTCTCTGAGTGGTGTGTGAGTGGTGTGTGAGTAGCTGTATGGATGTGTGAGTGGATATGTCTGGCTTTGCTACAGGGTGTTGATAGTGTAGATAAGTGGATGTGTGGGTTTGTGAGTGGGTGTGTAAGTGGCTGTATTGATGTGTACGCTGTTGTGTGAGTGCTTGTGTGCGTCAGTGAGTGGTTCTCTGGGCCTGTGAGGGAATGTATCATTGACTGTATAGATGTGTAAGAGGGTGTGTGAGTGACTGTATGGGTATGTGAGTGGATATATGGATGTGTAACTGGGTGTGTGAGTGGTTCTATAGGTGTGTGAGAGAGCATCTCTGGATATGCATTACTCTTTTTTATAATAACTCCAAAACTACGGAAAAAATGTATAAGGAATTACAAAAATAACTCTTTTGGCACCAAGATCTAGCTTTCTGCCAAATTTGGTGGAATTCCGTTCAGCAGTTCGGGCTGTAGTCGTGTTTGAAATTCCGATAGGGAATTGAATGGGGAAAATGTGTTTTGGGACCCCCGTCTTTCTCAGACCCGCTTGATCAATCACCCTGACACTTTCCCAATAGCAGCTGAAGTAAGTGGCAAACCAGTTTTGAAAAATGTGTGAAGATTCATCAAACAGCGCCAGAGTCATTAGCAAAACAAAAAAAGGTCATTTGAGATGTCCTCAGTGATGTCACTGACCATGTCATGAGTGATGTAATATTTGACGTCATCAGCAGTGCACTGTGAAGGAGTGAGTTATAGTTAGCTAATGGCTGAATTTCACAGGTTTTGTACGAGTGAAATGTCAGCCTAACTATAATGTTACTGTAACCTGTGGGTTTTTCATTGAATTTCTAAGGTTTTGTAAATGCTAATTTCTAACTATAATGTCCCTAAAACCTGTGTTTTTTTCAGTGAATTTCTAAGGTTTTTTAAATGCTAGTTATTTACTATAATGTCCCTGAAACCTGTGTTTTTTTCTGTGAATTTCTAAGGTTTTTTAAATGCTAGTTATTTACTATAATGTCCCTGAAACCTGTGTTTTTTTTCTGTGAATTTCTAAGGTTTTTTAAATGCTAGTTATTTACTATAATGTCCCTGAAACCTGTGTTTTTTTCTGTGAATTTCTAAGTTTTTTTTTTAACTAGCAGTAACTTTTGCAGAGTGG
Organism: Lissotriton helveticus; assembly: GCF_964261635.1. NCBI lineage: Eukaryota > Metazoa > Chordata > Amphibia > Caudata > Salamandridae > Lissotriton > Lissotriton helveticus. Next base: position 1,863,901,095 of record NC_136057.1, read on the forward strand.
TGGAGAAAGGGGTCTGGGCCTCCGATCAGCCCTCAGGAATTCTGATGTGCAGGATTTACAGGCGGTACCAGGAGGGCTTTTTGGCCCACAAGGTCCCTCTGGAGTTAAGTGGATTTTATCCCCCAACCAGTAGTGTGCCAGGAGGTGTGTTTGCAGCGTGGTGGACAAAGGGGGTGTGGCCTCTGAAGACCTCTTAGCTATCCCACTGTGTGGGACTTACTGGTAATAATAGGAGGTGTTGTTGGCCCCTGAGGACGTTCTTGGGGGCCAACTACCCTTCCTATTACCTCCTGTAAGTCCCACTCAGAAGGATTGCTGAGTTCTAATATCAGGCCATGACCCTTATGTCCACCACTATGCAAATGTGCTTCCTCGTGCGTTCTTGGTTGGGGGATGAAGTCCCCTTCGCTGCTGGGGGTTCTTAGGGGCCAACAATCCTACCTGTCACCTCTAGTAAGCCCCACACAATGGGATTGATGAGAGGTGGTCACAGGCCACACCCCCTTTCTCCACCACACTGCAAACACGCCTCCTGGTGCGCTCTTGGTTGGGGCTTACAGTTTCCATGCCTCTTGAGGGTCCTTGAGGGTCAACCTGCCCTCCTGTTACCTCCAGTAAATCCCACACAGTGGGATTGCTGAGAGGTGGTTAGAGGCCATGCCTCCTTTCTACACCAGGACACAAGGGAACCTCATCGCCCCACCAGCAGTGAACCAGGCGACGCGTTTGCAGAGTGGTGTAAAAAGGGGTGTGGCCCGACCACCTCTAAGCAATCCCACATGTGGGGCTTACTGGAGGTAACAGATAGGCTAGTTGGCCCCTAAGGACCCTCAGCATCGAAGGAGACTTCTTGCCCCAACTAAGAGCATGCCAGGAGCTGCGTTTGCAGAGTAGTGGAGATAGGGGGTGGGGTGACCGATGAGTTGCCGGTTAGATTTTTTTTTATTTTAGGGAGAGGGGCTGTGTGGCTTCCTTTCCCGCGTTCCCCGGGGCCTGACCCATTTTTTTAATTGAATTGAAAAGGGAGGGGGTCACGCTGCCTCTTCCCGAGGCCGATTTCAGCACCAGGGACCCCATCCCCGGGCTAGGCCTATGTTCTTATTTTAATACATATGGGGAGGGGGGCCATGTGGCCCCTTCCCCAGGCTGATTTTTGCCAGGGGGACCCCATCCCCTGAGGCCTGGCTAGGTCTTTGGGGACCGCGGGGGAGCCTCAAGCCCCTTTGGTCCCTGCTGGCTAAACATGCAGCTCCCTCTGCCCAAAAGCAATTCTGCTGTGCCTCATGTAAGGGAGAGCATTTTTCATGCTCTCGCTTCCATGAAGCTAAGCAGAGTTTGCTATGGCATGGCAGGAGCATTGCTCCCGCCAAGCCTGGGGCAGCGGGGGCGTGAGCTCCCAGCATTTGGATGAAAATAACCTCGGGAGGTGGCGGTCCTCTGGGCTTATTCATTTTATAAACAAAACTACAGGGAGGTGGCTGTCCCCGGGGGGCCCACGTGGCCACCCGCATTTAGTAAACATAGCCCCGGGAAGGTAGCGGTCCCCGCGGCTGTGGGCCGGCTCTGGTCCCCGCATCTCATTATAACATTCCCTCCTGGACCTGGCCCACCTGGGGGCTCCCAAGCTTCATTTTATTTTTTATTTTCGCCCGAATTCAAGGATCCAACGCGAATCCTGATATTCATTTTATTTTCAATGCTTTTTTGTGTGGGCCTAGGGTTCAGGGTGTTTCTACCTTGCTTCCTTTTCTTACTTTTTAATGTTTTTTCACCTTTTTCCTTGTGACTCAGTTTAACCGTGTCACAAGAAATGTTTACATTTCTCAGGAACCACTAAACTGATTTACACCATTTAACAAAAAGAGTGCAATCTGGACCAAGAGCTACCTTTCTGCCAAATTTGGTGTAATTCCAAAACAATTTTGTCAGGGATTTGAACAAAAATGATCTAAACCTGATATTTACTGCTGATATCAGTAGTGAAGAAGTTCACTATTTAGATTTGAGAGTTTTCGTCAGGGAGGGCAAAATACATACTGCCCTATACAGAAAACCCACTGCAGGGAATAGCATACTTCATGCTAAGAGCAGTCACCCACCTAGCCTAAAAAACAGCATACCTTACGGTGAAATGTTGAGACTAAAAAGAAACTGTTCACAAGACGAAGATTTCAGGATAGCAGCCAATGAGAGTGTCCAAAGGTTTCTTTTGAGAGGTTATGATCCAGCTGTCCTCGATAAAACTCTCAAAAAAGTGACTAGAATTCCTAGACAGGAACTGATGGCATGTAGTCCCAAAAAAACAGCAAATACTGAGAATGCCAATAAATTCAGAATGATTACCAAATTCTCAGAAGGGGCCAATGTTTTGAGAGGGATTCTCTCAAAAAGTTGGCATATACTACGCACAGATCCAGTGATCGGGTGTGATGTTCCTGAGAGACCACTCATCACATTCCGCAAATCTCGATCTATAAAGGATATGGTAGTCCATAGTCACTTAACATCTGTAAAACCAATCGGACAAAGCACCCTAAAAGATATGGCGGGGTTTTTCCCCTGTGGGAAATGTCGCGCTTGTGAACATAGCAAAAGAGTATTCTCCTATTCCATTCCAGGTGTAGCCCTACCGAAGAAAATCAAGCACTTTATCACATGTACCACAGCTTATGTGGTATATTGTTTGATCTGCCCCTGTGGTTATAAATACATAGGGAGCACGATTAATGGGGTCAAAATGCGAGTACTAGAACACCAACGGGCCATAATGAATAAGGATGTATCATATCCGGTGGCCAGGCATTTCTCCCAAGTCCATCAGAGTAATCGTGAATTACTCCAATTCTTCGGTCTGGACCACGTACCAGTTAATCCCAGGGGTGGAGATAGGTTGTTACGCCTACGCAGACTCGAGTCACGGCATATCATAGATATGCAGACAAAACATCCGGGTGGGCTCAACATCAGAGAGGAACTAGGTGTACACCTTGGAAAATGAATATCCAACATAAAGTGGGTGTGTACATGTATGTATATATATGGGTAGACATAGAACGCTACTAGCAGATTTGATGAATTAAGAGCTATATTGCTTGTAGACGATCTATCTTGAACATTATGAATTACTTCATTGGTGCAGTATGAACTGATTTTCTTTCAAGTATTTGCACCATGTTTTCATCTGTTTTGAAATTTCTTCTGCTTTTTTCAAACTTTATTTGAAGATTCTTTCTGAAAAATCTCACGGTAGAGGAAATAGTTTCGTACTTTTCTCCTTTCACTTTTCGTTTTCTTGCTTTTATTCTCATATTGGCTTATCCTTTTCAGTCTGTTTCCCTATCAAACTTGAATTTCAATCAACTTATTATTTGTTTTGATTTGTGACACATGGAATCATATATATCATAACTGTGAAAATTGGTCTATACAAATTCGTGATTCACGAGCTAAGCCGATACACGGCTTAATTTTGAGTACATGATGTATCCTACTTGGAGTTGATATATAATTTTGCCACATTGTGTCACGTTTGGGATATACACTAGTGTTGTTCCCCATCGGTACATTATTTAGTTGATTAAGGGAAATCACTGAGTTTGCCAATCTATAGTTTGTAAGATCGCGTTGCAACTTGCTTTAATTGTCTGAGCCATTGTCGGTGACACGCCGATACACGGCGAGATTAATAAATTTTCACCGACTTGGGTTATTATTATATGTGTATAAAACACGTAGACTATATCTCAACCCACAATGCAACTGTACGACGATCTCACTGTACAGAATGGTGTTCGTAATGTATATATTGTAAATATCTGTGAATAGGGCGTTGAAATGCCATGATATGCTGATACACAGCAAGATTGTTTTCATTTTTTCATTTAATAACATGAAAAGAAAGGCATTAGTATATCTCAGGGTTACAACACACTGTAATTATGTCTATGTGTTTAGTTTTTACCCACTTAATAATGGCCGCCCTGTTGTAAATATTTGCACATTGTCCTTTTTCCTTTTCTTCCGCACTAAACAGGAAGTGAAATGTATATAGTGTGCCGGGTAATAAGGCACAAACTAACACTGACGAAGGACTAGAGGTCTGAAACGCGTCTGTTTGTTTTTGTCAGAAGCCGAAATAAACTTTATGCAACATACCCCCGTGAGTGCGTTTTCGTCTCGAAAGAAGGGTCGAATGGAGCTACTATATATATATATATATATATATATATATATATATTACGCCAGTAGGTATATATAGTTAGGATTTTTTCTCTATGGGATTTTTGAAAATTCTATGTCTAATAACTTTGGCGTTTGTGGACGGAATTGGCTGAAATTTTCAGGAAAATGGAACATTTTGTTTCTGAGCAGCCACTGAAAATTTGGGGGGGTTCGTCAAGGGGGGGCCGAGAAAAAAGGGGGGTCCCAAAACGTGTTTTTCCCATGTTAATTTCCATAGGGCGGTTGGCCTCACTTTTAGCCCAAACGGCTGAATGGATTTGCACGAAACTTGGCAAAATTGTAGGGACTGTTAGCCCGATGTGCCTTTGCTAGGTCTCAAGATATGTGCTCCAGTGGATTTTGAGAAATTAACGTTAAAAAAAAGATATATATCTGTAAGCGCGCTCCGGGCAGCGCCCCGGTTCGCGTACCTGACGCGTAACGGAACTTCGCGAAGCGAAGCTGATTGGCTCTCCGGTGTCTGTCAACATTCTAAACAGTCTGGAGCAGCCGCCATCTTGTCTCTCGGTAGGATCGAGAGACAAGATGTGGTGAAAAACGAAGGGGGGAATGAAGGAAAGGGGGCAAGGTAGACCCCTCCTGACCCCCTAGGATTGATGAGGGGGATATTAAAGTGCCCCGCGGGGCAAAAAATAAAAAAATAAACATTTTCGCAGTAGAGGCGCGTCCCGGTACGCGAACCGGGCAGCTCACCGGGCAGCTAACCGGGCAGCTAACCGGGCAGCTAACCGGCAGCGTAGCTGTCAACATTGTAAACAGTCCGGAGCGGCCGCCATCTTGTTTCTCGGTAGGTTCAAGAGACAAGATGTGGTGAAAAACGAAGGGGGAAATGAAGGAAAGGGGGCAAGGTAAACCCCTCCTGACCCCCTAGGATTGATGAGGGGGATATTAAAGTCCCCCGCGGGGCAAAAAAAAAAAAAAAATGCGATTTTTCGCGGTAGAGGCGCTTCCCGGTTCGCGAACCGGGCAGCTAACCGGCAGCGTAACGGGAGTCCGCCATCTTGTGTTTTTGGAGCGTCCGGTTCGCGTACCGGGTAGCGTCCCGGTAAGCGTAACAAGAGAAACAGTAAAAAAAAAAAATAATGGAATAGATTATCAAGAAAACTTTGACAAATTGTAGGGACTGTTTGTTTGATGTGCCTTTGCAAGGCCTCAAGATATGTGCACGTGTGGATTTTGTCTAATTAAGGTTAAAAAAGATATATATATCTGTAAGCGTGCTCCGGCGCGCTTACGTTACGGGTTTTGTTTGCGCTGCAGAGCCGATACGTCACGGTTATGCGACGTGTCATGAGGCGTCTCACGTGGCTACGTGATACGTCACGTAATAAAGAATATATTTTACAGATATAGATATTAGCTTTTAAAAAACCAATGAAATTCACTGAAAAAACCATAGGTTATAGACCATATATAGTTAGGAATTAGCATTTACAAAACCTTGAAAATTCACTGAAAAAACCATAGGTTATAGACCATATATAGTTAGGAATTAGCATTTAAAAAACCTTTTTTTACTCACACAAAACCATTGAAATTCCATATATAGTTAGTTAGTTGCACTAACTATATATCGCGCACCCGCAATCCACTGCTGATCATGTCACATATTACATCATTCATGACATGGTCAGTGACATCACTGATGACATCACTGATGACATCTCAAATGACATCACTGATGACATCACTGATGACATCTCAAATGACATCACTGATGACATCACTGATGACATCTCATTTGACATCAATGACCACATTACTGATGATATCATTCATGTGACAATACAATGCATCTCCTCACATTTTAATATAACCTCTGTTACACCCAGTGTTAAATACAGAGTATAATTTTTGAAACCATTGACACACCAATACTAGTTACTACATACGCACTCACTGATTCCTACGTCTACACACACATTCACTCATTCACCCATACAATCATTCATACATACAATCACTCATCTTTACAACACTATCATATGCACTCATACACCTATACAGACACTCACACTCTGTCACTCATCCATGGAGTTACTCACACACCTAGTCAGTCCTGTAAAGAATCAATCACACTTCCATTTTCTTGTCTATACAGTTAAACATAGAGCACCTTACATTTTCAAACATATACTAACACATACTTACTCTCTTATACAATCATTGATACAAGTACACATTGATCTGCACAGAGTCACACACCTCCCAGCCAGCCACACACACACTCAGTCTCCCATACAAATACTTGGACAATCAATCAATAACCCATATGGTTAATCATATAGCTACTGATCAACACATGCAGCAGTTTACAGAACAACAGACATAATGATGCACAAATTAAGACAGTTTAGTCACTAACCCATGCACTCAGTGAGACACATTTAATCACTCACTCATACATTCAGTCATGCACCTACTAAATCCTTCGTCCAGACACGTATACTTCCACTCATTCTTCAATATGTAAGACATATTTTAACTTTACAGAAAAATACAGTCACTGGATGTTGTCATCAGTGATGTCATTTGAGATGTCATCAGTGATGTCATCAGTGATGTCACTGACCATGTCATGAATGATGTAATATGTGACATGATCAGCAGTGGATTGCGGGTGCGCGATATATAGTTAGTGCAACTAACTAACTATATATGGAATTTCAATGGTTTTGTGTGAGTAAAAAAAGGTTTTTTAAATGCTAATTCCTAACTATATATGGTCTATAACCTATGGTTTTTTCAGTGAATATATATATATATATATATATACATATTTTGAAAAAACCATAGGTTTCAGACATGTTATAGTTAGGAATTAACATTTAAAAAACCTTAGAAATTCACTGAACAAACCATAGGTTTCAGGGGTGTTATAGTTAGCTGGATATTTCACTCGTACAAAACCATTGAAATTCCTCAACTCGTGCGCCCGCAATCCACTGCTGATGATGTAACATATTACATCATTCATGACATGGTCAGTGACATCACTGATGACATCTCAAATGACATCAGGTCCCTGGAGTGCAACTAGCCCACCAGCAACCTCCAGTAAGCACCACAGAGCTGCGTTGCAGAGAGGTGTAAAAAGAGGCGTGGCCTCAGAACACCTCTCTCCAATGCAGCCCCCTGGTGCATCCTGGAGGTTCCTGGTGGGCTAGTTGGCCCCCAGGGACCCCCAGTATTCAAGGGGAATTCTTTACCCTCTGCAAACACGCCAGGGGGCACGTTTGCAGAGTGATGAAAGGAGGGGGCGTGGCCTCCGGCGCGATGCCGGGCTTTTTTTAATGTTATTTTTTTAAGAAGGGGGCTGTGTAGCCCCCATTCTTTTTCAATTTTTTGGGCCCTGGGGACCCAATCCCCCAGGGCGTTCCCCCTAATTCTTTTTTTTTTAATATAAAAAAATGATGAAGGGGGCCGCGAGGCCCCCCTCCCGAGTCTTTAAACACCCCAGGCGGCCTTTCTTTTTTTTTACTTTTGGGAAGGGGAGCCGCGTGGCCCCCCTCCCAGGCAACTTGTAGACCCGGGGACCTTATCCCCCGGGGCTGGCCCTCTTCGTTGGGGACCATGGGGGGGCCCCTAATCCCCCCCTGGTCCCGCCGCCTCCCCGCCTCATGCGGGATTGCTTTTCCACACGGGGAGCAGCTAACATGCTGCTTCCCCTGTGGAAAAGAAATCTGCTTTACTATTTGGAAGAGAGAGCAGGTTTCCTGCTCTCTCTTCCAAATAGCAAAGCAGTTTGCTATGGCAGGGTGGGAGCCGCGACTCCCACCATTCCGTAGCAAACTACAGTGTCCCGGGGGTGGGTACCCCGGGACACTGCAGGAGTCGGCCCTGAGGGGTGGCAGTCCCCAGGGCCATCACAAGGCTCCAGGAGGGGGGCCGCTCCCACCATCTGACAAAGCCCCGGGGGGTGGTGGTCCCCGGGGCCCATCCCGGACCCCCCAATTTACATATTTAGAGCCCTGGGGAGGTGGCAGTACCCGGGGCATGTGGGGGGGGGTTCAAGCCCCCCCACACAGGTTTTTTTTTTTTTTATTTAAATCAAAAATAAGCCCCGGGGTGGCGGTCCCCGGGGCCGGGGGGGCAGTGTGCCCCCCACAATTTCAATGTAGTCGAGCCCGGGGGGGGTGGCGGTTCCCGGGGCTTGGGGGGCCTTAGCGGCCCCCCATAATTAAACTTTTAAGCCCCGGGGTGGTGGTCCCCTGGGCTGCGGTGGGCCGTGTGCCCCCCGCAATAACAATCAAGTCGATCCCCGGGGGGTGGCGGTTCCCGGGGCTTGGGGGGGCCTTAGAGGCCCCACATGATTAAACTTTTAAGCCCCAGGGTGGTGGTCCCCTGGGCTGTGGGGGGCCATGTGCCCCCCGCAATAACAATCAAGTGGAGCCCCGGGGGGTGGCGGTCCCTGGGGCTCGGGGGCCTTAGAGGCCCCCCAAAATTATACTTTTAAGCCCCAGGGGGGTGGCTGTCCCCGGGGCTACGGGGGGACCGTGTGCCCCCCGCAATTACACATGCTTTTGCCCCGGGGGTGGCGGTCCCTGGGGCAGTGTGCCGGGGATTGGGCTCTCCCCACACTTTCCTTTTTATAAACATGCCCCTGGGATTTGCCCCCCCCCCCCCCGGGGGCTAATTATCATAGAAGCGCGGGCTTTTTATCGGCAGGATCCGCGCATCCTGCTCGGATTTTGCCGATTTAAAAAAAATAATAATAATGTTTTGGGCCTTGGGGGTCCTTGTGGGACCCCCTGAACAGGTCTAGGGGGTCAGGGTGTTTCTACCCTGCCCCCTTTTTGCGTTTTGCACGTTTGTTTTATAAGTTTCTTGTGCCTCGGTTCTACCGAGGCACAAGATGGCTGCCAACAGTTCCTGATTTGGAGTGTTGACAGCCAATTAGAATACACTTGTGCATGGCAGGGTGCTCTTAGGGTGCGCGGATCCTGCGCGGCCATAGATATATATATACTTTTAAATGTCATTTTCTCAGGAACTACTGAACGGATTTACACCATTTAAGCAAAAGGCATCAGTCTGAACTAAGGACTTCCTCTTTGCCAAATTTGGTGTAATTCGTTCAGCAGTTCGAGCTGTAGCCGCGTTTAAAGGTTCCTACAGAAAATTGCATTGGGAAAACACGTTTTGGGACCCCACTTTTTTCTCTGCCCCCACTTGATGAATCATCCCGAGACTTTCAGGATAGGAGCGGACCGGAGCTGGCCATTAGTTTTGAAAATGTTGCCAAGATTCGTCATCTGGCGCCAAAGTTATACCAAATAGAATGTTGCGGATTCCCTATGGAAAATAGGTCCTAACTATAACTACCTACTGGCGACCGCTAGTAGGTAATATATATAATTAAACCAGAAACAAAATAAGGGAGGGATGCAAAATACTGAGAGTGTATGATGATAAAAAGCCTGTGTATATGGTGCCTATATGTATATCAGGACAATGGGGATTTTACATATATCTCCATTTTCTTAGTCCTAATAAAAACCATATAAAAAAGCATATTAATACCAGTGTTAATATATCATCATATTAAAAAAGATATAGAAAAGGACACCACCTATATAAACGAGTGTTAAAAACCAGTTCTCACATCTATGGTACATCAATAAATACCTAAAACCCAGTGAAAAAATATATATATTTTTATATACATATATACAAGGAAGAAGCAGTGCAATGTATGGAAAAGTGGCTGACAAGGAACTTGACCAGCCACTTTAATTTCATGAATGAACATAGTATTTTGTACAAGATGATACTTGAAAACCAAATGGCCTCCCTAGATCACAGGGAACCTGACGTATCTAGGGGGTACTGAGGCGCTAACAAAAAAGCCCAATTTATTTATCAATAAGTGGTGTAGGAGGCAGATTCTAAGATCGAGTGATTATAAAAAGTGACGTAGATCCTCAGTATTGTTAAGGCCATTCGGCCATTTGCTGTCGAATTCAAGGATCAAACTCGACTCTAATCGCCTCAACTTAAGCTCCCTGTTGCCACCTCTTCTAGATTTCGGGATAGAGGCTATCACATAATAAGAAAGACAATTAAGATCCCTATCATGTGTGCTTTCGAAATGGCGGGCCACCGGATATGCCTGGTCGCTGTGAAGGATAGCTCTGATATGCTGCAATATCCTGACGTGCACCTGCTGTTTTGTGCTGCCTATATAATTTAGGCCGCAGGTGCACGTCAGGACATATACAGCATATTCAGTTTTACAGGTGTGGCTACCCTTAATTGGAATATCAACAGCAGAGAATGGCGTTTTGTAATGGGTCTTGTTAATCCCAAATTTACACGCCCGACAGGAAGTACATTTTCTAAAACCCGCTGCTATTAACCAATTGGGCTTTTGTTGCAATTCAGGGCTACTTTGATCAAGAATTGCACCCATATTTTGTGCCCGTCTAAAAGTGACCAGGGGTTTATCAGGTAGAATACATCCCAAAATGGTATCTGTTTGGATAGTAGGCCAGTGTTTGTTTATGATTTGTCTGATTTTATTTTGCTAGCTACTGTAGTCTGTGATGAACCTAGGGCATACTGTGTCATCAGTTTCAATTTCATTAGTAGACATACTATTTTTGTTAACCAGCAAACTTGTTCTAGACAATTTCTCAGCCTTAACTAGGGCCTGGTTAAAAATTTGGTCAGAATAGCCACGCGCCCTCATCCGTACTCTTAATTCTTCAGTACATCCTTTGAAATCCTCAGCAGTACTACAGATTCTTTTTAACCTGAGGATTTCTCCATAAGGTATACTATGGATCGTATGTTTTGGATGTAGGCTTGAGGCGTGAAGCGTGGTATTGCCCGCCGTGGCTTTTCTGTGTAAAGTAGTCTGGATGCGGTCATTGTCATCTACATATATCTTGACATCTAAAAATTCAGCTTGCCTGGCACTAATGTTGGAAGTGAATCTTAGATTAAAGGGATTGTTATTGATCTCAGTTAAGAATAGATGTGCGTCTTCCTCATCCCCTTGCCAAACAATGAATATGTCATCGATATATCTGAGATATTTTACAATTTTCTCTCGCATCCAAGTCTGGTGTAAGACCCTGAGGACCTGCTCCTCCCACCAGCCCACGTGTAAACACGCGTAGCTGGGGGAGAAACAGGCCCCCATGGCCACACCCCTCAATTGTTTCCAGATTTCTTTTCCAAATGTAAAAAAGTTATTATTTAGACACCAATCAATTAAGCTTAATATCACCTTGTTATGTCCATACATTTCAACAGGTCGTTGGCCAAGATAATGAGATATTGCATTGAGGCCATCCGTATGAGAGATACTGGTGTATAGTTGCTCAACATCAAGGGTAATGAGCAACATGTCATTCTGCCATTCCAGATCCTCTATTTTAGCCAAAAAGTCAGTAGTATCACGCACAAAACTCGGCAGTTGTTGAACCCAGTCCTGTAAAAAGAAGTCTATATATTGCCCCACATTTTCTCCACAGCTGTTGATAGCGGAGATAATGGGCCTTCCAGGGATCGGATTTGTTCCTTTATGGACCTTTGGAATTAGATACAAGGACGGCAGTACGGGATGCTCATTGTACATAAATTTGAATTCATCTGCAGAGATGAGGCCTTCTCTGCGATATTTGAGAAGCAGTTTGTGCAAAATTTCATTGGCTTTCAAGTACTCTTTGTTGTTTGATTTTGTATAACAAACAGGGTCTTGCAATTGCCGTAATGCCTCCATAGAGTATTCGGATTTTGGCCATATAACAATGTTACCCCCTTTATCTGCAGTTTTTATTACAATATTGGGGTTGTCTTTTAATTTTTTCATGAGTTCAAAATATTTGGCCCGTTGCACATTGTACTTCCTTCTTTTATTATTGTTGACGCTTTTGTATAAGTCCTTGATGTCAGCAACTATGCAATCCTGAAAAACATCTACTGCATCTTTTACCATGATCGGTACAAAATTAGATTTTCTTTTGAATGGGGTGATTCCAGCACCTTTTTGAATTACATGAATTTTTTCTAATCTTTTTTGTGTGCTGGTGTCACCATCATTAATCAAAGATTGAGAGTTAGTTGCATTGTCTAAATCATTTATATCAAGAAACAGCGGGACATCAGAGGCTGTAAGTTGTGCCATGCTTTCAATATTCTCAATATCAACATTGGTGTCTTTGCTGGTAGTGGATTTGAATTTTTGTAGTGCAAAGAATTTCTTCAGTTTTAATTTGCGGATGAAGCGATATACGTCTACTCTGGTGGGAGCATACTTAAAATTCTGTTCAGGGCAGAAATTAAGACCTAATAGTAGGAGTTGTTCTTCTGCTTTGGTTAAGATTACATCCGACAAATTCACAATGGATTGGTTTAATTCTGTTTTTTCTTTTTCCATGACTGGTTTGTTTTCTTGTTGTTGTTCCATCCGCCTTTCTTTGCATTTCCTTCTCCTTTCCCGTCTTTTTTTGTTTCTGCGGGTGTTGTTGTATCTCTTTGCCGTGGTCGTAGAGTGCGCAACCTCTCTTCCACTAAAAAAGCCATCTCTTCATCTATTCCAAGTATTGGCAACGGTAGGCTGGTTGAAGGTAAATCATCAATTGAGCTCACTGACTCGCTTGATATTGACGCGATATCTGAATTCGAGCTCCCCATTTCAGGTTGTTGTACTTCCCTTCTTGTTGATGTTGTTGGCTCTTCTAACCCAGTGCCTTTACCTCTGATTTGTTGTCTTTTAGTGGCATTGTATTTGCGCGAAAACGTAAATATCTGACCATTGGCATAGTCCGCCGCATCACGTGCAAACTTACTCACTTTTCTAGCTTTGATTTTGTCAGTGTGTTTTTTCAATCTCTCTTGCATGTCATTTTTCAATTTTTTACCCATTTCAGTTTCTTCAATTGCATTTATTTGTTCTTCCAATTTAATGATGTTAAGCAGGATGGCTTCTCTGTCAATGGCAGCATATTTAATTAAAATGTGGACCGAATTCATCGAGGCTGCTAAGTTGTTTTGGCCCCATTCCTTCAACATTAAAGGGTTTGGATTTTCATAAGTTGGGGCCAGCATAAATCTTAAACCTCTCGGTACCCGTTTGACTTCAGCATATTTAGACAGGGAATAATATTCCCACCACTTTGTTATTTCAAGCCGTTTTTCTTTTTCTAACGCTTTATAAAGACTTTTAATGTCCGTTTCAGCTTGTGTTGTTGCATTGCTGACAGTTTTATTAATGCTGCTACTCGGCGTTATGACCTGATTAAATAACAGCTCTGCTTCTTCCTCCCTCACACGGAACTCCTCCGCAGACATTATCCTCGCTTTCAACCCAGTAATGATTTATGCAGCACACGCCTTTCGTTCTGTTTGCAAAATTTAAGCGTGCGATGTGTTCCCTTTCCCCAGCCGGGGACGTAACCTCCTCACCTCTGCTTTGCCGCTTTCACCGTGTGGTAGTTTTTCCCGCGTTGTGGCCACAAAACACTGCAGTCGTGCCTTCCGACTCGGCCGCCGAGAATCGTCTCCACACGCCGGGAATCCTAGGTTTCAGGCCGCAAGAGGGGGCATCCGCTTACAATTCCATCGGAAAACTCAAAAGTCGTAGCTTGAATGCAGACGCCGGCTTTCAGAGGAGGGGGTCCGTGAACGGAAGCAAGCTGACTTCCGTAATTCAATCAGCGCAAACTCCAAAAACAGCCACTACTGGTTCCTGTGAACATCAGAACCCTCCGGGCAATAAGGAGACGGACCACAGACTGGATACACAGCTGTTTAATGTGCAGGGGGTTGAAAATAGCGAGGGCAAGACGCGTTTCGGGCTGCCAAAGCCCTTGTTCACATGCATAGATTCAACGTCTTTTTTTCTTTTTTATAATGCAGTGCTAGCCCGCCATTTCTCTTTCAGGTCACATGATCATAGACATAAACAAAATAGTTTGTATATATTTGATTTACGATGTACTGGCATAATCACAATTTAAAAACAAGAAATTATTTTTAACATTGATTAATTACATCCTTATATTTTTATATATACATATGCACTTTACATCAATTAATTATAATTTTTCCTGGATCACATTTTTTTAACTTGATTATTTAAGTTTATCAATGTACAGGCAGTTTTAACTTAATCAAGCATATTTTAGCATTGTTCAATACATTGTCCTGATCATTGCGTTTTTTGCACAGTATTTTTACTATGTCTATTGATAATCACTCTGCACTGTCACTTTAAATTGTCTGCTCGAAGGCTGGCAGTTTGTCATGTGATCAAGCCTCCTTGGAGGCGAAACGCGTCATGGCGGCAGCGCTGGCAATTATGAAATAAACTCACTTATTTGCACCAGCAACTATTGGGTCCACTCTTCGTCATTTTGGATTTGAGCAGTTTGATTCTGCAGTGTGAGGATTTCCCCAAAAATATATATATATAATGTATATATATATATATATATATATATATATATATATATATATATATATATATATATATATATATATATATATATATATACATACATACATATTCCTGAGGTTCCTTCACATTTGCATTCCATGCAAGACTCTTTTTGCGGCGAAAGTCACGGCACCACAGCAAAGGTAATAGCTTTAAAAGTGATTTATTTCACACACCACAGTGCAATCGAACAAGACAGGATGGTCTACACGTTTTGGCTTCCAATAGCCTTCAGGTGGACCAAAGAGTCCTCCGCGTCTAGAACGTATTTCTAAAGTGCTCAGTGTTGTTTTTGCATTTGTCACCCCGAGTGGGACGGGTATGCTCAGACGTGAGTCCCGTGCTCTCCACACCACTGGAGTCAAGCTATCCTGGTTGATGACGGCTGATAGCCAGAAACCGGTCCTAGGATGCTTGATTCCGGTCCAGGGAAGACATGGCTTGGCAGTTCGGGCTGGACTGTTCCCATGAGGCACAGGGTCAAGGATGATTTGCATATGGCCATGTCTGAACTGGGGTGGTGTGGAGTGCAAAAAAACGACGGATTTAGGCCCAGATCTCTGAACTGGAGTGAATGTATGACATTGTTCTGCATTCTGTCCATCAACTGTTGTTTTTGCATTTGTCACCCCGAGTGGGACGGGTATGCTCAGACGTGAGTCCCGTGCTCTCCACACCACTGGAGTGCAAAAAAACGATGGACTTAGGCCCAGATCTCTGTACTGGGGTGAATGTATGACATTGTTCTGCATTCTGTCCATCAACTGTTGTTTTTGCTTTTGTCACCCCGAGTGGGACGGGTATGCTCAGACGTGAGTCCCGTGCTCTCCACACCACTGGCGTCAAGCTATCCTGGCTGATGATGGCTGACAGCCAGAAACCGGCCCTAGGATGCTTGATTCCGGTCCAGGGAAGACATGGCTTGGTAGTTCGGGCTGGACTGTTCCCATGAGGCACAGGGTCAAGGATGATTTGCATATGGCCATGTCTGAACTGGGGTGGTGTGGAGTGCAAAAAAACGACGGATTTAGGCCCAGATCTCTGAACTGGAGTGAATGTATGACATTGTTCTGCATTCTGTCCATCAACTGTTGTTTTTGCATTTGTCACCCCGAGTGGGACGGGTATGCTCAGACGTGAGTCCCGTGCTCTCCACACCACTGGAGTCAAGCTATCCTGGCTGATGACGGCAGATAGCCAGAAACCGGTCCTAGGATGCTTGATTCCGGTCCAGGGAAGACATGGCTTGGCAGTTCGGGCTGGACTTCCCATGAGGCACAGGGTCAAGGCTGATTTGCATATGGCCATGTCTGAACTGGGGTGGTGTGGAGTGCAAAAAAACGATGGATATAGGCCCAGATCTCTGTACTGGCGTGAAGGTATGACATTGTTCTGCATTCTGTCCATCAACTGTTGTTTTTGCATGTTAATCTGTAGACCACATATTTTGATTCACATGTGATGTGGTCAAGGATGCTTTCTGTTATTCCGTTGTGAAGTTGATAAGTAGTCAGGTTCTGGCCATGTTCGCAAGCTCGACATTTTGTGCAGGCCCGGACTGGTGCTTTCGGGCACCGGGCAATCCCCCGGTCGGCTGGATGGGGGTGGGGGCCGGTTTTGGAACAGGAGGCCGGTTTTGTGGCTGGGGGGCCGATTTTTATTCCGGCCGTCACTACTTCAGAGAGAAGTCTCCAGGTGTCGTGTCTGAGAGTCTCAGACAGACACTATACCTGGCTGGTGACTTCTCTCTGAAGTAGTGATGGCCGGACTGAAAATCGGCCCCCCAGCCAAATACTGTACCAGGCATAAATACCGAGACAAGTCCACTCCGCTCTAGCTGCAGGCTCAGCCTGCAGGGAAAACAGCAGCGCCAGGCCAGCAACAGCAAGGTTGATTGATTGACCGTCCGCCGACTGGTGTCTGTGCAACCAAACACGGAGGAGGAGGCGGTGCCTGTGCGCAGCGCGCAGAATTATGCACTGTCTCCTCCTCCGCGTCTGCGCGCCTCTCTAGGGTGCGCTGATGATGTAAATCCCTGATTCCCGCATGCGCACAGCGCATTGAGCAATTAAAATTGCGCGTGACTGCAGTGACGAGAGTCACGAGACAAGTTGTCAGCAGAGGTGCGCACTTCTTCACCGTCCGGAGCAGCCATAATTTAATTATTCTACTGGCTAGCTGACTAGCTGTAGCCCCCCTGTGTCTGCCCTCAACAACAGGACTGTAGTGCAGGAGGTGAGTACGTTTTTCCGCCCGGCACCAAATGATTGTGTTCATGATGTGGTGGCACAGAGTTGGCGGGCCTCACGTAGTGGCGGTGGTCTGACTCTGTGATCAGTGTCCTAAGGCCTCCTCCCTGAGTGCCTCTTCCAGTTCCTCAAGCCAGGGGGGAACTGGAACCGTCCGACTCCTCACACCTGTTATTCTAGGGTTACTGTGTAGCTGCTGGGAATACAATCTGATGACCTGTCAAGCCGCAGCAGATAAGGCGGCCTCTGGTTTCGTGTTGTCTTTGGCCCTGGCTGGCGCTATTACAGAGAGCACCCACCGCTCGCTCGCTCATTTCCTGTGAGGAGAATGATTGGCGGACTGATGGGGTGCAGGAGACGGCAGACTTAAGTGTGAATAATAATTATTGTGGGTTAGAGAAGTGTGAGTGGTGGCGGGAGGTAAAGAAAGATAGCCGAGAGAAAGACACGCAGAGAGGGAGGAAAGGGGAGATGAAAAGGATTGGAGAAAAGGACGGGTACTAGGAGGAAGTGTGGCCGAGCCATTCTCACAAGAATTTGGGGATGCATTTTTTCTATTTTTGTTGTTTTGTGGCATAGAAGTATCGTATTACTCACCTGTATTGTTGTCCAAAATGTGTTTCCTTTCAGGGATTGATGTGGTCTTCTTTCCAAAGGGCATTTCCTGTAAAATGCATGCGTTTTGTATAAAGCGCTGGAGCACCCCGTGGTGGCTTCTGTGAGCCTATGCAACCTGTCTGTCAGTGAGTGTGAAAGGGAGAGAGTGATGGAAGGTGACACCATCTAGGGGTTGTCTCTGAAAGGTCTGGAGAGTGGTTGGTGACTGGTGAGAGCCCCAGCGAATTTGATGTATGCTTGAGGGAGTGTGTGCCAGCCCCCGGAGCACGGCTTTTATATTTCCGCTTTGTGTGCCACTGCGAGACGCAGAGGAAAACAACAAGAGAGACCTGATTTCATGAAGGGCCATATCTGCATACACATTTTCCCATGCTTACCATGTGGCATAGGAAAGAGGCTGGGCTTAACCTACATAAATGACAAGGTAGCTAAAATGTCCCTTTGTTCTTTCTCTGTCCGCAACCTGTGCCTGCCAGCATGTACCTTGACCTTTGACTGGGTCCACACAATGCCTTGAACCAGTCAGCATCTTCATGTGTGGTGTAAGCAGTCCAATGCAGATCGACTTTGAGACACAGAGAATTTGGAAAGTTTGGACACATATTTAAATTTTTTGATCTACATCACTGTTCCTTATGTATTCTAGTTTACAGCACAAAAATTATGCTTAAACATGAATTATCTTTTGTTTTGTAGTCAATTTATGATTGTGAAACTGAGATACGTGGGAAAGGAATACAGTAAAAAGAAGGGTGCAATGTTTATACGATTGTTTTCATCCACCACTCCACCATTCATAGGTAGGAAGGAGCGCACATTCAGTTTATGCAAACACTTTCTTATGTCTGGCTTTAGTCAATGCATTTTGATTTTACTGACATAAATATAATACATTTATAGGGGTTTTCGCCAGCCTACTTCATTTATATAACTGTAATTAAGTCATCCATATGTGTCTTACACCCACAACAGCACACTGCACGTGGCAGTCCGCTTCAACCGCTGGCAAACTTAACTGAGATTGAAGCAGTGCTTAATTTGAGCTGGTGGTTTCTGGTGCTCAGCACCAGCGGCACTCAATTGTCAACACCGGCACATAGACTAACTGCGCTACCAGGTGCAGACTGCCCTAATTTAGATATCAGCACAACAACATTTGTTTATTAATTCAATTTACATTAAAAAGGTCTAAAACATGTGCCACAATCCATTGTTATAGCTATGAGGGACTCAAATAGTCTGAATTGTCACACTGCTAGGTGTGTGGTGGTTAGTAGATGTGTTGGTACTGGTATTGGCAGCACTGGTAGAAGCTATGGGTGGTGAAAGGTGCAGTGGCTTTCTGACGAGCAGCCCCGGCACTTATTATTTCACAAATTAAGCACTGGATTGAAGGCATTCTGCCCTTTGTCGAGGAGCACATCCACACATTCATTTAAGTGCCAGGGACTGGCAATGTGTGTTAATTTAAACCAAAACATACATTTGCTTTTAGTATTGAGGAGGCCTGTAGATTCCACAAAAGTGGGCAACCGGAAGCCAAATCACAGTTATGCTGCCCTCAGTGGTCCTATGTTTCAGACTGTTATTTATATCTCCTCTAAATCACAAATAAACAACTAAAAACATAAAGGAGCATGTTTAGTGCGCAATGCATATGCTGCACATAAATTTACATCGTGGCCCTCTTCATCTTATGAGTAGAATATTTTGTGAGCTGTCCACATTTTGTCTGAAAAGTGAATGAGTGGAAAGGATTTCTCAGACTCAATTCTACCCGCCAAAAACAACTGGTTGAGAGAAAGCTATCATTTGGGACCTCTGTGTCAAATATAGCAAAAATATCAAAAGCAGGAATGTTCATCTTGGATGTGTGCCCAAAGCTCTGCAATGTGCCTCGTTTTGCGTCAGACACTAAATGAAAACATAGAGCAAATTACAGATGACACTATATGTCTATATAACAAAAGATGGGGACCACGTAGCTGTGCCCTCAGCTGATAAACTGACAAACTCGAGCACAGTTTTTATCCTAAACTGCAACCACAGACATTCAAAAGCATATAATGCATACACAGTGCAAGCTTATAAAATATTACAATTGATTGCGTTATTTGACTCCTTCAAAAATAATAAAGGAATTCTATCCAAACTTTTGTAAAATATGTTCCTCTGTTGCATGGTCTGAGTCTTCCTCAAAAGCAAACATACAAGTTTATACTTTGGATACAATTCCTTTATATCCGTTGGCAAGATGTCTAAAATCCCAAATATATTTAAAGTGATCTATTTTACAATCTTGACTTCCGGTGATCAGTTACATCTGCTGACTAGTTTAATCACCATTGCCCCCAAATTAAGTCTTAGATATTTTCTCTTCTCAGGTTCATTGAATATATTATTTTGTCAAACATTCTAGCCTCTAACATGTGTTAGGCAACACTGATTTGCATATGTGTGGTCTCTGTCTAGAATGGCACACTGTGTGAAAAACAATGACCGGTAATGAAGTCTAAGCAAAGGTAAGAAGCTGGGATTAATAATATCATTCCCTTCATTGTATTGTCCCTTTGAAGCTATGACCTGTGCGTGACAAGCAATGTAAAGAAGTCTTCCCTTTAAAAACTTAGGCCCCATTTCTGAAAGTCTGTGGTGTGCAGAACACTAAGTGTTGGAACTGTTACTGCTGGCGTTAACAAACTCCACTTGGCTTGTGAAATACATTAGCATCGTTTTGCTGTTTGTGTAATAACGAAATGGAGTAAACATCTCTGTATCCCTCTCTCTTTCTCTATCCCTCTCTCTCTCCCACTCTCTCTCTCTGTCTCTTTCCCTCTCGTGGCTTGCGCCCCCTCTTTCGCCCTCCTTCTACCTCCCTCTCTTTCTTTCTCTCACCCATCTCTCCCTTTATTTCTCTCCCTCTCTTACTCCCTCCCTCTCTCTCTCTCTCTCTCTCTATTTCTCTGTCCCTCTCTCTCGCTCCCTCACGTGCTCTCTATTTATCCCTCTCAATCTCTCTCTATACCCATCCCTCTCTCGCTCTCTCCCCCTCTCTCTACCTCCCTCGATCCCCCCTCTCTCCCTCTCTATCCCCATATCTCTCTTGGCTCCTCCCTCATTCTCTATCCCTTTCTCTCTATCCTTTTCTCTCTCTCCCTCTCTCTATCCCTCCCTCTCTCTCTTTTCTATTCCTGTACTTCTCTCCCCTTCTCCCCCTCTCTCCCCTCCCTCTCTCCCCTCTCTATCTCTCCCTCCTTCCCTCCCACGTCCTTTCTCTTGCCCCCTTTCTCTCCATTTCTCTCTCTCCCTCTCTTGCTCCCTCCCTCCTTCCCTCTCTCTCTCTCCCTATCTCTCCATTTCTCTATCCCTCTATCTCGCTCCCTCACGCGCTCTCTATTTATCCCTCTAACTCTCTATACCTATCCCTCTCTTATTCCCTCTCCCCTCTCTCTCCCTCCCTCTATCCCCCTCTCTCCCTCTCTATTCCCATATCTCTCATGGTTCATCTCCCACTCTCTATCCCTTTCTCTCTATCCTTTTCTCTCTCTCCCTCTCTCCCTATCCCTCCCTTTCTCTTTTCTATCCCTGTATTTCTCTCTCTCTCCCTCTCCTCCTCCCCCCTCTCTCTCCCCTCTCTCTATCTCTCCTCTCTCTCCCCCTCCCTCTCTCTATCCCTCCCTCTATCTCTTTTCATCCCTCTCCCCATCTTTCTCTCATTACTCTCCTTCCTCTCTCTCTCATTCTCTTCCTCTTTTTCTCCCTCTACTTCTCCCTTTCTCTTCTTCTGTCTCCCTCTCTCTCTCTCCCCCTTCCTCCCCCTCTCTCCTCCCCACGTAAAAATATAGCCAGACCTATTGCCGCATTCAGTGCTTGCTCATGCTCCCAGCGTTTCTACACAATATTTTTTGTCAATGAATGTATTATGCAGACGACTTCATTTGTTTTTCATGAGTGTTCAGACCTCTTGGCAGATCCGCCTGGGGGTTGGGGAATTTATTTAATTTATGTGTTTTTATATAGCGCGGACTTTACCCGAAGGCGTCCGAGCGCTTCACAATAGGAACAGAGCTGATACGTGAGGAGAACATTACATGTGAACAGATTACAAAAGCAGACGTTAAGTTACATGAGGTAAAAGTGACAATTGTGAGCAAACAAAATACATGAGGTAGAAAATAGTGCACAGGAGGAAAAAGTGACAAGTGTGCAGGTTACAAGAGAAAACAAAGTACAATTAGAGGTATAATACTGCATTATATGCTAGACACTCAGGCACAAGAACAAACGTTACGTAGGCAATGGTGGCACTTGTGCAAATATCAAAGCCAAACAAAATGTGAGAGGTAGCAAACAGTGTGTTACAAGAGAAAAGTGGCGTGTGCATGTTACAAAAGAGTACCCAACACAGGTACAAGGATAATACTGCAATAAATGGCAAACACTCCAACCACAAGAACACACTGGGAAGGCACTTCCATAGTCATGGAGAATAGAATTTTCAGTAATGGGAGGTCTTCCTTCAGATAATAATGAGGACGTGAATTACTTTTGGAGGGGTCTTTGGAGGAGGAGAACTTGAGGTCCGGTTTGAAGGCCTGGGAGGAGGTGGTGGTCCGGAGCTGAGGCGGAAGGGAGTTCCAGATTCTCACCGCGTTGCCTGAAAAGGATTGGGCCATCGATCTTTCCTTCTTGAAAGTGGGAGGTTCAAGCAGTAGATTTTCCACATTATGTGATGGTCTAGAGCCTCCAGAGAGTTTCAGTTTATTCGACAGGTAGTGAGGAGGAGTGCAAGGCTTTGTGGGTGATACAGGCAGTCTTGTAGATAGCTCTAGCCTCGATGGGAAGCCAGCGGAGGGTGGATAACATCGGTGTGATGTGGTCGCTTCTTTTGGCCCCATAAATGAAACGAGCTGCTGAATGGAAAACAAATTTTAGGGGGGACAAGTGTGATTTGGGGAGGCTAGTAAGAAGAGAATTGCAGTAGTCTAATCTGGAGCGGACCAGCGCACCAGGGTTATAAGGTCCTGCTCCGGGAAGAAGCGACGGATTCCCCAAAGAAGGCGCAGTTGGTATCGAGCAGTCTTTGCAATGGAATTGATGTTGGGGATTAGATTGAGTTTATTTTTGATGCTCTCTGAAAGAATGCCTATGGGTACATATGACTGGGTGGGTAACCTGATGTTCTTTAAGGTCATCCTCTACTATTTACTGTGCTTTGAAAGTTGATACAATTGGAATATGTAATGAAAAATGTGCTGGAAAATTCACCATTTTGGTCTGTCGTTTTCCAAAATTTTCTTGGGGGGGGTAATCCCCCTAGTGGAGGTCGGGCTCGCTCGCTGAGCTCTCTCGCTACGCGCTGGACGGGGGCTGGTCTGGCAAAATTTGCCAGGGCTGGTTTCAGTTCCCAGTCCGGCCCTGATTTTGTGCACTTCCAGAACCCTGGGGTGTTAAGCCATGAGGATGTTCTTGGTTCTTGCACTTCTAGATGACTTGGCATCAAAATATCTGCCAAGGAAGCGCTTTTTATGTAGGTAATACTTGGGTGTGGCGTCAATGTTTTTCTTTGGGTTTCATCCAACATTAAGATCTCCCAGTTCCTATGAATGATGCGTTTGATTTCTCCACTTTGGTTGTTAAAGTCCATGATTAATCGTGATGTTGTTTCCTCATGAGTGTCATCTTCATACATTTTTCTTTTTGAATGTTTCAAGAGATCAGCTCTCACTTTCAGTTTGACTCTGGATTTTGCATTGTCAATTACTTCCAATGGATAGCCCCTTTCTATGAAACAGCGTCTCATTTCATCAATCTCACAGTCCAAGTCGGAAGCTTCTGAGCAGTTCCTTTTTGCTCAAAGCATCTCACTATAGGGTATGCTCCATTTTAGGTTTTGCGGATGCCCACTATTTGCATGCAAAATGCTGTTGCATGAGGTTGGTTTTCTATGCATTTTGGTGCATACCCTATGTTCTCGGATAAAGACCTCCACGTCTAAGAAAATGATATTTGATTCACTAATTGTCGATGTGTAGGTTAGATTGTAATCTTTCTCATTAAGGGAGTTGATGAAATTCTGTGAATCGACATAATCTCCTCTCCATACGACACAGAGATTGTCGATAAATCAACAATAGATTTTTATGTTTGAATGTCCTTGTTTGTCTAGAACCCCAATCAACAGGTAGGCATATGTGGGTGCAAATTATGTCCCCATTGCAGTTCCCTGTCTCTGCCGGTAGAGGTTGCCTTTGAAGAGAAAAATATTATGATGTAAGCAATAGGTCAGCATCTCCATTAACATTTCAGAATGTTCCAAAACACTCATTGATCTAGTTTGTAGGAACTGTCTGACGGCTGCTATTCCTTCAGTATGACGGATAGATGTATATAATGATGAAACATCTATTGTGGCCATGATAAAACCATCTTGCCAATCCATTTTTTGAATTCTGTGAGAAAGTCCATAGTATCCCTCAGATATGAGGGTAAAGAAGTGACATAGGGCCAGATGTAGGTCGGTCGGTAACGGCCGAAAATCGGTATTTTCGGCCGTTACTGACCGGTAATTCAGAAATGGTATGTAGGGCCCTGAATTTTACAGAATCGGTAATTTTACCGATCGGTAAATTTACAGATTCTGTAAAATACCGAATCGGTATTTTTACCGATTTGGTATATTTGAGATGTGTGCATGCACACCTCTGCCATATGACAGGCAGACCTGCCCTTGGGGCATGTATGCCTGCCACATGGCACCCGAGCCTATTTTTGGGGTGCCAGAGGGTGTCAAAGTGACACCCCCTGCACCCTTGCTAAAATCGGTAATTACCGATACTGTAATTACAGAATCTGTATTGCCAATTGATTCCTATGGGTTTCACAGCCCATAGGAATCAATAGGAAATACCGATTCGGTATTTCCAGATTCGGTAAATACCGAATCTTAAAGATTCGGTATTTACACATCTGGAAATACCTACATCTCCCCCCTTCATATTTACCACTTCTTAAATACCGAATCGGTAAAATTCGGTATTTAAGAAGTGGTAAATAAGAATTACCTACATCGGGCCCATAGTTCATTAGAAAGATATCCACAAATCTGGATGTAGATTCCAATAATGATCTAATGGAGCTGACTATTGGTCGTCCCGGTGGGTTATTGATTGCTTTATGAACTTTCTGTAGAAAGTAGATCGTTGCAATTATGGGACAGTCTGTTTTCAAGTACATGTATTCCTCGAAATCAATTAAGCCATTCTCTTTCCACCCTAATAGCATTTGACGGTATTCTTTAGTCCATAGCCCTATTGGGCTTTCCGTAAGCTCTTCGTAATGGTCTTTATTCCCCAATTGTCTGTTTGCTTCAGCTATATAATCGCTCATATTCTGGACCACGATGTTTCCGCCTTTTTCAGAGGTCTTGATGATGATCTTGGGGTCTTAGTTCCTTAAGTGCTTTGTACTCTCCTGCCGTTAAATTCCATGTTTTTTTGTTGTCTGTTTTCTTGTTTATGGAATTCGTAGATATTCCATTGATTTCTTCCACCATAATTTCGTGGAATAGATCGATTTTATTCCCAGACGGGAGTTGTGGACAAAATGTGGATTGTTTTTTAAAACCACTGTTGCCCCCTCTGTTTGTGATGATCCCTATTCTATTGTACAGTTCTTTATCAGATTCCAGGGACTGTCCACGTCTCCCAATTGCAAGTTCTTCCCCTTTTTCCAGGGATGTCAATGTTCTCAATGCCGGTAAATCTTTCTGTGTTATGGGTGATATGTCTTGATTATCAGTTATTGGACAATTTGGTCTCTGATTCTTTTCTGCAAAGTATTTTGTAAGCTTGATTTTTATGCAGAATTTATAGAGATCAATGTGTACATTAGGTATATCGATGTCTTTGTAGGGACAAAAGGTCAGCCCTTTGTTGAGCAGTTGGATTTGGGTGTCACTTACATATATATATACTTGCATATAGAGTTTGTCACTGTTACTCTGAGGTTTGCGAGGCCGTTCCAACCTCGCCTTCACTCGGCTCTCACTCATCTTCAGGAAACAGACACGGCACGTCCAACTTGATGTCCAAAACCGGTTTATTTTGGCATTTTATTCATTCCACAAGGCCATATAGACGTGCATAAAGAGTGCATATTTAAAATAGCTCTAGGCTCCACACCAACATCACGTTAAAAGACTTTTTCATTCCATTAAAGAGACATGACCTATTTTTCAATTACACAGCTCAATTTCCTATGACTTGTCATTCATCAGGCTATAGTTCAATTGTTTGGCGTAACACTTCTTCAAAATAGCATATTTAATATAGTGCATATTTTGTAGTTCATATTTTTTATATTTTATTACATTAACATCATAAATCAATTATATGACTTTCCTTCTAATTGTGGAGGGAGTGTTCGGTAAAGTACCTTAATTTTGACATCATTACTGTCCTCTCCCTTGCTCCATTGAAGCCTTATCCTTGCTTATCACGCCTGTGTTGTAACCCACAAATCAATGACAATCTTTTAACGGTTCAACACCATTATTCTTTATATATGTTAATTTTTAATGAAACAAAACTACAACTAGTCATCTTTCCTAATATTTCTGCCACTGTTGAAGATCCTATGCATAATATCATAGACCTAAAGTGCTAGGTGCTTATCTGTAATATTCGGGGTGCTCTAGAACAACAACCCCCAATATGTTACTCTCCCTGAGTACCATTCAAATTCATATAAAGTGCAAATATAGATTTAGCAAATGTCTTTATATGCCTGATCTAAAGTGCTCAGTGCTAGCTTCTCTTTTAGGTAAGATAATTGCTTAATACAACGAGTTTCTCACTAAAAAGTCAAACAGATACTCTTTTCCATAATGTTCATCATTCTAACAGAATTTACAGAAATCTGAAGCGGATCTAAAGTGCATTGTGCTAGTTAATCTATTGATAAGATGATTCCATCTACCTATGAGGGGTACTTAAAATTCCCACAATCTGCATGTCAAATTTAAGCGCATTATGCCTGTTTATAAATTATGTCTTTCATAAATTCCAAGTGCATTGTGCTAAGCTGTTAATAAAGTGCTAGCTCTGCTCAAACTCTATAATATATTTAGTGTTACCACAAATTACATAGCAACCATAAAGTGCATTGTGTCAGCTTCTTCACTAATCAATTTCTAGTTTCATAGGAACATTATATGAAAGTGCCAAATGAATATTAAAAAATAATTGTTAAAGTCGCAATTATTACACAATATGTGACCTAATTATGCTCTACAGAACCTCTTTCTCTGGAATTTGTCTTTTTCATATATATTTGTATTTATATACTTTAACCCCCAATTACTGCAGCACCGAATTCAAAGAGATTCAAAGCAATATCCCCTCAATTTTTGTTATATCCGTAGATAATCATTTCTAGCCACAGCTCTGGATTAGTGGATAGTGCTCTTTCTATAGTTCTTAACAACCAGTAACAATTAAAGGTGTACATACATACAGTTCAGCATATATTCACTTAAAAAACACAAAGTTTACAGAGACATTATAGTTAGAAAACAACATTAAAAAAACCTTAGACTGAAAAAACGCAAAGGTTACAGGGAAGTTATAGTTAGGAAATAGAAATTTTATTAAACTTAGAAAATCAGATAACGTAATATGTGACGACATAAGCTGTGCATTGTGGGAGCATAAGTTATATTTAGCTCAGCTGACTATAACTGCTGAATTTCACTTGTTTTGTACGAGCGAAACCTGAGCCTAACTATAACGTCCCCTGTAACCTTTATTTTTTCAGTGAATACATATTATATATATATATATATATACATATATATATTGTACAATTACTCCTTTCATAGCGCTCGAAAGGCAACATGGACACTCTAAATTTGATTGCTAACTGGTATAATCCAGTTATTTTATTTGGGCCAGTGGATGAGCAAAACAACCCAACGCGTTTTGGCGAACACATCGCCTTGATCACGGCGACAATTTCCACGATCGTATGTGCCTCGCTGCCGTCAGGGTTAGGGGTCTTATGTGGACTTGCGATTGGACTATATATAAATATATATATGAAGCAACAAGAATGCCCTGAGCATTCTGAGAGCACACGACAGCGCCTCCGCTCTCCAGCATGCCTTTTCATCCTGCCTTCATGCTCCGCATTATTCATTAAAGTGCCAACGCGTTTCAGGGCCACTATGCCCCTTCTTCTTGGGCTGCAAAAACTGCAAGGGATACATGCACTGTTAGCATATCCATTTTTTCTTAATTTGTACAAACCCCTCAGTGGGCGTTAGCTAAGTGTACTGCCACCGATGCTTTGTGGGGTTTGAAGTCCTTAGTGCATGCTGACATTCTCAACTTTCAGTAAGCTCCCAAGTCAGTTTCTCAATAATGCTGTCATTTAAAACCTTAAGTAGGCTGCTTTGCATTCTGGCACGATGTTTGAAAAAAGAAGCGCTGCACTCTTGAGTCTTGCAAAGTTGGAGACTCGAGCCTCTGCCTTCGGTGGGCGTTAGCTAAGTGCACTGCCCCCGATTACTGAAAGTTGAGAATGTCAGCATGCACTAAGGACTTCAAACCCCACAAAGCATCGGGGGCAGTATATATATATGTAATCCAAATGCCCTGAAGCAGCAGGAGGGCACACGACGGTACACAGCTAACAGCTTTGAAAGATGCAGCCTCTCTTTCTCCTCAGGTGTTGGTTATTGGCCCAAGAAGAAGGGGGTGTGAGTCCCTGAAACGCGTTGGCATATTACTTACAAGGTGGAGGAGAAAGACAGGCTGCATCTTTCAAAGCTGTTAGCTGAGTACCATCGTGTGCCCTCCTGCTGCTTCAGGGCATATGGATTACAAATATATATATATATATATATATATATAGACACAGTTCAGGAGCACAAGTAGCGAGAGGGGCCACAGGAAAGTTTCTTGAAGTTTATTTAATGAAAAGTCGATATCTTGCCAGCAAACACTGCATCCAAGTACAGGCATCAATACAAATACAAGCGCCAGACGCGTTTCAGGAATACTGCTCCTTTCTTCAGTGGCGTGCAGGTGAGTAATGAAAAAGCGCGCTTCAATCTCGCATATGAAAGAGTTCAAACACCCCGCCCTGTAGGCGCGGCTGCACCTCAGGCTGCTGGATGTTGTAGTCTCATAAAGTATTGCCCATGTGGGTGCGCTTCTCAATACCGTCTCTTAATCCATAAAACCCTAGTGGGAAGATACTCTGCGCTCGTGCTGTGTTTACCCCGCTTTGCAGATTCCGACTAAAACTTCATGCCGGTTTGAGCCCTGGTACTGTCACCGTGCATTCTTTCCTCCTGATAAATCCAGCTCCTACTGGGGCCAGAACAAGCCTGCTGCAGCAGTGAGCCTCTCTCCACGGCCGTGCAAAGCCGTGTAAACATAGACACAGTTCAGGAGCACAAGTAGCAAGAGGGGCCACAGGAAAGTTTCTTGAAGTTTATTTAATGAAAAGTCGATATCTTGCCAGCAAACACTGCATCCAAGTACAGGCATCAATACAAATACAAGCGCCAGACGCGTTTCAGGAATACTGCTCCTTTCTTCAGTGGCGTGCAGGGGAGTAATGAAAAAGCGCGCTTCAATCTCGCATATGAAAGAGTTCAAACACCCCGCCCTGTAGGCGCGGCTGCACCTCAGGCTGCTGGATGTTGTAGTCTCATAAAGTATTGCCCATGTGGGTGCGCTTCTCAATACCGTCTCTTAATCCATAAAACCCTAGTGGGAAGATACTCTGCGCTCGTGCTGTGTTTACCCCGCTTTGCAGATTCCGACTAAAACTTCATGCCGGTTTGAGCCCTGGTACTGTCACCGTGCATTCTTTCCTCCTGATAAATCCAGCTCCTACTGGGGCCAGAACAAGCCTGCTGCAGCAGTGAGCCTCTCTCCACGGCCGTGCAAAGCCGTGTAAACATAGACACAGTTCAGGAGCACAAGTAGCGAGAGGGGCCACAGACTCCGGTCCGCGGACCTTAAGCGTACCGGAACTTCGCGTAGCTAAGCTGATTGGCTCTCCGGTGTCTGTCAACATTCTAAACAGTCCGGAGCGGCCGCCATCTTGTCTCTCGGTAGGATTGAGAGACAAGAGGAGGCCAAAACAAAAGCGAAAATGACCATAAGGGGGCATACTAGATCCTCCCTGACCCCCTAGGTTTAATGTGGAGGTTTTAAAAGGGCCCGCGGGGCAAAAAAAACAAAAACATTTTTTTGTTTTTTTTTCCGTGGGGAGCGCCCGGTCCGCGAACCGGGAAGCGTTCTGGGCAGCGTACTGCAATGAAAAATGAATGATAGACTTTTCAAATGCTGTATGTTAATTGATTGTTGTTTTTGTTGATTATTTTTATTTTTTTTTATTTTTTAAGCATTTTTTTTATTGTGATTGTGTTTCATAATTTATTAAACTTTCTAACATTTCATTGTCAGAAATTTCATAATTATCATGGAATATACATTGTAGTCTCTGAGGGTGTAAAATGTCCTCATTTGCAAGGAGGTTATCTACTGCTTGTACACATTGCAGTAGTTCATTGTCCCAAGTTTCATCGAAAAATTCAATGTCAATTTGATCAATTGTATCAATCAATTCTTGGCTGCTCTCTTGCAGGTCCATTTCAAAAGAAACTTGGTTTTCGCCTTCCATTTTGCCTGAAATTTGGATTAAAAAAATATATATTAGTAGAGATAGGGCAATGTTGGGAATAATTTTAAATAGGCATTTTTTATCAGTGAATTTATCTTTGGGCAGTGTATAGTATCAGAGTGGAAGTAGGAATATAAAAAAGTGTATGTGATTTAACGTAAGTAAATTCATAATTATACAAGAGAAGCCTAACTCCATCCATAACTATAACAGAGAAGTTTCTCTAAATCTATAACTACTACAGAGGGATAGTATATATCTATCAGAAAAAGTTTACCATATTAACTTATAGTGCACAATATACTTCAGTTTTAAAAATAAAAACTTACCTTTAGAAAGAAGTTGAAGGAATTAGTGAAAATACTATTGAAATGTACAGCAAGAAGTAGTAGTCAAAATGGCTGTGTTTTCTTCTCTTCCTTTATATATATTCAGGTATATAACCAATGAAATGTCAGGTAAAAAAAGTAGAAAATGAAAGTAACATTTTCATTGGTTTTCAATTCCAACACTTCAGATGTGTTTTGTGAAGTAATTTACCTCAGGGTATTTAGAGAGGTCTACAGGCTAAATGACTAAATGGAATTCCAATCAAATTTGTGAAAATGGTAGGGATTGGTATGTAGTATGAGCTAATCTATATTTGGTGAAATTGTCTCCAGTGGCTTTTCTGTGAACTACTTTCCCACCTTTTTTGATGGTGCGCTTCCCAGGGAGCGACCCGGTACGCGTACCGTTGAGCGCCCCGGTTCGCGAACCTTAAGCGTTCCGGGAGTCCACCATTTTGTGTTTCGGTCGAATTAAGATACAAGATGGAGGGCAAATAATGTTCAGAATGGGTAGAAGGGGGCACGGTAGAGTTATCTTGACCCCCTAGGTTTTCTGAGGGTGGCTGAGGAGGCTTATATGTGCGAAAAAAAAACATTTTTAAAAAAAATTTCGCGAGGTTAGCTCCCGGTTCGCGTACCGGGTAGCGCCCCAGGGAGCGTACTTTGTTGGAAATTAGTGAAAAATGTTAGAGTAAAATAATAATTGTGAGTGATCAGATGTAGGGTAGCTCTGAGAAGAGCTTTTGGGTTTATGGTACATTTAGGTACTTATAAGTAGGTACCAATGCACATTCTTAAATTCAGAGTGAAAACTCTGTTGCCCTCATCTGAGAAGTGAACTCCATCTCCTCTGTAGATATCTTGCATGTAGTAACGCAAGTTATTGTTGTACAGGGAGCCCATTCCATGGTCTCTCATGTAAGCTGAAACAGATTTGTTTACATGCTTCCTCGACTTCTCAATTTGTGGACAAAATTGGTTTGACCACCTCCATTTCTGTCTTTGGCATATATTTGAATATACCAAGGCAGTCTGAGGAAAAAGTGCCATCAATTGCTCAAAGGTGTCCTTTAAAAGCATTTCCAGACCTACACCAGTCAAAGTGCCCAAGTCATTACCTCCACAGTGCACAATTAACAGGTCAGGTTTGGGCAAATGCATAAAGGTTTTCACCAATGGTATCAATTGGTGACATTTTAATCCTCTGTGGCCAAACCACTTAATTTCCACATCTTGTAAATTGAGGTTAGGTAATTTCCTGTTTTCAACGTACCTTTGAGCCCAGTGAATATAACTATGTCCAACAATCCAGACAGAAAACATGGTGAGAGAAGGTTCTCCTGCAGTCAGATGAAGTGTGGCAATGAAATGGCAGTTGAAAAAATGAGAGTTTAAAATGAAAAAAACTGTGGAGTTTCTGTGTTCATGAAGCAGTAACAGTGATTGGTGGATTTTGATTGCTGAAAACAGAAAGTTAGGGTGCACGGATGTGTTCTTTGAAAGATGTATTTTGAATGGTCAATAAAAAATCATTAAATGAAAGAATGCACTGGATATGCAGGTGCACTGAGAGTTCAGAGTTCAATTGCAACAAAGTTGTGTGAACTTGCAAACACCAGAAGTCTTCCAAGAGGTGGTTGCCATGCAGAAAAGGCAGAAAGGGCAGAGGGGGGAAGGGTTTTCATTTGAAAAAAAGTGAGGGAAGAGTTTTGATTGGGTGACATGAGAGATATGTGTGAAGAATTACAGCATTTCTGTGCTTTTGATAGCTGCAGACTCTGGAGTGCATACCTTTTGCTCTTCTGAAGACAAATTGGTGTGTTTCTGAGACTGTTTTCAAACTCAAAGTATTTGCTAAGGTGAGAAAATATTTCTTTAATTTAGATAGAGAATAGTGTGCTTTTAGGAGAAAATTATGAATTATGTGGCGCAAATTGCTTGTAAATATGCTCCCACATGTGCATGGAAAATTTAGATTTTGAATGTTTGTGTTACATAGCCATGTTAAAAGTGATACAAACATGCTGCAAAGGCAATCAAAAAACGCTTTTATGTGTCTTAAGGACATTTTAAGTAATTTTCCCATGTGCAGTGTTTTGAAATTATGATTTGAAAATCGTTTTTGGGGAAAAGGAATTGTTTTTAAATTTATGACAAGGACATAATGGTGTATGCTTCTTTATACGGCAATTGACTGTCCCTGATGTTATTTTTCCCATTTTAATGTAAGACCTTTCTCTGTGGCGCAAGTTGCTTGTAAATATGCTCCGACCTGTGCATGGGAAATTTAGATTTTAAATGTTTGTGTTACATAGCCATGTTAAAAGTGACCCAACCATGCTGGAAAGGCAATAAAAAAACACTTTCATGTGTCTTAAGGACATTTTAAGTAATTTCCCTGTGGGCAGTGTTTTCAAATTATGAATTGAAAATCGTTTTTGAGGTAAAGGAATGTTGTTAAAATTTATGTGTGCCATATGTCCACAAATTTCGTTTTCAGGGGTGCAGCAGGGTGTTCTTGAGACACCCCTGCACCTTTGGAAAAATTCCTAATTTGCGATGAGCTAATTGCTAATCGCAAATTGCACCTTCATTCTTATGGGCCTCCTGCTCCATGGAAATGAATGGGTAATTTGCAATTAGCAATTTGCTCATCGCAAATTAGGAATGGTAAAGAATTGCTATTTATTCCTTAAAATTCGCTATTTTGGAAATGCAAAATAGTTATATGATACATATGGCGGTTGATGTCTAACAAGATAAGAAGCTTAGGGATACATTTATGATGACTGGCGCAATGAAGTGGACATCACTTACTTCATTGGTAGAGCTTTACATGTATTATGTCCTCTGTATTCTTCATCAAGCGTAACTTTAATCTGCAATCCTGAGTAGGCCTCACCTTAAACAAACCTCTGGATAGGCCACACCTTATCGTCATCCTGAATTAATCATTTAAAATGCTAGGGACAGATTTATGATAGGTGTATGCCTCTTTTGCGCCACTTACAAAACACTGTCCACGGGGAAATGACTTAAAATGTCCTTAAGACACATGAATGTGTTTTTTTAAAGCGTTTGCAATTTTTTGGGGTGACTTTTAACATGGCTATGTGACTCAAACAGTCAAAATCTAAATTCACCATGCACAGGTGGGAGCCTATTTACAAGGAATGTGCTCCATGGGGAAAGGTCTTATAATGTAATATGGGAAAAATGACATCAGAGACACTGAAATGCCTTATAGAGAAGCATACACCATTATGTCCTTGTCATAAATTTGCAAACCATTACTTTTCCCCAAAAACGATTTTCAAATCATAATTTGAAAACACTGCACATGTGGAAATTACTTAAAATGTCCTTAATTCAAAATTTGCTATTCCTTATTTTGCGATTGCACTGAAGGATTTGCAAATTTTGCGATTCCTTAAATGCAATGTATCAAACAAAAAATATGTAAAAAATGATATTAAGGATTTGGAAACTACCACCAACTTCTAGTTTGTGGTAATTTGCGAATTCTTTTCAAAAAGCATTTTTTTCCAAAAAACAAAAGGTGCCATATGACGCCTATACATGTCCTTAGGGCATGTATGTGTGCCATATGCCCCCAAATTTCTTTTTCAGGGGTGTAGCAGGGTGTTCTTGAGATACCCCTGCACGCTTGAAAAAATTCCTATTTTGTGATGAGCTAATTGCTAATCGCAAATTGCAACCTTCATTCCTATGAGCCTCCTAGCCCATGGAAGTGAATGGGTAACTTGCAATTAGCAATTTGCTCATTGCAAATTAGGAATGGTAAAGAATTGCTATTTATTCCTTAAAATTTGCTATTTAGGAAATGCAAAATAGTTTGATGGTATATATGGTGGTTCATCTGTAACAAGATAAGAAGCTTAGGGATACATTTATGATGACTGGCGCAATAAAGTGGACATTACTTACTTCATTGGTAGGCCTTTACATGTATTATCTCCTCTGTATTCTTCATCAAGCGTAACTTTAATCTGCAATCCTGAGTAGGCCTCACCTTAAACAAACCTTTGGATAGGCCACACCTTATTGTCATCCTGGATTAATCATTTAAAATGCTAGGGACAGATTTATGATAGGTGTATGCCTCTTTTGTGCCACTGTGCGTCACTTTTATGATGCAGCGGCGGTGCTAATTTGCAATTAGCAATTTGCTCATTGCAAATTAGGAATGGTAAAGAATTGCTATTTATTCCTTAAAATTTGCTATTTAGGAAATGCAAAATAGTTTGATGGTACATATGGTGGTTCATCTGTAACAAGATAAGAAGATTAGGGATACATTTATGATGACTGGCGCAATAAAGTGCACATTACTTACTTCATTGGTAGGCCTTTACATGTATTATCTCCTCTGTATTCTTCATCAAGCGTAACTTTAATCTGCAATCCTGAGTAGGCCTCACCTTAAACAAACCTCTGGATAGGCCACACCTTATCGTCATCCTGGATTAATCTTTTAAAATGCTAGGGACAGATTTATGATAGGTGTATGCCTCTTTTGTGCCACTGTGCGTCACTTTTATGATGCAGCGGCGGTGCAAAAGATTTGCTATGAGGCGACAACATTACAAATTGATGCATTTAGGCAGATATGTCATGGTGTAAAAAAAACGTACCACATGAAACCGATGCAGCAGTGATGCAAAAGATGCACCATGTCGCAAGACAGGCCTCACTTGGGGCCATATGTATTAAGCTAATTAGCATTCGCAAAGATCAAAATTCTACGAATTTCGGCCTTTGCAAATGTTAATTAGACAAATGGTATGTATCAAACAAGTTTGATGCAAAATAAGGAGTAGCAAAATTTGCTATTCCTTATTTTGCAATTGCACTGAAGGATTTGCAAATTTTGTGACTACTTAAATGCAATGTATCAAACAAAAAATACGTAAAAAATGACATTAAGGATTTGGAAACTATTGTGGTAAATTGGTGGTAATTTGTGAATTCTTTTCAAAAAGCTTTTTTTCAAAAAAACAAAAGGTGCCATATGACGCCAACACATGCCCTTAGGGCATGTATGTGTGCCATATGCCCCCAAATTTCTTTTTCAGGGGTGCAGCAGGGTGTTCTTGAGACACCCCTGCACCCTTGGAAAAATTCCTAATTTGTGATGAGCAAATTGCTAATCGCAAATTAAACCTTCATTCCTATGAGCCTCCTAGCCCATGGAAATGAATGGGTAACTTGAAATTAGCAATTTGCTCATTGCAAATTAGGAATGGTAAAGAATTGCTATTTATTCCTTAAAATTCGCTATTTAGGAAATGCAAAATAGTTTCATGCTACATATGGCGGTTCATCTGTAACAAGATAAGAAGCTTAGGGATAGATTTATGATGACTGGTGCATCACCAGGGATGTGTCAGTCATCCTGCGCCGCTGTTCCGCCACCCATGGTGTGCTGCATTTAGAATACGGGGCATCATGGGGCAAAAATGGCACAGATGCGTGACGTATCTGTGCTGTAAAGGTAGTGATTGCTGGAGTTGTATCGCAAGTGCGATGCAGCTCAAGCAAGGCTCAGGGGTGCCCCATCTCCACAATGTTGCGTCAAGACCTATGCCTGCTTAAAGCAGGCGCAGGGTTTTGACGAAGCTTTCTCCTATCTGATTGTAAATACGGCACACCATGGGTGGCAGAGTAGTGGTGCACGTTAACTGGTGCATGCCTGGGGATGTGCCATTTAACATAAATCTGCCCCTTTACATTTAAGTATGTGCAGGACACACAGAGTCGGTGAGGCTTATCCAAGGTTAAGAAGAGATGAGTCCTGTTCACTGAAAATTTAGACATAGTCTTCACCTGCTCAGCATTGCTGGACATGGCTAAATAATAGCTGCAAAATATTACTCTTGTTAAACAATTTTACTATTATAATCTCTGAGATTTGTCTCTTACTCTGCAACATCTCATTGTTGTTATCTTTCTTTAAAGATAAAGACAACCTCAACATGAGCGACAATCTGCAATCAGTTGATTTTGACCTCATCATTGAACTTGTAATTGAAACATCAGTGGATGTTGATCCCTTGGATGATTTAAATCCTGAGGATGAAGAAGAGCGTGATGAGGATGCAGATTTGTCCGAATTATATGACATAGGATGGGAAGCTGACCTGCTTGAGCCTATGGAAATATAAACATTTATTTTTAAAATTTATAGTTAATAAAAAGTAAAAAGGTAAACCGTTTAATTTAAAAATAAAGACACCTTCAAAAGCAGGTTATGTGTAGTGTCTTCAATAAAATATTAAAATATGCTCATAAAATTAGATCAGATTCACATATAAAATAGCACAGGTAACATAAATATAAATGTCATTTCTTTTCTGCTATTTCTGTATTGTAAATTTGCAAGGACTAAAAAATCTTCTATTTAAAATGTCAAGTAGTGTGTTAAGTTTTTGATCACTGTTATTGTTTTACTGTTTGGTAATAATGGTTAATAACATTTTTTATTATATTTTACCACAGATTCAACTGCAGATCATTTCAAGATTTCACCATGCCAACAATAGAAAGACAGAGAAAGGCTGCAAAACGTCAAAGACAGCAGGGGAAAGAAAATAAGCAGCAGTCCTCTAACAAAAAGATTTGTCAAGTCACGAAGAAAGCACCGGGTAAGAGCACAAAATATTTCATAAGAAATATGTGTAGTAAAAAAAATATTACTACAGAAAATGTTTCAGTCCATAAAACGAGAAGGAATTCAAATGGAAAGGAAAGGCCAATTAAAAATGTTACTGCTAGAGCAAGAGATAACTCTGTGCATGATAGTAGAAGGAAACAACAGTTTAGGGAGATTCGTAAACGAATGTTCCGCAACAGGATAATTGGCAATTTGTTAAAAAATATTAAGAAAGGTCAACAGAAACTGGTTTTTTATAAGAGAAAAAAAAAAGTTGAGAAAGTTATTGATCAGGCATTTGAAATTAAACGTAAGTTATTTATTTTGATAATCAATAGAATTAGGAAGCTAAACAAGGCAATTTATGATTTCAAAAGAAATAGTAGATGGAAGAGAATAGTTAATCGTAGTAATTTTTGTGAAGTTTTTTCTGGAGAATGGATGCATAGTTCAAGCTGTGAGGCATTTTTTAATGAGGAGAGTTATTTCCAGGATAATGATTTGGTGCATGCAGTTGACACCAGTGGTCGTGCTTATGAAGTGAAAGATGGTTGTCCAGTTGAAAAAGAAAAACTTGTGACAACAGAGGCAGAAGAGGTGTTAGGTAATGAGGTTTTAGGAAGATGTGCTAAGGGTCCTGTGTACACCTGGAAGTGTAGTAGTATTTGCAGTGTGCGACAGGATTCCATCAATTTGCTTTGTGATTTTGTACGGTCATTTAATAAGAAAAGTTTGAAGCAGAAAATAAGGTTGTTGCAAGAATTAGATCCTTGCA
Source organism: Lissotriton helveticus (assembly GCF_964261635.1). Taxonomy (NCBI): domain Eukaryota; kingdom Metazoa; phylum Chordata; class Amphibia; order Caudata; family Salamandridae; genus Lissotriton; species Lissotriton helveticus. The sequence continues at coordinate 1,863,939,127 of NC_136057.1, forward strand.
GAGTAAGAGAAGTGACAGGTTTGCATGGTCATTCACTGGCTTGTCTTTCCAGGAGAGTATGCCAGAGTGTTTTTCATCATTTCAGGATGCTAGCAGTGCATCATAATAAAGTGAGGAAATTAGTTAGAATGTTGTATTATGCTAAGAGTCCAGCAATTATGCTTAAACAATTATGCGCTGCTCTTTTGCATGGTTCTGAAATAGATGTGAAGAATATATGTGAAGAAATTGAGTTTTGTTACTTTGGAAGTAAAGAGGAGAATGTTGAAATTGAGCAAGAAGAAGAGGGTCATGTGGAAGATAGTGTACAGGTTTCCAGTACATATAATTTCCAGAGGGAAATTGCGACGTTTGAGGTGAAATCAAGTGAGAGGCCTAATTTCACTTGTGTGTGTTGTCGACGCACTTATTATAAGAATCAGACTAAGTTAGTGGATTTATATGCAAAAAGTGAAAGGGAAAATAATAGTGAATGGAAGGATTTCGCAACATACTTGATGGTAGAAAATTGTTTTGATTTGGGATTGGATCAACGTGTGTGTACTTATTGTTGTTGCAAATTAAATCAAAACCAGATGCCTGCTAGAGCAGTTCATAATAATCTGGAATTGGTTGAGATTCCTTCTGAATTGAAGGATTTAAATACTTATGAATCTATTTTGATTCAAAGTATCCATCCCTTTCAGGCTATTGTAAGAATGGAGCCAAAGACAGGGAAATTGCCTCCATCAGATTTACAGAGAGGATTAAAGGGAAGAGTTGTTTATTTGCCTCTAGATTTGAAGAAAAACATTAACACAATTGGAGTAGAAAAAGTGGAAGAGGAACCTCTGGTTATCTTAGTTAATGGGGTTCCGACAAAGAATAAGAAAATATGGCAAGATTTAGTAGATGTTAGGAAAGTTAAAAAGGCAACATTGTATTTGAAAAAAAATAATAAATACTATAAGAATGTATATGTTGCAGAAGAGGAAGTAAGTGAGGAAGAGGATTGCGATTTGTGTGCTGGTCAAATTGAGAAAGTAGAACCCTCTACTAGTGAAGAAATATATGAACATTATAGTGTTCATCCTTTGCATTCCAAGGAAGTCATGGGGAATGCTATTGAGTTGTTTCAAATGAAACAAGCCAAAGGGAGTCCCATTAGTGTTTGGGAGGAAAGTTTGGAAGCTCGGTGTTTCCCACAGCTTTTTCCAACAGGTCAGGGAGGAAGATATGATGAGCGACCTCATCAAATTCCTGCTTCTGAATACCGGACTTTGCGATTGTATGCAGGAGATGCTAGGTTTCGACAATGCATTCCCTATTTGTTTCATCTCCTGTTTGAAAGCGATCTGTCTGGACTGTCATATGCAGTGAACCACATCTTGAAAAGTGGTATACACATGCAAAACATCTCGGCAAGTGACTTTATGGATAAAGTCAATGTCCAAGACAGTATTTTGGATTCTCACCTGATTAATCTCATGGCGTGTCAGCGTGGTACTAATGAGTACTGGTACCGTCGTCATGGTGATTTAAAATGTATGCTGAGGAACTTAGGTACTCCCACATGGTTCCTCACTCTGAGCTGTGCCGAGTATGGCTGGGAAGACTTACTTGAATTTCTACGAGAGGCAAATGCTAACGTAGATAACATCGAATTCAAGACACCCGGAGAACTGTGCTCTTTGGATCCAGTCAATGTATGTAGGTACTTCAATCATAGATTTGAAGCTATGATGTCTTTCATCATGAATAAGAAGAATCCACCTCTTGGAGAGGTGTTGGATTTCTTCTGGAGAAAGGAGTACCAAGCAAGAGGTGCTCCTCATATACATATGTTGCTGTGGATCAAGGATGCACCTAAATTTGGAACGGATCCAGAAGACTCAGTGATGAGTTTCATCCAACAGTATTCTACGTGTGCTGTTCCAAACGCAAAGGAGAAGAAAAGCCTAAGAGAAAAAGTTCTGCGTTTCCAAAGCCATCGATGTGGAAAGTACTGCCGTCGTAAATTCCGAAACAAGGACAAGTTCTACACCAAATGTCGTTTCGGTTTTCCACGACCGGTGATTTCTAAAGGAAGAGTAAACAGTTTGATGTCTTCGCTGCGACATAATGTCATGAAGAAATCACCTAAAAACACATACAATTTGAAGAGGAACGAAGAGTCCAAGTACATCAACGACTACAACCCGGTGATTTTGTCCATGTGGAATGCTAACATGGATATACAGTTTGTGGCTGATAACTGTATGGCTGTGGCTCGGTATGTGACGTCTTACATCACCAAAAAAGAGAAGACAGAATTGAAGGATATGTGGGAGGACATTTCCCATGAAAAGAGCCTCAGCAAGAAGTTGTACAGTTTCAGTCTGAAGATGTTGTCGCATCGAGAAATTGGAGCTTACGAATGCTCTGACCGGTTGTCTTCAGCAAGTCTCTATGCCAAGTCCAGGAGTATCGTTTGGGCGAGTCTTGGTCTTGCTGCAACGCGTAATCGAGTTCTCAAACCTGTGCGGGAAATTGAGTATTTGGCGGAAAAGGAGCCAAACAGTACCGACATTTTGAAGACCAACATGTTGGATACATATTATCCAAATAGAAGCAGTCACCTCGACAATGTTTGTCTGTATGAGGTTCTTCAAAATTACATATTCAAGAGGAACATCAAAGAAGATACTGAGAAAGGAGTGTATCCTGTAATAGGAAGTGAGGGATGTCTGGTCAAGCAAAGAAAATGCCACTTGGTAAACCATCGAAAATTGAGTGGCGAATCTCCTGAAAAAAAGGAGTTTTTCTATTTAGCACTTTTGCAACTTTTCAAGCCTTGGCGTGCAGAAGAGGAACTGCTTGGAGATTTCCTCTGTTACGAAGACTCTTTCAATGCCGCCAAGGAGACCATAGAATGTCCTGCTTTTCCCAAATATGTAGAAATGTTGAATGCGGAAATTGAGCAGGAAGCAACGATTGCAGCCGAGATTGCCAGAGACAGTTCTCAGGACAGTCAGAGTTCTGCTTCATTGAGTCAGGATCCACTAGGAGGACCTGTTATCGAAAATGAAGCTGCCACTGCCATGAATGAAGTGGAAAGAGCCATGGCACATGCTCAGGAGGATGCGGTTAACTTAGAAGAGTTGGAAAGACAACTCAACGTTGAGCAGAGGAAAATATATGACGAAGTTACCATGCAAATTGATCATGGATTAAGTCATGACAAGAAAGAATGCTCATGTACGTCGTTGAAGCCTGTCCGACTGTACGTGAGTGGAGAAGCGGGAACTGGAAAAAGTTTCCTCATTAAAGCAATTTCATGCTATTTGCAGGAAAGGACAGAGTCATCGCTGTCTTGTGTTGTCACCGCTCCAACTGGACTGGCAGCACATAACATTAAAGGGATTACTTTACATCGTTTACTGATGCTGCCAGTGGAGCATGACAACAAATTACAATATCACAAGCTATCTGGAGATGCTTGTTTTGAAGTTTCAAGAATCTTGAGGAAAATGAAACTTCTTATCATTGACGAAGTAAGCATGGTTTCCAATGTCATGCTTGCCTTTGTGCATTTGAGGATGCAAGAAGTTCTCAAAACAGAGTATGATGTGTTATTTGGTGGCAAACACATCATTGTTTTCGGAGATCTTCTGCAGCTGACACCAGTGAAAGGGCAACCTGTGTTCAAAATGCTCACGCATGAAGATACCAGGAAGTGTCTAGGCAGCATTGGCAACGTCAATATATGGTTAAACTTCAATTATGCTGAACTGCATGAAAATATGCGTCAGGCGAAGGATGAAGTTTACAAGACTATTCTACAAGATGTTAGAATTGGAAAAGTGACCGAGCATGGGAAAGAAGCTTTACATGCACGATTACTGTCAAATTTATATCCAGAACAAGATGTTGTGCCTGAGAATATTTTTCAGAAAATTACTGATAAGAAATCTGGAATATGTTTGATGCCAACTCTTGCAGAATGTGCCAAATTCAACAACAAAATGTTGCATTTAGAAAAGCAAGAGATTGTGAAACTGGAAGCTATTGACAGAGTAGAGCATATGGGATCAACAATTATTTTGTCTGAGAATCTGAAAACAAAATTGGATTCATTAGAGAAGAGTATATCTAAAACTGCAGGTTTTGAAAAGACTCTGAATGTGTGCTTGAACTGCCGTATAATTTTAAGAAGGAATTTACATGTTGAAAGAGGTCTGGTAAATGGATCAATGGGTAATGTTGTTGATTTTGTAAAATACAGAAATAGAGATGGAATTGAATTTTTTAAAATTAAATTTGATGGCATTGAGGAAGTACAGCTAATTGGTCGTTGCTCTGCTAGATTTTTGCTTGTAAAAGACTTATATGTTCGCCGTAAGCAGTTTCCTGTTTGCTTGGCATATGCGGTGACAATCCATAAATCGCAAGGTTTAAGTGTAGACTGTGCATTGGTGAATATTGGCAGTTCTGTGTTCAAGGAGGGTATGGCATACGTGGCATTGTCACGAGTTAGAACTTTATCGGGATTGTACTTGATTGAGTGTGATGTCACAAACATTTGTGCGGATCTAGATTGTGTTAAGGAATACAATAGGTTAAGAAGAGAGTATGCGTCACATTTGCCTCAGTATCCTTTGTTTGAGAAACGTGTGGTAGGCCGGAAACGAACAAATGTGACCAATACTGGGGAGGTTGTAGCAAAAAGACGAAAAGTCGATGAACCTAAAATTACAAGCAGAAACAAAAAGGATTCTGTTGAAGATGTTGTTGGTTTTCAATTTGAAAACAGTTCTGGTGTCAACTGCTATGCTAATGTAGTGGTTAATGTTTTGTTTTCTCTAGAAAATGTAAAAGAAGAGATTGTGGTCAATTCTGATCAAAGATTTTGCAGTTTGTTAAATTCTGTGTTAGAGAAATGTAGCACTGATAGAAGAAACATAGAAAGTGTGTCTGAAATTCGAAATCTGTTAGACAGATGTTCAGGCCAAACACAATTCTCTCAAAATATTCAGCAAGATTGTCAGGAGTTTTTAATGTATATGCTTGATGTATTGCATGCTGAAGGTGTAGATGTAGATCAGCTGTTTGGGCTTTCTTATCAATGGCAGCATGACTGCGAGAACTGTATGGTATCAAGTACTACTAGTGTAGACTCAGAAAGATTTATATATTTAACTTTGCCAGACAGTAAATCAGTCTCCTTTAATAAGCTAGTAAAAGCAGCTGATCACAACATGGAGTGTAGCCAATGTAAAACTGAAATGATGTCAACATTATTTATACGAACATATGGCCAGTATGTCATTTTAATGTTCCAACGATGTAGGCCTGATGGAACAAAATTGACAACTTTAATTAAAAATTTTGTAGCTTCGCAGTTGTCAATATCAGGAAGGACTTTTGTAACTGCAGCAATTATATATCATGACGGCCCTTCAATAACATCAGGACATTATACAGCTTATTTAAAGTCTAGAAATGGCTGGTCATTCTGCAACGATTCTGTTTTAATTTTCAAAAAAAAATTGCCGTATGACCTTAAAAACTCTTACCTGGTGTTTTTAAAACCAAAATTTTAGGGAAATAATCTTGGGATGTGCTCTGTGGAATTTCAAGAGGTTCTAATGGCTCCTACACGATTTGGCCTTGAGGATAAGTGTAGTACAGAGACATAACTTTTTACCATAACACTGGACGTCATGGAGAAATACATGCACTTTGAATGAGTTCAGAAAAACTATTTCTTTTTATAAGCTAATTGAAGCAGCCAATCAAAACATAGAGTAGAGGGAATGTAAGTCTGCAACGCTGTCTACTGTTTTACATTGCTTTGTGATTGAAAGTGATGTAGAGAATTAAATAATTGTAGTAGTCATAGAGGTAGTGTAAGTCTGCTTCATAGTAAGCAGTATCAGTGTCATAGGAAATGTAGAACATGACTGAGCAAGAAGGGGAAGATATTACTATTCCAGGATTGTGAAAATGATCTTCAACATTTTAATTCTGAAAGTTGCGGAAATGCCAAATGACGGGATTGGCTTACAAGAAATCCAAGAGTTATAAATGGCTCTGACCAGATTTGGCCTTGTGGAAACTTGTGGTAGAGAGCAAGAAGTCATTTATTGCATGTAACGTGTTTTTAAAAACGATGGAGATTTTCTTTCAGAAAGTGGCGGGCTGAAAGTAATAACAGCACAAAAGAGTGTAAGCTGTTCATAGGACATCCTTGGACGTCATGGAAAGTAAGTTAACTTTAAGGAGTTCTGAATTTTGATTTCTTATGTTGTATGGGTTTTTTAAACACAATCATTTTGATTGTGTTTTTTTTCCCCCGCTGTTATATGATGAATACCTTCAAGTCACTGTTTTTAGTGAATTTTGATACATTCTGAGAACAGCAAAAATAAACCATTTAACATGTATAATTAATTCTGTACTGTTTGCATTTATGATGTATATGTAGAACTGTGTAGGAGGCATGGAGAAGGTGAGGCTTCTGTAAGTCTCAAAGTTGTTGCATGCAGTGCTGCACTTCTGCGTATTCTTTCATATGCTGGACTACATCTGCACAATGAGATACCTAAGCAAAGGAAACACAAGTGATGTGATTGTGAAATGAGCAAAATAAATTGCACGTATTTCATTTACATCACCTGTGTTTCCTATCATTACGAATCACATTGTGCAGATCAAGTTTAGGTCTGTCCAGGGAAACATAGGAGGTTTGGACTTTGTTCAAGAGTGCAGTGGACATGACTCACTTCATTGGTAGACCTTCACATGTATTATCTCCTCTGTACTCTTCAACAAGTGTAAATCTCATCTGCAACCCTGAGTAGGCCTCACCTCAAACAAACCTCTGGATAGTAGACATCTTATTGGCATCCTGAAGCAATTATTTAAAATTTTAGTGTCTTGCGACACTTTTCTGAAACAACAGCAATGCAAAAGATGCACCATGTTTTAAGATAGGCCTCACTTCATCTGCATCAAGATACTGTTAGTTTAAAATGTATATCTTTAGGACTGTGTAGGGGGCCTGGAGAAGCAGAAGCTTCTGTAAGTGTCAAAGTTGTTGAAAAACTGTTTGTCCTTCAATCTTTTCCCTTGTCTTTTCTAATTTTTAAATACATGTTTTAATATTTTTCAAATGTTTGTTCTCTCTTTCACAGATTGAAAGTATAAAAACAAAAAGTGAGTAATTTAACGACAATTATAAGGTAAATGTTTTGTATTCTTTTCGTTACATTTCTATCACATTCACCTACTATTAGTTCCACAGCTTCATTTCTTTAACCCTCAGTTTCCTGCCTTTGCTACTTTCCTCATTCCTTTCTCTATTACCTACTTACTCAACTCCTTCCACTCTTTTCCTCAGTCCCTCTCTTCTCATAGTTCCTCACTCTTGTTCACTCACTCCGTCTCTATTACTCTTAGTGTCTTTGACTGATCACTCTATCACTACTTGTTCATAATGCTTTCTCTGTGTAGTTGAAGCACACTAAGGGGAATATTATGGACACAGCCAATAAAATTATTGCTCTTTTTATTGGCAGAAAACTGGTGCATAAGTGGTTTTAGCGGCAGTTTTCTGCCACAAAAGCAGCTTTAGCGACACATTTCTGCCAATAAAAGCTGCAAAACTTTTATTGCCTATGTTGATGATATGGCTCTATGTTACTTACATTTCTTTGCTGTTTCAATTAATCTTTTTCTGTTATTTTTTGTTTTCTGTTTTCTATTTTTTCTCTCTGTTATTCCTCATGTTTTAATCTTATTTTGAACATTCACTCACATTCTCCAAGAAACTCTTCTTTGTTAATGTTATACTCTCTTTTTTTTCCTTTCACTTCGTTATCTATTTTGTTTTTCACAATTATACCCTCTTCTGTCTTTTCTTCGGTAAATAGATCTATTAAACAGTATCTCTTCTTTACTCCCTATAGCTGTCTTTCTTTTAACATCACTCTCTGTTTACTTTCCTTATACTTACACTTTTTAATTTTTTTTATTTTTTTGGTTAGCTCCCGGTCCGCGTACCGGGAAGCTAACCCGGGAGCGAACCAAAAGAAATAGAGCTTGCCAGAGTGCTAAACATTCTAGCAATTTTTTTTGAAAGGGAAGGTAGTTCTGAAAAGAACTTTTTTTAAATATTTTTGTTGTTTTATATATTTTTTTTTTTGAACATTTTTTTTTTTTTTTGAACGATTTTATATTTTTTTGGGGTTTTTTTGGGGGGGGGAAACAACAAAAAACAGGCGTTGAAAAGGGCTCAACAGGAGCAAAAAAAAATTACTGGGGGCGGTTAGGGCAATCATGGTGTTCATACGCCAGGTTGAGTGCATTGATGCTCATGTTGCCACAAGCTAATAATGCACGACAGTGCATACATAAGTGAATCATGTGCCCAAAATTTTCTTGAATATTTGGCACAGTTTCCCGTGCCTCTTCTGGTGTTAGAGAAATCGGTATTGTTGGTCTGGCCACAGGAGTTGGTCTTGGATTGTCAAGCATATCCCTTATTTCCGCCCGGCTGTAATTTAGTGGATGCTTCCTTGTCATGTGCCTGTGCATTGTGTGATTTCCATAGCTATATTTTTTGTCCGTCCCTCTGGACAATTGTTCTTTGCATATGCGGCAGGTATTGTTGTTGTTGTATAGCTTTATTTCGAAATATTTCATTTCATAAAAGCATTGCAATAAAAACAAGTACAGATTAAAAACAGTTGTGCAATTTAAAAATCAAGAGAAGAAATCATAAAAAAAAAAAAAATATACAACAATGCTAAAAAACGTCCATCTTGGGACAATCATACGGACACATACTTTATCAACCTTGGGGGATGGAATGGGACACAACAATAGGTAAGTGGGCCGATGGATTATAAATTGGAGCCATTACTGGAGGATCATCATCCTCGCGGATCTTATCCTCCAAGCCCACCCCAGGTATTTCGCCAAGCCACAAGCGAACAAGGGTTGAGGGTCTGATCTTAACAGATATAGTGCCTCCGCATATGACCGTGTGCCCAGCCTCAGACAAAGCGGTTTCAACCATCTACGGCGAGGAATAGTATATGCGGGACATACAAACATTAGATGGAAAATAGATTCAACACTGTTCGTACAGAAAGGGCAAGTTGATACAGTTTGCCAGGGGGGTTTCCAGTTTGCTGTCCATGATCCCAGGGGCAGAACACCAACCCTGAATTTAAAATACAGCGCCCTATCTGTTGGGTTGGAAATCACATCCAAATAATGTTCTCTATAGGGGCGGCCTTTAATCGACAAAAACTCCACCGCAGATCTACATAAGTTGGTTTGTTTAGCTCTCTCATTATCCACCCACGCCCAGAATAATTTCTTTAATAATTGTTTGGGTGGCGAAGATCTGTTGGCCCAGGCGTCATCCAGACCGAGTTCACAAAGCAGACGCTTTACTTCCAAGAGCCAACCGATCTTATACCAACCCGAGGTGGAGAGGAGCTCACGGAGAGCATCTGCATAACTCGAAAGTTCAGGAACATTCCATATACGGGCCCACAAGAGAAGGGGGCGTAACTTCGCCTGTTCAGCTATGGAACGTGTACCTGTGTCGAATAGGAGAGGGAGAGTTGGGGAGCTATGAGGAAGCCTCATTAAATCTTTGTGGAATTTGTTCTCAAGATGGGATAGAGTGTCAAATTTCTGAGTACCCCACAACTCCGCCCCATACAGTGCCGCACTCACAGCTTTTGCCCTATAAATATCTAATATCACCCCGATAGGCTTAAGGGAAGAGGCACGGTGTTCTTTTAATAGGGCGCCCGTGACCCTCCTATGAGCCAGAATGATCTTTTGATGGTGCGCCTTCCAGCTCATAGAGTCACAGAGGCGAATTCCTAAATAATCGAATTCCCTTACCCTTTCTAAGGGAACTGAGTCCAAAGATGGAGGGTGGACTGTCTTCCTGGGGGGATTCAACACCAGGAACTTGGTTTTGCTAATGTTGATAACCAAGCCCCTGGTGGCACAGAAGCCCTGGAACCTAGTTAGCAGGGTTTGGAGGCCCACCGGGGATTTCGAGATCAGCAGGGTATCATCTGCAAACAGGAGTGTTGGTATCTTCCTGCCCGCCAGGGAAGGGGCGTCTGCTGGTAACTGGAGCAGATGCTCCACCACTCCATTTAGATATAGTGAAAACAGAGTGGGGGCTAGCACACACCCCTGGCGGACCCCCCTGTCTACAGAGATGCGAGGTGTTTTTTCGCCCTGCGCACCCCATCTGATTCGGGCAAAATTTTTCTCGTGAAATTTAATAATTAGTGCCAGCAAATAAACGGGCATACCCAGACCCTCAAGAACAGCCCACAATTGGTTGCGTGGGACTAGGTCAAAGGCAGTCCGCAGATCTATAAAAGCAAGATACAGACTGCCCTTGCCCAGTTTGACCACTTTCCAATACAGCATGAGGAAACGGAATGTCTGCTCGATTGTGCCGGTACCGGATCTGAAGCCGGCCTGAAAGTCAGATAAAACCTGCGCCTCCTCAGCCCATTGGAGAATCCTCCCTAAAACCACCTTCCCTGCTACCTTCTGAGTGGAATCAAGCAGACTTATGGGTCGGTAGTTGGCAGGATCGTCCCTACACCCTTTTTTGAAAATAGGGACAACTTCCGCGCCCCTCCAGGAATCCGGAAATCCACCGCCCTCCAAGGCCTCATTTAGGAGTTTAGCAATGAGTAGGCTCCACTCCTCTATATTAATCCGTAGCAGGTCGCCAGGGACTCCATCTGGGCCCGCTGCCTTATTGGGCACGATACACCTAATTGCTACTTCTACCTCCTTGGGTGAAAAGGTAGAGTCAAAGTGTAAGCTGTTATCCGGTATTATGTAGCTATCGCCCCTACACTGACCCCTAGCCCCCAGAGAATTGGAATAGAGTTTTGAAAAATGGGCCAGCCAAGCGTCCCCTGTGATGTTGCAAGTCAACAGTGAGTCGACTGGCCTATCCCTGCCTCTAAACAAGGCCCAGAAGGCCCTTGAGTCCTTCCTGGACCCAGCATCCATTAATTCACTCCAGAAATTGGTTTCGTGGGTAGCCCTTGCCACCTCTTGGGCTTTTCTGTATTCCTTCCTAGCAGAGGAAATCAAACCAGGGTCTTTCAGGCCTACTGCTCGGATAAGGTTGCTTTTGGCCAGACGACAGGCAGGTGAGTACCATTGATCTCTGCCCCTTAGTGCAGTTCTCCACTTAGCCCCACCCCTTCCCATGGGAACTAAGAACAGGTTGCCAAGTGATGCGATGGTCTCCGTGAAAGTCGTTAGAACGGCTTCATCGGAGTCCAACGTACCCAAAGTGCCCTTGGCTTCCAACATTATGGTTCTTGCTTGGGCCATTCTTAATTCATCTGAAGCCACTTTGGCCCATTTCAAACGTCTCCCACAGTTGGATGGGACAACTTCGTTAGAAGATTTCCAGGTGGACCGAGGCGATGCTAAATCCCCTGCCTCCCATGGGAGAGCAAGTGATAAAACCAAGGGATTGTGATCACTATCCGATGTTTGTTGGACCTCCATATCAAGAAAATGCTCCCACAAATTGTGGTTCAGCAATATATAATCTATTCTAGAGGTGTGGCCCACCCTATTATAGGTGTGCGCACCCCTTGTGTCTGATTTGGAACGGCCGTTTGTGGCTCTTAGGGCATATTCCAAACAGAGAGAATTGATGTCGACAGCATTCTGTGACCATTTTTTGATGGGGTCGAGAGCGAGCAAGGGGATACCTCTCTTGGCATCGTCCTCCCAGGTATCCAGAATGTCTTCACAGGCCAGCGGTTCGAAGCAACAATTAAAATCACCAGCCAAAACGATAAAGGAATCAATATCGCAACCACCAAGCTCTTCTTCAACTCCAGAGGAGGATAGAGGAGAAGAGTTCCCCACCCGGCCCCCCCTAAGATACAGGTTAAACAATTCCATAATCCTACCCCCCGGGCACCGAATGGTAAGTCTCAGGAGATCTGGCGATTGGGTATTTATGTGTTTTATGGTAAGCCCCAGAGAGATACTGACCCAGACAAGAAGGCCACCAGAAGGGCGGCCTTTGCTGCCTTTAGACTTGGAGGCCGGCACGTGGTACGTCGCAAAACCAACCCTGTGCACGGGCTCCAGACACCAGGTTTCTTGTAGGAGACAGATCCCAAAAGGCTCCACAAAGGAATTCCAGTCAGGTTTATTTAGATTACGCACAAGCCCTGCCACGTTCCAACTTAAAATCTTGAGCGAGGAACTACCTACCGAGCTTTTACAAGGTTGGGCGGCAGTAGCTGGGTAAACAACATGAATACCGTCAAGCCGGGGATGCTGAGGATGAGCCACAGTTGTCAGCGAGTCATGGGCTAACAAGATCGCTGCTGAGGAAGTGCTGGCATTGCCATCGGGCAGGGGAGAGTACAGCAAGCCCTGAACAGGGGTGGCCTGGGGCATAACCTGGATCAGGGAAACAATGCTCCCCATGTCCAAGGTAGTCAACAGTGGTGAAGACTCAGCCTCCACCTGCGAGGTATTAGGTTTGGGTAATGGTACCGGCGCAGGGGATGTTACAAGTCAATCCACATCTTCGAGGCTGGCAAACCTATTAGAAGTTGTAATACCAAGCCAGCCACTAGTTGGATTGTGCTCCTTAGGGGCAAACCCCCAGCTGAACTGCTGGGGAACCAGAGTCCAATTACCCCCCTGAGGGTGCACAATCCGGGGTGGATAGAAAAATGACAAAGGCCTCGGGGCAATAGAAGAGCCCCCATTCTGGCTCACCCAGGAACAGATGTGGTTAGCCGTAAAAACATCATCAAAAGTTACGACAATACAGTCCCCTGGGATTGATTTCCTAGTTGTTCCCACCCACGGGACTCTGCGAACCATTGTAACTCTGCTCCTCCTACCATTAGAGATAGGTCTATAGGTATTGAGCCAATGCATGACTTTATTATGGAGGGATTGCTGGTGTTCGTAGTAGCCATTCTCTATTTCCGGCACACCCGTCAATACTGCCACATAATCGTTGGCTTCAGGTGGAAGATCGATATATCCCCCTCGGAAGTTGCTCTTAAAACTAGGACCCCCCAAAGAACGGCTGTTAAATTTGTTTTGGGAGGTATGAGCAGAACGAGAACTAGACCTAGTGGAATTCTGCGTTCTCGCGTCGGCCAGGTTGACACGAATATGTGGTTGAGTGGTAGGGGCGCTTGAGGTGTTGGCCCTGGACTGGAGAGCCGGGATTGCAATATCAACTCTCTTGGTCCGTGGTTTGGGGATGGGCTGGGTGGAACAAGGCACAGTAGGATTAGGCTGCAAACCTGGGATGACCGTGGGGGGGGGGGTAGCAACCTGGGCAACTCTATTGTTATCTATCAGACCCTGGTGTTCAAGGCCTCTCAGGCCAAGAGTGGCCAAAGCAATAATGCTTTTCTCCATCTCTAGGAGGTTGTTCTCTATTCGAGAGAGCCTTAAATCCAGGGGAGACAGGAGGCTTTTTAGGGTGTCCCAAACTACTCCTATAAATTCTCTTTCCCTCCCTTCTTGGTCATTTGGGGCAGAGTCTAATCTCCTGCTTGGTGAAAAACTACCAGATGCCACAGAAGCAATCCCCTCGTTGTTAGCGCACCAAGAGGCCTGTGGGGCGGTGAAAAGCGTCCCTGTACTACCATCAGCTGTTGTGCTACCAATAATAGACAAATTACCACCCCTATTTAAGATCTTTTTATGTGGGGAGGATATGCTAGGTGAGCGTTTTCTTTTATTTGGGTTGCCAGGGATGCTGTCTAGTCCTCCATAGGTAGTGGAGGCAAAAGAAGAATCTGACGAGTTTAGGATGGAAATAGGGGCAACAGGAAGACTACCCGCAGCAGTTGATTGACCCTCGGGCAAAACAAATGGGCACAAAGGTGTAGGGGGGGTAGGTGAAACTGGAATGTTATGGACATCAACCTTAATTTGAGCTCCCTCTATATTATGAGCACGAGTAGGAGTGATAGCAGATGCAATATGCCCAAGGGAAGATTTCTTATGGGTAGCAAAATCGAGTGACAGCTTTCTAGCAGCTTCTAGGTCAAGAGACACTCTAGTTTGCAATTTGGTGATTTCTTGGTCTATGGCAATGTTCGTTCGTGTAATAAAGTCATCCATAGGTCCATTCGGGGCCGGCCCCCCCTTGGCCGCCCTGTTGCGAGTTACACGAGTACACATGTAGGCTAACAGTGACTAGCAACCAGGACCACGCTAGAGAACAGCCACAGATACCAACAACAACCAGGTGGCGGGAAAAGGGTGACAGAGGAGGGGCCCAGACCAGACCACTCAGACCTCGAACGGCCTCAAACGGCCCGGTCTTTGCCCTGTCTTCGCCCGGGCTGCGTCCCGCGCTGCGGGAGTGTAGTGTTGTTAAGTAAGGGGAGAAAAGGGGCGAGGGGCGGGCCAGCAGGGAGAGCGGACCGGAAGCTCTCCGTCGGTCTCGCAGGGACTTCTGGGAAATGAAGTCCCTGCACGCTCGCAGCCCCGCTGGTTCCTCGCGCCCCTTACCGCCTGAGTCCTGAGTCCTGCTATGCTCCTCCCTGATGCGTCCACCACCAGTGTCCACCGACGCAGCGGCACCCGCGGAGCGGGTGCGGCAAGGAGTGGGCTTCAAAACTCGTGCGCTGCTGTAAAGTGCGCTGGTGCACTACGAAGCCTCGTCGCTGGAGCCTGGAACCGCCATTCTATGAGTAAGTGTCCCGCAGGTTGGGGAGACAAGACCACTTTTTAAAACCCTTGATGGGCCGGGGGCGGGCCAGCAGGGAGAGCGGACCGGAAGCTCTCCGTCGGTCTCGCAGGGACTTCTGGGAAATGAAGTCCCTGCACGCTCGCAGCCCCGCTGGTTCCTCGCGCCCCTTACCGCCTGAGTCCTGAGTCCTGCTATGCTCCTCCCTGATGCGTCCACCACCAGTGTCCACCGACGCAGCGGCACCCGCGGAGCGGGTGCGGCAAGGAGTGGGCTTCAAAACTCGTGCGCTGCTGTAAAGTGCGCTGGTGCACTACGAAGCCTCGTCGCTGGAGCCTGGAACCGCCATTCTATGAGTAAGTGTCCCGCAGGTTGGGGAGACAAGACCACTTTTTAAAACCCTTGATGGGCGGGGGGCGGGCCAGCATATGCGGCAGGTGACATACCTCGCATTGACTTTTTTTTGGCCACGAGGGATCGAATAAAACTGCCAGATGAAACTGGCTTTCTTTCTGGAAACCCGGGGCACCTCTTCTAAGAACTGTGGTTCTTCTCCCTCCTCATCCATTTCTTCATCTTCCTCCTCAGTGTTGGTAATGACCTGGGGAGGTGGTCCTCTCTTCCCATGAGGAGGTGGAGGTGGTGGTGGGGGTGCACCAGCTGAAGCTACCAATGAAGCCATTTTCCAACAAGCAAAATAGGTCTTCCTCTCACAATGATGAAAGTCAGAGTGAGGAAAGGAGGGGTTTTCATCATTTGGGAAAAACAATACTTCTCAACCAATGAAAAGTGTTATTTTTAGGTCATCTGACCTAGCCTTACATCATTATGAAACCAAAAGTGAAATGAACCAATGAAAAGTTTTATTAACAAGTCACATGACCTCTCACGCTCATGTTACGCGCTGCGGAACGCGCCCCGGTTAGCTTCCGGGTCGCTAAGCTTCGCGCCCCGGTCCGCGCCCCGGGACACTTCCGGGTGCGCTAACGCGGTACGTCACAAGACGCATTACGCGGCAACGCGATACGTCGCGTTTTCGCAAAGCGCCGCGGATCGCTTCCGGGGAGCTGCGTTTCGCGCCTCGGTCCGCGCCCCGGGGCACTTCCGGGTGCGCTAACGCAGTACGTCATAAGACGCATTACGCGGCAACACGATACCGTCACTATGTTGATTTTTTACCGGTTCGCGGACCGGGTCGCGGCATCAAATTGAGCTAACGGGAAGCTTCCCGGTCCGCGGACCGGGAGCGAAACAAAAAAAATATTTTAAAAAAATTATTAATAAACATATAAAATATATTTTTGGATTTAAATAAGAATACATTTTACAGCTATAGATATTTGCTATTAAAAAACCATTGAAATTCACTGAAAAAACCATAGGTTATAAACCATATATAGTTAGGAATTAGCATTTACAAAACCTTGAAAATTCACTGAAAAAACCATAGGTTATACACCATATATAGTTAGGAATTAGCATTTAAAAAACCTTATTTTACTCACACAAAACCATTGAAATTCCATATATAGTTAGTTGCACTAACTATATATCGCGCACCCGCAATCCACTGCTGATGATGTCACATATTACATCATTCATGACATGGTCAGTGACATCACTGATGACATCACTGATGACATCTCAAATGACATCACTGATGACTCCACTGATGACATCTCATTTGACATCAATGACCACATCACTGATGATATCATTCATGTGACAATACAATGCATCTCCTCACATTTTAATATAACCTCTGTTTCACCCAGTGTTAAATACAGAGTATAATTTTTGAAACCATTGACACACCAATACTAGTTACTACATATGTACTCACTGATTCCTACGTCTACACACACATTCACTCATTCACCCATACAATCATTCATACATACAATCACTCATCTTTACAACACTATCATATGCACTCATACACCTATACAGACACTCACACTCTGCCACTCATCCATGGAGTTACTCACACACCTAGTCAGTCCTGTAAAGAATCAATCACACTTCCATTTTCTTGTCTATACAGTTAAACATAGAGCACCTTACATTTTCAAACATATACTAACACATACTTACCTTGTTATACAATCATTGATATAAGTACACATTGATCTGCACAGAGTCACACACCTCCCAGCCAGCCACACACACACTCAGTCTCCCATACAAATACTTGGACAATCAATCAATAACCCATATAGTTACTCATATAGCTACTGATCAACACATGCAGCAGTTTACAGAACAACAGACATAATGATGCACAAATTAAGACAGTTTAGTCACTAACCCATGCACTCAGTGAGATACATTTAATCACTCACTCATACAGTCAGTCATGCACCTACTAAATCCTTCATCCAGACACTTATACATCCACTCATTCTTCAATATGTAAGACATATTTAAACTTTACAGAAACATAAAATCACTGGATGTTGTTATCAGTGATGTCATCAGTGATGTCATTTGAGATGTCATCAGTGATGTCATCAGTGATGTCACTGACCATGTCATGAATGATGTAATATGTGACATCATCAGCAGTGGATTGCGGGTGCGCGATATATAGTTAGTGCAACTAACTATATATGGAATTTCAATGGTTTTGTGTGAGTAAAATAAGGTTTTTTAAATGCTAATTCCTAACTATATATGGTGTATAACCTATGGTTTTTTCAGTGAATATATATATATGTATATGCATATATATATTCACTGAAAAAACCATAGGTTATAGACCATATATAGTTAGGAATTAGCATTTAAAAAACCTTATTTTACTCACACAAAACCATTGAAATTCCATATATAGTTAGTTGCACTAACTATATATCGCACAACCGCAATCCACTGCTGATCATGTCACATATTACATCATTCATGACATGGTCAGTGACATCACTGATGACCTCACTGATGACATCTCAAATGACATCACTGATGACATCACTGATGACAACATCCAGTGACTGTATGTTTCTGTAAAGTTAAAATATGTCTTACATATTGAAGAATGAGTGGATGTATAAGTGTCTGGATGAAGGATTTAGTAGGTGCGTGACTGACTGTATGAGTGAGTGATTAAATGTGTCTCACTGAATGCATGGGTTAGTGACTAAACTGTCTTAATTTGTGCATCATTATGTCTGTTGTGATGTAAACTGCTGCATGTGTTGATCATTAGCTATACGAGAGGCTATATGTGTTATTAATTGGTTGCCCAAGTATTTCTATGGGAGATTGAGTTTGTGTGGGGGTGGCTGGAAGGTGTGTGACTCTATGCATAGATGTGTGAGCAGTTTATTCACTAGGTGTATGAGTTCAAGACTGCATGTGGAAACAGCTACATGGGCAGTTGACTGTGTGCATGAGTGTATTGATGAGTGAATGGATATCTCAATGCTACATGTCATAGTAAGTACATATGTAAAACACAGTACATGTGAGAGTTGGCATATATAAATAACTGTGCATGAGAGCCACTGAATGAGTGAGTGGTTGTATCGATCATTGTGAACTTGTATCAGGGATTGTATAAGAGAGTAAATATGTGTTAGTATATGTTTCAATAAGTAAGGTGTGTTTAACTGTATAGTTGAAGAAATGGAGGTGAGATTGTTTCTTTGCATGACTGACTGGGTGTGTGAGTAACTCCATGGATGAGTGGCAGTGTGTGAGTGTCTGTATACACTGAGTGTATCTAAGGTTATATTAGAGTCTGAAGAGGTTTATCGTATTAGCACAAGAATGATGTCAAATGAGATGTCATCAGTGATGTCATCAGTGATGTCATTTGAGATGTCATCAGTGATGTCATCAGTGATGTCACTGACCATGTCATGAATGATGTAATATGTGACATGATCAGCAGTGGATTGCGGGTGCGCGATATATAGTTAGTGCAACTAACTATATATGGAATTTCAATGGTTTTGTGTGAGTAAAATAAGGTTTTTTAAATGCTAATTCCTAACTATATATGGTCTATAACCTATGGTTTTTTCAGTGAATATATATATATATATATGCAAAATAAAAGCATTTCTCTTGCTGGCGCCTCCCTTGAATTGGTGTTAACTTTTAGGGCAAAACCATGTTTACAAATCTTTGTCAATATGGTTTTACATCAAAAGGCATGTGTGGTTGCATGGGAACGCATATGTACCACCCATGTAACGCCCCCTTTGCGCAAAGTAACACAAAGCAGTGCTTCGCTGATGCGGGCAGTGTTACCAGATTGGGCTAGATTACGCACAATTGGTCTATATTTCTCCCGATTGCGCTGTAAAATTTTGGTTTGTGCTAGTTGCCAGATTTTAAATATATATACAGCACTTCAGCAAAGTAGTATGTTAAAGCGCTTTATTAGACAAATATTTACTTGGCAGCCTGCTGCAACATCAATTCCAATGCATTCACCGCCTGCTTTACGCTGTCCCTGCCCCTCCTTCGTTAAAGTAGCAATATTGGGCTACTTTGGGCTACTTTTTGGTTGGCTTTGGGCTAGAGAATACTTAAAAAATCTGGCAACACTGGATGCGAGTGTCCGTGTTGTAGTGCTGCCGTCACCAGGGTCGCAAGCGCCAATGTGTCACTCTGTGTGCCAAATCTCACAACTTGGCCAACATGGAAGTTAAGGGGAATCACTGACCCTACATTAATCCATAGTTCCACACAAGAAAGATGGTGGACATGACACATCTGTATGGATATGAATGTTTATTACACATTCAGTGGAGTGTTGCAGCTGTAGCAATACAGGGCCATAGAAAGTTCAAGTTTCAGTTTTTGGCACATGGAGGGCAGCCAATTAGAGACAAGCATGTTTTCGGAGTTAGGCTGCACCAACATATGTACTTATACAATCCCTCCGCCAATCCGCACACACTTATAAATTCACTATATACTCTGCTTGCAGTACTCTAATGATCCAGTCTCTCTGTACTTGTACAATGACCGAGACAACGTTACATAACCAAAGATTTCCCCCACTGTTAAAGGTAAGTTGGCTGCATACGCTGTCCAGAGCACGATGTAATGTGGTAGGGCCCAGGGGCAGCATGTTGCATACATAATGAACACACGGACACAAATAGTGGACGTGGGTACGGGCACGTGCGCTTGACTCCTTTTTATTACCAGGGTCACATGTTCAGTGACGTCTGTGCTGGATGTGTGTGGGTTGAGTGTAAGCCAGCCCTCTGGGAATGGTTGGTGCTGGCAACAAGTACAACAGTAATCATTGCATCAGACACAGAGATTCAATCATAAAGGGTCAAGATTTGTGCTGCACTAAGGTAGGGGCACCAGATGTGAAATAATACACAAAAGATTCTATCGTAAAGGGTCCATGACTTGTGGTACACTGAGGTAGGGGTACCAGATGTGAAATTATACACAAAATATTGTATCATAAAGTGTCCATGAGTTGTACTGCACTGAGATAGAGGCATCAGAAGCCTTTAGTGTCTGCGCAGCCAGCGATGATGCGTGGTGCAGGTGAGCCGCACTGGGAGCAATGTGTGTTGCCTACTGGACTGCGTCATCTGCAATTGTGACTCAATGTGAATTGTGAGCCCTGCTATCCGCAGTGTACATCGAAGGCAGTAGTCAGCACAGAGATCAAGGAATGCTTTTAGTCACTCCCTCTTGACAAAATTCTCTCTGAAATAAATAAATCATGTCTCAATTTAAACTGTGAGCTCTGCTGACCGCAGTGCAGGTGTATGGAACAAAAGATAAAACATTTATGGTGAAGAACCGGGCCTTTGGGCCTGGCGGCGCAGGGCACGCCTGAAATTTTCGAGTTCACCTGCCTTGTTGCACAGAGACACGGAATACTCTGTTGGCATAGAAAGCCAAGTTTATTAGCTGCAGCTAAGCACAGTTGTCCAAGAAGTACATCAAGTATGTTCTCGGGAGACTGCCACTTTACTCCGTGGCTCACAAGCTTTTATCGTCAAAACACATCTGTACAAACATACACCCAATGCACAAAGTTTAGCCAATCAGAAGAGTTTGAAAACAAGGTGTTGTGCAACCAGAATGCTCTCTGCTTACATGTTGTGTCTTATCCAGCCCCCAAAATTAATCAATACTGGTACCCATGGTTCAGTGTTGCAATGGCAGGACATATCTGTATGCTTCAAAAGAAAGGTTGTGAAATAGGAAAACACAGGGAGAGAATAGCGAAGGCCAGAAGATAAGATATGGCGAGAGAAGAATACTAAAGGCTAACAGATAGTTGATACAGGGATTAGGTAGTCCAGACAAGGATTAGTTAGGCCGGCTGGTGTCTGAGATTGGTTTAAAAACAAGGACGGAGGGGGGTTTTCGACATGTTCCAGTCCAAAAGGGCAGAGACACTTCGTTCATCGAGCAGCCTGTGTAAAGGCAACACAAAATGGCAGCGAATGTAAGATGGAGTCGAAAGTAAAGATCCTCAGACCCTCCTTTTGCCATTACACAGGCAATACACAAATACTCACGCTAATCTGAATCAATGTCGATGGTCATGAGGTCGTCCAGCTGTTGCTGCAACATTATCTTCGTATTCTCCGTTTTCTGTGACATGGGTCTTGGGACACACATAGTAGCACAAAGACCACAGATTGCGGGGCCACATTGCAAACAAAGGCAACACGAAAAGATGATGGCCAAAACTACTCCAACACAAGTCAATACCTTCCATCCCCATGTAGACAGTAGTCCCCAAAACCATCCCATCAGAGACCAATTTTCTTCGTCCTGGTGGATGGACTCAGCAATGTGGTGTAATTTAGAGATGGCCTGGTATACAGTAGGGGCGTTGTCAGGTATGTAAATGCAACAACTGGATCCAATCAATTTACAGACTCCACCACGATCTGCAAGAATGATGTCTAACACCATTCTGTTTTGTAATGTCATAAAGCGATCCGCCTGAACCTCAGCAGTGATATTACTCAGTGCTCCGACAGTTTCATTTATTGTTGCTTCAACTACTCGAATGAAATGCCTGAAATTTCTACTATTGGCCATAGGGCCCCAAAATGGGAGGAATCCTTTAAGGAAATCGCCTCCTTCTTGTCCTACTGTGTCTTCCAAAGCAATAACCCCTCTACCGTACCTTGTCTTGTGATGTCCCGAAGGAGCTGTATATGTTGGAGGGAGGAGAAAAGCCATATAAGAAGTTCCTGAGAAATCGGCTGGTAGCCATGTATAGGCTCTGTCATGGCAAACGAAATATGTTCCTTGAGACGCTACCAGTGGTGGAGACGTTCGGGATGTATAGATATAGGTAATGTTACAAGTGCTCTTTCCCAATTGAGCCTTAGGACTTTGACCATTTGCTTGGAGACATAGGTGACCTTGGTCGGGTACAGTATATATAGGTGGGGATCTTTTCCTTTTGGCTCTGTCTGTAAGACTAGTGACGTAATGTGTCACATTCCAGTCAATGTACGCTTGTCATTCGTCAGTGGGGAATTCATTAAATTTCTCATAATGTTTTGACATAGCCACTATTCCTTTTGTTAGTGCGTCATGACTAACGTCAATTCCATCCCTATACGGACCTACAGGATGTCGATGTTGGTTCTCATAGGCATTGGCAAACATAGAGGTGTAAGCCCAAGCAGATCTTTTTAGGGAGAAGAGTAGAACTACATATGGCATTCCTTTATCTGTATTATGGGGTAAAAGTCCACATACCCAGCAATCGGTGGTATTGATCACCAATTGATGCTGGTGTAACAATTGAATGAAGGAATTGTTGAAATACTCCATTCTCCTAATTTGCTCATGCTCTGGTAGCGTATGAAATTGGTGTGAGGAAGCAGTAGTGCAAAAAGACATAGGGTGAGAGGTAGGTGTAGGTACAGATGTTGACTGTAAAGTGTGAGTAACCCAACCCACACAAGCTAATAAAACACATAGCAAAGTTAAAACACATAGTACTACGCCACATCTATTAAATAATAATTTACAATATTTCTTCTTCATTTTGGTTCTTTTATCAATTTCTGATTCACCGTAAGTCATCCCCTAAAGTGTTGCTCGTGGCAATCTTCCTATCTCACTCAGTTGTGGTTATTAGCCGTCCTATGACACTGCAAGTCCTGCAGACCTATTGCCACTACTCAGGTCACAACCCAAGTATCCTACCACAACCCTGCAACCTAAAATAGGATGAGTCCAGTATCACATATATAATTCAGATTTTTCAAATGCAATTTAAAAAAAAAAATAATGTTTCAAATGTCTTTTGCCACTCTAGGCCTCAAATTATATCTGTCCTTATCTGGCACAGTTTGGTCTCGAAAAAGTGTCTCTGGATCAGTTGTATCTATTCTGAGATGCGATGGTACAGCTTTTTGCAAAATGTCATTGTCCTCTTTCTCAGACTGAGTCCATTCTAGGTGTGCATCACCAAAAGGTACAAACCGGGGGACCCTCTCTCCTTCACAATCACCTATACCTTCGCGGACCCACTGATCAATAGGCAAGGGCACCTTTTTGCAGTGCACACCATGGATTCAGTTCTTTTTCCCAACAACTTTCACAGCTGTACGTGTTGTCAGCAGGACCTGTCTCGGCTCCCGCCAGCGAGGCTCCAAATTCCTCTTCCTTTGGAAGTTTTTCAGACACACCCAGTCGCCAGGTTGGAGGGTGTGCCCAGGATCCGAGGAAGCCTGCGGCAAGGTGTCTTGTACCTGCTGATGGAGAACATGCAATTTAGTGGTGAGGTCATGCAAATAGTCAATTAACATTGGGTATTCTATGTCAGAGTACTTCTTGGGTCTAGGGACACCCCAGACATTAGCCGGGCGTCCGAACACGATCTCATATGGGCTAAGTCCCACACGAGAATGAACAGTTGTTCGAGTTGACAAGAGGGCTAAAGGTAAAGCATCGGGCCAGGCAAGACCTGTGCTGGCTTGTATCTTCGCAAGTTTAAGCTTGAGAGTGCCATTATAGCACTCTACCAAACCCTCTGACTGAGGGTGGTTTGCCGCATGGAATTTCTGCTTAATACCAAGCCCTGCGCATACTTTCTGCATGATTTGACCCACGAATTCACTTCCATTGTCACTCCAGACAATTCAAGGTAAACCAAACCTCGGGAAGTATTCTTTCAGAAGGACCTTGGCTGTAGACAAGGTAGTATTATCCTTTAGGGGGTAGGCCTCTATCCATCTAGAAAAGGCACACACCACCACAAGGACATACTTTAGGTTATTGCATCCCTCCATATGAATGTAGTCTATCTGCAATACCTCAAAAGGATTTGTTGGGGGAGCAAAATGGCCTGCTGGGGTTGGTGTCCCTCTTCCTTGGTTGTACATCAAACAAACAATGCAATGTTTAACAAGGTTGTCTGCACATTTAGGGATCCCTGCATTCTGCCAAACTGGAGCCAAAAGCTTGCATATTCCTTTCGCACTGATGTGGGCTGGACCATGCGCCATAGTTACTATTGGAAGTACATAGGCGTCTGGTAACAGCCAACGTTGGTGTTCCGACAATTCTGTCCAACACCCTGTCGCATCCAACATTCCCGTACCATCTCTCCACTTACTCAATTCTTTCTCTGTAGCTTCTTCCTGAATCATTTTCACACTTTCTATTGTGTCCTCACACATTCCTCCTTGAGTGGCCCATCTAGCAGGTCCAGCAACATACTGTTGCAGGGTTTCTGTACTCACACAGAACTGTGCACAGAGGAGTGGAACCTTGGCAAATTAGGGTGTCCCAAAACTTACCTTAGCAACCAACTCACCCCTTACCGAGCTAGCTACAGTGTCTCATTGGACATATCAAACACCCAATGTTTAGACAAACCAGAACATGAACTTACAGTACCTCAGGGTACGTGGGACTCATGAACACTCTTTCGTTATATTATCATTACAAACCAGAACATGGAGTAAAGAAGACACATGTGCATTTGAAATGTTTATTTACTAATGCCGTCTTCTCAGGCGCAGTATCTTAGATAATACAAGTATACTTATTATCAGTAGCAAAATTATCAGCATAGTTACTAAGACATAAAAAGCGAATGGTGACAGCATGTTAACATGCTGTAATGAATAAGAGTTAACAACACTTATATCTCACCCTCCCTAACACATATATTATATTATTAGCTAAGAAGGTCTCTTTGGGTTGTTTTAGGGCGGGCCCATACCTTAGTGTCCTAGCATGAAGGAATCACATCAGCATACACCAGCTCTCTCTGCATGTGCACCGCATCAAGTGTGTTAACAATTCTCGTGCAAAGCAATATCAATCCCGCCTCAAGCCCAAGTTGGCAAAGGCTGCACTTGTGTTATGACTATGAAGGCGTGGAGATCAGACCTCATAACAATTCCATATCGTGTTGCTCCTGAAACTTCAGCACTCTCCGTGCAGACATGGTTTATTAAACAAAACTGATATCAGAGCAATAACATATTATTCTCACATACACCACGGCAAACCACTAGGTTGAAAGCTAAGTCAACAATTAAGGGTCGTGTGCAGAAGTTGCAAGAAAGGAAAAATGGCGTTTAAATCTCAAATGTACCTATGCTAACTTAACACGATATAAGGATATATAGGAGCTATACAACACCCCCCCATGATCCGAGAACGGACTAAATAAGATAACAGAAGTGCCATCACATGAGAGCAGAATCCATTTATAAACGAGCATGAATAAAAATTCAATTATAAAAACTAATGCTAAAAAAATAGCCCACAAGTATAATGTGGCTCAAGCCAATAGGCAAGCAAAAAATAAAATGTCTTGACCAAAAGTCAATAAAATCAAGGAAATGCTATCAATCAGCATGTCAATTTGAGGCAGTGTCTATGATAAGACTGTATATGAAAAGTAAGCTGCAACAGCCTCCAGGAGGAAGTCACTGTCCTCATCCGAAAACAGTTCAGCCATCCAATTTAAAAGATGAAAGGAACATACGTGATCTTCCAGCACCGGATCCTCTATAACCATCAGAGGACAGCTCGGTGGGTTTTCAAGAAAACTTCGTTCCAAGAAATTTCGCGCTGCCGACAACACATCCCAGGGACCCATTAGTCCATGTGCCACCGCCAAGGCCATAATCCTTTCGTCAGAACAAACCAACTCGTGAGCAATGATAGGACTCATCAGTTGATCAAAATCGACGTCAGAAGATATTGGTCCGCAGAGACACAAATCAATGGCCCAAAGGAAATCACAGGTCAGGCAGTGAAATACAGGCTGGACACAGGTGAAATAGGAGAACCGAAAAGATAATCCAAACGCCGTGCTTAGAGTCGCCAACGGCAGTGTGCCATAATAATCAAGCATGCGGTTGCGAAACCGCGTCAGTAGCAACTGAGCGTGGTCTTGCACAGGAAGGGCATCCATATTTAAAAAGGCAGAAAACCACCAATGCGCCAGCCGCTAATGCAAGTAAAAATGGGAACCCTCCAAACAAGGATGAAAAAATAGAATGGAAGAAGGCAGGGATGACTCCAAAAATCTTCTCAAAGGAAGTCACGAGACCACCGCTAACAACTTTAAAAAAATGTGCTAGGCCCGTTGTGGAGGATGCGTTAAAGATAGAACGGACCATGGCTCCGAAATGCAAAGGCAAATCAGTGTTTAAAAGAGCTTGAACCTCCGTACGGGTGTTAGCAATGTGAAGCACGAAAGTTTCACGGGCCGAGCTCAAGGCCACCTCTTTCTGGGACAATAGAGCTCTTATTCTAGCCATGCCGCTGAATTCTGCTCCCAAGGTCGGTATCTGTGGCCAAATGGAAGACTCCCTATGTTCACGTGTGGGAGGATAAAGAACATTTCTGCAGCAAATAACTTGCTCACTAACTGTTACTATGAAAGCTATACCTTTAATTAAACCACAACAGTTTTCATTATTGAGCATTAAATAACTACCATTCTCTAACAACTTAAACGTGGGGATGACAGCAGGAACTGGCGTGCCCTGTAAAACGCAAGCCATATTCGGTCGGTCCTTGTTACATGAACCGTGTAACTGTATGTGTCTGCACATTAAAGAATGATCTGGCGTCTCAGTACACTCATCCCCTGTTAGATAAACTTCTTGTTCATCCTTGAAACATCTGTATGTGTATGGGAGTGACCAGACCTCATGAAGAAAACCGCTACCTAAGGGTTCAAAACGACCTATTGGCACATATTTCATACAATTTGAAAACTTATATAAAGCAAAAGGCAGCGTTATTAAACCGTGGATAAGCCACGTAGCAGCAGTGGCTTCTGCCACAGAAAAAGGTAAAGATTCCAACCTTTCAATATGTAGCATAGAAAAGGAAGCATCACGCATTGAAAGCAAGCGTTGTTTGTCTGTCAAATTAAACGGTGCAAATAAAGAGGAAACGTTCATGTATCCCCAGGGAACTTTACCCATTTTCAGAGTCTGAAGTGTCCATGCAAACTGCATGATTGACCGTAATTGATTTTGACCATGGTATAATACGGACACTTCATCATGCACAATATCAACAACAGACGACACAATATTATCTAATGTGTAAATTCTAGAGGAAAGCACGTTAATGCTATTGTCAACAACTGCAAGCACTTTTTCAAGATTCGCTTGATCAATAGCCCTAAGGCGTGAAGCGGCCTCAATCTGTGAGAGTTTCCAAATTTCATTGTAAACCCCATATAACCACCTTTTCGACCTGCCACTAGCTGGGCCTTTAATGAAATCATTCAAATCCACGTCTGCATTCAGTTTGGAAAGGTGATACTTAACCGCAGGTAAAGTTGAATGTTTCAGCCAAGCTTGACACAACTTGCCCACAGAGTAAGAGGTGACAGTATGACTCAAATCAAACCGGGGATCAGATCTAACAGTCTTAAAACCGTCAGTTATATTTAAAAACCTTTTTTGGCAAGAATCAGCACTACGGTGCCAAAGCAGCCAACCCTTGGGATTCATACTGGAAATGTTAAAGGAGGAATTAAGAAGCAGAGCCTGTATATCTTTAATGGACAATTGAGTAAAATTACTCCAATCCTCATATTCCTCCAACTCCGGGAAAGACGGGGTGTTCAACCTTTTAGATGTAGCCAATCCAAAGCATGTGGTCTGGGAAATGGTTTCATTTAAAAACAACATATGATTCGGGATGAGACATGCACGGTGCAAAGCCTCAGTGCCTCGTACCTGCCAGGCCCTTGAACCCCAAACAGATTTAAGGTCTATTGTTTCCTTCCATAACTCATAGCCCCCAGCAACTAATTGATCTAGGAAGGCCCTCGAATACAACAATTTTGTATCGGTAAGTCTAACCTTGGACAGTGGCTGTTTGTGAAATTTAAAGTAAAAGGACTCGGGATTGGACTGGTTAAAGTCAGTGAAATAAGTATACTTTTTAAGAAACGTTTCAGAACTTCCTTGTGTAGGAGCTGGGCAATGTTCCCACTGAGTAAAATTAACAGCCACCCTTCGGGAAGATGTTTTGTGTAAGAAGTGATTGCCATAATGTTGGTAACAGAACAATTCACCATAATTCGCAGATTCTAAATATAAATCCTCAGCATCAAAAGCAGCATAGTATTTCAAATCAGAAAACAAACTTTCCACAGCATTAACATCCCAATCATCAGAACGAATGTTTTGTTTCACCACATCCCCCATATTAACTCTTAGTACATTAGGAACATTAACGACTTCCGTTGGACCATGAATCTGAAAACGAACTGCATCCCACGCGATTCCATCCAGAACAGGCCATGCTGTGATGTTAACTAAAGTCAAGTCTCTTTTTAATCTGTGTGTAGAATGTGAAGAGGAAAGTGGGGCCAATGTTCCATTTAAATGAGTAATGCAAGTTCTCTC
Organism: Lissotriton helveticus; assembly: GCF_964261635.1. NCBI lineage: Eukaryota > Metazoa > Chordata > Amphibia > Caudata > Salamandridae > Lissotriton > Lissotriton helveticus. Next base: position 1,863,967,711 of record NC_136057.1, read on the forward strand.
CTCGACATAGTGTCCATTCATAATCCGAAAAAAATAAAACACAAAACCAATTGACATAAAAAGGTAAACCGAAAAAAGGACCAGCCAAATGTATATCCAAGGAGGTATCAAAAAATGTTTTTTAAACAGGCTAGCATATACTGCAATTTGAGAGGGTTTTTTCGAGGCAAGGGAAGCAGAGTCAAATGAAAATCTGGATTCCGTGGCTAAACGAGTTTGCAGGTCAGGCATGGACAAATCAGTGGGGTATGTATAGTCTGTCTCATCAAGGTTAGTCCCTGGTAAATTATTCAATAATGGACTGGAAACAGCAGGTAATTCAATGGCCACCTCAGGTTCATTATTAGAAGCAGTGGGCATAATTGAATTTCTCACAATGGAAGGACAGGAAACAGCCGGTGTCATGCTAAGAAGAATCGGCCACTCTGTGTATCTTGACATTGTCAATAGAAATAAACCTGTTTTCCTTACGACCTGGAAGTGGTGGTAAAATGACTGTTCTTGTGCCCTTCACTCCAAGCACTGGGACCGGAGCTCGATAGGAGGGACCAAACTCTTTCTTGTTGTCGATCTTCTCTCGAACCAGTTCTCCAACTTGGGGTAGCCAGCCAACTACCGGGATCTGCAACGCATCATCCGACGTGGAGGGCAAATGTTCCTTTGCAAGACTGTCTCTGGTCTTTTGTAGATTCTGTAAAACATTGCAATGTTCATCTGCGTCAAAGGAAGTGGCGCGAACCACAGAGTCTAGACCGTCAAGGTCAGGGACGTACATCTTGATGCCAAAGAGCATTTCGTATGGGGACCGCCCACCCAGAGACCTTCTAGGGAGATTATTAAGAGCACGCTGCACGCCATAGAGGTGAGCCAGCCAGTTTCTGCCAGTGCCTATAACTCGGGCTGTCAAAGATTGCTTTAAATCACGGTTCATTCGTTCAACTACACTATTACCCTCAGGTCTGTAGGGTGACGAAAACTTGACTTGGACCCCCATCGAAGTCATGGCATCCTTATACGCCTTAGAGGCGAAAGCCGGACCCTGATCCGAATGGAAGGTACCACAGGCAAAAATCCCTATAAAGATACGCAAATCTCTAATGACAGTCCGTGAATCAGCACTGCGATGTGGCCATACCCACACAAAGCGTGTGCATGAGTCAACTGCTACTAAGATGTACTTATACGCAGTATCAGATGAAAATGGACCGCAGTGATCTAAATAAACACAGCCTAGCGGTTTATTAGAAATGTACAACTGAGTCTGAGGCGGACGCGTAGCAGTTGAAGGTTTAATCTGCTGGCATATGTCACAAAGAAGGACATAATCACGCGTCTGTTTGTACAGTCCCCGCCACCAGAAACGTAATTGTAATTGAGATACAGTGGCCGAGACGCCCGCATGCGCAGACGCCACACCTTCATGAGCCGCTGTAATCAAGTCTGCTCTGCGATCCGAGTTGGGAATCAGCCGTTCCCCAACATCAGGAATTGTCACAAAAGGAACCTTTTCGGGACTTAAGTGGTATTTATACTTTGAAGGGAATCCCGCAGGATGTTTACTTCCCTTCTCAGAGGCAGCAATCGCTGCCAAGATGTCGCTATCAATCTTGGTTTTAGACCTAGTAACTGCTGCATCTAAGTATGTAGATACTGCTGATTTCGCCGCTTCATCAGCAAGCGAGTTGCCAACAGCGTGAACTCCCACGCGCTGATGACCGAGAGTATGAATCACATAAACGAGTGGCAACATAGCCTTAAGCTCTGCCACTCGAACCCAGATCATTTTATGTTTGATTGTGCTACCCTTGGAATCATGAAAATCATTTTGAATCCAAAAGAACAAGTTTTCATTGTAAGACTGGACACAGTAGTAAGAATCACTTACAATTAGAGTAGTAACACTTGGATCTGCGTACTCCAAAGCTAGTAAGAGAGCACGAAGCTCTGCCAATTGTGCGGTGCAATCGCCCAGGGGCAACGTGTGTACCTCCCTGGAAACGAACTCATCATTCAACATAGCACCGACCACAATGGCGCATGCGGAAACGTAGGCATGTTTAGAGCCATGCGCAACCTGCGCCGACCCATCAGTGTAAATGATGCAATGGAAGTCCTCCAAAGGTCGCATCGTCAGAGGAGCAGGATGAACGAATTCATACTGCAAGTACTCCTGCGACGGTAAGGAAGTGTCAAAAATAAACATGACATCCGCGGATGACAATGACGCAGCCCACTGAATCCACCGAGGGTGCAAAGCCTTTGAATTTGGTACACTGGCTTTCGTGACTGCCTCTAAATGAGGACAGGGTGTTACCACTAGCATGCGTTTCCCCTGTGACAGAGCTCGTTCTTTTAGAATTGCCATCTGTACAGCAGTTAAAACTTTTTCCACTGTGGGAAACCGCATCTCAGCCGAAGTGTACAAGTGTGACTTGTAAGCGATAGGTACTGTGTCACCTTCATTAAAAGTGAGGTACGTGAAACCCACCGTCCCAGGAATTATTCTTATGACCAGGTTGGTGTGGTTATCACGAGTCAGTAAATATTTAGAAGCGAGCAGATCAGCCTGCAAGGATTGCAAAATGGCTGAATGCTCAGGCAGCCAGCATGATTTAGAGAAAGTTGGTTGTATCAAAGCATACAAAGGCTTGATACGCTGGGCATATTCCGGAACGTAAGTCCTGCTGAAATTCAAAAAGCCCAGTAAAGACTGTAATTTTTTCAGTGTCGTTGGTGCGCGCAATTGTGCGCACTTCTCTAAGAAGTGAGGAGCCAAACCTCTACCTTCATTGTTGAGCTCATAGCCCAAAAACAACACTGTGTGTTCAGCAATGTGCGATTTTGCAAAGTTAAATTTGTAACCCATGTCTGCGAAGTTGCAAACAACAGAATTTACACGACACAGATGCTCCCAAATATCATCGTCTGTGAGATATATGTCATCCACATACGAAAAAGCATCAGGGTCGAGTGCCTCCAGAATAGAGACAATTCGAGCGGTAAATATACCTGGACTATTCTTGTAGCCCATTGGAAGACGCCGGAATTGCTTTTGGACTCCAGCGCTTGTAAAACTGGTCCATTGGGAGCTAAAGCTGTCCAATCTGTGGGCATAAAAACCATTGGATATGTCAAGCGTTGTCTTGAAACGCTTACGCACGAGACTATCCACTAGGGCAGAGCCGTGGGTATTCTGTACAGCACAGTTACGGCAATGCGAGTTTAAATGCCGGTAATCCAAAACCAAACGATATGATCCGTCAGGTTTGTTCACAGTAAAAAGGGGATTATTCATCGGTGACACACACGTTTCAATAACTCCCTGATATTCCAATTGTTCAAGGATTTCCGCGACGGAAGATTTTGCTTCACGCCGAATGGGATATTGAGGTTGAGGCTGCGGCTGAGACCGCAACGGTATTTCGTGGCAAGGCGACAATCTATCCCAACCACATTGGTTACGGTACAGAGCCGGCGCGAGAGCCCGAGCCCACTCTTCTGCAAAATGCTGCGCATGCTCTTTCGAGACAGTGTTCGCGAAACTGGGCAGGATCACCTCCTCCCCTCGCGGCGCCGCGAGCACAAAAGGTGGGGGCCAGTCAGCCTCCGAAAGTAAAATATCATATGTAGAAGACAGATTCTCCCAAAATACACCTTTAACGGTACGCTGTATGTCACCTTCAATTAACAGGACAATTTCATATAGTCTTTCAGGGGGAGCAAGTCTCGTATCCGCTGTTTCTATCACAACGTAGACCTCAGTCGCTGTCACCCTCAGTAGTGGACGCAGCGCCTCTCTGACTATGGTTATCTCCGCCGCGCTGTCCAGCAAGGTCAGAGCCCACGTCAGATTCCGAAGCCGCGTTCTCACTATCTGTGGCATATCGATGCGCTGTTAAGGCTGCGACTTTCTTTTTCGCAAACTGCGGACGCCTAGGCGTAGAATCCTCCTGCTTCACTGCGCCGTCCGTCTGGCGGGACTGACCACGTCCTTGTTGGCCACCACGTCCACGTCCACCCCCTCCTCCTCCACCGGTCTTCGGGGCCGATGTGTCCTGAAAGGAACGAGGAGAGCGTTGATCAGAACCCTGAAAACGATCAGGCGATTTAATCATCGCGCGGTCGCGCAAATCATAAACTTTTTCGGGTGGCGCAGGAGCTTGTATTGCAGGAAAAGTACCCTGAGTCTGCGTTGTCTGCTTCCCCTGTGTCTGTTTTTTAGGCCAATTTTGTTTCTTGGACTTGGGCTGGGCATCTGTCACTGCAGATTGTCCCTGTGGTTGTTTTTTCTCCTTCACTGGAAAATATTTCAGACCTCTACTTGTGCGGCCAATCGTTTTATAAGCGGCCACCACAATCTTTGCTAACTGGCGGGGTTTGTCGGCATCGGGCAGAGCAGCCAAAGCATTCGACACCTGAAAGTTAACTGCATCTCCTTTAACATTGGAGAGAATGAGATCACTTACAATCTCAAAAGAACCACACAGGCGCATACCCAATTCAACCGCTGCCTCTGGACCGTGATCATTCTGAACACGTCTAACGATTTCAGGCAGGGCAGTCATAGACGGGGTGCCGAAGCACCTTGTATAAACTGCCGCAAATGTTTTTCCCCAGCTGTCACAGTCAGCAAGTTCAGGAGTAATATCCTTCGGTAGAGTAATCGTCAACATTCTATGTTTATCAGCAGGAGTAGAATTCGGAAAAACCGCCTCCAGTTGATCAAACTTCTCTGCTAGCCAGAATGGGAAGTCATCGTTGTCAACAGGACGCGCACCAAAAACCGAATTTACCATCACTGGATTGAGACGCATTCCGCCTCGTTCCATGGGAGCGGCCGCACCCCCCTGGGGACCACCAGGAAGATGTCGACCGATGTATTGCACTAAAGCACGAATCACGGAAATGGAGACTACATGTAGCCTGCGAATTTCTGCCAGGGTACAAGCCCCGTGATTCGGGTGCGGGGTAAAGCCACCCAACGCAGGCCAATTAGTACCTGGAATTGAGAGTGGACCTAACCTCGCACGGGACAAAGAGTGGGGGAGGGCGCCATCAAACCAAACTCGATGCTGCCAATGATCAATAGGTATTTCCAATGCCCTGTATGGCGTATATTCAGCCGGGACATCCGAGGCGGTGTAGGAGTGGAACAAACCAGAATTAGCGTCCACAGCCGGAAACGTAACCCAAGAGTAAAACAACTCGTAAGGAAACGCCGGATCTGCACTTACCACGAAAATCACAGCCATCCCATCTACTGGGACCTGGTACGTCTGAAGATGGTTGCGTACCGCTACGCGACTATGCTGTGCAATAGCCACCGCTGCCGCCATCACAGAATTGGAAACAAGAAAACACAAAGAATACTTTGTAGCACAACTGGGTAGTAATTCAAAGAAACCGTTTAAGTAAGAATCAAGCTTGAATAAAGACCTATTTTAAAAAATAGGTAGGTTTCACCAACACCCCGTTTTCCGGAAACGGACGTGAAGGGGTTAAGGCATGAACGATAAACTACTTGAGTGTCATGATATAAGACCACCGAAACCGTTGGGCGCCATGTTGCAGGGTTTCTGTACTCACACAGAACTGTGCACAGAGGAGTGGAACCTTGGCAAATTAGGGTGTCCCAAAACTTACCTTAGCAACCAACTCACCCCTTACCGAGCTAGCTACAGTGTCTCATTGGACATATCAAACACCCAATGTTTAGACAAACCAGAACATGAACTTACAGTACCTCAGGGTACGTGGGACTCATGAACACTCTTTCGTTATATTATCATTACAAACCAGAACATGGAGTAAAGAAGACACATGTGCATTTGAAATGTTTATTTACTAATGCCGTCTTCTCAGGCGCAGTATCTTAGATAATACAAGTATACTTATTATCAGTAGCAAAATTATCAGCATAGTTACTAAGACATAAAAAGCGAATGGTGACAGCATGTTAACATGCTGTAATGAATAAGAGTTAACAACACTTATATCTCACCCTCCCTAACACATATATTATATTATGAGCTAAGAAGGTCTCTTTGGGTTGTTTTAGGGCGGGCCCATACCTTAGTGTCCTAGCATGAAGGAATCACATCAGCATACACCAGCTCTCTCTGCATGTGCACCGCATCAAGTGTGTTAACAATTCTCGTGCAAAGCAATATCAATCCCGCCTCAAGCCCAAGTTGGCAAAGGCTGCACTTGTGTTATGACTATGAAGGCGTGGAGATCAGACCTCATAACAATTCCATATCGTGTTGCTCCTGAAACTTCAGCACTCTCCGTGCAGACATGGTTTATTAAACAAAACTGATATCAGAGCAATAACATATTATTCTCACATACACCACGGCAAACCACTAGGTTGAAAGCTAAGTCAACAATTAAGGGTCGTGTGCAGAAGTTTCAAGAAAGGAAAAATGGCGTTTAAATCTCAAATGTACCTATGCTAACTTAACACGATATAAGGATATATAGGAGCTATACAACAATACATATGACTCGTCACATCTCTCGCTGTCTCTTTCGCTATCTGATCCGCAAAAGCGTTTCCTTCACCCACATCATCAGTGATCCTCTTATGCGCACTACACTTCACAATTGCTATCTGAGTGGGTAAAGCAAGTGATTCCAAAAGGTCATTCACTAACTGACCATGCTGTATTTTAGTACCATGTGAGGTAAAGAATCCTCTTTACCTCCAAAAGCGGCCAAAACTGTGGGCCACCCCAAATGCATATTGGCTGTCGGTAAACACATTCACTCTCTTCCCATTAGCCAATACACAAGCTCTAGTCAGAGCTATCAATTCAGCTGCTTGGGCTGAATTCTGCTTAATGCATGCTGTCTCCACAATTGTATGCAAAGTGGTACCAGCATAGGCTGCAGTCATTTCACCATTGGGGAGCTTAAAACACGAACCATCCACCCATAGGATCCCATCCGGGTCCAGGAGCGGCGTATCTTTTAAATCAATCCTACCTTTTGTCTCCTCCTCTGTACAAAGAAAACAATCATGTTGCTCTTGAATATCTTTCTCTACTGGGATTGGTAACAATGTAGCTGGATTTAGGGTATTGCATCTCTTGATGTGCACGTGACTAGCCAAGAGCGTCAGCTCATACCCCGATAAACGGGCGCTCGTAAGATACTGAGTTTTTTGTCCTGTTTAGAAGTGTATCCACTGCATATGGCACCATGACAATAAGCGTATTGTCTAGCACCAATCCAGCAGATTGGCGAATAGAAACTGCTGCTGCTGCTGTAGCTTTCAGACAGCTAGGTAATGCTTTAGCTACAGGGTCTAACGTAGCCGAAAAATAAGCACACAGGCGTTGCTTGTCACCAAATTGTTGTGTCAAAACTGACAACGCGCGGGGGGGGGGCGTGGCTAAGGCAGCCAACATGGCGGACGCGGCTTAGGAGAGCTCCGTCCCGCCGATTAATCTTCCGTAGAATTATCCTGCTTCCCCCTCACCCGTGCGTGTCCCTCAGAAGTGTGGTGTAGCGGAAGGTGTCCGGCAGGCGCAGAGCGACTTTGGACCACATCGGTGGCGCAGATCGTGAGCAATCACTCCCGGAGGCGGAGCGGCCTACATCGAGGAGTGGCGCAGGGGACCTCGAGTTTGGAGGCACCCTGAGGAGCGTGACGGCCGACGGCAGGCGGACTGACGCGGCCTTGAGAGCCGCCCGCCCTGTACGGGAGTGTGGCATTGGTGAGTGAGCCTTGGCGGAACGGACTGTCGGCTCCAGGACTGCGCCACGAGACCTGGATGGCCGCTGCATAGCTACGACCGGCGGGGCACTGGTTGGCTGACCGGAGACGGCGGCGGAGACCCTGAGGAACACCTGGACCCCGGGACGCGACCCCTGCGGTAAGTGTGCACCGGGGTGCGCAGCGACGGCCTTGTGAGACTGTGGAGCAGAGGGGCTGACACTGAGAGCCCGGCAGTCAGTTCGGACCACGGCAGACCGGATCTCCTGTGAGCGAGTGGGCTGTTCTTGAGGCGGAGAGCAACGGTTGGCGCCCATTTTGAATCGGAGTCACCTAGGACTCGGCGGTCGGGTCGGGCCGCGGCGAGCTCCTGGGGGGACCCCCTAGCTGTGGTACAGAGATCCTCTGGGCGTTGGGAACGCCGTGATGTGCATGATACACGACGTGGGATCCTTTCAACCGCCCCATCGGCCATAGACAGACTACGCCGGGCGACTAGGGGTGACCCGGGGGCCCAGGGACTGCAAGAAACATATCCTGACCGGGGGTAGGTGGAGCTGCAAGATAGCTTGGCGCACAATAAGGAGGTGTCGGGGGTCCACGGAGCAGACACTAAGTGCGGCTGCTCAGTTTGGCGAGCCCCTGGGTGCGGCCCGTGCTGTCGGCAGCCTGGCTGTTTGAGCCCGGTGCTCCGCAGGGGGAATAGCTGGTGGGCCCCGCAAGAAGACTGCTGACAGAGGAGGCTCCCCCGGGGTCGAGGCATTGGAACCCCGAGGTACACAGGCAGGACCTCCCCACAAGACCAACCCCACCGGCCACAGATCATGACCAGAGGTGGGAGTGGCAGCGGAGCCTCGAAACAGGGCACCCTTGACAAATTCACCGGCTCAGGTGGGACTGCCGGGGCCTTCGGGAGTCCTCCGCTCCAGGGGCCGGATAATGCAGCGCTCCTGGCGGCGATCACCCAGTCTAGAGACACATTAGACGCCAAGATAGGGGCCGTTGGGGCTGATGTTACTCTAATGCGCCAAGACCTACGAAACGCAGTAGCCCCCATCACTGAGGCCGAAACAAGGATCACCGGAGTAGAGGATAATGTGGCGATACTAAAGAAAAAAGTTGCTAGTATGGAAGGGATTCAGAAGGGCCTGGCGCTCTGGGCAGAAGACGCCGAAGGGCGGGGTCGGCGCAACAACCTACGGTTTGTTGGATTTCCGGAGGATTGCGAAAATGGGAACATGGAGGCCTTTCTCACTCAGTGGCTGGAGGGCTGGCTCCCACTGGAATCCCTCTCTCGCTGCTTTGTAATAGAACGGGCGCACAGAGCGCTTGCTCCGAAGCCGCCGGTTGGGGAGCGCCCACGACCATAGCCAAACTACTTAATTACCATGATCGGGACACTATCCTGAGACAAGCCCGTTTGAAGGAACCCCTCATGTGTGATAATCAGCGGATTCTGATATTTCCGGATTATACAAGGCTGGTGCAGCGACAGCGGCAATCCTTCACAGCGGCCAAGGCTCGCCTGAGAAGCCTCAAAATCCAGTATGCCTTACTATATCCGGCTCGTCTGCGGGTGGTTCATCAGTCACGTACTCTGTTCTTTAATTCCCCGGAGGAAGTATTTGCATGGACTGATGAGACAGTACGAGCTCGGCCACACACCCCGTCGGCTCGGGACTCTGATTCGTCCTCCTCGACGGCGCCGCGGCGGACCCACCGGCGCTCTCGTAGTAGGAGCAACTGGAGGTCCCGCTCCACCAAAAGGTCCCCCGCCAAGAGGGGAGATACGGAGGAGATCGACCCTCCAGACACTCAGACAGTAGATCCGTAAAAGGCGATGGACCGTGTACTATCTCTTTGAGCTGTGCAGCAGTGTGGGAACCGCGAGTGGATACAAGCAGCCTTGCCAGAGATGACGAACGCTTTATGGAAGCAACGTAATACTGTGTAACAGATTTGGACTGTCAGATATGGGATGCGGGATGGGGAAGGGTGGGGGGGAGCGGACTGCAAGGCGGACATTTGCCTCAGGGTAAAAGCAGTTCGGTTTTCCGCAGGCGTTTATTGCCCCCCTAAGGGGCTAGTTGGGGGTTGAAGGTGTGGTTTATGGGGATCCATTGGAGTGGGTGGCCTCCGACCCCCCATTGGGGGTTGGAGCGCTCCTACACCGCGACAGGTACTTCAACGTTGCTGAGGTATAGGGGAGGGGGGAGGCTGGAAATTGGGGAGTTGGGTTGGGGATTGGTTGGGGGCTGGGGGGTGGGGAGGCACAAGAGTTTGGGGAAAATAGGGGTAGCTCTATACAGCACAATGGTCCACCAGGTTCTATTAAGGATATTTATGCAGATTCAATTCCCTACACCCAGGCGACTAGAGATTTACCTGGTAGATGGCGGCTAGAGGTCCTGCTTCGGAGCTCCCCAGGGCGGCACTGCGAATAGTGAGCTGGAATGTACGGGGCATGCTGGATAAAATTAAAAGGGGCGCTGTGCTGCGACAGGGGAAAAGAGAGAAGGCAGATGTCCTACTGTTGCAAGAGACTCACCTCCTAGGTACCAAGACCCTTAGTTTGCAGCGCTATGGATATCAACAGGTGTTCCACGCCGGTTTTGTCTGGGGATCCCGGGGAGTGGCAGTAATGATTCACCGCAGGGTGTCTTATGTCCACTCCACACAGTGGGTAGATGCCCAGGGCAGATACGTATTTGTCAAGGGAATGATTGGTGGTGAGCCAGTGGTCTTTGGAAGTGTGTATGCTCCTCCCCCGCTGCAATGGTCACTTGTGGAGAAACTGTTCACCGTCTGGGCCGAGATTCCGGACGCACTGGCTGTCATCGGGGGTGACTGGAACGATGTTATGGATGGCAATGTAGATCGCTGCAGGCCGGGTGGTGGGCAGCCGGTGAATACCCCTACAAGATTGAATGACATGGTGAGGGGCATGGGTTGGACGGATGCATGGCGCTATCAACATACACATAGTCGGGAATACACTTATGTTTCGGCAGTCCATAAATACTTCTCAAGATTAGATTACCTGTTTGTCCCCTGCACTAGGATTGGGAGGGTGGAATCGACGGCTATACTGCCGCGCGGGCTCTCTGACCATTCCCCCATTACGATTAATATGCTTCTAGATAAGAGGCGGCAGCCATTTCGATGGCGCCTCTCTACCTGGCACCTGCAACAAGACGATTACCAGTCCCATATGCGAGAGGCCATAGCCCACTACTGGGACGATAATGAGAGGTCGGGGTTGGATGAAGTGACCCTCTGGGAGGCTCTGAAGCCAACACTCCGAGGTGTGGATATAGCTTGGTGTGCGAAGGCCCGTAGGACGCGAAGGGAGGGTCTGGAGAGGGTGGCGGATCGGGTCCGCACTCTGGAGGAACAATGCACGGAGACAGGGGAGGAAGGGGATGTACGACGGCTGCTGCAGGCGCAGCGGGACTCTGCATCCCTACACCTTGAGGAGTCACGTCAGGTGTGCCTCGCTACACAGAGCAGAATCTACCAATGGGGAGATAAGTCCAGCACGATGCTGTACAGACTCTGCCAGGGCACATTTCAAGCACAGATACTGCCGGCACTTCGAGATGAGGCCGGAGATTCTTTGTCCGATCCAGGGGAAATTGCTGACAGCTTTGCGCGCTATTATGCGGCACAATATGCCCCTAGGGAATCCCTCCCAGCGGACGCTGTTGATAAATTTCTTGCGGATCTCCCACCACAGGGGATCTCAGATGAGGAGCGCAGTCGTCTCGAGCCACCGCTATCCGCAGAAGAATTAGGGAAGGCCCTTGGAGAATTGAACGCAGGGAAAGCCCCAGGGCCCAACGGGTTCCCGTGCGAGTTCTTTCGGAAATATCATCTCCAGTTAGGGACACATTACAAGAAGGCGTTAGATGCTGCTAGGGAGTCTGGCCACCTACCGAAGGATAGGAGGCATGCCGAAATAGTGGTCTTTTGCAAGCCAGGGAGACCCCCCGAACGTCATGAATCATATCGACCTATCTCACTTCTGAATGTTGAGGCGAAGATACTGGTCAAGGCCCTCGCCAATCGCCTCCTCCCGTTAATCACTACCCTGGTCCATTCGGACCAGGCCGGTTTTATGCCACACAGAGCAACAAGACACAACATTAGACGGGCCCAAGTGGCATTAGAAATGATGCAAGCCACGGGAACTCAGGCGGCGCTTCTGTTGGCTGATATAGATAGAGCCTTTGACTCGCTGAGCTGGGTCTATTTACACGCACTCCTGCCTCGCCTGAATCTTGGACCCCAATTCCTATCATATATACGGCTGCTGTATACAGATTTGACGGCGTCTGTGAGAGTGGCCGGCGCGGTCTCGGGCACCTTTCCTATCGGACGGGGCACCCGACAGGGGTGTCCCCTTTCGCCGTACCTGTTCGCCCTTGCAATGGAACCTTTAGCGGCGTGGGTACGCATAGACGCGCAGATAAAGGGTTTTGAATGGGAGGCTGGTCCGTCTGACAGGATCGCGCTCTATGCTGGCAACGTGCTTTTCTTTCTCACAGACCTTAATAGGTCGGGACCGAGAGTCCTTGAAATTATGATGGTGTTTGGAGAGGTTTCGGGGCTCCATCTCAATGTGCGGAAATCCACTTTATGGACCCTGGGAGATGGTACGGAGCTGGGTAACTGGGCATTGGCTCTACAGGGGGCGACCGGGGGTATTAAATACCTCGGGGTGTTCCTAACGGACATACCTGGAATCTCGTGGGAACGCAACGTCGTTCCTGTCTGGGACCGGGTCCGGTCAGACATGAAAACATGGTCCCGTATGCCCTTGAATCTATATGGCCGCTCGGCCATTTTCAAGATGGTGGCCCTCCCTCGTCTGCTCTATCAGCTGCAGAACCACCCCTACCCTGTCTCGCCGCAGTGGTTTCGCCAGGTTAATTTGGCACTAGGCCACTTTCTCTGGGCAGGGGGTGCCGTACGAGTGGCGCTCCGCACCGGTATCCTTTCTACGTATTGCGGCGGCCTAGCGTCATCGGATATCCTATCCTACTATCAGGCGTCTCACTTGTTAGTATTAAATGAGTGGTGGTATGGAGATCGGGGTGACCCGGCTTACGCCCTGGAGAGATTTTTGATGGAGCCGGACACTATACATAGGTTATTATACTCGGCGGGGAAGAGAAAGAGGCTCCCAGTGGTTACACAGGTGGTCTTTCAGATCTGGCGTCGAGCGCTTTGCCGCATGGGATGGTGGAACAGGCTAACTGAGGAGACCCGGTTGTGGCGGAATGGCCGCTTGCCGGCTTTGGTGGCCTTGCAGTGGTTCCGCGGCTGAGATGCGATAGGGATCTCGGCACTGGGCCATGTCATGAAGGGCACGACCCTTAAATCATTCCAGGACCTGAGGGACGAATATGACATGCCCCAAACCCAGTTCTTCAAATACTTGCAGTTCCGACATGCCATTTCCCCTGCCCTGGAGGGACTAGACTCCTTACCTGAATTCAGCCCACTGGTAGCTAAGCTATTCATGGGAGAACTGGAGGAAAAGAAAATATCCTGCATTTTCCAGTCACTGGTTACCCATTGCTCCCCCTCTCTGGACAAACTGCGGACCACCTGGGAGAGAGACGTGGGAGAACTGGATGAAGAGGGTTGGAGGGAGGCACTCGCTGCTCCGAGGGAAGCGGCCATCGCCGTACGATTGCGCTTCATCCAATTTAAATACCTACACAGAGCTTACTACACTAGAGAGAGATTGTGGCGGGCCGGTTTGATTGCTTCTCCCGACTGTCTGAGATGTAGCCGGGAGGTGGGCACCTTCCTGCATACGGTATGGTCTTGTGGGGCTTTGGAGAGATACTGGACGTGTGTATGGGATTGCTTGGATGAGGTGTTGGGCTGGAAGCTCCCCCGTACATCGCAGCTGGGCCTTCTCCATGTCTTGGAACAAGTGAGTGGTAACATTTACAAACAACACTTACTGCTCCTAGGCCTTACGGTAGCCAAGAGGGATGTGGCCCGCGCCTGTAAAGACCCTAGGGCTCCCCCGATAGAGGTGTGGAAACAGGGATTGGATTACTGTATGGGTTTGGACCGTCCAGTGTTTGAGGCCCGAGGTTGCCCCAGGAAGCACTACAAAATATGGAAGAGATGGGCGGAGTACAGGGGATTGTGGCTGGAGCCGCCAGTACAGCGGGATGTCGCTGCTGAACAACTGTTTTGAGAACCGGGGTGAGGGAAAGAGTGCATCATCAGTTTCATAATTACTATTTTGCTTGGACCTGTGCGGACATCGTGAAAGGGGCTAGGGTGGGATCCGGGAGGGGGTAGTTCTTACGGGGCAGGGGGGTGGGGGAATTCCGATAATAATATTTTATTATGACTGCTGTATTGATTGCTATTCTTTTTATTTTGATCTTATACTCACAGCCCCTCCGGTGTTCGGAGTACTGTGGTTGTCATGCAATCTTACTCAAGAAAACAATAAAATTTTGTTCTAAAAAAAAAAAACTGACAAAGCGCAACCTTCTCTCTCGTGCACATAAAGTGTGAAAGGTTTGCTGTAATCCGGAGTACCCAACACAGGAGCAGAACACAAGGAAGTACGCAAATCAGTAAAACTTTTCTGGCATTCCTCTGTCCAAGGGAGAGGTTGGGGTGTATCTTTAAGGGTAAGTGCCAACAAAGGTTTCGCTAACAAAGAAAAACTCGGAATCCATTGTCTACAGTAAGAGGTAATGCCCAAAATGGAACGCACCTCTCTCTGTGTGCATGGTACAGACATTTGTGCAATTGCTTGGATTCTTTCTGGGGTCAATCGACGTCCCTCCTTCGACAAGAGATGACCTAAGTAGGTAACCTCTTGGCGACAATATTGTAATTTAGTGGGCGAAACCTTATGATGAAGGTCAGACAAGTGATGCAACAGTGAAACAGTAACTTGTTTACAAACGTCCTCAGAATCAGCAGCAACCAACAGATCATCTACGTACTGAATAAGGGTGGCACCTGGAGGCAAAGTGAAAGCATCGAGCTGAGTTTTCAAAGCCTGACTATAAATGGAGGTACTTTCACAATAGCCTTGAGGTGCGCGCCTGAACCGGAAACTGCGGCCTCCCAAAGAGAAACCAAAAATATCCCTACTTTCCTCAGCAATGGGAATGCTAAAGAAAGCATTCTTAAGGTTAATGAGCGAAAACCAGGCAGCCGAAGCAGGTATCATTGTCAATAAAGCAGTGATATCTGGGACGACAGGAAACTGGGGTACAACATTCTTGTTGGCCTCCTGGAGATCGATCACAAAACGATAAACAGGTGGCTGGGAAGAGTCCGTACGTTTAAGGACAGGCAAAACAGGACTATTGCACACATTTCCTCTAGTCTCTTCAACCACACCTTTCTCAACCAAATCATAAATGATAGCCATCAGTGCTCTCTCACCATCACTCGAAATTCTGTACTGAGGAATGCTAGGTAACCTAACATTAGACTTGAGGGTGACAACATAGGGTGGAATCTGCAAGAGACCAACATCATTTGGGCCTGCAGCCCAAAGAGTAGCAGGCAGGGAACGTAATTCAGAAGGGAGTTGGTCTCTAGACAAATATGTCGGGGAGGTCATTCTCTTACCTAAAATAAGATGTACACCAGAAGGAGAACAATGCAGGGTCGCATAAGTCTTTTTAACAAATCCAAACCCAACAAATTCTCACCACAACCAGTTGTTAAAATAAGCGGAGCCTCCAAATCATAAGGACCAATGGAGATAGGCAAAGGACAAGAAACTGGGTTACGAACTGGAGCGCCAGAAAATCCTACAGAAACATTTGTTAAGCCAGACAAAGGTGCCCCAGGGAGTTTAGAGTGGATGATAGAACTCTTCGTTGCCCCAGTATCTAAGAGAAATGGCTCTGACACACCAAGCGCAACAACATCAACATAAGGCCCATTTTGGTCCACTGGAACTGAAATGACTCCCTCACTTTGTCTATGGCTGTCCTAGCTGGAGTTAAAATCCTGATTCTCATCCTCCATATAATAATCGTCATTATAATAATGGGCAGACTGAGTATTTTGCTGATCAAAATAATTCATGGAATTTTGAGGCGGAAAGGAACGTTGATCCTGGGACATTGTACTTCGCCCCCTCCCCCTAGGTGTTGACTGGAAGCCACCTCGGCCTCGCGGCCCAGGCGTACCACCAGCACGCTGCAATAAAATCGGGCAATTATTCTTGAAGTGACCTTCTTCCTTATAATAGGCACATTGATTAGGACCCAGCGGAGGCCGTGGAACAAAAGGCTCAGGTTTCTGAAACACCTTCTGAAACTGGGGCGTCAGCTGAAACTGGCGCTGAGCAGGACGAGGAGGATAAGCCTGTTGCAAAGATCCTTCGTCTTTAAATCTTTAGTCTTTTTATCCAATTTGTCCTTCTTCTCCTTATCCCTATTTTCGTAATATTGGGCAGTTGTCAGGGACTGTCCGGGACTATGTGGGGAACACAGCTAGGGACTTGGACAAGGACTGGGAACTGGGTAGAAGACGTACACAGAAAGGAGGAGTACAGTGCTGCCCAGGATCATACAGGGAGTCAGAGGAGAAAAGGGGATCCAAAGGGGAAGCCTGTACAAGTGAACAAGATGGGTAAGACTCAGAAAGGAAGGGCACTCACAAGGCAATTTAGCACCCAGACCAACTACACCCAGAACGGATGTGCAAGACATATATATAATACAACGTTAACAATAAAGGGGGGTGTGGGGTAAATCACTCAGGAGCTCCACATGGTAAGACTGAAGCTCAGTAAGTTTCTTACCCGCAATTGCTGTTACAGAGAAAGACTGCAAATACCCACCTGTAGGATATGCATGCAAAGGCAGGGTCTGTGGAGCTTATACCTATAGTGATGTTATAAATGTAACTCAAAGACAAAACTCACAGTGAACAAGAAACACCACCTAGGTAGTCAGCTGAGCCCACAGATCCTGGCGATCAAACAGGAACGCGCAAGGCAGTAACAGCAAAGGGGTTGAACTAAACACAAGCACAATAGACAAGGAGCTAGAACGGAGGAGTGCTTAACGGGAAAGGAAGGAAATTACAGGGCACACTTGGCAGAAAGCAGGTAACAAACATACAAGGTAACAGAAGTAAGACAGCAGAATAGAAAGGCAGCAAACTAGAACTGGGAAGCAAGGCAGGGACTGGAAACGGATATACAGAAGGGGAGGCTACAAGGGTATACTAAAATAGTGCAGGTTAAGGAATCAAGAAAACAAAGTAGCATAGAAGGCAGTGCTGGGGCAGGAACAAGAAGTGAGCTAAGGCTCAGGAGTCAAGGCAGCACTGCAGACAGTGCTGGTTCAGGAACAGGGAACTACCAAAGTTCCTGGAGTCAAGGTAGCACTGCAGGCAGTGCTGGTTCAGGAACAGGGAAATTACTAGAGCTCAGGAGTCATGGTAGCACTGCAGGCAACACTGGTTCAAGGAAACAGAACATAGCTACAGCTCAGGAAACAAGGAGTCAAGAGAGCACTCCAAGCAGTGCAAATCAGGAACAAGAAATAGCTAAGCCCAGGAACAAAGAATATCTATAGCTCAGAAACTCAGGAAACAAGGTAGCACTGCAGGCAGCGCTAATTCAGGTACAGGGATTAGCTATAGCTCAGGAACTCAGGAAACAACGTAGCACTGCAAGCAGTGCGAATTCAGGAGAAGGGAAACTGCTTCAGTTCAGGAACAAGCAATACTAAGGCTATAGGGTCAGGGTAGTACTGCAGGCAGTGCTAATTCAGGAACAGGGAAAACAGCAGAAGATCAGGAACAAGGCATAATTAAAGCTCAGAAAACACTAGAAACAAGAATAGCAAAAGCTCAGGGAACTCTGGAAACAAGGATTGGTCTCACCGGTAAACCTTTGCCTGAAGGGAGCTGGGACTTAAAAGAGCTCACAGTTATCACATGCAGCTGGTGTGAGCAGGCTAGCAGCAGCCAGCCACAGGTGAGCTGAATTCCTCCACCCATCCTTGGTCTGCAGGGGTGGAGACAAAGCAGTGAGCAGGGAATTCTGGGTAATGGAGTTTCAAGCATGAGTAGGCTGGCTTTAAGTCTAAGCAGGCTGGCTTTCACAAAACCCGGCATGGATCTGGAATGGATGTCAATTCCCAAATAGTGTCCAAATGGCTGAAAGTCATGATATGCATGCAGGGGAGTATCAGGAAGCATATTAGAACACTGGAGAGTCCCACAGTTCAGCCCCCTGGTGGTGGACACGAGAACACAGGGGGCGAATCGTGACAGAACTCCCCATTCAAAGACCGTCTCCCGGAGTCTGGAACTGGATCTAAAGCCTTTGCTCCGAAGAATTAAGTCAATTTCCATCATAGATTCAGTGCACACTATCAGAGGACTGAAGATAAATAGTGATGTTCTGGAGAGTTGGACAATACTCTGTAAATTAACAGCAGTATTGAAGGTAGAACTTGAAGAGTCCAAACCCAGTGACAAGGGCTTAGAAGCCTTCATTAAATGTGTTTGAAGTCCTGATGATGGCAGGCTAGAGTAGCACTCTGAAAACAAAGGCAGATTCACTGTAGGGTCAAACGCAGATAACAGATTGGCAGGAGGCACAGAGGTCAAAGACACACTGGATAAAAATGAAGGAGGTGATAGTAAGCAGACCCCGGAGGAAAACATACAAAAGATACATATGCAGGAGACTTAGGAAGCAGGTATGCAGGAGACCCAGGCCCTGGATGCTTACATGTTGAGAGTTTTGTCTCTGGTGGTGGAGGTTTAGTCTCTGAATGTAAATGTATTGAGACCTCTGAAGGCTGGGAAACTGGAAGCACAGGGTCACAAAGTTGGCAAAATAGAGGCTCAAGGCGAGAAGGCTGGGGGCCTAGAAGCTCTGGTGCTGAAGGCAGGGAGCCTGGAACTTCTGGTTCAGAAGGCAGGGAGCCTGGAAGCTCTGGTGCAGAAGGCAGGGAGCCTGGAAGCTCTGGTGCAGAAGGCAGGGAGCCTGGAAGCTCTGGTGCAGAAGGCAGGGAGCCTGGAAGCTCTGGTGCAGAAGGCAGCAGGCCTGCAGGATCTGGCTCTGGAGGCAGGAGGCCGGCTGAGGACTCGGGCTCTGGAGGCAGCAGGCCAGCTGAGGACTCGGGCTCTGGAGGAAGGTAGTTTGGAGGCCCCGGTACTGATGGCAGGAAGGCTGCAGGTTCCGGCTCAGATAGCAGGTAGGCTGCAGGCTTGGGCTCAGATGCCAAGCCAATTGAGGATTCTGGAGACTCTGAAAGATGACAAGCTGATGGCATAGGGGCACAAGGATGATAGGCTTTAAATTCTGGAAAGGGCGGTAGCCCTTGAACAGTAGCTTCCTTGTTGTCTGTAGTGAAATCTTCACAGTTGCTTTGCACATTAAAACACGCTGAAGTTCTTTCTTCGGGATGGCTCAGAATAGTGCTTGTCTTAGCGTCTGTGATGATCAGACTCCCTTTAGCATTTGGCCGTACAAATGTCTTAGTCAGAGGAAACAGGTGAGAGATCACTTGGTCTATGGAAATGTTATCATCCTCTGCATTAGAAGGTGGTACAGGTGCATCAGAGCATACAGTACTATCATTTCCTGACTTTATAATATGTGGTGTGCTTGAAGGCAAAACAGCAAAGAAGGGGTCAGGATTTTGTTCCTTCTCAGCAAGGAGGTTGACTTCAGTCACAGCCATTAAATCAAGAGCATGGTCTGAGTCACAGGAAATTGACACATCAGGGATTATGTGGGGCACTGGTTCATGCTTTGTCTCTATGTAACTGGCCTGTCTATAGGTTATCTCTGAGATTGAACTGGCCTTACCAGGAAAAGAAAGCAAGGAGATGTTTTGTGTCTTGCCTGAAATTTGGGGTTCCTCAAAACTGGAGGGACACATCTCAGATCTAGCACCTAGATGTAATTTAGCACTAGAAGACAAAACAGAGGAGTTAGAAAATTCAGGATTCAAACAAATACTTTCCTTAACTGCACTTTGAGACATGTTACTATGGCTGTCCTGAGTGGAATCTGAGTGATTAGCCACAGGATTATTTACACAATCACTGGACTGGACCGGACCAGCTCTGAGGGGACCGCAAAAGAGCATGCAAGGTTTCATTCTCCATTTCTAAGGAGGTTAACATAGAGGTGGAAAAGTGGTCTTGTACAAGGGTTTTAGATTTCCAGTGAACTCTGGGTTATAATTTTTTAACAGAGTCTGAAACATTTTATTCTCTTGTTGCAATTCAAGAATCTTGGATGAAAACATATGCTGTGAGGACTGCAGATCGTTCTCTACAAGGACAGTGGTAGACTTGGCAACTTCGCAAGCACCAGAGCTATACCTTGGATTTTGTTCAACTTGGCTATTAGCCTCCTGTGTTCTAGTAGGCCTTTTCTCTCTTTTGTTGAGCTGATTATTGTTTACTTTGAATGTGGTATCTAACAAGATCCCTTTATTATCCTGGACTGTGATCTTTACTGGCCTACAAGACTGAGTAACATCATTTGAATGGAGAACAGAGGTTATATAATGAATCTGCTCTTTCTTTGGCTGCTGTGTGGTTAAACATGCTTTAACTGGGGTCATTGAACGACCAGTTTGGTAAGATGCTGAAAAATACTGTGTCTGGAAATTGTCTTTCAACAAAACATTGTCTTGACAGGGGGTCTCTGAGTTACAAGCTTTAGGAAAATGTCCCCTAATAGTGCCACTCTCTAAATTACTATATTGTCTTTCTGCTGCTAACAAGGTTTGCAGAAATTCGTTTTCATCCTGTAGGTCACAGGCTGAAATCAGGTGAGGTTCAGGGTTATAGATGGAATGAAAATCTAACATAAAAGGATCAGCCAACCACAGGGAATAATATTCAGCCCTTAATAGTCTGTTATGTTCAATGAATCAATCTCTAGAGTCTAAGGACTTTCTACTAGGTTGTATAGAACAGTGATTTGGTAATGGAGGTCTGCCAACATGTGCAGACTTTCTGGATCTGACACTAAACATCTTGGCAAGAACTGACTGGGAGAGCTCTGAGAAATAAAACGAGGTAGCTGATTGAATGCAAAGAAACCTCTGAAGTGACCCTGGGAATGTGGGTTGGTCATTCTGTCAGGGACTGTCCGGGACTATGTGGGGAACACAGTCAGGGACTTGGACAAGGACTGGGAACTGGGTAGAAGACGTACACAGAAAGGAGGAGTACAGTGCTGCCCAGGATCATATAGGGAGTCAGAGGAGAAAAGGGGATCCAAAGGGGAAGCCTGTACAAGTGAACAAGATGGGTAAGACTCAGAAAGGAAGGGCACTCACAAGGCAATTTAGCATTCAGACCAACTACACCCAGAACGGACGTGCAAGACATATATATAATACAACATTAACAATAAAGGGGTTGTGGGGTAAATCACTCAGGAGCTCCACATGGTAAGACTGAAGCTCAGTAAGTTTCTTACCCGCAATTGCTGTTACAGAGAAAGACTGCAAATACTCACATGTAGCATATGCATGCAAAGGCAGGGTCTGTGGAGCTTATACCTATAGTGATGTTATAAATGTAACTCAAAGACAAAACTCACAGTGAACGAGAAACACCACCTAGGTAGTCAGCTGAGCCCACGGATCCTGGCGATCAAACAGGAACGCGCAAGGCAGTAACAGCAAAGGGGTAGAACTAAACACAAGCACAATAGACAAGGAGCTAGCAAGGGGGAGTGCTTAACAGGAGAGGAAGGAAATGACAGGGCACACTTGGCAGAAAGCAGGTAACAAACATACAAGGTAACAGATGTAAGACAGCAGAATAGAAAGGCAGCAAACTAGAACTGGAACCAAGGAAATGGGAAGCAATGCAGGGACTGGAAACGGATATACAGAAGGGGAGGCTACAAGGGTATACTAGAATAGTGCAGGTTAAGGAATCAAGAAAACAAAGTAGCATAGAAGGCAGTGCTGGGGCAGGAACAAGAAGTGAGCTAAGGCTCAGGAGTCAAGGCAGCACTGCAGACAGTGCTGGTTCAGAAACAGGGAACTACCAAAGTTGCTGGAGTCAAGGTAGCACTGCAGGCAGTGTTAGTTCAGGAACAGGGAAATTACTAGAGCTCAGGAGTCACGGTAGCACTGCAGGCAACACTGGTTCGAAGAACCAGGACATAGCTACAGCTCAGGAAACAAGGAGTCAAGAGAGCACTGCAAGCAGTGCAAATCAGGAACAAGAAATAGCTAAGCCCAGGAACAAAGAATAACTATAGCTCAGGAACTCAGGAAACAAGGTAGCACTGCAGGCAGCACTAATTCAGGTACAGGGAATAGCTATAGCTCAGGAACTCAGGAAACAAGGTAGCACTGCAAGCAGTGCGAATTCAGGAGAAGGGAAACTGCTGCAGTTCAGGAACAAGGAATACTAAGGCTATAGGGTCAGGGTAGTACTGCAGGCAGTGCTAATTCAGGAACAGGGAAAACAGCAGAAGGTCAGGAACAAGGCATAATTAAAGCTCAGAAAACACTGGAAACAAGAATACCAAAAGCTCAGGGAACTCTGGAAACAAGGAGTGGTCTCACCGGTAAACAGTTACAATGACCAACCTTTGCCTGAAGGGAGCTGGGACTTAAAAGAGCTCACAGTTATCACATGCAGCTGGTGTGAGCAGGGTAGCAGCAGCCAGCCACAGGTGAGCTGCATTCCTCCACCCATCCTTGGTCTGCAGGGGTGGAGACAAAGCAGTGAGCAGGGAATTCTGGGTAATGGAGTTTCAGGCACGAGTAGGCTGGCTTTAAGTCTAAGCAGGCTGGCTTTCACAAAACCCGGCATGGGTCGGGAATGGATGTCAATTCCCAAATAGTGTCCAAATGGCTGGAAGTCAAGATATGCATGCAGGGGAGTATCAGGAAGCATATTAGAACACTTGAGAGTCCCACAGTTCAGCCCCCTGGTGGTGGACACGAGAACACAAGGAGCGAATCATGACAGCAGTAGCCAATATCTGGGCTGAAGAAGAAACAGCCCATGAACTTTCGGAATCCTTTAATTTATTAGAGAGTTCAGGAAGCAAATTAAATACAAATGTATCTACGAACAATTGCTGTCCCTCCTCTGTGCTCATATCCTGACCACTGTGATCAAGAAACGTTTCCTCAAAACGAGTAAAGAAGTCGGAGACAATCTCATCGTTCTTCTGCCTACAGGCAGCTTACATCCCAATTAACTCGGAGAGCGGGCATCATAGTTTTCATTAAGGTGATTATTCTACCAGGAAGTTCTGCAACTAAATTATCGGGTTTAGCACCACCCACTTGGAGTCTATCAGCAGCTAGTATAGCATTCCAATCACCTTCTAATTCTTGGGCGTGGTCCTCTTTCCGAATCCTAGCCCACAATAGTTGTGGGACAACATTTCCCATCAACATATCTATGTCAGCCAAATTCATAATATAAGCATCAACAGTCTGAGGTAATTCTTTGTAGTAAACAGCAGGGTTTTTACGGGGGTCAGGTAAGGACTGTTTAAGGGCCAGCACCTCAGATCTCTTCCAAGGTACATGTACCCATATACGTTGAAGTGAGCTGGTATAGGCTGATTCCCATCCTGGGCTGCAACCGCTTCTTTCCACACTGGGGGAACCTCTCGCATAGGATAGTGTTTCAGTTTGCGCCTAACAGAAGGATCAGGTTCAGACAAAGATCGGCAAAAGAACATTGATCTAAAAGTGATAAGTGTCCGTACAGCATTCTCAACCTCAGGACCCACAATAATTCCTTTATCAAAATCAGTCCTAATATCCAGCAAACCCTTGGGAGCTAAACCCAATCCCGTAGCCTCCCATTCCTGACCTAAAATGCCACACATGGCGTCAAAAACAAATCTCTGTGTAGGGGCATCCCACTGCTCAAACGTTTCCATGATATCTTGCACGGTGTACTCGGGATCCTGCATGATCCATCTGCGAGCAAGGAGAGCTAACTCATCTCATTCTTGGGAATCAGGAAGTAAACTACGGGTCTGCCTACGGGGAAGAACAGGAGTCAGAATTACTGACCAAAAGAGAGGAGAAAAGAGACCAGAAACAGTCTCAACCATCCTCTGACGGACAGAAGGGGAAGTTGGCAGAAAAACAGGAGATAAGGTATGAGACGGAGCAGGAGAAGAGGCAACAGGTAGAACGGAGGTCGAGGGCAAAGGAGACTGAGGCAAAGAAGTTGGAGGCAGAGGAGCTGGAAGCAAGGGAGCTGGAGGCAAAGGAAATGGCGGGAGTGGTAGTGCCACAAAGGGCCGTGGTGGAGGTGCAGGAGCTGGAGCTGGTGGGAGAATAACATGTTGCTGGACGGGTAACAAAAGCGGGGGTGCATTAGCCTGGCTGTTCGAGCAGTAGCGGCACCCCCCCTCCCCCAGCGCCTTGAGACCCTACGGGTATGTAGCGCGCTATATAAATGTCATTGATTGATTGATTGATTGAGCACCTTGTACATAGGGCGGGGGCGATCTTAACAAGTGAGACATTAAAGGATCCTTCTCAAGATCAGCATCGGGATTTGGGGAAGAAGTTGGCAGCACCGGGTAACATTTATCAATCACCATGCGATGTTGCCTATCTGAGATCTCTATCGCATGATCTATTTCATTATCTTTAAACTGTTGGGCAGCCTGTATAACAGTCATGTCTCATTCTTTCCTATCTCTTTTTGCCTGTTTAATTTCTTTCTGTTTGGCTTCCTTGCGCCAAAGGTGAAAAGAGTCAAACATAGCCGGCCGGGCTTTTCTTTTAAACAAAGTAGCTTCTAAATTGTCTAAAATATCAGGCTCAAAACTACCATTATGTGGCCACTGTAAAATACCATCTTTCTTCGTATAGCGGACCCACACTTCATTAAAGGTGATGGGGCCTACACCATGTTTAGAGTAAAGCTCATAAGTAGGAGTTCCAGCCGGAGGAATTGGAAAAGAGTCCTCCAGTCGGGAGTCCATATCGCAACAAAAACAACACAATTTTTGAAACTTACTGAAACCAGGCATCGTTATTTCACTGGCTTCCTACAAACAACAAGGGGCTAATCAAAACAGCACAAATGTACTCACCCCTTGGTTTCGAAAATTGCAATTGTCGAATCTAAGAACCCAAAAACAAAGAAGTGGGAGCTACCCACCAGTACTTAACCAAATGTCTTCTCACGCCAAGAGAGTTCCGTCTAACGTCTCGCAATACCAGTCATCACCAAAAAGGGACCAAGGCAGGACGGCAGTCAGGGCAGCAGTCACCAGCAGCCGCTGGAAAGGAGAAGCCACACTTCAAAAGACCATTGGTCCACTTTTCAACATTCAGGGGTCGCTGGTGTGGGGGCGCCTCCTCTGGAATTTTCCTGCGGGGCTCCTCACGATCCTTGGGCTCAACCGCTACCTCTGAAGCCGCCCCACGCTGGGCTGCCAATTGAAGAACCGGGCCTTTGGGCCTGGCGGCGCTGGGCACGCCTGAAATCTTCGAGTTCACCTGCCTTGTTGCACAGAGACACGGAATACTCTGTTGGCGTAGAAAACCAAGTTTATTAGCTGCAGCTAAGCACAGTTGTCCAAGAAGTACATCAAGTAGGTTTTCAGGAGACTGCCACTTTACTCCGTGGCTCACAAGCTTTTATCGTCAAAACACATCTGTACAAACATACACCCAATGCACAAAGTTTTAGCCAATCAGAAGAGTTTGAAAACAAGGTGTTGTGCAACCAGAATGCTCTCTGCTTACATGTTGTGTGTTATCCAGCCCCCAAAGTTAATAAATACTGGTACCCATGGTTCAGTGTTGCAATGGCAGGACATGTCTGAATGCTTCAAAAGAAAGGTTGTGAAATAGGAAAACACAGGGAGAGAATAGCGAAGGCCAGAAGATAAGATATGGCGAGAGAAGAATACTAAAGGCTAACAGATAGTTGATACAGGGATTAGGTAGTCCAGACAAGGATTAGTTAGGCCGGCTGGTGTCTGAGATTAGTTTAAAAACAAGGACGGAGGGGGGTTTTGGACACGTTGCAGTCCAAAAGGGCAGAGACACTTCGTTCATCGAGCAGCCTGTGTAAAGGCAACACAAAATGGCGGTGTAAAGCTGGGCGATCTGCGGGCCGGAAAAGCAGGCGAGGAGGCCGTATATAGTGTGCTATTCTGTAAGTTTATTTATACAAGGAGGCAGAATCAATGTCCCAACAAAAAGGAATGCAAAGAGAGTTCCGGGTTCGCAGTCCGCTCTGGGTCTTGGGTGCAGTCCTGGGTCTGGGATTCTCCAACGACCGCTCCGATGTAGGGGAGGTCCACGGAGGGCAGTAAGAGAAAGAAACAAAGGACCGTTAGTCTTATCCTTATGCTCCAATGCTATACCGAACACCGTCACCCGGGCCGTGAGGGGGCGGGAAGAGAAAAGATATCGTGAGGAAAGGAGGGCGTAGGGAGGCCGGAACACAAGGGGGGGTTGTAGAAAGGGTGTCGGGAAGGGAGGTGCGGGAACGGGGACAGGGGGCCACTTCAAACAGTGCGAGTGCTATACAAATATGCTACAGTGCAAGGGACGTGATGCTAAAGAGAAGGGTATATTTACAGGGCGTTACTAGGACTCCTAATGAGTCGGGGTAAGGAAGGCTTAAGACACTCACCCGGTCCGCCGTAACTCTCCAAGTGAGTTACGGCCGCTCTTCAGCCACCTCCTGTGGGCTCCACCACTCTTCGGTCCACACCTCTTCGTCACACGTCTGCTCTCCTACTCCAGCTCCGGTCTGAATCTCCTGCCACAAAACTCCGACGGGGTGTTCTACTCGGATCCCGCTTTTATCCTGTGCTGACTCTGCCGCCAAGGCGGGACTTCCGGGGTCGGAGGGATATGCTTCCTCCGGGCTCGTGGTTCTGGTCGGTCCCTGGGGAAGAGAGAAGGGCGGAGCCTCGTGGGTTATGGCCGGATTTCCGGGTTCTGTCTTCGCCATATGATAGGGGGTGCGCTCTTGTAGTCCCGGCGGTGGAAAAGACCGAGGTAGGTGCGGGGTAGTACAGCCCTCCTGGGGGGCCCGCGGGGGCGCCACCTCACATACCCTTCCCCTAGCTGTCCTTCTTGTACTGGAGGGAGTATGAGGGTAGCGTGATAGATAATCGGCATTGCCCTGGTCTGACCCTTTCCTGTGTAGAGTTTTGAAGTGGAACGGCTGAAGGGAGAGAAACCAGCGGAGGACCCGGTCGTTCTGGCCTTTGTTCCGGGCCATCCACTCCAAGGGAGCGTGATCAGTATAGAGGACAAAATCCCTGCCCTCCAAGTAGTATCGAAGGTTGTCAATCGCCCATTTTATGGCCAGGGCTTCTTTTTCGACCACTGAGTAGTGTTTTTCCCTGGGAAACAGTTTACGACTAACATAGAGAATGGGTCTTTCATTTCCTGAGGAGTCTTTCTGGGACAGCACCGCCCCCAGCCCATGTTCGGAAGCATCTGTTTGAAGGATAAAGGGCAAGGAGTAGTCAGGGGGTATCAAAACAGGGCTTGAGGTCAAGGCGTCTTTTAGATCTGTAAACGCGTGCCAGGCTTCGGGAGAGGGGTTTCGTAACAACTCATCAGAGCGGTTAGTCTTCTTTAGAAGATCCGTCAGGGCAGCGGCTCTCTGGGAGAAGTTGGGCACGAACCGCCGATAATATCCAAGAAGCCCTAAAAAGGCACGAAGGTCTTTCTTTGTCTGTGGAAAGGATAGGGACCTGATAGCCACGGTTTTGCTTTCCTGAGGTCTTATAAGTCCCTCCCCCAGAAGATACCCCAGGTATTTGACAGTCTTCGCCGCCAGAGTGGTTTTGGCGGGATTAATGGCGAATCCAAAAGAGCCCAGGGAAGAGACAACACTGCATAGATGTTTCACATGTTGTGGCCAGTTGTCGCTGAATATGACGATATCGTCTAGATAGGCGCCTGCGTACTGTGCATGGGGTCTTAGAACATGGTTCATTGCACGCTGAAAGGTGGCGGGCGCCCCATGAAGACCAAAGGGCATAACTAGGAACTGGTATAACCCCTCAGGGGTGGAGAAGGTGGTCTTTCTCTTGTCTTGTTCCCTGAGGGGTATCTGCCAGTACCCTTTACAGAGGTCCAGGGTGGAAATATACTTCGCCTTCCCTATCCTCTCTATCATCTCGTCCACCCGGGGTAAGGGATAGGTATCGAATGTGGATATTTTGTTGACCTCCCGAAAGTCTATACAGAAGCGGACCGACCCGTCTGGTTTTGGGACAAGGACGATAGGGGAATTCCAGTCGCTAACTGAGGGCTCTATTATTCCCATCTTTTGCATGTCTTCTATCTCCTGCCTTATAACCGCCCGACGGGCCTCGGGTAGTCTATAGGGTTGCAACCGGACCACCCTTCCTGGTTCGGTTTCGATGGCATGCTCAGTAATAGTGGTTCGACCTGGAGAAGAGGAAAAGACTTGCTGAAGGGGTCCTAGGGCGTTGCGGAGTTCCTGGACTAGAGTAGGAGGTAGTTCAGGGTCTACACAAGGGTCAAAAGGAAAGGACAGGGTTTGGCTGGTTCCTGTTAACACCGGCCGGGGTCCTTCCCATTTCTTCAGCAGATTCACGTGAAATATCTGGGAAGTACCGCGTGTGGCGTCCAGTTCTACCTCATAGGTAACCGGCGTCACCTGCTGGAGAATGGTGTAGGGGCCTTGCCATCGACCCAGGAGTTTCTGGTCGGACGAGGGCATCATAAGAAGGACCAAATCATTGACAGCAAATACCCTGGGACGCGTGCCCCTGTCATATTGCTTCTTCTGGCTGGTTTGGGCACTTTCGAGGTTCTGTCGGACTATGTCCCGTATCATGCCTAGGTGGGTTTTAAGGTTATCCAAATATTCTGGAAGCGGCCGTGTGCGATCCGGCTCTGCTTCCCAGGCCTCCTGTGCCATGTCTAACAGGGTGCGGGGAGGTCGTCCATATAGCAGCTCATAAGGGGAGTAGCCTGTGCTGCTCTGCGTTTTACAGCGTATGGCGAACAGAGCCAGTGGCAACATATCTTCCCATCTTTTAGCTTCCAGACCCAATAGCTTCTTGAGAGTTTGTTTGAGGGTGGCGTTGTACCGTTCTACCAAACCATCTGTCTGCGGATGGTAGGCCGAGGTACGGATTTGCTTAATCCCCAGCTCAGCACAGACCCGTTTCATAAGGGCTGATACAAAAGGGGTACCCTGATCAGTCAGGATCTCTCTGGGAAACCCTACCCGAGAGAACAGGGTGATCAGGGCTTTTGCTATCGCCTGGGTCGTGGGTTGGCGCAGGGGTATGGCTTCCGGGAAGCGGGTGGCGTAGTCGACTATGACTAACGCATAACGACACCCGCTGCGGGAAGGAAGGAGGGGGCCTATGATGTCCATTCCTATCCTACTGAACGGGACGTCTATGAGAGGAAGGGGTTGTAAAGGGACTCTGGGGGGTCGGTAACGGCTGTTTTTCTGACAGACCACGCACTCTCTACAGTAGGTTTTGATCATTTGGTGTACCCCCGGCCAATAGAATTTCTCTAGAACTGCTTGGCTGGTTTTCTCATCCCCAAAGTGGCCCCCTAGAAGGTGGCTATGAGCGAGGAAGAGGACTTTGTCCTGGAAGGGGCCTGGTATAAGTAACTGTGCGTTCTGTTGAGTTCCCCCTCCCCGGTACAGCAACCCGTTTCTCTTGAAAAAGTAGGGACCTACTTGTAAGGGGTCTTCGTGGTCAAGGGCCCTTCCCCAGGCTTCCTGCAGGAGGGGATCCTCCTGTTGTGCCGCCCTGAACTCTCTATCAGTCTGCCAGGGGTGTTCTTCGGTTACCACGGGATATGCGCCGACGTACTCTTTCTTTTCTTTTCTTCTCTGACTTTTGGGTTTATGTGGTTTAGGTGTAGACTCCGGGGGAGACTGTCCCGGATAAGGCGCATCCTTCCACCATTGGGCTAGAGAGTCAGAGGTCTCCTGAAGTAGTGTGGGTAATCCCGGATAATCACTCCCCAGAATGGCTTGTTCAGGGAGAGCAGGCACGAGACCTACGGTGAGGTTGGTTCCTGGATCCTTCTGGTGATGGATCCGCACTTGTGTAGTAGGGTAGTGCTTGGTGTCCCCGTGGACGCATTGGATGGCCACTACTCCCGTGGTGTGCTGGACTGGATGGGCCAGATCTTGGGGTCTTACTACACTCTGACGGCACCCCGTGTCAGCCAGGGCCATCAGTCGTTGTCCATCCACAGAAACAGGACAGTGGAACGGCGGGGGAGCGGCCCCTGGAGGGTGACACAGGTAGTTCCGTACCAGGCCGATCTCCATTGGCTCCTCCTTCTGTGGGCACATCCGAGCGATGTGTCCAAACCCACCACATGAGTAACACTGGGGTCCGGGGTTGGGGGGTCGGAACAGGACCGGAGAGGGCAGAAGAGGAGAAGGTTCCGGTCTCCGTCCCGTTTGTGGACGAGGGGGACGGGGGACCATAGGGTGTGAATTCCTGTGTGAATGTTCCTCCTTTCCCCGCTGGAGCTCTTGAGCCCGGCTATAGGCAGAAGCTATCTCTATGGCGGTTTCAAGAGTGAGCCTAGAGTGTTGTCTCACCCATCGCTGGGTGGCCGGGTGCAAGGAGTTCAGGAACTGTTCCAGATATATTTTTTCAAGGATATTGTCTTTGGTGGATGTCTCGGGTCGGAGCCATCTGTTGGCGAGATCCCTGATCCGGAAGGAGAGGGCTCTTGGATTCTCCTGGGGTCTCTCCTTTGCTTGTCGCAGTTTTACCCTGTAGGTGTCATCATCGATACCCAAGCGTTCTAATATGCACCGTTTTATGTCTGCATACGGGGTGGTGCCTTGAATGTTGGCCTGCTGGTAGGCCGCCTGTAGGTCGCCGGTCAAAAGGGGACCCAGGTATTGACCCCATCGATCCACAGGCCAGTTGGCCGCTTGGGCTAGCCTTTCAAAGTTGGTGAAGAAGTAGTCCGGATCCTCACCCGGGACATACTTCTGCAATACGGCTGACGGAAAAGACGAGACCGGCCTAGGTTGTCCCAGGGCGGTAGTTAGCTTGTCCATGGTTTGCTCGTGGACAACCCCCTGTCCCTTAAGGACGTCATGGAGCTGTCCCCTGTCGGTCTCAGCGGTCTTGAGGAATTGTTCCATAAGTTTCCCGAATAACTCCTGGGATTCCGCCATCTGTTTCACCACGGCCTCCATACCTCCAGCAGATCCCACTTCTGACACCAAATGTAAAGCTGGGCGATCTGCGGGCCGGAAAAGCAGGCGAGGAGGCCGTATATAGTGTGCTATTCTGTAAGTTTATTTATACAAGGAGGCAGAATCAATGTCCCAACAAAAAGGAATGCAAAGAGAGTTCCGGGTTCGCAGTCCGCTCCGGGTCTTGGGTGCAGTCCTGGGTCTGGGATTCTCCAACGACCGCTCCGATGTAGGGGAGGTCCACGGAGGGCAGTAAGAGAAAGAAACAAAGGACCGTTAGTCTTATCCTTATGCTCCAATGCTATACCGAACACCGTCACCCGGGCCGTGAGGGGGCGGGAAGAGAAAAGATATTGTGAGGAAAGGAGGGCGTAGGGAGGCCGGAACACAAGGGGGGGTTGTAGAAAGGGTGTCGGGAAGGGAGGTGCGGGAACGGGGACAGGGGGCCACTTCAAACAGTGCGAGTGCTATACAAATATGCTACAGTGCAAGGGACGTGATGCTAAAGAGAAGGGTATATTTACAGGGCGTTACTAGGACTCCTAATGAGTCGGGGTAAGGAAGGCTTAAGACACTCACCCGGTCCGCCGTAACTCTCCAAGTGAGTTACGGCCGCTCTTCAGCCACCTCCTGTGGGCTCCACCACTCTTCGGTCCACACCTCTTCGTCACACGTCTGCTCTCCTACTCCAGCTCCGGTCTGAATCTCCTGCCACAAAACTCCGACGGGGTGTTCTACTCGGATCCCGCTTTTATCCTGTGCTGACTCTGCCGCCAAGGCGGGACTTCCGGGGTCGGAGGGATATGCTTCCTCCGGGCTCGTGGTTCTGGTCGGTCCCTGGGGAAGAGAGAAGGGCGGAGCCTCGTGGGTTATGGCCGGATTGCCGGGTTCTGTCTTCGCCATATGATAGGGGGTGCGCTCTTGTAGTCCCGGCGGTGGAAAAGACCGAGGTAGGTGCGGGGTAGTACAGCCCTCCTGGGGGGCCCGCGGGGGCGCCACCTCACAGGCGGCGAATGTAAGATGGAGTCGAAATTAAAGAACCTCAATGGAATATACTGATGAAATCTTGGTTCTTCTGAGTACAGTTGTAAAGTATGGTATTCTGAAGCTGGAATCTGAACTGGTTGATCATCATCTCGTCCACCTTTTCCAGTAGGGAACAGCTGTGGAAAACAACAACCTTCCAAACTTTTTTCTCACACACTCATGGGAGTTCCTTTTGCTTTTTTCATCTGGAACAATTCAATAGTATCTCCTATCAGTTCTTTTTAATGTAAAGGGTGTATAGTATAATGTCCATAAATGTCTTCTTTTCTTGAATTCTCCACTTTTTCTATTTGTCCACGTGAAATATATGTTTCATCTTCTAAAGTAATTTTTTCTAGTACATTTACAGTTTTATAGTAAATATTGTTTTGCACCAGATATAGAGGCCGATTAGGATCGGGGACCGAAACGTGTCCCGTCCGCCAAGGAAGCGGGCAAGATACTTCGGACCGCCCCGCGGATAAACCGCCGTAGCGATTAGGAAAATAATGGAACGAACCCCCGACCGCGGCGGACGGAGAACACCAAACTCCGTCCGCGGCGGACGGAGTACACCAGAGCCCGCCGCAAGCGGACGGAACCGACGAAACCCCGTCCGCCGCGGACGCACATGACCGCGGGAACAGCCACATCTACCGCCATACCTGCGAAGGCTCCGTGTCCGCAATTAGGATAACGCCGCCTGTACCCAGGTACGCACCGCCATCAACGGCCGCGGCGGAAAGAATGCAACGAGAAACAGTGCATCACAGCGGAAGCCCAACACGAACAACATCCCTACCGTCAAACCAATGTCAAAAAGTGTGACGGAAGTAAATTGCAAACACACGAAAAAGGACTACCCCCCACCTGAAACACCAACACCAATCACAAGCCACAATGACACCCCCCAAGTACCCAATAATGCACACTAGTCAACACACCCACCTACCACCTGACTGCCAACAACCATTGAGACACGACTATAAAATGACTCACACTCACTCCCACAATCCTTTGCATCACAGCATAGCTGCTAGCAAGAGGCCCAATACGACCGACAGCATACACCAATTGAAGACACACAACCACTACCCTACCACACCCACCACACAAACACCCACCACACCATTCCTACACATCACACAACACACACCTGCACCCCCCAACTCACTCAACCCACACCCTGAGCACCACACACCATGGCACCCAAAAAAAAAACCTAAATTCACGGAGACCGAGTTGAAGGTAATGGTGGATGAAAGTATCCGTGTTGAGCCCCACATATTCGGGGCCCAAGTCCAGCAGACCACTGTGGCGCAAAAAAATCACATGTGGGACAGGATCGTCAGTCGGGTGAATGCATCAGGGACCGCGCCAAGGACAAAGCACGAGATACAGAGGCGGTGGCATGACCTTAAAACCAGGGTGAAAGGCATCCGTGCCAAAAACCATGTGAGAGCAAATCACACTGGTGGCGGCACACCCCCGGAGCCCATACCCTACACTGATTGGGAGGAAAAGGTGCTGGGCATACTGCACCCAGAGAGCCTGGAAGGACTTGAGGAAGGAGAAGAGGCTGGTAAGTACAAACCAAGCACCACAATCAGAACGACATGGTCAGCCTCACACAACTGAGAAGACACAACTCCCAGGCCCCAACCCATGCACGTGGGCCACATACTCACCAAAATGTAAATGGCTACCAGCAGGCCCCCATGTCCACAGGGAGGGCGGTGGTGGTGGGTGGGGTGTGTGAGAGGTCACCACTACAACTCCCAACAGGCCCCCATGTCCACAGGGAGGGCGGTGGTGGTGGGTGGGGTGTGTGAGAGGTCACCACTACAACTCCCAACAGGCCCCCATGTCCACAGGGAGGGTGGTGGTGGTGGGTGGGGTGTGAGAGAGGTCACCACTACAACTCCCAACAGGCCCCCATGTCCACAGGGAGGGCGGTGGTGGTGGGTGGGGTGTGTGAGATGTCACTACTACAACTCCCAACAGGCCCCCATGTCCACAAGGAGGGCGGTGGTGGTGGGTGGGGTGTGTGAGAGGTCACCACTACAACTCCCAACAGGCCCCCATGTCCACATGGAGGGCGGTGGTGGTGGGTGGGGTGTGTGAGAGGTCACTACTACAACTCCCAACAGGTCCCCATGTCCACAGGGAGGGTGGTGGTGGTGGGTGGGGTGTGTGAGAGGTCACCACTACAACTCCCAACAGGCCCCCATGTCCACAGGGAGGGCAGTGGTGGTGGGTGGGGTGTGTACGACAGGACACTGAAATGTAATCAAATTGATATGAACATGTAATGTCCACAGTACTGATCAGCACAATCTTGTCCCTCAGGTGATCGTAATCTGACTAGTGAAACCAGCAACCGGCCGCAAGACTCGCCTCACACCCATACCGGACTCTCTGGGGACGATGCCACAGCCAGCTCCGGTGCGGAGGATGGTGCGGGCCAAAGCAGACTGCCAGGGCCATCTGGCTCACAGGAAATCCCGGCCCCGACAACCGTCGCCTGTGTAACTCCTGCAACACCGGCCACAGTGAGCTGCAGATCCACCACCACCACCAGTACCACCACTCCTGCCTGTGCCACCCTGCCTAACCCACCGCACGACGCAGGGCCATCGGCCTCCAACCCAAGCAGGGAGAGTGGGCCAGAAAGGAGAGAGGCGAGGCCACATCAGCCAATCAGGAGATCCACACTCCGTCGCACTGAGGAAGGACACCCACCCCATCCTGTGGCAGAGTCACTTGAAGCCCTAGCCAGGTGCCAGGCTTCCTACGAGCGTGGCCAGGAACAGGCAGATTGTGCCCACCAGGACTCGGTGGACAACACTAACATGTTGCGGGCCATTGACCGCCGCCTTGGCCAGATAGTGGACATCATGGGCCAGCAGACAACAATGTGGAGGGAATGGATAGCCCGCAGCAACCCCACCCCCCCTCAACCAAGTGTCCAGACGCCACGGCCAGCAACCCCACCGCCACCTGTGCCCCTGGCGACGGATGTGGCCCCTGAGCAACCTGCCCCTCCCAGCTGACTCCGTTCCACCTCAAAGACGGAGGGGCCGTCCGAGGCTGGAAGTGGGTGAGAGCAGTGGGGGTGCTCCATCCACGCGCTCCAAGAGGGGCCGACAATGACTCTGACACTGCCTGAGCCAGCCATTCACCCTGCCAACTATCCTGTCCCACATAGCCAATCATTGGCACAGGTCTGCTGGACTAGCCTGACATCACCCAATGTGGTGTCAGCACGGACATTTCATCTGCCATTACCTTCAACTCACACTCCCCCACCCCACACTTACTTGTAAATATTCACCAGCACCAATGCACAACCTGTAAATAAATGCCACTTACACACTCAATGATGTGTTGCCTCCATGTTTAATCACATGATTGCCTCAGAAACAGACGTAACCAGGTGCGCAGGGATCCAAGTCGTACATAATCATGCCGCTGCGGGAGTGACCTAGGGAAAATCAGAGACAGCAAACACACGTCAGGAAACAGATTCACACCCATCACAACACACTGCACAGCAACATTCCACAAACCACACTCATCACAAAATCATTGGATGAGAGGACACACATCATGGAGACTTGCATGTCCAAATAAATGAACACACACATATGCAACCATCACATAGCAGTACACCCAGCTGATGCACACCACATCCACACAACACCAGCAAACATACATAAGGCATTGTCAACCGGCACAAGAGGTAGTTACTCACATTCAAGGGAAGTAGCGATCAATGAGCTGGCGCCTCTGGTCCACACCTTCCTCCTCACCACTATCCTCATCAGTCGACATGGGTGGGATGGGAGGCTGAGGAACTTGTTGGTCTTCAGGGTCCAAGAGCAGTTCAATGTCATTGGGCACGGCCAGGTTGTGGAGCATGCAGCAGGCAACCACGATCCTGCATACTTTGCCTGGTGAGTAAGGCAGGGCCCCTCTGGTCTTATCCAGGCACCGAAACCTAGACTTTAGCAGTCCAAAAGTACGTTCCACCACTCTACGTGTCCTTCCATGTGCATCATTGTAGCGCATTTCACCCGCTGTAGTAGGATTACGTATGGGACTCAGGAGCCAGGGCCGGTTTGGGTATGCCGAGTCGCCTATGTAGGGGGATGACAGACACAAATATCACAACCAGAATTGATGGGTACCCCATGCCACACAGAAATCACAAATGTCCCCACAGCATACTCACCAACAAGCCACGCATGACCGGGACGCAGATTTGCCATCAGTTGGGGGACAATGCTGCTCCACATGATGTGGGCGTCATGTGCGGAGCCTGGAAATCTTGCACACACATGGGAGATGATGTTGTCGGCCAGGCACACCACCTGCACGTTCAGCGAATGAAAGTGCTTCAGATTCCTATAAACCTGCTCACGTGCCCGTGGTGGAATGAGAGCGATATGTGTGCCATCAATGGAACCCACTACGTGTGGTATCTGGCCCAGTGCATAGAAGTCTGCTTTGACTGCTGCCAACTCTGCCGGCCGTGGGAAATGGATGTAGTCATCCTTGTACAGCATCATAGCTTTTAGAACATCCCGAAGTACCATGCTGAACATGGACTGTGATATCCCCCCGGCATGTCCAACTGTGTACTGAAAGGTGCCAGTTTCAAAAAAGTGTAGTGCCGCCATCACCTTTGCTGTGGGTGTAATGGAACCAGGATACGTCCTTCGTGGCTGCAGATGAGGAGACAATTGGGCAACAAGCTCCATCAATCTACGTCGATCTAGCCGGAATTTCCTGATCACCTCCTCGTCAACCATATCCTCCAGCACAGTGTATGGCCGATGCACATTTGGAGCCCTCCTGTGTGGGAGAGAGATGTAACTTGAGTCAACTTACAAACAACGCATAGGTGTGCAACTCCATCACATGTAAGCCAACATTAGCAAGAAGATAAATGTTGTGGACAATGGTCATATGTGTGAC
The DNA here is from genome assembly GCF_964261635.1 of Lissotriton helveticus. NCBI lineage: Eukaryota > Metazoa > Chordata > Amphibia > Caudata > Salamandridae > Lissotriton > Lissotriton helveticus. Next base: position 1,864,004,642 of record NC_136057.1, read on the forward strand.
ATCTCTGAAAGTAACTACAATACGGAGTGCCCCATTAACAATGTTCAGCCACTAGCAACAGGAAGTGTGTCAACACGTACGACGCAACTTAGTCACATGTCAACATTACTGACAAGACGTGTGTCATGACCCTAATGTGTAGAAGCCACATCACAGACACACATGCAAGTGCATGCACACAAACGATAATGATACACACACACCATGACATCATGCACCAATGCCAACACCAATAATGGTGAGCATACGGACATTACATGCATGGTGACACAACAGGCAACACACATACACTGAATGCATGTGTACCCCCACCATTGTAGTGACCTCACATGAACCACACACTGACAACAGATTCAGAATGTGGCGATACAGCCGTGATGTACTGTGTAGATGTGAAGAAGTTAAAACGTCTGTAGGGTAACACCCGACGTCAACACGTCGACATGCACATGTGTTGCACATTGTGTGCACACCGATGGGCATAGTATGGACACACATGGAATAGTGCATGACATATGAAGTTTCCCTATCACGCTCACAACCCTCATGACGCAACTGCAGACAATACACCACGGTGCAGCGTCTGTAAATATACAATCATTGGCGCCGCCATGGCGGTGCACTGCTTCCGCTATTTTCGAATGGGCATACGCGGGCCGCGTTCCCTCTCACCATTGTCTGCATGTGCATGGACCGTCACGGTCACACATCGGCAACCGCATGTGCAAGCTTCCGGGACAGATGCTTCTTTTGCAACAATGTTCAATCACTGGCGCCACCATGGCGGCGCACGTATTCGGCGGGGGAGGTGCAGGCCAACACATCCTTTAGATGATGTCAATGGACATGGCAGTTCATGACCCCCCTTACAGTCACATTGCATCATCCACCATACACCGGCCGGCCCAGCCCGGCCCAGGACCGCCGTGCCGGCCATGTCCACAACCGCCATGACAGGCCCGGCCTAAGACCGCCGTGCCGGCCATGTCCACAACCGCCATGCCCGGCCCGGCCTAAGACCGCCGTGCCGGCCATGTCCACAACCGCCGTGCCCGGCCCGGCCCAGGACCGCCGTGCCGACCATGTCCACAACCGCCGTGCCAGGCCCGGCCTAAGACCACCGTGCCGGCCATGTCCACAACCGCCGTGCCCGGCCCAGCCTAGGACCGCCGTGCCGGCCATGTCCACAACCGCCGTGCCCGGCCCGGCCTAGGACCGCCGTGCCGGCCATGTCCACAACTGCCGTGCCCGCCCTAGGACCGCCGTGCCAGCCATGTCAGCCACCGACGGGTGTTCACTCGCCTGGCACGGCGATGGCTGACATGGCCGGCACGGCGGTCCTAGGCCGGGCCGGGCACGGCGGTCCTAGGCCGGGCCGGGCACGGCAGTTGTGGACATGGCCGGCACGGCGGTCCTAGGCCGGGCCGGGCCGGGCACGGCGGTTGTGGACATGGCCGGCACGGCGGTCCTAGGCCGGGCCGGGCACGGCGGTTGTGGACATGGCCGGCACGGCGGTCCTAGGCCGGGCCGGGCACGGCGGTTGTGGACATGGCCGGCACGGCGGTCTTAGGCCGGGCCTGGCACGGCGGTTGTGGACATGGCCGGCACGGCGGTCTTAGGCCGGGCCTGGCACGGCGGTTGTGGACATGGCCGGCACGGCGGTCCTAGGCCGGGCCGGGCCGGCCGGTGTACGGTGGATGATGCAATGTGACTGTAAGGGGGGTCATGAACTGCCATGTCCATTGACTACATCTAAAGGGTGTGTTGGCCTGCACCTCCCCCGCCGAATACGTGCACCGCCATGGTGGCGCCAGTGATAGAACATTGTTGCAAAAGAAGCATCCGTCCCGGAAGCTTGCACATGCGGTTGCCGATGTGTGACCGTGACGGTCCGTGCACATGCAGCCAATGGGAAGAGGGAACGCTGGCCACGTATGGGCAATCGAAAGTAGCGGAAGCAGTGCACCGCAACACCAGGGCCAGTCATTGGCCCTTTTACAAACACGCATCCAGGGCTGACCAATTGCTGGCGACGTATGCCACTGACATGTGCTCAGGGCCCTATATATGTGTGATCTCAAAAAGCACACATCCTACCCTGGGAACCAGTGCTGCCTGTTCACCTCGACCTGCTGCTGCTGAGCTGACCACCGACTGCTGCCTGTGACCATCACCTCGACCTGCTGCTGCTGAGCTGACCACCAACTGCTGACTGTGACCATCACCTCGACCTGCTGCTGCTGAGCTGACCACCGACTGCTGCCTGTGACCATCACCTGGACCTTCTGCTGCTGAGCTGACCACCGACTGCTGCCTGTGACCATCACCTCGACCAGCTGCTGCTGAGCTGACCACCGACTGCTGCTCTAGTGCCATACTCCGTGATCTTGCCATGTCGAGAGTCAAAGAGATCCGGTCTCGTCCCTTCACCGCCGCGGAGCTTGATGTCCTCGTGGACGGTGTGCTCCGCAACTTTGGACGGCTCTACGGCGCACCCGGACAGGTGGTAAGTGCAGTGTGGGACATGTTCTTGTGCATGAGGTGGTCAATGACTCCTGGCTTCTGCAATCTTGGCTGTGTACTGTGGGCCCGACATATTTGTCGGAATGTGCATGGCTGCTGACAGATACGTGTTGCCCCTATCTGTGTGACATGCCAACTGTCCACTGACTTGCACCCTTTTGTCTCCCATCATGGTAGGTCAAGCTGCACCTTCGCAAGGACGTGTGGAGGAGCATAGCACATGATGTACGGGCATTGGGGGTGTGCAATAGACGACATTTACACTGCCACAAACGCTGGGACGACATTTCCAGGCTGAGCAAGAATGTAGCGGAAGTGACACTGGGATGATTCCAAGGACGCCACGTCTGGCCCGACGCTCCATGACCCCTCTCATGCACCGTATCATTGCTGTGACGCATCCTGACCTGTCCGAACGGCTGAGTGTGGATCAACAGAAAACTAGCGGTGAGCAGACTGTCTGTGTATGTTACTTGGGAGTGCAATGCATGTATTGGTGCCCAGACACAGTAGTGACTTCCGTGGTGCGTAAGTATCGCTGCGATGCCATGTTGGTGCCATTGGGTGAGTGTAATTTGACAACCAGGTCCGGCATGTTGACACGCCACTTGCTTAGTAGTTGAGTGTTGAAGCACATGCCGTAGTGTTCCGTGGCCCCATGGCAAGACATGTGTGCAGATGTACATGCTCCTGCCCTGTCCGCATGCTGTACATGTGTCACGGCCACCAACGCTTATGTCATGTGAGGATGACTGGTAGAGGTGGGCCGTGTGCAGGATGGGGGCTAGATGAACTTTGTCAGCAATGGAATTAGGGATTCCTTGTCCTTCTGTACGTGAGTGTGCCCATGACTTACACCTCTTTTCTGTGCATTTCAGCTTTGGCAGAGGGCACTCAGCCACAGACGGCGGAGATGAGTGGAGGCAATGCATCCGGATCAGACTTCGCGCACACGCAGACTGACACAGAGGAGGGCAGCGCCGGAGAGGGGGACAGGACCGTCCCTGAGGACTCGCATGTGGAGACACCATCGTCCTCATCTTCCGACAGTGTTGGTGAGCCAGCACTGTTGTCACAGACTGGGAGTGGGCAATCAACACCTTCGGTCGGGACACAGCACACAGGGCCCACACTGCCACCAACTGCACCATGTACTGTTCGTGCACGCAGGAGTAGGGGGAGCAGAGTGGTGTTCAGTGCAGACACCGCTGCCCCTGCCACGGTGACCCAAAATGCACTTTGTGCTGAGGCTGTTGATCTGCTGCGACAGCTGGGTGTGGGGCAGACCAATATGACAAATGCATTCCAAGACCATGATAGGAAGTTGGGGCAGGTGGTGGCATTCATGGAAGGGATGCATGGCGATCTTGCTGGTCTACACAGGACAGTTCAGTCATTGGCAAGCAGTGTGTCGTCTGCCATTGTACAGTCGCATGGACAGGGTGCTACTTCTGTTTCCCCATCTACACCACTGGATGTCTCAGGTGGGAGTGAATATTCTGACCAGGACTCTAATACAGGTTATTGCACTAGAAGCAGCGTCAGACAGCACGTCAGGGCATGGAGGGCACAGACACCACCCCCTAGGTCAGCAAAATCTGTTCACAAAGACAACGTCAGATACACTGGAGTACACACACAGGATCCACAAGTGGTGTTGGGGGACATGCCTTCACATGCTACACAGGCATTCCACACAAAAGGTACTCCCAAGGCAAGGGATACTCCCAAGTCCATGGACACTCCCTTGGACAAGGACAGTCAGAGGACAAAGGCACCTCAAAGGAGCAGGGACACTCCCAAGGACAATACTAAGGAAGGGGCCACTCCCAAGCACAGGGACAAGGACAGTCAAAAGACAAAGGCGCCTTAAAAGAGCAGGGAGAGTCCCAAGGACAGGCACACAACAGAGGAAGGGCCATCTCCCAAGGGCAGGGACAAGGACAGTCAAAAGACAATGGCACCTCCAAAGAGCAGGGAGAGTCCCAAGGGCAGGCACACAACAGAGGAAGGGCCATCTCCCAAGGGCAGGGACAAGGACAGTCAAAAGACAATGGCACCTCCAAAGAGCAGAGAGAGTCCCAAGGGCAGGCACACAACAGAGCAAGGGCCATCTCCCAAGGGCAGGGACACACACAGGGAGAAGGTGTCTTCTGGAGACAACATGTCTGCTGCCAGGAACAGGGCACCGTCCAGGGCACAGGGAAAGTCCAGAGACAACACTCCTCCTACGGATAAGGCACATCCTAGGGACAAGGCTTCTCCCATGGACACTGGCGCAATCAAGGACAGGCATACATCACCCCTGGCTGCACTGAGGCTGATGTTGTCGAAGGAACGGAAAACAGATGTCTCCGCGGCGGAGTCCCCCCATACCTCCACTCCCATCCAAGCCCGTCAGAAGCAGAGGAGGGAGTCCCCTGTTGTTGCATCCCCCATTACACATGATTCTGAGTCCAGGCAGCAGGCACACAGCAAACGACAAGCAGGCTCCAGCACGTCCCCAGAAAGCCGACCCCCGGCAGCAGATGTTCCACCTATGGTGGGTGATAATTCATTTGAGTCCCCACCACTTGCCAGTCCTGCCCTGTCCAGGGTGCACTCACATATCCCTAAGAAACGCAGACACACACCATTGACACCTGGCCACCCCGATGTTGCTCAAGTACAGCTATCCCCAGCTCCCAGGGCCACCCTGCCTCCTGGCCCATACAGCCCTGTGGCTCATCATTTCAGTGGTCCCAGTGGCGCAGGTGCAGTTGACTCTCATGTATCAGATAGTGGCACTGTGTCTGTTGTTTGCTGTCATGCATCATATAGTAGCACAGTCTCAGTTGTGCCCTCTTCTGTTTCAGGTGCTGGCAGTGTATCTGGGTCTATGGCTCATGTGTCAGTCAGTAGATCTGTGGCTGTGTCTCACACTCCTGTTTCTGGTGCTGGCAGTGTGTCTGGGTCTGTGGCCCATGTGTCAGTCACTCGGGCTGTGGCTGTGTCTCACATTCCTGTTTCTGGTGCTGGCAGTGTGTCTGGGTCTGTGGCCCATGTGTCAGTCACTCGGGCTGTGGCTGTGTCTCACATTCCTGTTTCTGGTGCTGGCAGTGTGTCTGGGTCTGTGGCCCATGTGTCAGTCACTCGGGCTGTGGCTGTGTCTCACATTCCTGTTTCTGGTGCTGGCAGTGTGTCTGGGTCTGTGGCCCATGTGTCAGTCACTCGGGCTGTGGCTGTGTCTCACATTCCTGTTTCTGGTGCTGGCAGTGTGTCTGGGTCTGTGGCCCATGTGTCAGTCACTCGGGCTGTGGCTGTGTCTCACACTCCTGTTTCTGGTGCTGGCAGTGTGTCCGAGGCAGGTAGTTCACGCAGTCCACCTGATTCTGTGATGTGAGGTGCTGTTCACTTCACTCACATGTTATTGCACATGGTGTGTACATTGTCCATTGAAAACAGCCTTGCACTGTTGTGGTCCTTGGGACGGGTTGCTTGGAACACGTACTTGTGCTGCCTCTGATGTACCTGCTCTGTTACGAACAATGCCCTGTTGATGCTCTGATACTGCATTCTGCCCTCTGATGTGCTGACTCTGATGTACCTGCTCTGTTGTCAACAATGCCCTGTTGATGCTCTGATACTGCATTCTGCCCTCTGATGTGCTGCCTCTGATGTACCTGCTCTGTTGTCCACAATGCCCTGTTGCTGTTGTGATACTGCATTCTGCCCTCTCACGTGCTGCCTCTGATGGACCTGTCCAGTGCAATGGACTGTTGATGCACTTGGACCCTCTCACGTGCTGCCTCTGATGGACATGTTCAGTGCAATGGACTGTTGATGCACTTAGCCCCTCTCACGTGCTGCCTCTGATGTACCTGCTCTGTTGTCCACAATGCCCTGTTGCTGTTCTGATACTGCATTCTGCCCTCTCACGTGCTGCCGCTGATGGACCTGTCCAGTGCAATGGACTGTTGATGCACTTGGCCCCTCTCATGTGCTGCCTCTGATGGACATGTTCAGTGCAATGGACTGTTGATGCACTTAGCCCCTCTCACGTGCTGCCTCTGATGTACCTGCTCTGTTGTCCACAATGCCCTGTTGCTGTTCGGATACTGCATTCTGCCCTCTCACGTGCTGCCTCTGATGTACCTGCTCTGTTGTCCACAATGCCCTGTTGATGCTCTGATACTGCATTCTGCCCTCTCACGTGCTGCCGCTGATGGACCTGTCCAGTGCAATGGACTGTTGATGCACTTGGCCCCTCTCACGTGCTGCCTCTGATGGACATGTTCAGTGCAATGGACTGTTGATGCACTTAGCCCCTCTCACGTGCTGCCTCTGATGTACCTGCTCTGTTGTCCACAATGCCCTGTTGCTGTTCTGATACTGCATTCTGCCCTCTCACGTGCTTCCGCTGATGGACCTGTCCAGTGCAATGGACTGTTGATGCACTTGGCCCCTCTCATGTGCTGCCTCTGATGGACATGTTCAGTGCAATGGACTGTTGATGCACTTAGCCCCTCTCACGTGCTGCCTCTGATGTACCTGCTCTGTTGTCCACAATGCCCTGTTGCTGTTCTGATACTGCATTCTGGCCTCTCGTTTACTGCCTCTGATGTACCTGCTCTGTTGTCCACAATGCCCTGTTGATTCTCTGATACTGCATTCTGCCCTCTGATGTGCTGCCTCTGATGTACCTGCTCTGTTACGAACAATGCCCTGTTCATGCTCTGATACTGCATTCTGCCTTCTGACGTGCTGCCAATGATGTACCTGCTCTGTTGGGCAATATGCCCTGTTACTGTTCTGATACTGCATTCTGCCCTCTCGTTTACTGCCTCTGATGTACCTGCTCCGTTGTCCACAATGCCCTGTTGCTGTTCTGATACTGCATTCTGGCCTCTGACGTGCTGCCAATGATGTACCTGCTCTGTTGGGCACAATGCCCTGTTGCTGTTCTGATACTGCATTCTGCCCTCTGATGTGCTGCCTCTGATGTACCTGCTCTGTTGTCCACAATGCCCTGTTGATGCTCTGATACTGCATTCTGCCCTCTGATGTGCTGCCTCTGATGTTCATGCTCTGGTGCCCACTTTGCCCATGCTCACGCATACACTGTGATTATACCCCTATTATGTGTAATAAAGGTAGTCAATCATGTGTCGTGGTTTGTCTTAGTCATTCCTGCTTGCGTGCTACAATTGTGTATTTGTATTTGCTTCTAATCAGTGGTTTCGGTAACATGACACTCCCCCTCCCAACGTTACGACCCTTGCAGGTATTCCCCTCCAGACAGCGAATGGTTTGTGCCTTACCTGCGTCGTCGTCGATAGTGGGCCAAGACTTGGACGTGGTGGATCGCGAAGAGCATCGGGAAAGCGTGTAGCGCTGGGTCCATGGTGGCGAGCAGCTTGCGGTGGGTATCTCTGCTATGTATGGTATCTTCGCTGTGGGGAATCCGCCGTGTTCAGACAAGTTGTTTTTCCGCAGCGGTTTTATGTGTATTTTCCGCCATCTTGATTTGGGGGACGGTCGTAGACGTCAGTCCGTACGGCGGAGTCTCTGGATTGGTCACGTCCGCCGCGTGGTCGGGTGTAGTTGGGCGGCGGTGCGTGCTCTTCCGTCGCGGACGGAATTTTGACACTCTTTCCTATCCTGATATGGCGGACGGAGTGTCCGCGGCAGGCGGACACGGAAAAGGCATTTTCCGCTTACTCCAGGGCTGCGGTCGCACTTCCGTCCGCCATCCTAATGAGCCCCATTATGTAGCCTTTTAGACTTTCCTGACATCTTCTAACTCTTGCCATATTTTCCGACTCCATTAACAAGAATAACTACAAGTTCAGTATCCTCTCTTTCTACACCAACACTTTCAAACTTTCTCAATCTAAAGGTAAATGTGAGAAAGTACCATCTTTCTTGCACTGGTATGCCCCCACTTTTTTCTGAACTGCTGATGTGCTTTGACTGAGTGTGCCCTGGGTTCCTGCCAACCAGGTACCCAGGGCCTGTGTTCCTTCCCTAAAAGCTGTGTTGAAACTAAAACTCAATTGGCATCTCTGGCCACCTGTCAACCCCTAGTAAATGGTACCCTAGGTACCCAGGGCATGGTGACCAGAGAAGACCCCTGAGGACTGCAGCACTTATTGTGCCACCCTCAGGGGCCCTGTACCCTGACACCCACACTCTGCCTTTGCAGGCTGAGTGTCTAAGTACAGAACTAAACAAAGAGTCGACATGGCACACATCCCTGTGTGCCATGCCCACAGAACCCACTGCCCTGACATACTTCAGTCACACCTCTAGCTGGGTGCCCTATTCCAGAGGTGTGGGCACAGGTGCATGATCCCTGTGCCCCTACAGTACCCAGGGCCATTCTTGGGCACTGTAAGTTCAGTGATGCCATTAAGAGTATATGGTGCTGGGAGGATGTCATTACGAACTCCACAGCACCATAATGGCTACACTGAAGACTGACAAGTTTGGTACCAAACTGATCAGCGCATTAAACCCGCACTGATGCCAGTGTGGGATTTAATGTAAAATGCACCAGAGGGCACCTTAGAGATGCCCCCTGAAAACCTAACCTACAATCCACGTCTGGGCTGAGTGGCTGCAGAGGCTGCCACACAGCAGACATGTTGCCGGGCCCCTGGGTGGAGAGCCCCCCGCTCTCCTGGGCCTGCAACAATGCACATCCTGGGCAAGGTGCTAGGTCTCCTCCCCCAGGATGGGCAGGGGGAAGCTTCAAAGACATGCCGCCTCTGTCGGCTTCTCCAGACCATTTGCTGTACCCAGCAACTGGCCCCCACCAGTCCTGACCCCCACTCTGGCGGGAAGACTGGCGGGAAAAACTACACCAGGAAGGAGGGTGTGCCAGCCTGTGCCTACCCCACCCCTCAGGTGGGGGAGACGAGGTGAAGCACGACCCCGGGCTCCGGCCATCTTGAAGATGGGGAGCCCTGCCCAATCACAGCTAGGATCCTTCCCCCCTCCCACAGGAGAGGAGCAGGCTAGGGGGTGTACCCACCCCAGGACAGGGACCTATTGGTCCCTGCCCTTGCCATACCTGTAATGCCCCTAAATTCAGTATTTAGATGCTCCCTGAACCTTCCTTCCTCAGATCCCGATACCAAAAGAAGAGAGAAGATCAAGAAGAAGACGACACGCTGCGCAGCTGCTAATAACAGGACGACAACAACTGACTTGGCCCCAGCCCTACCAGCCTGTCGATCCTGGAACTTGCTCCTGTCTAAATCCCGGCGACTCCTGCGGACAGCAACCTTGGGACACCCAGAGGACCTGCCTGCCTTCACCCTCTTAAAGACTGGGACTCCCATCAGCAGAGGCTCTGCTGCAACAACCCCCCTGGTGCCAGCCAGGAAGCTCCGGACCAGCCCACTCTGCACCTGCCGAGCCCGACCCGTGCCCGAGTGATCCAAGAGCACAAGGATGTCCCCCCGGTGACTGGGACCCGAAGTCCAGTGCCCAAAGACCCTCCTCGATGAACCAGACAACGCCTGCAGACTCAGAACCAGGGGCCCCCCCAACCGCGACCAGCTGAGGGTAAGCTTTTCCGACACCCAAAGACAGCCCTGCACCCTGCACCCTGCACCCTACAGCCCCCTGGGCCTCCCTTTGGGGTACCTACCTGTGCTCCAAGATCCCAACTTACCTCTCGACGTGCTGGTCGCCCCTGGAGAGTCTCTGCCCGAGCCTGCAGCCTTTGTTCCCTTTTTACCTTTTCCATTGGATAACATTGAGCGCCCGACGGCTCAAAAGCAGCCTGCACCCAGCCGCCCGAGTACCGCTGGCTGTGTCACCGTTGTCCTATCCTGCTTCCCTCTTTGCCCTGAGCAAGTGATCAGGAGCCCAGCTTCCACAACCGCGTGGCCTGCTAGGCAGCAGCCATCAACCGGAGGCTTCCTGTCCCCCATTGGATAGCATTGGGCCTCTGCACCCGGCCGCCCTTTGCGCCGCTGAGGGCGAACCAACTGTACCTACCTGACCCTGAGTCTATGCCCAGAACCACAACTTCACCAGTCGAGTACTCACCAGAAAACACGTAACTCATTTACCTGCCATTGAATAACATTGACTGGTTTGACTCGAAAAATCTTCTGTCTACTTTTGAAAACTTAAAAATATTCATATAAAATCATCCGAATTCCGAATTTCGAAAATACGTCACACTGCATGCTGGGCTCTGTGTTGCCCCTTAGTTCGCTGAAACGCACTCTTCTGACATTAAGCCCAGCATGCAGTGTGCAGACCCACTTGGGATTTTACTGTTAATTTGCTGTTCGGAACTATGCAACTCGCTGGAGTAACACCGTATGCACTACATTGACCATCAGGTCACAGCAGTGGCCACGCCCAGTGGGGCGCAGAGAAACTGCTCATATGTAGTGAACGGATAAAAGCTGGTTTCGAACATCACACCCCGAGCATTCCATGATGAAGTGCGTTCTCAGCACGAAATGCGTCGGAGGAGGGATTATGAATGTTGCCGCGGTGCCGGTTCCCTGTGCTTGTCTTCGTTCAAGATAAAGAACTCAGCTGTGAGGTGTCCTCTCTCAACAGGCAAAATTCTTATATATATATATATATATATATATATATTTCCGCACTTGTACTCCTGCATAGACGCCGCGCCATAAATCCTCGGCTGGCAAACAACAAGAACACGGAAGACCCAGAGTGCTGGTGAGTTTTTTATTAACAGCACACCATGGCAGGATCAATATATATATATATATATATATAGATAGATAGATAGATATATATATGTATATATATCTCTTGAGTATCCATGCACAATATTTCATTGTGTGTCCTTTTCACGGACATTAGAAACAGTTCATCTTCAATTGGTAGAATGATAATTGTTTTCAGAGAACATCATATATTGAGTTACAAATCTTCATCAACATAATCCGCCAGTAGCCTCACATTAGTGTACAGAGTATTACCTCCGTACACTGATGTGAGGCTACTGCCAGATTATGTCATTGGAAGCTATTATTAGATACCATATAATGCCACGAAGATTATATGGGAACTTCGTATCAAGATTGTGGATATAAACTTTCCTAAGATTAAATAAATCTCTAAAGCCTTGAAGAAGCTAAACTGTTTCACAAAACAAGTGTTGGCTGTCAAATTCACTACATGTTGATGAATATTTGTTACCCAATATATGATGTTCTCTGAGGACCCCAATGATGAAGCATGCCACCAACTAGATTGGTGGGTGAGGGGTCTTGTTAAAAAGCTACTGGATGTCTGTGCTCCTGTTCAATTTGTATGCATCACTAGAAGTGGCCATATCCTTTTGTGGGAATGTCCATGTTGTTTACTGCTTAACTAGAGGGAGCCAACAGTCGGTTAACCAGAGTACGATAACTGAGCCTGAGCACCCTCCCGAGTTCCCCATTTTCACTAGAATCTGAGTTGACTATCCCCGAGGTGTCTAGTAACATTATATCCTGGAACATAGCAGGCCTGGCACATAAGTATAGCGACCCTATGTGGCACCTGTTTATAAGGCAATTTTCTGTTATCAGCCTGCAAGAGACTTGGCTAGTGGATTGTAATTTGTCAACAAACATGGGAGATATGGGATGTCATAGAATGGAGGGGTTTCACTACGAACACTCCTTACAGGGGTAAGAATTAAATAACCTAACAAATGAATTGATGTCCCTTTCCGCTCCAAATAGTATAATCAAAACTCCCACTTTTAAAAGGAAAGGCGCGGGGTCTTTTATAGATTACATTCTAGTCTCCTCAATTTCCCAGTCTCTTTTTCAGAGGTTTACCATCAAAAATATAGGTTACAGCGACCACAACCCCCTCTGTGTACACTTCTGTGGCTCGCTTCTTTCTAGTAAGCCCAGAGAGGTAGTAAAGGGCATAATGAGACCCACAGACGGTGAACTCCTGCTAAAGTGGTCACAGATCGATCGGATGCCTTTTACAGGGAGGTAAGAGATTCATGCGCAGTCGAACTTGCCTGCTGTGTCCACCCGGAGAGTTCGCCAGGGAATGTCATTAATGCTTTTTGCTCCATCACAAGCAAAGCTGAGGAACTGCTGAGGGCCCCAGCTCATGGGGTTCCTAATTCTAACCCAAGATGGTTTAACTCGTCCTGTTCGAAAGCCGCCCGCAAGTTAAGGGAGGCATTGAAAATTGTTCCTCGGAATCTCACCCATATTCAGGACTGCCGGAAAGGATATAAACTGGCTTTAGCCAAACGTAAAAGTGAGATTAAGGAGGAGACTTGGAGGGAGTTGGTGGAGGCAAGTACGTTGAGGAATGGCTCACTGTTCTGGGGCATTCTTAATAGACCATTATTTCCGGAAGACCCTAGTAATACAATTGGCTCCCATATAACAGACGAGGAATGGTTGGCCCATTTCCAACTAATGTTCAAGGCCCAGAAGGGCAACCCTGCTCAATTACCTTATTTGCCAACTACTTCTCCCATGGTATTTGAAAGGGCCGAGATAGAGGCAGGTATTGAAGGCATAACGAGCAACAAGGCCCCGGGTCCAGACGGATTACCGCCAGACCTCTTCAAATCAGATCCCTCATTCTGGGCACCAATAATAACAGCTGTCTTAAACGCAGCGGCCAGTGATGGCTGCCCTGCTGCCTGGGGAATCTCTACCATCGTCCCAGTATTTAAAAAAGGGGATCGTAACAGCACACATTGTTATCGTCCCATCTCTCTTATCGACTCTGTGGTTAAGGTGATAGGAGGGGCCCTAATGGAAAGACTATCTTCGTGGGCAGAGGAAGGTAACATCATCTCCGATTTCCAATATGGGTTCAGGGCAGAAAAGTCAACCGTGGTCCAATGTCTAAATCTGTACCTGGTCCTCGGTAAGTACACAATGGCCCGCCTGGGTACGATCTACATGGCCTTCTTGGACCCATCGTCCAAGTTTGACTGCGTTAATCGTGTCAAGCTGTGGCAGTCCATGAGGGCCATGGGGTGGAGGCCTCTATCGTGGACTTTCTGATGGATGTGCATAGAGAAACCAAAGCAAACGTCAGATATTCGCAGGACCTCCGGGTATCCAGGAAATTTGCTGTTGAGAGAGGGGTGAGGCAGGGATGCATCCTTGCACCCTTCCTCTTTAATCTATATATCAATGACCTGGAAGAAGTACTGGTAGCGACAGGGGCTGACTTCCCGCATGTAGGTAGTCGGGGTCTACCTGTCCTCCTATACGCGGACGACACTGTCCTGATAGCAAGAACCCCAAGAGGTTTGCAATGCCTACTGGATGCCTTTTTAAACTTCATGGGGTCTCGTGATTTAAAGATTAACAATGCCAAATCCTACATTATGCAGGTGGGGCCACAACAAAGGAAAAAGTTCTGTTTCTCAGTAGGCCCCGAGAAGATCCCCTCAACTCCCGTCTTCCCATATCTAGGGGTATTGCTGGATGAGCGCTTGAAGTGGGGGCCTCTTATCCAAAGGAAAAGGGGGGAGTTCACCAGAATAGTGGGTGCAATTTTCAGCTTCGCTGTCAAGATGAGCAAGCGACCAACTGCAGCGATGCTGAAAATGTATAAGGCGACGGGCGTTTCATCCGTAAGCTATGGCAGTGAAGTGTGGGGGTACACCACGGCAGCACCACTGCAGGTGGTAGAAAACACATTCTTAAAACGCCTCCTGGGAATGCCCACTTGCCTACCGAACCTCATAGCCCATGAAGAACTGGGGATCCCCTTTTTATGTGACATTCTCGCCTCAAGTGTTGGCTTAATACGGACCTAAAACTAACCCAGCAAATTATGGTGGACTGTATGTCCCTGGACCATATGCCCCGAATCCCTTGGCTATGTTATATTAAAGACTGCCTTTCAGAATTGTGCCGCCCTGACCTCTTTTTTAAACCTTTAACCGTTACAAGAAAAGATGTTGTATCTGTTAAAGATGTATTTATTTCCAGAAGGAGGTTGGAAAGGGACGCTAAGGAATCATGTAAACCCAGTGTCCGTAAATACCTGACCATAATAACTGAGCCATCAACAGAGTCTTATCTCCTGGGGACCCTGATTACCTATGAGCGTTCTTTACTGGCTAGGTTCCGATTAGATTATTTCCATCTTCTGATCGCGGTGCCCAAGGGGTCCAGAAGCGGTCAAGTGTTAGCACCCTGTAGCTGCGATAATCTGTCTGCACAGGATCTGCTTCACTTCACGCTCTTCTGTAAATATTATGATGTGCCCCGGAGACACTTTTTATTCCCCCTCTTAAGGAGGCTCAATTTTAGTCAGGTGCGTCCATTTCTCTTGTACCTTCAGATGTTAAAACCGGAGTGCATCATTTTTATTGTAGGGTACCTAAAATCACTGATGAGAACCAGGGCATGCCATAATATTAGCTAACCATGGGAGGTTGTTGCACCTCTCATCACACACATGTGTTTTATGTGCTCGGTGAGATTTTGACATTTAACCTTTTGCACCTGTAGCATTTTATTTAGGTTTTGGAACATATGAATTTTAACTTTTAATGTATGTACCGATGTATGTATCTAAGTATTGTTAATTGTTATTATGACTTTTATGGTTTACTTGTTGTAAAACCGAATAAAGTTTTATGAAAGGAAATGAACTAGAGGAAGAGGACATAGCCCCATTTATTCTTTTTTTTCACTCTCCTGTTGTTTATTATAGCTGTTATCTTGAGGCTTAATTTTACTTATCATCCTTAAATTATTAAATTTCACGCCTCTCAGGAGATTATCGTTCCAGCCTTTTCCCCTTTTCCCCCTGTAGAGGAGAAATGTGTATGTTTATTGGATGTTAAGCGAGCTATATCTGTTTATCTTAACAGAGCCTGTACTTTCTGGAGGACAAACTCCCTTTTTGTTACATTTGGCCTTTCCGAACTGAGCAAAAAGGCTTCTAAAAAACCTTTAAGTCAGTGGCTAATACATGCAATTAGATTAGTTTATTTGAGTCAAGGAGAGACAATGCCAGAAAATGTTCAAGGTTGTTCAGCTAGATCTGTGACAGCTTCTTGATTAACATATGAAGGAGTTTTGTTGGGAGAAAATTGGAGTTCTGGAACTTGGGTTTCATACCACACCGTTAGTAAACAATATAGAGTTCAAAATGTACAAAGAGTACAGTAGCACCTAGGTGTGAGAGTATTGTAGTCAGCAGTGATATTAATCCTGTCCATTCTTGTTATGGGTTTCTTGTTCATGATTCACTATACAGCAAGTAAAAGTACACTGGGTTTTGCATAATAATTCTATTTATATTGTGTTTTACATAGAGGTGATGGGTTGATTACTTACTGGTAATCATCATTACTCTTAGTCCAACTCATGCTTTCCCCAGTCATTATGACCCATCCACACTTCCTGGAACATGCCTTTGACAGAGCTTTGGATTACAGGAAGTGCTGAGGAGAGGCTAACTTTTTGCTAACTGATTTATAGCATCCAGAGGAGGGTGGGTGGAGTTATAGTTAGCATTTCCTATTTTGTTGCCTGCACTTAGAATGTTTACACCCCTCACTATGTAATGACTGGGATTAGGACTAAGAGTATTAGTGACTAAAAGGGCTGTTTTTCACTAAGCGACATCAAATTAGAGTGAAGCAGAATTGTCTATGATGTCACCCATGACCTCAAAGTAACAAACGTATATATTATTCACTTTTCATCCATCTATAATTTTATGTTATGTATTACCCCCAACATCATTTGCTCCTGATTTCAACTGCTATGCTAGGGAAAACACATAATGGGGGTGCTATCCATAATATAGCTTCGCATTTCAGTATCAAATGTAAAACAAGTATTTGCAATGCAATAGGTCTCGCATTACTGATAGTTTGAGGTATGAGCGTTGCAAATAATAATGCAACGCCAATAGCTCATACTTTCAATAATGCGAGACCTAGTGCATTGCAAATGCGTGCGTAGTGAGCCAGGAACCAGCATTGTATGTCTCAGGGCAGTACTGTAAGCTGTTCCTAGAGGTCCATAGTGAGCAAGATACCAGCACTGCATGTCTAGAGGAAATACCGCTAGCTGCTCCAAAAGGTCCCGAGTGAGCAAGGCGCAAGGACTGCATGTCTCAGTGCAGCACTGCAAGCTGCTTCTAGAAGTCCCTAGTGAGCAAGGCACCAGCGCTGCATGTCTTGGCGCAGTATCGCAAGCTGCTCCTAGAGGTCCCTAGTGAGCAAGGCACCAGCACTGCATGTCGTGATGCAGTACTGCACGCTGCTCCTAGGGGTCCCTAATCAGCAAGCCACCAGCACTTCATGTCTACAAAGTTGGAGTTATTGGTATTATAAATGGCAATGTTTTTTATCTAGCCATGTCGCAAGGTTCAGTACCATATGTGGCCAAAAGGGTACATCTTTTGGTCACATATGGTACTGCACCCTGCAAAAGATTATGGTAAATCTACCCTACCCACAATGCACTGCATGCAAGACAGTACTACAAGTACATTCAAATAGCTATGTCCATATGTACAATTAGTCGCTTTGAAATGTGACAAAAGAATGATTACATTAATTTCAGATTAGGTTGTACTCTGTGTGAAGCTGATGAAGGGAAATTTTTAATGGTCTCATATAAATGGGAGATGTTCTAGTGAGTGAAGTAACCACTGCCAGCCTAGCTTAGGACCAAGTGTGTGTCCTGCCCGACCCTTTAAAGAAAATAGTGCCTTGAAGCTGTAATTAAAACCTAGGGATTAACAACACGTGTAACAGGGGGTGTCCTCATGGGTGGTTACAAGAAGAGACAAGGCGGTACTAAGAAGGGACTACTAAGCCTATTGACCTATGAAAAGCCACCATTTACAAAGGACAGGGACAGGAGCCTATTAAAAAGATGGGCGTAAAGTGGGCGGAGATTTATGCCCGTATCCTGAATACGAATTAGAAAACCTAAGGAGTTAGGCCCTTGAGGACAGGTGGGTAGGCTGGACCCCATTTGAATAAGAAAAAACAAGAAAATGCCTAGCCACCTACATTTATATCCACAGTTAAGGAGGGTCGAAAACACTGTTTGTCTAGATCGACCAGGTATTTTTATTTATACCACTTATTTTATATTTATTTAATGATTTTTCAAGAAAAATTTTTAGCAAAAAAAGTGACATCTCTTTATCCACGTATTTACACAAATTTACACAAATATACAATGAAATTTACACACAAAGAAATGACAAATACAACCAAACCAAAAAATAAATCAAGTGTCTACATCCTTTACATCCCACATAAAACACAACATTTGTTAAACACAACAATACATCAAATAAACATATGCATTGAAAAATGACCAGTGATTCAATACAAGTGAAAATGGCGAATAAATCAACACAAAATCCAAGGAGTTAAGTCAATCTATGACAACTAATTGAACCAGCAATTGCTGGTATGGAGAAGTTAACCAGAATTACTCCTTAATACATGCCGACGCGTTTCGATTCCAGGGCAAAGATCCTGGAATCTCTTCAGGGCGCTGTGAATGTATCTGTGGGAGATGCAAAGAAAACAATAAAGTTTCATTCGCCAAACTTCTGACTCAAATCCTTTCAAACGAGGCTCAGAGTATATGACATTAACCAGGACCTACCAAAATATTTGAGAGAGGGGGAATTGAAAAAACATTCGAGTGTGTCCACGGAAATCCTCACGTGGAGTAGCCTTAAAAGTCTTCCTTCTTTATTCATGTAAATGCGTCCAAATTGAGTTGCAAATAAAGGGGCCACCTGTTAAAGTAGATAAATCAGCGGTGTCACTTAACTGGCTACACTGCTCCTTCGAGGAGATGTTTATAACTACAAGAGACACGTACCTTCAATTATTGTTATCAAAGGCGGCTCGCGGCTGCCGCCGACTTCGTGTTCTGTGATTCCCAAATTATATCTGCCGATAAGTTGGGTGCTAAACAAACAAGAGGGGGGTGTCAGTACTGTCGCTTGCTGGCGCATGCTATCTAGGATAACTCTGTCTAATGCCCTCCGATGGTCACATACCTCAAATAGCGCGTAGTATGCGAAATTCATTTCAAGGACTTTCAAACAGCGCTGTTCAGTCTGCTGTGGGAATAATGAGAGTCGTTATAATACTCTATTTCTACCGGGTCTAAATTTTACCGTTTAGATTGCTGCTCGAGCAAGCGGCACCTACCTCTTTCCTCCCTCATCGCTGGCTCACTCTGCGGTCGTCTCAAAATGGCTGCCAGGCACAATACTGCTATTAACATCTATTGGTCCGGGCCTTTGCATTATGGGAGATGTAGTTTTTTATGTAGACTACATATTGTCTACATAAAATTACCGTTTGTGTGGAAGGTAAAGTTTTGTGAATGTTAAAAAGATTTTTGGGACAACAGGCGTGACTTAATTCGCTCAGAAATATGCATTATACCGTCTGATATGATTACTTGAATGAAAGTGAAGGCATGATGTCATACATTCTGATGGGGTAGCAAATTGCATCTCTACAAAAAGGATCGGCCAAGATATTTAAAAGAATAAAGTGGAAGTGCACAGTTAATTGGGGACACATTCACCGAGTGCGTCGTTATGCAAAAATCAGAAGAGCCATGGCTGCTGCGGACGCTCAAAGAACTCTGGAATTGGCATTTAATTTATAGCCTTGCTATCTCAGACAAACTGTTCAACCCTGATTGCGTGCTGTTAAACTTAAGGATTAAATATGCTTCTTTTGGTAGGAGCATTTTGTCCACATCTACAGTACTATGCGTTGGTCGCAGAGTGTACAGTACTGTCCACTTCAGGTCGTTTTCGTCATGTTTAGCCACTATGTAATGGTCGACCATTGGCGCAGTCAAGATGTTATTTTTGATCCTGGATCTATGCTGGCTGATGCGTAGATTTACTTGCTGGCATGTTTTGCCAATATATATCCTTTCGCATGGACATTGAACCAAATAGACCACGTTCTTGGTCTTACAGTTAGAAAATTCTAGGTGTTTCCACTTGGTTCCTGCATGATGGAACTCGCTACCTTCCATGGTACTGGGGGTAAGCAACGCAGGTACCACATTAGTGGTGCCCTGTAATTAGTTTAAGATTCCACTGTGCCAGCAGGTCATTTTTCTTTTTTGGCAATGAGACATCTGCTCTCATGATCTGTTGGCCTAGGTTCTGATTTTTCTTGTAGGCGAACAAGGGACGTGGAAAAGAACATTCAAGGTTATCCAATAAGTGCCAATTGTTCAGAACAACTTTCCTAAGCTTGTGGGTGTCTGGGCCAAAGGTAGTGACACACACTAGTCTTTCTAATACAGGCTTTTTTCGTACTTGAAGAAGGCATTCCCGAGGAGCGAAACGCGCTCTTTTGAGTGAATGTTTCAATAACTTCTTCGGGTACCCTCTTTGCTTCATCTCCTCACAAAACTTGTGGGCATGTGACGAAAAATCATTTACATCCGAGCAGTTTCTCCTTATGCGCAATAGTTGTCCATAGGGAAGGTTTGATTTCCGTGTACCTTCAACTTTTAACAGAAAGTCTGTTGTATCTCTCAAGTAAGACTTCACTTGAGTCAAGAAGGGTCTCAAAAAGAAGTCCACGTATTGGGAAATGGGCTCTAAACATGAGTTGCAACCCGAAACAATCGGGCGCCCTGTTTGTTTCGGGTTGCGACTCATGTTTAGAGCCCATTTCCCAATACGTGGACTTCTTTTTGAAACCCTTCTTGACTCAAGTGAAGTCTTACTTGAGAGATACAACAGACTTTCTGTTAAAAGTTGAAGGTACACATTCGACCCAGAACCACAACTAATGGTCACAATGGATGTCACCTCCCTCTATACGCAGATCCCACAGGAGGAAGCGTTAGAGGTGATGGAGGTATATCTTGACAAGAGAGAAAGACCCCATAAAGTGCCCACCTCGTTCATTCTATGGCTGGCCGAAATCGCTCTTAAAAAGAATTATTTCTCCTTTAATGGTGAATACTTCATGCAGGTTAAGGGCACCGCGATGGGGTGCCCTTATGCTCCAGAAATGGCTGTACTGTATATGGCACAATATGAGGAGAGGTTTGTTGACAATAATAATCCGTTCAGCCCATATATCGTCCAGTGGTATCGGTATATAGACGATGTCTGGCTCCTGTGGCAGGGGAGCCAGGCTTATCTGTTGGCGTTCCACAAATGGCTTAACATGAGGCATGGTGATATTAAATTCTCCATAGCACATAGTGACACGAAGATGACCTTCCTCGACGTTGAAATAACATGCGTCGAGGGTGAATTGAAATCATCCCTCTATAAGAAAACCACGGACAGAAACACCATCCTGCACCATAAAAGCGCCCATCCGAGGAATCTGAAATCAAATCTTCCCTATGGGCAACTATTGCGCATAAGGAGAATCTGCTCGGATGTAATCGATTTTTCATCACATGCCCACAAGTTTTGTGAGGAGATGAAGCAAAGAGGGTACCCGAAGAAGTTATTGAAACATTCACTCAAAAGAGCGTGTTTCACTCCTCGGGAATGCCTTCTTCAAGTACGAAAAAAGCCTGTATTAGAAAGACTAGTGTATGTCACTACCTTTGGCCCAGACACCCACAAGCTTAGGAAAGTTGTTCTGAACAATTGGCACTTATTGGAAAACCTTGAATGTTCTTTTCCACGTCCCTTGTTCGCCTACAAGAAAAATCAGAACCTAGGCCAACACATCATGAGAGTAGATGTCTCATTGCCAAAAAAAAAAATGACCTGCTGGCACAGTGGAATCTTAAACCAATTACAGGGCACCACAAATGTGGTACCTGCGTTGCTTGCCCCAGTACCTGTCAGGCCCCGACTTCCCTACAACACTGTACCTTTAAAGCTACCACTATTTAGACACCAAGACCCACAGACGACGCTTTACGTTCTTGCGTCTAGCTCCTTCCGTTGTGGGTTCCGTCCCGTTTCTGAATTGCCTGACTTCCGGTTTGGTGAATTTGCTTCCGTCTACGCTGGTGGAGTGATTCCTGTCCTCTCGTCTTTTTTGATGAGCTTCGGCTTTCTTTATCTCCTTCAGTATTGTTTGTGGTTAGCTCTCGTCTCTCTCCCTGACGTCAGCTTATGTGGCGGTTACAGTTTTTGCTGTAGCGTGTTATTTCCCCTTTCTTTGAGTCCCGCCCGGCGGCCGGGTTCTTCTCCGCCATCTGGCTGGGCTCAGCCTCTGTTCCCCTCGCATCCTCGCGTGCTCCGCCCGGCGGCCGGGCTTGGTCTCCGCCATCCGGCTGGGCTTCTGTACAGTTCTCATGTAGTTTAGTTAGGTTCCCTTCTCCTCCCTCCTTAATTCTTCCTGGTGCTTCGCCCAGCGGCCGGGCTTGTTCTCCACCATCCGGCTGGGCACTGCGAAGGTGGTTTCATCATCCCTCACTATTTGCTGGATTCCCTGTGCACGTCTTCATTTCACCCATTCCTTGGCCAACTTCAGATGTATTCTGGGTTCTTGCGTGGACCTGAGTGTGGTGCATATTTCAGGCGTCTCTACACAGAATCACGGTAACAGCGCTGTGCGCTGCATTTAGATATATATATGTTGATTTTGTGACTATTGTTGAAGACCTGAATGTATGTTTTGTTTGATAGATTTTAATGCAACGTTCAGTGGTGTTGACTCCAGATCCTTACCATATCCATAGGAATATTGGACGTCTACCAGAGGCCTACTAAAAACATACAGAGTGAGAGTTCACACATTAGATTCTTGACACTTACCAGCGCAGGGTCAGAAGAAGTCATTTACCATTGTTTTTTCTGTCACCTTTGTAATAGCTCAAGACGAACACCTTATTTTATCCTACTTATCAGTTCTGCAATACGAGCAAACAAATGTGGTATGTAGTGATCAAAAATATAATATAAGAAAGGTGTATATGTATATTGTGTTTACTCTAAGATAGACTGTATTCTTATCTTCCTTTCCAGCCTACCTGTTGCCCAGTATCCACTCTGAGTTGCCACACATCCACTCTGAAGACCACCATCAAGCTCTACTATTTCTCCCCCAACCTTTCCTTGTTTTGTCTCCCTGTTTTCCCCTGGCGAGCCTTTCGATACTCTAGTGTTTGATAGAGTCGGAAGGCCGTAGGGGAAGGCTGAGGATTATTCTTCGGATTCCTGACGCTCCTGCGGAACCAGTTTGGAAATCATTACAGTACCATGGAAGGTAGCGAGTTCCATCATGCAGGAACCAAGTGGAAACACCTAGAATTTTCTAACTGTAAGACCAAGAACGTGGTCTATTTGGATCAATGTCCATGCGAAAGGATATATATTGGCAAACCATGCCAGCAAGTAAATCTACGCATCAGCCAGCATAGATCCAGGATCAAAAATAAAATCTTGCCTGCGCCAATGGTCGAACATTACATAGCGGCTAAACATTTTTTTATTTTTTTTTAAAATAGTTTTTATTGCAGAATCATGGACAAAACACTGGGAGATATCAACCATCCTCACCACCACAATACAGGGTACCATACAGTTTCAGGGTTGCACACAGCCCATCAGCCCACATCCCGGAGGCCGGGCGGCGCAAGGTCAAAGTCCAACAAAAGGTCGCCTAGTATGTGACAGAGGGGTATCCGGTCAATACCATAACGATGCATCTGCTTTTTCCCCCCCCTCAACAACTCTCCCTCTCCCCCTAGACACCCCCTGGTGGAGTCGTGCCTACCATGTGAGCAACACATAAACCCGCTGGTTCTGTGGAGCAGGGTCCCACTAATACACTAATACATCGACTGTCCATGTTCCCTACCCGTCGCTACCTGCGTTCCTAGCCCTACATAGCGGCTAAACATGACGAAAACGACCTGAAGTGGACAGTACTGTACACTCTGAGACCAACGCATCGTACTGCAGATGTGGACAAAATGCTCCTACAAAAAGAAGCATATTTAATCCTTAAGTTTAACAGCACGCAATCAGGGTTGAACAGTTTGTCTGAGATAGCAAGGCTATAAATTAAATGCCAATTCCAGAGTTCTTTGAGCGTCCGCAGCAGCCATGGCTCTTCTGTTTTTTGCATAACGAAGCACTCGGTGAATGTGTCCCCAATTAACTGTGCACTTCCACTTTATTCTTTTAAATATCTTGGCCGATCCTTTTTGTAGAGATGCAATTTGCTACCCCATCAGAATGTATGACATCATGCCTTCACTTTCATTCAAGTAATCATATCAGACGGTATAATGCATATTTCTGAGCGAATTAAGTCACGCCTGTTGTCCCAAAAATCTTTTTAACATTCACAAAAACTTTACCTTCCACACAAACGGTAATTTTATGTAGACTATATGTAGTCTACATTAAAAACTACATCTCCCATAATGCAAAGGCCCGGTCCAATAGATGTTATAAGCAGTATTGTGCCTGGACGCCATTTTGAGACGACCGCAGAGTGAGCCAGCGATGAGGGAGGAAAGAGGTAGGTGCCGCTTGCTCGAGCAGCAATCTAAACGGTAATATTTAGACCCGGGTAGAAATAGAGGATTATAGCGACTCTCATTATTCCCACAGCGGACTGAACAGCGCTGTTTGAAAGTCCTTGAAATGAATTTTGCATACTACGCGCTAATTGAGGTATGTGACCATCGGAGAGCATTAGACAAAGTTATGCTAGATAGCATGCGCCAGCAAGCGACAGTACTGACACCCTCCTCTTGTTTGTTTAGCACCCAACTTATCGGCAGATATAATTTGGGAATCACAGAACACGAAGTCGGCGGCAGCCGCGAGCCGCCTTTGATAACAATAATTGAAGGTACGTGTCTCTTGTAGTTATAAACATCTCCTCGAAGGAGCAGTTTAGCCAGTTAAGTGACACCGCTGATTTATCTACTTTAACAGGTGGCTCCTTTATTTGCAACTCAATTTGGACGCATTTACATGAATAGAGAAGAAAGACTTTTAAGGCTACTCCACGTGAGGATTTCCATGGACACACTTGAATGTTTTTTCAATTCCCCCTCTCTCAAATATTTTGGTAGGTCCTGGTTAATGTCATATACTCTGAGCCTCGTTTGAAAGGATTTGAGTCAGGAGTTTTGCGAATGAAACTTTATTGTTTTCTTTGCATCTCCCACAGATACATTCACAGCGCCCTGAAGAGATTCCAGGAACTTTGCCCTGGAATCAAAACGCGTCGGCATGTATTAAGGAGTACTTCTGGTTAACTTCTCCATACCAGCATTTGCTGGTTCAATTAGTTGTCATAGATTGACTTAACTCCTTGGATTTTGTGTTGATTTATTCTCCATTTTCACTTGTATTGAATCACTGGTCATTTTTCAATGCATATGTTTATTTGATGTATTGTTGTGTTTAACAAATGTTGTGTTTTATGTGGGATGTATAGGATGTAGACACTTGATTTATTCTTTGGTTTGGTTGTATTTGTCATTTATTTCTTTGTGTGTAAATTTCATTGTATATTTGTGTAAATTTGTGTAAATACGTGGATATAGAGATGTCACTTTTTTTGCTACAAATTTTTTCTTGAAAAATCATTAAATAAATATAAAATAAGTGGTATAAATAAAAATACCTGGTCGATCTAGACAAACAGTGTTTTCGACCCTCCTTAACTATGGATATAAATGTAGGTGGCTAGGCATTTTCTTGTTTTTTTCGTATCCTGAATACAACATGTCTCGAGCAGGCAGCACAAGCGCTGCCTAGGTGAGACCTAAAATCCTGTCTGCCTACGATGCCCATCAACGTCTGTGTCTTCCCTCCCCTCCTAAAGTTGTGCTTTCTGCACTGCATGAGTGTGGAGATTCAGCACTGCTCTGAAAGGTTCTCCGAAAGCCCTGTCATAACAGTCTGTCTTTACTTTATGATGTAACAACAACAGGGAAACAACTTTTATATGCCACTCTTGCTATGTGATAGCAGCGAATAGCCGAATTTAGAATCTGGTATTCGCGCTAGTGGCTCTCAATGAGATTGATATATAACAAGGCTTTTCCTCTCCCTAATAATAAACATCCCCGCTGTACAACGAATACAAACACAATCAAGAGGAAAAATGATAGGCAAATTAAATGACTATGTACAATAAACATCAGTTGCTTATCATTGTAATTATGCATCATACAGGCTTATACAATTTGCAACTTGAACATTGTTTGAGCAGTGGTTCCTAATTGCGCAAGAGAACAGTCAACAAACCTCCAGCAAACTTAAGCTATTTTAAAGGGTCTTCCAGTGTAGAGAAAAAGCACAGTTACCTTTATCCAATCCTGCATTGCTAACAATCACCAATAATAGGCATTCTAAAATGTTGCTTTTTTGATGGTTTATTTTTGAGGTTTGAGACATTTTGTGAAATCATTCACCTGATGGCCATGTTAACATTATACTTTTCATGCCACTGTATTGATCTAGATAATTTGCATCACGGATATTGTTTGTTCACACCATCATGTTTTTCTACTTATTAACTCTTGGTATGTGATCATGGAGCAAATCCCACTAAATCCTCAGCAATATCCTGACACAACGTTGCTTAATTTCTTCCAGCATCTCGAGTCATCTACTTCCATTTTCACAGATTCAACTACTCAATGCCACCTAGAAACACACCACCTCTCCCCATTTTCCAACTAATCTTCTCACTACCATATCTCCTGTGCCACACTGCACTGTCTACTTTCACAGACTCAACCTCCATATCTCTGG
This sequence comes from Lissotriton helveticus, assembly GCF_964261635.1. Taxonomy (NCBI): domain Eukaryota; kingdom Metazoa; phylum Chordata; class Amphibia; order Caudata; family Salamandridae; genus Lissotriton; species Lissotriton helveticus. The sequence continues at coordinate 1,864,030,868 of NC_136057.1, forward strand.
GCAGACTGCTTCACACAATTGCCCTAATCTTAACTTTTCTTTAGTTTTACTGGTATCAAAACATGCTCTGAGCTGTATGTACCAGATCAAGCTTCTCACTGTTCTCCCATCTTTCAACCTCACTGGAGCTAGCACAGGGGTAGCTGTCCTACTCCTCGGTCACTCAAAGGGAGATGTCCTTGCAATACTATTAGAGAAGGCGTGTGTACCCAAACTCTTGCCTCCAAAACCTATTTTACACTACTACCCCATGCTAAACCAGTCGAACATCTTTGCCACTGATCAACTCACCAGGCTTCCCTGCGCATGAGAATTCTTTTTGTAGAAAATCCACAATTACCTTGGGTTTCACAGCAGTCACCCCCTTGAAACACACCCACTGAGATGTGGAATTTGCCAGATTGAGAATAACTCTCTCACTAGTAGGGTACTTTTTAAAAGGGCCTAACATGTCTAAACCTGTCTTACACAATTGTTTCTCACACACAACTGGACTCAACCTAGGTTTTCTACTCACCTTAGCACCATCAAAGGCCACACACGGTTCACAAAATGTCACTGCTTCCTTTCCTACTTTAAAGCCCTATTCCTGTAATCTAACATTAACTAATCTCTGCCAGCCTATCTGTCCCACCAACCATGCACCTGAAACCATATAGCCCCCACTAATGAAACACCTAACTGGTAGTAATATATCACAAAGTAACAGGAGCAAATGAATGCATGTTTTCTTGAGATCACATAACTAATCACAATAACCAACAATAACCTCTGGTCTAACCACGAACCTTGGGTACTAGAGTAGCGTTCTACTCACCGTAAAGCAATTTGACGCCTCGTCAGAGTAGTAAACGCTACATAAATCCAATTACAATTACTTGACAATCCACCATTGGCTACCATTATGTCTCTCCAACTCTTCCTTTAGTCAAGTTTCTACTTAAATGAACTTCATGGGTCACGTTGCTCTGCTTTTACCCTATTAAATCAGGTGGAGCCACATTGTTGTCCTGCATTACTTGTTTTCAACAACACAAGGCTTATTCCTCACTTGCCAACGCCATTTCAATATGTTGGCTGTCAAACAATTCCTAGAACGGCCATTTACCACATAGTGTTTGAGTTCCTCATGCACATCATTCCACAGCTTGTTCTTCTCTACCCAAGGTCTCTTCACAAACTCATAACACTGACAAATCATCAGGGCCAGACAGCACGCTATCATATTGAAACCTGACTGACCATGACACCATGCAGCATAAAATCATAGTACAGTTTCAAGGTACACCTCAACATGATGTGCTGGCTGACACTTGATGTCTGCTTTCAAACCTATCATGCTCTTCCTTGCTGTAGAACCGAACCATGACGAATAAAGCAGCTGGGGAGACTTTGTGGCAGCATTTTTGCATGCACAAACACACTTTGTTGACTAGTTGTCATGCTGACTTGGGAGTGGACCTTCATAGTAGAAACAGGGTTTGACCCTGTGTAGAATACCAATCAAGAGGAACAGGTAGGCGACAACAAAGACAGCACGTTTCATTGTTCTGTATGTGGACTGTGGAGTTCAAATTCTTGTGGCTACCTTTTGTGTTATGTGGAAGCATAACGGTGTTGTTGAAAATATAATTTACGCACCTGTTTGCAATCAGCCTTCAGAGTGACGCTGCAAGGTCCGGTGGTACCCGGTGCAGAAGATTCCTTGTCATCCTCTGCTTGACAAAATGGCAAAAATATGTGTTTAAAACATATATTGTTGCCATTTTGTCACCCCCCTCAGTGATGACACCCGGGGCGGCCCGCACTCGCCACCTTCCTACGCCCCTAAGCCTTCACCCACAACCATTGGAGATCTGTAAGGATTCAGGGGCATATTATCAAGGGGGTTTATCTCCGCTTTTTTTGGCTTTAAAAGCCAAGAAAGCGGAGATAAAATTATCTCCCTATTACCTAGCTGTCGCTAACACCAGTTAGCGACAGCTAGTAGGAGATAGCGACCATCTTGGGCCCCACTTTGCAAGTCAGTGATATTTATCACTAATGACATGCAAAGTGGGCATGCCAAGATGTTAGCGACTGGAAACAGTCGCTAACATCGCTATCTCCTATTACCAACTTTTGGAGATATTTGCGATGTGAAGACATCTAACATGGGCCTCGATAGGAATTCATACAGCATATTATCAAGCCCATTATCGCCGCTTTATCAGCAGTTTCCTGCCGATAAAAGCGGCGATAATGTATCGCCCGTCCTTGATAATATGCCCCTGTGTTCTTGCTTTCATCTTGTTGCTTAGCCTAGGCAACTGGTAGGGTTTTCTTGCTTCTGGATATTGTTTCTGGAGCAATCCTAGATTTCCCGGTACAATCTAACCTCTGATATCATTTCAGGAGGTAGTGGGCCTTTCCTGCGTACGAAGAAGACTCAGCAACCATCACCAAGAAGACCTGCCCAATACAAAGACAGACACTCAACTGACACCTGGACTCAGGTGTTAGTTGAGTGTTTTTCTTTGTACTGGTGCCATTGTTGACCATTGAGGGGGCCCCAGAGCATGTGGGTGACTCACCACTGGAAATGTTTGACAGTAGCTGCCGGGTTTCAAGTTACAGGCCCCAGAACTGGCCACCACCATAAAAGGCATTCTTGGGAGTACCTGCACCCTGACCAGCTGTTGCTAGAAAGGGTAGTCCATTTGCTACTTGACTGTTGCAATGCAGTACACTGTGCTCCACACCGGGCACTACAAAACCAGACACCAGCCACCTCACTTCACCGGGCACTACTAAAGTCACCCAAAGAAGATATTGTTTGCCAGGCCTGGTGTGGGCATGCTCTTTTGTGGGTGGTGGGTCCTCAGTTAGGTGGGTCTGGATGAGGCACTGTGACAAGTGCAGTGAAATCTGATTACTATTCTGGCACGAGATAATGAAACTAAACTTCTGCAAATTAAACACAGAAACTGTTACTTGCTCTAGAAGGGTAGCAATAAGAGCTTCTGCCCTTGAAGGGTACGCTCGTGAGACTGATTTCAATAAGCAATCTTTGGCAAGGAACTTTATTTTTGGCATTGTTACACAACAGATTTTTTTTTTTTACAAAGTTTTATATAGCGCGAACTTGGCCCGGTAACAGGTATCAGAGCGCTTTACATAGCACCAGATGCGTTACATGAGGACACATTCATATCTGTTAGGCACAGGGGAGCAGATTTACAGCAAAGTGGCGCATCTATAGTGAGGCATCACTTTCCCTGCGCCACCCTAAAAAACAGGGCCGGACTGGGAACCAAAACCGGCCCTGGCAAAGTGCTCGGCCGGCCCCCCTCCTCCCCCTGGGGGAGAGGGGGGATGCCACCAAGCTCTTTACCAGGGCCGCTTTTCCGCCGAATTTGTTACAGGGCCGATTTCGCAGCTTTGCTGCAAAAACGGCCCTGTCACAAAAACGGCCCCCAGAGGGCCAAAAACGGCCCCCACCCTTGCGGCCGACCGGGGAATTGCCCGGTGCCCTAAACGGCCAGTCCGGGCCTGCTAAAAAATGCTTGTGCCACCATGGATGCACTGTATTTACAATACGGCGCACCATGGCGGAATGATTGACAGATGCATCAGAAATTCTGACGCATCTGTTGGGGCAAAAGTCACGCATTGCTGGAGTCGTGTCGCAAGCACGACGCAGCTCCGTTATGAGCAGGTGGGTAAATGAGTTGGATTTTCCCCACTTCCAGAGTTACCAAGATCAAGAGAACTGGTAGCTTTGGGGCAGGAGGAAATCTGGCCCTTTAAAAGTCGCCACTAAGAAATTAGAATTCCTGGAGAATCGATAATTCCGAGCCCAATGCCCTATAATTCCTAATTTTCCCCATACTTTTACAGGGAGATTTTGATTGTTTTCCTTGGCCGACATCCCCCGGTGACTGCTGCTACCGGCCCCTTCTAAATTAAGTGGAAATTTCTAATGAGGGCCTAAAGAGGAAGTGAAAGGAGTTAAATAAAGAACTGCTTTAGGCTCCCTGCAGACATTAACAGTCAGAAACCCCCAAACCTCTTATGGAATTACCATACATTCATGTACTCACATACGATGATGACCCCTTGCCTGGCTACCTAGACGGTATGCTTCAACAGCGGGTTGCGCATCCAGCCTTGGGGTGCATCCGAGAGTCCTTCTGTTCCCTGGTTGTATTGTCTAGGTATGGACCCCCTGGCTTGGGTGAAGTTATGTCCCTTATGTTGACATTTATTTTATCCCCTTGTTAAACTTTCAAAACTATTTTAAAATTGTGTGTAGCAGAGCTAAAAACGTTTTTTTACTTTTCCTCGTGCCTCCCTTCCACACAATTCAAAACAGGAGGGTTGAGGAGGAAAACCCTGCTTTTCTTTTCTGTTGACATGTTTCGGTGCTCGAATATCCCATCCCACCTATGAGGTCTAGCACCTTCTTCAAAACTATAGATTTTGGTAAGGCACATCAAATATTGTGAAACAGTTCCTGAATTATAGAGCATGCTATGTAAGTGCATGTAACGCATCCTTTTTAGGTTTCGCCTGGGGCACGGAGCTTTAGCTCCGCCCCCAGGAGAAATCTGTAGTCTTCAGTAAGGGACACTTGAATCCGCCCTCTGTTCCACTGGCTAGCTCCATAAATGGAGGCTAGCCATTGGAACAGAGATCTGTCCGTCAAGGCCGGACCAGATTCGTGGGCGTTCCCGAGATTTTTTCTCTCTCACCCACTTCTGATCGTCATCGCCGCGGTGGGTGTGTGTTATTTTTTTTTTCCGAGTCGGCCTGCTTTCGTCTTTTTCCAAGTGTTTGTTTTTGGAGTTGGCTGCAAGATTTGAGTTCCCACGAAGCGATCAGGTAAGGAAGGTTTGCCTGGCCTATTTGCAGGTAAGCGGCATTTTTAAATATTTGTTTTTATCCAGTTTTCGCCCCTCCCGCTGTCCATTCCCGCCCCCCGCCCCCCTCCCGTTGTCTTTGTGCCCATTCCCGCACCCCCCTCCCGCTGTCCGTGCCTTTCCCACCCCCCTCCGCCTGGCTGCTTTCAATGCCACGCCACTTGTAAATAAACTGAACGTTTCACTCTCAAAGCCGAGCTAAGATTCACGGGCTTTGATCTGTGTTGCTTCCCCCAATCCCCCGTCTCTCTCGGCTTTTCTTCATTTTCCGTGTTGCTTCTCCTGCCCCTACTCCAGCTCGTCCTTTGCTTCCTATGTCACATCCCTCTTTTTTTAAACATACCCAGCCCTCACCCGGCTCTTTCCTTGTTCCTATTATTTTATTTTAAAACACCCCCCTCGGCCCCCACCCCCGCGCGATTCCAGGGGTCGAACTAATCTGACTGGGCAGAGACTGGTGCAACTTCGTGATGGCGGAGGGCAGGGGATAGCAGTATCACTCTCGACGTTTCACACCATCCTGTGAATCTGCGCAAATCACTTAATGCTGGAGCCTAGCGATCAGGTAAGGTTTCCTCATAATAAGAATGTGTTTTTACCTTCTTGTGCATTTTTTATGTAGCGGGAACTCCACTAGAAGGCATCGGAGCGCTTTTCACGAGCACCGGTTACATTTCGGAAGTGTTATTGTTCACAAGCACGGGGAGATTGAGTGATCTGCCCAAGATCACAGGTGTAGAGCGGACGCCGGGACTTGAAATTACGCAGTCGGCTGTTCTGACGTAACAGAAGCCACATGAAAGCTCGGCTCCTGGTGGGTTCCAACAGCACCTCGAGCCGAGCCAGAGCCAGGCTTCGGGCTGCCCCAGCGCTCACAGGCAGCGCCTAGATTCCCGCCTTTGGGGCAGTGGTTCTGTGCCAGTCCCTGGTCTGTGCTCTCTGCCCCTGTGGTGAGCACCCACCCTCTCCCTGGGGTCTATGGTTCGACCAGGGTCTGTCAGCGGTCTGTCGGTCCGTCCGTGGGCGCTTTGAGGTTTTAACCACAGTGGGAATATTTTACAAGTTGGCGGAAGCGATGTCCTTGGATGTTAAATTGCCCTGGAGTTGTGCCTAGGACCATCATCCTGGGTGAATGTAAAACCCCTCCGTGGTCGTTGCCGCCCCCCCCCTTTCTTCCTGTGTTGGTGGATTCCTGGGTGTGGGTGGGGTCCTGTGGTCCTGGGATCTTAAGACATGGCTGCAGCACTTCTTTCATGATTTCGGTATTTCATCTTTTAACGCCCCTGTGTCTTGTTGAACCCACGGGGTCCCCCCCCCTATGCTGCCCCCTCGGTGGTGGCGGCTGCTCTCCCATTTACACTGAATTTGTCTCTACGGGGGGCGTTTTCTGCTCCCCATTGACCTCCTGGAAGGCCAGCACGATAGCTCAGTGAGCTAAGCTCCGCCGGCATCAATCTGTGCCTAGCGCCCTGAAGCCCCCATACTGATGGCAGTCTGGGTGCTGGGCAGTGGGGTAGTGAAACTTGAATCCCCCCTCGCACCCCTGCAAAGTACATGGAGCCCTCCCCCCACCTTCCGGCCCACCTCCTACCAGGATTGCTGAGGGACACCCCACTGCGGGGTGGGGGGTTGGGGCGCGTTGTTACACCTCTGGTGCTCAGATGTTGATAAAATGGGGTGTTTTCAAGCGACCCCCCCCCTCCACCAGATTAGACCCCGGCCGCATTCAGTGCCCTCCCTGCTGAAAAAGGTACAAATCGTTTATTTTACCAGAAGAACCTTAACCCTCCTCCCTGGCTGTCCCTTCTTTGTCTTCCTTCCCGGCTGTCCCTTCTTTGTCTTCCTACCCGGCTGTCCGAGTATATATGCAACCATTATAAGTGCACAGAAAGTGCCCGCTGCTTTTCAGGCTGGGGTCGCATCACGCTTCAACAAGGAACTTATCCGCATGCAGTGCCTACTGCCTTCCGTGTTCTGGGTGGAAACACTGTCTCTCATTCACATCTAAAGCCTGCACCTTATGCTTACATTTAGAATCTTTTCATTTCCGTAGTTATCCCCCCTCCCCCTCCCAGGGCCTGGCTGCCTTGTCGGATGCCATGTGCCATCCTCGGGGATTCTTTTTTCTTTCCTTCATTTGATTACATTTTTATTACATGCTTTCCGGCTTGTATTGTACGTGTATTAATTATAGTTTCACTAATAATTTTAATCAAGTTGTTAATTGGAGAACACGCGATAGCCTTGATGTGTCGACGGGTAATTATTCGAAGGGGGAGGCTATTAATTAAGAGGTGGGCTCCATTTTGCAAACTAATACAGCATTTGCAGAGTCGAGGGTTCACCTGACTTCTCAGGGTCACACAGCAGAAGCGGGTTCTTTCTGGCAAGGTTAGGTTCGGTGTACGTGAATGACCGAGGCTAAGTCAACCTTCCTCGTTACTTTGTTAAATATTTCGACTACTTTTGTACATTCTCCGGCGCACAAAACATGAGTTATAGTCGCAGTTCCAGGCTGGCTCAAAGTGTCCCTTTTGCACTGTATTCTAAATACCTGCACGTCCCCCTCAATATGCAAGTAGTAACGTTTATTGAGACCCCCCTCTCCCTGTACTTGGCACAGGCCTGCCTGTTTTTATGCGTTATCTTCTTTTTTTTTCTCAAGCTGTTGTATCTTTTATTTTCCAAAACACTCCTACTCTAGGTTACAACTCGCTGCTCCCTCTGTCCCATGTCCCTGTGTTTCTATGCCCCTTGTTTTCCTGCCCAACAGGTGTTATTCTCTCTAAGGTTACCTTTCCTCAAGGCTACTTGCCCCCTGGGTCTAGGTGCCTGGAGATCCTCTTTTCTCCATCCTGTCCTTCCCAGGCTCCGCGGATAGATATTGATAAATGTGTAGACAGGTCGCTGGATCAGAGGCATTGGTAGGTAGATGGACAGACAGGTATGTCAGTAATGAAGGATAAACCATAGGATAAAGGCAAAGCTCGACTATCTGTGACCAGTGGAAGAGGACAGTGAAAGAACAAACATCTACAGAGGATAAGATACTCTGATGGGCCAGACATGTGTATATATATATGGCATTGGAAGGCCTGGGCCAAGAGCCGTAATCTGTCTGAGTTTTTCTCAATTTTGGTCTCAATGTAACATTGTGTGGGATATTGGTCATAGGACAAAAAGAGCATGCAATATCTTTCCCTAATGAAAATCTAGAGAGTAAGACTTTTTGTTACGAGGGACAAATAAGTAAAATATTATTGTTGTATTTCATTACAAAATGACTACTTGTTGGCCGCACTATTATAAAGCATTCCCCAAGCGGGGCCAATCCGAGCCGCAACGTAGGACCGAATGCCATGGGCTGAGGTGCAAGTAACGAAAATGCAAGAGGCTCACACACAACCACACACACAACCACACACACAACCACACACACAACCACACACAACCACACAAACACAATCACACACACACAAACTAACAATTCCAATCCAACCCACATAATTCCACTACACACCACATGCATACACTCCATAACACATGGCTAAAAGACATTGCCATTTACAATGCCATTAGCTCTAACTCAAATAAATCCGAGACCTATTGCATTTCCAATGCTTGTTTCTCTCTGTCTCTCGATAAACCTGTTTGCCAGGGTCCTCACCTGGGCATCGCACTCAGGGCGTATGAGGCTTCCTTACTATGTTAAGTTTCATTTCCGGTTGTACTGCACAACGCTTTGTTGCCCATGTGATTAAGTTGGCAAAGAAGATGCTCAACTCTTGCAAGCTTTTTACAAGCCTTGGGGTGCTTTCTTTTATCAAATCCTCGTCTCGGGACGATGTTTACAAAGCTGAAGGCCATCCATCTCTACAAAGAAAGTGATAATCTGTCTGGGGAGTCGGTTTCTAAGCACTAGAATGCCATAGTGTGTAGGCATACACTTCCAAGAAGGGGCCTTGGGTTATGAAATAAAATAGTAGTGGAGAAAATATTGAGAGGAAGAATGGATAAAGATCTGTTATCAGATAGTGCTCACTCTCTATTATAAGTAGGTTTTACTGCCTGCTTCTTAGGGCATTAACAGCTGTTAAAATCCTCTGAGGAATAGGGTAATTAACTGTTGGTAACACCTTGCCACCATTTGGTAATAAGGCTATTACAACTCATGCCCCTATTCACACCTGCCTAACGCAGCCAGAAAAAACATACCTACCCCCGCTGTCTACCTATTGTTTCTGAAACTATAAGATGCTAGGAAACAACAGTGATAGTGCATTAAGCGTTCTGATTGGCTGACCCAATCTCAGTATCCAATACTCTTTCATCTGTCGAATCTCTTCACTCAGTAGTTTGCACCTCTGGTTTTTAGATGGATGTCACAGGAGTAATACAATTCACAAGGCTTGTCACAATAAGATTCTGGTCAAACATGTTATAATTGTGTATATAACTGTATGCAACTGTTAATTTGAGCTTGCCTCCACCGCACGATTATACCACCCCCACTGCTCCCGTCCCTCCCCAAAACTCTGGCGACCAAGAGGGTCATGCACGTCTGCGCTGGATTCAGCAAATAAAACAAAATAACTCTTTAAACTAAAAAAAGTGAAAAAATGCTTATTTTTGACGTTCATCTTTGCGGACTGGTGAGGTGGAATGTGTCTGTATTCAGTCAGCAGGGAGAGCACACCGTTGCATATGGGGTGGCTGGTTTTGTGTGTGGGTGCAAATGCAATAGGTGTCGCATTTGCGAGAGATTAGGCTATTGGCTTTGTAAATGACAATGCCATTTATTTATGTTGTCAAAGCCAACACATAAATAAAACTGTTGTCATTTACAATGCCAATAGCTCTAACTTTTCCAAAGGCGAAACCGTTGCATTGTAAATGCTTGTTTAATATTTGTTTTACAACGTGAGGCAACAGCAGTGGAAACACCCCTTCTTCATAGAACAGGTCCACCCTGAGCAGAACTAGTGCAAGGATCCTTCCCTATGAGAACAAGGTGCAGATAGGGCAGCAGCACAAGCTTTCTCCATTACAGGACACACAAATTAGGCAACAGTAGTGCAATATTTTCTTTGTCACAGAACAGGTACGGCATGGTAGTTGCAAAACAAGTTTCCCTTTTCTCAGGAAAGGTAGCAAGTGCAATCTTTTCCCTACAGAACATATTCAGCTGAGTAGAGCGGAGCAAGCTTCAATCCCTTATAGAAGAATCACAGTTAAGGCATTGAGTAACATCAATTACTGGGAGCGAGGATGCTTAACTCAGAGACAGGAATTTATAGGTAGATGTTTGTTTGAATATTCAAGTTCTAGTCGAAATTTAACAGTGGAAAGTGTGCAGTATTTACCATACATGCGGATTTTGGAGCAGGATCATCGATATCTGTATGTTATTTTCTAAAAAATTGTATTTGGTTCTATTTATTGCATCTGATAAAGAATGTACTCCCAGGTTATCATTTATCAAGTGTGATAGTACCAACTTTATTCCGAAAAACTGTGTTGACTGATTGTTTTAGATGCAACAATGCTGCCCTCTACTGGCCACATAATTGTCGTTGTGTTGGTATAGGACTTCTTCACATTGTTATATTTAATATACTCAGAGCAAAAGGTAAACTAACGGAATACATCAGTGGCTCCTAACCTGTGGTCCGGGACTCCTTGGGGGTCCTTAAAGACTTCTCAGAGGTAGCAACTACTTAGAAATAAAAAATAATATCACCAGATTAATCACGGGTGTATAAATAAAGAAGCTAAAGGTACAATTGGGAATTTTAAAATGTACTGTAAATCAACGTGAAGGAATTTGAAATTGGATACTAAAAATTAAATTAGTATCCTTTGATTGATTTGTGGGAGCAGTGCAAATGCATCAAACAGGATAAAGTATGGATGATGAGTGGCCTCAATTGAATTTATACCTTCATATTAATTAAATATATATATATATATATATATGTGTGTTTGCTAATGAAATTAAATGTGTCATAATTTGTGTATTTATGTGACTGTTTTTTTTTCTGTAATTGTTGTGTATTGTTTTACAGTTCAAATCATCAGCAATGCTTGGGCTGGGGCCCTAAACTAGTAGTCATGAATTAGTGGTAGGCCCCCGGATTTTAATAAAGAATCAGTGGCGGGGGTGGAGTATGGGGATGGGGGGACCCGGGTTCCAGTAATGATTAATTGGGGGTCCCCAGGCGTTAAAGTTTGAGAACCACTGGAATACATTATAGCCACAAGCAGATCCCTCCATCAAACAAATGAATGGCTATAGTGCCTAGAGAAGCCTGTGCAGTTTTATTTAGTTGCATACCTAAATCCAGCGATATTCCTAAATTTGCTGAGAGACATATTCTCCTTGACAATGCATCTTGACTTTAAACCGTACTCATGCTGGTATCTTGCTTGACTTTTTGCTTGACTTTTTTGTTTGGCATATAGCTTCACAGGAAAGAAGTTACTCAATATATCGAAAAATGTATTTTTCTTATCATTGTGAAAATTGCACATATTTTGGGGAGAAAATCCTAATTGTGCACTCCTAGAGTATTGGGGCCTATGTCACTACTTTATGTGCTTCACCGGTCTTACACTAACTTAAATCAACAATCTTAAATCACAACACCAAATAAAAAGACTATTTGTGTGCTATCAACAAGACAAAGAAGGCTTTGCTTGGTTCGGTTACTTGATTTGAATCTGATTGCCTTGTCTTCAGCAGTCCTTAAAATAATAAGTTATCAAAAACTTTTCTCAGCAAATGTATTATACACATAATAGAAAACTTGCCAGCCAAACAACAGACTAGAAACTCTAGCAGGTTAATAACATGTGCAACTCAGTAAAATATGAATTCCCTGTCGCAGACAAACCCTACTGGAACCCTTTATTTTTAGTACACAGTCAGGAAGTGCATCACCAGTGTCTTACCCTCTAGAGTTCACGGGATCAGTGCTCTCTTCATGCCTTCAAGATTCTACAAACCTTCTGAGAGAAAATTTACTGTCCAAATGCTATGTCAAGACCAGAGGCTCCAATCTTCATGTTCCAGCCCTTTAGGTGTCATCTCCCAGGAGCGGCTCCTCCGTAATGGCGGAGGAGCGTTGCCCCACTCGTCAGTCAGTCAGAGAAAAATAAAATGATAATGAAACAATATCATGTTTTTGTTTTTTTTGACTGATTCCGACATGCCATGACAGGCAGATGGGGCCACTTAGAAGTGTGCATGTATGTTTGTCCAGCTGTCCTAGTAAATGCGTACTTGTGTTTCTCCAACCTTGCTGTGTACACAGCCATGATGGGGAAATGCCACAGGCTCACAGGCAGTGTCTGAGTGGCAGCGGAGGCCACTCAAACTAATCCTTGCACTGTTCTCCCAGAGCAGTGCCAGGATTGGCTGAGCAGCCTCTGCCTTCCCAGAGAATGCTGGGAGAGCTCCGAGGCTGCGGCGGCATTTGGCATCGGAGTCTGCGGGGAAAAGGTATATTTTTACAATTATTACTTTTCCTTCCCCGGCTGTTTACCCATCAACTTCGAGATTATGCTTGGCAGTAGTGCTGGGTCCCACAGACCCCATCAGTTGGACAAAACGCCCCTCCCCCCCCCTCCCCCCCACCACCAGAAAGAGCAAAGCTAAGACAAAAAGCCCTAAATGGCCTTATTCAGAGGCTTTTGAAAAGTGGACAGACAATTTGGTGTGCGAACATGGCTACAGCGCCCCTCCGCTAGTTGATGCTTTTGTGGACACTGATTCGACCTCCACCCACTCAAGAAATACCCAAGAAGAGAAGCCAGGGCCTAGTAAAAGGAAACGCTCCACCCAGTTCGAGGTTCCCCCTGTGTCCTCTAAACCCCTGAGGGTATTGGATTTTGAACCCAGGGACATTGTTCATCCATGAGCATCCAATTGGGTCCCCTGCATGAAGTGGTAGATTACATGCAGATACACATTAGACAGTGTTTTGAAAAGGAAGCCAGGCTCGGCTTCGTACAGAATGCCCGAGACTGGACCTTCAAGGCAAGGTCACTGAGACACTGGAAGTGACCCTTCGATGGTCACCTTCATGAAGAAGTACACCAAGGATCCTAAAAAGGTCTGGATAGAGTGTGATGCAACTGTTAAGACAAATTGTTGGATAGGTCAGGTTCTTTGACTAAAATCCTCAAACTCGGGCACCATGCAAAGGACACAAGCTCTCCTATAGATCCAAACATACTAGTAGGGTGGGCCCAGAGGGCCATCTGCCAGTTTGTGAACGCCAATTGTGCCATTTCGCCTCAATGCAGATGGTCTATACTAATGCGCATAGATCTGAAGCTGAATGATTTGGTCTCCTCAGAAGCCTGTCCGGTTGCAGAAGGTCTTCTCTTCAGAGAATCGTTTTGAAAGAAGTCACAACATTTGTATCCATTTACAGTACTTTTAACAAAGTCTTCAGACATACCCTTTTTGGCAGGGCTGGGTGATTCAGGGGGCGCTCATCAGGCTGTGGCACCTTCCAAGGCTCCCATCATGATTTCTCCCCCCGATGTCGAGAAGGATGTTATGACAACTCCTCTGGCAGCACTTTCTTCCCTTCCCGATCCCGAAGAGGCATGATCCACTTCCGTAGGAAGAGAATCACAGAGGAAGGAAGGGAGCAATCCAGAACTATGGACAAACAGCTGAGAGTTATTCCCCTTTCAAAGGGGATTTTGAGGGGTAGGATTAATATATTCTGATGGTGCAGGAAGATCAAAAGTGCTACTCCACCTGTCATGAACCATACAACTCTTGCAGGACCTGGGTTTAATCATAAACAAACCAGAATCTGTCCTGATGCCTTTGCAGCGTCTGGAATTTTTGGACTTCCAAATAAATTCCATTCTGCCGCAATTGATTCTTCCCCCACAGAAGATTCGGATAATCAAAAGAGAATTGAGGTCTCCTATGTGCAACCAGACTGTGTACTTGAGCTCTATAGCCAGGATTGTGGGCCTTCTGGCCAATTTGATACAGACTATCTTTCACAGGCCTCTCCTTTACAGAGCCCTGCAGAGGTTAAAGAGTCAACATCTGTGGTAAGGCCTGACGTATGCAGAGCAAATCAGCTTGTCAGTGGAACCCAGGATGGAGATGGCATGGTGGTTAGACCACATTGAGTCCTAGAATAGTAAGGCGATTTTTGGCAACTCCCCAGAGATCATAGAGTTGGATGCCAGCAGAGGAGGTTAGGGAGCAAGATGCTGTACAATCTCCACAGGTGGTCGTTCGTCAGAGTCGGAGATAGGTCTCCACATCGATTGTCTGTGGCTTCTGGCAGGTTCCTTTGCAGCAGCAGCTCCTCTGTTAAAGCGGAGGAGCGTCCCCCCACTGCTCTCTGAGCAGTGCAAAAATAAAAAATAAAAATAAAATGATAATAACACAATGTTATTATCATTTTTTCAAATAACAGAGCCAGTCCAGTGTGGGATGATTCAAGGCTAGGCTGGGCTGTCTGACGGAGCAGGCAAGAGGAGTGGTGGGCACCACAAGTGTGCATGTCGGATTGGCCTACCATCTTAGGACGGCCAAACCAACACGCGCACTTAGCATTTCTCTACCCGGCTGAGATGCACAGCCAGGAAGAGACGCGTCCCAGGCTCCCAGGTACTGTCTGAGTGTCAAACAAGGCTGCTCAGACCACTCACGACACTGCTGTCATGCTGGTAATACTAATACTTGAAGGTTTACACAACTGAGGTAGGAGTCCTTGGTGCACAGACAGTATGTGGACGACAAGCCGAGGGTTCGGCTATTTCTGGGCAATGGGCTGGAGCACTGTAATCAAGCAGAGTGTCAGGAACAGTCGTCAGGATCCACAGGAGCGAAGATAAATCTCCCAACTTCCAAAAATCAGTCCTCAAAGGAGAATCTTGAAACTCACTCCGAGACACTGCTCTCAAAAAGTATGGGGGAATAAAACCAAGGAGTGTCCACCACTCTCCCCATATGATGAGGATTGAGGTCGCGTAGAATGGCAGCCAGGGAACGTAGATGCTGGAAGGAAAGAACAATAACCACCCTTATATATCTATGCAACTTTAGAACATTCTAAACATTGAGCTGTGTTCAGTATCGTCTCGCACTCACCAGCGTTCGTCTGGAAGACTCCTTGAGGAGGAGGATCACTAAATATCCAGGTACCTCTTAGTATGTGGCTGGAATGAGGATAGGTTATCGGAATTCTACCAGGAGGTCTCAAACTGCGGTAACCTTAACACACATTCATTCACCATTCATTCAACGGACACTGTGGGGGATGGAAAAGAAGGTGAAATGTGTCTAAACTAAAGGGACAGGGGTCTGAGGTGTTCCGACCGGCCAGTTGGTCCCAACGAGGCGGAGCAGATACACGCTCACTGAGGTGTGCCGTCCGGCTCCACAGGGGAATATGGAGCGGAACAGCAACTCCCTCGCACGAAGGAAAGGGGTCCGAGGTGTTCCGCCCGGCCCTGTCAGCCACAGCAGGGCGGACCAGACACACACTCGCTGAGGTGTGCCGTCCGGCTCCACAGGGGAATATGGAGCGGAACAGAGACTCCCTTGCGGGGAAAAACAAAAGGTGAGGATATAAACGAAAGCCTTGAGCAGCCCTGAGACCGTGACAGACTTCCCAGTACTTGATAAGGCACTCGAGGTACACAATTGAGGCAAGTAACAAAGAGGGGGGGGTTGGAGGGAAATGCAGCGAAGGGGAAAGCTGCAAAGAAAGAAATACCGCTACACCTCCAGGAGGAATCCGACTCCGTGGGGAGCTGAGTCGAGGACCCGGGCAGCTGTAAACCAAATCACGAAGACGCCAAAGGAGCAGCGTCGAGACGGGAACAACACGGAAGTAGAAGGGGGCGTGGTCAGGGAATGAGTCAGTAAGCCAAGAGTGAGGCTACGTGCGAGGCGTTCCTTTAGAGGACTAAGGGAGTGTGTGTAAAGTGCGCCTCCCAGTTCCGTGATCCGACCCTAAACACAGCTCAAGGTCTCCTTCTTCTCCCTCGAACCCTAACACAGAGTGACCTGTATTTGTTCCAGTTGGACGTTGCCATATTGTAGGGGGTCTTCAAACTGGGGGCGGCCCCCCTAGGGGGGCATCAAGTGATCTGGGGGGGCACATGGCTCTGGCCAAAAGAAGGATTGTGCTGATAGTAGTGCATAAAACTAAGCGGCAGTAAGTAGCTCTGAAATGGGCCCTCACTAACATCATTTGTCATGTATATCCTAGCTGATAGTATGTGTCGAAAGGGAAGGGACTTCAAATATTCTTCCAAACTTCTACTCCAACCCACATTTCTAACAATTACACTGTACATGTTAGTAAGGCCAGCCTTACCAGAATGATATGTTTTTCATTCATGTATTTGATGGCATTTGATTGAATTTTTGAAAGGGGTGACAGAACTTAACTGCCATGTTTAAATATGTTTAGCCATATTTAAACATTGCCACTTTAATGAACTAATTGTGAACAATTCTGAGGCGATGTGGCGAGCGCAAGGTAAGTGGTTTTACATTTTTTAAATTTTAATTTTACCTATCCCGTCGCCTGTCCACTTCCCTCCCACCCCGCCCCACACCCTGTCGCTCTTACCTGTGCCGGCCGCCACAGACTCGGAGTAACATGTACCCACGATGTCCGGGGATTCTTTTGCACTAGTATCACCTTGACTTTCACATTTCAGTGATCGGGATTGATTATCCACAAATTGATTTCAAGAGTACATAAAATTGCTGACAAGGCACGTCTTACAATGAATACCAATTAGAATTGAATTAGCTCCTGTCTGTCAATACATTGTGGATGTTAGTCTTTGAATTTTATGCAGATTTTTATGATTTTCTGTCTTTGATGTTTTAAAAATATTTATTGTGGTTTTTAATTGTACTTTTGTTAAACTTGGCATCTTTTGGCATGTTTCCCCTGAGTTTTTGCTTTCTGACCTCCAGGTTTTGACTCTGTTTTTGCTGGCATAGTGTTTCTACGCACTTTTCTCACTGCTGACCAGTAGTAAAGTGCAATTGTGCTTCTTGTGGTAAAATGTGTTATGGATTGGTGTTTCCATGATTGGCCTGTTTGATTTATGTGTCAGTCCCTAGTAACGTGCACTGAGTGTGCCAGAGTCTGTGAATCAAACACTGTTAGTGGGCTGCAGCACTGGATTGTGCCACCGACACAAACAGCCCATAAAAGTAACTCAGGCATGCCATTACAGAGCCTGTGTGCAGTCTGGGACTGCCATGTCAACTTGGCAAGTGCACCCACTTGCCAGTCCATAAACCTTCCCTTTTCTACATGTTAGTCACCCCTAAGGTAGGCCCAATGTACTCCTGTGGGCAGGTTGCATTGTATGTGAAAGGTAGGACATGCCCTGGTGTGTGTGGCATGTCCTGATAGTGAATTACAGCCAATTTCGTTTTTCACTATTGCAAGGCTACCTGTTCACGTAGGCCAGAATGGGCAGTTTGATAATAACATCTTATAATCCTAACTGACCCAGGGAACACGATAGAAAAACGAGTTTAGTATGCCTGAACTCAGAATGTTAAAATACATCTTTTAGTGAGGGTGATTTTTACATTCTGTGTATGAAAATACCAAATACCACTTTTAGAAAGTAGGTATTTTCTTGCCTAACCATCCAATATTCCTCTGCTGGTTTGTGTATTCCATTTCTGGTTTGTGAGTGGCAGGGGGCTGGAGAGGGCATTGGCTCCAGCAGTCTGATGGGTCAGGGCTGGGCTGAATAGGCCCTGCATTGAATAGAGAGTAGGGGCAGGAGACTTCCTTTAACTTGCCTGAGCCTTCATAGAATAGAGAGTAGGGGGAGGAGTTTTCCTTTCAGCTACCTGAGCCAGGTCTGCTTTCAACAATGCTGTCTCCACCTCCTGCCAGGAACGAGCACCAGCGAGGACAGCACTGGTTTGGGCTGGGTACAGACACTCTCTGCCTTCAAATAACAAATTATTTGGTGGTATAAATATTGGGGCCCAAACCCCAGAACCTTAGAACTCTTTTGGACTAAGAAGACTGCCAAGAAGAAGAGCTGGAGAAGCTGTGAGGAGGACCTACCACTTTGCTGTGTGCTTCACTGTGTTAGCATGCAGTGGCTGCTTCTGTCTTGGGCAGTGAAAGGACTGGACTGAACTTTGCAATCTACTTTTGTGAGTTTGTCCAAGGGCTAGAGGTAGAGCTTGCCCCCTGTTCAAGAAGTCTCAGGAACAGCAAAGACTTCATATTCTTCTGCCCTCAGCACTGGGGACTGTGTATTTTGTGCTGCGACAGAAGAAAAAGCAACCCAACGCCGTCCACCACACTGCTGCCGACTCTGTGTCCTGACGGCACCGCAGAGGGCACCGCCGCAACACCACACTGCGACCCTGGTCTCACAGATGACGCCTGCTGATGCCGCCACCAAGCCGCTGCTTGCACCGCGACCTGTGGACGACGTCTTGGTATCCACGACAACACCGCTCCATGCCGAAATCGGCGCCGCTGCTTGCACCGTGGTTGGGGGCACCGCTTGTAAAGTTACACGATGCACCACCCTCATCCCACACCGCAGCCATGGCCTACCGATGCCGGTGCCATCTACTCCAATTCATCAGCCGACTACATTGCTTTAGCCACGACGACACCACTGCCTGCACCGCGACCTACCAGCACCGCGACGAGCACCGCATCCATTTCGCACCGCGACCCTGGTCTCACCGACGACGCCTTCTGATGCTGCCACCGAGCCGCTGCTCACACCGCGACCTGAGGGCACCACATGGCGCACCGCTGCACTTCGCTCCGCAGCACCCAACGTCGGCCTACACCAGTGCTCTTGAATTCAACAAAGAGGAGTTCGACCTGCAACGCATGTGACTTCGAGGGCCCCGACGACTCCTGCACCGATCACCAGAACCGGCGCCTTTGGAGGCCGAACTTTCAGAAGCTCAACAAGAGGTCGCCGACACCCTACATTTCTAAAAGGTACTGTTTGCGGGTCTTCCCGACACTGTAGCTGGCCCGCGACGCCGCGGTTAGACAGAACTGTTTGGATTTGTTTGCTCACAACGCGGTGATAGCCCCGGGCGGAGCTATCGACATCAAGGAACTGTTTTTCAAGGTTACTTTCATAACTGAAAATGTTTAAGTTTTATTGTGGATTTTTATAGTTTTTGGTCTTAAGTATATGAAAATATTGGATATTTTTCTAAACTGGTGTGGTGTCCTTTTGTAGTGCTTACACTGTTACTGTTGGTTATGTGCAAATGCTTTACACACGGCCTCTAAGATAAGCCTGACTGCTCGTGCCAAGCTACCAAGGAGGTGAGCAGGGGTTATTTTAGGAGTATAACTCCCTTATCCTGACTAGGAAGAAGGGTCCCTATTTGGACAAAGGTGCAAGCCCTTGCCAACTAGAGACCCCCATTTCTAATAACTTTCATGGCTACTTATGTAGCCGAATATACAATTAAATGATTGATTGATTGAGGCTATAAACATGAAACTCCATTTGTTTTGGAAGATTGTTTCAAATGTATTCACATTACTACAAAGCATACATTAAAACAGTGTTATGAGAACATCTTGAGTGAAATTGTTTTGGATAAATAACAACAAAAGCCAATGAGGGCTGAAGATATGGCTTGTGCACCCTGGGACTGTCCCATGTTTAAGGATAGCTACATTTTTACACTTTGCTATCACTTGACTATACTGAATTCTATACTGAATTCTTTAAACATTCAGTCACTAGTAATGGTACAGAAAAGTTGCTTTCTCCTTTTTGAACTTTATTCGGTTTCTTAACTCTGACCCATTTCCCCACTTCCAATTTGGGGTCATGTGCTGCATGTAAAATCTTTAGTAAATGAGTTGTGCTTCTAGAATATTATTTCTTACTACCTCCACAGATCAATTCACCTTCTTTTACTCACGCATCCATACAGGTTTTTCTTTGGTATA
Source organism: Lissotriton helveticus (assembly GCF_964261635.1). NCBI lineage: Eukaryota > Metazoa > Chordata > Amphibia > Caudata > Salamandridae > Lissotriton > Lissotriton helveticus. The sequence continues at coordinate 1,864,050,756 of NC_136057.1, forward strand.
AGGTTTCCTGCTTCTCAGAACATAATGGACTGTGCCTGTGACCGTTGGTGCGAATCAATAAGCCCATATAATTTTCCTAACTTCCACCATACACTTTTTGTTGTTCATAATGGCTATCTCAATAGTCGCTCTGATTACTAGATAGATTAAAGCGATCAATAGCACCATTACCTGCAAGATGATATACTGATGTGGTTGAATAAGAAATACTATTTCTCGCTGCTAATCTTCTTGTACAAATGATTTAAATTGTGACCCATTGTCACTAGTGATTTTCCTTGGAAGCTCTTCTCTGACAAAAGTATCATTCAAACATTTGACCGCTGTATAAGAATCACATTTTGAAACACTTTCCAGTTCTACCAACTTGGAAAATTGGTCAACCATTACAATAATATATTTAACCTCATGAATCTCTAACTTAACATGACCCATTACATCAATTCCTACTATATATAAAGTCATTTTGGGACATTAAATATGAATTCATTTTGGATGAAAAGTAAGCAAAGTTTTGTCAGAACTACTACGTTCCAGACAGATCCTCACAGCACAATACATCTCCACATCGGTACCAGGCCACCAATAAGATTCTTTAATCCTTTTTCACACTTAACAATTTTCCTTCATGAAAATCAATTCTCTGCCTTTAATCAACAGAAGTAACTATCCTTCCACTCTCATCAACAAAACACCTACAACACTCAATTCACTTTGTACTTTCCAAAAATGTTTAAGACCTTTTCTTAACTTGTTCTTGAGGGGATCCATCTCTCAAAAACTGTTTCACTTCTTGTAAATCAATATCTTTTCGGTATGCTTCTACACATTCACTTCTGTTAATACATTTCATATCTTCTGTTTCAATGACAGCTACCTTGCAATGTTCCCAGACTCCAGCAGGATTCTTCTTCAGTGGTAATGGTAGTCCACTTAAACAAACCACCATCATATTGCTAAAGCCAGGGACATAATCTATTCTGTAGTTAAAGTCCTAAAACCTTAGAGACAGTGTGTCAATCCGTGTGTCAAGAGCTGGTCTTCTTAGTGACACGGGTCGTGGCTTCTTTGCATGAAGATAGACAACTGTTTATCTCCAGAGGCAGGAGCAGATACTGGAATGGAACCAAGAGTCCATAACTGCTCCAGGAAATAACGCAGAAAGAAGGAAAAACTGGATTCCATAAAAATCCTTCAGGCTGGTCCAGCAGGAGCAGGAAACATGGGAAGACTATGGGATACTGCAGAGCAAGATAGCAAAGTGGAAACTGGAGACAGGGGAGAATCCCCGGAAACCAGGAGCGAGCAAACCAATTGTGAGGCAACTGTCCCTGGTAATGGACTCTTTTTATAGTAAAGAATAGGAAATGACCTAGGAGAAAAAAAGGATTGGCCATCTTAATAAAAGAAAAAAATAGAACATTTATCTACAAATAATTGCAATGTTTATATACTAATGTCCTTAACATATGTTGTTTCCTAATTTATTTTTACCTGCATGTGGCATATACCAAGTGCTTGCATGCATTAGTATTTTAGAATCTCCTGTTCACTCAGGAAACACATTTTTTTTTAAAACATACTTTATTGATTTTCATTTAATACCTTTTCATACTATCAACTTGGTTCAGTTGTACAATTGCATTTTCAACAAGGCATTGTGTACATTCCGTTCATGACCTTTTGCCTGATCCACAAAAAAAAAAAAAAATAACACAAGTATCTAATCCGAATATATCTGTGTGCAGTATCAACAAAAAGTATGTACAGTGATCATTAACTTTGAATGTGTAACCCCATCCTACATATCCCACTCCCTCCCTTCCAGGCCCTGGCAGTCATTTCCGCATCATAGACCACTATTACGTTCTGTATACGTGTTGTTCGTCCAGTGCTGTGCACAAACTTGTACTTCAACCTCTGCTCACCCATTATACAGGAACTATGAACACTTCCCCATTACCAATGACTATTGTGTGTTCGGAGTGTCAGAAATGGCGACTGGGTTAGTGCCTTTGAAGGCTTCGAGCATTGTGTTCCAGTCCAATGAAATCGGGTTCTTCCTAAGCCCTTGGTCCTCCTCCCTGCGCAGAGTAATGCTTTCGGCTTCCCCCCATCTTGTGAGTTCGCTGTGCCAGGAGTGTATTGCAGGAGGTTTCGCTAATTTCCAGTGCATGGTGATGGATCTCTTGGCTACTATAAATGCTAAATCGAGGAAGTGAAGCTGGACCTTCTGCAACTTCCTACGGTTTCTGAGGCTCAACAAGCACTCCAGTATCGAGCCCTCTATTGAAAGGTGCGTGGTTTCTTCTATTATTCGTTTAACGCTCCCCAGAACTCTTCAAGGCACGGGCAAGCCCCTAGCATATGTATTAGGTCCGCCTCCATTAATTTGCAACGGGTACAGTGATGTGTCGTGTCTGGGTACATCTTCTGTAAGCGGCATGGTGTTAAGTAAGCTCTGTGCAGGACCATATATTGTATGAACTTAAACTTGGCATTACAGAACACCTTTCATGGGTGCCCCAGGATATCTGTCCATTCTCTATCCATGATTTCCCTGCTCGCATCCACCATCCGTTGAGCCCGAACGGCATCCAGGGGCAGTTTAACCTGTGCCTAGATGCTCAAATATAGCCATTTGATAATGTGGCTACCCTGCCCCATATGATATAGTGATTTAATTAATTTGTGAGTCTTAGGATCTTCCCAGTGTGGAGACAAGTGTTTCTTAACATATTGTAGTAGGGCAGCGTGAACCATATACAATGTATTTGGTGCCCCCATTTCCTGTATGAAATTATTGTGGTCCATCAGGGTCTCCCCGCTAAAGAGTGCTAAAGAGTGCCCCATCTGTACTCACCCCTGCATCTAGCCACGGTCCGAGTTTGTGTTTCGTGAGTCTACCGCTCAAAAGTGGGATCCCCACTAACAGGATGTTACCTGCGTAAGAGCTGCAACTAGACGTGTATTTCAGAGCTTTCTTCCAGCATGTCAGTGCGGCGTGCAATAAAGGCGGTACTGCCATGGGGATTTTAAATTGTGGCCCCCTTCCCTCGTGTCTATTTGTAATTTCTTAAGGCTCACTCTGCAATGACCTGTACCCCAAATGAGGTCTGTTAGTATGGTGTCGAGGGTATTATAAATGATTGGGGGTACTATAATTGGCAAATTGGTCAAATAATAAAGGAGCCATGGTAGCACCACCATCTTAGACACTGCCACTCGACCCATTGCCGAGAGAAGCAGCGTAGTCCAGAAAGCCACATGTGAGCGTATTCCCCTGATGGCCTGGTTTAGCTTTCCTTCCAGCATGTCTGCATAAGAGCGATATACATTGATACCTAGATATTTCAGGGTCGATTTTGATTCATTTATGGCTAAGCCAGAGATCCGTCCAAAGTTAGCGAATATTCCCGGTATTGGGTCTAGGCCCCCCAGAAGATTCCTCGCATAAATACTTGTATCATCCGCTTATATGGGAGATCAGATGCGTGGTTGTGCCTATTGGTATCCCACATTGTATGGCGTCCTGCCGCAGACCGAGAGCCAATGGCTCCAGCGCTAGTAAGAACAAGAGTGGGGACAGGGGGCAGCCTTGTCTCATGCCCCTGCATATTGGATATTCCCGAAAGATGTGCTTACCACTCCTAACCCTTGCCGTCGGGGTATCATAGAGTAAGTGCAGCCATCTCATATAGGAGTGGGGAAGCCCAAATTTTGCAGTTGCCTTACACATATGATGCCAGGATAGCATTTCTAACGCGTGATTCAGGTCTGGATCACTGTTAAAATATCGATCACAAAAACACCGACCAACAAAAACATCCACGCAAAAATATCGTATACATAAATATCGTCATCCTATACATAAATAAGTTTTAACACAAATATCGATATGTAATTATCGCCTTAACAAATATCGTTAACAAATATATCGACTACAAACATATCGAATACAAAAATATCGAAAAACCTAAATTAAAAAGAAACATTACAAAAATATTGATGACTTACAAATAGCCTTATAACTTATACAAAATATATCGACAATACTATTCAGCATTAAATAAACCCTTCTTTCACCTATCTAACAATGTAATACATAAAATTGTTTAAAACGTATTATACAAACATATATAAATTTAGTATGTACTTAAAATAAATATTAATCAATTAAAAAAATGCAAATAAATATATACATGCATAATAATTAAAATATACTCACTAACACATATTTATTAACATACATTTCATATACAAAAATGATTTAAATGATAAAATAAAATTATTAACGTTCATTTTAAAACATCTACAACAAAAAATAAATTATAAACAACTAACAAACAACAAATATAATTACCTAATTAAAAAGTAACTGCTACCAAATTCAAAATAAGTTTCTCAACCAATGAATCTAAACTACAAGACCACAAACCAATTAAAATGTAGAACTTCTTAACCAACCACTATAAAAACGATTACCTAACCTACAAAAATTACCGTTTTTTGGCCAAACACGGAGGAAGACTGTTACTTTGCTGGAGAAAGAGAGAAAGAAGATCTACAATAACTACTATAACAGATTACACAACAACACAGGTAATAAAAACCCTTTTTTAATTAATATAAAATCCTCAACTTCCTTAGTTTAACTCCCAAAAGTATTTAAATGTTCTCTTCTTTTTGAATTAAAACAAAACTTCCTATCATCAACTGCAAAAAGTATAAAATAGCAAAACTATATCTAGAAATAAAGTAACATTGTCTAATAGTTTTACAAAGATAAAAATATAAAAAAGAAACTAATGTAAACATTTTTCATCATAGCTTCAACAAACTGCATCTACCAAAGAACATCCACCAAATTAAATTCATCTACTATAAAAAGTAAATATACTTTCACTTTTAATAAATTATAAAAACAAAGAAAATACAAATAATATACAATATTACTAACTAAAACTATTTCCTACCCCATCTACAGAAATTACAACAGTGAAACTTCAATAACAACAAATAAAGCCATCAACATTATTGTAAGTTTTTTTTTAAAATTACTAATTAAACAAACACATTTTTATATAACCATCACATATTTACTCAAAACAAATATATATATGTCTTCACAGATATACCCTAGAAATGGCTGAAGGAGCAAGTTTTATCACATCACAAAAAGGAAAATTAATGCTCAACTACATGGATTATACCTACAACCAAGGAAAAGTAAAAGATAACAAAACTCATTGGAAATGTAGCAAATACTATTCAACTGCATATTATGGTCGAGCTACAACTGTAGATAACAATGTTGTGAATGTAAGAGAGCACAACCATCCACCCAATGTGACAGAAGGAGACATAAGGGAAGCCTTAGAAACAATTCGAGTAGTAAGCACATGCTCCCATGAAACAAGCCCTGAAATTTTGAAAAATTTATTGACAAAAGTACCTGAACATGTGACAGGACAATTGCCCTCTATCCCCAACCTGAAACGATTAATAGCTAAAACTAAAAGAGCGTCCGATCAAACTCTACCCCCACTCCAAAACTTTCAAGAAATTGGAATACTATCAGAATATACTATTACCCATAAAGAAGACACATTTTTGATGTATGACAACCAAAGCAATGATAAAAGAATTCTTATTTTTGCAACTAATAACAACTTGCAAAAATTAAAAAAATTGTGAGACATGGATGATGGACGGAACTTTTAAAGTGTGTCCAAAACCATTTTATCAACTTTACACCATTCATGGTAAATATCAAGAAACCAATATTCGGAGGAGGAGCTTCGCGCGCACCCAAGATGGTCGCGTGAGCACAGGGCTCCCGGACCCTCGCCACCTCCATCGACTATCCTGTACTTTATCCTGGTTCAGACGACGGGTGTTTATTGGCACGGTTCTACTGCTCACTTATTTGTTTCAGCGAACTTTTTTGGACTTCGGGGTCCAGAGCTACAGACTGTCGCAGTTTTCTGGCCTGCTCCATGGTGACGCCCCGCGCTATCTTGTCTCGCTTGCCGTCCAGTAAGTGAACAACAACGGACTGCCAGACTTGCGTGGGCTGGCGACCGGTTTCGGTTTCGATTCCTGTCCGGAGCTCAACCTGACTTTGTCGGCTCAGTGGACGGCCGGACGCTCCCACACCCTTGGTCTCTCCGCTCCTACTGCCGATCTGTAGCGGCTTCCAGGTCTGAGACTGGCACCACCTTCGCCCTTTTGGTCCTACATTTGCCACCGCAGTCACCATTTTTACCCGTCAACAGGCGACCCGTACGGGTCCAGGATCCAAGATGGCTACCAAGCCTGAGGGTGGGAAGCGCGGGCCTAAACCGGGCGTTCGAGGGAGTGCCCTGCAAACGAACATTATGGACCGGTACACTCTAGCTAAGGGATCGCCGGGAGCCGCAGCTAAATCCTCGACGACAATGCCGGAGGACTCATCGATTGAGGAAGAGCCCTCGCTGCGAGATCTCATGGGCGGCATCACCGGTATGAAGGCCTCATTGGGGCAACAATATGAGGCCTTGACTCTCAAGCTGGATACGGTGTCGATTGATGTCAATTTGATCAGGGCGGACTTGGCGAAGACGAATGAAAAGGTAAAATCCCTGGATCTTAAGACCTCTAGCCTGGTCACCGACGTCTCTGACTTGCAAGCTGAAGTCGGGAATCTGAGGAAGGCCAATGATTATTACTCTGGGCGCCTAGAGGACTACGAAAGTCGTGCCAGGCGCAATAACATCCGCCTGATTGGGGTCCCGGAATCATCGACTGCTGCCTCGACGGACCTATTGGTGGAAGACCTGGTGCTGAATCACCTGGCGCCCAAGGGTCTCAGCAAGTTTTTCGCTGTCGAACGTGCACATAGGATCCCCGGCGGCACACCTAAATCGGGTGCTAACCCTCGACCCATCATTGCGAGGATCTTTCATTTCCGGGACAGAGACGCTATCCTGCAGGCCTCACGGCAGTCTGGTCCCATTGCCTTTGAGAACTCTACTGTCAGCTTCTATCCGGACTTTACACAACAGGTCCAGAAACAGAGGCTGGGGTTTCAAGGGGTCAAGAAGAGACTCCGGGAAAGGTCTATGAAGTATGCCATGCTCTTTCCGGCCCGTTTGCGAGTGGTACATAGAGATCGTACTTTTTTCTTCACCATCCTGGGGTTGTGAGTGACTGGCTCGACACGCTGCCTACGGATCCTGAACCTTTTGAGGACTCTGGCAAGTCGGATCGGGCGGAGGGTGGCCCGACGGAGCAAGAGTAACTGTTGACTTTGACCCCGTACCCTTCCCGTTGGCTTTGAACTGTGCTATGCTGTGTTCTTAATGTTTGCAAGTCACAGTCTTTTTGGGGGTGGGTGGGGGGTGAACGGGTCCTTTCTCCTCCTGGGTTTTCTTTTCGTAGATTAGTTGGGTGGTTGGGCGACAGGCACACTGCGAGTTTATGGGGCTCTTTGGTCTTCAGCAGGGGTGCGGGATGGGGGGTATAGTTGTTTTGACTTTGTTGGGGGAACTGGGTTGTTTGTTTGAATTTTATTGTTACTTGCAAGGCGAGGGAAAGGCGCACTCCTGTTTTTTGCAGTTGCTCTGGGTGTGGAGCGGGGGAGGGGCTGACCACGGGGATGGGGGGTAGGGGACTTCGGTTATTGTGTTGGAACGTGAACGGGTTGGGGGATGGGATTAAGAGGAGGGTGGTGTTGCAATTGCTGCAACGTTTGACTCCAGATGTTGTTTTACTGCAGGAGACTCATTTGCTCGGCAACAAGTGCCACGCTTTGAATAGGCGGGGTTATCGCCTTGTGGCGCACTCGGGTTTCACCTCGGGCTCTAGGGGGGCGGGCATTCTGGTTCGGACCTCCCTCCCCTTGGCCATTGATGATGTCATATTGGATGATAAGGGACGATACGCCGCCATTGTGGGGCGCTGGGAGGGGAAGGTTCTTATTCTGATTTCCGTGTACGTGCCCCCGGGCCTCCAGGCCACCACATTTGCTGATCTGAGTGGACTTATCCTGGGTCTCCCCGAGGGTCTGCTTTTGGTGGGGGGTGACCTTAATGCGGTGGTCTCGGGGATGCATGATCGTCACCCTCCCAGGGAACTGCCGAAGGCCCAGACTTGGTTGAGTGACTTCCTGGAGACGCTGGGGCTCATTGATTGCTGGCGGTTGCTTCACCCGGGACAGTTGCAATATACCTATCATTCTGGTGCTCATGGTAGTCTCTCGAGGTTAGATCACGTATTACTGCCCTCGGCCCATGCATCCCTCATACGGGAAGTTAAACATCTGGCACGGGGTATCTCGGACCATTCTCCGCTTTGGCTGGTGGTTGATGCACGGCAGAGTTCGGCGGGCCGAGTGGCTCCGATCAACCCCTGGTATTTGAAGGACCCCAGGGTCAGGGATGAGCTGGTTAAAGCACATGATTGTTACTTTGAGGAAAATGTGGGCTCTGTGTCCTCCCCTAGTTTACTTTGGGAAGCTTACAAGACGGTCATTCGTGGCCAGGCCCTCTCATTGATTGGTAGCGTGAAGTTGGCCAACCGTGCTGAGATGGTTCGACTTGAGCGGGAGGTCACGGCCCTGGAGGAGAGCTTGGAATCTGGGGTTACCGCTGAGGGGTTACATCTACTGGAGTTGAAACAACATGAATACAGGGCTCTGGTCACTGAAGCTGCCAAGGAAATGGGGAGGGAACAGCAGGGACGCCTGTATGATGTGGGGGATAAGGCTGGGAAACTGCTTGCTTGGTTGGACAAGAGGGAGAATGCAAGTCGTGTCGTCCCTGTGATTGTTGCGGAGAATGGTGAGTGTTGTACAGACCCTGTTGATATTGTTGCATGCTTTGCCGATTATTTCCGCGAGGTGTACACCCAGGTGTCTGATCGATCGGAGCAGGACTCCCGCCTGTTGTTGCGTGATATTGCACTTCCCCGATTGTCTGACATTGATAGAGATGCTTTGGATGCTCCGCCTACTGTGGACGAGATTGCCGCTGCTGTCCGTTCGGTCCGATCCGGCAAGGCCTCGGGCCCTAATGGGCTCCCCATTGAGCTATATAAATTGCGCCCGGATTCGCTAGCTCCTCATCTGCGCTCTATGTTTCTTGAGTCTTTGGAGGTGGGGTCTCTCCCGCCTGACCAGAGACTGGCCACTATTGTTGTCATCCACAAGGATGGTAAGCCTCGGGATCGCTGCGCCTCTTTTAGACCCATTTCATTGATTAATGCGGAACCTAAAATCTTGGCCAAGCTGCTGGCGACACGTTTGGCGACCGTTATTGGGGACCTGGTTCACCCGGATCAATCTGGCTTTATACCGCATCGTAATACGGCGCTTAACCTCCGACGGTTGCATGGCGTCCTGGCACGGGCCGAGACGCTGCGTGAGCCCGCCGTCTTGGCGTCCTTGGACGCTACAATGGCGTTTGATACAATAGAATGGCCGTATTTGTGGGCGGTTCTTGCTAAGTTTGGTTTCGGTTCGGAATTCGTTCGGTGGGTCAAATTGCTTTACGCCGGTCCCGTGGCCCAGGTGGTGGTCAATGGTCGGGTCTCTGCGCCCTTTGCACTGAGCAGAGGGACGCGACAGGGCTGTCCCCTGTCCCCCTTGTTGTTTGCTCTTGCCTTGGAACCGCTGGCGGCCTGGTTGCGGTGGGAACCGTCCCTGAAGGGCATTAGATGGAGTTCGGAGTTTGAGGACCGTGTATCTCTCTACGCTGATGATATTCTGCTTTATCTTACATCACCCCGTAAATCCCTCATTGTGTTGTTTGATGTCTTAACATCCTTCCGCAAAAACTCGGGTCTTGTCATCAACTGGTCGAAGTCCTGTGTATACGTCCTGTCGGGTGCCGCCCCCCTTCTGCCCAGTGGTTGTCCTATCGCGATTGTGGAAGACGGATTTAAATATCTAGGCATCTTTATCACGCTGAGCCCTGCACTCCGGTTCGACCGTAATTTACTGCCCCCTCTTCAGCGCCTTCGGGAGAAACTTTCTCTTTCTCCCCTGGGTAGAGCGGCATTGTTTAAGATGATGTCACTGCCCCGCTTCCTCTACGCATTGCAAAACACACTTGACGTTGTCCCGGCTACATATTTCCGTGAGGTTGAGAGTTTACAGAGACGACTGGTGTGGGGGATAGGCCCCGGATCGCCATTGCTAAATTGTCGCTCCCGTGGTACGACGGTGGAATCGCCTTGCCTGATATCCGTCGCTATTATTGGGCGTCTCAACTGGGGGCAATAAATCATTGCATGTATGGCCCTTTGCCAAATCCGGCCTTTGAAATGGACAAGTGGTTGTTACCGGGGGGCGACTACAATAGAGCCCTCTACTCGAAAATCACCCCTCGCAACGTGACGGGCCCTACCAGGGCGGCCGTCCAGGTGTGGCGACATGCTTCCATGGCGCTTGGGTGGACTAATAAATTGACTCGCGCCACCCCCCTGTATGCGTTTGATAGACTTGGCTCACTTTGGCAGTCCCGGGGGTTTGATAGGTGGGACTTGATTGGTATCAGCAGGATTGATGATGTTTGGACCAAGGGGAGAATGAAGACGTTTGAGGAATTGAAAACCGAGTACGCTTTGGACGATCGCGAAATTTTTTGTTATGCACAGGTCCGACACGCGGTGCTCTCGGTCTTCCCTCCGGGTGAGGAGATTCCGGAGTCGTCCCCGCTTGAGGACAGGGTATTGGACGGACATGTTCCTGACAGTACGATTTCGCTTATCTATAAAAAATTAATCAACTCCAGGTCTGATCTCCTGATTCGCCTTAGAGAGGTCTGGACTGGTGATGGGCTGGAGTTGGACGATGAGGACTGGCAGGCGGCGATCTCTTCCCCTAAAGAGGTAGCCATCCAGGCGCGCCTTAGATTTGTGCAACTTAAAATCCTGCATAGAGTGTATGTAACTGGTCCCCGTTTGGTACACATGGGCTTTTCTGTGGATGGTTTGTGTCGGCGTGGCTGCGGTCTTTTGGGCACCTTTTTGCATATCATCTGGGAGTGCCCTGAGATAGTGCGATTCTGGACCCGTGTGCATGAGGTGATGAGTGAGGTTACCGGGGTGCAATCGATGCCGGAAGCAAGGAGATGCCTGCTGAACGTATGGGAACCGAATGATTACTCCGTGTCGCAGCTTCGGTGGGTGACCTTGGGCAACATGATTGCCAAAAGAGACATTGCGCAATTGTGGGGCGCTCAGGGCCCGCCCGGAATTCGGAAATGGACACAAAACATGGACTGGTGCATGTTTAGAGAAAAAACTGTGTATGTTTCTCGAGGTACCCCCCGGAAATGGGGGAAGATATGGACTCAGTGGAACACTTACCGTGGCGATATATGTGCCCCTCCTCTTCCTGACCCAGATGTTGCACCTACGTCCCCGTAGCCCGAGGGTTCCTCCACATACTATTGTAAACTGTTTGCAATTTGTTTCTTCTGCCCCCCCCCCTGTGCGACTCTTTCTCGATAGAACAAACGCTCATTGGATTGTCCTTCCCGCTCCAACACCATGTACTGCAATGTTGTGTATACTGATGTCTCTTTTTCTTCACTCCTTGCAAGTTGTTTGTGTTTGTGTTATAAAATCAATAAAAAGTTTTCAAAAAAAAAAAAAAAGAAACCAATATTCCCTTCATTTATGCATTGCTGCCAAATAAAAATAATCCCACCTATATACAACTATTAACAACAATAAAAGAATGAACAGTTCATTATTATCCCCAAAGAATCATAATTGATTTTTAAATAGCTATGATACAAGCTATTCTAAAAATATACCCACATACAGCAAAACAAGGGTGTTACTACCACTTTAATCAAAGTATGTGGAGACACCTCCAAAAATCTACCATAAGTATTGACTACTCTACCAACAGCAACTTTGCATACCAAATAAAAAAATTAATTGCCCTAGCATACGTATCAACAAAAGAAGTGGCAAATTACTATAATTTATTAATTGTCAGTCCTTTTTACAGCATTAATGAAAAAATTAACTCCCTTGTTGGATTATTTTGAGGACACCTGGGTCGGAAGGTTGCATCGTTCAGGTCACCGTAGACAACCAAAATTCCAAATTCCTTGGTGGAATGTCTACGCTAGCACCACTGCATAAAAAGCCAAAACTAATAACGCGGTAGAAGGATGGCATAATGCCTTCAAGGCCACAATAGGGAGAGGACAACCAACACTACACAAACTTATACAATCAATAAAAAAAGAACAAAGTTACCAAGAGCTAAGAATTGAACAATCTATAACAAAAATAGGACCAAAACTGAGTAAACAAACAATAAAAATGTACGAATACCTCCAACAAAAAACAAGAATGTATCCAAGTATCCAAGGTCTAGAATACATAGACCTAATAGCAAAATCTATCCTTTAATTAAATACAAATAGCAAACAGTAAAAACATATAAAACACACAAGCAAATGATTTTATTTTTTACATTAGTTAAATTATGTCATGAAATTTCATATATAAATCAATATTATATGACATAATATAAATAACAAAAGAATTAAATTCACAAATAAACATTTCCCACCCAAAAAAAACATTAAAAACAACTTACGGTTTTGTAGCTGTAGTATATCCTCAAATAGATGATTTAAAAAACAATCCAAGGGAAAAGCAATCCATATAGTAAGGACAAACCCCAAAAAATGGAAAAATACAACTGTAGGAAAAAAATCCAACGTAGCAAACTCTCGATAACGAAGCCATGAAAACCCAAAAATATTTCACTATAAAAAACGCACCAAAATCCTGAAAAATAAGGAAATGTATAGCAACTTGTTTTAAAACAAGTAACAGCAATTTCCTTTATTAAAAAAAAAACACGTGGACAATTCCATGTGTTCACCAAATCCCATACCTGTAAATAAAAATCAAACACCCACCCATAACAAATAATAAACCCACAAATAGAAATAACAACATATAATAATTATAAATACACATAGTAAAACAGTAATAAAAAAACATTGCATTACATTAACATTAGAGAGCAAATAAACAGCGAAATCCCTAACCTACGTAAATAACACGTAACTTTCACAAAAACAGTTAAATAACTCTCTTACTAACACATTAACACTCGCACTAACTAAACAGAACCTAAAAACAAACTTACAGTAACGTAGAAGAAGCAGCTCCCAACCGCGAGGATATGTCTTCACAAATGACCCAAACAACGAAGTAGATAGTCTAAAAAGTGAACCAAGGAAAACAAAATGGCGGCATAATTAAAACAAAAATAGGACTACTCCCCATAGAAATGAATAGAAAAAAAGTAGAAAATGGTTTAAAAATGTATAAAAAATGTTAATTTGTTTTTTAATGTTTAAAATAAACATATCTATTAATATTGTAAAATATACATTCATTAATTTATGCTAAAAATGTATATTAAAATAATTAAAGTATATTAAAAAATAAAATATGTTTATGACATTAACTCTTTATTTCCTAATATTATACAAATGTTAAAAAGTATATATGTACTTTTCCAAATATTAAAAAAATTGTAAATTATTCAACATACTAAATTTATTGAAATGAAATAAAATTGAATATGCTATCTAATAAAACATGATGTTAAAAAATGTACAACGTATATATATTACAACTACTGCAATTTAACACATCATTAAATACAAATATAATAAAATTCATGAAAAATGTAGAAATGTTTTCATTTATAAATATTAAACAATACAATAAATACTGTATATTCATGCCAAAATTATACTATGTTACTTTACTATGATACATGTATTACAAAAAAATAGTAAAATGTTAAAACACTGTCAAATATATTTGTACATCAATGTTATGAAATATAATTTGTTAAACATTTCTAAATATATTTTACAATATCTTAATAAAATATGTAAAACAATACAAGGTGTATTTATTTGCAATATTGTAATAAACAAAAAAAATTCAAATATCATAATTCACTATTCTAACTCCAAATGCAACTAAAGTCAAAGAAAATGCTAGATAGGAAACCATAATGAATTACTATTCTAACTCCAAATCCAATATAACTCAGGGAAAGTGTTGGATAGTAATCCATAATAATTTACTATTCTAACTCCAAATCCAATATAACTCAGGGAAAGTGCTGGATAGTAAACCATAATAAATTACTATTCTAACTCCAAATCCAAAATAACTCAGGGAAAGTGCTGGATAGTAAACAATAATACATTAATATTCTGACTCCAAGTCCAATATAACTCAGGGAAAGTGCTGGATAGTAAACCATAATAATTTACTATTCTAACGCCAAATCCAATATAACTCAGAGAAAATTCTGGATAGTAAACCATAATAATTTATATTCTAACTCCAAATCCATATAAAGTATAACCCAAAAATATTTAATACACACAATTTCATCTATACTATTAAAAAATATATCTCATTCTAAATACATATAATAAATACATGCAACATTTCTTTATACATTTTAAGAGTACACAAATTAAATAAAAAAACAAAAATAATATCTATCAATATTTTTTAATCAAATGTCACAAATATTATAATTTACATTAAACTTTCTTATTATTCATAAAAAAAATTACAAAATATTTTCCAAATGTATCCAAATCTAATATATATAATTTTAAAATAAATATTATAATACATTGACACATACTTTTTTATTAAAAATATGTCGAAACTTTTGATTAAATTATTATATATATCAAGATTAAACTGGTACTATTCAAATAATTTAGTAAATCATTTCCAGATTTTTTATAAATATTTTAATTTAATGTTTAAAAATAATATATTTCAAATTATTAAACAATTTTGACAAATTTGATTTAATTTTTAAAATGTCAAAATATCATTTTAAATTCAAATACATAATTTCATAAAATTTGACATTTCAAATTTGAAATTTCGAATTTCTACATTTAAATTTTGTTACTTCTAATTTTAAATTATTCTGAAAGTTTTAACACATTTTTAAATTACTTCCCACCCTTATCCCCTATAAACCCAACCACCCGCTCCTAAAAGATTAACTAATTTTCAAATTAAACAAAAGAATAAATTAACATTTTTAAATTACTACCCACCCTTATCCCCTATAAAATATTAAATAATGTAGAAATTATAAAATTCACATTTATTCTTTCCATTAAAGCATTAAAAATGTAGAAAAATAACAATATAACTATTAAACAACTAAATAAAAATTCTATTATAAACATAATATCGATATAATTTACATTGATATTTATTTCAACTATATTTATTACATCAATATTACATCAATACATCAATGTTTCTCTTGACCTTGCTGACCCACCTAACTGGCTCCCTGCCAGAGTTGGTTTCCTAAAAGATCTCTAAGTCACCACTTTGATGCATACCAAAGTTCTGCATGCAAAAGTTTCTAAATGTCAAATTTGTTGAATTTGCCAATGCTTGTTTGTGGTTAAGTAAAAGGTGCTGTTTAACTATACCTTGTAAATTCTGTATCTCCGGGAATTCTCCGGTGGATTTTTTTCATTATGGTGTCAAAAATTATATAAAAATCTACACTATTTTCATAAATTGGTGTTGGATTTCTTGAGTGTCTTTATTTATTCTTCAGTTGTTTTGGTGCTGTTTAAATAAGTTACACGTGTTCTTTCGTGTAAAACTGACTGCTCAGAGCCACAGCTACCCAGGGTTGAACTAAGGCTTTAGCAAATGAAACCTGACTGGGTCTAACGAGGATGGTAGTGTATTACACAGTGAGGTCACACAACCACACCATATAATACACCCCATTTCCGCACATGGTGAAAGACTTCTAAATGCAAAGGCAGTTTCGGCTGGCTCGGATTGTGGGTGGCAGGGCGGGCATGGGTAAAGAGAAAAAAAAGAAAACGTACCTCCTCACGTCTTTCCGCGTTGTCCCTCGTTTGTCCTCGTCTCTCCGCTCCAGCCGGAAGAGGAAGCAGCCAGGCTCCCCTGACCAATCACAGCACTGTAATGCAGCTTTGTGATTGCTAAGCAGCTACGGTCCCCTGACCAGTCTGAACACAGTGGTTTGCTGCTCAGATAGGGAATGGGGGCCTGGGCATGTTCTCCATGCAGGCTGTAGGAATAACATGTAAAGTGTGCATGACTGTTTGGCTGGCCCGAGAGGGCCAATCAAACATTCATGAGCACTTTACAGACTGCAACCACTCCTTCTCCTGCTCTGACAGCAGAGCCGCCCAGCCGAGCAAAGAAGCAGGAACAAATAAAATGATAATAACATCCAGTTATTATCATTTTATTTTTTCTTCATTTCCACTGCAAAAACCAGTGGGGTGACGCGCCTCCCCCTCAGCAGAGGAGCCGCCACTGTGCAAAGGCAATAGTAACTTCTTTACCATCAGATTCTTTTTGTTTCGAAACTGCACATAAACCTTTACTGATAGCATTAGTCATGATAATACTTGAAGTGTTAGGATCAAAATCTTGGAGTGCAGGTGCTTTCTCAATCTCATTTTTAATCTTAACAAATCCATTTTGACAATAACTTGTCCATTCAAACTTCGTTTTTCCCCTCAATACATTTCTCAGCACATGCGTTTTCTCAGAAAATATTTTCATAAACTTAGAATAACATTAAGCTATGCTGGAGATGGTGTGTTCTCAACAGCCTCTATTAATTTCTTCTTCTGCTTATTTCCTAGAGGATCAGTTTCATGATGTAAATATGTTACCTCCTTTGTTGCAAAATTACATTTTGAAAGTTCAGCAGTTAGATATTTTTCATTCAAAATTGTAAGAAATTCACTCAAGCTGGAGACATGTTTATTCTCATCTTTCTCCATAACTAAGATGTCATTTTGGAAATATAAAACAGCATTCATAGACCTGAATAACTCCCATGTAAACCACTGGAACACTGCCGCCGCAGACACAAAATTCAAATTGCATCTTAACAAATTGAAAACAACCTACATTGGTTATAAAGGATGTACGTCTTCTGCTTTCTTTATGTAGTGGTATCGGTTGAGAGCAGATGAAAAGTCAATTGTGGAAAACCATTAATTACCCTTTGTTTTAGATAATAACTAAATCAAATCAAATCAAAATTTCTTTATTCGATTAATAAGATATTAATCATAAAAGTTACAGAAATACATCACAGATAAAAAATTCTAAGAATCCAGACAATTCATTTCAGCAATGGTCAGTTTCCTTGTTCTCAAAGACGCATATAAAATGAGGCGACGCTAAAACAGATTAAAGGATCAGACAACATTCGTAAAAAGTGTAACGCCGGATGACATTATCTAAAATCTAATTTACGTAAAAGAGGAATTAAAATCCTTTTACGGTGATTACAATAACATTTACAAAAAAAGAAGATGTGAAAATCAGTTTGTAGCAAGAGATCATCGCAGGGGCAGCATGGAAGATCCTTACTAGAGTAAATACCACCCGGGCAGCCCAGCATACACAGGATATAATTTAGTCGGAATTGTAACAGAACAAATCATCGCCGTGAGATTGTAACAAACTCCAGATAGGAGGGTATCCCTTCAACCTGGAGTGGGCCCTCCAAATATTCCCTTATAGTAGATTTATTATAAAGTGCATTCATTCTCGCATCATTGGAAAAGGCTGAAAACGAGTTTTTAAAAACTTTTTTGAAACAGATACACAATTTCCCGGTGATTCAAACAAACTCCCAGAGTCTAGGGTATATAGGGTATTTTTCACATATTTTAAACATGGGATATTCTCTGCATGTTCCATGGCTAGTCAGTCAGTTATTATTTGTTGGGAGAGGGGCACAGAATATATCTAGACCATACTGAGTGCCATAGAAGGATAGGGGCCATCTTGATCTGATCAGTTATATAGGGGATATTTAGCTCTTGATGTAGTTTAAAACTGGGACAGCTACTGGGGAGACGCAACATAGATTTCCAGAAACTGTTACTCTCTATTACTTGTAGATTCTTTCCTTTAACATGGCCCCATACTCCAGCACCATATGCTGCTACTGCACTAGATTTAGCCCCATAGACTTTCTTTTCAATAACTTGGTTTCTTGTTCCCAATTGTTTTGAAAAAGAGCGTATTGCATTAGTACTCTTTTCCAGCAACATCCCTCTATTCGCCATCATGTTCCCCCAAGCTGCTCGGTAGTCAAAGGTAACCCCTAAATAGGAAAATCGATCTGTCTGTGCCACTTTACGGTTTGAGATTAAAAAAAAGCGGGGGGATTTTTCCGCTTCTTCCCAGCGATTAATACGAATTACTTAGATTCATTTGTATGAAGATCCAGTCTTTTCATGAATTCTACATAATTATTCAACAATTTCTGGAGCGTTCTTCCTGTGCGTGCCATTAAAACTGCATTGTCTGCATTCAATAACATTGTAAAGTGTGTCTTATTTAATCTTGGGACATCTAAAATCGATTCAAGCAGTCGGGACTCCACCCCATTAGTATAAAGTGAAAACAGAAAGGGAACGAGAATGCACCCTTGGCGAAAGCCTCTCGTAACTGGGAACCATCTGGTGCATTCACCCTGGGAGCCATATCTTACACAAGCTTCACTCCTCACATACAGTTGTCTTATGAAGTTAATTATTCTATCATCTATCCCCATGTCCCTCATTATCTTCCATAAATGTGAGTGAGATACACAGTTGAATGCTGTGCTAAGGTCCATGAAGGCCAGGTAGAGATTGCCTTGCTTAGCTTGGGTGTACTTCACTATAAGCAATCCCAAATTCTGACACTGATCTTGGGTCCCTCTACCTTTTCTAAATCCATATTGTGCCGGGATTAGGATGTTATTTTCCAAAGCCCATGCCTCCAGTCTATTTAGTAACACTCTTCTCATAAGTTTGGCCGTGCTGTCAAGGAGAGAGATAGGCCTATAATTTCTGGGGTCTAATTTGTCCCCTTTTTTATAAATTGGGATTAAAACTGCTTTATGCCAAGAGTCCGGGGGTCCCTCTTTGGCTATGGCATTAAATGTATCAGTAAGCAAATGGCCCCAAAGGTCTGGGCAATCTGTAAAAAAAATCTATTGGTGTGCCGTCTATGCCCGGAGCCGTATTACTAGAACATTGTGCTAGGGCTGGCCCTATCTCCATATTACTAAAAGTAAGGGGGATATTGTGGGGTTGGTCAAGCTCATCTCCCATTGGTTCTGGATCCATTCTCAGACAGTTAAACATTTTGCTAAAATGCTCTACCCAAGAATCCTCATCCACATGTGTGTCCAGGTTAGGATCGGAGCTATGTTTTAAAAATGGCACATTAACCATAAACCAAAAGTCCCTCGTATTGTTTGTAACTGCAGCTTTCAGTAATTTATCCCAGGCCTCTTCTTTCAATATCTTTAACATGTGCTTCCTAGACTTAAAATAACTCCGTCAGGCCTGTTTCACCTGGGCAGGATTTATTGGAACACACTTGAGGGATCGATGTAAGTGGGAAAGGGCTTTTGTGCAGTTATGATCAAACAATTTAGGTCCTCTGGATTTATGAAATCCACCACTCTTCGAAAGTTTCTTGTTCACTTCCAACAGAATATTTTTGAAGGCCTCTATTGTGGGCTGAGGATCCTGGTTTGCATCTAAACAGATAACTATTTCCTTCATTCTACTAGATACAACCTGGAGAATAAGGACAGTTTTATCTATATCCTCCCACTTAAGTGTTATCCCACTCTTTTTTGATATGACTGGCTTTATATGTAAGAGGTTAGTACCGTGAATACCTCGCCAGTTCATTAGCTAAGTTAAAGGTACATGATCACAGAAGTCTGAGGAATCAACAGTTATATTGCTAAAAGCTCCTACCAATGTGGCTGAGGCTATTATAAAATCTATTACTGTGCTATGCTGGGTAGAGCAAAAGGTATCTCATAGAAGGCCAGTAAGTTCTGACCGAGGGTTCAAAATCTCCAACTCTTTTACAACAATGAGTTTGTTTAGAACATTGCCATATTGGCCGTGAGCAAAATGAACAATCTCACCTCCATCCTCATCTGTTAAACCACAAATGGAGGTTGATAGGAGAGGACAGGGGTGCACATTAAAATCACCCACCCACAGAACTGACGGGTCTCTGTTACAAGAACCAGTTATCCTGTTCATAATTTCCTCCACAGTAGCAACAACTTTGTACATTTCACCCCCAAACCTCTCTTGAACACCTTACATTGGCTTCCCATTAAGCAAAGGGTGAAGTATAAGATAGGTTGTATCATACATAAAAGTCTTCAGAATAAAGGCCCAGGGTACTTAAATGACAGATTCTCCCCCTATAAACCTGTAAGATCCTTGAGATCTAGTGAACAAGCTTTATTACAGGTCCCGAGAGCCAGAAAGGCCAGGCAGGGTGGTAGAGCCCTTTCAATCGCCAGACCAAGGCTGTGGAACAGCCTCCCCCTCTCTTTGCGACTCTGTCAGGAATATCTCCTGTTTAGAAAACAGTTAAAAACCTTTCTATTTCAAAACTAGCGCTACCTGTATACCTACTGTTATAAGCTGAAAGGTTTTCAAAGGCGCGGAGATACTCCTCTGGGAGGTGATCCTAGCGCGTTATAAACCCGCAAATAAATAAATAAATAAATAAATAAATAGGTTGTTATATGGCGGGGGAGGTGTTGACCCATGATGAAATAGGGAAAATTAAATAAATTAATAAATACTATTCCATCGTCTGTCGACATCCCCCACGTCAATCACATGCATCCAGATCCGACAATGGTAAAAAGCGACTTGCATTTGGTATGGCAGGGATAATATTTCCTATGTGCTGTAGGAGTAGTTGAGACTTGGAATTAAAAAGAAGAAGTTCCCGGGCCCTGTCACCAGCGAATCCTTGTTGTTATGACATTGGTTTATAAAAAAAAACAAGGGGTAATATAAATATTTGTGTTGTAGCTGAGGGTTAATCAGGTAATAGTTGTAACTTAGTTGTAATAAGTCTTTCGCCATAGTAGGAGATTTCAAAGTTACAACCACACAATCCCTTGGAATAATTTTTACCTGCCTTCCTACCCAAGAGACTCTGCGGGCCATTAGGATGTTGCAGAGACCCTCTACCTGACCATTCGTGGTTTTGCAAAGCCAATGACAGGTTTTATGAATTAGTTGGGTTGTGGATTCCATTTGCTCATTTCGTAAGGTTGGAGTGTTTGCTAAAATGATTACATAGGGGGATACAGCAGGAGGGATAATAACTAATTAATCGTTGGCGGGGGGGCGGAGCTTGCCGGCGTTGATGGCGGTCGCATAAGCGCTGAGCTCCGCCGATTCACCCACATAATCCTTCCAAAATCCTGGTTCTTTCGGCATCTACTGCCTGGCGCCGTCAGCTCAGCGCCCCCGGACTTCGTCGACCCCTCCGACGCTGGGAAGAAGTGAAGTACGGCACCACCGGAGCGCACACAGACGATCCCGCAAGGCGCGACTGAAGGCCCTTAAGCCGCGGCCTTGCGCCACACAGCTCCCGGAGTGCGTCACGCGACGTGCGGCGCGCGCTGCACCTTCTGCCCGGTGGCGCCGGAGGTCGGACACCCGGACCCGGCAAACGAGACCGGGACTGCGAGCAGCTCCGGTGGGGAGCGCCGGGCGCCACAGCTGCCGGTGCCTGGTTCGTGTACTGGCCGACTCTGAATGGTGGAGCCTCATTCTGAAGTGACGTGCGGGCGGCACACCACAGCTTGGGGGACCCGGCCTGACCGGACAAGAAATCGTGAGGCCCACCCCACCACTTACGAGGTGTGCTGATTGCGCCCCCCCGGACTAGGACATAACTCCTGACATACCGCATCGCTGGGGACAGCCTAGTGCTGGGACACACGTGCTTTTTGCCAGGTACGCTGATCCGGCCGACGGGAGGCTTTCTCCCCCACAGAGACTTCCCCCAACGGTCTGCTGGGCCGGGAGGGCCGCCTGATCCGTAGGAGCATATCCTATCGCTGCCAGAGTGAGCCTGAGGCGACCTGGACCTGGATTCGGACGACGGGAGGTGCAACAGCCGGTCACAGTTCGGCCTTCTTCCCTCCCTTCGGCAAGCATCGCGCCGAGAAGGCGGCAGAGACCATCTCACCCCCGGGACAGCTCGACGAGCAGCGGCCTGGTGGTACGACAACGCTACGAGATGGGGAAGGGCGATAAAACGCAATCCAAACTGCCCTTCGAACAGCGGCGCAGTAGGGCCCAAGACACTGGGGAGCCGGACACCAACCGGCCCACTGCGACACAGGAAGGCTCGTTCTACGCAGACATAAAGGAGCTGCTGGTCACCATGGAGAAAGGCCTACAAGACAGCATGGCGTCTATCGGAACGAAGTTAGACGCGCTCACTTACCGCATGGATAGAATGTCGGAGAGGGTCGATAAACATGCGGAGCGCCTTGACATGTCCGAAAGACGAATCACGGAGGTCGAGGAGGGGCAGATGGAACTTGACAAAGACCGCAAGAACATGGCAAAGCTTCTGCAGGTGATCCAGGACAAATCGGAAGATTTGGAAGCCCGCTCCAGGAGGTCCAACATTTGAATTACGGGAGTTCCAGAGACGACCCAAATGGGTAAAATGGAGCTATTCGTAGAAAAACTACTGACCACCTTGCTGGGGGAAACCACATTCTCACCTATGTTCATTGTGGAGCGGGCGCACCGCACGCTGGGCCCCAGACCACGCACGGGAGCCTCCCCCAGGCCCATTATCGCCAAGCTCCTGAATTATAGAGACTGAGACATGGCGTTGCGAGCGGCCAGGGAGAAGGGCCAGCTGCAATTTGAGGGATCAAACATCTCCCTATATCCGGACTTCACCGCTAGGGTGCAGGAAGAGCGGCGCCGGTTTGCCCCGTACAAGCAGCAGCTGCGAGATCTCGAGCTGGACTATGCGATGTTGTACCCGGCGAAGTTGAGGGTCAATCGTCGAGGCCATTCCCACATCTTTACGGACCACAAAGATCTTCAAAAGGCGCTGAAGACCTGGTCGAAAGAAATGCGAACAGTCCCAGGTCACAATCGGGAGACCAGGACCCCACTAGCGGGCTGGATGAACAAGAATGACTGTACAGCGTCCCTGACTCCCTCCCGGGTGACCCTGGCCGGCGGCGCATGGCTGACCGGCGGTCGATTGCCAACACTGACTGTCTCCCTCCCGGAGGTTGAGGACTTCGGCGGCGGAGTGTCCTGTGGGCACTTCTTGAACGACTGCTATCTCCGAGACGTGGTGAGAATGTTCCAAGTCTTTATCATACACTCCTACTATTAGATTCTTAACCCGATTACATCTATTAACTGGTGGTTGGAGTGGGACTGTTCCCTCAACGATGCATTCGCATTGGGGTTGCTGGATGGTGGGGGGTGGTGGGTCCCAGCCCAGGCGGTGTCTACTGTTTTCCCACATTCATACATCTCGACTTGCATGGCCGTTGAACGACAAGAAAGGGGTGATGAGGCGGGGAGCTGACCTGCAGAACTTGTTTGGTACCAATGTTACTTGTTCTAATTTTGGTGACCTCCGCCCTCATGCTAACAGCACAACAGGTTCCAGTTGGGACCTATGGGGGATGTATCGGGAGTTGGGGTGGGGGGGATCGATGCAGTCTGGGCCAAGTTGGGGTTGGTCTGCTGTGGGAGGGGGGAGCTGAGAATCTAGGGTTGTTTTGTGTTTTTTCGTTGTGCCCTGCCTCAAGGCACTCTTGGTGCGTGATGCGACTGCCTGCTTGCCTGCACTGCTGCCTGCTCCACGTAGCTGAATGCGATTTTAGGAACTGTGCACAGTCCCCATGGCTGTAGTTGGTGGTGAACGGGCCGATATGAGGCCCAAGCTGTTGAATGTCCTCACATGGAATGTAAGAGGGCTTAATGATCACAGGAAGCTCAGGAAGGTGTTATGCTATCTTAAGCGCCACAATATCGATATTGCTCTCCTACAAGAGACGCACCTCCCACTCATGAGTATTATGCTGCACACTAGAGGTCTGGCGGGGCATGTAGCGGCAGCCGGGTTCACCACGCACGCACGGGGGGTCATTACATGGGTAAACCCGACATCGGGTATTCGGCTGCAGGCCCTGTGTGTTGACGCAGAAGGGAGATACGTCATAGCGTCCTGCAAAGGGAGGGGGAGGGATCTGTTAGTTGTTAACACGTATGGCCCCAACTACGACTCCCCGGATTTCTTTGATGCCCTAGCCAGTGAAATTGCTAGATACGACAATCCACACATATTATGGGGCGGGGACTTCAATTTGACGCTTAACCCAGACATAGACAGGTCATCGGGACCCCCCCGTCGGCCATCCGCAGCTGCACAATCGCTCATGGCAAAGCTAGTGATGCTGGATATGGTTGATGTGTGGAGGAACAGAAATGTTGGGAGGGGCGGGTTTACACACTACTCCGCATTTCACAATATACACACTAGGATAGACTACTGGTTTGTCACTGCAGGACTTCTCCGTGCCGTTGAGCATTGCACGGTCCTCCCGCGCACCCTCTCAGACCACTCCCCCATTCTGCTCTCTTTAGACACCACAGTGAGGGGACACACGCCCTTCGCGTGGCGCTTCCCGCCTTACTCCCTGTTGGATCCGCTCTTCCGCAGCGAATTGGCAGAGGCGATAGAAGTGTTCTTTGAGAAAAATGTTGGTTCTGTAGAGGACTTCCAGATAGTTTGGGAAACATTTAAAGTGTATATCAGAGGCATAGCGATGTCCAAGCACTCCAGTGTCCTAAAGTCCATTAGGGCCACCTTGGCTGACCTTGAGTTATGACTGCAAATGTTAGAAGCACAAAGTAGGGCCAGCCCAGACGATGCTGCAGAGTGTGAAATTAGGCGCCTTCTGGTAGAATACCACGAAGCCGCGGACAGAGAGGTACAACATTTGGGCAAATACGCCACGGCCCGGACCTATGGCGAGGGGGAGAGGCCGGGTTCAGTACTGGCGAACATTGTCAAAGGCCAGAGGAGAAGGACGCTAATCCCAGATGTACAAACCCCGGACGGAGATAGGGTGACGGACGAGACGAGTATCGCCGCAGCCTTCAGAGACTACTACTCGGAGCTATACTCCTCGAAAAGCGGTGACATGACTGCCGACATTCTGGATTATCTGGAACATATATGTCTCCCGTTTCTCTCAAACCCCGAGAGGGAGTTCCTGATGTGCCCTATCCAGATGGACGAAATCAGAGATGCGCTGGCCTCCATGAGATCAGGCAGTGCGCCAGGCATTGACGGACTATCAGTCGAATTCTATAAAGCGTTCCAGGAACAACTACTGCCGCATATCCGCACCCTTCTCGAGGATATAGGTGAGCAGGGCACTATGCCCAGCACGATGAGAGAGGCGATGATAGTAACGATTCTGAAGCCGGGTAAGCCACATGACGACTGTAGCTCATACCGCCCAATCTCGTTGCTGAACGTTGACACTAAGCTCTACGCCAAGGTGCTAGCGAATAGGCTGGCGCTACTGGCTTCCGACTTGGTGGCCCCGGAGCAGGCGGGTTTTATTCCCTCCAGAAACCTGACCTACAACATTAGGACGGTGCTGGGGACCATCCAACATGTAAAGCAGGACACACCAGCGGTAGCGCTCTTTTTGGACATGGAGAAGGCATTCGACTCCGTCGAGTGGCCATTCCTGTTGCAGGTGCTACGCCGCATGGGACTTGGTGAGCCCTTCATCCAGATGATTGGCGCGCTTTATGATCGCCCCTCGGCGAGGGTCCGTGTCGGTAATGCGATCTCCAGCCCTCTTTACATAGGCCGGGGCACCCGTCAGGGTTGCCCTTTATCCCCTCTATTATACGCACTTGCCGCAGAACCTCTGGCTTGTGCACTCAGGGAGTATCACAGCCACGAGGGGATTCGGTTCCCCACGTATAAAATTGTGGTGTCTATGTATGCGGACGACACGTTGCTGTACGCCCATGACCCCGCTACCACGCTTCCCCCCCTCCTGAGGGAGGTGGTTCGGTATGGTGCCCTTTCGGGGCTCAAGGTTAACTGGGCGAAATCGGTGGTACTACCGCTCACCCCGGTGACCACACGGGTGGAGACGGAATACCCAGTACAGTGGACGGAAGACCCGATAAGATATTTGGGGATCCAGGTCCACACGGATCCGGACCAACTGATTAGCCAGAACTACGGGAGGGCGATCAGTAAGCTAGAGGACGATATCGAGATATGGTGCAAACTACCCCTTACGCTGCTGGGCCGCATAGCCATCATGAAAATGATAGTGCTGCCGAGATTTTTGTTCCTTTTCAACGCGTTGCCTATTGTGCTCTCCAAGGCCTTCTTTCACCGCTTGAACAGCCTGATGATAAAACTGGCATGGGCGGGGAAGCAACCGAGAGTCAAGTGGACAACACTCACCCTCCCATACAACTTGGGGGGATTGGCGGCGCCAGATCTGGAATTATATTACAGGGTGGCCCAGGCGTCGCACCTGCACACCTGGGTCCACGGAGACCGGCTTATCCCACACGTCAGGATGGAACGGTTATTCGCCTATCCACTTCCGCTCCCGGCGACGGTCTGCCAACCGCAGGATCGTCGGACGGGAATACTGGACTCCATCTCATCTACCAATCACGCTTGGCACTCACTCTCTTTCGCCAAGGAGGGGCGTTGCTTTATTCGCCGGAAATGCCGATAGAGTGGATGCGTTGGCTTCCACCGATGATGGACAGAGCAGTCACGCAGGAACTGAACAAACTGGGGTTGAGCAAGGCAGGCGACCTGTTCCAGGATGGCGCCGCCAAAACCTGGGACCAAACCCGGGGGGATGGTGGTGACCCTCCACTACTCCAGAGATTCCATTTCCATAGAACCCGGAGCGCCCTCTTGGAACTTCTGGGCCCGGACATGGCAGAGCCGCCAGACGTCCCAGAATTATCGTACGTCATTACACACAAAGACCCCAAAAAACTACTGACTAATCTCTACAACACAGCAAGGTCACATGCAGAACACCAGCTCGTGAAGGCCCGCCTGGAGTGGCAGAGCGACCTGGGTATCACGCTGGACGACGCTACGTGGCGCTATTGCTGCGAAAACACGAAGCGCATTTCCCTTAATGGGAAACACCGGCTTATACATTTTAAATTCCTCCAGAGGGTGTATTACACCCCAGCACGGCTCCACCGCTATGGACTGCGTGCGGAGGCTCACTGTGAGCGTTGCCGGGCAACAGACGCTGACTTCCTGCACCTGCCTTGGGGGTGCCCGGGGGTACAGAAGTTCTGGCGTGAAATATTCGTAGAGATGAGCAAAATACTGGAGGTAGACTTGGAAGTTGACCCGGGAATAGCACTCATAGGTAGCACAAGGAAGCTCCCGGTGGCGATCCGCAGACTTACCGACATGGGGATGCTAATGGCCAGGAGAGTAGTAGCCCAGTGTTGGATGCGAGGCCCCCTGCTGACTAAGGCCAGATGGGCTCGGGACATGCTGTACTGTAGCACACAGGCGGAGACGTACAGTGAACTGTTGCCCCCAAAAAGCCGCCCGAAAAACTTCTGGGCCCTGTACCACACATACTTGCAGGGACAACAAGCTGACGATGCGAGTTCCGGGGACGACACGTTACACGAACTGATGGAAGACCCTCTGTGTGACGCTACCCGGGTCCCTGACGTAGGCGAGGTGTGAGAGGGGCGGGCTAGGCGGGCTGGTGGGGGGGGGTTGGGGGGGTGGGAGAGATGTCTGGAGCTAGGAGTGCACCTGCGGGGGTAGATTGGAAGCGTGACACACCTCATGAGGATACCTATAGATGCCGCCCGGACGATAAGAAGAGGGACTGGACCTCCTTCAGGGCATAGCTACCAACGACCTTCCAGACGTAATCAGAGGAGGAGCCGGGGCGGGGAGGGTTATTGCAGGTGGGGGCAACGTGCTGCGGGGTGGGGATTTTCTTTGAGGCTTTGGGCGAGGGTACGGGGTGGGTAGTTTAATGGGGGGAGTTTTGTGTTATATGAGAGGGAGAAAAAGTTAAAATGCACACGAATATTGGCTGTTGTTGGTACAAATGTAAAATCCCAGATACTGTGACCGCTGGTACTATCTCACGCCGCCAGACCCCCGGGTTGTTGGCCACCAGGCTGTGTAAAAGGTGAAGTGGGGTGTACTGTACTGCCTGAGACGCGGCCGGCCCAGGGGGGTTGTAGGCCAAGAGCTGTGTTCATGGAAATTACCATCTCTGTGCAAAATAAAATTTAAAAAAAAAAAAAAAAAAAAAAAATTATCGTTGGCACAGGAAGCGTATCCACTAAAATATTTTTACTTAAATCCAGCAGCGGCCGGTGCAGCTTAGCGTAGTGGGGTAGAGCAGGGTGGTGGTCGTGGGGGAGGGTGTTGACCGATGACGAAATAGGGAAAATTAACTAAATTAATAAATACTATTCCATCATCTGTCGACATCCCCCACCGCCTACCCCACTGCGACTACCTGTGTTGGCCGCTGCGCTTAAATTTCTTAAATCAATGCATACTGTTGGCACGACTTGCCACTACCAAGGAAGAAATCCAATTGGAAGGCTTAACAAGTTGTATTATACCCATACTTTCCAGTGTTTTAAGTTCCATATCTACTTCAACTATTAGCAGAGTAGAAAGATTTCTCACCTTATGGACAACAGGAGAAGAATTCTATGTCAGTCCATGGAGGCTTCAGATTATGCTTCGCTTTACTTTACTGACATAAACAGCAGCCAATAAACTTTAAAATAGCATAACCCTGGAAGGACACCTCCCTCCATAGTATGCACCAATCACATAACACTCCTTGTTATTAATGTCCTTGACACAATACTTCTTCCTCTTTCTTTGCTGCTGCAGCAGCGAGTTAAGTCCTTTTTATTATAAGCGATGCTCAATTGACCCTTGTGGCCTCAGTAACGTATGGAGTTTACCAAATTTGACAGCGGTGGCTCGAAGGGAGCGAGAGCAGGACAGACGCGCTCTGCGTGCTGGGGGAGCAGTCCGCTTTCTACTGCGGCACATCTCACGCATGCGCGAACAGCTGATCAGAGTTTCCTTCTCGATCTGCTGACTGCTCAGTCCCCGGTCTCTGTTGAACACCCAACAGGGCGGAAAAACATTTCAAGGCTCTGCCCAAGAGGGAATTAAGGGGTGGCTCCCTCCACTAATAATAATAATACTATAAAAAGTTAGAGGATATTTAGTGAGGGAAACTACATAAGTTATGTTTTGGGCCAATCTCTCAATAGAGGGTGCTTTCAGCAGACCTGGGCTTGCAGCTCAAACTGATTGTCATTTAAGTTAGTGAGACATTTAAGGTCTGTGCACCCCTGGATTATCCCCCCCCCCCCATGAAATTCCTCCACATCTCCTGTATCACGATGGCGTACTACGCCGAGGAGATTGATCAGTGGGCGGACTACGACGCTTATGCTGAGTTTGAAGAAGTGCCTTATGAGCACCAGATGAAGGAACAATTGGTGGAAGGCATGGATACCCATGTCCAGGGTTCTGTGAACAGGGCATTAATCAAGACTCTACAGCCATTTACAAAGCCCCTGCAGAATTATGGAAAGCATAAATTTAAAGCATCCCTGGGTGAGTCGTCCCTACGCTCCTCAGCAGAAGTCCTTTCTCGAGTGGTGTCTAACTTTATAAAAGACCATGGTTATAATGGTTCTCGCCCTTTTGGGCATTCATCCCTTTTGAACCCAGGGGACGAGGAGGAGTCTTCTCCGGCCGCTCCAGATACCTCTGACTCTGACCAGGGACCAGGAGAACCTAAAAAAGCAGCTAAGACGAAGTGTAAGACGTATAATGTGAGCAGTGTCTCCACTAATAAAAATCTTCTCTTTGACCCCAGAAATATTGTGCACCCGAGGTCCACTGAGTGGGTGCCATGTGTGGAAGTTGCATCCTATGTACAGGAGAACCTCCGCCAAAGCTTTGAGCACGATGTGCGCGCTACCCTAATATCTGAATGCCCTAGACCAGCCTTACTGGGCAAAGTGGTGGACCCTAACATGGCCACGTTCCTAAAGAAATGTTCCAAAGATCCTAAAAAAGGGTTAGACAGAGCTTGGAGAGGGTGCCAGGACAAATTACTAGATGTATCTGGACCCTCACGAAAATCCTTGATGCGGCTGTGCAGGCCAAAGAGTCCAATACTCCCTTAGATGTGACAGAGATATTGGAATAGGCGCGGAGGACCCTCTGTTTCGTGGGCATTGCTAATTGTGCATTATCAACCGAGAGGAGGAGATCGTTCTTAATGCAGATTGACCCTCAACTTGCCGACATGGCCATGACCGCAGCTGGAACCCTGGCTAACGGGTTACTGTTTGGTGATAAGTTTGTTACGGAGTTGGGGAAATATGTGGGGACATTCTCGGCATTGGACAAGGTCCAGAGTAATATCAAAAAGCTTTTCCACAATGGCCTTTTTACCAGGGCAGGCGCTTCAGGGGTCGAGCGACCAGCCGTGATTTTAATCAGACCTCCAGAGGCTTTGACCGGAGAGGACGTGGTGGCACCCAGTGGTACAATTTCTATCCCACCAGAAATCCAGATGGTAGAGGCAGACATCAGAAAGGAGGCTATCGAGGACAGAGTAATGACAGGGACGCCTCCTATTCAGGTAAACCTGATTCAGTGTGGGGAGGTCAAGGTGGGAGGTCCGATTGCTTGGTTTATACACAAGTGGGAAACCCTGATATGCGATCCTTGGGTACTTCAGACAGTACAATGTTTTCAGATAGATTTTTACGCAGCACCTCGACAGACTCACAGACCACAACCTCTATGTTTTTCCCATGTAGAGAAGTCTTTTATAGACAACAAAGTGACATTCCTGATGCAAAAAGGAGCAATTGTAGAGACAAATCCTCACAGTCACGGATTTACCAATACAGTGTTTCTAGTTCCAAAAAAGGATCAGGGCTTCCGGCTTGTGTTAAATCTGAGGGAGTTTAATTCTTGGGTAGTGTATCGCCACTTCAAGATGGAGGGCATACACTTACTCCGAGACTTGCTCTTGGAAAGAGATTGGATGGTGCGACTCGATTTAAAAGACATATACTTAGCGGTACCTATTTTTCCTCCTCCCCAGAGGTGTCTTCAGTTCCAATGGAGGAACAAATGGTACAAATTCTCCGCAATCATAAAGCTCCTCAAACCAGTAGTGCAGTTCTTGAGAGAGAGAGTGGGGTCTGACTCATAATTTAATTGGACAACATCCTGATAATGGCTCAGAGTGTGACCACAGTTCTTCAACATCTAGCATGGAAGGCTCAACTCCTACTGGAGTTGGGCTTTGTCATCAATTCGGACAAGTCAATAAGGACTTCAGCACAGTCAATGGAGTTTTTGGGGTTCCAGGTGAACTCGGTAGCGGCGCAAATATTACTTCCACTGAAGAAAATAATTGCCATCAAGAAGGAGTTGAGGAGAGCGTTTGCCTCTCACACTATATCCTTACAGACGTTAGCCAGGTTAGTAGGCCTGTTAGCCTCGTCGATTCCTGCTATCTTCCTGGGTTCCCTTCATTACAGGGCACTCCAAGGATTAAACATTATACATTTACGCAAGTGCCTCAGCTACACAGAGCAGATTTTGTTAATTCAGGAAGCCAGGACAGAAATTTCTTGAGGTTGGAACGCATGGAATGGCAAGGCCATGTTTGCATTAGTACCAGAAGTGGTGATTGGATCGGATGCCAGCAGATGGGGCTGGGGAGCCCGTTGTGGATCAGTGGAGATGGGGGGCAGATGGTCTCCGGAGGAGCTGAAACTCCACATAATTTGTCAGGAGTTGTTGGCGGGCTTTTTTGCAATCAGGACGCTTTGTCCACAGAAAGCGAGTAGTTGTATACTCCTGAGGATGGCACACAATGCGGAAAAATGTCCTAGGCAGTTACTGAGATTCAATTTACATTAGTTATGACATAGCTAGATAAGCTAGATAACCTAAACATTTCGGTGACGGCGGAGTACATTCCGGGCAACGCCAATATAGTGGCGGATTGGAACTCCCGTTTCCTGCAGGATTCCAGCGATTGTCATCTTCACCACGGAATATTCCAACAACTGAACGACAAGTGGGGTCCTTGTTTGATCGATCTGTTCGCGTCCAGGCTGAATACGCAACTGCCTTGGTTTTACAGTTGGTGACCAGCTCCTCTGGCGAGTAACTCGGACGCATTTCTTCAATCTTGGACGACGGATATGCTGTATGCATTTCCTACATTATTTATGATTCAGAGAGTCTTGGAGCAGATCCGCAGGCAGAGGTGATGTTGATATCCCCGTGTTTAAGAGCAAAAGCGTGGTTCCCAGCAGCGCTGGCCCTGTCGTGTGTGCCTTCAATACGTCTGCTATCATTTCCAGAGATTTTGACAGACCCTCTGGGTCATCCTCATCCTTTAGTACTTCAGAAGCAGTTGTCCCTCATGGTATGCAGACTTTCAGGAGACGCTGGCAAATGCCGGGAGTTTCTGAGAATGCAATATTTTTCTTGTCCCAATCCTGGGCCCCCGCTACGCATAAGCGATGTGAATCAGCCTGGCGTAAATGGGTTAGTTGGTGTACTGAATGACAGGGGGGTTCCCGTGGGACCCGGAATCCATTCAATAGTTCATTTCCTGTTGGATAAGGCAAGTAAGTGTTTGGCCTATATGACTGTTAACAATTTCCGATCTGCAATTTCGGCAAGTCATCCTCACGTGGATTGGAACATGCTTTGGTATGTAAGGTGGTGAGAGGCAATAGGCTGGTGAATCCTCTCAAACCACGATATTTGCAATTATGGGATGTGGATATATTTCTACGTTTTCTCAGGAATTGGCCAGCAAATGAGGGTACACCTTGCAAATAGTTATCTGTAAAGTTGACACTTTTGCTATGTTTAATTTCACGTAGACGAGTGTCTGATGTGCGAGCACTGGATTTAGCTGGTAGGGAATTCACCTCATTGGGGGTTTAATTCTCGAAAAGAACTAAAACGAATTCTAAATGTGTCTCTTATCCTGCATGTCCGCATCATAGCAAATTGTGTGTTATACAATGTTTGAAATGTTATGAAGACTGTACTCGTGAATTAAGAAATGATGTTGCAGGGCAATTGTTGATTTCCTTATAGAGACCTTTTTGCTCAGTCACTGCCCCAATTATATCCAGGTGGGCCACTTGGTTATTAAATCTGGCAGGTATTGATACGTCGACCTTTGGAGCCCATTCTGTAAGAGAAGCTATGGCTTCTAAAGCTTTTGCTACAGGTTCCAGATTGGAAGATATTATGACTGCAGCGGATTGGTCTTCTGATTCTACTTTCAAGACGTTTTATCATAAACCAATTGTAGACGTAGCAACTATGGTGGTGGATCAACTTTAAACTAGCATAATCTGAAGCCTCCGTGGACTGACATAGAACAAAAAAAATTCTAGCACGTCAAGAATTTTCAATTCTATTAAGGACACGGAGGAGAGGATTATCCCACCCTAGAATCAGTATTTTACAATATGAAGTTTTGTTTTGTTAGTATTGACAAATTTTATATTACGCTATGTCTTATGATGTTGGGTTTCTTCCCGGCCGTATTCTTGTTGGAAGTACATTCTGTGAATGGTATATTGTGGTGTTTATTATCTTTTCAGGAGAGCAGATAATAAACCGACTTAAGGAGTTGAGAGGAAATCCTATCTGAGCCAAGAGAAGAAGTTCCTGTGGTTAAGTTCAGGTTCAAGTCGATGAAGGAATCAGCGAAGTTCAAGGTTCTACGGTCAAGTTTAAGGAATGTGTTGGAAGTTTTTCGCAAAGAAAGAGGAAGACGTATTGTGTCACGGACATATATAACAAGGAGTGTCATGTGATTGGTACATACTATGGAGGGGGTTGTCCTTCCGGGGTTATGCTATTTTAAAGTTTATTGGCTGCTGTTTTTGTCAGTAAAGGAAAGAGAAGCATAATCCTCGCCTCCGTGTCCTTAATAGAATTGAAAATACTTGATGCGCTAGCAAGAAACATTTTTATTCTCCTTCAAAACAATTTTATGTTGTAAACCTTCCAAACGGCCTACTCTTCCATGAAATACTTGTGGGAATTCCTTCTTCAACTCTTGTTCAGGACTAGCTGGCCGAGTATCTAGTTATTGCTGATCTATCCAACCCAGATGAGAGGGTCATACTCTGCAAATTACAGTTCACCTTGCAACCTTCTCCCTTTGAATTCAAAGACACCCATCTATAACCTAATACAAGAACAGGTTTCCCTGAAAAACTATCTAGGTTAACATCTGTTGGTTTCAACTCATCTCCAATAGAATGAACAACCATTTTCCTCCATACTTCCTTGTTAACAATAGCATATGGAGAGCCAGAATCAGCCACAAATCTAATTCTGATGCCAGAAATAAACATATAACACACAGATTTTTGTGTGTATTAACATTGAAACACAAATCTCGATCATTCTGCTTTAATACCTATGCATCTTTGGATTATTCAACATTACACATCCCAACTAGATGGACGTCTTTCTTCAGTGTCTATGTCTTCCTGTTTTCTTGTCCTTTCCCTGCCTCAATTGTTTCCTTTCTTTCCGGAAGACGTAGAGAGGAGGAGATGGTGGCCAGAGACTCTCAGGAAAGTTTTGTCCTTTGTGACGTTTCCTCTCTCTTTGATTCCTCCGTTTGGGAAAAACTGGAGGGTACCTCAAGAGGAAATCTGCATTGATTTGTTCTCTACCTTTCTGGTGTCTAAATTCAAAGTTACAATGATGTAGGGGTAAAAAAACACTTTAAACCCTTGGATTGTTTCCTTTTTTACACTCATCCAAGTACGAGGTGTGTGGCCTGTATAGGTTTGCGTTATTCATCGCACACTAGTTCTCTTCCTGGCAAGAATCATTCAAATGTGTTCTCCACTGATATTCACTACAATTTAAAGAGCATGACAGCTGACATCTATGTTAAATAAACATGGTACTACTACACTCACCAGATACATCATTTCTGAATGCCTCAAGCTAATGCAGTTTGTGTTAAGTATCCAGACTTCCAAACTGCTCACAGGAATGGGCACCTCAAAGGCTAACTTGTTGCACTGCTCACTGACAGTGTAGCAGGGTTTCTGTTCTCCCACAGAACTGTGCACAGAGGATTGGAACCTCAGCGAATTAGGGTGACCCAAAACTCACCTTAGTACCCAACAAACCCCTTACCGAGCTAGCTACAGTGTCTCATTGGTCATAACCAACTCCCAATGTTTAGACAAACCAGAACATGAACTCACCAACCTCAGGTTACGTGGAACACATGAGCACTCTTTCGTTATACAATCATTTCAAACCAGAACATGGAGTAAAGAAGAACACGTGAGCATTTGAAATGTTTATTTACTAATGCCTTCTTCTCAGGCGCAGTATCTTAGATAATACAAGTAAACATATTATCAACAACAAAGCTACAAGCATAGTTACTAGTCCATAGAAAGCGAACGGTGACAGCATGTTACCATGCTGTAAATTAATAAGGGTTAACAACACTTATTTCTCATCCTCCCTAACTCGCATATTATATTAATAGCTAAGAAGGTCTCTTTGGGTTGAATTAGGGCGGGCCCATACCTCAGGATCCTAGAATGAAGGGATCACATCAGCATACACCAGCTCTCTCTGCATGCGAACAGCATCAAGTGTGTATTTGTGTGTGCAGCAAAGCAATATAAAACCCGCCTAAAAGCCAAAATTGGCAGAAGCTGCACTTATGTTATGTCTATGAAGGCACGAAGATCAGACCTCATAACAATTCAGTATCTTGTTGTTCCTGAAGCTTCAGCACTCTCTGTACAGACATAGTTTATTAAGCAAAGCTGATATCAGAGTAATAACATAATATTATCATGTAAACCACAACGAACTACTAGGTTGAAAGCTAAATCAACAATTAAGTGTCGTGTGCAGAAGCAGCAAAAGGAAAATGGCGTTTAAACATGTAATGTGCCTATGCTAACTTAACGCATTATAAAGATATATAGTAGCTATATGACACCCCCCCATGATCCGAGGACGGATAAGATAAGATAAGGGCAACTTCATGAAAGCAGAGTTCAAGAACTGTGAGCCATGAATGAACTGTAAAAAAATTTAATATTTTGCTCAAGTCAATAGGTCTGGGAAATTGATCAATGTACGAAAAATCGCAAAATATGCAAGCTGAAAGTCAAATGTCCGGAAAGAAATCATGGAAAAGTTTTTAGGACAAGACCGTATAAGCAAAATATGCAGCAACAGCCTCCAGCATGAAATCACCGTCTTCATCAGAAAACAGTTCAGCCATCCAATTCAAAAGTGGAAAAGAACATACGTGTTCCCCAAGTATCGGAGCCTCTATTACCATCAGAGGACAACTCGGTGGGTTCTCCAGAAAGCTCAGTTCCAAGAAATCCTGCGCTGCCGTGAATATATCCCAGGGACCCATTAGTCCATGCACCGCTGCTATTGCCATAATCCTCTCGTCAGAACAAACCAACTCGTGAGTAGTGATAGGACTAATCAGCTGATTAAAATCGACGCCAGGAGAAACCGGCCCGCAGAGACACAAATCAATGGCCCAATCAAAATCACAGCTCAGGCAGTGAAACACAGGCTGGACACAGGTGAAGTAGGAAAATCGAAACGATAATCCATATGCCGTGCTTAAAATCGCAAGCGGCAGCGTGCCAAAATATTCAAGCATTCGGTTGCGAAACAGCAGCAGCAGAGGCTGGGCCGCTTCTTCCACATGTGGGGCATCCATATTTAAGGAAGCAGAGAACAACTAGGACGCCTGCCGCTAGTGCCAGTAAAACCGGGAATCCACCAAACAGACTCGAGAAAATGGAATGAAAGAAACTAGGGATTACTCCAAATATTTTTTCAAATGAAGTCACAAGGCCGCTGCTAACTGTTTTAAAAAAATGCGCTAGCCCAGATGTCGAGGACGCGTTAAAGATAGAATGTATCATTTCGCCAAAATGCAACGGTAAATCAGTATTTAAAAGGGCCTGAACCTCGGTCCGGGTGTTAGCTATATGAAGCACGAAAGTTTCCCGAGCCGAACTCAAGGCCACTTCTTTCTGGGACAATAGAGCCCTCAGTCTAGTCATGCCGTTGAACTCTGCCTTCAAGGTTGGTATGCGCGGCCAAATGGAAACCTCCCTATTTTCATGTGTGGGTGGGTACAGGACATTTCTGCAGCAAACGACACGTTCACTTACTGTTACCACATAAGCTACACCTTTAATTAACCCGCAACAATCTTCATTATTCAAAAGTAAATAACTTCCATTTCCTAACAAGGTAAAAGTCGGGGTAATTGCTGGTACAGGAGTGCCTTTTAAAACACAGGCCAAGTTTGGTCGGTCCTGATTGCAAGAACCGTGTAATTGTATGTGTCTACACATTAACGAATGATCTGGAGTGTCTGTACATTCCTCCCCATTTAGATAAACTTCTTGGCCGTCCCTCAAACATCTATAAGTGAAAGGAAGGGACCATACTTCATGGAGAAAACCACTACCCAAAGGCTCATAGCGACCTATGGCAACATATTTCATACAGTTAGTAAATTTATACAAAGCAAAAGGTAATGTTAAGAGACCGTGGATAAGCCACGTTGCAGCTGAGGCTTCTGCCACAGAAAAAGGCAAGGATTCCAATTTCTCAATATGTAACATAGAAAAAGAAGCATCACGCATAGAAAGCAAGCGTTGTTTGTCAGTCAAATTAAAGGGTGCAAAGAGAGAGGACACGTTCATGTATCCCCATGGCACCTTGCCAGATTTAAGCGTTTGCAGGGTCCATGCAAATTGCATGATAGAACGTAATTGATTCTGACCATGGTACAAAACAGATACCTCATCATGCACAATATCCACTACAGAAGACACAATGTTATCTAAAGTGTAAATGCGTGAAGAAAGCATGTTAATACTATTGTCTACCACTGCAAGGACCTTCTCTAGATTTGCCTGATCGATAGCTCTAAGTCGTGTTGCAGCCTCAATCTGCGATGTTTTCCAAATTTCATTGTACACAGCATATATCCATCTTTTCGACCTACCAATAGCCGGGCCTTTTATGAAATCATTTAAATCTACATCATCATTTAGTTTTGCAAGATGTAATTTAACTGCAGATAATTTAGAATGTTTCAGCCAGGTTTGACATAATTTACCCACAGAGTAAGTTGTGACAGAATGCCCATTTTCAAAACGTGAATCTGGTTTAACCTGAGCAAAGCCGTCAGACAAACCCAGAAAACGGCGCTGGCAAGAATCAGCACTCTTGTGCCACACCAGCCAACCTTTTGGGTCTATACTGGAGATGTTAAAGGAAGAATTCAGCAATAGGGCCTGTAAGTCCCTAATCGAAAAGTGAGTATAATTACTCCAGCCTGAATATTCCTCTAACTCCGGGATAGAAGGAAAATTTAGTTTTTTAGCAGTAGCCAATCCAAAACATGTCGTTTGTGAAATAGTAGAATTCGAAAACAAAATCTGATTAGGGATGAGACATGCACGGTGCAAAGCCTCAGCGCCTTGTATCTGCCAGTCCTTAGAACCACAAACTGATTTTAGGTCAATTATTTCCTTCCAGACCTCATAACCGCCAATAGCCAGCTGATCTAGAAAGGACTTCGAATACAATAGTTTGGTATCGGTAAGTCTAACCTTGGACATAGGCTTCTGTGTCATTTTAAAATAAAAGGACTCGGGATTAGACTGATTGAAGTCAGTAAAATAAGTGTATTTTTTCAAAAAAGTACTAGAACTGCCTTGTATAGGAGCTGGGCAATGCTCCCATTGTGTATAATTCACAGTATTCCTTCTGGATGTCGTTTTATGTAAGAAGTGATTGCCAAAATGTTGAAAGCAAAATAAATCACCATAATTAGCAGATTCTAAATATAAATCTTCAGCATCAAAGGCAGCATAATATTTCAAATCAGAAAATAAAGACTCTACGGCCTGAACATCCCAATCATCAGAACATATGTTTTGTTTCACCACATCCCCCATATTAACTCTAAGCACGTTAGGGACATTAACAACTTCCGTAGGGCCATGAATTTGAAATCGAACGGCATCCCACATGATCCCATCAAGGACAGGCCAAGCAGTGATGTTAACAAACGTTAAGTCTCTTCTCAGTCTATGTGCAGAATGTGATGAGGAAAGGGGAGCCAAAGTTCCATTGAGATGGCGAATGCATGTTCTTTCCTCGACATAGTGTCCATTTACCAACCGGAAAAAATAAAACACAAAACCAATTGACATAAAAAGATATATCGAAAAAAGCACCAGCCAGATATATGTCCAAGGGGGAATCAAAAAATGTTTTTTGAATAAGGTAGCATAAACTGCAAAACGAGAGGGTTTCTTCGAGGCAAGGGAAACAGAGTCAAATGAAAATCTGGATTCCGTGGCTAAACGTGCTTGCAGGTCAGGCATGGACAAATCAGTGGGATATGCATAGTCTATTTCATTTTGATCCGCACCTGGCAAAGTACTCAATAAAGGACTGGAAATTGCAGGTAATTCAATGGCCACTTCTGATTCATGATTAAAAGCAGTGGGCACAACCGAATGTCTCACAATGGAAGGACAGGAAACTGCTGGTGTCATACTAAGAAGAATCGGCCACTCTGTGTATCTTGACATTGTCAATTGAAATAAACCTGTTTTCCTTACGACCAGGAAGCGGTGGTAAAATGAGTGTTCTCGTGCCCTTCACTCCAAGGACTGGAACCGGAGCTCGATAGGACGGACCAAATTATTTTTTGTTATCGATCTTCTCACGAACCAGTTCTCCAACTTGTGGTAGCCAGCCGACTACCGGGATCTGCAACGCAACATCCGACGTGGAGGGCAAATGTTCCTTTGCAAGACCGTCTCTGGTCTTTTGTAGATTCTGTAAAACATTGCAATGTTCATCTGCGTCAAAGGAAGTGGCGCGAACCACACAGTCTAGACCGTCAAGGTCAGGGACGTACATCTTGATGCCAAAGAGCATTTCGTATGGGGTCCGCCCACCCAGAGACCTTCTAGGGAGATTATTAAGAGCACGCTGCACGCCATAGAGGTGGGCTAGCCAGTTCCTGCCAGTGCCTATAACTCGAGCTGTCAAAGATTGCTTTAAATCACGGTTCATTCGCTCCACTACACTGTTACCCTCAGGTCTGTAGGGAGACGAAAACTTGACTTGGACCCCCATCGAATGCATGGCATCCTTATACGCCTTAGAGGCGAAAGCCGGACCCTGATCCGAATGGAAGGTACCACAGGCAAAAATCCCTACAAAGATGCGCAAATCTCTAATGACAGTCCGTGAATCAGCGCTGCGATGGGGCCAGACCCACACAAAGCGTGTGCATGAATCAACTGCAACTAAGATGTACTTATATGCAGTATCAGAGGAAAAAGGACCGCAGTGATCTAAATAAACACAACCTAGAGGTTTATTAGAAATGTACAACTGAGTCTGTGGCGGACGCGCAGCAGTCGAAGGTTTAATCTGCTGACATATGTCACAAAAAAGGACATAATCACGCGTCTGTTTGTACAGTCCCCGCCACCAGAAACGTTGTTGTAATTGAGTTACAGTGGCTGAGACGCCCGCATGCGCAGACGCCACACCTTCATGAGCCGCAGTAATCAAGTCTGCCCTGCGATCCGCGTTGGGAATCAAACGTTCACCAACATCAGGTATTTTCACAAAAGGAACCTTTTCGGGACTTAAGTGGTATGTGTACTTCGAAGGGAACCCCGAAGGATGTTTACCTCCCTTCTCAGTGGCAGCAACAGCTGCCAAGATGTCACTATCAATCTTACTTTTGGACTGTGTAACTGCTGCAACTAAGTATGTAGACACTGCTGATTTCGCTGCTTCATCAGCAAGCGAGTTACCGACAGCGTGGACTCCCACACGCTGATGGCCAAGAGTATGAATTACAAAAACGAGCGGCAACGAAGCCTTAAGCTCTGCCACTCGAACCCAGATCATTTTATGTTTTATTGTGCTACCCTTGGAATCACGAAAGTCATTCTGAATCCAAAAGAACAAGTTTTCATTGGAAGACTGGACACAGTAGAAAGAATCACTTACAATAAGAGTAGTTACGCTAGGATCTGCGTACTCCAACGCAAGTAAGAGAGCACGAAGCTCTGCAAATTGTGCGGTGCAATCTCCCAGTGGCAACGTGTGCACTTCCCTGGATATGAACTCATCGTTCAACATAGCACCGACCACAATGGGGCATGCGGAAACGTAGGCATGTTTAGAGCCATGCGCAACCTGCGCCGAACCATCAGTGTAAATGATGCAATGGAAGTCCTCCAAAGGTCGCATAGCTAGAGGAGCAGGGTGAACAAACTCATACTGCAAGTACTCCTGCGACCGTAACGAGGCGTCAAAAATAAACGTGACATCCGTGGACGTCAAGGACGCAGCCCACTGAATCCACCGAGGGTGCAAAGCTTTTGAATTTGGTACACTGGCTTTTGTGACTGCCTCCAAATGAGGACAGGGTGTTACAACCAACATGCGTTTCCCTTGTGACAGAGCCCGTTCTTTAAGAATAGCCATCTGTACAGCTGTTAAAACCTTTTCCACAGTGGGAAACCGCATCTCAGCCGAAGTGTACAAGTGTGACTTGTAAGCAATAGGTACTGTGTCTCCTTCATTAAAAGTGAGGAACGTGAAACCCACCGTCCTTGGTATTATTCTTATCACCAGGTTGGTATGGTTGTCACGAGTCAGTAAGAACTTAGAAGCGAGCAAATCAGCCTGCAAGGATTGCAAAATGGCTGAATGCTCAGGCAGCCAGCTTGATTTTGAAAAATTTGGTTGTATCAAAGCATACAACGGCTTGATACGCTGGGCATATTCCGGAATGTATGTTCTTCCGAAATTTAAAAAACCCAGCAAAGACTGTAATTTTTTCAGTGTAGTAGGAGCGCGCAACTGTGCGCACTTCTCCAAGAAGTGAGGAGCCAAACCTCTACCGTCATTGTTGAGCTCATAGCCCAAAAACAACACTGTGTGCTCAGCAATGTGCGATTTTGCAAAGTTAAATTTGTAACCCATGTCTGCAAAGTTACAAATAACAGAATTTACACGACACAGATGCTCCCAAATATCATCGCCTGTGAGATATATGTCATCCACATACGAACATGCATCTGGGTCGAGTGCCTCTAGAATAGAGACAATGCGAGCGGTAAATATACCTGGACTATTCTTATAGCCCATTGGGAGACGCCGGAATTGT
This sequence comes from Lissotriton helveticus, assembly GCF_964261635.1. NCBI lineage: Eukaryota > Metazoa > Chordata > Amphibia > Caudata > Salamandridae > Lissotriton > Lissotriton helveticus. Next base: position 1,864,093,093 of record NC_136057.1, read on the forward strand.
TTTTGGACCCCAGCGCTCGTAAAACTGGTCCATTGGGAGCTAAAGCTGTCCAATCTGTGGGCATACTGGTCCATTGGGAGCTAAAGCTGTCCAATCTGTGGGCATAGAAACCGTTGGATATGTCAAGCGTTGTCTTAAAACGCTTACGCACGAGACTATCCACAAGGGCAGAGCCGTGAGTATTCTGTACTGCACAGTTACGGCAATGCGAGTTCAAATGCCGGTAATCCAATACCAAACGATATGATCCGTCAGGCTTGGTCACAGTAAAAAGAGGATTATTCATCGGTGACACACAAGTTTCAATAACTCCCTGATATTCTAATTGTTCAAGGATTTCCGCGACGGAAGTTTTGGCTTCACGCCGAATGGGATATTGAGGTTGAGGCTGCGGCTGAGACCGCAACGGAATTTCGTGGCAAGGCGACAATTTATCCCAACCACATTGGTTACGGTACAGAGCCGGTGCGAGAGCCCGAGCCCACTCCTCTGCAAAATGCTGCGCATGCTCTTTCGAGACAGTGTTCGCGAAACTGGGGAGGATTACCTCCTCCCCTCGTGGCGCCGCGAGCACAAAAGGTGGGGGCCAGTCAGCCTCCGAAAGCAAAATATCATACGTAGAAGACAGATTTTCCCAAAATACCCCTTTTACGGTACGCTGTATGTCACCTTCAATTAACAGGACAATTTCATAAAGTCTTTCAGGGGGAGCAAGTCTCGTATCTGCTGTTTCTATTACAACGTAGACATCAGTCGCTGTCACCCTCAGTAGTGGACGCAGCGCCTCTCTGACTATAGTAATCTCCGCCGCGCTGTCCAGCAAGGTCAGAGCCCACGTCAGATTCCGAAGCCGCGTTCTCACTATCTGTGGCATATCGATGCGCTGTTAAGGCCGCGACTTTCTTTCTTGCAAACTGTGGACTTTTATTTTTATTTTTTTTTTTTATTGGAAATTTATTAAGCGCCTGATTACGCCACTGGCGTGTCTCCGCGCTATGGCAAGTGGTGTGGCTGTCCCCCCCTCCTCCCAACCAAGCTATCTACTGAAACAGGTGCGTTTTAAGTTTTTTTCTAAACTGGACTTCGCAGGGTTCCAACCGAAGTTCCAGTGGCAGATTGTTCCAGCGTTTGGGAGCAAGGTATCTAAAAGATCTGCCTCCCATGCGAGCTTTAAATATTCTTGGGACTTTTAACAGCCCGGTCTGCGAAGACCGGAGACTGCGTGCAGGCTCATAATGGGCTATAAGGCTCTGGAGCGGGAGAGGTGCTTTGCCACTCAGGATACGATGGCAAGTGGCAAGAGCCTTAAACTCCACTCTCCTCTCTATGGGGAGCCAATGAAGCGCCCGCAAGGCCAGTTTGGCGGATGACCTCCTGGGGAGTCTGAGGACCAGCCGCGCCGCTGCGTTTTGTAGAACCTGCAGGCGGCCGAGGACCCTGCCTGAGGCCCCCAGGTAGAGCAGATTCCCATAATCGAGTCGGGAGGTAACCAGGGCATGCACCAGTGTCTGACGAGCAGGAGTGGGAAGCAGATCTAATACTTTCCTGAGAGCTCTCAGAACACCGAAACAGATCCCTGCCACTCGACCGACATGTGGGCCAAAGGTGAGGTCCTTATCCAACCATACGCCAAGGTTTCTGGCCTCGCGGCAGGGAGCAGGAACCTCCCCCAGACACGGTGGCCACCACGCCGACGACCACGCAGACGGCACTCCCCCCACCACGAGCACCTCGGTCTTGCTCCCGTTTAACTTTAAACAGTTGGCAGACATCCAGGCAGCAAGGTCGTTCATGCAGTTCCTGAAGATGTCTGCCGCAAGTCCGGGCGCGCGCGATAGGGAGATAACCAGCTGCGTGTCGTCGGCGTAGGACACCAGGCGGAGACCATACCCCTCCACGATGGCTGCCAGGGGGGAGACATAGATGTTAAATAGAGTTGGGCTCAGGGACGAACCCTGCGGTACGCCCTGGCCCAACTCAATCTCCCTGGAGTAGTAATCACCCAATCTGACCTGGAAACACCTCTCCGTGAGGAAGGACTTAATCCAGCCAAGCGCAGCTCCTGTCACCCCTCCTCCATTCAAACACTGTAGCAAGGTGGAATGTGCTACAGTGTCGAATGCTGCACTTAAGTCTAGTAAAATCAGTGCCATCGTCTGGCCCTCGTCAGCTCCCTGTCTGAGTGCTTCCACCGCCACAAGGAGAGCGGACTCCGTCGAATGACGGGGGCGGAAACCAAATTGCGAGTCGTGGAGTAGCGACGCCGTCTCCACGAACTGCATGAGCTGTATGTTGGCTGTTTTTTCCGCCACCTTTGCCATATAAGGAAGAAGGGAAATAGGACGGAGGTTATCCAGCTTTTCAAAGCTAACGTTGGCCTTTTTTTGCAGGGGAAGGACCACAGCCTGTTTCCAGGCCTTAGGCACCACTTGAGACTCAAAGGAGATATCCAGCAGCTGACGTACATGGGGCTCTAGAACTGGCAAGCTATCCTTTAACCGACTAGGAGTGGTCGGGTCTCTAGGGGAACCAGATTTTATAGATCCACAAATGCGGAGAAGCTCCGTAGTGGAAGGAGTGACAAACCTGGTTAGCCGATGTTCCCCTTTAGGCGTAGAATCCTCCTGCTTCGCCGCGCCGTCTGTCTGGCGGGACTGGCCACGTCCCTGTTGGCCACCACGTCCCCGACCGCCTCCTCCTCCACCGGTTTTCGGGGCTGATGAGTCCTGAAAGGAACGAGGAGAGCGTTGATCAGAAACCTGAAATCGATCAGGCGATTTAATCATCGCGCGATCGCGCAAATCATAAACTTTTTCAGTCGGCGCAGGAACCTGTGTCGCAGGATAAGAATCCTGAGTTTGCTTTTGTTGCTTCCCCTGTGTCTGTTTTTTAGGCCAATTTTGTTTATTGGACTTGGGCTGGACATCTGCCGCAGCAGACTGTCCTTGTGGTTGTTTTTTCTCCTTGACAGGAAAATATTTCAGACCTCTACTTGTGCGGCCAATCGTCTTATAGGCGGCCACAACTATCTTCGCTAACTGTCGGGGTTTATCGGGTAGAGCAGCCAAAGCATTCGACACCTGAAAGTTCACCGCATCTCCTTTAATATTGGAGAGTATGAGATCACTTACTATCTCAAACGAACCACACAGGCGCATACCCAATTCAACCGCTGCCTCCGGTCCGTGATCATCCTGAACACGTTTAACGATCTCAGGCAGTGCGGTCATAGACGGGGTGCCGAAACACCTCGTATAAACGGCCGCAAAAGTTTTTCCCCAGCATTCACAGTCAACGAGCTCAGGAGTTAAATCCTTTGGTAAAGTAATCGTCAACATTCTATGTTTATCAGCAGGAGTAGAATTCGGAAACACAGCCTCCAGTTGGTCAAACTTCTCGGCAAGCCAGAAAGGGAAGTCATCGTTATCAACGGGACGCTGACCAAAAACCGAATTTACCATAACCGGATTCAGGCGTAAACCGCCACGTTCCGTTTGAACGGCCCCACCCCCGGGGGGACCACCTGGGAGATTATTATTATTATTATTTATTTTTGTAGAGCGCGTAGTCACCAAGAGGTATCCCAGCGCTGGTGGACCCTATCTCCTAAGTTCAGTGGACCGGGGGAGAACGTCAGGAATGGGGGCAGGCAGTAAGGGGTGCGGGAGGGTTGACGACCTATGTATTGCACTAAAGCACGAATCACAGCAATCGAGACAACGTGTAGTCTGCGAATATCAGCAAGGGGACAAGCGCCGTGATTCGGGTGCGGGGTAAATCCACCCAAAGCAGGCCAATTTGTACCTGGAATGGAAAGTGGACCTAACCTCGCAGCTGACAAAGAGTGGGGGAGGGCGCCATCAAACCAAACGCGATGCTGCCAATGATCAATAGGTATTTCCAGTGCCCTGTACGGTGTATATTCAGCTGGTACAGGGGAGGGTGTGTAGTGGAGGAACACTTGAGAATTCGCGTCCACCTCCGGAAATGTGACCCACGAGTAAAAGAGCTCGAAAGGGTACGCCGGATCTGCACACACCACCAAAATCACAGCCATGCCTTCCAAAGGGACTTGGTAAGTTTGTAAATGGTTGCGCACCGCAATGCGACTATGCTGCGCAATGGCCACAGCCATGATTCCACCGGAACCACAGAAAAACAAAGTCAACTTTGTAGCACAACTGGGTAGTAAATCAAGGAAACCGTTTTAGATAGATTCAAGCTTGAAAAGACCTATTTCAAAAAATAGGTAGGTTTCACCGACACCACCGTTTTCCGGAAACGATAGCGAAGGGGTTAAGGTTTGAATGATATACTACTCGAGTGTCATGATATAAGACCACCAACGTACGGGCGCCATGTAGCAGGGTTTCTGTTCTCCCACAGAACTGTGCACAGAGGATTGGAACCTCAGCGAATTAGGGTGACCCAAAACTCACCTTAGTACCCAACAAACCCCTTACCGAGCTAGCTACAGTGTCTCATTGGTCATAACCAACTCCCAATGTTTAGACAAACCAGAACATGAACTCACCAACCTCAGGTTACGTGGAACACATGAGCACTCTTTCGTTATACAATCATTTCAAACCAGAACATGGAGTAAAGAAGAACACGTGAGCATTTGAAATGTTTATTTACTAATGCCTTCTTCTCAGGCGCAGTATCTTAGATAATACAAGTAAACATATTATCAACAACAAAGCTACAAGCATAGTTACTAGTCCATAGAAAGCGAACGGTGACAGCATGTTACCATGCTGTAAATTAATAAGGGTTAACAACACTTATTTCTCACCCTCCCTAACTCGCATATTATATTAATAGCTAAGAAGGTCTCTTTGGGTTGAATTAGGGCGGGCCCATACCTCAGGATCCTAGAATGAAGGGATCACATCAGCATACACCAGCTCTCTCTGCTTGCGAACAGCATCAAGTGTGTATTTCTGTGTGCAGCAAAGCAATATAAAACCAGCCTAAAAGCCAAAATTGGCAGAAGCTGCACTTATGTTATGTCTATGAAGGCGCGAAGATCAGACCTCATAACAATTCAGTATCTTGTTGTTCCTGAAGCTTCAGCACTCTCTGTACAGACATAGTTTATTAAGCAAAGCTGATATCAGAGTAATAACATATTATTCTCATGTAAACCACAACGAACTACTAGGTTGAAAGCTAAATCAACAATTAAGTGTCGTGTGCAGAAGCAGCAAAAGGAAAAATGGCGTTTAAACATGTAATGTGCCTATGCTAACTTAACGCATTATAAAGATATATAGTAGCTATATGACAACAGGATCAAACTGTTGCGCTCCAACATTGACATCCTGTATTTTATCTCCACAACAATCTTGAGGATGAACTTAAGAAGCAATATTCACAGACAGTATCAAAAGTGTTAATGTGTTTTACCCAAGGGTATGTTTGACTGTATTGACCTAGAAGCCAAGAAACCGGAATCTGTCTACATATGGACATGGGCTTCCTAAATGAAGCAATCAATGAATAAAGGACTGTCACCATGATAGTGTATGAACTAGTAGTATATTTCTTTGGGACACTTGGTACTCAAAACGGGAATTTAATTCTAGCTCCTACCAACTTCTCCTCAGCCCTTAGTCAAGGGACATTACAACCTTTTCCATCCACCTAGGACAGTTATGCTACAAAAAGACCAACTCTGATATATCTAGTGCATCAGAAGCCTTTGAAAACTGCATTTGTTAAGTAACTTCAGGAATGATAAATGATGACCCATTGGTACCAGTCATGTCTATCTGTGAGGTCAACAACATCTATGAGCAGTACTGAAGAGACTGCAAGGGAAATGCCCCTCTCCCATACAAGCAGAAATGTGAATTTCTTTGCCTGTCTATAGTCTTTGGACACCACTTTCTGACAACGGGATAACACCAGACTCCAAGAAGGTACATGACATGAAAGGAACCACAGCTCTACAGTCTGTTGGGGACCAGAAGCTTTTTCAGGCTGGTAAATTACTGTAGGAGATTCATCAAGAAGTTGACGTCCCTCACAGGCTTGCTAAGGGACTTTCTGAAGTCAAGAACTAATTGGGTCTAAGATCAAGGATATAATCAGGCTTTCATCATTACAGAAGAGACCTGAACGGAATCCAGAAACCATGTGATATTTTGATAAGGTGATTAATTTACCATGGATACTTTCTTCACCAGGTTGGAAATAGTTCTCCCCCAACAACAGCCCATTGATGAGTGAGCACCCATGACCTCTGCCAGTCAGGCTTGCATAACCAAATAATAATATTTACACATTGAAAAAGAAGCAATAGTGGTTATACAGGGGTGTCCTAAATTCCAAACCAATCTGTTCCACCTGTATGGAAGTCTGTTTGTTTACATCATGGACCACAAACAACTAATTTCTATTTCGGGGTTCTTAACAGTAACCTACCACGAGGACAATGTTGTGGATTATACAACCCCAAGGGCATTTCTTTCAGTTGGGGGTTTAACCCCAGGGCAGGAACCCCAGAAGGCTCCTTAGTTTGACACTTCCACCCTGCAAGTGAAAAGGAAGCAATTCAAGCCCAAGAGACTGAGGAATATGTCATATTCCTAGGGGAAGGCTCTGCTCCATGTCTTTCTTGAAAAAGGGGAAAAGAGCTAGACATGAGTGCCTACCAGTGGCTATCAAACCCTGGATAACATTTATTTAAGAATTACACTGTTGCAACCTTGGCACTCAGATGAACCCTGAGAAACTATATCATGTGGAAAAGAAACTGGCGGGTACCACGCAATGACTACTGTTTGAGGGGTACGAGAGAAAGGCTTCGTGCTGCTCTAAATCCCCAGAGACACTTTTTCCACAGACAAGTATGGCTACCAAGTACTATTGTGCAACATTGCCTTGTGTGCCGAGCTGAATGTGGAAGACAGCCTACTGCTCCTGCCATAAAAAAAGCATTCTTATTACAGCATTATGTGCTGCTCCAGTTATTATATAGGGTTGCCACCTTTCTTGTAAAAAAAAAATGCTGCCCATTTGTTTATATTTCGCTATTCTGGAATACCCAAAAGCTGATAAGTAAAAGATAATGTGTGTAATATTGTAAGGATTATTTTGTAACATGGCGAGTATCACTCTGTTTGCTATAATAATAATTCTGAAACAATTTAGACAGCTCTCAAATCTTTTTTGACTGATTGCTTTATGTGTTTGCTCTTTTAGGTTTATGTTTCAGATATAAAAAATACTGGGTTTCACTGTTTTACCTAATATTTTTACCAGCCATGACATAAAAATACATTCCATGCCAGGTGACAACCCTATTACTGTTCCATAAATGGGACCCAGTGCAGACTTCGAGGACCTGTCAGCGTATATGCCAATAGATCCGATTTCGATACGAGGCTCATTATTTGTGATGCCAAAAATGACTTTATTTTAGGTGTCTCCCCCAAAAATTGCCTCTGCTGCATTATAGGTCAATGGGGAAAATACATTCCCCAATTTTGTGTTTTTTCAAAATCTCCCATTTCCTAGTTTGAAAACATTAGCGGGTCTGTATCAGGAGGCTTTTGGTAATTATGGATGACTAAACTCAGTCTCCAGAAATGAAAGTTATTTCACCATTGCCAAACCAGTAAGAAGAATCATCAACACTTCCTACTGGAATATCTCCAGAAGAACTAAAAAAAAGTCATACATACGCCCATTACTGAAGAAAACAAACCTGGACCTGCTAAACACTGACAACTACAGACCAATTACAAATGGACCTTTCCTGGGCAAACTGATAGAAAGAGCATTGTTTGCCCAGATGTCACAATTTATTGAAGATAATGCCATACTTTCAGACTTCTAAACGGGATTCCGTCCAAGAAGAGGCACAGAATCTTCCCTCCTTGCCATTTGGGATGACCTTAAGAACACAGTTGACTGGACCGTGGTTGCTGCACTACTTCTCTTGGACCTCTCAGATACCTTTGACAGGTTAGAACATGACAGTCTGATACAAATACTCTAAGAAGCCAGCATACTGGGGACTACTCTAGACTGTTTCACATCCTATCTTCAAAACAGAACTAATGTCATCCATATCCCCCCTTTCTTGTCCGAACCGTACTTCACAAAATCAGGGGTCCCTCAAGGCTCAATGATCTCACCCATGCTTTTCAACATCTACATGAATGTCAGAGGGTCGGTGGCCTCCTGGCTTCTCCGGCTCCCTTCCTCGCGTTGGTCCTTCCACAGGGTTGTCCTCCGGTTCCTCGTGGTGGGGCAGGTTCTCCGACCTTCTTCTCGGCGCCGCCTCAGGGCTTTCGTCGTCCTCTCCCTCGGCAACACCCGCGTCGTCCTCTCTCACCTCCGTAGCTGTAGTCGTCCTCCATAGCAGCTCCTCCGCGTCTTCCTGGTCCGCCCTTCTATGACGAGCAGTCGTCACTGATTGGAGCACCGTGGCCCCCGTCACAGGGGCGGGGCAGGCAGCCTCGTAGGCGAGACACGAATTAAAGGGGCCAGCCCAGTCCTGCATTGGGGATGAGAAGTCCGTTATTGGACGGCAGTCACCGACCCTCTGACAATGAAGTAACTACTGCCACCGATTAATCAATTTGACCTCACGTGCTATAACTATGCAAATGACACACAAATACTCCTTCGACTGGAATGCCCCAAAGACATTGGACACTCACCAAGTTTCAGTTGTTTCAGAGCTGTGGATCAATGAATGACATGGAGCCATCTCAAATTGAATGCTTCCAAAACGGAAATACTCACATGTGGTGATTGGAAAAATTATGACCCACTCACCACCTGACCTGATGATCTGGGAACACTGCCTAAAGCAGAGGTCTTCCATCTTTTGTAGGTTGAGCCCCCCAGCTGAACTTTTTTAGATGTTGGGCCCCCCCACCACTTGACAGAAATATCTGGAATCTGGTACACTACAAAATCGACTGCCACGTGCATATCACGGGCCATATCCAGCAAATAATGTTCAACACAATAAGAGTGTTTAGTAAACTACAGGTTTGTGAGTGGTTGTGGTGAAATTACAGAGGCTTGTTACACAGCTCAAAACACAATTTTCCAAGATAAAATGTGTGCAAATTGTTTTTACTAGGATGCTTTGTTTAACACATGACATAGATTAATAACACCACCAACATAAATGTGACGGGTGTGCCGATTTTTAGCCACATTGATTGTCAATCTGTGGATGGATTTTTGCTACTGCCATCCTCAGGTTGTGCTCCACATCCAGTCTTGAACGGTACTTAGTCTTTCATACCGCAAGTGCTGAGAACCCAATCTCACATAAATAGGACAAACTGAAAGGCAAGAGAGTTTTGATAGCAGTTTCTCTCAAAGCTGAATATTCTTCAGACAATTTCAGCCAAAACAGTGACTGTAAGGGAGACAGTGTTATCAGATTTTTCGAGCACTCCCTAGCTCAGAGTTGATACACGAGAAACAATTCTTCTCTAAAAACCATTAACAAACGTTTTAGGCAGCATTATAATGGGATAATTGCCCACCAACCAGTTATGGATCCAAAGACCAAGGTGAAAGTCCACCGAGAGGGCGCTGAACAAACACCTAATTGAGAATTCCTTAGTGGTACGATAAGGTGCTTGACTGAAGCAGTGGGGGTTTATGACACGTCGCGCTTATGTTTAAAAAAAATAGAACTGATAATAAATGAATGATGTTGCCTATTTTACTTCAGATTAATGTTGTCTGACAGACTTTGTGGTGGCAGGGACATGTTAAGGATTTTGGGTGCCCTGGGCCAATACTATTTTGGGGGCCCCTGTTCAGAACAGCTTTGAGATTAAATGATTCACTTTCAGCTTTGCCATACACTCTTTAGCCAGGCTACTAACGGTGCACAGGCGCTATGGTTGAAATTCTAAAAGTGTTTACATATAATATTCAGAGATAGTGATGTGTGTTTTCACTGCTGTAACAAAGCAGCAGCCCACAGCGAATAATATCTGTGATGTCCTCCAATTTCTCATGTGTGAGGACCCGTTTTGATCTAAAATAAACTTTTTTATGGTAGTTCCATAAAACAAAAACATTTCTCTGCAAATAGTAATAGACTCTCTCACATCAATCATATTAAAAATAAAATGAAACAAAACGGTATTTACAAGAATCTGTTTAGGAATTATTCCAGGCCAACAGAGCAAAAAACGAGCGACCTCTATCAAGTGGCCCCCTGAAAGGCTGGTTTACAGTTCATGTAGATGTGAAATTTGTAATTTAGGAAGAAACCCTTGATGTGGCACAACATGCCCATACTTGTATACAGGGACGCAACTAGACCTAAACTTCGGGTGGGGGCGAACACTCCCAGCCAGGGCTGGCCCTAGCACTGGTCGAACACAATGGAACGGTCTGTTTTGGCGCCCCCCTCCCCCATTTCCTCCTCCTCCATGAATTTCCTCACTACCACTCACCAACAATGCACCTCATCTCTCTATAGCACCTTTCTGGCAAACATTTCATTTTTATAGCACTACTCATTGTTTACTCACACTCAGTTCTTTGATCTGCATGGTACACGTTCTTTGTAGCAGGCACATTAAATCTCTGCGCTTTGTGGGTGGCAGGAGTGCCCATGTGAGTGCAGGGTGAGCCATGCAACAGTGTGAGAGTAGGGTAAGAGGAGTGACTGCAGGGTGAGTGAGGTGACCATATTAATTTGGGTGCGGATGTAAGTGCAGAGTGAGACTAATGAATGTATGGTTAGTGATGGTCTTATTTGAGTAAGATTGCAGATTGAGCAGTAAGGGGGACAGGTGAGTGAAGTGTCACATGAGTGCAGGGTGAGTAGTGTGCTTGTGTGACTGCAGGGTGAGGTACAGGGTTAACTGCTCAAGTGCATTGTGAGTGCAGGGTAAGCGAGGGAATAGTGTGAGTGCATCGGGATCAGTGTGAGGGTATTGTGATCGCTGTGAATGCAGGGTGAGCGTGAAAGTGAAGGGCGAGAATGAGGAACGAGTTGTCTAAATGCAAGGTGCATTCCAAGACACTTGAAGTAACTCAGCAGGTTGTTGACGGCAGCGTAGGGTTTCAGATATGTTAAATTATTGCTATTATGGCATTGACTAGGGATCAGGGTGGAGGAAATAGATGTACTGATCTTACAACAAACTTCCAGTTTTATGATTAGGGTTGCCAGCTCATGATTTTGATGTCCCAGGCAGTACAAAAATAAAAAATAAACAGTCACCTACAGCTGTATTGTCAGCACTTGTGTGTGCATACCTTGAACAGCAAATATAAATAGAAGCACTTTTAATTGTGTTCTATGGCTGCCTGAGTGATCCATGAATGATAATACAAGCATTGGCATAGCCAATAGGTCTCGCCTTTGGGACCTTATAAGTGTTTAGTTAGAGCTAGGCTGACTCTAGGCTCGACCTAAAAAGCCAGATCTTAGTGAGACCACGTATGGCACAGCCAAAAAGGCTGCACATTCGAGTCAGCAGAAAACCTGCCACAGGGCGAGTTGTAAGGGAAAAGACACAGGAAACAAATGAACATCTTATCTATATATGTCCTGAATTAGTTCCACTACAGCCAATACTGATATGTCCTTGCTTTCTGATGTATGGATATAGAACTATAGAGTGTGCAATAGCAAACTAATGGCCAAACTAAAAGACGTATGAGTTGTATAAATATATGAAACTGGTGAAAATAAGTGTTACATTGAGGGCTGGCTACTTAGCCGTACTTTTATAACTTGTTTAAACTCATCAAATTAATGATGCTATGAATTCTGTAATTTTGAAGTTGATGTATTGTAGTGTAACTGATTATTTAATCTAGACAATAAATCATAACCTACCTACCCTCTCTTGCATGGCATGAAGGCCAGCACTGGTGGTAAATCCCGGAAAAAGAAGTCACCAATGACAATTCGGAATAGAATGCCTCCAGTTAAAACTCCTATCTTCAATTGGAAGAAGCCTCTCTCGATGCAGGAATTATGTTTTGAGGCCATCAGACCCTCCCAAACAGTCTGGTCCAATGTGTGTCAGGGAACCAAGTCTGCTATTTACATTAATACTCAACTTCATATCAGGCATGGTTTTCCTAAGTACTCCTCTAAACAGGGCCCTCTTTGAAATAATGAACTGCCCCTGAATCTACCCTCCCAATCAGTTACATCTCAGCCCCAAAGATGAGGCAAGAAGGATAGCAGAGGCAAGGCCCTTCTTTAGGACAATGGACGGACACCCACTCCACTCTCAGTTCTGTCCAACTAACAGCAAACTGAATCCGGTGTAATGATGGGGCAGCCACTCCTGCCACCAGCTTGCCCAGAAGCAAAGCTGTAAGCCTCTAGGTCTCTGAATTATCCAGACATCCCACATTTTCCTTGGCTAAAACTCACAGTAGTATTTGCACATCATATCAAAGGCCAATGACCATGCAAAAAACGTAGAAACAATTGTGGCTGTACATGGACATTTACTATTGTATAAGTAGTGTGAATGATAACTGTGATATGATGCACAGGGGAGAGGCGTGGCTGCAAATTGCAGTTTGTATCTATATGCAAGCAATCCCACTTCCAACCACACGGTTGCAGTCGGAGAGCAGGAATAAATACTCACGAAAAAGGCATCAAATGCTGCATTTTAAGAATACTATTGTGTGAACACTCCAAGTCCATCTTACTCCAGTTGTTTCTCCTTATCCAAACTCATTGATGCTCTAACCACAACCTTAGTATGAAAGTCTGTCAAACTGGTAACTATTATGTCCAGCAAGCTTCAAAATACATTCATTTAAAGTCTTAATCATCCAGTTAAAACACACATTTAAATACTGTTAGTAGAGAGACTTGCCTTGCATCAAAAGAAGAAAAAAGAGAAATAAACCTGGAATACAGACAGGTGACTTGACATTCTTGGATAGCAACTCAATTTTAAAACTCTAGCTCTCCAGTCCACTGTAGATCTAAACAATGTTAGGAACGATAGATGCTTACTGATCCACAACATCCTGCCCAATACAGGTGCCAGCACTATGAAATAAACAAAACAGGAACTTCAAGTCGCCACAACGGCCAGTCTGCCTCACCCATAGGTACCTCTGATAGAGATCGCAGGTCACCCGGCCAATAATTTCACCATACACGTACCAGGCCCATATTTTTCCAATTTCTCATATACATTAATCGGGTGACCTAACACTCTACTACCAGTAACCCTGGTTCCTTCCTATTTATTTCTATTGTACCCGACTTACCAATCCACCGTTACGGGTACCTATGACCACAACGGATCAGGGAGCTAGCTGTAAAAGAAAAGGCAGGCAAAATACAATACCGACTTTTATTTCTTCTGTATTCATCAAATAACCACAGACTACTGGGAAGTTTTAAAAGTTTATCTTAGAAATCAGATTCTGAGTGTATGCAATTTACAACGAGAAGACAATCTATAATCAAAATAATGAAGAGCACATAACCATATAAAACGAAAACTAAGGCAACCATTTATGAATATATAGGAAAGTAATAACAAAGCGATATACTAAATAGATTTCGGAAATGGATCACGAACTAGACTTTTACTGTTTAGAAAATACTGCAAAGTAAAGATTGGAAATCCTATACATCTATAGGAGGGGGAAAAAGCGGAACACGCTATAGTTCTAGCATCATTACGTCAAAATCAGATTGCAGGAGAAAATTATATACCACATTTATGATTCATAAACAGTATGGAGAGAATGTGTTCTAAAAGGTAGGGAAACATAGGGACATGCTAAGGAAAATATACTGTATGACTTTTATAGTAGGTTGCGGAAAACATGGAAAATTAACGTATGCAAGGAATGTCTTTATTTAAGCAAAGACAGAAAATAGAGAGTGCAGTATAGAGTTCTTAGCCCTATATAATTACCTAGAATGGTGTGCAGACCAACCCTGGCCACGGATCAGTCAAGGACAGGAAATACCCCAAGGAAGGACAGTCATCTATGGGACAGCAGGTGCAGATTGGACACCCCAGGACAGGACAACCAGATTAGGATCAGGACAGGACCACCAAGGCACGACCAGCACCCGCAGTTCGGAAGCAACGCCTGCGCTCCACCCTCTCGGCAGCTATCAGTCAGAACCCCGATTGGGTTAGCGAACTCCCCAGCAAAGTGCTCCGCCAGCACTTAAGGTTTAGTAAAACCTTTAGAGTCTATGGTCAAATTCGGACAGAGTGCTCCGCAGTGCTCTGTATTCAGTCACCTATTGAGTGCGTTGGGTCAGTGACAGGTCAGCTATTCAGACAAGTCGGACAAATTCTCTAGCTAAACCTAGGCTAGTTATACTGTTTTCGGGTCAGTGTACCACCCCCCAAATGTTGCAAGTGTCAGAATCCCCAATTTCGATTGGTCCCCACCTAGGATAGGCTAACACACCAATCACAATTTACGTCTACAAGCCGAGTTTTACATATTCTGGAACCGCCTATTGAATTTGGGGTTCCCATGACCGATTCTACAGAATACAATAGGGAGAAATACATTTGTTTCTAATGTAACATTTTTCAGCTTCTCCGGCTGGGTGAAGGTGCATCTTCCCAGGCACGTCTTGGCAGGGACCTTCAGTTGGCACCCTGTCAATGCCACCGGCAGAATACGGTCATGTGCAGAACATCGTCTCAATATGGAGTCTTGAGCCTTGCATCAGACCCTCAATACCGCGGTACATGGAAAGTAAGCGAAAACAAATTAAAACATAGAAATAAATGAATTCACTGTATACTATGAGTAGCTACTTTATACTCCTTAAATTGAAAAATTATACTATGGCATTATAGTTAGTGCAACAGACAAGAACACGAAAGCATCTGCGCAAGCTTCACCACGTTAGGACACAGACAACCATTTTAGACGCAAGTGCGCAGGCGCAAGAATTCCCACCAAAACTGCAACTACGTCACGTCACGTGAGTGTGACTAACGCATGCGCAGAAGAAACCCATCAAGCGGCGGCCATTTTGGGACACAGGTTATTTGTATTAGTAAACACATAGGCAAGCGTCACTACGACACTCAAATATAAAGATAAAGGAAAGAATTATAGGATTAAATGTTATTCGAGGTTCTTGATGTCAAGCAAGTCGCGTAATATGCGAAATCTTGCTTCATCACCTCCATTGGCCTTGTTTCAGAAGTAGTAGCTGCAACTCATCAGGGACTGGCAATGCAGAATTTGCACACACCCCAAACTAAGTTCACAAACTTCACAGTCTCTCTGCTTCAGTCACAAGCACTTTTAACATGTGATGCTTGCTGTGGGGCCACTGGAATTAATTATACAGCAAAGGAGGACAAACCTATGCTTCAGTGTTGACTAAATTATGCATTAAAAAAGGCTGCAGCGTAATGCAGTATATTTTCTGATATTTTATTATTTTGACATGTGTACACATGCTAAAAGTCTCTGGAAATATTTTGCCTTATTAGTACCAGTGTAACATACAAATGCAACAGTGAGAAAGGTGACCAGTCAACCGCTGCAATAAGCCATCCACTCCCCTGCAAGACAAGTCACATTTTTTATTAACTTTTGATACGTTTGAGCTATAAACAATTTATTAGTTTAAATGGTCAGATCATGCAGCAGATCTTGCATTATGAGGCAAATATGGCAGAGCCATAATTGTATAGAAAACATTTGCAAACTAGGATATTTTGCCATTCATGTTTCAACTGCTGTTGTGGAAAAAGGGAAAAGTGCTGATGACAAACTCCATGGCTCAGCGGCAAATGGCTTGTGCTTCCACATTTTATCGTATTTGGGACATTCTGTGATTAGAAGCATATCCCACTTTGTGAATGTGTTTTAATGTCAATTACTCAGTATAACCTTAAATGATCATGTGTATCTATTGGTTGATTAAACTGGGCAGTGAAATGCCAAACAAATACTAAACATTGGGATGTGTGTGCATTCTGGCCACCCCTCTGGCTCCGCCCACTGATCCAATCCTTGGGTTATTCCTGCCCTCTGATTCTCCGCCCACAGTTCCCCTACCTTTTTTCCCCCACTTCGACCACTGAACTCTATGGATGAGTGGCGGAGTGTTACTGTATGTATAGGTGTATGAGTGCATATTACAGTGCAGTATTGATGAGTAACCACATGTATAAGTGACTGGATGTGTGTATAGATGTAGGAAATAGTGGGTGGTATGTTGTATCTGGCCTTCTTGTGTGTATGGTTTCAAAAATAGTAGTCTGTATTTTAGAGTGCGTGTATCAATGTTTATATTAGGGCATCAGTATAGGCATCAGATTTTCATGTGGATGATGTAATCAGTGATGTCATCAGTGATGTCATTTGAGATGTCATCAGTGATGTCATCAGTGATGTCACAGACCATGTCATGAGTGATGTAACATGTGACGTCATCACCATTGCATTGCGGGCTTGCCAGTTATAGTTAGCTCAACTAAGTATAACAGGAGAATTACTCTGGTTTTATATGAGTCAAATGTTCAACTAACTATAACGTCCCTGAAACCTATGTTTTTTTTAGTGAATTTCCAAGGTTTTTTAAATGCTAATTCCTAACTATAACGCCTGTAAAACCTATTGTTTTTTAAGTGAATTTCAAAGGTTTTTTTAAATGTTAATTTCATATTTTAATGTTTATAAAACCTATATTTTTCCATGATATTTTTTAATATTTTGGAACTCTATTATACTTATTTTTTTTTCATAACCGTATTTATTAGAAGTTCAAGCAAATCAAGTAAACAGTCCTCCAAAAGCAGGAGAACACATCAGCAGGCAATATACAATAGAATACATTTATAGCTTAAACTTTTGACTAGCCCCTACCCGCCCCATTATCCTCCCCACAACTGTAACATTTCCCACTACCCACCCCTTATCCCGGCCTAACCCGATGCACGTGAACACAATCAGATGCAGTATACATAAGGAAGCTCAGCTAAGTGTCTTGGAGCCATCCAGGCCCCGAGGTCTCAATCAATGGATAGACCATCTTCTGCTTCAACGGGAGGTACCAATGTCAGGTCTCTATAGTCCGCCCACCGCTTCCAGATCTTGTAGTGTTTCCGAGGGCAACCCCTGGCTTCAAATACTGGCAATTCCAGCCCCATGAGGAAGTCTAAACCCGCCTTCCAGGCGCTAAGTGGGGGGGCGCGGTCACTCTTCCAGGCCCTCGCTAGATCCCTCTTGGCCACAACAAGGCCTAACAGAAGGAGATGGCGCTTATAAATGTTACCACCCACTTGATCGAGGACATGAAGAAGACCCCACCTAGGTGTACGAGGAAGATCCCATCCCAGCACCTCCGATAGGCAGTCCCACACCCCACCCCAGAACCGGACCAGGCCCACACACGACCACACAGTATGTACCAACGTGCCTCTCTCGGCCCCGCAGCGCAGGCAGTCTGGGGAAGCAATAAGGCCCGCCCTCCACAGTCTCTCTCTGGTGTAATAGGCCCGATGCAAGTATTTATATTGTATGAATCGCAAACGCACTGCTATAGCCGCGCCCCGGGGGGATTCCAGCGCCTCCCGCCAGTCATCCTCATCCAACGGACCAACATCCACCTCCCACGAGGCCTTCAACGACACCAGGGAAGAGGAGCAGTGAGTGACCAGTGTTTAGTAGATTTTTGAGACTTTTTTATCCCCCAGGTCTCCCATGAAGAGCTTAGCTTCCACGGGGCTAAAATCTGGAAGCTGGTCCAGCTCCACCAGACTCGGCGCCAGAGCATGACGAAGCTGTAGATATTTAAAAAACTGGGTCTTGGGCATGTCAAACTCAGTGCTGAGTGCTTCGAAGGATTTAAGGGTAGTCCCGGCAAGTACATGACCAAGCGACGAGATCCCTATGGAGTCCCAGCCTCCAAATCCTTGCAGTGATGCCAGTGCAGGGAGTCGTCCGTTGTTCCACAGCGGAGTTTCGGCCGTCAGTCGTCCCCACCAGCCCATGCGACGCAGTGCCTGCCTCCAAATCAGGAAGACCACTTGGGTCGCATGTGGCAGCGTCTTCCGCCGCCCTGCCGAATACAAGAGTGTATGGAGCGTGGCATCTCCCATTAAAAAATGTTCTAGGGCATATGCTGGATCGTCACGGCCACCGTACCACCACTCATTTAAGACCAACAAATGAGAGGCTTGGTAGTATGACAAGATGTCTGACGTCGCGAGACCTCCACAGTACGTGGACAAAAAGCAGGTCCGCAGTGCCACCCTAGAGGCACCCCCAGCCCATAAAAACCGGCCTAGCAAGGAATTCACACGCCGGAACCACTGCGGGTCCACTCTGTACGGATGATTTTGTAGCTGGTAGTCTAGGGAGGGCCACCATCTTAAAAATAGCAGATCTGCCATAGATATTAAGAGGCATGCGCGACCACGTTTTGACGTCGGATTGGACCCTGTCCCACACCGGTTGTATGTTACGCTCCCATGCAATAGCAGCAGACTCTGATATGAAGACTCCTAGATATTTCAGTCCACCAATCGCTACCTGCAGATCCGCTGCCCAAGGAGACACCTCGGGCCGGCCCCCCAGCACCCAAAGAGTCGATTTGCGCGGGTTGAGGTAGAGTCCCGAGACGTCACCGAAAATGCGTAATATCTCCAAAATACGCGGGCCCGAACGATCAAGGTCTGTCAAAAAGAAGAGGACGTCGTCTGCATATAGCGCGATCCTGTCTGTGAGGCTCGCACTCCATACAAAGCCACGAAGCTGCGCGTCAATGCGCACCCAGGCAGCCAGCGGCTCCATGGCCAGCGCAAAGAGATACGGGGACAGGGGGCACCCTTGCCGGGTCCCCCTAGCAACCGGAAATCTCTCCGAGATGGCTCCCGAGATACGCACCGAGGCTGTGATGTCGGTGTATAGCAGTTTGACGTATGAGACAAAAACTGGACCCAAGTTGAGGCGCGGTAATAGAGCAAAGAGGTAAGTCCAGCTGACAGAATCAAACGCTCTGTCGATGTCCGCTAGTAGGAGTGCCGCCCGCTCCTCAGTCGCCCCCATCGCACCCACCGCAACCTGTGCCCGTCTGATGTTGTGCCTTGTCGCTCTGCCCGGCATAAAGCCCGCCTGATCCGGGTGGACTAGATCTGCTACGTATGGGAGAAGACGATTCGCCAACGCTTTAGCCAATAATTTGGCTTCAAAGTTAATGAGAGATATTGGGCGGTACGACTCGTGTCTGTCAGGGGGCCTGCCCGGTTTCTGGAACACCACAATCTCAGCTTGATGCCAGTCCACCGGCAAGCAACCACACTCCCGAGCTGCTTCCAGAGCCTGCCGATAGTGCGGTCCCAGCTGCAAATGAAATTTCTTGCAAAATTCACTGGGAAAGCCACTTGGTCCGGGCGCCTTACCAGTGTTAAGTTGTCCCAGCGCGTCACCCAGTTCCTCCGCCGACAGGGGAAGGTCTAGAGCTGTCCTGGCCTCATCCGATATCACCCGGGGGGGGAGGTCGGCTATAATTTGTCGATTGCCTCTGGTGGGAGACTATCTCGTGAAGCGTATTGTACCCTATAGTAGTCGGCAAAACTCGCCGCAAGCGCAGCAGGGTCCGTCATGGCAATCCCCTCCCCGTCCGTAAGGCCCGGCAGAGAAATCGGCTGCAGAGTTTGCTGACACAACCGGTGGAGCATAGTGCACGATTTGTCGCCCCATTGGTACACCCTACTCCGCGTGGCCAGCCAGGCTTGTCGAGCCTCATCCAGTAGGATCGAGGCATATGATTGCTGTGCCTGGAGGAGCAGCCTGAGCGCCACCTCGCCTTTATCTCCTCTACACTGCCCCTCCAAAGCTCTCACCCCAGCCGCAGCCGCCACAGTGGCCTCCTGACGCTTCCGACGGGCGGCAGCACACCAGGCGATGTCTACGCCCCGCAACGTGGGTTTCATGGCTTCCCAGACCGTCACGCTGTCCATGCCTTCTGTCAAGTTCTCCTGCCAATACTGGGCTATAGCCCCGCGCATGTGTGTCGTATAATCTGTCCGTTGGAGATGCCACGAAGACATCCGCCAACGGAACGGCTGATGTGGTTTACACAGTGCAATCCGTACTGCGACCGGGGAATGGTCCGACAGTCCCCGAGGTTGAATCACGGCCTGCTTCACCCTATCGAGGAAGGCCCCGGGTACAAACACACAGTCCAACCGGGAGAAGGAGCCATGCACAGCTGATACATACATGTACTCACGCGTCCTGGCATGCAGATGTCGCCATACGTCCACCCAACCCAACCCATCAATCATCGCTTTCAGACGTGTAGGGGTAGGCGCCATTGCGGCCACCTGCATTCTCTGCCTGTCCAGACCCACATCCACCACGTCATTCCAGTCACCCCCTATCACAGCCAGGCAGTCCGGGATTTCGGCCCACAATTCAAACAGGCGCTCCGCCAGAGACCATTGCAGGGGAGGGGGAGCATACACACTGCCGAACACCACAGGTTCTACACCAATCATGCCCTTGACAAACACAAACCGACCCTGGGGATCAAGCCAATGGCGTTCGTGAGTATAAGACAGTCGTCGATGAATGAGGACAGCTACCCCTCTCGACCCCCTAGTAAAGCCTGCGTGGAACACCTGGGTATAGCCAAAACGTTGTAAACTCAGTACTTTCGTTCCCAACATGTGCGTCTCCTGCAACAACATGACATCCGCCGAGTCTCTCTTACCCCAGCGCAGTACTGCTCCTCGTTTAATTTTGTCCAGCATTCCCCTGACGTTCCAACTAAGAATTCTCATGGAGCCACTAACAGGCGCCTTCTCCGGGGAATCACCCATAGTCTCGGTGGGAGAGCATCTGGAAACCCCCGGACCTAGCCCAAGCACCTTGCACTACAGAAATCACAGCAGCAAAAATCACGTGCATCCCCACCCAACTACCCCGCACCCCCCCCTCCCCGTCCACCAACACAACACCCCCAACTACCAAACCCCCGCCTATCCCCCCTCCCCCACCCCTATACCTCATGGAACAGTGAAGTACCTGTCGCGGCATAAAGAGCCTCAGGCCCAAAACAGAGCGCCCAAAGCCCCCCATGCCAATGGATCCCCCCACTCCCCCCAACCAACAGTACCTCCCCTTAGGGCCCCCCCTCGAACATGAGAGGAGTAGGCCGCCCATAGGTCAGCACCCCGAACCCCATTAAGCACAAGTGACCCACCACTTAGGCGCAGCGGGACAGTACCACAACAGATATTACGCCCTTCCCGTGTCCAGCCATGGCCTAGACCACCCCACACCATGCACCAGCCCATCAATCAGTAGTGTTACCCCTAAGGCCACCAGCAGATGCCGAGACGAAATGTCGCTTAGGATACAGGAGTGGGGCTCCACAGCCCTCAGGTCCCAGTCCCAGACTGAGCAGTGTCCGACTGTGCACCATCCAGCAGGCCACCCCCGGATTGGGAGCGTCGCCGTGACCGAGACTTCCTGTGTTTCCTGCTCCTGTTGGAAGATTCGCTCCTCTCTTGCGACGACCCACGCGATGCTCCGGGGTTCAGGCCCGGCTGGGCATTCGGTCGGATCCTGACTGTCTCATCCGTCCAGCTAAACACCGCCTCCGGGGTGTCGAAAAAGTGGGTCTTGGAATGAAACACAACACGTAGACGAGCTGGGTACAACAGTGAATATTGAATTTTCAGCCCACGTAACTTGGCTTTCGCATCTTGGAAGGGTCGGCGCTGCTGCTGCACCAGCTTGGTATAATCCGGGAAAATCATAATCCTGTGACCCTCGAACAACAAGTCCTCCTTGGCTCTCGCTTCTCGAAGAATCACGTCCCTGTCATGAAAGTTGAGGATTTTGGCGATGACTGGACGTGGTCGCTCTCCTGCCGGCGGTTTCTGCGCCAGGGCCCTATGGGCGCGCTCCACTACAAAGCAGCGCGACAGGACGTCCGGGGGAAGCCAACTCTCCAACCAGCGTGTCAAGAATACATCCATGGACCCCTTCTCACAATCCTCTGGAAAGCCCACAAATCGCAGATTATTTCTTCGCGCCCTCCCTTCGGCATCCTCGACACGGAGCGCCAGCCCCTTTTGGATCCTGGCCATGTCCTCCACCTTCTTCTTCAGGGCCACCACATCGTCCTCCACCCCTGTGATCCGAGTTTCGGTTTCCGTGATGCGGGCCACAGCATTGCGGAGATCTTGACGCAGCAGCATGACATCGGCGCCAACCGC
The DNA here is from genome assembly GCF_964261635.1 of Lissotriton helveticus. NCBI lineage: Eukaryota > Metazoa > Chordata > Amphibia > Caudata > Salamandridae > Lissotriton > Lissotriton helveticus. The sequence goes on from NC_136057.1 coordinate 1,864,115,316, forward strand.
CCCAATTTTGGCATCAAGCATGTCTCTGGACTGCGTAATGGCGGCCATCAGGGCCGCATTATCAGGTCCTGTGTTCTGGCCACCTCCGGAGGCCCCGGATCCTCCACTGGGCCCTGTGAATTTATCGATCGTCCCTTGCTTGGTGGAACCGGTGCCGCCCCCACCTCTCGTCATGGTTGGTGGCTAGGAAGAGGGCCACACTGCCCTCGCGGTGGGCCCCTCGTCGACAGCAATGCAGCAGTAGCGTCCACTCAGGGGGGCCAAGGAGACTCTGTCAGGGCTTGAATGCCGACCCCAGTGGGCACTCCCAGACCACAGACACCGCAGCCCAGCTCCGGGCGGCAAGCCCCGGCAGGAACGCTAAACAGGATAGTCTCTACACTAGGTTAGGGCTTCCAGGGTCCCGGTCCGGGCCTCACCTAGGGTCCGCGAGCCAGGGCGCGCATAGAAAAGTCTCAAAACCTTGGAGCGTCCAGCCCCGCCGTCCTTCCGGCCACCCCACACTCCACTCATGTCACACAGCAGCTGATGATGCAGGGCAGGCACTCGGGTCTTCAAACTGACTAGCCCAGAACACCTCCCGGGCCACAAGTCCCGTCCCGCAAATCACAAGTAGGCCCCCAGGTAGCACCTCTCACCAGCGCTCAGCAGATCGTTGCCGTCGACCCCCGCAGGGCAGGACCCCAAGAGTTTATCCCTGCCGTCCACTCCCGTGCACCCCCCATGCCCAGGGCACCGCAGGGGACACCTCCGGTCCAATCGGCTGGTTAGGGCCCACAGAGAACTCCCGGGGCCCCACGTCTCACAGCAGGTCCCGTAGCACGAGGTGGGAGGGAGGGGGGGGGGGGCGCACTCACTGTTCGATGGACACCCTCCGCAGGTCGGCGCCAGGCCCACACCGGGCCCACCAGTACTCCCGGCACAGCGCAGAGATGGGTCACTCCAGGTCAGTCCACAAGCTCTCCGGCCACTGCTCCGGGGACCACAGGGATAGGATGGGGCAACAGTTCAGGCCCAGCGCCCGACCGACCCCTCAGATCCGGGGGGCGCCGATGCGTCCGCACTTCCGGTCCAGTAGATAGGGCCGACGACTCCGGGTGGGGAGCCACCAAACTCGAGGTCCCGGCTCCACTAAGGCCAAGTAGGCCGCAGGTCCTCCACGGCCCCCACTAGGCTCAAGCCCCCCACCGTTGGAATGGTGAGGAGAGGCGGGGGACTCTGCAGCCGGTCGCTGGCAGCAGGCAGCTTCTAATCACAGCCAAAGAACAGCGCCGCAGGCCCAGGATCAAGACCTCCAGTCCGGGTGCGCCAAACTTGAGGCCCCGGCTCGCCCGACCGGCACCAGGCCGCTCACCGCTCTGGATCACCGCAGCGCCGAGAAAGGTCCCAGCGCGTCACTCTCAGCACCGGATTACTCCTTGTGTCATCCGACGCCGGTACCCCTGACCAAACACACAATTCGGGTCCGGGGGCCAGGAGAAATCACAGGATAAGTATCGGGCCGGCGGGAGCTCTTAGCAAGCTACGTCCGCCATGATCGCCCGCCAAGCCACGCCCCTCATACTTATTTTTTTTAACTTTAAAAATTATGTAATGTTTTATATCTTCCCCAAAAAATATGTATCTCTTTATTTTTGTTGAGAAAACTACACTCCCATACCGGAATCGTACCAAGCTCCCTCACCACGCGAATCCCATCCACTATATTGCTAAACTCGCAAATGATGCGCATTTCGTATCCGACGGGTTCATGGCATCGCGTCCCGCGTACCATCATATACGCATGAAGTCACCCCAACTGCTACTTTTGTGTCCGACGGGTACGCAGTACCAAGCCATGCGTTACGTCATGTACATATGGGGTCGCACCCGATGCGCGTTGCATATGCGACGAGGGCACGCCGCTAGGCCCTGTGTTACGTCACAGACGTATGGTGTGGCGCCGGGTACACCATTCCCTCTTTTTTTGTTCTGTCTCAAAAGTATATCTAAATAACTTTAAACAGTATATGAGAGCCAACGATAATCTAAAATATTTTAAACATTTATATATTTCTAACTGTAATAAACTTATATTATGATAAATATATTTTCTCAAAATCGAGTCGGGTGCGGCCTCCTTATACGCTCGGTGCGTGATTGCCATGTGACCTTAAAAAAAAGCATTTGATTGCTTCATAACATTTACCATTGTAACAGTTGGATGGCCCCACCCATTTTAGTCATTCTCTCTACAGCGTTTGATGAGACACAGCCCTTCTGCTTAGAGAGCTTTTTTGAAAAGTGTTTTGCTGTATACACATATCTTATACTACACATAACATGCAACGATCATCTTGATCAATATTCATGGTCTGTACATTAGCCTTCCATGTGTGATGGCCATGCATCTCAAAGGTTACATCAAAAAACAAATGTGTGTTACACGATGCCCCGGGTGTGTGTGTGTGTGCACATTATTGTGCTGTCTTTCGGCCTGGGTATTGGTGACTCTAAGAAGTATCTTCAGCCACGGGCAGAGTGCACATCCTAGATCACATGTGACAAACAGTAAACAGTAATGTGTAGATTTGTATTGCTGTACGTTCTGTTGTCAAGCTTTACCAATATAGTAGTGTGTTATATGTGAGACTTTCAGAATCACGTTTGACATACATTGCTTGACTGTAATGAGCGCTATCACTGTGTATGACGTAGCCTCACTGCTAATCCTCCCTCCATCCAAGCACATTCATATGTGTGCGCTTCGCGATAGCAACACTTTCAATAATACCGCACACCATTGACATGCGTGTCTGTGCATATCCACAAGCTTGACAACGACATGTGATGTTGTCCATTCAATGTTTTCAAACAGCATCTCATTAGCGATAGTTGCCGCCCTCCCGGTACATGCTACATTAAAATAAATTGCGCATTCTGCGACGTCAAAACTGCAAAAGAAACAAACATAAGTACACTTCCTGGCCAGGCAGGAACTGAACAACGCCCAGATCCCCGGAATAATTATTCACACCCCTACACTGGCCTGGCGTACCCAAGTCCAGCCCACTTTGCGTACGTATAAATAGGATAACAACAACGCCACATGTCCCAGTTCTTCCACACTGCCTCAGGTGATATGGCTGCATCCACCTCGCATATCACAATGCGCAAAAAAAAAAGGATCCATGAGGTGTACACCATCCTGGCAATCAACACTGGCTCTAAATTGTGAACCCTACTGCCAGTCGTGTTTCAAAAGGGATCCATGAGGTGTACACCATGGCGAGGCTTGGATACCGATGCAGACGGCAGCGTGAGCGCTGAGCTCCGCTAGGGAACCCTGCACTTATCCTGAAATATTGGTCCCTTGACCCCCCCAGGTGGCAACTAGGGACGGGAAAGTGGCGGGGAGCTGACCCGGAGTGTTTCTGCCTCGCAAGACGGCGAAACCCGGGATTTCTGAGAGGTTTCCTATGCCGCGTTGATCACTGACGGAGCCCTCAAAATGGTGGCGCCGAACTAACGGGAGGCCCCTGGGCTGCACTGCTGGAGCTGCGGACGGCCGTCTTGGGCTATGCGGCAGGGCGGATCGCCTCTAAGAGCGGAGCGACACAGGCGGCAAGAAGAAAAGGACCGCTGCGGCGCAGGGGATGACCCGCATCGGCTGGAGCCACGGGGCCGGGCTAGCGGGGGGTTCCCAGGCTGTGCAACTTGAGCTGCGACCTGCTGCCTTGATCTGGGCCGAGGAGTGGATCGCCCCTAGACGTGCAGCAGTATTGGTGGCGAAAAGAGATCGGCGATTGCGGCACGGAGGACGGCCTGCATCGACTGGGGCTTCGGGGCCGGCCGTGATCGGCGCCGCGGAGGGCGCGAGAGCTCGCACTGGGAGTGTGGAAGTCCTAACCCCTCCTTGGGAGCAGTCCAACGCATTGAAGGACGTTGAGGCGGCGGTTGAGGCCCGAGAGCAACCTGAGGGACGTGTGCTGGTTGGCCCTGTGCTGGTGAGTGGAGGGCGGTGGCTGCTGGGGCTGCGGGCCGCGGTGGCGGCCGGGTGGCCCTGGGGCACCGCTGGCCATGAACTGGGGCGGAGACCGAGGCTGGCGACCTGGGCCTCTTGCTGACCTCCAGAGAAAGGTGAACGCGGCTGCCACTGGCATAGCCTGGCCCGGAGAAACTTGGGAGCGTGCCCTGCGAAGGTGGGGACGTACTGGGTGGCCTGAAGTGTCGACAGAGGGGAGACCCGGTTTCCGTGAGGGACTGAGCACACACCCACTGTGAGGACCTACGCTAGGAGCGCGTTTGATGAACAGAAAAATTCACTGGGGGCTGTGACGGCGTACTTGGATGGGTCTGCGGCGCCCTGGACCTGGAGCCACTGCGACAGTGGAGATTTGATGAGAAGCCACGTGTCGCCGCATTTGAGTTGGTGAGAGAGGCGCGAATCTTATGCTCAAGAGAACATTGAATTGAGCATTCCTGCTGCTTTTGCCCTTACGAAGCCCACGCAGAAGGCGCAGTGGCATGAAGGTACTAGATAGTGGCGTTGATAGGGGCAGTATCAGTGGAGGAAGAGAAGAGCAGCTGATAGATACTTTAGTTGAGAATTCTTGCCTGGGGACTGGCCTTTATAACCACCTGATAAATACCGTGTGGACCAGCGCTGTAGGCCCTTCGAGGGAGTACTGGTAACCGCCAATATTAGTAAGCCCTGAGGGAAGAAGGAGGAAGATCACCAACCCTCTGACACAGAGTCCCCACTCCAAGCTGAACAGGATACAGGCAAACTGGCACAAGAACCTGGGCTGCAATGCCAACTTGATAAGATCATATCCGCCATTGCGGACTCTCGCACAGCCCTGCAGCAGGACATTGCACAGGTGGCGACGGGTCTTGGCCTTCTGCGGGTGGATCACTCGAAGTTGTCGGACAGGGTAAAGCACGTGGAGTAAGTAGTCCAGGAGGTTGCGCCTGCACAGACCGCACTGGCTGCAACGATGACAAGCACCCTGGACCGGATTGCAGCGCTGGAGAAGCGTGCTGAGGATGCAGAAGGGAGAAACAGGCGGAACAACATTCGAGTGGTGGGTTTGCCTGAAAAAACAGAGGGATCAGACATGGTGCGCTACTTGGAAGACTGGTTGAGAACGGTGGTGGCTCCTGAGGGCTTGTCTGCCTTCTACACTCTTGAACGTGCGCACCGAGTCCCAGCGAGGCCTCCACAGCAGGGGCGCCCCCCCGGCCGGTGGTGGCGCGCATGTTGCATTTTAGGGATAGAGACTTGCTTCTTCAAAAGGCTCGCACGGATGGCCCGTTCCAGGTCGGAAATAGTACGGTCACTCTGTTCCCAGATTATTCCTTCGAAACTCAGCGGCGCCGTGCATCCTTCCAGTCAGTCAAGAAAGAACTGCGAGCAGAGGGGATCCAGTACTCCCTGTTATTCCCGGCCAAACTGCGCATAATTCTGGATGGGAAAACCTACTTCCAGGACACGCCGGAGGATGCATGGACATGGCTGGAATCTTATAGAGCTGGCAAGGATGGTCTGGAACGGGAAGCATGAGAACTTGCTGGAGAATCTCAGCTCCGTAGGTCACAGCCAATAAGGCGCCGGCGACGGGGATTGCGGAAACCGTCGACCTCACAAACTGAGTTGGAGCGCAGTGGAGCATTAGAAGCGGTGTCGGCGATATCTGGAGATTTGCTGATGACTTCGCCGAGAGGCTCGGATCTGGAGAATGACAAGGTCCGATCGGAGGCGGACTCTTCTGCGTCAGATAGTGTGCATTTGCCGCTGGTCACACCGGGAACGGCGGATGGACTGCTGGATGAGTAGAATCTGTATTACATGTGGGTGTGGGGGGTCTGTTGTGACTAGATGTGGAAAGGTGGATATTGTTGTGGGCTCCCTAGGATGCTACCTAGATATACAGAACAACGGGACCCAGGGCCGGGCTTTTTAATGGCATAGCAGAACACTGCCCGGGCAGTTGAGGAGCATGGAATTATGCATTGGGGAACTGGGAAGGATGTGTCTCTGGGGGGTTCCCGGGGCGGTAATTGGGTGCTGTACTGAATAATTGCAGTTTACTTGCTAGGCTCTGTCCAACCCCCACCGGGTGGTCCCCAGATAGTCAGCCTTAGCACTTTTTAAGGCAATTGTTGGGCTGGTTTGGATGGGATTCACTACGTTAGTGCCTGTTCTTGGGGGGTAGGGCGATGTTGAGGGTGGGACGGGATTGTTGGGGGAGGGGGATGTCTTGAATGGGGGATGGCACTCGCCGGTGCGTCTAGGGGGGAACAGAGAGTTCCTGAGTTTTGTGCATCTGTACTATGGGTCCATTACCTGATGTTAAATGTGTGACTTGGACTGTGCAGGGATTGCACTCCATGCAGCGCAGATATAAAGTCCATTCCTACTTGGTACGCAGGGGCGCGCAGATTAGTGCAGAGGGGTTGGCGCTGCAAGGTAGATGGCGAGGGCAGCTTTATTACACCACTTATTCAGCTTTCGCACGAGGGGTGTTGATTTGGGTTAGAGCCGGGGTCCCCTTTCAGATGACTGATCAACTGATAGACTCTGAGGGCCGCTATGTTGCTATTAGGGGACGCCTTCACGGGTGGGAGGTAACCCTCTGCAGGGTTTATGCCCCTAATGTAGAGCAGGCACCCTTCTTTGCGCACTTGTCTGACGCCCCGGCGGTTTATTTCACAAAACCCAGTATTGATAGGTGGGGATTTTAACTCCATCACGGATGTGGCCATGGATTGATCCCACCCTCCGTTACCAACATCTCCAATTCATAAATTAGCAAAGATCAGAGCCCAATGGCAGGATCACTGGGGTTTTGTGGATGTCTGGAGAGCGCAACACCCTGTTGAACGGGATTACTCTTATTTCTCTGCTTTACACGATTTACATGTGCGGCTCGACGTGGTTTTGTGTAGTCCTGGTCTGGACACTATGGTAGCTGGTAGCGAATATTTATCACGCACCATCTCGGATCACAATCCACTTCTGGTGAGTTTCTGTTGGGCTATGGAGCGCCCTACTATCCCGATCTGAAGGTTGAGCCCAGAGTTGCTGGAAGATCCGGCCTTCCGCGCCGAGCTGGGAATTGGAATTGAGCAATACTTTGTTGAGAATAAAGGCACGGCTACGACAGCTGCCTTGGAATGGGACGCCTTCAAGGTGGTGATTCGTGGGTTTTGTATTGCTAAATGGGTGGGATTGCGGAAGCTACTAATGCAAGAAATTGAAGCTGCAGAGAAAGCCCTTAAGGAAGCCGAGCGAGCCCACTCCACAAACTCTGAGGCGCGGGTCACGGTTCGGACCTTGAAGGAAGCGGTGGCAGCGGTTGTGGAGCGATTGAGGTGCTTTGACCACAGAGCTTTTCTGGCCCGTGCGCATGCTGAAAGGGATAAGGTGTATTTACAACAAGGGGTGGTGAGGGACAGAGTCTCTGAATTAAGCAGAATACTCTCACCCAGTCAAGAGATCAGGGCTAGATCCAACACCGTTTTTTAGCTCAATGCACCATCCCAGTTTCAGAACCTGGCTGTATGCAAATTAGTCTGTTCCTGTCCCAGTGCATGTTGGGAACAGGGCAAACCAAACTACAAAAGCCAATTCTTACACTGGGAAGGAAACAAGCTTCCGGGGACCGGTTTCTGGCATTACAGCCGTCTTCGGCCCGGCTTGCTTGAATCCTGATGGTGCAATGAGCAAGGGACTCATGTCTGAGTATACCCTTCCACGCTTAGGGTGGACAAAAATATTTACAACAAGGGGTGGTGAGGGACTGAGTCTCTGAATTAAGCAGAATACTCTCACCCAGTCAAGAGATCAGGGCTAGATCCAACACCGTTTTTTAGCTCAATGCACCATCCCAGTTTCAGAACCTGGCTGTATGCAAATTAGTCTGTTCCTGTCCCAGTGCATGATGGGAACAGGGCAAACCAAACTACAAAAGCCAATTCTTAAACTGGGAAGGAAACAAGCTTCCGGGGACCGGTTTCTGGCATTACAGCCGTCTTCGGCCCGGCTTGCTTGAATCCTGATGGTGCAATGAGCAAGGGACTCATGTCTGAGTATACCCTTCCACGCTTAGGGTGGACAAAAATATTTACAACAAGGGGTGGTGAGGGACAGAGTCTCTGAATTAAGCAGAATACTCTCACCCAGTCAAGAGATCAGGGCTAGATCCAACACCGTTTTTTAGCTCAATGCACCATCCCAGTTTCAGAACCTGGCTGTATGCAAATTAGTCTAATCCTGTCCCAGTGCATGATGGGAACAGGGCAAACCAAACTACAAAAGCCAATTCTTACACTGGGAAGGAAACAAGCTTCCGGGGACCGGTTTCTGGCATTACAGCCGTCTTCGGCCCGGCTTGCTTGAATCCTGATGGTGCAATGAGCAAGGGACTCATGTCTGAGTATACCCTTCCACGCTTAGGGTGGACAAAAATATTTACAACAAGGGGTGGTGAGGGACAGAGTCTCTGAATTAAGCAGAATACTCTCACCCAGTCAAGAGATCAGGGCTAGATCCAACACCGTTTTTTAGCTCAATGCACCATCCCAGTTTCAGAACCTGGCTGTATGCAAATTAGTCTGTTCCTGTCCCAGTGCATGATGGGAACAGGGCAAACCAAACTACAAAAGCCAATTCTTACACTGGGAAGGAAACAAGCTTCCGGGGACCGGTTTCTGGCATTACAGCCGTCTTCGGCCCGGCTTGCTTGAATCCTGATGGTGCAATGAGCAAGGGACTCATGTCTGAGTATACCCTTCCACGCTTAGGGTGGACAAAAATATTTACAACAAGGGGTGGTGAGGGACAGAGTCTCTGAATTAAGCAGAATACTCTCACCCAGTCAAGAGATCAGGGCTAGATCCAACACCGTTTTTTAGCTCAATGCACCATCCCAGTTTCAGAACCTGGCTGTATGCAAATTAGTCTGTTCCTGTCCCAGTGCATGATGGGAACAGGGCAAACCAAACTACAAAAGCCAATTCTTACACTGGGAAGGAAACAAGCTTCCGGGGACCGGTTTCTGGCATTACAGCCGTCTTCGGCCCGGCTTGCTTGAATCCTGATGGTGCAATGAGCAAGGGACTCATGTCTGAGTATACCCTTCCACGCTTAGGGTGGACAAAAATATTTACAACAAGGGGTGGTGAGGGACAGAGTCTCTGAATTAAGCAGAATACTCTCACCCAGTCAAGAGATCAGGGCTAGATCCAACACCGTTTTTTAGCTCAATGCACCATCCCAGTTTCAGAACCTGGCTGTATGCAAATTAGTCTGTTCCTGTCCCAGTGCATGATGGGAACAGGGCAAACCAAACTACAAAAGCCAATTCTTACACTGGGAAGGAAACAAGCTTCCGGGGACCGGTTTCTGGCATTACAGCCGTCTTCGGCCCGGCTTGCTTGAATCCTGATGGTGCAATGAGCAAGGGACTCATGTCTGAGTATACCCTTCCACGCTTAGGGTGGACAAAAATATTTACAACAAGGGGTGGTGAGGGACAGAGTCTCTGAATTAAGCAGAATACTCTCACCCAGTCAAGAGATCAGGGCTAGATCCAACACCGTTTTTTAGCTCAATGCACCATCCCAGTTTCAGAACCTGGCTGTATGCAAATTAGTCTGTTCCTGTCCCAGTGCATGATGGGAACAGGGCAAACCAAACTACAAAAGCCAATTCTTACACTGGGAAGGAAACAAGCTTCCGGGGACCGGTTTCTGGCATTACAGCCGTCTTCGGCCCGGCTTGCTTGAATCCTGATGGTGCAATGAGCAAGGGACTCATGTCTGAGTATACCCTTCCACGCTTAGGGTGGACAAAAATATTTACAACAAGGGGTGGTGAGGGACAGAGTCTCTGAATTAAGCAGAATACTCTCACCCAGTCAAGAGATCAGGGCTAGATCCAACACCGTTTTTTAGCTCAATGCACCATCCCAGTTTCAGAACCTGGCTGTATGCAAATTAGTCTGTTCCTGTCCCAGTGCATGATGGGAACAGGGCAAACCAAACTACAAAAGCCAATTCTTACACTGGGAAGGAAACAAGCTTCCGGGGACCGGTTTCTGGCATTACAGCCGTCTTCGGCCCGGCTTGCTTGAATCCTGATGGTGCAATGAGCAAGGGACTCATGTCTGAGTATACCCTTCCATGCTTAGGGTGGACAAAAATATTTACAACAAGGGGTGGTGAGGGACAGAGTCTCTAAATTAAGCAGAATACTCTCACCCAGTCAAGAGATCAGGGCTAGATCCAACACCGTTTTTTAGCTCAATGCACCATCCCAGTTTCAGAACCTGGCTGTATGCAAATTAGTCTGTTCCTGTCCCAGTGCATGATGGGAACAGGGCAAACCAAACTACAAAAGCCAATTCTTACACTGGGAAGGAAACAAGCTTCCGGGGACCGGTTTCTGGCATTACAGCCGTCTTCGGCCCGGCTTGCTTGAATCCTGATGGTGCAATGAGCAAGGGACTCATGTCTGAGTATACCCTTCCACGCTTAGGGTGGACAAAAATATTTACAACAAGGGGTGGTGAGGGACAGAGTCTCTGAATTAAGCAGAATACTCTCACCCAGTCAAGAGATCAGGGCTAGATCCAACACCGTTTTTTAGCTCAATGCACCATCCCAGTTTCAGAACCTGGCTGTATGCAAATTAGTCTGTTCCTGTCCCAGTGCATGATGGGAACAGGGCAAACCAAACTACAAAAGCCAATTCTTACACTGGGAAGGAAACAAGCTTCCGGGGACCGGTTTATGGCATTACAGCCGTCTTCGGCCCGGCTTGCTTGAATCCTGATGGTGCAATGAGCAAGGGACTCATGTCTGAGTATACCCTTCCACGCGATAAGGTGGGCACCTTGCTGACATGGTTGGCCAACCCCCTCCCTAGATGCATTCCCATTTTGGCGCTGACCTCCTCATCGGGGCGATTAGAACACAGGCAACATCAGATAAATGCCCAATTTCGTTCCTTTTATACTGACCTATATACTAGCTACTTGCAAGCCAGGGAAACGGACATACATGTGTTCTTGGAGGACTTGGAGCTGCCTACCGTGGATGTGGAACAGGCGGATTCCCTCAGCCAAGATATCACGATTGCTGAAATCATTTGCGCCATTAAACAGTTGGCGCACAACAAAACTCCGGGTATTGATGGGCTACCCATTGAGTTTTACTCCGCTTATATTGATGTCCTGGCTCCTAGGTTACTGTTGGTGTACAGAGAGGCAAAACAGCTGGGAGTACTGCCGACCTCAACTAGAGAGGCCATCATCATCCCCCTCCTTAAACCGGGAAAACCCCCTACGGACCCATCCGCGTATCGCCCATTATCTATGCTCACCACTGACTATAAGATTCTGAGTCGTGTGCTGGCTACTCGACTCCTTCCCCTTATGACGCGTTTGGTTCATCCTGATCAGGCTGGCTTCATCCCTACTCGCAACACTGCTGGCAGTATACGCAGGCTGATACGCATATTGGGCGGGGACCATGGCGAGGATAGTCAGGCAATAGTCCTCTCGGTGGACATTGCAAAAGCATTCGATAGTTTGGAGTGGCATTATTTGTTTTCAGTCATGAGAGCCTTCGGGCTTGGAGAGGGGTATGTCCGTTGGACTGAAATTGTATACTCCTCGGCGAGCGCTAGGGTGAGGGTTGGTAAGGTCATCTCCTCCTCATACCCAGTGGGGCATGGCACTAGGCAGGGCTGCCCACTTTCCCCGCTGTTATTTGCCCTTGCCATAGAGCCACTGGCGACCCGGGCTAGACTGGGGAGGGCGTTCCAAGGCCTGAGGCTTAGTGGCCGAACACATTATATCTCGCTGTATGCGGACGACCTCTTGCTGTTCTTGAGGGATGCTGAAGGGGCTTTGGAGGGGGCGCTTGCCCTACTCTGCCGATTCGGGGATATCTCTGGTCTATGAGTCAACTGGGCAAAAACTTGCGTCTTTCCAGTAATCCAAGCGTGCGATCCGCTTGCACTTCTGCCTGACGTGGCGTGGGAGCCCAGGTGCCTCCCCTATTTAGGGACGCATGTTTACCATACCCAGGACGATTTGCTTGAAGGTAATATAGGCAGAGCAATAAGGGGACTTAAGGGCAGCATGCAGTTCTGGGGAACTTTGCCATTGTCGGTGGCGGGCCGAGTGGCACTGTTGAAAATGGTGGCGCTTCCTCGGCTGCTATATTTTTTCCAAACCTTGCCTATACGAATACCCGTCGCATTATTTCGCCAGCTCCGCTCTGTGGTGGGTAGCTTTATCTGGGGGACGGGGAGGCGTCGGGTGGCATTGGATACTTTGATGCGCCCAAGAGCTGAGGGGGGACTCGCATTCCCCGATTTCGAGTTATACTATCTGGCTGCACAGTTCCAGGGCCTTACCCAGGCAGTGGCGCAGGAATTTAGAGGGCCGGGGGGAGACTTCAAACCAGATGTGCCGCGACATGTACTGTCATTTGTGGTTCTACAACAAAAACAACGGGCTGATGGGCTATCGGTTGAGGAATGCGCTCTGAGACATTTTTGGAAACGATATCACAATAGAATTGAGGTGCAGCGACCTTATGCCCCCGAGATACCACTGGGCATGTGTACGGCCCTACCACATGATGGAGATTGGTCTGCCCTTGCGGAGTGGGAGACATTGGGGTTACAGGTGGTAGGGGACTTATTTGGAGATGGCATAATATTGCCCTATAGCGCGCTGCAGGAGAGTTTTAGGCTCCCACGGGGCCATTTCTTATTACATGCGGCTCTAGTTGCTGCCATCCAAAAACACTGGGGCACCGGCCTTTTAGAGCCACTGGTAAGTGAGGCGTGTCAATACGTAGTGATGGCAGCGGGCACTTATAAAGCGGTCACCTGCTTATATAATTGCATGCTTGGAGAGGGGCTGACACCGCTGCTGAGGCTACGCGATCAGTGGGCGGCGGATTTGGATAGAGAGATACCCGACTCGATCTGGTCGTACATACTTAAAAGGGCATGAAAGGGCACTAGAAATACCAGATTCCAATTGGTCCAATTTTTTATTCTGCACAGGGCATATCTTACACCGGCAAAAATCAACCAATATTTCCATGTAGATACAGCACAATGCCCCCGATGTAGGTTGAGGGACGCGGACCTAATGCACATGCTATGGGATTGTCCACAACTGGGAACATACAGGGAGGATATAATTACTTTACTCTGTAGTATAACGGAGCGACAGCTTACTCCAGATAAGGGGACCTGTTTGGTACATTGGTTACCACATACTAGAAAAACAAAATTGACGAGTAAGTTCTTGGACTTAGGATTGTTGCTCGCCAAGAGAGAAATTACGTCCCACTGGAAAGCCGCGGCGGTGCGCAGCTACCTCAGGTGGAAGGCTGCACTACTCATGTGGGCAGACAGCTAGAGCACAGTTCGCCTACAGCAGGCCCACAGATCCCACAATGACAAGGCGTTAGAGGCGGCGCGAGCATGGGAAGCCCTAGTCACAGAGCTGAAGGCGGCGGATATAGATTCTGATTCAGAGATGAGTGCTCTAACTGGGAATGAAGACCTGTAAAATAATTGCCCAGACGACAATGAGAAAAGCGCGGGAGGTGTTTCCCCACTTCTGTATTAGTCATAATATTTGATAATGCTGTAAATATGATAACATGTATGGACACCATAGATAAGACTTGCTATTCTGTTACACTTAGCCTTTTTGATGACCCGCCGGCGGAAGGGTGGCTACGGGGAGGGTGAGTTGAGGGTGGGAATGTGAATGGATCCGATGCATGAGGCATTATGGCATAGATGTACGATTTTAGATAGTTACCCTGATACTGTTATGATCACCAATGACGACAGGGGAATCCGTGACAATTGGGTCAATTTTTTGTCAGTTAGCCTACCTTGACTGTAAAATCAAGTGTCACATAATTTTTCAACAATCTTGGAATGCCATGCTTTATGTAGATATGATCAGCCATCCTTATGTCTGTTGTTTGGGTTTGAAATCAAGAAAAAGATCTTTACATAAAAAAAAATATAATAATTAAAAAATGAGGTGTACACCATCCTGCAATCAACACTGCAACTGAATTGTGAACACTGCTACCCATAGTGTTTGCACACACAACAATGGCAGCAGGTGGGCAGTGGGGCCTGAGTGCACAGCGGCTCCAATTGAGCGCTGTGCTGCAGGAGGGGTGGGCTGCATCAGCCTGAGTGCGCAGGTGCGAACAAGCAAAGTTGCCCTGCGTAATGATGAGATCTCTGACCTCATTCAGTCACATCTCTGTCTCATTTTTAAGACCTGCTGGACCATACTGTAGGCCTGAGCCAGCGGGCAGCGCTGCCCTACAGACACGTGTTGAGCGCAGTGCTGGGGTAGGGGTGGGGTGCATCAGCCTGAGCGCGCAGGTGCGAACAAGCGATGTTGCCGTGCGTAATGATGTGATCTCTGACCTCATTCAGTCACATATCTGTCTCATTTTAAGGACCTGCTGGACCGTACAGTAGGCCTTAGCCGGCAGGCAGCACTGCCCTACAGACTCATTACTAAGTGTACATGCACACAGGCTTCCGCCACCATTACACGCGCACATTATGCGCTCTATACTATATCAGACTATAGTACAGAGAATAGGAAGGAATATAACAGAAACCTGGAGGAGTATAAAACCGCAATAAAACAGGCCAAGACGGCCTATTTTACTAATAAAATTCAAGAGTCAACCAATTCCCCTAAGGAACTCTTTGATACTGTATCAATTTTAACCAAGTGCCCGTGTGACACAACATTTGCCCCGGACCAAAACTTTGTTGACAAACTGGCTCTGTTTTTTCCGGAAAAGGTCCAAGCAGTTTATAACGAACTTGAGAACCTGCCAGTAAATACAGGAAAGGTCAACAGAGAGCCAAATGAGACTCCTCCAACTCTGAATAGCTTGTCCCAGTTTTCCATGCTAAACAGAACAGGTCACTAACCTGCTAAGACAAACTAAGTCTGGCTCCCCCCTTGACCCATGTCCCCCTTTCATATTACACCTAGTCCCAGAAGAGATAAGTGCTATCCTGACCCCTCTCTTTAATGAGACTATAAGGAAAAAGGCCTGTATAATACCTATCTTGAAGAAAGACTCACTGGACCCGCAGGACACTAAGCACTATCATCCTATATCCTCAATCAATCAATCAATCACAGCATTTGTAAAGTGCACTACATACCCGTGAAGGTCTCAAGGCGCTACGGGGGGGAGCTGCTACTGTTGGAAGAGCCAGATCTTGAGGAGTCTCCCGAAGGTTAGGAGGTCTTCGGTCTGCCGTAGGTGGATGGGGAGGGTGTTCCACGTCTTGGCGGCGAGGTGGGAGAATGATCTGCCGCCGGTGGTCACTCTTCGGGAGCGGAGGACGGTGGTGAGGGCGTGGTCTGAGGCGGAGCTGGCGGGAGGGGTGTAGAGGTCAAGTCGGCTGTTGAGATATGCTGGTCCGGTATCGTGGAGTGCTTTGTGTGCGTGGGTGAGGAGCTTGAAGGTTATCCTCTTGTTGATGGGGAGCCAGTGCAGGTCTTTCAGGTGGGGTGTGATGTTGCTGCGGTGGGGCATGTCGAGGATCAGGCGTGCAGAGGTGTTCTGGATGTTTTGGAGTCATTTCAGAAGTTTGGCCGGGGCTCCTGCGCAGAGTGCGTTGCCGTAGTCCAGTCTGCTGCTGACGAGGGCCTGGGTGACTGTCTGTGGCGAAGGGCTATATGACGATCATACCTCCTCGGAGCTGCCATCTGAACCTTTACCCGCTCACCTCTCTTCGTGTTCCCTCCTCTGCTTCCAGGCCCCGGATATCACCTCTCAGGAGCATTGGCCCTTTAAGACATCCCCTTCGGCCACGCACGTGATGCGGTCACATGATCATGGCTTCTCCAAAAGAGAGGAAACGGAAGAGACACGGCGTTCGCTTGCTCTCCAGAAACGCTGGGAAGGAACCGCTGAGGAGTCCAGGAAAGAAAGAAGCGTACGGACCTTTGTGACTGCACCAGCGTTCGGGGAGGACTACCGACTCCGCACAACCAGGAAGAAGAGTTCCTGCCAGTGAAGAAGCCGCCACCCGAAGACGACGAAAAGAGGGAACCGGGCCCCTCCCGTCACCGCGCTGAAAGTGGCCACTGCCCAGGAGGGTCGTGACTCCACAAGGTACGGGGTCAGTTAGGCACCGTCTGGGGTAGGGGAAGGCCGGGGTTGCGGGGTGAACACACTGGGGCTACAGAGTAAACCAAAATACCTGGGATTAGTAATATAGCTCCTAGAGCTCTCACGGTAGTAATACGAATCACGGTGGTGGCCGGGTGCCTAGTCCTTCACTCCCTTCCCTGACTGCTCTTAAGTAAGGAAAAGTCCTTGGCACCAAAACCTTCTTTTATTTTATTTTATTTTCTTTTGTGTTACCGGACCTGAACCATTTCTTTTGGGACTCTGCAAGACGAGCCAATCCTTCTGTTTTGGGATTCTGAAGCCCAGAGAAGTTACTCTCTGACAAGAAGAGAGCAAAGACGTTCTTCTAACCCCTAAAAAACTTGAAGTTATTTAGAGACACTGGCCTTTATTTGTGATATAACAAATAAACGGGTGAAACAAACCAGTCCCTGTCTTAATCTCACTTCTCCACTGCGCCACACGTGGTGTCAGAAGTGGGATAGTAATGCCCCAATATCCAAGAAGCATGGAGAACCTAATTCAGCAGCTCATTCGTGGCCAGGAGAAGTTAGAGTGGGCTGTAGAAAAACAGATGCCCACGGCCCACGCAGACAGGGAGCTCCTTAGGGACACTCTGACCAACCAAGCAGAGAGGCTAGAAAAAGTCGTGGAAGATCGGCTAGAATTAACCGCCCAACTACAGAACCGCGCTGGCGCCGGGCCCATGTTTCATTACAAAAATATGTCACAGACGGAGACCCCGACGCCTTCTTGCTTAATTTTGAGTGAGCAGCTAGGAGTGTGGGCTTGTCAGAGGCCAAATGGCCGTTCTTTTTGGCGCCTCTTCTCACAGGGGAAGCCCAGGCCGCCTATCAGGTGGCAAATGCAACCGGCCATACACCATACCACGAAATCAAAGAAATCATTTTGGACCACTTCGGAATGAATGCCGAGGCGTATAGAGTGTGGTTCAGAAAAGAGCGAGGGACCTCTTCAGACAATCCAAAGACACTATATTTTAAACTAAAAGCCGCAGCAGACAAGTGGCTAAAACCACAAACAATAACAAAAAGACAATGTTCCTTAGGCAAACTATTTAAAAAATGTTTGCTTCACAGTTAGAGGATTGTCACAGAAGTGAACATAAATTTCAATTCATCAAGAGAAAATACAAATAGTAAATCATTTGCTTTTATTCAGTCATCTTTTTCTTTTAAATCATAAAGCAATCCACATTCGGCAACAAAATGGTAAACTGTTTCTTCAGTTATTCAAAATATAAACAGTACCAAAAGACACTTTTGTAATGGATATGGACAGTATTTACATATCTTCCATATATATACAGTAATTTTATACAGGCTATATACAAGATTCCAAATCAATCAATGTTGATACTATTTACAAAGAAGTGTCGTTGCGTCGACGTTTCGGTCTCATACAATATGATATAACGAGACCATCATCAGGACATAAGTTGCACCATGGACCTATAGTGAAGTAATATAAATTCAATCACAACTATGTATGTACAAACTCTTGAGAATAAAGTATTGAATGTCTGCCCACACCAAAATGACTGGTGAACCCATAAATAAATAAAAAAGTGTCAACCAATGTGTCCAGGGACTAAAATGTCCTATTTACAATAATTACAAAGTGGCCATGTCCCAAAACGACATGCACCACACCCAAATATCACAGTGACACTGATATATAATCAAATCAATACTCACTGAAAACCAATGGAAACCACTCTTATCCTATTGGAAATATGACAAATATTCAAAAATATGTATTGACTGAAATGGGTATACAGAGCAAAAACCAACATCAACTCCAACTTATATGCTGATAGCAGAGGGAAGTCGTACCTTATGAAGTGGTAAGTGTACCATGTAACATCGAGGGTATATAAATTAGCTCCGTCGTATCTGTATCAAAAACAGAATTACGAAGGATAATAAGATACAAATAGGTCCAGTAGCGTGCTCTCAATAGTTTAACAAGACCCGAATAAAACTCACCAAAGTGCGAATGAAACAGCACACTGAATGAATCACTGGTCGGTAAAAACGCGAACAGAATCTAGCGTTTTCCCAGAATACCTAGCCGAGGTTTGCGGTCACGTGACGATACGTGCCGCGTCATGGCAGGCATCTTGGGATAATCGAGAATGCCTGACCCTCCATATAGATGATATAAGGAGTCAGGCAAAGCGTCAGTAAGTTAAATAATGACTTATGACGAACCGACAGCAGAGTTAATAACTTAACTATAAAGATGTTTAGGGAGACCAATTCCATAACGACTGCTGACAAGCCAGAAATACCACAAGACACCTATCAAACAGCCTGTAATTTATAGGTGAATAAACAGATGTTAAGAAGAATCATCTTGAGACAGGCAGGGATCCCACCGATATAACAACCATAGGCAAAGATCCAAAAACCAGTAGCAAGTGAATGGTTATGAAAGTCTATATTGAAATTCAGCGTAAAGTTGCCAGTACTTGCCACTCAACAAATGAATTTAGTCCCTTGGACAAAGTATTGGCTGACCAAATCCACCTGTTTTCTTTTTGTGTGAGCAGGCGGTCGATGTCACATCTCCGTTTTGACTGTTTGACACTTTCTAGAACCCACCATTGCATATCACATGGCAAATGTTGTTTATGTAAATAGTGTTCAACTAGTGGTGCTGTTTCTACTTTACATCTAATTCGTGATTGATGTTGTGCAATACGTTTCCTTATCTCTTGTGTGGTTTTTCCTATATAGTATAGGGAGCAGGGACATTTAATGCAGTATATCACATTTTTGGTTAGGCAGTTTGTGTAATTTTTTAGAATCCAATTTTTACCATTTATACAACAGGTTTTTGTTATTATTGTAGTTTGGCATGCAGCACACGAGCCACAGGGATAGTGTCCCACTATGGGAGGCAAACCCCAGATGTTTTGGATGGTATTGACAGTCGGTTCCTTGTAGGCTTTAACTAAGTGGTCCCTTAAGTTGCGTGCCCTTTTGAACGCAAAACGTGGTAATGGTAACTGTGGTTCGATCTTTTGAATCAGATGCCAATTTTTTGTTATGATCTTCTTGATATGGTTGGATTCTAATCCAAAAGTCGTGACACATGTTATCCTATCATCGACAGGATCTTGTTTAGTTTTAACTTCCAGTAATGCCTATCTGTCGTAGTACCACGCCCTTTTCATTGAACGTTTCACTAGTCTATAAGGGTACCCTCTCATTGCTAGTTTAGTTTGCAGCACTTTAGCTTCTGTGAAATAATCGCTACGTTTGGTACAATTACGTTTTATCCTTAAAAATTGTCCAAACGGTAGGTTATCACGTAAATTACGCGGATGGTGGCTTGAATATTTAAGTAGCGTGTTACGTGCTGTGGGTTTTGTATAAAGACCAGTTGCCAGATGTCCCTCATCATCCCAGATTTTGAGATCCAAAAAATGAATTGATTCCTTGTCGCACTCCATGGTGAATTGTAAGTTGTTGTTTTGTAAATTCAACCATGCATGGAAATCTTGTAGATTAGATAACGGTCCCTCCCAAATTAAGCAGACGTCATCTATATATCTTAGATATTCTAGAATGTAGTTCTTAAATGGGTTGTTGTTATAAATTACCTGTTCCTCAAAGGCAGCAACATAAAGATTGGCTTATAGACTAGTGAAACGTTCAATGAAAAGGGCGTGGTACTACGACAGACAGGCATTACTGGAAGTTAAAACTAAACAAGATCCTGTCGATGATAGGATAACATGTGCCACGACTTTTGGATCAGAATCCAACCGTATCAAGAAGATCATAACAAAAAATTGGCATCTGATTCAAAAGATCGAACCACAGTTACCATTACCACGTTTTGCGTTCAAAAGGGCACGCAACTTAAGGGACCACTTAGTTAAAGCCTACAAGGAACCGACTGTCAATACCATCCAAAACATCTGGGGTTTGCCTCCCATAGTGGGACACTATCCCTGTGGCTCGTGTGCTGCATGCCAAACTACAATAATAACAAAAACCTGTTGTATAAATGGTAAAAATTGGATTCTAAAAAATCACACAAACTGCCTAACCAAAAATGTGATATACTGCATTAAATGTCCCTGCTCCCTATACTATATAGGAAAAACCACACAAGAGATAAGGAAACGTATTGCACAACATCAATCACGAATTAGATGTAAAGTAGAAACAGCACCACTAGTTGAACACTATTTACATAAACAACATTTGCCATGTGATATGCAATGGTGGGTTCTAGAAAGTGTCAAACAGTCAAAACGGAGATGTGACATCGACCGCCTGCTCACACAAAAAGAGAACAGGTAGATTTGGTCAGCCAATACTGTGTCCAAGGGACTAAATTCATTTGTTGAGTGGCAAGTACTGGCAACTTTACGCTGAATTTCAATATAGACTTTCATAACCATTCACTTGCTACTGGTTTTTGGATCTTTGCCTATGGTTGTTATATCGGTGGGATCCCTGCCTGTCTCAAGAAGATTTGTTTATTCAACTATAAATTACAGGCTGTTTGATAGGTGTCTTGTGGTATTTCTGGCTTGTCAGCAGTCGTTATGGAATTGGTCTCCCTAAACATCTTTATAGTTAAGTTATTAACTCTGCTGTCGGTTCGTCATAAGTCATTATTTAACTTACTGACGCTTTGCCTGACTCCTTATATCATCTATATGGAGGGTCAGGCATTCTCGATTATCCCAAGATGCCTGCCATGACGCGGCACGTATCGTCACGTGACCGCAAACCTCGGCTAGGTATTCTGGGAAAACGCTAGATTCTGTTCGCGTTTTTACCGACCAGTGATTCATTCAGTGTGCTGTTTCATTCGCACTTTGGTGAGTTTTATGCGGGTCTTGTTAAACTATTGAGAGCACGCTACTGGACTTATTTGTATCTTATTATCCTTCGTAATTCTGTTTTTGATACAGATACGACGGAGCTAATTTATATACCCTCGATGTTACATGGTACACTTACCACTTCATAAGGTACGACTTCCCTCTGCTATCAGCATATAAGTTGGAGTTGATGTTGGTTTTTGCTCTGTATACCCATTTCAGTCAATACATATTTTTGAATATTTGTCATATTTCCAATAGGATAAGAGTGGTTTCCATTGGTTTTCAGTGAGTATTGATTTGATTATATATCAGTGTCACTGTGATATTTGGGTGTGGGTGCATGTCGTTTTGGGACATGGCCACTTTGTAATTATTGTAAATAGGACATTTTAGTCCCTGGACACATTGGTTGACACTTTTTTCATTTATTTATGTGTTCACCAGTCATTTTGGTGTGGGCAGACATTCTATACTTTATTCTCAAGAGTTTGTACATACATAGTTGTGATTGTATTTATATTACTTCACTGTAGGTCCATGGTGCAACTTATGTCCTGATGATGGTCTCGTTATATCATATTGTATGAGACCGAAACGTCGACGCAACGACACTTCTTTGTAAATAGTATCAACATTGATTGATTTGGAATCTTGTATATAGCCTGTACAAAATTACTGTATATATATGGAAGATATGTAAATACTGTCCATATCCATTACAAAAGTGTCTTTTGGTACTGTTTATATTTTGAATAACTGAAGAAACAGTTTACCATTTTGTTGCCGAATGTGGATTGCTTTATGATTTAAAAGAAAAAGATGACTGAATAAAAGCAAATGATTTACTATTTGTATTTTCTCTTGATGAATTGAAATTTATGTTCACTTCTGTGACAATCCTCTAACTGTGAAGCAAAAAAATTGAAATAGTTTGCCTAAGGAACATTGTCTTTTTGTTATTGAATATACCCAGTTCCTTGGGAATATTGGGCCGCCCTATTGAATTTCTAAAACCACAAACAAGCACCAAGGAAGAAATCATGTTGCGTATATACTTAGAACAATATCTAGAAGCTCTGCCATACCCTATACAAAGATGGCTAAGACAACACAACCGTCTGACAGTTGAACAAGCTGTGGAAATGGCTACATCTTTTTATCGGGCCCAATCCCGTACGTTGGCTTGGGATAATGAAAAAAACATACGACCCCCTGCTCCCATTGGAAAAACGGAAAAGAAAACTCTGAAGCCAGTTACTGAATCCTCAAAGTTCCGACGCTATCGTCCAGAACCCATGCCTGTCAAGGGCCCCCAATGTTTCGAGTGTGGGGAATGGGGGCATATCATTAGAAACTGCCCCTGGAAAAAGCCACAAGAGGAGCCAATGGATATAGGTTGCGTCCCTCAATCTATCCTCTACACTGACGAAATGGGACCCAGCTTTTATGTGAGTGTTCTCGTAGCTGGGGTATCCATCAAGGCCCTGTTGGATTCTAGGTGTCAACCATCCTTTATCCGTCAATCTTTAGTAAAGCCCTCTCTCCTTAAAGCCCAACAGGTTGTCCCTATTAGATGTGTACATGGTGAAATTAAACACTATCCTTTAATCACCCTATCCGTATCCCTTCCCAACGTAGTAACACTTAAAGCCCGTATTGGGGTACTACCAACCCTTCCGGAGGAGATGATATTAGGTCAGGATAATTCATAATTCGTAACATTGCTCACAAATACACTGCGAATCAGGGAGACAACCCCCCTTCCTCCTTTCTCTCTCCTCACACAAGCCCCATGGTTGTCAGATAAGAGCTTTCGTTACAGTCAGCTAAATGACCCTACACTCCAAACCTCTTGGGAGTATACCAGACAAACCCTGCCCCATCAGAAACCGGTGTATCCCTTATTTATAATAAAAAAAGAACTCCTTTACAGGATAGCCAAGGAAGGAAGCACTCTCCAACTAGTGGTTCCTCAGCCCTTTAGAGACCAAATCCTCTTTTTTGCACACTCGCACTTAACAGCAGGTCACCCGGGTGCACAAAAAACGATAGACATACTTTTACGGCACTTCTATTGGCCAGGGATCTTTGCACACGCAACCAAGTTTTGTCACGAATGTGAAATCTGTCAACGGAAAACCCAATACAAACCTCCTCCTGTACCTCTGCAACCTCTTTCCATCATTGGCAACCCCTTTGAAAGAGTATGTTTGGACCTCATGGGTCCGCTTCCACGTACAAAAAAAGGCAACCATTACGCCTTGGTAGTCATTGATTACGCTACACGTTATCCCAAGGCCTTTCCCTTGGGAACCCCCAATAGCCAGAATATAAGTGACAAGCTCCTGGAACTATTTTCAAGAGTCGGTTTCCGACGTGACCAGGGAACACCGTTTGTTTCCAAAATAATGAGACAGGTCTGCAAGTCACTGGACATCTCACATATAAAAACATCTGTGTACCACCCTCAAACTGATGGTTTATGCGAATGCTACAATTCCACTCTAAAACTGACACTAAAAAAATTACTGAGTGTAGAAGGGAAGGAGTGGAATATGCTCCTCCATTTAGCATTGTACGTCATCAGAAGTCAGACTCAGTCTAGTCTGGGTTGTTCCCCGTTCCAACTCCTCTATGGTCGAGAACCCCGGAGTCTCCTGGAGATTACTAAGGAATTCTGGGAACAAGAGAAGGAGGAGGAAACTAAATCCTTCTTAGACTACACCCAAGGTCTGCGTAGCCGTATACATAAACTGAGGGAATTCAACTGGTTTATAATAGAGGGAAAAAATGGCGTCATTTAAAAGTAGGAGACTGGGTATTGGTCCTCACACCATCTGGCATCACCAAGATAAAGTCAGAATGGCAGGGCCCCTATCAGATTGTGAAGAAAGTGGGCTTAACCTCATACCATGTCCAAATCAGTCCCAAACAAACACAACTATATCATATAAATCTTTTTAAAAAGTGGTTAGGCACTCTTCCTAAAAATCTCCACTTAGTAAACCACATGACTATGATAGAGTGCGCAGGTCACCCGACCAACCAAATTTACCATATACATATCGGGCCCATAAAATCCAATTTATCATATTCATTAATCAGGTGACCTTACACTCTACTACCAGTAACCCAGTTCCTTCCTATATATTTCTATTGTACCCGACTTACCAATCCACCGTCACGGGTACCTAATGACCACGATGGATCAGGGAGCTTGCTGTGAAGAAAAGGCAGATACCAAAATACTTATACTTTTTATATTCTATTTGTTCTATAATAACCACAAACTCAGGAAGTTTTGAAAACCTTTATCTAAGATTCATCAAGCTCAGAAAACAGGAGATTTACAACGAGCAAGCAATCGATAACCAGAATTACAAAGAGCACGTATCCATAAAGGAAGTAAATAAAACCAACCATTTGGGAATCTAAAGGGAGGTAAGAACAAGGAACATGCTAGGCAGCAGTTTCAGAATTTAAACTTAATTTAAACTTAATTTGGAGAGACTAAAAGACGGGGAAGAATAAAGAGCATACTAGAATGTCACAGTGAAATATTTCCCTATAAAGAGGAAGTATAGATAAAATGCAAATAGACCATACTAATAAACTGGTGCAATTACTTGAATCGACTAAACAATGGGAAAAGACAAAGAACATCTATGTATCATAAACTTGAAAGGAATTTTACTAAGGGTGGGTCAGAAAAATGGAACATGCTAGAATAACGACAAATTTTGTATGAGCTTTCATTCAGTGGGTTTGCAAAAAAGCATGGAAAATCAATATATGCAAAGATATGTCTTTATTGAAGCAAAAGACAGAAAAATAGAAAGGTGCAGTATGGAGTTTCAGCACTATATTTACCTAGAATGGTGTGAAGACCAACCCTGGCCACAGGTCAGTTAAGAACAGGAGGGACCCCAAAGGAAACCCGTCATCAGTAGGACAGCAGGTGCAGAATGGACACCCCAGGATAGGACAGGAAACCCAGATTAGGATCAGGACAGGACCACCAGGATAAGACCAGCACCCGCAGTTTGGAAGCAACGCCTGCGCTCCACCCTCTCTGCAGTTATCGGCCAGAACCCCGATTGGGTTATCGATTTCCCCAGCAAAGTGCTCCGCCAGCACTTAAGGTTTAAAACCTCTAGAGTCTATGGAAAGTTCGGACAGAGTGCTCCGCAGCCCTCTGTATCAAGTCACCTATTGAGTGCGTTGGGTCAGTGACAGGTCAGCTATTCGGACAAGTCGGACAAATTCTCTAGCTAAACCTAGGCTAGTTATACTGTTTTTGGGTCAGTGTACCACACCCCAAATGTTGCAAGTGTCAGAATCCCCAATTTCGATTGGTTCCCAAGTAGGGTAGGTCAACACACCAATCACATTTGATTTCTACAAGCCGGTATTAACATTTCTGGGACCGCCTATTGATTTTGGGGTTCCCATGACATGCGCTACAGAATACAATGGAAAATAATACATTTGTTGCATTTGCAGAACATTTCAGTTTCTTCTGCTAGGTCGCAGGTCACTTTCTCAGGAGCCTCCTGGCAGGGACCTCTGGTTGGCATGGATTCAATGCCACTGGCAGAAGACTGTAATGCGCAGTAAGGATGCTCAACATGGCGTTACGAGTGTCTCTCAGACCCTCAGAATCGCGGTACATGAAAAGTAAGCGAAAACAAATTAAAACACAGAAATAAATGATTACACTGTATACCATGAATTGCTACTCTATACCCCTTATTTTATAATATCTATAGCGTTAGGGTAAATGCGGAACAAACGACTTTGAAAAAGCAGCTTTGCAAGCACAGAGCATATGAGGAGACAAAGCGGCCATATTAGCTGTGTTGCGCATGAGCAAACATTTCCCACCAGAACTGCGAGTACGTCACGTCACATGAGTGTGACTAACGCATGCGCAGAAGAAACCCCGCTAAGCAGCGGCCATTTTCAGTGGCAAGCGTACTATTGTTAGTAAACACATAGGCAAGCTTCACTGGGACACCCAAAATGTCAGAATAACAGGGAAATTAGTAAGACAAACAGGTTGGATTACTTTGTTACATATTATTCGAGGTTCATGAATTCAAGCAAGTCGCGTAATATGCGAATCCTTGCTCCATCAATCCCCTCTTTGATGATATTTACTATCATCACAAAACCAATGGAATCAGATGCCAACTTTTCTCACACTTTGTTCATTTCAATTTCTTCTAACATTCGGTTCAACTTTTCTTTAACTTCTTTGTTAGGGTGAGAATTCTTCACCCTTTTATAAATCTGATTATTCAGTTCCTCCAATTCAAGTTCATCCACACTCCGTTTCACACCTCTTTTATTCACAGTATACTTCTTTTGGTGTGTGCGACATTTGCAACAGACAAATATAAGGAATATGATAAAACCTATTACTGCAATTGGCATCAGTACCTTGTACAACAAACCTTTACCTAAATTAGAAAACCAATGACCTATAGAGGAGAGACAATCAGTGAGTCTCTTCCAGGCACTATCAACCTCCAGTGGTTTGAGTTCTTTTTCCAAATTTGTAATGTTCCTCACATACTTTTTGATTTGCACACTTTTATCCTTTATGTAAGTGCAACAATGTTGCGCTTTCAGCATTCGGCAGACTCCGCCCTCTTTTGCTAATAAGGTGTCAAGAGCAAGTCTGTTCTGTAAAACCATAGATCTGATCGCAACCATTTCGGTATTGACCATCAGAAATCCACTAGCAGTGTCAGTAGACAACCGATCCACTATAGTTGACAATTTGCAAATTCTGTGTGTGTTCAGAACCACTCCCACTGCAGGTATCAATGCACTAAAAATACTACCAATTATTTCACCTACACTTTCTCTTTTACTACGCGATAAAAACGGTTAGTGTTTTCATTGCTTCCAGCAATTTCATTCACATGGTATATTTTCGGGAAGACAATGCCAAAATAGCAGCTTCCATACCAGTGATCCGGCAATTTGAAATAAGCCTTGTTTCCACATATGTAATAAATTCCGGGAAACACAAGTTCTGACCCATTTTTGAAACCCCAACCTCCAATTACCTTGTAATTGTGTTCACATTGACTGGAACCAATGAAAATGTTATTATAATAACTAGTCTTTTCTCGGTGAAGATAAAGCTTCCCTTTTCTCTCAAAATCCAGCAACAAAGCAGGACTAGCCCCACCATTTGAGGTGCTTCCCATGTTTTCAGCCCACTTAGGAATTCTCTGCTTTTTATCATTCGCCTTTCTTTCCTTTCTTTGGAAACTTTCTCTTCTTTTCTCTGCCATGTTTAGAAACATTTTCTCTTGTTCATGTAATGAACAGGTCAAGTTATCTCTATGTGCTTCACCTAAATCTATGGTACCTATAGTCAGGAAATATTCTCCCATATAATGTGTCACGTCACTTTTTGTATGTACAGGGTTCAGATTTCCACGTATAGGAAGTTCAGAAAATATCACGGATGAGTTAGAGTAATAGTACTGTAACGGTCCTCTTTTGTAAAATAAACTAGCTAAAATGCTATAAGAAATTCCATATGTTAGTGGCAAGTGATGATAGGTCACTCCCTCAGCTACAGAAGTAGGTAGCTTCATGCAAACATAACAGTCCTCTATTTCCATGGTCTCTACATAATGCACTAGAAGGTTAGCGAATACATTTAAATGAGTCTGGTTCTTTACTCCATGATAATGCAGTCCTTCCTCATCTGATGCTTCTAAGTCCGGTTTAGTTTGTCTAATGCTAAGTGCTTTCTCATGTCCTTCCATACTTTGTGATGTCGTTTCTCCTGCATTTTTCGTCACAGTCTCTGTGGTGTCAGTAATAGTACCTTTACTCATCATATAAGGAATAGTAATTGTTAGTCCTATCCATAATATTAACACTAATGCTACACTACATATACATACTTTACAGCATGTTTTACAGCAATTACGTCTAGGTCTTCCATTCACATTTGAATCAGACATTTCTGCTCAAAAGAAGCTTCTCTCAACCCCTCTTTGTAACTTTGCACAGGTAGCTTACACTGAGCAATTTCAGGTTGGTTCGTCTTCTTCGGCAGACTGATCAGCTGTCACTTCTTCGTCACTTTCGTCACTTATTTCAAGATCCTCAAATTCCTCCAACACCAGGAAAGTCCATTCAGGATCCTGATACTTTTCGTTCTGTCTTTTTACTCGGGCACTTCTTCGCTCAGTGTTTTCTCCAGTTGGCTCTGCCTTACTTAAAGCTTGTTTCCTTTGCTCAAGTTTTTCTTCTACTCTTTTCAATCTCAGTCTCAGTCTTTTAATGTACCTTGGTTCTGTATTTTTCTTCTTGATTCTTTTAACTGGCACTGTGATTGGGCTTTCGTCTAAGCTCTTTTATTTTCGTTCAGTTGTGGCACTTCTGCTTCTGCTTCTTCCCTTCCTGTCTGACTAGTCCCAGGTCTTATATCTGTTTCTTCTGCCTGGTCACTAAGCTGGCCTTGTTCAGGTGTAGACTGGGTTTGACTTTTGGGTGTTTCACTTTCTGTATCCTGAACACATTCGTCTATTTCTATCTGATCCTGTTCAAGCACTTCCAACCTTTGATTTTCTTCCACTTGAACTTTCGCCCTTGTTTCTGTCTGTCCCTTTTCAATTTCGGGAGTTCTTGGAGGTGTGTCGATCACTTGTTCTGTCCCTATCTGATCTTCTTCTTCTTCAGATTTTACATGGATTTCGATAATCTGATTGTCTTCTCCTATTCCTGTCTCTTCCTCACTATTCCACTCTCTGTCTGCGTATGTCTGGCTTCTGGTTCTTATTGGATCATCTGTCAGGTCGATTATGGGTATCCACTCATCTTGACTGGTGCTCGGTTGTTCGTCATCAGCTACTTCAGGACCAACGTCTGGAGACCCCTCAGCTGGACAACCTTCAGCGTCAGTCTTCTTGTCTTCGATCACCTTCTTGGTGTGGCTGGCATGGATCCACTTCGGCACACCAGCACACTTCACCGCTGTCGTGGTCACCAGGATCACTTGTCCTGGCTTTCCCCACTTCGGTGCAAGGCAATTCGAACGGGTGTGCTTCTTGAGTACCACCCAATCGCCTGGAATCAATTTATGGACTGGAGTTGCTGGACTGGCGACGGCGTCTTCCCCAATCTGGCGAGAGATAGAACGCACTTGGTCATCCAGTTGCTTGCAGTACTCAAGTACCAAATCAGCAGAAATGCTTATCAGTTTGTGTCCTGGTACCCATGCTTGTCTCATCACTCTTCCCATTAGGATCTCATGGGGACTCAGGCCTGTATTTCGGTCTGGAATACTTCGGATTCCCATCAGAACAAGAGGTAAAGCCTCTATCCAGTTCATGCCAGTAGATTCACACATTTTCCCTAATCTCGACTTGATAGTGCCATTTACTTGTTCCACCACTCCAGAAGCCTCTGGACAATATGCACAGTGCAGCTTTTGTGTAATCTTGAAAGCTTTACAGAGCTGGTCAATTATTTCATTTTGGAAATGCCCACCTCTATCTGATTCAATTGTGACTGGAACCCCGTACCTAGGTATTAGCTCTCGTAGTAACAACTTGGCTACAGTGATGGCATCATTCTTTTTGGCTGGGTAAGCTTCTACCCATTTTGAAAATAGGCAGACAATGACAAGGACATATCTCATTCCTTTACAAAGGGGCAACTGAATGAAATCAATCTGCAATCTCACAAAAGGACCTCCCGACTTTCCAATTTTACCCATTTCAACTACTGTTCTCTTCCCAGCGTTGAACTGTTGACATGTCAAGCACCTCTGGCAGAGAGACTCTGCTACTTTCCTGAACTTCGAGCTGTACCATGTCTGTTGGAAAACACGTATCATGGCGTCCCTACCAATGTGTGTATCTCCATGTATAAGTCTGGCCATAGAAGCAAGCAAGCGGTTAGGTAACACAGGCATACCATCAGGGCCCACAATGACACCATCCTCGCTTCTCTGTTGACAACCAAGCTTTCTCCATTTTCCCTTTTCCTTTGGTGTCGCAGCATGCTGCCAATCTCTCAATTCTTCCCATGTAGGCACATCCTCAAACACCATAAGTTGGCAGCTGTTTCCGTATCCCCCCAATTTGATATTGACAGACATTCGATGTCTGGCACAATGTTGGGCTACTTGGTCAGCATAGTTATTTCCTACTGTCACATGGTCATTGCCAGATTTGTGAGCAGCACACTTGACCACTGCCAATTCTTTTGGTAACTGGATTGCGTCCAGTAATTCTTGTACAACTTTCCCATTTCTGATAGGAGTACCTGAAGAAGTCAGAAACTCCCTTTGCAGCCACAATTGGCCGAAGTCATGCACAACCCCGTAACCATACTGACTGTCAGTATATACGGTTACTCTTTTATTTTTCCCAATTTTTCAGGCTCTTGTCAATGCAACCAATTCAGCTACTTGTGCAGACTTTACTCCAAATAAACAGGATGCTTCTATAGTGCGTGATACCATTACTACAGCATAAGCAGCATTTAGGCCTGCAGTTTCATGTCTCAGACATGAGCCATCCACAAACAACTCATAATCTTCTACAGGCAGGGGCATTTCCTTGATATCTGGTCGGGGTTTGGTACTAAATTCAGTCAGGTCAATGCAGTCGTGCTCGACCTCTCCCTTTGCTTCTGCAATCAGTGACTCAGGCAACAATGTTGCTGGATTCAATATGTTACACCGAGTAATGACTACATTTGCAGCACCTACAAGGATCCTTTCATACTTAGTCAGCCGACTAGGTGTGAGATACTGGGTTTTAGTTCTGGTCAGTAGGATTACAACTGCATGTGGAACATACACAGTTACATGATGTCCCATAACGATGGACTCACTCTGCTCAAGACTCATGCAGGTTGCAGCTACAGCTTTCAGACATCCAGGTAATCCAGCAGCCACTGGATCCAGGGTAGCAGAAAAGTATGCTACTGGACGTCGAGTTAAACCATGCTCCTGAGTTAAGACTGACAATGCACAATTATCTCTCGTATCACAAAACAGTGCAAATTCCTTCGAATAATCAGGCATTCCCAAAGCAGGGGCTGTACATAGGCATTCTCGTAATTTTGTAAAGGCTGTCAAGCTTTCCTCATCCCATTCCACTGGGTCTTTTGCTCCTTTCTTTGTCATTTTTATCAATGGTTTTGCTAGGACTGCAAATCCCACAATCCATTGCCTGCAGTATCCTACAACTCCAAGGAACATTCTGATTTCTTTCTGAGTATTAGGTAACTGCATGTTTCGAATTATCCTAATTCTTTCTGAAGTAACTTTCCTGATACCCTTCTCTATCTGGTGCCCCAGATATTTTACTGACTTGGTACAAAACCGTAGTTTGTCAGGTGATACTTTGTGTCCTCCTTCACCTAAATGGTTCAGCAAGGCAATAGTGTCAACAACACAGTCTTTCTGATTTTTAGACGCCACCAAGAGGTCGTCTATATATTGCACCAAAACTGAATTTCCAGGTAAGACTAGGGATTCAAGGCACTTTTTCAGAATCTGATTAAAGATTGAGGGGCTTTCTGTATATCCCTGAGGAACGCGATTCCAAACGAACACGTGACTGTCGAATGCAAATGAGAAAAGAAATTTGCTGTCTGGATGCAATGGGATCGAAAAGAATGCGTGACATAGGTCAATCACGGTGAACCACTCAGCATCCCAGGGAATTTGATACAGGATCACTGCTGGGTTCGGAACAATAGGGCAGCAGGGAACAACAATTTTGTTTACCTTTCTTAGGTCCTGTACAACCCCGTACTTGCCACTAGGTTTCTTGATTCCAATTATGGGTGAGTTACATGGGCTACTCATCACTTCTTGTATGATGTTGGCTTCTAGCAATCTTTTTATTTCAATGGCCACTCCTGCTCTCACTTCTGCACTCATTTTGTACGTCTTAGTATTGGGGTAAACTGCATCTTCTTTTATGGCTATTTTAATTGGGTCTACATTTGCCATTAGTCCTGCATCTTTTCCAGTAAAATCCCATACTTCTGGTTTCACGGTCTGTTGGAGTTCTTCAGGTAAGTCTTGTATTGTCAGTCGTTTAATTTCTGAGTCAGGTCTTATTAGAATTAATTTGTATATTCCATCTTCGTCTGGGGTTTGAATTTCGACGCCCTTTGGTGTGCAAAAGATGGTGCAGTTCATTTTACACAACAAATCACGTCCTAATAAGTTTACAGGACTGGTATCACAGACAACAAATCTATGCATTTCTTTGAAATTCCCTATGGTAATCTCCATGGGCTCAGTAACTGGGGTACTAATCAATTGATTAGATACACCCACCACTTGGATTGCTTCTCCTGAGAGGGGTAGGTTTGGAACGTCTGCTGTTCGGGCAGCCGTGCGCTTTACAAGTCCAACACATTTACATTTACATTTACATTACATTTACGTTACATTTACATTTACAGTGCTTCCAGTTCTACCTAACCTGCACCAATCTTCCTCTAGCCAGTGACCTCAAAGCGAAGTGGATTCTCCTCACCACTCGCTATTCAATTCCCCGGGGATTCCAGACAACATGTAACATAGACTTAACGAGTAATATTAGTACATTTATCAATACAACAGCAAGAAAAACAGTTTAAAACATTTCATAATTTTCAAAGCAATAAAACATTTGCAAATGCGTTTAGCAGCAAAATTTTCACAATTAGCAGCAATAACTTTTTAGCAGCATCCGACCTACCTAGCTATCTTAACTAATCCTGCCTAACTTTTAACTAGTCCTTAAAACCATTTCTTTAACTAGTCCCTAACCATTTCTTTAACTAGTCCCTAACCATCCTCTGCTTACCAGAAAATTACTGATAAAGCGTGCAGGTCACCCGACCAACCAAATTTACCATATGCGTATCGGGCCCATAAAATTCAATTTATCATATTCATTAATCAGGTGACCTTACACTCTACTACCAGTAACCCAGTTCCTTCCTATATATTTCTATTGTACCCGACTTACCAATCCACCGTCATGGGTACCTAATGACCACGATGGATCAGGGAGCTAGCTGTGAAGAAAAGGCAGATACCAAAATACTTATACTTTTTATATTCTATTTGTACTATAATAACCACAAACTCAGGAAGTTTTGAAAACCTTTATCTAAGATTCATCAAGCTCAGAAAACAGGAGATTTACAACGAGCAAGCAATCGATAACCAGAATTACAAAGAGCATGTATCCATAAAGGAAGTAAATAAAACCAACCATTTGGGAATCTAAAGGGAGGTAAGAACAAGGAACATGCTAGGCAGCAGTTTCAGAATTTAAATTTCCCCATAAAGAGGAACTATAGATAAAATGCAAAAAGACCATACTAATAAACTGGTGCAATTACTTGAATCGACTAAACAATGGGAAAAGACAAGGAACATCTATGTATCATAAACTTGAAAGGAATTTTACTAAGGATGGGTAAGAAAAATGGAACATGCTAGAATAATGACAAATTTTGTTTGAGCTTTCATTCAGTGGGTTTGCAAAAAAGCATGGAAAATCAATATATGCAAAGATATGTCTTTATTGAAGCAAAAGACAGAAAAATAGAAAGGTGCAGTATAGAGTTTCAGCACTATATTTACCTAGAATGGTGTGAAGACCAACCCTGGCCACAGGTCAGTTAAGAACAGGAGGGACCCCAAAGGAAACCCGTCATCAGTAGGACAGCAGGTGCAGAATGGACACCCCAGGACAGGACAGGAAACCCAGATTAGGATCAGGACAGGACCACCAGGATAAGACCAGCACCCGCAGTTTGGAAGCAACACCTGCGCTCCACCCTCTCTGCAGTTATCGGCCAGAACCCCGATTGGGTTATCGATTTCCCCAGCAAAGTGCTCCGCCAGCACTTAAGGTTTAAAACCTCTAGAGTCTATGGAAAGTTCGGACAGAGTGCTCCGCAGCCCTCTGTATCAAGTCACCTATTGAGTGCGTTGGGTCAGTGACAGGTCAGCTATTCGGACAAGTCGGACAAATTCTCTAGCTAAACCTAGGCTAGTTATACTGTTTTGGGTCAGTGTACCACCCCCCAAATGTTGCAAGTGTCAGAATCCCCAATTTCGATTGGTTCCCAAGTAGGATAGGTCAACACACCAATCACATTTGATTTCTACAAGCCGGTATTAACATTTCTGGGACCGCCTATTGATTTTGGGGTTCCCATGACATGCTCTACAGAATACAATGGAAAATAATAAATTTGTTGCATTTGCAGAACATTTCAGTTTCTTCTGCTAGGTCGCAGGTCACTTTCTCAGGAGCCTCCTGGCAGGGACCTCTGGTTGGCATGGATTCAATGCCACAGGCAGAAGACTGTCATGCGCAGTAAGGATGCTCAACATGGCGTTACGAGTGTCTCTCAGACCCTCAGAATCGCGGTACATGAAAAGTAAGCGAAAACAAATTAAAACACAGAAATAAATGATTACACTGTATACCATGAATTGCTACTCTATACCCCTTATTTTATAATATCTATAGCGTTAGGGTAAATGCGGAACAAACGACTTTGAAAGAGCAGCTTTGCAAGCAAGGAGCATATGAGGAGACAAAGCGGCCATATTAGCTGTGTTGCGCATGAGCAAACATTTCCCACCAGAACTGCGAGTACGTCACGTCACGTGAGTGTGACTAACGCATGCGCAGAAGAAACCCCGCCAAGCAGCGGCCATTTTCAGTGGCAAGCGTATTAATGTTAGTAAACACATAGGCAAGCTTCACTGGGACACCCAAAATGTCAGAATAACAGGGAAATTAGTAAGACAAACAGGTTGGATTACTTTGTTACATATTATTCGAGGTTCATGAATTCAAGCAAGTCGCGTAATATGCAAATCCTTGCTCCATCAACTAAACCTGTTAGTACTCTAGAGCATTTAGCTATCAACCAAGAACTTACAGGGGAACAAAAGATATCTCTGCAGAACGCCCTGGCTCCGTTTTCCCCTTTATTCTCCGACCTCCCTGGTATACATCCCTAGCCCAACATTCCATTCACACTCAACCTGGAAAAGTGATCAAACAAAAACCATACCGCATCCCCGCAGCCAGAAGAGAGGCATTGAACAAGAAGTGAAAAAAATGTTGGCCCTAGGAGTCATACGACCCTCACAGAGTGAGTGGGCTTTGCCAATTGTCCTAGTACCAAAGCCGGACGGTTCTGCCCATTTTTGCATTGATTTTAGAGCTATCAATGCAATATCAAAGTGTGATTCCTACCCGCTCCCACGTGTGGACGAGCTCATTGAAAAACTAGGTGAGGCACAGTACATCACAACACTCGATCTCACAAAAGGGTACTGGCAGGTGCCCCTCAATCCACAAGACCAGGAAAAAACAGCCTTTTTCCACACCTTCTGGTTTGTACGAATTTACCATTTTACCCTTTGGGCTACACGGGGCACCTGCCACTTTTCAACGCCTCATGAACAAAGTACTGGCGGGTCACCAAGTCTACTCTTCGGCATACTTGGATGACATAGTCATCTTTATCCCCACATGGGACACACACACAGCATTGTCAACAAGTGTTACAACCTCTTCAATCTGCTGGTTTACACATCAGTGCCAAGAAATCAAAAGCAGGTTTCCAGAAAGTAAAATATTTAGGGTTCCTATTAGGAAACGGACACATAGAACCAAAGGAAGAAAAGGTTAAAGCCATTAGGCAAGCCCCTTTCCCTAGCACTAAGAAGGAGGTCAGGGCTTTTTTGGGCCTCCTTGGATATTATCGCCGTTTCATACTTCAGTATTCTGAAATGGCAGCCCCCTAACAGACCTCCTAAAGAAAGATGTTAAAGCCAAAGACCTACTCTATCCACCTCTTGCTGCTACACAGGCCTTCCTTAAGTTAAAAAACGCTATCAACTCAGGTCCCATATTACGTTCCCCAGACTTCTCCAAACCTTTCCTCTTACAAACCGATGCATCAGAACATGGGGTGGGGGCGGTCCTTTCTCAACTATGTCCTGATGGCATTGAACACCCTGTCCTCTTTTTGAACCGCAAGTTGTATCCTAGGGAACAAAAATATCCCATAATAGAAAAAGAATGTCTTGCCATCAACTGGGCAGTGGATAAGTTGCGGTACTACCTTGAGGGCTCTCACTTCATCCTTTATACCGATCATGCCCCACTCCTGTGGTTGAGCAGAAACAAAGGGAACAATCAACGTATCCTACGCTGGTTTCTGTCTATACAGCCCTTCTTCTTTGAAGTTCGCCATCGCAAAGGATCTGAGAATGTAAATGCGGGTTTCCTTTACTGGGTTTCCCTGTTCCCCGATCGGGAACAGACTGGGGTAGGGGTGTGTGCGAAGGGCTATATGACGATCATACCTCCTCGGAGCTGCCATTTGAACCTTTACCCTCTCACCTGTCTCCGTGTTCCCTCCTCTGCTTCCAGGCCCCGGATATCACCTCTCAGGAGCATTGGCCCTTTAAGACATCCCCTTCGGCCGCGCACGTGATGTGGTCACATGATCCTGGCTTCTCCAAAAGGGAGGAAACGGAAGAGACACAGCGTTCGCTTGCTCTCCAGAAACGCTGGGAAGAAACCGCTGAGGAGTCCAGGAAAGAAAGAAGCGTACGGACCTTTGTGATTGCGCTAGCGTTCGGGAAAGACTACCGACTCCGCACAACCAGGAAGAAGAATTCCTCCCAATGAAGAAGCCGCCACCCGAAGACGACGAAAAGAGGGGACCGGGCCCCTCCCGGCACCGTGCTGAAAGCGGCCACGGCCCAGGAGCGTCATGGCTCCACAAGGTACGGGGTCAGTTAGGTGCAGTCTGGGGTAGGGGAAGGCCGGGGTTGCAGGGTGAACGCACCAGGGCTACAGAGTAAACCAAAATACCCGGGATTAGTAATATAGCTCTTAGAGCTCTCCTGGTAGTAGTACGAATCACGGTGGTGGCCGGATGCCTAGCCCTTCACTCCCTTCCCTGACTGCTCTATAAGTAAGGAAAAGACCTTGGCACCAAAACCTTCTTTTCTTTTCTTTTGTGTTACCGGACCTGAACCATTTCTTTTGGGACTCTGCACGACGAGTCAACCCTTCTGTTTTGGGATTCTGAAGCCCAGAGAAGTTACTCTCTGACAAGAAGAGAGAGAAGACGTTCTTCTAACCCCTAAAAGACTTGAAGTTATTTAGAGACCGTGGCCTTTATTTGTGATATAACAAATAAACGGATGAAACAAACCAGTCCCTGTCTTAGTCTTACTTCTCCACTGTCCTTCTAGTTTCGGTAGGGATCCACTTGAAGATCCTGCGAAGCATGCGAAGAGTGTTGAAGCAGGAGGAGGAGACGGTGTTGACCTGCTTTGTCATGGAAAGTTTGGAGTCAGGGATGATCCCCAGGTTTCGTGCGTGGTCGGTGGGTGTAGGGAGTGCTCCTAGTGCCGTCGGCCACCAGGAGTCGTCCCAGGCCAAGGGGGTGGAACCGAGGATGAGGACCTCCGTCTTGTCCGAGTTCAGTTTCAGACAGCTGTTCCCCATCCAGTCGGTGATGGCCTTCATTCCTTCGTGGAGGTTGGTTTTGGCAGTGTGGTGGTCCTTGGTGAGCGAGAGGATAAGCTAGGTGTTGTCGGCGTAGGAGATAATGTTGAGGTCATGCTGTCGGGCGGCGTGGGCGAGTGGAGCCATGTAAACGTTGAACAGCGTTGGGCTGAGGGATGAGCCTTGGGGGGGCTCATCCCTGTCTCCCATTGCCTTCAAAGATATTAGAGAAAGCCATGAATCAGGAGCTGATGGAGTACGCAGATTCTAACAATATCCTGGACTCCTCACAGCATGGTTTCAGATCACGACACTCTACAGAATCTGCTCTGATAATGGCAACTGAGGAGATTCGTAAGGTCATGGATGAAGGTGGTAGAACTGTTTTAATTCTACTTGATTTAACGGCTGCTTTTGACACCGTGAATCATGTGGATCTATTGCAGCAGCTTGGAGCTGTGGGTGTCAAGGACACAGCCCTAACATTGCTCATGTCCTTCCTGGACTCCAGGGTACAACAAATCTACTGGGACGGAATCCAGTCCGGAGAACTCCTACTCCCGTGCGGAGTCCCTCAGGGTTCAGCCTTATCCCCCCACATTGTTCAATCTGTATGTGACTCCACTGGCCAAATTGATAAAAGATAAAGGTTTAAAACTAGTGTCATAGGCAGATGACACTCAGTTAGTGGTGTCACTTACACAGAGTGTCGAAGCTACAGCAGAACGGTTCCAAAACTGCCTCACAAGTGTGATGGGCTGAATTAATACAAATTTCCTAAAGCTCAATACAGAGAAAACTGAGGTAATTCGGCCAAAAACCCTCAATTTGGAATCACCTACGGTGGCCCCCAGAAGCTGGCACCTGCCCCATCCCTTTGCCAAAGGCAAAAAAATCTAGGTTTTCTGATTGACAAGAACTTCACACTTACCTCACAAGTTAATCAAGTTACCTCGGCCTGCTTTTTTATGGTTAAGGTCCTGCGAAAAATACTGCAGTTTATTCCTTTCTCTCTAAGAAAAACGGTAGTAGGAGCCTTGGTTCTATCGTGAATTGACTACTGCAATGCACTGTATGTTGGAGCTGGGAAAAGACAGCTTTCGAAACTTCAGTCATTGCAGAACGCTGCCATAAGAATACTGTTGGATCTTCCTAAACATCACCCGACGTCGAGTGGGATAAAGCAGCTACATTGGCTCCCAGTCTGACGATGGGTGGACTTTAAGGCATTATGCCTAGTTCACAAAGCTGTATACCGAGGAGGTGCAGCGGATATCAAATCTCTCTTTCCACGGTATGTACCGACCCTCGCATTAAGGTCTGGCAGCCTGGGGCTGGTCAGCCCCCCTAAGATAAGAAGAGCCCGATGGGGAGGCAAGGGCTTTTCATTTCAAGCGGCAAAGCTATGGAACTCCCACCCTACAGAGCTACGCTTGCAAGCCAACAAGATCCTGTTCAGAAAGGCATTAAAAACTTGGCTTTTCATAAAATCCTAGTTCAGGAGCAGCCACTCCTTATCCTCAGTCAGTCTGTTCCTTTGTCTGTGAACGTTGGTATAACATATTATTATTTAACCTTGTGTGTTCTTGTGCACTCCAACTCCTCTTTGAACCACGATTACCAATAACAGTTTGTAGATCGTACTTCAAAAAACAAAGGATGCACTCAACTGGTGTTTTCTATTAAGCTTGAAATAAACCTTCATTTACCTCCACATGTTTCCACCATTAAATTATTTCTCCCTTTTCAGACACTAAATTAATTGACCCAAAATGGGCGGAGTGGGTGCTCACCCCGTAATGCTGCCCTGGGCATTCTGATGCTTCCATTGTGATATCAAGACACCATCCCCGACTGGAGACCTGCTCTCCCACACTACAAAAGTACACCCAACTCTGAGCTTGCACCGGTACGTCATTGGACACACCGATGGTGGCAGGTGAGCAGTGAAGCCTCGGTGCACAGGACCTACAATTGAGCACAGTGCCGGGAAGGGGCTGGGGTGCAGCAGCCTGTGTGCACAGGTGCAGGCAAGTGATGTCCGGTAGCTAATAATCTAATCTCTGGCCATATTGTGGGAGAGGTTAGGTGCATCAGCCTGGGTGCCCAGGTGCTAACAAGCAATGTAGCCGTCCGCAATGATGTGATCTCTGACCTCATTCAGTCACATCTCTATCTCATTTTAAAGGCCTGCTGGACCGTACTGTAGGCCTGAGCCAGCGGGCAGCGCTACCCTACAGACACGTGTAGAGCACGGTGCTGCGGGAGAGGGTGGGGTACATCAGCTTGGGTGCGCAGGTGCGAACAAGCGATGTTGCTGTGCGTAATGATGTGATCTCTGACCTGATTCAGTCTCATCTCTGTCTCATTTTAAGGACCAGCTGGACCGTACTGTAGGCCAGAGCCAGCGGGCAGCGCTGTCCTACAGACACGTGGCGTTGACTTTTAGGGCACTGCAGTGAGCTTATTACTAAGTGTACATGCACACAGGCTTCCGCCACTGCATTACACGTGCACATTATGCTTCTAGCACGTGCTCTGTTCCTTTGTATGTAAACGTTGGCATAACATATTATTATTTAACCTTCTGTATTCTCGTGCACTCCAACTCCTCTTTGAACCACGATTACCACTAACAGTTGGTAGATCGTACTTCAAAAAAGAAGGATGCACTCAACTGGTGTTTTCTATTAAGCTTGAAATAAACCTTCATTTACATCCAGACGTTTCAACCATTAAATTATTTCTCCCTTTTCAGACACTGAATTGATTGAGCCAAAATGGCGGAGCGGGTGCTCACCCCATCATGATGCCTCGGCATTCTGACGCCTTCCATCATGGTATCAAGACACCGTCCCCAACCGGAGACATGCTCTCCCACCCTACAAAGGTACCCCGGACTCGGAGCTTGCACCAACACGTCGTTGGACACATTGATGGTGGCAGGTGAGCAGTGAAGCCTGGGTGCGCAGGACATACAATTGAGCACAGTGCAGGGGAAGGTGCTGGGGTGCAGCACCCTGGGTGCACAGGTGCAGGCAAGCGATGTTCCCGTAGCTAATAATGTAATTTCTGGCCTCATTCATATGTTTCATTTTTTTAAGGACTTGCAGGACCACACTCTTTCTCGCGGACCCCAGCGTCCTAGACAAACGGGTGACGGGAGGTAAACACTGAGGGCTGGGTGCAGTAGGCCGACGCTCTGTTTCCTCCTCACTGTGTTCTTTTGACCCTCCCTCCCCTTCTCCCTTCCACCCACTCCCTCTCCCTCCCATTCTCAATATCTTCCTTTCATTCGGACTACCTTTCTTTTCCTCTTCCACATGGCACACATACTTATGTTTCATTTTTGTCTTGCAGGTTTTGTATGCTGCTTCCGGAGGAGTCCCACCCATGCATTTCATGTTATACTGTTGTTTGTTCTAATAAACTTGTGTTTCCATGTATTTGTGTTGCTTTAATAAAGGTTTTTTTTTCCAATAAATAAGTGAGTGTATAGGTCTTCTTTTTCTGACAACACTTGTCTGTAGTTTATTGTGAAAAACGTCTGTTTATAGGAGGTTATGATGGAAGACATCTGTAATTTTGCGGTGCATCTACCAAATATAAACCATCAGACTATTACATAAATGAAGCCTCCGTAATTCTACAACTGCAAGGGTTCAATGCATGTATCACTTTATAACACCATGAGTACTGCCCGTGTGATTCCAGAACCAATAAGGCACTGCCTAGGACCATCGAGGCTTCAGGGATTGCCGAGGCCCACCCTGCATAATTAAGTAAAGCCCCGTAGGGGGGCGATCCCTGGACTTCAGTTGGCCACGAAGCCCCCCGAACAATTAGTAAACAATACCCGGGAAGGTGGCGATCCCCTAGGCTGCAAAACGTCTCTGTGCCCTCCCGCGCCTAATTTACATGTGACATTAAGATCCCCAGTCCTACAGGGACCCCGCAATATAATAATAGGATTGGCCATGGAACATTACCCACCAGGGGCCACATTTAAATGAATGGGTGAGACCCCGCTTCTCTCTCTTTTTTATTTTCATTTTTACCATCCGGATCCGCTCTATTAAAGCGATACAAGGTTTCCCCCCCTCGCTTCAACTAGTCAAACAAGGATTTGCTATCACAGGGTGGAAGCCATGCACCCGCCCTCTAATAGCAAACATAAATGTCCCGCGGATGCACACCCCGGGACATTGTATGAGCTGCGTCTGGGAGGTCACGCTCCCTAGGACCATGATGCATTGGTTAGTATAAACGCATACTAACACTACTTACACACGTGTAGTACAGTGACCAGAGTGTAGTGAAGAGCCAGAGGAAGCGCAAAATCTAAAAATATAAATCCTACCAGAGGTCGAATGACATAGTTCTATGAGCCGACGACCCTGGGATGAGAAGAAACAGCTATACACAAAAACCTCCCACAGGTTACAGTGCTCCTACCCTTCTTTGCTACTTTTTTTGCCCTTTTTCCCCTTACTCACTTCAACGGAATCACAAAATGGCGGCCAACACGTCCTAGTTGCAACCGCTCACAGCACTCGCAAGCAATAAGCAGCAAGCTCATGCTCGTAATGCCTCAGCCAATCAAATGGCAGAATTCCCAAATATCGATATCTGTAATTTTTGATATTTCTCCAAAACTACTGAACAGATTTACACCAAATAAACAGAAGTGTGCTTTCTAGACCGAGACCCTTCTCCCTGTCAAATTTGGAGTAATTCCGTTCACCCGTTCGACATGTAGCCTTGTCTAAAGTTTCCTATGGAAATTAACATAGAGAAAACACGTTTTGGGACCCCCTTTTATCTCGGCCCCTCCTTGACCAATCACCCCTAAACTTTCAACATAGGAGCTGATATCTATATATGTATTACTTTGCTTCTAATTTAGAATTTCCAATGCACTACTCTATATCTCTAGCAATATATCCTCTACCTCCACTCTGACTCATCTCAAACCTTATTCTAAACCTCTGTCCAATACCCTACCCTATTTTTTTTACCCTATACCACTCTGAATATATCCTCTACCTCAACTGTCTGACTCTTTTCAAACCTCATTCCACTACTCTTTTCAATGCACTACCCTATTTCTCACCCTATACCTCTATCAATACATTGTCTACCTCCACTGTCTCATTAATCCCAAAACCCATACCACTAGTATGATCCCCAAAATAACCCTTTCTAGACTGTTCCCTCCTCTACCCATCCTTGCATCATCTCATACCTCTTTTATTATTCAGATCTCCCAAAAAAGCCTTTCTAAACCCTTCCCTCTGACTCTAATCCCTCCACCTCCCCTTTACTCATCCCAAACCCCCTCCTACTGCTATGAACTCCAAAAAAAGAAAATTACCCAAAAAAATTCTAGACCATTCCCTCTTCTATCCCTCCACTATTCCTTTTCAATCCAAATAACAGACTACCATGTCCACCACTCAAATTAATTTCATATTTCCCTATACTAATTCCCCACTAATCCTGTTTGGGTTCCGGAGTAGCGTGCTACTCGGCGAATAGCACTTCAACACCTCATTAGGGGTTGCAAGCGCTATACAAATGCAAACCTTTCCTCTTCTATCGCGCCACTATCCTTCTCCATTGAAATAATAGACTAACATTTCCACCACTCAAATTACTTTTATATTTCACTATACTAATTCACCACTAATCCTTTATGGGTTTCAGAGTAGCGTGCTACTCACTCAAAAAGCA
Source organism: Lissotriton helveticus (assembly GCF_964261635.1). Lineage (NCBI taxonomy): Eukaryota > Metazoa > Chordata > Amphibia > Caudata > Salamandridae > Lissotriton > Lissotriton helveticus. The sequence continues at coordinate 1,864,158,684 of NC_136057.1, forward strand.
CTTCAACGCCTCGTTAGGGGTAGTAATTGCTATATAAATGCAATTAGAAAACAATGCAATTGCGGCATAGGATGTAATACGAAAGTTTGATAAAAGTCATTGCCTATCAAGGCCTACAACAGTTAGGAACTGACAAAAGGCTTCCATACATACGCTGAATTACATTTTTAATTATATCTTTATTGATTTTAAGCATTTTAGTAACATTTATTGAACAGCCTACAACTAGATTAACAATGCATTCTTTTTGGTCTTCAGCCGGATGATCCTGTCATATATCCTGAGTTTACGCCCGACCTCCGTGTGGATGAATCGTTGCAGAGTCTAATGGTGCAATCCCGAGAATTTTACCGGCTTGATTGACAGAGTTACATCGTGTTTTAATTCTCGGCCTAGCTCAGCTTCTGAGCCGGGGCCTCGAGTACTGGCCCAGCCGGGTTACAGTTGAACAACATCGGCCGTGGGACTCAGGCAGGGTCCGGTCTCTCGCAGTGGAGGTTATCCTTGCCCGATTCTGATGGCGGTCATTTGGTCTGGTTAACATCGAAGGAGTGGTGACAAGGCACGACTGTGGCTGTGGGCGGGGATCCCTATCCCGGAGACCCGGTTTGCCCACCGCCGGTGTTCGATGGGTCGAGGTCCTCGCTCGCGGTAGCGGAGTACAGATCGCTGCCGTGGTAATCGATAAGTCGCCCTCCGCTGCCGTCCGTTCTGCTCTTGCCTGTTCCCCTGGAGAGACCCGGCTCTCTGGGGAAAACGACCATCTTCGAAATCGAGCGAGAAGGGATCGGTCGGACGGAGTGTGAGCCGTCGCTTAGGACCGTACTAGCCGCCATCGGGGCACTTCACTCACATGTGGAAGCCATTGTCCCCAAAATGATCGCTGGTGTATTTGAGACAGGGCGTGTGAGACCGGACTCTGATCCATTGCAAGATCTAAAGCGAGCTAAGAGTCCCACAATGAACATCTTAACGGAGGATGAGGGCCCCGTGCAGAAAGATGTATTGAAGCCCTTGGTCAGTGTGCGGATAAATAATTGCGAACTTGGGACTTCGAAAGGATCGCTACAACCAACATTGCTGCCGACTGAGGTAGGACCACACGGTTCTCCATTCCCGGAGACTTCTATTGGTGACTTTCGGATTGCAACAACATCTTTTCCCTCCCTGGCAGTTTTACTACGTTCGCGGAGGAAACAACATTGGGACTTAATGTCGGTGAGGGAGATCTTCTGTGCGGATGGGGTTCTAAAAGACTTAACATTTTTGACTCGTTCCAGACTGAACTTTTTTGAACTCTTTTCGCACTTCGATTCTCCTGTGGATGCGGTGGTTCGACCGGAAGGAGTTTGCATGAAAGATCGGAAGGGCCATGGATGAGATTGACTGACTGGGTCTGATATCGTGGCCTCAATGGACATGGGATTTGCTACCATTATGCTTGCGGGAGGTTGGGCGGTGTTCACAACTTCCCCTGTTTCAACTTGCCTGTGTCTCCTGATAGCTTTTTGGTTATACTACAGGGGTTGCTTGTTCCTGGCGGGGGGAGGGGAGACCGGGAGCCTGTATGAACATTTCCTCCTCCACTTTTCTACTTTTAGTAATTAGTTAGATGGGGCGACAGGTACACTGCTAGTTGGGGTTAGGCGAAAGCCATATGCAGGGGTGCAGGGTGGGGGGAAGGGGTTCTTTGTATTGTCTATGTTTTTGTTTTTATGTTTAATATCCTATTAATATCCTGCTATTAGGTGCCTTCCTGATGGGCAATCCTGTTTGATGGGTGGACGGGTCCTGGGGGTGATATGATTTACTTGTCCTTTACAATGTGTTGCGGTTTATTATTGCGTGTTAGTTGCGGCAGTTCACTGCCCTACTGTGTTACGTTCTCTTGCCACTCGAAATTGCCCTGTTCCCTACAATTCTGTCTCTATGGGTGGTGAGGTTTGTGATTGATGCTGGTTGAACTGAACTTTATATCACCTATATATTATACGACTGCACACCAGTTACAATCTATGATTCAGCTTTTCCTCGGGGGTCACCCGTCTATTCCGTTATTATGATTGTAATATTGTTGTTTGTTCCGTGATGTAAGGCACCTGTCGTTGGTTTTTCTTGTTTTCTATTAATAAAAATATATTTTTTTTAAAAACAATGCATTCTTTTTTATCATTTGGTGAGTGCCTGAACACGCTGCTTTCTGTATTCATTGTACGAATTGCCATTTATCCATTAGCATGGTACTACATTCTTGAATTCTTACTTCATCCATTCGAGGTGGTCCCATTTTCGGGTGGGTACATTATCGCTTTAGACAGTATTTCCCATAACATGTAATAGTGGTAATAAATATCACCCGAAACCTTTGAAAATTATGTTTTCAATCCATTTATATCGCTACACTTTTTTTTAATAAATTGTACAATTGAACGAAGAAGGGTTTCCCCTAATTCTTTTGAATTTAATTTTTTAGTAATGAGTTTATCTTTCTTTTTTAAAACAGAATGTGTTATGTAAATAATCTTACATGTGTTTTTACTTTTACTTTAAGGTAATGGATTACTAAGTAATCCAATCTTTTTTTTAACTTCTTTTTATTAAACAGCGATTGGTACATTTTTACAATGGTATAGACACAGGGTGATGCAGGCCGGTTATGAAGCAATGAAAATCACATCACATACAATCACACATTACAGCATCTCGTTTCCTGGTCCCTGTTGTATTTGTGATCCTCCCTTTCAATTTCCCTTTATTTCAGTTTCTGTATGTCTCCCACGAAATATTTTCCCATTTTTACGGGGCAAGTATTTTTCAACATGGCTGACATGCTTACCTATTGTAAATGGAGAACGCGCGGGTAGGAAGGACTGAATTTCAATAACAATGATTGGTTTCGAGCCATTTCTTTTGCAAACGGTCCACCATGTTTACCTGCAAAACTTCCCCTTCTCCTCCCTGAAGACTTTACAAATATAGGGCTGCTCGTTACAGAAGGCTGGTGCTCACCTTTGAATCACAGTTGCATCTACACATAACTTCAGAAATATTTTCTTTAGTTCATCTAATTTGGTGCCATACCCTTTATTTGGAAGGCATGGGACTAGTTTGCCTGACAGTAAAATGGCCGCCACTTGTAGACAAAATTAAATTTAAGAAAAAACGAAAGTTATATCTCTCCATCTTCCTGCGGGTAAAGTGCCTGACCTTAAGATGGCTGAGGGTTTGATGACAGCTAATGTTGACAACGTGCGCACGCGCATTATCCAATGTGTCATGGGCACCCCTCCCTCGCGCGTACTCGTGCCCTGGGCCGCGCGCGCCGCCGCAGGCTGAGGTAGAGAACGGCTGGAGAGTCAGGACTGTCGGCAGTGTTGTCTGGTCGGGGTATCTGCAGCACTCGAGCGCCCCCTGCCGATGAGGCTGGAGTGGGTAAGTGATGCAATTATGTGTTAACGGGGCTGGTCTGGGTGAGAGGTACTAAACATTAACCAACCTGCTAGAAGTATGCCCCTTGTAGAAACAAACACAGTCCTACAGGAAGCAATCACCCATCTGTGGGAGCTAAACTTTCTGCAGGAATTGGGCACCCTTCTATGTGAGCAATGCCATTAATTTCCTATTTTGGAACCATATATCCTCCAAAAACTACCCCCTTGCTTGGGACAAGGCGCCTTGTGAAAAGATTACAACTCAACTTCTTCAAGGACCACACCCTCTTATAGGAACCGGGCACTTTACTATGGGAAACAGGCACCTTCCTCTGACAGCACTGCAAGTCCAGCAGTGCAAGTAATCTGCAGGTACTAGAAAACTCAGAAAATAGCATCACCGATCTTTTGCAGGATGATGGCACATGATACACTAAGAGAACAACACCACATACTTCTAGACACCAGGCGCATTTCTGCAAGAGAAATACCTACTTTTTTGCAGTTTTGTATAGTGGGAACTCGACCTGAAGGTATTGCAGCGCTATACATGAGCACCAGTTACATTACAGAAGGAGAAGAATCGGGCACCCTTTGAAAGCAGCACCGCCGCTTGCCTCCTTCAGTATTCAGACAGCCTCATATTAGAGGAGCACTACTGGTACCTTCCTGCATGAAGCAGACTCCCATCTTAAAGAAAGCATTCATTTACGGGACTGTGACACCTTAATGGGAAAAGCTCCATGCTGCTAAACTCCCCCTTTTGCAAGAACGAAGCAATTCCCTGAGAAGTACAGGAAACTCCTGCTGGAACAGCTACATAATCATGTTCTCTGTCCCGGAAGCAGCATTCTCCCTCCTGCAGGAACAACCCTCAATAAGGAATTAGTTCATATCAGAGGGCGAGCATCACCTTCCTGCAGAAGGGCAGGACTAGATACACACTTGTCTGCAGAATCTACCCCCCCCCCTGCATGTACCAAGCTCCCTTTGCAGGTTAAATAACAAGATGAGCAAATAGGCCAAGGCGCTATCCTGTAGGCTGCAAGGACCGCGTTCACCCCTTCAACAACAGAAGACAACCTGACCGTGCCTCGCAGGAGCAGCACCTGCTGTTTGCGTAGGTCACATCCCTTTAGTCTGTGTAGTAGTCATATGTCCTTAGACACAGAAAGGCTCTTTGAGGAAAAGACGCCGCGCTGTTTTAGTCAGTGCTTTACACGGGCAGTCACTGTCCGGTACTGAAAACCTGCGCTTCTTAGCACTGCTGCTGTACATTTAATGGGAGAATATCGGCAACCCTCGTTTACTAGCAGAACTCACCATTTTAGGTGGAGCACAGTGTTTTACAGGAAGAACCCCCAGCCAGGCATCTGACACACTACTGCAGGTCGCACTAGACCTCATTGAATGAGATTATGCGTCTGTAATGCTAGTGAAAATAAATGTTGCCCAATAAAATATGGTATTTAGAGCAAGTATAGTAATATGCCCAGCCATTTATTATTAAAGTACAAAAGTCAATTCCTATATTTTGGCTTTTGTAAAACGATCTCCTAAGTCTTGGAGTGAGGTGGCATGATAATCCTCTAGAACTGAACGCTGCTGCTTCAAATGGGCCTATGCAGTGCGGTTATGCTCTGAGTTTGCTTAAATAACTATCTTTATAACTAGAGCACATGAAAGAACAGCATGGTAAAACCATATATGTGTAATGGTGGCAACCTAGGCCCACCTAGGGATATGACAGACCCTTACTTGGTGCCCCCAATAAACTACGCTGTGCACACATATGGCGGTTATGTGCTGAAATGAAAATGAAAAGAATAAACATGAAATAATAAGTATAAGTGGTACAAAAAAGAAATACAGGATTGCCAGTTTGGCTAGTGCCGCAGTGCATTTGGTTTGGGACGCATAATACGTCCCATTCATTAAGGTTATGTGCTTTGGCCACAAGCGGCCGCAGCATCTTTATTTAATTCCTTGAGCCGAGCCCTGCCCTCCGAGTGCATTGCATTGTAATGCCTGGATGGTTCACTGCATCTCTTCTAACCTTTAAAAGAAAAAGAAGAAAACCACAAAATTATGCTGTACGTTGTGAGAGACATGTGTATTATGCAATAACTCCACACACAAAGTCTTTCAGCTTCCGACTGGGTCGAGGGTTGGCTCTCAGGTGATACGGCTGACCTTGTTGGAGGATTCACTGACACTGGGTGCAGGATGGTCTTATGCTATTGTCTAACGTTCACCCCCAGCAGCTTCATTTCTGTTGCCCCTACTGGACTTTCCTTCCCAAGTTTTCCCAACTGCCTCATTCCAGGTCGGTAAACTACTTCAAAGGTGTAGTGATGCAACTGGACTGCCCATCTTTCAATTCTCGGAGGACCAAGCTGTGCTGATCTTCCAAACAGCAGTACTAAGGGCTTATGGTCAGTAATTATTCGAAATTGGTGGCCACAAAGATACAGGTGGAAGTGTTTGCAGGCCCACCTGATGGCTAATGTCTCTTTTTCTATTTGAGCATATCTGATTTTGACAGCTGTGAGGGCGCAGCTAGCATATGCAATAGTTACCCACTCCTCATTGTCTTTCAATTGCACGAATACTGCTCCTTTCCCTACCGGGCTGGCATCTACAATTAGTTCAGTCTTCCTCGTGGGAGTGAAGTATTCCATCGTTGCATTATAAAGGAGTGCTTTCTTGACATTTCTAAATCCTGGCGCTGCTTTGTCGTTCCAGTTCCAACAGACATCTTTTTTCGTCTGGGTCTGAGAGGGTAGCCAAATTATGGATGAACCTTCTGCAGTAATAGGCCAGCCCTAGAAAACTGCTTACCTCTAAGGGAACCACCGCAGTCCTGACGTCTTCGATCTTCTGCGGATCCACCTGCGAGCCATCCTTGGGAAATTGGTACCCGAAAAATTCCACCTCATTGGAGTAGAAGGAGAACAGCCCCCGTTCCACCAGCCACTGCAGGATGGCTCTCAATATGCTGTGGTGTTCCTCTAGAGTGCCAGAAAAAAACAATAAGGTATCGCTCACATTGACTACTCCAAACAGGCCAGAGAGCTCCTCACAAATAGCGTTCTGGAAGACTACCCCCTGCAGACGACACTCCAAAACGTAGGTGCTTGAACCTTTGCAACACCACATGGGGGGAAAATGTTGTGATGTACCGGCTGGACCCTTCCAGTATCAATTGGTGATATCCGGAGTTGAGGTAGATCATAAAAAACCATTTGGCTCTTTCCAGGGGAGCCACAATCTTGCCGATTGTTGGGGTAATGTGCCTGTCTCTACAAATAGCCTTGTACGGTAGTCGCATATCCACGCATAACCTTATGGTGCCAGGTTGTTTGTGTTTCGGCACAATGACAAGCGGTGATACCCATGGCATGGAGATGGTTCCCATTTCTATGACTCCAGCCTGCTCCAGCTCTTTTTACACCCGTGGGTGGTGATGAAAAGGCACCCATTCGGTGTCACAGCGCCACAGACCTAACAAAGGTGTTGATGTGCAGTTTGACTTGGACACCTTTCAGGCATCCCAACCCCCTCAAACAGTTCGGGAAACTCTGCAAGAATATCCTTAAACATTAGATTTATGTGTGTGTTTGGCGAAAAACACCAGACCCAAATCCTCAGCCGTATGACAACCCAGCAGGGTTCCTATGCCGTTTTTGGTCATATGAACCTTGGCCCATAGCTTGTTAGGCCCATGAGCCACTTCCACCTCTATGACTCTTTGTAGAGGTATGAGGTCTGTTCCCCCATATTTATAGATTTTAGCCTTCATTGGGGTGATGTCAGGCTTTGGGTTTATTTTGAGGAGCTGCTTATAGTCAATGACATTCACTGATGCTCCGATGTCGATGAGCGTGTGGTGGTAGTGCCACCAATGTCCACTTGGTACATGGGTGGGGTCTTCTCCTTTGATTGTTGCATCATGCAAACGATATTGTAAATGCATCCTCGCCATCCTCCTCCTCAAAAGTACTCCTCTGAGCATCGATTGCGGGTGTTTGGGAGTTTCCTCCCTCTTCTAAGGATAGCCATCAAATGTAGAAAGTCGTTTGGCCTCTCGCGTTACCGATCGGCCTTCCACTGGAACTGCAACACACTTTCGCAAAATGATTTGGGCATCTGCATTTCAAATAGGGTTTGCCTTGAGCTGGGCCGCCCCTCAGCTAGTGGTTGGAAAGGCCGCAATTTCCACAGCTCTTCTCAGTCACTCTTGTTTGTGCCCTTGGTATCACAGGGTCACCCTGGCCATCGTTGGATTGCTTCCACATGCTCCTCTTTGACATTTACTGCTCTGAACATGGGTGTGGCTGAAGTGCTGTGGTTTAGGGCGGACTTGGTCTCGCTGGTCCTCGAGTCTGCGAGCTCGTGTGACCAAGCCAATATCAAGATGTCCAATGTGATGTCTGGTGGTCTCAGAATCAGCTTTCTAAGAGTAGACAAGCCACACCCATGTATCAGCTGTGCTCGGATCTCATCCAGCTTATCAATCCCCGTACAGGTGCTTGCCAGTTTACTTAGTCTTGTAAAGAAGGCATCAACAAACTCGCCTTCCTCTTGGTGGGCTTGGCGTAACTTGAAACGTTCATAATTAGGGTTTAATTGTGTCAAAATGTCTAATCAAAGCATTAGCAGCCGCATCAAAGTCATCGTCTGACCCCCGTATTGGGTAAGTTCTCAAATAGTTCATACAGTTTATCACCATGGGTCGGTTTACTGCTCCATCTGTCTCGCACATCGCACAAAATAATGCTGCAGGCGTCCTATCCATTGGCGCCATTGTGGCGGGCTGTTGTAGGATCTACCAACTGGCTTGAACCATGAGCATTCCACGATACTTCCATATCTCCTCTTTTAATTATGATCTTGGTCCCTCAAACTCGCACTACGTGCCATACATCCTTCTCGAATGGAGTACGAAATTTCCACCATTGGTGGCGGTTTTTGATCATTACAAAGTTGCCTTCCTTGATGTTGGGCTCCGACGTTCCCGGTCTCTGCTGTCTCCTTCATTTTTTTTTTTTTCACAACCAATTTTATTGAGCAAATGAGCATTGAGAATGTGGCATCTCCACAACCGAAGAACACCACGACAGTATCCAAACAGCAATTACATAGGCAGCAAATGCAAGAGTAGACTCATAAAATATGCTCAGTATAGAAACACCCCAGTGACCCACCCTAACCCACAACTCCACCCCCCCAGCCCCGGACACCCCCCAACCCCCCCCACCACACGTGCATAGAAAGCAATAAAGAAAAGTAAGTAGGTGCAGCGCCACCAGGGCAATGTTACTTCGGGCCAACAGTGTCACTATGATCAAATGTCCTCCTCACGCTCCGCTGGGGGGGTCCAGAAGTAGACCACGATAGTCAGCCCACCGCTTCAAAATTTTGAAGTGCTTGTGAGGACAGCCCCGTGCTTCAAAGACCGGCCTCTCCAGACCCATGAAGTAATCCAGCCCCGCCTTCCAAGCAGAAAGGGGGGGGGGCCCTCACCGCTTTCCATGCCCGGGCCAGGTCTCGCTTGGCCACAACCAGCCCCAAGAGCAGCAAATGGCGCTTATACATGTTACCCCCAATCCCTTCCATGATGTGCAAGAGGCCCAACCGGTGGGTACGAGGAAGGTCCCAGCCCAGCACCTCAGCCAGGCAACTCCACACACCCCTCCAGAACCCAGTCAGCCGGCCACACGTCCACACAGTATGCAGTAAGGACCCAGGCACCGACCCACAGCGCAAGCATTCCGGGGATGCAATCAAACCAGCTTTCCACAATCGTTCACGTGTATAGTATGCCCGATGCAGGTACTTGAACTGAATGAGCCGGAGCCGGATGGCAATGGCAGTTCCACGTGGGGACTCCAGCGCCTCCCTCCAATCGTCTTCATCGAGGGGACCCACGTCCACCTCCCACGCCTCACGAAGGGAGTGCAGGGTGGAGGAGCAGTGGACAACAAGTGTCTGGTATATCTTGGAGACCTTTCTGTCTCCCAAGTCTCCCATAAACACCTTGGCCTCGATCGGGCTAAACTCTGGCAAGGAGTCGAGACCGGCGATGCTCGGGGCGAGGGCATGGCGCAGCTGAAGGTAGCGGAAGAACTGGGACTGAGGCATCTGGAATTCCGTGCGGAGCTCCTCGAAGGATTTGAGAGTGGTGCCAGACACGACCTGGCCCAGTTGTGTAACCCCTATTGCCTCCCAACCCTCAAAGCCGGCCAGAGCCGCTAGCTCTGGGAGCAGACCATTATGCCAAAGCGGCGTCTCAGCCGTCAACTTGCCCCACCATCCCATGCGGCGCAAGGATTGTCGCCACACGGCAAAGACCACCCTTGTGACCGAGGGTAACCCACGACGCAGGCGAGCCGAATACAGGATGGTGTGGAGCGTATGGTCACCCATGAGTGACCGTTCCAGGGCGTAGGCCGGATCGCTCCTATCGCCATACCACCACTCATTAAGAACAAGTAACTGGGAAGCCTGGTAGTAGGAGAGGAGGTCCGAGGTGGCCAGACCGCCACAGTATGTGGACAGAAAACACGTCTTCAGTGCTACTCTGGCCGCACCCCCATCCCACAGGAAACGACCCAAAACCGAGTTAACCTGACGGAACCACTCCAGGCCGATGGGGTATGGGAAGTTCTGGAGCTGGTACAGTAGACGCGGAAGCGCCACCATCTTGAAGATGGCCGATCTACCAAAGATAGTGAGCGGCATCCTGGACCAAGTTTTGACATCAGCCTGTACCCGTTCCCACACCGGCAGGACTCCACGCGCCCAGGCCACAACCCGCGACTCCGATAGAAAAACGCCCAAGTACTTTAGGCCTCCCGTCGCCACTCGCAACTCCGCAGCCCAGGGGTCGGCGACCACTCCGCCGCCCAGCACCCACAGGGTCGATTTGTTAAGGTTGAGACGGAGGCCCGATGCCTCGCCGAACGCCCGCATAATCTCCAGGACCCGGGGGCCCGAGCGTTGCAGGTCGGTGAGAAAGAAGAGGACGTCATCCGCATACAGCGCAATTCTGTCCGCCAGGTCCCCATTCCAGACAAAGCCACACAATCGGGCATCCACTCGTACCCGCGACGCCAGGGGCTCCATGGCAAGGGCAAATAGATACGGGGACAGGGGGCAGCCCTGCCGAGTGCCACGTCTTATATGGAAACGCCCAGAGGTAGCTCCGGCCACACGGACCGAGGCCGTCACGTTAGTGTAGAGGAGACGGACATACGACAGGAAAACCGGCCCCAGGTTGAGGCGGGCCAGGAGGGCAAACAGATAAACCCAACTCACAGAATCAAAGGCCCTGTCCATATCAGCCAAGAAGAGTGCCGCCTGCCCATCGCTAGCTCCCATAGCATCCACTGCCGCTTGCGCCCGTCGGATGTTGTGTCGGGTGGCCCTCCCTGGCATGAATCCAGCCTGGTCTGGGTGGACCAGGTCAGTGATGTGGGGTAGCAGGCGGTTCGCTAAGGCCTTAGCCAGGATCTTAGCCTCGATGTTTAACAAGGAAATAGGCCGGTAAGAGTCGTATCTGTCCGGCTCCCTACCCGGTTTTAAGAAGACCACGATCTCGGCATGGCGCCAGTCCGGCGGCATCTCCCCCTGAACCCGCGCCGCCTCCAGGGCACGCCGATAGTGGGGCCCCAGCTGGACGTGAAACTTTTTATAGAATTCACACGGGTAGCCACTCGGGCCGGGCGCCTTCCCGGCATTCAGTTGACCAAGGGCCTCCCCGAGTTCCTCAGCCGTGAGCGGGGCGTCCAGGGCGGTCCTGGTCTCATCAGGAACGGCCCGCGGTAGCAGGTCGTCAAGATAAGCGGAGATCCCACCCTCCTCCAATTGGTCACAAGGGGCGTACTGCGTCTCGTAATAGCGGGCAAAGCTGGCCGCCAATAGGGCCGGGTCAGTCATAACTGAGCCGTCCTCAGCCGTAAGACCCGGCAACACAAGAGGCTGGAAAGTCGCCTGACACAACCTGTGTAGCATAGTGCAGGATTTGTCGCCCCACTGGTATACCCTGCTACGCGTGGCGAGCCACGCCTGCCGGGCTTCATCGTGTAAGACGGAGGCGTACGATTGTTGGGCCTGTAGGAGCCGCCGCACCATGTCTTCGTCGCTCCCAAGACTACCCCGCCGTTCCAACTCCTCTACACGGGCGGCAGCGGTCACAATGGCTTCCTGATGCTTCCGCCTAGCAGCCACACACCATGCAATATCAATACCCCGTAGCGTGGGTTTCAGCGCCTCCCACACCACCATTGCATCCACATCACCCACAAGATTCTCACGCCAATAATGATCAATCGCCACGCGCAGGTGATGCACATACTCGGGCCGTTGCAGCTGCCAGGACGACATCCGCCATCTAAACGGCTGTCGTTGGGAAGGGAGGGTCATAGTTGCCAGGACCGGGGAGTGATCAGACAGGCCCCTGGGGAGTATCACCGCATCCCTGACACGACTCAGACAGGCACCCGGCACAAACAGATAGTCCAGCCTTGAAAAGGACCCATGCACCGCCGACACAAATGTGAATTCACGCGCAGCAGGATGAAAGTGGCGCCACACATCAACCCATCCCAGGCCACTCGCAGTCGCGCTCAATCTGGTGGGAGCAGCAGCGGGGGGGGGATCCACCACAGCCGGCGCCCGCCTCCGACGGTCCAGGCCCACATCCATAACCTCATTCCAGTCACCTCCCACCATGGTCAGCACCTCCGGAATCTCATCCCACAGCGCGAACAGCCGCTCAGACAGGGCCCATTGGAGAGGGGGGGGGGCGTACACGCTACCAAACACCACCTGTTCAGTACCCAGCTGGCCCTTGATGAAAACAAAGCGGCCCTGAGGGTCTATCCATTGCCTCTCATGCACATAAGCCACCCTGCGGTGCACCAGGATAGCCACCCCCCGCGAGCCCCTTGCAAACCCGGCATGGTACACTTGTTGAAATCCATACCTCTGGAGGCTAAGGGCCTTGGAACCCAGCATGTGGGTCTCCTGAAGCAGCAGCACATCTACCATCTCCCTCTTCCCCCATCGTAGCACAGCCCCACGCTTGATTTTATCCAAAATTCCCCTCACATTCCATGTCACAACACGCAGGGCCTTAGGAGAAGACATAGTCACGGCATCAGCCATAGTCAATACAGGAACCAGCACCCGGCCCTCCACACCACCCCGGCGCACCCCACAAAACAACAAAATCAACGATCATAGGCACGTGTGGTCCCCCCCTACCCATCCCAATACTCAGCAACCCCCCCCAGACCCAAGCCCCCCCAACCATCAGCAACCAAAGAACATCCCCCCACGCCCCACTCCCCCCACCCCAATACCTCAGAGAACATTGAAGCATCTGTCGCGGCATGGAAAGACCCGGGTCCAGAACAGAGAACCCAGGGCCCGCCATACCAATGGATCCCAACACCCCAATCAACACACACACACCACCCCCCCCACTACACTCACAACCGTGAGGGTCAGAGGCCCACAAAAGGTGCCTCCCGAGCCCTACCATGCTCCCGCTAAAAGCAATAGGAGTCAGTAACCGGGAACAGACTGGTCATAGGAAAGTCAAAAGAGAACAGTCTCACCAGCCTATGAAGGGCAACTCAGGACTCAGCAACAAGGCCCAGTCCCACCAGTGTTCAACTGCCGGCATCAGAGTGTTCCGAGTCCCTCGCACCACTCGTCTGCGATGCACTAGCAGAGGCCGCCCGCCTCCGAGACCGGGACCTCCGGTGTCGACCCCTCCGGTTCTGGTGGTTCGTCCGCTCCGGCGATGACCTCTGGGACCCGCCCGGATTCAGACCCGGCTGGGGATGCGGCCGGAGCTGCACCGTCTCATCAGTCCAACGGAAAACCTCCTCAGGTGAATCAAAGAAATGCGTCCTGGACTGATGTACCACTCGCAGACGGGCCGGGTATAGGAGAGAGTATTGGAGCTTCAAGCCCCTCAACTTGGCCTTGGCGGCCACAAAGGATTGTCTCTGCTTCTGCACCAACCTCGTGTAGTCGGGAAAAATCATGATGGTACGATTTTCAAAGGTAAGCGAGCCTTTGGTCCTTGCCTCCCTCAGGATGACATCACGGTCGTGAATTCAACAGCCGGGCTATGACTGACCTGGGACGCTCACCCTCCGGTGGCCGCTGGGTTAGGGCCCTATGCGCCCTCTCGATAACGAAGCACGTGGACAGCACCCCTTCGGGGAGCCAACTCTCCAGCCACCGGGTCAGGAACCCCTCCATGTCGTCTTTCTCGCACCTCTCCGGAAAGCCAATAAAGCGGAGGTTGTTCCTCCGTGCGCGCCCCTCGGCATCCTCCACGCGGGCCGCCAACGTCTTCTGGACTCCCTCCACTTCCGCCAACCGCTTCTTCAGGGCGCCGATGTCCGTTTCGGTCACCGTTATCCGGGACTCGGCCTCGGTGATCCGACCCACCGCATTCCGGAGGTCCTGGCGCAGCAGCGCGACATCTTCTCCCACCGCTCCGATTTTGGCATCAAGCGCATCCCGGGATTGGGTGATGGCCGCCAGGATCGCCGCATTGTCCGGTCCAGGGCCACCGCTGCCACCGGCCGCCCCGGAGCCACCACTAGGCCCCGTGAATTTATCGATAGGGCCATGCTTAGGCGGGCCGCCACCTCCAGTTCTGGTCATGGCCCAACACGGGCTCGCCGGGACCGCTCGCCGGGCAAGGCCGGCACCCCTTCCAACAAGGCTCAGGACCCCCCAGGTACTGCCACTAGCGTTGGAGGCCCCAGGCCCCTGAAGAGAACTGCAGTGGGAGAGTCCCAAGAGGCCAGCCCAGGCCCGAGGCCACGAAATCCGAGGACCGGTCTCACCCAGGCGGGACGGGCCGTCCCGGCGTTTATCCCCACAAATGTCTGCCCAAGGTGCAGGAACGGGGAGGCGCTGCCGTGGTCAGAGGGCAATCGTAGCAGTAGGGGTACTGAGTCAGGAGCGGTGCAGCGGACCCCACCGCCACCCGCGGGCCCACAGCCGCCGCCGGGCGTCACTTAACTCGGGAGCCCCGGTCTCCAGCCGGTCACCAGGCCGCTCCTCGCTGGTGCCTCCCCCGGACTGCAGGGGAGAGAGGTGTCCGCCCAAGGCACAAGGATGAGGGGCGCCGCCGCGGTCCACGGGCAGCCGCAGCAATTGGATGGAGCTAGGAGCCGTGCAGCTGAAGCCGTCACCACCCGCGAGCCCGCGACCTCCACCGGGCGTCCCGAAACTCGAGGACCCCGGTCTCCAGCCAGTCACCAGGCCTCACTCCGTCGTTGCCTCTCCGGGATTTCAGGGGAGAGAGGCGTCCACCCAAGGCACAAGGATGAGGGGTGCCACCGCGGTCCGCGGGCAGCTGCAGCAGTAGGACGGAGCCAGTAGCGGCGCAGCTGAAGCCGCCACCACCCGCGAGCCCGCGACCACCGCCGGGCGTCCCGAAACTCGAGGACCCCGGTCTCCAGCCGGTCACCAGGCCGCAGGGCGCCGTCGCCTCCCAACGGGCACAGGAGAGAGAAGAGTGCAGGATCGGGACTCCGGAGCAGGCAAGGGACTCCACCAGCTTCGCGCCAGTCGCCGGGAAGCAGTATCGGGCTCGGGGACCAGGATAAGTGAACAAATTAAGGTCGGGCCGGCGGGAGCTCTACAAGGCTGCGACCGCCATCATCGCCCGGCAAGCCACGCCCCCGTCTCCTTCATTTTTGACCATTCTTTTTGCCTGGGCTGCTTGGATATCTAGTGCATGCAACACATTTAAATGTAATACTCATTTTAAATCTGAGTTATTTCACGGGACTTGATCCTGAAAAATATAAAGGGAAAAAGATACATACAAAAAGCCAAATGCGAATCTAGTCTTATTAATGATACCCAAACATAATTCTGAACAGAAATTTATATAGGGCAATATAGATTTGCAATTTATTACACATTTATATAACATATTTTAAAAAACCGAGAGATTAGGGGAATGCTGCCAGGTGCAGTACAAAGTGCAGAAGTGCGTGCTCAAGTGAAAGAGAGAAAATGAATATGAAAGATAATCCAATAATGTAAACAAAAGCTAAGGTTCTATTCCCTTAGTAAGAGCCTGCCCCAAGTATTTAATCATACGATTTGCTTATAGTTTTTAAGAGGGAGCAGGGGTATAGGCTTCAAAAATGGGGGAGATCGTCGACGTTTCGACCCTTGCGCTGTGGAGGGAGGATCAACACCTCAGGCACCAACTGTGGCCGCACTCTTACAGCGGGCATCTCATCAGCAAGGTACGCGTCTCTTGATACTTGGGGTATGCAGTTGCAGGATCGCCGCCTTGTCGCCAGTGTGAATGTGGCAAGCTAGGACACCTAGGTCCATTGACAGACCTGTACTTGGGGCCCACAATAAACTACGCAGCACACACGTATATGGCGGTTACGTGTTCAGGCCGCGACACCTTTATTTAATCCCTTGGGTCAATCCCGGCCCTCCAGGTGCTAAGGGGTACATTTTATTGTAATGCCCTGATTTATTTTTTGTAGATATATATATAGCACACACTTGACTCTAGGGTATTGGAGTGCTTTACAGAACACCAGTTACTAGCCGTAAGGCCACATCCTCTCCATGATGTATGATCCCTGATGGATCTGCATGATGTAGTGATGGTTCTCTACATTATGCAGAACCGCAAAGTACAATATGCTGTTACCGTTCTTGATGGAGGGTAGGGCCATCATGACCCGTGTACGCTTTGGCTCTCATCAGACGCGGACCTTTGCACACTGAGCAATGGTAATAAACAGTATATGTATACATAACATTTATTGGTTTAAAAGTACATAAGATATTTTATCAGTTTACGATCGTGTGAGTTGTACATTTTCGGTTTAGAGGCAGTATTTCTTCCTGTCTGGATATAAACTCTTCTTTGTGTCATGTTGTGACTGTTGACCCCACAGCAGCCCAGGTATATTTGTTTCTAGTTTATGGTACCCGGAACTTCCTTCATAGGTTAGAATGTTTTCTCTTAGCTTGTTGAATGAGAGAGTCTGCATTTACTTCCCATATTTGAGAAAGTTCGTGATACCAGAACGCTCCTGCCTTTGAATTTTCACAGTATGCTGTAGGCTTATTCTGCTTTTTGTCTGCTGTGTGACAACAGTTTAGCATTAGAGATTGTTTGAGTCAGCAATTGGTGCGTCCTAGTTTTTTATTGTACTGTATATAACTTTCTTCTGTGTTGTATCTCTGGATTTCCAGTTTGTTCTTTGGCTGCCTTCCCTAGTTTTTAGTTTATTTTTGTCGTCTTTTCTGGGTTTCCAGTTCTGTTTCGGCCTTTATGGTTTTGTTTGTTCTAATAGCTTTTCTTTTTGTTTTTAGTTTTACGTATCATCATTTTTTATTTCTAAAACGTCTAGTTTTTGTTGGACTGTTCTCTGTTGCCCGGTTTATTTTGCAAGCAGACTGCTGTCGTTAGTTGAATGTTTGTCTGTGGTTTGCATTTATGACTATAGTTAAATAAATCATAAGTCTAGCATTTCTAGCAAAAGGAAGAAGGTTTTCAATGTGTTCTATGAAATTAACAGTTAATTAATTTGGAAGTCACATACCAGCACATAACACACTACAAAGTATCCATGACATATTTTTACACATCCTAACAGGTCACTATGCACTGTAAACTATTATTAAATTGAACATTAATTTCTTTATCTAAGCAAACGTATTTGCTAAAGGCCCCCTTGATTCGTCAGCAAGCACCCCAGAATTTTATGGAGTGCCCAGACTCGAAAGAAATGTGCCACAGGACCATACACGTGATAGCAGTATGCATTACAAATGCAGGTAACGTGTAACATATCCCCTAAGTGATATGATGAATTTAGTATTTTACTTTTCAGTGCTTCCCTTTCTAAGACCTATGAGCGGAACTATCCCACCTGGAGTTTCTCCACAGAAGCTGGCAAACCACACAAAACAACCAGGCTTTTCCAGGGCCATTCAATGGAGAAAACTAATAAGCCAATTTTTGGTGCCTGGATTCTGGCCGGAATTGTGAATCGTGGACCTCTGGTGTCCCTGCACCAAAATCCTCTGCGCTCATAATGAGAGTTCAAGTGTGAACTCCATATGTGAACATAAGAGGGTGTGCAGCTGTCTAATAATTGCTAGGTCATTTTATTGCACTCTGCTAACTCTTTGGAAGTAGTTGTACGTTTTATCCTTTAATATTTGATAGTTGATGTTGTTCTGGTCACTTTTGTGAATGTGTCCTTGGAATTTGACTGTGTCTTGATATAGTGGGCCGCAAAGACTATCCCTCAAGGTTGGAATTGCAAATGTTTTTTTTTATATTTGGCGAGGCCCCTTCAGTTTGCATAACAGTAAAAATTTACAAAACCCATGACAAAACAAAAAAGACATTGATAAAGCCAGAAGGCTAGCAGCCACCACTGGACTTATTAGCTTTACGAGTGCTTGTTTCTTTTTTAGTTGTTGGGGCATGTTATAGAATGTACATTCCTTTTACCCATTAAAACTCGTTGCGTCCTTGTGTTAGCTAGGTTATTCTGTTTTACCTGTATAACACTCTCCCGACATTTGTGTCTACAAGGCATTCCTAGTGGATGAATCTGCAGTGATATTGTGGTTGCATGGATAAATAAGTGATTGTGTCATGAGATGTGGTCTGCTCGCATTTTATTATTGTTTTTTTAAAGGAAGGTGGTAAGGAAAATGCTATTAATCGACTTCAAGAGTAGATTTTGTTCCCTGCATCCTTGATCTAATTGCTTTCTAGCAGTGGATCTTAAACGTTCTGTGGTAAATTTGTTTTTCTTCTGAGATTTCTAATCTGCAGTAGGATTACACAACGATTCTAGTCTCATAGTTGTGGTTTTTCATCAGCTACTGAAACAACAGAACAGTGTTGGATTGAAGCAGTTGTGCCAACTCTTATATCATCACTTGTAATTCCTGTGGGTGGAATCCTTCCAGAGAGCTTTTTAGTTTATCTGTGCCACTACAGACGGGACTGCCCTAGGCCAGATCAGTCTCTGCCCCAAAGCAGCAGTTCACCAAAACTTCAGAGTTCATGCGTCCGGTGTATGGGACCATCAGCAGCCAGATTTGTAGTGGCTGAAATGGTTTAATAACAAAGTTGTGAACAGCAGGGGTTAGTGTGTCAGAGTCGTTGACTGGATATTTTCTACACCTGTAATTGCATTTGTACAGCACTTACTATCCATGATGAGGTGGTGAAGCGCTTTATGGCAAGTAGCATGCTACTCAGGAACCCAAGGACAGTGGTTAATTTAGTGTTTTTTGGTTATTGAGTGTAGTCTTATGCAGATGATTGGTGGGGTGACTAGCTAGTTGGTGGGGTGATTAGTTAGTTGACAGGAAGATCTCACTAGGGAGGAAGATATCCATGCTAGTGAAGGATTGGATGTGTTTGTGTGATTGATTGGTGACCTGAATAGATAAGGTTGAGGAAGTTTAGAATAGTTCTAGATTATAGGCAAGTGATAACCAAATTGTGAGATGGAAATTGTTATGGGCGATGGGTGGATACGGTTGACTGTGGCTCTTAAATTTGCTGGGAGGAAATTCCATTATTTGGCAGCCTGTTTGTTTTTGATATACAATACCAAATGCCCATCTGGGATATACATTAGAAATGAGTATAGAACCTGGAGACACCAGATACAGTGAAGTGAGGGTAGGCGTATTCAAACAATATAGATCTCTATGTGAGCTTCCCTGTCTGTAGAAACTGGCATACCACTATATTGAAAGTAGCGCATATGGTGTTCGGTCTGCTCTGTTTATTCACCATACTCGTGTAAAGTCTTTGTTTTCTTGACTAATCCAAACAAAATGCATAAAGACAATTGAGCGCTTCCTCAGTCATATTGTATAGAGTCTGATCCAGCTCTCCCATTATAGACTGAAATATCTTACTAGTGGGTCATTAACATTAACCCTAAGCCAAGCATTTTTGAAGATGGATACATGTATTTAACACACCGGACACCGAAACATTGATGACTAGTCACTAATGAGCGAGGATTGTCATACAATTGTCATCTTTTTTTTTTTAGACGTATGCATTTATCAGTGGTACATGACAAATGTGTGAGCCGTGCTGGTTGTGTACCCCATGACAATCTATTTATTATTTGTGTTTCAGTTTATTATAAAGCTCTTTAATTGAATGCTCTTTGTTGTACTCCTATTTTTTGCTTTTCTGTTTTCTTGTTCTGTTTACGTCTTATTTTCTAGCTAATTCTAAAGATTTGTTCCATATGTCTATTTATTTAAGATATCTAAATAACATAAGTAAATGCCTCTTCACTCCCCATAAGACGTGTGTACGCTTTAATAATCTCACATTATTCTGTAATCTCATGTTTCTTCTTTTCTTCTATGTCTATACTTGTCTATGTAATTATGGAACCTGTAACTCACTGATCCTCATGTAAAGTGCTCTGATACCTCCGGGTCTAGCCAGCGCTATATAAAACTTTGCAAATAAGTAAATAAAAAATTGTATGATATACTCTGTAAATGATCCACTTGTTGGCCATTTAGTTCACTTTATAGAGAGCAGAGGTGGCAGTAAGTGGTAGGTGCAGAGAATGTTAGCAGAGCATATATGCAGGATTAAGTGTCATAGTTCACTGCAGTGCTGCAGCAGCCAGCTGTACTGGTGACCCCGTATTGTATTCATACCTGAAGCTACATGTAGGGTGATATTCATTCTGAGCGGCTAGCTGAGTGCCCTCATGAGGTGCTGTCATTTCTTGCATGAAGTGGTGCAGCCTGCATGCTCGGTTCTGCAGTTTGCAGGTAAAAGCGCTATGGTTTCCTCCAGATGATTCAGCCCTTTATTCTGATTGTTTTATTTTTTTATGCTGATTTGTTTCTGCATAGGCACTGCTTGTTCATCTTGCTACAAACATACTTCTGATCAGCATAGTACCAAGGGTCCTGCGTTCCATCTTTCGGTTTGATTTCCAGTGCTCAAATGGGTGCTTGCAACACTGGTTGGCTTTTGGCTTGGTGCCAGGTTTACACACAATTTCTTTGCTTGGCATTTTGTGCTCGCCAATAATCAGCACGTTCGTTGGTATTCATCTTACAATACAGTTTTTATTCAGTCTATCCTCCCTCTCTTTTTTTTAATTGCACACAATATTATTTAATTTAACATATTCATTTAACATGCCAATGAAAAGTAAATGTATTGTTTTGAATGTTATAAGAATTAAGCAGTACTCTAGTACATTGCAAAGGTCCTCACCCATCAGTCATAAAGTGTTCTTTGGTTTGAACATGTGATGTTTCAAGATTAGGACAGTACCTGCATGAAACTGATGACAAGGTGATCAGAGAGGGGGATTTAGAGGTTTTGAAAGTTGAAAGATTAGGAATGGGCTAGGATGATTAATATGTGAATTATACACTGTAATGTACCCCACATCCTGAAATAATGGCTAAAAATAGCCACCTTGAAATTCATTGACCTTGTAACGTGTTCAACCGTTTGCGGTATTTTCAAATCATGACATTTTTCTGGAGACCTCAACATTCTTTTTAAAATTTTTTTTTTTTTTTAAGACCTTTATTTGCATCATTAGGATAAACATGTGCGGGCCTACAACCAATCCGGCCGGCCACAAGTCAAAGACGATCAAAGAAATCTAAATAAGCGACACAAGGCCAGTTGGCAGGCAAGCAAACATAATTAAACAATGCTAGAAATGGGATAAGCGGCAATAACGGCCCAATATCAGGATCAATGAGGTCCATTTTATGATAAGGGGACAAGGCTCATGACTGACTCACAAACAAGGGATAACCCAGAAACAGGAATACACCCATGCTGAAACGAAAGGAGGGGGGGGTTGGGGGGGGGGAGGAGGATGTAAGGGCACGAGTCGATCGCAGCACAAAATAAACGTAAAATATAGTGGAGAAGCATACAAGTGCTACCAAGAACTTATGTCCCCCACCCAATAACACGCTAACAGAGGCAAGGGGAACGGATAAACTATACGAACCGAACCCACTTCTAACAATACGAGCCTGGGAAAAAGGGAGGGGGGGGAAAGGGGATAGGGAAGGGGAAGGGGGGAAAAATAGGGGGGGGGACAAAGGGGAGGAAACCAAAAAGGGGGGGACAGAAAGGGGGGGAAAGAAAGGAGAAAGAGCAAAACAAAGAAATATAAAAGGAGAAACACAATCGTGCAAGATGGGCGCCACCCCGGGCCAGGCAACCCGCGGCTAATAGTACAGAAGAAAGTGGAGAGCTGGCGAAAAGAAGGGCATGGCAGTCACGACGAAGCATCGAAACCGATAAAAGTGGCATAGCAACAGACCCCAACCCACTCATGCCTGAGAAGCGAGGACAGAAGCGGCACCGCTATAAAGGAATAGAAAAGGGCCATAGAACCAAAAGAAAACATCTGAAAGACCCCACCCACCCGTCCCACCCCGCACCCCTGCAGAAGGCTACGGCCTACCCTCCAAACAGCGTGCCTGTCGCCCTAATCCGAAACCCGAAATATAGTGAAAAAAGAAAGTAGAGAAAGAAGACAAAAAGAGGAGGAGAGGAAATACAAAACAAAAATAAATGTGAGGGAGGAGCTAGAGGATATGAGCAAACACATTCGGCCGCGACCCTCCCCCGACCAACGAATGAATAAGCATCAAGTTAATACTACATCTTCACATACAGCAAAAATCACAGGGAGGGGGAGGAGGAAGAGATTGTAACGATTCACCGTATCAGGGAGTACATACATCAGTGCAACGGGCAGGTAAACCAGCAAACTATCATGTCGTACAACTCACCCCAAACCCTTCCTAACCACGAAACCAACCCAATAAAGGAGAATGTGGAGCGGACCACCCAGCACAAAATAATCGTAGTGTTGTCCAGAGTCACGGCAGTGATAGAAATCAGGGAGAGCCTTCGTACGGAGGGAATACAAAAAGTCAATAAAGCAAGTCAATTGTAGTAGCAACGACAGGGCAAGCAAAGGCAAGCCGGAGTCCAGATGCGCAATTCGACAATACAAAGGTACCCCTCCAGGACAAAAGTTCGAATCCAACGAAGCGGGATCAAACAGCGGCCCACCATAAGTCCCAGGCACCCGGGAAGGAGCAGATCTCCGCGGCGTGTGGAAGTCCTCGAAATCCAGGCGGTGAGAAGGCAGAGGGTCAAAAGTCACCGGCCCATCAGTCGGCCGAAGAATAACAACAGCAACTCCTGGCGCAGCCGAAGGGGGCAAAGCAATGGCGGCATCAGGACGATAGGGGTGCATGGAAGAGCGGCGGCCCAAAATGGCGGCGAGCCGCATGGGGTCGGCAGAGGCACCGGGGGCCAAGACAGCGTACAATGACATCAAGGCGTCCAGGACATCTCCGGGCGTGGGCGCTCGAGTACACACCCAGGCCTCCGCACAGTCCAGCCGGTAAGGAGCGCCGATGCAGAGCGGAGCATCCCCCGCGTTGTCGGTAGCCATCTTGTGAGTTTCGCCGCCCCACACTCCACCGTGGGCCCCCAAACAGTTCCCAAATGGAGGACTTTACAGACCTCCGGAGGCTCCCAACAACGGCCTCACCGGCACAGGATGGGCGAGCGCCCGATGGGGGGGGTCCCCTCCGAACAGTGGCAGGCCCCACAGGCGAGAGCCAGGCGCGGGGTTCAGGGCCGCCGGACAGGACAAAGGCGAAGGGACCCCTTCACACGGTCAGCCCCCAACACATCTCGTCCCCCTCCAGCCGCACGGCCCAGTCGTCGGGCCGGTTCAGGATCTCCGGGGCACAGGCATAACGGTTGACCTCAACATTCTTAAGAATAGTTGAGGGAGCTTTTCTGTGCATTGCATTTTGTTGACGTTCCAAAGAGCTTAGCACTCTATAGGGCTACAGACACCCATGTTCTCTCTCTTTGGTGAAGTTTAAGGAAGGGGCACCGAACTAAAGGCTGCAACAACAAGTAAGTGTATCAATAGGGCCTGAAGTGTTCCACGGAATAGACAAGGCTTACTCTAAAGGTATGTGGTTGACTATCTCTCTCACCCCTGCACCGTAGGGTTGGCCTTGTAGTGGCCAACATTATAGCGGTCAAATAGGATGTAGATTAATAAATGAAGTTTAAGAGCTTCTCTGATTTAATCACCAAGCCATCAGTAATTTGGTAGATTGCCATCTCAATTAGGCATTATGTTTTCATTTCGTTGTTTATTTGTCATTTATGATATGAGTTTACCAGATTTTTTAGAGGACTGAACACTTTAGCCCTTCAAAAGGGGGTGGAATTTGATCTTGCCCCTCCAAACTCCGGTTATATCCAAGGATCTCGTTTGCTGTTTCTATTTTTTCAAGTCATTTGGATCTGCTTTTATACCTGTCTTCCAGATTTCAGTGCTCATGTGGTTCTTTTTTACATCATAATCTTTTGTACTCCAACGCAGTCCCTCAGTGTGGTGTTCTTGGTCGTCACCATATTTATGATCTTGACAGTACACATGACTTTTTCTGACATTTGCTGAAGGTTCCTTTTGATAGCTCCAACAGCTCTTAAATCTTTTAGGGCACAATGTATAATTGCCTCTACATGCTGTGTTTTTCCTTTGGCTGTTAAGAATTATTCTTTCTTTGAGAGCAAGACATCAGCATGCAGTCTGACATTCTGCATTTCTCCAAGACTTGTGGTGAAGAATATTTGATTTTAAAACCAACCACAGACTGATGGTGCATGTTCTCTCTAACAAGAGGATGTCCAAGTATCCAAGATATTTTATAGAAGTGCTGGATGGTCATTACTTCAATTAGAGGACCTATATGTAAGAACTCTATTCCCACAGGCTGATCTAAAGAAAGCATACAGGACAATGTGAAAGGGTATTTACTCATAACTGATGAACTGGCATTAGAAGAGGATGCCATGTTTAGTGGTAACAGAGTAGTACTAATTATAGGCTTTAGACCACTGCTTTTTGCTTTCTTCGATAAGAGTCCCAATGAACTGGCCCTTGAAGGAGACACCATGGTCATGGATGACAGAGTAATCCCAATTTTGAGTTGAGAATACAGGTTGCTGTGCTTCCATGTCAGGTGACTAACCATGAGTGTAATGAAAAGAAGGCATACAGAAAACTAGTGGGGCTAGTGGTGGGGGTGATAGTGAGAAATGATGTGTCATGCACAGTTAGTGATCAAACACAAGATGCAAAGACGAAATATTATTCTTTTCATTGTCAAATACTCTTTCACACTGCGGTACACAGTTGTGTTTTATGTTATTGGACATTAACACTTGAGCCAACCCCAACAGCAGTGGTATTTGCCTGAAAAGGGAGGTTTATGAGTAACCCTGGGCATAGTTTGCGAATTAGCGCTACGTGTAGCTACGCGAAGTGCACTTCGAGCTACGGGAACTTCGTAGTGCACTGTGCAAAATGCTGTTCGCACTGACTGCACAGTGCTGGATGCTTGTCCGCACTGTGCAATCAGTGCAAACGGTCGTTTTCTGCCGCTCGAGTAGATTTCTACACGAGCAGCAGCTTTCTCAACCCGGACTGGTAGTTTCTCATCGCGACCACTCGCAATGAGAAACCTGACCTCCCCGCGTTGAGAAGCTCACCTTGAGGTTTATTTTCCACGCTTGCGATCGGCAACTTGATGTTGCTGATCGCGAACGAGGAAAAAGTCTTGCCGGGATGTCATTTTGCTTGCTTGCGGTCACCAACTTAACGTTGAGGACCGCAAGCAAGCGAAAAATGACCGCTGCACTATGCTACGCTACTCGTGTTTGCACTGTGCTATGTGCAATTCGCGTAGTGCGAAGTAGCGCAAACTATGCCAGCGTAGCGTAGTGCTTTGCCCAGGCTTATTTATGAGTTCAATCAAAATGTGAGATTGAAAGTGTTCTTTGCTAATAAGGAAATAGAGATGATAGAGACAGAGGTAAAATATTGGTCTATGTAGGAAATCCAGATTCTATGCTACATTAGCAACTACGCCACATGAGTTGTTGGCCTTTGAACAAGCGGTGACAAGGGATCTTGACACTCGGAGATATACCTACAAATGGTTTCTGTAACTTGACAATGGCAGAACAAAAGGCACTATCTGAAATTTCCAACCTGGATTAAGTGATCATCAAGCCCGCAGACAAAGGGGGAGCAGCAGCAATAATTCCTGTCCAGAGGTACAGAGAGAAATGTCTCAAATTACTAAATGATACCAGGAATTGCAAGAAGCTGGAGGAGGACACTACAAAGCACTTCATGGAGGATGTGGAATACTTGTTAAAGAATGCGGAAGAGAACAAGTGGATCACCAAAGAGGAATTAGAATTTCGCCCGAAATCTCCACATGTGCCTTACTTTTTTCTCCTGCCAGAGGTGCACATGGGAAAAGTTCCACCACCCAGTAGATCGATGGGATGGGATCAATATTGGAATCACTCTCAAAATTAGTTGATCATTTCTTAAGGCTGCATGTCATTCAGATTCCACCATTCATTAAAGATAAAACGAATGTATTGAACATTCTGGAACGCATGTGGTTTTATCCATTAACTAAAATACTGGTAACCTTAGATGTTGAACAATTACCAGTATCCCTCCAGAAGAGTTACTGAGAGTAGAAGAAGAACTGCTGCAAAAGATGACTTGGAACTCCATCACAAACATCAATTTTCATTCTAGACTGTTCCCATATGTCACTGACCCGCAAGTTAGTATATTATTTCTTCTTGCAAACACACAGAACCTCAGTGGGCAGTGCTCTAAGTCTGGCCTGCCTATTCGATCACTATTCAGAACCGGCACACGCTGAACCATACTAACCCATTTAGGCAAAATTTCACAGTATGGAAACGGTACATAGACAACATTTTTGCCTTCTGGAAAAGCACGAGTAAACAGGTAGAAGATTTCTCGAGATGGATCCCCCACATTAATCCGTACTCCAAGTTTACTATCTCAGAGAAAGACAGTGGTCTCATACTTAGACCTACTTCTCTGCTTTGATAGTTGCCATCCGAAATCGCTCTGAGAGAAATTACCTGTGGGACAGTCTCTCAGGCTCTGCAGAACTTTACCACAAACCCTGGCTGCAATAACGATTAAAATAATCTCACTAGTACATTGCTAGAGAAACATTATCTGACGAGGATCATTAAGAAGGGAGAGAAAAGAGGCAGAAACAACTACTGTGAGCTACAGTCTTTCAGTAGACCAGCAACAGATCGTCTCATATGTGGTACTAACTATAGGGTTCTAACAAACCAGATGAAAAGGATCATCAAGAAGCACTGGAAGATTCTCATCTCAGGACCATTGAGTTTCAAAAACCCACTCTTCTCTTTCAGGAAGGACCAAATATTGAGAGACAAGGTGGTACATACCAGACCTAGAAGCTGTCCATCAAACACATTGGCATACCTGTG
Source organism: Lissotriton helveticus (assembly GCF_964261635.1). Taxonomy (NCBI): domain Eukaryota; kingdom Metazoa; phylum Chordata; class Amphibia; order Caudata; family Salamandridae; genus Lissotriton; species Lissotriton helveticus. Next base: position 1,864,185,600 of record NC_136057.1, read on the forward strand.
GAATATACCTACAGTCTCTGGGTATTTCCCAAGTGGACACCTCAATGTATGACCACAGACAGAGAACATTAAACAAATTGATCTCGGTTTAACAATGCCCTGTGGTTTGAAACACTATACCAACTGCGAATCAAAGAATGTAGTATACATCAGCATCTGAGCATGTGGTCTCAATTATGTAGGGATGATGACAACAAAAGTAAAACTAAGAATACATTCACATCAAATCACATTCAAAACTACAACAAAAATGACCAAGAATGTCCTCAAAAAAGGACTCAGTGAAAATGATTTTAAGTGGTATGTCACTGAAAGACATCTTCTCACACAAAAATGGAAGGTCATTTATTTCAATATGAACAACGATGGATTTACTGCTCGCAGATACCTGAAAATGGACTCAACAAAGAGGTGGCATGGAATCAGATCAGAAGTACTCTCTGTAGGAAAGTGCCATTTTTGGATGGTCCTCCTCACCCACACACTTTGTGCTCTAGATGCTGTGATTTTAGAACTGAAAGTACACTGGGACCTGCTAAGCAGCCCCAGTGTCTGTGCTCTTTCCCTTAAAAGGTAATGTGATTTGGTACATCCAATTGGCAAGATGCTTTAACCCCCCTTTATAGGTCCCTGGTATATGGTACCAGTGGTACCCAGGGCAAGGGCATTAAAGGGGTCACGAGGGCTGCCGCACTATTTGTGCCACCCTGGGTGAGCTGAGTAAAGTCTGAAGGCTGCTTCCTTAGCCTGCACGAGCAGCTTCTCTGGTCAAGTGCGACTCTACACACACCATGTGTGACAGAGTCCTCTCACTGCCTTAAGGTATATAAGTCACCCCTAAGGTATCCCTTCTAAAGCTCAGGAGGGAGAGTGCATTATCTTAACGGTGAAGGTATATCTATACAGACATATATGCCACTACAGTAACCATGCCATTCAAGTTTATTGTAAGTGACCTGCCATCCATAGGTTAATGTGGACTGGCTACCGGACAAAATCGAGATAGCCAGCTCCACAATGGTACCACTGAATCTGAGGATGGCCTGTGCCATCTTGGAAAGCTTCTAGAATAGTGGGTTCTGGGTCCTTTGGTGACATGCATCAACTTGACGTTGTCACATCAGGGGTGGATCAGCCACAGGACTAGTGGCCTTTTGGCTATTAGCCCTCACACCCGTAATCACCCTCCAACTCTAGGATTTAACAGGCATCCCTGACACTAGAACTCCAGATCGGCTCTGAAGGAGGATAAAGAAGAGAGCTGTATCAGCGCAAGGCAGGACTCCACCAAGAGAAGGCGTAAAGCTCTGCACCTGTGACAGCCCACCTGCGGCCGGACTACGACTTGTCCCGGACCAGTGACCAGTTCCACAAGGACTGTGAACCACTTTGTGAGCCAAGGACTTCACCAGGACTCACAAGGGCTAGATGTACTGGTCCTCTGCAGTCGGCAGGCACAAACTGCACTTCCCCGACCTGAAGATGGATTGACCACCATGTTCCGACGTGGACTAGTCCGAAAGTAACCAGCCAGGTGCCTTCTGGGATGCGTAGTCCTAAACCTCAGCAAGTCTTAGCCCTCTACAGCGTTCCCATGACCTCTGGAAGAAGATTGACCCAACCGTGACCTTTGCTGGGACCAACGCTTGTTTGTGGTCTGACTGACTACTAACTGCTTCACTCGGCGCCCCACACGGAGGGAACCTTTTGCATTGCCCCCTTCTGTGGTGCTCTTGTCGAGTTATTGCTTCCCAAAGAAAGCTTAGTTTGTACACCTGGTAAAGCCAGCAACCACAGTCACTTTCAGCACCACGGATAGCCAGGCACATCTCTGCACTTGAGACACCAAAGGTAGGTATAGCTGTTCTACCTGGTGATGGTCCAGGGGCCCTTCCAAGCTTTTCCTCCAAGGGGCTCCTCTGAACTCACCCTGCAAGTACTGTTTTGCAAAGTGCTGTTTTTGACAGCTCCCGTGGCTTAGGTTCAGCACCAAGGACAGTCGTCACCTTTGCACCCAGACTCCCTGAGCAAGGTTAAATTGTTCTGACTGTCAAGGGTTGGTCTGTTGACCCGCAAAACCTTAACTCCAAGTGGGTTCAGTTGTACTCAAAACACACAAGATGATGGACGGAATGTTGCACAATGGCAAAACATTCACCCCCAGTCACAGATCTGGGTTTAATCCATCGTTATTTTGCTCACCAAGCCACCCCAGTTCAGACATGGACATATACAAATCAGTCTTGACCCTGTGCCTCATGGGAACAATCCAGACAGAACTGCCAAGCTATGTCTTCCTTGGACCGGAATCAAGCATCCTAGGACCGGTTTCTGGGTATCAGCCGTCTTCAGCCAGGATTGCTTGACTCCAGTGGCTTAGTGAGCACGGGACCCACGTCTGGGCATACCCTTCCCACATAGGGTGAACAGCAAAACACACAAGATGATGGACGGAATGTTGCACAATGGCAAAACATTCACCCCCAGTCACAGATCTGGGTTTAATCCAACGTTATTTTGCTCACCAAGCCACCCCAGTTCAGACATGGCCATATGCAAATCAGTATTGACCCTGTGCCTCATGGGAACAGTCTAGACCGAACTGCCAAGCCATGTCTTCCCTGGACCGGAATCAAGCATCCTAGGACCGGTTTCTGGCTATCAGCCGTCTTCAGCCAGGATAGCTTGCCTCCAGTGGCTTAGTGAGCACGGGACCCACGTCTGGGCATACCTTAGGATAGCCACTGGAGTCAAGCTATCCTGGCTGAAGACGGCTGATAGCCAGAAACCAGTCCTAGGATGCTTGATTCCGGTCCAGGGAAGACATGGCTTGGCAGTTCGGGCTGGACTGTTCCCATGAGGCACAGGGTCAAGACTGATTTGCATATGGCCATGTCTGAACTGGGGTGGCTTGGTGAGCAAAATAACGATGGATTAAACCCAGATCTGTGACTGGGGGTGAATGTTTTGCCATTGTGCAACATTCCGTCCATCATCTTGTGTGTTTTTCAGTTGTACTCACCCTGAAAGTGACCAAGTGTCACCTGAGATTTTCTTCATTGACCGCAATGATAACGTTTGACAGGTCTGCAAAGTATTGATTTTATTATCACTGTAAATTCTGTAACTTGTTATACGAACTGTACATACTTCATTCTGGTGTCAAAAATTATATGACAATAAGCTCTATTTTTATAAATTGTTGTCTAATTACTTTCGAGCCATGTCAATTACTAATCACTGTTGGCACTCTAAAATGCTTGTTGTATGTTCCTCTAAGTAAGCCTGTCTACTCTTTGCCACTCTTTCAGGACTGAGAGCAGGATTACTGGTGTGACTGAGAGCAGGATTACTGGTGTGAATCCGAGGTCCACTTCTATGTTTCTTGTTAATATTACATGGTAGGGCATCACAGCCATACACATATTAATACATTCCTACACTCTCCTATGAACCTTGAGTACTTTAAATAATCCCCACTCTTCCTTTTCCCTCAGTGCAAGTCTGGGTTGGACATCTACAGTGTTCTTTCTGAATTCCACTGCTCTACTGATGATGTACAGCTTCTACCATGCCAGTTTTTATACCATAATACTGACGAGTGCCAAATAACATATGGTGACACAAATAGAGCTGAGCGCTAGATCTGTGCAGATTTCAGCTCCATTACAGAATATTGAGCTTACACAGTCACACTTATCGAAGCTTTATGTTTTGCAAAGTGTAAGAGCCGGGCAGTAGGATTCTCATCATTTTGGTACAATATTGTACATTAAACATAGCGTTTAATTAAAAGAATCACAGTTTACTAAGTCGGAACTACATTTCCCATTAACAAGACACAATTTAGGAGTATTTACCCATCGTTATAAGTCATGCTGCTCACTGTGATGTCACACGCAGATTGAGAACGCTGCACCATGGGTACAAAATTAAACAACTTGGCATGGTGTAGTGGACTGATGAGGGGCCAGTAGGTTGACCGCAGCTCCTAAACCTTGATGAGGTAAGATGCACCTAAAGGGTGTCGCGTTTGAATGCATAACCTATACCGCTTCATAAATGCTGCTCTTGAGCTAATGAGTTTCACAGTAACTTGATTAGTGGCATTAAGTATGGTCTTCTAAATTCACCTCTAGTAGCAATTTAGGAAATTTGCCACTATGAATGAAATACCAAAATGTATAACGCTATTTGCACATCAATCAATTTGAGGTTTACGGGCACAAATCTGACCAAGGAGAGATTCTCACAAGGCATATATACTTAACAGGAATATCAAAAAACTACAATCTGGACTACTCAAATTAGGCCCTAATGTATAATCGACCTAATGATGACTCATTGGTTTGTATGACATATATGTTGTTTTTCTCATTCAATCTAGTGTTTTCTCAGTCACTTATGTGACAACGAGTTCTCTAGGGAAACAAAATCAATTGACTATATTGATACACATATCTTCTCAGCTTGGCAATAAAGTGTGTGACTACAGGGTAAAGCCCTCCGCCATATCCATGATACAAAAGTAACCCATAACACAAGGGTAAGTGAAACTAATGAATGAGCATAAACACATATGCATGAATTCAAGTTTGCTTTGCTGTAGCGTTACAGTTTCACTATGCACTTGGATCATGTGTTCTTAAGTGTGATTTGCAGTGACCACTGATTTATTGGTGCTGTTTTGCTTTTAATAAAAGCGATCTTCTGAACATTTTCTGTTTTGGGCTTCTGCAGGTTCCAGAATACAACCAGGCAGGTTAATACACGTTTTTAAATTCCTTAGTGTGATGCATGGTATGAGTGAGGTAAAACAGGGATATTAAACTATTTGCAGCCCTGATGAAGGCCAGTAACTCGAATAGGCATGATGGAAGGCCAAAACATGTTGACAAGGTATAAGTGGATGGATGGTTAATTATAGCTCATTTAACACCCATGTGGTACATTTCTAATCGTATCTAGGGTGTGCAACTAATAAAGAGGAATATCCCAAGTGGTATACCCAAGATACTTTTTCAAAGAATCTGGATCCCTGCCAAGAGCAAGTTGATTTTATTTGAACTCCTGCACAGCAGTTAAGTTTGCCAAGCTGGTATTCCCTTAGCTTGGTGTGGTTAGATCACCCATGATATAGCATGCCACAATATAGAGTGGATGAGGTGGCCTGTCCAAATATTTATAATATCTGTAGTTTACTCAGGAGTGAACTAATTGTCCACTTATTTGACCCAAGCACTAGTTACATGAAATACTTAATACTACTGTGCCTGTGAGTAGGATATTCTAGCTGTATCGATAATTAGCAGTCAAGGTGTCCAAACGTATTGATTTACTGGCTGCTTTTCTCTTGATTATGGTCTTCCATGTAGTAGTCACTTAAACTGCACAGTAAATTGAAGAGTTATTCACTCAACCTGTACTGTGAATTGAGGAAGCATTCCCACAACCTGGACCTGTGAATTGAAGAAGTATTCACTCAACCTGGACTGTGTACCAGGGAAATGTCAGAGGGAAATGTATCCAAATAAAATAATATTAGTTGAGCAAATAAATAGTGTCTAAATAAATATGTCGTTCTTTCTGATAAACAAAGACTGGTCAGGAGATGTGGCTCAAGATTAGGAATCTAGCCAAGGCACAACAGCTCCTCGTCTAACATACACAGACCTTTGTGGTGATAAAAACATTTGAGGATCACGTTGGAATAGGACGTGGCTTGGGACACAGGGTCATTTGGAAGTGTTAATGAACTGGTTGATACCAGTGGCGAAAAGTAGACTATGGGTTCTCCCGAATGGTGCAAATAAAGGCAGGTAAAGAGTCTGTACAACACTCTACTGGGGATAGTTATTATTTCAGATGTAGAAGGCAGTAGTGATAATCCAAGCCTTATTGTGGGAATGACAGTATGATTCTAGCATGAGGAAGAGTTTGAAGTTAAGGTACCAACAGACAGTTTGCAGGCCATGTAAGAAAACTTTAATTGGTCGTGAGTGTTTAGTGAAAGAGTGTATGTTTAATGAGTATATACATTTGACGCACACATGTTTGTGCATTTCTGACTGCTTGCAACAGGACAGTTTTACAAGGTGAGCTGTGACTGAGTGTGTGCCTCTTGACTCTCTAGCCTGCGACGCATTGACTTTGAATACCACAGGGCTGCATTATAACTGCTAATTCAATGACAGGAAATGCAGTAAAATAAAAAGTAGCTCAGAGTAAATCAACTTATATATTTACTTCATATTTTTGCCAGCCAAATAGGGCAGTCTCCCATAGTAACACTGTGTTCGCTTAGAAACAACAGATACAGTGTATGAAGTGCTATATAAAAATCAAGTTATTATTGCATAATTTGAACATTTTGATACCAGAGCCCCTCCATAGTGGTGTGTCGTATCGTGGTGTATCGTATCGTGGTGTATCTGTCTGAGTGGTGTTACATCTAGATAGAACGCTGGGGAATGTGGTGTGTATGTGGTTTTGTGTGACTTGGTGGTTGGTGGCATTTGTAAGCTCGGAGTAGAATAATTGCCTAGATGGTCATGGGCCTATCTCATCTTCTCTTTTTTTTCCTTTTAGTCCTCTTACACCATTACATTTTGCCAGAGCAATTTGATTGCCTCAGCCATCCCTCCTGTCAGATGGAACCAGCGCGAGAGCTCTCATTTTCTCTTTTTGTCTGTAATCTGAACAAAAATACTACTTTTGACCTACAACCTAGACTTTCACTAGTTACAAGGACTTCTCTAATTCTCACCAGACTCATCTCAATGGGGGGACCTTTCTGTCTGCTACCGTTGGTCTTGTGCTAATTACTGTGTTGGCCTGCCGGCCATAAAAGATTTAAGAGGCCAATCCCCAGTGCACTTTTGAGTCAAAGAGTCCTCCTAGCCACAGTGGCATTGGTTTTTACTACAGGTCTTAGAGGTCCGGGAGAGTCCCTGAGCAGCTTGATTTGTGCAGACAATATTTGTTCTTTGGATGGTTGAGTTGGTGGGAAGAGCTAGGAGACGCCTGCTGTAGGCGACAGGAGCCCTGCTGGTGGTAAGCAGAAGACACCGGTGGTGAGAAAAAGCATGTGGGGATCCAAGAATGAGGTGCATTGTGAGGTGAACAGGACAGCTTTGCGACCTTTTACAAAAGTATCGTTCTGAGCATCCAGTGGGTATCTGTGTACAGTGAGAGGACATGGATGTGCCCATGCAATGATCCACGTGACCAATAGAGCTAATTGTTGAACCAAATGGCAACAAGTCAGTTGTCACAAGCTTACCGACATTGCAGTTATTAACAATTCTGTGCAGCGTTGGTTGCTTTAGTTTATGTTAAGTGAAGAGTAACTGCTGAGTTAAAGGAGATTCTTCTGTTGAAGCCTGCTGTTATTAGAGTACGTCAAGTTTACTGAGATGCTGCATATATTAGGGTCAGTTCTGTCATAAATTGGCAGATCTAGTGCCTTAACAAACAAGGTTCCCTCGCCTCAACACACACAAGGTTCGCCCACCTTATTTAGTACAGCTGAGTTTCTGGTGGCAAAGCCTCAGCTGGCTCTGCCATTGGAAACCCTTGACCTGAGGACCCCTGTGCCACATGCTGCAATCTTACAATGACAGTAGGCCCGCCTTATTTAGGGTTGGGCTACTGCCAATGGTTTTCCTTGTGTGGTTCCAACACACATTAGCTTAACTCTGATTGGCTGTTACCAGTCAATCGGTGTGAAGTTGTTTCGCAACTTTAAAAATCTGCTGGTATTACTAAGGGATGAGGAATGAGCAGTAGGGATGTTGGATGAGGTAGGAGAAATAGGGATGACAATTAGGGATGATGAGTAAGAGGTAGGGTTAATAGATGGGAAATAGGGAAGAGACGCTGAGGGGATGGATGAGAAGTAGGGATGAGAAGTAGGGAAGAAAAAGTACTAAAATTGATACTGCGCGTGTGAAAGGTCTCAGCAATTTTGCATCACGTTAAAGCAGTAGAAATTGTGAACATGAATTATGCCCTGGTTAATTGTGATTCCTTGTTTCCCACTTACATTTTCTTTTGTGCATCTATTTGATATTTGATCCAGGAAGGCTAGTTATATTTCCTTTTCATCAATCCCTTGCACTACACCTTTCCGCAATTTTTGCCCGTTTAAAACTATAGTGGGAGTTGAGGTCGTTAATATAAATATCATATAAAGTAGGTACATAAAACAACACTTTAATGCTTGACCCACAAGTTACCGCGATTAAGCAAGTCCATTGGAAGATCCTCTATGAATAGATGAAGCACCTGTGATTAGGGCAAAAAACACTTCAAGAATAAATTGAACCCTGGTCTTACATTTTCATGCTTACTATGTCATTTTAGTTGGTAGTAGGGGATTTTTCCATACTTGACAAGGATGAAGTTCAAGATTCAGTTAGGATCTATGCCATATTTCAAGGATAATGATTGACTTGGTAAATGGTTTGCATTGTAATATACTCTCTGCAACCTTATCTTACATGTGTATCTTGAAATGCTGGCATGGATCAGGTGCTCTTGGGCCTCCTTTGGCCACCTATGCGATAGCAGCATTTCCATATCTTCTAAATGTATTTTTGCCACAACTAAACAACTGACATCCATATTTTGTAGTCAATGCTAAAGTCACTGTACTGTTCTAAAGAAGTAAGTAGAGCAAGTATTTGCGTTATTTTCACCATGGAGCTGACAACCGATTCTATGCAATCAGGAAACATTGGCAAAACTAAAAAAATCTGCATTAGATGTCATCCTTTTGGCTTTGCCAATGCTTGTTTTGTTTCATCCTGTTTTTGTAAAACCATTGATGGCGGAGTTGCCATACCCTATCCAATATATTTTTTTTTTAAATGGCTAAATGCAAATATATTGTTTGGTGTTTCCGCTGAAGGTAACTACTAAATGTATGGATGTGCTCTTGTGAAAGAGCAGAAAGCTGTCACTCACAGTGAAGTTAGCCAAAGGATGATGTGGCCCAAGCTGTGTGCTGCTTTGGGCTGAATTAACATCTGAATGACACAATATCAGGCTAGTAGATGAAGTGGGGGTGGCTGAAAGCCCCTATAAGTAAATATAGTAGTATTAGTAAATTGAAACCATCCCAAGTCTAAGATCACATAAATTCATGTAGTTATTCCATAATTCACTACTGTTATTGTATGGACAGAAATTGATATCTTCCGGTAATCAGTCATTTATGTAGGCCTACCTAGTGGAAGATAATTTTCTATTAAGTTCCATAATGACCTTGGGCTAGTTATGAAATCTTTTTTACCCACCCTCACGAAAGTGACAATCTGGTCTTGGATGCTTACAATTTTTATTAGGCAGAATTTGTTGGACGAAATTACCAACACTGATGACAAAGTCGTGTAGAGGCATTCTTTTTTCGCTTTTGGCTCATAGGTAGAACTACAGCTCAATTTTTGTAAAAATATAAAATAATAAAAAAATATCAAAATCGTTTTTGTATTCTCTTAGTAGTTCTTTATTATAATTGCCTTTTTTTAAAAATATATAGATATATTTTATTAATTCTTATTACTCATTGAGCATAAAACAGCCATGTAAAACATACATTTGTAACAAGTGGAAACTCCAGGAAATGAAAGGTATGTGCTGCGTTTCAGGGAGGGAGTTATGACTGGCATTCATGAACAGTACAAGTAATTTAAGGTTTTATATGGTTTGAGTGTGAGTTCATGAAGCCTTCCTTCTCTTAGGATTGTGAAATTACGGATCTCGTTAGGTAGTGGTTGAAGTGCGTTAGATCTTAACAGTGGAAGTGGATCAGGTCCAAATAACATACCCAAATAATAAACGTTTAGATGGCTGTGTGTTTAAAGGTGTATATGTATTCCTTCCTGGTATAGGATTTTCCTAGAAGCGAAATTTGGTGAGGATTGCGTTCTGCAGGGTGGATCATATCCGCTCAATGCTTTAGTTGCATTTTGGTGATTCAAGAAGTTTTCAGTCTTCTCTACTTGACCTACAAAGTTCCACTGTTTTAAGGGGGTTGGGACAGCTTTCTGCTTACAGAGGGGGTACATTTTTTGTAAGCCGCTTGTAAATGGCATGTCGAGGAACCACATCTGTCAGGGAGCTAAGGGGGTAACTGAGGCAATTGGTAGCATGTACAGCTCCTTGAGAGCAGACACTTCTAGAGATGTGGGACTGTATATATGGAGGGACCGCCCACTTTTCAAAGGCCAGGGGGAAATGACAGTTAAGAGAGCCAAGCATCAGTGGCCTTTTGCAACAGCCACTTGTTTCATTGGGTGGAGCCCCTCCTGCGGAGTCTCTTGGGTGCACAGAGTGCACAATGGGCTGCATTGCAATAAAGTGTAGCATAGAGCACAAGCTTGGTAGAAGTCACCATCGGCAGTCATTGGAGCTCTGTGCTAGGCAGTCTTAGTGTTTTGATCTAGTGTGTAGGAGATGTGTAGCACTGCAATGCTATTTAACTAAGAGAATTTCTTTTGATAATAGTATACATATATGTGTGTATAATTCTGTAGATAATTTATGACTTGAGGGTGAAAGGTGCTTTTGCATTTTGGCTAATGTATTTGAATTTGCTTTTGATAGTAATTTGGTTTACTACGTGAAAGCTATTATTTTTCTAAATGCGTCATGCTGCTACATTTTCAGTTTTGTGTTAAAGGTACATGAGAACAAATTGTTGTTCCACTCCTGTTTTCCCAGGTCATCCGTGCTTTTCTATATGAATTCAAACCCAAACACGCAAACTTAGATTAAACAAGGAAAAAATACTCCCTTTGAGAATGTACTGATATGTGTTTTAGCTGAATCAGCTCAAGCTCGTGAATCCTTAGAATTGTTCGACTTTTTCCTTTTTTCAGACCTCTAATTTCACCCCGGTGGAACTGAATTGGGGCATACCAGGCCTAGGGGGGCATAACGCAGGTGCTCCTGGGATTTGCTACCTTCATTAACGGAGGCCTGCAAGCCCGCTGCAGCTTAGCAGGAGACTATTATTGTTAATTGTTTTGCGGCTGTCGGATCTTGCGTTCTGATTTTCTCGACATTTCTTTGACTTTCCGCTTCAGCTGCAGAGGTGGACGGGGACCCGAATGGGACAGACTTATCAAGGTGCATCGCTGCCTCATCTGCAGGGCCATTTGAGAGAAGCACAGCGAACTGTGCACTCGGTTATACTCTGCTGGCGCAGGCCTGCTGATTACAGCAACTTGCGCCTGGCATCTACAGGACAACGTTTGGTGCAGTGTTAGCTGCTCGCTTAGTGATTTTTGGAGCAGGTTCCAGATTCTCTGTGGCTGTTACATTACTCTGTGTCGTTTGCTCCTGGTCCTCTGTAGCCGTCAGGATATTTTCTGTTGTGGGATCTTTGGATCAGGTTACAGATTTTCTGTAGCGTTTCTGTTACTCTGTAGTTTGCACCAGGTTCCCTGAGACTGCGAACATGTACTGTTTTGATCTTTGTAGGAGGTTACTTATTTTCTGCAGTTACTCGGTAGTTTGCACCACGTCCCCTGCCACAGTCAGAGTATGTTCTGTTTTGATCTTTGCAGAAGGTTACACATTTTCTGCAGCATTTCTATTATTTAATGTAGTTATCTCCAGTTGCCCCTAACCTTCAGAATATTTTCCTTTGCGTGATCTTTGCAGCATATTACATATTCTCCGAAGCAGGTATATTTATCTATGCTGTTTTCACCTGATGCCCTGTAACTTGCTGAGTATTTTCTGTTGCTAAGCCCTCCGATTTATGGCGCTTCTTCCATTTTGCCAGACCCTAAATTGCACCTGCCTCTGATGCATTTTCCTTGATGTTGTTTCTGACAGTTTATCACCGGTACCGTAGTCCGATTCTTTATCCAAGGCAATGTAACTAATTGCACCATTATGGGCACTGTAATCAGTTTATTATTCTTGAAAATTTTAACTGTTGACATATCTGCGGTGGTGAATGGGCTTTCATTGATGCAAAAATAACAGTTGAATGCAGAACAATGTCATACATTCACCCCAGTACAGAGTTCTGGGCCTAAATCCATCGTTTTTTTGCTCTCCACACCACCCCAGTTCAGACATGGCCATATGCAAATCAGCCTTGACCCTGTGCCTCATGGGAACAGTCCAGCCCGAACTGCCAAGCCATGTCTTTCCTGGACCGGAATCAAGCATCCTAGGAACGGTTTCTGGCTATTAGCCGTCTTCAGCCAGGATAGCTTGACTCCAGTGGTGTGGAGAGCATGGGACTCACGTCTGAGCATACCCATCCCACTCGGGGTGACAAATGCAAAAATAACAGTTGATGGACAGAATGCAGAACTATGTCATACATTCACCCCAGTACAGAGATCTGTGCCTAAATCCATAGTTTTTTTGCACTCCACACCACCCCAGTTCAGACATGGCCATATGCAAATCAGCCTTGACCCTATGCCTCATGGGAACAGTCCAACCCGAACTGTCAAGCCATGTCTTTCCTGGACCGGAATCAAGCATCCTAGGACTGGTTTCTGGCTATCGGCCGTCTTCAGCCAGGATAGCTTGACTCCAGTGGTGTGGAGAGCATGGGACTCACGTCTGAGCATACCCATCCCACTCGGGGTGACAAATGCAAAAATAACAGTTGATGGACAGAATGCAGAACAATGTCATACATTCACCCCAGTACAGAGATCTGGGCCTAAATCCACTGATGGCACAGTCATTTTAACTGTATCTGATGGTATATTCCTGGACACTGTAAGTGATGGCATAGCTCCGACAATGTGGCTGCTGTTATATTCTTGTACAAGCAGCAGGTGCTGTACCCTAGGTACTGTAACTAATGGCATATTCCTGCGCACTGTAGCTAGTGACACATTCGTAGGCCTGATGGCTCATTCTTGGACCCTATGAAGAGACCTCTGGAAAATAGAAAATCTCAGCGTGCTGATATCGCACGAGCCTTCGAAGGAGTATAGCCTTCCTTCCTTTAAAAATTGAAATCATCCGCGTTACTGAGTACCGGCCAGTTTGACTGACGACGACATATGCGAAGGACCAGATATCCACCCACACGAGGTAAAAACTGTACCCACAATAGAGAGGTCACGCACAGCTTAGTAAATTTTAGGGGTAATCTTGTGATCTGATGTGCTGATACGCTTTCTTCCAGCATGTCTTCTAAGCTGTAGCAGCTAGCAATAGAACGTTACATATCACAGGTCCCCATATTAGATGGCGTGCCTTTAGGTATCTATCTTCTGATTAAGATTTTAAAAGTGGTATCGCGTTTTTGGGCAAACCGCGAGATTATGAACACGATAAAAATGGCTTATTCTGGGCGTAATTTTACCCTTTAAGCTTTAGACTCTGGCGAGAAAGGCTATGTCATCTGTCATAAGTTCTAACAAAATAAAGACCTTTCGGAATCTTATTATGGGAATATTTTGATAGAATGGTACATTGATAAATGAATAAATAATAGCCGCATAGAGAAGACTCTTTCAAATATTAGGTCCGGACAACATGTGCCATTTATGCGGGTACTAGCGCGAAGGAACAAACATTTAGCACATTTTTTAAAACGTTATTGTTCCTAATAAGGACACCATAATGTTTTACATCATTACAATGCTAGTTTGTCCTTCCATTGTTTGGTCATCTGTCTTTTGGAACTCCACCTAGAAACTTTCCTCTATGGAAGTGTAGTAGTAAAAATGGCGCTGCCACAATTGTCAATCTTTTGTTCCTATTTTTGCCCTTTAGTGATAATACGATTTGGTTGGTGACGCTGTGAATATCGGGGGAGAAATATAACTCCGGGTAATCAACTCAATAGGATTCCATTTTTTCAGAGAGAGATCATACCAATAAGGTGAGACCACAGTGAAGATAATATAATCAACGAATTATAAAGGGCCTCTGTAAACTCATATGCTCTAAAATCACATATTTTTAAATCTGTAGAATCTTTCTACCTGTGCTTGAAGAAGAAGAGAGACACTTCTGATGTCCCCATACTAATACAAGACACAGCTATTAGTGCTATGGAAAATGAAATTACAGTTTTATGTGAAGCAGAAAAGAGTTTTTTCCTGGCTTGGGCATTAATACACATGTAGGTATCTAAGCCTAGTTACAATCATTGGAGTAGTATAATCTATAGCGCTATGTTACATTATCATTTAACTTTTCCCTGTGTATGTTTCCACAGGAGAAATAAACATTGTGAACCAAACACATAACCTGCAACAGTGCATGTGTTACAAGAAAAGTAGGTGATGACAGTAGACATATCTTCTTTTTGTGGTGGTAGTTTATCATAAAATCTTGAATCCTTGCACTTTCTGGGGACTCTAAGGACACACAATTCCTTATGTAAATTTACACATTCTGTCTCACGTATAATTGATATAGCCTTTTTTCTTACTTTCTGAAAAACTATTAAAAGACCTTCATTCTGAATAATAGAGCTATAAAGATCACCTTTCCTTTTCCCCACCATTTTCCCTTGAGAGCACATGTCTTTTTAACCACAGAATAGAACGTAACTTAATAAGAAATATGAATGTCAAGGACTCCGCACTCACGCATGTACTGCTATTATATTGGTTACAGAAGTGAAGATACCCCTACCTTCAAGGAAATTGAATATTTATTGGCCCTGATGAAGGTGCCATATTTTTAGTTCACACCGAAACGTACGTAGGCCACTGACAGACAACTGAAAATCCAACTGAGAAGGAGCTCTAAAAGAAGGACAGCAAATGCAAAATTTGGGGATGGCACCTTTGTACAATATTTGACCATTGTGGTCCGTTTGAAACTCGGTTGTCTGTTCGTTTGTTTTTCTAGATCCCATGTGCGTAGTATGTAAGAGACAGTATGTATGAGTAGTATGAATGGTGAGACTGACACGGACGAATGAATAAAGTTGTTTTATTTAGCATTCTTTTATTATTGAATGTTTTGGTGGGGGTGCTACAGGAAATTTTGTAGTGTGTACGTATTGTGTAATCACTTGTTTCTGAGTACAGAAATGATAAAATGTTTATCATTGTTTTTGTATGTGCAAAAAATAACAAAAAAATGGCTTTTTGAAATGAAATATAAACTAAGCATCAAAGTAATATTTATTGGGGGTACACTTAGCTGTAAAAGTGCATTCTTGGACCCTGTAACTGATGGAGGGAGGACTAGTTGCCTTTGTGATTATTAATGTTCCTTACTAAAAGAACTGAAGGTATATCTCTATGATCTTTCTCTCTAGCAGGAACATTAATCACAGGAGTTATCTTGACATTTTTAATGTTGCCTGAAAGTTGTACACACTAGGAACTCTGCTGCAGGTGTTTTTAAATCATAAGTTATTGCTAAACACAGCTGTCACCCTGAGGTTAGTTGCCCTCCCCCCTCCCCCCGGCATTATCCAGTGCGGCAGCACCAGTCGCACTGCCCTAAAGCCGGCCCTGCAAGCGCTATATAAATGCAAACCTTTTTTCCCCTCTTTTATCCCTCCGCTATCCTTCTCAATCCAAATAACTGACTAACATATCCACCACTCAAAGGAATTTCATAGTTCACTATACTAACTGCCCCACTAATCCTTTATGGGTGCTGGAGTAGCGTGCTGCTCACTGAAAAAAGCGGTTCTACGCCTCGGCAGGGGTAGTAAGCCCTATATAATTGCAATACAATGCAATAACTTATGGCATATTCCTGGGCACTGTAACAAATGCATATTTCTGAACATTCTTAATTGACATCGTATTCGTGTGTACTGTATCCTGTGGCACTTTAATGGGCTCTGTAGCGGCTGTCTTGATCCTGTGCATTGTAACTGGCGGTATATTTCTGGAAACTGTGTCTGATTAAAGTTCCCTGTGTTCTCTAACTGGTGGTGTAGTCCTAGGTGGTATAATTGGTGGTATTTTCTTGGGCACTGTTGATGACGGCATGTTCTTGGTCACTGTGAGTGGTGAGTAAATGCCACAGTGGCTCAGTGAGTTGAACTCTTGCTGCTGGAATAGGTTTTGAAAGACAGCTGACGAGAAAGAATCACAGGAAGGCCAACTCAAACTTCAAGCGGTCCTGTGTTGTAAATTGAGAACGCGCTCAGCCGAGGGCTGAAAATCGTGCCCTTTTCTTCTTTTCCTCTGTCTTTGCTTTCAAAAGCGCTTTTTCAGCCAGAGGCTATATTGTTTCCCACCCTATAACATTTTTGGTTCCATTAGCTCAAATGTCCAAATCATTAATAATATACTTACTTAATGGAAGTGCAGTTTAAGAAGACGGGCGATGGAAGGGTCAACCTAGTTACATTGTACTTTTGACAGCATGATTATTTGGATACGATTAAAAAGGTAACCATGCTGTTATGGCTGCGTATTATAATGAAAGCAGATTTAAGTTGCACACTTTCAACTTTTAATGCCTTTAGGCTTCAATAGTTAGTGAAATAAAGCCAATATCAAGGGATGCCTTCTTGAGCTCTCCAAACGTGGTATGTGAGGTTAATTAACAATATATCCTGCAAGTAGACAGTGCAACTCCACCGCAGCACCACCTCAGCACCACCTCAGCATCAGCACAGCACCACTTCAACACCAGTCAGCGTCATTCACCACAGCAGAACCACATGAACGTCACTTAGAAGCACCTGAGCACCAGCACAGCACCACCTCAGCATCACTCCACCCCAGGGCAGCATCACTCAGCCCCAGCACAGCACCACCCCACCGCAGCACCTCAGTCCAGCACCACCTTTGCACCAGTGCAGCACTACCCCACTACCAGCGCAACACTACCTCCGCATCAGTGGAGCACCACCACCTTCCCATCAGTGCAGCACCAGCACAGCCTCAATCAGTGCCACCGGAGCACCAGTGCAGCATCTCTTCAGCATCATCCAACACCACCACAGCACCACCTCACCATCAGCACAGTGCCACCTCCGCATCAGTGCACCACCACAAGCGCAGCACCACCTCAGCAGAAACTCGGCACCAATGCAGCATTACTCAGCAGCACCTGAGCACCAGCACATCAGCACCTGAGCATCACTCAGCACCACCTCAGCACAAGCACACCATCAACTCAGCACCACCTCAGCATCAGCACAGCACCACCTGAACACCACCAAAGCATCACTCAGCGTCACTCAGCACTGCCTGAGCACCACTTCCGCCCAGTCCTACTACCACCTCAGCACAACCTCAGTATCACTCAGCACCAGTGCAGCACCGCCACAGCACAGCATCAGCTCAGCACCTTCCCAGCATCAACATACCACCACCTCCGCCCCAGTGCAGCCCCAGCTCTGCACCACTTCAACATCAGAACAGCACCACCACCTGAGCATCAACAGAGCACCATATCAGCATCAGCACGCACCACCTCCTCATCAGTGCAGCACCACCAGTGCAGGACCACCTCCGCACCAGTGCAGCACCATGTCAACATCACCAATCAATCAATCGTGGGTTTGTAAAGCACGCTACTCACCTGTGAGGGTCTCAAGGCGCTTGGGGTGGGGGATGCAGCTCCAGATCAGTCGAAGAGCCACAGCACCACCTCCGCGTCAGTGCACCACCACCAGCGCAGCCCCACCTCAGCAGCTACTCGGCACCAATGCTGAACAGCATCAGTGTCGGCATCACCTCAGCACAGCACCAACTCAGCTTCACTCAGTACCACCGGAGCACCAGCTCAGCACCACCTGAGCACGAGCCAGCACTACCACCTCAGCATGGCTCAGCACCACCACAGCATCACTCAGTGCAACACCAGCTGAGCACCACATCAGCACCACCTCAGCATCAGCACAACACCAGCTGAGCACCACCTCAGCACCCGCACAGCACCATCTCAGCATCAGCACAGTACCACCTCCTCATCAGTGCACCACCACCAGTGGTTTAGGTTGAACGTAGGAAGTATGAACTGAGCGATGTCCTGTAACTTGTCCGATACTAGACCTGTCCTGTAACTTGTCCGATACTAGACCTGTCAGATATCCGGCCATTTTAAAGGCGATTGCGTGCTACTGTATTTTAACATTTGAACATACCACTTCATTCCACACTGTTGAAGACCTTTCAACTCTCTCTTGGAAGATAGTATGAGGCTATCAAGTAAGTTATGCATGATAAGATAGTGTCAGACTTGTGTTGCAAATTTTTGTTGCGTGTGAGAGCTGGCATCGTGAATACTGCACTTAGCTTGTAAGCAATTCAAAAGCATGTGATTCGCGTTGGGTATCACCATGCATACCATCGCCCTCAGTCCTCCAACACTGTATTGTTGAGTTTCAGTTTGAGTGAGTCGATGCTGAGGAGTGGGCCAGTTGTGTGTAGGGTCTGGTGTTTGGGTTCACTCAGGTCTTTTTCAGAATTAGAGATGGTTGTGCAGCTTTCTCATTCATGCAGGAAGAGATTTCATAAATGTGTCTGACTGTACGGTGAAAGAAGTTTAACCAATGCAAGTCTTTTTGAGGTTGGCAGGGGTCAGGTGTGGGGGCAACATGGATTGCTGTTGGGTGGCAGGTACACATTTTCTGTTGCAGCAAAATCGATCTGGGGTCATGGAAGGCTCAATCGGTAATTCATAGACCCCTGTAGGATATACATCTTGTAAATGGAAGCATAGTTAAGAACATCAATGGTATATGTGCCAAGTTATAGAAACTGTTTACCTATCACCTTCTGGTTAGACTGGAGTATGCAGAGAATATAACAGCACGCCCATAACTCCTGACCAGTAGCCTAGGTGAGGGAGGAAAAGGCCAAGGCAGTGATGGCTTGCCTCTTATGAGGAAACCAAAGAAGGATCAAGTGTCCACAAGTGAAGAAGGAGAATTTGGTTATGTGAGTTACCTGAATTAGGAGGGGACATTCATAATCCATGATTATCCGCAGGTTCCTGATATTGTTGGCAGAAGTAAGTCGATGGTCCTTCTATATTTGGGACCAAGCAAAACATGCGTAATGAGTGGTCCTGTTCTCACACGTGAGGTTTTCTATTTTGGTGAGTCGAGCTTGAGCGGTTTCAAGCCATCCACTCTATGAATAGAGGGACCATGGCCCAAACAGAACATGCCCAGGGATTTCCCAGTTTCAAACTGATGTGAATGTTGTTGTCATAGTTGTAGTCGGTGAGTTTGAAGGATTCAATAATGTGTTGAATGGCATCTCATATTGATGTTAAATAGAAGTGCTGTGATGGTGGATCCTTGCGGAATGCCTACGTTGGAGTTGAACAGAGAGAATTCAAATGGCGGTAAAATGACAATGTGGGATATGTTAGCGCGGTAAGCTAAAATCTACTCCAAGGTTTTTACTTGGAATTCCATGTCACCCAGGCTCTGTACTAAGTCGACGAGGTTTAACGTGTCATACGCGGAGGAAAGGTCCATTAGTAAAAGGGTTGGAACTCTGTTCTGGTAAATGGAGACCTTCACTCCTCGCTACTCTCCTGCCCTCTCCTCCATTCTCTTCATCCGGTCTTCCTCCCATGTCCCCTCTCAGTGCCAGGAGGTGGTATTTGCAGCTGTGTCATTTTATGTCCCGTGCCTGGCCGCTCCTTCCCCCTTCTCAGATAATATAGGGTTTTTTATTCTACGTGTTTATTTCCAGAGCGTCCGTTACTGTACGCAACCCCACGTCAGTGGCCTGCATATGTACCTGAGTGCTGTCTGAGCAAGATGTGCACTGCGGAGCCTCCTACAATATTTTTCTTTTCCTCCTCACATGGGAAGGTGAAATGTATTAAACAATTTAAGAACAGTAGACGTTGTAGCACCCAGGATATCGTGCTGCATGGCTAAATACTCAGAAGGCTATTGGATATGCCAATGCTTGTTTAAGAAAGCGGGTTGCGGCTTCTTGTGTGTGTCCACTCTCCACTTTGTTGTTCCTTAAACTTGCTGCTCTCTCCGGAAGCATTCGCCTTGAACTGCTCTGTTTTCTTTTGCTCAAGTACCTGCTGTTTTCATACCTGCCAACTTGAAGAACAATCTCACTGTGTAAGGAGGGGGCGGGGCCTTGTGACAAGAAGTGCCTATAAGGCACTTTTGAACCCCACTCCACTGAGGCCGTGCTGATGTCCTTAATGGACTTTGGCAGTTCAAAGCCTCGGAAAACCTGCTGGAAAACCACTCTTTACAGTGGTTTTCAACTAGTTTTGCCTGCCACCTTGTCACATGGTGGCAACCGTGGGATTTGACAGGTATGCATTTTTGTCAGTATTGATCTGTTGAAGCCTTCTGAGATTTTTCTGGACTCCAGGTTTTGTTCTGTGACCGATCCTGTATGTTTATTGGTGTGATTCTTGTTCCATCTTGTACTCTTATCCTCCCATCCGGAATTAGGGGAGTTAAAAAGATGCAGCAGGTTCTTTTACGTGAAAAGAAGCCAATACCTTCGCATCCACAAAAATCCGTCTGTGACAGGTTGCCGGGCGTGAGTTGCATGGCGGAGCTCACGTGCAAGGCTGTGTTGACCATGATGCCCCTCATTAGGAGTGCCAGGATAATTTCGTTGAGGCTTATAACGGAAGTTAACGCCCCTATCAGATTTATGAGATCCACTGGAACACTGCAGATCAATTTTGTTTCACCTGTGTCGAGCAGGCGAGATCTGACCCAGAATTACAGATACATCTAGTAATTCTTACTTTACCAGTGGATCTCACCTTTAATCCTGGTAATTCCACCCCGCCGATTTACCGGCACCTCCAGCATTGGTAACTCTGGGGACGTTGAATTAGCATCACCAGATCCAGGGCACTTATAATGGGACCCTTTGTTAGAAGCCAGGGCTCGTGCGCATAGTTGGGGGGGGGAGGGGGGGTGGGTGAAATAGTTGCAGAATGTTCTTATCTAATTTAGTCTAATTCAATCAGGAGCACAACTAGACCTAAACTTCGGGGTGGGGGGGGGGCAGTGAGTGGGGGGGGAGGGTTGGATAAGACTTCCAGCCAGGGCCAGCTCGAGTCTGGTGCCAGCCATTACAAAAGTCTTTTTTGCGCTGTCTTCTCCCATAACCTCCATGATTTCCCTCACTATCACTCTTCACAGTACATATAATTTCTTCATAGCCTCTCTCTGACATACGTTTTACTTTTTAGGTCTCGCTGAGCCATTGCGTTAGCAATGCTTGCGAGATATAAAGTAAGGGCTTTGAAAAGTGCTCCTAAAATATGGATTGGGTACAGTTCATGTGAGCACAACCACGCGCATTGTGCACAGCTTCCATTTGCCACCAGACACTTAGTGCGCGCGCGCTGCACTCCACCTCTGCTGCCACGCGCATTCAGCTCACCAGGCAGCACCCCCCCCATATGCTCGCTCACCAATGTCCCTCCCACCCTTCCTTTGATCTCCGTTTTTCTTTGAACTTTCACCGCGAGTTCTCACAGGCTCCTCTCCGCCCCCTTCCTTTAATGGGCCTCCCCCAGCACAGAGCGCGCATCGCTTGTTTATTTCTTTTTTTATACCCAACCCTGCCGCATACTGTAGCCAAAGCCATTGTAGCTGCTTATTTATCTTATGCAACTAACAACCATTGACAAAGCCAATAGACCCGACTAATTGTCAGTATACTGCTACTCATTGTATCATGTATCTGGATGCAATGACAGAAACAGCCAAAATACAAGCGGGGCAGCACACTAAGCTAGCACGATTTAAAAAAAAAATGTTGCACGTTATTTAAGCCACTCCCTTCATTACAATACCCACGCTGCTGGCGTTATCCTTTCAATCCACTTTTTGCTGCTGTACTGTCCCTTTACGTTTTAGCAAATTAAGGTGTTATGTGGGGCTGTTAGGGCAGGACGATGGTAGGTGGTATTGCAAGTTATTTCACCCTTCACCCCCTCTCAACCCATGGTAACCTCCTTCAGCGCTGTGCACCCCTTCATACACTCGCACATAGCTGACCATCGCTGCGTGCTCTCTTCAGAGAGGCCAGGTATTGGATGGACGTACATCAGCCGTGAGATGTGACTACAGGCCAGGTAATGTCCCCCACGTGACTTGTGTTCCCACTATCTTTCTGCAGCTTGCGTCTGTTTAGTCCCCCCATGCACCCAAATGTGCTGCATTATACCGCATAATTTGGCCTCTTTTTTTATTTAATTTTTTTATACCCAACCCTGCCACATACTATAGCCCAAGCCATCGTTGCTGCTTATTTATCTAATGCAACTAACAACCATTGACAAAGCCAATAGACCCGACTTATTGTCAGTATGCTGCTACTCGTTGTATCATATATCTGGATGCAATGACAGAAACAGCCAAAATACAAGTGGGGCAGCCACTAAGCTAAGCACGATTTTTTTTTTTGCAAGTTATTTAAGCCACTCCCTTTATTACATTACCCACGCTGCTGGCGTTATCCTTTCAATCCACTTTTTGCTGCTGTACTGTCCCTCACATTTTAGCAAATTAAGGCGTTATGTGGGGCTGTTATGGCAGGACGATGGTAGGTGGTATTGCAAGTTATTTCACCCTTCACCCCCTCTCAACTCATTGTAACCTCCTTCAGCGCTGTGCACCCCTTCACACACTCGCACATAGCTGACCATCGCTGCATGCTCTCTTCAGAGAGGCCAGGTATTGGATGGGCATGTCTCCTGTTAAGAGGCGTCATTAATTCCAGTTACCTTACGCAAGGTCACATTCATTTTTATTGTCCCGGGAATATAGCTTATTCGTACAGAACTATCGGATCCCGAGCGACTCCGTGCCTTGAACCCAATTCCCAGTTCTAAAGTCAGCAGGTCTGGCCATTACACCGCATCCTGGGGTAAGGGGAAAGGGGCTGGCAATGCCACATGGAGGCTCAGCTCGTCATGGGCTCAAGGTGCCAACAGGACCTCAGGCGGAGCCAGAGCCAGTCATCTCCCTCCCCCTCCCTCCAGTATTCAGGGAGCTGAGCCGATCCTGCCAGGACCTCTCTACAGGCCTCTGCTCTGCTGATGTGGACAGCATTAAACGCTTCCTTCCTGATGGCTCTGCTCACAAGGCGTCTCTTCTCCTTCTCTGTACATCTATCTCCCATAGCGCCTCGCTCTGCACACAGCTGCTTTCTCCTAGCGCTGCATGCTTCTAGCTCACTAAAGCCTCACTAAAGCATGACGATGAGTTCAAGCGCAGTGGAAGACCTTTTACAATACTTGACTAGTTATCTTTCATTTGTTTATTGGTGCATTTGGATGTTAAACAGATACTGTTAATAAGGTGAAATCTTTGCCCAGATGGTGTTACAGTGAGTAAAAAAGACAAAATAGTTAAGTAATCTAACAAAATGTGTTGCATTATGCCCCATAATTTGCCTTTTCTTGCCATATAATTTAGCGGCATACTTTGGTCCATCACTGCCACATAATCCCAGTGGTCCTAGATATAAAGTTCTAGTTAGACCACTATTTCTATGTCAGGAGAGTTTAAAAGCTCAGAAATAGATATGTGCATACTTCCACTATTTCTATGTCAGGAGAGTTTAAAAGCTCAGAAATAGATATGTGCGTACTTTTGTAATCGTCTAGCGTAGTGCGGCATGTCGGGGTCTCGCACATGACCTATTTTGCATCTATTTTCTCACATTTCGGTAGTTTTTGTAAATACAGTTGGGTAATTTAGGTGGCTCCTGGACATGTCACAGCAGCTTCTTTTGGCGTCTCATGTATTATCACCCTTGGGCCTCAAGAGGCTAACTCTTGGGTCTCACCAGAGGGTCACTTTATTATCTCGCGTGAAGGTCATTTTAGGATATAATGTGAGGGTCACTTTAAGAGCTAACATGAGGGTTATTTTATTAAATGCTTTAGATTTCACAGGAGGGTCTCCATCAGCCGGCCAATTAATCAATGTACTGGTACACTGCTTTTTAGGTCTCGCCCTGCGACGCATCGAGAAGTGATGTCGCAGCGAGACCTATAGCCGTCTGCTGTGCTTACAACAAGCCAAGAGGGAGACAAGAGATGGGCACGCGCAGCATGCCAGAATCGGATCTGATCAGGTTGCGCACGTGAACACGCGATCCGATTCCGGCATGCTGTTGAGGCACAATGCATCAGGACACACACACTCACACACACACTCACACTCACACACTCACACTCACACTCCCCCCCCACTCACCGGGCTCTTTCCGCGTGCCCCTCTCCCACGCACACACATTCCCTCCCTCTCTCCCCCCTCTCACCGGGCTCTTTCCGCGTGTCCCTCTCCCTACGCAGCGGGTCAGTCTCGGCAGCATGCTCCAATTCAGACTCGGAGCTCGGCGTGTCTTCTCCGGCGATCCTCAGCTTGCGTGCATGCTGACGGCGACGGCGTCTCGTGCGCTCCCACCGCGCTTTCAGTTTCGCACCCGGCGATCCTCAGCTTGTTTGCATTTGTACTTGTTATAATTCCTGTTGCCAAACTTTGTGTATTACCTAATTAGGAGACTGGAACCTATTAACAAATTACCAAAAGAGGCATCACTGAGAGCACCACTTTTGTCAGCAGCCTGTATTTTAATCTGCTAAAGAATTCAGTACAAGTCACTTTCCATTTGCTATTAACATTTGATAGCGCACGACAAGCCAACGCACAGCCGGTTTGCACGTAGTGGGAAGTTAATAAAATGCATTATCATTTTAGCGGCATACAAAGCCTGGCGCATTCAAACTTTAAGACTGGCGCGTTGACGACGCCATTCAGACTGCCACGATTCCACAAGCAAGAATAAACTGTAACCCCACGGAAGAGGTGAACAATCCTCACAACATATTGGCACAAGACCGCATTTCCAGTCTTTGGCTCAAATGAAGCACTCTGGGAGATGTAGTCTAAATTTGTTTAGATTAAACGAATCCATCATCTCGGAAATAGCAAATAAGCAGGCAACTCCATTGCGTTTCTCGAGGCGTCGACTGACCTCCCTGCTTCTGCATGCAGCAAAATAAAGGCAATAACAGCGCTGGTGGGGCATGGTCAGAGTCCGGGACATTGAGACTGGCTGGATTGTAAATCGGAATTGATGGGTATTGAGAAGACATGGGCAGTCCCTGAAACAGAATTGTGGTGAATGCAAGACCATATGGGTGGCCACTATATATTTTCTAACTGCAGAATTCAGGAAGATGGCATGCCCTAAGTACCTTAGAGTCTTGGGAAGCATGTGGCAGACCCAGAGAACCTCAGCAACATAATATCAAGGACTGTACTGAGATGAGGGAGCATTGGGTAATCTGAAGCAGTCAGGCAGAGCCCGTAGTACAGATAAGTGTGTAAGGGAACCTGGGTTGAGGAAAATGTATTTTTGCGAATGTTAGCTTAAATAGGTGAGTTCCACTCTCCCGCCACTGAATATAGGCGGGTGTGTGTTCAGCAGAATAGCGCAATAAAAAGTATCGATCCAGAAACTCAACTAATTTGGCAAATGCATCTTGGAACATACTACTGTGATTACATTTATATAGAGCTTACTACCCCAGACAAGGCGTTGAAGCGCTTAAATACTGAGATCTCCCTGGGTGTAAAAAAATGTGTTATCATCGGGTTTAGCAATCCTAATGCATTTCAGTATTTAACAAACATTTGCAATGCAATCTATCTCGCAATTGCAAGAGTTAGAGCTATTGGTATAGTAAATGACAATGTCTTTTAACCATGTGTCTTGGTTTGGAGTGGATAGGCCACAGAAGCATAAAGAGGGTGCACCAGTGCACGCAGAAAACAACCCAAGAAGACGAGGGGAGTGTGCTTTTGAGGGATAGAAAACTTAAAAAGGCACAGGAAAGAAAGTGTGCTTGAAAACCTTAAGTGAACCAATATGAGAGAGCCGGGAAAAGCATGTGCAAAAGTGAGAAAGAAGTGTGAGAGAGTACAAGAGAGAGCGAGAGAGAGAGAGAGGGACGAGTGGGGGAAACCCAGGGGAGGGAAGGGATGCGAAATAAGTGCACAGCTCGAGGAGATACAATAAAGTAGCTTGTGTGAGCAGGCATTTTAGAGAGGAGTTAGGGAGTGTGAGGGAGGGATGAGAGGGGACAGAGGAATTGCGAGATGAGAGGGGGTAGCGGATGTGTGAAGTAGAGATAAGAGGCAGTGGGCGTGTGGGAGAGAGAAGAAAGGGTTGGTGGAAGTGCAATGTATAGATGGGTTGTATTGGAATTGTTTGTTGTGGAATTATGTGTACAGTAATTAAATGGTAATAACTGTTGTTGAATTTTGTAGAGTGATATTGTGTGTTATGCTGCTGGATACAAAAACCCCCAGAAAAAAGTGTGAATTCACCCACGTGCATGTTCAGAAAATGTAACTTTTTTTTTTAACAACTCTTTTTATTGATTGACCGCACACAAACGCAGCACTCCGTACCCCGGAGGAGAAAATGTAACTTTTGACGTGTTGAAAAACTGAACCCTGAATGCTTTTTAATAAGAACTCAATACTGAAGCGGTATGGGCTGATTTTAAATGTGCTGCTGCAAGTTTGGAGTGCTGAAGATCTGGAGATCGAAAAGCGAAAAATTCCAAATGGCATCAACTAAACAAAACAAGCATTTGCAATGCAATTGGTCTCGCATTTGCGAGAGTTTAAGCTATTGGCATTGTAAATGACAACGTATTTAATTTATATTTTATGAACAAAAACATAAATAAAAGGCATTGTCATTTACAATGCCAATAGCTCAAACTCACGTGACTGCGAGACCTATTGCATTGCAAATGCTTGTTCCCAGTGGCGATAGATGCAAAGCGGAAGCGTCTTCTCCATCTGGGGACCATCTGTTTGATCTGGGTTCCTTCCTTAGCGGATTCTATTCCATCTATTACGTTCAGATCAACCCTTGGTTATGATATATCTGTGGAGTTGTGTGCTGTTTGCGATATGAGTTGTATGTGTGTTGGTATGAAAGTGTTGGTTGGCATGTGGGATTGCTGTAATGATATGACTGATTTTTTTTATAGTAAAAAAAATGTATGTGATGCAATAATTATGCAATAATCATGTATTGAGAACGTCTGTTCCTCTATGTAATAAAACCTTTATATTTTTGTAATTATGTTGTGAGATCTTTACTTGTGGTTCAGGGGTTAGTATAATTATACAAGGACCTTTTTAGGCCTACTTTAGATTATTACTGGCAGGTATTCTCTGTTCCCTTTGTCCTTTGCAAAGCGGAAGTGTGCCTGGGATTTATTGAGGCTTAACAGCAGTGCAAGGTATAACTCGGACGGACCGTCAAGGGGGAGCAGGGAGTCTGGAAGCACATGCTTCAGAATATGAGCATTAATTAACTCTGTGCTCCTCAGAGCTGACAACATTACGCTTATCTGCCCCCTCAACCGCCCCACACATACACATACACACACACACATACACACACACACACACACACACACACAACCACACACAACCAGGCACCCACACAACCACGCACACACGGCCACACACACAACCACACACACACATACACAACCACACACACGCACAACCACACACACACACACAACCACAGGCACACACACAACCACAGGCACACACCCAACCACACACACCACCACACACATAACCACAAACACAACACACACAACCACAAACACAACACACACAACCACAACCATAACACACACAACCACACACACAAACACAACACACACACACACAACCACACAGATAACCACACACACAACCACACATACAACCACTCACAACCACACACACACAACCACACACAGAACCAACCGTCAGTGCACACTTTCAACAAGCACAGACACCATCAGTCATCAGTGCACGCTTTCACCGGGCACAAACACCACCAGGCGTCAGTGCACGCTTTCACCGGACACACGCCACCAGACGTCAGTGTGAGTTTTCACCAGGCACACACACACTACCAGCCGTCAGTGCACGCTTTCACCAGGCCCACACACACCACCAGCCGTCAGTGCACGCTTTCACCAGGCACACACACCACCAGCCGTCAGTGCACGCTTTCACCAAACACACACACACACACACCACCAGCCGTCAGTGCATGCTTTCACAAGGCACACACACCATCAGCCATCAGTGCACGCTTCCACCAAGCACACACACCACCAGCCGGCAGTGCACACTTCCACCAGGCACACACACTACCAGCCATCAGTGCACAATTTCTACAGACACACACACCACCAGCCATCAGTGCACACATCAATTGGTTACGCATCCACAATTAACTACTGTAACAATAGCAGTATGGCGCACTTTACTTTTAAACATATTCATTTAAAGCGCAGCATGCCACCATTGCTACAAAAATAAATACACATTTTTTGGGCCTACAATTTATAGACTTTTGTTGCAATTGGTGTTGCAATATTTAGCAATGCCAATAGCTCAAACTTAATTCATGCGAGACCTATTGCATTGTAAATGCTTGTTTATAGTGCTACTCATAGTTTACTCATACTCCGTTCTGTGATCTGCATGTTACACGTTCTTTGCAGCAGGCTCATTAACCCTCAGTGCTACATTACGATGAGTCAAAACTGCCACTAGACAAAGTTCCAAACTTTCACCAGTAGGAACATTAATCACCAGATTTATCTTGACATTTGTATTGCTGCCTGAAAACTGCCTGCTGCAGAAGGAAGTCATGTGCTTTCAAACCAAAAATTATTTTTAAACACAGCATTCTCACTATATCTCTTACACTCTTTTGTACATTTGTACTCTGTCACACTCACACACAGACACACTGCCACTCACACTTTTCTAACACTGCTTTTATTGTGTTAGAAAAGCTTGCCCTGCTGCTTTTGCTATACCTGCCTTGTCTTTTAGTGAGGCTTAATAAAAACATATTCTCTATATGCTATATAAAATAATAATATATTGCCTTGTCAATGTTTGTTACAAGTATGATGTGAATGAAAAGTACACTTACTTAAAATAGCTGTAAGGGGCTTATATATGGTTTCATGTGTGGATCAAGCAGTTACAGTATTGGAAATGAACTAACCTATGTTCTAACATGAAATATCACAACATTCAACTGATGTTAGTAAATGATTGACGTCTTCTGCAACAATGGATTTTATCCAGTAACACTTTGCTTTTTTGGTCTTTTGAGCCCCAATGTACAATGTTAAAAAAAAACTACATGTCTTGGAATGAAGCATTATGGTGAATGGAAAGCCAGGAATGGCTGAAAGTGTCTCACGATCCCCAATCCAACACCAGACCCCAAAGTCTCAGCCCTACTCTCCCTCCTCACGCCATCCCACATTCTCAGTCCACTCTTCCACCAGCCCTATTGTTGCAGTTGGAATTAAGTAGGCATCTAGTATTATGGAAAGAGCAAGTATATTGTGTGGTCCCTTTGTAGAAATATGTGTATATTCATGAGAGTTGTGTAATTTTTATATTTGCAGAGTAAGATGTGTGCTCGTGTAAGTGCTGGTGATGGTGAATAGTGTGAATGAGTGCCGTATGAGTGGTGCGAGCGTAGGGTGAAAAATGTTCCGACGTGATTGTCGGGAGAAATGCATGAATGTAGTGTGATAGGAGGGCCCATATGAGTTTCAAGTGAAAGAAGTGCATGTAGAATGAGAGGAGTGAATGTAGAGTGAGAGGAGTGAGTGCAGGGGTGGTGTGAGCTGTATAAATGCAGGGTGAGGAGTGGGCCTGTGTGTGGTGCAGGGTGAGCGATGAGAGTGAAGGGTGATTTGGGAGGGTGACTGGTGAGTGCCTGGTGGGAGAAACTAGTGCAGAGTGACTGGTGTGTCCCTATGAGTTCCAGGCAGACTATTGTCTCTGTGTGCAGGCAGGATGAACACAGTCCCTGTATGAATTCAGGCTGAAAGGTTTGTCTGCGTGAGTGCAGGGTGAGAGGAGGAAATGCAGGGTGAGTGGTGCAACTCCAGGGTGAGTGCTGTGCTCTGTGGGCAGTGTGAGTGCTGTGCCCATGTGACTGAAGGTTGAGCTGCGTGAGTGGCAGGAGTGCAGATGTGAGTGCACAGTGAATAATGTGACACTGTGAGAGTAAGGTGAGAAGAGTGACTGCACAGTGAGTTATGTGACATATGAGTGTGGGTGCAGGTGAAAGTGCAGAGTGGGAGGACTGAATGCATGGTGAGGGATGTGCTAGTTTGAGTGAGATTGCAGAGTGAGCTGTGAGGGTGACAGGTGAGTGAAGTATCACATGAGTGCAGGGTGAGTAGTATGCTCTTGTAAGTGCAGGGTGAAAAGCATGAATGCACGGTGAGTGGTGTCAGCACAGTGTGATTACTGTGAGTGCAGGGTGAGCGGTGTGCTCATGTGACAGTAGGGTAAGTGGAGGGAGAACGGTGTGAGTTCATGGCAAGGGGCATAAGTGCAGTGTGATCTCTGCGAGTGAGGGTGTGCAGTGTTCTTGTGTGAGTGCAGGGTAAGAAGAGGACGAACAGTCTTAGTGCAGGGTATTAGCTTGAGTGCAGTGTGATCGATGTGAGTGTAGGGTAAGCTTGAAAGTTACAAGTGAGTGGAGTGTCATGTGCTCGGAGGATGAGCAGTGTGCTCATGTGAGTGCAGGGAGGAGAAGGGTAAATGGCATAAGTGCATGGTGAGCAGTGTGATCGTTGTGAGTGCAGGGTGAACAGTGAGAATGAGGAGTGAGCTGTAGGGTTTTAGATCTAAGCTAAACTTTTGCTATTATGGCATCAATCAGTGATGGAGGGAGGGTGGAGGAAGTAAATAATATGCTGATTCTTCAATAAAGTTTCAGTCTTCTGATTAGGGTTACCAGCTGATTAGATTTTTATCAGCACCTCTGGTATTTTGATGTCCCATTAAGTACAAAATTAAGCAAAATCACCTAAAGCTGTTTTTTAAGCACTTATATGTACATACTTCAAACAGCAAATATAAATAGAAAGCACTTTTTAAATGTGTTCTAGGGCGTTATTAATGAATTATGACTAATAATTAAAGGAAACAAAGACAGAAAAGTCATGTTACAAATGAATACATACCATTTTATTTACAGCCCTATTTAGTCTCAAGGCGAGTCCTTTGCAGACTCTTTAAACAACAAATGGCGGTATTTTTCTCTAGGAAGGGTGGCAACCCTACGCATGAGATTCCTTTTCACTAAATGCATTCTCCCACTGTGGCAGTAAAAATAAAATACAAACGTAAGGAGTGGGGACCCAGGGGCTACCGGAACCAGTGAAAGTACACAAGCCTCATTAACCAGTTCACAAAGGCATGTAAATGGTATGTTAAAGACATGTGAAAAACTCGGGTGTACAGATCGATGTTGTTTCGACCAGCCGATATCTGACCCAGAATTACAGATTCATCTGGTAATTCTTATTTTACCAATGGATTCCACCTTTAGAGCCGGTAATCCCAATCAGCGGATTTACTGGCACTTCCGGTATTGGTAACTGGGGATGGTGAATAACCACCACCAGATCCAGGGCACTTATAATGGGACCCTTTGTTGGAAGCTAGATCTCGTGCGTGTGGTTGGTGGGGATGAAAAGGTTGCAGTGTGTCTTGTTCGAGTAATCTCATTTAGTGTAATTCAATAACCTATGCTTCCTGGTGGCACAAGGGATATCACATATAATCAATCTCTTTGCAGAGTATGTCTGCTTTTAAACCAAACCACTGCTTTTGAGAGAGCCGGCTTTCATTACCCAGAGGGGAGTATGTGTGAGGTACGTATGTATGTGTGTAATTCAATCAATCAAAGACATTTATAGAGCGCACTACCTACCCATAGGGTCTCAAGGCGCTTGGGGGGGGGGGTGCCGTTACTGCTTGAACAGCCAGGTCTTGAGCTTCTTCCTGAAGGAGAGGTGGTCTTGGGTCAGGCGCAGGTCGGCCGGGAGGGAGTTCCAGGTCTTGGCGGCCAGGTAGGAGAAGGACCTTCCTCCTGTTGTGGCTCTACGGATGCGCGGGACGGCGGCGAGGGCGTGGCTGGCAGATCGGAGGTGGCGTTTGGGAGCGTAGAAGTTGATTCGGTTGTTAAGGTAGCTCGGGCCTTGATCGTGAAGGGCTTTGTGTGCGTGGGTGAGGAGCCGGAAGGTGATTCTTTTGTTGACGGGGAGCCAGTGCAGGTCTCTCAGGTGTCCGGAGATGTGGCTGTTCCGTGGGATGTCGAGGATGAGTCAGGCTGAGGCGTTCTGGATCCGCTGGAGTCTCTTCTGGAGCTTGGCGGTGGTTCCGGCGTAGAGGGCGTTGCCGTAGTCCAGTCGGCTGGTGACGAGGGCCTGGGTGACGGTCTTTCTGGTCTCCGTGGGGATCCACCAGAAGATCTTCCGAAGCATGCGCAGGATGTTGAAGCACGACGAGGAGACGGCGTTGACTTGCCTGGTCATGGAGAGGGAGGAGTCCAGGATGAAGCCCAGGTTGCGTGCGTGGTTCGTCGGTTTGGGTGCGGTGCCCAGGGCGGGGGGCCACCAGGAGTCGTCCCAGGCGGAGGGCGAGGAGCCCAGGATGAGGACCTCCGTCTTGTCTGAGTTCAGTTTCAGGCGGCTCGTCGTCATCCACTCGGCTACCTCTTTCATCCCTTCGTGCAGGTTGGCTCTGGCGGCGGCGGGGTCGTTGGTCAGGGAGAGGATCAGCTGGGTGTCGTCGGTGTAGGAGATTATGTTGAGGTTGTGTTGGCGTGCGATGGCCGCGAGGGGGCTCATGTAGACGTTGAAGAGTGTAGGGCTCAGCGAGGATCCTTGAGGGACGCCGCAGATGATTGCGGTGGCCTCTGACTTGTACGGTGGTAGGCGGACTCTCTGTGTTCTTCCGTCGAGGAAGGAGATGATCCACTCCAGTGCCTTCTCCTGGATTCCGACGTTGCAGAGGCGCTGCACTAGGGTGCGGTGGCAGACCGTGTCGAAAGCCGCGGAGAGGTCTAGGAGGATGAGGGCCGCTGTTTCTCCGTTGTCCATCAGGGCTCGGATGTCGTCGGTGGCGGCGATGAGGGCGGTCTCGGTGCTGTGGTTGGCACGGAATCCGGACTGCGAGGGGTCGAGGGATCCGTTCGTCTCGAGGAAGGCGGCCAGCTGTTTGTTGACGGTCTTCTCGATGACTTTGGCTGGAAACGGGAGTAGAGAGATGGGGCGGTAATTCTTGAGTTCGGTGGGGTCTGCCGTAGGTTTCTTGAGTAGGGCGCTGAGTTCGGCGTGCTTCCAGCTCTCGGGGAAGGTGGCGGTGTCGAATGAGGTGTTGATAATGTCCCGCAGGTGGGGTGCGATGACAGCGTCGGCTTTGTTGAAGACGTGGTGAGGGCAGGGGTCGGTCGGAGATCCGGAGTGGACGGAGTTCATCATGCGGATGGTGTCTTCGGTGCTGATCGGGGTCCAGGCTCGGAGGGTGGTGGTGGGCGGCGTTGCTGTGGTCGTGGCGTGGGTCGGATGGGTGCTGAAGCTGTTGTGTATGTCCGCGATCTTGTTGTGGAAGTAGGAGGCGAGGGAGTTGCAGAGGTCTTGCGAAGGGGTGATGTCGTTGTTTCCGGCGTTGGGGTTGGAGAGCTCTTTCACGATGTTGAAAAGTTCCTTGCAGTTGTGTGCGTTGTTATCCAGTCGGTTCTTGAAAGCCGTTTTCTTGGCGGTGCGGATCAGTTGGTGGTGTTTCCGGGTGGCGAGCTTGAGGGTGGACCTGTTGTCCGGTGTGGGTTCCTTTCTCCAGACTTTCTCGAGGGCTCGGCAGTTCTTCTTGGAGCTCTTAAGTTCGTCGGTGAACCATGGGGCTTTCTTACTGCCGGGTCTGCTGGGCGGGGTCCTCAGGGGGGCGAGTTCGTCCGCGCAGTTGCTGAGCCACTTCGTGAGGTTGTCGGCGGCCTGGCTGGGGTTCGCTGAGCTGGCCGGAGGGTGCTGGCTCAGGGAGGCGGCGAGCTGGTCGGCTGTGATCTTGTTCCAGCTTCTTCGTGCAACCTGTTGCTGGTGGTGGTGGATCGTCGTTCTCCTGAAGGTGAAGTGGATGCATCTGTGGTCCGTCCAGTGGAGTTCTGTGGCGTGGCTGAAATCGATGTCTTTGCTGGATGAGAAGATGGCGTCGAGTGTGTGTCCGGCGAGGTGGGTGGGGGTGCTCACCAGTTGCTTGAGTCCAAGGTTGGCGAGGTTGTCGAGCAGGGTGCTGGTGTTGCCGTCGTTGTTGTTCTCCAGGTGGAAGTTGAAGTCCCCCAGGAGGATGTAGTCAGCGGAGGGGAGGGCATGCGGGCTGACGAAGTCGGCGATGTCCTCGCTGAATTGAGTGCGTGGTCCCGGAGGTCGGTAGATCAGGGTGCCTCTGAGGGTGGTCTTCGGGTCGGTGTGGATCTGGAAATGCAGGTGTTCGGCGGAGGGTGGGGTGTTGTCGGTGCTGGTCGTGATGCGGATGGTGTTCCTGTGGATGATGGCGATGCCTCCTCCCACCTGGTTGGCGTTGCGGTCCCTCCGGGTGATCTTGTAGCCCTCTGGGATGGCGATGTCGGGCGCTGAGGAGGCGTTCATCCAGGTCTCCGTGATGAAGGCAACGTCAGGGGCTGTGGCGTCTAGGAGGTTCCAGAGTTCGATGGCGTGTCTGTGGACGGAGCGGGTGTTGAGCAGGATGCACTTGAGGTGGTTGCTGCTGGTGTTCGGCTTGGCATGTTTGTAGTGGAACTTGTATTGCCCAAACCTAGCTGCAGAGCACAGGCGCGCTGAACCAGCTCGTGTCAACACCTGGCTCCAGGTCACTGGGACGCCCTGTTTCTTGTTTATGGACTTGCCTGTTACAAACTACCGCAAACTGGTATTTGGAGATAGATTAGTGACCTTGTCAATGAAGCCTACAACTCCCAGAACCCCCTGGTTTGTTACGTCAAAGCAGAGCCCTTAAAGCTCTATGTTCACCCTGAAGACTTTCTGTCTGTGGCACTGCATGAGCTGGCAGGATTGTACTTTAGGGTCTATGAGGCCACCCCCCTCTCGCCCCCAGCCGAGTTATACGAGATAATAATAATAATAATAATCCACATTTGTATAGCGCACAATCACCCGTTAGGGTCTCTAGGCGCTGGGGGCCGTCGGGAAGATTAAGCAAGCTATTGCCCAGAGTCACATGGTGCTGGGCTAACCTGCCGCCGGAGCCGGGGATCGAACCCTGATCCCCAGATTCCAGCGTCAGTCGCCCTGGCCGCGGCGCCACACCTCTCCCCCGTGATGTGGAAATATGTATGCAACAAGTGATGAAATAAAAAGAACCGCATATTGCAAGGGGGAACTGAAATCCAGAGTGCTGGTAGTGCACACTGCTGGAGGGCAGAGGGGGCAAACCGAAGTGGCATCCGCGTAGCAAGCCCTGGAAGATTGGCCAGAGGTGTGGTGCAGCAGGGCGACAGAGGTGCCAAGGAAGCCTGCCACGATGCTTGCTGGTGATGTGGCCAGGACGTGACCTCAGCAGGGGAACATCTGGCTGGGCTCGCGAGTGAATCTTATGATGAGGCGTCTGTTTTTCAGAGTGATTCTGAAAAAACATAACCGTGATTCAGAAAAGATGGCATTTGAGGTTTTAAGAAAAGCGAGCAATCAGTGGCCACCCCAAATCTGGACTCTGGTCCAAGGTTCCAGGGTGAGTTCAGAGCGTAAAACGTCATGCGGACACAGGCAAGAGGGAGCCCATTACAGCCGGAGTGAGGGAGTTCAATGCAGCATTCACCGTAACAGAGTAGAGAGGGAGCTCCCTGCAGCATTTACGAAAGGGAGCTCCCTGCAGCATTTACAATCACAGAGGCCACGCAGATGAAAGGGAGCTCCCTGCAGCATTTACAAACACGGAGGCCACACAGATGAAAGGGAGCTCCCTGCAGCATTTACAATCACGGAGCCCACACAGATGAAAGGGAGCTCCCTGCAGCATTTACAATCACAGAGGCCACGCAGATGAAAGGGAGCTCCCTGCAGCATTTACAATCACAGAGGCCACGCAGATGAAAGGGAGCTCCCTGCAGCATTTACAATCACAGAGGCCACACAGATGAAAGGGAGCTCCCTGCAGCATTTACAATCACGGAGCCCACACAGATGAAAGGGAGCTCCCTGCAGCATTTACAATCACGGAGCCCACACAGATGAAAGGGAGCTCCCTGCAGCATTTACAATCACAGAGGCCACGCAGATGAAAGGGAGCTCCCTGCAGCATTTACAATCACAGAGGCCACGCAGATGAAAGGGAGCTCCCTGCAGCATTTACAAACACGGAGGCCACACAGATGAAAGGGAGCTCCCTGCAGCATTTACAATCACGGAGCCCACACAGATGAAAGGGAGCTCCCTGCAGCATTTACAATCACGGAGCCCACACAGATGAAAGGGAGCTCCCTGCAGCATTTACAATCACGGAGGCCACACAGATGAAAGGGAGCTCCCTGCAGCATTTACAATCACGGAGCCCACACAGATGAAAGGGAGCTCCCTGCAGCATTTACAATCACAGAGGCCACACAGATGAAAGGGAGCTCCCTGCAGCATTTACAAACACGGAGGCCACACAGATGAAAGGGAGCTCCCTGCAGCATTTACAATCACGGAGCCCACACAGATGAAAGGGAGCTACCTGCAGCATTTACAATCACAGAGGCCACACAGATGAAACGGAGCTCCCTGCAGCATTTACAAACACGGAGGCCACACAGATGAAAGGGAGCTCCCTGCAGCATTTACAATCACAGAGGCCACACAGGCGAATGGGAGCTCCCTGCAGCATTTACGATAACAAAGGCCACACAGATGAAAGGGAGCTCCCTGCAGCATTTACAATAACGGAAGCCACACAGATGAAAGGGAGCTCCCTGCAGCATTTACAATCACAGAGGCCACAGTGATGAAAGGGAGCTCCCTGCAGCATTTACAAACACGGAGGCCACACAGATGAAACGGAGCTCCCTGCAGCATTTACAAACACGGAGGCCACACAGATGAAAGGGAGCTCCCTGCAGCATTTACAATCACAGAGGCCACACAGGCGAATGGGAGCTCCCTGCAGCATTTACGATAACAAAGGCCACACAGATGAAAGGGAGTTCCCTGCAGCATTTACAATAACGGAAGCCACACAGATGAAAGGGAGCTCCCTGCAGCATTTACAATCACAGAGGCCACACAGATGAAAGGGAGCTCCCTGCAGCATTTACAAACACGGAGGCCACACAGATGAAAGGGACCTCCCTGCAGCATTTACAATCACAGAGGCCACACAGATGAAAGGGAGCTCCCTGCAGCATTTACAAACACTGAGGCCACACAGATGAAAGGGAGCTCCCTGCAGCATTTACAATCATGGAGCCCACACAGATGAAAGGGAGCTCCCTGCAGCATTTACAATCACTGAGGCTGCCCAGGCGAAAGGGAGCTCCCTGCAGCATTTACAATCACAGAGGCCACGCAGATGAAAGGGAGCTCCCTGCAGCATTTACAATCACGGAGGCCACACAGATGAAACGGAGCTCCCTGCAGCATTTACAATCACAGAGGCCACGCAGATGAAAGGGAGCTCCCTGCAGCATTTACAATCATGGAGCCCACACAGATGAAAGGGAGCTCCCTGCAGCATTTACAATCACGGAGGCCACACAGATGAAAGGGAGCTCCCTGCAGCATTTACAATCACAGAGGCCACAGTGATGAAAGGGAGCTCCCTGCAGCATTTACAATCACAGAGGCCACGCAGATGAAAGGGAGCTCCCTGCAGCATTTACAATCACGGAGGCCACACAGATGAAAGGGAGCTCCCTGCAGCATTTACAATCACGGAGCCCACACAGATGAAAGGGAGCTCCCTGCAGCATTTACAATCACTGAGGCTGCCCAGGCGAAAGGGAGCTCCCTGCAGCATTTACAATCACAGACACCGCACCGAGGAATGGGAGCTCCCTGCAGCATTTACAATCACGGAGGCCTCACAGGCGAATGGGAGCTCCCTGCAGCATTTACGATAACAAAGGCCACACAGACGAATGGGAGCTCCCTGCAGCATTTACGATAACAAAGGCCACACAGGCGAATGGGAGCTCCTGCAGCATTTACAATAACGGAGGCCACTCAGGCGAAACGGAGCTCCCTGCAGCATTTACAATCACGGAGGCTGCCGAGGCGAAAGGGAGCTCCCTGCAGCATTTACAATCACGGAGACCGCACGGACGAAAGAGCGCTCCCTGCAGCATTTACAATAACGGAAGCCACACAGGCGAAAGGGAGCTCCCTGCAGCATTTACAATAACGGAGGCCACACAGGCGAATGGGAGCTCCCTGCAGCATTTACGATAACAAAGGCCACACAGACGAAAGGGAGCTCCCTGCAGCATTTACAATAACGGAAGCCACACAGGTGAAAGGGAGCTCCCTGCAGCATTTACAAGAACACAAGCACAGAGATGAAAGGGAGCTCCCTGCAGCATTTACAATCACGGAGGCCGCACAGGCGAATGGGAGCTCCCTGCAGCATTTACGATAACGGAGGCCACACAGGCAAAAGGGAGCTCCCTGCAGCATTTACAATAGCGGAAGCCACACAGGCGAAAGGGAGCTCCCTGCAGCATTTACTATCACGGAGGCCGCACAGGCGAATGGGAGCTCCCTGCAGCATTTACGATAACGGAGGCCACACAGGCGAAAGGGAGCTCCCTGCAGCATTTACTATCACGGAGGCCGCACAGGCGAATGGGAGCTCCCTGCAGCATTTACAATAACGGAGGCCACACAGACGAAAGGGAGCTCCCTGCAGCATTTACAATAACGGAAGCCACACAGGCGAAAGGGAGCTCCCTGCAGCATTTACAAGAACACAAGCACAGAGATGAAAGGGAGCTCCCTGCAGCATTTACAATCACGGAGGCCGCACAGGCGAATGGGAGCTCCCTGCAGCATTTACAATCACGGAGACCGCACAGACGAAAGAGCGCTCCCTTCAGCATTTACAATCACGGAGGCCGCACAGGCGAATGGGAGCTCCCTGCAGCATTTACGATAACAGAGGCCACACAGGCGAATGGGAGCTCCCTGCAGCATTTACGATCACGGAGGCCGCACAGGCGAATGGGAGCTCCCTGCAGCATTTACTATCATGGAGGCCGCACAGGCGAATGGGAGCTCCCTGCAGCATTTAGAATAACAAAGGCCACACAGACGAAAGGAAGCTCCCTGCAGCATTTACAATAACGGAAGCCACACAGGCGAAAGGGAGCACCCTGCAGCATTTACAATAACGGAGGCCACACAGGCGAAAGGGAGCTACCTGCAGCATTTACTATCACTGAAGCCACACAGGTGAAAGGGAGCTCCCTGCAGCATATACAATAACGGAAGCCACACAGATGAAAGGGAGCTCCCTGCAGCATTTACAATAACAAAGGCCACACAGACGAAAGGGAGCTCCCTGCAGCATTTACAATAACGGAAGCCACACAGGCAAAAAGGAGCACCCTGCAGCATTTACAATAACGGAAGTCACACAGGCGAAAGGGAGCTCCCTGCAGCATTTACGATAACGGAGGCCACACAGGCGAAAGGGAGCTCCCTGCAGAATTTACAATAGCGGAAGCCACACAGGCGAAAGGGAGCTCCCTGCAGCATTTACAATAGCGGAAGCCACACAGGCGAAAGGGAGCTCCCTGCAGCATTTACAATAGCGGAAGCCACACAGGCGAAAGGGAGCTCCCTGCAGCATTTACAATAGCGGAAGCCACACAGGCGAAAGGGAGCTACCTGCAGCATTTACTATCACTGAAGCCACACAGGTGAAAGGGAGCTCCCTGCAGCATTTACAATAACGGAAGCCACACAGATGAAAGGGAGCTCCCTGCAGCATTTACAATAACAAAGGCCACACAGACGAAAGGGAGCTCCCTGCAGCATTTACAATAACGGAAGCCACACAGGCGAAAGGGAGCTCCCTGCAGCATTTACAAGAACACAAGCACAGAGATGAAAGGGAGCTCCCTGCAGCATTTACAATCACGGAGGCCGCACAGGCGAATGGGAGCTCCCTGCAGCATTTACAATCACGGAGACCGCACAGACGAAAGAGCGCTCCCTTCAGCATTTACAATCACGGAGGCCGCACAGGCGAATGGGAGCTCCCTGCAGCATTTACGATAACAGAGGCCACACAGGCGAATGGGAGCTCCCTGCAGCATTTACGATCACGGAGGCCGCACAGGCGAATGGGAGCTCCCTGCAGCATTTACTATCATGAAGGCCGCACAGGCGAATGGGAGCTCCCTGCAGCATTTAGAATAACAAAGGCCACACAGACGAAAGGAAGCTCCCTGCAGCATTTACAATAACGGAAGCCACACAGGCGAAAGGCAGCACCCTGCAGCATTTACAATAACGGAGGCCACACAGGCGAAAGGGAGCTACCTGCAGCATTTACTATCACTGAAGCCACACAGGTGAAAGGGAGCTCCCTGCAGCATTTACAATAACGGAAGCCACACAGATGAAAGGGAGCTCCCTGCAGCATTTACAATAACAAAGGCCACACAGACGAAAGGGAGCTCCCTGCAGCATTTACAATAACGGAAGCCACACAGGCAAAAAGGAGCACCCTGCAGCATTTACAATAACGGAAGCCACACAGGCGAAAGGGAGCTCCCTGCAGCATTTATGATAACGGAGGCCACACAGGCGAAAGGGAGCTCCCTGCAGCATTTACAATAGCGGAAGCCACACAGGCGAAAGGGAGCTCCCTGCAGCATTTACAATAGCGGAAGCCACACAGGCGAAAGGGAGCTCCCTGCAGCATTTACAATAGCGGAAGCCACACAGGCGAAAGGGAGCTCCCTGCAGCATTTACAATAGCGGAAGCCACACAGGCGAAAGGGAGCTACCTGCAGCATTTACTATCACTGAAGCCACACAGGTGAAAGGGAGCTCCCTGCAGCATTTACAATAACGGAAGCCACACAGATGAAAGGGAGCTCCCTGCAGCATTTACAATAACAAAGGCCACACAGACGAAAGGGAGCTCCCTGAAGCATTTACAATAACGGAAGCCACACAGGCGAAAGGGAGCTCCCTGCAGCATTTACGATAACGGAGGCCACACAGGCGAAAGGGAGCTCCCTGCAGCATTTACAATAGCGGAAGCCACACAGGCGAAAGGGAGCTCCCTGCAGCATTTACGATAACGGAGGCCACACAGGCGAAAGGGAGCTCCCTGCAGCATTTACATTACACAGTTGCAGGAGCGAGAGGGAGCTCCTTACAGCATTTAAGTTAACACAGGCACAGAGGCGAGAAGGAACTCCCACCATCATTTACCACAATACAATGCCAGAGGGGAGAGGGAGCTCCCTTGCAGCATTTACAATGACGCAGGCCACAGAGGTTTAGTCACAAAACACAATATAAATATGGATACATTCCAATAAAATTGCTAAAAAATAAAATGTATAAATACAGACGAAAATATTTAACAAAATAAATAGCATAAACCCGGGAGCCTTGCAAGTTATAACTACTTGAGTGGGGACACCTAACACGTTTTCTGTACGTCCTACAATGTGGATGATCTATGGAGAGCACCAGGCTCACTGAACTCTTACAGCGCCCCTTGTTTATGAACCCACAGCATACCGACCCAAGTGGGAGAAGATGCAGAGCTCTGCTCAGGCTGGTGTTTCTAAGGCGGTAGCTCAGCAGCTGCTCCTTTAGAAGAGTCAAAACAAAGCTGCTGTAGATATTTTTCTGTCAACCAGAATGTGCACCAATATCTTGAACTGGAAGCTTTTCTTTCCACTGAGCCCTTTCGTCTGTGGGATTCTTATCTGCTTTAGGCAGATTGCTTCACAAGAATCATTGTTTGCGGTTTGTAAAGCAACTTATTTCATATCTGATAATTTCCCCGTGCAAGCTGAAAATGATTCAGTTCAGGAGATCTTGGTTTCGCTAACCATTTAACCTCTTACTGTTGGTAAGAATAGATAGGCTACTTCCTCATGCGCTTCCTCTGCACAGTTTTCTGTATGAGAACTGTGTCTCTACTTCTTATTAGAATGATGTATTCTTACTCATTTTGACATCAATTACAGTACTTTGTACACTTTTTCTAGGGCAGATGACGTTTCAAAGAGTGTTTCATATTTTTGTAAAATGCTTATTAATAAAAGCCTAGGTATAGATGATAAGCTTCCAGAGAACTGGTCTAATTTTACAATTCCACTCTTCAAATTAGTATGTACAATCTTCAAAATACAGAGACTTTGGGCCAGATCTTCTTCTAAAGGTAACACCAACTTACACGCTCAGTTGAAACCCAGGTACAATCGGGGCAGACCTGAATGCTCAAACCAGATCCACTCTCAAGGCAGATGGCGCTCCGTCAGTTAGGATCCTAGGTGCACAACCAGGGAACTCGCTAGGCCCGGACCTAGGAAACCAGCGAAACTTCTCATTGTTTCATAGAAATTTGTAAACCATCCTCTGCCGCTTCAAAGTTTTCTCTGCCTTACAAGGTGCCCTGGTTATAACCACTCCCTCTAAATAGAGGACGGGGTCTTAATGAGGTTAAAACATCCTACTACATAGTACGGCAGAATATTTATCGGTGGGACATCTCAACTTTTTTGAAGGCCGGTGACTTCAGACTCATCACGTTAACTCTTGAAATCTCAAAGCATTAACTTTTTGAAGGCCTAGCTCCTTGATGTAGCTGTTTGCCACAATCCTTTGCAGTACAAAGCAATAAAATAAAATAAATGGACGGCGGGTTAGACACTAGTTTTATTGTGGAGTAGTCCTAGATCCCAGTGAGGTTCTGCAGTAATAGTAGATTCTACATTGGGGACTTGTTTCATCAGTCTCAATGTTTAACCTCTGTACTAGACCGATCAGACCTATGTTAAATGTGTTACAATACGTAAGCCCTTATAAAGACTGGCAGCCGATATTTTGGCGAAATAATCATCAGAAGAATGGCTGGGATAACAGATAAAATGTATGTATCACTGTCCTGAAACCTAGCAATGTAGTAGATTGCAGACGGGTCAAATGCTATCTTTTTGGAACGGATCTTTTGAAAAAAGCGAGACATGTTGGACTAAGTGCTGAAAAAAGTGGTCAATGCCATGGTAAGGTGTTTCTGAGAAGGCCTCGGGAGGTTCATAACCTAGAACAACTTTTGTGGTCAAGACTGTCTGGGTCCAAAGCTCATAGCGGTTGTGTGCGGCTGATTCCCAATAAATCCAATGCACTTTTACTGTGGCGACACAAATCAGTGCTTTTCCTTGAGATTAAAATCCAGCACAAATATGTGGCGAAGCAAGGAACACAAACCAGGAGGGGAGGATGAAGGAACGAACACATTGCTAGAATATATACGATCCATAAGGAGAACATTGTTACTTGAAGCCACCACATTTTCCTCATACTAGCCAAATCCTGGTCTAGGGCGGGGCGACTGTTCCATGTGCTGACTTTGGGTGGGGGTGTTGTGTTTAAAATATATTATGGTTTTAAAGGCATCTGCTGTGCGCTCTTGACCTTCAGCAAATTTCAGACAACAATAAAAATGTCAAGATAAATCCGGTGATTAATGTTCTTCCTAGAGAGAGATGGAGGCTTGTCTAGTGGAAGTTTAGACAGATGGTAAGGTAGCGCAGACGGTTAATAGGCCTGCTTCAAAGAACATGTACCATTCAGATCTCAAAGTGCATAAAATGTAAATAGGTTGCTGCTTTTGTTTGAGAGAACCTTTGTTACTTGCAGTTTATTAGAATATGATCCTAACATAAAACCGTGAGCTACAAACTCTCATCAAAGAGCTGCATGCAAACTGCAAGGTATAGGTAAGAGCGTTATGATTTTTTCCCCCGTCTTTTGTTATACTAATGTTGGATAAAGGGTTCATCTAGATAGACACCAATTCTGATTATTAAAGAGAACCCCTATCCACGGTATTACGTTTTAAATTCTTAGTTTGTGCTTCTCCAGACCAAGCACTCAAACTATCCTGCCTATCAGAATGGATGACGTGACTCCTGTACATTGTATTCCTCTGTCTTACGTAACATTTCCTATACACTGATTGACATGATTGTCTCTGTGTAGTTTGTGTGATAAGTGCACCGTACGTTGTTATGAGTGGTGGCGGTGCTCTAAAATTAATTGGATGCATGAGAGAGAGAGAGAGAGAGATATATATATATATATATATATATATATATATATATATATTGATTGTTGGAGGGTGATAGTGAGGGAATCCGTGGCAGAGGTGGTCTTTGGGGGGCACCAACAAACACTGTCTCACTGGGTGCCACCTCAGCGCCCTGATGTTTGCCCACCCAGCCTCCCATACCTGGCAGAAAAATGTAAGGTCTTTGACGTTTGGTGCATCAAATGAAGCTATGTTATCACCTGATTCATGACTGGGAAACTGCAAAAAATAAAATAGAATAACCCCAGACAGTCTTACCTGACTATGCGACCTGATTATATAGCATTCTCTCCCAATTGTGCTTGCCAATGCTTGGAAGTTTCCATACTCCATGCCCAACTATCTCAACCAGTCTAGGGTTTTCTTTGCATTCTAGAATTTGTAATCCTAAACATATAATGCCATAAATTGGACTAGTAGTACAAGAATGTAAGAAACAATTGGATTAGGTACTCAATCAATAAATAGCTTTATTCGGAAGTATGATAACAACCATAAAAGCACATACAACATTACTTCAAAATATATAATTCATAAAAACAAATCGAACAATAATTATAAAGTTAAATTAGGTACTCATACATGGAATTTGGAAACGTGCGAGCAAAGCTTTTCCCCTTTGCTCCCACGGTGCAGGAGAGATATGACACCACATCTCGCTCCTAGGGTGGAAGAAATATATGAAGACATGTCTCTGATGAACCAATTGGGGCCACAAGCAGCACCCTTTTTCCCGATGCAATTAGAACCCATCTCTACCTTGGTTTTGTACACCATATTAAATTATCACCCTGCCTAGTTCATGCCACCGGATATCTTTCAGATTCATGCTAAGTGACTGCTACATGTATG
The DNA here is from genome assembly GCF_964261635.1 of Lissotriton helveticus. NCBI lineage: Eukaryota > Metazoa > Chordata > Amphibia > Caudata > Salamandridae > Lissotriton > Lissotriton helveticus. Next base: position 1,864,230,595 of record NC_136057.1, read on the forward strand.
TGTGTATTTTGCATGACTGCGGCACAGTGAGGCAAAGTAGCCTCCGTCCGCAGTCACACATTTGCACTACTGACCCTGTCTCTATTCTGCAGGGATGCTGGCCTGTCAGTCAGACTGAGTTTATTTCCAGTAGGGGTACAGCAGCAGGATTTATTGATGAGAGCCAGATCTCTTAGGTGGATCAATATTCTGTTTCTACTCTCTCATGAATATTCACTGCTTTCCTGTCCAGGCCCAACTAGACCACACTGCCCCGTCTGTGTTGCACAGAAGGCTCCCAATTAATGCAGGAATAGGGAGTGGGCCTGGAGGGATTAGAATCTCCAGTGCAGTCAGTCACATGGCCCTGGTTAGGGAGCTGGAACAGAACGATCATTAAAAGAGGAATAAATGAATCCGACAATTACTTTCCTATTGCAAAGCAAAACATATCAAGTTAACACCCGAGAATCGACAAAAACTGTTTTGCTCCCAGTGTAAGGCGTTTGTGCGAAATCATATTTTCCCAATCTATTCTTCACTTTCTGGCCAAAAAGATGTTGTTTATCTGTGCTGAGATGCAAAAGTCCCTTCAACCACAGGACGGAGGAGGGGAAGGCGGGAAGATCTGCACCGAGCCAATCAGTATTGGGCAGTTGACGCCCAGCAAAACAAGTTGTGAGTCACTAAGGGTACCGGGGGTCAAAGTTGCTGCAACTCTGCACTTTTTTAGGATAACCACTGACTGTGAATGATTCTAACATAGGTGAATGTGAGTTTATCCCAAGTGGATACCCCTAATATTTGTCCTGGAGCCGACCCTTGTTGGCCAAGGCCTGACACCACAGTTTTAAGGCCACTTCGAGAATAGTGGCCCTACCTACTAATGTCACAGGAGAACGGACAGCATGTGCAGGGAAACACTTGAGTACTTTCTGAGGCTGCAGAACACGAGTGTCCACGAGCTGGTGCTGTGGAAATCGAAGTTACTGTGATTCAGTGGTCTGAAGGAGGGGGTAGTTTGTTAGAACTGAATGCCAGTTTGTCTACGTTTTGTGTTGTGCCCGCGTCTCCTGGTGATATAAAGAGACTTTTGTACAGGCCCTGCACGGATATTACCAATTACCGAGAGCAGTGAATCGTGAAGTCAGCCTGTTCGAGATGTGCAATGCTCCAGTCATGCAAAAAGTACCTTGCTCCTTGGGTTGTCATCGGGCCCACTGGAATTATGCGTCAGGGGGGGGGGGGGGGGGGGGGAATTATGCGGCAGGGTGGAGTGGATTATGCGGCAAGCAAAGGCAAATTATGTGGCACATTTGGGGATAGTATTCATTATTTTGGCATTTCGAAATTAGTTAAAACTGTGTGGCCATTAGTTGCACCTCTTTAGTACCAGTAAAAACACCTAAATATAGAAATAAGTTACAGAAAGATGACCAGTCAGCTTCACCAAAGGGCCTTCCACTGCGCGGCAACATGTGTTGCAGTGTTTTTAGCAACTTTTGAACCGTTTTAGCTAGAAACAATTTTTTTTGTTAAAATCGGCAGATTATGCGGCAGATGATGGATTATGTGGTAAAAGCAGAAAATCTATAATTATACAAAAATCGCCGGGCACGCACAATCGCATATTTCCCGTAGCCCTGGGTGACAAGCCTGCCATGTTGAAGGGTGGGGACGTGAGTCAGGCTGTTTTCCTCTGCCACCAACTTATTAATGGTAGCAGTAAGCATGCTAATGCTGCTTTATTTTGGGGATGTCGAAGGACCCCGGTGTATGGAATGGATGTATGTATTGGTATTTGTAGAGGGCAAACCTAAGTACAAAGTAATGGAGTGCTCATCAAAATGGCCTCCAGGACGGTGCTTAGCTTGAAGTTGTAGCGCGCCAATTTAAGGCTACGCTCGGCTAAGAAGATAATAAGTTAAAAGTGCACGTAGCTTTTGTCCCCTAGCAGTTAGCTTTTTAAAAAAAATTTCTTTTTATTGATGACAACAAAATAATAGTACAAACATCACATAGTACATGCCATAATTTACAATAATACCTGGTTTGGGGCATATGGTTTACTCTCAATGAATGGTACGCCAATTGGTTGGACTGTTTCTATAACTTAAGACTGTCTCATCCGGGGACAATCACCGCTGTAGAGTGGGCTGTACACATATGTCACCCATGTACGCTTTCCATTTACCCCATATTTGTGTCCACTTCCTCAGGCACCCCCTGGATACATATACTGTTTTCTCCCTAAACATGCACTAGTCCATGTCTGGTTTCCATTACGCAACTGTCGGTGCCTCCTGAGCACCCCATTTCCTTGCAATATTTCGCTTAGCAACCATCCGATCTGACCCAGCGATACCCATATTTCCTCTTTACTGCCCAAATCTGTTGGTTCCTCTATATTTAGCAGACATCTTTTGGCCTCCAGCACCAGTCCCTCTCCCAGTATCACCTCCAAACACTGGACCACGTTCTTCCAAAACCTATTAATTAGAGCTACTTCTGTTCTCGCTCACGAGATAGAATTGACGGAGCGCCGTGTATCCATGGACATAGAATCAGCTAAACGATCATCCTTGGGCGCCATTGCCAATGCACGTTCCCCTGGTTGCGTCAGGGTTACTGATGCTGATCCCCCTGTTAATGGAAGTGATCTTGCATTCTCACTAAGCAACCCGCTGGAAACAGGTGGATAGGGGACACAAAACATTCCACTACTAGTCGAATCGGTTGAGGTGATTGAAAGTACACCTCCCACATGCATTGTTACAAGATCGGCCCCTCATGGTAAAGCTATCCTTCAAGTTGGAACTCCAGATTTACCACAAAAAGGAGGGGTGGGGATGGGGAGGGCGGGTCACCACTTTTGCATAGGCTGTCTAAAATAGAGGAAAGGTTAACTGTTTTTTAAACCAATGTTATGCAGATGTTTGGTAATTTGGGGCGTTTACCGGCACCAAGTGAAAGTGTAAGGGCTAGCAGAACTGATGACCTTGGTAATGTGATATCTGGTAACCCCTTTTCCTCTAATCTCCGTGTAGAAAGGCTAATTTCTTTAAAATCAGGTGCGTTGGGCAGAAATGTGGATGCTGTGGGTGTAAATGATGTTGGTATACCTCATGTGGGCAAGAATGTGGGCGACCTAGGGGTTAACCCTGATGGTTCTACTTAGACCAGTTCTGGTGTCCAGGGAGGGAAAGCATGTGGACCATGTGCGAAGCCTAAGGGTGATCAATTAACTAGTTTGACACTAGGGCCTCTGCGTCAAGAATTGCAACGGACGCCTAGGGGATTGGTGCGTGATCTCGTCACAGAGGTCCTCAGGTCTTACATCTCCCTCCCGCAGCTGCGCCATTGGTTGTGGTCCACCATAATGTTCCAGTCTTACGGGAGGGCCAGATAGAAAACACAGATCAACTGATGGCAAAAACCAGGCACTGGTTCTACACTCGTCTGAAGGAAATTGGGGTGTTTTATCCAAACATCTGTAACCAGATGATCATGGCTAGGCGCTGTGCCTGGATTGGACACTCCAGGAAAGAAGGAAATGAGGACTGTATAGTAGCCAATTTTAATAATGTGCTTGTGGTAGGATTCTTGTTCAAATGTCTAGGGAGTACAAATTCAGAGCTTAGCTAGAGTAATATTCGTCTCTTGCCATTGGGTTTTTTCTATAGACCCCATATTACTTAGAATGGATGGCGGACAGCTAGAGCATTAAACAACAGAAGAGAAATACAGTGATTCAGCCAGAGATTCCCATTTCCACCCTTAACTCTAGCCAATAGACTTGCTCCACTATCAGAATTAGATAATTGTGATTGAATACACCCTATAACTCCTACCTTGCTGGAAAATCTAATTACTCACTCCTATCTGCCCCCTGTGTCGCCTGTTAAGCCGGATTCATATGAGGATGCAGCGAGGACTACGAGTCAGGATAAAGAGGGTAGTCAGGTTAGTATTATTGGACGAAAGATAGTACCTAGTGCAGAAACCGATATAAACCGCCTGAGTCAATTACAGTTTGAATGCCTGAATATAACGACATGGAACGTAGCTGGGGTAAGGAACAAGTTGCAGGACGCAAACTGGTTAAATAGTATTGAAAAATGTGATATGGTTTTAATACAGGAGACATGGCTTACTGAGGAGTTCTTTGTGAATGGGTTTAAGACTATTGTAACAAATGCTACCCCCTCTAAGTCGGGCAGGGCTAGTGGTGGTTTAGCAGTACTTATTTCATTGGCTTCTAGATTGACTTTAAAAAAACTTACATAAAGGCGCCAAATTTCCAGTTTTTATATTTTTCAGTAGAAGGATTACAGGATATTATAGTTATACATTTTTATAATAATATTTTTAATTCTTCGAGACACGAGGTCATTATAACTTTGGATAAAGAGTTGATGCATTTTATGAAGATTGTAGGCCAGGACTGCTTTGTGATTTGGGCAGGAGATTTTAATATAGAACAATGTAATCTCATGGCTGGTAAGCAATGAGGTAATGAGGAGGAATTAGGTAGCCATTTTGCACATTTCCCTCATAATAACTATGGTGAAAATATACATTTCTTCATGTTCAAGTATAATTTAGAAATTACAGAAAAGTTTTTAAAAGAGAGTGGGCGTGAGGACAGAGGTAATGTTTATACTTTTGAAAGAGTAAGATCATCCTCATGCATTGACCACTTCATTATCTCAACAAGTCTTAGGCCCATTGTAACTGAATGTTTAGTCTCCCCAAGCTTATTGAGTGACCACCGTCCCGTGGTAATAACTTTGAGGACTCCGATTGAAATGCAGCCTCAATCAGATATCCACGAAGTGAATATAAAAACACAGGCGGAGAATTGAATTTCAATTAAATGGGCAGGTGTAGCCCCAGAAGTCTTTACAAATAAAATCCTTTTGAAAATCAAGGATCAAATTAGTACCTGTCTAGATGAATCCACAAACAGTTTGGATATAGTAGAGGCCTTCCAAGGTATTTTGACTGTAATTTCAGAAAACCTGCGAAGGAATAGTAAGATAACCGCATCAAATTCACCTGGGTGGTTCAACCGACAATGATCCAAATTAAATAGAGAACTAAAGTCTGCATTAAAAATTCCCCCACGCAATAGGGAGGAGATAACCATCCTACGGAAATTATATAAAGAAGCCCTTACTCAGAGGAAATCAGAGATTAGGGATAACGCGTGGGAGAACTTGATGAAAGCTACAGACCTTAAAGATGCAGTTTTATTTTGGAAAACTCTTGACCATCCTTTTTTTAAGGACACTCAATCTGTAAAGATTGACATGGTAGTGACCCCTACGGAATGGCTTGCCCATTTCAAGGCAATTTTTAATGAATCCAATCAGGGTATTTTTAATTCTGGGGACAATAAAGTGATAAACTTAAAGAACACAAAAGTAGGGTGCATTACTCAAGTTGAAATTAGTACAGCCCTTAAGAACAGTGCCAGTGGAAAGGCGGCAGGCCCGACGGGGTCCCTATCGACGTTTTTTAATATAATATGGACCTTTGGGTGCCCGTCTTGTATACATTTTTTAACGCAACAATTAATGGGGTGATTCCAGCTACATGGGCAGAAAGCTTAATAGTCCCCATCTTTAAAAAGGGGGACAGAAGTAGTGCTAGTTGCTATCGCCCAATATCTATGCTTGACTCAACATCGAAAGTGTTGGGCCGAATATTGCTGACCAGGCAAGAGCAATGGGTAACAGAAAATAATATCTTATCTGTAGCTCAGTATGGCTTCAGACGTGGCGTCGGGACAGTTGAGCAGTGTTTGAATCTCGAACAAATAATAGGTAAATACATTTACAAGGGAGGGCTACCCTCACCTCTGCTTTGTAGATTTGTCAAGTGCATTCGACTTGGTGAATCATTCAAAGATATGGGAGACATTGAGAGGGTTGGGTGCCCCGGAGGATATTGTTGTTTTTTTATCTCAAATTTATGCTCAACTATCAGCATAGATAAGTTATGGAACACGTGGGGAATGAAAGAAGCACTTTAACATTACCCGTGGAATAAGACAGGGATGTACTCTTGCCCCTCTTTTATTTTCACTTTATATAAATGGTGTTGACATCTTGTTACAGAATTTAGGGGTTGATGTCCCAATGATCAGAAAACGGGCTACACCCCTATTACTGTACGCCGATAATGCTGTTCTAATTTCTAGAACAGCAAACGGCTTACAGACCCCGATGGATAATTTTACCAGTTTTATGACTGAAAAACACCTACAAATTAACCTAAGAAAGACTTTGGTTATGTCCTGTGGTAAAGGAAACACCAAAATAAGATCTCATGTCATAAACGGGGCATTAATAGATAAAACACTTACTTTTTCTTACTTAGGGGTTCTTTTTAATAGTAGCGGTACGTGGAATACACATGTAACTCTATGCAAGTTGAAATTCGTGAAAATTGTGGAGGCTATTTTTAGGTTCTCTCAAAAAATTGGTAACAAACCACTTCGGGAGATTCTAAAATTGTGCGGTGTAAAGTGTATTACAGGGACCTGTTATGGTGGGGCCCTTTGGGGCCAGACTGATACCATGCCTTTATAAGTCCTTGAAAACAACTTTTTAAGAAGCTTGTTAGCCGTTCCTGTTGCCACCCCCTCCACCATCTTGCATAGAGAAACTGGAACTCCATATATAGATGATTCAATTAGCTTGGCCGCTTTAAATTTGTGGCATCGGGTTTGGACTAGGGAAGAAACTCATTTTACGAGAGATATTATTTTAGATTGCCTATCATAAGACCGATGTAAGAATATACCATGGTTAAGTTACATTACTGGTCTTTTAGAATAATGCAATCTAAGTGTGAATGATATTCGACCAGATGACGCAGTATATATTAGCAAGGTCGAATTAAAAAGGATATTTCTAAGCGTGAGGGAAGCCCTAAGAGATGAGGCTACAAGTTTTAAGAAAACTGTTATATCCTATCTGGAGGGTCCCATTGTTACGGGCTTACAACCATACCTTGTATTTGTAACGAATGTACAACACAGATTCTACATAACCAGACTGAGGTTGAGCACACTACACTATCTATTTGCCTTCCCTAAAAGGGGCAAGTGGTGCTCTAAACTTCTGAATTGTCCGTGTGACGGCAGGTCCAAACAAAGTACCCACCACTTTTTACTTTTTTGTAAATTTTATATGGATATTATGAAAATATATCTCCATCGAATTTTTAAGGTTAATAGCCTGTTCTCCTATAAAATTGCTTTTAATGATTTGAGGAACTTGGAAAAAATGACAGTCTGTAATGGAGTGATTTGTTACATACAGCTGGCAATGAAACAAAGGAATGATTAACTCACTTAGAAAAACTTAATTATGAATTAATGTAAGCATATCTGTATTACGAACCTATATATTTTTTTAGAATCATGTTAAAATCGTGTTTTTAGTATTATGTTTGGATAAAACTTAGATTTTGATTATAAATGAATAATTGTATTTTATAGTATGCTTTTATGGACATTTTGGATGATCCGAATAAAGCTTGATTTGATTTGATTTGACTAATGATGGCCCTGTAAAATATACTCTGTGCAATATTTTCAAATCTACAAATTTTAGTTTGGAGGAAATTGCAACCTCTCTGGTTGATTCCAGTGCTTCCAACCAGTCTTCATCTTCCAGCTCCGACAAGTCACTTTCCCACTTTTCACGGAGCTATGGGAGAGGATCCAGCGCGTGATTAATCAGCTTTGAGTAAGTCCGGGAAATTGCATTTTTTTTTACAAAAACCCTATAGTCTATATTCGAGCGGCGAAGTCTCACCCATCGGGACAGCTGTCAGCAGGGCATGTCGTACCTGTAGATACCTGAATCTTTTGGTTTCCGCCAATTCGTATTCTTGCTGTAAAGTCAAGAGGAACACAACCTCCCCCTTTTTCCAAAGATCGCCCACCCTAGATATTCCAGTGGTGTCCCACCTATCGAAACCTCTTGTCTTCCATAGTGAGCTTAGGTTTTCCATATCCCACAGTGAGTTGGCTACTGTAATTTTCTTTGCCCATCCCAAACTTCTATGCACTGTGTGCCACACCTGAGTAGAGTGCCTCATGGGACCTGTCAGCTGTAGTTTCGTGGGCCTTGGATAATGCGCACATCTGTAATTTCCCTCAGGTAAGAGATACCTATCCATATTATATCCTGGATCATTTTGAGGTCGGTACATGTATTGGTTGATGGCAGTCAATGGGCTGCACAGTAATATTTTTTAATATCCGGGATCCCAATTCCCCCATCATACCACCCTCTTACTAGCTTTGAAAATGATATACGAGGTGTGTCACTCCCCCAAAGCACCGTTCTTTGTTCACTTTCTCTGGCCCCAAAGTAGGATTTGGCGACCAGATTAGGTGAGTTGTGGAGGACATACAGGAAGAGAGGCAAAGACATAATTTTAAAGAGTGCTGCTGATGATAGGGGTAGAGTCTTCCAGTGCTCTACATCATGTGTTACCCACTGTAGCGGGGCAACAGATCATATGTATAAAACAATTTGGGGTCTTTAGTGATAAACAGTCCCAGATACTTGAATCCATCTTTGGCTTCCGCAAAGCAGTTACATTTTTTGATCTATTTACTGTAAGGAGTTTCCCTAAATGGATGGCGGTCTCTGGTTCGGCTGTATAACCACCAGCTGCTAGAGAGGAGTTAAAGTCTTACCTAAACATGTATGTAGGGATGCAGAGATGCATTTTAGGATTCATACATGTTGTAAATTATGTACTTGATATTCTATGCCAACGTCCTCCCTGAAGTCCCACACGTGACCAGACAGCGTCGAGCAGGGTGTATATAAGTGAGCAAGAATGTAAGACTGCCCCCAAATCGGGTCTAGAAGTAATCAACATATTTCCCACTTTTTCCCAAGAGCAAACTGCTGAAGTGAATGCGATAAAACACACCAGGGCTCTCAGTTTTGCTGCTTGGAAACAGGGCCATAGCTCCATGGGGTTGTTTGGGATGTTATACCCCCCCCCCCCATAAAAATGTATTCTGTTGTAAATAGTTGGGTACAAGTGATTTCAATCGGGTAATGTAAAGTGTATGTCAGATTTATCCTGGGATTTGACCCCAAAAACACACTCTCTCTCTCCTCCCTGTTTTTAAGGCCTTAAAAATGTTGATTAGTTTGAAAACTATTCAGTTTTAAGTACCCCTAATAATACTGACTCCTTTCTCTTTCTACTGCTCCTTAAACTCCCCTCAATGTCCTGCTTCTCATAAAATGTGTTTTATCAAGATGTCTTAGCATGACTGTTAGGATGTGTGACCCCCCCCCCCCATCATACTGATGAAGCTTTGCCCCAGCTTGGTAAAGAGAACATAGGTAGTGTAATGGTACGCCATTGCATATCACATTGTCAAAATGCCACATTTGACAAAGTGTTTGTGTTACTGCACTGTAATTTCACACAACCTGCAACGAGGGCCTAAGTGTTAACGTTGCCCAACTCACTGGTTTTCATTTTAGTCAGCCATGGAAGAATGAAAACCTTAGTCAGCCCCACCAGGATTCAAACTTCCGAGCTGTACATTACAAGCAGAACCCAGTGAGCTATGCTACTGGCCAACTGCCTGCTTAGAGTGGGGAAGTATTTTGTGAAATAGCACCTGTAATGTTAATTCTAAAGGGATCACGAGCCATAGACGCCGACTCTCTGACCAGTCTGTGTCACCAATGTGATACACCAAGATATTTCTCCAGTCCAGTGCATTTCGACTGAAAGTTAAATATAGCCGAGCAATCCTGAACCAGGGGGTCTTCGGAGAAGCATTTACAAGTTGCAAACTACGAAAGTCCCACCAGGTTTAAAGTTTGAGTCCTAGCATCTGGTGGACTTGTGGCTCAAGAGCTGTGGACGACACTATGTTTCTGAATAATCAGTGCAAGTTGATTAAGGTGTTTGATTGCTTGGTGTTGAATGCTCAAGCAATCCAGTTTAAATGTACAGGTAAAGTCACTGGTCTCTGCTTCCTCGAGCACCTTAAGAATTTCTATCAGTGTCTTCTTTCTGAGTTGGGTGGTGTGCCTGAGTGTGGGAAGTGTTGCTTTTCTGCCGAAGAAACAAAGAGTCACAACTGAGCTACTCCATCTGAAGTCACCGCCAGAAGGCTGGTTGCCTGTGCCAAAAGTCTCAGGGTGTTCCCCGTCTGGTCTCTTTCCTTTCCGTAACAACATTTCACCAATGACCTGGCCAGGCCGAAGCAACATCTGCCTGCTCACTTGCCTTAAATATCCTCTCTAGAAAAGCAACACTCACTGCCACATAAACAAGACTGCGTCTGTGCCCTCCTACTGGAACTCCCTAGTCGAACTATGAATGCCTTCTATATTAAGGGTGACTGCTAACACTGCTTACAGACCCTCTCGAGAGCCATCGTCACTTGACTGTAAGACACTACTCACTGCTCTGCTCACATCAAAATTGAGAGCAGAGTTTGTCATCCTTACCATTCTGTCTGAATTGTCCAGTCGGTTTCACCAATGTCTTCCCCTATCCCTCAGAGTGCCCCGGCTTGATCATATCCACGTCATCATTCTTACTCTACGCAGGGCAGCAGTGGAAGGCGGTTACGGGACATGGTATCCCACCCACCAATGCAGCCTGGTATTTCTGGGTGTAGTAATGCCACATTATTTCCAGAGGGCTATTCCTCTGTGCTGTACATGGAGTCCTTTGTCCTCAGTAATATACTGGGGACTATATTACAGAAGAGCCCTCGGGGTGCAACGGGCGTTTGCGCGCACCCGTGTCAGTTTGGTATTACAGAAGGGGCCGCAGACGCTTGTGCATCCCTTTCTGTAAAACAGATAGCGATGGCACTCATACAGTGCTAGCGCTATCATCAGAGGGCAAGAGAATCACCTTGCCTCTGCGCCCATGCTGTATTATTGACGTGGGCACAGAGGCAAAGAAGCTGTCAGGAGGCCCACTTACAGTGTGCTACCTAAAAGGTGGCACACTCTCAGTGCGCCCCCTGATGGCAGCCCTCTGGAGGAGAGCAAGGGGGTCCTGTGGACTCCCAAGACATCCCCTTGCAGGCAGGTGCATCGACTCACTGCACCCGCCTGCAACGGGGTCTCTCTCTCCTCTCCTAAAAGTGCAGGCGAGTTACCGCCTGCACATGAAGCTCAGAGCGGCTGCTTCAAAGCCGCTCTTAGCTTCTGCTCTGAGCTTCACTTGAATGCACAACCCCCAGGGCAGCATGTCTACACGGCTTACCTGGGGAAGTGCATTCAATGTAATAGGGTGCACTTTATCTGTTTGCGCCCGGTGCACCTGTTTTTAGGTGTGCCGTGACACAAATAAGGAACGTGTGCCCTACCCGTAGTACGCCCTGGATGTCAGCTACCAATGCGGGAATCCATGCAAAGATTCCCACATATTACCCCTCAACCGATACTGGGCCCTTGCGGATCAGGTTGTGATTCCTTGATCATACTGGGATCAAATGTTAGTAATACCTCTGGTATCTGTAAAACCGGGTGCAGTATTACCACCCTATGACTCCTCGCCACTGTTAATGAGGGATTATGTGATGCACGTTTTTCAGACTCTACCTCCAAGGCCAAATTCTGCCCTATCACTAGACTTCATTCTGAATTCTCAACATTCACTGTCGAAATACATTTCCACTGTAATGAAGTCTGCCTCATCACTACTGCAGGACTTCATCCTCCTGAACGCCTTTGACCTGCCGTCCAGTCACTCGCTCTTTCTTTCAATGATGGCAGCGGTGCTATCCTAGCTGCTCCCCCCCCTCCCCAATCCACAAGTATAGCCTTTTAGGCTATATTTGACTCTGCAGCCCGCTTTATTTATGGTATAAAAAGTGTGATCTCCCACCCCCCTGATTCTCTCTCCCTAAGTCTCTCCTCAGATGCTTCTAGACCTTCTTTCATTACACTCCATGCTGCACAGTACAATGCTGCCATAAGGAAATACTCAAAATTGCTGGTAGGACTAGAGGTATCAGGAGCAACTTTCTTCTACTGTTGTAAGATCCCAAGTGCCAGACATCATAGCCAGAAACCCAAGCTGTCCCTTCTCGGGCACCGTGCATAGGGAATTGTGTTCTGTCAAACTGCATTAAACTTTCCCCTCCATCCTTTCGAATGCATCTCTTCAAGTTTCACCTTCTTCCTCAAGTTAATTGATTCCTGATCTTTGCATCCTTTTGATATAATCAAGTGTAATTTTCTGGTCAATTTCTGTGAGTCCTCTATCAGCTGGGTGTGCATTATGCAAACCTTAAAATAAATACATCTCAGTGCTAAAAGGTCTCCAAAGATCTTTTACCAGATGGATGCAAAAACACGTAATTCTACTTCCTACCTTCCATTATAGGAAAAGCTTCCATCAGCTGTAGTTAACATGGAGCCTTGTGTTTAAAAAGCCTGGCTTTAGCTCAATGTACCTTGGGGAGAAGATTCCTCTGACCTACCTGCCTATTCCGGGTTAAAATGCCAATCCTATGGCAGAGTCCTGTGCTTCAAGTGTAACTCTGACCACGTGTAATGACCCCCTAGACCACTGTCTGATTCTGCAGGAGCTGCACACCGGTGTCACTTGGAAGAACCCATTATCCAGGGATGGCACTCTTCTAGTCTCTATCTCTTCTCTTGCCATCAGTGAGGATTTATTAAGACTAGGTGTTTGGTACCAAACATCTTTGGGTACAGTGAAGCCATCATGGAACTGGGAAACTTGTAATTACGAGTGTCCAGCCCATGTACTTTCTATGGCTTCTCTTCGCACTTACAATATCCAAGAATAGGCTTAAATGTTGTAGGGTCATATCTGCTCATGCAGATATGTCCACACTTGGGCAATATTGCACCATGCTGTCCATGCCACTGGACAGTGGCTCAGGAAGGTGGGTGCGGGCCGCCCTGGGTGTTATCACTGAGGAGGGGGGGTGACAAAATGGCATAAATATGTGTTTTAAACACATATTCCTGCCATTTTGTCAAGCCGGGGTGACAAGAAATGAGAAATGTTCCGTACCGGTTACCCCTTGACCTTGCTATGCCACTGCCACTGGTTTAAAGCTAATCTGGCTGAAGAGGGGTGAAATCCCGAAACCAGTACTAGGATGCTTGTTTTCCGGTTCAGGGAGAACCTGGCCTGGCAGTTCGGGCTGAACTAATCCCATGGGGAACAGGGTCAAGACTCATTTGCATATGGCAGGGTTTAAACTGGAATGGCATGGGGAGCAAAAAAACGAAGGATTTAGGACAATAGTTCTGTACTCGGGTGAATGTGTGACATTGTTCAATATTCTGTCCATCAGTTGTTCATTTTACTCTCGTCACCCTAAGTGGGACGAGTATGCCCAGACTTGGGTCCCGTGCTCTCCATGCCACTGGAGTCAAGCTAGTCTGGCTGATGATTGGTGAAACCCCGAAACTGGTCCTAGTATGCTTGTTTTTCAGTCCAGGGAGAACCTGGCTTGGCAGTTCGGGCTGGACTGCACCCATGGGGAACAGGGTCAAGACTGATTTGCATATGGCTGGTATTGTGTTTTTATCCAGGAGCCTAAATCGATATTACTATTTTATGCCCCTGTTCGGTTATAATCAATAATATCCCTATAACGGCATAGTAATCATATCCATATTCAGTCGTAGCACATGCTGTCACATTAAGCAAGGCTACTTCCCCAGACTCCTAGAAAGCACAACAAGTTCTCTAAACAAACCAAACCTCCAGCAACCTGGGAAATCCCCCTTGATTTTGTTTTGATTTCATCCTAGAACTCCTGTAAAGCACTGTAAGAACGGCCATTTCTTAGTGACATCTTTATTGACGTCTTATGTCCAACCTTACGTCAAACCCGGCAACTTTCAGGTATAAATATACCAACGTTGCCTTAAGCAAACACGGTGGTGGTTTTGGAGCAGAGCAGCTATCTACTTGCCCGAGAGCCCAGCTGATGCGAGAGCCCATGGACGCTGCCCCTCCCTTTTGACGCACTGAGAGAGACGCTGTCTTTTCTCCTGCCGAGAAATCCAGCTCCGGTGTTTCCAGATACCTTCGCGGGTTACTGGGATATCGAGTCCTGAGAGAGAGATACAAGACCTCCTGCTTTCTAATACCCAGGTACGGAGCTGACTAAACCCTTAAAGAGAATTCTTGAGTCAGATTCTTGGCAAAACAAACTTAACTTAAACTGCTACTTACTTACTCCTTCCCTCGTATTAGGCTTAGGTCAGGTACACCGGGGTAGGCATTAGAAGCACCAGTTGAGTACGTTAGTCAATGTATATAAGTATGTATATATTTTATCTATTTTAAAGTATCTTATGGCTAAGAAACCATATCAATGCTTTTACAGTATTATTTCTTAATCCTCCTTTTACTGTACTCACTTTACTTTACTATGAGTATTGCAATTGTGGCAATTAATTTCTCTTGTATGAGAAAGAAGACTGCTCAATAAATAACAACCTTTTATTGAAAACGCCTGTCTTTCTTTTCTCTGCACTCTGGTGAAACTAAGTATACACACTTGACTGAGCGAAATAGCTGTCTATTGTTTTCACACAACTCTAGAGATACACTCTTATTCTGAGGGGCAAAGTTGTCATGTTATATGGTTGTCAGAAGCTAATCCCTTCTTGTCTATCCAGGGAGGTTAAACTCCTCGTTTATTCGAGAACGTTTCTAGTGACCTCTGAGCTAGCTGGCAAAACGTAAGTCTAATATAGTCAGTAGAGACCTAGATAACCCCAGTCCTACGTCTACTCTGCTGAATATATTATTCCAATGCGCAGAGCCTATTGGGAATATAGGAACTACACTACACTGGGTTTAAACTGGAATAGCATGGGGAGCAAACAAACAATGGATTTAGGCCCAAATCTCTGTACTGGGGTAAATGTTTGACATTGTTCAACATTCTGTCCATCAATTGTTCTTTTTGCCAATATTGTACCTTGCCATAAGGCTGTCAGGCCTGCTGAAGTGGTGACCAACCTATATGACATGCTGTGTCTTGGGGCATGAAAGCAAAAGACACACAATTGATGGACGGAATGCAGAACAAATCGAAACATTCACCCCCAGTCTGGGTAACTGGTTAAATCCTTCATTCTTTTGCTTACCATGCCACCCCAGTTTAGACCTGGCCATATGCAAACCATTCTTGACCCTGTGCCTCATGGGAACAGTCCAGACCGAACTGCCAAGCCAGGTCCTCCGTGGACCAAAGCAAGCATTTCATCCCTCATCAGCCAGGATAGCTTGAATCCAGTGGCACACTGAGTTCGGGACCCACGTCTGGACATACCTGTCGCACTTAGGGCGAGAAAGCAAAAGACACACAATTGATGAAGCGTGTAATTGCAAAGCACGTATGTTGTTTATTGTATTTCTACAGTGTTGGGCATAATAATCTGTCCAGCTTTCGGGGACTTCTGTTTCCTCGTTTGCCTTTCTGACGGAGTGTGTATGTGGAGAGGTCCGCCCGTGACACCCAACCGGTGGATTGAGGGAGTTGTGGCAGACTTTTTTTCCCACCATCAGGTTCTTAGACATTGAGGAAAATTGTATGGTGTCCTCTTATCCGTTGACAGACGCAGCGTCTTGCAGTTCATGCCTGTCTACGATTGCCGCACAGTTGCTAGTGATTGTGGCACATGTGTGGTGTCCTTTGATCCGCTGACAGGCACAGCGTTCTTCAGTTCTTGCCTGTTTGCGGCTGTCGCCCCGTCTCTCCTGGATTTGGCATGTTGCTGACAGGCACCTCTTGATTTTTTGGAAGTCTGTGCCAGTTTGTCTTCTTCGCTGACAAACAAAGTGCTCAACAGTTGTGGCCTGTGTGTGGCTATCGCCACGTCACTTCCTTATTGAACACGTCGCTGATAGGCACAGCTTGAATTTTGGGAAGTCTGTGCTCGTTTTCCTTGTGACAGGCACAGCGACTGACACGTGACGATTGGCTGGGTATTGCCTCCTCTTTCTTCATATGGTCTTTTTCTAGGTCCATGTATTGTCTGCATTAATACATTTTTTAAAGAGAAAATCATGCAGCTGGTTCGAGTGCAGAGGCAAGCCTTGTCCTTTCATATTAGCTGCCGAAGTTGTTCCTGGGTCTTAATGGTGAAGATGCTTTGGCCTTAAAGGGATACCCTCCTTTCTGTGAAGAGAACTATAGGAGTTTTACAAACAATTATAAAAGAAAATCAATACTTTGAGCACGCTTAATAGATGTAAGTTTCTGTCATACATTTTGCCACATGCAGCACAAAGAGTATTTGAGTAAAGGACTTACAGTGACATTTTACTTGGCCTACCATCTCTTGCTATTCTCTTCCTACTTATATTTAGTGTTGAAAGATTTTCAGGGGATTTTATAAATATTTTCACATTCTCTCTCGAGATGGCTGTAGCAAATATGAGCCAGCCCCATCGTTTTTGAATGAGCGAGGAGAACCAGATATTCCTAGGGATAGATGGATCAATATATTACATTCTTATTTATTTGTTACAGGGGGAGAAACATTTTCTTCTATGCTTCTATGAGGAAACAACACATTTTGTTACAAAATTTCGGGGTCCAAGGAAGAAAGGTTTATGAGATTTTATCTGACAACTGAGAAGTGGAGGAAGAAGGGGAAGAAGATTTGTTTACTACAACTTTAAGGAAACTAGGGACCCATTTTAAGGAAAGATTAAATATGATGCTTGAGAGGCATACATTTTTTAACAGATTGCAGGGAAACATGCAAAAGTTACTTGATATATAGCAACCTAAGACTGTTGTCTCCAACTTGTGAGTTTGGAGCTTTAATGGATTCCCTAATTAGGGGCCAATTGGTCCAATGTGCTAATGACCACAAGATCGAAGACAGATTATTAACTCGAAATAAAGACCTTGAGGAAGCAGTTGATATAGCCAAGAGTATTGAGCACACGACTATTTGTGTAAAATAAATGAAACTTAATAAGGATAACAGCAGAGATAAAAGGCAGGGCTTGAAAAATCTGAAAAATGGTACCAGTCCTGCAGGTCTAGTACCTTGAAAAATCTCCTCGACCTAACAGTAACCTATTTGACCTCTGTCTCTGAAAGAGGAGTGAATGTGACAAGATAAGATTTAAAGACATCTTTATTGCTCATTTGCCTTGTGAGCAATAAAAAGGCCTTTAAATATTGTCACATTTGCTCCGTTTTCAAAGATGGAGGACAAAAGTTAGTATGTTTTCCGACTCGCCAGAAAGGGCGAGTAGGACCTAAATATAGCTCGACCTCATAAAATTTACCTCGCAAATGCGAGCGGTGGAGTGGATTTGTCAAGCCTGAAAGGGAAGTAAATGATATAAAAGACGCAGACTAAGTTTTCAGAGTTCAAGATGGTAAACAAGGAGTTAAAACAAAGTTGAAAAATAAATAATTGAAATGCTATAGATGTGGAAATTGTTGTCATCTTGCCAATTACCATAAATGTACAGCCAAAGGTGTTAATTGCAGAAAATGTAACAGGACAGGGCATTCGGCCAAAATGTGTAAATTAAGGGACACTGGAAAGGAGGTACATGTTGTTCATATGGAGGTTGACTTTGAACCCAGGGAAGATAACAAATTCATTTTTCAGTTGTATAACCAAGAGGAGGATGACAACATTAGGTATGCATCATGTGAAATTCAGCTAGATGGTAAGAAAAACAGTGGATATGCTGACTCCTCTTCACCATATACTTTAATTGATAGTGAAACCTTTCATGACAATTTTAAAGAAAAAGAATACATTTTAGAGAATCCTGACATGCATCCAGGTAGTTATAACAAGGATCCTATTCCCTTAAAAGGCATGGTTAAAATGTGAATTTCATTCTAAGACAAACACACTATGGGTAAAATCTATATCACAGAGAAGGGGCGTCATTTATTAGTTTGGAAACGCCAAAGAGATTTGGGAATAACATTAGATCCTAACAAAGGACCATGTTTTACTCATAGACAGGATCTTAGTGGTGGGACCTATACATTCTTGAGGATACTGTTCGGACTTGCAATGGCATTCCAGAAAATAATACAACATGTCCTTGAGGGAGTGTTTAAAACAATACGTTTCCCGAACGACATCCTGATTTATGGGTCCAATGAAGAACAACACAACTGCAATTCGAGAAGAGTTTATGAAAAACTCAGTAAGACTGGTCTTACTCTCAAGAAAAACAAATGTAAAATAGGGGTAGCATCAGTAGATTTATTTGGGTCATACTCTTTCTAGCAAAGGAATGAAACCAAAAATGGTTTTGATTGAGTCGGTTACCGGAAATCATTTCTGGACTTGGCTGAATGTATGTCAAAATTCATTGAAAAAAATTTCAACGTTAGTTCAACTGATTAGAAATGTATTAAAGAACGGCACTCCTTTTGAATGATTACCTGACCATACCCATACATTTAACGAGATCAAGAAAGCCATTGCCTCCGTTCCTTGCATTGGAAATGTTTAAAGTAAAAGAGATACTGCACTAACTACTGATGATAGTAATAAAGGTCTTGGTGCCACTCTTTCCCAAATGATGGGAGGAAAACAAAGAATAATAGCATTTGCATCAAGGAACCCTGAAAGAGGCGAAATCTATTCATTCCACAATTGAGAAGGAAGTGCTTTCTTATTTTTGGTTCACCAATCATTTTAAATATTTGCTGTGGGGACTACCATTTGTGTTAAAAACTGTTCATAAACCCCTTATTCCTGTATTTGCAAAAAAGGATATTGAGAAAACCACTCCCAGGAGTAGAAAATCAAGTTACATAGTTTTAATTTCAGAATTAAGTATGTGCCAGGAAAAAGAAACACAGTTGCTGATTTCCTGTCTCGCCTTCCCATTGACAAATATACCTGACGACGTGGAGCAGGAAATAGCAGTTCTGCAAATTGCTATTCCTGACATTTAGAAATCAGATTGGGAATAATATGTGTCTGAAGACGTACCACTAACGTTATTTAAGAAAAACATTACAGATGGGTGGCCTAGTAAATGTGGTAATCTTACAGATGAAATACAACCTTTTTGGAATGTGAGGAAAGAACTAGCCATTGATGGGGATAATATTTTGAAATCTGGAACATCAACCAACCATGAAAAATTAAGGAACCCTTATTTGTGATCTAGAGCATTAGGGACACCAAGGCAGGAACCTCAATAGGAGCAAACTCAGATCAGAATACTGGTTCTGATATATAGATGCTGTGATAAAAGATTTAGTAAAAGAATGTCACACATGTAGTCTTAGTGAGAAGTCTAAGTACACAAGAAGAGCACCATTAGAACGAATATAATTGGACCTTTGCAAGTGTCAGTTTTGCATGAGAGAGATATCGTTGTCTTAACCGTAATTCATTTAGAAAAATAGTTGATTAAGTTTTTTAAATCAATTGATACTAAAACACTCATGTTTCTTGTCAGAAGTATTTATCAATGAAGGCATTCCCCACACTCTGATTACGTATAATGGAGTACAATTAGTGGCAGAAGATATGAAAGAGTTTTTAACTAGTCTTGCTATCAAACATATATCCACACCTTTATACTGTCCTTTTGCCAATGGGCTAGTGGAACCAGCAACAGAGTGATTAAAGAGTCTTTGCAATTGGCCATGGCTTCTTCCAAACCCATTATTCAATCTATTAGAGATATGTTATGGTCCTTTTTACATCACCCCTAACAGTGTGACAGGATATTCTCCCTTTTGCTTGCTGAGCGGTCGTAAATCTGGTTCCAAACTGACCTCTAATAAGCTTTTCAAAAACAAATCTTTCCAAATGAAAAGGCATGGGGTCAAGGGAAATATTGTTAAACACCAAAAGAAATACAAAGAATACTATGATAATAGACAGGGTGTTAATCAACAAAAATGGGAGGTAGGACAATGGGACTGGATAAAGAAACCTAACCCAAGTACAACAAATACTATGGCCTTGAGAAAATAAAAGAAGTCAAGAAATATGTGGTAGTAATGGAAAATGGAAGTATGTGGAGCATGGAGAGACTTGCACCACACCATGTTCAAGTTAAACACAATGAGAGAGTTACTGGTGACAAGGATCAGTCTGTGTTGTCTGATGTCAAGCATAGTAAAAGAAATGTATACTCACCCAAATGGCACAAGAATTATGTAATGAAATGAAATATTATACATATTCTGGTAGCCTCTACCTTGTAGTTCAGACTAATCTGTATGTAATGATCCCAGCAACACCTTCCAGGCCTGCCGCTGAGACACATCAGTGTTTTGCCGCCAACATCCAGGACATCTGCAGGACGGCAGCTTGGTCACTCGAGTCTCATTTCCCCCCGTCAAAATAGCATTGAAATTGCTGCAAAGTTGTTGCCCTGTATCGGCTGGCTTGCTCCCTCTTTTTCTTCTCAGAGATGGTGCGCCCACCTGACCCCGCAACTGCCCCCCTCCTCTGGGGCTGCTGCATGGATGGGACTGCGCTGACTTCCCCTGACTACGACGACCCGAGAGAAGTTTCGGCACCCTCCAGCCTTCCTCCCGCCGGATCTTATGGCTGCCTTCCACTTTTCAGCCCTGCTCCGGAGGTATGTTTCTGTGGTGACTACGGGTTTGGATTTCTGTTCTCCCGCAATCCCGCCATTTTTTTTTGAGAATTCATTTGGGGTCCATGACTTGGATTCTCCATTTTGCGGCTACTGCAGATTCCTCTGATCGATTCTTACCACTGGTCTCCGCCTGTGCCGCCAGTTGGACCGCTGCCCTGGTCGACCACGTCTGGAGACTCTTGCACCCTTCACTTCTTGTTTTGGTCACGGTGAGGCACCCTTGTGGTCCGTTTGGACCCACGCCATTTGTTGTTTCGACCCGACGCAGTGTTGATGTCCGGCACTAGTTGTTGTTGTGTCAGTGGTCCCTTGCCGGTTTGTAGGCTCTCTTACTCTGACTTCTTTTGGTATCCCCTGTAGTACTGATCTTCATTGTAACACCTTTACTGTTCTCCCACTCCCCTCCACACTTCTTGGAACTTGCTCTCTATTGTTGTTTGATATCCTAGCAATGGATATAATTCTGTGGCTTGGTCTTTCTCTGTGCTGTGTTTTTATTCTCTGGCAACTTATGTGGCTTTGTGGCACTGCTGATTGGCTGAATTGTTTTTGCTTGAACTCCTAGGCGCAATGTGAATTGCAAAATGAAAGACAGAAAGTGGGCCTCATCTTGTCAAAATAATCTATAAATTTGATGGTACAGACACTTATCCATGTGTGTTTGAGACCAAGCAACCTGGCCAATGCCCAGTGGAGCTACCCAGACAGTTATAGAGGAGATCGGCTCTTGTTTCCCCCCTCGGTCGTCACCTATCCAGCCAGACATTGGACACTGTTTCTCCTCGTCTCCCCACTGTTATCTCCTCCCCCGTCTTCCGACGAATTACCGATGTTCTGCCAAACTACGGAGTATATGTTGTTATTCCATGCTCTTGTAACACTTGTTTTACTGTGGAACACTGTTTTTACTCTTCCTATGTTTATAATATGCTCTTGTAACTGATGTAACTCAATGATCCTCACGTAAGGCGCTCTGATACCTCCGGGTCTAGCCAGCACTATATAAAGCTCAAATAAATAAATAAATATGTATCTATATCCTCTTAATATCGCAGATGTTTCCTGCTCTTCCTTTCCCTTTCCCTCCCTATCCTCTTTCCATTCTGTTTTGTATTGCAGGTTATGGAGATGTGTAATAATCATCCTTCCCTTATTTTTATACTCACCTATGTCAATATATAGTTGAGTATGTATATCGTAAATTGGTTTGCCCCCTATGCCACCTCTGTCAATCTCAGATGGAATCCTTGGGAGTGCATTTAGAATGTTGATGTGCTCTAGTCAGCGTTGTACCTTTCACGGTTGAGGGAGCTGTGTGGCAGCTGGGAACATTAATTGAAGATAATAAACATACTTGTTGCTCATATGAGCCTGCCTTATCATTCAACCTTTGTTTCATGTATTTATATATTGCTTACTATAATAGTGTTTGGGGCATATCTCTGGCCAGAAAGGAGCTGTAGACTTCTGGTTTACTTTGCTGAACATAATTCTGGGTGTAGGGTATAACTGATGTATGTGGGAAGTGCTTTTCTTTTATAAAGTGAAACATTCACTGGACTATCAGTTTTTGATTTGTATTAAGGTGCTATACTGTACTTGGAGTTTCAAAACCTACAAATCTTGTTGACTAAAGCTTAGGCTTCTCTGCCCTGTTGCCTTAAGAGAGCCCAATGCTAAAATTCAATACCCGATTAATTTATTCTGGAGTCTACTAACAAAAAGCAAGTCTAATTGTCATGATCGGAGCCCAGTAACTTCTTTTTTTTTGTATTCAAGTCATTTTTATTGAGAGAACACAAGAATAAAGGAGAAACATACATGAAATAAAGGAGGATAAGAAAGAAAAGAAATAAAATATAATAATAATAATCGAACTGAATCAAATAATACAGACATCTTAATCATTACATAAATGCTAATGTGCTCAAGTGCCTATTGATTGCAGCCAATACCCACAAGAAGGGAAAACCGCATTCACCGTATATAAATGCCATGAGTGACCATATAAATAAGCAGTATGGTGTCATCAAGAGGATTAGATAATCATTATAGCCTATACCTTCATGTTGATGGGAGTACAAAGTAGTTACAAATAATACACAATATGTTAAATTCACGGAGGATCGAATGAGAATGATGAGGCATCTAGGGATTTCCAGAGTTTCCAGTGAGACTTGCGCCATGAAGAGGTATGAAGCGCCGGATTGTCCGCACCTCTTAGGAAGGACAGCCATTCTTGCCAAATTCTAAAGGACACATCTTTAGCATTTTTCCATTTGCACAATATAACTTTACATGCTAATGTGAGCAAGAGGTCCATCAAGTGTCGATCGTTAGGATTGACCAGTGCTGGTCCAGGACGCCTAATAAGATATCTGAAAATTCCCTGGGAGGAGTGATGTTGAAAATGTGACCTATACATTCGTAAACTTTATCCCAATATAGCTGTAAGGTGGGGCAGGTGAAGAGCATGTGAGCGAGATTACCATCAGCCGAGTTACAGTTCCAGCATGTTGGGCTTTTGTTTAGGCGGAGTTTAAGAAGTTTTTCCGGAGTCCAGTATGACCTATTGAGTAGCATGAACTTAGTTTGTGATAGAATAGGGGATATTTTATTCGAGAAGGCTGTGCTATATATTTTATCCCATTCAAATGAGATATTAGTAGAGTTAGGTTCGGATTCCCATTTGGTCGCGTTTTGTTTATGCATCTTCTTTGGATTAGGCAAAAGGGGTTTGTATATTCGGGAGACGGTGTGACCTGCCTTCAGTATTAGTGACAAATGAGAGGCTAATGATGCCACATGGGGTTTGATAGAACGTGTTGAAAGGAGAGCTTTCAATTTTAAGAAGTCATAAAAATCCATGGGGGTTAAATTGTAACGGGTCTAAAGGGCTGAGAAAGGTAACGGGTGGGGCCCTGCATAAAGGTCTTTTACTAGGTTTATTCCTTTTTGAAACCAGAGCTCCCAGTAGAGCATGCTACCTTCAATCCTTAGAGAGAGATTTCACCATAAGGAGGTTATATTAGAATTATTTACTTTTAGCTTATCAAGGTGGTCTAATCGTAAGGGGGCTCTTTTGGTATTGAGGAGAACATATCGTGAGTGAGGAAGGTGGGAGAGTTCCATAGTGAGGAGGGCCGACAAAGGCATATTATCACTGAGTGATTTTTCTATGTCCAGCCATACTGTATAATCCGGATGTATGGTCAACCAGTTAGCACCTTGCTTACAGAGAAATGCCGTTTGATAATTCCTAAAGTTAGGGCGACCCAGACCGCCTTTTTCTTTAGATAGCTGTAGCTTATTCAGTGATATTCTGGGTTTCTTACCCTGCTAGAGGAACGTGTTGAAGAGTTTATAAATCTTGTTCTGAGAATCATCGGAGAGAGTCATTGGTAGCATGCTAGCTAGATAATTGACCAAAGGGGTCACCATAATTTCCAGAGTTTCGGCCCTGCCCCACCATGAGAGATATTTAGGGGACCACCCTTCCAGCAATGTGGATATCTTTTTGTAGAATAAGGTTTCATTAGTGTGAAGGGTAGAAATCAGGTCTTTTATCAAAGTCAAGGCCTAGATATTTAAAACATTTATGTTGCCATGATAGGCCGGAGTCTCCCAAAATCTCTTTGCTGCCGAGGTTATTCAAGAGTTTTACTTCAGTCTTATCTTTGTTTAGCTTATATCCGGACACCCTAGAGAAGCTATCTATTGAGGACATGAGAGCGGGAATAGCTTTATCCGCTTCTTCAGAAACCACTAAAACATCGTCCGAGTAGGTGGTAATCTTGACCGTAGAGTCGTTAAAGTGGACCCCTGTGATGCGATCATTGCTCCTAATGTGGTATAAGAAGGGTTCAATGGCGAGTAAAAATAATGAGGGAGAAAGGGGCCAGCCCTATCTGGTTCCTTGATGTAACTGGAAGGCGGGCGAGATTGAGCCTCCCTCACGGACCCTAGCCGAGGGGCAGAAATATAGAGACATTACCATCCGTGTGAAATTTTCTCCTAGTCCAAATTTAATCAATGCTGCTTCTAGATATGTCCAATCAACTTTGTCGAATGCCTTTTCGGCATTGAGTGTGATGGCTACAGTAAGTGAGTTAGTGAGTTTAGCCTTCTCCAATACGTGGGCTAATATTCTGGTATTATCGCGTGGTTTGGACGCCGGAGAAGATGGCGGCGTCCTACCGCCTCTCATGGCACAGCTTCACGACGCTTCTTCTATTGCTACTACGAAGTGGTGACGCTTCTTTTCCCCAGAAACAACTGCCGGAATGTGAGGTGCGCCTCCGATCCCCTTTTGGCAGAGGTCCCTGCATGTTTTAATACAGAGCCGGACGAGGAGCAACAACGCGGTCCAGGCCGGATCTCCCTCCATCCCTGTTGGAGCCCGCCTACGGAGGGTCTCATATGAAAGAACCCGCTGCTACCGCATGCCACGGAGATGATGCGGACAGGACTGGGGCTCTTAACAAGTGTAATTGAGCAGCGTAAGATCTTCAGCTCATCAGGCCTCTGAAGAGCTATTAACGCTGTGAGTCTGCCGCCGCACGTTGTCGCGGTGTAATAGATGAGGCCCAGGGGTTTACGGCGCTCAACCGCGCACGGCTGCATCAATCTAATAACTGTCACAAATTAATGCGGGCAATGTGATCTGGCTTTTTTTTAACAGTCAGATTTTAAGTTTTTTACTGAGCGCGATCGCTATGCAATGTCCCGATGGCCCCTGAGAGGTACTGCACGAGCGGACACAAAATGGCGGGCGCTCCCGGTGCAATATAGAAATTCACGCCGAGCTGTCCCCTTCTATTTTCCTCTAGTGAATCGATGATTTTAACAGCTAGGCACTGCGCTCTGGAGCCTGAGAGTCACTGATGCACTGTAGCAACTCGACTTTCACAGATCCAATGTGGCTTATTGTGGCTAGCAGCACTTATGATGCCCGGGTCCACTAAATGGCATCTAATTGGCATCTGTACAGTTAGTTTGAATTACCTTTTGATATCTTAATTCTAACACTGTGGTCATTGGTGGTCATTTATGTTCAACTGCACCATTCTGTACAGACATCATTGTTTAGTCAGTGCAGTGTATTGCCTCCATTACCTTTGCTGACTGACTTCAAAATGGCTGCCACCTAGGACTGCCCATGTTTGTCCCTGCCTCGCCTGACCCTAAAATGGATGCCTAAAAGAAAATGGATGCTTAATGGATGCTTAACTGGATTACATGGATGCTGAAAGGGATGCTTAATGGATGCTTAATGGTTGCTTAAATAGGAGGCTTAAATAGGTATTCTGATCTTCCAGATTAGGCTGCCTGTCAACTCTTTGCCAACTCTTTATCAATTCTCTGCCAGCCATCTCAATACATATAGCACTGGGACTGTACTCTCTACTTACCATAGCGCTGGGTCTGTACTCTCTGCTTACCACTATTCTGTCGATGATTTGGTGACAAAGCCTTGCAGCACGCCATCCCATCTGCTCATCTTACTTTCGGATCCTAGCGCAAACAATCTCCCAAGGATACATTGCTCGCGATCACTAAATGTCGCTTACAAATTGTCCAGCATGAGTGAAAAGGATTCTAAAAACCTCAAGAGGCTTAAGGCAGACCCACCGAACCCCGACTCACCCACCAAAGGTAAAAGGGACTTAAACGCCACTATGGACACTATTCTGAACAAGTTAGCAGAGGTGCATGATCTGGTAAAATCAACAAAAGAAGAAATTTCTGCTATCAGACAAGACATTATAGATACCAACGCCAGATTGTCCGAAACGGAGAACAGAATAAGCCACTTAGAAGATACAGAGACAAAAGTCTGCAAATCCCTCAAAAACTTATCAACCACAACGGATTCCCTGACTAGGAGGTTGATAACAGAAATCGGAGAGGTAACCTACGCATTTTCGGAATACCGGAGGTTTCGAAGGATGCTTTTGATACTTGCATCTCCTTCCTGGAATCATGGTTCACACAAGCAACTAAACTGACCTTCCACCATCTGCTTAAATTTGACCGAGCCCATAGGGTTCCCTCCAGAATGAACCCAAAGCAAAAGGGCCCAAGACCAATTGTATGCAAGCCTTTGCGTTACCAACATGTTGAACAGATCTTGGCCTTCATGCGTAAGAACAATCATATTTTATGGAAATCCGGCAAAATCTATATCTCTCAAGACTATAGCAAAGAGACGGTGGACATTAGGAAAGGCTTTCTTGCTCTTCGACCCCGACTGCGCTCCCTAAATTACCAATTTGGTTCTGCCGGCCCAGCAAGGTTCCGTGTGGTCATCCAAGGGGGTCCCCAAGTTTTTATGGATCCCCAAAGGCTCAAAAGATTCCTCGATGGTCCGGTTGAACTTTCTATGGACACAGCAACTCCTGGTCCCTCCACTGCAGGCACCTGAGTATCCTTCTAAAACACTTCAAATACATAGTTGTGGTTCACTGCTCTGTAATATGTTCATAATTCTGGTTGGCTGTAGCAGTATCAAATTGCCTGAAATGTCTAGCAGAGTTTCATCTAGACTCTTTACTTGGAAAGGTCTCGACCAACTTTTCTTTTCTTTGCATTCAACGTTTTAATGTGGTCTTACTTGAGTCAGTGTAAGCTCGTTTAATCTGCCGATAAGGCAATACTAGTTACTGGCTTCCTACTTATAGATGAATAGGTGGTATTCCACTTGTATGTGATTATCATCCCTGCATTAGCTCGCTGTTAGCTCGTTGATAGCTCATCTCTAGAACTCAGTTTTAATCGTAGCCTCAGCATAGCCTCGATAACTTTTACCGATTTCTAATTCTACAATTGTTACTATTAAACTCACAGTTGACAATTTCAGCAGTCCGAGAAATAGCGGTATCACACTAGGCACCTCCGGCACCGCCTCTAGGCGACGCCAATGACTGCCTCACATGTAGTTAACCCCAATTATAAATTTAGCGCCCACTGTTCTGAGAATGGGAATTGACTTCAATAGCCTAACATGGTTCTGTTATTTGCCATGGGAGGGGAGCTATTTTCTCCTTGTCACCATGTCTACTAGTTTTCTTCTGGGAGGGGTGGGAGGGTTTGGGAGGAAAGGTGGGAGGGATGTGGGTTTGACTTCAGTTTGGATATTTCTATGTATTGCTAGTACATTTTGTTTGCATTTTCATGTATGTTATTATTTCTTTTGCTCAAGTGCCAATTTTCAAATTCTAATTGTAACCCCATGTGTCAACTTGATGGGGTACTCCAGTACATATCCGCAAGTCATTGTGACCCAGTGTGTAGCATACTTTGTCTATTTGATCTGCCTCGCATATGCGACCCTCAGGCTATATGTCATACTACAAGAATAATCAGAGGATTTTCTACCCGGTTTCAGTGTCTTACTTTGCTGTACCTCCCCTATTAGGGTAGGTCCTAATTGCCAGCTTGCACTACCTACAACTTGTCCACCGTGTTTGGCTCAGAAGCTACGGTTGGATCTCAATTAGTGTTCCCACTAAATGTATTGCAGGCACCTCACTGCCATATATCCCCTTCTATCTGTCATATACCCCCTACTATCCACACAATCAGTACACTCTGACAAAACACACAGGACGAAGGTTTCGATGCTTTATTAACAGCAGTGGTTTTGGTTTAGATAAATCATACTTGTGAGATATTTATGTTGTCACATACCACGTCCACAGCCCCCTCGGGGATTCCCACGCTGAATAACCTAAAAATACTTTTGCTTAACGTCAAAGGCCTTAACCATCAGGTTAAGCGGAGGAAGATATTGGAATACCTCCAGTGACAGAAAGGGGATGTTGTCCTTTTACAAGAAACAAAAATTGATGCCAAACAATTCGATACACTTAGAAATAGATTTTACAATGAAGTTGTTGGTTCTGAGGCGGTGGGGAAGACAAACGGCGTTCTGACACTAATAACGAAAAATTCAAATATTGACATAGGAGCATACACGGCTGATACTAATGGGAGGTGGGTCACGACTACATTGATTAAAGACAACACGGAGTTCTTTATTACAAATGTCTACGCACCTAATACTACCGATCTAGACTTCTGGAATGACCTATCTAAACAGATCGAAACTATCCCAGGTTCGGCTATGCATATCCTGGTGGGAGATTTTAACCTACCTTTAGACCAAACTCTAGACAGGGACTCAAGTTGTGCTTACCGTAGTAACAAGTCCCATAAAGCCTTTACTAACCTCTGCGTCCGCTTCAATCTTTTGGACTCTTGGAGATTACAAAACCCCGCAGGTAGGGAATATTCATTTTACTCACCACCCCACAATTCCTACATACGTATCGACTACCTATTTATCACCAGTAATGCCGCTGCTAGAATCGTAGAGACCTCAATAGAACCCAGGGTGGTATCAGACCACTCATGTATCTCCCTATCTAGATCTAACGTAAAACCGACAACTCGTCAGTCCCTTTGGAGATTGAACGATGAATGTTAGAAAAAGAACAACATAGGAAAACCATCGAAAATGCAATCCAGGACTACCTACTGAACAAGTAAAAAAAATGACACGTCTGATCTAACTCGTTGGGAGGCTCTAAAAAGCACTATTAGGGGTGAAATTATCAAAATCAGATCTGCCATAAATAAGGAATATAATAAAGCCCTTGACTTGCTAGAAAAGGAGATCTCAATCCTAGAAAGTAAGCACATAGCATCCAGAGCTGTGTCAACAATGAATGAATTAGTGCACAAAAAATATGAATATAATAAAATAATAAGTAACAGAGCTGGAATATGGATTAGTAAATCAAAGAAATTCAGACTCTGCGAATCAAATAAGGCAGGTAAAAGCTTTGCTGCGTACTTAAAATTTGAAGTACAAAAGAACACGATCAATAGCGTAAAAGACCACAATGGCGTAGTCCACTCTGACCCAGATAAGATTGCTGACATTTATAAAAAAAAATTATAATACCTTATATTCCAAAAACAGAGAAGTTGATGATACTAAAATTCAGGACTATCTCAATGAGTGTGACCTCCCAACCCTTTCAGATTCCGATCAGAACTGAACTGAACAGCCAATAACTGCCTTGGAAATTGAAAATTCTATTAAATCGGTCAAATGTGGGAAGGCCCCTGGACCAGATGGGTTTAGTGCTAAATTGTACAAGTCTTTCCCCTCACTTTTAGCTCCTCCTCTTTTACATCTGTTCCACGAATTCAGTGAGGCAGGCAAAGTTACAGGAACATTGGCTGAAGCTATCATTGCAGTGTTACCTAAGGACGGGAAAGATCCGACACTTCCCAAAAATTATAGACCGATTTCCCTCATTAACTTAGATTGTAAACTCTACGCAATGATTCTAGCCAACCGTCTACAAAAATTTCTACCTAAACTTATTTACCCTTCACCGGTCGGTTTCTTGAAGAATAGACTATCCAGCGATAATACCAGAATATTAGCCCACGTATTGGAGCCCAGTAACTTCTGACAGCCCTGAGATCAGCGGCAAAAGGTCGCACATCATTGCTTTGCCAGCTGTACACGTTTGTTTCAAGCGTGAATGTGAGGAAGTCTGTATACGGTTTCATTTTAGGGTTGTGAGTTAAATAAGTGTAACCGTGCTGCTGGAGTGCAAGAGGTTTATTATAAGTGACGTTTTAAATAATACACACAGATCGTGCTCTACAATACCTTACA
The DNA here is from genome assembly GCF_964261635.1 of Lissotriton helveticus. Classification (NCBI taxonomy): domain Eukaryota; kingdom Metazoa; phylum Chordata; class Amphibia; order Caudata; family Salamandridae; genus Lissotriton; species Lissotriton helveticus. Next base: position 1,864,260,920 of record NC_136057.1, read on the forward strand.
AAGACTTGATTCCGCATATTACATTTAGTTATTATATCACTTTAAAATAGGCTATGATACGTTGCTATTTAGCATAATAATTATGTATTGTGTTGCCTTCCATTCAGCAAAGGTGTGTTATTGCAAAATTGCTTATGCCAATTTGCGTATTATCAGCTCTTTGAATCCACGAAAATTAGATTGGTACTTGAGAAATGGCAAATGATTATTAGAGTGAAGGTCCAATATTGCATTATCTTGGAAGGTTTTAAGCGCTATGGGCCTGATTCACAAAGGTAAACTTAGACGTTTGTTCTAAACTTAGACCAAACGTCTACGTTTATGACTTTGGGAATTCACAAACGGCATTTACAAGTACTATCTTTATGTCCACACTCGGGACAACACCGAGTGTGGACATAAAGATACTGCTCGTAAATGCTCTGTGTAAATACCCAAAGTCATAAACTTAGACGTTTTGGTCTAAGTTTAGACCAAACGTCTAAGTTTACCTTTGTGAATCGGGCCCAATATCTGCATCATGCATATAATAGCGGGGGTGTAGAGTAGATGACGTTTAGAACATATAGCACTTCCACATCACCAAACAAGAAAGCAGATAGCTCACCTTCATCACAGCTGAATGTGTGGTGTGAGGGTAGTACCGGTTACCGTCCCAGGTCAGGCGTAGAAGTGAGAGTAGTGTGCCAGTAAGGTCAAACCTGGTGAGATATACACACATAGCGATCGCTTATTCTACGCTGAAGACAAATATTTGCAAAATTGCTGATACCTTACTAACTAGTGATAACCGAGGTGTGATTTACAAAGAGCACAGAGAATTGCTAAGATGCAGGTAACTCTTTCGTAATAGTCCTAGAAAAGTAAACCCACAGTTGATTGACATGGGACTGCAGAGAAAATACACTTATTTTCAGACCGAGGAAAAAGTCAGAATTGCTCGGATATTAAGCATTGCCCAGGTCCTTGGTTGTAGTTTTATTGACAGGAAACTTCCTGTGAGGGTTTTTTATAAATGCATCTTTAATTTACACCAACATTGAGGAATCTGCAAAGGCCTACATATGTCTGGCGAAGAAAAAAGGAAAATTGACGATAGGATACAACCTGTTCTTGTATCCTGTTTTCTTCTTTTGTCTGAGTTGGCACAACCCTAACTCCCATACTTGAATTGTATATCTGCAAAGCACAATCTTACGTCTTGTGAAAAACCTGTTCACATTCCTGTGAAACACACATGACCTTATGGGTTCCTTTGTGGAAAAGTACATTTTGCCATGTTGTATGTGCCTACGTGTTCCCCATCCTATGTTATATGTGCATGATCGATATGCATGTATGCCCCTCTGATCGATTAAAGACGCAATTACAGTTGTGTCCATCTCTAGTATGCCAGTTTCCAGTCTTCGTGAAAGCAACGAATATTAGGCCTGTGTAAACCTACGTTGCCACATTTTACAGTGTGCACGTTAAATTCATTGAATTGTCCCCGTTTCTAGGCCTCAAAAGGGCCCGGACTCAGATTCGGCTCCTGTCTCCTGAATCCTCTCCGAGGAGCGATACAGCCCCCACCTGTATCCCTGACCCTTAGCTTACTTCATGCCTCGCAGTGCCCGGCCCGGCCTGGCTCTGCCTCCCAGTCTGCCAAGATTATGTTATGATTCTAGTTATCAGTCCAGCCCTCCTTCTCTGCATTCCTAAGCTACTGCATCGCATCAATAGTTTCCGTCATGGTCTAGCCTTTATGTCTCCATGTAAGAGAAATACTGTATTAATATTCATGAATATTCCTCACACCCGCAATACATGTAGAATAATGCATGCACCAGTCTTAATGTCTGTTAGCCTTTGCCCTGATAACTTTTGGATTCTATCAACATGTACTATAAACACCAGATACTAGATATGCCTAGGTACATGTCGCTCTGACACTCCAGACTTTTGTCTCCTCTTCTAGCGCAGAAGTCATAGCCCCCAGTTCTCCCTGGAAACACGTCACTGCCAGTTTGCGCGCACCACTAGGTTAGAGGTCCCAGCTGCTCAGGTAGCCCCCTCCATGTTTCCGCCCCGTTTGTGACATATTCTGTTACGTTTGCATCACATGTCTATGTATACGCCCTGTACACGCCTTCTTGTTACATCATTTTGCCCTTATCTTTCGCGACTGCTACAAACCACGCCTACTGCTACGCCTACTGTATTAAATGTAAAGTATTTGTTTAAGTATATATATTGTGCACCCATATTAAAAGCTGCTAGCCATTCCAGATCCTGCCCCCGGCAGCTGCCATTCTATTCCCATGCAGGCTGTCCTGTTCCTGTCCTTTATGCCTGATTAAAGCCTGTAAACTTCAGCTACCTCGAATCTTGACTCTTATTTATTGAGCTACCTGTTTATTGATTATTCTGAAAAATAGATCCGGTAATAAATTATTTATTTACCACACCTTTTGGTGTCATTGTTGGGTACAAATATTATGTAGCTCTTCAAAGTGCCCTAACAACACTGGATCTGCATAACAACCTCTAGTGAGGAGTCTGTATAATACTATGCTATCATGAACCTTAACCCTGGTGTCACATGTGCCAGACTAGGTAGATGTTGTATGAGGTTGAGTAAAGCCAAATGCAATTTCAAATTTCCAAGTGCACATATTATTGAACCGTTGCCATTCCATGCTGAAGTTTATGCTGCACATCTGAAGAGTACAAAACATTTTCTATGGTCTTGTTCTGATCCATCCAAAAGGACCTGGTGAATCTTTGAGGCTAATGCAGGTGTAGAGCATGAATGTCCCTCATGGGTGCATACCGGCCTTTGTCTAGCTCTAAATATTACAGACACTTGCCAATCTCAACTTGCCAGATTCCTTGTGAAGAGCTTCATGGCTAAACCTAACCAATGTAAGCAATTGTTTAGGTCACTTGGGTGTACATCATTGACATTTGTTTTGTTTAATGTGCCTAAATGTGCTCAAGGGTTTGTATTTTTACAGAACTGGCTAGTCAGTACACTTTGGGATTAAGTGATAGGCTCAAGATGTAGAATGTGAACTACAGCCATGGGATAGAGCAGTTTTTTTTCTGGAAACCAGTGGCTCTGTTTAGAACTTCAAATGTTCGACCCCCTTCAGAGTTGTCACTTTTTCCTAGTAAATGTGTGAAAGCTGCGGTTTTCTCCTAGCAGATGTAGGACATGACGTACCTCTGGTTACTGCCATGCATGATGGAGACCACCAACAAACATTTTCCCTAACTTTTTAGATTCTATTTTTGGCATGTTCATGTAGACACCCTGCGTTGTGTGCTGTGGTACAGTCTCTCTGCCACTACTAGAAAGTTAGGTCTCAAAGGGCCGAGACTGGATGTTTGTCGAAGTGAACCTAAATCATCTTCTTTAAGGTTTAGGTGACACTATGGGGCCTATTCTTGTAGCGCCTACCAGTTACAAACATGATGTGGGAAAGATACTGTATTTCTGGTGTTTCTCTTACTTCTCCAACCTGCTGAGCACATCCTTTTAAGGTTTGCATTTAGCTTTTGCTTAAATTGTTGATCACCTGGTGATAAGTTGAAGAAGTATTGTGTCACCCCTTCCCCCTAACCCACTCTCCAAACTACCTGCTGTCTCATGACCCTCCTTCAAGGAGGTTCGAACCCCAGTTAAAAATGACTGACTGAGAATGCAAGGCTTCAGCCACACAAGCGCCATCAATGCTAGTTTAAGCCTAGGGAATCTAGTTACATAACCCGTCAGGGCTCCTATGCATTACTCCCTGGTGGAGCTTGCTGTTTTTGTTGGCCTCTTGATGAAAGCAGGGACTACTATGGGCACTGGGAGTTGTTCGCTTCATTCTTCGTCATGGTCTGACACACATAGTTAGACTTGCATTTGTTCTCAGCATTTGTCTGACTCTTAGGCTAAAACATATTCTTTCTTGAGTGGTCTTTTACTTTTACTGTCGAGTAACTGTGATCTCATTGACTAGCCAGAACAATTTAATTTACTATTTAACCTGTGCTGCTAATCGAATTCTAGCACTGAACAGACCTACTATCTCCACTCATGTAAGGTTCCACTTGTATGAGACACCCACATCCTTGTGCTCACAACCCACTTGCATGCCAAGAGCATGTTGTGTGAAATTCTACGGTAGCAGGACTCTGTGTTGATATGAGTTTAGTATTGCTGAGACAGTCTGAATTCATTTTGAGTTGGTTTTATGTGGCACAAGATGGAGGTTGTTGCCAGTGTAAGTGTTTTGGCTGAATTCCTTAGTTGACGCTTTGAACCCTAGACGTTGAAGTGTGGAAGGATGGAGACAGGGCTGCCTTTCAAAATTCTATGGTGACCTGTTGCTGCTAAGTCCACCTTGATATTGTCATTTGGTCTAATGGTAAAATACTGAAGGTGAGTCCGTGGATTGTGTTGTTAGGGGGAGGTAAGCTTCTAGGCAGGGTCTGCCCCTGTCATCTCAGTGCTACTTCAAGAAGGTTTATGAAAACAAGGTCCAGAGGTTTCACACATCTGTGTGCTCGTGTTTTGGGTACTCCTGTCTGGAGAGAACATTGTCACAACCTGCAGTGAGAGCCATAATCTTTTACAAAGGCCGTGTCTGCACTACGAAAAGAAGATGAACTATGAAACTGAACCACCCAAACCTGGTCCCTGGTCATTGTTAATTGGATCAATATCTGTTGTCTGGGAAGTGTGTAAAAAAGTGTGGCCTAAACTACCCAATTGGTCCAGGTCCAAATTCTTCTGGACAGCGTATTCGAAGATTGGCGAACACCCAGGACTGTTATGTTATCCAGCCTTCCATAGGTGAGGGGGCATCACCTGAAGTCCAAGCATCATGCTAGAAGAGCTATGGGTCTGCATGTGAACTGGGTGCCTGCCTGACCTGCAGAGAAGGGGTAGAATTGTGTCTGGCCCTGCAAGCACTGACTGACTGCCCGAGTTCACAGAAGCCCGTCTGCTGAGTCTGGTGGAGGGGCTTCCGAGAAGAGCAGATTGTTTGTGGGAGAATAACTGGAGTTGACCTACATCTGCCTGAAGGTGTTTGGGCCTCTCTGAGTCCATTTACCTTAAAGCATTGAGATTTGTATCAGCTTACCGACCCCTCTTTCACCCCCCAAGCTCACTCCCGCATCTGCCACCAGAAGGGGGTCAGCGGATATTTGCTGATTCTCACTCCTGTACACCAAGGCTGGGGACCTGCACCACGAACCAGAGGACCTAAGTTCAATTCGAGGAATGGTGGGACCTGCATGATAGTAAATGACTTTCCTGAAGCCATTACCTCTGTGCAAAGAGAACAAGGTGGAGCTGTCTGACAGAGTTATTGCAACTGCAAGTGATTCTCCCTTCAGTGTGGCTATGGTCCTCATGGTCATGCTAAAGCGTAACCAGTGCCGGACATCTCAGATAAAACTATTCCCTGAGCTGAGCATTGACTGTGAAGTTCACTACAAATTCATGTGACTTACAATAACCTTACTTAAAGAGAATTGTCTAGTAAAGGAAATACAGACTGATCTATGGGTCTCAACATCTAGGGATGCTGCTTATCTGTACCCATAGTAAACTTACGCCTCCGCTTTAATATAGTCTAATGATTTCTGTGTAGATTATTCCCCCCCTCCGTAGCACCAGTAGTACGCAATCTTGTGGTGATTAACATTTCTTGTCTGTAATATCTTGTTTTGGTGTGATTAAAGTGCTTCTCTGTGATGTGGTGGGGTGTGATCAAAGTGCTAGGCTAGGCAATGAGTTATTGTGCTTGTTTTTTGACTGTTTACATTCTTAGTCTCTACACACTACCCCCCTGAGAAGCATCTGACTGACTGCCCTCACTACCCTGTCAATTGTGGCAAGGGTGTACTTGGCCCAGTTTGCAGAGCCTAATTACGATGACCCCGTGACACCAGACACAAATGACCCCAACCACCACGATTGAGGTCTAGTACTCTCTCCATGTGCTGTGGCGAACGCATTTTGCACCCACCCCTTCGAACATTGTCTGTTAGGTAAGCTTCCACTTTTGATCTCTAGTTCTTGCTAGCACTCTAATTCTTGTCCTCTTATAAAATAATGTGCACACCTGTGTCCTGTCACTAAACCTTGAGTCCATATACTGGGATCATTATTTTTGTAATGTTACCATGCTATTACATTCTTAGCTTGTAATGGACATGTTGTGGTATGCCTTTCTTTTCAAGCATTCCATCCATCACTTTGTTGTTTTTGCATTTGATGCCCTAAGTGCACTGGGTATGCCCAGACGTGGGTTATAGGCTCACTGTGCCACTGGCTAAAGAGCCCTAATAACCGCGAAAACGATCTTGGGCTGCTTGTGTTCCGGCTCTAGGAGGATCTGTCCTGGCAGTTCGGGCTGGACTGTTCTTGTGAGGAGCAGAGTCAGGAATGATTTGCATATGGCTGGGTCCAAATTGAGGTGGCATTGTGGGTGAAGAATGATAGACTGATCTTGAGTGTAACATGGAGAAGGAGTGCTCTGGCACTTCCTAATAGTGGAGGATACGAAATATTCCTCTCAGGGAGGTGAATTCTACCAGTACATATTAAATAGTAACAGTCAGTACTATGCCCTTTCAGATTGTTTCAAGAGAATCACTGTTGTAGCTGCTGTTAAGTGCTACTGAATTTAGGCGTAGTCAGATGTTCGAAAAAGTGTGACCTCTCACACCTTTTTAAACAGTTCACAATTGTTGGTGTTGTGGTTTCCTGTACGCCTACTATCCCTTCGGCGACTGTATCATGTAATATAGTCCAAGAATCTTTCTTGGCAGAAATGCTTACATACACAGGCGGGAAGTCAGATCCATTTTTCAAAGAAGTTTGATTAAATTGTCAAAAAACTTTAGTATTTCCATTTGCAAATGGAAATTTTGAGGTGATCTTGAGGCGCCCTAAACATCGTGGCTCACAAAGTTCATTCTTATACTTCACCTCATGTTAAAACAAAATCAAGGATCGAAGTAAAGCAGCTGAAGAGGTATGCAAATAATAATTTCTGTTACAAGAAACATGATAAATGCTCTTCCTCAGTCAACCTTAGTGTAGCCATTGTTGATAATTTCTCTATCCGGCGATCTCATGTTGCAACAATAAGCTTTAAACATCTCCCTTATGAAGTAGCTGGTGTAATTTTTCACAAACTTGAAAACGTGCTTGTGAGATTTTGTGTTCTTGTTCAATTCAGTGTCTTGCCAATCCCGATTTAACGTTCTAGGTATGTATCACAGATTTATGTTCAATTAAGTTTTTACGTTCCTTGATTTTTATCAAATGTTAACCTTGAAGCATGGACTTTTGATCATGTAGATGACTTATTTCCCGGTCGCATTTCACATTCCTTAATATGTGTTTGGTAGCCAATTATTCGATGTTGAATCCGTGGGCCTTTAATAATTCCTCCACAGTGCAAAATGATTAGGCATGTGTAGCTGCCTGTTTTAGTAGCCAGCTCCATTTGCATTATTTTCTCACATCTGCCCGGATAAGAGTATTTCTTAGGCTTAATTTCTGAATGTAAACAAACAAGGGTTAGCTTCTGATGAGTGAATTGAGTCTCAAATAATTTTCAAGAATTACCAAATTTTTCTCAATGTTTCTGTTTTAATTAGCTCTACTTATCCAGTATATGGAAGTATACATTTAATGCAGTCGCCCCTTGTTCTGATTTTTGGTTGGAGCATGTCTTAGTGTACAGTGCTTTGCGTTTTCTGTTGATTTTCTTGTAACAGGTTTTCAGAAGATCGCTTCTCTGTATATATTTGTAGTATTTAATTTTCCCACATTTTGCAAATGATTTTTATCAGAAATTACCGGAAAACCTGTGCCAATTCATTGTTTGGTAAGCTTTTGAATAATGTTTGCGAATGGGGACTTAAGCTCGAAAATAGATTTTTTTTTATCATTTGGTTTAGTATGTAAATTAGTTCTGGCCTTGTTGTTTTCATTACTGTGCCCAAAAAGTTGACTGTTAGATCACCAGCATTTTGATTGAATTATGTGCTTTTTAAGAAATTCTGAGAAAACTTTAAGTTCTTCCATGTCACCTTTCAAACGTCAAGAATATCTTCAATAAACCACCACCAGTATTGTATCTTATCTCTTCATGTTTGATTTAGTAAAATATGCTCCTGGTCAAGAAAATGCTTGAAGCTGTTAACATACTTATTTGTACTGTCGCTGCCCATGGCAGTTCTAATCATTGGTAAATCGCGTTCTGCATTAAAATGTAAATGGTTATTGTACAGTATTGACTTTTGTGAATTTAACTTCATATAAAGTGGAATGTCAATATCTGGATGCTCCATAGATCATTCTCAATATAGTTTGGAGCATCCTGTATTATGAGGATAACTTTCACATCCATCTGGGCATCTGTTAGTCTGTTTATGAAATCCAAGATATCCTTCAATACATTTGGTATGGATTTCAGGCATTTCTTTAAATAATATATCACAATCCTGAAATAGATTTTCCAAAACAAAATTGTTTTTGGATACTGTTGGTTGTTATGGAGGATTAATAGGATTAGGTAAACAGTGACCAGGTGCATCATTGATTACGAAGGCTTTTATCATTTGATTAATTTATCTATTGTCTCTAGCATTTATACCAATGTCATTAATGATTTTATAGTTTTCCAGTTTGGGGTCTGTTGACAGTTGAAGGTATTGATTGTGAAGGTAATATATGCTGTGTGTACCTAGTTTTACCCATTATTGTGATACGTCAACCTTTTTCTGCCTCCAATAATATTATATTATATAATTTTATTAATGCAGTTAGATGTAGGACACCAGTCTGGTATGCCTGCACCACCTTTTGAGGCTCCTTTGATGTGAAGCTGCAATCAGCATGAGCCCATATTCATGAACGCTTCATGCAAATAGTGTTTATAGTGTCTGGATGTGTCGAGACAAGCAAGTGAAAGATTCTTTAAGAGATTTGCTGCTGCTCTTGCCTGGTTTTGTAGCAGAAATCCTTAGTACTTAGGGTTATTTTCTCAGTTCATCTACTTTATCGGGTCTTAATGCTGCATGAATAGAGATATGTTTCATAAGAATGCAATGGCAGTTTCCCAAGGTAAAATGTTCCACCTTACCCTATGTGGGGTTAAGAATGCTTACAGTGCCATAGTGTAAAGCCATTTCACAGCTTGCCTATCTTTGCTTACAAAAGAATTGATAATTTCAATATATGCTTGATGTTATGTATGAAGCCTTGTGTATCAGACTTAGCAAGCATATCTTTGTGTTATCAAACTTGTATGCAGCTGTTCCTTTAGCTATCCTGTTGACCACCTTTATCCAATACCCTTGTACATTGTGGCACTGCCACACCAAATGGAAAAAAGTGAGCCCTTAAAATGGACCATCTGGCAAATTATGTCACAGCAGAACTCAAAACCCAAGCAGATATCGTGAAACAAACAGACATTCAACAATGCCTATTGTTGCGGATTGTAAGGGATGCAGAATTCATATGAAAACTGTTTTTTTATTACTCTAGACTAGTTGGCCTCTTTAATATGGGACAATTGTGTCACTTGTTAATCCTTCCACATTGATCCTCAGCAGTATGTATAAGATGTAACAGTATTAGTTTAAGCCAGATCTTGCATGACTTCTTGACACACAGGCAAAGAGAACTGTTAACAGTTCCTGTTCCCTTCTTGTTTGATCCAACTAATCCTTTATCATTCATAACTTCACTGCGAGCCTAGGCGTTATATGCCTAGGGTAGTTTTGGATACTGTGAAAATTGACCTGCTACCATACTATGTGTACACTGCCACAGTAGTCATAAATTGCCCATTTCAGTGCAGATGCTTACATTTTTAGTTTCCAGCTTCTTCACTGTTGTCTTAAAATATGAGAGTCCCCTAAAACATAGCTGCAACATATACATACCAATGAAGAGTCTATTTAAAAAAACATTTGATTTAGATGTAATTGCCAATGAAGCCCAGCCAGCAGTATTTTCTTCTAGATCCATCATACAACAAATTGTAACTGGGGCACCGCGTTGTAATACTCCAATTCTGTAAAAACCTGATCCCCTGCTTTTTTTAGAAGCTTGAACAACTCCTGCTTCGTTCTAATTCTCACCCTTCCCTAAACCAGTCTTGTAAACTTGTTGTCTCACTCCGTGAAAATACCTTTTTAATATATACTTTGATTTCCTTGAAAAGTGGATAGACTGTGCAGGGCAGCGCCTTACCCACTCTTGCATTTCAACTTCTGGTTTACTGCGGCAGTTGCAGCTATGAATTCACTAGCTTCTTAAGTTCAGTCAACACTCAGACCATTATTTTCCTTCAGCTTTCAACACCGTGGCATATCCTAATGCCTAGGTATCCAAATTAATCTATTCCCATATATGTCTCAAGTCTAGTGTATGCTAAACTCTGTGACTGGAGCAAACTATATCACTTCCAGTGTATCTGTAAGTCTAATACTATTCTGAAGTCTTCCACTTCTTCTAGTATTCTTGGCACTGCATACTAAGAGTCTTTCAAGCACACTGTCATTATATTACCATCAGCCTGTAAAAAACAGTATGGATATTGTCTCCTGTCTTGATGCATTCATTTATTAAACAAAGTCGCCCTTTTCTGCGTTGTCACACCAGATTATTCACCTTTTGCTGGGTCCTATATTTGTGCTGGCTTTAGAACTACGTACACTTTACCCCCACTAGTAGTAAATTGGTATGTTTAACATGCTTACAGGTCCCCAGTATATGTCAAAAAATGTACAAAGGGTCTGGAGGTTAAATAGGACAAGTGGAGTTCAGCACCTCTTGTGTCATCCACTGTAGTGGCAGTAAAAACATGGCTTCTGACCAACTATTGTAGCCTGACTGCAGAAAGTGTAAAACATGCACTGTGACCTGTCACAGTAAACCTCTTTTGACAGGTAAAAGTCTTGTTTTTAAATATTAATAACTCTCCTCTATGTAGTAGGCCTTGCAGCCCAGAAGGAAGTGTGCATGGTATTTAAGAGTAGGACATGTAGAAATTTAAAGTTAGCACGTGCTTACAGTCACTAGCCCCCACAAGCTATGTTCCCCGCGGGAAGACAGGCTGGCCCATGGAGAAACACTGGGAATAAGTATTAAATATCACTACTGTATCTCAGGAAAAGAACCAGCCAGACAAAAAATTAAACTACTATATTTAATTGTTATGTATCATCAAAGCTAATGAATAAGTCAGATTTTTAATAAATATTACGGAAAAGTTACTTTAGGAAAGCTTCCATTGACCTGCCTGAAATGTCAAGAGGCTAATTAGCACAATCCTTTGCCACTTCTGAGTGTGTGCTCAAGCCTTGAAAAGCTGTGAAATGCCTCTAAAGAGCAAACAGTAACCTGACCTCTGAAAGGCAGAGATGACTCTTCTGAACTACATTAAATAGGCAGGCTGTGGGTTCTGTGGGCTTCTTTTTGATGGCACAATTTTAAATCTTGCATGACAGGTCTGTTGAGCCACATGTAACAGTACTTGAGACACACGACAGGAAGAGAACAGAATGGCAATACAAATCTTGTGGATCCCCTGTCTGGTTTCTGAAGGACCCTGCTTTTGTCCCACCAGATTTCTGTCTCTGGATTCCCATATAACACTTGGCACACTTGAAAGAAAGAGAACATCAATAAAATTACTGTTTGGTTAATGAGCAACAAGCTACAAGAGACCTTTACCAGTGTCGACTCGACCGGCCCCTGCTATTGGCTTCTTCCTGACACACTGTAAGTCTCTAAGTGCCTCCCCTGAGATCCTGGGGGCTTTAGAAGTGCACTCCTGTGGTGGATTGGGACTTAAAATACTAAGTCAGAATGTAAAATCTTTGACCAAGATGAAACTGGTTGATGTATTCGACCCACGCTCCTGCGTGGTCAGCCTCAAATTCCGCCTAGGTTCCAGTCTGCAGTGACTATTGACTTTCTCTGAGGCTTTCTGCTTCTTGGTGCTATTTGTACTTAAAACATTTTAATTCATATCTCTGGCTCCCTTGATTAGATTTTTGTTATTTTGCTGCATTTTTACTTTATTCCTGTTCTGGTACTGCATAAATATTTAACACATTGCCTGTCTGCTTTGTACCGTAGCGACCAAGGGGTTGATCCCAGGTTCATTTAGTGACTTTGAAGGTTCACCCAGGCAAGGGATGTGATTATTCCTTGAGGTTGGCAGTAACCCACCCCAACTAATAATCACATTTTTTACATTTACCATACGTTTTCCTCAGTATGTCTGGGTTAGCCATTCAATTATTAATGCAAAGAGGAGCGATGACAGTGTACTACTCAAAGGGTTAGTCCTCTCTGATTCATATTCCTGAGACACCTCTGGTCCTGTCAGTCTGTTTCTTATACAGACGTTTGATTTATTTGTATACATCGATCGGCTGTTAGGTCCTGAGCATAAATTGCCAACTAATTGTATCCAATGCCTTTTCAGCTTCTGGTGATGCCACAAATACACTTCATTTCCACCCTTCTTATTTTTGTAGTCGCATACACCACTCTGGTAGTCTTCCTGTTTGGCATGAATCTGCATGCGCTAAGTATTTTAGGACCTTTTGAAGTCTAATTGCTAACATTTTGCTTAAAATCTCCCATCCATATTAATCCAAGAATAGGGTGGTATGCTGTGTAGTGAGTCTAATCTTTTTTTGGTTTGAGAATTATAGTTGTTCTTGCTGCTATCTTGATTTGCACAATATCCCTATCACCTTTACCTGTTTCAACACCAGAAAGAGCTAATCTGCAAGGATGCCTGATAACATTCTGCCAGCTTCCCTTACCGCAGGGTGTTTTCCTGTTCACAAACCTTTCTGTAGCCAAGTGGCATTTTTAGCTCCTCCCTCTGTTCTGACTTTGGCAACATATTGCTCGTTTACAAATCAAATAAATCAATAAATACATTTGAACAGATTGATCATTTCTGGAACCTCATTTAATTGCTCTGCACTTAGTCCTGGTGTTGCGAATATCATTTGCATGGGTAATTACAGAATGCATTATCGATCGGTCCCTTTTCCAATTGTTTTAAATATTCTTTATTGGTTATCAAGAGCAATGGGTAAAAAAGTTGAAAACAAACACTTATAAACATATTTTAATGAAAACCTTGGTACAGTGAGGTACAGTTACAAACTCACACCACAGTTCGTACGTATGCAATGAACACCATGTAATGACCGGTTTGGTTAGCCCGTAAGTAGTCGGCAAAGGATACGGGAAGAGTGCCGGAATTAGTCAGTAGTAGATATTGATGAGGCATTACTAGTTTTATCTCCTTAAGCCCAGTCTGAGCCAGAGGGGTCGGAAATGGCCCACAGTAGTCTGCCCCAAGCATCAAGGTCTTCTCCCAGTTTGTCTTCATATCTACATTTTTTACGGTCTCACTTCCTCAGCCCATTCTACTACTTCCTATTCTCAGAGCTACAGGTGTGGGCCAGCCGTACCCATCCAAGTGATTGCTAGTCAGTGCTTGGTCAGAGCAAGGAGGAGGTGTAAAAACGTAAAAGCTATTTTCTTGCTCTTATCACGGTCAATAACCCCCAGAAGTAATGTGACTGGGTCTGCTGGACAAAAAAATCGCTACCACTGCCATCACCCTCTCAACCACCCGGTCCCAGAAAGCACTTACCAGAGGGCAGTGCTACGTGAGATGCAGGAAGGACACAGTTGGATGACTGCATCTGGGGCATCGCTGAAACCTGGGGTCGCGGTCTATCTTGTGTAACCTGTATGATGTCATATATGTTCGATGAAGATAACTAAAATGTGTAAGATTCTTTTAGCGTTACTTGATATAGAGCTTACCAACCCACTCATACGTGACCATTGCGAATTCTCAATCTCGTGCTTAAGTTCTGCACTCCAGGCCGCACTAGTGGAGGAGGGAGCCTGCCCCCTGTCCGCCAACATAGCCATATAAAAGTGTATGACCAAGTGTCACCCCCCCCCCCCCCATATCCAACAGGGCCAGAAAGGTATGAGAAGTGGGAGGAGCCACTAAAAAAGAGGTCCAGATGTCCCTGGTGATTGCCGAAAGGCTGGCGTGCTGAAGGAAGTGACCCAGAGTAAAAGCCTCCTGAGCGGCCTCGAATGATATGACTCCTCAATAGGGAATAGCTCCCCTAAGGTATCACAGCTGTCATCCCACCACGAGGTCGTGTCCACCGAACTTGTAAGTGCCTGGAATGCTAGCAGATCTCTGAAGTTGAATTTCGTGGCAAAAGGGGCCCTTCGCAACCCCAATTTAACAACACCTTCCCACAGCTGTGCAGTGTCTCTCCTCAAGAATGAGTCCCTTTTCCTTAGCGCTATTATCATCATTCCCATGTTCTGTGTTTGAAACAGCCAGGACAATAATCTCTCTACATAGTAACCTTCCCAATGTGACCACTGGTGTCAGTTTAAAATTTACTAGGTGACTCCTCTTTTCTTCCATTTGTAGTCCTCTAATCTTCAGGCGAACCTGAGGAACCTGCTTCAGCTCTTGAACCAGCATTGTGCTGCTGGAATAGAATCCCTTTTGTTCTTCTCTGGCAGTCATCTGAGAGATTGTGCCTTTCCTCCTCGTTGTATCCTGTTTCTTCTAACACCCACTTCCAGCCCTCCATCCAATGGAGCCCGCTCCAGGTACATGAAGAAGGCTGATTATCCATCTCTTACACCAACAACGCTCTTTCCTCATCTTGTGAGTAGGTCGGGAACAACTATTTGGTCTTGTTCTCAAACCTGATTCTTCTTGCTGCCTGTAGCATCTCTTCCTCCGTCATTCAACAAGTGAGTTGTTATTGCTCGCAGCTTTGCTCTTGTGCACGGAAGAGGCACCCAGTTCCCAACATGCCATTTCCATTAAAAGAAATATTGGCAGCCCTTTGAGTTACACAGATTTCCTAATCAATTTTCTCAAAAAAGTTCCATACATTGTCCTATATTTTCTAACATTCCTAAGATCTTTCGATTGTTTCGTCATGTTCCTCCTACTGCTTCATGTGCTCTCAGCTCCAGTTTTCTCATCTTATCTTGCAGTGTCCCTCTTTACCACAGGTTACATGGTACTCAATTCCTCTCTAATCATGGTTATAATTAGTTCCATTTTAGTCACCTTTTTCGATAAGTGGTGCAGATCTACTAAATTAAGGTTTTACCTCAACTGCCACTGTCTCCATTTTGCCTTCAGATACCAATCTGGTCTCATGTATGGCTTTCTAGGCCCCCTTAAATGTAGTGTCTACATCACTTGGCTTGCCTTGCGTTTTATCCAGAGGCCTACCATTGTGCAGCAGTCTTTGCCAGCTGGATCCAGTCTTAGTTCAGCAATCAATCCATTTAAGTTTTCCCTTACTTAATTTGTCCTTTGACATAAAGTCTGGGGTATTACATTGCCGCCATTTCTCATTCTGTCCAGTTTCCCTAGGTTGTGAACACACCCTGCCCTCTGATGATCGGGTGGACCATTTTCCTTTCTTTACAAAATTAGTGAGGCAGCTGACAAACCTCTGCCTTTTAAGTCATGCTTTTTGTCTTTCACATCAGCCATGCCTGCTAGCAATTTCCTAATTATTTCTAAATCAGATTCCAGTCCTAGCTATACCAGTTTCCATATAATTTTCAATAAACCACCTCGTGCCTGAATCTGCTGCTTGCCACATTCATCAGGGCCATGCTTTCACATCACCCATATTGTGTGGCTTGAGCGTATATGTAGCCACTCTGCCTTCCGCCTCAGAAGCCTTTTAATTCTTTTGCCCAACTGCTCCTCCTTCTATCAGCATATCAACCTGCTGCTGCAACACCCTGCATGCCGTGCACTTGCAGTAACCTTTTGTTTCTCGAAGCCTCGCCCATCACACCTCCACATTTTGCCAGTAGCTTCCCACTACACAGCTTGTTCCTTAGTTTGGGCTACACTCTTACCATACCAGCTTTCCTTGCTCTACTGTTGTATGCCAGTGTATTGAGATCAACAGGATCGACTTACAATAATAGTATCCACTACTTAGACTTACCACCACTTTGTAAGTTAAATATGTCATTAGTATTACTATGATTATTAATTCCACCCATAATTTTCTTGGCAGAAGGTGTTCCTTTCCTTTTTCAAATGAAATCTCCAGAACAGGCCTCCCTTTCTGTACTATCCCTGACTGCAGAATTGTTTGGGCTTCTTTTCAAGTCGAAGCTTACCAAACATCCCAGCTGCCCGGTTTTCTGAAGACATCTTGGGGACAGTCAGAAAGCTTCCCTGGGAATGCATTCTGCCAATTGCTTACCAATGGCTTTGTGGTTGGTAATGCACATTTTGCTTTTTATTTGCTGGCTGTGTTTGTTGTAGGCTGTCCAGCTTGAGTTCATCCCTTTCCCTTGCCCAAACCTTATTTACTGTATCCTTCCGAGATCTCACTTTTTGTAAACAGGCTTTTAAAGTATCCTTCCGAGATCTTACTTTTTGTAAACAGGCCTTTAAATCTTGTTGTTATTATCTTGTCACATTTGCTGTGCATTTAAACAAAAAGGCCAAATGTCAGGCTTGTCTTTCAGGGAGCTTGGTGTTTACTTTTCTCTCTGTGACTTCAAGGCAGCGTTAACAGGAAAGCAAGAGAAATGCAGATTACTCTCCCCGTGAAGCCTGCTCATGCCCCTCCTATCTTCCAGTTTACGAGGCTGTAATATAGCCCTAAAACAGGCCTACATGGAGGAGGTGCACACACTAAACAAATATTCATGTGGAAGTTCTTCTTTCACAGCACTGTTGACTTTTGCATAATGTGATCCTCTAGTGAATGTCTAATGATCTTTCTGTTTACAGTCTGCAAATCAGAGTGCCAAAGTCTTTTAATAATAACAAGCATTGGCAAACCAAAAAGTGTAACATACACAACTACACTTAATGAGCAATAGCCTCAGTATGTGCAACACATGCAGTAGTACCATGCCATAAAATCCTAGACAACACAGATAACTGCTTTCCTGAAAACTGCAGACAGGAGCCCAGAAACTCACTACGTGATTTACACTGCAGCCCTAAACATCCTGCCTATGTGAAATCATACTTTTAATACTATTTGGAGGATGCATGTGTTGTCAACAATGAAATGGGTAACAACACTGCCTATCACCAGGGTCGGCTGTAGCACTGCAGTTGTGGTGCGACACTCTACACCACTTCACTCTCTGCCTTTCTACTCTGTACCTCTCTACTCTATGCCAGTGCACTCTACTCAAAATTAACTTCACGTTACGCCACTGCAAACTATGCTGATCTACACCATTGTGTTCTGTCACTGCACTCTACGCCTCTCTGTTCTACTCTGCATCACTGTACTCTACGACACTGCTGACTGCACCTCTCTACTCTACATGACTGCACTCTCTGCCACTGCATGATACACCACTCTACGCCATTGTGTTCTGTGTCACTCAACTCTACGCCACTATTCTGCACCACTGTCCTATACACCACTGCACTCTACTTGCATAATTCAACTATAAACCACTACACTCTGCATCTCTCCACACCACACTAATCTATTCTGCACCACTACACTCTACTCCACTGCACTCTACTCCACTGCACTCTACTCCACTGCACTCTACTCCACTGCACTCTACTCCACTGCACTCTACTCCACTGCACTCTACACCACTGCACTCTACACCACTGCACTCTACGCCACTGCACTCTACGATGCACCACTCAACTTCCCTCTACTATGAAACAATCAACTCTATGCCACTGCACTCTACTCTGCACCACTCTGCTCTACACCATTGCACTCTACACCACTTTACTCAAACCCAATACAGTCTGTACAACTGCAGTCTATGCCAATCTACTCTGCAGCACTGTACTTTATGCCACTCCACTCTATTCCACTCTGACACTACACTGTACGATTCACCACTCTGATGCTGTTCTCCACTCCACTCTGTGCCACTCTACAGCACTACTCCACCATCCTCTATGCAACTCCCTCTATGCCGTTCCATGCCACTTTACTCCACTCCACTCTATTCTATGATACACTACTTACGCCACTCTATGCCACTCCACTCTATTCTACGCCACTTGACTCTACAACACTCTACTCTCTATGCCATTGCACTCTTGTATACAAATCCATTCTTTGCCTCTCCACTCTACGACAGTCTACTCTATAGCACTCTACTCTACAACACTCGCTCCACTCTATGAAACACAGCCTTCACTGCTCCACTCTATGACACTCTACACCCTTCCAGTCTGACACTCTACTCACTCCATGACACTCCACAACACTCAATTCTACTCCACACCACTCCATAACACTCCACTGTACTCCACTTTATGACACTCCACTCCACTGTCCTTTACTCCACTAATGTTTAGCCATGCTGAACAGCAGCCATGCTCGTGTGCAACATGGCTAAAACATATTGACAAAGCTAATAGCTCTTGCATAGGCGAGACCTGTTGGCTTTGCCAATGCTTGTTGCTTATATTCACCAGTGGATCCTTGCACCTTTAGTATGTTAAAGGATTAACAGGGCCCTTGTAAATGGCTAGCAAGACTTGCATCTTGAGCTGAATGCAGCTAAACCACACTATGCGCTTCTGGTCGAACTTGAACATCGAGGTCTGAAGGTGCGGAGAGACAATCTTTGATATTTGTGGCGATGTGAGACACATTTTCAGGACCATAAATTCATATGCCTGCACTTAAAGGGCTAGAATTCTTTTTTCAGGTTTTGTCAGTGGATGGGGTGTGTCAAAAGGTCTGGCGAGCTACGCTTGTCTTTAAAACTTTCTATAGTAAGGATGGATAAGAGCGGGAGTAGCCACTTTTAACACCTTGCCTGCGCTGAACGTTCCGCGCTAGTGCGGAACGTTCTATTGCGCGGGCGGGGCCGCGACGTCCAACGGACGTGCACAGCACTACCGAGGTAGTGCACGTGACGTCCGTTGGACGTCGGCAGCAACGAAGGGGTTAAAAAGTGTTTTTCCATCTTTTTGTTGCCTTTTTTGGTCTCACTTACAGACCACTTTACTTGTTTGTAGTCAGTAGACCTATTGCATACAATACCCACTACATTCAGGGAGCTTTTGGTCACCCTGCACTATTGGTTGGTTTTCTTGTCAATCTTATTTTCCTGCTTCTTTTTTTATGGCATTCCTTGCTCTTCTTGTGTTTCAGTCTATCTTATGCTGCTTGCCCCTCACATCCGCTCTCCCTTTCTGTGTTTCTCCCCAATCACATCTCATTTCTTGCTTCCCTCGGTCCTCTAGATCTCGCTCAGTATTTTTTCTTTGTTTTTTAACCCATCCTCCAGCTTCTCCGCTGCTGCCCCATCCATCTTTGCCACCTCCACTTGGCGCCATTGACTTGCTACCCCATTTCCTTGATCCTCCGTTTTCCTCTCATATCTCGATGTTCACTGTTTTTTTTTTAGTATTTCAAAGTGTTTTTTCGACTTTCAGAAACACCTTTATTGATGTGCAATGAATATAATTTTTCACAAATGATGCAACAGAAAAGCCTACCTTTTGGCTGACATTTAGAATTATTGTTCCCTAGAACACGTTATGCTTTGTTTCTATTGCACGCCAGCCTCGCCTATTTTAATTTTGAATTGATTTGAAGTATTTATTTTACATAATTTTTCTGTTGTTTCCTTTTGTGCATAGACGCTAACAATGTTCTCGTTATGCTTTGACCTAGAAAACGTTGGTGGGATTGAAGATCCGTCTAAAAAATGGCCATTTAAAAGGTTTTCCCTGCTGAAAGTCGGAGGCTGTGCTCACGAACATACCTTGGCTTATGCTGCAACAGAACAGGTATTTTGACACTATCAGCTCTTTCCTGTAAAGTCATCCTAGAAGTTGGAACTCGTTTAGAAATGCATAATGTGCGTCTTTGCTTCTAGAATTCTAATTCACTAAAAAGGGTAATCGTTGGCGATTATTTGTTATCACCCATGAAGCTTTGATTCTAGAACTGAGATCTAGGTGTCTTTGATAGGTGTCAGTATCTTGTTGCATAGATCTGTATTGTATGATTTCACTGGTGAAAATCTTCCTCCTGGCCTCATGTAAATCGTAACAACATTTCCTACATACACTTGGAATCCAGCATTCCTCGCAGACTCAGTAATGGTGAAAGTACACTTGCATGGGCACTCGTATGACACTCTTACTGCAGAGTATCTTGTCTGTACTTTAACAAGGAAAGATACCAGGCAGATTATATCACTGGGCAGACGTGGAGCTATACTAGGGCAAGATTGTCATATTGCATTGCTATTTGTTAAGGACTTACCTACCCTTACAAGGCCACTATCACTTTCTGGTTTGCCAAATAAGTAGCTACTCCCTGTGTAAAATGTATGTACCGCATCATACCATTTGCAGGACTCTGAAACACTTCGATTTACATTGGACTATAGGGTGGTCCTTGAGTGCGTAGTTAAAAGTGGGTTGTAGTTTGACATCTATGGGAACTGTTTTGTGTACTACATTAGGTTTGATATATGGCATACGTTTGATGCATTGGACTTTGCTGAGTGTGTGATAATGCGTGTAGCTGCTCATATGGGTGCTAACTTTTTTAGGGTGGTCTATGTCAAAAGTATAAACTGCTGATGGTTAGAATCAGTCATACACATAAATGAGTGATGAAGAATATCCGTAGAGTCCACAGGATAGAGTAATCTAAGGAGCTTGTCCTGTATTGTACACAAGCCTTCCACTATGTGTTGTCCACATAGTGGTCACAGATGGCCCAATCCACTAAAGGACCTGTTAGACCACCAAGAGAGCACTCTTTGATGTCTACCTAAGACGGCGCCCGAACCTGCTGCAGAATTGTTAATCCACTGGGTGTATTTAAATGATTTCACCGGGGTTAAAGGACCAATACTGCTATAGATTGTCACAGTTTGTATTATGCAGACCTGGGCTCATACGGGCTTACAGACAGTTGAGTCATATTTTAGGGAATGACCAACTCTTTGTAGCTTTCTTGATTGAAAAGTGATTGCTGATTATTGTTGGGTATTGTATAGCTCTCAAGTTTGAACAGAGTAGGAGTTTGCCCCTGTGGAGGATCTTCAGTAATGGGAGGCTGATTAGGAGCTGCCCCATTTTTTAAAATCTAAGTTTACTCCTTTGGGTGTATGGGTTAAGTTTGGACTGTAGAAAGATTGGGAAATCGATATGGGTGATTGTTCCGTGGGTGATGCAGTGGGCTTTGGTAGAGATTATTCTTACTACAGGTGGCCAATACAAACCTTTATAGGCAGGTGTAATATGGTTACATCGGATGCATGTCGTTACAACGCATGCTTTTTCCACGCATGCCTTTACAACGCAGGTTTTACAACGCAAGTCGTTACAACGACTTGCGTTGGGGGGTGCTGGATAGTGAATAGTTTAAGTTACTATTCCAACTCCAGTCCCCGTGGATAGAAGGGAAGGTTTTGGATAGTAAATTAAACTATTCCCTATCCTACAGCGCCCTCCAGCGCAAGTCGTTGTAATGACTTGCGTTGTAATTCCTGCGTTGTAAAGGTACTGCGTGGAAAAAGTTTTGTTGTAAAGGATGTGTTCGAGGCATGTGGGCTGCTAAATTCATATCTATTGCATAGATCGCCGCCTAGTGTTGGGTCCGGATGATTGCACATTGTTGTCCTGAAGAGTCTTCGAAGTATCACGAGATAGGTGGCTCCTCCCCTGGACTACAGTGCGCATGGGCATCGACTCCATCCCCAGATTGTTTTTTTCCGCCATTGGGTTCGGATGTGATTTCGACGTCTCCTGTTCGGAATAGATAAAACAACTTTTGAAGGCCACAAGGCTTTCTTTACTTCGTCGGTATTGTTAGCGTTCGGTCTCGTGTGTCCTCCTACTCTTCGAGTCGGATAACTGTGGAGTCGGGTGACTCTTCGGTCATCGAGGCCCTGTCGACGCAGCAAGACCCTGACGACGCTACGATGGAACGGAGCCCGTTCAAGTACTGCCCTGTGTGCGGTTCGAAGTACCCACACATCGACGTGCATCCTGTATGCAACAAGTGCCTGTCGCCGGACCACAACAAGGCCAACTGTATGGCCTGTTCGAGATTCAGGTCGAAGAAGACGCTCAAGATTAGGCGCGTGGCGCGCCTCGAGGCCCAGCGATCGGCGCCGGCGGACATCTTTGGCGACCCCGAAGCAGACGAGCAAGAGCTTCAACTGCAGATCTCACCTACATCGGCGGAGGTCGAGGCCGACTACGGAGAACCCGTTGAGGACCTGGACCTAGACGAACACGTCGAGGAGGTAGGGGACGACGAGGAAGTTTATGGGGCCGCGGAAGATAGCTCGGAGGAAGAGCTATGCCCCGTGCGTACGTTTACTAAGGCTCAGGTCACGGGATCGCCACACGGCCTTACCCACAACCCTACTCCTCAGTCCTCGGCCCCGCCTCCTGGCCCGGCTACAGACATGCCAGCGGAGCCTCCATTACACAAATCGAAACCGAAACCATCGGAATCGAAAACAACAAAGATGGCCGACAAACCATCGACACCGAAGACGTCTGGGTCTACATCGAAACCGTCGTCTTCGGAGCCCTCGAAGCCGCAGAAGGCTGTCGAACAGGCTAAGGTGCCGGAAGGGGCCAAGGAGGCCGGCTCGAAGAAGGTCGTCGAGCCAGTGTCGAGTAAGGTGGTCGAGTCGAAGTCGAAGAAGACTGTCGAGACACCTTCAACCAAGACTGCCGCACCGACAGGCAAACGGACAGTCGAAGCGAAGTCAGCGAGGGGCACCGAGCCGAAGTCTGGAGCCCCGACGCAGACAGATAAATCTGCTGCTCCAAAATCTTCGACTAAGGCCGGGACGGTGAAGCAGAGCGCAGCTGTCGAAGGTGCGTCCGCGCCTCCGCCACCCAAGGAAACATCGTCGACGCTCGGATCTTCCCCTGCGGGTGGACAGAGGTCGTCGGTCGGATCGACGAAGCCGTCCGCTTCTTTTACGAAGCAAGTCTCGGACTCCCTGAAACGGTTGAGAGACAAGGCGTCGGAGCCGAAAACACCTTAGGTACCGAGGACAAGTGTTCCACTGAAGAAGACTTCCATGCCGATCCTCTATACTCTACCTCCGAAGGTGGCGCCGAAGGCTTTTGCACCTCGTACGGTGCCCGAGGACTCGGACCCATTGAGGCAGACTCAGCTGAGTGGAGGCTTTGGTCGACCACCTTTATCTGACGACCAAGAGGAGCATTTTATCGACGCCGACACGGGTAGATTAACGCTCTACAAGAGGAAAATTACATCCCAGCCTGTGGAATCCTATGTAATACCTCTAAAGAAGAAAAAACCTGCACCAGACACGCCAGTACTTGTTGAACCCGTTCCACAACGGCCTAGGCGGAGTCCTACCCCTTCACCCACTTGCTCAAATGGAGATGAGGATGAACAAGATGAGGGGTATAACTTCCCAGACAATAATGACCCTGATGAGCAGCAGGACTCATGGGTACACTCTGGTGATCAGGGGGACCAACAGGTGGTCGGTGACCCACAGATGTATGGGGTGATAACTTCTCCAACTGAAGACTCTGCGGCGTTTAATGCTTTAATTGAAAGGGCGGCTACAAACCATAAAGTGGAGATGCATGCCGACCCTGTGGAAATTGACTTTTTGTTTGATACTTTCTCTGCATCAGAAAAAACTGTGAAGACACTTCCAATGCTTAAGGGGGTTCTCAAGCATGCCACAGACCTTTTCAAGGAACCCACCAGCGCGAGGGTAGTGAACCCACGAATTGAAAAAAAGTACAGGCCGGCACCTGGGGACCCTACTTATATCCGAGGCCAGTTGCCTCTAGACTCATTGGTGGTCTCAAATGCCCGCAAAAGGGCGAATTGGCAGACAACGGGTGAAGCTCCTCCCCCGGACAAAGAGTCAAAAGTGCTGGAGGCAGGGGGCAAAAGGGTGGCTGCGCAGGCAGCCAACATATGGCGCATATCTAACACACAAGCCCTATTAGCCAGGTATGATAGGGCGCACTATGACACCTTAGAGCAGCTCTTACAACACCTTCCAGACAAGTTTAAAGAAGGAGCTGAGTTGCTGATACAAGAGGGCAAGCTCATTTCTAACGCTGCAATTAAATGTGCGCTAGACGTGGCAGATACAGCGGCGAGAGCAATCAACACAAGTGTTATGTTGAGGCGTCAGGCATGGCTCCGCCTCTCAGGGTTCAAGCCAGAAATACAGACGACTATCCTCAACCAGCCCGTCAATCCAGACAGACTGTTTGGGCCTGAGGTTGACACCACCCTCGAGAAGATCAAAAAAGATACTGAGACGGCTAAGTCCATGGGGGCACTTCAGTCTCAGCAGTTCAGAGGAAACACTTTTCGTCGCTCAAGTGCGCGGGGTGCTACCAGAGGACACTTGGCACAGCAGTCCCATTTCGGCAGAGGAGGCGCCCAGGCCTCGTACCCAAAACAGAATAGAGGTGGTTACAGAGGCAACAGCGCCAAGGGCAGAGGCAGAGGCAACAATAGTTCCCGTTCCTCTGCTGCCAACAAACAGTGACTCTCTGTCACTGCCCCCCGACCATCCAACACCTGTCGGGGGGAGACTCCAGCAGTTCCTGCCAGTCTGGTCGTCCATCACCACAGGCAGGTGGGTAAGGAAACTGTTAGACCTGACATCATTGGCATGAGTCTCTCCTCCATTTTTTCCTATTTGCCTCCTCTGTTTACGATGTTTTTGCTGGTATAATGCTTTGGGCACTGTGCCACTGCTGATCAGTGCCACAGTGCAAGTGCTCCCTATGTGAAATTGCTGTATTGATTGAATTCCATGTTTGGCTTATTTGGTTTACTGTCAGTCCCTAGTAGAGTGCACCAGGAGTGCCAGGGCTTGTAAATACAAATGCTGCTAGTGGGCTTGCAGCACGTGTTGTGCCACCCACAGAAGCGGCCTAGTAAAAGTATGTCTACCGGTCTGCCATTGCTAGACCACGTGCAGTCTGGTACTGTCACGCAGACTGCGCAAGTACACCTACTTGCCAGTCCCTAAACCTTCCCTTAACTTCATGTTAGTCACCCCTATGGTAGGCCCAAGGGCAGGGTGCATTGTAAGCATAAGGTAGGACAAGCCTGACAAGGTTGGCATGTCCTAATAGTGAATTACAGCCATATTCGTTTTTTACTATTGTAAGGTAACCTGCTCTCCATCAGTTAGAATGGGCTGCCAGGATTATTAATGCTATAATCCTAGCGGGCTCGGGGAGCATGGTGCAATGTCGAGTTTGGTATCCCTGAACTCAGGGTTTAATAACGCATCCGTTTGGGTGGATGGTTTTTGGACTCTGTGTTTGAAAATAGCACTTTTAGAAAGTAGCTATTTTCTTGTCTAACTGTCTACCGGTCTCTGCTGGTTCTGGTGTGCGTGTGACAGGAGCTGGGTGGCTCCAGAGGTCTGAATGAGTCAGTGTGGGGTGAGTGGGGCATTTGCATTGAGAGTAGGGGAAGAGTAGCTCCTGATAGCCTGCCCTGCCTGATACAATGCTGGCTCCGCCCCCCTGCCAGGCGACTGATGACTCTGAGCCTGCCAGGGACTTTCCTGGCCCCACCTCCTGCCGGGCAACTGATGGCCCTGCCCCTGACAATGCTGGCTCCGCTCCTGCTGGGCGGCTGAAGACTCTGCCCTGCACAGTGAATAGGCCAGGTGCCTAGGCCTGGCAACACCCACAACAAACCCAAGATGGGGGCAAATTCCCCTGCATGGACAAAGGGATCAAAGCCAAAAAGGGGTATAAGAGAAGGACCCCTGAACCAAGAATTTAGATCACTTCTGACAAGGAAACCTGAACCAAGGACAAGAAGCCTGCTGATCCAAGGACTGCCTACCCCTTCTGCCAGAGTGCTGTTTGTTGGGGGAATCCTGCAGTTGCTTCTTTATTTTTGCCAAGGAACCAGGAGAGAGGAACTGAGTGTGTACTCTCAAACTTGCTAAAGAAAATCTCCAAGGGTTGGAAGAGTGCCAGCCTCCTGTTGAAGTCACAGGGCCAAAGGACTTCATTTATTTGCTGAAAGTGCTTGTTGCTGGAACCTGAAAATCCAGCACCTCTGAAGAATCCAGCAATCTCGACGCCGACGGACGCCGCCGAATCCAGCTCGGCATCGTGAGTAACGGCTCCAGTGTCCCGCACCTTCGACGCCGGCCGCCGGGCCCGATCGACGCCAGTGAGTAGCGAGTTCGGCTCCAGCTCCAAGTGACCCTGTGTCGACGCCGCCGCTGATCGCATCGACGCCGAGCCCTCTCGACGTCGTGAGCGCTGCTCACTCTTGCAACATCGACGACGCCGTATCCTGCTTCATCCCGTGAGCGCTGCTCCCGCCTGACTTCGGTCGACGCCGCTGCAGATCGCCCCGACTCCGAGGCCCGATCGAAGACACGACGCCGGACATCTCGACGCCGCTGATCATCGAGTGCTTCACTTTTCCAAGGTACTGTGTTGTTGGGGTCTGTGCGACTCCTGGCTCGACTTAGCGCTCCTCGCGGTCGACGCCGAACCTTTGGATTAACTTTGCCTCGACGTCGTGTGACTCCCGTGTGGGTTACATTGTTGCCAAGAACTGTGTTTTAGAGAAGAAGAGTTGCTTTTGATACTAAAGACTTTGTGCTAAGAAGAAACCGTGCTTGAACTATTATTTTTCCTTCCAAGAGTATTTATTAAGATTGTGGTATATTTTTGTCGTTATTTGGTCTTGTGCTAAGCCTTATATAAACATCCTTATTTTTATAATACTACTGTGTCGTGTCCATTTGTAGTGTATTCACTTTATTACTGTATGTGGTCATAAATGCTTAACGCACTGCCTCTGAGATAAGCCTATCTGCTTTGCCAAGCTACCAAGGGGGTGAGCAGGGGTTATCTAAGTGTGTGATCCCCTTGCCCTGACTAGAAAAGGTGTGTCCCTATTTGTCAGAAGTGTATACCTCTGCCAACTAGAGACAGTCGCTTCTAACATTGGTGGCAGCGGTGGGATTTGAACTTTGCATTTATGACCCATGTGCAGTGATTAGTGTGCGCTACATAGTGAAAGCAGACCATAGCGCAGCCACAATCTGTTTTGGTTGGATATCCTATTTTTGTTCTCCGCTTTCCTGAAGCTTGATTTTTGAAACTGCCAGTTTTGACCATGAGTGATGCCGGAGTCACTGCCCCTGTTGTTGTTGTGGAGGAATTTGATAGGAGTAAGATGAACGACTATCCGTTAAAGAAGCTGAAAGCCTTTTGCAAGCAGTTGAAAGTTCCTACCACAGGCATTTCAAGGAGACCAGATTATCTCAAAGCATTGCAGGCCTGGTTAGAGGCCAGAGATCCCTCTGATCCGGTGGTGGTGCCGACAGGGGAAGGGGAGGAGGAGGTGCCAGTGAATGGGCCTACATCTCCTCCTGGCAGCAGTGTTTCCTCCAAAGGTCTTTCTCCTGAAGAAAGAGAAGAGAGGGCGAAGGAGCGAGCATACAACATGGAAATGGCAAAACTTAAGATAAATGGGCAGTTGGAGATAGAGAATGCAAGAGGCAGGAGAGAAGCTGATCTGGAGATCAAAAGGTTGGAGTTTGAAAGAGAGAAGTTAGCTTTGGAGCGTGATACCAGGTTGAGGGAGTTGGAGCTCAAAGCTAAAGAGTTAGAATTGAATCCCTCTGGTGGCAGCATCCCATCTGTGCCTGCAGAAAGTAGGTTTTATTTTCCCAAAGATGTGATCAAAGATTTTCAGAAGAATGAGGATATTGGTCAATGGTTTAAAGCATATGAGTTAGCATTGTTGGCCCACCGGGTCCCTGAGAAGGATTGGGGAGCGGGGTTGTGGGGTCGCTTTGTGAATGAGGGAAGAGATACCCTGTTAGACATGCCTGTTGAGGATAGGATGTCTTATACTCATATGAAAGATGCTTTAATGTTAAGGTATGGCCTAACCCCAGAAAAGTACAGACAGGCCTTTAGAGAATGTAAGAAGTTGCCTGGTACTACGTGGGTGGAATATGTGTCATATTTTTGCAGAGCCATGGATGGTTGGGTAAAGGGCAGCAAAGTGGAAAGTTATGATGCTCTTTATGATTTGTTTGCTTGGGAGCACTTGTCTAATAACTGTTTTCCAGAGCTGCGCCAGCACCTTATTGATAGCAAGCTATCTAACCCTAGAAAACTTGCTGAGGAGGCGGACCGCTGGGTCAGTACCAGGGTCCACAAGGGTCCAGTGGGAGACTCAGCCAAAGGTGGGCAGGGTCCCCAGCAGAAGAGTGGGGGGGACAAGGGTAAACAGAGGGAGTTCCAGAAAGGGCCCCAAAGTAATCCCCAAGGGAACCAAGGGAAGGGTTCCCAGCCTCCCCCTGTGAAGAAATCAGAGGCCCCGCCAGGTAAACCTGGTCATAGGGGCCCAATGACCTGCTTCGCTTGTAAGCAGGTGGGACACCGTTTTTATGATCCTCAGTGTCCCATGAAGAATTCTGGTGCACCACCCAGTGCACCACCCCGTCAGTTGGCGAGTGTAGCCCTGGGAGGGGAGGAGATGGTTGCCCATGGTGGGGAGGGTCCCGCAGAGATGTCCCTGGTCTCTCTAGGAGACATGGAATTGGTCCCTCCACCCCCTCTGCCTAGTAACACTAAGAAATATAGGCAGTGGGTGACCATTAATGGCCATAGAGTGGAAGCTCTCAGAGACACCGGAGTGTGACAGCTGTCAAGTGTCACTTGGTGTCCAGAGAGCAGCTTGTTCCCCACGCATTCTACCCTGTGATAGCTGCTGACAACTCCCAGAGAGAGTGTAAGGTAGCTCAGGTTCCCTTTGAATGGGGGGGGGTTTCAGGTACTCTTCAAGTTGCTGTAAGGCCCGCCATGCCTGTTGATTGTCTCCTGGGCAATGATTTGGAAGACTCCCCTTGGGCTAAGGTGGAGAGGGAGACACATTTGAAAATGTTGGGTGTGCCAGAGTGGGTGTGTGCAACCACTCGATCGATGACAGCAAGTAAGGGTGTTGATGGGGTTCTGGAGCCTGAAAGTATGGCCCAGGACCCAGCTGTGAAGAGAAGAGGCAGGGGGCGCGGGAAACCGTCCCCGTAGTTCCCGTGGTGCAGGAGGAGGCAGACCTTGAGGGGTATGCCCTGGAACCCACAGGTGAACTGGGAGACCTGCCCGAGCTGACCCACTGGCAGCAGGAGGGTGGTCCCTCCAGGGAAGAATTTTGTGCAGAACAGAAAGTGTGCCCTTCTCTTGAGGGTATGAGGCAGCAGGCCTCAGCCCAGACAACAGGTGATCAGTCAGGGTCACATTTGGTCTACTGGGAGAACGATCTCCTGTATAGCGAGCCTAAGGCTGCTGAGCCTGGGTCAGCCCGTGTGCTGGTGGTACCCCAGCGCTTCAGAGCCTTCCTACTGGGTTTGGCTCATGACGTTCCTTTAGCTGGACATCTGGGGCAGGACAAGACCTATGACAGGCTTGTCACCCATTTCTATTGGCCTCCGATGAGAAGGGATACAGATATCCATTGCAAGACCTGTCAAACTTGCCAGGCAAGTGGGAAAAGCGGGCGGAAGCAGAAGGCTCCCCTCCAACCTTTTCCCGTGGTCAGTACCCCCTTTGACCGGGTGGGGATTGACATTGTTGGGCCCCTGGACCCCAAGACAGCCCTGGGCAACAGGTTCATCCTGGTCTTGGTGGACCATGCCACACGGTACCCGGAAGCCATCCCTCTCAGAACAGTGACGGCCCCCGTGGTGGGACGGGCACTGATGGGTGTTTTCTCCCGAATGGGGTTCCCCAGAGAGGTGGTGTCAGACCGGGGCACCAACTTCATTTCCAACTATATGAAGTCTCTGTGGAAGGAGTGTGGGGTAACCTACAAGTTCACCACTCCTTACCACCCTCAAGGTAATGGGTTGGTTGAAAGATTCAACCGTACCCTTAAAGGCATGATTATGGGTCTTGAAGAACCAATGAGGCGTAAATGGGACGTCCTCTTGCCATGCCTGTTGTTTGCTTACCGTGAGGTGCCACAGAAGTCTCTAGGGTTCAGCCCCTTTGAGCTTTTGTATGGACACCCGGTAAGAGGACCTTTGAGTCTGGCCAAAGAAGGCTGGGAGCAATCTCCCAGGAAACCTCCCCAGGATGTATACAGTTACATGCTGGCCTTTAGGAACCAGACTAGGCGCTTCAGAGATCTTGCTCAGGCAAACCTGGAGGCCAGCCAGGAAGAGATGAAGCGGTGGTACGATCAGAAGGCCACTCTGGTAGAGCTTCAGCCTGGACAGAAAGTTTGGGTCATGTCCCCTGTGGAACCTTGTGCGCTCAAGGACAGGTGGACTGGACCATTTGAGGTTGTGGAGAAAAAGAGCGATGTCACCTACATGGTGGACTTAAAGTCTCCCAGGAACGCCTTGCGGGTCCTGCATGTCAACCGTTTAAAGCCCCACTTAGAAAGGTCCGAAGTGGGCATGCTCCTAGCTACAGATGCTGGAATGGAGGAGGAGAGTGAGCCTCTTCCTGACCTCCTGTATGCAAAAGAGCAAGATGGGTCAGTGGATGGTGTTGTCCTCTCTGACACACTGACCCCTGAACAGCAGCAGGATTGTCGCCAATTGTTGGGACAATTCCCTGATCTGTTTTCCTTGATTCCTGGTGTCACTCAGTGGTGTGTCTATGATGTGGACACTGGGGACAGCACTCCTGTGAAGCACAAGGCTTACAGAGTGGCTGACAAGGTCAGAGCATACATCAAGGAGGAGGTCTCCAAAATGTTTGCCTTAGTGTGCCTTAGGGTGGTTGAGTCCTCTAGCAGTCCTTGGGCCAGCCCAGTGGTCTTGGTCCCAAAGGCTGCAGCGCCTGGTGCTTCACCGGAACTTCGGTTCTGTGTGGATTACCGAGGACTCAATTCAGTCACCAAGACTGACGCGCACCCCATCCCCAGAGCTGATGAGCTCATAGATCGGTTAGGGGCTGCCCGGTACCTTAGTACGTTTGATCTAACGTCTGGGTACTGGCAGATCGCCTTGACTGATGGGGCAAAAGAGAGGTCAGCATTCTCCACACCAGATGGGCACTACCAGTTCCGGGTTATGCCCTTTGGGAGGAAGAATGCCCCTGCCACCTTCCAGAGGTTGGTCAACCAGGTCTTGACTGGACTGGAGGATTTCAGTGCCGCCTACCTGGACGACATCGCAGTGTTCAGCGCCAGCTGGGAGGAACACTTGCGCCACCTCCAGGAAGTGTTGTTGGCCCTGCGCAGAGCAGGCCTCACAATCAAAGCCAGTAAGTGCCAGATTGGGCAGGGTTCAGTGGTGTACTTGGGGCACCAAGTAGGGAGTGGCAAGGTGGCCCCCCTGCAACCCAAGATTGATACCATCCTGGCATGGGCACCGCCCAAAACCCAGACTCAGGTGAGAGCCTTCTTGGGTCTCACGGGTTACTACAGGAGGTTTGTCAAGGATTATGGTAACATTGTGCACCCCTTGACTTCGCTGACTTCCAGGAAGCAGCCAAGACTTGTGATCTGGACTGACGCCTGTCAGACGGCCTTTGACACCCTGAAAACTGCAATGTGCACAGCACCCATACTCCAGGCACCCGACTTTTCTAAAGAATTTGTTGTCCAGACGGACGCTTCAGAGCATGGCGTGGGGGCTGTTCTAGCTCAGGTGAATGAAGAGGGCCGAGACTTACCTGTAGCCTTCATCAGCAGGAGGTTACTTCCCAGGGAACAGAGGTGGAGTGCGATAGAGAGAGAAGCATTTGCTGTGGTCTGGGCGCTGAAGAAGCTAAGACCCTACCTGTTTGGGACTCACTTCCGGGTTCAGACAGACCACAGGCCCCTCAGATGGTTGATGCAGATGAGGGGTGAGAATCCAAAGCTGTTGAGGTGGTCCATTTCCCTACAGGGGATGGACTTCACGGTGGAACACCGCCCTGGCACAGATCACGCCAATGCTGATGGTCTGTCCAGATTTTTCCGCCTTAGTGATGAGGACTCCCTAGGGTAAGGGTAGTTCTCCCCACATTTCAGCTGGAGGGGACACGTGTTAGACCTGACATCATTGGCATGAGTCTCTCCTCCATTTTTTCTGTTTGCCTCCTCTGTTTACGATGTTTTTGCTGGTATAATGCTTTGGGCACTGTGCCACTGCTGATCAGTGCCACAGTGCAAGTGCTCCCTATGTGAAATTGCTGTATTGATTGAATTCCATGTTTGGCTTATTTGGTTTACTGTCAGTCCCTAGTAGAGTGCACCAGGAGTGCCAGGGCTTGTAAATACAAATGCTGCTAGTGGGCTTGCAGCACGTGTTGTGCCACCCACAGAAGCGGCCTAGTAAAAGTATGTCTACCGGTCTGCCATTGCTAGACCACGTGCAGTCTGGTACTGTCACGCAGACTGCGCAAGTACACCTACTTGCCAGTCCCTAAACCTTTCCTTAACTTCATGTTAGTCACCCCTATGGTAGGCCCAAGGGCAGGGTGCATTGTAAGCATAAGGTAGGACAAGCCTGACAAGGTTGGCATGTCCTAATAGTGAATTACAGCCATATTCGTTTTTTACTATTGTAAGGTAACCTGCTCTCCATCAGTTAGATTGGGCTGCCAGGATTATTAATGCTATAATCCTAGCGGGCTCGGGGAGCATGGTGCAATGTCGAGTTTGGTATCCCTGAACTCAGGGTTTAATAACGCATCCGTTTGGGTGGATGGTTTTTGGACTCTGTGTTTGAAAA
This sequence comes from Lissotriton helveticus, assembly GCF_964261635.1. Classification (NCBI taxonomy): domain Eukaryota; kingdom Metazoa; phylum Chordata; class Amphibia; order Caudata; family Salamandridae; genus Lissotriton; species Lissotriton helveticus. Next base: position 1,864,293,723 of record NC_136057.1, read on the forward strand.
TAGCACTTTTAGAAAGTAGCTATTTTCTTGTCTAACTGTCTACCGGTCTCTGCTGGTTCTGGTGTGCGTGTGACAGGAGCTGGGTGGCTCCAGAGGTCTGAATGAGTCAGTGTGGGGTGAGTGGGGCATTTGCATTGAGAGTAGGGGAAGAGTAGCTCCTGATAGCCTGCCCTGCCTGATACAATGCTGGCTCCGCCCCCCTGCCAGGCGACTGATGACTCTGAGCCTGCCAGGGACTTTCCTGGCCCCACCTCCTGCCGGGCAACTGATGGCCCTGCCCCTGCCAGTGACAATGCTGGCTCCGCTCCTGCTGGGTGGCTGAAGACTCTGCCCTGCACAGTGAATAGGCCAGGTGGGGGGAAATTCCCCTGCATGGACAAAGGGATCAAAGCCAAAAAGGGGTATAAGAGAAGGACCCCTGAACCAAGAATTTAGATCACTTCTGACAAGGAAACCTGAACCAAGGACAAGAAGCCTGCTGATCCAAGGACTGCCTACCCCTTCTGCCAGAGTGCTGTTTGTTGGGGGAATCCTGCAGTTGCTTCTTTATTTTTGCCAAGGAACCAGGAGAGAGGAACTGAGTGTGTACTCTCAAACTTGCTAAAGAAAATCTCCAAGGATTGGAAGAGTGCCAGCCTCCTGTTGAAGTCACAGGGCCAAAGGACTTCATTTATTTGCTGAAAGTGCTTGTTGCTGGAACCTGAAAATCCAGCACCTCTGAAGAATCCAGCAATCTCGATGCCGACGGACGCCGCCGAATCCAGCTCGACATCGTGAGTAACGGCTCCAATGTCCCGCACCTTCGACGCCGGCCGCCGGGCCCGATCGACCCCAGTAGCGACGCCAGTGAGTAGCGAGTTCGGCTCCAGTTCCAAGTGACCCTGTGTCGACGCCGCCGCTGATCGCATCGACGCCGAGCCCTCTCGTCGCTGTGAGCGCTGCTCACTCTTGCAACATCGACATCGACGACGCCGTATCCTGCTTCATCCCGTGAGCGCTGCTCCCGCCTGACTTCGGTCGACGCCGCTGCAGATCGCCCCGACTCCGAGGCCCGATCAACGCCGAAGACGCGACGCCGGACATCTCGACGCCGCTGATCATCGAGTGCTTCACTTTTCCAAGGTACTGTGTTGTTGGGGGTCTGTGCGACTCCGGGCTCGACGTAGCGCTCCTCGCGGTCGACGCCGAACCTTTGGATTAACTTTGCCTCGACGTCGTGTGACTCCCGTGTGGGTTACATTGTTGCCAAGAACTGTGTTTTAGAGAAGAAGAGTTGCTTTTGATACTAAAGACTTTGTGCTAAGAAGAAACCGTGCTTGAACCAATATTTTTCCTTCCAAGAGTATTTATTAAGATTGTGGTATATTTTTGTCGTTATTTGGTCTTGTGCTAAGCCTTATATAAACATCCTTATTTTTATAATACTACTGTGTCGTGTCCATTTGTAGTGTATTCACTTTATTACTGTATGTGGTCATAAATGCTTAACGCACTGCCTCTGAGATAAGCCTATCTGCTTTGCCAAGCTACCAAGGGGGTGAGCAGGGGTTATCTAAGTGTGTGATCCCCTTGCCCTGACTAGAAAAGGTGTGTCCCTATTTGTCAGAAGTGTATACCTCTGCCAACTAGAGACAGCCGCTTCTAACAGAAACTTATCCAGTTCGGTTATTGTTTGGAGTTGACGTCCACTCCACCCAACATACCCCCAAGACAACGACCTATGTCAGCAGAGCACTTGCACTTATTGCAGCAAGAGGTTCTTGTGATGCTGCAAAAAGGCGCAATAGAGCTCGTGCCGGTGGAGGAAGAAGGCACAGGGGTTTATTCCCTGTACTTCTTAATCCCGAAAAAGGACGGTTCACTCAGACCCATTCTGGACCTACGCCCCCTCAACCTGTACATCCTCTCAGAACATTTTCATATGTTAACACTGCAGCAGGTTCTTCCATTGTTAAACCAAGGAGACTTCCTCGCAACCTTGGACCTCAAGGATGCTTATTTTCACATACCACTCCACCCATCCCACAGGAAATACCTCAGGTTCACCATACAAAACAGGCATTACCAGTTCAAGGTCCTACCCTTCGGAGTGACCACTGCCCCCAGAGTGTTCACAAAGTGTCTGGCGACCGTGGCGGCGCACCTCAGGAGACAGAACATACATGTCTACCCTTACCTAGACGACTGGCTCGTTCAAGCAAAGTCGGAACAGCAGTGCGCCGCAGACATGTCCCACACAATTCACCTCCTTCACAGTCTGGGGTTCTCACTGAACTATCCAAAGTCGCACCTTCAGCCAGCCCATGTGCGGCAGTATCTGGGCGCGACAATAAATACTCTAACTGCTACGGCTCAACCGAACCAGGTGAGGATCGACAACATACAGTCGCTCATCCAAAGGTTCAGACCGCAACACTCACTCCCAGCGAGAGTGTTTATGCAGTTGATAGGCATGATGGCCTCCTGCATCTTCATAGTCCCGCACGCAAGGTTGCATATGCGTCCGCTCCAAGAATGCTAGGCGCATCAGTGGACACAGGCTCAAGGACAATTGAAAGACCTAGTGTTGGTGACCGGTCGGGCATACAGCTCTCTGCATTGGTGGAATCCACACAACCTTTGCAAGGGCCGACCGTTCCAGGAGCCTGTGCCGCAGATCATCATGACGACGGACGCTTCTCTCCAGGGATGGGGAGCTCATGTGCTCCACTACATGGTGCAGGGACTATGGACGACACAGCAAAGGAAGATGCACATCAACTATCTAGAGTTGATGGCAATCTTCATGGCACTCAAGTCCTTCAAGGTACATCTGTGCAACAAAGTCGTGTTGATCCGGACGGACAACATGACTGCCATGTACTATATCCAGAAGCAGGGGGGTACGCACTCTCCACAGCTGTCTCATCTGGCTCAGAGCATGTGGAAGTGGGCCATTCAGAGAAACATTTTCCTCATGGCGGAACACCTCCCGGGCAAGGACAATCAGATGGCGGATCTGCTCAGCAGGTACAGCTATCAAATGCACGAGTGGGAGATACATCCATCAGTACTCCGCCCGTACTTCCAGCAGTGGGGTCATCCAGAGATAGACCTGTTTGCCACAAGGGAAAACGCAAAATGCCAAAGCTTTGCCGCCAGGTTCCCTCACCCACAATCGCAGGGCAATGCGATATGGATGAACTGGTCAGGCAGATTTGCGTACGCTTTTCCCCCAGCACCTCTAATACCGCTGGTGGCAAGAAAGCTATAGCAACACTCGATGACACTCATCCTGGTTGCTCCAACGTGGACACGCTAACCATGGTACACCACGTTTCTGGAACTCTCCCTGGTACCGCATCAAAGGCTGCACCTCACACCCAGACTTTTGACGCAGAACCATGGCGACATTCAGCATCCAGATCCGCACCAGCTCAATCTGGCGATCTGGCTCCTGAGGTCTTTAAGTTTGGCTACCTTAACCTGCCTCCAGAATGCATGGACATCATCAGGGAGGCACGGAAGCCCACTACAAGAGCTTGCTATGCAGCAAAATGGAAGCGGTTTGTCATTTATTGTACAGCACATAACATAAACCCGCTAGATGCATCCATTCCTAACATCATCTGCTATTTGTTGCATCTTTACAAATGCAATCTAGCGTACGCTTCCATTAGGATACACATATCCGCCATAGCGGCTTATCTTCAAAACAGGCAGCATCTCTCTGTTTTCAGGGTGCCTGCCATTAAAGCTTTTCTAGAAGGGCTGAAGCGGGTCATTCCTCCCAGGACCCCACCCGCTCCAGTATGGAATCTCAACGTGGTCCTCACTAGGTTGATGGGCCCACCTTTTGAGCCTCTACATTCGTGTGAGGTTCAGTTCTTGACATGGAAAGTGGCTTTCCTCATTGCTATCACGTCTTTAAGACGTGTTAGTGAGCTACAAGCGCTCACAATACAAGAGCCATTTATTCAAGTCCATTCAAACAGGGTAGTGCTCCGCACTAACCCCAAGTTCCTTCCAAAGGTGGTGTCACAGTTTCATGTCAATCAGACGATTGAACTGCCCGCATTCTTTCCAAACCCAGAAACAGTAGCGAAAAGAATGCTCCACACGCTGGACGTTAAGAGGGCATTAATGTACTACATTGACAGAACACAACACTTTAGAAAGACACAGCAACTTTTCGTTGCCTTCTCAGCACCGCACAAAGGCAACCCTATTTCCAAAGCTGGAATAGCCAGGTGGATCGTTAAATGTATTCAGATATGTTATCAGAAGGCTAAACGCACTTTAACGGTCCCCCCCAAAGCGCACTCCACACGCAAGTTGGGGGCCTCCATGGCATTCCTAGGTAACATTCCTTTGGAAGACATTTGTAGAGCAGCCACGTGGGCTACACCACATACATTTACCAAACATTACTGTGTAGATGTGCACTCCAAACAGCAGGCAGCTGTAGGACAGGCTGTTCTCAAAACTCTTTTTCAGACTTCTGCAGCTGGCACGGGCGGCCGCCGCTAATGAGGGGACTGCTATGTATTCTATGCAATAGATATGAATTTAGCAGCCCACATGCCTCGAACTGAATATGCTACTTACCAGTATGCATCTGTTCTTGGCATGTAGGGCTGCTAACATTTATGTTGCCCACCCTCCTCCCCGGCGCCTGTAGCAGCTGCAGATGACTTCTTGCATTTCATCACTAGCATGGACATCATTTCTGCTATCGCACTCCATCTTTGCCACAATGGCTAAAAACAATCTGGGGATGGAGTCGATGCCCATGCGCACTGTAGACCAGGGGAGGAGCCACCTATCTCGTGATACTTCGAAGACTCTTCCAGGACAACAATGTGCAATCATCCGGACCCAACACTAGGCGGCGATCTATGCAATAGATATGAATGTTAGCAGCCCTACATGCCAAGAACAGATGCATACTGGTAAGTAGCATATTCATTACCGGTTACATCAGTTTAGGCTGAGATCATGCCTAGTAGCAATATTCTGGATTCATTGAAATGTGGGGATTAGATATTTTGTGAGCCTGCTATAGATACCTTCGGCATAGTTAAGGCATGGCAGCATTCGATGTGTTGATGCCTGGACCTTGTGAGGGAGGCCCATGAAAGTCTGAGTGTTCAGATCCTGTTGAAAGCAATTTCAGTCCAATGAGTGAGAGTTTGGAGTTCATATTTATGGCATATTTCAACTTGGCCCTGTCTGAGTACCTCGCACGAACCAATGTCCTCGACCCCACACAAAACGGCTTCCGTGCTGGGCACAGCACGGAGACCGCCCTCCTTGTGATGGTGGAACATCTCCGTGCGGTGTTGGATGCTGGACAGACGGCGGCGCTGATACTGTTAGATCTCAGCGCCGCCTTCGACACAGTCTCTCACAGCATCCTCCTGCATCGGCTCGAGGAGATAGGTGTCGGCGGACAGGCTTTGCAGTGGTTCCGCTCCTATCTTGGCAATCGCTCCTTCCGTGTTTCCATCTCTCCCTTCAAGTCCAACTTCCAACCACTGGCCATGGGGGTTCCACAGGGATCCTCGCTGAGTCCCACGTTGTTTAATCTCTACGTGAGACCGCTAGCTGATGTCGCTAGGCAGTGGGGCCTAACCTTGGTCTCATATGCCGACGACACACAGCTGGCGGTTACTCTCAGCGGGGATGCGGAAGTGGATGCCCCCAGGTTTCAGGATGGATTGAAGGCGGTGGCTAGCTGGTTGACAGGGAACTGTCTCCAGCTGAATGCCACTAAAACAGAGGTTATGGTTGTCGGTAGGGGAGCGGAACTCTGGGGTGACCAATGGTGGCCATCTGAGCTGGGACCATCCCCGGCGCCGGTTTTGGAGCTGAAAAATCTGGGAGTGTGGATAGACTCGGGTCTGACTTTCGTAGGACATACTAAAAGAACAGCGGCTTGCTGCTTTGGTCTGTTGAGAGGCTTAAGACCTGTTCTTAAGTACTTTGATGCCCCAACCAGACAGTTATTAATCCAGGCCACTGTCATCTCTCGCCTGGATTATGCGAGTTCTCTTCTCGCCGGGGCCAATCAGGCTGAGTTTACTCGATTACAACGGGTACAAAACGCCGCAGCCAGGGCGATTGTCGGCCTCCCTAAATTCTGCTCGGTGGCGAATGTTCTTCGCTCCCTACACTGGCTCCCAATAAGGAAGCGTATTCTTTTCAAGGTACTCTGCCTGGCTTTTAAGATCTTGAGAGGCATAGGCCCTGAAATTTTGTCTGGCTCTCTTTCCCTTTATGTCCCTACTCGCACTCTTCGCTCCCAGGGCCAGGCCCTGGTTGTAGTCCCCAGATACAGGCTTTGCCGCATGGGCGGCCGCTCTTTTGGTGTAAAGGCGGCATCAGCCTGGAACTCTCTCCCGGTGGAATTGCGCCTGTTAGAGGATCTTATGGCTTTTAGGAAAGCCTTGAAAACATTCCTGTTTTAGTCTTTAACCCCCAGTCTGTGTTATGTACTTAGAGTGTTCCTCCCTGGTTCTCTTTTTTAGCTGTGTTATGTTTTTTATGTACTCTCTTGTCAAATGCGCCAGGACGCTCCTTAGCTGGAGTAGCTGTGCGCACAATAAAAACCAATAACATAACATAACATAACATATTCTTGGCTTCCAGTGAGGTGGTTACGGGAGGTACATTCTCATGTTAGTTTTTCCATAATCCACAAGTGAGAGCTTCATTTGTGAGATGTTAAGTTTCAAATAAGTTTGTAACATACACTAGTCAACTTCCTTAAGGCATTGGAGATTTCAGAAGTTTCTACTACCGGAGGTTTTTTCAATTTTAAAATAATCTTGGTGTCAGAAGCGTAGCTGTAAAAAGCATGTTTGAAAGAATTGACTAGGGAATAATGGCAGGTAAACTCTGAAACAAAGAGGATTGATCGATTGATCGTTGATCCTTAGGGTACTCCTGCCTATCGGAAAAATGATGTTGAGGAGATGGGATAGTATTTTGTTAAGATTGGAATCAATGATGTTATATTCTCTCCTTTTACTGCCATAATATTTTTGGGATACATGTTGTGTTGAGGTTAAGACCGCCTTCATGTGTCACCTCAGTTACTAGCTGATTTTAATTAAGTGCTTGCTTGTTGGTAACGAGGCCTGTGGTCAATTGTTACATTCAGTACAGTATCCACAGGAGCTTCAGCAAAAGTTGCTTTGTATGGAGGTGGTGAGTGGATGACAAGAAATGAGGCATTGGAAATGTGTGCATACTTGTAAGAATATCACACAGCGGGTTTGAGTACTCTTTGATAATGGAAGTTGTTACATATATTTTTTCTACTATATGTAGCCTTGATCGCATTTCTTGTTTGTACGGTTTCTGTAGTGGCTATTGCGTCAGATAGTTTGGCTCAAGCGTCCTCTCCCGTTGATAAAGAGGAGGTCTGCTCAAGATTCAGTTAGTAAGTAGTGTATGTAGATTCCATTCTTCCATAAGGATCTTTTGTTGATACGAATGCAGCATAGGTGATTGTTGTTGGGACCAGAAGTTTGTATAATTGCCGCTCACTTTGTTTGTGTTGCTGTTGTCTGTTGTGTTGGGGGTAGCATTGATTAGCAATACCGGGCTACGAAGTTTCTGTTGTTTGAAGTGTTGTTTATTTCGGGTTCAGCTTCCTGCTTTGTCACTTGATCTGGTCTGTCTGGCCACACAGAGTGTGAACAGATAGTGATATTCTGCTGTTTAGGTGATAGCTCACTAGTTGCCTTTCCTGGTATTGCAGTACTGAGAGGAAGGGGTCTCAGTGTGAGAACAATAATTATACTAATTTACTTTAGAAGGAATTCATCAAACAACAATGAATGAAGCCGACATTGTTTTAATTCACAATGAGGAGCAATATAGCAAATATACTAACACTTCATTAGAACATATAGTAGGTTGAACAGTGCCCAAAAGGGGAAAGGGAAGTGGTTATGTGAGGATGGTGTGGTACGGGGTTGTGACAATAAAATCAAGACAGTATCAAAAAATGCATTTGTGTTTCAATTATAATACAAAGAAGAAACAAAGGACTGGTAGTTCACTTTAACGATATATACATGTCATCCTCCAATAATGCAACCAATGTCAAATGTGTGTATGGAGTTGACGTACAGGGAGAAGTTGTCGACGTTTCAACCCTCAAATTATCGCAGGGTTAGTCGAGCCCTTGCAGCGGGGTCTTCATCAGGACAAGGAACTGGGCAGGCAACCTAATGAATGTGTATATAGAGGGATTATTTAACCAATTACAAAAAAGTGTCCATTGAGGGTGACAAATGTAATTGAAGTAATATAGCACACAGCAAGGAGCATACCGTTATGAATATCGCTTTATCTTTTCACAGCTTGCGTAATCAAGGATATTATCATAGCTAAGGGGTAGAAGAGAAATCAATTGTTGTTTGGCATTAGGATCGGGAGAGGAGTAAAGTCAATCTAGACCAAAATGATCTAAACAATTACGAATTAATCATATACATCCCTACACTTACTGTGGTGAGGGTGAAAAGAGCGGCGGAGGAAGAGGCCGGCCCTGGGGCGGCGGACCTGTCGATATCTGAAAAACGACAATGATCTGACTTTAGAGTATGGAAAGGATCTATACTGTAGAAGGTTAAACTCATTAACCGTTTCGGGCTAATGGAAGGAGGGCAGGCTTACCAGCGTCGTCCGGATGGATCGGCGATGGTTCAGAGATGTGTGGTTCCAACATCGGTATGTATGTTGACCTGGGAATCAACATCATAAAAGGCCATTTACTTTAAAGCATTTAAATGAGGAGCAAAGAATGTGGCCATGGCGATTGTTAACAATAATTAATAAAATAGTGGAACATGGGACGGAGCTTACCAATTGCCGACTGGATCGGGCATCAAACTGCACTCGCGTCTGACGTAGCGAGGCAAACTTCCTGGTTAGGTAAGTAAACATGGAAGCAAGGGCACGTAATTAACTCAGTCGAAGTAGACATTGAAGACAGACCCGCGTCAGAGTGGAAGTCAACATTGACGGTGGTAATAATCAGGAAGATGGACACCAAGACGTGGCAAATTAATGGTGTTATATAAATGTGTGTCTCTAGGTCACATGCATGCTATTTTTCAGTATATGGCGGGGATGAGGCAATTGTTTGGGGGTAACCATGGAAACAACCTAATGGACAGTGAGGAAAGACTTGCGTAGAAATGACGTATCATGGGCAATGGTGAATTTACACAAAGTTGTGTGATAGCACAATTGAAAAATTGGGAGTTAATTCAAAAGTAAAAAAGTTAAAAAGTAAAACAACTCCAAAGTTTGCAACAATTCAAGTATGAGTAGCGTATTGTATAGGTCAGTACAGCACCCATGGATGTCATGAATCTGATAAGTCATACTTCAATAAAAGCATTGGTGTACGCTTCGTGCATCTTATTCGGGCGTACCTCTCTCATGAGGGTAAAGGCCCATACCATTATGTCATAGTTACAATGTTCGATAGTTGATGATGTCATCAATGGAATAGTTCAGACACTAGGAGAACATTAAAGAAATTAAAGAAATCAATGTCAATGTCAATATTGGTATGAACCAGGTGGAATAACGGTCTGATAAGGTCATTAACATGTGAAGTAGACACAATTATGAGGCGTACCTCTCACATGAGGGTATAGGCCAATTGAAATAATTGAAACCTGTAATGATGTGCACTGCGTTATAAAGGTACATATTAAGGTAATATCGCTAACTGTGAAAAAGAGCTGTCATATTCATTAAGACCGTTCTGAATTGAATCAAAGCGAAGCATCCATTTTATTTCACGGATATTCAAAATATTAGAGATATTGCCACCTCGTGGTCCCAACGCTGCCTTCTCTAGTATCACCCATCTTAGACTTTCAGGGGAATGGGTAGCAAGTTTGAAGTGGTCAACTAGAGGTGCCCCCTGCACCTCACATCTTATCCTGCTCATGTGCTGGAGAATTCGCACCTTTGCCTTTTGTTGGGTTTGGCCAATGTATATCAGTCCGCATGGACAGACAATGGCGTAAATGATGTTAGACGTATTGCAGTTACTATGGAATTTGAGTGGGATTCTATGTTGAAGGTGTGCGAATTCTTTGGTTTGAATGGTTGGGTCGCACGCCTTGCACTTGCCACACCTGAAGTGGCCAAAAACAGGTGGAAGATTCCATAATGAGGTGATCGTCGGGTCTTCGGGGCCAGATAAAAAGGAACGCACCACATGGTCTTTCACACTCTTGGCATACAGGTCAGAGGGAGAACAGGATCAGACGGGTTCCAGTAATTATCAGAATTATCAAGATTACGGTTACCAACAACACCAGTACAATCCTTTTTTAGGACAACGCCAAGCTCCATGGCGCCCACCTCGTGGCAGGGGCACCAACTGGGGCAGGGGCCAACAGCGCGGCCCTGGACAGAATATGACCAACTGGGATGGAGGAAGAGGTCAGGAATCTGCAGGGGGCACCTCTAGTTGACCACTTCAAACTTGCTACCCATTCCCCTGAAAGTCTAAGATGGGTGATACTAGAGAAGGCAGCGTTGGGACCACGAGGTGGCAATATCTCTAATATTTTGAATATCCGTGAAATAAAATGGATGCTTCGCTTTGATTCAATTCAGAACGGTCCTAATGAATATGACAGCTCTTTTTCACAGTTAGCGATATTACCTTAATATGTACCTTTATAACGCAGTGCACATCATTACAGGTTTCAATTATTTCAATTAGCCTATACCCTCATGTGAGAGGTACGCCTCATAATTGTGTCTACTTCACATGTTAATGACCTTATCAGACCGTTACTCCACCTGGTTCATACCAATATTGACATTGACATTGATTTCTTTAATTTCTTTAATGTTCTCCTAGTGTCGGAACTATTCCATTGATGACATCATCAACTATCGAACATTGTAACTATGACATAATCGTATGGGCCTTTACCCTCATGAGAGGTACGCCCGAATAAGATGCACGAAGCGTACACCAATGCTTTTATTGAAGTATGACTTATCAGATTCATGACATCCATGGGTGCTGTACTGACCTTTACAATACGCTACTCATACTTGAATTGTTGCAAACTTTGGAGTTGTTTTACTTTTTAACTTTTTAACTTTTGAATTAACTCCCAATTTTTCAATTGTGCTATCACACAACTTTGTGTAAATTCACCATTGCCCATGATACGTCATTTCTACGCAAGTCTTTCCTCACCGTCCATTAGGTTGTTTCCATGGTTACCCCCAAACAATTGCCTCATCCCCGCCATATACTGAAAAATAGCATGCATGTGACCTAGAGACACACATTTATATTACACCATTAATTTGCCACGTCTTGGTGTCCATCTTCCTGATTATTACCCCCGTCAATGTTGACTTCCACTCTGACGCGGGTCTGTCTTCAATGTCTACTTCGACTGAGTTAATTACGTGCCCTTGCTTCCATGGTTACTTACCTAACCAGGAAGTTTGCCTCGCTATGTCAGACGCGAGTGCAGTTTGATGCCCGATCCAGTCGGCAATTGGTAAGCTCCGTCCCATGTTCCACTATTTTAATAATTATTGTTAACAATCGCCATGGCCACATTCTTTGCTCCTCATTTAAATGCTTTAAAGTAAATGGCCTTTTATGATGTTGATTCCCAGGTCAACATACATACCGATGTTGGAACCACACATCTCTGAACCATCGCCGATCCATCCGGACGACGCTGGTAAGCCTGCCCTCCTTCCATTAGCCCGAAACGGTTAATGAGTTTAACCTTCAACAGTATAGATCCTTTCCATACTCTAAAGTCAGATCATTGTCGTTTTTCAGATATCGACAGGTCCGCCGCCCCAGGGCCGGCCTCTTCCTCCGCCGCTCTTTTCACCCTCACCACAGCAAGTGTAGGGATGTATATGATTAATTCGCAATTGTTTAGATCATTTTGGTCTAGATTGACTTTACTCCTCTCCCGATCCTAATGCCAAACAACAATTGATTTCTCTTCTACCCCTTAGCTATGATAATATCCTTGATGACGCAAGCTGTGAAAAGATAAAGCGATATTCATAACGGTATGCTCCTTGCTGTGTGCTACATTACTTCAATTAAATTTGTCACCCTCAATGGACACTTTTTTGTAATTGGTTAAATAATCCCTCTATATACACATTCATTAGGTTGCCTGCCCAGTTCCTTGTCCTGATGAAGACCCCGCTGCAAGGGCTCGACTAACCCTGCGATAATTTGAGGGTCGAAACGTCGACAACTTCTCCCTTTACGTCAACTCCATACACACATTTGACATTGGTTGCATTATTGGAGGATGACATGTACATATCGTTATAGTGAACTACCAGTCCTTTGTTTCTTTTTTGTATTATAATTGAAACACAAATGCATTTTTTGATACTGTCTTGATTTTACTGTCACAACCCCGTACCACACCATCCTCACATAACCACTTCCCTTTCCCCTTTTGGGCACTGTTCAACCTACTATATGTTCTAATGAAGTGTTAGTATATTTGCTATATTGCTCCTCATTGTGAATTAAAACAATGTCGGCTTCATTCATTGTTGTTTGATGAATTCCTTCTAAAGTAAATTAGTATAATTATTGTTCTCACACTGAGACCCCTTCCTCTCAGTACTTTGATTACCCAGGTCTCAGTGATTATTTTTGGGTTGACCCCCCATATATACTTTCCTGGTATTGCAGCAGAGGAAGTGAGCTGGGGAAGGCGTCCAGAGACCGTTACTCTTTTTTGTGAAGCCGCAGGAAGTGAGTGGCCTGAGCAATGTGAATTTCAGATGTTGAGGTGATGATCGACCTGGGGTGAGTTAACAGTGCCAATGTTTGCTCCGGCCATTGTAGGCAGCAGTCTCTGTCCGTATGGTGCTTTCTCCGGTTCTTCTGGCTGGTCCAGAAGACAGAGTAGGGATTTTATAGGATTAAGTTAGATTGGGGAAATTTAAGAGATGAGCTATTAGGGGTGTTCATGGTTTGATTAGTGAGGAATATGTGGGCAGTGGTTAGAGATAGGGGTGAGAGTCAGGGAGAGAAGATGTGAGCACTCGGAATAGGATAGTTAGTGAGAAGTAATGCTTTCAGAGTGAGGGAGTAGAGATTTTTGCCTTGAGTTGCTCTATGTCCGTTGTGACAAACATGGCTGTGTGCATGCTTTTTTAAGCACACGTTTATTGATTTTAAAACAACAATAACATCATTATTATAAATGTGGCATTGCCATGTACATTGTTACATAGCGATCCAACAACCATGGCATCATGGCTGGGTGCATGATTGAGGATTAGAGGAGGGAATTGTTAGAAAGAATTTATGGGATACATATTGGGTGCTTGATTTTGTGACTAAAGTACAATACTGCGAGTATGGGTGAAGGATGAGAAGGTACATTGTGGTGTTTAATTGTTTTAGGCAAGTTAAATGAAAAATGTAGAGCATTTTGGGATGGTATGTGGGCGAAAGGAAATGTTGGAAAATAGTGTAAAGCAGGAGGAAATGAGGATTGATGTCAGTCATATGGTGTTAGTAGTGGCAGGGGATAATCATGAGGGTTTAGAGTGGGAAGGGAGACTAGGGTAGGAGAAGGGGGAAAGCAGAAAGAGGGAAAATTGAGATGAAAGTGTTGAACTAGACAGAGGGGGAGCTATGGGAAAGGCTGGGAGAGGACATTTTGGAAGCATAAGGAAGGACAGGGGAAGGGGTTTGGGTAACAAAGAAGGAAGGGATGACTAGAATTACAGTGCAAGCAAGACAAGACGGACGGATAGGATACATAAGAAGAGCTGAGGTAAGAGAAGTTTGGAGTGAAGTTTGGTAAAGAAGAAAGCGGTAACAATGCTATGAGGCAAGTGGAGGGAGGTTTGTGAGGAACATGTAGCTAAGACCAAGCGCATTTAGGTGAATGTTGAGGTTATTCCTTGGTTTGGACGCTTGGGTTTATATCTGTTCCAAGGATGAGGGAATCTTCAGCAATCATCCGGCTTTGGCTGGAGGAAGAAGGCCCCCTAGGGGGAAGGGGAAAGCACAATATAGAAAATCAAGGCAGCAATGGAGTGAGAAACTAGAAAAAAACCTTTTTATAAAAAAACCTTGCAGTAGAAATTCTGTCCAATTTGTAATGAAAAAAATGTTTGTTTTGGATTGGTGAAGGCTTTTGTCTTAATTTCTATGGGGCGAGCATGAAAAAGTAGACTGATAACTACAAATATATATCTATGTAGCATTAAGATTTCTGAAATATCTTATTGTGTGAACAACTATGAATATAAAATAAACACCATTACGTTCTATCAGCGAAGAAGTATGAGGTGTCCCATGCATGAATGTACACGTTTAGTAGAATAAATAATTCTGTGGAAACAAAATATGTTTCGCAACACTGGCGGCTTCACAAAGGTATTGCACCCAGGTGTTTTTTTTTTTTAAATCTTGATTTCAGTTATCTTGTTGAGTTGCTGCATTACGCCTATATAACACCTACCTGCAATGAGCACACGTTCACATTGAGATATGTGGCTGGAGTCATTCTTTTACTCTGATTTTATTATTACAAGTCAACTTTCTTCATCACCAGACCACACTTAATGCCATGCGGTAAGGCTCAATGTACAAAGAAGCAGTGTAGGAGTGGTCCTTTCTGGAAGGACCCCAACCTTCTATATGTATCTCTGGACTCCCAACTTTAGTACATTCGGTTGATTGGTGCCTCGATCATTGGTCTCTCTTTTTATCTATGATGCCCCTTTTTTATGTAATAATTTCTGAAATGTGTACGAGATCAGCGACTTTACAGTCATCGTAGCTTTAATTAACCCTTCTGGTTCCTAAAGAGAAGGACAAACAATCATATTGATATAGAAGGAGAATATTTCTGTAGGTGTACGATTCATGATCTAACGCCGCGCAGATCTGGGGTTAGATTGCCGTCAATGTTGGATCCTTTATGTCACTCCTATTGTTATGTCTGGGATTGTGGTGATATCAAACTATTGATGTTTACTGGTTCCAATTGGTGTCGTTTTAGTTCCCATTATATATGGATCTTGTAATATTCCGTTATTATTCTTTGCTTCTGATTCACAAACAAATGATACTTCGGTTGCGAGTTGACGAGCGCTGTTGGTGTGCTAGAGTTCATCATTTTTCTATCTGGTCATTCATACACATTTATCTGCATTCTGTTCAAGCAAGTTGATCATTTGGGGTGGGCTGTGTGGCAAATTTAGGACCCTGCGGCACCATTTGTGCTCATGTGTAGCAATGTTTGGCTTGAACATGCTCACTGCTTCCTAGTGGATATGGACAGCCTGCTGCTGGAGGTGTGTATATGAGCATGTGTGCAGGGATGCAGCTGTATATTACACTGTTCGTGGCTCTGTGAAAAAGATTTAGAACCTTTTCTGCCCATCTAGCAGAGGCTAAAAGAAACCATGTGGCTACAGTACTGGGTCACAACTTCCGAACCATGCAAGTGTCCCCCAGGGCTGAGCATTGAAGAAGTCCATGGGTTGTTCCATTAAGGTCTGCTTGCACCAGTTGGGGTAAATTTTAAAGGGCCATGATACCCCGGGGAATTGGGTACTTAAGTGAGAGGTAGGATACCTACCCAGTCCCCTAATAAAGTAAGAGTGTGAAATTCCTATCGCTTGACACTCAAGACATATAGTTTGGGGTCCAGGACAAAATGTTTTCATGTTAATTGTATCCACTTTACAAGTAGGCCCAACTAACTGCCACACAAATCCTTTGGCTCCCTGTTTACAGTATCACTGTATGGGTCTGGGAACTGTGAGAGAGGATTGTCTGCCACTAAGGCTGGATGTGTAGCCATATGTATAAGTTATCAAAACCTGTCTATATAATTCATGAATACCAAAGCATTTACTATTAAGGTGAGTTCTTTAAGAAAAAGCAGTGAGCTCAGCTTACATCTATAGTGAAGGTTCCGGCATAAAAATGCATATACATGACTGCACAATTTAGCAATTTGAAGCTAATTATCATGTTCACTAATTATATGCAAATAAATGCAGACGCTTGAAAGCAAGATTGGCGATTTCTTTCTAAATAAAATATACGCAAAATATTGCATCTAGCTAAAATATTATGCAATTTTAAATATGATTTCATTGAGACGTCATTTAGTAAAATGTGTTTGATGCAGGACATTTTTTTTTAGAAGACACAAAGCCAACTAAGTGCACCAGCCGTATAGGACCTTAAATTAGTAGTGCATGAGTATGACTTACAGGAATTCACAAGAGTTTACAGAAGTATGCCTGGAAACGGTGCTGCTTGCAAAATGTTGTAATATTCCCTTTCCCGTGAGCAAGTATGCTCATGTATGTTTGCTCATGCTAAAATTTATTGAGCAACTTCAAATTCACTTTCACTATATTCTCTTTTTCCCCTCCTTGAAAAACGTTTCACTTCCACTTTTGTCAGGAGTACAGGAGTAGTTTGAATAGTTCTGTGTCTCCTTTCGAATCTGGCAAAATGGTCCACTCCTCCCCATTCCCAGTGAGTATTTTATTTGTGAAATAATAAGTGCCAGGGTCTAGTCAGAAGGCCACTGCAGCTTTCACCACACATTGCTCCTACCAGGCGCTGCCAATAACAGTACCAGCACACCTTACTACCCACCACACACCTAGCAGTATGACAATTCAGACTATTTTAGGCCCCCAAAGCTATAAGAATTGCTTGTGCCACAGGTAATAGTAATTTTTTATGTATATTGAATTAATACATTTTGTTGTGCTGATCGCTAAATTAGGGCAGTCTGCCACATGGTAGCGCTGTTTGTCTCAGTGCCGGTGTTGACAATTAAGCGCCAGTGCTCAGCACCGGAAACCACCGGCTCAAATTAAGCACTAGTGGTCCCAAGTGTTCATGAAGTCCAGTCAGACCATAGCTAGCAGGGAGAGGTCCGACCCTTTCCACACAAGTCTATGTGACTTATCCAGTATTACAGGAAAGCAATCAGTGTAGATCCCGTTATTAGTCAGGGCGGGCGGTTATCGTTCTTCGCTTCTAAGTTTGTAATATAAACTTCCCAGCATCCCTTATCGGCTGTGTACCCTCCTCTGGTCGCTGCCAGCACATCCAACTCAGCACATGCCCATTTCAACAGTGTACCCAGCTAACACTTGGCCGTGGCGCTTTCCTTGACATTGAAATTTGACGTTTACATATGATAAAGGCGAGATCAATAAGTCTGTGTAAGTATGTATCCCCCTTGGCTTTGAGTCGGGTTCCCAGGAGACATGATTCAGGTGTGGGTAAAAATGTGTGGTCCACAATCGTCGCTGTGATGTCTGTTACCTCCCACCAAGCTCTCTGCAGAACCGTGCACTCCCAGACCACATGATAAAAGCTAGCATCAGGTGTTCGGCACCTGGGGCACTCAGAAGATGCCTTGGGGAACATGTGTTTAATGCGGTGTGGTGTGAGATAGGCTTGATGTATGCAGGTAAACTGTGTAAATCAAACGCATCGATTGTGAGACATCCCTTGGACATGTTGGAGTGCCTGGGGCAATTGCTTGTCCATTAATAGTTGTGGCAGAACTGTGGTCATTCTGACCCTCTCGGTTGCCCCCTGCGCAGTGGAGTTTCATACAATATAGAGGACAGTAATGGCATACCGTATGCCCCCATATGACAATAATGAGTGCAGTATCGGTGTTGGGGTGGTTCTGCCTCATCAGCGTCCTAAGTGATGTGTACTGCATCTTGTATGGCATGATACCTCAGCAATTATCCTGCTGCCACCCCATAAGTGTCCATGAGGTTCTGAAAGGACATGTGGCTCCCCTCGTGAAAAAAGTCCCCTAGGAGATCAGTCATCAATCTCCGCTGCCTTTCAGGGCGTTAAGTCAAATTGGCGGGCCATCTCACAGAGGTGCGGTAGTTGCCATATTGGGATGAGCGAGAAGTATGGCTATTGAGATCCCTTACCACCCACATAACGGTGCCAACAAAAGCAAGCCACCTTCACCTGACTTGGATCTAATGTAGTCAGGCCCCATGACCATGTATAAATATGGTTCTGCGGTCATCGTCTCTGGACAGGCAGCCGTAAACAGCCATGGCATCGGCCATTGTATCTGTGCCGCTGCATAGTATAACTCGTAGTTGGGGGTGCCTAGTCCACCATTGAGTTGCGGTTGCCTCCTACCTGTGCCCCATATGATTTCTTTCAGGGTTCCATGCAGTTATTGAAAAAATTACCTGGGAGGTGTAATCGATAGCGCCGCAAAGAAGAACAATAGCCGGGGTAGTAAAAACCTCTTAGAGATCGTAAAGTGTCCCAGTGGCAAGGACGTCCAGAAGGGGAAGAATATAAGGTCTGTGGCCTGTGCACTATTGATATTGCCCTCTTTAAGGTCTCTGTCCATATGGTTAATTTGAACGCCCAGGTACTTTCACATCGTAGAAAAGCACTGTGGTCTGAAACCCGTTAAGCTTCCCCATTCAGGTACCAAAGGCCTGATACCAACCCAAATTTCTCCACCAACGTCGTCCTGTCCGGGAGCGAGGTGGCGGCCTCCCTCTGGTGTACCAGTGCGTCATTCGCATAAAGTGAAACAAAAGATGTTCCCTATGTACTAGTATCCCCCATTGCAAAAAACACAGTTGATGGACAGAATGTAGAACAATGTCATACATTCACCCCAGTACAAGGATCTGGGCCTAAATCCATCGTTTTTTTGCACTCCACACCACCCTGGGTTAGACACTGGCTATATGCAAATCAGCTCTGACCCTGTGCCTCATGGGAACAGTCCAGTCCGAACTACCAAGCCATGTCTTTCCCAGACCGGAATCAAGCATCCAAGGACCGGTTTCTGGCTATCAGCCTTCATCAGCCTGGATAGCTTGACTCCAGTGGTGTGGAGAGCCTGGGACTCATGTCTGAGCATACCCAGCACACTCAGGGTGAAAATTGCAAAAAACACAGTTGATGGACAGAATGTAGAACAATGTCATACATTCACCCCAGTACAAGGATCTGGGCCTAAATCCATCGTTTTTTTGCACTCCACACCACCACACTCGCCACACCACCACACTCGCAGCCACAAGCTACAGGCCAGAGACGCCAAGGCAAAGATTAATGGGGACAGCCTGCCTGGTGCCCCTCTGGTTATCAAATCTGTCGGAAATCACCAGGCCTGTTCGAACCTTGCTGTTGGGTTGTCGTACAAGGTGCAGATGCAGCCGAGGTGATACGGGCCCTCCAGGGAAGTCAGTAGGTAACCCCACCCCAGGGTGTCAAATGCTTTCGCTATTTCCAATAACAGGGCAACCTGCCCCCCGGGCATCAGATGGGGTAACCTCCACCATACGAAGCAATCTGTGAATATTCAGAAAGGTACTACGCTAGGGTACAAACCCGGACTGGTCCCCATGTAGCAGGGATACCTTAACCAGTAACTTTTAATCTATATTTAAGAGTGATGGCTGGTGGTAAGAACAAGCTTCTAGGTGGTCACAGCCCTATTTAGAAAGTACCACGGTCAGCACCTCCCAGAGTGATTCTGGAATCTGGCCCAACTACCTGGACTTATTAAATACTTCTAAGAATTTCTGAGAAAGGTGTGCTTAGTTTTTGATTTGAGCCCATCTGTTCTAGTAGCTTTTTCGAGCTATCTGAGGTATGGCAGTCTGTATCTCCTCCAGTTGGAAGTTCATGTCCAAGTCAGTCCATTGTAGCGGAGTCAGCTTGGGCAGCGGTAGATCCTGTGAAAATCCTGTTATTTTTGTCAAGTCATGGAGCATGTTCTTTTTTTATTTTACAAAATATTTTCGTTAAGGTTTTCTGCAAAAAACACATGGTGCCTAACAACACATCAAGAAACCATAATCACATGGGAGTGGTTGCACAGTTGTCCAAAGGTTACAACAGCACAGTGTAGTATCAATGATTTTGCAGTGACCATGTAGCAGTCAGGCAGTACATTACGCCACTGATCATCCCCCATCACAGAGACTGTGTGGTTTCGAGCTGTTTCTAGTTGTTTCCTATATCAATTGCATAATGTTTTATCCAGGGACCCCATACCTTATGGAACGTTTTTGGGGCTCCCTGACCTTGTAGATGACTTTTTTCAGCTGCCATATAAAGATTCATCCCCGTTCTCCAGTGTTTAGCCACATCCCACTTTGCCACTGCATGGCCCAAATTGACAAACAGAAGCTTGGCTCGAGGGACATCCACTTGCGTGGGGATGCCCAACAGGATATACTTACGGTCAAATTACAGTGTTACTACCAGTATTCTATTGAGTTCCTCCACTGTGGCAGTCCAGTATAAATGAATAATGGGTCATTCCCACAGTGTGTGTATGAACGACCCCCTCTATGCCCCACATCGCACACAACTGGGGGAGTCTGCTCAGCCAAATCCATGCAGGCAGGCTCTATCATAGTATGTCATGTAAAGGATCTTACATTGGATCAGTCTGAATTTGATTGAGACTTCCCTCAGGTGCATCAAGGCTGCCTCCCAGTCTGTATCATCCAAGTCACCTCTTTTTCTCATTGTGCCCTTAGTTTCGTCAATATATCTGACCTGCTAATCTTAATTGTCCCATATGTCCTTGACACCGCTTTCTTTTCTATCTCTCCCAGGAGCAGTCTCCTCTCTAACAGTGCATATTCAGGGATATTTTGTATGTTAAGTCCCTCAGCTTTCCAGGCGTGTTTGATTTGGAGGTATTTGAAATGTTGTGTTGTGTTGCGTTAAGTTGGTAGTCTCTCTAGAGGGAGCTGAAGGGGATCAGAGTTCCATCTTCTATTAGGTCTCCCAGTTTGGAGATCCCAAGGGTGTCCCATTCCTTAAAGCCCTTCAGTTTCGCAATTTCTTTCAGACTGGTTCCTACCCTTAAGGGAGTTTCTCGGGTAACCTGTGTGTTAAATTGAATCCATCTTTCCATCCCTTTCCAGGCTCCTATAGTCCTCGGGGTTGCCGACAGTAACTTCTTTGACACCTTCCCACCATAAAGTTAGTGTAGGTACGAGTGAGTTTGGAATTGTGTTCTTTCTAGTGCATAGGTCGGGTGATCCCCAGGTGCATGTCCCCATTCATTGACTACTATTAAGTGAGCAGACCAATATTAGGCTATGTCTGGAAGGGGCGATACCTCCATTGTATTGATTTTCAGGGGTGTGGAATTTAATAAGATATCTACTTGTCCACGGGGCAGGTTGCTTCATAAATCTACTTGTCCTGTAACAAAATCTTCTTGTCCCTTTGGTGCCATGTAGTGCGGCGGCAAATTATGGCAGCAGTCTCATAATATAAGAGCTCTGATATAGCCTCTCTCATTATGCCAGGGCACATACCATATTAGTGTTTGAATACTTGCAACCCTCTTATGTTGCCACGTTTCCGCAGATCTACATACTGGGGCTGAAGGTAGTGGTAAGCAATAGTTCCAGGGTTGGAATGCCCTTTTGAGTCTGTGCAAACCTACTAACCTGCATGTTTTAAGGGTTTTCAACAACTCTTCTCTAATTTGTTCCCATACTGAGAAATGTTGGTAATTTACTCCGGACAATGGTAGATGTAAACCTTCTTACAGAGTTGGGAAAAAAGTGGTTGGAGGGAAAGTGAACTTGCAGACACTCACATTTTCACATGAGCAAATCTACACATGCAAAACTCTCATCCTAAAATGCAGTTCACAAATATTTTCTAGGACTACTATTTCTTGTCCTACTTCTGTAAATAAATTGTTGGGAATTTACAAAAGCTGTATAGCTGCACTTAATGCATGGGTGCACGTTTGAGAATTTCTTTAATAATTGGGTAACTAATTTGGTCCGCCCTTGATCGTGACCTTTTGTGTTTATTAAAATTCTGTCCCTCTCTTTTATGTCAGCTGGCTTCACTGTGAGTCACATTATTCTGCTCTTTCCGAAGGAGCATATCGGCACACAAAGTAGTTTTGATCAGTGCCAGTAACTACTGTGGCAGTGAGTGCTTTTTGAGAAAAAACTATTTTTGCTTTTGCCAATGTTTGTTATAATGGTGAGGGCCCGGCAGCTCCCACATCAATAACCATACCAAAACAAGTCACACATTGACAAAACTAATACGCTGGCCACCAATTTCAGACCTACTGGTTTTGCCAATGCTTGTTTATTTTTGTTTCGCATAGTCTTATTGAAACTGGTTACAATGATTTTCCATTAACCGCGGTGACATTTCCGCCGCGGTGCGACGGTGTAGCACAGCGGGCGGGACCACGACGGCCAACGGACGTGCGCAGCACTACGGAGGTAATGCACGCGACGGCTGTTGGTCGTCAGAAGTAGCGATGGGGTTATGAATATGTTGGGGAAATACTAGCATGCATCAACACATGTTACTAAATGATGCTGCAAAGCAATGGTATCTGAACATTTACATTAGTTTAGCTAAATGTTTTTTTCTGCTTTCATTTTATTATGAAGATTTTATTTTGAAAGCAAAGAATTATCAATCTTGCTTTCAAGCTTATGCAAATATATGCATCAAATCAGAAAGCATTCTGGGGGCATTATACATAGCCTTATATTGCTTAACTTTGAAAACAAACATTAAGCATTTTTATACTGGAACCACTGTCAGTAGTGCAGTCATAGCTTACAACATTTACATAGAGCACTCACCCTAGTAATAAAGGCTTTTAATTAATGAACCATAAATACAAGTTTGAACAGCATTAACATATGGACAAAAATATTACCTTAACTGCAGACAGTGCCCTTCCCTGATCCATAATGAGGTACTGCAAACTAGCAGCCAAAGGGTTTGTGCTGCAAGGGGTTGGGCCTACTTGTCCCAAGGACAAAATTCACATGAAAACTTGTTGCCCTTGACCCCAAACAATATGTCCTGGGCGTCGGGCTGTAGGAATTCCACATCCCTGAATTTTGCTATAGTTTACTTAGTATAACCCTCGGTTGTCACCCCACTCCAAAGCAAGGTCTGAACTTCACCCCTCTATTCTAACAAACATTTCTTCAGGGATCTTGTCATATGTATTTTGTAGGATATACAGGAGTTTCGGAAGTGTTATAATCTTCTACATAGGGGCCCTTCCTAATAGTGTTAAGGGAAGTGTTTTAAATCTTTCTGCATCCCAGTGGAAGTCCCCCAGTACTCTCCAAATGTTACGGTCTAGGCTGTCTTCCCTGTTCGTGGTCACATTTAATCCCAGATATGGGAATCCCTCTCTATGCGCAAGTGTCCTGGGATGGCGTGTGCTTCAGAGGTTCCTATTATCGGGTATATGCTGGATTGGTCCCAATTAATCCTTTGGTCCTCATGTGCCCCATACTGCTCAAAGATATGACACATTCCAGGGAGAGTTGTAGTTGGACTTTTTGACATATAGCAGGATGTCATCAGCATTAAGTGAGATCCGTTCATCCCCCATAGCCCCCCCCCCCCTCTCTAACTCCTGTGGTGTCTGGATGTGAGCGGATTGTACAGACTAAGGGTTCCAGCGCAAGGACGAACAGTAGGGGGACAGAGAGCATGTCTCGGGTTCCGCGCTCGTAAATTCGAGAGTGTTCGAAGTTCCGAATTTACGAGCGCGGAACCCGAGACATTAACTACCCGGCTCGTAGTTACCCGCCGAATTACTTTGATTCACAGCTTCAACAGAATACTACACGGCCCCTGAGGAAGGGCAAAGCCCGAAATGCATTGGGCCACCAGGCCACCTGCTTAAATATCATGAGAATGATCATGTGATGAATCAAAAATAAAAAGAATGAAATCAATTACACTACAGAACCTTGATTACCTTTCACAAATGAATTGATGAACATTACTTTATCGAGTGCTCTGGAGAGACACTGATCTCGAGGGAAACAGTGCGATCCTTAGTATTGTTCAACCCCAAGTACAGGCGGTGTTACTCCACGGGCACCACCCACCTATATAGACTTTTTGACCATACTTAACACTGGTGTGCGTACCCAACTAGCCGAATTTGGAAACATCTCTTGTAATAGGACCATGTCGGGTTTCAACCTCTTAACGTATGTGGCCACTAGCCCTCTTTTGACCTTATTTCCTAGCCCATTTACAATCCACAACAGTATAGAGCATCTTGTGTCATCTAATGTGTCTATCCCGCTCATCTTAGCTTCGTGATGGTGTCTGGTTACTCTGCGTGTTGGTTCCTATGGCTGCGTCTATGTGCATTCCTATTCCATAATGTGTAAATAACTCACCCCCAACAACTTAACTCAACCACTCCCTCCATCCCCCCACTCTCTCCCACCCCCGCGCACTTACTCTTTCTTGTCAACATAATAACTTTGTCTCAAATAGGTCTGAGAGGCCTGCCGCCTCCCCAAATCAAATTCCCACCCTGTAACTCTTGAACCTTCTCAACTTGGTTACGAACTAGTTAGACTTGCATACACCTGTGGGGTATAAAAACAAAAGGTTAGGGGAAGCACACTCCTGTGAACATAACCACTGGCTCTTCTGGGCACGCATTTTGCCGACACAGCATCCCACATGGCTCCGCCCGCCTCATTCACTTGATAGTCCTTTCTCTCGTCTCATGATGTCTATTCCAGGTTCCGGGGATGTTCGGGTC
The DNA here is from genome assembly GCF_964261635.1 of Lissotriton helveticus. Classification (NCBI taxonomy): domain Eukaryota; kingdom Metazoa; phylum Chordata; class Amphibia; order Caudata; family Salamandridae; genus Lissotriton; species Lissotriton helveticus. The sequence goes on from NC_136057.1 coordinate 1,864,318,370, forward strand.
AATGATTCCGCTTTTAGATTGACTATTGCTGCCAGTAAAAGGTAGGCCTTTTTGGAGTCTATAGAGTGTTCATGATCGGATAGGTCAGTTGTTGCGTCTCTCCAGGTTTTGTCCTCTGCTTTCTTTTTCACCCTTCGGGTTATGCCTTCTTTCTGTGTCTGATGAAGGGCAGGACCTTCTAGGTCTGGCATCTAATTGTAAGGGGGGTTCCCAGCCGTTATTTATTTACAATGCCACTACGACGTCCCCTGTTCATCCTCTGAGTTTTGCGTCTATGTAGCTCTATGTTGTTGCTCTTTCTTCGTTCGGTCCAGTTGTGGGGGTGGGCGTTCCTCTAGCCAAGTCCAAGCCTCCTCTGGCATCTGAAAGAAGATGGCCTTACTCCCAAATATGACTTTGAGCTTTGCTGGGAAGAGCAACTTATATTGCCCATAGTTTCACTTTAACTGGTTTAAAAGTCTTCCTTTTTTAATCTTTCTGGAGTAATCTGGGAACTTGTGCATATGGAATCTCTCCCAGTCGCGGCACCTCTCGCAATATCAAATTTCGATCTTGGTAATTTAGGAACTGGGTAATGACTGGGTGTGGGGGTATTCCCATTGCTGGCTTAGTGCTTAGGGGAGAACTGTGTCATGGGGTAAGAGTCTCTAAAACCATTTTCCAGAAATGACACTGCACTGGAGCCTTCAACCACCTCCGGGAAACTGCTAAAATGCAGGTTGTTGTTGCTCCTCGCACAATTTTCTTCGTCCTGAACTCTCTAGGCAATGTCCTTCAGGGTCGCTCGCAGTTCTATGGCTTCATTTTGGAGTTTAGCTGTTGCACCGTCCACTTCTGATATTCTACTTTCTGCCTGGGTTACTCTTTCTGAAACATTATGAAGATCTTGGCAGTAGAGTAACTTCAGAGCAGACCTCACCCATTCTCTTGTTCAGGGTTTCCCTTGACGTGTGTATGGCCTGCAGGAGTTCTGCGTTATTGGGCATACTGGCCATCTCCTCTTCTGGACGAGCCTGTTGAACTATCACTTTTGTATACTGGTCCATTTTGCCTTGTTTTAGTTGTTTGCGGTCTTTATCCATGGCCAAGTTGGCTGGGTCTGGGCCGGCGTGTGCAGGAGATATAGATGCAGGGACGCTATACCTTTGCAGGACCCTCAGAAAGATGTCAGGAAAGGAAGTGTAAGCACAAGGAGATGATGGACAAGCGCTGAAACTTTTCAGACACTCACCCCTAGTCACAGATCGGGGTTTAATCCAGCGTCATTCTTTAGCTCACTTCGCCACCTCAGTTCAGACCCCGCTATATGCAAATCAGTTAAGACCCTGTGCCTCATATGAACAGTCCAGCCCGAACTGCAAAGCCAGGTCTTCCCTGAACCAGAAACAAGCATCTTGAGACCGGTTTCTGGGTAACACCCTTCATCAGCCAGGCTAGCTCGAATCCAGTGGCAGAATGAGCAAGGGACCCACGTCTGGGCATACCCTGCCAACTTAGGGCGAACAAAGCAAACACAAGGAGATAATGGACGGAGTGCTGAAACTTTTCAGGCATTCACCCCCAGTTGGCAGGGTATGCCCAGATGTGGGTCCCTTGCTCATTGTGCAGGTCAGGGTCTGGTGTTCAGTGCCTCAAGTTTTGTTGGGGGAAGGCATGCGGGATGTCTATAGCTCAGCCCACTGCAAAAGTGGGGTCTCTCCGGCATCACTCATTGCCAGCATCAAAGTCCAGTGCCCCACTGTCTGCATCCTCCCTCATCTCTGCCATTTTGAGGGTGCCCACTGTGGGTCTGGTTCGCTACCGGCTCTGGAACAAGTCTAAAGTGGCTCTGATCTTCTTTCAGCCCATTCTGGTGTGGGCCCTGATAGTTTGGTCGTGTATTTCATGTTCTGATGGCAAGACGAGCTCAGGATTGTAGCAGGAATTGGAAACAAGCCAGCGGAGCTGGTGAGAAAAGCTGTTGGTCTGCCATCTTGCTGACCATGCCCGGGATGGAGCATTCTTTGCCACATAGAGGGACCAATAATATTCCTGGAAAGTAGTATTAATGGCCACCTGAGTATTAACCACTGTGCCATCGCCCAGTTTTATGGCCCCCTAGCAGTCAGCTTTGCATGCCCCGAGCAGCAAGCTCCATTTGCAGGCGCTTGAGCAGCCTCCGGAGCAGCCTCCATGAAGGCCCTCGAGCTCGGGCGGCAGCAGTTTAGCGTCCGAAGGTGCCGCAGGAGGAGTCCCCCACACAGTATGGGGTGACTCCGGGCAATCGCACTGTTAAAGCAGGAAACTTGGCGGATCCAAGACAGAGCTCACTGGAGCACGTCTGATGTGGCAGCCATCTTTGCCACGCCCCGTGGAAAGTTTTTATTACTTGATTTAACTAAAGAATCCTCATTGGAGACTGGGTAGGTAAGAAAAGTATTCTTCCCTGAAACCCCTCATACCCCTCCCCCTCAACCCCCCCACCTCCCTTCCACCCCAGAAATCGAACAAATTACTTCTGGACCGTCATCAGATGTGAGTCTCTAGGCTGTTTGCTGATGTGCCTGAGAGATTAGTTCCTCAGTTTAGCTGGTTGTAGAAGGTACATCCTTGTGATACTGCGACCTCCCCCTCTCCGCCGCAGCGTCATCCAGGACGATACCCTTTCCCGGAACCCGACCCGGAAGCGTCCCTGACAACCTGGACTCCACCCCTCTGTCCTTTGTTGCAGGATCCAATCAGAACCGGAGTTAGGCCGGAAGTACATTCCCGTGACCCCGGAAGTTCCTCCCTAATCCCGGAGCCCGAGATTGGAAAAGACGGAGCCGAAGGGAGAGAGGCGTCCAACGCGGCAAACTCGTGGCAGGAGGCTCGGACGAACACGGAACCAGAGACGGCGATCCAGGACGAGGAGGAAGACGTTTAGAGTGAGGACTGGTGGAGTCCGCAGGAGGTGGCTGGGGAGAGGCCGCAACTCACGGAAGAGTTGCGGCGGGGCATGTGAGTACCAGAACCTCGAGAATACTTTCTTTAGCACCTTAAGTGCAATGTATATAGAAAGCATCACCCTGGGGCCGGTAATTGCACTGTATATAGAGCTTGTATAGCATCGCTGGAGTTTCACTTGATCACTAGTGTAATACCCGTTCACAGACCCTCACTTAAAGCACCCCTTCTGACTTTACGCTCTCACCCTGCCTAACCTTACCCAACCCCTACCTTCCTCACAGTCTCTTTAGCTTCCCCACACCCCCTGGTGTCGGTATCGGTACCCGCTTGTTTCAGTCCAGTCGGACTAATAGCCCCTTTTGTTTCTTTGTTCCCTATAACCTCCGAGGACGCCATCCGGAGCAGCCCTTCCATAGAGCAGACATCCCGGTTCGCCATCTGGAGAAGACCCGAACACCCATTCCTTAGAGGTCATCATTTGTGTTCCACCTTGCCCGGATGAACTGTTGTACCTTATAATAAAAAGACATCGCCCACTATATACGGCCTCCACGCCTGTTTTTCCGGTCCGCCACAACCACAATCCTCTACTGCAGTGGTTCTAACCTTTTGACTTCTGTGGACCCCCACTTATTCATTACTGGAATCCAGGGGACACCTACTGAATCATTGTTGGATTCCTGGAAACCCTACTGAGTCACTGCGGTAAGCCGGGGTCTCAGCAGGTGATTATATATTTTATTTGTTTCACAAACAAATACAAAAAAATAAATGTTTTATTTTAATCGAAAGGTTGGAGCTCGTATAAATTCATATGAGACCACTCATCGTTCATACAATATTCTGTTTGATGCGCTTGCACTGCTCCCACAAATCATCTGAGGGTACCAACATCATTTTTAGCTACCAATTTCAAATTCCTTCACATTTTAAGATTCAGTTTTACATTTAGCTTCTTTATTTATATACGCTTTATTAATTTGCTAATATTAAAATTTTTAATCAGTCGTTGCCCCCCTGAGTCGGCTTTGCGGACCCCCAGAGGTTCCCAGATCATAGATCAAGAACCACTGATCTGCTTAGCATTACAACAGCTGATAGCATTGTCTATATGAAAAATGCACAAATTTGAACCCTACCTTGAAGCATGGCAGGTCTCACTTAAAAAATCCAGCATTAAGACAGTTTGTGACCTACGTCTTTGATCTTTCCAAGAAACAGACATTTGCCTCTTTAAAACTCAGAAAAAGTGGTACTTACCACAAGAGGTAATTCCCTCAACTTAGTGTAATGGTGCACCCCCTTCAAAAATATACCTCATCCCCTTCAATAATATACCCGGCTTTCGGAGATGGGGTTCCCGGTGCACAGAATGGGCTGGGGGAGGAGGCTTCTACTCACACCCCCCTCCCCATATATATCTCTGAAAAAATGGGAACTGCCTTTTTTTTTTTGCTGCGATCCCACTGGATCGCAGCAAAAATTGCCAAATTGTTTTGTATTTTGGTCCCAGTTTGGGTCTCTCTGGGTCCCCCCCAACAGGACCTAGGGGTGTATGGTATCCCTAGCTTACCCACTGAAGTGTTTTCTACCTAGAACGCAGTGGTATATTTCATCTTGGTTAGCAAATACATACATTTGCTAACCAAGATGAAATATCCTCCTGTGTTCCTTGTAGACAGACATTAGATGGACTAAGAGTGTCGCAACATCAGGGAAGCCATTGAGAAGAAATATACCATCAACATGATGAAGATCAAGATCCTGTTGGTTACACAGTAAAGGAAGAATTCAACCTCCCAGTTATCTACGGGATCACTTGATGCGGTAAAAATGTCCTCGCCATGCTGTGTGCAGGAGGATGGAGAATTTGACCCCGCCCCCAACTATATGATTTGGCGTTACAAATAAGGAGGCAGTATCCCCCTGCACCCCCCACCCCAAAAAAAACCTCTTCTCCTTACCTAGACAGTTTTCTGGGTAAGTGAGCAAGGGACCCACGTCTGTGCCTCATCTCCTTGTGTTTGCTTTGTTCGCCCTAAGTTGGAAGGGTATGCCCAGACGTGGGTCTCTTGCTCACTTTGCCACTTGATTCAAGCTAGCCTGGCTGATGAAGGGTGTTACCCAGAAACCGGTCTCAGGATGCTTGTTTCCGGTTCAGGGAAGACCTGGCTTGGCAGTTCGGGCTGGACTGTTTCCATGAGGCACAGGGTCAAGGCTGATTTGCTTATAGCTGGGTCTGAACTGAGGTGGCAAAGTGAGCTAAAGAACGATGATGGATTCAACTCAGATCTTTTACTCGGGGTGAGTGTCTGAAAAATTCAGCGCTCTGGCCATCATCTCCTTGTGTTTGCTTTAAAAGGAAAAACAGCGCATTCGTCACCCACATGTCCTGGTTACAAATAATAGGGCGAGACCCTGTGGTTATGTAAAATACTACAAAGTTTAAGAATGTGGGAGAGATGACCAGAGAGAAGACACGAGGACATTGACTATCTGCAGTGACCTTAAAATGAGTACCAATAATACGTTTCTAATGTAACAATGCAAATGCATTGTTCATAGCTTTGACAATTGTTAACAATGTTTATATCTTCTCAGCCCACTGCCAACCCCTCCTTGTCGTCTTATGTTCTCCAGGTCTTCTCTCCCACTTAAGCATATTAGGATCAGTGTCCCTGTCCTCTGAAAGGTTTGGAAAGAAGTCATCAAACACTGCAACGGTCTTCATTTGATTTGGATACCGTGGAATTCTTATGCCATATGCATCCTCTTAATAATAACCATAAATACATTTGCTAAACAATAATTGGTTTAGGGGAGAGGAGGAGCTTCACGCGATTCCAAGATGGACGCGTGAGCTAAGGGCTCCCGAGACCCTTTCCGCCTCCCGCGATTATCCTGCGAAGGATCCTGATTATGACGACGGGTACTTTTTATTGATGCCCTGCTGATGTCCATGTCTTTTCCAAAAATCGATTTGGCCGCCGGATAGCGGACTTACTGCATTCTGGAATTTGAGGCCTACATCGTACGCCAGCCGGGGGCTTGAGTCCCCGAGGTACCCAGGTGGCAATCGAACAACAACGGCTGATGACCTACGCCCTCTGCCCCTGGTGTACTTTCGGTTTCATTTTTGGTCGCTGTTGTGAACGCCCAGTCGCCGATCGGCGCTCCAGCTCTGTTCTCGCTGCCGACCTTCAGCCAGCGCTGTGTCCCTACCCTTTCGCCGGTCCGAGCTTGCCAAGACGGAGATCGTTTTGGCTAAATTCTACAGATCCCGTTGGAGCTCATTGCCTGTCATGGCGGGCAGGGCGGTCATCGAGAGGCGCACCGCTAGAGGCCCGTCCCGAGGGGGGGTCGCCCAATCTCAGACCATCGATCGATTTACACGACCTAGGGGCTCCCCGGGCGGGTCGAGTGGTGCCCTAGAGGAAGCTGGTGATGGTACTCCTGAAAGCGAGGAGCCAACTCTGAAGGACATTATGGGCGCTATTGCAAGTGTCCAATCCACCATGGGCCAGCAATATGAAACCTTGGCGGCCAAGATAGATACGGTGGCGATCGATGTCACCCTCATCAGAGCGGACTTGGGGAAAACCAACGAGCGTGTCAAATCCCTTGATATCAAGACGGCTAGTTTGACCACGGATGTCTCGGATCTCCAGACCACAGTCCGCAATCTTCGGACTACTTGTGATCTGTTCGCCAATCGGCTGGAAGATTTCGAGGGCCGGGCCAGACGCAATAACGTCTGCATCGTGGGTGTCCCGGAGAACTCTGTTGATTTGCCTGTTGATATCCTGGTGAAGGACCTTGTGCTGAAACATTTGGCACCAAAAGGTTTAAGTAAATTCTTTGCTGTGGAGCGAGCTCATCGTGTCCCGGGTGGTAAGCCGAAGTTGGGTGCCGCTCCCCGGCCCATAATTGCCAGGCTTTTCAATTTCCGTGACAGAGACGCTATCCTACAAGCTTCACGAACGAATGGACCCACTAAATTTGAGAACGTATCGATTAGTTTTTACCCGGACTTCACTCAGGCAGTCCAGAAACAACGAATGGGCTTCACGGGTGTGAAGAGGCGCCTCAGAGAACTGGGACTGAAATATGCTATGCTTTTCCCGGCCCGCTTGAGAATTGAGCATGAAGAGCGTGCGTTCTTCTTCCACCGCCCGAGGTGGCTAGTGACTGGTTGGACACTTTATCGACGCGCCATGAGGGCCCGGAGGACTCGAGAGGCGCTGAAGGAGGTTTGGAGGACCAGGAGCAGTGAGTCTACATCGGCGAGCCTGATTCTATGGCAGTGGCTCAGAGACTATGTCCTGTTATGGTGTGAATGCCCGGGGGTGGGGGGGTTTAGGGGATCTTCCTCCTCTGGGGACTTTTCTCTCTTTTGTGTAGGTTAGTTTAATGGGGCGACAGGCACACTGCAAGTTGGGGTGGCTTTTAGGTCTACCCCAGGGGTGCAGGGAGGGGGGTTTGAGTTTGATGGGTTCACTGGGGGTGGTGGGGGGGTTCTTTTCTCTTTGTTTGTTTCTAGGCTGTGCTTTGTTTTACATTTGCTATCCTGTGGCTGTTTCGAGGTGGGGAGGGCGGTCCGTTTTCTTCTGGGATGGGGGGTAGGGGACTTAGGGTGTTGAGCTGGAATGTTAATGGTCTGGGGGACAGGATAAAACGTGGGATTGTACTACAATACTTGAAGAGATGTTCGCCGGATGTGGTCTTGCTCCAGGAGACCCACTTGGTGGGCAATACATGTCATGCACTGAACAGACGAGGTTACCATTTGGTGGCTCATTCCGGCTTCACCTCTGGATCGAGGGGGGTTGGTATCCTGGTTAGGAACTCCCTCCCCCTGGAGATAGATGACACGGTGTTGGACGATAGAGGCCGTTACGCAGCTATTCTGGGGAGATGGGAAGGGAAGTTGATTTCCATACTGTCTATTTATGTTCCGCCTGGCCTACAGTCTACTACCTTCGCCGACTTGGGTGAGGTAATTCTGGGTTTGCCTGATGGATTGCTAGGGGTGGGTGGCGACTTTAATTCTGTGGTGAATGGGTAGAGTGATCGTAGCCCCCCAGGCTCCTCCCTACATCGCAGCTATGGCTGGGGAAATTCTTGGATGCCTTTGGGTTGGCAGACTGTTGGAGACAACTGCACCCTGGCCGGCTTCAGTATACTTTCCACTCGGGAGCCCATGGAAGTCTCTCGAGACTTGATTATATCCTCGTGCCGGTGGTGCAGTTGGTCTCGGTGCGTGAAATCAAGCATTTGGCTAGAGGAATTTCGGATCACTCCCCGCTATGGCTCCACATCGATATGCATCTGGGGGCTGGGGGCCGGATTGCCCCGATCAATCCATGGCATTTTTAGAACCCCAAAATCAGATCTGAGGTGGTCAAGTGTATGAACTTTTACTTTACTGAAAATGAGGGATCGGTGTCCTCCCCGGTCTCCCTATGGGAGGCTTATAAAACTGTGATCCGTGGTCAGACCCTGTCTTTGGTTGCTGGTGAGAGGAGGCGCAAAAATGAGGAGGTGGAGAACTTGGAGTCCGAGATTGCCGTATTGGAGGAATGGTTGGAAGCTGGGGTTACACCCGAGAAACTGCATGTCTTGGCTCTTAAGCAATCTGATTACACAGCCTTGGTGACTGACTCGGCTGAGGCAATGAATCGTGTGCAGCAGGGACGTCTGTATGATGTGGGTGATAAAGCGGGGAAGTTGCTTGCTTGGCTGGATAGGCGAGACAGAATGAATCGTGTTGTGCCTGTAGTTGAGAAAGTTGATGGAACGAGAGTCGTGGACCCGGTTGAGATAGTTGAGGTGTTTGCCCGGCACTTTCGGGTTGTGTACGCGCCGGTTTCGAACATGCCGGAGGAGGACTCGCACTTGTTGCTTCGTGATCTTGAGTTGCCTAGTCTCTCGGAGTCGGACGGGGTGTTAATGGAGGCTGATTTTTCCATTGATGAGGTTGCGCTCGCTATACGCTCCCTTCGCTCGGGGAAGGCCTCTGGTCCCAACGGTATACCGGTTGAGTTATACAAGCTATGCCCGGATAAAATGGCGCCGTATCTGCTTAGTATGTTTGCGGCATCGCGAGACCTTGGATTCCTTCCCAGGGACCAGAGGCTGGCCTCTATTGTGGTTATCCATAAAGATGGCAAACCCCGCGAGCGCTGTTCATCATATCACCCGATCTCACTTTTGAATGCGGAACCCAAAATATTGGCGAAACTTTTGGCAAACCGACTGATCACGGTGATTAGCGAATTGGTTCACCCTGATCAGTCTGGTTTTATCCCCCAACGCAATACTGCCCTCAATCTTAGTCGTCTTCACGGCGCCATCGCGAGGGCGGGGTCTCTCAGCGAGCCGGATATCTTGGTTTCTCTCGATGCCTCGATGGCCTTTGATACGGTTGAGTGGCCATATTTGTGGGCTACTCTTGCCAAATTCGGTTTTGGTCCGAAGTTTATTGCATGGGTTAAACTCCTGTATAAGCAGCCATTGGCGCAGGTTGTGGTTAACGGTAGGGCCTCGGAGCCCTTTGTTCTCGGGCGAGGCACGAGGCAGGGATGTCCTTTGTCACCGCTATTATTTGCACTTGCGCTCGAGCCCCTTGCCGCCTGGCTCCGTTGGGAGCCTTCACTAAAGGGTATTCGGTGGTCCCCTGACTTCGAAGATCGTATATCATTGTATGCCGATGATATTTTATTGTACCTGACGTCCCCCCGTAAGTCACTAGGAGTCCTCTTTGATGTTTTGAGTTCCTTTGGACGTAACTCCGGGTTGGTTATCAATTGGTCCAAGTCGTGTATCTTCCCGCTGACCAGTGATCCTCTTTCTCTGCCCCGAGTATGCCCGATCCCGGTTTCTAGTGATGGCTTTAAGTATTTAGGGATCTATATTTCGCTTGACCCTGTGATACGCTATGAGCTTCGGTCGGATGTCGCTGCATGGTGTGGTCTACCCTTGTCCCCCCTGGGACGGGCGGCCCTGTTCAAAATGATGTCTCTTCCCCGTTTTTTGTATGCCGTACAAAACACACTTGATCTAGTGCCGGCTAGCTACTTTCGTGAAATCGAGTGCCTCCAGAGAAAGCTAGTTTGGGCTGGCCGACCCCGTATTGCGTTGGCTAAGCTTACGTTGCCCTGGTACGATGGGGGCATAGCGTTACCTGATATAAGAAGATACTACTGGGCATCTCAAGTGAGCGCTGTGAACCATGCCATGTACGGTCCAGTCCCGAATCCTGCATTCGAGATGGACCGGTGGCTGTTACCCGGGGGAGATTACTACAGGACTCTCTACTCTCGGGGCGCTAGAAAGAATCTGACGGGACCCACTGCAGTGGCTGTGCAGGTGTGGGGCAGCGCGACCGCGGCTACTGGATGGGTAGATAAGCTGACCAGGGCGACCCCTCTGTTTGCCGCGGAGAGGCTTGGTGAATTGTGGACGTCAAAGGGTTTCGATAGGTGGGACTTCATCGGAATCAGCAAGGTAGGTGACCTCTGGGTTAAGAATAGAGTTAAGACCTTTGCTGAATTGAAACAGGAATACAGTTTGAATGACTCGGAATATTTTCGATACCTCCAGGTTCGTCATGCCATTGGGTCGGTTTTTCCGGCCGGTTCTGATATTCCGGAGAGCTCCCCCCTGGAAGACAGGGTGCTGGACGGACATATTCCAGACAGCACTATCTCCCTTATTTATAAAAAACTTATCAATACTCGATCGGACTTGCTTGTTCAGCTTCGTGGTACCTGGACTAACGATGGGCTGGAACTGGATGATGAGGATTGGCAGGCTGCGATATCCTCTCCCAAAGAGGTCGCGATTCCGGCGCGTCTGCGACTCGTTCAGCTGAAGATTCTGCACCGAGTCTAAGTCACGGGTCCGCGATTGATGCATATGGGTTTTTCTGAGGATGGGCTGTGTCGACGTGGCTGTGGTATGATTGCTACCTTCCTCCACATCGTATGGGAATGTCCGGAAGTTGTGTCTTTCTGGACTAGAGTGCATGCGGTGATGAGTGAGGTGACGAATGTTGAGTTGCTGCCTGAAGCCAGGCGCTGTCTCTTGAACATATGGGAACCGAACGATTGCACTGTTGCTCAGACTCGGTGGGTCACGCTGGGAAACATGGTTGCGAAAAGGGACATTGCACAGTTGTGGGGATCTCAGAGGGCACCATCAGTTTGCAAATGGGAAGAAAATATGGAGGAGATATGTGATCCCCCCTTCACTGGTCCCCCTGACACTCCTTGTTCTCCTTGAGTATACGTTTCGGCTCCCTCCTGTATCACATTATTGATATGTTTCTGGCTCTGGGTCCCCCTTTCCCCACCCCCTCCTTTATCTCCTGGAGGTTCTCCTGCTTTTCCATATTGTCTTTGATTGCCTCTCCCCGTATCATATGGAACAGACACAACAATTTAGGATGCAGCCTCGTTTTCCTCTTTTTCTTAGATATTTTTGTTTGCTTGCTTTAAAAAATGAAACCTTTCCATATCTTATCGTTATAGATTTGACCAATATTTTGCACCATTGCTGCCGGACCCTTGGTTGTCGGCTGATGAGCTGTGTAATGCTATACTGCCTCTCTGATATGTCACTGGCCGGCCCAGAGGGCTGTAGGCATGTAATTGTATTTTCTTTCTTGCTAAATAAAGGTTTAAAAAAAAAATAATAATAAAAAAAAAAAAATTGGTTTAGGCACAAAAATCATATTTAAAATACACTATAGACTTATCCACCAAACCAGCATGAGGTCTGCTGTTTGATTCAACATTGCACATGCATCATTTGTATCTCTCGCATCTGTGCAAGCATGAAGTATTCTATCGGAGGTGACACAATGCGTACATACTGGCACCCCTCTCGGCTGTACAAGCTTATGACCACCTACCAAAAGCATAGGTCTTGATATGTGGCATTACGTATATATCATACATGTATCCTACGCAACTGTACAAGCGTGATGTCTACTATGCATTAATGGTTTCTCATGCACCCTTATGACCTGCCAGAGGTGACACCACAAGTGCAATACAGGCACCCCGCGAACCTGTAGAAGGTAAAGGCATGATGTCAGGGGTGGGAAACAGTGGAAACCCCGCAGTCTGAACCACAAGTGTTCCAACTACGAAAGCTCGACCACGCATGCCTTAACCACCCATATGCATTAACCACGCAAATGCATGGTTAAGGCAATGCGTGGTCTAGCTGCTGGCAGACCGAAGCAGGAAAACAGGAAAACGCAGCAGCGAGGTAAGTTGGGCTGTTTTTTTTTAAGGGCTTGGAGTGGGTCAGGGTAGGTTTTAGGGCAGTTGAAGGGGTTGGGGTAGTTTAAGGGACAGTGAGGGGGGTGTGTGGTGTCAGGGTGCGGGGTTTTAGGCCTTGGGGCAATGGGAGGGGAATGGGTAGTTGGGTTCATTTTTAGCGCGGGGGGGGTAGGCTAGTTTCAGGGACAGAGCAGAGGATGCGGGGTCTGGGTAGTGTAAGTTAGGGTGCAGGGTTTTAGGCCTTGGGGCAGTGGGAAGGGAATGGGTAGATGGTTTCGTTTTTCGGGTGGAGAGGGGTCGGTTACGTTTTAGGGCAGTGAAAGGGGCTGAGGTAGTTTAAGGGGCAGCACATTCGATGTAGTGTAACTTAGGGTGCAGGGTTTTAGGCCTCAGGGCATTGGGAGTGGAATGGAAAGTTGAGTTCGTTTTTAGGGCAGGTGGGTCGAGTTGGTTTTAGGGCAGTGGAAGGGGTTGGGGTAGTTGAAGGGACAGTGCGGGGGCAGGGTAGTGTAGGGTTTTCGGTCTTAAAGGCAGTGGGAGGGTAATGGGTAGTTGGGGTCGTTTTTAGGGCAGGTGGGTCGAGTTGGTTTTAGGGCAGTGGAAGGGGTTGGGGTCGTTTAAGGGACAGCGCATCGGGGTAGTGTAGGGCTTTATGCCTTAGGACAGTGGGAGGGGAAGGAGTAGTTGGGGTAGTTTTTAGTGTTGGGGGACAGGGTAGGTTTTAGGGAAGGGTAAGGGGTTGAGGTAGTTAAAGGGACAGCGCGAGGGCAGGGATGGGGGGTGGTCAGAGGGAGGCGGGGTAGTGGCAACCTTAAACATGCATACCCCTTTACCATTTGTGCCTATACCACAAAGTTTCGTTGTAAAGGCATGCGTGGTAAAGGACTGTGTGGTTAAGACTCATTCGTGGTTGGGCTGCGTGGTAGAGGCACACGTGGTAAAAGCATTCGTGCTTCTTCCATACAACCGTCAAAGGGTTAAGACATATGCGTGGTTAAGGCACGCGTGGTAGAGCTTTCGCAGTCGGAACACTCGAGGTTCAGATCGCAGTATTCCGACTGTTTCCCCCCTCTGACATTATACCTTCACCTTCCACTGTTTCCCGCCTCTGACATCGTACCTTCACCTTCCTCTTTTTGCCGCCTCTGACATCATACCTTCACCTTCCACTGTTTCCCGCCTCTGACATCATACCTTCACCTTACACACGTCCTTCCTCTATGTGTCTTAACCCAATCAAGGCTCCTTTTGAAGATGATGATGATTAGACTTCCATTAGGAGGCTGGAGCTCAGATTACAAGGTTGCTGAGTAGCAAAAGTTCTTGAAAAGTAGGCTTAACACCTACTAAATTGCTTGTTTAAAGGTGTTACTTTAGAGTGAAATAATAAATCAAAAGACGTTACAGAGCAGTAAGAATTCGACCGCAGGAATCGAAAACACCCTCACAAGTGTATCTACTGTGCAGTGGTATGCATTATTGACACGCGCCTCTATACATTATTGAGAGGGAGTTAAGAATGTGCTCATGTTCCTATTCATGAGGTTGTTTAGGAGTGCCCCAGCACGGTAACCTTAACTCCCTCTGGAGTATTATGTTCTTACAAGCTTGTCTTTGGGTGTCGTAGGGTAATGTATACGAGTAAGTGTAATGCGCTATCTTGTTGTAAGTTGGAAAGATTTACCAAGACGTGTCTGTGCGAGCAAAGAAAGTGCATATACTGTGCTTGTGAAATGTAACAAAACAGGAACACAAATATGTCTGCAAAAGACAAATTTGCACTGAGAATGAACTAAAAAGGTAGTTAACTTTTTTTTGTACTTTCCTGCAAGTCATGATCTATAAAAAGCACAAGAAGCTTTCCTGAGTCCTTGAGAGTTTGTGTGTATATTGGCATAACGCAACCTTTAATTTCTCTAAAATAGCTGTACTGCTTTATACCATTTTTAAAGCGTGGAACAATTCAGACCAAAATCTCTGTGGCTGTGGAAGTTTGAGCAGACTGTTATACTTTTTATAGACGTTTGTAGCGAGACGACGCATGTGGGAAAGTTTCATGCATTTTATTTCACCCAGCACTTCAGAGTATGACATTGTGAACTCTTTTCTTGTGGTAGAATAAACGTGTAAAGTTTGTAAAACGTGTTGACCGGTGTTCCACAATTTGAAACGTTATTGTGAAAATGTAACATTTTATAGGAAATGGAATCAATTTTTATTGAAGTTTTTAATACAGGAAATTCCAATGGTAATGAGGCACATATCATAGCTGAAAACCCCTCACCCTCCCCGATGACAACACAGTTCATATAGGTCTTTACTGAGTAAGGAAAAGGTGCCCCCACCTCACACTGACGAATCGGGCAAAGGGCCCATCAGGATGGAATTAGGCCAAACCATTTGCCCCACACTTTGTTGAACATCTCTGGACATCCCCGGGCCTCAAAGAGGGATTCCTCCTGCACCCCACACCAGTCCACCCCCTCCTCCACTTCTGCAGCGCCGGCGCCTCAGCTTAGGACCATCTAGCCTCTATATCACACTTCGCCACTGCCAACGCTGTTCCCAGGAAGCGCTTGTCTGCCTGGGAGCCATCCAGGCCATCGAACACTATCCGTAATAGGTGTCTCGGGTCATGGGGAACCACCCATCTCAAGGCCCGCGTGAGCTTGTAGCAGGATAATAAAGAGATCTGAATCCTGTTCTCTGAAGTAATATCGTGGTTTATTTGTAAATAACAACTCCACCCGATCATGAAGCGTCCACTCCACAGTAAAGCCAACTGTGACACTGGCCAACCGTGGAACGACCCTCCATGCACGGGCATAACAATTTCAAGTAATAACATATGACACGTGCAACAGCGCGAGAAACACAAAGAATATACATCGCGCGACACACCGCGCGATGTATACAAATATACTCACATTACACCACCTTCCCCCTTATAATAACAACCCAAAAAAAATGATAAATTAATATCTAACAAATTCATTACATTTTATAGGTACTCTAATTGTTCTGCCGAAAGAAGAAAATCTTTGTTCACGCGTAACATTTGAACAATCACCACATTCATTAGTAAACTGTTGATTACTTGAATGAGCAGGTAAAGTTTGAGAACAAGAAGGAAAGCATTTACCATTTGATTCACTCAACCAAAAACTCCAATCCAACCCATCACTGGATTCATTCTGAGTTTTTTTTTTAATGATTTCAACCTGTTGAGGAGTTACTTTCACCAAATGTCGTTTATTCCACCAACCTTTCTTCCCCATAAATGCAGCACCCTTACTGACTTTCAATACCTGAATTGGCTCAAAAAAGTTAGATTGTCCTTTACGCACCTTCTCAGGGTTCTTAATTAAAACCCAATCCCCCTCAAAAATATCACTCGAATTACAACTCATGTTTTTATCGAAATGTGATTTCATTTGTTTTTGTTTGATCCCTACCTTCCTTCGAATGATATCAAAATCAATTTTAGATCTGTTGGTTTCATGATTTAACCAAGCAGGAAATAATGATGAACGACTATCTCTGCCCCTCAACAAAGAAAAAGGAGACACTCCTGTAACACAATGTGGAGAAGTATTGTAATGCCACATCTTTTGTTTGATAAAATCCTCAACATCCAGATTACAAGACACAGCTGTCTGAACACCTTCCTTAAATACTTTGTTACCCCTCTCCACAAGACCATTTGACGAAGGGGAATACAATGCTACTTTCAACTGTTTAACGTCAAAATCATTTAAAAACTTTCGCATCTTCTCTGAAACGAAATGTGTCCCGTTATCTGTTACAATTACCTTCGGAGCGCCTTCCAAATCAAAAATCTTCTTTAGGAAAGAAATTATGGATTCAGAATCAGGAGATTTCACAAATTCAAAATACATCCATTTTGAAAAATAATCAACTAATAGGATCACATATTTATTCTCTTGATTCAGGATGGAATAAGGACCTGAAAAATCAATCCCAACTTTTCCCCAAGCTGAATCAGGAAACTCAGTCGGATGTAAGGATACTTTTAACGTGCGCCAATGTTTGTCTGATATCAAACATTCGGGACAAGAATCAATCAAATTTCTGACTTGGTTATCTATTGCAGGCCACCAGTAATGCTGCTTAATCCGCATAACTGTTTTGGTCACCCCTAAATGACCTTGGTGAGCTTGATTAATTATTGCATTAGGAATTTTGAAAGGAGGAACAAATTTATCTCCTCTACGAACTATTCCATTCTCCACAGAAAGTTCTTCAACTATCTGTGCAAATCTACGTAAATCTCCAGTCAACCCTCTAGATTCAGGCCATTAGTGAGTAGAATAATCGATAACTTTTTCTAAAACATTATCACTTAACGTAGCAGATTTCCATTCTTCTTCTGAAATAACATTACTCACTTCACTTACTGCATCTACTAGAGTGACACATTCTACATCTTCCACCAAAACATCCTCCTCATCATCCTTAGACATAGATAACCTTGACAAACAGTCAGCTCGGAACATTTTTGCCTCCTTGAATATGTTTCACTACAAAATTGAATTCTTGCAATTTTGAAACCAGTCTCATAAGTCTTGCAGACATACAATCCTAATTTGCTTTGTTAAAAATATAAATCAACGGCTTGTGATCAGTGACTAATTCAAATTTTTGTCCCCAAATGTACATCTTAAACTTGTGCACCGCCCATGCACACGCTAATGCCTCTCTCCTTATGGTACTATATCTTTGTTCAAATGATTTTAGGGACCTAGAAGCAAACACCACAGTTTGCTCATAACCTCCAACATTCTGGGTAAGTACAGCACCAAGTCCGGACATGCGAGCATCCACAATAATAATGGAAATGGCATCCTCTCTAAAAGCATGTATTGCCTTTGCAGATACAATCATCTTTTTAACTTCACAAAATGTTTTTTCAAGCTCACGTGACCATACAAAACTGGAACCTTTCCTCAAAAGTGAACGCAACGCTTCAACTAACTGGGAATTGCAAGGAACGAACCTAGCGTAGTATTCCGCTAAACCAAGAAAAGACCGTAAAGCATCCTTATCTGTGGGATAATTAGCATCCTCAATAGCTCTAATCACAGAGAATTTAGGAGTAATGCCTTCGTGAGATATCGTGTGACCTAAGTATTCAATTTTGTTGACAGCAAACCTACATTTGTCGCTCCGGATAGTCATATTTCTAGACATTAAAATTGCAAGTACTCGTCTGAGAATACTATTGTGTTCCTCCAATGACTTTGCAAAAATTAAGATATCGTCAAGGTATGCCTGTACCCCAACAACATGTCGGAACAAAAGGTCCATCAGCTTCTGAAAAACGCTTCCGGCTGAAGCTAAGCCAAAAGGAAGCCGCAAAAATTTTAAAGCTCCGAAAGGAGTGATAAATGATGTTAGTTATTGCGACTCTTTTGATAACAGAACCTGATGGTATGCTGATTTCAGGTCAATCAGCGAAAACCACTTAGCTTCACCTATGTTTGCAAGAAGTTCATGTATCCTAGGAAGTGGGTGACAGTCAAAGATAATGTTCTTATTTAAAGAACATAAATCCGCACAAAGCCTAATTTCCCCTGTCTTTTTGCGTGCGACTACAATTGGGGCCACCCACTGAGATGAATCACAATTAATTTAAATCTAAAATATTAAAGCATGCTCATGTTCGCAATATTAAATAAAACGATTCACTAAATCAAGTATAAAGCATATTGAATATAGAAAAACATGTCCCAAAATAACCAGGTAAAAGCGTGCGTATCGCTGAAGAGATACGCTTAAAATGGTGAATGATGAAGTTTCCAATAATTTAATTAACCAGAAAGAAAGCGTCCGTATCGCTGTGAAGACACGCTTTCAACTCGTGAAACAATTTCCCATAGAAGAACTTCCAACTTCCTTAAGCGTGCGCATCGCTGTAACGATGCGCCAATATAATAAATATTCTCTCGGTGAAACGTTGTCATCCGACGAGAAGGTAACTTTAATTAAGTTACAGGCAAATGTCACTAACCAATCGTGAAGGAGATCCCAAAGTTAACAGTCAATCAACCAGTTAATTGCGAGAGATTCTCCAGACACGCCTTTAAATTTCGAAAGCCAATGAATAGCTTGCGGCTAACCAATTACGCTTCACGTTATAATCAGTACATACCTCCTCCGAGTAAATGAATCGACGAAGATAGATCAGTCCTATCGGAATGATTTCCAGTCACGGGCGAAGGTAGGAACAACTCGGGACCGGGAGGATGATTAAAATGATTTTTTCTGCGTGGGTGCGGGTGGAGTAGCTCCCCGATCGTCGCCAAATGTAGCAGGATAATAAAGAGATCTGAATCCTGTTCTCTGAAGTAATATCGTGGTTTATTTGTAAATAACAACTCCACCCGATCATGAAGCGTCCGCTCCACAGGAAAGCCAACTGTGACACTAGCCAACCGTGGAACGACACTCCATGCACGGGCATAACAATTTCAAGTAATGACATATGACACGCGCAACAGCGCGAGAAACACAAAGAATATACATCGCGCGACACACCGCGCAATGTATACAAATATACTCACATTACAGAGCTCACGCTCCACACCCCCAGAATGGATCTAAGGCCGGACACAGCCACACCATGTGGTAGAAGTCGGTTGGGGCACCAGCACAGCGCGCGCAGGCCGGGGATGCTCTCAAGCCGGCTCAAAAGAGACGCGCCAGCGTAAGGTAAGCCGTGTGGAGATAGTAAAGCTGTACCAGGCGTAACTTTGAGGATGTGGTGAGTGTTTTAGGTGCCATTAAGGCGTCGCGCCAGTCTGCCTCATCCAAGGGGCCCACCCACTCCTCCCACCTTTCCTTAAGCCGATCCAGAGATGTGGGACAGTTATTTATCAGAGCCCGGTATAAACGGGACCCCCCCTGCCCAGGTCTCCCATCATGACTTGGGCTTCTAGAGGGTTGAACTCCGGGAGGGAGGTGGGTGCTGGGAGGTGTATGTGGAGGGCATGACTGAGTTGCAAATGTTTGTAGAACTGGGAGGGGAAGAGGGCGTGTCTGCGCTGAAGGTCGGAAAAGGAACGCATGTGGTCTCCCACCCACACGTCCCCAAGTTGTGAGACACCCAAGTCCCCACGGCGGAAACCCTCCAGGGATGAGACCTCCCGCAACCAGGTGCCATGCCAGAGGGGCGTCTGCCTAGTCAGCTTCCGGTCCCAGGTCACCAGGCGAAGGGCAGATTGCCAGGCCATAAACACAGACCTGGTAATGGGGGGCAGGGATTGTGGCACCGGGGAGCCATATAGGTAGCCCTGAAGCTGCGCAACATCTAGGTCATCAAGGTCTACCCGATAAGCTGGGTCGGACCAGCCGCCCGCAAACCAATCATGGAGCACAATGAGTCTTGTCGCTAGGTAATAAAAAATGAAGGTTGGTGACACCCATACCGCCATCAAAGGAGGGAAATCCGGCAATGGGACAAGGACATCCGCAGCCTCCCGCCACCCCACAGAAATCGGGTGAGTGTGCCGTCCAGTTCCCTGAACCAGCTGCTCGAGAGGTGGACCGAGATGTTTTGGAGAATGTAAAGAATGCGGGGGAGGATCATCATTTTGAAAAGGGCACTCCTGCCCAGCGGGTTAAGGGGAAGGGACTGCCAATTCCCAAGATCGATTTTCATCCGGGAGACCAGGGGGGGCAACATTGAGGACCCATTCCAGCTCTGGCAGAAGGGTCACCCACACTCCCAGGTACTTAAATGATTGTCTCCGGAGGGGGATCATTGTCTGCCAGTCGAAGCATGCCCGGGTGGGGTGTAGAGGAACTAAGGTAGACTTCTTCGGGTTGAGGCGGAGGCCTGAGACTTGTTCAAAGTCCGACAAGGCTGCCAGAGATCTGGGGCTGGAATGTTCCGGGTCAGCCAAGTAGAGCAGAACGTCGTCCGCGTATAGAGCGATTTTATCCACGTGGCTCTGATCCCACACCCATCCCTGGATAAGGGGGTCTTGTCGAATTAACGCTGCCAGGGGCTCCATCGCCAGTGCGAATAGGAGGGGTGAAAGAGGGCACCCCTGGCGGGTGCCCCGACGGATTGGGAATGGCTCAGAAATCGCACCGTTGACGAGTACACGGGCTCTAGGGAAGGGAAGGCCGAAGCCCATTCGCTCCAGGACATCCCTTAAGTACCCCCAGTCCACCGTGTCTAAGGCCTTTTCAAAGTCAACGTGGAGAAGCGCCAAGTACGGGGACAAGCGGTGTCGGTGGGCCAGTGCCAGGTGGAGACGACGGACGCAGTGGCGGGTGCCCCTGGCCGGCATGAACCCGCATTGGTCAGGGTGGATCAGGTCTTGTAGAAGGGGCCGGAGGCGCTGGGCTGTTGCAGTAGCGAAGATTTTAATTTCGGTGTTTATCAGCGAAATTGGACGGTAATCAGCACAGTTGATGGAGGGCAGTTGGGTCTTCGGGATGACCACAATGGTCGCCATATCAGACTCAGAGGGGAAGGACCCGTCCTCAACCACCTGGCGGAAAAGCGCCGTTAAGTGGGGAACCAGGTAATCGCTGAACACGGAGTAGTACTCCTGGGGAAAGCCATTGGGTCCGGGCGTTTTGCCAGAGCGAAGCAGAGTGATAGCCCCGTGGATTTCTTCTGGCGTGAGGGGGCCATCCAGGATGTCTGCGGTTTCTCGAGGGAGACTAGAAAGGTCAGTTCTAGATCCCTCCAACAATTGAGCAAGGGAGGCTGGGGGGGGGGGGGGGCGTGCCGCGTACAGAGCCGCGTAGTACTGGGCAAAGGCTTGGGCAATAGCCCGCGATGTCACCAGGTGGGTCCCGTGTACCGTTCGGATCTCCGGAATGATGCAGTGTGCCCTGGGATAGGAGATCAGATTATGGAGCAATTTGCCATTCTTGTCACCCCAGCCATAAATACGGGCTATGGAAGAACGCAATAGCATTTTGGCCGATTCCAGGGAGAGCTGACGAATCTCATTGCGGACAAGCACCAGCTGCCTAGAGGAGTCGGCGTTATCATTGGCCAATTGAGCCTGTTCCAAATGAACCGCTCTGGATTCCAGCTGCACCAGTTGGGTGACTTGGGCCGCACGTTTGGCGTGCACTAACCCCCTTGCCACTCCCCGAACCACCACCTTGCCCGCCTCCCAGAGCATTCCCTGCGAGGGGACCGACCCTGTGCTCGCAGAAAAGTAATGGCGGTGCTCTTGGCCAAGGGACTCCACCAATTCGGGGTCTTGCAAAAACCATGCGTTTAACCGCCAGGTCGCCCTGGGGCCCGTGGGGGGAGACCCGATGTGAAGGGAAATGGGGGAGTGATCGGAGATTCCCCTGGGAAGGATCTCTACCCCGGACACCAGCTAGCAATCCAAGGCAGGCATCAGAATTAAGTCTATGCGGGAATGGGTATGGTGGGCGGCAGACGTGTGTGTATATTTTGTCTTTCGGGGATTCCACACTCTCCATACATCGCAATAAACCATTGCCGAGGCCCAGCCCACGAGACTCTTCGCGGAGGTCAACCGATGAGGCGAAGGAGGGCCCGTCACGTCACTAGAGGGCTGTAGGACAGCATTGAAGTGTCCCCCCCGACGACAGTAAGGCCCTGGGGTAGGGAGGAGACCACCTGCGTGAGGCGCCGAAGGATGGATGACAAGAGCGCCGGGGGAACATAGGTGCAAAGGAGGTTCACAGGGTTACCCTCAACCATCCCCGACACGGCCACGTATGTCCCTTGCGTGTCGGTGGCGACGTCAACCACGGTAAAGGGGAGCCCCCGTCTCAGAAGGATGGCCACCCCTCGGGAACCCCTAGTAAATCCGGAGTGCCAGACCCGGTCAAACCCGTAGCGGGCCAGGAAGTGCCATTGAGAACCCAGAAGGTGTGTTTCCTGGAGAAGCAGGGCATCAGGCATGTGTCGGTGGGCCGCTCGGAGCACTGCAGTACATTTAATGCTGTCCAGGAGGCCGTTCACATTCCAGGAAAGAATGTGGAGGGGCGTGTTGTTAGTGTGGGTCATGTGTGAAGGTGAGAACTGGCGCGAAGGAAGTGGACAAGAAGGACTCCTTACAGTCAGGTGGAAGACTACAGCCGGGTCCAGGACCCCAGGGCATTGTTAATGGAGACAGGGGTGTGCGTGACAGCTGAAGAAGATAGCAGGACATGCGACTACCAATGGGAACGGAACACAGCGGCCCATAGGCGGCCAAAAACAACAAACTCCCAGGAGATAACGGTCTCCCCCCCCTTCCCACTCCCCCCAACTCCCCCCACCCTATTCTTCAGAACGGGAAGCATCTGTCGCCCGAACAAGTCATTAACACCTCACAGGGTGGCAACAGCTAAACTAAAACGGTTAGCAACCACAAGATTGGGACATGGCTAAGTCGGACCCCCCTCCATGTGTTTGGATGAAATACTGACAGCAAGTCACATAAAGAAAGAAGAAAACATGCATCTGTGGGCTAAAGTGTTCACACTCAGGATTACATCGATGTGAATACCCCATCAGACCAAGTTGGCAGGTTCCCTACAAGTTGATTCACTGAGTCAAAGGTATGCTCAACCATGATGAGCCCCTAGTCGGAGCTCCAGGCATAGATGGCAGCGTCACTCATGACTCGGTGTCTACATCAGAGCCGCGGATCATGGGGCTCCCGGACAAGTCGGAGTCCGACCGGGCCCGCCTCAGAGTTTCACCGAGCCCGGGGACGCTGCCCAGGTCGATCAAGGAGGAGGTCGAGGGCGGAGGATCAGGGCCACGTTCCTGAGCTTGGGCCGAAGATTGTCTGATCCGCACATCCGGTGACTGGGAGCCACCACCTCGGCGGCCGGCCCTCTTCCGGGAACCGGTTCTACGTCGCCTGGGCTTTGGCCCGTTCTGATTCGGCCGTTCCGGGGCTCTCTGGGAAGGAGAAAGAGTCGCCTTAGACCGGAGGGGCCGCTCCTCCACGAGCCAGGTCCATACGGATTGGGGAGAATCAAAGAAGAAGGTCTTGTTCTGAAAGAGCACTTTAAGCCAGGCCAGGAAGAGGAGCCCATAGCGGAGGCCCAGCGCCCTCAGTTTTTGTTTAACTTCGTCGTATGAGTGGCGCTGCGACTGAACCTCCCCAGAGTAGTCCGGGAACACCATTATCTTGGATTCCTGGTGATGCAGCGGCCCCAGCTCTCTGGCTGCCCCCAGGATCGCGTCCCTGTCGCGGAAGTTCAGAACCCGGAGGATGATGGGGCGGGCCGGGGCGCCAGGTGGTGGCTTTGGGACAAGGGAGCGATGAGCTCGCTCCACTGCAAACCAGGGGAGAGTTTCTCCTTGGGCATCCAAGAGCGGATCCAGGTTTCCATAAAGGCGGTGGTGCTGTCCTTCTCCACTCCCTCCAGGGAGCCCAGGAGACGCAGGTTGTTCCGGCGCGCCCTGTTTTCAGAATCCTCGGCCCGACGATGGAGCTCAGAGGTTTGCGACTGGAGACGGGCCACTTGAGACTTGAGGATGTTGACGTCGTCTTCCACTGTGGAGATACGGGATTCAGCCTCGGTGATACGTTCCGTAGCCTTGCGAAGGTCCTGGCGGATGAGGCCCACATCGATCCGCACCTCCCCGATTTTGCTTTCAACTGACGCTTGAGATGCGTTGATTGCCTGAAGGATGGTCCAGAGGTCCCCTCCGACCGGGCCGGAGCCAGACGTCGCCCAGGTCCCCAATCTGTTTTTGAAAACTGCTCCATCGTTGTTTGGGTCGTGGAGCCAGATGTCGGGGGGGGGGGGCGCGGGGCTTGCCCATAGTTGCAGACAGTCAACCAACACGGGCCAGGGGGGGACGGGGTGCAGCTCTCAGCGGCGTCCTAGCCACCTGATGTGACGGCCGATCCGCACCCCAACCTTCAGATCGCCTGCAACAGGCCTCGGCAGGATGTCAAGGTGCAGGCGCTCGCCGCCGCCCGGGAGGATGATGGTTCGTGGATTCGCCACCCACGGTCTCTCCGTGGCGCCCCTTCTGGAGGGGAAGCGCCGGGGGCACAGTCCGTTCAGGCCCGGGCCGGGGGGTCGGAGGGCCGCCACACTGGGGGCAACCGGGGCGGAAGCAGTGTGAGGGCCCAGACTCCGGGGCAGATAGTGCGGGCTCAAACTCGCCCCCCCCCCCCCGCGGGTGCCCCCGGCCACAGCGGCACTCCCAGCCAGCAGGCCTCGTCCCGAGAGGAACAGCCCCTCCCTGTCCCAGCTCGACCTCCGGCAGCATCCCCAGGGGGCAGGTCGTCGCCGCTCCCAGGCCGCCGGCCCAGCACAGGCAGCCGGGGGTCGATGGCACTCGAGGATGGGTCACTCAGCAACACCTGTATCTGGGCAGAGGTCCGTACAGCCCTGTGCCTGCCCCCAGAGACCACCGGATGACCAAGGTCCGCCTGACCCGCTCACCAGATGAGTCCAGCAGTTCCCCGGGCCCCCACACCGCGCCCCCAAAATGGCAGAGGGCGCGAAAGTCAGGGGCAGCCAAGAAGGGAATGCGACCCCGGCGCAGCCCCTCCCAGGCCAGGATGGAGGCGCGTATGTCCAGTAGCACCCACGCAGTGGCCTCCCGTCCCCAGGGGGCAGCCCACCTGCCAGGGCACCGCAACTGTCCTCAATCCTCTCGGCCACCCCTGGGGAGCACACGTGCGCGGTCCTGGCGGTCCGGAGCAGGGTCCGGGGAAGGCGGCATCGAGCTGACCTCCTACTCCCAGCCCACTCCACAGGGAGGCCTCCGCAGCAGTCCAGACGCGACCCGGACAAAGGCCCGTACTCAGTGCACACCAGAGCTGTCCCGCCGCACCGCAGCGGCTCCGCTCCCACTCACCGCAACCTCGCCCGTGGGCCCCTCTCTGCACAGGTCGGTTCGTTGATTCAGCCCGATCCGGCAGTCCTTCGCCGCCTCACCGCCAGCAGCACCGCAGCCCGGGACCGTGCCTGCACTTCATGTAGCCCCGGGAGCCGGTCCGACAGCTTCGCGTGGGCGCCACTGCCTCGGGGGGTCAGACGCACCTCTCCGTGCTCCAGGGCGCCTCCACTGTCCCCAGGGACCGCCCCTCGTCGTCCCCCGGACCCGCAGGCCAAGGGGGTGTGCTCTCCACAGCTGCCCCGGACTCCGAGGCAAGCCAGCTGGTCGCCGATCCGGTCTGCCACCGCCAGGTGAGTCTCAGGTAGTGGGACCAGGAAAGCACTGGCCCGTCTGGCCAGAGACTTCAGGCCCGAGACGGGCCGCAAGGAGGCCGCCATTTTGAGCGTACAAGGCCTCAGGGGGAGAAGGGAGCGGCGGAGGCAGCAGAGGCACTGAGCAGCCCCAAAAGGGAATCAGGGTAAAGCAGGCAGGATGGGGATTCGCCGCAGGTGGAAATGGAGATCCAGTGGTAGCTGTAAGCGGGCTGATGAAAGGCGGATGACGGAGGGGGTCCGGAGCACTCTTAGAGTGCGAGCGCCATCTTGACGCCTCAAGCCACGCCCCCCGGGAAGACCAATCTTAATAATGGATTTAATGATCCTCTGGGCTGGGCTATCTTACCTTTGATTTGGACCCACCAGACCGTTTCAGAGCTAGAGTTCTCCAGATACTGGTAATTTGTCTTATTGAATGGCGCTCACTGTAAGAAAATGAGATATACTGAAAGAGTGAGTTAGCTTTATTTCTAATGCTCACAGTGACTTTGTGAGGCAACCCAGGGATAAGCAGTAACCAGAGGGATTTAAAAAAAATGCCTTGGCTCTGGGGTATGTTCACATCAGTGTATGAGAAAGTCATGGTATCTTTCATGCCTGTCTGGAGTGGATAAGCAGGTGGGTTCGAAACTTTTGCCTTTAAGTGGTGCAATAGGTTGTGCTAATGCCTAAGATGATCCATCCTTCCATGGCAAACAGCGAATAAACTAGGACTAGCCTTGGCCATGACCAACGGGTGGTAAGAAGTAACTGAGCTAGTAATTTCAGCTGCAGCTCGTGGGCATGAGTTTCTGTATCATTATTGGTTACTGCTTTTTTATGGTTGCATTTGAAATGTTGACCCTTAACCTCTTCGACGCGACCGCGATTCCCCCTCCGGTGCTGGGCCCTAATAAAAACGGGCGTGGTCATGACGGAACGGTTCCGTCATGAGCACAGCTCAACCGTAGCTCATGACGGAACCGTTCCGTCATGAGCGTCGAAGGGGTTAAAATAGCTTGCTGCTGAGGGCAATATTGGTTGTTAAAGGCTCTAAACCTGAGTTGAGAAGAGGGTCTTTACCTACTGGTATAACCTGAAGCAGAAGGGTTATAACTTATACGGCTATTAGAACACTCCTTCTACTGAGGATAGAATGTTCTAAATTAAAAAGGGAGAAACAAAAATACAAACATTGGAATCTTGGAGCAGAAGGCTTATGCCAGCCATTATTAGCCCTCAGCCACCTCATTATCTTTAATGGGACTTACCAATATTCTAATGTTCTGATTTCCTGTACGCCTCCGATAGTCCCAAGTGGGAACTGCTGGAGAGATTAGTGCATTAGTGCATTATTATAATTATTATGATAATATATTATAATAATTATAATATAATTATTATATAATATTTTATATAATATATATAATATTATATAAATATAAAAATATATTATAAAATTATAATACATTAGTGCCAGCCACATACTGTGCATATATGAATCACTCTTTGAAGGCAATAAAGATGCAATTGGATTCACATATTCCTGTTGCGTTTTCAGGATTTTGATTATAAAGCTGTTACCTGGCCATAAACACAGATGAAAAAAGGCTAGTTTGGAACCTAAATATAGGATTTGAGGAATGGGTAACACTATGCAGTCTCTTTAGGCAGCCCAGGTTAATGTAGACTTTCCCAAAGTGGGAAGGGAAGTCTTGATTTTATTAAAGGTACAAAGGGAAATGTAATGCTTGTTCCTTTACCACTACTCGAGTCTGCAGCAATGAGACAGGATCCCACAAAGAAAGTTATTTCATCAGGTAAATGATGCATCATTAAAAACTGCTGAACCCCAGGCAGCTTTCTTCTTCGGACTACGAGGAAAAACAGGAAATCAGATCACCCTAGAGCACTTAAGATTCATTGACAGAAACAGCCGTAACATGTCTAACTTCTTAAGAAGAAACATCAGAGAAAGACGGAATAGCAAATACACAATATTAGTCTGGGGAGCAGAAGTGCAGGATATTATTAACTTCTGTCTTTTTTAATATAATCTCGTAGCTATAAGAGGAAGGTTAAATGTTATACCTTATGGTATGCAAGTTCAAAACCTGGTGACAATTTTCAAGGCTGAGCTTCCATTGGCCTAAGGTGGAAAGTTTTCATAGTTAGCTATGTGACATAGCAGATAAGCTCCTTCTTAACAGAGACTTGGCTCAAGCCTCATTTTGTCCCAGCCATTACTCTAGGCATCCCAATGGGCTATAAGGTGTCTAGACTGGACCGCCCAAACAAAATAGGTGGCGGAATAGCCATTGTATATAGGGAGGAACTAACTGTCACAATATTGGAGGAAATCAGAACCCCTCTGATGGAACTAATGATTTTTAAACTTAACTCTACCTCCGGGGAGAATAGAAGGGGTGCGGTCCTGTATCGACCCCCAGGTCCGAGTGTGGATTTCTCGATCTCACTTATGGAGGTTCTGGCGCCATTTATTTTAAACAATCAGAACTTCTTATTAGTGGGAGACTTCAACTTCCACAGTGAATTAGAGACATGCATGGAGGCCAGAACACTTCTCATGGATATGGAATATTTAGGTCTCAAAAAAATGAATCAGGGACCCACACATGAGGCAGGTCACACGTTGGATTTGGTGTTTTCCAACTCATTTTTAAATATGTGTACACCCCCCACTCAAGTAGAATGGACAGATCATTTTATCTTAAAATTTTACACTAAGCCCATGGGTAAATCAAGTGCACCGACCGCCTTAGCGACCAAAAGAAGACCATGGCACAAATTAACACAGGACACCTTCCGAGAAGCCTATAAGGCTCCTATAATTAATGATCACAAGGGTATAATGTCAATGGAGCTTAATCGGTTTGTAAATGCTGTAAATGAAGCAATTGATGGCATCATTCCACAGAAAACGTATAAACCCCGCCAAACAGCCAGACAAGAAGTCTGGTACTCCGAAGACCTGAGACATATGAAACAAAAGTCCAGGAAGCTGGAAAAAGTATGGAGACAATCCCGAAATCTGGAGGATAAACAATGCTACTTAACATCCCTCAGATCTTATCATAAGGCTATAAGGACGGCTCGGAAAAGCCATATTGCTACACAACTTGCAGAGGCAGGGAAGGACTCTAAAGTTCTTTTTCAAATCCTGCAAACTTTCACCAAGCCTGTAGCTTGCGAGACGGCGGAGGTTGCTTCTCAAGAACTATGCGATGGGATTTCACACTTCTTTATGAAGAAAATTGAGACGATCTATGCAAAGATATTGGCCACTAAATCGACCGAAGTAGCCGATTTTAATAACCCCCCTCACAATAGTATACAGCAGAACATACAGGCCAATAGCCTAAAAAATTTCCCCCTTATTTCCTTAGAGGAAGTCATTGCCCTTACAAAAGTGATTAAGAGCGGTAGTCCACAGGATACTGTTCCCGCCCGTATTATGCCTATGTTGGCCGAAACTCTTGGTCCAGATATCCAGAAACTAATTAATCTATCATTAAGCATGGGAGAAGTTCCAAGAGATTGGAAACGGGCACTGGTAAGACCGTTAAGGAAGAACACCACCATTCCTTGGACGGATCTTGCCAACCTACGACCTATCTCTCTCCTCCCCTTTATGGGCAAGATGATAGAGAAATTCGTTAATGGCCATCTGTCCAGTTTCGTCGAGGAGACACACGGACTGGATCCTTCCCAGTCGGGTTTCAGGCCAAGACACAGCACCGAGACCACCTTGCTGTCAGTCGCAGACGATCTACATATGTACCAGGATGGGGGCTATTCTGTCATCCTGGTTCTATTGGATCTGTCTGCGGCGTTTGACACCGTGTCACACGACATCATGACTACCAGACTCGCGAACATCGGTCTGGAAGGTGGAGCCCTGGCATGGTTAAGGAGTTTCCTGACAGACCGCACCCAGACAGTCACCTTGGGTGCCTACCGGTCAGAGGAGTTGGGGATCTCAAAGGGGGTGCCACAGGGTTCCTGCTTAAGCCCGACCCTGTTCAATATCTATGTGGCCCCCCTGGCAAACATCATGAGATCCCATGGGTTCATCCCTATGTCATACGCGGATGACACCCAACACCTCTTCCCGTTTAAACATCTTACGGATACGGTCAGGAACTCTTTCTCCACGGGGATGAAGGCAGTGGCCCACTGGATGGCATCTAACTTCTTGCAATGTAATGTTGCAAAAACGGAAGTGATGCTGTTCGGTGAGGCAAAGCTCCTATGGTCCCCAGACTGGTGGCCGCAAGATCTTGGCCCAGTCCCAGAGCCAAAGCAGGTGGTAAAAAATCTCGGTGTGCGCCTGGACCAGGAGCTCTCTCTGAAACAATACAGCAACCAAGTGGTGAGCTCATGTTTTCATGTGATCGCCATGTTGAGGAAAGTTTTCCCTATGCTCCCTGACTCAACTAGGAGAACGTTAGTGCAGGCCCTAATAATGAGTCGTCTGGACTACTGCAACGGGATGCTCCTATCAGCAAACGAGGGAGTTATTGCGAGATTGCAAGTAGTCCAGAACACTGCAGCCCGTCTTGTCCTAAATAAACCTCCCCGCACACCATCGAAGCCTCTTTTGGACACCTTACATTGGTTGCCCATTAAACAAAGGGTGAAGTACAAGATAGGGTGTACTATACACAAAAGTCTCCAGAATAAAGGTCCAGAGTATCTAAATAGCAGATTCTCCCTCTATAAACCGGTACGATCCTTGAGATCCAGTGAACAAGCTCTACTACAGGTTCCCAGAGCCAGAAAGACCAGGCAAGGTGGAAGAGCTCTATCTATCGCCGGACCAAGGTTGTGGAACAGCCTTTCTCTTTCTTTGAGACTCTGTCAGGAATATCTCCCGTTTAAAGAACAGTTAAAAACCTTCCTATTTCCTAACTAGTGAAATCTGCATATCTACTGTCACAAGCTGAAAAAGGTTTTTCAAAGGCGCGGAGATACTCCTCCGGGAGGTGATCCTAGCGCGGTATAAACCCGCAAATAAATAAATAAATAAATAAATGATGTCCTATAAAACTGCTTTAACACCATGCAGACTACGGAATAGGGGATGTTCCAAACCTGCCTGTATCAGCACCTCCAATTTTCGTAATCCGGTGAGGTGCATGAGCCTATGCGATTAATACCACTGTAAAAGGAGATGCGAAAGTAGGGATTAACCTCTGAGGTCCAGTGCAGTCATCACAAGCATGTATGGAAAAAAGAACGCGCAGGGCATGGGTGTCAGGAAATTCCTGATACAAAATGTATTTGTATATCAGTTTATTTCTTCTAAAAAAAAAAATAAACTGACTCCCGTAGGCGATAAACTCTTTGTCAGATGTTAGGCAAAAAGTGCATGATCACTTTAAGTGTGAAGTGCTTTGAATCTAGAGATACATTTCCCAACCAATCACTTGGAAGAGTGAGTACCAGGTTAATGTTGCGTACAGATGTACCTTACACCTTAGAGGACCAAGGAAGAAGCACCGGTTCTTCGGTGCCGGCCGGAACAATGGTTCTCACTATCTCCACAGCACTTCTGACCCTCAGAGAGGGTTATCTTTGCACCTCATGGAAACCAAGGCAGGATGGTGCATGCATGCAAGCTCCAGAGACTGCAAAGGGACATGTCTCATGAGCAGCACCTCTCTTTTGCCTCCTCTCAGTAACACAAGTCATTTCATTCGCAAAGTTCTCACCATGAGGTCCATGGAGAAAATAATTATCGCTAGTATTGGTCCAGGATGAAAGAAAGCTTACATAAGAAACGCCGTAAAGGGTAACGCAGCGTGGTTGTTAGAGTTGTATAGAGATATAATTCTCAATTTAGTTTATTGTTTAACTCTTTTTATTATATTTATGATGCACATAGCATTGCCCACAAACTCCTCGTCGGCGAGTATGCAATGCAAACACATTATATCGTAAAGCAAATTAAATGAAAAAAAAAAACCAGAGATCTCCCCTAGAACTCACACTCCTCCCCTTAACTGCAAATGACACTGTGTCCGGGCGAGTTGTGGTGATTTGACATTGTTGTTGTATGTAAAGTGAAAGTACAAGTGCCTGTGAAAGAGAAGAAAAAAACTAAAGATGTTGATGCAGTCTCACTTTGTCAAATGACCAAGGTCTTCTGGAGTGTGACAGAGGAGTCTGAGGAAATTAGGAGAAGTTATCTTTGTATTCAGTGGAGAGAATCTTAATGAGCCGTTCCCAATGAGTCTTATATGCCTTGAGTCTGTGATATAGGTGTGATGTATTTTTCACCATGGGGAGAGTTTCCCTCAATTTATGCAGCTATTCTCTAAGCGTCAATGCTGGTTGACTTCCCCTGTGCAGTAAGACTGCCTGTAGAGCCATGATAGTGGTTTCTATCTCGGGTCTGTGGGATATACCACCTGCAAATGGCAGCCCAGAAAACTACTCCAGGACCCTTTGGAATCTGCACAGCAAAAGACAAGTCTAGTTCTTTAAGAACCTATGCAATGTTGGCCAGTTCTATAGTAGATGCTTTGGAGTGCCAGTACCTCCACACTCCTTCGAACATGGTTCTGGTTTTGACTTATCCCATTTAGCTATTTTTTCTGGAGCATGATACCAATACATGAGAATGTTGTAATGGATTTCTCTTATTTTTATGCTCTGAGTAGAGATGCAGGTTTGTCACATAAGCAAACCCAGTTTTCGGGGAAATATCCCAGCCCGCGTCACTGTCTCGCCGTTTCTGTCCAGGTATTTCATCTAACAAGATCGGGCCTAGTAGATGTTGTATAAGGACAATATTATCTTGCAGTTACTGGCCCCGTCCTTCAGCCATTTTAAAGGCTGTAAGTAGGCGAGCTGCCCCGTTTTTTAGGTCTCGGCTAGAAACGCGCTGAAAGCGCGTTCTCGCCAGAGAACTATAGTCGGCGTCTCAGCAGTCTGAGAACGACGAAGTGAGACCAGACCTGGCCGCGTGCAGCGTTTCCCCATAGGATAACGTTGTGCGCGCGGCCAGGTCTTGTATCCACAGCATGGCATGGCAGACCGGATCGCGACGCGCGCCTCTCTGGAATGCAGGGGGAGTCTGCAGAGAGGCGCGCGGCACTGATAAACAGCCATGTTTTTTTTTTTTTCGTCCCGTCTCTGAGCGTGGAATGCGGCCGGATTCAAATTACAAATGGAGCATTTCTCAGATGCAAAAGTCCTGCTGGAAATGCTGCTTAAACGTAACTGCTTCTTAAGGCTGAAAGGAGGAAGGGTTTTGGCACTTTGCAGCTTAATATTTTTCTGCATTGCTCGACGAGGCCAATAATTATTATATAAAGGCGCACACACGTTACTGGAAATGTTATGCATATTCTAACTAGCGGTAGCGTGCAGGGTGGGTACCCCCCAACATTTTACCCGTTTTTGACATGCCTGTATTTTACATGGCACATGTAGAGGCCGGGTGACGCAGAGCTCTACAATGAATACACACGCCTGGAGATTTGCATTGCTATGAATGACAGTGGTTAAATATCGCCTGAAAACGCTCTCACCTACAGCGCAGCACCAAGCCCAGCCTCAGGGGCGCGCAGCTCAGTGGGTGGGAGACAGGGTGCCGGGATCGGGGGTCTTCTGGGAGGTGCAGGGCCAGCTCAGGTCACATGGGAGAGGGTGCATGCTTTTAGTGAGGCAAGACTGTTGCCTCCCCGGAGATGGCTCGCTCAGAAGGGTCCATGCCTGCAAGCCTGTCAATTCCAACGCTGGGTCACATGACCAGCACCTCCCTGCTAAGGATGGGGATAGCTTTCCATGTCAGCTTGCGTCTTCCAATTTCTACTTTACGGGTCTGCTTCAAAGAGGCAGGTGCAGTGGAGAATCATGTTAAGCCCGGCTAATGCGCGGCGCCCGAGGTAGCCCCCGGCCTCACTGTGCACTTTTTGACACTAAACTCTTTCCGTTTCTTTTCTCTTTTCTTTCTCACGCCGTCTCTGAAAGCTAGCTCTTTGCTAGGTTGTCACTAGCTGGTAGGTGTCTTTTCCTAAGCCCTCCGCGAGAGCTGCCTTCCTAAGCTGTCAATGACAGCTGCCCTCACTGACAGCGGCGTGTGTTCTTATGCTTTCACTTTCAGCTGTCTATTTCTCGTGTCCTCACAGAGAGCTGTCTCTTCCGCCATGCCCACATTGACAGCTTTGTCTTTTCTGCGTCCTGCAGGAAGCCCATCGCCCCTACACCCTCCCTCAGTTCTCTGCGTCCTCGTTTAGCGCTCTCCTTTTTCA
This sequence comes from Lissotriton helveticus, assembly GCF_964261635.1. Taxonomy (NCBI): domain Eukaryota; kingdom Metazoa; phylum Chordata; class Amphibia; order Caudata; family Salamandridae; genus Lissotriton; species Lissotriton helveticus. Next base: position 1,864,352,046 of record NC_136057.1, read on the forward strand.
GTACTCTGTACTCTAACGGCTTTTTCTGTCCTCACTGATAGCCGTCTCTAATTGTGGCTGCCACACACTGAAGACTCTCTCGTTCCTGTATCCTCCCTAAGAGCTGTGTCTTTCCTGTAGGTTCACTATCAGGTTCACTATCAGTTAACTCATTGTCTCTTCCCTGCGCTCACAGACACTAACACCTCTCCCTTTCATTTATCCTCTTTTTTGCAGTTTTTAGGTCTAGGCCTAGGTCTTGGTCAGTGTACACTTTTACCAGGCACACACCACTATCCGTCACTGCACTCTTTCACCAGACATACACACCACCAGTTGTCAGTGCATGCTTTCACCGGGCACAAACACCACCAGCCGTCAGTGCACGATTTCACCAGGCACAAACACCACCAGACGTCAGTGCATGCTTCCACCAGGCACACACCACCAGACGTCAGTGCACGCTTTCACCAGGCACACACACTACCAGCCGTCAGTGCACGCTTTCACCAGGCACACACACCACCAGCCGTCAGTGCACACTTTCACCAGGCACTCACACCACCAGCCGTCAGTGCACGCTTCCACCAGGCACACACACCACCAGCCGGCAGTGCACACTTCCACCAGGCACACACACCACCAGCCAACAGTGCACAATTTCTACAGGCACACACATTACCAGCCATCAGTGCACAATTTCTACAGGAACACACACCACCAGCCATCAGTGCACAATTTCTTCAAGCACACACACACCACAAGCCAGCAGTGCACACTTCCACCAGGCACACACACTACCAGCCATCAGTGCACAATTTCTACAGACACACACACAACCAGCCATCAGTGCACACATCAATTGTTAACGCATCCACAATTAACTATTGTAGCAATCGCATTATGGCGCACTTTACTTTCAAACATATTCATCTAAAGCGCAGCATGCCACCATTGCTACAAAAATAAATACAAATTTTTTTTTGCCTACAATTTATAGACTTTTGTTGCAGTTGGTGTTGCAATATTTAGCAATGCCGATAGCTCAAACTTAATTATCCCGAGACCTATTGCATTGTAAATGCTTGTCATTAAGGTTTGGAGAGTCCAGTGCCTGACTTGCAAGTATGCAAACCTTTCTGCTTCTGATATGTTAGACTGATTTTGTATGACCATTTTTAAAGAGAAAGCCTTCTATTATGCACCTTTTCTCACTCCAACCTGGGTAATTTTGCTTCCCCATGGCCGGGAAGAAGTCAGAGTTAAAGAAAATGGGAGTAAACAGAGATTGGTAGGATGTGAGGCCCAGGTGCTCACTCACTTTGTCCCACACAGGCAGTCACCCTACTCACTGGGGAGGAGTATAATCCTCTGCTCCTCCAGGGTCGATGCAACCAAGGGACCTGCCACTTAGGGGTGGCTGCTATCAAATACTACATGCAACACCACCACTCCTTGCATGTCTCTATTTTCTCCAATTCTACTAAATATTGAAGTTGGGTAGCTTGGAAGTATGACAGGATATGCCGGATGGGAAGCTCTCCCTGTGATGTCTGCCACTATAACATCATGTTCTCCGATCTTGGGGTCTTCCCCTCCCTTATGAAGTTGTTTAGTAACACCTTGCATGCTCATGATGGCTCCTGGCCGTCATGCGTCACGGTGGGCATGTGCGCACGACGGCCGGGAACCATCCGAATCCCGCCTGCCATTTATTTCTCCCGCACAGCACGGAAAAATCAACCTGCGTCCAAGGGGTTAAGGACTGGAGGGATTTCAACAATACCCCTGGGACAGCTAAGGGTATTGTATGAAATAAATTTCAAAAAATCTTTGGTAATATGGGGCCAGATGTAGGTGACTAAATACCGAGTGGTAACGCAGAAATTCGCTGAATTTCTGCGTTACCGACCGGTATTTGGCTGAGTGCAATGTAGGTGAGTTTAAACCTACTAGCAAAATAAGGAATCGCAAAATTTGCGATTCCTTATTTTGCTCTTGCATTTAAGTAATCGCTAAATGCGATTCCTTAAACGCAATGTGGGTAGCACAAAAGAAAGTGCACTCTAGGCTTAAGGAATCGCTAATTACCACCAACTTCAAGTTGGTAATAATTAGCAATTTCCCGTAAAAAAGCACTTTTTTGCTTTTTTTAAAGTGCCTTGTGGCACACATTCATGCCCTTAGGGCATTATGTGCGCCACATGTGTACACATGCACATTTCAGGGGTCCAACTGGGTGTCCTTCTGACACCCTGGCACCCTTGAAATAGCTCCCACTATTTGCGATTCTTTAATACCGAATCACAAATAGTGAATATCTTCCCATTCATTCCTATGGGCCTCCTAGCCCATAGGAATGAATAGGTAGGTATTCCTTATTAACGAATCTCAATTTGCGATTCGTTATAAGGAATCACTAATATTTTAGCGATTCCTACCTACATTCAATTTAGCGCGTCCTTAATAGCGATTTTGGTAAAAATCGATATTAAGGACTCGCTAAGGATTAGTGGTGAATCAGTATGGTGAAATATGAAACTAATTTGAGTGGTGGATATTAATCAGTTATTTGGTGGGAGAAGAATAGCGGAGGGATAGAAGGGGAAGATAGGTTTGCATTCATATAGCACCTGTTACCTAGCACTTTCCAGGCGAGTAGCGCGGTACTCCGGAACCCAGGATTAGTGTTGAATATTAGTATAGTGAAATATTAAGTAATTTGAGTGGTAGATATGTTATTCAGTTATTTGGATAGAGAAGGGTAGGTGGCGGGATAGAAGAGGGAAAGATGTTTGTATTTATATAGCGCTTGCTACCCCTGATGGGGTTTTGAAGTGCTTTTTTGGCTAGTAGCATGCTACTTTGGAACCCATAAGGATTAGTGTTGAATTAGTATGGTGAAACATGAAAGTAATTTGAGTGGTAGATATGTTAGTCAGTTATTTAGATTGAGAAGGGTTGGGGAGGGGAGGGGTAGAAAAGGGAAAAAGGTTTGCATTTACATAGCGCTTGTAACCCTGATAGGGTGTTGAAATGCTTTATTGGCAAGTAGCACGCTGCTCTGGAACCCATAAAGGATTAGTGGTGAATTAGTATAGTGGAATATGGAATTTGAGAAGTGAGCATGTTAGTCTGTTGTTTTCATTGAAAAGGATAGCGAAGGGATAGAAGAGTGAAGGATTTGGATTTTATTTTTGAGGTCATAGCAGTAGGAGGAGGCTTTTGGATGAGTAAAAAGGGGTTTTGGAGGGGAAGAGTCAGAGGGAAGAGTTTAGAAAGGGTTGTTTTTGGATTGTCTGTATAGTAAAAGAGTTGTCAGATTATGCAAGGAGGGGTAGAGTAGGAGAGAGTCTAGAAAGGGTTATTTGGGGGATCATAGTAGTGGAATGGGGTTTCGGATAAATGCGAGAGTGGATATAGAGGATATATTGATAGATGTATAGGGTGAGAGATAGCGTAGTGGTTTGGAAAGAGTAGTAGAAAGAAGTTTGAGATGAGTCAGAACGTTGGGCTAGACGATATATTGAGAGAAGTATAGGCTGAGAAATAGGGTGTTGGAAATGCTAAATTAGAAGAAAGTGATAAATATATAGATCCATAAATACATTGAAAGTATATAGATGCATAAAGGACGTAATTATATGTAGATTAAAGATATTGATAGAAGTACAGGATGAGAAATAGGGTAGTGCATTGGATATGGTTTTTCAGGAGTAAAGTGACAAACGCACAGATCCAAGTACATGGAGGTACATAGATGCACAATGGAAGCAAGTACATGTAGACCAAAGATGATTTTTTTTTAACAACATAATTATTCTACATGTTTTTACAAAGCAATACACAAAGATAGGTACATAATCTATAGTGAAAATAAATGTTTATATACAGAGGGATATGCTGTAAATTTCTGTTTGCGTATGGTGCTTATGTGGGGAATAGCCAATTCTTGAGTAGTTTTCTGAAGAAAAGGTGGTTGTCGGTGGACCTTATGTTGGGAGTAAAGACTTCCATAGTTTGGCTGCTTGAATATATAATCCTGTATTTTTTCAGCTCCTCCAACAGGGGTGGCAGCCATAGATCCAGGTCCTCCAACAGGGGTCACCATGGAGACCATTATGTTCTATACGAACATTGTAAATTTAAATATTTCTTTGACCCACCTAACCCCTTTCATTTCTTTTCTGTGTCCAGTGATGTTAGCCAGTAGTTCTAAGGTCAGTGCAAAGAGTAGGGTGGCGATGGTTTACACACTCGTATCATGCCCCTCTCTATTGTTATAGGCAAAGCATTATTCTCACATTTGTGACCTGGTGTGAAGCCTGTTTGATCTGAATTCTATTAGATCTGGAAGTAATGGACCCAAGCGGGCAAGCAGTATATATTTGTAATTAGTTTTATGCCCAGATTTAGTAGAGAAATAAGCCCGCAGGAGAAGCAGCGATTATGGTTTTTTACCTGATTTAGCATATAACACAATTGAAGCTTCTCTGATAGAGCGGGGCACCTGATCTGAAGAACCTTATGAATTTAATAATCTGGTCATTATCTGGGCTAGTTTATGACAATATGTATTATAAAAGATGTTAGGGAACCCATCTGGACTCAGTGCCTTTCCCAGTTTGTTTGCTAATCGCCGTGGCCACTTCCCCTGTTGTAATAGGCTTATCTAGGGTGTCTGTCTATTCCTCAGATATCATTGGTTTAAGATGAGGTTGTAGTGTAGAATCCATTTGATCCACTGAGACATATACCCTGGTAAAACTACTAAAATGTCTCTGCTATGGCACTATCTTTTTGAATGTATCTTTTCTCTTAATTGAGAAGCCTATAGATAACCTGATTTATTGCAGGATGAATAAAATCTTTTTTGGACCGTAAAAGGGTGTATTCTAAATTGATGGCTCTCACATGGGAGCACAATGCCAGAATTTAATGCTAGGGTTTATTTGAGGCTATGCACTTGTGTTTGTTCTCTAGACCAGAAAGCTAATTCTAGTGCTGTCCTCATCTCCTTTCTGGTCTTTAAGTGTGATGTATGCCTTGAATATGGAATGCTCCTAATAACTACCTTGAGGGTGTCTCACAATATGACCATTGAGACATCTGGGGTATCATTCTTGGTAGTCAGATAAAATGGTGACGGCGAACATATGACTTATGGGCATGAGAATAATAGGTGAAGTACAGTTCCCATTTATATTGGTGTCTCCAGACATCTACAAGCCCTCCCATACTCAGTCGCACCCTAAGGCCATCGCCTACCACTCCTCGCCTATCAAACCTTTGTTAAGAGCAGCACATGTGGCTATCCATGACATACCTGCTATTGGGGGCTTAAAATGTGGCTGTGGTGTACCAAGTGTTAGCTTTTTTAACAACTATACCTAGCATTTACCATGCCTTGTTAGAGACTGTCTGATTTATAGTGTCAGAAAGCAGCAACTGCACAATGTGGCTACTACATCTTCCGATTTCGTACTGTGTGAGGAAAAGAATTGAATGGAGGAAAATTTTGAATTCATCTTAGCCAATTCACTCATTAAAAGAGCCTCCTGTAGGAGGCATATGTCCCCATGGCATTTTCTCATGTGGGTAATTACAGCTTGTCTCTTCACAGGATAGCCACAGTCTTTTAAGACTAAATATTTTTGGCAATGTTAAAGTGTATCAGTAACATAGCATTTGACCCCACCATGCACAAAGGTGACTCCTCTGTGAGTGGTATTCTTTGCGATAAAGTAATGAGTACCTTCACCCCTGTGATTATTGCGTATATACGTATTATTATTTACGAAGCTTGGTATCATGGCTACTTTTCTATCTTCCTGAACTACCTCCTATTCGCTACCCTCCTCATTTTCTCTGCATCATTACCAAAAACTTCCACTCTCTTCCCTTCAATACTAACTCATTCTACTCCCCAACTCAAACAACTTTTGAGGATGAATCCCCTTCCACTCCTGTACCTCAGTAATGCTCATCTTGGCACCAAGGGTCTCTGAGAGGTTCTCCGTGGATCTCACGACCTGGGACCACTTCATTGCGACATGGAGATGTATCGGCTGGCCTGTTATTGCTCCAGGGGAGATGCTTTGTCGAACTGACCAGAGTCCACACCTTTTAATTTTTCAACCTCTCTAATGCATTGTTTTTACCTTTTTTGTCTTTTTTTTTTTTGATCGTCTGCTTTTATTGGTTCTAGTGTAAGCATATGAATCAAACAGAACACAACAAAATAATATTTAATCCCTCCTCCATCCCGCCCTCTGTGTACGAATCCACCACAGTTTTAAATTCATTGCATGGCTAAGTCAACAGTCTATAGTATCCCAACCACCTCCCCCATATTTTCTGATGTTTTCTTGGCCGCTTACTGGCTGTCTCTATGGGCTCCTCTTGTTTAACAAACTATTCCATCGCCCTTTTCCACTCTGTCAGGGTTGGTGGGTCTGGGAAAGCCCATTTGCACTCAGTGTCTCATTTGGCTACAATTGTGGCCATCCTGACCAGTGCACTGTCCCCCCGGGCTCCCATTACATCCTCCAGGAGTCCCAGAAGGGCTGCCTTATGTGCCAATTCAATTGTGTGTGTGGGTACGGAAGATCTGCTTCCAATACTGAGCGGTGCTCGGGCATTGCCACACCATGCAGACAAATATTTACTCTGGTGTATGCAGCAGGGACATGTGTGATCCAGGCGTAATCTGGCTCTAGTGAGCAGCTGTGGTGTGGCATAGAGTCTACAAAAAGTGATAGAAGGAATGCTTGAATTAATCTCAGCCACTTGTAATTATTCAAGCTGCATCTCAATTCAGCATTATTTTACACACCATGTCACCTCAGTTTGGACCCAGCTATATGCAAATCAGTCTCGACCCTGCTCCAATCGAACAGTCCAGCCTGAACTGCGGAGTCAGGTCCTCCATGAACACGAGCAACCCAGGACTGGTATCACCCTAGTTATGGGCTCATAAGCCAGGTACAGCTTGGTTCCAGTGAGACATTGTGCATGGGCCCAGGCCTGAGCACACCCATCCCACTTAGGGCGACACAATAAAGTATACAAAAAAAGTGATGAATGGAATGCTTGAATTAATCTCAGCCATTGGTAACTACTTGGCTGCATCCCAATTCATCATTATTTTGCACACCTTGGACCTGTGCAAAATAACAACGGATTGGGATGCAGCCCGGAGTAATTATCAGTGGCTGGGATTACTTACAGCATTCTATGCATCACTTTATTGTATACTTAGTGTGGTGTGAAATAGGTCATGTGAAGATAGTGTAGCTGAATCATTAGAAGGTGTGCCGATATAGCTATCTCCCGGGGGGGCCATACAAGCCTTTCGCCAGTCCGAGTCATCAAAGGCACCCACCCACTGCTCCAACCTGTGTCAAATATTCCCCAAGTGTATTGGGGACGTTGCAAATCAGCAAGCAGTACAACTGAGATATGCCGCCTCACTCTGTGACCTGTTGAACATGGCCCATTTTAGGGGAATTTACCTCTCCGCATGACCGTAGGAATCTGGGCACCTTTCCACTGTACTGAAAAGGGAATGTGTGTACGCTGCCTCCCTTGCATTGGGTAGGGGGTGCGTATGCGATGGGTTTAGGTGCTGTACCTCAGTGCTCCTCGTAAACAGGTACACCACATACCCTGGGCTGGTACGGCACTGGCTAGCAGTGGGACATTTTACCTGAGTGTACCACCTACTGGATAGTCTGTCAACCTTGTAACAGGCTTGCCACTGCAGGTCTATGGAGCGCCATTGCGCCCCTGCCTAGGTTGACATCGTTATGCCTCAGCCAACCCTGAGTGGATCATCCCATACCATGAAGGAACACACCCAGGGAAGCCCTGATCGGCGCGCGGGTGGTTGGCTGAAGGCTGGGCTGGGACATATGGAGATTCCCTGCCCAGGGAGGGAGGAACCCCCCACATCGAGATTCCATTACTTTGGAGTTCGGCTCTTCACAAAGGATACTCCTGGGATGTTGCTGATTCTCTTGTGTGGCCTCAGGGCTCTGAGCACGTCCTCACTGTCAAGACAGTGTGAAAGAGCCGCTGACATGGTGTTCAGAAACATGGGCAGGTCTGCCAGCTCAGACTTGGGAGTGCTCACTGGCCCTTATGCTGTTTCGGGTACGTATCCAGCCTGGCTTTGCAGGCTTGAGGAAGTGCTCTGACACCTATAGGATTTTGGATAGGTGGATGGCCTGCCAATGTGGGCTGCAGAGTGCATACCTGTATTTCTGCTGTTCTAACACCTGGGTCAGGCCTGCCATTGCAGGCCTGTGCCTGCGCGCTTGCACACATGGAGCTAGTGGCAAAGTGCCTGATCTGCCTTTGTAGGCCTGGTTTGCGCAATCACACCTGTGAGAGGGTCGACCTCTGTCCAGCTGGTCCGGGCAGGGTAGTGAGCGTGCACTTGCACCTAAGGTGCCGCAGCCTAGTTAAGCCCATGGCCCAGTCTGCCATCGCAGACCGGCATGTGCGCACCAGCATCTATCATGATTAAGCTCATGAGTAGCCTGTTGTTGCAGCCGATGTGTGTGTGTGCACCTGCACCTATGGTGTCCATGATTGCGTGTGTAGCCTGCTATTGCAGGCTTGTGCGTGCTCACTGACACTCATTCTAGTTAAACCTGTGTTTTGTCTGCTGTTGCAGACTTGGGCGGGTGCCCTTGCAGACTTGGGTGGGTGCACTTGCACATCTGGTGCTTGGGACTATGTGTCCAGCCTGCCATTGCAGGGGTGTGTGCGTAGTGAGGAATACCTGTGTGTGTTTTAAGTATCTATGAGGCTTGCTCTTTCCACAGGTTAACATGGAGAAGGGGTTGACATTACTTCGGGCTGCAATAGTGGATTGCTGCAGAGCAGCCTTATGATGTTTCCCGTCAGTGGATTCGAGAGGCCAAACCCTTTCCATTGGTAAAGGGGATTTTGGCATAACTTGCTTATAAATGCCACTTATAGAATATGGATATTTCTATGTTCCAAGAGTCTCATGTGCCTGCTTCCAGTGGACACCAGGGGTCGGGGAGCACACATGTGCATTCCCCAAACAACAGCGATAAATCAGGGGCTTCCCATGAGAACAGCAGACCTCTGTCATTTGAGGGCTGACTGGAATAGATTGGGGGGAGATGTTTTGACATTTAGCCTCTAGGAGCCAAATCATGGCCACACTAAAGATTAAGATCTGCCTTCCGTTTAGATACCTCGGGATCTGGGTTTCCAAGGACACATCATGCTTTGACGAATGCAATCTCCAGCCCCTACTACGGCGTTTAAAAAAAAGATGTCCTCCACTGGAGATCGCTCCCTTTGTCCCTTCTAGGGCACGCGGTCCTATTTAAAATTATGCCCCTCCCACGTTTCGTGTATGTCCTGCAAAACATGCCTCACCCAGTGGGGACTGCATACTTTAGAGACATTGATAGTACCCGTAGGGAACTTTTGTGGGACGGTAAACCGCCGAGGGTGCTCTTTTAATTGGGAGGGTTAGAGTAGGAGTTGTCCACAGTGTGCATACTATTGATATCATAATGTTACAAGTGGGCCTAGTACTGCTAGTAATATTTCCAAATGTGTTTTATGCCCAAAAGTATGTGATGCTCATGTTATATTGATTGTCAATGTGTGTTGAATACAAACGTTATTTACATAATCCAGTGTGAAGTCTCTTTTGTGACGCTCACGGTTTTTATTGTGAGTGACTGCTGTGCTTTTACATTACACTTTGCCTCTGAGAATAAGCCTGACTTCTCAGTGCCAAGCTACCCAAGGGTGAGCACAGGTTACACAGCGAGTGAAATCACCTGCCCTTGATGGGAATGGTAGGTTCTGCCTGGCTGGGGGCATCCCTTCAGCAAACCAGAAAGTGCCAGTTCCAACACGTCCCATAAGGAGTTTGGCTTCCAGCAGGCTAAAATCTAGCAGGTCATTCAACTTTGTAAAGTAACTTGCCAGTACATGGCGGAGTTGGAGGTATTTATGAAATTGGGTGTGTGAGAGCTTTAATTAAGCCTGTATGTCTTGGAAATACATCATGTGGGATCCTGTCCAGATATCCCCGAGGGTAGTGATCTCTATCAGTTTCCTTGTTCGTGGGTGCGGTCCTTCTCCTGTTTCACTTCACTGTGTGCTATTGTTGTTGGGGAGTACCCTGTACTGTGCTAAAAGCTCATTCGCTGGATGTATCATTGGTGTTGCCCAGGATGCATTTAGATTCATCCAGCGTTTTGACATAGTGTTTGTTGTTGTCCCGGGTGAAGAGTAGGCGGAAGGGGCCCTGACCATCTTGTTGGAGAGAAATCCCACGTTTTCCTGCTAGTTTTGACCCCCGATGATGTCGATAAAGGGCCTAACTCCGAGAGAGCTAGTCCTCAGTGATGTCCTGGTCAATTTGATGTATTGCTCTTTCATCATTGGTATCTGCTTAGTGCTCAGAGACTCTGCATCAACAGCTGTGAATGCAAACCAATCCCAGTGCCCTGCTCCCCTCTCACTGAACCCCTACACTCACTGGGTCTTGGTGGACTTGGCTGCTTAAATGGCAGAAAGGACTGAGGATTCTTGTTAGTCCTTTGCTGAGAGGCGATAGATGCCCCTTCAACAGAGGTGGGTTTGTGCTCATTGCAGATGTTGAGCAGGGGTCCTTCCAGGTTCTAAACCCTGGCCTGGTTCCCTCTGTGGGAGGCCAGTTAATTGCCCTTGCAGTCTTCCATGTTTATTTAAGACAAAGGCAGTATCCTGACGTGTTTTCCTGGCCAGTCTCCACACACCCCGCACCGTGGGCCTGAGCAGGTCCTTGCTGCCGCCGCGGCTGTCACCAGACCCTATTTCTCAAGGTGGCCTCTCTAATTTTGGCACCAGGGCCACAGCAGCTCGCTGCTCCTCGTCTCCTCCTTTAGGTATGTGGCTGACACAGACTGTGAGTGACACAATCTGCACATCCCTGCCAAGGTTTCAGTTTGCCATGTGTGACATTAAAAAACATTCAGTGTAATGATGAGTGACATTTGAACGACTATGTGTGACACTTTCTAAATCAAGCAGTGAAGTTGAGGGAAGCCGATACATATCAGAAATTGCACTCATTTGTGCAACGAGAAACTCTAAGCAGATCTTAAAACTGCTGTAAAGCACGAGAAATGGAAGGGCACTAACCAGAGACAGGCTGCGTGACTGTAGTTCTCAGTAGCAGAGGGCAGGCAGGAACCACAGGTGTTCAGAAGATGATCAATGATCTGATCATTTATGACTGCACACTACCCTAAAAAGCAAATGTTATAGCATAGCAAGTCCAACTATGAGATTATACCATCACTCAGTCGGGTCAATTCAGTGTCCTTGAAAGGCTGCACCACTCACCTGAGACGGACACCGGGCACTGTTCTAAAGCAACAACTTGCCAGTATTTTTTTTCGTGTAAAGGGGGCAACCCTAGCTGAGGTGAGAGCACTAAAAATACAGCAGAGTCATAGTGGGCTATACTCAAGCCTGCACGGCGGGGGAGAAGAGGCACTAGCATTGACCTGTCTCCCTCTCCCACAGGCTTTGGAAAGTGAGATGGGGAGGGGCAGTGGTGAAATGAGCAACTTGAGCTGGCTTGCAAAACCCTGGCATTGTGCACCTACAGAGTGCAGCGTCCCTCACATGTAATAATCAAAGAAAGTTTCCTGCCATTGTGTGTGAGACTGAACGTTAAAAAGCAACCTGCATTTGCAATGCAATAGGTCTCACATTTACGAGACTTTGAGCTATTGGCATTGTAAATGTCAATTGCTTAAATTCTTGCAAATGCAAGACCTATTGAATTGCAAATATTGTTTGTTTCCAAGCGCCCCATGCCGCGCTTGCACTTAATAGAGGCCACACCCCCTTTATGTCAATTGCTTAAATTCTTGCAATGCAAGACCTATTGAATTGCAAATATTGTTTGTTTCCAAGCGCCCCATGCCGCGCTTGCACTTAATAGAGGCCACACCCCCTTTATGTCAATTGCTTAAATTCTTGCAATGCAAGACCTATTGAATTGCAAATATTGTTTGTTTCCAAGCGCCCCATGCCGCGCTTGCACTTAATAGAGGCCACACCCCCTTTATGTCAATTGCTTAAATTCTTGCAATGCAAGACCTATTGAATTGCAAATATTGTTTGTTTCCAAGCGCCCCATGCCGCGCTTGCACTTAATAGAGGCCACACCCCCTTTATGTCAATTGCTTAAATTCTTGCAATGCAAAACCTATTGAATTGCAAATATTGTTTGTTTCCAAGCGCCCCATTCTGCGCTTGCACTTAATAGAGGCCACACCCCCTTTCTTTAGATGAGCCACGTCTAAAGAAAGGGGCTTGGCCTTGATTAACTGCAAGCGCAACATGAGGCGCTTGGAAACAACAAACAAAAAAAATATTTGTAAAGCAACAGGTCTCGCATTTGCGAGAGTTTAAACTAATGTAATTTACAATGCCAGTAGCTCAAATTCTCCTAAATGCGAGACGTATGGAATTGCAAACAAGCAGCTGCCATTGGCCCGGCTGCTTGGAAAGTGAAATTGCGCATGTTGCGCTGAATACAAGGAAAGCATGTCGCGCAGCCACGGTCTGTGCAGTTAACAGCGGGAGGGGAGGATTCCAAGGGACGATGCAGTGGGGAAATTATTTAATAATTAATTCTCCCCCTTCATTATCCCTTAAAATCCTCCTCCCCCCTACGTGGCCCCACTGCTGTTAGCTGCACAGACGGCTGCTGACGTCGTGCCTGCAGTGGGGCAAAACCCATAGAAGGAATTAGTGCTTACATAGTAAATAACACAGACGGTGTAACAAGTGAAGTAAAAGGGCCAGTCCTCATGGGAGGCTACAAATGAAGACAAGGCAGTACTAAGGAGGGACTAACAAGCTGATTACTGAATCAGAAGCCAGCACTTACAAGGGATAAAGACACGCCATTGAAACATATGGACGGAGAGTGAGCGGAGCTTCAAGTGTATACTCTAATACAGCATACCTCGCAGAGGAGCGGATGCACTTTCCGGGCTCGACCTAAAAAGCATTAATAGCAGTGTAAGCATTTGAAGGAGTAACAAAATCATTCCAGTCACTTACTTCTCTGCAGCAGGCAGCAATTCAGTAACACGCCTGGTGGTAACTGCTAACTGCAACTCAGACTATCCCCGGCGGCCCGCCCGCGGCATCACCACCCACCAGGCATGACTGATGATGATTCTGAGGGTTGCTTGTCTGATTAGAGCAGGCTGCAGCTGAGGAACCACTCTGGCGGCTGCCAGGTGCACTCAGCTGCTGTCGTCGGGTTGGCTTAGGTCGGGGTTCATCTTTAGATTTTCTGCTGCGGTGCAAGCTGCCAAAACGTTCTTAAGAACTGCTGCCAGTACCTGCTCGCGCCGCGGGTAGCAGTACCCCCCTTTACAGACGTCACTCAGTTGTATAGGTAATGCTGTGGTGCTGGGTGAATGTGTTACACTGTTACAGCTGCTGAGCCCCCCCCCCCCCCCCCCCCCCCAAGCCTGCCAGTAGCACTCAGCAGCACGCACTGTGACCGTGTGATTCTACTCCAGTTTAAATTCAGTAAGTAATGGTGCATTAGCAGCGCTCCCGCTTTGGCAGCCGAGTAGACGCTATAATGCGTGACTTTCCATTTCAGTGCTATGATGCGGACCACCACACTGAAATGTGTTAGTCTAACTCCTGATCCGTGGTACTTTGCAGGCCTGTCTGGGGCTGACCTTGACTCCCGGCTCCTCTGCAACTTCTTCAAGATGGCATCCAGTACAAGTGGCTGTGCCTGTCTGAACTAAACCTCGTATCCGGCGGTATCTACTGCCCCCAACTGTTCCAGAAAGCAACTTTTGAGCCACCACTCCTCTGTACCAGCTCTGCTCTCCTTGGGCATCTGTATAGTGTTAATACGGGGAAAATCGGAGGGGTAAGAAGCGGAGCCCCGGAGTCATGTTAGCTATATTTGTTTGCTGCCAATCCCTTGCCAAAAGGATAACGTGGCCTGGTAGAAAATTATTCAGAGAGACTGCAGCAATAAGAAATCAGAAGCAGTTTGACATTAACACAATACGAGATGTAACTGAAACTTAACCAGTAGCATGCCCTAAATTGGGAGAGAAAAAAGATTTAGTACAAAAAGCAATCGGGGAAAACCAAGTGTTGGGGCAATGCAGGACAGTCAACCTGGAGTGATGTTTTGTTAGCGATTGTAAGGTTACTCAACACGTGTGGACTACCCCTGCAGAATGCTGGGCTATTAAAAAATACCCAGAGAAATAAGCTGGATTTTTTTTTTAGTAAACGAAACAGTAAAAGAAATAGGCAAAGATGCATGTTTTTTTTCAGCACTCGCAGTCATTTCAAACCAGGAAAATGTACTGCCAAGAAAGAAAAAGATTCTTTGCTAAACAGGAAGCAAACGGTGGCAGATAACAAGGTTACAAGGCCTGTGTCTAGAATGCACAAACTGAACAAGGGAACAGACATTATTTAACAAAATAATAAACAGGAAATATGATGTAGAAGCAGCAAGGACTTAACTGTGAGCTGAGCAAAGAAAAGGAAGGAAGCTTTCTGTGCTACATTGGCCTATGTGTTTGACACATGTGTTTTGTGATATGTGTTCGTAGGAGAGTACTTCTTCCATTGCTAATGTGGTGAGTGTAGCTGAAGATACATGTCTGTTATTGGCCTCCAAGCCTTGGCATTTAATTTATCTCTGGTGACCTACGATTCCTGCTGTAATTCAATTGTAGAGCCCCTTCAGTGCCAGTGTAATTATGACATTAGTAAATGCAGGGCAGCTGACTGGAAGAGTGTTTATAGAATGCAGGAGTTGGTTATGGTGCAGCTATGTACCACACAACTGTATGAATTAATGACGTCAGCGAGATGGGTGTCTTCCTGGAAGTTTCACTGTGACATGGACAATAAGTGCAGAGCTCGACTTGGTTACTTTTTAACTGCTACTAAGATCCCTAATAAATTTGCTAGCCCTTTAACTGTTGGCGCTAGTAGCATACACGCAGTTATTGCAGGTACTATTAAACAAGTGCTCCTGGTTATAGTTCTATCACTAATATTAGAAGAACTGATGCTACCTCTCCTACTAATGACTCTTGGAGTCATTGTTTGCTAGTGCTATTCATATTGTTATTTAGAAGACTGTATGTTTACAAATGTTGCTATTAAGGAAAGGCCTAATTTGCTTCCGTGCTTATTTGGGACGAACTGAGACTGATGAGAAGTATTAAAATGCTGTACAGTATTGACTTGTGAGGGCTGGCAGAGATGTTGCTCCAAGATGGGGCAGTATAGAACCGCCCACGCTAGACCACTGTAGTATGGACTGGTCGAGGATGGGAGAAATGTCAATATACCATGGAGAAGCTGCAGTAAGAAGTTTGAGAAAATTAGGTGGCCACGGTTTGAATACTGTGGATATGGATAGTAATGGCATGATTACAACAGCATTGGCTGCTAAACCCGGAGGTCTCACATTTTGGACCGGTTGGTTTTGTCAATAAAATGTTAGCCATGCTCCGCAGCATCCCTGAAGACGAGGTCCAGGGTAACTAGGCCGGAATCCAGTGTGGTTGCGTGTAAAGGTATTGTGCATGATATAGTGAGTTTCAAGACTTGTGCTGTTGAGACCCTGGTCAATCTGTCAAGAGAGGCGACCCTCCATATCTTGGAAGTCCCATTGGTTATCCCGCAAAACTCCTTGATCAGAGAAATGAAAAGTAAGCTGAGAAAGCTTTTGGAGCTACAGTTGAAGCTGGATCAGTCCAAGCTAAAACATGTCTGTTTTCTCCGCTCTAAACCCGAACGGTGAGTAGCACAGCCAATGGTGACGGTGGTGCTCTTTTCTGCAGAACTGAGAGAAAGTACTCCAGATGACAATCCCAAAATAAGTGTTCTTGGTAGTGAGCAGCCTGATTTGCCCAAATTGTATCCTGACATATTGGATAGGCAACATAAGTTGTTTGCTTTGAAAGGGAAAATGATCACCAAGGGTCTTGTAGAGTTGGCTTGCTTCTTGTGAATCGTAAAGTGGAACTCATTGGAAAGCGCTATGTTTTCACCCAGGTGGATTCCATTAGAGCCATTTTAGATGGTCTTCTCACTTGTCCCGGTTGATTAACATTGGTTATTTAGGAAGTCATGTTTGCAGATCCTTTATGGAGGCTAAAAATGTGGTACTATCTGAGAGACACTGTCCTTGGGACTCTCCTTCGAAGTTATTGGTTTTCTTTTGTTTCTCTGTTTTCATTTTCTTCCTTCATGCACCCTTTGGGTGACATTGGTTTTAGGTCGAGCATTCGAGACCTTTTGTGTATACTTTAGTTTAAACTTCTGTGTGGGCTGAAAGCCTGCCCACTGCTTTACATTTGTTTGTTTCTGGGTCCTTTAAAAATCCTTGCTTGCTAGTGGTCAGTCCTGCTTCTTTATTCTTCACCTTTGTCTTTCATTTTCTCCCTCGGATAAGGGACCAAGTACTGTATCTTTACGCTTTGGTTGTTTATCTGTCGTTCGGGCGACTTTTTTTTTTTTATTTCTTCCCTGCTCATGTTGCACTGTGGGCTCATGTTCTGCTTCGGCATCCGTATTTTATTGCATCTTTCCTCCCACCCCTGCTGTTGTTGTTGCTGCTGTTATTTACTTTTCGTTATGTACATCTGCTCTAGTGTAATTACAGTGTACGACGCCAGCGCGTAACGTTGCCTTTTGAGCAAGGCATCCTGAGAGTCTCTTTTTTGATCCATAAATTGGCAACCATCCCATATAATGCTTCGTTATTTTCAAGCTGTGTTCTGCTGTTCCTCCGCCTAGCACAACTAGCAGGGTTCGGCTAAAATTCAGGAGTGCAATGAGCGGTCGCATCACAGAAACATCTCAAACGAAGAGTTTTTCCAACTGGAACTGTGAACACTGCACAGTACATTCCCACTTGTGCTTTATTCAACGTCTTAACCAACCGCTCTTCCGAAAAAAACTTGTCTGCTCGGGTGGCCGTCTTTCAAACAGTGGACCAAACGTAAGAATTTCTGCTCGCTTGGGACTGGGAGCGATGTTTGTGATTGTGGCAACCTCCAAGTTCATAATGTTTAATTGAAACAGGACTGACTTAAAACACCTCCGTTTGTAGTAGCATTCTCATTTGAATTTTTTTTAAAGTTACTGCATCTATTTCTACTTCAAAAGGAGGATAGGACAAACACGCGTGTACACTCCCCAGCCAATTAGCATTTTGGATTTCTATATGGTGCATTAGGATTGGCTTCTGTGCGCCCAATGCTCCAATTCTAGGTCTCTAGGTCATTTTAATTCCTTTTTGCAAGCGACAGTGTATTTGAGCAGTTATTATTGGCTCCACTTAAAATTAACTCACTACAGCATGTGGCAACCATCTGGTATCAATTGGCTACAGTCATGGCTCATTTTTCCGAATAAACACTTTTTGTAGCCACTTTTATCATGTTTTTACTATGGGCCACTTAATACCGTCTAATTAAAATATCTCACATAGGTGCATGTCTCATTGCTATCAGCATGTCGCAATTAATTGCTGATACTCTGCATAATCTGTGTCTGTTATTGACTACTTGGGTAAATGATATTATTTGTTTGGATAGATGCACAGCTTATAGTTTGGTCAACCGGTAGTCTGTAGTGTACTATTTGGTGTACAATTTGGTGGTGCACAACAAGGAGGCGTCGAGTGTCCTACGACGTCGAAGCTATAACCAAAAAATGTGGGGCTAGAGAGCCTCTAGTTCCATCCCTCAGTTGGCACACACATTCTCGATGTTCCTTTCGTGAAAGAAAGCTACTTCCATTCAAAGTTCATTTCTCATCTTGAGAGTTTATTTAATGTTCGTTATTGTTAAGTATATTTCAGTTATTTTCTTTTTCAAGTTCAAACAAATCAATTTGTAAATCGGGCATGATTATTTTCCACATATCCAATGCATTTCGAGCATTATTGGCATGCTCTTCATCAGGGAAATAGACACTAGAAACAATAATATATACAAATGATTATTAGCGGTAGTTGAGTTAACATTAAAAAAACAATCAACTATACTGTGATTTGCATTTTTTCATTGCACAGTTAAAGTATTAAAAGCATACTTAGAGTTCCAGGACATCTTAAGCTCAGTGGTGCATTTGCACGTGCAATACGTATATACATGAATTTACTGTGTCCTAAAGCATAAATTAAATGGGTTAAAAAACATGCGTTTAAACGCGATAGTTTGCTTACATGCCCTTCGTGATGTGTTCTCCTGCAAATCTGTGAAAAACGAATGAAACGAAAAGGATGTGTAAGTGCCTGTGGTCAAAGCGGTAATCCGCAAAGCTCTTTCTTAGTTTAAGCGATGGTTGACACTGACCTGTTTAGCAACGGGTGAAAGCTATCCGAAGATCTCTTCCAAAGGACGCCGGTGAAGCAGTAGCTTCCCGCCTTACTCCTATTCAAACCTTAGGGTATCACGTGGTTTGGCCGGTAATAGAAGTGGACAACAGACTCAGGGGCTTTTAGTTAAAGTCTGATTTGTAAATAAAACATGTCTAAGTGTGATATACCGGGTAATTTTACGTTAGGTATTAAGACGGTTGTAATCTACAAATTCCATTATAGAATCAAAACGTAAAGGTGAAAAAGGAAAAATTAAAGATTTGAAAATGGGAAGATCGTGGTATCGAACTAGGTGCGCTTGGACTGAGGTGATGCCTGTTCAGCTCTGTTCGCTATGGTGATGCTAAGGCTACAAACAGCTACCTAGGGGTACATATTAGTGCATAGTGTCAAAGTGAGGGTGTGCCCAATGACGGCAAGATAAGTACAAAGAGCAAATTATTTATAAATAACATGAAAATTCAATTCTCTCATTGATCCCCATCGGGTTTTGCGTAGATAATTTGTGGATCCAATAATTTTCGCGTCTCAAGAGGAACTTATTATTGTCTCTTCCCTCATATTTTTGGATTGTCTCAAGTACTATAAATTTCATTTGAGAAACATTGTGTTGTTTTTCTGTGAAATGCGCAGACAGTGCTGATTTCATGTTTTTAAGTCTGATGTTGGACTTATGCTCTGTAAGGCGTATCTTGATTCAACGCTCAGTTTTGCCTACATACATTTTTCCACAAGGGCACTTTATGCCATATATTAGATTGTTAGTGTCACATGTTGCATTTACTCTGAGCTTGATGGGATTGCCCTGAGTTGGATGGTTCACAGTGTTGCCCTTAATAACATTGTTGCAGTGTCCACAATTTAAGCAGGGCTTTGTCCCTGCATATCTTATGTTTTCTTTTGGTTTGTTTTGTAAAATTTCCCCCAGGTTTTTGGCTCTAGTATATGCAAAAAGAGGTGGTTGGATGAAAGCATTTCTGAAGTCTGGTTCAAGATTGAGGATTGACCAATGTTTCAATATGCTCTGCTTGAAATGTTTGCTGGTGGTAGAATATTTGGAAACCACTACTATCCGTGGTTGTTCAGGTTTAATTGTTGGTGTTAACAGTTTCAATCTGTCTGTGTCCTCGATTCTCTTTCTAGTATCTTGTATCAAGGTTATCGGATAGCCTCTCTGATGGAATTTATTGGACATTTCGTCGAGTCTGGTTTCCAATGTGGTTTCATCTAATGCAATTCTCTTAACTCTTGCCATCTGGGAATATGGTAAATTGCGTATCAGGTTTGGTTCGTGGAAGCTGGAATGTAACAACAAGTTATTTCTGTCTGTTGGTTTAACGTACAGGTCAGTAGTGAATCCCTTTGGGGTTACCGTTATTTTGACATCTAGGAAATTAACCGATGTGTCAGAAATGTCCCATGTGAGTTGGATTCTTTGGTCGATGGTATTAAATGCAGTGAGCGCCGCATTCAGTTTTGCTTCCGTGTCTGTCCATATAATGAAAAAATCATCTATGTAGCGTAGTATCAGTCTCAAATGATCAGTCCATCCTGTGTGCTTCAAGATATGTTGAGTTTCATACCAGTGCATGAAGGTGTTGGCATACACAGGTGCAGCCGAATTGCCCATTGCCATCCCGGTGAGTTGTTGATACCACTCCTCGTTAACTTTGAAGTAGCTGTGATAAAGGGTAAAGTACATGAGCTCCATGAGAAATAGTTGAAAATCTTGGTCTAGATTCGTGTTCAGTAAAGCTGACTCCATAGCTTCAATCCCCATGTCATGGGGTATGCTCGTATATAGACTGCATACGTCTGCAGTGCATAAGATTACTTTCTCTGTTTGAATGAATGGGATTTGTTGTAGTTTCAACAAAAATTGCGATGTATCCTTGATGTACGTGGGAGTAGCTTGTACCGATGATTGCAGGTATCTATCAATGAGTTGTCCTATGGGTTGGTGAATGCTTCCTCTGGTGGATACTATTGGTCTCATGGGAGGGTCTCCCAGGTTCTTATGAATTTTGGGTACCATTCTCAAGGTTGGACTTCTTGGGTTGGTAGTTAACAAAAAGTTTTTGGTCCTTTCCGTTATGATCCCCTGTTGATGTGCCCTGTCGATAATGTGTTTCAACACTTTCGAATATTCTTGTGTGGGATTAGATTCCAATTTGAGGTAAGTTGTCTGATCACTAACGTGTTCCATCACCTTATTCTTGTACATCTGTGTGTTCATAATGACGATTGCTCCCCCTTTGTCCGCTTTGGTAAGGGTTATGAGGTCATTCTCTGCTATTCTACGCAATGTGCTTAAGTCTTTTTGTGTGATGTTTCTGGTTTTGGGTTTATGATGTTTGATTTTTTTGAGATCCTGTTTTACTAGATTCTCGAAGAGGTCTAGTGTCTTATGACTTGTTGGCGCTTGGAATGTGCTTGCTGGACGTAATCCCAATAGTTGATCCTTTCTTTCTTGTGGTTGTTCCGGTATTACGTTGTCAAAAAAATGTCTGAGTTTAAGTTTTCTCATGAGTTTGAAAAAGCTCACTTCATGTTCTAGATGATCTGTGGAAGTCGTGGGTACAAACGAGGTGCCCTTCTCCAGTAGTTTTAATTCGTAGTTACTAAACTTCTGATCACTAATATTGATCACCAGGTGTTCTATGGTAGATTCTTCTTGGATTTCTTTTCTTTCTCCTTGGTTGTGGTAGTAGTGCTTCGGGTGTTCGGAGGATCTCGTTCTTTTTCCTTTTCTTTGCCCTCTCCTGGGTCTCCTTTTTGCGCTTGTCCCTGGTCTAAAAAAGGACTCTTGTCCCGTGTTCGACTAGTGGTCGGTTCCTCAGTGGACGGTTGTTCTCGTGATGTTTTCGTGGGTTGTCCTTTGCGGCCTCTTTGGCTAGGATCACTATCCGTGGAGGAAGTGTCCGTGTTTGAGTTGTAAGGACGGTTTCTTCTTTTCTGTGCATAGATGTCGGCCCATGTGTAGACCTCGTCTAGCCGGTAGTCCAAGGTATCCCGCTTGAATTTACGCTACACTAGTCGAACACGGGACAAGAGTCCTTTTTTAGACCAGGGACAAGCGCAAAAAGGAGACCCAGGAGAGGGCAAAGAAAAGGAAAAAGAACAAGATCCTCCGAACACCCGAAGCACTACTACCACAACCAAAGAGAAAGAAAAGAAATCCAAGAAGAATCTACCATAGAACACCTGGTGATCAATATTAGTGATCAGAAGTTTAGTAACTACGAATTAAAACTACTGGAGAAGGGCACCTCGTTTGTACCCACGACTTCCACAGATCATCTAGAACATGAAGTGAGCTTTTTCAAACTCATGAGAAAACTTAAACTCAGACATTTTTTTGACAACGTAATACCGGAACAACCACAAGAAAGAAAGGATCAACTATTGGGATTACGTCCAGCAAGCACATTCCAAGCGCCAACAAGTCATAAGACACTAGACCTCTTCGAGAATCTAGTAAAACAGGATCTCAAAAAAATCAAACATCATAAACCCAAAACCAGAAACATCACACAAAAAGACTTAAGCACATTGCGTAGAATAGCAGAGAATGACCTCATAACCCTTACCAAAGCGGACAAAGGGGGAGCAATCGTCATTATGAACACACAGATGTACAAGAATAAGGTGATGGAACACGTTAGTGATCAGACAACTTACCTCAAATTGGAATCTAATCCCACACAAGAATATTCGAAAGTGTTGAAACACATTATCGACAGGGCACATCAACAGGGGATCATAACGGAAAGGACCAAAAACTTTTTGTTAACTACCAACCCAAGAAGTCCAACCTTGAGAATGGTACCCAAAATTCATAAGAACCTGGGAGACCCTCCCATGAGACCAATAGTATCCACCAGAGGAAGCATTCACCAACCCATAGGACAACTCATTGATAGATACCTGCAATCATCGGTACAAGCTACTCCCACGTACATCAAGGATACATCGCAATTTTTGTTGAAACTACAACAAATCCCATTCATTCAAACAGAGAAAGTAATCTTATGCACTGCAGACGTATGCAGTCTATATACGAGCATACCCCATGACATGGGGATTGAAGCTATGGAGTCAGCTTTACTGAACACGAATCTAGACCAAGATTTTCAACTATTTCTCATGGAGCTCATGTACTTTACCCTTTATCACAGCTACTTCAAAGTTAACGAGGAGTGGTATCAACAACTCACCGGGATGGCAATGGGCAATTCGGCTGCACCTGTGTATGCCAACACCTTCATGCACTGGTATGAAACTCAACATATCTTGAAGCACACAGGATGGACTGATCATTTGAGACTGATACTACGCTACATAGATGATTTTTTCATTATATGGACAGACACGGAAGCAAAACTGAATGCGGCGCTCACTGCATTTAATACCATCGACCAAAGAATCCAACTCACATGGGACATTTCTGACACATCGGTTAATTTCCTAGATGTCAAAATAACGGTAACCCCAAAGGGATTCACTACTGACCTGTACGTTAAACCAACAGACAGAAATAACTTGTTGTTACATTCCAGCTTCCACGAACCAAACCTGATACGCAATTTACCATATTCCCAGATGGCAAGAGTTAAGAGAATTGCATTAGATGAAACCACATTGGAAACCAGACTCGACGAAATGTCCAATAAATTCCATCAGAGAGGCTATCCGATAACCTTGATACAAGATACTAGAAAGAGAATCGAGGACACAGACAGATTGAAACTGTTAACACCAACAATTAAACCTGAACAACCACGGATAGTAGTGGTTTCCAAATATTCTACCACCAGCAAACATTTCAAGCAGAGCATATTGAAACATTGGTCAATCCTCAATCTTGAACCAGACTTCAGAAATGCTTTCATCCAACCACCTCTTTTTGCATATACTAGAGCCAAAAACCTGGGGGAAATTTTACAAAACAAACCAAAAGAAAACATAAGATATGCAGGGACAAAGCCCTGCTTAAATTGTGGACACTGCAACAATGTTATTAAGGGCAACACTGTGAACCATCCAACTCAGGGCAATCCCATCAAGCTCAGAGTAAATGCAACATGTGACACTAACAATCTAATATATGGCATAAAGTGCCCTTGTGGAAAAATGTATGTAGGCAAAACTGAGCGTCGAATCAAGATACGCCTTACAGAGCATAAGTCCAACATCAGACTTAAAAACATGAAATCAGCACTGTCTGCGCATTTCACAGAAAAACAACACAATGTTTCTCAAATGAAATTTATAGTACTTGAGACAATCCAAAAATATGAGGGAAGAGACAATAATAAGTTCCTCTTGAGACGCGAAAATTATTGGATCCACAAATTATCTACGCAAAACCCGATGGGGATCAATGAGAGAATTGAATTTTCATGTTATTTATAAATAATTTGCTCTTTGTACTTATCTTGCCGTCATTGGGCACACCCTCACTTTGACACTATGCACTAATATGTACCCCTAGGTAGCTGTTTGTAGCCTTAGCATCACCATAGCGAACAGAGCTGAACAGGCATCACCTCAGTCCAAGCGCACCTAGTTCGATACCACGATCTTCCCATTTTCAAATCTTTAATTTTTCCTTTTTCACCTTTACGTTTTGATTCTATAATGGAATTTGTAGATTACAACCGTCTTAATACCTAACGTTAAATTACCCGGTATATCACACTTAGACATGTTTTATTTACAAATCAGACTTTAACTAAAAGCCCCTGAGTCTGTTGTCCACTTCTATTACCGGCCAAACCACGTGATACCCTAAGGTTTGAATAGGAGTAAGGCGGGAAGCTACTGCTTCACCGGCGTCCTTTGGAAGAGATCTTCGGATAGCTTTCACCCGTTGCTAAACAGGTCAGTGTCAACCATCGCTTAAACTAAGAAAGAGCTTTGCGGATTACCGCTTTGACCACAGGCACTTACACATCCTTTTTGTTTCATTCGTTTTTCACAGATTTGCAGGAGAACACATCACGAAGGGCATGTAAGCAAACTATCGCGTTTAAACGCATGTTTTTTAATCCATTTAATTTATGCTTTAGGACACAGTAAATTCATGTATATACGTATTGCACGTGCAAATGCACCACTGAGCTTAAGATGTCCTGGAACTCTAAGTATGCTTTTAATACTTTAACTGTGCAATGAAAAAATGCAAATCACAGTATAGTTGATTGTTTTTTTAATGTTAACTCAACTACCGCTAATAATCATTTGTATATATTATTGTTTCTAGTGTCTATTTCCCTGATGAAGAGCATGCCAATAATGCTCGAAATGCATTGGATATGTGGAAAATAATCATGCCCGATTTACAAATTGATTTGTTTGAACTTGAAAAAGAAAATAACTGAAATATACTTAACGATAACGAACATTAAATAAACTCTCAAGATGAGAAATGAACTTTGAATGGAAGTAGCTTTCTTTCACGAAAGGAACATCGAGAATGTGTGTGCCAACTGAGGGATGGAACTAGAGGTTCTCTAGCCCCACATTTTCTGTTATTGACTACACCACATTGGAGTACACAGATCTGGTTATGCTCGCTGTTTTTAAAAATGTTGTTATAGTCAGTGTTAATACACAAGATAATGGACAGACCTCCTTGTTTGCTTGCATCCGGCCTATAATTACTATTTTGTCAAAGATTGGTCACAATGTATTGGAGCAGACTGCTTTGACTGTCTTTCGTCTATTTCTGCAGCCCATGATATTAGATGCTTTATTCCCGAAATATTCATGCGGTGCGTGCAGTCATTCGGATTAGTGCTAGATGTGCTTTCAGGCACATATATAAATGGGACATTATTGTTTATTAGGACACATTGACATTCCCCCCTCCCTGTTTTGAAATATGTGATTGTAGGACACCTCAATTGAGAGGGGGCAACATTGACAACAATTGCCTAAGTGCCACTATATTAGTGTATTTGTGTTATGTGTTATATTATCACTGCATGGCGCCGTTAACCTTTGCCTGGTGATTCTAGGTAAGAACTGTTTTATATTCTTCACCTACCGACTCACAGTTACCGTCAGTTCACCATTTTTAATTCCCACCAAAGGAGTAAAATCTTTTTATAATTACTTTTTTAGTCGTACCGTTATCATTGTTTTCTTGCTTTTGAGAAAAACTCATTTAAATGTGTAATACATGCATATCCTGCGCATGCCTTTACATTTATTACCAAGGAGCCGAAGCTTTTGACTGCCTAGTCATTGGTTCGAGTCCTAGCGCCTGCACCCACCCTTTGGAGGTATACCATAGAGTGGCCAACACTAAACATCTGTTAACCAGCGCCAAGATGCCCGCAGGGGCGAGCATGCACCTTCAGAAGGCTTCTAATAACAGGGCAAACGCTATACCGGGTTCTGAAGTTGTTTCCAAGTCCCTATATGCCGGCATCAGCCCCAGGCCTGCATGCCTTTCTGAGGCAGTGACTTGTTTGTTCTCCCAGTTTATCTGTAGAGGCACCCACCTTTGCCCCGCTCAGCCCACAACTCTTCCTTTGAGACGCAGAAAGCGCCTAGAGGTGAATCCAGCTACCTGGTGCACTGCACATACACCAATGGGGAAGCTGAGCATAAGGTTCCTGAAGACACTTTACCGAATACTTTAAAAGGCTCGCAAATGTCTGCCTGTCTTTCTGTCTTTCTGTCTGTCTGCCTGCCTGCCTGCCTGCCTGCCTGCCTGCCTGTCTGTCTTTCTATTTATCTATCGCTCGCAAATTTCTCTTATTCTCCAATACTCGTATCTTGGGCCCTTGAAAGCTGATGGGGGCGAGGAACCAGGGAGAACAATATGGGGAAAAGAAGACAACCTCTAAGTTACTCCCTTAGAATTGTTGGTGGGTATAACTCCAATTATTCATAAACATGGTTGAATTTATTGTAAGCCATGGACATACATGATGCATATATATTATTTTTCACTCATTTATTTACGTTCACACTTGTAATTCTCATCCCCAATTTTGTTTTCCTTGTTTTCTTTTTTAATATCAAAACAACTTATTTTAACAAATACGTGACTTCCTTAAATTAGAAGGAAAGGCTGTTCTCACCTACCCAACAGCCTCTCATACAACATACACACCACACCCTTTCATACCACACATATAGTTAAAACCAAGAATATAAGGGCAGGAATGCCTCCATATCTTCATGGGCGCTTATACATGCAGTATCATATCTACAGAATTGTTGTGTGATACTATCCAAGGTCACAAATTGTGAGTAGTTACCCATGACCATAAAAAAACCTTTCATAATACATGCATAATCCAATGGAAATCACACATTTCTTTTCGTTCCTACTAGTTAGCAAACAATGCACCTTTTGTGACTTGTTTGTTCTCCCAGTTTATCTGTAGAAGCACCCACCTTTGCCTCGCTCAGCCCACAACTCTTCCTTTGAGATGCAGAAAGCGCCTAGCGGTGAATCAAGCTACCTGGTGCACTGTACATACACCAATGGGGAAGCTGTGCATAAGGTTCCCGAAGACACTGTACCGAATACTTTAAGAAGGCTTGCAATATCTATCTATCTATCTATCTATCTATCTATCTATCTATCTATCTATCTATCTATCTATCTATCTATCTATCTATCTATCTATCTATCTATCTGTCTAGCTAGGATTTATATAGTGCGCTACTCACCCATGAGGGTCTCAAGGTGCTGGGGGGATGCGGGGGGGAGGTCAGGGGGGGCAGCTCCGGATCATTTGAAGTACCAGGTCTTGAGGTCCTTCCTGAATGTGTGCAGGGTCAAGGAACATCTGATGTTCACAAGAAGCTCGGTCCAGGTCTTGCTTGCGATGTGGGAGAAGGCTCTCCCGCCTGTTCTATTTCTGCGGATGCGGGGGACCTCTGCCAGGGCGAGATCGGTGGATCGGAGGTTCCTCTTGGGGGCGTGGAAGGATAATTTCTCGTTCAGTTATTTGGGTCCGATGTTGAGTGATTTGTGGGTGAGGAGTTTGAAGGTGACCCTCATCCGACGGGTAGCCAGTGGAGGTCTCGTAGGTGTTGGGTCATGTGTTCGTGACGCGGTGTCCTGAGGATGAGTCTGGCTACAGCATTCTGGATGCTTTGAAGTTTGTGTAAAAGGATTCTGTTGATACCGGCATATAGGGCATTGCCATAATCCAGTCTGCTGGTTATGAGTGTGTGGGTGACGGTTCTTCTGCAGTCGGGGGGGGATCCATTTTAAAATCTTGCAGAGGATGCGTAGGCAGTTGAAACTGGTGGAGGCGACGGTGTTGATCTGCCGGTTCCGGTTCATGGAGAGGGAGGAGTCGAGGATGATGCCGAGGTTTTGAGCGTGGTCTGTGGGGGTAGGCAGGCTCCAGAGGGCGGCGGGCCACCAGGTGTTGTCCCAGGCGGAGGTGCAGGGTCCGAGGATGAGGACCTTGGTCTTCCAGTCGTCTGGGAAGATGCCAGACGTGAAGGAGGCGTTGATGGTCCGTCCCAGTTTGGGTGCGATGGCAGCGGTGGCCCTGTGTAATATGTGCGGTGGGCAGGGGTCCGTTGGGGCTCCTGAGTTTTCTTCATGGATGCGGTGATGTGTTCTATGGTGGCGGGATTCCAGGCCATGATGGGTGGCTTATCGGCGACGAGGGGGGATGTCCGGCATCTGTTTGTTGAAGTTGTCATAGAAGACCTTGATCGTCAGATGGAAGTAGCAGCTGAGCTTGTCGCAGAGTTCTTGGGAAGGTGTGACGTCCCTGGCTTCGCTGGGGGGTTTTGCGAACTGCTGTATGACGTTGAACAGTTCCTTGGTGTTGGTTGCGTTGGTCTGGAACTTGTCTCTTATGAAGGTCCGTTTGGTGTCTCTTATGCGCTGGTGGTATTCCTTCAGGGTGCTCCTGTGATGGTTCCGTGGTTTTCTGGTTTCGCTAGGTTTTCTCTAGGCGTCTGCTGGAGCATCTGGCTTCTTGTAGTTCTGTGGTGAAACAGGCGGCCTTCAGGGGGTGTTGTTTGGCAGGGCGGCGGAGGGGTGCGAGTTTGTCAGCGCAGCAGGAGATCCAGCGGTGGAATTCCATGGCTGTGGAGTTGGTGTCGGTCGAGGCGCTGGGGGGAGGGGCTTGGAGGAGGGTGGTGGTGAGTTGTTCCTCTGAGACCATGCTCCAGTTCCTTCGTGGCAGGCGCGGGGGAGGCTTGTGCCTTTCTCTGGATCTTGTAGCCATCTGGGATGGCAATGGCGATGTCGGGCCAGAGGTGGCATTGGTCCAGGTTTCCGTGAAGAAGGCATTTTTGGGCGAGAGGGTGTCGATCAAGTTTCAGATCTCTACTGCGTGCCGGTCCAGGGAGCCATGTTGAGGAGAATGCAAGTTAGGGTTTCGGCAGTCGGGAATCAGGCGTGCCTTCGACGGATGAGGTGGTTTTGTTGACGGTGAATGATCTACGGCAGAGTCTACATGAGAACTGTCCATGGGTGGTGATGGGCGAGGATCTTTCGCAGTCTTGTGTGTCTTCCTGGGTTGAGTGTGTGGAGTGCGGCAGAGTTGTATCAGCAGGGTTCCTGGCCCTGGTTGGGGAAGGGCGCAGACAGGCTTGTCTATCTATCTATCTATCTATCTATCTATCTATCTATCTATCTATCTATCTATCTATCTATCTATCTATCTATCTATCTATCTATCTATCACAAATTTCTCTCTTATTTTCCAATACCCATATCTTGGATTTGACTATGCATGTGCTCTGGAAGAATAGTCCGATCCAAGATATGGCAGAGTGACTTGTTTCTAGGCGCTATAAGTAATACATATTGTATATGAGTCCAATTCCCACCCACAATTGTGAACAGGATTTTCAAAATGCTATAATTCTCTGAAATTACGCCACAGATGTGAGACGCTGTGACATCACAATGCTCAATCCTGGAGAGGGAGTCTGCCTCAGTCAGCCCATGCCTATTTCGTGTTTACTTCCGTGTTTACAGTGCCACAATTAGAAATGCCTTTTTATAAATGCTTGATCAAAACGAATCCTGCTTCCTGATCCTCCTTGAACTTTTCTCCGCATTCGACACGGTTAATCATGACAATATCCTATCCATTCTGCAAAACAGGATGGGTTTTTCTGATCAGGTGCTACAATGGTTCTCATCCTTCCTCCACCACAGATCTCAGAGTCAGGGCAAATCACTCTCTCTCCCTGCCCTCTCCAGTACTCATGGGGGTCCCCCAAGGATCTGCCTTATCTCCTATCCTCTTCAACCTTTTCTTGGAACCATTAGCTAACTCACTAAACTCCACGGTATTTTTTTCCATATGTATGCTGACGACACGCAACTTTATTTGAAAATCTTATCCCGGAAAACATCATCTCACTCAACACTACCCTAACGTCTACTCAAAACTGGTTAACTGAGAACCATCTCCTGCTCAACACCTCTAAAATGGAATTCTTGCTCATCTCCCCTTCAAACCACATCCCCAAGATAGACCTTTGGATGAGTCACCTCACTGCTTTCAACTGCACTCCTCATCATAGACTCAGCCAAATCTCTTGGAGTCACCAATGGACAAGCACCTGAAAATGAAAAATCATATAAGCAGTATATGTAAGGGAGCAAACCACTTCAGGAGGACACTCAGAAATATCAAACCTTTTCTTCCACTTAATGATTTCAAGCAGGTAGTCCAAGCGCTTGCCCTGCCAAGGCTAGATTACGGAAACGCTACTCTCTGTGGCCTTCCCAAATACATCCTGGCTCCACTAAGGGCATCATTGAATGCTGCTGCTAGACTGGTTACAGGCACCAAACGTAATGAGCACATATCCCCAGTCCTAAAATCTCTTAATTGGCTCCCCTATGAAGCACGAATTCAGCTAAAGATTGCTGTTATGACTCACAAATCCATCCACTTCAATACTCCAAAGTACCTAGCTCAAAAACTTGAACTATCTTGTAGCATAAGAGCCTCAAGAAGCGCCACTACTTTGCTCTTGAAACCACTCATTCTTAGCAAAAAGAGAACTTAACACTGAGCCTTCCCTGGCTCTGCCCCAAAGATATGGAACTCTCTACCACCGGAAGTACACAGAATCTCCTCAACTACGGTGTTCAAACTGGAAGCCAAAAGATTCCTTATGAATAAATTCCTACCGTAAGTGGGCTAGGTTCTCATGCTCAATGACATTGTCCCCACGACCATGGTACCATCATTTAATACTACTCTTCTTTACCACATACTGTGCCCCCATTCACTGCCTGTGTACAACTGTTTCTTATAACCCTCTGTGTTGCAATTGTCTTGTAATCTGCGATCATTCCTGTTTTTACATCTACCTGATGTAGATGTTGCATAAATGTCCTTCCTTCCTTCCTAATGTAAAGAGCTCTGATATCCTTCGGGATCTTGTTCGCGCTATATAAAACTTTATAAATTAAATAAATAAAATATAATAGTGCAAAAAGAACAATTGATGGACCAAATACAGAACAATGTCATACATTCACCCCAGTACAGAAATCTGGGCCTAAATCCATTGTTTTTTTGCTCACCATGCCATACCAGTTTGGACCCAGCCATATACAATTAGTCTTGACCCTGCGTCCAATGGGAACAGTCTAGCCCGAACTGCCAGGCCAGGTCCCCCCTGGACTGGAAACTAGCATCCTAGGACCAGTTTCGGGCTTTCAGCCCTCATCAGTCAGGATAACTTGACTCCAGTGGCATGGAGAGCACAAGACCCATGTCTGAGCATGCCCGTTCCACTCGGGGTGACAAATGCAAAAATAACAATTGATGGATAGAATGCAGAACAATGTCATAAATTCACTCCAGGACAGAGATCTGGGCCTAAATCCATCAGTCCAGATAGGACCTAGCTTGGTAGTTCGGTCTGCACTGTTCCCCTGAGGCACATGGTCAAGACTGATTTGCATATGGCTGGGTCTAAACTGGGGTGGCATGGCGAACAAAAGAACAATGGATTCAACCCAGATCGCACTCCAGGACAGAGATCTGGGCCTAAATCCATCAGTCCAGATAGGACCTAGCTTGGTAGTTCGGTCTGCACTGTTCCCCTGAGGCACATGGTCAAGACTGATTTGCATATGGCTGGGTCTAAACTGGGGTGGCATGGCGAACAAAAGAACAATGGATTCAACCCAGATCGCTTGACTGGGGGTGAATGTATGATTTATTCAGTATTCCGTCCATTTGTTTGCGTAGCACTTTTCACCCTAAGTGGGATGGGTATGCCCAGACGTGGGTCCATTGCTCACTGTGCCACTGGATTCAAGCTACCAGGCTGATGAAGGGTAGTACCCAGAAATTGGTCCCAGGATGCTTGTTTCCGGTCCAGGGGGGGCCTGGCTTGGCAGTTTGGTCTGGACTGTTCCCATGAGGCACAGGGTCAAGACTGATTTGCATATGGCTGGGTCTAAACTGGGGTGGCAGGGGGAGCAAAAGAACAATGGATTCAACCCAGATCTCTTGATTGGGGGGTGTATGTAAGATTTATTCAGCATTCCATCATTCGATTGCGTAGCACTTTTTATAATAGTGGGCAGCTTCTGAACGCATATACAACATAAAGTTATGGACTGGAAGTCAAGGGTGTGTTTTTTGTCTTGCGATCTCAGTGACAGACAATTTGAGTTTAGGTGGAGGGGCTTCACAACATTTCAATTGATTTTAGGTGCTCGTGTAAATGCACCCCAACGCACTTTGGATTCAAACGCGGTGTACAGAAATCAATCAATCAGAATACTTGTAAAGCGCGCTACTTACCCGTGAGGGTCTCAAGGCGCTGAAGGGGGGAGAGGGTGGGGGGGCCGCTACTGCTCGAAGAGCCAGGTCTTGAGGAGTCTTCTGAAGGCGAGTAGGTCTTGGGTCTGCCGTAGGTGGGTAGGGAGGGTGTTCCAGGTCTTGGCGGCGAGGTAAGGGAAGGATATGCCGCCGGAGGTATTACGTTGGATGCGGGGGACAGCTGCGAGGGCGAGACGAGCGGAACTGGCGGGTAGGGGTGTAGAAGCTGAGTCTGCTGTTCAGGTAGTCTGGTCCGGCGTTGTGGAGTGCCTTGTGTGCATGGGTGAGTAGTTTGAAGGTGATCCTCTTGTCGACAGGGAGCCAGTGTAGGTCTCTCAGGTGGGGGGTGATGTGGCTGCGGCGAGGGACATTGGCGATCAGTCGGGCGAGGCATTTTGGATGCTATGTTATGTTATGTTATGTTATGTTAGTGAGATTTGTATTGCGCACGGCTGCTCCAGCGAAGGAGCGTCCCGGCGTAGTCATAGTAGGTGTTTGGCTGGAATTCCTGTGTAAAGTTCGTTGCCGTAGTCCAGTCTGCTGCTGACGAGGGCCTGTGTCACCGCTCTTCTTAGGTCAGTCAGGATCCACTTATAGATCCTGCGAAGCATGCGGAGGGTGTTGTAGCAGGAGGAGGAGGCGGCGTTGACCTGTTTAGACATGGAGAAGGAGGAGTCGAGGATGAATCAAATCGAGAAAGAATAAGTACTTTCAAAATATTATTGCAGAGGATTTTTTTAAGCAGGTGCTTCGGTACAGTTGCAAGTAATGGGGGGCATGTTTCAACCGGCACCTTTCACAGCAGCCACTTAATTGTGTAAGTAAGGAGAAAGTATACCAAAATAATCACCTTTTTTAAACCTTTCTTCTCAAACACTTTTATTTTGTTTTAGCCTTTCTTATGGCATCACAGTCCTCCCATTCACCAACAACCCGCCCTCACGTTCACCACTCCCACCCGCCTTCCTGTTCACCACTACCACCCAATTGCTGAAGGCAATAGCTCGCCAATAAGCAAGACCTATTGGCTTTGCCATTGCTTATTGAATACTGATCTGTTGTAAAAGGTTCATGTAAATGAACTGGGTTTGTATTGTGAGGTTAATATTGATCTGGGATGTTCTCTTGAGATTGTAAATCATGCCACATTTTGTTCACTCCATAAAGAGATTCTAAGTAGAAATTTTGACTTGCGGATCTCTGTCTAATCCGTGACCTTTCATGGAAATGTGTCTCACCTTCACAGAGTTACTTTTGATGTTTCAGTGCTGGACCTACTCATAATGTATGTCTCTGTTATTGAGTTTGGGAGTTTCTCCCCTTCTCACCTCTTTTAGTCGTGCAGGCCTCGCTACACTATATGTTTTGGTGTTGTATGCATATTCAAATTTACATTTTTTTTAATGTCTCAATTTGAAACCCCATTCTGCGAGAATGCTTGTACGATCTCCAGTCTTGGGGGGCTCAATGCTGGGATACTGGTTTCTTGCGAGTGAATTAAATACATAATAAGAAGGAGCTTGCCCTTAATTACAGCAAGAGGATTTGGAGAATGTGTGTAATTATATGAGTGCTTTGTTGCCTTTTTTTTAAATGTATTTATAAAACACAGACTTGCCTTGTTGCTACTGCCACATCGGTTCAAGGAAAATGTATTCCACTTGCAGGTACAAGCGAAATATTCACAGAGAGACCCAATTTTGGGGCACCGAAATTGTGGTAGGTGAATTATTGACTGGTACCTTTCCACTCACACTATCAATCCCACAACACCTCAAAACCAAGTCAGAATCCGATCTGCGATAGAGACTTTCGACTCATTTGGAAGGTCAAGCGCTGTGATGCACTACCAAGTGCAGGTTGTACACTATGCAAATACCTTGTCATAATAACAATAACATCCTCGGTAGATGAGGTCCTTGTATTGTGTTTCATTTCTTCTTTCGTGTATTGTGTTGTGTGACAGCAGGCATTCAGTCACTGAATTTAGAAATAGAAAGAATTAAGAATCCTTATATTGCCATGTGATGAACATTCGTATACAGCCTGTCAGAGCCCATACAATAGGATTTCCAACCGACGGCCAAGCGCTGCCTTTTCATTGGGTGGAACTGAGGATTGTGCAGTACACACCATTTCTTCTAGCTAGACCCCATTTGCATACAAACTCCTTCTTTCCTTTTTAGGTCTCGGCAACGAGAACTATTGTCGCCGAGTAAGCTCGCAAGGGAGTACAGAGCGGTGCACGAGCCGACCAGGGTCTGTGGACGCGCACACACAAAGGCAGGCAGGCAGGCACACACCAGACACACACAGACACAGACAGACACACGCACGCGCACACACACACACACACACACACACCCTCCCTCTCTGCCCACTCCCTCTCTGCCACCCCCCCTCTACCCCCACTCACCGGGCTCTTTCCCTCTGCAGCGGGTCAGTCACGGCAGCAGGCAGGCTCGGTGTCTTCTCCGGCGATCTTCAGCTGATGTGCACGCTCACGCTGCGTCTCCTGCGCGCCCACCACGCTGTTTCGCGCCCGTTGATCCTCAGCTTGTGATCACTACTCCTTCTAACCCGGATTCTAAATTACTATTTCTTGGTTCTCTAACTCCACTCTGTTGATTCGTAACAAACTGATATTCAGCACATTTCACAGTCTCGCTTTTGCTTCTCATAAATACAATAAGATTATTTTAAGCAATGTCTACCCTTCTTTTGGTTCTGTGCCTATTATGCTTCGGACTATAGAGTTTTAGAAAGTGTGGTGGAAGATTCCATGATATCAGTGGTGTGCACAGTGCAGAGTGAGTGTGCAGAGTGCAGAGTAGTGAGTGCAGAGTAGTGAGTGCAGAGTAGTGAGTGCAGAGTAGTGAGTGCAGAGTAGTGAGTGCAGAGTAGTGAGTGCAGAGTAGTGAGTGCAGAGTAGTGAGTGCAGAGTAGTGAGTGCAGAGTAGTGAGTGCAGAGTAGTGAGTGCAGAGTAGTGAGTGCCGAGTAGTGAGTGCCGAGTAGTGAGTGCCGAGTAGTGAGTGCCGAGTGTGAGTGCGCAGAGTAGTGAGTGCGCAGAGTAGTGAGTGCGCAGAGTAGTGAGTGCGCAGAGTAGTGAGTGCGCAGTAGTGAGTGCAGAGTAGTGAGTGCAGAGTAGTGAGTGCAGAGTAGTGAGTAGTGAGTGCAGAGTAGTGAGTAGTGAGTGCAGAGTACTGAGTGAAGAGTAGTGAGTGCAGAGTAGTGAGTGCAGAGTAGTGAGTGCAGAGTAGTGAGTGCAGAGTAGTGAGTGCAGAGTGCAGAGTAGTGAGTGCAGAGTGCAGAGTAGTGAGTGCAGAGTAGTGAGTGCAGAGTGCAGAGTAGTGAGTGCAGAGTAGTGAGTGCAGAGTGCAGAGTAGTGAGTGCAGAGTAGTGAGTGCAGAGTAGTGAGTGCAGAGTAGTGAGTGCAGAGTAGTGAGTGCAGAGTAGTGAGTGCAGAGTAGTGAGCGCAGAGTAGTGAGCGCAGAGTAGTGAGCGCAGAGTAGTGAGCGCAGAGTAGTGAGTAGTGAGCGCAGAGTAGTGAGTAGTGAGCGCAGAGTAGTGAGTAGTGAGCGCAGAGTAGTGAGTAGTGAGCGCAGAGTAGTGAGTAGTGAGTGCAGAGTAGTGAGTAGTGAGTGCAGAGTAGTGAGTAGTGAGTGCAGAGTAGTGAGTACAGAGTAGTGAGTGCAGAGTAGTGAGTGCAGAGTAGTGAGTGCAGAGTAGTGAGTGCAGAGTAGTGAGTGCAGAGTAGTGAGTAGTGAGTAGTGAGTGGTGAGTAGTGAGTGCAGAGTAGTGAGTGCAGAGTAGTGAGTGGTGAGTAGTGAGTGCAGAGTAGTGAGTGCAGAGTAGTGAGTGCAGAGTAGTGAGTAGTGAGGGCAGAGTGCAGAGTAGTGAGTGCAGAGTAGTGAGTAGTGAGTGCAGAGTAGTGAGTAGTGAGTGCAGAGTAGTGAGTAGTGAGTGCGCAGAGTAGTGAGTGCGCAGAGTAGTGAGTGCGCAGAGTAGTGAGTGCAGAGTAGTGAGTGCAGAGTAGTGAGTGCAGAGTAGTGAGTAGTGAGTGCAGAGTAGTGAGTGCAGAGTAGTGAGTAGTGAGTGCAGAGTAGTGAGTGCAGAGTAGTGAGTAGAGTAGTGAGTGCAGAGTAGTGAGTGCAGAGTAGTGAGTAGTGAGTGCAGAGTAGTGAGTGCAGAGTAGTGAGTAGTGAGTGCAGAGTAGTGAGTAGTGAGGGCAGAGTGCAGAGTAGTGAGTAGTGAGGGCAGAGTGCAGAGTAGTGAGTGCAGAGTGCAGAGTAGTGAGTGCAGAGTAGTAAGTGCAGAGTGCAGAGTAGTGAGTGCAGAGTAGTGAGTGCAGAGTGCAGAGTAGTGAGTGCAGAGTAGTGAGTGCAGAGTGCAGAGTAGTGAGTGCAGAGTAGTGAGTGCAGAGTGCAGTGCAGTGCAGTGCAGGTGAGTGCAGTGCAGGTGAGTGCAGTGCAGGTGAGTGCAGTGCAGGTGAGTGCAGTGCAGTGCAGGTGAGTGCAGTGCAGTGCAGGTGAGTGCAGTGCAGTGCAGGTGAGTGCAGTGCAGTGCAGGTGAGTGCAGTGCAGTGCAGGTGAGTGCAGTGCAGTGCAGGTGAGTGCAGTGCAGGTGAGTGCAGTGCAGGTGAGTGCAGGTGAGTGCAGTGCAGGTGAGTGCAGGTGAGTGCAGTGCAGTGCAGGTGAGTGCAGTGGGGTGCAGTGCAGGTCAGAGCAGTGCAGTGCAGTGCAGTGGAGTGCATGCGAGTGCAGTGCAGTGCATGCGAGTGCAGTGCAGTGCATGCGAGTGCAGTGCAGTGCAGGTGAGTGCAGTGGAGTGCAGGTGAGTGCAGTGCAGGTGAGTGCAGTGCAGGTGAGTGCAGGTGAGTGCAGTGCAGGTGAGTGCAGTGCAGGGGAGTGCTGTGCAGGTGTGTGCAGTGCAGGTATGTGCAGTGCAGTGCAGTGCAGGTGAGTGTAGTGCAGTGCAGGTGAGTGGAGTGCAGGTGAGTGCAGTGGAGTGCAGGTGAGTGCAGTGCAGTGCAGGTGAGTGCAGTGCAGTGGAGTGCAGTGCAGGTGAGTGCAGTGCAGGTGTGTGCAGTGCAGGTGAGTGCAGTGCAGGTGAGTGCAGTGCAGGTGAGTGCAGTGCAGGTGAGTGCAGTGCAGTGCAGGTGAGTGCAGTGCAGGTGTGTGCAGTGCAGGTGAGTGCAGTGCAGGTGAGTGCAGTGCAGTGCAGTGCAGGTGAGTGCAGTGCAGGTGAGTGCAGTGCAGGGCAGGTGAGTGCAGTACAGGTGAGTGCAGTGGAGTGCAGGTGAGTGCAGTGCAGGTGAGTGCAGTGCGTGCAGTGCAGGTGAGTGCAGTGCATGCAGTGCAGGTGAGTGCAGTGCAGGTGAGTGCAGTGCAGTGCAGTGCAGTGCAGTGCAGGTCAGTGCAGGTGAGTGCAGTGCAGTGCAGGTGAGTGCAGTGCAGTGCAGGTGAGTGCAGTGCAGTGCAGTGCAGGTGAGTGCAGTGCAGTGCAGGTGAGTGCAGTGCATGTGAGTGCAGTGCAGGTGAGTGCAGTGCAGTGCAGGTGAGTGCAGTGCAGGTGAGTGCAGTGCAGGTGAGTGCAGTGCAGGTGAGTGCAGTGCAGTGCAGGTGAGTGCAGTGCAGGTGAGTGCAGTGCAGGTGAGTGCAGTGCAGGTGAGTGCAGTGCAGGTGAGTGCAGTGCAGGTGAGTGCAGGTGAGTGCAGTGCAGGTGAGTGCAGTGCAGTGCAGGTGAGTGCAGTGCAGGTGAGTGCAGGTGAGTGCAGTGCAGTGCAGGTGAGTGCAGGTGAGTGCAGTGCAGTGCAGGTGAGTGCAGTGCAGGTGAGTGCAGGTGAGTGCAGTGCAGGTGAGTGCAGTGCAGTGCAGGTGAGTGCAGTTGAGTGCAGTGCAGTGCAGGTGAGTGCAGTTGAGTGCAGTGCAGTGCAGGTGAGTGCAGTGCAGGTGAGTGCAGTTGAGTGCAGTGCAGTGCTGGTGAGTGCAGTTGAGTGCAGTGCAGGTGAGTGCAGTTGAGTGCAGTGCAGTGCTGGTGAGTGCAGTTGAGTGCAGTGCAGGTGAGTGCAGTTGAGTGCAGAGTGGTGTGTATTGACAATGTAAATGACAATGCCATTTATTTATGATTTAAAGAAAAAAAAAATGTCATGAGCAATGCCAATAGCTCTACCTTTAATGATGCCGAGACCATTGCATTGTAAATGCTTGTTATAAATGGGAATTGTTGCTTCGCTTTTCCCCTCAGAAAGAACAGGATCTTTTTAGGTCGAGCCTGTCCCATTCCGCAGGAATGGATAGGATCGAATTCATGTCGGCAAAATCCTCTTCAAACTAAGGGGTTTCAGCCCGGTGTTTTCTTGCAGTTCACGTGAACATGCACGAGCATTCACGGCCAGGGCTTCTCCTCCCCTAGCAGCACTCCTCCCACACCAGCAACTCCCCCCTCCCACACCAGCACCTCCCCTCTCTCTCCCCGCAAACACAGCCTTGCCGTAGCAGCACTCCTCCCACACCAGCACCTCCCCTCTCTCTCCCCGCAAACACAGCCTTCCTTTCATTTCTCCTCCCCCTCCAGCTTCCCCCAGGCCGTGTTCCCTCAGATATGCTATTGCATATCGTTTGCTACCTCTTGTATTTTGTTGCTCTTGATACTTGCACAACTGTCACTATTGTCTCATGTAACGTAACGTTTGCTTTTGTAACATGCTCACTTGTAATTTTGGCTTCATGTAACTAAAAACGCCTCCCTCGCGCTCCTTTCTCCCTCTCTCCCGCTGCCTAGTCCTCCCACCTCCTCCCTCTCCAGCGCGCGCTCCACTCGCATCTGCCTGCTGCTACCCCGCCCACCCCCCCCCACTCCCCCAACCAGCAATGCCGAGAAGCTTGTTTCCTCTAAGAACATATCGTTTGCTACCTCCAGGCCGTGTTCCCTCAGATATGCTATTGCATATCGTTTGCTACCTCTTGTATTTTGTTGCTCTTGATACTTGCACAACTGTCACTATTGTCTCATGTAACGTAACGTTTGCTTTTGTAACATGCTCACTTGTAATTTTGGCTTCATGTATCTAAAAACGCCTCCCTCGCGCTCCTTTCTTCCCTCTCTCCCGCTGCCTAGTCCTCCCACCCCCTCCCTCTCCAGCGCGCGCTCCACTCGCATCTGCCTGCTGCTCCCCCGCCCACCCCCCCCACTCCCCCAACCAGCAATTCACACACAGCAACGCCACTCACACACGCAACGCAACTCATCCACGCAACCCCACTCATCGACGCAACCCCACTCATCGACGCAACGCCACTCAAACACGCAACGCCACTCACACACGCAACACCACTCACACACGCAACGGCACTCACACACGCAACGGCACTCACACACGCAACGGCACTCACACACGCAACGCCACTCACACACGCAATGCCACTCACACACGCAATGCCACTCACACACGCAACGCCACTCACACACGCAACGCCACTCACACACGCAACGCCACTCACACACGCAACGCCACTCACACACGCAACCCCACTCACACACGCAACCCCACTCATCGACGCAACGCCACTCACACACGCAACGCCACTCACACACGCAACGCCACTCACACGCAACGCCACTCACACACGCAACGCCACTCACACACGCAACGCCACTCACCCACGCAACGCCACTCACCCACGCAACGC
Organism: Lissotriton helveticus; assembly: GCF_964261635.1. Taxonomy (NCBI): domain Eukaryota; kingdom Metazoa; phylum Chordata; class Amphibia; order Caudata; family Salamandridae; genus Lissotriton; species Lissotriton helveticus. Next base: position 1,864,391,976 of record NC_136057.1, read on the forward strand.
CACTCACCCACGCAACGCCACTCACCCACGCAACGCCACTCACCCACGCAACCCCACTCACCCACGCAACCCCACTCACCCACGCAACCCCACTCACCCACGCAACGCCACTCACACACGCAAAGCCACTCACACACGCAACGCCACTCACACACGCAACGCCACGCAACCCCACTCACCCACGCAACCCCACTCACACACGCAACGCCACTCACACACGCAACGCCACTCACACACGCAACGCCACTCACACACGCAACACCACTCACACACGCAACGCCACTCACACACGCAACGCCACTCACACACGCAACGCCACACACACACGCAACTCATCCACGCAACCCCACTCATCCACGCAACCCCACTCATCCACGCAACCCCACTCATCCACGCAACCCCACTCATCCACGCAACCCCACTCATCCACGCAACGCCACTCACACACGCAACGCCACTCACACACGCAACGCCACTCACACACGCAACGCCACTCACACACGCAACGCCACTCACACACGCAACGCCACTCACACACGCAACCCCACTCACCCACGCAACCCCACTCATCCACGCAACCCCACTCATCCACGCAACCCCACTCACACACGCAACCCCACTCACACACGCAACGCCACTCACACACGCAACGCCACTCACACACGCAACGCCACTCACACACGCAACGCCACTCACACACGCAACGCCACTCACACACGCAACGCCACTCACACACGCAACGCCACTCATCATATTGTGCTGCAAAACTAAATACTTATAAGGTCCCACAAGCGAGACCTATTGGCAATGCCAATGCTTGTTATTCAGGGCTGCAGTATAGATTTTAATATGAGTAAAGTAAAAAGATGACTACTACTCAGCTACCGTATGTAATTTCAATTATCCCTTCTCACACAAAGGGGGACTTGACCAGGAAAAGGTCAGTCCCACAAGTAGCAGAGGGCCTCCCTCATCCCCAGCCCACCATTTTTTTCTCTACGAGACCAGGGCCAGGAGGAAGTACCCGGAGAAGACAACTATGCCCTGGCAAGTGGGGAGCGGGACTAAGAAGCCCTGCAATTTGCCAGAAGCCCCACAATTTGCCAGAAGCCCTACAATTTGCCAGAAGCCCCACAATTTGCCAGAAGCCCTACAATTTGCCAGAAGGCCTACAATTTGCCAGAAGCCCTACAATTTGCTAGAAGCTCTTGTCTACTGAAAGTTCCTTGTAAACAAAAGGCGCAGTTACAAGGCAGGGCTGTGCTCCATTGTTTTCATTCACACTCTGCCTATGCACTGAACCCATCAACGTGATAGATGGTGTGTTTAATTAGTAAAAGAAAAAATATATATCAAAATAATAGTAAGCGGAGGGGGCATTCTTGTAGGAGCCAACTGCTGAATGTTGTGGTTCGCGTCTACCAACGTTGCCCAGTCCTAATTCCATCTCTGACCTCTTTCTTCCACCATCTCTCACTTCCTGTTCCTTTCATCTCACTGTTGCAGGTTCTTTTCATTCCTAATTTCTCACTGTTTTTCTGTCTTTCCTTTTCTGTCTTTTCTGTCTTGCTCGGAGTCTGATGGTGAAAAATAAGTTCTGCTCCCCAAAAAGGAATGCTGGTTTCCACCACCCGAACCGTTTGATACAAATTAAGCACCAGTTACCACTGGACCTTACTTCGGATGTAAACTCTTAGTAAGTGCGCACCGTGACCAGGCAGAACACGGTTTCCAGACTGAATAATCAGGGGTGGGCGGAATTTTTGTAATTGCGTTACGCAAATCTCTGCGAAATGGCAAACGTGAGGAATTGCTTGTTCGCGATGCTTTTTTCCTGTTCGCAATTGCTGTTTGCGTGCTCGGGGGGAAATATCCCACAAACACGCATTTGGAGAACGCTAACAAGCAAAAAATTTTGCGAAGTCGCGGAACGCAGAATTTTGGACAATTTCGTGTTCTCCGCAAAACGCGAAATTACCCGAATACCGCGAGCGGAGCGGAATTTACCGCCCAGGCTTCAGGTGTGAAAAGTTCATCAGATGTAATGTTGCTGTTTCCTCGAAAATGGATGATTACCAACAGGAAGCCAGTAGTAATAATAAGAAGTGTGCTAAAGGACAGTGCTCAGTAATCTAAAAAACTCTGTAAATTGACCTATGCTAACAAACTGACGTCCTCTGTTCTTAATAACTAAAGTTGTGGCCTGTGTGACTAAGGTTACAGGAGGGTGCCACCATTAAAATAAAACTCAGGGGCATATTAGCAAGAACCTCGTTAAAATTATCGCCGTTTTCGCGGTAGGAAACTGCCGCTAAAACGGCGATAATGGGCTTGCTAATATGCGTTATAGAATTCCAATAGAAGCCCAGGTTAGATGTGCAGGACATCTAACCTGGCTTCTATTGGAATTCTATAATGCATATTAGCAAGCCCATTATCGCCGTTTTAGCGGGAATTTCCTTACGCTAAAACGGCGATAATTTTAACGAGGTTCTTGCTAATATGCCCCTGAGTTTTATTTTAACAGTGGCACCGTCCTTTATTGACTGAATCAATATCACAGAGCGAAGACATTCTAGATCAGTTATACGTCATAAGAGCAAGTGACAAAATATCGACTCGCAATAATATCGACTACCACTATATCAGCCAGGATCAAGGTAACTATTCTTAACTCCACATCTGTATGATATATAAGCTATACGATTATATATATCATCAAGGTACTTAAATGTAAAGTTCACAATAGTAGCCGCCAGTAGGTATATATAGTTAGGATTTTTTTGAATAGGGATTTCTGAAAATTCTATGTTGAATAACTTTGGCGTTGATGGACGGAATTGGCTGAAATTTTCAGGAAAATGGCACATTGTGTTTCTGAGCGTCCCCTGAAAGTTTGGGGGGGTTTCGTCAAGCGGGGGCCGAGAAAAAAGGGGGGTTCCAAAACGTGTTTTTAACATTGAGTTTTCCATAGGGCGGTTGGACTCACTTTTAGCTCGAACGGCTGAATGGATTTCCACAAAACTTGGCAAAATTGTAGAGACTGGTAGCCCGATGTGCCTTTGCTATGTCTCAAGATATATGCTCCAGTGGTTTTTACGAAAATTAACTTTGAAAAATATATATTGGGCTACATTGGGCTATATATATATGTTAGAGCCCAAATGTAGCCCAATGTAGCCCAAAGATGGCCACCAGAGACAAAAAAAAACAAATGTAGCACAAATATCAGCCAGATGTAGCCCAACTATAGCCCAGTGACAGAATGTCCCAGAGTGTTCTAAAGAACAACTAGAGCGGTAACAGTCTTACTTATGACAAAAGTATGGCACACCTGAAGTCATCTTGATTGGAATAAAGTGTTAACACTTAAAACATTTAATTTGCAAAGGAACAAAATGAGGGGGTTCATTTTGCCATAGAAATTATGATTAGTGCTGAAAAAAGAAAAATTAGGGCACATTTTGAGTGACTTCTCAAATCCTCTTATATTTCATTAAAAAAATTCTGATATGCAGTCTCCCAAGATGGCCACCAGAGACAAAAGAGCCCAAATGTAGCCCAAATATCAGCCAGATGTAGCCCAACTATAGCCCAATGACAGAATGTCCCAGAGTGTTCTAAAGAACACTCACGATAGTCACTCTATATCGCCCACCTAAAACACCCCCAACATTTCTAGAACCTTTCTTGGCATTGCTCCATGACCTCCGCACGAGATATGAGGGTCTCGTGGTAATGGGCGATTTTAACCTCCACTGGGAGGAGCCCAGTAGAGACATCACGTGCAAACAGCTAGAAGATGCAATGACCACACTAGAATTAACTCAGATTGTGATAGGCCCAACCCACATAAAGGGCCATACACTGGACCTGATTTGGACCTCTTTTCCTGCCCTGTGCCCAGTCACTTCATTGCCCTGCATTTGGTCAGACCACTATCTTTTGCAAGGTACCTTAGCCTTCCCGAAACAAGATAGCACCGCATCTGACAAATGGCGGGTTGTGAGAAGATGGAACGCCATTAACCCGGACACTTTGCTATCTACTCTACAGCAAGCCTCCCACTTAAACAGGCTACCGGAAGATGACCTAGAGAAAGCCAGTCAAAAGCTATCGCAAAAATTAGTATCTGCAGTTGAGGTGGTAGCCCCAGCACGTAAGATAAAAATCAGAGAAAAAGGTAAAGGCGCCCCATGGTTCAACGACGATTTGAGACTCCTAAAACGATCCCTGCGACAGTGTGAAAGAGCCTGGCGTAAGGGGTATGATCTCAACTGCCAGACTTGTTATAAGGAAAAGCTTGCCGTGTATAAACAAGCCATCATAACTAGAAAAAGCGAGTTCTACGAGAACAGAATTGCCACAGCATCTAACCCCCAGAAGGAAGTTTTCCAAGTCCTCACTGAACTGAGGAAAAAGAAGGACCAACCGCCCTCTTTTACGCAAGAGGACTGTCATAAATTTCAATCCTTCTTCACCTCTAAGATATCCGACCTTTTGAGAGAAATCAAAAGCACCCCTAGGCTTGACTGCCCGACCACTCCGCCAACTCCACCTTCCACAATCACTGAGCCTTTAACCTCCATACCCCTATTCACCAAGGACTCCCTGACAAAAGTGATGAACCAAATTAAATCAGGTTCTCCGGCGGACCCGTGCCCCCCGCAGATATTTAAACAAGCCTGGCCAGTTCTGGAGGAGGATATTTTATCGCTCCTAAATAGCTCCCTAACCTCGGGACTAGTCCCCTCTATTCTGAAAGAGGCGAGGCTGATACCCCTGCTAAAAAAGGCCGGTGCCGACACCAAGATTCTAAAGAATTACAGGCCCATATCTCAATTGCCTTTTTTAGCAAAAATATTGGAACACCATGTGCTGTCTGCCCTCTCGCACCACCTCGAGAGCAACGCACTACTACAACCCAACCAAGCGGGGTTTAGAGCTCACAACAGCACAGAACTGGTCATGCTATCAGTGCTAGATGACCTACGCCTGAAATCCGATAATAAAGATCCCTGTGCCCTGGTGCTTCTCGACCTCTCCGCGGCATTCGATACGGTCAATCATGACCTTCTTCTGTCGCGGTTGGGGGAGTTTGGCATCAAGGGCACGGCCCACGCCTGGCTGACCTCGTTCCTAGGTGGTCGGGTCCAGAAAGTACAACTGGATGACATGGTGTCAGAGGCTGCTGAAATCACATGCGGTGTCCCGCAGGGCTCTGCACTGTCCCCCTTGATGTTCAACGCCTATCTGCAGCCCCTCATTGCATCTCTGAATCAGATGGAATGTAATATATATAATTATGCCGACGACACCCAGATCATCATCCAGATAGGCGACTCCCCTCTGACTGATCAAAACCTGAAGAATATTTTAAAATTTACCGTCAACTGGATGACGGCAAACTTTTTAAAGATTAACCCGGACAAAACGGAGGTCCTTCCTATCACCACTTCGTCCAGCCCCTGGTGCGACCTCCTTTGGCCTTTGGAGCTGGGTACCCCCCCAATACCGGCAACTGCAGTGAAAAGCCTGGGCATAACCATAGACACTAATCTCACGATGTCAGCCCAGGTCTCGACGGTGGTGGGCACCTGTGTAGGTCTCCTGAGACAACTGCGCAAGCTAGCTCCCATTCTAAAGGCAGATACTCTCAGAACAGCAGTGTCAGCCTTAATTCTTGCCCGACTGGACTATGGTAATGCCATGTACTTCGGCATTACGAAAAAACTCTCCAGGAGACTGCAGATCGTCATGAATGACGCGGCCAGACTTATTTTTAATAAACCGAGAAGGACACCGGCCACCCCCCTCCTCCGGGAGCTACACTGGTTGCCAGTGAATCAACGAGCTAAGTTCAAGGGCCTATGCATCACGCAGAAAGCCCTATATGGGCAAGCCCCGGAATACATTAAAAAACGACTTGTCCCATATGCCCCTAACAGGAACCTACGCTCAGCTAACGCCGCCCTATTGATCTGCCCTAGGATCAAACGATCCACTATTGGTGGTCGGACATTCTCCCACATAATGCCCAAAGCCTGGAACGAACTGCCTGAAAATCTGCGCAAGGAAACCAGACTCCTGCCTTTCAGGAAAAAGCTAAAAACTGTGCTTTTCCAAGAGGCATGGGGTAATATCTAGTCTGTTTTCCCCTCTGCCAGTACTCACTCGCCTGTCAAGCGCTTAGAGACCCCTGGGTGATAAGGCGCTCTACAAGTCGAAAATACAAATACAAATACAAATACAACAGTCTTACTTATGACAAAAGTATGGCACACCTGAAGTCATCTTGATTGGAATAAAGTGGTAACACTTAATACATTTAATTTGAAAAGGAACAAAATGAGGGGTTTCATTTTGCCATAGAAATGTTATATATATATATATTCACTGAAAAAACCATAGGTTATAAACCATATATAGTTAGGAATTAGCATTTACAAAACCTTGAAAATTCACTGAAAAAACCATAGGTTATAGACCATATATAGTTAGGAATTAGCATTTAAAAAACCTTATTTTACTCACACAAAACCATTGAAATTCCATATATAGTTAGTTGTACTAACTATATATCGCACACCCGCAATCCACTGCTGATGATGTCACATATTACATCATTCATGACATGGTCAGTGACATCACTGATGACATCACTGATGACATCTCAAATGACATCACTGATGACATCACTGATGACATCTCAAATGACATCACTGATGACATCACTGATGACTACATTCAGTGACTGTATAATTCTGTAAAGTTAAAACATGTCTTACATATTGAAGAATGAGTGGATGTATAAGTGTCTTGATGAAGGATTTAGTAGGGGCATGACTGACTGTATGAGTGACTGATTAAATGTGTCTCACTGAGTGCATGGGTTAGTGACTAAACTGTCTTAATTTGTGCATCAGTATGTCTGTTGTTCTGTAAACTGCTGCATGTGTTGATCAGTAGCTATATGATTAACTGTATGGGTTATTGATTGGTTGCCCAAGCATTTGTATGGGAGACTGAGTGTGTGTGTGGGTGGCTGGGAGGTGTATGACTCTTTGCATAGATGTGTGAGCAGTTGATTGACTAGATGTATGGGTTCAAAAGTGCATGTGGAAACAGCTGTATGGGCGGTTGACTGTGTGCATGAGTGTATTGGTGAGTGAATGGATATCTCAGTGCTACATGTTAAAGTAAGTACATATGTAAAATACAGTACATGTGAGAGTTGACATATATAAATAACTGTGCATAAGAGCCAGTGAATGTGTGAGTGGCTGTATAGATCATTGTGAACTTGTATCCAGGATTGTATAAGTCAGTAAATATGTTTTAGTATATGTTTGAATAAGTAAGGTGTGTATAACTGTATAGTTGAGGAAATGGAGGTGTGATTGATTCTTTGCATGACTAAGTGTCTGAGTAACTCCATGGATGAGTGACAGTCTATGAGTGTCTGTTTACACTGAGTGTATCTAAGGTTATATTAGAGTCTGAAGAGGTTCATCGTATTATCACATGAATGATGTCATCAGTGATGTGATCAGTAATGTCAAATGAGATGTCATCAGTGATGTCATTTGAGATGTCATCAGTGATGTCATCAGTGATGTCATTTGAGATGTCATCAGTGATGTCATCAGTGATGTCATTTGAGATGTCATCAGTGATATCATCAGTGATGTCACTGACCATGTCATGAATGATGTAATATGTGACATCATCAGCAGTGGATTGCGGGTGCGCGATATATAGTTAGTACAACTAACTATATATGGAATTTCAATGGTTTTGTGTGAGTAAAATAAGGTTTTTTAAATGCTAATTCCTAACTATATATGGTCTATAACCTATGGTTTTTTCAGTGAATTTTCAAGGTTTTGTAAATGCTAATTCCTAACTATATATGGTCTATAACCTATGGTTTTTTCAGTGAATTTCATTGGTTTTTTAAAAGCTAATATCTGTAGCTGTAAAATTTATTCTTCTTTAAATCCAAAAATATATTTTATATGTTTATTAATAATTTATTTTTTTAATACTTTTTTTTTGTTCGCTCCCGGTTCGCGAACCGGGAAGCTTCCCGTTAGCTCATCTTGATGCCGCGACCCAGTCCGCGAACCGGTAAACGTTCCGTTAGCGCAACTGCCGCGTTAGAAATCAACATCGTGACGCGTCGCGGAAGCGCGACGTATCACGTTGTCGCGTAATGCGTCTTATGACGTGCTGCGTTAGCGCACCCGGAAGTGCTCCGGTACGCGAACTGAGACGCGAAGCGCAGCTCCCCGGAAGCGATCCGTGGCGCGTCGCGAAAGCGCGATGTATCGCGTTGCCGCGTAATGCGTCTTATGACGCACCGCGTTAGCGCACCCGGAAGCGCTCCGGAGCGCGAACCGAGGCGCGAAGCGCAGCGACCCGGAAGCGATCCGGGGCGCGTTCCGCAGCGCGTAACTTAAGCGTAAGAGGTCATGTGACTTGTTGATAAAACTTTTCATTGGTTCATTTCACTTTTGGTTTCATAATGATGTAAGGCTAGGTCAGGTGACCTAAAAATAACACTTTTCATTGGTTTAGAACTATTGTTTATCCCAAATGATGAAAACCCCTCCTTCTTTCCTCACTCTGACTTTCATCTTTGTGAGAGGAAGACCATTTTTGATAGTTGAGCAATGGCTTCAATAGTTGCTTCAGCTGGTGCACCACCACCTCCACCTCCTCATGGGAAGAGAGGACCACCTCCCCAGTTTATCAGCCAGACAGAGGAGGAAGAGGATGAACTAGAGGAAGAGGAGACCGAAGGACCACAGTTCTTACAGGAGGTGCCCCGGGTTTCCCGTCGGAAAGCCAGCTTTATTTGGCAGTTTTTTTCACTCCCTCGAGGGCAAAAAAAAGTAAATGCTAGGTATGTCACCTGCCTGATTTGTAAAGACCGGTTATCTAGAGGCACTGATAAAAAATATAGCTACGGAAACTATACAATGCATCGTCACATGACCAGGTGGCATCCATTGAACTACAGCCAGGCGGAGATACGTGACATGCAAGATAACCCAACAACAACTCCTGTGGCCAGGTCAACATCACTAATATCGTTGACAGGAGCAGAGGCACGGGAAACCGTGCCAAACATTCAGGAGAACTTTGTTCATATCAAACATACCTGTATGTATTGCGGTGCATTGCTGTCATGTGGTAACATGAGCATTAATTTAATCAACCTAGCTTATAACAATCACAATTGCCCTAACCGCCCCAGACAGTAATTTTTTTTTTTGCTCCTGTTGAGCCCTTTTCAATGCCTGTTTTTTGTTGTTTCCCCTCCATCAAAAACAAAAAAAACCCATAAAAATGTTCAAAAAATACAAAAAAAAGAAAAAATGTTCAGAAAAATAAAAAAATATATAAAACAATAAAAACATTTAACCCCTTCGACGCTCATGACGAGCTGGGCTCGTCATGCAGTAGCCTCCTGCTACGCTGATGACGTGCCCAGCTCGTCATGTAAAGTGGTATCTGTAGAATCCCAGCACAGGAGAAAAATCCCCATAGCGTTCAAGGTGTTAAAAAAAAAGTTATTTTCAGAACTACCTCCCCTTTCAAAAAAAAATTGCTAGAATGTTTAGCACTCTGGCAAGCTCTATTTCTTTTAGTTCGCTTCCTCGTTCGCTTCCCGGTTCGCGAACCGGGAGCGAACCCAAAAAAAAAAAAAAAAGAAGAGTAAGTATAAGGGAAGTAAACAGAGAGTAATGTTAAAAGAAAGACAGCTATAGGGAGTAATCCAGAGATACTGTTTAATAGATCTATTTACCGAATGCCAGTCTGAACAACATTAGTATGTGAAATGTTAGAAATGTTATTAAATTTTGAAACACAATCACAATAATAAATAATTGCTTAAAAAATAAAGAAATTAAAAAATAATCAACAAAACCAACAATCAATTAACATACAGTATTTGAAAAGTCTATCATTCTTTTTTCCTTATAGTACGCTCCCCAGTACGCTTCCCGGTTCGCGAACCGGGCGCTCCCCACGCAAAAAAAAAAAAAAATGTTTATTTTTTTTTTTTGCCCTGCGGGGCCCTTTTAAAGCCTCCACATGAAACCTAGGGGGTCAGGGAGGATCTACTATGCCCCCTTATGGTCATTTCCCCCTTTCTTTTGGCCTCCTCTTGTCTCTCGATCCTACCGAGAGACAAGATGGCGGCCGCTCCGGACTGTTTAGAATGTTGACAGACACCGGAGAGCCAATCAGCTTCGCTTCGCGAAGTTCCGTTACGCGTAAAGTACGCGAACCGGAGCGCTGCCCAGAGCGCGCTTACAGATATATATCTTTTTTTAAACGTTAATTTCTCAAAATCCACTGGAGCACATATATTGAGACCTAGCAAAGGCACATCGGGCTAACAGTCCCTACAATTTTGCCAAGTTTCGTGCAAATCCATTCAGCCATTCGGGCTAAAAGTGAGGCCAACCGCCCTATGGAAATTAACATTGGAAAAACACGTTTTGGGACCCCCCTTTTTTCTCAGCCCCCCCTTGACGAACCCCCCCCCAAATTTTCAGGGGCTACTCAGAAACAAAATGTTCCATTTTCCTGAAAATTTCAGCCAATTCCGTCCACAAACGCCAAAGTTATTAGACATAGAATTTTCAAAAATCCCATAGGGAAAAAATCCTAACTATATATACCTACTGGCGACCGCCAGTAGGTAATATATATATATATATATATATATATATATATATATATTCACTGAAAAAACCATAGGTTATAGACCATATATAGTTAGGAATTAGCATTTACAAAACCTTGAAAATTCACTGAAAAAACCATAGGTTATAGACCATATATAGTTAGGAATTAGCATTTACAAAACCTTATTTTACTCACACAAAACCATTGAAATTCGCATATATAGTTAGTTGCACTAACTATATATCGCGCACCCGCAATCCACTGCTGATCATGTCACATATTACATCATTCATGACATGGTCAGTGACATCACTGATGACATCTCAAATGACATCACTGATGACATCACTGATGACATCTCAAATGACATCACTGATGACATCACTGATGACATCACTAATGACATCACTGATGACATCTCAAATGACATCACTGATGACATCACTGATGACATCTCAAATGACATTACTGATCACATCACTGATGACATCATTCATGTGATAATACGATGAACCTCTTCAGACTCTAATATAACCTTAGATACACTCAGTGTAAACAGACACTCACAGACTGTCACTCATCCATGGAGTTACTCACACACCTAGTCAGTCATGCAAAGAATCAATCACACCTCCATTTCCTCAACTATACAGTTATGCACACCTTACTTATTCAAACATATACTAACACATATTTTCTCTCTTATACAATCCCTGATACAAGTTCACAATGATCCATACAGCCACTCACACATTCACTGGCTCTTATGCACAGTTATTTATATATGTCAACTCTCACATGTACTGTGTTTTACATATGTACTTACTTTGACATGTAGCACTGAGATATCCATTCACTCACCAATACACTCATGCACACAGTCAACCGCCCATACAGCTGTTTCCACATGCACTTTTGAACCTATACATCTAGTGAATCAACTGCTCACACATCTATGCACAGAGTCATACACCTCCCAGCCACCCACACACACACTCAGTCTCCCATACAAATACTTGGGCAACCAATCAATAACCCATATAGTTACTCATATAGCTACTGATCAACACATGCAGCAGTTTACAGAACAACAGACATAATGATGCACAAATTAAGACAGTTTAGTCACTAACCCATGCACTCAGTGAGACACATTTAATCACTCACTCATACAGTCAGTCATGCACCTACTAAATCCTTCATCCAGACACTTATACATCCACTCATTCTTCAATATGTAAGACATATTTTAACTTTACAGAAACATACAGTCACTGGATGTTGTCATCAGTGATGTCATCAGTGATGTCATTTGAGATGTCATCAGTGATGTCATCAGTGATGTCACTGACCATGCCATGAATGATGTAATATGTGACATGATCAGCAGTGGATTGCGGGTGCGCGATATATAGTTAGTGCAACTAACTATATATGCGAATTTCAAGGGTTTTGTGAGTAAAATAAGGTTTTGTAAATGCTAATTCCTAACTATATATGGTCTATAACCTATGGTTTTTTCAGTGAATATATATATATATATTAGGTTTTGTTTTTTCTCTTGGCAATATACTGATAGTTGATATGCTGGAGCTTATTATTTTGAACTCCAGATTGTGGTAGAACACGCTCTAGATCACCATCTGTCCAAGATCGCGCTATTTTAAGAAAGGATAGGACAACAACCAAAGTACCTTTGACAGATGATTTTCAGCACTATTGTGAATAGGTGCTATAATTGATATTCAGCCTATACCGTGCATTTTAGTTGCAACAGGTGTAGAACTTTAGCAAATGTGCTCATATGTGAGGGAAATTGAGAAATAATATATATGTTATTTTAAAAATGTCTATACTGCAACTGCACCTAATTGGCTTTAGTACACTTAATATAGAACAAAAGGTAGGTTACAATTTAAACTTCCAAAAAGGGTGTGCATTGAAAAGATACAAGTGGAGGAAAATAGTGATACTGAGGAAAACTGCAAAAATGTAAGGGAGGAAAGGGCCTTAACATCTCGGGATAAGTTTAAGTTGCGAGCAGATTCTTGAGAGGAGACCTGGTTTAGTTTAGTTGATGGTGGCAAGAGTGAATTTTTTTTAGATGCGAGACACATTTTTAATTTCAGATTACCAGTGGCAGAGTATCTTTACTCTTAAAGCATCGTTTTCAACACCTTCTACTTAGCAGTTTTGCCTGGAAAGCCCATTTTCCGGAGCAAAGCCTGTGCAGTTCATTTAGAAGCTGATAGACTTAATAAATGGTGCTCTCTTGCCGGGGGAAAACATGGCAGCCGCTTGCTAGGGCGGCGTGCTCGTCCTTGACGGAGGTTCCTGACGACATGCCCCAGAAAGCGAACTAATCACATTCGGCTATTTCAGACGGGCAAGTGGTGAGACAGCAAGCAAGGACGCTACTAAATATCTGCGAAAAACATTGAGACGGTGGTGGTTTAGAGCGGGTTCGGCAAGCAGTAGGGAGTGAGAGTGAGAGTGAGCGGGCGGGCGGAGCTCCGGAAGTGTTGTGACTAGCTGAGCTGCTCTGAGAAGCGGCGTGAATTGAATCGGCAAGCGGCAGTTGAGATCCTGAAGCTACAGAGCTCCCGGAACACAGCTGTGGATAGACCTGCCGGTGTCAAGGCAAAGGTCCGTTTTGAGTTTATCAGAATACAGCAAAATTTACATGATAAACACTTTTCAATGTCAGAGCTGGCACATAATTAATTTTTAGGGAAATCAACTGCCTTAAACAGCTCGTGCTGCCGGTGTCTTTAAATATCGAGACCTTGCCGGGCGGGAGGTGAGACGAGCGGAGCAGGCTCGGGTCAGGCTACACGTAGTATGGCGCGGCGCGGTGCTAGCGCTGCGCCGGCCGAGAGGGAAGAGGAGGCAGACGGGAGCCTGGGATCTTTGTGCCAAGATAAGATTCAAAGTTCGGCAGTGTGGAGGCAGCCTGAGCTTTTGGAACCAACAGTGCTGCATTAAGATAAAGGTGGACAGAGCTGCCGATGTGCTGGGGGCAGGTTTTCCTCCCTGCACCCCACCGCTGGGGCGACGCAGCCGTGGAGCTCCGAAGAAGCAGAAGGGCAGCAGTGTACGGTGTCTCTGCAAAAAGAGTGGCAACAACCATTTGGTGCGGTAAGGGGGACCAGCAGGGGGGGGAAGGTGTTGAGTGCATCGAGGGGTGAGGCTCAGCCTATTGACAGTCGGGGCTCTACAGACATACAGGACTGTCACCCTTTACAGAATCTAGACCTTACACCCAGAGTCTTCAGATTTAAGGCACAATTTCAAGCCTCTAGCCAGGCACTTAGTGAGACTTCATACAGAAGAACCGCCAGAACCCTGGGGAAGCGGAAGGCTAAGGGGAAAGGCAGCAATAAAGATAAAGAATCAGCTGCCCCTGTGGGTCCCAGAGACACAGGTCAAACGCAAGCAACCGAAAGGAGCCCAGGGGAACAGTCCCTCACAGAGTCGGAGTCAGAAGTTGAGCTCGAGGTAGCAACCGACTCATCACAACCCTCAGTCTCAAGGGTATCGAGAAGGGGTAAGGGGCATCAGCTACGGTACACCGCTCCGAAGGAGCTACCACATAAGGCGAGCCTGAGTAAAGGGGATTCTAAAACAAAAGCTAGTAAAATCTCCCGAATCACACCTTCACTGAAGTCTTATTTCAAGGTCCTGCCCCAGGTCTTAAACATAAATCAAGAGCCCCAAAAACCTGCTAGCACACAAACTGTACTCACGTCAGTTGAAGATATTGAACCTACAATTACTTCTACATCTACACTTGGCAATCTGGGGGAAAACAAAGAGGAAGTAACAAGGGTAGGAGAATCAGCTAGCGGAGTAAAGATGGGGGATCCAGTAGAGCGAGTTGCTAATGCAACTCCCCCTCCGGACCAGCAAGCCTCCACCCCAGTGGTGGGAAGTGAGACAAAAGAGTTGGATCAATGTAGTGGGGGTTGCGAAGAGAATGGTGGCGACGATACCCACCAAGCTATACTTCTCAGCATGAGGGAAGAGATTAGAAATGGATTTGAGGAGTCGAAAAGATGCTTCGAGGAGTCCAGACAAACTCAATCAGAGATCCGCACAATGAGCCAAAACTTAGAGTCTAAGGTAGATGGTCTCTCATTAAGAACTGGAGGCTTAGAGGACTGTGTGGAAGAGCTCAAGGCAAAATTGGAGTCTGCTGAGGCAAAGATTCAGACATTACGACGGGAAGGCAATACAGTCAAAGAGAGGGTTGAGTCTCTCGAAAATTTCTCTAGAAGGAATAACTTGAGACTTCTAAAAATTCCGCAGGGGAAAGAAGGAGGAGACTTAAAGAATGAATTTTGTAGCAACCATTCTAAAAGACTCTCTAAATCTGGATGAATCCTTGGCTGAGATAGAAATAGATATTCAGAGGGTACACCGGGATCCATTCCGTCTCAAACCGGGCAGAGATAAACCAAGGAAGATCCTGGTGAATTTTCTAACATATTCACTGAAAGAGAAGATTCTGACCTCAGCCCTGAAAGCCAAGACCTTGAAAGCTTCAGATTTTTCTTTTGAAGTGAGGTCCGACCTGTCTAAAACCACACTAGATAGGCAGTGGGAATTAGGTCAACGGATGGAGAAGTTCAGAAGCCTAGGTGCTACCGTGCAAATGAGATTTCCTGCTTTCCTTAGGATAATGTACAATAACAAAATGCATAATGTCAAGTCTCCCTTAGAAGCTGATGAGCTACTTGCCACTATTAGTGAACACGCGAACCCCCCAGACCGCGTGTAAAATTTTGGTAAAATAATAGAGGAATCTGTATTAAGAGTCAAAAAAAAAAAATATTAAAAAAAGGTGCTAAAGGGTTAAAAAAAAAAAAAAAAGAGTAAAGGGAAAAAGAAAAAGAGGGGGGGGGGAATTCATGAACACTTGGGTGAGGGGAAAAAAAAAAAAAAAGGATAGGAAGGGAAAAGAAATAAAAATAAAAAAAATATATATATATATAAATAAAGGGGAAATATACACAACCTCTTCACTAAAACGTAGGAAACCAAAATAGTATTGGGGATATATAATTAAATGGTGATTAATACGGGAATTACACTATAGACCTCAATCCCCAGTATACTTACTGCCAATAATCAAGAGTTACATTAGGCTGCAATGGCGCCTATTTTCACTTCTTACATCATCGCTCAAATTCATGCTTGGTTATTCGAGGATCATCAATAGCAACAGTATGTTATAAAATAACTACCAGATAAGGAATTAAAACCACAGTCTTACCAATCATTAATCGCCACTGCTTATATATATTTTAAGCATAATGACCGATAAGAGCGACATTAGGGCATGGAACGGGAACACGTCAGAGACGACAAGCTGGCAATACATCACGCCAGAGTAAGTTGGGGGGGGGGGGGGGGGGGGGTTCCAGGGGTGGGAGGGGTGGGAAGGGAAAGGCAAAATATAAAAGTCCTCATAAACCGAATTCTATAATCACAAAGAATATAGATCCAATGTTGTCTCAGAGCTGCTGTTTGGCTAAAATAGAAGGAGTTGTAGCTAATGACAGACAGTCTTGCAAAAAAAGTATCAGAGCTGAGGGTTGGAAAACTATGTTGAAGAGCCTAAAAACTAAAAAGTAATGTCAGATATTAAATTCCTATCCTGGAACGTAAATGGTCTGCGTGTTAGGGCGAGGAGGAATAGAATCTTACAATACCTACGAGATTCACCCGCGCAGATCATTGCAATCCAGGAAACACATTTAAACAAACAAGAGATCACAGATATATTTAAAAAGATTAAATGGGTTGATAAATTTGTAAGCACGGACCATAACGCTAGTATTCGTGGTACTGCCATCATTTTAAAAAAAGCAGTGAGGGCCCAGATCACGGACTGGAAAACAGATGCGAGCAGTAGATGGTTGGTAGTTAATGCCCAATTATACTCGAAGGGCTTTACCATCATTAGTTATTATGGACCTAACCAGGATGATCCTTCTTATCTGAACATCCTGCAGAATCATCTGATTACCTGTTCTGATCCCATAATATGGGTGGGGGGGTTTCAATCTTGTCCTAGATCCAAAACTAGACAAATCCCCCACTTCTAGGGCCGTAGCGCACAGTAATATGAGGGATACACTTCTTAGATGTATGTCGAATCTTGGTCTAAATGACCTATGGAGACAAAGAGCTGGTAAAGCCATGGGAGTCTCTTATCACAATTACAAATACAGACATAAATCACGAATTGATTATGCCTTATTTAGTCTCTCCGTTAAAGATCAGGTTAAAAACATAACATATCTGCCTCTACATCTGTCAGATCACTCTGCTATTCTTTTCTCTGTAAAATTAGAGCAGAAATCCACTCATCCATCTTGGTCCTTTGACCGAACAATTTTATTGGAGGAAGAGGAGAAAGATTATCTGAGGCAGGAAACCGTCTTCTTTTTAGAGAAAAATTTAGGCTCTGCCTCATTGGTCATTGTATGGGAGGCCTGGAAAGCTTTTATAAGGGGCTGCATTACTGGTAGAGCCTCATACAGGAGGAAGAAATATGGGGAGGCAATCCTACATATAGAGCAAGAACTGACCCGTTTGGAATCATCGGATCAGGTCCCCTCAGATAATCAAGAGGAGAAAATAGAATTAAAAGCTAAGTTAGACACACTATTGCAAGAGAGGCTAAAGAAAAAATGGCAGGCAAGTAAACTTGCGCACTTCGAATATGGTGAATCGGCTGGAAAATTGCTGGCCTGGAAAATAAAAGCTGACCAGTCCAGAAAATTCAATAAAGAAGTGAGGGTCGCGGGGGAAACCAATAGTAGGTCAACAGATACGGACATCGGTGAAGCCTTCAGTGAGTTCTTCCGGAATATCTATACAGAGGAACTCAATGCTAATTTGGATGAAAGGAACGATTGACTGGATAATATAACTCTACCTGAATTGAAAAGCTCTCAAACTGAAAATATAGACAAAGAAATAACGGAGTTAGAAGTTTCTAACATTATCAAACAATTAACACAGGGTAAGGCTACGGGACCAGACGGTCTCCCAGGAGAATTATATAGGGTACTCAATACTACTCTCACTCCAGTCCTCGCGAACCTTTTTAATGACATACTGATTAGAGGGGTGTTACCACCAAGCTCCTGGGGGGAAGCGAATATAGTCTTAATATTAAAAACAGGCAAGGACCCAGCCGAGTGTGGATCATATCGCCCAGTCTCGCTTCTCAACAATGATTACAAGATTTTTACGTCAATTTTGGCAGCAAGATTGGGAAGCGAGATTGGATCGATTATCCACCCTGACCAAAAGGGGTTTATCAGAGGCCGGCAATTGGCCGACTTAACTTACGATTTGGTGGGAGCCGAGGACATCGCCTCAACTTTTGGCCTACCTCTGGCTATTATGACCCTTGACGCCACAAAAGCGTTTGATAGGGTAAACTGGGCATATTTAAATCTAATAATGAAAAAATTCCATCTTGGTCCCAAATTTTGTAGGGCCATAGGCTTACTATATAATAACCCCAGAGCATCCCTTCTAATAAATGGTACGCAAACAACTCCTTTTAAAATTAGCAGAGGAACAAGGCAGGGTTGTCCCCTATCCCCTCTTCTTTTTAATTTAAATGTAGAACCGTTTGCTCAGTCTATTAGGGAGGATACTAATATTCCACACTTCACTTTTTCGGGCTGGGAAAAGAAGGTCGGCCTCTATGCCGATGATATACTCATCTATACAACCGATCCCGCGTTGGCATTCCCTATAATTATAAAGAAAGCGGAGGATTTGGGAAAATTCTCGGGATACAAAATAAATGCAGGGAAAACGGAAATTATGGTCTGGAATATTCACAATTTTCAACTCCCAGTAAAAACTTCAATGAGGTACCTGGGAGTTACAATAACCAAAGATTTAGAACATCTGGCTCAAAACAACTTAGCCCGGATCTCCCGAGAATCCCAAACCTTGATGAAGGCCTGGTCTTTCCTTCCGCTTACCATCTATGGGAGAACCAGCCTGATAAAAATGAGTATTCTCCCGAAATTTACTTTCATTTTTAACTCCATCCCGCTAACCTGTGATACCAAACAGCTTGCAAAATGTCAGCAAAACATCAATTCATTTATTTGGGGATATAAATCCAGCAGACTGGCCTGGAAAAAACTGAGAAGGAGAAGAGAAAAAGGGGGGCTCGCATTGCCAGACCTGGAATACTACGCCTGGGCATTTCATTTGTCCCATTCCAGGATGCTATTTAAGATCCCCTGGGAAAATGCAAATGGGCTTATGTATAAGGCAATGTTATTGGGTTTGGACTTCCAGTGAACGGTTTCCTTTTCAAGTTCGGCCACCAGAAGTTCTTTAAAAAAAATTAGACTAAAGTCATTATTCGGCATTTTAAAAGAATGGTCTCAAATAAAATCCAAGGCCGGGATAGGATATCTATCCAAACATGCTCCGATTTGGGACTTACCTGGGCTATCGTCACAAGAAGCCAACGCAGTTAAAAGAGTCCTACTAGATGCAGGTATAACACAGTGGGGGAACTGCTGGTGGAAAGATCAATTATGGTTTGGGATATCTTCAAGCTTAGGGTAACATCATCACTCTCTTGGATAGTATACTTGCAACTAAACAGCTGGCTTCGGGCTCAAATTAAGAAGAAAGCAATGATGGGAGAATATAGTCCTCTAGAAAACATCTTAGTTGAGAGACCAGCGGGAAGAAAAGAAGTCGCACTCTTCTATTGGCACATCATAGAGGATGGAGAGCGGGACCTCACCTCCCGGAAAAACTTTGGGGTGCAGAGGGAGAACTACATATGGAGGACATATGGGAGGATTCTTTTACCCTCCTCTATAAAATCATTAAGCCAGCATGGCTGAGGCGCAACCACTTCTTCACACTTCACAGAGCGTATTACTCTCCCAAACGGCTTTCGAAATTCCAACCCGGGAAGTGTTGCTGCAAATGCTTCTTTCCAGCAGCCTCAGATCTTCATATGTTCTGTGAGTGCCCGAACATTGCTACTTTTTGGCAAGAAGTCAGGACAACACTCGAATCTATCCTCAGATCATCTATCCCGTGCTCATGGTCTTTAATCATCTTTGGACTGAGCAATAACATCAAGGGATTAGAGAGAGAGTTTTTATTCTATGCCATCTTACTAGCAAGAAGAGAAATCTGCAAAAACTGGGTCAACACAAATCCTCCAACGCATGTAGAGTGGCTGTCTTCACTATATGCAGCTTCGAAGCTCAACCTATCTAGAACATGTAGCCCTCGTTCTCTGAGATTTTGGGACCTTTTGATCAATTGGAGAAGGGATAGTTAGCCAACCCGGGTTTTTTTTTTTTCCCGGGTCCGATGATTAGGCCTAAAATCTCCCAGTCCAACGGGAGGCACCGTACAGTCATTGGACAACTGGCCGAACCGGTCCGAAGGGAGAATGTCCGTCCAAGCTCTGCTGGTGACATCGGGGCTGACTCTCTGGGTACCGAGAGCTTAGTACTAGGCTTCTTGGTGACACAGGGGGGGTCGGGACTCGTGTTTCTGCGGCTAGGAGCACAGTTGGATCGGCTATATGGCTAATGAGGACAAAAAAAAATAAAATAAAAAAAATATATATATATATGGTGCTCTTTCTGGAGACAATTCATACCGTGGCATGGAAAACAGCATAGAGCTGGGCTAGTGAGAACAGAAAAACACCAGCTAGAATTCACTTTCTGAAATTAGTGATATAATAAGGTGTATATACAAGGGGTATAGAATAGGTCGAACTAGAGCGAACATAGAATACATAATTGTAATGAACAAAGGTCCTGTTGTTAGCATATGTTTTGTCTCTTTTGAAAATACAAAAATCTATTAAATAATTTCAACAAGTAAAGTCACTGCTGTTTGTCTTTTTCATAGGATCTTTTAGGTATGTTGTCTCATTCAGGATCAGCAGTTTCCTTTATGGTTGAGCTTTTGTTTTCATGTAGCTCCCAACTCTGGCCTCCACCATGGTCTTTCACCAGAATGTATGATGGAATTCTGCATGCTTTTTTCCCACATGCCTTAGGAACTCCGTCATTTGAACGAATGCGTCTTTAGCACACACAGACGTTTTAACGACTTACCTTATTGGGGTGATGGATGTTGGAATAGTTTAAATTACTATTGCAACTCCAAGCTGCGCAACAGTAGGGAAGGTGTTGGACATTTATTCCAACATCACTCCACCATTGCACCCACCTAAAGCGAGTCGTTGTAACAACTTGCATGCAGAAGGATTGCTTGCAAAGACGCATTCGTTCTCTTGCCGGCACTGTGAAGGCACAGCGTGATTCTGGCCTCATCACAAAGGACGTTTCCCCTTTCACCAGCCTACCCAAGCAGGGTTTCTAAGCAGCAGACAGGAGTGTTGGACTAAAATAATGTAAAGATCTGTTTGCAAGTTTCTACTCCACATATACCTCAGTCTTTGTAACCTGGTGAGCTAGCAAGATTTTACTGGGCCATTAGGCTGAAAGCCACCAGAATCAACTGATCGTCAATAAGCCAGAAAACACAAACCGTACAATAGCTTTACTATGGGGAGCCAGGAAAAATTAGTAATGATGTTAGTTTATCTTGTCTAGGAGAATGGCATCTTGGCAGGGCTGGAACTTGTCAACTTAGCTAAAAAGCAGAGCTTAGCATCAGCCCCAGACTTATAGCAGCATGTATAATATTGCATATAATGCCACTTTGTGTGCTCAGCCCAAACCCCACCCACAATTCCTGAAGCCAACCAGTCTTTGGTTGAGCAGCCTCCCTTGCCCTCTAATTGGGAAGGAACCATGCTTGTGTCCTCATAGACTAAACCCGCCACTGCCCCACTCTGCATACATATTGCTCCAGACCTTCCTGTGAGCCCACTGTTACACGTTTCTCACAGTCAGAGGTGTGCACTCCTTTCAACAGGAAATGACTCAGTGGACCCAGAAATGAAGCCATAAAGTCACAGCCATCTACAGCCACCTGTAAATGCCACAGTAACATACCTCTGAGCTAACCTAGCCCAAGACCCTGGTGGAGGACAAAGGAGCAGGTACAGCCCCGTGGCCATGAAAATATCCTGTGCCAGCCCCTTGTGCAGGACTACTTCCAACACAAATGGAGAAGTAGGCAGATGCACCAGGGAACTCCTGCACTGCAGAGAAGCATGTACAGGCGGGCACCTAACATCAGAATGGAGATGAACAGCACAGAACCTTTCATGAGTTTTTTTGATTTTTTTTGCTTGATCTTCATCTTTGTAAACGAACTGCATCAGTAGCTTTATTCTTGCATGATAGCTTTAATCTTTTGATACATCTCATATCTTTCATGTAAATTGTCATACCTGATTTTTAGCTCCAAAAGAATAAACGGGTGCAGTCTGTTTGAAGTTCTTCCCAAAAGTGACGAAACACAGACAATTCTCCCGCATTTCATCATATTCTAAAGGATAAAAGACTCATGCATCTACAGTCTTTGCGGTGCATTGGTCTGCACTTCCCATTAGGGAAGGTAGAGCTTCCGTCAGTGGTTGTTTAGTGGTAACTTGGTAAATTAATGGAACGGTCGTCAAGTAGTCGCGGTAAGGAACCAAGCGCTTAAAAATTCAGAAAGGCCTATGACTGACACAGTGGGCTAACAGATCAGCATGAACTGCTAATTAAAAGCATTGTCTGAGCTGTTGAGAAGGAAATAAATGCACTTCCGGTTTGTGTCAGCCCCTGATGGTGGTGTTTGCATGCTCCCCAATTCCAGCATGTGCATTCATTGGATGCCCATGGGGTAGGTGACTTCTGTGACCCTGGCCCACGACCTTAGTGACGTGGCATGCGGGCCCATCGTGTTGGTGTGGGCAGACCGTAGCACGGATGTGGGCAGGCCACTAGTTCTGATGTATACACATCTGTTACATAATCTGCAAAAAAAGAGAACGGGAAGGCTGTATCTCTTGACATGATCTGCTCACTGTGGTTGAGTGTAGAAGTAATGACTTCCTCACCCCGCCCGCTCCATTTTAGATAAAGAGTCTTAGAGATCTGAAGAGATGTGCCCGGATACTTGCTATAGTTCGCGAGGAGCTCTACAAGAACCTTTAGTGCGGTCTCACACTGCCACAACCCATAGCTAGGATTCTTGATTCTCTCATTGAGTTTAGACAGCACTGCTTTCTCGCATTTGGTCATCTCCAAGGCTCTTGTAAACGTAGGCCTACTTGATAAGATGTGGCCGTTCTCAGGCAATTCAAGTAGGAGCTGGGTTTTTAACTTTAAATGTAATTCATATGAAAATTTGTGGCAACAGCTTTTAGACTGTATATTTTACTGAGGAGATGGAATCCCTACGACCTGAGCGAATCAGCTTCCACAACCCTTATTTCTTCTTTTTTTTCTCGTTGGCCGTGCTAGTTTTGTTCCAATTATTAGGCAGGTGGAACTTGAAGCCCTGTACCTAAAGCTTGGTTGTGCTAACTTCCTTTGGTACTATGCACTCACCCGAGGTGGCAGTGTTTCAGATCCTAAATCCCTGTATTGTTTGTGGTTATTGAGAGCTGCTGAACAGTGGACCAGAGAAATTCTGCAGATGCTTTTGTGTTGTTTTTTTGTGTGTCCATTTGTACAAGAGCACCCCGTTTTGAAATATGGGGTTCATTTCAGATTCCTTTGCAGTAGTATAAGATTAAACAGGTTTGTCAGAAGATTTGGATGTAGCTGGTCTTTTGCTGTTCCGCAATCCATATACTCTACCATTACAGCTTGCATTTTCCGAATTGCAAAGGAACGTGGTCCTTAGCCTCTGTAGAATTTGCAGCAGTTAATTCCAAACCCAAACTCGTTTGACACTTCCACTGGCCACAAGTTAACAGAATCAAGCTACCTTTATTTATATTTTGGATATGATTTTTTTTCTTCTAGCTGACAATGTGGGTTGGTTATTAGTGCAGTCGGTTGCTGATTGCATAGTTAATTAATTGATCAGACTGCTTGTGTAATTAATCACTCCAGGTAAACTTCATCACATTGACCTCAACACTCCCTCTACCTGCTTGTCTTGTCCGACCCTTGTAGCTGACCTTAAACATATGTTATTTACATGTCCAGCTATTCATGATTTTTGGATTAGAGTGTGGCAACAAATTAACAGAATATTTCATACACATATCCCTTTTTCTTTTTCACATATTTTTCTAGTTAGCATCTCAGAAGTATGGTCCTCCTCTTCCATTAATGTCTCCATTGTTGATCTGCTTATAGCTGTAGCATTTCAGAAAATCACTAAGTCATGGAAAAATGCCTCAAACTTATCTTTTCAAGCCTGGTGGTATGGAATTTGCTATAACCACAGATTAGATAGGGCCTATGTTTACCCAATTACACTTAATAATAATAATAATAATAATAATAATAATACTAAATGAGTTTCTAAAGCGTATGGTTATACTACCCAGTATGTCCCCGCTCTGCAGCTAATTACCCGTCCCTAGACAGATCGCGCAGGATGAAAACCGTACCTCACAGAGGCATGATATGTCGAAGAGCCATGTTTAAAAAAAAATCTGAAAATCCCCTCCGATGGTTCAGTCCTGAGTGACTGCGGAAGGTCATTCCCGAATTTAGCAGCCAGCCATCTGAAAGATCTTCCCCCCCCCCCCATCCGCATTCTTTTGATTACTGGTAGTTCTACTCTTCCCGTTCCCACAGATCTCACAGCCCTGGTAGGTATGTATGGGGTTAGTAGATTGTGGAGGTAGTTGGGCCTTCTCCCTGCAGGATAGGGTGTCTAATGCATAGTGTTTTGAACACAATTCTCTCCCTAACTGGGAGCCAGTGTAGCGTTGCGAGAGCGTTCTTGGATGGAGTTCTTCTGGGCAGCCTCAGAACAAGGCGAGCTGCTGCAATTTGAATGCCTTGCAGTCTTTGAACACACCACCTATTTGCTCTAGGTACATCACATTCCCGTAGTCCAGGCGCGATGTCACCAGTGCATGGACCAGCGTTTTTCTGGCGGCTGCAGGGAGCACCTAAACGGCCACATGCATCAAACGATTTTGGAGTCGCAAACGGTGCAAATCGGAAAATTCGGCCGTTTGCGATTCCAAAATCTCTTTTTGGTATGCATTAAACAATTTTTAAAAAAACGCAATTTTTTGCATTTCCTAAAAATGCGATTGCATTTAAGGAATCGCATTTGTGCGATTCCTTAAATGCAATGCATGAATTTTTTTTTAAATGTGAATTTGGAAATAGGAGGTGCAAATTAACACGAGGTTGACCCTCGTGTTAATTTGCGAAATCTTTCAAAAATGCTCAAAAAAGCATTTTTGAAAGTGTCATGTTACACACACACATGTCCTTTGGACATGTGTGTGTGAAACTTGCACTTAAAAAAACATTTCAAGGGTGCAGGGGGGGTCCTTTGGACCCCTCTCAGCACCCTTGAAATGCATCAACAACTTGTCATTCGCAAAATAAAATTCGCAAAAAGCTAATGCCTTTCCATTGATTCCTATGGGCCTCTAGGCCCATAGGAATCAATGTAATGCCATTCCTTAATTGCGATTCGCAATTAAGGAATCGCAAATACAGAAAATTAAGAAATCGTAAAAACACTTCAGATTTCTTGATGCATAGGATTTTGCAATTCCTAAATTGCGATTCCTTAATTTTCGCAATTTAGGAATTGCAAAATCCTACAATGGTGCATGTGGCCGCTAGTGTGTTCCGGAGGACTTTCATTATTCCGAAGCATTTTCCGGCAACCACCCTGGTGTGGTGGTCGAAGGAAAGTTTCGGGTCCAACCATATCCCCAAGTTATTAACCTGTTCCTTGGGAGCGGGGGTGGAGCCCAGGGACTGGGGCCACCACCTTGAGGTCCATATAGATGGAGTTTTGCCAACTATTAGAACCTCCGTCTTGTTTCCATTCAATTTAAGGCAATTGCTAGACATCCAGACCTCTAGCTCCTGAAAGCAAGTGGAGAAATTGGTGGCTGCCTTGTCATGGGCTTGCGATAGGGATACCACTAATTGCGTATCATCCGCATATGACATGACACTAATGTCGTATTTTGCAATAAGGCTAGTCCCCTGGGGCACTCCTTGTGTCAGCCTAATGCTTTTTGAGTAGAACGGCCTCTGAGACACTTGGAAGCTCCATTCTTGTAAGAATGATCTCATCCATTCTAAGGCCCATTTGCCCAGCCCTCCTTTTTTCAGGCAACGCAGGAGCAAAGAGTGGTTGACGGTATCGCTATTAAGGGAGAATTATTGTGGTTACCTATTACTGATTTCTTAAACGTATCCACTCAATGCCTATCTCTGCATATTCCTTGCAATGAAGAAGTACCCAAACCTCCTTGAAGTTAAAAGTACTCATCTGTTTTCTAATTTTTGTTGTATATTTTGATCATCTTATAAGCTACTATTATAGGAATTAATGTAACTCAGGTGTTGTATTTAAATATAAGATCAGTTATATAATTTGATATCTTCTCCCTCCCCCCTTTCGCCTCATCCCTCCCCCCTTTTTCTCTTCCCTTTTCCTCCATGGATTATTTACATTGTAGTACAATTATATACTGTGTTTTATTGCTGTTATACTTTACTTTCATATCCAATAAAATCTATTTTACAACTTGAAAGACTGCTTGTGTTAGGGGTTTGATGGCTTTGTTGGTAAAGTATGTAGTTAGCTTGAGTTGACCGATTGGTTGGGTTAATTGCGGCTTGTCCTGCTGCCAGCTGTTGCTGCTAAATCTTTCAGTAGATTTTATCTTTACTTTGTTTATTAACTGTATTTATAAAGTCTGGTCCTAGCTATTTGGACAGCAGTACGTTTAACAGCAAACAAACTAGGAAGATATAACAATAGAAGAAAACCTATGCAAGAGAGGTGAGCTACAGTTGACTCAAGTCTGAGGTGGTGCAGGGCTTCAAAAATGGAAATGCTTAAGCTTGATTCATGAGAAAAACTTTAGATGGTAGGGTACTTTATCGTCATTGCTCTATTTGTTTAATGCCTTTTGAGATCTCAAGCTGGGCACAGCAAAAGCGGTCAGGACAAACTGGCCATTTAATTTTAAGCATGAATTTCTGGTAGGTGCCCACTGCTTCCACATAAATTCTGTTGTTTTTTCTCCTGGCTCACTTTTTCCACAGAAGAAACATAAAGGAACAGGCAGAGACATTCCAAGGCATCACCTCAAAGTCACCATAGTCAGTCATAGATAATATCCACACTTGCATTATGTGTACTTTTTGCAGTAAGTCTGCTGCTCTGTAATTCGTTAGCCGTAGAACATAATCTCACTGGGTGTCTCTCCAGACCCTTTTACTCTATACAGCAAACCTGAAAAGAGAAGCATATGAACCTTTATTTCATCCATTTCACAGTGTGCATGAATACCTTTTATGGTTTAATGGCTTAAGCTTTCCCCTATCTCATTGTGAGAGGCAATGGTCCATTGAAGTTGGTCTGCATTGACAACCTGTCCGCTCATGAAGCGTCTGGACCCGGAGAGGGTTCTTATCTCCCTTGGGTTTTCTGTAAATGAACTAGTTTTGAGCAATGCCTTTAGAGCATCTTAATGCAACTTCAAATAAATAAAATGTCATCATGATGCAGTCAGATTGACATTCCCGGAATCAGTTTCCAAGTGCATCAAACTATGCCCCTGTGGGTGTTTCTTTATCCAGGTTTGAATATTTGAATAACACCATCCTGCGACTTTTCCTGTGAGGATTGTTCTCCTCCCAACATTTGACCTTAGTCGGGAAAGATACCAGGAGCCTATGACCTCTTTCTTTTCAATGATGATAGAGGTCCCAATTAGTGCTCAAAATCTTGAACTAACCAGAAGTGATTCTCTTTAGAAAGGGCTCCCCAATAGAAATTGACATGACCTCAAGTCCAATGCAGCCTATTCCTTTCCCTTCCGGACTCTAACTTGTAACTGCCCAGCTTTCAGCCAATCAATCTCAGTGTTCTAATGTGACATCACAGGCACTATCCAAGGGTGGATGGAGTCGCAAAGTCAGCTCAGACTGAACACATAGTAATAGTCTTCCAAGCACAAAGAACATATTATAGGTACAGGCAAGCTGACACCCAAAAACATAATACTTGAGTGAATATAACCTCTAGGTTACTTATGGTTTTCTGATTTATTGAATTTGTTGCTGGATGATTGAATTGTCTGATTATTTAGTGAATAGTTAGTTTGTTACGTCATTGGGAAGAAAAACAGGAAGGTTCACTTGCTGAAACCCTGGTTCGTCGGCCTATATAAATTGGGATTGTAGAAATGTGATCCTGTAAATAATTCCTTGCAAAAATGGCATCGTAAATAACTAACACATGTGGCTGAGATAATGGCCCAAAGCCTGATAAAACCAAACAGGTACTTGATGGCTGTGTGACTCCGCTATTCAGGAGCATCTGCGTCAGATGGATTATTTCCAGAATACATTTTCTACAGGTCCAGTTTATATACGCCGTTGCTCCAGTGTTTCAGTAAGTGAACATTCCTGTTTTTCTTCCAGTGATGGACCACTATACTATTTGCCGCTGGTTGTTGGGACTTCACTTTTTATTTTTACTTTTGGCCTGACTGCATACGTTTCCTCTTTTTATACAGATTTAATTGATCCCTTTAAGTGATGTAAGTAAATATTACCTTGGCTTCTTTTTGAAACCTTTTTCCTTGATTTATTGATTCTTCTGCCCATCTTTTTTCTTTTTTCTGGAATTACGCCCTTTCACATTTAATTTTCCTTGTCCTGATGATGACCCGTTCATTCTTCTGGGTCAAAACGCTGTCAACGCTTACAACGATTGAAAATGGATTGATACCTGTTGAAATTAAATTAGTGCACTTGTTAAAGATTCTATGGTATATTCCATTGTCGTTTTCCCTTTTTCACACTATGTACTATTTAATTTGTACTCTCTGTGTGATCACTGGAGCACTTTATCACTATAATTGAATACGGTGCCTGTTTTGTTGTTAAGTAATGTCAATATAATATGCTTCGCTCAAAATTAGGTAGTGGGATACCTGTCTTGTTAATTTCCGTTGTACAATTGGTTAATTGGCTTTTGTTCATTGATTGATACTTTGACAATTAATGTTTCTATATTCCTCACTTGGAACATCAGTTGTGTATCTATATCATGATACTTCAGAGCGCTGTACAGTTTGAAGTAAAGTCCAGGTTAAATCAGGAGTCCTGTTGTCTGGAACGTATGACTTCTAGCAGATATTGCTTGGTCACCATCATTCATTCTGTGGCCTTGTCAAGTGCTATTCTGAATAGCTCCCTTTTTTAAAGTTTCCAGAAGGGCAGGTATTTGGGTTTCATCCTTAAGACCGGCTTCAAATCTTTCGACAGCTTTAGATGTTTCGCTCCTAGGGGTCTGCTACAGTGTTCTTTCCTTTTTAAGGTTTATTGGGTGTGCTTGGAAGATGCAGCTGATTATAGATTCCTGGTTGATATATAATAGGGGGGGGCATTCTGTGTCTACCAGGGCTGTTCTTCCACAGTGCTCTTCGTACAACACAGAGAACCTTAAACCTGAATCTTGCATCCTTTATATTATATTCTATGAGCCTTGTAAGGAGCATAGCTACCAGAAGGCTTAGCAACGCTAGAACAGTCATCAGCGTCACCAGCTCACTGGCAAAAACAAATTACTTCAAATCCATGTTTTCTAAGCCTTACCAAAGAAGAACTCATCAGGCAGCTGGCGTAGGTCATGGTGAAGAGTGTTCCACAGTTTGGCGGCCTGATAAGAAAAAGGAACGGCGACCCCAACGAGATCTACTAAACTTGGGAACCTGTAGTAGATGAGCTGAGGAAGATCTGGGTGACCTTCTAGGAATATAAGGAGTGGCTAGTGAACTTAGCAGGGTGGAGTGATCTATGCAAGATGCATAAGGCCTTAAATTGAACCCACTTGACTGGAAGCCAATGGAAATCCTTCAAAGCCTTTTTTTTCAGACAGATGTCTAGGGAGATTCATGGGAAGCTGTGTGGCGGCATTTTGTGTGATCTGAAGCTTCTTTGTCACATAACGAGGTGAGTCCAGATAAAGGACATAAGTTTCCTAACTAGGAAAGGGAGAAGGTTTAAGACCTTTCCTAGCAGTTCAGAACACCAAAGCAATTGTCCGCAATTTTTTTTTCTTGGTACTCCATGGTACGACTAGAATCTAGCCCCATCGCAAGGTTCTTTATCACCACTTTGGGAGTAGGGAGTCTCTCCAAGCAGTCCGGCAAAGGAGATGTAAATTTCTTGCTAAAATGATTGCCCAGTAACAGGACCTAAGTCTTATCTTCGTTGAGCTTCATTTTATTTTCGTTAGCCAACCATCTGGCCACTTCCTGAAGACAGGGGGCCAGACTGAGGTGATTGGTGCTGGGCTCATGGAAATAAAAATAGGAAACCAGTAACAACCCAAAAGAGCGGGCGATTTTGCCAGCGGATACATATAAATATTAAAATGAGTGGGGCTCAGGGAGGACGGCGGTGGCACCCGGTCCACAGAGGGAGACTGTGAGTACTAAGAATGGTCAAGCATTTGGAATGTTCTATTCTTAATGTTCTTCAAAAAAAGAAGAGAGCCAATTCAAGGCACGTCCGACAACACCCACTTTTGATATCCTGTGGATAAGTGTGGCTTCTACTGATAGCCAATGATGCATATCCCTTGTTATCTTCACAAGCTCACTCTTTCAGAGGTTTAGGCTCAGTCTTACAGCAGGATTCTGCAGTTGCGTTTACGGATAGGGTTTTTTAATTTTTTTTTTTTTAGAAGTGCCATATTAACGCATTGCAATATTCCTGCCTTGCCATGTATAAGAATCTTGTCAATTCCATCTAACGAGTGCAGTGGAGTAAGGCCACAATCTTACGGAGCAAAGATAGTAGCAAATGTATAACCTTGACCACACAACCAATTTGGGTTGAAAAAGACATGTATGCAGCTCAAACTTCTAAGTGTTTTGCATTGTGGATGTGAGGGTTGGGCTTCCGAGGTTCTGTGACCATTCAAGAGGGATACATTTCTGGTCTGTTGCACCAAAAGCAAGAATCTCTGTCTTTACTTCTTTAAGCACAGGACATTTTCTTGCATCCAGTGGTGTAAGTAATTAAGGCAGGCTGTGATGTTATACCTGCCTTCATGGGACTTCTGCAGTCGAATGTGTATCTGCGTTGCATTGGCAGACATTTGAAAGCGTGCACCGCATGTAGTTCTAGGACTAGGGGACAAATATATAATTTGAGCAGTAAGGGTGAAAGTGCTGAGCACTGAGGTACTCCATAGGACACTTTCTGATCAATTGATGATGCTGTCTTAACTTTTATTTTTCAGATGCAGTGAGGAGTGGATCCAATTTAAGGCTCCCTATGAGATCCCTGCCAAGTCCTAGAGACTTTTCAATAGCATTGTGTGTTTAATTATGCAGTATGCAGCTGAGTGGTCGTGTAGAATCCGAGACGATTGCCAGCTATAATGCATTGCCAGAAGGATTTATTCTATAAGGTTGCCCAGTGTTCTTTTGGTGTTTTTTCAGGGTTGGACCCATACCTGGTGATCATGTAGAAGGCGGTTGTTCTATGTGGAAGTGAATGCTGAATAAATTGAATTGCATAGGTGAAAATGGAACTAGAGATGTCTGTCTCATACAATCACATTTTTTCTATTTAATGCTTAGTTATTATTATTTGCATAGCACATATGTTACCATTGGTATGGTCTTGTAGCGCTGTCGGTGGAGCAATAACTTTCCAACTAGTTCCGAGTTTACCATTGCAGACTAGAGGCCGAATGTATTTGTGATGATATATTAGTGATGATGTGTCTTGTCCAAAACCGGGTAAAAAGGTGTTCATTATTTTCCTGTGTGACCTTCCCATAATATTAGTTTTTTCAATGTATTTCAGGGAAAAACTTAGACTAAGGAAAGCTCATGCTAAATAGGAGATAGATCACCTGTGCATCAAAAAACTTGGTGTTTTTATTCATAACAAAGTAACCGTTTTATTTTCAGTGGGGCTTTAATAATCAGTTGAGGGGTTCTCCTGATTGGTGAACTGGAGTGTCAAGGTTCAGCAGTGCTCAGGTTGTCATGGTTGCAGTGCTTAATTTGAGCCGGTGGTTTTCGGTGCTCGGCCCGGGCACATAATTGTCAGCACCGGCTCTAGTGACAGTCTACCACATGGGGTCGCTGTATATTTAATGTTGAGATGAGCACATCAACAGGGCTTAATACGTCAATATGCATTAAAAAAAGAACATTTCCTGCCGCTCACGCCATTATTATAGATTTGGATGGCCTAGAATAGGCTGCATTGTCACACTTGTAGCAGTGAGATGATGGTTAGTAGTTGTGTTGAAACTGTCATTGGCAGAGCTAACAGGGGAAATGGGTGGTTCGGGCTGCAGAGGCTAAAGTCCCTGGCCCTTACTTCTATATATATATATTTTATTTTAAATTAAGCACTGGAGAAGATGTATTTTCTAAAGATGTCAAAAAGCACCTCTCAGAAAACGGGGGCGTCTAACAGCGACTCGTCATGCCTGTTGCCAAAGTTTGGATTATACATGATAACGCTAGGTTAGGTTACTGACATCAGCGCTTTCTACCATTGTTGTGGCGATGCATGGCTTTCCTGGCGCTCTATCACGAGGAACGATCGTTTGATCATGTTTGTTGGTGCTTTGTTGTGTAATTGGTAGAAAATGTGCTCTGTGTTTAGTATTTTAGTGGTTTGTAAAAGTTACTGTGAATGTAAAATTAGTTCTTTCTATATGTTTTTTGTGTACAAACTAAAAGGAGCAGATGACAGGTTGGTTTGCAATTAAACCCATTCTGCCACACCTGGGCACATGCAGGCAAAAGTGCCACTACTTATTAACCTACATATTTCTTCCCCTTCGAGGATTATTTTCTTTGAATCCTTCTCGCCACACCTTTGCTTTTATCCCGTTGTCTTTTTAAAGATGAATGGCTGCGATTTCCCCGAAGGGGCCTCGGCCTGTTCAAACAGAGCACTTTTCCTGCAGCCTCTGTGGGAGATGGGCATTTAGATTTTGTGGCGTTTTGTCAGGTTTGGATTCAGGAGCATGTAATTAGGTGATCCGCTAATTACTATATTTTTCAGGTTTTAAAAGCCGGCTAAGCTTGTTTCGTGAGATTTGATAAGTACCATGTTTGTCTGGTTGGTCCTGGGTTTGTGTTTATTAATGCGTGTGTACTTGTCTTGTTGACGTGTGTGCACCGGCCCCAGCGTGACGTCACTATAATGATGGCAGCCCCAGTGTGATATCACTGTAGTGCAGGCATCTCCCACTGTGATGTCACCGCCGTTGAAGGCAGTCCTCGTGCAATGTCCCTGCAGTAATGGCGCCCTAGTGTAATGTCACTGCAGTAATGAAGCCCCGGTGTGATGTCACTGCAGTAATGGCGCCCTAGAGTGATGTCACTGCTGTAATGGCGCCCCAGTGTGATATCACTGCAGTAATGGCGCCCCAGTGTGATGCCACTGCAGTAATGAAGCCCCGGTGTGATGTCACTGCAGTTATGGCGCCCCAGTGTGATGTCACTGCAGTAATGGCGCCCTAGTGTGATGTCACTGCAGTAATTGCGCCCTAGTGTGATGTCACTGCAGTAATGAAGCCCCGGTGTGATGTCACTGCAGTAATGGTGCCCCAGTGTGATGTCACTGCAGAAATGGCGCCCTAGTGTGATGTCACTGCAGTAATGGCGCCCTAGTGTGATGTCACTACAGTAATGGCGCCCTGGTGTGATGTCACTGCAGTAATGGCGCCCTAGTGTGATGTCACTGCAGTAATGGCGCCCTAGTGTGATGTCACTGCAGTAATGAAGCCCCGGTGTGATGTCACTGCAGTAATGGCGCCCCAGTGTGATGTCACTGCAGTAATGGCGCCCTAGTGTGATGTCACTGCAGTAATGAAGCCCCGGTGTGATGTCACTGCAGTAATGGCGCCCCAGCGTGATGTCACTGCAGTAATGGCGCCCCAGCGTGATGTCACTGCAGTAATGGCGCCCTAGTGTGATGTCACTGCAGTAATGAAGCCCCGTTTTGATAACACTGCAGTAATGGCGCTCCAGTGTGATGTCACTGCAGTAATGGCGCCCCAGTGTGATGTCACTGCAGTAATGGCGCCCTAGTGTGATGTCACTGCAGTAATGGCGCCCTGGTGTGATGTCACTGCAGTAATGGCGCCCTAGTGTGATGTCACTGCAGTATTGGCGCCCTAGTGTGATGTCACTGCAGTAATGAAGCCCCGGTGTGATGTCACTGCAGTAATGGCGCCCCAGTGTGATGTCACTGCAGTAATGGCGCCCTAGTGTGATGTCACTGCAGTAATGAAGCCCCGGTGTGATGTCACTGCAGTAATGGCGCCCCAGCGTGATGTCACTGCAGTAATGGCGCCCCAGCGTGATGTCACTGCAGTAATGGCGCCCTAGTGTGATGTCACTGCAGTAATGAAGCCCCGTTTTGATAACACTGCAGTAATGGCGCTCCAGTGTGATGTCACTGCAGTAATGGCGCCCCAGTGTGATGTCACTGCAGTAATGGCGCCCTAGTGTGATGTCACTGCAGTAATGGCGCCCTAGTGTGATGTCACTGCAGTAATGAAGCCCCGGTGTGATGTCACTGCAGTAATGGCGTCCTAGTGTGATGTCACTGCAGTAATGGCGCCCTAGTGTGATGTCACTGCAGTAATGAAGCCCGGTGTGATGTCACTGCAGTAATGGCGCCCCAGTGTGATGCCACTGCAGTAATGAAGCCCGGTGTGATGTTACTGCAGTAATGGCGCCCCAGTGTGATGTCACTGCAGTAATGAAGCCCCTGTGAGAAGTTGGCCTGATATATGATGCTCACTAGTTCTAGTGATCACCTTGTATCAGTCCAAACAACCCTTATGGTGATTGGTTGTAAGTCAACCTTATAGACCAGCTATCCTAATGGTAGCATGGACAAAGCAGTCTTAGGCTAAACTCTTTTGGCATGTGAAGCCAGCTGTTTTACCACAATATAACCCCTTGAATACCAGATGAAAGGACACCACACAGGTTGTTATGAAAATAAACAGTATATTTAT
This sequence comes from Lissotriton helveticus, assembly GCF_964261635.1. Classification (NCBI taxonomy): domain Eukaryota; kingdom Metazoa; phylum Chordata; class Amphibia; order Caudata; family Salamandridae; genus Lissotriton; species Lissotriton helveticus. The sequence continues at coordinate 1,864,426,860 of NC_136057.1, forward strand.
TTCTAACAACACCTCCGAACTCTTTATGAGGTCAGAGGGCTAAGCACATGACAATCTCTTAAGAAAAATACGACAAGTTGCACAAAATTACAATGGCGCCCTAGGGGCACGACAAACCATATACTAAGTAAGTGGAATGTGAGAGTCGATAGAAGGAATGGAGCTGTCCAGAGGCTGTAGGATCGATGGGACCACGCTACACTAACTCTAGGTAAGTAATAGGAGGCCCACGGAACGCGTGTGCAGAGTGTGAACTCACACGCGAGATGCGTAACAACGTCTATGGACAGTACAGTTCAAGTTAAAGGTGAGTACGGACAATCCTGACTAGGTAGGACTAAAACGACTGTGGAACTGGACACTAGGACAGTTAAACTACCCTTGAGCACCGAAACGCTCTCGTTACCTCACCCACGGGCTGCGGGTGCATAGGTGCGAAGTTGTGTCGGGTACTCGCGTTGAAGTCTATGGAGCATGAAAGAAAAGATGCTGCAGGCGACCAGGAGGAAGGTGTCCGGTGCGATCCAAGGGTGGATCGGTGAAGAAGAAGACCTGAAAGCAGAGGGGACAATGTTCAAAGTCACTAGCCAGTGACCGGTGTGGAACCAAGAAGGAACCAGATGTCGTCGTCGCGATCAGGTGAAGAGTGGACGCTTGACTCTGCAGCCACGTGGACCAGGAGGTGTCTTCGATGACCAGGATGGAGGCACGAGCTGTCCCACGCAGGCTCTCGCTGTTGGCGGTGTTGGATCCGGAATCGGCGTCAACAGGCCTTGGCAAAGGCAACCCACGCGGTAAGTGGAGAAAGCGTCTGGTGCGGACTAGGAGAGTCCGGGGTGCCCCTCTTTTGGAAGGGAGCAAGGGCCAGTCTGGAGCAACCAGACCAGCAGCAAATATTTCAAAGTTCGTCATCTAGGAGGCCACTAGCCAGCCGGCAAGTGACCAGACAACGCGTCGAGCAGCAAACAAGCAGAAGGGCCCCACGCAGATCTCGTGGATGCTGGAGGGCTGATCTTCGGTGCAGGGGCTGCTCGGGGCTGGGGCTTCTCAGTCCCCAAAGCACTTGGTCGAGTTGACCTCGGGAGTCGTGCTGGAAGCGAAGTGCAGTTTCTTTCAAGATGGCCGGTCCCACGTGTCTCGTTGCACCCACGGGTCTCAGCTTTGCTGCAGATCTGAGTTGAGGTCGGAGAGGTCTGGGAATCCGGTCTCGTCGGGCTCTGAAGTCTGGATCCTCGAGGGAAGACGACAAAGTGAAGCCGCTGGACGCTTGATGGTGCCTGCTTGTGCAGGGTGGACACTCCTTGCCCACAAGGGAGATTTCTTCAGTCTTCTGTGGAGCAGAACGTCGAAGTCCAGAGTTTCTTCTTGTAGAGTAGTTCAGGATTAATCTAATTTGGAGTGGGACCAGCTCCTACCTTTATCCTGCTAAAGGGGGCTGTACAGCTGACTACCTGGGTGGGCCCAGGAAGGGGTGTGGTTACACCCCCTATCCTTTGTCCGGTTTTCGCGCCAGAGCTGGGGCAGGGATGCCCCAGCAACTGGTTTGAACCGGTGTATGCACAGGGCACCTTGTGTGCCCCAGGCATGACTCATTCCTTTCAGGCCTATCCTACCCAATACACAAAATCCTGTCTGGGGTGGTGCTAGCACCTCCCAAGGCAGGAAACCCTTTGTCCAAGCCTCCCGCGCTGGAAGGACTCCCAGCAGCAGGAGGTCAGACTTGTGTCTGTGGTGGCAGCATCCATTTTGTGATGCCAAGGCTCGAGTTAACTTTAACCGGGGTTCACAGTTACATACATGTCGTGTCCCTCTAGAAGAGTGGAATGCTACCCCCGTCGCCAGAATTGGCGAGGGGGTAGTATTCCAGTTCGTATGACACCTTCCTCGACATGTGTTGATAATGTTATACCAGAGTTAGCATTCAACCGCGAGGTCGATAATGCACTTAAGAGTATATGGTATAGCGTTATCACAGAACAGCTATTAGGACTTGGTTCCGCAAGCTGCAGACGGGCTCAGCTCATGCCAGAGCACCATCTCACATAATTCCAAGCACTCTGCCTTCAGGATTGTTAAGGCCTGCCATAGGAGTGACTGATAGGAATATATGTGTCCATTTTAGGGTTAGATATAGGTATACTATATCTACAGCAAAGGGTGACTACACCACCTTGCCCCAGCTGTCTTGCAGCCAGTTGTGTCTATTTTAGATGGCCAGCCAGGGGTGGCATAATACATGCTTCAGCCCCTGGTAGGCCCTGGGTACACCTAGGCCCTGGATACCTAAGGTATGCTGTACAGGGACTGATAAGGTGGCCCAGTACCAATTGGTAAATGCACCTAAGGTACATTGTTGTTAATTTAGAGAGAGAACAGCTAGGCTGTGGGTCTGATTAGCAGGCCCACAGCCAGGGAAAGTCGTAAACCAGTGAAGCAAAAAGCAAAAATCTGGGGTGACCATAGGATTGCAGACCCCGCTCTCCTACAGCCCCGGTGTGATGTCACTGCAGGTATGGCGTCCTAGTGTGATGTCACTGCAGTAATGGCGCCCTAGTGTGATGTCACTGCAGTAATGAAGCCCGGTGTGATGTCACTGCAGTAATGAAGCCCGGTGTGATGTCACTACAGTAATGGCGCCCCAGTGTGATGTCACTGCAGTAATGAAGCCCGGTGTGATGTCACTGCAGTAATGGCGCGCCAGTGTGATGTCACTGCAGTAATGAAGCCCCGGTGTGATGTCACTGCAGTAATGGCGTCCTAGTGTGATGTCACTGCAGTAATGGCGCCCTAGTGTGATGTCACTGCAGTAATGGTGCCCTAGTGTGATGTCACTGCAGTAATGAAGCCCGGTGTGATGTCACTGCAGTAATGGCGCCCCAGTGTGATGTCACTGCAGCAATGGCGCCCTAGTGTGATATCACTGCAGTAATGGCGCCCCAGTGTGATGTCACTGCAGTAATGGCGCCCCAGTGTGATGTCACTGCAGTAATGGCGCCCCAGTGTGATGTCACTGCAGTAATGGCGCCCTAGTGTGATATCACTGCAGTAATGGCGCTCCAGTGTGATGTCACTGCAGTAATGGCGCCCCAGTGTGATGTCACTGCAGTAATGGCGCCCTAGTGTGATGTCACTGCAGTAATGGCGCCCTAGTGTGATGTCACTGCAGTAATGAAGCCCGGTGTGATGTCACTGCAGTAATGGCGCCCCAGTGTGATGTCACTGCAGTAATGGCGCCCTAGTGTGATGTCACTGCAGTAATGAAGCCCCGCTGTGATGTCACTGCAGTAATGGCGCCCCAGCGTGATGTCACCGCAGTAATGGCGCCCTAGTGTGATGTCACTGCAGTAATGAAGCCCCAGTTTGATGTCACTGCAGTAATGGCGCTCCAGTGTGATGTCACTGCCGTAATGGCGCCCCAGTGTGATGTCACTGCAGTAATGGCGCCCCAGTGTGATGTCACTGCAGTAATGAAGCCCCAGTCTGATGTCACTGCTGTAAAGGCGCCCTAGTGTGATGTCACTGCAGTAATGGTGCCCCAGTGTGATGTCACTGCAGTAATGGCGCCCCAGTGTGATGTCACTGCAGTAATGGCGCCCTAGTGTGATATCACTGCAGTAATGGCGCTCCAGTGTGATGTCACTGCAGTAATGGTGCCCCAGTGTGATGTCACTGCAGTAATGGCGCCCTAGTGTGATGTCACTGCAGTAATGGCGCCCTAGTGTGATGTCACTGCAGTAATGAAGCCCGGTGTGATGTCACTGCAGTAATGGCGCCCCAGTGTGATGTCACTGCAGTAATGGCGCCCTAGTGTGATGTCACTGCAGTAATGAAGCCCCGCTGTGATGTCACTGCAGTAATGGCGCCCCAGCGTGATGTCACCGCAGTAATGGCGCCCTAGTGTGATGTCACTGCAGTAATGAAGCCCCAGTTTGATGTCACTGCAGTAATGGCGCTCCAGTGTGATGTCACTGCAGTAATGGCGCCTCAGTGTGATGTCACTGCAGTATTGGCGCCCCAGTGTGATGTCACTGCAGTAATGAAGCCCCAGTCTGATGTCACTGCTGTAAAGGCAGTCTCTGTATGATGACGTACTGCAGTGAAATCCGCCGCCCGTGATGCTCCTACATTAAAATCAGTACCAGTGTGATGTTACTGCAATAAGAACGGCCGGAAGTGATGTCGCTGCAGTGAGGGCAATGCTGTGTGTGAGATGTCTGCAGCCATAATGTGATGTCCTCCATGTCCTGGTGTGATGTCATTTGAGTGAGATGGCTCTGCAGTGAGGCATCCCTCATTAAGTTACCATTCGAAGTAGGTCCGATCCACTGTGGTTTCACTACAGGTAGGGGAGCTCTATGTACTGTCCCTACAGTAATGGCTGATGCAATGTGACGTCACTGTACCGTACTGAGACTAGCTCCCAGGTATACCCCTTCGACTAAGTGTTAAAGCATGACGAGCGGAGGAATTCTGCAGTTTTACACAGGATTGCACACAGACGGCACCCCTTTAGTCAGGCACTAGCCCGCACACGTGGTAATAAGTCAATGTGAGATGGCGGAGTCCCGCCCCCTTACACAGCAAGCGCCAATAACTGACCTCGGTGCAGGACGCAGAGCAGGTGCGTGCACTAAGGTCACCCCTTCTGTTTAAGGATCAGCCCTCTTCAGTGATAGGAAACTCAAAGGTCGTCCAAGAGATGCAGAGTCACAAACAAGCCTTTATCTTCAGACTTTTGTAAACCACAACACGGTGGTGATGCGTGTACATCTAGCCGGGTCATTAGAGCTGGAGGCCTTTAGCTGTGATCCCAGAGGCCTTGATAGCAGGCTTGGCATGATGTCAACTGTCAGGATGCATTCCTAGCAGGATTAAGCACAGGAATCTCCAATTTGGCAGAAGGGAGATGCTTTTAATAAGGTAATTTACTTAACATTTACATTCTCTGTTGGTTTTCTGAGGGTAGCAACTCAAAACGTTCAGGCTGCTTTAACCTTAGAGATAGATAAGATTCAAGCTATGCAAGTAGCACATTTGAGGCAATACCTTGGTGGGAACGCGTGTGTAAATATTTATGTAACTTAAAGCTGACTGCAGCTAATGGGACTGAGTCCAAAGAGAGCCTCTCCAGGTGCCCATTCTTGTGCTAGTCTGGGGGTTGGCTTTTTAATGTACATCACAACGAGAATTAACTGATTTACTTTCTGCTAGGTGCTGACATTCCGGGCTTGGTCTGTAGATGGCCAGTTTCTGAAATGGACTATGAATATTCTGAGAAGGCTGTGAGATGCCTTTAAGTATCATTATCTATTTATTTGTTTTAATAGTAGTACTTGAGCCGAAGGTATCAGCGCGCGTTACAGAGTACGCATCACAACAATAACATGAGTTCTCCAGTATTAGGGGTGTCTTTCATAGATTCACATGCCTGAATCATTCCCCGTCGTCGGAGTGGGAGTCCCACGGTACATAAAAAAGCAATAAAATGCTATAAATATATAGTAATACCAATAGAAATGAACCAGGAAGTAAAACAGCCAATGGTACAGTAGGCAAAAACTTCCACATCTATGACTCTCATAGTCATTTTGTATAGTCCAAACTACAGCCAATCAGGCGCCAGCACCCACCAGAATGTTCTCCCCAGAGGCTCAGGCTCTCAGATTTTCTACCGCACGTCGTGTGAAGGGAGTCTCCCTGAGCTCTGCTCAGTTTTTTCTAACTTCTAACTTCATCTGTGTCTTCTCGTCAGGATGTCTTCAAAGAAATCTCTCTTCAGAGCCTGTGACTGCTGTGGTAAGCCTCGGCTTTTTGAGAAGGATCCACACAAAAAGTGTATCTATTGTCTCTACCCAGATCACCAGGCCTCTGATTGTAAGATCTGCAGAACCATGCCTCAGAAGACTCTCAGAGATAGAGAGGGTCGTTTACTGCTGTGGTTGAAGAGGCTAAAGGATTCTTCTAATCCTGCTTCTGAAGTAGGCAGTGTCACCTCTGCTTCCACTTCAGCCTCCAGGAAGAGATCTGCGCCTGAGGGAATGTCATCTCCCAAGGCTAAACTGCCTAAAAAACAACCACCTGCTAAAGGACTGGATCAACCTTCCACTTCTCAGGCTGTCCCCACCTCCAGGGGCATGGAAGGCGCTTCTGCTTCCTCAAAGGGGAAAAAACTCAAGCTTCCCCTATCTTCTGACAGGATGTTACCACAGAATTCTTCTCCGCCTCCTGTGAAGTCTTCTTCAGCTTCCTCGTCGACGAGAACGACGACTTCAGTGACATCTACGGTAACATTTTCATCTCCTAAACCTAGTATGGTTATGTCCTCGTCTACGGCATCTCCAACGATGGTTTTTGTTTCTGTGAGGCCTATTTCGTCGACGTCCGTCGTCGACGCCTCGTCGTCGACGCCTTTAAAGGCTTTACCGCCGACGAAAAAGACTCCGTCGACGAGCTCGTCGTCAGGCTCTACGCCGTCGACGAAAATAACACCGTCGACGAGGAGTGACTCGTCCACGAAGACGGTCCCGTCGACGAGGAGTGTCCCGTCGACGAAGGGTGTCCCGTCGACGAAGGGTGTCCCGTCGACGAAGGGTGTCCCGTCGACGAAGAGTGTCCCGTCGACGAAGAGTGTCCCGTCGACGAAGAGTGTCCCGTCGACGACGAGTGTCCCGTCGACGATGGGTGTCCCGTCGACGAAGACTGTCCCGTCGACGACGAGTGTCCCGTCGACGAAAGGTCTCCCGTCGACTACGAGTGTCCCGTCGACGACGACTATTCCGTTGCCGAAAAGTGTCCTGTCGACGAGAAGTGATCCGTCGACGACAAATCCATCGGAAGTTAACCCTCCGACGACGCCGCAGTTATCCTCATGTACGGCACTACAGGTGTGGTCTCCGTCTACGGTGTTTTTAACACCACGCCAAGCAGCAGAACAACTGCGCAACACTGTAATGAGGCTTTCACCCCTTCGTGTTTCACCTCACAAGGTGTCCTCTGAAGTCCCAGACCAACTACTGGATTCTGACAGTGACAATGAGATGGTCCAGAATACTTTTGGACAAGCCACTAGTCCATCGGAGTTACATATTAAACTTCAGGATGATGAATATGAGGATTCTCACTCTCCTGCTGAGGTATCGATGCCTGTCAGTACCCCTGTTGCTCAAGTGCCTTTGGATTTAATATCCAACTTACAATTTATGCTGGACGATTACTATCGGAGGTTTCCACCTTCGGAATCGGCAGGTTCTGGACAAGCAACTCCACCTTCGGAAACGCCTCCACCCGTGCTCCCATCGGTGTGTCCACCTTCACACCCACAACCTGCTCACGAAGAGGACCCGCAATCCTCGGAAGATGACGACCAACGGGAAGAAGGAGAAGTGGATGATTTATCGGAGTGGGAGGACTATCAGGTCCAATCTCCTTCAACATCTCCTCAGACTGCGTCGGCCTCCCCTCCTGTTGATGTAGCAAATTTTCACTTGCTGATGGAGCGTGCAACCGCACGTTTTCATATGAAAATGGAGCATACTCAACAAGAATGTTTCCTTTACGAAGATCAGCCCAGGCGACAAATTAGGACAATACCCATTGTGGAATTCATCTGGAAGGAAGGTGTTAAGGTGATGTCAACGCCGGCTTCCATTCCTCCAGTCTTGCCAAGAATTGATAAGAAATATAAAGCTCCAGACAAGACGCCTGCCTGTCTCATTGGACAAGCAAAACTTGACTCGGTAATTGTCCAGGCGGCTCAGAAAAGGGCCAGAAATCCGTCCTCTGCAGTTACGGCGCCGCCGGATAGAGATGGCAGACGCCTAGACTCAATAGGAAAACGAGTTTCCACCATGGCTGCAACGACTGTCCGTGCTGCCAACGCATTAGCCATCTTAGGTCGTTACGACCGTCAAATGTGGTCTGACATCTCACCATTTATCGATCTACTCCCTGAACCATCCAAGGCGGAGGCACTCCAGATTCTCAATGAAGGTCAACGGACCTCTGAAGAGATAATTGATTCAGCTATTGATGTGGCATCTACAGGTTTTCGCCAATTAGCAGGGGCTGCGGTTCTCCGTAGACAGGGGTGGTTACGTTCCACTGCCTTCAGACAGGAAGTACAAAACCGAGTTCTAGACATGCCATTTGATGGCGAATATTTATTCGGCCCCAAGGTAGAGGAGGCCTTACAGACTATCAAGAAGGATACCGAAACGGCCAAATCCTTAGGCACTCTACAATTTCACAAGCCGCCCTTTCGAGGAGCGAGAGGACGAGGAACGTCCTTCAATAGAGGTGGATACCAGCAACAACATCAACAATCCTCATACCGTCAGGGTAATCAGCGCTACCAAACTCAGCGCTACCAGTCTTATGGGCAGAAAAGATCTCAATACACCCCAAACAGGGGTAAGGCTACCTACCGCGGCAAGGACAAGCGACAATGAAATTTTTCACCTGCCACCACCGTCTTTCCACCCTCTCAAAAGACTTGGCGGAAGAATCTCCAAATTTTACTCCAATTGGCAGTCGATAACAACGGACAAATGGGTCCTGGATATTGTCGCCAGGGGCCATGCCCTAGAATTCGAAAAATTTCCCCCAAATGTACCGCCAAAGGGCCCGCCTCCAGCTCACCTGAAGGAGCTGCTTACCCAAATCAAAATGATGATACAAAAAGGAGCTATCGAGAGCGTTCCTCAGAGGATGAGAGGACTAGGATTTTACTCCAGGTTCTTCCTGATCAGAAAGAAGAACGGGGAGTGGCGCCCGATCCTCGATCTTGGTGCATTAAACAAATATCTAAGGAAATTAACGTTCCGGATGCTCTCTCTTCAAGAAATTTTGCATCTTCTAACAGCAGGAGATTGCATGGTCACCCTAGACCTCCAAGATGCATATTTCCACATCCCCATCCTACCTCGCCACAGGAAATTCCTTCGCTTCAGGGTGGCTGGCAGGGACTACCAATTCAAAGTCCTTCCCTTTGGACTACGGTCAGCTCCAAGAGTTTTTACGAAGGTTTTAGCTCCAGTAGCTGCGCACCTCCGGCTGGAGGGAATACAAATTTTCCCATATCTGGACGATTGCCTTATAAAGGCCAATTCTCATGGCACCGTTCAACGTCACCTTCACCAGTGTCTCCACCTGTTTCAGTCTCTAGGCCTGACAATAAATTTCTCCAAATCCCAAATGCGATCGTCTCAAAGAATAGCATTCTTAGGAGCAATGTTGGACACTCACAAATGCAAAGCTTTCGTCTCCAAGGAGAGACAAATGAAAATAAGTCGGCTAGCACAAGATCTCATGCAAAGAAAGTCAGTTTCTGTCCGACTATACAAATCCTTTCTGGGGATGGCATCGGCTTGTATTCCATTACTTCCAAATTGCCGGCTTCAAATGAGGCCGCTGCAGGAGGAACTAGCCCTGCAGTGGCAACAGGTTTCAGGCACTTTCGAGGACCTCATTCAAATCACACCACTCATGAAGGAGTCTCTTCTGTGGTGGACACAGAGGTGTCATCTCAGTCAGGGTCATGCGTTCCTTCAAGAACCACCAAGTCTCACCATCACTACAGATGCATCCCTCGAGGGCTGGGGGGCTCATCTGCAAGGCCTCACGATCAGTGGCAAATGGACTGTGCAACAGAAACTGTGGCACATCAATCGTTTGGAACTGAGAGCCATTTTTCTTGCCCTCAAGGCGTTTTGTGCCATCATTCAGAACACCAATGTGTTGATAAGAACAGACAACACAACAAGTATGCACTACGTCAACAAACAGGGAGGAACTCGATCTCTTCTCCTGTCTCAAGAGGCGCAGGAATTATGGACATGGGCTCTTCACCACAATGTACAGTTGCATGCGGTGCATGTTCCGGGAACGGAAAACGTCCTTGCGGATGCACTCAGCAGGACAACAATCACCAACCACGAATGGGAGCTTCACCAGAACACAGTGGACCACATCTTTCATCAGTGGGGTTGGCCAGACCTGGACCTATTTGCGACAAGTACCAACAGCAAATGCCTGAGCTTCGCCAGCTGGCACCCCCACAAGAATTCTCTGGGGAATGCATTCTCCCTCGATTGGTCCCTGAGGTTTGCATACGCTTTCCCACCGATTCCGTTAGTCCCCAAGGTTCTGCGGAAGATGAGGAAGGAACCTTGCCGACTGATCCTGATCGCGCCCAGATGGCCGCGCCAGTATTGGTTTACGGAGCTCCTCCTACTATCAGAGAGCAAACCAATTCAGTTACATCCACTCCCGAACTTGCTCAGTGTTCAGGAAGGTCAAGTCTTCCATCCGGACCCAGCATCGCTGAGATTAGCGGCTTGGCTCCTGAACACCATGAGTTTGCACACTTGAACATCCCGGCAGACTGTAAAGAGGTGTTGGCCAAAGCTAGAGCACCCGCAACCATCAAGACTTACAGTCTCAAATGGAAACGCTTCTGTATCTGGTGCCGTTCAGCAGGTGTTCACCCTTTTTTGGCAAAGCCTGAGGAAATTCTTCTTTTTTTCTTGCAGTTGGCACGAACAGGTCTGTCCCATGCTACTTTGAAGGTATTTCTGGCTGCAATATCCAGATATCGACAGGATGGGTCCAATTCTCTGTATTCATCAAGAATTATCCAACAATTCTTTAAAGGCCTCTTTAGAATGTTCCCTCCAGTACGTCGTCCACCTCCTTTGTGGCATCTGAATGTGGTCCTGGGTCAACTCATGCGTCACCCATTTGAGCCCATACATCGAGCTGACTTGAAGTATCTTTCGTGGAAGGTATCACTGCTTTTAGCCTTAACATCCGCCAAGAGAGTTAGTGATATCCAAGCTTTCACTGTTCATCATCCTTTCCTCCAATTCACTAGCGATTCTGTCATACTTCGCACAAATCCCAAATACATTCCTAAAGTACCTTCGGATTTTCATCTGAACGAACCTGTTGTTCTTAAATCATTTTTTCCAGACCCGCAAACTCCTGCGGAAAGAGCTTTACACTCGCTTGACATTAGAAGATGTCTTAAATTCTATCTACAAAGAACTTCTACTGTACGCACCTCTGACCAGTTGTTCATTACCTACGGTGCGATTCGTAAAGGGCAGGCAGTATCAAAACAGACTATTGCAAGATGGATATCTGCTGCCATTGCCTTTTGCCATGCACAGGCTGGGACACCTTTACCATCTGCGCCCAGAGCGCACTCTACAAGAGCAGTCTCCTCATCTACGGCCTTATTTGCTGGAGTCCCACTTCAGCAGATCTGCAAAGCGGCGACTTGGGCGAGTCGCCATACCTTTACCAGACATTACTGTCTAGAGTCCATCAGCGAGGCTGATACTTCTGTGGGTCGAGCTGTTCTACGGAATCTGTTTCATTAAGGTGAGCCTCTGTTTCCCACCTCCTTGTTTTCTGCTGTCAGACGCTTCTTATGTTATGTTTTCACATATTTTCTTGATTGCATTATGTTATGCTTTATATGATATGTGTTTATTCACTTTGCATTGTTATTTGCATTACTAGCTGACAAGCTGGGTGTTATGAGCGTCTGTTCAGCAAAGATATGTACTGCTAGCTACTCTGATTCAGGCATGTGAATCTATGAAAGACACCCCTAATACTGGAGAAGAACAATAGTTACTTACCTGTAATCTGTGGTTCTCCAGTATTGGTGTCTTTCATAGATTCACATGCAACCCGCCCACCTCCCCTCAGAGGCTTTCTAGGCTATTATGGTTTACCTTCACTCCTTGCGAGAAAATCTGAGAGCCTGAGCCTCTGGGGAGAACATTCTGGTGGGTGCTGGCGCCTGATTGGCTGTAGTTTGGACTATACAAAATGACTATGAGAGTCATAGATGTGGAAGTTTTTGCCTACTGTACCATTGGCTGTTTTACTTCCTGGTTCATTTCTATTGGTATTACTATATATTTATAGCATTTTATTGCTTTTTTATGTACCGTGGGACTCCCACTCCGACGACGGGGAATGATTCTGGCATGTGAATCTATGAAAGACACCAATACTGGAGAACCACAGATTACAGGTAAGTAACTATTGTTCGTACATAGAGAGTAGATGCAAATATACGGTAAAGGTAAAGAGAGTAAATGGTTTATAGTGGGATATGTAAACAAAATAGCAGCAAATACCCGACTTACGTAAAACATAGATAAAGATACATAGCTACATTATATAAAAGAAGAATCCGATAGACAGTAGGATATGTGAACGCACATGTTCGGAGATAGTTATGGTAGGGAGTTTCTATGGTGGGAAAAGTAGATGCTCAGTTTTTCCCCGAGGTAGTGAACGAACATGCCATCTTAAGGCTTGCGTTCATGACAACTTAGCACTTTACTGAGTAGGCACAACAGCAAAAATATGAGGTACATAGAGAGTAGATACAAATATATAATGGCAAAAAAGATGAAACAAAATACAGTGGGATACATAAAGAAAATAACTGCAAGTGCCAGAGTTACATAAAGTGTGAATAAAAATTAGATAGCAACAGTAGATCAACTTTGAGCCGATTGTTGATGGATATGACTCTGTTGGGCTCTTGTACGGTTGAAGATGACTGTGGAGGGGATGGAGCCTTGAGGGAGTCCACCGGTCACAGCAAATGATGGAAGTGGGATGTGTTTCTCTGGGTGTACTGCGATCGATATAGAAGTGCCCCACGGTACAGTTGGCGTTAGCACCTGCTTGTGTACCCATGAAGCATGTCTTGATCGCAGAGGGCACCGTAGACACTGTGCAGAGTCGGAAGCTAGTTTAAGACTGGTCACATGAGCATAGTTTGCAGCCATGTGTTTCGAAGCAGTGTTCTTTCGGGATTACTGAGGCGGACATAGCACCATACAGGGTGTCTGGATGATCACTTTCCAGGTGGCCCACAGTCAGTGCTTAAGCTCACTCCTGAGGGCACCCTTTGAAAGGAAGTATGAGGTTCAAGAAAACCCTCAGAACTGTAAGTGGTGCGGTCACACATTGTTCTTTTGTGTCTTGGAGTCATTGCCCCTTTTTGATAGACTATATTTATCATCACTTGTTGACTTTATGATGGTCTTTGACCGTGCACAGCACTGCACTGCCATTTAGCTAGGTTTGTGCTACAGACATGCCATATACATACATAAACATATTTCTACAGCCAGTCTGCTGACTGTAGTGACACTCAGAGGGTATGTTTGCTACCACCGTTCCCCTTATATCATTGCCATGCTCTCTCAAGCACAGACGAGCTTGCGCTGAGTATAGCGCATTTTTTCATAAGCGGAACCCGCTGTCCAAGTCCGTGTTGGGTACCCACAAAAAATGTGTGCAGCGCCTCGAACTAGGAAACTGAAATCAAAACATAACTGGGCTCCAATGTTTTTGTAGTTAGACAGCTGCCGTGTTTTATGCCATTTTGTTTTATGTTTGACGATGGACCGGTAGTTGGGTAACTTGTCAGAGTCAAGGGAGGCATTGTTTTAATGGAGGAAACATTTTCCATTCTTGAAGGAGCGAGTGGAGATGCCTCGCCTGAGCCAGACACTGAATATGTTGGGGGGATTTCAGAGTGCTTCTCCGCTGATCGATATTAGGCTGAAGAGGGGAGAATGTCCAATCTTAAAACAAGAGTATTGCTCTTTCTTTCGGTGAAGATTGTACTCTAGGAAAGACTACTTATTAGCGCCACATTGAGTGATGCCTGAGAGACCGCCACAATAGGTAAAATTACATGTTGGTGTTAGATCTGTAATTACAACTTCTCCTCGTGACCCTCTTTCCTATTTGCGGAGATACCCCAACAAGATCTACTCACTGGAATAATCTGAGGTTCTCTGAGGTGCCCTTGTGCTTCATCTTTGTGAGAACTCTAACTTTCTTGGAAGAACTGTGTGGTTTCAATCACTCAAGTCCAATCTTGGCGAACTGCTCTTTGTGACATGGCTATTCGGCTTCATTTTAAAGGCTGATATCCTGGAGTTGTTGTTCAAACTGTGCTTTTATTTGCTTATACGGTCATTGGGAGGAAAAAAGAGCCATGCTACAAACACGCCACTCATATTTGATGAAGTGACATTGCCAACATCTCTGGCATTTGCCATTATGGTCAATACTCAGAGTACAAGATCGTTCATATATGAGAGTTATATTAGTGATCTGAAGAAAAAATGGAATTGGTAACACAGTTACTTCAATTTGTGCCATTTCAGACCGTGCTCAGTAAATACACATGGATACAAACATGCTTCAAGGGTGGGTCATGGTCTAAATGCTAATAGCACTAGTAGTTGAGATATTTCTTCACTCAGTAGATTTGAAATACAGGAATACTGAGATCAGGTGGATACAAACGGGGTAGAAAACTTGCAAATAAACAATATTTGAAATTGATTATTTTTTTAACCATATGGCCCTGGAATCCTCCTTGTCAAAGTGACTTTTGGTTCTTTAGAAATAGTCCTTGGATTGAAATCAAGCTGTACAAAACTGGAAATCTAAAATAACTAACACTATTGATTAAGAAGAGTCTAAATTTGTGTAGAAACTTTACTGCAAAAAATGCTGCTGTATTAATTCAGGTTTTGTAAATTGTCCACAAATTCCTAGCTTTTTTCTGTTTGTCTCAAAAGTATGAGAAAGGTGCCAAGAAGGCAGCAACAGCCTAGACTAGACACACAGACTGGTACCGATTCGGCTTAATGTGTGAGTGTCGGGCAGAGAAAAGAAGCTGTGTGCGCCTGCCTTTTCAAGCTCTGCATGGAAGCCACCCAGATAGACTTGCTGAGTCACTCCTTGCAGCTGCCTGTCATACCCTGCCATTAAATGTGGCACGCATGTGTGTTGACATGTTCCCACGTGTGCAATATGCCATTTAGCAACATAACACAATGCTGTTGAAAATCATTTAATACACTACAAACCAGGCCAGAGTGTTTCACCAATTAAAAGTATTTTTTGGCTGCACTCTCTGCTCTTACGCATCCCACGTACCCACCAGAATAGTCTGTGGTCGTACTATGGGAAATATAATAACAATAATAAACATAACACGGCCAAAAAATAGAAAGCATGGCTTGAAGCGAGTATGTTGTGAGCTACCAGTTTCTCTCCAGCTTCCAGTGAGTAGCTCTCCTGTGTGAATCCCAGGGTACTACTATAGACATTTTTGCCTGATGGAATTAGTATATGTATACCAAAATTCAAAAAGCATATTTTCGAAATGAAAATGTGTGTATTCTCAGTACTCTGAAAGTGTTGTTTGGAGGTAAATGGTTGTATATTCAAAATGTGTTTAAAGGTATTATTTGAGTTGGAGACATTTATTACTTACATTACTAGCTTGGTGCCAGGGGAGTTCCAGCTACGGCTGTTATGTATTATTCATTTAGAGACATTCCAAATTGATAATGCTTTTTAGGTCTCGCCCTGGAATTCGCATCCAAAGGATGCGTCCAGGGTCGGAGACTTATAGCGAGCTGACACGGGGGAATGACGGACAAAAATCTGTCACGCGCTTCTCCCCGGCTGGATTCAGCTGCTTGCACGCGCACCAACATTCACGCATGCGCACATCACAGGCACACGCATACACAGCACTCACGCATGCGCACATACACACGCGCTGCTTACTTTCACTTTGCAACCCCCCCCACCAGTCATCGGATTTTTTTACACACGCATGCATGCATGCATACATACACACACACACAGACACACGCGCACGCACAGGCACACACGCACACACAGGCACACAGACAGACACACACGCGCGCGCGCGCACATGTCCCCTCCCCCCCTCACACCCCACTCACCGAGTTCTTTTAGTGTGTCCCTCTCTCCTTCCCTCTCTCCTTCGGCAGGCAGCGGCAGGCAGCGGCAGGCAGCGGGTCATCCTAGTAGCAGGCGGGGCTCTCCACGAGCACAGGAGCCCCGCTAGCTGACACGCAAATCTTCCGGCAATCTTCCGGCTCACGGGCACAGGAGCGCGGGGTAGGCTCCCGTCTGCTTCCTGTCTTTTTGCGGCCCGGCCCCGTCCCAACACAGGTTGCCTGGCTTCCTGTTCGAGCCGGGCTGCGGCGGTGAGTTTTTGCATGTTCTACAACTTTAAATTGTATGTCTATATAGTCAATTAAAATTATAAATAAGTCCACAAAGCTAAGTAGTCACATATATAGGCTTCTAATGTATAAACGGTCTTGACTTGTTTATGCCATGATGCGATGCCCACTCATAGGTCGCCACCCAGCTGGATGAGACAGCGTAACCGCCATTGGCTGAAGAAAACTGTAAAACGCAAGGTGATTGGTTACTATGGTTCAGCTGATGTTTTGGAAGTTAGACTTAAAGCTCGTACAGCCCTTCCTTCTGCAGAGCGCTACTACTGGCTGGTGTGGCGCTAAGTAAAAGAAACTGCAGTAAAACACCTCACAGCGCCGCGGTTAGACATGTAAGCGGTGGTGTGATATCCAAATCTTATTTGTTTGCCACTAGATGATCGTGAGGAAATCTCCTTCTCTTATTCTGCCTCCCTTTTCCTCCGGCCACAACCGGTGTCACGTGGATGCAGACTGAAACCTAGTACCCGTAGCATCATAAGTGTATGCTTAAGGCTTGGGAACCGGAAGGCAGATTGGGGTGGACTCCGGGGCCGGCCACCTCGGGGAGAGGATGGAGCCGCTGCAGAGGAATGGCTACCAGGGGCACGGCCGGTACGTGCTGGCAGTGGACGTGGGCAGCACCGTCCTCAAATGTCACGTCTACGACAAGGCGGCGGCGGTCAGGGGAGCCGGCAGCAAGAAGGTGACTGTGGGGAAAGAAAGGGGGTTGTGGGAGAGAAGGAGGGGTGTGTCGGCTGGGAGTGCATGAAAAGACCCGGGCTGTAATAAACAGACAGTGGGACAATGCAGGCTTGCAAGAAGAGGCAGAGAAGGGAATGCAAGAGCGGAGGTTATGCAGAGCTGTCAAGTTTCCTAAGTCTATGCTTCAGTGGGTCACCCGGCCCAAGTTTTTCCTTTGCTTTTTGGGACTTAGAATAGTTCTTTTTATGGAGGGGTAAACCGGACTGCAAGTAGTGGGTCACCCGGCCCAAGTTTTTCCTTTGCTTTTTGGGACTTAAAATAGTTCTTTTTATGGAGGGGTAAACCGGACTGCAAGTCCCAGCATGCAAAGGAAATCCTTGAATTGATGACTTACTCACGACCATGGGGAACTCAAGAACTCTGTCTGTGATACATTTCAACTCACCCTCATTTTGGGGGGTGTCCCACACACCTTAGACTCATCTTCACCTTCCAAACGAGCAATGCCTTCCTTGGACTTCAACAGGGTCACAGAGGAACCTCCTCGCCTTCCAAAAATGCTTCAATTGAGTTCAATAGGCTCCCCCTCAAAGGACCCCCAATTTACACACACTTAGGATACGCAAAAGCTTAGGGGTGCGGTGCTTTGCCTAAGAATGGTCTGAGACAGAAGCATGTGGGAACGGGCTGCATAAGAGAATGCTTTGTAATGCATTAAAGAGACGAGTGCAGTGCAGAATATCCACTGTAGCACTTGCTCAGTGTGCCATGCAGTGTCCTCGAGAGAGAGAAAACTAAATAAATACAAATATATATTATATATATATATATATATATATATAATCAAGTAGTCAGTGCTATGTAGGTTCTGCAGCTGTTGGAACATTGAGGCATAACGCATACTCCGTGCACTATGATTACTGATAACTGAAGTGTAAAAGTGCACTGGTCCTTTATCACGTAGCAGTGTGAAGTGCAATTGCTGAACTTGGCACACAGCTCAAAAGGTGGTAGATACATAATTAGGTTATGGAGACGTGGCATGCCTATCGTATTTTTTAAACGAGCAATCTTTCTCTATGCATTTTCTGGTTATGTGTCATGAATTATGTGGCAAGCGATGAATTATGTGGCAAGTGATACATTATGTGGCAAGCGATGAATTATGTGGCAAGTGATAAATTATTTTGCTAGTTATAAATTATGTGGCAAGTGATAAATTATGTGTCATGAATTATGTGGCAAGTGATACATTATGTGGCAAGCGATGAATTATGTGGCAAGTGATACATTATGTGTCAAGCGATGAATTATGTGGCAAGTGATACATTATGTGGCAAGTGATAAATTATGTGTCATGAATTATGTGGCAAGTGATAAATTATGTGGCAAGCGATGAATTATGTGGCAAGTGATACATTATTTGGCAAGTGATGAATTATGTGGAGGGGAGGGGCTATAATCATGCAGAAGACGCCATTTTGCTGCTGCATAAGTCATAGGTGGGCTGCATCATTATATGTCAATATGCAACATATTTTATATGTCCCTTTTTATAAAAACAAAACATAACTACTGCAAAAAAAAATTCTTTTATGCAAACAAATTTAAATACTGCATAAATAATTTTAACAACAAATACTTTATATGTAGCTTTTTATGTACATAAGAAAACTATAGCATAAAGCAAAAAACATTGCCATTTACAATAATAATAGCTCAAACTTAAATAATGCGAGACCTATTGCATTGCAAATGCTTGTTTACTTTACTGCTTGCAGCCTTCCCTGAGCCACTGATGTGATCGCTCATGACTAATCTTGGATGGCGTGGTCACTACCTCATCACTAATATTAGTAGCTTGGGATTCATTGAACATAAGTAGTTCTTGTTACAGAAAAGGTTGCAGACCCCTGATATAGTTCTTACGTATGATTTATGAGATTCATTTTATCAGCGAAAGAGGAATTGGTTGTGCCTTTTCCCCGCCAGCTATTGCTCGGTAAAAATGTCAAGAGGGCCTGATTTAAACTGTTCTTTGGTTTCTCCTTTAAAAAATATATATTTTGTGACATTTGTAGTTCTTGCGTCACCCTCTGTGACTAGAGCCCAGTCCTCATTTCCTGGATGAAAGGTTCCCTTCATTATTTACATTTCCTCCGAGCCTTGTATTGGTGCTGCTGTAAATAGTCAGAAGTTCAGGGTTACATCTTTGAAAATATTCTTCCGCCCTCGCTTCCTTACTTTCTTTCTTACTTGCTTCCGTCTTCATTACACTTTTCCTTCTTCCTTACTCCCTTTCTGTCTTCTTTCTCTCCTTGCTTTCGTCCTCCTTACTCCATTCCTCCCTTACTACTTTCCTACTCCTTTCCTCTCTTCTTTTTTCCTTTTCCATCTTCCTTATTCCCTTCCTCTATTTCTTCTTCCTTACTCCTTTCTTCTCTTCCTGTTTCTTTTTTTCTCTCTTTTTTCCTCTCACACTTTTAAGTTCAGGATTGTGCCTCATCAGCATTGTTTTCAATTTCTCATGCAATACGCCCCTCAAGTAAAGAATTGTTCACTTTTCTGCCCATACTTCGAGCCATATAGCAGAAATAAACGAAGCGCTTCATGTCTTCTAATAAATAAATGTAGGCTTTGCCAGAAATAACGGTATCCAAAAATAATGTATTATAAAAACACAAGGTTATCCCGAAAGAACATTATCTCTGCTGCTAATGAATGTTCGCCTAGCAAAAGAGCCATTGAAAACTCCATGAGCGGGAATTGTGACTCCGCCTTCTCTGTGATACAGAAAAGGATGGGAAAGTAAGGGCCCGATTTAGAGTTTCGCGGACGGGTTACTTCACCACAAACATGACTGATATCCCGTTCGCCTTATTTCAAGTGAATTATGTACTATGGTACTTGTAATAAGGTGGAGGGGTTATTCGCCATGTTTGTGACGCAGTAGCCCACCACCAAACTCTAAATCGGGCCCTAAGTCCAGTTGTATACTAACAACCAATACTTAAATGGGACAGGGTTCAGAAGCGTCATGTTCTTGCAGGCTGATAATGGGAAGTGACCTTCACAAGGGCAGATCTGTAGGACGTATACTTCCATAAGCCAGTGCACTGGAGGCGCAAGGAATATGTGCATTTTGCTGCACGTCACAGATTTATCAGTTCATATTTTTGCATTCCAGCATCAAATCTGGAGTGCTTAAAAATGCATCAGTAGTAGCTCTTTTGCTCAGTCTTATTTACTATTATGGCGAAGGGTAGGGGAGGTCTCCACCGCGATGCCAGCAGTGCATCAAACGAACACCAGGGCTAGTGAACCCTCTAGGTCTCACAGTTGGTGTAAAGACCCATTTCTTGAAACCCACCCAGGGTAAAACATTTTGGGGTTCTTCACAGATTCCAGAGGTGTGATTGCCTTTGCAAGCAACCAGAGGACTCAGCCTTTCTCAAGAAGAGTGCACTTTAAAGATGTTGTAGTCACAGATGTTGACGGAACTTGAATGGAGGCTTCATGTTTATCGCTTGTTCCTTATTCAAGATCTGAGATCACTGCTAGAATTGTTACACAAACAATATTGGCACACTGTTGGGAATTGTGCCAGTGTTGTATATTAAGGCGGTGAACACCCTAAGATGGTAGACTCAACCCAATGCCTTGAAGGAGAAGTCATTAATTAGCCCAAAACTCCAGGTGACTGTCACAGTAGGTGCATCCGGGTCAGGCTGAGAGCACATGAACGAAACTGATGCGACCACCTACCAGGAACCTGGTGGCAAAAAGGAATCTTTATGAATTATTTACGTCTTCCTAATGGGACAAGCTTTTGAACCAGTCCATATAAACATCTCACCTCGGTTGTCTTTCGAGGTTGCATTCCTCGTGACCCTCACTCGTCTGAGTAGTGTTGGTGAATTGTAGGGGTTAACAACAAGAGATCGGTTATTCAATATCACCAGAGAAACCATTCCCATCTTAGATTTTTTGCAAAAGTGATCTCACCTTTTCACAGGAATCAGATCCTTGAGCGAGGGACGTTCTTTAAAGATCCACAAACAAGAGCACAAAAGAGTGCACATCTGATAGGTGTCTACAAACTCTGCGTGTCCTTCCTAGACAAGACTAAGAGAATTAACATGGTTATTCATTTCTTTTGGAAATTAAACATAAATCATTGACCGTCACTAAAACTGAACTCGCCAGGTGATTGTTCAATGTATTCAGAATTTGAAAAATCTAATTGCGCGTTACTTTTCAGCGGATAAGCCATTACTGTTAGGACCATTGCTATATTAAGCCAGGGCTTAAGGATCAGCAATCACATGCTGTAAATATTCCTCACCAAGACCTCTGCAAGGCAGCAACTTGAATCTCACTAAATACGTTCACCAGTCATGGGCGTATTGATGCGCTGAAATGACACAATTTATTTTTCACTGCTACCACTTAATTGACCGTAACACATACGACTTGCTCCTCTGTGCGCACAGTGTGAGTCTATCTAAGATTCATCCTGCTAAGGAAAGTTTTGCCTATAACAATCGTTTTGCAGCTTAAGTAGTTATGGAATGACAGTCAACCATCTCATTACAAGCCTCAAACTTTACACACTTAATCTAAAGGTGGTTATAATCTAAAGGTGGTGCTGATGCTTGCAGCATTGTGGAGCAATGACCAGTATCCTACTAGGCTGTTGTAGATGTCACCTGCATAATCAAAAGGTTTGAGAAAAAGGAGTTGCATTTTTACAACCAACGACGTGGTGGCACAAATATTCACATTGTGTGAATCTATGGCAACTCAAGACTCAAAACTACTGTTACATTTGAGTAAATGTTTTCTTCCTGCCTCTTGCCAGCAGAGGCTCTTGTCTGTTTCCCTTTGAGACTCCTGTTCTTCCCTACCCAGCGGGGATACTTCTTCCTGCCCCCGCAGCAGACTCCTGCCACTGCATGGACTGTTCTGACTGTATCTTCTGACGAGGCCTTCCTTACTCTTCCCGATTCAGAGAGATGCTTTCGCAGAAAATGCTATTAGTGCTGGAAAAGGGACACAGTGTGGAACAGGAGCTGGATTGTATATTTCTTGCTGTTGGTAAATATGCGTGATGTTTGCCTGTTCCCAAGTAGATGTCCGCTTGTTCATTAAGAAGATTTTTGCAAGCATTGCTGTCAGAGTGGCGAGAGACGCATGTTATTACCTGTGGGCTACCTTCTACTGCTAACTGTTCACTATCATTCGCTGGTTCCTGCATGTTCCCACAGGAGGTACCTGCCTTTTCTACTAGGTGGCTGTGCTAACAGAAGGAAGAGATGGACACTTTACGAGATGTGTGGTGTTGTGCTCTGCGTGGCTATTTGTTGTTTTGTTGGTTTCGTAAGTTAAGTTGCTCTCTGTTCCCAGGGGAAGTTGATGCTTGTTTCCATCTGTGGGTCCTGCCTCTTCCCAGAGAATGGTTCCTGGCTTTTTCCAGCCTTTGCTTGCAGAGCTGAGCGAAGGACAGATAGTGTACAGTGGGGGTGGTGCATGCTGCTCCTTGTCCAATACCAGTAGAGGCTCCTACTTGTTTTCATCGTTGGTTCCCAGAGGTTTTCCTGAATTCTTGCTTAGGTTGCCTGCAGAGCTTGGTGAGAGACAGCCTATGTGCTGCGGGGTGGTATGTGCTGGTTGCCTTTTGTTGTGGTGCCTGACATTCCCAGTGGAGGGTCCTGCTAGCTTCCATCTGTGGTTGTGATCTGTTCGCAGGCAGTGTGCCTGGCTTCTTACAGATGTTGCTGGCATAAGTTGATGAGGGATGGTTTAGTTGGAGGGGTAGTGTGTGTTGCTTGCTCTTTGTTATCCTACCTGTCAGTTCCTACTGCATGTTCCTGGTTGTTTCCACCTGCGGTTCCTGTCTATAACCAGGAGGTGTCATTGTCTTCTTGTAGACGGTGCCTGCAGAGCTGGGAGGGGTACAGCTTTTGTGTTCTGTGGTGGTGTGTTCTGCTTGCTGTTTCTTATAGTTCCTGTCCAGTCCCAGTGAAGATTCATGCTTGTTTCCATCTGCGGTTCTTGTCTGTTATCAGATGTCCTTGGTTTCTTGTAGGCGTTGCCTGCAGAGCCTTAAGGGGTACTTGACAGATTTTGTGTTGTGTGGAGGTGTGTTCTGCTTACTCTTTCTTATAGTTTCTGTCCAGTCCCAGCGGAGGTTCCTCCTTGTTTCCATCTGTGGTTCCTGTCTGTTATCAGGGGATGCCCTTTGCATCTAGTAGTCGTTGTCTACAGAGCTAGGAGGGATACAGATTTTGTGTTGTGTGGTGGTGTGTTCTGCTTACTCTTTCTTATAGTTCCTATCCAGTCCCAGTGGAGGTCCGTTCTTGTTTTCATCTGTGGTTCCTCTCTGTTCCCAGGGGTTGTTCCTGGCTTCTTGCAGGCGTTGCTTTCAGAGCTGGAATAAGGACAGATTGTGAGTTCTGGGCTGCTGTGCACTGCTTGCTGGCTGTTATTATTTGCTGAACGTTGACCACATGCTCGTTCAGGGGCTTACCCGGTATAATCTGTATTTGTGACCAGCAACAAAAAGCAACTGAATGGCTGATGAGCAGCCAGGAGAGTTACATAAGACCACATTTAAGCAGTCTGCTCATCTCTAAGCTCCCTTTGCTCCACGAAGAAAATGAAATTTCATGCTTCACATTGTAAGCACCCTTAAATCGAAAAATGCGAGGTTAGAAGGGGAATGCTTATGTGAACTTGCTTGTAAGAATCTTTTATTTCCCTTCAGGAGAGGTGATGTCTTAAAACCCTTTATAATCCTATCTATTTTATTTCACTCACGGTTGCCGCAGCGATCCCATTTCGAACTCATATTTTAGGAAATGTGTCATATTTTAAGTACATCCCCATCTTTTGTAAAAAAAATTGGTTGAGCTATTATTGAAGTAAATAGTCTGCGTCTGTTGTTAATGGTTTGTTTTCTCTTCGTCTGAAAGGTATTTGGTTTCTAAAGGGCAATAGTCACTACTATGCACCCCCTTTGGTGTTGGTCACCGGCAGCGTAAAATCTGATATAGCCTGTTGTATTTAGCAGCAAAATTTGATTTTAGGTCCAGTCACGCAGACCTGCCCTTTCAACTTTATGAAATAGATGCTATGAGTTCTATAACTTTGTGTAAGTGTAACAACTAAATCTGAAAGAAACAGGTTAGTGTTAGATTCCTTACCTTAGAATATCCCCAGGCGTCAGACTGGATCCGGAAAGTTTTGCGTAGCAGTACCCCTGCGCATCGGTAGGCGTCGTCTGCGGCTCCGCGTCCGTCGTCGGCGTCGTGATCGCCATCGCCAGGATGACGTCGGAGTACTTAAACGCCGCCCTCGCGCACTGACGTTAGTTCTTCTTTTTTCCGCGCCAGCAAGCGCAGATCCAGGAAGAGCAGTACTCCCAGTCACTTTTTGACTAAACTTTTTGATCTCTTTTGGATCTTCTCGAGTCGTTACTCGTCTCTTGGTGCTGATAGGGATACCGGGGTTCAAACCCTGCGACGATTGTAACCGCTTGATGTCGGTTACCGTCGGTGCCTTTACTGTCTCGGGGCCGACCACGATGACAAGTTGTGCCCCGACTGCCGGGCCTTGACATCGAAAGCTAGGCGGGAGTAGTCCCGCAAGCGCCTCGAGCTCCGGCAGTCGGCCCCGCACCGCTCGAGGTCCCGGTCCAGGAGGAGGTCGAGGGATCGGTCGCGGGGCCACACTTATCACAGCTCGGCGAGTCGACACCACTCGTCGGGCTCCAAGTCCTCAGGTAAGTCGAGGCACAAGAAGTCGAAGAAGCGACATCGCTCTTCTGACTCCCCCCGATGCTCGTGCGACGCGGCCGGGGGTTCGGGCGACACCGCCCACGCGGCTCCGCGTCCAGCTCCATACCCGTGGGCTGCACGCGACGCCGGAGATCAGTGCCTTCCTCGCGGCCATGAGGTCGCGCTTCCCTCCGTCGGACCCCGCCGAGGCCCTTTCGGGCACCGCGGGTCCATCTGGGAGCTCAAGCGGGCAGTCGGCTCCGGCACCGTCGGGTACTTCGGCCCCGGCGCCGTCGACGACTCCGGTCCCGACACAGCAGAGCTGGATCCGTGACGAGCCCGGTAGACCTTACGACCCCTCCGCTGGCGCCGTCACCAAGGGTGTTGCCCCCGGCGCCGTCCTTGGACGGCGTCGTCCCCGATCCCCACCCCGGTCCGGATCCGGCGTCGGACCTGCGCCGCCCGGCGCCGTCTTCGACGCCAATCGGTGAACCA
Source organism: Lissotriton helveticus (assembly GCF_964261635.1). Lineage (NCBI taxonomy): Eukaryota > Metazoa > Chordata > Amphibia > Caudata > Salamandridae > Lissotriton > Lissotriton helveticus. Next base: position 1,864,451,932 of record NC_136057.1, read on the forward strand.
TTCACCGACGACCCGGCTCCATCATTTATTCCTGACTATCAGGAGAGGGATGACGAGGGGGATTGGGAAGGGTCTGAGGACCCTCTGGCACTGCAGTGCCAGTTGAGCCAGTACTAGGAAGACGAGCTGGGGGAGGCCAGTGGTCTGGACACTTCGCCTGACACTGGATTTGTCACGGTAGGAGAGGGCTGCTTACAGCATGGTGTTGACTAGGGCAGCCAAGGCCTTGGCTCTTGAGATCCCAGTCGCGGCCGTGAGGACTAACCTCCTCACTGAGGTGCTCAAACCGCAGGCAAGCTCCTTAGAGCTTCTCCTGCCGTTTAACGAAGCCCTCACTGATGTTTTGTTGGGTAAAGCGCCAATTACGTTGCTGCGCAGTATCAAGGGGCACGCTGGGGGCGTGACACGCTGGGGGCGTGAGAAACGCTGGGGGCGTGTGTCTGGCCTTTATGCCATGTGAACGCAATTGCGCCGCATCAAGGGGCACGCTGGGGGCTTGTGCTACGTTCCGCCCTTCATGCCATGTGGGTCGTACATTAATCAGAAGATCGTCTGCTGTGGCCGTGTGCTGGGGGCATGACAAACACGTTCAGCTGGAGGCCTGGTAAGTATCATTACTGCAGCCTCTTCTGCGCGCTGTTACTGAACTCTCTCATTCAACGAAATTAGACGCACCTGCTACCATCAACCAGGGCTCTAGCCGGGCTCAGGCGGCGGATCAGTACACTAATTACACGCGCCTGATAACATCAACCAGGGCAGCAGCTGGGCATCAAGCGGGGGGAACACACGCCTGCTAACATCAAACAGGCCTGCATCTGGGCCTCAAGCGGGGAACACGCAAATGAGCGTGTCTGCGGCGACAATTACTGCAGCCTCTCCTACTCGCTGTCACTGAACTCTCTCATTAAACGGATTTACCCGCGGCTGATAACTCTCTCATTCAACGACATTACACGCGCCTGCTAACATCAACCAGGGCTGTAGCCAGGCTCAGGCGGTGGATCACTACACCAATTACACGCGCCTGCTAACATCAACCAGGGCTGCAGCTGGCCCTTCTCCGACCCTATTCTGATGAAACAAAAAATGTTGTCTACCGCGAGATTTTAAAATAAATTGCCCTTGCCAAATACAAACATTACACATTCTATTTCGTAGCCGGACAACGTCGGGACGGGCTGCTAGTATACATATATGTTCACATATACATTGTTTTATGCTTATATACATGTATAAAGGTCCCTGCATAGTTTTCCTATAAGTTATTATTTGATTACATGCTTATGGGTCTCTCTTTATTTTATTTATCCATCAAATATGTATCTGTTATTATATCAATTGTATCTATAAGTGCTTCACTATTTAAATACTGAAGAAAATATGAAAATAAAATAAATATATTAAAATAATTATAAAAATATACAAAATAAATTAGCTTTTGCATACAGCAACACTTGAAAGTCTGAGTTTCTAATTATCTATCCGTACTGCATATTTGGAACGTTATACACTATATTTTTATATCTCTTTATTATTTTCCTTATACGTTTATACCCTTTCTATGTAGTTATGTATTTATATATTTATTACTTTACTCCTTACTGTAGAAAGAAAGAGAAAAAGCCTCCAACTCCTTCCAGTGCACTACTCTGTCTCATCCTATACCTCTCACAATACATCCTCTACCTCCACTGCCTGGCTCACCCCAAACCTCATTCTTCTACTATGATCTCCCATAAACTCTTTCTAGACTCTTCCCTCCTCTATCCCGACTTTGACTCATCCCAAACCTCATCTAACTAATATGAACTCCCAAAAACCTCTAGCTAGACTCTTCCCCCCTCTGACTCATCCCAAACCTCATCTAACTAATATGAACTCCCAAAAACTTCTGTCTAGACTCTTCCCTCCTCCGACTCATCCTAAACCTCATCTACTAATATGATCTCCCAAATAACTCTATCTAGTCTCTTCCCTCCTCTATCCTCATTTTATCCTAATCGGTCAACTAACAGACGCACATGTCCACTGCTCAAATTAACAATTTATATTTCCCTATACTAATCCACCACTAATCCTTTGGCTTCCAGAGTAGCGTGCTACTTGCCAAAAAGCGATTCAACACCTTGTCAGGGCTAGTAAGCACTATATAAATACAATTACAACTAAAATCTCACCTTTAGGCGCCAGCCTCCCTTTTCAAGTATTAATACTGTAGCAGCACATCCATGCCACAGCCTCCATACCTCTGTGATACTGTTCCAGTATCCATATCTCAGCATTATATTCCAGCCCCCTTATGGTTGGCATTAATACGTCCGCTCTTCTGGCCCTGTATTACTGCATCATTATCCCTGTAACTTTTTTTAATTATACGATGGCATAACTAGTGTAAATACATTGGTCTTCAGATTGATTTCTAACAAGCTTTCATATATGCATTAACATTCATTTCAGTCTTTATTTCGATCAATTTAGATCATAAAAGAAATACAAACAATTTCCAGTATAAAATCCAGTAAACATGATTAAAAAGCATTACAATGAGCCTATTAAAATCATTTGGTATATATTACAATTACAAATCATGAATACAGTTCATTTATTCCTGTCACGGTCACGAATCTCCCCCTCATCTCCTAGCCGATCTCTTGACCACACCGACAGACTATCATGGGCTACAGCTGCCTATGAGGCGGCTGACACCACCGACCGCTCCCACACAGAGATGGATAGGCATTGAATCACCGGAAAGGGGAAAATACACACTATCACTATTGGCATGGCGTTGATCACCACTGACGACCAGGTTTAGGACCACACTGCGGCGACGGCAGGTTCTCCTGCTCGCCCCGACACATGAGCATGGCGTGACAGTCCCATGTCCCGACCCAGCAACTGTCGCAGCAATACCACACCAGCTGCAACACCAACATTGAAGTATGCGGTACCTGACAGCCCCCCCCCCAATAATTGAGACCTAGTGGCGGGCACAGGGAACAGGGACCACAATACCTCACACGTTGCATAAATATAGGGATTACATGTATACCATTACAGACCAACTGCATGCGCCATGAACCTGGTGCTACACCAAATGTGAAGTAACGTTGTAATACATTAAATGACCCTGTGGAGATGCCGTACATTGTTTCAATGTAAGTTACAGAATGATGCACAGTTTGTGTTTCTCTTTTTTTTTTGTGTGAAAACATTAAAGATATATTTAAAAAAAAAAAAATGAATACAGTTCATTTATCCCAGATCTGACTCATATTTCAGAAAGCGGGAGCGAATGTGCCACATCGCAGTTAGAAATTTTGCTACCGGAAACACTATCGGAGGTGAGAGATCCATCTTTAAAATTCTATAAGCGGGGAAATATTGGGTGAAGCCTAAGTTTTTAAGAAGGGGGACAAGCCAGTATTTCCTAGATCTTTGGTATGCTTTACAGAAAAATATAATATGCAATTAGTCTTCCCGGTGGTGTGAGCATAACGGGCACTGTTCACTAGTTAGTGACTGGGCCCAGGAATTTGTGAATGCTCTAAGCACCATTGCATAAATAGTTTTCTAGTAAGGACGGGAGAAATGCCGTCTAGCACACACTCAAGATGGTACAAATCTTTAAATTTATTAAACAGATCTGTCAGGGAGCCATCCCTTGTGTTCCCCTTTGTGACCGATAGCTTCTGCTCATAAAAATCCCTTAAAAGAAGTTTGCGTGGGATCCTACTGCATGCGTTACATGGGTCTAGCCATAATTCTGGTCTGCCTAGTGTCTCACATGTCTGTTTGATGTAACTTATCCATGGAATTTGTCTTGATTTAGGTAGACAAAGGATCTCTTGAAGCTCGTCCCTATAGTTCGTAAGTTCGGGCGTACTCCAGATACGGCGCCAGAAGGCTATTGGTCTTGATCCCAGCTCCTCCGAGATAGATCTGAGACCTAAGTCGAGTCTCAACTGGAGAATCGGGGTACTTGCCGGTAATGCCGCCAACTGTCTAATAAATTTATTTTCAGTAGTCTGCAGGCATTGAGCGGAAGTATGACCCCACAATTCCCCTCCATATAAGGCTGCCCCTCTGGCCTGCATTTTGTAGATTTCGAGGGCGGCACCAAAAGGTTTGTAGGTCGACCTGCCTGCCAACCTACAAATACCCCCTGTTAACTTGACCAGTTTCATATTAGCCTTGGTCCGGTGCGTATCCCATGTCATATCCTGATTGATAGTTACACCCAGGTATTCGAAAGTGAAAACCCTCTCGAGTCTTAACGGACCTATCGTAGGGTTGGGGCGTGTTGAGGGAGGGGGGTTGAGAATCATAAATTTAGTTTTTGAAGCATTGATCTCAAGCCCCCTCTCCCCACAAAAAGCTGAAAACCCATCCAAGACCCTTTGTATTCCCATGGGGGACTTGGACAGCAGCAGGGTGTCGTCCACAAACATAATAGCGGGCACCCTGCTGCCGTTCAACTTAGGAGCATCAATGTCACCCATCCTGGTCAGGTGGGCAATTACCCCGTTGACAAAGAGGCAGAACAGAGTCGGCGCGCAACCCTGTCTCACCCCCCTGTCAACGGGAAACCTGTCGGAAAGTGCCCCATTTCTTCCACACCTGACCCGTGCGAAGTTTCCCTGGTGTAATCCTGTTAAGATAGTCAGGATATCAACCGGAACGCCCAGCTCCGAGAGTACGGTCCAGAGCCTATCTCTAGGTACTAAGTCGAAGGCGGCACGCAAGTCCATGAATACCGTGTACAGGCTGCCGCAGTCTTCCAGAAGAGGAGATTGAGGCGGAAGATCTGGTCCATAGTAGAGACCCCTCTTCTAAATCCCGCCTGATAGGGACTAAGAATGTTAAATTCCTCTATCCAATCTTGGAGGCGGTCTAATATCAGCCTACCAAATAACTTCTGGGGTACATCTATGAGGCTAATAGGCCTGTAGTTGGCTGGGAGCAGAGGCGATCCCTTTTTAAATATAGGGACAATCTCTGCGCCCAGCCAAGTACAGGGAAGCTCCATGCCCAGTAAGACAGCATTAAATATCAGAACCAAGTAAGGAGCCCATTCATCAGGCTCCTGCTTGAATAAATCACCCGGCAGGCCATCCAATCCTGGCGCTTTGCCTGGAGCCAACCCTGCGATGGCTACTCACACTTCCATCTCTGTGAAGAGGTCCCCCTCCACTGTTACATTAATATTAGGAAGAGTGTCGTTAGTGGCTTCGTCGGCAACCTTATAAAGGGAATGGAAATGATCCTGCCAAGTCTTAGCTGAAATATTGGGTTCAATTGCCGAGGCTAGGTTCTCGGACCCTGTGTTGACAGTGCTCCAGAATTTACGGGAGTCCCTGATGGCTAATAATGTAGTGAGATTTCCCCATTTTTCGTGTTCCCATTCACTTTTAGCATGGGAGATCAGGCGCTTGTAGTCCCTTTTCCTTGCCTGGGTTACAGACCTATCTGCACCATCCTTGATCGATGTCAGAAGGTCTGATTTGGCCTTTCGGCAGGCCTGGTTGTACCAGGTGGGGCGGTCGTGGCGGCTGCCCTGCCTCTTTCCTGTGGCAAAAAGGACTTCAGCCGCGGACTCAATGAGATTCTCATGTGCCAGCCATATTTCCTTGTATGTGTCCTGGGAGGTGGGGCACTCCAATATTAAGCACATTTTTTCAAGAGTCGGTATAAGCCGGGAATAGAGTCCACAAACCTTCTCTGGATTAGAGGCTAGCTTCTCCCACCTCACACGCCATCTGTTATTTGTCAGCGCCAACCCGGGGACAACATCATCTAGCGCAACCCTTCTGTCTTCTAGGTCGGGGATGGCATATTCCAATTCAAGCGCGTTGTGGTCGCTATCTTCCCTAGATATCACCTGAAAGTCAGTGATATGCGACCACTGGGAGAGTTGAACCATAATATAGTCCAATCTGGACTCCCTGCCCTCTCTGTGGTACGTACATTTGGGTGGAATATCTGAGCTTATACGTCCATTACAAGCCCGCATACCACACTTCAGAGTTAGGGCAGTAATTTGAAGAGCTAGAGGAGTCCAGGCTCTGGGGGTAGGAGCTACCGAAGGAGGTATCAGTCACGCGGCGTCCTCCTCCTGGGATAGTCCATCCAGTAAACCTGGAAGGGGCTCGAAGTGACAGTTGAAATCGCCTCCCACCAAGAACGGTGTGCCCTGGGGGATATCACTAAGGAAGACCGAGAGTTCCTCAATGGTTGCTGACTCTTGTGTGATGTTTACTGGTCTGGAATAAACGTTTACAACAGCCAGCCTACTTGCGTTCGGCCACTCCAACAAAACCCCAAGAATATCATTGGAAGCTGAGGGGAGGGGTGTCTATTCACATCCCAGGTCGACGGCCACCCAGGTTGCAAGGCCTCCTGAGGGACGCCCCTTACCTCCCCACTTCGCAGGGATCGAGAATGCCGCAAAGCCTGTACGAAGAGCAGCCCCTCTAGCCCAGGTTTCCTGGAACAGGCATATGTCTTTTCCCTCGATAAACGAACTCCAATCAGGACAGTTCAGTTTATTCCCCAGGCCGGTCACGTTCCAGGACAATATCTTAAGTGAAGGTGATCTAGAATTAGAGGCGGGAGCAGTAGGTGTAACTATATCCATTAAACTCGACTGTGATGTGGGACTGGAGGCACGTTCCCGTAGTTCAACTCTGGGTTCCTCGAGATCTGTTGGCGGACCTTTAATCTCTAAACGGGCCATTTTGTTGTTATTTTTGTGCTCCCCATGGTGGTCCTTCTCCAAGATGTTAATAAGACTTACAGTGTGGGGGCTAATATTTCCTCCTTTACGGCCCCTGTGAGAATCACCCACCTCCTTCCTCATGCCCCGGTTGTGTCAATCCACCATATCCAGACAGCTATATCTGTTAAATGTTGGAAAAAAATCTGGCTGCTGTGATCTGGGGTAGTGAGAGTCACCTCTAGCTCGGTCAACCCAACCTCTCCCCCTCCTGGGAATTGTTTGCCAGCCCTCCTCCTTGCATGAGTTATACAAAGGTGGATAAAAAAGAGATAGGGGTAGCGACTGAATGGATGTCCCCTGTTCGGAGTGCGACCAACTGCATATATGGGAAACAGTCCTAGGATCCCTAAAGTTGATTATAACGCAGTCTCCATTAATTGATTTCTCTGTGTTGCCCAACCATGGGACTCTCCTAACCATAAGAACCCCGCTCGTAATTACGTGAGGTAAGGGTCTATTTATAGCAAGCCGATTGGCGACCTTATTTTTCAGAGTGAAGACGGATTCTTTAGAATCGGACTTTAACTCTGGTACACCAGCCAAAATGACTGTGTACGGGCTCGCCTCTGGCGGCAGGTTCATTGGCCCAGGTTTTTTGGTGATTGCATGTGCTCCTTGCATGCCAGCGACTTCCTTTTCAGGTCGACTAGATCTTGAATTACGATCGGTCACAAGGGGAGTAGGAATAAGTGGCATGGCAGTAGGTGCTGTCAGAGGTTGTGTTTGAGGAATACAATCAGTCACCTGACGGGTGGGAGCATGTGCTGGAGGAAGTTGTGTTAGTAGTGTCCTAGGTGCTAGCCCAACATCCTTGTGTGGGGGCTTGGGTGTAACCTTTTTACTCCCAAGCTCTACCCCACCTTTCGCTATGTTATTATTATTTATTTTAAGCGTGTCAGCAAGCTGAACAGTTGTCTTTTCTATCGTCGCTAGCCTGACTTCAATCTTAGATAGGCGTGTTTCTAGGGGACCTAATAATGTCTTAAAAAGTGCTTCGATCCTAGGTAGAGTAAGATCATTAGCGTCTGTATTTACACTGGGAGATGGAATTTGGGGACTTGCTATCCGCGAGGGCGGCGAGACAGTTGGTGGAGGCGTGGTTTTATCTGGTATAGTAGGTCCCTTTTTATTTGGTCCTTGTCTGCTACCCTCCACTGTGCAGTTATGCTTAGCAATTTTCGTTTGTCGCCCACCAATGTTTAACGCCCCTCTTTTTCTCTTTTTTATGGCACCTTCTCTTTCCCCCTGGGTAAGGCAGTCTACACTATTATTGGTATTATCCGAGTTAGCTATAGTGGCAGTGGGAAGGGGGAGGGTCTGTTGCACTTGGATCTGAGGTAGGGATAAAAGACTAAAATCGACAGCGATACTAATATCATTATCAATGTTATGCAAAGTAGAATTAATTGAGTTGGATAAGACTAACATCCCACTCGCCGCATTTTCCCCATTGGCTGGAACATTGCAGTCCCGTCTATTTTCCGGTGTCTTTGCATTGGCTATGGGCCCTATGGAAGATCTTCTAACCCAATCTATTTCCTGGGATATACGCCTTTCCAATATCGTTATCTCATTGATCAAGAGAGACCCAGCTTTGGCAAAGTAAGTGTCCAAAGTACCTTTTGCTGCTCCAGCAGTCAGCGTACTCTTGCTCCTTTTGAGAACAGAACAATGGGAAAAAGGGTTTTAACAACAATTGCACCTATCCTATTTAATGCCTGCTAGTTTTTCTGGTGCCACGGATCGGAGATACTTTTCCCTAGACCTCCCAGAACAAAAAGACTTTTGTTCTAACATACAATTTTTTCAAGACTGATCCAGCACACAAAATAGTATAGTGGAAATCTGTATAGTAACCATCACAGTTCATAAGACAAAGATAAATCAATTCAGTAGCAGATTCTTGAAAGTTTTTGGGAGTTCAATCTTTATTTGAGTCTTCACATGTAGCCAACGCGTTTCGTCCTCCACGGACTTCTTCAGGGCGAGTAAAGTAAATTTTTCTTCATGATGTAAGCGAGATAATCTTCCATCCAGTTTAGGGATAGTATTTATTAAAAGAGATTTTTTATTATTCTTATTCTTGGTATGTGACAGAGTCTTCAACAACATCAAATTTAGGCGAATTTAAGTCAAATGGCTCAGTATAACAGAAGTTTGGAAATTACGGGTCCCGCCGGCTCAATCGCGTGGCGTCCGCCACGCGATTGAGCCGGACGCCACGCGATTGAGCCGGCGGGACCCGTAATTTCCAAACTTCTGTTATACTGAGCCATTTGACTTAAATTCGCCTAAATTTGATGTTGTTGAAGACTCTGTCACATACCAAGAATAAGAATAATAAAAAATCTCTTTTAATAAATACTATCCCTAAACTGGATGGAAGATTATCTCGCTTACATCATGAAGAAAAATTTACTTTACTCGCCCTGAAGAAGTCCGTGGAGGACGAAACGCGTTGGCTACATGTGAAGACTCAAATAAAGATTGAACTCCCAAAAACTTTCAAGAATCTGCTACTGAATTGATTTATCTTTGTCTTATGAACTGTGATGGTTACTATACAGATTTCCACTATACTATTTTGTGTACTCTTGCTCCTGGTTTCTCTGGTCGCCATAGTTTCTCTTTTATAGCGCGATCGTAAAACTTAAAGATTGCAGCAGGAGCAAGGGGAATGGCCCGGTCCCGGTCTCGACCGTTCTCGAACGGCCTCAAACGCCCGCCCTTTGCCCGGGCTTAGCCCCGGGCTGAGTCCCGCGCGCGTCCCGCGAGCGCGTAATGGGGCGTGGTTATATGGGAAGGCTGGGGCCGGGAAGAGACACCAGGTGAGCTGTGTTGGTAGTGCTCAAGGCACCCTGGGTCTCGCAGTCCCGGCCCCTGCAGCGGGTGTTCGATATCCCCCACTCAGCAGTTCCTCCCTGTGCCGCTTGAGGGTCAGCAAAAGTCCGTTCTGAAGGAAGGCAAGGGAACCCAAAGTACTCGGTTCACAAGCGACGGCTGCGAGCATTAACAAAACACTGTAAAATAAAACCCCTTTATTTCCTTTATCCCCCGTTTTAAGAAATGATGTGGACTTATAGCGGCAACAAGCATTTTGGGAGGTTATCTCGTTTGACTGGCAATAAATAACTCAAAATGAGCAGTGTTCACCCCAAACACTGCAAACATTACACATAGCAAAAAGACTGGGGGATGTCTTTTTAGGTCAAAGCCTACCAGACAACGCAACTGTCTGGTTTACTAACGATATCTTGGGAACTTTCTGAAAGTTTCCCTGGGAGTGCATTCTGCCAATTGCTTATTGACTTTGTGTTTTGTAACTCACATTTGCCTACTTTCAATTTTCTAGCTTTGTTTTAGGCTGTCCAGCTTGAGTTCGTCCCTCCCATGGAGCAGAGCCTATATACTGTATTATTCCACAGTCTGCTTCCTATAAAAGGCCTCTAAATAGTGTTCTTATCTTGTCACATTTGCTGTGCATTCAAAAACAGAGGTCAAATGTCAGGCTCGGTCATCTGAGGGAGCTTAGTGTTCACTTTTCTTTCTCTGACTTCAAAGTGAGAGGATTAGTTTTTGCAATTCAGCTGGATACACATGTGAGAAGAGAGGCTGGTGCAGGTGATTGTTTTTAGGAACATTGTCTCCCAGTACAGCACCATTCTAGAGCCCTGTAAATGTCTCAATCTGCCCCAAAGCCAGTCTGCCTGTGACAGTGTTAATGATTAAGCTATTCTCCATGTCTCAGTGTTTATGCCTCAGTACCTTTTCTATTAGTATCAGTGTGTTGTTCACTAATGTACCACCAAGAATCTGTCACATGATTGTTGTGCTATATCTCCTTGTGCATATGTAAAAGTTATTTTGCACTTCTGTGACAAATGTATTGTGAACAGTAATGGTGTATATTTGTGAAGGGCTGGTTTTCTCTCCAGGATTAGATTAGCTTCATACTAAGAAAAAACCTAATACTATGAAAATTAAAAAGAACAAATATCCAATGTAGCCCATCCATTTTTAGTGCCTCAGCCTTCCTATACTAATGACTACCATAGCCTCCCTTTCTCAATGGTCCCAACTTCCTAGCAGTCTGCTAATGCCCATGCACCCTTGTCCCAGAGATGAGTACTCAGCCTTCGAATTCTTGGTTTGACATCCTGCCCACTGTATCCTAGCACTGATGCATCTGTCACACTATCCCACATTTCATGACGTGGTCTCTATTTATCCCTAGCTCCTCATCACACCTAAGGCTCCCAGTTTTCCGTTTCTACTGATTTTACTGATAAATACAGACAGGAAACATTGTGTTTGCTGTCTGTATTTATTTTTAAAAGCAGAAAAATACAGAAAATTGTGCTTTTTGTGAGTGACTCTCTGTGCGGTCTTTCATTAATTGTAGGCCAACAGTTGAGCAGATAGTCATCATGGAGAGTTTAAAAAAAATCTTAAATACAGGTATATGTTAACAAATATTGATTTATAATGGTAATATTTACCAATGGGTGTAGTGTTTTGTTATATCTGGCTGCTTAATTAGCTGAACTGTGACATGTATCAAAGTATGAGTGCATGTTTATCAGTTAAATAATTGCAGAGAATATCATTTTACATCTCCATTTATTCGTAAAACACAAAATAAATATGGGAAAATGCCAGTAAGAGGGCTAGAAAAGAAACATGGATAAATACATATTGAAAAGTTAAAAAATGAAGGAAGGACATGCCAAAAAAGGAGGGGTGTCAATCACCCCCCCCCCCTTTTTTGGCATGTCCTTCCTTAATTTTCAGACTGGCTATCTTTCCTCGCCTCATAATGTCCGATGGCAATGTAGATGCACCATGGAAACATTAAAAGTCCATTGGAGGCTTGTTCCTCCCAAATCTAATTTGAGAAACTTTGGTTCTATAATTATTTTCCATGAGGTAAGTTTGATTTGGTACCAACATCATTAGGTTCTGGCCCGATAAAAATCCATGGTGACTTTTGCCAGTTTGACCCTCCTTTGATCCATTTTGTTTAATTTCCAAATATTGTAATGGCAAAGTACACGCAATTTTATGTACTATAATTGTACTGTTATTACTGTGCCATAGCTGCACAGATTGTGATGGCAGTTGTGGACTGCATGTCACAACCATTTCCAGCCCTGTTTCCACTTTTACCTTAGAACTACTCAATGAACCTGTTGTAGGCCAGGACTCACTCATTCATAGTAATTTGTAGAAAGTATGTAACTCTGCCGGTGATGCAGTCCTCCGCATGCTAATTTGTTGTTTGTCTACAGGTGCTGAAAGGGGAGGAGCCTGAAGCAGGGACCACTGTTCACGCTGCTGGGTATAAAGCACCACATCCATGTACAGTCTCCAAAGTTGAACTCTGGTAAGACTGACTTACTGATTGGCTGTGGGTTTCTTAATTTTAAGGTATAGCTTAACAAGCCGTTGTCTGTTTAGTCATTTTGTTAACAATGTTTTAAAATACACCTAGAGTGGGCTTTAGCTCCACCCAGAGGAGTATTACTCTCAATGCGCTGGGTATTTGTTGTTGGCTGTTTGGTGCATCAATGTCTATATTCAAAAAAAGGGGAGCCACAGAGGGAAATGCATAAGGGGCTTCCCCCACTCATACTATTTAGTCATACAAAAAAGCCCATGGTGCGTCTCTCACACCTGGTTTTTAGTGCATGGGAACCCCCTGTTTCTCACTACCCTAATGAGAAATAGGGGGTTCCCATGTACTAAACACCAGGTGTGTGAGAGGCACTTGGTACATCTCAATGTGCCTTACAGGAAATGCTTTGATTGGAATGTATGACAGGTTGGTTTTCATTTGTAAAGTTGATTCTGTCATCAGGATATTTGTCACATTCTATTCTTAGGCTTGTATAGACATTCCACACAGAAAGCAATCTTTTTTGTTATTTTTTCCAATGTTGGTAAAGTCAGTAGTGCAGGCTTTAACTTGATAAATAACATTTATGGATGCAGTGAATGCATACAGGTTTAAAAATACCTGTGTTTACTTGTGTGTTGGGACATTAAAGCCAGACCTGTGGACTTTGCCAATGCTTGATTCTCAGTTCTGCCCTCACTCTGGAGGAATTCAAGTTTGCCAGTGATAAATAATGGTGACTCTTCTTCTACAAATATAACTTTATAAGCCAGAAAGTGCTCTTTAACATTTCAGGTTTAATTAGTTTATGACAAAGATCTCGAGAGTTATATAATAGGAAAATTGAAGTCCCTTGGCCTGTCGGAGAATCTATGCAAATTATTTTACATAAATAATCCCTCATTAACCACTGGTCCCGGGTAAATGAATCTGGTATGAAGCACAAACGTCTGCTTTCTTCCATTATTTGACTGGCACTAGAAATATTGGCAACTTCAATGAGGTATGGCACAAGAGTTCCCGCTGTGTGAACTTTCTTCAGACGGAGTGTATGATGAAGTGTATGTAGAGGACAATCCGTTCTCTGAAGTAAACCGTTAGGAAAGTAAAGTAATACTCAGACATTTTCAGAAGCCAAGCAAACTCTCAGTAATGCAGGCAAAAACATGAATTAAATTTTTTTTGATCAGACACGTACTGATGGACGTAATCTGGGCAGGTAGCGATTGCTGGGCACTCTTCTAGCTCGTCTTACGTTTGATAAAAAACAATTTAACTTGAGGTTACTTTGGAGCAGAATGTATCATCATTCGTACGTTTGCTGTTGCCAACATATCTGAAAGTATGTAACAAAAATATATGTATATTCGTAGGTATATCAAACACACAAACGTTAATGGGAGACTACTTGGAAATAGTTTAACCACTTGCTATCACTTTGGGTAGCATTCTAACCCATCATCCAAAGTGGTTTTAGGTTGCTTGTGTTTTGGATCAGAGAGGACCTGGCTTGGCAGTTTGGATTGGATTGTTCATATTGGAGCAGAACCTAGACTGTTTTACATATGGCTGTGTCTTATCTGAGGTGTCTTTGTGGGTAAAATAAAGTGATGGATTGGAATGCAATCCCAAGCAATTGCAGGGAGTTAGACTGCTTGCAAGCATTCCTACATCACCTTTTGTGTGTTTGATTTAATCCACTATGTAGCCAAGGGAAGGCCTTGATGTGGGTCCTTTGTTCACTGTACCATTGAAGCTGCACTGCACTGAAGAGGCCCAACTAGGCTGACACCACTTTAGGGTTGCTTCTGTTCCGGTTCAGAGAATACCTGGCTTGGCAGTTCAGACTGGGCCGTTCCTATTTGTGCTGGAGCAAGGGTGTTTTGCTTATGACTGGGTCTAATATGAAGTGGCATAGTGGGCAAAGAAATGATGGGTTGGGATGCTACCCTGAGCAATTGGCAATGGTAAGACTATTTGCAAGCATTCCTCTCATCACCGTTTGAGTGATTGTTATACATAGGGATACTCTGATCCAATTTGTGGTGTTTTTTCAAAATCTTTCCAGTCCCAAGTGATACCTTCAGAGTGGGGGCTGTTCTTTAAATGTATGATGGCCTAAAGTGGATAAGGAGTGTGGAATCAAATTGGTACATATAGAGAATCAACAGGTATACTGATACCATTTGCTGGTGTCTATTTGAATCCTTAACTTTCAACATTAAAAGTCTGTATTGGATTGATCAGAGAGTAAGGCAGAACTAGACAATCAACTGGTCAAATTGTAAGAAAAAAATGTTACTAAGCCACAGCCGTCACAGCTAATATTACCATTAAAAGACGGTCCACAAAAGCTGACTGTCAATGATTATGGCAGCTATAAACATATGGAAAAATGCTCTCAGCAAAAATCAAACCTTTTAGGTTTATTCTTATAAAGTAACTCTTTAATGATTGAAGGGACACATGGTGTTCTGAGTGAGGTGAAGGGGTTGCAATGTGTTACTTAGAAGATTTAGGATGAAAAATGCAAAGCTCAAGACCTTAAGAAATGTTATAAGGTTTATATTATCAGCTACTGTATAATTGTCACAACTAAACTTAAAGCACTGTTTTATAAGATGAGTAGGCACATACCAATGTACTGACCGACTGCAGATAAGGTTGTAAGTCCTAGCTTTACATCAAACATTTCAAATCACATTTACTTGAAAACATGGTTGCAAAAATGTATTCATGAATGTTATAAAACATGTTCTTTGTAAATGTACACAAGAGATTACATTTTTGTTATTAAAGTTTGAATTTGAACCCTATCCTTAACTCTGACACCGACTCAGGAGATTAACCTTCACTCTCCCATTGATCTAGAGCTATCTCCAGTCTTATACATGATCACAACCGAAAGCACAACACATGCTCAGCGCTATATTGGTTCCCCTTAACCTAACTTTAATCATGACCCTAGCGCTGTCCCATATTTTGACCATTGTCCCAACATTAACACTTTGCATAGCCGCCAACACATTTAGCCCATGATGTGATCTCATTCTGAAATGGCTGTACCTTCGCTGGACCAATTATTGTGCAGGATTCCCACTGTCTCCTAGTATATTAAACCAACAAGGAATCTTCATACTACAGTTTACTGAAGGAGTAAGTACGCTTTTTATTCCCAGTAGACCTTGCTAATATTTTGTGTTAAACCAGTTTAAACCAAATTGCTATTTATAAACTAGCGTGCTGTGAAAATGTCACAATCGACTTTAGATCAAAAATATTACCTATAATTGATAATACATAGAAAGAAATATACTGGGTACATCATTGAATAAACCAATGCAAAATAATTTATTTTGACTTACTAATCATTTTAGTGCTTCTCTCCAAACAATATGCTTGCTACTCTTTCAAGCGTCACTCTCACAAGTATACACATGAGTATTGTCTTTTAATTTGAAAAAGTACATCCAGCCTAGATGTCCATTTGAAAATAATAAATATTATGCTTATGATTTCAGGAATTTTCTTTATTTGTACTGGAATATGAGCACAAACAACTTCGTATTGATTTATGTTGTTGGTATTTTGATTATACATCTTTTATTTTGCGCTTTAATTTCACCATTTTATAACATGACTCTGACCATAACCTTAATACTAACCATGTCCCTGGTCCCTTACCCTAATCTGGCCTTAAGCTTTACCTAATGCTAGCTGTAGCCCAAACACTTAGGGCCTAATTACGACTTTTGGCAGAGTGATGGTGCCATCCACCGCTCCGCCGAAGGTCGCTGCCGCCAACCAGATTACGATCACTTTTGGGACTGGTGGGTGGGCGGTGTGGCGGACTCGATGCAGTGCATCTTTCAAAGGTGGCAATAGGGACGCTACAAGGGGTTCCTGCACGGCATGGACTCGAATGTTCATGCCGTGTAGGAAACTGGGTACATTTACACAGGGGTGCACATGTTCCCACCTCCATCAATCAATCACAGACATTTATATAGCGCACTACTCACCCGGAGGGTCTCAAGGCGCTGGGGGGGGGGGAGTGCTGCTACTGCTCGAATAGCCAGGTCTTGAGCTTCTTCCTGAAGGAGAGGTGGTCCTGGGTCAGGCGCAGGTCGGTCGGGAGGGAGTTCCAGGTCTTGGCGGCCAGGTAGGAGAAGGACCTTCCTCCTGTTGTCGTTCTTCGGATGCGGGGGACGGCGGCGAGGGCGTGGCTGGCTGATCGGAGATGTCGTTTGGGAGCGTAGAAGTTGATGCGGTTGATGAGGTAGCTCGGGCCTTGATCGTGTAGGGCTTTGTGTGCGTGGGTGAGGAGGCGGAAGGTGATTCTTTTGTTGATGGGGAGCCAATGCATCCCCAGGCTGAGGGGGCACAGGGGGCCCTGTTCAGCACCGCCAACCCTTTTCATGGAAGAAAGACCTCTAAGAAACCGCTGGTTGTCCTCGAACTTATAATATGCCTGGTGGTGCTCCAGCTGCACCACCTGCATATTACATAGCCCTTGACTGCCACACCACTGGCAAGGAATGGCGGTTCCCTGGTGGAGCCGAGGATCTAATTTCCACCGCTGCTCAACCACGGGTGTGGGTGTCCTTGGACCCCCAGACTCGTAATTTAGCCCTAAGCCTAGTATCCATACTATGACTTCTACCCTAGTCTGTTAGCACACATTGTGTGCTCTAACACAATTCCCACACTCCCCCAACTCTGTTTCCCGATTACAATTCCACGGTTTTAATATGTTTGTAGTTCAAACCTTTGGTTTTCCGAATGTATATTTTTATTTTATCTGTCGGACATTACATTTTCTAACTTTACAGTTGATAAACACTTCCACTGCTTGGCTATGAATTGTGTACCCTTTATGTTAATGTTTTTTTCTAATTTTACTGATTGACGACCTCAAAACTCTCTTGTCTGTTATGGTGACTTCTAGTTCTGGGAGCTCTTTAACAGATGACAAATGCTTCAGTCTTACACTCTCTTTATTCCCTTTTGATTTTGGAGGTCCCTTGAGTAACACTTGCTAGCTTTTTTTTCACAAGCATTTACCTTTTCACAAGTACGAGTCTCTCTTTGTAGGACCAATGCCTTAAACTAGTGGTTCTTCACCTGACGTCTGGAGACCACTGCAGGTCCGCAAAGCCTACTCATGGGGTCCACGGCTGCTTAGAAAGTGAAATAATATTAACAGTATATAAATATTAACTGTACAGAAATTAAGAAAGTGTTGAAAATGTTAAAACGTTTTGTAAATGTGAATGAATTTGAAATTGAACGATAAAATGTAAGTTAGTAACCTCATATTGATTGGTGGGAGCAGCACAAGTGTAGCAAACACAATTTAGTATGGACAATGAGTAGCCTAAATTGAATTGACAAAAGCCCTATTCTTCCCATTAAAATATTGTTTCTTTATATTAATTTGTGAATTAAATAAAATATTTAAACATTGTGCATTTATTTGATGAACATTTGTCTGTGTTTTTGCATTTAAAACCATATATGCTTAGGTCTGGGTCCCTGGCTTCTAATAATTATTCAGTGGGGGTCCCTGGATTACAATAATGATTCAGTGGGGGTCTCCGGGTTCCAGTAATGATTAAGTGGGGGCCCATAGAAGTCACAATGTTAAGACCCACTGCCTTAAACCATCTCAATTCCGTTAGCCCATCTATTAGCTCGACACAGTGTGGAAGGGACAAAAAACTCAAAATGAAAAGGGCAAAGGTTAAACAACTTCTTCATGTTCCCATTCACATGCACCCCATTGTCCATCTTTTCCATATGGCTGATTAACACACTTTATCAATTTGTTTTACTGTGTAAGATGGGTTGATTTTGGTTTTGTTGTGTGTATGTTCTCTTGGACAGTTTTCATGCAGCTGATAAGCTTTCATCACTTATTAGACATGACTTTCAAACGCATGTGTCTCCACAATATTTTGGTGCCTTAAGTTGAACTGCAGTATTTTAAACACTCCATACTTGTCGCCAACTGCAGGCTTTCTTGACCGAAACCCAACAGAAACTGCCAACCCTTCTAATTACAACTTGCGATGCTCACATTCTCCTTACACTTTTTATGTTATGAATTCCAAAGAAGTCCCAGAGTGAGAAACATAGTACTCTGCTTGTATTCGAATGACGTTCTTACATCTCAGATTAAACCCAATGTGCAGATTTCCCTAAGTTGGTCCACACAAACCTCATCTGAAGTGGAAGTTATGAGTTTACATTTGTCTAAGAACCTGGGTGTGATTCTATCAGTCTTTTTCCTCCTTGTAGTCACATTCTTCCTCTCTTCACTCCTCCAGTTCATAACCAGGTTTTACATCCTTACTTGTATCCTGAGCTTTATTTTTTTCTCTGCTATCCTCAAAGCAGAATAATAATGTAAGCTTTCTTTAAATTTAAGTAGCTATCTATTTCCAACTCAGTACTTCTAATGTGGTAGCCACTCTGAATACCATGAACGTCGCTAAAGTTGTGTTGAACAGACCTACCGCACAAAATATTTGCAAGTGCTAAGCTGCTATGTTGTTGTACTACTCACAGTTTGGAACCCTGTTTGTGAAAAATGTTTCCTACTTCTCTTTTGTACACCAGAAAACAAGAAGCAGCTTTGTGGATACACACCCCCTCTTAGTCCTGTAAAAAGGCCCTCTGTCCGTGACAAGCCTCCTGACTCACCATTTCTCTCATGCCGACTAAACACCCACTTTTTAAATGTGTGTAAGCAACTAAATGGAAAAGATTCATAGTCTCTGCAACATGCACATGGACCCTTTCCAAGGCACTTCCAGTTTAAGGAGTAAGCAAAACAGCAAGAGTGCTTACATACAGCCAGATTCATCAAAGCAAAATCGGCTCGCAAAGGGCCAGATTCTTCAAATCTGGCCCTTTGCGAGCGCTATTTTTGCATTTGGGATTCATCATCCCAAATGCAAAAATCGCAATTCTAGAAATTGCTAAATTGCGATTCTTTGCATTTAAGGAATCTCAAATTGAGATTCCTTAAATGCAATGCATGAAAGTGGGAAAAATAGCGAATTCGCCATTAGGGCACGCAAATTACCACGAAGTACAACTTCGTGGTAATTTGCAAAAACTTTGAAAAATGCACTAAAGTGCATTTTTCAAAGTTCCATGTTGCACACACACATGCCCTAAGGGCATGTGTGTGCGCAACACATGTGCACATATCAATTTCAGGGGTGCAACAGGGTGTTCTTTCTGCACCCCTGCACCCTTGAAATCGCAATCTCAATTTGCGAATCGCTAATTGCGATTAGCAAATTGAGATTGTCTTCTCATTCATTCCTATGGGCCTGTAGGCCCATAGGAATGAATGGGGAGATATTCCTTAATTGCGACTCGCAATTTGAGAGTCGCAATTAAGGAATTATTAGAAATCGCTATTTTTTTACGGATTTCTTGATGAATAGCATTTTGCTATTCCTTAATAGCGAATCGGTATTTTTCGATAATAAGGAATAGCAAAATGTGTTCTTGATGAATCTGGGGGATAGTGTATTAACATCTGGTTAACCAAAGAAATTGGGTTTGCCTAGTAATTGAATGTCCTGAAATTCTAACAGCTTAACATTCTCCCGTTACCCCACAGAGAATACGGTTTCTGCCCTCTGCTCTTATCTAAATTCCTAAAATGAGCAGCAGGAGAGCTGCTAGCTTCATGGAGCCTGAGCAGCAATAATGAAGCTGGTGCTGTGGGATTATGCAAATGAGATCTGTGATGCAGAGGTACCAATAGATGTGAAGAGAAGATTCATCCAGGGTGGTAGGTGGTGTTCTGTACCCAGTGAAGTCTCACAATCAGCTACATTGTTAGCTTCGGTTTGGGATTTCCTACAGTAGTGTGAAGTCGTTGGTAGCGTATGCATCAACCATGAGCCATCACGTTAAACTGGAATCATCATTTTATTGGCACAGCATTAAAGCACAATCTGGCTCAGCCCCTTCCCAGCACTTCAC
Source organism: Lissotriton helveticus (assembly GCF_964261635.1). Classification (NCBI taxonomy): domain Eukaryota; kingdom Metazoa; phylum Chordata; class Amphibia; order Caudata; family Salamandridae; genus Lissotriton; species Lissotriton helveticus. The sequence continues at coordinate 1,864,472,115 of NC_136057.1, forward strand.
TGCTTTTCTAAAACAGAAATGTTTTACCTCAAGTTCTAAGCTCTGTATGTTCTGCGTTGCAATGTCTTACAAGAAACACTACCACAATATCACATCTGCCTCCTTTAAAAAAAGGACTAGGTAAATACAAAATATCTATATATATATTTTTTTTTTGCAGAGTTTTATATAGCGCGAACTAGACCCGAACCGAACCAGGTATCAGAGCGCTTTACATATTTTTCCAGTTACGTTACATGAGGACACGCTTTCATTTTAGGCACGGGGAGATTAAGTGATTTGCCCAGAATCACAGGAGGTTTTGGCGTCGTTACCGAGACTCGAACCCCGATCACCAGGTCCGAGGTCGAGCGCCCTAGCCGTTAGGCCAACATTTTTCACAAAGATAACTCAGTCAACATTGCTCCATTAGTCTTTTAGGCTTCTAACTGGGCCTAGTGGACTTCCTAGAAACACCATTAATGATGTTACAATCTTTCATAATGACTTGTGATGATAAATCAATAGCATGACTTTTATTCAGCTTATCAAAGGCAAACTTATTCTCAGTAACTTCACTTCCACTACTACTATTCAAAGAGAATGTGTCCTGAGACTGATTCTTCGGGTGCCAGCTGTTTAAAATGATTACAATGTGGAGTATTTCTGATTACACTTTTTTTCCTTTGCTTTTTATTTTAATCACAGTTAATGGACTATGATTGAAATGCTTTTTGATTCCCTTGTTTGTTGTCGCTTAACTAGCATTTCCTCACCTGGTTGGTAAATTTGCATTATAGTACGTCTTTGTCTGTATGCATAACTTCTCTTTTTTACCAACTTAACAACTTCTTCATGACCGTCAGAAGCTTTTGCAGGGAGTTGTGGTGAACGACTTTGTCTGCTCGGTCCGAATGACAGATCCCAGTTGAGCCATGAGGAGTGGTTCCGTAATCACACAATACATGGCATAATGCCTGATTTAATGTTACTTGTGTTAGTTTAGCTCTCTGAACAGTTTTTTATTTACTCATAAATATCTCTACCTTTCAATTTTCTTGTGGCCAGTATCGAGTCTTTTTCCTATGAGTTAAGCCCATGTTATTTAGGAATTTCTTAAACTCTTCTCCTTTAAATGATGTGCCATTATCTGTTTTTAAAATGTTTGGTATTCCTCACAAAGAAAATATGACATCTTGAACTGGAAGTACAGCAGACTGTGAAGTTGATATTTCTTCTCCTGCCAACAGAAATCTTGATTATTCATCTATAACGACAAAAAATAATGTCTTGAATCCATGGGCCCACAGAAATAAACTGCTAAACTGTTAAGGAGCAATAATGTACACCAGATAAGGGTACGAAATAAATATTTATTTAATGAAACAAATTGGCATAGGCCCACAGACAAGCAATAAGAAACTGGACTGGTCAGGTCAGGAGGTTAACGGCAAGTGACCCGTCAGCACAGGTGACGTCACAATTATAGTCACCGAGGGTTCCACGATGACTCACAGTGACGTGTGACAATCAATGAGTAAAAAGGGAAGAAAAACACAACCATGCTAATAACAAAAATACATATCATAAAATGTACATATATCTATCGGGAGGTACAACTTTGTCTAGACTGCTTGGTTGTCCTGGTAAACCAAACAATCTGATAGAGACGTCTAGCCGCAGATTCCTTAACTTAGAATACCCCCAGGCATCAGACTGGATCAGAAAAACTTTACGCAGCAGCACCTATGCGCGCCGGGGCGGCGCCGCACGGGTCCGCCCTGACGGCATCCACGGACGTGATGTCAGCGGAGCCGTATACGCCCCTCCCGGCTCGCTGACGTCAGTTTTTTTCTTTTCCGCGTTCCATCGCGGATCCTGGAAAACCTGTGGTTCCTTGACCTGTTTTTTCAGGACTTTTCAAATCCGTCGGCGTCCCGGAGCAGAGTGCGATGCATTCGGGCTTTAATGCATGTGAGCCCTGTGCACGTCAGATGTCCATGATGGATCCGCACGCCATCTGTATCTGGTGCCTCGGGATACACCACGCCTCCAAAGAATGCGACGATTGTCAGCGGATAAAAGCAAAGTCCTTACGGGAGCATCGGATGAAATTGCTGGCCGCACGGCTATTCGGTCCTGCACCTTCGCTTCACTGCTCTCCCTCTTGGGATCCAGCCCACTCCAGAGGTTGTTCTTGCACACGTCGTTCGGAGGGTAAACACAAACGTAAGTCCAGAATGTCTTCCTTCCATACCCGTGACGCTGGCGCTTGCTCTTCTCGCTCCCTGCTGGGGATGGGCGTCCGGCGATCGTCTCCTCCGTTCCCCCCTTTACGGGTGCCGGAGCAACACAAGCCCAAATGGAGGCTTATTCTGAAGCACTCCCTCTTATTTTGGGTCACCCCCTCTCCCTGGTGCGCCTTCGGGTCCCATAGAGGTGGAAGGCACTCATGTTGGGTCTTCGCTGGCGGATTTGTCCTCGGCTCCGGCTGTGTGCATCGACTCCTGTTCCGGAGCTGATTCGACGCTGACTGGACACAGCCCAGTGGGTCCTCCCAGTCATCTGTCTAGCCCACCCCGTCAGTCTCCGCATAGCCCTGAGCGGCTCCCTGCGTCGATGTAGGAGGCGGCGCCGGGCTCGACGCCCTATTCCCCACATGTTGCAGTGGGGTCAACATCGGACGGGGACATATATGGCTCCGCTGACGTCACGTCAATGGACGACATCAGGGTGGAGCCATGCGGCGCCACCCCCGGCGCGCAGAGGGGCTGCTGTGGAAAGTTTTCCGGATCCAGTCGGACGCCTGGGGGTATTCTGAGTTAAGGAATCTGCGGCTAGACTGTGTCTCTACCAGATACATCGTTAACGAAGATAAGTAACTCGTTCTTTAAGTTGTTCTGGAAATATGTTCTTTGCTGTGCATTGACAAAAGTGACAAGCTTGACTACCTCAACATCTTCCCCTGGGAGCCACTGTTTGTCACTAAAAAACTACTATCTGATGCAGTTATTCCTCTATGGATTTCATCGGTCAATATCAATCACACCTCACTGTTGAGTACAGACTATTCATATTTTTGTTCCTTGCAAAATAATGCCAAATGGCGCAATTACAAGCTCATCATGTAAATTTTTTAAATGTGAGCATGCTTTTCTTGTCAGCTCTTAAGGGTAAACATATGGTGTTGCACACATGTCTCTTTTTATATTGATTTTTTCTAAATTGCCTCATCAGTTGCTGACGCTTCTGTTAGTTCTGTTTCTAAGATCTATTTCTGCCTCAGCAGTTTTAATTAAGGAGCAAATATATTCTTCTGCCAAAGATGTTTGACTTTGAAAAAGGATATCTGGGTAAATAATCCGCAGGTTTTTCTTCCTAATGTGTGAACAATTTTAGAGTTTTATTCCATTAACCTCATGCTCCATCTTTTAGTACCTGGTGGCATCTTCACTTTTGTGTTTTCAGAAATTGTTATTAATGCTTGGAGATCAGTAACCACTACTAAAGGTTTTCCAATTAAAAAAAAGAAAGTATGTAAAGGTTCACATGCTGAGACAACTGCCAAGCTTTATTTTCAGGCTGATGTTTTTTTTCCAAAGTCAAGTACACTTCTGCTAGCATGTAATGCTACAAGTCTAATAGTTTGTTTTCCTGGCACATGTTGTACAAGTATTTCCCTTAATCCAACTAAAGTTCTATCTACTGTTAATTCTGTGCACAGTGGGTTTTCAAAATAGTCAGAATGTGCAGCAGAAGAAATTAAATGTTTGATCCTTGTAAGTGACCTTTCTCAATATTCATTCCAATCCTATCAGTTCAATTAATGGCACACTTATAGTAGCATAATCTTTAATCATTTTTCACTATACTAATTCAACACTAATCCTTTATGGGTTTCGGAGTAGCGTGCTACTTGCCGAAAAAGCTCTTCGACACCTCCCCAGGGGTAGTAAGCGCTATGTAAATGCTATTACAATACAATACAATATATCGAACACAGCAACTGGTAAAACCTAGAACTTAGTAACACTAACATATCATGTTGATGTGACATATTTATCATAGATTTCATTTTAGCTTTATCTGGGTCTATTCCTTCTTTAGAAAAAAATATCACCATAAAATGTTAACTCTGGATTATCTACTTAACATTTCTCAGCGTTCAAAGTGAAACCAGTTTCACTTAGGCATTCACATACTTTCATCAAAGCACAATTATGTTCTTCCTGAGTTCTTCCAAAAAACAGGATGTCTTTGCTGTAATCCATACAGTTTTTTACTGGTCTGATAATGTTTTTATTGTATTGTGAAGTATTTCAGCAGCTGAACATATCCCCAAATCCAACCTTTAATACCTAAATAGCCCTGGATGTTTGGAGAACATTGTTTTATATTGTGATTGTTCATCAATTTCCAGTTGATGAAAAGGCCTACGCCGGTCTAACCTTCATTATTCCTAAGCAGCATTAAGGTTGCTTATATCATCCAAATGTGGCCCTGAATGACTTTCTCGTTCAATTACAGTGTTCAGAATTCTCATATTGACACATGTTCTGATGTTATCTGTGTTCTTCTTTGGCACCACAAGTGTTGGGAAAACCTAAGGTGGGTGCTGTGCCAGGCGCTGGTTGAATGAGATCTTGTTATAGCACCTTCTACCTTGCTTTGCAGACGTATTGGTACTCTTCTATTCATCTGTGCCACTGGCTTGATTGACTCATTTATGTGAAGAATAATTGATTGTGCTTTCAATTTGCTAATTGGCAAAATATTTGAACATTTTCCTAGTATTGGGTGCAGTGTTGTAATATGAAAAGCCATCGTAATTAGATCCATTAACTGTGCAATTACACTGCTTAATAGACACAGACCTGGTACTTCCCTTTGTAGAACATGAATCTCCTTTTCACTTAATGTATTTCCATAATTAAAGATTTCTGTAAATGTTCCTTTATTGTTAACAGGATGCCTAATTCCCTACGAAATGCATTTATATTTGGACCACTAAGTGCAGGTGTTTTTTTTTTTATCTTTTCATACTCGGGGCATGCATAATAATTGCTTTACTGTCTAGTACAAGCAGTGTTTTATAACAACCTACAAAAAGATCCACCATGAGGGTCTCTTTAATATGATCCTTTTGTATTAAACATTCTTGTTCGTTCTCTGTCTCATGCATATATTACATCTCCTTAGTCATTCTGTTAAGTTTTCTTGGGTTGAAAATTCTTGTATTGAATCACAATGTGAACTTCGATTTGCCGAATGTATTTGTCGTTTCTTTTGTCTTGTTTCTTCCATCCTTTAATATTATCCTTTGTTATAGTTTCTAGCCTTTCCTTGCATACATTTGCGAAATTATTGTATTTTCCCCATTTTCGTTTGTTGCCCCATAGCTGAACAGCTTTTTGTATGTGGAAATTGTTGTCCACATCTGTAGCATTATTTCTTTTTTCTTCTTTGACTATTCAATTTTTCCTCTTTGCATTGATAGCTTTTTGACATCTGTCACATTTTTTCTGTAGTTTTCATCTAGCACTGCTCTATGATAACAGCATGTGTTTTTGCTTTCACTTCTGTTTGAGCCATTTTCAAAATGCTTGGAAGGTTGAATGTTTTTTCCGAAACTTCTTCCTGATTTCTGTTAAACTACAGCCTTCAAATATCTGTAGTCTTGTAGCTTTGTCATCATTACATCTATAAATTTCACAGAATGCTTCAAATTTACATAATCTTGTAACAACATTTTCCATTTTTTTTTTTTAATATCCTTTATTGATGTCACAGGAGGAATGAAAACATGAATGCTACAACATACATATCTCTACATCTCATAGATGTCTGTCATGTGTGCGGGGCATGTCATACAATGCAGTAGGTCTTCGCTCCATACATCATGACATTGGTTCATCACAAATGTTTCTACCATGTCGGCGCGATAAAGGAAATAACATTCTGAGATAAACAATGAAGGAAAACAAAGGAAAGGGGGAAAAATATAAAGGGGTTCGTGGTCATCTGATTTGGAAGTGTGGCGTGCATGTGAAGTTGAGGGCTCATCAATGCAGTGGGGGCGCACGGGCGCTATTGGATAGGGACAAACGGCATGAGTGTGGCCTTGGGGAGGACAATGGGTCTGCCGTGGTAGGCAGTCGATATGAGGGGAGTGTTGGGCAGAGTATCACCCTGTCTGTCCGCACGGAGCACCAGTAAGGGGCGTATTGGTGGCATTGTCTGGGTGGCCGTCATGCGTGGGATTCCGTGCCTGTTGACATTCCCTACGTAAGGAGTTTAGTATTTCATCCCATAGTGCTGCAATTGGGAACTGTCGTAGCCCTGCTGTTTCCTCGCTATGGAGTGTGGCGCTTTCTGCTCCTGCCCAGTTGTCTAGGGACACGTGTCAGTGTGCCGTCAGGGGTGGGGTAACTCGCTTCCAGTGTTTCGTGATCAGCCGTTTGCCCGTGAGGAGGCCAAGGTCCCAGAAGCGAGAGGGGACTCTATTCAATTTGGTTCGTTTGTATAGGCCTAGCACGCATGCCTCCCATGTGTGCGGTATCGACACAGCTGTGCATTTATCTAGTGTTGTTAGTACAGTTTGCCAGTACGTCTGAAGCTGTGGGCACCGCCACAGCATGTGTAGCAGGTCCGCTCCCACCAGTGCGCACCTCCGGCAGCTGGCCGCAGCATCTGGGAAGTACTGGTTAATTTTGTCGGGTGAGAGGTACGCTCTATGCAGTATATAGAACTGGATTAGCTTGAAGCGAGCATTGCGGGGATGTGCCTGGGGCCCATCAGTATCATCTGCCATTCCTTATCTGTCCAGTCCCTCCCTCTGTCAGTTGCCCATTTGTCGCGCAGCGGCTGCAGCGTGTGTTGCGTGTGTGTCAATAGTGCCTGATTCAGCCAGTGTACCACATGCGTGCCGTTTCCCATGACATGTAGGGTCTGTATTAATTGATGTGTTGGTAGTTCCTCAGCGATGGAGCCCCACCTTTGTGTATATGCCAGAATTATGGAGGTATGTTGCAAGAACTGTCCCGCTGAGAGACCCGTGTCAGTAGCTAGTGTCGCAAAAGGTATCAGGGCACCGTCATCGTACAGGTCCGCCATGGTGTCCACTCCAGTGCGCGACCAATGTTCCAGTGCTGTTTCCGTGACAATAGTGGCGGTCTTGGGGGTGCCTAGGAGCGGAAGTGCCGGGGCATATGGTTTGATGTGTTTCGTGAGCCGTAAGCTCCTGACGTAGCATCGCACCGCCACATCCACATGTAGTTGTGACGTTCTCCTCGGGTGTGTCAGGGGGTGGAACAAGGTATGTATCTGTGTGGGGGACAGGACAGTTGTTGTCGTGGCCGTGTCCTCCAGGCGGTTTCCCGCGAGCCAAGCGGTTACCCACTGCAGTTGCGCTGCTAGATAGTAAAGTTCTAAGTTCAGTACTGCAAGGCCGCCCTCGCTAATTGGTGCATATAGTTTTTGCAGGGCTACTCTGGGCCTCCCAGTGTTCCATAGCAGGTCCCTGATCATGGATGCTAGTTCTTTGAAGGTGCGGACCCGTACGTATACTGGGATGTTGGCAAAATAATATAGGAGTCTGGGGAGAATGATCATTTTCGTCAATGTCACTCTGCTTGGGACATTGAGTGGTAGTGATTTCCAAAAGGTAATTTGGGATCTTATGGACGTTATGGCGCGTGTTAGGTTGCCATCTAGGACATCCGGGGGCGTCCTGTAAATATATATTCCCAGGTACCTGAACGTGGTATGATGCCACGGCAATTGCTTGCCGTTGATCCTAATTTCAGCGTCTGGAATATCGGGGTTGAATGAATACGCCCCTGATTTGGCCCAGTTGACCCTGAGGCCCGACACTGCTTCGAAGGATCGGAAGATCTCCGAGAGTTCCGGCGGTATTTGGGTGAGGTCCCTGACGTATAAGAGTAGGTCGTCCGCATACAGCGAGACTATGTGTATACCAACTGCCAGGGGGATGCCCCATTGCATGCCCTTAGTGCGTAATACTTCAGCAAGGGGTTCTATCGCCAGCGAAAAGAGCAATGGGGGCAATGGGCAGCCTTGTCTGGTGCCGCGTCGTACCCTTATGGCGTCGGACAGCAGCTTGCCCGTGCGGACCCGCACTATTGGGTGTCTGTATAGCAACCCGACCAGTTCAATAAAGTCTTCCCCAAGCTTTAACCTCCGTAACACGGCCAGTAGGTAGGGCAATTCGACCGAATCGAATGCCTTCTCTAGGTCTAGAACCAGGCAGCCTGACCTAGGCCAAGTTTGTACTGCGTATGTTTGCACTCGGAACAGCCTCCGTATGTTGTGGGAGGTGCATCTAGTGGGTACAAAACCGTTTTGGTCTCCGTGTATCAAGTCAGGTACCAGACCCGCCAGTCGCCGGGCGAGGGTCGATGCCAGTATCTTGTAATCTGTGTTCAGCAGCGCTAGGGGTCTATACGAGCCAAGGAGCGTACCGTCTCTACCTGGCTTGAGAAGGGATACCAATGTCGCCTCATTCATCGACTGGGGTAAGGCCGAGTCGTCCAGTGCCGCTACGTACACCTTGAGGAGCTCCGGAATCAGGATGTCAGAGCAGGTTTTATAATATTCCGCTGCAAACCCATCAGGGCCAGGGGCTTTGCCATTTGAGAGGGCAAAGATGGCCTCACGGAGCTCCTCTGCTATTAACCGCGACCCGAGGTCGTCCTGTTGGTCACCCGTGAGGGCGGGAAGTGCGACACCGTCCAGGTACTCAGTTATGGTGGGTTGTGTGGTGAGAAGTCGGGACACATACAGCGCGCTGTAATGTGTCACAAAGGCCTCATGAATTTTTGCCTGGGTGTATACCGTCGGGCCAGCTACTGGTTGGATCGCCGTCACTGGCGCCGCGCGTTCTTCGCGTTGTATCAGCCAAACCAGTAATTTGCCAGGTTTGTCACCGGTGTGATGTGTGCGGGCTGAGTGGACCTTGTAATTAATATTTTTCAGCCTGTCAATCAGCCTGCCGTGTTCTGCCATTGCCTCCAGTAAGTCCGTGTCCGCGCCCGCAGCCGCTGTTTGTTCCGCCTGCAACAAGTCTGATTCCAAGCGCCTGAGATCCGTCTCCAATTGCCTTCGGGAATGTGCTTGAGTGCCAAGACATTGCCCCGTGAGGACCACCTTGAAGGCGTCCCATTCAATCTGTGGTGTTGATGCCGTGCCCGAGTTTTCTTCGAAGTAATGTGCTGTTTGCGTGTATATGGAACCTCTAAAGGGGCCATCTAGTAATAGGTCAGGTTGTAACCGCCAAGTGGGTATCGGAGGCCGAGGTTGATCCCACGCCAGTTCCAACAGATGTGGGTTGTGATCAGAGTGTGTGCGGCCCATGTAGCATGTGTCCGTGCGACATGTGGTAGGATCTCATTGGTCACCATGTATCGATCTAGGCGTACATGTAAGGTGTGCGCTCCTGAATAATATGAATAGACTCTGGAGTGCGGATTGCGAGTGCGCCATGCATCATGTAGACCCCATTGCGTGTACCATGCCTGTAGTGCGCTCGTCGTAGTCTGTGCCTGTGAGGTGGGCGGGGGAGGGAGAGAGCGGTCCAGCACTAGATCTAATGAGCTGTTGTAGTCCCCGCCAAGCACCCAGGGGACCCCATACCAGGGGGCCAACGCTTGTGACAACTGGGCAAGGAATTCCGCCAGCCCCGCGTTCAGTGCATACACCGAGGCCAGTACTAACGGGCTGCCATCCAGCCTGCCGTGGACTGCCAAGTATCTACCTCCGGGGTCTATGTGCACGTCTAGTGTGGTCCACGGAGTGCCCGGCCTGACCCATACCAGTGTCCCTCTAGCATACGACGAGTAACCCGTAGCATGTATTTGTCCACGCCATCTGCGGCGTAGCGTGGGGATTTCTGTGGCGCCAAGATGTGTTTCCTGTAGGAGGGCAATCTGTATGTGGTGGCGTTTGAGGTACGAATAAATTTGGTAACGTCGGGATGGCGTGTGTATGCCCCTCACATTCCACGTACAAATCTTAATGGCTGACATTACAATATTTCAATGATAACATCCCTCGCCCGGTCCTCCCGCCACCCGTCCATGCATTCCGTGCCCACCCACATGCAAGCGGTCCCTGCAATCGAATAAACATTAAAGTCGTCACACCACTTCTCTGAGACCAAATGAGGGGGAGGAAACATGGCTAACGGAACAATAAGCCAATGAACTTCATGAACATTCAAAATACCAAAAGGTCGGATGCGAAACATGCTCCCGTCCATACTCTCTAGGAGAGCAACAAAATTCAAATCTAAGGGGGTGTTTGTGCTATGCGCACGTTATCAACGGTTCTGAGTCAGTACAGTTTCTGTATGAAGGCCCATCGCCTTCCCGGGAGGAATGTACCAGCCTAAACCGCCCCTGCGTACAGTAAACCCTGTATGTACATGCATGCAACTCTATACATTACGTGTCCCAACCGAGCTGCAACCAGGCGAAGCAAAGCGTCTCTGTAGCTGCACCCCGGCCTAGCACTGATGCTCAGTGTTGCGTCTCGGACTTGTGCACGCTGAGGAGGTGTCTGGTATATGCGTGCCACTTGTGCAGCACGCAGGGTCTGTGGTAGAGTTTGCTGCCGCGAGTGAGTCTCGTTGTCACTGCGGCGGCGCTGCATTATTATGTTCCATGAGCTCCCCTGCGGCGGGCGTTGGCTGATATCTCTGCAGAGTGCTGTACTCGTCGCGCAGTTTGCTGATGTAGTCCGCCGTTTGGGTAGTGACATCGGGTTGTTCTTCCGATGTGGGGGAGTCCGGCACACCATAAATGGCCTCGTCGTCACTGTGTAGTTCCTGAGCGCTGCTGCCCGCCACGTCACTCCGTGTAGGGGACCCGCTGAGTTCCATCACCAGGCGGAGGGCGTCTTGTTTCTCCTGCCTCGTGGCATCCGCTGGAGGGGAAGTCCTCTTCGATGTTCGTGGCCTGGTCTGGGACCTCTGGCGGGGTCGACGTCTCCGCCTGTTACCTCCGGATTGTCGTCGGGGCGCATGACCCTCAGACATTTTGGGGTCCGTGTCCACTCCGCTGTCCAGCCAAGATTCCACTGCCATAGGGTCTGTGAAGAAATGCGTCCGTTCTCCGGCCACAACCCTCAACTTCGCAGGAAACAGCAGAGAGTACTGTAGGCCCAGTTGCCTCAGTCGTTTTTTCACCGCCAGAAAGTCATGTCTTTGCCGCTGGACCTGTACAGTGTAGTCCGGAAAGAACATTATCGTCACATTTTCAATTCGGATCTCCTGAAGTTTGCGAGTTTCGCGCAATATGGAGTCTCGGTCTCGGTAGTTCATAATGCGGAGCAGCATGGGCCTCGGGTTGGAGCCGGTTGCTAGAGGTTTGGTGGGGACCCTGTGAGCGCGTTCAATTACGAAGTGCGGGGAGAGCGATCCCTCCGGTAGTATGCCCTTCAGCCACTGTTCCATGTGTTCCTCTGGGGTCCTCCCTTCCCATTTCTCCGGGACCCCAACCAAGCGCACGTTGTTCCTGCGGGTCCTGCCTTCTGCGTCCTCGGCTCTGTCCTCCAAGAGCTCCACCCTGTTCAATAAATCCTGTATTTGCTTGTGTGACTGGTCGGCTTGAGGCTGTAGCGTCTGTATGGTGCCCTCCAGGGCCGTAGTGCGTTCCGCCAATTTTTTATGGTCCGCCCGTAGGTGCGTTAGGTCGATGACTACGCTGTCAATTTTGGTGGCCAGGGAGGTGCGGGTGAGGTGTATTGAATCTTCGAGCCTCTCCATCGCTGCCAGCATGGTGTCCAGCTTTGTCGCCGTTTGGTCCGGGTCATTGCCCTTCCCGGATTTGTCCATCTTGCCCTTCGAGTTCGCGTTGCCGGTCCCGGTTCGTGTCCTCGGTCCGTTAGACATCTGCGCCACAGCGTCGAGTCCTTTCCAGCAGCGCGTCGCACCCCCAAAGGACCAGCCTGTGTGTGTAGCCGTCAGGCGGCTGGGCCCCGGACTATTCCTCAACGTTCGCGGCCTGCAGGCGGGTGTGCACCTTTTCCCGTGCCCACGTGGCGGCAGAGTGCAGTGTTTGTCGTCCGCTAGGACGGTGTGTCCGTGGTTGTTGGCAGCACAGGGCCAGCGCGTGTCCTTCTGCAGCTGGTCAGGCACGGTGGCGGGCTACTCGGACCACTGCGTCCCGCACGTGGCGTTGTGGGCGCTGTATGTCCCCAGTGGTCCCGCCGCTTCCCGCCAGTAAGTGGGTGCGAGGCAGTAGGTGTTTTTACAGTCCGGCCAGGTCCGCCGGTCGGTCGTGTGCCGGACTCCAGCACTGTCAACCACACGGTGGGGGGGTCAAGGCGTCTGGCATGCCTAGCGGGCAGGAGTAGGCCCCCGCAGTCGGCGGGTCAGTTCCGCTTCCCCTACCTCATGCAGGTCCAATTCGCCCCATCCGGTCGCGCGCAGTTGTGCCGCTGGTCAGGCGCTCGGGCTCGCAGCACACAGTCAGCAGGATCTTCGATTGGGCCAGGCCGGGCGCCACGGCCCGCCTCCTCTCCGCAGCTCCGTGTGGTCTCCGCGCACGTAGGCCGCCGTTTCAGGCCCTCTGCGCCCGCCGGAGCCTCGGCCTTTCCTGGGCGTCTCCCATGGTTCGAAGCGACGCGCGCGGTCCCAGCGCCGCTAAATCTCCGGTGTGCTCGAAGTGTGCCGATCTCGCCCAAAGTCGGCTGGGTGCTCAGGGGCAGGGTCCTGCGGCAGCGCCGGCGGTTTTCAGCCGGCTGCAGGCGGTGGTTCTCCGGAGAAATGCGCCGGAAAGGGGAGCTCAGAGCGGAGCTCTACCCCAAGGCGTCCATTCCCGATGCGTGCTTAGCCACGCCCCGTAACAACATTTTCCATGGATTATTCCTCAGCCTGACATGCAGTATTAAAAGTATATCTCTCAACATCTGTGTTTCGTGCAGGGTTAATGCTTAATTTTAGGCACTTAATAAGTCCTTTATAAATTATAATTACTTGCACCTTTTTGGGCATTGTCATAATTAGATTTTCAAGTTCATCCCTTACTAGATAGAGCAGTAAGTCTCTTGCTTGCTCATTGGAGCATTTTTTAATGTGGCTATTAAGAACTATTTAAACCTTCTTGTCCACATTTGATTTGATTTATGAAGACCCCGAATCACCCCAACTGGGGTATCTCCGCTCTAAGACTGCTATAGCCAATCAGAGAGTGATAATTCAGAACAGCAAGGTGTTCAGCAATTTTCTGAATACAAGGAAATCGGTGCATTGGCGTAGTTGGATAGGGGGTTGGTTCCAGTATATGGGGCCTAGATGGGAAAAGGCTTTGCCTCCCATGTGCGCTTTTTTGAAGCTAGGGATGTGCGGCAATGCTTTGGCCCTGACGGGAGTGACCTGGATGGGTTGGTATCTGACACATTTGTCAGCTAGATTACTGGGACCTAGGTCATGTAAGGATTTATAGGCCATGCAGCAGATCTTGAATTTTATCCTTTTTCGAATTGGGAGCCCGTGAAGCTTCTGAAGTAAGGGGAGGGAAGCCGTTCTGGGCGGGGCATTGGTAACCAGGCGGGCCGCAGTGTTCTGGACCACCTGTAGTTTGTTCATGGAGCTCTCCTTAGCGAAATAAGCAAAGCGTTTCAATAGTCCAGACAGCTAAGCGCCAATGCCTGAATTAGAGTCTTCCGTGTGTGAGATAGCAAAAAGGGAAACACTCTTCGTAGGAGGCTCAGTGTGTGGAAGCAAGCCCCGGCTGTAGAAGTGGCGTGCTTCTCCAGTGTACGTTTTTTATCTATCCGAACTCCCAGATTATTATTTTTTTATATATTTCTTTTTATTAACACAAGGCATCGAAGATACAGGTGCACAGTATTTAAGGGGATCGGTCCCACATCACGATACATCGTACATATAGTCATAACATGGGGGGGGAAAGACTAGGAAAACAGAATAATTGTATATGGGAGGATCATGGGGACATTGGAATATCAAACATCAAATCAGCAGGTGGTACACATATGTCCCCTCTATATCGATTCCATGAACCCCAAACACTAGTCCATTTTCAAGGGCGACCCCTCGCCAGGTACACAGTCTTTTCTCGGAACATGCACCAATCCATAGCCTCTTTCCACCCCTCTAACGTAGGTGGCCTCTCCGATCCCCATAGCTGAGCAATATTACGTTTGGCTATCAGGTTACCCAAAGTGACCCATCGAGTCTGTGCAATATTCAGGTCCGTAGGCTCCCATATGTTCAGGAGACATCTCCTAGCCTCTGGCGGCACAACCACTCCGAATACTTCCTGTATAACTTCATGTATTGCACCCCAATAATCCATTTTATAGCAACATTCCCAAAGGATATGAAGAAATGTGCCTATTTGACCGCAACCTCGTCTATAATGACCATCCTCAGTTAATCCCATCCGGACCAGATGTGGGCCTGTAACATATACTCTGTGCAAAATCTTCAGCTGGACAAGTCTCAGTCTGGCCGGAATAGCGACTTCTTTTGGGGAGGAAACAGCCAACTGCCAATCTTCACCATCTAATGCCATCTCGTGTCCATTTATCCCTCAGACCAACTAGAAGGTCTACTCTATTGTTTATTATTTTTTTATAGATTAGGCAGATAGTGCTGTCAGATAAGTATCCATCTAAGATTCTATCTTCTAGTGGTGAGGCCTCCGGTATCTCCTCCACCCCCGGAAATGCCAATTTGAATGCGTGACTCACTTGTGCATATCGGAAGTAATCCGAGTTACTCAACTTGTATTCAGTTTGCAGTTCACCAAAGGATTTAACCCTTCCCCTAATCCAGATATCTCCAGCAGTAGAGATTCCCATCAGGTCCCATTTGTCAAAACCCTTAGTGTTCCAGAGTTTGCCCAATTTCTCTGATCCAAACAGCGGGGTTGCTAGGGTAAAGCGGTCTCTCCAGCCCAATGAACTAGTAGCATCATGCCATTTTCGCATCGCTACCCTAGTTGGCCCCGTCAAATTTTTCACAACAGATCTGCTATACAAAGCCCTGGTATAATTACCCCCAGGGAGTAACCATTTATCCATTGCGAACCCTGTGTCGGTCTCCTGCCCGTAAGTACCATGGTTTATGGCTCCCAACTGCGAAGCCCAATAATATCTCTTAATGTCAGGGAGGGCTATACCTCCATCGTACCAAGGGAGCGTTAATTTGGATAGTGCTATACGAGGTCTACCGTCCCACAAAAGGCTGCGCTGCACTCCCTCAATTTCCCGAAAATAACTGGCCGGCATTACATCCAGCGTATTTTGAAGGGCATATAAAAAACGGGGCAAGGACATCATTTTGAAGAGGGCCGCTCGACCCAATAGTGAGAGCGGGAGCCTCTTCCATCTGGCTACGTCACTCCGCAACCTGAGTAGCAGAGGAAGAAGATTTCTTTCATATCTGACTTTAGGGTTCTGTAACCAGGGTACGGGGTCTCGCAGGGAAGAGGGACCCCCTTTAACGATGTCCGACCCCCCCCTCTTGTCTCCACAGCCTCCCCAAACTCCTGGATGGTCCGCTCTGGAAAGGTATAGTTGCGACGAAGAGGAGGAGGAGGACGGATGGGGGCCCTTTAAGTGGACTGAGACCCTGATGGAGGAGGAGCCTCGCGAGCAGGTAAAAGGAGGCTCAGACAGTCCCCAGGTGTGTTACTACACCGGAGGAGCGGACAGAGTGCAGGAGAGCGGAGAGGCGGGAAGCAGTGAGACGGACTGGAGAGGAGGAGAGAGGTGGTTGCAGGACGAGGAGAGGATCGGAAGCGAGAGGTGGTTGAGCGAGGAGAACATTGCGGAAACGGAGGACCCGGAACCAAGGGAGCAGCTACCGGAGTCGGCGGATCAAGACTCAAGGAGAGCGGAGACCTCAGCAGAGAGCGCCGGGAGAGGAGAGACGGGACCAGCAAAGCCTGGAGGCCAACACCACGAGCCGCCCAGCTGTACGCCAGGAGGAGTACGGCTAGCCGAGGTACGTGAACGGTTCCTGGGGTGGTGGAGGCGGAAAGGCCGACAACCTATTTAGTTTAAAGGTCGTAGAGACCATCTGTTTCACCTGTTGATCCGGCACTGTAACTGCACCCTCACGAGTCCAAGTAGCAGAGCACCGTGTGTTCCCCCCACGTCCCTCATACCCCCCTTCCCCACTCAAATACCGTTCTTGGCAGTACGAAGCATTTACTTGTCCTCTCTTCTCTTTCCCTTCTCGGCGGCCGGCGAGGGCGAGCACTACGGAGCCTCCAGAGCCCAGCAGTAGGAGGAGGAGCCCCGTCCGGAGGAAGGAGGAGGGAGTGCTTCGAAAGACCCGTCAAGACAGAAGCCGATCCCCTAGTAAGGGAGCCACAAGAAAAACCTGTACCGATGACCTGTATGCTAAAATAAAATCTTCTACTACTAGGACACGTCTGCTTCCTATTCCTAGCCCCGCCGTAACAGGTTCATTGAGATATAAATCCCGAGATATTTAAACCCTTCCGTAGAGATCTGTATCGGGCAGTCTCGGGGTGGGATAGGGGCCTCGCCACTCAGAACAAACAAACAGGATTTCGTCCAATTTATCACAAGACCCGAGTTTCTACCGAAGGAGGCCAAAACATTGCACACTATAATAAGGGATTTTCTGGGCGAAGTCAAATAAAGTAAAATGTCATCCGCGTACAAAGAGATGCGATCTTCAAACTGTGGGGACCACCTAATACCTCGAATCGATGGCTCCCAACTGATCCAGGCCGCCAGAGGCTCGAGAGCCAATGAAAACAGAAGGGGAGACAACGAACAACCCTGTCTAGTGCCTCACCCCAGACAAAACGGCGCCGAGACTCGACTATTAGCCACGACCTGAGCGAGAGGCTCGGTATATAACAGACGCACCCAGTTGATAAACTCAGGACCAAAACCAAACTTTGCCAAGACAGCCCATAAATACGGCCATTCCACGGTATCAAAGGCCATAGTTGCATCCAACGACGCAACTACGGCTGGCTCCTGTAAGGTGTGTGCCCTGGCCAAAACTCCATGCAACCGGCGTAAATTCAAAGCCGTGTTCCTATGTACGAGTTCACCAATCACTTTGACTATCCTATTCGATAACAGTTTAGCTAGTATCTTAGGTTCCGCGTTCAACAGTGAGATTGGCCTGTATGAAGTACAGCTGGATCTTGGCTTCCCTTCTTTATGTATCACTACAATAGTGGCTACTCTTTGATCATATGGTAGTATACCACGTTCTCGAGCCTCAACAAACATATCTCTGATATAAGGGGCAACCCTGTCTGGTCGGAGTTTGTACAATTCAATCGGGATTCCGTTAGGACCCATGGCTTTACCCGAGTTTAATGAACGGATTGCAAGGGCGACCTCATCGGCAGTAAGCTTACTATCCATAAATTCACTATCTTCCTTAGAGAGGCACGGGAGTTGAATATCTCTCAATAAAGAGCGAGAATCCACCTCAGGTCGGCCCGACACAGAAGTATAAACGGTCCGAAAGTAATTCGCAAACCCTTCCACAATTCCATGAGGATCTGTTATACCCTCTCCCTCCGCAGTCTCGATTTCAGGCACTACACGATCAGCTCTATCTTTCCTATCCAGCCACGCTATCAACTTTCCTGCCTTGTCCCCGACGTCATAGAGCCGACCCTGCAGCTCCCTACTCAAAGCTCTCGCACCTTCCGTGACCAGCGTTTTATATTCGAGCTGCTTCAATTGTAGAATGTGGAGCCGAGCATTGGACACCTCCTGTTCCAATTCGGTTTCTATGTTTGCAATTTCAGATTCCACTCTCACAACCTCTTCATCTTTCTGTCTTTTAACTCCTGCAATAAGCGATAGGGCCTGGCCCCTTACAACTGCCTTAAACGCCTCCCAAAGCGAGATGGACGACGATACTGAGCCCTCGTTTTCTCGAAAATAATTTTCCAACGCCTTTAACAGGTCTCATCGAACTATAGGATTGCGCAGATACCAGGGGTTAATTGGGGCCACCCTGCCTCCCATCCTGGGGGTAATCTCAAACCTAAGCCAGACGGGTGAATGATCTGATATGCACCTGGCTATGTGACTCACTTCAGTAATATACGTCGCATGGGCTGCCGGCACCAAACAATAATCAATTCGAGAAAGGCTGCTTGAGCCCCTGAGTGGAAGGTATACTGCCTCTGATCAGGATGGAACAATCTCCAAGCGTCAATCAGGCCTAACACCTCCATGAAATCAGGCAGCCATCTTTGCGCTCACCCAATATCTCGAGACGGATGCTTGTCTACGGAGCCGGATACCACTGCATTACAGTCTCCTCCCACAACCATCAACCCTCTCGGGAGGTCCAGAAGGACTTTTCCCAAGGCAGCAAAAGTGGTTGCTTGCAAACCAGGGGGGATGTAAATCGAGACCAAAGAAAGAGTGTTTTCCTTCCATCGCCCTGATACCGCAATGTAACGCCCTCTATCATCTTCCATAACCGAATCAATTACTATCGGGAGCGATTTTTTAAGCAGAATACCGACACCCCTGGAGCTAGAAGTGAATCCCGCGTGGGCTATCAGACAATATCCCTTCCTATGAATCACCCCACATGCATTTCCTACTAGGTGTGTCTCCTGAAGTAGGACCCCATCAGGGTTTTGACGTTTGAGGAACTGTAGCACCACACTTCTTTTAATTTTGTCCCCCAACCCATTCACATTCCAACTCAATACCTTCAACCCCTTATCCCCCATCGTGAAAGACGAAGAAGGAAACTCCCAGATTTTTTACCACTAGTTTAGGTGTTGGGGCAGTGCCAGGATCCTTGGGCCACCATTCAGAGGACCACCTTGTTACCACGTCTCCGAACAGCATTATTTCAGATTTTTCAGCGTTAAGCTGCAGATAGTTGTCTCTCATCCAGTCAGTGATGACCTTCATACCCTCCATAAAGGTGGTCTGAGTGTTAGGGTTGGTTTTCTCAAAGGAGAGTAGAAGCTGGATGTCATCGGCGTAGGAGATTGGACAGAATCCTAATTTCCTCAGTAAGTTTGCCAAGTGAGCCACATATATCTATACTACTATAATAAAGGAAGAACTTTCAGTCTTTGAGGCGGGTAAACTCGGGAACCACAGCGCCAATCCACACACCCGATACATCGTTGGAATCGTCAGGGTGTGTAGATTGTTATAGGCTATATAAATTTTAAAAAAACGTTATTTAAAAAATTTACAGTAAAAAAAAAAGTAGTCCCTCCGAAGTAGCGCTGGCCGCGACGTGCGTACTCACATCAGGAGCGCGGGGAGGAGCGGCGTCCAGGAGCGCGACGAGGAGCGGCGGACATGGCGCGGGGGAGGAGCGGTGATGTGAGGAGCAGCGGACAGGCCAGCGGCGGTGCGAGCAGCGGACAGGCTGGAGGAGCGGCAGCTGAGGTAAGGGAGCGGCGGACATGGCGTGGGGGAGGAGCGGTGAGGTAAGGGAGCGGCGGACAGGCCAGCGGCGGTGCAAGCAGCGGACAGGCCAGTGGCGGTGCGAGCAGCGGACAGGCGGGAGGAGCGGCAGCTCAGGTAAGGGGACCCATGTCGGGGCCGGCGGGGGTCAGGGCAGGCGGGGGACGGGCCGGGCGGGGGCCCGGGCTGCTGCACAATGTCGGGGCGGGCGGGGGTCGGGGAAGCCTGTTGCACCCAGACAAGGTCGGGACGGGCTGCTAGTGTTAAATAAAGTGGGGCTCAGACAAGAGCCCTGTGGTACTCCCTTGGTCACTTTGGTGGTCTGGGAGCGAAAAGGGCCCAAATTGATGGTTTGGATTCTGTCTGTCAGGAAATTGGACAGCCATTTTAGAGCATTCCCTTGGATACCACTGTCCCTCAGTCTCTTGAGAAGGATCTGGTGAGAGATTGTATCGAAGGCCGCGGATAGGTGAAGCAGCACCAGAAGCATTGCTTGACTATCATCCAGGGACCGTTTGATGTTGTCGGTGACTACCACAAGTGCAGACTCTGTACTATGGCTAGGTCGAAACCCCGACTGAGAGGGATCTAGGCAGTTAGAAGATTCTGCGAATTCTGATAGGTGCTTATTAATATGTTTTTCTAGAAGCTTGCTCTGCAAGGGGAGGAGAGAGATGGGACGATAGTTGATTGCATCGTCTATAGGGGCTTTAGGATTTTTTCTGATGGGGATAATCTGTGCCGCTTTCCACTCCAAGGGGAGACTGCCATCCTTCATGGAACTGTTCACAATTGAGCAGATAGGGTCCGCTAGCTATTTAGATAGCAGGGAGGTGATTTTGGCCGGGATGAGGTCCAAAGGGGGACCCTGAATTAACTATTTTTAAAAGAGATTCCACCTTTACCGTGGTGAATATCAGGAAATTCTCCAGTGTTACTGATTTTGGAATAGACTGAGTGTAATCTTTGTTAATACCTTCCTGAGAATTCCTGGCTGAGGTAATTTTGCTATTTATTGTTTCTATTTTTAGTGTGAGGTGGGTAGCTATATTATCGCACAGGGCTTGGGTTGGGGCTTCTTCGGTATCGCAGGCCTTTGGGTTGGTAAAGGTTTTTAAAATCTGAAAAAGTATTCTAGGGGTGTTTTCTGCCTGTTCGAGTTGTAACGCAATTAACATTTTACAGGCAGATTTCAGATTTTTGTGATATTGGGTCTGTGCTAGTTTAAATCTGTCTTTATCTTGAATGTCATGAGAAAAGCGCCAGAGGCGATCTAGTTTTTTTGCAATGGCTTTTAACAGACCGGAGTTTGGCAGAATACCACGTTGTCTGGTGCCGCTTGGGTGTAGTTGATCGCTGTTTTAAGGGGGCTAGACAGTTACCGGTAGTTTTCATACTGGCGTTAAAGTCTATTAAGCGCTCTTCCACGTTATCAGAATCGGCATTCTGAGGTGGAGTAAACTTATCCTGAAACTGGTTTGGCGTAAGTTTGTGCCTCTGTCTGTATCACCCTTTATGCTGTGGTTTGGGAATCGTGGGTTCCTTGGTGCCCCTGATTTGAAATTCGATCAATGAGCGATCTGACCAAGTTAAGGGGCAAGTTGCTCCACACAAGATGTTGGAAGAGTTTGTTAAAATTAGATCAAGCGTGTGCCCTGCCGAGTGAGAGGGTTCATGGTTGATCTTGACTAGCTCCAGTATTGACAGATCTGACAATAGTGAGGATGCCTCTAAATTGGCAGGCTATCGCTATGTACGTTGAAAGCCCAAAGAGAAGGAAGTTGAAATGGCATGTAGGGAAATCAGTTCCCTCAGTTGTAGGGCAAAGTTAGAAAGAGGTCCCGGGGGTCTATATACCAGAGCTCCTTTCCAACTGAGTTGAGGGTGGAGATCAATTCTGAAAACTAAGGTTTCCATTATGTCGTTATTTAATTGGTCTAGGAGGGAGACTCTGATGGGGTCTTAGTAAATAATAGCTATTCCCGCCCCCGTCCGGTGGAGGTCTATCTAATTTAAGAATGCGTTGGCCATCTGGTAGAGCCACTGTAATTGCAGGGTTAGGGCTGGGTTTAGTCCAGGTATCTGTCAAGAAACCTATATGAGGGATGTTGGTGGAGAGCAGATCCCAGATATTCACTGTGCGTTTGGGAAGCAATCTCACGTTCACCAAAAAACAATTCCAGTCTCCTTTATTTTCTGTGGTCAGGCTAGAGCCTACTTTTTCGTTAGTGTGGAGGGGTTTGCGATCTTCCTGGTTAGGTGGGGTATTATTCTCCTGGGGTGGCTCTAAACCAATCCACTTCAATCTGCAGGACCTACATGCGAAAGGTCCTTCCCTCCTTGTCAGTGGGGTGCAAGTATTGATGTAGTGTTTGGGGAAGCAGTAATGATTAATCTTTAATAACTCATGGCTAGTATAGGAGAAACACTCACTGGTGCTTCTAATTGTGACCTGGGGAAAGCCAGCAGAGGTTCCGGCGCCTGGCGACGTCCAGGCACGGAGGGCACAGATGGGCTTGCCTTAGGCGCTCCTTCGGCATGCTCACTGCGCGCGTCGAGGCAGGCATCTGTTTTTATGGTGCTGGTTGGGCAGCTAGACTGCAAACTGCCACTGCGTTTCCTACCGGGAGTAGGACACTTCCGGTCTGCGTCAGATTCCCTCCACGCAAACGTAACAATCCCCTCTTGGAGGTAAAGTCTGTTGTTCGAACAAGTCAAAAGGCGCTGACCTACGGAAAAAATGGTGGAAATGTTTTCCTTGTCATTCATTAAATGCGTTTGTTCTATTTCTACCAGGGCCAATGATGTTGACAGTGATTCACGTTCTTTCGACATTCACCTCTCCATTTTTTCCTTCTATTATTTCTAATTACTTCTACAGTTCGCCTGACTTAAAAATGGCTGCACCCTTAATCTCATGAGCTCAAATTTTGGGCTGGCTGTCCTCACATTCACTAGATACTGCCCTATTGGTTTAAAAAAAAAAAAAAGACATATTTCATTATTTTTCACAAATACGAATAAAAATCCAACCGTTATAAAACTAACTGCCATCTTCAACAATGCCACAGAGAAGTTTGGTTCATCCAGTAGGAGCACTTTTTTTTATTTCTTTTTTTTAGACAAAATTTTATTGATTTTCCACATCAACAAACAAACATATGATTGCAGGTTATCGTTTTGCAGTTCACAGATCAATGTTCAAATATTGCATCCCACATATCAATACCCTACCTTCCCCTCTACCTCCACCCTCTCTACCCCCACCCCCCCATGTCAGTGTGCCTCGTGTGTCGGACCCGTGATGCAACATAACTCAACATGGGATTACAGGCTGCTCCTCTCAGATCTCGGGCAGCAACCCTCCTACCCAAACGGATCCCAAACGCCGTGCATGCAACCCCATCCCTTCTCCACAACCCCTGGTGTGACGTTCTAGTTCCTTGATAGCCAATAGGAATGCAGTCCTAGCGTGCAATGTCCCCCGTAGACGTCCCCGCCCTCCCCGCTGTCGTCTCCACCCCCTGGCTCGCTTGCGCCGCTTCCTCACTATCCTCCGCGACCTCTGACATTGATTGTAAGTCTGCCACTAGCGCGCACCACGCCCTGGCTGTTTCTAGCGCTTTATCATTAGCTGCACGGTTAGCCAGTTGTAAGCGGAGAGTCCCTTCACTAGACGCCCATTGCTGAAAACACCCCCGCCATCTCAGGAAGCTGGGACCCCCCCTAGATTTCCAGTGTAGAGTGAGCTCCCTCTTGGCCAGGATCAGCCCCAGGTCGATGAATTTACTGGTGACCTTCGTGGTCGGAGTGTGCGGGAACCAGAGCAGGAGGCAAACTCCCATGTCCGTTTCAACTTGACGTTCAGTGATCTCATTCAGACAGGCCACAACATCCGCCCAGTAGGAACCAAGCCCCGCGCAGGCCCAAAACATGTGTCCAAAGTCAGCACCCTCAGAGTTACAACGGGGACACACCGATTGCGCCCCACCAAAAGCCCGTTGGATCTTGGCCGGCGTCCAATACGCTCTATGGAGCGTGAAATATTGGACCAATTGAAATCGGACGTTGCGCGTGCCCTTCCAGGCCCGGCGCACAAGCTGGGGCCACGTCGTCTCCGGTATCTGCCGGCCCAGGTCCGTCTCCCAGCGTTCCCGCAGTGGAGCAATTCTTCATAGTAGTAACAAATATTCCCAAGTCTCACATTTGCATATACATCATAGTCAATGTCTGCTTAGCCTCCCAGCACCTCCGACAAAGATCGCTCCATCTGACCAAATTCAGTTTTCATCAGTGGCAAGAGACCATTCATCATCCTATGAGGAGCGTGACTGAACTCTATCAGGGTCCTGAATCTGTCCAGGAGTCCCGCCCACACCCACAGATCTTCCTCTGTTTTATCATCATGCCTGCACTGTTTTAGACTTATCTCCTCAGCCACTGCCCACTCCGCCACATCTGTCACCCACTGCTCCACACTCTGACACCACTGACCCATCCATGTGATTGCCACCCGTCGCTTGGCCAATAGCAAAATCAAGTGTAAGAATTTAAATGCCATATTCTGACCGTTCTGCCTACAGATGTAGCCCGACAGACCGCAGGGTCAGTGGCGTAAAACAGTCCCCGCATTGCGGGGGGCTCCGTGCTGCAGGGGGCCCCCTCTGTCAGATCCACGTTTGCTCCCTGAATTCGATATGATGCACAAAGGGGTCCACCTCCCGACGTCCCCAACTCTGGATGATCACAGAGTAATGAGGCAATCAGGTGAGGGAAAAAATAGAAGGTGTGGGCCGGAACCGCTGGGAAGGGGATACCTAAAAAGAAGAACACAGTGTAAATACACAGCTTAAACAGTCTACACTCAAAATGTCTCGCTAAGGCTGTACTAATACCTGTGGTCTAGCTGCCGAAGCCTCTTCTGCCAAGAAACCACCTAATGATCATCAATAGAGATACTTCTCTCCAAGACCACGAAACGATAAATCTATAACAAACAAGGTACACAACATTATTCTCAATATCGCAGCGTCATTCAACCCAAACACTCTGTGAATGCCCATACATACCAAGAAGTAACATTCAATGCCACCATGAAAGCTTCACTCCAAACAAGAAGGAAAATATCCCCACGATAGGACTCAAGAAAGGAATGTAACTTAGAAGTATAGGACATGAGTTGTTCCAGATCACGTCCAGCGGAAAGAAATAAAACAATAAACTCAGAGTCTTTAGAAAACCAAAAGAGTAATACTCCCAGCACCCGACAATAGCGCGAGTAAACACAGGGTCCTTGATCCCTCACGCCAATCCACAGCGTGTAATAAACAAAGTCGTGATCTGCAGTTCAGCGCAAGAGGAAAAAAGAACGTTAGCGCTTACCTGAGCTCGCCTCAGCTCAGAGCCCTCCACCTCCACGCTTAACTCAGCGGGAGGAAAACCAGGAATCCAAAATTAGTTACACAGTCCGGACAAGAAACCCCTGGAACAGTTTGACTCTCGAACGCTTCCTTCAGCGTGAGAGGAACCGGGAAGATGTCCGAATATAATGATGCTCCAACCACGCGGCTCTAAAGGAGAGTCCTAGTGCAGAAGTCGGAGATTGAAAACTTCTGTGAGCTGCAGCCTTCCAGCAACAATGGCGAGGAACCGAACTAGGATTCGGCCGAAACACTGGAACCAGAATGACAATAAATGAAGGCTCCTTGAACAACGGGAAATATCAAAGACAGAAGACAGATGACAAACAATCCTGCTTGTCACCAATAACCAACAGAATTACGCGCATGTCTGTGCGCGCTGGATGACTCATATAGATTATGCTCCTCCCCTTGATAATGAGAATGCTGGGAGATGTAGTCCGAATGTTTTACATAGGCGCGAGGATCACCTCCTGACACCCTCAGCACAGTGCCCAGGCCTGAGAGCTCTGGATTAAATCCAGAGTGGGGACCCCTCCATGTACCTTGCAGGGGGGGCCCTCAACTTTCGTTACGGCACTACGCAGGGTCCATGTCCACATGATACCGCACAGCATTCCTCACTTGGGCCAGAACTCTCAGCCAATATTAATTCACTTCAGGGCAGCCCCAAGCCAAATGCAAAAAGAAGGCCACTAAGGCTTAACACCTGGGGCAACCGGTCAACTTACTAGGGCTCAATTTCTGTAGCAGGAATGGCGTAACCTTATATGAGATGCAGGAAGTGAAAATGTATGAGCTTAAACCTAGTGTTATTCTACAAAGTATTTACCAAAGCACACATCCTCAGCAGGATCAGAGGACTGCTCTATGGCTGCTTGCAATCGCATTGCCGACTACTTCAGCGACAAAGTGTCCAAAATCTATTCCGCCTTCCCTGCCCAACCAGCGGTAGATGGAAAGGTCGAGGCATCAGTTAGAGAGGTAGATGGTCACAATCTGCTGCTCAATTTCTTCATCCCACCAGCTGAAGACCTGATCAACATATGTAGATCAGTGAAATCAGGTTCCCCACGGGACCCAGCATCTCCTAAACGGCTGGGGGACAGCCTGACAACATTAGAGCCATATATCAGGCACCTGCTGGACATTTCCTTTAGGTCCAGCATTGTGCCTTGGGAATGGAAACAAGCAGTTGTGCTCCCCCTCCGCAAGAAGCCTAATATCAGCTTCGAAAAGCTGGAGAACCTGCGCCCCATCTCCCTCCTTCCCTACTTCTCGAAAGTGGCTGAGAAGCTGGTGAATCGGCAGCTAATGCAGTTTGTGGAAGAGTCAAATCTCCTTCACCCCACCCAATTCGGATTCAGACCTCGACATTCGACTGAGTCGGCACTCCTCTTGGCTTCCGAATCCATCAGGCAGGGGGCCGACGAGGGCCACACTATGGCCCTGATCCTGCTGGACCTCAGCGCCGCGTTCGACACTGTAGCACATTCCATCTTGCTACAGTGTCTGAACAAAGCAGGGTTGGGTGATGCAGCGCTAAAATGGATCCAGTCATTCCTATCGGGCCGAGGTTTCCAAGTCAGGCAGGGCGACTGCTATTCCAGGCGAGTGGCATTGGACCAGGGGGTACCACAGGGCTCGTCCCTAAGCCCAACGCTTTTTAATCTATATGTGGCCCCAGTCGCCTCCATAGTGGAGAGCTACGGTCTGCGCATGGTGCCATACGCTGACGACACGCAGCTGGTCATCTCCCTATCGCGTGCACCCGGCCTTGCGGCTGACATCTTCAGAGCATGCATGCAAGATCTTGCTGCCTGGATGTCTGCCAACTGCCTTAAACTTAACGGCAACAAGACTGAGGTGCTGGTGGTAGGGGGAGACCGAGCGGCGTGGACGTCAGCGTGGTGGCCTCCTTGCTTGGGAATAGCACCCACCCCCTGCCTGGAGGCGAGGAATCTAGGTGTCTGGTTCGACTCCGATCTAACCTTTGGCCCCCAGGTCAACCGGGTGGTCGGCACCTGTTTCGGGATCCTCAAGACCCTCAGGAAGGTTTTGGAGCTCCTTCCCACCAAAGCCCGCCGAACACTAGTGCATGCTCTAGTCACGTCCAAGATGGACTATGGCAACCTTCTCTACTTGGGAACCCCCGAGAAGAATCTGAGCCGCCTTCAGGTCTTGCAAAACGCCGCTGCTCGGCTAGTTCTCAGACTACCGAGAAGATCAGCCTCCAAAGCCGCGCTCCAAGCCTTGCACTGGCTTCCGGTCAGGAGCAGGGTAGAATTCAAGGCCCTCTGCACCTGCCATCGGATCATTAATGGCAGGGCACCCCTTCCACTTCAGGATCTCTTGACACAATACGAGCCATCCCGTGCGCTAAGATCCTCTGGCTCAGGGCGCCTGACTATTCCAAAGGTGTCCAGAGCGAGGATGGGTGGCAGATCCTTCAGGTACCTCGCCGCATCCTGCTGGAATAAACTCCCGGTAGCGATGCGTCTGGAACCATCAGAGTCTATCTTCAGGGCCAAGCTGAAAACATTTCTCTTTGCCAGATAGCGGGCCTTCCCCTCAGAACTTCCTCTGAACACGCTTGCATCTCAGCGCGGGGACACGCCGTTGTGCGTCACCATTGCGCTCTACAAGACTGCCTATTATTATTATTATTATTATTACATTATCGTCCACTGGGCCTCCTTAAGTTGCACCCCTAAGTCACCCTTCCATGCGGGGAATGGAATCAGCTTACAATCTGTTGTCATGGCCCTGTATAAGAGGGAGACGAGATGACCTCTCCCCCCAGCACCACAGGCCGTGGAAGGTGAGCAATGTTGCAGGGGCCACTGGGAATGTAGGCCATATTTTCCAGACTATGACTGAAATACAGGCATGTTGCAAAGATTGACCTGGCCCGACATAGAAGCTTTCATACTCTGCTTCAAAAATTATAAATTCTTTGTTTGGGGGAAAAAGTCCCCCAACATCTCACAGCCAGACCGAGAAATCCACAGATTTCCTTAGAGCCCTAAAAGCCTGAAGATCTGAAAAGATGAATTCCCTGGACAAGGGAGCCTGACCTAGGACCACCAGAACAGTGCTCTTCCACATAAAGACAGTGTGCCGTATAAGATACAGTACCGATGTCACATCCCTACCTCCGACATCAGGAGCTAAGGAGGGTAAGAACATATCCCAGTGATCTTTCTCCCAGGTGTCCTCCTCGACCAATTAGCGCACAGCATGCAAGATTTGAGAAGCTAAGTAATACGGTTCAAAATCAGAAACTGCCAGACCTCCCCCTTCAGTGGTAAAAACATGTAGATCTACCCCCAGCCCATATTACTGAGATTATGAAGGAATGCAATCTTTGAAATGCCGTGCGTGGTAGAGTGTCACAGGAATGCTGGAGAACTTACAAGAACAGTGGTAAGAAAACCATCTTGCAGTTGGCCACCTGACCCATAAACGACAGCAGAAGAGAATTCCAATACTGGACAGATGAGTGAAGGCCATCTGTGACCCTTCCTATACTATATTGCATAGACTTCTGCAGTGTCTCTGCCACCATCATGCCCAGATACCGGAATTTATCAATCTCCCAACAAAATGGTCATAGGCAGGAAGGAGTACGGTTGATCACGAGAGTCCAGGGATCCCAGAGGAAACAGTAGTGATTTCCTATGATTGAGTAGAAGGCCTGATAGCTCCCCAAATGTGGCCAAGTGTGTATGACAGGATGGGGAGAGAGCGCCAGGGGGTTGAAAGATTGCCGAGCGCGTCATCAGCAGACAAGGACACCATGGATGTAGCATCCCCACCTTAATCTGATACTGTCATATCTGGACAGTGAGGGGCTCCAGGGCGAACCCAAAGAGGATGAGAGACAGTGGCCATCGTGGCGGGTGCCCTGGCCAACCTCCCAAGTTTCAGGCCATTGCCCACCCACTCATACACTCATACCCTGGCCGTGGGTCTTATATACAAAAGGCCTACCCAGGAGCAAAATTGTGTACCGAGCCCCATCGCCTTCAACACCTGCATGAGGTAGTTCCATTTATCAGTATCGAAAGCCTTGGCTATGTTAATGGAGACTACCGCCAATTCCTCCTTTCTACCCTCTACCTCATGTAAGACATGGCTTAGGCGCCGCAGGTTCATAGAGATACTACCGCTGGGTATGAAACCACATTGGTTGTTGGGGGTCAATTGTATAATTACTGGTCCCAAACGAAGGGCAAGCACCTTGTAGAGTACTTTAGTGTCCGTATTAATCATTGCAAGTGGTCTATAAGCAGATGGTTCCGAGTTGGGCTTCATCATCATAGAGCTGCAGCCCTCCCGCATAGATTGAGGAAGGATCCCAGACCTCCTGGCCTCCAAGTACACATCCAGTAAGCATTGGGTAAGAACAGGGGGGATAGTTTGGTATAACTCGGGAGGAAAGTCATCGAGGCCCAGAGCTTTGCCAACAGTGAGCTGCCCCAGGGCTGCCTGGATCTCCTCCAAGGTGAGGTCAGCATCCAATTCTCATAAAAAGCTACTGCATCCAGCCGTGGGAGCCGCAAGGAGACCAGAAAGGCATCAATGTGGGCCCGTGCAGGAGGGGCCGGGTCCCGATACACCAGCTCCAGATGTGTTTTAAAGGCGTCTCATATGGCCCCCTGCACGTAGTTCTCCCGGCCCTGAGAGGACCGAAGGTAAAGAATGGGGGAGGGGGGCATATCCCGCCGCAAAATCCAGGCCAAAAGTCACCCAGAACTGCTCTCCCTCCCTATGCAGAAGCTGACAATACGATTTTAGCATGTACTTCTCAAGGCTATCCCTCACCTCAGGATATTGGCTTCTTAAGATGAGCGGTTAGCTTTTTCCACTTCGGGCTACCACCCACAAAGAGCTATTTTGATTTCCACAGTGATTTACCCTATCAACACAACACATTATATTTTCAGCATCAGTGCTAGAAGTTGGATTCCCTTGTTACTCTGTCTTCTTGTGGTGACAGGTGAGTTTTGAGCTTGTCTCCAGAATTGTAGTTTTGGTTGTGGTGCAGGCAGAAACCATCAAGTTAAATTTGAAACAATGTTTATTTGCATAATGTTACAGCACAATCTGACTCAGCCTCTACCCAAAACACTTAACTGCTTTTCTAAAATGTAACATAACATTCCTTACCTCAAAATCTATTCTCTGTAATTTCCGTGTTCCCCTGAGTTAAAGGGAGCGCTACCACAATAAGATATGTAGGCTTGTCAGGATGGGGCATCATACAAGACAGAACACGTATCTGGCTTCAATGTGATACACAAATTCTGTGTAGCAAATTAGTGGTTGGCAACCTGAGTCTTTAAGGCAGTGGTTTACATCTTGAAGGGTAGCACTAGTGTGCTGCAGGTGCTCACAGCTACTCGGGTTACAAAGTGTGGTTCATAATGTACCCATTTTGAAACAGCTGCTTCCTGCAGAGTACAGGAAATAAAGAGGCCTGCAGCCATTGAGGATCAAGCTTTCTCTTTTGTACGTTCTTCTGGTCCTATATTTACAACGTGGACTTTCTTAATTCCTGTGCTCCTCCAGCAAAATGTTCAGTTTCATGGGAAATGGCTGTTGTATGCTAATTTAGTCTACTATAAAATACAGCCACACTTGAGGCATTTGTAAGGTTTCCCTGCCTTTTACATGAAGATGCCACATTCTGAACTTTCAGAAGCTAGGGATGCTCTTCTTCGTGAGCCTAGAATACAGAGAGTTGGTGTCAGTCCTTGAATTGTTTGTGGCCTCTTCTATAATGGTGTTATCCTGTGCTTGAGCTTTCTCATCTGAAAGTAATGTCATGACCAATGTATCTAGTTGATTGATGAGAGAGATGTTAAGGTTTGAAAGAATTATTCTAAAGAGTGTGCCCATGTGCCGCACCCTGAGATGGAACTACAATAGATCCACTGAGCTCCCTCCTTTCCAATCAAATGGACCCACTTTGTAGGGTTTAATTGGAAAAAGAGTTTGCACCGGGTTCAGTGCACATTCAAAACACGTTACGCACTCGTATATTTGGACCACAACACACAAAAATACTATATAAACATATATAGAAAAAATATTTTATCTTTTTATTATTTTACTTCATTTGTTATTTTATCAAAGATATAATTGATCAAAAACCACAAAAAATACATACATAAATAATTATCAAAAAAACACATACATTCAATAGGAATAATTCATTGATACACAAGAATCATAAAAAACATATTTTCCAACCACCAGAGAAAGTTCAATAGTACATATGAATCATAATGAACATTTTTCAAACACCAGATAATGTATTGTGTGTCCCCACCCTACAAAAAGAGAAAAAACAGGGGTTGGGAGACAAGAACCTGGAACAAAATACCCCTAAAGAATTAAGTTGACCACTTTGTAGGGTTGCCATGACGTGTCACCTCAAGGTCTTGTACATTCCTTGCTTTCTCAGGCACTTCTCAAACTCTACAAGTTGTTTTTTGTGCTTTCCCTCCACACACACACGCCATGATTCTCAGCTAGCTCTACCTGCCTGCACCTTGTTGGACACATTGCTGTTACAGATTCATGCCTATTTCCCTAACAGAAAACTGAGCATTATATTTTTAGGGCAACCAGACACAGCGTTTTGGATTCTCCCACAGCTACTTAACAGCATACCACATCGCACCCGCTTTGCCATATTCACAAGGTCCATACTAGGTGTTAATTTTACTCGCAAGTCATCCTGACCCACTCACCGCAAGGCTACTTCACCTCCGAAGGGTCTGACCTTCGGATATGTAATTTCCTTAATCAGCTAGTGTATGTAGTTGTGCTTTGATCATTTACTCACCCCACCCTCATCGGACAGCCCCTTTGACCTAAACATGAATTTGTTTAATCTGCCTCACCTTACCATGTACACCGCTGCCCCCCATACAGGTGGATGCTGTGTCCACAGTCTTTCTGCAGTCTCCCTTTGTATTCAGATTGTGCTTGCCCACACACACCTGGTGCCAATAAATCATGCCAATTGGAATTATGTCTTAAATCTTGCCATCTGACTGTCACAAAGTGTACCTGAATTCCTTGAGTTTCCGTGGAAGCTGATGGCGTGAAGGTGAAACTCCCTGCCGAATATTTCCCAACTCCCCCACTCCCCTAGACCCGGATTTCTCTAAGTCCAGAAGAGTAAGGGAAAGGGGAAGTGGAATGAAAAAGAGAGACTGCCACCCAGGTGTCGCCTAGACTCTTCAGTATTTCTGGTCTGGTCTCACCTGCAAGATTTAGCACATCATTAATACAGTTCTAGTTATGATATGGAACTGAACTAATTTCCTACTAACCAGAGTCCTACCTGTATACTGAGTGGACTTAGCTGCTCTCTGTAAAATGTTCCAAAGGAATTTAGTGTGCAGTAACCCAAATTCGACAAGCCAAAAGGGAATCAGTCATTGTGGAATCCAGGTGAAGAATTAAAGATGGTATACACTGGTAACAATTATATGCATATCATTAGATACCCTTATATACTTGCAGTTTAGAAACCTGGAGGTGGGTTCTGCAGCTTGTATCCCAATGTGTGTGGAACATTCAGTGTGCTCATAGAATGTACTTTCAGTAGACTGTATTTTCTGGACACTGTCTAGCATCAAAATGTCTGTCACAGTTCTTTAGGAAATACTAGCTGAGATAATCCTATTCTGAAAGGTTGATACCAAAATGTCTGTAGACGGAAGTTCAAATGAAATAACAACTAGACTCTCCTACCAGCTGTCTTCTTCATACTGGAACTCAGCCAAAAGGAAACTTTCTCCTACCGCATGCCTCTTTGAAGCTCAGGATACTGGAAACGGAAGAATGAACTCTTCCTCCGAACTCCCTTGGAATATGCTGGATACCTTGAAAGAGTTGCAGAAAAGACTCAACTCTGAAACCGCCTAAAAACTCAAAGCGGTAATTACGGAATTGAGCGGAGGACTTAATTCATCGGAATATGCTCAGCCCTTAACGTGGAACAACTAAATGGTTTCTGTATTCAAAGAAAACGGAAATTTGGTTAACAGAAACCCTGTCAGGATACAAACTAAAGGCGCACAAGGAAGCACGTCTTGCCGCCGAGGAAAAACAGTTGAAGTGCGCAGAGAAGAATTCTCGCGCGCCTGAAATGGCGGTCTGATGATTACCGCTAGAACGCTAACCTTCAGTGCTAATGGAACAACCAGGAACCACCGTCCTTGCATGACCAGGATTTGGCCAGACGCTGCCGCCAGCTCCAAAGGGCCAAAACAGTGGGAGCAGCCTGTTGTCCCAAACTCTTGCAAACCAAAGATATCGTTTTTGAGTGGGGTCTGACAGTACCCCCCCCCCAAAGACCCCTCCCTGGGTTTCTGTGGATAAGTTTTGTGAAATTCCGCAACCAGCTTTGGAGCATGGACATTAGAACTGGGCTCCCAAGAACGCTCCTCTGGGCCAAAACCTTTCCAATCCACTAAATAGAACAAGCGATCTCTCTTCTTCTTAGAGTCCAAAATTCTCTTCACCTCAAATTCTTCAGCCGAATGAACGTGAACAGGAGTGGGTGGACGAGTTTGTCTCAGCATTGGGGGGCTCTTTTTGATTAACGAGACATGGAATGTGGGGTGAATTTTCATGGACTGGGGTAACGTAACCTTCACACAAACAGGATTAATCATGCGTTCCACTGGGAATGGACCTACAAACCTAGGTTGAAACTTTCTATTTCCAACTAGCCTCATATGTCGAGTAGAGATCCAAACCAAATCCCCAGCATTAAAAATTGGACTCTCTCTTCTCCGTTTGTCTGCCTGCTTCTTATATCCGAGTTTTGCCTTGGAAAGATTTTGAGAAGCCAACTGAAATGTCTTTTGTAGGTTCTGAATCACTTCCTCAGCTGCGGGGACTTCTGCTTCCACCCTACTCAAGAACATATTTGGATGTCGCCCTGAATTTAGAAAGAATGGGGAGAAACCTGTAGCTGAATGAACTGAATTATTATACGCAAACTCCGCAGTGCTCAACAAATCAGGCCACTCTCCTTCCTGATCCATTAAGTACAGGCGAAGATACTGCTCCAGATCTTGATTCACTCTTTCTGTCTGACCATCAGTTTCTGGGTGGAAACTGGTAGACAAACGGGAATCCACACCCAACCCTTTCAAAAATGCTCTCCAGAATCGGGAAACAAATTGTGGGCCCCTGTCAGAAATCACTACTCTTGGGACACCGTGTAGCCTAACTATGTGTTGGACAAACAACGAGGCCAATTGCGGGGCAGCAGGTAAAGCTTTCAAAGGAATAAAGTGACAC
The DNA here is from genome assembly GCF_964261635.1 of Lissotriton helveticus. Lineage (NCBI taxonomy): Eukaryota > Metazoa > Chordata > Amphibia > Caudata > Salamandridae > Lissotriton > Lissotriton helveticus. The sequence goes on from NC_136057.1 coordinate 1,864,506,287, forward strand.
ATCTTGGAGAATTGGTCTACAACTACCCAAATGACTGAGTAACCCTGGCTGGAAGGTAATTCCACAATGAAATCCATTAAAATGGTGTGCCAAGGAGAAGGGGCTGTTGTTGAAAATTAGTACGGTTTGGTGAACATTATCTGCGCCATCTTGCCTCTTCCCCTGATGCCACACTTTTGTCGTGCGCACCCGCCATTTTAAGATGCCCTGATCAGAACGAACCCTTTCGCATGCCGCTGGCCCCTGACATAGCCCTTCGCCCTCACTAAGCCTGCACGCTGACCAACCCCCTGCTTGCACCTGCCTTGAATCATAAACCCCTCTTCGGCGCTGCTCTGCCCCAGGCCCTCATCCTGTTCCCAGCGCGACACCTCCCTTCTTCCCTTTCATGATCCCCGGCCCTTAGATGCAAACCCCCTTTTCCCCGTGTGCCCGTTTGTCTTCCCCGTTCCCAGGCCGACACCCAGCTCTGCCGATACTATCCCTTGCCCCTCCCCGTGCAATAGAAAGCTTCCCTCATCAAAGGACCCCCGAGTTGATCAAAGCCCCCACCCCATGAGATCCGATCGAACCCCGCATTCCATGAATTGGCGGAATATCCAGCTGCGCGATAGTCATCACCTGCTGTGACCAGGGTGGGGACTTCTACTGTAGATATGTGTGGGAACGGGCCCGAAGGGGGATTCCGGGAATGTCTTTCCGTACATCAAAGCTTTATCATATGTATGTAAACTGTAATAAAAACCACAAACACTGTATATAAGGGGCCAGGCCTCAAACGTAAGTTAGAGCACCTCAGAACGATACCTGCTGTCCGTTTTGCTGTGTTCTCCTCCGGAGAGAATAAAAACCTTGTTTCCTGCTTTCCAGTCTCCAGCGCCTGCCTCTTCATTGATTAAATAACTAGAGGGTCACAGAGGCAATACCGCCGGGCAAATATCGATTGTCCCCGACCCGACTCAGGTTTTAACAATTGGCGTCCCAAGCGTGGGGCCCATCAGCGACTCGTGGATCCAGTGGGAGAGGTCCCGACGACAGAGTGAACGACTGCAACGATCGGGAGAGCTCTTGCCCAATAGACCCTCGTCTGGCAGCCGATCATCCGAACTTCACTAGCTCCGAACAGACCTCTCTCGAGTGATCTACGGTCCTGACTGGGAACCATTAGGAGTGCCGTGAGAAATACGAGAAAAAGAGGACGAACGGGCGCTGGATTCGGAAGACAAGAAACTGTCCGTACGGTCCGGGTAAGGTCGTGTAAACACGACAAGTGCGAAATAATTGCTTGATTGTTTAAATACTAGTATTGCTCGTTATTTGACTTATTTGGAGATTCACTGTCTGCACACGGAGAAACAGTAGGCTCTTTCCCTTTTGCAAACAGTGAAGGATAGGTAACGCAGCCGTCGTACCTATTTTTCTCCCCCACTGATTCTATTATTTATTAACGGTTTTCAGGAGATTCCCTCTCCCACACTGATTAACTGGGTTCCTTGACCCCGAACTGCGGTTCACAGATTGTCTTCTGGAGATTCTCTGTCTGCAAACAGGGAATAACAGATTCCTCTTTACGGATAGTGAAAGGGTAGAGTACGCAGACTTTTGCGCCCCTGCTTACTCTCCCCATTGATTCTATTCTAGTTCTTTATCATTGATTGTTCTTTATTATTGATTATTCTTTGATATTCGTTCATGAGGTATTCACTGCCTGCAAACAACGTAGAATAGAAATATTCTGTCTAGTCTTTGCACACAGTGATAAGATAGGCAGTGCTGACTTTTTGTCCCTCGTTGCGAGCCGTCATGTCTGTCTTCTCCCCATTGATTGATACTTGGTTCAACCCGGACCGTCTGTTAGAGGTGGATCATCTAGCCCCGCTGGAGGGTACCCCTAATAAGGACATGTTCATAAACTATGGATTAGTTACCATAGCCTATAATAAATTGTGGCACAGGTATACCAAAGAAAGTCAAGACAAACAGTGGCCACTGATAGGATCCTTCGACCTTGATAAAATAGAAACGTTAGAAATAGCCCTTCGTAATAATAAGACGACGCCTATTATGCTCGACAGTCTCGGTATGTGGCGAAGAGAGGCAATGCAACGACAGAAAAAAGACGAGGACAGAGCAGGTAGAGGAACATATCAACAGGACAACCCCTGGACACCACGACCCGAAGGTTATCCCCCGACACTACGCACAGGACGGCCAGACTTAGGGCCAGACCAATGTGCTTTTTGTAGATATGTCGGACACTGGAAAGCCCAATGCCCGACTCTACTGAGCGTGAGTAGGGGCAGAGGGCCGACAGGAGTAACAGGCCAACAGAAAGGGAACGAGACAAAGAAGAATCAGACTCACATGGACAGACCAGATAGAACCACCACGTTCGATTATGCCCGATGGCACAGATTTCGCCAGAACAATTTCAGCGGTATGTTCGAGTTTTCCTAGGTCGGACAATATAAAAACGGGAACCCAGCCTAGTTCTAAGTTAACAGACGGAAAAAGATAATTTTGGCCAAATAATCACTGTTTTATGTTTGTCTTCGGATCTTGCGTGTCATACTTTTCTACTACCCCCCGTCTGAGTTTGTGTGTACGTAATATATGAATCTGCGTCATCCCCCTGCACGTGCTTCCATGTTACATAAACTATGTTAATAGAAATTTTAGCATGAAACAACCTGGAAAGAAAGAAATGGGAAACGAAATCAGTAAGACACTGATAAACACAAACTTTTATTTTAACATAACAGGCAAGAGAAAACACAATAACGCTAGAAAAACAAGAACGGTAAACTGTAGAACATGAAAGTCAATAGAACATTCGCCCCCCCCACATTCTGGAACCTTCCAAAGTAGGGCAGGGTTACGGCTACGCCCAACCAGCGGCAACCCATATAAGGCGGGCCCTGCTGCCAACTCTTGGTCAGGAAATCTTAACGTATGGGGGAGCCGGAGGAGAGGCAGGAGCCAGCAGCCTGGGCAGTTGTAGGTAGTCCCGCCACATGTCCAGAGAAGAACGAGGCACCTCTTTCTTTTCCCTTCCGTAACAACCGCAGCAGCTCTGGGCGGCGGGATGCCCTGTCCATACCTCTGCAGGAATGCGTCCAGGTCAGGCTGGGAGGGAGAGGCGACGCGGACGAGCCTCTCCCACCTCCACCGATAGGAGGTCTCCCAGCCCCCGGCCCAACGCCGAACACCCCCAGTCAGGCGATGGTGCCCCAATACTTGCGCAGCACCGAACGTGCAATGGTGCCCATATTTTCGGAACACTGAACCTGCAATGACTGCACCGATACTTGCGGAGCACCGAGTGTGCGCCACAGATGGCCATACTCCCACGGCACGGAGCACACGACTTGAGAAGCACCGGATGGGGAGAGACCTTCGTGCGGGCCGATGAAAAAGAGCAGCATGGAGTGCCCCGGAAGAAGGAGACGGCGCGAACGAGTCTCCCTTGTCCCCAGGTGGGGGCATCACAGCTGCACCCCAGCCGAACGTCCCGCTCTCACAAAACAGAGCCCTCTTCCTTTCACTCCGAAGGGTCTCTTCCACTCTTGCAAACTCGACGAGAGTGGCCCCTGTAGGGCCTCAAAATGGCGTCTGGGTCCGCTGGAAGGCGGGCCCCGGCCGCTAGAGTAACTTTGACCAGCAATATAACTCGGACACTTGCCCACTGGGGCACGAGCCCCCATCTCCGACAGCATCTCCGCAGCCTTGAAGATTCTACAAAGGTCCTCGGCGGAGCCTTCGGCCTCTGCAGGCTTCCGGTAAGGGACGGCTGCCTTGATCGCCAACGAAATAAACGTGACATTGCCACTCCCTCTGTTAGCATGAATTCTAGAACTGCCGAAAAGGACTCTGGTCCAACTGCCAGTAATGGGAAACATTTCCCCCTGATGCTACTTCCGGACTGAGCCGGCCCCGCCCAAAATGGCTCCGGTATCAAGAGGGACTTGCGAACACCTCGTGGTGTTCCTTCGCACTAATACAAACTTGATGTTCTGAGACTTATATGATCCTTCGTACACTTGGCTAGAAAAGACAAGGAGAGTTCACTCGACGAACATTGTGAAGGGGTCCCGTTAAAAATGTCGATTACAAATGTGCGGTGTATTATATTTTCGTTGCTGATGTATAACCCCATTTATGACGCACACATACGGTATGCATATAGGAAATCTGATTGCGACTATTATGATTATGCTTCTAAATTATGAAATAAATGCCCCCGAACCCCCAGCCAATTAATAGACGTTTTAGTTTCTTACAAATGAATGAATAAAACTTTCCAATGTATTTATTGCTGCAAGACGACACCCCCACTGTACGCACTTTAGCCATTGCCACGTCCGGCCAAATACGACCGCACCCTCATAATCCACGTGCTGAAATGATTTTGCCAAATAAAGGTTTTCGAAACTATGGACGGGTATTGCATGCTTTATTTTAAAAATGTGGGATCGGTGGGAAAGTTCTTTTCTGTGCACCCTACTCTGCTCTCTCTTTAAGGTTGAAAGAAGATGGTTGCCCAGCCCTGGAGGTCGGATCGGATCGACAACACGACACTCTGCCTTCAAAATACGCGACTGAGTCATGAACTCTCGCATGGAGGAAGACCTCGACTTCCAAGGATGGGTAAAACGAACGGTGTAAATGGGGAATGTAAAAGAAGGGTGAAATGAAATGATGTAAATATTATTAAGTACAACGCTCGAAGGTACTAGGGAACAGAGTTGACCAAAGAACTAATGAACCGCAGAATGTCACAACGTTGAAGGAGATTTAAGGACCCCGATAGCTAGATGCACCTACCAACTGGGTACCTCACACTAGGTATCTTTGGTTTTCTTCTTAACGTTTTCCTACACCCGACCTATAAGGGCACACTGCCCCTCTCCCCTCCCGACCCCAGAAACCATACCCCCGGGACTCTGCCCCGAGGAGGAAAGACGAGTAAGAGGTAAGTAAAGGACTTATGAATCCATGTATTTGAATATGCGCGAATGCTGTCTCCCCCACCCCCTTTTTCCTCCCTCTGCAGGTTACATCAGAGATTACAGCCGAGGTATGGCGAAGACCTGAAGCCTTGCCATGTCTAAATGTACGAAGCAGACTAGCGCTGCAAGGTGGTGCCTAAGCACGCCTACTAACTACTCACGTATCGAACAAACCCGTAAAATTAGTATGACCTGATAAAAAGTGATCACCCTTAAACCAGACCACACGAATGAACCCATGTCACGTATGATGCGAAACTATGAGAGAATGTGTGTGTGTGTGACTGAGGCGTTGACCCAACTGGTCGAAGGACCGAGAATGCGAGAAAGTGCGACAAAATGGTACCTCCTTTCTTCTTTCCTTTTTCTCAAGGCACGTCCCCTCTACCCTGTCTAATGCTCAAACTGCATGATTACAAGATTCTAACGCAGACCCGTGAATGTCCTTTACTGTGTAATGCACTAAATAGCCTTTCTTGAATACACTGCCACCCTCTCTGTTGCACGTGTACTATTTAGCCTGCCGTTGCGCGCGCTCTCTCTCTCTCTCTCTCTCTCTCTCTCTCTCTCTCTCTCTCTCTCCCTCTATTTTTGCACTCCCACTCTTCCGAGTGGTTAGCCCCGAAATTGGCAGACTGCCACCCCTAGCACACCACCTAATTGGCTTCAAATACCGTCAGTATTTGCACAAAAACTTGTCTTTAATACAATCACCCTGAGACCGCGTCATTACCTCTCCTTTTCCGCTAGAAGTCAATGAACCGAGGTTGGGCCGTAAGGGAAAGGACAGGTAAGACGACAAAGGTTCCCTAATCTGACCCGTAATAAGGGAATTACATGTCAACGGCTCCTATGGTATAAAAAAAAAAAAAAAAGGGGACCTCAGAATACGCGACCCTCCCCGCCCCGAATTGTCGCAATACCCAAACAGGAAAAATGATCACCCCTGTTACATCCCCTGTATCAGCCGCTCCAAACTGGAGTTATGAAACTACCCCTCACTCCCGGTTGTGAGAGATGGGTCGATTTACGCCCTTACCATAACTTTCCTATGTCCCTAGTTGTTTCCCATAAAACCCCTGTCTTTTCTGATTAAGTAATCAGGCCGTAGGAAGCTACGTAGGAACCAGAATGATGTTTTACAAGGTTAAAAGACTAGACCAAAGTGAAGAAATAGTTGAAATGAACCCTGCCGAAAGTGAAAAATGTTTAGTTGAAAAACAGGACGCATTGATAAAAAGAAATGTTTAGCCTATGTTCGTCCCTCAGCAAAATACCTGTTTAGTACCATGTCGATAGCACACAGTACCCTTGGTAAATATAAAGCCCTAGAGAACGGCATATCTTTGTCAAACCCGTCTTACGAAGGTGGGTCTCCATCAGATAAACTGTCGAAACTGTAATAAATAATTATGAAGGAAAGTCATAGTACATCCAACAGGCCCGTCATCGGTCATTTATATGTTAGTTGTGAACCCTAAAATAACGGACGTTTTCATTTCTGTCTGAAGCTGGGAGAGAAATAGACTTTTGTGATTACCTTCCTCTGCAAATTCTCTAAAGACTGTCTTTTCAAACTCGTTTAAGGGTACGGCTGTCAGGAGAGAGAAGGACCGGATGTGGGAGCACGAGGCCTGACTGCAGACTATGGAACACCTGCGACATGGGCCAAGGCGAGACCGCGACAGAACAGAGCTACAGGACGAGGCACTACCTCCAGCAAAGTGAGAAGGAAGGGCTAACCTGATGCCCCCGCTCTATGTCCGAATGTGTGCCAAAAGGTCCCCGCTCTCTAGACTCGGTCACGAGCCCGCCCATCTGAAGTCTCTCGTTCCCCTAGTTTGTTCCTAATTTGGCCTTGCTCCATCCCCCTTTTCCTCCGACCTACCCTATGGACTGTTTTGTACGCTCTTCTTCCATCTGAACTTTCTGACAATCACCTCAAAGGACACAGGGCGAAAAGGACCTTTCCGACCAGGAATATGAGGGAAAGGTCGTGCCCTGCAACGCGAGACCTAGAATAGAGCTGGACCCGTAGCTCCATCGCCGGTGCTCCACAGCGCCAACGAAAAGACAACAAAGAATACTGAGAACTCGTTAAACTACGAACACTTTGACGTCCTCAATCACCATTTCTGCTGCGCCTCATTTCTTTCCCAGCCGCCATTGTATTGATCATGCTCCAATCCGAATCTGATATATGTAACAACCTGCCAGTCCACGTTATGAAATGTACTTGCTGCTCTCGCTACAGAATCGTTTTTGTATTGCATTCCTATGACTTTCCTGCTGAACAAGTTTATCAAAGTTTATCAAATAGGTCCACCTCCTAAAAACTAGAAATCTCAAAATGTATTGTTTACAACTCTTTTCATCTAGGGTTCCTACCGTTTTCTTTCTCATGCCCACCACAATAGAACCGAGTAGAAAATGAACCAGCAAGATGTCTTGAATATGTTAAAGGGAGGACTGTTGAAAATTAGTACGGTTTGGTGAACATTATCTGCGCCATCTTGCCTCTTCCCCATATGCCACACTTTTGTCGTGCGCACCCGCCATTTTAAGATGCCCTGATCAGAACGAACCCTTTCGCATGCCGCTGGCCCCTGACATAGCCCTTCGCCCTCACTAAGCCTGCACGCTGACCAACCCCCTGCTTGCACCTGCCTTGAATCATAAACCCCTCTTCGGCGCTGCTCTGCCCCAGGCCCTCATCCTGTTCCCAGCGCGACACCTCCCTTCTTCCCTTTCATGATCCCCGGCCCTTAGATGCAAACCCCCTTTTCCCCGTGTGCCCGTTTGTCTTCCCCGTTCCCAGGCCGACACCCAGCTCTGCCGATACTATCCCTTGCCCCTCCCCGTGCAATAGAAAGCTTCCCTCATCAAAGGACCCCCGAGTTGATCAAAGCCCCCACCCCATGAGATCCGATCGAACCCCGCATTCCATGAATTGGCGGAATATCCAGCTGCGCGATAGTCATCACCTGCTGTGACCAGGGTGGGGACTTCTACTGTAGATATGTGTGGGAACGGGCCCGAAGGGGGATTCCGGGAATGTCTTTCCGTACATCAAAGCTTTATCATATGTATGTAAACTGTAATAAAAACCACAAACACTGTATATAAGGGGCCAGGCCTCAAACGTAAGTTAGAGCACCTCAGAACGATACCTGCTGTCCGTTTTGCTGTGTTCTCCTCCGGAGAGAATAAAAACCTTGTTTCCTGCTTTCCAGTCTCCAGCGCCTGCCTCTTCATTGATTAAATAACTAGAGGGTCACAGAGGCAATACCGCCGGGCAAATATCGATTGTCCCCGACCCGACTCAGGTTTTAACACTGTAGGTAAAGGTAGAAGCAAACCCTGAGGAGACTGTCTGGAACTTTTTCCCTTAACACACTGCTCACAAGTGGCTACGTGCTGTCTCACCTGAGTGTCCATCCCTGGCCAAAAAAAAATCCTCTTTACAAGTTCCAAAGTTTTGTCGGCTCCTTTATGTCCAGCCAAAGGATGATCATGGAGCTGTTGAATGACTTTCTTTCGCAAGGTCTCACTTGGAACAAAAAATTTTCCTTGTACATAGGGCTTCCCATCGCTTACTTCCCTATCCTGCCCTTCCGTGGTCCAATTGGAATATTCATCTTTGCAAAATTCTTCTCTGATTAAATCTCCAATTTCCAACGTGGCCACCACTCTTTCTTGAGGAATGATATAACCCTCCAGACTCTTCTCTGCTTCTCCTTCGGTACTGAGACGAGAAAGGGCGTCTGCCTTTCCATTAGCAGATCCGGGTTTATAGGTCAAGACAAAGTTGAAGTCTGCAAAGAAAAGCGACCAACGTAGTTGACGAGGGGTAAGGGTGCGTGCTGATTTAAAAAATTGCAGATTTCTATGATCCGTGAAAACTGTCACCACATGCCTGGCTCCCAATAGATAATGTCTCCAAACCTGAAATGCATCTTTTACTGCCAACAGCTCCTTGTCAGCAATTGAATAATTAATTTCTGCGGGAGACAATTTTCTTGAGTGATATGCCACTGGATGCAGCTGACCAGTCTGCCGATGGCGTTGAGATAAAATCCCACCAATGGCCAGATTGGAAGCATCGGCCTCGATAAAAAAGGGCTCCTTAATATCTGCATGTTGCAAAATAGGGGCCGAAACAAAGGCTGCTTTCAAAGATTGAAAAGCTTCTTCCGAATCCTCTTTCCAATCAAAATGGACATTCTTCTTTAACAACCTGGTAATGGGACTGACCTTTTCAGAAAAATTTTGGATGAACCTGCGATAAAAATTTGCAAAGCCCAAAAAGCTTTGAATTTCTTTCACAGACTTAGGAGCTGGCCAGGAACGAATTGCTTGTAGCTTAGAGTCATCCATGAACACTCCTTCCGGAGAAAGAATAAATCCCAGGAATTCCACCTTGGATGAATGAAAAACGCATTTCTCCAGTATCACGAACAGATGGTGCTCCAGTAGCCGTTCCAAAATTGCTCGGACATGGCCTACATGTTCTTCTTGATTATCAGAAAATATGAGTATATCATCAATGTATACCACAGCAAAACGGTCCAAAAACTCTCGCAGAATATCATTGACAAAATGTTGAAAGGCTGCGGGGGCATTGCATAACCCGAAAGGCATTACTTGGTATTCAAATAACCCCAGCCGAGTTCGGAAAGCCGTCTTCCACTCCTCTCCTCATGCCATCCTAACCAGGTGTTAAGCCCCCCTCAAATCCAGCTTGGTGTAGATGCGAGCATCCTTCACTTGATCTAAAAGTTCTGAGATGAGGGGCAGCGGATAGCGATTCTTCTTGGTTACCTGATTCAAGGCTCTATAATCAATGCAAGTCCTCAGAGAGCCATCCTTCTTTGGAATGAAGAAGAGAGGAGAAGACACCGGTGACTGGGACGGTCTAATGAAGCCACATGCCAAATTCTGCTCAATGTACTCTTTCAAATGGAGATTTTCAGGTTCTGATAGAGCATAAATCCGGCTACAAGGTAATGAGGCTCCCGGCTCCAACTCAATCCGACAGTCGTACTCTCTATAGGGTGGCAATTTATTTGCCTCTTTTTCGTTAAACACCTCTCTTAAATCTTGATATTCAATGGGAATCTCGGGCATTTCCTCTGCACAAATCATCTGAGCATGATCAGCCAAACCCTGTGGCATAGAGACCTGTGTGTTTTCCGTTGGTATATGAAAACAATGCTCCAAACAAAAAAGGGAACTCATCTCCACAGTACGACTTGCCCAATCAATGTGAGGATTGTGTTCGGTAAGCCACGGTAATCCCAGAATCATCTGAAATTGTGGAGCATCAATCAGATTGAAATGAGTATAACTTCGGTGTTCTCCAGGTCCCAATACAGTAATCATCTCAGTGTCAAAAACGATGGGTCCGGATGATAAGTTGGTTCCATCGACTGCCCGCACCGGCTCTGGGCGCGATTTTTTCTCAAATGGGATTCCCAATGATCTTGCAAACTGGATATCGCAAAAGTTTCCGGTTGCCCCAGAGTCCAACATAATTGCAACCTCTTCCTCACGGTATTTCCCAAATTGAATCTTGCAGGACAAAGTCAAATGAGGTGCCGCCGACTGTAATGTGTTTGCTAATGATTGAGATTTGGGAGTTGTCTCTTGCGAAACTCCCACCAGAGCAACTCCATCTACTGGTGGGATTTGTCTTTTACCCATTGCTTAGACTTCGATCTCTTTTTTTTTTTTGTAAAACAATTTTTATTGCAGAGGTAATGCGGGTCATATCATTCATACACCAGTTAGGACTTAGTATCGCTTCCACATTTGTGCTTTCGCCAATTATTTACACAGCCTTACAACCCACATCCCGGAGGCTGGGCGGCAGCTAATCACTTATCATGCCGTATAATCTCCAGTCCCAAATGGGTCAGTGAATCAACCCCCTCTGCTTTTGGGTGTTCTGCCCCTCGGTGTGTCCTCTCGTTCCATGGTGATGTATATGCTCCCTACGCAGTAGTGCTCTGTTTAAACATTTTCTCCCACCCCCTCCTCCCTGTGTCCCTGGTGTCTGAACCAAAGCGCCATGGTTGCGAACTCGGGTGAGTTGGTGTATGTAGGATCTTGGAAACAAAGTTCAAGTATGTGTGTCTGGTGTTAGTGCGGTGCCCTATCCTGCCTCCTCAGGGGTCTCCCCCGCGTGGTACTTCCCCTTCTTCCTCCCTCGTTTCTACACTGTCCCTCAGTTCCTGGACTAGGGTCTCCCATGCTAGTGCCGCTTCTTGCGCTTTCTCGTTCGCCGTGCGCCTAGCTAGCTGGTACCGGAGTGTGCTCTCTGCAGTTGCCCACTTTAGAAATTCATGCAGCCATTTATGGTGTGTTGGTGCTGTTTTGGATTTCCACCCCCTAGTGAGTTCCCTCTTCGCAATCAGTAGGCCCATGTCTATGAATTTGCTCGATATTTTCGTTTTGCGTGTGTGTGGGAACCAGTGCAGGAGGGTGACCGCGCTATCGTAATGCAGGGATCGTTCTGTGACTTCATTTAGGGTGTCTCCGATCCCCTCCCAATAATCCCGCAATTGTGGACAGTCCCTGAGCATGTGTAGTAAGTCGGCACCTAGTAGCGCGCACCTGGGGCATGCTGCATCCGTCGCGCCAAAGTATTGTATTATTTTACTCGGAGTGAGGTAGGCCCTATGCAGGATGTAGAGGTGTATTAATTGGAAACGGGCATTTCTGATGCTTTTCCTGGCTCGTTGGATAAGATGGGACCACGTCGCGTCCGGGATCTCTTTTTGCAGGTCATTTTCCCAGTGGTTTTTGAGGCGTGTTAACGGCAGAATGTTTTCGGTGCTCATGCGGGAGTAGAGACATGAGACCGCCTTGAAAGTGCCAGCTGTCATCATCGTGTATTGGCACGCGAATGACAATTTAGGTTCTGCCAGTCCCGCCCCCCAGTGTTTCTGAAGTGCCCCCACCACTGCCGCATGCAATAAGTAGTCCCCACGTGGGAGGCCATACTGTTCTTGCAGAGTCTGGAAGTCCGTCAAGACTCCGTCGGCGTATAAGTCTCCTATCACGTGGAGGCCCGCTTCCTCCAATAGTTGAAGGTTCGACCAGTCCCCTCCGTGCGGAAGCGCCGTCACCATTCCTAACAGAATCTCGGGTGCGTATGGGCGTCCCGGACCCGCACGCCGCTGCATGCGATTCCAGCACATACGTAGAGTCCTTTCCTCCAGGGTCAACCCCTTCACTAACAACTTCTGTTGCAGGGCTATATATGCCAGTATGTGGCGGGGGGTGCCCGTATCCCTCTCCTGGTCGGGTCCCCTGTACACCCTCGCCACCTCCTGCGTAAAGAATTGAAGTTGTGCCGCTAGATAATAGAGCTCGAAGTCCGGGACTGCAAGCCCTCCCTGGTCCTTGGGGCGCATGAGAGTCGCCAACGCTATTCGCCGCCTACCTTCTCCCCAGAGGAATGACACCACATTTGATTTTAATCGCCGGAATACTTCTCCCGGTATCCATACCGGAAGGGTCCTAAAGAGGTATAATAAACGCGGAAGTGCCACCATTTTGAGGAGGGACACCCGTCCCGTCATTGACAGGGGGAGGGTAGCCCAGAAGGCCATGTTGCCCTTCAGCGATCGGATACAGCGACCAATGTTCCCGTCAAGCAGGTTGGTGGGATCGTGATAGATGTAAACCCCAAGGTAGTGTAGGCAATCTGGTGCCAATGTTCGGAGGTGGTTGTGTCTCCCGCTTTCGGAGCGGGAAAAGGCAAGTCTTCGCCCAATTCACCTTTAGGCCTGATAGCACCCCAAATCTCAGCAGCAGTCTCTCCGCGCCACTAACCGCCTCTTCTGTGTTATCTAAGAATAGCAAGAGATCGTCCGCATATAACGATATATGATGGTATTTCCCCCTAGCTTCAAGCCCACAGTATGCCTCACCTCTCCGAGCTAACATTGCAAACGGTTCCATGGCCAACGCGAACAGCAGAGGTGACAGAGCGCAACCCTGTCTCGTTCCCCTGTTCACCTCGTAGCGATCTGATATTAATGCTCCCACTCTCACCCTTGCACCCGCCCGCGCATACAGCACACTGGTCCATTGTATGAAGTCATCCCCCAGACCAAAACCCCGCATCACTGCGTGGATATAGTCCCATCCCAGACTATCGAACGCTTTTTCAATGTCGACAGACAACACCACCGGGCGTCTCGCAGCTTGCGGCGGGTCTGCCAATAATCTGAGCAGTCTTCGAATATTGTGGGACGTGTTCCTGGTGGGAATGAATCCCGATTGGTCCTCGTGGATTAAACCCCTCATATGTGCTATCAGTCTCCCTGCTAGGATCGTACTCAAGATTTTGTAATCCGTCGTCAACATTGACAACGGGCGGTAGGAAGCTGGATCCGTGCCATCCCTACGCGGCTTCAGCAACGGAATCATGACTGCTTCACGCATCGATTGGGGCAACTCTCCTCTCTCTTTGGCTTCATTATACACCGTTCTGAGTTTCGGGGCTAGCACCTCTGCAAACTTCGCATAGAACTCATTAGGTAGGCCATCTATCCCCGGCGTTTTGTTGCGTGCCATTTTCTTAATGGCCCCTCTAATTTCCGCAAGGTCGATTGGGCCTCCGATCGCCAGAGCGAGTTCCGGGTCAAGCCTGGGTAGATGGATCTCAGCCAGTAGGGCTTCCGTCGCTTCAGGAGGAGCCCCCACGCCCTTCCTATATAACGTGCTATAGTAGTCCGTGAAGCATTGCACTATGCCCGGTTGGGTGTTGTGCACCTCCCCGCTCATATCAGTCAGGGACAGTATCGGGGAAGAACCTTTATGGGGGTTGGCCAGCCAGGCCAGGAGTGTTCCCGTTTTGTCCCCTTCCGCAAGAGTCTTAGTTAAATAGGATTTGTAGTCAAAGCTGCGCAGGGTCTCCATTTCGACTGCAACCGCCTCGCGCGCTGCACTAACCTTGCCTTGCAATTCGGGATGGCCGGGTCTCAACTTCTCCGCGTCTCGCAGCGTTCATTCCGCCTTATCTAGTCCCTCCACCAGCGTTCGTCGCGCGCCCGCAAACTTCCCAATACAGTGACCCCTTACCACCACTTTGAATGCGTCCCATTCGGTGGCCCTGGAGGAGGCGGTCTCCTCGTTTTCTACAAAGTATTGGGTGATCCTAAGGTCCAGGTCCGCCCTAAATGGTGGGTCATCCAGCGTGTCTGGTCGGAGCCGCCACGTTGGGATAGGCGTGTTTCCGTTCATCCAGGCCAGGGTGAGTAGTAAGGGATTGTGGTCCGAGATCGTGCGTGTTAGGTACTCCGTGCGGGTGACTAAGGGCAATACGTGTTGCGAGCAGAGGAACGCATCTATGCGAACATGTAGGTCATGCATGCAGGAGTAAAATGAATAGTCCCTGTCAGTAGGGTGTTGCGCCCGCCATACATCAGTTAGGTCCCATTGTCCCTGCCATTGCAGTCTATTCTTCGCTAGCCTGTGCACCGGGGAGGCATGTAGTGGTGGGTGAGATCTATCCAATGTGGTGTCCTCAATAGAGTTGAGGTCCCCCCCCCAGTAACACCGGGCCCGCGAAGTAGGTCGCCAAGTGCTTGGACAGTCTGGTGAAGTAGGGCGCTTGATCAGTGTTCGGTGCGTAGACGCTGCAAAGCGCTATGTGACGCCCCCTCAGTAACCCCTCCACTGCCACAAATCGGCCCTCTGGACCCACAGTGTGCTTAGTGACCTTGAGTGGGACCCCCGCCCGAATCCAGAGCAGCGCACCCCTAGCAAATGCGGAATATGTGGTGTAGAACAGGTGCCCCCTCCATCTTCTCTGTAAAGCTGCCCCTTCCTTTTTGGTCAGATGGGTCTCCTGCAGGAAGGCAATGTGGACCCCCCTGCGGACCAGGTAAGAATGAACTTTGTGCCTTTTAGTCATTGAATTTAGACCCCGCACGTTCCAGGACACACATTTTAAGGAACCCACACTATCCATCATCTCGATTTTGTTTGCTAAGGACTCTGTCCCATAGCGGCCAGACACCAGTAACACCCCCCCCGTTCCCCATCCCCAACTGCATTGCCTCGCACCTCCCCTGGTCTCCATCCCCATTCCGCTCCACCCCATTCCTCCCCCTCCCCACCCTGTCCTGAGTCACCCCAACATCTCTAGACATCCCCCCCTCCCCTAGAACAGGACCCAACTACAAAGAGTCGCCCCCGTCCAAACAGTAGAGCGAAAGTGCTCTCAAAACCGTCTACTCCACAGTCTGTACTGTGGCGACCTTAGGGGCCTCTGGGTGCGTTAACTAGTAGCTTCAGCAAAATACGCTTCCCTTGTCCTTTTCCGCCTCACAATAGTCATCCAAACTCACGATTAACCGGTCTCACTGCTGCCCGCTCCAGCGTCCGGGCTCGCCGGTCGATCCAGGGTGCCATCACCAGCCCCCCCCAAGCATAGACCTCAACTGCCAAATATGTCTTCCGCTGTTTGTGGCGTCACATTCGGGCCCAGCGTGCTGTCCACCTCCGATGGTTCAGATTCCGATCCCGTCCGTTTGTCCGCCGAAGGCGATTCCTCTCGCCGCCGAGGCGGCAGCTCACCAGAGACTTCTTGCACCGCTTGCAAAGCTGCTTTCCGTTCCAGCGCCGTCTGTGATTCCGGCGGTCGCCTATGGTGCTGGCCACGTTTCCGAAGCCGTTTGGATCGTCGCACTGGTCTCTGTTGGAAGTCCTCCGCAGCTCTGAGGCGCGCCCCATCCGAACCTGCCTTGTAAGAGTCCCACCAATCCCAGGCGTCCGCCGCTGATGTGAAGAACAGCCCTTTCCCATCTAAGGAGATTCGAAGCCTCGCCGGGAACAACAATGAGTACTGTAGGCCCTCAGTACGCAGTTCCCTTTTAATGGAAAGGAAAGAGGCTCTTTGCCTTTGGGTTTCAAAGTTATAGTCCGGGAACAGTGTTACATTGCTATTTTCGACCTGGAAGGGTCCCGCTTCTCTTGCACGCTGTAGGAGCCAGTCCCTGTCTCTGTAGTGGAGCACTTTAATCACCACAGGTCGCGGGGGAAGTCCTGGTTTCGGGGGACGAGCAGGTACGCGATGCGCCCTTTCAAGCGTGAAGAATGGGGACAAGCCCTCTGGCGCCACAACAGTCCTCAGCCAATTGTCCACGTAGCCCAGTATGTCCGTCCCTTCGCATTTCTCCGGAAGGCCCACCAGACGTACGTTGTTCCGTCGGCTTCGGTTTTCGGCATCCTCCGCTCTCCTCTCTAATGTCTGTATGCGTTCCAGGGCGTCCGTCAGCTTACTTTCCAAAGCCTTTTGTCCCGGCACAACTTCTTTCAGAGCTATTTCCGTTTCTTTGACCCTGTCGGCGAGTTTCCCATGATCTGCCCGCAGGAGCCCTAGGCCCGTCGACACCTGGGCAATGTCGTCTCGTAGAGCGGTCCTCGTGGCCGCTATGGCTTCCAGGATTTTGTCTTGTATCGCCAGCAAGTCCGATTGGGGTGGCTGCAAGGAGTCCGAGGCCTCCGAGGCTGCGTTTGTTTCCCCTTTTGGTCCCTTCGGTTTCCCCATGCCCCCTTCCGGCTGCCGCCGGGTCGGCGGGGTCAGATGCCACCGGTAGGATCCTCCGTAGGATGACCAGTTGCAGCCCCTAGGCCGATCCGATACCTGCAAGGGGGGGGCAGTCCGCGGACGAGCGGCCAGTGGTAGCAGCGTCCCAGGGGTCTCGCTTCTGCACTCGGGTGTTCACGTTCCACCACCTCGGCGGCGGTGGAGCCGCCCTAAACCGGCCTCCTCTGCAGCACGGGCCCGCAGCGAACCGCCCACCTCTGTCAGCCCGAGGAGGTACCCTCCTCACACTCCGGTGCCGAACCGCCACTCTTCCCCTCACCTCGGGGGGCCGCCAATGGATCAACTTGGGTGCTGTGCGTCTGTGCCCACGTTCCCGCGCTCCTGTCGGCGCAGCTCCACCAGCGGGGGGCTGGGATACCAACACCCTGAGGGGTTCCGCCGCTACGTGCCAGTTGGACCGTTCAGCTGTGCAGCCTGGGGACGTTAGGCCGTCATGACATCAAACTATCCAGGCGATTATTGAGCCCCCTGTCCGGGCCCGCGCTGAACACAGTTGTAATGCTCGCAATCACTGTCCCCCAGTCTTATGGCGCACCACCACGCCGCACCTGCTGTCCGCCAATCACTGATCGCCTCCGCGGAGGTCCCCAGGGGGTGGAGAATGGGGGAGCCGGCAGTCTGGGCAGGTCGAGTCGCCGGGGAAGGGTGCACTTCCCAGAGCTGGCACGTCGTCAGTGCGGTAGCCGGGACCCCCCCCGGGCTTTCAGGGAGAGGCGGGCGTGCTTCACAGTAGGGCCCGCGCCCAGCCCACCGCCGCCGGGCGCCCTCACACACGGCCTCCAGTCGTCATCCGCAAGCCCCTCACCGGCTCCTCTGGCTGTCTGCGGCAGTCTCCCTCTTGTGGCCCGGCTAGAGCCACTCACCCGGTATCCCGCCTGGGGTCCGCCCGCACGGCTCTTGTGTGCGCCACAGGTTGCGTCGTCCTCAGAGGGGAGCAGGCCCAGAAGCCTGGGCCTCGATTTCCGGTCCCTCCCGGGCTTCGGTCCTCACCTCGCTCCTCAGCGCCTCCGTCACCGCTCCACCGACCTCGGGCACCAGGTCGCTCCACGAGGGCAGCCCTCACCCTCCGCCGGCGTCGGATGACGGTCGCCGAGCTCTGGACCCCTCCGCCCGTAGTGTTAGGGCTCGTCACGTCCTTACTCCGCCATGTTGGATGCGGCCGTCCCCGGGTCCGGGGGAGCCCCAGCGCCGATCGCGGGCCTTCAGCAAGCCCGATAGAAGCCCTGATCAGGCTCCGATGCTTAGGGCGGAATCAACCCGATTACACGGGGATTCCGCTCTGAATTGCGGATAATAGAGCGGATTAACGGGGCAAAGGACGGGAGCCTCGCTAGGCTGCGTCCGCTCGCATCGGCTGCTAGCCACGCCCCCCCTAGACTTCGATCTCTTGGGACATTCTCTGACAAAATGACCAGACTGGCCACAGTACATGCAAAGTTTTCCTATACGACGTTTCTCCCTTTCTTCCAAAGTGAGAGGGCCTCTCACTGTGCCAATTTGCATGGGCTCCTCTCCGCTGCTGCCTTCCACATTCTTGATAGGTTCTGATCGCACTCGATCCAGACGAGGAGGAAACGGCTTAAAATCCTTACGCTTCTCACTCCGCCGCTCAGATTGCCGTTGATCGATTTGAAGCACCAGATCAATGAGTTCGGAAACATCAGTAGGTCTCTTGGGAATCTGAGCGAGACCATCCTTCAACTCATCCTTAAGTCCTCTGTAGAAAATTGCTGCCCTCTTGTCCGCTGGCCAATTTGTCTCGACAATTAGTTTATTAAACTGCGCCAGATAAGCCACCAATTCTTTATTCCCCTGTTTCAAATCTAAGAGTTCATTGTCGGTGGTCTGAGAAATGGTTCTCCTATCAAAAATTCGCAAAAATTCCGCTTTAAAGTCTTCAAATTTATACAAGACTGGACTATTCGTAGTTACCAAGGGCATGGACCACGCAGCGGCGTCACCACTCAGGTAAGAAAGCACGAAAGCCACCTTGGACTGATCCTCCTTAAATAGAATTGGCTTGCAAAGGAAATGGAGAGAACACTGGGTCATGAATATCTGAGCTTTATGAGGATCTCCCTGAAACCTCTCGGGGGCCGCCAAAGGAATGGTTGGTGACATGGCATGTACAACCTGCGTAGTTAAACTTGAGGAGGAGGAATGGGAAGGATCGAACGTTGGAGCCCTTAACCCCCCGAAGTTGGGACTGGGACTCACGGACAGTTGATCTAATCTCTGACGGAGGTAACCTGCCTCTACATTGGATTTTCTAACCTCTTCCCTGGTTTCACTCAATTGCTTCTGTAGTCCCTCAAGAACGGACGCTAACGCCTTCAAATCTAAACCTTCAGCCATCTTGCTCAGACGGAAGAAATACAGGGCACTTCAATCTGTCACAAAGTGTACCTGAATTCCTTGAGTTTCCGTGGAAGCTGATGGCGTGAAGGTGAAACTCCCTGCCGAATATTTCCCAACTCCCCCACTCCCCTAGACCCGGATTTCTCTAAGTCCAGAAGAGTAAGGGAAAGGGGAAGTGGAATGAAAAAGAGAGACTGCCACCCAGGTGTCGCCTAGACTCTTCAGTATTTCTGGTCTGGTCTCACCTGCAAGATTTAGCACATCATTAATACAGTTCTAGTTATGATATGGAACTGAACTAATTTCCTACTAACCAGAGTCCTACCTGTATACTGAGTGGACTTAGCTGCTCTCTGTAAAATGTTCCAAAGGAATTTAGTGTGCAGTAACCCAAATTCGACAAGCCAAAAGGGAATCAGTCATTGTTGAATCCAGGTGAAGAATTAAAGATGGTATACACTGGTAACAATTATATGCATATCATTAGATACCCTTATATACTTGCAGTTTAGAAACCTGGAGGTGGGGGTGGGTTCTGCAGCTTGTATCCCAATGTGTGTGGAACATTCAGTGTGCTCATAGAATGTACTTTCAGTAGACTGTATTTTCTGGACACTGTCTAGCATCAAAATGTCTGTCACAGTTCTTTAGGAAATACTAGCTGAGATAATCCTATTCTGAAAGGTTGATACCAAAATGTCTGTAGACGGAAGTTCAAATGAAATAACAACTAGACTCTCCTACCAGCTGTCTTCTTCATACTGGAACTCAGCCAAAAGGAAACTTTCTCCTACCGCATGCCTCTTTGAAGCTCAGGATACTGGAAACGGAAGAATGAACTCTTCCTCCGAACTCCCTTGGAATATGCTGGATACCTTGAAAGAGTTGCAGAAAAGACTCAACTCTGAAACCGCCTAAAAACTCAAAGCGGTAATTACGGAATTGAGCGGAGGACTTAATTCATCGGAATATGCTCAGCCCTTAACGTGGAACAACTAAATGGTTTCTGTATTCAAAGAAAACGGAAATTTGGTTAACAGAAACCCTGTCAGGATACGAACTAAAGGCGCACAAGGAAGCACGTCTTGCCGCCGAGGAAAAACAGTTGAAGTGCGCAGAGAAGAATTCTCGCGCGCCTGAAATGGCGGTCTGATGATTACCGCTAGAACGCTAACCTTCAGTGCTAATGGAACAACCAGGAACCACCGTCCTTGCATGACCAGGATTTGGCCAGACGCTGCCGCCAGCTCCAAAGGGCCAAAACAGTGGGAGCAGCCTGTTGTCCCAAACTCTTGCAAACCAAAGATATCGTTTTTGAGCGGGGTCTGACACTGACCCTCCTTTTCCCCCAAGGTGGTGTCCTCAATTCCTTTATCACCTCAGAAGCATTTTTACAACCGGGACCACTCTTTACCTGCTACTCAGACTGTTATTTTGCTCCCATATTTCACCCAATCCTTGTTTCACACTCAGGGCTGTGGCCATAAACTGTTTTAACATACATATTTTTCTTCCGATACTCAGTATATTTTATAGTACCATTAGGATCTTATGTATTATGGATGAACATGCACATGTGATGATTATTTTCTGGGAATTTCATCAATTGCTTTTCCGAAGTAGATCTCCCTTTTTTTTAATTAAAAAAAATAATTACCATTTTGAAATGGATTTGTTGACAGAGACGATTCTGCCTTGATTGTTAACAGGCTGATCAAAGGAGTACCTTTGAGTTGGGTAACAGTACCACCTGTCATCTTTGGGTTCGTAGACTGAATATATAAATACGTATTGTTATTGGCCTTGGATCAAATCATAACAAAATCTAATTTCTGACTGGCATCGTTGCAAGTACTGCTGAACATTCATGTACTTTGCATTAGTGTTGCGCACGCAGGTGAGATTTAGTAATTTCTGGCTTGCATTACTAGTGTACGTGGGCGTGAATGTAAATACCACAGAGGGGATCCACTGCCAAAACACTGCTGATACAGGGGGAGTTTGTCTGGTTCCAAAGCCCCTGGCCTTTGATGTCTTTTTTGTATTGTTCAGGAGTAAGTATACTAAATGTTCTTCACTGCTGAGCAATTTCTGACACCACAATCTGACTTCCTCTGGTGTCATTTTTCAACTTTGAAGCATTCCAGGCGTTTTTGAGAGCGATATAATGGAAGACGGGGGCGCTGTAGAAAATTTTCATTTTGAAATTATCATCTCAAAGGAGAAGTGCGTAGCGTAGAAAACACCTTATCAGGTCTGTGTAGAATTATTGGTATTATTAGCGCACCAATCTAAAAATCTGGCAAATCAAGATCAGCTGCTAAAGTGGGAAGAAAGGAGAAGCCATACCCTGCCCTAATCCCAAACAATTTCTTCTTAACTGAGTTTCGCAGCCAACCTACTGTGTGAGCTGATTAAAAGCCAACCTATATCAAAAAAAGTCAGGTCAGTCAATCTAATCTGATCGGAAGCCAACATACTAGTTGTTAATTGATTTTAGCAGCCAAACTGCTCTGTATGGAAATCCAAAGCCAACAAATTCCAAAGTCAGGGCGGTCAATCTAACCCATTCTGAAGCCAGCATACTCCCCAAGACTGAGTAAAAATAGTTACCCCATGCGTCAGTCAAATCTGGGCTAACAAACACCTATTAAACTGAGCAAAACAGCCAGCCTACCCCATACCTTTACCTGAAGTCAACAAACTCCTCCCAGAGTAAATGAGAAGAGCCAGTCTACCTCAAATATGATCAGAAGTCAACAAACTCCATACATGAGGAGCTAAAGTAGCCTCTTTAACTCCCACCTGATTTGAAGGAAATAACTGTCTTAGAAACTGAAGAAGAGGAAGGAACCACCCTAGCCTATAACCTTATTAGAGATCAATAGGTACCTCACACACTGAATGAGGAAAGCATCCCTACCGTCTACCTTTATCTGAATGCAACAACCATACTGGAAACAGCCATTTTGTTTCTGATCTGCTCTACAAGTAGTAAGCTCGCTGAGAGAGTCGTTCTACCACTAATAATGATATTCATACCTCAACTCTTAACGGAGAGCAAGAGCAGCTATCTTGACACTTCTGCGAACTACAGGCACAAGACAATACCGAACAAGAGTAGCCAGTTATCACCACCTGACCTGGCGTATCACTTACAAACTCTAACCAAACATAGAAAACACATTTATTACAGTGGTTTTACTTGACACAACCTGTTTGTAAGCTGAGTCAGTGTTGCCCATGCTGGTCTGACAGAGAAATTATTATGTGATTGTTGATAAGTGATTGCTGGAGGCCAGAGGGAGTTCTTACTTTCTCCACAGTAACAGGCAAATAGAACTTGAGATCATTAGATGACTGTCCTCAGACAGAGTGCTGCACTATCCTCCACATTTGGAGTCTAGCGGGCCTGAGGATGTATAATAATGCTCAAAAGGGAGGCATGCATATTTCTTTAGCACTGCTGAGCCCCTGTCAGGAAATGTAGCTCTTGAGGTTCACCACCCTCGGTGAAAGGCATTGCAGTTTTTTAATTCTGTAAATTGTTGAGTTTAGAAGAATATGGTCACTGTGGCAAATTACCACATCCTGGAAGAGAGCAGGGGTAGAGATTTATTGTCATTGAACCTGTCTGGTCTAGAGAAGCCTTACCCAACAAGTGGGTAGCTACTCAAAAGGAGGTTAGTCTTATCAGCTGATCCCTGATCGAGGAGTTTAAACTCCCTCTGACTGTACTGAGGCTAATGAGTAAGAAGCAAAACCACTATTGTTTGTATATTGAGCCCCACAGTTAACTTCATACAAACCAGAAAGACAAATTCTTCAGGCATATTTTTGGTAAAGAAGAGGCTAGGCTGCATGTAAGGAAGGAATCCGGGCAAGTTTGTAAATAATCCCATGACCTGAAGAACAACAGGACGCTTTAAGTTAGTGTGTGCTATATCTTTGGTCCGTTTTATTGTTATGTATAGACAAAAAACTCCACACTAAATGAAGTGACCGACCCGTTACTTTATATGATCCATAAAGAGTAACCTATAAAGGTAACAAAGGCAGAGGACCTTTTATGATGAGGGAGAACTGCTACCCTGCCACAACAAGTATATAGCCCACAATAGCCAATTTCATTTGGGGAACTGGGAGGCACAGAGTGCCCATCGTTTAGCTATACTTGTCCATTGAAGAAGGGTACTTGGGCCCCTCGTCCTTCGTAAGTTAATTTATTGCGGTCCATCTTCAAAGGGGAGTGCAGTGGCTGACAGGATTTCGCCCCACGGAAATGCGATTGGGGAGCGCACCCTTCATAGAATACGTGTGCAGTACACAGGCACGTAACAGTACGGTCTGGTTGCTGATGGTAGCACAGCACTGCCGGCATAAGCACATGCAGAAGAAAAGCTTATGCGCCCAAGATCCTGCTGGAAGTGGTAAAGAACAGGCTAGAGTGGCACAGTGGCATGCAGTTGATTTAATAAATATCGACCAGAAATACGAATAGTGTAGTCTGGTATCCTTTGTAGACCTGCAGCCACACCTGCTGGTCAATTCTTTATGCACACTGCAATATGTAAGGCAATTAAAATGCTCTCATGGCTTCTCTGCAAGAACTGAACATGGGCCACACACTCAAATACTATTAACCCCAGCAGAGGTTTGTTGTCATATGATATCTAATCTTTATAAATCATTGAATTCTGAACAGCAGAACAAGTTGTGCGCATTAAGAAATATCTGGGAAAGCTGGTCTTGATGGATTCAGAATGGACATTGTGTCTTAGAAATATCAGTAAAGTGTCTCCAGAAATGCCAGATTCGTATTCACTCAATTTAACTACCTTCATTTCCTATACCTCAACAAGATACTCAGAATGTTCCCCTCAGCAACAGAGGTTTTCCCCAAATGTAAGGAACCTACAGCTGGGTTATTTCACATGACTTGACGGTGTTTGGACATTGAGGAGTTTTGAAGGAACATAGCGGACAGACTGAATGGTTAGACAGGCAGACAACAACTTCTGCATCCCCAAGTATGCCTGCTGACTTTGATAGCTGGACCCCAGTAAGACAAATCACTGAACAAATACAATCATCTAGTCATTACTCTGCCCTAAAAAAAGAGTACTCATGATGCAATGGAAGGCTTCCATTCCCCCTGGCATGGTTAGGTGGAGAACGATATGCTGAAATGGGGCTGATAGGCGGAAGAAGAGGTGAGTATGCTTCTAAAACACAAAACCCAAAAACCCACAATAAGGGTAGGCGGGTCCATCGTCCTACAGAAAGTAGACCTCGATTCATATGATAAGCCCCATGAACATTTAATATAAGGGAGTTCAAATAGAGACCTCTAAAGCATTATCCTTGTTGTGAATCACTGATGTAAACAGCCTGAAAGCTGTGGCTGGATCAAGGATACTGCAGTGATGTATGCTTTTTCGTGTCCTCAGCCGACAGATGTACTTCCTGGCAGCCAAATACTGACTATTAAGCTCCTTTGTAATGGTCTACAGATGTTCAGTATTGTTGTAGTTTGAAAGCCACGTGACGTATCACTTTCTGTGAGATCCTTAATCTGTAGTACATGAATAACAGTTACTGGTTTTTCTTAAAAATAAATGAACTATTTTTAAAAGTGTCATCCGCAAACTAAATTCACATGAGGAAACCATGTAGACAAACCTAATGACCCGATCTTCAGCCATCAAACTACACACAAGAGGGTAAACCCTGTACCAGACTGAATATCCATTTGATATTCCTGATTTGTGGAGTACAAGCGTTACACTTCTTGCTACCTTGGGCACCATTCAACAAATACTGGGGGCTAAACAGCTCTCTGAAAATTTTGAACTTTCTATGGCCCTTGATCCTGAGCAGTTGGTATTTCTGACAGGGCACGGGATAGAAACGGCACAGGCAATTGCCCTGGATCATAGCACTGGAAATTGCCCTGTATTATATCCGGTCCACTTGTGGATGATGGTGGCAACAAGTGAGTCTTTTTCTAGGACCTCTAGAACACTCTTAAAGGGTGGGCATTGCTGTATAGACCCAGAGATTAGCCCAGCCTGGGTTGCCCAGCTTTGAAAATTAAAGAGTGTATAGCAACCACCCAGCAAAGAATGGGTCATACCTAATGCAAGATAGACAGAGCTGTTGATGATTGACAATCACAAAGCCTACTGGGGCACAGCACTTTAGCTCACCGGTCTTTGTATGGCTCATTTACCAGCAGGGAAAATTGGCACTTCGGTCAACTTGAATCAGAATCTCTCCTTGATAGTTCTTGTGTTATCATTAAAGAAAGGCCATCTGCCCTAAAATATTGATTGCCATGGTTAAGGCCCCTTGCATGTTATTGAGTCTAGAGTACTGTACCTCTTGTCTCTGGGTTTTCTAAGCATGTGATTACCAGACTTCCAAGAGGTACAAAAAAATTGTGGTTTGCTTCTTATTGTACCTGTGAAAATTTGATCAGGCATCAGAACATCATAGAAGTTTGCATTGGTTGGCTGTGGGCCAATGGATACGATCTAAGTGTCTATTCCTCTTGCATAAGTTCTCTTATAGGAAGGAGTTGTCAGTTTTCGCTAGCTCCATGTATCACTGTCTTCCCATGTGACTATTGGATTCCTAGAGCAAAATCATTCTCTACATTCCATAAATTAAAATGCCTTGCTGAGGTGGAGGCTTCCTTTGATACCTCCGGTCTAAATTATGGAACATCCTAACTTTTTAATTTAAACAGATCAAGAACAACGTGGTGTTTATCAAGACTTTGAAGATGACTCCATCTTGCTAGTTTTAGCTGTCAGGCTTAATATTTGAGTCACGAGTTCTGAGTTAGACGTTATTTTTTGGCCTCCTGCACCAGGAAGCCATGGAGTGGTGTACATTGTTCTTTACAAATAATAAAACTATTAAAATTAATGAGTCTGCAAATAGATTTCAGTCACTTTACAGGTACCTTACAACCCCTCACCTTGCACTAGTTGTCATAACTCCTTATAAAGCTAAAACGATGAAAACAGTGCTGTAATATCCGCCCACAGCACGCTGACGTTCGTTTTGGAAAGCTCAGGAGATTTTACAATGTTCTGCACTAGTGAGAAGTGAAGAGCTTCTAATTTCTAACAGAGAGCTTTCCATACTTGGTGCTGTACTCGAAGATCAGCTAACACTGGTCACTTGGCAACAAACTCGAATATCGAGAAGTCTTTATGTATGCTGGGGATTGCAGATCACATCATTGGGTCATTGAGTAAAGGGGGCATGCAGCTTGCACCATGTCCCATTCTATACTCAGCCATAGGAGCCATTAATGCTGAGTTGAACTGAGGAAGGATTTCTGGTGGAATCCATGGTGATCGTGGAGTGATAGTGATATAATAAAGGCTGCATTCTGGTGAGGTGTCGGAAGAGGGCCCCGATAAAGGGGGTTATCAAGGTTTTTGTGCTCTAAGCTAGGGGTGTTGAGGATTGTTTCTAGGTTGAGACGAGCAGACATAACAATTCAAGGTTCTATCTCAACTTCGTCACTGCTCTCGAAATAGGTGACAGGCAAACAGTAAGGCACTTTCTAAGTACCTCTCTCGACCCAGCCTGAAGCAACCACTGACTCTGTGACCACAAAGTCTGTTTTACCAGGTGTATATCAGTGCTGCCTCATCCAACTGCAGACTTTGTCAAGCAAGGTGACGGAAATAAGAATTCAACTTGACAGTGTACAGAAAATGTCATGAATCTGCTATCTCCATATGGATAGCGCTTCAGATTGTTCCTCTTCACATGGTCCACTAGCAACGTAATGGAGACAAGATAGACTCAAACTGGCAATCCAGAACATACGTAGAGTCCGTAGATGTGTTGGTGATCGTTGCCAAATTTCTAAGGACGTTCCGACCACAGTAATGTAGGTTGAATGTTTTATTGAAGGGTT
This sequence comes from Lissotriton helveticus, assembly GCF_964261635.1. Lineage (NCBI taxonomy): Eukaryota > Metazoa > Chordata > Amphibia > Caudata > Salamandridae > Lissotriton > Lissotriton helveticus. Next base: position 1,864,533,222 of record NC_136057.1, read on the forward strand.
TACACCAACACATCAAGTGAGAGGGGAGTGTAGGAGAAAATGACGACAGCTGCTGTCCGTTGCTGAGACCTGCTGGCATTGCAAAATGCCAGTTGATTGCATCACAATGTCAACAGGCAACAAGAGGACGGTGCCCAGGAGGGACAAGTGAGCGCGTGTCATGAACAAGCAAAACCAACTCGTAACATGTTCAAAGACAAAACATTGATAGCAAAAAACTCCACAGTGCAACAGACTCTTCCACAGCACATGGGAATTCATGCCTACCTGTTGGGTATAATTCTACAGGAAGCGTTGAGCCACTCTGTAGTGTCTTGTGTGTATGGATGGGCACGCCAGAGGACACTGCTGTTTTTCATTCAGATGAATGGTCGGTTGGCTGTAGCCCGGGCCTAGTTTAAGCTAATTTTATCTGCACGGTGGCAAGATGTATTTTGGTATGTTGCTCGGAGTTCTGTTTAGTTGGGAATGTTTAGTCATCTGTATGGCTGTGGCGCTGTTTTATATGCTTGAGGGGATTGGAATCTCTCTAGCAGGTTCTGTGTGAGTGAGGTGGAAAGGCCCATGTAATAAGTATTCTTGGGTTGAAGGTGGTGTTTTGTGTCCAATTATAGCATATTCAAAGTAACTGTTGTGAGAATTTACGTGATCATCAATTGTTTCTAGTGAAATGTATTCATCAGTAGGAGACTTGACTAGATCCTCCTTGAGAGTCCGAGGAACTACTGTTAATTCCACTGCACGGTCCAGAAGGACTGCCTCCATGCCCCGCTACTCAGAAGAACTCCTATTCTCAGATGCATTTTACTTTCTTCAGTGGTCAAGTCTGTCACTTTCTTTTTAGACTTATCTTTTGAATCCAAACCTTGCTTCTCCTTTTTCACAGTGCTCAGTAACTTGAGTCTGCCATTTCTCAGTTTCTCTTGCCTTCTATGATACTCAGTATGGCTTCTCCTTTCATCTGTTGAGTTTTCCCTTAACGTCTACTCTCCGTTGATGCTGTGAAGAGCGGCTATAGACACAGACAACATGTATGTAGAGTCCTGGGCTCTGGCTGAGCTCTTTGACTCATGATTGCGTGACTCATGATTGTTGCAACCGCTGCATCCTTCTGTGTTATTATAATTGAAATTCATTCTCCGGATGCACTAGTAGTGATTGCTCTGATTGTTTCAAGTACAACAAGACATTCCAGGACAGTGCTGTGTGCGCTCCACTGTCAACACAGGACACACACTGCCATAGCTCTTGCAGTGCTATAGTAGAGCATGCACAGGCAAGGTCACGGGGTTCTTTAAGATGCGTGACTAATGTATTTTAGTGCAGTGATGTGGACACAAGCACTAAAATGCAATAGCCCTAACCCCTGATGCGTGATACTTGGCAGGGCTAGATCATTACATGGTCTGTCACGTTAATTTCTTTAGCCTTTTGGAGAAATGCTCTGGAGGCAGTGATTCTTAGCAACTCAAGCTTATTGCAAAACCCAATCCTATTTTGCTACTTTTTTCCCAGTAGTGGCAAAGCCAATACGTCAGGGTTTAATTCAATAAACCACATTTCTGAATGCCTCTCGGTAATATGTCTTATTTGCCTTTAAGGAATTTGGTTTCCTATATAGGTCACATATTGGCATCCTTATTTACTTTTCTTCCAGTTTACTCGGTGGATACATGTAGGAGGGAGCATGGGATGATCTCTTGTGACACAGCATGAGTTTCAGCAGTGGGGAAAAACATACACTAAAAGAGAAGCAGGTAACGCCTCCAGTTTTGACATTAGGGTAGAGAGAGGGGTGACGACAGTTTAGAGATGGAAAACACATGATGGCACTACCTGTGTTTTTTGGCTTAAATAATCAATATAGGATGCAGCGTTAATATACTTATCTATGCGAATGAGTAAAAAAGATTATTTTAATTCACTTAAGCAATGTTGTTCTTTTGAAGGACTGTTGGCAGTATTGGGGCTAGTCAGTTTGCACTTGCATTTCTGATCACGTAGGGCCCCATGTATCAAGATTCTGGAGTAGCGATTACCTAATTGTGATTTTCAGCTAATTACAATTAGTTAATCACTATTGCGAATGTAAGCGATTCTTAGAGGGTCGCAAATCGACCTACCTCATTAATATTAATGAGGTAGGTCGCAATTTTGACACCCATGCGGGCCTGTGCCTAACCCCATGCCATGCCATGCCATGGTACATCCTGGTTGGTCCACTAGGGTAAAGTGATGTGCATATCTAACGCTGAAAGGTCCTTTCCTGTGATAGCTTTGATGATATAATGGGGGTTGTACTAGACCTAGGACTATGTGCAACTGGACTTCCATTAGCTTCTGGGATTGACTCTGGGATCTATATACCCTTCTGTACTTGGAATGTTGTTTTACATAAGACGCTGAATAAAAAGATTTTTGACAAAAAATGTATTACACACAGTATAACCCAGCTTGCATAATTTAAAAAATGTGTTGGCTACACACAGTATAGGATAACGTGCAGCAAAATGTACACTGTACAATTTTAAAAAACACCATAAAACATGTTCTAGTTATCTTATAAAAAGGTACATTTTTCTGTTCTGTCCCGTGATCTCCCAAACTACTGTCTCCTTGGAAATGCCATAGCACAGATGCAGCCCCTGGACATACCCCAGAGTGTATATTTTTGCCCGACAAATATTAAATGATTTCTTGTCAATTGATTTTTTCCTTCATGATGCGTGCCCAAATAATAAATTAGAAGGCATAATTTATGTAAATGATTGACAAGAAATGATTTAATATTTGTTTTAAGATGGCCACCATGTTTACTACACCATCCGATGGTGGGGACTGGCTTAGTCCTCCTTTTATGTTATACGAAATGTATTGCTGAAGCAATGAAATGCAGGTTTATAAGGAGGTTGTTCACTTTGATTAATTTACATTGACAAAGGCCAGGAGGCCGAAGCGCGTCTGTCAGTCCATTTTTCACAATGGGTTGCTTCTAAAATAAATATTCGTTAATCTTAAATACCTGGAGTGCTCAGCAATATTTCTTTGTAGCATTGAATGCTAACGCGAGTTCGCTCTCCCGTGCTGAGGCACCCACTTTGAGGAGAGCGGCGGTTGTGGCGAAATTCACCTGGCGAAGGTGCTACTAAAATAAAAAGCTCACCTGATTCCTGGGTCTCGTGTTCATTGCTGTGTCGGTGTTGGTGTTCCGAGGATTGCGGACCTGACCTTTGGTTTTGAACTCTTTGAACATATATATATATATATATATATATATATATATATATATATATATATATATATATTATTTTTTTTTGGAGCAATGTTGGTTAGAGCCAGAGCGCTCAGCAGCGGGTGCGCGCACAGGACCAACCACAGGTCAAGTTGAATTTTCTACCAAAGATGTGCGCCGCACTCAGGAACTTGTTTTAATTACTTATTTATTCGGCAAACTCCAAGGCAAGTCTGTCACACCGACGCTTTTCGGGCTCACGCCCTTTCTCGCGGTGGAGTTTGCCGAATAAATAAGTAATTAAAACAAGTTCCTGAGTGCGGCGCAAATCTTTGGTATAAAATATATATATCCTACTGGCGATAGGTAGTTATAGTTGGGATCATTTTTACCATTGGCTAAGTATTTTTAGTTTTGCTAATAACTTTGGCGCCATTTGACTAATCTTCGTTTGTCTGATCGTCAGCAAGCTCAACCTGCTTTACTTACGTATGCCCTGGCAGTTAGATCACGGTCTAAACCCACCATCCTCCCAACTGGTTTTAGCATAATTTCTAGCATGTGAATTGTGACTGCTAGAAAGACTTCAGATTTGTCAGATGCTGGGACTTACAACAATGTTGCCAATGAAAATACCAAACATCTGAGCATGATGCAAAAGGCTATTATTGAGTACTCGCAATGTCTGGAACTCTTACTCATTGACCCACCGCAATAATGCTAATAACAATGATTAAAAGAAAAGATGATCTTCTACCTGTGGTTTTCCAAGCTAGTACATTCTCATGTATACTAGGTGGTACACCTATGACAGTACACCCAGTTGTAGAAAACTGTGAAGGTGCAAAAGTATAATAAATTCTATTAGGCTACCTCTGATTAGTTGCTTTTGGCAATAGGTTTCTTAGCCACTTGGGAAATTCAACAGCCTTGTTAGGTTGGCACGTTGTAACTTTTAGTGACAGTGTTCAAATCATCTGAACTAAGTTGGAGACCAAAGCTGGCCAGGTCTGAAAAGGACTTTGCTAAAATGTATACACCTGAACTTTTGAATAGTCATAGTGTATTCCATCCGTGGAATATTTTTATTTTGCATTATTTGTCAGATTTATTATGCATGCTCTTACAGAAGGTATCTAGTGGCTGTCTGAGTGTTTTAAAGCTGAGCACTAACCTTTTGTTATGTCATCTTAGGCTAGATGTGGTGTTTTCTCAACCGTCCACAACTAACCAGAAGCAGCTCAGAGAATTGCTAATGCCATGGAGGGCCGGCCGTCCTTGCGCAAGTTGGGAGGATCTTCTGAGTCCGTGTCCACCTTAAACAGTGAAGAGTTTGTCTTAGTGGCCCAGCAGGCTGATGGCTCTAATTCAAGCGTTGACGACAAGCCACAATTCAAGGTAAGGCTGTGCTAAATCCTACAGGGGTTACAACAGGCAGGTACCCGACCTTTTCTTATTAGAGCTTCAGGTTAGTTGACAGGCCTCCACTTGATTTTTGTACCCCAAGAAGAGAATTAACATTCAGATTGTTAATTCAATGTTATGTTCTCCTAAGTAACTGTGGTCGCCAACGAAGACCACACGACTATTTAGGGTTTGTTATCTTTTTTATTAGGGTTTCTGACTTCCTTCCCTGTTCTGTGGCTATCTCTGTCTGTAGGTTTCCGGGAATTGCTTCCTGAGTCCACCGGTTCTCTTCACCAAGGAGGTAGAGTACCCTTGGAGCAAACCACATACATAGAAGTAGGAGTCTGCTTTTCCGGAGTCTCAACTTCTATGATGCCACCGCCACAGTTCCCCATGAGCGACTCCCGAGTTCCCAGTGTCTTCCTCTGCCAACCGTCCCTGTGAGTTGCATCTGTGCTGCCACCACCTCCACCATTGCGTGAATTGAAATATCGGCACTTGCCTATGGCCACAACCCCTATCCGTGATCATGGCAGTAGGGAACTTGGTGTCCTCCATTCCCTCCTGATCACCGGGTTCATGTGTGTTTGGTTACGCCTTCTTGGGCTTTCCCTGTACTGGCTTCTGCTTCCTTGGGGGTCACAAAAGGGAATTTCCCCTACTTCTCGTGCAGTCGCCATTCCATGTAGATTCTTCTACTCGGGTTTCTGCTTGGGGTCTCCTGTTCAGCTCTCCTCGTTGGTTTTTTGCGTTCCTCTCTCTCAGTACTGACTTCTGCATCTCCAATATCATACTCCACACCTTCTCTCTGCCCACTTCAAGATCCAACATGCCTCTTATCTCTGCAGGCTGCTTCCAACTCCTCTCTGCTGTCTGCTACCTGGCCACTAGATCGTGAGGCTCAGTACTACAGCGGAACACCCCAGCAGCCATCTTGGAATTCCCAGGGTATATATGCAAGTCCTTACAGTAACCTTGCTCCCACACGTTTGCCAACGCCTCACATACTCTTCATTTTTGATTCTCCATGACTGGAGAATTTTCAGAGAATGTTGTGGGATGAAGCTGGTGTTACACTTATGCTTTTTTCCCACTTAAAACATTCTTTCACTCAGTTACTTTCTTTGCAGATATGGTGGTTCTTGGCAGTTGCCTTACATTTCTTTCTGCAAGGTGATCGCCATTAGAGTGAAGCTCACTCTCACTACTGACTGTCAACAGGCCTGTGCTTGTTGCCTAGGGAATTTTGGCACATACTGGTGATTATTTTTCACAATGAAACACAGGAAAACAATGTTGCCTTGTTTATTGCAGCAAATGCACGTTAAATCTTGTTTACTTTAAGGCACATGAATGGTTGATTCCCAAATGCTTAGGGACCACAAATTGTTTTGGGAGATGTGCACTTAGCAATGTTGTGGTTTTCCAGTCAGCTAAAATTTCTAAAGACAGAGGGTTAACCTTTTCCTGCAAAGAGGACACAGCTCTAACTAGAGTATTTAATTGGCAGTAAAGCTTTGTGCAGTAAAGGCACATGTTTTAAAGGCTATCACATCTGTTTCCGAGATATTTGCTTGCTACAGATTTCACGTGCACATCTCTAGAGCAGACTTTGGCTTTCATATGGAACTAATTAGCTCGCAAATTGGTGAGACTTAGGCCAAATCCCTGACATTCTCACTTTTACATCTCTACTTACGAAATTATAAGAACTGACGTAGAAACACGGCCTATGGATCCTCACTTATTAACACCTCCTCTACCATCCTTGGTGTAGAATTCTGATTCAGGCTTGATGAACCTGGCATCATCCGATGACACCGTGCTGGGTTTCGAGAGAAAGTGAAGAGCTTCTTTGTTGGTAGAGTGAATCTCTAACTCCACCTTCCCCCACTACTTATTTCTTTCCTCTTCCTTGATCACAGTTAAAAGAAAATACCAGTAGCCATGGGCTCAAGAAACTTGTTACAAAGGAGTCACTCAGAAACGTAGCCAGTTATTGCAGTCTCTCCTCAACTTATAGTGGATCGAGTGAAAACAGAGAAAGGACTTTTGTCCTGAGCATCTAATACATTAAAGTAGAAAACATAATTATGAAGAAATCATGTCCTGAGAATCTTAATAGGATAAACGAAACCCATACTCAAAAATCCTTTGTCAAATCTTTATTTTAGAATACGCCTTGGCAATTAATACTTCAATAAATAAAGTAACCATGATCTAATCCCATTGCAAATATTACTCAGTCGAACTCAAGAAGGCTAATTATCAAACGGAATGAATACATAAAGAACTTGATTTAGCCCAGTGGCGGCTGCAGCCGATCAAAACCGGTAGGGCGGGGAAGAGGGGGTGGGTTTGGGGGGCTGAAAGGGGATGAAGAGGAGTGGTTGGGAAATCAAAACATAAAAATAATGAAAATCACTCACAGGCTCCCCCTTACCCCCTCCACCCCCCCTATCCAGACGCTGCTCTCATAGCATGAGAGCTGCGTCTGGATAGGTCTGAGCAGCCTCATTTCCGCTCAGACTGTACCTGAAAGTCTGTGGGGTTTCTCCAAACCAGCTGTGGAGCACTGCTGGGTTAGAGAAACATAACTGTGCATGCCTTAGACGGCCGACCAAACTGACGTGCACTTATAAGTGCACAGTACTCCTCCCTGCCATGGCCCGGCTCCGCCCGTCCTATCGTACTTAAGGAGCCCAGACAGAGATAAATAAAACGATAATAACAATGTGTTATTATCATTGTATTTATCATCTGCTGGCAGTGAGCGATGAGTGGCTAACTACCAATATGTTATATCCATTATATGTAATATTTTTCATATGCAATTGGTGATTCATTAGTTCCTGTATCAGAGAGATCCCCTGTAATAAAAGCACTTTTAAAATACACACTACATTTTCCCTCTCTGTTTTCACTTGATTCACTAGAAAACCTAGTTGGACCTGGTAATTTGCTGTGAGCAATGTTGGAGTGAGGAACCACAACACGTAAGGATTTATGTCTGGTCTGATTGGGATAAATGCTGTTTGCACCGAATGGGCCCCTTCTGGATTTTGTTCATGAGTTATATAACCGAAAAACGAAATCTTAAAGTGAAATTGTGGTTAGCTTTGGTTATAACACCTTTATATAAGTATAAAAAAACTCAGAAATTCACTGAAAAAAGCACAATTCAAATCCAGTTAGAGCAGCGAATAAACAACAGAAATTCACAAGTTACAGTTAAGGCTGCAAACTACACCTCGTGCATCAAATGCAGTGCTCATGACTTCACCTTTTATGGCAATCCTTCAAAAGGTGATAGAAGGAATGCTTGCAAATTATTAAACCATTGCGAATAGGGCTGTATAGAATTCCAACCCATCGCTTTGTGCCCACTGTGCCAATCTAGACAGAGTCCCACCTTGTGCAAACCACTACTGACCCTGATCCTCATCAGAACAGTCCAACTCAAACGGCCTTGCAAGGTAGAGCTTGGATCCAGTGGCACAATGAGTAAAGGGGCCATGTCTGGACATGCCCATGGCCACTTAGGACACTATATATAACACACAAAAGGTGATGGGAGGAATATTTTCAAATACTCTAAACCTCTGGCATTCAGTCTGGATGGTATTCCGACCCATTGCTTTTCAACTACTGTGTCACTCTAGACAGAGGCTTACCTTATGCAAATCTGTACTGCTCCTGCTTCTCATGGGAACGGTCCAGAGCGATGCAGCGTAGAGTCTCTGTGCCCAGTTGCTCTTTTTACCAACCTGCAAAGGTTGTTCTAGAGGACATTTGGGAAGAAGGCCCTTGTTTTGTATAACTCTCATGGTAGCTTTCCGAAGGCCCATCCATGCTGCCTCTACTCAGAAGTGCAAAAAGCATAAAATTTGTTAAGTCTTCTACGACACCAGGAACACACGCCGATTGCATTGTTTTTGTAAAAATGTTTCCATCAAATTGTTTAAAGAGACCGAGCTAATAGCTTTTATTTTTACTTTTAAATTGACATACCCATATTGATATTATTGTTGTTCTTGCAATAAGAATCTGTTTCTTATAAACTTTAATGCTCATTTAAACATATAATCACATCCAATCTTAAACATGGATGTAGCTTGGTCTACATCAGAACTAATTGTCGGAAATATTAAATCAAGGACCTCTTTTGCTACTTTAGCGTCATATTTTATCTGTGGATGTAAATACTTTAATCTTTCTCTTTAATGTGTAGAGCAAAACAAAAGCACGGGAGGAAGATCCCTGGGGTACCTTTTAGCACAGTCGTAAACCTTCCAAGACATTATTTTTATAAAATGATGACAGGGCGGCAAGCCCAACCTCATCAAGGCACTCATTTTTGGATTAGTCCTTCTGGGACACACCTTGTGTAGTATACACACCAAAAGGGGGTGGAGAACAACAGGCAAAGTGACGCCAAGACAAAACTCAAAAGTCAAAATTAATTGAAAAAACTGCCCTCACTCACACACAATGTGCGTGACATACTTCATTATCGGGTCTGCTTACAATACGCCCCCGCGTAGCCACGCAGGGGGCGGAGCATAGGGAGGGGGGAAAAACTGAAAAATACACACTACTCAAAATCAACAAATACAAACCACATATAAGTGACAAACAGTGATCACATAGATTAGTGTTGTCCGTCCGGACTGGGTAAGTGATAGACTTAATGTGCAGAATGAAAGGTGCTCCATGTCACGCACATTGTGTGTGAGTGAGGACAGTTTTTTCAATTAATTTTGACTTTTGAGTTTTGTCTTGGCGTCACTTTGCCTGTTGTTCCCCACCCCCTATTGGTGTGTATACTATATATTCTTGGGGGTACGTGGGGTTGTGGAACTTATCTTTAGACCCTCTCCCCTTCTTTGTGATTGATGTTATCGTGAACGGCAGCTTAGCCGTAGGGGATTTAATATTGTGCATAACCATTTTCCTGGGTTGTGTCAGACACGCTCTTTTACTTTACAACACACCTTGTGTAACCACTACCTACCGAGTTATGTTTTACTTGAGAGAACATGTAGTTTGCTTCCCTTCCAAATTCTTAATGTCACTCTTAAGACCTTATTGTTTTCCTTTATCTTCCTCTTATCAATTGAAATTGATACAAAATGTAAGTTTCATATGGAACCTTTAGCTGTGAGTTTGTATTTACGCTTTCCTTTTTGCAACTATAATATTTTGGTTTGTGTCCATATCAACTCAATAATCATGATGGCTTGAAAGCCAAATCCACCAATAAACGTTTTGTCACAGAGAAAGCCTTCTAAGAAATTTCAAACTTAGGAACTTTGTCTCAATTGCAAAGGAGCAGGGAATACTAATGCGTTTTCCCACCAACCTCCCTTGAACGACTGGAGGCCAACAAGGTGCCCCAGGATAAGAGCAATAGCACCCTAGAAGGTATAAGTGATGGATTTGTTCAGATGCCTTACATAATGGTCTAATAGAATAGTCTCTGTATTGGAAGTCATGCATAGCTGTAAGGGCATTACTTGTAGTCAGATCCCAATGATTTCCAAATAAGGTGGCTCCTGAACAGCACCCTCTTATTAAATATATTGATCTACTAGAAACAGTTTAAATTCCCACCAATCTCTATTTAAAGGGCACTTGTTGTTCCCAAAAGCAGCTGTTTGAGTTTTCATGCTTTTTGCTGTTAAACTGTTGCTCTTGCAATTGGTAAAAATCTCAGAAAGCTGTTGCCGGAGCTCATTGTTTTCCTGGCTCAAATGGCCAAGACGTAGACTTAAAGTATGGTGTTAAAATGCCTTCAAGTACACTGGGCCCCAGACAAACCTTTAAAGAGATCAGCTCGATAGAAAGAAAAAAGACCTATTATTGTTCTTCTCTATTTATAATGTCTGATTTTCTGTAGCTATCCGTCCCTTTTCAGTTGGTATTTTCTCAAGTGTTAGAATGCACTGCTTTAGCTAAACATATACTTAAGAATTGAATGTCCATGGCTGCAGGTCTGACTGCTAGCCCGACCAGTCCGCTATGCAGAATTCTGAAAAATGTTGATTCATTTTTACTTTTTTATTTGATTTGAAGAGTAGAAGAATTTTTGAGATTACTATAATACAGTCACTGTGAATTATATATTTTTGCTAAAAGCAGGCTCAGTGTGTGCAGCGACTTAGAGTTGATTAATAACATAATATCCAACTAATCTATAAAACACTCACTAGGCTGTACCTGAATACATTTGATGTGCAATAACATTGGCCACCTCTGACCTGCACTGTCACCTTATTCCCCAGTTTCACCCTATGGTAAATTGTGATAGAGGTTTGACCATTGTTGAAAATGCATATATCAAATACAATAGGTTTCCGAGTGGTATTTCCATAATGATAAAGTCAAGCCATTTCAAAAGCACTCTTGCAGCTCGAAACAGCACTGACTTGGAATTTTGCTGTCACACAACAGAAGACTTGGTGTAAATAGAAAAATGGAGCAGGTTGCCACTCAGGTAACCATGATTCGTAATGGCATATGTTTAAATTACAAAAAATGAGATCCAGTGCAAAGTTGGTTGTTTGTTTTTTTAAATAGTATCACAGTACTAAAAACTTGTGCAGATAGGCCTTCAGTCTGGGTCCGCAATAGTTGATATTCTAAAGTAGAGATTTGAGTTGCCTTCGATTATGTTGCAATCATAATATGACCCCTACCGACTTTTGAGAATATAAAAAATAGTTTGGGATTGGTGAAATCTATAATGTTAGAGTTTGCCCCAAGGAGAACCAGATCAGGATTCCATTCAAATTGCACTTTTAATTTTTTTAGAATATTGTGCAGTGTGTTATATATACAAAGGCAAGAGACGACGTATGTATATGACCTGCTTTTGCATCCTGGCACCTTAGTCAGTACCCATTGTACTTGGATATAAACCGGTTAGGTTTGTTGGTGTATAAAAAGCATGATGAAATATGAAATAATGCTCTCAGCTATATTTTACTTTGGTTACCTTCGTGCCTATCTAATCACATCACTCTCCCTGAGGGTTGTGAAGTTTTCTGGATGAATTATCTATAATCCATTTTAGTTTGCCTATTACTTTGTAGTCGTACGCTATGCATTTGGCCTCCCTATAACCTGGAGACGGGACCTTGTACTATTGTAATTTGCTGTTGAAATACTTGGTAGATCCTAGGTAGAGTTATGGCATTCATTGAGATCTAAGATTTATATTAAATAGACTCGTTTATCAACACAAAATACAATGTATTTGGTTAACTTGCTCATTCTTCTATCTTCCACATGTTTCCTCACCCACCGATCCCTTAATTAGAGCTCCCTCTGACTTTGAGCCCCAGTTGGAAGAACCCTTCTTACACAGTTTGCTAATTTTAGCAACAACATCCCAGTTCTTGGCGTCCCTGTATTACCTCATGTGTTCCTATTTCAAAAGAGAAAGAAATAGGCAAATCCTGACACCATTTCCATCATTAACTAACATTTTATAGTGCTGCTAACTAACCATATTAAAATTGTAAATGTACCTCAAAGTTCTAGTTTCTTCTTCAGCTACAAATCTTTTTTTTCTGTCTCTAGACGCCCGCATGGCATTTGACTTAGTTGAATGGCCCTTCCTTTTTGCGGTGCTCCGACACTTGGGATTTGGCCCGAAATTCTGTGCATGGTTGCAGCTGTTATATACAAAACTGCTGGCACAAGTACTAGTGAATGGCAGCATATCTGCAGGCTACCCCTTGGGTAGAGGGACAAGACAGGGTTGCCCCCTGTCACAGCTTCTTTTTACATTGGTATTGGAGCCCTTAGTGGAGTGGATACGACAGGACACGGTTAGCCGAGGTTTCCGCTGGTCGATGGGGTGGGAAGACCGTATTTCGTGATATGCGGATGATGTACTGCTATATCTAGCATCTCCAGCACGCTCCATTAACTGTCTACTGGACATATGCGCTGCATATGGGCGATTCTCTGGTTACACAATAAACTGGGCAAAGTTGCTCCTCTATATACTACATGGACCACTGCTAAAGCTCCCACGTCACTGTGACATACAAGTGGCAGTTGACGGATTTAAATATCTAGGCATATATATAACACATATCAGGGCACGCTTTATCACCGAAAACCTTACACAACCACTGGCGCGATTTAGCCGTGATATCAAACACTGGCGCTCACTACCACTCACGCTATTGGGGAGAGCAGCCCCTTTAAAATGATGGCGCTTCCCAGATTTTTATATGCCCTGCTGAATACACCATTCCCGGTCTCCCCTGCATACTTTGTAGCGATAAACACCGAAATGTCCAATCTGCTATGGAATGGACACTCGGCCCGTATAGCTCAACATAAACTATTGAGAAGTTGGTTTGATGGTGGTATGGCCCTCTCCAATGTAAGAACATACTACTGGGCATCGCAGCTCGTTGTAATTAACCAGTGGCTACACACACCACAGGACGAACCAGCGTTTCGGATGGATAGACACCTCTTGGAAGTAGAAGGTATAATGGGAACTTTGTATAATAAATCTAGACGGGCAACACTCACAGGCCCAACAGCGCATACTGTCCGGGTCTGGTTTGAGGCGCAGCGAGCGATGGGGTGGGAGGGAGTCATAACACAGGCCACGCCCTTGTGGGACCCCCGAAGATTGGGCAAATTAAGAAATACAATGGGGTTCAAACAGTGGGATCTGATTGGCTTCTCGAGGGTTGGAGATATCTGGAAGAAAGGCGAGGTTGTCCAGTTTGCCCAATTGCAGATCAACTATGAACTGGCACAAACGGAAATCTTTCAATACATGCTGGTCAGACATGCCCTCCAGGGGGCAATTCCATCTGGCACACAATTACTGGAGGCCTCGCCTCTTGAGGATAGGCTCCTGACAGATTACTTAAGTAAAAAAGCAATTTCCCTAACCGACCGCAAAATAACAAACAATCAGCCGGACCCCACGGCAGCTCTTAAGGAGCGATGGGAAACAGACCTGGGCACACTGGACGAAGCGGAATGGCAGAAGGCAATTGTGTCCCCCAAGGAGGTTGCGATTCCGTCAAAACGGAAACTAATATAATTAAAGGTTTTGCACCGCACCTACTACACCTGATCACTGTTGCATAATCTAGGCACTACAGACACACTACTCTGCTTACGACAATGTGGCATATCAGGCACATTCATCCACACGATCTGGGACTGCCCAAAACTCACACCATACTGGGAGGCAGTTATGGCTAGTATCTCTCAGGCCACAGGAGTTACGGTTCCGCCCGAACCCAAAAGATGCCTACTCAACATCTGGGAACCTATAGACCTCAATCACGCGGCTCGTGACTGGGCAACACTTGGGATGACTGTGGCAAAGCGTAATATAGCACTACACTGGGGATCGAGACAGGCTCCTAGCCCTCACCAAGGGTGTCGCGATATGGACAATGCTATGGTAACAGAAAAAGCTGTTTTTGTACGTAGGGGATGCCTCAAGAAATGGACACGGGTATGGGGCAAATGGAATGCTTTCCGAGGATATATTTGTGAGCCCCCACTAGAGGAATCACTGTCGGGTGTCAGTAATTAAAGACCAGAGAAAGGGTATTATGAGCCGCATGTGTACTGAACAGACATATAGACTACGGCGTGCAATTGCTCGTATAGATAACCATGTTATTGATGTACAGCCTATGTATATTCATATGAAGCATCATGCTTGCTCCCTGAAGCAATGCTGCACTGTACCGTTGTTTGTTAACTTGAAAATAATAATAAAATGTTAAATTAAAAAAAATCTGTTTTTCTAATTTGCATCACAGAACACATCTGAACTATTATGGCCTATTTTCAGCATGGTGAGATCGTGCATTTGCATCTTTACGTTGGAATCCTGAAACATAGTAAAGATTTTAATTTGGCATCTAGTGTCTATTGCCTCCTTATTTATGCAACACATTGTTTCAATAAACCAAGTATTTTATTGGGTTGAGATGTGTCATATGTGTAGTGTCTTGGACGACTATGAAAGTCCCACTGATCGTTCATGGGACCCTTTTTCGAAGACCAAGACTGTAAATTCCCCCATAATGGACCCGCTGAAATGCAAGGGAGTAGAACATCTTATCACCCGACACAGTTTTCCAAATAATTTCCCTTGGTTAGCATACTATTTTTTGTGCACTTTTATTTATGGTTTCGCCGTGGCATCTTCTGCTATATTCACCCCTTCTAAATGGTTCTGCTTGTTTTAGCTCTAGAACAAAGCAGATCTAACAGCCTAGATGAAGTTAAAACTCTTTCACCACTGGTTAAGGAGACTTTTGTAGCTCCAAACCTCAAATAAATAACTAATGGGCAAGGTAAAGGCAGGAGAACTGGAAAGTTGAGAAAAGGAAGTTAGTAAGGGAATCATGATAGAGGAAGTGGCTACTCTAACATCTTTTGTATAAGAATCAAATCCTGTGGGGAAATTAAATATTGTAGCAAGCAGGGGTATAGTCTGTAACGGAGAGCAACCCTTTAGGCAGAAATGTTCATCCTAGTTTCTCCAAATTTGAATGTCTCTGCAACATATCAAACATCGTTCTCAGGATTATAGTCTAGAATCTATTTTTGATGTCATAGTTGATTTATATAACACAAGCTGTACCCAAACGGAGTTCCAGAGCTTGGTTCAGTAGACTTACAAGCATTCACAGTTTGTCTTAAAGTAAATACTATAAGTAACAGCACTGCACATTCGATAGATTTATCTGGAAGAGTGACAAAAATAGTTCAGCTTAAAGAGATTTTAAATTTTAAGTGCTCCTAGCATATAATCACAAGGAGACTGCCAGTAGCAAGCATGATAAGAGGTTATTTTCTGTTTAGCGTGTAATAGTGCAACTCACCTTTACTCTCTTTGGGTAAACTGATTGGCTTTAAGTTATTACCAGTTACAATTTACAGACTAGGACTATGGAGCTATTTAAGGCTGACCGCCTCCATATTGAGTAGATATTGGGCTGGTATTGCGCAATCAGCTCCTAGCTTTTTTTTTATCCATTACAAGCTTCTTTTATTCCAGTTTACAGTAGATAAAGTGAAATGTGCCCCTTTCCGCGTACGGTTATCAATGTAGATGAATAGCCCCACCGCACTTTACTAATGTAACCCTAATGTGACATAGTATTTGGAAAGATTAACAGTATGCTACTAGAAGGACATTCTCAGCTGTTCTTTGATTGCCTGCGCCTTCAAAGGGGACTCAGAAGAAGAAACAACGCCAACAGATAGCTTTCTTTTATTAGCAACAGTAGATGATAAGGAAACATATTTTTAATGAGTTATGGCAGAAGGCAATTTACATAATT
The DNA here is from genome assembly GCF_964261635.1 of Lissotriton helveticus. Classification (NCBI taxonomy): domain Eukaryota; kingdom Metazoa; phylum Chordata; class Amphibia; order Caudata; family Salamandridae; genus Lissotriton; species Lissotriton helveticus. The sequence continues at coordinate 1,864,549,212 of NC_136057.1, forward strand.
CAGATTGGGCTCTGTAGCTGGGAGGCTCAGGTTCTCCAGAAGAAGGGCTTCTATGCGAATGCTCGTCTTTACCCATGTAACAAGACCTAAGTTCTGCAATTTCTAAACTTCACTTACGAACAGTATCACCACCCTTTATTGATTTCTCTAGGGCACAGGTCATGTTGCCCAGATTATTTGGGTCTTGCACCTCTTGAATGTTCTACTCATTGCATTTGTGGTTAGTAATTTTCCGATATTTTTTGAAGGAGTTCTCTAGGGGGTATCTGACTATGGATTCACTGATGTATTTGTGCTCAATTTTGCTACTACATCATGATCACTTTCGTTGTGTTTTGTTTTAATGATAGAGAATACACATTTTTGATGATGTGGTTGAACTGTGAATTTATATTGATATTTCATATCATATGTTTTTATCATTTTACGTCATTTGTTTCTATGATTCTGTATGAGTCTAAATAAATTATTTTATTGATTTTATTATTTTTAAGGAAATTACATCAGGAAAATACTGGAGAATAAACATAAGTCAGTACAAGCAAATCCATTATAGAATAAACTAAAACTAAAACGGAGTGTTTTTTCAAGTATAATTGATTGTGGGTACTGTAGATCTGGAAAGACAGAATAGAGGAAAACTGAAGCAGGTATAACAATTTAAGTGCTAATTTTAAAGGAGTGAATACAATTGATAGAAGTGTTTGAAGAGGTTGAGATTAGTAACAATATTCCGTAAAAAGCCAATTTTCACCCAGTGACACAAAAACATTGTTAGATTATGAAAGAATTTCAAAGGATGACTAGTGTTGGTAATAGAAGCCTTATCAGGCAAAAGTATTTGTAGGAACTGAAAAACATTTGGAACAGGGAAAATGTCAAATGGGCAGATAAGCAGATTATGAGGACCACATTGGGTTTCAGTGCCAATTATAATGTGATATTTTATTAGAATATTGGAATGTGCAGCACTCCATTGAATACAATGGAGTGCTCCGTGCTTCTAGGGGCCGGTAAAAGCCCTCAGAGCAACATTCTACATTGTGTGTGTTCACAGCTGTTGGGATTTAAACCTCCTCGGGCTCCGAGAGGCCCTTGTTTTATTTGTTAGAACATTCTACCCTGGCGGAATGTTCTAATAGCCTTATAGCTCTTTGTAGCAGGCTATACTGGCCATGAAAGTCCCGCTCCCTTGTTAAAGGCCCTTTTCTTCTGCTCGGGCCTTTAACGCTGGAGCGGGTCTTCAATGGCCGGTATAGTCCTCTACGACGGGCTACAAGGCTATAATAAAGAAAATGCATTGTAGGAAGACTATAAGTCAGCAGTAGAGGTTAAAGTGTTACTCCAGGAGCAAGTTCTACAAAAACGTGTTTTAAAACAGGCAAAGCAACATCTTTATTGCGGATTGGAGAGTGAATACATTCTGAGTGCATTGCTCGTGAATGATTTGTATAGAGCGCTTTTTTATTGAAAATTGGTGTCCAAAGAAATCGTTTTTTGTTACATTGGGGTCTTACAAGATCAAACAGATGACATAAGCTGTTGTGTGCAATATCTGCAAGTGTTGAATTTGAGAGCTTTGTGAGACAGACCAATTTAATAGAGCAGTAGGCATCATTGGTAACTATTTAAGGTATGGTGAGAGGGGGAGTGACGTGATAGTCTTTTATACTGTTGGTCAGGAATGTTATTGCCGCTTTAAGAATACCTCTCAAGGGTCCAAGATCGTTCTTGGGAAGACCAGTGAGGAGAGCTAATTTGTAACCTAAAAATGAAATCACAAGTACTTCTACTGCTGATTTCAAATTATGTGGTGAAGTATTATTTCAAACTGTGAAGTTATATCCTTGCATCCTTGTCCATTGCCTTGGTGTGAGCATCAAAAGGTGGTCGTACATGCATAGTTTCTCATCAAAGCGGATATCTGGAGACTGCAGAGGTGATGATTTTTTTAAGACCTCATATAACATCAATAGGCGTATGGGGGCTCAGTTAGGCAGATCAACCAGGCAACTCTGATATCTTCTCCCTTAGAGGGTCTGGGACAAGAATATTGTCCATGTTGCACTCTAAACCAGCTCCACAGCCACTTTAGCTGTTTATCCAGGGTGAGTTTCCTCCTCCCAGAAGGATAGCTATTGATATCTTAATTATGGGACCCGTTTCTCATTTGTCCCGCTATCTCCACCCTCCATGCCCATTATTTTCCATTCCCCAGCTATCCCATATCACCCAAAAGTTTGCTCTTTTTTCCAATGAACTCTTATAATTTAGAGTTTTTATTCTCTGGATTGATAAAACCCATTACATTTTTGTTTGAGGAGTAGGCAAAACCCATTTTATACATATCTCCCTTCTTGCCAGCAATGTTAGCACAAACAACGATTTTTGTTTCACCAGTCATTAGAGGGGAGTCATAAACTAGTAATTTCACTCGTTTATGACTCCTCTCTAAAACCCCAATTATTACCGTTGCTAGGCTTACCTTAATGTCTTTATCTATAATCACGTTGACCATCTTACGCAAATCTTGCCAGAAAGTACCTATCACAGGGCACTGCCAAAACCTATACCGTGTACTGTGAGGAGCAGGGTCAAGACTGATTTGCATATGGCTGGGTCTAAACTGGGGTGGCATGGTGAGCAAAAGAATGAAGAATTTAACCCAGATCTCTTGACTGGGGGCGAATGTTTGATTTATTCTGCATTCCGTCCATCACTTGTGTGTCTTTTGTTATTGTTACAATTTTGTCAAAGAACTACAGATGTGTTGAAAGTGTTCCTTCATAAGTGATTTCAGCTGACACATATTTCGCCACTATATTAAGACTTTTTCAAGGCTATGTTCCAAAATTATCCGTAATCATTAGCGTTTGTAAAGGGTAAGCACAAGTCTACATGTTGTCTTATGCACTGACCAAGTCACAAAGAAAATCTCAGTTTCACTGATTGATAAGTAGGTTGTTGCTTCTCCCAGAACAATATAGAAACGTATGTCGTATCTTTCCTATATCAAATGCACATTGAAGTCCAGTCCCAGAAAATTTGACACAATCCCCTGTAACAAGGTCTGACCACAAAGCATTCGGGTCTGGATGCAATCTATCTAAAGGATTTAGGAAGGTCCCCTATCATCAGAGGACTACATCCTCTTTACTTTACTCCAGTGCAAGGGCAGAAATTGGCAGCCTTAATTTTCTGGGACTGGACTTCAGTGTGCCTTTGATACAGGAAAGATGCAACATACATTTCTATATTGATTTGGGAGAAGCAACAGCCTAGACTTGTGCTTCCCTCTTTACGAACCCTCGTGATTACGGATAATTTTGGAACATAGCCTTGGAAAAGTCTCAATATAGGGTCGAAACAAACACTTGTCAGCTGAAATCACCATGAAGCAACACTTTCAACACATCTGCAGTTCTTTGCCAAAAATGTAAATATAGCAGTGATATTGTTTGTATATTGTTGCAAAACCATGAATAAGTAAATATCAATTTTTACTACAATATTTGGAGGTTTCTGATTAATGTTTTAAGTAACCAAATACATTGGTATTACAGATATCCACATTTTTATACTAATTGTACCTAGACTAATATGCTCAATGTTATATACATTATAAGAGTGCTTTGCTATTTTCTAGTTTGGTTGTTGTGACCTATGCAGCGCCTGCCGGGTTGGAGTGGCCATCTTGGGAAAGTGGAGATCAGAAGACTCTGGTCTTTGTCCGAATTCCTGCTTCATAATGTGGGACTTTGGTTGGAATTGAAGGACTTTGTGTTTTCTGTCAAAGGCAGGTTGGTGCACGTTCTAACAGACTATGCCACAGCCATGTGGTACTGCAACAAGCAGGGCGGGGTGGGGTTCTAGGTCCTGTGCCAAGAAGCTATATGCTTCTTGCTGGAGCGTCAGGGCATTTCCCGGGTTGTGAACCACCTGACAGGATCATTAAATACCTGAGCAGACATGGTCTGATTTCAGCATCTGGCATATCACGAATGTTGTCTGCATCCCAAGGTGGCGCAGAGCATCTTCCACCAGTGGGGAGAACCCTGGCTAGATCTTTTCACCAATGTGGAGAACGTGCAGTTTCAGCGGTTTTTGCTTGTTGGAGTTGCCACAAAGAGATTCCCTGGGAGATGCTTTCCAGCCGAATGGTACTCCTGTACAACTGCCCGTCTCTGCTTCTCCTTCCCTAATTATGAAAAAAAGCTCAGGAATGGCTGGACCCAGATCATCTTGGTGGTTCTGGCTTAGGTAGGAGAGTTTGGTACCCAAAGTTTCGGATTGTGAGCATCTGCCCTTCGATCAGGCTACCACTTCAAGAGGATCTTTTGTCACAGAAGCAGAGCCGGTTCCTTCACCCAAACCGCTGCAATCTACTTCGTGCCTGGAGATTGAGCTGCAGCAGTTGACTGTGTTTGATCCGCCACCTAAAGTTATGGCTGTCATCCTGGCTGCCAGGCACCTTTCCGCAAAGTCCATATATGCAGAGGGCTGGGACAAATTAGTAGCCTGGTGTGGAGTCTGCAAGACATATCTTTTACAAGCCAAGCTGTTAGATGTTTTATTGTTAGGTCCATCTTTCTCACAGCAAGGCTTAACATTTAAAGGTCGTTAGCTTTTTCAGCCTTTTTGTGCTTACCAGACCAGCTGTCCTTGTTTAAATATCCTTTTGTAATGCAGTTTATTAAAGGTTTGTCATACATTACCTCCTAAACCATTTGTGATGCCACAGTGGGACCTTAGCTTGATCTTCACATTTTGTACCTGTATGCAGTTTGAGCCAAAGTACAGAAGCCTGTTGAGTCTTTTGACTCTAAAGACTATCTTCACCATTGCGATTACTTCAGCTTGTTGCTTGAGTGAACGTCAGGAAATGCCGGTTCTTCTGCACCATCAGAAGGAACTGATTGCCCATTCCCTCAGTGCTAAGGCTGCTACCACTGCATTGGCATGCGGAGTGCCTATCCTTGACATCTGCCAGGCTGTAACGTGAGCATCGGTGCACATGTTCAGGAAGCACTACTGCCATGACAGCCAAATCTGAACAGAAAGATCATTTAGCAGGTCCTGCAGGACTTTTTTGGTCTGAGTCTCTTGCACAGAACTTCTGCCTTTGGGAGTTGCTGCTATCATAAATGTTCTAAGGAGAGAAATCTGCAGTTAGAAGTATTTATCAGAATAATAACTTGCTTACTTTCGGTACCGCTGTTTCTGGTGGATAGTCTGATCTCACCACAGATCCCTCACCACCCTCCCTATTCTGTAGAAGGGTCTCTTGTTATCATCTAAAAAGACACAAGTTTGAGATCTGTACACTCGTACCGAACAATTGTTTTATGCTCTTCATCTGAGGGTGTGCAAATAGTCAAAGCAACTGACTTCAGAGTACAGGGGTAGCACTTATGTTGCACTGCTCTGTTGCTTCCTGGACAGTATGGAGCCAGTGCATAGTGCCACCTTTGGGAAAGTGCATGAGTATTGCTACAAAAAGTTTCCAGATCCAGTTTGCCACTTGGGGCTTATTCTAAAGTTGAGGAATCTACAGTTTGATAGGGTATCCACTAGAAAGAGCATTATAGAAGGTACATAACTTGTTCTTTTTCATTAGGGATTCTCCATTTATTCTTCATGTTTGCAAACATCCTATCTCTTTCATATAAAAGAGCAACACACCAAGGATTTAGGTGGTGTTTGGTAAGGGTTATGGTGTGATTATATATCATAAACCCGCTACCTGACATAATATGGATCTTGCAAGCCACTTTGAGTTCCATGACTGTATAAAGGAATAGAGTGTTGTCAATATAGTGGTGACTTGCGGTATCCTTACAGTGTATGGCGGGGGTACTTTATCTCATATATAGAGCATACTGTTACTCTGACCAGGCCTTACTTGTACTAAAGGATGGCAGGGCAGAGAACAGCTAAAACTCATGATAAAGAGAGCACTGGTAGAGAATGAGAGCAGATTCCAGGATCTAGGAACTAGAAACGATGAAGCCCAACCACCTTTTTGGCATAGCAAACTGGAGGATTGTCATTACTAGAGATTTTGAAGAGCAGAGAGTCTCAGGAGGTTTTAATGAGGCTGTTAGTAAACTAAAGAGTGATACAGGTTGTCTTGATGGCTCAGATCTGCTTTGCCACTGGATTCAAGCTTCTCCTTGTGTTTGCTTTCTTTGCCCTAAGTTGGCAGGGTATGCCCAAACGTGGGTCTCTTGCTCACTTTGCCTCAGGATTCAAGCTAGCCTGCCTGATGAGTGGTGTTACCCAGAAACCAATCCCAGGATACTTGTTTCCTGTTCAGGGAAGACCTGGCTTGGCAATTCGGGCTGGACTGCTCCCATGAGGCACAGAGTGAAGACTGATTTGCCTATAGCTGGGTGTGAGCAGAGGTAGTGAAGTGAGCTGAAGAACGATGATGGATTCAACCCAGATCTGTGGCTAGGGGGTGAGTGCCTGAAAGGTTTCAGTACTCAGAACATCTTTTCCATGTGTTTGCTTTGTACTAAAGGATGACAGGGTATTTATCTTTATCTTAAAATTTAAGATAAAGAGTGCACTGGAAGAGAATCATAGCAGATTCCACGATCTAGGACCTAGAAACGATAAAGCCCAACCACCTTTCTGGGCTTCGCAAACTCGAGGATTGTCATTACTAGAGATTTTGAAGAGCAGAGAGTCTCAGGAGGTCTCAGGAGGTTTTAATGAGGCTGTTAGTAAACTTAAGAGTGATACTGGTTGTCTTGATGGCTTAGATCTACTCAAATTGTTTTCTGGATTAACTTTAGAAGTGGGTTGAAGAAATTCGGCATAAGAGCCTTTCTTTTTCACCCATTAGTGACTGCGTTGCAGGGACACTTCTTTTCTTTGGTGGTAGTTTCCCTTTTTTAGAACCACATAGATTGGGGTAAAAGCAACCGTGAGGGGAGGTACTTGCAGCCTCCATCGAAGTCCTTGAGTCCAGGTTAGGGAAGCCCTTGGATAAAGATTTGCAAAGGTGCTATATGTGCACACCACATTAGGTGCCGTTTGTGCACTTAAATATACACAAAACATGAATCTACACTTGCAAATTGATTTACTTGCACATACTCTTCCACCTGCTTGCTTGTGAGCAAATGTGCTCGCTGGGGTTTGAAGATTGACATTGACTTGAGGCAACACCCACACATTTGTGAGTGTGTGGGTGTTGGCAAAGCTCATGGTGAATACAGTTGAAGTTTTACTCCTGTCAATAAAAGGAGTAAATGTGTTTACAGCATGAGAAAAGAAAGGTAACACCCCCCCCCCAAATGTATGCATCTGTAGGGCAGGCCTTTCGTAATACAGAAAGTTTTTTACTGATGGAGAAAATATAAATACAGAGGGCCTCGGTTTTGAAAAGTGTTGCATCGCTGCGAGGAAATAGTGATGCAACAATTTTCAGTGCGCCCTCCTTGCGACACCATGAATGCCCGTATTTACTGTACAGCGCTCCATGATGCAAGGATTTTCAGATACTTCAGTATTTCGGACATCTGTAGGCAGTGTAATGACGCATCGCTGGAGTGTGTCGCAAAAGTGACGCTACTCCAGCAACGGGTGATTACACATGGGCATGTCCCATGTTAAAGGCGCCTGAATCAGTCTTACACCTGCTGTGAGGAAGGCGTAAGATTTTGATGCAGTGAAATGGCGTAGTCAAATCTCAGATTTCACTGCGCCACTTCTACTACTCTTTTTTGCGGGAGAACGCCCACCCTACATATATTATACCCCGACACAGATTTAATGTAGCGCAGGGCTTTACAAAGTGACGCATCTGCTTAGATGCATCACTTTGTTAATATGGTGCAACGGTGGCACAAAGGGCTCATAAACAGGCCCCAGAATGCTTTAAGTGCATTGTCACTCGTGCAAAGTACTCGTGCATGCATAAATGCTGATACAAAAATGCCTTTGCGTGGAAGGAACTTGGAATTCACAAAGAAGAACCTCTTTTGTGAAACGGATTGCTGCAGCTTCCTGGGCTCCTCCTGGAATCCCCTTGAGTTCCCCAACAGTCCGAAATGTTGTCCAAATATAGGAGGAAATCCTCAGAGTACATTTCTGACTTTAAGAATCGGGCCCATAAAAAGGTGCTATTGGTCGAAGTTGTCTTTGCTACAAAATATTAGGACAAGGTGACTGAGAATGTTTTACAATCATGATCTCTGAGTCAGGGAGGTTATCTTTTTTCGTAAATCAGCTTGGTTTATTTTCGAAGTAGGCCCAAATTCTGGTAACTGGAAAGAAATCGAATTATTTAAATGTTTTTGTGTTTGCATTTGATGTTCTGCAGCATATCCAGGTAAATTAAATTGAATTCATCACCTATTGCATGCAGCACCAGCTCGAAAGGCTGTGCAAAGCACACACGTTGCTTCATGGTAGTTGATTAAAGTTGTGCTTATCTGAGAAGTGACAGGTTAAACATTTGCAATGCTTCCTTAGCGACAGCAGAAAATGGAAAGCTATGGGTTAGTACGAATTAAGGTTTGAAGTAGCTTTCTGGTCCCCGTGTGCCTTCTTTTTCTTCCTCAGTCCTGCATCGCCATCTAGTGTACACGCTGCAGTATTTTCTGCACTCTGCCACATCGCTGAATGCCTCGCTAGCTGGGCGTTTTGTTGTTGAAGTGACTCTTCCTGGGTTCCGCCTGAGAAGACAGCCTTTAATTAAAAGTGTCACCTAGTCTGTTATTTCACCTACATGTGCACCGTTTTTATTTGAAGGGTGGTAAAATAGAATAGTAACATCAGTTAAATTGCTCTGCTCAGGGCTTGAAATGAAAATATAGAAGCGCAGGTACTACTTGTCTTGTCCCCGAGTCCCAGTTTGCTGCTGGCTGAAGAAGTGCAGGTTGTGAGCACGTAAGCCCTAACACGTAAAATGGTCATGTAAATGACAAACATTCACAGACTGAAAAACTGTATAAATCACTTCTGAATCTGGTATAAAGCAACTAAGAACTGACTGTCTATGTTGAACACGACGAAGGCGATTTGCACCAATTCTTGTCCATTACAGAATAAAAAAAGAACGTGGCACCACTATCCAATGTCCCACTCTTTACCTGCATAACACAGTCTTAGACTCATGGAACAGGAGACAATTGGGTTGGCTGTACCATTACCCATCCCCAGGGGCGGAGCTTCAGGGATTGGGAGGGGGTTTGGGGTGTTACATCTCCCTAATAAATGTATTTTCAGATGAATAGTTGGGTACAGGTGCTTTCAGTCGGGTATGGTGAGGTGTCTGTCGGATTTCACCTGTGATTTTTGCATGCACACATAGACAAAAAGCAATACAAAAGGGGATGATGGACGGAGCGTTTGAGCAAATCAAACACTCACCCCCAGTCAACTGATCTGGGTTTAATCCATCACCATTCTTTAGTTCACTCAGCCACCCCAGTTCAGACATGGCTATATGCAAATCAGTCTGACCCTGTGCCTTATGGGAACAGTCCAGCCCGAACTGCCAAGCCATGTCTTCCATGGACCGGAAACAATCATCCTGGGACCGGTTTCGGAATTCATAATCCTCATCAGCCAGGCTATCTTGAATCCAGTGGCCAAGTGAGCAAGACAAAAACACACACACTCTCTCTCATCTCTGTTTTGAAAGCCCTAAAAAAGTTTATTTTACAAAATATTGTGTTTCGCTTATTTAGTAATCCTATTCATCCGTATTCCACTCCCTTTCCACTGCCTCTTAAGCCCCTCTCATGTGTCCTGCCTGTCATGTAATATAACATTTGATGTCAGAAAATCTGATGCTCACACCCCCAAATCTTATTGACCAAGCTGTGCCCCTGCCCATCCCGCCTTATTCCACCTGTTGGCAGCAGAACACACAAATATACTGAATTGCATCAAAACCTCACCTCAATATGGGACTCTTCCTCCAATTTGCAGAACACATGCTCTGGCCTAGCCACACACTAGTCTCATGCCTGAACACTGCTGACCCGCCACTCTCAACAGTACGGTACCCCGCCCCATGATGAACTACACATTGAAAGCTCTCTTAGTACAAAGATGAACAAAGGCTTGCACATGCATACACGTTTTCGCCTTATCACTCATGCCTGCCTCACAAAAGATATCAAACAACTAACTTATTAAACCTCCATGAAAGGCCCCATGGTAAATCTTCAAACCAGAAACATGGACATCAATTCTGTTTTCATTCCTGCCATCACCAGCACTAGCAATCGCTGCTAAAATCACAGGTTGATATTTATAAGTTGTCTAGGGTTGTAAGATCATCTAGATAATCAGAACTAGTAAAACATGTGGGGGTGGGGGGAGGGTGTTAGCTAATAGTTATACAAAAAAATTATCCTGCTCATTGGTACAGTACCCTTCCAGCCAGGACCCCCGCCCAAATTTCATCCTGTAGATATTGAAATAACAGCTCCCTCAAAGGCTAGAACACGCATAATTTACATACTCTGGCAAGAATAGCCTGCTTCTAAAATAACTTACAAGTTAGTGACAACTCTGCTCCTCTAAACTTATAGGGACATCTTTTTCAGATATTTATGCCTCCATTGGAAAAAATCAACAGACACTAACCCCAGGCAACTCAGATCTGTCCTCCAAGAGAATAAGCTAGCACTACATTGCAGCTCTTCTGTACACGCCGAAGATGCCACCCTTAATTTACTTATTCCCAAACCTCGCTATGTCAGTATACTTAACCCCATAACATAACGTGTATTTGTAAAGCGCACGTTCACTCCAAGCGTGTTTCTTGGTGCTGAAAAACAGATGCTTATTGTTACCCAACTCAATGGTACTCATTTTATCGACCTCAGATGGATGAAAGGCTGATTGGACCCGCCGGGATTTGAACCTGTGACCAGGAGGCCGAACACAGGACCCTGGAGTGGATGCATTGGTCCACTGAGCCACCAGACCCGGCCCACTGAGCCACCAGACCTGGCCTGAGCCGATTGGTCAGATCTCTTATTATTCAATAGTCTTGGCTAAGTCTTTGCCCAGTCAATCTGAAGAAGTAAAGTACTGACAACGTCAGAGGAATAAAGAGCACAGATCACAACAAATTAGGGTGTATTATCTACTCTCTTGCACTGGATAGACCTCCCTTTACTGGTCCCACTAAGCAATTCAATAAAAAGTAATCCAAAAAATGTTATAGATGCCGTTCAGCCTAAAGTAGGTTCAGATATCCAAAAAACAGAAAATTTACTGTTTTAACAGAGAGCATAACAACCAGACAAATATCCTATCTGCCCTTCTTCCTCTCCATTCAAATGTACATCCCTCACTGTGCCACTGGATCCAAACTGCACTTGTGTGAAGGGGCCGAAATAGGCTGATGTCGGTCTTGGGTTGCTTATGTTCCAGTTCAGAGAGGACCTGGCTTTGCAGTTTAAGCTGGACTGTTCCTATTGGAGTAAGACCAAGGCTGATTTGCATACGGCTACGTCTAACCTGAAGTGGCATGGGTGGGCTAAAAAAGATGGACTCCGATGCGACCCTGAGTAATTACCAGTTGAGATTAATTCACGCATTCCACTTATCACTTTTTCTATTTTTCATTGAAGAAGTCCAGAACGAACGTACAGATCAGTCACTGTGCATATGTGCATAATGCATTTCAGTGATGACTGGTGCAGGTAAGGGTGGTGGCGGAGGGGGGAGAGGTAGGAGTCGAGAGACGACGATAGGTGAAAATAAAATGTAAAAAAAAAAAAACACTGCCTGCCCCACCACTTTCCTCACCGCTCTTACCTGCACTGACTGAAACTGATACATTTGCATGCTTGGTAAAGGTAGAAGGGCATGGCCAGATAGGTGGCTTTAGCAGACATAACAGACTGCGGATACCATTTTTCTCTTTTAGAGTAGCTGATGCTCTTGGTGCTGATTCATGGCAGCATAGGGTGGACATAAGTATGAGTGTATCCTTCTCTTTACTTCTGGTTGGCTTGTGTATCTTTGGGACAGCCCAACCTAATGATACATGTGAATTGCTGAGCTGGAGCATCAGGTAGCCCAGACCACAAACCGATAAGACAGCAGCAAAAAGACAAATAAGCCATGGGCCAGAAAGATTAAAAGTAATACAGGTTACCTCCTCTCCCTTTTAGTCAAGTGTTTTTATTTATCTTGGCCGGCCTTTACTCTAAGCTAAACAATGTCTTGCTACCTGGGAACGCTTTAATCAGAAGCAATCACTGATAGACACACAGATTAAAACACTTTCTGGTGGAGAACCTATCAGTGAATCTGCAGAGAAAACAATACATAATGCACGTTCGCTCTTATAGCTGGTTAATTTTTTTTGTTGTTGCACCTCCATTCTTGGCGAAATCCCAAAGTGTAAGAGCCCAGGCTGCTGATGACAGTAATAGTAATTATTTCGCTTTCTGACCTTTAAGGATTATGCTCACCCAGGTGCGATAGCACAGGTGGCACCAATTATAAGGAGAATTTTATAGTGTTTGTCCTGATGAAGGGGGTTGTAACAACTTAAAAACCTCCGAAACGCGTCGACGCCGTTATAACTGTTAAATCTGGAGTGGTCAACAACATAGGGGCTACAGGAAATAAATAAACCTAGCTTGTTGTTGCACCAAGTTAATCCTAATTAACACCAGCAAGACAAAATTTACTGTCTGTGCCTTTCTCCTTTGAATATGTATGAATTGTATTTTTATCTTTATGGTTTTTAGCAATTGGTTTTATCTAAATGTACATTCTTGCTGAATGTTTTTAAAAAAACAATGTAATAAACAGACTGTTTTGACATATTTGTTTTTTTAAATAATTTTTCCTTGTAAGTGTTTCACGAAGTGTGACAGGTCCAACCGGAATGTTTGAGTTGAGTGAATAAGTATATTTGATTGAGTTATAACATTACACAAAGGGAAACCTTTCTTTTTTACTTGTAAATGCTTAAGGACCAACTCCTCTACAAAAAGGTTCGCTGCTTGCCCCTATGCGCGCTCCGGAACACCTATAATGCGGACGTTGTTTCGCCGCATTCTGCCTTCATATTCGTCTAACTGTTGAGCCATCGCTTCGTGGGAGGAGCGCAGTTCAGTGACTTGTTGCTTGAGAAGGCTAGTGTTGTTACTCAGTTCCTTGGTTGTACTCTCTACTGTGCCCACACGCTCTGCGATTTTTTTCATGTCCTCCCGGATCAGTACCACATCTGTGGCCACTGTGTCGATCCTCACCTCGAGGGACGTTCTAATCGCCGTAATCACCTCGAGGAGATCCTTATTCGTGGGTTCCGCCGTGCCGTACGGGGCCGCCACCTCTCCACGGTCTCTGTAGCTATTGCCAGGCGAATTCTCCAGCTTAGTCAGAGCAGTCGTCCTGTTGTTACGTCTGGACGCCATGGTCGCCGTCCCAGAGGCACCAGCCGGCGTCGGGGTGCGGCCGCTACTTCCCGCCGCTGCAGTGGAATCTTCCAACCGGCCTGTTGGATTTCGCAGAGAGCACCCTAACCGGAGGCGTATTCAACAGGCTATATGGTGCCAATAGAGTTCCACCGGCTCCCCACCAAACTCTCACTGCGGCAAGAGGGGACCGGGGCATGGTTGAGCCTCCACCCTCACAGCACTCACGCCGTCTTCTCCGCAACAGCTCTTGCTGCACCACCCTTTGAGCTGACCAAAGCGATGCGGGGGCTAGGAGTCCCGGGTTAGAACTGATAATAACACCCCCCTGGCGCAGTGTATGACCTCACAGGACCCCGGCGTGAAATACTCCTGTGATGCTGGGGTTCACGCATACTCTATGCCGCCAGGGTCCCACCAGCAGACCGCGCTAGGCCTCAGCAATTTCGCAGGGAAAAGTTATGGCAGGGCGTCAGTACCGGGTCTCCTCATTTCGGCGCAGGGCCATGCATCAGCTACACAGCGGGTCGCGGGGCCGCCACAGAGTATTGTGCCGTCCTGAATCAACGCGCGAGAGTTGCCCCTCAGGCACAATAGTAGAGGTCGCAGGGCCGCTTCCAGTCCCACTCACGTAAGCAGGTCGAGGCCTGGTCGGCGGTCACAGCCCGCACTCCAGCCCCGTCACACTTGGGACCTTGAAGAAGATCTCTGTTGCAGTCCCCAATTCCCAAGCGGAGTGTCAGCAATTGCGCTCCGTCACTCGTCTCGGTCCCCGGGGTGGTAGGCTGCAGCCGCCTGCCTCGCAAGGACGCGGTCCACGGAGCTTCGTACGAGGGTGGTTGCCAACCAGCCCCTAACTTGTCCGCAATGTCGCTGGGCGCCACCGAACAGCGGAGAGGGCATCAGGGTGCAGGTCAGGTCGGCAGGACACAGGATTAGCTGGATAATGCGGAAGTGGCGCTCTGGAGCAAAACTACTGAGTGGCCACGCCCCCTGAAATCAGATATTTATTTAATGTAATATGTGATTTCCCTCAAAATTACACATATTATTCAAAATATGATGCCTTTGCTGGTATCGAGAGTGATTTTCACGAGAGACACCATCGGGATTCTTGTTGGAGCAGAAAAATATCTTGAGACCATGGTACTCAGTGGACACAACACATTTTCTGATCCGTACAGTCTTCTGCCGATGAAAATATGTGAAATTTCATAACTGGCTTTGGAAAAAAGACTGCACAAAATGGGAATTACACTAGATTGTTTGTGTACAGAAAATTCCACATGGTCCCAAATTGAAGCAAGTTGATTTGAAAAGTGCCCTGCATACTTTCTGTTGTAGCACTGCTCTTAAAAGTTTATTTGCTGTTTTTGGGTCGGGTTTACTTCTAAAAGTTATTTAAGATGTTTAACAGGATAAAGATTGCCCAGAATTTCTAACTTGCGGGATGACTTAATCAGAGTTAGGAAGCCCAACCCTAACAAAGAGCACCCAACCATGTTCCTTCGTTGTTTTATTCTGCAGCCTCTGCTTTTATTTCTTTTACTGTTTTGGAATAGCTAATGTCCTTAAAGGTTTGTGATGATATGTCTCTCAAGCGAAAAGGATCCTATTTCAAGTTCTTCTCTTAATGTCCTGTATATAATTGGGTGTAGCTCTGACTGTATTATTCCCTCCCTTGAGGAAGTATTCCAAGGAGCAGGATGTGGTTAGTGCTCCAAGTTCTCAAAAGTAGGGCATCAGGATAAAAATCGTAGAGGGCGTAATTCTGGCTTCTTGCAGTACACCGCTACCATCTCTGAAAACCACTGACTGAATGTATCTTGTGAAAATAATTAAATGAAGGACCTGGGAGGCCAAGCGTATAGTGGTTAGAGGTGGAGGTGAAACTTTTTTTGTAAAGGAGTAACTTTCCCTTTAAATGTAGCTTGGTGCCCGCTGAAATGTAGTTACTCATTTTTCATGTGTGGGCATTGTACTTAAGAGAACTTCTCCCGCCGTCATGAGCGGTAGTAGGGTTTAAAGTCTAGCAAGGATCAGGGAACGAAGAGTCAGCAGTGAATCGCAGGAGATCTGTTACTTGGGTGCTCAGGACTTTGAGTGGGAGGTTGTATCTCAAAATGTTTCAGTTTGTGGTAAAAACTCCAAGCTCTCCGGGCTCTCCTGTGGAAGCAGTGTCTCATGTCTGTATATTTGTGGCTGGTAATTTAAGATGTCATACTTTTCTCGTGGCAGCTGTGTTCTATGACTGAAGTACAGGGATGCTCTCCTTTACTTGTTTTCTTATGAATTCTAAAAAGAATGATTGATGTTGAATATCTATTTTTCAGATCATGTCTAATGGGGATGAACAGTTAGAAAAAGCAATGGAGGAGATCCTGAACGATAATGAGAAGGGTCTGAACTCAAGCGAGACGTCAGATGTGTCCCTGGGAGATCTTCCCTTAAGTCATGCCAGGAATCACCCTCTGCATCTGGTGCTGGACCCATCTGGTGCAGGTATAGTGTACGATAAATATGTGAGATACCTGTTTTTATTAAATTACAAGAGGTTGGTGGTGGTCCTTCCCTAAACTGTGAATGAGCCGACTAGGTCAGGTTTGCATTTCTGCTTGATAGGTTATTGCCAGTTAATCACTTTCAAACTATAAAACTGGCCTGAAACACACTAACCAAATACACTTTTTTTGTGTAGCTAGTAAATAATGACACAATTTTACAGTGTGGAAAAGTAGGTCAGATGTACCATAAAAATACTTTAATGGTGCAACAATTTTTTAAGGGGAACAGCCTTTACAACGCGGGCATTACCACGCGCTGCCATTACTACGCTGCTTTTACTTGCGCTGGAGGGCGATGTTGGCAAAGGAATAGTTTAATTTTCTATTCCAACACCTTCTCTACTGTCAACGTGGGCTGGAGTTGGAATAGAAAATTAAACTATTCCTCTATCCAGCCCTTACAGCGCAAGTCGTTGTAAGGACTTGCGTTGTAAAAACAGCGTTGTGATGGCACGCGTGGTAATAGCCCGCGTTGTAGTGACATACATCCATTTTTTTACCCGTTAGAATCTAACTAGATAGCATTGTCAAAGAGTTTGGCGCATAATGATTCACTTTGTGTTACCCCTAGCTGCCCTAAAATGAAAATCTCATAATGAAGAAAACGTTTTTGGCTGTAACAATTTAGGAAGTGGCAGTAAAATCCATTTGCTAAACAGAATCCTTTAGCAGAGTTAAGCTGTCCTCTTAAAGAAGAGGAAATGAAGTTTGCATTGGTGGGTTGGAACTGGAAAGGCATGCACAAGAAAATCTTGCATGGAAGATACTTTAGATCAGGGGTCTCCAACCTTTTCTGCAGTAAGAACTACTTTTGTTCAATTAAAATCATCACGAGCTACTAATATTATTAATAGCGTAATAGCAATCATATCAGACAACATTACACGAAATACAAGATTACCTGCAGTGATCACCTTGGTGCTGGTTTGCCATTGGTAATGCAAAAAAGGCTGTCAATTTTGAATGCTTCTATATGAAGAATACATAACAACCACAGCTTCAAAACCCTTGGCACCCAGGTAATACTGGTAATAAGTCTTCCCAAAGGCTGCATGATTTATTATTCAAATACCAGCTTTAAATATTTTGGACATTCAACCAAACATCAGCTAACGAGTTATGAAAACGCACACATTTTGGTCCCATATACAAGCTTTCCAATTTTAGTACATATATATTAATTCAACGAAGCAAAAGCTTCTAATTTAATGGGCTAGCCTGAACAGAGGAGGAGAGCTACTTAAAAGTAGCTGGAGAGCTGCCAGCAGCTCTCGAGCTACTCATTGAAGAAGCCTGCATTAGATTAGAATATTTTCATTGCATCTTTTAGAAAGTTTCTGTGTGCGGACGTCTTTACTTTCTGAACAAAAATATCTACATATCAACTTCAACTTTTTACCATGACAGCAAAGGTGAATGAATAAACACACAAGAGAGTTTTGGGAATACCACTGTTCCTTTTTGACAGACTAAGGCATCCAGACGGCAAGCACTGCTTAAATAAAAAGGTCATAAGCTAGCAATTAAATTGTCATCATGTGAAGCAGAGTAATTTTTTTATTGCGATTTTAAGCATAATAATATTGCATACAAGTGAACATTAACGTACCCCCAGACCGCCGGTGACCATATACGCCAAAATGAACAAATATACAGCCACATGCATCAAGCTAAAAATCGGTCGCAAACGGGCAGATTCTCAGAATCTGCCCCTTTGCGACCGGTATTTTTGCATTTGGGATGCATCATCCCAAATGCAAAAATCGCAATTTAAGGAATCTCTAAATTGAGATTCCTTAAATTGCGATTGCCTTTAAGCAATCCCAGATTGAGATTCCTTAAACGCAATGCATCAAAGTAAAAAGATTAGCGATTTCGCTAATAGGAGTAGCAAATTACCATGAAGTTGAACTTCATGGTAAATTGCAAAACCTTTGAAAAATGCACTTTTGTTTTGTTTCATGTTGCGCACACACATGCCCTTAGGGCATGTGTGTGCGCAACATATGTGCACAGATCAATTTCAGGGGTGCAACAGGGTGTCATTTTGACACCCTGGCAATCTTGAAATTGCATTCTCAATTTGCGATTCTCTAATTGAGATTCGCAAATTGAGAATGTCTTCCCATTCATTCCTATGGGCCACAGGGCCCATAGGAATGAAAGGGGAGGTATTCCTTAATTGCGATATGCAAATTGCGAGTCGCAATTAAGGAATGTTTAGAAATCGCTATTTTTTAAGCGATTTCTACATGCATACGGTTTTGCGATTCCTTAATTGCGATTCCTTAAAAATCGCAATGAAGGAAGTGCAAAAGCCACCAATGATGCATGTGCCTGATAATGTTTAATATCGGTCCCAGGTCCCACAATTATCCCAGTTTCCACTGATCCCCCAACTTCCATTGAGAGGGTGGCGCTCCCCACCCCATTAGACCACCTCACTGCAACAGAGAATATGCTGGGCCCACCGCAGCCTCTGGTTCCGAGCTCTACAGGGTGGGTCACCACTGGCCACTTGGATTACGGATACTAAAGCGGCATCATCCCAGTTCTGCCCCAGCCGCCTAGTCTTTAGGTCTAGAGCGGATTTGAGCTAGCTCGGAGTTGCCCTCGGCAGGAGGCTGTATATCATAGCTGTTTTTCACACTGTGGGCGGGTCTTTGCCCCCAGCACAAAGCCACTCTGTGTTTAGCCAGCAGGCGCAAGATTGCAGGGAGTTTCCGTGCTCCAGCTAGGACACTCTTAACACAACCCAGGATAGCCACCAAGGGTGCTTTGGGGACAGAGGAGCCAGTCACCTCAACCACAGCCCAGAATACGGATGTCCAAAAGGCCACTATAATAGGACACTGCCACTTCAGATGCCTTGTCAGTTCATCTTGTGTAAGGCAATTACACAATTACATACTGCTAATGTAGAAACTAAATGTGTATTAATCGTAAACCGTAATTGGGGATAGCATGCCTGTCTGAATGCAGCACGAACGCCACTGTTGGAAAGGTGTGGCCAAGACAGTAATGGAGACGGATACGTAGAGCGAGCTTCTGTTTGTAGTCCCTGGAGGCAACAGAATCCTGATGGCCTTTCGATGCTTTGGGCTCCCAGAGGGACACTGAAGGCACTGGTGACCCTGGAAGTACTGGTGTATGTGCTGGCCCCGAGAAGAATTCTGAGAGCTATGTGCAAGGGCGGGGTTTGAGGCAGAGCCCAAGATGGCGCTAAGTAGAGTGCTACTGCGCTAAGCTGTGCAGCAGAGACCAGACCAGTGGAGCCTGACCTTGGGGAGTGGCGATGATTGGCCTGATTCCAGGATGGGCCTAGAGGGGCGAGCACGGTCAGTAGTTGGTGAAGTGTGGCAGCCTGCGACCCTCAATAAAGGTGAGGAGACATGACCCCTCCCAAAGTGGAAGTTTAGCCCCCAAAGTGAAGAGACTGACTGAGAGGCAAAACGCTTGAAGCCTGGGTCCAAAAGAAAGGCCCTTCAGCTCCGATATAGGTGGAGGGGAGCTTTGTGCCTTTTCATGGGTTCACACAGATAGGAGAGAACTGGCTTGCGCTGGTGTGGTGCCATAAGCTGACCTGCAGTGGGGCTGACAACTAGGGCAGGGAGGACGACCCCATTGTGTGCCTGAGTTTAATGCCACCCTTGTGTGAACTAGAAGAGGTACTGCAAATGATGGGCTGGGCGGATTCTGCTGCGCTAGAAAGAGACTTGAGGATGGGCGTGCTAGACCAAAGGAGATCAGATATAAGCACTACATTTACATTTTACTGACCCAGCGGCTGAATTCAAGGGATTATTGTCCCACCAGGAGAACATGCTACAAGGAAGGGCCCAAGTGCCGCCCGGATGAGCTAGGGTCAGACAAACACAACTGCTTCTAACACGTGGAGGTTAGATCCCTGTTTCATTGCCAGGTAAGAGAACGCAACAGCTGTCTTTCCCCTCCTGGGGGTGACGAAGTCCCCTGATGGCCTGGCATTTGGTGGGTGCAGTGTTGGTGCTGCCAGAATCCAGGCCGTGGGCGATGGTGTACATTAAACAGAACAAACCTCTGCACAGCAATGTAATAACGTGGCTTCTGGTAAGTGGAAAGCCCACACAGAGGCTGAGATGGATCTGGAGGCTCTCACGGACAAGAAAATGACAGCAATTCATGACACTAGGGAGGCATTGTAACACAAAATGGAGGTAGTGGCATTGATGTTGGATTGCTGCATACCGATCATAAGAAATTGTGGAAGAAACAGAATCCACAATGTCGCAGGTCTGACCCACGGTCATGGATCACGCTATCAAACTTTAAGATAATGCTTACATTCTAACAGCCAAGCTAGAAACCTCGGACGGTTGCTCTAGGTGAAATAATGTGCACCTAATTGGGATTCTGGAAATGAAGGAGGGACCCAGCACGGAACTATTTTGGGAGCAGTGGCTGTTGTCTACTGTGTTGGGGGAAGTTCTCAAATCTCTTTATGGTGGAACGCACACATAGAGTGTCCAGGGCTCCCCTCCAGTGCCCCTCCCCAACCCATTGTGACATGATAGCTCAATATCCGAGACCAGGACAATATTTTCCAAGTGGCGCGGTTTCAAGCGTCCAGGCAAATTGATGGGAGCCAGATGAGAATCTACCCAGACTGTACCAATGGAATACAGCGACAACACAAAATGTTCCTCATTGTTAAAAAAAAAAAACACTTGCAACACCTCAACATGAAATATATCTTACTCTGGCTGGCCAAACCATTGTATGTGGTGGGGTGGTAGGAGATAATTCTTTAGAGAGGCCAGCTCCGGAGATTCCACCAGCGGGCACAAGCTCTGTCCATAACACACTGTGACTCTTCTTTAATACGGTCAATAGTGTATAGTATACTTCTCACAGGTGGGCGACAGACAATTGAGCATTGGGGAACGGGTAGTGGTAAACTCGCTGCGCAAAGTGTTGTAGTGGGGGACAGTTTGGAGTGGGGGTTAATGTTTCTGCAACTGGTCTGTTCAGATACTACCTAAACGGTGTGAGTGGATCTGTGAGGAGGGACCAGAAGGTACTCATATATGACACAGGTAGGAACACACTGCATGGTGGGGGGCACCTCTCTGAGCCTCCTGTCATGGAATGGCCTACGTCAGTGGTTCCCAACCTGTTGTCCGGGGACCCCTTGGGGTCCACAAAGAGTCCTCAGTGGGTCAGCAACTACATAGAAATTAAATAGTATTAAAAGATTAATAAAGTCTATATAAATAAAGAATCTAAATGTACAATTGTACATTTTAAAATGTACTGTAAATGTGAAGGAATTTGAAATTGGAGACTAAAAATTAAATTGGTATCCTCAGATTGATTTGTGGGAGCAGTGCAAGAGCATCACCAAAATATAGTATAGATGGTGCGTGGCCTCAATTGAATTTAGAAAAGCTCCTACCTTCATATTTTTATTTATGTGTGTTTGCGAATTATAAATTAAATGTGTCATCATTTTTGTATGTGTTTGAATGTTTTTTCCTATATCTGTTGTGTATTATTTGCAGTTCAGATCATCAACAGTGCTTAGGCTGGGGCCCTCGTCTAGTAGTCATGACTCAGTGGGAGGTCCCCAGATTCAAATAATGATTCAGGGGGGTCCCCAAGTTCCAGTAAACATTAGGTCCCCAGAAGTCAATCGTTTGAGAACCACTGGCCTTTGTAATAAATTGAAGCAGGATGTGGTGATGAGGCACATAGCACATCACTTCCCTGACTTAATTCTATTACAGGAAACTAATTTGATGGGCAACAATTGTGGGTTTTTTGGTAGAGGCAAGTACAAAACACTGGTGCATGCAGGCTTTTCCGGAGGCTCGGCGGGGGCAGGGATCTTTGTTCATAGATCCTTCCCATTCCAGGTGACAAAGACGTGGTCAGACCATTTGGGATGCTGGGCGGTGGTGAAGGGCACATGGAATAGGGAGGAGTTGGTTATATCGTCATGGCACCTTCCGCTGCGGCTCCGGGGTGCAGGGTTGGGGAGACTGGACAGTAGAGATTCCTGATGTGCTCCTTATTGTGGGAGGTGATGTCAGTCTAACCCTGGAAGAGGGGGTGGATAGAATACTCACACGGGGGGCAAGAGAGGATACCTGGCAGTCACAGAGGAACTGGGTTTGGTGGATCTATGGCGGGTCACCCCCCCAGAGATCCGCCATTACCCCTATATTTCGTGCGCATACCAGTCCCTCTCCAGACTAGACTTCTTTTTAGTGGCAGTGACTTAGCTGGGCAAATATCAGAATACTTCCTGAAAGTTTAGACCAGTGGGAGCTGACAGACCGGGGCCATGTGGAAGCATGTCCAGGAAGTGACTGAAACACACTTCAATTGAAATAAGGGCTCAATCAGGCATTATGCCATACAGGTCTACAAAGCACAACATCTGGCAGCTATTCAGCTGTCTGGTGTAGGGAGGGCTGGTGTTGGAACCAGCAGTGCTCTAGGCGTGAAACACCGAGAAAGTGTTTAATGCTGCTCTGGCGGATGGACTTTGGTGCTTCCTTTCTGACCTGGATATGTCTCCTCTATCAAAGGTTGACAGCCTGGGTCTGGGGCAACGGCAGTATCTGAGGGGAGTTCGAAGTGGGCAGGAGCACACGACAGGGGTGTCCCTTACCTCCTCTGCTTTTTGTGATGGCGACTGAGCCACTGGCTATCTGGTTTCATTGTGATGCCCTGAACCGGGGACTTCACTGGGACTTTGAGTGGGAAGATGTTATTTTGCTGTATGTAGAAGACATCCTATTCTCTAGTATTGTGTCTTTTATAGATTCACATGCTTGAATCTTCCCCTTCGTCATGGTCGGGGTCCCACAGTAACAGTAATAAAGGCAGTGCTAAAGCATTAGCATTAAACACCATTGAAAAAACAATAGGTTAGTAGCCAATTCATAGATTTAATACTCCCAAACTTCAGCCAATCGTTGCAGAGACCTTGAAGCACTCCTCTCCTGCAGAGCCACCATACCTCAGATTTGAGCACGAGTGTAAGTAATAGAGGTATACAATTGGTGCGCCTTAACGTGGTGGCAGGAGGATTACATGTGAATCTATAAAAGATATCAATACTGGAGAACCACAGTGTACAGGTAAGTAACTTGTTTCTTCTCCAATATTGTATCTTTCATAGATTCACATGCTTGAATCAGACTAATTGGCAGCATCCAATGAAAAATGGCAGTGGGCAAGGCAAACCATCCCACCATGAGACAAAATTAAATACGATTAGTCAAACCCAAGACGTTGAAATTGTACAATATCAAGAAATATATAGCATAGCATAAAGGAACCATAATAAAAGTTCTTAAACTGGTAAACTATTACAAACAAAATAATACAGGTGATTTGCGCTCTTGCAGAATAAAGATTAGTTTAGGGCATCCCTGAGATAGTTTTCATTTAATTTTTGGTTGTTCTGCTGCATGGATCCCAATATAGTTTTGTTTGTATTGTCTCTCCCCCTTCCCTTTGCTCCATCCCAGGTGTTGATCCACGCAGGGATGTTGTGGGTGAGGGCAATTTTAAGAAACCTTGCGTTTTTCCGAAGTGTTTCTTCTGTTCTTAGACAACTCTCAAACTTCCTCCTGTTCCTCTGATTGTGGACATGTGTTTAAATTTAGGGAAGATAGAAAAGGAGCTTACATCGCTCCCCTTCTGTTGTGTATGGATACCCTTATCATAACATGTAGGGTACACCTCCGGTTTTGCTACCCCCATTGCATTACTGAGTAAGAGATCCTTCTCTGTGCTGGATTCTCATCTTTGCTTGGTACTGGATCAGGCAGTGGGACAATTCCAATGGTTCCTGTTACCTTCAATTGTGGAATTTCACACGGTTCCTTTGGAGCATCTGCAATTATTGCCCCCTAAACAGTCTCTTCAATTTTCAAATTCAATTTAATTTTAATGTTTTTAAGGTTTAAACAGAGTTTTGTTGGAACTCAGTTTTGGGATATGAATTTTGACCCCATCACTGCCACCAACTTTCAGAGTTTTTCCCCACATCTTGAAGTGAAGGGACCACTTAGTAGTATCAAATATGAAGCTACATTTGTTCCAAAGTGACCAGGATACTCATTACTGGTATGAGACAGAAAGTCATTCCTTTTGAAGCCTCCTGATTATCCTCAACTTTCAGGGGTAGCTTGTTTGAGCTGTCACAAACTAATCTTGAGCGGTGGTTTAGAAGGTTACATTAAATTAATTTTGTCAACATTCTTTCTTTCTATCTTTTTCTTTGCCCATCTCCCTCTAACTCCTTCCAGTCATAGTTATTTTGTGAAACGGAGTAACGTTTTAGTAATACAATAAAAATAACAAATTGTAGGAGTCTGCTAACCATTCAAAAGGGTTTGCCGAATATGACAAATGACCGCCATGTTTTGTGATTCTTAGACCAGCTCAGGTTTAAGTTCCATTGAAAAAATACTCCTTGAGGAAATTAGCAAGCCAGTGTCATCTTTGTAGAGTTCAGCATCATGGACAGCTCTGAGGATCTCCATGGTGTGGAAAGCATTTTAACACTGGAGTCTAAAGAAGTGATGTCCAGATGAGGTGGCGAGAACAAAGCCAATGAGTAACCCTGGGGACTCAGTACTGAGCCTGTCCTTAATTTAAGAAACAAGATAACACCTATACCAAGTCAAAACAAAGTTCTTGAAGCCTGATCACCTAAACAAAGTCAAATCAAAGTTCTTGAAGCCTGATCAGAGTCCAGGTCTCACAGTTCCAACTGAACAGTCAGGATTTTACATTTCATTACGGTTACTAGGACTTAGTTAATTACTGGTCGATGATGAAGAATTGCAATGCTTCTGGGTTCCAAATCTTAGTCAAGCCTCATTTTAGGTATCTGTGACCCCAATTTTTAAAGTTGCTGTATCTCCAGAAGCACTAGGTGTGGTTAGAAAGTTTGGTTGTGAGGGTCTAAGGTTATAAAATCATCAGTTGTTTGGTGCAAGGGAGTACTTATGCCTAGCAGAATCACCTCTCCTGGGTTCATCGCTTCAGATATGTATCCTGATAGCTGTACTTCTTTTGCTATCCATGTTGTTGGGCTTCTGAACTGCTGTTGATGGGTCTGAGCAGCTCCTCTTATTTTCTTTTGCTGCATAGAAGTCTCCTCCTCTCTGGCAGCACTTTCAGTCAGGAGGCAGGCTGACCACAGCAGGGCCGTCACCGAATATTATTCTTAGCCCCATGATTGAGGGGACAGTGAGTATCTATCTTCAGTCCAGAAAGCATCAGCATTCCATGCAGGTCTAGTCCAGGTGCACTCTCTAATTACAGAAACAGAACTCTATTTTATCTTCAGTTCCTTGCGGTCACTTCCAATCAAATTCAATACAAAATCAGAGCTGGCATCTGGCTGCTTCTTTACTTGGTTTTTACCTCGGTTAAAAGCCAGGTGTGTATGTCAAGGGGCATTCCAAACAATGCTTAGCAGAAATCTCTGGTGTCGGGCAGATTGAAACCAATAGTGCTCTCAGCATGCTTAGCAGTCTGCTAAAGGGGTGGCTGCTGTCTGGTCTTGAGGACTTTTTTGTGGACTCTCCTGAAGTAGCCGAATATATGGGAGGTTTTGAGTATTCTCCCAGGCTGTGAAGTAGGATATAGGAAGGGTGAATGGATCTAGGGCCAGATGTATCAATATTAGGAATAGTGATTACCTAATTGCGATTTTCTGTGAATTGTAATTAATAAATCTCTATTCCTAATGTATGAAACTCATACAGTTTCATTTAGCGATTCCTAGTGAGTCGCAAATCAACCTACTTCATGCATATTAATGAGGTAGGTCACAATTTGCGAACCATTAGAAATCAACACCATCACAGGGATGGTGGATTTGCTGAGGTCAGCAGACCACCATGTCAGTGATTGCTTTTATATAAAGCAGTCTTTTTTTTAACGTAACCCATTGTCCTTCAAGAAAAATGGGATGTGTTTGAAAAGAAAAGTTTCTTCTTTAAAAATTGTTTTCAAGAAGACGCAGTGGTCCTGTGGATCACTTCCTTCTCGCAAACTTTTTTTTTATATTCATAAATGGAAAGGGGTCCCCAGTGGACCCTTTTCAATTTGTGAATGCATTACCACTACACTTTAGTAGTTGGTAAATTATTAATGTTTTGCCACCAGAATTCGGTCGCAAAACATTAATACATACCATTCCGATTCAGTATTTAGAAGGGACTCCCCTTCCAAATCCCGAATCGGTATTTGCTCGCAAACTAAAATTGCGATTCGGTATCATGCTACAGAATAGCAGTTTGGGTTTGATACATACGAAAATGCTTTTTTGCAGTCACAACTGGGCTCATTCCCATGAATCAGCTTGTTTTCTACCGGAAAAAAACTTGATACATGTGGCCCTTAGTCTTGTTATTGTACTGACTGCCACATATCCACCATTTTGACCTTCCGGAGAGCACGCTCATGAAAAACGTTTTGAGGGCCCTTATACACTCATCTTGAGGGAAACAAGGAGCTACTGGAGTTTACGTAGGTGTGTCAGTGCACCTTGCTCTGGATACAGCGCTCAGAACCCCCCAAAATAATTAATCACTGCTACTCTCTAGTTGCCTCATCATGGAGCATGGTGATTTTCTTTGTCCTGGCTCAACGGATGAGCACTGGAGTCCCTGTAGGCTGATCCCTCGCATTAGAGGTCATCTGGAGATGCCATAACAATTTGAACAGTCAAGAAAATCAAAATAATTCTTGAATGGTACAGCTGGTGCAAAGAGTTGTGGTCCTTCTTTTCCCACATGGGTTGTAAAACTCCATAATAAATTATGGAAAGTGCTGAGTAATGGGTAATTTACCATTCGACTCAGTCACCCTTACCTCTCTCAATAGTTTTATGGTCCCATCATTTGGATGTTCACTTTTGTGGTTCAGAGATGGCCACCATGATGATGGTGGATAATGCCATAAGCCTGTCTTCCTTCCTCTTCAGTCAAACTCATTTCATCCTGATTGGTCCCATGGCCCCCTACATGATCAGCAGAGTTACCCAAGGGGATCGATGATGTCTCCTATGTTGTTCAGCACCTGCAATGGGGGGGGTTGTGGGGCTATGCTTCCTGGGTTTCCATCAACCATTATGAAATCGACGCTCAATTGCCTCTATGGTTGTAGAGGTTAGCTGTATCTAGTGCCAGAGTGACTGCTTCCATAAAGTCAAAAGCTATGGTTTGCCATTCCCTTAACGTTTTATATTCCTCCTGCTCGCTATCAACGCTTTCTGTTCACCCTTCGCTGTTCATTTTGCGTCTTATTTCTCACACATTTGCCATATCTGTTTGTCCTTGTCATTTTCAACTTTGTGCTTTGTAGAAGGATGACCTTTTTACTGCCTGATAACTTGTGCACCAATATCCATCTTTAGTTTTTTCCAGGTTTGATATCTGCAGTGTTTTTAGTGGGTTGTCTACTTCTACACTGCACACTTAAAAAGGCAGTGCTTCATTCGGTGGCCTCTTTGTTGTTTCGTAGGCATATTTGATCACATCATCCATATTATTGTCTGCCTGCAATGGTTTCCACGTGATTTTCGGGAGCCTGTTAAGATAGGTTGTGTGCCTTTGAAGGCTGTCTAGCAGTTTTGATATGTTGCAGATAAGCTTCGGCTGATGGCTTTAAGGTTACCCGGGGCACTGCCCAATAGCATTTGGCCATCTCTTAGCTTAAGAGAAAACTTAAAGTTAAAAGTTAAAACAAGCCTTTTAAGGCAACTGCTCCATAATTCTTGAAGTGTCTTCCACTGGAGCTACACCTTGTTACCAGCCTTGTACTATTACAAAAGGCTTTCAGTAAACTCCATTTCAGCCTGATTTTCCTTTTTAAAGAGGTATTATATGAATTTTTAATTGCATTTTTATTCTTTTGTAGGTCTTTCTTTATTTGGTGTAGTGATGAAGTGCAGCACTCCTATTGCTTTTACTGGTTAGGACTGGGCTTTTCAAAATAAAAGAAAGTGACATTTGGCCCCAAAGAAGGTGCTGTTTAACGTGCAACCTATCTGTAAGGCTCTGTGAGGTCAGAGCATAGAAACTAATGTGTGATATTTATAGCCTGTCTTTAACATGCTGTGAGATCAGATAGAAGGCCATGTTTAGTGTGTAATTTGCTCGTAAGGTCCTGTCAGGTTGGTAGATATGGTTGGTGTACATGTGTACAGATTACTGTCAGTGTTGACCATGATCCATTCAGTGTTAACTGTCTGGTATGCACTTCTGTAACATGTTTCCCTTGTTGCTGTCATATTTTCAGACATTTCAGCACCCAGGCCCCCCTCTCCTTGCAATGATCCCCCAGAGGAGCACAGTGTCTTATTCAACAAGCTGATGTACCTGGGCTGCATGGGTGTCTCTGCTCCGCGGAATGAATTGGAGGCGCTCCGGGCCATGGCAGCCATGAGGACGCAGAGCTCGGCCCCTCTCGCCATCACTCTCTATGTGCCAAATGTTCCAGAAGGTTCAGTCAGGTGAGCTGCGAGGGGTACACATGATAATGGCCACAGGGACTCGGGTATTTGACAAGCCCACCCTGGGCAGTTTCAAAGTACATGGTTGAAGGTTTTCTCTTTGGGGAGGCTATGGCCTGGTGCTTCTGTTAATCAGATGACAGATACCAGGTGTACCACATCACTTCACCATGTTCAAATCCAGTGATCCTCTTTCCTAACATCAGTGGAGCAACACCTAACTTAAACTTCCCAGAAATTCCATTTTAGGGCATTAGACACCAATTTGTATGTGTCAACACATATGTCTACAATACATGGATACAGTACCTACAAACATGTTAATTTTTATATGTAGCATTTATCCAAAGAAAGTAGCAGGTCAGTATTAAAACTCCACATCACTTAGATTCATTCACAATGTACCCTCCATTACCTGTCCGAGGGCCAGATGTACGACCCGCTTTTGCCTGTGCAAACGGGTTTGCGAACCCATTTGCGCATGCAAAAACATATTTGGCCATGTACATAGCCTACTTAGCGAGTCACCATTTTTTTGCGACTCACTAAATAGGTTTTGCGACTTATGATAGCTATTAAGTCTCAGATGTCCTGTGGTTGTGTATTTAAATTCATCTTTTCCCAGACGAGCACTTTGAGTATTTCCCTTCTCTGATAAAGGTGGTCATTGATGTTATTTCTTATTTTGTGATTCTCCTCCCACCTTCTGTGGTCCTCCTTCATCTATTCCACTGACCTCCCCTATGTGCAGGATCATCAACCAGGCCACTGGTGCGGAGGTAGCCTCGTTTCCCATCTACAAGGTGTTGTTTTGTGTCCGCGGGTGTGATGGGACTCCAGAGGGCAACTGCTTCGCCTTCACCGAGAGCTACCGGGGGTCTGAAGATTTCCAGATCCACGTCTTCAGCTGTGAGATTAAGGAAGCCGTAAGTTGGATATTTCCCAAATAATCCTTCCAGCAATGGAACATGTGTACCTGTATAGGCCACATGGGGACTTGTCAGGGCTCTTCATGCACAAAATATCAGAGTTAATACTTATCCCATTGATAAGGCTGGGAGTATTGTAGTGCAGACTCTCTTATAATATGGTTCTAATATGGTCCACCAATAGCTATTACCCTTAAGCAAAGTTGGAAAAACTGTTGTAGTCGCGATTATTGTATTGCGTGCACTGTATGTATTGTTTAACTCTTCTCCAATCCATCACACATTTCTACTCAGACATGGACAAAAGAAAGGGAACATATTGAGAATGGCTATAAACCTAACAGTTCATACTAAGAAGTCAATCTTCTCAGGTTCCTTTGGCTTCTAGCTGCCTTTAGAGGTGAAAGAAATTAGTGTTTCTGGATTTTGAGGACATCCATAGCATTGCAGACGCCATCCTTGCTCTCTGGCGATGAGTCCTGAGCTCCTTAAACTCTGCCTCAAAACACCTATCACTTACAGTCCATACACTTCACGCTCCGCACTGTAGGTTACTGTGGCCCACGTTTTTAAGTGTGTTTATGTGCCTCAAGATTGTCTCATAAGCACCTCGCACTCAGTCCATGTGCCCCCACCTTCCCACACTCTGCTGTTGCGACTCAGCTCCACACACTAAACCATCATAGTAAGCTTCTGACACTTTTTATTTGCCAGAAGTTCCGAACACTGTTTGGTCATGTGATACAAACTCCTTACTCACTCCATTTGTCCTAAACTCTATAATCTCTCTCCTTGCCACCTACCTACTAAGATTATTTAATCTTTGGGCTTCACGCAGAAAGCTGCGTTTACATCGCATGCGCTACAACGCATCCGATTACAATTCAGTTGTTACAATGACTGCGTTGTTAAAATGCAAACCATTACATCGCAAGTTGTTTCTACGACTTGCTGTAGGGGGCGCGCTAAACTAAGGAAAAGTATAATTTACTATTCCAACACCTTCCCTACTGTTGCACACACTGGAGTTAGAATAGTAAATTATACTATTCCTAAGTCCAGCGTGTCCCCTACAGCAAGTCATAGATACGGCTTGCGATGTAATGGTTTCAGTTGAAACAACGCAGTTTTTACAACAACCGCTTTGTAATCGCATGCATTGTAGCTCATGCAATATAACATCGCATATTCTCTTCACGCATGTCACACAGTCTATCCATGTGCCCACATCTCCTTGTATTGACTGATCATGTGCTCCAATCTTCTCTCATGTTATCTAGGTGATCCAGTCCCTCGCACTCTGTTCATGTGCAGAAACGTCTTCACTCCTTGTCTCAAAGCTGTTCAAGCTCTATGTCCCTTTGCCCTTTTACAGCGTCTGTCTCTGCTCAGCTCTTCACTCTGTCTTTGCTTGTGTCTAAGCTCTTCACAAAGTTTGTCACTGTTTGGGACTCTCCATCATTTTTGGTCCTGTCAGCGAGCTCTCAACAATGTTTGTCCCTGTCCACATGCTTTCCACTATGTATGTCACTGTCTGCAAGCTGTTCAGAGTGTGTACATGTGCCAATCCAATGCGATATGTGGAAGGAAAAAGAGATGTGTAATTTAGAAAGAATATATTGATATGCATTTATTTGTGATCACAAAAATGAAGAAACGCCAGTCCCTGGACAGGAGTCCTCCAGTAGTTGCCAAAAAGTGGAGCTTCCAGAGTGGTGGACTGGCCCAAATTTATAAACTACAAAGTGGGTATACCTAGGAGAGAAAGTTTCAATTGGAAAATAGAATAACACATTATAGAAACTACTGTTCTAATGTAGGGTATTTTGCTGTAGGTGATGGCGTTCAAAACGTGTTTCTATTGCTTTCTCACAGCTTTCTTTTCGCTTATGTCGGTTTTGCCCACTGACACTTTTGGCCCAATCATGTTGTTTTTCAAGCTCTTCACAGTGTCTGTGGGCCCTAGCTTCTCGCACAGTTTGCCCCCGTGTGCCTCCAGCTGCTCAAACCATCTGCCCATGAGGGACAATAATATGTGTTCACTATAAGAACACTGTTTGTTGTTTCCTATACAAATGTCTAAATAATAAAGATTTTCTGAACTGAAGCTCAAGGCATGTGCACTGCAGTTAAATTCACCTTCTTGTATTACTGAGTTTGCTGTATAACACTGTAATAGAACTACAATATTCGGTACATAGAACAATATAAAATGTTCAATGATATCTTCATAGATTTATAGGTCAGCGTAAGATACCATATTGTCTGTCTTCATGCCCAGATATGGCAGTGGCACCAACATTATGTGAATAGTCCACTTCATTGGAGCAAATCCTTGAAGGAGACCTTGAGAGTTTCACAGTTGTAATGTTAGGAGATCATGTGGACTCAAAAGAAACCAGGGTTCATTATTGAGAGACTATTTGAACATCACTTGGAGCATCTACACGTTCAGCTTTTCCCTCTTCATTCTCAAAAATGTGGTTACAAGAGGTTTTTTTTCCCAATGATTAATTGGAATATAAACCTAATCAATCCCACTTAATTTAAGTGAGATAACAAAGTCAGTCAGCAGAGTACCTGTGCGTATTTAAAAAAAAGTAAATATATTAATGGTTAAAATGTATGTAACATAAATCATAAAAGAACTTTAATGCATGTTAATTAAAATCAAGTACATTTTGAAGAAATTTCCCATCATATGTAAAATAATATAAAATAGTACATTCAAATATAAGGAGTAAAGTAGGCATTCTCCACTGGCTAAAACTATACATAGTGCTGGTACCTGATTTACATAACCTAAAACCCACAACACAGTTCACTTAATGAGCCATGTTTCTCCCTATGTTAGTGAATGTGCTGCATCAAACATTTTCATTGATTTCCACATCATCTGGCTATCTTCCCAACTTAGGCACAGCACAGCAGTCTCACAACAAGTTTGTGTATTAAGAATTAGACTTGGACACATCCAAAATCTACATTCAATTGATAATGCTGGACAAGGGTTTATTAAATGAATGCAGAAATCATCCACATGTTCACATAAACAGCATCTTGACAAAGTAATTGAACCTGTTGACCAAGACATTTTTAGTATTGCTTAAGACAGCAAGTTGAATGGAATGCAAATAATATTTTGTCTGGTGCATGGAGAAATGTGTGGAAAGTCAATGGCAAATGAATTTGTTACATGGTCAAGGAGTTTGTTTGCAAGATCTCTGTCAGATCCAAAGAAGTTATGTTTCTTGAACTAATTTGTGACATGTCTCCTTTACACTTCCAGTGAAGAACAGCCATCCTAAAACCCTTAATTTTTCAGCTCTTCTAGAAAATTTCAAAAAGGAGTCAGTAAGTGTGCTGGATTCCCAACAAACCAAACTCTTGAAAAAAAAAACATAACGTGAAATTCTTGATCTGACTTTCTATCAAATACAATGTGTATCCTCATGTAAAGTGTGCCAACATCTAAATGACAGTGTCCTCCCAGCTGTTCAAGACCGCTACCAAATCAGTAAAATAATTTGAAGGGTGCAAAGTGAACATGTGCCCATAAAATGTTGTATGTTAGCGAACACTGCATAAAAGTATGCATTCACAGAAGGTTGAATGTGCTTACTCATATGTAACGTGTACAATCACAGACGTATTGGAAATACATTAGGAAAAATAGATATCCTGTAAAATGTCTACTACCATAACTTAATCTCATTATCAATGAAGATGATAATGTTGCAGTGTTAGAAATTAAGATCATTTTACTTGCAAATCCCTAGGCTATTTCCATCTCCTTTTTAAAGATCCGCTATCAGCATTAAGTAGCTCACACCATTGTTCCTAAAAAATAACTCTTGAGTCTGTTGCTCATTTTTGTCCCTGCACCTGAAGTATCCACTTGGCAGGTCCTCGCTTATCCTCACTATACCCTCAGCTCCTCTTTTGCCACCTGTTTTTACTCTGTGTTTGTGACTTTGCATTTTTAAACATTGTGTGCAATTACGTGAGCGCGCCTGATTCACGAGCGTGCTGCTCAGACTGAGACTTCCTAGCGCTGCTAAGCGCTTCGCCTGCTCCCTTCTCCTTACCAGGGATTTCAGACCGCCCTCGGCCGAGTATTGACGCCGAGGGCTGGGATCTGTTTGGGGCCGCCATCTTGGGGGTAGGACTCTCCGCCCTCGCGCTCTAGTAGCGCTACAAAAGGGAATCCTGCCTGCTAGTCAGGGATTACCACCTGCAAACAAACCATTTCCCTCCTGAGGCGGAAAGCCGGGAGGTCTCTCCTCTTTTCTTTTGCCACCTGTTTTTACTCTGTGTTTGTGACTTTGCATTTTTAAACATTGTGTGCAATTACGTGAGCGCGCCTGATTCACGAGCGTGCTGCTCAGACTGAGACTTCCTAGCGCTGCTAAGCGCTTCGCCTGCTCCCTTCTCCTTACCAGGGATTTCAGACCGCCCTCGGCCGAGTATTGACGCCGAGGGCTGGGATCTGTTTGGGGCCGCCATCTTGGGGGTAGGACTCTCCGCCCTCGCGCTCTAGTAGCGCTACAAAAGGGAATCCTGCCTGCTAGTCAGGGATTACCACCTGCAAACAAACCATTTCCCTCCTGAGGCGGAAAGCCGGGAGGTCTCTCCTCTTTTCTTTTGCCACCTGTTTTTACTCTGTGTTTGTGACTTTGCATTTTTAAACATTGTGTGCAATTACTTGAGCGCGCCTGATTCACAAGCGTGCTGCTCAGACTGAGACTTCCTAGCGCTGCTAAGCGCTTCGCCTGCTCCCTTCTCCTTACCAGGGATTTCAGACCGCCCTCGGCCGAGTATTGACGCCGAGGGCTGGGATCTGTTTGGGGCCGCCATCTTGGGGGTAGGACTCTCTGCCCTCGCGCTCTAGTAGCGCTACATAAAGCCCCTCTTTCCCTCCGCGCAGCGGACGCGTACTGCGGCCGCGCCTGATCTGCGCCTGAGTCGCGCCAGAGTCCTGCCCGTCTGCGCCCGTCAGCGTCCCGGAGGCGTGAGGCGTGGCAGGACCCCTTGGTTTATCTCCTTTCTTCTCCCAGCATTATTATGTTGTCGTATACATCCAAGGAGCTCCACTCTTTGCGCTCTGTGGAAGCCTCTTGCTTCTCAGTTTTCCCGGGGCGCTACAGGGGTAAATATAAATGTCCAGGCTGTAAGTGGCATCCTACTAGGGTTCTCCCTACTACCCCCCTCACGAAGGATTGTAGCATTATTCACCCTTGCTTACTCCTTAATACCAGGTCGCTGCCCAGACATACTCAGGAGATTTATGATGTCCTCTCAACTAACAACCCTACCTGCCTTATGCTTACTGAGACCTGGTTATATGAATCATCGCAACCGGATATTGCGGCTGCTATTCCACCTGAATACATCATATATCGACAAGATAGAGCTAAGGGAAGAGGGGGAGGCGTTGCCCTTGTTGTAAAGAAATCCTCTACGTGTGCTGTTGTGCCCATGCAGATTATCACGGGTTCCGAATCTCTCGCTTTTACCCTCTCCCTATCACCTCAGCAAGCTGTGAAGGGCCTTCTAGTATATCGGCCTCCGGGCCCTGTAGGGTCCTTTTTTGAGGACCTCCAGCAGGTCCTAGCCACACTAGTTCTTAGATCAGAACATTGTCTCTTGGCGGGAGATTTTAACTTCCATATGGAAGATCGGCAGGCTAAGGACGTTGTGAAGCTATTAGATATCACATCTGCCCTGGGGCTGCTCCCCTATCTTTCCGGCCCGACCCATGACAAAGGCCACACATTAGACCAGGTCTTTTCTACCTCACCAATTACGGTCACTGCACTCGTGCCTGTATTGTGGTCTGATCATCATCTCGCTCATTTCCAAATATCTGGCACTGAGAAACCATCTATCAGAGCCCCCAGGCAACTGGGAAGGAACTACAGGGCGTATCAGCAGGTCTCCCCTGACATGTTATCTCAGGCCCTGGTGAATCATCCTTTTTCCGTCACGGGGGATCTGGAGCTCGATCTAGAGACCCTGCAGTCCTGGCTCTTAGCTAGAGTGAATGAACTAGCGCCTGCACAGCCCCCTAGATCAGACACCAAACGATCTTCGGCCCCGTGGTTCACGGCAGAGGTCGCTCAATCCCGCAGACAGTGTAAAGCCGCTGAACGTGCATGGAGGGCCTCTTATGACGGGGAGGCTAAAGAGACCTATAAGGCCATGATGAAATCATATCATGCTTTAATCTTACAGGCTAAGAAGTGTTACTTTGCTAGGAAAATTGAGGAAGCAGCCAACTCCTGCAAGGAAATCTTTCAGATCGTACGCGAATTCACTACCTCCCGCTCGATCTCGGACCAGGAGGCTCCAGATGAGAGCTGGGCGAATACCATTGCTAATTTCTTTACAACTAAAATTAGACAGATTCAGGAGTCCTTCTCTCCGAGACTGGCAGGGGACCATTTGACTCTGTCTAATGAGATAGCACACCAGCCTATCTCTGGCCCGGCCCTTCTGGACTTTCCGCCCCTCACAATGGTTTCATCTCTAGCTCTGATGAGGAACCTGAAATCTGGCTCACCTTGTGATCCTTGCCCGGCAAAATTTTTAGCCAGAATGGCTGATGTTGTCAATCCATTAGCCAATCCTATTTTGAATCTTTCTTTGAGTCGGGGATTTCTGCCACCTTCCTGGAAACAGGCTATGGTGATTCCCCTTCTTAAAAAGCCCAATCTTGCCCCAGAGGCTCCATCCATCCTATTTCGCTCCTTCCAGCACTGACTAAAATCCTGGAGAAGCACGTTCATAGCGTGCTTTCCAACTTCCTGGAATCTAATGAGCTTCTTCATGCGTCTCAATCGGGCTTTCGATCCAACCTAAGCACTGAGACGGCGCTTCTGGAAGTGTCAGAGATTATAAAGGAGGTGCTGGATGACGGAGGCAGGGTGATGTTAGTCATGTTAGACTTGTCGGCGGCTTTCGACACCGTCCCCCATGAGGATCTCCTCATAAGACTTCATGACATCGGTCTTGGGGGGATGGTGCTGAACTGGTTTTGTTCCTTCTTAGCCAACCGCCGGCAAACGGTCTGGGTCCCTCCTGGATCTGCCGAAATGCCGCCATTGGGAGTCGGAGTTCCCCAGGGCTCAGTGCTGAGCCCAACTCTATTTAACATCCTCATGACCCCTCTGGCGACTTTGGTGGAGTCCTTCGGGGCCCAGATCGTCTCATATGCTGACGACACCCAGCTTCTTTTCACCTGCCGTAAGAGCGAAGAATTCGATGGGGAAAGTATCCGTGAGTGCCTTGGGGCTGTTTTTAACTGGTTCCATCTGAACAGCCTCAAGTGTAACTCGGATAAATCTGAGATACTTTTCTTTGGATGTCCTCTGGAACCGAACTGGCATGATTGGTGGCCTGTTGACATGTTCCCTCCGGCTCAGGCGTCCATCTGGGCTAAGAACCTGGGAATTAAAATTGATAATGGGCTAACGCTTAATTCCCAGGTGGCTACCCTTACTGGAACCTGTTTCGGCATCCTTCGGATGCTTCGAAAGTTTTTTCCCCTTTTGTCCCAGGAACACCGGAGAATAATTGTACAGGCCCTCATCGGATCCAGATTGGATTACGCCAACATTCTGTACTTGGGCCTCCCAGAATACCTTCTACAGCGCCTGCAGGTGACCCAGAACGCGGCAGCACGAGCAATTTTTGGATTGCATCGTCGCGCCAGTGCCTCAAACCTGCTGCAATCCCTCCATTGGCTTCCCATACGGAAGAGGATAAAGTTCAAGGCTCTGACATTAGCTCACAAGGCACTGCATGCCACGGGTGCTAAATACCTACAGAAAAGGTTGGCTTTTTACCGGCCGACGCGATCTTTAAGATCGGAGTCTTTGGCCCTGGCCGCGATCCCGCGTATAAAGAGGGCACGCCTGGGAGGGCGATCTTTTAGATACCTGGCCCCTCAGTTGTGGAACTCCCTTCCCTTGTCGTTGCGGTCCACGTCCAATCTGTTGGCCTTTAGAAAGGATCTTAAAACCTGGTTATTCTCGAACTAGATTTCTTCTGTCTCCTTTCCTCTGTGTTTCCTGTCTGTTGTTATGTTTTTTAGCTTCCTTTTCTGGGTCTGGAGCATAAAAGCGCCGGGACACTCCTTTGGAGTAGCCGTTGCGCTATACAAGACCCATATATAACATAACATAACATAACAGCTGTACTCCACCAGGCTCCATATGCCTGCTGCTATGCCTACATTCTCATCCAGGTTTTGTGCATCCTTACTAGACAGTGTAAACCCCAACCTCTCTCTGCACTATCCCCAATCACATTTGGGTGTGTATAACACAGCTTCACAACCTATGTCATACTATAAACTATGTCTTAAACACTCCCTGTACACCATGACCATGCCCTCTGCTCCTTAGGGAGGCTTTAGACATCCTCAGCCAGGCAATGCTCTGTGTACACCCACAAAGCGTATGGCAGCGGTGATTCAATGGACCACTGGTAATTTCTGTCCGCTATTGCCATTTCATCATGTTTAGATCTTCTGCGCCAATACAAATCAGTCTTTTATTTCAATGTGTATTGTTTCCAGTTCTCCACATTTTATAAAGAATTCACATTTCCAGGGTGTATTAGTCCACTTTGTACTATTTCAGAACGCGGCCCATGTTACCACTCAACTTTGTTTCATGAATTTCTTTGCCGATCTTTGTCTCGTCAGAGCTCATGAAAGTATACAGGTCAAATGCTATGAGATTAGGGAATTAAAAAATAAATAATATGA
Source organism: Lissotriton helveticus (assembly GCF_964261635.1). NCBI lineage: Eukaryota > Metazoa > Chordata > Amphibia > Caudata > Salamandridae > Lissotriton > Lissotriton helveticus. The sequence continues at coordinate 1,864,587,413 of NC_136057.1, forward strand.
AAACGTTGGGTCAAATTTAGTGCTTGTTGGATGGTCTACTCTGTCACAACGTGAAGGTCATCCCATCTTCCTTATTACAAGGGCCTTAGGATATATGGCTGCTAGGATAGCCGCCTTATTACAAGGACTTTAGGATATATGGCGGACGGCATATCCGTCATGTTGTGATAAAGTAACCAACCATCAAGCTGTAAATCAGGCACTTAGTCCTAACCTGGAGCCTCAGCTTTCGCTGCACTGTTTTGGTCCAGTGTGCCTCCTTTTTATTTATTTTTTAATATGCTTGTCTCACTAGATGTCTGTTAAAGGTTGGCATCAGTGCCCCGCCCCAAATATGTAGTCTGCGTGACGCCCAAGAAGAGAAGCTGTCAGTGCTGCTGTCATCTGCAGAGTTACCTTCTCCCTCTTCCTCCCAAAATTCAAAATCACCCTTAGAGTGTCCCACACTTTTGTGGTCGCTGCTACTGATCCCCTGAACCCTTTCAGCTTCTCCACATGTAGAGGTGCTACATCCAGGCCATCCACTTAACTGTGTTTTCACGTTGTTGATATTTTATTTTGTGGTAGGTATTTTTAGTGTGAACCTGGCCTAAGGGCATTAAAGCGCTTTACACCAAGACCAGGCTATGCTACATATTTTTGTCCTTGTTAGGCACAGGGGTTTACCTAGATTTGCCCAAAGTCGAGGGGGGTGGAGGTGAGACTAGTTTTGAACATGGCTCCCCAAAGTCAACAGCTGTATCCTTCACATCAAGACAGTTGAAAACTCAAATAAAAAAGACATCCACAGCCAGTCAGGCAGTCTCTCCTGTGTTTTACAGTAGGGTCTAGATCCATAATTGCAAGCTTCCCTAATACGTCCTTTCATTCCCCTCCCAGGTCAGTAGGATCTTGTACAGCTTTGCTACAGCATTCAAACGTTCATCCAAGCAAGTCACTGACGTCAAGGACTCCACCCTTCCAACACCGGACAGCGATGTGTTCACTTTCACCGTGTCTTTGGAGGTCAAGGAAGATGACAGCAAAGGGAACTTTAGGTGGGTAATGGTTTGGTGCACATTTTTCTGTCCTTGATCTTGACATTGCTTGACTTGTTAAGCCAGTTGTAGCACTCTGTGCCTGCTAAGTTGCCCTGGCCAATAGCTAGGCTGGCGTGCTCTCAGGGGGGTGTGCAACTTAATGAAGACTTTGTGTGCAATGTTCTGTACTCCAAAGTAATTGTGTTTACTTTATATTGAATAATGCTTAGTAGAGGTTGTGTAGCATATGCCAGAAATTGCCACAGTTCCAGTTAGGAGCTGGGCTCAGCCCTACATAAGCGTTATTAGGCTTCATGGTTGCTGCACTCTTTCATAGTTATATCTGACAGAGACTTACCTTGGAATAATCCCCAGGCATCAAACTAAATACAGAAACTTTTCAAGCAGTACCTCTGCATACCGGTAGGTGGCATCTTTCAGCTCTGCATTGGCATTGTATGTGCTGGAAGTGCCTCTTCTATATAGGGGCCACCCCAGCGCGCTGACATCAGTTCTTTTCTTCCCGCACTAGTCAGAGGGAACAGATACCCCTGTCAGATTTTGATTGACTTTTTTCAACATTTTGTCAAGCCTTTTTTTCCCAAAACTATGTCTCCCAGTGTGTATAGGATGCCCTCCAAAAAAACAAGTGGAGTTTAAGCCCTGTGGTTCCTGTCACAGACAGATGTCTGTGACAGACTCCCATCTAGTTTGCCTTTGGTGCTTGGAGAAAGACCACAACTCCAAGACTTGTGAGGACTGCTGCTCCATGAACCCCAAGGTGCTGAAGGAGCACTCCTAGTTGCCAGACGCCAGTCGCCTCCACGACACTCCGGGTCCTGGTTGCAAGAAAAGGCCTGGGTCCATTCGAAGAGTTGTTCCAAGTGCTTGTCATCATGGTTGAAGTCATTGGGTAAGTCCTAGAAGAATTCAAAGAAATCAAAGAGCTATTCAACTTCACCGCACCAGTCCAAATCTTTGGATGAGGTGCTGGAACGATGTCACTCTGGGCCTAGCTTCCACATGGAGCCTGTCTCCACGCCTCCCTGAGATCAACCCCGCCCAACTCTATGAATTTTATGAAGCCATGCACCTCGTTTTTGGATGGGCCGATCCCTCTGGTGCCCCCTCGGGCCCCATGGATATCTCAGGTGCTTCAATTGGATTTCCGGTGGTTCATCCACCCTCAGTGCCAGTCATGCCCCCTGGATCCGGAACAACTTTGGATGCAAGACCGCCGTGTCACCATTCCAGGCACTGTCGACTCCATATTCATAGCCTACTCTGATACGGAGCCAGATCCACGTCACGCGATGCCAACTCCAGCGTTGGCTAGAAATCGCTTTTCCGAGCCGGAGTCTTGGCTGATTTTTTCGACAAGCCTCGAGAGGCATATGATTGGGGTGGATATGAGGAGCTTTTTGGTTGCACCAGTCACCTTGAAGAGGCCAAAGACAATGGGTACAAGGAACTGGTGGATGCCAGTGGTCTGGGCACCTCCCCAGACACTGGCCTGGTCTCTCCTCCTAGTGTGGCTATGGAGGAAGGGGCTTAATTTGCTATCGTGGTGAGAAGGGCTGCTGAGGTCCTGGATCTCACACTGCTCTTGATGGCAATCAAGACGAATAACTTGACAGAGGTACTTCGACCGAGAGTCGGCCCTCAGAACCTATCCTCTCTTTAAACGAAGCCCTCGCTGATGTTCTTCTCAGGGCCTGTGCCAAGCCCTGCACAGGGGCCCCTATGCACAGGATAATGGGCCATCACCATCACATGCTCCTGGAGACCCAGCGCCACACCCCGTAGAGTCTGGTTATCCAGGCCTCTACATTCGAGGTCAATCCTAGTACCTTCCCTACCACACCACTGAATAGGGAATTGAAAAGGCTTCATGTCTTTGGCAAGAGGATGTTCTCTTCCGCCAGCCTTGCACTGCGGTCAGTAAACAATGCGTGCCTTTTGAGCCGATACACCTACATGGTTTGGTATTCAGTTGCGCAAGTGCTTCCCATAGTCTGGGAGGAGGCCCGATTCATACTGACACAGGATGTTGCTGATGGCAAAGACACAGTAAAGTTCACCATTCACTGCAGACTGGATATGACTGACACATTAGGCAGAGTGATTGCGAGGTATTCAGATGCCAGGCTGAGATCTACTGGCTCTTCAGGGGATGTCCGGCATCCCTTATGGACATGACCTTCGATGGCACCCGCCTCTTCAGCGACAGGGCACATTCAGTGCTGGAGCACTTTAAAGACAGCCGGGCCATTGGCAGGTCTTTGGGCCTCTCCATGGCCCCACACGAAACCCCATTCTGCCTTTTGCCCCTTCTGTGGCTATGGTAGGGGCTACCAACTGCATTCATACCCGCCCAGGCATCAAAGCCAACAGGCTACCGAATATTTCAAGGCCATGGTTCCCAAAATGCTCGTGGGACACACAGTCAGAAGTCTACCCAGTCCACCAGGCCCCTTTCCTCGCCCGGCAGCACAGCTTCAAAACTACTTATGTTTGCCCCTCTACCATCATAAGCACCCAGTTGGCAGCAGAATCTGTCATCACCTGCCCTGCTGGCAGTCTATTGAATCGGACAAGTGAAGACTACAAATTATTCAGCGGGGTTACTCCATCCCTTTCCTAAAAACCCCAACAGCCATACCTCATCCTCAGACCAGCTGACAGAGAAACACCTCCTCCTGCTCCTTGGGCAAAGGAGCAATAGAGAGGGTGCCGACATCAGGAGTAGGTCGTAGTTTTATTATGAGCTAACCAGTGGGCACAGCATCCGGGTAATCTCTCTGACCTAGTCTAGATATTGGAGGGGACTGCAAAAGACCTGCAGTGGTGGCTGAAGAACCATGATTGGGTCGGCGGCAGACCGCTCTCCCTTCCTTACCCAGAGCTGACTGTAGTGACAGATGTGTCACTCTTGGGCTGAGGAGATTATGTGGGAGAGGTGGAGATCAGAGTACTGAGGTCTCTGGAGGATTCTCAACTCCACATAAACCTGTTGGAGCTGAGTGCGTTCCGACTGGCATTGATAACCTTTTTTTTCTTCCTCAAGGGAAGGTTAGTTCAGGTGTTAACAGACAATACCACTGCCATGTGGTAGTGCAACAATCATGATGGGGTAGGTTCATGGACCCTGTGCCAGGAGGCCCCCTGCATCTCTGGTTATGGATAAAATGCCAGGGAATTTCACTGATGGTTTAACATGTATTGGGATCTCTGAACGCCAGAGCGGACATACTCAGCCATTGATGTCTAGTGGATCACAAATGGCGGCTCCACCTTGAGGTGGTGCAAGGCCTCTTCAGAGATTGAAGAAGACTTTGGTTTGATCTATTCGCCACTGCCGGAATGCACACTCCCAGCAATTTTGCAATCTAGAGTTTCCATGGCGACTCACTCGCAGAAGCTTTTAGTCTTGAGTGAAACTCAGGCTTCCTGTACTCCGGGCTCTGGTTTGGGCACTGACAATAGGATATCCCCAACTCCTGAGCATGAGCATCGGTCCTCCGAACAGGCTTCTTTTCAAGAGGATCTACTGTCATAGCAACAGGGCTCCGCCTTTATGTGTAGTAATTGAGCAGCGACCGTTTAAAGTTTTTGACCTAGTTCCAGAATGCTGTGATGTTGTTTTGACAGTCAGGCATCCCTCAACAAAGACAATATACATGTGCAGCGGGGTCAAATTTGTGGTTTGGTGTGCTTTCAAAAATGTTGATTATTTTTCTGCACCCTTGTCTGAGGTTTTACTGTTTTTTCTCTCGCTAGCCCACCAAGGCTTTGCTCTGGTCACTGTTAAAGGCTACCTTTCGGCCACATCAGCATTCTTGCGACTGCTGGATCAGCCCTCCATGTTCAAGCCACCTGTTTTGACTCGTTTTCTAAAAAGACTACAGCATATGATCCTGCCAAAACTTTTAATCATGCCCCAATAAGACCTTACCTATTTTTGACTTTATTGATATGCTCACCCATGCACAGTTGCCCTCTACGTTTTTTTACAATAAAAACAACCTTTTTAGTGTCAATTATTTCACCCAGGAGGATTAGTGAACTTCAGATACTTTCTGTGCACTCTCTAACATCATTTTTTTCCAAGATAAGTTGGTTGTGAGAACATATGTCTCTTTTCTGCCGAAAGTAGTATTATCTTTTAACATAGGCCAGGCCATCACATTGCCTACCTTCTTTGCTCAGCCTCACCCTTCCAATAAGTAGGAGATATCAACTCTTCATTGGGTTTGTCAGGCCAACGAAAGGAAATGAATGCCATGCAAAACGGACCTTCTCACGATGGATAGTGATCTGCATTGAAATCTGCTGCACACTGGCAAAGAAGCAACCCCTGAGGGCTTGCAGGCTCCTTTCGCCAAAGCCAAAGCTGCATCCACTGTGTTCGCTCATTAAGTCTCTGTACTGGACATCTGTCAGGCTGCAACATGGCCATCTCTGCACACGTTTACCAAGCACTACTGCCTGTACATTCAGGTCTGTTGTGATGGGCACTTTGCCCATTCGGTCCTCCAGGACCTCTTGGACTAAATCTTTTTGCAGACCCACCTCAGGGGAGGTATTGCTTGGGCATCTATTCTAAGGTAAGGAATCTGCGGCTAGAGGACTTTTTCAGATGAACAAATTAATTTCCTTCGGTAACGCCTTATATAGTAGACACTTTATCTAGCCGCAGATTTCTTACCGACCCTCTCATACTCTCTGCTCCGCGTATTTCTCCATTTAGGGTAACTCTTATGAGATCTTTAGTGTATGCACATTGGTACATTAGCAAACTTCATGGCTCTGAGCTTCTGGTGCAGAAAAGTCACAAAATGTAACTACGCCACCTACTGGCACACAGAGGTACTGCTCGGAAAAATTACGGATCCGGTCTGACGCCTTGGGATGCACATCATCGTAAACGAGGAGGACACCGTTACCGGGGTCGGACAGACCGCCAGGCTTTTACCGAGGAGCCTTCGTAACTTAAAGTCACACAGTGAAGATATATCCGTTCATTTAGCACCTGAAGACGTACCCACCTCTGTCCAGACCCTGCTATCGGCTACCATGTATTGAGCACACCGCCACAGCGGAGCAATTGACTCTCTTTCTCCACCCACCGAACAATCTACAGATACCCTAACCGGGTCGGAATTATCACCGGTCGTGGGGGATTGATTTTTCTTATCTATTAGGACCTAGCCCTGAAGAGTCAGAGTGTATTGTACTCCGACGAAACACGTGTCGGCTGTCGTTTTCTAGAACGAACAGTAAAACAACGAGGATCAACAGGCGTCAACTGCTTTTTCTTTCAGTCTCTCAAATTGCCATATTATATGTTTGATGTTTATGTGTGTGCACAGGTTTTCTGTGTTTGACGCCTTGGGATTATTCTAAGAAAAGGAATCTGCAGCTAAATAGACTCTACCAAATAAGGTCTTACCGAAGGCAAGTGACTTGTTTGTAACTATCCTCTAATGGTGGTGTAGGTGTGCTGATGCTCCTTAGGGCTTTCACAAGAGTTGCTTTTCATAGTAGCTGTTGTACTGCTCCTAGATTTCTAGAAACCCCAATGAAAATGTATGGTGTGAGAGATTATTTGTTTTACTCTGGTAGAATGCTGGATCTTTCACTTCTTTCTCTATTAGTGTGAAGGCGGAACTCCTTTTGGTGTCAGGCGCAGGCTTGCTTTGTTCCTTTTTAAGACTTGTATGCATTCATATGGCAACTTGTGGCTGTTAGAATTTTTCCTTACTTTGGGGTAAAACTGCCCAGCCAGATGGGTAAACCCGAAATATCTCTGGGCCAAATGATTCTGTATGTAGAAGGCTGTGTTGCCGGTACACACTCATGTTGTCTCTCCAATTTTTCCCTTGCAGCCCGGTGCCAAAGGACCGAGATAAGTTCTATTTCAAATTGAAGCAGGGCATAGAGAAGAAGGTGGTGATCACAGTGCAGCAGGTCTCGAACAAAGAGCTTGTCATTGAACGGTGAGTATGGCCTGCGTTTGCTGTGCATGTTGATAGTAGTCCGGGCCATAACCCAGCCATGCCAGTTAGAAGCCGACCATAGATCTGGATAGCAGATGGAAACTGTCAGGCTCAGTTAATATTGGATTCCTCTGCATACTACTGTCATATTTGACCCCCTGCCTGCTTATTGAATTTCAGTTGCAGTTTTGTCTCCGGACCAACCTGTAACTTAGATCAGAGCATCAACAACCTTGTTCTGTAGTGAAAGCTGCTTGTGTTCTCCATCTATCCCTGCTCCTGTTCCATATTCTGAAAATACCACAGTAAAAGAATATAGTGCATTAATACTAGCGTTAAAGCTGATCCAACCACCCGAGCAATACCAAACCAACAATACGTTTTTAGGAGCATCTGCGTCCACATTACCCAATAATTACCATCCATCTTGGCGGAAAGCCATGAGCACAGATGGACTGCATATAATAATCTTGTCTCCAAAGTGGTGGGTGGGAAGATGGTCTAAGCAACGTGTTCTTCTGGAAGCTGAGTAGATGTCAGCCTAGTGCTCCTGTGGGAAATGAGCCAGAAACTACTATATTGTGTACATGGACCATGCTTTTCCCTCCCTCCTAGGCACCAGGATTCCCTCCCACCCTAAATCACTTAGTTGAAAGGACCAACACATCATTAGTTAACAAGGTGACTAAAAGGGGTGCAATGAAAAACAAGCATTTACAATGCAACGGTTTCGCCTTTACAAAAGTTAGAGCTATTGTCATTGTAAATAACAATATTTTTATTTATGTGTTGGTTTTGAAAACAGATAAATAAATGGCATTGTTATTTACAATACCAATAGCATAATCTCTCGCAAATGCTAAACACACACACCCACAGAGAGCCCTCCCACAGAGCCCCACCCACACAGAGCCTCCCCCACACAGAGCCTCCCCCACACACCCACACAGCCCGGGCGCGAAGCTTGACAAACTGGAAGCCCACGGCATGGGGGTCTCTCCTGAGCCCACTCCCCAGAGTGACCCACTCTTTGGGGGAATTGTCACTTCCCCTGATCCCATTAACACTGTTGGACTACTCCAAGCACCCTGGCGCCTTATTACCTTACGATTGGAGGGCTGGCAGGAGTGAGTGATTGTGTGTGTGTGTGAGTGAGTGAGAGAGAGAGTGAGTGAGTGAGTGAGTGAGTGTGTGTGAGTGTGTGTGTGTGTGTGTGAGTGAGTATGCGAGTGAATGAGTGAGTGAGAGTGTGTGAGTGAGTGAGTACTTTGCACCATAGCACAACTCTAAATGAAATCACTAAAATAATGCGTTTTCTGCTTTAACACCCCGCCATTCCCTTAAACAACACCCTGCAGCTTTATAGATAGGCCGGTGTAGCATAGTTTTCATTGAATCCGTTACTAGCATGAAAACGGCGATCACGCTAAGAAAGCTTTTCGAAGCCTTACTAGCGATAGAAGGCACTATCAGATAATCATAACACACTGCAGCTACCTACAGCTCCTCCAGCCTGAACGGAGTGATCTCTCCTGTATGTTTTACATAGTTCTTCATACAGCCTGCCAGATTTCTAAGCACTGTCAGCTTTTGTCAATAAGAAAAGAGGGGAAAGGAGTGATTTGCCCAGGATCACCGCATGAAAGTACTTAGTCACACATGCAGAGCTCTCTGACATCTTTGTTGATCACAGTGCTCTCCGAAAAGGAGCCTCGCACCCAGCGCTTAATTTGCATATTACCGCGCTGCCAGTAAAGCAGTCTAGCCTGTCCACAGGGCTGGGAACTCTTTATTATGGTTACCCAGCAAAGTCAACATTGTTTTAGCCAAAATCCAATTGAACTCCCTTTGGTAGCCGCTGGCCGCTCTCAGCCACGTGTGGACATCCGGCTCGTCGGAGTCTGTGAGGGGTGGGTCTAATTTTGCCTGGTGTATTTACAATAATCAAAACAGATCTCTACCCCTTGCATACGCTACATGGCATCTGGTACGGAGAGCGTACAAGGCGACCAGATCTATGCAATATGTATGAAAGCAACGTAAGATGGAGGGAGCACCATCTCAGCAGGATCGGACAGGGTGCCGTGTCGAAGCAGCACGACAACTCCATGCACCAGCCTTTAATGCACCACTTGAGGCACAGAATGCTCGGCACAAGGTTTTTTCAGGCATTTTAGATTTGTTTTGTGGCTAACAACATCTCCAGAGCATACACAGCAAACAAAGTTGTCTTTTGCAGTTATTTTGAGTTAATTTGTTACCACATAGAAGCCAGCGCCTCGTGTAAGGAAAATAAGCAAATACTGATCATTTCTTCAAAATGCTCGCTTCTGAGCAGTGACATATTACACTGAGGCTCTTCCTTGCCTGGGGTGCAGGAAAAAGTAGGAAGCTTTTATGGAAACAGAATCCTAAAGTTACACTTGTCTCGGCCTCTTTAGCACCCTCAGAAAATATTTCCGCCTCTCACCAGGCCTGGCACTGTTTGTCGGCCCGTGACCTCTGGTCTTTGTTGAATAGCAGCATACATGGTTTGTAAAACCAGTTTTGTGTGTGCTGAGCTATTTTTGTAGCGATGTTTACTTAATTACAGCACACGTGGCAAAGACAAGTTGTGAGACAAGCACTACAGCCGCCGCACTTCTCCCCAGGTATATTTTGCTAAGTCAAAACTGCCACAATTTACCTGGAGAAAAATGCCTCGTACAATACATAACAGGATATGGCAACGCCAAAATCTGTATGTTATGCCCCATTTGGAACTGGGTCTCATTTACTGCAAACGGTATATTCTATTGCCACACATAGCTCAATTACAATTTGTGTGATAAGCATCACACCTCGGCGCATTTTCTTCTACTAAATGTCAGCAGCTAAAACATGTCGAAATTTACAAGGGCACACACAAGCTAGTAAATAATATGACGTGTCGGTGCGTTAAGCACCAAAATCCACACATTAGCCCAATTTTTGGGGCAGTTATAGTAATTGAGGCTTTGTTGTTTTTTCACCCCTTCTTAGAGCCCCTGCAGCTCCACTCTGCCTATTGCTGGAAGAATTAGCCCCACCACCCGAAAGTTTTTCTTAGCCCCCCAAACTTGGCTATAGTTGCGCTTCTTCCCAATACATTTACATTCTTCAACTGTCGGAATACAGGGTGTAATAAATAGGGCACCCTTTTATGGGCCAATACTAATTGTAAAAGTAAACAACACTCTGCATGCTGGGGGGCCTGAACTCGTATGTACAGTTTTAAAGTAAAACTAAAGTCCCAGACTACAGTGAGCTATTAGCTACAATTCATGACTGGATAACGTGGTCACATGGCATAAATTAGAGTGTAGAAAGAGATCCTTTCTGCACGAATATGTAGGATCTCCATGTGGCTCTGAAATTTGATTTTACATATCATTGTTGTCGCATGTATTGGCTGTTCCAAAGGACTCAAACAAAATTAACTAAGACTACAACTCCCAGAATGCTCTGATATGTGAAATCAAAGTGCAAGAATGGAAAGGCGGCGTTCCTGTGACGTGAAGCCATCCGGCCACCCTACAACTAACAACAGTTAAATGATGTGTACGTTTGAAACTAAGTGAAGCAGCATGCAAGTTGTTAGCATTTGAAGTTCTCTGTCACATCATGCCAGCGATGTTCTGAAATGAGTGATTTTAGATTGAGAGGCAGTTCAAGCAGCAACACTTCTCTTCCGAATCAATTATACTAATAAGAGGGGAGGACCACCCAGCGGAGGCTGCTTGTGCTAAAACTCGTGCTGAACTTCAGAGAGCCCTCCTGATTGGCTCCAGTCTCCCTCGCGCACCAGGACTGCCAGAGTGCGCCAAAGCGGTGTTAAGACCAACACACGCTGTTTTGTTGATTCTGAAGGAGTCGTTCGCTGCACACTGCCCCGCAGCCTCAGAGTGGCAAAGACGAACATCAATCACACACTGCCTGAATCAGCCCACACAAAATGTGCAAAGTAGTAACAGCAGCAAACACTCAGAAAAGATGAGCGGAAAACATCGGAGGCTCGTGCCGCATCCAAGACTAAGCCCGCCCCCCCCCCCCCCCACCCACCATTGCTACACAATCCTGTAGCCTGATGGATGCAGGAACGTCATAAAAGCAACGCATACACAAACAAATCAAATATAAATAATGCAATACAACAACACGCGCCGCTGCAACTGACGTGCTTTGAGGGAGATCGGCGTTATCATGGAAAAGGGAAAAACATGATAGATAACATTTTCAGCGATCTGGCTGTGATCTGTGCTCGGTGAAAGCAGCCACAGCTAGCTGTTGCTGGGGTAGCGCAACCCACATAACAGCACAGAACATGAGGAATGAGAAACAGGCTCTGGAGAAAACATGTTTTTTCCTTTACCTTGCAGATTCTGGACTCGGATGTCGCTTATCTGTCCAATCAGCTCCTCCCGCTGGAACCAGTCTCATTCGTGCCCGGCCATGGGGGCTATCCAGGGTGAAATGATAAATGCTGGAAACGCACACCAAACGGTTCAAAGAGAGCGTGGCGCCGGAGGGGTCCTGTTCCTGTGCCTGGGGGAGGAGGGCGGAGGGCGGCCGCTTCCCAGTCAGGGAGCAGAGCAGGAGGCGGACGGCCAGCGCGCGCGCAGGAGCTGCCCTCGGCCATCTCCCGGGACCGGAGAGGAGGGAGCAAGGAGTGCAACAGTGGAGCAGTGATGGGAGGGCGAGAGGACGGGAAGGACACTATATCCAGGAGCAGGGAGAGGGCAGGAGCGTGGAGGGCGGTGGAGTGACCTGTCGGCAAAAGCAGCAAAGTACCTGCTCTGGAGAGAGGGGCTGGCAGCTCAGCGTGGGTTTGCCTATAGAGAGCTAAAAAGCTGCAACTATATCCAGGAGCAGGGAGAGGGCAGGAGCGTGGAGGGCGGTGGAGTGACCTGTCGGCAAAAGCAGCAAAGTACCTGCTCTGGAGAGAGGGGCTGGCAGCTCAGCGTGGGTTTGCCTATAGAGAGCTAACAAGTCAGGTCCCGGGCCGGCAGCCAATCAGAGCGCGGCCCGGGAAATGACGTCACGGGGGTGTCCCGGGCCGGCAGCCAATCGCAGCGCGGCCCGGGACAAAGGGGCGGGGCTTAAAAAAAGCCCGAGAAACGCCCCCGAATCGCGTTTTCCCCGAGAAAGAGCGATTGATAGCCTCTGTCTCCCAATGGCTAGCCTCCATTTATGGACCTAGCCAATGAGAGACAGAGGCGGGTCATCGATCGATATAGAACTCAAGAGGTTTTGCTAGCGCATGCGTACTTCGTACGCATTGCCGAGGCAAAACCTAAAAAACATTAAAGGGTGAGGCCTAATGAAAGTGTTCATTCAATGTTAGAAAGGCAGAGAACAAAAACATACATAACAGTGCTTCATAAAGGCAACACATCTCTCTGCCCTGAACATCCTAAAATGCATACTTCAAGAGAAGTTTAAAATGAGTAGCAAAATATTATAGTCATCTTACATACCACTTGAGTGCACTTTGTGTTACATGTTAGGTATTTTAACAGAGCTCCAAGAACCAGTCAGCTGTTGTTTTCTCTTTCTCACTCTTACCTACTACAAGGCTCAGTTAGACTTGCCAAAAATAGAAAGACAAATAAAACAGCTAGGTGTGTTCGTGGATCTACTCTGGAGGAGGGTGGATGTGTGTGTCTGCCTATCTCTCTCTCTTTCTCGCTTCTTCCAAACTGTCCATCCTCCACACTGACCAACAGATATCTGCTTCAGATCGCAGTAGATTGGCTACAAGGGTTAATTAAGGTGTTGCAACCTTTACAACTCACGTTCCAGTCCTTGTAAGAATGCTCGGTAATGTAATGCATGTTAAACAAAGAGCAGTGTGTGCAACATAAAGTAGTGGGAACAGCACAGTATTACTTTTTTGTCATTTATAAAGCACAAGTCATGGCCACCAGCTTGGCCTCTGGGCACTGAAACAGATTAGCTAGCAAGATACCATGCCTTTGGATCAGTGCTTTAAAAGGAAACATAGAAGTGCTGTAACTCACTATCCACAATACACGTTTGCTCTTGAGAAGTGCAGCTAATCTCCCATTACATGTATTGCACCAATGCTGAGAAGTGCTAGTACTCTACCTTCTAAATTAAAGAAGTGCAGGTACTCCGTACCGGACAGCACCTGCCCATTTAAACCACTGCTGTGGATGACATGAATAGCTGAGCTGAGCAGACGGAAAGGCCTTCACTGCAGGCCTAAGTGAGTGTCATCCATTGTTTGAATGTTTATAGGTGCAATCTGTGTGACCTGGACTCTGATGACACACGACTCCCGGGCCCTAGCAACACATAGCGGGTGTAGAGTGGGGATCCCGAGGTTACGGGGCGGGCTGCAGGAGTTAAACTGTTTAATCTAGGAATGGAGGGCTTACTTAATGTAGACCATGAGGGACCAGGTACAAAGATCTGTGCTCAACTCTTTCCCTTACAAACGGCAACCATAAGGTACAGTTCGAATTCTTGCATTATTGGGTATTGAAAGCATGGCTCTTACGACCACATTCTGCAGGTTTATGGTAGGCATGTGGGGAAGCACTCAACAGACACTATTTGCAAACTCGAACTTGCACTGTGTGCCGGTAGGCCAGGTAACGAAAGATTCTTCTGATGAAGCATAGGTGAATGAAGCCTATTTGAACAGTAGTTAGTGTTTGGCTATCAAAACACTCCCAGCATAACCATTTCTTACCCTCTCCAGTGCTGTGGAGTCTTTTATCCCTTGTGTCTTTCATACTCTACAGCTCGATGGCAGGATGGGAAGGGGTGAGAAGGAGGGATGGATTCTGGTTTGTTGTTTTTGTTTCTGTTACTCATTTAACCTCTTTCTTTTCTCTGTAAGTTACTTTTCCCCTTTACTCAGTTCAACTAAGATATCCTAGAATATTGTTTAACTTTCTTACAGTACATAGGCCCCATCATAAACTCACTGTCACTGAAGACGTTCTCACCTTAACATGCAACAATGTAAAGTTTTGTAGTCATTAGGGACAACAGATTTGCTGATCTTTTCTCACACTCAGTTTGTAAAACAGTCTTAGATGACAACCAGACACTTAAATCTGGGACATGATCACCATGAGCGCAATCAAATGCATGTTCATAAATGCAAATGGAATTAATCATACAATAAAGAGGTCAAAAAACCCCAACTACATTTCTAAATTAAAAGGAAACATAGTACTTCTACAGTAAAGAAAAATATGTCTCAAGGACGCTGTATCATTACGTGGTAAGTGGATGTCAGACTTCACATGTTCTCCCTCCAAGATGAAGAGGAACAGGGCCATCACTATAATCTCCAAAAATCTAGTATTTCTATTAGCACAGCGCTACATGAAGTTGAAGGCAGATGGTCAATCGCTAGACTGTGCGAAAATGATATCTAATATTATGTTGCCAAGATTTATACCTCTTATTCAGATGACCCGAAAGCTTGGTTGGCTGTTGCCTCAAAGCTAAGCTTTGAGAGCGATGATCATTCTCGTAGGTGACTATAAGTTACTACAAGTTTGCATCCTTGATGGACATTCAACGCGCAAATTCCACCCCTCCAAAGCACGTAAAATTACACACAGCATCTGTATGGTTTTTACATTTGAGCTAACCCTTGAAAATTGTAATGCCCTGGCACTTGTGAATACATATTTGTCTTCTTTCCACACCAGCCATACTTACGAATTGATTATCTATTTCTCTTGGAAAGTCATCTACATTTTTTAGCGGATTCACATATGGAACCAATACTCATTTCAGACCATGCTAGCATTTCTATGACATTAGGGTGCAGCATTACCATACCGAGCTAGAAATGCTGGAGGTTGAATGAGAAAATGCTTAACAATGTCAAAAATATTAAAATAATCTGTGAAAGTATTACTCATTTTTTCACTGATAACTCGAAAGATGACATTTCAACACAAACATTATGGTATTGCGTATACATCTTCCATAAGCTGGATACTAATAAGCTTGCAGGCCAATCATAAGAAAGTGATAAATATCTGCCTAAAAAAGCAAAGTAAACAACTACATTTCTATTACAGACAGAAGACAATCGATTAATAGACCTCATATGGAAGAGTAAATATGAGTATAATAAAATTCTAAGTAAGAGGGCTTGGATTTTTGTCGAAAAATAAGAAGCATTAAGATTTTGTGAGTTCAACACAGTTGGAAAGGCATTAGCTAAATATTTAAAACAGTCCAAACAAAACACAGCTGCAATTAAGGATAATTAGTTAATCAGTACAAAACTAAACACAATCGCTGAAGTTTTCAAAGAACTCTCCTAGACCTCTTACACAATTTTTGAGAAAATATGTGAAGTCCATGGTGCCAATATGGAAGTAATAATAGTGGTGCTTGCTAATGAAGGGAAATACCATGACCAAAAACTACTGCCTCGCATCCTTGATAAACATTGCCTGTAAAATGTATGCCAAGATTCTTGCCAATAGATTAAATTATACTCTCCATCATTTACCGGTTTTATGAAAAACAAATTCTTGTGCGACAATATGAGATTCCTCTGCCACACTCAACAGAAAGTCAAACATTTTAAACGCGCCCACTGCAGGCTATAAATTTGCTTGCCCATTTCTTAATACAACTTTAGTTTAGAAAGAAACTCGAAAAAAAATCATCATGGCTTTTTATTCTAACCCACTGGTTAAAGTGAGAATAGCAGGAGCAGCCTCTGAGCCCTATAAAATTAGAGCCATGTACATGGCTGCTGAAAAAATCAAATCTGGACACTAAAGACCCGAACAACAACTTCTGGATAGCCCACAATATTGCTTTAGGAGTCTACATAGCACAGAGTTGGCCTTGATCAATGTGTCGGAGGAAATAAGTGGTTGTGGATAAAGGCGGGAAGTTGGCCGTGATCCTGCTGGACCTATCGTCGGCATTCGACACGGTCAACTACGACCTTCTTATATACCGTCTTTTTTCCCTGGGCATTAGGGGTTGGGCGCTGGACTTACTGAAGTCTTTTCTCAGTAATAGAGAGCAACTGGTGGAGCTTAGGGGCTTCAAGTCCCCGCTGTTCTCTTTTACCCGTTGGTGCCACAGGGCTCCTCGCTGAGTCCGACCCTTTTTTAACCTTTATGTATCTCCACTTTGCTCACTTATCAAATCCTTTGGCTTTAAGACACTATCATATGCCGATGACATGCAAATCATGGCTTCCTTTGCAGGGGATCCTATGAACACCGCATCAAGATTCCAAGACTGTATGCGTGAAGTAGGCAATTGGATGTCCCAAAACTGCCTGAAGCTGAATTCAGGTAAAACGGAGGTGCTTCTCTTCGGACGAGATAACTCCTTCTGGACACCAAGTTGGTGGCCACAGGAATTGGGAGAAATCCCTGAGCCAGTCACAAAGGTGAAAATCTTAGAAGTCTATTTTGACTCCAATCTGTCCTTCGGAGGACAAATCAATGCGATCACCTCATCATTCTTCTTTATGATTAAAACCCTCAGGGAAATATTATCTTTCATTCCACCAGAGCTCCAGAAAGCTGTGGTCGCGGCACCCATCCTGTCTAAAATCGATAACTGTAATGGGCTCTTTCTCAATATACAATCACAGTATCTCAACATACTGCAGGTTCTCCAAAATGCAGCAGCCCGCCTGCTGCTTGGTATTCCAAAACATAAGTCCGTGTCCTACGCCCTTCCATCTTTGCACTGACTACCAGTTAAGAGACTAATCTAATTCAAATCCCTTTATATTGCCTTTAAGGGGCTACATGGGCTTAGCCCTGATTACTTTGCACAGAGTTTTAGATCGTATATCCCAGAGTGGCAGTTGCGGTCAATGGCCTTGTAACTCCAAGGACAAATTGCCTCTTGGGGCGGGGGGTGTTTGGGGGGAGAAGTTTTGTGGCAGGCATTGCTAGCCTGTGGAACTTTTTCCTCAGACACTTAAGAACAAAAGCAATGTTCTGGCATTCCTCAAACTCTTAAAAACTTGGCTCTTTAACAACTAGCCCAAACATGCCTATCCCACATCCGCTCTCTGGTTAGCCAATTCTGCAGTATCTCCGCGCCTAGACACCCTTGGGTATTAGTGCACGTTATAAATCTTACTTTCATTTCATGGCAGCTTTTCCTACTGAATTCTCCCTTCCAGCAATAGAAACTTTGCTTCGATCAATAAGGTCAACCGCTGCAATCAAAGGGGTAACTTTTAATGACTTATCTTACAAAGTGACTTCCTACACCAACAAAATACACATTTTCATAGAAAAGGCTGATACTTCAATTCTGGCTTTAATAAAAACAATCGCTAAATACACAGAAGTGTCATGATATACACTTAATGAAGGTAACGCAGGTGTGGGATTCTTAAACATCCATTGCACGAGGAAGGTGTTGAGGGACACAGGTCTAATCTGGCATCCTGGTATCCTAAATTACCTAGAAATAGGTTGAAATCCCTTCAGGCTCTGTGAGGGCTTTGTTCACAGCAACAGCTGTGAATAAACATTGGAATGTTGATGCTCCATCCAGGCGTCTACCGTCTATTAGAAGCCTGGAGCACCCCATTGTTTTCAGTGGCGCTCCCAACATTCCAATGTCCTAATAAAACCTCAACACGCACACCATCTTTCTCTGTCGCACGCACCGACAACCTTTGTCCTAATGGTTCTTATAGACCCTTTCTAGGCTGCTCTGCCACTATCTGTACTGTGCTGGTGTTGTTACTATTTTGTGCATATGAATGTGAGGGAAGCTTGCAGTGCCACACATACTATATCTGTGCTTTGTGCAAGCAAGCACTGCTGCTCTCTGCGTTGTTCCTATTCTATGAGTGAGAACAGTTTTGCTGCGCTTATTGTCTCCTGTCCTGTAGTTACTATTTGGTGAAGTTTGCGCGGCGACCGCCTTTGCTGTTCTTGTTTTGGTTTTTTTTGGTTTTTTAATGCACGAACTCGACCCAAAGGCATTGGAGCGCTTTACATGAGCATCGGTTACGTTACACAGGGAACATTCAGGCACGGGGAGATTAAGTGATTTGCCCAGAATCACAGGATGTGGACGCGACTCCGGGGCTCGAACCTTGGTTTCAAGCACCAACGTCAGCAATCTAGCCGGCGGACCACATCCTCTCCCCTTATGTGAACCTTGTTGAATTATAACTTTGTTTTCATTATTAAAAAAGCTAGAACGACTGACAACGTTTGTTTAGCCTCTGTACCGGGACGTTTGCGTGTTCTTTATTGCACAATATGATCCATTCAATTGGCGTCCTTTTTATGCTATCTTAAATGTCCAGCAGGTGGCGCTCGTGTAAAGATGGAGCCGGGCTTCTTCCTGGAAACTTAAAAAGTTCAGACTCTTTGCAGGATTCTCTCGAGAAACTGCCAGACATGGTGTTGAGAAAACTGTTGTGCCGTTGACACTAGGTTCTTGAAATAACACAACTTGTGTTTCATAGGCTTTAGCGGAATTGAAGCTCACAAATTAAAACATATTGACGGAATAACACATGTTGACAATTAAAGACAAGTCAGGCACGCTCAGTCTGCACATTCTCTTATCAGCTACAGAGCAGAACCAAAGCCTCAGTTTGGTGTTCGCCGGGTACCCCGAAATTTTAGACGCCCCAAAAATTTAGCTCAATCAGAATGTCCACATTTCGCTGGATCGGAGACCGTGTTAAACCTCAATTTCACGAAGTAATGTGTCTCAGTGTTAAAGGACCTCGCAATGCATTTAAAATCAGAAATACAATGTATTGAGTAATGGGACCACTCAATAACTCAGTTCTAGACCAAATAAAAGTTATAGGGTTTTATTACAAATTCAAAAACAAGCTGTACAGAGACCATTCCATGAAGACTCTCAATAGAAAAGTTATATAGCGAAATGTTAATTCAAGAAATTATTCAAAGTCCCAATTGGGCACCATGATCAGGAGATTGAAGGAGAGCAGCCCTCGTAGAACAAGGAAGTCTTCTTGCTCATATTTTTGCATACGAAATTACAGAATCTGCAGACTCACTGTGATGTGAGTACGTGTCATTTCATCAACAACCCAGAGTGCGTGAAAATTAAATGTAATGTTAACACCTAAGCACTGCCCACTCCATGAACAATTATTCAGTATCCTCTAGGCTCATGTCGTCCGGAGTTGGTAGAAAAAAACTAGATACATTGACAATAATGTGATCTATGAATGAATAGAGCACAGTGTGCCAACTGAAGGACCCTGGGGTGGTGGTTGTAGTTTGTGACTGAGCCGAGGAAAGCTCATCAACAGCAGGATGACAATTACAGTGTAAATAAACTAGTACATCTCAGCTTGACTGTGTGCTGCAGACTTTGCAATGACAGGCGTGGGTGGGGGACATGAATGACAGTGGTGGCTGCCATCTTAGAAAAGATGACATTTGTACCTAAATTGTGGCCTAGCTGGATATAACAGAAAAACGTATTTCTACACATGACATATGATTTGTTCAAAAAACAACAGTACTGTATCAGTGTACCTCTGTAATCAAGTGTGAAAATACATTGTGCACATTAATACATAAACGCAAAGGTGCACCACACAATTCTTAGACTACAATTCTAATAATCACAGACGTAGACTTTCTTGGTTGTGATTTTCTTTATTCCAAAAGGGTGTACAATCAAAACACGAGTTTTTGCAGCTGACGCGTTTCGTACTCTAGGGACTTCTTCAGGGCAAATTCTTTTGATCATAGATAGTTGTCGTACTGGATAGATATTTTAAGGCATACCTTAATCCGGGAAGGAAGCCGTTCTCACGCGGTGCGGTACGAAGAATGATGGTGTAGGAAGCAAAGGACTTTATCAAGAGTCACCCTTGCTGGAACAACCGATTATCTGACCATCTTTCTCTGAGCTTAATATTATATAGCAGTATAGAGGACTGACCCTAGACGTCTTGTCAAATATCTGAAGACGATTGTCTTTTAACTATTTTTGCCCACAACACGACATTGATGTGGCATCCCAGCACTATCAATTAAGAAACCTTTTGAGACGTTTGTGTCACAAAGAAAATATCTATCCAGTACGACGACTATCTATGATCAAAAGAATTTGCCCTGAAGAAGTCCCTAGAGGACGAAACGCGTCGGCTGCACAAACCCGTGTTTTGATTGTACACCCTTTTGGAATAAAGAAAATCACAACCAAGAAAATCTGCGTCTGTGATTATTAGGATTGTAGTCTAAGAATTGTGTGGTGCACCTTTGCATTTATGTATTGATTACTTGAGTTCTTTGATGAACTAACACTGTGACAGTGGGTGTCAGTCAGTGTGCACACACTTCGCCCATACAAATTATTGGGGGCGATTTATAATTGGGAGTGACTTGGGTTAGGTGCTATGATTTAGGAAGGTTCCACTGTCTCCCTTTCTTTTTGAAATTACATTCTGCACATTGTTAATGATGCATAAAAATATAAACCCACAAAAATCTTCTACTGTTTGATCTCCAGCTGGGTCTTTGTGCTTGCACTCCTGTGTCTAAAACAGTAGCCAGTTCGACACATCCAGGAAGATCTGGGTGGGGGTGCAAAACATAGTCCAAAACCCCAGTAGGCATAATACCAGCACCACATGGGGGGGAAAAATACTTCGGGAACCCATAGGTTGGGGTTCAAAGTGTGGCAGTGGAAAGGGTATGGAGTCACAAGCGGCAGACTAATGCAAAGCTGTGTCTGACAGGCAGCTTTTATTTTATTTTTTTTAAAGCTCTATTGCAAACAAATTGACAACAAAGGACCAATGTGAAAGTAAATCTGTTCTGTTTTACTTAATTAGTTGCATTTTAAAATATGTTACAGAGTTCATGCACCAGCTGCAGAGATCTTTGTGTCCAGCTGTTTTCAGGGGATAATTATAATGATAAGCTGTCACTGGTGGTTAATGTACTCTGTTTTTATTTTAGTCACAGTTTTGACTTCTGGAGTCCCATTGTGAGTTAATGTGTCTCCTGCAAAGCACATATTTTAACATAAAAATCACTGATTTTAATTTATGTAGATAGCTCAGTTAGTTACTCCTTTTGACGCGAAGAGTCTTTAGTTACTTTCAGTTCATAAGTTGCAATTCTTCTAACATAGCACAGTGAACAATGAACCAGAATAAATGAACGTATGTAAACTGTAATTCATGAATGTAGAACCTATTTTTTTTTTCTCAGTCATTCATTGCTAAAAAGGGTTCCTTTGGCTAGTAAGAAAGTCGCACTAGTACAGACGGCCCCAACTAATGTGCTACATTTTGAATCAGGACTTTGGATTTTTCCAGACCATGCCTTCTTAACATATAATGCTTACCTTTATGGGTAACATGCGTATCCTACACCTTGCAACCCTCATTGTCTTATGTAAAATGTTCTCTATGTTGATTTACACACTTGTGTGACTTATTGTCTCTGTATAATTTGTGTGGTGTAAAGTGCTCCTAGACTCTAAATCAAAGTTTCTCTTAAGTACTTCTGGAGTAATAATAAGCTGTGCACCTTTGTTTCAGTCCATTGCAGTGGAATCCAGCAGGTCTTTTGCCTCATTTAACGGCTTCGGAGGGATTCCATTCTGTGATTCTTGTAATTACTTTTGTTTACTTCAGACAGGCCTAGGTTTTCTTGAGCTGATTGGTACCAGCTTGATGTCTACGCTGGGCATGGTATAATTGAGAATGTTTCCCATAGTTTCTGGAAGTGAGGGGACCAAATTGTTTATCCCAACTGCTTTATTCATGTTGTTGCATCTTTCAATGCTATTGTTTTCTTTTTATTGTCCAATAGAAAGTGAGTTTGCATTCATACTTTTGTGTGGAAATGGTCATCCATATATTTGTGAGATGGTAAATGAGAAATGGTGACACACTAATTCTGGTGTTAGGGCGGCAGAGTGTGCCAGGCCACTCGCTATTTGGCTGCATCTTATGGGGAAGAGCAATTCTACGGCTTAATTAAAGATAAGTCTCCCTACCAATAGTTAAGGTGTCCTATTATCTGCACTTTCAGTTCTGAGGATTGCAGGAATAACACTAGCAGAGGGCTGGGTTCAGAGTAGATTTTTGCCCTGGGAGTGTTTTAGGGCTCAGGGCGGGAGACAGCGGTGAGGTATATAGGTACGGTTTAACCATGAATATGTCTTTCCCATACGTGCCATAACAATGCATATTTCTTTGTAAAGGCATATGTGGGAAAGGCAAACACGTGATTAAGACTGGGTTGAACCGACATGCATGGTAATGGCATACGTAGTTCCGTCCCATTACCTGAGGGGGAAATGGTCAGACCAGTGCACCCTCAGCCATGCGTACCCGAACGTAAGCGCAACCATGCTTGCCTTAACCACGCTTGCCTTAACCTCGCATATGCCTTAACCACGCATATCTGTGGTTTAGATGTCCGGAGTGGGCGGGGCCATGAAGAGGAAGGATCGGGAGAGCGCGCTGTGAGGTAAAAGCGGCTGGGGCCGGGTATTTAAGAGTTTTTACGGGTTGGGGTCGTTTTTAGGGCTCGGGAGTGGGGTCGTTTTTACGGCTGAGAGGGTCGGGAAACTTGCAGGAGGGAGGGAGCAGTTTTAGGTCTCAGGGCGGGGGTCAGAGATAGTTTTCATTTTTTGGGCTTGCGGGGGGACGTGTTAGTGCTCAGGGCGGGACCCAGGGACCAGGTTAGTTTTTTTGGGCATGGGTGGGCCTTTTTCGGACTGCTGGAGGGTTCGGGGGGCTGTGGTCAGGGTAGATTTTTGTCCAGGGGACGTTTTAGGGTTCAGAGGGGGCGGTGCTGGGGTCGGGGTCGATTTTTGCCCTAGGGGCGTTTTAGGGTTCAGAGTTGGGGGGCTGGGTAAATAGGTAAGTTTTAACCACACATATGTCTTTGCCATGCATGCCGTAACAACGCATATTTGGTTGTAAAGGCATGCATGGTAATGGCATGCGTGGTAAAGGCATATGCGTGGTTAAGACCGCGTTGAACCGGCATGAGTGGTATTGGCATGCGTGGTGCCATCACACAACCAACCAGACACCAGACGAGATAACTGGAATAGAAAGCCACCCTTGTGCACCTCACTGGTAGGCCTCTTCATCCCTCTTCCTGCTGTTAGTATCTGGGTTTGGATACCTACCCTTGACCATGTGCCCTACTTGGGCACATGGTCAAGCACATTTCAAGTGTGCATCGTTGGTTCAGGATTGGCAGAAGGTGGCATTGACTGTAAGTGGTTACTCTGTGGTAGTGGTTTGCACTTTTTCCTTGGTACCTTCAGCTGTGAAGACACAGACTTCGACTCTGGGGGCTCTCCAGTTCAGGTTTCCTCCTGATCAGTGGTCTTCAGTCATACAGTCATGGTAGTGAAGGGGGAGGTTGCGTGCACATTTCCCATTCTATTCCAGATGTCTGGACCAATGCCTGTTTTTACCTGTAAATGTCATGCTTATGCCCATAGTGACATAAGGTTGTCCGGTGATTATATGGTTTCAGGTATCTTTTCTGTCACTGTTAAATAACAGGAACGTTCTTGAAGAGGAAGGTTTTGGTATAAGTACAGAGAGTGAATAAATGTTGAAATTGCAGTTCTTTAGCCTATCGAGAGTAATGTTGAGTCTTCAAGTCAGATGAATGCAGCCTTCGCAGTTCAAAGTGGTGCTGAACCCATTTAAGTTGGGCATCATAGCCAGAGAGTGTTTGGGTCTTCCAGGGGATCGCACGACTACGTTTAGGATCGCGCAACTACGTTTAGGCCATGTAGCTGATTAATTTGGGAGGCAGCACCGAGTTATTAGCAAAGTTGTGCCTCCTGCATTGTCACTGTGAGAGGGCTATTGTTAACCCCTTGTTAAGGGTGGATGAATTTTGGGAACATTCCAAATTCGAATTTAAATGTGTGACCTCCAAGTGTTTTTCACTTCCTCAGCACAAAGATGGGGCTCCATCGCCTCATTTCATGCCCCTCGCCCAGCTTTCCTTCCTTGCTGCTTGTCTGCTGCTGTGCACTTCACCGAACAGGTTCTACCTCTCACTACTCCCACCTATGTCCTTTACAACTCTGCTGAATTGCTATACCTCACGTTGGACTGGTTTCCCGCCTCCTTCAACCTCCACAGCCTTACCGTGATCGACAACATGCATGCATTCATATTTTTTTGTTGTATGTTTTGATGCAACTTTCGAGTCTGATGAGGGCGTTGTGAGCCCACTATGGGATCTGCTTTAGGGTTGTTGGTGGCATATTTCTATGCGAGCGCCCCTTGTATGTACGCTGTATTATATGCATTCTCTGCTTGGAAATGTAATTAAAAGATTTAAACACAACAGCACGTCAGTATCCTCTCATCAATCTGCATAGCATCTACTCAGAACAAGGACTTTTCCATTTATCACACCCATATGTACACAGCATGGGAACAATGCCACATAATGGGCAAAGATGGCTCAACACAATGAAGATACCCGAACCCGGACACCCCTACACCTTATTGTGTTTGCTATGTTCACCCTCAGTGGTCAGCATATGCCCAGACGTAGGTCCCTTGCTCATTTTGCCACTGAATTCAAGCTAGCCTGGCTGATGAGGAGTGAAACTCTGAAACCGGTCCCAGGATGCTTGTTTCCGGTCCAGAGAGACCCTGGCCTGGCAGTTTGGGCTGGACTGTTCCCATGAGGCACATGGTCAAGACTGATTTGCGTATGGTTGGGTCCAAACTGGGGTGCCTTAGTGACAGAAAAATGATGATGGATTAAACCCAGATCTGTGACGGGGGTGAGTGTCCGAAAAGTTTCTGCACTCTGTCCATCATCTTATTGTGTTTGCTATATTCACCCTAAGTGGCCAGAGTATGGCCAAACGTGGGTCCCTTGCTCACTTTGCCACTGGATTCAATTTGGCCTGGCTGATGAGGAGTGAAACTCCGAAACTGGTTCCAGGATGCTTGTGTACAGTCCATGGAGGACCTGGTCTGGCAGTTCGGGCTGGACTGTTCCCATGAGGCACAGGGGAAAGACTGATTTGCATATGGCTGGGTCCAAACTGGGGTGGTTTAGTGAGCAGAAGAATGATGATGGATTAAACCCGGATCTGTGGCTGGGGGTGAGTGTCTGAAAAGTTTCAGCACTCCGTCCATCATCTTATTGTTTGCCAACCCTACACCCCAGCAGAACAAAACAGGAAGCAGTGTCTTTATGCATACCCTTCCATGCTCACAATGCAGAAGGTGTTGAGAATAGTATTTAGCTAGATATTATTCAATACAGTCCATCATTAACGTACTACTCTGCTGCAACCTTGCAAGCCACTTTCCAATATGTCGGCTATAAACACAACCAAATGCAATATCAACACACCACTTTGTTGACCTTGGTCAACGAGAACCCCAGAACCGTTAAGTACAAGGGCTTCAGGACCATTCAGATTATGGAGAGGCGTTGTAAAAATGCACGTAACATAACTACTTAACGGTATCCAAAGCCGAACTCCACGTTATCATTAAGAAAGTTGATTGACCAGCCAGAATGTAAGATTATGTGCGTGCATCAGAACCTGTTGGAACTGGCTAATCTTTTAGCTGGTGGGATTTCGGAGCCGCCCACTCTTGGTATCAACTTGCCTCAAATTCAGGTTGTGAAAATGAGAGGCTTTCATTTCTTGCACATGAGAACAGCTCCATGACAGCTTCTCGATTCTGTACTTTTGTTCTTGTTAATTGCTGCACTCCTGCTTGTCACTGCCTAGTGAAAATTGCACTCAAAATCAGCGTGGATTAGATGTTCACAGCTATTGACAACTGCAGGCTGCTTCACAGTCACGGATGGATAGTTTGGTAGCCGTAAGAGGGTCTTCACAGTAATGCTTTGTCTTGCCTCAGCAGCCACCTCCTTTAGCTGTGTTGTTTGCTATCCCTTTAGGCGACCATTGAGTGATGTGCCCTGTTTTCTAGAGCAAGAGTGGGTGTTCAGGCTTACCTGTGAGTGTCTTTATATATAATCAAATGTCATGACTCCATTTTGTGTTGTAGCAGTTAGGAACTGCTTACTTAATCCGTTTTCATTCCCAAAGGACCACAGACAAGCGCTTTAAGAGTGCTAACTCTTCTTGTTGGGAAGTCGGACTATGTGGGGGAAGGTGGCACACTCATTAAGAGGGTAGAATACATGGACAAACCCTTTCTGATGGAAGAGGCCCAACCAGATATTCAAGGTCCACTTTGGTGCCACAGAGCATACACTAACATACCGGACTGCCCACATTTGGGCATTCATGGCTCCGACACGTATGTGGAGAGTAGAGTAGCGGGATCAGGCTACACTGGGTTTCCCTGTGTTATTTCTCATGCTGGGCTCACCAGACATGAGGTTGAAGTGAGTAGCATCAACCAGACTGGGCTGCCCAGTCCAGAATTCCATCTCCACACACTGCCTGGCAGGACATCAAGACCTTTAACATTTTACTAAGGAACACCAGTTTATCCATCTTGTCAAACAGCACTTTTTTATGTCAGGGGATAAGAAAAGTAGTATATCACGTTCGCTATGATGTCAAAATTGAACTGATAGCATTTCTTATTTACTATAAAATCATGACCAGTCATCAGTCATGCTGGTATCATGATGTGCAGCTTTCCAAGAGCAGGAAGCTCCCCGTGCAGCCGATGCTTCCAGGGCCGTCACTCATCGCCTTGTGCCCCTCCCCACCCCCCAGAGCATCCGTTGTGATCCAATTATGTGGCACAGGCCCTCTGGTTAACTTGATTAATCCTGTCCAGGCGGGCCCAGGGCAGAGCTCTGATCCGCTCGTCCTTCTGCACATACAGAACAAGGCCTGGTCTGCACACAAGGGGACGGTGCGCGAGGGAAGTGACCCTGGCCCGGCAGCCTGACCCACTTCCCTGCAGCGCCTGCCACTCAGGATCGGAGCTGACCTTCTGGAAGGCGGGAAAAATGCGATCAACTTCACGTAACGCTGGCAGATTCACAGGAAACTCATCCCTACCGGGATCCAGAAACGTTTTTGTCATGGTGTCACCCAGTCCTTAATTTATACATAAATAAATCAATAGATGAATAAATAAAGTAATAAAAAAAAAAAAAAAAAATTCACAAGTGCAGGTGCCCAAACGTTTTCTAGTGAGCTCCTCGCTAGCACTGTTCAAGGCAGAGGTTGCTGAATTGTAAGGTTGCCTAATCTTCATTTTATCTCATGGGTCTTTATTCCGCCAGCCAACCCTTCCTGTCTTTTTAACTCACGCTTGTAGGGTGTTGTCGTTCTCTTTTATCCTCTTTTGTCGTTCCTCTTTTATCGCGGTCACTGTGTTCGTATCATTCTCTTCCTCCTCCTAACTTCATTGTCAGCCTCTTCCCCTCATGCTCTGGATCAAAGTCTGATGGTGAAGAATAACTCCCAGTCCCCAACCATGAGTGATGGTGCCACCACATAAATAAACAATGCATAACACAAGAAGCCAGCTTCATCTTACGCAGTTTACACACTAAGGGCCTGATTAAGAGTTTGGTGGAGGGGTTATGATGTAAAATAACATACTACGTGATGAAGAATTTATAAAGTTATTTATTCTCCAACCTCACACAACCTGAAGACGCAGTAGCTGACTCAACAGTCGTCCTGCGCTTAACATTCCAGCATGGAGCATACCAAGTGGGAAGGGAAAAGGTAATGAAGAAAGGGCATACCAAATGGCAAAATATACAAATGATAAAAAAGGAACTACGTATATATTCATAGTATGAATACAAAATACATAGTACATGAAAAACTCCAATTACACATAACTAGCTATTAAAACAGGTTACTTTGTCACAAACGTGACCAATATCTTGTCTGCCTTATTACAAATGCATTAGAGGAGAGGAGTTGGCCTAACGGCTAGGGCGGTCGACCTAAAATCTGAGGAACCGGGTTCGAGTTTCGCAAGGACGCGCAACATCCTGTGATTCTGGGCAAATCATTCAATCTCCCCATGCCTAACAAAAATGAATGTGTCCTCATGTAACGCAACTGGTGCTCGTGTAAAACGCTCTGAATCCCAATACCCTCTGGTCAAGTTTGCGCTATATAAAACTCTGTAAAAAAAAAAAGATATATATGTATCCTATGGCAGACTGGATATCCACATATGTGACGGAGTAACCCACCCGCCAAACTCTAAATGAGCCCTTACGTTCCTGCGAATAGGTGCCTTCCAGCTTTGATATACCAGAAGAAGGCTGGTTCTAATGTCTGTCTCGCTTTGGTTTCCTGCCGTCAACATCAGTGTAGAAGAACGATGCGGGGATGGACTGTCCCGGGTCATTCTGGTGCCACCACCCGCCTTGAAGGTCTGTGCTTTAAGGCAGGAAGTTGCCTGTGCTTACTCTAAGAGGAGCCAGCGGCAGCTGTACTGTTTTGGCAGAAACAGTCTTGGGTTCACTTAGACTCTTTAGCAATGAATGGTTGCAAAAACTTCCCAGCTCAGCTAACATTTAGAGCAAGACATTGGATGTATATTTGCACCCAGTTGTAACCGTGGTGGTAAATAGTGGGGAATAAAGTGACCAAAATGTCTTGCACCTGTTTTGATTGTGTTATTATTCTTTGCAAAGTGTTTTGCATTTGTAATTACCACCAGCTGAAAATAAAACCAAATGCAAGCCCATTTTATGCTCAACTCCTGATCAGAGCAAGTGCTAAATTAGACGACAAAAGTGCTATTTGCGCCTTATTTTATGTTTTGGGCTATTACTCCGCGATCTAAATGACCCCTTCTGTGACAGTACGTTTAGCTTCCAGCTCTGCCACTAACATGCTAGATGTACTTGGGTCTCTGTTACCTAGTGGAATGCCCTGCAGCCTGACGGAACCGGTGTTCTCACTGCATTGGTCACCTGCCATCTGATATCAAACAGCCAAACTGTTATTATAGTTCCGTAACTAGTTTTAGTATAGGTGAGTAACGTTCATGCACGCTAGGTATCCCTTTTCCAGAGTTTGACTTGGATTTGCCCTGCAGCTTTCATGTGTAGTGCATGGATGCTCGGTTTTTAATGTTTTTCCTCAACTAAAGTGCTTAAGGCGTGCAAATTTGAAGCCATGTCCTTTCTCCTTTTTGACTATCGTGAAGGTCTCTCTAGGTTATTTAAAAAAAATAAAAATAAAGAGAGACTTGGTATGCCCATAATCTGTGAACAGAACAAGATGAAGTTTACATCGAAAAAGGAAGTCAGTAAATAACTTGGAAGTCCTCTGCTGCTTAATGAAGCATCCGGTACAAATTTGGTGTTTTTATCTAAATTCTTTCCTAACACCTGAGCATGCCTTTATATTTAAGATTAGGACTTTAATTTCCAATCTCTTTATCTCCTTTAATTGATTTTCTTTTTACTCAATCCAGATGCTTTGGGATGCTTTTAAGTCCGGGACGAAATGTCAAGAACAGCGATATGCACTTATTGGATATGGTAATGACTTCATTGTGTTCAAATGCATTTTAATATTCTCCTTCCTTCCTTCCTTCCCTGTTCTTTCTGTATCTTTGGGCTCACTGTGTTTCCTTTCCACCTCAGCGCTAGAAGGACTTGAGGTAGCAGGAAGGTTTGTTATCTTACCAAATGGCATCCTCCCTATTGAGTTGGATGTTACTGCTTGCAGCATAGTCACTGCCCTTACCCTACCTTCAGTCTTCAGTGAAAATCCTTGAGTACATCTTCTCTGTTTGTAAGGAAACAACATACTGCAAGGACTTCCAGATGTAACTCATTGTCTCAGCTAGTTATGCTAGTAAGCTTGCAAGAGCTGTCCCGCAAGACATATTTTGATCTATGGCAGCTCTAAGGTATGTACTACTGTGCAAGGGCGAGATTTTCAGGATGCAAGGGAGTAGGTGTAGCTTTGACAAATGAACAAATGTGAACATTTGAGGGCACAAAGTGTAAATGGAAACTGATCTTTCTTTGGTTACTTGAATGGTAAAATGAATCATAAATCAGTGCTTATTCTTGCCTCTACATTCATTGCCAAAAGGGTTGCTTTGCATTAATTCAACCGTTTATAGTAAAAGAATCACCTAAGCAAAAACATGACCTCAATCCATGATTGTAGTTGTTTTCGTTGCAAAATGTTACGCCCTGAAGAAGACCTTCTCAATCACTGTTGAAGCTGAAACATTTGTGTTTTTATTTTAACTTTTGAATTATTATAGAGTTAGTATTTTATTAATAGGTTTCAGTGTTTGGGGTAATTTTAATCTGTGCTATGCTGGATGGGCATAGCCACACACCCTACTAAAATCACCAGAACTGTTTAAATTGGTATGTGAAACATATACACTCTTTCTGCAGATTATTTAGTTATGTCCATTATTTTGAAAGTCCAGTTTAATCGACAAATCAAGTCACTATGCACGTCTTATTTAATTTGAATAAGATGGCCTGTAGCCTAGGTTTTCTGGAGGCCCCTCCTATCAAGATAGCCTCCTGAAAATGGATGTGGCTATAACTCGGGAAAGTTCATAGTATGTACTGGAGCAGGCAGACATAATGTGGTGATCTGCTCTCTAGCAGTCACAAATGGTGGAGTAGAATTGTTGGCGTTTCTTCCTTTGGGAGACTTTTCCATAGCTGAACGGACTGTCATTTTGTTCTATGGGGCATCCTAAATACCCAACAACTAAGACTCTGTATTGGCTAATTGGTTGTTTCTCAGTTGAGTCCGAGTTGATGCTGCTGCTATGTAAGATGAGCGTGAAGACTTAGCATCATCTGTTATGAGTCAGGTGACTAAGTTTCAGTATCTAAAATCCTTATGGCCTCAGTAAAGATTGCTTACTATTGTATGCCTTTTGGGCATAGAAGAAAGCTCAACAGTGTGTCCCCCGAGGATTAAAATTGGTGGGTAAAAAGGGCATGTTTGGAAATGTTACTTCTGAACAAGCTCAGATATCACATTTGCCGCTGGTTCACTCCTCTACCTGCAGGGAGAACCAGCGAGACAGGAGTCTTCGTAATAATTGAGATTGGGGACTGCTTTTGAACTGGACTACCCATCTAGGGAAGGCAGAAGAGACTGAAACAAAATGCATGCAATTAGGAGAAAAAAAGTCTTGTAAGACTGCTGATATTTCTGCAGGGCTAAAGTAAGTTATGCAGTTACTCACCTGTCCTGTGGCTTGTTCATTGGCTTTGGAGGGTTGAGTGGTCAATAGCAGACGTTGCTACACTGTAATCATTTGTTGATGTGGCTGCTAAACATCTCTTTCCATCCCATTGTCTGTTTCTTCCCAGGAGTCAATGGGTAAGAGCTGCGACGGCAGAGCCTACGTCATTACCGGCGTATGGGATCCAAATGCACAGACCTTCCAAATCCTCAACGAGGAGACCCCCAAAGGTACCTTCTTTGTTTTTGGATTTAGAAAAGGTTTTCTTTGTTGAATTTCTGATGTTAAGACAATTGTGGGGCCTCTTCCATGCTCTTATAATTTTAATGTGAATTGAAACTATTTTTCTTTTCCAAATTTTTAAATTTTAGTTCATTGTCTTGTGCTGATGCATTAGAAAGTGGTCTGCTATGTTTTGCTCAACATACTGTCCACAGAGGTGTAGGACAGATAGACAGATAAGTGTGGGCTCATGCAAACAGAGCGACATTAATAACTTTCACGTGTGTTTGTTGTATATATGTCATTTCTTGATTTCTGGTCTCGTAAAATTGTGGGTCTTGTGGCTGAACGTTTTATAGTTAATCTGCTAGATCAGAATTGCACCTAGTCCATCGCTTAATAGGTCCAGTGTTGATTCTTGAGCTCCCATGCATTGCAATACAGTGGTCTATGTTTTATTAACAGCAGAAGAACGATCGGCTGAGTCAGTATCGTATGGCTTTAAACCCGTCACCAGTATCGTACATAGCGAAATCTGCGTTGGGCACAAGCAAGGCTCAGCTATTTTATGGTTAATAGCCAGGGCCAGTGGAATAATGCAATTTTGCATGCAGTGGTATTTTCTCCGTATTTATGGATCTGCGACATTTGCCATATGATCCATCATCTGCCTCATAATCTGCTGATTTTAACAAAAAAAATGTTGTTAGCTAAAGCGGCTCAAAAGTTAATACAAATGCTGTGACACATGATGCGGCGTAGGGGAAGGTACTTAGTAAAAATTGACTGGTCCCCTTCTTGTTGCTTATTGCTGTATTTGGGGGTCAAACAGGACTAATGAGATGAAACCTTTGCCCAGGTAGAGTTGACCTGGTAAAATTACAACGTAATGAAGTAATACTATCCCACAATGTGCTGCATTATTAGCATTTTCTTGCTGCATAATTTAGTCAACCCTGCCACATAATTTGATCCTCCCCAGCCCCATAATTCCAATGGCCATGGTTATAGCAAAAAAGAACGCTTAACCACAGTGACTGTAGCAAATTATTTCAATAAAACACAGTACAATTGGAATAAAAGGCTGTAAAGGTTCTCTAACCCCTCTTCCCCCTCCCCTAATCATAAACCATGCCAGTTTGCGAGTTCTTTCCTATGGAGAGACTGTCCTTCACATAATAACCTATTCCTGGCCTGAAGGAGTAATGAACTGTCACAGGTGGGGACCTGAGTTTCTCCGCTAATGTATAATGTATGCATGTTATCTGAAAAGTTCTCTAAAAAATCATAAGTTGCCCTTTCCTGGTTGTCTTCTTTGAGTTGCGTATTCTTTTTTATAACCCATTTTATTAATTTTTAAAATGTAACCAAAGTAAGTGCATACAGTGTAAGCAAGATTTATGCATACATTTCTCTGTTAGCTAAAATCACGCCGACAGATTCTCATTGTATGATCTTACATCGTTCTCTCGTTAGAAGATTAGAGTCACTTGTTGATTCTGGATGCTATTGTGGACTAATGGACTAATGGACTATTAAATAATTTCATTTTATTTTAATTTAATCATCTGGATTTGACAGCCACTTCAATTTTAATCTCCACTGTCCTGATGATAGTTGGTGTTTCCACTGTTTTTAGTGTTTTTGATGCATAATTTAACCTATTGGTTTGTACGTGTGGTTGATGCCAGTACCTCTAACAACAAAGTAAGTTAACAGTTCACACAGATGGTCTGAAACAATATCCTCAGCATAGTTTCCTTAAGGTTAAACCTCTTGTTCACATTTTTTTATACTCTGTTTTATTGGGTTTTAACAAAAGAGAAAACCCTTAGACACGGCAGATGACAATAATAATGCATATTACATGGAGGGGTCTGCTCTTCACTACTTTTGAGTGTCCCTACATGAGGAACATTGAAACAACCAATACCCACCTCTCTTGCTTATTAACCCAACAAGCCCAGCCATTTGCCCCACACTTCGTCGTATTTAGTTGGACACCCACGTGCCACGTACACCAGCTGTTCTTGTGCGGCACTCTCGTCCTCTACACCACTGGGAAATTGGATCGGGGGAGGGGTCAGACTCTTCCATCCGGTCATTATGTCCCTTTTGGCCACCATGATGGCCGTGCCCAGAAATGCTTTGTCGGCTCTGGAGCCTCCTATGCCCTCCATCACCCCAGGAGAAAGACAGTGAGTGGGACCTCCCATCCCAGGACCCCACTCAATTTCTCAACCACCTCCGCCCAATACCTCGTTATGACGGTGCAGGACCAGGTCATGTGATAAAAGTCTGCGGGGGTCTCTGCACACCGTGGACAACTTGGGTTATGAAGGCACCCCGCTCGGTGAAACCTGGCTGGGGTGAGATATGCGCAGTGAAGATAGAGTTGGATCAGCCTCAATCTGGCTGAGATAGTGATCACACGGTGGGCCATGAGGGCGTCCCGCCAATTTTCCTCTTCTAGGGGACCCAACCATTGTTCCCAGTGAGTCCACAAGTGATTTAGTGTGGGGGGGGGTTATTGACGAGGGACCTGTAGATCTGGGACACACTCCCACTCCCCAAAACCCCATGAGGAGTTTGGCTTCTAAGGGGCTGAATTCGAGAAGAGTGGTACCTGCGGAGATGAGCGGAGTAATGGCATGTAGGAGCTGTAGGTATTTATTAAACTGAGTGGAGTTGAGGGAGTACAGTAAGCAGGTCCTGAAAGGTGCGAAGTTGACCTTCTGCCCAGACCACCAGATCTCCCATCCATGTACCTCGCAACAAAGGTGTCTGAAGTATGAGTTTGGCATCCCACTGGGTGTAGCTCTGCGTTGAACGCCAAGCTAGAAGAACTGCTCTAGTCATATTGTGGGGGATTGGTGACACATAAAGCATTCATTGCTTGGATCTGTGAGAACCCCAGATTCTCCAGTTCTAGTTGGTAAGCCTGGTCCAACCATCCCCCAGAGAACCAATCGTTAATCACCAGGAGGTGTGTTGCAATGTAATAGAGGAAGATGTTGGTCATTTCCATCCCACTGTCATATGGAGCGTTTTGGCAGTGGGTCAGTGCCACTCTCGGTCTTAAGTTGCCCCAGAGGAACAATGTCATCAGTTTGTCTAAGGTGTGAAACCATTGGCGCTGGAGATGGAGCCGAAGATTCTGCAGTACATAGAGTAAGCGAGGGACAATCATAATTTTGTACAAGGCAATTTTCACCAGCGGGTTCAGTGGGAGGACCTGTCATTTCCGAAGATAGACTTTGATCTTCTTTAGTAATGGGGTAAGGTTGAGAGACCAAGTTAGTTCCGGGTGGATTGCCACCCAGATCTCCAGAAAGCAAAAACGAAGGCGTCTAGTGGGGATGTTCTTTTGCCACTCCGCGCATTCCTGTGAAGTGTGCAAGGGACCCAATACTGATGTGGCTGGGTTGAGTCTTAGACCTGACGCTTCCCTGAAGAGTTCTAAGATCCGAAGACAGCGGGGGCCTGTTTGAGCAATGTCTACCATGAATAAGAGAACATCGTCCACATAGAGGGTGATACGCTGTTCGTCGGAGGTGTTCCAGTGCCACCCCTGGATTTGGGCATTGCATCTGATGAGTCAGGCTAGCGGCTCAATCGCTAGAGCAGAAAGCTGTGGGGAAAAGGGGCAGCCCTGTCCCGATCCCCTATGGATCGGGACATCCTGTGAGAGAACCCCATTGATCAAGACTCGGGACGGCGAGTTGGAATATAACACTCGTACAAGCCCCCTAAAATATGGGCCGAAGCCTGCCTGAACCAGCCCAGCCTCCATGTAAAACTAGTCCACTCTGTCAAAGGCTTTCTCATAATCTATTAATAGCAGCGACAGATATGGTGAAAGGAGATGGCGATGAGCCAGTGTCATGTGCAGGCGTCGCAGGCAGTGCCTGAATGCCGAGTAATACTCTGCTGGATAGCCATCAGGGCCTAGGGTTTTACCTGTTGCTACCGCCGAAATAGCCTGGTCTATCTCCTCCCGTGAGATGGGTTAGTCAAGCATCTGAGGATCGGCCTCCGACAACCGTGAGAGTGGGGCGTCCCGCAGGAAGCCGGAACCGAACACTGTCCTTGGGGTAAGGGCATTGGAATATAGACGTTTGTACTATACAGCAAATGTCTGGGCTATTACCTCTGATTCATGCTGAGTGCAACTATCTGTGTCCACGACTTCTGGAATGATCCAATTAGCTAAAGGGCGAGATGTCAGCCAGTACCGAAGTTTACAGTTTTTGTCACCCCATCCGTAGACACAGGTTTGGAGGACCTCCACACTTGCTTGGCCGATTCTAGGAAGACATGCCGAATTTCTTCGCATATGAGCTCGAGCTGGCGGGGCTCAGTGTCTCCCTCCTCTAGGCCCATGGCTTGTTCCAGTTGGAGTGCGTGGGCTTCCAGGTGGGAGAGGTGCTCTTCACAGGTTCAGTGCATCCTTTTGATATAACACTTGGCAAAGCCTCTGAGAGTGGCTTTACCGGACGCCCATTACGTACCGGGTGACTTAACCGTATCATCGTTACGTTGGAAGTATTGCCAAAGCTCCTCTTTCAGTGCCTTTTTGCAGTCCTTGTGCTGGAGTAACCAGGCATTAGGTCACCAAATGGGGTGGAGAGTGCCAGTGGGACCCCCCAGACAAGTGAGTAGGGGAGAAGGACAGAAATTCCCCAGGCAAGTATTTCGATATTTGCTACCAAGCGATAGTCGGGACAGGCATAAACACATGGTCAATGCGTGAGTGGGTGTGATGTGCGGCGGATGTATGAGTGTATTGGCGGAGTCTGGGATTCCATGTTCGCCACTCATCACATATCCTGAGCTGGGAGGCCCATTTCTCGCCTATGCACCAACTATGGGATGGGACACTGGTAGCATCGCTGGCCGGGATTATGGCTGTGTTGAAGTCCCCTCCAATCACTATTAGCCCCTGGTGAAGAGACAACAGCAAGACCGCGAGGTCACGGAGGGAGGCCTCAAGGAGTGCTGGGGGTTTGTAGACCGCAATTAGGTTGAGAGACTGTGTCCCCCCATCTTCCCTTTGAGGGCCTGAAAGCGACTGTGTGGGTCTTGGATATCCTTGGTGACTATAAAAGGAAAGGAATGGCGGAGAAGACTAGCCACTCCTCAGGAACCCCGGGTAAATCCTGCATGGTAGACCTTATCATACCCTTGGCAGGCTAGGAATGGGCAGTGATTACCTAGAAGGTGGCTTTCCTGCAGCATGAGGGCGCTAGGGGAAGATTGCTGTGAGAACTTCAGGACTGCATTGTGCTTCACCCGGTCCAGGAGCCCATTGACATTCTAAGAGAGGACGCGTAAGGACTCCAGGTCAGTGTGGGGTGACGCTGTAGGTGCTATTAATGGAGAAATAGTGAATGTGTATCCTGGGTGCTTTTGGGCCTGTGTGTGTTAGAGCTGTGGCCGGAGAGGAGTTGCTCCTCTTTGGTCCTTCGTCGATGGATGAGCGATATAAACATGTCGTGTCTGGTGTCTTGAACAACTGGAAAAAGGATAAGAACATGAGAACAAATCCCCCCAACCAACCCCCCTCCCCGTACTTCTTTCCTTGAAGCATCTGTCGCCCTAACAGTAAGAACTAGAACAAGTGCAACCATTATGGTTTGAGGACGGAGTGGTGGACCCCTCCATGTTGCAGGATTTATAGAATCTCAGGAGTATGGGATTGTCTATACTCATCGAGGCTGGCGTGAGGCTTCGATCATCACTTCTGGGAGACTTGCTTTATATTGTTGGACAGTGGGAGAGGTTCCTGTCTCCGGATCCATCCATCGGTGGGTTGGGACCTTCTCTGGGGTGTCTCCTCGTCCTGCTCCAACTTCTGCAAGAGACCACGCAGTTGCACCTCCACAGGAGATACAGATATGCTCCTCGCAGTAATCCTGGTGATGAGGAAGCTTTTTGTCGGGTATTGCGCCCCCTCTGGGACCGGGTGCGTCTCCGCTGAGGTCTCGATGCCTTACCCATTGTGGTATTGGGACGATCCAGCGCCTGGGACTTATTGTTGGTAAAATATGTTTGGATGAAGTTTAAAGGTGTGAGTGGGTGGGGGGGGTTGGGGAGGAGAAAGAGAATTTAAAAATACCTGGCTAGTAGGAAATAATTCTTTACTAGTGCCTCTATCTGGTATGGTTTAAAATATGGGGAAATGTGGGAACTTAAAGGGGACAATGTACTTTAGTTCCGCTGGTCGACATATTTCTAGCCCTACCCCAAGTCTGTTTCCTACTAGCCAGATATTTTTTAATTCTTTCTCCTCTCCCACTCACACCTTTAAACTTCATGCAAACATATTTTACCAGCAATAAGTGCTCCCACGTAACACGCAGGTCGTAGCACACCCCGTTCCGCAGCGGAACCGGAAGTACCCGATGATGAAGCATGCCACCAAGGGGAAACCCTGGTGTGTGAGGGTTTTCAAAAGAAAACTCACTGTTTTCCCAACAAACATCAGAGTGGAAAGAAAAAAACCTTCTTCCAGCAGAAGGGCTCTCTGTGATTATAATGTGTTTACATGGAGGACGAGCCCTCTTGTTCCATTTTTCCTCTACCTCCCCCTTTTTTGAGGCATATTTTATTGGACATCCAAAACGACAACCTTTGCCTCTTTTATTACGGAGTGGGCATTCACAATGTTCTGAGCCAAGGATGAGTTTGCTACCGAATTGTACCAGTTGCCATAATATGAAGAACACACTCTTGTATCGGGGCACCTTACTGATCTTCCCCACTTCGTATGTCAATCCTGTACACCTTGAGGCCTGGCAGTGATGCGAAGGAAAACATCTCTTCACAAAGAAATTGCTCAGCAGTCATGGCCTACATCTGATTGAGGGGAGATGTATTTTACAGCCGTCCACTCCTGATAGCCTCGACTCTGCGTTTTTCCCCCAGTCACTACTGCCCTTATCGCTGCAACTCGTTAAACTGCTTGCTTGGAAGGCATATAAAAGGGGCTGTGATAGAGAGTGAGTTTTAGGTGGTTTTACACTGCATTGCCTCGGTAATATATTCATTTACCAGCTCTCCATGGTGATGAGAATAAAGGAAAACCAAACATATTGTTATTTTTAGATTTACTCTTTTTAAGTGTTAATGAAGTAGTCAAAATGCTGAGCTGTGTAGGATGCAGAAACGAGATTTGGGAAAGCAGGTCAGACTTGCTTCTTTTTCTGCTTATTAATACGAAAGAAAAAACACATCTCCCTCTGGATTTCTGTCTAGTGTTGGCTCAGGCACATCTTGCCTCAGGTGCAACCTGGGGTATGGGAACGTTTGAATTGGAAATGGATGGTGCTGCAAGGCAGGCATCTACATGAAACTCGCTGCAGGCTTTTCGAGGTAGAAAGGAGGATGGAGAGTGTCTGATGGTCGCGAACACCTAGGTCATCCAGTAAACTGGCCGAGCTTATTTTAAGTGCATGCCACAGTGCTTAATTTGAACCAGTGGTTTCCGGTGCTCGGCAATCAATCAACACTGGCGCTTTTCATGAGCACCAGTCAAGGACACATTCATTTATTGTAGGCATCGGGAGATTAACCTATAGATTCATCAAGCATCCATTTTGCGATTCCTTATTAGCGAAAAATAAGGATTCGCTAATAAGGAATAGCAAACAGCTATGAATGAAGAACTCGCTAAAAAAATAGCGATTTCTTAAAATTCCTTAATTGCGACTCGCAAATTGCGAGTCGCAATTAAGGAATTAAGGAATACCTCGCCATTCATTCCTATGGGCCTGGAGGCCCATAGGAATGAATGGGAAGACAATCTCAATTTGCGATTCTCAATTAGAGAATCGCAAATTGAGATTGCAATTTCAAGGGTGTCAAAAGGACACCCTGTCGCACCCCTGAAATCTGCATATGGGTACATCTTGCACACACACATGCCCTAAGGGCATATTTGTGTGTAAAATGGAACTTTGAAAAATGCACTTTAGTGCATTTTTCAAAGTTTTTGAAAATTACCATGAAGTTCAACTTCATGGTAATTTGCTCCCCTATTAGCGAAATCGCTAATTTCAAAACTTTAATGCATTGCATTTAAGGAATCTCAATTTGAGATTCCTTAAATGCAATAGCAATTTAAGTAATCGCAAATTTGCAATTTCTTAAATTGCAATTTTTGCATTTGGGATGATGCATCCTAAATGCAAAAATACCGGTCGCAAAGCGGCAGATTCTGAGAATCTGCCCCTTGCTAGTGGTTTTTAGCTTGATGCATCTATGCCTTAGTGATTTGCCCAGGATGTTGAGCCGACACAGAGACTCAAACCTGGTTCCCCATTGCCGAAGTCGGCTGCTCTGGCCATTACGCCAGACCCCCTCCCACTTTCATGGTTTGGTTAGTAGTTGATTCCGTTTTAAGCGGCGCTAGCAGGAGAAATGGGCTGGTGCAAGCTGCCTCCTGACGACTGCACCGGCACTTATTGTTTTACAAATTAACCATTGCATGCCATATTGGTGATCTGAGCGTGATGCACTGTTTTGGAGCTGAAGAACAATGGACCTTCATGCTCATATGGTGAAATATGATAGAGGAGGAAAAGTAATCATGATAAAAAAATCTAAGCTGATGATAAAGGTTTTGTTGTCAACTAGCTGTTTCACTGTGGTCAGAAACTGAACATATTACTCGCATCAACACTGAAAGCTGATTAAAAAAAATATATATTTATTTTTGGAGATGTTTGTGTTATACAGGCAGCAATCACGCCTGTGTTGTTAAGGTTAGATAAGACTTTCCATTTAAAAGGCATTTTTTTATTCTCTTAAAAATGTTGGTGCTCTTCAACGAATCTGAACAAAACTTTTCAATAAAAGTAGTTAATCGACTCTGGGTTTGGTGTGGCATGTTTTGTGCAGATTCGTCAAGCAGGGGCCGAAAATAGGTGGTTAAAAATTGACATTTTCCATTTTTGCTCCCATAGGATTCATTGCTTCTCGAACCAGAAAAAGGGCTGAACTGAATTCTGCAAGCCTTGATATAAAAATAGATCTTTGCTCAAGGAAGTGCTCTTCCTTGGTTTGGAATAACTTTCAAGAAATGAGTGTTTGACGATTGTTTCAGCCTGGGCATGAAAAGGTTACACTATAGAGATATCTTGGCAGTTGGAAAGGTGTTGTTTTGATTTGCATATAACTTTTGTGCAGTTTACTAATCTGCAGAGAATTTGGCAGATGCTGAGCATGTTTAGTTTACTCTTGATATTTTTAAGTTTGTGCAGATTCTTCAAGGTGGGCACAATAATAAAAATTGGGAGGGAGTCAAGAAACTGCTCATTGGTGATAACTTTGGCATCATTTGGTGATTCTAGATGAGTTGGCTGACATTTAGCATGTCTGGTCTTCCGTGGCAATGGCAAGGTTCTTACAGATCCATGGGGGGGGGGGGCAAATTTAAAGGGGGCAAAGGCGCTGTGTGATATGCTAATACCGTTGGTGGCGTTTAATGAATCGGTTTGATATTTGGCAGGCTGTTCGCCCAATGCAGGAGTCTCAGGTTTTATGCATATGCAACATGGGTGGCAAAAATAAATGGGGGATCCAAAATTTATTTAGAAGCTAATAACTTTGATGCAGGTGTACGTATCTGTGCAACTCTTGCCAGATACTTACCCTGTTTAACTTACTCTTGATATTTTGAGTTTCACGCAAATCTGTAATGATAAGAAACACTCTCTGGGTGGTCAAAAACGGCATTTCCCTTTATAATCAGTTACAGGAATCTATGCTCTCTGTTACAGAACAAAAAAACTCAACAGCATTACACCATACTTGCCTTTACTCAGGCAAGTGCCTTTGCTTAGTTTGGTGTACCTCAGTTAAGTAGTTTTTGAGACATGAGCATTTCAAAATTGTAATTTGGCCTGAAAGTTAGAGATATCTGAACCGTTCATTCGCGGATAGTCCTCAACTCCATGTTTTTAAACTGTCTGTGGACCTACATTAAAGAATAATATTCCCCATCGGGCAAGGACGTTTTTTGCTTCCATCGTCCATTGCAGGTCTGGTGTACCAAATTTTGGTCCGCAATCACCAAAACAGGACCCATAAAACTTTAACAAATATGAAGAAAAAAAACTTGGCTAAGTCACCAGATGGGCCCTAGTGCCAACCAACTCTTGTTACGCCCAGCAAAAGGCTGTGTACTGCAGGGTTTGGCAAGATGTGGCATGTTGGCACAGGGCCTGGCCGAAGACCTGACCCTTTGTCCAAATCCCCCTGCACAGTGTTCAGTCCGACAGGCGTCCCTCGGGGTCAGGCCCATACAAGCTGTGCATGGCCTTTGACCCCACAGGGCCTGGTCAGCCCACACTCTACTTGTCAGATCTTGTGGGACTGGAGCTCCATGTACTGGACTTAACATTCTTACTGGCTGTCAAATACAAGGAAGGGTCATTTGCCAGTGGCCATTTTGATGGAATTTCATGAAAGTCATTATGTTAAGAATAATTGAAACATGCTAAGAGACTGCCACGTTTTGTACCTATTCGTGATATTAGCAAGTCGGAATTGTTCCACCTGCCCAACTTTGCCCCTCTTGTCACACTGAAACACAAGCTTCCTGCACTGGGCTTTTACCTGCTACAGCCTTTCAAATGCTGTGCAGATTCTTTACCAGCACCAAAGTCATAAGCACATTAACCCCGTGAGCCCTCTAGTTTAATTGTACCTCTTGTTGATACATTTGCATGAAATTGATCATATATCAATAGTTAGCTAAATATGATCAGAGGCTGTCCGATTTCGTGAAGGTCTGTGATAAAGCATTACTGATATTAACATATCAAAGATTTATTGACCCTCCCCCCATACATTTGCTCCCTTTGATTGATCTGCATCAAAGCAGCATGAAACGAAATATGCTAAAGGTTTGACAAATTGCATGCGGATTTGGGAAACAGTACCACAGTTAATCGTAAATACACACTTTTCTTTGCCCCCCCTTTTAAGTGTGATCCCCACCTTTAATTGTGCACCCCATTGATGCATCAGCTCAACTTTGAAAATAGTAAGGGTACGCTGAACATGCTAAATGTCTATCATGTTTAGTGAAAAAGTTCAGCAAACATCCCTAAAGTTATGAGCAAATGAATATGCATGTATATTTCACAGGCAGTGATAGAGCCCGTGTAGTTATGTTTTGTCAGACTTTCAATTGATAGAGATATTTTTGTTTTGCTAATAATTTTTACCCCGTTTAACAAATCTGCCCTAAACTTCTCAAAAAAGGACATCCACCTCGGGGAGTTCATGGCACGCTTAATTCAGA
Organism: Lissotriton helveticus; assembly: GCF_964261635.1. Classification (NCBI taxonomy): domain Eukaryota; kingdom Metazoa; phylum Chordata; class Amphibia; order Caudata; family Salamandridae; genus Lissotriton; species Lissotriton helveticus. Next base: position 1,864,630,154 of record NC_136057.1, read on the forward strand.
ACCATTAGGCGAAGGGGCGAAAAATGGGGTTGCGGGTCTCAAAATTGACATTCTCCTTTTCAATTGACATGATTATTACAGTACAGAAAAAACTGTTTAACGAAATCGCTCTAATCTTGACATGGAAGTTTAACTTTACCCAAGGGTGTGATTTTGCTTAGTTTGGTGTAATCCATTCAGTTGTATTTGATAATTTAGCATTAAATAGTACCTCGGTCTGAACATGAAGAGGTTAACTTTTAGAGCTATCGGGACCACTATTCCAAAGAGTTCCATGAACCTGGTTTCATGGACATCTACAAATCTGAATAATATTAAAATCTGCAAATTTTATTGGATAAGTAAAACATTTTCTTTCATTGTCTATTTTGGGTTCGATGAACACGAGCTGGACCAGTGTAACCAGAACAATGCGATTGGCCAGCCACACCTCCGGAAAAATTGTGGGAATTGCAGGAAGTGGGGACTCGGTCCCCTGGCTCTGAAAACATTTTTGAAAAGTACACATAAGGGGTCAGGGTGAGTACATCCTGTCCCCAAGACCCATGAGGATCCCTAATGTCTAAATTAAAAAAAAGAAAAAAACCTGCAGATTTTGCCACAGTATTTGTGGATTTACAGATCCTAGCTGGGAAGCCGTAAACTCTGCGCAACCATCATGGTCATGGTCTAGGCCGACAAAGGCCCAACAAGCTTTATTGGCCTACTTTGGGCCTTTCGCTGGGTCCATGGACATGGTTTTGAATCTGTAAACCCATAAAAGTCCCAACACTTGTCAATGATGCTTGCTGCGGTTTCGCGGTCCATGCCCATCGAGCTTGCAATGGGTTTACAAACCCTAAAATGGGTCCATACATCCTAAAAAAGGAAATCCTGATAGAAAAAATCAAACACAACCTGGACAATTGGGGTTTTGCTGACTGCAGTGAGTTGTGCACAAGGTGTGGTAGGAGGCCAGGCCCTGTACCAAACCCTGCTGTGCAAGACCGAAAGTCAGGCACAGTGGGAGAGAAGGCTGCCCCAGGCGAATTGAGCACAGAGTCTGATTGGAGACCAGATACTGCAGCTAACCTCTGCAGAGGGTTGGTTGTAAGGCCGGCCAAAGCCCAGGAACTACAGCGAACCCCGACTGTGCACTGCTGATTCTAGCCAAAGATGTTCATTACTGACCGGGCCACTGATGTTCATTATTGTCTGGGTGCAATGATGAGGCCAAAGGCTTGGGGGGGGGGGGGGAGCATTAAAAAGGCGCTCCCTGAGGTGAATTATCAGTGTGGCATGGGGACTTTGGAGTCCGAACAACCCTTCCTCATCCCTTGGACAAGGCAGGAGAGGTATATCTAGTGTTACACCCTACGTTGACTGTCATGATCTGTGCTCCTCATAACACCATATTCTCATGAACCTGTACACTCTTTTCACACTGCTCCTTAAAAAAAGATCTGTCTGCTGCTGCCATCCACCACCTCTTGTTGTGTCTTACTGCAATAGCTTGTAGCCATTTAGTGCTGTTGGGGGGGTTGAGATTTCAATCAGAATCACAAAATACACTGAACAAAAAAATTGGTAACATTTAGTTAAGAATGCCAGGTGACAATCGTGTACAACACAAAACCTAAAAAGAGAAGAAATTCATGAATAAAGTAAAGTTAACTCCCGCCTTGCAACATGCACTTTAACAACTGCACACAAATATCATACCACATTATATTCTCTTACATATTTTACGTATGTTCACATATGATTAAAATCACAATTTAAGAGGAAAAAGAAGTATAACACCACCATACAATTACAAAGCTAAAATCATACATTGTTATGCGTATATCACTTAATGGCGTAGGATAAAATGTGATGGGCATACAAACCAATGAATGACTCTTGTCCCAAACGTAGCCACTTTCAGGAAATAACAACACATAAAGAAATGATTGTGCAATCACTGATTAAGCTTTGCTCTCATTCCATGAACTTAGCTACCCAATCAGTGTAATACAGACACTCACCCAGAAGCTTACTTGTTCTCTTGTTGGCATATGCATTCAACCTTTCAAAAATGAAGGGAGCAGTGGTTAATTTGTAAAAACAATAAGTGCTGGGGCTCTCGTCAGGAGGCAGCTTGCATCAGCCTATTTCTCCTGTTGGCGCCGCTTAAAACAGAACCAACTAATGACTGTGAAAGTGGGGGGGGGGGGGGGCGGGGGGAGGGTGTGGCGTAGTGGCCAGAGCTGGGGAACCAGGTTCGAGTTTTGGCTTGGGCTCAACATCCTGTGATTCTGGGCAAATCACTTAATCTCCCCGTAATTAATATGTCCTTTACTGGTGCTCATGAAAAGTGCTGGTGTTGGTGATTAATTGCCAGTGTTGAGCACCCGAAACCACTGGCTCAAATTAAGCATTGGATGGGAGTTGTAGTTATGTTACTATTTTTATTGGTGTCTTTCCTGTTAAGGTTATGTGTTGTTGCTGCTGTTCTTCCTTCTTAAATCTTATTGAAGTTTAACTTGTTTTTCAGTGACTATTTGTACTTGTATGTTCACTGACAAACAAGACAGTTAACGTGAAATTCTGGTTAGCTGTATGGTTTGTTTTTAAGACCTTTACGTCTTTTTGTAAAGACCACAGTTAAAGTGAAGTTTTGGTTACAATAATATACCTAACACCACAGGAAATTAATCAGTTATTTTAATGGTAAACTTATTGTAACTTGTGGCCCTCTCATGCACCGTGAATGTCCTCTTATATGGCATCACTCATGACATGCTAAATGACTTCTTGAATGATATCACTGACCAAAACATCCAGAGGTACCAATATTTTGCCTTGGACCATGCAAAGTTGTGGTTAGGTGTAAGATACAGCGCCAGGACACCTCCGGGTAACAGCGCGCTCTAAAAATGTGAAAAATAAAAATAAATAAATAAATAAGGATGACTTAAAATCTACCTTTACCATATCCTGTTGAAATCTGTTGCAATCATGAAGATGACCTTCTTTGAATGCCAATCTGGCGATTGCCCAACAAAGGGAGGTAACGAAATTGAGACCAAAAGACAGTGCCAAAGAAGAAAAATTCAGTTTTTCTCCAGCAGCCAATAAGAAATGAAAAAATACAGCGCCTAAGGAGAGGAAAAAACTGAGCTTAGAAAAAAACGCTACAAGTAACCGAAAAATGCAATAAAAACAAAACGTTCAATAAACACAAGAAACAGGAAGAACAGAGAAGGACCTGACAAAAATCAAGCAAGTAGAACGTGATGACGACGAGCTACTCGAAGAGTTGCGATGCATCCCATAAACATCTTACTCACCTTTTATATGATACTTAATCTCAGCTTCCTGTGTGATCCAGGATATGCTTGCAATCGCCATCTTACTTTGGGAAAATATATTATGAATAACAGATCCCCAACAATAAGGAAAATGTGTATTTTTTGTGTAGGGACGGCTTTAGGGCAGTACAACTGGTGCAGTTGCACTGGGCGCTGACGTGGAGGAGGGGCGCTGACCTCAGGTGGGGGCGCTTTGTTTAGCAATAACTTATGATTTAAAAGCAGCTGATGCAGTGTGGCTTGTGCCTCAAGATTTCAGGCAGCAATAAACATGCCAAGATAACTCTTGTGATTAATGTTCCTGCTAGAGAAAAACCTCAGAGTTTTGTTTAGTGGCAGTTTTGACTCGCCATAAAGTAGCACAAAGGGTTAATATGCCTGCTGCAAAGAACAGATCTGTATTTAAAGTGGATAGCTGAGTGGATTAATAAAGCCAGCCTTTACCAGTGCTTTAAAACAAATGAAATGTATGTGAGAGAGGGGCTATGGGGAGATGAGAGACACTTTTGCCGGGTGGCAGTGAGGGAATCGGAGGAGGAGGTGTGGGGGGGCGCTAAAAAAGATTGTCGCACAGGGAGCCACCTGCACTAAAGCCGACCCTTGCGGCAGCGAACGGTGTGGTGCGACTGAGCCTTCGAGGCAAGGGCACACGTTGACAGGATCCCTCCCCCGAAATGCCATAAAGTACCAGGGTACAACGAACAAAGGCACAAACTACCCGATGGAGCAAGGTAGAATGTCGGGAACAAAAAAAGATTATAATAAATGAGAAGCATTCTTAAAAGGAGCAGGATCCCAGGAGGGGCCAGCCACACTGTTACCCTTCCATTGAATCTAAAATTGCAACTGACATTGGTGAATATGATAGACACTGCTTTCTTCTACTTTGTACTTTACATGTTCATTAACAGAAAGAGGTGGAGGAGTTGGAACTACTCTTTTGGAAAAAAGGCTAGAAGTGACGTGTTTCAGTTGCGATACATGGAAACCAAGGTGAATCTTCCAAGAAGCCTTTAGTTGAAGGCGTACTGCCACAGAATTGATTGTTTCATTGATGGAAAAATGCGCCCAAATAACATGGCCTTAGCTTTTCGAAGCCTTCTGAGTGTGCCTAAATTTAGATGATAACCATAACTGTTTCCCAGGACTATAATTAGTAGCAATGCGATTTCTTGTTTGCTGATGACGCATTTTAACTGTGTTATCAGCTAAATTCTGTCCAATTCCAGACATGTCTTCTGTAGAAAAGAACAAAAATTCTGAAACAGCTGGTACTTGGTCACCAGCTATAGTCTCCATTTTGAATGCTCTATGAAGAACATCATGTAGGAGAAACAATGACAAATATCCAGTGAAAGAAGGAGCAGCATTATTGTTGTAAATTCAGCAGAAGACAAAAGAGACTCCCAGTTTGACTATTGAAAATTAGTAAAGCATCCTAAATACTTCTCAGAGACCTGACTTACCTATTCCTTTTGGCCATTTGCCTGTGGACAGAAACCTGAGGAAAGGTCTCTTTCAATTCCAAGACCTTTATTTATTGCTTTCCAAAAAGATGTTCTAAATTGAGGTTCACGATCCAAAAAATCTTTCTTGGAGGCCCGTATTAATTTTCTTGTTAAAACAGAGTTGCCATTTCAGGCACTAAGAGCAGTCTAAATAAAAGGCTAAAATGTATCCTTTCTGTAAACAATGATGGCTGTACAGTTCTCAGATTCTTGAACATTAGAAATTAAACCCGTAGAGACAGTCAACAATGGACCTTTACCAACCTCAAAAGGTCTTATCGGACCGGCTGGATAGGTACATGAAGTTCCAGCTTAGGCACACTCTGTGCAGGAATATACAAAGGTAGCTATGTCTTTCTTGGAAGAAGGCCATCAGAAATGCTTTGTTATTAACTCAGTTGAGGTCTGAGCCACAAATCATATGGAGGGAATGAGGTGAGGCAGTGAACGGCATGGTGCACCCAAGGCCTTGAGACAGGGACCCTCAGTGACACTTAGCTTCAGGCCTACGATATGTGCCCAGTCCTCTATTAGCACACAGCCCACACTGTAAATGGCCTCAGGGTGTTCACAGCAATGTATGTCCACGTGGCTTTGGCTTCAACAATGCTCTGCCGGCGACCAACACCCGCTGTGTATTACCTTCTGCTGTGCACAATTGGGTCTGGTTACAGACCCTGACTGAAGGCCTGGCCCTGAGCACAATTCTCCATTAGTAGGCAGCCCCTCCTGCAAGGATTGTTCGCAGCTTTTCTCAAGGCTCGGTGACCAAGTCTTAGCAGGTGACTAACCCCCATTACTTAATTGTGTGCAGTGGAGGTTACCCACACGGTCTAACCAAAACTTCAAGCGCAGCCAATACCCACTTCAAACAACCTTTCTAAGGTGTGGATTGAGGGCTGGCTGCAGGGCCTTGCTTTGAACCAGAGAAATGTGTGGTCAACCCTCTCTGCACAAGGCCTTCATCCCTGCAAAGAGCAAGCTAGGTGGAGGGTCTGGAATACAGGCAGGCCCTGCACCAAGTCTTCTGCAGGCACCCAACTCTTTGTTGTTTGTGTGGTTAAGTGTTATTTCCTGAAAATGTGTGATATAAGTAACGTAATCCATAACTTTGTTCGTTTGCCTATAGCATTTTATCGTATGCCAAAAAATGTTCTTAGCATGACAATGTATGATTTTAGTTTCGGAACTGTATGGTAGAGTACTTTTTTTGTTACTCTTAAAGTGTGATTTTAATCATGTGTGAATATTAGTGATAGCAAAGATGAGGTAATGCAATATTATATGTGTGAGGTTATAGAAGTGCCTGTTCGGGGGTGGGCGTTTATTTGTGTTACTGATGATTTCCCGGTATTTATAGTTTTCATAGCTACACATGATAGTCCTCTGTCATCCTTAACTAAACTTTACCAAACATTTTGTTTGTTCAGTGAACTTATTTTCAGGTTTTCATTGAAATCCCAATTCCCTATGTACAAAATGGTGACAATTTACTGATGTAAGACACACCGTATGTTGGAGGACTGCAGCAGTAGATAGAGATTCTGGGTTTGATGGGTAGTGTGAAAAGGTGGCAGTGTCAGAGGAATGTGGTGTTATGAGGCGTACATATAATGACAGCCATTGTGGGGTCATGGATATACCTCCAAAGCCCCCATGCCCCACAGGGACAACACTTTACACTTTGATCAAGGGACAGGGAGGGTTTTCTTAATGCTTCTCTTCCTCAGCCTTGGGCCTCATCATTACACCCAGACAATAATGGACATCAGTGGCCCCAGTCAGGAATGAACACTGTTGGCTAGTACGTTTTAAACATAAATTGCCCAGGCATTAATGAGCATCAAGGGCCCAGGTAGAAATGGTCATCAGTGGACGCAGGCAGTAACCAGTATAAATATTGTCCAGGCCCCAGATAGTAAGAAGATAGACAATAACAAGTCTTAAAGTCCTCATGAACCAACAGGCCTCAAACATCCCCGGCAGTAGCGGTCATCAAAGTGGCTACATCCAGTAGCACACCTGAGTATTTGTTTCAGGCAGTTACAAGTGTCAATATTGGTGCCAGGCAGTAGTGAACATGAATAGCACTATTCAGCAATGAGCATCAATGGCCACAGGCAGTAAGAAACTTCTTTCAAGTCAAGATCTACAGCAACTTCGAAACCCAACCAAATCTCAAGGACTTCCTTGACGGAAAGTACTCCACACTAACGAACGACCCCACCTCAAGCCCACCCTTGTCTGATCACCTGGAGCCTCCTCACCACAAGGAAACCATCACTGTCATGAAATCAATCTACTCTGGCCCCTTTCTGACCCCTGCCTCGACCACATCTTCATCCTAGGAGCAACCCTGATCGGCCACTAACCCGCCATCCTACTCAACACCTCAATGGACACATCAACTTTCCCTGAAGAATGGAAACACGCCGAAGTCAAGCCAGTGAACTAAGCAACTACAGACCCATCTCGCTGCTTCCCTTCCCAGCTAAAGTCATTGAGAAAGCAATAAACCAACAACTATGTAGCCACCTTGAACAGCACCACCTCCTGGACATTAGCCAGTCGGGCTTCTGCAGCAACCATGTTCCCATGAGGCACAGGGTCAAGACTGATTTGCATATGGCTGGGTCTAAACTGGGGTGACCTGGTGAGCAAAAGAACAATGGATTTAACCTAGATCTATTGACTGGGAGTGAATGTTTGATTTGCTCTGCATTCCGTCCACCATCTGTGTGACTTTTGCTTTCTTGCCCTAAGTGCGGGTTTGCCCAGACATGGGTCCGGGGTGCACCATGCCACTGAATTCAAGCTAGCCTGGCTGATGAGGGGTGATGCCCCGAAACCAGTCCCTGGATGCTTGTTTCTGTCTAGGGAGGACCTGGATTGGCAGTTTGGGCTGGACTGTTCACATGAGGCACAGGGACAAGACTGATTTGCATATGGCTGGTTCTGAACTGGGGTGGTAAGGTGAGCAAAAGAACGCTGGATTTAACCAAGAACTCTTGACTGGGGGTGAATGTTTGATTTGCTCTGAATTCCGTCTATCATCTGTGTGCCTTCTGCTCTGCAGCAACCACAGCGCGGAGACAACTCTGATCGCAGCCACCAGACATTCCTCGACCAAGGGGAGACAGTTGCCTTCATTCTCCTTGACCTCTCAGCAGCCTTCGACACAGTCTGTCACCACACGCTCAATGCAAGACGGCACCACATAGGCATCCAAGGACCTGCCCGTGAAAGGATCACATCCTTCCTCACCATCAGAATGCAATGAATCTGCATCCCAGCCTACCCCTCCAAACCCAAACCCACCATCTGCGGAATCCCACAAGGATCATTTCTCCGCTCCACCCTCCTCATTGTCTAAATGATGCCCCTGACAGACCTCGTCAGATTCCACGGTATCAATGTTGTCTCATACGCCGACGAGAAACAGCCCATCCTCTCCCTTTCCGACAACTCCACCTCTACAAGAACAAACGTCCACAACTGCATGACCACCATCACTGACTGGATGGGAACCAACTGCCTCAAACTCAACACAGACACCAAAGAATCCCCATGGGATGCCTCATGGTGGCCCAACGAACTTTGACCCACTCCAACCCAGACTGAAAATGCCAGGAACCTCTGCATCATCCTGGTAAGCAAACTCACCATGAAATGGCGTGTCAACGCCCTAACCCCTGCTGGATTTCACATCCTATGTATGCTACGCAAGATCTTCAAGTGTCTCCCCCAAAGCAACAGAGGCACCATCACCCAAGCCTTCATCACCTGCCGTCTGAACTACAGAAATGCACTCTACGTAGGAATCAACCCACACCTCATCAAAAGACTCCAGACCATCCAGAACGTTGCAGCAAGACTCATCCTAGTCCTCCCTCGTCGCACCCACATCACCCCCCACCTCACAGAGCTGTACTGGCTCCCAGTACAAAATAGATGCCCCGTCAAATGCCTCACCCACGCTTTCAAGGCCTTTTTCGATGTCGGACACGTCTACATCAAACGCAGCCTAAAATTTCACATACCCACCAGAGACCTCTGCTCCTCCATCCTCACGTTAGCCCACACCCCCCACAGCAGACCAGAAGGATGTGCCTTCTCCTATGGTACATCACTGCAAAGAAATGAAACAATCTTTCCCTGCACCGGAGGACCTTCCCATCCCTTCAGGATTTCCAAAGATTGTGGTCGAATTGGCTGTTGAACTGACCCCTTGGTCCCTGCCAATGCCTGGACACCCTCACGGGTGATAAGCTGTGCTCTATAAATTGACTGATTGATTGAGTGACCAGATGTGAGAAAAACGAGATAACTGCCCTCTAAAATGTTTCAGAGGGATTTCATCCAATCATATTTGGTTCTGTTTAGAACTTTAGCAAAATTCAGCCAATCAGAAGGTGCATGTGCAGTCCCTTGCAGTTTTTGAATATGTTTGATGTTCTCAAGCTAACTAAAATATATGTGTATACCTCCATCAAGTAGAATTCTAAGTACCTTCCAAATTTGGTAGATTTACATTTTTTGAGGTATGGGAATTCCAATTGTAAACATGAAGAATACTTTTCCTAAATCCCCCCCCAAATTACTTTTCCATCCCTTAATCATCCGAACCAAATTTTGCAGTATCACAGACCATACTTATTTTGTCACAATATGCTGAATTTTATTCAGTAGGTCAAAGACATTAGCGAAGCAAAAGAGCTTCTCCTGTGGGGTGTTCTTTCGACATTTATTTAGTAAGAGTTGCAAATGCTCTGCAGTGAGTGCATGTGTTTTCTTATCCTAACTCCTTTATCAGAGAAGCAATCTTATAATAGGACCTTGAGACTGGATGCCAGTGCTAGGTGATGGTCTTGTGCACCTCTAACCCTTCATGAACCAGTCAGCCTGGAAAAACACATATCCCTCACAATTCAAAGGTGCACTGTTTTAAAATGTCTTAAATTGTTGCAGGACCACCTGCTTTTACAGTTGCTTTAACTGTAATTATGGTGTTCATTACTCTGTTTCTGCGGGTTGCCTTCAATTTTACCCATCTGGCTTTCAGTTACTTTCATCGTGACTATGGCAACCCCATGCCTGAGTCCTTCTTCCTGCCTCTGCCTCACTTATCTGGGAATGATCTTCCTGTATATTCAGTGGAGGGCTGCAAGCCCTCCAAGGATCCTCCCTTGAACCCCTGTACCCCCCTCCCCCGTTCAGGGCAGTGAGGCCAGAAAAAGGCATCATTCATGTTTGGGCCAGAATCTTGCCTTGGCCAGCACCCCTGTTTGCCTTCCCACTACCATCCTAGACCTCTCTGTATTGCAATTCTTGCTTCATTTTTCTCTCCCCAATAATTTAAAGACATTCCTCAAGCAGGTGTCCACTAACTGATTCACACTGGTAGGTGCACCTCCTCTCTTTTGGCAGCACTATAGACCTCTCATTAGGGATGCCTGCTTAAGCTGTACATCCACTATTGTGGTCTATACTTTGTCTTCCTGGTTGCATCGTCCTCGGTTGGCCCGTGCTTACCTATTATGGTTGTGTTCTTTAAGCCTTCAGTGTGATGCATCTACTATGTCTGGGTTCTCATCGTAGAGGGACTACTACCAAGTCTATAACTCCTGGGAGTACCAATTACCCTTTATGGTGCTGCCAGGAGCTCAGTCACTGCTCAACTCCATAGAGCAACTGCACTGGCTGTCTGTCTCCAGTGTAGGCCAGTGGATTGTACCTCTGTTGGTCTTTGGTTCATTGTTCAGAGCACTTGCTCTGGCTCCTGCTTCCAGTCCATGTCTGTGGGTTCCTTGGATTTCTCTCCTGGATGGCATTTATCCTGATTGCTTGTACCTGGAGCATGCCACAGACCACTCTGTTGCTGCTGTATGAACCCTATGAGGCATCTATCCCAGCTGCTTGTAACTATCCTCTGTCGCCCCTGGGTAGACTGTGGCAAATCAAGTCATATGACAAAGGAATTACTACGTGTACCAACGTGGCTTTTGACCACATCCTTCCCGATTTGTGAATTGCCACATTTGTTTGTCACATCAAGATTCTTTGTGGCTCTGCAGTCCTGATTGTGACCTGTATCTCTGCAACAAGTGCTTGCCTGTAGATTGACCCTACATCACTCCTGGGTAGTCCTAAAGAGCATTAGCTTTGGTTGCATTTTTTTCTGTGCTTGCTTGTAGGTAACTCTTCGTAACTCCTGAACAGATCTTGTAGATCATGTCTGATGGCTGTCAGTATCCATTACATGCTGTGGGCTGTCCCTATGGGGCACAAATAAATTAACTCTATACATCTTTTATGATGGATGCCTGTATGCACTGCATCCTGTATGCTCCTCTTTGGCTCTTGTGTGGACCACATAGAGCTGGCCTCTCTGTTACTCCTGGGTAGTCCCTATGGAAATGTAACTGTTGCTGTATTTCCCTGTGCATATCTATGGGTTATTCTTCAGCCCTTCCTGATGGCCTCTTGAGATCACTAACCATGGCTGGCTGTATAGAGTGCATGCCTGCAGGTTATTCACCGGTTGCTTCGAGGAATAGTTTGAGCATCGGCCATGATTGCTTGTATGCAGAGCTTGCTGTCGACCACAGCGAGCACGGAATACAAGCAATCAGGGCAGATTCTCAATCTCTCCCTCGAACCTCCTCTGTCGCTTCTGGGTGATTCTATGGTGACACGCGCAATCATTCACAGTAATCAGTTCCTGTAAAGAACAGTAAGTCCAAGCAAAGTACTGCATGAAAAGATCACAGATGATGAACAGAAAAAAATGACGGCAATCTTGTATGAAATAGAAGGCAACACATTTTGCCTTCTCCTAAAATTGCTTTATTTTAATAGTTGTACATTTTGATTATTGCACAAGAATCATTATTTATCGATTGCATGCCTTTTTTCAGTGGTGTCCAATATGCTGGAAAGTAAATTGGTTTCTCAGTATCATTTGTGTCCCTGCCAGACCTGGTGTTCTCCTCTGCTTGCGATAAAGTGTAGGTACAGGGTGCGTAAACTCTACAACCTCTCGACGTTCCATGTCCGAGTCCTGGCTCTCTCTCTCTCTCTCTCTCTCTCTCTCTCTCTCTCTCTCTCTCTCTCTCTTACTCTCTTTCTCTCTCTCTCGCTCTCTCGCTCTCTCCCCCTTCTCGCTCTCTCGCTCTCTCTCTGACTGTCGCTCTCTCTTGGTAGTGGAACTATACCAGAAGTTCTCACATTTGAAACATGAAAAGCATATGCATCTGTAGAATGATTCTGCACATCACTTCCCATTTCCTTGTCTCCTGCACATTCAGTTGTCAATTTTGCCTTAAAGTTTTTGTTTGGAAAATCCAAGGGTGTTTATATGATGGACACTGTACAATCCCAGCCCGGTTCACCTGAGGTTTCCATTATTCTTTAATGTACGTAAAGTGGAACCTCTGTCCTTGCAGTGTCTTGTGTGTGATTCCGTCATCTCACCTTTGTCTTCCAGATAAACGGGTGTACATGACTGTGGCCGTTGACATGGTGATTACTGAGGTTGTGGAGCCCGTCCGCTTCTTGCTGGAGACGGTGGTTCGTGTGTACCCGGCTAATGAGAGATTCTGGTATTTCAGCCGAAAGACCTTCACGGAGACCTTTTACCTAAAGCTGAAGCAGGTACCTTCTCAGCATTGTATTCATTTAGTGAGATGTGACAGCACTTATCTCTGGCTTGGGGCACCTGTGTAAAAACATAACAGCTATGGGCATCTGGGTCAAGAGTGCTGACTAGGTTATCTGTAAGGATACTCTAGTTTATGGAGTATAGTTGAGGCAGTCTGGTACTATCCCTTGCCAGGGTCGGACTGGCCTGTTGGGTGATCTGGCAGTGCCAGAAGAGCTGGTCTGACAGGTCAGTTTGTGAAATGTTTTTTTGGGCTGTTTGTGGACCTGTTTTATGATCTGAATTCCCTACTATTGCCACAAGCGTTGCCTGCAGCGAGCACAATGCATGCAGTCTCCCAAAGCCTGCAAAACACCTACAGAGTGTTTTCAAGTTCACAACAGCCCAGATTTGCAGAATGTGTGTCACTTTTTGAGCTATCCGATTCACTAATAGGGGCCAATCTTTATTTTGCTGCCCGGGCCTATTTTCTGTCCTAGTCTGACACTGGCTGTATCTGCTAGTGTAGGCTTTCTGTAAGTCGTTTGTAGAATCTTGAATACTGCAGAGATGATTTGTAGGCAGCCTGTTGGCTGGGAGTGCTTTTACACTAGTGTGTAACTAGACTGTTGATGCCTGTGTACTGTTGAGGCAATCCTGGAGAAGACCTGTTGGATCTGAATCTTAAGCCAAATCTGTACTACCACTCTACTTCCACCTTTGGATTGTTTACTGGGGGTTGTCATAATTTTTAGTGTACATCCTGATGGTTTTAAAATAAGAATGGTCTTTCCCATCTACTAGATCACTCATGACCAAATGGAAATGTTTGTGGCTGCTTTGTGAATGCGTAGCGCTCTCTTCTTAACCGCAGTTCTGCCTCTTCCTTTCCCTCGTTGCAGTCTGAAGGAAAAGGCCACGCCAATGCCGGAGATGCGATCTATGAGGTTGTTAGCCTTCAGAGGGAGTCGAAGAAGGACAAGGAACCCGCAAGCCCTACCGGGGGTATTCCATTGTCCCCACAAGAGGATGATGAGCCGGAGGAGGGTAAGTGAAGCCCTAGGAAACTAGACTGTTGTTGCATGGTTGGTCAAAAGTAAAGCTACAAATATTCGAGGTGTCTCAAATGTTGCTGATTCAAGGTGAAACTAAGAAAAACCAAAGGTGGGATGGACGGAGCGTTGACAATACAAACACTCACCCCCAGTCAACTGATCTGGGTTTAATCCATCACCGTTCTTTAGCTCACTCTGCCACCCCAGTTCAGACATGGCCATATGCAAATCAGTCTGACCCTGTGCCTCATGGGAACAGTCCAGCCCGAACTGCCAAGCCATGTCTTCCCTGGACCGGAATCAAGCTTCCCAGGACCGGTTTCTGGCATTACACCCGTCTTCAGCCGAGCTTGCTTGACTCCAGTGGCAAAGTGAGCAAGGGACTCACGTCTGAGCATACCCTGCCAACTTAGGGCGAACAAAGAAAAACCAAAGGTGGGATGGACGGAGCATTGACAATACAAACACTCACCCCCAGTCAACTGATCTGGGTTTAATCCATCACCGTTCTTTAGCTCACTCCGCCACCCCAGTTCAGACATGGCCATATGCAAATCAGTCTGACCCTGTGCCTCATGGGAACAGTCCAGCCCGAACTGCCAAGCCATGTCTTCCCTGGACCGGAATCAAGCTTCCCAGGACCGGTTTCTGGCATTACAGCCGTCTTCAGCCGAGCTTGCTTGACTCCAGTGGCAAAGTCAGCAAGGGACTCAAGTCTGAGCATACCCTGCCAACTTAGGGCGAACAAAGAAAAACCAAAGGTGGGATGGACGGAGCGTTGACAATACACACACTCACCCCCAGTCAACTGATCTGGGTTTAATCCATCACCGTTCTTTAGCTCACTCCGCCACCCCAGTTCAGACATGGCCATATGCAAATCAGTCTGACCCTGTGCCTCATGGGAACAGTCCAGCCCGAACTGCCAAGCCATGTCTTCCCTGGACCGGAATCAAGCTTCCCAGGACCGGTTTCTGGCATTACAGCCGTCTTCAGCCGAGCTTGCTTGACTCCAGTGGCAAAGTGAGCAAGGGACTCACGTCTGAGCATACCCTGCCAACTTAGGGCGAACAAAGAAAACCCAAAGGTGGGATGGACGGAGCGTTGACAATACAAACACTCACCCCCAGTCAACTGATCTGGGTTTAATCCATCACCGTTCTTTAGCTCACTCCGCCACCCCAGTTCAGACATGGCCATATGCTCACTTGGCCACAGGATTCAAGATAGCCTGGCTGATGAAGATTATGAATCCGAAACCGGTCCCAGGATGCTTGTTTCCGGTCCATGGAAGACATGGCTTGGCAGTTCGGGCTGGACTGTTCCCATGAGGCACAGGGTCACACTGATTTGCATATAGCCATGTCTGAAATGGGGTGGCTGAGTGGGCTAAAGAATGGTGATGGATTAAACCCAGATCAGTTGACTGGTGGTGAGTGTTTGATTTGCTCAAACGCTCCGTCCATCATCCCCTTTTGTATCGTCAAGGTGAAATCAAGGCAAAAATGGGATACTGAACCTGCTACACTACTTCTCCTTGTGTTGACACAACATGCAGGACATAGTCAGGTAACTCTTAGCACAAACAGGTTTAAGAGACATTAACTGCCCCAACCTCCTGGATGCTGGAAGAAGGGTCTCTCTCAGCCAATAGATGGAATATGTGAATGAGAGAGTTAGGGGCAGTCTGTCTGTGGCATGAATAACACTACTCTGTCAGTGCCTTAAGTCCTATTTGCCATCATATGAACTTTGCTGTATTTTGTTAATATGGTGATTTTACTCACTCAGTATATTTGTGCAGAAAATAGAGGGATGTATGACGTTACGACGCATACTTTTACAACGCCTACCTTTACAACGCAATTTTTACAACGCAGGATCCATTACAACGAATGTCTTTACAACGCATGTTTTTACATCGCAGGTACCTTTACAACGCATGCCATTACAACATAAGTATTGGTAAGTATATCATTTTTTTAAAAAGTAATTAATTTAAATTAATATATTTTAATTTATAGATATATTTTTTATTAAATTTATTTGTTTTAAAATAATGGGTGTAATAGTAGGGTAAGTGCTGGATAGTGTAGGGGTAAAAATTACTATTCTAACTCCAGGGGGGTGAAATAGTAGGGTAAGTGCTGGATAGTGTAGGGGTAAAAATTACTATTCTAACTCCAGGGGGGTGAAATAGTAGGGTAAGTGCTGGATAGTGTAGGGGTAAAAATTACTATTCTAACTCCAGGGGGGTGAAATAGTAGGGTAAGTGCTGGATAGTGTAGGGGTAAAAATTACTATTCTAACTCCAGGGGGGTGTAATAGTAGGGTAAGTGCTGGATAGTGTAGGGGTAAAAATTACTATTCTAACTCCAGGGGGGTGTAATAGTATGGTAAGTGCTGGATAGTGTAGGGGTAAAAATTACTATTCTAACTCCAGCGGGGTGTAATAGTAGGGTAAGTGCTGGATAGTGTAGGGGTAAAAATTACTATTCTAACTCCAGGGGGGTGAAATAGTAGGGTAAGTGCGGGATAGTGTAGGGGAAAAATTACTATTCTAACTCCAGGGGGGTGTAATAGTAGGGTAAGTGCTGAATAGTGTAGGGGTAAAAATTACTATTCTAACTCCAGGGGGGTGAAATAGTAGGGTAAGTGCTGGATAGAGTAGGGGTAAAAATATTAATTAATAATAGAATTACATTAATTATTTTTTTAAATAAATAATATTTTATTTTTAAATATAATAATTAATATTTATTTATTTTTATAAAAATAATTAAATAACATGTTTAATATAATTATATACTTACCAATACTTACGTTGTAATGGCATGCGTTGTAAAGGTACCTGCGATGTAAAAACATGCGTTGTAAAGACATTCGTTGTAATGGATCCTGCGTTGTAAAAGTTGCGTTGTAAAAGTAGTTCGTTGTAAAAGTTGCGTTGAAACGGTTGTATACCAAAATAGAGCACCGTTTAAACCAGTAATAAATGGTACAGTAAATATAGCATGATTCGCAGAACGGGGGTACATGGATGGTAGAACACGGACAGAAATAGGGTGCCTTTCAAGATAGCAAAAACTGCAAGTTATTCAAAATGACTGAGCATAGGGACCTGACTGGAATACCTCCAAAAGCAGCTCTCCCTTACAGAAGGGGATACGATGATTGGAAATGACCATACCAGGGGCTAGGCGTAGCATTTTTCTTCAGGATGTCCAGTTGGTCCTGAACATTCAGAAGGAAATATCCATTTGAGCTTATATTAGGATCAGCACACTTTTGGGACCCCAAAGTAAACATGCAGGTGTTCTGAAGGTGAATAAGCAATAAAAATGTCTTTAGCTTTTGGTTTTATCTTGACATGTTTGCTGTGCTTTCTAAGATAGAGGTAAAATGTCAGACTCTGTTTTCTGACAAATTGCTACTTATTGTTTTAACACGGAGTTTGGTGTTTGCTTTTGTTTTCCTGACTGCAAACTGAGAAGATTTTGCAAAGTGAATTACATGATGATCTTTTGGGGGTACAGGGAGCGTGAAAGGAAAGGCCGTAGGATGCCAATTGTTTTTAAGACACACAATTTAAATTACCTGTAAATAAAGTGTAGTAATATTTAAAAATATATCAGAAATTAGCAAAGCAGAAATGAAGTACAATTTTGGTTATTCTGAAGCGTGATTGAAACAAAGATTTTAAGTGCCAAAACAAATCAAGACACTTTACTTGGCGATTGGCAAATGACAACCTGAAACCCGATTTACATAGATTATCATGTGCGCTATGTAGCTTTCTCAAAAATATGTGTCAGTGCAAATTTAGTGGCAATTTCCATGGAAAATATGCTATCTAAACATGACAGTGTACTACCACACCATGCTTTAGCAATATATCTGTGACACTGTGCTCCAAAATGCACCACTAACTACATACTACAACACAGCTTTCCAAACTTTTCATGATGGTGACACACCTTTTTATGCAAAATTTCCCAGGGACACGGTGAGCCCGAACCACACACAACCCACACACACCCACACACAACCCCACACACACACAACCTCACACACACACAACCCACACACAACCCACACACTCACACCTCACCCACACACACACCCCACTCACACACACCCCACACACACAACCCACACACACCAACCCACACACAACCCCACACCCACCCCACACACACAACCCACCCACACCACACACACACCACACACACACCACACACACACCACACACACACACACCCACCACACACCCACACACACACACACCCACACACACCCACACACACCCACCCCACACAACCCCACACCCACCCTACCCCACACACACAACCCACACACACAACCCACACACACACCCCCCCCCCCCACACACACACACACCCAACACACACTCACCCAACACACACTCACCCAAAACACACTCACCCAACACACACACACACCCACCCACACACAACCCCACCCACACACAACCCCACACACACCACACACAACCCCACACACAACACCACACACACCACACACACACCACACTCACACCCACCACACACCCAACACACACACCCACACACACACCAACACACAACCCCACACCCACACACAACCCCACACCCACCCCACACACACCCCAACCACACACACCCACACACACACAACCCCACCCACACACAATGCCACACACCCACAACCCCACACACCCACAACCCCACACACCCACAACCCCACACACCCACAACCCCACCCACCCACAACCCCACACCCCACACAACCCCACACACCCACACACACACACACACACACACACACACACACACACACACACACAGACACCTACCCACAACCCCACCCACACACAACTCCACCCACATACACAACCCCACACCCACAGACCACCCCACACACAACCCCACACCCACACACAACCCCATACCCACACACAACCCCATACCCACACACAACCCCACACACAACCCCATACCCACACACAACCCCACACGCAACCCCACAGCCACACACAACCCCACAGCCACACACAACCCCACAGCCACACACAACCCACCCACACACACAACCCACACACAACCCCACACACACACACAACCCACACACACAACCCACACACACACACAACCCACACACACAACCCCCCCCACACACACAACCCACACACACAACCCCACACACAACCCCACACACAACCCCACACACAACCCCACACACAACCCCACACACAACCCCACACACAACCCACACACAACCCACACACAACCCACACACACACACAACCCACACACACAACCCCACACTGACACACCTCTATAGGCCTGCCTATTCACAAAGAAAGGTGGAAATCTGCTCCTTGTAGGTTACTCTTACAGTTGGAGCAGGTTTTCCACTTTCTTTGAATTCACAAAAAGTTCCTCTTCCCATTTCTGAATAGGAAAAATCAATCCATAAATGCGTCAGTCCACTTTTTTTTCTCTATGGGGATAATATTTTCCCCATCGAAAAACTCCTCTACTACACTTACAAGAAGACACTCTCTCCCAGCCTGATCACAGATGTACTCCTCTTCATAACAGTTTAAAAGGTGTGAAACTGCCTACAATACATACTGTTTGTATAGCATATACAGCTTAAACTCGGCGGTTTAAAATGCCCCAAAATGGTCTAAGCCTCACTACTTACCAACCGAGCGAGTGCCTGGGATGGTGGGGTAGAGGCGGCTCCGGCATCACTGTGTCCCAGCAAGGCCGCGCGCTCAGGGCCATGAGCAGTGCCGTAGCACTCCCGGAGGGGGGAAAGGGGGGTGGGTCAATACTCCCACGAGGCTCCGCTCCGCAGCTGAAAGCCTTCCGCCTTGCACGTTTCGTGCACGTCGCGATCACTGAGGGGGCTCGAGTCGCATTCCCCTAATATCGGCCAGCTGGCCGGCAGACGTCATTGCGTCGCGCGACACACCTACGTGTGGGTCGCGACACAGTAACGTGTCACGCCACACAGTTTGGAAAGCTGTGTACTACACCCTTGCCATTGTCCTGCTGAGCAGGCGTGGCTCATTTGCTAAACTTGTTCTTTGTGTGCTGCTTGTTTTTTTCACTATTTCTATGACTTTCTTATGACTACAGTGATGTGACATTGATGGCAGCACCCCCACTCTGAACATTGTTCTAGCATAACTCTATTTCAGCATGAACCCACATAATGCCAGGAATCTTCCCAATACAGTGCCCGGCAATGTCTGCTGCCATGTAATGGCTGTTGTTCTTTTGAAGGTTCCTTTTCTAGGTCCTACCTGCAAGCACCATTTAAAATATTTGAAAATACAAGCAGGACACGCAAAAGTATTCCCCAGTGCTTTGAGGCAGCAGGGCCAACTGAGTATGAGTTGTCTCCTCGCTCAATTCGACATTTGCGGCTCTTGCGAGAGTTCGAGTTCTAATTCTAAAGCATTTTTTTTTTCAATTCCAGTAAATGTCACTTGTTGTTCTCTGGGGATTATCCAATTGTCTTCTCCAATATTGCTTTGTTATCCGTCTTCAGTCATCCTCCCTCAGTATTTGCTTGTGATTGACAGGGGTTTCGCTTTCTTATAACACAGAAAAAAATATTGTTCTGTGGAATAGTCTGTCATTAGCGTTTAATCCTACTTAATCTATAAAAGGTGTTGAAATGACATCTTAGATATCCTGAGGGACATTCTTCCCATCTCCTGTTAGATTTGATCCAGTTTAGACTTATGTAGGAGGGGTGAATGGCTGCTCCTAGTGCATCTGCTTACAGACAACATCTGGTGTAGTGCTGGAGTCATCAATCACAGCTCTATTAAGTTATGTCAAGTTTGAGATGACATATCCTGTCCCATAGGAGCTTCCCAGTGCATTAACCCGCGGATGAGGAAGGCGTCGGTGTTTATCTGTTGCAAGGAAACCATTCTTCTTGTTTGGAAAACCATGTATAGGAACTGTTTAAGTTACATCTTTTGCAATGACTTTACCAGTGCACATTGTCTGTGCTTCTTGTGATTAATCACAATCACCCATTATTTATTCAGTAATTTATTGAATGAGATGTTTTACAAGGCTCTACGTGTCGCCAATGTGGCCACACTGAACAATTGTGGGGTTACGTGTTCAGAACAGAAAGCACACTTGTCAACTGTAGCACAACATGACCAGCATTTAGTGGAAGCAGAAAATTGCATACCTGCTTAAGTGCGCTGTGCTAGCTTAACTGAAACAGTGTGCAATTATACCAAACCACAGTATAACATAACAGAACCCAAGCTGATCCAGCACACCACATCATCGGTTAGTAAGGCACAACAGAACATACCTGGAGCTGAGTTTTTGCGAAGTGTCTGATTTTGCATTGTGCCCTGTGTTCTAGCAAGTCTCATTGCAAAATCTTAAGTTGCATGGGGTCGCATAACCACCTGCCTAAAGAATATGAATTAGTCAGCTAACTACCTTCCTCTCCAGTGCTCTCAATCTGGCATCTGTAGAAGACAAGGCTGGTTGCCTAAGGGTGGGTGGTAAAGGCTTCAAATGCATTGCCAGACCAATCCTGATTAAATAGTCCAATACTTTTCAGCTCTGTTAATAATCAAGGTTCATTCAGGCAGTCATACGCCTCATCCGTTTATAATCTTGTCAAGCTGGCCTCGTCATTACTCACATTAACAATGTAGACCCTAGGTACTGTCCTTCTCACGCCTTGCATTTACCCACATATTGTACCTCTGTATTCTTCTGCAGATGCTATAATTGCAGGTATTTTATTTTTCCCACTTAATTTTCGATTCCCATATTTTCACAAGTTTGTACTTTATCCAAGGGCCAAAATGTAAACTTTGGTTCACTATCTGTGGTTAGATAGAAGTCTTGCATGGCTGATCTGTGTTATAATGGTTCGACATTTGTTGGCCTGTAAATCTGTCTTCGTGTTATCCTCAGGAGAGTTGAGTCTTGCAAGCGTGTACAAAATGCATGCATGCTAATTTAATATAAGGAAAGAGACAGAGCAGTCTGTATATGAGGTGCTGATGACAATGGACCAGTAAACTTTGGAGTGGCTGCAAGAAGGCTGTTTTACCGACTTAGCATGCACTCCCTCATAAACACTCATTATGTTCTTTTTATTGGCCATGACTGGATATCTAATAAATATGTGATTCTCTTCTTTATTGCAGAAAGTGACAATGAACTTTCCAGTGGCACTGGTGATGTGTCGAAGGACTGCCCAGAGCAGATCCTGTACTGCTGGGGAGAGTTGCTAGGAAGATGGTAAGCTCTGCTCCTCAAAGATTTTTGTGTTTTTGCTGCTGGTGCTTTTGCCAAACAACTCTGACTTTAGTAAGGGAGCTTTCCTGGGGGCATACTCCAACATTTCACATTGATGTGCTATAGGACAGTTGACGTTTTCTTTGTTACTTTGAACTTGGATGTCTTGTATTGTGTATTAGTAGGGCCTAAGAACAGGAGTGCCTTCTGCAGCCACTCTCTGCCTGTTTGCTCAAATATTGTACACCTTATTTTTTTATTGGGCAATGGGCTATGTGTCCCAGATAGTCACTTGTCCTATTATTACATAATATTACCCATTTTTTGTAGTGTTCATCATTGTCACTTACGTAATACTCCAAACTACTAAGGGCTTCAAAGCATTGAATAGTAATAAAGTGTTTCACAAAAAAGGGTGAGGCTGGTCCAAGTGAAAGTGTATAGACCTGCAAAGGATTGTATCCCCAATTCAATACTCAAACACACCCTAGAAATCCTTGGGTCTAGAATAACGTGGCAAACAGTCAGAGATACTGGAAAAAAATCACACACAGATACCTGTGGGATAATCCCTTTCAGGACGTAATCTCCCTCCCACCGAAGGTGGCATGCTTCATCATCTGGGATTCTCCTCTTCGCGGAATATCCTAGTCCCGCCAAGAGCTTCAACCCTCTCTCTGAGAGGGAGGGGCTCAGGAATGTTTTGTATATCTACTCTATACAGGATATTCTAAATCCAGCAGATGATAGGCATAGGTTGAGTGAGTGCACAGTGCAACAGAAAATTACTGTGTAGGAAGTAATATTAAACTAACTAGCAAGAGCAAATATATACTTTATTGGCTTGTTCTCACTGTCAGGGTTAAAACAGTGCACCTGCAGTATGGATTTAAAACTGCATGTGTCAGAGGAAATGGAGGTCAACATGGTTCAGCAATATGGTGTCAAGACTTTCTTCAGGACCTAGGCAGATGCTGCTACAAACAAGCAAGTGACTAGTGAAAAATAATAAACAACTGAAATACTAAACCACTGGTACAGCTGTTTCAGTTCAAAGTATAGTAATCGTACCTCTTAGAGAGAGATACAAAAAAAACATAAAGCCTTATATACATATGTGGGATATTTATCTCACCACATCGCTAATTCAACTAGCATGTGTAATTGAAATAAAGTTTGCTTATCCATCGTGCACGGATAAGATACCTCGCCTCTACCTGGCGACAGCTCAGGGAAGGGGGCACCGCTCTACAAAAAATGTGAATTTACAAGTGTCACAACCACATCGCACCAAATATCATTGGCTCTTAGCCTTATAGAAACATAGAGAAATAGTTTGAGGAAGAGAACACAGAGAAACCCAGTCAACAGGATATAGGACAAAGTAAAACGCCTCGTCAACATCATCTATACCCTTCACACATAGACAACTGCATGTCGTAAGTGTTGTCTTTTGGTTGTTGGAGTTGTCTGCCAAATCTGAAAGAAACAGGTTAGTATTAGATTCCTTACCTTAGAATATCCCCAGGCGTCAGTCTGGATCCGGAAACTTTTTTGTAGCAGTACCCCTGTGCGTCGGTAGGCGTCGTGTGCGGCTCCGCGTCCGTCGTCGGCGTCGTTGGCGCCGGGATGACGTCGCCGAAGTACTTAGACGCCGCCCTCGCGCTCTGACGTCAGTTGTTCTTTTTTCCGCGCCAATCCGGAAAAAGTGGTACCTTTTAGTAATTTTTTTACTAAACTTTTTTGATCCTTTTTGATCTATTTTTCGAGTCAAACAACTCCATCGGTGCCGGTAGGGATGCCTGTGCTGACTGCAACCTGTGCCGACTGCAACCGACTGATGTCGGTTATCGACCCCCATCGCCGGTGCCTGTATTCTTTAGGGGCCGACTACGATGACAAGTCGTGCCCCCACTGCCGGGCCTTGATGTCGAAAGCTAGGCGGGAGCGGTCCCGTAAGTGCCTCGAGCTCCGGTAGTTGGCCCGCGCCGCTCAAGGTCCCGGTCCAGGAGAAGGTCGAGGGACCGGTCGCGGGGCCGGACTCATCACAGCTCGGCGAGTCGACACCACTCGTCAGGCTCCAAGTCCTCAGGTAAGAGGCACAAGAAGTCGAAGAAGCGACACAGCTCTTCTGACTCCCCCTGATGCTCACGCGACGCGGCCGGGGGTTCGGGCGACACCGCCCTCGCGGCTCCGCCGCAGACATCGCGGCCTGCAGCAAATTCCCACCGGTCCCTGGGCAGAACGCGACACCGGAGTAGATCGATGCCTTCCTCATGGCCATGAGGTCGCTCACTCCTCCGTCGGGTTCCGCAGCGCCTTCGGGCCACGCGGTCCCGACTGGGAGCCCAAGCGGGCCGGGTGCTTCGTCCTGGCACCATCGGGTGCTTCGGCTCCGGCGCCGTCAGCGACTTCGGTCCCGACGCCGCAGGGCCCTGCCGGATCCGTCGGATCCGGGTCGCCGCTAGTCGACCTAACGACCCCTCCGCCGGTGTCGACTCCTAGGGTGTCGCCCCCGATCCCCCCCTCGATCCGGTTCCGACGTCGGACCGGCGTCGATCGATGCCGCATTCGACGTCGAGAGAAGTGCAATACTTCTATGATACGGCCCCATCATTTGAACTTGAGTACCAGGAGATGGAGGGCGAGGCGGATTGGGAGGGGTCTGAGGACCCTCCGGCATGGGAGTGCCTGTCTTTTCAGGACTGGGCAGGTGAACTAGGGGAGGCCAGTGGTTTGGACACTTCGCCCGACACTGGATTTGTCTCCCCTCCTACCGTGGCTACGGAGGAGGGGGCTGCCTACAGTGTGGTGTTGACGAGGGCAACTAAGGCATTGTCTCTTGAGCTCCCCGTCGCGGCCGTGAGGACTAACCTCCTCACTGAGGTCCTCAAACCGCAGGCAAGCTCTTCGGAGCCTCTACTGCTGTTTAATGAGGCCTTAACTGACGTTCTGTTGGGCACTTGGTCCAAGCCCTCTACAGGTCCCCCTGTAGATAGGAACATGGCCAGATGCCACCACCGGGCCCCGGGCGACCCTTGTTTCCTGTTCACCCACCCCAAACCCGGGAGCCTGGTTATCCAGGCCTCTAATTCCCAGACTGCATTCCCGACAGCTCCCCCTGATCGGGAATCCAAAAGGTATGAACAGTACGGAAAAAAGATGTTTTCCTCACTTAGAGGCACATTCCGATCGCGGACGGAGCCCTGAGTAGGAGGGAACGTTCCCTGCTGTGCAATTAGGATGTGACCGCCACCCTGGCGGTCACATCCTCTATTTTTAACATTGCGGCGGGTGCGGCTTCAAGCTGCACCCGCCGCAATGTTAAAAACGCATGCATTGCATTTACATGCAAAAAGCGGCAGGCACCGCGCGGTGCCTGCCGCTCTCTGCATGTAAATGCAGGGGGGTACCATAGGTACCCCCAATGTGCACCCCCCACCTCCCTTCACCCAGGGGGGCCCGCAACGGGCCCCCGAAGTGAAGATCCGTATGCTTTTGCACGGCGGTGAACCCGCCGCGGAAAAGCATGTCTGGGAAGCCATCCTAATATGTCTGGCGGCGTCTGAGAGACACCGCCACCATATTAGAGCTTTTCTGCCGCAGTTGTAAGCCGACCGCGGCGGAAAAGCGGCGGACTGAAACCAAGACCCACCAGCCATCCTAATTTGGCGGTGGGTCTTTGGTGGGTCCGCAGCGGATTTTCCGCATCCTCAGGGCCGGCGGTGGCTTCCGCCGGCCCGGAGGATGCGGAAAATCCGCGATCCTAATCGACCCTTTAGTTTGGGGTTGCGGTCGGTCAACACCGCTTGCCTTTTGGGCCGTTATACCCACTCTCTGTGGGACACGGTCGCGGACGTGCTGCCACAATGATCGGAGGAGGCCCGGGTTAAACTCGCCCAAGCCCTTGCGGAGGGGCAAGATGCGGCACGGTATTCCATTCGATATGGGCTGGATACCACGGACTCGCTAGGCAGGGCGATTGCAACGACGGTGGCGGTTCGCCGCAACGCCTGGCTGAGGTCCGCCAATTTTTCGGCTGATGTCCAGAACATCCTTATGGACATGCCGTTTGATGGCCGTCGCCTCTTTGGCGACAAGGCAGACAGTGCGCTTGAGCGCTTTAAGGACTCCAGGGCTACAGCCAAGTCCTTGGGCCTGTCGGCCACACGCCAGCAAACTGCTGCCTTTCGCTCCTTTCGTGGCCAAGGAAGGGGCACCCCCACACGTCCTGCCAGCAACGGGCCGCAGACTAACATCCAGCGCGGTGGCGGACGTGGTAACTGCCGTGGCAGTGCCAGGGGACAACGGCGAGGCCAGTCCACATCCACCCCCGCAGCATCCGCCTCAAAGCCTTCCTAGTCCGAGCTTTCAGGCCCATTTAACGCCAGTGGGGGGCAGGGTTCGCCATCACCTCCTCCACATCACATCGGACAGGTGGGTTCTGCAAATCGTTCAAAGGGTTACTTCCTCCCCTTCGAGGTGATCCCTGCAGCCATGCCACCGCAATACCACCGCGTGTCGGGGGATCACTTGCAACTTCTTCAAGAGGAAGTTACAGCCTTCTTGGCCAAGGCGGCCATCTAGCGCGTTCCTAGGCCAGAAGCAGGGTGTGGTTGTTACTCCCACTACTTTTTGGTTCCCAAGAAGGGCAAAGGGGGCCTACGCCCTATCTTGGACCTGCAGAACGTCAACGGCTTCCTCCGGAAGGAGAAGTTCAAGATGCTGACTCTGACTCAGGTCTTAGCTGCCCTAGACCCGGGAGACTGGATGGTAGCGTTGGACTTGCAGGACGCTTATTTTCACATCTCTGTCCTGCCGGCCCACCAGCGCTACCTGCGGTTCACTGTAGGCCACGAGCACTTTCAGTTTACCATGCTCCCCTTCGGCCTTACCAGCACCCCTCGGGTGTTCACGAAAGTGATGGCGGTGGTCGCAGCTCATCAGCGCAGATTAGGGGTGTCGGTCTTCCCCTATCTCGACGACTGGTTGTTGAAGGCGGGCTCGCCCCAGACAGTCGTCAGCCACCTCCAGACTACGGCCGACCTCCTGCACCTGCTGGGGTTCTCCATCAATGTGCCGAAGTCACACCTGTGCCCCTCAAAGAAGCTCCTCTTCAACGGAGCGGTTCTAGACTCGGCGCAGTTTTGGATTTATCCTCCCGAACAGTGGGTTCGGGATATTCAGGCTCTGATTCCGATCTTTCAGCCTTTATCCCGAGTCTCGGTCAGGTTTATCGCTGCGGCTTCTGGGGCTGATGGCCTCCTGCATCCTTCTGGTGCATCGCCCGGGGGCGGATGCGGGCTCTGCAGTGGGACCTGAAGTTTCAGTGGGCCCAGCATCAGGTCAACTTGTCCGACCATGTCTTGATCTCGGAGGGCACTGCAAGACAGTTGCAGTGGTGGCTCACGGACCGCGATTGGGTCAGCGGCAGATCCCTCTCCCTACCCCAACCGGAGCACGTAGTTGTGACGGACGCGTCCCTCCTGGGCTGGGGGGGCCACATAGGAGAGGCGGAGATCAGAGGCCTCTGGTCTCCGGCGGAGTCCCGGCTCCATATCAACCTTCTGGAGCTGCGGGCGATCCGACTTGCACTGAAAGCATTCCTCCCCTCTGTCCGGGGGAGTGTAGTGCAGGTGTTCACGGACAACACCACTGCCATGTGGTACTCCAACAAACAGGGCGGGGTGGGGTCGTGGACCCTATGCCAGGATGCTGTGGGTCTCTGGCAATGGTTGGAACATCAGGGTGTGACCCTGGTGGTTCAACACCTGGCAGGTTCTCTGAACGCCAGGGCGGACAAACTCAGCCGTCGGTGCATGATGGATCACGAATGGTGTCTGAACTCTGACGTGGCGCAAGGTCTCTTTCAGCAGTGGGGAGAGCCTTGGTTAGATCTATTCGCCACCGAAGAGAACGCGCAATGTCCTCAGTTCTGCTGGAGAAGATCAGGCGCGACCGGGCCCAAGTCATACTTGTGGCTCCGGACTGGGCACGAAGATACTGGTATCCCGAGCTCCTCAGCATGTCAGTCGATCCCCCGATTTGTCTGCCTCTTCGGGAGGACCTTCTGTCGCAGCAGCAGGGGACGGTCCTCCACCCGAACCTGTCCAACCTCCACCTCCATGCGTGGAGATTGAGCGGCGGCAGTTGAGGCCATTTGACTTGCCTCCTGAAGTCTGCAGTGTGATTCTGGCAGCCAGGCGTCCCTCCACAAAATAGGTATACGCCTGCAGGTGGAACAAATTTGTGGTATGGTGCACAGCAAAGGCTGTGGATCTACTCTCTGCCCTCCTTTCTGAGGTTCTCTTTCTTCTTTCTCTTGCCCAGCAGGGCTCTGCTCTGGGCACTCTTAAGGGCTACCTCTCTGCCATATCCGCCTTCTTAAGGCTCCCTGATCAGCCCTCTCTTTTCAAGTCCCCAGTTGTAAATAGGTTCTTGAAGGGCATCACTCATATGTTTCCCCCTGTTCCTTTCGTGATGCCTCAGTGGGACTTGAATCTTGTTCTGACTTATCTGATGTGCGCTCCCTTCGAGCCACTTCATAACTGTCCTCTTCATCTTCTCACACTTAAGACTGCATTCCTGGTTGCCATCACCTCTGCCAGGAGAGTGAGTGAGCTCCAGGCTCTTTCTTCACAACCTCCTTTCCTTTCTGTCCATCCGGACAAAGTTGTGTTGTGGACGCGACCCTCTTTCCTGCCCAAGGTAGTCACAGCCTTCCATGGGCATTCCATCCCCTTGCCCACCTTCTTTCCGCCTCCGCATCCTCTGGACCCAAAACGTGCACTCTCATACTATCTGGATCGCACATGCCAGTTCCGGGTGGATGACCAACTCTTTGTTGGTTACGTGGGCGCTAAAAAGGGACGGGCGGTGCACAAACGGACCATTTCTCGATGGGTCATTTTGTGCATCAAGGCTTGTTATTCACTGGCTAAAAAGGAGCCTTCTGTGGGCTGCGTGCCCATTCCACTCGGGCCACGGCGGCTACTACTGCCCTGGGTCGGGGTCTTGCAGGGTATCTGTCAGGCAGCTACGTGGGCCTCGCTGCACACGTTCGCAAGACACTACTGCCTGGACAGCCAAGTCCGGAGAGATGGCTTTTTCGGCCCTTCCGTTCTCCAGGACTTTCTGGTGTGATTATTAGTTCGCAGACCCACCACCGGGGTTGGTATTGCTGGGGTATCTATTCTAAGGTAAGGAATCTCATACTAACCTGTTTCTTTCAGATGCACAAGTTACTTACCTTCGGTAACGATATATCTGTAAGAAACAGTAGTTAGTATTAGATTCCTTACCGCCCCACCCATCCTCCCCTTTCTACGAACCGATATCTAGGGTTAAGGTCATCCCTTTTCAGGGCCCTAGTTTTATGGCACCAGTGTTGGTTTTATTATGGCTCTGTGTTTCTGGCGCGGAAAAGCTGTGTATAAGAACTGACGTCAGCGCGCGATGGCGGCGTCTAAGTACTCCGGCGACGTCATCCCAGCGCCGACGACGGACGCGGAGCCGCAGACGACGCCTACCGACGCGCAGGGGTACTGCTACGCAAAAGTTTCCGAATCCAGACTGACGCCTGGGGATATTCTAAGGTATGGAATCTAATACTAACTACTGTTTCTTACAGATATATCGTTACCGAAGGTAAGTAACTTGTGCTGCATGTCCGCCATACTGTGCACATGGGTATTTGCCCATAGTGTACCCTATTCTGCCAGTTAGAGAACATAGGGTGTCATAAACCTTCATTAATATACAATCTATGGGAGCCTATCTTTTTTTTTTTTTTTGGTTAAAAACTTTTATTGAGCAATCAAATAAGAAGTACAGAGATGGGCCTACAACCGCACGGGCTGGCCGCTAATAGCAACGCACAACATATGAAGCAAACGATCACTGCCGTGGCCAGGCACGAATCATATATCAATTATTGCTCAAAGAATAGGACAGGACATAACAATTTTCTATATTAAACATGAAAAACAACGAACTCTAAACAAGGCTAATGCACAGTAATCAAGTCAGCCCAGAAGGAGGAGGGGAAAGCCACTAATCAGGAAGACAAAAACAAATCAATGGGTCTCGGCAAGGCCGGGGGGGGGGGGGACAGCGGGGAGGACAGGAAAATCCTAAAACAGCATGAAAAATTTCGGGAACGTCAGCCTAGGGAGACAGGGTAACATCGGAAGTGTCAACCAAGGGAGGGGTACAAATTTCTCCACGATACGCATTCCACTGACCCCAAACCTTCGTCCACGCCCTGGGTCCGCCCCTAGCCACATAGACGGTCTTCTCTCGGAACATGGACCAGTCCATGTTATCCTCCCACATCGAGACGTCGGGGGGCCTGGATGCGCCCCAGAGTTGCGCAATGTCCCGCTTCGCGATCATATACCCCAAGGTCGCCCATCTGGTCTGGGCCACAGAATAGTCGGTGGGTTCCCACACGTTCAACAGGCATCGTCGGGCCTCAGGCCGCAGGGTAACACCAGTCACAACAGTCATCACCGCAAGCACATCACTCCAGTAGGCTGCTACCACCGGGCACTCCCAAAGAATATGCAGAAATGTAGCACTCATCCCACAACCACGCTTGCACAAGCCATCTGGGGAAAAACCCATTACAACCAGACGCGGACCAGTTACATATACCCGGTGGAGGATCTTAAGTTGAACCAAACGAAGACGGGCGGGGATGGCGACCTCTTTCGGAGAAGAGAGTGCCGATTGCCAATCCTCGTCATCCAAGTCCAATCCGTCACCGACACACACTTCCCTAAGTCGGACCAATAAGTCAGCGCGAGTATTAATCAGTTTTTTGTAAATAAGGGAGATAGTGCTATCGGGCAGGTGTCCATCCAGTATGCGATCCTCAAGGGGGGAGGACTCGGGCAGGGTCACATCAGGAGTCAGAACCGAGGCCAGGGCATGCCGGACTCGCAGATACCGAAAAAAACTCTCTGTCACTCAAGTCATATTCCGCCTTAAGGGCCTGGAAAGACTTCACTCTACCCTTCACACAGACATCACCCACTTTACATATCCCAATCATATCCCAGCGGTCGAAGCCCTTAGTAGACCAGAGACACCCCAAACGTTCAGAAGCATAAAGCGGAGTCGCCATTGTCAGTCGATTCTCCCATCCCAAACTCACATTCGCGGCGCGCCACACATTGACTGCGATCCTGGATGGGCCCGTAAGATGGCGCCCGGCCGATCTGGAATAAAGCGCTCTATTAAAGTCCCATCCCGGCAGCTGGAATCTATCCATCTCAAAGGCCGGATCCCGACCAGGGGAATACATCGCGTGGTTGATGGCAGACAGCTGGGCAGCCCAATAATATCTCTTGATGTCGGGGAGCGCCATGCCCCCGTCATACCAAGGGATGGTAAGTTTCGCAAGGGCAATACGTGGACGCCCATCCCAGATTAGTTGCCTTTGAAGACCCTCGATCTCCCGAAAATAGGTGGCGGGAACGTCGTCATAAGAATTTTGAAGCGCGTATAGGAACCGCGGCAAAGACATCATTTTAAAAAGGACAGCCCTGCCCAGAGGAGACAAGGGTAGCTTACGCCAACGGGCCACATCCAGTCGCAATCGAACCGGAGTGAGGAGTCCAGCGTAATAAAGATCCCCAAATACTTGAAGCCAGACTGGACAACCTGGATAGGAAATCTGTCCGGTAATGGGGGCAAAACACCTGAAAGAACATACACACAGGACTTAGCCCAATTAATAACTAGACCCGAGTTAGCACCAAACGAAGTAAGAACGTCAAATAAGACATTTAAAGATTTACGCGGGGAGGTAAGATACAAAAGAATGTCATCTGCGTAAAGCGAGACGCGGTCTTCAAAATCCGTTGACCAACGGATCCCTTTAAGTGAAGGTTCCCATCGAAGCCACGCAGCCAACGGTTCCAGGGCAAGCGCGAAAAGCAACGGAGACAAGGGGCATCCCTGACGGGTCCCCCTCCCAAGACAGAAGGGGACAGAAACCCGACCGTTTACCACTACCTGTGCCAAGGGTTCTGCGTATAACAACTTCACCCAACCAATAAACTCAGGTCCAAAACCAAATTTCTCAAGAGCTGCCCAAAGATAGGGCCACTCTACCGTGTCAAAGGCCATCGAGGCGTCTAGCGAAGCCAAAATGGCCGGCTCCGTCAGAAGCCCCGCCCTCGCAACAGCTCCGTGGAGACGACGTAGGTTAAGAGCCGTGTTGCGATGCGGGATAAATCCGGATTGATCCGGATGAACCAAGCCACTAATGACCGTCAAGAGACGGGTAGCCAGGAGCTTAGCCAGGACCTTGGGTTCAACATTCAACAGGGAAATGGGCCTATAAGACGAACAAAGGTCCAGCTGTTTACCGTCCTTGGGAATAACCACTATCGTAGCCAGACGCTGATCATATGGAAGAATACCCCGCTCCCGGGATTCCAAAAACATGGTACGAAGATAGGGCGCCACCCTGTCAGGACGTAGCTTGTACAATTCAATTGGTAACCCATTCGGGCCCAAAGCTTTGCCCGAACGGAGTGAGCGAATGGCAGTCGCTATCTCGTCCGTAGTAAAAGGGGACTCCAAAGAAACTCGGTCTAAATCGGAAACACTGGGCAGAGCTATATCACGCAACAAAAGACGAGAGTCATCAACATCCCGTTCAGACACAGGGGTATAAACCACACGAAAATAATCCGCAAAACATTCAACTATTCCAACCGGGTCCGTCACTCTCACACCATTCGAAGTCTGAATCACAGGCACCACACGATTCGCCCTCTCCTTCTTATCCAACCATGCCAGTAATTTACCTGCTTTGTCCCCCACATCATACAAACGACCCTGTTGCTCCCGGAACATCAATTTAGCCGCATCTGTGACCAAAGACTTATAAGCAAATTGTTTCAGACCCAGGGCGTGGAGCTTATCAGATGTAACATCCGATTCTAGGTCAGCCTCTATCTCAGCAATCTCCCTCTCAAGGTCCACCACCTCCCGATTCCTCGCCTTTTTGGATTCAGCAATAAGGGAAAGGGCCTGCCCGCGAATCACTGTCTTAAAGGCCTCCCACAGGGATACAGCAGAGGAGACGGACCCCTCGTTGTCTAAAAAATAATTGTCCAAAGACTTAATCAAGAGGCTGCGGGTCTCAGGGGAGGTGAGGTACCATGGGTTGATAGGAGCCACCCGGCCCGCCGCCTCCACCCCCATCTCAAAACAAGGCTAGAGCGGAGAGTGATCGGAGATGCCCCGGGGGAGGTGTCTAATCTCACGAACCGCCGGCGACTGCGCCGCGGGCATCAGGAAATAATCCAGTCTAGACAGACTCCCATGGGCCCCAGAGTGGAAAGTGTATTGAAGCTGAGTAGGATGCATAAGCCTCCAGCAATCCACCAAGCCAAACGTATCCAGAAACCCACCCAGCCACTGTTGGGCCAGAGGAGTGTCCCTAGGGGGGTGACGATCGTGTAGACCGGAGAACAAAGAATTAAAGTCACCTGCAATGAAGAGAGTACTATCAGGGAGGTTCAACAAGACACGGCCCAAATCGGAAAAGGTAGAGGTCTGTAGACCGGGGGGCACATAAACGGCAAACAAAGAAAGGGTCCGACCCTCATAGCGACCCACGAGGACAGCATAACGCCCTCGATCATCAAGGATCTCATCATCAATAGCTAGGGGGAGGGAAGCCCGAACAAGGATGCCCACCCCCCTGGAACCCGTGGTAAACCCCGAATGTGTGGCGAGGCGATAGCCCCACCTATTCATTGCACGACATGTATTGCCCACCAAATGAGTCTCCTGTAGAAAAACAATATCAGGAGACAAACGTCGTAGACATCGCAACACCACACCCCGTTTAATACGATCCCCCAGACCATTAACATTCCACGAAATAAACCTCAACCCGCTACCCCCCATCCCACACAGCAACGCCGAAACCCCTCTCCAATGAGCATGACATCAAAAACATCATTAGCAAGATAGAATCGCCTTGAGAACACAACACACAAACATCAAACTTCCCATCCACCCACCCCCCAACAATCAAGGAAACACCCCCCACCCTGCACCCCTGCAAGAAGCTAAAAAGCCACCCCAACATGCAGTGTGCCTGTCGCCCAGAAACCCCCATTCTACAAAAAGACCCCGGAGGAGGAAAGGCTCTGGCCCACCCGCCACCCCGAGCAAGACAAATAACGAGGAGAACACACAAACAGTAGAGGCACTTAGGCATAGAATCCCAGAAGAAGTTACTCTATACAAGGACCCGGGCATAGACAAACTGTTCAGCTCTCTACACCACCCTCAGCACCACCCGGGTGGGCGGCGGACTCAGTCGCAGGAGGTCGGTCCGGCAGAGAGTCCAGCCAGTCATTCACAGAATCAGGCCGATCAAAGAAAAAGGTTCGGTCATTGTACTCAACCCGCAGCCTGGTCGGAAAAAGCATAGCGTAGCGCAATCCCATGTCCCGGAGACGCTTCTTGACTCCACGGAAGCCCATACGCTGTTTCTGGACCTGTTGAGAAAAGTCCGGATAAAAGTTCACAGTGGCATTCACAAAGGCCACCGGGCCCTTCACACGTGATGCCTGCAGGATAGCGTCCCGATCCCTATAGTGGAAGAGTTTCGCAACAATAGGCCTCGGCGGGGCGCCTGGCTTACCCTGGCCTCCCGGAACACGATGGGCACGCTCCACTGCGAAGAATTTACTCAGTCCAGACGGAGAGAGGTAGTTCTGGATCAAGTCCTCGACCAGGAGATCAACAGAGTGCGGTTCTGGATTCTCCGGAACGCCTACCACACGCACATTACAGCGACGTGCCCTGTTCTCAAAGTCCTCCAAGCGCCGGGTCATGAAATCGTTCACCCTACGGAGATTGCCAATCTCCGTCTGTATCTCCGAGACGTCTGCCGTGAGGCTGGATGACTTGAGATCCAATGACTTCACTTTCTCATTGGTTTTAGATAGGTCGGCCCGAATCAAGTTCACATCAATGGCCACGGTGTCGATTTTGTGGGCCAAGGCTTCATATTGTTGGCCTATCGTCTCCTTCATGCCAGAAATGGCGCCCATGATGTCCTGCAGGGACGGCTCCGTCGACGCGTCCACAATGTGGTCAACCGCACTTGGGCCAGGCAGGGCAGCTCCGGGGGACCCCTTCGAATGGGTGTAACGGTCCATAACGTTAGACTGGACCGGGCCCCCACGCAGGGGCGTCTTGGTCTTCCGTGTCTCTCGGTCCCCTCTGCCCGCCATGTCGGAAACTGCGTCACCAGGAGACTCACTCGACCCGATGGAAATGGCCACAGGAAAGTAAGGCGTCGGGACCAAAAAGCAGCCGTAAGGGTACCACTAGGATAGGACCAGCCAGAAAGGAGAATAAGCCAGCCAAAGGCCCGACAGCCGTCTCGTGCGCCGGACCCAGCCCAGGCCAGACTCCCCTGCCAGATGTCTGAATCTGAGGCGGAATCGAAACCGAAACTTAAGAGGGGGACCCACAAGTCCAATCCCCCTGCCGCTGTTGTTCAACTCGGAGACGGCCACAGAGCCTCACCCAGTCCCGGGCGCACCTCAAGGGCGGACCCCGAAAGTTCAAATCGCCGTAGCTTCGGCGCCCCGGGTCCAAATCAAATTCCAAAAATCCCAGGAAGATCAGCCCAGCGTCCTCTACACAAATCCTCGTGAAGAGTCAGGATATGTTCAGGATATCATGCCGGGAGTGGCGGGGGTCCGGAGAGCGCTGTGCTCACGTGGCCATCACGGATGCCCGCCAAGCTCCTCCCCCCTATGGGAGCCTATCTTAAGCTGTACAAAATACATTGTGGAGTCTAAGGAGTGAGGGCATCATTACCCTGTACCTGCATTGCATTGGTGAAGGTATGGAATGCCCCCGGGGGGCCTGACTCCTTAGACTCCGCAATGTATCTTGAATCTGCAGCCCTTCCCATAATATCAAAGTGACACAGAGGTGCAAGAAGTGGAAACAAACACCCTTTCCAGCCCTGGGGCACTATACATAATATGGCCTTAGGAATTTCATTAATGTTCTTGAGATTGCTGTGCTCTTGCACCCTATGACACTGTTAAATCATGTGTTTGCTTTGTCAGCCTGTGCAATATAATCATAGTCTTGAATGGTCTTGAGAGGGGACTACAGTCATTCCTTACTGGTGAGGTGAAGAAAGTGGAGCTGAGCCTCTAAATTGACTGTAACATATATATTGAAGGGTCTCAAGGGCTCACCATAGTGTCTTGCCCTATTTTATGTTTAGTTGGAACTCTCAGATACTTCCTTGGCATTCTAATGCTGATGACACAAATCATTTTTGTAAATTTCAGGTGCTCCATTTCTTTACTGTGATTTGATCCTTTCTTCCCAGAGGCGGAAGTTACCTAGATGCTTTTTAACTGCCAATAGACCTGGGGCTAAAGTATATGTTCTGAACCTCACCCTGTCATAAATCCTCTGGTAAATGCTGTGGCAAAGACTATGCATACTTGTAAATTAGGTGATTGGGATTTGATTTTTATCTCTATGTGACAAGCCAAAGAGATTGCTGGTCAACCTTTACGAAGTCCAGAAGTGCACTAAGAGTGTGTGGTCAGGTGAAAGACGTGGGAGCTTCTAACAACGCTCTTGGAGGATTTTGGCTGGTTTCTTATTACAGAGTATGCATTCTACTAGGTGCTCGCAATGGTCAGCAGCCATCATGCCGCAATTAATTTACCTGCACAAAGAATGTCACTTTAAAAAGCCTATCTTTCACTACACTCCGCACACATTAATCTCCTGCTTTTTTAAATCTATTACTTGGTAATCCTTGATGAGTACTTGGGGCATGTAGGGCTGAAGGTACTTGGTTCACTAGAGAAGCACCACCCTGCCTCTGCTCGACTTTCTCTGTGAAGCCTATGTCTTTCAGCGACTACATTTGACAGTCCATTAGTTCAATGGGGGGGCTCCATGTTTTCGATGATTTTCACCAGTAAAGCACAAGAAGGCTGCACGCAAGGTTTACCCCAACACATACCTTCAGCTACATTTTTTGGTGAAGATGTCTTAAAGTTCCCTGCTTCAAATGTTCTAAGTTGTTTCACTTTTTTAAAAGTCCTATATTACCATGACTAACACTTTGGAAGCAGAAAACGTATACAACACTCGCAGTAAAAGATAACGGTCTGGTTATTAGGTGCCAGGAGGATACTTCTTGTTTTCCGTGGGGGCTGTTATTTCCACGAGTGGTGGGGATTATTGGTGTTGACATGAACAAGGGAAGGCTCACAAGACAGTTGCAGACGTGTGTGTGTGTTAAATGAGTAACACAGCTCATTTAGGCACTAAAGGGTACAAATGTGCCGCCACCGGTGTTTCATGGTCCAGGAACCATCGTTCGGTGAAAAATTACAGCTCACTTTGGTGGTTGTTGGTCATGCTAGTGTATGTATTGCAACATTTTCTTGACACAGATGGGGTTTTTGTCTACAGAGCACCTTTTAAATAAACTTAAAGGAAAATGTACTACTTCACTGCCATCCAGTTAACCGATAAATACTGGACCTAGCTGGCCAGTAGGTGGGCTCCGTCTTGACTTTGAAGGAAATCTTTGTGTAACAGTACAGAACAATGTTGATCAAGAACAGGACTCTACCTGTTGCTATTGCTCTCAAGGGCACTAGAAGAAGCCTGCTGCAGTGACCGGCCTGGAAGAGAGGAAGGCTCTACTGTCTGGTGTATGAAGAGGAGCGTGCCCATGACGAGGAAGGACGAAGAGCCAGGCTTTACTGACTGAAGAATACCCCAGGGTCTCCTTGAGGAATTTAATCGCCCAAGAGCTGTGAAGACCATGCAGCCCACTGAACCAGAATTAACTGAAGGACATAATGCATGTAAAGAAGGTTGTGAACCTGCAGGGAGAAAACTGGGGGCTGTAAGTGTAATGAACCTGCCCATCCCATACCATCCCCGACATTGCTGAAACATATAACTGCCCATTAAAATATTTTCCTCCTCTCCCCAGGTTTTAGGGCAGTGTGTTGCTGGTTGCAGCCAGTTGTCTTGCCTGCTTCCTTTGCCACACCATTAACCTTCCCCAGTTTGTCTAGAAGAGAATTGTTTAACAGTATGTGCCATATCAATTATTTATGCAGCATGGATCTTTTCTGAATACACCATGCTGTGGAAAATCCTGCCATCAGGACCTAATGAGGTCTAATGTGATTGATCTTATTGTCAAAACAAAGATGTCATTTTTCTGCATTACTTTCCAGATGGATGCGTCAAGACATCAGTAAAACCTATATATAGCAATGAGGGTGGCGGGTCTTTTCTTATTCCTTCTATCATTTTGGTGTAGTAAAGATTTTCCTACAAAGACTGCAGAGCAGCAGTGTCGCAGGCAGAGTACATTTTTTTGTGCTGGAGTGACAAATCAGCTTATTCTTCCTTTGTGGCAGTTGAGCTCACTAATGTCTCCTTGCAGGATGCGATACGCGAAGGGGCCTTCGGATGGGGGAATCCTAGTGATTGCCTCAAATAATGATAGCTTAAAGTATTAGGTGCACATGGGCAACCCTTCTTGGGTAAGAAACCCGGACGCACAGTTCAATTTAGAAGGTATAGAAGAAATGGAGGTGCTAGAGCTTAAGGTAAATTTAGTTGTTAACACCAAACTCTACAAGTAGGTACATTAATATAATAATCTTCAATGAATTGATGGTGGCAAAAAATAATGTTATGAGTTGCAGATTAGTGGGTGAGTTGACTTAGTCTTTTAATCTTGCATTCACAGTACAGGAGTGTCACAGCCAACACGTGTTTCACCCCTTTGCGGTGGGCAGTCCTGGGGCGTTTTCAAGGCTGCAAGAAAGTGTTGTGCTATTAGCTCTCATGAAGACAAGAAGAAATAGCTGATAAAGGTCAAATGAAGAGATAGAACATGTTTTCCAAGGTATGGATCTGCATTAATTTCAAAGCAATACTTGCTTTGATGTGGTCCTAATCGAACTGACAGGGACAGTCTTAAGCAAAGCAAACTGAAACACGGCAAACATGAGTATCTAATCAAACAAGGAAAAGGTAGGTAGGTGCACTGGGCGAGGGAGAGTCCTGGTGAGAAAATCATTGCAATTGGTACACAGCACATATGATCACTCTGCAATATAGTGCTGATCTAAAGGGGTCAAATGTATCAGATTATTGGCACACTGTTATACGTGGCAAAAGTTGTTAAACTTTTGCAGTAAAAGGAAGGTTCAGATGTGAATAGGTCTGTTAAGGTTGCTGGTCGTGGTGAGGGGTGTGAGTGACAGGAGGTTGGAGAACATCCTAATATGTGACATCTCTTGTTGTCTGTAGGGCAGACGTTAGTTGGAAAGGCTTTGCAGGCTTTGTTCAGCAGTTGATGGTCAGAGGGTAACTGATCTCTTGTGTATTGTGAATCAGTGCCAGGCATAAGATAATCAACTCCATGTTAGGACTTTATCTCTTACCATTAACGCAGAATGTAGTAAAGTACACCTTTTTGACATGGTCACCCCCACCTTTTGCCTGGTAATGGCAGACGTGCACTAGGTTCTTGCTATCCAGGTCCCCAGTGCCATACCTCTTTCCCTAAAACTATACAATTGTTCCCCCAATTGGCAATACCTTTAACACCCCTTGTAAGTCCCTAGTAAATGGTACCTCTGGTACGCAGGGCAGAGAGGCTAATGAGGGTCCCTAAGGGCTGCAGCATGTATTGTGGAACCCTAAGTGACCCCTCACCACACTCATGGAAACTGCCATTGCAGGCTGCATGACATGGTGGCAACAAAAGAGAATACCTCCTGTGTGCCATGCATACAGACACTGCATGCAATATATGTAAGTCACCCCTGCAGCAGGCCTTACAGCTCTATGGCAAGGTGCATTATATTACATGTGAGGACATGTCTGCATGAGCAGATATGCCCCTGTGATATCCATGTCGATTCTTGGGCATTGCCAGTGAACAGAGAAGCCATCTTGAGTACAGTACTGGGCACTGGTGATTACAAGTTCCCCAGCCACATGATGGCTTCAATGAAACTAAAGAAGTTTGGAATCAACCATCTTATATTAATAAGCCCACACTGATTCCAGTGGTGGATTTATTAATACATACCCCCAGGGGGTAGCTTAGAGGTTCCCCCTGAAAACCTACCAACCTCTAGTGTGCTGGCTGACTGGTGTGATGTGATCACAAAAACTAGTATTCCATCATCTTGTTTTTTTTGGTGGAATTAGGCTCACTGGGTCAGGGTGATGCCCACTTCCCTCAGGAAGTGGTCATATATGGTGTGTTATCACCCAAAAGGTAAGTAGCCCATTGGCCACTACCTGTCACTCCCCTGAAAGCCCCTAAATTGAGTATTTAGGTGGCACCCCTGATGCCAGGAACTCAGATTCCATGGGCCCAGAAGAAGAGGACAAAGAAGAGCCGCTAAAACATGAACTGAAAGCTTGCTGTGGACTTTCGGTGCCAAGCCCTGCTTGCCTGCACCCGTCTCAACAAGTATGAAGAAACCAACTTTCCCTTAACCCCGTGCGTTCTCCGGCAACGCTCCCACTATCTGGAACTCTATCCCAAAAGATATCCGTTGCAACCCCTACCCTCTCTTCAAGAAAGAACTAAAAATACTTTTTCTTAACAAATATTGGGGTATCTAATGTTTCTGACACTTTGCATGATCCAAGTATTAGGATATCTTATGTAAATTTACTCCCTACCTGCTCACTCCCCTCTCCTCTACTATGCACCCCTCCTAACTCCCCTCTCCATACCCTCGTACTCTTACTCCCCCTCTCCTCACTCCCCTCTCCCTCCTAACTTTCATTATCCATTCCCATCCCAATCTCTATCTCTATTCTCCCTGCCCCTTTTAGACATGCCGGCAATCAGTATCATTTTGTAACTCGTTCTCGCTTAAAAATTGTAATCTATTTCATTGTTTTGTTTTCTCATGCCTTGTAAAGTGCTCTGATACTCTCGGGTCCAGTAGCGCTATATAAAACCTTTGAAATAAATAAAATAAAATAAATAAACTTTTCTGCTGCTGAAACTCTACCAAGATATAGCTCTGACTATTATCTGTTTGTCTCCAGGTGTCTGTGCCTCTGTCTATCGCACTTACCTATCTTTCCCGTCTGTTTCGCTTGTCTCACTGCCACATGTGCCTCTGTATCTGTATTTATCTCACATCTATCGGACCTAAACATTTCAAAGTTTATCTTGCAACATCGTTCTTTGTTTTTGTATTTTGAAGCAATATAATAAACTTTAAAATATATATATATATATGGATACTTCCTTATTTGCCATTTTAATGTTGAAACAATTATGAAATGCGAACATTTGTGGACATTCAAACTTCGATAGAAATGTAATTCTTAATTTCACTAAATTTGCAAAACAATACACAAACATGACGCACTGTCTGGGTCAGACCCATCCCTTTGCCAATCTCTACATTCTTATCTCACTGCATTTCCCTGTCTAACATTTTAAAAGGAAAAGATCGTAAATATTTTCAGATTATTTATTCATTTATTTATTTATTTAGTTTAAAGTTTTATGCTCACTTCCCTCACAAGGAAAATCACAGTCCTTGTGCACATTTTAAAGTCCTTAAAGAAGGAAAATCGTTTAAGCCAGAAAAATCACAGATTAATCGGTTTCCTGCAGGAAAGGCTTTAATCATCACTTTCATAATCGATTTTGTTTTCAATAGATAATCTTCTAGATTTTGGGATTAACAATTATTGCGTCCCGTGCATGTGCACAACCCATGTTCTCATGTAAAGTGCTCCGCATCTCTGGTGGGGCTGGATTGCTTTATACAGAACTGTAGAATTAACATCTGTAAACAAGCATTGGCATAGCCAATAGGTCTTGCTTTTGGAATCTCATAAGTATTTAGTTATGCAGCACAATACCCTTGGTGCAACAACATTAACTTTGCATGGTTAAACACTTCTAAGGTCCCAAAGGCGAGACCTATTGGCTATGCCAATGTTTGTTTTTAAGTGCATCCCCCACCTCTCCTTTGATGTAGCACATAAGGCTATCAACCAGACCAGCACCTCTGGACCCGGACACCCCAGGGCAGTTAAACTCTAACTGCTGGTAGTACTTTGGACCTTTCCACCCTACCACCTTAAGTCCGTAATAGGGCCCCTGGAAACCTCCTGCAAGTACATGTATACCGTATATGTCCTTTCCTCCCATAGGAAACCATTGCATGTAAAAACACATTTAAGTAATTCATTTACTTACCTGTGAAATTCAATGTTTTAAAAAGTACTTTACTGTTAAATAGGTTTCTTGGTATCGAAATGCATATAAAAATCTGAGTTATGTTTTTTAGATTGATCTTGGATTCATTCTTTGAGTGTTCGTCTAATTATTGTCTCTGTGAGTTCAACAAATACTTGGCACTACCCTCTGATAAGCCTAAACTGTTCACCCTCACTTCCACAAAAGAGAGCATTTAGTGTTATAATTTTTGCCTCTATTAACCAATAAAGGTTGCCTGGACTCTGTACACCGTGTACCTCGTTTTGGTCCACTATATAGAGAGACAGCTTCCTACAGGGAGATTCAGATGTTCATCCCTCATTTTTATCTGTGAAGAAGACTAGGGTGAAAGGTTTGCGGGATCTCCTCCGATAGCAGAGTTAGTAGGATTGAAGAAGGGGCATGTAGGAGAGTTAAAAAAGAAAGTTTCCATAAGGCCAGGAGTTGTCATGGTAACCTGTGTCACAACAGAAATCCAGAGCAGAATAGTGCCTCAGCAGAGAGGGAACTATCTGCTCTCACATATACATCTATAAACTCACACTGACCTGTTTTAGAAGGCACATTCAGATACACATTCTGCACCCCCATTCACTCATTACTGAAACTGAAGCATGGAAAGCATAGCAACTGTGCGCAAAGGTTTGGAAACATTGCAGATGTTTTGCAGTAGTGAGCACAACATAGTCATATGCACATGGGAAATTGTTTGAGATCAATGGTGGTGCATTTGTTGGTTGGGTTACGCTTAGCTCATCTGACATCTTTATTTTGTATGAATGCTGGCTGAGATTTGAAGGTTGATGCAACGCACAGGAAAAACAGGAACACACCGTGTGCCCAGCACTTCTTACACTCCTTGTCCTCTGTTCCATGCAACTGTCTGGAGGGCCTACACAAGGTTTTTTGCCGTAGTATTGAATCTTGTATATGTTCACCTGAACATAGACTGTAGCCACCACATAACAGTCTTGAAAGAGGGCAAGCAGTGCTTTTACCAGGAGGCCCTTTGAGGAAGGAACTTAGCACCAACTGGCTTGATTGGACTTTTTGGACTTTTGAACTTTCAATGATGCACTGAACCGGTGTCAATCCTACTTTGGTAAAAAAATTGAACATTTGGCTGAGAACAAACCTAACAGCTCTGCTAAAGCATTGCCCGGCTCTCCTACTGCTGTCCTTGTCTGATTGAAAACCCCAGCAAACAGATGGAATGGAGAAATGTTAATGCTGTACCTAGAGACCTTCCCTTCTCCTCACCAAAGAGCATTGGAGGGCTAATTCAGTAAGTAATTGCTACAAGTGCTTGTGATCTGAGTGGGGGATCCTGCCTTATGAGCACATTCCCTCCCTGCAACACATTTTGCAGTTTTTATTGTCTCCTGACCCCACCTTTGTATGCAAAGTTCCTGCATCGCTGCACACTTCTTTCCCTTCTAAAGACCATCCTGTCTCCCAGCTACCTGTTTTCTTCAGAGTCTTATGGCTACCCATATTTAACAGGCTTACATTTTACCCTTCCACCCACTACTTACTGGATCCTCCCCAGTCTGGCTTTCATGCTCGTGACTGTACTGAAAGTGCTCTTTCTTATCTCGGACGTCTTCACATCCACTCATCAGTACTGCCAAACTTTTGCACTTATTCTTTCACCCATCGGCTGTCTATGATACATTTGATCACAGAGACATATTAAACGCATATTCATCTCTGCAGATTGCCGCAATTGCACCTGATTGGCCATAGTGCCATCTTTCAAACGATTTCTTCTCGATCGCCTGATGCTCGGCTCTGTATTTATTCACCTCCATTCAGTGGGTGTCTCATGAGTCACAGTAGT
The DNA here is from genome assembly GCF_964261635.1 of Lissotriton helveticus. Taxonomy (NCBI): domain Eukaryota; kingdom Metazoa; phylum Chordata; class Amphibia; order Caudata; family Salamandridae; genus Lissotriton; species Lissotriton helveticus. The sequence continues at coordinate 1,864,674,160 of NC_136057.1, forward strand.
TTGTCATCCATTCTTCCCACTCCACATCTCCACCTTGAGCTGCATTACTTCCTTATTTGGATTCCCCTGTAATCTGTATGCATATGATGCTTGAATGTTTTCTTCTTCCCCTCCTTCACATCATAGCTTCACGCACCATGTCAAGGCCATTAGGCACTGGATGGGACCCTGGCCCGTACTTCTAAAATATTCAAAAACTGAAATCATGCTATTCCCAGCCTGGCCTACCCCCTCTTCATTAACTGTACTTAAATACTTTCATCCATATTTACATACCCCATCCACATCTGCTATGAATCTTGGTGTGTTTCATGGGAAAATGCACCTACACTCTTGGCATCTATACCACCACTCTATGCTAGATTTTAACTACTTAGCATTCGCAAAATTAGCTTCCATCCACAAGTCTTTTTCAAACCCACTCTCTTATAAGTACATTTGATTAATCTACAGATCTTCCAAACTATGCGTTTTCTCCCCTTGGCAATGTTATAATCTTTGCAACCTATATGGCATTCTCTCTTCTCTGTGACTGACCTACTGTCTACCATGGAAAGCAAGATGTATGGCTTCCTGCCAACATCAAAGGCTAGTGCATACTTCTTGTTATATAAGTCAATTTACAGTGATCCACAGTGAAGGGGTTTCTGCAACTTCCCTATGTGACCTGTTTTCTTACCATGTGCTGTCTGATTCTTCAAAAGAGGTGAGCTGCTTAGAAGGGCAGCCTGGCTTTGTGGTCTTAGGATCTTTGACCCTGAAATTGGATCATACCATCTATGACCTGCAATCTCCTCCGTAACCGTCAGTGGAAGGGGCATGACTCCCAGAGACTCGAGGGTATTGTAGGACTAAGTCACCGGTGGGCAGATTACCAGGAGTATCCGGGCCCTAAAGTGCTTCTGACTGAGGACTTGGCTGGAGAGGAGCTGTTTTAACAAGAATCCACCGGACTCTTGTCAGTCAGTAACTGGGCACACATGGATGGCCGTCATGTATGTATACCACATAGAAGATGGCCATCTATGTATGTGTACCACCATTACCTGCCTGGTAATGGAGAATATCAACTGGTGGTTCACCATTTCAGTGTTTATGGAGGACGGTCTGTTTAAGACTTCCCATGCTGCCAGGCTTTGGGACACTGTTCTCGGACAGGGTATGTTGGTACGGCTATCTCAGTGTAACAGTGATATTCAATACGCTACCCCCAAACAATGTCTCAGAGTACCTCTCCTTACTTCACTAAGATGGACTTTACAAAGTAGAGCTGTCTCATTTACAAACTGTGGATAATTGAGATCTTTTCTAAAACCACATATTGTAATGATCAAGAAGATCTATGGCTGAAAATTTGTGAGAGGCGGAGAGCTGATTCATGATATGAATGCTGCTTTTTTGTTGTTACAAGACTATATGAATGGCTGTGGTTGTTCCTGCTGTGTTTATATTCATTGAGATCTATTTACTTGCATCCAGGTGACATAGTCTGTGCCAGATCTGCTTGTATCAGAGTTACTACTTTAGTACAAAATGGCTAGAGTGCGGTGCTTGTATGTCTTCACTAGGGCAACCCAGTATACCAAAAAAGAACCTGAGTGCAGACTAGAATGGCTTTGATATGCTAAATCACTAGCCATCCTGCTGGAGAAGGTGTGAACACCTTCCTCGGGGCAGGCACTGTTTCTGACCTCAGAGAGCGTGGGCTGTCATCTGCAGGGATTATAAAAATGTCTGCGGTGGCAGGATAGATAATACCAGTCAACCAGCACACTTGATGGTGGTAGGTTTTTCAGGGGGCACCTCTAAGGTGCCCTCTGGGTGCGCGTCATAATAAATCTAGTACTGGTAACCGTACATATTTATTAAGACAAGGTGTTTGATACCAAACACCATAGGTTTCAGTGAAGCCATCCTGTAGCTGAAGAACTCTTAATGACCAGTGCTCAGTACATATACTTTAAATGGCTTCCTTGTTCATTTGTACCATATAGTAATTAAACTAGACTGCACAGGGGCATAGCTGCTCATGCGGAAATGTCCTCACTTGAAATACAATGCACCCTGTCTTAGGGCTAATAGGGCTTACTTATATATATCTTACATGCAATGACGTTGCCATGGCACATAGTGAGTGTGCCATGTCATGCTTTCACACATGGTTTGCACCATGTTACACAGCCTGCAATGGCAGTTTGTATGCAATTTGTGCGTGGGTCCTTTAGAGTGGCATTTTACATGCTGCAGCCCTTAGTACCCATGCCTCAGGTGCCAGGGGTACCATTAACTAGTGGAAGAGGTGTGGCGCCGCGGCCAGGGCGACTGACTCCGGAATCTGGGGATCACGGTTCGATCCCCGGCTCCGGCAGCAGAGTAGCCCAACACCATGTGACTCTGGGCAATAGCTCGCTTAATCTTCCCGACGGCCCCCAGCGCCTAGAGACCCTTACGGGTGATTGTGCGCTTTACAAATGTGGATTATTATTATTATTATAGGGGTGGTAAGGTCTATGCCAATTGGGGTACAACTCAACAGCTACTTTGTTTCATAGAAAGAGCACTGGCACTGGAGCATGGTTAGCAAGCTTCAGTGCACCGTCGGAGTCGAAAACCAGCACCTTGTAGTTCTAATGGGAGCAAAATGTCGGGGGATCACTGCAACAATATTCCAGTTTTCTACAGCTAGGCATGGTGGCCTACAACACCTATTATTGTAAATCAGAAGACCGCTGTCAGAGCTAAGCGATTGATGAAGCCTTCTGCTTGCAATGTACAGTCACTTTTGTATTGCCGCAGAACCCACTCCTTTCTTATTAATGTCTATAAACAAGCACAGTTAATAATCACTTCTACAAACCTGTTCAGTTTGATTTGTGTTTTATAACCATACTAAATGTGAGTTACAGTGCCCACATTTTGCCCAGCCACCACTTCGCAGTTCTTCATATACTTCTTACATTTTGGAGTCTTTCTTTTAAAACGTATTTATCAGTTTACCCAAACTTGGAAAATCTGACCCTCAGTTTAACATCATTTTGCCTCTCTCAAAATGACCAGTTTACAGGGTCCAGTTACCCTAAACATTAGCACGTTCAGTACATTTCGACAGAATATTCAGAAAGGAACCTTGTTTTTGACTAGAGAAATCCTAAAGTGTGCCGTTCCACCCACCAGTGTTCTCAGCTTGAAAATATTCTTCTGTTCTTCATGCTCTGCCATTTTCTCTTCGTCTGGGTAAGTGAGGAAAGCGCTCGGCGCCTCTGATTTAACTTTCTTCCTTTGAAACAGGACCAATTATCTTTTTGTAAGCTCTTCTGAGAGCAAATTATGTTTTTCTAAGCAGCAACCAGCGCTGAAAATGTCAGTCTGCTGTAAACTTGCATTATTAATATTGGTGGGACTTTGTGTAGTGAGTCGGTTCCCAAAATGCTTCAGAAATCTATCACTCATGATGTTTTAATCAGGCTTGACAAATACATTGTTATAATGCCTGCTGATCATCTGTGGCCAGTGCCTTGAGATCTGCCTGACAGTTGAGATTCCTGCATACCATTGCCCCTTTTTTAATCCAATTTTATTTAACGGTTCATAATAATAAAACATACAGTCAACAATTTATTTTTCGTTTTTTTAGTTTTATATAGCGTGAACTCGACCCGAGGTATCAGAGAGCTTTACATGATTACCAGTTGCATCACAGACGGACACATTAATTCATTTATTTTTTGTTCGGTAGGGGGAGATTAAGTGATTTGCCCAGAGTCAAAGGATGTTGAGCGTCCCTGCCGAGACTCGAGCCCGGTTCCCAAGCTTCGCGGTTGACCTCCCTAGCCGATAGGCCACATCCTCTCCCCAATGGCAAAATCAAGTTGTGCGTCACAGCCTGGTCATATTAGTTCTCACATCACTTCTCCAAGTATGAGAGGGTAACAAAAGCAGAGCATTACATACAGTCCAGCCAAAGAGAGATTATTGGACCAGAAACTATTAACATACATGGTCCCAGTGAGCCATTAACAGGCAGCATTTCAGTGGCATTACCCCACCCTGTCCAAAGATGCCTGTGACTCCATAATATTTTCTGGAGTCTGCATTTTAACAACTAAAATCTCAGGTGTACCATCAACCATAGCCGAGTCCTGTCCCTCCAGACAGCTCTGGGTATTACAAAGTTGTGAAACAGTCAGATTCATTGTAATAGGCAACATTGTTTATCCAGGCCTAGTGGTGGGTGGAGATTCATTTAGCCAAGTCACAGCAACTCTTCACTTAGCCAACGGTAAGAATAGCACTGCAACCCTTCAAACCAGTTTTTGGATAAAGGCTACATAGCGTATTAGTTCCATCATGAGGGTCTCAAGTGCAGTTGGCACCCAATGCTATCCTACAGTAATTTGGTCACCTCATGCCAATATGTGGAGATGACCAGGCACTGCCTGGCAAGGTGGGAAAAAAACCTCTGAGTAAGCCATAAATCAGTGGGAACCTGCATTTATTGACACATCAAATTTGCACACAACCTCTGGGGTAGTTGTGCAGGGGATTGAGAAACTTAAAATGGAAGAGTTTATGCCTGTTGTTAAATAAAGTCAATTTCACTTGGGAACAACAATAATCCCACGTTTTCAACTTTTGCAAGCCCAAAGTCTACTTCCCATAAATGCATAGCCAGCAGATCAGAGATTTCAATTGTATCTGAGCACAGCTTATAGAGTTTGGCGGCCCATCTTCTGGTGGAGCCTAAGTTAATGATCTGTTGAAGAGGAGTGAACAAGGAAGGTACAAGACGAAATGTCGGAAATGATTTCTTCACCTCCTGTCTACGTTGAGAGTATGTGACTACATCTAGGGGGTTCGTGCTAGCCTGTGATAGGCAGACATCTAGAGTCAAGTATTGGCCCTCCAGAAACAGATGGGCAAATTGGGTGATCTTTTTCTTGAGAAGTGAGGACCCATCGCCTGGTTCAAGAATGGGTAGCAGCAAAGGGATATAGGTCTTAGGCATGGCAAGGTAGTATAACTTTAAGGTGGCCCTACTGGCCAGTGTCCATATCGCCCATTGTGTACACCATGTAGTTTGGACTTCAGAAGATGGTCTACGCTGCCTAACTCCCAGCATACTCTACAAAGAGCCTTGCTCAACCCGATCTCGTTCATTCACTAAATTTGGGGGTGCGCAGCAGGATTATATCAGATGGCTGCAAGCGGCTCCTGAGCTACCAGATGATACCGCTGAATATCTCGGAGACCAAAGCCTGTGCTCGCCAGCAGTCTAGTAAGGACTTCCCACCTGACCCAGGGCTATTTACCAGCACGTATAACCTAATCAAGAAAATCGAGTTGTTAATGAAAAAAACAAATACTCTTTGGTCCGGTATGTTGATAAAAAGATAGACATTTCAATAGCACCACCATTTTTATGATTGCTGTTCATCCAGCAGTCAAGAGTTGTCGTTTTATTCATCGCTCAACTTGTAATTGCAACTTTTTCATAACCAGACCATAGTTGCTGTGGATTAGAGCATCTTTATCATGTAGCACAATTACTCCAATATATATTTGACCAAGCCATGGCACCATTTTAATGGGAACTCAAAATCCAGCCTGACAGTGCCCAGGGTGAGGGGAAGCAAATCCATTATGTCCCACTTGATGCACAGTCCAGAGTCCCTTTGAAAGTGAATGATCTCCCTAGTCTGCGGGGGCAAAGTATTGCTTGGATTTTTGACAAATCCCATTATATTATCAGCATAGAGCGAGAGTAACTTCCTTTTGGAAGGGAAGGATATCTCACGCCAGGAATGTTCCAGCTACATTTTACAAGCAAGAGACTCCAGTGCCAAGACACAAAAAAGGAGATGATGGGGCACTCTGTCAAGAGACTACCAAATTGGACGTATTGGAAAAGTGTATTATTAACTCGTACTCTCCCATGATGGTCAGTGCATAACAGCTGATCCAGCCCAGTGATGTATCTGCTCGGCCCCATACGTTTCAAGCCTGTATAAAGAAATTATCACTCTAGGAAGCCAAAGGTGTTTTCTGAATCTAGAAAAGCAAATTTGGCTTCAACTTAAAGATGGATTTTTTGCATCATTGCAAAAAGTGTGCAGAGATTATGGGACGTGCCTCTTCCTGGAGTAAATCCTGGGTGCTCTGGAAGAAATAACTTGTCTATGTAGGGATCCAGACTAGCAGCAACATTTTTGTAAGAATTTTATTATCTATATTGAGCAGTGAAAGGTCCCGAAATGACTGGCATTACATCCCATCTTTACTGGGCTCGGGAAGGATAGTTAAAATCGCTTTTCTGGAGGTCGGGTTAGCCGGTGCAGCTTGAAGGCCTCACTATTGCCTCATTGTATACGTTCAGGGGATGAAGTTCAAGAATGTCTTTATAAGCTTTATAAAACTCAGCAGTGAGCACATCCGATCCAGGAGCCATCCCATCAGAGAAACTGTCTGTTGTATGAAATATTTCCTTAACATTTCTCGGGGCAACCAGCGGCTCTCTAAGTTCATCTCCCACCCAGGAAATGGCAACCTTATTTTGGTAAGTGCTTATTTTCTGTGGTCCTAAAGTGCTTGTAGCATAATAAGACACAAATTCTTGCAGTATCTCCTCCCTCGTTCTAACCCTCTCCCCTTCCTCAGTATGATGCACTGCAAACGTAGAGCTATGTCTGTGTGTTCTTGAGGAGCTGTGCTAAAGTTTCACTAGGTCATTCTCCCTTGCCATAATGGTGAGTGTCACCTTGGGGGCTGACAAGGAGGGAAGGAGCCAACACTGAAGTGCAGTTTACGTACGTTTATTAAGGCTTTTACAGAGTCAACAGGCTGCTTGCGCACAGTCCGGGTCCAAATAGCAGGGATCCTCTTGGTTGGGGCAGGCTTGCGTTATAGGCGGGGTATTCTTCCTCTTCTGCCGGTAGCGCTCGAACCCCACATGAAAGGAAAAGAAACGTGGCTGTTAGGGCACAGCTCAATACCACTACAACTGAAACGGGAAAGGGGCGTGAGGGTAACAATCGTGAGGAGACAAGCGACCTTCACCTGATACTAGAGAGCTGTACCCGAATAGTGTAGGGTGGTTGTGCTCAAAGGACAAGTGCCCAGTCCCTTCCCTCCCTCCTCCCTCTGTTACCCTGTTCCAGCCCGGTTGAAAGTGAGCAAGGCACGCAATCGCTCTCGTACCTGTGGGAGCCACGCGTCTTCCTGCGCGTGGCTGGGTGAAGCGTGGGGACGTTGGCCTCCTGGCTCCTCCTGGGGTGCTGCCTCCGGGACGTTCCCTCGACCAGCGGCGTCCGCGATCTCTGCTTCTTCGTGGGTCTTTGTACCGATGGTGGCTCTCTCTTCTCCGGTGTGCTCTCCGTCCGGTCCTCCGAGGTGGTCGGCTTCTCTACAACTCGGCTTCTCCTCCTGCAACTCTCGTCGCGCCGTCCACACCTCCGCGTCTTCCGTGTCCGCCTTTTGCGTCCATTCAGTGCACCCGATAGGCTAGGGGAGCCTGACGTCACAGGGGCGGAGTTCCAGGCAAGAAAGTCCGGGCCGTCCTTAAAGGGCCCCGACCGGTCCTGCAATCGAGAGCGAGAGTCTGTTACGGGGCAGGTCTTGACCCCGGGGCAGGTCTTGACCCCGTGACACATCCCCCCCTTTGACTTTTCCCGTTCGGGGGAAAGTGGATAGAAGGATAGAAAGTCAGCATTTGTCTGGAGGGTTCCCTTTCTATGATGCACCTCGAAGTCATAGGGTTGCAGTGAAAGGAGCCAACGCAGTACTCGGTCGTTCCGACCTTTGTTCTGGTGAAGCCAGGTGAAGGGGGCATGGTCCGTAAACAGGATAAAATGACGGCCCTCTAGGTAATACCGGAGTTTTTCAATACTCCATTTCACCGCCAGGCATTCCTTCTCTATGGTGGGGTATGCCACCTCTCGAGGGAACAGTTTCCTGCTCAGGTACAGGATGGGTCTTTCCTGCCCTTCCTTATCGAACTGCGATAACACAGCTCCCAGCCCGACACCTGATGCATCGGTTTGTAAAGAGAAGGGTTTGTCGAAGTCAGGTGTCACCAATACGGGAGCCGAGGACAGGACATCCTTAAGAGCTTGGAAGGCTGTATAGGCCTGAGGGGAGGGTTCTCTGAATTGTCTGGAACTAGCAGTTTTCTTGAGCAAGTCCGTCAGTGGGGCAGAGATAGATGCAAAGTGGGGTATGAACCGTCGGTAGTACCCGACAAGGCCGAGAAAGGCCCGAAGGTCCCTTCTGGTGGTTGGAAATGTTTGTGTCTGAATGGCTTTCACTTTTTCTTGTTGAGGGTATAGCTGACCGTTACCCAGGACATACCCTAGATATTTAACCCTTGTAAAAGCTAGGCGAGACTTTTTAGAATTAATGTGTAATCCTGACTCTTCCAGGGCCTTCAATATCAGTTCTAGGTGTTGTAAGTGTGTCTCCCAGTCGGGGCTATGGACGACGATGTCATCCAGATATGCAGCCGCAAACCGGGTATAGGGGGCAAGAAGTGAATCCATAAGACGTTGGAAAGTCGCGGGTGCTCCATGCAAGCCGAACGGCAACACGGTGAAGTGAAACAGACCGTCCGGTGTCGTGAAGGCCGTTTTTTCCTGATCTTGGGGGGAAAGGGGCACCTGCCAATAGCCCTTGGTGAGGTCAATGGTTGTTATGTATTGAGCCTCACCAAGGTGCTCAATCAGCTCATCCACCCTTGGTAACGGGTACCCGTCTTGTTTGGACACCTTGTTGACGGCCCGAAAATCGATGCAAAACCTAGTACTCCCATTGGCTTTCGGTACTAGGACCACCGGGGACGACCAGTTACTTTTGGATGGTACAATGATACCTGCTTCTAACATTTTCCTCACTTCGGTTCTTATTAACAACCTGCGGGCCTCGGGAACCCCGTAGGGTTTCTGTTTGACAGTGACACCTTCTGGGGTGGGTATACAGTGTTGGGCCAATGTCGTCCTGCCAGGTTGGTCATAGAAAACAGATGGATGTCTGACCAATACGTCCATCAGTTCCTTCTTCCTTGTTTCAGGAAGGTCAGGGTTCACCACCGTTTGATCTATAGTATGCGGGGTTGTCGTGGCGAGGGACACCGACGCGGGTGTTTTGGGAGGTGGACCCAACCACTTCTTCAGTATGTTGATGTGGTATATTTGCGTTCTGGTGGGAGACAGTTGGAGAGTATAGGTGGTTTTTCCTATTTTTCTTATTACTGGGAAAGGCCCCTGCCACCCTTTACGTAGTTTGTGGGTAGAGGTGGGGAGAAGGACAAGGGCCAAATCGCCTATGGACAATTCTCTCCACTTCTTCCCCTTATCGTAGAAGGTTTTCTGTTTTATCTGTGCTTTTTCCAGGGTGTCAAAGGATAGAGTTCTTAATTTGTGCAATCGGCTTCTCAGTTGTTGGGAATAATCCAATAATTCCCTGGCCTCCAGGGCCCCTTCCTTTTCCCAGCTGTCTCTAGTGATCTCCAACAGTGTGCGGGGCTTTCTACCAAAAAGGAGTTCGAAGGGTGAGGCCCCCAAGCTGCTCTGGTATTGGCTTCTTAAGACAAAAAGGGCTAAGGGAAGCAATTGGTCCCATTGTTTCCCGTCTCCTGTCAACAATTTTTTTTAACGTGGTCTTTATTGGGCCATTGTAGCGTTCGACCAACCCATCGGTTTGTGGATGGTACACAGAGGTACGCAGGTGTTTAATGTTTAGGAGGACACAGACTTGTTTCATAAGACGAGAAACAAATGGGGTTCCCTGGTCGGTGATAAGGTCCTTGGGGAAGCCCATTCTAGCGAATAGTTCAATCAGTTTCTGGGAAATAGCGTTGGTTGTGGCTGCACGTAAAGGGAACGCCTCAGGGTAACGTGTAGCGTAGTCAACGACAACCATTACATATTGATAACCCCGATGAGACTTAGGGAGAGGGCCTATTACCAATCCTCTCAAAAGGTTTGCCTATAATAGGGAGGGGAACAAGAGGGACTTTAGGGGGAAGGTAAGGATTACGCTTTTGGCAAATCTGGCATTCCTGGCAGTATTTCTTTACTTGTGCGTATACACCAGGCCATTAGAAGTGTTGGGTAATGGAACGCGTGTTTTTTTCAGCCCCAGAGTGACCCGCCAGTAGATGTGCATGTGCGAAGAACATGACTTGGTCACGAAAGACAGTGGGCACAATCAACTGGGGGGTATCGTTCTTATCCCCTAATCTATACAGAAGTCCTTTTTTTCTATAAAACAAGGGAACAGTAAACCATCTCGGTCCTTTTTCTCATGGGCGTTTCTCCAGGCCTGTGATAAAGAAGCGTCATTCAATTGGGCCGCACGAAAGTTGGAATCGGTGGCCCATGGCTCTTCCACCAAGAGATCAGGTTTACTATTGTCTTGTTTTCTACTTCTTCGTAGGGCTTCAGACATGAGAGTGGAGAATAGTTGGATATCGGTCCCTATTATAAGGGCTTCAGGTAACCTTGGGAGCACCCCTACCTCACATTTCACTAGGGTACCCCTTACTGTCACTACGTTCACGCTAGCTAGAGGATACGTACGTATGTCTCCATGCACACATTTTATCCTAACCGTGTTTGTTAGCAATGTCGAAGAGTCAGACAGGGAGCTTTCCCTAACCACGGAATGGCGACACCCTGAGTCTAACAATGCCCTGGTTTTCTGGCCATCCAGCAGGACACTTACATAAACGGCTGGGCCTGTTTCTTGCGCGTACATGATAGCGCGGAGCATCATCGGTTCTTCCTCCTTCTCCTTTTTTTTTCGACAGAACCTGGCGATATGTCCCCACTCGCCACACTCGTAGCACTGTGGACTGGTCATTATTGGAGGTTCAGGCTTTCCTAGCCGTGGTTTCAGGAGGGGTTCAGGTGGGCCTTTTATGGGTTTGTTGTCAATTTTTCCGGGCAGTTTGCTGTAGTTGGTTCTTTCGGGTTCCCGAAAAGCAGGTCGGGCTTGAGCCCGAGCATAGGAATTAGCCATCTCTATGGCATGGTCCAGGGTTAGCCCCGCATGCTGTCTAAGCCATCTTTGAGTTCCAAAGGGAAGGGCTTCAAGGAACTGTTCTAAGTTTATTTTATTCATCACCTCTTCCAGGTTACCTTCTTGTGGCTTCAGCCAACGGTCGGCTGCGTCTTTTAGTTTATAGAACAGAGTCTTTGGGACATCAGTAGGTTGTCCTCTTTCTTGCCGGAAACGGATTCTGTGACTTTCATCGTCGACTCCGAGTCTATCTAGGACAATTTGTTTTACGTGACCATAGGCAGCGGTCCCGTCTTTGTTAGCCAATTGATATGCTGCTTGCGCTTCCCCTGTTAAGAGGGGAGCTAAATAGAAAGGCCATCTCTCACCGGGCCAGGCACTTGCTCGAGCAGCTCTCTCAAAATTCAAGAAGAAGGAGATGGGGTTGTCTCCGGCCACATATTTTTGTAAGGGGACCATGGCTCTGGGTGGAGCAGCAGCACGATGCTGTCCTAGGGTGGCTAACAGTTGGGTTTGTCCTTCAGCTAGTTTGGTTAAATGGTCCGCCTGTTGCTGAATGGCAGCAGTAAAGGCGGCGCGGTCTTTGTCAGCCTGTTCAGTTGACTGTCCGATAGCCCACTCCAGTTTGGACTGCCCTTCGCTCATCTGATTAAGTAAGGCCTCCATCTTGGCAGACGGATACCCCTGGCTGGCTCGCCACTTGTCACCTTGGGGGCTGACAAGGAGGGAAGGAGCCAACACTAAAGTGCAGTTTACGTATGTTTATTAAGGCTTTTACAGTGTCAACAGGCTGCTTGCGCACAGTCCGGGTCCAACTAGCAGGGATCCTCTTGGTTGGGGCAGGCTTGCGTTATAGGCGGGGTATTCTTCCTCTTCTGCCGGTAGCGCTCGAACCCCACATGAAAGGAAAAGAAACGTGGCTGTTAGGGCACAGCTCAATACCACTACAACTGAAATGGGAAAGGGGCGTGAGGGTAACAATCGTGAGGAGACAAGCGACCTTCACCTGATACTAGAGAGCTCTACCCGAATAGTGTAGGGTGTTTGTGCTCAAAGGACAAGTGCCCAGTCCCTTCCTTCCCTCCCTCCTCCCTCTGTTACCCTGTTCCAGCCCGGTTGAAAGTGAGCAAGGCACGCAATCGCTCTCGTACCTGTGGGAGCCACGCGTCTTCCTGCGCGTGACTGGGCGAAGCGTGGGGACGTTGGCCTCCTGGCTCCTCCTGGGGTGCTGCCTCCGGGACGTTCCCTCGACGAGCGGCGTCCGCGACCTCTGCTTCTTCGTGGGTCTTTGTACCAATGGTGGCTCTCTCTTCTCCGGTGTGCTCTCCGTCCGGTCCTCCGAGGTGGTCGGCTTCTCTACGACTCGGCTTCTCCTCCTGCAACTCTCGTCGCGCCGTCCACACCTCCGCGTCTTCCGTGTCTGCCTTTTGCCGTCCATTCAGCGCACCCGATAGGCTAGGGGAGCCTGACGTCACAGGGGCGGAGTTCCAGGCAGGAAAGTCCGGGCCGTCCTTAAAGGGCCCCGAACAGTCCTGCAATCGAGAGCGAGAGTCTGTTACGGGACAGGTCTTGACCCCGGGGCAGGTCTTGACCCCGTGACAGTGAGCCAGCACATACTTGCAGAGGAATTTCTCCTCCCTCTCTGCACATTCCCTGTCTTCCAGCAGAAGTTTGTTAATCCTTCTAAGTGTGTCAGATTGAGAGTTCGCTACGTGCAGCTTTTCCCAGCTTTTCCGGTGTAGATTCATCCGATCTTGCTTCAGGAGCTGTTGTCCTATATACTTTAAAACCTCTGAGGGTTTAGCGCTAGACATTCCATTTATGCACATTTTAAAGGTCTTCCAAACAGTAGCATAATGTTCAACAGAACCTAAATTGATCTAAAACAATTCAACATTCAAAGTTCATATTTCTTCCCAGAACACTCTGTCAATCAAAGCCATGGAATGAAATGTTCAACTCACCCAATATAGCATTGTCACTAAATCTTAAGCTCCAGAACCGCTCGGGAGTGGTCTGAGGGCATGAGTGAGAGATACTCAATTTTGGCAGACCAGTGTGTGGTGTCAGATCTAGGGAAGCAGTAGTCTAACCTTGGGAAGCTATCATGTACTGATGCATAGAAAGTAAATACTTTCTCCTTCCCCCTCTTAACCTGCCAGATATCTAAAAGACCATACTCATCTAACAGTCGAGCTAGGAATCTGACCTGCTTGGTATACTCAGCAGAAGGCGTACTTAACCTTTCCACTGAAGAGCCAACATACAAATTAAAGTTTCCTCCACATCACTTTTGAATGCTTGTAGTTGTGCAAAATGACATCTTGTTTCTAAAAGAATTATGTTCACATTGTACCCCAGATACCATTTGGAACCTGCCCTCAGAATCTACTAGTGTCTCCACCTTCCTAATGAAAATATCTACTTCCCTAGCATTGGATATATATGATTAAAAATATCAGCCCAGTCCTCCTTTGTGAGCATAATCCTTTGAGGCCCCTGGGTCTAAATGAATCTCTTGGAGGAGCATTATGTCGATTTTGAGGCTGTCCAAATAGTTGAAGACAAGACAACCTTTCTTGGGGGTTTTTGAGCCCTCGAATAATCCAGGTTATACATTTGAGACTATGCATTACCGAGATTGGCATGTGTATGGCTCGCTCATAAATGTGTCTTATGGGGCAGCAACAAATACCAATCATACCACAATATAGAATCCAGTTCTACTTGATTTTGGAACAACTAATAAAACCAATACCCCAGCACCCTAATCTTCCCCTGCCCACTCATAAAGAATTTTCCAATTTCCAGTTTAGATACCCCTAAATTCCGAAACCAAAATTAACACCCATGTACTCTGTGTGAGATTCACTAAAAGCAAGTGGACACCCCACCACCCGCATTTTTAAACAACAGTATTATCCATTTAAGAGACAAATGAGCGCATGCCCCCCACAGAGATTGACTGAAACAACAACCATCACCTCAAATATTACATCAGTCACATAGTACGTTATATTTTTGCATATTAATGCGAGCATAAACAGTACCAGTACCAGGCAGCGTACTCTACATCACTCATTGGTGTCTGAGAAGAACTCAAGCTAGCAGAAGATTGTGCACAGTTCTTTCTTCTAGCAATTTATTTTCAAAATGTAAGCACCTCGTCTGGCTTAGTAAAGAAGAATGTGCCACCCTCCGCCATCACATAAAGTTTTACAAAAGGGGGTGGTGATGGACGGAGCATCTGAACCAATCAAACACTCACACCCAGTCAACAGATCTGGGTTTAATCCATCACCGTTCTTTAGCCCACTCTGCCACCCCAGTTCAGACATGGCCATATGCAAATCAGTCTGACCCTGGGCCTCATGGGAACAGTCCAGCCCGAACTGCCAAGCCATGCCTTTCCTGGACCGGAATCAAGCTTCCTAGGACCGGTTTCTGGCATTACAGCCGTCTTCAGCCAGGCTTGCTTGAATCCAGTGGCAAAGTGAGCAAGGGACTCAACGTCTGAGCATACCCTGCCAACTTATGGCGAACAAAGCGGTACAAAAGGGGGTGGTGATGGACGGAGCATCTGAACCAATCAAACACTCACACCCAGTCAACAGATCTGGGTTTAATCCATCACCGTTCTTTAGCCCACTCTGCCACCCCAGTTCAGGCACAGGGTCAAGACTGATTTGCATATGGCCATGTCTGAACTGGGGTGGCTTGGTGAGCAAAATAACGAGGGATTAAACACAGATCCTTGACTTGGGTGAATGTTTTGCCATTGTGCAACATTCCGTCCATCATCTTGTGTGTTTTGTTGATCACTTAAAGTTTGTCAGGGTACAGCAAGAACTAGCTGTGGTTCTCATCACAAATAGCCTTCTTCACTTCCGTGAAAGATCTACTGACCTCCTGCTCTGCAACTGTAAAATTAGAAAAAAGTAGATGCTATCTACTTGATATTTGAATGTGTTTCTCTCAGTTGGCTTTTCACAGGTTGAGATCACTGCCTCTGAAATTGAGGAGCTGGGCTATAATTGGACGTATAACGACACCCAGCAGAGACCTCTGAGCCAGGACTCTGTGCACTTTCACCAAGTTAAAACCTGGCTTTTCACACATCATTAAGCAGTAGCATCTCCCTTCCATATAGCACTACACCTGTCTGCAATAGCGCCAAGATGCCTCTGGGCATTCAAGAGCTTTACAAATCCAAAAATCAAATAAATTCAAATCTCCACCATGGAGCACTGCAGTGTTTCCCTACTGAAGATTTTTGACAGAAGTGTTTCCACAAAGAGTTCTGGCATCACAAAATTAGTGGATTCAGCAATGCCCAATGTGCGTACATTATTACCCAGTGAGAGTGCTTCCAAGTCTTCACTTTTTTGCACCGGATGCGACCACACATTTTTCAAGCTGCACCTGTGTGTTTTTCAAGGTTTTCATGCTGCCCCAAAGATCAAATACGTGCAGGGCATCCTCATCAAGTCTACTGGTTTGCCAGGGCAGGAAAGGGCAGACATCATTGGGGAAATGCCAGATGGGCTGACCTGCAGCTGTACAGGTCGGCTGTAAGCCATCTCGCCAAGGCCTACTGCAGCTGGCTCCCTGTCTTCAGGGCAGCGAAACCTGGAGATCCCCACTCATATCACTGCAAAAATATTGACCCCAGGTATGGTCTCTCACTGCTCTATGGCTCCTCATAATGCAGATTTATAACAGGAATGTTGTGATGTGACCAAGAGATTTAAGCTCGGGTGACCACCTTGGCTGGCAGTTGGTCAAGCCCCCACGCATTTCTTCTGTAAGTAGCAAATGTTGGTTCTTACTGTATAGTGGAGACTGGACTTGTGTTAGAAGAGCTAATCATAAATTCAGCCTTGTGGTACATCATAGTAGTCTTAAGTAAAAAATTAGGCTATGCAACTAACTACTGTATTTATCACGCGGTATCGATGTGGAATGGTTCATGCGTCCCTCCTCTAAGACGAGGCAACATGAAGTCCCTGGAGTCTCTTGAGATCTTTGAGGGAACCCATCTTTGTAATGTACGTCTAGGGTCTGCAACTATTGACAAAGCAACGGAGAGCGTGCTTGATTTTGAAGTGGTACAGTTGATCGGTTAGTTCTTCCAGTGACATCTGATGTTGGGATGACATAAGGCCTCACAGTCAGTGTACTTCTTAAAGAATTGAGTTTTTTAAAATGTATGCATTGAAAAAGTGATGTAGCTTCTTTTATGTCTTCTGAGATTATTTTCTTTGCACATTTTCATCTTTAGTCTGGCAGGGTCAAGGCTATATGTGTTGTTCTGTCCACAGGAAATCTTGATTTATCCTGCAAGGTATGATAATGTGTTAGATGTTACTGCTTTGACAATGTTGTCAAAGGTCTTGAAGATGTTGCCTACATGAGGAGGGGCCAGCGGAATTCCTGTTGCACTAGTGTGATGCTTCCTTAGTCCTTTGGTGGACCTCATGGTGCCCCGAGTAGGCCACTGTGAGCTACCATTTGAGAGAGGAACTGTGCTTTAGGGACCATTCTGACATTAGTGTCTGTTTTCCAGTTGGCTTTCTACAACTGAGGGATGAACAGTCGAATCTTGGGTTCCTTGACTGAGAGAGGTATTCACTGTGTTTAGCAGGGGCTCGAGGGCTTCACCTGCAATGGGCTTCATGATGGAGGTTGAGATTGTCATTTTAATAAGAAGTGGGTTTTGACTACTCACAGGGGTTTGATAATTCATTGAGATTGAAACGCATGAAGTGAGATTGATGGGATGTTGGTTAGTGTTCTAATGGTGCAGATTTTATTCATTTTCTCTTTGACAAATATGTTGACGGTGTTGTGCTTCTTGGAAAGGGGTGGGTTCCCCTTTGTTAGAAGGACTTAAGAATAGTACTGTTTCTATTGTTGGCTATATTGATGGTTGATGTGTAGTATACTCCTTTTATGGCGATTGTAAGTTTGCTGTGGAACAGGCACCTCATATGATTGCCAACCTGTAAATGTTTTCTGCAGTTGCTCTGTAAGCATGGGGCAAGCCTGCTACCCTGCAGGTCTCAGGTTTAAAAATAAGCTTGGCAAATTCAGCCTTTCTTCCTCACGTGGGCGATACAATGAGTACCACTGTGTTGGCTAATGGGTGTCAGCAGCCTTCCATATCATTTACCTTGCCACCAGTCTGCAAAGACCTGTGGATAAGAAAACAGTCATCTTAGACCCTTCTCAACAGCAGCCACAGGAAGTGGTCTATGTAGGTTCTCAGGGATCTGCATTCTGCAGTCTCATATACTTTAATTATTATGTAGCTCCTCTGCTTTAACTACTGGAGGCAAGAAGACTCTCCTTCAATCATGCTGATGACACCAATCTTCTTTTCAAACCACTCTTGTCCTCATTCAAGAAATAGAACATTCCAGTCGCTTCCTGACTGAGCACTGGATGGAAGACAGATCTTTTAAAAAACAAATCCCAACAAAACCAAGATTAAGATGGTGGGAGCCAAGTTTGTTTTGCCTTGGCACATATGGCTGGCAGGACCAGGTCTTCTTCCTACTCCACTTTTTAAGGGAAAGAACCATTGACTCTAAAATCATAACAGTTAACTGAGCTGTAGGAAACTGGCTAATCACAAGAGGATTGCACTATAGCAATACACTCTATGCTGACATCCCAACCCATCTTCTTCACAGACTTAAAACCATCCAAAACATCCCCGCCAGACTTATCCTCGACCTCCTTCGGTGAACCCACACCACTCAGAGAGCTCCACTGGCTCCCCATCCAGAAGAACTGCCAGTTCAAACTTCTCACACACTCATTCAAGTCACTACACAATGTGAGACCCACATACCTCAGTCACTG
Organism: Lissotriton helveticus; assembly: GCF_964261635.1. Classification (NCBI taxonomy): domain Eukaryota; kingdom Metazoa; phylum Chordata; class Amphibia; order Caudata; family Salamandridae; genus Lissotriton; species Lissotriton helveticus. The sequence continues at coordinate 1,864,692,037 of NC_136057.1, forward strand.
GCTCCACTTCCACCAACCCACCAGCCCACTTTGCTCAGCATCACTCCCGCTTGCACACACACCCCAACTACACAATAGCAGAATGGGAGGTCGATCATTCGCCAACCAAGCCGCCAAATACTGGAACAACCTCCCCCAACACAACAGGGCCTCCTCCTCATTTCTTGAATCCGCAAGAAGCAGAAGACCTGGCTTTTCAATTAGTCTTCATGCAGGACCATCAAGACTGCCTGTACTCAGGCCTCTCCTCACCACACACATAGTCTCTCCTACTCAGCGCCTAATACCCTCACAGTTAACAAGAAGCTCTCTACAACTCCACTTTACGTTACATTACATTGATTCAGGAGCATACCTTTCTTCCTACCTCTCCCAGGACTGATAGTGGTGACTGATGCATTGCTTCCGGGTTGGGGTGGTCATCCGGGAGAGGTCGAGAATAGGGGCCTCTGGTCTCCAGCGGATTCATAGCTACACATGAGCCTTCTGTAGCTGAAGGGCATCCGCTTGCTGCTGAAAGCCTTCCTTCTGTCTCTCAAGGGGAGGCTTAGGTTCAGGTGCTCACGGGCAACACCACTGCCATGTGATATTGCAGCAAAAAGGCAGGGTGGGGTTTAGACCTTGTGCCAGGGGGTGCTTGCCTCTGGAAATGGCTGGGCCGCCAAGGAATTTTTTGGGTGGCGAACCACCTGGTGGGCTCTTTGATCGCCTTGGTAGACAAACTCCGCAGTGGGCGCCTAGCAAATCACGCATGGCATTTACACCTGGAGGTAGTGTAAGGCCTCTTCCACAAATGGGGATAACTGTGGTTAAATCTATTCGCTACCCTCAAGAATGCTTAATATCAGCACTTCTGCATCACTTGCAGAGATGTTTCTGCCTTGAGTGGAACTCAGAACTGCTGTGTACCTTTCCTCTGATATCACTCCTGCCCAGAGTTCTCAAGAAGATCAGGACAGACTGTGCCGAAGTCATCCTAGTGGCTCTGGATTGGGCATGGAGAGTATGGTATCCAGACCTCCTGGACTTGAGCATATGTTCTCGGATCAGGCTGCTCCTCGAGGAGGACCTGCTGTCTCAGCAACTGGGCAGGGTTCTGCACCTGGACCTTCAGTCTTCACCCTCGTTTTTGGACATTTTGTGGTGACAGCTGAACACCTTTGACATTCCTGTGGTGGTTGACAGCCAGGCATGAAAACTATATATGCCTGTCATTGGGAACAATTTGTATTTTGGTTTGACACACATCAGCTTGACCCTCTCCAGACCAAGTTTTCTAACTGTCTGTTTTGTCTCTTGCTCGGAAAGTCTTTCCTTGGGGCCCGTTTAAAGGTTATCTTTCAGCCATTTCGATTTTCTCACAGTTGCCAGATAAACCCAACTTGTTTAAGTCACCAGTTGTGCTGCAATTTCTGAAAGAGCTTCAACATGTTTCCTCCTTCTCCTTTTGTGATGCCCAATGGGACTTTAATCTAGTCCTCCCTCACTTATTTGATATGCACTCGGCTCGAGCCACTTCACAGCTGTCCCTTATGGCCTCTTACTAAGACATCTTCCTTATCGCCATCACCTTAGCACTGCGTGAGTGAGCCTCAGGCTCTGTGTATCAGTTCAACATGTACTAACCTCTTCCTAGACAAACTGGTTCTGTGAACAAGAATATCATTTCTGCTAAGTTGTGACACTGTTCCATGTCCGTCAAACTATCACCCTGCTGGTGTTCTATGCTCCACCCCATCCCGATAGGAAGAGGTTCCATTACTTGGATCCAAAAAGAGCACTCCACTTTTACATTGATTGGATCAAGGAACACAAGGTAGAGGCTCAGCTCTATGCAGGGTTTTCCAGAGCGAAAAAAGGCAAGGCAGGCAAGGAAAGGAAAGGACCAACTCTTGCTGGATCATACTCTGCATTATGATCTGCTACACATTGCCCAAAAAGTAGTCTCCTGAATGACACTGTATTCATTCTACCAGGGCCAAAGATGCTACCACTGCGTTAGCATGTGGACTCCCTGGCCTTGACCCAGCCAGGCAGCTAGCAGGAGCGTCCCTTCATACATTCATGAAGCACTGTTATCTGGCAGCCAGGTTTGCCAAAAGGGGCATTTAGGCTGTTCGATCCTGAGGAACTTTCTGCTTTGAGTCCATTTCCATACCCACCTCTAGTAGTTACTGCTTTGGTAGTTATTCAAAGGTGAGGAATCTGCTTCTAGAAGTCTTCATCAGAAGAACAACTTACATACCTTTGGTAATGCTCTTTCTGGTAGTGACTCTATTTAGCTGCAGATTCCTCACCGACCCTCCCATTCTCACCGTTCTGTGATAAAACTCTATCCATTAATAAGATTACAAGTGTAGAAATCTGCAAACTGGTCACAACCAATTCACTGTTGGGGCTTTGAGTCTAGGGACATGGAAGCAACTGGAGGGATGTCACTTTTATAGGCTGCACATGTCCTTTTCAGAGCAAAACGGCATCACTGTGGAGCCGCATGGTACCACCTTACGGCAAGCAAAGGTACTGCTGAAAAGTTTCCTGATCCAGTCTGGTGTCTAGGGAATATTTAAAAGGTGAGGAATGTGTGGTTAGATAGAGTCTCTACCAGAAAGAGTGTTACTGAAGGTAAGTAACCTGTTCTCCTGGACTTATGTGTAGTCATGCTGCTCTATAATCACCTTAACCCTTCTGTTTCCCTTCACAATGATAACTGAGTGTAGTTCAGCTGCTCTTTCGTCCATGTTCACTATTTCCTGTAGTTTAAGTGGTATTTGGTTTCACTTTCCCACCTCCTGGTTGGTTACGGGTTGCAAACTATATTTTGGGGTTCAGAAATGCACTGCTAGCCCAACCTCTAAAATAGCAACTTGTGAAACAGATACCCATGAATAATTGCTTCACCAAGAGGCACGGGTCATTCGTTGTCCTGGTTGCACAATGATGAATAAATACAAAAAAGTAACAAAACAAAGTACTTTTCATTCTTGATAGTGGCACGAGAGAACATGAGAGCATTGTCTTAAAAACATTAATAAGGTGCATAATTCACAATAGAATTTGTTGGTATGGAGCATATAGTGAAATTGAGAGTACACATGGGACCAGAAGTGAATTGCAGAGAGCCTCTTCGACAAGTGTATTAAGTGTTGGATGTGATGCTACCAGTCAACAGGCACTTTGTGAATGGTCACCCTCCTCTTTCTTATCAGGCTATAGCCCCTTGATATTACACCACCACCACCTACAAAAAGCACCATGTTGCCATTGTCTGATATGCTGTATCACTCATTTCTGCAGGCATAGTAATCTTGGCGTGCGGCCAAAGGGACTGCCCTCGCTGGTAAAGAGTGGGGTGCCCGAAGCTTTAAGAGCAGAGGTATGGCAGCTGCTGGCAGGCTGCCATGACAACCAGGCCATGCTGGAGACGTACCGGGTGCTCATCACCAAGGTAAGCAGTTGTACCTCCCTTTACTGTGACTGTGCAAAAGAACCAGCATTCAGTTTTGTAATAGTTGTGTGTTTGATGATGGTCAAAATGTTAGTGGTTTTGTTTCAAAAGCAGAACTGTGTGAGCAGATGTTTTTTTTTCTTCTCAAGAATGCTTTTTTTTTTTTAAACCTCGCCTACTGGACAGCATATGCGCTTTCTGTTGCGGGACATATTTTGGTCTCACCAAGAACATACAGGGGAGGATGGGAACCTGCCCATTACCTTACCATTGATTGAGTTTCCTGTCACTCTCATTTACCTGCTTCTATTGTGTGCCCCAGCTTGTCAATCTGGGTTTGGCCCCTCCCATTGAGCATTGCCTCTGTCCCATCACTTTTGATTGGCTGGCTTCTGTGTTCCCACTGATTGCTTTTCATACATTACTTTTTTTTTTTCGATAATCACTCCATGAGAGTGAAGGTTTTTCCCAATTGTATCCCTTGTGTACTTCTTTCCTCCTGCACTCCGTCTTGCACTCTGTTGTCTGTGTCCTCTTTCGAGCACCCCTCCATGTTGTCCTCACCCTCGTGTACTCCCCGCCCCGTCACATGCTTGCCAGTGTGCTTCTCTCCCACCTGTTCTACTTTGCCAGTTGGTTTTCTTCCCCATGCCTTCACCTTCCATGTTATTTCATCCCATTCAGCTGCATCGTTGCTTCCACCTCCCTTGTGTTGCTGCTATCCCTGTTCCTTCCACCCACATTAAAAAAGAGAGAAATCTTGTGCTCATATTTTTCTTTAAATTGAAAAAATCACCTGGGTCATTTTTAGTCTTGTGCCAACAGAGTGGCATTGGCGGCCGAGTCAAAGTATTTTTTTTTTTTGCTTTAACCTTGAAGGCCCATCATCAGTGAACAGAAAAATGTATTGGACAATGTGGGCGTATAAACTGGTTATATGAATAACTGAGTGCAGTAAACACAACATTTCCACATGCAATTCCTAATTTTCGCCACCTAAACTCAGAATAGGAGGTATTAGCTGCTTCTGCTAAATTCCTTGCCCCAGGTATCGACGTTTATCAGGAGTTGATACCCTCCACCAGCCCACTTGTAATCGAAGTCTAGGATTAAAGGACAGGAAGAAGTCAACCTTTGGCCCTTATAGTATTTTTATGTTTATGGCCTCAAGCAGCGCTGGTCTGGGAACCCACAACAAACCCACCTAAAATGTTCAGACCATCCCGCTCCCTTCCACCTCTCGGAGCTGCCACCTCTCTTCTTTTGTATTTCCTTTCACTCACTCCTTAGGCACTGAGTGGTCCTGCTATAATGAACCGAGGGGTGTTGGAGAAGCTAGCAGGGTCACCAGCAGCGGTCCTCTGCCTCCAGAAACCAATCTCTAGTGACTACCACCCACTGTGAAAAAGCCCAGTGGAAGACATGGGAAGTCCGGCCCTGGCCCCAAGCTGTCGCCTTTCAAATTGTTCACCTTTAGATGTATGCTGGGCTAAGGCATCGGTTGCCTGTCTCTGCTCCACAGTAGTAGGCGACAAACTTGGCACAAGGCCCCTCACAATAAAGAGAACTTAGCTCAGCAGCAAGGCGGCTTTGGAAAACCTGGTGCCTCCCTTGCTCACTCTTATTCCTGATGTTCATACACATTCCTGCTAAACCTTCCTGGACAGTATCCACTATTTATTTCTCACTTTTGTGACCGTGTTCAGCAGTTCCTGCTGCTTTACACCCAGACTTTCACTGGGGCTATTGCCCCAGGTTCCTGCATACCTGCAAACTTTCATGTTCTTCTCATCCTAACATTTAAAGATGAAAGACCCATACAAGAAACTGATGCTCCCAGTAAGCAATGAGGGTTTAACTCACAGCACTTTTAAAATACATATATGAACGTTTAGCTGGGGATCTTCAGGATTACACCTGGTGGGATTACATTCAGAATAAATTTCTATGCACTGGGAGGTCAGGTACTTGCCTTCCAAGAGGCGATCTATGAGAGATGGTGGCTAATGCTACGGACAGTGTCATCTGCCCGATACTGGGCCTCGATTGCCGAAGACAGGTTCAACATTGGAGGGATTCCATCTAGGCCTGCTTTTTCCGATTCTTCATAATATATGTTATTTCGATGATCTACAAATGTGCCTGTGACAAAAGAAACAAAATAAGGCTTTTTTGTGTGATACCCAAGGTGTTTTTTTACAGCCACTGTGACCTAGTCGTTTTCTTGCCTTTATCTGATTTGCTTCTTTGTCAAGATGTTTCCGCTCTGTTGCTAGTTGGCCAAACCATTGCTTGCTGGCAAGGTATCCGCCTCGCACTTGTTCTCCTGGATATTTTAATGTTGCATAGAGCTCCTTTTGAATGATCAGGCACGTGTTGTTCATTCTACTCACATTAAAAGAAATTCGAAAAACATTTGGTGAGTGTGGTGCTGGTGCTTCTTGTTCAGAGCGTGCACGTCTTGGTTGTTTTTTGGTCTGTTATTTTACCTTACTGCTTTGACATTGGTTCTGTAATGTTATACCATGCACGGATGTTGGTATTGTATTTGCTCTGATGACACACCTCGTTGCTCATGGTGTGCACGTGTCATTGATTTTGACATCTGATTTTTCTTACTACCATAACATTTCTTGGGCAGTCTCATGCCCCACGAGGAAATGAGCAAGTTGTTGTTAAGTGTGATGCTCCCTGCCTACCACAGAAGTAACCAGAGCGGACTCCTTTGCTGGTGTTTCGAGGCGAATGCACGTTACGCATTAAGCTCCAACAAGTACTAACACAAGGAAAAGGAAATCCCTCCTGTACCCCCTGTAAAACCCCAAGAACCTTCATAGGGTGCATGAAGATGGCATGGCTTTCTGTCGCCGCCTGAATGATAGGATAAAATCGGATGCAGCGAATAGTAGGGCGTCATTATTACTTCCAGATACTGTAGAATAATCACATAGGAAGATTCATACGCTGCTCACCATTCAGAATCAGAAAACACCTGCAGGGAGATTAGGGCAAGCACCCATTAGAGTTGTCTAGATTAAGGAAACCACAAAAAAGAATAACAAAGCAGCTGCATAATCCCATGCAGTGCCCAGGCATTATCATTATTCAAAAGGTAAAGGCAAGCGGCACAAGGCAGTGCTGGGTTCAAACGCATGAACTTCTGGCACAACGGAGTCCGACTTGGTTGTGGCCCATCCATGTAGGCAAAGACGGTGCCCACTTAGGGTACCAGTTTAATGTGAGGCATCAATATTTTGGGGAAAATCATATTAAAAAAAGGTTGGTGCCACTGATTGTATGTTTGCCTAAGGTACCAGCTGCTGGCAACCAATCACGAGCCAGTCATGGCCTAACTGAGAAGTGAGGTGGAACAGCATCCTCACCGATGACAACGGAAAGCTGGAAACAGCTGCAGATGTGTAGCTGGGCACAACTCTAGTGCAGCGCAGACGAGCAGATTCAGGAGCTGCAGGCGTTTAGCGTGGGTTGCGTAAATAGTACATCTTGGTAATAGCCGCAGCAGTGCATATGGCTAAAGTGAAGTGTATACTGATCGCATGATGTGTGATAGTGAGTGAGGTTCTCCATTCTTGAGAATTCACAGCCAGCCCTGATCCTGCCAACAGACTTTGGCATTCTCACAGCATCATGTGTGCTTGCTAGTTGAAGGACAAGCCTGGCAGTAGAAGTTCTATCAACGCAGGCGGGCTTGAGAAAAACCAAGCACTGATTTAGGATCAGCCAGTCTATCTGATCCGTTTGAATACTATGTTGGGAGAATTTTACATCAAGGTCAGACCCTGTATTAACACCATGCCCTGGATTCCTACAGGCTCACAGAAACAAGGTGGTTCAAGAGATTGTTCTCTATCTGGATTTTAGTCATTGTTAATGATCATTTACAATAGAAGTAGCAATTCAACCATCTGATGACATGCAAAGCAATTAGTAGGTTATTGTATGAGGTGGGATACTGCTTGATCCTGGTCAGCACGTATTGGTCTTTTCCATGCAAAACTTTCTGTTTGATCCAATATACTTTTTTTTAAAAAGGGAGAACACATCCATGCTCATGCCCAAGGATACAAGGCCTTGTTTTGGGAATGATGCTGTATACATGGTGTGTATTCTTACACAAATTTTGCTTATGGTCATCGCAATGTTCTTTAATTACTTTCTGACACCATCTTAGAAACATTCAGATAGAGTTAGCGTAAACATATCTCACCCTTATGCACACAATATCATACTTTTCCCAAGGACACATCTGCGTCAAATCTAGTACTTCCTCCAAATTAGGCCTGGGCAGGAATTCTGCTCCGCTCGCGGAGTTTTTCAGGCTTCGCATAGTGCACGGAGTTCCCAAAAACTCTGCGCGGCGCAGCGGAGTAGAGTTTTTTCCTCACTCGTGCTTGACAACGTTATTTTGGCAAGCACAAGCGAGGAAAATTTTAACCCGGAACACCTCACGGTGACATTTCTCAACAAGGGCGGTCGTGGATGGCCGCTACCACTTGCTTTGAGAAACCTTCCGTTCACGTTGAGGAAGCTGCCACTCAAGTAGAACATCTACTCGAGCGGCAGAAAGAAGCAGCACTCTTCTGCGATGCACACAGTGCCATTTGCGCTGATTTTCAAGCACGGCACAGACACCTAGCGCTAAAAATCAGCACGAACCGAAAGACCTAACGTACTCCGCCACTTGCAGAACTCTACGTAGTGCAACTGCGTTTTTTTGGTCACCTGGAACTCCGTGAACTCTGCAAGGCCTACTCCAAATTAAGGCACATTTTTCTCCACAGCAAATCTGCAATCTCTAACTGTGATCACATTTCAACTGCTATCATGAATCAGGACCTGGATATCCTATCTTAAATGTCACCTATCTCGCCACCATTGGATATGACCTTGAGGGTAAAACAGGTGTTTGGGGCATGGTGGACATCATCTGCTATGGCAACCTAACCTGCTCTCTTATTCAGCTACACCATTCTCTTGCTTTGAAATATTCTAAATAGAAGTGATCATATCTGTCTCGTGCAAAATGAGACACTCCAGCAGTTGCCACTTCTGGGAGCGACTCCATATTCTTAAATGAGCTCATTGAACTAATTCCCTCCAATTTTCTTTTCACTTTTGATACGATCTTCTTGGGAGACTTTGCAATCAGATGGAATAAAACTCTTGACTGCCCTCCCTGGAATTGGCATTCTTTCGCTCAGCAATATTACACAAACCTCCCAATGACAAAGGCACCATTCTCAACCTTATGGTCACCAAACAGGACCTCATTAAGGTCTCAAATCCCACACATATTAACTGGTCTGATTCATTAAAAAAAAAATCTTTTTATTAAACAATTGTTCAGTACATAATAATACAGTAGTTCAATCAATGACAAGATACGCATCACAGAGAGAAGACTTTGCACCATTGCAATAACTAAAGGAAGACGATAGATGCCTGTGAAATCAATGTGCATATCAATCATCATACAATACAGAGTAGCATATATCATATGTCCAAATAATTGTGTTACTTTTGCCCTCATGTGGAAAGCACTTTTCATTGTCTGTATTTGCACCAGTGCTCCCACACCTTCCCCCGTTTCCTGGGGCAACCTGACTTTTATATACTACCTCTTCTGCTCGTTGGTACCAGTCCAGGTCACTTCCCGTAGCAGGTCACTATCCCATAGTGGCGTCCAGTTTGTCAGTTTACCGTCGCATCCCAGAAATTTGTTAGCATCCTGCCATATCCTTACCACTGTCTGAGTGTAAACCGGCAGCGTTCCTTCCCGTCTTTTTCTGCATAACATTGAATGATAACCCCGACTACCCATAGCTTGTCTATCTACACGATATGCTGATGCTTCCATGTCAGCGAGCACCCACTCACTGATGATGATCAACTGAGCTGCCCAATAATACTTGCATATGTCTGGGACAGCAAACCCTTCCTTAAACACACCTCTTTGGAGCTTACTGAGTGCGATTCGTAAGCAGTCCCCGTCCCATAGATGTTTACGTACATCACGTCCACTTACCTAAAGAAGTCAGGTAGCATTTTATAGGGGGTATTTTGAAGCACGCAAAGCAGACGTGGGAGGTCCACCATTCTAATGAGGACAGCCCTGCCCATGAAAGACACTGGGAGCGTCTGCCAGAGGGCGACATCATTGCTCAAGTGCTCCAGTTGGGGGAACAAATTTCTCTTAAAAAATTCCCCTCCATCTCACGTCTCATAAATGCCTCAGTACTGAAAGCTGCCATGCTCTATCGGGGCAGTACACCTCGATGACAGGGCTGGAGTGCCTCTGGCAAAGGGAAATATGAGGGATTAATCCCAATTGATCTGGTAACCAGAGTAGCTACCAAAGTGGTCTGATTATTTCTTGATCCTGTTTTTAATCTTCTATTAATCACTAAAACAGGAGCTCAAATGGAAAGAGAATATATCTGTGGGGTTGAAATTAGTGGTCCTGAGCTAAGATAACCTGTTCTCTTCCTCCTCTTCCTCCTCTGATCAACTAAATGTTGTCATCCAGATTGACATTTCTTACATCAAAGCCATCATGAACGGCTGTCCTCTAAGTTCCCCTCAACTCTGTTTCAAAAATAAATTTTGATAGGACAAACTGTAAGAACATTATAGAGAATCCCACAAAATTCCTCTCTCCGTCAAACGGCTTAAACAGAAAAGAAAAAAGCTACAAATCTTCCATACTGTCTGCAACCCCATTCTCTTTCAGACTAACAGCACCTTTCCTTCTGGACCTGTTGAATCCAGGTGCAATGGGGTTGGCTTATTCTTCTCCATCAAAATAATCAGAATCTGAGATCAACTTGATGTCCTCAATGGCGTCAGTGAAATTAGGGAAAATCTCCTCAACACTTCTCTGCAGTCTTTCTTTCCTAAATCAACCTAAATGAGCTTCCACTGCAAGGTCATTCTGTCCCTTCTCTGAAGAGGTACTTCTTCTGTTGTTATAGGTACTAAGCTGTCTGCGAACTTTGATGACAGTAGCCTTCTTACTCTTCTAAAGGGCTTACCCATGCTTTTCTCTCACTGTATGGTTTTCATTAACTATGCTCTTCAAAATGTCTTTTGACTGCAGTGCCTCAAAGATGTGCACATTACACCGATCGTCAAAAAAGCAAAGCCTTGACCGCTCAGGTATTGAGAACACCCTATCTCTGGCTTAAATTTCCTGCTATGGTCATTGAGAAATGTGTTGCCTAACAATTAGGAAAACATTTCCAGTGAAATTACCTTCTTGACATGTTTTAACACTGAATCTGAAAAGTGTGGAAATCCTTCACACTTTTGATGAAGGTCACTTTTTCTTCTCAGCCTTCTGTAGCTAATGGCTGCTTACAGCACTGTGACCACCAAATCACACTAAATACTGACAAACATAGGATGGTCCTGGCTGAAAATAGACTGAAATAGTTGTGGTCTTATCTCTCTGATCCTACCCGCCTAATAACAATAGGTAAGGTGCTTCCTTCTCTTTTGCCACATGGGTGCTTGATTTAAATCTCTGTTGAACCAAAGGGTCAAGTATCTTGGGATATATCTTAATCACTTCACTGATGATACCCACGTTTGTCTTAAATTGTGCTTCCGTGAAGCGTACATCCACGGTCATAAATGGATGGACCAAAAACATGAAAACTGCTGTGCCCTAAAGTCTGAATTTATTATTCTTAGGATCTGAACAAGCAAAAAATGGCTCACGTGAAACAAATGTATTATTCTCTCACTAAAATCTAAACAAGCTAAAAAGCTACTCACTTGAAGCCATTAAGTATGCTGGTACTATCCCTAAATGGTGAACCACTCCAAAATGCATTGGTTTCAATTTTCATGAAAATCTACATGTCAAAGAGGGCATACAACAAATGGATTTGTCTGCGGGATCCAACTACAAAAGCTCAAAATGATCAAACATATTCACTGGCCATTATTTGAAATAGGTAGTTGAGGCTGTGGTACTATATCCCCTTTTCTGTAACACAGTTGTCTGTCTTCTAAAAGGAAAACCAACCTGATTAAAATGATTCTGACAAATCTTTTTCGTCAAACCCATTTAAGATTAAAGGCTGCCAGACAGCGCAGCTGTCTGCTTTGCTAATTACATTTTGGGTACATTCTGAAAACGTCCCTGGGAATCCATTCAACCCATTGCTTAGCATTGGCTTTGTGTTTTGTAACTCATTTTTGCATGCTTTCTATTTGCTGACTTTATTTGTTTTAGGTTCGTACCTCCTATGGAGCATAGCCTATTTACTGTATTCTTCCACCAGTGCTTGCTTTGTTTAAACAGACCTTTAAATCTTGTTCTTGTCGCATTTGCTATGCATTCAAAGACAGATATCAAATGTCAGGCTGTGTCTTCCAAGGGCCTGGGGCCAGATGTACGAAAGCATTTAGCATTTCTTGACGGACCGAATCACTATTTTGGGGAATTAAGAAATGCTAAATGGCCTTTCCATATGTACAAATGCCGTTTGGGAATCCCAAAATGCGATTTCTACCCAGCAGAAATCACATATTGTGATACCCAAATAGGAAATTGCAAATAGGGATGTCCTATTTGCGATTTCCTAAGCACATGTACAAAACATTTCCTAAATACTAAATGGGCATTTAGGAAATGCAATTACCATAGACTCCAAGTCGATGGTAACCATGTGCAATTTAAAGGAAGCACTCCAAAATGCTTTTTTTTAAAGTGCTATAAAGCACACACATATACGGCATGTGTGCACTTTACATGTGCACCACTTTTTTGGGGGTGCATCAATGGGGGCCTTAGACTGATAGTCATCCTTGCTATTTCCTAATTTGTGATTTCCTATTAGGAAATAGCAAATTAGGAAATGCAAAACCATTTGTACCTATGGGCCCCATACGAACGAATGGTTTGGTATTTCCTAAATAGCGATTCCTTGATAGCGAATCCTACTCTGTACTGTACTCTGTAAAAACACATTGGCAAAGCCAATAGCTCTTTCATAGCTGAGACCTATTGGCTGTGCCAATGCTTGTTTAAACTATTTTACTTAATGACTGGCTTTGAACAGATTGACTAAACTTAGCCGTCCCCCACCCCGATCCTTTCAGCTTCCCTGTCATTAAAACGCTTTGCTCTGTACAAGCATCCGTTCTCATCGAGGATTTTTTTTCCCATGCCTTCTGACCAAACAGAAAGTTACGTTTTCACCCTCTCCCAAACGGCTATCATGCTTAGCACAATTAACTTAATTGTCTAAATATTTCTGTTCGTTGTATCGTGGTTCCTCGCTATTTCTGTGTATTTGACAGGCTTGTTTTCATCATTAACTGTCCTGGTCAAATAACGACTAATGTGCTTGAAATGTTTCCACAGGCCAATGGATGATTGCCTTTTTGGTTGTTCTATAAGTAAAGCACCCTGAAACGTGGATAGTTGAAATTCGCTATACTAAAAAACAATATAACATATCCTAGCTGTTTAACCTACTGCCTTGGTTTCTAGAATCCATCTGTACAGGCTGAGCAACGAAACACCGACCCCAAGAAATCTTAGCATTGGCAACGATACTAGGTCTAAGTTTAATGTACTAACGCATTCAGCATGAGCACATTAGAGCCGAACACTCTGGAGGGCGATAGCAGGAGTGGACAGAGGGCAATAGTTTTAAAGTAGTTCCTCAGGCAGTTCAGAGCAAGCAGCCGAGTACGGGTGGAAGAATACACTCAAACACCCAGTAGCATTAGGTGAGAAATAAATAGCCCACTGGGCTGAGCCAGGAAGTGATCAACAAAATCTCATGCCAATGGCTAAAACAGGCCGGGAAAAGAAGGCAAATAGTTGAAAGGGAGAGCCCCAAAGTCCACTCTGTGTTGTCAAAATTTAGACCTAAATTGGCAAAGTCTTTCAGCAGACCCATCCACTCCCTTATCACACTGCAAACATCTTTATGAGAATTAAACTTACTTTAATTCGCCTTAAAGAGCACCGACCATTACTAAACTAAACGCTTAATAAATCTCTAACCATTCACAGCCAAACAACCTTTCCCAGCTGACTGATGGAAATTTCTGAACCATGTGAAAGGGGTTCACAGATAAAGAAAGCTCTCAATTTCTATATTTATGGTAGAAGCACTACAGAAATCTTGATGAAATATGATCTGCACCTGGATATGTATTCTGGAAGGAGGCTTCTTTTGTCCCTGCTTTTTGTAGCTCAGCAGCCTGCTTGCTGAGAAGTGATTCATTACGGATTTAAAACATTAGCATTTGCCTATAAAGTTAGGCATGAATAGTAGACCGCTATTACCCGCAGGCGAGGTGAGAATACATTGATATGCTTTTCACAGTGTCAATAGCTGTGATCTCTCTGTAGTGTTAGTAGAAATGTTTATTACTCAAACTTTAAATAAATCTACATCAAGGGGGTGAGAAGTGTGGTGGCGATAAATATTTTTGGGTGGTAACCTTGTAAGTCACTTATGTTTGTTGCAAGAGGTTTTTGTGTTTGTGTTGTACTCTTATCAGGGGGATTTGTATTGTGGAATGAACGGCTGACAATACATGGAGGTGCAAAGCCTAGAAACTGGTAGCACTAGACAGGAGCTGGCATTGTGAACTTGATGCTACAGATGTAGGAAGCATGAGGCCTAGGTTCATGAGATGTGTGCCACCCAGTGGTAGCATGGGTAAGGTGCAGGCAGTGTAAAGGGCTGGGACTGGGCATGACAGAACTACAATGTGGTCCAGGGTTTCAGCAGGATGGGACTTTGACTGTCTACCTTTGGCAGTGATGTAGCAAGGATGCCCTGGGCCTAATGCAAGCAAGGAAAATAGTTCCCCAACTTCCTGGTTGGGTAGTAAAATACAGGTATAACTGGGCTTTTGGGGGCCCCTCACTACCCTGGCATCCACTGCTCTAAGGATAGCCACGCCATGGCCCCTGCGTGGTAGTGTTAGGCGCAGGATGTGTGAGGTCCATAGCCAGGGCTACCAGTGGAGGGGTTAGGATGTGCAGGAAGTCTTGGGGGAAGAGGTTGTGTTTGCTGGATCTGCAGGGAACTTTAAGACCATGGGTTGTCCCTTGACTACTTGGGGTTTGCTAGAGCTAGAGCTGTTCACGCCTTTAGGCCCAGGAGTAGGCAGGGTATATATACACGGGAGAAGGCCACTCACAGATAGCAAGGAAAGTTGTGCAGTTCCTTAATACTGAATTGAATCACTGTTATGGTATGCTTTGTATATTTTCATAGCGCTCAACTCACCGGGTGTACTGGCACTGAAGCTGGAGCTTTAGGAGCCAAGCCAGGTTTGGAGCTAGGTGAAGAGCCAAGTCTTCAGTTTCTTGCTGATTTCAAGACCTGAGGAGGCGGCTTTGACGTGCAGGACAGGTAATTCCAGGCTTTAAGAGGGAGGTAGGGGAAGGCGCAACCACCGGATCTGGGTCTGCGTATGCAAAGGGGTGTGCAAGTAGGAGCCTTGCTTAATGGAGGAGTTTGGTAGGTTTTTGGAAGTGTATGCGGTTGTTGAGGTAAGTGGGGCCAATGTTGTGTAAGGCTTGTATGTGTGAGGAGTTTGAATAGTGCTCGTTTGTGGTCTAGGAGCGATGGGAGCTCTTTGAAGTGTGGGAGATGTAAGTGCAGGGTGGGAGGCTGAGGGTGAAGTCTTCTGGACAGTTGAACATTAAACAGCATAGAGTGTGTTGCCATAGTCCAGCTTGCTGATGATGAGGGCTTGAGTGACACCCCAACACAAACCTTTTTCGATGGAAAAAGAGACCATTCACTGAACTTGGAGGCGGGATCCTGATGCATCTGCAGTTAGAGTATTCACCAGAAAGATCATTACAGTGGTAAGTAACTTGTTCTTCGGATGGTTACTTCTAACCGCAACGTCTTCTCCTTGTGACTAGATATAATAGCTGTACCTCCCAAGGTGGTGGGCCTGTGAACCGGCGGCTCAGACCAAAAAGTCCTGCAGGACCGAGCAAGCAAAGTGCCCAGCTCGACGGACCTGACTTTCAAATTTCATGAACGTGTGCACCGACACTCACATAGCCTTTTGACAAATGTACAGGACGGGCACTCCACGTGCTAACGCTGTGGTAGCAGATTTGGCTCAGGTGGAATGTGCCTGTAAGGCTTCTTGGGGCTGCTTCTTAATGATTGTATGACATTGCAACGTATGCATTTACAACAAATGCCTTTACCATGCAGTGCTTTTACCACACATTGCTTTTACCACCCATGCCTTTACCACACATATACATTTTCCATGCATATACCTTTACTACACATACTTTACAACACAAAGTAAGTATATATAAGGTAAAGGACCCCCCACACATGTGTATCTATATATACATACATATTTATATGTGTATACATAAACTATTACTTATTTTTTTAATTGGGGAGAGAACCCCCCCCAACCCTTCTCATTTTTTAAAATTATTATAATAATAAATATTTTCTTTTTGGAGGGGGAATCCCACAGCCCCTCCCCTTTTTGTTACCTTACCGCACTATACCCTTGCCCACCCCTAAATCCTAATAATGACCTAACACACCATACCATCAAGACGTGGCTTTTCTCCAATCTTGAACCAACCGCCTCTCTTTCCGCCTCTATCTGATCTAGCGCTTGGACGCCCCGTTGCTGGGGCAGCCATAAGTTTTATAAGTGCTGATAACATAACATACCCTTACTCCCAAACCCTAAAAACACCCTTACCACCCTATGCCCCTAGCCACCCCTAAACGCTAAAAATACACTTACCACCTTATACCCCGACTCACCACTAAACCCTAAAAACACCCTTACCACACTATGCCCCTACCCACCCCTAAACCCTAAAAGCACTTACCTCCCTATACCCTTACTCACTCTTAAATGCTAATAACATCCATGCCACCCTATACCCCATAACCCTAAAAATACCCGTACCCTTACCCACCCTTAAATTAAACTTTAGCTGTGTGTGTGTGCATATATATATATATATATATATATATATATATATAACATGCTCACACACCTTAAATATACTTGCGTTTCATTGTAAAGACATATGCAAGGTAAAGGCTATTTGTGGTAATGGATGCATGGTAAAGACATTTCGTTATAAAGGCTATTTCCCCTTCTTAACTAGTGTGTAGAAGATCTTTATGTTGTGGAGAGAAAAATGTATGGAGAGGTGGTCTGTTTTTGCACTGTCTTGCACTTCTTTGCTCTGGAAGACCCTACAAAGAGCTGATCGTCGACTCCATGTTCTTTGGTGCAATCAGTATAAAAGCTTAGTTCCCTCTTAGGGTCCAAAATATGGAATTTTCTCTTACTCCTTAGAAAGAGTCTGTCCAACATAAAAGGGAATGACATTTTTAGTAGAAAGGAAGCTCAGGTCCTCAACACCAACCTATCTGGAAAGAATGTCTTATAAGGTGGGTCGACAGAAAGGGCCGTTAGCTTGCTCACACACTTAGTCGAAGTTAAGGAAATGAGAAAGACCATCTTCAATATTAGAAGTCTCTATGTGCTGCTGTGTAGTGGCTCAAAGGGGTGCATATCAATATAGTGAGGGCTGAGTTTAATTCCCACAGTGGCACCACACATGGTTTGGGCAGAAATAAGTGTTGCAAACCATTAAATATCTTATTGCAGGGGTGACTTAAATACAAAAATGGCTGATGCGGCAATAGCAAAAAAGGTGAAAGAGCAAATACATAGCCCTTAATAGTGTCCAGAGGAAATCCTTGCTGGGCCAAGGACAGAACAAACAGCAAAATGTCTGAAGGTTTTGCATGTAATGGGTCAACATTTTGGGTGCTGCACCAATCCACATAGCTGTCCCAATGTCTGGCGTACACTGATTTCATGGAAGGATGCCTCACCACCAGGATGACATCAAAAACCTTAGCAGGAAGGTAGAAGGTGGTGAACTGCTGCCACTCCATCTCCAAACATGGAGATGCAAATTGTGTAGGCCTGAGTGCAGTACCCTGCCCTGCTGCTGTGACAGAAAATCTTCCCAAAGCGGCAACTATAACTGATGTCCGATTCTCATGTATAGGTGTTCTGGGTACCACATTCTCCTGGCCCAATCCATTGCCACTAAGATTACATGGGCTTTGTTTTTCCTGATCTTCTTCAGCTTCAGGGCTGGAGAGGCAGTGGCAGGAAGGCATACAGGATTCCAGAGCTCCACTGTAGATGAAAGTGTCTCTGAGAGAGAACTGCTTTGGAAACTGCACCCTGCAGAAGTGCTGACATTGTGTGTTGTTGCCAGTAGTGCAAAGATTGAGCCATGGTTCTCTTCACTGCTGGAAGATGCCCTGTGCCCTGCCCACATGCAGCTGCCATTTATGATCCAAGAAGCGTCAGCAGCTGCGTTAGTCTGTCCACAAGTTTAGAGATCTTGCCAGGTGGTTTACCAGCAGAGAAGTCCCTTGGTGATCCAGCCACTTCTGAAGGAGCAGAGGCTCCTGACACAGGGACCAAAACACCACCCAACCCTGCCTTTTGCAGGTTGTGGTATTGTCTATGAGCACCTGCACCAGCCTTCCTCTGATGTTGGTCAAGAAGGCCCTCAACACCAAGTGAATCATCTACAACTCCAAAACGTTGATGTTGAGGCAAGTTTCTGCCAGAGGCCTCTGTTTTCCACCTCTCCTAGGTGGCTTCCCCAAACCAGCAGTGATGCATCTGTGAACACCGTCAGGTCACGGTCTAGTATCCACCACTACAGATCTTTTGTAGTCTCCTCCGATATCTTGATACAAACTGACAGGTTCCCCTGATGTTGTGCCCACTGGTATTTGAGGTCCCACTTTAGACCCTGCATGTGCCACCTGGTATGTTTGCCTAGCAAGATTGCAGGAGGCCGCCAACCTGAATTACCTACGAATCATCCGAACTGAGATCAAGGCCTGAGCCATCAGGATCTTAGCCTGAATGTCCTGGACTCTCCATTCCTGGGTAAAGGCACAAAGATTGTATCTTATCTGGAATAGCTCCAATGAAGTGGAGCATCTGCATAGGAGTCAGTTATGACTTCTGCTCTTTGATAGTGAACTTCTACAATTTTAAGAGTTTCGCTATTACCTGGAGGTGTTTGTTGACTGCCTGGGGCAAGCACGTCTTCAACAGCCAGGCATCAAGGTACAGGGAAACTTGTACCCCCAACCACCACCACCATCACTTACTGTACTTCATCTCTGAGCATCCTTCTCTATGGAAGAGTAGGCCCTGCCACCTCACCACAAGACTCTGCCAATGGAGACTTCTGGACCCTCTTTCTCTCTTTCCGAGAGTGCCAACAGCAACGTGGACACGGTGGACGACTCGCTGAAGGTTCAATCCTGGCTCGAGCCAGATGTCTTGCTCTGCCTCAGCCAAAAAGAACCCGAGTCTACCAGTGAGCAAGAACAGCCATCCTTTCACAGCTCTGCTCCGGTTTGGGGTTTAGTCATTTAGCTGTATTGATTAACAGACACACTGAGCCTCTTCGCCAGCACCTTCTCCCTGCTCTCATACATATGCCGCCTACCTCATTTCTCTATGAATTGAAACTTACTCATTCCCTCTCATATACTGAGCCTGTTTTCACCCCACTTCCATACTGATCGTGTCTTCAGCCCACTTGCCTTCTTTGCAAGCCTCCTGCCCCCTCACACTCCAAGCTTGCATCCTTCCTCCTTTTTGCATACTAAGCATGTTGTCCTCTCACTTAAGGATCTGTCGCGGGAAAGGAAGGTTGACTCCACCCTCCTCCTAGCTGCCACCGGTCTTTATAGTTCCAGGCGCTTCCCTGCCAAGCGCCTGCCCCAGACTGCTCCAACACGTGGCGTAAGTGCGAGAGGTGAGAGAGAAGCATTGGAGAGGAACAGAGAGACCGGGCAGAAAGAGATGCATCTAACAGCCTGGTGATGTAGGGCAGTAGTGAGCTGTGAGCAGTGGAAGAGGAGACAAAAATGCAGGGCAGGGAATAAATAACGAGGAGAAGGGGGAGACCGTGACAGGTTGGCCCGACTGTGGCAAAGTCAGTAGTGCGATATGCGACTGCCGCCTGCATTAGCAGGCCTCAAGAGACACCAGTTTATAATAGCATGTCCCTATCCACCTGTGAGCAGTTCACCTTCGCTTGGTGCACTCTTCCTGCCCCCATTCCACCCTCTAGGCACACTTCCTGCCCCAACCCTCAGCCTCTTGGCACGCTTCCTGAAATACCCCACCCTCCCCCCTTTTAATGTTTTTCCTTCCACAGCAGGCTGTCACCGCATGATGATTATTCTTTTGCTAGCTCAGCTCTTCGAGCCAAAGCTTACCCCTGGGTCACTTTGTTAGGCTCCTCCCTTAAAAACCCCTGCCAGAAATGCGAGTGTCCCTCGTCCCTCCCAGACAATCTTGCGCACCCTTCTTCCCTTTACTAAGTACACAGGGGAACCACTTTTGGTGCAGAAAGGACAAGGTTTATTTCACATTGCATAACACATGCATCATCATCATCATCACACTTAATGATAATTTACAATCCAAAGGCATAATTGGTCAATATGTCATCATTCCTTATCTTCAACTATCACATTTGACAGCACTCCTGGCCCAGGCCTGAGCGATGGCCCCTTAGCAGGTGTCTAGTGTTTGTGGCTTCTGGGCTTCCCTTGCTACAGAGATTTATGTGGGCGGCTGTCAGGTTTAGCCTTGGCTGCCAGTGCCATGTCCACCTGAGCCTTACCCTTGCTGACCAGTCTCCTGCTCCCAGTGCCCCTGCTGTGAGGCCTCCCAAGGACAGTGTTTGAGCTGCTCCTCCTGGTAGGCTACTGTTCTTTTCTGGCTGTCTTTGTGTGCTGTCTCCGCCATGCTGCCTGCGGTTTCCTAATCATCTGCAGCTCCCTGATTTGTCTGCAGCTCCCCCCAGTCCTTCCACTTAAGAAAGCTCTAGCTGCTCCAGTACCCCGACTATATTGAGAAGTAACATATCCATGCCCACCCTGGTCAAGTGGGCCCCGTCCACGTTCTAGTAACTCAGTGTTCTGAGATTGATAAGCCCATGTCTCATGAATCCCCAGCCGTTCGCCCTGAACCATTTCTCCATGGAGATGTTCAGCTTATGCCTGCACTTTGCTAAGGCCCTGTGGTCCAATGTTCCCCTCCTTCCCGACATGCTATGATTTCTGACCATAAGAGATCCGCTGGGCGGATCAGCCTGGCATGGGCTGTGAGCCCTGATATGATGATGATGATGATGATATGGGGCTTATAAAGCTCTCGAATGCCGAGGCGTCCTGGCGCTGATAGGTGTAGACAAAGGCAGGGACTCAGCTAAGTCTAGTCAGGAGTAAACATCCGGGTTTTCAAGGCCTTCCTGAAAGCCAAAAGGTTGGGTTGTAATCTTAATCCCACTGGCAGCTTCTTCCACAGTTTGGCCGCACAGCACGACAGGAATCGGCCACCCCATCTGGCCCTTTGGAACTTGGGAGTACATATCAGGCCAAGATTGGCCGATCGTAGATTTTGAGAGGGAATGTAGGGCCTAAACATTGCCTGACAGTCGTCTAAGCCCCCACTATATTTTGCTTTGTGCACCAGACAGAGTGCCTTGAATTAAATTCTCTGCCGCACAGGGAGCCAGTGCAATTCTCTTATTCCGTGAGACGTAGGGTGACCCTTTGCAAGTTTTAAAATTAGTCGTGCTGCCGCATTCTGCAACGATTGCAGCTTATTTATCTGGTGTTTGTCAATACCCAGAAACATTGCGTTGCAGTGGTCCAATTTGGACAGAAAAAGGGCCACCATTACCATCTTCTGTAGCTTGGGGGGGATTAAAGGGAAGATTTTACGAAGGGTCTTTAGCATGAGGAATCTGGCCGACGTTAGGCTGTTTACCTGTGCAGACATATTGAGTTTATCATCGAAAATAATTCAGAGATTCCTGACCTTCCTAACCGGAAGTGGGCATTCCCCCGCCTCTAACTGCCACCAAGACTTGTTCCATGATGACGTTGTCCCATTTCCGAACTCAATCACTTCGGTCTTTCCTGTGTTTATCTTCAGGAAACTCAAAGTCATCCACTTCATGATATCCTTTAGGCAGGAGTGGAAACTGGTAGCTGTTAACTCAGGCCTATCTGAAAGGGATATCACTAATTGAGAATCGTCGGCATACAACACAAATGTGAAACCATGTTTCCTAACTAATGTTGCTAATGGTTTCACATAGACGTTAAATAACATCGGGGACAGAGCAGATCCCTGTGGGACAACACAGGGCAGATTGAAACTATCCGACTCTAAGCCGTACCACTTCAAGTTCTGTTTCCTATCCTGCAAAAAAGAGGAGAGAAGGGCCAGCGCCGAGTCCTCAATTCCCACCTCCCGTAGTCAGTCGCCGCACCAACACCGTGTGGTTCACGGTGTCGAATGTGGCCGACAGATCAAGGAGGACAAGAATTGCCCTACCTCCGCCAGCCTCCGAATCTCCTCTGATACCACAGTCAGGGCGGACTTTGTCGAGTATTTTGGCCGAAAACCATGTTGGGTGGAATCTAGTAATCCGTTCCTCTCTAGGTATTCTGTCAGTGTCCTATTAACGGATTTTTCAAGGACTTTAGCCACAAATGGTAAGACCAAAATCGGGCGATAATTGTTAGGTTCAGTGGGCTCTAGTGCAATTTTCTTCAAAATTGGCCTAATGCATGCGGCCTTATATCATGGCTCCTTGGAGTTCTTTCCTCCCCAGCAGGCCAGGTCAGTCCACCCTCCAGATGTACTAGAACAGCATATGGTTTCTCTTCCCGACGCAATGCTTCTTGGCTGGCTGGCAGTAGCTGAGCCCATCTTATGCCCGGACATCGTAGCCAAGTGACCTCTATATTCCGCAGCTAAATACCCTTGTAGTCTGTACATGTCGACACTCACTGCTGTGCTCTAGTGACGTACGAGTGTCCCAGGATCCATACTCTGCGACAGCCAGCGGGTGACCCTGTTTGTGAGTATAACCCAGCTCAAATACCCATGGACCGAATATACCATTTAAAGGTGCCTGAGGCCAGTGGCCAAGGTGCTTTATGTGTTCCTCACTCTGATCCAGCACTGCCGCTGTTGTTGCAGTGCCTATGCGAAATGAATGCGATCCAAACACTTTGGGAGGTAAGCCCACCTTGGTCAAGGCCTTTCGGAGCACAGCAGTGAATTGGAAACGACTGAGGTACTTGCTGTCCTCGTGTAGAAAAAGTGGACTCCTGATGCGCACACCCAGCCGTATGTAACCTTGTAGGAGGCAGACTGGACAGCAAGCATGATTATCCAGACAGTCCAGCCGGTGTTTACCTTTTGCCTCCTGGTCCGTCTTCGACTGACAGAAGTGAATTATCATGTACCCCTACCCCATGCTCACTTCCTCAGCATGTATGCGTACTGACCCTGGTTGGCTTTGGACGGGGCTACTAGCTCGCTAACACAGTATGCCCCAAAGACGGCAAGTGCAAAAAACGCTCTTAAAAGCACCACCTCATGCCTGGGTCCCCAACTGTTGGGTAGGGTATACCAAGTACTTTTCTCAGCAAAGTGAAGTCAGTGGGGCACCTTTGGTCTCTGTGCCTAGGACGCAATCACCCCAGGCCTTCATTGCTGCCTTGCAGTAGAATGAGCTGGCGGGACCTCTCCATGTCGCCAGCTTCATGAAAATAGGACACTGCGCTGAGGTGTGCCTGTGCCCATGACATGCTTTTCCTGCCATTGAAGACCCAATGTATGACTCCCGGGTTGTCCATGGTTGTGACGCCTTTGTAGTACTCTGCGCCGATCGCAGCTCCAAAGACTTACCAGCGCTTATGGTATTTCTGTGCTTTCTTGTGCCTAGCATGTTGTCCTTCAGCATTGCTAGGTCAGATGCACGAGGTTACAAAGGTTCGTGGGCACCAGTGTCAGGCTCTGCTCCGCTTGCGAGGCCAGCTCTCTGAATGTCTCCCACTGAAAACAAGAGATTGCGTCAGCTACTGAGTTTGTGCAGCCTGAAATGTGCCTGGCCCTCACTGCTATGTTGGCTCCCAGCTGACAACTGACTACATGGCGCAGGATGCGTACCACTGCCGGGCATCACGCTGTCCCCAAATTCAATGCGTGCAATACTGTGTGGTGGTGACCCAAAGGGTGATCTGTCGGTTGGCAAGCTTGTGTTCCCATATGGTAACGGTCACTATGAGAGGGAATAGCTCCAGTACCATAATGTTTTTGGTGAAACATTGTGCTTGCCAGGTGTCTGACCAGCGGGCGGTTGTCCAAGCAGAGCGCAAGATGGCCCCAAAGCTATGGCTTCCAACTGTGTCTGTAAATAGCTCAAGCTGTCCTGCGGTCGCCCAGGGTCCCCACCATATCAGTGTACCATTGAAGCTGGCCAGGAATACAGCCCCTTGTTCCAAGTCCTCTTTCACTCCTTGTGCAAGTCACACCCTGTGATACTTCTTCGTGAGACCCTTTGTGGGCCATGCCAGGCAAACTGCCTTCTCGCTGGGATCACCCGATTGGCAAAATTAAGTTTACCTAGCAGTTACTGTAGGTCCTCCAGCGCCGCTTTCTTCTTAGCGAGTAGCTGTCTTGTTATCTGTTGGAATTCTGCCACTTTGGCGCTGGACAACCTGCTCACTTTTTTTTATCGTATCTAGTTCAATCCCTAGAAATGACAAACTTCTGTTTTTTCATCCGCCCAGGGAACCCCGAGCTCTTCCGCCAGTTCCACAAAGTGCCGGAGCGGGCACGCGCATTCCGTCGTGCCCGGCCTTTCAATAAACAAGAAGTCATCTAGGTAATGTATGTGCCCCCTGTTGGGTGCCGTGTCCCTAGCTCCCACTCTAAGAAACTGCTGAAGGTCTCAAAATAAGCACAGGTGATTGCGCACCCCATGGGCAGGCATCTGTCATAATAGTGGGCGTTGTCGAGTTGAAAGCCCAGCAGGAGGTAACTGTCTGGTTGCACTGGCAGTAGCCAGAAGGCAGATTCAATATCCGTTTTGGCTAGTAAATCCCCATTCCCTGCAAGTGTGACCAGGTCGACTGCTTTATCCAGGATGGCGTAGGCCACGGAGCAGCTGTCCTGATTCAGCCAATAATTTATCGATCCGCCCGGCGGATGACACATATGATGGATGAGGTGGACTTTCCCCTCCTCCTTTTGGGTACCACTCCTAGTGGTGAAACCACAAAGTTATCGACGAGAGGGTTCGCAAAGGGGCCTGCCATCCTCCTGAGTTGAAGTTCCTTTTCTACCTTTAGCCTTTCCACCTCTGGGTTATCTCTGACTGGCGTCAGATCCTGGCTCAGGCGGTGGACCTGGGTGCCACGGTACGGTATAGGGAAGCCTGTAGTGAAACCGTCTGCTAGTAGGTGCCTTTCTGTAACTCTAGGGTAATCCTTTAGTAATCGGGTTAGGGCTATGCTCTTAACCGGTGTGGGAAAGGGGCCAGTGAGTGTCTCGGGTTCCCCCATCTGGGGTGTCCTCTCACTTTCTGTTGTCATTGTGATCCTCCGTTCCCTTTGGCCTTGTGCAGGCAACCACCGGGTGTGTCCCTCCACAGTTGCCGCAGGCCTGTCACTACTTGCACTCTTCTTTGTTTTATTTCCAGCATGTGGTGGTGTGGCTCTTCCCGTGCTTGCCTCCTGCGTGTCCGATCGCCTTGGTGCTGTGCGTGAAGTCTTCGTGCCTCTCTTGTCCTGATGGGCGAAAAAGGTGGTTGCGCCTGCTCACGCCTTCCCTAGCAGCCACCATATAATTAGTAAAACACTCAACCTCATGCTGGTCCCATTCAATGACGGGCCAGATCTGCATCTTCTCCCAAAATACCTCGTCATAGCGCAGCCAATCTTCCCCCTGGTACTTGTGCTGCGCCTCGTGCACCTGATGGCCATGCATGAATAGTGCTGGTGCTCTCTGCAGGAATTTTTCCACAAAAACGTAAGCTACGGTTCTAAAGACCTGCAGCCAGTTAACTATGGAGCACTCCACCCTAGGTCGATGCTTGTCCCTTTCGTTCTCTTCTTCTTTTGTCATGCATGGTCAAGCCTAAACCTGCCTGGTGAGCTTCCATGATTGAGAAGATGTCTGTGTATTCCCTTTGCTATATCCGGTCCTTAACTGCAGTGGGATGAGACTGACTAGCCCTGTCTTGCTTGCCGCGATTGGATGGTCCCAGGGGAGGGATGTGTGTACTCGCTGGCAGGCTTGCCACCTCCCGCCCCTTGCATGCCCCCTCCAGCCCAAGCCCTGGTTGGATCGGCCTCCTCAGATGCTGCTGTGTTAGTAGGAACAGTGTGGTGCTCCCGCTTGTTCACCTTGCTGTGCTGGGTGCTTTCAACCCGCTTGTTTGAATTCCTGTGTCGCTGTTCGTGTGGGCAGGGGCTCCGCTTTCCATCTTCCCAGAGTTTGTGTTGCTTTGACCAGGGGAGGGCTGACCCACGACCCCACCCCCAGATCCTTGGCCCTGCCAGGGGTTTATGCCTGGCCAGCTCACTGGAGGGCAACCTGTGGCAAAAGGGTGACCTGGCCATGTCCACCAAGGCATTGGGGTGAAGGGGGCTGTAGTGATTGCCCAAGGCCAGACTGCCCCCGCGCACCCAGCTCTCCATGGTATAGTGTCCCTACCCATGGCCCAGCGTGGCTGGTGTGGGGGAAGCTGTGGATCGCCTACCTGTCCTAATTGGCCCTATGTTGCGAATTCATCACACCTACTTGTGTGTCATAAATAGCAATCCCTCCTGTAACCACCTTGGGCCCTGCTGCGGCGCGTGTACACCTGACTGTGCCGCAGCCCCTGTGCTTGGCGCTCTCTTCTCACCAGCATTTGATGCTGGGTCGTCCACTCTCTCCAGGTAAGACCCCTCTGGGTGCTGCTGTGCTTGCTCCAGGCCTCTCTGAGTGGTCATTGCTGCTGGTGTCGCTGTTGTTCCTGAAGTCCAGCCTTTCATCTCTCGGAAGGGCTGGTGGAGCCTGACGTCCCTTGCTCCTAGATTGCTTGTCCTTTGGTGTGTTGAGCCTGGGCCTTTTATGTCCACAGTCATCTCCTGGGGTGATGACCCATTTCTTGGCCCAGCACCACCCTCTCCGTTCTGGCTGTAGACCCCATCCTACCGGGTTCAGGGTGCTGACTTGTTTCTCAAACAATTCCTTCCGACTGTAGATCCTGGCAGAACCTCCTCTTCTTGGTCAGTTCCTCCCTAAGGCACTGCAGAACCTGTTCGCTCACTTATTCTTTGCCCAGACAGGCCACCAACACTCTCGCCCTGTCCGTTGCAATGGTATTCAATTCATAGTGTTGAATGCAGGATTCAAAAGGCTTACTTGCAAAATCATTGGCCTTCTAGCTGATGCCGGTCTGCACTTGGTGGGGCTGCGCGCTGTAGAGCTTCACTGCGGAGTCCTCAAGCTGCCCGCCTCCATCTTCCAGGTGCTGCTCAGGGGGCACGATGGTGCAGGCTACTGTGTACCTTATCCAAGTCCTGTTGAAGTGCCTGGGAGTCGTAGAGGTGCAGGGAGGAGAAGTAGAGGTGCACTCACCGCTGCCCCTAGCCTGCTTGTGATGAAGGTCCTGCGGCGATGCCCGGCTTTCTTCGGTTGGCTGGGGTCACGTACAGTTGGCAGTTGTGTAGTTGTTGCTTGGTGCGACCTCGCACTGGAATCGGCCAGGAGCCTGTTTTCTGCTGGGTAGGGGGGGGTGGGGCAATCTGGCGTCCGGGGCAGCCTGCCCCTCGCAGCCTCAGAGCCACCCACGTCTGCTCCTAGTCACTGGATACTTATTCGCTCTGTGGCAAGGTCGGCTCCCAAGTGGTGAGGATTCAGTCCCTGAACGTGAAGAGGTCAAATGCGTTGAGGGTCCCGTGTCCTCGCTTATGACCTCTCCACCCACCACGTCCTTGCTTCTGCATTGGCGGATGCAAAGCACATGCGTCCAACCGCTCGCAGACTTTTCCTCTCGTTCCTGTTGGCCCTTGATAGGCGTTCCTTCGCGGGACCCAGTTCGGTCCGCTCCCCTTCTCTGGCTTGTCGGCCAGTACAATCCAGCAATCCCGAGCTTGGGTCAGTGTTCACCACTGACAGGAAAGGAATATGTCGTCTCACAGGAACCCAGTAAATTGAAAAGGAATTTTAGTTTATTTAATCTGGGCTCAGTTTAAATAGTAGTTCACCTATGCCAAAGTCTGCATTGAAGCTATTTATAAAGAAGTCTGTAAGCTCTATTAGCATGGCAAGAGATATTGCTCTAAGTAAATCTAAGTCCTAAAATGAGTTGGTTTGTGGTAGTGCCTTGGGGAAAAAGCCACAACCTTATTTGATTTGGAATCGTCCACATGGGATTAGAAGACTGATGCTTCTTTTGAGAATTAATCTGTTGCCCTTAAGAGATGTTACTGGCATATGGGATAAAATCCCGAAAGAGAAGAGAATTTGCGGATTATGTTATACTCAAATCCAGGATCTTAATCATGTCTTATTTGTGTGTCCAGAATTGCAAAGGGCAAGGCGTTTGTTATTAAGACCATCATTTATTAAATTTAATATCCATTCAGCCCAGGAGGCCAGAATATTTGTTTTATCCCCACCAAATGAAATGGTCTGTTATAGGATATTCCAATTCTTTAAAACTTTTCTGGCTATTTTTTAGGGATTACTTAAAATTTTGCTAATAGCTGCTATTACCTTACAAAAATCATAATCGCCCTTTTACCACACTTTTTATTCTATTGTTGTATTTTAGGGAAAAAAGGGAAATATTCTTTGTATTGTATTTTAAATTGTTTCTTTTATTGTATTGATGTATTTTGTGGACCTCTGTAGGAGTTCCTTAACAAATAAAACATATTGACTTTGAAAAGGAATGTGCTCCGGGTGCATGATACTACAGAACTGCAGTTCAGCCAGCATAGCTGTTTAACTGGCCTCTACCTTAAAATTAGAGCATTTTTTTATTAATGATTCTTAGAGATTTTAAGGGTCACAGTTCATGGGACTAATGGCCTTCCAATTAATTCCTTTCCATAATTCGTCCATGTGACATCCATAATACACTCTGCTGGATTTATCTGAAATGAGGCATGCCTTGTTCCTTTGGCGTCGAGGTCACATAATATCATGCTTCCTCCTGCTGTGTGTTTCCCTTACAGTGCTGCGTCTGATGTATGGATCAATGAATGATTCATGGGGACGGTGCACAGCTTTGTCATGGTTTCGCTGAAAGCAATGTCATGCTCTTTTGCCAACCTGAATATTTTGTTGGTAGGATTCACTTGAATTCACTCTTGTATGATTGCCTTCTATCTCTCTCCCTCACACAGGCCTCTGTACACATTTGTGTAAATGTGTAAATGTCAATCGCTCGCTTTTGTGTGTGTACAGACATATGTGTGTGCCAGATGAGAAGCGAACTTGAGTGAATCTTGATGGTGACCCTCAACATTGCTAATAAATAAAATTTTACTCTGTGTTGGATTACATATGTATGTTAATCCAAGCTACTTTTTAGGTCTCGTCTGCGACAGCGCATACACTGCATGTGCACTTGCTTGGGAAAGATATTGTATACAACCAGGCAGTTGCAGCCCTCTAATTGATTAACATTTGTTGACTTCATTGTCACTCTTATTTATTGCCTTCTAATTGACCAGCAGGTGCTAGCTTTACTTTCTCTTCTTTCAACTGGAGCATGGACCAAGTACTGATTGCTTCAGCTTGATTGCTGTCCTTCCTCTGATTGCTCTGATTGATATTCTACTTCTTTTCTTCTTCTCTCTCATTCTTGTTGACCCTCTTGCCATGTTTGCTATGACACACACACTTCAAAGAAGCCCTTTTCTTTTTTGAAATGGATGTTTATTGTGACAACAGATGTTTTCTGTTTCGAAATGTATTTTTTCTAAGGCATGGAGATGAGGCAATTGCTTTCATAATGTGATTGGATTGTTTGCCATATGTGTTATCATGCATAGAGAGATTAACTGATTTGTTCAGATGTAAAACCTGTTTTATTACCATTTTATTTTTATTGTGCCGAGGCTTGGGGGCGGGGCCAAGGTAATGACAGGCTGGAGGGGGAGTATTGGGCACTACTATTTACTGCACATGTGGATTTGATCAGCCGTGTCAGGCCGGCCAAACCCTCATGCGCAGTGAAGCTCTCTCCAACCCAGCTACATTGCTGGGGTTGGAGAGAGCAGGCACAGGCTCCCAGTCTGCCCTGGAGCGGACATCATCGGCGCTCAAGCCAATCCTGAAGCAGCTCTCATGCATGAGAGCAACTTCAGGATTGGCTATAGGGCAGGCTGGGTGCCTGTGCCTTCCTGCAGTGATGAGGAGAGGAGCAGAAGAGTGCGACACAATGCTGGATGGCATCAAGTAAGTTATTTTTTATCCCCAAAAATGATTTGTCTCTGTCGTCTTTCCCCCCGACCCCCTTCCCTGCCCCGCCTTTCTTCCCTGACACGAGCCACTCCTGCATCCAATAGAATTATATACAACAAACAGAAACTTTGGAAGCATGAGCAGAAGTGTCTTTTTCATGTTTCCCAACTCAATCATTCACTATATTTTTACCCAGGAAGTGTTTATCTAACCCTTTCATTCTGGTTCTTTTTATACTGTAGAGCAGACATTTTAACATGTGGTCAGGGGTCCTCTGGGGTCTGCTCCGCCTATTCAGGGGGTCTGCGACTGCTCAGTAAATTAAATAATATTAACAGATTAAATTTTTTTACATAAATACAGAAACAATTGTAGAACTGAACATTTTAAAACGTTCTGTAAATGTGAAGGGATTTGAAATTGGAGGCTGAACATTAAATATGGATCTTCAGATTGATTTGTGGGAGCAGTCCAAGTGCATCAAACAATAAATAATATGGACGATCAGTGGCCTCCATTGAATTTTGAAAACCTCAAAATTTCCCATTAAAATAAAAAAAAAAATTTTTTTGTTATATTTGTCAATTAAATAAAATATTTCATCATGTGTGTATTTGTTTGATGAATGCTTGTTTCTGTATTTTGGTGTATTGTTTTGTGGTTTAAATCATCGAAATTGCGTAGGCTGGGGTCCCCAGATCCCTATAACGCCTCAATGGGTGTCAGTGGATTCCAATAATGAGATAGTGGGGGTCGGTGGATTCCAGTAATGATTAAGTGGGGGTACACGGAAGTCAAAAGGTTCAGAACCACTGCCGAAGAATCTTTAACCACTCTTTCTTCTCTACCTACGGGTACGCTCCCTCCACTCTTGTGCTCTCAGGGCTCCACCCGGTTGGAGACCTCGGGTACTTTACCAACACACCTGCGCTCTCTTGGTGCTATCCTCCTATACAATATTGGTAAATAAATGGCTCATCTTATATTCCTCCTCTCTTCTCTTTACACTCTCCTGTCTCTCCTGTTCTATAGCCCCTCCCTTGCGTCTTCTCTCTCACACCTCCCCGCTCCTATATGCTTCCTCTTTCATACGCTGCCTCTCTCTTAACCCTACCCATTCATATCTCCTCCCTTATCCACCCTTTCTCATATTCCTGGTGTGTCACGTCTTTCCCTTTTCAAATCCCACCTCTGTCACACATCACCCCTCTCTCATATCCTACTCTATGATATTCCTGCTCATATCTCCCTCTCACATATATTTCCTCTCATATCCCTCCTCATTCATATACTCCTCCTTTTACGCCTCGCTCATACTCTTCTTCTGATATCCCTTCTGTCTCATGTCTAACCTTTCTCTATGCTTCCTCTCTTATATGTCCCACTCCCACCTTCTCCTCTCTGGAAGCCCTCTCTCATATCTCTCGCCTCCCATATCGTCCTACTCTCATAGACCTCCTCTCCCATATCACTCCTCTCAGGTCCTCCCCCTCTCACATCCTCCCTTGTTCCAATCCTCCTCTCATATCTCCCCTTCCCATATCCTCCTCTTTCGTGTCATCCTTTCTCGGGTCCCTCGTCTCTCCCTCTTGCCAGGACTCTGCAGCATCCAGTTCTTGCTTCTCTTCAGACGAGATGCACAGGGCTGGCAATGCTCCTCTGGCCTGCCAGTAATTGGCCTTTTTATTCTCTCCTTTTTATTAAATATATGATAGTAATTCATTACAATAAAAAGGCAGCTTCACGCATCATAAAGAACCATTGAGGACCCTCAACGTGTCAGCTGCCTGGGTAATAATAACGCCAATGTGAAATCTGCCACTATTTAAGAGACAGCAGCGTAAACAGCCTCTAATTGCAGAATGAATCATTGCATGAAGCACTTAAAAATGCTCCGGGGGTGGCATAAAACCCATCTGCTAAAACGTAACCGAATGGCGCGAGCATGCGCAGTACTGTACACCGCCAGCCAATGAGATAACACGCCCAACCTGCCACGTCAATACAAAGTCTTGTTGGCTGTCCCCATGACATCCGTTGGAACGTCTAGTGGACATCTGAGCCGGGCGCCAGGCACTGGGGCGAAGTAAGGCCTTTTGGAGCACACAGGACAGACAGTACAGACAAAACCAAAATGTCATTGTTTGGGTCTTTTCAAACCCAGTGGTGGTGGAACTGTTGGCCTGATACCCTACCTCTCCCCCTCAGCCAGCTTCAGTTGCCAGGAACTTGAGCAGTTTTCTTTCCAGCCCCTGGTGTCTTTGGTGGTAGGTTCCTGCTTTGCATTTATTTATTTATGTATGCATTTTTTTTATATAGCGCAAACTTTACCTGAAGGTGTCAGAACGCTTTACAATTAAAACCAGTTACATTACATAAGGACTTGAGAGTACATGAATTATATAAAATATACAAGCAGATTAACTCTAAATTCACATTGGAATGGTAGAAAGTACATAAGTCAACTACAAATACCAGTGTGAAAACATTTTTGTTTAATAAATAGGTTTTCACCTTCCTCTCGTGCTATCCGCCCATCTGCTGGATCACCTTTTAGTCACAGCGCTTGGACGCCTCCGGGCAGCTATCTGTGCTTTACAAAATCCATTTTCATTTCATTCATTTCAGTGGTTAGAGTTACATATATACAAGTTGCACAACAGCATTGCTCCGGCCCTAAAAATGTGTTTTTTTTCTGTCTCTGTTTTCTCGCAATATAGTGGTCCATGCACTTATTACCTCAAGATTGTTCTGTGCATATTTTTTCATTTCAAAATCTTTATTGATTTTTACAGAAAAAAAGTAATGCGACAGGAGTACATGTCACATAATGCAATGAAATAAGACAAACAAACATAGGACACAGCATACAAGTGGTAGAATAAAAATAAATGAATAATAAACAAATGACAGGGCAAGTCCGTCCGGAATCCTGTCTATGTTTATATCCTTAGGCATCCGACAACGTGATGAAGCAGTACATCCAAGAGTACAGCGTATACTAACTGATCAGACATTTGGTGACATTTGAAAGTGGTGAGGCGTGACATTATTGTTGTACTGCACTGCGGCGAGCGAGCGGGGGAGTTTTGAAAAAAGACTGGACAAATGGTGCATTTTTAAGCAAATTTGAGGAAGCAGGAAGGGTAATAAAGCAATTAGTGCTGGGCCTAATAAACATAGATCGGTCACTGCAACTCCCCTCCTCTCACTTCACACAGCTTTGCTCTTGTTGGTGAAAGAGTACAGCACCATCTCAACAAGTCTGACAGCCAATCCTATTGGTGCTAGGAAATTTTGACACTTCACAATCTGAACCAGCAACCACTGTACACCAGTCAAAGCATACAAGCTACAAACAATGACCAACCTGCAGCATGCATTAGTAAAAAAATTAACATGTAATATCAAACGAAAGTTAACTCATTTTCACACGTAGTCATGAGAAGTCCATTCCAGAGAAGCGCTGTACTGGGCGCTAGAGGCAGGCAGTCGAGAAAATGAATATCCTGAGCCGAACTAAGCCATAATAATTCAAGCAGCATATAACATGTGCAAATATGTCAAACAATTGATTTAAAGGAAGCAGGCATTCCATGTGTGAATCTCTCTGAATGCCCGAGAATGCCAGATGCCGGGAGGAATAGCGGATCTCGATCCCTGCATTTAACTTCTCAAAATAGTTTTTCTATAATTGCAGCCACTGCCCATTAGACCCGGGCAGCATTAAAATCATCTGCCATAGTATGCGGGGCACCTGGGGAAGCAGACTGGCCTCCCCATCAAAGGCTATCATAAGACGAAAATGCATTCACTCACTTCTAAATATCCTCACCCTCAATCACACTCCGTTCCTGATGAAAACCCGGCAACCGTGCCCCTCCAACTACAGAAACCACATCAAAGCCAGTCTATGGCACATTGTACACTCCACACACGTCAAAAAGCCATAATAGCGGTTCTTCCGTAATTGACGTTTGTGGAAAATATTTGAACATTCTTTGAACCAAATATTATTAAGCGTGGTGCGCAATATGCTCCTAAATTTAGGAGACGTCTTATGCTTTTGGTACATGTGGGCAATGAGCATCATTTACACGCAGACTTCAAAATGGGGTTTACATCCTGAATGCATTTAAAGAGGAGCCAGGTTTGTTTAACTTCACAGCTCCTGAGTCAGTATGTATCATTTGTTTATCTCAGATGGACTCAGAAGAGTCCCAAATGGCTTACCAAGTCAAAGAATGTGAACAAATGGGTGTTTCCTCCTGCATAACTAAGAACTATAAACGGACAAGAACACCGAGATATCTGCAAGAGTAGCCTAATTTTATTGAACCTCAAAGACAGCAGTCGCAGCTAGCATTACGGGCGGGGGGGGGGGAGGAATGGGGTCACGTCGACCGGAGGGAGGGGATGAGGGGGGAGGCGGGAGGGGTTTAAGGGAAAGAAAAGATATAAAATAAAGTAAAACTTACCGTCCCGGAGACTCCCGCCGTCCTGGTTTTGAATTCCTGCAGTGCTGTGCTCGTCATCAGGAAGGCTGCAGGCAGCCTCCCTCCCCTTCACCGCAGCGCTGTGATTGGTGAGGCCGCGCCCCACCCGAATCATTTTCTCTATGCTGCAGCAGCGGCGGCCTCAGGCTGCCCAAAAAGGTCACTATGAACAACAGTGGGCAAGCCACTCCCCCCTGCCCCCGAGCAGGATCGCCCACCCCCAACCAGGAACTTCTGCGTTCTCGCAGTGCGAGAAGGCAGAAACAAATGGTAGTTATTACGGTAATAACTACCATTTGTTTCTGCCTTCTCGCATGGTGAGAAAGCAGGAGGGCGGCGCCCAAACGCCCCTAAAGAGGAGCTGCCACTGTAACTGATCCTCATTCTGTTTGAAGCTGCAGATAAAGCCCGTTGTAAACAGATGTAATACCAGAACATACGGGCCAAGGGTAGGTTAGAGCCAACTGAGACGTAGGTAAGTGTGAAATCCAGTGACCGCCTCCCTGTTGTATTGGCAGTTGTAAGTAATAATGAGTGCTAAACTCAAGCATCCTACGTGTAGTGATAAAGTGGCGGGGGAAAACTTCATGTGCTTTTATTACTAACAAAATAGTTGTCCAATGTTCTCCACACAAGTATGTGATGCTGTCTCCTAGGTGAGTGCGTATGTGTACTTTGTGCTCGCCATCTATCATTAAAAACAATAACCTGTTTTTTTGTAAATAAAGAGATTGGACTATGCAAATATTTCATATTTGAGTCTTGCTTGCTAAGGCGGCTGCAAGTTGTGTAGAACACATCTGCGCGTCTGCTCTTGAAAATCCCCGGCATGCTTCCATCTCGCATCTTTTCAGCTCTTTGCATTGGCTGCTGGTCAAGAAAATAGTACCTTTCAAAGCCCTGGTGCTCGCTCACAGGGCCTTTTATTCGTCAGGCTCTCAGTATCTTACCCGATAGTTCAATCATTATCTTCTTTCAAGAGTGCTTTGTTCATCTCGTGCTTTTCTGGCGCAGATGCCTTGTGTCACACGCATCAGAATAGATGGGTCGTCCTTTTCTTTTCTGGTCACACAAGCGTGGAACAAGTTGCTGGCTAACCTCTGCAGTACCAATAACAAACTGTATCTTCAAAAGCTATTAAAAACTTAGCTGTTTGCTTCATCCTATTAAGATGTGAGATGTGAACTTGGTAGTGCTTGTAATGCCGGGAGACTCCAAGGAGTAGCTGCACGCTCCCTTGCCTCGAAAAATATACTCGCCCACTCACTATGGCGAGTCAGATTGTTTTGTGGCGAGCTATTTTTAGGGCCTACTGGTCGTGCTGCCAAAAAATGCGTTCTGTTCAGCAATGATGCATTAATAATGCCTTTAAATCTTGTTTTTATCTTGTCACACTTGCTGTGCATTCAAAGTCAGAGGTCAAATGTCAACTTATGTCTGCTTACAAATTGCTGGTTATTTTATCCTGCAGATTGGTGTTGACTTTTCTTTCTCTGACTGCTAAAGTTAGAGTATTTCGTAAAGTGAACTGTCTTGACAAGGGAGAGTTAAATAAAAGGCTATAGGATGCCAGATTTTTTCTAACATACAACATTTAAATAATTTGTAAATTAACTGTCCAAATATATATATTTTTTAAACCAGCAGTTATGAAAGCAAATTTTTGGGTAATTCTGAAATGTGATGGAAGCAAAGATTTAATCGAATCAAAACAAATCAACACCATTTCTTTGATGATGTGCATATGATAAATATTTGCTGAAACCCGATTTCTACACATTATTGATTCTACGCTATATGGTTTTATCTCTAAAATTGCATGTCAGTGGCTAAGTTTATGGTCATTTCAATGGCAAATGTGCTGTCTGTAAATGACAGTGCGCTACCACATCACGCGTGAGTAATATATTTATTAAAAGTGCACTTTTTTCAACATGAACTGAGAATCATTCCTGCCTCTTCCCTGATGACAATGCTATTAGTGAACTTAGAGGCAAATCAGGGGTAATGTGTACCCCATATGTGCGCTAGATTCTTTTTATGTGTTGGGCAAAAGTTTTGTCTATTAATTCAAGCAGAATATGTTTTGTACAGCAGACATGCTGAACTCACATATTTGAAGGTGCTTTCATGTGTGATAATGAATTAAAAGGGAGATGATGCCTTTAGTGTTGAGACAGCCAATAAGAACGCAGGTGTGAAGTGGAGTACCCGGAGACTCCAGCAGGAGGGCATCAAGAGAGCTCGGGCATAGAGGGGAGAGTATCCGTATTGCAGCAGACAAACCATTGCAGTGGTGGAGGGAGATTACCCAAGCACTCCCGCAGGGTGGTGGCAAGACAGCATAGGCAT
This sequence comes from Lissotriton helveticus, assembly GCF_964261635.1. Lineage (NCBI taxonomy): Eukaryota > Metazoa > Chordata > Amphibia > Caudata > Salamandridae > Lissotriton > Lissotriton helveticus. The sequence continues at coordinate 1,864,728,736 of NC_136057.1, forward strand.
GGGGAGAGAGTACTCAAGGCCTCCAGCAGGGTAGTATGACTAGAGCTCTGCTGTGGAGTACATGAGGGCTCCAGCAGGGTGATGGTAAGAGAGATCTATCACGGAGGGAAAGTATCCGAAGGCTCCCAGTAGTGTGACACCCACAAAATTGCAGGATAGGAGGGAAAGTACTGGAGTGGAGAATATGCGAGCGAGTACAGGCACGGATGGAGACTATTTAAGGGCTTTAGCTAGGTGGCTTCAAGAGAGCACAGGCATGGTGGGACAGTAGTAGAGGGCTCCAGCAGGGTGGCATCAAGCGAGTGCAGGCATGGAGAGAGAGTTGTCTTTGAGAACTCCATCAGGATGGTTCCAAGAAAATGCAGGTATAAAAGGAAAGTAGCCGTAGGCTCTAGCAAAGGGATGCCAAAAGAACGCAGGTGCCAAATGAAAACACATGAGGGCCCTGGCAGGACAATACCAAAAAATTCCAGGAGTGGAGAAACCGTATTCAAGCGAATGCGGTCACAGTGGTAGAGTACCCAAGGGCTCCAGCATTGTGTTGTCAAAACATTGTTTGAGTGGCATGAGTACCCGAGGACTGCAGCAGGATGGCAGCAAGGGAACGCAGGTGTAGAGGGAGAGTACCCGAGGAATCCAGACTAGTGTGGCATAAAGCTAGTACAGGCGTGGAAGGACAGTTCCTGTGGGCACCAGCAGCTAGTGAAGGGAGAGTGCCTGTAGCCTTTGTCAAAGTGGTATTAAAAGAGTGCAAGCATTTAGGGAAATTAGACAAACACAAGGAGATGATGGATGGAGCGCTGAAACTTTTCAGACACTCACCCCCAGTCACAGATCTGGGTTGAATCCAACATCGTTCTTTAGCTCACTTCCCCACCCCAGTTCGGACCCAGCTATATGCAAATCAGTTTTGACCCTATGCCTCATGGGAATAGTCCAGTCTGAACTGCCAAGCCAGGTCTTCTCTGGGACAGAAACAAGCATCCTGGGCCCTCATCAGCCAGGCTAGCTTGAATCCAGTGGGGCTCCAACATGGTGGTGTCAAAAGAGTGCAGGGCTTTGGGGGGGGGGGGGTACCTGTGGACTCCAGTTTGGTGGCACCAATAGGTTGCAAGCATATAGAGAGTATTACCGAGAGCTTAAGATGGGTGACACCAAGAGAATACATACGTGGTGGGAAAGTACCTGAGTACTTGAGCTGGGTGGCTTCAACAAAATGCAGGTGTGGAGGGAGTTAAACCAGAACTGCCCCAGAAGCCATCAATTAACCACTTATCGTCACCCATACAACCATGGTCCCCATACTCCTGGAAAGGGGCACAATAGCAATTCTATCGCAGTGGCATTTTCCCTGACTGCTGCAGGCTGGGGAGCTTCTTCAGAGCAGTATGGACTACCAGGACCGAACCATGGCCCCAGGCTACATTCTTGAAGCAGTCTTCCACACTGTGGGATGACTGGAACATTTTTGCCATGGCTGATTTTATTTTCCATTAACAGCAGTGCCAAGGAGGGGACCTTGAGTTGCCTCATGCACTTTAAAAGTGTCTGTGAAAACCAAGTGCCTTTCTCTAACATACTTGTGATAATTAACTTTTGAAAGTAAAACAGAACATCCTCAGTGTCTGCAATGTTAAATACGCTAGCATGAGGGGAAAAAAGGTAACCCTGGACCAATTTTTTATATACTTATTTGAGTACTGTATTAGCTTGTATCCCAAAGTAGTTTCAAATACCTCACTTACGTTTTTAGGTCGCGCCTGCGATTGCAGGGGCGAAAGCCCCTGCTGTCGCAAAGCGATCTATTGCAATCATTTCAGTCCTTTTCCCGTTCAAGGACTAGGCAGAGACAACACACTGTCACGCGCACGCAGCCGGCCGGAATCGGATCAGGTCACGCGCTCCGATCCCGGCCGGCTGTTCACAACACATGCACACGCAGGCACAGGCAGGCACACACGCATGCACAGGCAGGCACAGGCAGGCACACACGCAGGCACAGGCAGGCACACACGCAGGCACACACACAGGCACACGCAGGCACAGGCAGGCACACACGCAGGCGCACACACAACACACACACACACACACAGACAGACGCATGCACACACATCCCCCTCCCCCCAACTCACCGGGCTCTTTTAGTGTGTTCCGTGTCTCTGTCTCTCGTCAGCCAGGGGGTCAGTCTCGATCCTCGATCTCCCTCCGCAGCGCTGGTCTTCACCCGGGCCCCCTCCTGGGACCCGGGACTTCAGATGGAGCGCGCATGCGCGGGCAGCCCCCGCCCTCTCACGCTCAGCCCGGGCTGCTTGCGGTTTCGTGTATTTTTCAAACTTGTTCTAACATATATAATGTAACTCTTACGCACATTATATTTATTTGAGGATGAATCAGACTCAGATAAAGGGAACTAATATTATTTTAGCGTCTCCTGTAAGCCGACGGTAGGACGTACATTACTAATAGAAAGTGATGATGTACTTTATTACGGACTGAAAATTGCTCGTTGATCGACGAAATTAATAATTCATTATAATTTATACTATTGCATTAGATAATGCATAAGTAGGTACAAATACTATTGGGAGAACTGATTGCCTAGGTAATACGTTTCTTTCCTGTATTAGTGGGTTCTTTTTACCGTTTCAAGATGGCGCCTATTTTGTTTTCGACTTTATAAACAGCTTCTGTAATGGCGCACGGGGAGCACGCCATGTAATACAGTTAGAGACTGATACGGTGCAAATAGTTGATATTTTGCGATTAGCTCTTTATGGGATTTATTTATGCTCTACAACTAGTATCTATGACCGGTAGTTTATATTGATTTATTATTTTTTCAGGTTACGTAAACGGTACTATTGATTACGGACAATTTCATGTGAGATTTTGAACACGGAATGGGGCTTATGGGGTTTGAATGTTAATGGATGTATTTAGGATATACACGTTATTCCTATTTTTGCTTACAGGACTGACGGATAGGAGTTATTGGATCGATATTGAGTTTTCTTGTTGCTGACCTCGAATTATAGGTGAGCAATATAGGGTTGCTGTTGATAGTGGAGTATATTCGTTCTGGGGTGTATATTTACCCCCTGTTTCTATTTTCAGGTTACCTTTTGGAAATTAAATATTTATGATTTACTCAATATTATGGAGTGAGGAATAACTGAAGAATTCGGGTGAGCATTATAGTAAGGGATATTGAGTCACCTATACTTTTTGAAGCCGAATTACTGGTGTCTTTTTAAGGGGTAGTGATACTTGATTATGAACTCAGGTGGGGTGTCACGTTGAGCCATATATTACTGATCAATGTCTAGTATCTTGTATTGACTTTGCTAGAAGGCTGATACGCTTTGATTTAATTTTTGATATACCTGCTTTGGTTATCATACATATTTTTCAGTGTACAAGCCTAACGTCAGATTGGCAAGTACAATTTTGGGACTTCAACATTAATAGTTTCAGAAGGTGAAATATAACTATATTTATTATATTTTATTCTTTGGTGAATTTGTGCACTGCGGTGGATCTCAGACCCTGGTGACTTGCTGTATTTTTCGCTACTACCGTTATAACACTTTAGTGGTGTTGTTCTGCATTCCTTTACTTATTTCCTACTCGAAACTATTGGACTAATGGAAGCTTGACTTTTTTAAGATGTTTTCACCGTTTTGTTAAAATTCTTTTGGAAGATGTATTATAATTAAATGTATGTTCTTTTGGAACTGCTGCCCTGATGAAGTCATTTGCACAGACTGGTGCATGACGAAACACGTGTTGGCTGCTTTGCTACGGATTGGATGTAGTGCACCTTTGACTTTGTTGACACTTGATTTGAAATAAATGACCATCTTGGACAAGATTTATTGGAGGATTCTTACTTTTGGACAACACCAAGCATGGACTAATTAAGCGAGATTCTTACTTTGAAAACATTTTGACTTGTACTGACCTTGTTTATTTACCAGCTGTACCTGAGTCTTAAAATATGTCTATTATTGAATGAATACTTATATCATTTACCTTATTTGTTGCTCAGGGAGGAAAGTCCTTTTGCATGGGATTCATTACCTGTGAGTAACTGTGGAAGTGCCGGCTGTGATTTTAGCATCTATATTGCGAGGGGATTGAGTTACACAGGTACAAAAGCCACCCCGTATGCCACCGGAGAGGGTTTACTCTTCCTCCATTCAGAAGGTGCTCCGGCCTTTCTGCGACTCATTTAACATGCAGAGCCCCCAGCATCCCTAGAAAGTAGACGCTGAGGTGCTCAGGTTATGGCTAGCACCAGGGCTAGCTTCATTCTTCACAGGCCTCTCTATCTATTCAGAGTGCCCAGCTGCTTCTCTGATGTTCAACATGTCACTTAGTCAACATACAGTGCCCATCATCCCCTGCAGCTTCCCTCTGCTGCCCAGCTCTCCCCGCAACCACTGCCCTGTGTAGAACTTTACTGCTGCAAGCATTGGGGGAGCTATTCATCAGCCAAAAGGAGCACCCGCCCTTGAGCTTTCACCATCTCTGCTAGCACTCCTCCACCTCCCACACCCTGCTCAGCCAGCATCAAATGATTAATAAGATCTTTATATTAGAATGTGGATCACTGATTTGAGGCCACCAAAGGGTAAATATAAACAGAGTAATAGATCCATGGAGCTGCAGTAGTGTAGCTTCAACTCCTGTCTCGCTGCCCAGCTTCCTGCACAGAGTGAGTGCCACTGTACAGCCTCTAAGCTCTCCAGTATCCCTGCTCGTTACAGTGCTGCAGACAGCGGAACTTCCTTGCATATAGTGAGGAATAATGGGTGAAGGTGCAAATCTTAACATGCACTAACACACACAGAGGAATTAAGTAGCATGAAAGCTCATCCTTGGGTGTGTGTGGCTGTTCACCAGTGACATGTGAAGTAACAGTAGATGTTGTAGCAAGCAGGATTGTATGCTGCATGGATAAACACTTATAAGGTCCCAAAGGCGAGACCTATTGGCTATGCCAATGCTTGTTTTAAATCTCCAAAGTTGTATTTATTAAAAAAACACACAAAAAACAGATCATTGGTGATTGACTTCAAAGAAAAATGTCTCCTCTCCCTGTGGCCCCTTATTTGTTCTCACATGAAATGTTTGGCCTTCCTGAAGGTATACTGTATATCCAGATACACAGTGTAATATGCTACATATTAACGGTGTTGAATGTGGGGAAGGGAGATGATTGCATGGGAGGGATGTGCTTGTTTGAATGAGACTCCAGAGTGAGCAGTGAGAGTGACAGGTAATTGAAGTATCACATGAGCGCAGGGTGAGTAGTGTGCTTGTATAAGTTCAGGGTGAAAAGCATGAGTGCAGGTGAGCGGTGTGCTCATGTGACCTCAGGGTAAGTGGAGGGAGAACTGCATGAGTTCATTGCAAGGGGCATAAGTGCAGTGTGGTCACTGTGACTACACAATGAGTAGTGTGCTTGTGTGAGCGTAGGATAAGAGAAGGATGAACGTGTGAGTGTAGAGTAACAGCGTGAGTGCATTGTGATTGTTGTGAGTGTAGGGTGAGCGGTTTAAGTGACAAGTGAGTGGAATGTTGTGAGCGGTGTGCTTGTGGGCGTGCAGGGTAGGAGGAGGGTGAATGGCATTAGTGCATTGTGAGCAGTGTGAGTGCAGTGTGATCACTGTGAGTGCAGGGTGAACATGAAAGTGAAGGGTGAGTGGTGAGAATGAGTATACAGTTGTCTGAATGCAGGATGTATTCCCAGACACCTGGAGTAACTCAGCATTGTATTGGCGGCTGGTATAGGGTTTCAGATATAAGTTAAACTATTGCTATTACGGCATCAAACGGGGATGGAGGGTGGAGGAAATAAATATTGTACTGAACCTGCAACAAACTTTCAGTCTCCTGAGTAGGGTTGCCAGCTGATTGGATTTATACCGGCACCACCAGTATTTTGATGTCCCAGCCAGTACAAAAATGAGCAAAATCACTTAACCCCTTCGGTGCTGATGACGGAACCGCTCCGTCATCAGCCGCGGTCGCGCTGTGCTGATGACGGAGCGGTTCCGTCATGGCCCGCCCAGCTCGATAGAACGCTCCTGCGCGGCGCGAATTCCGCGCCTGGCTGAGGGTTCTATTGAGCGGGGCGGGCCGTGACGGAACCGCCCTGTCACGAGCACAGCTCAACCGATGCTGGTGACGGAGCGGTTCCGTCACCAGCATGCGCCCGTCGCGCGGCCGCTCAAAACCCGTAGCACTGCGGCGGAATAGCCGCCGCAGTGAAGGTGTTAAAGCCAGTATTTTTAGCATTTATTTGTCCGTACTTAAAACAGCAAATATATATAGAACTTTAAATGTGTTCTACAGATGCATTAATGATCCATGACTAATAATTAAAGGAATCAAAGAAGTCATGTTACAAATTAATACATACCATTTTATTTACAGCCCTGTTTAATATCAAGGCGAGGCCTTTGCAGACTCCTTAATAACAAATGGCTGGTATTTTTCTCTAGGAATGGGGGCATCCCTACTCGTGAGATGCCTTTTCATGAAGTGCATTCTCTCACTGCGGCAGTAAAAATAAAATACAAATGTACGTAATAGGCAGAGTGCGGACCCCAAGGGCACTGGAACCAGTGAAAAAACAGAAACCCTTGTTAACTAGTTCACAAAGGCCTATAAATGGACTTTTAAAGCCCTTTTAGACCTATATAGGCATTGTGCGCCTGATAGGACATAATCCATGTGTAATACGCCAGCTGGGATATCCGTCTTGTTTGTGACCGAGTAACCTGTCCGCCGAAGTCTAAATAAGGCCCAAACCCCCAGATTCATCAAGAACACATTTTGCTATTCCTTAATAGCGAAAAATACTGATTCGCTATTAAGGAATAGCAAAATGCTATTAATCAAGAAATCACTTCAAAAATAGCGATTTCTAATAATTCCTTGATTGCGAGTCGCAATTAAGGAATATCTCCCCATTCATTCCTATGGGCCTAGAGGCCCATAGGAATGAATGGTTAGACAATCTCAATTTGCTAATCGCAATTAGCGATTCGCAAATTGAGATTGCGATTTCAAGAGTGCAGGGGTGTCCAAAGGACACCCTGTTGCACCCCTGAAATTGATGTGTGCACATATGTTGCGCACACACATGCCCTTAGGGCATGTGTGTGCGCAACATGAAACTTTGAAAAATGCACTTTAGTGCATTTTTCAAAGTTTTTGCTATTTACCACGTAGTTAGACTTCTCGGTAAATAGCGGCCCCAGATTGCGAATTCGCAATTTTAAAATGGTTCATGAATTGCATTTAAGGAATCTCAAATTGAGATTCCTTAAATACAATTAATCGCAATTAAGCGATTTCTAGAATTGCGATTTTTGCATTTGGGATGATGAATCCCAAATGCAAAAATAGCGCTCGCAAAGGGCAAGATTCTCAGAATCTGGCCTTTTTGCGAGCCGATTTTAGTTTGATGAATCTGGCTGAAAGTCTTTTGGTGCCTCATCCTTGAATCATAGGGGGCAAGTAGCTGACTGTTTGCAAATAATTGCTTTTGGTTTGTGTTTCTGGCGCACAGTTTCTCATGCGTCTACACCGCATGGAACAACAATAAAGTAGAGTTTCTGGCACTGGTGTGGTGTTCCTGAGACCAGGTTCAAAATTTAGTGCGGCTTCACCATACTGATAGCGCTGTCTCTCTCCCTGGGGCATCCAGGAGTTGCTTTCATTATCTGTTTTCACTTTAGAATGATCAACGACAACAAATGATATGCAACTTATCAAAAGTGTTAGAGACGTTCAGAATTTAACTGAGAGATCTCAATTGAACCTTCCCCTTTCCGAGTCTCAAATCCAACCTCCAGCTGGACTGACATGTTTTTTTGTTTTGTGCATTTAAATCGTTTATTTGTACCTAAAAGCATACTTAGCAATTCCTAGCTCAAAAAAATGTAATGCATTCTGTGTTTCCCCTTGCCCCTCAAATCAAGGTCCTTCTTCATTATTATTTTTTTTTAGATTTTGCCACAAATGTTCAGATCAGCAGAAAGGTATTAGTGCACCAAATCCCTACGGGGGTAATTAAGGGAAGCCCATGATTTCCCCGAGGTGCCCAGTTTTGCGCTGTTTCTCTGTCCTTGTGCTGTTTTTCAGATTCCCGTAGGCCTGTCAGGTCTGAAGAGGAACGCTGTTTATTTTCAGATTTTCAAAGTGATAGCCACTCCTTCCGTCACATATTTAGGGAAGGGAGGAGAGGGCAGTGCTGAAATGGTGCCAGTGAGCCCATGTCTAGAATTGCTTTTTGCTGCGTTCCGTTGGACGAGCCGCCGCTCCCCTCTCCCTCAGTTGACTCCTGTGTTCTGGCGATTCTTTCTTCTTTCTAAAAAGAGAGAGGAGCTAATAATTGCAGCTGTCAGCAGGAAGGTGTAAGAGACTTTGACAGGGAAGGACAGAGGGGTTTGTGCGCCGCGCGGCCCTGGATAATTACCAGGCCTCCCCATTCCCTGGCGCGAGCGAATGAGCTGTCTGATAGAATGGGGTTACAGCAGCTGGGGCCTAGGCGCGCGGTCACGTGGGCAGTTGGTCCCGCGCGGGCTTCACGGTTAAGCGGGCACGCGGCGCCGCGCTCCCAGAGAAAACTGCTGAGGCTCGGCGGTTAATCTCTAGAGATTGATTCTCATTCTTGGGAGGAGTCCTCATATTTTTTAGGGGCACGCCAGCAGGGGCGTGGCTTTAATTGGTGCAGCAGGTGTAGTTGCACCGGGGCCCAGAGTCCTGGAGTGGTCAGCCAGTGCTTAATTTGTAAAAAAAACAAAAAAGTGCCAGGGCCCTCGTCACGAGGCAGCTTGCACCACACATTCGCACTCTCTGCTCTCAATACCTACAAAACTCCTAACCATCACACTGTTATAAGTGTGGCATTTCAGACTTTTCGAGACCCCCAAAGCTATAAGAATGGATTGGGAGGTAGATATTCGTTGTTTACAATGTATACTAAATCAGTAAATTAAGTGTTTTTGTGTTCATTTTAAAATTACACAGTGTCTCAATGTGGCAGCTGTCATAAGTGCCAGTGTTGACAATTAAGTGCAGGTGCCCAGCACCAGAACCCACCTGCGCAAATTAAGCACCATGTCAGCTGAACCCTGATTATTCTTGTATTTCACTGTTCTAACAGCGGTCAGTGGGCCCCATTGTTTCCTTGCACACCAAGAAGCAGAACCCATGTGGGACGACAGGGAGGCCGTTCGTCTACCATAAGACTACATCGTGATTTTATACACGTAATAGACGGCTCTAAAAGGAAGAAACTAGCGGAAGTGACTTGCCCATATATATAACGGCAGTATCAAGAACAAGACAGTACCAGACTCCTTGACTGAAAATTATTAAAGTCGAAAGGAAGAGCTTTGTCTTGCTGAATAATTATTCATCCAAACAATACGGTGGTCATTCCTGGTCCCAGCTTCTATCCGTTTGAATGAAATTTTAAATCTCAGGTGGATGTTTAAAAGACTCACACCAACTTCAGGCAACTGTGCAAAAGATTAGCCAGCTTTGTCTCTCCTCTCATTTGTATATTTTTCAAAGACTAGTCGCCAGAGACTAGAGATAAAAACCGTCCTGAAGAAGGTGTTCCATCCTCATAAGCACCGAAACGCCGCGTCGACTTTTGGTTTTTTAATAATAATTTGTATATTATGTTGCCTAATGTATGAACTTCAGGGCATTGCCCTATGTGTTTTTAATAAATAACTTGTTTTTAATTTTGACTTATCTATTTTGATATTTGTTTCACCTTTGTGTTTCCCCTGACGTTGCTAGAGAAAAATTTCTTTGTACATTTATTTTGTTGTGATTGGTCATTGGTCACTTACTGCCTTCTATATGGTTACTATAGCAGACGGTAATGTGACTCGTAGGATTTGTTAGAACCTGACATAGGGATGTTGTTAGTTTTTTTTTTTCTCCTTGCACTACGGGCCATGACACAGTTGCTAGCCACTCAGCTCAGACGGTTGGCACCACTCACTCTGGGCTGCCTGGAGAATTGGCGTCACTGCTTCTGGGAGAGGGCCTCACCATTTAAAGTCATGCAGGTGGTAGGTGTCACTCACTATTGGATAAATGCTCATTTGGCATGACTTATTTCCCTGTTAATTGCTTGGGGGTTGGTCCAGCTCACTATTTAAAAAAAAAATTATTCATTTTAATGGCTCAAATCTGAGTTGGCACTACTTCTTTACAGTGGCGGCCAGCACAGCTCGCGGGTGGTGGAGTGGGCGTTGGGGGAGGTTTACACGGTAAACTTTATAAAAACAAATAAACATTCACCTTGCCCTGTGTCCTGCGTCTCTGCTCCTGCTCTCCTCCATCGGACTCCAGGAACAGGAAGCACAGCCAGGCTCCCCTGACCAATCACAATGCTGCAATGCAGTGGTTATGATTGGCAAGCACCCAAGGCCCCCTGACCAATCACAACTCTGCATTGCAGCATTGTGATTGGTCTGAGCGTCGTGTTTCGACACTCAGCCAGGGAATGCGGGCCTGGGGATGTTCTCCATGCAGGCTGTAATGCAGCATGCGTGGAGAACAGGGAAAGTGCGCAAGACTGTTTTGCATGTCCCAGAGGGCCATGTGCACTTAGGAGTGGGCAAACCACTCCTCCCCTGCTCTGCTCTGAGAGCAGACCAGCCCGCCTGCCTGCAAAGCAGCACAAACATAAAATGATAACTTAAAGGTATTATCATTTTATGTTTCTACTGTGTACGCCTTGCTTATAAGCAGTGGGGCGACGCTCCTTTGCAGTAGCGGAGGAGCCTCCACTGCTTCTTTGAAGAGCAGGGCAGTGCAAGTAGGTATGAAGTATGCAGGCTGCTGATACACCAAACTTGGAGAGGAGTTTTCGGTCTACCCTTTGTAACGTGATTATACTTGATCGGGGAGAGAGAGAGATGGGTGCACCTAGTCAAGCTAGCACCTTTTACTGCCCATTAAGAGAAAGCCCCCCAGTTACTTAGTCACTGTCCTTACTAAGTACACAGCAACAAGTGAACCTGGTTTTTCGGCACTTAAATTTCCCAACTCACTTGTTTACTGAATAACTAGGTTTTAAACGACCTTTAAAAATAGAGAAAAAGACTTCACTAATCTCATCATAGTCCTCTTCAAACTGTGCTCTCTGAAGGGGAAAAACTTGTTAACCTAGAAAACGTTGCCAGTTAGAATCTTTAACTCCTTCCGTGCTCATGACGGCTCCGCCCACACGGTGTTAATTCCCCGTCTGTGCAAGAGAATTAATCAGTGGGCAGAGTTCGGATGGCTCCTGGCCGTCATGAGCACACACCCACCGTGATTTATGACGGACCGGAGCCGTTCTGAGTACGGGATCGCCACGCCCAGCCCCACCCGCCCTCGCACTGCAGCGGAATTCGATCCGCGGCAAAGGGGTTAATAACAGAGGTATGTGCTGATGATTCTCACTGTTTACTGAAAAACAGGTGTCCACATAACCAAGGTCATCTGGGTGATCAGATGCTTATTTTGAGCAGGATTCATAGTCTGGCAATGGTCATGCAGTTTTTTGGCATTGTTCAGGCAACAAGAGTCCTCGATCTAGACAAGACGCGCTGGCAGTTGGGCTTTTTCCTCGGACTAGATCCTCAGGGTTCAGGGTCATGGAGGCTTTTGATACCACTCCTTCAAACAAGTCCTTATTCTGTTGTGACACCTTGTTGGTAGGCACCGCTCGGACAGAAGGGGAGAGATCCTTTGTCGCCACGGTTAAGCAATTCAGTTCAAGTTGATTAATTTACAGTGACTAGAAATTGCAGCTTAATGACTCCTCGGAAGAAAACAGAACTCTGAATTGTGGGGGACAGACAAGGGTCCATTAAACAGGACGGTATTAAAGGTTTTTCAGACTCCCTGCAGAGTACCTGTTACTGAGTTCAATTTAGAGACGTGCAGAAAATGTAAAAGCAACTGATCGACACAGACCTAGTCACCTGCTTCCACACAACCCTTGAAGCTGCCTCCAGTGTGGTTTGTGTTGTCATTTATAACAATCACAATCGGTACAAGAGGAACCCAAGGAGGTGATTATAGAGTATTTAATCTTGTCCACAAAAATGTTGAAAATATGTTTGGGCATCGAATCACAAAACCTGTCCATCTGAGATTGCCAAGTCTTTGCCCTAAAGTATACACTGGTTTACAGGTTTTTTATTTATTTTATTGGGGCCATTTATAAATTGCAGATCTGGCTCCAGAGATCAGTGGGTGGTATGACTGGCAGCAGGATATTAGCCAGCATGTAAGGATGAAGCGTAATGCTCTCATATTCACAATGAGTACTGAGGGAAATAAAGGTATAAAAACAGAGTGGGTTCCACAGCTTAACATCCCATGAAGATGAGGAGGAGAAATCAGCCTGGAATGGTAGGAAGGCAGTGATTTTTTTTTTAGGTCTTTACTGAATGTAACATGATGGGCGTTATGGTTTAATGTCTCACTACGACATTCAAAAGTATAATGAACATGTGGAACCTGGTTCCTTTAGTGTTGGTGCGTCCAGCATGATAAACAGATGAATGATGTTACAACGCACACATTTACAATGCATGCCTTTACAACGCATTCTTTTACATAGCATGCCATTACATTTCATTTTTCAGAAACTACCTTTATAACACATTCCATTACATCGCATTATACCTTTACAACGCATACCATTACAATGCATACCATTACATTGCATCTAAGGTAAGTGTTGGATAGTATAGGGGTAATAATTACTATTCTAACTCCAGTGAGTGCTACAGTAGGGTAAGTGTTGGATAGTGTAGGGGTACAAATTACTATTCCAACTCCAGTGAGTGCAACAGTAGGGTAAGTGTCGGATAGTGTAAGGGTACTATGCATTGTATGCGTTGTAATGACTTGCGATGTAAAGCCTGTGTTGTAGTGACATGCATTGTAATGACATGCGTTGTAGTGACATGCAATGTAATGGCTGCGTTATATTGACATGCGATGTAAAGGATGTTGCGATGTAATGACTGCTATGTAAAGGTAGTGCGATGTAATGACTGCGTTGTAAAGGTTATGTCCCTAAACAGATAGTCATTATCCACCCTGAGCACATCGATCCAGCCTCTTTTAAACAACCTTACAAAGACGCTGTATTATCTGGCAATGAGTAAAGTTCTTGACGCCCCAGTCATCAAAGAGACGACAGAAGACCTAGCCCTCACTGAAATCACTTCAGTGAAAGCTCTTGTGGCCACAGTCCTCAAACCAACCACACAATATCCTGCGCTTTCCGACCTCATCTTGGCGTTTAATCACTCAACTGCTCCCCCAAAAAATAATTGAATTAAAATGTAAACACCCGACTTACTGGATATGTGAATATGTGGCAAGCATGCTCTCCTCAGTCCACCTGAATTAAACGTGTTTCTTCGCTGTATGAAGAAGCTTCTATTAATTTCTTTGAGGTGGAGCGAGCAGAGTTGTTCCTTTGAGATAGGTTCGCCACCTTTGATGCTATAGAACTGGGCGCACTACACCCAAGATGATAAATGCCTTTATAGTTCTTGGCTACACCGTCCTAAAAATGGCTTATTCATTTTTCACAGGGTGTTTACGATGAGTTGTCCGATTAAATAAAAATGGCCTGAAATGTCTTGATCACTTCTTTCACTACTGCTCTTCAGTACCTAGTGCAGTAATCTGACCACATGCAGGTCAGAGTCACAGAAGACACCTGAAAGAATATCTACTGCCCCTACCATTCACGGGCGTCCATCTGAAAGCTTATCGTATAACTCAAGAACTCCTTCTTTCGCAACTGTAACCTCTTATATTCAAACTCAAGTAGGTTGACTCTCGAGGACTGTGCACAGTAACTCCTTATGTCCTGCACTTGGAATGTAAATCAGGAGGTGTTTCTTCAGGCGTCATCTAAATAACATAGTTGAAGCCCTCATCTTGACAACCAAATTGGGCTAGAATGAAATTGAATGGATCCTTGCGTCCACGGACAGTCTCTTGATTACCACAGTGACCTACAAAAGTATCAGTTACTTCGTGGGTTTCCCATCTGAGCGATTTCGTAATGCCCCAACAGAGATAACATTTCTTTCCAGCATTCCAGCGACATTAAGTGATATTAAGTGACAACATAGGTTCTTGAGAGACATCTGAATCTAGGCAGGTGATTATCCTAGATTCCTGCCATGGGTGTACACAAAATTCAAGCAGCAAGTTCTGCTGGACAGGTTTCTTGGACTCAGGCAAACCCAAGCCTCATACTTCTTTAATGAAGTGCTTTATACTGAGGAACATTTGCACAATCAAGCCTTTCTAGAAGAGAGCACTGCAAGACTGCATAGTCAATACCACCCTGTAAAAAACTGGGTCACTGGTTCAGTGGAAGATACCCTACTCAAGCAGTAACCCCAGTCCTCATCAGGGTGAAATCACAGGCATCCCCAAATTAGCCTTTGCTTAACCGTCTGGTAGTTTGGCACAAAAGAAGTCAAGCTTAATTTAGAGGGAATGTTCAAAATATTTATGTAGCACACAAACTGTTATAACGTGAAAACACAGCACAAGAAAAATCCCAGACCACTTTAGAGGAATAGAGTGTATTGTAATAAATGATATTACAACAAAATTACAAAACTCCTTTTAGTAGAACCGGACATATGTGGTTGTAAAGATTTAGGTAAAAAAAGTGCTTAAAAGCACAAAGCGCCAACTGTGGTTATCTTGTCCTGCCAAAGTCACCAGTGCAGGCCAACACCAATGGAGCGCGGGCCAGATATGGGGACCAAGTTAGCCCGCTGAATAAAGTACCTTAAATCTAGGTTTGCAAGATCCTGCGTTGAGGATGCATGCGTAACTGTGGTTCTAATGAGCTGCAGGCTGCAATGTGAGGCCCTGCATCAAGGATGCACCACACAGCAGCAATTGCGGGGAGCTACGGACCTGCCTTGCGAGGTCCTGTGTTGAGGATGTATCGTACAGCAGCAGTTAAGAGGAGCTGCGGGCCGGAAAAGTTGTTCCGATGAGCTGGGAGTCCTGCATTGGGGATGCTTCGCATAGTGGCTGGTCTAATGCGAAGCCACGAGGAAATGCGCTTCACTGCTTTGGTTGCTTTGACCAAAAGACCACAGCTGGGCTAGCAGAGCACCTTCAGGCCCAATTCCTAAGGTCCAGGACTCAGTTGGCACCACTTGGGTGATAGAACTCACATCAATCAGAGTCCAGGTGCAAGTTTTAGGGTGGTTGGAGCCTTTTCTGTCCCTGATGCTCGCATCAGGCGTCCAGATAATTTACCCTAGGAGTCACTCTGATGTTGTAAATATATTACGTGACAACTCCTCCACCTCATCCTGACAGAGATGGTCCATCCTACCAATACGTATTCCTCTTTTGTCTCATTGTCAGGAGCAATACACATAGACCAACTGCCAGCTACACTTAGTCATGTCACCCAGGATACAAGCTGCAGGCACCAAATAGTTGGCATACGAAAATGCCAACTTTCTAAAAGTGCCATTGTCAGAATTGTCATTTAAACTTTACAGTTAAAGATGGGTTTAAGTTTCAATTCTTTAGACACCAACCTTGATATTCCTGCCTGCTCCCAATTAAAAGTTATCACTTATTAAATGTAATAAGGTAACCCAATGTTATTGCATGAGAGAGGCAGGCCTTTCGGTAGTGAAAAACAAATTTAAGAATTTTCACTGCTAGGACTCCTGTAACTTAAAAGTACATGCACAACTTTTTAAGTTCACTGCACCGCGCCCTATGGGTGACTTATATGGGTTAAAAAGGAAGGTTTAGGCATGGAAAAAGGTTTTTTTTTTGCCAGGCCAAAATGGCAGTTTAAAATTTAACATATACGCTGCAATGGTAGGCATATTTAAAAGGTTACTTAAGTGCGTGGCCCAATGAGTGCTTCAGGCCCACTAGCCGCATTTAATTTGAAGACCCTGGGTACAGGTAGTGTAGTGTAGTTCCCTGGGGGAGAAGACAGAAGTGACGCTGTGTCCCCATAATTGAGAAAGCGGTCCAGTACCTGCTTTCAGGTGCGATATTTTGAAAGAAGAAACAGTTAGAAATATCTAATGTGGTTTTATATTTTTTGCGCACTGTGTTTTTCATCAGTAATAATATAATAATCCACATTTGTAAAGCGCGAACAATCACCCGTAAGGGTCTCTAGGCACTGGGGGCCGTCGAGAAGATTAAGCAAGCTATTGCCCACAGTCACATGGTGCTGTGCGAATCTGCCGCCGGCACCGGGGATCGAACCATGATCCCCAGATTCCGGAGTCAGTCGGCCTGGCCGCGGCACCACACCTCTTACTAGGCTGCCATCAGTGCTGCACTGTGTGCATTTTGTACTGCAAAGGTTTTGCAACAAGAGTTTAAATGTCTGTAATCCAAAACTAGACGATATGTATTGTCTGGTTTGGAGACAGGAAACAAAGGATTGTTCATTGACGAGGTGCATGTTTCAATCACCCCTTGGTATTCAAGTTGATCTAAGATCTCCCTGACCTGTTTTTTAGCCTCTTGCTTAACTGGATACTGCCTCTGAGCAGTTGGTTGATTTTTTAACTGGATTTTATCGTGAGGAGAATCCTCATCCCATCCTACATGATTTTTATATAGTGCTGCAGCCTGGACTACTGCCCATTTTCTGGCATAGGTGTATTTTAAATGAATTGGAATATGATTCGAGAAGGCTGGCATAATGATGTCTTTGCCATGTGGGCACTCCGTGACAAATTTTGGTGGCCAGTCTTTTTCAGCTAGAAGAATGTCATAACCCTTAGTTAGAGAGCTTCTCCCAAAAGAGTGCTCTTATTTTCCTAGTTATGTCCCCCTCCATCCAGAGCGTTACTTCATATAACTTATGGGGTACGCTAACCCTGGTATCAGCTGTTTCAACTTGAATGTACTCATTCAAGTCCACTGTCTCCAGATGATCCTTCAAGATTTTGCACGCTATGGTGACCTCTGCTGCGCTGTCCAGCATTGTCTGGGCCCACTCCCCGTTCTTGAGTTGTGTCCTCAAGATCCTCGGCATGTCTGATTTTTAGACCTGCTACCTTCTTCTTGGTGAATTGGGTTTTCTTATTTTTTGGAACTTGTTGATCGTCTTTGGACTTCACACGTTCTTCCTTGTGTTCTGACCGTCCTCTTCTTTCCGATTTCTGTGAGGAAGTCTGAAAGGTACGAGAGGAACGTGTATCAGTATCTTGATATCTATCTGGTTTTCTGAAAGTATCCCTATTCCTGAGGTTATACCTCTTTTCAGAGGGCTCCTTTTGAAGAGACCTACCTCTGGATTGAGAACGCTTCTCTTTAGGAAGTGTCTGTTTAGTGTTTTCCCACTTCTTTTTAGGAGTAGTGAGAGTGTTTTTAATAAAGACCTTTTCAGGACTTTCTGTTAGTTGGGGCTTAACTGGTTTCCCACCCAAACTATCTCTACCTAGTTCTTCATAGGATTTTTCAATTATTCTGGCCAGTTCATATGGTTGCTCAGTTACATCAAGTTCTTCTCATTTTTGGCGGATCGCCACGGATGCTGCTTCACCTTTAATATTAGCTAATATTATGGCTGAGACCTGTTTGAAATCTTTAAGTAATTTCATACCCATATTTAAAGCAGGCTCTGCCCCGTATTTATTTTGAATCTGTTTCAGGACGTCTGGTATTACCGCCATAGACGGAACACCATGCTTTTTTTGTAGATTGCAGCAAAGACTGTACCCCAAGTGTTGCAGTCCTCCAGGTGTGGTGCGATCCCCATTGGTAAACAGATTGTTAAAATTCTGTGTTTCTCATGAGGTGTACTGTCAGGAAATACTGCCTCGATTTGAGTAATTTTTTGAGCTATCCAGAATGGAATGTGTTCCCTTTTTGCGGGTAATTTACCGTTGACTGATTGTATAGTCTGTGGTGTAATTTTATTTGTGTTCCCCTGGTGAGGGGTGAGTAGTTGAATCCGTATAGGATGTTGGACTGTTAGAGTCCGCATGACATATTGAACCAATTGTCTGTGTATTTTGATTAATTGTTTTAGTTGAAATAATAGTTCTGGACCTGACATTTCTCCAATGTCAGGATGTGGTGTATAGCTGGCTAGTACCGGCCATGTTGCTCCTGGTCTACCTAGTGGACTGAGCCTGGTAATGTGATTTTGATGTTGTAGGGCGCCTTTAAACCAGAGCTGATGCTCTTGGTAAGTTATTGGAATTTCAATGTCCTCGAAAGGAACGTATTCCGTTGGATTATCCTCTACTTTGTAGAAGTGAAACACATGCGATACTGCATTTGCTTCAGGGAAGATTATCCATGAATAGAATACCTCTGTCTGCCGATATTCATGTGCCTCTATGAAAAAATTACCCTACCACCTCTTGATGATAGGCCATTTTGTAGAAGCTTTATACCGATGGTTTTCCTTAAGTTTTCTGGGATGATTATAGCATCCGCGTCGGTTTCTTGGAAACCTGTAATGTTTAAACCTGGTTGGTCTGCAGCTGCAGCTCTACCGGTTCTTGTCGATCTACCGGTCTCGGTGTCACTATACGACATTTTGTTGACTGAAAGTTTGCAGAGCAAGTTTCAAGGAAACAAAGATAAGGTGCACAATATTTTGGAACACTATCCTTCAACGTTGAATCAAACCAAAAACTAATACATAGGATTTTTCGTCCTACTCAGTTATGGTGGATATTTTATCCTTTTACCCTCTCCAGACGTCTATTGGAGTATTTTACGGGAAAAAGGGTCTCTGTGAAAAGCACGACTGAGTTACTCTAGTATCTAGCGTTAAATTAGTGTCTTACAAAACTTTGGGCGCCATGTAGTGTAGTTCCTATATATTTCCAATAGGCTCTGCGCATTGGAATAATATATCCTTTAGATGTGACGTAGGACTTAGGTTGACTAGGTCTCTATCGAATATATTAAACTTAATTGTGAGTGCCAGCTAGCTCAGAGGTCACTAGAAACTTTCTCGAATAAACAAGAAGGGATTAGTTTCTGACAACCGCATAAACATGACAACTTTGTTTCCCCAAGATAAAACGTATCTTCAGAGTCGTGGAAACAATAGATAGATATTTCACTCAGTCAATCGTGCACGCTTCGTTCGTTCAGAGGTGCAGAGAAATGGAGAGATGGGCGTTTTCAAAAAAGTATTTATTGAACAGTCTTCTTTCTCATGCAGAAGAAATGAACTGCTACAATCGTAATACTGGCTGTAAAGTATAATTCGTACAGCAAGAAGAGTATTATAAAATAGTACTGTAAAAGCATGGTATGGTTTCTAAGCCATGAAATATATACATAAATAACAAAGACTAAAAGTACTCAACTGGTGCTTCTAAAATACGCCTACCCCGATGTACCTAACCTAAGTCTAGTATGAGGGAAGAAGTAAGTGTGGTGTAGCATAGGTTTAGTTTCTTTGCCAAGAATCTATCCAAGATTTCTCTTAGGGTCTAATCAGCTCCGTATCTTGGTTTAGAATGAAGGAGGTCTGGTATTTCTGTCTCGGGACTCGATTTCCCAATACCCCGCGAGGGGAGCTGGGAAACACTGGATCTGGATTCTCAGCGAGAGAAAGGCAGCCTCTTTGTCAGTGCCTCAGCTGGAGGGTTGGCTTCCTTCGGCACTTGCTGTAGCGAGCTGCGTCGGGCAAGTAGATAGTCGAACTGCTCCAAACCACTGTGTGTTTGCTAGGGCATGTGTGGACATATGTATACCTTGAAGGTCCCTGTTTTGACGTTAAGTCGGACATAATAACGTCACCAAAGAACCCCAAGGGAATGGTAGTTCTTTAAAAACGCCATGATTTCTTGGACAAATCAATATTCAAGAAAAGGGATATCCCTGACTGCTTAAGTCGAGTTTTCCAAGAAATCGTTGTGGCTTTTTGGAACTAGTGGAAGTAGCCATGCCTGTATTTGGACTGGATGGCTTATGTCTAAATATGGTTATGATTTCTATGCCTATATAAGGACATGAATCAGTAAATTACACTAGGGTCCTAAAAGGCTATACAACAGTAGCACCACTTTACTAGACATACAACTAAATGAAATGTGCCAGTGTGGTGTAAGCCAATGTTACCATGTTTTAGGGAGTGAGCACACACACTTTAGCACTGGTCAGCAGTGGCTACTTGCGCAGAGTCATAAGGCCACAAAAACGAGATTAGCAAAAATGGAGGAGTAAGACACAAAGTTTGGTAGAAGACCACGCTATAGCTGGCAGGTCTAACATACCCTGTTCAGTGATTCTTTGCGCCCCAAAACTTAATCTCACAAAAGAGATGTACATTTCCTGGCTATATACCTGCGCTCTCCCAGCTATTAATTACCTAAGAGCTGCTCTGAAGCCCAAGGTGAGGATGAGGGCAGCACTGCTATAATAATATATACTACACAGCAGGTTCTCTCGCTTCACTACTCACTGAATGACCTGCAGCCCAATGTGAGGGTGAAACGAGTGCAGCAGTGCTGTTATAACATGTTAAGTACAGTGTGTTCTCTCACTTGGTTTACTGGTTGAATGCCATTGAGTCTGGTTGCTGGGGGAAACGGCCACTACAACGCGGCCGTTTCAACGAAAACCTTAACCACGCATGCATTACAACGCATGCGTGGTTACAACTAAAGCCTTTACCACGCATACGTTTACTACGAGGTACGTAGTAAAAGCATGTGTGGTAAAGGGTACAAATAAAAAAAGGGGGGTGGGGGGGGGCTTTCCCCCCAATAAAAACACTAACCTTTAGTTGAGATGTGCAGGCAATCGGCATCGCAGACGAAGGAAACAGACGTTTTTTATTTACTACGTATGACGTCACCACGGAAAAATACGTGGAGAAGGATAAGCGTGAAAATAGCATTCCGTTGTAACGCATGCGTGGTAAAGGCATGCGTTACAACGGAATTCGTTGTAAGAACATACAACCATTGCTGGTTGTCACATGGCATTGAGTTTCCAATGTAATTTATCTCACAGTGACAGTGGGTAGGGGGAATTGAAGCAAGGCTCTTGTTTTGCTCTCTCATTCGGTTTCCCTAGCACTCAGGAGCTTATTCTGCACTCCAAGTCAGTGCAATGGTAGTTTTGGGTTGAACACACATAGCTTTTTGTATGTTGCGGCCCATATTCCACTCATCAGCCAACACCCAACACATCTTTCCCACTGCAGTATATGCAGATGTAATATGTTAATTCTTGATTGGTGTGGAGCGACCGCCTGCAATTGAGTGACAGTAGAGGGTTGATATAAAACAGCTTCTTGAAGGAGGAGACAGGCAGGGTGTGGTGCAGCACCACGGACAATCTTGTGTAACAGCTCCCTACAAATTAGACCGGGCCCACGGACTGGGGGCATGCCCATGTAAGCTGTAAAGAGCTTTACAAGTACAGCCTTGGAAGCCCGACCATCACTTTGAGGAAATCAATCAATCAATAACGGATCTAATGTAGTGAGAGACTTAAAACTAAGTGGAGCAGTTGACAGGGCCTGTCTAGAATCAGAAAGCATTTTACACTGTAATACACAGAGGATTCACGCCAGCAAGTAGCCTCACTGTGGTTCAACACTGGTTTACTGAGTTTTGAATCTGCTAATAGCCAGCAGACTAAGAGTAGACATGGAATTATAGGTGAACCAGGGACCAGCATAAGGAGTACTAGCGCCAGTTTTTTCTAGTGACCTTATTGGTGACATACTGGGAGGCGGGGGGCTTTCCACTTTGCAGATGACATCAACATCTGAAGAACAGATGAAGGTGTTGAGAATGCTAAATAAATGAGGAGAGAGTTATGAAAACTCGAAGAGTGTTCCAAAAGTTGGTAACCACGGTTCAGTGCAGGCGAGTGATAGTTTGTGTTTTAGATAAAAATACCCAGGGGTAGTTTAAGAACAGGAACAAGGTAGTCATGGTAAAACCAGAGAATGTTGTTCTGGTTATCCCAACACTTTCAAAGTTATAAGGAAATGTAGCAAAGCAGTGCAGAGGTTTAACCCCTCGTCATTACCATGACGAGCTCAGCTCGTCATGAGCCACGGTGCTCATGACGAGCTGCGCTCGTCATGGCCTGTGGAACGCTCGCACGCTGGGCTAATTCCCCTGCTGTGCTGAGTGTTCCATTAAACAGGCGTGGTCGTGACGAGCTGAGCTCGTCATGAGCAGCGTCCCCCCAGCACAGCAGGGGAATAGCCCCAGCAGCCATGGGGTTAAGGAAGTTTTGAGGTGCACATGTGGAGAGGTGAGCAGCAGAAAAGGAAAAGCAATGCTACAGCTGCATAAATAATTAGTAGGGTCTCTCTTGGTGTGTTGTGTCTGGTTTTGAAGGACTCATCTGAATCACTGTCTGGTTCTAGAGGCCAACAGCAACTCTCTCATGTGGTAAAACTACATGAGATTAGAGTAGCCACCTTACTTCAAGTCATCACAGACACTGTCACCAATTCTGGGATTCCCGTGACAACCTGAAGCGCTCTGGATGCTGTAGTCCTGGGTTGCTCCCATTGAACTAATTAGACTAAGATATGAGATTTTTTAGGTTAAAGCCACATGACTGGAAACAGTGTTGGTAATGGCATGGAGTAAGGTGGCCTTCCTCCATGAAGTGTATGAGAACGCTTCATGGAACCTGGTACTCCAGATCCTGCTGAGGGCAGCTACTTATAAGAGTACTACGCAAGGGTCAAATCTCTCCAGAGATCCTAGGTATCAGCATGGCGTAGATGAGAGTGGAAGTCCATCCAAAACTTCTCCAAGCATATAAACAAATCAACTTTTAGCAACTAATATATTTATGAACCACATTCAATACACACTATAGGCTGGTTGCAGTATTTGTATTTTAAATTTGCATAGATCCATTTATAAGCTTGCGGAGAAACAGGTTGCTTGCCTGTAGTGTCATGTTATTTTATGCTATCACTGTATTTTATTGTACTGTTTATGTAGGACTTAATACTATATATGGGGCACAGAAGCACTTGCCTATGTGGACAGAAAGCAACGCTGGGTAGGGTACGTGGTTGGAAGGGTGTTGCCTTTTTTTTTTTTTGTCTATGTGCGGAGTGTTTTTATTTCGAGTGTGATGACCACTGAAGTGCCACTATCTTGCTATGCAACACAGAAATTAGCAGTGTGGTGAATGAGGAGGTAATAGAGACATGCAGATTATGGTTTTCAGAAAGCTGGCAGCTTTGAGCAGCTCAGCTGGCCCCTTTTTGTGGTATTTCTTGATAATAGTCTACTTAGCTGGTTACTGCACTGGGTTGTCAAACTGATATTTTGTTTGAAGTTTTTGGTCCTGAGCAGATATAGTTGGAGAGAGAAGTGGTGGGATATCTGCTAGGGTGGGCTTTGTTGCTAATATTAGATATCTGAGTGCCATCGTCAGATGTAAAGAAGTAGTCATAGTGTGTAGCTGGTTGGTACCTACAGTCATGGACTATATCAGAGTCCTCCCATTGGCCAGTGGTACGTGACAGATCTCTTCAGTCATTCCATGCTTGTTCAGTTGGTGATTGCTGGTTAATGGCTGGGCTTATTAGCTGTTATAGATTAACTTGTTCCTCAGAATGTCTCTGTGCAGCGCTTAGCCATCCACTTGTTTCTTTTCATCAGTTTCAAATTGTGTTTGTTCATGGATGTTCGTGTAGGAAGACCCCCCTGTGATCTTGACGAGTGTGTCCCAGTTTCATACATTTGAATCAAGACCCTCTACTCACTGCACAAAGCCGTGCATGGCACACCTACCTCCTCAATCTATCCATCTTATACCCCCGGACCAAAACCCCAAAGGTCGGCATCCCAACGCCGTCTCTCATTGCTCTCTTTAAGATTGAAAAAGTTTGGGGGTGGTCTCTTCACTAACAAGGCTCCTGTCTCTTGACGTCTTGTACTTGTGCCATGAAACCAAATCAGATCATTTGTAAACATTTGAAGACCCACCTCTTCCATCAAGACTTTGAACCTGAATGACCTCTATTTGAGACTGCAATGCCCCACCCGGTCTCTCCAGCGTTCCAAAAACTGAAAATGAATAATATAAAAGCACCCACATTGGAATAACATCAGTTCCTGAGTATGGACTAGACATTTTAGTAATCACTTACATAAAATATTTATTGTACATTACCAAGTACTACATGGTCTGGCAGTGCATGTTGATGAGGGAGCAAGTTAACCATTTCTCGGCTGTGAACTGCGTCCATGTAATAAGATGTATCGAATCAATCCACCAGCAGCCGTTACATTGGCAGCCATTTTGGATGTCACTGTGTACACTAATTTATGTTACAAAACATAGATTTTGTTTCCACGCTTGTATAGCAGTGATGTAGTCAATGTCTCTCTTTTTACTGGTCATTTCTTCCCATTGTAATTTTGTTGTTATTTGTTATGTGGCCCTCTGTCTTGGGATGATAGCGGAGACATTCACTTAGTGGAAATTGGCTCCATCTTTGTTAATCAAGTGCCAGGATTTACTTCAGTTACACAAGGTCAACCTTTTGTAAACCTGGTACCTGTTTTTCAACTTTACTAATTTGGTTATAACTTATGATTGACAGAACTGACCACCCCAGCATATCCCCCCACCCCCCAACGTCTTCTAGATGCACATGATCTCAGGCCTGTACTATATGTTTGTTGGTTTCTATCTACTTTTGGTACTCGAGCCCTACCCCACACCCTCATCCAGATCGGTACCCCGCCCTTACTGTAACCTGCATCTTTGATCGTACCCGATACTGTTACCAAGGGCTTTCAGTGGGCCGGGTCCTGGCAGGTCTCATACCCAGTGGTAAATAAAAATGACTTTGAAACAGGTCCTTCCGGGTCCCTTTATTCATGTCCTTAACTTTACAGGCAAAAACAATGGCAGGATTTCCAACAATGACTGTAATAACCCTTAGGCTTAGAGCAATCAATATTAGTCATGACTGAGGGCTGTAGTGTTCAGTCTTAGGGTTCATCATAGTGCCTGTCCCTGGGGAAGAGGGTGTTCAGGCTACATGTTCATCCAATTCTTGACCTCTTTGCAGAGTATATAGAGCGATGGCCACATATGTGCCAGTTGTAATGACCATTTACTGTGAAGAAGGTTGGCATACACAGCAGTTCAAAAGTAAAAGAAAATGGAGAGAGGGAGTGTTACTGTGTGGCAAAGGGGTGCATGCTGAAGAACCGAATGTGTAACTGTCTCAGATTTTCTGAATTGGGACATTTTCAATTGCAATTATTCACACCCATGTCATTGTTTTTTGTGACTCCGTTATCTACTAGTGCTAACAGCATTGGACAAGTCAATAGGTCGGGCTTGTTTTTAGGCGCATGTGTTGTGTTCTGGGCCTGGGTGCAGTAACAGAAGCTCACAGAGGCACACCAGTGCTGGTCTGGTGGCCTGCTGTGCCGGTCCCAGGATGCTAGTTCACGTGTTTAAGCCACCCCCTTAGTTACATAAGTCACATTTCTCGGAAAAGATTCCTAGTTATGCATCTTTGGCCAACTTGCTATTGACGTCCCTCTCTTCAATGCATTCAACACACTTACAGCACTGCTATTAACCTGGCACTCACCTTTCACCCTAAACTTGAACCTACCCCTAACCGCTTTCCTGTGTTTTCGAAGTTACTTCCCACCTTACGAATAGTTTAATGGCTATTCATTTGCAAACCATTTGGTTTGAACGACATTTAAAAGAAACCAAATAATAAATGGTACATCTTGGAAAATTACCACGCCGGTGGAGTGAGTTCGTGCACCGGGGTCGCGGGGCCGCGCAGGGCCAGTGTCTGCCCTCGGGCAGCCGCGCTTTCTGGTAATTTTCCGTTGGTGGCGCGAGGAGCCGGACACCCACGTTTCCTCAATCTTCCCGGATTAGCGTGCGGTGTCGCCGCGCCGGTCAGCTGGCGGCTTTCAAAGGTGTTTTTTTTCTTTCGCTGTACTGTTGTGCACCCCGCTTCCTTTCACTAATTGGTTTAAATGTAAGGTGCAGGGCTAATGACACTCACGGCAGACAGGAGGCGCGCGGCCAGCAGATCACGCTTATAGCATCCCACCACAGAGGATGTGCCTAGCAAACATACACTGCACAATAACTGATGTTTATATAGCTTTCCCACCGCAAATGTACAGGTCATCATCACGTAATTAAAAACACAATTTAATGTTTCTTGGTTTATCTACCTGTTAATGATGAAAGGATGAGTTGGCCTTGCTAGCATTTTAACTTGTGACCTTGCGATTACATCACAAGGGCACTCATAGTACAGACGTGTAAATTATTACACGTCACAGTTCAGGGGCCTACACGCAGCTTTGCCAGTGAACCTTACCAGGTGACCCCACATGCTGTTTCACCACTGCGACCTTTCCAGATCACCCTGCCAGTACACTCCAGCCCCGCCGTGCAGCTCCCCAAGCTGTGGGAGTGCTGGCACCCTGCACAGCCTCAGTCAGCCTGTACCCCATCGGCTGCACCCCAGCACTTGGTCGGCACAGCTCTGCCGGGACACCTCAGTCATGACTGTCAAGGCCCAGGCCAGCACTGTGAACCAGACACAGCTGTGCCACTGCACCTGCTGCACTCCTTGCTATTCCAGGTCCCTCATGCACCTTAGTCCACCCGTGGCACCCCCGTTCCATCTCTGGGACCGTCATATTGTGCAGTCAGTACTACTCAGTCAGTGCATCTCTGTCCCAACAGTGCCTCGGTTCCCCCTAGGGCCGCCCAGGCACAGCTCAGTCAATACACATCCGCCCACCGGCACTCATCTTATTCCAACTGGCACTCATCTTATTCCAACTGGCACTCATCTTATTCCAACTGGCACTCATCTTATTCCAACTGGCACCCATCTTATTACAACCGGCACCCATCTTATTACAACCGGCACTCCTCTTATCCCAACCGGCACTCCTCTTATTCCAACCGGCACTCCTCTTATTCCAACCGGCACCCATCCTATTCCAACCGGCACTCATCTTATTCCAACCGGCACCCATCTTATTACAACCGACACCCATCTTATTACAACCGGCACCCATCTTATTCCAACCGGCACTCCTCTTATTCCAACCGGCACCCATCCTATTCTAACCGGCACTCATCTTATTCCAACCGGCACCCATCTTATTCCAACCGGCACTCATCTTATTCCAACCGACACTCATCTTATTCCAACAGGCACCCATCTTATTACAACCGACACCCATCTTATTACAACCGGCACTCCTTTTATTCCAACCGGCACCCATCCTATTCCAACCGGCACTCATCTTATTCCAACCGGCACCCATCTTATTACAACCGGCACTCCTCTTATTACAACCGGCACTCCTCTTATTCCAACCGGCACCCATCCTATACCAACCGGCACCCATCCTATACCAACCGGCACTCATCTTATTCCAACCAGCACTCACCTTATTCCAACCGGCACTCACCTTATTCCAACCGGCACTCACCTTATTCCAACCGGCACTCATCTTATTCCAACCGGCACTCATCTAATTCCAACCGGCACTCATCTTATTCCAACCGGCACTCATCTTATTTCAACCGGCACTCATCTTATTTCAACCGGCACTCATCTTATTCCAACCGGCACCCATCCTATTCCATCCAATAAACCAAGGGGACCCCTGAAGGCTGCTATAGGTGGAGATGCAGGGGAAAGGAACAATATACCTGTACTTAATCAATAAGTGCTTGTAAAGTCACTGAGAAAATACATCTCCCTCCCAGGAGAAAATAGATCAACAAACCAACATGGGATGTAAATAGATGAATATGTTTTAATCAATATTCATAAATAAACAATTCATACATTTCACTACATATGATAACAAAACAAACACCATAGAAAAAGAAAAATGGTCCCCCACAAAAGATAGACATTCACACAATCACTCCAACTCATACTCATTCAATCACATACGTCCTGATCCTATCGGGATCCATTCATTCATGCCAAGTAAAAAATCAAAAAATTACAAAAAGGCGAAGACCTATTAGTCTAAATGGGATGAAAGACAAGAAACTGAGAGATCCTACTGGGTACAATATTATATCGTCTCGCTGATGGATAGCAGTCCCGGCTATACAAAAGAAAACAAACAAACTGTATATTATCACATAGTATATTTTACAATAATAAACACTGAGGGGTTTCTTCCTCAAAGTGATGTGACAATAGAGACGATGAAAAAACAAACAATTCAGATAGGCTTCGCCAAGTTATTGTCGTTGTGCCCATCCTATTCCAACCGGCACTCATCCTATTCCAACCGGCACTCATCTTATTCCAACCGGCACCCATCCTATTCCAACCGGCACTCATCTCATTCCAACTGGCACTCATCTTATTCCAACCGGCACCCATCTTATTCCAGCATTAGACAGCCTTTCCATTCTCCTCAGTCCCGTCCCCACCGCACACCACCCTCGCGGTGTCTCATGAACTGCATCACTTTTTTTATAGTGGGTTTTGTACACAATGCCTACTTTTTTGTAACTCTGTTGTTGTGTTCTAAGACTTTACCACCCTGCCTCATTGAAACTATTCACTGTCCCATTTGGCGCTCAGTAAACTCTTACCAGATGCTTAATGCCTAATATTTAGCAACTTGTTCTTGGGAAATAATTTTATTTTAGGACGTTATGTTTCTGTGTATACCATTTTATCTTTCATACTCACTTTATATTTTTCTTTATTCGTTGTTTGGTTTAACCTTTTAATCTTATTTACAAAGATTTTAGTTTTTTTAAATGGTGTTTGTTGTTTCTTGTATTCCTTTCTGTTTTTCTTCTTTTTTCCTCGGTCATTCCTTCTCTTTAGCTTCTTCTCTTCATATTTCTCTTAATTTCCTTCTCATTCTTTCATTTTATGAATCTTTTGTTCACAGCTTGTATTCAGTTTGTCCTCCTTGCCGTTTAGTTCTCGTTTCTCTTTATTGCTTCCATTGTTTTGTTTAATTTGTTTCCCTTTCTGTTAGTCGTTTTATTTAATTTCTGTAACGGTTTTGGTCTTTCATTTCCCTCATATTAGTCTTATTTTTTATTCATTTATTTTTATATCTTTCTTTTCCTTTTTACTCTTTTTTTTCTGTTTATTTTTCATTTTCAATTTTCTTTCTTTGTGGTCTTATTTCCTTCTGCATTTCTCTTTCAGTGCCCTTTCTGTTTTTTAATTCTTTTATTTCGCTTACTTTTAATTTAACGTCCTTCGTTCTCCTCCTTTTGTTTTCCTTCTTACCTAAGCCTCTTTTTCCATTTCACTTCCTATATCTTTTCTTCTTTCCTTCCATTTCTTGTGGTTTGCTTTGGTTTTCTCCCCTTCTTTGTTTTCTGTTTTTTCTTCCATTGTTTCGTAATTTTTATTTAGCCTTAGGGTGATGATGTAGTCTCGCCTTTTTTTACCTAAACATCTGCATGCACAGATGTCCTGTACACGTGGACTTTCTAAAAATGTCTATTGTAAACTGTGCTATCTAGGGCTTCACAAGGCTTCCTTGAAAATGTTGCAGAGAATTCAAACTTTTTGGTCAGAGTCGTTAGATTGAAGAAAACTGATCATGTATCACAAGCCCACATTTGTGAATGAAATACTTGCTTTTAAAGCTTTATGTTTGTTTGTTTCTTGTTTTCTGCTCTGTCACCCATTCAGAAGCCTGCATTTAAACTCTAAGTTGCTATTTGTAGTTCCTCCGGTAAAGAGGAGTAAGGTTGGAGGTTGTTAACTGTATTCTTTTAGGACCTTAACGTTAGAATAAGCTTCATCTGGGGATTAAATCTATTAAGTCCTACTGCTCTTGAGAAAGGCTTTAACGACCTTTCTATTCTGCTAATTGTTAGCTGCTATTGCTTTTGTCCTTGGCTGTTAGTCTCTTTTTCTTGAGAGCCAAGACGACTTTCAGGGTGAACGTTGCGCTGACTAGGAATCCAATCCATTCCGACCCATTCAATTCTTTTTTTTGTTTTCAGTCTACTACACTAGCGTTTTATTTTGTTGTCTGTTTTTCTGTCTTGCATATTGTTTTCTACCGTTAGCTTCATTTGGAGGCTAGTTTTCTACTCTTTGTTAATTTGTCCTGCCATTCTGTCTTAAATTTGCTATATTTCAGTTTTTTTTGTTCTCTTAATTTTTAACTTTGTCTATGCCTCGTTCTTGCCCTTTATGTTTTATTTTTGTACTTCATTTCATATTTTACGTTGTGTTTCTTTTCATTTATTTATTTTTCTGTTGCTTCTGTTTGTTCCTTGATTTATGCTTGTTTTCTCTCCCACCTTTTATTTTTTGATGTTATTTCTCAATCCATTTTCTTTCTTTGGCTTTTTTTTTCCACAAATGCTCTAAATGTTTCTGAATTTATAGTTGAGTAGCTGTGCCCTGAGTCAGAGGTATTACGCTTCAAACCGGCTGAAGGTTTGAAAGCTTCTCACTTGATTGCCTTCAGAATTCTAGTTGCCATAACAACTTTGATATTTCTTTACATTATTTTTAGACCTTCTGTTTCCATAGTAATAAAATTCAGCATTCTAAAAGCTACTTGTGTTTGTGTTTTTTTCTGTTTAGGTTGCACAGCTTTCTTTAGATGACATGGGTCTTTTATGAAAAATGTGCTGCAGTTTCGCGAGGAAATGTTTGAAGAATGTGTTCATTCACGCCAGCGTTTTAGCTTCTGTGTTTCTATGCACTGTCCACAAGCCCACCCCCTGCCACTTCCAAAGTAAAGTGCGAAATTGAAGAAGTATTTTCGAGAGTGTGGGTTGTAGTGCGGGTTGTGTCTCCTGAAGCATGTGTAAGAATGTGGAGGAATATCCAGTGAAAAGTACATGCAGTTAGGGGCTATGTTGCCCTCAAACTATCTCGCTGACCCAGGTATTGCAGATTTGCTTGTCGAACGCACCTTATTGCTTGGTCAGTTTATTGCGTGTGTGCCTCCTCACTTGGGCCTGCTTTGGCGTTCCTTCTTGTCTGAATAATAGGACATTTTGAAGATGAACAGTGAATGCTCTGTGTGTGCCCACAGCTTCTTTTACTTTGGAATCACCCGTGATTAATTTAAGTTGGAAATACTTGCGCCTACTTGCATGCCCACCCATGTTTCCGCCATCTCTGGAGCTTGGAGATCCATTGATGAATTTGTCTTGTTCACCACTGGGGTCACTGTGAGTCACTGGAATCGGTGCTTAATTTGTGTCAGCGGATGTAGGTGGTTGGCGCCGGTACTCGTTTTTAAGTTTCGCCTAAAATGAGCTGTTGCTTGCAAGACCTTTTGTTTGCTTACAGGGGGCATAGAGGCCCCCATTGCTTACCATTGGTTGGCTTCATTGTCACTCTCTTTTGCATACTTATTCGTCAACTCCTGTAGTCTTCCTTCCTCTTCATGTATTTGTCCATCCCCTGAAATATGGACGCATTACTTGGGTCCTTCCATTGCTCTCATTTCAGGCACTTCTTTTTTTCTTTTTGGTTAAGCACTCTGCAAGTGCATGTTATTCAGTTGTCTCCCTTGTGTACTTTTCCCCCCAGTCCCATCTGTTGTCTGTGTGCTTGCCCCAGCCCACCATTCTCAGTGGGCTTGACCCCTTGCCCTCCCGACCACCCTTCGTTGTCTGTCTGCTTGCCGCCAGCTTCTCATGCTGACCCTCTGTTTACTGTGTGGTTGCCCCTGCCCTTCCTTCCACTCTCTGTTTTTCTGTGTGCTTTTCCCGGTAAACATAGTTTACAACGATGTTGATACATCGCATACCGTTACAACGACTTGCTGTAGGGGGCAGAAGGTGTTGGATTTTAAAACCAACACCTTCCCTACTGTTGCACAGACTGGAGTTGGAATAGTAAATGATACTATTCCGAAATCCAGTACCCCCCCTATAGCAAGTCGTTGTAACGACTTGCGTTGTAATGGTATGTGATGTAACAACGCGATCGTTGTAATGACTGCGTTATAATGGTATGCGTTGTAACATGGCGTATTTGCTTTTCCCTGGTTTTCACACCCACTATCCATGCACTTGCCCAGCTCTTTCCATCCATTCTCTGTTGTCCGTGTATTGCCCCTGCTGCTTACCTCCAACACCTCGTGTGTACCCTCTGTTGTCTGTGTGGTTGACCCTGCCCTTCAAAACCACTCTCCGTTGTCTGTGTGCTTGCACCAGTCCCCCCACTTTCCGTTGTCTGTTTGTTTGCACTTGCCACCCCAACCTCTCTCCGTTGTCCGTCTTCTTGCCCCCAGCCTGTCCTGCCAACACTTCACTGTCCTTTTGCTTGGCCCCCCGCATACCCTTTGTTGTCCGTCTGCTTGCCCTCAGCCCCTCCCGCCCACCCTCCGTTATCTGTGTGAAACCCCATCCCCTCTCGCCTGTCCCTTTATCTTCGTCTCTCCCTCTGTGTTTCCACAGGGGAGCAAACCACTTAAAAAAAAAATAGAACATACGCTACAACTCATCAAAATAAAAATGCAATAGCACTGGCCATGTCATAGGGCTGTTTCTGTTTTTTATTAGTTTTAGTCATGCTGCACAACAGTTGTGCTGCTGTACAGCATGGCTAGAACTAAACATTGAGGAAGGCAATTGCTCTTGTAGGCTAGACCTTTTGGCTTTGTCAGTGCTTGTTGGAGCCTAGACTTGTTTTTCATCATCGGACTTTGACCCAGCGCGAGCGAGGCAAAAAAAGAACAAGCATTTACAATGCAATGGTTTCGCCTTTGGAAAAGTTAGAGCTATTGGCATTGTAAATTACAAATTTTTTATTTATGTGTTGGTTTTGAAAACAGATAAATAAATGGCATTGTCAATTACATTGCCATTATCTTAATCTCTCGCAAATGTGAGACCTATTGTACCCTATGGACGAGCTCAGCAGACAGCAATTACTACCACACACACACACACCCAGAGCCACACATACACACCCAGAGCCACACACACACACCCAGAGCCACACACACACACCCAGAGCCAGCCACACACACACCCAGAGCCAGCCACACACACACACCCAGAGCCAGCCACACACACACCCAGAGCCAGCCAGACACACACACACACACACACCCAGAGCCACACACACAGCCACACACATACACAACCAGAGCCACACACATACACAACCAGAGCCACACACATACACAACCAGAGCCACACACATACACAACCAGAGCCACACACATACACAACCAGAGCCACACACACACACACACACCCAGAGACACACACACACACCCAGAGCCACACACACACCCACCCAGAGCCACACACACACACCCACCCAGAGCCACACACACCCACCCAGAGCCACACACACCCACCCAGAGCCACACACACCCACCCAGAGCCGCACACACACTCAGGAGAGCAAGCACAGCGAGGGGGCAGGGAAGCAAGCACAGTGAGGGGGCAGGGAAGCAAGCACAGCGAGGGGGCAGGGAAGCAAGCACAGCGAGGGGGCAGGGGAGCAAGCACAGCCAGGGGAAGGGGAAGCAAGCACAGCGAGGGGGCAGGGAAGCAAGCACAGCCAGGGGAAGGGGAACCAGGGGAAGGGGAGCCAGGGGAAGGGGGAGCAAGCACAGCCAGGGGGCGGGGAAGCAAGCACAGCCAGGGGGCAGGGGAGCAAGCAAAACCAGGGGAAGGGGAACCAGGGGAAGGGGGAGCAAGCACAGCCAGGGGGCGGGGAACCCAGCACAGCCAGGGGGCAGGGAATCAAGTTTCCTTCTTTGTTCACTTGCCTCTCCAAAGATAGTTATAGCAAGCAGATAATGCTTACCCCAGGGTTTGGTAGGGGGATTACAGCTCAGATCCAGCATAATACAGTGTGGTCAAATCTATTACTCCAGGGGATTAAATTAGAGGACAGTATGGAATGAAACCCTCAAAATGAGTCCACAACTCACTGTGCACACCATGTACCTGCTTCACTTCCTTTACACCCAACTTCCAACCCCTGCATCCATTCACCGGCCCTCGGTCACACCACAGACTATTGTTTTGGCCCCTGGGAATATGTTTTCCAGTACCCATGCTTTAATTGGACTCAATTAGACCGGTGCTTCTTAAGATCGGGAGAATGAAATGTGTGGGCCCTACCCTAATTTCATCATTAGGACCACGTCAGGAGCATGCGGTTAACTCTTGCAGTCTTCTCGTTTGCAATTCTCATTTAATTCCCAAATATTTGTGTCAGCTACCTATCTGCTTCCAGTGAGATGGTGGAAGGGGAGCTGCAGGTCTTCTCCACAGTTGCATTTTATCTGCTTTCAGTTTCAAACATGGACCTGTGAGTTGGGCCATGTTAAATGTGCTCCCATGTTGTTTCCTGTGAACTGTATGTGCATTCATTCAGATTTTCAACAGCACGGATTTTAAGCACCTGCTGGCAGCATGTGGGCGCTTTAAAAGAAGAGCACATTAAGAAAATGGAATGAACCAGAAAACCCTCAATAAAGGTTGGAGGCTGCTCGGAGTAAAGATGTAGGTTTCAAGCAGGGATTAATCGGCTTTTTATAATTCCATGGATAGCAAAATGGATGCCAACTGCATTACCTGTAGAAAGTATGCAAGAAAACACACCAGAAGACCCCTTTCTAGTATAAACAGAGCCAATTAGCCTTCCAGCTAGGTTACTGTTTTAAAACGCCATTACCAGCATTTATACTTTCATGATTATGAATTTGCCACATTTGCCACATAATCCATCATCTGATGCATAATCTGCAGATTTTAACAAAAATAATGTATCTAGCTCCAAAAGTTCAAAAGTAACTAAAAACACTGTAAAACGCACTGTTGCGCAGTGGAAAGCCCTCTGCAGGGGTTGGCTGGTCACCTTTCTGTTGCTTATTGCTTATTGCTGAATTGGTAGTTAAACTGTCACTAATGACGTGAAACCTTTGCCAGGACAGTTTTAACCTGTGTAAATATGATAAAACAAGTCACCCCTCCCACCAGGAAGCCAAGGCCCGCTGAATCAGACCGAGGCTCGGTGTTTGTGCTCAGGCCGTAAACGTAAACTATACAGCGTGTATGGCCTTTTACATAGAGGGTTAAAATGCGCTCTAGCGGCGAAGTTGGACACTGCAGTCTGGAGACATGGACGCTGATCTCGACTGCGACAGTTCACCAAAAAAACGTGTGATTCTGGACAAATATGAGTAAAAATTAACTGACCCTGACCCGCTTCCCAACTCTTCACCTCAAGGTTTTTATAATATAACCTTAACCAGACAACACTCACCACCACGCTGGTCTCTGTGAAGCAACTCGTGTTTTAGACTTTGTCTTTCAATAAAGCGCCTGTTTCTAAGCACTTCATTTTTGGAAGATGGTTCCCGGAGTAGCGTGTGACTCACTGAAAAAGCGCTTCAACTCCTCGTCAGGGGTAGTACGCGCTATATAAATGCAATTTCAATACAATAAATCACAGAATATTACAAAAAGAGGACCTCAAGAAGCATGTTTACTGTATCTAGACGTCTATTCTTGAAGTTCAAAAAAGGAAAGCAACTAGGAAGCAGCTCACAAGGGCAAGCAAATTACCATAATGGAGCGAATATTGGGTGGAGGCTCTACATTTTCAGGGTGGAGGCTCTACATTTTTAGGGTGGAAGCTCTACATTTAACAGTCACCTGATCAGGAATTAAAATCTTTATAGCCGACTGAGAAATCGTATTCAATATTTACACAGGAAATAAACTCGGAGTATGCTAGCTTCAATGCCAATTACCTTGGTTCTAGCAGATGAGCAATGGCTTCAAGACAACGGAAAGGATGGCACTGAAAAGTGCGACGCTGTAAACACGTGTGCAGGCTGATGCAAGAACATTAATCTTTCAACAAAGCAGCTTACACCGAATACCACAAACGTGGTCTGCCAGCTCCTGGCGGCTCTCTCCCAGGCGGCGGCTCCAGCGGCGGGGTCCTCTCCTCCTCTCGGGGACTCCTGCTCCCCGCTGGACCACCGGGTCTCCCAGCAGCTCACGGGAGCCCCGGGCAGCATCCGGCCATCTTCTCTGCCGGCTCCTCTCCTCAGGCGGCGCCTCGCAATCTCCTCGGGCCGGCAGCCAATCCCAGCGCGGCCCGGGGAGTGACGTCACTAGGGAATCCCGGGCCGGCAGCCAATGAGAGCGCGGCCCGGGAAATGAGTTCACGGGGTGTCCCGCAGTCCCGCCCCCGGCCTGCCTGACTTCCTGGTCGCGGCCGGGCGGCAGCGGGGACAATTTCGCGCACTTTGCGGGGCAAATGCCGGGTGGGCACTGGCTGCAATTAAACTGTAAAGCGAGGTGGCCACTCGCTCGGGAGCCACAACCACTGTAACAATGCCGCTATCTGCCGCCATTGACCTCGGGGAGGCAGGATGAGACGACCGATGTCGGGAAGCGAGCTGCAAAATGGCGGATAAAAGCTCCACGTTTTTTTCGGATTTGGGGGCGAGACAGTGGGCGGGCAAGAGGGAGGAGGCATGGACAGTAGAACCTCGAAAAGGCAGGACAACAACGGAGAACTTCGAGAAGGCAGGACAACAACGGGACGGCGAGAGGGAGGGTGTGGGGGGCGGGACTCATCGATCACAGACAGTGGGCGGGCAAGAGGGAGGAGGCACAGACAGACGGCGGGCGGGAGGGAGAACTTCAAGAAGGCACGACAACGGGATGGCGAGAGGGAGGGTGTTGGGGGCGGGACTTAAGAAAAGACCCAGAAACGCCCCCGAATCGCGTTTTCGCCAGAAAGCGTGATTGATAGCCTCTGTCTCCCAATGGCTAGTCTCCATTTATGGAGCTAGCCAATTGGAAACAGAGGCGGTCCAAACATCCCTACTGAAGACAAAAGTTTTCGATCTGGGAGGGGCACTGCCCCTCGCCAGGTCGAAACCTAAAAAGGAAAGCTGGAGGAAGATAAATATAGGAAAGCAGTGATAACACAAGTAAGCAGGGGTGAAAATCACTGCAGGAGTGAGATTTATTTTGCGATTTCTAAAGCGCCTGGTGACCCGTAGGCATCCCCGCGCTATTCAACCTGTGAGGATACAAAGGGGGGTAGGGGGGGTGCTTTATTTAGGGAAAAGGAGGGTTTTAAGTTTCCTGCGGAACACCATGTGGGAGGGTTCCAGGCGAAGACTGAGAGGGAGTGAGTTCCACGCTGTGGAGGCTTTGACCGAGAAGCGGCGACCGCCGGTGCGGGCCTTCCTAAATTTAGGCACCGTAGCAAGGTGTTCGGCGTCGGAGCGAAGGGGTCTTGAGGCTTTGTAGGGGGTGACCATGTGTTTAAGCGCGGCAGGGCCAACTCCGTTGATGAGCTTGTGGGAGGTACATAGGGCCTTGAACTCTACTCTCTGGCGGACTGGAAGCCAGTGTAGGGCTTTGAGGGCAGACTTGGCCGACGCTCTGGGGGGAAGGTTCATAATGAGCCTGGCCGCCGCGTTCTGGGTACGTTGGAGTTTGGCCAAGGTGTATTCAGGGGCCCTCAGATATATGGCATTGCTGTAATCGAGCCGGGCCAAGACCAGACCCTGGACAAGTAATTTCCTGGATGGAATGGGAAGAAGGGGTAAGATCTTACGTACGGACCGCAGGAGACCGAAGCAGGCACCTGCTGTCTTGGCTGCCTGCGTTTTCATGGTAAGGTCAGGTTCCAGCCAAACTCCTAGTGTCTTGATTTCCTTTCTAGGAGAGGGGATTTCGCCGAAGGTGTCGGGCCAAGATGTGGGTGGGAAGGTCGTCCATTTATTGCCCAGGAGCATGATCTCGGTCTTTGCGCCGTTCAGCTTCAAGGCCGAGTCACACATCCAGGTATGGATGTCCTGGAGACAGTGCAGCAGGCTGTCAGGATGGTTATCCAGGTGAGACAGGGATACAACAAGTTGGGTGTCGTCAGCGTAATTAATTATTTTTATACCGTAGGGGGCCACTACGTCTTCCAGGGGAGCCATATAGACATTAAACAGAGATAAAGAGATAGAAAGTGTATGATGGTGGAATAAAGATGTATGAGGTGGAATCCAAACTAGGCAGCTGTGGCATTCAGCAACTCCTGCAGCAGCGGTAGTAGCTTCTATGAAACACTTGGGCCTTTGCATCCATTAATATTTATTTACCTTTTTTTATTACATAAATTAAGCACTGACAAATGCTAAAGCAAGGAAATGTTTGAAACTGAATTTTACAAGAGGATACCCATTTAAAGGAGGGCACTGCTTCACTTCACTTCTGTATATCTCTCTGAGAAAAAGACAGAGGCAGTCAAAAGGCCTTAAAATACTCTATTCCATCCCCTATGTATTCTTTACCAGAATAGATCATTTATTCATATATAGATGGATGTGGAGCTGATTGTCCTCGCTCTTCGAGATAAAACTTCAAGAGAGGAAGTGTTTCCTCTGGATTGGAGAAGATAAAGTTAGCATTGATAACATTAAATGTAAGAAGCACAACCCTGCACCGAATAACTAACTACCTGCAAGAGTTGGGTAGTGGTAATGTAAAGTATAAAGATTGTTCCATCATCTCTTCTAAGTAGCCCTTGATCGATATGGAATGGAACACACCTAACGATGATCCAACTAAATTTGAAACAAAGAAAATCACTTATGATGCATTGAATTCAAGAGACCACAACATTGGTTGCAAACGATGCATATCCCTCCGTGGAGGCTATACACTCCTGATTTTAGGTCCTGCAGATGTGAAGAGCAGCTCCCTGGGACAACCTGGATAAATTCTTGCAATTTTCAATCTCCTCTTTAACCTATTTTCACTATTGCCCGTCCTGTACACTATCGGCAATCTATTTTCCTTAAGGTGGTGTTTCTGACTAGGGTTCTCTTGCCTAACTTCTTAAACTTCACATACTATTTCTTTCTCGGTTAATGCATTTCTTTGGATCAATCAAACATTTGATTCTATGGACCCCTTTGACAATTTGTTAGATTCGTTTTTTTAAATAATTTTTTTTAATGTATTTCTGATTTAGTAATTTACTGATATCCATGTTTCCCTGCTGCACTCTGCACTATCATGATTATGCTGACCTAAAATTTGACCAATAGAGGAAGCCAAGGGGAAGGCTATTTATGCATGTCCTACTCCGCTAACATTCAAGTTTTCACTGTCCTTGTTGAACAACGTGAAAATGGTCTTATTCCCTTATTCCCTGTCACGTGCTACTCTTTATTCTGTATTTTTGGGGGCTTTTAAATATGTGTAGTCCTATTGATTCAATAGGAATCTCTTGAATATTGTTTGTGAGCTTAAGCTAACAGGTCTGGTAGGAACTGTTCTCCTCAACGTGAATATTACAAAAACTCTAGCACTCTTTTAATATTCTCAATTTGTGTACAACCTGCCACAACTAATAATAAACAGTAAAGGCTAGTCTGTCAGCTTCTTGATCCCCAATCACGGACACTGTCACAGCATTTAATCATTCCGTTGCCGCCTTCGGATCCATGATTCCAAAAAAGGGACAGGTGGGACAGTACTCTTCAAGGCTCCCACAGATGAGAACTGAGTGTCTTCGTGGTCCCGCTCCAGCATTCTTGCCTCCAAGAACCAAATATTTGGATGGAACAGTTCCAGGACTGAAGGCCTGGTTCCAGCGGAGACTTTGGAGTGCACAATTACTGGGCTTCTGTGTCAGACAACCACATTTCTAAATATCTCTTGGTCGGCATCTGAGTCTGTCACCCGTCTCTAAAGGCCAAGCTTGACACAGATGGAAATGAATTAGTGATGGGTCTTGTGTTTCATGAGTAGAGCATGTTGTGATTGAAAAAAGTGTTAATCTTTGGAGTATTAATAATGAAGCCTTCGTCAATCGAGCAAGTGGCTAATTTAATGGAACGACGATAACAGCAGGTGAGGGGGTGGAGTGACAAATTAAGCAACGGGCCCGCCGTTCAGTTCCCTTTGAAGTGCTGGTGACATAGAAAAGGCACTTTAGAGATGGCTGATCTTTCAGAATGAGGATCTTAAACACGCGGTACACATGTTAGGGAGTCTTGAGCTTGTAGGTATGTGGCCAGTTTATTGTTAGGAGAGATCATGGCACGATAGGGAGCTTGCAGAAAGGAGGCAAGATGGGGGAATCCACAGGAAGAGTCAAGGAGCTTGGAGAGAGAAGGCCATTGGATGGGATGAGATACCTGCAGGAGGGGTGTTTTTTTAGAGAAGGATGCTGAACTGTGGGGCGTCAAGAGAGAGGATCTTAGAGCACAACTTAATGGAGCTTAGAGAAAGCAAGCAGTTTGATGAGACATCGCTGTAGGATGAATCAGTGAACCTGAAGATAGAATGCTGGAGAGTGGGGTACTTATGTGAGAAATTAAAGAGATTGGTGTATGTTCAATGGTATGAAGAGGGCACAGAGAGCAAGGGATGGTGAGGAGTACTTGTAATCAGATTGGTTGCTGTTGCTGGAAAAAGAGGAGGAGGCCAAAGCTGAACATTTTTACTGAGGCCATGTTCTTCTTTTAGTGTGGTGGAGAAGAGAGTGAGTAGGGCTTCTGCTCTCTGGGGCTCTACCCTTCACACTGACCACAAACACTGGCCTCTCTGTGTCTATATTGTCACACTGTCTATAGACCCTAGATTCTCTGGGTTTCACCCTATTATATTGGCTGGCCTACCCGTGTCACCCTCGTCACACTCACTGCAAAGTCTAGCCTCTCTGGGTTTCTTCCCCTCACACTGGCTGAATTCTCTGACCTCTTTTTCATCTCATCCCTCACATACGCTGCACACTAAGGCCTATTGATCCTTTCTCCATCAAGTTAGCTTCAGACCATAAGCTTCTTGGTCATTTTCTCACTGGCTCCAGAGATTGGATTGTCTGTCTCTCCACTGTTACACCAAGAGCAAAACCTCTCCGTCTCTCTCCTGCTTCACTGCAACTTAAGCCTGGCCTATTTAGGTCTTACAACTGTCGCAAAGAACTGGCGTCTCTGGTCTCTCTTCGGTTGCAGAACCTGGCTTTGTTGTGGTTCATTCCATGTCTCACTGTCTGCAGAAATAAGCTCCTTATTGCCTTCTAGCCTGGCCCCTGTCTCGCATTCCCTTGTATCACTAGCTGCAATGGCTGACCCCTCTGTCTCTCCCACACCTCACCGGCTGCAGGGCTTGACTCCTCTGTATCTCTACCCTTTTACCCCGCAGAGAATAGACCCTCTCTTCCTCTTGCCTTTCAGATCGCTGCAGTTTGTGTCTACCTGCTTTCATCTTCAGTGCCTAGACCCAATATTCTTCACCGATGGCTACCTTCTGTTGTTTTACAGACTCTGCCCATCATCTCTGAATTGTTCGCAAGCATTCTTATCTGATGCACATCTAAAACCCAAACCCATATCACCATCTTGAGGCGCCTGCAGAGCTTGTCTGAGTGGTTCATCATTGGGCAAATAGTCCTTAATTAATGGGTGGTCCTTCTTCTG
The DNA here is from genome assembly GCF_964261635.1 of Lissotriton helveticus. Classification (NCBI taxonomy): domain Eukaryota; kingdom Metazoa; phylum Chordata; class Amphibia; order Caudata; family Salamandridae; genus Lissotriton; species Lissotriton helveticus. The sequence goes on from NC_136057.1 coordinate 1,864,770,246, forward strand.
CCAGAGGATGTCTGAAGCCATGGTTTATTTGGCACCCACTGTTCTACTTCCGATACGTGCAAACGTATACTGCTGACATGCACATCAGCCATGCTCCAGAGCAGAAACTCAGTAGTTGGTTAACCAATGGTAATGTAAATATCCAACCATATTGTGCAGAGGGGCCAGCATGGACTGTGCCTTATCGCAAAGTCTCTTGTTTGGAACCTAGCAGGAATGACTTTCAGGGTCAATAAAAGGTAGATTGTTGAGGTGGGCATTACAAGTATCTTTTATGAGCGCTATGTCATTATTATGCATTGTGAGGACCACAGGGCCCCGTGTGAACTAGGGGTACTCTGTATCAGCCCTCTTTTTAAAAATGTGCATGCGTCCTGTGACCCAACATCTCATCAAACAGTTGATGGATCAGGAGACTTGTCTAAGGTAACAAAATGCCTGCATCACACCCACCACTAAATGCTAGTGATGCACCGCTAATAGGTTGGCCATAATCCATAGTATTGGCGCCAAGTTGGAGTCGGAAATAAGAACCTAAATTCTTTTAAAATCTGACTGTTTTCCAAAGTGAAGCTGACAGGACCTTGGTTGTGTCATGCTTACGCTATTGGTGCTTTGGGTGGCATTGTCCTTCCAAAACATCACATTGACAAGTTCCTGGCGGTGCAAAATCATTCAGCGATAGTCTACTATGATTTTAAAACATAAAACAAAATTAAACCTACATTGAAGGCTTGTTGACTTTCATTGGAAGGGTGGAGCAAATTCAACTCTATCCGCACCTCGCATTAGGGATTCCTAACATGAAACCTGGCTACCTGGAATATGATATATCTTTATAAGGATGCATGTAAAGAGCGCAAACCTTGCTTGAGAGCTTCAGAGCATAGTGCATAAAAACAAGTAGGCTGGGAATCGCAGCCAAATGTAGAGACAGGAGTGATTCACAGTAAGATACAGTATGCGGGGGGATGTATCATCTTAAAGGCAGGCAGCAGGTAGAGGGCTCTTGTTAGTGACTCGTGAGGAGAGGTGTGCTAGCTAACAAATTAACAGGAACAACTGAGCCACCGTAAAGCCAAGGGTCTGGCTTGGCCCTAAGAGCCTGTGCATGAGCAGAGCCCTGAACATGTTTGGCAGGTAAAGCATGCAACACACATATTGTAAAAAATATGATAAAGTCTCTTCAATATTAAAAAAGCGTTGTAGGAAATTGGGTTACTGGTTGGAGGGGGGGTGAAACCCCTACTCAAACAGCAACCACAATTTCTGTAGGCGTGTGAAGTCACAAGCAATTCCAAAATTAACCTGTGCTTAACTGTCTGGTAGCTTGTCACAAAAGCAGTCAGGCTTAACTTAGAGGCAATGTGTAAAGTATTTATACACCATTTAAAACAGTGATAAAGTGAAAACACAACACAAGAAAAATCCCACACTAATTTAGTTAAATAGAGTAAACTTTTATAAATTGTTTAGACCAAACTGAAACCGGGGATATGCAATTTAAAAGATGTATGTAAAAATAGTGCCTAGAACCACAAAGCCCCAACTGTGGTTATCTGGTTGCCCTGACTGCGATGGAGCGTAGGTCGGATACAGGGACCAAGTTTGGGTAGCTGAACAAAGTACCTTAAAACCTGTTTACGGAGCGTTGTGAGATCTTGCGTCTAGGATGCATTGCACAGCCGCGGTTCTGAGTAGCTACGGGACTGTGATGCAGAGTCCTGCATCTTTGTCAAGGATGCCGTCAGCAAGGGGCTCGCGATTGAAAATATACAATCCTGTCTACCCACACAAAGGAGTGGGCAAGCTAAGGTGTGAATCATATTTGCCTGTCAGAGGTAGCCTCTTTGAACCTGGGCCATCTGCAGCCACAGCCCCACAACCATCCTGACGGGGGAGGTCACATCGTCTCGCTCAAGAAGGCCTTTTGTTCCCCTTTCCCCGAGAACCATTCACACCACCTGACAGAAGGGTAGCTGGTTGTCTCGGGTGACAGCTGCTATAGTGAATCAGAAACGGCTACTAGAAATCTGGGGCAAGAAAGTGGTGACTTTCTAAATGCACCTCTGTATTAAAAGTTACTTTAAATCTGATTCAGTATTGAGTTGGGTTTAATGTAATAATTAATTTGATACCTTCGAGTATTATATTTGGTGGTCCCAAATGGAAGTTGGCCCTTAGCGGTTGGGCTAGTGAAACCCAATTTTAGCCAATTGGACTACCAGCCTTGCGACAGTGAAAATGACAATTGCGAGTTTTCACCGTCAGGACATGCAAAACATAAAAGTAACATGTCCTTATTTTTATTGTGTGGCACCCTGTCTTATGGGCTACTGAGGCCTTCCCTGGGTTTGGCTTATAGATATTAAAAATGAAGGTTTTGACCTGCCAAAAGGGTTCAAGTTGTACTGCCTGGTTAGTATTTTTAAAGCTGCCAGATTAGGCTGCGGTGGCAGACATAGAGCCATCTCGTCACTTTGTCACTGGAACGGTTGCCCAATAAGTGCTGCTGTCCATTAGTGCGGTAACTGCAAACACAACAATGATGGACAGAATGTGGATCAATGTCACACATTCACCCCAGTCAAAAGATCTGGGCCCAAATCCATCGTTTTTCCACTCCACACCACCCTGGGTTAGACAATGGCGATATGCAAATCAGCGCTGACCCTGTTGCCCCATGGGAACAGTCCAGTCCGAACTACAAAAGCCATGTCCTTCCCAGAACGGAAACAAGCATCCGAGGACCGGCCCGGTTTCGAGGTAACACCGCTCATCAGCCCGGCTAGCTTGATTCCAGTGGTGTGGAGTGTCTGGGACTCACGTCTGAGCATCCCCAGTACACTTAGAGCGGTAACTGCAAACACAACAATGATGGACAGAATGTGGATCAATGTCACACATTCACCCCAGTCAAAAGATCTGGGCCCAAATCCATCGTTTTTCCACTCCACACCACCCTGGGTTAGACAATGGCGATATGCAAATCAGCGCTGACCCTGTTGCCCCATGGGAACAGTCCAGTCCGAACTACAAAAGCCATGTCCTTCCCAGAACGGAAACAAGCATCCGAGGACCGGACCGGTTTCGAGGTAACACCTCTCATCAGCCCGGCTAGCTTGATTCCAGTGGTGTGGAGTGTCTGGGACTCACGTCTGAGCATCCCCAGTACACTTAGAGCGGTAACTGCAAACACAACAATGATGGACAGAATGTGGATCAATGTCACACATTCACCCCAGTCAAAAGATCTGGGCTCCACTTAATAGCTGGGAGAACTGAGGGCCTACCCTGCATTTTCCATGAACACTCACTGTTCAACTTATTCACCTTTAGTCTACAACACCATAAACATCTGTTGGACCAACAGGTGTGCTCAACATGGTTGTTTAAGCTGTTGCTGGTAGGGAGGACACAAAAAACGTGTCCCTGCTCTATTCACTACTCAGTAATCCTCATTGCTTGTTTATATGGTCTGGTACTACCCAAGACCTCCTCCCTTTAATAAACCAAATACCCTTGGGAAATGGGGTCCCTCCCAGCTCCAGTGGGGGCTCGCCGCCCCCTTTCTCCCCAAGGCAAACAATGCAAACACCACAACTGTTTGGATTAGGGGTCGTAGTAACCCCAGCCGTATTTTATTACATAAAATTATCAAAAAACATTAATATTCTCATTATTTACATTATGTACAATAGGCAGAAAGTCCAATACATTGATAGGTTAATAAATATTGAATTCAGTCTACCTCTTGGCTCCCCACGTGACTCCCTCCCCGCGCAGCCGAGTCAGGCGCTGCAGCGGGTGGCAGGCGAATCGCCGGGACACCAGGGCCACGCCCACTGAAATAGGCCACGCCCCTTTACACCGTCATATAGGATGTGCTGGTTCCGGAGGCGCAGCGGACGGGCGCAGCGGGCGCGCCGGCGGTGCGCCGAAGGCGCGCCAAAGGCAAGCCCGTCTGCGCCCGCCCGCGACCAGACGGGACCAGGGGCCATCAACCCTGGTTCTCCCACTTCCCAGGGCATGACATATAGCTCGACAGCCTTATACAGCATTGGAAGAACAGCTGTTGCACAGTGTACACATACATTTGCTCCTACAGAGCTTCCCCCCCGCTGCCCGGACTGCAAACATTCCTTTCGGAACGCTCCGTTGGCCCCAGCACAGAAATATAGCATGTACGCACTAAACTGCCGATCACTGCCAAAGCACTGCACACAAATTGCCATGCTGCTCAAGGAGCACAAGCCAGATGTGCTCTTCTTAACAGAAACGTGGCTCACGGCTCAATCGGAGCCTGACATAGTCGCAGCCTTACCAGCTGGCTACCACATCCTCAGACTCGACAGACCGGAAGGGAGAGGGGGTGGTCTGGCCATCATTACAAAGGACCAGTACCACTGCCGTACTACAGCAGATACTATCCCTGGCTGCGAGTGTCTGGAATTCTGCATAGAGTTCAACGCAAATAACTCCTTCTCCGGCACGTTGATTTATCGTCCCCCCGAGTCTGCAAAACTATTCCTTAGATCTCTCCCAGAGATCATAGCAAAAAGAATTCTATCGGCGGCCAATTACACGGTGTTGGGAGACCTCAATCTCCATTTCAATTCACCGTCAGACAACACTGCTAAGGAGTTAACAGACGACCTTGGAGCCCTTCAACTGGTCCAGTTGGTCACAGCCCCGACCCATGAAAAAGGCAACCTTCTGGACCCTATCTTTAGCAATTGCTCGGATCTAATTGCTGACCAACCCACCCCCCTTCCATGGTCAGACCATTTTCTTGTCCCGCTTACCTGGGTTACCCATAAAGGTCCCCAACTACCCCCTCAAACTACAATTAGGAGAAATTGGTCAAAACTCCCCGTGGAACCCTGGAGACGTGATCTAGACTCCACCCGTCCGCCACCCTGCCCAGACCCCAACGTGGCATATGGAAACTATGTAAGCTGGATCACGAAATCCTTGGATTCACTCCTCCCTCTTCGCAGATCGTCCTCAAAGCGAGTGCAGAAATCAGCTCCCTGGTTCTCCGACTCGCTAAGAGAGCTAAAACGCCTTTGCAGGCAACGAGAGAGAGCCTGGCGCTTAGACTTTTTCCCGGAAAAAAAGGCATCCTATAGAGAGGCGATCAAAGCTTATAAAGAAGGGGTCAGGGCAGCCCAGACTACCTACTACTCCGACAAAATCTTGGAAGCCAAATCAAAGCCCAAGGAAATTTTTAACATAATAAAACAATGCACTAGTGTCGTTACTGTTTCCCATCCGATCAAGACTCAAGAGCAATGCAATGAACTGGCGGAATTCTTCCACAATAAGGTGTTAAACATATACTCCACCTTTCCAGCCACGGCCTCAAACCATGAGGCGCCCGACTCATTCCACCTGGAAAACTTCCCCCCCCCCAGGCCAGCCTACTCCTGAGCCTACTCTTGATCATTTCCCCCTCCTAGACCTTGACACCTTAGACAAAGTGGCACGCCAAGTCAAGTCGGGCTCCCCACGCGACCCAGCTCCTCCGGAAATCTTGATGCAGGCAGGCGAAGCCACCCTCCCTGTAATCCTGGAACTGCTAAACCTGTCCTTATCTACATGCACAGTCCCCATTGCTTGGAAGCAAGCCATGGTACGGGCGCTCCTAAAAAAAACCAACCTAGACCCTGATGACCATTCTAACTACCGCCCCATCTCACTCCTTCCGTGGGCTGGCAAGGTGCTGGAGAAATACATAAATGCCCTGTTGGTCCAGTTTCTGGAGAATCACTCCCTATTACATACGTCCCAAACAGGCTTCAGACCAAAACATGGGACTGAAACCGCCTTATTAGCAGTCACCGAAGAATCTCGAAGGATACTGGATCAGGGAGGATCAGTGGCAGTGATCCTCCTTGATCTAAGTGCTGCCTTCGATACGGTCAGCCATGCCACTCTGCTGAACCGTCTCCAGAACATCGGAATCTCGGGAGATGCATTAAGGTGGTTCAGCTCCTTCCTAGCTGATAGATCTTTTCAGATCTTCGATGGCGACACAACATCTACCAGCAGGCCTCTCAGCTGTGGAGTACCGCAGGGCTCGTCTCTCAGCCCTGTATTATTCAACGTATACATGAAACCTCTGGCTGGGGTAGTCGAACCGTACGGCATTAAAATCGTGTCGTACGCCGACGATACCCAGCTAGTGGTTTCATTGGCCCAAGAGAACAACAGGCAATCCTCGGCCGGCCTGTTGAATTGTTTGGAGAACGTGAGGGAGTGGATGACCAATTCCTCCCTCAAACTGAACGGAGGAAAAACAGAGCTCATGCTCCTTGGCCCAGCTTCACCAGTACCCTTTACCTCCCTGTGGCCCGGTGGTCTAGGTGTACCCCCTACACCCAAGGACAGTGTTAAGAGCCTGGGAGTATGGCTAGACAACAAGCTCTCTTTCTCCACTCAGGCCACCAAGCTGTCCGCCACTTGTTTTGGCCTACTTAGAACGCTGAGGAAGGTCCTTCCACTTTTGCCCCTAGACGCCAAAAAGGTGGCGGTACAGGGCCTCATCCAGTCCCGTTTGGACTCAAACAATGCTCTCTACCTAGGAGCACCAGAGATGACCCTCCGGAAGCTGCAGGTGGTACAAAACTGCGCTGCACGTACCATACTCCAGATTCCACGAACCCAGTCAGCCAGACTTGGACTGAAAAGCCTGCACTGGTTGCCAGTTAGGCAAAGAGTGGCATTCAAGGCACTGTGCATTACGCATCGGGCCTTTTAGAAGACCGGATCAACAATTAACAACAGCCTTGTCACCCCCTACCACCCTAATAGGAACCTCCGGTCTATGGATGCTTTTCTGGCAGTTGTTCCCAGAGTGAAGAGAGCCAGGTCCGGGGGTAGGCTGTTCTCGCTGAACGCCGCCAAGCTTTGGAATGCCCTCCCCCTCGCTCTTCGGTCCACACCCGACCTGCTCTCATTCCGTAAAAAGTTGAAAACAGCACTATTCGCCAAACCCCGCTAGTCCTTACCTCCCTGCTCCATCACTTCTCTGCTTAAACTCAGCGCTTGGACGCCCCTGGGCAGCAACCGCGCTCAACAAATCGATAAATAAATAAATAAATAAATAGGTGCAAGATGTCAATTGGCTAACCATAACATGCTTCTAATACACAGGCATTCCTATCGTAATCTAAGCATTGATAGGTACAAGATGTCAATTGGCTAACCATAACATGCTTCTAGTACACAGGCATTCCTATCGTAATCTAAGCGATGAAGATATTCTCTTTCCGCGTATCCCTGTTAGAGCCTACGGCAAGGTCAATGACTGGCAGCCCCAGATCCTGATCAAGTTAGGTCCCAACCTCCTACCAGAGTGACCTTGTTAAGGGGGCCCTGCTTACTGGATGGATACCTCCCCGGGCCCCCCCTACGCCCTCAATGTTAAACTCCATAAAGGGACGCTGCAGTTATGCATCCTTGCGCCCTTGAGCGCATGCGCGAGCGGGAATTGGCCAACCAGCTTACTGGAAGTGAGACTTCCCTTCCCCCCTCACCCTTCCAGCCTACTGGCTGTAACTGCCCCTGGAGTTCCATGAGAGACCCTCTGTCTCCCCCTCGGGCGTCCCCATTTGATAACGGTGGTGATCGCTAAGGAACAAAAACTATGCTCAACAATCATGACCATACCGCCCCAGGCCAGTATAGTTGACCGACTATCTGGCCTCCCCCCTCTGCCTACTAGAAGGTCATGCCTTGCGCCCTCTAACCATGCCATTATGTTCTCCATGAATATCCGATTACCACAATTTGAGAGATGAACACCATCCTGCAGAAAAAAATGCTCCCCTCAGATGCACCCAATACCTATAGATTTAAGCTTCGGTCCTGAATAACTTTTCTACATTGTTGTTAATCCTCTTAACCGAATGATTAAAGGCCTACACAGACTCACCCCCTCTCCACTCTAATCTAGGAATCATGTGTGACCACACTATCATTGCCTCAGGGCATCTCTTTGCCAACCACCCTACTTCAGTAAGCAGGGTCTCAACTACGCCCCTCCTCCCCTGGTGCACCAGGTGGTTACCCCCTTAAATGCAAAATACAAACCGCAGGAGGCCCCTGACATTTTTTTAGGGCGCGTGTCACCAAGTCCCTTAATTGACTTAATCTCAGACCACCTTGCCCGTAAAACAAGATTTTTGCACCTGCCTGATGTGCCCTGACCTCATACGAACCTGCAACAAAGAACTTTTGTAACCTCCTTACATACGAGTGGCCGATTATCCACACATCTTGTTCTGTGTGCTCCCAGGCATGAACCTGGTCTGTAACGTGCGCTATGTGACCATGAATTGTTGACTGTTGTCTTCCTGCCTGAATGGATGTTGCAGTCTTTGTTGGACAGTGGAGCAATGCAGGCTTCCCCCCTGCGTCACAGGATGTAGAAACTGCAAATCAAACCATGAAAGAAAACCAACCGTCAGCGCATTAAACGCTCCAGTGGCGGCCCCTATCCTAAAGGAGTAGGTCCCAAAACTGCCTTGGTCCAAACCGGCTTCCTGCTTGGCTAGGCCCATGACCCTCTTAATCTGGAAGATAGTAAGCGGGGTCCCATCTGAGTGCACAAGTAATGCCCCCCCCCGCACCCCGGACGCTGCGCCAGAAATGACTTCAACCTGGAGATGGAGCAGAAAGCGCTTCCTTCAACTCTACGCAAGACCACCCCTTCCCCCCTGCCTTCCTGATCAGTTTTGGACCTAGGTATTGATATCAATAGGGAGTCCCCCTGAATCAGCATGTGCGCCAACTGCAGCCCCCCCCCCCTGCCAATCCATTTTGTTTTTTGCTACCACTTCCCCTATCCTGAAAGTGCCATAGAAAGCTAAACAGAAAGCCGTTTGGAACAAAAGTGTTTCCCCAGCTGAAGTACACACTTGGTGCAAGCAAACCATCCATCAGTGTGGCCAGTGTCTGTATACCTAAGGGTCTTCTTACGTCTGGCTACCATCCCTGTAGGCGTTGCCACCCTCTCAAAGCTTTCCGCACTATAAAAGTTCCAGTGGGATCCCGCTTTTCCCTAATTTTTACAAAGAAGGAAATAGCTGCAATATGTCGCCTTGCGGATGCTACTGAGCGCCCCTCATCTCTCATAGTTCTGAAATAGGAAACGACGGACCCACTGTCGTGCCATTTCTTCTCCCAACTGTCCCCCAAGAAATAACAGTAGGCCCAAACGCCCCTTCGTATGCCCTCCTGGTCCTGGGTGCTAGGCTAGCTGCCACGAGGTCCTATAACTAGGGGCACCAAGCTGCCAAAGCTGTTCTGGGAAAGGCGTTGGGTTCTCTGTCGCCTCTTGGTGAAGAGACCTGAATACGTGCATCTTAAAGCTAGAGAGCGCATCAGCGGCATGGTTCAATACTCCTGGCATATATTTGGCTCTAAACAGCAGATTCATCCTCATGCCACATCAGGATTATCTCCTTTAGTAGGTGCAAGATCATCTTACACTTTGCATTTTTGGTTATTGATACATTTCACAACAGCCATGTTATCAGACCAGAATACAACAGATTGGTTCCTCGGTTGTTCTGGCTATACGGTCAGGGCCACCAAGATGGGGAATAGCTCAAGGAAGCTTATGTTACTTGTAAGCCCTGTGTCCTCCCACCATGCTGGACCTAAAATGGTGCCAAAGCCCTCGCTACCCACTGCGTCCGTCATCAACCCTATCTCTAGGCTGGACCTGGGGGGACTGGGCCGCACAAACCTACCGTTGAAGTCACACAGGAATGCCTTCCAGATTCGCAAGTCCTGCCTGACCTTACTGGACAGTCTGGTGGTGTGGTGCTTCTCCCTGAGTCCTGACAAAGCCGGTGCGATGGTGCACGAGAAGAATGTATGACGTTACAATGCATACATTTACAACGCATGCCTTTACAATGCAGTTTTTACGGCGCAACATCCCTTACAACCCATACATTTATATCCAATGCCATTACAGCTACATTTACAATGCATTCCATTACATCGCATTATACCTTTACAACACATACCATTACAATGCATACCATTACATTGCATTTAAGGTAAGTGTTGGATAGTGTAGGGGTAAAAATTAGTATTCTAACTCCAGGGGGTGCAACAGTAGGGTATGTGTTGGATAGTGTAGGGGTACTATGCGTTGTATTGGTATGCGTTGTAATGACATGCGATGTAATGCCTGCGTTGTAGTGGCATGCGTTGTAAAGGATGTTGCGATGTAATGACTGCGTTGTAAATGTAGTGCAACGTGATGACTGTGTTGTAAATGTTATTTCCCGCGCGAGAAAGGTCGTGCCATTGGAATTTTTCTCAATGCAAAATTCAATTGCCCTACGACCTGATGTAGTGTAACCTTCTCCTTTGTCAAACACTTCTGCAAGACAGCCACAAAAGCCGTGGTTTTTTCTAGGGGCAGCCGTGACACTCCTTGCAACAAATCCAACTCTATCCCTAAGAATTCAATTTCAGTGCTTGGCCCCACCGTCTTACCCTGTGCCAAAGGTACGCCAAAGTCTCGCATGAGTGCACAGAACCTCTGCAATGCCCACCCGCAGTCCTGCGAGTTTGGTGCCCCCAAGAAAAGGAAGTCATCAAGGTAGTGTAGTACCCACTAGTGCCCTGTTGCTCACCTGAAAACCCATTCCAACAAAGAACTAAATTTCTCGAAATAGGCGCAAGATACCGAACATCCCATAGGCATACATTTGTCCACATAATTCGTCCCCCGGAATTGAAACCGCAACAGGTGAAAATCAAGTGGGTGCACGGGCAGCAGGTGGAAAGCTGACTCAATATCTGATTTTACCAACAACGCGCCCCGCCCCAACCATGACAAATCATCTGACTCCGGAGAACCTAGTCATTCAGGCTTCTACTTCCCAAAGTGAGTTCCCTACCGCCACGCCGGATAAGGAATCGAAAAAGCTGGAGCAGTTTGGCACAAGGTTACTTTCTTCTGCCAGCTTGGAGCTGCGATCAGTCAACACCGCATGCCTTTTGGGCCGCTACTCTCACACTGTGTGGGACACAGTGGCACAAACACTGCCCCAGTGTCCGGAAGAGGTTCGGGCTGTACTTTCCCAAGCTGTTGCAGAGGGGAAGGATGCCGCGAAGTTCGCCATTCGGTGTGGGCTGGACACCACGGACTCTTTAGGGAGAGCGATCTTCTCAACAGTGGCCCTGCGTCGCCAGGCCTGGCTGTGATCCACTGGGTTTTCAGTGGATGTCCAGAGTTCCCTTATGGAAATGTCTTTTGATAGTACTCGCCTGTTTGGCAATAAGGCAGACAGTGCGCTGGAGCATTTCAAAGACTCTCGGGCTACGGCCAAGTCCTTAGGTCTCTCCACTGCACTCCCGGCCACATCTACCTTACGGTCCTTTCATGGCCATGGAAGGGGTGTCCCTACACGTTCGTTCAGCCAGAAGCCTGCGCAGATCCAAACTCAGCGCAGCCGTGGGCGTGCAAGCTGCCGTGGCGGCACAGGGGGCCAACAGGTGGGTCAGTCCACCTCTGCTCCAGCAGCATCCGCCTCAAAGCCTTCCTAGTCCGAGCTTTCGGGTGCACCCCATGACTGTGAGTGGCAGGATTCAACATCCCCAAACAGCCCGGATGGCTGATTGAAGAACCGACGGAGAGAGCGGTGCTTCATTTTCCTGAGCTGCTTGCCAGGTGAGGTGAGGTATTCCCCCTTACAAATTAAGGAGGATAATGGAAGTGTACAGGTGACACTTTTCTCATTCACTAATGTCCTGTTTTTTCACATTCACTTCGTTTAGCAGTAGCAATTAAGTTTATGGGTCCTGAGGAAGCGGATGGTCTAATGACTGACCAGTCACCGCAGAAACATGTCGACCAGATAGCCCAGTCAGAAGGTATTTGCTTGAACCACCTGACTTTTTTGCACTATTGTTTTTAAATTTGGAGGTGCTTGACTCCAGAATAAAGTAATAATTGCATGCACCATCCAATTTTACTCTTACATATTTTTTTCACACTCATTTTTTGTGCACTGCTCACAGTTACGATTAAATCTCATTTTCCAGACATCCACCCATCACTCTGTATCCCCAATATACATCTATGGAGATAGAGTGGTGGTGATACTACTGTGGAGTAGACCAAATGATGTACTGGGTGCCTAAAATCGCGTAACTGATGGACATTTTTCACAGTGGTTAACTGTCCAGTCTGTCTTCTATCGTTCTTGTAGTAGCAGACACATAGCCAGCACTATTTAGCATGTCTCGAGCTCACTTTTTAGACCCACAGTTATTTGTTGTTCTTTAATACTTGTGTGGGGAGTATAACTGTGCTCTGGTCTTTAAATATTTCCCTTGAACCCTAAAAAAACTGTTTGTTGTTTGTAGGATTCAACATCACCTCCCCCACTGGCGTCCTGTCACTTTGGACAGGTGGGTGCTGGAAATTGTCCGAAGGGGTTACTCCCTCCCCTTCGAGTCTGCCCCTCAGCCATGCCACCTCAGTTCCACCGCATGTTGGGGGATCACTTTGCGATTCTCCAGCAGGAAGTCCCGGCCCTCCTGGCCAAGGGGGCCATTGAGCGCGTTCCTGGGCCAGATGTAGGACATAGTTGTTATTCCCACTACTTTCTGGTCCCCAAGAAGGACGAAGGGGGCCTGCGCCCCATCTTGGTCCTCAGGAACGTCAATCGCTTACTCCGGAAGGAGAAGTTCAAGATGTTGACTCTGGCTCAGGTCTTGGCTGCCCTCGACCTTGAAGACTGGATGGTAGCATTGGACTAGCAGGAAGCTTATTTTCACATCCCGTTCCTGCCGGTGCGGTTCATGGTAGGCCAAGAGCATTTTCAATTTGCCGTACTCCCCTTTGGCCTTACCAGCGCCCCTCGGGTGTTCACCAATGTGATGGCGGTGGTCGCAGCTCATCTGCGCAGGTCAGGGGTGTCAGTCTTCCCCTACCTCGACGACTGGTTGTTGAGGGCGGGCTCGCCCCAGACAGTCGTCACCCACCTTCAGACTACGGCCGACCTCCTGCATTTGCTGGGGTTCTCCATCAACGTGCTGAAGTTACACCTGAGTCCCTCTCAGAAGTTCCCCTTCATCGGAGCGGTTCTGGATTTGACGCAGTTTCGGGTTTATCCTTCCGAGCAGTAAGTCTGGAATATTCCGGCTATGTTTTCGATCTTTCAGCCTCTGTCCCGGGTTTCAGTCAGGATGACCCTCCGGCTCCTGGGCCTGATGGCCTCCTGCATCCTACTGGTGCAACATGCCAGATGGCATATATGGGCTCTGCAGTGGGACCTGAAGTTCCAGTGGGCACTGCATCACGGCAACCTGTCCGATCATGTCCAAATCTCGAAGGGCACTGCACGACAATTGCAGTGGTGGCCCACAAATCGTAATTGGGTCAATAGCAGATCCCTCTCCCTTCCCCAACCGGAGCACACAGTGGTGACGAATGCGTCCCTCCTGGAATGGGGAGGCCACTTGGGAGAGGCGGAGATCAGAGGCCTCTGGTCTCCGGCGGAGTCCTGGCTCCATATCAACCTTCTGGAGCTGCGGGCGATCCGACTTGCACTGAAGGCATTCCTTCCCTCTGTCCGGGGAAGTGTAGTGCAGGTGTTCACGGACAACACCACCGCCATGTGGTATTACAACAAAGAGGGCGGGGTGGGGTTGTGGGCCCTATGTCAGGAGGCTATGCGCCTCCGGACATGGCTGGAACATCAAGGCATTACCTTGGTGGTTCAACACCTGGCAGGTTCTCTGAACGCCAGGGTGGAAGAACTCAGCCCCCGGTGCTTGATGGATCACGAATGGCGTCTGAACTCTGACGTGGCGCAAGGTCTCTTTCAGCAGTGGGGAGAGCCTTGGTTAGATCTATTTGCCACCGAAGAGAACGCGCAATGTCATCAGTTTTGCGCTTTGGAATTTCCAAGGCCGCACTTCCTCTGTGACGCTTTTCATCGCGAGTGGAGTTGTGGTCTGTTGTATGCCTTTCCGCCTATTCCACTTCTGCCCAGAGTGCTGAAGAAGATTTGGGACGACCGGGTCAAAGTCATCCTTGTGGCTCCGGATTGGGCACGAAGATACTGGTATCCCGAGCTACTCAGCATGGCGATCGATCCCCCGATCCGACTGCCTCTTCGGGAGGATCTTCTGTTGCAGCAGCAGGGGATGGTCCTCCACCTGAACCTGTCCAGCCTCCACCTCCATGCGTGGAGATTGAGCAGTGACAGTTGACAGCTTTTGATCTTCATCCTGAAGTCTGTGATCTTATTCTGGCAGTCAGGCGTCCCTCCACTAAGAATGTATACACCTGCAGGTGGAACAAATTTGTGGCATGCTGCACAGCACAGACTGTGGATCCCCTCTCTGACCCTCTTTCTGAGGACCTTCTGTTCCTTCCATCCTTGGCCCAGCAGGGCTCTACTCTGGGCACTATCAAAGGTTATCTTTCGGCCATCCCCGCCTTTCTACGAGTTCCAGATCAGTCATCTCTTTTTAAGTCCCCGGTGGTTAACCGTTTTCTCAAAGGCATTAAACACACTTTTTTTCCTGTGCCTTTCATAATGCCTCAGTGGGACTTCAATCTGGTCTTGACTTATCTAATGTGCGCTCCCTTTGAGCCTCTTCATAAATGTCCTTTACGTCTTCTCACTCTAAAGACGGCTTTCCTGGTAGCTATCTATCACCTCTGCCAGAAGAGTGAGTGACCTCCAGGCTCTTTCTTTTAATCCTCCTTTCCTTTCTATTCATCCGGACAAGGTGGTCTTTCCTGCCAAAGGTTGTCACCCCCTTCCACATCGGGCAGACCAACACTTTGCCCACCTTCTTTCCGCCTCCGCATCCTTCAAAAGAGGAAGAGAGGCGCCACCGTCTGGACCCAAAACGTGCGCACACAACAGTTCCGGGTGGATGACCAGCTCTTTGTTGGCTACGTGGGCACCAAACAAGGTTGGGCTGTGCACAAACGGACCATCCCTCGATGGGTCGTTCTGTGCATCAAAGCATGTTACTCATTGGCTAAGAAGAAGCCTCCTGTGGAGTTGCGTGCCCATTCTACCAGGGCGACGGCAGACACTACTGCCTTGGGGACGCGGCGTTCCCTTGTAGGACATTTATCAGGCAGCTACGTGGACTTCGATGCACACGTTTACCATGCATTACTGCCTTCACAGTCAAGTCCGGAGAGACGGCTTCTTTGGCCGTTCTGTTCACCGTGACTTTCTGGTGTAATCTTGTTCGCAGACCCACCACTTGGGTTGGTATTGCTGGGGTATCTATTCTAAGGTAATGAATCTGTCTCTAACGTTTCTGTTTCAGATGCACAAGTTACTACATGTGTAACAATATATCTGTAAGAGACATTAGTTAGTGATCGATTCCTTACCGCCCCACCCATCCTCCCTGTTCTGCGAACTGATTTCTAGGGTTAAGGTCATCCCTTTCGGGGCCCTAGTTTCATGGCACCAGTGGTCAGTTTCTTGCATGGCTCTGTGTTCCTGGCGCGGAAAGTCGTGTCCAGAACTGACGTCAGCGCGCATGGGTGGCGCCTAAGTAGTCTCAGTGGCATCATCTCGGTGCTTACGACGCCAGCGACGGACTCGGAGCTGCATCACGCCACCTTCCGACGTGCAGGGGTACTGCTGACGAAAAACTTTCCGGATCCAGTCTGACACCTGGGGATATTCTAAGGTAAGAAATCTATTCTTAACTAATGTCTCTTACAGTTATATCGTTACACAAGTAGTAACTTGTGCTTTATGCAATGAGGAGAAAAAGAAAGCCAAACTGCACTGCAAAAATACCGGGGGCACACCCAGCAATGGCCCGGTCACCTCGTGTACCCAGCCTCCAGCAACCAGCACACCAGCGCTCAATGTACTGCCCCCAAAACACTCCCCAAAAACATACAAGAGGATCTTTTCCTAAAATGTACGGAGAGAAAATAAAAATGTCACCTATGCAGAGAATCAAAAATTATTACAAGAAAGACAAACCCATTAAAACTAGGGAGGGAATTCTTATCCCACCACCTAAAACTCCTGCCTCATTTATGATGATGGAAAGAGGCTACCATACCCGTGTATGGTTAGAAAATTGGATTGAGTATACAAAAAGTGAGGGAATACTAGCTTTCCCAGAAAATGGTACGTTCAGTGGGAGAATTCTTCAGAATTTAAGGACGAGGATGAATTAATTAGACACCAGACCCAGACTAACTCAGAATGAAGCTTTAGAAGAATAGGAAACAGGCATTTGAACAAGACAGATCTAGAAGTACTAGGAGTTATAGAGGATTCTATCCCAAACGAGTGCATAAATCATGTGAAAATCAGATGAAACAATGGAGACAGGCAATGGTCACAAAAGGACTGTATCCTGTATTAATATCAGAGGAACAGTTGGGAGGCAAGTGTACAGGAAAAACTAAACATTTAACAATGACAGGTTGTGGGGAATTGGAAGATGTGTTTATTGAAGATATCCTAACAAAGAATCCTCCGCCATATCAGGAGGGACCTAGTAGAACCACTCCAAGTGCACCCACTTAAGAAACACCATTAGTTCCTCAGATTATGCATGCCTCATTAAATGGAAGGATACTCCAGGAAAAACAAATAATGTGCTTCTTTTGTGTTCCTAATTCTGACATAATCTGCTAGAAAAAAATCGCTTTCCTACCCCCACTATCCAGCAAGATTGTCACATAAATGCGCTAACTTTGAAGTCAGAGAAAGAAAAGTAAACAGGAAGGAAGGCAGCCCCTGACATTTATCCTTGGTCTTTGAATGCACAGTGAATGTGAAATGATAAGACCAAGATTTATAGGCCTCTTTACAGACAAGGCGTACTTGAAAGGATACTCTAAATAAGGTTTTGGAAAGAGAAGGTATGAACTCAAACTGGACAGCCTTAAACAAATAAAGCCAGCAAATGGAAAGCCATAAAATGTGAGTTACAAAACCAATGGCAAGCAAAAGGCAGAATGTATTCTAGATCAACTTTCTGAATGTCTCCAAGATGTCTTTAGCAAACCAGACAGCTGTGCTCTCTGGTAGGCTGCGACTTTAAAACACTAATGGACCCTCACATCGGACTCAACCCCCCAATGAGCCTATGGTATTGAGACAAACACTCCTAACCCCACCAGTCCTTGTTGTATCCTATATCTGGATGCAATGACAAACAGCAAAATACAAGTCGGGCGGCACACCATGCTAAGCACAGATTTTTAGCTTATGTGTTTTTAAGCCACACCCTTATTTACATTCACCATGCCCCTTTGAGACACTCCCACACACACACACAGTTTTTTCATCCCACTTAAAGCCCTGGTTGTACCCACTGCTATGCTTCAATGTGTTTATGTTGCTTCTACGGTGTGGCTACGCATTAAACCATTGTAAGTTATAACTAGTCCAGATTTTCTTGAGCACTGGAGCTGTGGGCTATGCAAAGTCTGCCCATAGGTTACCTTGCCTCCCATTCAATTTCAAGCAGCAGCTGGTGAGCCTTGTAATGAAATGGCCTTTGGAGCATTAGCAATTAGTAGATTCTGTTAATCCAAGAGTTCATACCTCTAATTGGACATTGATTTTTATTGATTTATTGTGGTTTTTTGTTACAACTTGCTATCAGGAATGGGTTGTTCTCAGGTCATGGGGGTCCAACGAAAGCTATCTGACTTCAAGATAATCTAAAAGAGGCCTTCCTTTTTCATCAGTATAACCACCGTCCCCCCAAAAAGGGAGAGGGCAGCACGGAGAACAACAGTCTGATCCACAAAACAGCAAAGCTCTCGCAACCACAAAAACAGTGTGACACATGAAATTACAAGTGGCAATACAGTAGCAGAAAGCAGCAGATCTCTATATCCAAGTTCTTTTTCAAAAGATGTTTAATTGGATCCACAATTAGCCGACACGTGTTTCATCGTGTTAAAGTGGAGTCAACACGACTCTTCAGGGCTGGTAAAGAGACCTAGGCATCTAAGTTCGATGCCCAACTGAAAATAGGTCGTTAGAGATATCCTGTAAAGAATATTGACAGGTATGTCAATATATTCAATATGCAGAGAACCCCAGTTCCGGGTCTATAGCTGTGTATCACACAGCTGTGTGGTTATATTAGGAAAATGTTGCTCGTTTGCTCCAAGCTGAAAACTAAACACGTGTGGGTGTCTAGCCGTACCGGGAGGGGATCCGAAATTTTAAGGTTTCAAAAATTATTAGTTCCTGTAACTCGGTATCCCTCCTCTGTGTGTTCCCGGTCGCCGTGTTCCAAAGACGGATCGTCACAGCTATAGACCCGGAACTGGGGTTCTCTGCATATTGAATATATTGACATACCTGTCAATATTCTTTACAGGATATCTCTAACGACCTATTTTCAGTTGGGCATCGAACTTAGATGCCTAGGTCTCTTTACCAGCCCTGAAGAGTCGTGTTGACTCCACTTTAACACGATGAAACACGTGTCGGCTGATTGTGGATCCAATTAAACATCTTTTGAAAAAGAACTTGGATATAGAGATCTGCTGCTTTCTGCTACTGTATTACCACTTGTAATTTCATGTGTCACACTGTTTTTGTGGTTGCGAGAGCTTTGCTGTTTTACAGTTTATGGTAATCTTTGGATTGTCTAAGAACGGTTTTAGGGTCATTCCGTTCGCCCTTAACGCACCACACAATTGAATTCATTTCCCCACATAGTGTAACGTACACTTTAGGTAGAGCGCCATCTTCTGAAATTTCTTCAAAACCCTATCAGCTGTTGATCTAACAGTCTGATCCACGCCCAACCCTGGATCTCAAAACCCAGACAACATTCATGCGCAGATACGGTTTCACCAAATTCAGTGCGTTGGTGAACATTAGAACTTTCCAGCAGCCATGCTCACGGGCGGCTAAGTGGGGTGGCTGTACTCACAAACGAATACTTAACAAAACAAAGATATATATTTTGTTTATTTATTCCATTTTTATAAAGCGCGGACATTACCCTAAGGTGTCAGAGCGCTGTACAATAGAGCTAGTTACGTTACAAGAGAAAAGTGGTACAAAATAGAATATTCCACAGCGAAACCGGAGACTAAAAATGAAGGGTACACAAAATCCAACACAGCATTGCAGGGGTGAGGCGCGCATTAACGCAACTAGGCACTACAGAAAACATACGAAATGAGCAAACCTAGAAATGAATAGTTAGGATCTTCATTTTCACCATTACTATGTTGCTGCTAGCGGATAGGCCGTGGCTATCGAATCTTGTTGATGGTTTTCTGACCACACCTGAAGGCTCCGCACTCAGACGCGTACGTAGCGCGGTGTCTCCGGAAGGGGCGGGGCCAGTGTATTTCCACTCAACCCGACCGCGAGGACGCAATAGCTGTCACTCGGCCGGCGCGTGCCACCGGGCCTGGAATGCCATGGTACTTTCCCGCAGGAACGAATGCGCATTCGGCCATATCTGGGTTATGGATTTTGTTCGAGCGTCCAAGCCCCATTAGCCATAAGGTCGGGGGTGTTGGGGGCAGAGGTCAGCAGGCAGGGTCACTGCAAATGCCAACCCCCCAGAGCGCTTCTGGTCATAAGACTAATTGCTTTTTGTAAATCAGGGCAATTAACGAGAATGGATTTAAAGGGGACGCGCTGGACTCGCTGCCCTGAGCGAGCCTGTATTGCAGATGCCGAGACACCTTGGAGTCTGCAGTCTATTGAGGCAGTCTCCCCTCGGACAGCCAACTCAGAGCTGGATCTCACGTGCTCTGTTAACATCTATATTTAAAGTCCAGCACTTCTTTTGTGCACGTTACAACTGAGTCATCTTTTAATACTGAATTGATCTGAAATCGGAATTTCTGTCCAAATCGATTAAAACTCATCTGGACAAACCTAGCGTAATGTATTCCCTTACAGAATTCGGAATTCATATGCAGAATTTGGTGAGGTAACACCTATATTTGTGTTATTTCCTATTTCTCAGGGGGCCGACATATGGTGATTGCTTTATCACAGAATGACTACTGCCCACAAGGCCTGTAATACCGTCTGCAGTATTACTGTACCGAAATTACTATGGATCGCCTAATGAGGCCTTAGTGTGCTTGGCTGCATGGTTTTAAATATATAACCCATAGGTGATCTGCAGCTCTATACGTACGTTTATTTGTGTTCTGAGATTAGATTTAGCATGTGTGCACTTTCGTTTTTCTAAATCCTTGTGCCTTTGCGCATCCACTGAAACTTCCATTAGCTTCAGTATCCTGAAAAGTTAAAAGAAAATAATCTCCTGAGGTATATCTGGAAAACTCCACGTTCACCTTCCAATAATACTAATACAAATTGTATATAGCACACAGCTACTTCACCTGGAGTGCCCCGGCGCTGAAGTCTAGCTAGGGTGATCAAAACAGCCCAGAGGTGTAGGGGAAAAACCTATTTGAATAACTACGTTTTTACAAAACACCATTTCAGTCTTTGCCTGTCTCAAGGGAACAGGGGAGTGAATTCCACAGCTTGGATGTGAAAAAACTAAAAGGAATTGCCCCGTACGCCAACTTTCTTTACAGCGGGGACATGAGCCAACAGGGCCCCGGGTGACTCGAGATGCCTACAAGGATAATATGGCTTAAAGGAAGGGTGCAACTAGCGGGCACCTGTATTCGAGAAGGTCCTGTAAGAGTAGCACAAAGCTTTAAAGGAAAAAAGCTTCTTCACAGGGCGCCAGTGCAATTTATGAAGTGCAGGGCCCAATGAGGTCGTCTTCGAAGATTCAGCAGCAGTCGAGCTGCAGAGTTTCGTACGCGCTAAAGTCTCATCAGGCAAGATTGAGAAACTCCCAAGTATAGAATGTTGCATTAGTCCAGCCTGGATATAACCATTCCCTGGACTACTGTTTTCTTGGCAGATTCAGACAAGAAGCAGATGATGGTGAGTGATCTGAATACCCCAAAACACTTGCCCACCAAAACTGTAATCTGGCTATTAAATATAAGGTTTTCATAGACCCAAATGGCCAGGTTTTTGACCTTGGGCTTTGGCGAAGGAAGAGTCCCAAGCGCGTATGGCTGCCAGGCAAGAGACAAAATTGAAGGCTGCTTGCTCAGGGAAAGGACCTCAGTCTAACCTGCATTCAGTTTCAGGCAACGGAGGTCCATCAATTGGGCAACCTCTATCAAACAGGCCCTCAGAGGAATGGCCGAATTGGCTGAATTCCGTGACACTCAAGCAATAAGCTGAGTATCATCGGCGTACAGTATGATCTTAAAACAATGTCGCTGAATGATATCAGCCAGGGGGCGCATATATAGATTGAATAGAGTAGGGCTCAAAGAAGAGTTCTGAGGCACTCCCTGCTGTGATGGAAGTACCTGGAATTCAGAGGGTTTCTACAGCACCTGAAAGGTACTGCCCTGCAGAATGGAGGCCAACCAGTTCAAGGCCTTATAACCAATAATGCCACTCCATGACTTCTCTAGTAGGAGGCTGTGGGATATGGTGTCGAAGGCCACACTCAGATCTAACATTAGCAGTGCAGCTGTATCACCTCTGTCCAGAATCTGCCAAATAGACTCTGAGTCAAGCTGCAAAGCCGAAAACTCCACGCTTACCTTTCATTTGCGGCCGGCATTCATGTCATGGACACCAATGGCACCCATTGGCACTGCCCAGCACTCTATTATTAATCTTTTGCAATTCAAGATGGCAGAGTTTCAGAATGCTGCAAGTATTGCCGGAAACGTCCATGAACCATCAATATTAGATTGTAACATTTGAGCTCTTCCAGATTTATTCTTTTAATTTTCTTCCATAACCGATGAGCACCAAATTAATTTTTGCCACTCTTAGCCGGTAGCAGCTTTAGGTAAAGACATATAAGCATTAATATACTGATTAAGTACATTTTGTAACTTTTTTTGTAATTGAAAAAATAATTTCTTCTTAAATATAATTGTTGGCACCTTTATATAGTAAAAGAAAGTCTCTCCAATTGTCTCGGTCATATCTGGCTTATTCTGATCTAGTTGTTAAGGAGCTTATTAGCAGATGTGTTTGCACACTGACGGCTGTGTGTCCTAACCCTTGTTTTGTGCTACTTTGGATGTACAAATCTGTTGCAGTGCAAAATGGGTGTTCAGTAGGTTTTCAGAATTCTACTGAATGGGCTATGAATGCAGATGTGGAGGCCAGTGAGTGAAAGCAGACCGACATTTATCCTGATGTATGCAATCACCAAATTACAACTTTTCTTCCTATAAAGCATTCCCCGTCCTTTTGGGGGTGGGGGGGGCAACAACTTCATTAAATAAGGGCATTCTTTGAATGGCTTTTGGAGCGCATGCAGCAATCTCCTGGGCATTGTCTGTTCCCAGTGCTGAGAACCCACATTCACAAGGTGGATCCGCTTCTTTGGGGATAGGATCCACTTTGCGCCTGGATGCTACCCTTTTTTGGGAGTTGTTATATGATCAAGGGTTTTCGATTGCAAACTACTGATCAATGGCATTGTGATCCAGAAAAGACAGGGGTGCCACGTGCACTCCCCCTACTCCATCCGAATCTCAATCAGTTGCAAAGTGTACTAAGCAAGTCAGTGAAACATTTCCAACTTGCAATTTACCTTTTATACATTGTGACTTATCATTTTGTATTTGCAAACATTGTGATTTTGCAAATCGCAGGTTTTGCAAGTCTGAAGACATCAGGCCCAAAGAGTCTTAAAATCCCTTATTAAATGAGACTTTTCCTTAGTAGACAGAGGCATTCTGCAGTCAGGACCCACCCTTTCTCCAAATGACTTCCTCATCGATTTGAGGTGACCAACTTAGCTCTTGAGAAAGAGACTTTACATTTTGAAACAGTAATGGACGCTGCAACATTTTGAGCGACGTGGAGACCTCCTATTGTAAAGTCATGCCAACCACCTGACATTGTAGCATGTAAATTCACAAACACATCTTACACTTGAAGCAACTTAAGTTACAGGGATTATCACATTTTATAGGGCATCAATGAATTTAAAATGGCGTATACGTGGTAACGGTTGGCAACCGTCCCGGTTATCCATACTGTAGAATATATGGCAAAATAAGGTTTACTTTTTAGTGGCACTGTACCAAGTATACTATAATATTTACAGTGCCATGGAGGCTTTAAGTGGCCTATCTGTGGACACCATAGTATTTAAAGTGGTGCAAAAGCTTTACTGTTTAAAGATAAGATAGTCTCATTGAAGTATCAAATGAAAAATATCTGTGCTCATGGATACCACAGAATTTAAAGTGGCCGATGCTTCAGCTTTCAAAGAGTTTCCTTTAATAGCGACACAGATTCGGTGATGCCATTTTAGACTTTTTCGTTATTCAGCTGTGGTCACTGTGGAAACTAAAGTATTGGGAGTTTTGGACAATGAAGACTGTAAAGGATACCTGTGATTTAAGTTGTACCATCACTTTTCAGTTAGACATCTTTAAGAGCATATATATTCGATTCAAGAATGCTTACGATTTCTATGTTGTTCGTAGACGAGGCAGCATTTAAACCAGGGCAATAGGAGGACTTTCTTTTATTCTGCACTTACAGCAGGATGGGTGGTATGGGATTTAAAGTCATGTATGTGCTGGACATAATAGGACTAAAATGAGTGCTCGCCACATGAAATGTTAAGCAGGGTAGTAAATGCCTCTTTCAGTTAGGGCAGTCCAAATTGGTTCTTAAACGTTGAATCTGTGCTTGGTTGTCAGGATAACCACTGATAATGTAAAGGGTTCCCAGTTAAATTCACTGCATGTGAATTTATCCCGCGTGGTTTTCTGGAAAATATGACTTGGTAGCAGCTCAACATTTGGTTACCATGGTTTAAATAAACACAGATTAAAAATAAATCAGGTTTGAGTAAACGAAACCAATCTATATTTTTAAACTAAATAATTGATCTTGGGAGTAGTTTCAAATGTCTTGGCTGTTTAACTAGACTCTCTATTTAGTATAATTCGAGTTGAATTCAATCACTTTTCCATTTAATTTGTGGAAGGGGTGAATCATATAATATTTATTGTTGATGAATGTTCCAGGGAACCATAGATTCAAGAGAGCTGGCAGGCCTTGAAGTGAGCTAGCTGTTCAAGGAAGAAGGACTATTGCAACTATGTTAGAAGATACTTAATGCAAATATGACTCTTCACACAACACTAAATGAGGATGACTGTATACATGAATACAGAATAGAGATAAGGCCTTTGACTGCCAGGGCCCCTGTTGCTGTTATGCTATTAGAGTTACTCCTGTTGTCTGCCCCAGTCCTTTTTGGATGATCTTATATCAAATCACAATAATAACTACAGAGAGAAAGCGAGAGTGTGCATTGGGTCTGCCCCTTCCAGCCATTAGCTTTCGGGTTTTATTGATGGTTTGCCATTACTTGGTTAGGCTGTCCATGAAGGCCATGATATTTTGTGGATGGTTACAGTGCTTGTTTAAGTGTCCATTAGGTCTTGGGAATGGGACATCTAGTAGTCATTTTGGTAAATTACAGTTGGGTATGAGGTTTGAGATATTTATTGTGCTGACATGACAGGCAGGTCTGTGCCTTTTTATGTTTAGAGGGTTTGTGCTGTTTGAATGCATTTGTCTGTCATAAAGACACAGTGCTATTCGCTATTCACCCCTGGAATTCATTTGTTTAACTTTGCTGTTCTTGATAACCTTTTGTTGGATTTATGTTTTTGTGTGGTCCACAAAAAAGACGTGCATGCACATAGGCTTACTTAAAGATGTTATGAACAAACTGGCTCTTTGTTAAAAGTATTTATTATGCAGTATTTTTCGGATTTTGCCTTTTAAATCCACTACTTACTGCCTAAATGTAATTTCTGACTGTTTATCTTATCACTTTGAGGGTACACCTCAACTATGTTTATGCAGGCAGCTCAGCAAAGGGACCCTTCCAGCTTTCTTAGTATTGTTAGAAAAAAAAAAAGAGTTTTGAGTAATCGGGATATGGGGGCGCTCATGCAAAATAAACGTTAAAATCCTCTATCAACAATAATGGTGCAAGCAGGGAGGGGAGACCCTTGAAAACCCCTCAATTAAGGCGTGACAAAATCAACCTTACATACATGAACACAAAGTCCTGCGCACTCAAAAGGAGTCTCAATAGCAATGTAACAGTAAATAAGATTGCATAAACGAGAAATTCTTTAAATCCAGCGTAGTTTTCATGGAGGTTCATATGTTTCTCCTTTTTATTAGATCATCAAAAGGTAATAATATACAGCCAGCCGACACGTGTTTCGTTGTAGGCCTGTACATACACAGAGACTACAACTCTTCAGGGCTGGAAAATACAAAATGAATAACCTAAGTGGAAAACCAATTAATGCATTTCCAATTAGAGCTGAGTGATAT
Organism: Lissotriton helveticus; assembly: GCF_964261635.1. NCBI lineage: Eukaryota > Metazoa > Chordata > Amphibia > Caudata > Salamandridae > Lissotriton > Lissotriton helveticus. The sequence goes on from NC_136057.1 coordinate 1,864,795,670, forward strand.
CAACTCAATCAAAAAATGATAGTCGACAAGGAAATCTCCGTGTGTGGAACCCCGTGCGATTAATAAGACGGTGAAATCACAAGATAACACCACAAGGTCAAAGTGACCAAACGATGTTGTCCACATTCTTGGAAGTCAGTATTATTATATACAACACCCAATAAAGAAACCTATAAGAACATCACCCGTGTGTGTGTATAAAGGAAACAAACATGTGGGCCCCAGCCAAATCATTAACAGATCAAAAAGTTTAAACAATAAAAGATTTTTGAAACGAAACCACAGAAGAAAAGAACAACACATACAAAATTACATAATAACAAGTCACAATTATAATACCTCGATAGCTGTGACATCAATATTTGGGCTGATCAAGAAGAAATATAGGTAAAAAAGGGAGGGAAAAGAACAGCAAAAGAAAGGGATTAATGCTCCAAGATCTGTAAATCGATCTACCCTCTTCATCTTAGTATTAAATAACATCCGAAGTGTAACTTACCCCAGTTCCGGTGATAATTCCAACCCGGAAGGGTAACCCTTGTCGTGTGACACGTCAAATAATCCTCACTGTAAAAATATAGGGGTCATGTACTCAGTAAGAGGTAAACGAGAGATGTATATAAAATTACAAAATCCCCCTTGCAAATTAAAACCACAATCACGCTTGGGGTTGTGCATCCGTCTCCGGATAAGCCAAATATGATTAAAAAAAAAGTAATTTGTCGGTCCAATAACAATTCGATTATGGTGATAAACTGTTTGCTCGACAATTATCTCTAAGCCCTAATATCTACAAACATCATTGACATATTAAATAAAGGTGGCAAAATTCCCTGACACGTCCAATATTCTAGAAGTGTACTGAACATATTCCTAAACACAGACTCGCGTATTATAAAGAAGTTAAACATGTCTTACCCGTTACGTATAAAAAACAATCCAATGCGTACATATCAATCCATAAAGTTCCAAAGTTCAAATTAAGTCGACTCGTATTCCATTCGTAAGTTTCCAATTTAAGATCGTAACCACTGGTGTATGTGGTACGGAATCCTTAAAAAAAAAACGAGGGAAATCAATCGTAAGTTCCTGTGACCCCTAAGCAGAAGGTAACTATTTCTGATCCAAATTGCCTAAATGTGGTTAAGTCCAACTTCTATAGAAACGTGAAGCATTACCTGATCCCCATACATGTAGACTTAGTTATATACATTTTTGATTTGTTGACATTGGACCTTTTAAAACTAGTATTGACGCACCGGGCGCTACTCCAGTGTGTGACCGGGTAGCGTTCTAGTCTTTCATTCCGCGGCATCTCTACTTATTTACCACTTCCGAGTTGAGACCCGGTTCACTTCCGGGTTTTTGGACGCCAGTAGAACGAGGGCGATTGTGCCACAGGTAATGCTTCACGTTTCTATAGAAGTTGGACTTAACCACATTTAGGCAATTTGGATCAGAAATAGTTACCTTCTGCTTAGGGGTCACAGGAACTTACGATTGATTTCCCTCGTTTTTTTTTTAGGATTCCGTACCACATACACCAGTGGTTACGATCTTAAATTGGAAACTTACGAATGGAATACGAGTCGACTTAATTTGAACTTTGGAACTTTATGGATTGATATGTACGCATTAGATTGTTTTTTATACGTAGCGGGTAAGACATGTTTAACTTCTTTATAATACGTGAGTCTGTGTTTAGGAATATGTTCAGTACACTTCTAGAATATTGGACGTGTCAGGGAATTTTGCCGCCTTTATTTAATATTTCTTAGTATTGTTGTCTAAGATTTTCTCTCTAGGTCATCTGGAGGCAATACGTAAATAGGTGCCCAGCTATGACCAAACACTTCCCCTAAAAAAAAGCCGGACCTGTTGGATTTGCAATTGTTTTTTTAATTCTGTGACTGATTTTGCCCCACCATTCCTGCTGGATGTCACTCCTTGTGTGAAGGAAGACTTCTACCTATTACGCCGGAGCCTCTGCCTGACCAGTTTAATCATGTGATCCCTATTTACTTTATTGCATTAGCTTTTGTATTAATGAATACACACATAACAATTGGACTTAGCTTGCGGATTCTGTTACTGTGCACTTAGTTGCATTTCAGAGTAACTAAATTATGGCACATTCATCAGCCGCAATGCATTCTTTGCACAAGAGCAGCCGTTCCCGCTAGACTTATCTCAGGTTGTGCCCTAATGTAAAAGCTGCTACCCCTAGTTTCCTTAAAGAGCCTCCCACTCTGGACACCCTTCATACGCTTCACACAGCCTCCACTCAAAAACACCTGGTATCCATCTTCTATTATACAGCCCAGAATGGGGCACCGGACCTAGATGGGTGTGCGCGCACTGGATGGGAGCTGGATGTACCAATCATAGACGAGCAGTGGCGGACCGCTGTCTGCAGACAGGATGAACAGCCTCTAGCAGCCGGCTTCGAATAATACATTATAAGTTTCTACATAAAATGTATTACACACCTGTCAGAATGCACCGCTATCTCCGCCCTATTATTATTACCACTGCGTCCATGTGACATGGAAGGGATAGACTTTCTTCACCTCACATGGTCATGTAGCCTGATGCAGATATACTAGCAGGGGGTCTCTACTGCCCTCTCTCTCATGACCGACCGCACTGTCAATCTTTCCGAGGTAATGTCCCTATTTGGACATATACCTTGCATAAAACCCAGTTTTAGGAAATATGTGCCACTCTGCCTACTCCTAGCGAAGGGGAGGATTGTGTGTAGGTGGGGAGGGGGAATGCCCTGAAATTTAAAGAGTGGCTGAATGATCTAACCTGCTGGAGGGGTGAGTTGACCACCTATGCAGAAATGCTCCCTCCGAGCTCTAGGCCCAAAGATATTTGAGACCCCCCTACAAAATTACCTACTGACTTGGTCCTCTGACTCATCTGATGAAACCTTCCCACGTCCTGACCAGGGAATGCGACATAAGTTGCTGTGCAATTGGGGGGGGGAGACAGCACGTGTAGCTATGGCTCTTGATATATGACACACTCATCACTTCTTTACATAGATAGTGTCCTGGCAAGAGCACACACCTCACATGATCAATTATAACTTTTCCATTGAATGCGACAATGTTCTGTATCATATGTAACCTCCGATGGTCAGACCTTTACCTACGTTATGATGTCAGCACATAGCTGGGTTTGGGGGAGTTGGAGGTAACTTGTCGAACAACATAATTTACAAAGAATCTGGAGAAGATGTATGTTTGTGTTTGTAATGTTCATTGAATGCTGTTGGCTTGATATCCATTTGTATGCTGGAAATCAATAAAGATATTTAGAAAAAAAGAGGCCCTTAATTTGATATCGGACGTAAAGCCATCTGACAGCTCGTCGAAGGCTTTCCGCCCGATGTCATAGGTTTCCATATGACCGCCTTAATATGATACTGGCAGTCGGAAGGAAACCAGCGGGGGAATCCCGCTCCGCTTCCGACGGACTCACAGAGTCTGTCGAGGCGGCGGGTGGAAAAGTAATCCCCAAATGGGAAAGGAGCCAGCCTCTGCTTTGTCGTCGGGATTACTATGTTGCTTTCCGCCTTCCCTTTCATGGTGGTCTGCCCGTCATGTAAAGGCAGGTGGAAAGTGACTTGGGGCCCCTTAACATCCCTGCACCATGTGGCAGGCACTGCATGATGCCTGCCACATGGTGCAGGTATGTTTGAAAACATAAATTTTTCTAATGTGGGTTGTGCAATAGACCTTTTTCCGGCCGCTGCACAAGCTGCAATGGAGAAATGGAAGTTTACCACCGCCTCATCGGCGGTCGCATTCAGATGCGTCAGATGGAACCGCCGGCTACTAGTCGGTCGGTTTCCATTCTGACATGATGACGGATGAACGCACATTTGACCGGCGTCATAATTAGGGCCTAAATGATCAAACTGGAACTTTTTGAAAAAAAATATCTTTTAGTGAAGGATTTCAAGGCACCACCCAGAGGTGCAGTGGCAGAATGAGTAAATGCCTGCCTTGCACGCGGGACGTGATTTGAACTCTGTTTCTCTATCATATATGCCGTTTAAGGATAAGAAACAGTAATGATAGTATTATAAGTTAATGACGATTTTACATTGTATGTGTCTAATGAGCCTGTTTGTGCTTTAACTGTAGGTGGCCATTTTCAGCCTTATTTTCTAGATCTGGGTTCTATGTCCTGTTGAAAAATTTCACAATCCTGCAAATGGTATTATACAGTATGTGTAGTAGAACGAATGTGCAATAATAAGACACCTTACCATTCATGTCTGTGATGTCATCTCATCAGCAAGGGCATGGATGTGAAAGTAAGGTTCATTTGTATCTAAGCATTTGACTGCATATGTTAGCACATGCATGAAATCATACTTGGTAGTGATGATGTACTTCAGTTTCCATGTTTGCATCCAAGGTTTTGCACCCAATTTTCTTAGCCCTATGTCAGCCTCACTCTTATTTTCTGTCCAGGGAAAGCTGATACTCCTTTGGTAGTAGGGATGAGTAACCTCATGTTGACTTCATTAGTGGAACCCATCGTAGTGTGTGGCCTGTGCCACACGTGTATGTATCCTTCTAGGTTGTGAGGTGTGCTTTCCCACTGACATAGAAGCCGTGCATCCTACTCGTTCCCAGTTTTCTGGAGCACCCAAAAAGCTTCATTGGGAATTTTCACCATTTTTTGAAGCATTTATTAAAATGTAATGACAACCATCAATGGTTTGTCTGTTCATAATTAATTACATAGGACATTTGTGCAAACTGGACAAATCAGCCACAAACCAGGTAGCCACAAAGGGTAGTAAATTCCTTTTCTGGCCCTGTGAAAAGTGAGTAATTTTTTTATGGAACTCTGGTTATAAATCCGGGAAGAGGGGTAAATAACATTTTTAATTAAACTTACCTCCTCGCTGCGTCCTCCCTCGCAGTGTCCTCCTCGTCACGTCTCTCCTCCTGCTGGAACACGGAAAAGGAAGCACCCAGGCTGAGGCTCCCCTGAGCCAATCATAACGCTGCAATGCAGCATTGTGATTGGTCTGAGTGCCGTGGTTTGGTGCTCAGACTGGGACAGGGAGCCTGGGCACGTTCGCCACCCGGGCTGTAATGCAGCCTGGGTGGAGAACATGCTATGTACGCGTGAATGTTTGGCCGGGTCCTATTTTTTAATCAATGGAGAGAGCTTGTACTTGTTGAAATAAGGTAACAGAAGCTGAGGTACACCTTATGCCATGAAGGTAGACAATAGGTTTCAACCACAATGATAGTTTGGGTTATTCAGGTTCTTTAGATATCAGACTGGATGATGGTGCCTTTTTGAAGAACTGGAAAGTTAGCTCTTCAGCGGCAGTGCCCCACTCTAAAGACACCAGATGATGGTCAAACGAGTGTGTCAGCTCAGTAGAGCGGTGACACTTGTGTAGCAGCTGCTGTGTTCTTTTGTCTATTACGAGGGCACCATTACAGGACTTCACAATTTGAGAGTTGAGTTATTGGTGGTGGGCTATCACGGTGTCTATAGGTGACGCTGGGTGGTTGCTTCACTTTACCTTCACCCTGTGACCAGAGTACTCAGTGCTTTGTAGGTTTTGGAGGAAGCTCAAGCAGGGTAGGTAGATGAAGAGAAACAAGTTCCCTCTGACTGGTGTTATCGTTGATGCCAGCGGTTTACTGGTCATGCAGAGTTGTCCCGTCTCGTGAGCGTGGATAGCTTCTTTGTGCATGTAAGATGGCGATTCCTTCAGCTGGGTTTGATATCCATATGGCACCCACTCTCACTTGTAATTTTGAGATGAGGATGGGATTGACTATTGTCTTTCTGCCTGGTCTACATCATAGCTTGGGTGGGCTCTTACATCTTGAGCATTTCTCTCCCCACTGTTTTCAGTGACTGGGTGGTACATGATGGCCTAGGCTTTGGCAGCAGGTTCCTTCTGGTGGTGGGTGGATCATTTTGTCAAACCAGCAGGCAGAGCAGACATTTCCTGTTTGAAGTCCAGGGAGAGCACAATGAATACAATGTCTTGCTGTCCATGTTGAGAAGAAAATGTGTGCTCTAAGCCTTTCACATTCTAGTAGTTCACCTGGCATTTTCCAGAGTACAAAAGGCTTATACTTAAATACCCAGTACTTCAAGGGAGTTTTTGCATCTGGAGAGGGTTTACACTTCTGTGACAGAGAACATTATTTACATTCAAAAGTCCCTCGACTAACTGGACAGGTTCAACTGACCTTTTGACGCAAATAATTTGCGTATTCAGCCTATAAGTGTTCACATGGAGAATAATAATTCATGTCTAGGTCAGCATTCCATTGTCTAAGGGAGATATGTATGAAAAAGAGAGGCCACTTCCCATGCATGGCACGTTCAAGCCCTAGAGGTGAGGAAAGTACTTGAAAACACACGCATACCCACCACCATCGCATCTTTACCGTCACTGCCTCCTTCATTTTCAACTCCTTCACCATTATATTTATGCCCATCAAAAGCCCTCTCTAGGGGATTTCCCTGATGTGTTTATGTTCACAATCCTTTATGTTAGGGGTCTAAGAGTTTTAGTTGAGTAATTGGTGAGAACTCCCAATCACATTGCGTCAGGCATAGCAGTTAGTTTCGTACCCTACAGCTCGTAACTGACACCCCCAGGTAACCTCCATACCGTCAAGTAGGTGATGTTACTCGCCTGAGAAAAGGTTACATTTAGTACGTGAACGTGACCAAATTAAAGACGATCTCTGGTGCATCAGAGAACTGCCTCCATATCAGTCTCTGCAAAGAACAGCCCTTAGACTAGGACAATCAAAAAAAGGCAAGGGCATGCACAGTTTCTGCTTTGAATTACTTTCTGTAAAAAAAAAAAAAAAAACCTGGAAATCTAGTAGTTGTAGAAATACAGCCGTTGCCTGACAAGATAAATATATACTTTGAGAAGCTCGTGCAATTTGAAATTATAGAAAACGCAACGGGTATTGATACTGCATTTATGGCGAGTTATTTCGCTTAGCAGAAGTAGAATCCTGTCACCTTCCGATTCTAGGATGCACCACAGCCAATGATACCGCTTTTTAGGAACTTGTGGTAGGACTGGGAACCGCATCAGCAGTTTCCTTGAGGACTGAGAGGTAGGCTAATGCTATTGGAAGGGCCGGGGTGATGTTGGGCCTTTTTCCTCCATGTTGGAGTCTGGTGAGTAGAGTTTTGCTACTGTTGTTTCTCTTTATTGGCAGAAAGTTCTGTCTTCTGTTGCTTGCACTAGATAGCTAAGACCCCTTTAGCTTCCTTGAGTCTCCAGTGGTACGTGTGGTCAAGTGGCTAAGGCTTACTCCGCGGGTGGTGCGTGGTTCTCGCTCAACTATAGTGCTTCTCAGAAAGTATCACACTCAATGCAGATCAATTGGCTGGTCAGAGGCACTTCATTTGAAATGGATTATGTGTATTATTTTATGGTCAGCCAAAATGTAATGATTACACCCAGCTCGCTGCCTTCTTTCTGCCAAGCGACTCATTCTTCCGTCGCAGGAACTGCTTTGGGGAAATAAAACAGACAGCAGGTTCGACAGGATTTGACAGCATAGTAGACCTGCTGTCACCTATATTATTTCCAAAGACAAAACCCCCAATTATTTCACTAATGTGTCCTAAGTGCTGGGAGTATCCGCCAAGGTGTGGGAGACATTCTTGGGCTATGCCTGTCCTGACCACCGTGGTTGACCTGGGAGCCCAGTTAGGCCTGAAGCTGGTGGCTATGGCGTAGAACGGGCTAGCCTAAATGGGGACCACCTTTCAGTGCCGTTACCACAAGTGTCTGGTCTGCTGGAGGGGTTTACCTTATCTCAATGAGACGAGAGAATCGAGCAGGGGTCGAAGAAACACCTGACACTTTTATGCGTATTTCCCACCTTTGTCTTTAACTTACCAAAGAAAAAATAGCACAGATAAGTGAGTTGTACGTCTTTGAAAACCTGAGGTGCTAGTGCTTAAGGGTGACTAGATATATTCCAAAGATTAAGCCAATGTTAATGAATGGGATCGAAATTCAACTTGATTTGTCTATCAGGCTTATTGAAAGAGAGCGCGAGAATATGGGTTTGTTTACTACCAGACTAGCGGTGAGTGGATTGATACGAAGTCCATGAAGTGCCAGCCAAGTCAAGCTCTACATTCTAGTAGGGATCAGTGTAACACAGCAGATATAGACACTGCTACTGCTCCTGGCCCAAATTACAGCTGGGTCCACCAGGTGAGAAAGTCAAATCATGTTAGCAGAAAGTAGCTTTTCATACAGGGCACTGCAGTCCTTGCTTTCAAGCATCGTCTGACAACCCAGGAAACTCTCTTACACTCCATTCTAATAGTTGCTACAACCTGCCGTGTGTGCCATGGTTGTGTTGAGAGTGGGGCTAAGAATTTTTGGGGGAGAGCTCTTCTTACAGTAATCTGAGTTTTTAATACCCTTGAAATTCCTTTATTATTGGGGAGGCAGAATGCGTCTATGAAAAAGTATATGCAAAGCCAGTAGGTCTTACTTTGGGTGTTTACCTTCTGTCATGCAAAGCCAGTAGGTCTGACTTTGGGTGTTTACCTTCTGTCATGCAAAGCCAGTAGGTTTTACTTTGGGTGTTTACCTTCTGTCATGCAAAGACAGTAGGTCTGACTTTGGGTGTTTACCTTCTGTCATGCAAAGCCAGTAGGTCTTACTTTGGGTGTTTACCTTCTGTCATGCAAAGCCAATAGGTCTGACTTTGGGTGTTTACCTTCTGTCATGCAAAGCCAGTAGGTCTGACTTTGGGTGTTTACCTTCTGTCTTTTCCAGTGCTTATTTCGCTTGAGACTTTTTTTATGCTTGAAGGCACGCATTGTATGAACATAAGCATTGTCTACACATATATATATAAGCGTGTGCAGTAGTCTGAGACACTGAAAGGGGACTACTTACTGTGCGGGTGAACACATTGTGGAAGAGCTGAATGCCAGCACTCAAAGTCAAGTAAGCAAATGGGCTGACTCCTGTGACCCATGCTTGGTGCTGTGGCGGGCAGAAGCAACATGTGAATGACGCTACAGCAGACCATTGAAAGAGCTGGGCTGAATGAAAGCCCCTGTAAGTAATGTATTATATGGGTTGTTAATAAAACCCAAAAGTTTTCGCTAGTGCCAGATATAACAAGCTTTGACAAAACATGTAGGTCTTGCAATTTGACTTTGCCAACCCTGTTTAGGTTTGGCAAAATAAGACGAATTTTGCTGATGCAAAACAGCATCAGTAAAAACCCACAAAGCAGCATTAGCAAAAAAAAACTGCATGATGATGTAGGTATACTGGCATGTGTCATCACATGTGCATGTGTGAGTCTTGACGCTGCTGTGGCTATATTTTTCATTTTGATTAACTGCCCATTTAGGGCAGTTAATATATATATATATATATATATATGTATAAAGTGTGCAGCTGCACCCTATTCAGAAGCAGCAGCCTGATATCAAATGGTGGCCCTTAAAAAACACAAGTAAGAAAAAACGAAAAATTGAAAATAAATATGCGACTAGGAGGACCAGGGTGGCAATGGTTGAGCAGGTGGGACATACAAATACTCCCTACTTGGCCACAGGAGCGATACAGGAGCTAAGGAGGTGATGGGTGTTTAAAACAACAACCAAAATATGGACCGGGAGGGATGCAAAGGATGAGTTTGGGGGGTGGGAAAAGAGGCAGCACACAGGTGACAGACAATAGCAAGAAAACGCAAGCACTCCAATGCAGAAATAATTTTAAAACAAGCATTTACAATGCAATAGGTCTCGCATTAGGAAAGTTTGAGCTATTGGTATTGTAAATTAAAAATTTTTTATTTATTGTATTGTATTGTAATTGCATTTATATATTGTTATGTGTTGGTTTTGAAAATAGCGAAATTAATAGCTTTGTCATTTACAATGCCAATAGTTATAACTTTCGCAAATGTGACACCTATAGCATTTGTAATGCAATGTGTTGTATTTACGTGAGTTAGATGTATTGATATTACAAATATCAATGTTTTTTTAATAATTAATACTTATTGTAATTTATAATGGCAATAGCTTAAACTTTTGTAAATAACTGTTGTGAAGATTATGTTCAGTGTATTTTATTGTGCCGAAAATCCAAGAACAGAAGTGAAATATTAAAAAAAAATTTACATTTGAAATAAAGCTTGAAACATTGAGAGAACATATTTGAACCAGTTGTTGTTGATGCTGTGGTGGCGCTGAGTGATGTTGTGGTGGCGACGAGTGGGGGCTAATGTGTGAGGGTGCAGTGTGTGAGGGTGCAGTGTGTGAGGGTGCTGTGGGAGAGGGGGCAGTGTAATGAGTGTGTGAGGGTGCGAGGTGTGTGAGGGTGCGGGTGTGATTGTGCAGTGTGTGTGCCCTAAAGTAGTGTGAGTGAGCAATGTGTGAGGGGGCAGTGTGTGAGGGGTGTGATTGTGCAGTGTGTGCCCTAAAGTAGTGTGAGTGAGCAATGTGAGTGCGCATGTGTGAGTGCGCGGTGTGTGAGGGGTCAGTGTGTGAAGGGGCAGTGTGTGAGGGCACAGTGTAATGAGAGTGTGTGAGGTTGCGAGGTGTGTGAGAGTGCGGGTGTGTGGGTGCAGTGTGTGTGGCCTAAAGTAGTGAGTGCGCAATGTGTGAGGGGGCAGTGTGTGTGAGGGTGCAGTATGTGTGGGCTACATTACTGTGAGTGAGCAATGTGTGAGTGCGCAGTCAACAATACTGTGAAAAGCATATGCACTACCGAGGGTTAAGGAGGAGCGACTGCCGGAATGTGTCTTTGTTAATTAATGGTCGGGGCTTGATTAAAGTGGGTCGCAAGCTTAGTGCACAAGGTGAAAGTACTCACGATGTACAGTAGCGGTAAGAAAAGCAATTTTTTTTCTATAGAATGTAGTTAGCTGCTGCTTTTGTGGGCCACATGATTAATGCACAAAGTGAAAGGTTTCACGATGTGTGGTACGATACAAAACTAGGCTAGAGTCATGCATGGGGAGTCCCAAGTCGTTGCGCCAGCTGAGCTCGCCTAAACCTAAATCAAAGAAGTAAGTGCTCGTGTGACAGGCATCTCAGCTACTGGAAACAACAAGAAATGGGTCATGTGCTCACAAAGCCAGTGGAACAAACTATCCCTACTGATGAGGCTAAAATCCAGCCCGGGCTCGCTTGTGTTCTGGTTCTGAGAGGACTTAGCCTAACAGTTAAGGCTGCACTTGCTCTGGTGGAGCGGAAGTAAGGAGGACTATCATAATATTGTTTTTTTGTCTGATTGCCATGGTGTGCAAAAAACACAGACTGGGATGCAGCCCCATGTAATTACTAGTGGCTAAAATTAAGTCCAGCAATGCACCAATCCCTTTTTTACATTCCTTTATAATGCAACTAGTATTTAAGGGTAAATTAGTGTATGTTGTGTTAACTTGGTAGAAATAAATTCTTGTTCGAGTTGCAAAAGAAGTAAACACTAGTGCGTCTGAAATTGCTGAACAGTACATCTAATTTCAAAACTGCAGATTTACAGTGGTGCAGTGAAAGAAAAGTACAGATGGGAAATCTGTATTGTACGGCGCAAGGATGTTTTCTTTCATATTACATAAACCATTCAAGCTAGACACATAAAAACACTTTTTCGGGCTAACCAACTTGAGTTATAAAAAATAGATAAAATTAGTGATGAAAAAAAAAAGCATGAAAGGCATATGATTCTAAGGAACTACATGTGTTGATTGAAGCCATTTAAAAAAAAATCTAAAGCCATTACGTTCTATTGTGCTGGCAAACAGACGATTCCTGGATTACCCCTCATCAAGTTATTACTTCAACCAGCATGCTCACTTTGTAAACGTGCCAGACAACGACAGCGCTTTCAGGCTCACTCCAAATCCGAAATTAAGTTGTTGGGAAAATTGGTAATCTCTCGTTACCTTGTTTGCGTTGCACTAATCCACTCAGCAGGGCGATCTAGCCATTCTTTTTCACTAATCTGCAAATAACTTTCTTCTGGTAAATTAGTCCCCTGGCTTCCGATCCAAGCTAAACCTGGCATCTTCAGATTCCCGGCAGGGAGGAGGCGTTTTTTTTTATATACAAGCAGGTTTGGGCACACATAAAATTCTTACAAAAAAAAAAAAGAAAAAGAAAAAAAACATCATGGCTGTGCCGGGCCGCCGCGCTGCCCGCGACGACCCGGAAGCGGTTGGGAAGCCGGCCATTGCCAGCGCGGCCCCAACCGGAAGTCCCGCCCCATCGCGCCGAGAGACAGAGAGCTGCCCGAGGAGCCACGAAGGCTCCGCATTGAGTCCCGGTCCCGAGATGGGGGACCGGGTGAAGAGCGGCCGGGCGCATGGGGAAGGCGGGGCTCTCATGTGGTGAGAGAGCCCCGCAAAGCGCTACCGCCACCCGGGAGAAGGAGCCGCCGCCGTGCACCGCCAGAACAGGTAAGTTGAGTGACAGGAGGGGTGAGTGGGGGTGGGGTGTACGCGTGTGTGTGTGTCTGTTTGAGTGTGTTTGTGCGTGCGTCTGTCTGTCTGTGTGCGCGTGTGTATGTTTAAGGGGGGGTGCGTGTGTGTATATGCAGTGTGTGGATGCCTTTGTTTGTGCGCATGCGTCAGTGACGACGTGCGCGCTCACGAGGTCCAATCTCCGCCAGAAGAAATTCGTAACACTCTGCTGTCCACATTCCCCTTCATTCCCCAGAAAGCGGCAACATAAGTTGTCTCCCTAGACAGCAAAAGCTTTCGCTTTTGCTTTCGTCCAGGCGAGACCTAAAAAGTAGTTCCCTGATGTGGAGCCTTGTAAGGATACAAGCCATACTAATGAAAGGATGGTGAAGAAGAGATGCTCCAGGAAAGGGAGAAACACAAGCGGAAAGAAAATCATTGGATAACAAACAAGCACATTTACAAAGTCAACCAATGGTACGCAATGGGCTGACCCAAAGCCCACTGTCAGTATTGATATTAATTGGTGTTCAACAACAGATGAGGCATAATAAATTAACATTGGAAAATCCAATAGGTTTCTCTTTTGTACTGCATACTATTACTTTGCCAGTGCTGGTTTATATACTTGGGAGCGAGCGCTGCTACTGAAGGAAATAGTTGCTTTATTTTCTGTTGTACCCGTTTTTCACACAATAATATCAGAGTTTGCTGCTCAGTGCTACGCTCGAGTAGTTCCTTATGCATTACAATGGAGCTGGAAGAGCGCACCCAATCAGCCAATAAAAATACAGTGAGACTGAAACGCTCAGGTAGGCTGAGCCAAGATGATATTGACAGTGTCTCAAACCAGTGGCTGCAGAATTCTAGAATAGTGTAGCCAATGGCTGAAGGAGTCTGACTCAACGGGACCTTACGCAGTCAATACCTGGATCTAATCACCACACATGTTGGCGATAATGGTTCCCTGCCTCTCTACTATACCCACTGCTGAAGCCACGTTCAACTGAATGTTAACTTTCATCGAGTCACATGGAATATGTAAACATGTGCAAACTATTAGAGCAAAAGTGCAAGGGACAGAAGATTGTCTGGCCAGGACTTGACATTGCACTGTGACATGAACAATAAGCCCATTGCCGCATGCCCTACTAAATTCTTGCCTGCTGAGGTGTGCAAAGAGCAGGAGCATTTCTGGGGCAAGGGCATTCAAAGCCCTAGGGTAATTTATAACCTGCATTTGAGCCCTCCCTTTACCTCAACAGTAATGCAGTATACTACTATCATGTGGCATTTTGGAGGTCACACACTAAGGCAGATGCTTGGAATGTCCTCAGTGTACCAGTGGCCGGAGCCTGCATAATGTAAATCTGAATAAGCCAAGTGTGCCTTCCTTTCTATACATTAAAACAGGTGCTGTGATGCAATAAGTATTTTTTAGTGGTAGTGAAATTGAAAGAGCACACAATTTAGCAAAGGGAGCTTTGCATTACATTTCGTATGCACAATAGGGGCCCACGGTATTAGCACTTCAAATGCCAGTGGTCACTTGTCTACTACCGTCCAATCATGTGCACAATTAATTTCCCCCATACGTTATCGTTCCTTTCCCTGGTGTCCAACATAAGGCTTTTTGTCCAATGGTCCTCAGCCATACTCCTCCCAAAGCGAAGTGGCTTGCTAAAGGGATTGCAGCATTTTTTTCTGTACACAAATTGTTGCATCCGTGAGTGCTCAAACCGTGCACATTTGATTTTTCTGGATGCTCCCTTGGAAAGCACACTCGTCTCACGCAGTTCACATGGATGTGCACGGTGCACCCACATGGATCCTCTTTATAGTCATGCATATAGATGTATTTCACCAACTATTAAACACATAAAAATGCACTGAATCTGACATGATTTGCTAGAAAACTAAATTGAGGTTGTTTTAGTGAAATGGATGGATATCTTCTTATATTGATATATAGTTGACAGTAACCGTTGCACTTATTTTTATCTTATTTGTAATGTAATATAAAGTTAGTAAAATAGCTCTGTGGGCTAATCTATGCATTCTAGAAATCAGTTTGTAAACTGAAGATTCGAATCTCGGCTGGTCCACTCAGCGTTTTATCTCCCTCACACCACTCCCTGAAATCAATAAAATTAATACTATTTAGCTAGGTAATATTGGCGCCTGCTGTTTTTTTTAGAACAGAAACAAACCACAGAGGTTTACAAGAGTTGTTTTAGGATATTGTGCTTCACAATACACCAGCAACTGGCTAGCCTCACGAAGGAGTGTGAAAAACGCATTTCTCTGCATCTCCACTTAGATACAACGGCTGTCTCCCTTCTTCTGATTAAATTAATTTATACAATAGCAGCATCTATTCTGCATGCTTTCATTACATATTTCAGCACAGTGCTACATTAATTTCAATGAACGGCCGTCTATCTCTTCAGTTGCGCAGCCATCAGTTGCTAAAATGTGACCTTGTTACCAAAATGTGTTTAGACGTCTAGTAGGGACTGTGGCCCTCATTGCAAGTTTGTGGGAATAGGGTGGGCTATTTACTAAATGTGAAAAATACCGTTACCTCAGGGTGAGGTATTTACCAGAGGTGGTTAATGCCTCCTACTCCAAATTTACAGAAAAGTGAGGCAGAACATGCCTGATCGGTTTTGCTTTTTTTTTCCGGACCTTTTCCCCCAGATACATTTCAGCAGTTTTGTTCTGCCGAAACTTATCAAGGGAAAACTTGACATTCTGAGCTATGTGTCTAAAGAAATGGACTATTGCTGGTCCAGTAACTGTGTGTGTGGGATCATTAACTTCAACTCCCCCTTTTCTTGCCTTTGGAATCCAACATATTTCTGCCACATTTTTAGTTCGAGCCTGGGCAGCGCATGCGCTGCTCTACGAGACATGCTGTATTGAGGTAGGACTTGAAGCTCCGCCCACTATCTGACCACATTTTTCATTGCCTTGTGTCATGGTCCACTGTAAACAATGCCTGTTCATTGGTCAAAAGGCTTAGTATTCCCTCCTTAGTACAGCCATGTCTCATATTGTAACCTCCCATGGCGACACCCCCTGTTATGTGTGCTGTTGCACGATAGGCTTTAATTACAGTCTCTGAGCACTATTTTCTCACCTAGCATTGTCCTAGGACACGCTGTCTCCTAACGCTTTTTTATGCTTATAGCACACATTTGCAATGTAATAGGTCTCGCATTTGAGAGAGTTTAAGTGATTGGCATTGTAAATGACAATGCATTTCATTGATCTGTTTTAAAAACAACACATAACTAAAAGGCATTGTCATTTATAATGCCAATAGCTTAGAGCTCGAGTCGGGGTACCACGCGGGTGGACGGCGTCCCCCCACTTATTTTACCGGGTGGACGGCATCCCCTCTGCCAAACAGATGGACTTCACTCTTTGGCCTCTCTGGGACGAGGAGCTCGGAGCTCACAGCATGCTGCACTCGCGCTGGCTTCGCAGATGCAATCGCATCTAAAGGGGTGAGCGAGGGGAGGCAATGAGCCTGATGGTGCAAGCCACCTTTCGTGGCGTCACTTCCTGTCGTGACGTCACTTCCAGCGACAGCAACCCCCCACTTCTTTTTTTAGGACTTGTGCCCTGCAATAGCTCAAACTCTCATAAATGCTAGACCTATTGCATTGCAAATGCTTGTTAAGAGGGCTTTTTGTGTAACCATTGCCGCTTTATGGTACAGTTGTGGGAGGTGGCATTCAGAAGCAGTTTGAGAATATTAGCGAGGAGAAGCCATCACTCCTTGGCCGCGAGGGGGCCCTCCCTCGCCTCCGTATATGCCTTTGATCTGAAGACGCAGGCAGGCACAGACGCACGTTCAGTGCTCTCTTGCGTCGCTTCCCCAGTCCTCGCAAGAAGTTAGATCTAAGCACCGGAGCGCACTGTATGGAAGAAAGGCACCATCTTTCTATGAGAGCGTCCTGAGGTGACAGTTTCCGAGACCCCGTTATCACAGTCCAATGCCTGCTGGAGCGCAAAGTAGACAGTCTGTGACATCACTGCCTTAATCACTTCCGTGTTGGGAAAGGTGGAGTGACGTGAGTTCCGGCCAGGTGGCTCTTGGCAGCCGACAGTACCAAAGAGGATATTTCAGCGCCAGTGCCCACGGATGAAGATAGGTCTTCTTTAGGTGCGGGGGAGGGAGGGAAGGGCAAGGTTTGTGAGATGTTTTCAGGAGACAATATAAAAAGGGCACAAGTGGGCCTTGTATGGAAATAAGTGGCCAGTTAGCTGCTAGGCTCTCCTCAGATAGGAAAAAACAAGGGAGGGGAGGCAGGGAGAAGCACATGGGCGAAGGAGAGCAACACAGACAACAGGGGGAGGGAGAGAAGGACATGGATGAGAGAGAGCAACACAAAATGCAGAGTGAAGGAAGCATACAGATGCAAGAGCGAGCAACGCAAAACCCTGTGTGAGCGAGAGAAGTATATGGGTAGGAGAGAGGCACACAAGGTAGACAACTAGAAACACATGCACTCTCATGGAGTACTAAAGCAAGAGTAAAGTAGTGCCCAGAAAGTGAGCAGTGGAAGGATAAAAGTAAAGAGGCAATGCTCAAGGTCAAGCACAACCACAAGAAAGGGAAAGAAAGCCCACACAGAAAAGAAAATGAATTGCAATAAAGCCATCCAATGGTAAGCAATGGGCAGGCTCCAAGACCACTGTAAGCTGACAATAGATCTTTTCCCAGGCAGGCAGCTTGCGCTGTCTGATAGGTCAAACCTGTAAATAGGTTTTGTGCAAGTGCGCAGAAGGCTAAGATCTGTATCTATCTCCCAAACACAACTGGGAGGCATGGCACTCACATCAATGCAACCTGTGGCTGAACACTGGATTCTGAGCAGCTAGTTGCACAAACAACTCTGACAAATCTAACTCCTCTATAGAGCATAACAGAAGTACAAGGTCGACAAAATAAGCTTAATTCCCACCACAACCAAACTATCACTGAACCAAGTGCATAAGCTATTAGAATAAAAAAGAAAATATATATACATATAGACATAGATACATCTGCAGAGGCTAACAGGTTTTCTTAGGGGCTCAGTGCCTCTGATGTCGAAAACCAGGAATGCCAAAGATGCCTAGTCTTGAATCCGCCTCATGCCTCTTTCTTCAACATTTGTAATCTTTCTGCCTCTTTATCTCATGCTTGTTGGTTGTTTTCATCCCTGCTTCTTTCTATTTAAACCTTTTGCTATTTTCCTCTTTCTGGTGGAAATTTCTAGCCATAAATTCCGCACCTTTTGAATATTCCCCAGGTGTCAGATTCAATCTTGAAACTTTTCAGCCGCACCTCTGCGTGTCGGTAGGTGGCATCAAGCAACTGTGCACGGACTCTGTTCCATTCTGCTCCAGATATGACAAGTGGAGCCAAATAAGGTGCCACACTCCTGCGTGCTGACGTCATTTGCTTTTGTCAGGGTCCGCACCCCCAGACACAGAGCCCCAAAAGCAAATTCATGTGACCAGTGTGCAGATTCCTGGGACCATATTAATAGAGAGAGTCCAACCACAGAACGGGAAGGATGGGAGGGTCGGTGAGGAATCTGCAGCTAGATTGCGTCTTTACCAGAAAAGAGCGTATGCTTCTGTTTCCCGTTTCTGCCTTTCTCTCTCTCTTGCTCAGCACCTAAATGTAATGATGAAAAATATGTCCTGGTTCAGAAAAATGGGTGTTGTTGCCAACCACCAGTACAAATTAAGCTGTGTATACAACTAGGGGGAAACTGGGCTGCAAGCTATATTCAGGAGTGTCCATTGCCGGTAAATAAGAGCTACATTCTCAGTATATTTGCAAAAGCTACATTTACAGTGAATTTAAATGGGAATCCTTTACGTAGATTATACCTATGCTGAACATTTGGCATGGATCTGCCCCTCCTGGACCAGCGTTGAACACCTGAGCTGGGACTAGTGAATGGAGAGTGTTAACACACCTGGCATGAAGCTGGATCTCACAGCAACAGGATACTCAGAAAGGAAGGTGCCAAGAGCCAGCAGCTAGAGGTTACCTATGGCTCTGAACTATTCAGTTTCGAAAGTAGGCACCTAGCCACTGAACTACTACAAAAGGGATCTCCATCTCTGGGTGTTGGAAACCAAGATGCATTTCCAGCCTTGGAGCTGCTTTGAGACAAAACAAGGGGAAACAATCAGCTGCCTCTCTGCTTGCAGGACCAGCAGTAGCCGTACAACACAGGGCGCTCGGGCAGACTCAGCAGCCCTGCAGTTTTAACAAGGTCAGGGATGACACTGTCTGTTAGGAGTGCTTTGGGCAGGAGCCAGGGGGCGAGCACCTCCGTTATGGCGGAGGAGCATCGCCCCACTGAAAAATAAAATGATAATAAAAGTAATTTATTATAATTTTCTTTTTCATGACTGCTAGCCCTGGTTAGGGTGGGGGCGGGGCCATCTGCAGAGTGTCACACTTTAGAGTGGAGTACTTGTAAGTGCGCATGTCAGTTTGGGCCAAACAGAAATGCGCCCTCATGTTTCTTCAACCCAGCTGTGGTGCAACGGCCGGGTTGGAGAAAAGCCCCAGGCTCCCTGGGCCTGAGAGAACGTCAAGTTAGCCCTCTCAAGCCAATCACGGCGCTGCTCTCATGCGGGCAGTAACAGCATGAGAACAGCGCCGTGATCGCTCCCTGGGAGCCTGCGCAGCGTGATCCGCGTCGGTAGAGGAGCACTGAGGTGGTGAGCACAGGGGCAGGTAAGTGGTTTTAAAAAAAATATTTAGCCCTCACCCCCACTCCCTTGCCCCTCCTCGTGTTCGTGTTGGCCCACCACTCCAAAACTGGAGCAGCCACTACTCGCAGGAGCAGTGGTGGCTGGTGACACTTGTAAGTTTTGAGGTAGATACACCAATTATAACTGCCCCAAGCTAGCCCTGGATGCAAGTGAGCCCAGCTCTTCCAACGGGGTTCGTAGGGGACACCCCCACCCTAGGAAATGTAGAACAGGTGGCAGAATTGTGCATTTTCCAGCACATTTTCCCATGACAGAAGCAAGCTCTGCAGCCCTGCATTTTCACCAAGAGTGTGAGTGAATGAAGGGTGTGTTGCTTATTATCATTGCTTTGGGAGGAACAGGGGTGACAGGTAACATTAGAAAGCGTCAGAGGGTGAAACCCTCAGATCACTCAGAGCAGGACTGAGTGTTCAAATCCCATTCACCTGGAAGTCTCGTGAAAGAGAAGGTATCAGGAAGTTAGGTGAAGGCCTGTGGTATTCCCTGAATCCTGGCCTAAGTAACCAACCAAACCTGTTGTTTTTCAAAAGAAACTTTTAGGGAAAATTGCTACATGTGTGAAGAGACACACTGATGTCTTTCTCCTGAAAAACTGGCTTTGCATGCGCATTGAAACAATCTGGTGCTGGCCTGGCCAACTCAGCTCACTGCACACCTGTTCTAACAAATCCTATTCAAGAACTTTTGACTCGAAGGATCTAACACCACGGAGTGGCTTTATGCCACAAAATGGCTTTACAAATCAATACAACGAAAAACATACAAATTTGGGATAAAATGTGCATTTTGCGTTTCACTTCTCAAAGCAGTTGACTAAAAAGCCATAGGATTTTAAAGTAATTCAGAAATATGTTTATGAAATATTCTGGTTATTTATGGCACCACCCTAAAGAGCTTTTCTTTTTAGTACTAAGTACTACCCCAAATACAACGTTTAGTGACCGGTTTTTAGAATTCAGCTATATTGAATAAAGGTCAAATAGGTCACACAGCAAGACGAGTTAAATATGCCTTAAACCTGGTTTAGGTAATCAAGTACACAGGTACTCCTACCACATCACAAGGTAAAATACTTTGATATTGCCTGAATTCTCCTTCCCTGCTTTGCCAATAACTTCTGTTGCTGAGTATGTGAGTATGTTGCAATTATAGGTTCAATCTGCTACTTGTCCTTTTGTGTTCATTGTGAGAGTTGCTGAATACAAAGGAATGCAACTGTAAATGCTTTATTTCGTCACAACTTCGGTAAATAACGATTTAGCCGTGTAAACTTACACTACACGCATACAACCAGCGCAGGCCACTCTCCAGCAGGTCGTGGAATGATTTGCGTATGGCATGGCGTGGCTTGGTGAGCAGAAAACGATGGAATGGAGTGCACCCTCGATCATCAGTGATTGACATTAATTCAAGCATTCCTTTATCTTTTTTGTTTGCCCTTCCTCACACCAGGCAGTACATCTTCTACCAGGGCAGGCTGAAGCAACACAACAGGATTGGATGAGCTTACGTACAGTGCGAGGCACAGACGAGTATTCATATCCTTTGGAATAGGTCTCACGTCTTACGCAGACGACATGCAACTGGTGATTTGCGGTGCACAAATACGGAGAGGCAGTGGCGGCTAGCTTTCATGATGGCATGTTGGGTATTAGTTCATGGATAGCAAATAACTGCCTTAAATTAAACTCTGATAAGACAGAGGTAATGGTCTTTGGTAACCTTACCCCAGGATGGTCTCCGACCTGGTGGCCAGCTGAGTTGGGATCACTCCCCACCCCTGTTAAGAAGGCCAGAAACTTAGGCATCATATTTGATGAGAGCTTATCTTTTAAACATCATGTCAACACAGTGGTCTCCTCATCGTTTTATGTCTTAAGGATAAGATAAGTACTGGAAAAACACTCATCAGTGCCCTAGTTATGTCAAAGGTCGACTACTGCAATGGCCTTCTAATCAATGCCCAAGAAAAAGTTCTGAGCAGGCTGCAACTGATACAGAATGCAGCCGCCGGGATACTGTCAGGTACTCCAAAGTTTAAGTAAATCTCTAATGTGGTGTGCCAGCTCCACTGGCTGCCCATAAAAAGCAGAACTAAATTTAAAGCGCTATGCATTGCCTACAAGGCAGTTCACAGTATAGGACCTGAATACCTGAAAAAAAGCTTTTCTGGCATACGCGTCAAGCAGAGCTCTGTGCTCAGCAGCTGCCAACCTTCTGATCGTCCCCAGAACAAAAAAAGTCAACTGGGGTGATAGAAGATTTATAGTGGCCACGGCGAAACAATGGAATTTGCTCCCCCTACATATTAAGACCAGTCCCTTCTTGCTATCATTCAGAAAAAAAGTCTTGGCTATTTGAGCAATAAGGGGCCAGCCCTCCGCTAATCTTTACAGTCCATAGCGCCGAGACACCCATGGGTATTTGTGCGCCCTAGAAGTTGTAACATAACATAACAGGGAAGCAGATTAGAATCTCCCAAAACTTCTAGGTTTTGGGGTAGGACCCATTAACACTGTAGATGTAGATCTTGGGCAGGGCCGGACTGGGAGCAACAACCGGCCCCGGCAATGTGCTCGGCCGGCCCCCACTCGGGGGGGTTGGAGGTGCCGCGGAGCTCGGTTTTCGGCCGATTTTGGTACAGGGCCGATTTTACAGTTATGCTGAAAAATCGGCCCTGTAACAAAAACGGCCCCCGGCGGCCCAAAACCGGCCCCCACCCGTGTGGCGCACCGGGGGTTTGCCCGGTGCCCGCTATGGCCAGTCCGGCCTTGATCTTGGGTCTCCAACCTTTTCTGTACTGAGAACTACTTATGTTCAATGAAATGCATTGAGAGCTACTAATATTGTATCATTTCAATTTTATTGTATGTATGTATATAAATTCAACCAAGCAAAAGCTTTCTAATTTAAAAAGCGGAGCTGCACACAGGTGAGCTACTCTGCGGTAGCTGGCGAGCCACAGTAGCTCACGAGCTGGAGACCCCTGCGTAGATTGTCACATCAGGAAGGAAGTCTGAAGGCAGCTATTAGATGAACTATCATTTTATGCTAGCGATAGCGGTCACTTTCTGCTATATGGCATCATTTATCCTACACCATCCTCCTTGTCTACTTAAATAATCCAACTGCTTACTCACAGCACACAACCCATCATGAGGCATAGTGGGACAAATACCTAAGTTATGGGGGACCACACAGAGTTTGCAGGAGAAATGCCCCTAGGGAGGCAAGAAGCAATGACAGTACCTGCTGTCTGTTGTGTGTGGAAAGAGACTTTGGTGCTCACCCTGGGCCAGGAGAGCCATGTGTTCTGCTGGTGACTGTCACATCATGGCGCAGCTCCAGCGGACAAATGGATTGTCGACTCCTTTAAGAGCAAAACAAGAGCTGTCCAAAATTTAGCCAGAGGCAAGATGGCAGAGCCTTCCTAGCTAAGAGAGGACTTTTGTTCCTACACCCCACTTTCTGCGCTTTTATGAATGATTAGCTATTCCCTCCTTGAACCCCAGACCCCCCACTTTCTTTTGTTCTGTGTCTGAGGGTCGGGAGGGGACTCCGCTATGTCCCCAGACTCTGCCACCTGCATTGGTACCTCTAAGGAGCTTTGTGTCGGAAGTGTGAAGTCTGCCCTCCCACGTCCTCAGACCACGCACCCTCTTGGGGTCGGTTGGCTCCGGTCGCTAGTGTTTTCGTCTCGTGCTGTGTGAGAGGTCTTGTGAATCTGACTTCCTCGGCTGCTGATCTGATTAATAATGTATGGGTTCCTAGTGCCTGGCTGGCTTCTGTTACCAATAGCCTGTCTGTGCCCATCACCCGTTGCTCTGCAGACACAGCAGAGCCATGCTTGTGGCATGAGCTATGATGATAGGGACTTTGGAGCTGAAGGGTAGTTTGGGGAAGGATATCTGAAACGCTGCGGATAGTAGATCCGAAGGCTGATGTAAATGCAGAGCAGGGTATCTTAAGCACGCGTGTGTAGAACTTCTGAAGCATGACCGGTGGGATAGCTAAAGAGCTATTGGAAGATAGCTCAAGCATGGCGTCGAGTAGAACATATTCAGTTCAATTCATGGCATTTATATAGCACTGCTACCTCCAAGGAGTTGTCCCGGCGCTGGCGGGAAGCACACGAGAGGGAAGGGGGAACTAAAGATTACATAGCCGTAAGAGAGGTATCAAACAAAAAGGTTTTAAGATTGAGTCTGAAGACTGATTCAGAAGGGCTGCAGCACAGACTGAGTAGCAAAGAGTGCTACAATTTAGAAGCCAGAAATGTGAAGGAGCATCCGCCTCTTCTGGCTTTCAGTATGTAGGAAACATTAAGGGTGTCGGACCTCAGAGCTTTAGGCTGGGAGTAAGGCCTAAGTCTCCTCCTAAGATTTAAAGGGCCCTTCTGAGTGTAGGCTCCAAAAACTAGAGTAAGTGCCTTAAATTGGATTTTCTTAATAATGAGAAGCCAGTGAAGATACCGCAAGTGAGGAGAAATTGGTGAGCGTGGGGGGGATCCGTGCAGCAGAATTCATATGAAGTGTGGAGTGGAGGAGTGGAGATTCTAAGCATGGGCTTGTGGGTAAAATACCTTGTGGGGGTTGAATATCTAAACGTGGACTGGGGTAGGCACTGAGGCTCGGTGTCTATCCATGACTACTTTTCAGGGGCTTGTTGTAGGGACAAAGGGGTTATGATGTGCTGTGAGATACTTTCTGTGGCTTTTCATAACTTAGGAGTAAAGGTGAGTTTATTGGTGGTGAGGAGTATTATTCAGGGATGCGCTAGGTTGGGTGACCCCACTTCTGGATAGACCTGGTCTTTCAACGACTGTACCTGATGTTTCAAAACTTTCTGCTAAAACAAATACGCGTCCTGGTGTTTGAGAGAGGGTCGGATAAATGTGCACTTTAATCCCACTGTTGTTGAAGTTCACGTTTGTACAGGCCCTCGCATCACACCAGCGACACAACCTAGAGTCGTCGGCTGTGCTGATTTGCCGCAGTCAAGCAGCGCAGCAGGATTTAATGTGGGGGTGAATGAGTTCTGCAGAGCCCGACCGTGAAGCTCTTCACTGCAAGGGAAGGGAATATTTATATATAGCACTGAGTGATGTTTTAACAGAAGTTCTTTTGTGGTCGGTGAATATGGTCAGGGACAACATTTAGTCCTATTTCTCGGTCTGTCCCTTTTTTTAGTTCTGAAATTCTAATCACCCTTACTTTAGGGCTTCGACTATGGGGGTCGTTAGGTTCAGGTTGGCACATACGTACACCCCAAGCTCTCACTCGAATCCAAAGGGACAAGACACTTTTTATACAATGAGAATACTTCCACGCATTTTCCTTTCCTAGGCCTTTTGCACAGCGAACCGGCACCACCACCTCTGGTGATAGCCTGTATGGATCATGCAAATGGAGTCTCAATTGGACTCCCATCCAAGAACTAAATGCCAAGCCAGATAGAAAACACAGTGCAGCAACTGGACAAGTCCTTAATTTGAACAGATGGGATCCCATGTCTCCTGGTCTCTAACCTCTTCACTGGTTACTAGTAGTAAGAATATCCTTTAAAGGCCTTTGCATTGCACTGCTGCTGGTGATCCATGGGACGGGTCCCATCTCCTTGTAATCCAAACTTGGGTCATACAGCCAGAAGACAACCCTTAAATCAAGTATAGCTCCAATACAGGCAATCTTTCTGTATCAAAAAACCTCCCGTTCCTTCTTAATTTAGACGCACATGCTCTGGAATACACTCCCAAAGAGGACATGTCCATCAACAATCATTGAAATTGCAATGAAGAAAAAGTCCTATTTTTTCCCCCAATTCTGGAATCAACTGAATCCTACCACAAAATGGTGTGTTTTTTATTTGCTGCTTGCGATTCTATCCTTGTATTCCTTTTACAAGCCCAAGTGTGAGACGCATGTATGTGCGGCTACATCAAGTCTGGAGAACATTGTCTGCCCCTGACGCACTCGTAGATGTAGACTACTACCAACACCCTCCTTCCACCCGTCCACCGCTGATGTGCTGGATTTCATAAAATGCTAGACACACACAACTGCACGCTGTGCTCCGAAAGTGGGTTAGATTTTTGTATATGCTGCCTGCGATCCTACCATCAAACTCCTTTGGCTACGACAGGTGTATGCCGTACGTGCATGCCACTGCACCATGATTTGAGCAAACTCTCCAAGCCTCACTCATGACACCAAACGAAAACACTACTAGATCAGAATAATATCTATCTATTTATTTATGTATTTATGCATTTGCATATAGCACAGATATTACCCAAAGGTGCTAGAGTGCTTTACAATAGAAAAGGATTGTTACATAAGGTACAAATTTGCAAATACGATTGTTACATATGCTAGTTCCATATTGGCACCATTTTCCCAGCCATGCACTACTGATGAATTACTCTCAGCGCATTCAAAAAGTGCTTTGGGGCCTTGACAGAAGGTACGAAAGCGCTATAGCAATGTGGCAGAACAACACAGTACATTGCAGGGGCTGGGACAGAGGGACTGGTGTGGTTAGGAGTGTTTGTCTCAATACCATAGGCTCATTGAGGGGTTGAGTCAGATGTAAGGGTCCTTTAGTGTTTTAAAGTTGCAGCCTACCAGAGAGCACAGCTGTCTGGTTTGCTAAAGCATCTTGGAGACATTCAGAAAGTTGACCTAGAATGCATTCTGCCTTTTGCTTGCCATTGGTTTTGTGTTTTGTAACTCAGATTTTCTTGCTTTCCATTTGCTGGCTTTATTTGTTTAAGGCTGTCCAGCTTGAGTTCATACCCTCCCTTTCCCAAACCTTATTTAGAGTAACCTTTCAAGTTCGCCTTGTCTGTAAAGAGGCCTATAAATCTTGTTCTTATCAAGTCACATTCTCTGTGCATTCAAAGACCAAGGTCAAATGTCAAGCGGTGCGTTCCTTCCTGTTTACTTTTCTTTCTCTGAATTCAAAGTTAGCACATTTATGTGACTATCTTGCTGGATACTGGGGGTAGGAAGGAGATTTTTTCTAGCAGATTATGTCAGTATTTAGGAACACAAAAGAAGCACATGTTTTGTTATTTCTGAAGTGTGTTGGAAACAACTACTTTAATATGAGCAAAACAAATCATTACACTAGGTGATGCAATTCCCACACATTTTTTCTTCTGTGCACTGTAAAGTTTTATTAGTAAAACTGTATGTCTGTGCAAATGTAGTGGTCATTTCAATTGAAAATGTGTTCTCTGTAAAGGCAGTGCGCTACCACACCATGAATACTCCACTCTATGCCGCTCCACTCTGTTGTGCACCACTCCACTTTATGCCACTCTTTGCCGCTGCACTCAGCACCACTCCACTCCTATCTACTCTACCCTGCTCCACTCTATGCCAATGCACTTTTTGCCACTCTACTTTGCACCACTGCACTCTACACCACTCCAGTCTAGGCCACACCAATCTATTCTGCAAAATTCCACTGTGCCACTTTACTCAACGCCATTCTGCAACATTGCACTCTACACCACATGCACTTAATGCCAATACACTCCACTCCACTTTACTCTGTAACCCTTCACTCTGTAACCATTCACTCTGTGCATCTTCACTCTACGCCAATCCACTGTACACCACTCTAATGTACTCTGCACCTCTGCACTGTACACCACTTCTCTCTACACCATTACACACTATGCCACTCGACGCAATTCTACTCTACCCTGCACCATTCCACCCTACTCTACGCCACTGCACTTTACGCCACTTTACTATTAACCACTGCATTCTACTCCGCACAGCTGCACTCTGTCACTACAGTCTACGCCACTGCACTACACTTTGCATCACTGTACTCTCCGCCACTGCTCACTACTCCACTGGACACCACTGCACTCTGACACTCTACTCGACAACACTGCACTCTCTGTCACAGAACTCTACGCCACTCTACTCTGCACTACTCCACACTACACCACTGCACTCTATGCTACTTCATTCTATGGCACTATACTGTATACCACTCTATGCTACATCTACTCCGCACCACTCTGTGCCACTCCACTCAGTGTCACTCGACTTACTCTGGACTCTACGCCACTGCACTCTATGCCTCTCAACTCTACTCTGTACCTCTGCATCACTGATCTCTCCACCACTCCTCTCTACACCACTCTATGCAGCTCTACTCTACACCTCTGCACTCTATGCCACTCTACTCCACTCTGTGCCACCCCACTCTGCACCACTGCACTCTACTATGCCCCTCATTAGTCTATACCACTGCATTCTAAGACGCCCCAATTAACGCCACTGCACTCAATGCCTCTATACTCTGCAACACTTTACGCCAATGGACTCTACACCAGTCTACTCTATGCCACTCTACTCGGCTCCACACTATGTCTCTCCAGTACACGCCACTCCACTCTACAACACTCTTATCTACTCCTCGCCACGACACTCCCGCCACTCTTCTCTACGCCATTAACTTTTAGCCATGCTGCTCGGCAGCCGCGCTGTTGTACCAGACATTGGCCATGGCCATGTCTGAACTGTCTGAAGTGGGGTGGCAGAGTGGGCTAAAGAACGGTGATGGATTAAACCCAGATCTGTTGACTGGGTGTGAGTGTTTGATTGGTTCAGATGCTCCGTCCATCACCACCCCCTTTTGTACCGCTTTGTTCGCCATAAGTTGGCAGGGTATGCTCAGACGTGAGTCCCTTGCTCACTTTGCCACTGGATTCAAGCAAGCCGGGCTGAAGACGGCTGAAATGCCAGAAACCGGTCCTCGGAAGCTTGTTTCCGGTCCAGGGAAGGCATGGCTTGGCAGTTCGGGCTGGACTGTGCCTCATGGGTCAGACTGATTTGCATATGGCCATGTCTGAACTGGGGTGGCAGAGTGGGCTAAAGAACGGTGATGGATTAAACCCAGATCTGTTGACTGGGTGTGAGTGTTTGATTGGTTCAGATGCTCCGTCCATCACCACCCCCTTTTGTACCGCTTTGTTCGCCATAAGTTGGCAGTGTATGCTCAGACGTGAGTCCCTTGCTCACTTTGCCACTGGATTCAAGCAAGCCGGGCTGAAGACGGCTGAAATGCCAGAAACCGGTCCTCGGAAGCTTGTTTCCGGTCCAGGGAAGGCATGGCTTGGCAGTTCGGGCTGGACTGTTCCCATGAGGCACCTGGTCAGACTGATTTGCATATGGCCATGTCTGAACTGGGGTGGCAGAGTGGGCTAAAGAACGGTGATGGATTAAACCCAGATCTGTTGACTGGGTGTGAGTGTTTGATTGGTTCAGATGCTCCGTCCATCACCACCCCCTTTTGTACCGCGTTGTACCAGACATTGGCAGCCAGTAGCTCTTGCATAGGTGAGACCTATTGGCTTTGCCAATGCGTGTTATTTTGAAGAGTCTACAGGCTCTCTACCAGCAGTTACGAAGCTCGAGGGCTCATGCTATGTTTGGAGGGAAGCTGGTCGGAGGGGACTTGGAGAAGGGGCCTGGCAACTGTTACCTAGTGACAGTTTCAGCAGCCACGGCCATTGGCTGTGCGGGGGACAGGCGCGGGGGAGCAGCGTGACAGGCGCGGTGGGGGTGCACGGAGGTCATGAGGCCGGGGCACTGCTGTGGCAGAATGTGGGGTGCTCGAGGGGCTTTGCTATAGCAGCATGTGGCTGTGTGATGGAGGGGGCATAGGGTTGGAGGGTATGTATCTAAGGGGAGGGGCTGTGTTGGATCGATAGGTGGGAGGAGAGAGTATGGGCCTGTCATTATCACGCAGGAGGGAGTGCATGGAGTCTCATCATGGAAGACAGAATGCAAGAGGTCTCATCAAGAGGGAGAGAGTGCATGGAGTCTCATCAAGAGCGAGAGTGCATGGGGTCTCACCGTAGGGGAGAGGGTGCATGGGGTCTCATAGGGGAGAGAGTGCATGGGGTCACATGGTGAGAGAGTGCATGGGGTCTCATGGGGAGAGAGTTCATGGGATCTCATCTTGGAGAAGAGAGCATGGAGTCTCATCAAGAGGGAGAGAGTGCATGGGGTCTTTTGGGGGAGAGAGTGCATGGGGTCTCATGGGGAGAGAGTGCATGGGGTCTCATGGGGAGAGAGTGCATTGGGTCTCATCTTGGGGAAGAGCATGGAGTCTCATCAAGAGGGAGAGAGTGCATGGGGTCTTTTGGGGGAGAGAGTGCATGGGGTCTCATGGGGAGAGAGTGCATGGGGTCTCATGGGAAGAGTGCATGGGATCTCATGGGGAGAGAGTGCATTGGGTCTCATCTTGGGGAAGAGAGTGCATGGGGTCTCATCATGGGGAGAGGGTGCATATGGGTCTCATCAAGAGTTAGAGAGTGCATGGGGTCTCATGGGGAGAGAGTGCATGAGGTTTCATCATGGGGGAGAGAGTGCATGGGGTCTCATGGGAAGAGCGCATGGGATCTCATGGGGAGAGAGTGCATTGGGTCTCATCTTGGGGAAGAGAGTGCATGGGGTCTCATGAGGTGAGAGTGCATGGGGCTCATCAAGAGGGAGAGCGTGCATGGGGTCTCCTGGGGGAGAGACTGCTTGGAGTCTCATGGGGGCGAAAGTGAACGGGGTCGCATGGGGTCTCATGAGGTCTCATGGGGAGAGTGCGCATGGGGTCTTCTCATGGGGGAGAGTGCGCATGGGGTCTTCTCATGGGGGAGAGTGCGCATGGGGTCTTCTCATGGGGGAGAGTGCGCATGGGGTCTTCTCATGGGGAGAGTGCGCATGGGGTCTTCTCGTGGGGGAGAGTGCGCATGGGGTCTTCTCATGGGGGAGAGTGCGCATGGGGTCTTCTCATGGGGAGAGTGCGCATGGGGTCTTCTCTTGTGGGAGAGTGCGCATGGGGTCTTCTCATGGGGGAGAGTGCGCATGGGGTCTTCTCATGGGGAGAGTGCGCATGGGGTCTTCTCATGGGGAGAGTGCGCATGGGGTCTTCTCATGGGGAGAGTGCGCATGGGGTCTTCTCATGGGGAGAGTGCGCATGGGGTCTTCTCATGGGGGAGAGTGCGCATGGGGTCTTCTCATGGGGAGAGTGCGCATGGGGTCTTCTCATGGGGGAGAGTGCGCATGGGGTCTTCTCATGGGGAGAGTGCGCATGGGGTCTTCTCTTGGGGGAGAGAGTGCATGGGACTCATCAAGAGGGAGAGAGTGCATGGGGTCTCAAAGTACGGGGGAAGGATGGCCCTGGAGTCTCGTTAGGGCATGGAAGGGACGCCACGGAGCTCTCCGGGTTTGGGTCGGCAGGTGCTCCTGAGCTTAGGGCATGGGGCTCTGGGCCCGGAAGGGGGTCTTATAAGCACAGGGATGTCAGGTGGGGGCGAAGAGGCCTGGGGTGTCATACGCAGGAGAGTCGTGGGCGTGCTAGATTATTGGCCGGGGCCCGGGGATGGGAGGGCGCGGGTCACCCAGCGGGGTCACTGATGGGTCTGGACTCATCACTGGGGGCAGGGGGGCGGGGCTCTCATGGACCGTGACATCGGCTGTACTGCATTCACGAGAGTAAGTGTGGGGTAGAAAGTATGGGACCGGAGGGCACGGGGCTCTGGGGACGGGCTTTGCACAACAGTTTGGGAATAGGGTAGCTAATGGATCAGGAGGGGTAGACGGATTTGGGGACAGGGGGAGGTGATAGGGAAATGGCAAGTCTGAAGTTGGGGTGAGGAGGTGTAGTAAGTGGCGGAAAGGTGAGAAGGCGAGCTGAGAGGGGTTTAGGAGTTGGGGAGCGGGTTTATTGAATGGGGCAGGAGATTACAGGAGTGGGTGAAGAGCTGGAGGGGGCAGGGTTTGGGGGTTGGCGTCTAATTGCCTCGTCTTGTACCTGGAGGAGGGGGAGTGAATAGGCGCAGGGAGAGCATGGGTGGGTGGAGGAGAAGGGATTGATTGGGCTGGTGGGGGAGGAGGCGGTGGAAGGGGGCGAAGGCAAGTAGAGTAGGAGGGGGGCGGCGGGTGGGCGCGGATATAGGTGCTGGGGCTGCAGGGGGAGGCTGGAGTGTCTAGTGCCTCTGCGGGGGCTGGGGGCGAGAGAGGTGCTGTGGAGGAGTCGGGGTAAGGGAGGGGGGAGGGCGCCGAGAGGCAGGCAGGGGAGGAGGGGCGGCGGGCTCAGGTGCGGCGGCAGTCGGAGCCGGAGAGCGCTATCGTGCGGAGCGGAGGCGGCGGGCAGCGCTACACGCGGGCACCGCAGCTGGGGCATTCCTGCACACGGGTGCAGGGGGCTGGGCACCCCCCTCCTCTCCCCCCACGCCTTTCCACCAAAAACACCCAGAGAAAGGACACCCTTCAAGGACATTCCGAGGTACTCATTCGGCAAACGTGGCTGAGGTGGAGGGGTGCGCCCGCAGCGCGAGACCGGCCGGGACCCTCTTCAGCAAGAAGAGTGGCGCGCGCTCTGCAGCACCTGGGGCCCGTGACCTTTGCACCCCTCGCGCGCCGGCCGCCGGAGGGGGCGGGTCCTGGAGAGAGACCCTCCTCGGAAGAAGAAGAAGATTCCACCTGCAGGTGCCCGCGCCAGCGGGGGTCTCTGGAAGCCCGGCGGGGAGAGCAGGTGTTGGTGGAGGTGAGGAGCGTGTGGGGGCAGAGGGAGGGGGGTGCATGCATGGCGCATGTGGAAATGAAAGAGCAGGGGTACTTGTATAGCGCGCAACGCATGGCTCCTGCCAGCAGCGCTGCCGTGGAGGGGAGAGAGGCAGCTGATCACCGCAGGAGCGCAGCGCTCTGCCCGGGACTCCTGTCTGCGGGGAGCAGAGAGTTTGCGATGCTAAGTGCCCGCACTTGTACAGTTTAAACGCTGTCTGAGATAGTTCATGGTGCTGCTAAAAGGTGCCCGATTTAGCCCACCGATAGTTCACGGTGTTGGTATGATGCTGCTGTAAGGTGCCAGATTCAGCCCACTGGAGACCAAGATATGTGCAGGTGCATCAGCTCCTTGCCCTGTCCACCTGTGCACATGAGACCTTCTCAGGAGAGGGGACTTTAAAATGCATGCCCATCCGTTTCCCGGCCACTTCGAATAGAGTGCCACATTTGTGCCCTGCGTGGTGTTAGTTTTGTGTTTGAGCGTAGCGCAGAGAAGCCGGTGTCAGTCCAAGGGCAGAGTACAGATGGGGTGGGTTGCCATGCGCAGGGCGGGGCAGCTTACTTGCCCCGCTCTCCATCACCTGCAGCCCCCCACCCGACCCCCATAGGCGTGCTCAGGAGTGCTAAAGGGTGAGGTGGCCATCGGGAGGTCCAATTTAGCGGGTGCTTTTTCGTGAAAGCCTATTGGTGAGGGTGTCTGTAACAATCGCGAGTTATAGTCTTAAAGAGTAAAGCTCCCCATGACCTTTCAGAGGCAGAATTGGCGACATAGAAGGATGTGAGGGTCTTGGCAACCCACACCTGCACCCGATCAATGCCCTCGGCTAATTCCCCGCAGTATACCTCGATTACAGAAGGCATTATCCTTCCCCTTTGGGGGCATTTCCTCCGTTCCCCTGCGCTTCACAGGACGCGAGAGAGGTTCATGGGCTGAGCTCAGGTTGTGGAGGCTCGTGGACAGCCTGGGAGTCATTAGTAGGAATTCAGGAGAGCCCTTCCGAAGTTCATCAAAGTATCTTTGAGTGAATAATAGTGCCTATGCTTCAGTAGCCGGCCAATAAAGCCTTCTATATCAATGGCCAATGTATTATTTATGGAATATTGTTTGATAGTGAAGGCAAAAGGTTTTGGCTGCCTTCTCTTGCACCCCCTCCCTCAGATCTGCATGCATAGCTTCATCGTACCCGTGCCCGCCACACCACAAGTCTGCTTGCATCGGGGTAGAGTGGAAGTGCATTCTCGGAAAGGCATTTTTTTGTTGCAAATCTGTGGTATTTGAGGCTCCTGCACCTGTTCAGTGCATGCAATGATTGCTAATGACAGACTTCATTTGTCGCTTGACCTGTGTATGCTCATCTGCTTTTTGGGGTTGACCGTCACTCTTTCTTTCTTCCATGATGCAGGGTAAAGAATTGGGTTCATGTCACCGGCTCGCCATGTTCCCTGGATGGATGAAGGGAGAATGCCAGCCAGAGCTCACTGGAGGTTTCTCATCAGCCTTCTGTGGTTTCTTTGTCTCCATGGCCATCACCCATCTCCTCTCGCAGAGCTGCTACCCGCTGCTGAAGCAGCATGAAAGGCCATGAGACGCCATCTTCTCTTCTTTCCAGAGCTGCTAGGCCAGCCCTGGGTGCTCAGAAGTTGAGGGGAGCCCAGGAGATGCGGGGCTTGCTGCCGGCCGCAGCCGTGCACCCTGTGATCCGCCTCGAGAGCCCACAGGAAAGAAGCTCACCTGGCTGCCCGGATCATGAACCAGTCCACGTGGCTGGATGTGAGGACTGTCAACTTGAGCAGCTCATCGGTCAACGTCTCGGAGCGGCATCTTTGCCCGTTGGGCTTCGGCCACTACAGCGCTGTGGACGTCTGCGTCCTGGAGACCGTGGTCATCGTGCTTCTCACATTTCTCATTATCGCTGGCAACTTGACGGTCATATTTGTCTTTCACTGTGCCCCACTGCTGCACCACTACACGACAAGCTACTTCATTCAGACCATGGCCTATGCTGACCTCTTTGTGGGGGTGAGCTGCTTGGTCCCAACACTTTCTCTTCTTCACTACTTCACTGGTGTCCACGAGTCACTGACCTGCCAGGTGTTTGGGTACATCATCTCTGTGCTCAAGAGCGTCTCTATGGCCTGCTTGGCCTTTATCAGCGTGGACCGATACTTGGCCATCACCAAGCCATTGTCCTACAACCAGTTGGTAACTCCGTGCCGACTACGGCTGTGCATTGTCCTTATCTGGGTCTACTCCTGCCTCGTCTTTTCTCCATCCTTTTTTGGCTGGGGAAAACCTGGTTACCATGGTGACATCTTCCTCTGGTGTGCTGTGTCCTGGCCCACCAGTGCCTACTTCACTGGCTTCATTGTCTGCCTTCTGTACGCACCCGCTGCCCTAGTCATCTGCTTCACCTACTTCCATATCTTCAAGATTTGCCGGCAGCACACCAAGGAAATGAGCGACCGCCGGGCCCGCTTCCCCAGCCAGGAGGCAGAGGCCGGCGATGGCTGTAGCAGCGAGGGTGGGCCCAGCCCTGACCGCCGCTATGCCATGGTCCTCTTCCGTATCACCAGTGTCTTTTATGCTCTGTGGCTACCGTACATTGCCTACTTCCTGCTGGAAAGCTCTCGGGTTATCGACAGCCCAGCCATGTCCTTCCTTACCACATGGTTGGCCATCAGCAACAGTTTCTGCAACTGTGTCATCTACAGCCTTTCCAACAGCGTGTTCCGGCTCGGTCTGCGTCGGCTGTCGCGCACCCTCTGCTCGTCATGCATGTGCATTAAGGCCCAGGATTTTCGAGATGCCAAACCACGTAAACGGGCTAACTCCTGTTCCATATGAAGGAAAAGACTGAACTTGGCCGCCAAAAGATTTGTCCTGGAAAAATGTTTGAATAGTCAAGAGACATGGAAAAGCATTAGTCATAACCGAAATAAAAAGATACTCTGCTCTGATGAAGAATACCAAGAGAAGTGTTGACACAATTTAGTGACTTTCACAAGTCATAGGTTGTGGTGTAAGAAGATGGACAGTGCCTTCGGCCCCTCCCCCCAACTGGACTACAGGCAAAGGAGCCAATGGGAGAAATGGGAACTTGGCCTCTGACCTCCTCACACTCTGTCCTTTGTATAGAAATGATACTCCTTAGAGAGAGCTTTAATACTGGGTGGATGGCACCGGAGGCGTGCAATCTATGGGGGTGACTCGACTGTGTATTTACCGCTGTGGCAGCAGAGAAGCATGCTTATGGCATTAGCTTTGTGAGCGGTGTGCAGACTCACATAAATCCACTTCTACTCACTGTCACGCATAACGTTTCGCTGTCACTCACACCCAACGGCTGTCACTCTCGGTTGGTTTATGTCACTCTTGCCTATTCCCTTTTCCTCATCAGCTGACAACAACTTACTGTGGCTCACTAGCTCACACCTATTCATGGCTGGCTCACACCAACTCTCTATTACAAATTCGCAATTGCTCGCTGTCACAGACAAACACCACCCACTGTTGCACATAGATTTACAGGGATTCACTGTCAGTTTAATCTGCACGTCTTAGCTACCACTTCCAGACACTCGCCCACTAAAGATCTCTCACAGACTTTCACTTGTTCGCTGCCACATGGACTCAAACCTATTTACTGTCACAGCTATTTTCTGTCCATCATATCTACTCATTACTATTCACAGACTCCCACCTCTTCATTTGCCACTGACTTGCACTTCACAGCTTAACGTTTCGCTTTTTGAGTGTGAATCCGCTGCCAGTATTCTGCACAGTCTCTCTTCCCTATGATTCATACATGTATTACTGTAATATAGCTGCCAAGTGGACTATGCTATACGTAACCTATTTAGGCGGTAAAATGCCTTTAGGGAAGACAATATTGCATTCTTGATCTCTTAGTTTTGTATTCTCCACTCAGAATTCAAGCCTACATGGCGAGGAGTGATCAGGGTTCTTGGCTAAACAAAAAGGACTGTCGGAAGGTGTAATTTATGAGATGACCCACGTATCAGTTAAACACCCACACTTCCACAGTAGCCCAAGGACCGTTGTCCTTTACTCCTGCACACTACATCCACTGTTAATCACTCATGCCATTCTCATGTGCCTGCTCACCACCATCCTTGGTCACCCTCATGACACTCATGGCCTTGGAGTAGACCTGTCTACTCACTAGCACGCCTCTGCTCACTAGCAGCAAATTTTTCCATTCACAGTCCATTGGCACTCCCACGCCTCCGTTCATTCACAATACCTGCAAACCATGCGTGGGCACTGTTTTTACGTGACTCACACACTCTCTCCCTTATACATGCATTGAATCTGTCATGAACCCATCCTCATCCATTCGTCCTGTCACCAGTATCCGCAACATATTTGCTTGTCACAAGTGATCACTATTTGCATGAGCATTTCACTTGCTCTTATTTACTGTAACACTGACACTATCTCACTCATAAGGTCATGTGCACTTATATGTTCACACACCTCAGATTATGAGCAAAAGTGAATGTTCTTCCTCGTTACACAAATTCCCTGATTACAAGTTTGTGGCTATTTTCTAATGCCTCTGCAAGCAGGAGTTTGCACGGGAATTACAAGTTGTATGGTGATTTTTTGGCCATCGGGTTTCCCTGAAAGATAATTCTGACAGGTAAAACATTCTGAAGTTAATTGTTGATAAACAAAAGTCACAACATGCAGAATTCAGAGGGTTGAATACAGATTCTGCATGCCTCGTTCCCAAGTTGAAAGGGAGGCATTTACTGCACATGATGAATACTATACTCCAGGTCAATGCTATTTGCCGGGTTTGGTAAATACCCTATCCATGTCCTTTCATGCACAACTTATAATCAGGGATTTATGACAAATTAAGAAATTCACCATACATGTGCCACTGATAGTGTATGTGAGCAGGCACAAAGTAAATCCTGGTGTGGCAAATTCCACCAGTGTGGCGCTGTAGATCCAGTTTAAGTTGATAGGATGAGGCCATGATGAATACCTGACCCATTTTCCCTTCAGCCCTTTCAGAGATGCCAACATTCCTGCTGCTGTTTTAGCATTGTGTGTTTTCTAGATCTGTACAGATTTACAAGTGTGTTTGTGTTTACAGATATCTGTATGTATAGTGTGTGTATATGTATATAGTATATATATTTTTTATATAAAATATATAGTTTATGCTGCATTGGTAAGAATAGATTTAACCCAATAAACAGTGTCATTCGGAGTAAGTACTTGGGTGAGTCTGGCTTATTGCATATTTTTAATTTTAAAGTTATCGATGCACCAGTGGGTAGTGTAACATTGTTGTGTGTATTCAAGGTGACATTCGTTGTCACAGATAAGGGAAGGTAAGGTCTGTCACCCCCTTCAGCAGAGAGAATGACTACAGCTGAGCATTATAACACAGGTTACTAGTGATATTAAACACACTCCTAACTGAAAAACTGTTTATAGGTGTTCACCCTTCGCATTGGGCCTCATTTTACAATGCTTAGAAAGATAAGACTGCATCAGCCCTACCAGGATTCAAAACTATAAATGTATGTAGGGACACGAAGCAGAACAATGTTCGTGACAAAATGGCTGCTACAGCGCAAACACAGAGTGCAGTAGTAAACAGTTGATAAAACATGAAGCGCAGAGTGTTCACAAAATTGGTGCTGGCATTTGGGTGCAAACTGGTGGTGACTGGTTTGAATCCCTGACTGATGCTTTCATCTTTCCAAAATTGATAGCACATCTACCCTTCACCTACACAATTATAAACCCTTTTATTTTCAGTGCTGCAAAGCTGCGAGAATGACAGCGGGTGCTATTTAGTAGAGCAGGTGATTATTTCATTTTACATCAGAGCTGCAGAAATGTTTGTTCATGCCGCTGTTGCTGTCGTGTGCTTGTATCACAGAAGGCGTAGCCTGACAGCTAGACTGTTTACTGGTCGCAAAGTTCTGATCTTGGGTTCTATGCAAAATCAATTGGTATACTTTGTGGAAATCAATATAATTGCCTGTGTGTTAGTACTCTTTTTAAGCAAAAGTGTTAACATTTAGAACCCAGCTGAGCTCCAGTATGTTTAAAAAATTTAAATATAACATTACGTATACTTGTGATCTAACAGAACCTTATTTGGGGTAGCCCTGAAGAGTGCCATGCACTCCAAAACCTCTGGTATTTATAAAACAGACTAAAAAAACATTTGCGATGAATTCCTCAGCAGTGGTTCCAAAGAACTGTAATCTGTATTGGTTATGGTTTTGATACATGATTGGATTACATTTAGGGTAACTTTAGGTAACGGGTCAGGGTCAGTGTTAGTGTTAAGGATAAGGCTAGCTTAGAAGCATAGTTAGCGTTTAGGTAATTATATATAGCGTATTTCTCAAATCTAGGAAATTGAGTATTTTTGGGGGGCAATTAAGAATTACGGTTGGAGTTAGTGGTCTGAGATTTTATTTTACCCTCAGATTCATCTCAGCGTGGTTACTGGTCCAGTAGTCAGTTCCATGGAACAGATGGGAACACACTCCTAGAAGTGCAGCTATCACAGTGGTCACTCAGGCTTTAACTCCAAGTTAGCACATTTTCAGCTGCATTTACTTTACAGCTGTTCCCATTCTCTGCTGAATTGTGTTTTCTTTAGGTCTAAAAAGCTAAAGTGTTTAAAATGGTGTATCAATCTATAGAGCGATGAGAACAACGTAGAGAGAATTAGGAAGGTGTCCTGTTGATGGAACAGTCTTCCTCAAAACAGTGGCATCTCGCTAGAGGGAGGGAGATGTGATAATTTGTTGTTGATGAGCTGGCCCCAAGCGAATTGAGGGAACAGGAGAGGTAAGAGGGTACAATTGAAGGGAAAGTGATGAGGGGCGACAAAGATGAATAAGCATGGGGAAGAATTAGAAATCTTGCCCCTCTTTCAGAGACACCGGGGAAGGCTGCAGAGTGCTTATGGGGTCAGCCTCCTCCGCTTCTACACAGCACCACAGTCCTACCTCTTGTGTAAGCCTCTCAGTAAAAGATCATTTTATGCATGGCCAATAACTACAAAGGCAGTCGGTGGAGGATGACCACAAGACTACTCTTTTCGTCAGTGCACTAATTTCTGAGATGTCAAAGGTCTCTGGGTACAGCTGTGAGCCTTTCACGTGATTCTGTAGGCTTGAACCTAGCTCACACCTCAGCCTATGTCACTTGGAGTGGT
Organism: Lissotriton helveticus; assembly: GCF_964261635.1. Classification (NCBI taxonomy): domain Eukaryota; kingdom Metazoa; phylum Chordata; class Amphibia; order Caudata; family Salamandridae; genus Lissotriton; species Lissotriton helveticus. Next base: position 1,864,834,760 of record NC_136057.1, read on the forward strand.
CTGTCTGTGCGCCAGCCCTCACCCACCGTTGCCTAGCTCGATGCTCCAGTGATGCTAATACGCTCTTGGCCAGATGAGAGCTGGAGCATATCTTGAATGCCCAGGAGGCAGAACAATGGCTGTTTCACGCCAGGATTTCTGGGACAAATGCAGGAAGATTGATCTGCAGGACCTGTGCCATATGGCTAGCAGATGATGGCAAAACAGTGACCTTTGCAAAACAACACACCGCTGTGCAAAATACTTAATTGACATGAGAGGTCTGAGTCACTTTGCCAATGTAAGTGCTTGGTCCACTTAAGTGATGCATAAATGACAATTTTTTTAGACGTCGTTGCGGAAGGCTGCCTTGCTTTTGTGAAACGGAGCCACATAGAGTTAATGGCGCGCCACCCACCCCCAAGTCATTTTTTGATTACACATTCATCTCCAATGACATTTCATCCTGACCCACACAACAGCTGGCCATGTTGTTGTGACCACTTCAGTGGTCCCTTCTAGGACTACCTCAGCTTCAGGTGGCTGTTCTTTTTGCATTTGTTTTTTCGGGGTCATGGCAGTTGGCTCCATTGGGTCCACAGAAGATGTTCCAGGACCCCTGAATGCACCTTCAAATTTCACCTGCGATTTGCTTATTGTTTACACTTTCAGAGGCATTAATCAGAAATGGCATTCTTATTTACATCCTGATGATTTCCCTCAGAGATAAATGTTACTACTGTGAATGTTACCACCACAGAGGTCCACAACTACCTAAAAGGTCTAAAACATATTAAGTATTTTGTGATTAAAGTCCAGATTTAAGAATTTTCAGTATTAAAAAAACAACCACAGATGTCTTTCACATGCAGCTTAGGAGCTCATCTGCACCAAAAGTTAAAGCATCAGATAGCTGTTAGGATAAGAAATTACCAAAGACCACGTCACTGAGATTACTTAATATCAGCAGAACATTACATGCACTAAAAAATAATGCTCCAACAACAGGTGGCTCCTGACAAACCTTGAGTGTTCCTATTGGTGCACATTGCACACATCTACTTTAAAAAGATACGAAAACAATTGACAATATTTGTTAAAGTGAAGTGAATCATCGGCATATGTTCAAAAGTTCTATTTTCTGTATTACTACATTGCGTAATATGGCTTTAAACCATGACATTGGAATTTAACACATTTAGCTATTGTCAGTTGTTGTATGTGATGATTGTCTATGCTGATATGTGGTTTCTTTTTGGCCATGACGCAGATCTTTCACTGGCTATTGGTCCTGTCAACGATACTGCTCAGATTATTACCTGCAATTATTATATTAGGTTAGTGATTAGCCGTGTCCGTTATATTAGAGCAGCGGTCTTCAATCTTTGGGGCGCGACCCCCAGGGGGGTCGTGGAGTCCTGGGAAGGGGGTCGCAGATTCTGCAGAGTGCAGTTCCTGGCATTGGGCTGATCGAGGGTGCTCACGGCGAAGGCCTAATTCACACCGAGGTGTGAAAAACATCAACGCCTCATTAACAAGTAAAAGGTCTTTTAAAGACCTGTCAAGTAATTGGGTGTGACTGTGTGTGTGTCCCTGAAGCTGTTTCAGCCGGGCTCACATACACGAGCTGGGGGGAGCTGGGGGGGGGTGGGGGGGGAGCAGGCTGTAGTGTAACCCTTGGAGTTCAATGGATGTTGCGCGCCTGGAGCTGTGGGTCCCGTGACCCGTCCCCCGCCCCCAGCAGGGAGGCACAGAGATGCCCTCCCATGAGCGGGAAAGAAGAAGGAAGACGACGCAGAGAGATACTGATCCCCCCACCCCCCCATGAGAGAGGCACAGAAAAGGTGGGTGGATAAATGATGGGTGGATGGATGGATGTAAGGCTGAAGGATGGATGGATGTGTGAAAAGGTGGGTGGATGAATGATGAGTGGATGGATGAATGAAAGGGTGGATGGATGAATGATGGATGTATGGATGGAAGGATGAAAGGGTGGATGGATGAAGGATAGATTGGTGAAGGATAGATGTATGGATGGAAGAATGAAAGGGTGGACGGATGAAGGATGGATGGATGAAAGGGTGGATGGATGAATGATGGATGAATGTGTAAAAAGATGGGTGGATGAATGATGGGTGAATGGATGGGAGAATGAAAGGGTGGATGGATGTATGAATGGATAAAAGGTTGCATGGATGAATGATGGATGGATGTGTGAAAAGGTGGGTGGATGAATGATGGAGGGATGTGATGAGGTCTAACAGGGGCATTTATGGTTGTCAAAAGTTGATGATGAGGAGTACCAGTTTCTAGAAACTTATGTTGGAAGGGGGTCCTTACGCCTAAAAAGGTTTTACAAGGGGGTCTCGGCATCAAAAAGTTTGAAGACCTCTGTATTAGAGTGATTGGTCACCTTACCATTAGTTTCATGTTGTGGTTGTTCGTCTGTGATGATGCGTTGCTTGTTAATAATGTGGTTGGTATTGAGGTGATCGTTGCCCATTAAATTGTTGCCTATGAGTTTGATGTTAGATTGACTAAAGGCCTCAAGGTTAACCTTGGGTTTTTGTGTGCCTCAAGGTTTCACTGCATTGGTTGTTAGCCATTAGGTTTCTAATGTTATGAATGCCAACCAACACCTTTCTTTTGGGTTCTGTTAACTACTTAATTGATGTTGATTGAGTATTAACAGTGAGGATGATCTTTAGTTGTCATTCACTTAAGAAAACTCAAACTGTTATCTGTCATTGATTTCAAGTGATAGATGGCTTGCTTTTGGCTATGCCAATGAAATCACATTAATTATTTGCAATAATTAGTAGCTTAACCATTGTTCGTTGGCGATTGTTGCCATGCAGTTTTTTGTTGTTGTTTTTTTTAAATAATACTTTGCTCTTTGTTTCTGTAGCTGGTATTGTTGGTCTTTTAATTGACATTGCATTGATGGATGTGGGGCTGGTTGTTGACCATCATAATGGATTGGCTGTTGTTTGACTATGAAGTTGTGCTTATTGTTGCGCTCGTGACTTTCATATTTAGCCGACCGTTATGAATTGTGTGGCTATTTCTTTAATTAATGGCCATGTTGTTGCTGATACAGTCGTTATTGGCTTTCTCACGAATATTTGCTTTTCAGTTTTTAGCTCAGTGGTAAAATAGAAAATCCTCAATTTTTTTGTAAGATGCTCTCAAGCTAAAAGGAGTCAACGAGTTCATTTTTCAGCACTGCAAACTGCCTATTATGAAGGAAATTTCACTGTGCAGCCTCCTCCAGATTTAGCACGTCCATGGTAAATCAGGGAATTTTACATTCGATCAACTCTGAATCCAGCCCTGAATTGTTGTTTGTACATGGTGTTGCTATTTTTTTTAATTGTTCTATATTTCTTGCTATTTCTTAGTCGTTGTTCATATTTGCTGTTAATCTCACGGGTATTTGTGATTGATATTAGCCTGATTTTTGTTGATGAAATTCTTTTCAGACATTTTATTTAAGCTCCTGAAGGTAGTTTAACGATTTTACATGCCGATCGTGGGTTATTGAGTTATTTATTGCCAATGCAATTGACATCTGGCTGAATATAGTATATTAAATTTATATTAGGTTGGTTTCTGGGCTTTCCTGTTGTTAAGTGGTTTATTCTCCGTGTGTTGTACTTAACTGGGGAGACCCTTGCGGTGCCGTTTCCTAATTCCGGGTCTCACTGTGTAGTAGTCTGTTATCAGTTTTTGAGAGAAGGTAATAGAGTGAGGATCTGCAGTGCCGGGGCGGAGTAGGTCCTCAAGCTTCTTGACATATTTACCTCACCTCTATAGGGTTCTTGTGTCAGTGCTGGAGAAGCACAGTGACCAAGCTTCCAGGCAAGAGACATGTTCCTTCTTTGGTTAAATGTGTTTCAGGAGAGATCTCCTGGGGGCTTCGAGCCTGGGACAGCAGCACAAAAGGTGTAACCATGATTCTTTCTTATAATTGCAGGGTCTGCAGGCACCCTCCTTGCCTGATTGGGCCCATGGGTTAAAGTCAGCCACTGGTAGGCCTAACAAGTGCTTGATACATATTTGTTGCTTGTAAGGTGAATTTGGTACATTATCAGAGCTGCTGCTACCCAAAGTGGAAGCCTTCCTGTGAAATCAAATATGCTGACTCTAATCAATTTATTGGCCAAAGTAGGATGGAGCATGAGTGAGGCAGCCGAAGCAGCAGGCTGCCGAAGTAGAAGTAGAATCTTACTTCGGTGGTGGCTCTGAATGGCTCTGCTTTGGGTGACCAGTTGCATGTCGTAGTTCTGTGTAGTTGGGTACAATGATTTTTAATCAAAAAAGGGAATGATGTTACATCATCCAATAGAACTCCTAAAGGCCTCCAAATTACTTTTAATTCCATATAAGGAATCCAGGCCTTTAGAATCCATGGGTAGCAGAGGACTGGACTACACAAGCAGGCCAAATGTAAAGCTTGCAAACTACACAATTTTAACAAAAACGTTATTTAGGAAATATTGTATCCTCCTTCACGCGTCCAGAAATAAGTTACATGATGGTAATACTGTGAGCTGACTGTAGCCATTAACCACAGTTAGGGGTGGACTCAATGAAACGTGCCAAATTTTGTGGGTGAGAGTCCTATCTCCATTGCATAGGACCCCTGCCCAGTGGTAGCCTTATTAGGGCATGATGTGACTAGATGCCAATAGCCATATTACAGCTTTGGATGTTGAGAGCTCCATTGAATACAATGGAGCAGCTTCAGGCCTATAATAGCTGGTATTAGCTTGGAGCTTCAACATTCCAATGTTTGACTAGATGTTTCCCCCTTTTTAATTTAGAATATTCTACCCTTAGTGGGTGAAATGTTCTAATAGCCTTCTAGTCCTTCTTGCTTGTATAGCGGTACAGGGTCCTTTGTGTTAATTTAAAAGCATGCCTTCTATACCCATGCATTGACAGGCGCTTGACCGGGCTGTCCACCTAGCTTAGTTCAGACTTATCCACCTAGTGCTCCCTAATTCCTTCCCCAGACCTGTGCTCAATTTGTGTTGGTGGCTCCAGGTGGTGGGCACCGCCTCTCATTTTTAGGGGCTGGGTCTTATTTTTAATGTTCAGACTTCTGCCCAGATCGAGAGAGAGGTAGATAGGGAAAAAGGAGGAGGAAGAAAAAGAGAAATGTAGGAAAACAGTGACAAAGGAAGAAAGGGATGAAAAGGAGCTTGCAAGGGTGAGCTAAAGAGACATGAAATCTAGAGTGGTGGAAGAAAAGAGGCAGAAGACCGAATAAAGAATAGGCAGCCCGGCAATGCAGGTGGCGGTTTCCTAAGAATTTTTTTAGAGCCCTGCACTTCTATTTCATTTTTCCCCTACAACTTGAGCACTGCCACCTATCTTCTGATGATAACAATGCCTTCAGCATTGGGACCTGTCCTACATGCATTTTTTATTTCATCCGATCGGTATATCCTCCCACCAGTCAGGGCTAAGACAGCAACATGTCTTCTGTTTGCAGGATGGCACGTTTTGATAAATATATTGATGGAAAACTGGGTCTCACTATGTCAAGATAAGATAAGATGCATTTATTGCACACTAGCATAGCTTCTAGATGACCGAGCCGACCATTGGTACACTGGGTACAAGTTATGTACCCCTTTGGCAGTATAGAACTTCCTTCCAATAATTATTATTTATTAATGGAAACCAGGTTGCCCCCAACGGCCTAATGGCTACCCTGTTATGAATGGTCTTGCCCTGGGTATCCATTTGTAAATGTTCCCGATATTAAACCGGTGCTTCAAGTGGGCAGGTATTGTCCAGTACTGGTACCTGCCATTTTTTAATTTGAAAGGGAGAGTACCTTGACTTCTGAGCTTTGCTGCATACATTTAATGGGAGAGTATCGGCACTCCTCGGGAGCATTCAGGTGCTCTAAATGGAGAGTACCTGCACTTTTATGTTTTTATTTAAAGCACTGTGTTTGACCTATTCCTGATAAATGTCTTCTCCTGAGTCTTTATTATGGTCTGACTCCGCCCCCCTCACCTCTCTTGGCAGACATTTTCTTTCCGTGTCTATCTCCGGCTCTACAAGAAGCGGAGAACCCCGTATTCTTTTAAGAGCCTGTACACGCAGCGACACCTCTTAGAAGGGCCGCCCAGCTGGCTTGGCACTGCCCAGCCCCTGTGGTGACACACACTGCACATGGCAAGGTCTGTGTCTCTAGTCCTCTGATTGGTCACTGGGGTCATCCAGGACAGTTGTTCTCGTGCATGTGCTTGACAAACAGCCTGAAGACAGTTATCCTGGTATCCAGGAGGAGGTGTCTGTCTGTCTGACCTTGCAGCCGCCGCCTCCTCATATCTTTAATTGATAATTCTTCCACGAGTCAGGTGCGTTCTGTTTTACAAAGCCAGCAGCCTATGCAGCTGTTATGCACAACTAGGACACGCAGCAGGAGGGCAGTTAGGATTCATTCAAACACGGCATTATTTTCTGACCATCTTACTGGGTTATATGCAGGAAGATGAGCAGCAACCACATTCTAGTCCGCATAATTTTTGACACAGCAGAGGTACAGTCTGGCATACTGTTCCCTCACCTTCCCCACTATGCAAAGTTCAGGGAATCAACATAAGTGGCTGACTTTCATAGCACTGCAAGTCACCGTGGGACGGTGGGATGGTGTGGGTGTACCCTTCCCGAAACAGTGCTTAATTTGTGAAAAAATAAGTTCCAGGGTCCTTTCCTGGAGGTAACTGCAGCTGGCACCACACATTGCCCCTCTCAGTGCTGCCAACAGCAAGCGCGACAATTTAGACTATTCCAAACCCCAAAGCTATAAGAATGGCCTGGGTGGCAGGTAATAGTCATTTTTAGTATATATTGTACTAACCCCTTGGCTGCCGGGGTCATTCCCCTGCCGTGCTGGGGGGAGAGAGGGGGGCGCGCACAGCGCCCCGGTGCTCATGACGAGCTCAGCTCGTCATGAGCCACGGTTCTCGTGTGCTCATGACGAGCTGAGCTCGTCATGACCACACCCGTTCATTAGAACGCTCGCACAGCAGGGGAATTTGCCCAGCGTGCGAGCGTTCGAACGGTCATGACGAGCTCAGCTCGTCATGAGCACACGAGAACCGTGGCTCATGTCGAGCTGAGCTCGACATGAGCGTGGGAGGGGTTAATAAACAACTGTTGTGGTGCTCATCTCTAAATTAGATAGACAGTGGCACCAAAGTGCCGGTGTCGAACACCGGAAAACACCAGAACAAATTAAGTACTGCATTAGACCAACAAACATAAACAATCCCCTCCTTGCACACATCCCACATGTGTAATTCCCAAGTCGTTTGGATAGCCCACAAATCCCCAAATCCTCACAAATGGACATATTTATACTCCCACCTCACCTATCTATAATCTTCCCTTCTCATTCTGGCTTTCAAATGTATACTAGGCCGTACCAACCAGTCACATCTTCACACAATCGCCTGTCTCTCTCTGTTCCTCTTCCCTTCTCTCTCAAGCTCTCTGTTCCTCTTTCCCTCTCTTCCTTCATTCTGCCATTCTTCTTTCTCTCTTCAGTGCCCTTTTAAGGATTTTTGGGGCTCAAGGCAAAATGCAAAGCATGTTTTGGGGCCTCCCATTCAAACAGCTTTCAGTTGATTACCGTTTTACGGCTAATTCAAGCCCAGATGATGCCAAAACTACTGAATTATACTTTAAGCTTTCAGAAATAGGGACACAACTGACAAAAAATCAAGCCGCACAACGTCCGTTAGGCCAATAGCCGCCCACCCCCCCACCTCCCAAAAAAAAAGCTTGAGCATGCTCTCATACCACCATTTTTGTGTGTGAGGTTAGATCTAGTGAGCTAGGAGAAGCAGAGAATGAAGGTAGGTGTTGTAAATAAATAAACAGCATATATAGATGAGCAGATGTTTTATTAGCTTCCAGTCACAACCTCAAAGTCACAGTAGCTGCCGTTACTGTAAAACAGAACGGACATGGCAATGGAATGTTCCAAGTCCACTAGAGAACGGGGTAATAAAGGGGAAGGGCCAAGTGGTATTTTCCAAAACATTATATCCTATAAGACTGAGTGTATATATATATATATATATATATATATATATATATATATATATATATATATATATATATATATATATACACACATATATATGATATATATATAAAAAATATATATATATATACACACACAAGTGCTCAATGGGTCACAATAAATACATTAGAAAGGAAAATCACAACAGGAGACGGACAAAGATCAGCTAGAGAAAGACGTGAGCTCAGGAGAAACGTCAAGTAAAGAAAGAAAGGTAGATTATTGAGAAAGTGCGATATAGAGAGATAGAGATTGGTAAAGAGGGGTAGTGAAACGGGTAAAGTTTTAGTGAGATAGAGCTACAGAGAGGGTGAAGGCAAAGTAGGGAGAGGGGTGGAATATGGTGAGGGATTAGGTAGAGAAAGAGGTAAATTAGAAAGAGGGGTAAGCTAAAACGAGTTAGAGCGAGAGAGAGGTAGACTGGTAGATAGTGCAAGAAGTGTAAGGCGATTCAAGGTGGAGAGAGTAGCAAAATGAGATCAGGTATAGACTGACTGACAGGCTAGGTACAGACTCATGAGTCGGAGAGGAAGGTAGAGACAGAGCAGGGTGAAGAGTAGAACGAGATGAGGTGTAGAAAGAAAACAGGTGAGGTATAGAGACAAAAGTCAGCTCGAGAAAGGAAAGGATAATACAGAGATAAAGACAGTGTTCGGTAGAGAGCGTTGTGGGCCAGAGAGTTGGAGAAAGAGGTGAATTAGGGAAGTATATAAAGCGAAAGGTGAGGTAGCCAGTGTGCGTTGAAATGGAGAATGAGGTGCAGAGCGAGGAAGATACATAAAAGGTAATGATAGAGAAAAAAGTTGTAGAAAAAAGAGAGATAGTGAGAACAGAGTAATATGGCTGTGAATTTTTTTAATGTTGTACTTTATTTGAAACCCCCACTGGAGTTGACCTAAGGGCCGGCCGGGCCTGTTGCCAGGCTCTGTGGCCAGCCAGTTGTGAGCACACAGTCCACGCCGTGCGCAGGCTTTGGCCCTATTTATCTGGGGACAGGAGACAAATGCTTGCTGCACATGCTTTTTAGACATGCCCAACACAAGAGGACACCCAGCCTCTTCCTCGGGCGTCCTTTGGCCATGTCTAACCCAAGTCAGGCCACCAGTTCCAAATTTGCACGTCCTTTGGGCATGTGCAGCAGGGGTTTGGTGCAAGAAACTTCTGATTCCCAATCCAAGCAGGACACAGTCTTCTTACCATATGGGGGGAGAGCGCACAGCTTGCCTGCTGTGACCAAATGGTGATGGGCACCCAACCCCCGCAGTGCCCAGCCTTTGGCCATGCACACTGGGGATTGGCCGCACTGCACCTGTTCCTGGTGGCTGACGCCTGCTGCACACATCCTTATCTCTCTACCAACCGTGTGCTGTCGGACTTTTCTTTGTAACCTTTTTGATGCGCGAGTCACATCTAACTCGCAATTTTTCACAAAATGGCAGTCACATTCACGACTTAAAATGGCTGCTGCAGAGCTCACAATTTTTTTTTGACTCACGAGTTGTGCACTGTTTCTGGCTTTTTTGTGTGAGCTTTCAGTGTTCCACATCTTTGGATACCTATGAGTAGTAACCTGGGCTCGGACACATCTTGAGGGGACCCTTGTGCCTATGCACATTTTTTTTCCACAGCAAAAAACTCACAGGTCAATGCTCACTTGCGAGTTTCAAGATTGACGGTGAAAAAAATTCAGAGCCCTCACCGGCCGATCACATTTCTCACGAAAAAAAATCAAAATGTCATTGGCAGCATTCACAAATCATGACCCGCAAGTTTAAAACTGCATAGATATACCAAGGTGTTAACCTTTTAATACCCACTTGGAAACTTTTATAAATTCTAATATCTTAAAAAGCTACAGAACGGATTTACACTTAACGAATAGAAGCACGGTGTCTGAGTAAAGCTGAAATTTCATACCAGGTTTGGTGTTAATGCGTTAAGTGATTTGAGCTGTAGCCATGAACGAAATTTCCTATGTGAGCTAAATTGAGAAACCACTTCTATTTTGACACCCCTCCCCTTTAGGTTATTTTCTCCTGCATACATCTGCTTGTAAAGTAGCACGCATGACCTGATCCTTTTCCGAGTCAAATTTTATAGGTGAATCAAAAAATGCCTTTTCAGTGGAAAGTGCATCTAAGCCATGACCACAGAGGAATGATTGCCATAATTGGTAACTGTGTAATATGGTCAAATATTAGCGTTGAGGTGATTTGGTGAGATCTTAAACCATAAGGCTGAAGGCCGAGTGGTTTGCAAATGTCACCAGAATCCCTAGATAGCAATGTAGGACAATAGTAGACATGGTACTCTTTATTTATTTTTTCCACGTGTTTATTTGCGATTGTTAACTTGAAAAAAAGCTGGGTTTTTTCCATCCACTGTACAGCTAATAGTGAGGACTGTTCGGAATTAAAATATTTAGGTTGTGTTTACCATTCTTGCATAACGTTTTAAGTGTCTGGGGTTTCTGTGCAGCATTTACTGTTTGCAACGTTTTGCAAAATTAGCAGATTTCACCAAAAATATAGTTGCTCTCTCAAATGGATGAAAATACTACTGGCAATGAATTTTCCATATAATATAAATGTTTTGCTGCATAATTGTAATAACCTTGCTGCACAAGTTGGTCTCCCATGCCACATTTTCCTACTACCCTCGAAAATGTTAAAGCTCTGCGGAGTGGTTTGGGGCTTTGTCATTATGATGACAAAATCCATATTTTAAAGTCAGCTCTGAAATATTTTCCATATTTTACGATTCCCTGTGAAATCCGAGTTTTTATACTACTGCATTTTCTGCAGTTGACGCCAATTGAGACTTCAAAACAGATACATTGAATCCGTTGTCCTCATGTGACGTGGTGAACATATTTTAGTTGAAAGAAAATTCCCAAGTTTTTCATAGTGTCTGCAGATAGGGAATTGAAACCCATAATTGTAGACCAATTACAAGGCAGGCCAGAGGGAACAGTGTCCCCAAGAGCAGAGCATCAGATCTGAAGCTTGAGTGCAAAGCTGGTTCCTGGGTGTTTAGAGCTGGCCATGGGTAAGGTAGGACTGGATTTGAGTGATGAAAAATCTTGAGTCATTCGAAAGCTTGGCCAGAAGTTAAGGACTAAGGGTACATGCTAACATACTTTACTGAGGTAAAAAAAAAATCTATATTGACGATGCAAAAAAGAAAAAAAAATACAAACAACATGGTTTGCATATACCCAGGTACCCGCATACGATACGCCTACACCAGGGCCACTGGAATTATGTGGCAAGAAAAGGCAAATTATGCAGCATAATGTGCCACATTTTGTAACAGTATTATTTTGACATTTTTACACATGCTAACACTGTCTGGGCAAAGGTTTTACCGCATTAGTACCCGTTTAACACCAGGGCCGGACTGGGAACCGAAACCGGCCCTGGCAAAGTGCTGGGCCGGCCCCCCCCTCCCCCGGGGGGTTGGGGGGTGCGACCGCGCTCTTTGCTAGGGCCGGTTTTCGGCCGATTTTGTTACGGTGCCGTTTTTGCAGCTATGCTGCAAAAAACGACCCTGTAACAAAACCGGCCCCATTGGGGCCCAAAACCGGCCCCCACCCTCGCGGCCGACCGGGGGATTGCCCGGTGCCTGCAACGGCCAGTCCGGGCCTGTTTAACACCCGCAAACAGCAATAAAAACTGAAAAGTAACCAGTCAACCTTTGCAAATGGCCTCCAACTGTGTAGAAAAATATGCAGCCACATTTTTACTAACTTTTGATCTAAAAACAATGTTTGTTCAAATCTACAAATCAAGCAGCAGGTGTGGATTATGTGGCAAATGCAGTAAATCCATACTATGTGGAAAGCGACACACTACAAGCAGAATCTCTTCTTTCTAGCGGCCCTGGTCTAAAGAGTTCACTTATACTGTGAAACACTTATTAGGCAAGGACACAAACGCGGCTCCCTGATCACAGTGGACGTGGATAAATGATGACTGATTTAATGGGCCTCCAGGGGCGTTCCATTTGCAATATCTTGCTTTAGTCCAACCATTCGAGGAACATGGTTTTTCACAGAACTTGGCTGAAGGGTATTCTTTTTACTTCGCATGGTGACTTAGTGGCCCCAATGAAGCAAGATCCTCGGTATCCACCTAGTACTGCAGATGGAAGGATGTTTCTCATGAGCTCTGACCTCCAGAGTAGGACTGAATGATGTTAATGACATCAGTGATCCTGGATTGGATGGTACGATGAACAATTAGCTGCTCCAGATAAAATTGTGCCTTTGAGGAAAGGTTCCCTAAGTCCAAGAAATCCTGTAATGTTTCGCTTTTTCCTGAGGTAGGCGAAATGTGAAGAGTATTGACCTCTTGACTATGCTACATTTTATAAAACTAAATGCCTGGCTTGTAATAATTAAAGTGCCCTCAAGACTGCTACAGCCTCCTTCTACCCCCATACAAACCTCTCCGCTTCCAAAATGACCAGGGATATTTTTTCTCCACAATTAAGGATTTATAAGACCTCCACCCCGGCCTCCTCCCCTCAAAAAATTTGTGTTTGATCCTGCAAGTTGTATTGCAAAATGTAGTGAAATCACAATAAAAAAAAAAAGCTCTACAGTCGCCACCAATCAGGCGGCACGCAGATCAAATCTGACTGTTGTTTAATCAGAATCCACCACACTTAAAATTACCCAGTACTTTGATTTGCTTTTCTCTACTTAACAAAGTTGATCCAATTAGTGTTGAACAGCCGGCTGTCTGGCTCTTTAGCAGAAATTCTTCCGGCAAAGTTCCACCCAAGTCTTCTCACATTTGACGAGTCACAAGGCTTTGCTATATTGAGTGTGTCTCTGAGATCTGGCAGTGCCTCCTGTGAATTTAAATCAGCCCTTTTCATTCCTCTGTTGAAAAAAACATCTCTTGATCAGGACAGTCTGTCCAATTTTCGCCTGATTTCACAGCTCCCTCACATGCCAAGTTCCCAAGGAAAGTTTTTTCAACCAACTAAACACTCATGTAGGAATGACAACTCTCTCCATCTTATCTGGCTTTCAGTCAGGCTGCAGCACAGAGTCCATAGCAGTTACTGCCTTGGTGTTTTATGCTGCTCCGCCAATGAAGATCTTCCAGCAGATTTGATTTTGTTCAATCTGACATTGTAGATCACCAGGTTTTGTTACCATGTCTGCATGCTCTTGGTGTTAACCATACTACCTTAATTTGGTTTAGAAATGTTCCGAGCTATAGAACTTGTCATGTTGTCTTTCTATCCACTGTCCGAACCCTCACAAGTAGAGTCCATCAAGGCTCCATTTTGTTTCCTTTGCTTTTCAGTCTTTACATGATACCTTTGGTGCATCTCAGACATCCTTTTGGTTTATCATTTTTGACGTATGTAAACAAATTGGGAAACCTTCAGTTGTGTGCCTTCAAGTTGCGGAATTGTCTTGATATAGGCACACACTGGATTTCTTTTAATCAATTTAAATGGAAGGGAGACAGAACTCTAGTCCTTTTGCCTCTGAGACCTGCCCCATTGTGGGAAGGTTTCTTCTGGCTACAGTCTCTTGGTGATAAACCCAAACACACATCTTGTGTAAAAAACATAGTTCCAAAATGTGATTCTCAAATTAATTTGACTAATCAATATAATTAAGTAGTCCTCGTCTGTCTTTTTGAGCTGCGTATCCTGAAACCAGAATGATAACAATTTGAATGATTTTTTCTCTGCACACATAGACTATTAGAATGCTGTGTGCTAAGATTGACCTCAATGTGTAATATAGAAACTCCAGGTGGTGCTGAACTCTACAGCCAGACTGACTCTGTTTCTGAAAAGCGACTAATTTATTATTCTGGAACTGTCTGCACTGGCTTCTGGTGAGGGAACAGATTTCTTTAAATCTCTTTGTCTTGTGCACAAAGTTCTGCCTGCTTTAACTGGTATCAAAGCGGTGCAAAAGGGGTTGGTGATGGACGGAGCATCTGAACCAATCAAACACTCACACCCAGTCAACAGATCTGGGTTTAATCCATCACCGTTCTTTAGCCCACTCTGCCACCCCAGTTCAGACATGGCCATATGCAAATCAGTCTGACCCTGTGCCTCATGGGAACAGTCCAGCCCGAACTGCTAAGCCATGCCTTCCCTGGACCGGATTCAAGCTTCCTAGGACCGGGGCAAAAATGAAGAGCCCGATAGGGACCCGTCTCAGAACCTGCTTTTTAGAACAGCTGGTGCTGAGCACTGGCAGGACCTGGCCCACTTAAGCCCTGTAGGTATCCTTTAAACAGAGCCACGTTGCATCGGGAGGTCACTGTAGGGCTCCAAGTTGCATGGAGTTCCTTGATGCTCTTTCAGTGTGTGGCTGAAAGGGTGTTGGTTGCAGTTAAAGCAACATTAAAACGGGGGAGTGTAGGCGGTTTTAGGTAAGGCACTCTGGTGAACTCCGTGGCACCTGAGCATAAAATTTCAGAGTTGTGTATGGGTAGACTCAGCACTGCAGGCAGGTGCTTGTTGTATTTGAGTGATTTTTCTTTTTTAAAACAGATTTTATTGAAGCTTCAGAAACATTAACATAGTCATCACATTAAGCTTGCATATTGTAGAGCGGTGCTGGGTGTGTAACTATGGATAAGTTAGTATAGCTAGGCAATAGCAATAATAAACAATCCCTGCCTCCTACCCCCTAAGTTGCTGTGTTTGAGGGAAGACTGGCGATTAATTTTCTTTTTTATTGCTCTTCATGATTTGAAAACTACTTGCAGAATATTTTAAACGATATTGGGTGTACCACCTGGAGCCAGTAGCGGCTGATTGGAAACAGTGGCAGTGGAGGGTGGGGGCCGGGGATGGTGGGTGGGTGCTCTGGGAAGGGAAGAGGGGTAAAAAAAAAAGACTTACCTTATCGTCGCTGATTGCCGCCACCGTCACCTCTCCTCCTCTTCCAACGCAGGAAAAGAAAGCACCCAGCCTCCCAGAACCCCCTGACCAATCACAGCGATGCCTTACAGCTGCATTGTGATTGGTCTGATCGCAGTGGTTCAGCGCTCAGACAGGGACTGGGAGGCTGGGAATGCTCTCCACGCAGGCTGTAATGCAGCCTGGGTGGAGAACATGCAAAGTGCGCATGACTGTTTGGCCTGCCCGAGACAGCCGGACAAATCATCATGCACACTTAAGTGCTGCAGGAACCACTCCTCCCTCTCCCTGGCAAGCCCAGCCCAGTCCCGCCGGTTCCAAGAAGAGAATGATATAAATGTAACATTGCGTTATCATTTTCCTTTTCTGTTGGTACTTAGTGGGGTGACGCTCCTCCGCCGTAGGGGAGGATCTCTGCCTGCGCTTGGAGCCATTTTAACTCTTTCAGAACCAGAATGATAGGGATTGGATTCTGTAGATTTGTGCAGAAGCTGCTGCTTGTATTTGCATTTTCTGAAGTTTCGTGGAAACATTCTTGGTATAGAAGCATAGATGATCTTACAGTTATCTCACTGGAAGGCAAGCCATGCCTGGTAAGTTTGTTGCTGAGGCTTCTGGGTAGCTGAGTAAGGATGCTTCTCCGAATCGTGCGCTGGTTGTTGGTGTTTTTATCACCTTCTGTGATCTGGAGTGCAAAGGAGAAGTCTGGGTAAAAATTCACCCGAAATATTGTAATGGCTGAGCGAGTGCAGGGAGGCTTCCGGTTTCTCAGGTTATTGGTATGGATGACCGCATAGTATTTATTTGTTTGTGCTTTTTTATATAGTTCAAACTTTACCCGAAGGTGTGAGAGTGCTTTACAAGAGAACCAGTTACATATATACGGATACTAGTGGTTAGAGTTACATATATACAAGTTGCAAATTCACTCAAGTTACATTTTAAGAAAAGTTGAAGCGATTAGGGTTGGGCAAATATCTATTACATATTTACAGAGCCAGATGAGGTTTTTAGGGTGCTCGTTCAGACAGGCCTTCAGGGTGCTGTTGCACTCAGGGGCGGTTCAGCCAGGCCTTCAGGGTGCTGTTGCACTCACGGGTGGTACGGCCGTCCAGTACACCTTTGTCCTTCACGTTTGCCAGTAGCGGATATGTTTCAAATAATGCATTTTATTCCTTGTTCTTCTGTGTGAACATTTTTTCATCCACGTATTGCTATTCAGTTGGCTGATGTATATGTCAGCGAGAAAGCGCAGGTGGAGGACAGATGAAGATGTGGCCCAATGGCTAGATCTGTGGACCCCAAAGCTGGAAAACTGGGTTCGAGTCTCAGCAGGGACGCTCAACATCCTGTGATTCTGGGAAAATCTCCTGTGCTGAACAAAATGACCGTGTATGTCTGTAACTCACCTGGTGCTCATGTAAAGCGCTATGATACCTTTGGGTCGACTTCGCGCAATAAATAAAAATGCAATATTTGCTCGGATTGCGATAGAGAAGTTATTTTATTAGGTCTATTAACTAACAAAGCCGCAAGCTAATGAGGCGAGCGTTAATTGCTGCCTCTTCTCGTTGTGGGGGTGGCATTGACGTCCTGGCGTGATCCACAGTGGGGCGAGTCGTATCCGGGGTCCGAGCCATGAATAATAAGGTGGCTACCCCTTCCCTCCTGTGCCTTCCCTTCCGCTATCCCTTTCTGATGGAGCGAGGGGCACTGCGGGGCGCGGCCTGACGTCTCCCGGGCCGCCGCGAGACTTTCATTATCTTGGATATTAATAGGAGCCCCGCTAGTCTCTCCACCGCGAGCCTTTGTTCCCTTTCCCGCGAAAAAAATGTCACCGGCAAATGTCAAGTTGGCAGCAACAAAGATGTCGGCCACATCTGCAATCCGCGCCATCGATCAAAGACGAGCTTAAGTGCCGAGCTGCCAAGCCCGGTGGGGCGATCGCCCCTGTGCTCCATCGCCCCAACAATCCCCCCACCCTCTCCCCAACCCCTCTCCGCCCCTTAAGTGTAGTCTAAGAAGTAAGCACTTTGGAACGCAGTTTTACCTCAAACACCACCATTGTGATGGTGAGAAGAAAATGGCGGGAAATCCACTTTAATGTGTGGTAGTGAGGACAGCCTTGTATGAATAAAATGCACCCCACACACTCGCCCTTTTATTGTCTGTTTTCAGCCTAAATTCCAGTCACAGGCCGAAGCTTTGCACATGCGCATGATTGTTTTTGCAAGGCGGTCATGCCGTGAACCTGACTGTCAGTCAAAGCCAGACTGCTGGGGTCAGTGGAAGATGGAGGCAACTGTAGACAGATTCTTGGCCTCACCACCACTGATGGCCTAGACACACCCAATGGTCTCGAGGATGCCCTTGTTGCAAAGAGGAGAGGTGTCATCCCAGGGGTCAAATGTCACCGTTGGAGTTCCGGGCTGGCCTCAAAGACATCTGATGATTACTGCACTTTCGGCCTCTTCGGGGGTTCGTTGGTGCTGTGATTGCAGATGCATGGTGTGCGGCTAAAACCCTAATCAATCAGTCTCCCTGTGATAGAAGAAATAAACAAAACTAGACTTTGAGGGCCAGGGCCGGTCCTAGGATTTGCGAGGCCCTGGGCTAAAGGGGAACGTGCGAGGCCCCCTCTAATTTAGATAAGTGGCCCCCTGCAAGGAGACCATTCAGAGACACTGTGGGGGGCTTATTGTCCAGCATTTTTGCGCCCCCACAGTTTTAACTTTTACTCCACAAGCATTTCTCACACCTTCAGCCCGATAGGTGTGAGAATTGATTGTGGTCTAAAAGTTAAAACTGTGGGGGCGCCAAAATGCTGGACAATGGGCCCCCCACAGTGTCTGTGAATGGTCTCCTTGCAATTGAGGGAGCGTCTCCCTCCACTCTGCCTCCAGACAGACACCATCCCTGAGAGGCCCAGGGAGGGGGCCCCCTCCAATGGACCTTAATTGCAAGGCGACACCTTTTTTTTTAAATATATCTCCAGGGAAACAAACAGGACACATCAGTAGTGCGTGGCCCCATGCTGGTGAGCTGAGCGCGAGGCCCTGTGCAGCCGCCCACGCTGCCCATGCCTAGCGCCGGCCCTGTTGAGGGCAGAGTATGCGGTATGCTTTCTCTCGGTTACGCGGCGGTTTGCCCCGGAGTCTCCAGTTATAAGGACCTTGTTCTTACAGTGAACAAGAGCTTCTATTTTTGAACTAACCTTTGTTGAAGGGTCCTTGAATATGTCAACATGTGCTTTTACATTCCACTGCACAAGAATATCCCCTTTTAGCAAACCCCTGCTGTCTGAACGGTTCTTTTTCTCAGAACTCGGCTTACGAAAATAGTCCTGACACGTGTCATCCAGCCCGCCAGGTGCTCCCCGGAAGTACAATGTTGGGTTTAATGCGAAGATGAGGCCGGCATAAAGATAGACAGGACAAAGAGTAGGTGACTAGTTGGATTGCAGACCTCTGCTTCCTTTGGGAGTAGTCCCAGGGCCGAAGACCCAGAAGCTGTCCGTCTCCCAGGGTCACCCGCTGCCCGCTATGTGGCTAGTTCAAGATCTAAATGGCCCTAGTCATCTTATGGGCCACTCTTCCGACCTGGTGGTCTAGTTTAACTTGAGCATCAGGGCATTGCCTGCTGTAGCGATGTA
The DNA here is from genome assembly GCF_964261635.1 of Lissotriton helveticus. Taxonomy (NCBI): domain Eukaryota; kingdom Metazoa; phylum Chordata; class Amphibia; order Caudata; family Salamandridae; genus Lissotriton; species Lissotriton helveticus. The sequence goes on from NC_136057.1 coordinate 1,864,853,413, forward strand.
TTGGCCAGACTACATAACACTACATTTTCTTTTATAGCCTGTACTCGCTGGTCCAGTATGGGCCCCTTCTCCCCAAAATCTCTAGCTTTTACTTGAGGTCAACATCTGAAAACCAGTTGTCAAGAGGTCGGACGATATAAAGTTTCCACAATGCATAAAATAACATTTATCCTCATCATCATCCTTTTTCCATTTCTTACATAACATGAAATATACCCAGCTCCCGAGACATGTAACTAGACCTGCCCCCTTATTTCAATTCACATTTAAGCCCTTGCGCTGGTTACCCCTTTCCTTCAAGGAGCAGTTGCATACAAGAAGATGCGCCAACTACCACGCTTTCTGCTTCGCCTTTTATTTTGAGTTACTCAGATGTACCCAGACTGGGCTCAAACAATGTTTTAACGTGATTCCAGCAATCCAAGTTGTGTTGAATGGCAGCACATACTAGATATTCCTTTGCAGACTTCTCCAGGAAAAACCTTACGAAAAATGCTTAGGAAAGGAAGTCAAAAATAGGGTCATCGAATATGATATCACAGGCCCCTCATTCTGACCGGATTAATTCAGAAGAAATACTCCATTGTGAAATATAATTCTTCCCCTAGGTGAAATTACCCAGTAGCGGCTCGCACAGGTGAGAGCGGGAGGGGGGGCAGGGGGTGTGGAATTTGATAGACGACGGGCTAAGTAATATTAAATATATAAATAAAACCACTTTGTGATCGGCACATGTAATTGCAAGTGCAATGTAAGTGGTTATCTTTATTTATTTAGTATCACAGCCCATCGTCTGTCGAATTCCACCACCCCCTACCCTGCCCTGCCCCACCGCTCGTACCTGTGTGAGCTGCTGCTGAAAATACCTGCTGGTAAATCTGGCCAGTGTGGGATTGACCACCCTCATGTTATTTGTTTTGCGCCCACAATTCCATTGGACAGACACTGTAGCCTTAAAAGCCACTGCCGAGGGCTATTCTGGTTGTTATAGGCCCAAGCCACTCTGCTTCAGGGCCTTTAACGAGGGACTTTAAAATCCAGTATAGCCCGAGGAATAAGGGCAATAAGGTTATTAGAATATTCCAATCCCTGAGGGTACAATGTTCTAACTTAAAAAGTGAGAAACCGAAAGACAACATTGGAATGTTGTAGCAGAAGGCTTCTACCAGCTATTATTAGCCCTGAGCCACCTCATTGCCTTCAGTGGTGCTCCCAGTAGTCCAATGTTCTAATTTTCTTTTATGTTCTTTTAAGTTTGACTTGCTGGTGGGCGCATGCTATCGCAGCGTCTAACAGAGATAAGAAGGTAATAGCTAAAGAAATAAGACAATGTGTCCGTTTTTTCTGGCGTTGACGGCCTGGTTGGATGGCAGTCGCTTGAACTTTCTTCCATAACCCGGATTGTAAACAGTAGTGTGGGAGCCGGCGTAAATTAAGCAGCTTCAGCTTTCTCTCTCTCTAGAGTACTCTGACACATGGCAGCGCCACTGGGCATCTGTCACCACCATCATTATTCGAAGCTTTGCCTGTGCTGATCTATGCACCTTACTGGACATCCGCGTGCACAGTGATTTCCATGCCTGGCAGCCATGTTGTCTTGGCTAAAACAAGTCCAAGAGAAGGGTTGACACAGGTGAGCAAGTGTGGCTTCCCTAAAGACCAGTTCCCATGGCCCTCAGTAGACGTTCATCTTTCTTCGGTGGGTAGTTGAGGTGCATTATCAGTGAGGCTATCTTTTTTTCAGCCCAGACCAGTGCTTTAAGAGGGCTAGTACTCACACGTCTTTAATGGCCAGGCACTCGCAATTCTTGAATTTGAAAGGGAGCACACCTGCAGTTCTAAGCGTGGTTTCAGTGCTTTTCATGGGTTAGTACCAGCACTTCTCAGTTGCACAAAGGTTCTCTGGGACACCGAGTGCCTCCACTTCTTTAATTCCATTTCACCCACTGGCTAGCACCCCAGCACCCCAGCACCCCAGCACTAGGGATACAGGTGTCACGGGCGAATTGCATTTCAGTTGCTACCTGTAAGATGTCTGCCCTAGGAGGAGAAACAAAGGATTAGTAATTTTCTCTCAGGGGTCCTGCAACATCGCTCCTGAGGTGGGAGCAGCTGACAGAGTGGATGACAGAGCCTTTTTCAGGATTACTGGAGGTGACATAATGTGGATTACAGGCAGAAGGCAAGCCCAGGCATCCTCTTCTCAGAGTAGGCCTCTCTAGATTACGACGAGCGAGAGGAGGAAATGGAAAACACCCCTGAGGCAAGAACATTATGAAAGAGACTGTTTGCACGTTTGTCTACTCAGAGAATAAACCTTGACATTCCTGCTGCAGACACCTAGCCCACTGCTTAATTTGTGCCAGTGTTTGGCGGTTATGGGCACCAGTGCTCATCTTAGGTGTCCAGGCCTTATTTTTCATAATCAGACTCTGATCCAGTGCATGAGAGAGGACGACAGAAAAGCGGCAAAGGAAGAGAAAGTGAAATGTAGGAAAATAGTGACAGAAAGAGAAAGTTGGGATGGAAAATAACCTGGAAGAGTGAGATGAAGAGACAGGAAGTGTAGGGCGGTGAAAGAGAGAGGCATGAGGTGGAGTCCAGACCAAGCAGTCTTGACATTCGGGAACTGAGGCAATCTGCAGCTCCTGCGATGGGTCCTTTAGATAAGCTTTGGACCACAGCACTTATTCTTTTAATTGATTTATTTAGCAAATTCAGCACTGTTTTATGTACAGTCTATCAAGTTTTATCAGTGACCATCGCTAATTCCCCTATAAACACTAAAGCTCAGCCTCCTTGGTCCAACACTGCAATCTTATTTTTAATTTGTTTTTTAAACAAATGAAACACTACCACAACCTAGTACAGAGGGGGTCTATTCTGACAATTCCTCCATCCCTCTACATCCCATACATTCAGCTGTGAAGACCCTCTTTATGCATGAGTGGAAGGATCATAGTAGGTTTAAAACCAGACTTTGTAACCTAAAAGTGACTGAAGCTGGCTCTCCGCACATAGTCCAGTTAGAACCCAGGCTAACAGATCTGGTAGGCTGGTCTGTCATTGATGCTTTTCCTGCAGACCAGCAGGTACACGCAGCGTGGCGCTAAACCTATACCACTACCAACCTAATATTAAATATCTTATGATAGCCAACCAGAAACTTCTTGAAGATGTTCAGGAGGTCGAGGACCATTCAGATCTGAGGAATTAAATAGGGGTATTTTTTCACCCAACATTTGATGCAAAATTTGATGGGTTGCTGCACGTGGCCCGTTGTCAAGTACGCCCAGAAACGCAGAGGTGGATGGCCTATAGCAGCCAAAGTAATTGAGCTCTTTTTTTCAGGGCATTTTTGGTCCCTTAAGACCTATTTATTGCATGGAGCTTTCAAGGTTTGGAAGCAAGCTGTACCTTTTCACCAAAGGGAAACGCTGCTTCATATGAGTAGTTCCGTTGAGGATGTCGAAGGTCATCTCTTGGTCCATACAAGTCAACACTAAAGCCAATGTGTAGTCACTGCAATCCACGTTTGCACCAGAAATTATATCATGTCTATATTCTGAAGTGGTTCTGGGAAACTAAGAGAGCTAAACCAAGCAAGGACCAATACCAAAAGCAACTGGTAGACCAAAAAGAGCTAGCGAGGAAGAAATGTATGCGTTAACCACATGCTCACCTGAAGCGTCTACATGTCGTTCTTAGTGGGGATCAAGATCCGGACCATGCAGTGTTGGGGGAATCTAGAATTCTATCTTACAGGGGAGGAGTACACCTCAATCTTCAAACCGACTACGCACACCTAGATTGGTGCACTCGAGTGTGGTGCTCCAACACAACTGCATGAGGTTTGTCGGAGAGACACATACTCCTTACCCAAAAACGACTCTTAAATTCAAAAGACCAGATCAAAATGGGACTGCGGGAGATGGACGCCCATACGCCATGCTTTTAGCTACTCCCCAGCTGATCTCGGGGCGTGAGAGCAAGAGCTGGATCTCAATAAGCAACAGAGTAAATCCCACTCCCTGGACCGATGCCCCTACCAATATAGGACATTCCATTTCCATTAACGCCTGTCGTATGAATATCCCACCACCAGCAAAATGGAAGCTGAATTTTGTATTCATGAATTACTTACTAGTCATGCTTTTCACGACATGATTAAACTGAGGCTGTTCTTTGATCTTCCAGAGTCTACGGAGACATTTTTTTGTCAGAACACAACGTCCTCTTTAAGTGCATCATTACAGTACATTACATTAGCGAACACCGTGCTGAAGGGAACTGGCACTTATTTTATACCAGTGTCTTTCCGGCATCTCTCCTTGTGTAAGCCTTTTTCTTCGAAGGTCTCCTCTGTTGCCACTTCTCTAGTGCTTATTAGGTAGGTGACACGCAATACAGGAAACTCTTGAAATGCAACCAGGAATATAGATTTTTCTGCACATCCAAGAAATACAAAAATAGAAATGGGATGGCAGGAATCAAGCGAGCGGTGAAACTGGAGGTAGGGAAGCTACACTACACGGATGCCTCTCTACTAAGAATTCAGATTTTTCTGTTTAAGGCTTTTACTCTCTTGTCTATTGTTTAGAAGACTAGAACCTCCAAAAACATTCTGCAGCGCTTTATCAAATCGTCAAAAACCACCTCCTTTGCATATCCTAGTCATCAAAAGTAAAAAGTAGTCCAAGACTTGAACGGCGTTAAACAATTGCCTGTTTACATCTTCTTCAAACGAAGCTGTAATTCATTCCAGCATATTTCAGTTTTCAGATTGCCAACATGTTTTGTCCATTATTATGTGGACTTCTTTAAGGCTCATACTGCACTAGTACTAAATGGTGAAAGCGTAACAAAAATGTAGACATTTTATATTGGTGTGAAAGGTGCTCCATAAGCACTGAGAATAGAATGTGGCTGTCTTCTTGACACCCATGTTTGCCTTAGTCCATAGCTGGAAGGTGGAGGAATTTATTTTAGTCGACAACAAAGGGAGAGATAGGGAAAAGAAGACACTCTCTCAGTCCCCAACCAATTATGCATAAACAAGAAAAGAGAGGTCAGATCAATCTCTGGTCAATCTTTCAGAGATCTCTAAAGACCGCAAACAATGGAGTCAAATTAAGGTTAACACACCCGATTTGGGTGGTAAAGAAAGCCCTCACACACCGACTTAGTCAGTGTCATGCTTCATCATCGGGCCCCACCAAAGAGGCCGAGTGCCTCTTTGGTGTGCTACGACGCCAGAAAGACTGCGGAGCTGGTTGTGTGGGGAGGGCGTGCTCTAAATTACAGTGAAAATTTTAAAAGTGCCTTAAAAAAGGGTATCAAAAACAAATTTTAATGAGTGATCCCTAAGGCACAGAACAAAGAGTATTAAGTGTCTGGATTTAGTTGCCAAGGTTCAGGGTTGGTTAAATACAGAATATACTCAATCTTTAGTCAAAAGATTAAGGCACTTTTAAAATTTTCACTGTAATTTAGAGCACGCCCTCCCCACACAACCAGCTCCGCAGTCTTTCTGGCGTCGCACTCGGCCTCTTTGGTGGGGCCCGATGATGAAGCATGACACTGACTAGGTCGGTGTGTGAGGGCTTTCTTTACCACCCAAATCGGGTGTGTTAACCTTAATTTGACTCCATTGTTTGTGGTCTTTAGAGATCTCTGAAAGATTGACCAGAGATTGATCTGACCTCTCTTTTCTTGTTTATGCAGAATTTATTTTAGAGCAGATATGCTTGTGGATACTTTGGTGTGGAAATGAACACAGCAATGGCTTCCATATGAAAAAGCTGGACTGTTGGTGTTCATTAATAAATGTAAAGTCCCTAATTGGGTTTGTAATCTGTCACTTCATGGTGGAAGGTATTGATTTCCTAAGAGACACTGTGCATCCAGGACACTGTAGAACTCGGTCAGATGTGAAGGATTTTGATCTTACGATTCTAGTGTGGGTGAAATGGAAGTTCTACCTACTAGTTCCATATGAGCTTGTGAAATGGCATTCTACATGTCTACATTTTGGTCTGTCTTTGGCCCCTTCATGTTTCACCAAGGCATGCAGTTTGATTGCTGGACTATTTTGATGATCCTTGGTTGGAAGTGTAATCGACTATCTCACCGACATACTTTTTATCTGACAACACTGTGTAGAGGCGCACAGAGACGGAAATGGCTCCACTGCAGGTGTTACGCTTCTTTGTGAAGGTAATACCTGTGCCATCTCAGCCATCTTTAGTCCCTCCATTTTGTAGTGGGCTTGCTGACGGCCAGTGTGGGTCTACTAAAGCAGGAACGTTGATCAGAATAACATCCGCTGCGGGCCAGAATGACACTCTTGCCCTTGAGACGTCAGTGGGTTGTGTGGGCCTGATATTATTGTCAAACCAGGAATGTTTTCAAGGCCCTGACATTACAGGTCCCTCTAGTATTTGAAGGTTTTCCGCCGAAGGCAGCTGTTCCATCTTAATTGTGCTTTCTTTGGAGACCTGGGTAGAACTGTGCGTTGGACTTTATATCAAATCTGTGCCTTGAATGACATGGTATTTTGGGGGTTTGTACTGGCTTTCCAGAATGAATCCTGTACCTGTCGCTGTGGTGCAGACATGATGGAGGGCTTCTGTCCTTGAAAGAGGGGCAGGGACACATGAACTGCTCGGAGATGCTAGCAGGCTGTCTGGTGCTTAGAAGCTTGGAGAAAGAGCAGGTGAAAGAGTGTTTCCTTTTGTGAATGTCTTGTGTGTCAGCCACTTGCTACATTGCCTACATCAGTTTTCATGGGGGTGAATCAAGTGCACCAGGTCAAGGGACATTGCCTAGCTAGACGTGGAGTTTCGTCATTGCGGACTCAACTGGCAGACGTCCATCCTGACAGAACATGCCATGGGTTCATTGGTGGGGCGCGACATTTTCAGCACCACTTGAGTTCCAGCAAGAGGCTCGGGGCACAGTTGTGCTACTGTCATACAAGGAACACTGGAGTGTCTTAGTAAAGTGTTGCCTCGCTTCTCACAGCTTTCCCAGTTTTTCAGCTAGTATCTAAAGAAAGAAGCAGTATGTGAGGATACTGTATCCAGAGAAATTGGTCAATTCTGCTTTGCCCTGATTGTTCACGTTCTTGTGAGAGTGAGCCAGTTCTGTCTACAACTTATTCTGAAAGCCCTCCAGTGCCAATGGGATCTGTGAGTTATATATTGACCATGTTTGGGATCTTCAGCGCATTCTGGTCTATTTTATGCCTTTTGAGAGGGGCCTGTATCTCTTCAGGATGTCGTGGTCCCTGGATATCGCTTGAGGATGACTGGCAGCATGGGTGGCTTTTCAAGCGTATGTGGACACACCTGGGTATCATTCAAGTTCATGTACTATAGCTGGGTCATCTCCTGCCCAACATGTGTGCAGAAGGTTAAAGAATACATGATCCTGGAAATGTACAAGTCCGCCCTCTTGTTGGTTCCTGAACTAGTGGAAGTCCTGAACTAGTGGAAGGTCTCTTGATAAGTAGAAATCCCATGCTCTGCTGCCTCCTCAGAGCATGAGTTTAATCTCTTAAGTACAGTTGGAGGCTTGCAATAAAGTTGACCCAGTAGCTCAGCTTCTGAGAATAGCCTTTCATGCATGCAGACAGTGCAGCGAGACCTGGGGCCTGATGTCTGGACCATTGATATTGATCATATGGTGTTTTCCTGGGTGTGTCTGTTTACATGTTGCTAGGAAAAAAAGTGTATGTTTTGGTTCTCTATGTTTTTTTTCCCGGAAATGAGAACTTGTGAGCTGGAAAAGAGTAAGAGATCAAGGAGGGCCCATAAAAAACATGATGCACTGTTCCACTCTGCGATGTGGGGCACCCTTAAGTGCGTGCACTGTCGCAGAGGGGGCAGTGCATTGTATTACAGCAAATGCTGTGTCCCTAGTGCAGGTGCACACATGCACCTGCCCTGAGAATAGCACATTAGTCAAAGGCATACCGGCTGTTTAAAGCAGCCGGGCTGCCTTTCACTGTGCAAGTGGCAACTCAGCCTGCACTTGAGGGGGGGGGGGGCAAAGATCTCTCTGCAGGGGCATGCAATGAGTAATTGCACCTGCCGGGGGACTTCCCTGGAGCCTCCTTACTCTAGTTGAGGGTTGTCCCTCCGGTGGTGCGGGGTGTCATTGTATGCCATCTATTTGTGGCGCACAGTCACAGCTCCTCCTGATAACCCCTCTGCCATTGTGTCTACTTTTATAATACTGTGCGGGTGCAAAGGATTCCCTGATTTACATGGGGCCACACCTCCTTGAAATTGTACCGGCGCACATTTAGCCTCATATGACTGTAGGAACCACACAGGCATCTGAAATCCCTCCTGTAACACTGTTGTGCCTCAGGAGCACAAACCGCAGAGACACAGGCCTGCTGTGGCCCCAGGCACTTTCTCTAATATAGCCACTCAACTGTAAGCTTACAGGGAAGGCCCCACTCCCAAATCACTGATTTCCAGCAGGAATCCTCACCACCCTGTAATTCGCCAAACGCCAAACAATGCAGGTTATTTAATGTCGACACAGAGGTGAATAGTACCCCTTCCTTTAGTGACAGTGTTCTCTCTTCGGGGTTTATAATGTATTTTCCGTGCCACGTGCAAGAGTAAGGAGGTATCCCTGGGAGCCCGTTATGGCTTTGCAGGAATGTTCATGTTGTAACTCTTCAGTTGGAGGAATTGGCAGTTCAGATGATTGGGGGTTGATTGTAGTCGTGAGGCGTGAAGAGACTCTTGGGATGAAGGCGTTTGTTGGGTCATAGGTGTTCTGATTAGTAGACACCAATGTATTCTTTTTACTGAGAAGAGTTTGCAGAATTGAAGATGTAATCATAATATTTGGCTCTATGTCTTGTCTCAACTCTCTGTTCTCTCCTGCTGCAATCCCTCAGCACTAATGTGCTCTGGGCTGATTCTCTGGGCAACACTGTGGTCGCACCTTCACCAAGTCAGTGAGATCCATTAACTGTATTCTGTGGGTATACATGTACTGGAGATGCCACCAGGACGGTGGCATCTGTTGGAGAAAGGCTTTTGTATCTCCTCTGTAACAGTGCTTCATTTGTGCTGGTGCTTGCTGATGGTAGACATAGGCACTCAATTCTGGCACCCGGGACTGATTTTTCTTCTTTAGACTTTGATGTAGGTCAAGAAAGGGAAATTAAGAGAAAGATGGGAAATGGTGATGAAGGGAGAAAGCGTGGATGAAAAAAAGTACCCACAGGAGTGAGATATGGAAAATTGAAGTGGAAGAAAGAGGCATGAGGTGGAATCAAGTCTTAGCAGCTTTATTGTTCCGCAATCCCAGCCTTTGGCAGAACAGGCGGCGTGCTCTTGAGAAAGACTTTGGATCCTCGCATGTATATATATATATATATATATATATATATATATATATATATATATATATATATATATATATATATATATATATATATATATATATATATATATATATATATATATATATATATATATATATATATATATATATATATATATATATATATATATATATATATATATATATATATATATAGATATATATATAGATATAGATATAGATTTTTTATTACGAATTAGCTGGTGCTGTAGGGACTTGCCCTTGAGCAATACTAGTGACTATGGCAGATGCCCCGTAGCCAGCGATAGTTGAACTCAGTTTTGTGGGCCCTATCTCACAAGCCCTTGCATGGTTCACTAACGGGTGATCTTATCCTGGGCCCTGCCTGCTGAACACTTGCTGTGGCTGCTCTCTCGGCTCATAGAGTAGCGTCTCCGGAGGGTGGCATCGCGCCATATGGCCAGCACGCTGCTCGTCTCTGCGAGGGGAATGAGGCGTTGAGCGGGAGCCATTGGCACCAGACACACCCGCTGCTGTCTCTGCGGGCAGAATCAGCCTCTTCTGCGGGTTCCTTCTGGCTGGAGACAAGGAAAACAGAAAGCAGGCCGCAGCAATATCACTCTTGACACTTGCTTGGTTTCAGGGGTGTTTTAAGTAGTGCATTTACTGGTGACTGTTCTACTGATGCATAAATGGTTTTGCGCACTCGTACCCTAACTGGGGCCATCTCCGTGGGAGCTGTTCAGAGAGCTGCATCCTTGAGATCTTATTTCTAGAATTGCAAAGGAAACAAATTACAGCGAAGCCTGCTAGGGAATTCGATTTGTAAATCATTCAAGAGCACAGCAGTTGGAAATAAGGTGCTTGAACGCCCATCTAACTAAGCTATCGGGATCAAATTTTAAAAAACGTTTTTTGGAAGCAGTTTGTGAAAGTGGGTGATTCTGTGCAGAATGCTACTCCATCCAGCTCTTGAATGCAGGAAGGCATGAACCATCCCCCATGCATCCCTCCCAGTGTGGATCCTGGGCGGACTGGGGGGTGACTGCCCTGGCAAAAATGCTCCAACCAGTCCTGTCCCCTTCCTCTCTTCGCGCAATTGATCTCTTTCCATCCATCCATTATCTTTCTCTCTCTCCTCTTCTCTCTCGTCACTTCCTCTCTACCTTTCCTCTCACTCCTCCTCTCTTTCTTGAAGCCTCTCCTGTCTGTTGCAATTAACTTCAGGAAGCTAGGCAAAGTGACAGAGGCACCAGGAGCAGCCCTGGGCTTTCAAAACTGGACTCTGAGGGCTCCAGCCCACCGGCAAAATGCCCAGTGGATTAAAAGGCCTATCCGGCCCTGTTTGTAGCATCTTGAGCGACACCCCATCAGAGACTTTTTCTCTGGATCCTGGGGTAAGCATAAAGTACCAGGCAGAATCAGTGTTCATACTTCCGTTTTCACTATTGTCCTCTGTCACTGGATACTAGTGTTTTGCATCAGTAAGCTAAGACCCCCTTAGGGGTTTGACTCCCTATTGGTAGCAGTGGTTGAGCACACATTCATTCATGGGAGGCGGTGTGAGAAGGATGTCCGCTGCAGTATAATACAAAAGCTATCTCACCCATTAATGTTAAATGTCCAAGTATAGATCCTTCAGCTAAAATTGGTCATTCTTTTGAACATAGTGCAGTTAAATGGAAAAATAAAAGTGGCAACCTGCAGTTGCTTCCGATTGTTGAAATATGACCCCTCACAGGTTCAAGATACTACGCAAAAATATGACAGATATGGCTTCCACCACTTATGCTTTTAGCGGGCGTTGTGCTTTGCAAATTCTTGGGTTTTTGGAAAGCATTTTTATTACTTACAACCCATTAGCCAGTGATTACAAGGAATTTCTGGGTGTCAGACAGGTCAACATGCGGTGACTCCAGCGTAGCACTACAGGCGTGGCAACTGTTGACGGTTTGAGGGTCAAAGTTCACCGAACAATATCTCCGAACTGGCCAGTCATGATCATTCAGTGACCTGGGAAACTTAAAATCCAAGTTGTATGGTTGTTAAAGCGACGGCTCATGGGGGAAGACCCGAGAGCGGTTGCACTGTTATCGCTGGGGGTGGTTCACAAATTATTTTGCCAGTGGATAAGCACAGAACCGTTCCTCCTTTTAGACAAGTTTGGGGAGTCCAGAGCTCTTTAACTTACTTTCAGTGAGGCAGTAAAGCGTCATAACTGGATGCCGTATGAGGGTATTTGGGTCCAAGGCCACAGTGATATGCATTCAAAAGAGGGCCCAGCTGTCTCACACCACACCTATGGGTGTAACTTCAGTTGGTGCAGTGGAACTGGGGCCCCGAGGCATAAGGGGCCCCCTGAACCTTGATTATTGCTGTATTTTATTATTCAGAGAGTGACCAAGCAACCTGTTTCCATCCTTGCACTAGGGCCCATGACACACTGGCTACACTACTGACCACATCCAGTGTCACACCGGTTTTGGGTTCACCCAAGCAGTGTGTGTTGTGGGGGATCCTGGTGAGTATTAGAACGTTCACGCTGGTGCTGGGGTGAAGCTTGCCAGTAACAGCCACTGTTCCCAAGCCACTAATCTACTGTAATCCAATATTGTCCGTTTGTATAGCGCTTGGCTACCCGGAGGCTTAACAGCGCAGATTCAATCCAGCAGGTCAAAAAGGTCAGCCCAGCTAGGAGCTGAGCGAGGGGATGAATGAATGAATGAAGTGGATCTTATAAGGCGCAACTTAGCCCAAGGGCATCAAGGCGCCAGCCACAACAAAGTGGACAAAACAGACAGACACAGAAGTCTTTCAGCACCAAGTCCAGGAACTACGGATAGGCCACCCGGAAAAGCCAGGTTTTCAGTTGTTTGCGGAAAAGCCCCAGCAGAGGTTGGGAGGCCAGTTCTGGAGGAAGGGAATTCCAGAGTTTGGGCACCAGAGTGGAAAAGGCTCTTCCTCCCCATCTAGCTTTTGCAAATCTCGGAACAGTAAGGAGGTTTTTAGAAGAGGAGCGAAGCACTTTGCTAGGACGATAGGGCTGAAGCAGGGAGCTGATACCTTCAGAGCCAAAGAAGGCCCCATGGGCAAGACAAAGAAGTTCAAAGGATATCCTAGCCTGGACAGGAAGCCAGTGGAGGTCTTTCCGGGCCTGAGATATTGAGGCAAGCCGAGGGAGATCCAGGACCATCCTAGCCGCGGCATTCTGTACCATTTGAAGGCGATGCACAGCGGATTTGTTCATACCCCCATAAAGCGCGTTACAATAGTCTAGTCTCGAAGAGACCAGAGCCACCGCAGCTTGCTTCCGGGCATCCGGAGAAAGATAGGAGGCAATCTTTCTGAGGATCCTGATGATACCACAGCAAGTAGACACAGTCCTACTGACTTGGAGGTCAAAGGAGAGAGCGGCATCAATCAGGACCCCCAGATTTCTGGCCGATTGAGAAGGGACAGGACAATCCCCGAGGGAAGGCGGCCACCAGTCGCTAGACCAGATGTCCTGACTCCCCCCCCCCCCCCCCCATATCAGGACCTCCGTTTTATCTCCATTAAGTTTGAGAAAATTTCGGATCATCCACTGAGAGACTGCTTCCATACATGATCTAAACTTAGAAGCAGACTCAGCCACCGATTGGGTGAGAGAGACCAGAATTTGGGTGTCGTCAGCGCATGACAACACCTCAAAGCCAAATGATCTCACAACCGAAGCAAGGGGGGTCACATAAATGTTAAACAATAGGGGACTTAAAGCAGACCCCTGAGGGACCCCACATTGCACAGGCATTGGAGGGGACAGAAATTCGCCCAACTTGACTCGTTGCTCCCTTTGATGGAGAAAGGAAGTCAGGAGACTGAGTGCCGAGCCTCCAACCCCTATCCCCCCCAGCCTGGAAACCAAGACCGAAGGGGACAGGGTGTCAAAGGCCGCTGTGAGGTCGAGAAGGACCAGAAGAGTGGTATGGCCCATGTCGACTTTAGTCCGAATGTTATTAGCAACGACAGTGAGGGCGGATTCTGTGCTATGTGCACTACAAAAGCCATGTTGCGAGATGTCCAAAAGGTTAGAGTCTTCCATGAAGGTGGTGAGGTGGCGATTTAAGTGAGGGACGTTTAGAGAATAGCCATCTCTTAAGAGCTTTCATGAAGACAAGTTCAGAGTTCAGCTGGCGCAGTTTGAGTGGCAGGGAGTTCCAGAGTCTGGGGGCCAGATGTTTAAATAAGGGACCACCCCTTGTGGATATGCCAATTCTGGGAAAGTAGGACAGGTTCTTGGGCAGGCAGCAGGGCGCAGTCAAGACAGAACTCTGGCAGCTTGGTCCCTGTTGGGGTGGAGATGGGAAGCCTGCTGCTGTCCAGATGTTTAGGAAGCAGCAGACATTCAGTACGTCGGGTAGGATCGTGCTGGCGCTACAGCACTTAAACGTTCAGTACTGGTGTGGACAGAGGCGCTAGTGCTGCCGATCTGAAGGGTTCAGTGTTTTCCAGGCTGTGGCGCCATAAAGATTCAGTTTCTTTGGCAATAAGCTGGGTTTGTGCCGCTGAACTTTTCAGTACTGTAGACATTTGTGCTACAGAGCTGAATATTTAAGTACTTTGTACAGAGGGGATGGGCTGGAAGCGCTATACGTCACAGTACTTTGCACAGAGGCGAGTTCTGCGGCACTTCACTTTGAAGTACCTAGAAAAGAAGCGCTTGTGTTGCTTTGGACAGAGGCACTGACTTGTGCAGCTGGAAGTTTCAGTACTTTGAACAGAGGCCTGGGCCCCGCAGAGCAACACATTTCAGTACCTGGGACAGAGACGTGGGTTTTTCAGATCTGAACGTTTCAGCACTTTGGACAGAGACACCTGCTGCGTGTAACTGAAAAGTGTCAGTACTAGACAGGAGTGGGCTCTGCAGAGCAGAAAGTTCCATTGCTTTGGTCAGAGGCGCTGCGGAGCTGAAAGAGTCAGCACTTTGGACAGAGACGCTGGCTCTGTACAGCTGAAAGTTTCAGCACTTTGGACAGAGACACATGGATGCAGAGCAAAAAGTTTCATTACTTTAGACAGGGGCCTGGGACTGCAGCCTCTGTCCAAAGTAATGAAAGTTCTGGACTTTAGACGGAAGGGTGGGTTCTGCAGAGGTGAAAGTTTCATTGCTTTCGGCAGTTGTGAATACGTTAGCATTTTAAACAGAGAAACTGGCTCGTACAGCTGAAAGTTTCAGCACTTTGGGCAGAGACACATGGATGCACAGTTAAAATTTTCAGCACTTATGATAGAGGGGTGTCAGTGCAGAGTTGAAAGTTTCACTACTTTGGACAGCTCGCTAGAGGTGAAAGAATCAGTACTTTAGACAGAGAAGCTGGCCCGTTCCGCTGAACTTTCGAAAGGGGGTGGGCACTGCAGGGCTGAAAGTGCCACTGCTTTGGATAGAAGAGGCAGTGCTCTAACCACTGACGCGCTCCCACCTGTCCCTGATTTCTGGAAGTAGCTGCATTCAGTGCTTCTCCGCTGAATCGCAGTAGAGACACAGAAATGTCCCCAAATATTTGAGGAGAGGACGCGGTACTGTTTTAGCTCCCGTTGTCGAACTTTACTGATCTAACTTGAGAGTACTTAGAATTTTTGGGGTAGTCGGTGTTAGCCGCCCTTGTCGCAAGCAGAGGTGTTAGCCGCCCTTGTCGCAAGCAGAGTGAGTTAAATACGCCCCAGTGAGCGCGCATGTGTAAAATGCGTGCACGCCAGATACTGAGTGGAGTTCATATCGGGGCGCTTCCACAGGTGGGCCCCGCGTTGCTCCTCTAGGAGGTTTCAGCACTTGCGACAGCGCAGCAGCAGAAAAGATGCCTCAGAGTGAGTGAAAGGCTGCACCCACGCCCTTGTATTGAGGGTTTCACCCTAGAATGAAGGCTGACGCGGAGACGGCATGTTTGCACAGCTTCACGGGCATTTAAACTATATTAGCGAGAGAAGATATGTATTTTTGAAAGTTTCTGCCGTGGTCCAACCACTTAAGGGCAATTATTCCAGGGCTGGACACAACAACTTAACATTTTAGTTTGCTCTAAAACTTGGTGAAATCCTGCTGTGGTCTCAAGGGGAAGGGATGGAATTCCATTGGGTGTGTCCTTCTGCCTGAAGATATGAGCCACCAAATCTTTTCAGCCTAGATGTTTTGATGATCACGATCTTCAGCTCGGCTGATCTTAGGCATCTTATTGAATGATGGGGATGGGAGACTTTCAGAAAGTATCTTGGACCCCGGCTGTGCAGAGTCCTCTGCAGCTTTGTGGACTTTGTGCACCTCAGTTTTACTTCTGTGGTCCAAGGCTCAGCGTGACTCGGTTTGAAACTTCACGCTCTCCTGTAGGCATTTCTGAGCCGGTGACCTCTTCTTATCGCGACGTCTCTTGCGATGAAGACCCTCCTCCTCAGGGTCTCTTGTCGTATGTGTGAGCCTCTGCAGCGAGTGATGTTGTTGGAGTGTGGCATCAGAAGCAGCAGGGAGCTTATAAGGCCAGCTCTGCACCTGCTGGTTGAACATGACTCCTGAAAGCCATCGATCTCCCATCGGCCACTTCTCTCCCTGTTGTTGTGAGTGTGACCGCCAGCTTGTCCTCTTCATTTCCTACCCTTCACGCCAACCGAGGTCTGGTCTTCCAGGAAAATCGGAAAGCTGTCTTTCTGAGAAGCTCATGCTGACATCAGCCAAGAGTGCAACATATCTGAGAGAAACAGAGATGGGGTTTCAGGTGGGGAGCGGCCCCCTCATCCCAGTTTAACTTTCATCAACTTTAAAATGCACATTACATTTGTTAGCGGTGCTAGGTATGTGGAACAAGATACAGGAGAGCTTTGGGCCCCCTCGAGCACAGGCACCCCCCCACAAGAACACAAAACGCTGCAAATTCCTCTATTTGGAATTTTCATTTTAAAGGTGTTTTCTGATGTGAACATCACCCGGCCGTATCATAAGAAATTCATTTTACTTTACGAACACTGGCCGTGATAATGACGCTTCACCACAGAGACAGGGAGGGGTGGTGGTAAATATCTGCATGTGTGGAAGTACCTGAGACAGAGTAGTGCCCCCCCCCCCAATAGCCATGTAGCTTAGGAAGCATGGTCCGTGGTTCCTTTTGTTGGATAGATTTGCCGTGTTTGCAGACAAGCTCTGCAGCATTGAATCTGGCTGCTGAGCTACCCAGCTATGATTTGGTTGAGAATATGCAGCGACAGTTGCTAAGAAACCTGATCTCTGTGTTACATGCAATCTACACAGACTGAAGGACAACCCATTTTCAAGAGGGAATCGCTGTGAGTTGTGGGCTGTCTCAGTAAGCCCAGTCTCAGTTCGATATGCCCTGGGGGGCTGCTGAGAAAATGTCCCCCCCCCAAGCAGCATTTCCCGATAGTTCACATGAGGCCATACAACTCAATGCTATAACGTCGGAAGGAGTCACACAGATTCTTAAAAAGTGTCTCAGTCTTGGGGAGGATTGTGACCCTCCATTTGACGTCACGTTGATGGCAATGAGTTAGCGATCACCGTCAGAATATATGAAGACTATTCACCATATGGTCTTGGAACAGATTCGTTATTTTAGTGTGTTTTTACTTCCAGGACTGGGCAAGTGTTTGTGATCTGCTGCAATCATTATATGGTGGTGATTTTACCACGGTGTTGGGTTGCATTAGTGTTTATTGTTATCAATTATCAGCATTATCAATAATAGTGTGCCACACAAATGTTTGCCCACCATCACATTTAATATGGCCCCATCCAGATCCAAAAATACTGGGTTAGACCCTGACCTTTTCTGGTTTTCCCTGGAGAGTTATCCCTTAATCATAAACCCAGTGTATCTTTTAGTAGTTCTTTATGCTCCTTATTTGTGTAACATCTCACATTCTTACTCTCTTCTCAGCACTCTCCCAAAAAAACCTTTATTTTTTACAGCTGTAGACAGCTGGGCAATTCCGGCCATTTACAAAATGGCAGAAATTTCCACGTTTGTAGCAAAACATTTCCTGGATACTGCCCCCAAATTTTTCTGCACCCCTTCTTTTATAAATTTGCATTCCATTTTGACGCAATGTTGGCATTACTACTCACCTTCTTTCATATATATATTTTTTTGACAAGGAACTTATTCGTTTAATGAAACATGACAGTTTATCATCTGCATTCCATCCAACACAATCTTGAAAATTGGTGAAATCAATCACAACAAGTGGTCGAGTTTACAGTGGCCTGGCCTAACCAATATTCAAGATGTACCATGTTATGGAAAGCTCACACCACAAAATAAAAACGTATGATAGCACAGGACCAGTGCAGCCAATCCCTGGAGGCTAATGTCGTGCCGTGGCAAGGTGAAAGGTCACGAGATGGCGATGGAACAGCTTGCAGTCTCTTAGTGCTTGAAATGAAACTATCTTGTGGTTTTCAGCGCCATTTTTCTGCACGGGGTGTATCATCTGACAGTAACACTTCACCTGCACCTGCCAGACCATATCCTGTAATAGAAAAAGTTTCCGAAAAGTGACATCTCTTAAAGGTGGAACTGATTCCTTCAAGGGTGAACATTTCCCTGTTTGTGCTTCCTCTTTACAGTCCCTACTTTCCCTCCTTCTGGAGAATCTTTCTGTAACAGGAACATTTTCTGACAACATTTCATCTTAGTCCAAGCCTGACCCTCCCTGTGGAAGTTCTTCACGTAAGAGGAAGGTTTTATGAGAGTGATATCCCTCCAAAGTCTCTGCCTCTTCCTCCCAGCAGAAGGTGTCCGTGTAATAGGAACATTTCGTGTCATGTCAACACAGTGCCAGCCTGTGCCTGTCTGTGATAGTTGCCCCTGTACATCTCGTGATAGTGACATCTCTTCACAGTCTTCCCCTGTTTCCTGTCCACGCTTTTCCCTTTAAGAGGATAATTTCCTGAGCGTGACATCTCCCCACCGTCCATTCCTTCCCTTTGGAAGTGGTTCCAGTAATTGGAACACTTTCTCATAGTGACATCTCTCCAGATCCCCCATCCGCCGCTCCCCGTCAACATGTTTCCTTTTAAAAGGATCATTTCCTGATAGTGTCATCTCTCCATAGACTTTGCATCTCCTTCAGAGACATCTTAAGGATTTTGGGGACCCTGGGTCAAAAGTATTTTGGGGGCACCTGTTCGGAACTGATAAAAATTTATGATCTAATTTCAGCACTTTCACGCCCTCTTTGGCCAGGTCACTGACAGTGTACAGGTGCACTCTTACACTTTCCAAATGTGTTAACATCTATACTCAGGGATAGTGACTCTGTTTCAATATTGTACCACTGCAGCAGCTTACTAATGTTACTGCAAGTAATCTCTGTGACACTCTCCCATTTCTCATGCGGGAGGTCCTGTTTTGTTCTAAAATTAAAAAAAATATGGATGTTGCATAGAACATAAACAACATTTCTCTATAAAATGTTTGTAATAGACTCCCACACACCACACACAATAAAAATACAGGAAATGGTATTTAATACAATCTTTTAAAGAATTATTCGAGGTAATCAAGGCAAAACTCTGCAGAACAGAACCTGCTCTATAGGGGTGGGAGGGGGCTAGTAAGGCTGGGCCCTAAGCCAGTGCCCATTTTGCCCATGCCTTAAAACGTCTCTGATCTCCTTCTCTGCAGAAGTCATCTTGTAAGAACGTTTTCTGATAGTGGGGAATCTCATTGGCTCCTCCCTGTGAAAGTTCTCCCCATTAGAAGAGCATTTTCTTTTGGTGACATTTTACCACAGCCCCCGCATAGTTCCCCCTATGGATTTGCTTCCCCTGTGGATTTGCTCCCCCTTTCCAGGGCTATGGGAGCAGCGCGCTTCTGGTGTGGGTGTTCAGCAGCGCTTGCTGGTGTGGGTGTTGTGCAGCGCAGTGCCGGTGTGAATGTAATTCCATTTCAAAGTAAAAGACATTCAAGGCGACAGCTGTATAAATAATGTCACCGGAAAGGTACGAAAACTGCTGTGAAGACAATTGCTTGCGGCAAACACAATATACTCCAGGTACCAGCTTCCAGTTGTTCCGTCCTGATGCAAGCAGCCTGGTGTTCCCAGCTTCTTGCCTGCATCACCAGATGGCAGCACGGTACCCAGAGCATGTGTCCTCCAGCAGTGTCTCAAGGGCCTCTCACTTCCGAAAGGGCCATAGACATCGTGAACAATACGGTAGCTGTCTGGGTGGCCTCAGGTTATCAATACTTTAAAAGGTACATTTAAGAAGCAGTGCGGAGAGTGGGCTTTCCCCCTTTCAGCCATTGGCTTTTATGGATGGCCATTGCTTGGAGGAGCTGTCCGTCAGTACCGTGGCATTTCATGGTTGGTTACATTGTCCACATTGGTGTTCCCATTGGATTGTGGTGGTGGGCTGTCATGGTTCTTTTGTTAGATTGTAGAGGCAACATGATGTGTAGCTTATAGTCACGAGCTAGTGCGTCTTCTTTGATATATTTATTGACAAGATGACCTTTTAATTGCTGCTTCATGGATGTTCGTTTAGCAAGTGTGGCCCATTTATGACAGGCTAAGATTCTTCACTAGTCATCCTTGCGTGTTTGGTTTACTTTGTTGGCATGATAACACGGTGTTGAATTTGCAGCATTTCTGTTCACAGAGTCAAGACCTGTGCATACATGGACTCTCTTCCAGATTCGCCACACGCTTACCCATCGTCAGAAGTACCCATCGAACAATATTTTGCTGCATAAGATCTTTCATGTTCACAATTTACAATGCAGACTTAATACTCTGCCTCCTTTTTATAACACACTTCTTTGAAGGTACAGCTTAACTCTGCTAACTCAATATTTTGAACAAAGTAACCTTATTCCCAGCTTTCTTATTGTTGTAGCTCAAGAGATTGCTTCATTTCGGTATTTCCTTTGTAGGACAATTGGTAGCACACACAAAGTCGTCCACTACTACCATATGCTTGCCCGAATAGTCAGACCGATTGGCTTTGCCATTGCATGTTTATTGGTATCGCCAGTGCCTATTTAATTTGGTTTTAATTGCTGTAAAGTTTTGTGTTTAAGGGTGTATTTAAATTGGAAGGCAGGCTCGTGGGGGGTGGGGAAGGTGGCGGTGAAACAGAGGGTGGTGTGTTGGGGCAGGAGGAAGAACTTGGAAGCATCTTCCAGGCCAACAAGTTCTCTGGTGTGATATGGGGAGTCCTGGTGTTTTTTTCTATGTTACGAGGATGACTTCCACTCAACTGCTTGAAGCCAGCTGGGATTTGTAAGGTGACAGTTATAATGAGAAAGTGAAATTTCAAGTCCCAGCATGCTTAATGATGGCGGCTGGAAAACAGGACTGGCTGAAAGTTACCCTGAGAAGGCAGCGTGCAATTAAAAATAACCCTCCTCTTTGTATGTTCCTAACTTATAGGTGTTAGCTACTCTCTGGTTTTGAAAGCCTGGCACAGATGTCAAACATTCATCCTTTAGGGCAACATTTAGTATGGTGGCCGACTCATTTAGTGTTTACAGCTGGGCTGGTGGCCTTTTTTTCCCTCTCAAATGGCTGTAGCCCCAATGACGCGAGTCGCTTAAACAGGGTAGAAATAGTGGCAAAAGGCCTGCAGTGCTGGCATGGTGGACTGTCAACACCTTTGTTTTCTGGCTGCCTGTCTTCAGAAATTTCCTTCACTTATTTGGATGTTCTTTTGTCATTTTTTTACTTTTTCAGTTCTGGACTGTCATGATTGACATGGTGGTCCTGGATGGGAAAGACCCGGGCTAAATGGGGCCGCCCCTCTGACGCCATTCCCACTGACAACCAGTCTGGGCAACTGTTTTTCTGAGATCGGTGCTAACTGTGAATCCAATAGTGGCAATACATCAGCCATTTCTACATCAGGCCCTTGGTGCTACGTTATTGATTTTTTTCCTGTCTGAAACTAATGTGCGTGGCTGTGGTCTGTGCACCAGCACAGAGGCAGCCTTTGATTCATCCTTTCCAGCTCTGAAAAGTCCTCAAAGGGAATTTGCCCGAACATTGCAAATCTGAAGGAAACTGCCTTTGTAAATAAACCCTATTTATTTATTTATTGCGAAGTGCCATGTTTGTTTTTCTGTAACTTCTTGACCCTCGGGTAGGTCGCTCCCCCACCGCTGCAGCTCCGCCTGACCTGACGCTGCTCCTGCATGCTTCTCCCTCCAGATCGGCGACCGACGCCTGGAGACTAGCCTATGCCTCTTGTTCCTGTGCCCACGTGTGCCTGCCCGCCCCCCCTTCTTTTTGTACTCCGAGTGAGTGCCCCCACGTGTGCCTGCCCACCCCCCTTCTTTTTTGTACCCGAGTGAGTGAGTGCCTGCCATCTCCCTTCGGGCTCCTCAGCCCCGTTTTTCCCGCCGCTGCCTCCCGTGCGGCCCCGCCACCCTGCACCCAGTGGCTCCCTACCCTTCCGCCTCCCAGCTGACCCCTCCTCCCCTCCTGCCCTCTTATGGCGACCACTGCGCGACCGCGCCGATTGTGCGCCAAAGGCAAGCCCGTCTGCGCCCGTCCACGCCTGGACCGCGCCCAGCGCCAGGACCCCTGGCCCTCGACGATGCCAGCCCACCCGACGGACTTACTACTCCGCCACCCTCTACGCGCTGAACGCCGGCCGGAACCCCGCCTGCTACCGAGCCACCCCGAAACGCGCCCACGGACCCTTCACCTGCTAAGCCTGCAAATCCACCTGCCTCCAAACCTGCACCGCACCCGCCAAGCCAGGCACCAGCAACAACCACCTCAAGTGCATCCTGCTCAACACCCGCTCCGTCCACAGACACGCCGTAGAACTCTGGAACCTCCTCGACAAATCATCACCAGACGTCGCCTTCCTCACAGAAACTTGGATGAACGCCTCCTCAGCCCCCGACATCGCCATAGCCATCCCGGATGGCTACAAGATCACCCGGAAGGACCGCGCCAACCAAACCGGAGGAGGCATCGCCATCGTCCACAGAAACACCATCCGCATCACGACCAACTCCGACGACACCCTCACCGCCGCCGAGCACTTTCACTTCCAGATACACACCGACCCCAAAACCACCCTCAGAGGCACCCTCATCTACAGACCCCCGGGACCCCGCACACAATTCAGCGAAGCCATCGCAGACTTTGTCAGCCCGCACGACCTAACCTCCTCAGACTACATC
Source organism: Lissotriton helveticus (assembly GCF_964261635.1). NCBI lineage: Eukaryota > Metazoa > Chordata > Amphibia > Caudata > Salamandridae > Lissotriton > Lissotriton helveticus. Next base: position 1,864,875,963 of record NC_136057.1, read on the forward strand.
CTCCTAGGAGACCTCAACTTCCACCTGGAGAACAACAATGACAGCAACACCACCACCCTGCGGACAACCTCGCCAACCTCTGACTCAAGCAACTGGTGACCACCCCCACCCACCACGCCGGCCACACGCTTGACCCCATCTTCTCCTCCAGCAAGCACATCTCCTTCAGCCACTCCACCGGACTACACTGGACAGATCACAGCTGCGTCCACTTCAACTTCAGGAGAATCGCGACCCACCACATCCCACAACAGGTCCCCCGCAGAAGCTGGAGCAAGATCACCGCCGACCAACTCATCACCTCCCTCAGCCAGAACCCTCCCACCAACACGACGGACCCCAACGAAGCAGCCCGCAACCTCACACAGTGGCTCACCAACTGCGCCGATGACCTCGCACCACTGAAGAACCCTCCCAGCAAACCCGGCAGCAAGAAAGCCTCCTGGTTCACCAACGACCTCAAGAACTCCAAGAAAACCTGCCGCACCCTCGAGAAAGCCTGGCGCCACGACCAGACAACAGAGAACATGACAGCCCTCAAGAACGCCACCCGCAAACACCACCAGCTGATCCGCACCACCAAAAGGACCACATTCAAAGAACGACTGGATTATACCTCCCACAACAGCAAGGAACTCTTCAACATCATTAAAGAGCTCTCCAACCCCAGCGCCGGCACCAACGGCATCATACCCTCGCAAGACCTCTGCGACTCACTCGCTTCGTTCTTTCACCGCAAGATCGCCGACATACACAACAGCTTCGGCGCACAGACCATGCACCAGCCACAGAACCAGCGACCCCCCCACCACCACCCTCTACACCTGGACCTCGGTCAGCACCGAAGACACCACCAGCACGATGAACACCATCCACTCCGGCTCCCCAACCGACCCGTGCCCACACCACATCTTCAACAAAGCCGACTCCATCATCGCACCCCAACTCCATGACCTCATTAACAGCTCCTTCACATCCGCCACCTTCCCGGAGAGCTGGAAACACGCCGAGCTCCGCGCCCTCCTGAAGAAACTCACCGCGGACCCCACGGACCTCAAGAACTTCCGCCCCATCTCGCTCCTCCCTTTTCCTGCCAAAGTCGTCGAGAAGACCGTCAACAAACAGCTCGCCGCCTTCCTCGAGACAAACGGATCCCTCGACCCTTCGCAGTCCGGCTTCCGAGCCAACCACAGCACCGAGACCGCCCTCATCGCAGCCACCGATGACATCAGGTCCCTGCTCGACAACGGGGAAACAGCAGGCCTCATCCTCCTGGACCTCTCTGCAGCATTCGACACTGTCTGCCACCACACCCTAGTACAGCGCCTCAGCAACATCGGAATCCAAGGGAAGGCACTGGAGTGGATCATCTCGTTCCTCGCCGGAAGAACCCAGAGAGTCCGCCTCCCCCCGTTCAGATCCGAGGCCACCGAATTCATCTGCGGCATACCACAAGGATCCTCACTCAGCCCCACCCTCTTCAACGTCTCCATGAGCCCCCTCGCAGCCATCGCACGCCAACACAACCTTAACATCATCTCCTACGCCGACGACACCCAGCTGATCCTCTCCCTCACCAACGACCCCGCCACCGCCAGATCCAGCCTACACGAAGGGATGAAAGACGTCGCCGAGTGGATAAAGAACAGCCGCCTGAAACTGAACTCAGACAAGATGGAAGTCCTCATCCTGGGATCATCGCCCTCCGCCTGGGACGACTCCTGGTGGCCCCCTGCCCTGGGCACCACCCCCAAGCCAACGGACCACGCACGAAACCTGGGCTTCATCCTGGACTCCTCCCTCTCGATGACCAGACAAGGCAACGCCGTATCGTCATCGTGCTTCAACACCCTGCGCATGCTCCGTAAGATCTTCCGATGGATCCCCACCGAAACCAGGAAGACAGTCACCCAGGCACTCGTCACCAGCCGACTGGACTACGGGAACACCCTCTACGCGGGAACCACTGCCAAACTACAGAAAAGACTCCAGCGCATACAGAACGCCTCCGCACGACTCATCCTGGACATCCCTCGCCACAGCCACCTCTCTACCCACCTGAGAGACCTGCACTGGCTCCCCGTCAACAAGAGGATCACGTTCAGACTCCTCACCCATGCACACAAGGCTCTCCACGACTTGGGCCCGAAGTACCTCAACAGCCTCCTCACTTTCTACACACCCTCCCGCCGGCTACGATCGGCCAGCCTCGCCCTCGTCGCCGTACCACACATTCACAGAGCCACCGCTGGAGGAAGATCCTTCTCCTACCTGGCGGCCAAGACATGGAACTCCCTCCCCATCCACCTACGGCGGACCCAGCACCACCTCTCCTTCAGGAAACAACTCAAGACCTGGCTTTTCGAGCAGTAACGGACCCCCCCCCCCCCCCCCCCCCCCCAGCGCCTTGAGACCCTACTGGGTGAGGAGCGCGCTATACAAATTGTTGTTGATTGATTTTTGACGACGACCTTTTCATTCCAAGTGTTAGAATTTTGGAGTGTTAGTTGCCAAATGCAGGATTTTCAGCTTGCCTACATAGAATTGCGATGTCTTGAATGCATGAAATGAGCACAGTTGCGCCTATCCCAGTGGATTGCAATGGCATGGGTGCCTCTGGTGAGCTCAGTGACAGCAATTCCATAATTGATGGAAAGATACATCAGTGGGTTGTGGGCTCATGGCAACAATAAGTGCATGTAGGCTGTAGGCCGGGATTCTGTTCTCAACTAACTAGACTGCAGGTTAAAGGGTCTGCTGTAGATGTGTGCAGCCGGCAGGTTCCACCACTAGTGAGGGAGCTCAGCCGACTGATTAACTTACTGCAAATGTGTGTAGTCAGCGGCGACTCCGTCGCTAAGGTGGAGGAACATCACCCCACTACTTTTCAGCAGTGCAAAAAAAGGAAAAATAAATTTATAATAACGCAATGTTATTATCATTGTTTTTCCGCAATGCCTCAGTTCTAAGTGCCATGCAGGTTGTCCAGAGCATGGGGAGGAGTGATGGGCACTCTCTAAGTGCGCATGACGGTTTTGCTGGCCGTCTGGGGCCAGCCAAACAGTCATGCACTCTAAGCATGTACTCCACTGGGCTGTATTACTCAACCTGGATGGAGAACATGCACAGGCTCCCAGTTCCTATCTGAGCGCCACACTACGATGCTCAGACCAATCACAACGCTGCTGTCATGCTGGTGACAGCAACATTGTGATTGGCTTAGGGGAGCCTGTGTGTTTCCAGGACTTGTCAGGAAGAGAAGAGGACAGACGATGGAGTGGAGACGGCGGCCATGAAGAAGTAGGTATCATTTTATTTATCACTCTCTCCCCCACCACCCTTGATCCGTACCAGCCTGCATGTAACATAACTGGTCATTGGTTCAATTTGCCAGTATTATTCCTCAGTGATTTTGTGCTCCTTCCGCAGAGATTTGTGTGTAACCCACAGGTTGCAGGGACCATGCCGTGATAGGGCTAACTCAGCCTTTCACGTTTCCAATGTCTGAGTGCAGCCAATTCAGGGGGATTAAGAACAGCGTTAATCAATTACAGATAAACATTTTTTAATGCATGTAGTGTTGATTATCATTCAGTGTCTTACTGTCCTCACCCCATGCCCCACTGCTGATGGGGTTTGATTTAAGTGTGTGGCGGCTACCCAGTTGTGAGTGAGTCAGCTCACAGTCAACCACAAGTGGAAAGCCTCTAAAACCCTTAAAATGAAATTACAGATCTAGGGCCAAATGAAGGTGGCCAAATACCGGTCGGTAACGGCCGATTTCGGCCGTTACCGACCGGTATTTGGAGTTTGAGATGTAGGGGCCTTAAAAATTACAGATTCGGTAAATTTACCGATTCGGTAAATTTACCGATTCGGTAATTTACCGAATCGGTAATTACCGAATCTGTAATTGGAGATGTAGGTGGCACTGTAAACAGTGCCACAGGGCCTTAAGGATTCGTTATTTACCACCAACTATTAGTTGGTGGTAAATAACGAATACCTGTGTATATGCAAATCTGTGCATGTACACCTGCCTAAGGGCCTAAGGGCATGTATGTGTGCCACATGGCACACAAGCACTGATCAGGGGTGCAACAGGGTGTCAAAGTGACACCCTGCCACCCTTGACTATTCGGTAATTTTACCGAATCGGTATTTACCGATTCGGTAATTGCCATTGATTCCTATGGGCCTCAAGGCCCATAGGAATCAATGACAATTACCGAATCGGTAAATACCGATTCGGTAATTACCGAATCTTAACGATTCGGTAATTTTTACAGAGTATTTACCTACATAGCATTTACCGATTTGTAAATACCGAATCGGTAAAATTCGGTATTTACGAATCTGTAAATACCATTTACCTACATGAGGCCCCTAATGCTGAAGCCACAACAAGTAACCATAGATGTTTTTTTTTTTTTTTAAATTGAATCCTGTTGGCGTCTAGATAGGAAATTATAAGGGAGTGTAATCTCTGTTAGCCTAACAACATTCATGAACACCTTTAAAACCCCCTTTATGTGTCATCTTCCTTCCCCCCGCTTCCTCTGCCTTCTCCTCTTTGTCCTATTCGTCCTCTTCCTCGTTCATACATGCTTTCACACTAGGGATTCTTGTCTCCCCCTCCTTCCCACGCTAAACACACTTTGGCTTCCCTCTCCCACTCCCCCGCATGCACACCTCAGGTATGTCTTGTTCTTTCCCATCACAAACTCACTGGCTGTTCCTTCCTGTGTCTCCCTCGCTCATCATCACACAGCTTCAGTTTCTCCCTCTCTGCCCTCCTTGCATAGCCTGCATACCCTCTTCCTGCCTGTCTCCATCAATCTTCTGCTCTCACACAGATGGGGCTGGGATTGTCTGCTCCCTGCTCTGAACCCCAGGAGAACTACCAAGGACACACTCTGTAGAGAAACTAACTGCACATCACAGAGAAAAGAGACTGAAAGACAGTAATACCAAGAATATCCAACCCATGCTCTGGGATAATAAAATGCATTCCTGGATTACCAAATAGGCAAAGTGGGCACCGGCCTATGGACCCCACTCCTTTTAAGGGCCCCGCGACAACAGATCAAAATACAACTTAAAGTACATAAACCAGAGTCATCAGATTCACATAAGTTTGTCTCTTAAAAGCTCATCTTCTGGCAGCTGGCAGTTTATAAGAAAAATCCATTGCATTGGGTATTAGGAGATAATTTGCGAGGGGGGCCCGAAATTTCACCGGCCTAGGGGCTTCCACAGGGGGGTAATTTGGCACTGATAACACAGGTTCTCTTGTAGTGTTCCAACTCACCAAAACCCCACATCTCTGAGAACAGCTAATTCTATTACCCCCTCACCTTTGTGGTCCTACTGTAGATAATAGGCTAAGCCGTCCTATAGCAGTTCAAACTTGTACCCCCTTGAGCGCACACTATTGAATGAATACGTTTTAATTCACTAAAGCAAACAAGCTTGTGCCTGCTATTTCAGAGCAAACAAATATGCTGAAAATTCTAAACAACAATTAAACCAAAAAGTAGGAATAAATACAAAACAGTGTATTTTTGGTAAATGTACACAAATCCATAAACAGCCCAATGGAGCAAGTTATCACTACACGACCATAGCATAAAACCTGCATTCGTTCTGAACATTCACTAAGAATTTGTTTTTTAAAAGCCTTAAATTTGAAGGAACCGAGTGGAGCTCCATTGGGTGTAATCATTGATTATTAGAATTTTCCATAATGTTTAATGAGCAGTCAAACTGACAAAGGCATCATTTGGGCAGACCGATCATAGTAGACAGCCTTTTTCAGAAGAAAATGTTGGGTAGTGAGTTACAAAAGATAAAGGTGTCTATTGATTCTGTAATTTCACTATAAGGTGAAAGAACATGGTGACTGATCCCATGTTCATTTTTTAAATCTACAAAAACAAAGAAACCATGTGTAACTCATTTTTAATACAATTAATTGTTGGGTATATCTATTATTCTGTAAGAAACGAGTGCCTCTTTGAGAACTTGATATGGGTGTACTCGTCCGGAAGAGGCACGCCTGGGAACCTCCTGCCCCACATCTTTTCCTTATCCATATATAATCTTCAGCAGGTAGATAAAAGAGTTTGCCTCTGCACACTTCCTATCAATTTCTTGTTTGAGAATCAGTTTAGATTAGGTTTAACCACAGGTATGCGTAGCGTCTTATAAATATGAAGAGCGGAACACTTCTGGTCCCTGATGGACTCCATAGAAGAATGCCGTAATCGTTTGGGTGTGATTAATAAAGTTCATGACGCAGTGCGTACAGTTAACGGTTGCACTCTGAAGAATAAAGACGTGCACTACAGAGCTCCATGCAACGCATAGTCGTTTGCATTCTACCGGAGTGGGGAGGACGGCACAGTAGGAAACTCTGCCAACTGTAGTCTTAGAATAAGGCGAATTACACATGCAGGCTGAGTTTTTCCCCATTCCCGAGAAGGGCCACATTCCATGTGCCCCAAAACAGGACTTGGAGATAAATATTAAGATGACCCCTCTCCACTTGTGCAACTGTGAAAAGCACTGGTGATCATTGTTGCAAAGTTTCATGCACCCTTTAGGCTGTTTCTTGATGTCAGAGAGAGGGTTTGGCTTGTATTGCTCTCCTGCGGGATAGTCCCAAAGGATGATAGTAGACAGTTAAGTGAAGATTTGCCAAATTCGTTAGCATAATTGCTATTTGTGTCTATCGTGTGTTTGCTTTCTAGCTAGTCCAACTTTAAGGTTAGATATTTTATTAAATGAATATCGCTTAGTTTTACAGAAAATACCTTTTTTTGATTTATGACACAAAACAAATGTTGTCATCGGGGATAGTGGCTGAAATGTCATTTTTTAATGAGCCCATCACGTAAAATGAGACATGTGTGGGTGTTGTGTAGGAATGACCACTACATTTCCAAACTTAGGTTTACTGAATCAATGACTCTACTTTTACACATGATATTATAATAATGATAATAATTAATATTTATGACCCACCATGAAATTAATTTGCCTGTTGATGCTTAAAATTATAGATGATTATCCACCTTCTTGGAATTTATCGTAGTTGTCTCCGAAAGATTGAACGCAGAGTTGGCCTTGCTGCTATTCAAACCTGTGACCTACGGGACTAACTTTGCTTTGTTTTTTGAAACCTTTGAAAGTTGATATGGTCTCCAGAATCCATTCCTAATTGTATTGTTTAAAGTATGTAACTTTTTTATGGGCTTCTTTGGTTAATTCCACCCGACCAGAAATAGCAGGATCCTCCACTACGTCTCACATTAGTGTACATTGGAGATTGTGGAAAACCAGCCTGTACTAATGACTGCTAATCAGTAATTATTCAAGATGTGTTTTTTTAATTTTTCAATTTCGCTTTGCTCTGACCCTGTAGGGTCCCAACTGCATTGGCCATAGGACCAGAGGATCACCTCGATTTTCTGATGTCAAAAACAATAGTTTTGGCCCTCATAAAAAAACCTACCTTTTGTAGGGAAAATAATTTCTGGATTTTTGCACTTCCATCATATTTCTGGTCAGTTAGTTCAGCGAGTGAGTCATATTCGGGGTAGGTGTGTCTGTAGCCTGCAGGTGACATGTCCATTTTCCTAACATTTACTTTATAGTTTTCTGCTGGGCTTGTCAACATCTCTAAATTTAGAGGCCGGGAAATCCGTCAGGGCGACTGGGTACAATCCATACTCCAAGCTTAAAATCAGGCCCTATATTAGTTATTTCTCGAGATTCGGGAACTGCTGATCCACTAGAAATGCTTCTGAATAGCTCGTAGAGTATAGGAACAATAACCGCAGCTTCACTGAATGATTTATAAATCTCGGTGGCAATGGGTCTTCATTTGCAGTGGACGGGGTTTTTTTTTGCACTGAAGTCTAAAGTGAATGGTTCTTCATTGCAGGCTGCTGCTAACTTGAGCTTCTTACCCATGGAATGTTTACAATACTTAATCATGTTGTCCTGATTAACCTCCGTAGTTTCTTTGTACATCCACTGTAATCTGAACGAAATTGATCTATTATTACCCTGGGATCCTTCACTAGTTTGCCTTCAATGTGTATTATAGTCCTTATTCTGCGATTTGGCTGTATTTCTTTAATTTTGTCTGCTAATATTTGACAACAGCCTTTCTATATTCATATGCTTGGCTCTTTTTTTATATGAATTGGAAGGCTATTTTCTCGCATATGGTGTGAAGACAGTAGGATTTAATGATCAATACTTGGGTAAAAGGGTCACTTTGCAGAGTTGTTTCTCTGTTTTAGAGCAGTTGCATGTTTGATTTTGAATTGCACAATACAGGCCTTGGTAGACTTTTCCTGTTTTCTGTCAGCTTTTCTTTTATATGCTGTATATGTGGTGCTTAAACCTCGAATGTAGGCTTTTAAAGGATCTCAAAGGATATTAGAAGAAGCAAAGCCTTTATTAAGTTCTGTAAATTCAGTAATCTCATGACGTGTATTTGGTATACTCTTTACGTCTAAGTAGCCCTCTCTTAAATATCCCAACATGTGTTATGCTCTCTCCTTGGTACATCCTGAATGGTGATATGTAGAGGATTATGGTCGGGGATTATTTTGGGAAGTATTCCAATTTTGACATGAGAGATCAGATCAGAAATTCAGTTCAGTTCAGTTCAGTTCAATAAGCTGTATTTGGTTAAGAAATATCAACCATAAAAGCATATCTTAGAAAGTTAAGCACAACAAAATATTGAAGATTCAGTCACATAATAATATCATTAAAACACCATACTTTTCTGGGCGTAAATTGATTTTAAAATGTATGTAGCAGTATGAGAACAGATCCCGGGCTCACTTAATGTAAACAATAGACTCATAGCAGCATTAATACCAACTACATTATTTTTCTTAAACAGTGGTTTGAGGTAGGCAATTCTCAAGTTCCTATACAAATCGCATAAAAGTAAAAAGTGCAATGTGCTCTGTTTAGTGTGCCCCTCACATGGGCATGGGGAGGCTGATCTCCGTTTGTAAAAGGGAATTGTACTAGGTGATGAACAAGGCCAAGTCTCATCCTTGTTATAACAAAGGGGTGGGATGGTCTTGTGACAAGAGCTAAATAGCCTTGAAAACCATCAATCCCAATATACTGATGGTAAAGTTGGCATGTGGGTTGCATCTCTACAGTTCTCAGCCTATTTTCCCTCTTATGGTACAAGAACTTGTTCTTAATCTCCTGTTTAGCCAATCCCACTACAACATTTGGGTTTTCCACGATTGGCATATTGAATATGTTTCTATATACCATATCTATATATTTGAGCCAAGGGATCTTAAGGCAATTGTCTAATCGGAGGCAATCCTTAATAATAGTTTTTGTAAAGATGGTAGCCTCCTTTGCCCATATTGTCCTTCACAATAGTAGGGGTCTAAGTGCAATCAGATCCGACAAATAGTTGAGCCGTACCTCTCAATGAATCAGTTCGGTTGATGCTGAGGCAGGCAAACATAAAATTTGTTTTAAAAAGAATTCTCCTCTATTTGCATATCTTGGCTAGGTTGATGACCCCAGACCCCTGCACCATATAATGTGATTGATGTGCATCTAGCTTTATAGATATCAATCATATCTTTGATGCGGCGATCCCCCAACTTAGATGCAAACCTAAAAACCCCATACACGCTTTTTGTCATTTTAGCCCGGACATTTGACGTTTCATTCCCCCATTTGCCATCACCAGCGAACGATAACCCCAAATAACAGAAAGTATCAATGTTCTGGATTTACTTTCCTTCTATATAAAATGATTTAACATCCCTTGATTTGGGGCCACAGGCCATTGTGTAGGTTTTAGCCTTGTTAGCTTTCTTCGATTAACAAAATTTGCTACCCCATCAATTAATTGCTGGAGGCCTCTCAGGGTTCGGGATAAAAGCACTCCGTCATCCGCGTACAGCAGAACTGGTACTTCCTGACCCTCGGCTTGGGGGGCGTCTGCCTGAATCATTTTGAGGACTGTGTCGACTTCATTAATAAATAGAGTAAAAAGCAGGGGTGCTAGGACACAGCCCTGGCGTATGCCACGTTTCACTTTAAAATTAGGTGTACACTCCACCTTTGGCCGAACCGTACTCTGGTCATTAATTTCTCATACAGCCTAGCTAAAAAGTTAATGATGGGCTCTGGGGCTCCTAGATTAAGCAGAAGTTGCCAGGGTATAGTGTGGTCCACAAGATTAAATGCGCTGCTATGATCAGCGAAACATTAAAAAAAGCCGCCCTTGCTTAGCTTGAGTATATTTACCAATTAAAAGTTCCAAATTTATACATTGTTCAATCGTGCCCAACCCCTTTCTAAAACCATATTGTGCTTGCGTCAGCATCCCATTTTCTGTGACCCACTCTTCCAATCTTACTAAAAGGACCCTACTCATGACCTTAACAGAAGAATCCAAAAGGGAAATTGGCCTGTAATTCTTAACTTCTGATGTATTCCCATTTTTAAAAATGGGAATAATAATGGATTCACCCCAAGTAATAGGGGCTCCTTTGGTTACGTCCGCATTAGAAACCCTGGTAAGGATTGGGCCCCACTGATCCAACACAGTTTTATATATATCTATGGGTACCCCATCCGGGCCCTGTGCTTTACCCCCTTTGCTACTTCTAGTACCCAGCTCTACCTCTTCTAGAGTAATGTTTAGCAGGATGACTGGCCATTTGCTTGAATTTGAGGGGGTCTCAGAATTACAATCACATGGATTAAATATGGAAGAAAAATGATCTACCCATTCCCCACAACTAACGTGACATAAGAGTTCCAGGTTGGAGTCATTTTTTAGGAATGCTGAATTAACTGTTTCCCCAAACAATCTGTTATTAGAGGTATCTGCGGCAAGTACAAGATTATCCCACTCCTACTCCTGGAGTTCCCTCTTCCTCCATTTTAAATTTGCATTATATTCTAATCTTAATTTGTGAATTAGCAGCTTGTCCCTAGGTCTACTAGAAAGTGCTAGTTCCAGCTGGTTCAATGAATTAGTACAATGATTGAACCAGCCCCTATTCGTCAAAAATGTCCTATGTGGAGGTGCGGTAAATACTTTTTCAATAGTGTTATTGACTTTACAAAAATCACTTAATATCTTAACAGGTTCAACCTTATTTCCTAAACTATTGTTAATTTCATTGCCACATTCTAAAATAATATGTTTAAGTATTTTAGCTGAATTTTCACCATTCCACCTCATTCTTGTTCCATTTGGTCTGCATGGGGTGATATTAATAACTGTTTGTTCCGTTGATGTTTTACTTCCCCACACAAATAATGGCACGACAATGCAGTTATGATCGCTTAATAACAACTCATCAATCCATGGAGTGGAACATAAGTGTACAATGTTAGCAGAGACTATTACATGGTCGATAATACTAGATGCATTTCTTCCTATAAAAGTTGGTCTATCTTTCCCACATCCATCCTGCGCGCATACCATGACCTCAAGGTCAAATTTAGCCAGAGCGGTATTTAGGGAATCTCCGTAGCTATTATGCGGAAAATGGATGCAAATATCTCCGTCATTACTACTGAACCCACAGACTTTGGTCTTGGCAAGGGTACATGTTGGGGTGTTTTGTTATCTACCATGGTCAAATTATCTACCTCTTTCTCTAGTTTGTGGACTATTTTATAACGAGTTAAATCAAATACGTTGTTATAAAAATTAATCAATAAAACATCCCGACCATCTTTGTGGTATAACCACAATATCTGTGAATGATGCCCTACGTTAATAACCTTTTTAATTTTTAGAGGCAGGGTATTTTTCAGAAGGGTTAGTAACCCGCCCTTTGCTCTTCCGGACGTGGAGGGGATTGCGGGTATATTATAAGAGGCAAATCCTTTGATAAATACATAATCGATACTCCACGTTTCCTGTAGGCAAATTATATCATGTTTATTGACAAAGTCCATCCAACCCAATGCTTCCTTTTTATTTGCCATTCCCGCTATATTCCAGGTGGCAATAGTATACCCACAGGGTGGGGTTAGTCTTCTAGTTTCAGTAAGTTGGTTATTGGTAGGATTACTGTAAAAGTTAAAATCAGGTCAGTCCCCAGTGCTGAAAAAATATGGGAGCAGGGAGTATGGTCCACTGTAATGTACATAATCCAGGGTAGTTATTGTCCCAGAACTATGCTCGTGCACAACTTTATATTATCTATAATTCCCAATTTAAGTCATTCTCAAATACAGTGTTCACACCAAAATGAAGTGTGAAGGGCTTGCGAGGAACCCCTTAAAAAAGATGCAATATCTTGTGGCTACAAAAAGTAACGCAGCAGTGGCGAACCGACCGTAATCCGTAAGGTCCTTCTGTATTAGCAGCTCAACGTCCAAATTAACCGTGCTTGATAACGCTCTAAATACTCACTGCTCCCATATTTTTTCAGCAGTGGGGACTGACCTTATTTTAGCTTTTACTTTGTGGAGACTCTTCATTGAGTTGATATCTATTCGGTCGTATTTATTGGATTCTGGAACCATTAAGAACCAACCATTAGCCTTGAGAAAGTCATTGTACTGACCAGGTACAGACGAAACATGTGTTGGCTGTTCTTTATATTGAAAATTTGTTGGAAGACTAATAAAAGCAGCATCTTATATTGAAGCTTTGTGGACTGTTCATCTTATCCTGTGGAACTTTGGAATGCCTTACATTATCTGAAGACTCTTGGAAATTGTTCATTGAATTATTACCAACATTGGTCCTTATATATTGGGTTGTGTTTAGGACCTTTTATATTAGTTATGGGTGTGCTGTACTAGCTGATTTTCTCATTAATTGTAAGGGCAGGTTGATTTTTCAACTTGCTCATGGCACTTTTGGGTAGTGAGTGCTCACAGCTTTCTTAGCACCCCGCTGTACATACAGCAACTGCTTACTCATCATGCCATTGACTGGATTCTCATGACACTTGTTCTTTTTTGATGCGTGTTTTTTCTCAATTTGGGAACACTACTACCTTTGTGTGAGATTTGTGGAATGGCTCTATTTCTGAGAGCTGGGTGGGACACACAGTTGAGGAAGGGAGAGCAAGGCCCTCTTGTGCACTTCAAAAAATGTCTTTGATTCTGAAAAGATCATTGGTCGGTGGAGCCTGGGCACATCTCAGTAACGACATAGTACTGATAGGGGAATCGCAAAGAATAGGGGTCAGGCTGTGGTAACCTTTTGTTAGGCATATATCAGTGACAGTGAAATCCAGGTTTGAACCTCTAGTCACTCCCATGGCCTGTGTTGTGGAGCTGTCAAGTTTGGAGTTGCCCGTGCTCTGACAGACTGCTTCACGGACAAAGGACAGGGCACAGGAGTGAGCACTGCAAAGGGGACCACCCCTGCAACATGAGCTTCAAAGATTTAGACACTAAATGACATCTGTGTCTGGAAATGGTTTATAGAAAAGGAGCTCTCGAGCCTCCAAAAATTGTCAAACTTGAACTGTACATCATTGTGGAGAAATTACAGCATAACTTCGGTTTATTGTGATCAGGATTGGGGACTACGGTCTGCTAGTCTCCCTAATGGGTGAGGGAACATCACCCAGGAGAATAAAGACCACCAGCAACTTCCTGCTGAGATCAGAGGACCCTTTGAGGAGGAGTACCTGGAGGGAGTGAGGTCCAGTGGAGACCATGATGAGTGGATCTCTGAAGCGGAGTGTGAGGTTTGGTTCCACTCTGAGGACAGCTGTACTAATCTGGCCATCCAACCAAGTGCTGCTGTTCGCAAACCCCGTCTGACAGACGGGGGCCGCAGTAAAGATTAAGGGGCCATCGCCCTGGCACATCGCTGTGACACAAAGCGGGCCCTCGCTCTGTGCAGTGTTGGTTCCCAGAGAGGCTTTTGACCTGTGTGTGCTGTTCTCAACCCCCCTGCCACAATCCCGTATGCCAAGTGAGTGTCATGGTGAAGAGAGAGGGTTGTCCTCCTGGAGCAGTATGCAACCTTGAAGCGTAGTGGATTGCGACCCTTCGAGGCAGAGCATTGATTCCCTCACCTGAACCCAGAAGCACCTGCGATCTGCCCCTGGACTCAGGATGACTTATCGCACAGTGAAGCATCATGGATGCCTGTTGCATCGCTCACAGCTTCCGGACTTCTGCTCACCGATATTGCGTGCCTGTGCTGGGCAAACTTCAGCTCCTGCAAGATTTAGTAAGACCGATTGCCGGGCCATCAAACCTCTGGGGGAATCTGCTCTAATATAAAGCACTATGGCGCTGAGGCACTTTTGACATTTAGTAAGCCATTGTGGAACTTGTAAGACTTGTACTTGCTAGTGGGGCCTAACCTGAATGTTGTGGCACATGAATGGGGAATAACCATAGTCCTTCGACAGGTAAGTGGAACTGAGGAACTTACACATGCAACACTAGAGTGCCAGCCTTATGAAGACTGGGGTATTACTTGTTGTGCGCTATATTTCACTTTTTGTTTGTATGCAGTACTATTTTTTTCATAAAAGCAAGTATCTGGCTGTAGAGGCACTTAATGGGGTTGTTGAGTGTGTTTTTGAATTGTGAGTCTGTTTATAACTTGCACCTTCCCCCCACTCCCTCCAAGAATCCTTGGACTGCTTGACCAACACTACCACTGAGTCAAGGTCTAAAGGATTAGCATTTGGCCCAGTTATTCAGAGTCCATAGTAGCTGGGGCTCTGGGACATTTGAAATAAAAGGCTGCATGGTTGGGCCCGGTAGCACCTGCTTGCCCTGTAGCTCATTGAAGGGTATTCTGACATGTACAATTCCCATGTTTGCCCCTCGTTTCAGGCCCTTTTCACTGGAAGCATTTTACCAGGCTTTTCCCATCAAAAGGCATATGTGGGGAAAAAGTCAGCACCATCCTGCATCTTCTATCCCCGTTATGTCCACTTTTCAAACATGTATTCTGTTTCCAGACTAGATCTTAGACCCATCGCCACTGCGGTTTTGGAATAAGGATTTTTGAAGATTTTTGGAGTCCTACACTCTGGGAATTTTACTGTTCTGTCACTCCCTCCCTCTCTTAGCAAAGGAGCCACATTTAAGGCCTCAGTTGCAATATAGTGCTTTTTGATGTGTCTTACAACGCCTTAGAGCAAATACATGCTGAATTTTTCTCCACAAAGTCTCCATTTATGGAATTCTGTTTTCTGCAGTGTATAGCTTAAGAAGAACTGTTTCCTTAGTTTTAAATATATCAATATATTGTCACACCTAACGGTATTTGCCCAAAAAAAGGGCACTTAAAACCTGACATTCATCTTGTTGGCAAATAATGTGACATTCCAATTTGTGCACTTGCACATGTCCCAGTGTATGACATTCAGTGGCGGCTAGCATGTACCAAGGGTGGTGGGATGGGCGAAAGAAATTAGATTTAACTTCCATGTACTGCGCAACGTCTTCTGGATGCCGGAGGCAGGAAACTGCACTACCCAATCCTACTGCTCTCACAGCGAGAACAGTGCCAGGATTGTGCAGAGCAGGCTTTCTCAGCGCTCCCAAGAGCACTGGAGACCTGCACTTTCTCTGACCAAGCTGTCTACGCCAGCTGGGTTAGAGAACTTTAAAATGCCCATAACTGTCTGCCGTCCAAAGACGGCAGGCCAAAGAGGCATGTGTATTTTAAGGTGCACAGCTCCCTGGTGCTTCCACTCGCCAGTATTGGCCCCGTCCTGACACTCAGTTCGGGATGGGTTGTTGAAAAATAAAATGGTAATAAATAAGCTTTATTACCATATTATTTTCTGCTCTGGGGCTTGTGGGGCAACACTTTTCTCTGCACAAATGGAAGAGCCGCCCCTTGTACACCTTGGATGCGCAAATTAGAATTTTGTTGGACATAATTTGTGCATGGGCAAATAGCACATGTACAAATTAGGGGTGGGCGGAATTTGCGCAATCGCGTTATGCAAATCTCTGCAAAATGGTAAAAAATCTCCACGAACACGCAGAAATTCCGTGAACATGCGGAATTGCTTGTCTTGTTCGCGATGCTTTTTTACTGTTCGAAATCGCTGTTTGCGTGCTCGGGGAGAAATATCTTGCGAACGCGCATTTGAGAACGCAAACAAGCAAAAAATTTCGCGAAGTCGCGGAATGCAGCATTTTGGGCAATTACCAAAATTCTACAAATTCCGCGAGCGGAACGGAATTTACTGCCCAGGCCTAGTACAAATAGTGTATGCGCAAATTCCGCCTGACTTGGAATCTCGACACAACCAGAGTAAACATCTGAAACTGAATTAATCCTGCAGTTGTACTCGGGATCCTGATGTGACTTGTGCCACTGCCGACCTCTTTTGGATCTTGTTTTTCGGCTTCTTTTTCTGCCTCTGGGCGCCCCTCCCATTGGCCGCCAGGCGCATTGATCTCCATTCATGTCCGCTCGGACCTCCAGGCGGCTGGCCTTTTGTGTCTGCGGTGCGCGCGAGCAGCGGGCGCCCCTCTCCTAGGAAAGGTCCCGCTGGCGCTCTGAAAGGAGTGAGAAAAATGCCAGCCTGGACAATACCTGCTAAAAATAGGGCTGGCGGAGTGCAGCCTCAGAGAGAGGGGGTCGGGTCCAGAGGAGGAATGTGGATGACTTCCGATATCCGTGGTGTTTGTGCCCCAGCCGGGGCTCTAGTGAGCACAAGCGGAAATGATAGATAACTGGGTCACAACTTGGGCCGGAAGGAGTGCGAGGCAACATGGACATTTGTACCACAGACAGCTGCACAAAAACTTGGAGTAAAATAACATAGGCATCTGCACCGCAGAAAGGGGCATGAACAGGGTTGGATTGGGATTGAAAATCGGCCCGGGCACGCAAAAAAAAAATCGGCGTAATCTTATAAAAAAAAAAAGCGGGGGTAAAAAAAAAAATGCACACGTTAGTGTACACTGCTGAAACACACCTGGAAACAAGTGAGGCCACTTCTCCTCAGGCCCCCTGCCCCCGCTCAGTATGTGCACACGTTAATTGTCCGGCCAGCGAGACAAAGGAAGTGATACCTCTGCCCGTGAGCGCCCATCTGTCTATAGAAAGGCCACTCAGACACCCACTGGGCCGCTGGCTGTTCGAACAATAGAGACAGCTCCCAAATCGACACCCAGACTGCTCAAAAAAGCAGCCCACAGCAGGAACTCAGACACCGGTCCCTCGGGCATTGCCCGAATGCCCGCGTTACCAATCCGACGCTGGGCATGAAGGAGTGTGGGGTAGGGTGACCAGAATTTTAAAGCCAAAAGCCGGGATATTTTACAAAAATAGAAGCAGGACTACAATTTTACTTCAAGCGAGCGCACAATATGATAAGCTCATCGGCAGAGAATTACAGAACAGACAGTAAGAACATAAATAAAATGCATTTTTTAAACTAAGTAGCTTGCCTGTTACTTAAATTGCGTTCTTGAAACAACTACTAACTATCCCTGCTTTGTGAAACATAAAAAGAATCTCCTGCCGTTTATAGTCGACCCTCTTTAAAAACTGGTACGAGTTAAATTTCCTGAAATTTGCCGGGATAACTGGTGAAAAACCGAGACCGTCCTTGGACTCGTTGGTTAGTAGAACCTCGGCTCACAAGCCCTTCCCCAGTGCTGACTGATCTCAAAAGCATCAGCCCATCCTCCCAATGATGCTGGGATGTGCCTTCATCCCTGTGCCACAGTCCCTGCCTCCTGGTCCTCCATCAGCAATGGCTATGATACAGCCGGTGCCGGCTCCATAGCAGCCACTAGGTCAGGTCTCCGATCTGGAACCATGATCCTAAAGTCTACTAAATATCAAGGTACATGATTACTAAAACCAAATAGTGGGACTGATGAGGGCTCCCCTCCAGCCTTCTTTCTTGGCAATTGTGCTTTTGGAGGATGGAGGTCATTTTTAGATCCGATGCCATTTTTTTATTCCAGCTTGTCTCACATATTGGGCTCTTAGCATTTTGTTGCCTTTCAATGATGACTTGAATGACCCAGTCCCATTTTCAGCTCTAGCTATGAATTGTGGCATTGTAACGCATCATATGCCAACGTCAGGTAATTCAGAATTGTTTACAAAACATCTAGTACCAGAAATCCTTGTAGTACAGTCCTGATTGAGGTGGAGCTGAATTATTTTCCTGCTACTCCTTAAGACCGATTCGAAAATAATTTGCTCTAATGTCACTCAACCTGTTGCTGGATTTGCCATAGGACATGAACAACGTCTTCTTCCAGACCCCACATGATGGTGAGGGTGCTGTGAAATATGTTCTATGGTTTGGACTCTACAAATTCTGTCACTCGTGCTGCGGGCACCATAGTCAGTTTTAAATGACATGCCTGGATGCATAGAACTGGATTCTCGGAGGATGCCCAGGCTTCCTTAATGGACATGCTATTTGATGCATTTAGGGTCTTTGGCGAGAAGACTGATGCAAACTTAGAGGAATATAAAGACAGCAGAGTTATGCCCTGCTTACTAGGGTTACTTTCCTTTTTTGCCAGTTCTGTCAACAATACAGGGAGATCACAAGATGCTCGAGGGGCCTCGCATATTACCAGCGACAGCCCTCAGCCTGAACAGTAACCTGTGCAGACTTTTTATGGTGACACGGGTAAAGGAGGGGCCAGAGGAAGTTGAAATGATGCACTAATGTAGATTGAAGAAGTTTATTGCAGAATTTGAAGAGCTCACAGGTATACATCCAGCTCAAGCTTTAATCCAATATTCAACTGTCTTGCACCTGAAAGACGCAGTTCTAGGATGACACACTACATTCCAACATTACATCTACACATTCTAAGTTACATCATAACATGTAAGAATGCAAACACAACACATCCCTCTTCCTCAAAACACAAAAAAAACAACAATAAAAATAATTAAAAACAAAATAACGATGCTCGTATAATAACGTTGATTGTGATAAAAACTTTACAATTCATAAGTATAACACAATTGATTTATCTACTCTCCGTGATATAATCTTTCAACCAAGAAGGAACCATCTTTCTCCTCAATGAATGACGAAGAGAATTGGAATCCTCACCCAGGGAGGTTGAAGGTACAGATTCATCTAATACAGTATCTTGTACAGAAGAATTATCCTCACACTGAGTAGCATTTGATATCCCTTCATTCTCATCAGCCCTTGTTGCATTAGACATTTCTAAAGTTTGAGTACCTAAACATTCTCCTGAAGGAACCATTCTGAACTCTTCTCCATCTACATCTTCAGGTTTCCAAATGTCACTAGACTTCTTCGGTTGGCATTTAGCAACTCTATTTAAATTCCACACTTTACCATCAGTAACTCTTACTGCATTGAGTAGAATCTCAATTACTTGACAAGGCTCATAAAACTGGGAATCACCTTTTTGAACCTTATTGTTTTTTTTGATTATTATTATTATTTATTACATTTGTAAAGCGCAACAGCTACCCAACAAAGGGTTTCCCGGCGCCTTAATGAGATGGTGCTACGATGCTACAATCAGAGAGCTGCTTAGATGTTAAAGAGCCAGGTCTTTAAGGCTTTCCTAAAGCTCATGTAATTGGTCTCATTTTTTGCTGTGATAGGCATAGAATTCCACAGTGTGGGTCCCAAGAAAGAGAAGGATTTGCCGCCCATGCGCAACAGTTTGGTTTTAGGAATCACAAAATTCATCGCCGCGGCAGACGCAGAGCACGTGAAGGGCAGTATGGGCGTACCAAAGCTTGGAGATATTTTGGGGCTTTTTTGTGGCGATTTTGTGCATAAAACAAAGTGATTTGAATTTAATTCGATTTTCGATTTTTAGCAAATGAAGATCTCGGATGTATTTAGAGGTAGGAGTAGTGCTAGGGATTTTACATAAGTCTGATTGCTGCATTTTGAACTGTCTGTAGCCTAAGAATCGTGGCTTCCTTCGCCCCTAGATATAGTACATTTCCATAATCAAGCCTTGAAGTGATCAGAGCATTGATTACAGTCTTCTTGGTCGATTCTGGCAGCATCCAGCAGATCTTCTTTAGCCATTTTAAAATGGCAAAGCATGTAGCAGTCGTTTTGAATGCTTGTTGATGCATATTAAGAGAGGCATCGATAATGATGCCCAAATTGCGTGCTTGCATCACTGGGACCGGAAGAAAGCCCATTTCCGGTGGCCAATGTCGAGGGCCCCATAACTCCTTGTTTTTTCCTAAAACCATCACTTCGGTTTTCTCACCGTTTAATTTAAGAACATTTTCTTGCATCCATCCTGCAATTTTCATGAGTATAGAGGGGTTGTCATTATTTTCTGAGGAAAGTGAGAAAAGCAGCTGAGAATCATCAGCATAAGAGTACATTTTTAGACCGGTTTCTTCCACCACCTTTGCTAGTGGGCTCATATATAAGTTAAATAGTAACAGACTTAATATAGGGCACTGTGGCACTCCATGCTCAAAGACTTGAATGTCCGAACAAGCTGAACTAGAAAATACTTGAAAAGTTCGTTCCTCTAACAGAGATTTAAGCCAATTTAAAGCGGGGCCTCTGATACCTAATGAATGTAGTGTCCTCATTAATACAGTGTGTGACACCGTATCGAATGCGGCACTTAGGTCCAGAAGTACCAGGGCCACCGTTTCGCCTTTGTCCAACATATAACGAATATTTTCAGTAACTCCTAATAAGGTCGTCTCTGTCGAGAAACCCAACCTAAAACCTGATTGACAGGGAGGTAGCAAATCATGGGCAATGACGAAATCAGTTAAAGAACTATTCACATGTTTTTCTAAAATCTTTGAGAATATTGGTAATAAAGAAATAGGTCTAAAATTAAAAGGCAGATTGGGGTCGGCTCCAGCCTTTTTTAGCAATGGATGGATCATAGCATGTTTCCATTCTTTAGGTACAGTCTCCTCTTGTAGAGAAGCGTTTAAAAGGTCAATGATAATGACCATTGACTCCTTTTTAAGTTTTTTAAGTATTGAACAGGGTATAGGGTCATTAGGTGAGCCAGATGTGATGGTATTAGTATTTCAATTAAAGCATCAGTGCTGAGTTTTGGCCAGTTCTCTAATAAGTTGCTAGGGACATGAGGGGGCGATTGTTCAATACTATTTGGGGTGTTAGTGGTAAGAGTACTTTGTAGGTAAGTGTCTATTTGATGGCTCTTATTCTGAGCATTTTCTATCCCTTGATAGATTTTTTTCACTTTACTAACAAAAAAAGTGGCCAATAGGTCGCAATTCTGCTTACTTAAATCTGGTGGAGTTGGTAGCGTTTTTGAGCCTGCTAGTTCTTTCACCATTTTAAAAAGTGCTTTTGACCGATTTAGGGCCTCCACAATAGTGGAGGACACAAAATCCGCTAGAGCCTTACTACAGAGCACATGGTATTTGTGTAGTTTACTTTTGTACACCCTTTTTGCTTCAGGTGAATACGTTTTTCTCCAAATGCGTTCAGAAGTTTTGCATTTGGATTTTTCTAATGTCCATGATTCCGTGAACCATGGAGCAGAGGGGTGATGATTTTTGTATTTTAATTTAGTTTTTGGTAAGCAGTTATTTATTGCTGTCATTAGCCATTTCTGTACTGTTACAGATAATGCATGGACCGAAGGTTCAGAGCATGGAATATGAGTGCTTAAGAAAGTGTTGAGGGCATCGATATCCAGTTTCTTCCAGTTCCTAATGAACTGAAGTTGTTTAAGTGTGTCCCCCGCCCTTGAGCTGGTAACTTGAAGCGAGAATCTCACCAGATAGTGGTCCGATCAGCAGATCGGTCGAGCAGGGAAGGTAGTGATTTCCTTGATATTCGAAAATACTGGATCGAGCAAGTGTCCTGCATTATGCGTGGATCCTGAATTAAGCAGGTTTAAATTGAGGACTGCTAAGTCCGCAATGAATTCTATGGCTTTTGAACATCTTGTATTTTCTAGGTGCAAATTTATATCACCAATAAGGGAGAAATTCGATGGCTTCATGACTAGTGGGCTAATGAGTTCTGGAAGGGCTGCCACCCAGTTAGTCGCCGTACCGGTTTTTCAAACCCAATCACCAACATTAATATTAACCTCCTTAGTGCCATGTTTAGAATCCTAATAATATCCCATCCTCGTCGCCAGTGAAATGATGCACTAATGTAGATTGAAGAAGTTTATTGCAGAATTTGAAGAGCTCACAGGTATACATCCAGCTCAAGCTTTAATCCAATATTCAACTGTCTTGCATCTGAAAGATGCAGTTCCAGGATGACACACTACATTCCAACATTACATCTACACATTCTAAGTTACATCATAACATGTAAGAATGTAAACAAAACACAAGTGACCAATAATAGTAGCAAGTCTCCTCATCCTCCTGTTTGCCGAGCATCACTGCAAAACCTAATTAGTTTACCATCCAGTCTAATGCTGAGACCGTTACCCACCAAATTCCATCATTCCTTACTTGCTTGTGTTCCTTCCCACTGGACCAATTGATCCTTTTGATTATCTAAAAGGGTCATGCTCATACCTTTCTGAATAGACCTCCTCGCCTCCCCCCAGTTTTCTCCCAGGTGTTGGTGGAGCACACCACCATTCTGGCAAAGTGGTGCTGCTGCTCCTTAAAGGGGCATTTGAATTTTTGCACCGGAGGCAGAAAGAGGACTGGATTACTCCCGGTACTTATTTGCCCAAAAGAAAGATGGGTGACCAATATCTAAACTAGACTTCAAACTCTTGAACTCCTTCCTAAAAGAAGTTTGAAATTATGACACCTGCTAAAGTCCACTGGATCTGCAGAAGAAATTGCATGCTTTACTGTGGTGGTTAGATGTGAAGCTGAGGTCCTGGATCTACAGCTACCCTCGGTGGAAGTTAAGACAAATGTGCAAATGTTCTTGCAAGAGTTTGGCACCCGGGCCAGGTTCATCTGAGCCCTTACCTCCATTTAATGAAGCCCCCATTTATAGGTACTTGGGCAAAACCCTGCTCTTGCCACCAATAAAAAAGCAGGTGGCCAGGCAAAATAAACTTGCACCGGGCACCCCAAACTTTCTCACGTAGCAAGCAACTCCTGAATCTTTGGTGACCCAAGCATTCACCAACAAAGTTAACCCTTTTGCATTCCTTACAACCCCTCTGGATACGGAGTCGAAAAGGACTGACTGCTCGTAGCATGCAATGGGCACTAGTGTGGTGCTCTACTGCCATGTGTGGATGCAATCCAGTGGCTTTCAGGGACGAGCAGGCTTCTTTAATGCACATGCCTTTTGATCAGTCCTGCCTCCTTGGAGAAAAGGCGGAATCTGCCCTGGATTCTTTTAAAGGAAGCAGAGCCATAATGCATTCCATGGGCTTTTCAACCCCTGCCTGACAGTTTAATCAGCAGTCCAGACTCTTGCAAAAGACTGCTTTAGAGGACTGACAAATGGGCACCGCAGGCCCTGCTCCACCGCAGCTGTCACCCCAGTCCTTTTGTAACCGGGGACAGGGATCAAGCAGACATCGTGCAGGTTACCAGGGACAACGTTTTACTCCATCCTCTAATCTTGCAGCATCAGCCTTCATGCTCTTTTAGTTTACCTTTATGGGTGCACAACTGTCATGTGGGAGGCACGATCAGATATTTTCTTTCAAGCTTTTATTACATCATATGCCCTTCCATTCCTCTCTGACCCACGCCAACTTAATCCAACATCAGAGGAGCATTTGTCCATCTTGCTGCAAGAGATGTAGGAACCACTGGCCAAAGAGACCATTGTGAATGTGCCAGTCTCAGATGTAGCGACAGGTTGTTATTTCTACTATTTCCTTGTGCCAAAAAAGGACAGAGGCCTTGGTCCTACTTTGGATCTTCATCCTCTGAATGCTATCCTACTGAAGGATGAGTCGGCAGTGTGCCCCTAAATTGGGTGACGTCCCCTAGTCACAGCAATGCATTTCATGAGATGCCCTTATTTGCCTACCAGAGAGCAAGGAACCTTGGAAGTTTATTGAAACCAATAGAATCACCGACCTGTGAAATATTCCAAGGGACATTACCCTGTTATAACTGTAACCATTGTAATAACATCATCAGGGGGAATTTTGTGACACATCCTAGTAAGGGACACAAAATCAAATTACGACTAACAGCTACATGTGACACATCGAATGTCATTTATTTACTAAAATGTCCCCGTGGCCAGGGCTATGTTGGCAAGACCGAAAGGAAAATGAAAATCAGACTTAATGAACATAAATCAAACATTCGCACCCAGTCCTTGAAATCCACTGTTGCTATGCATTTTTGTGAAGCCAGACATAACATTAGCCAATTGAGATTTGTCATATTGGAAATTGTGCTAAAAAAGAGGGCGTTGACAACAACAAAAGACTTTTACAACGTGAAAACTATTGGATCTTTAGATTGGAAACTTTGAAACCCACCGGAATGAATGATCGGGTGGAATACAGTTGTTATCTGTAAAGACTTGACTAACATCAAAGCCTGTACCATTGCTAATTTTTGAGACTTTGATTTTGGGATCTATTAATGATAACCTATGTTTTAAGACAGAATTTACCTGTAAATTTTTGATCTAAGACTTTATAATTGCCATCTTTTGAATTTTTTTAATTCAATGTGGGGAATAACTTTATTGTTCCTCTGAATTTCTCTGTTTTCTTTTTGAAACGTACTTGCCCACATTCTCTGATTTGATGTCGATCCTCAAATATGCAGCACGACTTTATTCACTACATATTTATTTTCATTTATTTTTCGCACAAGTAATTTTCATCACGATCTTTTACACTCTACTTTCCCAATACTAACACATCTTAAGATGGCCGCCACCTATATCGAGATTTATCAGTCCTATCTCTATGTCTAGTTATACCCATAACAACACGGCGTTTACCGACACACAAATTTTAGGAGAACGGAGCACGGTCTTCGTGTAAGATGCGGGCTCTTTGAAGTTCATTCACGTGAGTGAAATTATCATTTTTTTGGGATAACCGAAAGCGATGTTTCGCGCCCACGATCCTTTCACCTTACGCGCTATGAATTCCGTCGTTGACCGTTCGTAACACCTTTACTAACGATTCCTTTAAGTATTTTAGTTCCGAATCTTCTTTTTAACTCACTGTTACAAGCTTCCTTTCTGAACACATGTTGGTTAATTTCACCATTCCTTTCAGAACCGAACGTTCACTTCTATTATTGAGACACCATCATCGACTAATAGGAGTACATTTTGGTGATTTATTTCATTTCACTGGGGGTTATAGGATATTCTTCTGGTAATAACACTGGATTTACACAATGTTTGGATCGCTATTTACGAATTGTTGACATATGAAATATGTAACTTCGAGTTATTTCCATTTATCCTCATGTATAATATATTTGATTTACAGAAGCCAGTCCCTGATGAAGGCTCTCTATGAGCCGAAATGCATTGGATGACATTCTGGGATTAAAAAATGGATTATTTCTTGTGATGAATTCGCAATTTACCATGAACTAAGGTTAATACCTAATGGTTGAATAAAACATTTTGAAAAACTTAACTTCTGAAAAATCGAACAGGATATTATTTTAGTTTGGAAATTTTACAACCCAGTTAAGGGACAAAAAAAAAAGCTGTGACTAGGGGACGTCACCCAATTTAGGGGCAGGCTGCCTACTCATACTTTCAAGCACTCATAATGGAGAGTGCACCCTAGAGCACGCAACAATTGATTACATTCTATGAAAACTGAGTGCAAGTGGGATCACATAAGATCCTACTGAAGGACACATTTAAATGGAACACTATCCCAAGTACTGCATGCCCTCGATCCAGACTACTTGATGATTGCCTTGGATCCTGCAGGACACATACTTTCATGTGCCCATCTCACAGACGTTACCTGCGGGTAGAGGTCAGCCAGGAGTATTTTCAGTTTGCTGTGTGCCCCTTTGCCTTAACCAGCATCCCTCGGATGTTAACCTGATGGCAATGGTCGCTGCCAATCTTCGGAGTTCGATAATACCAGTCTTCCTCTAATTCGGTGACTGGCTGTTGAAGACTGGCTCTCCACAGTCGGTTGTGGACCACCTTCAGACGACGACAAACCTCCTGATGTTGCGGTTCTCAATCAATGAGCCGAAATCACACCTGACTCTCGCAGAGGCTTCTTTTTATGGAGTTATTATGATCATGGTGCAATTCAGGGCCTTTCCTTTGTTACAATGAGTCCAGGGCATTCCGGCATGATCCTGATGTTTCAGCTCCGATCCTAGATCTCTGTAAAAGCAGCTCTGAGGCTTCTTGGCCTGTTGGCCTCATGAATCCTGCGTGCCCACTTCTCCATGTGGCATATGCAAGCTGTACAGTGGGATCTGAGCACCAAGGAAACCTATTGAATGCCTAGCGGCACAAAGGAGCACTACTATCAAAACTTCATGATCCAGTCTGATGCCAGGGGAATATTCTAAAGGTGAAGAATCTGCTGTTAGATACAGTATCCATCCGCTAGAACGTTACCAAGGGAAAGTACCTTTTTCATCTCGCTTATTTTGCATTCATGTTCTCACACACTGTGGTGTAGTCTCACTCTTTCTTGCATTAGCAGCCTCATATATTTCATCAAAGTTTCACACATTCCAGAGGCGGCTTGTAGGTAAGGATGGTGGGGCAGGGGCGGGTAGGGTGGATAGGGGAAAAAAAAGACTTACCTGCTCGTCGCTACTCATTCTTCATCCTCGCTGTTCTGCTGTCTCCTAGCAGCACCCAGGTTCCCCTAAGCCAATCACGACTCTGCTGTCACCATGACAGCAGCCTCGTGATTGGTCTGAGCAGCGCGGTTCTATGCTCAGATGGTGACTGACAGCCTGTGCATGTTCCCCACCAGGCTGTGTATTACAGCCCGGTGTAGAACATGCAAAGTGCGCACGACTGTTTGGCTGGCCCAATACAGCCGGCCAAACAGTCATGCACTCTTAAGGTGCAGCAACCACTCCTCCTTCCTCGACATCATGGGAGCCCAGCCCCGCTCTGCCCTAACCTGGCTGCAAGATGCTAAAAATAAAAAATAACTTCTGTTATCATTTTATTTTTCTGTTTACACTGCTCCAAGATCAGTGGGGCGACACTCCTCTGCCTTTACGAAGGAGCCGACGCTGACACATTCACCATCACTTGATCCATACACTTCAGCGGTGACTCATTCCTAAATCAGTGGCCTCATGCACTTCACTAGAGTTTCAATCATACCCTTAGCTGATCACTGTCCCCACACACTTTAAGAGTCTCTCATACATCACTGGCCTCATACACTTTAACAGTCTCACTCAAGCCTCATTGTGATATCAATACATTTGTACAGTTTCACTCATGCCTCATTGTGAAATCCATACACTAGTAGTGTCTCACTCGTTCCTTGGATTGTTTCCAATACCTTCATACTCTCATTCACGCCTCATCTCTGCCTTCATACTCTCTAGAGCAGTCTTGCTCATGCATCACAGCGCTGTCCCCACTGTCTCACTCATGCCTTACATCACTGTCTCGTTAATTAGCGCAGCGACAGTTAGCACTCGTCTCTGTCTCCTTCATTAGTATGATCTGACTCCTCACATCTCTGTATCATACATTAGAACTGATTCGGCTATGGTTTGCTTCACTGTCTCCATAGACTATTACAGTCTCTCTCATAGCTCACACAATAGTCTCCTACTTCAGAAATTCTCACTTTTGCCTCATGACTGCCTCCCTTCATTAGTACAGCCTAACTCATGCCTGACCTCACTGTTTGATACAACGGTGCAAAGTCACTCATACCTCCATGCACTAGTACAGTATCATGCATGCCTCACGTCACTGCCTCCAAGCACTAGTACAGTCTCATTCATGCCTTACGTCACTGCCTCCATACATTAGTACGGTCTCACTCATGCCTCACGTCACTGCCTCCATGCACTAGTACGGTCTCACTCATGCCTCACGTCACTGCCTCCATGCACTACTACGGTTTCACCCATGCCTCAAGTCACTGCCTCCATGCACTAGTACTGCCTCACTCATGCCTCACATCACTGCCTCCATGCACTAGTACGGCCTCACTCCTGCCTCACGTCACTGCCTCCATGCACTAGTACGGTCTCACTCATGGCTCACAACACTGCCTCCATGCACTAGTACGGTCTCACTCATGCCTCACGTCACTGCCTCCATGCACTAGTATGTCTCACTCATGCCTCACATCACTGCCTCCATACATTAGTACGGTCTCACCCATGCCTCACGTCACTGCCTCCATGCACTAGTACGGTCTCACTCATGCCTCACGTCACTGCCTCCATGCACTAGTACGGTCTCACCCATGCCTCACGTCACTGCCTCCATGCACTAGTACCGTCTCCCGCATGCCTCACGTCACTGCCTCCATGCACTAGTACGGTCTCACGCATGCCTCACGTCACTGCCTCCATGCACTTGTACGGTCTCACGCATGACTCACGTCACTGCCTCCATGCACTAGTACGGTCTCACGCATGACTCACGTCTCTGCCTCCATGCACTAGTACGGTCTCACGCATGACTCACGTCTCTGCCTCCATGCACTTGTACGGTCTCATGCATGACTCACGTCTCTGCCTCCATGCACTAGTACGGTCTCACTCATGCCTCACGTCACTGCCTCCATGCACTACTACGGTTTCACCCATGCCTCAAGTCACTGCCTCCATGCACTAGTACTGCCTCACTCATGCCTCACATCACTGCCTCCATGCACTAGTACGGCCTCACTCCTGCCTCACGTCACTGCCTCCATGCACTAGTACGGTCTCACTCATGGCTCACAACACTGCCTCCATGCACTAGTACGGTCTCACTCATGCCTCACGTCACTGCCTCCATGCACTAGTATGTCTCACTCATGCCTCACATCACTGCCTCCATACATTAGTACGGTCTCACTCATGCCGGACGTCACTGCCTCCATGCACTGGTACGGTCTCACTCATTCTTTATGTCACTGCCCCCATGCACTAGTACGGTCTCACTCATGTTTCACGTCACTGCCTCCATGCACTAGCACTGTCTCATTCATGGCTCACGTCACTGCCTCCATGCACTAGTACGGTCTCACTCATGCCTCACGTCACTGCCTCCATGCACTAGTACCGTCTCACCCATGCCTCACGTCACTGCGTCCATGCACTAGTACGGTCTCACTCATGCCTCACGTCACTGCCTCCATGCACTAGTACCGTCTCACCCATGACTCACGTCACTGCGTCCATGCACTAGTACGGTCTCACTCATGCCTCACGTCACTGCCTCCATGCACTAGTACCGTCTCACCCATGCCTCACGTCACTGCCTCCATGCACTAGTACCGTCTCCCGCATGCCTCACATCACTGCCTCCATCCACTAGTACGGTCTCACTCATGCCTCACATCACTGCCTCCATGCACTAGTATGTCTCACTCATGCCTCACGTCACTGCCTCCATGCACTAGTACAGTCTCCCGCATGCCTTACGTCACTGCCTCCATGCACTAGTACGGTCTCACTCATGCCTCACGTCACTGCCTCCATGCACTAGTACGGTCTCACCCATGCCTCACGTCACTGCCTCCATGCACTAGTACCGTCTCCCGCATGCCTCACGTCACTGCCTCCATGCACTAGTACGGTCTCACCCATGCCTCACGTCACTGCCTCCATGCACTACTACGGTTTCACCCATGCCTCACGTCACTGCCTCCATGCACTAGTACGGTCTCACTCATGCCTTACGTCACTGCCTCCATGCACTAGTACGGTCTCACTCATGCCTCACAACACTGCCTCCATGCACTAGTACCGTCTCCCGCATGCCTCACGTCACTGCCTCCATGTACTAGTACGGTTTCACCCATGCCTCACGTCACTGCCTCCATGCACTAGTACGGTCTCACTCATGCCTCACGACACTGCCTCCATGCACTAGTACCGTCTCCCGCATGCCTCACGTCACTGCCTCCATGCACTAGTATGGTGTCACCCATGCCTCACGTCACTGCCTCCATGCACTAGTACCGTCTCCCGCATGCCTCACGTCACTGCCTCCATGCACTAGTACGGTCTCACATGCACTAGTATGGTTTCACCCATGCCTCACGTCACTGCCTCCATGCACTAGTATGGTTTCACCCATGCCTCACGTCACTGCCTCCATGCACTAGTACCGTCTCCCGCATGCCTCACGTCACTGCCTCCATGCACTAGTACGGTCTCACTCATGCCTCACGTCACTGCCTCCATGCACTAGTACCGTCTCCTGCATGCCTCACGTCACTACCTCCATGCACTAGTACCGTCTCCCGCATGCCTCACGTCACTGCCTCCATGCACTTGTACAGTCTCACGCATGACTCACGTCTCTGCCTCCATGCACTAGTACGGTCTCACTCATGCATCACGTCACTGCCTCCATGCACTTGTACGGTCTCACGCATGACTCACGTCTCTGCCTCCATGCACTAGTACGGTCTCACCCATGCCTCACGTCATTGCCTCCATGCACTTGTACGGTCTCACGCATGACTCACGTCACTGCCTCCATGCACTAGTACGGTCTCACCCATGCCTCACGTCACTGCATCCATGCACTAGTACGGTCTCACTCATGCCTCATGACACTGCCTCCATGCACTAGTACCGTCTCCCGCATGCCTCACGTCACTGCCTCCATGCACTACTACGGTTTCACCCATGCCTCACGTCACTGCCTCCATGCACTAGTACCGTCTCACCCATGCCTCACGTCACTGTGTCCATGCACTAGTACGGTCTCACTCATGCCTCACGTCACTGCCTCCATGCACTAGTACGGTCTCACCCATGACTCACGTCACTGCGTCCATGCACTAGTACGGTCTCACTCATGCCTCACGTCACTGCCTCCATGCACTAGTACCGTCTCACCCATGCCTCACGTCACTGCCTCCAGGCACTAGTACCGTCTCCCGCATGCCTCACATCACTGCCTCCATCCACTAGTACGGTCTCACTCATGCCTCACATCACTGCCTCCATGCACTAGTATGTCTCACTCATGCCTCACGTCACTGCCTCCATGCACTAGTACAGTCTCCCGCATGCCTTACGTCACTGCCTCCATGCACTAGTACGGTCTCACTCATGCCTCACGTCACTGCCTCCATGCACTAGTACGGTCTCACTCATGCCTCACGTCACTGCCTCCATGCACTAGTACGGTCTCACCCATGCCTCACGTCACTGCCTCCATGCACTAGTACCGTCTCCCGCATGCCTCACGTCACTGCCTCCATGCACTAGTACGGTCTCACCCATGCCTCACGTCACTGCCTCCATGCACTACTACGGTTTCACCCATGCCTCACGTCACTGCCTCCATGCACTAGTACGGTCTCACTCATGCCTTACGTCACTGCCTCCATGCACTAGTACGGTCTCACTCATGCCTCACAACACTGCCTCCATGCACTAGTACCGTCTCCCGCATGCCTCACGTCACTGCCTCCATGCACTAGTACGGTTTCACCCATGCCTCACGTCACTGCCTCCATGCACTAGTACGGTCTCACTCATGCCTCACGACACTGCCTCCATGCACTAGTACCGTCTCCCGCATGCCTCACGTCACTGCCTCCATGCACTAGTATGGTGTCACCCATGCCTCACGTCACTGCCTCCATGCACTAGTACCGTCTCCCGCATGCCTCACGTCACTGCCTCCATGCACTAGTACGGTCTCACATGCACTAGTATGGTTTCACCCATGCCTCACGTCACTGCCTCCATGCACTAGTATGGTTTCACCCATGCCTCACGTCACTGCCTCCATGCACTAGTACCGTCTCCCGCATGCCTCACGTCACTGCCTCCATGCACTAGTACGGTCTCACTCATGCCTCACGTCACTGCCTCCATGCACTAGTACCGTCTCCTGCATGCCTCACGTCACTACCTCCATGCACTAGTACCGTCTCCCGCATGCCTCACGTCACTGCCTCCATGCACTTGTACAGTCTCACGCATGACTCACGTCTCTGCCTCCATGCACTAGTACGGTCTCACTCATGCATCACGTCACTGCCTCCATGCACTTGTACGGTCTCACGCATGACTCACGTCTCTGCCTCCATGCACTAGTACGGTCTCACCCATGCCTCACGTCATTGCCTCCATGCACTTGTACGGTCTCACGCATGACTCACGTCACTGCCTCCATGCACTAGTACGGTCTCACCCATGCCTCACGTCACTGCATCCATGCACTAGTACGGTCTCACTCATGCCTCATGACACTGCCTCCATGCACTAGTACCGTCTCCCGCATGCCTCACGTCACTGCCTCCATGCACTACTACGGTTTCACCCATGCCTCACGTCACTGCCTCCATGCACTAGTACGATCTCACTCATGCCTCACGTCACTGCCTCCATGCACTAGTACGGTCTCACTCATGCCTCACAACACTGCCTCCATGCACTAGTACGGTCTCACTCATGCCTCACGACACTGCCTCCATGCACTAGTACCGTCTCCCGCATGCCTCACGTCACTGCCTCCATGCACTAGTACGGTTTTACCCATGCCTCACGTCACTGCCTCCATGCACTAGTATGTCTCACTCATGCCTCACGTCACTGCCTCCATGCACTAGTACCGTCTCCCGCATGCCTCACGTCACTGCCTCCATGCACTAGTACGGTCTCACTCATGCCTCACGTCACTTTCTCCATGCACTAGTATGTCTCACTCATGCCTCACGTCACTGCCTCCATGCACTAGTACCGTCTCACCCATGCCTCACGTCACTGCCTCCATGCACTAGTACCGTCTCCCGCATGCCTCACATCACTGCCTCCATCCACTAGTACGGTCTCACTCATGCCTCACATCACTGCCTCCATGCACTAGTATGTCTCACTCATGCCTCACGTCACTGCCTCCATGCACTAGTACAGTCTCCCGCATGCCTTACGTCACTGCCTCCATGCACTAGTACGGTCTCACTCATGCCTCACGTCACTGCCTCCATGCACTAGTACGGTCTCACCCATGCCTCACGTCACTGCCTCCATGCACTAGTACCGTCTCCCGCATGCCTCACGTCACTGCCTCCATGCACTAGTACGGTCTCACCCATGCCTCACGTCACTGCCTCCATGCACTGCTACGGTTTCACCCATGCCTCACGTCACTGCCTCCATGCACTAGTACGGTCCCACTCATGCCTTACGTCACTGCCTCCATGCACTAGTACGGTCTCACTCATGCCTCACAACACTGCCTCCATGCACTAGTACCGTCTCCCGCATGCCTCACGTCACTGCCTCCATGCACTAGTACGGTTTCACCCATGCCTCACGTCACTGCCTCCATGCACTAGTACGGTCTCACTCATGCCTCACGACACTGCCTCCATGCACTAGTACCGTCTCCCACATGCCTCACGTCACTGCCTCCATGCACTAGTATGGTTTCACCCATGCCTCACGTCACTGCCTCCATGCACTAGTACCGTCTCCCGCATGCCTCACGTCACTGCCTCCATGCACTAGTACGGTCTCACTCATGCCTCACGTCACTGCCTCCATGCACTAGTACCGTCTCCTGCATGCCTCACGTCACTACCTCCATGCACTAGTACCGTCTCCCGCATGCCTCACGTCACTGCCTCCATGCACTTGTACAGTCTCACGCATGACTCACGTCTCTGCCTCCATGCACTAGTACGGTCTCACTCATGCCTCACGTCACTGCCTCCATGCACTAGTACGGTCTCACCCATGCCTCACGTCACTGCCTCCATGCACTAGTATGGTCTCACTCATGCCTCACGTCACTGCCTCCATGCACTAGTACGGTCACACTCATGCCTCACGTCACTGCCTCCATGCACTTGTACGGTCTCACCCATGCCTCACGTCACTGCCTCCATGCACTTGTACGGTCTCACGCATGACTCACGTCACTGCCTCCATGCACTAGTACGGTCTCACCCATGCCTCACGTCATTGCCTCCATGCACTTGTACGGTCTCGCGCATGACTCACGTCACTGCCTCCATGCACTAGTACGGTCTCACCCATGCCTCACGTCACTGCATCCATGCACTAGTACGGTCTCACTCATGCCTCACGTCACTGCCTCCATGCACTACTACGGTTTCACCCATGCCTCACGTCACTGCCTCCATGCACTAGTACGATCTCACTCATGCCTCACGTCACTGCCTCCATGCACTAGTACGGTCTCACTCATGCCTCACAACACTGCCTCCATGCACTAGTACGGTCTCACTCATGCCTCACGACACTGCCTCCATGCACTAGTACCGTCTCCCGCATGCCTCACGTCACTGCCTCCATGCACTAGTACGGTTTTACCCATGCCTCACGTCACTGCCTCCATGCACTAGTATGTCTCACTCATGCCTCACGTCACTGCCTCCATGCACTAGTACCGTCTCCCGCATGCCTCACGTCACTGCCTCCATGCACTAGTACGGTCTCACTCATGCCTCACGTCACTTTCTCCATGCACTAGTATGTCTCACTCATGCCTCACGTCACTGCCTCCATGCACTAGTATGTATCATTCATGCCTCACATCACTGCCTCCATGCACTAGTACGGTCTCACTCATGCCTCACGTCACTGCCTCCATGCACTAGTACAGTCTCCCGCATGCCTCACGTCACTGCCTCCATGCACTAGTACGGTCTCACTCATGCCTCACATCACTGCCTCCATGCACTAGTACAGTCTCCCGCATGCCTCACGTCACTGCCTCCATGCACTAGTACGGTCTCACTCATGCCTCACGTCACTGCCTCCATGCACTAGTACGGTCTCACTCATGCCTCACGTCACTGCCTCCATGCACTAGTACGGTCTCACTCATGCCTCACGGCACTGCCCCCATGCACTAGTCCGGTCTCACTCATGCCTCACGTCACTGCCTCCATGCACTAGTACGGTCTCTCCCATGCCTCACGTCACTGCCTCAATGCACTAGTACGGTCTCCCGCATGCCTCACGTCACTGCCTCCATGCACTAGTATGGTCACACTCATGCCTCACATCACTGCCTCCATGCACTTGTACGGTCTCACGCATGACTCACGTCACTGCCTCCATGCACTAGTACGGTCTCACGCATGACTCACATCACTGCCTCCATGCACTAGTACGGTCTCACGCATGACTCACGTCTCTGCCTCCATGCACTAGTACGGTCTCACGCATGCCTCACGTCACTGCCTCCATGCACTAGTACGGTCTCACCCATGCCTCACGTCACTGCCTCCATGCACTAGTACGGTCTCACCCATGCCTCACGTCACTGCCTCCATGCACTAGTACGGTCTCACTCATGCCTCATGTCACTGCCTCCATGCACTAGTACCGTCTCCCGCATGCCTCACTTCACTACCTCCATGCACTAGTACGGTCACACTCATGCCTCACGTCACTGCCTCCATGCACTAGTACGGTCTCACTCATGCCTCACGTCACTCTCTCCATGCACTAGTACCGTCTCCCGCATGCCTCACATCACTGCCTCCATGCACTAGTACGGTCACACTCATGCCTCACGTCACTGCCTCCATGCACTTGTACGGTCTCACCCATGCCTCACATCACTGCCTCCATGCACTTGTACGGTCTCACGCATGACTCACGTCAGTGCCTCCATGCACTAGTACGGTCTCACGCATGACTCACGTCACTGCCTCCATGCACTAGTACGGTCTCACGCATGACTCACGTCTCTGCCTCCATGCACTAGTACGGTCTCACGCATGCCTCACATCACTGCCTCCATGCACTAGTAGGGTCTCACCCATGCCTCACGTCACTGCCTCCATGCACTAGTACGGTCTCATCCATGCCTCACGTCACTGCCTCCATGCACTAGTACGGTCTCACTCATGCCTCACGTCACTGCCTCCATGCACTAGTACAGTCTCCCGCATGCCTCACGTCACTGCCTCCATGCACTAGTACGGTCTCACTCATGCCTCACGTCACTGCCTCCATGCACTAGTACCGTCTCACTCATGCCTCACGTCACTGCCTCCATGCACTAGTACGGTCACACTCATGCCTCACGTCACTGCCTCCATGCACTTGTACGGTCTCACGCATGACTCACGTCACTGCCTCCATGCACTAGTACGGTCTCACACATGACTCACGTCTCTGCCTCCATGCACTAGTACGGTCTCACGCATGACTCACGTCTCTGCCTCCATGCACTTGTACGGTCTCATGCATGACTCACGTCACTGCCTCCATGCACTAGTACGGTCTCACACATGACTCACGTCTCTGCCTCCATGCACTAGTACGGTCTCACCCACGCCTCACGTCACTGCCTCCATGCACTTGTACGGTCTCACGCATGACTCACGTCACTGCCTCCATGCACTAGTATGTATCATTCATGACTCACGTCTCTGCCTCCATGCACTACTACGGTTTCACCCATGCCTCACGTCACTGCCTCCATGCACTAGTACGGTCTCACCCACGCCTTTTACACCAGTGTGCAGCCTCATCTCGTGGATTTGGGTTTCCTTTAAGGAGTTCTTCATTAAATGGACACGATCACCAGCGTTATTTTTAATCAGTCCCTCTTCCCCCTCCCCCATGTGGTTTCTCTGAATGTTAAAAATTAAAAACACAGACCAATATCTCCCCAGTAAATGTGGTGCCTGCTCAACTCTGCGCCCCCAAAACGAAAGAGCTCACGGTGGAGTGTCAGTGGGCAGCCAGTCTCTCGGAGAGGGCGCAGCAGCCTCGCTGGGGAGCGGCGCGGGGTAAAAATAGTCCTCCTCAGGTGTTGTGGGGGGTGAGGTAATTATAGGACCAGGCACGGTGCGGAGTGCCTGTCTTCCTGGTCCCTCGGGCTGCAGCCGGCTGAGGACACGCTGACAATTTATCTTAATGGAACATCTCCGCCCGTTCTCCAAAGCTGCTGCTCGCTGCGAGAGGGAAAGAAAGGGCTGCGTCCGTGCAGAGCTCCTGGCCTAGCACCGAGTTTCATATCCAAGATGAATGTATCTATTGAGGGGACGAGACAGCCCCACCGGCTGTCCTCCGACGTCTAAGCTCTATGTTTTACCCCATGGAAGTTCCTCTCTATGCAGTTTGTATCACCCTGTGGTCTCCGGTACAGAGACTTCCAGGTGACAGCCCTGATGTGCCACCAGGCAGAGTTTGACTCTGGCTGGCCAGGGATCACCCAGTGGGTTGAGCTAAACCACCTGGCTAGTTGGTGGCAATCTAATTTGAAAAGCTGAGGTACAGGAATATTTATGCACCCAAAGAGGGGAGATAAACCAACCTTCACCTGTCTAAATTCAAGTGTAGTCACCCCTAGAATGACCCTCCCACTGTATTAGTGAGTTGGACTCCAACCAGTATGTCTGGGTGGTTTTCACTATGTCCCCCCCCCTCCCCCTGCAGGAACCCTCCGCTCGTTCGTATGTCTGCCCTTTTGTTGTAAATGGTTGCCATGGTAACCCCTCTGCACAGGAAGCACTCCTTTTCTTTTCTGCTATCAAATGTCAAACAAAAGTGTATTTTATTGGTGACTGACTCCCAAGCGTAAGATTAAAAGAAAGAGGTTGATGGGGGTTAGTAGGACCATATAATTCCACATTGCAAGGCAGCCCGGTTCTGCCCTGGAATATATATCACTAAGGGTCGGTGCATGCATCAGGGCCAGTCTATCCTCTATCATTTCCCTGTAAGGTTTACTAGCATTTAACATTTATGTCAAGGTTAGACCTGTTGGCTTTGTTCATGCCTGTCTCACACATCAAATCAACTGACTCATGAGTCTCTGTGAAATGATGTTGCTTCAAATTAAAAGGGTAGAACAAAGAGGTAAACATCTCCAAACTGCTTAAATCAAATCGCAGCAAATTTGACCTGTAACATGCATCGGAGTAGTGTGGCTCACTGGTTAGAGGCGGCAGACCCGAGAGCAGAGGACGGCCCGGGACCAGGGTTCGATTCCCGACGCGGCAGGTTTCTGGACCAGGGTCAGCGGACTCGATAATTCTCTCGCCTCGGTGCCCACTCTGATCAGCGATCACACTCGGCAACTCTGGGCACTAGCTTGCCTCATCTTCACTAACGGCCCCACCAGACCGCCGGGGATGCCTGGTCTCACCCTGGAGATACCCATTAAGGGACCATCTCTCAGGGAAGCCAGGAAGGGTTTCGCAGCGGTCGAAGCGCGGAGGTACCCCTTCGGGAGTGATTCCAGCGCTATATAAGCACATAATTAATTAATTAATTAGCGTGGTTCAGGTGTGTACTTCACATTCTGAAATGTTGGCAAAGGGGCCAACTGTTTTGGTGGAAACAGTTAAAGCAGGAATTGGAATGTGGTCACTATCACTAAATATCTGAAAAAACGTGCCATGCCCAGTATTCTCAAAACCTGTAAAATTTCAGGGTCCGATTATATGCAGATTAAATACCATGGGTAGTGGTTAATGAAGGGAATATTAAACAGACCAGTGGCGGCTCCTCCTCTATGGCGGAGAAGCATCGCCTCACTGCTTTTGAGCAGTGCAAAGTAAAAGAAATATAAAATGAGAATAACTTTCAGTTATTATCATTTTATGTTTCTTTGCGGCCGGCGGGTGGGCGGGGCTGCTCTGCTCCCAGAGCAGGGCAGGAGTGGTTTGCCCACTCCTAAGTGGGCAATGACTGTTTGGTCGGCCCTCTCGGGATGCTCAAAACAGTCATGCACACTTTCCTTGTTCTCATGCAGGCTGCATTACAGCCGTTGTGGAGAACATACCCAGGTTCCTATTCCCTGGTTGAGCGTCAAACCATGATGCTCAAAACCAATCACCAAGCTGCATTGCAGCTTTGGGATTGGTCATGGGAGCCTGACTGTTCTTCCTGGCTACCTGTTCCTCGAGTCCCACGAGGAAAGCAGGAGTAGAGACGTGGGACCCGGCGGCAAGGTAAGATATAGATATATTTTTATGCATTGCGCAACCCCACGCCACCGCCCGCCCGCCCGCCACTGAAACAGACCTCGAGACCACAAGGACCTGAGCCCAAACTGACTTACATTTGAACAACCCAACTGAATTTTGTTGGAAAAGTGAATGCATAATGAGAGCAACAAATTCACAATCCGAT
Organism: Lissotriton helveticus; assembly: GCF_964261635.1. Lineage (NCBI taxonomy): Eukaryota > Metazoa > Chordata > Amphibia > Caudata > Salamandridae > Lissotriton > Lissotriton helveticus. The sequence goes on from NC_136057.1 coordinate 1,864,915,135, forward strand.
TAACAAAGGCACATTTGGATCACCAAATGTAAGCGACCATGAAGATCTCATAAAAGAAGCCATATTTATTATTGAAAAATACAGCATTGCCCTTGTGCACCACTAAACAAATGTGGAAAGATAAAACATTCAAATAGGACCACTCTGTACTGCGTACTACACAATTGGACTCTGTTACTCTCATTTCTGTTTTTTTTAAAAGAGCTCAATTAAGGAACCTTTTAAAAATAATCAAAAGCTTATCTCTTTTAAATCAAATGTTTTTTTCTCTAAGAAGCACCTTAGCTTTTGTATTTGTGTGATTAATATGCTTTATATGTTTGTGTATACACTCAACAGCCATTCATAACAGTAATGACAACTTCCATTGAAAAATACTTCAATTCATCTATTTGCTTGTGTATATCCGTGTATGCCATTCTTTTTTGTTAGTTCCATGTCTTCCAGAAGTCCAAGATTCATGGAAATGGCATCGAACCCCTGTAACATTGCATGTAGTGTGTGAAGAGAAATTCCCTACTCCATCATGTCATTTAAATACATAATGGATATGGTGCATAGGTCTGTACAAGGCTAATTGCACAATTCTTGTGCTATTTACAGTCATCCGGCCTTCCAGTGTCATTTTCTGTACAACATTATCCACTCCACACAGTAAGAGGATAGCAAGAAACTTATTGACACTGTCATGGATTAGCAAATACAGTATAATGAATCCAGCACAGTATTAGGGAAGGAAACATAATATTTCCCCTATGTATATGTACTACGCCACAGTAAACTGAAAAGGTTCCAGACATGCACTCCTTGTCGTATCCTGCTGATGCCGGCAGCCCCAGCTTTATAATTAACACATTCGGGCAGAGAGCATCGGTCCATTCCCCTTTACCGCTCTTGCCAATGGCGTGCCGTGGTAGACCTGGTATTTAATAAATTCTGAAGCCCCGATGAGCTCGGTAGATTCGGGATTTGGGTAGGTCTCGTTTTACTTGCAGGAATCCCCTACCAACTAGAAAGCATTGCTGCCTCACATGCCACTCTTCATCCATGATACTCAAAAGTACCAACCTCAGGTGAAGGCAACGTGCCACCCCAGCACACCTGACAGAACTAGGAGAGCTTAAGCCAGTACTCCTGGATAATCGTGCAACCCACAGAGGGTGACTCCTGTGGGTTCCTTATCTAAATCCATCCAATGGAGACTCATGCCAACAGCCATGGCAAGAAGCCATGGGAGGTAAAGATATGCTTACCAGGCCACCATACAGCATCGACATCAGATTCATCCCCAGGGGTTGTGTGCCAGAGGCACGCATGGCTTAACCATGTGTGCCTCTGCAATGCAGCCCAACCAGAATTTGTCGTAACCACCCATTTCTTTACCGCTAATGACTTTACCAAGCAATTTTGTTGTAAAGGCATGATTGGTAAAGGGATATGCATGGTAAAGATTACTACTTTCCTGACCGCCCCACCCTAAAATCCTATCCCCCTACCTCGCCCTCCCCGCCCTGAGGCCTAAAACCCAACCTCCATGCCCTTTAAACTACCCCTACCCCCGCCCTAAGGCCTAAAACCCTGCATCTCTTTGAAGAAACTACCCAACCCCCCGCCCTGAGCTCTAAATCCGCCCCCCACCCCGAGAAACTCCCCCCAAACCCTGCCCCAGTCCTTAAAACTACCCCGACACCTTCCCCCGCCTTGCACCTTAAAACTAACCCCACCCTTAAAAACTACCCCCTAAACCTAGTCTCAGTCCTTAAAACTACCCTAATCACCCACCGCCCTGAGCCCTAAAACCCTGCCTCCCTTCCAAGAACGACCTGTACTCCCCCGCCCTGAGCCCTAAAATCTGACCCTCCCAAACCCGGCTACAGCCCCACTTACCTGTCCGCATCTGGAACTTCCTGCTCCGAAGCTTCTGCTCCTCTTTCCGCCCATCCGGACAACACTAGATAGCTATCTGCCTTAACCACACATATGCCTAGTTAAGGCAGATGTGTGGTTCAGCAAGCGTGATTACACTTGCGGGTAAACGGCAAACGTGGCTCAGCACGCTTTGTGAAGGCAGTTTCCCCTCAGGGTGCCTTGAAGTTTCAACCAAATGCAACAGCTTCTTGTTGCCTAAAAACCCAGCAGTTAATTACAATGACCTGGGATGCTGCCTAGTAATTGGAATATTAACCATAGCTAGTCCCCTATCAAACACAGATTAGACACATTTTTATCAAAAATGGTAGATACACGGACATTCCCAGATGTTTTGAAAAAAGATGGGGGAATTTTGAATGGATTATTCTGAAATGCATACACTAGATGGGGAAGAACGCCAATGTTGAAGAGTGCCATTATGTCATAAATGGACTACGGGAGTAAGTTCCAGTGTGCAAGATCTTTATGCGAATTACCCAGCGGTAGTTCTTGAGTGGAATCATAGCATTGTTGAGGGTTTGGAGTAATCTAGATCCCTAAATATATGAAACTATTAATGTGCTGCCTTCAAGCAGGATTTGCCAAGAGGTTTCTATTGTTCCACCCTGCAAGAGGTACATCACTGATTTATTCCAATTAACCTCTAACTCAGAGGCTTTCCCAAACATGTGCATAAACTCTGCAGGTTACTGGCCGGTCAAAGGTGGGTACCTGGCAAAATTATCTGCATACAAGGAGATTTAGTCATCCCCACCGTTAACCCAGTCTCGGGCCTGAATTAGCCGATCTCGCCCTATCCAAGCCAGGTGGGGTTTAGTAGCAAGAACAAATAGCACCAGTAACGTGGGTACCCTTGCCATGCACCGTGGTCCATATGGAAGGGCTCAGATAGTTCACCCCCCTCACTCCAGCCAATAAATCTTTATAAAGAAGCTCAAGGTTTGTCAGGTAATCAGTTCTATGCTAGGCTCTGCAGAGGTAGCTCCAGGCCACAGGGACTCGAGGTCTTCTCAAAGTCAATCAGCATAAGTTCTTTAGACAAGCAGGTTTGAGAGCATGTTCAAGTGATGGATTCAGTCTGTGCAGGTAAAGTCTTACTGGTCGATGAGGCATAAAGCCATTCTGCTCGAGATGGAATTGGACAGCCATCTGCGTGACCAAATCGCTAGGGAAAGCTTTGGCAAGAATCTTAGATGCCATATTAATAATTAAAATTGGTCTGAAATAGTGGCATCTATCCAGCACATGTCTTAACTTGGGGTTAACCAAGATGGTTAGGTTGCAGAGATCCTAGGGGCTCATTCTGCAACTGCTGCATTGACCATAGTTCCCATGTGAGGGACGAGGAGAGAAGTCAGTTGCTCATATAGTTGCGTTAGAAGGCCCTTCGACCCTGATGTCTTTCCATACTGCATGTAAGTTAAGTCTTGAACCTTTTTCATGGCCCTCAATGGAAGATGTGGGTACGTGCAACTTTCAGTATCCAGATGTATCTCTGGTAGTTCATCAAATATCTTGTCACAGACCTTGGGGTCCAGTAGACAACAGCCAGCATATAGTTTCTAATAAAAGTCGGGGAAATCCTGCACCATCTCCACAGCACTGGGTCCTGGGTTTATGACGGATGCTAGGGTCGCTTTTGAGTCATCTCCGGAATTAACAAACTACCACCTGAAGTACGAGCCAGGAGTTTTTTGGACTTATCACTGCTCTCATATATGGCTTGTTGTGAGGCCATCCAAATAGCGTTATCAGCATCTAAAGCCTTATATCTTATGGCCAAGTGGATCGCCTTAATACGGCAGAGGAGGAGATAGTCTCTGCAGTGGGTACAGTTACTCGTCAGCTCTCTCCCAATGTAGGCCATAGATTCTTCTTTGCTTCTTTCTTGGTGTTTAAGATATGACAGTGCACATCCCATAAGAACAGCCTTAAAAAATTTCTACAAGGTGCGGTGGGGGGGGGGGGGGGCGAGACTGCCAGCATTCAATTTAAAATGTGCCTGTCTCTTCTATAAAAATAATCGACTAAAGTTGAATCAGTTAACCACAAGACATTGAGATCACACATTCCCCGGTGTATCCCAGAGGTGTAGCCAGTGGAATAGTTAGGAGTGAAAAGGTGTGATACTATGACGGGCCACACATCTCACTAAGATATCAATGCCGCCCTTTCAGTTATCTGAGAAGAAGGTTGTGGGACTGCACCCTGCACAGATCTAAATTATCTTCCATTACATCATTGGAATCCCCTCGAACAATAGTATGACCTTTGTGAGGGATCAGCTTTCAGGGAGTCCAAATCATTTAGCGTAGCCTGCAATAGTTGGGGAGATACGTAGATATTAATGAACATCCCAGGCCTGCCATACAGTACCTGCCACCATCGCATACCGTCCCTGGCCTTCAGATTATGACTTCGTAATTGTGAACAGAAACAACTTTTTGTGTAGGATACTAACCAATCTAGATCCTTTAGTGAAACCATCATAGTTTCACATAAGGATACTGCCCCAGGAATATGCACTAAGTTCTCAGTAGATGGATTTCCAGTAGCATTAGGACACTTGGAGAGTGTTCCTTAGCAAACTGCAGCACATCCCCTTTTAACCCTCTCATTGAATCCATTAACTTTCCATGGCATTATGCTAAAATGATGAGGGTTAGTTACCATCTCATGTCTTGACTATTATTTAGCATAATGAAAAAAACCTATTTGTGTCCTGAAGGATGAGATCTCGAAAATATGAAGTGTAGCACATTGGTACCAAACAAATACCTACCTCCTTCAACTCTTCCCTACCCTACACTGCCACTCCACAAGCCTCTGCAGCCCAACCACCCTTGTTAAAGACCTTAAAAACAAAAGACTGGAGCATACCTCCTGTTCATGAATGCCCCGGCCCAAAGCTGCAAGCCAGACATTAGCACAGGAAGGGCAATTGATACTAAGGCGGGAATCATTAATCCATAGAGAAGTCTACTCTCCTTCCGGCGTGGTGTAGGCACACACTGGGGATACATTAGTTGAGAAGTAGGTTAAAATTGAGAACAGCATGTGCTCAACAATACCCAGCCCACTCAGCCAGAAAACAGGAACAAATGCACTGGGAGCAAGGTAACCATGTAGCAGTCAACAACATCCCCAAGGCCCAGTACAGACCCAGGGACACCACAGTCACACATACAAAGCCACCTGTTGCCATCCAAGAAGGTCTCTGAAAAACAATACAGGTACAGAGTAGCTTATGACCCTAAAAATATTGTAAGGACATTTGAGTCTTATTCAGATTTCTATAGTATTTCCTGCACCCTGCTCTGTGAGGCGAGGGGTGCCAATGCTCTATGCGCTACGGCCTGAGTCACCCTCGCTCAAACCACATGATCTGTTGCTCAAAAAATACCCCTACCCTCCACCTAGTCCGCTGCGGCCTTGCGGGTTTTGAAAAAAATGTGGCTTTTCACCGAAGTTAACCTCCATCTTCGCCAGACAGAGCAAGGCATAGTCGAGCTGCATTACATTGTGTTTTTCCTTGCTTGCCATTAACGGTTTGCCCTGCTGCTAGAAGGGCTCATATAGTTTGGAAACAACAGCACATGCCACGTCTAACACAGTGTTGTGATCCATGAGGTTAAGGACCCCATCGATCAGTAGCCTAGGCTGTGCACTCGATGGCCGCTTCATTGAGCACGCTCAATAACAAAACATGAGGTACGTGCCCTTGAGGGGCACCTGTGTCCACAGCCAGTTAAGCAGAAAGTGTTCAGACCACGTCCCTCTGCCCCTTCAGGGATGCCCAGGATCCTCAGGTTATTTCAGCATATCCTCCCATCTGCATCCTCTGCTTTGTCCTCTAGGCACTTGACAGAGTCCAATAGCATTGTCATTTTATTCTGAACAGTGGTCGCCATGTCATCCACTGCCGATATGCAGCCTTCTAATTCAGTGACACCCTACATCATGATACCTCAATCTTGGCTGATGAGGGTCATGCCGAGGCCAGTTTCACCGCTCTTCACTTCCAATGAGGTGCATGTTTGGTAACTGTTGCAAACTTACTGATCTTGGATGGGCTGTTGTGAATATTCGTCCTCCTTTCCTTCCTCATCTCGGCATAAGGCAGGCAGATGGACGAATTAGGCAGTCAGTCATCACTGCCAGTCACAACTACATCAAGTTCTGGAGAACCATTGTCCACTCAAGGTGCCCCTGAGCTCCCAGGTCCATTTGTCCTCTATTTCGCCCAATGTCATTTGGGGAAACCTGAGAGATGGGGGCTCAAGAGTCGGGGGTTTGGAGAGACAGAGCAGGCTGCTGGCTTGTGCGTCCCCACAGTCCACGAAGGACATTTTCAAATCAGGACAGAAGAAAAATTTGGGGTGTGGTGAGCTCCAGCCTGGTTTCCACAATTTTTCAAGGCCCAGCTGCTCCTTGTTTGGTGATGCCTCCCTCTTCGTTCACCCCCTTAACCGCCAGGGTACACTCACCAGAGGTGGAAAAACAGTTCATCTAGACCAGTTAGACACCAGACCTGTCCAGGGCTCAGCCACAAGGACCATAAGTCTAGCCAGTAAGCTGTATCCATGTCTTCAGGGGTCACAGGCCCTTGACACCCCCGGTTATCTGGACCAACTGTGACCCGGTGGTACCTCCTCTCTCCACCAAGGCACTCAGGCAGTATCCACCCAGGTGAAGAGAGGCCTGTCACTGCCTGGAATATTGCAGCAGCGGTCAACAGTCAACGGGGGGCTTGCTGCAACCCCACTCACCCCAGCACAACCGTTCAGGCATTCAGAAAAATAGTACTATGACATTATAACTTTTTATCCGTGCTGCACAGCAGTCACGCTGCTCCACAGCATAGCTAAAAGACAATGGCAAAGCCAATGGCTCACACACAGTCGACACCTGTTGACTTTGACAATGCTTATTTTTTCATTTACTATCTCCACGTGAGCCCACAGTCCTCGATGCAAACACCTGGGGCCACTGAACAGCCCGTAATAGATAAAAGCGTGCTATTTCTATCCGGATCCCTGTGAAGAATTTTCGCTGTTTTCTCCCAGCCCCCTCCCCGGCCTCAATTAGAACTGCGTTTATTATTAGTCTGAAAAGGGAATAAAAAAGCCCTAGATTGTGTTTGATGAGGAGTGAAAGAAACAGGGATCGCGCGACACTGCTTCGCGGAACCGCTGGGAGGAAAAATTACCCAGCGGACCTGATGGGGATTCAGGTAATTTAATCAGCGAGCGGGGAGCGCGCGCCAAGCACATGTGATTATCACCAGAGCTGGGCACGAGCCAAGATGTGCTTTTTTTAGTCTCTGGATTAACTTCCGTTCTTTGTAACTGGCTTGGTAATCAGTGCATATAATGTGTGCGAGAGGGCGGCAGTAGACGTTGCGTTTGCCAACAAGGAATTGGACAGCTGGGTGTCCAATGGGCCCCAGTTTATTTTTGTCCTGTTCCTTGGAGCTCTGCTTCTCTCCATGCAACGCCTTCTGTGAAAACCACAGATGTGAGAACAACTAACCATCTCTTTAATGAGGTTTTTAGGATCTAGGGTTTTGGAGTGCCTTGCACAGTTACATATTTTATGTATTCTTTCTTGGTGGTCCCAGAAGAAAACATTTTGTTATCTGCTATTATGCCCCAAAAGCACATTTAAATTATTATTATTTTTTTTAATTCTACATAAGTCTAACAAATAGTATTTCTACACTTAGCTATACATTACACCAAATGCACAAGTATCATGTACCAACATAACACACCGTTGCATTAACTCAAAACTCAAAAGCACTTTTGATAACATTTGTTTTCCAGTGATCGTATTATTTTAATGTTTACCCTGCTCCCAGTTTAGTTACCCATGGTTGTATTCATGGGTTTGGTTAGTTCATTTGTTGCACATTTTGCTCAAAAATGCCTTTATTGTCCATTTGCTGGCTTGCTTATCTTTGCTCCTTTGTGTAAGTAGTCCTTGGCCCTTTTATTCATTCCACTTGTAACAGTGGGTCTGACAGGTGATCAGGGCCTAGGCAGAGCTGTCTGTGTTCAAGTGGATCAAACCTCCCCAGGATCCAGCTGTGATCTTCTGTAATGGTTATTAGGTACTTCATTCTCCATTCAGTAAACAGCTCTTGGTACTGGATGGAAATGTGTTCACCCGCAAAGTAGACATAAATTGTGCATACAGTATTTTCCAGTCGAGACTAATGATATCAATTTCTCGGCTGTCAAAGGCAGACATCTGCCCCAAACCTTTTTCTCGATCTTGAACGTTGCTCCCTCTGTGCTCTATTTGTGATCATGTATTTTGGTCTTAGTCCGGGATCTGGGATTTGGATGGTCGATATGGCTCGCTTAATGCTCCATCCTTCTTACAGATGGCTCTACCGTTCCTCAAATGTGTTCTGAAGTGGCCGCGAAGAAACTTGTTAGCAATGTATAATCGTCAAATAAGTAAACAAAAAAAGTGTAGGTTTCATTCAGTTACTGTCACAGGCTTAGAGCAGTAACGTAACAAAGGTCTAATCAGAGCGGGGGGGGGGGGATGGCCCGGAGCTCCAGGGTGCCCCCTCATCGCAGTAACCTGTCCTTAGAGCTCCAGAGTGAGTCTGGGGGGGGGGGGGTGGGGGAGGGGCTCCATGTACTTTGCAGCCCCCCCCCTCAAGTTTCATTACGCCACTGAGCCCCATTTTACTTTCGGGATTTGAGCAAAAGTTGTTACAAGTACCTGTGTACGAATGCACCAAGTCAACTTTTCAGTAGAGCCACTAAACCTTCATTTAGATATTTGCACTCACCCTTCCAATATTGGACTCTCATATTCTTGACAATAGGATTGACTTTGAGGCGAGGAAAAAATAGTGTAACACCAGCAGACGGTACCATATTGTCTCCATAAATAACAAAGGGTAGTCAAGTGCCAGAAGTATGGATGACCACACTTTCCCTGGGCTTAAAAATATTTGTCTGTAACTTGCTGGCCATACGCAAGTGTTTCCCCACCACCTAGTTTTGTCAGTGTGGGCATACATGGACTTGTATACATGGATTTAAGACCAGTTGAATGGTAAACCATCACCAGTAGAGGCACCTAGCTCATGCTGGTTTGTTGATTTATGTATTTATTGTTTTATAAAGCAGAAACTCCACCCAGTTGGATTTCATAACACTATACAAAGAGTGGGGTGCATACAACTTACTAGAGTCACCCATGCATTGACTCGTGGTAAAGGAAACTGTTTGCAGTAAAATATTAGCAAGAGTTTATTAGCCAGAGATTAATAAAGGGTTTCAGTACAAGGAGTGTATAACGTAAGCATAGAGGGATATTTAACTGCGCAGAAGGCGATAAAATGTTTACCAACAAATACAGAAATGACACAACAGCACCAAAACTAAATATGTAAATACCATAGACCAAAAGTTAGCAAGTTCGACATTGATCATAAAATAGAGAAGCAACAGAGGGGGCTCACTACTAAAAGTTAGAGATAAGCAACTAGCTCTGGGAAGCGTGGGTGTAGGAAGTTTTTTTTTGCAGTAGTAGGTTTGAAGGGTAGAATAACACCATGTTCGTTATTTATTTATTTATTTATTTATTTTCACATTTGTAGAGCGCTCTGTTACCCGGAGGTGTCCTGGCGCTGGCTGCTAGTGCTAAGATGAGTGTGTGCGCTTAGTGGGTGAAAAGCCAGGTTTTGAGCTCTCTCCTGAACAGCATCAGGTCCTGGGATTGTCTAAGCCTGAGCGGGAGATTATTCCAGGCCTCGGCAGCCCCAAGGGAGAAGCTTCTGCCTCCCCAGCGAGCTCTTTTAGTTCTGGGGACCATGACCAGGGCCTGTTCCCCTGATCTCAGCGTTCTTGTCGGTGTATGCCATCGGAAAAGCAGTTTCATATATCTGGGGCCCATTTCATGTAGGGCTTTGAAAACTATGCATAATGCCTTAAAAACAATTCGCTTACGGACGGGTAACCAGTGTAGAGTCACCAAGTCTTGACTGATAGATGCGAATTTGGGGGTGTCGGTGATCAAGCGGGCAGCTGCGTTCTGTAGTAGTTGTAATTTATTAAGGACGCTCTGCTGGGCATTTAGCATCAGGCTGTTACAGTAGTCTAAGCGGGAGAGAGCTAGACCTGTAACAATGGTTTTCCTATGGTCCCTCTCCACATACGGAAGAATTTTTCTGATAGTTTTAAGCACATAATGCAAAGAGGAGGAGAGTGCGTTAACCTGGGGTTTAAAGGACAAGGAATTGTCCACCAAAATGCCCAGGTTTTTTACTTTGTCCACCGGGGTGGGGAGAGGGCCCATTTCATCTGGCCACCAGCTCGGGGACCAAAAGTTATCCGTGGCTCCAAAGAGCAGTACCTCTGTTTTCGAGGAATTAAGTTTAAGGCAGTTTTGTGCCATCCAGGATTCCACCTCACGCATGCAGCTTTTAAATCTGTCTGCTGTATCTTCCACATTTCCTGGTAAGAGAGACACCACAATCTGCGTGTCGTCCGCATATGCTGTGAGGTGAAAGCCAAATGAACGTATCACCGGGGCCAGGGATGCAACATAGACATTAAAAAGGGTAGGGCTAAGCGAAGACCCCTGAGGGACTCCACAAGGCAGCACAAACGGGTGGGATTCGTAATCTCCTAGGGCCACCACCTGGGTTCTGCCTTCTAGAAAGGCCTGTAGGATGTTGAGTGCCTTTCCCTGGATTCCACAGGCCCTCAACCGGTCCACCAACCTTTTGTGGTGGACCGTATCGAAGGCCGCGGAAAGATCCAGCAGGATCAGGGCCGCTCTGCCTCCTGCGTCCATCACCTGCCTGATATCCTCCACTGATTTAACCAGTTATAAGACTGGAGTGGTCAAAGATTACAGAGGTGTGGTGCAAAAGGTGCCTAATACAATGCACAAGTAGTGGGACAAGAGGAAGATGCTGCATGAAGGTAGGATCTGATTAGACAGGCAGATACTAGGGTTCCTCAAGGAGCAAGTTCCTGAGGCGGGATTTGAAGCTTTGGATAAGAGGTAGTATTTTCTAACGTGGAGTGCAAAGACATTTTAAACAACTGTTGAAGTGTTACCGGAGTAGGATCTGCAAAGTGTGGATATTATCCTGAAATGTGATGTGTAGCGAACAAGACCTCCTAAATCGGAAGGTTTCTATGCAAGATACTTTGGAGTTCAGAACTTTAGAGCTTTGAATATAAGGCAGGCAGTTGCATGGTGTAGTGTGCTCGATTGCGAGCCCTTTCTTGTAAATAGAGGTGGGTCTAATATGTTCCAATTTTGTAGTGTTTGTAAGGAACCTTCCTGAAGCACGTAGCACTGATCTGAGAGAGGCTAGTTTATTTTAGGTCGTCCAGTAAGGCGAAAGGAGCTGCAGTCCAAACACGAGATTACCATAGCTTCTACTACTAACTTCAAATCTTGAAATTAGAGATAATATTTACATTTTTTGAATTTGTGGACATGTAACCTGGCAGATTAAGCCTTAGCTTGGATGTGGATGTGGGAGGGCAGGCCGTATATATAGACGCGGAGGCTTTATATATTGTCTGCCAGTGGTATTTTATTGTCAGGTGGTACAATTTGGGATGGTAGGGTTGTAGGTAAGGGGTATTCCTCTCTTTCTGAGTCCTCCGAAGGCGACAATGGAATTGTTTTTGTGTCTCCCAGTGTAGAGCCAGCGGCCTGGAGATTGGGACACTGTTTCCTCCTTGGTGGTGTCAGGAACCGGAGGCTCGTAAAGGAGAAAGAAGAAATGAGGGCCGTCAGTGGATTCTGTCTTATGTCTATGTTATGGTACCGTCACCAACACCCGGTGGTTTGAAGGAATTTTTACTCTTAGCTTCTCACTAGTCAGAGTGATAGGGTCAACTGTGAAAAATTGGGGGTAAGCTACGTGAGGTGGTGTAAGGTTACGTGTAAAGAGGGGGGGGTTTCTTGTGTTGGGTTAAATAAACGGGATAGGCTTCTACGGGTTTTCTTTATATCTGGTAAGGCTTCCTTACTGGAGATCGGTTCCGTCCTCACCCGACTGCCTCCCCCCTCCACCCTCGTCACAACCCTCCCCGACTTCCCTTGCAGCAGTGTGACTCACCCGCCCCGCCACAACTCTCTGGAGTTGCGGCGCTCCTCAGCCTCCTCCGGTGGACGCCACCAATCTTCGGTCCAGTGGTCGTCTTCTCCGTCTTCGCTTTCGCCGTCGTCCTCACGTTCCCGTCTCTCCAGGTCATCAGGTACTTCCGTGTTCGACTCCTCCCTTCGGGTTCCGCTTTCGCAGGACAATGTGCCTCCGTCTTGGGTTGTCTCATCTTTCAAGGCGTTCGTGCTACGGTTTCCGGGGTTAGCTCCTCCCTCAATTACTTCCGTGTTGCTCTCCGAAGAAAGACGAGAGGTGGGTGGAAATTCTCCTTACTTAATAATTGGATGGTGTGTATCCCTAATATGTCCGTTCTTGATCCTGAAGGATTCTGAACACTGTAGTGTAGTGGTATCGGGGCCCGACCTCTCACATCGGATTTTGTGATTAAGGTAAGGGACAAGAAACAAGCCCATAGATTTTGCTGGGATGGCCAGTTTCAGTGTGATATCTGCTGGTTTTAGGGATTCAGGACAGAAAATGCCTGTACCAGGGTCAAGCTTGGATGCAAGGAGCATATATTTGCTCTTCAGCATATTACGTTTGAGGTGCTTTTGTGGCATCCTTTTGTAGATCCTCTGACGTGGAGATTTTCATATGGTGATAGTCAGGGAAGTCCAAATTGAGGTAAGAGCTGGGAGTCAGCTTCATACTGGTAAAAGGAGACACCGAGATCTTTAAGGATGACACCCAGGGTTTCGACATAGATATTAAAGAGAATAAGTGCTAGGGTGGGGCCCTGAGGGACACTGAACAGGTTGAGGGAAGGAGTGTAGAAGTTGCTAATTTAGAACATTTGAGAGCACTCTGATAGGTTAGACTTAGAATAAGAACACTACAGAATCGTTTCCCTGAAGCCCATCCTATTTTTCAGCGTATCAGGAGCAATTTGATGGTCAGTTTTATCAAAAAGAGATGGTGAAATATATTTGATGAGACGGCAGGGCTAGCCTTTATTGAAGAGGGGAGGAGAATATTATCAATATCCATCAGTTTTGCAGATCCCATAGTGTGACTTGCCCTGAAACAAAATTGGAACACACCTAAAAATTATTATATTTGATATGTTTTATCAGTTGAAACGATGCACATTTCTCATAACTAGCCAAAACGTGGTAAGGCGCAGTAATTTTCTGTATAAGTGGGTCGGCTGTTAGTTTTTTTCAGAAGGGCATGCACATGTTTTTTTAACAGTTCGGTACAACACCATTTGGAAGACACAAATTGGTGATGACAAGATAGTGAGGTAGAAAAACCTGAACATAGTCTTTGACAATAGTAGGGGGAATTAGATTTCTGGGGTATGTGGAGGTTTTGGTATCCTAGACAACAGAGAGGTGGGTTTCTTCTGAGGTGAGGGAGAGCACATTCCAAAGAGCGAATGGTGTTGATGTGCGATGGCAGGCAGAATCAGGCAGAGGGATGTTGGTGACTTCCACCTTGATTGTTTATTTTGTCAGTGAAAAGATTGAGGGTGTATTGTATCTGGAGGCATCAGAACCACAGGTGGAGGAGGCATTGGTTTGACAATTAATAATTGTGAACAACTTCTGGGATCCATTTTTGGAAAGCTGAATTTGAGCGTTGTGCCAACTAGCTTTAGTGGAGAGGATAGAGGATTTGTAGCTTTTTCTGTTGAGCTGAGGAAGTGATAAAGTAGATTTTGTGACTTTCCACAGTCTTTCGGCTCTTCTAATGGAGTGTTTCTTAACAGCGAGGCTGGACGAGAACCAACTGGAGTTCTTAATTGTATGTGGGTTCTCCTGGAGGAAGGAGTAATATTGCCTAAAATGGCTTCAATGGATGAGTTGCATTTTTTGAAGAGGAGATTAGTGTCACAGGAAGCAGTTGGAGGCAAGAAGGTACAGGTGTTGGAGGTGGTCGGACATTTTCTATCCAAAATGTGATAGTCAGGGCACCAAGTGTATTCATGTTTGGTTTGAGACTGGATATGACTGGTGGTTGGGGTGTGGAAAGGGATAAGGAAATGGTCATGCTAGTCCAATATGATTGAATCTAGGGCTTAGATACAGTCTTGTTTGGATACTATAAAGTTGAGGATGAAGCCTTTGCCAAGGATGGTTTTCTTACATAATTAAAAAAGTTACCAGGCAGAAAGGAAAGTATTGCAGAGGTGATCAGGTCGGAGATTTTTTTTTACCTCATGGTAAAATCTCCAAGAAGAATGGTATCAAATAGAAAAGAAGGTTGGATGTGCTGAGTTCAGTGGGCTCATTTAGAAAGGTGAGTTTGTTTCCAAAGGGTGGAATATAATAGCTGGTCTTGATTTGCTGTTTGTTATAGGAGCGATCGATTGGAAGGAGTTCAATGGAGGAGAAATATAGTTCAGGGCTGAGGAAAGAGTACAGATTAATCGTATGAATTATGGGGATGCAACAGAGTTTTTCCATGGCACTCCTTCCTCCTGAAGAAGTAGTAAGTAGAGGGGGGGGCAATGTGTCAATAAGTGGGTGAGAGAAGTAAAGTAGGAACTGTGGCAGAGGTATTGGTGGCTTGAGACAGCAGATTGACAGTTCAAGAGAACATAATTTAGAAAAGGGGAAGGTTTAGCCAGCGGAAGGAGAATATTGTAGGTCAGGGTCTTGTGCGCTTGAGATGGGATTTCCTGAAGTGATGGACTACCAGGTTATGTTAGAAAAGGAAACCAGTAAGGGGGCAAGAGGAGGTCCTGTCGGCTGGGAAGGAGCTGTTGATGGAGAGAAATTATAGGTTTGTTTAGAAGCAAGGGGGTAGGAAGGGAATGAATTCTGAACTCTTGATCTTCTGCTACATGGCCCTCTTCTCCCACTCGGCTGTCTTCCTCTGATTGAGGCCATCTTGGTCAACACAGGAGCCTTAAAATATACCTTCAACTGAAGAGAAGTGTCTTGATCAATGACTATGTATTCCAATGTATGAGACTTATTGGTGTGTCTATGGTAATTCCATTGGGATATGAAACTGCTGCTTTCCTTTGCACAGAGTGCGAAAATCTTCAGATAAAGTTTTTCTCCTTTTAGACATAGATGACAACTTTTTTCCTCTTACACAAGTCACAGAAACACAGGCCCCTCGCCTTTTGGGTCTCTTCATGTCTCAAGAATGATAAACTGCTACAAATTGTGCTAGGAACCTACACAGCAGTCAGTCTTCCTTGTTCCTGATGGTAAAGAACTGTGAAACATATGTTCTAGAAATTAGATTCCTTTTTCTGGTCCGAAGGCTTTCTGCTAGCATCTCCAGAGAGACGGTGAGGAACCTGGTAGAGTTCTGCCTGGCAAATATTGTTCCTTCACTTTGTTTTGTGCGCACAATGAGTAGAGGCATCCGTGTAGCTTTCATTGGTGTGGTGTTTATCGCAATTCTGCAAAAGCAAGTTTTTTCCATAGGAACGTCTGTATCTTTGTCGAGGCCTCCATGATGTCCTTGATCCTTTTTCACTGTGAGGGAACATCTGTTGTCAGCTCCTCTCAAGCCTCTCTAACGGCGCATTTTTTTAAATGTATTTTTGTTTGCTGGCTCCTTCGAAAGAGAGATCGGCATGTTGTAAGCACAATTAGTTTTTGTTCGACAAACTATGTTTCTTAAGGCGACGATGATCACCACAAATTTATCATCTCACTTTCACTTATTGGGAAATTGTACTTCATTACCTATTCTCACACAGCCTTCTCCAGGTCTTAAATTGCCCAAAGCTTCTAGTCTAAACTCGCATTTATTTACATCTGTAGAGTCAAGGGAAGTGGCTCCTGAAACTGCATTCCAACAGAATCCTTGCCTGTGACATTTCTGAACAAAGTTTCTATGAAACCTTGAACATATAAACTGGACTATTGACCATCGCCTTGCAAATGTGACTGTTTTGAGGTGCTAGTTTCAGTGCAAATTCCTGCCTGTTGATCAACATTTCATACTCAGTGTCTTTTTCCCTGTCTTGTTCTGCATGGCGGACCTGAATTTGTTTCTGAATGGAGAGTTATGATATGTGTAAGCAAGGCTGCTGCTGTCTCTGACCATCCTTCTATCACTCTGGGTAGGATGCCAGAATAGTAAAATGATTCTTGGACTAAATGGTAAGGTACGCCTGGGATGACACTTAAGAGGTTAGCAGTCAGCTGTAACGCTAAGAGGTTCAGTTTCTAGGTAGTGAGTCCCCAACCTACTTTCTCAGCAGCTACACGTGTGATAGCAGCGGCCTCTTTCTAGAGACACCATCTATTGGAACCTGAAAGACGTCCATTCTTCCTAGCCATTCAGAGTTTGGTCTCTGTGGTGAATCAGCTCAGACTGCTCTATAGTTCCTCTGCGTATAATCCATGGCCTCTTTTTTAGCCAACTACCACCAAGAAAGCGAGCAAGCCCCCGTCTCCTTTGGAGGAGATAGCTTTCTAGATCTGAAAGGGGCCCTCATACATTGGGCCACTTTAAGCTGGTTATATTCCGAACCCTTTTCACATTTTAGCCTCTCTGGAGTGATTATTAACATCGAGGGGATGAGAGAGAGAGGCACACAAATACACATGATGAATTATAATGAAGTATACACGCTCCCCTTGTACTCGCTCCAGTTATCCCTGGTAATGTGATCCTTTTAAATGAAGTCAGAAGAGAAGAGTGTGGGTCCCAATCAATATATGGCCTCTACGTTCACATATATTGTCAGAAGGTGGCAACTTCGCTCTCCCTGTTGTGCCCCCCCCCTTTTTTATTTTTTTTATTACAGACTATTTCTGAATCAGGAGGCAGAGCTCTTTGCCACCAAAGCCAGTGGTGACTACGGCTCCTCGTGCGTTTTTTTGATTAACTGAATTTGTATAATGCACTTTCGCAGTGAAAGAAATGACATCAATGCATAAAATGAGTAGCTCAGCTGGCTTCCAGAGCTTGGAAATAGTTATGAATAAGGTTAGGGGTGTGAGACGCAATTTCCTCACATCACACCTTCTGCTGAAGGGCTTAGGGCTGGGGGGGAGCAAGCCATGAACTATATAAGGAAACCTAAAACTGGGGCATGGTGTCCCTAGTGCCAAGGAGCTACTAGTCACCTGGGGGAAATGACTTTTCTCGAGCGACTTACGTCTCATTAAAACAAACTGATTGATTTTCAATTTTATCTTGCTCGATAATGAACAACATCGACCTCCCTCAGTCGCTGTTTGAGAGCTGCAAGGCCTTCTGGGTCCCTGCCACCTTGCCTTCTGCAGCCCCGCCGTCTTTGCGGCAATGAATATTAAACGGCACTTAATGATGGCGGCCGCCGCCTCTCGCCTCATTATCGTAGTCTTGCGCTATTATTTGCCGTTGCCGCCAGCGATGCGACAGGAACGCCTGGCAGAGCTGGCGCGCGAGCCTCGCTCGCGCCAGTTCCGCAAGAGGCGGCGCGCGCGAGCGAGGGCAGATGGCGGAGCGCGCGCTATTTATAGCTCAGTTATTGTGGTCCTGAGGGAAGGGACGCCGGCGCTCACCTGGAGCTCGCTCCTCGCGCGCCTCCTCCTCAGTGCGCTATATGACCCGGGAAGAGGGGCAGTGGGGATGGAAAAGAGAGCCAGGTCCGCTTTTCCACCCTCTACTCGAAGCACAGGCATCTTTCCGCCACTCCAAACTGGAACTAATCCCAGAGCTCCCGCTCCGCTCCCAGCCCTCGTTACCTCCTAGCTACTCTGCAACCGCAAGAGCTTCAATGTTTGAAGCATTTTCAATAAAACTAGGGATGGGCAAGCCTGGAAGCCAGCAAATTGACGGAGCGAGATGAACTAGTGGTCTGGCTTTGCACTGAGAGAAAAAAAGAGGGGCGTCACCACAATATTTGATATGCAAATCAAGTAAAACTTGTTTTGTTGACTATGATGAAAACTCTTTAAAGGTTATATTTCACAATTTATAAGCGTTTCAATTTAATACATTATATCATATCGCTGCATTCTGTCACAACTAATGAACATACTAGTTTCTAAACATGCATTTAGAAACATTCAAGAATGTCTCTATGCCTTAGAAGCTTTACTAGGAGGCAGTCAAGAAAGACATCAGTGTGTAATGTGCAGTGTCTCTTCACACAGTGTGGTTATAAATGTAGCAACATTATTGCCTGACCTCGATGGGCTCTGAGCTCAGGTCTCTGTCTACGTATGAGCAATCAATCCTTTGAACGGATACGGGTATTTAGTTGAGTCTTCCGTTTACCAACAACGTGTTTCGTTTTTTCATGTGCTACATTAGTACAGTATGTTCAATAAAAACAAATCTATCTATCCATGTATATATACAATGCAAGAGCGCCAAGTTTCCCGCATCAAAAGGACACACACTGACTCCCCGGTAACACGGAAAATGGGAAACCGGCTGCCGCCTAACACCGGAGTGGGGCATGTTTCTTCTGCAGCCTTTTAAAGTGAGACTGCAACGAGGAGCTACACAACTGGACACCTTCGGTTCCAGTGAGAGACAGTGAGCAACTGGGCAGTGAGTAAATGGAAGGCTTGGGAATCACAAAAAACAACAAATACCAGCATGCCGAGCAAGCGCCAACAGGTGTCCACTAGAGGTCCGGTCACGCATTTAAAAGACTCTTGTGACCCCGCGCAGCTTTTCCATTCACAGGGCCAACCTCTGAAGAAGTTGACTGCTGTCAACGAAACGCGTCAGGATTACCCGGAATCACATACCTGCCTGCATCTGCTCTCAATAAAAGGTTTTGAGTGCGACTCATTTGCCTTCCGTAGGAGGAGGGGGGCCTATATATATATATATATATATATATATATATATATAAATATAGATATATAGATAGATATATATATATATATATATATATATATATATATATATATATATATATATATAGATATATAGATGTATAGATATATAGATATATATATAGATATACGCCGAAACGCGTAAGGAGTTGGAAAGAAGTGTGTGGCTGTGCCTTTGAAATAAACGCTTTTGTCTCCTGAAATGGGCCTCAAGTTCTCTGCTGTGTTGTATTGTGATGGGCTTCTCCGTGCCCATTGTTTGAGGCCGCCCTGTAGGGTCAGAGGCTCCGGTACTCGGAGGCTTTTTTTTGGAACATTTATGAGGAGCCTGACCCACTCGCAATCACCAAACCTACTTAGGAGGAGCCACGAGTGCAAAACAGGTGATTGTTGAAGGAAGGGATTCGGAAGAGGATGATTTCTCCTTCCGATCGTTCATGTTGACAAGCGTTTTTCAGAGGCAAAGGATTTAATTGAAGATCAACAAATCCTACAAAGCACATGCCTGCTGGAAATAATAACTCACAGAAGGAATGCAGGTACCTATTATGAATTTGAAAAACATTTCAACAAAATACGTGTCTATTAGGATGCCATGCAACAACATTGAAAATCTGGTACACTGCATTATGGGACTAGTATTGCAAGAACTGGTCATGTGACTTTTAAAATAAAGAACACGCACGGATGCACGTTGCATTTCATATTTTTTCTACCTGTGAACAAGGCTGCTCGCCGAAACGCGTAAGGAGTTGGAAAGAAGTGTGTGGCTGTGCCTTTGAAATAAACGCTTTTGTCTCCTGAAATGGGCCTCAAGTTCTCTGCTGTGATATATATATATATATATATATTTGCCACCAGTGCTGGTAACAGAGTCACGCTGTCTCGGGCGGTCTCGCTGTAGCCACCAGCAGGCTATAAATACTCTCCACCACTCTTCCAAAATTACGAAGAAAGCGAGACACCCAGAGCTGCAATTCAAAGATTTATTTGGCAGATGACAAAGTTTCCACGACGCGTTTCGCCATTACGGCTTGCTCACGCTCGACTCGTGATGTTGACAGCCATTTTTAAAACCCAACACCTAGTGCACATAGAATTTCATCACGGAATAATGGCAGACATCTTGTAATGTGTTATAATGACATACAATTCATTCCTGTGATGCAAGGATTTGATATCTGATATAGTCGTACATTCAAAGTATATACATATGAATCATTCTCATGTTATATCATCGTGTTTCGATACCTTCAAGTTAATTTAGAGTTTTCACAAACAACAAATCTCAGTTGATTGTTTATCTTAAATAACATTGAACGGATATCCGCGTTACACAATAAAACTATATTTCATCAAATGCAAACCCAATTACGAAGCAACTGATTATATACAAAATTAGCGGGCAACTCTCCCTTCTATAGGCTGATGGTAGCCTTAGCAACGTAAATGACGTTTGTCAACACTGTCATGATTCATCAATAACATCGGGGGTATATTTTGCAACCAAATAGCGTAACCCCGCCTCATATGTGGCAAACAGTCAGCCCAAGTGGGCATACCGCCCTGTGATAGCGGTTCAAATGTCGCTGATTATGCAATTCTCTTACATAGAGGAAGAAAGGGTCATGTGTGAAAGATTTCAATGCAGAGGGTATAGTCAGAAAACAATCACTGCAGCGAAAGAACGAGTTGCTGGCAAAAACAGGGAAGAATTACTGAATCCTAGAAGTGACAAGAAAGAATCAGACAATGTTAGATCAGACAATGTTAGATTTATAACTACTTTTTCTGGTCAGGCACATGAAGTACGCAAGGTTTTGAAAAAACATTGGCATGTCTTGCAGACAGACAGTCATCTTAAAAAATATTTGAATGACAACCCACAAATTACATTTCGTAAAGGTAGATCTTTACAAGATGAACTTAGTCACAACTATGTGAGTTCAAAAACAACCTCAAATGATAATGAAAGTGGAGGGTTCATTTGTTGTCGTAAATGCAAGGCTTGCAGATTCAGCAGAAATTGTAAAACCATAACAGTCCCAAATACCAATAGAGAATTTACCATCCGCAAACGACTGACATGTAACACTCCCTACAGTGTGTATTTGCTGATATGTCCGTGCAATAAATGGTACGTGGGGAGTACCAAACATCCGGCAAAGAAAAGAGTGATGGAACATCTACGGGCAATACATAACAATAACAAATTATACCCGGTTGCCAGACATTTTACAGCAATGCACATGCAAGATGAGAAACTTGTCCGGTTAGTAGTAATTGACTGTCTTGAGCTTGGATTGAGAGGTGGTAATCGAGAATTATCACTTAGAAAATTAGAGTCGAAATACATTGTGGATTTTGCATGCCTGACACCCATGGGGTTGAATACGACAGAAGAATTGGCAATACATTTATATGAATAATTCGCATTGTATACAGTAATATTGCTATTTTCTGCTGCCTTCTTCATTTTAAACATGATATTTTATTATTTTTTTAGATTTCACTCATCACGGGATAATTAAGGAATACAACCATCTATATGGCATGACACGTATTGTTGGATGTAATACAGAATGGATTTGATTTAAATATTGGTACCATTGAAAAGACCCAAATTGGAATTGTATTATTTATGACTGATGCCCACTTGGGCAGAATTGCATAATCAGCGACATTTGAACCGCTATCACAGGGCGGTATGCCCACTCGGGCTGACTGTTTGCCACATATGAGGCGGGGTTACGCTATTTGGTTGCAAAATATACCCCCGATGTTATTGATGAATCATGACAGTGTTGACAAACGTCATTTACGTTGCTAAGGCTACCATCAGCCTATAGAAGGGAGAGTTGCCCGCTAATTTTGTATATAATCAGTTGCTTCGTAATTGGGTTTGCATTTGATGAAATATAGTTTTATTGTGTAACGCGGATATCCGTTCAATGTTATTTAAGATAAACAATCAACTGAGATTTGTTGTTTGTGAAAACTCTAAATTAACTTGAAGGTACCGAAACACGATGATATAACATGAGAATGATTCATATGTATATACTTTGAATGTACGACTATATCAGATATCAAATCCTTGCATCACAGGAATGAATTGTATGTCATTATAACACATTACAAGATGTCTGCCATTATTCCGTGATGAAATTCTATGTGCACTAGGTGTTGGGTTTTAAAAATGGCTGTCAACATCACGAGTCGAGCGTGAGCAAGCCGTAATGGCGAAACGCGTCGTGGAAACTTTGTCATCTGCCAAATAAATCTTTGAATTGCAGCTCTGGGTGTCTCGCTTTCTTCGTAATTTTGGAAGAGTGGTGGAGAGTATATATATATATATATATATCATTTGCCTTCCTGCGGAAGGCAAATGAGTCGCACTCGCTGCACTTGGTTCAAAACCTTTTATTGAGAGCAGATGCAGGCAGGTATGTGATTCCGGGTAATCCTGACGCGTTTCGTTGACAGCAGTCAACTTCTTCAGAGGTCGGCCCTGTGAATGGAAAAGCTGCGCGGGGTCACAAGAGTCTTTTAAATGCGTGACCGGCCCTCTAGTGGACACCTGTTGGCGCTTGCTCGGCATGCTGGTATTTGTTGTTTTTTGTGATTCCCAAGCCTTCCATTTACTCACTGCCCAGTTGCTCACTGTCTCTCACTGGAACCGAAGGTTATATATATATATATATATATATATATATATATATATATATATATATTCTCCAAAGTCCTCACCAGACTCATCTGCCCGCGGAGCATCGGTGAGAACCCAACCTATTTCCAGCTATGCCTATTGCTAATGAAAAAGAAGAGTGGTGCTCACTCCAGAGCATAGGTGCAACAAAGATTTATTATTTCAAATCTAGAATGTGAAATTTGCCAGCCGTGTTTCGGCTTAGCACCCTTGATCACATGTGTGTATATATATATATATATATTTCTAGAAAAAGTAACATTTTAAGTGATGGGGAAGCCAAGGCAGTTTATTTTTGTAGCTTCGTCTGACTTAAAAACAAAAGGTTTATTTTTAGGTGTGATTCACACTCCATGACAAATTAAAGCAACGCAAATCAGCCTCAGAGTCCCTGCAGAGGTTGCTGTGGGTTACAGGTCTTCATCAGACAACGTGTAGTGCAGCTAGCTACGAAGAGACTTTCATACACATGAAAATGAAGAAGATTTGGGGTGGGTGGGCGCCCTTC
The DNA here is from genome assembly GCF_964261635.1 of Lissotriton helveticus. NCBI lineage: Eukaryota > Metazoa > Chordata > Amphibia > Caudata > Salamandridae > Lissotriton > Lissotriton helveticus. Next base: position 1,864,938,192 of record NC_136057.1, read on the forward strand.
TCAAAGAATGATAACATTAACTTGTCAGGGTGAACCCAAAAGTCAGTAAATTAACCCGAGGTCAAGCCTCTGGTGACAAAAGCACAGTGCAAATAGGCTTAATTTAAGGTAATGTGCAAAGTACTTATGCATTACCACAACAATAATAAAGTCAAGACACAAAACAATAAAATCCGATAATGAATTAGAAGTGTTGAGTAAAGTTTAATAAAAATGCCAAGAATCTTACAAGGAGAACAAGGGATGTACATTTTTAAAGCTTAAAGTAAAAAATAGTCTTGAAAAGAATTAAGTGCTAATCATAGTCTATGGAAGCGGTAATCCGGGACCTAGGCATGATTTAAGGCCGACTGTGATGGTGCGTGGGTCAGATACAAAAAGTGGCTTTGTACCAGTCAAAGAATTTACCTTCTGACTTAGTCTTTTTTTATGGAGCTCAAATTCTTCCAGGAAAGCATGCCTGAAGCAGAATCCAAGGAAGGGGAATCAAAATCAGATACGTCTCTCAAAACCTCAAGGACGGCTCTCAAGAGCCAGGACTCATCCCAGTGGAGGCCACCAGCAAGGTCCAGTCTAGGTCCACTTGCTATTAGTCAACTGGTCACTTTACTGAAAATTGAACTTGCTGCTTGTTGTGTCCCTGTAGCCACATTGGTGGTCAACCAGCTGACCCTTAGAGTCCACTTCTGTTGTCCTGGGTACAAGCGGAAGCAGGTTCAGTCCTTCAGCACTCTTCCCAGTTCACAGACAGCAGGCCCAGTCTACTTTTGCAGATACAGAAAGTCTTCTGAGGAGAGATCCTTGGGGTGTAACATTTATTTCTGCGCTAGCCTGCGTGAGGGGGTGACTACCTAAACTATGGGGATAAGATCCCTAGATCAACCCCACCAACCCATACAGCACATTCCATTTGCCTTACTGGATACAATCCCACAGTTCACCTCACTTTTGAAATTTAAGATGAAGGAACCCTTCCTCATTTGTATAGAGTTCTTGTATCCTCCGAAAGCTGTGGCCGGTAAAATTAGCAGTCTCCTCCCCATGTGTCTGCTCCAAACTAAATAGCTTACCTTCCACTGGATTTTGGAGCCAGCCTTACTACTGTGGGGCTTGGGGACAAAGATGGCCCCTCTTCCCTACCTCTTCCTACACCAAACCATGAATGGGCAGGCCTCACCTGTCTCTTTCAAGTTAATGAAGTTCAAAAGCCCACTCCAACTGTCCTTCCTCAGCTAAAAGGGATCGAATGCCCCACTCTGTCCATCCTTTCACCAGGTGTGAACCTTTGTTCTGCTCCGGGAGCAGTTTTCACACCTCATTGAGGTCAAGCATTTGTTGGGCATCTGCTTGCAGGCTAATGCAGATAGCCTCCAGATGCATTAGGCAGGGGAAAGGTAACTTTCTGAAAGGTATTTTTCCTAAATATTTATTTTAAAAAATCTAGCCTCCCCAATGAATTGGACTTTTAATAAATATGCAAAATAGTCTTTGAATGATTGGTTTAGCCATTTCCTGTCAAACGTTACAGATTAAAGATTACAATTTGGACTTTGACTTTTTGTAGGATCCAGCCACTGCCATGCCAGTGAAAATTGCTTTTGTGGGCTAGTCACTTGAAGAACATGCCAATTTAAATGTTGCACACATTCCACTTTTAAATATCAAACTACTTTGTGGGCAACAAGGTATTCTTAGTAGTGACTTATTAATAAAGCAGAGTTTCCTGTGTGTCACAACTGCTATTTTGAAAGCAACTTTTTAGGCTGCTGCAGTCAGGCTCCACAGGGTGGACCCGAAGATATGTTTTACAGGCAATGTATGCAGATGGCACAATAGGTGCTTCAGTCCACAGGTGGCTTTATGTCCCAATCTCTGGGTGTATTTCCTGCACCATATACTAGGGACTTATAGGCAAGATAAATAATAATAATAATACTGAGCTTATAAAGCGCCTGGTTACACTAGCCAGTGTATCCCCGCGCTGTGCCGCTGAGGAACCCGTCCTGGCCTGTTCCTGTGAGGTGCCCACTCCTGGGCATCCCAAGGTGAAGCCAGGGTAGGGCCGGTGTGGAGATTAAGCAAGCTATTGCCCAGAGTTGCAGAGTGGGACCCATGATTAGAGTAAGCACCGAGGCGAGAGAATTATCGGATCCGAGGACATTGAGCCCAAGACCCTGCCGCAACGGGAATTGAACCCTGTTCTGGGCCAGACCTCTGCATCAGAGTCTGCTGCTCTAACCAGTGAGCCACACTTCTCCATGTGTCATTCGGGGTAGCCAATTTAACCATGTTTAAAGGGGGATCACAGTCACTTCACTTCTGTTTAGCAGTCGTAAAGTGCACAGAGTTTTAAAAAAACAACAAGACGTATGGCTCAGAAAAAGTCACAAAATCTGTGGTAACCATGAAGAAAAAGCGGAATTGCTACATCATTTATCAACACAATTGTCCTGTGTTTAACAGTTGTTGTGTTTCAAAAACTCAACTAGTTATAGATAGATCCAGTTTGTCATTCGGTGCTTTTCCAGGCCCTGTTGTGTATCCTGTCTTCCTACGGCAATGGCTGAGTCAGAGCCAGCCTTGCTTGCCCACCTCCAGTAAGAAATAATTAGCATAATGAACTTGTCACAAAAAGTGGCTTTAATTACGTTTTTGAAATGCACAAAGCTTCACCAAAATAGTCTCACACGTTAAAATCATATTGAATATATAAACGCAGGTGTCACTGTGATAGATGGAAACAGTACCATCACCATAATGTAGCACATTGGTCTGCTCTCTGCAGAATGGATTTCCCCTTCAGCTGAGGAGCTATAGCCAGCATCCCAGGTGGTGAAAGGGCCTTATGTATTATGTACTATATTTGGCTGCCAAGGCTTTTTCTTCACATAGCAGACGTCAGAGCAAAATGTGGTCATAACATTTGACATTACAGGCCTGATTACGATGTCGGACCATTTCGGTCTTGGAACCAATCGACCTCTGGTCGACAGTCCCGACACCGCTATTACAATGCGACCGTACATGGTGCTGTCGCATGCTCCCAATTCTCTAGGGGAGCTTGTGCCGTGGCATGTAAACTGGCCGCAGCACAAACTCCCATAGAGAAATGGGAGTTTCTGTAAGCACTGCACCACTTGGCAGGCACCTCAAGGTGCCTACCACATGGTGTAAGGGTAGACAGGGGGGCACCATGGATGCCCCCTCAGCACTCAACCGGAGGCCGTGGAGGAATAGGGGCCCTGGTAGGAGCCCTAAAGTCGCTTTCCAATAGGCTTTCCATGTCGGAAAGCCCGACGGAGACAACGCCGTCCTTAGGGATTGCAGTAAGGCCTCCGAAAGGCCAACAGGCTTCTTGAGCTCGTCGGAATCCAACCGGAATGACTGGCTAGTTTCACTTACTACTTGCCGCATTGTAATGCGGAGATCCAAAGTGAAACCTATGATGTCGGTCGGAAAGTCTCTGACCACAGGTCAGAGGCTTTCCGACTGACGTTATAATTGAGTCCTTGGTGTTAGATTCAGCCTATTGTGAGTGAGACCTGAATCTGAGACTACTAAATGTGTGACTCTCACTCATGAGTGTGATTTGAGGTCTTTGACAGCCACTCTGCTCCTCTTTCCACTCACATATGTGAGGTAAAGCACGCTCTAAATCCTCATCTACTCTAGCCACAATCCTCTGCCTTCTACCCATGGTTCCACTCCCAAAACACCCCTTTTTCCACCACACCCACGGTTTCTCTGTCCACTTACTGCTCCACTCCAACCACGCTCATTATCCACCGCGCAGCCCATTTCGTCTTCCTTCACTTCCTGTGCCACTCAAACACCCTCCGCTTTCCTTAATTCTTTGCCCTGCATCTCATTTCAGCTTTTGTTACACCCAGATCTTTTGCAAGCATATGCCGCATTCGTCCAGTCCATGCAGCATTTGACTCTTTCATCTTCCACTTTCTGTTCCAGCTTTCTTTGCATCTTTCCTCAACTCTTGCCACGTTCTTCCTTCCCTCATGCCCCACACATTTAAAACCCTTTACTGTTTGTTTCTTTTTTATTTCCTCTCCACCCATATCCATTTTTACTCCACTCTTGGTTCCTTCCTTCTGCTCTTAACTTCTTACTCCACTTCATTTTGTACTCAAATGCCTCAACCTTTAGTTCCAAGTCAATTTCTTCATACCTTCTTTTACTATGCCACACCAGCTCGAAGATGAACCCAATTTCTGCTTAAACCCATGCCGCTCTGTCCTTCGTCATGCCCCTCAACCCCCCGTTTACACTTTTCCTCCAACAATTCTAGCACACCACCATTATCCAGTCACTTTCCACTTTCCTCCTTGCACCCTCTTTGCTGGCTGTGTTTCCCTTCACTCTCATCCCACTTGCTCCTCTAATCCTATCTTAGTCTCTTCTTGCCTGCTTTTCACCTCCCTTCCCTTCTTTCCCCTATTCACCTATCAGCCCTCCACGAAGCCCCAAGCACATCCCACAATTGCACACCCCACTTCACTCTTCCCTCCATGCCCTGCTCTACACTTAAGTGGGGAGGTTTGAGCTTCAACCCCCCATACATGCCATCTACTCCTAATTTCTCTCAATCCACCATGTCCCAATCAACCCCACTCCTGTTCTCTTCTCTTCTTCCATCAACTTCACTGAAACACCCCTATGGAGTAGCATCTGACCCATTTTCAAATGCGTGTGAAGCATGAGTGTGAAGCATTATATAAATGCAGTGCAGTACAGTTTACCCCACTTTCTTCCCACCTCCCTTCTCTCCACTACCCGCACCCTCTCCACTCGCTCTTCCACTCTCCTACCTCCTATTTAGCTCCCGTATATTTCTACTCTCTCTTCCTCTTCTCAAATTTACTTACTCTTTTTCACTCACACTTTTACTGTACTCCCCATTCCTCCTCCTTTGCACCCCTTCTTCTTTCTATTTCCCCCTGACCCGCTTCTGTTCACTTCCCTTCCGCGTCACCACTCCCAACGCCTGCTCCACCTCCCAATTGGCTCCATCCCGTCTCATTTACTGAACCACTTAATCTTAGCCTACTCCTTCTGAAGCCTCAGATCCCACACATGATCTTGTAGAGGTAAGGATGGATACCCCAAGTTTCAATTAGCCCAACCTCATGCCTGGTTTTTGCATTCAATCTAGTTACAACTTTTTCAGATGCTTACATTGCATTGTAGCACTTGTAATGTTCTGTTTATGCTTGAATATGCCTAACACAACTTCTAGTTCCAGAATGCAGAGTAAAAACCCACACTACTGGCTACTCATGTTTGAAGAGAAATGCCTTGACTCCTGAATGTTCCTTCATCATATGAATGCCGAATCTGTATCTGTTAACTCACTCCAATTTGGCAGGTGTCACCCTCTTTTCACTCCTTTTTGGCCTCCTGATAACATGGGCTACTATGGACTTCAGTGAGTCACCTTGTTCTCAAGCTTATTTCCCCCTTAAAAAAACTGTAGATTCTCCATTCAATTTAATGGGATTACCCTGTTAAAGTTTTGACTTCAACCTCATTGGGAATGGTAATTCAACAAGTTGGCAGGTATATGAAACTGCACACAACCACTTTCCGTGTTGCTCCATGTAAAAAGGTCTCCATGTATCCAGTTTCTTAATTTCCATTACCTACTTTGGTGCATTTTGGGTTCTGCAGTATCTGTGTGCTTTAATTAATACACCACCCGTTAACAATGATGTGTGAAGGAAAAGCCTGAGTCTGGATGCCAGTTACATTAGGCAAATTTGCAGCCCTGTACCCACATCACCCACACCCCATTCACTGTAGGACCCACGGTGACCATAGGCTTTCTCTCTTCCTGAGTTCTCGGGAGAAGGCGGGGATAGGGAATCCTACTGTGCACCACTAAATCTGCTGCCATAGCAACTTCTTCTGAGTGAATTTTAATTACTAGAGGGCGCTGAGGGTCGTGGCTGTCACTAATGGAGTTTCTGTTGTTGGTTTTTAAATGTCACCACTGATAATTAGAAAGCTGATGGCGTGTCGAGACTGTGCTGGGTCTTGCCATTGGCTGACGCAGGCTCCCTTCCTGCCAGAAAGTGTTTGCCGAGCTGGGGGAACTTTAGGGTGTGAAGAAAAGAGCATCTCTTGCTCCCGAAGCTCTTCGCTTCTGGAGTCAGCATTTTGCTGTGTACAGTGCTTAATTTGTCATTTTAATTGTAATTGTATTTATAAAGAGCTTACTACCCCTGACGAGGCGTCAAAGCACTATTCGGCGAGTAGCACGCTACTCCGGAACCCAAAAAGGATTAGTGGTGAATTAGTATAGGGAAATATTAAATTAATTTGTGCGATGTACACACAAGTCTTGAGTCTGTTGTTTGGATTGAAAAAGGGTAGGGGAGGGATAGTAAAGGGAAGGCTTTGCATTTATATAGCGCTTAGTACCCCTGATGAGGTGTCAAAGCACTTTTTTGGCGAGTAGCATGCCACTCCGGAACCCAAACAGGATTAGTGGTGAATTAGTATAGGGAAATATGAGCAGTGGACATGTGAGTCTGTTAGTTGGATTGGAAAGGATGAGGGAGGGATACAGGAGGGAAGGATCTAGAATGTGTTTATTTTGAGATCATAGCAGTAGAAGTAGGTTTGGGATGAGTAGTGTGGAGGGAGAAAGAGTCAGAGGGAAGGGTTTAGAAAGGCTTGCTTGGGAGATCTGAATAGTAAAAGAGGTTTTAGATGATGTAAGGAGGGGTAGAGAAGGAAGAGTCTAGAAAGGGTTATTTTGGGGATCATAGTAATAGAAAGGGTGCAAACAAGGAAGAGGGTCACAGCATAAAGATCCAGCACCAGATGTTTGTTAAGTGTAACAGCCTCTAAATCCTTTCAATCACCTCGGTGCATTTGGTCTAGGATGTGACCCACATACACCCCAATTAGGTGGTTGACAAACCACCACTAACAAAGGCACACAATTGACCCTGCGCCTGAGAAACACAAGCAATCTATCTTGTAACAGCAATGTTGCATCATATTTCAAAGGCAGAACAAAAGAGGGATGAAACTCTTTGGCGAGCAATTGTGTCGTGTCTTCTAAGAATAAAAAACATTTGGAATAAAAAGGTCTGTGTTTTCTACAATCAAAAGTATCATCGTTTGGTCTTTTCATTGGGAAGCTATTTGTCTTATATTTTGTGCGGCCTTTGAAATATGATGCAACATTGCTGTTACAAGATAGATTGCTTGTGTTTCTCGGGTGCAGGGCCAATTTTGTGCCAGTAATAGAAAGGGGTTTGGGATGAGTCCAAGAGTGGAGGTAGAGTATATATATTGAGAGAAGTATAGGGTGAGAAGTAGGGTAGTGCATTGGAGATGCTGAATTAGGAGTAAAGTAATACATCTAAAGATACATAAGTACATGGAAGTTATATATGTATAAGTAAGGTATTATATCTAGATTTAAGTTGTATTTAATAAACTCAAACTTTCAAGTGTTGCTCTACTTTAAGCTCATTTATTTGTTTTTATAATTATTTTTTTATTTAGTAGTGAAGCAATTGTAGAGGAATAGTTATAATAAAAATGTCCTTATTTATGCAGTGACCTTTATACATGTTAAACATAGAATGACATAACCTTAAGTAATATGTACATTTGTTAAGCAGAGCTAATGAATATCTAATTATTTATAAACATGATTATTATACTCATTTATACAAGAGATTACATATAGTGCAACCCTCTCAGGCCTGCTCAGATCCACAACAGCCCTGTAGAGGTCCTCCGTAACTCTGCTGCAAGACTCCTTTCGGCATCACAAAGGAACAATCACATCTCACTTGACTTGAAATCCCTCAACTGGCTCCCATATGCAGCAAGAATTTAAATAAAAATTGAATGCATGATTCACAGAGGCACCCTGCAGCTAAAACCACAGTAGAGCTTTCTCTGGCATCACCCCTCGAATTTGGAACTCTCTCCCCCCTGAAATAAGAATTTTAACTTAGACTAAATCTTTCAAGAATGAAGTCAAACTTTTATTTATGAACAGATTTCTAGAATAGACCTTCAGAATTCCGTTTTACGAGCATACTGTTCTCTTATCCTGTATGTATATAGACTATGTTTATTGATTTATATGTTTTTGCCTTCATTCACTATTAAAGTGCTCTGATAGCTGCAAGGGTCATGTTCGTGCTGTATAAAACTTTTCAAATTAATTAAATAAATATCTAGATACACACTTATATAATCCAAATAACTGCTTATATACACAGGGATATGCTGTATATTTATGTATGAGTATGGTGGATATGTGGGGAAGCGCCAACACTTGAGTAGGCTTCTGAAGATAAGGTAGTTATCCGTGAATCTTATGTTTGGGGGTATAGAGCTGCATAGTGTGGCTGCTTGAACAGAGGTGGATGTGCTTTGTAAAGAAACAAGTGTCAGTGCTCAAAGCTCTGCTCAGAAGCCCGGAGCCAGTTCTATTAAATGTTGGTGTTACAAATACATAGTCTTTAATCCTCCTCATGCCTCTTTAATCCACAACCAGACACACCCTTCCTCTTCACCCCTCTCTCTCAGGTTCATGCTTTCTCCCTTTATGATTTTTTTACACCTTCCTCTTCCTCCTCCTTTCCAGTATATTTGTTTTTCCCCCGCTTGCTCTTGGGCAATGTCCGATGAGGAAAAATAAGTGGAGGTCCCCAAAAATGGGTGCTGGTCAGCCTCACCTGTCACCACCAGCTCTTATTTGGCACTGGATGTGTGCAGTGCTCTACGAGGTCAAATGAATGGAAATGATTGTCATTCTGTATAGTGCTTCTTTTCAAATCAAGGAGTGTGGAAATCTAAAAATGCAATTGGGACTTGATTACGAGTTGGGCAGATTGGAATTCTGCTGTGTCTGAACTCAAAAGGCCAGTTGTTTTCAAATGTAGTTTTACCAGGTGTTGGGACACCAGACCAGTGGCGGCTGACCTGTATCGAGGGTGGGAGGGGCACAGCACAAAAAAAGGTAATAAATAAAATAAACGTACTTTCCTTTCTTGCAGCGCGACGTCCTCCTCCCTCGGGTGTCTTCTGGAAGATCTGTATCCGGAAACTGCACTACCCAATCCTGACGCTGCTCTCACAGCATTAGAGCCGTGCCACGATTGGATAGAGCGACTCATGCAATTCTCACAAGAGCACTGGAGGCCTGCGCTTTCTCTAACCCAGCTCTTTAAGGCAGCTATGTTAGGGAAGTTTAAAATGCGCATGTCTGGCTGGCCTTCCCAAGAAGATACAAGCCCATTTTAAAGCGCTCTGTTCCCTGCTGCTGCCACTCGGCAGCACTGGCCCTTCCCCATCCTGACTCTTAGATCGGACCGGGTTGCTGAAAAATAGAATGGTAATAAATAAACTTTATTACCATTTTATTTCTCAGCTCTGGGGCTTTTTGGGTGACACTCCTCCATTTAAATGGGGGAACCGGCCCTGCTCCAGACTCAATTTTGCCTGCTGAAAACTAAGGCTGGTAAAATTGCTTTAGGTATGTCTGCAACAACAGTCAAACCTCTGCCACGCCCCTGCCCAACTTTTTTCTATGCATAAGGAAAGAAAGCTCCTCCCGTCCAGCACCTTTTGCCCAGTGTGACTGGTGATACCGTACCAGGCATTAACATCCACCAGTATCGATGGCAACAACTTGAGCCAAGCAACAGATGCCATTTGGTGGGTCCATAAAAGTCCAATGGCAAAAATCATTGTGAACTCTCATCATTGGCAAGGTGTGTTTTCTTTTGAAGTCTTCTAAAGCATCATTCATGTGGCATCCTTTTCAACGTCAACGTCTCTTTGTCCAGCTTGGTCACCCCTCCATGAGTCTCAAGCCAAAAGATGGCAACTACTGATAACCTATAGTGTCGCTACCTCAGCACTAGACCTGCTGAGCTACATTGTGCATAAATACACGGAAACCCTGCCATGCTGCTACTCTAAGATAACACTGGCCACTGCTCCTCGCAGCATTCTCCAAGCTGTGCTACACCCTGCATTCTGTACTACAGACAGGATGCACCATTCCCTCACTGCCCCACCATTCTACTTCCATGCTGTGCCCTTGCCACCTGTCACGCTGCCCTTCATCCCGCTGCCATGAAGCATCGTCTACAGCACCATTGCAAGCTGCACTCCATCCCAGGCGGGCAACTAGAGCCAAATTTCGTGGGGGGCTGAAAAATATTTCGTGGGGGGGAGCGAATTCTTCCAACCATAGACAGAGTGGCTGTAAGAAGGGGTGAACACGCAACAAAAGCCTCATTTACAAGTAAATGGTCTTTCAGCGCCTTGCGTGCTCGTGACGGAACCATTCCGTCACGAGCCACGGTGGGGCTGTGCTGGTGATGGAATGATTCTGCGCCTGCGCTGAGCGTTCCATTGAGCGGGCGGGGCCGTGACGGAACCATTCCGTCACAAGCACAGCGCCACCGCGGCTCGTGACGGAGTGGTTCCGTCATGAGCACGGTGGTGCCGCGTGCCCCCCGCCCCCTAGCGCTGCGGCGGAAATACCGCCGCGGCCAAGGGGTTAAAGACCTGTTAAGTACTCGGGTGCGGCTGCAATTAGATGCTCGCCAGCCCGCGAAGCAGTCTCCGCCCGGGCTGACACACATGACGGGGGTGGAGGGGGGCGTGAGCCCAATGGGTGTTGCGCGCCTGCTCCATCCTAACCCTGGCGTCCCCTTACCTTGGCTGCCTCTTTGCATTGGGAGAGATTTTAACTTCCCTGTAGCCTGGATGATATCACTACTCGGGACTCGTCTCAACTTCACTGTTGGTTTGTGTCGGGATGGTTAAGTGGAGGAGATGAAAGGGAGTATGTACACAAGAAGAAAGTGAAAAGACCATGTTGAGGAGGATAGAGATGATGTATGAGATAGGCTGGTGGAGGATTTGAGAAATGTGTGGGGAGAAAAAGGGTGTAAGGGGCTGACAGAGTGAGAGATTGCAGAGGAAAGTGGCGTGAAAGAGAGAACATGAGGGATTGAGACAGGTGCTTCATTCACACATCATATTTTCGGAATTGAGCATTTTCGATTCTAATTATTTACAGCAAAGTCTTTGTTTTTACTCTTATTTGATGCTGCGAGCAAGCTTTGGCAAAGCCAGTAGGTCTTGTTTGTATTAGGCGTAGGTACATTGTTCTGTTATGTATCTGTATGCAATTACGAGAAACCAGAGCGGCACCCAAATACTGGTCATAGCCACCCAAATACTGGTCATAGCCACCCACTTTGTGAGGCAACGGAATTCAATTCACATGTTCTAGGTCCTCCCTAAATTACATATGCCATGTCTCTAGGAAATGATTCCTAGTTATGGTGTTTTTGGCCATGCCCCTTTTAGAGACCCGCCCGCCCCCAACCTTTGTCATCCAACTTAAAGCTCTGCGTACTTATTTGTATTACAGCAGTATCACTTCAAGTCTTTAACATGTGTATGGTTTACAAAAAAACTTTTTATTCAGTGATAATTAGAGGTGTTCCCAGACCTCAATACACCTTTATGTGGCAAAGAGCAAAATGTATAAATTAAGTGAAAGTTATATGTGTCATCTGTACTTATTTGCCCACGAAAGAAACTCATATACTTTTACTTTTACTTTTACTTTAAACCATTTTATAACGCGCTCCATTACTGGGGAGTATCCTGGCGCGAAACAAGGGAAAAAGAAACAGACATCCAGACTTTAGAGAGTGAAAAAAACAAGTCAGCTTGTACTCTTGAAGAGGTGAGTTTTCAGATGTTTTTTGAATGCAGCCACTGTTGGCATGGAACGCAGATGGAAAGGAAGAGCGTTCCAGGCCCGGGCCACAATCACAGAAATCGACTGACCACCAAGTCTGAACCGATTAAAACGTGGAAGAGTCAATTTAAATAGAGTAGAGGATCTCAGGGTACGTGTAGGAACATATCTGACAAATCTCTTTCGCAAATAGATGGGGCCTTGATCATGGGTTGCCCGGAAAGCCAGCACCAGAGATTTAAACATAATGCGCTGCCTGACCGGGAGCCAATGGAGCGTGCGCATCTCCGCGCGAACGCTCTTCCATCTAGGTATGTTAAAAAGTAGACGGACGGCCGCATTCTGAATAATTTGCAGACGCTGCACCAAGTAGGCGGGTATGCCACTAAACAGTGCATTGGCATAGTCCAACCTAGCCAAGATGAGCGCCCGAGCAACCGACTCCCTCGCCTCCCTAGGAAGTAGGGGGAAGAATTTGCGTAGCATTCTCAAGGTGGCGAAGCAGGTGCCTGTCAGCTTCTTAATGTGATGCTCAAATTTCAGGTCCTCCGCAAACCAAATGCCAAGATTTTTGGCAGGTCTCCCCATCTCACTAGGGCCGGGAATGTTAGAAGGCCACAGTGAGCTCCTGAACGAGGGGGGGAAGGTACCATAAAAGAGCACCTCTGACTTGTCCTCGTTGCACTTCAGCTGGGCCTCCGTTAACCAGCGAAATACAGAGGACAGACACAGGTGGACCGTGGATGTATCCAGATCGGCATCGGGCCAGGTAAACAGCAGTTGGGTATCGTCTGCATACCCTATGATCTTAGCCCCAAACTGTTCCGCTAGATAAACCAGGGGGGTGATATAAACATTGAACAGTAAGGGGCTAAGAGTTGACCCCTGCGGGACACCTGTGCACAGAGGTTTAGGCTTCGAGGCATGGGGAGGCAGCCAGACCTGCTGGGTCCTATTAGATAGAAAAGAGGACAGCCAATCCAGGACTACACCCCCAATGCCTACAGCCGACAGCCGGCCGAGGAGGAGGTCATGAGGGACAGTATCGAAGGCAGCAGAGAGGTCCAATAAAATTAGATATGTCCCTTATCTAATGCCTTGCCTATATGTTGTTATATGTCAGAGAAACCATACAACTCAGCATAAAAAAAGGACATTTGTTGGGGGAGGAGCACCAGCAAATATTGTTGCTCTGGGCAACATCAGCACTAAATCCAGCCCAGCATTCCCTACCTTTGAAATTTCTCAATTCCCTTACCTGTCCTTCTTGCAGAGTAGCCCCTGCTTCCATTTACCACCTACTCTCCACGGGTGAATGGGAGCTTTAAAGCCTTGGAGTAGGGAATACTGTGGATAATTCTGTATGGTGAATGCATGCCTACATAGTCATCCCCCATTGTGAGGGGTATTGTCGACTCACTGGAGAATAACAGTAACTAAGATGCACAAATCTAATAATATGAATCTACAAGATCTGAACCACGATCTATCAGACAATACTGACGACATATTGTTACCTCCCAACATTAGACAGGCCCCAAAGTGGGTGGTGGTTGGAATGACATACTGGGAACTCCAAGCAGTTACAACACCTGGTACTTGAAAGAAGCCAGGGGCATAGGCGATGGACAAATTAGCAGACACATCCAAAAGAAAATAAAAAGCATAAGAGCTGGCTGGCATGGGAGTTTGAGTTTACTAATCTGGGCTGGAAAACGAATAAAGAGCTTGGCATAAAGCGAGCTACTAAAAGCAAAAGCTAAAGCAAGGGGGAAGAGCGCAGTAAGGTGAATCAAAAAGAAGACAGTAATGCTGGAGTGCTTTAAGGACTCGGAGGTAAGGTTGCTGAAAACTGGCAACTCACTTTGGTGAAAAAGCTTGCAGAAAGAGGAAAAGCCAAGCTTACTGAGGGACCCAATCATCAATAGCTTCATGAATAGCTCCGAAACTCTGTGATTGTGCCTGGTCCCAAAAATGACCCAGAGCGGGGATATGTTGGCCCCAGTGATGGTTCAGGAATTGAGCATTGGTAGTTACAAAAGAAGCATTAATAAGGTTTAGGATATTAGTATTGGGGCAGCAGAGCTGTGGTCAAGGAGGGAACCCATCTGCTGGTTTCAAGAACAGAGTTCTGATTAGACCAGGGCTTGAACTGTTTTTACAAAGGCATGACTCCATGGTGTAGACCGTACGCAGCGAGCACTAGTCAACCTCCGGTGTTCAAAGTCCATCTCCAGATGGAGGTCTAAGAAAGCTGGCTGGGAGCTGGCTATGGGATTCTGTTAAGTGTAGCTGTAAATGGATAACTTGAGAATGCATTGGATCTGATTTATTAGCATGTGTAGGGCTCAGCAGCATGTTCCATTAAGTTTCGGGGCAGTGCTGCCGGTTCGCTTAAGCATAGATCTGGAGAGTGTGCATAGGAACCTTTTACCTGGCACTGTTTGGATTAATTATGTGGTTACTAAAATGAGTATGGATATAATGTTTATAACCACCGAGAGGAGAGGAGATGTAGCTCGAATAGTGGTGGTGCCTAGTAGGAGCTTTCAAAATTGTCTGATCTGATTTATTTTAGGAATCACGCTAAATCTGAGGGAGCTTATTTAATGCTAATAAGACTGATGACGGGTTGTAGAACCAGATGGGGAACTTAATGATCAAATAGTCAGGCAGAAGGACAGAAAGCATGTATTGATGGCTCTGTGGCCGACGCTATACATTTGGGAGCAAATTACATACGTTTTACCCATTGAAGTTAAGAGGGAGATTACTGGACTCCGATTTTGATTACTTTTTCCCAAAAATCAATTTGTGTCACTTATTTTTTTGCACTGATCTTTGGGCTGAGCTATTTTGTCAAACTTTGGCACACTGTGGATGTTTCTTAAAACAGGCAAATATGAAATGTGCCCAAAATTAGCTTTTTAGGATTTCAAGGATGTTTTTCTAGCTTAAATGTGCCCCTCCTCAAGGGGTCAGGAAGGAACGTAAGTCTTGGGGCTGGTGCACTGCTACTTCGGGTTCCTTACGGAAAGTCTCCGACATCTTGCACCCAAGAAAAAGCTATCTTTCTAGCAGGAGACCAAGGTGGTGGTGTTGGCTGGTGACAGCCTCTCGTTTCTGATGGAGCTGCATCTTCTCATGAGGCAAGCTGAAGAATTATGTACTCTCTACTTCAAGCCTGATATGAGTCTGCCTCACTGTATGCAACTCTGACTTGGGTTATTTCTTTGTAGCTGTGCTGGGTTAACTATTTTCCTGCACCGGAGCAGATGATGGTAAAGTACCAGGGCCAGACCACTTTTAGTGGTGGTGGTAATGTGGAATTTACATCAGAGGAGCCTAGGTCATGCTATCATACAGCAGCTACAGATGTGTTGAAAAATGAACAGAAGGAGATGTTTCAGACTTAAACAGGAGAGAGTTCATTCCAGGGAGAAATGCACCTTCATGAGGAGAAAGCTGGCTCATTTCTTGGACTGCAGTTTGCATGAATGAGACTGAGAAGTGTTATTCAGATATGAAAAAAGTCTGAAAGGTGTTGGAAAACTAACATTTTGTCCTTTGCATCCTTGTTTGAATGGCGAGGATCACCAGCATTAGTGTTCCAACTATTTCACCACCTTTGAATGAGGGAGAGGTGTGTATAGTATAGAAGCGGTACAAGGGGCAACTTGTGGTGGGGCTGTGCCCCTCATTTTCACCAGAGCAGGCGTTCTTGCACCTAACCAGTCTCACGTTTTTCAAAATATCATAAGAAATATACATTTATTTAATAGTACTGGGTCTTTCTGTCAGTCTTCTTCATCCATTGGTCTGTTTAAGTGTCATTCACATGTTGTTTATGGCAACCACAGCATGCAAGATGGGAAATGGGTCAGTCCATTTTAGCGATAGTTTCTTGAGTGTGAGTGACTGCCTATTGCTTATGCACAAGTGCACATCCGCTTCAAAAGTATTTGACTTCAGTGCTCTATTGGATTGGCTAATCTCTGCTTTCAGATCCTTTTTTTTTTCTTTTTTCTTTTTTTAGCAGTGGGTTGGTCCTTTTTCTTATTTTTTTGCAAACCTCTGCACACCGTGTTTAGACAGTGTCATTTTACATTGTTATTACTTTTAAACTTGTAATGCCTATTGTAAGTGGACATCCACTTAAAAACTAATTTACGTCAGTGCTGTATTTGATGGGCTAAACTCTGCTTTTATTTTAATATTTTCTTTTGTTTTTAAGCATTGGAGCTGTCCTTTTTTACTTCTTTTTTTTTTTTTGCAAACCCATTCACACAATGTTTACACAGCGGCATTTTACTTACATTTAAACTTATAATGCCTATTATATATCTTTGAAGAAAATAAATAAAATTCAGGCTTGGCAAGTCCAGGCTATTGGCGTTGCCAGTGCTTGTTATTTTTGCAATATGACAGGACTATCATCATTGTCGGATATGTAATTGCCTCTAAAGGACTGATAAAAGAAGGACCATGCCTCCCTGGAATTTCAAAGCCCTTGGCTCAGACCACTAGTTCTTCTGAACCCTGGATTCAAAGAACACGTTCTTCTAATCTATTTTGATCCGTCTCTTTCCCCGTACTCTCGCTTGTTCCGAGGTTGCTCTTGTTCCAACTTACCCCTGGGGTAGGCTCATAAAGTTTGGATTCAGGCTCCCTTTTGATCAGGTTAAAGGGGAATGGTGTGTGTGAATGGGAGCAGGAACTCTCATATGGACTGTCTATCTCCAGGGATGTTCGTGTCTTCCAAAGCACGGCGTTTGCTTCTAGTTTAACACTGCAGTTTTGGGTTACATTGGAAGGCTGAAGGAATTGAAGACGGGGCGGCTCCTCCGTTATGGCGGAGGAGCGTTGCCCCACTGCTGGACCCTGCAGACATATGTAAAATAAAATGATAATATAAGCAGTTATAAAACTGCTTTATTATCATTTTGGTTTACTCCCGCAGCTTGAGGGCGGAGTCATCAGGAGCTGGAAGAGCGGTGGGCTTGGGGCACTACCAGTGGGCTTGTCGGTTTGGCTGGCTGTCCACGGCCGGGCAAACTGACATGCGCACTTGGATATTTAAGGCTATTGCTTGGAGATATCGGCAGGCTCAGTAGCACAGGCGCCCAGTCCCTTCTGGAGCGTTGAACCAGCCTGCTCCGCCCAATCCATACTCTTCTCTCATGGTAGTTAATGCCAGCATGAGAGTAGTAGCATCAGGATTTGCGCTGGGGAGTCTGGGAGCCTGTGTGAGCATCGGAGCTGAAGAGGCGGTGGACGTCAGGCTGCGGGCAACTTTTATTTGTTTCTTATTTTTTATTCCCTCCCCCACGCTGCTCCACTGATTTCTCCTGCCTGTGGCTGCTGCTGATTGAAGATGATGGGTAAGCATTGCTTAGCAGTTCTCTGAACGGATATGACTTGACATAAGAGTCTAAAGGGAAGATTACAGGTGATTCCAGTTTCACCTGATTAGTTCACAACCTCTCCTTTATCCCCCCCCCCCACACACACACAAACTCTATCCCACAGTTACCTATACAGAAGGTACTGCATAATTTGGTTAGGGTGAAGGTACCAGGGATTACAAGGTAAACCCTAAGGGTCCCATTAAAAATGAAAAAATTGCTGTAGAGTTCAGTGACTCTTGTCCTAATTTTTCCAGGTTCTTCTTCTTTCACCTCAGACTTTCTCCGAATCTGAGGCGCTTGTCATTTCAATGCAGTTGGTAACCGGGATTATCGGCCCCACCAGAGATAGTGGGAAACCTGTAATCGCCCCGTATTGTTCGGAGCACACTGCTTGTGGCAGGAGGGAATTTGGATGTAGTTGAGGGCCCTTAGGATTGCAGTCTTTCCAGTTGTGCCAGCAGCTGTTGAGTTTGACTACTTGTTGGAACCTTCTCTCATTGAACATTAAACCTTGTTGTCATTTTCGTGCTGAGTTGTAAAGAGAGGTTCTGATACCTCCTTTCTTTATCACGTGTTCAGATAAAATCTATTGAATATGTGTGCATGTCTCAATTAATTGGCCAAAATAATAACTTGATCATACAAAATGTACTAATCTGGGCAGGGGGGGGGGGGGGTTGTTGACTTCTTGTTTCTCTATGAATCAGACCCTGTACTGCAGTACTGGTAAGCATCCCCTAAGTGCCATACAGCTAGTGGGGAAAAGGGTACTCCAACATTGAATCTCATATGGAGTCAATTGCTATTTGAATATTAATATATGTCAAGGTGAGAATTCTCTGTTTAAAAAAAAACCTTTAACATGGTACGTCTTTAAGATAAGCCATGCAAGGGGGGGGGGGGTCTTTTGAACTTACTTCTACCCATACACCTCTTGGCCCTGCAGTCATTCCTCATTCAGGTTCTTAAAGCATTTGCTGGTGCAATGGAGTCTACAATAAGCTGTTCTCTTTTCATTTACTTTACCTGAAACCAAGTGGTTCTTTTAGAAACATGTTTTTGTTTGGGGATTGTCCAGTGCTTCATGTACCAGTTCTGGTGTATGTTCAATTTTCAAATGGCACCTAAGCAGAAGAAAGTAATAAGACTTATTTTTAATATGGTTAAAGGAACATCTCTGTGGATGACACACATCTGGATTGTATGTGCTGCCTGTATCTTGAGCATGATGCCACTCAATGTGCAAAATGCAAGACCTTTTCCTCAAAAACAAATATAAATAATATATATTAAACAGGAGAGATTGCCCCTGTGTCGTTATACGTGAGTCTGAGTTTTCATAGTGTTTTTGTTTGTGCCAGTAACTTTGGTGCCATTTGACGAATCTTCATAAAACTTTCCCAAAAATAGTCCATCTACCTCAGCTCCTTCCTGGAAAGGTTTGCGGTGATCTATCAAGCCGAGCCCGAGAAAAAGAGAGGGTCCCAAAACACTTTTCCCCCATACATTTTGTATGGACAACTATACAGCCAAAACGAGTGAACAGAATTATATTTTGGCAGAAAGTGTGCTTATTGTGATTTGGTGTAAACCTGTTCTGTACTTTTTGAGAAATGAAGGTTCCAAATGTATAGATATATTGACTGTTGACTCCAGGAGACTCCTGCGGTATGCAAATTAAAAAAAAAATGGTAGGAATTTGATTGTTCAGAGGTCCTTTTTGCCTGTCAGCCGGCTTGCTCCTGTGGGCCTCACAGTCCATCTGGAGCAAGTGATCTGGCAGCAACATGAAAGAAAATGTTGCAGCCACCATTACAGGACACAGGTATTCGGTCCCCATGTCCTTAAAATGTAAAAAAAAAAAAAAAGATAGTAGGGGGCAGGGTAGGGGTACCCTAATCCCGTGGTTCCTATGGGCAGCAAAAATAAAAAGAAACAATTTGGGCCTCATTGCAGTTTCCCAGGATCCAACGCGCCCAAGGCACTCCCATGGGAGTCCTGTTGGTCAATTTTTTTTTTTTAAGAGGGGTGGAGATCTGTTGCCAATGGCTGAAGACTGGGGTCTGATCGCTTGCGGGAGGTTGAACTTACAACCTCCTTCCCTTTGCTGTGCATTGCCAAAGCCATTCACAGGAATGGGTTGGGCACAGGGGCTAGCCTCAGGGCTGGCCCTGAGACTGATCCAGCCATGTGCAGCCGAAGCTGCGTGCAGTGACAGATTGGAGCAAGCGTATCAGAATAGGATATTACTTTGTTTTTAAAAAAGTAGAAATTCTCTGGAAAAGCACTACTGTTTAAAACAAAAGATAAATTGCAAAATTTGGCAACTATATGTAACTTACATAAGTATAATTTGCACTGTTGCGATGCTCTGCTTATTACTAAACATATTACCACACTTGCGAGATCTGAAATCCGACTTATGTCCCAAATTCCAAACTCCAACTGATAGAGATCGCAGGTCACCCGGCCAACAATTTTTCACCATACACGTACCAGGCCCATAATTTTCCAATTTATCATATACATTAATCGGGTGACCTAACAACTCTACTACCAGCAACCCTGGTTCCTTCTTACTTATTTCTATTGTACCCGACTTACCAATCCACTGTTACGGGTACCTATGATCCACAATGGATCAGGGAGCTAGCTGTAAAAGAAAGGCAGGCAAAATACAAAACCCAACTTATTTCTATTTTGCATTAAATGATCACAGACAACTGGAAAGTTTTAAAAGTTTATCTAGAAATCAGATTCGAAAATCATCAAGTTTACAGTTAGAAGGCAATCAATAATCAAGATAACGAAAAGAACATAACCATAGAGAAACAGTGTCAGGGCAACCATTTATGAGTCTATAAGAAAGTTATAACAATGCGATCTACTAAATGGATTTTAGAAATTTGGATCACGAACTAGACTTTACTGTTTGAGAAAAATACTGCAAGGTAAGGATTGGAAATCCTATACATCTATAGGAGGGGAAAAAATGGAACACGCTATAGTTCTAGCATCTTTACGTAAATTCAGATTTCAGGAGAAATTTATATACCACAGTCATGTTCCGTAAACAGTATGGAGAGAATGTGTTCTAAAAGGTAGGGAAACATAGAAACATGCTAAGGAAAATATACTGTATGATTTTTATAACAGGTTGCGGAAAGCATGGAAAATTAACATATGCAAAGAAATGTCTTTATTAAAGCAAAGACAGGAAAATAGAAGGTGCAGTATAGAGTTTCGCACAATATTTACCTAGAAAGGTGTGCAGACCAACCCTGGCCACGGATCAGTCAAGGACAGGAAATACCCCAAGGAAGGACAGTCATCTATGGGACAGCCGGTGCAGATTGGACAGGACAGGAAAACCAGATTAGGATCAGGACAGGACCACCAAGGTACGACCAGCACCCGCAGTTCGGAAGCAACGCCTGCGCTCCACCCTCTCTGCAGCTATCAGTCAGAACCCCGATTGGGTTAGCGAACTCCCCAGTAAAGTGCTCCGCCAGCACTTAAGGTTTAGTAAAACCTTAGAGTCTATGGTCAAAATTCGGACAGAGTGCTTCGCAGCGCTCTGTATTCAGTCACCTATTGAGTGCGTTGGGTCAGTGACAGGTCAGCTATTCAGACAAGTCGGACAAATTCTCTAGCTAAACCTAGGCTAGTTATACTGTTTTCGGGTCAGTGTACCACCCCCCAAATGTTGCAAGTGTCAGAATCCCCAATTTCGATTGGTCCCCAGGTAGGAAAGGTCAACACACCAATCAGAACAAACTTCTACAAGCTCGTATTTGCATGTTATGGAACCGCCTAGCAGATTTGGGGTTCCCATGACCTATTCTGCAGAATACAATAGGAAAATATACAATTGTATCGAGTTAAGGACAGTTTAGCTCCATCCTTCTGGGTCAGAGGTTGTTTTCTCAGGAGCATCTTGACTGTGACTGCCAGCTGGCTGAGTTCCACTGCTCAAGGTTGCTTTCTCCCTGGCTGCGCGACATGCGCAGTAGGGACCTTCAAGATGGTTCACGTCTCACTCCGACCCCCCATTTATCGTAGTGCATGAAAAGTAAGCGAAAACAAATTAAACATAGGAAATAAATGTTTTTACTACATATCATGAGTAGCTACTTTATATTTCTTACTATAAAAATATACTATGCTATTATGAATTAGTGCAACAGACGATAACACGAGAGCATCTGCACAAGCTTCACCATGTGAGTTTTCAGACAGCCATTTTAGAGGCGAATACGCATGCGCACATTTTCCCACCAGAACTGCAACTACGTCACGTCACGTGAGTGTGACTAACGCATGCGCAGAAGCAAATTCCCAAGCGGCGGCCATATTAAGGACACGAGTTATTCGTATTAGTAAACACATAGGCAAGCATCACTAAGATACATGCATATCCAAAATAAAGGAAATTAGTAAAACATACGAGTTGTATTACAGGATTATAAATTATTCGAGGTTCTTGATTTGAGCAAGTCACGTAATATGCGAAAACTTGCTTCATCACAACCACTTGAAGAAATACTGAGACTTCCAGGCTGGCGAGCCCTTCTGTTTAGTTGTTTAGTCATTTATTCATTGTAGACTTGCACTTCTTCAGCTACTTCATCCAAAGGAAGTCACTGAAGATGGTGATACCCTCTGGCAGATATGATACCCTCTGTGCAAAACAGACTGGACGTTATAAATGGAATTTGTGGGCGACTTTTCCACATCTCCATCCACTGGAAACATCAGAGGTTCCTCAGGATCAGAGTGAGCGAGGACACAGGGATTTCAAAGTGCTGGACTTTCAGCTGCAGTCTGCCCCCAGGACGTTCACAAAATATCTGGCACTTGTAGTGACTCATCTTTTCAGTCACGGGTCCTCGTCTTACCCCTCCAGGAAGACAAAGGGCTGCTGTTGGTGGAGGCTGAGCGACTCACAAGCAATGCACTCAACCGTTCAAAGTCTTGGGATAGTCCATCAACTTCCAGAAGTACTTCAAAAACCATCTCCAGAGATTGTCTTTGTCTGTGCCCACACTCTAGGTGCTGCAGGGTCCCTTTGGCAATGCATAGGTAGAGGCCCTACTGGGGAGGTCCGTGGGAGTGAGGGAACCGGCCAAAGTGACAGCCAAGCAGTTCATGGCTAAGACGGTCCTGTATCCTCATGGTACCCCTCTGAGGGTCCAGAGTGCAAGCTCTGCAGGAGGAGCTTTGTCTGCAATGGATACAGGCAACCGGTTATTGACAGGACTAAATTAATCTGACAGCTGCAGTTAAGACATCCCTAAGCTGATTAATTCATCTAATGTATACAACATCCAAAATTCTTTTCTTCCCTCTGCTTCCAGTGGTCACAAATGCTTCCTTGGAAAATTGAGAGAACACGTACATGCGCTCTCGGCCTTGGAACTGTAGTCTAAGATGCACATCAAAACGTTGGAGCCGAAGGCACCCACCTATGCCCTGAGAGCATTCCAGAATCCGGAATAGAAATGACGGTGTTCTTTTGACAGACAATATGACAACTATGTATTACAGTAATAACAACTTGAGAGAGAGGGAAAAAGTAGGGACACCCTCAGTCAGTCTTTGTCAAACAACAGGAGAGTGTCAAAAAAGACAAAAGGATAAGCACAAAAAACAGAAAAAAAGATCAACCTATGTGATTCACATTGGAAATCATAAGGAGTTTACTAGGAAGCCCTCACTCACCACCCTGGGTGGACCACCCTGGGTGGTGACATGCTTCATCATCGGGCCCACCAGGAGAAGCCGAGTGCCTCCCTGGTGTGCTGCAACGCCAGACTACTGCGGAGCTGCGTTTTTTTTTGTGACAGTAATGTGAAAAATTCGTGATGTTAAAAATGTCAAAGGACTGTCCCATAAAAAAGTTTTATTCAATGGTCAGCCTGACAAGGTTAAAATATGTGTAGGGAAATCTGCCAATTAATGTTTTGGTTATTTCCACTTAGAGTGGGGTCGACATGTTTCTACCCTTTTATGTGTAGTTTTACTGGGCTTTCTTCAGGACCGTTGGTAGTGTACCCCGGCGGTGTGGGCGCGCTAAGGCCCACCCTAACCAGAGGACGTGAAAGTTAAAATACAGTGTAAAAAAGTTAATGGTGAGGTGCAAAAAACAAACCATAAAGTTGTGGGATTTACCTCTGTTTTAGAGGAACCTGTGTAGTTTGTAAATTAAAAGATCCACACCCCATAGGTCTCGGGAGGGGGGTGGGGGCGACAATGGCACACCGCCCGCAACGCCCGGCACCCGCTCAGCATCTAGCGTCTCCTGCAACCGGACCTCGTGGATTCTATGTATTACATCCTGAAGCTAGGCAACGTCCTCTGGCCCAGTCCAAACAAGCACATGACATTGGACATGTTATGATAAACTGAACAGTGCACTGATGGCATGACACCTGCTGAGTGTAAACAACGACTGGGCCAATGATCTATGTTCAAGGTCTGAGTCATATGAGTGGGAGCTAGAAGAGGTGCAGTTTGACGACTTGGTCAACCTGCGGGGAACCCCGATAGTTGGTATTTTCATGAAAAGGAAAAATCGCAAATGCTCTCCCTTTTTCTCCAACTTAAGGAACATCTATCACCAGAGGACTCATTATCCATACACTGGGAATGAGAGATGCTTTAAATGTTCCCTACAGAGTCTTATAACTTTAAAGGCTGTTGTGGAGACTTTCAGTTGCATACAAAGTCATCTACTGAGAAGAGTAGGATCCCCATCACAGTACAAGGTTTCTCAACCGCTCGGCATTGCTACTGCAGATTTAAGATTTAGGCACTGAAGCCTGTCCCAGAAATGCATGGATGCACTGACCAATTCCAGGGCCAGATCTACCAACACGACATATCATCTGAAATGGAGGGGGTTCTGTGCCTGGTGCTCAGAGAAAGACCTCATTCTCTGTTGAGCACCCTGCATGAACTGTTGTTGTATCTGCTGAACTTGCCAAAGTCAGGCCTGTAGTAAGGATACATAACAATATATCCAGCAGTAATATCTTACTGCAGGAAGAGACCTGGCTATGGCATCCTGTTGGCTAATTCTCTAATTAGAGACTTTCTGAGGGCTTGCTGTGGATGTTTCCACAATGAGGAGGCCGGTGCTGAGCTGGGAAGTCAACATGGTGCTGGTGAGCGCCTAATTTTGAAGACTTTCCAACCAATGACTCTCAACTTTTGTTTCTTGCTTGATAGCTGGCCTTCCTGGTGGCTGTCACCTTGGCCTGGATGGTAGAAAAGATTGAAGTATTCTCCTATGAAGACTTACATTTCACTCTGACATGCTGCTGGCACACCATAATCTTCACAGCAAGGGTGGTGTCTGAATTCCATCCCAACAAAACAGTGTCTTTGCCAGTTTTCTTTAAGTTGTCTATATCAGAGGCAGAAATTACTGCATCCACTTGCCTTAAAAAGGGCACTCGGCTACTATATCGGCAGGCCAAGACACTCTGGTCTACGTCACAGCTAGAGGCAGCCACTGCTTTGGCAGAGAGTGTCCAAGGCCACCATCGCAAGGTTATTAGCCATTAACAAATTTGCCTGCAGACAGGAAACTCCCTGGGAGAGTGCTGCTCAAAAGAGTGGAGGAATGGCCACTGCAGTGTCCCTTATTATCAATATGCTGCTGATGGGCATCTGCAAGGCGGCTACCTGGAAATGACTGCAAACCTTCTGTGAGTATTAGTGCCTGATGCTAACCTGCACCCCAATGCTGCAGTGGGGCAATTATTGTAGACGAACCTGCTTCATGGGTGTTGCAATGTTTCACTAGCCTACCAGATACCATTGCTTGCTATTTGATTCAAATCGCATGGGAATCTATGAAAGAGTCCGTGTTAAAGAAAGAGTCACTTAGCTGGAATGGTTTTATGGAGCATTTATATTTTGTATACATTCCACTTCCATTCATCCTGTTTTTGTCGGAGTCTCCTGCATAACTGAGACATGATCAAAACTAAACAAGGGAGGAGCTAGAAATCAGTGTAGGGCAGGGAAATAGGGCTACCAGTGAGCTCAAGTGGGCAAACAGGACACCTTTTGAGGGCAGTGCACAAATGTATAACAATGTTCTACCTACAGATTGCCAGCTGGACATAAGGGGTTATTCAAATAACCAGTGACTCTATAAAGGATACTATTGCTGTAGAGTCACTTGTCACAGATAAGTTGCATATTCGTCTGGGAGGCCTTTGTGTCTCTATTATGTGGTCAGATACATTCTATTGGCTAAGCATGTAGAACTAATTGGGCACTAATACATGACATTGTTCAAAATTAACTATTCATGGCAGAAGATCTTCTATATCCATGGACGGTTCTCTGGGCAAACTGGTTGTGCTTTCCTACAGCCCCATACCATGCAACCCCTTAAATAACTATGCCAGATAATTTCGTATCTCTGGGCGCTTTAATTCAACAAATCATTGCGTTCTTAAAATCGTAGTTCTAGATTAGTTTAATTGGCCCAATTGAGCACATACTTGAAAACGATGTTTGGACAATCAAAAGATTATGGATGGTAAGATTGTGTTCTGGTGGCATGTAATCATATGATAATCCCACCAATGAGGCAACGGTTAATTTTAGCGTATCACTCTTCCAGTGGTGGCTCCCCCTCTAAGGCAGAGGAGCATCGCCCCACTCCTATTTGAGCAGTGCAAAAAATAAAAATAAAATGGTAATAACAAGCCGTTATTATCATTTCATTTCTCTAGGAGGGATTGGAGCTGGCGCGGGCTGACCACAGTGAGGAGTGTTTTTTTCACTCCCAAAGTTTGCATGATTGTTTGGCCGGCATCCTTGATCTGGCCAAACAATCATGCGCACTTAGCATGTTCTACACGTGGCTGTGTTGCACAACGCTGTGTAGAACATGCCCAGGCTCCCAGGTACTGCTGAGTGGCCAAACAGGCCGTTCAGACCAATCACGACGCTGCTCATGCAGTGTCCTGATTGGCTGGGGAAGGCTGGGATGCCTGGATGCTTCCAGTACTTCAGAGTGAGGACTGAGGAGAGGTGTGCGGCGGCGAAGAAGGTGCGTTAAAAAAAAATGTATCTAATTCCCCCCCTCCACTTGCCCACCACCCCAATTCTGAAGCAGCCACCACTGCACTCTTTTTTTGCAGAGTTTTATATAGCGCGAACTAGACCCGAACCGAATCAGGTATCAGAGCGCTTTACATATTTTCCAGTTACGTTACATGAGGACACACTTTCATTTTAGGCACGGGGAGAATAAGTGATTTGCCCAGAATCACAGGAGGTTTTGGCGTTGTTACCGAGACTCGAACCCAGATCCCCAGGTTCGAGGTCGAGCGCCCTAGCCGTTAGGCCAACTCCTCTCCCCGCTACATCTGCTATGACATAGACGCCGGTAGCTTCGCGTTGTAGCACTGGTGCTCATTGGCTTTGCACTTACTTCTGCTCTGCGGATGCACTCAGGTGATAATTAATGCTGCATTTTAAGTATTCAGTTTATCTTGTTATTACCGTCTTTGTTTAATTAGTCATATGGGCCTAGTTTAAGAGGATGCTAAATAGATGTAAGCTTTTTTTGGTGTTGTTCGCAATGCTTTTCTTCTTACTTTGAGTGTTGGATTAAACACTGTGGAGGTCCCTAGGCAGTCGAATTTCGGGCCCCCCCTAGCAAATTATCTCCTAATACCCAGTGCACTGGATATTACTTTTACAAACTGCCAGCTGCCAGAAGATGAGCTTTTAAGAGACAAACTGTTTGTGAATCTGATGTCTTTGGTTTATGTACTTTAGGCTGTTAATGGGTACATTACATTAATACAGTACTTTCTCTACAGAGTCTTTAATGTAGAGTTTTTGTTTCTTTGAGTCGATTCATTTTTTTCTGTCTTTTGGAAACAATATTTAAGAAAGATTGATGGTAATTTCCCTTCAAGATCAAGACTTTGCCTATTTGGTATTCTGGAACTGTTTACCTGACACTTCTCCTGCTAGCCATCCGTCAGAATGGCCTCCAGATGGTAAGGCAGTGTTCCTACCCCAGCCCCGCTCCGGCAACCACCCCTTGCAGCCGCACCCACCCAGTCTCCAGCCCAGACAGCTAGCAAAGGTTCTCTGCGGCTCTCCTCCCTAAGATACTTCTACTGCCTACATTTGCGTGCTTTGCATAAGTTCAGAATTTAGCTCTCCATTAGGACTATCTATACTACCAAACAGGGGTTATGTAGGAATGGTATTGTCTTGCATTAGGACCCCTGACACCCTGTGCCACTGGTGTATGAGAGCCAATTGGGCTGGGCTTATCTACATTTGTGGAAGGAATGTTGTAGGCAGACTAGGTTTGTCTCGCAGTCTCGCATAAATGGTGAGCAGACCTACCAACTTTAAAACATTTTTATTTTTCTTCATGCGAGAGGGTGCTGAGCTTGGCAAAATGCATAGCTTTCAGACAACACAACCTGAAAAAAATGGAGGTACATTAGAGGGGGCAGAGCTTTGCACTTGTGCACTGCCACTCTTGCGCTATCTGTTACTACTATAGACATAAGGTGTCATTTCACTGGAGTGCACATGCGTTCCAATGCATGCACGTACATAAATACGTCATCAGGCACGCTTGTCTTGGTAAAACTATACATCATCGCTTTTATTAGGTCGAGTGCATGCACTGTCCTGCGATCCATGCTGTATTGGAGTATAGACTAGCCACGCCCACCCTCCGCCCATATTTGTCATTGGCTTGTGTCATCGTCGTTCGTAAATGCTGGCTTCTGATTCGTTAATAAGCTTGTTCAGTCCCTCCGTAGTACCACCTTGTCTTCATTCGTAACCTCCCATGAAAACTGGCCCTTTTACTTCGGTTGCTACACATTGAGTCTTTTTTAGTCTGTAAGCACTATTTTCTTTAATGAGTTTCTCCTACTGCAGGCATGTCATGCTTTCCTGCAACATTCAGCATGCCATGCATGCTTCCACTTTCTAAGCATCCCGGGACAATGGCGGCTGCTTCTTTGCATAGGTCTCGGTCTCGCATTTACAAGAGTTTGAGCTATTGGCATTGTACATGGCAATGCCTTTTTATTGATGTGTTAATTATCAAAACATATAAATAAAAGGCATTATCATTTACAATGCCAATAGCTTAAACTCTGGCAAATGCGAGGCCTATTGCATTGCAAATGCTTGTTTTTACAATGCCGCACAGCGTTGGCACTGCAGAGCATCGTCAAAAAGTACTAGCAAAGCTAATAAATCCCAAAGTAAGACCTATTGGTTTTGCCAGTGCTTGTTTCGAAGTTAATACTCCTGACCCTCCTCCTGTGCACCATCACGCTGATTCATCAAGTCTTGTACCCGAGTCTTCTCACTTTCACCAGGATGTTTGGAGCAGGCACTTCACACTTGGCATGCCATACTCTGTTCTGGAATGCTAATTTCATCCTTCATGGCCCTTGATTCTGAGACTCCACATAATACTCATCTTCTCCCATTGCACTGACCTTTGCTTTTTATGCCGAACGGTTTGAAGCACAAGCACAAGGACCGGAGAAAGCCCCTGTCTTCGCATACAGTTTGTTCTGATGTTCAAAATAAAGCCATGAAGCAAATGTCCACTTCTGCTTGTTCTCCAGGTCCTATGGCAGGTCTGTAGTGTTAGAAATACTGTTGTTGAAAGTCATTGTAAATGTAAAAAAAATGTAACTGTAATGCCAAGTCAAAGGTATTTGGTTAAGAAAAAATGGTACTAGATCAATAGAGCAGGTATTACAAGGCATGATGACAGTGAAAACAAAAAAGGTCCAGGGCTAAAGGGTGTAGAAACTCGACCACAAACGTTTTTAAATGATATAGCTTAGCAGAGCAGATATGCGATTTAGCACCTGGACATAACCTGGTGCAATCGTATCCTATGCTGTGGGGCATGAGACAAGCTCTCCTACATGCACTAAGATGATACCTAGCACCAGGCAACAAAGAGGGACCTACACTTTGCTACAAACAGATAACTAGGCCTGGGTGGAGTTTGTGGAGTTCTGCAATGCGGAACTCCACGAAGTGCCCAAAAAACTCAACCGGGAACTTCCGCA
This sequence comes from Lissotriton helveticus, assembly GCF_964261635.1. NCBI lineage: Eukaryota > Metazoa > Chordata > Amphibia > Caudata > Salamandridae > Lissotriton > Lissotriton helveticus. The sequence goes on from NC_136057.1 coordinate 1,864,967,477, forward strand.
AATGGCAGAGTGCGTTAGGTTGCGTGGCTCGCACTGGTTTTTAGCAGTAGGAGTTTGTCCTGCGATGTAAAATCAGTGTGACCAGCACCACATGCAGCGCAAGAGGGTGCTGCTTCTTTCTGCTGCTCGAATAGATCTTCTACTTGAGCGGAAGCTTCCTCAACGTGAACGGGAAATTACTCAACGCTGGCGTTAGCGACCTGCTGCAACTGCGCACTTTGAGAAATCTCGCTGGGAGGTTGTTTACTGTATGATTTTTCCTCGTTCACCAACTTAACTTTGGCGAGCTGCGCAAGAGGAAAAACTCCACTTCGCGGAGTTTTTCAGAACTCTGCGCTCTATGCAGAGTGGGCAAAACTCAGTGAACTCCGTTCTGCCGGAGGAACGGAATTAGTCGCCCACCGTTACAGATAACCTACCGACCCAAACATGGCACACATCGCTAAGCAATCAAAGGAAGCTCCACACTCCAACATCTAATAAAACGATATCTGCCTCATTTAGGGCTTAATTGACACAAGAGTGCATTTTGCTTGAGTAATCAGCCAAGGCCTATGGACTGACTCGAGGATACAGAATGTGTCTTTTCCAGAGCCATATTTTTTATAAAAATCACACACAGTAATTTAGACTTTCCAGTTTCCACTCTAGGACTGGACGGACTGGGATTGCCTCGGCGATAGTGCGTGTCCCTTCTGGGGAGGGTGTACCAGAGATCGGACACAGTTACATAACCTATTCCCTGTGCACAGAGGGGATTAACATTGAAGCCCAGCGCTGCTCTCACCACTGTGTGAAAGATGATCGAGATTAGTGCAGGTGTGAGAAACTTGAACCTCTTGGGCTTCCGTCAGCAGTGTCCAGAATATCCAGCTGCCGCACGTTGTCGTGAAGAGCGGTGCGTCTGGTGGGCTCTACTGAAGACGTGCAGGGATTGACCTGGTTTGAGGCCCAGTGGATGGGTGCTTCGAGGTCAAAGGATCTAAATCGCGAGATGGTGTTAGAGAATTTGGGGGTGAAGAGCAGTGATGTAGGGTCTGCTCAAGGAGTTGAACGTAAGGGGTACAGAGTGAGATAGTAAGTGCTTGGAGTTGAGGGACTGGACTGTGGACTTGTGTGTGAGTCCTACCACAAGGAATGCGGCATTGGTTCCTGTGTGCTCTGAACCTGCCTGCCTGAGGTCAGAATGGAGGCAGAGAGGAACAGCTCAGGGGTTGAACAGTTGTCGAAGGGAACGGCTTCTACTGGAGTAGGATGGAGTGAAGTTGGATACCAGTCCAATGACAGTCCTTGTGCTGAAGATGACGTTATTGGTTGGGTTGTTTGTCAGTTCCAAATGGAGTGTGGGGTAGAGACAGGTCCAATGGATTTTGAGAAGTAAGTAGGGGAGACACTTGAGGTGACGATGCTGTTACCATGCAAGTGAGTGGACCCATGGTTTCTTACTGAGAGGGAAACAAGATGGCGTACTGAGAAAATTAAATAGGCTTTTTTCGGTACGATGAGCGATAAGAAATTTATTTCTGTTCTGTATAAGTGAGTTCAGTGGCACACACCTTTTGAGACATTTAATTCTTCACTGTTGGAAATACAGGGGACAGAGAGGTAAAGATGTTGTTTACTTGGTTTATCAGAAAACAAGGGGCCGCAGATGGAGACATGAGGCTTGTTCAGTTTCTCAGGTACCTGGATTCCAGTTGCCCCCAGGGCAGGCGTAAGATTAATAGGTAATTTAACTGAGTCTTCGTCTGGAGAATGACTTCAGAAAACCCTCCGGCCTCCTTACTCCCACACCTCAAGGGTTGCATCTAAAAGACTGAGTTGTGCTCCCCGTAGCACAATGAACACTTTGCCTCTGGGACCGGAGAGCGCATCAAGCAGGGCACTAGCAGGTTGGGATGCTTGAGCCATCCTGATCAGCAGGGCCCTTTTATGTACTTTGCACCCAGCCTGAGCCGATCAATGGCGCTCGGTGAGTGTGGCGAACAGCGATAAGTGGAAACCCCCGGTTAGGGCGCTGAGTGACAGCTTTGTGTTGGCTCCATTCCACTCCTGATGCTTTTTGGCCTTTTAGAGCTGGAATAAGCATAGCACATCCGGCCTGGTGCCAGGAAGGTATTGTGGGAACACCTCCACATGGCCAGCACTGTCTGATCGCTCAATGACTACCACAGATAGGGAATATTGTAGGCTTTTTGCAGATGAGAATGTCAACCATTTGTGGTGTGTATTCCTCGGTGCTCTAAAGCCTTTTGTACACATCTTAAAACATAATGAAATGAAATGAAATGAAATTTGATTTATAAAGCGCATGGCTGCCCTAGAGCGTCCCAGCGCTAACTGACTAATAACAGAAGACTCTGAGGATATAGGGTATTATGAAGTTTTAGGGAAAAGAAAAGTTTTAAGAGATTTTCTGAATTTCAGATAAGAGGATTCCATCCGGATATCCCTGGGAAGAGCGTTCCAGTTTTTTGCCGCGTTCACAGAAAAACGGCGGCCTCCAGCACGGGCCTTCCACACTCTGGCGACAATAGCAAGATTGTCCCCATCAGACCGTAGGGCCCGAGCCGGTCTATAGGGACAAATCAGATTTCTCAAGGCCGGTGGGCCTTTACCTTGCAGTGTCTTATGGGTAATGCAGAGTGATTTGAATGTGATTTGCTCCTGAACTGGGAGCCAATGCAGGGCTCTCAGCAATGGTTTGGCAGAGGCTCTTCTTGGCGCCCCCATGAGCAGCCTAGCCGCAGCGTTCTGCACCCGCTGCAAGATGTTAATTGTGGCCTTTGGTGCAGCCAAGAGAAGAGCATTGCCGTAATCCAGTCTGGATAAAATTAGTCCCTGGATTAGTAGCTTCCTGGATTGAAAAGGCAGGAGGGGGAGAACTTTTCGTACTACACAAAGCAGGCCAAAACATCCTCCTGCAACTTTCTGTGCATGGGTCCTGAAGGTTAATTGGGGTTCGAACCAAACCCCGAGGCTTTTAATTTTCTCCTTTGGTTGGGGCAATTCACCCATGCAAGGCGGCCAGTACTCTGTGGGCAGGGATGTAAATTGATGGCCCAAAACCATAATCTCGGTTTTAGCCCCGTTCAATTTGAGCTTTGAGCCGGTCATCCAGGAAAAAATTTCAGTTAAGCAGCTCGAGAGGTTGTCTGAGCCTCCCCCCTGTTGTGACAGCGAGACGACTAGTTGGGTGTCGTCTGCGTAGCTGATGGATTTAATCCCAAAAGGGGCTACTACCTCCTCCAGCGGGGCCATATAAACATTAAACAATGTGGGACTCAGGGAGGATCCCTGAGGGACCCCACACTGAAGGGGTGTAGACTTTGACATGACACCATTTTCCCAGGTCCTAAAGGAACGTTTGTTCAGGAAGGAATCCAGCCATCTAAGGGCTGACCCTCCAATGTCCAATTTAGCAAGACGGTGGACCAATGTTACATGGTCCACAGTATCAAATGCAGCGCTCAGATCCAGGAGGATCAGGGCCACTGATCCCCCTGAATCTAAGATGCATCTGGCCTCTTCCGTCACTACTATGATGGCTGTGTCAGTGCCCTGTCCTGGGCGGAAACCCGTTTGGGAGTCGCTCAGTAGGCCATTACTCTCCAAGAATCCTGAGAGCTGGTGATTCACCAGCTTTTCAGCGATTTTGCCCAATCCAGGTAGCAGAGAGATCGGGCGAAAGTTGGCCAGGTCGGTGGTGTCTAGTCCCGGTTTCTTTAGGAGCGTTTTAATTCTGGCCTGTTTCCAGCTCGGGGGGACTATGCCATTAGTGAATGAGGAGTTTAACAGATCTGTGGCAAGGGGGGCAATAGAGCTCGCAATTTACCAGATAGATGTTCGTTCAATTCACTTACTTGGATGACTGCAAAGAGAGTGTCGGGTGGGTTGTTCGAGGGTGGTGGGAGGGTTGAAATGACCGGGGTTTGTTTAATTGCGACAGTTCTGATCGCCACAAAATGTAAAATCGAGATGACGATTCAAAATATTTGATCTCAGCAGACTTATGCATGTTTTTACTTTGCTATTATGACCTTGAAAATGATTGTAACTGCTTTCCATACTATGCTAATAAACAGATTTTCAAAAAAAAATAGAGCTCGCAATTTGTTTGAGGATGTGCATAGGCGCTGGGTCAGAGGGAGAGCCGCTATTTACGGTGGAAAGAGTATTACAAAAGTCTTCCCTGGTAATGCATCTAAACACATCCAGTCGGGGACCCGTTATTGAGGCGCCTCTGGAACTCACAACATATACTCACCGTGCTCTTCAGTAGTGTGGCCTGGACGTGTGGCTCATAGCTCACCATATGCCCATCAAGTGCAATCCCTAATTGACAGATGCTGCCAGCAATGGGGAGTAAGAACAGTGTGTAGGGCGGGAAAACCAAGCCGAGGTTGGTTTCTAGTGGATACTTCCCTTTGTGGACTCTAGTTTGTTTTAAAAATAGACTGCAATGAGCCGGAAGCCATCGAAATGTTCTGAAACAGCTCTTCAGTGCTGCACAAATAACCACCAGTGATGGTGACTGCTCATGTTGTTTTCTTGGGTGTGGTATGTCTGGAAGAAAACTAACAAGTTTGTTGCTACCCATAATTTTTTAGCAAGGTTTTTCTGTTGTGTATTTTTGCTATGGCGAGTTTTGTAAGATTTGCATCTCTGCCACTTCTTTGTGCACATTAAAAGATACACTCCAGATGACTTCTTAGCTCCCTTACCTGCTGGCAGTGTAATGCTCATTCCTTTGAGTTGCTGTCTTGTGTCTCCTGCCCTTCTTGCTCACAGAATATTCTGTGCCGGGTGGTATAATGCTTATTCCTGTGGGTTGCTCCCTGTCACTGCGCATCAACTCCCGAGAGCATATACAGGGCTGGACTTATAGTCACTCAATCCTGCGGTTTTCTCCCTTTGCTCGTTGAGCGTGAAATTGCCATACACCTTAGTGCTTGTACCGTATACCGATTCCTATGGCTTACTTAATTCTTCTCCTAGGTGGAGTTGTCCGGCATACAGTAGGGCGGCTCATATAATGGTTTGGTTACTCCATAGGCGAACCCTCTGACCATTTTCTTAGCAACTTGTTCAATGTCTATTTTATGGGTGCCCCCTTCTGCTCCTAGCTGGACTCCTCAGAACATATACCATGGCTGGATGCATAATGTTCATTCCTGTAGATGTCACCTCTGCTGTTTCTAGATGGGCTTTAGAGCATATCCTAAAATGTATTTTTAAATGTGCTTCTTTCGCCTAAGGATAGTGATTTACGCTCCATAGTGAATGTGGTTTCAACAATATGATACAAACCATAGTAAAGATGGTGGGGATCCTAATGGCCGACTGGATCCATTTTTGCCATGTTCTCATAAACTTTTATATATACACACCTACACGCATACTGTGACATGGTTTTAGGAGCCTCTGCTGTACACGCATGACATCAAACTGCATTCCGCCTAGACCATACTGCCAGGGCAGTCTTAACAGCATTAAAGGCCCCCAGTCAAAGCAGGTCACTGGGCCCAGCCTACACAACCATTTGCAGGAATAAAAATGTTTAACGGAAAATGAGTGTTAAATTAATGGGGCCCCTAAGCTCGTGGGGCCCCTGGGCAACTGTCAAGCGTGCCAATGTGTTAAGACTGCACTGCATACTGCAGTCACACACTTCGGTCTATCTGGACACTAGCAGTGAATGCTTAACCCCTTGCATGCGTCGGACGGCCGCAACGTCACAGTAGGTGTGTGCAGAGGACGGCCGGGGGCCGTCCGAACTCCATCCACTCATTATTTCCCCAGCACTGTGGCGGAATTTGCGCCGCTGTCAAGGGGATAATAGTCCTATCTCATGCATTTTTTGCTTGAACTCACACCACACTCCAGGGACAAATCCCCACTGAAGCACAACTCTAGTCCTCACTCATGGCATTGACAAACCACCCGTATAGGCCTCATAACAGATACACACTTTTCCTGCAAAAGCACTCACACAGAGTAGCATTCTACCCCTCTTCAAATGTGCTTCACTGGCTATCTAACTCTATAAATGCATCTGCATTTCAAAAGGTCCAGTAATATATATTAGAACATTGGAATGTTGCGTGCCCCATTGAAAACAATGGAGTGCTCTGGGCTTCTAATGGCCGGTAGAAGCCAGAGCATCAACATTCCAATGTTTGTCTATACCAGCAACAGCTGTGAACAAAGGCCTCCCGGAGCATGAGGGGATTTGATCCCCCTTGGACTCTGTGAGGCCTTTGTTTTACAAATTAGAACATTCTGCTCTCTAGGGGCGGAATGTTCTAAGAGCCTTAGAGCCTTCTGTAGCATGCTCTACCAGCCATTTAAGGCCTGCTCCCTTGTTAAAGGCCTTCGCCGCAGTCCTTTAATGCTGGAGCAAGCTTTAAATGGCCGGTAGAGCCGGCTATGGCGGCTCTAAGGCTATATTATGAGTCTTGTGGCTATACGCTCTCAGTCTAGCCCGTTTAGCAAGGCCTTGTCTGGGACCTTAGTATAACACTGAGTCTTTTGATGGCCAATTGCAGAGGCACCTTTATGGGACTGCGTCCACACTAGTGGGTCGAAGGAGAGAGCTGACCACAGGAGCACCACATCTGCCCAAGTAGTCGCTTGCCAAGGAAGGGCTACTTTATTGAGCGGCAAATGAAGATGCAAACTGGTCAAACATATCAATTGTGGTTTTTTTTTTAAATGATTGTTTTGTTGTTTCAAATTTATAGGATTCTGTCTGGCACCATTAGGGTACAGTCCCGTGTCAAAGACAAATTGGTTGCCCTGGGATGTTTTCCCTGCTGTTCGCTGATCATCATTTGAACTGTCAAAGTTTCAGTGTAGATATTTGCTCAGCAAAATAATGGCAGTGTTTGCATCATATAATAAAACATTCTAATCTCTGTAATTGCTGTTTCAGGTCCCCTCACCAGCTGTTAGACCACGCAGAAAAACAATGTTTGCCATTAATGATTTACTTGTAATGTCTGCTTAATTTCCTGCATTCCTTTGTGCCGCCAATAAATATTCTCAGCTCTGCGGGCTCCCTCACCCAACCTCCGCTCGCTGTGTGTGAGATCCTACTTCTAACATGATGTAAGCTTTCAGAGTAGGTTTCCTCAATGGCAGGAGGACCTGTGGGGTGTACCCTTTAGAAAATAGCCACACAAAACAACATCTTTACCTATTTTGTGTTATAATAGTGTAGTTTATTTGGTGCAGACTTTGACAATCTCGGGCTCACTGTGCCACTGGATTCAAGCTAGCCTGGCTGATATGGGCTGATGCCCCGAAACCGGTCCAAGGATGCTTGTTTCTGGTCCAGAAAGGACCTGGCTTGGCAGTTCAGACTGGACTGTTCCCATTAGGAGCAGGGTCAAGACTGATTTGCATATGGCTGGAACCAAGCTGGGGTGGCATGGTGAGCAAAAGAACGATGGAAGCCCCATATCTCTTGGCTGGGGGTGAGTGTTTAATTTGTTCTGCATTCTGTCTATCATTTGTGTGTCTTTGACTTTGACAATCTTAACATTATTTTTACTGTCTGAGAAGGGAGAAAGAGGGGCCTTGGAGGAGGCTAGGTCTGAAGATGGGAACTGGTCACCTTTGGAGAGGGATGATCATAGAGAGGGAGGTACTGCCTTAGAGCCACTGCTACTGATCCCCTCGTTCCCAAACAAAACAAACAAAAGCTTGTGAGGATGCTGCCCGTGTCCTAGGGTGCTCCCAGAACCCCTGATAAAAGCAAGCTGTCCAGATCCTCCACACACAAGCTGGAAACCCACTCTGTGCATTAGTTTCCAGCTCACCTTGTCTTTCCAGCTCATCTTCCATTTCACAGTGTGATATTGGTTCTTCACTAGAAGGGTTACCACTTTCCCAGTGAAAAACACTGGTCCTGGTAAGTTTCTGCAAAGGCCCAGACATGTTATTTAAATGCAACTTGAAATAAAATTGCTTATTTTCATTTTCAACATGGTCTTCCTGTCTTTGTTTACTTTAATGATCAGTATGGGTCCTTAAGGTAGCTCTAGAACACTTCTTAACCCCTTCCATGCTGATGACGAGCTCAGCTCGTCATCAGCCTTACCTACCCTGTGCGGATGACTAGGTGAACTCGTCACTCAACATGTTGATTTTGAAAATCCAGCACACAGCGGGAAAACCGCTAGCGTGCAAGTGGTTAAAGTGCTTTCTTACCTTAAATTATGTTTAAATGTGTATTGATAAGGTGGAAAGCCTGTTTACGTAAATCTCCGTTTTTTATGTTTGTACAGGCCTGGACATTGAAATACTGGCCATGCCTTTGAAAAATTGGCCAGGTGGCAACCTTATTCACTGGGTGTCCGAGTGAAGGAAAGTACATTACAGTGGCACCCTTTAGGTTGGCAGATGATAGATCTATTGTTTTAGAGCTGAAATGTACTTTTTTAACTCAGCAATTCTAATAAAGGTGCTCGCATGTGAAACACATGTTATTGCAAACACAACATTTTCACAGGCATGCATAAAAGGAATTCGATTGACTGTAAGGGCACAAATGAGTGATCGTTCGTCGTAGGTTCTGAAAATATTTTGTGTTTGATGTTAATCTTTGTGTATTATTTTTGATACTGCTATTATAATTTTTTATTTTGAGAGAGAATGGACGTGGAAGATGTCCTGATCTTGCTAACCCTAGGCAGGAGTGTGCGGCTCCCACCAGCTGCATGGGAGATGTTTGCAGATTTCTGAAGCCTGTGGCGCGGTGGTTGGGTGCCGGGAAAGGCTTTAGTGGAGAAGAGAGGCCAGGAGACTGCTGGAGGGGAGTGTCCGAGGCTGCCACCGGGAGTGAAGATGGGGCGAGGAAGAGAGTTCATGGGGAAGGGCGGAAGCCGCGGGGGACATGTTAGCTGGATGAGAGGAACCCACGGGGTGAGAGAGAGAGATGGCGAGGCTGCAGTAGTGTTCCGCCTTCTGGGCAGGGGAGAGGATATACACTGGCTAAAATACACTATGCGGTACAGGCAAGAGGGTGAAAGAGAGACCAGCAGCTTAGCATATGTAGAATAGTCACTGTTTGCCTCTTTCCTCAGATTTATCATAGCATGGCAACTTGTTTCAAGACCCCTTAAAAATACGAGGTTAACAATTTGCACAGGTTTATACGCTGTTCTTTATTGGACCCAGTAGCGCCGACAACTTGAAGAGTGGGGAGAAACCGAGTTTAAAATAAGAGTTCTCGACAAGAACTAACTAAAGAGTGCAAGCACAGTTGCAAGTACAATATCAACACGTTTTGCATCTAAAACACGTTCTGTGACAGGCACAGAGATGGCCTCTGCCCCCATGCCTCAACTCCCCCCTCCTCTCCAAGTCCCTGACCCCACGCCTGCAGTAAACAGTTACAATGCTAGTCACCAGAGCCTGTTTTCGCAAACAATGCTATTGACAGTTCACCTGATTACCTATATACAATGTGGTGAAACGTTTGTTACGAGTGAGATGAGAGTGCAAGGGAGCGATGGGTTTGCACAAGAGGGAATGCGGGTTCCACCCCTTCTCACCCCCACCCTTTCCTTTTTCTTCTGCAACAACAAAAGCTTCCTGCCTGCCCTGCAACACACTCACCGGCTTCTCCCGGTGCGGCGGCTACTCCTCTCGGCGGCTGGGCTGCGGGGCTCTATGGCTGCCGGGACGTCCTGGGAGGCGGGGTGGGCTCCCGTCCTCCCTCTCCTCACCGACGACTTCCGCTTCGGGCTCTTGAGAGCTCCCCTGGTGCCGCGGGCGGGGCTCTCCTTAACCGGAGCCGCGGAGGGGAGGCACGGATAGCAGGACGCCTCTCTGGGGGGCACAGAGTGAGGGAAAGCACATCTGCCTTTGTCCGAGGTCAAGAAGAAATGCCTCGGAGAAAGGCACCGTCATTTTGCGATTCGGGGGCGTGTTTTTTAGGTTTGAGTGACGAATGACGTCATAGATAGAAAGAACCTAAAAAACACGCCCCCGAATCGCCAAAAGACTGGGCTTAAAGGAAGTGACGCCCCTCTCCTCAAATGGCTGGCCAGCATTTACTAGGCCAGCCAATGGAGAAGAGGGGCAGGTTCCAAGCCCTCGCTAAGAAACATAAAATCTTCGGCTCCGCCCACTGCTACGCAGTGCAGCGGTCCTCGACCTAAAAATGGCCCACGTTTGCAAACTGGGGCTACTTTGAACTTGTGAAGACATGCAATGTATGTGGGTCGGGAGGTATGTGCGCTGCACCCGTTTGTACTTTCTGCATAAACATGCCCACATTTGACCTCTCGGGCCAGCCCTGCCAGATTGCACAATAGGCCAGTCCAGCCCTTGTGGCTAGCGCTTAATTTAGTTTACAATAGTTTAGGTGAAGTAAACCACCCACCAACTGCTACACATGTGTGCGATATATAGAGATTGTGTAGAGAGGAAATCGTGCCATCAAGTTTGCCTGTTTTCCCTCCTATGGAAAGGTGCGTTGCAAAGCTCACGCCATATAGGTTATATAATAACCTACACATTACGTGGCGAAGGTCACATCTCAAGTTCATTTCCCGGCGGTCTTGTTGGGCCGCATCCCTCCAGAGGCGCGCCTGCCTGGGGGAGGGGAAGGGCGGGAGGGGGTCTTCCAGGCCTCGCCGCCGCCGGCGGGAAGCCCCGTGCTTCCCTGGCCCCGGCCGGGAGTTCATTAGCGTCCTCCGACCGCGGCCTTTGAAGCGCCGAGTTCCGCCGGAGGCGGCAGCACAATAGCAATTTCACAGCCATCGCTCAAGCCTGCCTTTCACACGCCGCGGCGCACCCCCTCTCCTTCATCTCTCCCCCCTCTCCTCTATTTTCTGGGATACAAAGCGCCAGCGCCGAGCTAAAAATAGCCCCGAAATCTTGAAAAGAGCGGCAGCCGCTGACAGGAGCGCCCGCCGCCTGACAGCTCGCGCCCAGGAGCCCGCCGAGCCACTTAGAAGGATTTGGCAAATGAAGTGCTGCTGCCCTTTATTTCGGGATTAATGCGCGAGCCCCCTGCCAGGTACACCTCTGCTCCCATCGGGACCGATAAGAAGGGGCGCTTCTCCCTCCCAAAAGGGATTCTCAGGCGACAAGAGCAAGAGGTGTTCTCGTGAGGTAGTGCCGTGGGTTGAACGCCTCCTCCAGAGACCTTTATGTCACGACTGCGGATTCTAGCAGGGCCGACGTCACGTGACCGAATAATGCGAGGAACCTCATATAACAGGAACACAGTTTTCAACACAATAAAATAAACTGCAGTAGTGTATTTCTGGTAATTTGGTCATAGTAACAGACTGTACTATCTTAGAGATTCAGCATTCATTGTGCGTTACAACTTCTATCTTTATAGACCAAATGCACTTTGTCGTTGTGCTTGTTGTCATTTTACTCTCAATAAAATTGCCTCGTGCAGCCATCATGTTGAGACAGAGTTTAGTCGAGATTGTTTTCTAAGTTGCTGCTTTTCGAGCACAATGATGGTGAACTTTACAAATGGAGCAAAGGATCCACTTGTATGCCCCTACTTGTACGTGTCATCTCGAAACATGAGGTACCATGCAACAACGCCCTAATAAATTATCAAATGTCGCGAAGTTTGTGACCTCAGTTTGAGTTAATGGTTATCCACAGTTGTCTTAAATCTAAAAAATGTCCTCGCATTTATCAGTTGCATTTACCTGGTTTATGTATCTGCCACATCTCATGGGTGCTTCATTCACTTTTGGTGACCATGTGTCTACCAGCCTACCTAGTCTTGAGCCGCATTGCTTTGATCTTGCTTTGATCTTCCACATTAAGTAAGGCCTTGTTTGATGTCAAGGGTCCCTCCATGTTTTCCACTGTCCTTGCATCAGTGTGTCCATCAATGAGACCTTGAGTTGAGCTACTGGTGCCTTTCCCCACCAATGCACTGGAGCTTTCCAGTGCACGAGCCTCAGAAATATTACCGTTGTGCTCTGAAGCTAGCAGACTGTCGCTTAAAAGTGATCCCCAGAGCAAATAGTACATCGAGGGCATTGGGTCTTCCACACCTTGGTCCCTGTTGGCATGCCGTGCATCACTTGGAAACAGAGGTTAAATGGGGTCAGAACCCCAGGGTGAAGAATCTATTCCGCAAGGTAGTACCCATTATGAAAGGGCTCATGAGGGGTTCATTCGGTAAAGAGCTAGAGTCCAGGGGCTTCCCTCCGCATGTGCAGATGAATATTAGAGGCCAATAGCACGGCCCTTCCAAGATTGCTTCAAGTTGATACTTCAACTCATGACTCCTGAAGGAAGTGATCTTTTTGGGCACCATATCCTCCTCCACCTCCTAAGCTTACAAGATATTATAATACGGTGGACACTGGTAAGCCAGCTCAATGCTTTTGTTCCTTCATATCTGAAATCTGAGTGAGTCTTACAGGTCTCAGGTTAGAATCTCAGCTGACATGACTCTAACATGTATCTTTCTAAGGCTAATATACTTGGTAGTACATTTTGTTGTACCCTCATTGGAATGCTAGGGGTATGCTACCCGAATATTGAGTTTGAAATATTATGCTATAAAAACCTTGGAACCGGAATGTCTACTACCAAAATATCGTGAAAATAAGTATATGTCAGTAAAGATTTACTAGTCTTAACTCTAGTGACATGTATCTTGACGATCTATATCGTCAAGGTACGTTGATGAGAAGTTAATAATATTAAATCTAAACTTACCTACTTATACCTGCTTCGTGATATTTTTGGTAGTTGATATTTAGGCTCAAATATTTTTGCAGGGTAGTATTTGTTTTTAAAATTCAACCATGGTATGACCTACTGAGCCAACAGAAGGCCTTGAAAGCTAGCGATAATCTCTGCTGTTTGCCTACAATATTTTATTAAGTGACAAAATGTTGTGTAGCAATTTGAAGCTTGAAGGGGCACTGGGCATGTTTGTGCGTATGGCACTGAGGATGTGTGTGATGGATGACAAGGGCCTTAGTGCCCGCTTGGCACCAGGAATGAATGACTATGAACTGCCCTTCCCCCCATTGCACACCTTAACTCAGCCTTATATTTGCAAATGATTTGCAGTTAGCAGCAGCCATAACCTTAAACAATGGGCAATGGCAGATGGTTACAGCGTTACAAAGTGTGACCCGATTTTGGTTATCCACTGAAATCCATTATTACGCCAGAAACTGGCGCTTCGCCTTAGTCTGGGATCTCAGAAACGCTGGCAGCACCCGCAGACTTTGTGTGTTGGCTGGGCGAGTCAGCGAGTTAATTCTCTGTCATGTCTTGCTTCAAACATATGCATACAAAGTAAAACATTGTCTAAGAAGCACCGTTTCTTGTCTAATTTTCTTTTGTCAGCAATTCCGAGTAGTATGAATTGCTGATTAGGGGGAAAAAAGATTAATTATTGGGAGCGACTGTTCTGCCGCCTTGTCTTTGTCAGAAAAGAAAAGCGCATAAAAAACTGCTTCTGGGTTCCATAGAAGTCGGTCTTGCAGTGCCCTGTCAAAGCCTTATACATTAATGGAATACACGCCTGAGAGCGGAATCCAAAATCCACAATCGAGTGCCCAAAGAGATGTAAATAAGAATTTTTAACAAATGGTTGGCAGTTTAAGTTGGAGGTTTATGTGAGTATGGTGGAGATGAGTTGACATTTGTAAGGCGCTCTTAGAAATACTGTTGCCATGGCAAATTTTCTGTCTGGAGCAGCAATTAGTGGAGCATCCGCCACCGCATGGACTCCTCTCCAGCGGGTGACACTGCGGGGTTCAGCGGCGAGAGCTGTGCAAGGTCGGCTCTCTGTGGGGGTCTGGCCTTGCTTCCAGCAGAATGATCCACAAAGGAGGCCATTTTGCAAGTGCAGCTGGGATTGTGCTCATAGACGGTGGTTAGGGCATTTTGACATATTTGTCCACCTTTACAGAGAGGTTCATGCAACCTGAAGGTCAAAGATTCAAATTTCTGGTGGGCTGTCCAGTTCCTCCAGTGTATTAGACAAGAGAAGCACCCAAGGAAAATGTTAAGTAAACACATAAAAGGAAAGGGTTCCAGGACATAACATTTTTATGTCTTTTGGGAGAGGATAGATGAAGCCCATAAAATCAGGTGGGTTAACCAAGAATTGAGCGACCACAACTAAGCCATGCGGTTGTGATTTTGATGAAAATGACCAAGGTGTGAATATTTTCAAAATAGGTTCGGGTTGCTTTTTCATGAGGAATTCCATATTGAAAGTATATTTGTAACCACAAGTCGGAAATGGTACTCGGTCATTGATTTCTGGCATCTTTCATCAACCTGTCATCCGTTCCTCTTAGCTTCTGTTTAGATTTTAATCAATTAATTATGCTATCTTTAAAGTCGATTCTGCATCCAATCCATGCTGCACAGTTTTTCATATTTTTGCTCGCTTTCTTCAAATATTTTGCTGCTGTTTGGTCATTTAATTTTTTTTAGAAATTAATCAGACAGGAGGAACGCCCATTTTCCCATTTGATTCCTTATTCCTGAGTGCCTGCTCTTTTACTGAATGACATTTCTGTGTTAAGCTTTCAGGAAGCAGCAAAATAACCCGTGCTTAATTTGAGATGGCTGCAGGTGGGGCCCACCGGTTCCCATTTTTGGGGATCAGCTCTTATTTTTCCTCATCATTCTTTGACACAGAGCATGAAAGAAATAAACACAAAAAGGGGAAAGAAGGAGGAAGAGAAGGCACACAAACTGTGACAAAGAAACAAAGGAAGGTTGAAAAAAGAACCTGAAAGAGTGTGATAAAGGAGCAGAGATTGTCTGAAAGGGTTGATCTTTGCATGAGTTTTGCAAGATTATTTAAAAATGTCCCTTTCTTTGGAATTGTTTATCCTGTGTCCTTGTTGTCCAGAAAGAGATCCCTTGGAAGACACAGGTCATTTGCCTCAATTTCAGTGGCTTTGCTTCATGTGCTACCTGAAACTTGTCAGAGAATTCTGTCCAGCATTGATCTATCTATTTTTCTTTCCATTAGATTTTTTTTCCTACAGCACATATCCATTAGCTTTTCTTCAGTAGTAGGGCTATTGAAATGAAACCACTGCCACACTCACGGAGAGTTTTAGAAGTGGCCTGTGATAAATGGAGAACTTTTTGCAGTGGGTTTCCCTGGGCCACTCTCAGAGGGATGGTATTTGCCTGCAGTCCCCAACTTGCACCTCTGTTTGTCGTAGAGCTGCTCATGTACCTTTGAATGTCTTCTCTACACGGCCTAGCGTTGACAGTTTTCTGTAATTTCTAGAGGTCTTTTTCACTAGACTGTTATTTTGCAATGGAAGGGAGCCTTGTTTTGGAAGAACCTCCTTTTCTTCTGTACACTTGTTGACAATGCCCCATGGGCATGACATTTGATTTCTCAATACATACTTTTTATATGATGGCCGGCCATTTACTGACGTGGGCCGTTTCCCGTCTAGGCTAACACAGTGATAACATTAGTGATGCATCACTTTGCAGTCCTTTTAGTGGGTTCAGGGATTAATGCACTACTAAAACGTGTATGCACTGGGAAGAGTGGCTCATGTTCACGACGCGTATGGTTACAGGCCTGAACTTCACACCCTTCCCATCCTCCCTCGACCTCTGTTACTTTGGGGCTGAAGAAATATCTTTGGGCAGAAAAGTTGTCCTTGGTCACAGTTTGCCATTCTTCGCGTGTGGGGTCCTGGTGCTCTTTGCCCCACCAGTTGCGAGCTACAGAGAGCTCTGTGCTCATCACATGCACTCCTCTAATGAGTGCCAACTTTAAAGGAAGCGAGCTACGGGGAGCTCCCTGCTCATAACATGCACACTTCTTATGAGTTCCAACTTTAAAGGAAGCGAGCTACGGCGAGCTCTTTGCTCATCACATGCACTCCTCCAATGAGTGCCAACTTTAAAGGATGAGAGCTACGGAGAGCTCTGCGCTCATCAGATGCACTCCTCTACTGAGTGGCAACTCTAAAGGAAGCGAGCATGGGAGAATGAGCTTTCCTGTACCTTACTGCAATGCGTTGGAACACGCTACCCTCGCCCTTCGTCAACAATACAATTGTGCTACCCTTCGGCAACAAATTAAATCTTGGCAATTATAAATCTTCTTTCTCACTATATGCTAACTGCCTCCCTCTTAGCACCATGATAGCGTTTTTAGGGTAGCTGTAATGCTTCACATAAACATCAGATTCATTAGTTCATTTAAGCAAAGATGATTTTACTATTGAGTTGCGCTTCTGATCCTATCGGTTTAACAGATCTCTTGGGTCTGTTCACTCTTGCATTTCTTGCAGTGCTGGGAGTTCCAAGTATCCAGTGGGCTATCTCCCAATGCTTCCAGCGTACTGAAGGGCATCTATGATCCAGTCAAGTCGGCTAATACCACTCTACTATGAACGTTCTCCTCTTCTCTTTAAGTGTAGTCTAAGAGTTTTAGTTCCCTTGGCCTGTCCCCGGGTAGGAGCAGCCTTCACAAGTTTCTCAATAATAGCTGGCTGGAGTCCTGTTTGGACTCTGCTCTTCCCAAGAAAGAATTTTGTCATCAAATCGGGCCCAATAAGAAAGCATGGTACTCTCATAAACTCAGACAGCTCAAACAATCCTGCAAACAATTTGAAAGGAAATGGAGGGAGGGTTTTACAGAGACTAGCAAGAGCAATTATAGAGAAGCACTTAGGCTCTACAAAAATGAAATAAAAGCAGCTCAAACTAGCTACTATCATGAAAAAATTGCTTCTGCTTCCAATTCCCCATGGGAAATTTTTAAAATCATGAAATCCCTGATTACTCCTCCCAGTCCTCCTATTGAATCTGTTGACGCTCAAAAGCGGTGCGATGAAATAGCAAATTTCTTCTCCACAAAGGTCAACAATATCTATTCTACATTTTCACAAATCAATCTGGACATAAATATACCACCACCTACTCAACAAGTGAGGCTGGAGGAATTTGCCCCGCTGACCCTACCCTCCCTGCAGAAACTTCTGAGGGAGCTTAAATCTGGATCTCCGGCAGACCCCGCACCTCCGTCCATTCTCAATCTGGTCTCTGAAATAGTTTCTCCAGTAATTTTGGACGTAATAAATTCCTCCCTCGTAACAGGGCAGGTCCCGCTCCTCTGGAAGCAAGCAAGAGTCAAAGCTCTTCTGAAAAAGTCGAATTTACATCCTGAGGACTGGGCTAATTACCGACCCATTTCTCTGCTGCCGGGAATTAGTAAACTTGCAGAAAAATATGCTAACTCCATACTGGCAGCTTTTGAGGAGGAAAATAAATGTCTCCATCCCACTCAGACTTCAGATGCCATCATGGCACGGAGACCGCCCTTCTCGCAGTGGTTGAAGAGTCCAGAAAAATCTTGGACAATGGAGGCTGTTCTAAGATCATCTTGTTAGATCTCAGGGCAGCCTTTGATACGGTAAACCACTAAATTATGATCCAAAGACTCATGGAGGTGGGAGTTGCAGGGACTGCCCTTAAGTGGTTGCAGCCCTTCCTTTCAGACAGATCATTTGCGGTCTTTGAAGAAGATGTTCTCTCAAAGCAGATTCACTTGCCGTTTGAAGTCCCCCAGGGATCTTCGCTGAGTCCCACCATGATTAATATCTACATGCGGTCCCTTGCGGATTTGGTGCTACCCTGAGGGATCCAGACGGTCACGTACGTTGACGACACCCAGTTGGTGGTGTCCCTCAGCCAGCAAGATAAAGCTGAACTGGGTCTAACTTCCTGCCTTGTTAAGGTCTCTGCGTGGATAGATCTGTCTTTTCTCAAAATGAACGGTGGCAAGACAGAAATTATGACAGAAATTATGATACTAGGCTATGCGGTCCCCACGAATTTAGATTCTATGTGGCCTAGCTGTCTTGGTCCCCCTCCTGCACCTAAGAAACAAATAAAGAGTTTGGGCGTATGGTTTGACTCCAACCTCAACTTTACACTTCAAGCACGTAAAGTTGCCGCTAACTGCTATGGACTTCTTAGATCGATAAGAATGATTCTGCCCTTTCGTCCTAGCCCTTATTTTATCGCGGTTGGACAATGCAAATGCAGTTTGTTTGGGTGCGCCACAAGGAACTACTCAGATCTTACAGACTGTCCAGAATTGTGCGGCTCGCCTTTTAATGAATGGCCCAAAACTTAACTCTGCTAAGTTAGCGCTTAGCCGGTTGCATTGGCTTCCTGTTCAGGATAGAATTCGGTTTAAGGCAATGTGCATTGTCCATAAGTCCATTACTGGTAATGACCCACCTTTGATTCAGTCGATGGTGCAATTAATTTGCACCAATCGGACTCTTAGATCTAACAATAAGCATTTTCTTGCAGTCCTCAGGATTAAACGGTCACGGATGGGAGGTCGACGGTTTCCCTACAACGCGGCCAAGTTCTGGAACCAGCTCCCGGACCATATTCGTCTTGAACAGAACTCTCTCAGGTTCAGGAAGCAGCTGAAGACTTTTCTCTTTCCATGAGCAGTGGTGAATGATAATGTGTCACAAGAAGCGCTGGGATGCCCTTGGGTAGCCATGCGCTATACAAGTGCGTATTCATTCATTCATAGCTGCTCCAGTTTAATTTTTTTTTTACATTCTGGAACTTGTAGTCTTGTATATCCCATTATAAAACCATGACAGTAAGTCCCAGAACCAAAAGAAAAACTGGGCTGGAGCAGCTGGTCATGCATGGACCTGTGAGACCTGGCTCCTATGTGTGGCGGTCTGGCCAACTTGTCCTTGCTAATCTGTTCCTTAAGTTCAAAATTATGACATGACTCGTGGTTATTGGGGACATTCTATTTGTCTTCTGGGTTTTATTCTGACAACCCAGCTCATTCAGGGAGGAGCCACCTTGGTTTGCGTCCTTAGAACTAATTGGACAAAAGTTTGCAGTGGTTTGTAAAAGAGAAGGTAATGATTGGAATCTTGTGTCCCGATGACATTGAGACACTTGACATCTCGGAAAATAGGATCCGTGAAGGAGTATTTTAAATACAGGGATTAAGGCTCGGGAGTTGCAACTTTTCACTGCAGAATGGGGCTAGATCCTTTACTGGGAGACAGACTAAGAGCATAACAACTGAGCTAAAAGAAACACCATTGCAGGCCAGGCTTTGTGGAATCAAAATACGTTTTCTGATATAATGTCGCAAAACCGACTACATTCCTTCAAATGATGCTGCCTTGGACGTTAAATGTGGAGACCTCATGTATCCAAGGAGAAGAGGATAGTTAAGTAAGTAGGAGGGTGGCAGAATGTAATATATTATTATACAGAGTTTGGAGGACTTGCTTCCAGGCACCTCAGAACCTCGCTGTTCACTGCAAAGTTCGTAGACCCACATATTACCTAAAGCAAGTCAATGTTGGCACATATGTGGAGAGGTTTAGGTTGCTAGGGGTCCACGGTCCCAAAAGAGTTTGGGTCTACCTACATTATATTCCCGGTTGACCGACATGATCTGCTTGTGTAAGCCTGACCTGATAGTTTCACCTGGGATTCCCTAAACAAGCTTAGTCCTAGAAGGTATCTCAGGCCCAGTGCTAAGCGCAATGTAGGAAAAACTGCGAATTAATATAAACGCAGTCTCCGTAAGGTTTATTCCCTGCGTTTAAATAGGAAACCTGATGAATATACTGTAGCAGGTGTGTGTCAGTCAGAGACACATAAATATCTCCTTTTTTTTTATCTTGCAATACTTTAATGTCGAGCTGAGTGGTTTATTTTAGATAGGTAATTACTGTGCAGAGCAGATGGCCAAGGATTTGGTTTCGGAAGCTGTCTTACAGGCGGCTCACCGCCTCGCTGCTGAGCCGCACAGGGTGTTTTCTGAGCTTCGATTAATATTTTGTCCTTTTAAAAGGGGCCATTGCCACCACTGGACACATTTGTTTGCTGGGTGACTGCAATTATGCGATACTGTGGTGTTTCCCACATAATTATATATTTATCTCACTTGTCACATATCCCACCATCTGGTGTATCATTGTCAGATTCCAAAAAAAAAAAATGTCTTACTCAAATGGATCTAAATGTATTAGAAAAAGCTCCTCGTGGGCCCGCACAGTGCCATACACTTTACAGTGGTAAACTAGACCGCTAACTGCGGATACTGGTATGGCACTAGCACCGGTACTAATGAGGGATAACCTGTGCTCACGCACTATTTAGATGTGCTGAAGTGACAAAATAGCAAAATCATACAACCACAGAATTTTCTGCGTTGTGTGCGTAATTTGCCTTTTCTTCCCACAGTCTACTCAGTCTGGTTGCATTACCGCATAATGGCAGTAGCCTAGGTGATCGGCGTGAAATTGGCCTAGATGTTGAGTGTTTCCAGTCTTATCTCAAAACCACCTTGCAGTCTGGCCAATAAGTTGCTATTGAGTGAAGGTCTCTCACGTGATAATCTCCTTAGGGCTGAGTGCTCCTTCAAGGTGACCACTAAACTACAGGAATTCACCCCTTTGGAAGGGGCACTCAACCGTGCTTAACAATGAAAGTACCACGCTAGAGGTTGAAGGACAAGATATCAGTGTTTGGGATTGCTTGAATTGCACACACACAAGTAAGCTAGTCTTTGGGTTGCTGCCCTTAGGAGCATGCCCTGATGACTGGAGAGGTCTTCCCAGCAGGGCTTTAAGTGGGCCGGGTCTCAACGGTGCTGAGCACCATCAGTTTTTTAGAGGAGGCCTCGAAACGGGTCTCTATCGGGCTCTGTTTTGTGTCTGGGCACAGGCGGTCCTTTTTTTTCCCCAGACTGTCACAGCAGGCACATCATGTGGGCATACTCACACTGCTCACTTCTCACTAGTGGAGATGTTCCGGCATGACGTCATGCCAGGTGAGCGTTGTAGGGAAAGGGAAATCCTTTAAAGAGAGTAATTTTCTCTCTGGGTTTCTCTTCTCTTTTTGAAACTCAGGAGCAGCAACATTGTCCTGGTGTCACCAGGGCTTTAAATGGAAACTTTTCAGTAGTATAAACAAGCCATAGTCGCTGCTTATTTATCTTATCTTATCTTATTTATCTTATGCAACTATCAACCATTAACAAAGCCAGTAGACCTGACTTGTTGTAGGTATGATTTACTTGTTGTGTCATATATCTGGATTCAATGACAGAAACCGCAACATACAAGTCAGGCAGCACACTATCCTAAGCACAGATTTTTAGCTTAGGTGTTTTTAATCCACGCCTTTAATGACATTGGCCATGCCCCTATGAGAGACCCCCCAATTTATTTTTCATCCTACTTAAAGCCCTGCTTCCCAGCAATGGCTACCGGTGCATTTGTGGGTGGTAGAGATGAGAGAGCCTGTGCAGGTGGATTTGCACCTGAAGCAGGCATGGGAGCAGTCGGGACAAGAGGTGTCTGGGTATTGGGTTTGGAGATCCCTTTAAATTTGCAGACCAAGGCAAAGACCTCTTAGTTTGCCTTGACCCGCAGCTACCTCCTGACCGAGATTGCTCTTTGAGGTGGAGACGTTTTTGAAGGTGTAATGGATGTATTAATTGCCTTCGTTTACAGGATGATTATTTTATATCATATTTTGTGGTTGTGTTGTGCAGAGTAGGATCATAAGTGGCATGGATACCTTTGGCTCTCACATTAAATTTCATACAAAATGGTTGTCTTTGCCCAAAAGATGAGCTTTGGATCTCTAGTGCCCAGAAAGTTTGGGGAGGGGGCCCTGTTTCTAGCCCTGTACGAGTATTCCGTAGTAATGCCATGGGAAAGGGGGAGGTGAGCTTGTGTAAGAGGTTATGGTCCGGCCGCCCATGAATACTTCTGGCAGGACAACTTGAATTAGGCATTACAGAAGTGCCAAATTATGTGGTAGGGTTGACTAAATTATGCAACATAATGTTGCACTTTTCAGGATAGTATTACTTCATTATTTTGTCATTTTTACACATATTGACACTGTCTGGGCAGAGGTTTCCCCTTATTGGTAATATCTAAAGAACCAAGTGCAACATTAAAGACCCAAAGATGACCAGTTCCACTGCGCAGCAACAAATGTCCCTGTATTTTTTGTAACTTGATCCATTTGAGCTAGAAAAAGTTTTGGGGTTAGAATCTGAAAACTATGCTGCAGATGATGGATTAGTTTGCAAAGGTGGCAAATCGATATTTATGAAGAAAACATCAAGACCACAGAATCGCACAGTGCCAGTGGCCCTGGGAAAAAATAGGTCTGCATCTGAGCTGGCCTTGCTTCTTGGAAGTGGGAGCGGAATGCTTTTTCCTTACATTTTGGAAGTATCCTAGATTTGAATGAGGTCCTGGATCATGCCGTGTGGGGAGACCTGTTGATTGGCCAACCATAAGTCTGCAGAATATGACTCCTGGTGGTTCGGGGTTAGGATTGTTAATTTTTAGCTTGTGCAGTTAATATGTTTTGCAGACAGTATTTATATAATTTTGTTACTGTAATAAATATGAACGGAGAGTTCTTTTCCAAACTATAAAACACAGTCTCGGGTCAGTTCACTATGTGGTCCTTTCTTTGAGGCTCTCCCTGCTCAACAAGCTCCCTCCTGTGGTACAGAGGGGTTCCAGTAGGTATCACACACAGCATACAGATTCCCCCTATAAACTATGGTAAAGCGTCACTGACAAAGGACTATCCCTGCTCTACAGTCGAGGGAAGTTATTTTTTGAGGTTCTTTTTGCTGCAACGCAAGCCTGCAGCAGACTAGGGCTGTCCTGGCGCACAGAGATGGCACCGTGGTGGTCTCTCGGGATACATGACAACACAGTCGAATAACAAACCGAGCAAGTACAGGGAAAATAAAAATAAAAAACACACACACACAGTGGGATTTTTACTACATCCAGCTTTGGACTGTTGCCCTTCCTGAGGACAAGTATTGAATGGGCATCGACTCTGAACTCGGGGCCCTATTAGGATGGTAGTTGGACGAACGTCCGACCGCCATAGCTGTGAGATGCCACAGCACAATCCGCAATAGAAAAAGGGATGTTTTTAAACATCCATGCACCGTGTGGTGCCTTGCTCACAATGCATGGATGTTGGGGGGGCACCACATGTGCCTCCCCTGGCCACGTAGCAGTGGCCCACAGGGGACAAGGGCTTTGCTGGCGGCCCTTAACTCACTTTCCGGCAGCCTTTCCATGGCGGTGGGACCATCATGAGAAGGCTGTGGAAAATGGACATTATTTAGAACCTGGCGGATGTGGAAACTCCACCAAAAAGTGATAATGTCCAGTTCATCGTGTTTAAAGACTACAGGAATACTATGTGTTTTAAATAGGGGCAAACTGGACAGCCACTAATTTTATATATTCTCTGAGGTTCCTACCTGTGCCTTAGTGTTGATTAGAAATGCAAAACGTAATTTTCATATGCATAACAATTTTACATGAAAAGTCTTTTCTTGTAAAATGGCCTTTGCAAAGTGGGAACTATTAGTGGTTCCTCTCGCATTTAAATCAAAAAGTGCGGAGAATTGTGTGAGCGTGTGCACATTTCCACCACATTTCATGTCGAGGCGATGACAAGAAATCTCCACCAAGAAACATTATTTCCATATCATGGAAAAAATAAAGCAATATTTTGTGTATTTCGAATAACCCCTAACACAGCAACTAAAGAAGGAGTTAAACTCGCACGCTAGACGTGTCTGTTTAGGAGGACGAACATTGTTAAGTGGATTGTTCCAGCATCACTGCCTGCCTTGGCACCTCACTTCGCCGTGGGTGGGAGCGGAGGGTGTTGAGCACCTCCTGCCAGCCTGCCTGCAGCCAGCCAGCCGCTCGCTCGAATCCTGACTGGACCACTAAACATCTCATCTTTCTGAGGTCTATAAAATTAGCGCCACCGAGCGGGGTTGCAGCGGTCCCTATTAAACACGCGCGCCCCCTCCTTGCAGCCGTGCCATGTCGGAACTCTTCCTCGTCAGGAGGTTATTTTTACCCAGTCAGCCCCCCGAGGGCGCGGGTTTCGAGGAAACCGCGCGCGCCTCAGCGGGAGAGCGCTAACCGGAGTCGGCGGCGCGGAGACAGGTTGATGGGCGACGAGGGGCGGCCGCGCCCTCCAATCGACCCCCGAGAGAGGCTGCTGCTGTCCCCGCGCGCAGGCCACACAAGCGTGACAGGCAGCTCTAAACCCCACGCACTGTGGAAACCGCCAACCTTGAATTATTCGTTTTTATTACCCAAATATTGAGGTCTGGGCAGTGCCGCAGAAAAGAGTGCCATGTGCCCTAATGCAATCAGGGGGAACAATCCGCCACCCCCTAGTTTTGAAGTAAAAATAAAAAAAAAAACAATTGTGGCGCAGTTTGGTCCTTTCATCCACCAGTTTGACAGCGGAAAAAATACCCCTTTGCGCCACCATACTTCATAGAGACGCACAGCTCTCTAACATCTCCTCCCAGGCCCCCCATTTTGTTCGGACTCGCTCAGTCTCGTTGCCGTAGAACAGACGCTGGGAGCTACAGCAAAGAATATCTGCCACTCTCTAGAAAGGCGTCTAATGACTGCCCAGGACACCTTTATTGTGAGTAGTGCTTAATTTGAGCCGGTGGTGACTGAGCACTCATGTTTGGGAACCAGCACTTATTTTTCCTCATCAGTCTTTCACTAAGAGAAAGAAAAACACCAAAGGGCGAAAGAATGAGGAAGAGAAAGATAGAAATACACTGACAAAGGGAGAAAGCAGGGATTAAAAAGCCGGGAAGAGTGAGCTAAAGGGTCAGGGAATGTCTGGTGGTGGAACAAAGATGCCTGAGGTGGAACCAAGAGTGGAACAAAGATGCCTGAGGTGGAATCAGCAACCGCAACATTTGATAGCGCTGGCCATGGACTTCTGAGGAAGACTGTGGGCCGTGTTCTGTTACAAATAAAGCAGTGTTTGTGAGCAATATCTTGTGTTCCCGCAGTAGTCCTGCCCTGTGCTGGGGGCCAGTATCTGGTTCATGGTTCGGAGGCATATATTTATTAATTGTGGAGAAATAATGCTCCTCTGCAGCCGCAGTCCGTGCAGGTAACAGCGGTTGGCCCGTCTAAGGGGAAATTAAATAAATAATTAATTTTCCCTCTGCATCGTCCCTCGGAATCCCCCGTTCACGGCCCCACCGCTGTTTCCTGCCCGGCCCGCGGCTGCTCCTCTGTACTGTGGCAGGCCCGATACACTTGAGTTATTCATTTGTTCCTCTCAGAACTGCTTGTTAAACATACAACTTTTAGAAAATTTAGCTGGAACATTGCGGATCATTTTTTATGGTCTGGCTGGACAGTACAGCTGTCATGAGAGAAAATTAAGTGAACATTTCTAGAGAGGGATTTGGCTCTGCTCACATGTTGGGAGCCAGTATTACATGTTCTGATAGGAGAGAAGTTTGTGATTCCGCAAAAAAAGTGCTTGCCTTTCACACAGCTGTGATCGTTTTGTTTATTTCTCCAGCTGCCTCTGCTTCAACTTTCAGGGGAACACACATGACATTGTAATGCTGTAAAAGTGTCCTAGATAACCATATAATTTATGGGGTTTTTCTCTGGCAACAGCACAGATGGGAGGAGAACAGCCATTAACCTACATGGGTGTTTAGCTCTGACTTGACAGTGCACTGTCACCTGACCTTTCAACCTACACAAATATTATTCAACATTTCTTTGCATCCACAGAAATACATAGCCATTCCCATGCTATTTACATGTAATTCTTCACATTACCATACCATTTACCTTTAAAGCCAGCCAGACCTGTTGGCATTGCCAATGCTTGTTATAGTCTGACTTGACAGTGCAGCTGTCTCCAGACAAATATGTGATAATCACCAAGAGCACGGCTTTGGCTCCGCCCACATGTTAGGGACATTAGTTATTGTTTAGGTTGGGCAGAAACTGTATGCTTCCACAAAAAAGAGCTTGCCCTCCACGCAGCTGTGGTCATTTTGTTTATTTATCCTACTGCCTCAGCTTAAACTATCTGAAAGAGACACGTTAGTGATAGATTCCTTACCTTAGAATATCCCCAGGCGTCAGACTGGATCCAGAAAGCTTTCGTCAGCAGTACCCCTGCACGTCGATAGGTGTCGTCGTACGGCTCCTTGTGCGTCGCTGGCATCGTATTCACCGAGATGACGTCACTGGAGCTACTTAGACGCTCCCACGTGCGCCAGCAAGCGTAGATCTGGGGAGAGCGGTACCTCGTCAACTTGTTGACTAAAGTGTTTGTTTGTTTAAATTGTAAGTAAAACTTACACCTGGTGCATAGGGATGCCCGGTTTCAAGCTTTGCGAGGCCTGTCCGTGCACGATGTCGCTGACAGACCCGCACCGTGAGTGTCTCTTCTGCCTGGGGCGTGACCATGACACTGAGTCGTGTTCCCACTGCCGAGCCATGACCCCGAAAACTTTGCGGGAGCGGTCACAAAAGTGACTGGAGGCCCGGGAGTCAGCTTCACGTTGTTCCCGGTCTCGTGGGAGGTCGAGGGCCCGGTCGCGGTGCAAGCACCACCATTCGAAGTCTTCGCACTCGGAGTCAGGTAAGGCAAAGCACAAAAAGTCGAAGAAGCGTCGTCGCTCTTAGTCATCCCCTCGCTGGTCGCGGTACATGGCTGAGGGGGGCAGGTGGCATCGCCCCTGCGGCTCCGCCGGAGCCTGAGCAGTTACCGTTGGCTTACCCACCTTTCCCGGGTTCATTGGCAACTCCAGCCGAATTGCAAGAGTTTGTGTCTGCTATGGCACGTATCTTCGGCTCGTGCAGCCCCGTCAAATCGCCTTCGGGCCCTGCGGACCCCACTGATCCGCGTTCCTCAACGGCTCAGGCCCCGACATCCTTGACGCCCAGAGGCCTCCATGGCTCTAGCCGGGGCTCCCCGTTCTTGCCGGTGGACCCCGTACAGCCCCCACTGATATCGACGTCGCCGATGCCAGCGGCACCGGCATGGTGCCGATGGTGGCCGACTCCGGCTTCTTTTCAGACAACACGGTGCCGGGGGATGTCTTCCGGCGCCGATTGCAACGCCAATGGGGGACTTTTACCCTTTTATTCACCCACGTCCTCGTCTTCTCGTGCAGGAAGGGGAGGATTGGGAAGGGTTTGAAGACCCTCTCGCAGCACAGTGCGAGTCCGTCCCCGACTGGGATGAGGAAGGGGAGGCCGGTGGCCCGGATTACACTCCGGCGCCTGATTCACCATCCCCTTCAGCTACTATGGAGGAGAGTAGTTACTTTTCCACCGTGCTATGTAGGGCAGCCAAGGCTCTTGGCCTGGAGCTCCCTACAGTGGCTGTCAGGACCAACCTATTGACTGAAGTGCTTCGGCCAGCTTCTTCTTCTACAGAACCTTCCTAGTCCGGTGTTTCAGGCCCAGCAGATGCCAGTGGGGGGGGGGGCAGGATTCATCATCACCTCCCCCACTGGCGCACCATTTCATCAGACAGGTGAGTTCTGGAGATTGTCCGAAGGGGTTACCCCCTCCCCTTCGAGTCTACACCCCCAGCCATGCCACCGCAGTTCCACCGCATGTCGGGGGATCATTTGGCACTTCTCCAGCAGGAAGTTGCGGCCCTCTTGGCCAAGGGGGCCATCGAGTGCGTTCCAACGCCAGAAGTAGGTTGTGGTTGTTACTCCCAATACTTCTTGGTGCCAAAGAAGGACAAGGGTCTACGTCCCATTTTAGACCTTTGGAACGTCAATCGCTTTGAGAAGTTCAAGATGCTCACTTTGGCTCAGGTCTTGTCTGCTCTCGACCCACAAGACTGGATGGTGGCACTGGACCTGCAGGACGCTTATTTTCATATTCCTGTCCTGCCGGCCCATCGGCGTTACCTACGATTCATGGTGGGCCAGGAGCATTTTCAGTTCACCGTGCTCCCCTTTGGCCTTACCAGTGCCCCTCTGGTGTTCACGAAAGTGATGGCGGTGGTCACAGCTCATCTGCGCAGATCAGGGGTTTCAGTCTTCCCCCTATGTCGACGTCTGGTTGTTCAAGGCGGGCTCGGCTCAGACAGTCGTCTCCCACCTCCAGACTACGGCCGACCTTCTGCATTTGCTGGGATTTTCCATCAACGTGCGTAGTCGCACCTGATTCCCTCTCAGAAGCTCCTCTTCATCAGAGCAGTTCTGGACACGGCGCAGTTTAAGGTTTATCCTTCCGAAAAGCAAGGTGTCATATGCAGTCTCTAAAGTCGGACCTGAAGTTCCAGTGGGCGCAGCATCAGGGAAACCTGCCCGATTACGTCCAGATATCGGAGGGCGCTGCACAACAATGGCAGTGGTGGCTCACAAATCCATATTGGGTCAGCGGCAGATCCCTCTCCCTTCCCCAACCGGAGCCCTCAGTGGATGCGTCCCTCCAGGGATGGGGCGGCCACATGGGTGAGGCGGAGATCAGAGTCGTTTGGTCTCCGGCGGAGTCCCGGCTCCATATCAACCTTCTGGAGCTTCGGGCGAGTTGTCTTGCACTGAAGGCCTTCCTCCCCCTCTGTCAGGGGTAAGGTAGTGCAGGTGTTCACGGACAACACCACCGCCATGTGGTATTGCAACAAACAGGGGTTCGTGGACCCTATGTCAGGAGGCCCTGCGCCTCTGGACATGGCTGGAGTGGCACGGCATTTCCTTGACGGTTCAATACCGGGCAAGTTCTTCGAACGCCAGGAAGGACGAACTTAGCTGCCGGTGCCTGATGGATCACGAGTGGCGTCTTCACTCGGAGGTGGCGCAAGGTCTCTTTCAACAGTGGGGAGAGCCTTGGTTAGATCTATTCGCCACAAAGAGAACGCGCAATGTCTTCAGTTCTGTGCGTTGGAATTTACCAAGGTGGCACTCGTTCTGCGACGCTTTTAGTCGCGAGTGGAGTGGCGGTCTGTTGTACGCCTTTCCGCCTATACCACTTCTGCCCAGAGTTCTGAAGAAGCTCAGACGCAACCAGGCCCAAGTCATCCTTGTGGCTCCAGACTGCGATTGAAGAGTTTGGTATCCCGAGCTACTCAGTATGAGCCTAGATCCCCCGATCCGATTGCCTCTGCGGGAGGATCTTCTGTCACAGCAGCAGGGGACGGTTCTCCACCCTAACCTACCCAGCCTCCACCTACATGCATGGAGGTTGAGCGGCGACAGTTGATTCCATTTGACTTGCCTCCCGAAGTCTGTGATGTCATTCTGGCAGCCAGGCGTCCCTCCACTAAATCGGTATACGCCTGCAGGTGGAACAAATTTGTGGCATGGTGCACAGCCAAGACTGTGGATCCCCTTTCTGTCCCTCTTTCTGAGGTCCTTTTGTTCCTTTTTTCTCTGGCCCGGCAGGGCTCTGCTCTGGGCACAATCAAGGGCTACCTTTCGGCCATTTCAGCCTTTCTGAGTCTTCCAGATCAGCTTTCTCTTTTCAAGTCCCCTGTTGTACAGAGATTCTTAAAAGGCATTAGGCATATTTTCACTCCTGTTCCTTTCTTAATGCCTCAGTGGGACTTGAATCTTGTTTTGACCTATCTCTTGTGGGCTCCCTTTGAGCCACTTCACAATTGTCCCTTACGTCTTCTGACTTTGAAAACTGCCTTCCTGGTGGCTATCACCTCAGAGTGAGTGAGCTTCAGGCTCTTTCTTGTAAGCCTCCAGTTCTGTCGGTTCATCCGGACAAGGTTGTGCTTCGCACTCGTCCTTCCTTCTTGCCTAAGGTTGTCACTGTCTTCTACATCGGTCAGACTATTACCTTGCCTACTTTCTTTCCGCCTCCGCATCCTTCCAGAGAGGAAGAGAGGCTCCACCGTCTGGACCCAAAACGTGTGCTTTCCTATTATCTGAATCGCACACAAGCATTCCGGGTGGATGATGAGCTCTTTGTTGGCTAAGCAGGTGCCAAGAAAGGCTGGGCTGTTCACAAGTGAACCATCTCCAGATGGGTCATCATGTGTATCAAGGCTTGTTATTCTATGTCTAAAAAGGAACCTCTGGTGGGGCTGCGCACCCATTCTACCAGGGCAACAGCAGCCACTGCGGCGTTGGGACGTGGTGTCCCCTTGCAAGATATCTGTCAGGCTGCCACGTGGGCTTCACTGCACACCTTTACAAAGCATTATTGCCTTGACAGTCAGGTCCGGAGGGACGGCTTCTTTGACTGTTCTGTTCTCCCTGACTTTCTGGTGTAATCTTTTTCACAGACCCACCACTGGGGTTAGTATTGCTGGGGTATCTATTCTAAGGTAAGGAATCTATCACTAACGTGTCTCTTTCAGATGCACAAGTTACTACTTGTGTAACAATATATCTGTAAGAGACATTAGTTAGTGATAGATTCCTTACGGCCCCACCCATCCTCCCCGTTCTGCGACCTGATTACTGGGTTTAAGGTCAACCTTTCGGGCCCTAGCTTCTATGCACCAGTGGTCAGTATCTTACATGGCTCTGCGTTCAAGTCGCGGAAAGTTGTGTACAGAACTGACGGCAGCGCACGTGGGTGCGTCTAAGTAGTTCCAGTGACGTCATCTCGGCGAATATGACGCCAGCGACGCACGCGGAGCCGTACAACGACGACGCCTATCGATGCGCAGGGGTACTACTGACGAAAGCTTTCCGGATCCAGTCTGATGCCTGGGGATATTCTAAGGTAAGGAATCTATCGCTAACCAATGTCTCTTACAGATATATCGTTACACAAGTAGTAACTTGTGCTTCAGGGGCACATGCATGACAATGTAATGCTATGAAAGTGTCTTAGATAACTAGATAACTTATGGTGGTTTTTTTCTGGCAGCAGCACAGATGGGAAGAGGGCAGCCATTAACCTACATGGAATTGTAGGTCTGGCTTGGCATTGCAACTGTCACCTGACCTTTTAACCTACACCAATACTATTTTAAAGTTCTTTGTTTCCACACAAATGCATATCTCTACCCATGCAATCTACTTGTAATGCTTCACATTACTATACAACATTCCTTTAAAGCCAGATCTATTGGCATTGCCACTGCATGTTTATTTAATGTTTTTCTGCAGGTGGGTAACTCCCTCAAACACTCCTGTAGAGTGCTTGACTCACATGCTACACCTGCTCGTTCAGTACAAACCAGGACTGGTAATAAAACTGCTAGGGGCCACCAAAGTCATTTTCTGATAGAAGGCTGTCGGAAAATGACATCATAATCCCAATGTGGAGCTGAGGCTGGCTCCTTCGTAATTCAGGGAATATTCGCATTTCGATTGTATTGCGGCAGACAGACCGCAGGGGCAGATGTCGGCAGGGCCGCCGCTGACGGTCAGTCGGTGGCGGTCCCTTCGACATCATAATCATCCCCTTTGTGTTATCAATCACTAGATGCCCTGTTAAAACATACGGAACTAGCATTCTTGGTGTACTCAAGAAGGTATAATGAGCAGACCATTTGTGAGCCTTCCATTGTTCACCCCGGGATTGAGTGAGGATCTCATGTGAACCATTGCTCATTCAAGAAAGTCAAAATTAAAACCAATGTCAGAAATTCATAATTCTTAAGGGTATAAAGTTAGGCCCAATTGTTACTTTTTCATGGTTCCAAAGGGTATATAAATTTGACCTGTTGGTTGCCTTTCTTTCTGTTCCTAAAAATTACACCATGAGAACTAGTTATAAGCCTGTAATCATTCAAAAGTGTTATAGTTACGAGCAGTTATGAGCCTTGCATTCTTATGAGGGAGCCTGTGATGAGCATTTGGCTGCCTCCCCTTCTTCTCTTTGGTCTACAGCAAGGATTGCTCTGAAGCTTTTTGGGGGCTGCAAGTAAATGTTTCACTCTTCATAGTAAGTTGAAGCAAATATCATGTGTCAACCCATCATTCTTCAGGTAGAGATGCGGGGGCAGCAATCGGTGTATTTTTATTGGGCACCCTTGTGAAATGGATCTAGGTTGAAGTGTACATTGACAGCATACCACACACGTGCAGTACTTTTATAATTAAGGCACCTATAAACCTTTTTATCCTCAAGCAGTGGTATAAGACTGGTACGGATGCTTAAGCCCAGGAGTCGTATGTCCCCGCACCTTAAGGCTTTACACTGGCTTCCTATGAGAAAGAGGATCAGATGTAAGGCTCTGGTACTGTTTTTCAAAGCTCTTCATGGCAGTGGCACTGGCTAGCTCAGAAAGAGAGTAAACCATTACATGCCAGCCAGAACTCTGATGTCCTCCTTGGGCCTGGCCTGCATTCCCAGAATTCGCCGAGCCCGGTCGGGAGGGAGCTCCTTCAGGTTCCTGGGAGCCAAAGATTGGAACTTGCTGCCAGAATCCCTCAGAGCTGTTACTGACCTGGGGACCTTCAAGAAACGACTCAAAACCTGGTTATTCCGTGGTTAGTGATGTTCTGGAATCGTTAGATTGAGACTAGTTAGCGCCAGGATACTCTTCCTGAGTAGCTGTGCGCTCTACAAATGCGCATCATTCATTCATTCATACAAATGTATTTGGAATCTCACCCACTCACATCTATTGTTACGAAAACAGGATAGTTACCATAAGATTCCCCTATGTATTATTTTGATGGTGTTTCTACTAATTTGTATTTTAAGGTTCTTTGGGATGATTTGCGAGGTCTGCTGTGCCTTAGGACCTGGAATGCTGGCTCAGTTTTTTGGCCCTCTTATAGTTAGTTTGAGCAGGCTCCAGCTCGCTGCACACTTGAGAGAATCATTGAATTTCCAAGAATTGCATGCCTCTGTGAATAGAAGATAAATGACTTCATACGACTGCTTCATCTTGTGCTGCGAATCTGATTATAAAAGTGAGAATTGAATGTTCTCATCACCTCATTTCCCGCTGGCGGGCACATCTTCGAACCTGTGAAGGATTCTGCGCACATAATGTCTTTAAAGATGGTAGAATTAAGAAATAAGGCAAGGCAAACATAGTTAGGGATAAGCTAAACACAGATAATTGTGCTGGGCGCACCTTTAATGAAAGCTCAGTTTCTATCTTTTAAAATAAAAATGAAAAATGGAGGGATGTTTTTGCATATTTTTTGAAGAGCATATTGGGAGGGGATTTGGTCGTAGTGTCAAAGCTGCCGACTTTGGAACTGGGGAACCAAGCTCGGGTCCTGGCATCAGCTCAACGTGCTGTGATTCTGGGCAAGTGACTTAATCTCTCCGTGCCTTGAAAAAGGCAAACAATGAATCTGGCCTTGTGGAGCGTAATATGGTGCTCATGTAAGTGCTCCAGTGCCATAGGGCTATTCCATTTGTCAGAGGGTTCACAAAGTAAAGCCCCTGCCTATGGTGTTTGGCAAAGGAGTTTAAAATGCAAACCATTTTGTGATTCTAATTATCAAAGAGTTCCCACTATATCTTGCATATTTTTTTGGCACGCAGTTCCATGTAAATCCTCTTCCTGTAACACTTGTCAGAGATCACAATGCTAAACCCCTTCCTAATGTATTGATCTCAGGGTTATAGAAAGCGAAAACTCTTACGACTACATTTGACCAGAGATCTGTGTTAACAATGGCATTATCAGTTATGGACAGCAGATCTACTTCTTAGGCGGACTAGCACAGTTATTCTGCATTCAGATGCTTGCCAACGATACCATTTACATGTGGGAGAAGGCACAGTGCCTATCCTAGTAATAATTCTTACAGGTGTTTTTATGGTGATCCTGTAAACCCGTGCAGAAATCTGGCTCTGCTGTAAAACCAGAAATAAAAACAATTACATTCTAAAAACAGGGTTGTTTTGAGAGGCTAACCAAAAACCTTGCCTTTTGATGTAACCTGGTGAAATCCATGTTAGGAAATGCATGTCCACAGTCTTTAACATACTTCAATAACAACCTACCCATGAACACCAATTGGCTCAATATAAGCTTTTCACAATAATTAATTCAGACCTACTTCTTTTGTGATAACTTTCAATTAACCTCATAATTAGCTGATCAGATGGATGACATCTAACATAACTTTTCACGGTGAAGCAATCAGGCCTACAACCTCAGTCTTTGGCTTGTTACCATTAATCATCACATAGCCACTTTATTGTGCATAATCTATGCAATGCAAGCATTTTTTGATATTTCAAAGAAAGCACACCGCTTCTGACCAATCAAATTCAATATGAGAAGAAAATCAACATGTAATCAGCGCTGAAGCCCCTCTCTGAGCAATGCTTCTTAAAACAATTTTCGCTTTGATCACACACATAAGTTCTAGAGATATCTGCACTGTCAAGATAGGCTGAAAAAGCGGCACATACATTTCACAATAGAATAGTGTTTAGCAGATTTTTTTTTGAAATTTTAAAATTGTTTTTACATTTTAAAATCCTAATACAATACTGGCAGCTCTTCAAGCAGCACTAGGAGTGTTATCATTTTCTTTGCTTTTTACCTAATATTCTGAGAAGGATACATTTTTATCAGAATTTCATACACATTTCTATCCATTTGTCCATCCTTCCAGATCACATCTGACCCATCCAGCATGTACCAATAACAACCCAGATGTAACATAATTTTACATTGTGTTGACAATTTTCCAAGTACTGTTTCCTACTTTCATTCTCTAGTTAGCATTTAATTTCCCATGGTTGCTTCGTTCACATTCGGAGAGCCATCCCTACCTTTACACGGAAGTTTTAAAGCGGAAATGTAAAATATTTTCTAACCTCATGTCATTTCAAAACGTTAAGCAGAAATTTAGGCTGGAAAGAGAAGACAATTGAATAGCAAATATTGAACAGAGTACCTGACCTCAAGTCTTTATATCCAAAAACGGTCTCTAGTTTCCTCATCAGTTTGAGCCCTTTCAAGGCTACTCCAGAGGTTTGGCATACATGCAATGCCAGCCTCGCCTACCCCTATTGTAGTCACTCCAGCCCTTTCATAACCGGGATTGGAGCAGGCAGTACATAGGTCGCCAGGAGATACAATCTTCCCAGTCCCTCTCCTCTGCGGCATCAGCCTTCAAGCCCCGTTAGTTTGCGCATCGCGGCTCACAAACACCCTGTTATATTATGTTAATATAATTTATAACGCGCACAGCTACTCAAAGAGTATCCCAGCGCGAAACCAGGCAGGGGCGAAGATCATTAGATAAAGAGCAAAGTTTTCAACCGTTTCCTGAAGAGTTCCGGGTCCTGGATACCACGAAGATCCAGGGGGACAGAATTTCAAGCCACCGCTGCCTTATATGCCAGGGAACTGCGACCAATTCTCGTAAGGCAAAAGCGCGGAATAAATGCTAGAAGCTGGGCCGCTGAGCGCAGCTGTCTCGTGGGAGCATAACACTTAAAGCGCTTCCCTAGGTATATGGGGCCAAGTTCATACAGGGCTGAGTGAGCCAAACTAAGGGCCTTGAATTTGACTCTTTCGGCCACAGGGAGCCAGTGGAGCTCGTGTAAATGTTGTTTTATACTAGCCCTCCCCAGAATATTAAGAGACCTTGCTGCAGCATTCTGAACTACCTGCAGCCTCTTCAACAAATATCCTGGCAAGCAAACATAAAGGGCATTTGCGTAATTCCTACGTGAATGGATTATGGAATGGTAAGGAATTTCCTAAGTGATTTGAGGGTGCCAAAGCACTGTCCGGGTAGCTTTTGTATCTGTGTGGAAAACCGGAGGTTTTCATCGAACCAAATTCCGAGGTTTTCGGTAGGTTGGCCCGCAGAATTGGGCAGAGGATAGTCAGCCGGCCAGAGTGAGTCCCTAAACTGGGAAGGAAAAGTCCCAAATAAAAGGATCTCTGATTTGTCCTCGTTACACTTGAGCTGAGCGGCTAGGAGCCATTGAAAGACAGCTGTAAGGCATGTTCTCGCTCGAGAAGTGGATAAATAATTTTTTCCCAAGTGAAGAGGAGCTGGGTATCATCAGCATAAGCGATGATCTTAGCACCCAAACCCTCCGCCAGCTGAATGAGCGGGGTGACCTATATATTGAAGAGGAGGGGTCTCAAAGTGGAGCCCTGAGGCACTCCTGTAGTCACACTTTGAAGGGTCGATGAAGAAGGGGGAAGCCAAACTTGCAGCGTTCTGTCCTCGAAGAATGATTTTAACCAGTTCCACGCAGACCCAAAGATACCAATATCCATGAGGTGGGCCAGTAACATCGAGTGAGGCACGGTATCAAATACCGCAAAGAGGTCCAACAAAATCAGACCCGCCCTGCCACCCGTGTCCAAACAATCCCGAAAATCTTTGGAAATTTCAACAAGGGCCGTTTCCGTACTATATGAGGCTCTGAAGCCTGATTGGGTTGGGTGAAGCAGGCCAGAACCTTCAACATAGTTGGTAAGCTGTTTATTAACAGCTTTCTCACAAACGTTCGCGACGGCAGGAAGGAGAGAAATAGGGCGAAAGCTAGCTGGTAGAGATGGATCCAAAAAAGGTTTTTTCAGAAGGGGTAAAAGTTTGGCCTGCTTGCAAACTAAAGGAACTGTAGCGGTCTGTAGAGACATGTTAACAAGACTATTAACCTCTGGATTAACAACCTCTGCGGCTGACGTTAGCAACCTGGCCAGGCATGGGTCCGATGGGGAGCCTGACTTCAAGGATTTAAGAATCATCAGTGAGTCTTGCAGAGTAAAAGGGGATAAAGCTGCCAGAGATGATGATAGAGCGGAGGTATCTATTGGCCCTTTAGGGAGCGAAATCCCTGCCATCGTGTTGGTGCCAATATTAAAGTTCGCTTCGAGAGCCTGAATCTTATCAATGAAGAAGCTAGAAAGTTTCTCACACCAGGTGACCGAGGTAGGACGAGTGATGGTCTCTGCAGTAGGGGCCAAAAAGTTCTGTACGATGGAAAAAAATTCCATGGCATTGTTTTTGGAGAGAGCAATGCGCTCGGCATAATAAAGGTTCTTAGCGTTAGATATGGACGCATAGTATGATTTCTGAGCTTCCCTTAATACTGACTTGGCTAAAGGGCAATAAAAATCAGTCTCCAGCGACACTCTAGTTTTTTACAATGCTGTTTCAGCGCTCTAAGCTCACTGGAGAACCACGGTTTTGGCGGGGAGTCTCTGGTTGGCTTATGTGATGATGAAGGAGATAGGTGCTCAACCGCCTGCGAGATCCAACTAGTGAAGCTCTCCAAAGCTTCTCCCAGATCTGCAGCCAAGGCCTGTGGGAGGCAGGATCCAGCATTTTTGTCCCAGAGTGGTAATTCATCACATTCAACAGCCTTTCCGAACGTCCAGCAGGGCAATGCCCTTGCGTTTCTTTCAGACCCACCACAGCTTCCTCCCACATCAGAGCATCCATCAGAAGAGTACCTATTTATCTATGTAGTAGGTGCAAGCTCTACTCTCGAAAGGAGCAGTAGAGGGGGTGCTGGACTCAGAAGTAGGAGTGGGTTGTTGTTCTTGCTATTTTCTCGTGCCAAAAAAAGGATAGAGGCCTTTGTCCTATTTTAGAACTGTGCCCTCTGAATGCCTTCATCTGGAAGGACAAATTCTAAATGCTAACATCGGCCCAAGTTCTGTCTACCTTGGATCTGGTAGCCTCGGACCTGCAGACCACACACTTTAAGGTGCCCATCCTTCAGTCCCACAGATGTTACCTGTTGTTCAAGGGTGGCTGAGGACATTTCCAATTTTCCCCGGTCCCCTTCAACCATACCCAGTACCCCTTGGGTGTTCACAAAAGAAACAGCAGTGGTCGCCAACCATCTTCGGAGGTTGGAGATACCAATTTTTTCCAACCTTGATGACTAGCTATTGAAGATGGACTTGTCGCATTCAGTCGTAGACCACCTCTAGAATACAGAGGACCTCCTGACATTGTTCGGGTTCTCAGTTAATGAGCTGAAGTCACATCTGACTCTTTCATACAACCTTGCTTTTATAGGAGCTGCCTTAGACACAGTTCAGTTCGGGCCTTTCCTCCGCTGCAACAAGTCTAGAACATTTGGTATTTGATCCCAATGTTTCAGCCTTGGTCCTGGATCTTAGTGAGAGCAGCTCTCTGGGTTCTTGATCTGTTGGCCTCATTCATCCTTCTTGTTCACTTCGCAAGATGGCATATGAGGACTCCACAGTGGGGTCTGAAATCTCAGTTAGGTTAGCACCAAGGAAACCATTTGGATGTCATCTAGGTTTCAGGGAGACAGCACAAGATATGTGGTGGTAGCTGCTTGTCCACAGCCTGATCAGTTGTAAACCCATCTCCTTTTCCCACCCAGAGCTGATGTTGGTGAAGGACACATCTCTGCTGAGTTGCATTCATCTGGGAGAAGTAGGTATCAGAGGACTCTGGTCTGCGGCGGAAAACCACCTCCATATTAGTCTATTGGATGTGCAGGCCATTTGCCTAATGTAGAAGGCCTTCCTACTAACTATCAAGGGTAGGCTATTACAGGTTCTGACTGCCAACACCACGGGCATGAGGTACTGCAAAAAGCAGAGTGAAGTAGTATCCTCGGTGCAGCGTCAAGAGGCTCTGCATTCATGGAGGCAGTTGGAATGTCAGGGGATGTCCC
Source organism: Lissotriton helveticus (assembly GCF_964261635.1). Lineage (NCBI taxonomy): Eukaryota > Metazoa > Chordata > Amphibia > Caudata > Salamandridae > Lissotriton > Lissotriton helveticus. The sequence goes on from NC_136057.1 coordinate 1,865,005,891, forward strand.
TGATTGTGAACCACGTACAAGCTCAGCTGGCTTTACCTGACCGATCCCATATGGCGGCTACACACCGAGGTGACACAAGGTGTCTTTTGACAATGGGGAGAAACGTGCCTTGATCTTTTCTCCACCACCGACAAAACACTGTGGTGCGAACGTTTAGGAGTTGGAGTACCTGCAAAGTACCTCCCTAGGACATGCATTATGACTGACTGGAGTGGTACACAGGACTCCTGTATGCATTCCCACCTTTGCCTCTCCCACCAAGACTTTGGAAGAAGATCAGGAACGACCAGGCTTAAGCCATCCTAGTGGCCCCAAATGTGGCCAAGAGAGTTAGTACCTGGAACATCTATGCTACCACTTTGGTAGAAACTTCTGTCACAAGGGCAGGACAAGTTTTCTTCACCCACACCTGTGCAAACTACCTTTCCATGTGTGGAGATTGAGCGGCGACAGTTGATGAAGTTTGACTTGCCGAATGAAGTTATGGATGCTATCCTGGCTATCGGGCCCCTATCCACAAAGTGTACTTACACCGGCCCTGGAAAAAATGTGTGACCTGGTATGGAGGCCGCAGGAAAGCACAGCTGTTGGATATTTTATTTGCTTTGCTACATTTACCTGATCAATCATCCTTATTTAAGTCACCTGTTGTGATGTGATTTATTAAAGGGTTAATACACATGTTCCCTTCCAAACCGTTTGTGATGCCACAGTAGGACCTTAATTTGGTCTCGACTTTTCTCATTTGTACTCCCTTTGAGCTGATGTGTAGCTGCTTATTGCATCTTCTAACACTATAGACTGATTTCCTATTTGTGATCACTTAAGCTTGTTGCATGAGTGCGTTCCAGGCTTTCTCAGTGCAACTGCCCTACACCTCCTTTTCCCAGACAAACTGGTACTGAGGACCACAGTGGCCTTTTTACCAAATTTCGGCACTCTTTTTTGGCGCTGGACAATCCATCACCCTCCCATCGTTCTTTACCCTGTTTCACCCCTTGAGAGTAGAAAAGACGATATTGCTTGGACCCCAAAAGAGCTTTACACCTTTTTCATCAATCACACCAAAGACCATTGGGCAGACAATCAGTGTTTTTGTGGGGTTCTCGTGGGTAAAGAAAAGTGGTGCAGAAAAGGACTCTGTCAAGGTGGCTAGACGTTTGCATTAATAGAAGCTATGCACTGCCCAAAGAGCAGCCTCTGGAACAACTAAGGGTCCAATCCGCCAAGGCTGCCACAACTGCATTCGCGTGTGGAGTGCCTGCCTGTCCTTGACATCCGTCAGACTGCAATGTAGGCATCATTGCACACATTCACGAAGTGCCACTGCCATGATAGTCACTTCCTACTAAAAAGGCATTTCACTTGTTCGGTCCCAGCAGGAATTTTTGGTCAGAACCCACGCCACAGACCCTCCACTTTGGGAGGTACTGCTTTGGTATCTTTTCTAAAGGTGAGGAATCTGCAGTTAGAAGAATCCATCAGAAGAACAAGTTACTTACCTTTTGTATTGTTCTTTCTGCTGGATCCACTATCTAACTCACTGCCCTTCCATCTCCCTGTTTTGCGGAGTGGTCTCTTTTCCCCATCTAAAAAGGTCCCAAATAAAAGATCTGGCCATTGGTACCTCCAGTTGTTTTGTGCTCTGACACTGAGGGCAAGGAAAAAGCTACGCAGGAAACTGATGTTGGGAGCTCAGGGGTGGCGCTTATATGCGGCTGTGGTCTACCACTTCCAGAACGGAACAAAGTCAACGTGGAGCCACACAGGGCCACGTAATGGCACGTTGGAGCACTGCTATGAAATCGTCCATATCCAGTCTGGTACCTGGGGAATATTGTTAGATAAAATAGGCACCAGAAAGAGTGTTACCAAAGGTAAATAGCTTGTTCTTCTAAACTTTAACATTTCTGTTCTTAGTATAGAATCTATTAAGAAGGACAAGTAATCAAAAACACAGTTGCTCAATAAATCCAAAATCACGTTCTTGGAACTGAATTAATTGATCTCAATCGAGCAACTCAAACATAATGCGGATGCCTCAATACACTTCTTTAAATCAAATATTCCCACTTTAATGAGGAAATTCTCACACAATAAATGACTCCCAGGACCATAATGCCAGCAAAGTATTTAGTTAGCGTATTGAAATTGGAAATTTTGCAGCTTCTTGATAACATTACGCAGATATGTTTCCCATCTATCCTTTAACCAGCTTCTACTCTACAAAACTTCTACTCCTCTTAAGTTAGCTAACACTTTCCTAGAATAACTAAGCTCTTACAATGTGGACAATAGATGTAGACAGAAAATGGAACCCCAGTGCAAGGCATTTCTCTTCCAGTTGAATAAAATTAAATCTCTCAACCAAAGTCAAATTGTCATCCCCCAACCAAGCAAAGCATAGGGAGCTGTTTTGCCTTGGTAGGCTTTAAAGAATGACGCAGAGGAAAACCCACACCCATATTTGGCATTGAATTAAGTTATACCTCATTGGGCAGCCCCAACTTTTGATTTAACCTCATCTGAATTTCTTCACCATGGTAGATTACTTAACAATAGTGCACACAAATATTTGTAAGCTATAACTTCTTAGAGTTTACAGTCCGAAGTCCGGCACTTCAGCTTCAATCTCATAAACTCAAAGATCAAAACGTTAGCATTAACAACGCTAATGGTAAGGCCGATAGATCTAGAGCTGCTGACTTTGGAATTGGGGAACCAGGTTTAAGTCTTAGACGCTGCTCAATATTCTATGATTCTGAGCAAATTACCTAATCCCCAGTGACTAAAAATAATGTTTAATAACATTTTTTTCCCAAACAATTGCTTTGGGTACCTTATATTATTTTTCCTTAATTTTTCTTCAAAAAATTGAGTTACATTATTTTTACATGTTGTGTTTTAAGTGTTTTTGTTTGAATTAATTCCCGAACTATAGTTGCTATAATATTAAAACAAATGTTTGGCGTAATCTGGTTCTTGTCAAGCACTCTAATGAGCCTTTGGCCGTGTTTGTGCTATATTAAACTGGGAAAAATCTACTAAGTGGATTAAGTGAATTGCCTCTGGGAGCTATATGGCTTAAGATTTCTCTTCATGTAGCGTGTGTGTACTGGAGGCAAGTCTGATTACATTCAGTAGTGTTTAGAATAATTGTTGTTTCTCCTCAAACACCACCATGTAACAAAAAATTTGAATACCTTAGTTTGGAAGGTGATTTAGTCGATATAGGGTCATTGACAAATTATTAAGTTGAGGACCTGTAATGAGGGAGGGCAGTAGTAATACATTAACTGCCTAATCAAAATCTCCCAGATGAATGGCATTTACCATTTAGTAGAAACCAATTTGCAGAACGTTTTTTTCTGGGTTGCTTTTTAGAATAGTTTGGTATGTTGTAAATGCCAGTGAGTGTAAGAATAGACTCTCCAGGTTGATTTGTTAGTTTTTGCATATATGTTTCCCATCCGTTCCCTCATTGTCTCAGTAGATGAATTTAATTTATTTTTGTTCTCTTCCAGTCAGCGATGTGCTGTCTTGAAGAGACATGTTGTATATACTTTGTGGGCTTCAGCCCAACCTTAGGCTTCCCATTTGCTAGCTCTATCGTCACTCTCAGATTCTTTCTTCCCATTTGTCCATGGCATGCATGTGTCATGCCTCTTCCTGTATTTAGCCCTCTCCGAGAGCATGGACCCCACTGCTCCCATTTTAGCAACTGTTTTAGGAACTACTATTTTCTTTGTTGAAGAGCAGGTCAAACAAGCACTTGTTTTTATTTCTCCGTTTCTGTAAACAGGCCTGTAAGTCTTATTCTTATCTTGTCACATTGCTGTACATTCAAAGACTGAGGTTAAATGTGAGATGCTGTTTTCCAAGGGCGCCTGCTTACTTTTCTTTCTCTGACTTCTAAGTGAAAGGATTTATTTTGACCCTTTTCGGCGAATTTTTTAAACACCCCTTTCGGCATGTTGGCATAAACACGAAGCAACCTGATGCTTAACAATACAACACCCGCTATAAACCATGGGCAGTTGTCAGACAAATCACACACACAGCAGGCAGCCCCTTATCAGCTGAGAGGGCAACGTGATGATTCAGAACCAATGGCTCTCTTTGTAGAATGACTGCACATTTTACGTTTGTATCATGTGAATAGAAAACGCTCTCATTTTGCCACCGGTTCCGCTGACCCTTTGTCACAAGTCTGTATGTTGAGTGTATGATTATTTTTTTCAGCCGGTGCATGTCTGTGAGGAGCTGACGCAGTCTCTGCTGACCTGAGTGGTTTCTTCCTGCGTTCTTTAAAGCAAAGCACATTGAGGGACCTACGCAGGTGCCAACTCTGCAAATAGCAGCTTAGAAGTAAAATAGCCTGTTATGAAATAAACCATGGACAGTCGGCAGACAAATCACACACACAGCGAGCAGCACCTTATCAGCTGAGAGGGCGGCGTGAAGATTCAGAAGCAGTGGCTCTTTTTGTAGGATGGCTGCACATTTTATGTTTGTATCGTTTATATAGAAAATGGGAGTTCACTGCAGGGTTAGGCTGCAGGACATGCCCTGCAGCCAGCCCCTCCGTGCATAGCTGAAGACCGTGTGCAGCATAGGTTGGTTTCTATGCAGTGGGTTGGCTGAGCTGCAGCGGCCTTGTCATGTTATTTGAAGTGCCATTAGTGGTGTCATTTAATATATCATGAGAGATGTAATATGTGATGTCATAAGCAGTGCTTGGCGGGAGTGTAAATTATAGTTAGTTCAACAATTATAACTAGTGAATTTCAGTTTTTTAAAAAAAGTTTAGTTCTCATGTCATTTTAACACTTAATTATAACGTCACTTTAACCTTTGTATTTTTTTTTTACTATATATATAAATATATATATATAAATATATATATATAGAGAGAGAGAGAATTATAGATGGTAACAGAGATTACAGGAATTTTTTAAACTAAGGAATCAAACAGACAAGAAAAGCGAAGCTCGAATTGCCTATGATGTCACACAGAACCCCAAGGTTCACTTTTCACCCATCTAAAATTGTATGTTATGTATGGACCCCAAAATCATCTGCCCTGCTTTTAACTGCTGCACAGGGGCAGAGGAGTAATTGGGGATCCATACATGGCCTTTCTTCGGTGTCCAAAATGGGGGGCAAGGAGGAAGGAGAGAACCTAGCATCAGGGTTAAAGTGGGTCATGTCTTGCCTGTGCTCAGAACTGGCAGTTCTAAAAAGCAGTTGCGGAGATGGGTCCCTTTCGGGCTCTTTATTGTTGCCATCAACCTCAGGCTGAAAAACAAACCAGTGGCACCCTTCACTGCCTTCGATGTAACTTCAAAGAGAGTGGTTAGAGTTATTTCAACAGTCCCACCATTTCAGAACTGAAGCATTTTCAATATACATTGAAGGCACGGTTGTTGCTTATTCGTGTTATGCAACGAACACCCATTGACAAAGCCAATAGTACTGCCTTGTAAGTGTAATGTTACTTGCTGTATTATGTATCTGGCTGTAATGACAGAAGCAGCAAAATACCCGTCGGGAGGCACACTATGCTAAGCATAGATTCTTTGCTTATGTGTTTTAAGCCACGTCCTTAATTGCATCGGCCACGCCCCTTTGAGAGACCTCCCAGTTTTTTCATCCCACTTAAAGCTCTTCCTGACATCCTGCACCCACCACTCTCTATACCTTCCCTTCACCCCCCTCTAGCTGTGCTCGAGGTTGCCAGCTCTGCTCTGATAGGCTCTTAGACAGAACAGCCGGTGCCGCTTGGAATTCTTTTGTGACGTAAGAACAGTCGGTGCCGCTTGGAATTCTATTATGACGTAGCAACAGTGGGTGACAGCTCCTGCTAGCAACTGTTGCTACGTCTTAGCAGAGAGCTGCTGGACTTGAAGCTAGTAGTTCGTGCCAGAGGCTCTCCACATATCACATATTTCATATATACATATTATAGACAGGACATTTTACCATGAAAGCTATCGAAGGTGTTGTTGAAATGTACTCTATGCTTGCCGAGAGGAGTGAAGTAAGGTGTGTTTTTCCAGGCTCAGGTAGGCCCATGCAGTGATGGCTTGTGTTCATTTCTTGGCAGGACTCGGCTCAGGAGAGCGGCATCACCCGAGACATCCACCGCACCTTCCCGGCCCACGACTACTTCAAAGACTCGGAGGGAGACGGACAGGAGTCGCTGTACAAGATCTGCAAGGTGGGCTGCGGCGAGGGCGGGCGATTTGCATGCTGGGAGTGTGTGCCTGTGAACGTGTGACGGCCTGAAAAGGAACCAGGCTCAGGGAAGAGGTTAATGATGACCACGTCTCTCTAGTCTAGAGGATGGTGTCAGGTTGGCAGATGGGTGTGTGAGACTTAAGCGTTTTGTGAGCGACTTATAGTCAACATTATTTTGTGTCATTTTTAGAGTTTAAAAAACCTGGTACGAGGTATGAGGTTACGAGATGCCTCCAAGTGCATGTGCAGGTTTAGTTTACAAACCTAATGAATTCTGGGAGTTGCAGTCCTAGTCACACCTGACAACACTGACTTGTAAAGGACTGGGGCATTACATCCTTGTGGCCAGGACTCCTCTGGTGCCACAGCTAGTGTTAGCCAGCCTTCTGACGAGAGCATCTAGGTCGCGGCACCTTGTTGCAAAATGGAGGCTGACTACCACAGCCCTGTCCTAGGGACTTTGCCTACTTGTGGTGACATCTCCTGTGCTTTTGCACCTTTGTTGTAACGCCCTTGCACACTACCGCCCTCCTTGCACTGGTCGGTTGCATTTGCGCCTTTACTTTTTTTTAACACCTATTATTGACGTAAAATATTGCAGAGTCCTCATCTGAACTTAGGACAGAAAGACGCCACGCACCCTCCCTCCCCCCCCAATACCCTCTTACATCGCTACAGTACTCACTTAAAGAGAAGACACTACTTAACGTGGCGACATAAACCCCTAGGAATTAGAGGGGAGGCTGGCGACACAAAAACGCATTCATAAACACAACCCACCACTCGAATGGTTAGTTATACCAATCACTAAGCACTGACCAGACATTCCATTGTTTTGCCTTTCATATTTTCCATGCCTCTTAGCCGTCTTGTACTTGGAAAAGATTGATCCCTCGCAGCCAGTCATCCAGCATCCAGTTATGTTTCCATCTTCATTTCTTTAGCAGTGTGGGGAATGTGTGCATTTAAGCAGCTTGGTTTTTAGCCCAGTAAAACTTACTTGCCAACATTCGGAGTCCAAATAAGAGATTACTCAGGTTTCAAAGCCACAAATTAACATCATGATAGCTTTAAGAAGCATTAGGCCGGGCTAAGCGGAAATTAAATGTTGCTTAGACACAGTGGCTTTAGGGCCCTCTCGCTGCTAACCTTAACCTCTGTAATATATATCCTCAACAAAGCATACCGTTGCAGTGCGGTCAGTCGCTGGCTGCGGTGGCTGGTGCGTGGTATGTGTTTGAAGGTGCTGTGCAGCTATCAGAAGCTCGGTGGTAATTTTTGTTCTTGCTTTAGTTCCTTAACAGGTTCAATCCACAACTTCACCAAAAGCAAGTGAAAGACCCTGGTACTTAGATAGTCTGCGCTTTTACCAACAAGGCAGAAACCTAATTTCTAAACCAGTAGAGCTGGGGTTATTCACACGAGTGTTATTTCAGACAGAAAGCAACACGTGTTCCTTTGGGACCTGTGTGTTTGTGTTGAGTTGCGGGGCTGGGCAGTGTATGTGGGGAACTCCCCATTAATCGATGGGGCAAACATGTGGAAGGCCCTGTCTGCTGCCAGTACCTGTTGGGTCAACTGGAAGCACCAAAGTATGCAGGATTCAGATGGGACATTGTGTACATCAAAGACAAGGGGAGGACTGGAACATATCGAGCACACAGAGAATCATATTGTTTTATCTGTATGTATGACATGCCAAAGAAAGACACTCTTCTAGTAATGATGGGTCTGTAGAGTTTTGTCATGAATCAAATTCAGGCCAAATTCAAGAGTACCATTTGAGAGCTGCTAGATCTGGCACAGTTAAAGCTTCCTGGGTTTGGATTATGCTTCCAAGTTTTAATTTGCCTAGTCAAAAAAAGCTATTTGTTGTTTCTTAGACACATTTTCAAGGGACAAGATGCTTTGGAGAGATGGGAAAAGCATGGTGTGTTAAAAAGTGGTGCCTCATTTTCAAATTTTTTCTAGCTGGCCTGCAAGATTTTGTAAAAACTATTATGAAGGTTTATTTTGTTCCACTAAACCTTCCATCTGTTGGTGCTGTTCTTATATTTGTCGTACAAAAGGAGGTGGCGATGGACGGAGCACCTGAACCAATCAAACACTCACACCCAGTCAAAAGATCTGGGTTTGATCCATCACCGTTCTTTAGCCCACTCTGCCACCCCAGTTCAGACATGGCTATATGCAAATCAGTCTGACCCTGTGCCTCATGGGAACAGTCCAGCCCGAACTGCCAAGCCATGCCTTCCCTGGACCGGAAACAAGCTTCCGAGGACCGGTTTCTGGCATTTCAGCCGCCTTCAGCACGGCTTGCTTGAATTTGTCATCATCTATCCTGAAAGGACTAGAGGGTTCTTGTCCGTCGTTACCTTCCGGAGTAATCCAGCTCAAATGTAATTTTGATCAGTTATTGCTGTTACTCAACGGTGTAGCTTTGGGGTATCAAGTGGCTTAATTTACTAGAGCAAAAAGGGGGAGCCCTGATCATTAAAAAGAAACTTCTGTAACAGGCATAGTTTAAAGAGGAGTTCTGGAGGCCTCACCTGGCTAGAAAAACACTTTCTAAAATTAATTTCTGGGTCACCTCCTAATAAACAACTGTTTGTCAGGTTGATCACCTTGGCACAACAATGTTGGTGTGCAAGAATCTGTCAGTGTTGTTCAGCAAGTCCCGTGTTTTTAGGTTTGTCTGACCATACCCAGCCATTCTTGTTCTTGAAGGAGGACCTCAGAGTTTCATTGTTGCTCTCGTTTTTAGAATTTGTGGTCTTGTAATTGCATTTATATAGTACTGTGAGAAGTTGGCCTGGTATATGCTGTCCACTAATTAAAGTGGGCACCTTGCACCAGTCCAAACGACCCTGATGATGTATGAGGTCAAAGATAACTTTTTGAACTCTATCCTAGTGGTAGCTGTGGAGAGCAGCTTTCAGGTTTAATCTTGAAGGAATGTAAAGCAGCTTGTTTTACCAGAACATCACCTCCTGAATGACTAAATGAAGGGGAACCATATAGTAGTTCTATAAAAATATGCATTTATTAATATAACACTCTCTACTATCCTCTACACAAGGATAGAACATAAAGCACACAATACGAGATCATTAGAATAGTTGTAATTAGCACAATACACATTGGGCTCCAGAGGGAGACCAAACCATGTACTAAAATACTGATATAACAATCATGACTGGGATCAAGACAAGGTCTGGAGAACGTAGAATCACTGGGACCCCAAGGAACCACCCAAGGTGAGTAGATAGGGATCCCACAGAGGACGGGTGCAGTGTGCCAACACGACCATGGGCTCCATACAATTCTATGGGGAAGTCACAGTTGTCATTTTAAAGTCTAAAGACCCATCTAGGAGGACTTTGAGCAAACCCTTTGGAACTTAAGAGGTTAGAGAGCCCCCCACCCATGGCTACCGTAGTACCCGAGTTACCTATCCCAGGGGAGCTGGGTGCATTGGTCTGAAGTGCTTTTGGAAACCGCTGTTGTTCTCATTGGAGGACTGTGAAGAAGTACTGCTGCAGTTAAGGTGAAAAGGGTCCGGAGGAATCCAAGCCTGTATTCTGGAAGGAAGGAACTTAAAAGCAGAGGGGACAGAGTCTGGGACTCGGTAGACGAATGCCTGATGTCAGGTGCTTAAGGTGCAAAGAAGGGATGATTGACTCGGCAGCCATGAGGGCCAGGAGACGTCGAGGATGACCGGGAGCTGGATGCGAGCTGTCCCACGAAGTGCTGAGGGGCACCAGCAAGTCTTGGCAAAAGCAACCCACGCCAGAAGGTCAAACAGGTTACGGTGTGGACCAGCAAGGTCCAGGAGACTCACCAAGAAATGGGGAGCCAGGGCACACCTGGAGCAACCAGGAAAGTCCAAGAGAAATCAAGATGACCCTCAGGAGGACCCAAAGGTCGAATAACTAGGAGTTGCGAGGGGACCTTGAGCAAGATTGCAAAGTACCAGCCCACGGAGCACTCTGGGCAAGGGGGCCTGAGTTCTTTGGTGCAGATACTGCTCAAGGTCAGGACTACACTGAGTCCAATTCTCATGCTCGGGAATTGCCAACAAGCATATGCAACTGCATTTGGACGCAGTACATAGGGGTTTGGGTTATGCAGTCCCCACGAGGGATACTGGTCTCAAACTTGCTGAGAGGGCAGATCGACCTCAGGGACTTTCAGAAACCCACCTCCTGTGTTGCTGAAATCTTTGGAGTCCGCAGGAGCTCAGGAGCAGCAGACCGGTCAGTTGTGTTAAGGGGCCTGCTAGAGCAGGGGTGTGACTCCTTCACTCCAAGGGAGATTCTTCAGTTGTCTTTAGTGCACCACAGGTCCTGCACAGAGCCTGTATTGAGCCAGGGCACAAACTAAGCTCCAGACGGAAAGGGGGACAAAGTCGAGCCCCGTCGAGGTCCAGAGTGTCCAGACGGTCGAAGGTCAGTGGTTTCTTCTTGTAGAATCTTGTCCACGTAAAATCTAAAGTCTTACAGCCAGGTAAGCCCTTTTGTACCCACTGGAGAGGGTTGGACAGATTCGGGGGACTCTCCTAGGGCAGGGACAGGACAGAGGGGTGGTTACACCCATGTCCTTTGTTCCGTTTAATGCCAGAGCAGGAGCCAATGTCTCCCAGAACTGGTCTGAGCTGGACTATGCGCAGGGACACCAAATGTGCCCCAGGTGCAGACTTTCAGGCACTCTCAGAGTGCACCCACCCAGCTCCAATACACCAAACCCTGTCTGGGACATGGTCACACCTCGGCTCAGCAGCAGGAGGGCAGAAATGCGTCTCTGGTCGGCAGCATCCATTTTGTGCTGACTGGGTCGAGGAGGCTGGCACCGGATAGACCAGTGTCCCCACAAGTTCGGTTCCGAAGGGTGGAATCATACCTCTCTCACAATGGTTACCGGTGTGGAGGTATGAGTCCAAGGTGTTTGATACCAAACATGATATGTTTCTATGTAGCCATTTTTGAGATCGCATTTACTGCGAGGTTATAATGCACCTCTACCTATATGTCCAGCTGAGTCAAAGACAACCCGGGAGAATGGTCTCCGAAGGCTCCAGAGAGGCTCTGCTCATGCAGGGGGCACCCTCTCACATAAAACTCAGCACCCTGCCTTCAGGATTGATAAGGCCTGCTATAGGGGTGACTTATAAGTTTTAAGTGTAGTGACCAATAGATAGAGTGAACCGATATCTAAAGTGAGTGATGCAAGCACCAGCTTATACAGGTTGCAGTAGCAGACCTGGAAGTCCATTTTGCATGGCCTCTCATGGGTGGCATAATACATGCTTCAGCCCAGGGGAGACCTCTGGAGTAGCTTTGCCCTGGGTACATGGGTCCATATACTAGAGACTGATAAGGGTACCCCAGTATCCAATCTGGAGTGTACCTTACATGTATGTCAATTTAAAAGAGAAAGCAGATAGACTGGGGTCCTGATTAGCAGGATCCCAGTCAGACTAGTCAAAAACAGTGAGACATCAAGCAAAAAGTGGGGGTAACCATAAGAAGCAGATCCTACTTTCCTACACTTACTACCGCAGACGAGGCATTGAAGTGGTGATTGGATATTCTCAAGAGGAGGCTCCTCATGTTGAGCAGCATGACCAGTTGGTTAACCGTCTGTTTGGTCTCTGCATCAGCAGGTCCTGCGCTCAGTTTTCCTCATCATTGTCAAAGTGCACCACGCTTAAGCGTGTCATGTTGTAGGAAGCTCGATTTTGATGTAGTGTACCAAAATGAGGTACACTATCTAGAAGGTCTAGGCGGCCCTTATTGGCTTGCAGGGCCTAAATGAATAATCCCAAATGCTCTCTTTTGTGGGAGCGTGGGCAAGCAGTTTAGGCATATCAGAGGGCAGTGTTAAGCATTTATTGTACACTGAGAGACACACACTCAAGAAGAAAATCAAGACCAGTTTAGAAAAATAGCATGTATTTCTATAGAACTTTTAACACCAAGAACCTCATAATCAGGGAGGTACTTTTCAAGTTATCAATTTTTACAGTGAAGCAAAAATATCACACAAATGCGGTTTTACATGGTAATTCTTTGCGAAAGAAACATATACTGCATACTAGTATTTGCAATCATATTTTGGGCGCCCCCTTTAGGACTTAAGGTGCTAGGAGGTCAAGTTCAGAAGATCCACCAGCAGTTTGGGTTTACCTGCCCTGGAGTGTCCCAGTGCAGAGGTGCTGGACAGGTAGGTAGCCTGGTGCACTACACCGTTGTCAAAAGGGGGCCACCTAGAAACAGGCTCCAGAGGGGGACAAGTCCAGGAGCTCCCGGGGGGGAGGGTGCTCAGTTCATGAGGGTCTTAAGAGCAGGGGGGCACAGTCTGTATTTGTGGAGCTGGACGGGGGCTCAGGTGCCGAGGGGTTTGGCCAGCTGTTCCCCCGCATCAATGGCACTCACAGCACCTTGTCAGACCTGCAGAGGGGGACATCACAGGACAGCTGGGCCATTTTTTTTTTGCAGAGTTTTATATAGCGCGAACTAGAACCGAACCGAATCAGTTATGAGAGCGCTTTACATAGCACCAGTTACGTTACATGAGGACACACTTTCATTTTTTTTTTTTTAGGCACGGGGAGATTAAGTGATTTGCCCAGAATCACAGGGGGTTTTTGGCGTCGTTACCGAGACTCGAACCCAGATCCCCAGGTCCGAGGTCGAGCGCCTTAGCCGTTAGGCCAACCCCTCTCCCTTTTTTGGTGCTGGTCTCTGCAATGCTGATGTTGCAAGACTATTAGCCGGTCTTGGCGTTGTTAGAGTCTGGATTGGACTTCAAACAAGCCATAGTTAATGCAAGCAGTCAGGTACCCCGGGTATTGGTGAAGGGTGGCTCCTGGGGGGTCTTGGCGTCTCCAATCTTGGAGAGGAGATGGATCTTGCCTTTTGGAGAATGGTGACATCCTCCTGTGTGGCTGCTGCATTGGTGGACCCGGTGGTCAGCAGTCAGTGCCTGCAGGTTGCTTGGAAGTGGCTCCTTCTCTTCAAAGGAGATGCTGACTGGTTGGCAAAGTGCTGGCAACCCTAGAAGCTTTTGGGGGATGCACAACTGCAGGACAAGTCAGGTTGTTGTGATTGTCGGGACAGGTGCAGGCCGGCAGGGTTTGGCGCCAAAAGTCCACCGCTGGCCCACATTTCTCTCTTCTTCTGCTCTTCTTGGGCCTTATTCTTTTCTAGTCAGGTGAATCTGAGTTCCTGGTATCAGGTGGCCACATAAATACTGAAAAGTGATGGGCGTTACGGGGAGTGAAGGGTTGTAGTCAATGGCCTACTTACCCTTGAGGTCACTGCACCCCCTATATGACCACTTCCTGTGGGGAGTGGGCATCACCCTGTCCCAGAGTCCCTAATTCTATCAAAATCAAGATGGTGGAATCACTCTTTTGTGGAGCACACAAGGTAGCCCACTTTATGGGTAAACTAGCCTGGTGGTGCAACACGCCTACTTGCATGTCTAATTTCCCACCTCTCCTGGTCGCAGTTGCGCCTCGGGGCAGGGGGTTGCATCTCTCAGGTCTGCAGGAAGCCGGGCTCCCATCTTAAAGTCGGCAGGGACTTTGAAGCCACTGTCCTTGATATTCTAAATCACTAGAAAACTGTAACCTCCTCCTGCCAGAGCAGGCATTGTTTCAAACTTATGAGAGTGTGGACTCCCACCTCCAGGGGTTCAGAAACTTGTCTGTGGGGGCAGGCTGGATGATAGCAGTCAGCCAGCACACTAAGAGGCTGGTAGGTTATCAGGGGGTACCTCTAAGTTGCCCTCTGGGTGCATATCTTAATAAATCAACTACTGGCATCAGTACAAATTTATTGAGACACGATTTTGGATACCAAACACTGGAAATGGTCTGAAAAATCGCGGCTCAGCCATCCATGTCCGACCAATGCAAGCATAACCACGCTTGACTTAACCACGCATATGCCTTAACAATGCATATGCGTGGTTAAGGCAAGCTGTGGTCTAGTTGCCAAATTGATGGGCGAAAGAGGAAGAAAGGAAGAGGAAGGACTATCGGGCAATCGGGAGAGGATGTGGCGAGGTAAGTAGGGCTGGGTCTTGGGTGGGATTGTTTTTTCGGGGCATAGGGATCGGTTTTAGGACTCAAGAGGGTGTTGGGGTTGTTTGTAGGACAGGGAGCAGTTTTAGGGCTCAGGGGAGAGGGGGCCGGGGTAGTTTGCAGCTGTAGGGGACAGTTTGTAGGGCTCAGGGTGGGGGGCTGGGGTCGGGGTAGTTTTTAGGGTGGGGCTGTTTATAGGGCTAAGGGAGGGGACAGGATAGGGGGAAAAGGGGCAGTTTACAGGGCAGGGGGCAGTTTTAGGCCTCAGGGCGGAAGGGGCTGGGTCGGGGTAGTTCAGGGATGTAGGGGCCGGTTTTTAGGGCTCAGGGCGGAGGGGCTGGGACCTGGTCGTTTTTGGGGCATGGGGTACATTTTTAGGGCTCGGGCAGGGGGAAGAGGGACAGTTTAGAGCGCAGGGGGCAGTTATAGAATTTAAGAAGGAGGGGGCAGGGTTGGGGTAGTTTAGGGATGTAGGGGACAGTTTTTAGGGCTCAGGTGGGGGGGCCTGGGGGGAGGGTTGTTTTTGGGATGTGGGTTTAATTTTTAGGACTCAGGCCAGAGGGAAAAGGGCAGTTTACAGGGCAGGGTTATGATTTTTAGCATGCATGTCCCTTTACCCATCATGTCTTTACCATAAAATTGTGTGGTAAAGGCGCGGTTGTGGTAGAGTTGCATGGTACAGACATGCGTTGTACCATCATGCAACCACCAAACACCATAGGTTTCAGTGAAGCCATCATGTAGCTGGGGAAGTCTTAATGACCAGTGCCCAGTACATATATTTAGGATGGCTTCCCTGTTTACCTGTATTAGCTAGTAATTGAACTAGACAGCACAGGGGTGTATCTGCTCATGCAGATATGTCCTCACATGTCGTATAGCAAACCCTGCCTTAGGGTTATAAGGCCTGATGTAGGGGTGACTTAAACATATTGCATGCAGCATCTGTAAGCATGGCACTCAGGGTGTGAGCCATGTTGTGTTTTCACATTTGTTTGCACCATTTCACGCTGCCTGCAATGGCAGTCTACATGAGTTTGGCGGTGGGTCCCTTACGGTGGCACAATACATTGTGCAGCCCTTACGGACCCTCTTCAGTACCCATGCCCTAGGTACCAGAGGTAGCATTTACTAGAGACTTACAGAAGTGTTAAAGGTCTTGCCAGTTGGGGAGTAACTGAACAGTTAGAATGTTTTAGGGAAAGAGCACCAGCACTGGGGACCAGGTTAACAGGACCCCAGTGTACTTCAGTCGAAATTGCATCAAATACCAGGCAACAATATGGGGGGGGGGGGTGACCATGTCAAAAAGGGGTACTTTCAAACACACATCACTGCTGACTTCATAACTGTGGCTTCTTGGGGACGTGGGACTTGTTAATATTATTGTTATCAACCTTCCCTTCCAGCTGCTTACCTTTTAACCTTTTTTCAGGATTTCTAAATTATCAGTTAACTATTATTGCAGAGGGAGAGTTCAAATACCAAGTATGAGTTTACCTATGAGGCTGCATGAAACCCCAACCTTTATCAGCAGAATCTCAATGTTCTTCATGTGGACTGATCTCTTGGGTTTGACTTACTTCTGTTTGATCCGAGGGTCGTAAGGGATCTATACTCCCTGTTCTCTTGCACTTTCCTTAAATGAAATTAAGTATCTGGGTAATAGGGTTTGCAACAGCCACTATCCATTAGGGCTATCACAGTTCGGCTTCAAATTCTTTCTGCCTTATTGGGTGGGTATGTGGCCAGATCAATACATTTCACATGTACATTTGTCCAACTAGCCGCTATGGGCCTGTGGGTTTCAGGGACAATTCCTGGTATTATGGTCCTAGCCATTAGAGTTGTAGAATTGTGGATCCTGTGGTAGTAGTCTAGTGCAGTGTTTAAGTCTCCTGTTGGAGACTGTCCCCAGTAAATTATGATACAGTCTGTTGGTTGGATTCTACGAGTGAACATACTACTTGGAGAGTCTCATCAGGTATCCATTTTGGTAATAGTGGTCTTCATATCATAAGTGCCTTAGCACCCTTGTAGTCGATGATATGCTGTGGTGATTTTGATAGTCTTCAGTAGAGCCACTACTGGAGTTTGTGCAGTCAACATTAAATAGAGTCTGCTAATGCATACCTTGACTGCAACCACTTGTTGACCTAAACATTGAGATGGTAGTCCAAAGATTGTGACGAGTCGCTGTTTGCTGAACGTTCGGTCTTGAAGTCAGGGAATCAGTTCCCTGATAACACCACTTTGTTTGGGGTACGGTCCTTTTCAGCTTCTTGTATCAGGTAGTGCAAAATAGACCCATGTCCTGATACATAGACTGGAGTTCTTCAGTCAGTAAGAGAGTGGTGCATTAGTTTAATCTCTTACTGGCCACGTGTCAACATAGCTACATACACAGTTAATTATTAAGCATTGGATATCCAACACGTGTTGACTTTAATCTGCCGAATTAGGCAGCGTTATGTTATGTTATATTATGCTATGTTATTTTATGTTTAGACTGTCCTGACTTCAGTGAGTTTTTTTGGGTGGGTTTCAGTGGTGTTTTCTCAATGTTTCCCATACCTTTTTTAATCTGTGCTATCAGTGTTTATTCAGCTGATTAACTCCCAAAACAGACAACTATGTTTTTCCAATGTCTACAAATAATGTTTTTTCAGTGATTTTATACACATTTAATTTAAAGGAGTAGTCATTCAGGATACATAGTATCTTACCACTGGCAGAATGTCCAATGGATGTATGTTAGAATGTTTAAAGCGTAGAAATGCACACTCACTGATACTCACATCTCATTGTGAGAAGTTGGCCTGATATATGATGCTCACTAGTTCTAGTGATCACCTTGTATCAGTCCAAACAACCCTTATGGTGATTGGTTGTAAAGTCAACCGTATAGACCAGCTATCCTAGTAGCGTGGACAAAAGCAGTCTTTTAGGCTAATCTCTTTTGGCATGTGAAGCCAGCTGTTTTACCATAGTATAACCCCTTGAATACCAAATGAAAGGACACCACACAGGTTGTTATGAAAATAAACAGTCTATTTATTAATAACAACACCTCTGAACTCTTTATGAGATCAGAGGGCTAAGCACATGACACTACTAAAAAGGAAATACGAGTTCGCACAATATTTACACAAATGCCTTAGGGGCACGACAAACCATATACTCAAAACAATGGAATGCGAGGAAAGAAAGTACTGTAAGAAGATCCAGAGGCTGGAGGATCGGTGGGACTACGCTACAAACTAGGTAAGTAAGGAGCAGGAGGCCCACGGGACTCACTTGCAGAGTGGAAACTCTCACGCGGGATGCGTACCAACGTCTATGGATGCAACAGTTTACAAAGTTACGGATTCCGGACGAACCCGGCTGGATGGAGGGAAAACAACAGTGGACCTGGACACTAGGATAGTGGACACAGACTTCAGGACCTAGAAGCTTTAGTTACCTAACCCACAGGCTGCGGGTGCATAGGGCTGAAGTAGTGTCGGGTTTGCTGCGTTGATCCCGATGATGCCTGAAACAAGAAGTTGCTGGCAGGCAGCCAGATGGAGGAGTCCGGTGGTTCCAAGGATGGAACTAGGAAGAAGGAAGTCCTGAAAAGGAAGGGGACAGAGTCTTGGACACTAGCCAGTGACGGTGCTGGAACCAGGAGGGAACCAGATGCTGTCGCCGCGTTCAGGTGAAGGAAGGGTCGCTTCTCTCTGTAGCTGCGCGGACCAGGAGCTGTTCTTCACGACCAGGCTGGAGGCACGAGCTGTCCCACGTAGTCTGCTACTGTTGGCAGTGTCGGATCGGCGATCTGGACAACAGGCCTTGGCTAATGCAAGCCACGCGGTGGAACAAAGATGGCGTCTGGTGCGGACCAGGAGGGTCCGGGGTGCTCCTCTTTTACAAGGAAGCAAGGGCCAGTCTGGGGGACCAGACTAGCAGAGTCGAATTCTTCGGGTCGTCGTCTCAGAGGGCACAAGCCAGCCGGCAAGTGACCAGACAACAGGAAGTGCAGCAACCAGGCAAAAGGGCCCCACGCAGATCACGGGGATGCTGGGGGGCTGGTCTTTGGTGCAGGAGCTGCGTCGGTGTGGGGCTTCTCAGTCCCCAATGCACTCACTTGAGGAACCCTCAGGGGTCGTTGAGGAAGCGCTGTGCAGGTTTCTTCAAGATGGCCGTCTCCACGTTGCTCGTAGCACCCACGGGTCCCAGCTGTGCTGTGGATGTGGGTAGAGGTCAGAGAGGTCTGGAGGTCCGGGTCTTGTCGAGCTGGGTCGTCGGATTCCGGGATGGAAGGGCGTTTCAGCAAACCGCACAGAAGCTTGATGGTGCCTACGAAGCAGGATGGTCACTCCCTGACCATAGGGGAGATTCTTCAGTCTTCTGATGATCAGGATGTCGAAGGTCAAGAGTTCTTCGTGGAAGTTGTCAAGAGTAATCTAATTTGGAATGGGACCAGCTCCTACCTTTATCCGGCTATAGGGGGCTGCACTACGACTAGGTCCCTCCCCTGGGTGGGACCAGGAAGGGGGGTGGTTACACCCCCTATCCTTTGTCCAGTTTCCCGCCAGAGCTGGGGCTGGAGTGCCCCAGCAACTGGTTGGAACCGGTGTATGCACAGGGCACCTTGTGTGCCCCAGGCATGTCTCATTCCTTTCAGCCTGGCCCTACCTAATACACAAAATCCTGTCTGGGGTGGTGCTAGCACCTCCCAAGGCAGGAAACCCTTTGTCCAAGCCACCCTCGCTGGAAGGACTACCAGCAGCAGGAGGTCAGACTTGTGTCTGTGGTGGCAGCATCCATTTTGTTATGCTGAGGCTCGAGTTAACTTTAACCGGGGTTTACAGTTACAATCATGTCATGTCCCTCTAGAAGGGTGGAATGCTACCCCCGTCGCCAGAATTGGCGAGGGGGTAGTATTCCAATTCGTATGACACCTTACTCGACATGTTTTGATAATGTTATACCAGAGTTAGCATTTAACCGCGAGGATTATAATGCACTTAAGAGTATATGGTATAGCGTTATCATGGAACAGCTATTAGGACTTGGTTCCGCAAGCTGCAAATGGGCTCAGCTCATGCCAGAGCACCATCTCACATAATTCCAAGCACTCTGCCTTCAGGATTGATAAGGCCTGCCATAGGAGTGACTGATAGGAATATATGTGTCCATTTTAGGGTTAGATATAGGAATACTATATCTAAAGCAAAGGGTGTTTACACCACCTTGCCCCAGCTGTCGTGCATCCAGTTGTGTCAGATTTAGATGGCCAGCCAGGGGTGGCATAATACATGCTTCAGCCCCTGGTAGGCCCTGAGTGCACCTATGCCCTGGGTACCTAAGGTACACTGTACAGGGACTGATAAGGTGACCCAGTATCCAATTGTATATGTACCTAAGGTACATGGAGTCCATTTTAACAGAGAGAGCAGGAAGCCTGGGGTCCTGAATAGCAGGATCCCAGGCCAACTAAGTCAAAAACCAGCAAAACACCAGGAAAAAAGTTGGGGTAACCATAGTCAGATATCCACCTTCCTACACTCATTACCCCGTTTCACATCTCATTACCTCTAAGGCCCACGCTGTCAGTACTGTGACTGGTTTAAAGGAGTGTTACTTGTTTAAAAGGTAACAGTACTATATTCAAATGTTTTCATACTTATTCCTGGCATTCCCTAACCCATTGTATGAATATTATGACATTGTAAGGATGGTCAACCTTGCCCACAGCATAGTAACTTGTACAACCTTTAAAATTTTGAATTACACCACATTAATTTGTAGCCCTGCATTCCAAGGCACCTGATTCTTGAAGCTTTAAGCATGCCTACTTCTGCTTTTCTGCACTCTTTCCCTGAGTACATTACGGTGGTGCTACTCCTATGTGGACTTTAAATGGTGCCAAGCTTCCTCCATGGCAAATGTATCACTTAGCCCTGACCTTTTAACAAACATCACATTGTAGTCCAGTACTTGAAAATGTTGTTGTTAACAGTGTAGCTATGGGGTCAGATACCCATCAGAAAAGTGCAGTTGGGTAAAGAAGCCAGGATTGGCTTGGAGGTATCACACATATAAATAGAACATTTTGCTGCTATGATTGTTGTTGGTATGTGAAACATCTTATGCCATGTTTTCACCACTATATCACATATATGGTGACAGGACTGGTTTCACAGGTACCAGTCACTACACCTTGCATTAAATGTTTAAAGCCTTTGGTGTTTAGCAGTTGACCTGCTATCAATACTCACTTGTTGGAAAAGAGGCTTGATGTATCAAAGGGATTTACCCATTGTGTTTTCTGTGGGTAACTTGGATAGTATATATCGGCCATGATTCTTATGAGCAAGTCATTTCACCAGTCGGTAAAAGAATTTAAAAAGTGCCAAAAAATCAAATGTGATTTTATTATGCCTAGATTCTCTACAGTATAAAACATAATTAGACCAGACCTAAAAATGCTTCTAAACACTGCCCCCCCTTATCCCTAGCACACAAAACTGGAGGACACAAAAGGAAGGAATTAATATTTTAGTGATACCCTAAACAAACAAAAAAACTCTAACATATTATCTTAGACTTATTACATAGTCTTGGCCCCTTCAGAAGTAATATACATCACTCATTCTCTCTTATTTTCATTTCTTTGACTGGCATTTTAGTGTATGGTTACATAGATGCTTATCAGTGTTTATATGTTTACACTGATGAGAGCTGTTTCCCTTTTGGTGAATTTTATCAGTTATTATAGGTTTAAACCCAAAACAGGACAGCATGGTTATGATATGTTATGTTACGCCAGCAGATCAGAAGAAGCTTGGCCCCCCTGCCTCATTGAATAACGATTGTAACAGACCTCCGACACACTAGCCACGGGTCTGGGCACCCACCCACGCGACGATCCAACGGTACATGACATGACTCAATAACTTCCTGGCTCTTCCCACTACCTCGCTCCCCCATATACACTCTTCCACCCCTTGCTCTTCCGCCTTAACACCCCCTTATTTTTGTTCCACTTTCCTTTTACATTGCCTTTTCTTCCTTAATCGTTTCACTCGGGATGCACATAAAGGCGCCTGACACATCCGTAATGTTACTTCAGGGATGATTACCTTTTGGGTTCTTTGTTCCCCGATTGGATCTGGTTTAGGACATTGATCTGGCGGGTTACAACTGCCATACACGCTATGATGCTGAATGTATTGTTCTAGGGTTTAGACACACACCTTGCTCGAAACCCCGGACTATATGACATATTGAACAATACCACACTATGTCAGCTAGACATGAGGTGGACACACGTAAGGGACAGGCTTACGTGCCGCCTCCCATAGGACGCCAAAACACAATCTCCTGAGACCACATAACCCTACAAACGGGGGTACAAATGATTTGATTTGATTTGATTTTAGGTTTTCTAGAGCGCGCAGCTACCCTAGGGCATCCCGGCGCTAAAAAAGAGACCACGGTACTGAGGGAAGGAAGGGTCAGGGAGGCGAGCTCAGGGGAAAAGTAGGGTTTTTAGGCGTTTCCTAAACCTGAGGTGGTTATGTTCTTGCCTCAGGGAGAGAGGAAGGGCGTTCCAAAGTTTAGGGGCATTATAGGAGAACAGGCGACCGCCTGTTCTAGCCTTCCTAATTCTAGGGACATTGGCGAGGGAAAGAGAGTTGGATCTTAATTGTCGAGTTGACTGTTGTTGAGTCACAAGTGTCCTCAGAATGGGAGGGCCTTCATTGTGCAAAATTCTATGAGTAATGCACAGGGTCTTGAAATTGACCCTCTCCTTTACTGGCAACCAGTGCAGGCTTCTGAGAGCTGGTTTGGCCGATTTCCTCGCTGAGGTTCCTGTGAGGATTCTAGCCGCCGCATTCTGTGCGCATTGAAGTCTATGGACGACCGAGGCTGGGGCCCCCAAATACAGGGCATTTCCATAGTCCAATCTGGAGTTCACGAGCCCCTGCAGCAGGAGTTTCCTGGACTGGGGCGGGAGTAGATGTAGAATCTTTCGAGCCATCTTTATCAGGCCGAAGCAGGTTCCCGCCGTTTTTCTCGCCTGAGTTTTGAAACTTAAATCCTGGTCAAGCCATATCCCTAAGCTCTTGACTTCAGATTTGGGAATAGGTGGTGTTCCCATGCATGGTGGCCAAGGAAGGGATGTGGGGATTTTGTTGGAGGTTCCTAAGAGGAGTATTTCAGATTTCTCCCCATTTAGTTTTAACCTTGATTCGCACATCCATTGATGCACCTTCTCCAGACAGCTGCTCAGATTGGACAAGGCGTTGTCTGATTGGTTAAGGGAGACGACAAGCTGGGTGTCATCAGCATACATTATTGATTTAATGCCAAATGGCTTGACAACATCCTCAAGGGGAGCCATGTAAACATTAAAAAGTGTGGGGCTCAGGGAAGAACCCTGAGGCACACCACACCTAAGAGACTGAGCATTGGAGACGGAATACCCGTCAGCAACTTGAAAGGACCTGTCTTTGAGAAAGGATGAGATCCAGGCCAAAGCGGAATCCGCCTCTTCTATCAGACCAAGGCGCTGGACAAGGGTTGCATGGTCCACCGTGTCGAAGGCGGCACTCAGGTCGAGGAGGATCACTGCCACTGATCCTCCTACGTCCAATATGCCCCTAGCTTCTTCGACCACGGCTAACAATGCGGTGTCAGTCCTCATGACCAGCACAATGCTGCAATATCACAGAGCAAGACTGCTCAAGCCTCATTGCTACAAGACCTGACGTAAGTCGAATTTCCTCAGTATACAATTAGGCTATACTATTTATCTCTGTTAAAATATACCTACTGCATTGATAATCGGAAAATGTCCACTGTCTATGTAGGCGGTATACATCACTGTACGGATAGAAAGAACACGTGTATCGACAACTTCTATCCACATGACACACTTATAGGGTCTGTCCGCGACAATCATGAGTATCAGTACAGCGGATACCGGACTGTTACCCCAATGATACCGTGAACTTTTTGAGAAGAACCGATAAGAACTGTTGAGTTTACAGAGTTAACTTCTTTAGTTATAAAATGAAAAAACGAGACGCCATTTGAATGTAAAATTGAACTGTGAGCATGCATGATGCATATAACGCTATCTATGCCAATAGATCTGATGTTATGGTCAGGAGAGCCGTGTACACTTACTAATTGTCTCTTTTTCCCTTTCCTCTGTTTATTTTATACATTGAAGTGTTGCAGCCGGCCCCCAGGGTTGTAGGCTCCGCATTGTGTACTGCTCTCTGCTGCTAATAAACGTCTTACAAAAAAAAAAAATATATATGTTATGTTACAGAGTTTCGTCAAGTGCAAACTGATACCCGAAAAGGTATCCTTGCGCTGAGAGCCAATATAAGACAGAGCCATCATAGATGGTTAGAGTAAAGTTAATCATAGATAAAAACATAATTTCCTAAAGGCAATCGGATGATAATTGGCTTTGAGAGAAGAAGGAAGATCATTCTATAGTGTCGCAACCAGCCGGATGAATACAAACATTTAGCAGAGAGATTCTTGGAAAGTAGGTAGTTGAAGGTTGTTTTCAGAAGCAGATGAAATCACCGAGTTGGGAGACATTTGTGAAATCGACTCCTCAAATAGACAGGACTCAGGTTAGCACATTAGAGCAAGTCAACAAAAAGAGAACTGCAGGAGTGGCCAGAGCGGGCTATAGTTGTAAAAAGGACCCACATGCACTTAAATGCCGATACTTGAGTGGACACGGAAGGATACGGTCAGACAGCCTATAGCATTAGTTGAGAGATGAATATTCTACTGGGCAAAAGATGATTGACAAAGTCTCAAGCCACTGTCTGAAGGAAACTGGCATAAGACAGCCAATGGTTAAAAGGGGAAGACTCCCCTCTGCTCTCATCCACTCTACACCACTCCATGCTACTTTACTCCACTCTATGCCACTCCATTCTACTCCACTGCCCACCACGTCCCTCTACTCAATGCCACTCTACTCTACTCCTCTTCACTCTTTTCTATGCCTCTCCACTCCATTTTGTCCACGACAATGTACTTCACACCACTCCACTCTATGCCACATTTACTCTATGCGACTCTACTCTGCGTCACTCCACGCCGTTCCTCTCCACCCTACGAGACTCTATGCCACTGCACTCTCCGCCACTCATACTACGCCACTCCACGCCCCTTTACTCCACTCCACTCTCTGCCAGATCAGTCTACTCAATGCCACTCTGCTCCACTCTACTCAACTCTACTCTACACCACACCACTCTATACCACTCCACTTCTCACTATGCAACTCCACTCTTATCTTTGCCACTCCACTCTTTGCTCCTACACTTTGTGCCATTCTATTCTATGCCACACTCCTGCATGCTCCTCCACACCATTTCACTACAGTTAACGCCACTCCACGCTACCCTAGTCTATGCCACTATTATCTACGCCGCGCCAGTCCACTCTGCACCACTTTCCACCACTCCATCCCACCCTATGCCACTCTACTCTCTTCTAAAGCCGTTCTGCTCTTCACCACTCAACTAACTTTCAGCCATGCTGAACAGCAACCAGACTGCTGTACAACATGGCTAAAAGACATTTACAAAGCCAATAGCTCTTGTATAGGCAAAGCCTATTGCCTTTGCCACTGCTTGTTGACAGATACCTTATATCTCACCCTATACCTCTTTCAGTATATCCTCTAACTACAATCTTGAACTTATCCCAAACCTTATTCTACTTCTATGATCCCCAAAATAACCATTTATAGTCTCTTCCCTTTTCGCGTCCTCCTTGCATGGTCTCAACCTCTTTTTTTCTATTCAGACTTCCCAAATAAGCCTTTCTAAACCCTTCCCTCAGGTATCCCACCTAGACTCATCCGATACCTCATCATCTTTCTCTGTAGAGACTCTGCTCCCCTCCATTGCTTATCCCAAACCTCCTCCTACTGCTATGATCCCCAAATAAACACGTTCTAGACCCTTCCCTGTTCTATCGCTCTATTAACCTTTTCAATCCAACTAACAGACTCACATGACCACCGTTCAAACAAATTCATAATTCCGTATACTAATTCACCACTAATCCTTTTTGGGTTTCAGAATAGCGTGCTACTCACCTAAAAGCGCTTTGACGCCTTGTCAGCGGTCGTAAGCGCTATATAAATGTAAGTACAATAGGGTTATTGATGTTTAGTGAGATAAAATGATTTCACTACCATCACTCAGTGTTTGAAGAGAAGTATCTGTTTTCTGAGATTCTCTGCATTTGTCGCTCATAATGGAAAGCACTATTTTTTTTCTTTCAATGTACTGACCTCTTATTTTGTCCACACTATTGCCACATATCTGCTCCTGTTCTTTCTGCAAACATGTGCGCACTCTACTCTTAAAGCGCTCCCTCTGCACCATGCAATTCTGCTCACTAGTGCTGGTTTAAGGTCTTTTTAAGTTGTGGGGTGTGACACTTTCCCTGAATTTCAGCAAACAAAACGAGTAAACAGACTTCTTGTAGGTGGTTTCGGGGAAAGTGGGCTCCTACCCTGACCATTTTGTGAAAATTTTGGGTCAGATTTGCTAAAACGTCATAGACCCTGAAATGGCATTTATGAAACATTCCAGCACTTTCATGGTGCGTGAGAGAAGCCTGGCCTTTCCTAGGAGTAGGTCCAATTTTTTTCAAATATCATAAATTGTAAATTACTTTCACTACGCCATTGTCGAAATGTTCATAGCTGGGCCCCTTGTGCCAAAATTAAGTTCAATATGCCAGTGCCAGAATTTCCCCTGGATACCTCACCCAGTACTCATGGGTACCTACAAAAATTACCTCCGATATACAAGGGTCAGAGTTTTGCTATCAGCACCCTTCTATAAACGAGTACAAAGTCTATTATGTCAAGAATTGCCTCAAATGTCAGATTCAGGATTTTGCTATGGATGTTCCCAATATGCTAAGAATTATGTGCAGCATGTGAGGGCATCCGATCAATCTGCCACGGATAACGCCTCCCATTCTTATGCCATTAGTGCCCTCATCTATAAGGCTAAAATAACCTCCAGCATGCCAGACCATCAGCACAGTTGCAAGCCTAACACAAATAGTCTCACACTCAAACATACACATTCTTTCACAGACACTCATTCTCTCACACAATCAGCTTCACACTCACATGCATTCTGTCTCTTGCACTCTTTCGTACATTTGTACTCCGTCATACTCTCACACACACACACGCTGCCACTCACACTCTCATTAGTTCAATCTGTTTCTCTTGCATTAGAAAGGTTTGCACTGTTCCTGCCCCTGCTTTACCTGCCTTTCCTTTTAGTGAAGCTTAGTAAAAACATTTTCTCTATACACTATTAAAAAATAATAACATATGGCCTTGTCAATGATTGTTACAAGTATGATGTGAATGGTAAAATGCACTTCCTTCAAATAGCTGTGGCGGGCTGATATTTGGTTTCACAGGTGAATCATGCAGCAACTCTATTGAAAAGCCAGGACAGGTTGAAAGTGTTACACATTACAATGAGCAACTATGTAAAAAGCTTTCAACGTTTCAGTTTGTGATTTGCAGGCTATATTTTTGGAAACCGTCAGAGATTAATTAGTGAAGAGGTGAAAGGGTGCAGATTGCATTTCCTGTGCAGATGCTAGATTTCAGGCGATATCTGTCAAACATTCAAACTCCTCTAAATATTGGAGCTTGCTAAAAAAAATGACTGCCTTCCGCAATGAACTCCCAAGGGACTGTAGGGCCAATGTTACAGCATCACCTGCAACCCCACCCCTCCTTTGATTATGCTGTGTAGCAGTGGCAACTGAACGTCTGAATTGAAAAGATGACCAGTAAACCTCAGTGCTGGCACATGTGTTCCCATGCAAAACCCAGGCTTTGGTGTGCTTCCACGAGCCCCAGCCTCTCAGACAAAATATTGTTGGAGCTTGAGCCCTAGTGTCCCACAGGAGCTGGTCTCCATGCCCACAGCCCCAGACAACTCTCCACTGTGGTACCGCCTCCACAGAGCACTACCATCATGCAGGCCAATGGGGCCCAAACACTGATCTACGTCATGACTTCAGCATCAATGCAAACACCAGGCCCCTGATTAGGCCAAGGAGGGCCCAGGTGAAGGATTAAAAAGTACCTTTGGAGTCAGTGCTTCTTTGCCCACCCACAACACCCCATATGCCTGATGTCCCTATTTAATTCCCTCACCAGCCCACATCCTCTGTTATATTGCTTCACCCTTAGTCTGTTGCACCTGCTCCCCCTTCTGCAGCCTTTGCCTGCGTTATCCTTCTGTACCACATAACCGCTCACTCCCAGCTCATCCCCACAGCCTCAGACCAATCCTCCAAAGCTTCATCCCTAATCTCCCTCCTTTGGCCATCCCACATCCTCAGTCTAGTACTCTCCCCTCTTGCACCGGCAACGTCTTTGCAGATGGAACTGACTAGGTATCTAGATCTACAGAAAGAGCGGGTATTCCGTAGGTGCCTTTGTAGAAATGTGTATACTCATGAGTTGGGTAGTTTTTTAGGTCTCGCCTGCAACAGCACATGCGCTGCTTGTGCATGCACTCGTGCTTGCGAGACACGTTGTATTTAATGAGCTTTTGCCAATGCTTGTTGTGTGTCCAACATAAGAGGTGTGCTCATGTAAGTGCTGGGTGGTGTGAATATTGTGAGTGAATGCAGTGTGAGTGGTATGAATGTAGGGTGAAAGGTGTGTCAATGTAAGTGCAGGGCAACTGCATGAGTCTAAGGCGAGCGGAGGGCCCATGTGAGTGCCAGGTGGGAGGAGTGGATACAAAGTGAGAGGAATGAGTGCAGGGTGAGTGATGTGATGTGAGCAGTGTAAATGCAGGATGATTGGTGTTCTTGTGTGAGTGCTGTGTGACCAGAGTGCTTAAGTGAGTGTAGTGTGAGCTACGGGAGTGACTGGTGAATGCATTGTGAGAGGAGTTAGTGCACAATGAGTGGTGTGTCCCAGTGAGTTCTGGCAGACTATTGTGCCTGTGTGCAAGCAGGGTGAACTGTGTGAGTGCAGGCTGAGCAGTGTGCTCATGATTGCAGGGTGAGAAAAGGGAGTGCAGGGTGAGTAGAGTGAGTCTTGGATGAGTGATGTGCCTCTTTCAGGGGTGTGAGTGCTTCGTTAGTGGTGTGCCCATGTGAGTGAAGGGTAGACTGTGTGAGTGACCGAGTGCCTATGTGAGTACAGGGTGAGTGATGTGCCTGTGTGAGAGTAGGGTGAGAGGAGTTAGTGGAGGGTGAGTGAGGTGAGTGCAGGGTGAATGATGTACCCACTTGAGTTTGGGTACGGGTGAAAGTGCAGTGTGGGAAGAATCGGTGAGTGATGTGCTTGTTTGAGATTGAGTGCAGGGTGAATGGTGATACTGTAGGGTGAGCAGTGAGATGTCATGTGAATGCAAAGTGAGTGGTGTTCTCTTGGAAGTGCAGGGTAAGAGGAGTGTGAATGCCGTGCCTGGATGCTGAGCGGTGTAGGGTACAGTATGATTGCTGCGAGTGCTGGAGGAGTGGAGTGTCATGTGCGTCGAAGGTGAGTGGTGTGCTTGTGTGCTTGAAGGTTAAGAGCAGGGTGAACGTTGTCAGTGCAGGGTGAAGTGCGTGAGTGCATGGTGAGTGGTGTAGTACAATGTGATCTCTGTGAGGGCAGGGTGAGTGATGGGACTGTAGGACGAGCGGTGAGTGACAAGTGAGCGGAGTGCCATGTAAGTGCAGGGTGAGGGGTATGATCGTGTGAGTACAGGGAAAAAGGAGGGTGAATGCATGAGTGTATGTTGAGCAATGTAAGTGCAATGTGATGGCTGTGAGTGCAGCCTGAGCTTAAAAGCGAAGTGT
This sequence comes from Lissotriton helveticus, assembly GCF_964261635.1. Classification (NCBI taxonomy): domain Eukaryota; kingdom Metazoa; phylum Chordata; class Amphibia; order Caudata; family Salamandridae; genus Lissotriton; species Lissotriton helveticus. The sequence goes on from NC_136057.1 coordinate 1,865,035,103, forward strand.
GAGTGATGAGAATGATGGGTGAGTTTTCTGAATGGAGGATGAATTCCCAGACACACTGAGTAACTTAAAACGGTTGGTGAGTGGGGTTTCAGATATAATTTAAACTATGGCTATTATGACGTCTAACAGGGAAGAAGGGTGGAGGAAATAAGTGATTTGCATATCCTACAACTCACTTTCAGTCTTTTGATAAGCCTTTATAGGATTTCCACATTTCCAAGAGAAAAATACAAGGTCTGGAAAGGTGTCATCCCTATGTATTAATTTGTAACATAACTTTTCTGACTTTGTTTGATTATTAGTCAGTTAACGCGGCTCTGAACACACTTAAAGGTGCTTTCTGTTTATGTGTGCTGGTTGAAGTATGTACAAATATGGGCTAGAAATACCGGCCTTAGGCGATTTTGCTTATTCGTAAAATATCGGTTTGCCACGTGACAACCCTAGATGTCTAACATTACTTTATTTTCTGAAATGCATTCTCCCACTGTGGCAGCAAAAGTACTTAACACATTTGTGGAATAGGCAGAGTGTCACGCAGGGGGTTTGGGAACCGGTGTATTAAAAAATATAAAACAGGTGTCCTTAACAAGCATTCGGTCTTTTAAAGGCCTGTGAAATTGTGTCAGATGAGACTGAGATAAGGCGCCATCCACTGCTCAGCCAGCCCACAGCAGCTGGAGCTCTGACTCCTAGTCCTGAAACCTGCATCAGCCCGGTCGGAGACACATGACGTGGGGTGCTGAAGCCCCTTCTGGGTGCCACTGCCCTTCGTGCGTGTGACCATCTTCTAAGAGCACTTCGAGGCCGGATATCTAGGAGCATGTACACTCGTCACACTTTAAGCAGTGGGAGGGGTTGCACTTATATCCATTTTTTTTTGCTTCTATAACTACTTGCGAATTATGTTTTTTTTTCTCACGGCGCCGGCCACCCGTCGCTAAGTCACAATCAATAACAATTTAGGCCTTAATTAAAAAGCGCTTTCCATTGATCCAGCGCCTGGGGTTAATAGAGAAGCTGGGCCATTTAATTCCAGCTCTGACTGCTCGCGCGGCCTTCGGGTCGCGAGACGTGCTCGCCTCAGCTGAGGAGGATGTTAATCTACGCCGAGCGCGCGCCGTGGCCACGCTTGGCGATGGCGTGCTCAAAGGGAACGCGTGCTCTGAGGCTCCCTCAAGACCAAACTTTATCTAGCATGGACCAAACTCATTATGCTCGTCATTTGCGTAGGGCAGACGTACGGCGACATAGGGACACGCGCACAGCATGCAGTCAGATCAGCACAGCTGCAGACACCCAGTTTCTCCGAGCGAGGCAGACATCGGCGCCAGGGCCGGTCCTAGGATTTGCGAGGCCCTGGGCTAAAGGGGAACGTGCGAGGCCCCCTCTAATTTAGATAAGTGGCCCCCTGCAAGGAGACCATTCAGAGACACTGTGGGGGGCCCATTGACCAGCATTTTTGCGCCCCCACAGTTTTAACTTTTACTCTACAAGCATTTCTCACACCTTCAGTCCGATAGGTGTGAGAATTGATTGTGGTCTAAAAGTTAAAACTGCGGGGGCGCCAAAATGCTGGACAATGGCCCCCCCCCACAGTGTCTGTGAATGGTCTTGCAATTGAGGGAGTGTCTCCTTCCCCTATGCCTCCAGACAGACACCATCCCTGAGAGGCCCTGGGAGGGGGGCCCCTCCAATGGGCCTTACTTGCAAGGCGACACCTTTTTTAAAAAATAAATCGGCAGGGAAACATCACGACACATCACCAGTGCGTGGCCCCATGCTGATGGGCTGAGCGTGAGGCCCTGTGCAGCCGCCCACGCTGCCCATGCCTAGCGCCGGCCCTGATCGGCGCAACCACACACAGACCAACAAACACACACATGATGTACACGGACTAACAGGCACGTGCAGCAGGAGAAACATGGCGGTGTACAATTGACGGATACCGCACTATGGGCCCGATGTAGGTAAAATAGATTTACCGATTTTTAATTACCGAATCATACCGATTCGGTAATTAAAAATCGGTAAATCTAAGGGGTGGAGATGTAGGAACATCCAGATGTTCCTTTTACCGAATCGGTAAAAATCTGTATTTACCGATTCGGTAAATACCGACCGGTAATGCCCCATTCATTCCTATGGGCTTTGAAGCCCATAGGAATGAATGGGGCATTACCGGTCGGTATTTACCGAATCGGTAAATACAGATTTTGACAAGGGTGCAGGGGGTGTCACTTTGACACCCTCTAGCACCCCCAAAAAAGATTCGGGGGCCATGTGGCAGGCATACCTGCCCTAAGGGCAGGTCTGCCTGTTATATGGCACAGGTGTGCATGCACACATGTGCATGCACACCGGAATCGGTATTTTACCATCAAATATATTTGATGGTAAAATACCGAATCGGTAAGGGTTGTGGGACTCAGAAGAGTCCCACCTACATAGCAAAAATACCGAATAGGTATGAATACCGATTCTGTATTTTACAGATTCGGTAAATTTACCGATCGGTAAATTTACCGAATCTGTAAAATATGTGGCCCTACATACCGATTTGTAAATACCGGTCGGTAACGGCCGAAAATACCGATTTTCGGCCGTTACCGACCGACCTACATCGGGCCCTTAGTGCGTTGTGTGGGCACAGTGTGATAATATAGAGGTGGGACACAGCACAGGGCTTTAAGTGGGATGAAAAAACAGTGTGGGGGGGGGGTCTCTCGTAGGGGCGTGACCGATATAAATAAGGGCGTGAAAAAAACATTTATGCTAAAAATCTGTGCTCAGCATAATGTGCCACCCGACTGCTATTTCGCTGCTTCTGTTATTGCCTCCACGTATATAATACAATAGGTAACATTAGACCGTAAAGAAGCCAGTACTATTGGCTTTGTCAAAGGTTATTAGTTGCATAATATAAATATACTACATGCATACATACTATGGTTTTGTTGCTTAGAATATTGATGCTTTAGTTCTTGTGCGAGAGGTTGTGGCGTAATCGCTAGAGCTGCCAAACCTGGAGCTGAGGAAGCAGGTTTGAGTCGCTGCATCTGCTCAACATCCTGTGCTTTTAGGCAAATTACTTAATCACCCGTGCCTACCAAAAAATAAATAAATATGTCCTTGTTGGTGCTCATGTAAAGCACTTAGAGCTTTGCAATATAAAACTGAAAAAAAAGTACATCAAAAACAGCGAACTGCTGCAGCGTTGACTTTTTTTTTAACATCCTGAGTGTGAGGGTGAAAATAGAGAGCACCTGTTTTTAAGAAATGCCATGGTTGAGCACCGACCGGACCCGGCTCACTTAAATCCCTGGTGGGACATTATTATGTTCAGTAGGTGGCAGATAGAGAAGTAAGTAGGGGTCACATGATCAGTGAGCAGTAGGCTAGCCTTGAGGGCTGTTCGAGAGGGCTTAAGTTGTCCTGCGTCAGGCATTACCATTTCAGCCTGTTCGGTTTTTCTGCGTTCTCGGTCTACATGTTCCGGAACACAAATGAACTAGTATCTGGACCAGATAAACTACTATTTTAGAAGACCAAGAAGGGCACTTTCATCTTCAACCAAGTTAAAGTAATTTGTTTAGAGGGAGTCGCGTTCTATTTGTAGGTAGATATCATATTTAAAATGGCCTGTTTTATTGAGTTACATGTATATTCAGAAAGCAAACCGGCACACAAAAAATAGACTTGCACAACTCATATTCTGGCACACACACACTCCTGCATAACTACAGGAGATCCATACCATAATAGCAAGATTTTGGATGCTGAAGTTGTTATTCCGGTGTTAAAAATGGCAACATGAACCTGTAGTTGCAGAATGCAAACTTTTGTTGACTGCAAACGTCAGAACTGGCTGAAGGTGTTACACACAGTGGTCGAAGTGGGGAAAAAAAGTAGGGGAACTGTGGGCGGAGTATCAGGAGGCGGGAATAACAGAAGATTGGGTTAGTGGGCGGAGTCAAGAGATGTGGCTAAAAAGAGCAAAACATACCAATTTTTTGTATGTTTGGCATTTCACTGGCCAGTTACAGCTTATAACATTATTTAATACAACCAATGGATACACGTTTATTTGAGGTTTAATATATGAGTTAATGACATTAAAATTCATTTCCAATGTGGGATACGTTTTCAATCACAGAATGTACCAAATACGCTTATAAGTGGAACCAGACGCCATTTGTCTTTAGAAAGAGAAAAAACAGGGAGAAATAAAGATATTTCTTCTTGTTGTGCCTCCCTTGGGGAGGCGTAAGATTTCCTTACAATTCCAGGTTTACAAGTCCTTGTAAATCTAGGAATGCATCAAAAACCATGGGAGGTGCATGGGAACACCCACCACAAAGTGTGCCTAGTGCAGAGGAAGGCAAAGCGGCGATTTGTGCTGTGTCGCATTACTCCATATTTATGAAACTATTCAAATCTATGCAAAGTGGCTATGAGTGGCTTCATAAATATGACTTGGAGATTTGCGTTGTGCATTTATCACGTTCTGTGTTGCAAACATGATGCAAGGTCCTCGTAAATAGGCCCCTTAGTTTGGTGTGCGTGCAAATCCTGCATTGTCGATCCCTGGTGAGTTGCACTACTACTGCTGGAACAAAGTCAATGGAGGTATCAATGAGTGAGGCGGAGTGGCCTCAAGGGTCCTGTGACCTCAGTGACAAAGCCTCTGTTTATCTAGGGTGTGCTGCTTCGAATGCCTGCCTGCAAAACTGGAGGTGAACTTCAGTATGAATTGTGGTGGACAGGCCTTCAAAGTTAACCCGCCCTGGCCACCGGAAGGGTCCACCTGCTAGTGCTAAGAGACCAGGCCTTCTATGGTCTAGTAGGGGAATGTGCTCCCTCAGGAGACTCTTCTGGTCATGAAGCCTGATCCTGATTTCCCAGTTTCAAATTCGGTAGCTCTGGCCATAGTGCCACATCTCCCACCCCTACCCCCGAACACTTTTTGCCCCACTGAGATAAACTTCACTGCGTTCAGCTACAACCCGATTGTGCCCAGTTAGAAATACCTGGATGTGACTTAATTTTTGAGAGTGAGAAGTGAGAAATTGTGCTGGACAGTCCTGCTGGTTTTGTTACTGAGGGCCGGTGTTTCAGCCCTCAGTAACAAAACCCGTCTCTCACCCCTCCAGCCTCCTGCCTCCCACCCGATGCCCATTACACCAGTCCTGCCTTGGTGCCTGGGCCTATTTGTTTTCACAGTCCCACCTTGGATGGGGTACACCAGTAGCTCTGGTGCTCGAGTGTCATAGAACTAGACACCTAGGGCTGCTTTTTATTTCATGTCCTTAAAAAAGGTAAACAGTATTTTAAAAAAGACTGCATCCCTGAACACAGACAGAGCAGCATTACCCATTTTATGAAATAAAATAAGGTAAACAGCTGATAAGACATCAAATGTTTTCTACAGTTATTTTTAGGTTTTGCCTAGGCATCGCTTGCGCTGTCTCTCCGAGATATGCTGTATTGAGGTATAGATTTGAAGCTGCATCCAGCCCCCCCCAATTTTGTATTGGCGTTTGTGACTGTTCTTTGTAAATGTTGGGCTTTGGTTTGTTAATAGGCTTATTAGTCCCTCCTTAGTACCTCCCTGTCTCCTCTTGTTACCTTCCAGCAGGACTGCCCTCTTACATGTGTCACTGCTCTCTACCTTTCATTAAGAGGTTGGATGCACTATTTACTTAATTCCAGTCTGGCTGAAGCAGGCACGTCAGAGCGCATAGAAACTGCACCCTTCCTGTTTGTATTTGCAGCAGTGCGCCATGTGCGCTTTCGCTTTAATAATGCCTGATGTTTACTTTAAATACACTTGTGAGATGCCAGCTTCGAAGCCAGTCGTTGTTTTGCGCTCCCCCAGCCCGCTGCCAGTAGTAAAAAAAAATGTTTGAGGCGTTGCAGCATTGCACGTCCATGCATACAAATAATGATAATGCACTTACTGTTATATACTATATATACATACTTACATTTAAGGACTGGGCTAGTGGTGGGAGGTTGAAGGTCGAGTTAGACCTCGCTTGAATGAGGTGAGTAATTATTATTATAACATTTGTTGAGCGCTACTGTTACCCGTAGGTGTCCTGGCGCTATGTGAAATCTTGCCTGAGGATCGAACCAGTGTCATGCTAATCAGTAAACAGCCAGGTTTTTAAAGCTTTTCGAAAGGCCATAAGGCTCTACATACCTCTAAGATATAGGGGAAGCTTGTTCAAAGGTATTTATTTATTTGAATTATGTAAGGAAGAGTGTACCCCTGATGTGATTTGGAAGACATTTATTTCCATGGAAGAGTTTAGAGTAGTCGAAAGAGTAGAACTTTGAGGGAGCACATTGGGGGGCAAGAAAGGGCTTCTCGCAATGAGAGGATGATGGCTAGCTGATCTGCCTGCGGTCATTTAACATTCGGTTGGTCAATAAGGGACCCACCCACGACAAGGGCCATCTTCTGGACCCCGTCCTGACCAACATTACGGACATCACCACTAGTCCCTCTCTCCCCCTCCCTTGTACAGATCATTTCCTAATCCCTTTTTCCTGTCCTCTCTTCACAGCCCCCCCACAACCGCCCAAAACCCGAGTCACCGATCAACGCTGGCACAAACTTGTCCCAGAGGAATGGGCCAACACCCTTGCTAATTCTATACCGACTCTCTCCGGTAACCCTATCATCGCTGATGATCAGTTCAATCTCTGGATCACATCCTCACTGGATCATCTCCTCCCCATAACAACTACTCTTAAACATTCCAAGCGAGTCACCCCCGCTCTTTGGTACACTCAAGAGCTTAAAGTCCTACGACAGGAATGCAAGAAAACGGAACGCTCCTGGAGGAAGGATAAGACTAAGGACAAAAAGGATGCCTACCAAACCGCTCTACAAACTTATAAAACCTCCCTCAGAAAAACTAAAAGTCTATTCTTTCAAAAAAGAATAGAACACTCCGCATGCTCTAGTAAGGAATCTTTCACCATTCTAAAAGAGCTCCTCAAAGTCCCCGACTCCGGACCCAGAATTCCACCGGACCCCAAGGCTGATGAGGAAAAATGCTATAAACTAGCCAATTTCTTCACAGATAAGATCCAGAAAATCCTCGACTCAATTCCAACCACTAATATGTGGGAGGATAAAGAGACTAATAACACTCCTATCGTCCCCTGTCTCACCTCTTGGGGACAAGTGACCGTCGAGGAGGTCGAAAGCACGCTCAATAACATCAAAAGCGGCTCCCCCAGGGACCCTGCGCCGTTACGCTTCCTTAAAAGAGTAGCATCCACAATCATTCCCCCCCTCACTCAGCTCATCAACGCTTCGCTGGAACAGGGAGTTGTCCCTCCCAGTTGGAAAGAGGCAGTTGTCCAGGCGTTATTGAAGAAACCTTCCCTTGACCCCGCCGATTTGGCCAACTACAGGCCAATCTCCCTCCTCCCGGGAACTAGCAAAATTGCCGAAAAGCTGGTAAACAGAAAACTCTCAGAGTTTCTGGAAACCAATGATCGGTTGAAAAAATCGCAGACAGGATTCCGCCCAGGGCAGGGCACCGACATCGCCCTCCTGGTAGCGGTGGAAGAGGCCAGAGCACTGCTCGACGTTGGAGGATCAGTGGCAGTGATCCTCCTCGACCTCAGTGCGGCCTTCGACACCGTTAACCACCAACTCCTGATTCATCGTCTCAGGAGTGTCGGCGTGGAAGGAAAAGCACTCTCCTGGCTATCGTCCTTTCTGGGCCATCGGTCCTTTCAAATCTGGGAGAACAACACCCGCTCCTCCGAAAAACCCCTCCAGTGTGGTGTACCTCAGGGCTCCTCCCTGAGCCCCACATTATTTAACATCTACATGTCCCCACTGGAGGAGGTCGTCATCCCATTCGGAGTAAGCATCGTCAGCTATGCTGACGACACACAACTAGTGGTCTCCCTGTCTCACCCAAGCCAACAACCTGCGGACCTCTACAATTGTCTGACACAGATATATGGATGGATGAACCGATCCCATCTCAAACTTAACGGTTCAAAAACCGACATCCTCCTCCTGGGTCAGAAGGGACTCTCCCTGTCACCAAACATCTGGTCACAGAACATCTGGCCACCTTGTTTAGGCCCGCCCCCAGACCCAAAGCCCGAGATTAAGAGCTTGGGTGTCTGGCTCGAAAAGGACCTATCATTTGCCACACAGGCAAAAAAAGTAGCCGGGATATGCTTTGGACTCCTCAAATCAATTCGGAAAATCCTGCCCCTACTCCCTCCCACCGCAAAAAAATTACTGATCCAAGGTCTAATACTCTCCAGGATCGACTACAGCAATTCCATCTACCTGGGCGCTCCTGAGGCCACCCTGAACTGGCTACAAAGGATCCAAAACGCGGCTGCCCGCATCGTCACCAACACTCCTGCCAGAGCCTCAGCCAGACCCGCTCTGAGGCTCCTCCACTGGCTCCCGGTCAGGGAACGAGTGCAGTTCAAAGCCCTCTGCCTGGCCCACAAATCGCTGCAAAACAAAGGACCTCCGATCCTAGCTAAATTCATTACACCTTACAAAGCCTCAAGATCTCTCCGTTCCGATCAGGAATACTTCATCACCACCCCCAGAGTCAAGAAGGCCCGGACGGGCGGAAGACGCTTCTCGGTTCACACAGCACGTCTCTGGAACACTCTACCCCGTGAGATAAGAACAGAACCCAACTATCTACGTTTCAGAAAGAGGCTGAAAACCCTCCTATTTCCATAAATCCCCAACTCACTGCCCCTCACCACCCTCAGGTTAACTGTTCCTAGCGCTGGGATACTCACGGGTGACTACGCGCTCTATAAAATTTATTAATAATAATAATAATCTCATGGAACGAATGGGAGTGTTCAAAGCCACTACCCATTGGGCGAGGTAGAAGGGAATGACTCTGAATGGCTTCGCAAGCTAGACTTGAAAGACTCTTGTAATTCACCCTATGTGTGGCTGATGGCTCACTACTTTGTGTGTGTTTCCTGGGGCAGGAGGGGTCAGAACTTGTGTGCTGTATGGAATGCCAGAGTGTTCACCACGGTAAACAAATACATTATTATTTTATACAGTAGTTTTATGAATCATCAGAACTTGTTTAAAGACAACCTTTGTTAAGCTTCAAAATTGTTAGTTTGTGGTCAGGTGGCTGACTGTGGTGAAAATTCTACTTGAACAATTATAAATGTCTATACTTGAACTGGTATGAAGTGGTTGAAACTGGATCCATTTGCATCCTATCAGTTGTTTATTGTGTATTATTGTACATATGATAAATACAAAATGTATAAAATAAAGAATGTATGTAATTAGGAAGGGGATTTGCACTGGTTAAATACTAGTTTCAATCAATATAGACTAATGGATGCCAATTCTAAGATATAGCTGCAGTGAACATAGATGTTCTTGATTTTGTTTCCAGCCTATGCCAAAATCCAGCTGGACAACGTTCATTACTCTTGGGTTTTGGTTTATGTCACCTTTTAAACCTTTTTCTTTGCTGTTAATGACTGCATTGCCTAATGCTTCAAACCGGGTCCAGTGAAACTATGTGTAATTAATAGAAGTGCAGTTCAGTTCAATAACCGCTGATCACGTGTCTGGGCAGATTTTGTACATTGCTTCATGAGTATGTTTTTAAGGGTCGATGCTGTTGGACAGAGATCATAATAAATTGTGTGGAAACCACTCATGTTCTCTGTACATAGTAAGGGGCAAATTTACAAGCCCCTTGCGTCTCTTTTACGCCGCCGTTGCGTCACTTTTGTGACAGCGGCAGCGGAAAAGATGCGCCGTGGTGCGGGGTATTTACAACGTGACGCATCTCCCAGATGCGTCACGTTGTAAAGCCCTGCACCAGAAGGAGGCGTACCTGCGCACGGGGGGGAGGGGGGGGGGGGGTGTTCCGGCGCAGGAAAGCCTCCTAAAAGTGGCTGAGTGAAATCTACAAGATTTCACTCAGTCACTTTGGGGCACATGCTGCATCAAAACCGTGCACCTGCTTGAAGCAGGCGTAAGGATTGATGCAGCATTGTGAGAATAGGGCCCCCAGAGCAATGCTGGAGCTGTGTCGCGCTTGGGACGAAACTCCAGCAATGCGCCGCCTTTACGGCACAGATGCGTCACTCATCTGTGCCGTTTTTGCCCCATGGTGCGCTGCATTGTAAATGCAACACATCCATGGTGGCGGCGGCATGGCGCACAATAACTGGCACATCCCTGGGGATGCGACAGTTATTGTAAATCTGCCCCAAAGTTCTTGCTTTGTTTGCTGGTTTTACGTGTATACTGTGATTTTCTTTGTATCTGCTTTTTTAACTGCGAATTTACTAAACAGCGCTCGGTATACAAGACTGTCAAAGTTTGCTTTTCACAAACATGGACAAGCATTTACAGTGGAATATGTCTCACATTTGCGAGACTTTGAGGTATTGGCATTATAAATGACAAACCTTTTATCTGTGTTGGTTTTGAAAACAGGTAAATAAAAGGCATTGTCATTAACAATACCATTACCTTAAAATTTCGCAAATGCGAGACCTATTGCATTGTAAATACTAATTTTTAAAAGCGCCAAGGTTTGGGCAGAGTCTGCCAGGAATTCTTTGTGGTCAGTCTGAGTGAGCCCCAAAACAAAGGGCAGATGAGGTCAAGGGTGGTGTGTAAACACATCCTGATGTGACCATTGTATTGGTCACAGTGGGGGCAGGCAGGGGGCAGCCTCACTAAATGAGGTGTAAATCACTGCAGTAGCGGGGCCATCAAAAGAAGCCGGTTTCACTGCTGATTGATTGCTCCTACAGTGAAACACTTATCCTACAGTATTGTCGGGCAGGCTCCTGGGCCCAGATACAGACGGGAAGGGGGCGGAAGTCGTGGCGACTTCAGAGGCTTTCCTCCATCTGCATCACACAGGGCTGGACGATTACGCCGTACTTTATACATTCGTACCATTCCTGTCATCCTGGGACGCATTTTTAAGATATAGAAGTAGGGGCACGGACTATGTAAAACTTTAAAAGTAAGGGCACGCCGTGCCCTTCCGTCCCCGCCCACTTCTACCACTGGTCACACATGACACTGGCCTCTTTGCAGCTATGCATATGGACAAGCAGGCGAGGGAAATAAAATATATATTAGCATTTCAAAATGTTGAAAAATTGACTTGTTTGTGGTTAGCTGGTTTAATATGTCCTCTAAGTTTTCAGTGTCTGCATGCTAATCAAAAATGTATAATGAATAAAGATTGTGCTTACTTTCATTTACTGTGTGTAGGAGAGTGGGGTCTGCAATCCCATGGCCACCCCAGATTTTTGCTTTTTGCTTCACTGGTTTACGACTTTCCCTGGCTGTGGGCCTGCTAATCAGACCCACAGCCTAGCTGTTCTCTCTCTAAATTGACAAGCATGTACCTTAGGTGCATTTACTAATTGGTACTGGGCCACCTTATCAGTCCCTGTACAGTATACCTTAGGTATCCAGGGCATAGGTGTACCCAGGGCCTACCAGGGGCTGCAGCATGTATTATGCCACCCCTGGCTGGCCACCCAAATCTGACACAACTGGCTGCACGACAGCTGGGGCAAGGTGGTGTAATCACCCTTTGCTTTAGATATAGTATTCCTATATCTAACCCTAAAATGGACACATATATTCCTATCAGTCACTCCTATGGCAGGCCTTATCAATCCTGAAGGCAGAGTGCTTGGAATTATGTGAGATGGTGCTCTGGCATGAGCTGAGCCCGTTTGCAGCTTGCGGAACCAAGTCCTAATAGCTGTTCCATGATAACGCTATACCATATACTCTTATGTGGAGTAGTGTGGCTCACTGGTTAGAGGCAGCAGGCCTGAGAGCAGAAGTCGACCCGGGACCAGGGTTCAATTCCCGACGCGGCAGGGTCGTGGACCTTGGTCAGCGGACTCGATAATTCTCGCTTCAGTGCTTACTCTAATCAGGGGTTCCACTCGGCAACTCTGGGCATTAGCTTGCCTAATCTCCACAACGGCCCCAACAATTCCGGGGATGCCTGGCTCCACCTTGGGGACTCCCAGCAAGGGACTATCCCACAGGGAAAGCCAGGACGGGTTCCCCAGAGTTATACAGCGCCGGGACGCCCCGTTGCTGGGGCAGCTGTGCGCTTTACAAGTATACTACATTTACATTTACATTAAGTGCATTATGATCCTCGCGGTCAAATGCTAACTTGGGCATAGCATTATCAAAACATGTCGAGTAAGGTGTCATACGAATTGGAATACTAACCTCTCGCCAATTCTGGCGATGGGGTTAGCATTCCACCCTTCTAGAGGGACTCGACATGTATGTAACTGTGAACCCCGGTTAAAGTTAACGCAAGCCTCAGCATCACAAAATGGATGCTGCCACCACAGACACAAGTCTGACCTCCTGCTGCTGGGAGTCCTTCCAGCGAGGAGGGCTTGGACAAAGGGTTTCCTGCCTGGGGAGGTGCCAGCACCACCCCAGACAGGATTTTGTGTATTAGGTAGGCTCAGGCTGAAAGGAATGAGACATGCCTGGGGCACACAAGGTGCCCTGTGCATACACCGGTTTCAACCAGTTGCTGGGGCACTCCAGCCCCAGCTCTGGCGGGAAACTGGACAAAGGAAAGGGGGTGTAGCCACCCCCCTTCCTGGTCCCACCCAGGGGAGGGACCTAGTCGTAGTGCAGCCCCCTTTAGCCGGATAAAGGTAGGAGCTGGTCCCATTCCAAGTTAGATTAATCTTGACAACCTTCCACAAAGAAACTCTTGACCTTCGACCTCCTGATCCATCAGAAGACTGAAGAATCTCCCCTATGGTCAGGGAGTGACCATCCTGCTTCGCAGGCACCATCAAGCTTCTGTGCGGTTTGCTGCAAAGTCCTTCCATCCCGGAATCCGACGACCCAGCTCGACAAAAACCGGACCTCCAGCCCTCTCTGACCTCTACCCACATCCACAGCACAGCTGGGACCCGTGGGTGCGACGAGCAACGTGGAGACGGCCATCTTGAAGAAACCTGCACAGCGCTTCCAGCACGACCCCTAAGGGTTCCTCAAGTGAGTGCATTGGGGACTGAGAAGCCCCACACCGACGCAGCTCCTGCACCAAAGACCAGCCCCCCAGCATCCCCGTGATCTGCGTGGGGCCCTTTTGCCTGGTTGCTGCCCTACCTGTTGTCTGGTCACTTGCCGGCTGGCTTGTGCCCTCTGAGACGACGACCCGAAGAATTCAACTCTGCTAGTCTGGTCCCCCAGACTAGCCCTTGCTTCCTTGTGAAAGAGAAGCACCCCGGACCCTCCTGGTCCACACCAGACGCCATCTTTGTCCCACCGCGTGGCTTGCATTAGTCAAGGCCTGTTGTCCAGATCGACGATCCGACACCGCCAACAGCAGCAGACTACGTGGGACAGCTCGTGCCTCCAGCCTGGTCGTGAAGAACAGCTCCTGGTCCATGCAGCTACAGAGAGAAGCGACCCTTCCTTCACCTGAACGCGGCGACAGCTCCTGGTTCCTTCCTGGCCCCAGCACCGTCACTGGCTAGTGACCAAGACTCTGTCCCCTTCCTTTTCAGGACTTCCTTCTTCCTAGTTCCATCCTTGGAACCACCGGACTCCTCCATCTGGCTGCCTGCCAGCAACTTCTTGTTTCAGGCATCACCGGGATCAACGCAGCAAACCCGACACTACTTCAGCCCTATGCACCCGCAGCCTGTGGGTTAGGTAACTAAAGCTTCTAGGTCCTGAAGTCTGTGTCCACTATCCTAGTGTCCAGGTCCACTGTTGTTTTCCCTCCATCCAGCCGGGTTCGTCCGGAATCCGTAACGTTGTAAACTGTTGCATCCATAGACGTTGGTACGCATCCCGCGTGAGAGTTTCCACTCTGCACGTGAGTCCCGTGGGCCTCCTGCTCCTTACTTACCTAGTTTGTAGCGTAGTCCCACCAACCCTCCAGCCTCTGGATCTTCTTACAGTACTTTCTTTCCTCGCATTCCATTGTTTTGAGTATATGGTTTGTCGTGCCCCTAAGGCACTTGTGTAAATATTGTGCGAACTCGTATTTCCCATTTAGTATTGTCATGTGCTTAGCCCTCTGACCTCATAAAGAGTTCAGAGGTGTTGTTATTAATAAATAGACTGTTTATTTTTATAACAACCTGTGTGGTGTCCTTTCATTTGGTATTCAAGGGGTTATACTATGGTAAAACAGCTGGCTTCACATGCCAAAAGAGATTAGCCTAAAAGACTGCTTTGGGAGTAGTGTGGCTCACTGGTTAGAGGCGGCAGACCCAGAAGCAGGAGTCGGCCCGGGACCAGGGTTCAATTCCCGACGCGGCAGGGTCGTGGACCTTGGTCAGCGGACTCGATAATTCTCGCTTCGGTGCTTACCCTAATCAGGGGTTCCACTCGGCAACTCTGGGCATTAGCTTGCCTAATCTCCACAACGGCCCCACCAATTCCGGGGATGCCTGGCTCCACCTTGGGGTCTCCCAGCAAGGGACCATCCCACAGGGAAAGCCAGGACGGGTTCCCCAGAGTTATACAGCGCCGGGACGCCCCGTTGCTGGGGCAGCTGTGCGCTTTACAAGTATACTACATTTTACATTTACATTTACATTTGTCCACGCTACTAGGATAGCTGGTCTATCAGGTTGACTTACAACCAATCACCATAAGGGGTTGTTTGGACTGATACAGGGTGATTACTAGAATTAGTGAACATCATATATCAGGCCAACTTCTCACATTGGTGTGCAGCGGTTGGGATTTGAGCTTGCTGTTGTTTTACCACGTATAATCTTGAAAATATCATTTGAAAAATCACATAGGTACCTAGGTACATATAACAAGCTTAGAAATACTCTGAGTTCTACTGAACCAGCTGTTGTAGTAGAAAGGGCATAGCACACCCTGACTACAACTCTTAGCAAGGGATCAGTAGGTAAACCCATAGTGTAGGTAGGTGCATCACTTACACCACACTAGAAGCATGTCTACCCATGGAGAGTCTTCAGAGACTCCCCTTGTGGTTGTTGACCCTCCACAGGTCACTTCCAGATATGCAGCCCTTAGCTTCCAGGACATGAGACAATTGTGTACCTCCAGGAAACTAAAACAGGGTTCTAACCCTACCACTCCTTTCCTGTTAGGTCTCTTAGAGACTTATGATGCTAGAAAGGCTACTCATACAGATGAGAGCATGCCCCCCTTAGAAGGTACCCCTGAGGATCCTGACCTCCCTGAAACTGAGGAAGTAGAGGAGGAGGAGGATGAAGAGGTTATTTCTGGGGATGAGGCAGACAATGGTCCTGAGCTAGTCAGCAGACTTACTAGGGCCAACTTAGACCTACATAGGGGAGGATCTGGGGGACCCCCAGTACTGACCATGAGCAGGCCTAACATTGGAGTTAAAAGATAGGTCTCATTCTAGGGACTCCAGTAGATCTGTGTGCTCTCATGCCTCTTCTCAGAGGAGAATGACTTCTCTCCAGAGGAGAATGACTTCACCTCAGAGGAGAGAACATGAAGCAAGGATGAAACAGGCTAATCTAAGGATTCAGAGGGAAGAACTTGCCCTTGCCAAGGAGAAGCTTGCCTTTGCTAGAGAGCAGCAGTTGAGTGGGGTAGTCCCCACTGGTGGCAGCAATATCCCTAAGGATAAAGACAGGAGTTTTGATACTAGACACCTGAGTAAAATAGTTCCCCCTTTAAACAAGGGGATGACATCCACAAGTGGATGACTGCTTTGGAGAGGGCCTGCACTGTCCAGTGCATCCCCCAGAGTCAGTGGGCAGCTATATTGTGGCTCTCCTTTGAAGGTAAAGGTAGAGATAAGCTCCTCACTACTAGAGCTGAGGATGCTAACAATTACCAAGTCTTGAAGAATACACTGATGGGTTTGGCTTAACCACTGAGCAGTACAGGTTGCTGTTCAGAGACACCCAGAAAATTCAGTCTCAAGATTGGGCTGACTTTGTTGATTGTGCCACTAAGGCTTTTGAAGGCTGGTTACTGGGAAGTAAAGTTACTGATTACACAGGATTGTATAATCTAATTATGAGAGAACAAATCTTAAGTAATTGTCACAATCGGTTGTTGCATCAGCACCTTATTGACTCAGATCTGACCTCTCCCCAAGAATTGGGAAAGAAGGCAGACAGATGGGTCAGGACAAGGGTCAAGCAGCAGAACCAGAACCAGGGTGGTGGCCAGAAGAAAGCAGATCCCAAGGGTAATGAGAATAAGCAAAATGACCAGAAGTCTTCAACAGGGCCCCAACAATCTAAAGAGGGTGGGTCCCAGAATTCCCAGAATTCCCAGAAGAAGAATAAGAATGGTCAGAAGAAACCATGGTGCCAATACTGCAAAAGTAATACTCACTGGTTTAGTGAGTGCACCAAGAAAGGCCCAACTCCTACCACTACTGCCCCTAAGGCATCTGCACCCCCTAGTACAGTTAGTAGTGGTAGTAATCCTCCTACGGCTATAGTGGGGTTAACCCTGGGAACTGAGGCGGGTTCTGACTTAGTCAGGATACCTACGCAGGCTGTTCTTGTTTGTACTGGGGACATGGATATGACCCCTACAATAAGTCCCAGTACTCTGAGCAAGTACAGGCAAACGCCTTTGATAAATGGAAAAATGGCTCAGGCCTACAGGGACACTTGTGCCAGTGTCACTATGGTGACACCAAACTTTGTGGACCCTGACCAGGTAATACTGGGTTCAGACTACCTGGTGACCAATGCTAGCAATGCCACTACCTCCCATAGTATGGCACTTGTTAATTTCTCCTGGGGAGGGGTAAATGGCCTCAAAAGGGTTGTTGTTAGTTCAGACCTCCCAGTGGACTGTCTTTTGGGCAATGATTTGGAATCCTCCCTATGGTCAGATGTGGAGTATAGGACTCATGTGGAAATGTTAGGTTTATCAGCACATGTCCTTGCTGTGACTAGGTCACAGGCCAAGAAATGCCCAGCTGAACTAGTGCTGGATCCTGGAAGAATGGACCAGACACTACCCAAGAGAAAGAGCAGTAGGGGTAAGGTTGACCCTTCCCCCCTGCCTCAGGTGGAGGATCAGCTCTCTCAGGAGACTGACCCCAAGACCCCAGAAGGAACTGTCCTAGAAGAACTTGAGCCTGAACAGGTTGAGTTTCTTGGGACAGGGGGACCTTCCAGGGCAGACTTGAGGCAGGCACAGTTAGACTGTTCCTCTCTTGAACCCCTCAGACAGCAGGCTGCTGCTGAGGCTGCAGGGAATGCTACAGGTGCCCATAAGGTATATTGGGACGATGGACTCCTATACTCTGAGGCAGGAGACCCCAAGCCTGGTGCTACCAGGAGGCTGGTCATCCCCTTGTCTCTGAGAGGTTTCCTTCTCACCTTAGCCCATGAAATTCCCCTTGCAGGTCACTTAGGCCAGAACAAGACTTGGGACAGGCTTGCCCCACACTTTCACTGGCCCCATATGTCTGAGGACACTAAAGAGTTTTGTCGCTCATGTGTCACCTGCCAAGCCAGTGGCAAATCAGGTGGCACAACAAAGGCCCCCCTTATACCACTACCTGTGGTGGGGGTCCCCTTTGAGAGAGTGGGGATTGACATTGTTGGACCAATGGACCCCCCAACTGCATCTGGGCACAGATTTATACTGGTGGTAGTGGATCATGCCACCAGGTATCCAGAAGCTATTCCCCTTAGGACCACTACAGCTCCTGTTGTGGCTAGGGCCCTGGTTGGAGTATTCTCCAGAGTGGGGTTCCCTAAGGAGGTTGTCTCTGACAGAGGTGCAAACTTTATGTCAGGATACTTGACTGCTATGTGGAAGGAGTGTGGTGTAAATTACAAATTTACCACACCCTATCACCCACAATGCAATGGGCTTGTTGAAAGATTCAACAGGACCCTCAAAGGGATGATAAAAGGGTTACCTGAAAAGCTCAGGCGAAGATGGGACATCCTTTTACCCTGCCTTCTGTTTGCTTACAGAGAGGTCCCATAGAAGGGGGTTGGTTACAGCCCTTTTGAGCTTTTGTTTGGACATCCTGTAAGAGGACCCCTATGTCTTGTGAAGGAAGGATGGGAGTTACCTCTCAAAAAGCCTAAACTTGACATAGTGGACTATGTACTTGGTCTCCGCTCCAGGATGGCAGAGTACATGGAGAAGTCATCTAAAAACCTGGAGGCCAGCCAAGAACTTCAAAAAGCTTGGCATGACCAAAAGACTGTCCTAACTGTTTACCATGCAGGACAGAAGGTGTGGGTGTTGGAGCCAGTGGCCCCAGCAGCTCTCCAAGACAAATGGTCTGGACCCCACATCATCATTGAGCAAAAGGGAGAAGTCACCTACTTGGTGGACATGGGAACTCCCAGCAGCCCTCACAGAGTACTTCATGTGAATAGGCTCAAGGCATTTGTTGACAGGGAGGACATGGGCTTGCTCATGCCACAGATGAGGGACAGGAGGAAGAGAGTGACCCTCTCCCAGACCTGCTCACTCAGAACCCTGATGATGGGTCAGTAGATGGTGTTGTCTTTTCTGACAGCCTCTCTGAACATCAGCAAAAGGATTGTAAGCAAGTCCTTCAATCCTTCAGACAAATGTTTTCTCTGACCCCCAGTCAGACAAACTGGTGCACACACGAGGTGGACACTGGAGACAGTCTGCCTATAAAGAGTAAAATCTACAGGCAACCTGACCACGTCAGGGACTGCATAAAAACTGAAGTACAAAAGATGTTGGAATTGGGAGTCATTGAACCCTCAGAGAGCCCTTGGGCTAGTCCTGTAGTTCTAGTGCCTAAACCTCACACCCAGGATGGTAAGAGAGAGATGAGGTTTTGCGTAGACTACAGGGGTCTCAATGCTGTCACTAAGACAGATGCCCATCCAATACCCAGGGCAGATGAACTGATAGATAAGTTGGCTTCTGCAACTTTCTTAAGTACATTTGACCTCACAGCTGGTTATTGGCAAATCAGGTTAGCTGAGGATGCCAAGGCCAAGACAGCATTTTCTACCCCAGGAGGTCATTACCAATTTTTGGTGATGCCCTTTGGTTTGAAAAATGCCCCTGCCACTTTTCAAAGGTTGGTGAACCAAGTTCTCACTGGGTTGGATGACTTTTGTGCAGCATATCTAGATGATATTGCTGTCTTTAGCCCCACCTGGGAGGATCACCTGATCCACCTGAGGAAAGTTTTAGAGGCCCTGCAAAAGGCAGGCCTCACTATCAAGGCTACTAAGTGCCAGATAGGGCAGAGTCAAGTTGTATGCTTGGGCCACCTTGTAGGTGGAGGCCAAGTTCAACCTCTAGAGAGCAAGATACAGGCCATAAAGGACTGGGCTCCTCCAACCACCCAGACACAGGTCAGAGCTTTCTTGGGCCTGTCTGGTTATTACAGAAAACTTGTCAGAAATTATGGAACCATTGTGACTCCACTTAATGACCTGACAAGTAAGAAAATGCCAAAGAAAGTTCAGTGGACAGTTAGCTGTCAGAAGGCATTCGATGACCTAAAGCAGGCCATGTGCACTGCACCTATTCTCAAGAGTCCAGACTACTCCAAACCTTTCATTGTCCAAACAGATGCTTCTGAGTTGGGTGTGGGAGCTGTTCTATCTCAGCTGAATATTGATGGTCATGACCAGCCCATTGCTTTTATAAGTAGAAGGCTGACCCCTAGAGAGAAACGTTGGTCAGCTATTGAGAGGGAGGCCTTTGCTGTGGTTTGGGCCCTGAAGAAGTTGAGCCATACTTGTTTGGTGCTCACTTCAAAGTTCAGACCGACCATAAGCCCCTCTTATGGCTAAATCAAATGAAGGGTGAAAACCCCAAACTTCTTAGGTGGTCCATTTCCCTACAGGGAATGGACTTTACAGTGGAGCACCGCCCAGGGACTGACCATGTGTGAGGTGGCGCCCCCGCGGCCCCCCCAGGAGGACTGTACTACCCCGCACCTACCTCGGTCTTTTCCACCACCGGGACTACAAAAGCGCACCCCCTATCATATGGCGAAGACAGAACCGGGCAATCCGGCCATAACCCACGAGGCTCCGCCCTTCTCTCTTCCCCAGGGACCAACCAGAACCACGAGCCCGGAGGAAGCATATCCCTCCGACCCCGGAAGTCCCGCCTTGGCGGCAGAGTCAGCACAGGATAAAAGCGGGATCCGAGTAGAACACCCCGTCGGAGTTTTGTGGCAGGAGATTCAGACCGGAGCTGGAGTAGGAGAGCAGACGTGTGACGAAGAGGTGTGGACCGAAGAGTGGTGGAGCCCACAGGAGGTGGCTGAAGAGCGGCCGTAACTCACTTGGAGAGTTACGGCGGACCGGGTGAGTGTCTTAAGCCTTCCTTACCCCGACTCATTAGGAGTCCTAGTAACGCCCTGTAAATATACCCTTCTCTTTAGCATCACGTCCCTTGCACTGTAGCATATTTGTATAGCACTCGCACTGTTTGAAGTGGCCCCCTGTCCCCGTTCCCGCACCTCCCTTCCCGACACCCTTTCTACAATCCCCCCCTTGTGCTCCGGCCTCCCTACGCCCTCCTTTCCTCACGATATCTTTTCTCTTCCCGCCCCCTCACGACCCGGGTGACGGTGTTCGGTATAGCATTGGAGCATAAGGATAAGACTAACGGTCCTTTGTTTCTTTCTCTTACTGCCCTCCGTGGACCTCCCCTACATCGGAGCGGTCGTTGGAGAATTCCAGACCCAGGACTGCACCCAAGACCCGGAGCGGACTGCGAACCCGGAACTCTCTTTGCATTCCTTTTGGTTGGGACATTGATTCTGCCTCCTTGTATAAATAAACTTACAGAATAGCACACTACATACGGCCTCCTCGCCTGCTTTTCCGGCCCGCAGATCGCCCAGCCTTACATTTGGTGTCAGAAGTGGGATCTGCTGGAGGTATGGAGGCCGTAGTGAAACAGATGGCGGAATCCCAGGAGCTATTCGGGAAACTTATGGAACAATTCCTCAAGACCGCTGAGACCGACAGGGGACAGCTCCATGACGTCCTTAAGGGACAGGGGGTTGCCCACGAGCAAACCATGGACAAGCTAACTACCGCCCTGGGACAACCTAGGCCGGTCTCGTCTTTTCCGTCGGTCGTCTTGCAGAAGTATGTCCCGGGTGAGGATCCGGACTACTTCTTCACCAACTTTGAAAGGCTAGCCCAAGCGGCCAACTGGCCTGTGGATCGATGGGGTCAATACCTGGGTCCCCTTTTGACCGGCGACCTACAGGCGGCCTACCAGCAGGCCAACATTCAAGGCACCACCCCGTATGCAGACATAAAACGGTGCATATTAGAAGGCTTGGGTATCGATGACGACACCTACAGGGTAAAACTGCGACAAGCAAAGGAGAGACCCCAGGAGAATCCAAGAGCCCTCTCCTTCCGGATCAGGGATCTCGCCAACAGATGGCTCCGACCCGAGACATCCACCAAAGACAATATCCTTGAAAAGATATATCTGGAACAGTTCCTGAACTCCTTGCACCCGGCCACCCAGCGATGGGTGAGACAACACTCTAGGCTCACTCTTGAAACCGCCATAGAGATAGCCTCTGCCTATAGCCGGGCTCAAGAGCTCCAGCGGGGAAAGGAGGAACATTCACACAGGAATTCACACCCTATGGTCCCCCGTCCCCCTCGTCCACAAACGGGACGGAGACCGGAACCTTCTCCTCTTCTGCCCTCTCCAGTCCTGTTCCGACCCCCCAACCCCGGACCCCAGTGTTACTCATGTGGTGGGTTTGGACACATCGCTCGGATGTGCCCACAGAAGGAGGAGCCAATGGAGATCGGCCTGGTACGGAACTACCTGTGTCACCCTCCAGGGGCCGCTCCCCCGCCGTTCCACTGTCCTGTTTCTGTGGATGGACAACGACTGATGGCCCTGGCTGACACGGGGTGCCGTCAGAGTGTAGTAAGACCCCAAGATCTGGCCCATCCAGTCCAGCACACTTCGGGAGTAGTGGCCATCCAATGCGTCCACGGGGACACCAAGCACTATCCTACTACACAAGTGCGGATCCATCATCAGAAGGATCCAGGAACCAACCTCACCGTAGGTCTCGTGCCTGCTCTCCCTGAACAAGCCATTCTGGGGAGTGATTATCCGGGATTACCCACACTACTTCAGGAGACCTCTGACTCTCTAGCCCAATGGTGGAAGGATGCGCCTTATCCGGGACAGTCTCCCCCGGAGTCTACACCTAAACCACATAAACCCAAAAGTCAGAGGAGAAAAGAAAAGAAAGAGTACGTCGGCGCATATCCCGTGGTAACCGAAGAACACCCCTGGCAGACTGATAGAGAGTTCAGGGCGGCACAACAGGAGGATCCCCTCCTGCAGGAAGCCTGAGGAAGGGCCCTTGACCACGAAGACCCCTTACAAGTAGGTCCCTACTTTTTCAAGAGAAACGGGTTGCTGTACCGGGGAGGGGGAACTCAACAGAACGCACAGTTACTTATCCCAGGCCCCTTCCAGGACAAAGTCCTCTTCCTCGCACATAGCCACCTTCTAGGGGGCCACTTTGGGGATGAGAAAACCAGCCAAGCAGTTCTAGAGAAATTCTATTGGCCGGGGGTACACCAAATGATCAAAACCTACTGTAGAGAGTGCGTGGTCTGTCAGAAAAACAGCCGTTACCGACCCCCCAGAGTCCCTTTACAACCCCTTCCTCTCATAGACGTCCCGTTCAGTAGGATAGGAATGGACATCATAGGCCCCCTCCTTCCTTCCTGCAGCGGGTGTCGTTATGCGTTAGTCATAGTCGACTACGCCACCCGCTTCCCGGAAGCCATACCCCTGCGCCAACCCACTACCCAGGCGATAGCAAAAGCCCTGATCACCCTGTTCTCTCGGGTAGGGTTTCCCAGAGAGATCCTGACTGATCAGGGTACCCCTTTTGTATCAGCCCTTATGAAACGGGTCTGTGCTGAGCTGGGGATTAAGCAAATCCGTACCTCGGCCTACCATCCGCAGACAGATGGTTTGGTAGAACGGTACAACGCCACCCTCAAACAAACTCTCAAGAAGCTTTTGGGTCTGGAAGCTAAAAGATGGGAAGATATGTTGCCACTGGCTCTGTTCGCCATACGCTGTAAAACGCAGAGCAGCACAGGCTACTCCCCTTATGAGCTGCTATATGGACGACCTCCCCGCACCCTGTTAGACATGGCACAGGAGGCCTGGGAAGCAGAGCCGGATCGCACACGGCCGCTTCCAGAATATTTGGATAACCTTAAAACCCACCTAGGCATGATACGGGACATAGTTCGACAGAACCTCGAAAGTGCCCAAACCAGCCAGAAAAAGCAATATGACAGGGGCACGCGTCCCAGGGTATTTGCTGTCAACGATTTGGTCCTTCTCATGATGCCCTCGTCCGACCAGAAACTCCTGGGTCGGTGGCAAGGCCCCTACACCATTCTCCAGCAGGTGACGCCGGTTACCTATGAGGTAGAACTGGACGCCACACGCGGTACTTCCCAGATATTTCACGTGAATCTGCTGAAGAAATGGGAAGGACCCCGGCCGGTGTTAACAGGAACCAGCCAAACCCTGTCCTTTCCTTTTGACCCTTGTGTAGACCCTGAACTACCTCCTACTCTAGTCCAGGAACTCCGCAACGCCCTAGGACCCCTTCAGCGAGTCTTTTCCTCTTCTCCAGGTCGAACCACTATTACTGAGCATGCCATTGAAACCGAACCAGGAAGGGTGGTCCGGTTACGACCCTACAGAGTACCCGAGGCCCGTCGGGCGGTTATAAGGCAGGAGATAGAAGACATGCAAAAGATGGGAATAATAGAGCCCTCAGTTAGCGACTGGAATTCCCCTATCGTCCTTGTCCCAAAACCAGACGGGTCGGTCCGCTTCTGTATAGACTTTCGGGAGGTCAACAAAATATCCACATTCGATACCTATCCCTTGCCCCGGGTGGACGAAATGATAGAGAGGATAGGGAAGGCGAAGTATATTTCCACCCTGGACCTCTGTAAAGGGTACTGGCAGATACCCCTCAGGGAACAAGACAAGAGAAAGACCGCCTTCTCCACCCCTGAGGGGTTATACCAGTTCCTAGTTATGCCCTTTGGTCTTCACGGGGCGCCCGCCACCTTTCAGCGTGCAATGAACCATGTTCTAAGACCCCATGCACAGTACGCAGGCGCCTATCTAGACGATATCGTCATATTCAGCGACAACTGGCCACAACATGTGAAACATCTATGCAGTGTTGTCTCTTCCCTGGGCTCTTTTGGATTCGCCATTAATCCCGCCAAAACCACTCTGGCGGCGAAGACTGTCAAATACCTGGGGTATCTTCTGGGGGAGGGACTCATAAGACCTCAGGAAAGCAAAACCGTGGCTATCAGGTCCCTATCCTTTCCACCGACAAAGAAAGACCTTCGTGCCTTTTTAGGGCTTCTTGGATATTATCGGCGGTTCGTGCCCAACTTCTCCCAGAGAGCCACCGCCCTGACGGATCTTCTAAAGAAGACTAACCGCTCTGATGAGTTGTTACGAAACCCCTCTCCCGAAGCCTGGCACGCGTTTACAGATCTAAAAGACGCCTTGACCTCAAGCCCTGTTTTGATACCCCCTGACTACTCCTTGCCCTTTATCCTTCAAACAGATGCTTCCGAACATGGGCTGGGGGCGGTGCTGTCCCAGAAAGACTCCTCAGGAAACGAAAGACCCATTCTCTATGTTAGTCGTAAACTGTTTCCCAGGGAAAAACACTACTCAGTGGTGGAAAAAGAAGCCCTGGCCATAAAATGGGCGATTGACAACCTACGATACTACTTGGAGGGCAGGGAATTTGTCCTCTATACTGATCACGCTCCCTTGGAGTGGATGGCCCGGAACAAAGGCCAGAACGACCGGGTCCTCCGCTGGTTTCTCTCCCTTCAGCCGTTCCACTTCAAAACTCTACACAGGAAAGGGTCAGACCAGGGCAATGCCGATTATCTGTCACGCTACCCTCATACTCCCTCCAGTACAAGAAGGACAGCTAGGGGAAGGGTATGTGAGGTGGCGCCCCCGCGGCCCCCCCAGGAGGGCTGTACTACCCCGCACCTACCTCGGTCTTTTCCACCACCGGGACTACAAAAGCGCACCCCCTATCATATGGCGAAGACAGAACCGGGCAATCCGGCCATAACCCACGAGGCTCCGCCCTTCTCTCTTCCCCAGGGACCAACCAGAACCACGAGCCCGGAGGAAGCATATCCCTCCGACCCCGGTAGTCCCGCCTTGGCGGCAGATCCAGCACAGGATAAAAGCGGGATCCGAGTAGAACACCCCGTCGGAGTTTTGTGGCAGGAGATTCAGACCGGAGCTGGAGTAGGAGAGCAGACGTGTGACGAAGAGGTGTGGACCGAAGAGTGGTGGAGCCCACAGGAGGTGGCTGAAGAGCGGCCGTAACTCACTTGGAGAGTTACGGCGGACCGGGTGAGTGTCTTAAGCCTTCCTTACCCCGACTCATTAGGAGTCCTAGTAACGCCCTGTAAATATACCCTTCTCTTTAGCATCACGTCCCTTGCACTGTAGCATATTTGTATAGCACTCGCACTGTTTGAAGTGGCCCCCTGTCCCCGTTCCCGCACCTCCCTTCCCGACACCCTTTCTATAATCCCCCCCTTGTGCTCCGGCCTCCCTACGCCCTCCTTTCCTCACGATATCTTTTCTCTTCCCGCCCCCTCACGACCCGGGTGACGGTGTTCGGTATAGCATTGGAGCATAAGGATAAGACTAACGGTCCTTTGTTTCTTTCTCTTACTGCCCTCAGTGGACCTCCCCTACATCGGAACTGTCGGTGGAGAATTCCAGACCCAGGACTGCACCCAAGACCCGGAGCGGACTGCGAACCCGGAACTCTCTTTGCATTCCTTTTTGTTGGGACATTGATTCTGCCTCCTTGTATAAATAAACTTACAGAATAGCACACTACATACGGCCTCCTCGCCTGCTTTTCCGGCCCGCAGATCGCCCAGCCTTACACCATGGTAATGCAGATGGTCTCTCCAGGTACTTCCACCTAGAGCAAGAAGACTCACCTGGTCAAGGTTAGTTTAATGTCCCTAAGTTTGGGGGGGGGGGTTATGTAGGAGAGTGGGGTCTGCAATCCCATGGCCACCCCAGATATTTGCTTTTTGCTTCACTGGTTTACGACTTCCCTGGCTGTGGGCCTTCTAATCAGACCCACAGCCTAGCTGTTCTCTCTCTAAATTGACAAGCATGTACCTTAGGTGCATTTACTAATTGGTACTGGGCCACCTTATCAGTCCCTGTACAGTATACCTTAGGTATCCAGGGCATAGGTGTACCCAGGGCCTACAAGGGGCTGCAGCATGTATTATGCCACCCCTGGCTGGCCACCCAAATCTGACACAACTGGCTGCACGACAGCTGGGGCAAGGTGGTGTAATCACCCTTTGCTTTAGATATAGTATTCCTATATCTAACCCTAAAATGGACACATATATTCCTATCAGTCACTCCTATGGCAGGCCTTATCAATCCTGAAGGCAGAGTGCTTGGAATTATGTGAGATGGTGCTCTGGCATGAGCTGAGCCCGTTTGCAGCTTGCGGAACCAAGTCCTAATAGCTGTTCCATGATAACGCTATACCATATACTCTTAAGTGCATTATGATCCTCGCGGTCAAATGCTAACTTGGGCATAGCATTATCAAAATATGTCGAGTAAGGTGTCATACGAATTGGAATACTAACCCCTCGCCAATTCTGGCGACGGGGTTAGCATTCCACCCTTCTAGAGGACACGACATGTATGTAACTGTGAACCCCGGTTAAAGTTAACGCAAGCCTCAGCATCACAAAATGGATGCTGCCACCACAGACACAAGTCTGACCTCCTGCTGCTGGGAGTCCTTCCAGCGAGGAGGGCTTGGACAAAGGGTTTCCTGCCTGGGGAGGTGCCAGCACCACCCCAGACAGGATTTTGTGTATTAGGTAGGCTCAGGCTGAAAGGAATGAGACATGCCTGGGGCACACAAGGGGTGCCCTGTGCATACACCGGTTCCAACCAGTTGCTGGGGCACTCCAGCCCCAGCTCTGGCGGGAAACTGGACAAAGGAAAGGGGGTGTAGCCACCCCCCTTCCTGGTCCCACCCAGAGGGGGGACCTAGTCGTAGTGCAGCCCCCTTTAGCCGGATAAAGGTAGGAGCTGGTCCCATTCCAAGTTAGATTAATCTTGACAACCTTCCACGAAGAAACTCTTGACCTTCGACCTCCTGATCCATCAGAAGACTGAAGAATCTCCCCTATGGTCAGGGAGTGACCATCCTGCTTCGCAGGCACCATCAAGCTTCTGTGCGGTTTGCTGCAAAGTCCTTCCATCCCGGAATCCGACGACCCAGCTCGACAAGACCCAGACCTCTCTGACCTCTACCCACATCCACAGCACAGCTGGGACCCGTGGGTGCGACGAGCAATGTGGAGACGGCCATCTTGAAGAAACCTGCACAGCGCTTCCAGCACGACCCCTGAGGGTTCCTCAAGTGAGTGCATTGGGGACTGAGAAGCCCCACACCGACGCAGCTCCTGCACCAAAGACCAGCCCCCCAGCATCCCCGTGATCTGCGTGGGGCCCTTTTGCCTGGTTGCTGCCCTTCCTGTTGTCTGGTCACTTGCCGGCTGGCTTGTGCCCTCTGAGACGATGACCCGAAGAATTCAACTCTGCTAGTCTGGTCCCCCAGACTAGCCCTTGCTTCCTTGTGAAAGAGAAGCACCCCGGACCCTCCTGGTCCAGACCAGACGCCATCTTTGTCCCACCGCGTGGCTTGCATTAGCCAAGGCCTGTTGTCCAGATCGACGATCCGACACCGCCAACAGCAGCAGACTACGTGGAACAGCTCGTGCCTCCAGCCTGGTCGTGAAGAACAGCTCCTGGTCCGTGCAGCTACAGAGAGAAGCGACCCTTCCTTCACCTGAACGCGGCGACAGCTCCTGGTTCCCTCCTGGCCCCAGCACCGTCACTGGCTAGTGACCAAGACTCTGTCCCCTTCCTTTTCAGGACTTCCTTCTTCCTAGTTCCATCCTTGGAACCACCGGACTCCTCCATCTGGCTGCCTGCCAGCAACTTCTTGTTTCAGGCATCACCGGGATCAACGCAGCAAACCCGACACTACTTCAGCCCTATGCACCCGCAGCCTGTGGGTTAGGTAACTAAAGCTTCTAGGTCCTGAAGTCTGTGTCCACTATCCTAGTGTCCAGGTCCACTGTTGTTTTCCCTCCATCCAGCTGGGTTCGTCCGGAATCCGTAACGTTGTAAACTGTTGCATCCATAGACGTTGGTACGCATCCCGCATGAGAGTTTCCACTCTGCACGTGAGTCCCATGGGCCTCCTGCTCCTTACTTACCTAGTTTGTAGCGTAGTCCCACCGACCCTCCAGCCTCTGGATCTTCTTACAGTACTTTCTTTCCTCGCATTCCATTGTTTTGAGTATATGGTTTGTCGTACCCCTAAGGCACTTGTGTAAATATTGTGCGAACTCGTATTTCCCATTTAGTATTGTCATGTGCTTAGCCCTCTAACCTCATAAAGAGTTCAGAGGTGTTGTTATTAATAAATAGACTGTTTATTTTTTATAACAACCTGTGTGGTGTCCTTTCATTTGGTATTCAAGGGGTTATACTATGGTAAAACAGCTGGCTTCACATGCCAAAAGAGATTAGCCTAAAAGACTGCTTTTGTCCATGCTACTAGGATAGCTGGTCTATCAGGTTGACTTACAACCAATCACCATAAGGGGTTGTTTGGACTGATACAGGGTGATCACTAGAATTAGTGAACATCATATATCAGGCCAACTTCTCACACTGTGCTCCTCTCAAGCGTTATTACAGCAGGCAGAAATGGTCCAAGGCAGTAGATCTTGGTAAAGCAACATGTGTGAGAAATTCGGTTATTAACCCTTCTCAAGGAACAACCACAGTTCTTCTCAGGGTGAATCATAAAAAGTCACAGATTCAACCTGTGCTTAACCCTCCGGTAGATTGGCACAAAAGCAGTTAGGCTTAACTTAGAGGCAATGTATGAAGCACACAAACGGTAAAGTGAAAACACAACACAAGAAAAATCACAGCCCGAGCTAGAAAATAGAGTGCAATTTAAGAAATAAAACAACAAAGTCAAAGGCTCAGGCCAATCACAATGGAGCGCAGGCCGGTCACAGGACCAGTTTTGGCCTGCTGAGGATTGTACTTTGTCCTTAGTGTGCGGCTATGCAAGGCTTAGCATTGTTTGACCTCAGTTCTGATGAAGCTGTGCGTCTGGACTTTGCGTTGCTCAGCATCCACTCCAAAGGAGCTTTTAGCTGTGTGGTGAGGCTTCAAGGGGGTTTGCGTTGCTCTGCATCTGCTCCGATGATGCCTTCAGATGTGTAACGAGGCTTTGCAGGATTTTGCGTTGCTTCACACCAGATTTGATAGACCATCAGTTAGGCCAGGTAGAGTTCTCGCTGATGCCAGGCAAGGGTCCAGGACCTGGAAAGGCACCTCTTGGGGTTCAGAAAATCATTCTAGCATAGGCCAGCAGAGCTCAGGGAGGTCCAGTGCAGTAGGTCAGATGGGCAGTTGCATTGAGGCCTCTGGAGCTTGCTGTCCCTGTAGCTCAGACCACTATAGATTATTAACCAGCACTCAAATAGGAACATCGAATTCCGCCAAGTGCTGTTCTTCACACTTTTTAATTAGGGAAGGAGACCCCCAGAATAAAAAGAGTTTCCTACAGGTACTCCCAGCCTTATTTTAACTCACTACCAAGTCTACACACTCCTGGCTCCACACCCGCACTTCACCAAACGGCTGTTGGAAAAAGATCTCCGGTAAAGAGCCCCTCTTTGAGGTGAGCCCGTTGGGTATTGCACCGCCGACCCAACGAGGAGCAGTCTAGATGATGAAGCATGACACCTGCAAGGGTGTGTGAGGGCATTACATCCAACAAAATGGATGCCCACCTGTGATCCTACCGAGACCAGTGGCACCTATTTAGTGTGACTTCAACCTTTCTCCTCCTGGGTAACTGCGCAGCACCCTTTTTTTGATCCGACACTTTGGGGCACTCGCTGCACCTGGACCTCCCACTCCGTCGGAGTGAAAATTCGCCCTACACCCCGGCTCCCCCTTGTTGAATAGAGGACCTGTAGCTCAGAACACAAGGTTAGCTAGCTGACCCTTGGAGTCACTCTGCCTGGGATGCAGGGCAGGCCTCAAGCAGGATTGCAGTCCTCTGGGAGCAGGACAGTCCTTCTTCTGTAGTATCCACAGGCCTAGAAGTGTACTGAAGAGTGGGTCTCGGGGTCCAATATTTATTCCTGGTGTCAGTTTTGAAGTGGGAGATTTCCTCCCCCTGCCCAGGGACTGGAGTCACAAAAGGCTAGTGTAAAGTTATTTGTGAGTGCAGAAGGCAACCCCTTTTGAAGTGCAAGTGTGTTAATTTACAGCTCTGCCCCCACCAATCTTCTCAGGATGACTCATTCTGCCAACACTCAATCCCCCCTTGTGATACTGTCTGGGAGGAATACTGAAAGTCCAGCTACACCTAGTCATGTGTCCGAGGACACAAGCTGAAGACACAGAATAGTTAGGACAAGAAAATGGCAACTTTTTAAAAGTTACATTTTCAGAATATTGACTTTACCATTAAACAGGATTTTAAATTACAGTTCCTTTGATACCAAACATGCCATTTCTATGTGTTCCCAAACCAAAGACTTCACTTATTAAATGTGATAAGGTATACTAATGTTATTCTAAGTGAAAGATAGGCTCCACAGTAGTGAAAAAAATGTGAGTTTTTCACTACCAGCACATTTAAGACTTAAAGTACATGTCCACCTTTTAAATACAGTGCACCCTGCCATTTGGGCTGTTTAGAGCCTACACTAGGGGGTGACATTTATTTTGACAAGTCGAAATGGCAGTTTAAAACGGAAACTAGACTACAACAGCAGGCCTGATACATGTTTTAAGGGGCTACTTAAGTGGGTGGACAATACGTGCTGAAAGCCCACTAGTAGCTTTTAATATAATGACCCTTGTATATGATATAGCACTATACTAGGGACTTAACAGATAAGTCAATAAGCCAATCATGTGAAAGCCAATTTCACTATGTTTTAGGGGTGAGCACAAGCACTTTAACACTGGTTAGCAGTGGTAAAGTGTGCCGAGTCCTGAGGCCATCAAGAACTAATTTAAAAACTAGTGGGGAGAAGGCACACACTTTAGGGGAAGACCACAGTAAGGCTGACAAGTGTAACAGACATGGTATGTATTTCATATCAGTAAATCAGCTGTACACCTACGGGTTTGCATAGCATAGGTACATTATGCTCACAGGTCATGGCTATGAAACCTGGGTAGGCTAAAGATGTACTCATGTCTTATGATGTTTCTGAAAGTGAGAAACTGATATGCTTTATTTAACTCAAAGAGAGGGCACTCCACAGAGTTGGAGGAATGACAGGGAAAGATTTGCTGCCAAACTTTAACTTCCTAAAGCAAGAAATCCTCAGCTGGTGCACATTCGAGGAATGTGAACTTCTATCATAGAGTGCCAATTCAGGCACTGAAAAACTCACTGAAACACATTCCAATGGAGAGATTTGTGAACTAGGCTCAATACTTCACACACAATTGTGTGCTAAACAAGAAGCTAGTGGAGTTTCATCAAAAGTCACCATGCGCTTAAATCCTGGAGCGCCAGTAAAAGCATTATTTTGGATAACTTGAATTTTGTTTTACCAGGAATTTAACCAGACCCAAATAAAGCACATTCCCGTAGTT
Source organism: Lissotriton helveticus (assembly GCF_964261635.1). NCBI lineage: Eukaryota > Metazoa > Chordata > Amphibia > Caudata > Salamandridae > Lissotriton > Lissotriton helveticus. Next base: position 1,865,066,952 of record NC_136057.1, read on the forward strand.
GAATCCTCAATGAACCAAGGCAGCTATGGAGAATTGCCAACCCTCTTAACTAAGGTATTGCTCATCACTTAAAAAAGCCACAAAATCGATACAGTGAACACCTGTACTTTTATCAGTAAACCGTAGTACAATTTAAAACCAAACATTTTTTTACCTGCTTTTGCAGGTGAAGGGCAATCTTTGAAGGTGTCTAACCAGAAGATAGAAGCCCAGAGGTCAATCCTACCACGCAGATCTCTATTTTGTCAAAACTAATTTTAATTCATTGACTTCCATTCTACTACGTGACTCCCCCCATACACTGCTTTTGCCAGTGTCTCCTCCCCCTTCAAATGGAGGAGTAACTGAGCATCAGCTGTATACATAAACAAGTGGAGGTCATAGGAGGGACTAAACCCAGTCAGAGGTGTTCAGACGTGATAAAACTGTAGCGAGATAAGGCTCCCTCCTTAGGAGCTCTACGTTAGGTAGAGTATACCTTAGTGTAACAGGTAGAGTATACCTTTGTGAAAAATCTGGATCATGGCCTGAATGTCTTGGACTCTTTCCCCAGGGGAAAAAGGCATGAAGCCTATTTTATAAAAATTAACGGACCCATCTCGGGACCCAACCTCCTGCTCTGACTTCCTGAAGCCTGTACAGCAAGAGAGTTTAGTCAGCTGTGTTGAATGCAAAATCAGGATATTGACAGTTTCTTTGTTAGTAATCAGCTAAACATCATCGAATCTCATTATTCTTTTAGACCAGCATATAATATAATTGACCCCCCCCCTTTAATTAACAATGTCTTGTAGGGTACAGTCAATCATATCCACAAGCTCACTCAGCATTCAGTGTTTGATTCAATACAAATTAAAGAATAAATAAACAAGGTGTGCTGTTTGTATTTTTAGGTTGTCAATTCAATTTTCTAAGGGATCATCAAATTTCTCAACCAATGTAGTCTCTCCCCTGTAGCATCCCTGTAAGGCAGCCTGGTCATTCTCCAGAGTATCCAATTCCGCAAGAGAAATATGAAGGTGGCCAGCCACCTGGCTTTCTAAATGTTTAGTCGTCGTCAGCTAGAGAGAAATTGGGTTGAAGTTAGTCTAGAGAATCTGACCAGCTTCCTTAAGATTTGCCAACCTTTGACTCTTTCCACGGTATAGTACTCACTCCCAGAGTTAACAAAAGATTGAGGAGCTCATGACATTCGCACCCAGTAAGCAAAACAGCTGTTCAGTGCACGGGGCAAGAAGAGAGCTTGGTTTTATGGAAGAGATCAAAAGCTGTAGAGAGATGGCGGCACTCGTGGTAGAAAATGTTCACAAATGTGAATAATGTAAAGTGAATTACACGTATTTTTGGGTGCCAGGAAATTATCCCTTCCGGCCGGTAGGGACTGATGATTGTACTGAACAAAGGGGGGAGCGCAGGAACAGCCTGCACTATATCCGAAGGCACTCCGAAGGGAGAATAAACTCCTGTGATTATATTTTCATCTCAAGGTATTAAAGATGTTAAACAAACGCAGTCAATAGTAAACCTTTTTAGAAGTTTATTTAATCGATGAGTCACATATTACATCATAGTGACTAAATTGCAAAGTGGTATGTTAATTTTACTTTTTAATGACATCCATTGATCAGTGCATCATCCCTATGCATTTCGGGCGGAGCCCTTCGTCCGGGGATAGCGAGAGATCTGAAAATAAACATACTGGTATCAGGAAGGAGAGCTCGCACCCACGAGGTGTATAATATGGACAGTAGGGTTAAGCAAGATAAAGCATGCGCATTCCGATATAAGAAGGGAAAAATAAGGTTGAAAGGGTCTCTAGTAGGTCACATTCAGAATGAGAAAAATAGATGGTCAAAAACGTGAGGATTAAAGAAAACACCCGTTAAGTGCATAAAGGAAAGTGTGAAGGTCGGAGTAAACCAGCAAGGGTAGTCGGTCATCCGTGTACAGTACCCAGCGATTATGTACACTGAGGGAAACAAACGAGTGTGTATTTAGTCAAAAAGCATGAGTGTAACGCTCAAATAGTATCAAGGAGCTCACCAAATGTCAGATGTAGCGGCACGCGACATGCGAGGCTGCCGAGGGTCGGTGGTTAGTTAGGTGAACACGGAAGTAAGTACGCGGTTAAGGAAATTAAAAACGGACTACCGCGGATGTTAGTGACAGTGAAAGTGTACCGGTGATACTGTGATAGAACGAACATGAAGCAAAATGCAAAGAACATAACAATGGCCATGGCCTAATGTAGTAATGAACATTGGAAATATAAATGTGATAACCAGACAAAATGAAACGATGTGAATATATATACACATGAGGACATCAGCAATATGTGCCGGAAACGGCCGCCATCTTAGAGTGGTCAATCTCGATATTCAATGAATGAAGATGTCAACACAAACATAAGAGCAATACAAATAATGTACATCGTAGAGGTAAACGAAGAGTAACATTGACTGGAAAAAAACTAAAAAAAACGGAAGGATAACATGTACAAGAATACTGAATAAGAAAGAGAGCTTATTAAAGTATTAGAGTATTAAAAAAAAATCACAGACAGTAAGGGAAGGTGGGGAAGACGGGTAAGAATGAATTTAATGATGAATGTAAAATAAGGATAGGTAAGATAATAGGTATAAGACAGGAAAAATGGAATTTCAACGCATAGGTTAGAACACGTAGGTGTGAAAGGCAAGATTAGGAGATATGTACATTGAGACAACGGTTCATTATAGGAAACAGCTGTATTCCAGTCTGTCGTTGAGGCCCTTAGGCTGGCAAGCATCTAGTCTCTTGATCCAAACGGTTTCCCTCTGAAGTAGTGTTTTTCTGTTGTCAACGCCAGATCTCAGTGGGACAACCTCTAATACAAGGAACCTCAGTTGACTCACATTATGCTGGTGGGTAGTGAAGTGAGCTGCCAGAGGTGCTTTGATGGATTTGTTTCTGATTGTACTTTTGTGTTCGGTCAAACGAACTTTGATTTTTCTTTCGGTTTTGCCTACGTAAGGCAGTCCACAGGGACACTTGAGTAGATATACTACATTCTTGGAATCACAGGTAGCGTTAGTCCGTAGTTTAATTACTTTCCCTGATGATGGATGGTTCATGGTATTTCCTGAAATGATGTTATGACAATGGCTGCAGCTGAGGCACGGTTTGGTGCCAGAATACTTAGCGGAAGGATTGATGGGTTCGGTTTCCAGGATGTTCTTGATGTTTTTAGCTCTCTGGTATGCAAATAGTGGTCTGCAATTGAAGATGCCCTGAAAGTCTGGTTCAAAACGAATCATATCCCAGCTTTTTAGGATGATGTTCTTAATCACCTTGCTTCTTGTTGAATATTTGGATACAAAGACCGGTCTCTGTTCACCAGTTGGTTTGATGTGTGGTGTTAAAAGGTCTAACCGAGTTTTTGTGGCTACACGATTTTTTGCCGCTTGCAGTGTGACCTCAGGATATCTTCGGTCTCTGTATCTTTGGAGTATCTTGTTTTCTGATGTATCGTAGGCTTCTGATTCTGAACAAATCCTTTTTGCCCTTAATAGCTGAGAGTATGGCAAATGCGTTTTAAGGGGAGTGGGATGACAGCTGGTAAAAAGTAGAGCATTGTTTCTATCCGTAGCTTTGACGAATAGGTTGGTTGTGAGTTTGTTGTCGAGTAGTGTCACCTGTACATCCAGAAATGGTAAACTGTGAGGACTGATGGTATGTGTGAACTTTATGTGATCATCCAAAACGTTTATGTATTTCAGAAATTCAAGAATTTCATCCGGTAGACCAATCCAAATGAGGAAAATATCATCGATGTATCTCCATAGGGTCAAAATGTTGTCTGACCATTTGTTGTGACTCAAAATGTGATCAAGTTCCATGCGGTGCATAAACAGGTTCGCATAGCTGGGGGCTGCACAATTTCCCATTGACGTTCCAACAAGTTGGAGATAGTAGTCATTGTTGTAGGAAAAGTAGCTGTGGTAAAGGGTAAACTGTATGAGTTCAAGTATCAGAACTTTCAAATCGTCATCGATCGGATGGTTGAGTAAAAAGGACTCAATGGCTTCAATGCCCCTGTTATGTGGAATCGATGTGTATAGAGCACATACGTCAATAGTTACTAGAGTGTGTGACTTGCCAGGATCCAATGTGACCTGTTGGAGACGGTTCAGGAAGTCAGTAGTATCACGCAGGTAAGTTGACATAGATTTAACAATGTCTTGCAGGTATAGGTCAATGAACTTCCCAGTAGGTTCATGAATGGAATTTTTGGTTGAAACAATGGGACGAAACGGTGGATAGTTCAAATTTTTGTGAATTTTTGGAAGCATATGTATGCTTGGACATTTAGGGTGTGGTTGTATAAGATATTTGTGATCTTTGTCTGTGATCGTTCCCATTGACAATGCTTTATCAAGAATGACTTTAAGAGTATTGGAAAAAACTTCAGTGGGATCGCTGGGTAGTTTCATGTACAAGTTCTTGTCGCTGACGTGGTCACTTACGCTTTTGTTGTAGAAATCGCTGTCCATAACTACAAGCGCACCCCCCTTATCGGCTTTACTGCAAGTGATATTGGGATTGTTAACAATTTGATCTAGTGCTCTTGATTCACTGCGTTTGAAATTGTTGTACTTGGGGTTGGGTTTTTTGAAATTTTCTCTGATGGAGTTCAAAGTGATTGTTTCAAAAGAGTCAAATATTTTGTGACTGACTGGAGCCACAAATGTACTTTTGCTTCTTAGGTCTTTACATCTGTGTTGTACAGGAGTACTGGTGGGGGGACACACATTGGTGAAAAAGTGTCGAAGTCTTAAAGTTCGCATGAACTTGTATAGGCTGATCTCGGTTTCCAATTCAGAGGTGTTGTATGTTGGAACGAAAGTGGTTCCGCGTTCAAGAGTAGACAATTGTAGTTGAGATAAATTCGTTTTGGATATGTTAATCACTAAAGTTTTTTGCTCCTGGTTGACTGAGCAATTGGTATCGTTTTTTCTGTGGCGGCTTCTGCTCCGCCTGGTTCGACGTCGACAGTTTGGCCTGTTCCTAAAAAAGGAACACCAGATGTTGAGGCCGCGGTTTGAGAGACATTATCCGATGGTTTGGGCGGTGCAGTACTCCTGAACGATCTTCCTTGATTGGTGTTACCTCTTTGAGAAGAGGAACCATCGGTGGAACTCCCTTCGTCTGAAGATGGATTACTGTAAGGTTTTTGTTGTCTACGTTGGGCATAGACCTCTGCCCAACTGTAGACCTCCCCCAGTTTATAGTCCATAGTATCCCGTTTGTATTTTCTGATTTTTCTGTCATTTATCTCTTTAGTATATTTATCCAGTTGGATATTAATGTCGGAAAGCGCTTTGTCTAAGTCTTCTTTAGGCATGTTATTTTCAAGGTTTCGTTGAATTTGTGTTATTTCTTTATCCAAATCATCGATGACTTTCGAAAGCTCTTCAACTATGAGTAAAATCAAGTCTAGTGAACACCGGTTAAGGATGGCGTACCATCGTTCCGTGAATTTCGGGTTGTTCCGACAGAGAGTTGGCTTCAAAGCGATACGTAAACCTCTCGAGATACGTTGATCTTTATGGTATCTGATCAAAGTTCCAGCGTGTAGGCGTTGGTTGATGATTCTCTTGGTAGTATAAAGTAGTTGTCTCAACATACTTGGGTTGGAGAAGGTGCTCGTGGAAGAGGGGTCAACTTCCTGAATCAAAGAGTAAATGCGATTGGTTTCTTCTGGAGTGAAACCAAATGTATCAGCCCGATTGGCTGTGGTGCTGGCGATTTCTTCGTAAGACATTTTTAGGGTTTGGTGCCCGCCAAGAGGGCCAGAGGTACGTTGGAAATCAAAAGCTGTAGAGAGATGGCGGCACTCGTGATAGAAAATGTTCACAAATGTGAATAATGTAAAGTGAATTACACGTATTTTTGGGTGCCAGGAAATTATCCCTTCCGGCCGGTAGGGACTGATGATTGTACTGAACAAAGGGGGGAGCGCAGGAACAGCCTGCACTATATCCGAAGGCACTCCGAAGGGAGAATAAACTCCTGTGATTATATTTTCATCTCAAGGTATTAAAGATGTTAAACAAACGCAGTCAATAGTAATCCTTTTTAGAAGTTTATTTAATCGATGAGTCACATATTACATCATAGTGACTAAATTGCAAAGTGGTATGTTAATTTTACTTTTTAATGACATCCATTGATCAGTGCATCATCCCTATGCATTTCGGGCGGAGCCCTTCGTCAGGGGATAGCGAGAGATCTGAAAATAAACATACTGGTATCAGGAAGGAGAGCTCGCACCCACGAGGTGTATAATATGGACAGTAGGGTTAAGCAAGATAAAGCATGCGCATTCCGATATAAGAAGGGAAAAATAAGGTTGAAAGGGTCTCTAGTAGGTCATATTCAGAATGAGAAAAATAGATGGTCAAAAACGTGAGGATTAAAAAAAAACACCCGTTAAGTGCATAAAGGAAAGTGTGAAGGTCGGAGTAAACCAGCAAGGGTAGTCGGTCATCCGTGTACAGTACCCAGCGATTATGTACACTGAGGGAAACAAACGAGTGTGTATTTAGTCAAAAAGCATGAGTGTAACGCTCAAATAGTATCAAGGAGCTCACCAAATGTCAGATGTAGCGGCACGCGACATGCGAGGCTGCCGAGGGTCGGTGGTTAGTTAGGTGAACACGGAAGTAAGTACGCGGTTAAGGAAATTAAAAACGGACTACCGCGGATGTTAGTGACAGTGAAAGTGTACCGGTGATACTGTGATAGAACGAACATGAAGCAAAATGCAAAGAACATAACAATGGCCATGGCCTAATGTAGTAATGAACATTGGAAATATAAATGTGATAACCAGACAAAATGAAATGATGTGAATATATATACACATGAGGACATCAGCAATATGTGCCGGAAACGGCGGCCATCTTAGAGTGGTCAATCTCGATATTCAATGAATGAAGATGTCAACACAAACATAAGAGCAATACTAATAATGTACATCATAGAGGTAAACGAAGAGTAACATTGACTGGAAAAAAACTAAAAAAAACGGAAGGATAACATGTACAAGAATACTGAATAAGAAAGAGAGCTTATTAAAGTATTAGAGTATTAAAAAAAAATCACAGACAGTAAGGGAAGGTGGGGAAGACGGGTAAGAATGAATTTAATGATGAATGTAAAATAAGGATAGGTAAGATAATAGGTATAAGACAGGAAAAATGGAATTTCAACGCATAGGTTAGAACACGTAGGTGTGAAAGGCAAGATTAGGAGATATGTACATTGAGACAACGGTTCATTATAGGAAACAGCTGTATTCCAGTCTGTCGTTGAGGCCCTTAGGCTGGCAAGCATCTAGTCTCTTGATCCAAACGGTTTCCCTCTGAAGTAGTGTTTTTCTGTTGTCAACGCCAGATCTCAGTGGGACAACCTCTAATACAAGGAACCTCAGTTGACTCACATTATGCTGGTGGGTAGTGAAGTGAGCTGCCAGAGGTGCTTTGATGGATTTGTTTCTGATTGTACTTTTGTGTTCGGTCAAACGAACTTTGATTTTTCTTTCGGTTTTGCCTACGTAAGGCAGTCCACAGGGACACTTGAGTAGATATACTACATTCTTGGAATCACAGGTAGCGTTAGTCCGTAGTTTAATTACTTTCCCAGATGATGGATGGTTCATGGTATTTCCTGAAATGATGTTATGACAATGGCTGCAGTTGAGGCACGGTTTGGTGCCAGAATACTTAGCGGAAGGATTGATGGGTTCGGTTTCAAGAGACTAGATGCTTGCCAGCCTAAGGGCCTCAACGACAGACTGGAATACAGCTGTTTCCTATAATGAACCGTTGTCTCAATGTACATATCTCCTAATCTTGCCTTTCACACCTACGTGTTCTAACCTATGCGTTGAAATTCAATTTTTCCTGTCTTATACCTATTATCTTACCTATCCTTATTTTACATTCATCATTAAATTCATTCTTACCCGTCTTCCCCACCTTCCCTTACTGTCTGTGATTTTTTTTTTAATACTCTAATACTTTAATAAGCTCTCTTTCTTATTCAGTATTCTTGTACATGTTATCCTTCCGTTTTTTTTAGTTTTTTTCCAGTCAATGTTACTCTTCGTTTACCTCTACGATGTACATTATTTGTATTGCTCTTATGTTTGTGTTGACATCTTCATTCATTGAATATCGAGATTGACCACTCTAAGATGGCCGCCGTTTCCGGCACATGTTGCTGATGTCCTCATTTGTATATATATTCACATCGTTTCATTTTGTCTGGTTATCACATTTATATTTCCAATGTTCATTACTACATTAGGCCATGGCCATTGTTATGTTCTTTGCATTTTGCTTCATGTTCGTTCTATCACAGTATCACCGGTACACTTTCACTGTCACTAACATCCGCGGTAGTCCGTTTTTAATTTCCTTAACCGCGTACTTACTTCCGTGTTCACCTAACTAACCACCGACCCTCGGCAGCCTCGCATGTCGCGTGCCGCTACATCTGACATTTGGTGAGCTCCTTGATACTATTTGAGCGTTACACTCATGCTTTTTTACTAAATACACACTCGTTTGTTTCCCTCAGTGTACATAATCGCTGGGTACTGTACACGGATGACGACTACCCTTGCTGGTTTACTCCGACCTTCACACTTTCCTTTATGCACTTAACGGGTGTTTTTTTTAATCCTCACGTTTTTGACCATCTATTTTTCTCATTCTGAATGTGACCTACTAGAGACCCTTTCAACCTTATTTTTCCCTTCTTATATCGGAATGCGCATGCTTTATCTTGCTTAACCCTACTGTCCATATTATACACCTCGTGGGTGCGAGCTCTCCTTCCTGATACCAGTATGTTTATTTTCAGATCTCTCGCTATCCCCTGACGAAGGGCTCAGCCCGAAATGCATAGGGATGATGCACTGATCAATGGATGTCATTAAAAAGTAAAATTAACATACCACTTTGCAATTTAGTCACTATGATGTAATATGTGACTCATCGATTAAATAAACTTCTAAAAAGGATTACTATTGACTGCGTTTGTTTAACATCTTTAATACCTTGAGATGAAAATATAATCACAGGAGTTTATTCTCCCTTCGGAGTGCCTTCGGATATACTGCAGGCTGTTCCTGCGCTCCCCCCTTTGTTTATGGAAGAGATGACAACCGTAAGGATTCTCGATCCATCAGCAAGAAATTCTTAAAAACTGAGGAGGCTGGAAGGCCACCATCGGATGGGAGGATTTCTTTTGTCTGCAGTTTCTTCCTCCTATTCAAGACTTTAGAGACTGAGAAGGTATCCAGATCATCATAGAAATGTGGAGATTAGGGATGTTAAGTTTGTCTGATGTGAGACTCGCTTAACCTTGTTTGGTAATGCACTGCATGAAGCAGCTTGGTTCTGCGAACTGCACCAATGACAATTTCCGATGCAATGTTATCTCCGATTCTTTTATACCTCTTTTATTCTAGATTCACAAAGCCCGACATTACCTTTAGTGAATTAAGTATTTTATTCTTATGGTTTCGTAAAAAAGTTTGGTATGAATACCTCAATCTCCATTCTGAAAGCCAAATACACACCTTGGAGCAATGACAGCCACATTTTGCCAGGCACTAGTTACAAGGCTTCTAATTTACTACGCAGTCCGCTCTAAGCACTTGTCTGTAATCCATAGTGTTTTTAAATTGTGGCTTCTTAGAGGTAGAAAGGGATTGATATTTTTGGTTAGATTTAGCCATGTTCTAAAGTTGGGGTAAAGTTAAGTTTAAGGATTAAGGTTAAGGTTAGTTTTAGAGCTTGGACCTGAAGCAGGGTAAGCATAGGGATAGGTATTGGATATTGGCCAAAGGTAAGCTGTAAGCAAAGGGGTAGGTTTAGTGTTAGGGTTAGGTATGGTTTAGTTTTAGGGTCAGTCACATTAATGTAACGGGTTGTGTTAGGGTGGGTTTAGATGGAAAGTTAATGTGTTGGTTCTGATGTAAAGCTTGATAGACATGGAAAACTTCAGGTTGATAACCTACAGCCTGTGAAAGATGTCCTATTTCTGTAGTAGGGGATCTCTGTGTATAGTCATAATCTAGCGAATCGTCCCGCCCATGTGCGTGGACCCCGGAGCAATCAAAAATAATCTCTTAAGTTGTCAAAAAATGCAGAACTGCACAGACACTTAGGAGAGAATTGAAAGACAGATAATGCAACCTATATCCACAGGCTACACTGTCCAGTACTTCTACTAGAAATTCCACCAAAAATCCACAACAGCACAGCCTGTCAAGATTTTTCCACATAGGAAAACTTGCCTTTACCAGCAAAACCCTCAGGAATGATAGAGAGGAAGGAGTGGACAGACAAGCCCCATAGGCTGCCATTATGTGGTTCAAAACAGCATACTGTGCCTTTAAGAGAACTTTTCAGAACTCTCTCAGTATCCCAGAATGCACAGCAGGTCCCTTTTACTTTCAGTTCTTTTTTCCGTCTTCTGCAAGCAGGACCCTGGAGCATTGAGCTCTCCCTTTTCAAGGGTTTATTTAGTGATTTTTCACTTTTTCAAGTGTTTGAGGGCCCGATGTAGGTGGCCGTTTCAGGCCATTTACCGACCGGTAACGGCCGATTTCGGCCGTTACCGACCGGTAAATGGCCAATCGGTATGTAGGGGCCTAAATCCAAGGCCACATGTAGGTAAATCTACATTTACAGAATCGGTAAAATTACCGATTCGGTAAAATGCCAAATCGGTAATTTTACCGATTCTGTAAATTCCATATGTAGGTGGGACTCTTCTGAGTCCCAAAGGCCTTAACGAATCGGTATTTTACCATGAAATCCAACTTCATGGTAAAATACCGATTCCGGTGTGCATGCACATGTACATGTATGCATGCACACCTATGCCATGTGGCAGGCAGACCTGCCCCTAGGGCTTGTATGCCTGCCACATGGCACCCAATCCTGTTTAGGGGGTGCCAGGGGGTGTCAGGGGGTGTCAAAGTGACACCCCCTGCACCCTTGTGAAATTCGGTATTGAATATTGAAGCCCATAGGAATCAATAGGCTTTACCGATTCGGTATTTACCAAATCGGTAAATACCGACTTTTACCGATTCGGTAAAAGGGAACATCTGGATTCCCTACATACCCACCCCTCACATTTACCGATTCTTAATTACCGAATCGGTAAAATTCGGTAATTAAGAATCGGTAAATGTTACTTACCTACATCTGGCCCTGAGTGCTTTATTTGAAGTACTTTGGTGTTTTCTTCCTTGTGTGTGTCTTGGTGCACTCTTTTATTTGTAAAAATGCCTGCTTTGTTTGACAAATGCCCTGAGTGTCCGAGGAAGAAGGCCAAGTCGGACCCACATGAGGTGTGTATCGTCTGCCTTCCCTCTTCTCATGTCCCAGAGGAGTGTGGCATCTGCCAGACATTATCCACCAGGACCCTGAGAGAGAGGATGAAGATCAGGCTCCAAGGCCTGGAAGATAGAAGACTACAGACACAAGGTGGGTCTGGGCATGCTTCATCTGCCCATGCTGAGGCCTCTGGGGGGCTCCCCAGAGGCAGGAAGACCAGCAAATGTCCTATTTCTCCGCCGACGTCGATAGCTTCGACGACGGCATCGAGAGGGAATACCGCAGTCTGTTCCCCGTCTCCCCAGGGCTCTGGGTTGAAGCGGCGTCGACGTTCGATGTCGAGGGGACTGACGAGGCTGCCGTCGAGATAGCCGGCGACGGTGTCATCGTCATCGTCGTCGAGTCATCGTCGTCGAAGGAGTTCGGCCCGGCGTCGGCGCTCGCCGTAGAGGCGACACCGCCGCTCGCCGTCGGCGAAGAGGAGAAGGTCGTCGTCGAGGGGATCCTCGACGTCGTGGAGGACGTCGAAGACTCGCAGGCGGTCGACGTCGAGGAGACGTTCGGCGTCGAGATGGCGTTCGCCGTCGAGAAGGCGTTCAACGCCACAAAGGACGCGCTCGATGTCGAGAAGTCGACGGGCGCCGTCGAGGAAGAAACGCTCGTCGTCCAGACGTGACTCAACGTCGAGACGAGGGCGCCGGTCGACGTCGAGACGGCGTTCCTCGACGTCGAGACGACGTTCTTCGACGCCAAAGAAGCGCAGAAGGAGTTCTGGTGCCAGGAGTCCCTCTGGATCCGCTGAGGCGCCTCGGCGGCGCTCTCCAATTGAAGACACTATATCTCCTCCGCCTAAGAAGAAGAGGGAGTCAGAGGGCTCTGTGTACTCCGAGGTATATACACCTTCCAAGCCAAGATCGGCTACCCCTCCTCCTCCCTTGCCCAAGGAACCTCCACCACGGAATCCCACTCTGCCTCCGCTTCCACCTCTGGTTCTACACCTCATGGTCATCCTCTGCTACCTCCTCAAGGACTGCCTCCGGTACCGCCGAGGTCGGTTTCACTGCCACGGTACCCGACGCCTCCTAAGGGGACTCCTCAGCTGAGGGTCCCGGTCAGGCCGCAGTCTCCTGCTCCTGTGAGACCTGCGGAGCGTCCGAAGCCGAAGAGATCGCGCTCTCGTTCCGGACGGAGGGAGAGATCGTGGAGTCGTCACCGATCATCGACAAGATCAAGGCGACGCCACAGGAGGCACAGATCAAGATCCCACACGGGCTCGTCGGGGACCAGGGACTACTCGCCGACTTTGTCGGAATCCCCGGGGCCGAGGGTGTCGCCAGTGGACGACATCGTCTCATTCCAAGATGTTCTGCTGAGGGGTGCGGCTAAGTTGGGCATCACGTTGACGGTGCCCACACCCACGACGTCCGTGATTTTCGAGACGCTGCATGAAAAGCACCTGTCTCGGCCGTTGCTTCCCCTAGTACCAGGATTGGTAGAGCCCGCTCACGAGTTGTTTCTCACTCCGGCGGTGACGAAGGCGGCTCCCTCCAGGCTCCTCAAGAAGTACCGGGCTCCGGATTCTGAACCGGCCTTTCTCAGGATGGATCCGCCACCGGTCTCGGTCATAGTGACAGCTGCTAGGAAGCAGCATGCCACCACCCCGTCGTCCACGGTACCTCCTGATAAGGAGAGCCGTTGGTTAGACTCGGCTGGCAGGAAGGTCTGTGGGACGGCGTCTACTACAATGAAGGCTGCAAGTGCCGCGGCTTTGCTAGGGCGATATGATCGAGCCCTGTGGGAATCCCTTCAGCAATTCGCTGAGCTCCTTCCTCGAGAGAAGAAAGAGGATTTTCAAGAGATTCTCAATGAGGGACTATTGGTGTCGAACCAAGTCATCAGCGCGGCTGCTGATGTGTCGCTTTTGGCGGCGCATGGATATTGCCATGGTGTCCACCAACGGCGCCCCGCTTTGGCTTCGCCTTACATCCCTCAAGCCAGAGGCCCAACAACGGGTGGCCAACCTGCCTTTCTCGGGGGAAACCCTGTTTGGCAAGCATGTGGACGACGAAATGGCCCGCATGAAGGCGGAGGCCGAGACCCTGACGGCTGTCGGATTGGAGCAGCCCAAGCAGAAGAAGACCTATCGCCCGTTCCAGAGACGGTTTGGGGTGCAAGGCCGAGGGCGAGGGTAGACTTCGGTACAGCAACAGCAACAACAGCAGCAGCAGTTCCGGAGGCCCTTCCAGAAGCGCCAGAAGGGCAGAGGCCAGCAGTCCGCAGCGGCGAACAAGGGCCCGGCTGGGTCTAGGCCCTGAGCGGTTACTTCCCCTACATCCGTTACCCACTCCTGGCAGAGTGGAGAAAAATTACTCAGGACAAGTGGGTGCTGAATATTGTTTGCAATGGATACAGTCTTCGGTTCACCAGCCCGCCTCCAGCAATTCCACCGGTCAGCTCGCAGTTTCAGCTGCGCGAGCTCCAGGCGATGGCCGATCTCCTGTTAAGGAAAAGGGCGATAGAAGACGTACCTCTGTCTCAAAGGGGAAGAGGTCTGTACTCTCGGTTCTTTCTGGTTCGCAAGAAGGACAAGAACGAGTTCAGGCCCATTCTGGATTTGCGACAAGCAAACAAGTGGATTCGCAGAGAGAAATTTTGCATGCTGTCGTTGCATCAGATTTATCCTCAGCTGCAACAGGGAGACTGGCTATGTGCTATAGACCTACAGGATGCATACTTCCATGTGCCCATTGTACACAAACACAGGAAGTTCCTGCGATTCCAAGTCGGCTCCAATCATTATCAGTACACAGTACTGCCATACGGGCTGAAGTCTGCGCCCAGAACATTCTCGAAGTGCATGGCAGTGGTAGCTGCACACCTAAGGAAGAACAAGGTGTTTGTCTACCCGTACCTGGACGATTGGTTGATCAAGGAATCCTCCTTCTCGGAAGCTCAAGCGCACTTCCAGAGGACGTGCGTTCTCCTGAACAAGCTGGGGTTGCACATCAACATGTCCAAGTCTGTCCCGACTCCGGTCCAGTGCATACAGTACTTGGGAGTCTCCATCAATACGCTGTCAGCAAGCGTGTCTCCAGACTGATTCAGGAAAACCATGAATGGGTCATAAACGACGAAGTACTAGGAGAAGTCTTCGCAAGGTGGGGGACTCCAAACGTAGATCTGTTCGCCACCGCCGAAAACAGCAAAGGCCGAGACTTCGCCTCCAGGTACTACCAGCAGGGGACACTGGGGAATGCGTTATGAATCAACTGGTCGAACAGCTTTCTGTACGCTTTTCCACCCATTCCCCTGATTCCGGCGGTGCTCATCAAGTTGTCCCAGTCCAGGGCACGGATGATCCTGATTGCCCCGGAATGGCCCAGACAGTGGTGGTTCACGGACTTGCTTCACCGGTCTCTCCTTTCTCACATACGGCTGCCGTGCCGGCCGGACCTTCTCACGAAGTTCGGGGGGCAGATGGTGCACCCCAACCTCTCGTCTTTGAGTTTGGCGGCATGGCTCCTGAGACAGTGCAATATGGCCATTTGAATCCACCAGAAGATTGTATTGACATACTGAAGGAGGCTAAGCGACCTTCCACTCGAACTTCTTATGCTTACAAGTGGAAGCGTTTTTGCATCTGGTGCAAGGCCAAGAACTATGACCCAACGACATGTAAGGAAGAGGTCATCCTTCCGTATCTTCTACATTTGGCGCAGTCTGGCCTTAATGTCCATTCCATTAAGGTTCATCTCGCTGCGCTAACTGCCTACAGGAAGTGCCCTTTACAGACTTCCTTCTTCCAGATCCCTGTGATCAAGGATTTTTTGGAAGGCTTGAGGAAAGTGTTCCCTCCTGTCCGGCTTGCTTCGCCTTCATGGGAATTGAACGTGGTGCTGTCCAAATTGATGAAGGAGCCTTTTGAACCTATTCATAAGGCTTTGTTACAGCACCTGTCCTGGAAGGCGGCGTTCCTCATGGCCATTACATCGGCCCGCAGGGTGAGTGAAATTCAGGCGTTGTGTTGCCAAGAACCTTATACTGTATTTCATGCTGCTAAGGTTGTTATGCATACTCACCCTAAATTTCTTCCAAAGGTTATATCTGATTTCCATGTTAAACAGACCATAACTTTACCTATGTTTTTTCAGAATCCTTCATTTCCAGCGGAAAGGTCTCTGCATTCCCTGGATGTTAGGAGGGTGTTGAAATTTTATCTGGATAAAACCAAAGATATTCGTAGGTCAGACCGTTTGTTTATCAATTATGGATCAGTCAAGACCGGTCTTGCTACCTCAAAACAGTCCATCTCCAGGTGGATTGTGTCCTGTATACAATTGTGTTACCAGACCTTAAGGGGTAAGCCTAAGGCTCATTCCACCAGGGGCAAAGCTGCCACGACTGCTTTGCTCCGTAATGTTCCAATTGCAGAAATCTGCAAGGCGGCCACTTGGAAGTCGGTTCATACCTTTGCTAAGCATTACTGTCTGGACACTGATGCCAGGGCAGACGTTCAGGTTGGGCAGACTTCGCTGCGAAATCTGTTCGCACAGTAGTGGTGTTATTTTTTCTTATCTCCACCGCCGTTTTGGTGTGGGGATAGGCTTGCCATTCTATTCACTAGATTATGACTATACACAGAGATCCCCTACTACAGAAGGAGTAGTTAGTTTCTGTCCTGTAACTCCAGTTCTGTAGTAGGGGTATCTCTGTTATAGTCATAAGCGCCCGCCTTCCTCCCCGGTGGAGAGAGATATTCATGTAAGGAATGCTACAGGTCTGGCGTGTTACGCCTTCAAAAAGAACTGAAAGTAAAAGGGACCTGCTGTGCATTCTGGGATACTGAGAGAATTCTGGAAAGTTCTCTTAAAGGCACAGTATCCTGTTTTGAGCCACATAATGGCAGCCTATGGGGCTTGTCTGTCCACTCCTTCCTCTCTATCATTCCTGAGGGTTTTGCTGGTAAAGACAAGTTTTCCTATGTGGAGAAATCTGGACAGGCTGCGCTGTTGTGGATTTTTGGTGGAATTTCTAATAGAAGTACTGGACAGTGTAGCCTGTGGATATAGGCTGCATTATCTGTATTTAAATTATCTCTTAAGTGTCTGTGCAGTTCTGCATTTTTTGACAACTTTAGAGATTATTTTTGATTGCTCCGGGGTCCACGCACATGGGCGGGACTATTCACTAGATTATGACTATAACAGAGATACCCCTACTACAGAACTGGAGTTACAGGACAGAAACTACTCCTTCCCTTTCTGAGTACACATTGAAAACTCTTCAAAGACGTCAGGATAATTTAGAGTGAAAATGCTGCTTGAATCTGTCCTAAGGAGCTGTAGGCAAAACCCCAAAATTACATATATAACAAGCACTGGCAAAACCAATAGGTCTCAACTATGAAAGAGCTATTGGCTTTGCCAATGGGTTTTAGCCATGTTGTATACTAACATGGCTGCTGTTCAGCATGGCTAAAAGTTAGTGGCATAGAGGAGAGTGGCCTGGATGTCACTGAGTGGAATTGCAAAGAGTGGAGTAGGGTGTTGTAGAGTGGAGTGGCAGAGAGTGTCATGAATTGGTGTGGCATACTGTGTAGTTGCGTAGAGTGGCATACACTGACGTGACATAGAGTACAGTGGACTGGTGTAGAATGTTGGTGTAGAGTGTTGCAAAGTTTAGTGGTGTAGAGTGCAGTGGCATTGAATTTTGTGGCGGGCAATGCAGCTCTGTAGAATGTAGTGGCGTAGATTAGAGTGGTGCATTAGTTTGGTGCAGTGGCAAAGAGTGAAGTGGCGCAGAGTGCAGGGGTGTAAAGTGCAGAAGCGTAGAATAGCATGTTGCAGAGTGGACTGTGGTAGAGTTGAGTGATGCAAAGGGCAGTGGTGCAGAGTAGAGTCAAGTGGCATAGAGTGGAGAGTAGAGTCGGGCCGCATAGAGTGCAGTGGCATAGTGTGGTGCAGAGTAGAGTATATTGCTGTAGAGGGCAGTGGCTTAGAGTGCAGTGGTGTAGAGTGGAATTGTGCAGAGTAGAGTGGCATAGAGCTCAGTGGTGGGAGTGCAGCGTTGCAGATTAGAGTGTCGGAGTGCCGTGGTGTAGAGTTGCGTAGAGTACAGTGATGTAGAAGCAGTGACATAGAGTACAGTTGTGTAGAGTGCATTGGCATAGAGTGCAGTGTTTAAGAGTAGAGTGGCATTGAGTAGAATATTTCAGCACAGAGTTAAGTGGTGTGGAGTGGTGCAGGGTTGAGTGCAGTTGTGTAGAGTGGCATGGAGTTTAATGGCATAGATTTAAAGTGGGGTGGAGTACAGTGGCATAGAGTGCAGTGGTGCAGAGTAGATTAGAGTGACGTACAGTGGATTAGCATAGAGTGCAGGGACATAGAGTTGAGTATTACAGAGTAAAATGCATTGGTGTAGAGCATGGGTACTCACAAACTTTCTCTCGGGGGCCAAATTTACAGTGTGGTTTGTGGCCGAGGGCCGCACCGGTGGGGGTGGGGTTAGTGGGGGAGCGGGGCAGGGCTAAAACCAAAAAACCTGTGACCCTGAGGTTGAACACTGGCCCCTGCAGCAAACGCCTTCGTCCACTGAGCCAGCAGACCCGGCATACACTCATTCTCCCTTCCTCCCTCTCCCTCTGACTCCCTCCCTCTCTCTCCCTCTGTCTGTTTCCCTACCTCTCTCTGTCTCACTCCCTCTGTCACCCTCCTCCCTGTCACCCTCCTCCCTCTGTCTGTCTCCCTCTGTCTGTCTCCCTCTGTCTGTCTCCCTCTGTCTGTCTCCCTCTGTCTGTCTCCCTCCCTCTGTCTCCCTCCCTCTGTCTGTCTCCCTCTGTCTGTCTCCCTCTGTCTCCCTCCCTCTGCCTGCCTCCCTCTGTCTCCCTCCCTCTGTCTCCCTCCCTCTGTCTCCCTCTATCTGTCTTGCTATCTCTGTCACCCTCCTCCCTCTGTCTGTTTCCCTCCCTCTGTCTGTCTCCCTCTGTCTGTCACCCTCTGTCTGACGCCCTCTGTCTCCCACCCTCTGTTTCCCTCTCTCTGTCTCCCTCTGTCTCCCTCCCTCTCTTACTTCCTCTGTCTGTCTCCCTCCCTCTGTCTCCCTCCCTCTGTCTCCCTCCCTCTGTCTCCCTCCCTCTGTCTCCCTCCCTCTGTCTCCCTCCCTCTGCCTGCCTCCCTCTGTCTCCCTCCCTCTGTCTCCCTCTATCTGTCTTGCTATCTCTGTCACCCTCCTCCCTCTGTCTGTTTCCCTCCCTCTGTCTGTCTCCCTCTGTCTGTCACCCTCTGTCTGACGCCCTCTGTCTCCCACCGTCTGTTTCCCTCTCTCTGTCTCCCTCTGTCTCCCTCCCTCTCTTACTCCCTCTGTCTGTCTCCCTCTGTCTGTCTCCCTCCCTCCACCTGTCTCCCTCCCTCCACCTGTCTCCCTCCCTCCACCTGTCGCCCTCCCTCCCCTGTCTCCCTCTCTCTCTCTATCTCTCTCTCTCCCTCTCTCTCTCTGTCTCCCTCCCTCTGTCTCCCTCCCTCTGTCAGTCTCCCTCTGTCAGTCTCCCTCTGTCTCACTCCCTCTGTCTGACTCCCTCTCTCTGTCTCCCTCTCTCTGTCTCACTCCCTCTGTCTTACTCCCTCTGTCTCCCTCCCTCTGTCTACCTCGGTCTATCTCCCTCGGTCTGTCTCCCTCTGTCTGTCTCCCTTTCTCTGTCTCCCTCCCTCTCACTTCCTCCATCTCCCTTCCTCTGCCTTCCTCCCTCTCCCTTCCTCTGCCTTCCTCCCTCTGTCCCCCTCTCTCTCTCCCTCTGTTTCCCTCTCTCGCTGTGCTGTCTGGTAGGCTGCAACCTAAAAATGAGGGGAATTAAAGAAACAGAATTCCAAAAGCCTTACAACTCGCAAAGAACAACCAACTAAAGCCATTAGGTGTGCAGTAAGTTGGGAATTGTGCAAGTGAGCCAGGGTTCAGAATCTCAGCATTTACGAAACTGTCTGAATTTGAGTTGGAGTACTAAACAGTATGCACGATCGACTCACTGTCTTTCTTACGCCTCACGTTCTACCTTCACCCTCTACAGTATTTGCAATAGTGGCCTTAATTTCACTGGTTAATTTGTATTTCTCTATATGAATTTGCAGAAAGTGCTTTGAAGAGGCTGAAAGCTTTAAAAAGTGCCCCAAAAAATGTAAATACAGTGCTAATGGAGTGTGCCATTCAGCCATGACCGCTTGCGTCAATATTTCGTTTCGTGCAGGCTGGTGCTATGAATGTGTGTCTTTGCGTATGTAGGTTCTGCTCCTTGCACAGCATCTTACTTTTCTCGTGTGTCTCATCTTCCAGGCATATTCCGTGTATGACGAAGAGCTGGGCTACTGCCAGGGGATGTCGTTCCTAGCTGCCGTTTTGTTGCTCCATGTAAGTACATTTGACAATAGAAGTTCAAGACTGCCATCTTCAAGGGCGTTATGAGTGTAGCATCTGTTGCACATGCTCACAATTTCAGATGTTTGCAACAGTGCAGTAGTTTGGGATGCTCTGACAATATCATTATGCAACCACCACCATCAACGGAGGCACAAAAGTGCGCTCCCACAAAGTAGGCGCCCCTTCTATAATCTGATATTTGCAGCTGATGCATAGTTAATTTTCTATCGGCTCTCGTCGCATATCCTGTAAGAGCAATAATGCATAATGTTATGCTTGGCGATACCTAATATCCAGAAGTATAAGAAACTATGGACCAGATGTACAAAAATCTTTTGAGGTCGCATATGACCAGTTCACACAATCGGACCGTTTGCGACTGCAGAAAGCATTTTTTAATGTACAAAGGCCCAATTTACGATTCAGTAACCTGTTACCGGATAGTAAATTAGGTTTGCGATTTGGTTTTAGGGAGGGGCGTGTTAAGGGCTACCCTTCCTAATACCAAATCACAGTGGTATGTGTGAAATGTGGTCTCAAAACATTCACCAAGGGACCCCTTCCGTCCGGCGGTACTGAAGAGGATCATCTCCGGGTGGGTCGTCATCTGCGCCAAGATTTTTTACGCTCTAGCAAAGAAGCAGCCTCCTGAGGGCTTAAGGGCTCATTCCCCCACAACTAAGGCTACACTGTTTAGGCACGTGGGGTTCCAGTCCTGGACATCTGTCAGGCAGCAACGTGGGCATCCCTGCACATGTTTACCAAACATAACTCCCTAGACAATTGAATGCAATGAGGGCAGTGGGGAGTTAACATGAAAATACAATAAAGATATAAACCACAGGAAAATGTTGTTCGTCAAATATTACTAAGTTTTGTTGTTTATACATGCAATCAATATCATGGCAATGTTTCTAAAAACAGTTAACATATACAAGTCAGTAATGACAGCTCTAAGGTTTTGTCAACAAGTTTGTGCAACATTGAAGGACTTAAGATAACCCAAGGGAAATTATTACACTGTAATAAACCATAACAATGATGGCACTGAAGAAACCTCAACACAAGAGTAGCCAGTAGTTGTATTTCTGAAGTAGCCAACAGGTGTTTCATGCAATCTTATCTCTGCTTCTTCAGGGCTAGAGAGAAAGTGAAAGGAAAAACGCAAACAAAGAAAATTCTAAATCACAAAGCTAAAAGATACAGTATCAAACGATACCAGAAAATGATTCAAAGAAAGGGGGGAAGAGTATTAGCTAGTACTTTTCACTGGATACTGTCTCAAGACTTAAAGCAATGTATACAAGGAGAAAAGCAAGAATCAATCATGTACTACGAAAGAAAATCTAATCCCAGAAAATATGTAAGGAATAGTGAGCAAGCATTCAGTGTGACCAATAGCACCAGTGGAGATGCGTTCCAAGAACAAATCAGCAACAGAATCAGCAGAAAACAGAATAAAAACAAGAGCAAAAGCAGTTCCCAGTGGTAAGAGTCCAAGGATGATCTCGTAATGGCCAGAAGGCAAGAATAGAGAAATATGGCTTGCCAAATTCCACAGTTGAGATTAAATAAAGCAGAAGGCACAAGCTCCAAACAAGTTTGAATCCTTTCCAACCGATGTCGAGCAGACATGGTTATACATCATCTAGATTTCAATCCTAAAAACATAATGTCTAAATGCAATGTTAAAGTTCCCCATCACCTTAATACCAGTACTGTCCTGACCAATTACACTCAAGTTAAGTATTGACCCAGTGGGTAATCAAAAAATAAATAATTGTAAAAGACACCCTAAGTTGACATTACAATTTTTCCATTTCTCCTTGCCTCATATTTCATAAACATATATGTAATAAAGGACACAATACTGAGAGAATCCCCACATACCTCTGTATCAATTGTATCCAATTAATGCAGGAAAATCTGCAAAATCCATAAAGTCAACACCAAATAAAGGAAACCGTACGAGTCACTATGAGTAGATATCAACAAGAATAAATACTAAAAATATGATGCCAGTCCGATATCCCACCATACATGCAATCAAAGCATCATGTGGAATAGACCCGCCTAATTTTGTTAAATCCTTTTTATGGCAAAGCATCTGACAGCAGGCCCACTACAGCAGAAACAGTAACAGTTAAGATAAAAGCAATCCCATAACTCAAAAAAGCAAGAGACCTCGCGTACTGTGGAGATAATAGTCTTCCTGCATGTAGTAAAAGGTTCGGTACTTACATTTCTAGATTGCAGTCGCATCATTAAGCAAAGTAGCTATAAGCCACATGCAAAGAAATAAAGAAGACAAAAGGAAAAAAATATATGAACACCACCTAATAAATATGCAGCCAAAATAACTGTTTAAGCTAAAACTCATAAGAATCCTAACAGCCCTTAACGGTAATACTCCCTTAAAGAAAGACTGTTCCCACATAGACCTTCAGGAACAGCCCAAGTGTATGTGCAATAGAGAGCAAATAGGCCGTCAAAATCGCAACGCCTGGCAGCTCAGCCCTGTTATTCGTGCACATGAATTAAAAAAACATCCAATCCTCTTTCAATCTAACATGAAAACCTGGACTGGAATATATTGATTAGTGAAAGCGGCCACCCTGTATAGACAACCGACAGGGAAAGAAAGAACAAACATAAAAAGCACCAAATCCCTCAAATTGTAAATCACAATATAAAGAAACTAGGACTAATTTAATGGTTTGTCAACTTCAAACATATAAAGAAGGACGGATTAAAGGCTATAGTCCTATATACAGTTCTACAGTGACCCGATCAATTCACAAACAACCTTAAAAGTAGAGGCTCAAACACCCACATAGCTCCATCCGTATGGCAGTGTACCTTGTCATTGTACTAGACCTCCTGCACAGCAAGAGGTGGAAAATTATAGGGTAACTGTGTCAGTTATTTACTTGCATGGATACAAAATTCTAACATTATGAAATCCAATCAGGGCTATATTATAAATAAAAGTTATGTTGTCATGCCCAATTAATCGCTACATAGGCATAGCCAATTGATCACATCACATAGACAGTTACCCGTACTGAGCCAACCACATATTAGCAGACAAGCCTCATTTTATAATCCTAACATCAAAGATGAGAAACAGAAATAAAGACTCTTATGATTAGAGGCGAGCAGAATCTATTACCCATACCGAACACGTCCAAACTTTACTTTTCAAAAAGACACTTAAGTGCGCGTCAAAGCCAATAAGCATCCCAAACAATCAAAAAAAGAGGGTGGGACTCAAACACCCACACAACCCCAACTATACATCAGTGTTCCACACCATTTTACTACAACTCCCGTATTGAAAATAACTCCATGTTAGATGATATGAATTGACTGTGTCAGTTTCTAAATCACGTAAACTGATTTTTTTATTATCCCGAAGTCCAATGTAGAGGAGACATGCTTTATTTTAGCATCATCATAGACACAGATCCTCTGCCATTCTATCTCATTCTCTCAATCACTAGTAAAGAACCAAGTGGGTGAGCGTCAAAATCACCAACGCTTTCCACTCAAGCATGATGTACCCAGATACTTTTTCAACATGTTCCATATATAGGTCTCTGGAGAGAAAAGAGTAACCAGACAATATCAGAATCCAAAATTTTAAATAGAAATAATTTGATCTAAGATAGGCATCAAGAGAACAGAAAAAGATTTATCACACCAAGTGAAGCAAAGCATTATGTGGCATTATGTAACATACTGTCACAACCTGTAAACTCATATATCACATTAGTATGTACAGGTGGGCTCTTGGAGCAATAAGAGATAGATAACAGACATCCCCCAAAAATGTACATTTCGGAGGCCATATTGTAAATGTCACATTATTAAGATCAGGTGGGATCTTAGAATGATAAGTTGCATAACTAACATTCCAAAGTGGTATACCATTTAGGGTCCACATTTTAGCCATATTGTACAGTTTGTAGACAATAAATCCACAAACTTTCCTTATGGTGTAACTTTAGTTCTCTGTCATCTCCTCTACTGTGTATATGTACACGTTCAATACCCATAATTATAATGTTACAAATCTGATCTGGCCGATTATTGCTGGCGCCCTCCATGACTTTGCAATGTCTCTCTTGACCAGGGTATATCCCAGTACCATAAGATGACGTTTGTATATGTTGCCCCCCATATCTTCCATAATATGAAAGAGTTCCAGCTTCGGCGAGCGGGGAAGATCCTAACCCAATACTTCCGAGAGGCAGGCCATGACACCCCTCCAAAATCGAGCCAGAGCAGAGCAATGCCAGATCGTATGCGTCGGAGTTCCCTCCTCCCGTTCGCATCTAAGGCCCACAGGGGAGGCCACCAATCCCGCCTTTCACAATCTAACCCTAGTGAAATATACCCGGTGAAGGTATTTGAACTGGATTAGACGCAGGCGCACCGCTATGGCAGCCCCCCTCGGAGAGGCCAATGCCTCCTTCCAGTCCTCCTCGTCCAGTGGGCCTTCATCACCTTCCCAGGCCTCTCTAAGCTTCTGTAGTGTAGAGGAGTTATGTGTAACTAGGGATTGATACATTTTAGGTATCGTATGGTCCTGGAGATCCCCCATAAATACCTTCGCCTCAATTGGGCTAAACTGTGCAAGTGACTGTAACCGCTCCAAGTTAGGGGAGATAGTATGCCGGAACTGAAGGTATCTATAAAATTGAGTTTTCGGCATCTGAAATTCCCGCTAGAGATCCTGAAAGGACTTCAAAACCGGTCCCCGCAATACGTTCCCCAGAGTAGAAATGCCAATACTGTCCCAGCCCTGAAACCCAGACAGAGTAGCCAATTGTGGCAGTCGTCCATTATTCCAGAAAGGGGGTCTCCCTTGTCCGCTTATTCCACCACCCCATTCCTCCGAAGTGCCTGCCTCCATATCTGGAAACTGACCCTCGTAGGAGTTGTGTAGCAGCGTCGAAAACAATATAGTACGCAAAGTAAAATCCCCCATATACCGCCGTTCAACTGCATAAGCAGGGTCTGCCCTATCCCCGTACCACCACTCAACACAAGCAGATGCGAGGCCATATAGTATGACTGGATGTCTGATGTCGCCAGCCCCCGCAGTGCGTAGACCGGAACCACCCCTCCTCCCCATAAAAACTGCCCCAAGGCCGCGTTAACCTGTCGGAACCACCAGCAAGGAATCGGATAAGCACTTTTACAAATGATAAAGTAAACGGGGAGCGAGACCATCTTAAAAATGGCCTATCCACCATAAATAGACATGGGCATATGGGACCAGGTCTTACAATCCTCCCGGACACGTTCCCTTACTAAGAAAAGACAAGAAAGCACACAGCAGCAGACCAAGGTCAAGCACATTAAGTTCCACCAGTTTCAAATATTTCGCATGAGTGCAGCTGCTCCCGGCATCCGCTGCTGTGGGATGACAGTTATAGAAAATGTCCACAAGAGAGGAAGATGCACTCTGATTGAAGTCAGTCAGAAAACATATGTTTTTCCAAAATTCTTCTCTTTATTAGCGTAGTTTTGCCATAAAAACCGACACAGCCAACGCGTTTTGTTCCCCTAGTGCCAAGGTTACTTCGTCAGGGCTTACTCAAAGTGCAACAGGACACGTACGACCTGAAACTGATTCCAAATTTTATCAGTATGTGACGTCACCAATAACGATCGTCTTGTGAGTACAGTTCAGGTGGATCTTTTGTATAATCCGCTCTTTCCAATGCCAATATCATGGATGTCTAGTATCACAAGCTAAAAAAGGTGCCGTAGCTCCCCTAGTTTTTAAGGTCAATCTATACACCGTAAAATACAAGAAGAACCGGGGCATACACCGCGTTTCCTCCAATATGGGAAGGACGACTGTAAAAGGCACCAGCAAAGAGTCTTCCTTTTTCTGACAAAGATCAAAGTCAGAAAATGCGGGATCCAAAGTGGGGACCCAGAAAATACACTGATTTTAAATTTTCAAATTTGGTAGACCCCTGAGGACGCAATGTTCATACATTTCAAAACGTCCGATACATGAAAAAGCGGCGTCCACTTCCCTCTTTAAGATCAGCATTTTCAAAATGGCATATTAGCCAGGGAACCCAATTGCGTCCTGTATCAAGGCGCAACAATCCTAGACAGCCTGGTACCCAGCAGTATTCTGACTGACTTTAATCAGAGTGCACCTTCCTTTCTTGGGGACACGTTCCTATACTGGAACAAGGTTTCTGTCCCAAGACACACCAGCAAGTCTGACAAGAATACCCCCAAATACTTCATGCCCCCCTTGGGGCTCCTGAATCGCTGAAGCCCAGGAGCCCAGGTCTCCGGTATCCCCCAAGACCCACAAAGTGGACTTTCGGGAGTTCATATATAATCTCGTCGACTCCCCAAAGATACGCATAAAACGGAGCAGCTCGGGCCGAGTCCTATTAACATTGGTAAGGAAGAATAGCATGTCGTCGGTGTACAGCGCAATATGGTCCGACAGGCCATGCGCCCATTCAAACCCTGTCACCTGTGCATCCAATCGAACCCAAGCAGCCAGGGGTTCCATAGCCAAAGCAAACAAGTATGGTGACAGGGGGCAGCCCTGCCGGGTGTCCCTTCCAATGGAAAATGTAGTGGAAGTCAAACCAGCAATGCGCACCAAAGCTGTTAGATCAGTGTAGAGCAAGGTCAGGTAGGATAGTAAACTTGGGCCAAGATTCAGACGGCTCAATAGCAAGAATAAATACACCTAACTAAGGGAATTGAATGTCCTATCCATGTCTGCCAATTGTAATGCTGCGAGTCGGTGTTTGGGGCATAAATCCAGCCTGGTCCGGATGTACCAGGGTGGCAATATGGGACTGAAGGCGATTGGCTAAGATCTTGGCCAAAATTTTTACCTCCACATTCAGCAGCGAGATAGAGCGATATGAGGCATGTAGGCCGGGAGGTCGGCCTGGTTTGTGGAAAACAACCAACCTCCGCATGTCTCCAGTCTCGGGGGAGACGCCCCAGCTCCCTGGCCTCATCGACCACTCTAAGAAGGTGTGAAATGTATACTATATATGCCACTCTTCTCGCTCTCAGATCCCACCTACACTTAATAATGTGACCTTTACAATATGGCTCAAATGTGGACTCTGGAATGTACATTTTTTTGGAATGGTAGTTATCTCTCTAATTACTCCAAAAGCCCACTTGTTCATACAAATGTGATATTTGAGTTTACAGGGTGTGACAGCATGTTACATAACACCACATATATCTTCTCTTCACTTGGTGTGATAAATCTTTCTCTGTTCTCTTGATGCCTATCTTTGATCGAATTCTTTTTATTTTCAATTCTGATTTCTGATATTAAATGATTACTCATTTCTCTACAGGGACCTATATGTGGAACATGTTGGACAAGTGATCTGTGTACATCATGCTGTAGTTGTGAGCATTGGTGATTTGGACGCTTTCACGCTTGGTTTTGCTGTCTTCAACCCATATTCTGTATTATTTTTCCTTTTTGTCGGATTCGTTCTTTAATAGTGATTGAGAGAATGTGGCCAAGGATCTGTGTGTATGATGTTGCTAGAATAAAGTGTGTCTCCTCTACACGGGATACGAATTTTTTAATTTATGTGATTTAGGACCCGACACAGTCAATTCATATTATCCAACATAGTGTTATTGTCGATACAGGAGGTGTAACAAAATGGTGTGGCATACTGATGTGCAGTTTGGGCCATGTGTGCGTTTAAGTCCCACTTTCTTTTTTTGATTGTTTAGGATGCTTATTGGCTTTGGCGCGCGATTCAGAGCGTCTGTTTGAACAGTAAAGATTTAACCTATTCAGTAAGGGTGGTAGCTTCTGTTCACCTCTGTAATCATAAGCGTCAGTTTTTCTGTTTCTCATCTTTGATGTTGGTTTTATAAGATGAGACTTGTCTGCTAATATGTGGTTGGCTCAGTACATTGGGCGGGTAATTGTCCATGTGATGGATGCATGTAGCGATCAATTGGCTATGCCTATGTAGCGATTAATTGGGTATCACAACGCAACTTTCATTTATAATATAGTCTGTTCCTCACCTGATGGAATTTCATAATATTAGATATATTTATCCATGCAAGTAACTAACTGACACAGTTACCCTATAAGTTTCCACCTCTTGCTATGTAGGAGGTCTAGTACAATGGCAAGGAAGACTGCCGTACAGTCGGAGCTATGTGGGTTTTCGAGCCTCTCCTTTTCAGGTTGTGATTTGATCGATCACTGTAGAACTGTATATAGGAATATAGCCTTTAATTTGTCCTTCTTTATATGTTTGAAGTTGACTACAAACCATTATATTATTCTTAGCTTTGTTATATTTTCAATTCTAATTTGAGGGATTTGGTGCTGTTTATGTTTGTTGTTTGTTTCCCTGTAGGTTGTATATATAAGGCTGCCGCTTTCACCAATCAATATATTCCAGGCCAGTTTTTCATGTTAGATTGAAAGTGGATTGGATGTTTGTTTAATTCGTGTAGACGAATAACGGGCTAGGCTGCCAGGTGTTGATAATTATTACTGCTAATCACTAGCGATTTTGATGGCTATGAAATGTGCTCCCTAGTGTACATACACTTTTGGCTTCTCATGAAGGAGGTTAATGCAGGAACGCGCTCTCTTTCTGTGAGTATTAATGTTCGGGGCTGTTAAGGAGTCTTATACTTTTTAGCTTAAACTGTTATTATGGCTACATATTTATTAGGTGGTGTTCCTATATTTTTTTCTTTTTAGCTTATTTATTTTGTTTCATGCAGCTTTTAGCTACTTTGTTTAATGAAGCGACTGCTATGTAGAAATATAAGTACCGATTATTTTAATGCTTGCAGGAACTGGGGTCTCTTGCTTTTTTGTGTAATGGGATTTCTTTTATCTTAACTGCTAATTTTCAGTGCTTAATTTGAGCCGGTGGTTTCCGGTGCTCTGCACCACACTTAATTGTCTGCACCGGTACCTATGACAGTCTACCACATGGTGGCACTGTTTTTAAAATTAAGAGATGAGCTCAATAACTGTTCTTAAATATACATTAAAAATGACATGTCTGCTGACAAAGCAATTCTTTTACCTTTGGGGTCCTGAAATTGTCAGAATTGTCACACTTGTAGGAGTGTGACTCATTAGTTATGCTGTTACTGTTATTGACAGTGGGCATTGCAAGCGGAAGTTGTCTGCTGACTTGAGCCCTTACACTTATTGTTTCACAAATTAAGCACTGCTAATGTTTCTGGTGTAGTGGGCCTGCTGTCAGATGCTTTGCCATAATATGGATTCGTCAGTATGGGACGTGTATAGTCAACACCATGCTTTTATTGTATTTATGGTGGGATATCGGACTAGCATCATGTTTTTGGTATTTATCTACTCTATAGTAACTCTTACGATTGCCTCTGTTTGGATCTTGACTTTATGGATTTTGCGGCTTTTCCTGCACTAATTGGATGTAATTGGTAAGGAGGTATGTGGAGATTCTCTCGGTATTGTGCCCTTTATTACATATCTGTTTAAGATATATGGGGTAAGGAGAAATTAAATTTGTTTGTGTCAACTAAGGGAGTCTTTTATAAGTATTTATTTTTTGATTAACCACTTGGTCAATACAAAATGTGAGCGCCATTGGCCAGGACAGTGCTGGTATTAATGTGATGGGGAACTTTAATTTTGCATTTGGGCATTGTTTTTAGCATTGGAATCTATATGCTGTATACCCTTGCCTGCACAACATTGCTTGGATAGGATTTGAATATTTTTGGAGCTTGTGCCTTTTGCCTTATTTAATGTCAACTGTGGAATTCGTTAAGCCATATCTCTCTGTTCTGGCTTTCTGCCCGTTACGAGATCATCCTTGGGCTCTTTTACCACTGGAACTGCTTTTGCTCTTGTTTTTATTCTGGTTTCTGCTGATTTTGTCGCGGTTTTCTTATTTGAATGCATCTCCACTGGTGCTATTGGTCACACTGACACCGGGCTCACTATTCCGTTCATATTTTCTGGGATTCAATTTTGTTTCATACTATATGATTGATTCTGATTTTTCTTCTTGTATACATTGCTTAACGTCTGGAGACAGTACCCAGTGAAAACAGTAATCGCTGCTAGTCGCCTCCCCCCCCACCCGCCGCCCTTCTTTGAATCGTTTGCTTGTATTTTTTAGGTCGAGCCTGGCGTACGCAGCGCAAAGCGCTGTCGCCAGCGAGCTCTATTGTTAGGGACATGCCTCGGAAGTGTGACAGGAGATGGGCACGCGCATAGCTTTTGGCGATTTGAGCTGGTGTACGCGCACATCCAGCCATGCGCTGTGCACATCTCCTGTCCCACTTCCGAGGCAAGAGCCTCCTGCACTAGCATTATTGCAACACCCCCCCGAGCCTCGGAGCCTAGGCAAGCAACATATGAGCGCACACCCCTCCCCGTAGCCTAGGCAAGCAACTTATGAACGCGTGCACACACACACATAGCCCCCAGCCACGGTACAACTAAGCCCCACTCACCGGGCTCTTTTTTGTTGCTGCTACAGGCTCCGTCAGCCTCAGGACTCCTCTGCTCTCATCTCCTCCGCTTTGCATTACCTGGCACACGCGGGGCTTTCCTCACTCATGGGAGCCCCGCACTTGCATCGGCGGCCTCAGCCTCCACCGACCTGAAATGGAGTCTGCTTATTAAACGCATTGGCTCTCACACGCACTTGCTTTGAATGGCGTGCACCCAGTCAGGGCGATGGCGGCCCCTGCTGTCTGCGGTTAGTGTTATCTCCCCGAGCCAGGCATCCGGCCATTGTCGTCCTGCGGGCTCATTACCAGGCCCGGAGCTCAGCGAGGTACTTACTAGGGGCGGCTTCTGAGGAGATAAACCCCTCTTAGCTAAGGTGAATGAGAGGGTCTCACCTGCAGGCTGCAGCGCCTCGACAGGCGCCCTCCACAGAGAGCGTGCGGGGGTCTGAGCGGAGTGCGCGAGAGGAGGGCCTGTGAAGTAACCCATTATGATAGCCCCCACCTACCCCTATGCCCTGCCGAATACCGTAAGGGGCACCTGATACTCCACATCTCAGAGATATTCATAGATTTTACACTGAATGGGGGTGCGCTCCTAATGAGAGGGTGGGTGCACCGCAGGTGTTGCAGGGGGCTGTGCTAATCCCCAGAGAAGGGCATTGGAGTGAACTATTGAGTACAGACAGGGTTTTAAGTGGGCCAGGTCCTACCAGTGCTCAGCCACAGCAGTTCTTTGTATGTATAGTCCTTGCTTACGAGAAGCAAGGCTTGCAGTACAGGAGACTGGCAGCCTTGCTTCTCATAAGCAAGGACTATAAGTACAAAGTGCTTGTTTAGGCACAGCTTGTTTTTATTGTCACCGACATCTCCACCAGAATCCAAAATACTATGAACTGCATTATTATTATTATTATCTCTATGTGTTTATAAAATGTCATACTTTAATAATATAAGTCAAACATTTAGATCAAAATGATCACATCTTGACACGAAAACCCGTTCATATTTGTCATAAATGCTGGGCCCTGCTATAGTATTCAAAGTATGGGAGCCTTGCTAAGGGGGCAATGCCAGCCTCCTTCCCCGCAAATCTGTGTTCTCCAACTGAATCATACTGCACAGCATTATGCCCTGTTCCCTGGGAAACATTGGAATCACCACTTTCTGACCATTCACAATGCTCTTTGTTCAGACCCTCATTACCCCAAAAATCTTTGTCAGTTTTAACACAGTTCTGGATATGCACACACAATACAACATCCCTTATTTATTTGACTCGCATATAAAGATGTACCAGCAACAGTGGGTGCCTGCACAATTAACCTCTGCCCTCTTTTCAATATTCATGCTAACCTCATCAACTCTGACTTTTTCTCTTTTCACTCCAAACACCAGTTACCCGGGCCCAAACATACATTTTCAACCTGCTTGATATCCTCTGCCCTAGAACAATTGTATTGTGCTTTTCTACTCTCCTGAGCTTACCTTCTAGTATACTTCATGAATGGAAGGTGACACACACACCTCATTAGCTTACCTTCTAGTATATCTTCATCGCCCTCACTCTATCTATTGCCCTCACTCAATCTATCTATTGCCCTCACTCAATCTATCTATTGCCCTCACTCAATCTATCTATCGCCCTCACTCTATCTATCTATTGCCCTCACTCAATCTATCTATTGCCCTCACTCAATCTATCTATTGCACTCACTCAATCTATCTATTGCCCTCACTCAATCTATCTATCGCCCTCACTCTATCTATCTATCTATCTACAGCCCTCACTCCATCTATCGCCCTCACTCTATCTATCACCCTCAGTCTATCTACCTATCCATCCATCGCACTCACTATCTATCTATCTATCGCCCTCACTCTATCTATCGCCCTCACTCTATGGAGAAGTGTGGCTCAATGGTTAGAGCGGCAGACCCTGATGCAGAGGTCTAGCCCGGGCCCAGGGTTCAATTCCCCGCCTCGGCGGGTCTTGGGCTCAAAATTCCACGGACCTGATAATTCTCGCCTCGGTGCCTATTCCAATCATGGAGTCCCACTCTGCAACTCTGGGCAATAGCTTGCTTAATCTCCATAACGGCCCCCACAACGCTAAGGATGCCTGGCCTCCACCTTGGGGGTGCCCAGGAGTGGACACCTCACAGGGAAAGCCAGGATGGGTTCCACAGCGGTATTCTTACAAGCGCCTTGAGACCCTTGCGGGTGAGTAGTGCGCTATACAAGTATCAATTTGCATTTGTATCTATCGCCCTCACTCTATCTATCTGTCTATCTATCTATCACCCTCACTCTATCGCATCACCACAGTATCACTCACACCCCCTCACCCTCACCCTCACACCCCCTCACCCTCACACACCCTCACTCACCCACACACCCTCTCACTCTCACACCCCCTCACCCTCACCCTCACACACCCTCACACACCCTCTCACCCTCACACCCTCTCACCCTCACACCCCCTCACCCTCACACCCCCTCACACCCTCATAGCATAGCATAGCATAACAAAACATAGCATAGCATAACAAAACACAGCATAACATAGCATAACAAATCAAAGCATAGGATAGCAAAGCATAGCATAACAAAACAAAACATAGGATAGCAAAACAAAACATAGCATAGGATACAGCATCACTCCGCACCACCACAGTATCACTCGGGGGCCCACAACATCACTATGCGCTACCACAGCATCACTGAACGCCACAGCATCACGCGTCGCCACCACACCATCACTCAGCGCCGCCACAGCATCAATCTGTGCAACCACTCAACAACAACTGGTTCAAATATGTTCTCTCAGTGTTTCAAGCTTTATTACAAATGTCACAAAAAGATGTTAATATTTCACTTCTGTTCTTGAATTTTCGTCACAATAAAATACACTGAACATAAACTTCACAAAAGTTATTTACAAAAGTTTAAGCTATTGCCATTATAAATTACAATAACTTTTATGTAGGTATTAATTATTTAAAAAAAATTAAAAGCCATTGTTATTTGTAATATCAGTACATCTAAGTCACGTATACAAATACAACACATATTGCATTACAAATGCTATAGGTGTCACATTTGCGAAAGTTATAACTATTGGCATTGTAAATGACAAAGCTATTTCGCTATTTTCAAAACCAAAACATAAATAAAAAAATTGTCATTTACAATACCAATAGCTCAAACTTTCCTAATGCGAGACCTATTGCATTGCAAATGCTTGTTTTTTTTTAAACAGGCTTCGGAGAAGCGGCTCAATGGGTAGGAGTTTGACTTTTATAGTAAATGGCGTTCATGGTCAGCAAATACCAGCTAACTGTGCACATTGTGAATTACACAGTACATTTTGCACAGCATTGACCAACATGTCTTTGTTTCATCCATCTGCCGAACAACTCCGTAGTTTATCGTGGAGGGGGTATGGCAGAGAGACAGGGAGAGGTAAATGCACAGCCCACCGTGATATTCAGGGCAAGATATACCAATTAAAACTCACCTGGGCCAAAACAGTGCTCTCAAACTCTGGAAGTGAAGGAGTTATAACTCTAGAAATTCAGAATAAAGGGAGTCCAGTTTTAGAACTTGTGTCCAAATTATTATTACTCTATTTCAGCGGTATTCTGAGAAATAGCTCTTGGAATTAGGTACAGAATTACTGATTCCACCAGTAATTCCTAGTTTTTTAAGGCTACACCTAATAAGACGTGACAATTCTGCCTCCAGGTGTAACTGATACCCCGGCTATAGATATATTGGTATATTTGCTGATGTGTTGTAATAGAATATGGAGTTTCGAGAGAGAATGTACTATAGTACAAATGCAATGCAATAGATTTCGCAATTACAACAAAATGATCTATTGCCATTTTCAATTACACCATTTAATTAATGCTTCACGAAAGTAAAAAAAAACCTTGCCAATGTCAACAGCTCAAAACAATGTCATTGCGAGACCTATTGCATTGTAAATGCTTGTTTTTATTGCTTTTTGGTATTGTATCTTTCAAATTTGTGATTTATATTTTCTTTGTTCCCATTTTTCCTTTCACTTTCTCTCTAGCATTGGAGAAGCATAGATAAGATTCCACAAAACACATGTTGACTACCTAAGTGCTACAACTTCTGGCTACTATTGTGTTATGGTTTCTTCAGTGCCATAATCATTGATTTATTGCGGTGTAATAATTTCACTTGAGTTATCCTAAATCCTTCAATTTTGTGCAAACTTGTTGCCAAAACCTTGATGCTGTCATTAATGACTTTATATTATAACTATCGGTAGATACATTGCCATTATATTGATTGCAACATGTATAAACAACAAAATATAGTAATTTTAGACCCGCCACCTTTTTCTGTGTTTTATAATCTTTATTGTATTTTCATGTTAAATCCCCACTGCCCTCATCTTATTCAATTATCTTTTTGTCAGCTGGATAAACTAACACCAGTTGGTGACTGCGCAGGGCCATTTCTCAGTTTATCCAGTCCTTCTTATTGTTACTACTTGGACAGTCAAGTCCGCAGGACGGCCATTTCGGCCGTTCAGTACTGCAGGATTTCCTAGTCTGAACTTGTCTGCAGTGCTTCCTCCAGGGATGGTATTGCTTGCGTAGCTTTTCAAAGGTAAGAAATCTGTGGCTAGATGTCTCTACCAGATGAACAAGTTACGTACCTTCCATAACGCCTTATCTAACAGAAACATGATCTAGCTGCAGATTCCTTACTGACCCACCCATCCTCCCTGCATTGCGGACAGGTTTCTAGGGTCAGGGAAGGTCCCTTTCAAGGTCCTAATATTCAAACACATCAATGTCAGTACACTTCATTGCTCCACCCTTCTGACGTGGAAAGTCGTGAAAATGTAATTGATGTTAGCACACCAAGGTGGCGCCTATATAGGTGATGTGGATGCCACTTTCGGCAGGGACGCTACCCCCGACGCCAAGTGGAGCTGACTTATGCCACCTACCGGTGCGCAGGGATATTGCTTGAAGATAAATCTTCCAGATCCAGTCTGAGGTTTGGGAAATTCAGAGGTAAGGAATCTGCAGGTAGATCATGTCTCTACCAGATAAGGCGTTACTGAAGGTAATAAACTTGTGCGTTCAATGGGGTCACTTAATGGAATTCACGCTGCCCATGCCACCATCCTCAGACCGGTTGACAGAGGACCACCTCTCCTTGCTCCGTCAGGAAATACAGTGCTCTTTTGGCCAAAGGAGCCTTAGAGAGGGTGCCAGCAATAGAAGTAGGCCATAGTTGCTATTCCCAGTACTTTATGGCGCTTAAGAGAGACGCAGGCCTCCGCCCTAATGTAGACCTGTGCCCTCTCAAATTCTTCCTGAGGAAGGAGATGCTCACATTAGCTTAGGTTCTGTCTTCCCTAGTCCCTTGTTGGTTGCTCTGGACTTGCAGGATGCCTGCTTTCAAATTCCTGCCCACCCACAGGTGCTATCCGCAGTTAACTGTGGGCCACATGCATTATAGCTGTGCTCCCTTTCAGCCTTACCAGTGCTCCTCAGGTGTGCACCAAGGTGATGGAGGTGGTTGCAGCACATCTGCGGAGGTCAGGGGTTCCAGTCTTCTTCTACCGCAACAGCTTGTTCTTGAAGGCAGTTTCACCCCAGGCAGTCGTCTCCCCCCTCCAGACTACTTTGGACCTCCTGCATTTGCTTGGGTTCACTATAAGCATGCCGATGTCGCACTTAACTCCCTTTTAGATGCCCCCCTTCATCAGAGCTGTTATGGATACAGTTCAGTTTCATGGATATCCTCTGTAACAGCGAGTCAAGGTTACTCGGGTTATGATTCTGATGTTTCATCCTCTGTCCTGGATTTCAGTGAGACTGACTCTGAAACTGCTGGGTCCCATGGCCTCCTGTATCCTGCTGGTAACACATGGCCATTGGCATATGTGGCTTCTGTAGTTGGGAGACTCTTTACGCCCCAAGTTGTGCTCCAGACTGTACCTAATTTCTGCTTACATAAAGGAGTATCTTTGCCTCTGGACCAGTGCCATGAAGTCCAGGAAGAACCTGACTGTGCTGTTTCCCACTTGCATATTTTGCTGCTTCCTTGTTTCTTGTAGAATGGCATCTCTGTCCTTGTAGTTCAGCACGCGGATTAAAAGTGGTCTGGGGTTAGGACCCGGCGGGCGGAGGTCTGGCCGGCACTCTGTGTGCCTGTTCTATAAAAAAGTGAGGAGAGAGTGTCCCCTCTGACATCAGATCACGGAGCAAAGACTCTGTATAGGCTATTGTGTTGTTCCCTTACTCACCTTCTGGAAAACCCACCACGCGCACATTATTCCGCATCGACCGCCCTTCAGCGTCTTCAACCCGTTTTTCCAGGAAATCA
Organism: Lissotriton helveticus; assembly: GCF_964261635.1. Lineage (NCBI taxonomy): Eukaryota > Metazoa > Chordata > Amphibia > Caudata > Salamandridae > Lissotriton > Lissotriton helveticus. Next base: position 1,865,103,662 of record NC_136057.1, read on the forward strand.
ACACGGGCTGAAAGGTATTTGATGTGTTTTTCCGTGGCTGTCGTCTGTGGGGATATCTCCGCCATTGTGGCTTCCATCGCAGCTGTTCTGTCCGTTAGTTTGCGGTGGTCCGCATGTAATAGGTTCAGGTCAATTGCCACCTTACCGATCTTATTTTTGAGAGAGGTGCAGGTTTGGTCCATAGTTGCACTCCGTTTCTCCACCGCTACCAGGACCGCATCCAGTTTATGAGACATTTGTTCGGATGACGCCTCCCCAGACATCTTGTCGGATTGCGTGCAAGTTAAGGGGGGCTGGGCCACCGGGATCCCGGTACCTGTCCGTGGCTGGCCTCTGTGTGACATAGAGCTTCTGTGCAGCGCATGGTCGTGACCACTTGGGTATGTTGGTGGTATGAGGACATAAGAAGCCTGTACCTCAGCCCTGCCGATCAATGTATCAGTGCGCTGTCCAGATATGAAGCAGCGGCCGTGGCCTGATCCTGCATGTCAGATCCTGGGCCCCCAAAGTTGCACTACCCCTACCGCAATGTTGGCTCCTGCGTGGTGTGGGGCTCATTTGGGAGTGTGTATTGCACAGTTTGCGGGGTGTTGCTGAGGCCTCAGAGACGTGAGGGGTAAGATTGCAGCCCAGCACATGTCCAACCACCACTAGTCCAAGGGGGTGCTCTTTGCCTCCGCTCCTAATCCATGACACGCACTCGATTAATGTGTGCGGTCCCGTCCAATCCTGCCTTACAATTTATGTGCACTTTCCTAATCAGGGGTTACCTTCGGTACCATCTCTGCTGCGCCGTCAGGATCCGCACGTCTTGCGGGGAACGGCGGTGGCCGATCAGGGCTGTGGTTCTGCCATGGCAGCGCTGTGTGCGCACCTCAGTCCTATGTACCACTTCACTGTTGGGACGCTGGCTTCCCTGTGGGCGTCGTTGCCAGCGCCCCAAAGACACGTCGACTCCAGTGGCAACCAGGAGAGACCCACGGCAGTGTTACTCGGATGACTGCAGTGAGTTGCAGCCTACTGGGCTTGGCTCTTCCCCGCTGCTGCCATAGGTCCACAGCCGGGCTACCTGCACTTCAGTTTGGGCCAATCTGCCGGCGCACAGCTCCTATCGCGGCCCTCCGTAACCTCCAGGTCCGCAAAGCACACAGTACGTTCCAGGTCTGGCCGGGGCTCGGCGCAGCTAATTGGCGGCCCGGGAACGCGCTTCACCGGATAAGTTCCACGGATAAGGGGAGCCAGCAACGGAGATGTGTCCGACTCCATTGCTTGCGTGGCCACACCCCCCTAGTAAGGTTCTGATATTGACACATTTCCGATTATTCCAGATGCTGCAAATACCAGAATTCTCTGTCCGTCAAATATTTTAATATTCACAGCATTCGTTTATGAATAGCATTTGTTGAGGGCAGCTTTTTGATCCCAGTAGGGCTCTTAGGAATACATACTTTTGTTATGTCGGAGCTCTGATTATAACATAGTGCAAGATATATACCCTCGTTCTAACTGTACCATTGCTTTGTTCATTCCTTAGACTTCTGAAGAACTATTATGTCAAGTGCTTCAGAAAATTTGACTTTAAGCATTCACTCGATTCCACAAAATATTATTGTAAATAGACCCAAATTATATTTGCCTTTCTGAGCCTTGGTCGCCAGCTGAGCATCAAAGACACAACTCTCAGTCTGGCTTTTCCACCGGAGCACGTGTAATTCTTGGTAAAAAAAAAGTTAATCTGCGCTGAGTTTGTGCAGATCCAGAAACGTACATGTTTAAGGGCAATTACTGACTCCTCTCTAACCCTTCTCACTCAGGAGAATCTGGGAAAGGTACTCCAGACAAGGACAGAAGTAAAACGTTTCTCAGGATGAATAGAGACAATCCCCTCCCAATAAATAAGGTGGGGTGAAACAAAAGCAGTATTTCCATGAGATAGATTATGGTTCCACTGGTGGAACATAAAATATACGGTAAACAAAAAATTGCACTTGCTGTGCAGGTTTTCGTATAAGAAAATGCATCTGTGTATTTGCTCATGCTAAAATGGAATTCAGAATTATGTGGCTAGGAGTATAATTTCTAGGCCTGCGTCTGTAAACTCTGTGAATTCCTGAATATAGTAAACCTGCACCAGTGCAAATTCCGAGAACTACAGGTGCTTTCTTATGACTTTCTTTAGTTGTTGCCCATAATATCTGAAAGAAACAAGTTAGTTAGATTCCTTACCTTAGAATATCCCCAGGCGTCAGAATGGATCTGGAAAGTTTTCGTCAGCAGTACCCCTGCGCGTCGGTAGGCGTCGTCTGCGGCTCCGCATCCGTCGTCAGCGTCGGGATTGCCGGGATGACGCTGTCGGAGTACTTAGACGCCGCCCTCTTGCGCTGACGCCAGTTCTTCTTTTTTCCGCGCCAGCAAGCGCAGATCCGGGAAGAGCAGTCCCCTTAGTCACTTTTTGACCAACTTTTTGGTCTTTTTGACTATCTTTTTCGAGTTGACTTGGACTCCTGGTGCCGGTAGGGATGCCCGGTTTCAAGCCATGAGACGCCTGTCACTGACTGATGTCGGTTACCGACCCCCACCGCCGGTGTCTCTACTGTTTAGGGGCTGACCACAGTGACAAGTCGTGCCCCGACTGTCGGGCCTTGACTTGGAAAGCTAGGTGGGAGCGGTCCCGTAAGCTTCTCGAGCTCCGGCAGTCGGCTCCACACCGTTCGAGGTCCCGGTCGAGGAGGAAGTCGAGGGACCGGTCGCGTAGCCGTAGCCATCACCGCTCATCGGGTTCCAAGTCCTCGCAGTCAGGTAAGTCGAGGCATGGCAAGAAGAAGTCGAAGAAGCAACATCATTCTTCTGACTCCCCTCGCCGGTCACGCGACTCGGCTGAGGGTTCGGGTGGCACCACCCACGCGGCTCCGCTGGAGCCGCAGGCGTCGCATCCAGCTCCACACCCTCCGGTACCTGGGCTTAATGCGACTCCAGGCGAGATTCCAGACTTCTCCCCGCCGTTGAGACCCGCCGGCACGCCTTCGGCCCTTCGGGTCCGACTGGGAGTCCTAGCGCGCCGGCCTCTTTGGTCCCAGCGCCGCCGGCGACTTCGGTCCCGGCGCCGCAGGACCCCCCGAGATCCAGGGCTAGATCCCGGTCGACGCCGGTCGACCTCACGATTCCTCCGCTGGTGCCGACCCCTATGGTACCACTCCCGGCGCCTTCCTCGGATGACGCCATGCCTGGTTTCAGCCCCGGTCCGGGTTCGGCGCCGTCTCCGGCATCAATGGGTGAACCCTTTACCTATGACCCGGCTCCGTCATTTATGCCTGTTTATCAGGACACGGATGAAGGGGAGGACTGGGAGGGGTCTGATGACCCTCTGGCACAACAGTGCCAGTTAAGTCCGGACTGGGTAGATGAGCTTGGGGAAGGCCAGTGGTCTTGACACATCGCCTGACACTGGTTTCATCTCTCCCCCCTTCTTGGCTACGGAGGAGGGTGCTACATATGGTGTGGTGTTGCGTAGGGCAGCCAAGGCCTTGGCTCTTGAGCTCCCTGCTGCGGCCGTGAGGACTAATCTCCTCACCGAGGTGCTTCAACCACCAGTAAGCTCTTTGGAGCCTATGCTGCCGTTTAATGAGGTCCTCACGGACGTTCTGATGGGCACTTGGTCCAAGCCCTCCACAGTGACCCTGTGGATCGGAACGTGGCCCAGCTCCAGGCGATCCCTGCTTTCTGTCCGTTAACCCAACCCCGAGAGCCTGGTGATCCAGGCCTCCACGTCCCAAACCGCTTTCCCGTCCGCTCCCCCGGATCGGGAATCCAAATGGCTAGATCAGTTTGGCAAGAAACTGTTCTCCTCGGTTAGCCTTCGATTGCGGTCAATCAACACCGCATGCCTTTTGGGCCGTTACACCCACTCTTTGTGGGAAACGGCGGTGGACGTGCTGCCCCAGTGTCCGGAGGAGGCCCGGCTCGCCCAGGCTCTTGCTGAGGGGCCGGACGCACGGTATTCCATCCGATGTGGACTTGATACCACGGACTTGCTAGGCAGAGCGATTTCCACGACGGTGGCGATCCATCGCCACGCCTGGCTGAGGTCCGCCAATTTTTCGGGGGATGTCCAGAACACGCTCATGGATATGCCTTTTGATGGCCGTCGCCTGTTTGGCAACAAAGCAGACAGCGCGCAAGAGCGTTTCAAGGACTCCATGGCTACGGCCAAGTCCTTCTGCTTTTGGTCCCTTTCATGGCCAAGGAAGGGGCGCCCCACACGTTCGTCCAGCCACAGGGCGCAGAACCAACCTCAACGCGGACGTGGTAACTGCCGTGGCGGTGCAGGGGGACAGAGGCCTGGTCAGTCCATATCCCCTCCTGCAGCATCCACCTCAAAGCCTTCCTAGTCCGAGTTTTCAGGCCCATTCAATGCCAATAGGAGGCAGGGTTCGCCATCACCTACTCCACTGGCATACCATCACTTCGGACAGGTGGGTGCTGCAAATCCTCCGAAGGGGCTACTCCGTCCCCTTTGAGGCAACCCCTCCAGCCATGCCACCGCAGTACCACCGCATGTCGGGGGATCACTTGTGACTTCTGCAGGAGGAAGTTATGGCCCTCTTGGCCAAGGGGGCCATCGAGCGCGTTCCTGGGCCAAAAGTAGGACGTGGTTGTTATTCCCACTACTTTCTGGTTCCCAAGAAGGGCAAAGGGGGCCTGCGCCCTATCTTGGACCTCAGGAGCGTCAACGGCTTCCTCCGGAAGGAGAAGTTCAGGATGCTGACTTTAGCTCAGGTCCTGGCTGCCCTGGACCCTGGAGACTGGATGGTGGCGTTGGACTTGCAGGACGCTTATTTCCATATTCCCGTCCTGCCGGCCCACCGACGCTACCTGCGGTTCACGGTTGGCCACAAGCACTTTCAGTTTACCGGGCTCCCCTTCGGCCTCACCAGTGCCCATCGGGTGTTCACGAAAGTGATGGCGGTGTTCACAGCCCATCTGCGCAGATTAGGGTTTCCAGTCTTCCCCTATCTCGACGACTGGTTCTTGAAGGCAAGCTCGCCCCAGGCAGTCGTCTCCCACCTCCAGACTACGGCCGATCTCCTGCACTCACTGGGGTTCTCCATCAACGTACCGAAGTCACACCTGAGTCCCTCTCAGATGCTCCTCTTCATTGGAGCGGTTCTGGACTCGGCGCAGTTTCGGGTTTTTCCTCCCGAGCAGTGGGTTCGGGATATTCAGGCTCTGATGCTGATCTTTCAGCCTTTATCCCGAGTTTCGGTCAGGCTGGCGCTGCGGCTCCTGGGGCTGATGGCCTCCTGCATCCTGCTGGTGCATAACGCCAGGTGGAGGATGCGGGCTCTGCAGTGGGACCTGAAGTTCCAGTGGGCACAGCATCAGGGCAACCTGTCCGACCACGTCCTGATCTCGGAGGGCACTACGAATCAGTTACAGTGGTGGCTCACGGACCGCGATTGGGTCAGGGGCAGATCCCTCTCCCTTCCCCAACCAGAGCACACAGTGGTGATGGATGCGTCCCTCCTGGGATGGGGAGGACACATGGGAGAGGCGGAGATCAGAGCCCTCTGGTCTCCGGTGGAGTCCTGGCTCCATATCAACCTGGAGCTGCAGGCGATCCAGCTTGCACTGAAGGCATCTTTCCCTCTGTCCGGGGAAGTGTAGTGCAGGTGTTCACGGACAACACCCCCGCCATGTGGTACTGCAACAAACAGGGCGGGGTGGGGTCGTGGACCCTTTGTCAGGAGGCTCTGCACCTCTGGACATGGCTGGAGCACCAGGGCATCACCCTGGTGGTTCAACATCTGGCAGGTTCCCCGATCGCCGGGGCAGACGAACTCAGCCGCCGGTGCATGATGGATCACGAATGGCGTCTGAACTCGGACGTGGTGCAAGGTCTCTTTCATCAGTGGGGAGAGCCTTGGTTAGATCTATTCGCCACCGAAGAGAACGCGCAATGTCATCAGTTCTGCGTGTTGGAATTTCCAAGGTGGCACTCGCTCGGCGACGCTTTTCGGCGCGAGTGGAGTTGCGGTCTGTTGTATGCCTTTCCGCCTATACCACTTCTACCCAGAGTGCTGAAGAAGACCAGGGGCGACCGGGCCCAAGTCATCCTTGTGGCTCCGGATTGGGCACAAAGGTGCTGGTATCCCGAGCTACTCGGTATGACAGTCGATCCCCCGATTCCTCTGCCTCTTCGGGAGGATCTTCTGTTGCAGCAGTGGCGGTGGGTCCTCCACCCGAACCTGTCCACCCTCTACCTCCTTGCGTGGAGATTGAGTGGCGGCAGTTGACGTCTTTTGACCTGCCTTCTGAAGTTTGTGATGTCATCTTGGCAGCCAGGCATCCCTCCACTAAAACAGTATACGCCTGCAGGTGGAATACATTTGTGGCATGGTGCACAGCAAAGGCTCTGGATCCCCTTTCTGCCCCTCTTTCAGAGGTCCTCCTCTTTCTACTTTCTTTGGCCCAGCAGGGCTCTGCTCTGGGACTGATCTCTTCGTCTTCTCACTTTAAAGACTGCTTTCCTGGTGGCCATCACCTCTGCCAGAAAAATTTGTGAGCTCCAGGCTCTTTCTTCTAAGCCTCCATTTCTCTCAGTCCATCCGGACAAAGTTTTTCTGCTGACTCATCCATCTTTTCTGCCAAAGGTTGTCACTGCCTTTCACATCAGGCAGACCATCACTTTGCCCACCTTCTTTCCGCATCCCTAAAAAGAGGAAGAGGCTCCACCGTCTGGACCCAAAACGTGCGCTCTCTTTCTATCTGAACAGCACACAACAGTTCCGAGTGGATAACCAGCTCTTTGTTGGCTACGTGGGTGCCAAGAAAGGTCAGGCCGTGCACAAGCGGACCATCTCTCGGTGAGTGGTTCTGTACATTAAGGCTTGTTATTCTTTGGCTAAAAAGGAGACTTTGTTTTTGTGCTAGAATGCAGACTGCATAATGCGCTTACCTCACAATGTATTTCCCCATAGTACCCATTTGAATAGTAAAAGTTCTGCATTTTTTAATATCTTGTACATGTGGATGAATGGATTGGCTTGGGCCAGACAGTCCAAATGGGTTGTGCTAGAAGAGTTTGGGTCTACTTATCCAACGGACAAAATAAACATGAAAATGTGTTGTCCTTGACCCCAAAGAGTATGTCTTGGGCAGTAGTCAAAAGGAATTCCATACTCTTGGAACAAAACGTGGAGTTCCTGGGTGGTGGACTGTGAAAGATGGGCAGTGTCATAGGATGCTAGCAGGAGTTAGCTTGTCCAGAGGGTCCGAACTAGTTTCCTGGCCCATGCATTAACCACAGAATTTTCAACCAGTTAATAAGAGGAAGTTCCTTGATCAGTGGCGGCTGGCATCTGGGGGACGAAAACTATTATGAAATAAAAAAACTTGCTTAATGGGACGTCCTCACTCCGGACCACTTCTCAATCCTGGAACTGGATGCTGGAATTCCCTTGCCAAATCCTGGTGCTGCTCACTTGCAGCATGAGAGCAGTGACCTGATTGGAGGGAGCGGTCTCACTCGTCTCTTCACAGTACACTGGAGGCCTGCAATTACTCTCAACTCAGCTGTCTTAAGACCACTGGATTGAGAGGTTTATAGTGCGCTTGTGTGGCTGGCTGTCGTAAGATGGCTGGCCAAAAAGACATGCACACTTTAAATAATGAAATACCAGCCCACCCTCCTCCCAGCTGCCGTCAGACAGCAGCAGCCCCTCCCCGTCCTGTCGCTCGGCTCGAGACAGGGGACGAAAAATAAAATGGTAATGAACTACCATTTTATTTTTCAATTCTGGGGCTTTGGAAGGGGGGGTTTAAGTGGGCGACGCTCCTCCACTCTAGCGGAGGAGCTGCCCCTGCCGTTGATTAGTTGACCTTGCATTCGACAGCTATGCAAGTCTGCAAATGGCATAGGTGCAGCGCAGTTTAAAGCCTTTTACATTCGTTCGTCTGTTGTAGCAATGCAGCAGTTAAAATGGCTTGTCTTTGTGGCCCAAAGATAGTGGTAGATTTATCTTATACTTGTGGGTGGCCTTAGTCATTTACAAGCACTGCAGCAAAATGCTACGCTCGTTGTCATGGTTACAGAGTGACTGCAGCCCTTTCTTCCCATCTGTGTATTTCCCCCTCGAACTTTATGTTCCACAGTGCTATTCCTGCTTCTCACTAAGCCAACAATGGCCTTTTGTTAGACTTCCTAGGATGTATTGGCTATTTAGATGTTGAGTGCTTGACACTTAACTAATATTTGCCAGCATAGCCTTTTCATTCCCTCTGTTATGGTGGCGTGCTCTAGGATAGCTTCCAGGTCAGATTTATTGGGCAGTTTTTGTGCTCAGTGGTGGTATTCTAGTTACAATAATGGGGTTAAAGCTTTCGCAACAGGTCCTCCCCTCAATGCTAATCACAGCTTTGGATTCCATATTAAACATGGGAAGTTTTCATGAAAGTTAAATAAACAAAAGATAGTTATAAGCTATGTCCATGGAAACAAGTTTGCTTGCGGTGGGTGTAGATTCATCAGCCTGCTGTAAAATCTGTTGTTGTTTGTGGTGGCAGTCCAGGCTGACTAGAAATTGATGATGCTCACTTTGTTTTTCCAGAATTGTGAGGTCCACGATGTCACAAAAGATCTCAATGCATTAAAAATCTGAGCAAAAAAAAGAATTACTGGGGAGTTTGGGCATGAAATTACAGATTCCCCTGTAATACCTCATTTGTTCCTGGCTTCTCAGGAGCCAACTTGTTATTGACTGGATTTCCCCAGTCTCTAGAGTTACCAATTGTATTGGTAAGTCCTGGGACAGGTAACATCCAACCCATTCCCCGGGTCACACATAATGAGGACCTATGTCTTGTGTTTCGCTGAACATTTCTTTGTTGGAGCCTCAGCCCGTCCTTGTCCCTCTGTCCCAGTGTATGCAGCAGTGTCTCCTTGTCTGAGCTTGTGCCTCCGTATAGATCTGTACTATAGCATATATGGTTATCTCCCTGTCTAAGTGCATCTTTGTGTTCTTATATTTGGTTTGTAGATCTTTGCTATGGGCAGAGCTGGTCAATATGGGCATGGAGAGATGGATATTGGTGGTGATTACATTAATGTATGAGAATAGTTCCAGCTGTGCTCAGTTAGGCATGTTTGGTGTCATGATAGTTCCACTTCAGTCTTGAGGAAAGGGATTACACCAGAGCTGCGCTTTAGCCTGAATCTTTTTATATATATTTCTTATTTGGAAATGTGTGAGATAGACTTCTAGTGGGATGCCTCCCCCAGGCAAGGATCCTCATGTTGTGAGGCTCTTCTGTACGCTCATGATACAGTTATCATCTCCTAAACCACTTAAACGCCTGCGGACACCTAACCTATGCATGCTCCCACTCTAGAGGTATATGTCAACCTCTCACAATCCAAAATGGTTGGTTTTGGATAAGATAAAGGGAGAAAGGCATGGTTTATTGAGAGTTTCTAATGTTGGTATGATGATGAATCACACGCAATGTCACCTAAAGTATCTTGGCACTGGAGACCTAAACAGCAAATTAAATAGATCTTGAAGATTCTCCTTCAGTAACCATATCTTGACATAAGCCTCAGACAGAGGTGAAAGGCATTCTGGAGTTGGATTCTCCCCCCCCCCCACACATCTGGTCCGCTTTAAACAAGGTATCTGAAGACCTTTGCTGGACTGCAAACATCGAGTTGAGGTTTTCATCACCACCAGCATATCTTGTAGAGAAGATTATCCATATTAGTACGAGTCCCAATGAGTGAGGTTAAGGACCATGAAATAGGTCTATGTTCTGACGATAAGCCAATTTAGAGGGCTTCTTTCCTCGGGGATATAAGCAGATTTCCATAGACTAGGCACTATTCTCACAGCCACATTTTGATTATTCTGCAGTCTTGCAGCAGTGCCCTTGTTATACCAGACCTAGACCACCATCATATAATCTCTTATTAAAGAGCTGGACCAGGGGAGAACTGTGCCTGCAAAGCTCTTTGATTAAAGACCTGATCAAATGGTTCACTGTATCAAAGGCTCCAGAAAGATCTAACCGCATAAGACCAACCTTGTGGCTTCCATCATGGATCACATGTAGCTCATCCACAGTGGTCAATAGGAACGCCCTCTGTGTCATGTCAAGGATGCTAATACAAAGCTCATCCACATCGATCAAGAGGACACCCTCTGTGCCACGTCAGGACAGACATTTGCCTATGAACCCTCCACGAACCAAAGATCATCCAGAACTGTAGATAGCTATGAGGCCACATACGTCTCTATTATCGCAGGCAAGAGGATGATTGATCTGTAGTGTTTGGGAATTGATTTATCTAGGTCAGTCTTTTTGAGAAGGGCGATAACTCCTGTTTGCTGCCCACCTTGGATCGGCACATTTGCCAAAGGATATCTGGATTGGCAGGTGCCATAGCTGCAGAATGGACAATGAGTAGGGATAAGCGGAAGAGCAGCGAATAACATGGTGTAGTTCATTAATAATTATTCTTGTCTTGGAATAGTATTCCAGAGGAATGAGAAATGGATCAACACAGAGCAGGCTTTATTAAATGCATGTCATTGTTTTTTTTGTTTTTTTAAATATGAGGGCTGTTACCCCAGAAAACTGTATCCATATTACTAGAGCAAGGGTTGCCAGAGTGGCATCCAAGCAGTGTGGTGTGAGGTATAGCCTCCCACACTTTAGAAGGGGAGCAGAACTAATAGCTGTTGAGTTTACAGAGCTACACCCTTCTCGGCTTTCATACTGAGTTCAGACTTCTTCCTCTGCTTGCTTGAATCTAAGCAGCCCTTGTTTATGGGCTGGTGAAATATGTGTGGAGAAATTTTAAAAATGTGGCTAACAAGATGCCTGATAGTAATGGATCACCATTTTATTTCTGGTTTACATCCATCTCTAATAAGTGGGTTTGGGTATGCAAGTTTATCTCTCAGAGCTATACGATCTATAAGATCCAGTCAATTCAGGCTCTGTCAAAAGCAAAGAAGTCGATGAGCAAAGAGCATACCCACTTTAAAGAATGGAATAGCACACGTTTTTCCTCAATGACTTTTCACAGTGTATGTAGGATTCATCTTTGAAGGGGCGGTGCATTAGTCAGATCTTCTTGCATCATATAAGATCCTCTGTGGGCAGAACTAGGGCTTAATGCATTGCCTCTGGGGGCAAGAATGATGAATCGGTAAGGGGTGGGAGCAGTAACTGCCTTATGCAAATATGGCCTCAGGGTTGTCGAAGATCTGATGCATATCCTCTTGCTCTATCCCAATCATACACATTACATATGGGAGTCATTTTTATTTGTATGGAAAGGGGAAAGTGTGTTGTTAATGGTCACTGTGGGAAAGTTTCTTAGAGAACCTTTAACGAAATGTAGGGTATGCAGGGCCAGCTTTTGGCATGGGCAAGCTGGGCACAGTCCCAGGGCACAAACTTTCAGAGGGGTGCATAGAGCTGTCTGCATTAAATTCATGCAAACAGCAGCACACCACTCACTTGGTTCCAGTGATTCATTTTGAAGTGGTTTTAATCCTTTATTTATTTTCCACAAGCACTGTTTTTAACCCCCCATCAGCTCTCTTCGTTGCCTTCCCTTCTTACTCTCACTTCTGCTGACACACACCAACAACCCAACCTCCAGCAAACAACTTGACACCAGCGTGACAAAGCTAAGGTGTGGTAGGTGCGGAGATGTTCTGATTGTTCACTTTGACTATTCCCCAGCCGTCCGATTGCATCTGGAAAATCTTGAGCAGTACCTCTGCACACGGGTAGGTGGTGTCGTTCATCTCCACGTCAGTGTCAGAAGTGACGTAATGGTGCCCATATAGACACCACCTTGGTGTGCTGACATCTGTTACTTTTTTCTGTGCCAATAGCTCGGATTTGAAGACCGATCCTAGTCATTTTGTACTAACTTTGTTCGACCTTTTGTTGGCATTGTTTGGCTTTTCGCTCCCAGTGATCTAGGAACATGTCTCCTGTAAAACCTTCAGGGTCTGTGTCCGATCTACACTTGGTCTGTCTGGTGCTTGGGGTCAGGACACAACCACTATGCCAAGAGCAAGTTGTTGCACCCGAATGCGATTCATGAACGAGCGATAAAGCTCCTGACAGCATGGCAAAAGAAGGGTCAACTCCGTTCCTGATTTCTTTCCCGTAAAAGATCTTGCGGCTGCTCTTGGAGCTGGTCCTGCTGACGATTGTCTTTCCACTCCAACACCTCCTCATTGAAGTAGGGTAAGTCAAAGAAACACAGGAAAAAGAAGTCAAGGCATTCTTTGGTTTCACCCTATCAGTCTTGACCTCATGCTTCTAGGCCTCTCTTCCGCACTCCACCTGCAGAATTGGCATTGGGCCCTCTCTGTGCTACCCCAAGTTTCCTACAAAGTTACAGTGGTCCCTCACAACAAGAAATTATGGCTGTAGTTTACATAGAGATACAATGACGCCTGTGATCATATATCTAAATAGATATAATAATTTATTTTGAATATAGAAAAAAAGAGACATGTATGTAGGACAATTTACAACAGAAAATTAGAGTTAGCAAACGCAGGCATTTGCATATATTGGCTGAGAAACAATTTAGTTATTAGGCCAAAGAACATACATGGTAGTGCCATAGTACATATTAATAGAAACAAATATAGAATTGGGTCAAGGTGCTGGAAGTCGACGACATTTTGAACCCTTAACAAGATAATTGAATCATCATCATGACATAACTATTGATCCCTGAGAACTAGCTGGTCCCTCATGAAGAAATTGAAAGAAATCCCAGTCGTGAGAATTCCAGCTGGTGGAGAAGTGTGGCTCAAATGGTTATAGAGGCAGACCCTGATGCAGAGGTCTGGCCCGGGACCAGGGTTCAATACCCGCCTTGGTGGGTCTTTGGCCTCAATTTCCTAGGACCTGATAATTCTCACCTCGGTGCCTATTCTAATCATGGATCCAACTCTGCGACTCTGGGCAATAGCTTGCTTAATCTCCACAACGGCCCCAAAAGCGCTGGGATGCCTGGCTTCACCCTGGGGGTGCCCAGGAGTGGACACTCACAGGGAAAACCAGGAAGGGTTCCTAAGCGGTTTACGGACAGCGCCGGGACACTACCTCAGGGAAGTAGCTGTGCGCTCTATAAATACCGGTACATTTACATTTACATAATTTACACATGAAAATAACACACACTGCGTTGGCAATCAGTAGCTACTGGTGCCGTAAATGGTGCTGTGACATGCCTATTTGAAAGTGGCTGGCGATATTGAGTCCGGGGACCACTCAATCTCGAGAAGGACCGATGAGAACGGAACCGGAATCAATTTCGATGTCTCTCTGAGTTACCTGACACTGGAGCGACGTCCGCCCAACTTAAGGATTTTATGACGCCATGTATGCCATCCATGGGCCACCAACTCCCTCTGGCCCACCTCTGACCCTACAGAGCGGAGAGGTGTCATTGCTAGGTTTCTGTCAGCGGGTTCACTCTCAATGCCAGCTGGTCCTTGGGATCCACTACAGGATCTGGACTGACGAGCCACAGGTGCCTCCATCCACCCTTGTTCCATTCCACCCATCCCCAGCAGACCTCGATGTCGATGCTGGCACCATTCAAGTCTTGCCATCCCCTGGACTTTCCACCCATTGAGAGGCCCTGAAGGGGGAGATGACGAGGAGGTGGTGCACGATCACTAGAGGAGGACATTGAAGAAGAAAACTGGCATGAGAATCTAAGTGATGCCAGGGGTTTGGATACCTCCACAGACTCTGGCATGCTTTTCCCTCTAGGCCAGGCTGAGGAGGAAGGTGGATCTTTTGCCACCATGATGTGCAGGGCAGCAGAAGTCCTTAATCATCGACTATAAGCTGTCAAAGTCAAGTCCAATGTCTTGACAAAAATGCTTCAACCTAGGGCAGGCTCACCTGAGCTCATGCTCCCCTTTAATGAAGCCATCACCGACATACTCACGGGGGCCTGGGCAAAACCCTGCACAGGGGATCCTGTGCAGCGAATGATTACCCATCAACATCGTCCTGCCTTGGGAGACCCAGCCTTCATCTCCCAGCACCCCTCCCCTGAGAGCCTGTTGGTGCACGCCTTAACAGCGAAGGTCAACTCAAACACATTCCCTAGCACTCCACCGAATAGGGAATCTAAGAGGGTGGACACCTATGGGAAGCGCATATTTTCTTTCACTAGGATTGCCTTGCGGTCAGTGAACACTGCATGCCTCTAGGGATGATATTTGTATGGATTGTAGGAATTGGTTTCACAGCTTCTTCCTATACTGCCCGAGGAGTGCTGCTTTGGTGGACAGCAGGGATGTGGCGAAGACACCACAGACTCCCTGGCTAGAGCCAAGGTTTTTATGATGGTGCTGCATCCCCACACCTGATTAGGGTCCACTGGGTTCTCAGGGATGTCCAGTCATCACTGATCGACCTGCCCTTCAATGACTCATGCCTGTTTGGTGACAAGGCCTACGCGGTGCCCGAGCACTCTTGCGCTTATTGACCTGGCCCCAACCACAGTCCTCCCGCCCCTACCGCAGTTGGTGCAGCTTTGCACATCCACAGTACCTACCCAGCAGTCCTTTTGAGGGCAGGTTCGCGGAGCCCAAAAAGGACGCAGGAGCCAGTCCCAGCATGCTGCCCTGTCCGCCATCCTTCCGCCTGCCGCAGTCTCCAAGTCCCTTTAGCGTGCCCTCCATTCAGCACATCCATCTCGACCGCAGAATCGGACACCGCTTGCCCTAGTGGTCAGCAATTACAATCTGTCAAGTGGGTGCTTCAGATTGGCAGAAGGGGTACACTCTACCATTTGTGATAACACCTCAGCCTCTCCCGCCTGCCCAAGAATGGCTGACTGGGGGCCATCTCTCCTTCTTCCATCTGAAAGTGCATGCTCTTTTGGCCAAAGGAGCCATCAAGAGGGTTTCCCGCACCAGAAGTAGGGCATGGTTTTTATTCCTGCCACTTTCTGTAAAAGTTATTTACAACAAGGGGTGGTGAGGGACAGAGTCCATCACCACCCCTTGTTGTAAATAATTTTGTCCACCCTAAGCGTGGAAGGGTATACTCAGATGTGAGTCCCTTGCTCATTGCACCATCAGGATTCAAGCAAGCCGGGCCGAAGACGGCTGTAATGCCAGAAACCGGTCCCCGGAAGCTTGTTTCCTTCCCAGTGTAAGAATTGGCTTTTGTAGTCTGGTCTGCCCTGTTCCCATGATGCACTGGGCCAGGGACAGACTAATTTGCATACAGCCAGGTTCTGAAACTGGGATGGTGCAATGAGCTAAAAAACGGTGTTGGATCTAGCCCTGATCTTTTGACTGGGTGAGAGTACTCTGCTTAATTCAGAGACTCTGTCCATCACCACCCCTTGTTGTAAATAATTTTGTCCACCCTAAGCGTGGAAGGGTATACTCAGATGTGAGTCCCTTGCTCATTGCACCATCAGGATTCAAGCAAGCCGGGCCGAAGACGGCTGTAATGCCAGAAACCGGTCCCCGGAAGCTTGTTTCTTTCCCAGTGTAAGAATTGGCTTTTGTAGTCTGGTCTGCCCTGTTCCCATGATGCACTGGGCCAGGGACAGACTAATTTGCATACAGCCAGGTTCTGAAACTGGGATGGTGCAATGAGCTAAAAAACGGTGTTGGATCTAGCCCTGATCTTTTGACTGGGTGAGAGTACTCTGCTTAATTCAGAGACTCTGTCCATCACCACCCCTTGTTGTAAATAATTTTGTCCACCCTAAGCGTGGAAGGGTATACTCAGATGTGAGTCCCTTGCTCATTGCACCATCAGGATTCAAGCAAGCCGGGCCGAAGACGGCTGTAATGCCAGAAACCGGTCCCCGGAAGCTTGTTTCCTTCCCAGTGTAAGAATTGGCTTTTGTAGTCTGGTCTGCCCTGTTCCCATGATGCACTGGGCCAGGGACAGACTAAATTGCATACAGCCAGGTTCTGAAACTGGGATGGTGCAATGAGCTAAAAAACGGTGTTGGATCTAGCCCTGATCTTTTGACTGGGTGAGAGTACTCTGCTTAATTCAGAGACTCTGTCCATCACCACCCCTTGTTGTAAATAATTTTGTCCACCCTAAGCATGGAAGGGTATACTCAGATGTGAGTCCCTTGCTCATTGCACCATCAGGATTCAAGCAAGCCGGGCCGAAGACGGCTGTAATGCCAGAAACCGGTCCCCAGAAGCTTGTTTCCTTCCCAGTGTAAGAATTGGCTTTTGTAGTCTGGTCTGCCCTGTTCCCATGATGCACTGGGCCAGGGACAGACTAATTTGCATACAGCCAGGTTCTGAAACTGGGATGGTGCAATGAGCTAAAAAACGGTGTTGGATCTAGCCCTGATCTCTTGACTGGGTGAGAGTACTCTGCTTAATTCAGAGACTCTGTCCATCACCACCCCTTGTTGTAAATAACTTTCTGTAAAAGGACAGATGCCTCAGCCCTATGCTAAAACTGTGCCCTCTACACTTCTTTTGGAGGAAAGAGATATTCAAGTACTCATGTTAGCTTAGGTTCTGTTTGCCCTGGATCCCGGAGACTGGATGGTAGCGCAGGGCCTGCAGGACACTCAGTTCCACATCTCTGTCCCGCCTGCCCGCAGGCTGTACCTGTGGTTCACGGTGGACCACAAGCATTTCATGTTTGCTTTTCTTGCCTTTGGCCTCATCAGTGCCCCTTAGGTGTTCACGAAACTGATGGCTGTACTTGCAACACATCTGCAGAGGTCAGCGGTTCCTGTCTTCCCCTACCTTAATAACTAGCTGTTGAAGGCAGCCTCGCCCCAGGTAATTTAGTTGCCCTCATCCACACTATGGAGAGCCTTCTACATTCTTTGGGGTTCACTTTCAACATGTCAGAGTCACACCTCACCCTTTGTCAGACGCTCCTTTTCATCAAAGCCGTTCTGGACACAGTGCAGATTCATGCCTATACTCTAGCGCAGCGAGTCCTTGGGATATTCAGGCTACGATTCCAATCTTTAGGCCCCTATCCTGGCTTGCTGTGAGACAGACTCTGAGGCTGTTGGATCTTATGGCCTCCTGCTGGTAAAGCATTCCCGATTACTTATGCAGGCTCTCCAATGGCATCTGATGTCCCAGTAGGCACAGCAGCAAGGAAATCGTTGCAACCTAGTTCAGATATTAGGAGGGAACTGCGAAATATCTCCAGTGATGGCTGACAAACAACGATTGGGTCAGTGACAGCTCCCTCTTCCTTCCCTACCCAGAGTTCACAGTGGTGACAGATGTGTCACTCCTGGGTTGGGCCAGCCACCTGGGAGAGATGGAGATCAGAGTACTATGGTCTCTGACTGAGTCTCAGCTCTACATCAATTTGTTGGAGTTGAGGGCTATTCGCTTGGCATTAAGAGCCTTCCTTCTGTCCATCAAGAGAAGGCTGGTTCAGGTGTTCACAGAAAACACTTCTGCCATGTGGTATTGCAACAAACAGGGCAAGTGGGGCCGTGGACCCTGTGCCAGGTTGCTCTGCACCACCAGACTTGGCTGGAGCACAAAGACATTTTCCTGGTCGTTCAGCACCTTGCGGGCTCCCTGAACACCTAGGCGGACAAACTCAGTTGTTGATACATCACTGATCATGAAAGGCATCTACATCGGAGGTGGTGCGCAGTCTCTTCCAAAACTAGGGAGAACCCTGGCTTGAGCTGTTCACCACCACTGAGAACACGCAATTCCAGCACTTCTGCAAGCTGGAGTTTCCAAAGTGCTCCCGTTTGGGGACGCGTTACGCCTAGAGTTGAACTCAGGACCTCTGTAGGCCTTTCCGCCGATATCACTCCTGCCCAGGATTCTCAAGACAAACCAGACTAATTCGGGAAAGAGAGTATGGTATCCCAAACTCCCAAGCATGAGCATTTGTCCTCCGGCTAGGTGGCCTCTTTTGGAGGACCTCCAGTTACAGCAACATGGAAGGGTCTGCATATAAAGCTGCTCCTGCTACACCTTCATGCCTGGAGATTGAGCAGCGACAGTTGAGGGTTTTCAATCTCCCTCCCGAAGTTTGTGATGTCATCTTGGCAGCCAGGCGTTCATCCATTAAAACTGTCTACTCCTGCTGTTGTAGATGTTTGTGGCCTGGTGTTCCTCGTGCCATGTGGACACCCTTTCTGCACCTTCGTCAGAGGTTTTGCTGTTCATTCCATATTTATCCTGAAAAGGCACTGCCACGGGCACTCTTAAGGGTTACATATCAGCTATTTCAGCTTCCATGCAGCTGCCGGAACAACCGTCCCTGTTCCAGTCACGACTCATTTTTTGAAAGATTTATGGAATGTATTTCCTCCTACTCCCTTTACAGTGTCCCAGTTGGATCTTAATTTGGTCCCTACTTACGTCATGTGTTCTCCCTTTAAGCCCCTGTGTTGCTGTTCATTGTAGGTCTTAGCCATCAAAACGGTTTTCCTGGTGGCCATTACATCTGCCAGGAGGGTCAGTGAGCTTCAGGCTCTATTGGTTCACCCTCTTTACACCAACGTCTTCCTGGAGAAGCTGGTCCTGCTTCTTTCAACCTAAGGTGTTCACCCCCTTTCATATTGGTCAGAGCATAACTCTGCGAGCTTTCTATGCTCCGCTTCATCCTTCCAAGGAGGAGAAGAGACTCCATTGTTTGCACCCTAATAGAGCTATTGCCTTCTGTATTGATTGCACCAAAGACTATCAGTGGACAATCAACTCTTCATTAAGGTCACCTGAATGAAGTAGGGTAAGGCAAACGGACCATCTCCCGATGGATAGTATTGTGCTTAGAAATATGCTACGCATTGGTGAAAAAGCAATGCCCTGAGGGATTGCAGGCTCACTCCCCAGGGCTAAGGCTGCCACTACTGCTTTTGTGTGAGGGGGCTGCCATGCGGGCGTCTCTCCACATGTTTATTAAGCACTACTACATGGACAGTCAGGTTCGTTGTGATGGGCATTTCAACTTTACAGCCCTTCAGGACATTTTTGTTTCAGCTAGTTCACAGACCTGCCTCCAGGGAGGGATTGCTTGGGTATTTAGTCTAAGGTGAGGAATTAACGGTTAAATGTCTCTTTCAGTAGAACAAGCTACTTACCTTTGATAAAACTTTTTCTGGTAGAATCTCTTTCTAACCTCAGATTCCTCACTGATCCTCCTTTCCTCATCGCTATGCGAACTGGCATCTTCATCCAAAAGATCCTGCTAGACCCTGCATTCTGGTCAAAACAGAAACATTGGGTACGTTGTTCTGTGTTTTGGTGCGGAAATAGTCATGAAAGAAACTATTGTCAGCGTGCCGGAGTGGAGCCTATATGGGCACTGCGACGTTACTTCCTGTGTGGAGCCAAACAACACGGCACTCAGAGGTACTGCTCAAGATTTCCCAGTCCAGTCTGACATCTGGGGAATATTCTAAGGTGAGGAATCTGCGGCTAGATAGAGTTTCTACAAAAAAAGGCATTACTGAAGGTAATTAACTTTTTTTTGTGTTCGGAGCCAGACGCTGCTCAGCCAGGGACTGGCCAGTGAACACAAAAGGGATACCCTGTTACCTCATTTTATTCACTAGCAGCAGCAAATGCGGCAATTTGTTTTCCAACCAGGAAACTATTGTGGCAAAGGCAACTATCGTGGCACAGGCCAGCTTTGAGGATTTGTATACTTTTTATTACTATGTAATATGAATTTAGCTGAAAAAAGACAAATTTATATGTAATTTAATGGAATAATCTGATGAATACTGTTTTTGTACCTGTGTCAGATTTAGCGTCTGATTTAGAGTTTAGCAGACGGGTGCTCTATCACAAACTTGATGGATATCGCGGCTGCCTTATTACAAGTGCATTAGTATGTAATGAACTTGTAATAAGACTTGGCTAACTCTTTTCTTTCTAAAATCATTTCACCTCCTTCACCTTTCCTCTCCGCCTTGTTTCCTTTAACCCACCCTTCTCCTCTTCCACCTGCTTCATTCCTTTCCTTTTTTTCTTCACTTCCTCATTTATTTCCTGGTTGCCTCCTCCCTTCATTTTAATGCTTCCTCGCCTTCCTTTCTTCAACTCTTCTTCATTTCTTCTTTCCTCACATCTCTCGGTGCTTCTGTTGCTTCCTCCCTGTGATGTTTTTCTCCTTTTCCACCAATTAGTCTATCTGTATACTTCCCTTTATTCTTCCCCTGTTTCCTCCCTCTACATATGCTGCCATGCTACCCCTCCTTCCATTTGTCTAACTGCCCATCTAGCCACCCATATCCCTTTCTTGTTCCCTTGCTGCATTAACCACTTGTGTTACTTCCCCTCTTTCTTTCATTTTGTCCCTACTCCTTCCTTTTCTCCTTGCTCTTCATTCCTTTCCTTAGTTTAGTCCCCATCCTAATCCTTGTGTTGTCTCCTAACCCCATCTTTCCACCATTAGTCTATTTCTGTCTCTTCCTCAGCCCACTCTTGAGTTTCTTGTCCTCCAATCCTTCCACCCTTATTCTTTTCATGTTTAGCCCTTCTGCTCACCCTTGTTTTGCTTGTTCCATCCATTCTTCCATCCTTGTCCCTTCCTTCTTTCCTCCTAACACTTTGTTGCTCACCCCCCACTATGTTTCGTCTTTCCCATCCTTCCACTCCAATTAATTCTTTCTTCCCTCCCCGCCTTCTGTTCTTCGACTCGCTCTCTCTTCCTCCCTTCTATTATTTCTCTTTTATTCTTTGCCCCCTGCCCATGTATTTCTTCACTTCTCACTCTATTCTTCTCCCTACCCCCATCTTCCTCCCACTCAAAAAGTACTTTATTCGGTTAAAAAGAGAAAATAACCATAAAAGTAGCATGTAAGGTGCAATTTACAAGAGGTCGAGTAAGTATTTTTCCTTTAAAATCACAAAATAAGCAGAACAACAAAATTAAATCCATATCAACAATATTAAATTCATATACACAGTAAAAAAGATCAATCCATTTGCATTGATTTACGACATTTAAAAGCCAAGTTTAAAAATTCTGCAATAGAGGCAACCATGAAAACAGTATCCATTTTCTGGCACTCTGTAAACGCTAGGCGGCATCTGTAAACATTTAGATCTTTAAGAATAGGAATGATAAGTTTCTTTCGAAGGAAGGTATAAAATTTACAAAAGAATAAAATATGTATATCCGATTGTTGGGAAACATCATCGCATGGACAGAAACATAGGTCCTTCAACCAACAATTCATCACGGGGAAAGACAATGTCCTAAAAACTATATTCAATCTAAATCGGGTCAAAAGGTACCGTTCATGATTAGACATATACAGTGAAAGATATGGCTGCAAATTCTCTCCACATATAATATCCTGGTGGGCAGAGACAGTCTTTTTCCTTGCCTCCATTATATTTCTCTTTTCCTTGAGGTAGGTCATGCACAAGTATTTCAAATCTTTTCTGGATATACATTCCATTGATTGTGGATCCTCAAAGTATTGGGGGCAATTTATTTTTTCAAGAAAGTCTCTGACATAGCCTATCCATTTGTAATCCCTGACATTGTCCAATCCCATGGTATCCTTAAGAATGGCACGATTAACCACACATTCTTCATTTGTCCAGACCCTGTGCCAAAGAAGAACTGGCTGAATTCTAATAATGTCGGTGACATAAGGTATTCCCAATTCAACATGGCATATCATTGTTGCAGTACTTTGGGGTACAGACAATATGTAACATAAAAACTTATTTTCCAGGATTTGAATTGGGGTGATATTTGAATAACCCCATAATCCTGCCCCGTAAATAGCTACAGATATACAAGTTGCATTATAAACGGTTAAAATCTCTTTTATGGGTTTTTTACCTAATTTCTTCATAAAACATTTTAGGGCCATAATAGTCTTAGAGAATAACAGAGATCTGGCATGAATTGCTGTTGTCCATGAGCCGCTTTCATGAAACAGTATCCCTAGATAAGGGAAGGTGGGGGTCCTTTCTAAGGGATTGGAGTTCACAAAAATTTGCTTCACATGCTTGTTTGTTCTGGACCCGCAGTACATAGATAAAGTTTTGGAACAGTTAATTCTTAAATCTAAATCAAGCATAAAGGTGTTAAAGGCTGTAACCAAACTCTGTAAAGCCATTGGGGTTCGCGCCATTAGGACAGCGTCATCAGCGTACATCAGTGCCGGGACAGGCCTACCTCTCACCATAGGCATGTCCCTGCCCTCCTGCACGAGATGCTTTTCCATTCCATTTATGTACAACAAAAATAAGAAGGGGGCTAAGACGCACCCTTGGCGCACACCCCGACCAATCCCAAATTGTCTACTGCACTCACCATTTTTCCCAAATCTGACACTGGCAGTGGCCCCAGAATAAAGCTCTCTCAGAAAACATATAATGGCATTGTCTACTCCCAAGTCAGCCATAATTGACCATAGCTTAATGTGTGACACACAGTCAAAGGCTGATGATAAATCCTCCCACTCAAGGCCCAGTACACTAACATCTGATGGCTGATACTTTTCTCCTTCCACAGATGCCGGAGGAGCAGGCCTTCTGTGTGCTTGTGAAGATCATGTATGACTACGGTTTGCGGGATCATTACAGGAACAACTTTGAGGACCTTCACTGCAAGTTCTTCCAACTGGAGAGGCTGATGCAGGTAAGACCTAATCCATTCATATGTGAGAGGCGTATGAGGGGCGTATGGTGGCTCCTTCCAATTAAAAAAAACGTGCAACCACTCCACCAATAGCAACGCTGCCACAGCTAAACAATAACATCCACAGGAGCTGTTCCAAAAATCCTAACCCTACGCCAGTGGCACCTCCACCTACCAGAACACCACATTCTTCCATTCTACCATTCAGACCACTGTTTAAAATCCAGCCTGTGAGAAGTTAGCCTAGCATATGATGTCCACTAGTTCTAGTGGGCACCTTGCACCAGTCTAATCGACCCTTATTGATGGTGGTTGTAAAGTCAACCTTATAGAAAGCTATCCTAGGGGTAGCAGTGACGAGCAGTCTTCAGGCTAAGACTTCAGAGAGCGAATTAAGCGAGTTGTTTTACCAATTATAATCCCTTGATTACCAAATGAAAGCACACCACACAAGGTATGTAACAAATATATATGTATTTATTCTAAACATAACCCCTCTGCACTCTTTATGAGGTCAGAGGTAAAAGTACAATACAAGTTACTTAATTGGCATACGATAAGTTGCACAGTATACGTTTTGCCCTAGGGGCCTTACAAACCATATACTAAAATAGTGGTATAAGAACCACGTGAGAATTAGAAAGCAGGCCTGGGGCCTGTGGAATCGCTGGGCTACTCTAAACAACCAAAGGTTAGGAAGTAGGAGGCCCACGAGAGCCGCGAGCAGTGACTAAACAGCTGCGGGTTACCATTGACTTTCTATGGGAAATGAACAAGTTGCAAATTTACAATTTAAGGACATTTTTAAATAAACTACGATGAAACTCTTTTGGACTTAGACACTAGGAGGGCCAATACCCTCGAGACTACCAGAGTACTCGTTTTACCTCACCCACGGAAGCCGGGTGCATAGGTCTCTTTTGGTGTCGGGTTTCGTTGTCGATTTCAATGGAGATCTGCAAAGAAGTGCTGCAGGCGACCAGAGGAAAAGTGTCTGGGTGGATCCAAGGGTGGATCGAAGGTCTGTAGAACCTGAAAGCAGAAGGGACAGAGTCTGGGTCACTTGCCAGTGACCAGGGCGGCGATAGGAAGATGCCACCAGATGTCAGGTGATTTCAGGTGAGGAGGTGAAGCTTGTCTCTTCAGCTACGAGGACCAGGAGGCGTCGACGATGACCAGGAGCTGGATTCGAGCTGTCCCACGGAGGATCTAGATGACTGCGGTGTCGGTATCTGGATTGGACCTAGCAAGCCTTGGCAAACGCAACCCACTCAGGACGTTGAGATGGGCTTCGGTGCAGACCAGCAAGGTCTGAGGAACTTCTCCTTTGCAGGGAAGTTGGAGCAAGCCCTAAGCAACCAGGAAAGCAAGTTAGATTCAAAGAAAAGACTTCGGGGGGCTCATTAGCCAACAGGCAAGGAACCGCGAAGACACGTCAAGCTGAAATGCAAAAGCGGGGCTTACGGGACACTCGTGGAGTGGGGGCCTCTGAGCTTCGGTGCAATTGGTGCTCGGGTCTGGGGCTTCAAGCACCCCAATGCACAACTTCGAGATACCTGCAGGCCACAGCACTGGTGTTCTAAAGGCAGCCTTATTTCGAGTCGACCACAGGGCTAGTGGTGTGAATTCGGAGACCTTGCAGCGGTGTTGAGTACTATTGCCAAATATATTGAGGCCTGTGTATGCATTTTGAATGCAAATGTGTTGAATGTACTCATATGCATGATATATGTGGGACAATACCATATACCCATTACCGGGTTTGGCCCATATGTGGGCAGTCCTGGCAATGAGTATATGGTATGAAAAATACTCACCTGTAGATTGCTGCACACAGGGTCATAATCCTCAGGGTGAAGATCCCGCTGTGAAGGGGGGACCTGGAGAAAGGGAACCATGATGGAATCTGCCTTGAAGAAGAAGAAACGGGTGAATAGGCACCCCAAATTCTTCGTCATCGCCACCATGAAACAGGCTGTTGGAAGAGACATAATGCGCACGACGGTGCAGGTTCCCTATACTGCCCTATGGCGAATGCCTTACCCAATCGCGAACCCGGAGGTTGGTGTTCTGCTGGCGGTCTCGGCGGTCCAGCAGCGGTGTTCGC
Source organism: Lissotriton helveticus (assembly GCF_964261635.1). Taxonomy (NCBI): domain Eukaryota; kingdom Metazoa; phylum Chordata; class Amphibia; order Caudata; family Salamandridae; genus Lissotriton; species Lissotriton helveticus. The sequence continues at coordinate 1,865,128,419 of NC_136057.1, forward strand.
AAAGCCAATCTGTCCAACTCCTAATACGACAGTCGGACCACCGAGCTCTGATACGGCGGTCCGTGGGAACGCCAAACTCATAATAAGGTCCTTGGTTTTTGCCCCACTCTGAGCTCTGACTTTGTTAATTTGGTTATAGAAACATACAAATTCGTAAGAAAATGTAAACTCTTTAAATATCATGCCATGAGAGCCCCCGGCACCAAAGAGTTAATGAGGACTCCAATGACACCAACTCTATGTTTACGATTGGGGACAGCCCTGAACTTTTGGCCTTCAATGAACTTGTGAACAGGAGGGAGCGTGATATACGCCAGGACACCTCCGGGTAATCGACCCGCTTCATAAATGTCATTAACATAACATTACTGTTAATTTGTGTATAGAAACATACAATTTCGTAAGAAAATTGAAACTCTTTAAATATCATGCCATGAGAGCCCCCCCTCCCTCCCCCCGGCACCAAAGAGGATGCCAATGACACCAACTCTATGTTTACGATTGGGGACATCCCAGAACTTTTGGCCATCCATGAACTTGTGAAGAGGAGGGAGAATGATATACCCTTTGAGACTGATTAGAATAACACCTCGATGGCACAGTTACAGCAGCAGCCGTGGCCCATGCAGATAAGAGCGGTGGGTTCCAGGGGCGGGGGGGGGGGGGAGTTTGACAGACGACGAGGGAAAATTAATTATTTCTTTAATTTTCCCTCGTGGTCATCTGTCGAAATCCTCCGGCCCCACTGCCCTACCGCTCTTACTACCTGCACGGGCTGCGTCTGTACGACAGATGAGCTTCACAACAGAGACACACAGTGCCTGTCATCTTAAACCTTCCAGCAAATTTTGTCCACAGTTACCTTGTGGTTATCTTATTGACACATTTCATGAACTGGTAGTGGACGATATCAACCATCTACGTACCTCTTCTAGGAAGAGATGTGGAAGTACAGAGAAACCATGGGGACACAATCTAAATGCTGAACTTCATGTCCATATATAGATCTTTTTGGATAGGTGATGATCATCGGAAAACAGCAGAATAAATCCAGACTGATATTCTGCCCTAAGCTTTAGTTCACCGCCAGCCCTTTGTTAGGACCTTTTTAATACCATGAATTGCTGTGTCATTTTAAGAATCCAGGGTAATTACTCGTGGACTTGGTTATATTAGCATATTATTGGTTGTTTTATCACTTCACTTGAAATGTGTTTTTAATGTTGCAATTAAGCCGGGTGTGAGTGGTATATGTCAGTATCCTTTGGCAAAAGCACTTTGAGATTGTACTGTAGAGCCTACTGAAATAGCAGGTGATATGAACCATTATACGAAAGAAAGCTGATTGACATGTGGGGATGACCCAATTTACCTCCTTTTCAGTTTGACTATTACACTTTAGCTCGAAATCACTTTGAAACTCTGTGGCTTTACCTCTATGCCAACATAACATTTTTTTAACCTGATCCTTGAATATCTTGCCCCTTTTACTCATATTTATGCGTTTACAGTATTTATCTATGATATTGCATCCAGTGGTTTGAGCCATGATTTGCACATGAGCACGTAGTCACTTTATAATTTTTCAACAAATTCACCATACCCTTAGTCACTTTAGTTTTACTGTCTGTAAAACTATAAATGTTAAAATGCATATAACTACTTTGGAGTATATTGTGCAAATTATGACTCCCATTAATTGATGTGGGTCACAAGATGTTCAGTTCAGGGATTGTGGGGTGACACTTGATGGAGAATAGGCATTGAAGTAATTGTTTCACTTCTCTTCCTAACAGAAGAATACAGCGCCTGTCCTTCGCTCTCAATACATTTTGCTCCCTTGATGTGATAGATTATTTAGATGTTATTTTGTTGTAAAATACAATGGAATGTTTCAGACATTGATTATCAACTTATTTGTGAAACTGGAATCCCAGAAACATATTGAATTGTACAGCATATATTAATATCATGGGCCTGATTTGAAGAGAGGCCGGGTGTTTAAAATGTGGCTAATCAATGCCGATATAACTTAGTGTGCATTTTAGTATAGGAGGCTGGGGGCAGTGCAATAGTAGAGGGACATTTTTTTAAACACAGGGGTGAGAGGTTATAGGTTGTCTAAATGAATGTACAAGCCGAATGCGTAGACGCCCTGTTTTTTAATTGATGCACTGAATGGATTAAATAAAGAGGAATTGATTCACCTTGCTGAGTCCGGTTTCCTGAATGGGACGAGACCGGTGCTGAGCAACAGGGTCCAGGATCCCCATAATACTCCAAACAATAGCTGCGTGGCAGAGCAGGTAAGAGCCCGCACTCCAGACAGATATTTTCAAAATAATAATTTATTAGGCTAATAAATTATTATTTTGAAAATATCTGTCCAGAGTGAGGATATAAATATATATAAAAAAAATATATGTATATATATATATATATATATATATATATATATATATATATATATATATATATATATATATATATATTTGGCTCAGTTTCCTCTTACAACGGTAAAAGAATGGCCGCACTCCGTAACTTTTCAGAATTCTTCACAAATTTATTTGTGGATTCAAACAGAAAACAGGACGCGTTTCGGCATCGCGCCTTTTTCCACTGTTATTGGCACCAAATGTTCAACCTTTAGTTAAATAAAGTTACACATGATTCAAAATGATGTCACATCCTCTAGTAAATCAACATAAGAGAAGTACTACAATTTACACTTGATTTAACAGCGGCCATCTTGGAGTGTATTATTTATACTCTTTATAAAAAACAGCAAATTATTAAGCCCTGGATGGGCAATGTACCAATTGAAATCCAAGCTTAATTTCATTGAACACCAAATCGTCAATCCACGCTATTCAAATTCATTAGATAATACATGATTAAACTGAATTCAAATGACAATTAACAACCGCATTACACTATTTACAAATGCTATCTTGGAATGTTTTTTCACACCCAAATTTTTAGGGCAAAAATGATTTTTTCATTGACAAATTAATTAAATAATCCATGATTGGCTGGTCTACAGTCATCAATTTGAATTCACATTGGACTGTATATTTTTTAGAATTCAGGATTTACTTGATTCAATGGTGTCGTAATAACAGTTGTGCAGAAATACGGTGGCATTTGATGGGAATGAGGCTCAGTGAAAGAAACGATTATATTGTTAGCCTATTGATATAAATGTATGGCCAATTCTTCTTCAGTATTGAGCCCTCGCGGAGTCTTGGTTTGAAGATCAACAATAAATCTTGACTCCGGGGGGCGTGGCCAGCAGCATGGTGCAGTAAGACGTGCCTCTGACCGGCTCCCGGCCTACTGCCCAAATCCGTCTTAAAACTGTGTCCAAAACTTCCTGAAACCCGCCTAGCTGCTACCGGAGAGTATGTACTGACCCTGGCGTCCGATTCATCGGCATTAGAGGCGAGAACAGTCCGCACTTGGAGCTGCGCGGGGAACGAGAGTGGCCAGGCAGGCCCGCGACAAGATGGCGACCGGACCCGATCAGAGACATTGAAAGGAGCCCTGCCCAGCGCTGGGGTCGCGCGATCGGCGGAACCCCTCCCCTCCCCATAGACGGGGTCGGGAGTAGCGGACTGGCCGGTGGAGTGGTGATCCGGAGCGAAGGGTCCTTGTCGGACCGGAGAGAGACCTGAAGGGAGGAGCCGCCGCGAGCCGAGACCCGGGGACGGCGGAGGCCGGCTGTGGCGCGGAGCGGCGAGGCGGTGGGGCTGTCTGCTGCCGAAGATCCGGGTAAGGGCCGGGAGCGCCGCGGGACCTGAGAATTTATCCCCGCCCCCCGTTCCATCCTGCAGCGGGGACCCGTGCTCTTGGGGGTGCGGCGGCCGGGCCTGCCGACCTGAAGGAGTGTGGCTGGGCGGGTCGGAGAGTGCTTCCCGTCGCCGGGCCTGATCACTAGAGACCGCCGGGAGCCCTCAACCAGCCAGGGGAGTGCGGCAGAACACTGCGGGCGGGCCCCGACCGGGCCGGAGCTGAGCCGGACGGGTGAGCCCTCCTTCCCCCATTCATTTTGCCAAGAAAGAGGGGGCGGCCTCCGCGACTGTGCCCTGAGGACCCCAGCGAGGGTCTAGCCAGACTTTGCTGCACAACGAAGGAAGAGCCCCGATACCATCAGTGGATCGGTTGGGGGGAGAGAGCGACAACCGCCCCGCTGGGGGGGCGTGTGGGGGTCGTGGGGGGCCCCATCCCCCGCCTCTGACCACTGGCGACTGACCTTTGGCGGCTGACCACCACTGCCGGATTTCAGCTGTTGGCGTACCCGGCTGAAAGTGGGAGGCATACACCTGGACACTCTTTACCCCCATCCTCCCCTCACTGCCTATATAGCCGTTTTGAGTACAAGGGGTGGCTTCTGCTCGTGATCAACATGGGGAAAAGGGACCTGGCCCAGAGGACAGCCCGGCAGGAAACCATAGACAGCTTTGCGACGGCGCGCTCCCGACGGGAGATGACACCGGCGCCGTCTGGCACCAGCACAGACACGACTATCATCATGGAGGCAATACAGGCCTCAAGGGCAGATATACAGAACTCTAGAAAGGCTCTGGAGACGAAAATAGGCGAGGTGGGAGCGGAGGTCCTACTACTGCGACAGGATTTCAGGAACCTTTCGGAGAGAGTGACCGTTACCGAGTTCAGAATCAGCGAGACGGAGGACTCCCTCAATACACTGAAGAAAGACATGGCGGAGCTGCAGGCATCCCACAGGCAGCTGCTGTGGAGAGTGGATGACGCAGAAAACCGGGCACGACGCAACAACCTCCGCTTCGTGGGTTTTAGGGAAGGTATTGAGAAGACCGACGTTGCGGCGTTCCTCCGTGACTGGCTGACAACGACGTTCCCACAGGCCACATTCTCGAACTGCTTCATAATAGAACGGGCACACAGGGCCCCCGGAAGGAGCCCCCGGAAGGAGCGAGGCCGAGACCGATCATTGCCCGTTTCCTCAACTTTGCCGATAGAGACCTCATCCTGAGGGAGGCGAGGAAAAAGGGGGAACTTAGACTGGAAAACGCTAACATTATGATTTTCCCGGACTATAGCCAGGAGGTGCAGAAACAGAGGCGTTCATACGACTCAGTTAAGGCGAAACTGCGCGACATGCAAATATCCTACATGCTACTCTTCCCGGCTAAGCTGAAGGTTCTGTATAAGGGAAGATCACATTTCTTCAGCCGCCCGGAGGAGGCCTGGCAGTGGTTGGAGGAGCGACCCCTGCTCCGGGAGGCAGAGGAGGAGGGTCGTAGGATTCGCTCCGAATTGGCGGCGGCCAACTTCTGGAGAAGCCCGCCCAAGTCACAGCGATCCCACATCCCGAGGATGCAACGTCACACTCCCTCCCCACTGAATTCGAACCACCCCACATCAGCCGGAGGAGACCGAGATCGAAGTGCCACCACGGCGGGGGACCCGGCGACGGGCAACGGCTCTGGCAGCAGGAGACACGACACCGTCGAGGAGATGGAAGACGTGGCCAGTGCGCGCTCATCAGAATCCGAAGAACCACATGATGACTCTCTACACCCTCTGGTCGCGGCGATCCGAGAGATGGAACAGGGGGCTACTGGAGGCGCAGAAGATGGCGGCCGGGACTCGCAGGACTCCCACTCGTAGGGAAGTATGGAACTGGTATCCGGAACGGCAGGAGAGCCACTGCCGGAGACACGCAAGTTATAAACACCACTTTTTGAACTTTATTTTTGACATTGGTGCTCTTTGATTGACTAGGTACCTCTATCTAGGGCCCGAGAGGTGGCGGGGCAAGCCCGGTCCCTGGTTTGACGATCACTCTGGCAGAGGCCTAGACTGGAGCCCTAGCGTTCTCTTAGTTGGGGTGGTTTGTGGGAGGGCGATAGACCTTTTCCCCCCGAGAGTCTCGTGCTTCTGGTTACAAGTATGGGACGGTTGGGAGGACAAGGTGGAGTGGGGGCGGGGGCGACGGGGGAAGTTTGGACAGTTTGTTGGGGGGGACATGGGGGAGGGGTGGGTGGACTACGGTTGGTTGTTCACAGTCATGTTTGCTGCTGCAGTTTTCTCTGCTCCTGGATTAGGAAACACTCACACTGTCACGCTACAACATCAGAATGGCAAGTACACTAGATCCACAAACGAATGACCCTTCCGCACTCAGTGCCCTGACCTGGAATGTGAATGGTCTAGGTAACAAGATCAAGAGAGGGCTGGTAAACGCATACATTAAAAGGTTAGGACCTGACATCATATTTATGCAGGAGACACACCTCAAGGGGTCCAACTGCTCCTTCATTGCTAGGGGGAGATACAAAGTGTTGGCCCACGCGGGATACACTTCAGATTCCAGGGGAGTGGCCATTATCCTTAAGACAACCTTTCCATTCAGCATCACACGCACGTGGGTAGACCCACAGGGTACCTGTGTTGGAGTGCAGGGGAGATGGCGTAGACGCACATACACACTGGTGTCAGTATATGCCCCCCCCAAATTACAGGCTACTGCACTCAAGACGTTGGCAAATATACTTCTAGAATCGGCCGATACCATTCAATTGGTGGGCGGGGACTTCAATGATGTCATGGACAGGAAACTGGATCGCACAGGGTCGACGCAGGCTAAGATCACCCAGACACCACTGGCTCAGATGATTTCCACGAATGGTCTCACTGACGTTTGGAGGTGGCTACACCTGGGGCAACTTACATACTCCTTTTATTCGGCCCCCCATAAGACGTTCTCAAGACTAGGCTATATCTTTATGTCCAGACCAGACTTAACCACGGACTCTACTGCTGAATACAGGGCGAGGGGAATTTCGGATCACTCGCCTTTACTGATCAAAATAGGTCACAGACGCTACACACCGGGGACCACCTGGCGTCTGGACACCTGGGAACTTAAAAACCCCGTATTCCTGAAGGGGATGCGGACCGATTTGCGAGTCTACTTGGCTGACAACGAGGGAACGGTGGACTCAGGAGTAACCCTCTGGGAAGCCCTGAAACCGGTTATGAGAGACAGGATAATGTGTAGAACTAGAGAGGAGAGGGAAAAACTTCAGGGAGTAGTGGCGGAGGCCGAACAGACTATCGTGGATCTTGAAAGAGACCACCTGTGCACCAAATCCCCTTTAGTGTTGAGAAAACTGGTAGATGCACAACGGCTTTACAGGGACTTAGTGACGAACGAGGCCAAGACACAAAACCTGGCAACCCTTCACCGTTTATATGACGTGGGGGACAAATCGGGCAGACTCCTAGCGTGGCTTAGCAGGAAGGAACAGGCGGCGCGGTGGATAGAACAGGTTAGGGATGCGAGCGGGGGCCTTGCCAGTCAAGACGCGCGCATCGCGGAGGCCTTCGCTGTTTACTACGAAGGTTTCTATGCAGCGAGGGACTTCGGTTAGAGCGATGATGCTCTCCGGTACATGAGTCAGGTTGAAGTCCCATCCCTGGACCCGGAATCAGTCAAAGCCCTGGACGCTGACATTACGACAGACGGGATTTCATTAGCAATACGTAAATTGAGGCCTGGAAAGGCCCCGGGCCCCAATGGATTCCCGGCAGAATTTTTTAAGTGTACGACGGACATCCTTGCTCCGCACTTGAGAAACCTCTTCTCGGGTTCCTACCGCGATGGGAGACTCCCCGCTGACCTCTCTGCGGCAATAATCGTCCCCATCTATAAAGATGGTAAACCGAGAGAGGAATGCTCATCCTACAGACCTATATCCCTCCTCAACACCGAGGTGAAGCTCCTCGCGACTATCTTGGCGCTCCGGCTACGGACGGTGATACCGGATCTGATTCACCTTGACCAAACCGGCTTCCTCCCTGACAGAGCCACAAAATTCAATCTCAGACGAACACACAACTGGCTTCAGGAGGTCAGCGCAAGAGAGGCACCGCATTGGTTCCTCTCCCTTGATGCGGAAAAGGCCTTTGATGCGGTTCATTGGCCGTTTCTGACAGGGGTACTAGAGAAATTCGGCTTCGGCCTCAAATTCCGAGCCTGGGTTCGTCTCCTTTACACTGCACCGCGAGCCAGGGTAAGAGTGAACGGGAGCAAATCCCGAGAATTCCGGATCCAGAGAGGGACTCGCCAGGGGTGCCCTCTGTCGCCCCTTCTCTTTACACTCACCATTGAAATCCTGGCGGCCAGGGTCCGGCAGAACACAGCAATTAGCGGTTTCAGACTAACGAACGCAGATACGGCCCAGGAAAAGTTGTCCCTTTATGCCGACGATGTCCTCCTATACATCACAGACCCGGAGACGACCATCCCGGAGCTATTCCGAGAGCTGGAAAATTATGGTGCCCGGTCTGGTTATAAAATTAACTGGCATAAATTGATCTTATATGACCCAGGGGGAGGTGGACGTTGGACGACACTGCCCCAACAACTAATAACTACTACGGAGGGCTTCCAATACTTAGGGATTTTTATCACCCTCGATAAGGCACTCTCACTCCAGCGAAATGTAGATAGGGTTACACAGAACTCGACCGCAGACATGGAAAGATGGCGACGCCTGCCACTCACACTCTTAGGACGAGCTGCCCTCTATAAAATGGTTATACTTCCCAAATACCCGTACGCCCTTCAAAATGAATATTATTCCCTCCCAGATACACTGTTCAACAGACTACACTCGGATCTTAGGGCATTTCTGTGGTTAGGAAAGCAACCTAGGATAGCGCTGACCACGCTTCAGAGACACCAATATAGTGGCGGTATCTCACTCCCAAATCTGGAAGCTTACTACTGGGCGGAACACACGACCCCAATTAATGAATGGCTCCACTTACCGGTAGACCATCCCACCTATGCCCTAGAACGACACACACTGTCCATACACAACCTGTTGCACTACTTGTACGGAGGGTCGACGCAGCGCAAACTACTCCCGGCTACCCATACGACACTACGAGCGTGGAATACAGCAATGAAACGCACGGGTTGGGACAGGACCCCCACTCGTCAGACACCCCTCTGGCATTGTGCGTGGCTGCGTGAGCTACACAAATTAAAAGGTTTCAAACGATGGGATGACATTGGTATCTCCACCATCGGTGATGTTATAGCCTGGGGAGAGCTGAAGTCCTTCCAAACAATGAGAGCTGACTATGGCCTGCAAAGCTCGCAGTTGTTCAAGTACACCCAGTTTAGACATGCGTGGAAAGCGCAACAGATACACCTGTTAGAGTTGCCGGAGTACGCTCCGCTAGAGGGGCGGCTCCTGCAGGAGAGGATCCAGGGGAAAGCAGTCTCACTTACGTATAAAACACTAACCAACAATATGCTGGGTGACCTGGCAAAGCTTAGAGATACCTGGGAGAGTGAAGTGGGACCACTAGAAGATTTAGACTGGGAGTTAGTACTGATGCACCCCCGGGAGGTAGCGATAAAATCAAGGCTCCGCCTCATTCAGTATAATATACTGCATAGGACATACTACGATAGGGTACGGCTGTATAAAATGGGGAAGATAGAGAACGACAGATGTCTCCGATGTCAAGGGGCTGGGGGAGGCTTTTATCATACACTATGGGACTGCACAGTGATCCAAATATACTGGTCCCAAGTCTTCTCAGAACTACAGGATGTACTGGGAGTCCCGGTGCCGCAGGAGCCGAAGCTGGCTCTATTAGGAATGTCCAATGATGTGGATTTGCCACACCCACTTTTGATTTTCCTGGTCCTAGCACTGGTGGTGGCCAAAAGGGACATCGCGAAACGGTGGGGGTCTCCTACTCCTCCTGACCTGGAAGAATGGAGGCAAGGGTTAGACCTTTATATGGTGGCTGAAAGGGTGACGTACAAATCCAGAGGGTGCCCTAGGAAGTTCCACAGAATCTGGACTAAGTGGAGACAATACCATGGACTGGATGGGGGACTGGGAAATGATTGAGCTTAATGGGGAGTTCTTAGCCCATGTAAGGGTGGGCGGCTGGGGAAGGAGCGGGGTAGGGAAAATTGGAATCTTGATGCATGGTAATTTTCTACGACTATACAGTATACTGCATGTTCACAGTGTGTTCTCCTGGGAGGGAGGGAGTGATATTGGAGGGAGAGGCGCAGCTGCATGCGTGACTATAGTGTTTAGTTCTATACAAGCAAATAAAAATGTTTCCGGGAACAAGTTGGGGAATGGGTGGAAGGGGGGGGGGGAGGAAAATAGAAAAGCAGATGCAAGGACCTCCTCATGAAAAGTGTTATTCGTTTTCTTCCACAATGGATATAGCGCCTTTATGGACAATGTTGTACATCCTTCCGGATGCGGGCCTGAGAGCTTGGTAATGTGTTCTTTCACGTAGTATGCCTTGTTTATCTCAAAGGAGGAGTGTGGATGAATATGTTTATGCACTGTGTATATCTGCAATAAAAACTAAGTTTAAAAAAAAAAAAAACCCCAATAAATCTCGACTCCAATCTCCGCAATTGTAACTCTCTGTTACCCCCCTGATCTTTCAAGGGGATTTGGTCAAGGCAAAAGAACTTCAGGAGATTGCAGTCACTTTTATGCTCTTTGGCAAAGTGTCTCGCAACTGGAGATACTTCGGGTCATTGTGTTGAATAGCTCTAGCGTGTTCTAGCACTCTCTTTTTTACCGGATGGATAGAGCTCCCTATGTAATACAATTTACACGGGCACACTAGACAATAAACACAGAATGGACTTGTACATGTTAGAAATTTGTTGATTCGTCTGACTTTTGATGTACCCGGTATCTCATAGTTGGTAACCTTAGAACTCCCTTTACAGGCTTTGCATATACACACTGTTTTGTATCTTATGTTAAATTAGCCTAATACTAGCCTAATACTGAACACATGTGGGAAACTTAATGATGTTTGATCTTACAACTACTGTCCTTATGAAAGCCAGGCCATTATCAGTCGAAACATGTTGACACTTAGTTGGAGAAGCCACTTTCTACACATCTCATTTTTAGGTCTCGTGGCGTTAACCGCGCGAAAGCGCGGTCTCGCTAGAGACCTATTGTGAGCGACGCAGCTTTCCAGGAGACAGCACCTGGCCACGCGCATTTCCTCTGCGAAGGCGATTTGTGCGGGCCACGCGCACGAGAACGCGCTCGCTGTGGCCAGCTCCTGTCTCCTGGAAAGCCGTAACACACAGCCACACCTCCCCCTGCACGCATGCGCACACACAGACACACACACGAGCGCACCTACACACACGCACCCACACACAAATATAGAGACCCCCGGCCGCCGCCGCCCACATACACACATACACACATACACACACACACAAGCGCACCCCCCTGCCCCCTACAACTAAGCCCCACTTACCGCCATTCTGCACTTCTCCAGCCTCCGCGGGGCTCTCCCTCGGGCATGGGAGCCCCGCTCTCAGGCACTCCTTGGGCGCGTGCGCGGGCTTCAGAAGACGGAAGTCCCGCCCCACGGAAGGTTTCGGTTTCGCTCACGTCTTTCTCCAGGTCGTTAAGGACTATCGCTATAGTTGCTGGAATCGCTGGGGGTGTGTGGTGAGTAGCCTTCATTTCAGACACCTAAAATTACAACCACTGTTGCATATTTTCTTTTCGTCCCGTCTGAGCGTCGAGTCTGTGTGGTGCAAGTAAAGTCGGGGACGTATTGTTGAAGATACCCTATTGCAATACATATTGTTTGTTATGCGACCACAAATGTTGGTATTACTATGAAAAGGAAAATTGCGAACTTCTGTGAGCAGTTACAGAACGTTGTGGTTGTTTTAAGGAGTTTCTGGATGACCGTGTCCAAAAATGAAACCATGGACGCTTAACACCCAATCTCATGGCTTAACGCATTCTGAGGATTATCTGGGAGGGGGCGGTACTGCTAATGTGTAAAGTTGGAGACATTCAGGCAATATTAGTGCATCATAGTCCCGAAGAGCTGTCAAGGGTTGGACAGGCAAGAGAGTACTGCCGCCTGCTATTTTGAATAGGAAGGAGGGACAGCGCGGATTTGGCACCCAGTGTTAATAGGGAGAGACGGATTTGTCTTTAAATTCTTCACGTGAGCATGTGGACCCAGCTCTCTGCCTCATCTCTCTCTTTTTATTTTTTCGGGCAGTTTTTATATAGCGCGAAATTGACCCGAAGGTATTGGAGCTGTTTGCATGAGCACCAGTTACGTTATGTACGGATACATTCGTTATTTGGTAGGCGAAGGGAGATTTTGTGATTTGCCTAGAATTACAGTATGTTGAGCCGAGGCTCGAACCTAGTTCTCCTGTTCCAAAGTCGGCAACTCTGACCACTCGGCCACATCCTTCAGGTGTTCGTCGCTGACAACTACAAAGACATTTTAACCTTCCCCAAGAACATAAACATAGGAGCGTTCCCTAATAGCCTACACGTAATTATGGAATTGATTTATTGTTTTCCAGCTGTACACCCGTTTTTAAGTGGTGGCACTTTAAGAAACCTAAATTAAACCAAAAGACAAAAAAGAATGTTACATAGATTAAATTACTAACGTTCTATGGCTCATTCTCCTTGTTTCACATGGCATTCAGACGTATGTAGATGGATATGAGTAGAGTGTCCTCTGCAGTGATGTATGTGTAACTTCCTAGACACTGATTTTAAAACCTGCAAGAAAATCTCAGTTTTTCATCCTTCTGAGATAAATAGAAAACGTATAGTCTGAGTTGATTAATAGGACCATTGATTTACAGTGAAGCATTATATTAAAAAATACTTTTTTTGTAAATGAAAATAACCATTGTATCAATAGAGTATATAGTAATATGCTTTTAACCTATAAAAAACTCAGAGGTAGTAAAACACGTTGGTTTAAGCGCTTTACAACGACACCATAGCACTCTTCAAAGGCCTTAATTACTCCTGAGTAATGCAGTGTCATGTCGCAGATTATTGGTTATCATTCAGTACGGGCTAAGGATTTTCTGTTGCATTATATGTTCCTTTCAAAAGCAAATTAAGTGACAGGCTTCTCTGTGTGTGAGAGACAGCTGTAAGTGTTACAGTCGCCACTTAATGCTGGTGGAAAACCTTGGGTCTGATTCACAAAAAATATAGAAATCTGCACTACACCATATATTTACATCTACATGTGGATGCAATTTTACTACTTTCTGCAATTAACTATTTCTAGAAGTACAATTGGAAAGTTGCACAAAGCACGTTTCCAGTTATACTTCTGGGCATGTTGACTGACTATTCCGCGCCTCGTGGAATGCAGGGGGAGCCTGCAGAGGGGCGCGCGGCGCTGATAAAGAGGCAGGCTTTTTTTTTTTTTTTTCGTCCCGTCTGAGCGTCAAGGGTGCATCATCAGAGCTGTGTGAATAATAACAGCTGTGAGCCCCGTGCTGAGGTGCATCATCAGAGCTGTGTGAATAATAACTGCGTCAGCCCCGTGCCTAAGGTGCATCATCAGACCTGTGTGGATAATAACAGCTGTGAGCCCCGTGCCTGAGGTGCATCATCAGAGCTGTGTGAATAATAACTGCCGGCAGCCCCGTGCTGAGGTGCATCATTAGAGCTGTGTGAATAATAACTGCGTCAGCCCCATGCTGAGGTGCATCATCAGAGCTGTGTGAATAATAACAGCTGTGAGCCTGTGGCTGAAGTGCATCGTCAGAGCTGTGTGAATAATAACTGTGTCAGCCCCGTGCGTGAGGTGCATCATCAGAGCTGTGTGAATAATAGCTGTGAGCCCGTGGCTGAGGTGCATCATCAGAGCTGTGTGAATAATAACTGCGTCAGCCCCGTGCGTGAGGTGCATCATCAGAGCTGTGTGAATAATAACAGCTGTGAGCCCGTGGCTGAGGTGCATCATCAGAGCTGTGTGAATAATAACAGCTGTGAGCCCGTGGCTGAGGTGCATCATCAGAGCTGTGTGAATAATAACTGCGTCAGCCCCGTGCGTGAGAAGCATCATCAGAGCTGTGTGAATAATAACAGCTGTGAGCAACAGCATACTCTTGCACACACTCTCACTGCTCACCAATTCAAAGTTTGCTAAAAAAAATGTATTCAACGCATTGTCATACACAATGCCAATAACTCAAACTTTAATGCTGCGAGACCTATTGCATTGTAAATGCTTGTTCATACTATGGTGGACAATGCATAAGATTGCAAACTAATAATTTAGGAAAGCTCTGATGGCAAACCTTTAAACATGCGCCCCTTAGAGGGGGGTGTTCTACTACCCCAATAGCATCATGCCCATAATGCATGGGTGTGCACTGTGTACTAATCGTATTCCTCTAGCCCTAACAACCTTTACTGCCACTTTCTCTCTGGCACACAGTTATAACAATACACTGTAGCCTCACACACATTGACTAATTCCCATCAATGCCCATGTTTTGTAGTTATCATCACCATTAGAATGTCCATAATTTTCTAAAGCTAGAGGTGTGGTGCAGCGGCCAGAGCGACTGACTCTGGAGCTCCGGGCTCATGGTTCGATCGCTGGTGCCGGTGGCAGCTCAGCCCAGCATCATGTGACTCTGGCCAGTAGCTCACTTAATCTCCCCGACGTCCCCCACCGCCTTGATACCCTTAGGGGTGATATGTTCACGCTTTACAAATGTGGAATTTATCCCAAAAAATCCAACTGCTTAGTATCTATATGGATAGGGTGCTGGCTATAACACACCTCCAAAATTTCAGCCGAGATTCAGGAATCTTACCTCCCGAACATCTGAGGTCAAAGCACAGGCACAGTTAACAAACTGCATCATTGTTAATTAATATTATGTAAAAGAATTTGGCATAGGCATATTTCCTCTAACATTTTTGCTACTTATGCCTACCATGAACGTATTTCAGAGAGACTGTAAAGGTTTTTCAACTGTACTTATTCATGAAAAACGACAGCTACATTCAATATATCTATGTAATAGGAATTACATTGTGGGATTCAGATTCTGTACAGTGATGTTGTGATTTGCATTTAACATTAGCTAGAGTGATGGCTGTGCATGCAAAAGTCAAGACGGCTGCCATGTTTTTCAAAGTAGTATACAGACACTGGTCTCAGCGGACCGGCGAAGGGGTCAGTAAGAAGGTTTAGTTACTGTGGACAGAGTTGGTGTAGCCTGTAAGTAGTACAATGTAGTGGGGAACAACAGCACATTGTGTCATAGGTGAGATAAATGTTGTCTATGACCACTGCAGGTAAACAGGAAAGGCTGTAAAATTGCTCTGGGAACTCAGGAGCCATGTATGTGCTCTGCTATCACATAATCCCTCAGTGCATCTCTTGGACTTAATTGGCTTATTGGTAGTGTTGGCAAACCAGGTGTGTTAGGTTGCTAGTTGCAATGCCTGACTTAATCTTTAAAAGCTGAAATATGTTTGATTCTGCCAGGTGGAGTGTGATATCCTATAATGTGAGTTAATGGGGTACCACTGAGCAGGGATACCGATGCCCCTAGGACTCACTGGCATTTCTGATTTTGTCCCCTTTCCTTCCAGGAGCAGTTACCTGACCTGTATGTTCACTTCATGGAGCTGAACCTGGAAGCCCACATGTACGCGTCTCAGTGGTTCCTCACCCTTTTTACAGCGAAGTTCCCACTATGCATGGTCTTCCACATTATCGATTTACTGCTGTGTGAGGTAAGTGGTTCTCAACTAGTTTAAGTAATCGGACCATACATGGCATTTGGAAAAAACACTGTATTTGCTCTTCACAATGGTGCCCAAGCAAATGCACCACTCAGAATCACTAATTTAGTTAAGATCAAGACTCAAAACCCACCTGTTCTAAACCAGTTAGTCAAGCATTTCTTTCCTCCCTTGCTTTTGCTGTCAAATATAACTCTCCTGTGTGTTCTTTAGCTTTTAGTATACATGTCTAATTATTCCTTGCCCATATTGTATGTATTAGACCTCGGAAATGTGTACTCGACTTTATAACCTAAACTATGTACCCTGGTCCTAAACTATGCAGCCACTGCCAGACTGACGCACATGCAATATAGAAGCTGTAAACTTTCATAACTGCTGCCATACTGCCTTGTATTCCAACTCAAAGCCTGTACACCTAAAAACAATAATTACTTTTTACAGCACCCACATCAGCAAAATAAACATAAACACTAAGAACGTCTGATCCCCTAAACATGGATAACTGTATTTTATGTGCCTTTATATACAACCGAGGTGCAGTTTCTCCCTGACTTAGCTTTTACAGCCATTCCAGAAGGACATATCTGGCATGTGGAACCTTGTCTTGCACGTAATGTGCATCCCAACCTTGAGTTTTGAGTATTCTTGCAACCTGAAGGTCCCCTTCAGATTAAAACAGAGTCCTACCCAGTCAATGGGGGGGTTGCTTCCTCAACTCATTCTATTGCGTAATTAGTAGAAACAGCTCCACCGCTGGCTCTCAAATAAATGTATCACAGTCCATCTGCACTACAAAAGGTATACGTTTGTCATGCAAAAATCCTTTTCATAGAGTTCAGTTTCTTAACATTATTCTAATAGTGCACCTATACCCGCAGCTCCAGTCAGTTGCATTCACATGAGCCTGGAAAGTGAGAGGTGCGTTGCACTTTATCGTAAAACAGGCAGGTACTGTGCGAGTCCAGGGAATGGGCTTCTTTCTGTGTATCCTCTATAAAGTCACTGTTTTCGAAAAGACAGTCCAAAAACAAAGTGAGGACCATTTTCTCCTTGGGTTTGGCTAGTGGTGCTGGTGTCCGTGAAGGCTGTGTCCTCCGAACTATAGCAACCATAAATGTGACCCTACAGGTTGCTTGTAAAATGTTGGATTTAACTGCCCCCACTTGAGGACAGGGATCTTACTGACACGGGCATAATTCTCCCCCACCCCCCCTGCAGAGCACTAAGCTGATGTTTAGAGACAGGAGGGGGCTAAAACTCTTTCTAAAATTTTCCTTGATGAAGTAACCCCTCTCAACCATATCAAGAGCTCTGGTGATGTATATATTTTGAAGGGTATATCATGCTGTACTGGAGTGTGATATTCTGGCCCCTCCTCCACAGTAAAACAAAAATCCTGCTGGACCTCATACCTGGGACTCCCTTTAATCCACCTTGAGTGTATGTGGAGAACATACAACAAGTTAAAGTGTCCCGTGGAACAAGGCTGTGCAAGATAATTGGCGGATTATCACAGTTTGATTGCTTGAATGAATGGGAGACATATGCAAGACAACTGAGGTGTGCGAAACAGGTGAAGGGAATAGTACGGAATTACAGTGCTTAATTTGCACACCAAAAAATAAAATAAGCGCCAGGGCCCTCATCCGGAGGCCATTGTAGCTTGCTTCATCCATTGCTCTTGGCAATGGTGCCAATGGCAATTCAGGCTATTCCATGGGAGGCAGCTATTAGTCATTTTTAATATGTGTTATTTTAATAATAAACTGTTGTTCGGCTTATCTCCAAATTAGACCGACAACACCACCATGTGACAGCTGTCATAAGTGCCGGTGTTGACAATTGCGGTGCAGAGTGCCGAAACCACTGGCTCAATATAAAACAGGAGTTATAGGAATTTAGACAAGCCAAGAGTGTGCAGAAGACTAAGGAATACTTGCACTAAGACACTTTGGCAGGAAGTAAGACTTTTGTGGCACAGCCTTCGGTGCCACAACAGGAGATGGAGGCAGATCTAATAATAGAGGGACCTTTGGACAGAAAGCCTCATCCCTACAGTGAGACTAAGACATGCGATGAAGGGTCAGAGGATGTGGTCAAAAGGAAGAAAGGTAAGGGTAGGATCAGGAAAAAGTGGAGTGGCACATATCGAAAAGCAATGCCCCAAGATATTCAAAGATGGAGGGAGTTAGCCTAATATTAGCTATAAAGTGGAGATGATTCAGTACTAGTGGTATTATAGGAAAGAGCAATGAATGAGCTGGGGCTTGAGATGGGAAATTTGGGATATCGAGAACATACTGAAGCTCTTTTCTTTGCTCAACGGCACCCTAGTGATAAAGACCAATTAGTAGCCTCATGGGACACTGAATTAACAAATGACTGTGTGGAACTGGGTAAAGTAGAATAGGATAAGAAATAAGCTAGGAGTTAAATAGATACATTGCAATTTTGGGGGGGGAGTGTGGAGCAGCTTATCTGAAGTTCTGGGATGGGAGCTACCGCGTACTCCGCGGCTGGGTCTACTGCATGTATTAGAAGGGGTGGGGGGAAATGCATATAAACGGCATCTATTGTTGTTGGGCCTCACCATTGCCAAAAGGGATGTGGTTAGGGCATGGAAGGATCCCAGAGCGCCCTCAGTACTGGTGTGGAAGAGAGGGCTAGACTTCTGCATGGGTTTGGAGCGTCCGATATTTGAGGCCCGAGGATGCCCAAGGAAACATTATAAAATATGGAAGCGTTAGGCAGACTACAGAGGCCTGTGGCTGGACCCCCCTGTGGAACGGGAGGATTTTCCGGGGACGATATGAAAGAATTGACAAAAGTTGGTGACTGTACACATTTTACTAGATTTTGTATTTGGAATGTGAGATGCTATCGTGCGGCGGGGTGGGGAGGGACCTGGGAGGGGGGAGTTTGGGGCAAGGGGGGGATAAGGGGTGGGAGGGGTAAAGAAGGGGTTTAGATATTGTTGCTTATTCTAAAAGATATCCAGATTGCCAATTGACTGATGTTGTATAAATGCTCGTAGATTTCTCCGGGTTACGGAGTGCTGCGCCTGGTGTTCAATCTTTCAATAAAATCTGTTTTGAAAAAAAAAATAGATAAATTGTATCCAAAGTTACAGGAATGGAGGTATCAGGCAGACGAATGAGAACAAGAGAAAAAGGATGGTAAAAGACAACAAAAGGAAAGTCAAATGCAAAATCAGACAGATGTTACGGTCGTACAGTTACAGCCAACTCGCTGTCTGGAGATGGGTATTCTACAAATAAACTTTGTCCACAAATATTCTAGAGACCGACAGTACCCTTAGTAAGGTTCTTCCTATGAGGGAAGACCCGGGAACTGCAACAAAGAAGTTTCATTATGTTTATACCCCATTGACCAATATGGACTTGTACACTTTTATTAAAGATTTTCCTAATTTACGAGAGAGCCCTAGCGCATAAAATCCAAATGTAGAATAGGCATTACAATTATGCGATCTGACATGGAAAGACCTTGATACTATATTTTCCATAATTATACCTTCAGAACTGTGGGCTAAGGTGAAACTGATGAAAAGGTGCAGTGGCCAGAGGAAGAGCCAGATAGATAGGACAATGGTCCCCTTTTCAAGTACACTTTGGACCTGCCACAAAAGGTTCTAGAATATCTCAAGAATTGCTACCTCAGAAACTTAATGATTGGACTAAAATATTTCAGATAGTACAAAAAAGGTGAATCTGTTCATCGCTATAATGAAAAGATAAGGACGGCTTTTAAATCCCATAGTACGATGAATATAGATGATCTGGGTTCTACTGCTGCCTTAGTGAATGCATTTGTACAAGGATTACAGCCGCCATTAACCCCTTCCATGCTGCCGTCGGCCATTGGCCGACGGCAGTGCTACCTCGCTGGTGCTGCCGTCGCAAATGGCCGACGCGGTCCGCCCGTTTTGCGCAAGTGCAGCATTTCCGCAAAATCGGCGGCGCAGTGGAGGGGTTAAGAAACAACTCCAGTTATTCCTTGGGAACCACTTGATAAGATATTGGTTAATGCTCAATATTGCTTTGAGTTTCAACAACAACAGGAGTACCAACAAGAAAAGCAACAAAAGGATAAAAAAAAACAAGTGGTAACAGCAGTTTAATACCACTAAACGGGACGGGGCACAGGGTTTCAGTGGCAGCAGGCGGACCCAGAGAGGTGGAGGCTTCAGGGGATGAGGAAGTGTTAGAGGGGATCCCCATCCCCCAGTCAGAGCAGTCATATTTGTGATGCTAAGGAGTATTGAAAGAATGAATGTCCCAATAACCCCAACAATTCCCAATCTGGTATGAACCCCCTACTGCAACATCAACCCAATTCCTTTTATGCTTCCCATTCATGGCCTCCGTCGGGTCCTATAAACAGATATTATTAAGACAGCAGACCCCACATCAAATGATGGCCAAAGACACTTAAGGTGAGGGCTACTGAGAAGCAAAGGGGTACCCCGGAGGGCAAATAGGAGTAATAACGCCTGCATTGTCAGATGACAAGAATGGTTCGTATGTTTAAGGAGAGGTTCTAGGTCATAATGTTATGTTCCTCACAGACACTGGTTCCACTTACTACACAATATCAACTAATACTGTTCCCCACTTACCTCCCTCGGGAATGACCAACACCTCTGGGGATTTTAAATGTTGCCCGTATAAGCCCTATTAGTCAACATGTGACAATTACCATTGGTCCAATTACGGACAAACATTCTTTTGTGGTTTCTGGCAAAAGTACCTTTAATTTGTTGGGTCTTGATCTATTGGAAAATATGAATGCTGTTATAAAATGTACACCAGATTGTGTTTTCTGTGAATGCAGTGAAGAATATCCATTTATATCTCACATGTGTGTACATCATACTGAAGTTAAATTTGATGTTTTGGATTGTTTACCTGATAATGCGTGAAACAATATAACTGTTGATGCCTGCGTTTAAAAAAAAAAAAATATGATGTGGAAAGGATATTGAATGATGAGCCTATTCATGTTGTTTTGAAGAAAAATGTTGTGTTGACCCGAGTTCCACAGTACCATGTTTAACCCGGAGGGAGAAATGGGATTGCAGGAAACAATATCAGCACTGGTTAAGGAGGGAGTCCTGGTAGAAACAAAGGGAAGTATTTGTAATTCCCCGATTCTCCTGATGTGCAAACGAAGTAAGGACCCTTCGAAGCCTGATGAATGGGTCTCGTGCAAGATCTAACTGAGATTAACAAGATAGTACAGCCCAGATTTCCTGTGGTGCCAAACCCCATTCCCATTCTTACCACCATACTCCCTTCAGCCACCTAGTCATAGATTTGACAACAGTATTCTTCTTCATTCCCCTACACCCTGATATTCAGTATTTACTTTCCTGTGCCTTTAGGGAGATGCAGTTTTTTTGGACACAGACTCCTCAAGGATATACAGAGTCTCCTTCTATATATTCACAAATATGAAAGCCAGATCTTGATCAATATGTCTAGGAACCCTGGGTGGCATTGATCCAATATGTAGACGATCTTCTTATAGCAGCTGATACAGAATAACAGTGTATGTGGGCCCCTATAAATTTGCTTAACTTCTTAGCAGCCCATGGACACAAAGCATTGCCACAGAAAAGATAGTTTCTTAGAAAACATCTGTCCTATTTGGGCCACCTGATTTCTAAAGGAAAGAGGAGAATATCACCGGAAAGTATCTTTGCATTAATGCAACATTCTGCTTCTGCAACACAATATGAATTATGTTCATTTCTAGGAATGCCAGGGTATTGCAGAAATGGATCCCACATGTTTTCCTAGTTTCTAAACCTTTACAAGACCTTATACACAAAGATGTAACTGACCATGTCCCATGGATGCAGATAGATCAGGAATGTTTTCACACTCTTGAAAAGGCTCCTGTGAATCTCCAGTATTGGTGAATCCAGATTCCACTAAATTGTTCCACCTCTTTACATTTGAGCATGAATGATATTTATTTATTTGCGTGTTTGTATAGCGCTATGAATAGACTCCCGAAGGAGTATCTCCGCGCTGTTGACACCTGGGAAAAAAAGAGCTTAGAGAAGGCCACAGGGAATATAATTTTATAGCCAAAACTTAGTATGAACCAACGGATATATGTTAACATGAGGTAAACAAAAAAGTTTTCAGACATTTTCTGAAATTGAGATGGTTCCTAACTTGTTTTAAGGAAAGCGGGAGGGAGTTCCAGAGATTAGGACCTACCACAGATAGAGCCCTACCTCCTTGCCTAGATTTAGTGATTTTAGGAATGTTTAGCAAAAGCTGTTCACCAGATCTAAGGGTGCGGGTAGGAGCGTATGGAACAAATTTTGTAGCCAAATACTCTGGTCCCAATTCGTTAAGGCCTTTATGGATAATACAGCAGGTCTTAAACTTTACTCGTTGCCGTATTGGCAACCAGTGTAGTTTGTGTAATAAAGGTCTGGAGGGGGACCTAGGAGGTGCATTAAGCACCAACCTCGCTGCTGTATTTTGTACCACCTGTAGGCGGTTGAGAACCTCTTCATTAGCTCCTGCCAGAAGACCATTGCAGTAATCGAGGCGGCTGATAATCAGAGCCTGAACCAAGGTTCTCCTATAAGAATCAGGGAGGAACGGAAAAATCCTCCGGAGGAGACCTATTACGTGAAAACATGTTCCAACCGTAATGGTGACGTGATGTTTCATAGTCAACTCTGGTTCCAATCTGACTCCTAGATTCTTGATTACTGTTTTGGGCTCAGGAACTGGGCCTAGATCGAGAGGCCACCAATCAGGAGACCATTGGACCTTTACATCACCAAAAAGCATCACCTCCGTTTTTCCAACGTTGCATTGGAGGATATTGGAGGACATCCACCTTGCAACTGCCTTCATCCCATCGGAGAAGGATTGTATTATCTCCGGTGTAAGATGTTTAAAAGGGAAGAGGAGCTGCGTATCATCAGCATATGACACTGGGTGGAATCCATAAGCTCTGGTTACATCTGCCAAGGGGGCCACATAGATGTTAAACAAGGTCGGGCTCAGGCATGAGCCCTGCGGGACCCCCTTGGTGATGTTAACCTCCTCCGACCTAAAATCACCCATGGTGACAGATTGGGTGCGGTTGGAGAGAAAGCTTCTGATCCATTCCAGTGCAATACCACCGATTCCACTCTCAGACAGGCGTTCGATAAGGATGTTGTGAGAAATAGTATCGAACGCTGCCGATAAATCTAGGAGTACCAGGATCACAGAATAGCCTTTGTCCTGGTACAGCCGAAGATCGTCTGTTATCGACAGCAAGGCCGTTTCAGTGCTGTATTTTGGCCTAAAGCCTGACTGAGATGGATCGAGGCTTCCAGATTGTTCCAGATAGGTGGATAGATGTTTATTGGAATGCTTTTCAGTGATTTTTCCCAAGAATGGTAAAAGGGAAATAGGTCTAAGATTAGACAAATTGGTCCAAGGAATTGATGAATTCTTCCTGATTGGTCTAACAAGAGCTTTTTTCCAACATTGTGGAACTACTCCAGATGTTAATGATATGCCCTTGCAGTACTCACAAAGGAACATGGGGGTCTTTAGAGACCATGTGCTTATCTGTTTGCAATATTAGACCCTGTAGCCAGAGCACTTCCCAAATGCCTGAGGGCAGCAGCATTTTGAGTAGAAGAAAGTGAGAGTTTGGTTTTGGGAAATACATTAAATGTATTTGTTTCTCATTCTGTTTCTTACATTGCTGAACAAAACACGTACACAGCATTTAACTAATGCCATATTGACTAGATATGAACTGATTCTGTTATCGGCTGACAATATTACTTTGCATCGTTATACTTCTTTGAACCCAGCCACATTGACATCTTTGCTTCTGGAGGATCAGACTTGCATAATTGTGTATTTTGGTGACAGAGCAACAAACTAAAGGCAGTCATTTTATAAACTACCCACAGGAGAAACTAGAGCAGCTTATGCTATAACTACATTGGAAGACGTAGTAGAGACAAGACGAATATAACAATTGTCAGCCCAAGCAGCAGAAATAATAGCCCTAACACGAGCATTTGAGTTAAGTACAGATTTGACAGTGAACATCTATACTGGCAGCCAATATGCTTTTCAGTTTGCGCACAATTTTGGTAGGCTTTACTAGGAAAGAGGATTCCTGACTGCTAGCAGTGCTAAAATAAAACATGGTACCTTAATTGTGCGCCTCCTCAGTGCATTGGGTTGCCCAAGGCTCTGGCATTTATTAAACATGCTGCCCATCAGAAAGTGACTGATGATGTAACAGTAACAATTGCGCTGATCAAACTGATAAAAATATTGCCTTAGCTGAAACAGATACTATGTATGTGGCTCAACCAGAGCAAATGTTGCAAGCAGACAGCAAGGGAAATGTGGATCCCTGTTTGTTACAACATAATGCAACTGAGGAATAAAAGGTTGAACGACAAAAGGAGGGCATCAATGTTGTTGGGATTTGGGTGGGGCCTAACAGAATGATCTGAAAGAAACACGTTTGTGATAGATTCCTTACCTTAGAATTACCCCCAGGCATCAGACTGGATCCGGAAAGTTTTC
Source organism: Lissotriton helveticus (assembly GCF_964261635.1). Taxonomy (NCBI): domain Eukaryota; kingdom Metazoa; phylum Chordata; class Amphibia; order Caudata; family Salamandridae; genus Lissotriton; species Lissotriton helveticus. Next base: position 1,865,152,648 of record NC_136057.1, read on the forward strand.
GTCAGCAGTACCCCTGTGCGTCGGTAGGCGTCGTCGTGTGGCTCCGCATACGTCGCTGGCTTCGTAGTCGCGGAGATGGCGTCGCTGGAGCTACTTAGAGGCTCCCACGCGCGCGGACGGCAGGCCTTTCTTTTTCCACCCCAGCAAGCACAGATCCGGAGAGAGCAGTACCCCCAGTCACTTTTTGACTGTGTTATTTTTGGGACTTTTGTCTCTGTTCTTTGAGTCTTTGACTCCTGGTGTGTAGGAATGCCCGGTTTGCCGACGGCCTACCAGCCCTACCCGGGACATCGGCGACTCCAGCCCAGCTACAGGACTTCCTGTCAGCCATGGCCCGCCTTTTTGGCCCATCAGGCCCCCGCCAGAACACCTTTGGGCCCCCCCGGGTCCGACTGGGGGTCCTCGCTCTTCTTTGTTGCCGACTCCGGCCCGACGTCGTCAATGACTCCGGTCTTGGCACCGCAAGACCCCCATGGATCCATGCATTGATCCCAGCTGATGTCGGGTGGCCTCGTACGACCTCCACCGACACTGACATCTACGGCACCGCCACCGACGTTGGCCGGCTCCATGGCCAACGCCGTCCCCGGCTTCCACCCTTACGTGGAAACGGCGCCGGACCAGTGTCGATCGATGCCGATACCGAATTTCTATCCCTTTCTCCGCCTGCCCGGCAGATAGGGCAAGACTGGGAGGACCCTCTGAGGACCCTCCTGCAGCCCAGTGCGAGTTTGACCCGGACTAGGAAGAGGATTTGGAGGATGCAGGTGACATAGATTTTATTCCAGAACCTGGCTCACTGTCTCTTTCTACTGTGGCTACGGAGGAGGGGGGCACATATTCTGTGGTGTTGCGTAGAGCAGCCGAGGCGCTCCACCTTGAGCTCCCTACGGTGGTCGTCAGGACTAACCTCCTGACAGAAGTGCTCCGTCTAGCGTCTTCCTCTACAGAGCCGCTGCTGCCCTTTAATGACACTCTTTCAGACGTTCTTTTGGGCACCTGATCCTTTCGTGGCCAAAGAAGGGGCGCCCAAACACGTTTGTTTCAGAGCCACAGGCATGCACAGCAACCATCTCAGCGCAGCCGCGGACGTGGGACCCGCTGAGGTGGGTCACGGGGCCAGCGGGCGGGTCAGTCCACCACCTCTCCTGCCGCAACTGCCTCCAAACCTTCCTAGTCCGGTGTTTCAGGCCCACCAAACGCCAGTGGGTGGCAGGATTCGCCATCACCTCCCCTACTGGTGTACAATCACTTCGGAGAGGTAGGTTCTGCAGATAGTCCGACGGGGCTACTCCCTCCCATTCAAGACTACCCCTCCAGCCATGCCACCTCAGTCCCACTGGATGTCGGGGGATCACTTGGCACTTCTTCAGCAGGAAGTTACAGCTCTCTTGGTTAAGGGGGCCATTGAGCGCGTTCCGACGCCAGAAATAGGTCATGATTGTTACGTCCACTACTTCCTGGTTCCAAAGAAGGACAAGGGCCTACGTCCTATCGTAGACCTTCGGAACGTCAATCGCTTCTCCGGAAGGAGAAGTTCAAGATGCTCACACTTGCTCAGATCTTGTCTGCCCTAGACCCGCAAAACTGTTTGGTAGCGTTAGACTTTCAGGACGCTTATTTTTCATATCCCCGTCCTGCCGGCCCACTGGAGTTACCTGCGGTTCACGGTAGGCAACTAGCATTTTCAGTTCACCGTGCTCCCTTTTGGCCTTACCATCGCCCCTCGGGTGTTCATGAAGGTAATGGCGGTGGTCGCAGCTCATCTGGGCAGATCAGGGGTTTCAGTCTTCTACTATCTGAACGACTGGCTGTTGAAGGCGGGCTCGCCCCAGGCAGTCGTTCCCCACCTCCAGACTACGGCAGAACTCCTACATTTGCTGTTCTCCATCAATGTGCCGAAGTTGCACCTGATTCCCACTCAGAAGCTCCTTTTCATCGGAGCAGTTCTGGACACAGCCCAATATCGGGTTTATCCTCCCAAACAGCAAGTCTGAGACATTCAGGCTATGATTCCGATCTTTCAGCCCTTATTCTGGGTTTCGGTCAAGATGACCTTGAGGCTGCTGGGCCTCATGGCCTCCTGCTGACCAATCATGCCAGATGGCATATGCAGGCTCTGCAGTGGGACCTGATGTTCCAGTGGGCGCAGCATCAAGGGGACCTGTCCGAGTACGTCCAGATCTCAGAGGGCTCTGCGCAACAGTTGCATTGGTGGCTCACGAACCAATGTTGGGTCAGCTGCATATCCCTCTCCCTTCCCCAACCGGAGCACACAGTGGTGACGGATGCATCCCTCCTAGGATGGGACGGCCACATGGGACAGGCAGAGATCAGAAGCCTCTGGTCTCCGGCAGAGTCCAGGCTCCATATCACCCTTCTGAAGATCCGGGCGATCCTACTTGCACTGAAAGCATTCCTTCCCTCTGTCAAAGGGAGAGTAGTGCAGGGGTTCACAGACAACACCACCGCCATGTGGTATTGTAACAAGCAAGGCGGGGTGGGATCGTGGACCCTATGTCAGGAGGCTCTGCGTCTCTGGACATGGCTGGAACGTCAAGGCATTTCCTTGATGGTACAACACTTGGCAGGGTCTTTGAACACCAAGGCGGACGAACTCAGCCGCAGGTGCATGATGGATCACGAATGGCGTCTTCACTCGGAGGTGGCGCAAGGTCTCTTTCAACAGTGGGGAGAGCTTTGGTTAGATCTATTCGCCACCGAAGAGAACGCGCAATGTCATCACTTCTGCGTGTTGGAACTTCCAAGGCGGCACTCGCTCGGCGACGCTTTTCGTCACGAGTGGTGCTGCGGTCTATTGTACGCCTTTCCGCCTATACCACTTCTACCCAGAGTGCTGAATAGGATCAGGCGCAACCGGGCCCAAGCCATTCTTGTGGCCCCGGACTGGGCTCGAAGAATTTGGTATCCCGAGCTACTCAGGATCCCCCGGTCCGACTGCTGCTTCGGGAGGATCTTCTGTCGCAGTAGCAGGGGACGGTCCTCCATCCGAACCTGTCCAGTCTCCACCTACATGCGTGGAGATTGAGCGGCGAAAGTTGATTCCTTTTGACTTGCCTCCTGAAGTCGGTGATATCATTCTGGCAGCCAGGCGTCCCTCCACTAAATCAGTATACGCCTGCAGGTGGAACACATTTGTGGCATGGTCCACAGCAAAGGCTGTGGATCCCCTTTCTACCCCTCTTTCAGAAGTCTTTTTGTTCCTTCTTTCTCTGGCCGAGCAAGGCTCTGCTCTGCGCACTATTAATGGCTATCTTTCTGCAATTTCGGCCTTTCTCAGGCTCACTGATCAGCCCTCTCTTTTCAAGTCCCCTGTTGTGAATAGATTTCTCAAAGGCATAACTCACCTTTTCCCTCCGATTCCGTTCGTGATGCCGCAGTGGGACTTGAATCTGGTTATTACCTATTTGGTGTGTGCTCCCTTTGAGCTGCTTCACAACTGTCCTTTTCGTTTAGTGACTTTGAAGACTGCTTTCCTGGTTGCTGTCACCTCTCGTAGGTGGGTGAGTGAGCTCCAGGCTCTTTCCTGTAAGCCTCCTTTTCTGTCGATCCATCCGGACAAGGTTATGCTTCACACTCATTCTTCCTTCTTGCCAAAGGTTGTTACTGCCTTCCACATCGGGCACTCTATCATCTTGCCCACTTTCTTTCCACCTCCGCACCCTTCCAGAGAGGCTCCACCGTCTGGACCCAAAACGTGCGCTCTATTTTTCCTGAATCGCACACAACAGTTCTGGGTGGATGACCAGCTCTTTGTTGGCTACGTGTGGGCCAAGTAAGGCCGGGCTGTACACAAGAGGACTATCTCCTGCTGGGGCGTCTTGTGTATCAAGGCCTGTTATTCTCTGGCTAAAAAAGAACCACCGATGGGGTTGCGCGCCCATTCTACCGGAGCGACAGCAGCTACTACTGCATTGTTATGTGGTGTCCCCCTGAAAGACATCTGTCAGGCAGCCACGTGGGCCTCGCTGCACACTTTTACTAAGCATTATTGCCTTACCAGTCAAGTCTGGAGAGACTGCTTCTTTGGCCGCCCTGTTCTCTGTGACTTTCGAGTGTGATCTTTGTTCGCAGAGCCACCACCGGGGTTGGTATTGCTGGAGTATCTATTCTAATGTAAGGAATCTATCACTAACGTGTTTTTTTCAGATGAACAAGTTACTTACCTTCGGTAACAATATATCTGTAGGAATAGATTCCTTACTGCCCCACCCATCCTCCCCGTTCTGCCAATTGATTTCTAGGGTTAAGGTCATCCCTTTGAGGGCCCTAGTTTCAATGCACCAGTGGTCAATATCTTGCATGGCTCTGCGTTCCTGGCTCAGAAAGTTGTGTACAGAACTGACGTCAGCGCACGTGGGCGCGTCTAAGTAGCTCCAGGGACGTCATCTCGGCGACTACGATGTCAGCGACGTACGCAAAGCCGCATGACGACGCCTACCGACGAGCAGGGGTACTGCTGACGAAAACTTTCCGGATCCAGTCTGACGCCTGGGGGTAATTCTAAGGTAAGGAATCTATCACTAACTAATGTTTCTTACAGATATATCGTTACCGAAGGTAAGTAACTTGTTCATTAGGTTGCCTAAAACTTTGATGTATAATTTGGCTTACCATTCATGGTCCTGCGCATTGGGGATGCAATGCCGTGTGCAGATATTTTTCACAATTTTGGTATAATAAGAACTTTTGAAGGAATGCCAAACTGCATTACATGTGGACTGGTTAACAGTGGTTAGGGAGCACCCACCACATCAGGACACTTTCCAGCTCTCAAAGTGCCTGCCTTTTGAACTTTTGTAAATGGACTTTGTGGCGTTTCCTTTCACAAACAAACTTCGGTATGCACTGGTGGTGGTTTGTATGTTCTCTGGCTGGATTAAGGCTTATGGTACTAAGAAGAACAATGCACAGACAGTGGCTAAGTATTTGCTGAAGGAACTGATCCTAAGATTACGGGTCCCGCGCCGGATTTCATCAGATGACAGTCAACTTTGTGAATAAAGTGGTAGAGTGGGTATATAAGGCCCCTTTGATAAAGCAACAGTTCCATTGTGTGTACTATCCACAGGCAGCGGGTGCAGTGGAGAAGCATAATGGTATTCTTAAAGCAAATATTGTGAATACATATGCAGAGACGGAACTGACATGAGTATATGCATTGCCCATAGCATTTCTAAGTATGCACAGTATTCTGAAGTGTCGCCACTAAATTGAGCTCTAAGGAGATTGTGACTGCCAGATTAATGGCGATATGGTGGTGGTGGGTGGGGAGGTTCTATAAGGCAATGCTATCATGCAGATTGATGATGCAACGCTGGGAGACTAATTCATTGCCGTGACTAAAGGACTGAATCTTTTGATGAAAGACGCCCTGCCCACATCGTCAACGTCTGAAGGACACGGTCTCCAGCCCGGAGGCTGGTTGTCCGCTAAGAACTTTCTGCGCAACAGTGGTCTGCAGCAGGGATGGAAAGGCCTCACCCAAGTCCTGCTGGTTACTAACATAGCTGTGAAATGCCTGGAATATAAAAAGTGGACACACGCCAGCCATGTGAAGAGAGTGCCTTCACTGATGTGTCAAGAACAGGTAGAGCTCATTTCAGATCTGCCACAAGCAGTGCATACTGGCGAGCTCAGATGTAACTTGCGTCAAATTCCTATAAGACAAGCTTCTGAGTCCAATTAACAGTTTTGAAACACTGGACTCAGAGCCTCACATGTGCTGGTAAGCTCTGGAGACCATGCGATTGAGAAGAGTGTGGTGAATAGAGGTAAAAATACAAAACCGAACATACCATCAAAACTTAATAAAAAGTATTGAATAGAAGGAGATATAATTATAAGGAGACATATAAGGGAGCTCAAAAATAGACTATAATGTTTCCTTCTCTTCTTATACTTGGGATTGGTTGGCCCTTTTTCTTGCAATTGCCATTGCGATATAGAAAATATTGGCCCTCTACTGGTAAATAGGAAGTTCAATTTGTAACAACTGTTGCCCTGGCAATAGATTTGTACCAGTATCATCATGCTGTATATAAGGAAAATGTTGCAATACAAATGATGAATGCATAGTATAAAGAAATGAGTGTTTCAAATTGCTGGATATGTATGCAGAGGCCTGCTGAGGGGAAAAAGGGTTCCCATATTTTTACATATGCCTCTACCGTTTAACGCATCACGCTATGCACCCTTAATTTTGGGAAAGAGCAGAAAATAATCGGACCATCCACAATTAAATAGATCAGTTATTATACTTCTGGTTGTATAGAATGCGCTATGTCAGGAAATAAGGAAGAACAATGGTTAATAACAAATACAACACATCAGAGTGAATTCCTGTATTTAAAATGGAATGCTATAGCCCATCCTGTCCAGGTACCTCTGGGATTAATTTGGAGATGAAAGGGGAGCATCTGTTTAGTGAACGAAGGAAGAGCAGAAAGGGGCGATAGTGAAGGTGAGCAGTATTTTAACATAAGCAATACCTCTTCATTAGGCTATCGCTTGTACCTGGGAATATAAGCGTACCTTTTATGCAGAGAAAGAGCTTACACCTTGTTGCCAACAGATTGGGGCGGTTCCTGTTACATAGGATGGATATACCCTACCCTACGAGACCAACCAAAAAAACACTTCCAAAAACATACATTGGAAAATCCTAATTCCATACTTGGGGAAAGTGAAGCCTAGATCAGACAGATACATAGCTCAAGAGACCTAGGAAAAGGGATAATACCGATGCTTGGAGTAGCCCTTAATTCCAGACAAATAAGACAATTGGGTAGATTTACTGTGTTTATGTGTTATTTCTTTTTAAAGAAGTAGGCCTAAACTGGGCATCCATATTTATTGCAAATGCTAGGTGTGTCTCTTCATAACCCTGCTCAAAGCCATGGCTGGTATTCCCTTTGTCAAGTTGACACATTGGATCTGGTGCTCTTCCAAGCTTCCTAGTGTCAGAACCTTTCTAGTGCAAAGTTGTGGGGTTTTCGTTTGGGGTGTATTGTTCATAATCTGAGTGCTAGTGCCACCCTGTTTGCCGGTCTCTTTGTATTTGGAGCAGACCTTTCCCTATCTTGCACTGCTTCTGTTGCTTTTGGTGCAGCCTCCCTGTGTTGTGTCTGATGTTTCCCGGCCCAATGTTGATCAGTTGTGAGAGTCATGTCTCTGCGTCGATTAGTTTTCCCTTCACCTCCAGGGTCATATCTGAGGTTCTCTTCCCCAAGGCCACATGTTCCATAGTCACAGGGGAGCTGTGGAAAGGTTTTGCTGTACAATTGTGTCCAGGGGAGAGTAGGACAGCACCATATACTCACAGGGATGCTCTCCAGCACCCTGGAGAGAGGCGGGTAATGGCCGGGATAGCGCTTAAACCATGGATACTCAAAGTACGGCCAAGGTGCCGCATGCGGCCCTTCTGACCTTTACATGCAGCCCCCTGGTCACCAGCAGTACTGAGCTGCTGTTTACTCGACTCCGCACTAACAATAAAAAGATGCTAAATAAAAATGCAAACATTTATTTAGATGTTAATTTGTGTTAAAGAAAGGTAGTAACTAGGGAGTCCTGCACTGCACAGCTTTAATAACAATCTTCATTTTTAAAGTCATGTTGCAGCAAAAGAGCCAAAATATGATAGTTCTTCAAAATTCAAAAAGTGTTTTTAATTAACCTGCAGAACATTTTCACCTTAGTTTGTCAGATTATATCAGTGCATTGAGAAGTGTTATTTTAAAAGTGATAGTTTTCGAACATGAATTTATAAACATGAATTCTTTCCTCCACCCTAACAATAATGCCAATGGTGATTTAAAGATGCAGATCAGCTGTTATGTGCACTCTTTGGGAGACCTGGGTTCCTATTATAAATGAACAAAGTTATAGTTTATTAAATCAAACACAGGAGAAGGTTTTTGAACGCACTCATTCTTAGTCATTTATTTTGAGGTCTTTTTATTTGTGATAATAAAGAAAAAGGTGGGAAAGTGAAATAAAACCATTGCCTAGCTTCACACAATTTAAAAGCTTGCTTGTGCTTTATGCGTCTCCTGCTCCTCCCATTGCAGCCCGCGGACATCCTTCAAAGTATCTTCTCTCATCTGCCAGAAAACAATTTTAAAACACAATTTTAAATGTAAAAAAAAAACCTTTGAAATGTAAAATAGAGCTTGTTTTTATATTACACAGCTGTTGCGCCCCTCTTCCCTCCCTGAATGAAATGGAAGCCTTAAAAGGCCTCCCCTTCATCCTGAGCACGGGGTTATGTATCTGGAAGGCGGCGTATTTGCAACAAAGTCTCTTTCCCAGTCTGCTCTCTTTGAAGACACCTGTTGCAGCAACGACAGGCGTTGGGGTCTCAGGGCTACAGCAAAAACTGCATTCAAATGTGCCTCAAGTAAATGCCGCCATTTTGGTGCCAGGCTGTTCCTGTTTGTTTTTTTAGGTTCTTTATGAATGAATACCAAATTTGATGTGAAAGCTTGAGGCACTTCTCGTGGTCTCCCTTCTGCGTAATCCGTGCATAGCCCCTGTAGTGTGACCTACCGTCCGTAAATTCCACAGACTGTCTGTAATTTGGACCTCACGCCCGTTGTCCATGAGGATCCCTTTTACGGACGCCTTTTGTCCGTAGTTTTGGGCCTTGCAGGGGGCCGAGCTGTTCCCCTGTGAGAGGCCTCAGCTCCCTGACGGGGCCTCCCGCACTCCTCCTCGGAGCACAAGAGCAGCCCCACCCCCCCATTGTCATTCTGTCTGCGGCTGATTGTCACATACAGAATGACAATGGGCCAGTTTGAGCTGTTACAGCATGTGGTGGCCTCCTCCTGCCACGGTCTGTATAAAACAAATGTGCAAAGTTAAGAAGAAGAGGTTATAGTTCTTACACACTCTCATCATTTCAGAGCTTAAGCATTTTTATTATTCTATAAAACGAAGCCATAGTTGCTGCATTTTTTTTATTTTATGCAAGTAACTTCCATTGACAAAGTCAATAGTCATGGCTTGTTGTAGGTCTAATGTTACTGGATGCAATGACAGAAACAGCAGTATACCAATCGGGCGGCACATTATGCTCAGCACATATTTTTAGCTGAGGTGTTTTAAGCCACGCCCTTTATTACATCAGACATAGACATTGGAGAGACCCCCCAGTTTTTCATCCCATTTAAAGCCCTGGAAACAACACCATGTAACACTCACCTCATGTCCTGGCACTGTGCGTCATGCATTGCTCATGACTTCCAAGTTTTCAGATTGCCTATGTGCAGGGGTGTAGTGAAACCTCCACCACCCCACCCCAACCCTTGCTTTAGGAACTACAGTGAGGGTGAAGTTCATAATGGGCCTCTTCTGCCTGCAACTGGTTGGGTGGTGGATGGATGGAGAGATGGATGGCTAAGTAAAAGGGGAATGGAGAGAGAAAGGGAGGATGAATGGATGGATGGATGACTGACAGAATGGATGCATAGATGAGTGAAAACAAGAATATAAAGATGGATGAGTGAACGAATGTATACATGAATGAAAGGGAGGGTGGAGAGCTGGACGAAAGGATGGATGGATGAGTGAAAGGGTAAATGGTTGGATGGATGAGTGAATGAATGAATGGGTGGAAGAGTGGATGGATGAGTGAAAGGATGGCTTGGGTGAAAGGGTAAATGGATGGATGGGTGGAAGATTGGATGAATGAGTGAAAGGATGCATTGGGTGAAAGGGTGGATGGACGAGTGATGGATGGATGAGTGAAAGGGTGGATGAAGGGATGGATGGATGAGTAAAATGATGGATGGATGGATAGATGATGGATAGGTTTGCAAATGGTTAGGATATGGATGGGCACACGGATGGAAGGGCAGAATGAATGGTGAAAGACAGAATGATAGATGAAAGAATGAATAGATGACATTTTTAGTGACACCCAACTGCTACTTGAATGTTACACTAGTAATTGTAAATGTTTGCATGTTTTGTTTTAGATGTAAGGTTTTAGGGAGAGCCTCATAGTGCCATGGGCTGTGCTTGAGATGTATATTGTGTTTGTAGCCATAGGCAAGGCTTAAAAAACAAACTATGTAATAGTGCACCGACAGTGTCTTCTTAGAGAAAGCCACAAGGAAAAGCACCTTTGTGACTTCTGTCAGCAAGTGCAACTCTCAGCAAAGTCAGATTCCATATTTTAAGTTCCACTTGCTGAAACACCCATAATGCATTTCCTGTAGTGGGTTCATCACAGCAATCCTCTCTTTAGTTCACCTATTCCGCTTTACATCTCACAATTGCACTCAGATGTGAGATGCTAGTAACAAAGTGTATCCGAGCAGATCTTCTGACCACTTTTCTCGCCAAACATGCCTGCTCAGGACCATGAGTTATGAAGAAAATATCAGACTGTGCAACCCGTGCAGTAACCGTATAAATAGGTTATTATCATATGAAATACCACAGAAAGACCTGCACTGTTGCTCAAAGCTGCACGCATACCGAAAAAACATGGAGTGCATGATTGTCTCAACCTAATATAAAACTTATTTTGACTTGTACTTAAGTGGTTGTCTATTTACTTACTTTTATACTATCACACAACTTCCTCCACTGTGTCTGTAAAACTTTTGTCCCGAAGTTTTGTCCTGAATTTTGACCTCCTGTCCTGATTTTTTGTCCTGAATTTTGACCAGCTGTCCTTAATTTTTACCCTTACCTTCCTGAATTTGCATCCATGCCACTTGGTTACCCTAAGCCCTTGTGAACGTCCTAGATGAGTTTGCTGGGACGTGCATCGCGTTGTTTCAATGCAATTCTCAGATTAAAAGTAGACCTGACTACTACTTCTGCAACATTGACATCTAGTGGTCATGTGAGTGTATGACTTTTTTAACCAAAATACACCAAAGCACACCAGATCGTTATAACTATTATCCAAAGGACAATGAGCAAATCCGAGAGAAAACTTTTAGTTTCTATCACATTATATATATCCGTTTGCCATTCAAAGATGAGATTCAGAAACACCACTCAAAGATGTAAGTGTATGGCACTTGTGGACAGTTAGAGATTGTGTCATTCTTTTAAAAAAGGAGTTCATGCCCCTCAATTTGCACAGTTGCAGCTGCGCTATTGTGATTTGATGACCGATCAGTGTGCGCACATATTTTATGTTGTGATTAAAGTATGCTTATATTGCCTTTTTCACCAGTTAATGCACACTTTCTTCTTAAGTTTTAATATGACAGAAAACATATCTTGAACTTTTTACCCCGTATTCTCAGTTAGGAAGAGCTTCGAAAAATGTGCACTACCTGATGAAAAATGTAATCTGGTATCTGCGTTAATCACAACAGAGATCTGGTGATAAGACACATAAATCGCAGAAACGCAGCTGCCTCTGTGCAAACTGAGGCGCACTGAGCAGTTCTGTGCAGGTGTACACTGCTCATGATACGGGTGCTGGTGTTTTTACCTTAGCCTCAAGAGTTTATTGCAGGCACTGAACTACCATTGCCCAATAATGACCTCCCACCAAGTTGTCGAAAGTTAGGATCCTTTACTGGTGCAAAATGAGAGTGTTCACCACCATGCCGAAAGAAGAGGTTCAACAGTCCTAGCCACACCTAAGAGAAAGGATAGCGCTTCAGCTGCATAAACAAAGAAGAATGCTCTCCCTTGGACAAAGAATGTAAGATATTCATCCACCCTACGCAAAAAAAAGAAGAGCACTCCACCATCCTGGACAAAGAAAAGAAGAGCACTCCACTATCCTGGACAAAGAAAAGAAGAGCACTCCACTATCCTGGACAAAGAAAAGAAGAGCACTTCACAAGCCTGTGCAAAGAAAAGAAGAGTGGCCTACCACCATAGAGAAAGAAAAGAAGAGCACGCCACTATCCTGGACTAAGAAAAGAAGAGCACTTCACCATCCTGGGAAAAGAAGAGCACTCAACCACCCTGCACAAAAAAACAGAAGAGCACTCCACCATCCTGGACAAAGAAAAGAAGAGCACTTCACAAGCCTGTGCAAAGTAAAGAAGAGTGCCCTACCACCATAGAGAAAGAAAAGAAGAGCACGCCACTATCCTGGACAAAGAAAAGAAGAGCACTTCACAAGCCTGTGCAAAGTAAAGAAGAGTGCCCTACCACCATAGAGAAAGAAAAGAAGAGCACTTCACCATCCTGGACAAAGAAAAGAAGAGCACTTCACCATCATGGACAAAGAAAAGAAGAGCACTCAACCACCCTGCACAAAAAAACAGAAGAGCACTCCATCATCCTGGACTAAGAATAGAAGAGCTCCCAGCCGTCCTGTCCAAAGAAAAGAAGAGCACTGCACAAGCCTGGCCAAAGAAAAGAAAAGCACTTCATAAGCCTGGCCAAAGAAAAGAAGAGCACTTCACAAGCCTGTGCAAAGAAAAGAAGAGCACTTAACAAGCCGGTGCAAAAAAAGAAGAGCACTTCGCAAGCCTGTGCAAAGTAAAGAAGAGTGCCCTACCACCCTAGAGAAAGAAGAAAAGAGCACTCCACCACCTTGCACAAAGAAAAGAAGAGCATGCAACCACCCTAGACAAAGAAAAGAAAAGCACTTCACCAGCCTGTGCAAAGTAAAGAAGAGTGCCCTACCACCCTAAAGAAACGAAAAAAGAGCATTCCACCACCTTGCACAAAACAAAGAAGAGCACCCCACCATCATGGACAAAGAAAAGAAGCGCACTACACCATCCTGGACAAAGAAAAGAAGCACACTTCGCCATCCTGGACAAAGAAAAGAAGAGCTCTCAACCACATTGCACAAAGAAAAGAAGAGCACTTCACCAACCTGGCCAAAAACAAAGAGGAGCACGCAACCACCCTAATCAGAGAATTGAAGAGCTATTCACAAGCGTGTGCAAAGAAAGGAGGAGTACCCTACCACCCTAGAGAAAGAAAAGAAGAGCACCCCACCACATTGCACAAAGAAAAGAAGAGCACTCTGCAAGCCTGAGCAAAGAAAATAAGAGTGCCCTACCACCCTACAGGAAAGAAAGGAAAAGCACTCCACCACATTGCACAAAGAAAAGAAGAGCACCCCACCATCCTGGACAAAGAACAGAAGAGCACTTCACAAGCCTGTGCACAGAAAGCAATAGTACCCTACCACCATAGAGAAAGAAAAAAAAGAGCACTCCATCACATTGCACAGAGAAAAGAAGGGCACTTCGCCATCCTGGACAAAGAAAAGAAGAGTACTCCATCATCCTGGACAAAGAAAAGAAGGGCATTTCACCATCCTGGGCAAAGAAAAGAAGAGCACTTCACCACATTGTACAAAGAAAAGAAGGGCACTTCACCATCCTGGACAAAGAAAAGAAGAGCATATAACCATCCTGGACAAAGAAAAGAAGAGCACTTCACAAGCCTACGGAAAGTAGAGAGGAGTGCCCTACCACCCCAGAGAAAGAAAAGAAGAGCATGTAACCATCCTGGACAAAGAAAAGAAGAGCACTTCACAAGCCTGCGGAAAGTAGAGAAGAGTGCCCTACCACCCTAGAGAAAGAAAAAAAAAGCATTCCACGATCTTGCACAAAAAAAGAAGTGCACTCCACCACCCTCAACAAAGAAACAAAGAGCACTCCACCATCCTGGACAAAGAAAAGTAGAGCACTTCACAAGCATGTGCAAAGAAAATTAGAGCACACAGCTATCCCGGACAAAGAAAAGAAGAGCACACAGCCATTCTAGACAAAGAAAAGAAGAGCTCATCACCAGCCTGTGCAAAGAAAATAAGAGTGTCCTACCACCCTAGAAAAGAAAAGAAAAGCATGCAACCATTTTGGACAAGGACAAGTAGAGCACCTCACAAACCTGACAAAGAAAATAAGAGCACTTCACAAGCCTGTGCAAAGATAAGAAGAGTGATCTACCACCCTAGAAAAGAAAAAGATCATTCCACCACCTTGCACATAGAAAAGAAAAGCACGCAGCCATCCTAGACAAAGAAAAGAAGAGCACTTCACAAGCCTGTGCAAAGTAAAGAAGAGTGCCCTCTCACCCTAGAGAAAGAAAAAAGAGCATTCCACCACCTTGTACAAAGATAAAGATGATCAGTCCACCGTCCTGGAAAAAGAAAAGAAGCGCACCCAACCACCCTGCACAAAAAAAGAACAGCAGTCCACCATCCTGAACAAAGAAGAGTGTCCTACCATCCTAGAGAAAGAAAAGAAAAGCATGCAACCATCCTGGACAAAGACAAGAAGAGCACTTCACAAACCTGTGCAAAGAAAAGAAGAGTGCCCTTCCACCCCAGAGAAAGAAAAGAAGAGCATATAACCATCCTGGACAAAGAAAAGAAGAGGACTTCACAAGCCTGCGGAAAGTAGAGAAGAGTGCCCTACCACCCCAGAGAAAGAAAAGAAGAGCATGTAACCATCCTGGACAAAGAAAAGAAGAGCACTTCACAAGCCTGCAGAAAGTAGAGAAGAGTGCCCTACCACCCTAGAGAAAGAAAAAAGAACATTCCACGATCTTGCACAAAAAAAGAAGTGCACTCTACCACCCTCAACAAAGAAACAAAGAGCACTCCACCATCCTGGAGAAAGAAAAGAAGAGCACTCAACCACCCTGGACAAAGAAAAGTAGAACACTTCAAAAGCATGTGCAAAGAAAATTAGAGCACACAGCTATCCCGGACAAAGAAAAGAAGAGCACACAGCCATCCTAGACAAAGAAAAGAAGAGCTCATCACCAGCCTGTGCAAAGAAAAGAATAGTGTCCTACCACCCTAGAGAAAGAAAAGAAAAGCATGCAACCATCCTGGACAAAGACAAGAAGAGCACTTCACAAACATGTGCAAAATAAGAAGAGTGTCCTACCACCCTAGAGAAAGAAAAGAAAAGCATGCAACCATCCTGGACAAGGACAAGAAGAGCACTTCACAAACCTGACAAAGAAAATAAGAGCACTTCACAAGCCTGTGCAAAGATAAGAAGAGTGATCTACCACCCTAGAAAAGAAAAAAGAGCATTCCACCACCTTGCACAAAGAAAAGAAAAGCATGCAGCCATCCTAGACAAAGAAAAGAAGAGCACTTCACAAGCCTGTGCAAAGTAAAGAAGAGTGCCCTCTCACCCTAGAGAAAGAAAAAAGAGCATTCCACCACCTTGTACAAAGATAAAGATGATCACTCCACCGTCCTGGAAAAAGAAAAGAAGCGCACCCAACCACCCTGCACAAAAAAAGAACAGCAGTCCACCATCCTGAACAAAGAAGAGTGTCCTACCATCCTAGAGAAAGAAAAGAAAAGCATGCAACCATCCTGGACAAAGACAAGAAGAGCACTTCTGTTGGACAGGCCACATGAAGGGCTCGCTCCCTCCCCGCAGGACAGGGCCCGGGCCACCGTCAGCACCATTGCCCGGCCCAGCCGCCATCTTGGACACAGCACCACGCGGCCGCGCGGCCTCAGCCCGACCCCAACCCTGGGCCTGGCCAGGCCCCGACATCCCGGCACCACCCTCCACCCAGGAGGTGAACGGACCACTTGGCAGGTCAATGGGAGTAAGAAGTGTCAATGGCTCTCCCCCGCCAGGTGCCGAGCACCCCCAGCGTCCTCGGGCGCTGGCTCCACCCCCCTGCTGGGTGTCTGGACTCCCTCATCCCAGACCTCCCGACCTCCAAGAGCGAGGGTCCGGACATCAAAGGGCGCCAGACCTATAACTGAGGCCGCCCCAGGACAGGAAGGCAGTTGTATCCTGGAGTCGAGAGACACCGCGACGAACTCATCCTTGACGGACTGCTGGCGCTGCCACAGCCCTGCCTTGTGAACTATTGTCCTGCCTGCTGGCGCTGCCGCGGCCCTCTGCAACCTTCTTCCTCGTGGGACCTGCTGGCGCTGCCGCGGCCCTCTGCAACCTTCATCCTCGTGGGACCTGCTGGCGCTGCCGCGGCCCGTTGTAACCTTCATCCTCGTGGGACCTGCTGGCGCTGCCGCCGCCCGTTGCAACCTGCATTCTCGTGGGACCTGCTGGCGCTGCCGCGGCCCGTTGTAACCTTCATCCTCGTTGGGACCTGCTGGCGCTGCCGCGGCCCGTTGCCACCTACGACCTCTTCGGGACCTGCCGGCGCTGCCGCGGTCTGACCCATCCGAACACCGAGCTCGAGGATTGTGAGCTATCACCGTTACACCTCCGTACCCGTGGGTACCAAGACTGTCCCGCTACCCCCTTCCCTTACTAGAGACTAGAATTGAGAGGATCATCGGGTCCTGATCGTCTTGTATCGTACCACTCTACTACCAGAAGTGCCTATAAAAGGTGTTACCCTGATCTTTGTGTGGTGTCCATCTGTGGGGGGGAAGTTACCTGTCTGTGCGATCACTGTGCTCGGCCGACCCTCCAGGTCCCCGTCTAACATTGGTGGCTAGCGGCGCGATCCGAACCAACGCGTACCGTACAGACAGTAACTCACCCTACGACTAAACCACAATGACGACCAAAGAGAGCGGATCAGCAGAGAAGTTCCAGATGGAAAAGCTGGAGGAATACAGCCACCGAGAGCTAAAACAATTTTGCATGGACTTAGGCATTGCTACCACCGGGCTAAGCACAAAAGAAGACTTCAAAAACGCCCTAGAGGCCTGGACAGAGACAAATACCGCAACCCCCCGGGACCCCGCAGCCCCGGAAGTCAACACCACCCGGACGGAGGAACGGAGAACAGGCCCTTCCCGTGAAGAGATCCAAGAGCGGGAAAAAAATAGATTACACGAGTTAGACTTGGCACGACTCAGATTAGACGGAGAATTGAAACTGGCGGAACAAAAAATAAACTTAGAACACTTACGGCTCAGAGAAGAGCGAGAGGAAAAACAGAGACAGAGAGACCTCGAAGAAAAAAGACTGGCATACGAGCACGAGTGCAAACTAGCGGAGATAGAAATACGCAAACTGAACAAAAACCTAGGGGTGCCCGAGCAACCGCACTCCCCGGGTCCTACCGAGCAGAAGGTCCACATCCCCAAGGATGTGGTCCGAGAATATCACCGGAACGACGACATACAGCAGTGGTTCAAGGCCTATGAGATTGCCATGACCGCCCACCGGGTCGCTCGAAGTGACTGGGGAGCCGGTCTATGGGGGAGATTCGTCAACGAGGGTCGTGATGCCCTGCTGCAGCTTCCGGACCATCAAATGACGTCCTATGACCACATGAAGGCCGCCCTCCTCAGTCGATATGGGCTTACATCCGAAATGTACCGCCAGAGGTTCCGCAACTGCACCCGGATCCCAGGTACAACGTGGTTGGAATACGTGAACTATTTCAGCCGAGCCTTCGAGGGGTGGATCAAGGGTAACAACGTAACCACTTACGAACAACTCTTCAATCTCATTGTGTGGGAGCACCTCTCCAACAACTGCTTCGTCGAGCTCAGGCAGCACCTCCTCGACAGTAAATTGACTGAACCCCGGCAGCTCGCCACCGAGGCTGACCGGTGGGAGAGCACCCGAGTGGCCCGGAGTGGGCCGAATGAGCAGAACAGAACCAACCAAGGTCATCATCATCCCCGAGGAGGAGGAGGAGGCCCGGGCCGGGGCAGAGACGCCGCCCCGGCCGCGCCCACTAACGCCACCCCGGCCCCAGCAGGCCGGGGAAACCCCCCGATGCGCCCGGGGTTCCGAGCTAACGTGACGTGTCATCGATGCCAGCGAGTCGGCCACTATGCCAGTGACCCGACCTGCCCGAAGAACCAGGTCCCCGGGCCCCGCCAGATGGCGGCCGCCGCCCTGGGAGAAGAACAAGTCTCCGAAGACACGGAGACCTATGAGTCGGAGCAGTTCGAGTGGGAACCCGCCGCCATGACCCTGGCATGCCTGGGAGGAAGAGACATGGTCCCGCGGACTCCCCTGCCCGCCAACACTCGGAAGTACAGCCAATGGGTGAGCATCAATGGGCGCAAGGCCGAGGCCCTGCGTGACACCGGGGCCAGTGTGACGGCCGTCCGTTGTCACCTGGTGACCCCAGAACAAATCCTACCAAACGTACTTTGCCCCGTCCGATCGGCAGATAACTCGGAGAGCCTGTGTCGGATGGCCTGCGTCCCCTTCGAATGGGGAGGAGTGTCCGGCATGCTGAAAGTAACTGTCCGCGACGATGCCCCCGTGGACTGCCTCCTGGGGAACGATCTCGAGAGCTCCCCGTGGGCCGCTGTAGAAAGAAGAGAGCATCTGGGGATGTTGGGTCTCCCGGACTGGGCGTGCGTAACCACCCGGTCCATGGCCACCCGCACCATCCCTAGACCAGAAGAACCAGAATGGGCAGCACCTCCGCCCTCGATCACTCCAGAAGAAGACTTCCTCCAGACCGACCACCCGGACCCCACCACAGAGGGGTCCACACAGCCCCCCGAGCTTCCCGACCTGGCTCAGTGGCGTCAAGAAGGGGGGCCCACCCAGGAACAATTCCGGCAGGAGCAAAAGACCTGCCCCTCCCTCGAGGGATTGCGACAGCAAGCGCTCGCCCAGAGCCAAGGAGACACCACCGGGGCCCACTGGGTTTATTGGGACAATGATCTCTTGTACAGCGAGCAGAAAATCGCAGAACTGGGGGCCGGGCGAGTGCTGGTGGTGCCCCTCCACTTCAGAGACTTCCTGTTGAACCTAGCCCATGATGTCCCCCTGGCCGGGCACCTGGGCCAAGACAAGACCTACCACCGCCTGGTGACTCACTTTTTTTGGCCAAAAATGAGAAATGACGTCTCCAACCATTGCCGGTCCTGCCCGACCTGCCAGGCCAGCGGGAAGAGCGGCCGCAAACTCAAGGCACCCCTACAACCATTCCCCGTGGTGACCACCCCGTTCGAAAGGGTGGGAATAGACATTGTGGGGCCCCTGGACCCCCGAACAGCACAGGGACATCGCTTCATCCTGGTCCTGGTGGACCACGCCACCCGCTATCCTGAGGTGGTCCCCCTCCGTACTATAACAGCCCCAGTAGTGGGTCGAGCCTTGATGGGGATCTTCTCTCGAGTGGGCTTCCCCCGGGAAGTCGTCAGCGACAGGGGTACGAACTTTATTTCAAAGTATATGAAATCCCTCTGGCAGCAGTGCGGAGTCACTTACCGCTTCACCACCCCCTATCACCCCCAGGGGAACGGACTGGTCGAGCGGTTCAACCGCACCCTCAAGGGGATGATCATGGGGCTGGAAGAACCCCTACGCCGCCAGTGGGACGTGCTACTACCGTGCCTCCTCTTCGCCTACCGAGAAGTCCCCCAGAAGTCCCTCGGCTTCAGTCCCTTCGAACTCCTGTACGGACACCCCGCTCGCGGGCCTCTCAGCCTAGTGAAGGAGGAATGGGAAATGGCCCCCCTAAAGACCCCTCCGGACGTCTACAAATACCTCCTGACCCTCCGAAATCAGACCCGGAAATTCAGGGAGATCGCTAAAGCCAATCTGGAGGCCAGTCAGGAGGACATGAAGAAGTGGTACGACCAACATGCCTCCTCCATCGAGTTTGAACCGGGTCAGCAGGTATGGGTGATGTCCCCCATCGAACCGTGTGCCTTGCAAGACAAATGGACGGGGCCCTTCAAGGTGATCGAGCGCAGGAGTCCCGTCACCTATCTCATCGACCTGGAGTCCCTCCGGAACCCCCTCCGGGTCCTCCACGCCAACAGGCTCAAACCCCACTTCATGCGCTCAGAGCTCAGCCTGCTGATGGCGACCGACAGTGGCACAGAAGGAGACTCCGAGCCCCTCCCTGATCTACTGAGGACTCGGGAAAGAGATGGCTCGGTGGACGGGGTCCGACTCTCCGAGGCCCTGACCCCAGAGCAGCGTCAAGATTGCCGGGCCCTCCTGCTGCCGATCGCAAACCTGTTCTCCCTCGCACCCGGAGTCACCTCCTGGTGCCTGCACGACGTGGACACGGGGGATAGTCCTCCTGTCCGACACCGGGCGTACCGAATACCGGATCGGGTACGTACATGCATCCAAGAAGAAGTCTCCAAGATGCTCGCCCTCGGGGTCATCGAGCCTTCGGACAGTCCCTGGGCCAGCCCGGTCGTCCTGGTCCCCAAGGCCGCGGCACCGGGCACCACGCCGGAGCTCCGATTCTGCATCGACTATCGGGGGCTGAACGCGGTCACCCGAACCGACGCTCACCCTATCCCCCGAGCAGATGAACTAGTCGACCGCATGGGGGCAGCCCGCTACCTAAGCATCTTTGACCTGACAGCGGGCTACTGGCAGATCGGCCTCACCCCCAGGGCCCAAGAACGTTCCGCTTTCTCCACCCCGGACGGGCACTACCATTTCAGAGTGATGCCCTTCGGCATGAAGAACGCTCCAGCCACCTTTCAAAGACTGGTGAACCAGGTATTGGCGGGCCTCGAAGAATTCAGCGCCGCCTACCTGGACGACATCGCGGTATACAGCCGCCACTGGGCCGACCACCTCCACCACCTCAGAGCGGTCCTGCAGGCCCTCCAACAGGCCGGCCTCACCATAAAGGCCAGCAAGTGCCAAATCGGCCAGGGGTCCGTGACCTACCTCGGACACCAAGTGGGGAGCGGTCTGGTGGCCCCCCTCCAACTCAAGGTAGCTGCCCTCCAGTCCTGGCAACCCCCCGAAACACAAACAGAGGTCCGAGCCTTCCTGGGGCTCACCGGATACTACCGGCGGTTTGTGAGGGACTATGGCAGCATTGTGGGGCCCCTCACGGAACTCACGTCTAAGAACAACCCAAAACGAGTCAACTGGACTCCCGACTGTCACGCGGCCTTCGAGACGCTGAAGGCCGCCATGTGCACCGCTCCGGTGCTCCAGGCCCCCGACTACAGCCGCGAGTTCATCGTGCAGACCGATGCCTCCGACCATGGTATTGGGGCCGTCCTCTCCCAACTGAACCCCGAAGGAGTGGACCAACCCGTGGCCTTCATCAGCAGACGCCTACTGCCCCGAGAACAGCGCTGGAGCACCATTGAGCGAGAGGCCTTCGCAGTGGTATGGGCCCTCAAGAAGCTCCGGCCGTACCTCTTCGGAACCCATTTCCGGGTACAGACAGATCATCGGCCCCTGCAATGGCTCATGCAGATGCGGGGGGAGAACCCCAAACTATTGCGATGGTCCATCTCCCTGCAGGGGATGGACTTCACTGTGGAGCATCGCCCTGGCCAAGACCACGCCAACGCGGATGGCCTGTCCCGCTTTTTCCGCCTCGACGAGGAAAGTCCCCAAGAAGATGGGTGACTCTCCCCGCCTTCAGCTGGGGGGGACGCATGTTGGACAGGCCACATGAAGGGCTCGCTCCCTCCCCGCAGGACAGGGCCCGGGCCACCGTCAGCACCATTGCCCGGCCCAGCCGCCATCTTGGACACAGCACCACGCGGCCGCGCGGCCTCAGCCCGACCCCAACCCTGGGCCTGGCCAGGCCCCGACATCCTGGCACCACCCTCCACCCAGGAGGTGAACGGACCACTTGGCAGGTCAATGGGAGTAAGAAGTGTCAATGGCTCTCCCCCGCCAGGTGCCGAGCACCCCCAGCCTCCTCGGGCGCTGGCTCCACCCCCCTGCTGGGTGTCTGGACTCCCTCATCCCAGACCTCCCGACCTCCAAGAGCGAGGGTCCGGACATCAAAGGGCGCCAGACCTATAACTGAGGCCGCCCCAGGACAGGAAGGCAGTTGTATCCTGGAGTCGAGAGACACCGCGACGAACTCATCCTTGACGGACTGCTGGCGCTGCCACAGCCCTGCCTTGTGAACTATTGTCCTGCCTGCTGGCGCTGCAGCGGCCCTCTGCAACCTTCATCCTCGTGGGACCTGCTGGCGCTGCCGCGGCCCGTTGTAACCTTCATCCTCGTGGGACCTGCTGGCGCTGCCGCGGCCCGTTGCAACCTGCATTCTCGTGGGACCTGCTGGCGCTGCCGCGGCCCGTTGTAACCTTCATCCTCGTTGGGACCTGCTGGCGCTGCCGCGGCCCGTTGCCACCTACGACCTCTTCGGGACCTGCCGGCGCTGCCGCGGTCTGACCCATCCGAACACCGAGCTCGAGGATTGTGAGCTATCACCGTTACACCTCCGTACCCGTGGGTACCAAGACTGTCCCGCTACCCCCTTCCCTTACTAGAGACTAGAATTGAGAGGATCATCGGGTCCTGATCGTCTTGTATCGTACCACTCTACTACCAGAAGTGCCTATAAAAGGTGTTACCCTGATCTTTGTGTGGTGTCCATCTGTGGGGGGGAAGTTACCTGTCTGTGCGATCACTGTGCTCGGCCGACCCTCCAGGTCCCCGTCTAACAACTTCACAAACCTGTGCAAAGAAAAGTAGAGTGCCCTACCACCTTAGAGAATGGAAAAAAGAGCATTCCACCACCCTGCACAAAAAACGAAGCACGCTCCACCATCCTGGACAATGAAAAGAGCACTCCACCATCCTCGACAAAGAAAAGAAGAGCACTCAACCACCCTACACAAAAAAAAGAGCACTTCACCATTCTGGACAAAGAATAGGAGAGCACTCAGCCATCCTGGACAAAGAGATGAAGAGCACTTAACAAGCCTGTGCAAAGAAAATAAGAGCACTTCACAAGCCTGTGCAAAGAGAACAATAGAGTGGCCTACCACCCTAGAAAAGAAAAGAAGACCACTCCTTCATCCTGGACAAAGAAAAGAAGAGCACTTCACAAGCCTGTGCAAAGTAAAGAAGAGTGCCCTCTCACCCTAGAGAAAGAAAAAAGAGCATTCCACCACCTTGTACAAAGATAAAGATGATCACTCCACCGTCCTGGAAAAAGAAAAGAAGAGCACCCAACCACCCTGCACAAAAAAAGAACAGCAGTCCACCATCCTGAACAAAGAAGAGTGTCCTACCATCCTAGAGAAAGAAAAGAAAAGCATGCAACCATCCTGGACAAAGACAAGAAGAGCACTTCACAAACCTGTGCAAAGAAAAGAAGAGTGCCCTTCCACCCCAGAGAAAGAAAAGAAGAGCATATAACCAAACTGGACAAAGAAAAGAAGAGGACTTCACAAGCCTGCGGAAAGTAGAGAAGAGTGCCCTACCACCCCAGAGAAAGAAAAGAAGAGCATGTAACCATCCTGGACAAAGAAAAGAAGAGCACTTCACAAGCCTGCAGAAAGTAGAGAAGAGTGCCCTACCACCCTAGAGAAAGAAAAAAAGAACATTCCACGATCTTGCACAAAAAAAGAAGTGCACTCCACCACCCTCAACAAAGAAACAAAGAGCACTCCACCATCCTGGAGAAAGAAAAGAAGAGCACTCAACCACCCTGGACAAAGAAAAGTAGAACACTTCACAAGCATGTGCAAAGAAAATTAGAGCACACAGCTATCCCGGACAAAGAAAAGAAGAGCACACAGCCATCCTAGACAAAGAAAAGAAGAGCTCATCACCAGCCTGTGCAAAGAAAAGAAGAGTGTCCTACCACCCTAGAGAAAGAAAAGAAAAGCATGCAACCATTTTGGACAAGGACAAGTAGAGCACTTCACAAACATGTGCAAAAAAAGAAGAGTGTCCTACCACCCTAGAGAAAGAAAAAAGAGCATTCCACCACCTTGTACAAAGATAAAGATGATCAGTCCACCGTCCTGGAAAAAGAAAAGAAGCGCACCCAACCACCCTGCACAAAAAAAGAACAGCAGTCCACCATCCTGAACAAAGAAGAGTGTCCTACCATCCTAGAGAAAGAAAAGAAAAGCATGCAACCATCCTGGACAAAGACAAGAAGAGCACTTCACAAACCTGTGCAAAGAAAATAAGAGCACTTCACAAGCCTGTGCAAAGATAAGAAGAGTGATCTACCACCCTAGAAAAGAAAAAAGAGCATTCCACCACCTTGCACAAAGAAAAGAAAAGCATGCAGCCATCCTAGACAAAGAAAAGAAGAGCACTTCACAAGCCTGTGCAAAGTAAAGAAGAGTGCCCTCTCACCCTAGAGAAAGAAAAAAGAGCATTCCACCACCTTGTACAAAGATAAAGATGATCACTCCACCGTCCTGGAAAAAGAAAAGAAGCGCACCCAACCACCCTGCACAAAAAAAGAACAGCAGTCCACCATTCTGAACAAAGAAGAGTGTCCTACCATCCTAGAGAAAGAAAAGAAAAGCATGCAACCATCCTGGACAAAGACAAGAAGAGCACTTCACAAACCTGTGCAAAGAAAAGTAGAGTGCCCTACCACCTTAGAGAATGGAAAAAAGAGCATTCCACCACCCTGCACAAAAAACGAAGCGCGCTCCACCATCCTGGACAATGAAAAGAGCACTCCACCATCCTCGACAAAGAAAAGAAGAGCACTCAACCACCCTACACAAAAAAAAGAAGAGCACTTCACCATTCTGGACAAAGAATAGGAGAGCACTCAGCCATCCTGGACAAAGAGATGAAGAGCACTTAACAAGCCTGTGCAAAGAAAATAAGAGCACTTCACAAGCCTGTGCAAAAAGAACAATAGAGTGGCCTACCACCCTAGAAAAGAAAAGAAGACCACTCCTTCATCCTGGACAAAGAAAAGAAGAGCACTTCACAAGCCTGTGCAAAGTAAAGAAGAGTGCCCTCTCACCCTAGAGAAAGAAAAAAGAGCATTCCACCACCTTGTACAAAGATAAAGATGATCACTCCACCGTCCTGGAAAAAGAAAAGAAGAGCACCCAACCACCCTGCACAAAAAAAGAACAGCAGTCCACCATCCTGAACAAAGAAGAGTGTACTACCATCCTAGAGAAAGAAAAGAAAAGCATGCAACCATCCTGGACAAAGACAAGAAGAGCACTTCACAAACCTGTGCAAAGAAAAGAAGAGTGCCCTTCCACCCCAGAGAAAGAAAAGAAGAGCATATAACCAAACTGGACAAAGAAAAGAAGAGGACTTCACAAGCCTGCGGAAAGTAGAGAAGAGTGCCCTACCACCCCAGAGAAAGAAAAGAAGAGCATGTAACCATCCTGGACAAAGAAAAGAAGAGCACTTCACAAGCCTGCAGAAAGTAGAGAAGAGTGCCCTACCACCCTAGAGAAAGAAAAAAAGAACATTCCACGATCTTGCACAAAAAAAGAAGTGCACTCCACCACCCTCAACAAAGAAACAAAGAGCACTCCACCATCCTGGAGAAAGAAAAGAAGAGCACACAGCCATCCTAGACAAAGAAAAGAAGAGCTCATCACCAGCCTGTGCAAAGAAAAGAAGAGTGTCCTACCACCCTAGAGAAAGTAAAGAAAAGCATGCAACCATCCTGGACAAAGACAAGAAGAGCACTTCACAAACCTGACAAAGAAAATAGGAGCATTTCACAAGCCTGTGCAAAGATAAGAAGAGTGATCTACCACCCTAGAAAAGAAAAAAGAGCATTCCACCACCTTGCACAAAGAAAAGAAAAGCATGCAGCCATCCTAGACAAAGAAAAGAAGAGTACTTCACAAGCCTGTGCAAAGTAAAGAAGAGTGCCCTCTCACCCTAGAGAAAGAAAAAAGAGCATTCCACCACCTTGTACAAAGATAAAGATGATCACTCCACCGTCCTGGAAAAAGAAAAGAAGAGCACCCAACCACCCTGCACAAAAAAAGAACAGCAGTCCACCATCCTGAACACAGAAGAGTGTCCTACCATCCTCGAGAAAGAAAAGAAAAGCATGCAACCATCCTGGACAAAGACAAGAAGAGCACTTCACAAACCTGTGCAAAGAAAAGTAGAGTGCCATACCACCTTAGAGAATGGAAAAAAGAGCATTCCACCACCCTGCACAAAAAACGAAGCGCGCTCCACCATCCTGGACAATGAAAAGCGCACTCCACCATCCTCGACAAAGAAAAGAAGAGCACTCAACCACCCTGCACAAAAAAAAGAAGAGCACTTCACCATTCTGGACAAAGAATAGGAGAGCACTCAGCCATCCTGGACAAAGATATGAAGAGCACTTAACAAGCCTGTGCAAAGAAAATAAGAGCACTTCACAAGCCTGTGCAAAGAGAACAATAGAGTGGCCTACCACCCTAGAAAAGAAAAGAAGACCACACCTTCATCCTGGACAAAGAAAAGAGGAGCACGTCACAAGCCTGTGCAACGTAAAGAAGAGTGCCCTACCACCCTAGAGAAAGAAAAAAGAGCATTCCATCTCCTTGCACAAAGAAAAGAAGAGCACTCCACCATCCTGGACAAAGAACAGAAGAGCTCTCAACCAAATTGCACAAAGAAAAGAAGAGCACTTCACCACCCTGGACAAAGAAAAGAAGAGCACTTCACAAGCCTGTGCAAAGAAAGAAAGAGTACCCTACCGCTCTAGAGAAAGAAAAGAAGAGCACATTTCACAAAGAAAAGAAGAGCACTTCACTAGCGTATGCAAAGTAAAGAAGAGCACTCCACCATGCTGGGCAAAGAAAAGAAGAGCACTCAACCACCCTGCACTAAAAACGAAGAGCACCCTGCAAGCCTGTGCAAAGAAAAGAAGAGTGCCCTACCACCCTACAGGAAAGGAATGAAAAGCACTCCACCACATTGCACAAAGAAAAAAGAAGAGCACCCCACCATCCTGGACAAAGAAAAGAAGAGCACTTCACAAGCCTGTGCAAAGAAAGGAAGAGTACCCTACCACCCTAGTGAAAGGAGCACTCCATCATATTGCACAAAAAAAAGAGGGGCACTTTGCCATCCTGGACAAAGAAAATAAGAGCACTCCACCATCCCAGACAAAGAAGGGCACTTCACCATCCTGGACAAAGAAAAGAAGAGCACTTCACCACATTGCACAAAGAAAGGAAGGGCATTTCACCACATTGCACAAAGAAAGGAAGGGCACTTCCCAATCCTGGACACAGAAAAGAAGAGCACTTTATTACATTGCACAAAGAAAAGAAGGGGACTTCACCATCCTGGACAAAGAAAAGAACAGCACTTCACCACCCTGGATAAAGAAAAGAACCCTTCATGGTCCAGGAGAAAGAAAAGATCACTCCACCATTGTGGGTAAAGAAGAGAAGATCACTCCACCACCCTGTACAAAGAAAAGAGCACTCTACCAACCGGACAATATAATAAGAGCACTTCACATCCATGTATAAAGGAGAGAGCACACCTCTGCCCCCGACAAAGAAAAGAAGATCACTCCACCATTGTGGGTAAAGAAGAGAAGATCACTCCACCACCCTGTACAAAGAAAAGAGCACTCTACCAACCGGACAATATAATAAGAGCACTTCACATCCGTGTATAAAGGAGAGAGCACACCTCTGCCCCCGACAAAGAAAAGAAGATCACTCCACCATTGTGGGTAAAGAAAAGAAGATCACTCCATCGCCCTGGACAAAGAAAAGAAGAGCATTCTGTCAACCCGGACAAAGAGCAGAAGAGCACCCCGTCAACCTGGACAAAGAAGAGCACCCTGGCAACCTGGACAAAGAAGAGCACCCTGGCAACCTGGACAAAGAAGAGCACCCTGTCAACCTGGGCAAAGAAGAGCACTCCACCGCCCTGGGCAAGGAAAAGAAGAGCACTCCATCACCCTGGGCAAAGAAAAAAGAGCACTCTGTCATCCCATGCTGCTGAAAGAAAAGAGGAGCAGTACACCATCTGGATCTAAGGTGGCCTCTTGGGTGTTCATGTTTTAAAAGTTAGTATCCCAGCAAAGTGTTTTGCGCTCACAGTACTCCAAGTTGGTTGCTGTTTACATGTTTGGTTATAGCCAGGGCTCGAGTCGGGGGTACACGCAGGTACACAGTGTCCCCCCACTCTTTTCCCGGGGTGGACGCCGTCCCCCCTGCCAAGAAGTTGGGCCCGACAGAAATATGCTGAACTTGTCCCGGTGTAATTTTCAGACACCGGGATACGTTCAGCAGTGCCTGCACGTTGCCTGCTTTCCATTCCCAGCAGCAATGTGCAGGCAGCGAGGAGCCTTATTTCACCTCCAGCTGGGCCAAATGTAAGGGGCCATCCGGCCTCTTTTGTTTGTATATGCTGACTGGGGGCCGCCTGGAACCTCACACTTAAATGTAAATGCCACAGAGAGAAACAAAGGCACACAGCCTGCCTTCCCTTCACAGGTACTTAAGAGAGGCATGTTTTTGCCTTTGTTCTGTCCCTGTATATAAATGCAGACACTGTAAGACTTTCAGATGGGTTAGTCTGCCCCAGTATTTACACAAATAATTTAAATAGCACTATTTTATTTCTTTTAAAGTGCTACGTCATGAGGTCATTTGCATATTGTCTTACTTGGTCAGTCCCCCCACTTCTTTTTATAGGACTCGTGCCCTGGTTATAACTTCCTTTAGGTACAAAATATTCTGACCACCCATGTACCTGTGGAAGTCCCAACCCACAGAACACCACTGTTACATGCTGCGTTTTCTCTCTTTTTATCTGCAAGGCCCCATGTTTTTCTGCCTGTGGTCTTTGAACTCCAAAGACCAGAGGCTGCTTTTGGCTACAGGCACTCATAACGGGATAATCTACCAGGAGAGTGGCAGTCTACCGATTATACGGTTGCAGTGTTTCTACTGAAGCCCAGGTGTCCGCTCTACCAACCACCCGACAAAGGAGATCATATAGGTCTCCCGTTGAGTGCCATCCCATGAACTTGACTCTTTTTAAACATACTGGGCCTGTGATGCCCTTTTATGGATATGTTTTGCAGATGGCTGTGGGTAGAAATACACATTCATTTCCACCAACGTACTTTCCCTCCACTTTGCCTAGGTCAGAGCCATTGACTATTGTCTCTTTAAAAAATGCCTGGCAACCTAACATTTCAAGCAAAACTACCTATTTGGGAGCTAGACCTCTGCCTAACATCCTTGAACTGTTAGTGTTTTGTAGTCAGAATTTTAAGAAGTAATTGATAGAAAGGAAAAATGAAAGTGAAAGCTCGCCCTATAGTTGTTGCCTGTACGATACCTGTTGTGGTTGAATCTAGCCTTTATGAGGCATAGAATAGGATAAGGCCTTCTAGTTCCATAATGTAGAGCAGGGTAGAGGGGAGGTTCCTAAAAAGTCAGTTTCTCTTGGCTGAGTGAATTGTCTTACTTTGTCAGCGGCGTCAACGCTTTATTATTTACGTGCGAGGGTGTCATGGCTGCTACTGCAGGAGAACTACCTGCACTGACTGAGGAAGCTTGCAATGAATGGTACGTCCCTGTTTCGCGCACACAAAGTAAGCTTGCTCTCCAGATGTCGAATCATGTTTCCAAATCAGCGAGAAAATCATCTCGCCCTCAATCGATGTGTTATACTGTCCTCTAGCGACCGTTTACGATATAGACACTGCAACTTTCCATTGCAAGAGCGATGTCCTTCCATTTATTTTGTTATAATTTATTTTGGGCGCTTTTCTTCTGAACCCGACTGCTAAATTTAGAAACCGTAAACGGGGTGACAAAATGTCGTACAGTGAGATAGAGATTAGCATAACCCCAATTTGCGGCGACGGGTCGTTGCAGCCACCAAAGAGCCCGATCCTCAATGTGGGATGGAAAGATCTCATTTAGAAGTGGTCTGATCCCCACTCGAGATGTAGTAATGAATTGGTCTAATTGGTGCACTTGTGACAACTATGCCTTAAATACACAGACAAAGAAGCCATAGGCTCCATATACATGACAAAGTTTGCGATGTAGAGCAGTGTACTCTCAAGGATATTGGGGGTGTGTGAAAAATGTGTTTTGGGGCCTCTCTACGGATTTTTTAAATACATTTTATTACCCATGTCTGATAGACGTCTACCTGCAGATGCCTTACTTTAGAATCATCCCCAGGCTTCAGAATGGATCTGGAAACTGTTCTTGAGTAGTACCCCTACATGCAGGTAGGTGGCGTCGTTCGGCTCCACCTGGCATCGTCGGTGTCGTCCATGCTGGAAGTGACATGCGCTGTACCTATATAGGCGACAACAAAGCACGCTGATTTCACTTTTTTTCTTTACACGCCAGTCAGCGCAGATCAGGAGAGAGCTACTCCCATTCATTATTTGACTGACTTTTTTTTACTTATTGTCAAAGTCTTTTTTGAGATCTTCTCCTGGTGTGACTGGATGTCAGCTAGAAAGCCTGGCTTCAGGTCCTGCAGTGCCTTTCACAAACAGATGTTGTTGATGGACCTGCACCTTGTTTGCCTCTGGTGGTTCCAGCACGACCACGGCCCAAAGACCCACGTCAACTGCTACACCATGGTTCCCAAGGCCTTCAGAGAGTGTTCCCTCAAGCTCCATGCTGCTCGATGTGTGAGGCCATGGCGGTCTTGATCCCGGTCAAGAGGAAGAACCTGAGACCAATCTCAGAGCCCAAGATTCTCATTAGTCGAAGAGGTGTGGCGCAGCGGCCAGGATGCTATACTCCGGACTACGGGATTTACGGTACGATCCCTGGTGCCGGCGGCAGGTTAGCCCAGCACCATGTGACTCTGGGCAATAGCTTGCTTAATCTTCTTGAGGGCCGCCAGCGCCGGGAAACCACTTCGGAGGTAGCTGTGCGCTTTACAAATACTGGTATTTTTTATTACACAAAAGCTGCCCTCTGGTAAGTCCTACTGTAAGAGGAAGACTTTGCCCCATCGATTGAAGTCATCTGATGAGACTAGGGAGCGCTGTCATTCTAGTACTTGTCCGCAGTTGAGCCTGGGCCAGGTCCGCGCCCCCCACGTTTCCGGGAGCTGAAGCGACCCCAGCCCAACTCAGTGACTTCTGTAAGGCTGTCCTCATATTTTGGCTGCTTGCTCCTTCTGACGTACCTTCCGGCCCTACAGGTTTGAGGGGGGCTCCCCACTGGTTCTATGCCGGCATTTCTTTCCCCAACTCCAGTCGGACCTCTTGCATCCATGGACAGATCCGGACACTTTTTTCGATCTATAGTGTGTACACTGAAGTGTTTCCTGCTCTCACTGTTACAAAGAGGGGCCTAGTTCCTTGGTATTATACATATTGCCTCTGCGCAAGCACCCCCAACCATCTAACATCTGATTTGATCTAGCATAAAGTGACGGTTATTTATCTGTGTTAGAGAGGGATGGTAAAAATGAAAGCCACGGAGGTCATGGGGGGAGGACCAGCCGGGAAGGGCAAGAAGGCAAAAAAGTCCACTAAACCGCCAAAGCACAAAGGCAGCAATTATGTTATGGGCTGTATTAACAGCCTGATTAGTGAATGCGAAGATATACTAGCAACCCCTTCAGGCCCGACCCCTGTTCTACCGACAGGCAACCCTCCCCCAGTCTCACCACCCCAAGTGGAGCACCATCTATCCTAGAAATGTTTAGAAGACTATTAGTCAAGGGGCCCCTGCCAAGCAGTCATGGCAAAACCTTCCATACTGTGAGAGTCCATTCACATACTCCAAGCTCCATTGCATACCATCCAAGTCAACATGAGCCCGCACCAGTCTGTACCAATAGATTTGCCCCCCTTATGGATCTGAACGATGATGCATTGGCCCAGAAGTCCCCAGACTGGTTAGGTGACCCTGTACATGTACCAGCTTTTAATCACAGGTGCAAGAACCTGTGCTCCGATCAGTTGAGGACTTAAAGGCACAGACCAGTAAATTAACGGAGGAAGTCTGTGCTCTTAAGGGAATGGTTGGCATGTTATCTGACTCCTTAAATACTGACACAAGACACACCTTGTGTAAAGAATAGACTGACTATGCTCCAGCAGCCCAAGAACAAAGAACAGCATACTGGCAGTATAGACTTGAACAGTAGGGCTCCAAACAACAACTTAGCAGATTGCCACCCACCTAACGAAGCCGGTTTTCCGCTACAAAAAGGAATGTGCCACATTCCAACACTATAATCAAAATAGGTTGTGTGGTTCAGGGTCTCAGTGCTTGGAAGCCCGAGTCGACTATCCCATCCTTCCTAGAACTAATCATCTGACAGGATTAATGACACCAGAGGTACACTCTAGAAATAAGAAGTTAATGGTGCACACCTCAAAACGGCAAATCTTTTTAACTAATGTCCCCAAACTAACACCTTGTCTAATCAAAGAAGACAAGCACTCCCTAACAAACAAATGCACACAATGGTTCAGTCATGTGAGGAAGTGCAGATCAATTATTAGGGAAGACATACTCTCACCCAAAAGATTTTCTGTAACTGGCTCTAATTTGGACTACGTTTGCCTAACATTAGCCAACATTGTTTTGGTCGACAGCCTAGTGGCTTTCAATATCAGGACCTCACATCTGAACTCTACAAAAATTAGGATGAAGTATAATCCCCCAGACCCACAAAACATATCGAGTACTTGTAATACTGTTCCAAACTGTAGAGAGGGATCCACCTTACACAACATAGATTGAAGGTTATGGAACGCCCCCAAACTACTTCAACTAAAAGAAGTTATACAGTTGGGTGGTAAAGCTGTTTGACATCTCTCCCCACTAGCAGTATCCCTAACTTGGAAATGGCCACCATGGTCACTGGAACTAAGGAACGCATCCCTGGAGACCTATCCCGCTCCACAAAGTCGCAGGAACCTGCCCAGCTGCATATGTTTCTTGGAATATTGTGGGCTTGCAGTCTAAAACATCATCCTTAGAATGGTCAGAATTAATTGAAGCCCAGGATATTTGCGTATTCCAGGAAACTTGGTCTATACACTCAATCCATCGCCCAGGTTACCTTAATTTTTAACAAACCTGCAATTGGTGGTCAGAAGGGTTGACCATCAGGTGGGCTAACACTCTGGGTAAGGCAGTGTTCTTGCTACAGGATTGCGGAAGTGCACATTGATAGTCCTGATATAATGGTTATTCAGTTATGATCGAATTCCCATTCACAATTAATGGTACTCAGTGTGTACGTAAGAGGTCTTACGGGTGGTAGACAGACCACCACAGTCTCGCTTTTAGATAGTTTTCTGGATAATTATAGAGGATTATGTAACCTTGTAATAGCAGTTGACTTTAGCGCCACTTTTGAACCCCTCAACCAAGTTGATAGTAATCTGAGTGAAGAGGAAGATGCTCAGTGGAGCATTCCTTCATTAGAGCTGCCCCCGATTAGGAAAAGGACAGAGGTAGCACTACAACGTAAAGC
This sequence comes from Lissotriton helveticus, assembly GCF_964261635.1. Taxonomy (NCBI): domain Eukaryota; kingdom Metazoa; phylum Chordata; class Amphibia; order Caudata; family Salamandridae; genus Lissotriton; species Lissotriton helveticus. The sequence goes on from NC_136057.1 coordinate 1,865,185,680, forward strand.
ATTATGCATGGAGCGGGGCATCAGGGCAGTTAATGGGAGAACTCCCTCAGATAGATCAGGCTCCCACACTTTTTGTAATGGCCAGAGAAGGAGTCACATTGACTACTTCCTTATCAATTTGGTACATTGGTCGTTCCTCATTGATAAGGAGGTATGTGAGAAAATTGAAAGTGATCATAACATGGACATAGGCAAATCTGTTACTACCTTGTGCCCCCATAGGACCTGCTCCAGTGTGGGAGGACCATTTTCGTGTTTGAGGTGTCACACCCTATTCTCTAACACTGGGGTAATTACACCTAACCCAGGTAACTTTGCCATCTCAGCACACAACAACAACCCCGCTATACATGCTTCCAATGCTCCTAATAACCTGCCCCTAACCTGTAAAAACCTGTTGTGTAATGTCCGCTCTCTAGTCTCTCATGCCACACAGGTTTGGGACCTCATTACAACAGAGAGGCCTGACCTGTGCTTCTTAACGGAGACCTGGCTTAAGCCCCACACAGTCCCAGCTATCACACTTGGGGTACCAACGGGGTATAAAATGGCTAGGTCGGACCGCCCGATTAAAACGGGAGGAGGGCTAGCCATTGTATTCAAACAGGAGATGGAGGTTGTAGTTATAGAAACTGTGTGCACCCCAGATATGGAGCTCATGATCTTTACGATCAACCCTACTGCTAGGGAAGTGAGGAAAGGTGCACTTTTGTACCGCCCTCCTGGCTCGTGCGGGCCCTTTTCCATTAAACTAATGGAACTCTTGGCACCCCACATACAAACCAACTCTGATTTTCTTCTGGTGGGGGACTTTAATATCCACAGTGAGATCACCACATGCATTGATGCACAGACGGTGTTAGCAGATCTGGCCACACTGGGACTTACTAAAAAGAACCAGGGTCCGACTCATTCTGCGGGCCATACCCTCGACTTAGTGCTCTATAACTCTGCAGCTATTAACTGTCTTACCCCCAACCAAGTTGTTTGGACAGATCATTCAGTCATTGTGTTTTACACTCGTGACAACAACAAAGCCAAAACTATCTATAAGAAGTTGGCCAATGTCAGAAGGCCTTGGTATAGGTTAACCCCCGACAAATTTAGGGCGAACTACTCGGAACCTAAGTGGGAAGCATTCGGTGATGACGCCACCTTAGCTCTAAAGGCTTTCAGTGACGCTGTATTAACAACTATCAACCATGTGGCCCCACTGAGAACCTATAAACCACGACCGGCTCCCAAACAAGAAGTCTGGTTTACGGGAGATCTTAGGCAGCAAAAAAAGATCATGAGAGGGTTGGAGAAAAAATGGAGAGTCACACATAAGGCAGACGATAAGGAGAATTTTAGGAGGTCGTCCAAAAAATATCATAAGGCGATCCGAGCTGCCAGGAAACAACACATAGCAGCTCAATTATCAGATGCTGGCTCCAATGTAAAACTCCTGTACTCTATTCTGCAGACCTTTACCAAGCCCGCTGCCTGTGACACTGATGGGGTCGAATCCCAAGAAATCTGTGATAACATCTCACAGTTTTTCGTAAGGAAAATTGACGCCATTTATAATAAAATATTAACATCCAAATCCCCCTCTTATGACCCAGTGACAACAACTGACTGTCAAATCCCGTCATATACCATGACTCCAGACAATGAGGCTAAGACGCTTATTGCCTTCCCACCTATCTCTATGGAAGAGCTGACTGCTCTTGCCATGCAAACAAAGAGTGGGTGCCAGTCTGACATCATCCCAGCACGTATTATGCCAACTTTGCTGGAGATTTTGGGGGCTGGAATACGGCAGATAGTTAACATATCTCTGCTTACTGGGGAAGTACCGTTGGAATGGAAACAGGCACTTGTGAGGCCCCTTCGCAAAAACAACGCGATTCCGTGGTCTGAGTTGACGAATCTGAGACCGATCTCCCTTCTCCCTTTTTTAGGGAAGCTTGCGGAGAGGCACGTGAATCAGCATTTGTCGAAATTCATTGAACACGCGGGTGTACTGGACCCTTCCCAGTCGGGCTTTAGACCCAGACACAGCACTGAGACTGCCTTGCTGTCTGTCGCTGACAATCTCCAGAGGCTACAGGACAGGGGTTATTCCGCTGTTCTGGTGCTTCTGGACTTGTCAGCGGCGTTTGACACTGTGTCACATGACATCATGACCTCCAGACTAGTTGACATCGGTCTGGAAGGCAAGGCCCTGGCCTGGCTCAGGAGTTTTTTCAGCGGACGCACCCAGAGAGTCATCCTGGGACCATATCAATCAGAGGAGGTGGTAATCTCAAAGGGGGTGCCACAGGGCTCTTGTTTGAGCCCCACGTTATTTAACATCTATGTGGCCCCCCTAGCGAACATCATGAGATCCCACGGGTTCATTCCGGTTTCATACGCGGATGATACCCAACTCCTCTTCCCTTTTAAAACTATGACTCCTGAGGTGCGGGCCTCCTTCGCCCAAGGGATGAAGGAGGTGTCTCGCTGGATGGCAGCCAACTATTTGCAGTGTAACGTCTCCAAAACGGAGGTTATGCTTTTCGGAGAAGCAAAACGGTTGTGGACCCCGGACTGGTGGCCTCAAGACCTTGGCCCGGTCCCTGTGCCCAAAACCGTGGTAAAAGACCTGGGAGTCAAACTGGACCATGAGCTCACCTATACACAACAAACCAATCAAGTGGTGGGTGCATGCTTCCATGTCATAGGGCTTCTCAGGAGAGTATTCCCCCTGCTACCAGATACCACCAGGAGAACGTTGGTCCAGTCCTTAGTTTTAAGCAGGCTGGACTACTGCAACGGGTTAATGCTAGCTGCCAATGAGGGCATCTTTGCTAGATTGCAGGTTGTGCAAAATACGGCTGCACGACTGGTACTGAATGTCCCGCCCCGCACTCCCTCAAAACCACTGTTGGCCAAACTGCACTGGCTTCCAGTTAGGCAGAGGGTGATGTTTAAGATCTGCTGCATCATCCACAAATGCCTAACTGGAACTGGTCCCGGTTACCTCACTGAGAAATTTATCCCCTATGTGCCGTCCAGATTCCTGAGATCGGGAGATCAGGAACTATTATGTGTTCCTAGGGCCATGAAGGCAAGAAAGGGGGAAAGAGCCCTATCGGTAGCAGGTCCAAAGCTGTGGAACCTACTCCCTAAGGAAATCAGAGTATGTAGGGAACATTTCCCTTTTAGGAAAAAGCTGAAAACATTCCTCTTCAAATCCCTAACTGACTGATCTTCTGCCTAGTTTATTAAAATGTTGACGAGTCTTTTCTGTTCTTTGGGTGTGCCAAAGGCGCGGAGATATTCCTTCGGGAATCGATTCATAGCGCCATACAAACCTGGAAATAAATAAATAAATAAATAAATAAATAAATAAACCCCTCATACTAAAGATGTTGGCCCAGGCTTTGTAATGGCTCAGCCACAGGTAGCTCAGTGCACAACAGCAAATGCCCTAATTTGTAACGATATGAGGTGGGTCAAATGGGACAGAATATTGGATAACAACCAATCGCTCACACTAATAAGTACAGACGTTGCTTGCACTCTAGCTAAGCTCCAATCCGCCACCATACAGTATAAATTAAATGAGTTCATTATTCAAGCCCATGAAGATTTATTTGGCAAAATAAAGACCCAATTTCTAAAACCCCACAGACATCACAGTAAGGCAACAATAAAGCATGCTAACTGGTACAACAAGGCAGGTAGAGAAGCCTACAACTCACTGACCATAGCAATAAAAACAAAAGATATGTTCCTGATAGCAGATTGGCAGACCTATTCCTGTACGATAGCGATATTTGGCAAAAGTACATACAGCAGCTAGCAAATGCAATAGCTAGTGGAGCCTCAATACCTGAATCCTGGTGTGGTGCAGAAATCCTACCCATTTATAACAAGCATTTGCAATGCAATAGGTCTCGCATTTATGCGAGTTTGAGCGATTGACATTGCAAATGACAATGCCTTTTATTTTTGTTTTCGTTTTAAAACATAAATAAAAGCCATTGTCATTTACAAGTCGCCTAAATACGAGCCTTATTGGATTGCAAATGCTTGTTAAAATATGCAATGGTCACCGCGAAGTGAAAGCACTGCCCTTTGAGGTTACCCAGGTGCAGCGATGCCAGATAGAGAAAATGGACAATGTGAAGGGGTGGAGGAGAGGGGACAGATTAATAGAGCCTGGCTGGTGGTGAAAATAATGAGGAGAATAGACTCCCTCTGGAAGCTGGGCTCAGCCTGCAGCATCAGCAGTTCCTCGCGCTCCCCTATGCCTTAGAATCTTGCGACCGACCAGCCCACACATGCCTCAGGCTAGCTGTGTACACACAGACATGCTCACCCCCACTTAGCGCCACTGCAGAAACCTCTGTCACCGGAGCTGCCTCTCTCATTCCCCAAGGTACACATAGTACCTTTTGAACTTACCAGCAGTGTGAGACATCCCGTGACTTGACTCTGCATAGCTAACGCTGATGCTCAGGGGGTGTCAGGCCCAGGACAGTGGTGGCGCCGGGGCACCCTTTGCGCAGTTACACTGTGCAGAAAAGGATGTTCAGTGCAGCCCTTGGGATGCCGGCAGACAGACAGCTGATCAGTGGTACGACAGATGCTGCTTTTTGCTGAGACTTGATCTCTTGCCTTTGTATTCTGTGTAGTAAGCAGACATTCCAGAGTTTGCACATCATATGCTGACTGAAAAAATGTGAGCCAAGTATGGATCCATACTCGAACCAGCCTGCGGAAAATGAAGGGTGCATTCGGATTAAGAACTTGCCCGTGCCGATGAAAGGAGATTGCTAGTATCTTACTCTATAGCATTAACATTAGAGCTTATACACTGCTTGCTAACCATGTGTTAAACTAGAGATATAGTAATACTAGGCGTAGAGTTTTGACAGGGAGCGTGCATTTTGCCCCCACTGAGAGAGAGGGAGAGAGCACAACATTGCACATACTCGACAAAAAGACAAACTGCATATCTTATTAGGACAGGGAGACAAGGTGCTTTTTGTCTTTGAGCACAAATGTAATGCTACGTTTCCCAGAGGCTGCCAGCTGAATTTAAAGTCAGAGATGCCTCTAGACAACAGATGCTCTAAAAACAAAATCATCATATCGCAATGTTGCCGCATGAACTCCGGATCCTCCGCAGCTCTGGGCTACAAACTGTAACAAGTCAGGTGGCACACTATGCTGAGCACAGATTTTTAGTTTATGCGTTTTAAATACATGCCCTTAATTGCAACGGCCACTCCCCTTTGAGAGACCCTCCAGTTTTTGCATCCCACTTAAAGCCCTGCTACAAGCGATGTACTCGTTAACATTTATCTACATATAAAAATTACTCACACATTACCAGCAATGAAATTGAAGGAAAATTACATTTCAAAGGTGAGCTTGCATAGGAACATACCATGTCTTAAGCGTGAAATCCTTCTTGTAAAATCAGGGGCACCCGCCAAAACAGACTGACGGTAGACATGTATGAAGTGAGTCTGAACGTCGGATTGGCTTTGCCGATAGTGCGTTGTGTTACTGTCACTTAACAATAACAAGCATTGGCGAGAAAGAGAAAATGCGAGAGACATGGAGGGAGAGTGGGAGGGAAAGAGAAGACGGAAGAGCAACAAGCTCTCGGCATTGCATGGCAGGAGGAGGGTGGGGGGCGGTGGGGCAGGGGAGAGGGGCACGTCGAGTCGCAACAAAAAACAAGCTTAAACAAGGGTGAAATACAGCCTACCTCACGTCGCTCTGGAGCCTGCAGTGGAGCCCGTCGGCCTGGAGCGCGCCTCGGAAGAGACGCCGGAGGGCAGGAGCGTGACGCCGTGAGCGTGCACGTTGGCGTTCACAGACCTGAGTCGGCTCGTGCCCAGGTCTGGATCGGCTCGTGCACAGCTCTGTCTCCCTTGGGAGAGAGCAAGGCGACTATAAGTCTCGTTGGCGGCAGCGTTCGCGCTGCAACGCCAGCGAGACCTAAAAAGGGTGATCGATCCAGACCCAGCAAATATAGGCCAATCAACCTCATAAACTCAATACAAAAGATTATGGCAAGGTTAGTGTTGAGCAGAATACAGAATTGGATCATAGAAAATGATACACTAACCCCGCTTAAGGCAGGATTTCGTGCCCATGTAAGCACCATTGACCAGGTTTTCCCCGTTATTGTAATCTACTGTCAAGTTGTAATGAAAGCAGGAGGCACCATTTATGCCGTCAGTTGAGGCAACGTCGGAGGACTAAACGTCGGAGGACTGACAGTGGGGGAAGATCGCAGTGTGCATCTTGTGACTATGTGACGGTGAGAGCACAGCCCCACGCAGTCCGGGGTTCAGCAAAATTGTTATGAACTCGTGAATTGTTTCCCTCACAGAAATTCTAGTGCGGTCCAAGGGTATGAGACATTGCCTACAGTCAAATTAACAAAGGAAATAAACACCCAACACGGGTAAGGATTGAAAAGCGGGGACCAACACCCTGATGAACGCCAGTGCCACCCATGTGGGGGTCTAATATTGGCAGAAACATGTTGGTAATAGCAGTGGGGCTATAGGGACCGTTACCGTCCCTCTATACCCCGATACATATATTTTTAACCCTTCCAGGGGTCCACAGACAGAATAAAATTAATTTTGTTGACCCCTAGGTTGTTTTAACATTCTAGTACTGCTCATTTTTGGTCCTGGTGTAGCAGGGATTAGACTCCCCTTCTCCTTTCTTTTCTTCCTTTTGTTACGTCACGTCGTTTATGTGCATTATCACATTTTTTTATTTCTCTCTCTACCCACACCACTGTCCTTCGTCTTCTAAAAAAACTGCGCTCCATCCAGTGTGTTGGTCTGCACCTGGATGTATGATGTGGCCCAATGATGAAGCATGACACTGCAAAGTGTGTGAGGACAGTATTAAGACATGTGTTGTCTTTTCATGCTTTGTCCTAGGTCCGGGTAGATAAGTTATTTACTGTTCCTGTATAGATCACTATATGACCTTGGGTCCAAGTCTGTTGTTTGACTTTTTCTACAGATATTAGCGTACCCTGCAGCACTTCTCTGTTGTGTGAATTTAATCTGATAGGAAGGGAGCCAGAGAAGGCTCAGTCCCTTGTCTCTCTTTTTGGTGTGTTTTCCATGTTATAAGCAAGCCCAGTGATAGGAGACTATGCTTCCAATTCTGGGTTGGCACGCTTCCGGTTAAATCCTATACTCACAAATGGCACAACACCACAGATAGCAAATGCCACCTATGTATAGACCAGGAGGAGTCTGTCCCACACACCCTTTTTGTATGTCCTGCCTATAAGGCTCCTCGGGACAAATGGTTAAAACCTTTATGTATTAATTTGGGCACAAGGTCTAGTGCTACAGCTCTAATAATATTGAAGACAAATACCAATGAGCTCTGTGTGATATCCACCACCAAATTTTTAAGTTGGATGTGGTGCATCCGTGCCAAATCCCTAAAGATGTTGGCGACAACGCAAAGTAGTAGCACTCAGTAAGAAGAAGTTGCTATTGTTTTGACAGGCCATAGACAACGGCCTGGTAAAAATTGAGCCAACACCTAGTCGTAATTACGAATAGATCATCCATAGCAATGGTGAAAGTTAGTGTCTTAGTCCCGTATAGGAATTTAGGTATTTGATCGTTATGGTCACATAGACTTACGTTCGTATTCCTCCCCTTGTTCCAATGGCTGGAGTATTAGCTTCTTTTATCACTGTGGCTTCTTACATAAAATTAAATTATCTGTAAATTCAATTTTATTATAAGAAGACTAAGAATACAATGGTTTTATGAGTAACCTTTTTACTGATAATTTTTATTGTATAATGATAAGCGCCGAAGCCTTAATGAATGTTTTATCTTTTTTTAAATGTTTTTTACTTCCTATAATATTGTGAATGTCTTTTATGATCTGTGCGATCTAAATAAAGATTATGAACTGAACTGACTCGACTCCAGACTGGGCTCAAATACTTTGGTATCCCGAGCTGTTGAGCATGGTCATCAGTCCTCTGATCAGGCTGCCCCTTAGTGAGGATCTTCTATCACCGCAGCAGAGGAGGGTTCTCCACCGAACCTTTCAGCACTCTGCCTTCATGCATCTGAATTGAGCAGCAACAGTTGACAGCTTGTGACCTTCCACCTGAAGTCTGCACTGTTATCTTGTCAGCCAGGTGTCCCTCCACCAAGACGGTATAACATGCCATTGGGGCAAATTAATGGCATGATGTGCAGAGAAACAGGATGACCCTATTTCTGCTCCCCACTTTCAGGTTCTTCTCTTTATCCATTCTCTTGCCAGCTGGGCTCTGGGCACCTTAAAGGACTATCTTTCTGCCAATTCAGCCTTTCTGTGGTTGCCAGATCAGCCATCCCTCTTCAAATTCCTGTTGTAAATAGGTTCTTGAAAGGTTTGTTATATATGTTTCCTCCCTTTCCCTTTATCATGCCTTAGTGGTAACCTAATCTAGTCCTAACATTTCTGATGTGTGCTCCCTTTGAGCCATTGCACAACTGTCCTCTCAGGCTCGGTACCATCAATACGGCCTTCCTGGTAGCAATAACATCTGCCCAGAGGGTCAGTGAGCTTCAGGTTTTGTCATCCAAGCCTCCATATCTGAACATCTACCCAGACAATATGGTTTTTCTCAGTAGAGCTTCCTTTCTGCCAAAAGTCGTCACTCCCTCTCATGTGGGCCAGTCCATCAACCTGCCTACCTATTTTTTTTGCTCCTCTGCATTCATCTAAGGAAGAGGAATGACTTCACTGACTGGACCCTAAAAGAGTGTTGTCTTTCTTCCTTGACTGCACGAGAGAAGTCCGGGGGGATGACCAACACTTTGTGGAATATGTCAGAGCAAAGAAAGGAAAGTCTGTACAGAAGTGGACTACCTCCCGATGGATCATGCTCTGCATTAAGATCTGCTACACCCTGGCCAAGGAGCACCCCCTGAGGGTCTTGGTGCTCTTTCCACCAGAGCAAAGGCTGTGCCCACTGTGTTAGCATGCAAGTTCAGGTCCTGGATATCTGTCAGGCAGCAACCTGGGCTTCCCTAAACAGATTCATGAAGCATTACTGCCTGGACAGTCAGGTCTGTCGGGACAGGCATTTTGCATGTTCAGTCCTGCATGACTTTATAATGTGAAATTGTTTCGCAGACCCATCTCCAGAGAGATATTGCCTAGTTATCTATTCTAAGGTAAGGAATCTACAGCTAGAAGTTTCTATCAGATGAACAAGTCACTTACCTTCGATAACGCCTTATCTGGTAGAGACTCTATCTATGAACTGCATCTGGTTGAAAACCACCAGTTTACCGGGTCACAGCATATATTAATGTATTTATGTTTCACATTCTTGACTCAAATGATTCATAGAAATTCAATCATGTAAATTAAATACAAATTAAAGTTGATCTACTTGTTCTATTTAAATTGTATCTTCGTGTGACCAAACTCACATGACATACATAATGATCAATACTTTGCTTGAAAACATCAAGTTCATAAAGCTTCAATGTATAATCAATGTCTTGAATAACACAATAACATTTCTTTGAGAAACCGAACATTCACGGCCATGCCCAATGCATTTCAGGATAAAACAAATCCCTTCTTCAGGGGCCACTGCTAAAAACAATGAATACATATAAAGGACATATCTATTACAACAAAACTGATGAGTACCGTCATACCCGGCCAGAGATGAATGAAAAATACGAAAGACCTTATATGCATCTTGTAAAGGCAATGTCGAAAGAAACAGTGCAATGAGAAAAGAGAGAGAACCAAGCTCCTAGCCCCTACACCGTGTCCATTAATCCTAAATGGTGTCAAGAAAAAAGATGTGAATTCAAACTGTTAATTCATGCGCAAAAACCCGGAATTAATCTACGTGCTATTGTGAAACCCAGTCCTACAAATTAGTAGATGAACAGAACTTACTCTGTGACCGTGTGCTATAAATATTTGGTGTGTAACCAATTCCAATAGAGCAGGACTGACTCGACTCTTCAAAAGAAAACAACATTTGAGTCTAATATATCTCATAGGGAGACAAATTGAATACTGCTGAGCAAAAAAAGTGTCAACTTACTGAAAAACGGTAATACCCAATGATACGCTCTTCTCATTGTAAACTCCTCACTCTCACAGTCCTAAGCTGTCAAAAAATATTAATATGAAGTAGGACACCATTCCGCTAATCATAAGAAACCTGCTTAAACACTGAACACGAAATAATCATTGCCTGAACTGTTCGAAGATGTTTCAGAAACTCGATTCCACCTCATATGACACTATCGGAATAAAGAAGTCCCTCTGTGGAGTTTTGGAAACCAACACATATGCCCTGGTAATGTTCACGCTGAACAGCAGAGCGTGGATCCTCCCTATAAATCGAAAGCAAACCTGTTACTATGCGAGCCAAACACATTAACTAAACACCTTGTTCGCAGTTCGCTGGTATCCTCCAACTTAGCGATGTCGGTTATTCAATACCGCTGTCTGAATCGCCACTCCTCCACCCGCATCCGTGAACTCCACCACGTTTGCACTTCACCGTTAAACCCGACCGTAGCAGTCACATGATTGTGACATGAAACTAGAAACAGGACTGACTGTTGCAGAAATCGTGCACCATCTTGAAGTGTACTGATATAGCGCATTACCCATACCATCGAGTGAACTCTAAAGCGAAAGCCGTATTACATCAGAACAATTATTAATTAATGAGTTCACGTGTTCTTCTTTTATCTAAAAGAATGTGTTCCGCGAATACCGCGTGTGTATCACAACTGAAGACCGATTGTATGACTAAACAACTACTGTCTTTACCACAACTTCCTAAATCACGAATGTTTACCAACGATCATTTCTAAACCACTACATTTTAAACTACTACTCCCTAAACCACGAATAAATAATATTTAATGTCACTTTTTCAATGTATGCCTTTTTTTTCTAAAATATTATTTACTTTATTTTTTCAAATACGAGCACACTGATCATATTCTTTTTTTGATTCTTAAGATTTTACTATTGTTTAAATCAATGCAACACTGCCATCTCCTGTCATAAACCGGTAATTTTTATGTAAATCATTTTCTTCATAAACCTTTGCTGTTTTTGATACGTAACTTTTACGATTTTATTCTTTACGTTATAATTCTTACTATAAATATTTCTTTTATTGTATTTGTGGGGGGAGTCCCCCCCCCCCCCCCCCCCGTTGTTCAGGTGAGTCGTGGTTCCGACCTTCGTTGTTCAGCCGTTCGTTGTTGAGCAGGATTCGTTATTCGCACCACGTTGTTCAGGTGAGTCGTGGTTGAAACGTCGTGGTTTAGGATGTTTCCCCCGAAGACCACTGTATCATGCTGAATGGTGTGCAAAATTTGTGTAAAAGGCAAGGATATACCGCCTCTATTCAGAACAACAATGCTGCAATTCACACTAAGACCACATATCTTACTAACTGGAGAGAAAGACATTGTTTTTGTAAAAGGCAAGTGAATTACCTCCTTTATTCAGAAAAGCTGTAACTAAAAAAACTAGTTATTATAATTGTGTTAAGCACAAAGGTAACCAGAAGAAAGCAGAATAGGCTAAATAGAGTTAAAAGTAGGCTGACACCACGTGCTTGTGAAATGACGAGATTGCCTGAGAAGATGCATATGTACGATCTATGGGCAACGACAACAGAGCATTGTCGTCATAATGCTGATTCCACTGGTATAGTGTCGCTGTGATGTGAAAAATGGAAAATACTGGCCAACATGCAATCATAATTTGCGACATGAACATCTTGTAAATACTCATAAGTAACATAGCATTTCAATCAGATCATTCAGACCCCCGGCATAAGGGTCTGTAGAAATGTTGTCCACCACACTTCTCTTTGAGCTAATGCCCTACTGTTGTCAAAACCTGGTTTGATCAGTAATACTTCTAGGATCGTGAATTTTAACTGTGCGGTAGTGTTCTGATGTTCTGTCCAGTGTGTGGCAAAATGTTATTTAATACTTTTAGTGCAGATAGTACTTTTATGCTCAGTGATCCTAATTTTGATCTTGCGAGAAGTTTTCCCTACATACAGAAGCCCACACGGACACTTAATAGCGTAAATGGCATTTGTGGTATTGCAATCACCATTGTACCTGAGTGTTATTGGTTTACCAGAATGTGGATGATTATGTTTCCTGTAATCCCATTGTTACAATTGACACAGAGACTCTATCTAGCCGCAGATTCCAAACTGACCCACCCATTCTCCCCACTTTGTGAACAGATTTCTAGGGACAGGCCTGTTCTCCTTTTGGGGCCCTTGTTTTACCACACCAGTTGTCAGTCTTCTTCGTGGCTTTGCCATCCTGGTGTGGGAAGTCGTGAAAAGAAACTGACGTCAGCTCGCTGGGGTGGCGCCTATTTAGGCACTGCACTCGTCACTTCAGGCGGGGATGACGCGACAACGCCACACAGAACAACACCACCTACCGGCACGCAGGGGTCCTGCCCACAAACAAAATCTGGATTTAGTCTGATGCCTGGAAATAATTCTAAGATATGGAATCTGTGGCAAGATAGAGTCTCTACCAGATAAGGCGTGTTGTGAAATGTGCAGAGGCTGGCAATAAAAAATAACTGTGCCAGGCTAACAGTATGTGTATTTAAAAATTGAATCAGGCTCAGGAATCTATATTAACAGCACCAAAAAAACTGATCCTAGATGTACCCAAAACAAGCATTGTCAAAGCCAATAGGTCTAGCTTGCATTTGAGATCTGACAAAGATATTGAAAGAAATTGCTGCCTTGAAAAGAAAAACAAAAAATCAATTGTTTTCTCTATACACTGCATCTTTGAATTAAAAATAGTCCTTAGTGCAGTGCAATTCAAGCACTACATAGGAGGTGAAATAAATACACCAAACAGCCAGTACCATGAGGTGAGAGGGAAATACTCATCTCTGTGTAACTAAGTTCCACTTTCTATATATTTTAAAGAATTTGTAGTAATAAGTCGCATACAGGTGTGCTATTAAGTCAGCCCTAAAAACACAAGAATAACCCTTTTGCTCATTAGCAACCTTCTCATAGAGAATTTTACCCATTGGTCCTACTCTTCAGAAAAGAACTCTAACCCTTACTCTTCGAACCGCTTCTCCTCCATCTTACTGACGCCTTAATCCTCTACAATGTCAATAATGGTAATTATATCAATTCTGTAATCGTTGTAATTCACATAATGGTCTAATTGTAACTGTGGTTAACCTACGCCTCCTCTGCTTTTTATTAACTCCAACCCTGCCTTTTAACCAACATGGGCGATACACAGTGTTTAGCTCTCTTTAAAGCCCTCTTCCTCCCATTCCACACTCGAAAGGGCAGACCCACCCAAAAAAAAATCCAAAAACATAGTTGGATGATAATAATAACCTGTTGAATCCAAAAGGCAACTTATTTCAAGCTTGGTGGTTTAGAAATGGTAAGTACAACAGGAGTGTAATAGTGGAATTATTTTCCAGCGATTAATCCATCAAATTTGTAAGTAATCAAAAAAAGAACATGCAGACTGAGGCAAAGGTTAATAAAAAGTAAATGTGAACTTTTGCTATTTTTCATGTCGTAGATCTGTTTGAATTTGCGTTTTTTCATCTTTTGCATTTGCCATTTTTCATCTTTTGTATTTAACTTTGTGTTGTTTTTTTAAACTTAGCAATATATTTTACCCTGTCCTTGTGCGATTGATTTTGCTGCTCAATTCCATTGCTGTCCGTCCATGGTATGACTCAATGTTGAACTGTTGTTAGTGCCTTTGTTAAAAGAGAATTAGTTATTATTTAATGTTACCTTTTCAGTCTGGGCGTCTCCCGTCTCTTATGTTATGTTTTCTTCTCTGCAGGGTTTGAACATCATCTTTAACGTAGCCCTGGCGTTTCTTAAGGTAAGTCGTCTTCCATTATCACAATGTTGAATCTTAGTTCCTTACAGACAATGTGGTCTGCTTGTTTTTTTGTTGTTAGAGGGCCTTCATGTCTTATTTTTTGTGAAAGTGCATGTGCTCTTGCTTACTGATCAGGCTAGGCCAAACCGTGTCCTTTTTGTGAGGCGCAACTGAAGAATCCACTTCTGGTAACCAACATGACAGACTTAGCGGTTGTTATCATATGGAAGCTGTGTTAGTGTGCCTTTAAGGTTGCTTGTTGGAACCATATGGTGTTCTAGCATAAGTTAAGCATGTCTGTAAACAAACACACACACTGTATTCACTCTTCTGCTGCTCACTGTGCTGTTATAAGCAAATGTCACATTTTTACGTGAACCTTGGTCCCACATAAATAACGGATGCAAGGGACCACCATGTCAGAAGCTTTTGTGCAGTACGGGTCAGAAATTTTATGTGCGGATCACGAACTACTGCCAACGCTTAAAAAATGAAACTTCAAAGTTAGATTTTTTTTCCTTTTAAACACATTCCATTTTCCTTTAAGGAAAACGGGCTGTGTTTAAATAAAAAAGGTTGCTTTATTTAAAAGCAATCAGAGACACGGTAGGCTGCTGACCCCAGCAGTCCTAAATCCCTGTGATGGCAGCTAACCATAGTGGGTCGCAAATTTTGACTTACCTCATTAATATTCATGAGGTGGTCGAGTTCGGACCCACTATGAATCGCTATTGAAATTCAAAAGAGTTTCATACATTAGGTATAGCAATTTCCTAATTGTGATTCGCAGGGAATCGCAATTAGGAAATCACTATTTCTAATCATCATACATCTGACCCTAAATTGGTATAATAAAGAAGTACTTTTTCAGTAAGCAGTTTTCTTTGGTGATTAGGTTACTTGGGGAGGAAGGAATGGATTTGTAGAAAAATATCTTCACCGTCTGAAATCCAGAAGAACATTGTGAGATATCCCTTTGGGGCTTTCCAGGGACAAAGGTGTCCCCTTTTGAATACTCTAGTGCTCATTGCTGTACTCATCTTGCGACAAGTCTTGGTCGATGTGTCCTCTTAATGCTTAACCTGCGGCGGAATTGCCACCGTGGGGCGGGCGTTCTAATGAGTGGGCGGGGCTGCGTCGGCCGTTGGCCGTTCGCAGCACTGGGTAGCACGGAAGGGGTTAAGTAACACCATCCAGTTTCTGAAAAATAGAGGATCTTTAAAGCAGCAAAGGAGACTTTAGCACTCCTGAAAGTCCTCTATACACTGTGTTTCTGGGAACAATCCATACATTACTGACTCTGCTGTGATGCTTGTTGTTGGGCGTAGGTGCATTCCCCAACTGTGGTACATTCTTTTGGAGAAGACGTGTAACAGTTGAGCCTTCTGTGAATGAAAGCTGTCAATATCAGGCCAGCTTGGATTGCCATCAAGGTAATGTCCTTGTGTTTGTTGGTCAGTCATGTCAGTCATGTAGAGGCACCATTCTTCATGGTTGTTCTGCTGTCACCAAGGACAAGGCCATTATCTGTTCACTGTTCAAATCTGTGCTTGGCTGATCTTTAGAACCCACTGGTCAGGGGTTGAGATTTCCATTCTTAACTTCTTCACAAACTTTTCCACTTCAGCGTTGTACCATGGTGTGGACAAATTAGGGGCGGCACTCGCCGGTCTCCCCATCCAAGGATCCTCCACCTTGTTAACAGAAAGAAGTGGCTCAACAGGAAGGCTGTATGGCTTCTAACACAGTAGCATACAACAGCCCTTCCAGGATTGTAGTTATGTCCAGCACTTCTTTCAATCCCTTTTCATGGGATTTGAACATCACCTCCCTTATTCACTCTGACCATCTTCAGTGATCCAAAGAAAGTAGAAGAGCATTTGTTTGATTACCTTGGCTATTTTTGCTGCAACAGCCAAAGTTGAGCGACTGCTGAAGTACTGGCGGAGTCTCATTCCTCAGGACCAACGTCTTCTTCATAGGATTTTCAAGAAGTCCTGCTTGTTCCGGATTTGCAGATGTTCTCAGTTGAGAGACAGGGGTCTGAAAAACAGGGTCAATGACTTGGTGTGTAGTTGATTTTTGCTCCAATACCTCTCAAAGTCATTGCATGCCTTCTCCTTTGCCATCAATGAGTGCCTATCCAGGCTCAGAGCCACTAACTCCTTGTTCCCCAGGAGAGAGCAAGTTAACTGTCAGAAACCTTAGTTGGTGCGGAACGTCTACAAGTTTCCCACGTGAAACTGAGTACTCTGTGATCAGAGAAGTTGATGACATCCATGGAGTTCTGAACAGGCGTCGCAAACAGGGTTCACGACATCTGTTCATTTTGGTGGTCATTTGAAAGTGCCTGACATAAAGAAAAGTGTACTGCAGGAGTCTGCCAAAGTCTTTATCCTCAGATCCTCTTATATTGCCAGATGCTGTAAACAGAGAAATATTATGCTTTGAAAAGTCAGTTGAGCTGGCATTTGAGCAGTCACAACTGCTTGCCTCATGTGAGGTCAGGGGCTGGATGTCCTGCACAGATGTATCTGTATTGGCACGCCAGGGTGATTGCCAATCTGGATTCCTACATTTGAGACTTCACCTGTTTACTTTGTACATGTGTGCATGTTTGTTTCATGATTTTACTGTCAAGCCATTTCTTACTCTCAGTTTGATACATATCACCCTTCTTTCCATCTGAAAGTTCACTACCAGCTTCCTCATGCTCCTCACTGGTTAACTGTCGGCTCCCAGCAAGAACTGAAACAGTTTGTCCACTGTTGAAGTGGAGGGACAGGTTCAGTGTTTTCCTCTACTACCTAAGAATATTGCAGGAAGTGATGTCACATAAGGAAGTTGTCATGTGACCTGTGCCCCTTCCTTCACCGAGCCTTCCTGCACGCCAAGTCACTTGTGTGCCACTGCTGCTTGTCACCTGATTTTAAATTAATTGAAGGATATAAACAAATCTGGTTTCAATTAGTGTGGATGGCATTCTGTAGCACCAGTGTATAAAAAAAACCACTTCCTAAATGTGACCAGAGTATTTTAGGAAGCGTCTACTATTTACCCATGAATTTGCATATGGCACAGGCTTCCTTTTGTTTTGGACTGATGGAGAGGGGCCTGGTCTCTACTGTAAATTTACCCACTGTAGCATCCCCGCATTCTACCCTGATGGAGTTCAGCCTAACATATCAAATGTTAGCTGTTTCCTGTAATATCAGGAAGGAAAAAGGCAGAGAGGGGAAGGAGAAGAGAGAGAAAGAAAGAACACTGTTGTCGAAAACCCAGTGGCCCTCGGCCATTCAGAAATCCGCAACATACAGCATAAATTCTTTCTACTTGAATGGACCTTTCATGCAGAAACCTTCATGTCCCCATGAGCCCACTGCCAGCACAAAGACAGGTCATCTGGGCAGACAAAAGCTGTCATTCTTTCAACTTGTCACAGGCTTGTGTACAGCTGGAGAGCTGGGGGGAAGTGGGGATATGTATATATATATCTCACTTTGCGGCTGCTATGAATCTAAGAGAGGGTAGGGAAATTGTTGTCTGTGCAGTATTTTCATCAGTTTTTTCTATAGTGCAAACTCGACCTGAAGGTAGTGGAGCACTTTCCAAGAGCAACAGTTAGATTACACAAGGACACATATTCTAAGGCACAGGGAGATTAAGGGTCTTATTATAAGTTTTGTGGATGGATTCTCTGTCATAAATATGACGGGTATCCCGTCCCCATTAGTACAAGTTCCATAGGATATAATGGTTGTTAGAAATGGGATCCCTGGCTGGCCAGGGCTTTCGCCAAAGTCAGTCAGAGACCACCACTCCCAAGTCAGGGCAAGGGAGTTACACGCCAAGATAACCCCTGCTCACCCTCTAGGTAACGTGGCACGAGCAGCAAGGCTAAACTTGGAGGTGATGTGAGTTAAGTATTTGCGCACGCACCCCAGCAACAACACCCAGGCCCACCACAAAGGAAACTCCACACAAGGTTATATGTAAAAATAGCCTTTGTATTACACCATAACACATTAGATAAAACACACACTTTACAATGTGCCAACAGGCACGGGCAGAATTTACAGGGGATATGTACAAGACTGGGCCACCTGGATCACTGTCAGGAATCAGCACTTTTAGAAGTAACACTTTTAGAAATAGCACTTAGAATATGGAATGTAAATCACTGTAGCACACAACCAGTAACCACTGGTAACCAGGACCTCACTAGCACCACCTGTACTAGCAAGAACAACCACCTAAGTATCACAATACAAACAGGGGCATAGGCACATTACACATGATGCATCACAGCACATTCAGAGGTGCAGGACAGGAAAACACATGATGCAGAACCTACAATACATTCAGAGGTGTAGGGGAGGAAAACACATGATGCCTAAAAACATTCAGAGGTGTAGCAATAACAATTACGCAGTAATCACATTGGCACATAAATCATAAATGCGCCAGAATCACATTAGCCACAACCTGTGGCAGTCCCTAGGCCAACTGGCCTCTCTAGGGCTAGGATGCCCTGTGTCCCAAAGTCAGGGGCCTAAATGTGGCAGCTGCCCACGAAGTGGTGGGCAGCTGAAGAAAAGGATGGGGCCAACGTGGGAGCCTCGCAGGCTCTGAAGAAATCAAATGTCCCCCTGAGCCTCTCAGGGCTCTAAACAAATGGCTGGCCCCTTTGAGCCTCGCTGGGCTCTTTGCGCATCAAAATGCCCCCTCTGAGCCTCTCAAGCCTCTCTGGGCACTCAAGCCTCTCTGGGCTCATAACAAATGGGCCACGTGGAGCCTCTCAGGGCTCAAACACCAAGCAATGCCCCTCGTTGGAGTCCCTCCCGGACTCTGCATAAACAAAAATGAGCCAAGGGCCACCTGTGGGCTCTAACGGAAGAAATGTCCCCCACGAACCTCTCGGGGCTCAAACAGCAAATGGGGCCTCGCGGGGGCCTCTCGGCGCCCCCGCAAGGCCTCGGCAACACTGGAGGCGGGGCGGGCACCGGCAATGTACCCCGAAGCCCCCCCCCTCCTCCTGCACACACTCACCGGTTCTGGGGCGGTCTGCGGCTCTCCTCGGCGGCGGTAGCGCGTGGCGGGGCTCTCTCTCCCCATGGGAGCCCCGCCTTCACCAGGCGCCCGCTTCGCTTTGCTGTTCACCCGGTCCCCCATCTCGGGACCGGGACTCGATGTGGAGCCTTCGTGGCTCCCGGGGCAGCAGTTCCCTCTTCCGGCCGGGCAGCCAATCGTGGCACAGCAGCGGGCGGGACTTCCTTCGCAAACAGGAAGTCCCGCCCAACGCCAGGCGCCCGGCCGCCTGACTTCCTTTTCGCGGCGCGAGGGCCGCGGCGTTGAATCTCGGGGGCATTTAAGAGGGGTGGGCACCCTCGAGATTAATTCAACCACAACAGCGAGGTGGGCACTCGCCAAACAACCAAACGAACAGGGTGGCACCCGCAATTACAAATAAAGTGCAACGAAGCACTCTGGGGCACAAAAAGGGCAGGAGCCCTTCCCTCAGAGGGAAAATGACAGCGCTCTGCCCAGGCATGCAAAATAAAGCGCTCACGGGGCGCTAGGGGCAGCCACAGCCCTGGGGCAAGGACAAAGGCATAGCAAAAGCTCCTGGGCATCAGGAGGGGCATGCAGGGCCCAGGGGCCAGCGCACAGGGCAGAAGAAAGCCCCCATGGCGGTCCCTCCTGGGCCCCACCAGCAGCAGCCCCCTCCTATCAGGATCCTGGAAGAGAACAACCTCTGTGGGGACACAGACCCATTTTTATACTAGTAAATCCTTTGTTCTGGCACAGGGTGAGGGGAGAAACCAGTCGCAGCTGGTTGGTGAGCACTCTTGATGTGCTCAATCACCCTTTTCATTCACTGGCAGGACTAAGGTCATCAGTCGCACCACAGGGGGCGGAGCCAGCATTGTCTGGGGAAAACCCAGCCTCCTTCAGGACACAGGTACACTCCTCCCCAGCCATCAGCATGCTAATCTCCACACTCACCACCGGGCAGACCCATCATGACTCATGAAGCCTGGCATCCCAGCCAGCTCCAGCCAATCACACGCCAGCACCTTCACAGCACATACACAGCCATGTCTAGAAGTGGCACTTCCGCCCAAGACACAATCATGCCACATACATCATTGCGAAGCATTCAATCACACGAGTTTGCACATAGCAAACTCGAGCATGCACACCTCACGCATCAGGAACTACCAGGGACACAGACATTCCCCATGCATTCCTATGGGAGGACAGGCCAATCTCACACACGCACTCAGGGAGAGCACGCACTTCACACTGCGCCACAGTGCGCAAAGGCCAGAAGTCACTATAATTTAAGGCAAAAAGTTCAGGGGTGAACTTGCCAGAAGGGCCAAGTCCAACACAACCCCCTTCCAGCCAAAACGCAGGGGAGACCAATCACCACCGTGATGGACTTCCCTGCTTGGGGCGATAGAACACAGACGCGGGCCCGCACTGCAGGGACACCCTCCGGTTCTACGCCACGTTGACAAGCACATACTTAAAAAAAAAACAGGCCCAACTAGGCTACCCCACTGGTACTCCTTAGTTGTCCACGGCTAGGACCAGGCCCTAGGCCACCCAGATACCACTGGTCCCTGCCAATCCACCGAGTGGGGGGTGGTAACCCCGGGCCTACATAGCCATTCTCCACTCCCTTTCTCAGTGTAGTTCCAAACTACCACTGACCCTTCAACCTAGGGTCCGCACCCTCAGGCTGACCAGAGGTCACGAGCAAGAATGCCCCACCCTACCTCTACTTCTGAAGCACCCTCCAGAACAACTCTCCCACCAGTTTAGGACCTTACTTCCTCAGCAGCAGTGACCACGGTCAGACCACCACAAGAACGGTGTAGCGAGGCGTTGCACGTTGCGGTGCCCCCCAGTTGCGGTGCAGCCTATGGCTCGTTGACGGCGTCGAGACGACGTCGGTGAGCGCAGAGGCGGCGTTGCTCGAGGGGGACGTTGCTCAGTGCGGTGCCTACAGGACACCAGGGTGGTCATGACGGAGTCACAGCTCCCTTAACTGGTTTACCACCTGGGATTCCAATTCACCGGATGCACAGGGGTCAGACTCCCTCTGACCCCCTTCCAGAGTTCTGTACCCTCCCACTGTAGAACAGGGTCCCTCCACTTAAGGTAGGCCCCACCTGCTCTCAGGGTTACCACAACACTCAGCCAAGAACCCTAAAGATCCCTGCTAGGCCTGTACCACCCCTTCTGGGAAACACAGGGTCTCTTCACTTAAGATGAGCCCCACCTGTGTTCACTGGGGTACCCCTAGAAGACAAACCGGCCAGGACACTGGCTACAGTCGCCCTGCTGTCCAGGACAGGCAACCACCTGAACCTGGCTCCCTAACCTAGGGACGCTACCCTTTGGTTAGATGCCTGGCGCACCAGGACATCTACAAGTTGAAAACAAAAATCTAAGACTTTCTCTCCTCCTTCAGCAGCAAGGCAACCACTGCAGGTCAATCCCCCATACAGCTTACCCGGTTCCTTCTCTTCAGGCAGGAGTTCCTTCTTGTAACTTCAGGACACTACGTACAGTTCCCCTTACGTCCAGATCCGGAAACACCGGCTACTGGCTCTCCAACCGAGGGACGTACCCCTTTGGTCAGATGCCTGGCGCACCAGGACTTCCTTGAGGGTGACACAACTAATGTGTCATGTACAAGTCTGCCTGACACTCAGGACAGAAGTGGCATCACCATGGTCACATCCTGGCGACACAACCCTTCTGGCTGGCCCCTGACCCACTGGCTCTTCCACTGGGGAACTTATCCCCCCTCGCACCCCTCCATCTGGACTTCTGCACCCTCCCAACTGGAGCGGTACTGCCACACTCCAGAACTACTGAAACCCTGTTCACTGATGCTCTACGTTCTTCAAACACTCTGGGAGATCCTACTCAAATGACCTATTGGTACAGCCTAGGCCCCCGACCTGACGTTCCCTTCAGAACCATTCCAGGCCCTGACACTGGGTTTCGGACACCTGGAGACATGCAGTCCCACCCACTCCTTCTCCTCTTGAGACAGGACGTGAGCCCCTACACCGAGACCTAGCAGGGCTACACTGAACCTCTTCCACCACCCTGGGCTGGAAGACACCTCAGACACTCCTTTTGGAATCACTCCATCCCCTATGTCTCCCTCCTCCCAGAACATTACTAACTCCAAAATTTTGTCTCTAAACAGACCACAGAAATCAAAAAGCAGGCTCCACTGTCTGCAGACGTTCTTGGGAAAAGTTTAACACACGGAACTTAGGTATCTTAGCAAAACAACAAGAGTACACAAGTATTCAACAAGCTCCCCATCCAGAGAACTCACACCATTCATCCACACACGCCCCCCCCAGAATGGTAAGGCAGTTTCTACCACCCCTGATTTCTCAACCTGACCACACGTGACACAGGTACCATTACTCCAGGACAGGGACGGGGGACGCACTTTTGCTGCCACCACTGGATCCCACCCTTCTGGTGAATCCAGACAACACACTGCACTTAGGGGGATGATCTACCCTCCCGAGCTAGGGACACCTAACTCAAAGTGCACAAGAAACACATTTCCACAGAAATGACATTTTCAGCAAACTTAAAACAATAATCCCCAAAATGTGATTTATATAAAATGCAGAGTTTTGTAGTGCGGCCAGTTGCCACTGTGGTACAACGCAAACACAAATCCTTATCCTCATCGCTGCGTCCAATGTTAGAAATGGGATCCCTGGCTGGCCAGGGCTTTCGCCAAAGTCAGTCAGAGACCACCACTCCCAAGTCAGGGCAAGGGAGTTACACGCCAAGATAACCCCTGCTCACCCTCTAGGTAACGTGGCGCGAGCAGCAAGGCTAAACTTGGAGGCGATGTTAGTTAAGTATTTGCGCACGCACCCCAGCAACAACACCCAGGCCCACCACAAAGGAAACTCCACACAAGGTTATATGTAAAAATAGCCTTTGTATTACACCATAACACATTAGATAAAAACACACACTTTACAATGTGCCAACAGGCACGGGCAGAATTTACAGGGGATATGTACAAGACAGGGCCACCTGGACCACTGTCAGTAATCAGCACTTTTAGAAGTAACACTTTTAGAAATAGCACTTAGAATATGGAATGTAAATCACTGTAGTACACAACCAGTAACCACTGGTAACCAGGACCTCACTAGCACCACCTGTACTAGCAAGAACAACCACCTAAGTATCACAATACAAGTAGGGGCATAGGCACATTACACATGATGCATCACAGCACATTCAGAGGTGCAGGGCAGGAAAACACATGATGCAGAACCTACAATACATTCAGAGGTGTAGGGGAGGAAAACACATGATGCCTAAAAACATTCAGAGGTGTAGCAATAACAATTGCGCAGTAATCACATTGGCACATAAATCATAAATGCGCCAGAAACACATTAGCCACAACCTGTGGCAGTCCCTAGGCCAACTGGCCTCTCTAGGGCTAGGACGCCCTGTGTCCCAAAGTCAGGGGCCTAAACGTGGCAGCTGCCCACGAAGTGCTGGGCAGCTGAAGAAAAGGATGGGGCCAACGTGGGAGCCTCGCAGGCTCTGAAGAAATCAAATGTCCCCCTGAGCCTCTCAGGGCTCTAAACAAATGACTGGCCCCTTTGAGCCTCGCTGGGCTCTTTGCTCAACAAAATGCCCCCTCTGAGCCTCTCTGGGCTCTGAAATAAAGGACTGGCACTCAAGCCTCTCTGGGCTCGTAACAATGGGCCACGTGGAGCCTCTCAGGGCTCAAACACCAAGCAATGCCCCTCGTTGGAGTGCCTCCCGGACTCTGCATAAACAAAAATGAGCCAAGGGCCTCCTGTGGGCTCTAACGGAAGAAATGTCCCCCACGAGCCTCTCGGGGATCAAACAGCAAATGGGGCCTCGCCGGGGCCTCTCGGCGCCACCTGCAAGGCCTCGGCAACACTGGAGGGGGGGCGGGCACCGGCAATGTGCCCCGAAGCCCCCCCCCCTCCTCCTGCACACACTCACCGGTTCTGGGGCGGTCTGCGGCTCTCCTCGGCGGTGGTAGCGCGTGGCGGGGCTCTCTCTTTCCATGGGAGCCCCGCCTTCACCAGGCGCCCGCTTCGCTTTGCTGTTCACCCGGTCCCCCATCTCGGGACCGGGACTCGATGTGGAGCCTTCGTGGCTCCTGGGACAGCAGTTCCCTCTTCCGGCCAGGCAGCCAATCGTGGCACAGCAGCGGGCGGGACTTCCTTCACAAACAGGAAGTCACGCCAGGCGCCCGGCCGCCTGACTTCCTTTTCGCGGCGCGAGGGCCGCGGCGGTGAATCTCGGGGGCATTTAAGAGGGGTGGGCACCCTCGAGATTAATTCAACCACAACAGCGAGGGGGGCACTCGTTAAACAACCAAACGAACGGGGTGGCACCCGCAATTACGAATAAAGTGCAACGAAGCACTCTGGGGCACAAAAAGGGCAGGAGCGCTTCCCTCAGAGGGAAAACGACAGCGCTCTGCCCAGGCATGCAAAATAAAGCGCTCACGGGGCGCTAGGGGCAGCCACAGCCCTGGGGCAAGGACAAAGGCATAGCAGAAGGTCCTGGGCATCAGGAGGGGCATGCAGGGCCCAGGGCCCAGGGGCCAGCGCACAGGGCAGGAGACAGCCCCCATGGCGGTCCCTCCTGGGCCCCACCAGCAGCAGCCCCCTCCTATCAGGATCCTGGAAGAGAACAACCTCTGTGGGGACACAGACACATTTTTATACTAGTAAATCCTTTGTTCTGGCACAGGGTGAGGGGAGAAACCAGTCGCAGCTGGTTGGTGAGCACTCTTGATGTGCTCAATCACCCTTTTCATTCACTGGCAGGACTAGGGTCATCAGTCGCACCACAGGGGGCGGAGCCAGCATTGTCTGGGGAAAACCCAGCCTCCTTCAGGACACAGGTACACTCCTCCCCAGCCATCAGCATGCTAATCTCCACACTCACCACCGGGCAGACCCATCATGACTCATGGAGCCTGGCATCCCAACCAGCTCTAGCCAATCACACGCCAGCACCTTCACAGCACATACACAGCCATGTCTAGAAGTGGCACTTCCGCACAAGACACAATCATGCCACATACACCATTGCAAAGCATTCAATCACACGAGTTTGCACATACCAAACTCGAGCATGCACACCTCATGCATCAGGAACTACCAGGGACACAGACATTCCCCATGCATTCCTATGGGAGGACAGGCCAATCTCACACACGCACTCAGGGAGAGCACGCACTTCACAGTGCGCAAAGGCCAGAAGTCACTATAATTCAAGGCAAAAAGTTCAGGGGTGAACTTGCCAGAAGGGCCAAGTCCAACAATGGTATTGTAATTTGGCAGGATATCCATCACAAACGTGACGAAGTAACCCTATCAGCCAACTCGTAATCAGGCCCTCAGTGATTTGCCTAGAATTACAGGAAGTTGAGCCGATGCAGAGACTCGAGCCAGGTTCCCCAGTTCCAAAGTTGGCAGCTCTGGCTGTTACGCCACACCCTCTCCCATGCGTTGTGGTTGGCAATATTTCTGGGTTTTTTGGTTGCATTTCTTTGCAAAAACCAGTAGGAACTGAAAACTGGGAGACATGATTATAACAAGCAGTTGCCTGGATGTGTCGTTCAATTTCTCAGGTCCGTTTAACGTTGGCTGCCTGCCGTTCTTTAACCCCATTGCTGCGGGAGTTAATCCCCCGCTGTGCTGGGTGGGAGGGGGGCGCGCACAGCGCCCGCATGCTCATGACGAGCTGAGCTCGTCATGAGGCACGGCGCTCCTGTGCTCATGACGAGCTCAGCGCGTCACAGGTGCATTACCTGCCGTGGAACGCTCAGCACAGCAGGGGAATTATCCCCGCATGCGAGCGTTCCACGGCTCATGACGAGCTGAGCTCGTCATGAGCACTGGAGCGCCGTGGCTCATGACAAGCTCTGCTCGTCATGAGCATGGAAGAGGCTAATGATGTTGCTTGTGGTGTCCGTGATCTATAATGATGTTGCTTCATAGTGTGTGATATGTTTGCTATTGTACCCTTGCTTTTGTTTCTTTCTGTACTAACTCCCCAGTGCGTCTGTCGGCCACTGGCCTACACTGGGTTAGAAAGGGCCCTCTGGTGTTTTGCACCAGAGGGTTTCCTGTTTTTTCTCCCGAGACACGGATTGCTGGCGATGAACTTCCCACGCAGCCTGAACTCTTTTTTGTGACGGCGATCAGGGTGCTGGGCGCGCTGACAACATTACATTACAAAAGTATAAAAGTAAAACGAGTCGAAGGGCTAATGTCACTTTCACTGAATCAGTGATTGTGGGACCTCTCAGCCCCCTGAGCACTGATTGGTATCTTTGGAAAAGGGAGAATCTCCTATTTCCAATTATACCTCTGCCCAGTGTATCTTTGCTTAGGTATCGCCACAGGAGAGCTGAGGAAAATCACTCATTTTCCTTGCACTCCTGTGATGTAGACTTACGGAATGCACAGGAATCCACAAAATTCCAATGGTATAGCATTCCCCCACTTGTTCCAATGAAAAACTTTTAGTGGCCACTACAGGAAAAGACCCAAAACGTAATGTGAACACATCAACATTTCCTGCCAAAAAAAAACCTGATTTGGCAATAGGGGTAGCTCCGTTAACTGCAGTGGCGGCTTCTCCGCTAAGGCAGAGGAGCATTGCCTCACTGCTTGAACTGCAAGCTGAATACAAAAAATAAAATGATAATAACGTTTGACCATCTCTGGCTGGCCAAGCATATTCTCCATGCAGGCTGTGTTCCAGCCTGCGTGGAGGACATGCACAACCTGTCAGCCCCTGTCTGAGCACCGAACCACAGTACTCAGACCAATCACAACGCTGCTAAAGCGACGTTGTGATTGGTCTGGGGACTCTGCGGAAGGAGGATGGAGGAAGAAGAGGCGGCGGCCAGCGGTATAGGTAAGTGCTTTTTTGAATTTATTCTTATTTCCCACCCCCTTCCTCTGGACCACCACTGTTCAGTAGCAGCCGCTACTGGTTAAATGGGGCCCGGCTCAGCTGCCACCTTGGGAAACCTACCAAACCCACACATTTCTGAAAAGTAGACATCCGGGAAGTCCAGGGTGGTGTGCTTTGCATGGAACCCATGAGGTTTTCTTACCCACAATGCCCTGTAAACCTCAAACTTTGCCTTAAATCACACATTTTCCTTGCATTTTTGTGATGGAAACGTCCAGAATCAGGGGGAATCCACAACATTCTGACCATCCAGCATTACCCCACTTGTACCTTACTTGCGCTGAAAAAACGCTGTGTCACTTGTGTTGGCTAGGGCTAGTGCCTGTGACAGGAATGGAGCCTGTGACACGAGCACAAACCCTGGATACCTTTAGAATCCCCGGGATGTTGGTTAAAAAAAGGACGCAAATTGGGCGTGGATACCATATGTGGAAAAAAAGTAATGCAGCCCTAGACGCAAACTACCCAGATAGCCAGAAAAAAGGCTCAGCATGGGGGAGGAGAAGTCAAAGGGTTCAAAGACAAGTATAAGAGTTACTGTGAGTGCTCAGATCTTTCAGTTCATCTGTGTTGTTTTCTTTGCAGCACATAGTGAAGTGTACTGTTGACCTCTTCATGCAAGCAGATGGGTGCATTTTCTTTTCATTATTGTGTCAGAAAGAAGACATCACAGCATTTTTTGTCTGTTGTTGAGACACAGGCAGCTAACTGTCAATTAATAAGTCCCATGTGGCCTTGGTGGTCTTTTACATCACTCTTCAGTGTAGTAGCACCACCAGATTACTAATTGTGTTAGTGTTTTCACAACGTTTTGATGTGATCCCAGAAGCCTTGATTCTGAGAAAACGGCTATTCGGTTTCCAGAGATTTAGTGCATTTTGTTCCTTCTTTCCGTGTACATTATTTGCTTCAAGCTCATCACATGGCGACAGTAGCTGTGAGGCGGGGTGTGTGCTGTATCACATAATTGCTGTTACATTTTTTTTCCTCTTCACATATAAATTAATAACCCAAAGCTCTTGAAATAAAGTCAGCCCATGAGTAAAAGCTTGACTCGATGTTGTAAAATGTACTCTTGCTGCATTTAACCTCCTTTCTTATTGGCCATTATAGTTCTAATGTATGGCTATTGCTCAGATCCACTTGGGCTGTTAAAAACATCCTAAGCAAAGTAACTAACACTACTAAAGATTTGTATTTCATTAACTGTATGTGGTAAACCTGTACTTGATAGGGTTTTAAAAACGAATTTAATTATCTTCTGCTCTTGACTCTTTAGTAGCTTGTTGTTTATGTGTTTCTGGAGATTTTCAGCAACGTGATTAGAAAAGAGATGCAACATAAACCTCACTTCCTTGCTTCCAGCACACTCCTGAGGCTGGCAGTGCTGAGAAGTATGGATGCGCTGGCCGTGGATGCAGGAACTGCAAAATTCTGTGTTAAATACCCATAATCGACGCATCATTTACCATACAGAGACTTTTGAATAGACTGAATTATCTACACAATTGTTAGCTATCCAACCTAATCAAAAGAAGTGATGAAATGTGGCAGTGAATTGTCCATATTTCTGCATGTTGGAAGTCATGTGACAAGGCCTGTCACTCCTTTGTACACCAGAGCAGTTTCCTACTGCCTATATAACTGTACCGCATGTGTCTCCAACCTTTTCTGTAGGGAGAGCTACTTCTGATTGGTGAAAAGCATTGCGAGCTACTGAAGGCCAAGTCACTTGTGCATTTTTACCACATAGCCCCTCGCCCAGCTGGGAAACAACTATTACAACGCAGGCATTACAAAGTAGTGCCTTTACAACGCAGTCAGTACCACGACTGCGACGTTAACCACGAGTTCCATTACAACGCAAGTCATTACAACGACTTGCTATAGGGAATGCAGTGTTAGACTGGTATTGGATTTTAAGTCCAACACCTTCCCTATAGATACACCGACTGGAGTTGGAATAGTAGTTTAAACTATTCCAAAGTCCAGCGCTTCCCTAAAGCAAGCCGTTGTAATGACTTGCATTCTAATGGAACTCGTGGTAACGACACAGCAGGGGTATTGACTGCATTGTCAAGCCACACGTGGTTTAGCATGTGTGGTAACAAATGCTATTCTGCCCAGCTTCATTTACTTTAAGCCTAATGTCTACAGAGTCAGACCCTATGGTTTGAACAAAATACTTTGATTCGGGGCACTATGACAGGGCTGCCATGTATGTCAGTGAGTGAGTGGTCTTTGGGGATGTATGAACATGTGTCCGTATGACTGGGATATATGTGTGTGGGTGAATGAGAGCCTGTGTTGTATGTACTTGTGGCACAGGGCATACCTTTCGCCATCTGTGGCACTGTTTCATGTATAACACAAACATACAATTGTTTTTTAAATAGGAAACATTTAAAGTGCAGAACATTTTTCTGCAAAAATGTTCATAATATGGAATCTTTTTCTACACTTTAAATTTCTCCCACCTAAAAAAATGGCTGCATTTTTAAGTTATAAATATGGCACCGTGTTTACCAGCCACTGGGAGCTAGATGCCTGCTGTGTGTAAATGTTCCACTTTTAAATAGTGGAAAAGTAAACTGGAGAGTTCACTTTATGATTATATTGATCTCATAAAACTCATCATTTACATTTTCTCTTATTTCAAAGTGTTGCATTTACAAGTAGCTGGCATCTTGCACCCAGTGGCCTGTAGACATGGTCCCATATTTATAACAGAAAAATACAGCCTTTTGTTTAAATAGGAGGAATTTTAAGTGAAGAAACCTGCTTTATAAACTAATAAGACATAATTGGCTTAATTGAAAGTGGCGAAAAACATTAAGACTTGGGGGCCCATTAGGATGTAGGGCGGATCGGCACCGCCGGCATGGCGGTAGCAATCTGCCTACATCCTAGCCCGCCTGCCACCCATTTCCCCCGCCATATTATTATGGCGGGGGGACCGCGGCAGACTGGAAGACTGTCCGCTGCTTTTCCGCCCCGTCTTGTCGACCCGGTGGAAAAGGGTTTCATATGGTGGCGGTGTCTGCTAGACACCACCATCCATATCAGGATGAAGGCGGGAGGGAGCCCGTTGCCGCCACGGAAAGGCATGCAGATTTTTGTTAAAAATGCAGGATGAGCCCGCCAGTGTGGCGGGCGCATCTTAATTTCACCCACAGAAGCCCCCACACATATAGCGGGTGGTCCCTTTTACCGGCAGGAAGGCGGGCAGACAAAGTCCGCCCGCCATCCTAATGATGCCCTTAATGTTTCATAGAAATATTTTTCTTCACTTTTTATTTCTCCCATTTAAAAAAAAAACAATTACCTAATTTTTCAGTTATTAATATCGCACAGTGTCTACTGGCCACTGGTGGCAAGAGGCCTGCTGTTTGTAGATGCAACAATTTGAAATGGGAGAAAATTAAAATGAAGAGTTAACATAATCATGATGTTAACACTTCATTTTCTGCCTATTAAAAGCATTACGAAACATAATTTTGTTCTCACACTCGAATACTGACTGGACAATGACTTTTATTTAACAGTTAAATACCATCAATGAGGGACCATCATCCAAAATTAAATATTTTTTAAGAGAATCACTCACCTCCCTTCTCATCAGCAACTTCTTCCTCAGTCAAGCAACATTTTCGGATGCTTTAAAGAGAGGGCATATCTTTTCAATGCTGAAGAAATCAACATTTGACCCAGGTGATGTTAACCTTTTTGTCTCCCCACCAACCTACATTTTTTAGGACAAAAGAGGCAACAGTCTCCTAATTACAGGAGCAGAGTAAAAAGAACAATACAACCTGCCTCATCTACTAAACAATTGCATGTCAAGTACCAACAATTAGCTCAACCCAACAGCTCCAAGCAACCACAGGTTCCTCATATATTATGTGGACCTAAAACAATACCCCCCTCGGTTCCCCCAATTGACAGACAGTGCAAACTGAGTTGGATTCATCAGCAACACAGACTTCATTTTCATATATTACATCATCAAGAAAAACAAAGACAGCGTGGTGCCACCTCTCTTTCCTGAAAAATAAAACCCTTTCTTCTTCCACAATCTTATTTCAAAGCAACAGTGGAATCCGTGGCTCCCTCTCATCTGGGTGGAGACAATGCTCTGTTTATCAGTCTTCCTATCACCACTTGAAGGGCATTCTACACACTACAATACATCTCATCAATGCCTTAAAAAAATTGTCCGTAACTCCCCAATACGAAAGGAACTGGCTCAGCTCCAGACTCACTCCATCTTCAAAACCAGTTCATTACCTACAAGGACATAAGAAACAATCCCCCCACATACCTTGCCAAAATGTAACCACCTCTTGTGAACAGCACTACACCAGAAGCCAAGATACTGCCAGAAAGGAGATGAAGTACAAAAGGGAAAAACAAGAAGGAAGGCCATGAATGTCTAGGAACAATATCCCAAACAACATCGGAGTCAGTCCGGGCCTCCTGCAATTCAGAAAGGAACTGAAGACACACTTATTCAATGAGTAACACTCCCACACGGTAGGAGCCATTTGCTATCTGACTCTTTGAAAATTACCTTCAATCATTACTCTGGGCTTGCAATGCTCAAGCCTGATTGCAGACATGCCTAAATACCTTCATAAATATCCTTTTTAATTAACTGCATGAAGAAGAACACCTGAGAATATAGCAAAAATGTGAAGTCAGAGAAATTGATAACTTGTACAGTCATAAGGTAAGGAACTTGCAGCTAGGGGGAGGGGGAAGCAGGGGCCGGCTTTTCAAGCAATGGATGTATTTCTTTGACTGCGTTAGACACAGTGCAGCAGAGTAGCATAATGAGGCTTCCTTCTCATGCAGCAGTTGTTTTCAGTTGAGTCGGAGAATTATATTTAACAGGACTTGAAAAACAGGATACAGTTTTCCCTTTTGGGTCATTGTGGTATTTTTAAAATGTGTTGTGTTTTACTGTAGAGGTTTCTGTTTTGTGTGTATCATCCCCGTTTTCACTCTCCATCTAGTCATTTGTTTCTAAGGCCTCTGAAGCAAAAGACACATAATTGATGTACGGAATGCAGAACATCATTCTTCTGCTCACCATGCTTGTTTCTGGTCCAGGGAGGACCTGGCTTGGCAGTTCGGGCAGGACTGTTCCCATGAGGCACAGGTTCAAGACTGATTTGCATCTGGCCAGGTCTGTACTGGGGTGGCATTTTGAGCAAAAGAATGATGTATTTAACCCAGATCTCTTGACTGGGGGTGAATGTTTTGATTTGTTCTGCATTCCGTCCATCAATTTTGTGTTTTTGATTTCTCGCCCTAAGTGCGCCAGGTATGCCCAGAAGTGGGTCCTGGGCTCATTGTGCCACTGGAATCAAGCTATCCTGGCTGATGAGGGGTGAAACCCCAAAACCAGTCCTTGGATGCTTGTTTCCGGTCCAAGGAGGACCTGGCTTGGCAGTTCGGGATGGACTGTTCCCATGAGGCACAGGGTCAAGACTGATTTGCATATGGCCATGTATAAACTGGGGAGGCATTGTGAGCAAAAGAATGTTGGATTTAACCCAGATCTCTTGACTGGGGGTGAATGTTTTGATTTGTTCTGCATTCCGTCCATCAATTGTGTGTCTTTTGCTTAAAGGCTTCTAAAGAGCACCATTAACGTTATAGGTGAATCCTCAAGTGTAGAAGACAAAACCAAAATGTCATTTTAATCAAAATGATGCTTAGTTCCTGATTAATAGACCCTATCAAATTTATCAGGGAATGGAATTGAGGTGCACAGGATTACTCACTGTGGTCAAGAGTTACCTATTTGGTCACTGGACACAATGGCCTACAGAGAAAGCAGATTTACCAGTCAGTACATCTGAAAGCATTTTAATATTCCTTCACGGATGTTTGTGAACCAAGATGTGATCTCACTGCAAGTATTTACTTCGTCTTCTCATATGCCAGCACTTTATATGCCATTAAGGTGAAGTGAGGTGTCATTAAGTCTCGCCTATCAGACAGCTTTTAGATGTCTGTTTCTCAAAAACTTCTTGTCAACCAATAGGAAGAACTCACAGTGGGCTTAGACCCTGCCATTTGCTTACCATTGGCTGGCTTTATTGTCACTCTTATTTGCTTCCTTCTTATTCAATGACTTGACTACCGCTTTTTGTGTTTTTTCTTTCCCTGAAGCATAGCTCATTTACCATCATTTAACTGGATGCCTTGTACCTTTCCACTGCTCACATTCAGGAAGCTACATATTTTTTATTCAGCATTCCATGAGAGTGGATGTGTTGTCTTGCTCTTTCCCTCGTGTACATCCCCCCCTGAAATACCCACCCCCTTGCTGTCAGTGTTGCTCTTCAAGCCTCCCAGTTTCTTTTAAAAGCACTGCAGCAGCAGATACATGCTTGCTGGCAGGGGAAGGCTGCTGCACTCAGCTGGTGCTTGAGGCAAAAGTTGTACTTAGCATGACTGACAAAGAGACATCTATTCTCCTGGAGTCCATAAATCTGCTCCCTGGGCTACTGCAGAGGACCAAATGGCTGGAGCATTTGGTTCAGTTGTGAGTCCTATGGAAATTAAATTGGGCCTAGGCAAGCATTTTTCTATAAATTCGTTCACTTCCTTATTCTTTTAGAATTCACAGTTTCCTGAATGAAAAGTATTTGAAACATAAGCCATGTGATTTATAAAGGCAGACAATTCTCAATTCAGTTTACAGTTTGGAAATACCTTAATCTATATGTTTGTCTTCCTGGAGTATTTCGAAATGTTTTTTCTCTGACTGTATTTTTCACAAACAATGCTTTACAAATATAGTCAACATCTTGGCACTTGCATTATAAGGGAATGACCTTTTGGCTTTGCTGGTATTTGTTTTTAAATTGTGCACTCTTTGCATGGCCTATACTGATGGGTAAGAGCACTCGCGCTTACTGGCTCAATCATTCTATGTTTAAAATGACTACAACAGAGTACCATCTCCACCAAAGTGAAGTTCCCCCTGCCTCATTTAAAGACGGGCTCAACTTCAGTATGTTGACACCAGAGACTTCTCAGACTCCACTGCTCACATACAACAAGGGTTGTTGGAGGTTTGGCCATGATTCCGCCAGTCCTATTTAGAGTGGACGAACACAGGACCAGATTTTGTTTTCACATACCACCATACAAAACATGAGAGTATGCAGAAGCAAAAACCTTTATATGACCCCAACTCCATGGAAGAAAACTCCCTTGGGTATTGGGGGAGGTATTGTATTTTTTAATTTTCAAAAACAAAATCCGGCTTTTGGATTTTGTTTTTGAAAATAAAATTTTGGGGGAAGTTTGACAGATGGCACCCTCCGTCAAACTTTTAATGTATTTACAAGGACCACTGTAATGGTGGTCACTGGAAATACAAGAGATGTCCATTGAGTCAGTGGATATCTCTAAATTTGACGGGCTGAGTATCCTCACTATGGAAGGAGTAAAGTACTACGCCATGGCAACACTACACACTTTGTCCACCAAAGTCGAAATCAGGCCCTTTACTTGATGTGTATCTTAATTGTCTTTTGTTTTGTGTCAACGTGCAGTTTCAGGCTGTTCTTTTTCACATGAATACTTCAAAATCTTTCACTGTGTTCCTTGAAACAATGTACAACTGAAAGAATAGCACAAAGGAGCCCATTTCTGTTTTGCAACAGCCAGGGCCCTTGAAAGGCTTGTACACCTTGGCCACAGACAGTCTTATGTTCCTGCCTCACAAACACGTCAGCTCACTTTCCGATGTGAATCAGTTTGCTCATAAAACTGAGTGAGTGTATAGCATTAGGTCTTTGAAACGTTCCCTTATATACATCATGACGTACATGGGCTAGGCGGTGTGGTAACTCAGTGTATTAGTGCACTTACAGTTGAGATTTGCGCATGAAAAGTAGGTCAGAAGTTTGAATCCTGGCAGAGCAAATTCCACTTTGCCTCTTTCCAGAGTGAATACAATGAGTGCACTTGATTGATCTAACAGTGACGCATGGATTTTGCTGTGCTGAGAAATACAGTTTCAGGCATTATCTGTGATTGAAATATTATCATTATTGTTATTATATTGAGACATCAGGGTGTCTTTGGGTAGCTGTGCGCTTTATTAAATGCAACTTTATTCCATTTCTTCACTCAATTTACAAAGTATGTGGACTATGAAAGGCACTGGCACAACTTTAAATTGCACTGTTGTGGATGTATGATTCAAGCAAAAACCTCCTTCATTATTAACAAGCATTTACAATGCAATGGTCTTGGCATTATTAAAGGTAGAGCTATTGGCATTGCTCATGACATTTTTTTTTCTTTTTTTTTTTAAACATAAATAAATGGTATTGTCATTTACAATGGCAATAGGTGAGCATTAGAGAGTAGTAGAGAGTATTCACGGACACAGAGCCACAACACAGAAAGCCACACACATACAGAGAGCCACACACACACACAGAGCCACACACACACACAGCCACACACACAGAGAGAGCCGCACACACACTCAGAGAGCCCCCCACACACACAGAGAGCCCCACACACACAGAGCCCCACACACACACACAGAGAGCCCCCCACACACAAACAGAGAACCGCTCATACACAGAGAGAGCCCCGTACACACACACAGAGCCCCCACAAACACACACAGAAAGCCCCCCCCCACACACACACAGAGCCCCCCACACATTTACAATGCAACGGTCTCGCCTTTGCAAAAGTTAGAGCTATTGGCATTGTAAATGACAATTTCTTTTATTTATGTGTTGGTTTTGAAAACATATAAATAAATGGGATTGTCATTTACAATGGCAATAGCTGAGCATTGATGTGTGTGTGCTCACACTGCTCACTTCTCACTAGTGGAGAAGTTACGGCATGAGCGTTGTAGGGGAAGGGGAATCCACACACACACACAGAGCCCCCCACACATTTACAATGCAACGGTCTCGCCTTTGCAAAAGTTAGAGCTATTGGCATTGTAAATGACAATTTTTTTATTTATGTGTTGGTTTTGAAAACATATAAATAAATGGCATTGTCATTTACAATGGCAATAGCTGAGCATTGATGTGTGTGTGCTCACACTGCTCAGTTCTCACAAGTGGAGAAGTTACGGCATGAGCGTTGTAGGGGAAGGAGAATCCTTAAACGAGAGTCATTTTTTCTCTAGATTTCCCTTCTCTTTTTGAAACTAAGGAGCAGCAACATTGTCTTGGTCATTGTCTTGGTGTCACCAGGGCTTTAAGTCGAAGCTTTTCCAATATTATATGCAACCCACAGTTGCTGCTTATTTATGTTATTTAACTAACGACTATTGACAAAGTCAATAGTCTTGACTTGTTGTAGATATGTTACTTTTATCATATATCTGGATGTAATGATAGAAACAGCAAAACATAGGCCGGGCGGCACACTATACTATTAAGCATAGGCCGGGCGGCACACTATACTATTAAGCACAGACTTTTAGTTTACATGTTTTTAAGCCACGCCCTTAATTATATTGGCCACGCCCTTTTGAGAGACCCCCAGTTTTTTTCATCCTACTTAAAGCCCAGCCTAAATGATTTACTTCTTGCCCCCACCCCCCCAGAGAAGGCTATTTCTCTACTCTGATTACTTCGTCCAACCGTCACACGCTGCTGCACTCACGCCCGTACCAGCACACTCCCCCGGGTTCTTCACCTCAGTGTGACTGCTCGCCGGTATGATCTCTGTGTCTCGGGCGGAGCTGCTTCGGAGAGGGAGAGGCACAGAGAGGCACGGAGGGGGAGATAAACAGTGAAGAGGGCCGGGGAGGAAGAAACAGAGACGAGGGGGCAGAGGAAGAAAAGACAGCGAGGAGTGGAGAGAACGGGAAAGGCAGAGAAAGTAAGCATTTATGGGTCATTAAATTCAAAGCGGAGACTGGAAGAAACTCAGACAACACTGGATTTAAAGAAAGAGAGGGACATAAGGTGGAGTGGAAAGAGAGAAAGAGGCAGAGGGTGCACAGGGGACAGTTTGGAGAGGCAGTGAAAAGAGTCAGGGAGAGGCAGAGAGCAGGGCAGGGGGAGACCGAGAAAGCAAGAGGCAATAAACAGGCAGTGAGAGAGGAAAACGAGGGGCACCTGCGGGGGGGGGCAGAGAGTTGAGGGGGAGAGGGCAGTGAAGAGGGTAAGAGTGAGGCATGAGGAGGGAGAGGCACGTTACGGAGGGTGGAAGGCAGGGAGATGAGGAGCAACACCAGGACGTCCAACTAGAGTCAATGGGCTAGCACAAGAGCAGATACAAAACAAGAGACAACCTAAATACGAACAATCAGCGAGCACCATTCTACTAGGCGCTTTACCGTCAACGCTGTCAAAGGCCACATATCACACGTGAATGCCTGTCACATATAACAATCACAGGTTAGGCGCACATTACAAAAACACGGCTGTGTACACCGAGAACAATGTGGCTGCACTGTATTACAAATACCAGTCCATAAAACTATAGATATAAATATTTGAAGGTGCATCTTACACATGTAACATACAGACATTATAGTGTCTCCTGCTTGGTTTACACATGCAGTCACTACTAGGCACTCACTGTATGGAGGGACTGATACTGTCCACGTCTGAGATGAAATCAGACTTGAGTAACTTACTGAGGTTGTAGTGCCTCATGCCTCGGCTACATAACAGGTCACATCAAGGCACTAGTATTGTAGGCATGTACCATATCCACTTCAAAACGTGTGTTGTCGCTGCATAATGGGTGTCCATAAAAGCAGTGTTACATTGAGACACATTCTTGGAGGAACAGCGAAGTGTGCTTGCGCGGAAGACGTGCTCACGCGCCGCTCTTCGGGATGCTGTGTGTCCGGATGAAGCAATGAAGAACAAGGGCCGGACGCGGTCGGGCAGAAATGGCTGCTGCAAAGCTCCGAAATTTTCGGATTCGAGGGCGTATTTTTTGGTGAGTGACGGATGACGTCACAGATAGAAAGAACCTAAAAAACACGCCCCCGAATCCGAAAAAGACGGGGCTTAAAGGGAGTGACGCCCCTCTCCTCCAATGGCTGGCCAGCATTTACTAGGCCAGCCAATGGAGAAGAGGGGCAGGTTCCAAGCCCCCTCTAAGAAACATTAAATCTCAGGCTCCGCCCACTGCTACGCAGTGCGACGGTCCTCGACCTAAAAACGATATCCCCTTCCTTCAGCCACTACTGTATTGGCAAAAGAACATATGCATTTTTCTTTATTCTCTTGACCTTCTATGTCTTAATATATCAAAATTAATATTGACTTTGTAAAGGTTTTCATCAAGAGGCAGGACCAATAAACTAACTCAGTGTACTTAATTTCTTTTGTAACAACACCATTAACCCTTGACCAGCCATTTATTATCTTATTTGATTAATCTGTCCACCTCGTTAAAGAAAACTGTGATCAACAGTCAATTTATGAACAATCATTTTATAACTTGTTCAAGAAGTACTTTAATTAATATTGCATAACTATTAGCCTTAACTATACTTTCAATTATTCAAGCTTTGAGTTTGCTATGGGGACCTCAATTTACGTAATCCAGTCAAGGGACACTTTTTTTAGTTTTTCCACCCTTAATGTCTTTTGATATAACTTGCATACATTTACTGTATGATCAATATGCTTTTTCAGAATTGCTTGAAGTATTATTTCCTGGATCTAAAAGTCCTGAATGATATTAAAATTCCACACTTGATGCAAATAACCGGCACCTGGTGGCCGACATTTCAGGTATTTAGAGTCAACACAAAATCTGGCCTTAGATATTTCCTTTACGTGAGATGGTACACAAATGCACCGAACAGCCAATGAGATTTAAATCCTCTCCTTAGTTAGGACTCCATTTGAAGCTGAAACACTATCTTCCAGTCAGATTTCAGAGATCCAGTCCCGCAAGTCAGAAGGTCCAGAGCTGGTGGAAGGTGTATCTGATAGAGACATGTAGCCGCAGATTCCTTAACTTAGAATATCCCCAGGCGTCAGACTGGACCGGGAAATTTTTTAGCAGCAGCATGGGGAATGGCGCCACACGACCCCGCCCTGACCTTGTCCACGTACGTGACATCAGCGAGGTCATATAAGTCCCTCCCGACGTCAGTTTCCTTCTTTTCCGCATGCAACGCGGATCTGGAGTAAGCAGTTCCTCTGGCCTGTTTTCAGACCCCTTTTGACGCTTCGCGTCTGGAACAGTGTGCGATGCCTTCGGGCTTTAAAACATGTACCTCCTGTTCGCGGCAAATATCCGCGACGGTCCCACATCTTATTTGTATGTGGACGTCTGGGCGAACACCATGTTACGACGGACTGCGACGCCTGCCAACACCTCTAGCCGAAGTCCCGGCAGGAGCGCCGGATGAAGCTTCTTTCGGCTCGCCTGTCCCGGTAGGAGTCGTCTCAACCTCTGGCTTCCTCATCGTCGGCAGGCCCCTCTGGTTTCCAGTTGCGGTGTCAGTTGCCCTCTGGGGTCCAGAGACGTCGTTCGCCCCTTATGGGTAAGTCGCGGTGCATGTCGCCGAGGTCCTCAACCTCACTTCCCTCTGTTGTCGGGGGGACTAGGTCCCGGAGTCCTCCGCATGTGCGCCCACAGGAGTCGCCCCTCCCCTAACCGCCTTTTCCGGGCGACTCGGACCTAAATGGAGACTTATGCCGCAGGCCTGCAGGCCTTGCTTGGGTCCTCTCCTGACCCTGGGGCGTCCTCGGGCCTCCGCTACCTACGGGGTCCCCGACGGACTCGCCGGTGGGTGCGCCCCCGGTGCCAAATAAGCCTTTGCCCTCCATGGACAATGGAGATATGGTATCGTCAGGGTGCGGCCCGGCTGGATCCCCCTCTACGAACAATAGCACCCTTATTGCGCTGCATAGTCCCGTTGGGCTCCCTGCGGCATAGTGGGTGGTTGCTGGTGCTCAAACCCTTGCTTTGAGCACACCTCGCCTTCCGGGAAGTCGGCTGCCTATCTGGAGCCGGGGTCGACGCAGGTCCGGCGCCGTAGACTACTCTCCCCGGCTCCGCTTCTTTCTTCGGAGTCAGAGCCGGTGGTGGCTGAGTCGGTGCCGGTGCAGGGCCGAAGGCTTGCCTCCCTGGCGTCATCCCCTTCTTCGGAAGCGGAGCTTGTCGTGGTGGACGTGGAGTCGGCGCCGACCGAAGTTGTTTTGGCGCCTTCACGTCCGGCGACACCAGATCTATCCTTGCCTGTGCCCCCCTTAGAATTTGTGGACCCGGCAGGATCCCCGCCTCCTCAGGAACCCCACCAGGACCCCCATTCGTCAATGGGGCTCCCTTCCTTGGGCATTGGTCGCACCCTCAGTGTCTTGGAAGACTAAGTTTACAGTGCTCACCTAAAAATGAGTTACTGTCCCCTCCTCAGAGGGCTACCGAGGCTGGTGCAGCGTTTCTTAGAGTTGTCTCTTTGGCTGCTCGTGTTCTAAACATGCAGCCCCAGTTGGTCCCCTTGCCTGTGGACCCTCTGCTTGATGTCCTTCACCATGGGTCGGGGAATGTGGAGCCGCTTCTGCCCTTTGAAACTTCGCCTTATGACGCCCTTTTGGGCACCTGGGCTCGGCTGGCTTCCGGTGATCCGGTGGCTCATTCTGTCTTGCACCACCACCGTCCTGCTTCACATGATCCAGTTTGCTTATTTGTTCACCCAGACGTGCAGGGGTTTGTTTTGCAAACTGCCTTCCCTTCCTTGCCTTCAGTTAATGCTTACTCCTCCTTGAGTCCAGATGGTTTGAGTGGTGGGGTCGTAACATCTTCGCCTCCACTAGTGCTGCCCTGCAGTCACTGAATACAGTGTGTGTCCTGTCTCGGGCTACCTCTGCCCTTTGGAACTCTGCAGAGTCCCTGCTTTCCGGCACATTTGAAGGCACTCGTGTTGACCTCCTTTATCTTCTCTGGGATGGCCGTGACCTTGCTGAATTTACGATCCGCTCGGCCTTGGATACTGCTGATTCCTTAGGCCGATCTATGGCTGGTTCGGTTGCCTTACGGTGCCATGCTTGGTTGCGGGATAGCGTCTTCCCGGAGCATATTCGGGAGCGCCTTGTTGATCTTCCCTTTGATGGGTTCCTATTGTTTGATACCCACACCGAATCGGCATTCAGTGCCTCCTTACGGGCTTTCGGCCTCCCCCTTGGGTCTGTATTTAGCAGATCTAATTTTCACAATGTTCTGGATGGTTACCTTCTTGTTTAGCATCCTTCAGATGCACTATACAGTTCAGGCTGGCGGTAAGCTTACAGTAGCAGTGTTCCACAGGTTGTTTGTGTTTGGGCCTCTGACTGTGGTTTGCCCTAAGAGGTGTTCCCCGTTGTTTAGGGGTGTGACATACTAGCTCTGCTATTGCTCACGTGGTCCTAGAGATCCTTTTAGGCTCTATACATCCACTGGTGCTTTTATCTTACTGTTGTATGGTGTTTAATGTTGTGACTCTTGACGCTATGGATCGCATTGCATATGTGCCTCATTCTCCTCCTTCTGAGGTTTTTCCACTCATTATCACGCTTAAAGTGCGGCTACCCCCTGTCATGAATGCACTAAGTGAGTTCCTCCTTTAGCACCTGTGTGGCGTGGTCATGGATCATTCCACCCCCCTTTATTGCTATATATGTATGTATATAGATTTAGATATCTATATCTACAGGGTGCCCATGGACACCCCCTTTTTTTTTTTTACATCCCAAATCTCTACGCTACTGCGAAGTCTGGTCCTATGTCTCCGTGTTTTATGGACATTGTCAGTGCTGTACTCGGACTCTCACTTGTTCTACGAGACAGTGTTTATGTTCAGTGCGGTTCAGTGCACTTTGTTGATTTTCCTGCATCCTCCATAATACGGGTTCCTTTGGCGTCCCACTCCCTGGGGTGGTACTCCAGCTTCACGATGCTCCTTTCTTGGTGCTCAAATGTTGGACGGTGTGAGTTTTTCAAAGGATGTTGTCTAGAACTCTTTGCAGCTACTATTGGCACTTAGTGCCTCTCTTGCCACTCCCTTCGGTGGTGTTCTTATCTTTTGGATCTGACCTTATTCTGTATCTGCTGGCACGGCTTCTCTGATGTCGGTCGTCCCAGATTTTGTGCCCTGCATTTCTGTATTCATGAGTTACTTCTCACCTTGGCCTTCAAGCTGCCTACTTGGGCCGTTCTAAGTTCGTTTTAGCTACTCCACCCTGTTGTCCCGGTGGCTCTATGCTTTGTGTATGTTTCGGTTGCGGCCGCACCAGCGTGCTTCAGGTTGATACTGTTCGCCCCTGTCGCCCCCTTGGGTGGCTTGTTGTGTTATTGGCGTGTTTCTTGCTCCCGCCTGTTCTCCTCCTACGTTGCTCGGTTCCTGCCTCTTGCTCAACGGTTCTTGGATGTGGCCTCTCCGGCCACCTTTCTGTGGGCTAGCTTGGCAGGTTCTGGTTTTCTATTGGGATAAGTTGCCTCTCCACATCCAAATGTGTACAGACCATTTTAAATTTAGGAAACTGTTCAAGATAGTTCTAACTCACTGTCTCCCCTATGCCTGCGATCTGCCCTAGCGCCGAGATACCCCTTCCAGGGTGATTCGTGTGCGGATATCAAATTAAATTAACATAACATAATTCTGTTTTGATTATTTTTCAAATTCGCCACTTTTTTATAGATTTTGACAGTTCTGTATCTGCCTTGGTTAAACTACATTTGTGTCCTTCATTGCATTAAAAAGAAAATCATAGTATTTCTAATACCAGTCCTTCACTATTCTAACTGGTTTCAATCCTAGTTGTCTGACATAACTACCCCATTGACGCTGAATATGTGGGTATTCAGAAGGTGTTTGATTCAGTTGTTTGGCAGATGTAGTAACAAACCTTAGCGCTAGATACTATGCGCAATTTAGGAGGTTTGGAGCGTTCACTTTATGGAGAATATTTTTTTCAGAGTCTCCTAGGTGATCTAATGCTTGTAGCGCAGTACGGCGCCTCTTCTGTCAAACAGTGTTATCTGAGTACAACATGGGGGGGGGGGGGCTGTAAGTCACTGGAATTACAGATCCTCCCTCCATGTTGTACTCCGATAACACTGTGAGCGAAGTTTAAAATTAGCAAAACAGAATAAAATGGTAACATACCGAGGATATATGCCGACGAGGAACCTGGGGCGCTTGCGATTGACAGCTGCACCTTTTACAACCTTGCTTACGAGCAGCAGTAGAGGCCTGGGGGAAGCACACCTGAATACCAGATTCCAGGACGAGGTGTGATAAAGTGAGATCGATCGCTTGATCACACCTTCCTAATCCACGTTTTCTGTGTGACAAACTTGAAAATTGATTAAATAGGCTTGGAAAAATGTTCCAGTCCCGCCACTAGAGGACAGCAGAGCCTCAGACTTCATTATAGGAAAGAATCTACCTACACAGTTTAACATAAAGATAACGCTATCCTTATGTTACATTTTAGCATTCGCAAGCTGTCTCCCAAGTTTAAGATTGAAAATATAATTTCTAGAATATGTTGATACCCTTAAAAGCTGTAAGGCTATTAGAACATTTCACCAAGTGAGCGTAGAATGTTCTAAATTGGAATGTTGGAGTAGAAGCCGTATATCGCCCATTATAAACCCTGAGCTACATCATTGTCTTCAGTGGAGCTCCCAACATTCCAATGTATAGCTTTATAGATGCCGGCTATACCTGCCATTAAAAGCCCTATAGGGCTTTGAACAAGGGAGTGGGTCTTTAATGGCCGGTAGAGCCCGATACGCAGGACTATAAGGCTACTAGAGCATTCCGCGCCTAGAGGGCAGAATGTTCTAAATAATAAAACAAAGGTTTCATGGAGCCGAGGGCGTTTAAATCTCCTCGGGCTCCATGAGGCCTTTGTTCACAGCAACAGCTGTGAACAAAGGCAAACATTGAAATGTTGATGCTCTGGGCTTCTACATACCATTAGAAACCTGGAGCACTTCATTGTCTTAAATGGAGATCCCATCCTTCCAATGTTCTAATATAGCCTTATAACCTGTTGCTGAGGACTATACTGGTTGTTAAAGGCCCTAAACCTGAGTGCGGCTCTGGCCTATAATGAGGCAGAGGGCCTTTAACAACTGGTATAGCCTGAGGCAGAAGTGCTATAAGACTATAAGTACATTCCACCCACTAAGAGTGGATTGTTCTGAATTAAAAAGAGACAAACATGAAGACCAACATAACGTTGGAGCTCCGGGCTTATACCAGCTATTGTAGCTACTCCATTGTCTTTAATGAAGTTCTCAACATTCCAGTGTTTTAATATAGAAAAATCACTGGTAAGGCATATATAATTTTGCCACATTACAGGCATGCTGGACCGTAGGGCCTGCCTCCACTGAGAACTCCCATAGGATGATGACCAAGAAGTAGTATAAAAAAGAGGAGGGGTTTAAGAAAACACAGCGATTGGCTCGGAAACTTGGCAGCCAGGAGTCAATGCAAAAATCTGCATTTGGGAGCAGGGGGCTTGACGAAGCAACAGAAGGGTGGGTGCTGGAAGCCATCACAAGGGAGGGAGCCTGGAGTCCGCACAAT
This sequence comes from Lissotriton helveticus, assembly GCF_964261635.1. Lineage (NCBI taxonomy): Eukaryota > Metazoa > Chordata > Amphibia > Caudata > Salamandridae > Lissotriton > Lissotriton helveticus. The sequence continues at coordinate 1,865,230,251 of NC_136057.1, forward strand.
CAACCACCCAACCTTTCACAGGTCAGAAGACATTTGCCTATGCCAGGGGAATGTTGGATGCCTGGGAGAGGTTTAAAAGACAACAAGTTACAATATGTCAATCAAGCAATATTTGGGGTGGCCTCACATTGAGTATTGCAGTGCTGAAGGCTGCTTCTTCCAGCTGGTAAAGGAAGACGAGAGACTGACATTTTGAGAGTGTTGTGGCTGTCTCAGTGGCGGCTAGCGGTGCTTGGAGTAGGTTAGTAAAGCAGAGCATTATAGGAGTCCCTGTCAGTTGCGTAGCAAGGAAAATGACTTCTTTGACTGCTGTTTTGATAGTAAAATACAGCAATGATCAGGGTTAAATGGGACCTGGTGCCACTGCACTCGCTGCCCCTGAGTCCTGTAAAGATCTCTGTTTGGAATATCTGTGCTGGCCGGTGACAGAGGTACAGCGTTGAGCACACGGTTCTTTCGAATGAAGGACAGTGCTCCAGGCACACACTTCCTCTTTGGTGGCATACATTTCTTGCCTCCTCTGCACACCTGATTTTACTTGGTAAACCATTTTCTCATTGCCACCTGCCCGATTTCCTACTTATGAGAAATTGCGCTCCTGTGTACTCAGACGGACATCAATATACTGGAATAGTTCATTAGTTTCCCTTCAGAACTTCCTATAAACCATGTGACTTTTAAAATGATGTATTTGAAAATGTTCTGTGACATGCAACTTTTTAGCGTCGGCATTTCTTACTCTGATTGTTCACTCCCATGGTGTACTGTGGAGCTGGTATGCATATTTATATATTCTGTCTGGTCTGCTTTTGGTTCCAAAATCCGTCCTGGAGACAGCCCAGAGACAGACTGGGGCGTAGCTTCAGGGGAGGTGTTTGGGGTGTTACACTCCCTAGTAAATTTATTTTCTGGTACATATTTTGGTCCAGGTGCTTCCGGTCCGGTATGGTGACTCAAAGATAAAAACGCACACACACCCTCGCCCACTCTGTTATTAACGTCTTAAAAAATGTTGGTTATTTTACAAAATATTCAGTTTTTTCGTCTTCCTTTCCACTTCCCCTATAGCCCTCTAATGCACCCTGCTTCTCGTAATATGTATATATTCATATCATATACCAGTGTGATTGTTGGGAAATCCCACTCCCCCCCCCCTCTCCCCCCCATCTTACTGACCAAGCTACGCCCCTTCCCAGAGAGCTAGGTGGAGGATGCAATATCTCATGTGTCCCAGTGAGAAATGGCCGCATTCTTTCTGTCATTCAGACCATGTTTCCAGAAAATATTTCGAACCCAAGACGTTTTTCTTACGCCTCCTTGATGATAAATTATTTCAGCTGATAACGTGCAGACGGAGGATACTCCCTCCTTAGCAGGTTGTTTTACAAGTAACGCCCTAAAGGCGAGGTTGCTGGAAATTCCACATTCATCAGGTTTTGGTTTTTTTTTTACTCCGAAAGGATTTCATTGGTTTTGATTGGGGGAAGAGCTTTTAACAGAGTTGGACAGGTGTGAATGGTTTCACATTCATGACGTGTTACGCATATTTCATATTCTGGCTGAGATGTTCAGGATTCCAGAAACACAGGTGTCCTTGTCTTATGTTCAACACAGGTGTCCTTGTCTTATGTTTTAGGCATGTGATATTCGAGGTTTTGTTTTGTGCTCCTGGTTTTAATGTCAGGCTCCGCTTTGAAGTTACAGATATCTATACTGTGGGCCGCACGGTTCACCGTGCAGTGTTGCTGATTGCAAATACTTATAATGTACAATAAAAGTCAGGGCCGGCGCTAGGCATGGGCAGCGTGGGCAGCTGCCCAGGGCCTCGCACTCAGGCCACCAGCATGGGGCCCGCACTGGTGGTGTGGCCTCTTGTTTCCGTGGCGAAGAAAGGTGTTTACTTGCAATTAGGGTGCATGGGAGGGGCCCCCTTCCCCGGGCCTCTCTGGCATGGTGTCTGGGGGCCTAGGGGAGGGAGATGCTTTCTCTTTTTGCAAGGAGACCATTCAGAGACACTGCGGGACGCCCATTGTCCAGCATTTTAGCACCCCCACAGTTTAACTTTTAGCCCACAAGCAATTCTCACACCTATCATGTTGAAAGTGTGAGAATTGCTTGTGACCTGAAAGTTATAACTGTGGGGCGCCAAAAATGCTGGACTATGGGCCTCCCGCAGTGTCTCTGAATTGTCTCCTTGCAAGGAGTCACTTATGTAAATTTGAGAGGCCTCACACATTCCCTTTTGGCCCAGGGCCTCGCAAATCCTAGACCCGGTCCTTATAAAAGTGTCAGATAAACATCCGTCTGTACAATGTGCTGTCCAGTGTTGTCCCACTCACAAGTCCCTCCAAACCATATCAAATAATATTTCTTCATTCTGTCTCAAATAGGCCCCACACACAATATGGTTCCATATTCAGCGTCTCATGTTAATGACACCTCCTGTTGTGCTACACTGTGTTCTTTAAATCAATCCTTCCCTCCCTGGAGTTCGATCTGTGCTGTATAATAACATAGCATAACCTAAAAGGCGTATTTGTAGAGCAAGCATTGACCCTCCCTGAAGCCCCCTTGACTTTGTGGACAGATAATGGATGTTCATTGTTACGTAACTCAATGGCACTCTTTTTACTGACTTCGGAAGGATGAAAGACTGAGTGGACCTGCCAAAATTCACACCTGTGACCAGTGGTGGCTCCTCCGGCTAAGGCCGAGGAGCATCGCCCCACTGCTTTAAGAACACTGCAGAGGAAAATTACATTGATAACATTCCGTTATTATCATTTTATTTTTCCGATCCTAGGTGCTGGGACTGGCGGGGCTGGCCTGAGCAAGGGCCAGAGGGAGGAGTGGTGAGCACACTAAAAGTGCGTATGACTGTTTTGCTGGCCGTCTTGGCCCAGCTAAACAGTCATGCACACTTTGCATGTTCCCCGCCAGGCTGTAATGCAAAGCCTAGTGGGGATCACTCATAAGCTCCCTGTCTCAGTCTGAGCTCCGACCAAACACAACGCTGTCATTGGTTTAGTGGTTTAGTGGTTTAGTGGAGCCAATCACAATGCTGTATTGCAGTGGTGTCATTGGTTTAGCGGAGCCTGGGTGCATTCTGCGGCGGAGGAGAAGCGGCGGCTGGCGATGCGACCAGCAGGAAAGTTTTCTTTCTTTCTTTTTATTTAATTTTTTATTTTCTACTCCACCCCCCCCCCCCCCGCCTCCCCGCCATCGTTCCCTACCAGCCGTCATCACCTGTGGCCACAGGGTTTCACACAGATCCCTGCAAGTAATGCATTAGTCCACTGAGCCACCAGACCGAGCAATATGGAAAAAATAAAATGGTGATTTTTAAGAACAAACACAACGTGACATTTAGATATCAGGTACTTAATCTTTTAATGAAGTCGTTGGGGTTATCACAGTGGGGTCTAACTCAGCCTTTCATCCTTCTATGGTCAATAACCTGAGTATCAATGGGTTGCCTGATGGTTAGACCCCTGGTTTCAATGTGGCGAAGCTGTAGTTCTGTCGTTGGTAGTATTCATACATTCTCCCATATGAGTCACAGAGGCTGAGATCCTAGAGTGAATCAGACTGACTTCTGTGCTCTACATGAATCTATGCACACCCAACCCCTTGCTAGGAGAAGAAAACATGGCTTCCTAGAGAAGTCATGTAGCACTATAGTGTGGCTTCCTATGCTTTGGTGGCCTAGTGCAGGCCAGCCATAGGCTAGGTGGGTGCCAGGGTATTGCTATTCCGACTCCCTGGGAGCACTCTTCCTTTTTAAAAAAAAATTAAAAATACATATTTTTATTGAGTACTGCAGATAATATACATGTGTATACAGTCGATAGTAATCATTATGTTTACATTTCCAATGACAAGATAGCATTAATCCTGCATGTATCCTGGGTCAAAGCATATATTGAGTGATCCACTCCTACATGAAGTGCATCATTATTAGCAATATCAATGTCTAAACCGTATACTTGTATACTGAATAAAGACACAATTATAATCGCCTAGTCGCAGTAATCCTTTAAACTCCCACCCAAGAGATCCCACCCCCAACCATACCCACACTAAACAATTAACCCATTTGGAGCACTCTTCCTTAAACAGTGCCATCACTGCCTGCCAGAAGTCACAACACTATAGATGAAGGGCACTGCATGTGGACTCTGCAGGTACAAGTGTTGATCGTCTGCAGGGCACTGCATGTGGACTCTGCAGGTACATGTGTTGATCATCGTGGAGAGGCAGCTGGCTGTGGTCTGCGTGCAGAGGCTGCCGGAGGAAAGCATCACTCTCCTGCTGAGAGGGGATTCTCCCCTGGCCTAGTATCTGTCCAAAAGGCTACCTTACTTGTTATCCCTCTTACAGACATCAATAGGGCCACCAAAGAGACGGACAGAAATGGAGGCACGCACACGGACTTAGCATTCATTTTCTTTATCTCCCCCATTTATTTCACCACCACACTGTCCCACCTACTTACTCTCCACCAGGAACCTGCCTGCTCCCTCCCTCCCTCCCTCCCTCCAACCTCCTGCCCACTCCTTAGTTCATGGCGCTCAAATTCTATCCTTGCCACTCCTGCCCCCGCTTTGCCATTTCGGCTGCCAACCTCCTGTCCAGCCTATCAAACACCTAAGGTTAGTTAGCCATCATGCTCTACTGCTTGGTATTGTGCTTGCATTTAAAAAAACATGTATTGTATTCACAAATCCTAGTTCCTTTTCTCCTCCTCCCCGTTTCCTTTTCTCCTCCTCCCCGTTTCCTTTTCTCCTCCCCGTTTCCTTTTCTCCTCCTCCCCGTTTCCTTTTCTCCTCCTCCCCGTTTCCTTTTCTCCTCCTCCCCGTTTCCTTTTCTCCTCCTCCCCGTTTCCTTTTCTCCTCCTCCCCGTTTCCTCTTCTCCTCCTCCCCGTTTCCTCTCCTCCTCCCCGTTTCCTCTTCTCCTCCTCCCCGTTTCCTTTTCTCCTCCTCCCCGTTTCCTTTTCTCCTCCAAGTGCTTTGAGGTGGCCTCAGGGCTGCAATTGGTGTTTTACACGTAACTGACGTAACACTGCACTGATAATAACAAAATAGCAATGTTTGCCTTCACTATTATTCAAAAATACAGACTTGTAATTCATTGTAATTTTAATTCATTGTACGTCGGTCAGATCCTAATTCCTCCTCTTGATATGTAGCTCAATATAGAGTAGATTAGAGATCCTCAGATATACCTCAATCTGATATAGACTTCCAGCTGCAGATACCTTACCATAGAATTTTCCCCTGGCTTCGGACTGAATCTCAAAAACAACTGTGAGCAGTACCCCTGCACGCCGGTAGGTGGCGTCGATCGGCTCCTAATGGCGTGGTTGGCACTAGAAATTGTGTTTGCGTTGCCTATAGAGGCGATCTTTTCTTTCCCCGCCAGTCAACGCAGATCTTGGAAGAACTACCCTTTAGTCATTTTTTGACTAGGTTTTTTCGATGTTTTTACCATTCTGTTTTGAGGGTATCCTCCTGGTTTGGCAGGAATGTGTCATCTAGGAAAGCCGGCTTCAAGCCATGCTGTGGCTGTCACTGGACGATATTAGTGATGGAAGTGCACCTTATTTGCCTTTGGTGCCTCAAGCAGGACCCGACAACCTGTCCCGACTGCTGCATCATGCACCTGTAGGCCTTGAGGGACAGATCCCTCAAGCATCTGGTGGCTGTACATGTGATGCCGCTCGATCGAGGTCCCGGTCGAAAGGAAGGTCGCGGAGCCCGAGGTCATTGTCTCACTCCAAGTCATCGAGCCACTCAGGTAAGTCCAAATATAAGATGACGTTGTCAAAGCCTGCTTTGACTTCTCCTTGTTCGTCAGCTGACGAGACGAGGGAGCTTCACTGCTCGAGTCCAGACTCCGTGGTTCAGCCAGCGTCTGGGTCGGATCTCCGCATCGCTGATTTTCCTGGAGTGACCTCCACCCAGCTCCGAGAATTTTATGAGGCCATGCACCTCATATTTGGGTGGCCTGTTCCGGCCGGCATACCTTCGGGCCAGCGGGTTTGGAACAGGGCCGGACTGGCCATAGTGGGCACCGGGCAATCCCCCAGTGCGCCGCACGGGTGGGGGGCGGTTTTGGGCCCCTGGGGGCCGTTTTTGTTACAGGGCCGTTTTTGCATCATTTCTGAAAAATCGGCCCTGTAACAAAATCGGCCAATAATCGGCCCCGGTACAGAGCTCGGCTAGAAAATGTTTTCTTCCGCCAGCTTGGCTTTGGGGTCGGTGAACACTGTATGTCTTTTGGGGTGCTACTCCCACGCTTTGTGAGAAACGGTTGCACAGATGCTGCCAATCGTTCCAGAGGAGACAAGGGCCATGCTCTCCCAGGCTGGTGCCAACATGAGAGACACAGCTACGTTCACCATTCACTGTGGACTAGACACCACAGACTCACTGGGCAGAAGAATTTAGTCAACAATGACTCTGAGACGCCATGCCTGGTTAGGTCTTCCAGTAACAAACCATATCAAATTTAAGGCTCTCTGCATCGCCTACAAAGACTTGAATAATTCTGGCCCTGATTTTCAGAAGGATCTCTTTAATTGGTACCAGCCCACCAGACTTCTGCACTCTGCTGCGGCCAAGCTAATTGTTACACCCAGATTCCGTAAATTGAATTGGGGTAGAAGAAGTTTGGTCACTGGAACAGCTATGCTGTAGAACAGTCGCCACCCCTCCCCCCAATTTCAGATATTTGCCCTCGCTGATCTCCTTCAGGCAGGAGTTCAAAACTTGGTTGTTTGAAAATGAATATCCCCTTCCAGTTGTGTTTAGGTTATCATCAGCACCAAGACACCTCAGGGTATACGAGTGCTCTACAAATTTTGTTAACATAACAAGATTATTGTTTTTTCTGGGGCTTTCCAGTCATCACTCAAGGACATGCCCTTTGATAGCTCCCGTCTCTTCAGAGACAAGGCGGATTCGGCGCTGAGGCCCTTTAAGGACAGAAGTGTCACAGCCAATTGCTTGAGACTTTCCATGGCCCCTGGTCACCCTCAATACTGCTTTCCCTCCTTTCGTGGCCACCAAAGGGGTGTACAGCCGCGTCTTTACCTTTCCAGCCACCGTGGCACGCACGCTTACCAGCCTCTGCATAGCCACAGACATGGCTCCTACTGGCCCTGTGGGTCGGGTGGCCAGCTGTCAGGTCAGTCCATCAACCCCCCTTCAGCCACAGCCTCCAAGTTCTCCTAGTCTACCAGCTTACCATCATGGACACCTAGTGGCCATCAGGATTTGCCATCCCCTCGTCCATCAACAGTCTATAACATCACAGATGGGTTGTGCAGATTATCGGAAGGGGGCACTTCCTTCACCTTGAGACTACCGCCCACCTACTTACAACAGGCTGACAAAGGACCACCTATCTATTTTCTGTCAAGAAGTGACATCTCTTTCAGCCAAAGGAGCCATAGAGAGGATGCAGATGGCAGAAGTGGGTTGTGGTTGTTATTCCCACTACTTCGTCCTTTCTTAGACCTGCACTCTGTTAACTTCTTTCTCAAAAATGAGAAGTTCAAAATGCTCACACTGGCTCAGGTCCTGTCTGACGTGGACCCAGGACACTAGATGGCAGCATTGGACTTGCAGGGCGCACATTTTCACATTCCCATCTTGCCTGCCCACAGGCATTGCCTGCGGTTCAGGAGGAGCCACGAGCACTTTCATTTTCACTTGGCTGTGCCGTCCTTTGGCCTTACCAGCACTCCTCAGGTGTTCATCAGGGTAATGGCAGTGGTTGCAGCTCATCTGCTGACATCAGGGGTGCTAGTCTGCCCCTATACAGATGACTGGCTGTTGAAGGCGGCTCACCCCAGGCTGTCGTCTCCTATCTCCAGACTACGGCAGACCTCCTGCATTCACTGGGGTTCACTGTCAACATGCCAAAGGCACACCTGTCTCCCTCTCAGATGCTCCATTGCATTGGAGCTGACCTGGGCACGGTGCAGCTTCAGGCCTATCCACCTGAACTGCGAGTCCAGGATAGTCAGGCTATGATTTTGTTTTTAAACAAATTTTTATTAGATTTCAAAAAGAAGACATGTTAAACAGCCCGGGGGGGGGGAGGGGGGATGGGGCAGTACAAATGATCAAAAGATGCAAACAAAATCCAGTGCAGCTAACCCCACTTCTTACAGTCTTAAGGCCCATCAATCCCATCCAGTATGAGTTCCTCCTGTCGGGGAGACAACATGTACGCACTTCCATCAACCCGCCTCCCTCCCCGTGCTTAACGTAGTATGTAACACCGAGCGCCCCATCATGAAGAGCGCCTCATCAGGATTCTTCATAACATTGTCACCCAACAACCCCCCCCAACTCCCCGTAAAAACTGCAGCCGCCTGCCCCACCCCCCAGGCATGCCGTTGACTCATAAAAATTCCCATTCACGCACATCACTCATCATGCTCGGTGTCTGCTATGTCCTGAATCCCAGGGGGTAATATCATTGAAATGAGTGACAGAAGCCATCAGCCAGACCTTCCCAGACCCTGCGGTGATCAAAGAATGATCAGGAACCTCCAGACTCAGTCTCCCGGTGCATTGCCCCTCTCCTCAAGCGTACCATCGGCGTCCTCGCTGGGGTGTTTCATTAGATCCACCAATGCCATCCATGCTCGCACTATTTCCCTCAACTTTTTGTCCCAGTACGCGTAGCCATGCGCAGTCTGCAGATCCCCCTCACTCCGCCCATTTCACTAGTTCCCTATTTCATCGCAGCAGGCTGGGGCCATTTTTCGCTTTCCAGTGAGTGGTAAGCTCCCTCTTTGCCAACACCAACCCCAGATCTAGGCACTTATTAGTAATTTTGGTCTTGGCAGTGTGCGGAAACCAATGTAACAAGCATTAGCCAGGTGTCAAGGCTATCACTGTTGCCAGCCCAGCCGTCACCCCTCTCCAATGCATTCCCAAAACATGTGGAGAAATCCTGCTCCCTCCGGGTTACACCTTGGGCAGGTGGATGAGATCCCAAAATCATCATTAATCTTGCCCGGGGTTAGGTATATAGTCAGGCTCTGATACCGATGTTTCAGCCTCTATCCTGGATTTCGGTGAGACTGACTCTGAGGCTGCTGGGCCTCATGGGCTCCTGTATCCTGCTTGGGAAGCATGCCTGTTGGAATGTACAGGCTCTACAGTGGGACCTGAAGTTCCAGTGAGCGCATCATCAGTGAAATCTCTCCGACATGGCCTCAGAGGGAACAGCAAAAGATCTGCAGTGGTGGTTAATGAACCGCGATTGGGTTAGTGGCAGACCCCTCTCCCTTCCCCAACCAGATCTGACAATAGTGACAGATGTGTCACTCCTGGGATGGGGCAGCCATCTGGGAAAGGTGTAGATAAGAGGACTCTGGTCTGGCAGAATCTGGACTCTACCTCAACTTGTTGGAGTTCCAAGCAATCCGATTGCCATTAATGCCTTTCTACCCCCCTTCCTAGGAAGGCTGGTACAGTTGTTTAACAACACCACCACCATGTAGTATTACAACAAATAGGGTGGTGTGGCGTCGTGGACCCTTTGTCAGGAAGCCCTGCCTCTCTGGACATGGCTGGAACTGCTGGGCATATCCCTTGTGGTTTAACAGACGAGCTCAGTCGACGATGCCTGGAAGATCACAAATGGCGTCTGCATCCGAAGGGTGGTGCAAGGTCTCTTTCAGCAGTGGGGAGAGCCTTGGTTAGATCTGCTCACCACTGACGAGAACATGCAATGTCTGCAGTTCTGCCTGCTGGAGTTTCCAAGGCGGCTCTGGCTCGGAGACACTTTTCGTCTCGAGTGGAGCTCAGGCCTCTTGTACGCCCTTCGCCCATACCACTCCTGCCCAGAATCCTCTAGAAGACTATGAACGACTGGGTCTAAGTCGTCCTTGTGGCACTGGATTGGGCAGGGAGAGTCTGGTCTCCAGAGCTGATGAGCATGGCCATCGTTCCTCTGATCAGGCTGCCCTTTCGGGAGGATCTTCTGTCGCAGCTGCAGGGGTGGGTCCGCCACCTGTCAATGCTCTGCCTTCTTGCATGGAGATTTGAGTAGTGGCAGTTGACCGCTTTTGACCTACTGCCCCAAGTCTGTAACGTTATCTTGGCAGCCCGGGGTCCCTCTACCAAGAAGGTTTATAACTGCTGTTGGGCAAAATTTGTGACATGGTGTTCAGAAAGACACATTGATCCCCTTTCTGCTCCCCTTTCTCAGGTTCTCTTGTGCGTTTTTTCCTTGCCCAGCAGGGCTATGCTCTGGGCACTGTTAATGGATATCTTTCTTCAATCTCTACCTTTCTTCAGTTGCCTGACCGACCATTTTTTAATCTCCTATTGTAGACAGGTTTTTGAAAGGTTTGCAGCATATGTTTCTTCCTACTCCTTTGGACCTCAATCTTGTCCTCACTTTCCCTATGTGCGCGCCCTTTGAGCCTCTGTACAGTTGTCCTCTCAAGTTTCTTACCATCAAGAATTCCTTTCTCATGGCTATAAAATCTGCCAGTGAGCTTCAGACCTTATCATCTAAGCTTTCTTATCTTACAATCTTCCCAGACAAACCGGTGCTTCGCACGAGAGCTTCCTTTCTTCCGAAAGAAGTCACTCCATTTAATGTAGACCAATCGATCCCTCTGCCTACCATGTGTTGTCGTTCTTCCTTGATCACACATGAGAGTTCCAGGTGGATGACCAACTCTACGTGGGGTGTGTCGAAGTGAAGAATGGACGGTCTGTATAGAAGAGGGCCAATCTCCAGATGGATTGTTCTCTGTATAAAAATCTGCTGTGCTTTGGCTAACCCCCTGAGGGTTTGCGCGTTCATTCTACCAGAGCTAAAGCTGCAACCCCTGCATTAGCTCGGGCAGTCCGGTCTTGGACATGTGCCAGGCAGCAGTGTGGGCTTCGTGCTCATGTTTACCTAGCATTACTGCCTGGACAATCAGGTTCGTAGAGATGAGAACTTTGCTGTTCGGTCTTGATGGACTTCCTCATGTGAAATTGGTCCGCAAACCTACCTCTGGGGAGGTATTGCTTGGGTATCTATTCTAATGTAAGGAATCCATTGCTTGAGGTCTCTATTATATGAACAAGTTACTTACTTTTGCTAATGCCTTATCTGCTAGAGACTCTATCTAGCCGCAGATTCTTTACCAACCGGCCCATCCTCCCCGCTATGCAAATTGATTTCTAGAGACAGGACTTTCTCTTTTCAGGGCCCTAGTTTCCCACACCAGTGGTCAGTGTTCTTCGTGGCTGTGCGCTTCTGGCGTGGAAAGTTGTAAAAAGTAACCGACGTCAGCGCTCTGGGGTGGCGCCTATAAAGGCACCGGGAATGTCATTTCTGGGACGGAGGACACCAACAATGCCATACAAAGCCGATTGACGCCACCTACGGTGCGTAGGGGTACTGCTCACGAAAAATGTTCAGATCCAGTCTCACACCTGGGGATATATCTAAGGTAAAGAATCTGCTGCTAGCTAAAGTCTCTACCAGATAAGGCTTTACCAAAGGTAAGTAATTAGTTCTTCTCCTTAAATGACTGTGGACCTTCAGTGCCTGAAACCTTCTACCTCCATTATCAACATTCAAGGCTTAGAATATATTATTAAGAACACATGAGGTGGCTACATCACAGCATCTTGAGGACAGGATGCGGGCCAAGGCTAGTCACCAGAGCATTTGTTCTTTTCTCCATGAGGGGCCTTGTCTTTCTGAATCACTCCAGAAGTTCCACTGGGACCGCCTACATTGTTCTGACATAGTGACACAGGGGTTGTCACAAGAGAACTGACTCATAGACTCCTGTGTGTTCACTCGGCAATCATATGGCTCACCATAGTCCGAACAGGGCTCCTTGAAGATCATTGCTCCTGGGACTTGTGAGTAATTGAGCATGCTCTCACAAATCCATCTGAATTAAAAACTTCCCCATTGGGCCTTCTCGCGCTGCGGCGTGCACCGGAGAACATGGACAAGAGTCAAATCTGAAATATTTAACAATAGCACAGCAAGTCTCAGAGACAAAGAGGGACCTTTAGAGCTTAACCCTAGGGTTGTGCAAAACTTGTGTAATTTGCTGTAGCATGATTACACAAAATTACAAAAAAATTATGCAAAATGCATCTCACACTCCAAAAACTACCTGAACAAGTCCGTTGAGGTAAAAATTCAACTCGAAAATCACATTTTGAGTTGATTTCCAATGGCTTGCATTCAGAACACTGCTGCTCAAAAATTACCTGAACAGTTCACTCGTGCAAAAAATATACTTTAAATATTTGTTGACCCACCCACATAAAAAGAAACTCCCGCTCGCATTAAAAATACTGCAGCTTGCATTTGGATTTGTAGTTTCCTGCTAAAAAATTATCCAAACGGTCTGCTAAGGTAAATAAAAAAAACTACCTGTAATGGTGCTCACATTAAGAAATTACTCGAATGGTACATCTACCCTTAAAATTTCTCCCTGCAATTACGCGATGTGGCTTAAGGTGTGATTTCTGTAATTTTGCATACATTTTGTTACCCAAAATTACCAAATCAGTGCAGCATAATTAAACTTTTGCCCACACCTACTTAACTCACTCTAAAAACAGGTTTCAGAACCAAGGTGAAGTTCCTGAGAATTCAACACACTCTCATGACATGGCTCTGAGAGAAGGAAGGACCCTCAGAGGTTAAAACATTTCTCTGGTAGATATCTGAAACAAGGAGGGACACTTAGAGGTTAAAACACTCTCATAACAGGTTTACAAGATAATGAGGAACTCTAAGGATAGTTCTCAGAAACAAAGAACAGTCCTTAGCATTTAACAGACTCAGGTGACTGGGTTTTGAGATAAGGAGGGACCCCTCAAAGGTTACTTCAATCCCATGACCACTCTTTCACAAAGGAAGGTCCCTTTGGAGGTTGTGAAAAACAAGAAATCCCGTGGGGTAACCTTTGTTATAACCTGACTCAAAACCATACATCAGAAGTTCCCACTTTCGTACTACTCAACCACTTTACTCCCCATCCACACCAGTAGATTGTGCCATATATATCATAGGGACTCTCACAAAGTTTAAAAATATACAAAGTAATTTATTGCGCATTACAGAAATTTCATAAAAATATATAGTCTCACAGTCCTAATAATGATAAAAGCCACACTGGGGTGGTAACAAATAACATACAATTCATAAAAGCACACAAACAAGAGAGTTCTGGAGTCAGACTGCTATAGCACATCTACTATGGCACCGTTGTACTTGCACTGTTAGATAAGTTCCGTTGTTATTAATATTCCCGCAGTGCTAAGTTGGTAGATTGTGCGTATTCATGTGGCGTCGACGCGTTTCGATGGATCATAAAAACATTCTTTCCATCTTTATCAAGACAAGTTCATATCTCTCTTGAATTTGGGGCACAATTTGTCACAGAAAAAACACCTTAATAATTGAGGAGGGTGTCCTATTCTTATTACGCCCATCTCTAAGATCACTTCACGGGTTTTCCAAAAAATATCTTAAACTCATTTTTGCATATCAGGCAGCTGATAGGATAGTGTTGGTACGCGTTGCATTCAACTCAATTTCAATTTTCTTATTGTAGTGATGGTAAAATCGAGATGTGCCTCCTGGACCCCATAGATTTATAGAAGATCTGTCAGGAATATCTTAAATTTTCCTTGTGTCTTCTGTTTCAAACTGGCTGCTCTCAAGAATTCAACTTACGAGTCAGACCAGCAGATTCGGGTGTCAGGAGAAATGGAGGCAGCGTCTTCTCTCAGGTATCGGCGCCTTTGGAGGTTGGCAAAATTGCTTGACAGGACACTAAGACAAGGAGGTGTCACCTAGAAGTTACCACACTGATGGCATAGAATCCAAGAGCAGTACCCCCACCCCCCTTTTCAAAGTTACCATAATCCAGAGAGAGTGCTCTGAGACCAGGATAGGGCTCCAAGAAAGGGGCAGGGGGACTTAGAGGTCAGCATTGTTAAACCTGTCTGCCCTTTGGGTAGGCCCTCCTATTAATTATTTATTCTGTCCCCTTTTTGCCCCTCAAACCTTTTTATCTTTTTATGTCCACTGGATTTTTGTGGTATTGACCTAGGGGTTAGGTGCTTTTTGCCCTCATAGTCTCTTTCCTGAGGCCTAGGCGCCTTCCTGACTAGATTCACAATCCACAAAATGGTGGACAGCAACTGCCACAACTGCCACCTTAGGGACTGGACCCATAGGTTAGTATAGGAATGTTCCAGAACCCCCTGGACCCTTCTGGATCTTTTGGGGTCAGCCTATAAAAGGTGGAATGTTGGGCAGCCATTTTAGATGGTGTTGTGAGCAGAGGAGAGCTGGAAGACAGGAGTACAGGCAGTGGAAGGAGGAGACTCGTGCACTGTGGGGGTTGACAGACCTGCTGGGCCGCTGTCCCTGCTGTTTTGATGCTATCCCTCATCTACTGATCTGACCCTGCCAAGACGTGGACTCGAGAAAACCCTGCCGCAGGAGTAACCTGTGGGAAGCCTATGTGGAATTCATGAGGCGAGGACAGTAAGACACCGCCAGGTGAGGGCGATCGAGGCTGTCCCCTAGATTAAGGCAAGGCCTGAGTGGTGGGGGAAGAAAGTAAATCCCTACACTTGCCGTTCACTGGTGACCTGTCAGACTGAACTCGTGGCTTTCCAGAAGTGACCCGCCTAAAACCGGCGCTTCGTAATAGAGATTCCTAAAGTTACTTGCCCCCAGGATTGAATTACCTTCTGGTGAGGCGCCGCATCTCCCTGCCGGGAATAGTGTCTCGAGCGCTGCGCAGACAAAGTGTGGAGCGGGGCGGTGCCATAGAGGAGGAGCGCCGACTCAAGACTCGCCGCAGGCTTGGTGAAGGTGTGGGCGGCTCCTGAGGCGCGGAAGTGTCCTGTGCGCCGCGCAGGCTCAGAGGAGGGCTGGAAGATTTCCCGGCCTGGTAGAGGAGCGGAGCTGAGAGGTCCGTCGGCCGGGCAGGCCGTGTGAAGGGGACGAGAGAAAGAGGAGGAGCGCCGAAATCTCGGTGCGCTTACAACAGGGTCCGATCGTTAAATAAGTAAGCGTCTAGCTTTGGTGAAGCACCCAGAGCTGGACTGATTTCCTACACATCTGCAGGGTCTTTGGGCAGTAGTGAAGCATGGACACGGAAGCTCAGACTAGGCAGCTTGGTGATTTCTAGACTTCGTGTTTCCCGATTGGGGACAAGACAAGCCTTAGCTGAATTGGAAAAGTACCGAACTCCTTTTACCAACGCTGGGGGGATCTGCCTGATTTCAATGCCCGTATCTTCTCCTCTTTAACTGTAGAAGTTGGGAAAGGTTACTGGCACTGTCCATGTGGCAAATCTTGCTGATTAATTAATAATAACAGGAATACACCAACTGACAGATGGAGTAGGTAGCATCTTGTTCCTAGTCAAGTGAGGATTTGCCCTGTTACATTACCTGAAAGTCTAATGCTGCCTATTGTATTTCTGTAGTAGGATAAAGGTTTGAAACACTGTAATTTGCTTATGATAAATAACTTGAGCTTCCAGGAGTAAGGTACCACTGTAAGTTACTGCATTGAGAAGTGAGATCTTTTTGTGGTTACAACTGAAACTGTGATATAATTACTGTTGCTGGGAGGTGGGGGCTGAACTGCTGAAATTGGTGCCCCAGAGCGCTGTACACCGGAGTGAAGCTATTTTTTTGTATAATGAACCACGAACTGCTGAACAACAGAGAGATTTTATAAAACAGCTCGTATTTTTCCAAAGATTGGTGTAGTGTCCTTATTTTTGTGTGGACGGACGTTATGTTACTGAAGGGTGTGGCGCAAACTTAACACATGTACCTTTGAGTTAGGCCTTCCCACTTAGTGCCAAGCTACCCTATGTGACTTAGAGACCCCCAGGTCCAACATATTTGGTGTCTAGCGGTGGGATCAGAACTGTGTTTGTGTCTACTCTGCAGTAACTAAGTGTACTCCACAGGCCTACACCTGGAGTTTTCTCCTGGCGGACTTCCCAATTACTTCTTTTGCTTTTTCTAAATTTACTCCTGGTGGTGGGTGGAGGTAGTTTCGAATTGCCCCTTTTAACCAATTCTTCCCAAGTGATTGTCCCGATATCTCTCATCAGCAAAATGGAATTTGCTCTGAAGGATCTGGAAACCTATTCTGTAGCCCAGCTTAGAGACTTTTGCCAGAAGATGGGAGTGTTTTTTAAGCGTGGTGCCAAGAAGGGGGAACTCCAGACCAGTTTGAGGGCTTGGGTGGCAGCACATGGAGAAGGGAAGGAGGAGGAGGAAGAGGGGACGGACCGGGACACAGTCATAGGGGTAGAGGGATTGTTCCATCCTGAGATGGAAAACCTACTCCCAGGACCTAAGACCTTCTCAAGGGGGGGCAGCAGTGTCTCCGGAAGAAGCTTAACCGAAGCTGAACTAGTGGACAGGAGGGAAAAAAGACAGCTTAAGTGGGAGTTAGCTAGGTTGGAAAAGGAGAGGGAGGAACAGAGGATGGCTCACGAATTGAAACTTAGGGAGCTAGACTTCAAGGCCCTACAGATAGGACCCTCCAACTCTCCCAATGGTGGCAGCGAAACAAAAGAACTGACCAGGGAATCCAGACCCTACCTACCTAAAGATATAGTAGCCAGCTACAGCCCAGGGGATGACATCGCCAAGTGGCTGGCTGCCTATTAGGTCTCCTTAAGAGCCCATGGGATCCAGGAAAAATACTGGGGGGTGGTTTATACAAATACATGCCTTCTACTGGACGGGACACACTATTGGCCCTGAAACAGGAAGAGCAGACCCACTACCCCACCATGAAAGTGGCGCTAACTAAGAAGTTTGGGCTGACCCCAGAGAAGTACCGGCAAAAGTTCAGGGGAAGTCACAAGTTAGGCACACAAAATTGGGTGGATTTCCTGGACTATGCAAGGAAGGCACTGGAGGGCTGGATACAAGGCAGCGAGGTGAGGGACTATGAGGGGTTGTATGACCTTTTTCTCAAAGAGCATCTACTCGAGAAATGTTTTCCCGAGCTGCGTCAACACCTGGTGGACAGCAAGCTGACCAACCCCCGGAAGCTTGCAGAGGAGGCGGACATCTGGGCAAGTACCTGGGTGTCCTCAAAGGGGACTGGAGGGGATTCCCAAAGGGCCGGACAGGGCGCCCCCCAGAAGAAGGAGGGGGGAGATAAAAAGCGGGAGTTCTCAAAAGGTCCCCAAAACAGTTTCCAGGGAAAGGGAACAGGATTCACCCCTAAGGCTAACCCGCCCAGAAACCCTCATCCTGGCCAAAGCCAGCAGCCAAGGGTTGTCCACTGCTTTGAGTGTGGTGGTGTTGGACATTATAAGGGAGATGTCAAGTGCCCAAAGAGACCGCCCCCTCCCACTGGAGGAAAAGCCCCAGGAGTAGGTAGTGTAGTGCTCGGGGAGGAGTTCCCCTTAGATAAGGGGGGTGAGTGGGCGGGTGTCACCTTAGTGTCCCTGGGAGATCGGGAGATGGTTCCTAAGATCCAGGTGCCCTCAAATACTGTAAAGTATGGGCAATGGGTCACCATCAATGGCCAAAGAGGGGAGGCTCTGAGAGACACAGGAGCCAGTATGACTATGGTAAGGAGTCAACTGGTGTCTCCAGAGCAGGTGGTTCCACATGTACTCCACCCCGCCGCGATGGCTGACGGCAGATTGGGCTACTACCCTGTGGCCGAGGTTCCCTTTGAGTGGGAAGGGGTTGCAGGTTCACTTCGAGTTGCCGTAAGCCCTGCCGTGCCAGTCGATTGTTTGCTGGGAAATGACATGGAGCACAATGTCTGGAAGGAGGTGGAATACCGGACTCATTCGGAGATGCTGGGTACACCTGACTGGGCCTGTGCAAGCACAAGGTCTGCGACTGCCCAGAGAGGGAGTTCGCCTGGGTTGGAGCCTGGAACAATGGCCCAGCCCGCTGCCAAAAAGGGAAAGACCCGAAGACAGGAAAAGCCTGATTCGGCTTCCACGCCCCATGAGACAGATCGGCCACCTGCGGTGGTGGACCAGGGGTCCGTTGAGGGGGAAGTAGTCTCCCTGGAGGACCTACCCATCCCTACTGAGTGGCATGTGGAGGGAGGGCCTACCAGGGAGGAGTTCTGTAAGGGCCAGAAGGAGTGCCCTACCCTTGAGGGACTGAGGTGACAGGCCGAAGCCCAGGCAGCAGGGAACGTTGCAGGGCACTACCATATTTACTGGGAGGACGGACTCCTCTACAGTGAACCCAAGGTACCTTTGCCTGGTTCATCCCGGGCCTTGGTAGTCCCTCAACGATACTGAGCCTTTCTTCTAGAATTGGCTCATGAGATTCCCTTGGCAGGACACTTAGGTCAGGACAAGACCTTTGCCCGGCTTGTCCCTCACTTTTACTGGCCTCAGATGAAAGTGGCATCTGACACATATTGTCGGACGTGTGTATCCTGCCAAGCAAGTGGGAAAACAGGGGTGAAGCTAAAAGCTCCCCTGGAACCACTTCCTGTCGTTAGCATCCCCTTTGAAAGGGTGGGCATCGACATTGTGGGGCCATTGGATCCACCAACTACCGCTGGTCACAGGTTTATCCTGGTTCTGGTGGATCACGCCACGCGGTACCCAGTGGCAATTCCTCTGAGGACTGTCACTGCCCCGGTTGTGGCTAGGGCCCTGATGGGG
The DNA here is from genome assembly GCF_964261635.1 of Lissotriton helveticus. Lineage (NCBI taxonomy): Eukaryota > Metazoa > Chordata > Amphibia > Caudata > Salamandridae > Lissotriton > Lissotriton helveticus. The sequence goes on from NC_136057.1 coordinate 1,865,248,949, forward strand.
ATCTTTACCCGAGTGGGTTTCCCCCAAGGAGGTTGTGTCCGACAGGGGGACCAACTTCATGTCAGCATATATGCGGGCAATGTGGAAGGAGTGTGGAGTGACCTACCGGTTCACCACTCCATACCACCCCAGTCCAATGGACTGGTAGAGAGGTTCAACAAGACCTTGAAAGGCATGATAAGAAGTCTGCCTGAGAGCCTGCGGAGGAAATGGGACGTCCTCCTACCCTGTTTGCTATTCTCCTACAGGGAAGTGCCGCAGAAGGGAGTGGGCTTCAGCCCCTTTGAGCTACTGTACGGGCACCCTGTACGTGGACCTCTCAGCCTGGTGAAGGATGGATGGGAAAAGTCTCCCAGAAAGCCTCCCCAGGATGTGGTGAGCTACATGCTGGCTTTCCGGAGCCAAATGGCTAAGTTGTGGAAGCAAGCTTCAGACAACTTGGAAGCCAGCCAAGCAGTAATGAGAGTGGTATGACCACAACACTCACCCGGTGGAGTTGGAGCCTGGCCAGAAAGTGTGGGTGATGGAGCCTGGAGAGCTAAGTGCTCTCCAGGATCGCTAGACAGGCCCCTTTGAGGTGTTGGAGAAGAAGGGTAAGGCCACCTACTTGGCGGATCTTAAGACCCCTCGACAGCCCCTACGGGTGCTGCATGCTAATCGCCTCAAACCCCACCATGAGAGGCCCGAGGTCATCTTGATGATGGTGACTGATGGAGGAGAGGAAGCGGAAAGCGAACCTCTCCCGGACCTTTTTTCGTCTCAGGAAAAGGATGGGTCGGTGGAGGGAGTGATTCTCTCCCCATCCCTAACTCCTGAGCAGCGAGAGGACTGCCGCCAGATATTGGAGCAGTACTCTACGTTGTTCTCCCTTGTCCCGGGAAGGACCCACCTGTGTACCCATGATGTGGACACAGGAGACAGCCCACCAGTGAAGTCAAAGACCTACCGGCTGTCAGACAAGGTGAAGGCCAGCATCCACGGTGAGGTTACCAAGATGCTGGAGCTAGGAGTCATTGAACCTTCCAGTAGCCCCTGGTCCAGTCCGGTGGTTTTGGTACCAAAAGCTGCTCCACCAGGCACCACTCCAGAACTGAGGTTCTGTGTGGATTACCGGGGACTGAACTCAGTGACCAAGACTGATGCTCATCCGATCCCTAGGGCGGATGAATTGATTGACCGGCTGGGAGCTGCCCAATACCTGAGTACCTTTGACCTTACTTCAGGGTACTGGCAGATCTCCCTTACAGATGGAGCAAAGGAAAGGTCAGCTTTCTCCACACCTGAGAGACACTACCAGTTCTGTGTGATGCCCTTTGGGCTCAAGAACGCCCCTGCCACTTTTCAGCGGCTGGTGAACCAGGTCCTCTCCGGAATGGAGGCTTTCTCCGCTGCCTACCTGGATGACATTGCCGTCTTCAGCAGCAGTTGGGAGGACCATTTGCGTCACTTGCAAGCTGTTCTCCAGGCCCTGAAACAGGCTGGCTTGACAATCAAGGCCAGCAAATGTCAGATTGGGCAGGGGTCGGTTGTGTACCTAGGCCACTTGGTGGGTAGGGGAACAGTGCAGCCCCTCCAGGCAAAGATTGAGGCAATCATGGCCTGGGAACCCCCCAAGACCCAGACTGAGGTCCGAGCTTTCCTGGGCCTCACAGGTTACTACCGTCGCTTTGTGAAGGGGTATGGCACTATTGTAGCGCCCCTCACAGAGCTTACATCCAAGAAACAACCTCGACGGGTAGTCTGGACAGAGGCTTGTCAGCAAGCCTTTGAGAAATTGAAGCAGGCAATGTGTGCAGTACCGGTCCTGAGGGCCCCAGACTTCTCTAAGGAGTTCATTGTCCAGACAGACGCATCAGAGCATGGCATTGGGGCAGTGTTATCGCAACTCAATGAAGAGGGTCTGGATCAGCCTGTAGTCTTCCTGTCCAGGAGACTGCTTCCCCGGGAACAGAAGTGGAGTGCAATTGAGCGGGAAGCTTTTGCGGTGGTATGGGCTCTGAAGAAGTTGCGGCCATACCTGTATGGCTCGCACTTCCTGGTTCAGACCGACCACCGACCCCTTCGTTGGCTGATGCAAATGAAGGGGGAAAATCCCAAGTTGTTGAGATGGTCCATCTCCCTACAGGGAATGGACTTCCGGGTGGAACATCGGCCTGGAGTGGACCACGCCAATGCAGACGGTCTCTCTAGGTATTTCCGCCTTAGTGATGAGGACTCCCAAGGGGTTGGGTAGCCCTCCCCACTTTCAGCTGGGGGGGACGCGTATTAGACCTGTCTGCCCTTTGGGTAGCCCCTCCTATTAATTATTTATTTTGTCCCCTTTTTGCCCCTCAAACCTTTTTATCTTTTTGTGTCCACTGGATTTTTGTGGTATTGACCTAGGGGTTAGGTGCTTTTTGCCCTCATAGTCTCTTTCCTGAGGCCTAGGCGCCTTCCTGACTAGATTCACAATCCACAAAATGGTGGACAGCAACTGCCACAACTGCCACCTTAGGGACTGGACCCATAGGTTAGTATAGGAATGTTCCAGAACCCCCTGGACCCTTCTGGATCTTTTGGGGTCAGCCTATAAAAGGTGGAATGTTGGGCAGCCATTTTAGATGGTGTTGTGAGCAGAGGAGAGCTGGAAGACAGGAGTACAGGCAGTAGAAGGAGGAGACTCGTGCACTGTGGGGGTTGACAGACCTGCTGGGCCGCTGTCCCTGCTGTTTTGATGCTATCCCTCATCTACTGATCTGACCCTGCCAAGACGTGGACTCGAGAAAACCCTGCCGCAGGAGTAACCTGTGGGAATCCTATGTGGAATTCATGAGGCGAGGACAGTAAGACACCGCCAGGTGAGGGCGATCGAGGCTGTCCCCTAGATTAAGGCAAGGCCTGAGTGGTGGGGGAAGAAAGTAAATCCCTACACTTGCCGTTCACTGGTGACCTGTCAGACTGAACTCGTGGCTTTCCAGAAGTGACCCGCCTAAAACCGGCGCTTCGTAATAGAGATTCCTAAAGTTACTTGCCCCCAGGATTGAATTACCTTCTGGTGAGGCGCTGCATCTCCCTGCCGGGAATAGTGTCTCGAGCGCTGCACAGACAAAGTGTGGAGCGGGGCGGTGCCATAGAGGAGGAGCGCCGACTCAAGACTCGCGCAGGCTTGTTGAAGGTCTGGGCGGCTCCTGAGGCGCGGAAGTGTCCTGTGCGCCGCGCAGGCTCAGAGGAGGGCTGGAAGATTTCCCGGCCTGGTAGAGGAGCGGAGCTGAGAGGTCCGTCGGCCGGGCAGGCCGTGTGAAGGGGACGAGAGAAAGAGGAGGAGCGCCGAAATCTCGATGCGCTTACAACAGGGTCTGATCGTTAAATAAGTAAGCGTCTAGCTTTGGGGAAGCACCCAGAGCTGGACTGATTTCCTAAACCTCTGCAGGGTCTTTGGGCAGTAGTGAAGCAGAGACACAGAAGCTCAGACTAGGCAGCTTGGTGATTTCTAGACTTCCTGTTTCCCGATTGGGGACAAGACAAGCCTTAGCTGAATTGGAAAAGTACCGAACTCCTTTTACCAACGCTGGGGGGATCTGCCTGATTTCAATGCCCGTATGTTCTCCTCTTTAACTGTAGAAGTTGGGAAAGGTTACTGGCACTGTCCATGTGGCAAATCTTGCTGATTAATTAATAATAACAGGAATTCACCAACTGACAGATGGAGTAGGTAGCATCTTGTTCCTAGTCAAGTGAGGATTTGCCCTGTTACATTACCTGAAAGTCTAATGCTGCCTATTGTATTTCTGTAGTAGGATAAAGGTTTGAAACACTGTAATTTGCTTATGATAAATAACTTGAGCTTCCAGGAGTAAGGTACCACTGTAAGTTACTGCACTGAGAAGTGAGATCTTTTTGTGGTTACAACTGAAACTGTGATATAATTACTGTTGCTGGGAGGTGGGGGCTGAACTGCTGAAATTGGTGCCCCAGAGCAATGTACACCGGAGTGAAGCTATTTTTTTTTATAATGAACCACGAACTGCTGAACAACAGAGAGATTTTATAAAACATCTCGTATTTTTCCAAAGATTGGTGTAGAGTCCTTATTTTTGTGTGGATGGACGTTATGTTACTGAAGGGTGTGACGCAAACTAAACACATGTACCTTTGAGTTAGGCCTTCCCACTTAGTGCCAAGCTACCCTATGTGACTTGGAGACCCCCAGGTCCAACAAGCATAATCCCATGACAGAGCTCTGAGAGAAAGAGGTGCTATCAGAGGATTAGATATTCACTACATTGGATTCCACGACAAGGAAGATCCCCGGAGATTACCACAATGTGGGGACTGAGCTCAGAGAGAAGGGGGGACCCTTTGAAGATACCACAATCCCATGACAGCCCTCTAAGGTGAAGAGTGACCTACTGAGATTACCACATTCCTTGCATAGGACTCCAAGAGCAGGCGCCCATTGAGGCTACCCTAATCCCAGGAGAGAGATCTGAGACAAGGAGAGACCCTCAGAAGAGACCACAGTCAACAGCACACAGCTCTGATACAAGGGGAACCCCCAGACTTTACCGTAAACACATGCCGGGTCTTTGAGACAAGAAGGTATCCTCAGAGATGACCATAATGTCATGAGAGTTTTTGGAGATAAAATTGGGCCCTTTGAGTTTACCACAATCCCACAACAGCTCTTTGAGATGAAGAGGGGCCCTCTAAAGATACCACACTCTCACATCACGTTTCCAAGTCATGGAGGAACTGTCAGGGTTTAGCATTCTTCATGAAGGATTCCAAAACAAGACGTCTTTTTCTCACTGTGATACACTCCTAGCACATGGTTCGGTAGCCCAGACTGTATTGCACAACTTGTCGGGCCACTTGGCCTGTGCCACACCCTGAAGCTGCAGTGCGACAAGCCCAGTCTGCACTTCACATCTCACCCTGCACAGACTGTTTCACACATGCACTTAAGTCCTAAGTGTGCTAAGTCATAAGGGCAGACTGTGCCTCGCACATCACGCTGAACCCAAACTTGTCTTACACTGAGCCCACCAGCACCTTGCCCAAACTGTGCTTCACATCAGCAGTCCAAGTTTTTTAGCATGCACTTCAGCCTAGATTGTGTCACCTGCTTTGCCTCACACCAGGTAATGCTTCACCCTAGGCTGTGATTGTGGCTCCTACCTCTTTACCTTGATGTTGCTGTTTCACATGGAAGCCCTGACAAGGACCAGCGTCTAGATCAGTGAATCCAGTGTCATCTTAAGAGTTCTTGGCGTTCCAGGCCAGACATATTTTGGGGCCCCCTGCTTGGAACAACTTTGAATTTTATTTCTCCTTATTCAAGCCTGCATGAAGAAAACCATATTGAATTTTAAATATATATATATTTTTTCAAGCTGCAGGGTACAAGAAATACCAGCGCTCGCGGGAGCAATTCACCCAGATTTTATTAGGGTGTAGGTACAAACAAACGCCTTTTGGCAACTGCCTTCCTCAATGATGTCAGTAAATACAGGATTCATTGCTTGTTAAGAAATTCATCAACATCGATAACGGACCATGAATCGAAAGTTCGCTTCAAGTGGCAGCATCAAGCACAGGTAAATAGATCTTCACGTATTTATACGTTCGAACGCTGAAAGTAAGGTGGCACGTCGATGGAGCAAAAGTACTTATATTAGTGTATTCACACACGAAATTCAGTTCAGTGAAGCGGCATGCCGTGAGGCGGTGGTAGACATTTTCAAAATGAAAGGAGGTCCCCAAAAGAAAGAGAGCGGTGGTGGCTACATGGCACATGGAGGAGATGAGCTTAAAACAAACTTTATGAAGTAGGAATAGCTATATGAGAGGGAGACTAGAAAGTGGTGGGAGGCAACGTCCCTCCAGAACTACATTGATGTTCAACGTGTACCTCAAGGGTTGCGGATTTACACGGTTCCGGCATACGAGAATCCAGACCAGTTATTGCTGGAAGAATGGGCTGACCACACGGCCAACTCCTCCAAAGGCATGCTAGTCATCCTGGTGAAATAATCCTGGAGCAACCGGGAACGTGCCTTACAGGAAATACGTATTTTGGAGAGTGAAATTGCCAAAAATGATGATAAAAACAAGGTAGAAGAACTAAAAACAAGAATGAAAAAACGGTTATCAAACTATGAACAGAAGATCAGACACAGGAAACGAAAAATGTGAACGCAATGCAAGAGATTCTGAGTTAGGGCGAGTCCTCACGTTTGCTAAAAGATTTGATGCACCGCATCGGCAATTGTTGAGCAATAAGAACCACACGAATGTGGAACAATGGGAGACATCCGAATCTGATGTCACAGACACAGATCAGTCAAGTGAGGAAAGCGGAGCACGATCTGCAAGCAATGAACAATCCACCTCTTTTCACGAGGAATTTCATCTGATCGGACAAACGTGGAGCAAGTGAGGAAGAGGAAAACCTCCAGACCAAAGAGTAAACAAAAAACGAGGAGGGGCAGCTGAGGGATGCAACAAAACCGCTTCCCCACGAGTCACCCGAAACAAACGGGGGAACAAAAGCTAATAACCAAAAACCTGACCATCGTTAATTTGACTCCAAGGAAATTGACCGCAATAGAGGTATCAGCCTTGAGGCTGGGACTTCATTTCTGTCCCTATAAAAAATTTGAGTACACTCAACAAGGATTGACCTTTTTAAATTTTCCAGAAAAATCAAGCTACACGAGTTCTTCAAATTGAAAGGACCGGGATGTAGAGGAAGACAAGCCAGAACTTGGGATTTGGACATGGATCTCCTGACAGTGAATAATCTAGAGACACTGGCTATTCTGGAGGATTTACAGGATGAAGAGAATCTGAACAGGGATGTAACTTTGAGTGCCACAGAGAGAGCTGAACAACTAGGAGTCGCTCTAGTGGGTCTAAGAACTCCTTTTCAACCCATGTCTAAATTTATCCAAAAAAAGCCCATGGATGCCATCGACATATTCACAGAGACTGTAACAAAGGATCTGATGAAACTACGAATTAAAAAGAACAAGAGAAGAATTAAAAGCAACATCACAAAGGAACAATGGGAAGCAGTGAAAGGTCTACAAGAAGATCAAACTATTGTGTGTAAATCATCCGATAAGGGCGGCAACATTGTGCTTTTAACAGCTGAGAACTATCAAAAAGAAGCACTGAAACAACTGAATGATACCTCCAGATTCGTGAAAATCACAATAAAAGAATATGAGAGTAGCACGGAAGGGTACCGGCATCTTATCGCTAAGTGGAAACAAAGAGGCATGTTAGAAAATGAAGAATATGCCTATCTTAATTGTAAACATCCATGCCTACTGACCTTTTACCACCTCCCTAAATCCTCCCGGTCGTCCCATAGTTTCGTCACAAGGAATTCTGACTGACAATATGGCGATCTATGTGGATTACTTCTTGTTTGAGTTTGTCACCCAATTGGTTTCTTATATACAGGACACCAAATATTTTTTAGGCAAATTGAAGGGGTGTTATGGGTGTCTGATTTTTTGATGATCACACTTGCCTCTCAAGTCTCTACACGAGCATTGGACATAAGAATGGCCTTGACGCGGTTAATTATTTTCTGCATGGACTTTCATTGAAATTCATTGAGCACAATAGAATGCTGATGGAATTTATTAATTTCTGTTTAAACAATAACTTTTTTTGTTCCAGGTAGCTGTTTAGAAAGATACAAGGTATGGCCATGGGCACCTGCTTCGCTCACAGTTATGCAAATGTATTCGTTGGCTGGTGGGAGAAGCGGGTAGCCTGGTCGGAGGCCAACGACAAGTGGACCAGTAGAGTAATTAGCTGGAACAGATATATTGATGATTTATTCATCATATACAGAGGCACCGAGCAATCAGCTAATGAGTATGTAAGAGTGCTTAATGAAAATTATTTGAACCTCAAATTCACAGGAGAAATCAGCAGACCATTTGTGAATTTTCTAGATCTTAAGGTATTTGTCTCTGAAGGCAGACTGTGCACAATTTTGCACAGAAAGCCGACAGCGGGGAATTCCCTATTGCATTTCAGCAGTTGTCACCTTGAGAAATTAAAGAACAGCATCCCTTATGGGGAGCTGTTACGTATAAAGAGAAATTGCACTAGGGAGTGTGATTTCCAGGTGGCAGCAGCAGAGAGCATGGAGAGATTCATGATCAGAGGGTATTTTTATTGAAGTCCTAACAGAGGCGAAAAAGAAGGTAGAGGTCAAATCCAGATTGGATCTGGTGAATGATAATCAAACTGCCAAATCAAGAAAAGAGAGAACTAATGTCAAAGGCCCAAATGATTTTAGAATGATCCCAAACTACTCAAGCAATGCTAGGAATATTAAGAATGTGCTACGAAGAAATTGGCGCATCCTCAAATCAGACCCGATTATAGGGGAAGATCTACCAGGATCACCCCTGTTATCATTTAGTAAGGCACATTCGTTGAAAGATACTCTGGTACAGAGTTACTTTCCGAAAGAGAATAGACAATCCGTTTTTGATAAAGTGAAAGGTTTCTTCCCTTGTGGAAAATGCAAGGCTTGTAAAAACAGCCATAAAGTCTTGTCGTATGATGTACCTGGTCTTGAGTCACCCAAGAAAATCAGGAAGTTCATGAATTGTAATACCGCCACTCGGTGTACTGTTAAGTATGTCAGTGTGGTTTGAGGTGTATTGGAAGTACAATACACCCCACGATGGTGTGGATTCTAGAACACCTTAGGGCCATCGCCACCAAAGATATAACGTATCCAGTGACGAGACATTTTGAGTCTCATCATGACAGCAACAGGGATCTGTTGAGATTGTTTTGCATGGACCATGTACCTAAAGACATAAGAGGAGGAGACAGACAACTGCTGCTCCGTAGATTAGAATCAAGGTACATCATTGACACCCAAACAAAGATACCAATGGGGTTGAATAGTGGGGAGGAGATGGCAATACACTTATAATCTGAAAGGTGTAATACGAGGACATGGACACCACAATTATGAAATCAAGAGATTGAGAATCTATAGGGACACTTGTTTATTGGAGAGACATAATACAACATGGGAAGCAGCATTACACACATTGCCTATGAACTCACTTCATTATGAAGTAACGGTGTGAGCACTCGTTATGCCCATCCAGGGCAAAATAAATAAATAAATTAACAGGATTGTGCAGCACGAGGGGCATTGAGATTAATTTGGTGCCATTTGCCCATGCAAGGCTTTATAGTGTATGTTTTCTGTATATAACAGTATGGATGTATACGTTTAATGTGTAACAATGCATACTCCAAGGTGGCAAAACCATCAAAGGACAACCACAAATACCAGAAGGCCTTGGAAGAGGCCGCGCCCACTCGGGAGGTGTTTTGTTTGAAAAAGGTTGCTCTTCTCGAAGCCTGCTTAACATTCAGCTGATATATATATATATATCTATATATATACACCACACGGCTGTTTGCGTTTCTTAGCACTCAGCAATCACGGACACAACGAAGGTATTGTCGGCAGCAATTACATTTATTGCACAAAAGGTCAGCAACGACACTCAACGAGTTTCGGGAATTCTCCCTTGGTCACGAGTGCCGGAATCCATGTTTTTCATTTTTTATAATCAACACGTGGTACAATCACACCATAGATAGTGAAGATAGACTGTCATAAAAGTAAATACACCATAATCATGATAAGAATCCTGTTACACGCGTGATATAAATAATACTCATACATTCTATTGTAATTCATAGAAATATACATATGTTTTAAACTCGAACTATCGAGATTGAGTTTTTACTTATGACACGGCTTTTCAATAAACTTTATTGCTGCCATCTCTGACAGTCACCTTCTCCGTATTCCAACCTGAATTCAATGTCGGATAGAAAACGGCTGCATGAAACTTTATTGCTCGCCGTTATCCGGGGACACATGACGCCTCAATGTGCATTGACTGTTCCTAAACTCGTTATCATGCCCAAGTGGGCCAAATCAATAGAATGAAAAATCTTTTATATAATCATGCCCAAGTGGGCCTCAATTAGATAACACTTAAATAGACATTGTTCCTCCCAAATGGGATCAACGCCTGAATACATGAATTCTTTAATACATCTTCTTCCTCTGACAGTCATATCTGAAATCAAAAAAATAAATAAATAACAGTGATCAACAAACATACCATTAACTCCAGCATACTAAATATTTACAATTAAAATAAGAGACATACTGCTCGGAGGTCTAATGCAGTTTTCTTCAAATTTCGGAAAGCTATTTTAAAAAAACATACGTTTTTACAGCACATCATATTTCTGTTCTAGCCTAAATGTACAGCCAGTTCCTCGTCACAATTATGGCCCCATAGAGTAAGGATCCTATATTGTATGATCAGTTTAGATTCAAGTCTGCGGAGTTCCTTAATTCGATTACAGCCTCTCTCACTAGATTTCACATAGTCTAGCACTACAAAACTCAGCAAGTTGCTGTTCTGTTCATGATGGCTTTGAAAATGGCGAGCCATTGGATATGTTTTATCTGCATGTTTAATGGCACGCAAATGTTCTAATATACGTTTTTTTGCCTTGTGAATAGTGCTCCCTATGTAGGCCAGTTTACACAGACAGAACAAAGCATAAACTGCATACTCGATATTGCAGGATGTGTGTTTGTTAATCACATATGGCTTACATTCAGCAGATAACATAGATTCCTTTTTGTTCTTACTATTTTTACAAGCTTTACAGCTCCTGCATGTATAGAAGCCTTGAATTCCTGCAATTCCTGCTTTTGATGGTTCAACTGCTTTACACAATGAGTCTTTGAGAGATCTAGCTCTTTTATAGGTTATTTGAGGATACGGACCAATGTGATCCACGAGATCTTTGTCAGTACCCAGAGCAGGCCAAAATGTATTCAGGTTCTTTCGTACTGCGTGGGTTTGCCTACTATAAGTTGTTACAAATCTTATTGGCCGTTCGGTGTCATTCCTCACTGTATCATTCTTTTCAATGAGCAGTGATTCTAATGTTCTTTTGGTCACCTCACTAAGAGCTTTATTGATTGTTGTTCGTGTATACCCTCTCTCGAGGAAACGTGTAGTCATAATAGCTGATTCCCTTTCAAAATTACTCCTTGTACTGCAATTCCTTTTTGCTCTAAGGAGCTCTCCCAGTGGTATTCTCTGAATGAGTGCATTAGAGTGGCAACTTCTGGCATGTAGGAGACTGTTTCCTGCAGTACTCTTTCTAAATAAACTGCTCTCAATTCTGTTATCCTCTATAGTTAGTTTTAAATCGAGGAATTCGAGTGATTCTTTCGACCACTGTGATGTTAACTCAAGATTGAAACAATTGATATTAAGTTGTTTCACAAAATCATTGGCTTCCACCTCCGTTCCACTTCATATACAGAAAAGATCGTCAATGTACCTTACGTACATTATGACCTTCTCTTTAAAGTATTCAAGCCGATTCACTACTTCCTCTTCCCAGAACCCCATATAGAGACCTGCAAAAGATGGTGCAAAGCAGGTCCCCATTGATGTACCAAGGGTCTGGTGATAGATTTTATTATCGAAGAGGAAGAAGTTGTTTTTTAGACAGGTGCTCATCATAGTGAGTAACATCTCAGTGTGTGAGAGGTAGGAGACGGACCTTATGCCAAAAAAGTGTTTGCATGCTTCTATCCCCTTATCATGGGGGATAAAAGTATACAGACAGGATACATCCATAAAGAGCATCGAGTGCTATGGTTTCCAATCTATTTTTATTAATTTGCGCAGGAATTCACCCGTGTCTTTGACATAGGAAGGGAGCTGTTCATTCTATTGATTTGGCCCACTTGGGCATGATAACGAGTTTAGGAACAGTCAATGTACATTGAGGCATCATGTGTCCCCGGATAACGGTGAGCAATAAAGTTTCATGCAGCCGTTTTCTATCCGACATTGAATTCAGGTTGGAATAGGGAGAAGGTGACTGTCAGAGATGGCAAAAAACCACCACTGGGTCAAGGCTCCCAACAGCAAGGCTGAGCCATAAGCAATAAATAGCAAAAGTGTCAATACTGTAAATGATTTAAAGCTCAATGTTTGGAACACATCCGAACTAAACACCATGTCTTGATCTCACATGTGTGAGTAGAATTAATCTTTTATTTTTTAACAACTACTTTTTTTCATAAGTTTGGTTTGTGATTTCACCAACTTTACAAGTTATAAGACCTTATATACACAACATTTACATCAATACAAACATGATATGCCACACAAAATTCAATACATTTATGATCAATGGTAGTTATGGTAGTTGACTCGGGGACTCCCGAGATCCTTTGCGGACCCGGAAGCTCGTCGGAAATTGTCCATACGCGACAACCGAGGAGAAAGTGTAAACAAGACTCGGTTTGGCTACCCGGTGAAAAAGGCGTCTTCACCAACGCACATTGGAGCACATATGCTAAAGGAAGCATTCAATTTGTAGCGACTCCGTGCCCTGGATACTTTCCACTCGACCCCGTTGTAAATTAAAATGTGAATAGAGCGTTGTGGATTGCCCATGCATATTAACCATAACAACTCTGAAGTTCAGAGATTCTGGTCCTGATGAGAACTCTATCATCAACATTGAGTTCGAAAGGCGTAGACTATTAGAGCCAGAAGTTATATGAAAATATTTTGTATAAATTGAAAAAATGTATATATGGCTTTCTGTGAATATAGATATTCCAGTGTAAATTTGTATGTCTGTCTGTGATTGATTGAGGTATGAATGAATTTTGATCATAAATGTATTGAATTTTGTGTGGCATATCATGTTTGTATTGATGTAAATGTTGTGTATATAAGGTCTTATAACTTGTAAAGTTGGTGAAATCACAAACCAAACTGATGAAAAAAACTAGTTGTTAAAAAATAAAAGATTAATTCTACTCACACATGTGAGATCAAGACATGGTGTTTAGTTCGGATGTGTTCAGAACATTGAGCTTTAAATCATTTACAGTATTGGCACTTCTTTTGTTATTTATATGTCAGAGATGGTAGCAATAAAGTTTATTGAAAAGCCGTGTCATAAGTAAAAACTCAATCTCGATAGTTCGAGTTTAAAACATAATGTATTTTTCTATGAATTACAATAGAATGTATGAGTATTATTTATATCACGCGTGTAACAGGATTCTTATCATGATTATGGTGTATTTACTTTTATGACAGTCTATCTTCACTATCTATGGTGTGATTGTACCACGTGTTGATTATAAAAAATGAAAAAACATGGATTCCGGCACTCGTGACCAAGGGAGAATTCCCGAAACGCGTTGAGTGTCGTTGCTGACCTTTTGTGCAATAAATTTAATTGCTGCCGACAATACCTTCGTTGTGTCCGTGATTGCTGAGTGCTAAGAACCGCAAACAGCCGTGTGGTGGATTTAGAGGCTGCCTGCCTCGTCACGGACCGCTGTCCTGAAGTGGCCAGGGAAAGGCGTTGCAAGCGTTTTTTCGCTTGCGTTTGGATTATATATATATATATATATATATATATATATATATATATATATATATATATATATATATATATATATATACCACGTGACTCCTCCTCGAATCTCTCGGCGTCTCAGGCCCAGCACGGCCTCGTACAAACGCCAGCAAACAAAGGGAGACGGACCACAATATTTCAGCATCAGCAGATTTATTTAGATGCACAGAGCAGCTACGCGTTTCTGGCAAGTTATGCCCTTGATCACGCCGCAACATGAATGCATGACAAAATGCTATTTTTTAAATGCAAACTTACAAGGAAACACCCCTCACAGTGACGTAATGTGTCATGTGACATAATTTAACAGTGAAAAGAGAAAACATACTGCCACTGGTAATTCCATAGATCACAAACAGACTTCAGAACATATTACTGGATAAATCCAGAATTGATGTTTAGCAACTGTAATGTAAAAACTTACAACCTAACTCCAAATATAAGTCTAGTTATAGACCTAACTCTAACTGTGTAAATACAGGGTTAGTATAAAGCGTATTTGTAGTAAACATATACAGTATAATAAACGAAGTGCCTGTATGATCATAAATCCGTGGCAGACAGTAAAGTGCTATGTGAGAGTGAAATAAAGTGCAAATAGCAAAGAAAGGAAATACACGGAAACGAGAAGAACTAATATGAGTGCAATACTATTTTAAGTGCGCAAAGGCCAATGTATAATGTTTAAATTGAAATTTCACAGATCACTGAAAGTAATTCAATAAACATGATTTCTATGTGCCTGATTGGTCATTCCACCATAGATAATATAAAATAGTTATCAAAAAGTGCTAAAATCCTGATAAAATTACCTGATACTCCATTCTATAATCTATATACACATATATACAACTATACATACGCATATATACATAATACATGAAGTCTATCGAAAATCCAATATTACAAACTTTCAAAATACTGCCCTAAACCTAGTAGAAAAGTAGAAAAGTAGAAAAATAGAAATATACCTAGACAAAAAAGTTCCATATATCATTATCTGTATATATATACAACAATGATCCAATTACAGACAGAACTATTCCTTGTATATATGAATATATACAGATGTACAAGTCCAATAAATAGTCACAAAATTTCATCAAAAAGACCAAATCAACACATAGATAATGCAAAATAATTTCATATATGAACACTGTGAAATGAACACTGTGAAATGACGCAGCTGCTAGGTCCGTCCTCGACCTCAAAATAGGGAACCTAACTAAGAGGGAGTAAGGGTAGTGAACCGGACATCAGTAACCAACAAGGGCCATAATTATTTAAGGATACATATTATAAAAAATGATGCATTTCATCAATATTATTCAATCCATTAGGCCAACGGGTATCAAGTTCCAAAATCATCCTGGTTTCCAACTGCCTTAATAATGCCTCTCTATCCCCGCCTCTTTTGAGTAGTGGTATAGCTCCGATCACAAAATACTTCAAACATGTGAGGTCATTGTTATGATTTCGTTTAAAATGACGGGCTACGGGGTAGGCCGGGTCATTGTGGAGTATGGCGCGTAGATGTTGTAGGATCCTGACGTGTACCTGGAGATTGGTGCTACCCACATATCTCAACCCACAGGTACACGTCAGGACATACACGGCAAAGTCTGTCTTACAATTAAAGTTGCCGGAAATGGTTTTAGGTTCCGCATCAAAAGGAGTTACATAATGCAGGGTGTTTACCCCAAACCTACATGCGCGGCAGCTGGAACATTTAAAGAAACCTTTTGAAGGTTTTAACCAAGGGGTTTTAGACTTTAATTCTGGGGCTGCCTTATCTAAAGCTGAGCCCATACTTCTGGCCCGTCTAAAAGTGATGGTTGGATTAGCAGGCAACCTAGTGTTCAAAATGTGATCACTGAGAACAATGGGCCAATTTTTCTTCAATATGGCCTTTAGTTTCCTGTCCTCGCTACTGAAGGCAGTAATCATTCTGGGGTAGTCTTCATGGGTTTCTGAGATCCTTCCCTGATCAAGTTCTAACTCACCCTCAGGAAAAAGACTTTGTCTAGATCTAATTTTAGATCTCTCAACTGCCATATTCAAAATAGTGTCAGAATACCCTCTGACTCGTAAACGCGCCAACAACTCAGATAGGCACCGTTTATAATCAGTGGGAGAACTGAAAATTCTCTTAAGCCTGAGAATCTCACCGTACGGAATTCCCATGATAGTATGTTTGGGGTGCATGCTTGTGGCATGAAGGGTCATATTTCCTGCGGTGGATTTTCTGTGTAATGTGGTATTAAGTTTACAGTTAGCTACATATACCTCTACATCCAAGAACTGCATCCTATGCTGATCAATATGAGCTGTAAAGTTTAGATTCATAGAATTGTTGTTTATACTTTCAATGAATAGTAATGCTTCATCCTTAGACCCCTTCCACACCATGAATATGTCATCTATATACCTTAAATAACATACAACATGATTGCTCATTTCAGTGGGGTGTAATGCGGCGAGGACCTGCTCCTCCCACCAGCCAACGTGTAAGCACGCATAGCTGGGGGAGAAACAGGCCCCCATCGCAACGCCTCTAAGTTGTTTATAGAGGTCTTTGCCAAAGGTGAAGAAATTGTTGTACAGACACCATTTAATGAGTCCCACAATGACTTTGTTGTGCTCATAAAATGCTATAGGTTTCTTGTCCAAATAATATTGGATAGCATTAAGCCCTTGTGTGTGGACAATGCTGGTGTACAATCCTTCAACATCCAATGAAATCAACCACATACTGTCATCCCATTCAATATTGGCAATTTTGAGCAAAAAGTCACTGGTGTCTCGTACATAGCTCGAAAGACTTTTTACAATGTCCTGGAGAAAAAAGTCAATGTATTGGCCAACTTTCTCGCCAACACTTTTGATGGCGCTGACAATAGGCCTACCTGGCACAGGAACCACTCCCTTATGCACCTTTGGAATTAGGTAAAGTGAAGGCATAATAGGGAAGTCTGTGTGCATAAACTTGTATTCCTCAGAAGAAATAAGTCCCTCTCTTTTCCATTGAGCCAGCATGTGTTGCAGTTCAACTTTGGCATTAGAATATTCCTTGGTAGTGGTAATTTTGTAGCAGAGGGGGTCATTGAGTTGACGTTTGGCCTCTTTTATATATTCATTTTTTGGCCAAATTACCAGGTTACCCCCTTTATCTGATTTCTTCACTACTATTTCGTGATTTTCCCCAAGTTTTTCTATTAATTTCACGTATTCTCTTTTCATATGTGTGACTTTCTTTTTCGTTTTGGAGTTGGTTTGTCTATATAATTTTTTAATGTCATTGGTGACACAGTCGTGGAAGACGTCAATGGCATCTTTGGGCATCAATGGTACATATTTAGATTTACTTTTGAAAGGACTTAGCCCTGCTCCTTTTTGCAACACTGAGATCTTGTCCAAACGTGCTTGTGTAGAAGCATCTGGGTCAGCCTGAGAATCATAGGTGGAGGTATTTAAATCGTTAGCATCTAAGAATGTATGCACATCCGAAGCTGATAAGACGCCGATGTTGTCATTACTAGATCCGTCTGATAAATGGTTGGTATTAGGAGGTTCTTTGCCAGCTTTTAGTGCAAAATGCTTTTTTAATTTCAGTTTCCTTATATACAAAAATAAATCAACTCTGGTCATTGCATAGTTAAACCTTTGAACAGGACAGAAATTAAGGCCCAGACATAATAGTTGCTGTTCCGCCTTTGTTAGTACGATATTAGAGAGATTTATTATAGTATTATCATTTAGCGGCGCTTCGCCCATATTTTTTTCTTTTTGTTCTGTGTTTGGGCAGTGCTGTTGCCGCTTGCGGCGCCTTTCTTTTCTCCGCTTGTTCCTTTTTTGTTTGTTTGCAATGACTGCTGCCTTGGCCTCAGAGTCTGTAATCTTTCCTCCACAATAAAATCCATTTCTTGCTGCAGGCTGAGTTTTGTTAGTCCAACCAAGTTTAAATCCGAATTTACTGAGGATGAAGAGGTCAGATTCTCACTGGAATCACTTCTGCCTGAACCTGTATCCGAATCCAAGCTGATTGTTTCCATTGATCCGTCGTTAGTCGCATCAGCAGATAAACTTCCAGCATGTACATTGCTTCTATGCGTGATGTTGTCTAAACTGGTGCTTGGTGTAGCAGTACTGGTGGCATCAGTGATAACTGAAAGCTTGTCTCTTAGCTGAATCGTATTTTCTAGAGAATGTGAAGATTTTACCATCACGATAATCATTTGCATCACGAGTGAATTTGATTGCTTTGCGAGTTTTGATTTTCTCTTCATGTTTCTTTACTCGCTCACTCATAATGTCTGATAGTTTCTTTATCTCTTCAGCATCAGTATAGGTCAATAATTCAGTTTCAATGATTTTGATTTCATCCAGCAATCTTCTCCGATCTTTTGCCGCATATTTAATTAAGATGCAGACTAGGTTCATAGAAGCCGCCAAGTTGCTCTCCCCCCACTCTTGTAACATAGCAGGATCGGGTTTCTCAAAACTTGGGGCCAAAAGAATGCGCAGGCCACGAGGAACGCGACCTACTTCCTCGTATTTGCTCAGTGATTTATGCTCCCACCACTTAGTGCATTCCATTTTTTGTAATTTTTCCAATTCCTTAAAAATCACTTTTAAATTTCTGGTTTGAGTGTTCTGAGTAAATTCAGTGGGCGTTTTGGTATTGCTGCTTTCACTCAGCAAGCCGGTAAATAAATCAACTGCAGCTTCTTCTCGCAACCTGTCTAGTTTGTCAGACATGTTGTTTTTCCTCTGTGCAAAATATTAACTTGAATACTAATTGCGCGATACTTTCTTGATAGTATTACGTTTTTCGAGTCTCGCTAGCAATTATCTTGCTGATTTAACTTCCCCACCTGGAACAATGCTCCGTCACTCACCGAAAACAGCAAATGGCAGGATCCGCTTGGTGTGCCGCGTCCGCCGACACGAGCCCCCACCGCAGTTCAACCACCAAAGTGTTCCGGTCTTGTTTCTTGCAATCCAGGGGGTAGCCGCCAAAATTCCCAAAGGGACGTTTGTAGCAAAAACAGATTTGAAGGCAGCTTCCACTTCACGGGGAAGGGGTCCGTTACGGAGACAAATCAACCTCCGTTATGCATACACCACGTGACTCCTCCTCGAATCTCTCGGCGTCTCAGGCCCAGCACGGCCTCGTACAAACGCCAGCAAACAAAGGGAGACGGACCACAATATTTCAGAATCAGCAGATTTATTTAGATGCACAGAGCAGCTACGCGTTTCTGGCAAGTTATGCCCTTGATCACGCCGCAACATGAATGCATGACAAAATGCTATTTTTTAAATGCAAACTTACAAGGAAACACCCCTCACAGTGACGTAATGTGTCATGTGACATAATTTAACAGTGAAAAGAGAAAACATACTGCCACTGGTAATTCCATAGATCACAAACAGACTTCAGAACATATTACTGGATAAATCCAGAATTGATGTTTAGCAACTGTAATGTAAAAACTTACAACGTAACTCCAAATATAAGTCTAGTTATAGACCTAACTCTAACTGTGTAAATACAGGGTTAGTATAAAGCGTATTTGTAGTAAACATATACAGTATAATAAACGAAGTGCCTGTATGATCATAAATCCGTGGCAGACAGTAAAGTGCTATGTGAGAGTGAAATAAAGTGCAAATAGCAAAGAAAGGAAATACACGGAAACGAGAAGAACTAATATGAGTGCAATACTATTTTAAGTGCGCAAAGGCCAATGTATAATGTTTAAATTGAAATTTCACAGATCACTGAAAGTAATTCAATAAACATGATTTCTATGTGCCTGATTGGTCATTCCACCATAGATAATATAAAATAGTTATCAAAAAGTGCTAAAATCCTGATAAAATTACCTGATACTCCATTCTATAATCTATATATACAACTATACATACGCATATATACATAATACATGAAGTCTATCGAAAATCCAATACTACAAACTTTCAAAATACTGCCCTAAACCTAGTAGTAAATTAGAAAAGTAGAAAAGTAGAAAAATAGAAATATACCTAGACAAAAAAGTTCCATATATCATTATCTGTATATATATACAACAATGATCCAATTACAGACATAACTATTCCTTGTATATATGAATATATAACAAAGTCAGTAGTAGAGGTAGGGGATTCTGATAGAAAAATCGAGTGAAAGAAAGAACACATTCCCAAGGGGGCCTTGACAAGTGGGGGCCCTGGGAAATTGGCCATTTTGCCCACGCCTTAAAGCATCTCTGAGTGAATCTGCCAGGCCTTTTAGAAGTGCCCCATCCCCTGATGCCCCCTTCCAGAGGCCACTATAAGCCCAGCTACAAATGCCAGACGAGCGATGGCTCATCAGGCCAGATAATGTGGACGCCGATTATCACTGTCATATACTGGTCTCTCTGTGGCTTCTTCGGGGTGGCCATCTGTGGAAACCATTGCAGGCTCTATTGAGATTCGGGACTGATGTATTTTAGAACCTTTAGTCAGTCATATTTCTAATAGCATTTATGTGAATGGTGATGCATACTTTCTCTAGATTGGCTGATGCATACTTTCTCTAGATTGGCCCTATTTGTCGGTGATAAGCAGTATTCTTTGAAAGCAAAACATTCTTTAGAAGTTATTTTGTGGCCAGTGTATGCCAATGTTGTTTGCACAATTAAATAACGTTCACTTTTGTGGGTTCCAATTGACCGTGTTAACTTGTTCACTTCTGGATCAGCAGTTGAAGTTTGTCTGGCTGCTTAATGCACTTAAGTTCTGTCAGACAGAAGATGAACTTCACATGAAACTTTGAAAAAGCCTGAAGGTGCAAATCGACATGCAAGCGAAAAGCATGTCTGCTGCAATGAACTTCTTCACTTCCTGGCTGCGTAGGAATTCATGGATGAATCAAGAGTTATGTATCAGACTTTAGTTTGTTTTGCAAGCAAGCAAATGAAAATTGTCAAATAGAGTCCACATTAGGGTACATCATTTCATTGTTGAAAGGACACTAGAGGCTACAACTCGTAGCTTATCTTCTCAAGACCAGTGGCAGCTTCTTCTCTAAGGAGTGTCGCACCACTGCCAGGAAGCAGCAAACGAAAGGAAAAAATAAAATGATAATAACCGAATGTTATTATCATTTAATCTTGTCCTCTTGCTGTGGCAACATGCATGAGGGGGAGGGGTGGGGCTGCAGAGTTGGGGAGGAGTGGTAGAACATTCCTGCTCGCAATGATTGCATTATGGCCTGCATGGAGAACATGCCCACCCCTCCAGCCTCTGGCTGAGCGCCATGTCACTGTGCTCAGACCAATCACCGGGCTGCATTGAAGCATTGTGATTGGCTTAGTGGTGGGAGCCTAGCTGCCTGCTCCTTGTTCCGACCTGGAGTCGTACTCCGGCAAGAAGGAAAGAAGACACGGGACACAGTGTCAGCGGCGGCAAGGTAAGTGCTGCCCTCATCCCCCCTCGCGCACCCGCCGCACCATCCATGAGCCATGCCGGCCGCCCCTGCTCAAGACTACCGAGGTCTAACTTGTCTCTCATAGCTTGGTCCGCCACCGACCCTCTTTCTCAAGCCAAGCCAGAGGTAAAGGCTGACAACAAACCTTTTATTGCAAATCAGTTGGATTTGATTCCCTTGTTCACCATCAAAAAAGGGTGAAGAGCCAAAGCCATTGTCTCTGGAAATCATTCATGCACTGAAGCCTCTATCTGACATGTGCATACAGGTTTCACGATCTCTCGAAGAGTGTACAAGTCAGCTGTCTTCCATTAATGACTCTTTTTGATGGCTTAATCATCCCGATTCCTTGTCCATTCCCGTGTATTTTTAATTTTTTAAATTTTCAATCCATGACAAGTATCAATATAAATCTCTTATAGACATGTTTTTATACCAAAGAAACTAAACAAACAAACAAAACAACAAACAATGACCATCAGTTAACAATATAACACTGCAGGAGAGGCATGTCAAAGAAGAAGGTACAGAAGATGGACAATACTGGAAAAAGGAAACAAAATACTACCGGAATACAGTACAGTTTACAGGCTCCTTTTGTCACTCTGTGTGCTCAATCATGAGACCCCATATCTGTATGCCCAATGTTTGTCTTTTTGTTGTTTTAAGAGAATAGAGACTAAGGGACAGATGTATCAAGCTAAATTGCGATCGAATTTCAGCGTTTGCGATCGCAATTTAGCTGTGTGCAATGTAAGAAAGAAAAACCTACTCCCAAAATAAGGAATCGCAAAATTCGTGATTCCCTATTTTGCGTATGCATTTAGGGAATTGCACAATTTGCGATTCCCTAAATGCTATTCTTGTAGCCATGGCAAATTACGATACTGCTGTGAGGAATCGCAAATTGGTGGTAATTTGCAATTTCCTCGAAAAATGCACTTTTTTGCTTTTTTCGAAGTGCCATGTGGCACACATGTGCGCCACTGTGCACACATGTACATTTCAGGGGTGCAACAGGGTGTCCTTTTGGCACCCTTGCTCCCTTGTACCCTTGGAACTGCATGCGCAATTTGCGAGTACCTATTATCTACTCGCAAATTGCACATGCAATTCCCATTCATCCCTATGGGCTTCTTGGCCCATACAAATGAATGGGAAGGGATTCCTTAATTGCAAAACATAATTTGCGATTCGCGATTAAGGAAACTGTAGGAATCGCAAATATTATTGTGATTTCTACCTACATAGCATTTTGCGAGTCCTTAATATCGATTCGCTAACAATTGCTATTAAGGACTTGCAAACTGCTACAATGATACATCGGCCCCTATATTCCAAATTATGGATATTGTAAGATTTGGTCCTCCATATCTCAAAGGAGGGAGCCTCCTTCTGCAACCAAACTGATGCACTACATAGCCTAGCAACAGCTGTAGCCATAAAAATTAAATAGCAAAATGTTTGCCCCAATTGTCCTTGTATCAAGGTGTCCCCAACACCTATTAACATTACTTCAGTTAATATGTGAATGTCAATGCCCGTAATGTCGGACAGAAACCCTTCGATGTGTCTCAGCATTTGTGTTAAATAGGTGCACTCATTAAAAAAATGTACGATATACGCGTTCTCCACCCCACACCGAAAAAATTTCCCATCATTCAAGCCATCTCATTTCAACATCCTTGCAAGTTTGTGATACAAACTGAATATCAACTTCTAGTGCTGAGCTTTTAATTTGGCTGATCCCAGGATTTTTTTGGCCATATCTATAGCATGCTCCATATATTCCCCTTCCCGCCCTAACCGCATACTCCATTTACAATTTTGGGCATCCAGATCATCCAGCTGTGTAACCAACAGGCTATTGTACTATACACCTATTTTAGCTGCCCCGTTTTATAGCCTCGACCAGAGGGTTAGATATTATCCCACTCTGTTTCTGGTTTTTATGTAAGAAGTCTCATACTTGCAGATATTTAAAGAAATCCGTTATTTGCAGTTTATATCTATCAGACACATCTGCGAAAGATGAGTCCTTCTTCGTCAAACAGATCCCCTATTTGCTTTATGCCCTTGAACTTCCATGTCTCCTTTCTCAGATCCCAAAACTCAGAGGACAAGAATGACGTAGCATTTATAGGAGTATAAAAACATATCCCCTTGATTTGAAAAATACTCCGTACAGCCTTCCAGACCTTGTATGCTGCCACCACAACCTTGAAACAAGTTTTTTTTAAATAACTTGGCTCCAAAATCCTGAATAAACAATTCTTGGCTGCTGAGCCCAGCAGCATCTGATATATTGATGGCATTTTCACATCACTCCCCACTTCCTTCCCTGTCAAAAAAACTGCATGTTTTGCAGGATACAAGCATAGTAATAGAATGTGAGGTTGGGGACAGCCCAACCCCCACGTTTGCGAGCTAACATCATGTATTTAAATGCTCTACGGGATTCACCTTGCCCCCAGAAAAACCTATCACATAAAGATTGTAATTTTTGAAGCTGCAGCCATGCCAATTCAAGTGGTTCTGCTCTAAAGTAATATATAACTTTGGGTAGGATGTTCATTTTGAGAACATTGCACCTCCCCACCAATGAAAGATGCAGACACTCC
This sequence comes from Lissotriton helveticus, assembly GCF_964261635.1. NCBI lineage: Eukaryota > Metazoa > Chordata > Amphibia > Caudata > Salamandridae > Lissotriton > Lissotriton helveticus. The sequence goes on from NC_136057.1 coordinate 1,865,272,577, forward strand.
AGACGGTTTAGTTCCTGCTTGATCCCGGCGAGGATGCCCACCCCCAGTTAATCTCAACTAGTTACTGTAGGCACATCCTGATTTTTTTCCCCAAGTATGTAGCTTCCTCCGTTAAAGGCATCCCCTACACAGGCCGCCTTTGTACATATCATTTGTGTTTTAGTCGGATTGAGCTTATACCCTGACATAACCCCAAACACATGGGCAAGTCGTTCTATCTCCGGGATGGTTGCCGCCGGATCTGAGGTCACCAGCGCAATATTATCCGCGTAAGCTAATACCCAAAACCGATACTACCCACAGGGTATCGAGCTAATCTTGCTACTTCCTTCCAACATTGTCAGGAAAGGGTTAATGTACAGGGCAAAATGCAGCGGAGAACACAGGCAGCCCTGGTTATACAAATTGGATTAGATTCTTTGCCCATTACACATATTCTGGCAGTCGGAGACTTATACATAGCTTGAATAGCCTTAATAAATCCTGGGCCAACCCCCACCTTACGCAATACCGCCCATAAGAAGCTCCAGGAGACATGGTTGAACACCTTATCAGTATCAAGAAGTATCAGACCCAGCCTAGTATGTTGTACATTAGCTAGATCAATTCAGTCACTACCCTATTTATGTGGTTAACCGTTCCCCTGCCTGGAATGAAACCATGTTGATGAATAGAGACCAGGGACGTAATTACTCAAGCCAATTGTGTTACTAAAATGTTAGCATAAATTTTACAGTCACAATTTACAAGAGATATCGGTCTATAGGACCCTGATAAAGCCAGGGGCTTATCTTTTTTTTTTTTTTAAAGACTACAATGTTGGCTTCATCCCAAGATGGTGGAACCTTCCCACGCTGTGCATCTTGAAAAGTAGCAAGCATATCCCCCTTAAGCTCCTGAAAGAGAGCACTATAGACCTTGAGCGGAAGTTTATCCGGTCCCGCTGCCTTACCCCTAGATAACGAGCGTATTGCCTCTTACAGCTCCTCCATAGTGATCGGGTATCTAGCATTGCCTGTTCTTCCTGCCCTAGGCACACCATATCTACTTTAAAAAAAAAGACTTTAGTAGCTTGATCATCGCACTTGCTCTGCGCATATAACTCTTTATGAAATGCATAAAATTCATCCAGAATCCCCTCTGTTGTTTCTACTGTATTCCCCCCAGAATCAATCATGGTGCAGCTTCCTTGGCTCGTAACCTTTGTGCCAAACAGCGCCATGTAGTTTCCCCATATTCGTAGATCTCCTCTTTATAAAGCTTGTATTTGCTAGCAATTTCCTTGCTCCACACTAAATTAATCTTAGCTTTACAACAGGCAATCATAGGTTGCAATGGCTTTATAGCTGAACCTGTAGTTATTCCTTGAATGAACTTGTCCTGCGCTATTCTGAGATCATCCAGGAGCCCCTGCATAGTAATTTGGAGTTGTTACTGTCTAAACAGTCTATAGCTAAGAACTTCCCCTCTTAATTCCGCCGTTAAGGCATCCCATACTATAGCCCTTGAGGTTGAACCTCTATTGATATTCAAAAATTGTACCATCCAGATTTTCAGATGGTTAAGAAAGGAAGTGTGCAGTACAAGTTTACTATCAAAAGAGAAGGATCTTGCTGGGGAAATTTTACTGATAGCCGGGATATCCAACAACAGCCGTATTCCTCCGCCATACCTGCATCTTTGCCCCCATTGTGAGTACTTTTGACATGAACACATTCAGTTGTACATGAACTTGAATCAGTCCCAGGTAGCACAACCACCAAATCAGATGAAAATTCATCATAAACCAAAGTGTCAAATTCAGTGTTATGGGACGTTCAGATACTTAAGCACGTATTTCAAACAGAATTATTTATACAGCTTTGTATTATTTTCAAATTTAGTCTATTTCTACACTTACGCGTAGTGAAGAATCACATGTCTGTAAGTAGGGTCACATTCAAGCCATAAAGGAAGGTGCTACTTTTGTTCATGCATGAAGGATTAATTTAGAGGCGGTTTTATAGTTGCAGTTTGAACATTCAAGGTTAGGTGCTTTAGGTTCAGAGTGCACGTTAATGAATGCGAGAGCCTTAGGGCTTTCATTGGAGGCATGATATAAGTAAATATTTTCCGCACTTTATGTTTTGTTTTGTCGGGTGTTTCACTTTTCCTTGATTTTTTTCTTGATTGACGTCGTTGGATTCTCAGTTGAGCACAAAAGGTGGGACGTTCGGTGTGATTAAAAGATATAGATGCCCTAGACACTCTGTTTTAACATCAGATTACTTCGCACCTTACACTTTATAATCCTAATAGATATGAGGCATACAGCAGTTCACAATCGACAACAAGGTTCCTGATGTGTTGTTTTCCTTCATTTTACAGTTACCCCTGAAGAAGGGCGCAATGCCCGAAATGCATTGGGCCACATAATGTACGTGTCATGACGAACTGATAATTTTTTTAAAAAAATCAAAAATCAAACAAAGCTAAGAGGATCAAATAAACAGTTTAAAATAGATGAACTTTGGTTTATGATTAATTTTCACCTGATTTGGTGGTTGTGCTACCTGGGACTGATACAGGTTCATGTATCAGCGGTAAAATGGAATATGTCTTGGTGCAATGGGATGGTGCACTTACCAGGACAGCACCCAAAAAATGAATAACTTTGTGATAAACTGGAATATAGAACTTGGTGTGCGGGTTACGGAATTCTTGTAAACAGTTAACTCAACATTCAGCCCTTCCAATATTGCTGAATCATAAAAGTTTGATCCATAAACTATACACACTACAAACTTAGCGGCCCCCACCAAACATTCCGCAATGAGCCATCTGCCGAAGTTATCAGCCAGTATCCTCCCCGTTCCCTAAATCCCCTGTTGCGCCAGAATAGCCACTCCCCTGTTTGTAGTAGCCTGTAATGATGCAGCAATTAGTGTATAACCAAGCTCATTCAATAGCCTACGTTTACCCCAAGGAATATGGGTTTCCTGAAGGCACAGAATGTCTGGTTTTATTAACCGTAAATCATACCGCAACTCGCTGCCTTTTTCCACTGCTCTTCAGACCACAGACATTAAAAGAACATATACGTATCCCTAAGGATATCGTCCTACCCCACCATACCTTGCTACGGTTCTTGTCCATTCGTATGTCTCTCCTATTAATTTTAACAAACCTACAGTATCCCAACTTCCTCTTGCTTTGGATTGATCTTTTCTCCCCAACAACACACCACACCCCTAGACCACCCCCACACACCCTTGACCCTATGCCCCTCCCCTACCCACCTCCCCCCAGCTGAGCCCCCCTTCATATCTCCCTTTCCCAAAAACAGGGCAGTAGGACCCGTGGTCCTGCGCAATGGAAAGATCCCTCGTTTCCCGGTCTACCCCCTTTCTGATCCCAGCCTATCTCCTGGAGGAAAAGATCAAACAAAACATTTTTTTAAAAGCCCAAAGGAGCAAAAGGCACAACGAAGTGTGAATATTACATATCAAGTCTATCAAGTATATCCAGAATATCAGGCCGACACATAATCAATTTAACATTCCTAAGGAGCCAGATTACTTATCTATGGACTATCTTAAATCGAATGGAGATATTCCTTAGCTTCCACCTCTGATACAAAAAAAAGTGTGTTTGCTCCTTATATATTATTTTTAATGTAGCAGGATTCAACAAAAAGACTTGTGCTCTCTTGCCTTGAAACAGTGTGATTAATTGGCGAAACTGCCACAGTTTTTCCACCGTTTGGTGACAAAAATCTGAAAGAAACAGGTTAGTATTAGATTCCTTACCTTATCCCCAGGCGTCAGACTGGATCCGGAAAATTTCGCGTAGCAGTCCCCCTGCGCGTCGGTAGGCGTTGTCTGCAGCTCCGCGTTCGTCGTTGGCGCTGGGATGACGTCGCCCAAGTACTTATACGCCGCCCTCGCGTGCTGACGTCCGTTCTTCTTTTTTCCACGCCAGCAAGCGCAGGTCCGGAGAAAGTGGTACCCTTTAGTCACTTTTTGACTAAGCTTTTTCGATCCTTTTTGGATCCGTTTTGAGCCTTTCGACTCCATCGGTGCCGGTAGGGATGCCCGGGTTCAAGCCCTGTGCCGACTGCAACCAACTGATGTCGGTTACCGACCCCCACCGCCAGTGCCTACATTGCCTGGGGCCCGACCACGATGAAAAGTCGTGCCCCGACTGCCGGGCCTTGATGTCGAAGGCTAGGCGGGAGCGGTCCCGTATGCGCCTCGAGCTCCGGCAGTCGGCCCCACGCCGCTCGAGGTCCCGGTCCGGAAGGAGGTCGAGGGACCGGTCGCAGGGCTGGAGTCATCACAGCTCGGCGAGTCGACACCACTCGTCGGGCTCCAAGTCCTCAGGTAAGAGGCACAAGAAGTCGAAGATGCGACATCGCTCTTCTGACTCCCCCCGACGCTCTCGCAACGCGGCCGGGGGTTCGGGTGACACCGTCCAGACACTGGTTTTGTCTCCCCTCCTACCGTGGCTACGGAGAAGGGGGCAGCTTATAGTGTGGTGCTGACGAGGGCAGCCAATGCCTTGGCTCTTGAGCTCCCCGTCGCAACAGTGAGGTCCAACATCCTCACAGAGGTCCTTAAACTGCAGGTAAGCTCCCCAGAGCCTCTACTGCCGTTTAATGAGGCTCTCACAGACGTCCTGTTGGGCACTTGGTCCAGGCCCACTACAGGTCCTCCTGTAGATAGGAACGTCGCTAGGCGCCACCGCCCGGGTGACCCTAGTTTCTTGTCCACCCACCCCCGAGAGTCTGGTTATCCAGGCTTCTACCTCCCAATCCGCATTCCCGATGGCACCACCAGATCGGGAATCCAAGAGGTATGAACAGTTCGGAAAGAAGATGTTCTCCTCCCTTAGTTTGGGGTTGCGGTCAGTCAACACTGCGTGCCTCTTGGGCTATTACACCCACTCTCTGTGGGATACGGTTGCAGCTGTGCTGCCTGAGTGCCCGGAGGGAGCCCGGGCGAAACTTGCTCAAGCCCTTGCAGAGGGAAGGGACGCAGCGCAGTACTCTATCAGATGTGGACTGGATACCACGGACTCGCTAGGAAGAGCGATTTCCACGTCTGGCGGTGCACCGCCACGCCTGACTGAGGTCCGCCAACTTTTCGGCCGATGTCCAAAACACCCTTATGGACATGCCGTTCGATGGCAGCCACCTCTTCGGTGGCAAGGCACATCATGCGCTGGAACGCTTTAAGGACTCCAGGGCTACGGCCAAGTCCTTGGGCCTGTCGGCCCGCGGCAGCAATCTTCTGCCCAGCGCTCCCTTCGTGGCCACGGAAGGGGTGCTCCCACACGTCCTGCCAGCCACGGGCCGCAGACTAACATTCAGCGCGGTGGCGGACGCGGTTACCGTCGCGGTGGTAACAGGGGACAACGGCGCGGCCAGTCCACATCCACCCCCGCAGCATCCGCCTCAAAGCCTTCCTAGTCCGAGCTTTCAGGCCCATTTGACGCCAGGAGGGGGCAGGGTTCGCCATCACCTCCTCCACTGGCGCTCCATCCCATCGGACAGGTGGGTGCTGCAAATCGTCCAAAGGGGCTACTCCCACCCCTTCGAGGCGACGTCTCCAGCCATGCCACGGCAGTACCACCGCGTGTCGGGGATCACTTGCAACTTCTGCAAGAGGAAGTTATGGCCATCTTGGCCAAGGGGGCCATCGAGCGCGTTCCTGGGCCAGAAGTAGGGTGTGGTTGTTATTCCCACTACTTTCTGGTACCCAAGAAGGGCAAAGGGGGCCTATGCCCTATCTTGGACCTGCGGAACGTCAACGGCTTCCTCCGTAAGGAGAAGTTCAAGATGCTGACACTGGCTCAGGTCTTAGCTGCCCTGGACCCGGGAGACTGGATGGTAGAGTTGGACTTGCAGGACGCTTATTAACACATCCCCGTCCTGCCGGCCCACCGGCATTACCTGCGGTTCACGGTAGGCCACAAGCACTTTCAGTTTACCGTGCTCCCCTTCGGCCGTACCAGCGCCTCACGGGTGTTCACGAAAGTGATGGCGGTAGTCGCAGCTCATCTGCGCAGGTTAGGGGTTTCAGTCTTCCCCTACCTCGACGACTGGTTGTTGAAGGTGGGCTCGCCCCAGACAGTCAGCAGCCACCTCCAGACTACGGCCGACCTCCTGCACCTGCTGGGGTTCTCCATCAATGTGCCGAAGTCACACCTGTGTCCCTCTCAGAAGCTCCTCTTCATTGGAACAGTTCTAGACTCTGCGCAGTTTCGGGTTTATCCTCCCGAACAGAGGGTTCCGGATATTCAGGCTCTGATTCCGATCTTTCAGCCGTTATCCCGAGTCTCGGTCAGGTTGACGCTGCGGCTTCTGGGGCTGATGGCCTCCTGCATCCTTCTGGTGCATCACGCCCGGTGGCGGATGCAGGCTCTGCAGTGGGACCTGAAGTTTCAGTGGGCCCAGCATCAGGGCAACTTGTCCGACCATGTCTTGATCTCGGAGGGCACTGCAAGACAGTTGCAGTGGTGGCTCACGGACCGCGATTGGGTCAGCGGCAGATCCCTCTCCCTACCCCAACCGGAGCAAGTAGTTGTGACGGACGAGTCCCTCCAGGGCTGGGGGGGGGGCCACATGAGAGAGGCGGAGATCCGAGGCCTCTGGTCTCCGGCGGAGTCCCGGCTCCACATCAACCTTCTGGAGCTGCGGGCGATCCGGCTTGCACTGAAGGCCTTCCTCCCCTCTGTCCGGGGGAGTGTAGTGCAGGTGTTCACGGACAACACCACCGCCATGTGGTACTGCAACAAACAGGGCGGGTGGGGTCGTGGACCCTATGCCAGGAGGCTCTGCGCCTCTGGCAATGGCTGGAACATCAGGGCGTGACCCTGGTGGTTCAACACCTGGCAGGTTCCCTGAACGCCAGGGCGGACGAACTCAGCCGACATGATGGATCACGAATGGCGTCTGAACTCGGACGTGGCGCAAGGCTCCTTTCAGCAGTAGGGAGAGCCTTTGTCAGATCTGTTCGCCACAGAAGAGAACGCGCAATGTCATCAGTTCTGCGCTTTGGAATTTCCAAGGCAGCACTCGCTCGGAGACGCTTTTCATCACGAGTGGAGCTGCGGTCTGTTGTACGCCTTTCCGCCTATACCACTTCTGCCCAGAGTGCTGAAGAAGATCCGGCGCGACAGGGCCCAAGTTATCCTTGTGGCTCCGGACTGGCACGAAGATATTGGTATCCAGAGCTACTCAGCATGTCTGTCGATCCCCCGATTCGTCTGCCTCTTCAGGAGGACCTTCTGTCGCAGCAGCAGGGGACGGTCCTCCACCCGAACCTGTCCAGTCTCCACCTCCATGCTTGGAGATTGAGCGGAGACAGTTGAGGCCATTTGACTTGCCTCCTGAAGTTTGTAATGTGATTCTGGCAGCCAGGCGTCCCTCCACAAAGTCGGTATACGCCTGCAGGTGGAACAGATTTGTGGCATGGTGCACAGCAAAGGCTGTGGACCCACTCTCTGCCCCCCTTTCTGAGGTTCTCCTCTTCCTTCTTTCTCTTGCCCAGCAGGGCTCTGCTCTGGGCACTATCAAGGGCTACCTTTCTGCCCTTTCCGCCTTCTTGAGGCTACCTGATCAGCCTTCTTTGTTCAAGTCCCCGATTATTGACAGATTCTTGTAGGGCATCACTCATATGTTCCCCTGTTCCTTTTGTGATGCCCCAGTGGGACTTGAACCTGGTTCTGACTTACTGATGTGCGCTCCTTTTGAGCCGCTTCATAACTGTCCTTTCCGTCTTCTTACACTTAAGACTGCTTTCCTGGTTGCCATCACCTCTGCCAGGAGAGTGAGTGAGCTCCAGGCTCTTTCCTCTCAACCTCCTTTCCTTTCTGTCCATCCGGACAAGGTTGTGTTGCGGACAAGACCCTCTTTCCTGCCCAAGGTAGTCACAGCCTTTCACATCGGGCAGTCCATCACCTTGCCCACCTTCTTTCCGCCTCCGCATCCCTCTAAAGAGGAAGAGCGGCTCCACCGTCTGGACCCAAAACGTGCGCTGTCATACTATCTGGTTCGCACATGCCAGTTCCGGGTGGATGACCAACTCTTTGTTGGTCACGTGGGCGCTAAGAAGGGTCGGGCGGTGCACAAACGGACCATCTCTCTGTGGGTCGTGTTGTGCATCAAGGCATGCTACTCTTTGGCTAAGAAGGAGCCTCCTGTTGGGCTGAGGGCCCATTCCACTCGGGCCACAGCGGCTACTACTGCCCTGGGCCGGGGAGTCCCCTTGCAGGACATCTGTCAGGCAGCTACGTGGGCCTCGCTGCACTCGTTCGCAAGACACTACTGCCTGGACAGCCAAGTGCGGAGGGATGGCTTCTTTGGCCGTTCCGTCCTCCAGGACTTTCTGGTGTGATCATTGTTTCGCAGACCCACCACCGGGGTTGGTATTGCTGGGGTATCTATTCTAAGGTAAGGAATCTAATACTAACCTGTTTCTTTCAGATGCACAAGTTACTTACCTTCGGTAACGATATATCTTTAAGAAACAGTAGTTAGTATTAGATTCCTTACCGCCCCACCGGTCCTCCCCATTCTGCGAACCGATATCTAGGGTTAAGGTCATCCCCTTTCAGGGCCCTAGTTTCATGGCACCAGTGTTGGTTTTTATCATGGCTCTGCGTTTCTGGTGCGGAAAAGCTGTGTATAAGAACTGACGTCAGCGCGCGAGGGCGGTGTCCAAGTACTCCGGCGACGTCATTCCGGCGCCAACGACGCCGATGACGGACGCGGAGCAGCAGACGACGCATACCGACGCGCAAGGGTACTGCTACGCAAAAGTTTCCGGATCCAGTCTGACGCCTGGGGATATTCTAAGGTAAGGAATCTAATACTAACTACTGTTTCTTACAGATATATTGTTACCGAAGGTAAGTAACTTGTGCATTAGGCCTAGAATCTCCTTGGCTCATGGTTACAGACAGAAAGTATGAGAGGCAAAATAGCAGATATCTTGGAACCTCTCAGACTTCTTGGGAGCCCTGCAGGGTGACTTGGGTCTCCGACATATTTTGGTCAAATTTCGGAGGTTTCAGAATGTTTAACAGGCTCAGGTCCCGAAATCCAATCATCATGCTATGCATTTTCTGGCACCTTAGGTTCGTGCTAATCTGTTTTATGGTTTAAAAGTACCAGGCATGTTTATGGTCTGTGGCTTCACTGCACCAGCTTTTGTAAGTGTTGTTCCAATGGATGGTCCTTCCGGTCTGTGTCCACTGTGCTTAGGTTTAGGGGCTGTGGGGGAGAGAAAATCTAGATTCTCAGAAAACAGTCAATGTTCACGATAACCAAATCAGTTGCAAGAGCTATTGGTTGCTGGACCTTAATGGTGGCCAATGAAGACCCTCTAATGTAGTATCGCATTTTTCTTCTTATGTACCCACCCACTGCATTTCATATATTCTATATATACCTTTATTGGAGTATGCATTTTTCATTTGTAAATGCTTGTTGCATTTAGTAATATTTGCACATTTTCTTATTCCTAGTTTAAAAGTTCAGCTATAAATCATATATGTACTCACATGCTTTATAATGCATTATAGATTAAAATTAAGGTACAACAAGATCAATATGTTAATTCTTCCATTTGTCTTCATTCGATGTGAGGCCTGTCCTTTTCAAAGTAATATGAAAAGTATATTTAAGCCAGGTACAGACAAGTAGAAATCTTAGATGAAATCTTCAACTACCTAGGACCCCAGATCGAACAAGCAGAAGCTGTAAACACCCTTTGTGAAGGCCTTAGGCTGATATCTCTGAGCAGCCTGGCCTCATCAGCTTGCTGAGACAACTTAGCTACTGAGCAGAGATAGACAATGACCTTCTTCCCACATAACAGTACTTCTGTTGTTCAGCTAAAATATGTGGGTGAGAGGCCACCTTAAAAGCTCACACAGGCACCTTCTGTTTCTAAGACAGCTTAGCTAAAGGCAAGAGATAGACTCCACCTTTTCATGAAAGAGAATTCTGAACCAATGGTGCTATTCTGTTTAATATTCTGTTTATTATTCTTTTCATTATTTGTTTAGGTCGAGCATTCAAGATCTCTTGTATATACTTTAGTATATACTTATATCTGTATGTACTTTGTGGGCTCTGGAAATCATCCCTAGGACTTGTCTGCTTCCGCTTAGGGACTTTTTTTCTGTTCAACTGCCTCTATTTAACTGTCTTGATAGAAAATGATCAGCAGAGGTCAGTAAAATACCAGAATTGCTTTAGCATTCTCTAGATTCCAGTCCATAGAAACTGTCTTCCACGAGCACCCGTAGAGAATAATATTTTTTTCAAATCTTGTATTTTCAGTGATATGACCAACGAAGGCCTTGATTTTATATTAAAAACCAGAGCTTTGGACTATACCATACCCGCTGAAAGACAATATTTCTCTCCATGTGTTCCCATACCTGGCGCGTCACACAGTTTGGTGCTCACTTTCCCTCCATGTTAAAGAACAGTGAATGTTTCAGTACCCAGGCTAATATGCTGCATAGCATGATGCATATAAGGTCCCAAAGGCTAGACCGACTGCATTGCAAATGCTTGTTTTATAGTTACTGTACTGTTATTGTACTGTATAATTATTGTACTGTTATAGTTACAGCTATACACGTTTTATGCACTAGGCTAGGACATTGATTTTAATAAAATTCCACAATATACACGTTTTAAGCACTGAAAGGAAAATATGCCCAACAAGCAACTTCATTACTATGGGTAGCTTGTCTGCACTTGGTCATTATCTTTCGATAAACTTGTACAGTACTCCACTTTGGCCGATCTGTTCTTGGTTTGCATTCAAGCTGACCCTTAAATTATGCTGATCTGGGAGTAATCATATTGCTGGTCAGTGAACGGTACTTTCAGACTGCAGACCTCCACTGATGATCAGGCAAGCCTTTTGTGTTCAACCCGAGAAGCTACTTTGGGCCAGCTTAGTTTTAGCTGATGGGGATTGGGCAGCACACATCCCACTTCAGGTCCATGAATGTCATTAGGGTGTCAGTCTTCAAATACTGACTCTTGATCCAGGTATTAAAAAAATTGCAGGGGGTGGACAGGAGTCTGCCTTCAGAAACAAAGAAGAGTTTTATTTTGAGTTTGTGCTTGCAGCCAATCGTGTAACAGCGCGTTTTAATCAGCTCTCTTCATGGACAGACTGATATATGTTTGAACTGAACCAATTCGTATTTCAACCCTTGGGATCCTTGAAATCAGCTCCTTACAGGAGTAATGGATGGTGGCAGTGGCTTAAGGACAAAAGATTGTCAAGTCTTGAGGGGTGGCCTTCTTATAGGGAATCATTATATTGCTATTGCCCATACCTTGAGTAGGGCTCCCATGCACCCTTCAAGCAGATCTTAGCATTCTATTCTGGCTTCAAAGAAAAGCTCCTGTTATTGGAAGTCCATGCACATTTTACAAAAAGGATAGAGGTGGGTGGTAAAAAAACTGTTTCTCATATATACTTATAACTACAGATTCTTCACCTTTTTACTAGCCTTGGGCACCAGACTGGATCAGCCACGGTGACTCCATATTACCTCAGAAGTGATGGCACATAGCTGCATATGAGATGTAAGCCTCCAGCTTATGCCCTGACATCAGTTCCTTTATTTCTGCGCCATTGACACAGATCCTGAGTTATGCTCCCAAATTTGTCAGTTTTGTGATTACTCCAAAATGTACCTCTGAGGTGTGCCAGGAATGAGGTTTCCCACCAAATCTACAAGACTCAACCCATTCCACGAAGGCAGGAAGCAGATGTTGGTCACAAACTTGCATTATTTGTGTCTTTGTTACTCCGCTCAGGTTATGACTCGTAGTCACTAAATAAATGTGCCCTTATGCACACAACGGTGATCTAGGATCAGGAGGCAAAACTCTAAATTGACATTGACAAACATGCTGTCAAAACATAAGTCCAGTTTTCACTCCGAGTCCAGAGGCCTCTTGCAATTTCGTTCAAGAAGCTGGTGCCATGTGAAGTCCTAGAGCTATTCCTGCTCAAAGTGTTTCAGTCGGTTGAAGACAAACAGTAAGTGCAAGAAAGTTAAGGGCTCATCCTGCCACACTGATGAGGTGAGAAGGTGCAAGGATGTCAACCGAACGATCATACCCCACAAGCATCTTCCGACTTACATCCAGACCACGGCAGATATCACTCCTGGGTGGGTCTGACATAGGCATTATTTGCTCGGAGTATTTCTCAGCTGCCCTTCTCGTTTCTATTCCGGTTGAACCTGGTGTGGAACTGTTGCCCCCCTGCCCTCCTCTTGGGCTCTGCGGTGTAAGTCATTTCACTCCTTTTTCGTCAAGTGTATCCTGAGAGTCCTGGTTTTTCCTGTTCTCCGTGTAGGCTGTGGCAAAGGGCGGTTATCCTGTGAAGCCACCCTGTTTGTATGTTTTCAGACATGCCAATATACCCGATTCATGCGGGAGACTCGCGATTTCTTAAGCCAAAATGACTTACTTTTAGCTGTCTTCTGCCTGAAATTGCATTTGCTTCAATATATCTCAATGGGGATTAAAGCACTGGGTGGGAAGGGCAAGGGGTAGATTGCTCAGTGGATTAATGCACCAACTGCATAGATGTAAGTGTAACGTGCAGTTCACATGTTATAGTTGCACATGCTGGCGAGATCTGTAAAATTTCTCCGGGACCATGCCCTGTGGGTTTAATACCCCTGACGTAGATATATTTCTGTCATCTGTAGGTGCAGCCCAGTGGGTACCTCTGCGAAAGAGCGCAGTGTGTATCCCACTGTCTAGAGCGCTGATTCCTTTTATCCTTTATAGGCTAATAAAACAAGTGTCCGAAATAGCTGAATAATGCCATTCTCGAGCTCCAGCAGACCCTTAGGATGGCGGCTTAATGTAGAAGTGCCCCGTTGATGCCGTGCCTGGGCTCGGCGTCCCCCGGGGCCGTCCTCGCAGCCCTCCACCTACTGCCTGCCTGCCCCAGCCCTCCTCCCCCCGCGCCCACCCTGTCTGTCGTGCTGGCTCCGGAGCGCGAGGCGGCGGCGGCGCGCGCGCTCCCGGGCCCGATGAGCTCATCCTTCCCTGCGCGCTTGAAGCTGGGCAGCGGCCGCCGCTCTGCTGCCTGTCCTGCCGGGTGCACGGGTGCCCGGCCCCCGCGGAGCCCTGGCGCGCCCCGGACACCTCCTGAGCCTCGGTCACCCGCTGGACCGGACAGTGCACCGGTGACCCCTCCGACGGCCTCTATCGAGGATCATCCCCGTCCACGGCTGAGTCCTGTCCCCACCCAGCTTCCATTCCTTGGACCACGGGCTGGCCCCGCACGTTTCCTTCCTTGGATCACGGGCATGTTTTGTGGGTGACGGAAGGCAGCAGTGATCTCGTTAAACCAACCCCACTTTCTGGAACAAGTTAGAGGATCCGTGTCGACCCCCTATTGACGGAGGAAGTCAAGACTCGTCGTGTTGCCACCGCCCACCTTCCCTGGACCTCAGTTTGGTTTCAGGGGGTATCTGAAGGCACCACATGCAGAGGACGGTCCCAGCCCATTGCGTCTTCTTGTACCTCAAACCGGTTTCTGGGGTTGTCTCGAAGCTCCGGACAGAGAGGGCCACCTTCATCCAGTCCCTATTTCTTGGACAGGGCTGTAGTTGATGGCGTGAGTTTGGATGCATTGAATTGCTACATTGGGCAACCTTGGCCACTGCTGCTAGGCCACTTTGGGGTGGGCCAAAATCCAGTGGTGCCCCATCACAATTTCAGCTTGCCAGAGACTTTTTTATCCAGTAGGCAACAAACCAAGCAACCATTGGCCAACTGTTTTTTTTGGACTACTTGTTGGACTTCTTTTTAGAGCGAGGGGAGTAACTGGACTCTTTTTGGCTCCATCTCTGTTGCTGGCTCCATCTCTGTCCACTGTGTCAGTCTCTGGTATCTGTTGTTGTCGTGCAGAGCAGTGGATGGGTGAATCCAGAGCAGCATTCATTCCTTCAGCCACTTTAATTCGGCCACTTTTGGAGAAGCCTCCCATCCGTCGCACAAAGTTGAGAAAGTGGCGGGCCCACCTTACCTTTTAGAGTAGTAGTGAGGTACTTGCCTCGCTCCAGACCAAGCTGATGGAAGAAGGGCTCCCGTGCCCATTGCCGCCTGCGGCTGACCAGCTAGCACCTCCTATAAAGAAGACCCAGGAGCTGCAGGAGGAGAGGAACACCTTGGTGAACGAGTACGCCTGCCGCGTGCTGGAACTGCTTGGCATGGGGCACCGCCTCTTTGTGCCACGTCTGCTGGCGGTGAGACCCTCCCCGCTGCTGTCCATCGCCAGAAAGTTAGGATATGTAGGGTGATCACATGGTTCTGTGGGCCAGTCCATTTAGTATGACAACCTAAGGCTTTCAGGGAATTGTAGAATTGTTGCTCTTCTATTGGACCTATTGGATAAAAGCATTAAATCACAGTGGTTTGCAAAAAGAAGTCCCAGAAACATGAGATCACCCATCTAGTATTGTGTCTCCCTGGCTACCTTGGTGTCTCTTGGCATGATCTTGCATGCTAATGCTATCCATCTTGTACTTGCAGCGTGTCGGGGAGCCTAGAATACAGAGTAGGAGGGGCTTCTTCTGCTGCACGGCTGTGTTTTTCCACAGTGGTCTCATGGATATTTTTCATTTCTCCATGTCGTGGTCTGTGATGTTGTTAGAACATCCATCCAATGTGGATGGATGGATGAATGAGTGGCTCGCTGGACATCTATCTGTGCTGGTAATGTGGATGTTTGGATCTATATGGTGTGGCACTGAATTGGGTCAGGTTTCATTTTGGTTGAAAATGTGAATGAGGATTCTTGGGAAGTTTGGGAGCCTCTGAAGGAGCTTATGACAATTGTGTAACATTAACCTTTATAGCCCACACCACAAATTCAATTGCCTCAGTGTACTGGTATATTTTATCCTTATTATCCTAAGAAGTTTTCCCACTGAGAATTTTTATGTTTTCCTTTCCCCTGTTGGATGGGAGGGTGGATGTTTGTAAAAACGATTTAGAAACATAGGATGAAATTGAAAGTCCTCCCTTTTCTGGCCGGGTTCAGATCAGAGTGCTGTAGTCCAAATTAGATTTGGTGAAGGGACAGATGGGGGAGAAATAGGAGAAACTTGAAACTTAAGTTTCCTGCTGCTGAAAGCTAACTGCCACAGACAGTAACCAAACCACTGGGCATCCTAACGTTGGAATTCACTAAGAACAATCAGGAATTACCATCATACCTGGCCCTCATCTTTTTAATTTTTGCATATAAGAGCATTCAATTTGGTAATTTAGTCTCTAGGTTTTTTCTCAAGGCCCTCCTATGTGTGCTTATATACAGGATTGTCCAATCTAGGACTAATCCAAATACATTTACATTCAGTGACTCTAAATGGAAATCATTTACATAGCCAGTAGTTTTCATGACAGTCTGGCTTTGATCCGGCCCACTCAGGAAACATGTTGTTTTGGTTAAATTATTAAAGCTAAAATAAAACCCTGACAATTTAACTTCTGGGAAATGGCACCACATAACACACCATAATTATCGGTACAGTTGCACTCCCACACACTACAGTTTTACAGAGAGTAAGTTAATGTGTTGAAATGCAGGAACTCCTTCAACATAAAGAATCTTCCTGCACAGGCAACACACTGGGGAAAAACGTGTATTTGTAAAGGCATCGTAGCCAGGTGTTCAATTTTTAGCAGTCCTTTGGGACATGTATGATGTGTGTGCTCATCTTATTTCACCATTGCTCAGTGGAGAGGGTGAATTTTAAAGTGATAACAGAGACATGCTTAAAAAATGTGAATGGTTTGCCTTCACTCATTTTATGGCTGATTTGAATTGTCATGCACTGGGGTTCAGATGTGGCGTTATTGCTGCACTGGTTAGCAAAACTGCCCTACTTCAGTATCCCACCCCCCCCACATTTTTTCATTTATCATAACCATAAATCTCTAAGAAATTGACTTTGGCCAGTTAATGTATTTTTATGGTCTGACTTGACAGCGCAGCTGCTGCACGACAATTATGTGAGTCCCAGTAGAGAGGGACTTAGGCTCCTCTCACATTTTGGGAGTTAGGAGTACATGGTTTGATTGAGCAGAAGTTGTGTACTTCCACAAAAAAGGGAATGCCCTCCAGCAGCTGGGATCATTATCTTTATTTATCTAGCTGACGGAGCTTCAATTTTTATGGGCGCACACATAACATTGTAATGTTGTAAAAGTGTCTTAGATAACTAGATCATTTATGGTGTTTGTCTTTCTGGCAGAAGCACAGATGGGAGGAGGGCAGTCATTAACCTACATGGATTTGTAGATCTGGCTTGAGAGTGGAACCGTTACCTGACCTTTTAACCTACACTAATATTATTCTACAGGTTTTGCTTCCACACAAATATATATGCTACTTAATTGTAATGCTTCACATTACCGCACAACATTGATTTAAAGTCAGACCTATTGGCATTACCAATGCTTCTTTTCATTTGTGCTAAATGCTGTTCATGACCCACATTTTGAATTCGGTTTGATACCTTGAGCGAGCAAGCCAGTGCATGTGCTGGTATCATACTGCTTTATGGCTTTTCTTTGAAGTGCCTTTTTCATCCCTCTGGTATACCGGAAAGGGGTGAAAAAATGCACTTTCCCCAAGCCCCTTGGCACTGAGGTGTGCTCACCTCAATCCATTTGAGGAGTGCTAACTCATGGTCACACAACATTTTTCAGAGACTGCAGTGTGTCTTCCAGAACACGAAGGGCCTGATTAGGACTTTGGTGGTGCTGCGCCTGCTTTGTGCTGGCACAGCACCTCCAAAACCATGCATGGCCTGCATGCCAGAATACCAGTACAACTTGTTTTTGGTGGGCTTCTCTTTTGCTGTTCTCACGGCGGTGCCTTGAAAACGTGCACCGCAGTGGGAACGGAAAAAAGAAGTTCCAGAACGTCATGGACTGTGAAGTCAATGCTGTGCCCCCCTGAATGCATCCCCATGGCAGTGGCTCCCTGGCGCAGCGGTGGTGGTCGAAATAGCTGCATCGTAATAAGGCGGCCGCAGGACCGCCACCGTGAGTCTGGTGGTCAAAGACTGCTAGACTCATAATTTGCCCCTAAAATGTTAGGTTTTTTGTCCTACTCAGTTTAAAGCAGATATTTTATCCTTTAACCCACTTCAGACGTCTATTGGAGTATTTTACGGGAAAAAGGGGTTTGTGTGAAAAGCACAACTGAGTTACTCTAGTATCTAGCGTTAAATTATCGCCTTACCAAACGGGCGCCATGCAGTGTAGTTCCTATATTCCCAATAGGCTCTGCGCATTGGAATAGTGTATCCTGTAGTTTATACGTAGGACTGAAGTCAACTAGGTCTCTACCAAATATACTAAACTCAATTGTGTGTGTGCCAGCTAGCTCAGAGGTCACTAGAAACTTTCTCGAATAAACAAGAAGGGATTAGTTTCTGACAACTGCTTAAAACATGACAACTTTGTTTCCCAAGAATAAGAAATATATCTCTAGAGTCGCGGAAACGATAGATAGTTATTTCACTCAGTCAATCGTGCATGCTTCGTTTCACCAGAGGTGCAGAGAAATAGAGAGACGGGCGTTTTCAATAAAAGGGTATTTATTGAACAGTCTTCTTTCTCAAGCATAAGAAATGAACTGCTGCAAAATACTTGCTGTAAAGTACAGAGCATATAATACGAAGAGTATTATAAAATAGTACTGTAAAAGCATGATATGGTTTCTAAGCCATAAGATACCTAAAATGTATAAAATACATACAGTGATAAATAATGACTAAAAGTACTCAACTGGTGCTTCTAAAATACGCCTACCCCGGTGTACCTAACCTAGGTCTAGTACAAGGGAAGAAGTAAGTGAGGTGTAGCCTAGTTTTAGTATTAGTTGCCAAGAATCTATTTCAAGAATTCTCTTAGGGTCTAATCAGCTCCATACCTTGGTTTTAGAATGTAGGAGGTCTTGTATCTCTCTCTCAGGACTCGATTTCCCAGCAACCCGCAAGGGTAGCCTGGAAACACGGGAGCTGGATTTCTCGACAAGAGAAAAGACAGCGTCTCTCAGTGTGTCAGCTGGAGGATCGGCTTCCTTCGGCACTTGCTGCAGCAGGGCGCGTCGGGCAAGTAGATAGTCGAACTGCTCCAAACCACCGTGTGTTTGTTTGGACAAGTGTGGGCATATTTATACCTTGAAGGTGCCGGGTTTGACGTAAGATTGGACATAAGAACGTCATCAGAGACTTAATTCTCTGAAAACTCCATGATTTCTTGGATAACTTAATATTCATGCAGGGGGAAGTCCCTGACTGCTGAAGGCGGGTTTTTCCAAGAAATCGTTGTAGATTTTCGGAACTGGTGGAAGTAGGCAAGCCGTATTAGGACTACTTGAGTTATGTCTTAATATGGTTATGATTTCTATGCCTATATAAGGATACGGTATTTTATATCTATATAAGGGCATGAATCGGAAAAATTACAATAGGGTCCTAAAACGCTATACAACAAGTGGTTCTAGGACATAACAATGTTAAGACCGTCTGTGTCCATCATAATCCTTTAATCAGTTTGTGGAATGGCGCAAAGGATTATAAAAAGCTTCTGTGCCAATCATGTCCCAGTCCAGGTTAAAAATTACAGGGCACAACTTGATTTATGTACATAGTAATATTGAAACATCCGTTTTTATAATGTTGACACTAGGTTAAAAATTACAGGTCACAAACCGATTTATGGAAACAATAGTATAGAAACTTGTCAATTCTTTCAGATTCAACAGACTTACACCAACTTAAGCACATGTAATGCATATGTATTGTGTTGTTTTGTGTGTGTGTGTGCAGAGAGGCAACATGTGTGCCTTTCTAACAAAGGTTGAAATGTGTATTTCATAGGAAGTAACTTTGGACCTCTTTCACCCCTGTGAATCAGGTTTTCCAAATGAAGTGCAGTAAACTCATTTGGATGTTTGCAAATTTAGGAAAGAGGAGTAGTTATGTGGGGAAGATCCCCCAAAGTTCCCAGTGAAACCTCCAGTGGGAACATTCGTCCAAAAAAACCTGCAGGCCTTACCTAAGGACACGTGAGGAATGATGCACACATCCCCTCACCCTTTTCACTACTGTGTCAAAGACCCAAGAAAAACCTTCACATATATGTTATTCTTCTTTGTATGTGAGAGAAGATTGCATAGCTGTTCCACATGCTGTGCATGTTCTCTGTGTTAAAGGAAGTACGCACTGTTGTTGCCGGTCACTGTTGTTTACACCTCCCTTTTTTGCTGCCACTGCTTCTATACCTGTTCTTTGTGTTAGAGAGTCTTGCCTTGCTGACAACCATGAAGTTATATCTTTGTTGTGTGATGGGACATGTTTGTAAAACAACCTTTCAGTACATTTGAACCAAAATGATTGATGTAAGTGCTTCTTTTGGTTTGGTGTAAATCTGGTAGTTTTTCAGAAAATTGAAACAGAATATTACAAAACATCTGTAATGTTTGCAATACGTATATTTAACCCAAAACAATTACTGATTGACTGAAAAGTATTTGGTGTCCTGGCAGGCATTTTGCTGTTAACAATTCAGCTGTTTTGGCTAGCAAAACAATGTGAATGTGTCTATCTAAGAAGGCTTGAAGATTTTTATTTGGTGGCCATTACATCATTTCGAAACTAGCTTTCTCAGTGCATCTTCACATGGCTATGTGGAGAAGAACTGAGCACACATCTGTCTCAGGGAAAATGATCATCACCCTCCAGCATGGGGGTTAGGAGATTGTGGGAATGCTATTTTTTCCAGAAAAAAGGCTGAAATAGGGTATCAACCTACTGCACCTGCCTGCCTTTGCATATATTGGTCATTTGGACTGAGAATGAGTTTCTTCCAGTTCGAGATTGATTGAAGAAAGAGACACCTAAGATTGCAGATAGCCTAGATCAAAGAGGTCTGGAATTGGTACAGAGGTTTTGAATGAGGAAGCAAGGTCTGTACCTGTACCATAAATGGTGCGATGTGCGAAGCATTTTGCTTTGAGGTATGTCTGACCAAGGGAAAGACTGAAGTGCAGATAAAGATAAATTATCAGATGTTAAGGAGTTGTTTTGGAGAAGTGTTCTGGATTCTCCATAGCTTCCAAATTACTTTGTAGGGTGCTTCAAGATCTATACGGTTGGCGTAGTCTAGCTGGGACTGGTGGCTACTTATTTGGCTTTGTGCTTTTAGATGAATCGTACGTAAAAGAAGACTCAACTTAGGCATCTCATCATTTAAAAGGCTCTTCTTGTAACTTGATTCAATTAAGGAATCAGGCAAAAGCGTGTGTTCTTGATCACACCTCGGTCCCTTACATGAGATGATGGTCCAGGGGTGGTGGCCAAAGCTGTTTTGGACAGATGGTTGAGAGGTGGTTGATGGTCAGTTTATCACAGGGTACTCAGTTTTTCTATAGACATCTGTATTTTCATTTTACAACTTAACATGTTGGGGCAAGGCACATCTGAGCACATTTTTGAGAGATTCCAGCAAAATAACTTAGTTTCCCATATCTCGTACACAGTAATGTATCCATAACATCATAATATCTCAGTTTCTGTTGTCTTCAAATTAAGGTAGTTCATTCACATCCAGTGACCTACTGATACGAGGGATTGGTTGTCGGGACAAGAATACAACTAAGATGAGCGTTGTAGTTTTAATATTATTTGGTGTTGTCCATATTGTTGTATGTGCTGTGGCTATGGCTCCCTCGCTGATGGATCTAGGGCCTTTGGTGAGAGAACTGACACAGCCTTAGAGAAGTTTAAAGACAGCATAGCTATTGCCTGCTCATTGGGGCTCATTTCCCCTGCTCAGCAGTTCCATTAGCAATAGAGGAAGTTCAGAAGATACTCGAGGGGTCTTGCATATTTCCAGTGACAACCCTCTCAGCCATACATTTGGTGTTGGCAGGGATGTTGCAAAAGTAAATCAAACTACACCAGCAGCACTCCTCATCCTCATATTCACCAGACATCTCTGCCAAACCTCTTTAGCTCGCCCTCTAGTTTCTTACTGAGACCAGACGGCTGCAGAATCCAGCATTTCCTGCCTCACTGGGTTCTATCATCTCGGACCTGTGGTCCTTCAAATTATTGAAGTTAGTTATGCTTTTCGCTTTCGGGATTCACCTGTCCACATCCAGTA
The DNA here is from genome assembly GCF_964261635.1 of Lissotriton helveticus. NCBI lineage: Eukaryota > Metazoa > Chordata > Amphibia > Caudata > Salamandridae > Lissotriton > Lissotriton helveticus. Next base: position 1,865,293,809 of record NC_136057.1, read on the forward strand.
GTTAACTTTCAAGTATAAGCGGATAATGCCATTATTCTTTCAAACGAAGGGATGATGTAACTGGGGTGTTACTCCCTGTACTTTTTTAGCCCCCTAGAAAAACAGGGAACTAAGACAGATTTGGGGCCTACAGGACGCATCCTTTCATGTACCAGTCCTGCAGTCCAACAGGAAGCACCTTGGCTTTGTTGTGGGGTCAGAACATTTCCAATTTAACATACTGCCCTTTGGATATATATATTGCCCTCTTTATGAAGATTGTGTTGGTCGTTGCGACACGTCTTTGCAGGTCGGGGATGCATGTATTCCAATACCTTGAAGACTTGCTGCTGAAGGCAGGATCACCACAGCTAGTCTTAAGCCACCTACAGATAGTGGTGTCATTGATGTCCACCCTGGGGTTGTCTATCAGTGAGCCTTAATCCCATTTGCGGCGGTTGCGGAGGATTCTCCTTATTGGGGTTATTCTGGACACAGTTGCTCCGAAGTCCTTCCCACTTCTGCAATACGTCCAGGACATTCGGGCGAGAGTTTTTGTTCTTGCCATGATGGTTCTGGGGCTGCTTTGGCTCTTGGCATCCTACATCCTGCTGATGTGTCATACCTATTTGTATATGTCGGCCCTTAAATAGAATCTGCTGCTGCTTTGGGCCGATCACTGGAGTTGGGAAACAACCACTACAATGCAGTCGTTACAACACATGCCATTACAACACATTACCATTGCAATACAACATTTTACACGCATATGCCATTGCAAAGCATGCCTTTACAACGAATTTCGTTGTAAAGGCATGAATGGTAAAGGCATATGCGTTTTGAATCTGAGTATTTTGGTAAGTATTAAGTGATTGTATATAAGGGTGTGTCCAAGTTTTTATATATCTATATATATATTTTCCAAAATCCCAAAGTAACGGTACTCTCAGATTGCACAAATAACGCAACTCCGCTGCTGCTCCAAGGGTGTTTATTTTCCTAACAACATGTTTCGGCTGCGGACAGCCTTGTTCACGTTAGGTTGCATTCAGTTTCCACGGTTAATAAAGTTACAATACATAAACATAGAAACAGGACTTGCACGCTTTAGAACGTCTCCATTTTGGAACAGTAACAACAAATGTGTTCATCTACATGACGGGTCGCTGAACCCCAAAGAATATATGAACATGATTAAATAAAATAAAATAAACTGTTGCGTGGTTTATCATACGTGTTTGTTCACTTCATTTCACACATATTAAGCCTTCGTGTAAATTACTCTACATTAAAACAAAATTCGTATTAGAGTATATACTGTCTCGGAAGCCAAATTTGTTGCAATCATAATTTCCGTTCTTGTCCATCCTTGCCAAAATAATAATAAAAGGAAACGAAAAGGAAACGAAAAGAAAACCACCGCCATAATGGTAGTTTTACAAACGACAAAGGACTACACCGCTCGGTGCACACCTAATCAGTATGCCTAAAATATCGTGGAGTGCCTCCGCTATGATGGTAGTTTTGTAGACGTCAAAGGCCAGATCCATGCAAGCCTGCTCATACCATAAAAGCATTGTGTGCCCAGGCCAATGAATATCTGATGGATCGACAAGTGCCGTGAGGATTAACACATGTGTACATGAACGTCAGTACGTCGTGTGCTAAAACAAAATGTAAATTATCCAAATAGGAGGTTACATTGGATATGTATATAATATATTATTAGGTTCATTCCAAAAATGGTACATGTGGTCCTCTGCCTGCCATGTGGTGCGGAGCCAAAGGCATGCATCAGTCATCAGTTCTATGTCTGTAAAATACTAGAGTCCGAAGCTTAAAAGCAAAAAACCACACAGAATCTCAATAAGATCCTGTGGATATCCAGTTGTGCAATGTAGATGACAAAGAGTCTAAGTTCCAATAGACCAAGTCCTGAAAAATAATAAAGTTGCCCCACATCGGGGCCTACCGTGATGTTCAGAAACTGTTGTGATGTCAAAAAAGAATAGGTCGTGCTCGTGAATAGGAGTGTTCTAATTTTCATATATCGGGAAACATCAAGTGAGTGAGGTGATCGCAAAATCCCGTGCTATGTGCCAATCTAAAAATAAAAAACATGAGAGAACACAAGATCAGAACTGAACATGTCAGTTAAAAACTCAATAAGAACATCATTATAAAATAAACAGTGCAAATATACGGGGAAAAGGAGAAAACGAGAGCACACAGTACATGAATAGCCTGAAAATACGGCAGAGCACTAAACTGTATCAGGCTCCCAGACCAGGGATTAGTCCCTGAGATGTATTGCTAGCTCCTCATCTTGATTAAGTCCTCCTGGGGCCTTACTCTGAAATTCAATGATATACTTAGACTCTTTTTGCCTCAGTTTGAGAGTTCTATCTCCTCCCCGGGGATTTCTTTCCATTTGTTCCAGAACATGATAGCTCATCTGTGTAGGGTTGTAGAAATGTTTCTCCGCAAAGTGTCTGGCTACTGGGTATTTATCGTTGTTGTTGGAAATAGCCCGGTAGTGTTCAAGGACACGATTTTTAGGTTGTTTGATACTGCTGCCTATGTACCACAGGCCACACGGATAAACAATGACATAAATGACATAATTCGTACTGCATGTCAGAAATTGAGTAAGTTCTTTTTTAATTCCATTGTACTCTACAGTTTTTTTATGTGTACTGAATCTACACGCCTTGCAGTGTCCACAGGGGAAAAAACCTGCCAGCCCAAGGTTCTGCACTTTAGGGTAAACCGTGATATCGCTTTTGACCACCATGTCACGTATGGATCTCCCCTTTCTGTATGTTATGAGTGGTCTGCTGGAAATGTCATTGCCGATCACATTATCGGCAGTGAGAATGTTCCAATTCTTGGATATGATCTTTTGGATTTGTTTCGATTCAGTATTGAACGTGAGAATGAGACGGGTATGATCATCCTCACAGATGGTTTCTGGGGCCTTATCCTCTAGAGTGTCGAGTCTAGGAATACCATCCGCCCGGGATTTTGCCTTTTTTATCACCCAGGCTGGATAGCCTCTTTCTCTGAATCTAGTCATCATGTCTAGGCTGACTTGCTCATACGCAACATCAGTGCTGCAATTTCTTTTGGCTCTGAGCAGTTCTCCAAAGGGGATACTCCACTTCAGAGTCTCTGGATGGCTGCTCAGGGCATGCAGAACACTGTTGCCCGCAGTGGCCTTCCTATACAGGCAAGTTTGTAGTTGTCCATTTGTCACCTCAACCTTCACATCCAAATATTCTGCCATGGTGTTGCTAATGCTGCTAGTGAGTATAATATCCAACTCATTCATGTTAAGTCTTTTCATAAATTCTTGTGCCATTTCTAGAGACCCTCTCCAAATCATAAAAAGGTCGTCAATATAACGCCACCATGTATTGACATATTGCCAAAATTCAGCAAGACTTGGGTCAGAGTGGATGCTTTGCTCCCAGTGCCCCAAAAAAAGGTTCGCAAAGCTGGGAGCAAAGCATGAACCCATCGCCGTCCCAGTGGTTTGTCTGTACAAAACCCCATCAAAGACAAAGAAATTGTTACATAAACAATAAGACATCATGTCCAACAGCATCTTGCTGTGTTCTTTGAAGCGAAGTGAACGTCCTGCCAAGAAGCTAGCACATGCTTCCAAGCCATGTTTATGATCGATAATGGTGTACAAGGATTGTATATCCATAGTGATCAAAAGGTTGTTTTCTTCCCATTGAACAGCTGATAGTTTTTTAAGGAAGTCTTTTGTATCTTTAATGTAACTCGGGAGGTTTTGTACCCAATCTCTCAGAAAAAAGTCAACATACTTGGATACATGTTCAGAGACACACCCTCTCGAGGACACAATGGGTCTCCCCGGGGGATCTACTGCATTTTTATGGAGTTTGGGAAGTAGGTACATCACCGGGAGTATAGGGTGGTCGTTCTTGAGGTACCTAAATTCCTCCCACTCCAAAATGCCCTGATCTTTCCATTGGATAAGTTTGTCCCAAAGAACCAATATACTGTCATTGTAGAGGTCATAAGTGGTAATGGTGTAATATTTATCATCACCTAGTTGTCTTAAAGCCTCTCTGGTGTATGCATCTCGGTCCAAAATCACTATATTTCCTCCTTTATCAGCGGGGCGAATAACCACTGTTTTGTCCTAACGTGAACAAGGCTGTCCGCAGCCGAAACATGTTGTTAGGAAAATAAACACCCTTGGAGCAGCAGTGGAGTTGCGTTATTTGTGCAATCTGAGAGTACCGTTACTTTGGGATTTTGGAACGTCTATATACCGGCGTGCTCGGCCGGCATTGGCGCCACCTCCCTCGGGGCCACTTTCAGCGCGCACAGAGCGGATTTGGAAAACATATCTATATATATATATATACATATCCAACAAACACTCCTGCTCCAGAAGAAGGCACGTACTCGAGGCTGCATGGATAAGGGTTCTTGATTTTCTCATGTCTCCCTCGACCCCGCGGCTGGAGAGACTCGTTTCTGCTACGCAGCAGCCTTTGTCATATATAAGCTCCCTAGAGGAGTGAAACGCGTTATATATATATATACATCGGACTCGCTGTACCAGCATTCCTCTGGCCCCATCACATGAGCAGAGGCGGGGAGGAACCAACGAAGGAGTGGCCAGAGACTGCTCAGGACACTTCAAATATCCCCAGGTGCAAGGCTCTGAAAAGGAAACGGGAACCGGCACTGATGAAAGCGCACACCTTCGCTAGAAACGCGTCTGCCTGGCGTTTCCTGAACTCTGCTATTTTTTGCTTGATTAAATCCTGCTGGCAAGTCAGCATATGTCGGGCTCATTCCTTACCGAGTGGGCGTTTGGTTCATTTAAATAGCCAGTATGCTGTTTCACTGGCTCTACCGGCATGCCCTCCTGATCTGGTGTGAGGCGCTAAGTCAGCAGAACTTTGGACTCGGTATAATACTACAGCGCTCTCACCCCCCCGAGAGGTCTCATGGCATTAGACTGGGACTCGCACTTCGGGGAAGGAGGCTGCAGCGTGTCTGCAGGGGCCCCATCAGACACTGCAAATCATTCTTCTTGTGTGATGGAAACGGAGGAGTGCAACGCAGTGAGACAAGCCACTGTGCATTTGTCAGCCATTCACTGGATGGGCTGACACATCGGACTCGCTGTACCAGCATTCCTCTGGCCCCATCACATGAGCAGAGGCGGGGAGGAACCAACGAAGGAGTGGCCAGAGACTGCTCAGGACACTTCAAATATCCCCAGGTGCAAGGCTCTGAAAAGGAAACGGGAACCGGCACTGATGAAAGCGCACACCTTCCCTAGAAACGCGTCTACCTGGCGTTTCCTGAAATCTGCTATTTTTTGCATGATTAAATCCTGTTGGCAAGTCAGCATATGTCGGGCTCATTCCTTACCGAGTGGGCGTTTGGTTTATTTATATATATATATATATATATATATATATATATATATATATATATATATATATATATATATATATATATATATATATATTCACTGAAAAAAACATAGGTTATAGACCATATATAGTTAGGAATTTGCATTTACAAAACCTTGAAAATTCACTGAAAAAACCATAGGTTAGAGACCATATATAGTTAGCTGGACATTTTATTGACATAAAACCAATGAAATTCCATATATAGTTAGTTGCACTAACTATATATCGCGCACCCGCAATCCACTGCTGATGATGTCACATATTACATCATTCATGACATGGTCAGTGACATCACTGATGACATCTCAAATGACATCACTGATGACATCACTGATGACATCTCAAATGACATCACTGATGACATCACTGATGACATCATCTAGTGTCTGTGTGTTTTTGTAAAGTTTAAATATGTTTTACATATTGAAGAATGAGTGGATGTATGGAAGACTGAGTGTGTGTGTGGCTGGCTGGGAGGTGTGTGACTCTGTGCATATCAATGTGTACTTGTATCAGTGATTGTATAAGAGAGTAAGTATGTGTTAGTATATGTGTGAAAAAGTATGGTGTTCTGTGTTTAACTGTATAGATGAGGAAATCGAAGTGTGATTGATTCTTCACAGGACTGACTAGGTGTATGAGTGCATATGATAGTGTTGTAATAATGAGTGACTGTATGTATGAGTGATTGTATGGGTGAATGAGTGAATGTGTGTGTAGACGTAGGAATCAGTGAGTGCGTATGTAGTAACTGGTATTGGTGTGTCATGATGTCATCAGTGATGTCATTTGAGATGTCATCAGTGATGTCATTTGAGATGTCATCAGTGATGTCATCAGTGATGTCACTGAAGTATGGTGTTCTGTGTTTAACTGTATAGATGAGGAAATGGAAGTGTGATTGATTCTTTACAGGACTGACTAGGTGTGTGAGTAACTCCATGGATGAGTGGCAGTGTGTCAGTGTCTGCATAGGTGTATGAGTGCATATGATAGTGTTGTAATAATGAGTGACTGTATGTATGAGTGATTGTATGGGTGAATGAGTGAATGTGTGTGTAGACGTAGGAATCAGTGAGTGCGTATGTAGTAACTGGTATTGGTGTGTCATGATGTCATCAGTGATGTCATTTGAGATGTCATCAGTGATGTCATCAGTGATGTCATTTGAGATGTCATCAGTGATGTCATCAGTGATGTCACTGACCATGTCATGAATGATGTAATATGTGACATCATCAGCAGTGGATTGCGGGTGCGCGATATATAGTTAGTGCAACTAACTATATATGGAATTTCATTGGTTTTATGTCAATAAAATGTCCAGCTAACTATATATGGTCTCTAACCTATGGTTTTTTCAGTGAATTTTCAAGGTTTTGTAAATGCAAATTCCTAACTATATATGGTCTATAACCTATGGTTTTTTCAGTGAATTTCATTGGTTTTTTAAAAGCTAATATCTATAGCTGTAAAATATATGCTTTATTACGTGACGTATCACGTAGCCACGTGAGACGCCTCATGGCGCGTCGCATAACCATGACGTATCAGCTCTGCAGCGCAAACAAAACCCGTAACGTAAGCGTGCCGGAGCACGCTTACAGATATATATATATTTTTTAACCTTAATTAGACAAAATCCACACGTGCACATATCTTGAGGCCTTGCAAAGGCACATCAAACAAACAGTCCCTACAATTTTGCCAAGTTTGCTGGAAATCTATTCCCTTCATTTTTTTTTACTGTTTCTCTTGGTTTTCCCCTTGTTACGCTTACCGGGACGCTACCCGGTAAGCGTGGGGTGTAGGGTCATGCTGGGTGTAGTGTTTTAGGGTTTAGGGTAGTGTTGTAGTGTTTGCGTAGTGTAGGGTCATGCTGGGGGTAGTGTTTTAGGGTTTAGGGTAGTGTTGTAGTGTTTGCGTAGTGTAGGGTCATGCTGGGGGTAGTGTTTTAGGGTTTAGGGTAGTGTTATATTGTTTGCGTAGTGTAGGGTCATGCTGGGGGTTGTGTTTTAGGGTTTAGGCTAGTGTTGTAGTGTTTGCGTAGTGTAGGGTCATGCTGGGGGTAGTGTTTTAGGGTTTAGGGTAGTGTTGTAGTGTTTGCGTAGTGTAGGGTCATGCTGGGGGTAATGTTTTAGGGTTTAGGGTAGTGTTGTAGTGTTTGCGTAGTGTAGGGTCATGCTGGGGTGTAGTGTTTTAGGGTTTTGGGTAGTGTTGTAGTGTTTGCGTAGTGTAGGGTCATGCTGGGGGTAGTGTTTTAGGGTTTAGGGTAGTGTTGTAGTGTTTGCGCAGTGTAGGGTCATGCTGGGGGTAGTGTTTTAGGGTTTAGGGTAGTGTTGTAGTGTTTGCGTAGTGTAGGGTCATGCTGGGGGTAGTGTTTTAGGGTTTAGGGTAGTGTTGTACTGTTTGCGTAGTGTAGGGTCATGCTGGGGTGTAGTGTTTTAGGGTTTTGGGTAGTGTTGTAGTGTTTGCGTAGTGTAGGGTCATGCTGGGGGTAGTGTTTTAGGGTTTAGGGTAGTGTTGTAATGTTTGCGTAGTGTAGGGTCATGCTGGGGGTAGTGTTTTAGGGTTTAGGGTAGTGTTGTAGTGTTTGCGTAGTGTAGGGTCATGCTGGGGTGTAGTGTTTTAGGGTTTTGGGTAGTGTTGTAGTGTTTGCGTAGTGTAGGGTCATGCTGGGGGTAGTGTTTTAGGGTTTAGGGTAGTGTTGTAGTGTTTGTGTAGGGTCATGCTGGGGGTAGTGTTTTAGGGTTTAGGGTAGTGTTGTAGTGTTTGTGTAGTGTAGGGTCATACTGGGAGTAGTGTTTTAGGGTTTAGGGTAGTGTTGTAGTGTTTGCGTAGTGTAGGGTCATGCTGGGGTGTAGTGTTTTAGGGTTTCGCGTAGTGTTGTAGTGTTTGCGTAGTGTAGGGTCATGCTGGGGGTAGTGTTTTAGGGTTTAGGGTAGTGTTTGCGTAGTGTAGGGTCATGCTGGGGTGTAATGTTTTAGGGTTTAGGGTTGTGTTGTAGTGTTTGTGTAGTGAAGGGTCATGCTGGGGGTAGTGTTTTAGGGTTTAGGGTAGTGTTGTAGTGTTTGTGTAGTGTAGGGTCATGCTGGGGGTAGTGGTTTAGGGTTTAGGGTTGTGTTGTAGTGTTTGTGTAGTGTAGGGTCATGCTGGGGGTAGTGTTTTAGGGTTTAGGGTAGTGTTGTAGTGTTTGCGTAGTGTAGGGTCATGCTGGGGTGTAGTGTTTTAGGGTTTTGGGTAGTGTTGTAGTGTTTGCGCAGTGTAGGGTCATGCTGGGGGTAGTGTTTTAGGGTTTAGGGTAGTGTTGTAGTGTTTGTGTAGTGTAGGGTCATGCTGGGGGTAGTGTTTTAGGGTTTAGGGTAGTTTAGTTGTTTAGTGTATGCTAAAGGCATATTCGTTCTAAAAGTTTTCGTTATTTTAATTTGCGGCCTAATAGTACATGCAGGATTTTTTTTGCGGACTGATGGTATGCGGGATTTCATCATATATTCGCTAATCATACTTTCTATGGCAAAATGAACCCCCTCATTTTGTTCCTTTTTAAATTAAATGTTTTAAGAGTTACCACTTTATTCCAATCAAGATGGCTTCAGGTGTGCCATACCTTTGTAATAAGTAGGACTGTTAGCACTCTAGTTGTTCTTTAGAACACTCTGGGACATTCTGTCATTGGGCTATAGTTGGGCTACATCTGGCTGATATTTGGGCTACATTTGTTTTTTTTTGTCTCTGGTGGCCATCTTTGGGCTACATTGGGCTACATTGGGCTACATTTGGGCTCCAACATATATATAGCCCAATGTAGCCCAATATATATTTTTCAAAGTTAATTTTCGTAAAAACCACTGGAGCCTATATCTTGAGACATAGCAAAGGCACATCGGGCTACCAGTCCCTACAATTTTGCCAAGTTTGGTGTAAATCCATTCAGCCGTTCGGGCTAAAAGTGAGGCCAACCGCCCTATGGAAAATTGCATGGGAAAAACACGTTTTGGGACCCCCCTTTTTTCTCGGCCCCCCCTTGACGAAACCCCCCCAAATTTTCAGGGGCTGCTCAGAAACAAAATGTTCCATTTTCCTGAAAATTTCAGCCAATTCTGTCCTCAAACGCCAAAGTTATTCGACATAGGATTTTTTTCCTATGGGATTTTTGAAAATTCTAACTATATATACCTACTGGCTATCGCCAGTAGGTAATATATATATATATATATATATATATATATATATATATATATATATATATATATATATATATATATATATATATATATTCACTGAAAAAACCATAGGTTATAGACCATATATAGTTAGGAATTAGCATTTAAAAAACCTTATTTTACTCACACAAAACCATTGAAATTCCATATATAGTTAGTTGCACTAACTATATATCGCGCACCCGCAATTCACTGCTGATGATGTCACATATTACATCATTCATGACATGGTCAGTGACATCACTGATGACATCACTGATGACATCTCAAATGACATCACTGATGACAACATCCAGTGACTGTATGTTTCTGTAAAGTTAAAATATGTCTTACATATTGAAGAATGAGTAGATGTATAAGTGTCTGGACGAAGGATTTAGTAGGTGCATGACTGAATGTATGAGTGAGTGATTAAATGTGTCTCACTGAGTGCATGGGTTAGTGACTAAACTGTCTTAATTTGTGCATCATTATGTCTTTTGTTCTGTAAACTGCTGCATGTGTTGATCAGTAGCTATATGAGTAACTATATGGGTTATTGATTGATTGCCCAAGTATTTGTATGGGAGACTGAGTGTGTGTGTGGCTGGCTGGGAGGTGTGTGACTCTGTGCAGATCAATGTGTACTTGTATCAATGATTGTATAAGAGAGTAAGTATGTGTTAGTATATGTTTGAAAATGTAAGGTGCTCTATGTTTAACTGTATAGATTAGAAAATGGAAGTGTGATTGATTCTTTACAGGACTGACTAGGTGTGTGAGTAACTCCATGGATGAGTGGCAGAGTGTGAGTGTCTGTATAGGTGTATGAGTGCATATGATAGTGTTGTAAAGATGAGTGATTGTATGTATGAATGATTGTATGGGTGAATGAGTGAGTGTTTGTGTAAACATAGGAATCAGTGAGTGCGTATGTAGTAACTAGTATTTGTGTGTCAATGGTTTAAAAAATTATACTCTGTATTTAACACTGGGTGTAACAGAGGTTATATGAAAGTGTGAGGAGATGCATTGTATTGTCACATGAATGATATCATCAGTGATGTGACCAATGATGTCAAATGAGATGTCATCAGTGATGTCATCAGTGATGTCATTTGAGATGTCATCAGTGATGTCATTTGAGATGTTATCAGTGATGTCATTTGAGATGTCATCAGTGATGTCATCAGTGATGTCATTTGAGATGTCATCAGTGATGTCATCAGTGATGTCATTTGAGATGTCATCAGTGATGTCATCAGTGATGTCACTGACCATGTCATGAATGATGTAATATGTGACATCATCAGCAGTGAATTGCGGGTGCGCGATATATAGTTAGTGCAACTAACTATATATGGAATTTCAATGGTTTTGTGTGAGTAAAATAAGGTTTTTTAAATGCTAATTCCTAACTATATATGGTCTATAACCTATGGTTTTTTCAGTGAATTTTCAAGGTTTTTTAAATGCTAATTCCTAACTATATATGGTCTCTAACCTATGGTTTTTTCAGTGAATTTCAATGGTTTTTTAATAGCAAATATCATAAGCTGTCGAATGTCAAGTACATGGTAAGTAAAAACATTTTCGTGTTTATGCACACTGATCTGCTTTGAATGCTGCCCCCCCCTCCCCCTCATTTCTATTAGGAGTACTCTCTCTTTGCAGATAGTGAAGGGTAGTTAACGCAGGCCTTTGCCCCCGTTGTAATCCGTCGTGCCTGCTTCTCTCTCCATTTGATTCATTGTTATCCAAGCATTTACTGTTTTAGAATTGGTTCTCTTTGGTTCATTCTCTATTTACAAACAAGCACAGAGTCGCAATACTCTGTTTAGTCTTTGCAGATAGTGAAAAATCGTGTAAAAAAACAAAAGGAATCGAGCAAAATCAGTAGGCCACTAATGGGATCTCTTTTTGACCTCGCTAAAATAGAAACATTAGGAACAACCCCTCATGAGAAATACGAAACTAGTGAGATGAACTGAGCTCCACACCATGATGGCTGCAAGACAGTTCGGCTCCGCCACCCACCCCGCCCAAAATAACGATAAACTCTATGCAAATATTACAAATATATACAACACACCAGCAAAGTAACAGGGTAAAACATTTTATTAAATAACTATTTACATAACTATTTTATACTTTTTGGTGCCCGATCCGGCTAGCTCAATCGATCGAGCATGAAACTCATGCACTCTGATAGTTCAAAGTTTTGAGGAGTGCTTGTAACACTGTCTGAAGCTTATTTGCACTTGCTACAGCTTCACTATTCTCAATGTAAGTGGGGGCTGTTTGAGGACGTGACTGCATTTGAAAACAATGTGATGCGGTGCCACCCCGAACCGCTTGACGGAGGCCCCCGAGGGACGGTGTGATGGCGCGGACTCGGAGGGTGCGCTTGGCTCCGGCCCCCTCCCCAAGTCGTGTTGCCCTGGTGTGGCCTGAGATCGCCCCCGACATAGGTGGCCGGCTCCCGGGGTCAAGCGGAACTTTTTGCCTTTTGGTGACTCTTCCATTCTTGACCTTGTCCCACAATCCGTTTCACCTAAAGACACGCTGTAGTGGGGTGCCCCTTTACCGTTTCAGTTGACATTCCGCCCGCTTTTGCTACACTGTGCCTCTTCCGCTATTCAGCTGTTTACCGCCCGCTCTTTCGACTACAGCGTCTCGCTCACCATGTAGTTGAGTTGCTCCCGCTCTTCCGGTGCAGCGATAGGCGGCTGCCACAGGACTCTCAAAATGGCGGCCGGCTCTTCAGATTTGGGCGTGGTCCACTAAAATGGCCCTGCGACACCTTGGAACTCGGACGCTTGTCTGCTAGGGCTTGGGCTCCATTCTCGAAAGCGTCCCCTCAGCCTTGAAGATTCTACAAAAGTCTTGGGCGCCCCCGACTCCCGCAGGCTTCTGGTGGGGAGCGGCTGCCATGATTGCTCGTGGAATGGCCACGACGGAGCTACGAGATGGTGGTGCTCTCATGCTGACGCCAGCTTCAGTCTGAAACATCCAGAAACACTGTAGACTACCAATTCGATCAGTTCCGGTAGCGCCCCAACGTGACCCGGTAGAAAAGAACTTGCCCTCCCCTCTTTGACTGATGGTTCTTGTTGCCTGTCCCTTCTGTTGTCATTTAACAGAACTATTTAGCCTGCTGAAAGGGGTTGTGTTCCGACCGCTGGTTGGTGGAGACATTTTGACTATATTCTGGACCTGCGTTGTCGCGTAATGCGTCATATGACGCGCCGCGTTAGCGCATCCGGAAGTGCTCCGGTGCGCGAAGCGCAGCTTCCCGGAAGCGATCCGGGGCGCGGCGCGCAGCGCGTAACGTAAGCATAACAGGTCATGTGACTTGTTAATAAAAATTTTCACTGGTTCATTTACTTTTCTTATTCTAATGATGAAAGGCTTGGTCATATGACCTAAAAATTACGCTTTTTATTACTTTCGAACATTATTTTTTCTTAAACATATGTTATAATGTTCCAGGCTAATGTACTTTCCCGGAAAATTTACAACTGTTCTGCAAGTAAAATATATTCCTTTTTCGAGAAAAAGGGTGTTTCTTCGTCCCATGACGGAGCCGTTGAGCAAAAGAGGCTCGGCCTGCTGTCTTAGTCGCCGATACGCCTGAATATCAGATTCTTATTGATCACTTTATGTTGCAGGAGTAGAAAACACAACAGCCCTTGACCATTTATCTTTACTGCGTTCCTGCGTATTATACCTTTTACCCTTCATGTAATTGGACTGCTTTATTTCACTTGCCTTTTACTGATTCGAAAACAGTGACTATTATTAAAAACTTTACCAATGTAAATACTACTACCATGTTTTCTTTTAAAAACCTTTATTGTGAAAATGTCAGTATACAAATACGGGCCTATAACCACGTGGGCCGGCCACGGAGCAAACTGTAATCGTATATATGATGAGGACACATTTACACTGTAGAGGAACGTAACGGGCGGGCCATTAGGTTGCAAGAACTAAGGTGTCTAACAGTTGCGGAATCGGTGGACGTACATTTTATAATTAAAATACGACAGGGCCAGTTACAATAAAATTATCTAGATATACATTTGCGGGCAAGTACCATGGGTGACGTTAATTCGAACTTTCAATAGTACAGTAATCAATAACACATCAGAACTTAATATCAATAGGGATGTCGAAATATTCAATCAATTCTCGTCCCCGCCCGCCATGTGCTTCAAAACTGCATACGTATCTCGTGATATCAAGGTTGTGCAACCAGTACACAACAAGGAGTTACGAGTCCCATTTATTCCGGCGCCATTTTGGGCGAGGACGGGCAGGTCCAGGATATAGTCAAAATGTCTCCACCAACCATCGACTATGATGATGTTCATATGCTGTATTTATTAGAGTAACACTCATCTGTCCACATGAAATTAATTTGCCACAATCTAAACATGTCATTTTAATCTTTCCAAAGTTCTTCTGAATATTTGGGACCGTTTCCCTTGCCTCTGATGCTGTCAGTGCCACTTCTTTGGTGAATGTACTGGCAGGTCGGGGGTTGTCCTCCAAATCTCTCTTTTGTGCAGCACTATAATTAATCGGTGCCACCTCTCCATATGACGATGCATGGTATAATTACCATAACTATATTTTTTTTCGGTTCTTCTGGAGAGTACATCGTGGCAGATGAGGCAGGTAACGTACCGGGCATTTACCTTTTTTGCATGTAGAGGAAAGGAAAAAAAATTCGAGCGTCCGAGTTCTAAGGTGTCCCAGGTCCATTTTAGTGGACCAGGCCCAAATCCAAAGAACAGGCCGCCATTTTGAGAGTCCTGTTGCAGCCGCCTGTCGCTGTAGCAGCAAGAGCGGGCGAAACTCAGCTAGACGGCGCTCCACTGCAGATGAAGTGCCTCAACCTGGAGAGGCGGGAGAGGCTCGTTTGCGCCGCCTCCCCCCCCCCCCCCTTCGGGCACCCCACGCCGTCTTTCGGCGCAGCATTGTAGGATGGCCACACCAGTGCGGCAACTTGCTAGACACCACCTCGGTGCCATCCGGATCTCGGCGCCCCACTGCAGATGAAGTGCCTCCACATGGAGAAGCGGGAGAGGCTCGTTTGCGCCGCCTCCCCCCCCCCTTCGGGCACCCCACGCCGACTTTCGGCGCAGCATTGTAGGATGGCCACACCAGTGCGGCAACTTGCTGGACACCACCTCAGTGCCAACCGAATCTCAGCGCCTTGTGGTGTCTTCCATTCCGAAAATATTGTTGGCAGCATTTTGAAAGGAAAGATAAACAGCCGTTTGTGGCCCTCACTACACCGTTCTCCTAGTGAGTCTCACATTGTTACATTTAGGAAGAATGTTGAAGAGTAGTATGTTGAAAATCTGAAGCCATTGTTCTACAAACTCTCAACCAGCCTTGGATGGAAAAATCCTGAAGAATGTACAAACTGAAAACCAGTTTTTGTCTGTATAGCATCAGCAGCAACGCTTGAGTCAGCTTTGTGTGAAGCCGCCATTTTGATTCAATCAATAGCGTCCCCCTGCACACATTCAGGGACCTGGTCGTGTCTTCAGGTCATACGGATTGTGGGACAAGATGCACAAAGGAAAAGGAAAAAAGTTCCGCCGGACCCCGGGAGGCGGCCGCCTATGTCATGGGCGATCTTAGGCCACACCAGGGCAATAGTGAAGCTGCAGCAGGTGCAAATAAGCTTCAGACAGTGTTACAAGCGCTGCTGAGAACTCTCAACTATGACACCACCTCGGTGCCATCCGGATCTTGGCGCCTTGTGCTGGTTCCGGCCTATTCACACATCGGTCCGCTACTGACGCCACCTCACAGGCCAACGGGGCGCCCCACGCCGACTTTCGGCGCGGCATTGTAGGATGGCCACACCAGTGCAGCAACTTGCTGGACACCACCTCGGTGCCATCCGGATCTTGGCGCGTTGTGCTGCCTTCGGCCTATTCGCACATCGGTCCGCTACTGACGCCGCCTCACAGGCCAACGGGGCGCCCCACGCCGACTTTCGGCGCAGCATTGTAGGATGGCCACACCAGTGCGGCAACTTGCTGGACCCCACCTCGGTGCCATCCGGATCTTGGCGCGTTGTGCTGCCTTCGGCCTATTCGCACATCGGTCCGCTACTGACGCGAACTCACAGGCCAACGGGGCGCCCCACGCCGACTTTCGGCGCAGCATTGTAGGATGGCCACACCAGTGCGGCAAATTGCTGGACCCCACCTCGGTGCCATCCGGATCTTGGCGCGTTGTGCTGCCTTCGGCCTATTCGCACATCGGTCCGCTACTGACGCCGCCTCACAGGCCAACGGGGCACCCCACGCCGACTTTCGGCGCAGCATTGTAGGATGGCCACACCAGTGCGGCAACTTGGTGGACACCACCTCGGTGCCATCCGGATCTTGGCGCGTTGTGCTGCCTTCGGCCTATTCGCACATCGGTCCGCTACTGACGCCGCCTCACGTGCCAACGGATTTTCTACGCTTTTTATACCCTATGCCGCATAACAAGTCGTGTGACTTGTTTATAAAACTTTTTATTGGTTCATTTTACTTTTGGTTTCCTAATGATGGAAGGCTTGATCATATGACCTAAAAATAACACTTTTCATTGGATGAAAACTTTTTTTTTTCCCAAACGATGAAAGCCCCACCTTGTTTCTGGATGTTTCAGACTGAAGCTGGCGTCAGCATGAAAGCACCACCATCTCGTGGCTCCGTCGTGGTCATTCCGCGAGCAATCATGGCAGCCGCTCCCCACCGGAAGCCTGCAGGAGTCGGGGTCCCCCAAGACTTTTGTAGAATCTTCAAGGCTGAGGGGACGCTTTCGAGAATGGGGTCCAAGACCTAGCAGACAAGCGTCCGATTTCCAAGGTGTCCCAGGGCCATTTCAGTGGACCAGGCCCAAAAAGGAAAGAGCCTGCCGCCATTTTGAGAGTCCTGTGGCAGCCGCCTATCGCTGCACCGCAAGAGTGGGCGCAACTCAGCTGAATGGCGGATTTTGGCACAGTGTACCAAAAGCGGGCGGAATGGCAACTGAAACGGTAAAGGGGCGCCCCACTACAGCAGACGAGCCTCCACCTGGGGAGGCCCGTTCACGCCGCCTCACCCCCCCCGGGGCGCCCCACGCCGTTATTCGGAGCAGCATTGTAGGATACCAAAACCAGTGCGGCAACTTACTTGACATCACCTGGGTGCCATCCACATCTCAGCGCGTTCTGCTGCCGTGGGACTATTCGCACAACAGACCGCTACTGACGAGCCACCCCCCGGGACGCCCCACGCCGTTATTCGGAGCAGCATTGTAGGATACCAAAACCAGTGCGGCAACTTACTGGACATCACCTGGGTGCCATCCACATCTCAGCGCGTTCTGCTGCCTTGGGACTATTCGCACAACAGACCGCTACTGACGAGGCCACCCCCCGGGACGCCCCACGCCGTTTTTCGGAGCTGCATTGTAGGATACCCAAAACCAGTGCGGCACCCAGGCAACATCACCTGGGTGCCGTCCAGAACTCAGCACGTTGTGCTGCCTTGGGACTATTCGCACAAAACACAGCTACTGACCATTGTTGCTTCTTTTTTCCTAAAAATGTTTAAATGTTTTTACTGTTTTTGTTGCGTTGTATATATTTATAAGTTATTAAAGTTTTATAATCCTACTACTTTGTTGGAGTGCTATATATTTTTAATGTGACACATAATTGTAAAAACTTTGATGTACAAAGAGGCATCCCTCGAATCTTCCGCTTCAGGCTCGGTCCCCTCCCCAATCACAATACAGGATGGTTTTCAGATAGTAGGAACGCGTGTGGTGTGACGGATCTCATCGGGTGGGGGCCTTGATCTACTGTAACTCCTTTGAAGAGGGGTGATTCTTTACAGCTGGGGCCATAAACTACATCTGCAGGGCTAGGTGATAGCCTGGGACCGGCCTGGACAATCGGACACAGAGGAAGAGGAGTTTCAGAGGGTGCGGTAGTGAATAGGGCGAAAGGGAGGTGTCGGGCGGGCACAGGGTGTGATTCTCAGGGAAGAGCAGCGCAGATGGGGGGAGGTTTATTGCCCATGCATAAGACAGAGAGCGGGGGTGACCAGTGCCTGTGGGAGATGCTTGCGAGGATGGGGAGCCATGCTAAGGATCGACAGCGTGCAGAGAGTGGGTCTGGTCAAGGCATCTAAAATGGCTGCCGTGCACGACAAAAGTGTGGCATTTGAAAAAAGGCAAGATGGCGCAGACAATGTTTATCAACACTTCCTGATTTCCTTCGAATCGAACGTTAACAGACGTTATCTCTCCCACACTACCGGTCCCCCTCGTCTTAAACGCCGAGATGGTAGGGACTGCATCCCGTGGAGATAGGCCAAGACGTCACTCAGCAGAAAAAAAAGAAAAAAAAAAGTCTATAAACATACAATAAGTTAAAAGTCAATCATTCTTGTTTCCTTCTAGTACGCTCCCCAGTCCGCTTCCCGTTACGCGAACCGGGCGCACACCACGAAAAAAAAACGTTTTTTTTTTTTTTTTTTTTTTTTTTGCCCCGCGGGGCCCTTTTAAAACCTCCACATCAAACCTAGGGGGTCAGGGAGGATCTACTATGCCCCCTTATGATCATTTGCCCCTTCGCTTTGGCCTCCTCTTGTCTCTCGATCCTACCGAGAGACAAGATGGCGGCCGCTACGGACTGTTTGGAATGTTTACAGACACCGGAGAGCCAATCAGCTTCGCTTCGCAAAGCTCCGTAACGCGAAAAGTACGCGAAACGGAGCGCTACCCGGGACGCTGTCACAGATATATATCTTTTTTTAAACGTTAATTTCTCAAAATCCACTGGAGCACATATATTGAGACCCAGCAAAGGCACATCGGGCTACCAGTCCCTAAAATTTTGCCAAGTTTCGTGCAAATCCATTCAGCCGTTCGGGCTAAAAGTGAGGCCAACCGCCCTATGGAAATTAACATGGGAAAAACGCGTTTTGGGACCCCCCTTTTTTCTCGGCCCCCCCTTGACGAACCCCCCCCAAATTTTCAGGGGCTGCTCAGAAACAAAATGTTCCATTTTCCTGAAAATTTCAGCCAATTCCGTCCACAAACGCCAAAGTTATTAGACATAGAATTTTCAAAAATCCCATAGAGAAAAAATCCTAACTATATATACCTACTGGCGACCGCCAGTAGGTAATATATATATATATAGCTTTGTTTCTTCTCACACCACAATTCCTCATGGATGAAGTCACGGCACAGCAACAGGTTAGTTCACAGATATTTTATTTACACACCATGTGCAAAATAAAGTGCATCAAATAACGGCCTACGCGTTTCGGCTACTCCTAGCCTTCTACTGGACCAGTCCTGTATATATATGGTGTTTGTACTTTTCTGTAAATATTAAAGGAAACATATGCCGTTAGAGTATATATATATATATATATATATATATATATATATATATATATCACAAACCTCAGAGGCGTCAGGAGCATGTCAGGGTAAACCCAAATTATTTTCCTTTTCACCAAATTGCAGAAACTCTGCACAACACGCACTTCATCCAGAATAAAGCACGAATATTTCAATTAATGTTCCAAAATGAGTATCTCCTGTAGCCAAACAAACCCAACGTGTTTCGGCGTCCGTGCGACTTGATCAAGGCATTAATTGAATTTTTCATGCATTATTCTGGATGGAGTGCGTGTTGTGCAGCGTTTCTGCAATTTGGTGAAATGGAGAATATACATATATATATGTGTGTGTGTATATATATATGTGTGTGTGTGTGTGTGTATATATTGTTTATACTTACCTGTAGAATCTTCATCCTTGATGAGGCCGCTCAAGACCTTCGGTGATTGACTACAGATGCCAGTCTGATGAGGGCAAGCCATTTTTCTTGTTGCCTCCAGAGCTTACAGTTGTGTCTTTTCTGGGCTGGGGAGGTTCATATGTACAAGATGAGATCAGAGGTCTCTGATCTCAGATGGAGTAGTACCACCACATATATCTCCTGAAGGTGCAAGCCATCTGGCTGGCGCTAAAGGCCTTTGCGCTTTTGGGCAAGTCAATCCAGGTGACGACAGACAACAAAACCACCATGGGCTACTGCAACGGACAGGGTGCAGTGGAGTCTCGTGCCCTCTGTCAGAAAACTCTGATGCTTTGCCGTGAGTGGCGCATCACAGGATTTCCTTGAAGGCTAATCACCTGGTGGGAGCTCTTAACATCAATGCAGACAAACTCAGTTGGTGTCATCTTGACGATCGCCAGTGGCATCTGCACCCAGAGATGGCACAGTGTATCTTCACTCACTGGGGCTTACCCGTACTAGTCCTATTCACTACCTCCGAAAATACTCACTGCCTGAATTTTGCGAGGATGGTCTGGTACTGTGAACTGCTAACACCATGCAGCTGCTCTCCACTTTAGCTTCCTTTTCGGGAGGAACTGATGTTACAGCAGCAAGGCAGGATACTGCACCCAAACGTCCACTATCTACACCTTTATGCATGTAGAGTGATCTGAACTAACTGAGGGACTTTGATCTGCCATATGAAAGAGTTGTCTGCTCGGAGCCATTCCACCAAATGAATTTATTCAGGTGGTTAAGCCAAGCTTGGTGTGAAAAGAAGTAGGTTGATCCACTACATACTAGATTATCTGATAAACCATTGTCTGTGCTGGCACTGCTTGTCTGAGCTGGCACTGTTTGTCAGTGCTGGCACTGTTTGTCAGTGCTGGCACTGTTTGTCAGTGCTGGCACTGTTTGTCAGTGCTGGCACTGTTTGTCTGAGAGTACTGTTAACTCACTTTTGGCCTTCCTTCTTTTGCTTGATTAGATTTCATCATTCAAATCACCTGCTTTGATTCATTTTCTAGAAGGGCCTTCACATATTCTGTCCTGCCTGTGCCCCCTTCATTATGAAGGGGTGGGACATAAATGTGGTTCTAACGTTCGTGATATGTGCTGCTTTCGAGCCCCTTCACAGTTGTACTCTGAGTCTCTTGACTCTGAAGACCATGTTTCTCATTGCCATCACTTCTGCTCTTCGCGAGCTGCAGATGATGGCGGTTTAGCCTTCCTTTACTAACTTTTTTCCAGACAAAGTGTTGCATAAACATGTGCTTCCTTTCTCTTGAAAGAGGTGCCATCTTTCCATGTGGGGTGGTCCGTCACGCTTCCTATGTCCTTTTCTCTGACCCATTCATCTAAAGAGGAAGATAGGGTACAGCAGTTGGATCAACAGTATGCCCTTAGTTTACACGTTAGTAGGACTAAGGAGTACTGGGTAATGATCAGAAGTTTGTCTGGTTTGCTGATGAGAAAAAAGGAAAGACAGTCTAGAAATGGACCAGGTCTCTGCATCAACTGTGTTATGCCCTGGCCAAAATGGATCCTCTAGAGGGCCTTCTGGCTCTTTCCACCAGCGCAAGGGCTGCAGCTCCTGCTTTAGATTGGTGTGTTCAGGTTTTGGACATCAGCCTGTCTTCCACATGGGTACATGTTCATGTTTTTTCCAGGCACTGCATTGATTCACAAGTCTGCATAGAGGATCATATTGCTCGCTCAGTCCTGTAGGACATCCTGGTTTAAAGTTCACTGGGTATTGCTTCAGTATTGATTCAAGAGGTAAGGAATCTGTGCTTAGCAGTATCCGCCTCAAATTGATTCACTTACCTCTGTTAACCCTCTTTCTGATCTAACCACAATTTCCTGATTGCCCACCCACCTCTCCATTCTTTGAAGTTTTGGGTATTAATCAGGTCCCAAGTCACCTTTCACATACTAGCAATAAAAAATCAATTCTGCTAGTTGTGCTCCACGTTCATGAGCATTGAATGGTCTAATTATTAAACAAATATCATCGGACATGTGTGGCATCTTTATGCCACCTATCGGCACAGAGGAGCCATTGCTAGAGTTTCTAGATCCAGTCTGGCAGCTGGGGAGATTGACATGGTGAGAAATCTGTAGTTAGATAAAACATCCACCAGAAAGAGTGCCACTGAAGTAAATTACTAATAGTTTGGGTCCCAAGTGTAGTATCCCATTCTGTAGTTACAAGACTAATCAGTAGTTATTAATACATTTCTATCTGAAAGAAACAGGTTAGTATTAGATTCCTTACCTTAGAATATCCCCAGGCGTCAGTCTGGATCCGGAAACTTTTGCGTAGCAGTACCCCTGCGCGTCGGTAGGCGTCGTCTGCAGGCGTCCCCTGCGGCTCCGCGTCCGTCGTCGGCGTCGTGCGCCGTGATGACGTCGCTGGAGTATATAGACGCCGCCTCCGCGCGCTGACGTCAGTTCTTCTTTTTTCCGCGCCAGTTAGCGCAGATCCGAAGAGCAGTACTCCGGTCTTTTGACCAAAGTTTTTTGATAACTCTAACTCTTAAGGTGCCGGTAGGATTCCCGGTTTTAAGAACTGTGACGGGTGTGATCGCACGATGTCGGTCACCGACCACCATCGACTCTGCCTCCGGTGCCTGGGCGCGGACCACGACGTGGAGTCCTGCGTCGACTGCCGGGCCTTGACGACTAAGGCTAGACGGGAGCGGTCCCGCAAGCTTCTCGAGCTCCGGGTGTCGGCCCCGCGTCGAGAGCGGTCCCGGTCCGGCCGGAGGTCGAGGGAGCGGTCGAGAGAACGGTCGCGGAGCCGCCACGAGCGCTCCGGAAGTCGTCACCATTCCTCCGGTTCCTCAGGTAAGAAACACAAGAAGTCGGGGCGTCGTCATCGCACCCCCGACTCCCCCCGACGCTCGCGCGATGCGGCCGGGGGTTCGGGTAGCCGCGGCCCCGCGTGGGTCGCCGACGCTGCCTGCCCCATACCCGTCGGTCCCTGGGCACGGCGCGTCGCGCGAGGAGATAGAGGAGTTCCTCATGGCCATGAGGGCGCTGTCTCCTCCGACGGGGCCTACGGCGCCTGCGGGCCTGGTGGTCCCGTCCGGGGGCCCGAGCGGTTCGGGTGCTCCTGCCCCGACGCCGTCGGGTGCTCCGGCCCCGACGCCGCTGGGCCCTTCGGGGTCGACGCCGGCTGGTCCTCCGGCCTCTCCGGCGCCGATTCCATCGGGGCAACCCATGGTGCCGCCTCCGCGCGGCGCCGCGGCGCCGCAACTCCGTCGCCGGCTCCCGACGCCGAGTCCGGCGCCGATGGGGCCCATTGGCCCCGTGGAGCCGGTCTACATCGTTGACTCAGAATATGGTGAGGATGAAGATTATGGAGAGGGTTGGAAGGGGTCTGAGGACCCTCTGTCACGCGAGTGTCAGTACGACGTGGACTGGACAGGTGACTTGGGTGAGGCCAGTGGTCTGGATGATTCTCCTAACCCTGGTTTTGTCTCGCCTCCTACTGTGGCTTCGGAGGCTGGGGCTGCTTATTCAGTGGTGTTGATGAGGGCTGCCAAGGCTTTACGCCTTGAGCTCCCCGTCGCTAAAGTGAGGCCTAACATCCTCACCGAGGTCTTCAAACCGCAGTCATGCCCACAGGAGCCTCTGCTGCCGTTCAATGAAGCCTTGACAGACGTTCTTTTGGGCACGTGGTCCAGGCCCGCTTCAGGTTCGCCTGTTGATAGGAACGTGGCCAGACGCCACCGTCCGTGTCCGGACGACCCTAAGTTCCTGTCCACCCATCCCACCCCTGAGAGTCTGGTGATCCAGGCCTCCACTTCCCAAACCGCATTCCCGTCGGCCCCGCCTGACCGGGAATCAAAGAGGTACGACCAGTATGGCAAGAAGGTCTTCTCGTCCCTGAGTCTGGGACTGCGGTATTGCAACACCGCATGCCTCTTGGGCCGCTACACCCACTCTGTGTGGGATACGGTCGCGGAGTGTCTGCCGCAATGCCCGCAGGAGGTACGGGACAAGCTCGGCCAGGCTATGATTGAAGGCCGAGACGCGGCGAGATATTCCATCAGGTGTGGCCTTGATACGACCGACTCGCTGGGCAGAGCGATGTCCACGACGGTGGCGATTCGTCGCCACGCCTGGCTGAGATCCGCCAACTTTTCGACGGATGTCCAAAATACTTTGATGGACATGCCGTTCGATGGCAGTCGCCTGTTTGGCGACAAAGCGGACCACGCGCTTGAGCGCTTCAAGGACTACAGGGTCACGGCTAAGTCCTTGGGTCTCTCGACCCAGCACCAGCAAACGGGTTCGTTTCGCTCCTTTCGTGGCCACGGAAGGGGCGGTCCAACACGTGCTGCCAGCCACGCACCGCAGAATACTTCTCAACGCGGTGGCGGCCGTGGATTCCGCCGTGGAGGCGGTCGGGGACAACGGCGGGGTCAGACCACACCTCTCCCCGCAGCATCAGCCTCCAAATCCTCCTAGTCCGAGCTTTCAGGCCCATGTGACGCCAGTGGGTGGCAGGGTTCGCCATCACCACTCCCGCTGGCGCACTATCACATCGGACAGGTGGGTGCGGCAGCTCGTCCGAAGGGGCTACTCCCCCCCCTTCGAGACCACTCCTCCAGCCATGCCTCCGCAGAACCACCGTGTGTCGGGGGACCACTTGACACTTCTGCAGGAGGAAGTTACGGCCCTCTTGGCCAAGGGGGCCATCGAGCGCGTTCCTGGGCCAGAAGTAGGGTGTGGTTGCTATTCCCACTACTTTCTGGTACCCAAGAAGGACAAGGGGTCCTGCGTCCTATCTTGGATCTACGGAACGTCAACGGCTTCCTCCGGAAGGAGAAGTTCAAGATGTTGACTTTGGCTCAGGTCTTGGCTGCTCTAGACCCGCAAGACTGGATGGTGGCGTTGGACTTGCAGGATGCGTATTTTCACATCCCCGTCCTGCCGGCCCACCGGCGTTACCTGCGGTTCATGGTAGGCCTCGAGCACTTTCAGTTTATCGTGCTCCCATTCGGCCTTGCCAGCGCCCCACGGGTGTTCACGAAAGTGATGGCGGTGGTCGCAGCTCATCTGCGCCGGTTAGGGGTTTCAGTCTTCCCCTACCTCGACGACTGGTTGTTGAAGGCGGGCTCGCCCCAGACAGTCGTCCACCACCTTCAGATGACGGCAGACCTCCTGCCCGAGCTGGGGTTTTCCATCAATGTGCCGAAATCACACCTGTGTCCCTCTCAAAAGCTCCTTTTCATCGGAGCGGTTCTCGACTCGGCGCAGTTTCGGGTTTATCCTCCGGAACGGCGGGTCCGGGATATACAGGCTTTGATTCCCATCTTTCAGCCGTTATCCCGGGTTTCGGTCAGGTTGACGCTGCGGCTGCTGGGGCTGATGGCTTCCTGCATCCTTCTGGTGCATCACGCCCAGTGGCGGATGCGGGCTCTGCAGTGGGACCTGAAGTTTCAGTGGGCCCAGCATCAGGGCAACCTATCCGACCATGTCCTGATCTCGGAGGGCGCTGCGAGACAGTTGCAGTGGTGGCTTACGGACCGCGATTGGGTCAGAGGCAGATCCCTCTCCCTTCCCCAACCGGAGCACGTAGTTGTGACGGACGCGTCCCTCCAGGGCTGGGGAGGCCACTTGGGAGAGGCGGAGATCAGAGGCATCTGGTCTCCGGCGGAGTCCCGGCTCCATATCAACATGTTGGAGCTGCGGGCGATTCGCCTAGCACTGAAGGCATTCCTCCCCTTTGTCAACGGGAGTGTAGTGCAGGTGTTCACGGACAACACCACCGCCATGTGGTACTGCAACAAGCAGGGCGGAGTGGGGTCGTGGACCCTTTGCCAGGAGGCCCTGCGTCTCTGGCAATGGCTGGAACGTCAGGGCGTGACTCTGACGGTTCAACACCTGGCAGGTTCTCTGAACGCCAGGGCGGACGAACTCAGCCGTCGGTGCTCGGTGGATCACGAATGGCGTCTGAACTCGGACGTGGCGAAAGGCCTCTTTCTGCAATGGGGAGAGCCTTGGTTAGATCTATTCGCCACAGAAGAGAACGCGCAATGTCATCAGTTCTGCACGTTGGAGTTTCCAAGACGGCACTCGCACGGCGACGCCTTTCGGCGCGAGTGGAGTTGCGGTCTGTTGTACGCCTTTCCGCCTATACCACTTCTGCCCAGAGTGCTGAAGAAGATCAGGCGCGACCGGGCCCAAGTTATCCTTGTGGCTCCGGACTGGGCTCGAAGGTACTGGTATCCCGAGCTACTCAGCATGTCAGTCGGTCCTTCGATCCGCCTGCCCCTTCAGGAGGACCTTCTGTCGCAGCAGCAGGGGACGATCCTCCACCCGAACCTGTCCAGTCTCCACCTCCATGCGTGGAGATTGAGCGGCGACAGTTGAGGCCATTTGACTTGCCTCCTGAAGTCTGTAATGTGATTCTGGCAGCCAGGCGTCCCTCCACAAAGTCGGTATACGCCTGCCGGTGGAACAGATTTGTGGCATGGTGCACAGCAAAGGCTGTGGATCCCCTTTCTGCCCCTCTCTCCGAGGTTCTCCTCTTTCTTCTCTCTCTTGCCCAGCAGGGCTCTGCTCTGGGCACTATCAAGGGCTACCTTTCTGCCCTTTCCGCCTTCTTGAGGCTACCTGATCAGCCATCTTTGTTCAAGTCCCCTATTGTAACGAGATTCTTGAAGGGCATCACGCACATGTATCCACCTGTTCCGTTCGTGATGCCTCAGTGGGACTTGAACCTGGTTCTGACTTTCTTGATGTGCGCTCCCTTTGAGCCGCTTCATTCCTGTCCTCTCCGTCTCCTGACTTTAAAGACGGCCTTCCTGGTTGCTATCACCTCTGCCAGGAGAGTGAGTGAGCTCCAGACTCTTTCTGTCAAACCTCCTTTCATGTCCATTCATCCAGACAAGGTGGTTCTGAGGACTAGACCTTCTTTCCTGCCCAAAGTAGTTTCTGCTTTTCACATCGGGCAGTCCATCACCTTACCCTCCTTCTTCCCGCCTCCGCATCCTTCAAAAGATGAGGAGCGGCTCCATCGTCTGGACCCAAAACGTGCGCTTTCATTTTATATGGATCGCACACGCCAGTTCCGGGTGGATGACCAACTGTTTGTTGGCTACGTGGGTGAGAAGAAGGGAAGGGCGGTACAGAAACAGACCATCTCTCGGTGGGTCGTCCTGTGCATCAAAGCGTGCTACTCTTTGGCTCGGAAGGAGCCTCCTGTTGGGCTGAGAGCCCATTCCACTCGGGCCACGGCGGCTACTACTGCCCTGAACCGGGGAGTCCCTTTGCAGGACATTTGCCAGGCGGCTACGTGGGCCTCGCTGCACACCTTTGCGAGGCACTACTGCCTGGACAGTCAAGTCCGGAGGGATGGCTTCTTTGGCCGTTCGGTCCTCCAGGACTTTCTGGTGTAGGATTGTATTGGTTCGCAGACCCACCACCGGGGTTGGTATTGCTGGGGTATCTATTCTAAGGTAAGGAATCTAATACTAACCTGTTTCTTTCAGATGAACAAGTTACTTACCTTTGGTAACGATATATCTGTAAGAAACAGTAGTTAGTATTAGATTCCTTACCGCCCCACCCATCCTCCCCGTTCTGCGAACTGATACCTAGGGTTAAGGACATCCCTTTCAGGGCCCTAGTTTCTAATGGCACCAGTGTTGGTTCTCAAATGGCTCTGCGTGTTCTGGCGCGGAAAAGCTGTGTGCAAAGAACTGACGTCAGCGCGCGGAGGCGGCGTCTATATACTCCAGCGACGTCATCACGGCGCACGACGCCGACGACAGACGCGGAGCCGCAGGGGACGCCTGCAGACGACGCCTACCGACGCGCAGGGGTACTGCTACGCAAAAGTTTCCGGATCCAGACTGACGCCTGGGGATATTCTAAGGTAAGGAATCTAATACTAACTACTGTTTCTTACAGATATATCGTTACCGAAGGTAAGTAACTTGTTCTTTAAGAGCAGTATTCTTAGAAAGGGGTTTCCCAGTAATCTACGAAACTGCACAATACTTTTGAGCTGTTTGTTTTGGACTCTCAGAATCATTTTATTAATTCCTGCAAGAGGCTGTTCGGACAGGACCCCCAAAAAGTTGTCTCCCGCCATACATTGATTAGTTATGTTGGAATGAAGTGGGAAAATACAAAGTCTAGAAGACAGTGGCTTTTTAAATATAGGACAATATGGATTCGTCTATAAACAAGGTGAAAAGGAGTACTAAATATTGGTCAATGCCATGGAAATAGGGACTACAAGCAATACGTCACTGTTTAGCTCTTTTTGGATTCCATCAGAAAGTGTTGTTGGTGCACCCCAGTGACTTTAAGAACAAAATCATCGGTTTACGGATACCCCCCAACACCGGGGAGCTCAATGTGGTGCTGATATAACTTTTTGACCAATTCCAACGAGAATCCCAAGCATCAAAGTTTTGCTTTTACGTTGTTAAGTGTAGCTATATGTGTGAGCAATTGTGAAGGATGTACTTGTGACTGCAAGTCTGAGTACTCTGTAACTACATTTGTGAGTGCATGATCGAATGTTGTACATGTGTGACTGCCTGTGTTATTCAGTATTGGTTTGTGCAAAAAAGACGAACTCCATATGAGTGATGGTGTGTAGTAGCATGTCAGCCTCTTATGCATTGTCGTGTGTGGGTGTATGTCTTCTTGTTGTGACGATGTGTGTGAGTGGATTGCTGCCTAAATATGGGCGAGTGTATCTGCAAATGATGTCTTCATGTTACTGCCTTGCAGTATGGCTTGATGTGTGAGGGGGTGTACGTGAGAGATTTACTGCTTGTTGCACTGGTGTGTCTTTCCGTGACTGAATATATTATTGTGTGTATTCACGAGTGAGTTCAGATATTGGCTCTGTACCCACATGTGTATGCAAGTTTTTGCATGACTGAGCATGTGTGTGGAAATTATTATATATGATGGTGAGCATGACAATCTCACCACAGGTGGGCGGATGTAGATATGCAAGAGCGATTATATGCATGTGTCTGAGTAGAAAGTACATGGAGTGTGCTAGTGTGAGCTTGTGTGACTGCATTTATGAGATATGGTATGTATGCAACTTGTTGCCGACGTGGGTCAATGTGACGATGTACATATGAGTGTAGATGCAGGTGCCATGGTGTGTGCTCATGATGTTTCATGTGGAGTATGGCCCGCCTCATAGATAGATATGAAGCCGCCATTCATCTAAGTTAACGCATGTCTTGCTTATGAATGGATAGTAGCTAAGTGCAAGATGTGGCGAACAAGGGATTTTAGTGTTCCAGATTCAAGCACAAAATCAATGGACTCTTCCCTCTTTTATCCCACAGACGTCCAAAGAAGATCTTCTGCAGGCAGACTTTGAAGGGGCCCTCAAGTTCTTCAGAGTTCAGCTGCCCAAACGCTACAGAGCGGAAGAAAATGCCAGAAGGTTAATGGAACAGGCCTGCAACATAAAGGTAAGAAACCCCTATCTCTCTCGAATTGTTGGGAAGGGACTGCAAAGTATTGCAAAGTATTGAATAATTTCCTCCCGTTCCCGGCCAAAGTCATCGAGAAGACCGTCAACAAACAGCTGGCCGCCTTCCTCGAGACGAATGGATCCCTCGACCCCTCACAGTCCGGCTTCCGAGCGAACCACAGCACCGAGACCGCCCTCATCGCCGCCACCGACGACCTTCGAACTCTGATGGACAACGGAGAAACAGCGGCCCTCATCCTCCTGGACCTCTCCGCGGCTTTCGACACTGTCTGCCACCGCACCCTAGTACAGCGCCTCAGCAGCATCGGAATCCAGGAGAAGGCACTGGAATGGATCACCTCCTTCCTCGACGGAAGAACACAAAGAGTCCGCCTACCACCGTACAAGTCAGAGGCCACCAAAGTCATCTGCGGCGTCCCTCAAGGATCCTCACTGAGCCCCACCCTCTTCAACGTCTACATGAGCCCCCTCGCGGCCATCGCACGCCAACACAACCTCAACATAATCTCCTACGCTGACGACACCCAGCTGATCCTCTCCCTGACCAACGACCCCGCCACCGCCAGAGCCAACCTGCACGAAGGGATGAGAGACGTAGCCGAATGGATGACGACCAGCCGCCTGAAACTGAACTCAGACAAGACGGAGGTCCTCATCCTGGGCTCCACGCCCTCCGCCTGGGACGACTCCTGGTGGCCCCCCGCCCTGGGCACCGCACCCAAACCGACGGACCACGCACGCAACCTGGGCTTCATCCTGGACTCCTCCCTCTCCATGACCAGACAAGTCAACGCCGTCTCCTCGTCATGCTTCAACATCCTGCGCATGCTACGTAAGATCTTCCGGTGGATCCCCACCGAGACGAGGAAGACGGTCACCCAAGCCCTCGTCACCAGCCGACTGGACTACGGCAACGCCCTCTACGCCGGAACCACTGCCAAACTCCAGAAGAGACTCCAGCGGATCCAGAACGCCTCGGCGAGACTCATCCTCGACATCCCCCGACGCAGCCACATCTCCGGACACCTGAGAGATCTGCACTGGCTCCCGGTCAACAAGAGAATCACCTTCCGTCTCCTCACCCACGCACACAAAGCCCTACACGACCAAGGCCCGAGCTACCTCAACAACCGGATCAACTTCTACACTCCCAAGCGCCTCCTCAGATCAACCAACCACGCCCTCACCGCCGTTCCCCGCATCCGAAGAGCGACAACAGGAGGAAGATCCTTCTCCTACCTGGCCGCCAAGACCTGGAACTCACTTCCCACCAATCTGCGCCTGACCCAAGACCACCTCTCCTTCAGGAAGAAGCTCAAGACCTGGCTGTTCGAGCAGTAGCGGCACCCCCCCCCCCTCCCAGCGCCTTGAGACCCTACGGGTGAGTAGTGCGCTCTACAAATGACCTGATTGATTGATTGATTGACGTTCAGAAAGGTCCCGCTCTGTGTTCACTGAGCTGAGACTGTAAGCTAGTAAATAAAGATATGGTGGTGATTACGGTAGCCTGCTAGCCCCTTACTGGTCTTCATAACAAAGTTTAGGAAAAGTAGTGGCACTTCTTGTAGGACAGCTGAAGTATGTCAGTGTTGTGCAGTACCCCAGGCTGCAGTAGGATACCTGAAAAGAAGTAGTTCTTACAGTAGGAGACTTGAGATCATCAATAATGTGCCCTACTGACTGTGTCTACAAATTGTACGGCGAAGAGTGCTTGTTATAGAAAAGGTAAGCATGATCAATTAGTCGTGTGATCCTCTGTGTTGTTGTAGATTGCGGGATCCACCTGTGTAAATGTTAAAACAGTCTCGAATCGTTAGTGGTGGGTGTTCCGTGCCAGAACAAGGGATGCCGGGAATCATGCTGTGTGTTACTTAGTTCTGAAAAGAAAAAGGGAGGAATTGCTATGGTCATGTCTCCACTTGCACGGGCCAGCAACGCAAGGCAACTTATGATTTAACTTTCCGGTGGTCTCCAACCGCGAATGAACTATTAGACACAGTGCTGGCTTTGCTCATGTGCAAATCCTGCCTTACATAGATCCGCAGGTTTTAAAATTTAAATTCAACGCTGTTGGAATGACAAAATTGGTGGTTTATTTTCAACTGGAAACTGTGGGAACTAATGGAAGGAAGCACATGAATTATCAAAATAATATGTGTGTGAAAGATAATTGTGGGTAACCTCGAAGCAAGGGCTGGCTGTGCCTGGGGTTTGTTTTTGGAATGACACTGTTGGGAGTTGTTCTGGCCCATGCTCTGTATGAGATGTGTGGCCCTTCACCATTCTCTGGAATCCTGGGCTGCAAAGTTTTGCTCTTAACCATCTTGTGTAAAGTGTCCTTTTGGCGGTGTTTCTCCTACTTGTTTTCCATTATGAAAAACTCCATTTGTTCTTGGAAACGGGTGTCACTTGTTTTTAAATCCAGTTTGGGTCTGTAAGTTCTGTGCCCTCATTTTAAGGGAGCCCTCCTTAATTCTGAAGTGCATTTCTTCAATTTTGCTACGGCTTGGTGCAGCTGACAGCGTATTATATTTTACAGACTCTCAGGGCTGTGATCGTCTCACTGGGGCAATCGGGGTAAGCAGAATTTGGAGTAGCATTTGAACTACTTTGTGAGACTGGAGAAAAGTGTGTGGGGGTAATGGCAAAATGCTACCCTTTTGTGTCCATTCCACTTCACAAATACCTTAAGCAGGACATACTTGCAAGAGTGACTAATGATTTAACATACATTAGGTGCTGTTTTTAACTTGTCAACTATTAACAGTAATAATGAAATATTAATAACTTTTCGAGCACCAAAACTTTTCTCAGGAGAAGCCTACTGCAGACACTGTCCACTGTCACCACCAGTGCCACCCGCATTGTTTCACAATAATTCAAAAATATGTTGTCATTAGTTTCAAATAATCAGCATTATGTAGTAATGGATAGATCCCCAGTTGTACTCTCTCTGGTGTAACTAGCTTCTCCTGCCAGTCATTTAAGAGCTTATTTTGGTTCTTGCTAGGATCCTAAACCTAAATCCAGGGCAGCGGTGCCAGTCTTCAAACAAGAACCTGCAAGTGGGAGGAGGAGCTTGGCGGGCATCCGTGATGGCCGCGTGAGCACAGCGCTCCCCGGACCCCCGCCGCTCCCGGCATAATATCCTGCATGAATCCTGATTTTTCGCGAGGATTTGTATAGAGGACGTTGGGCTGATCTACCTGGACTTTTCAGAACTTTATTTTGACACCGGGTGCCTGAGTTATGGTGAATTGAACTTTTGGGCTCCGCCCTTGAGGTGCGCCCGGGACTGGGTGAGGTTCGGTGGCCGTCTTGGAGTTGAACAACAACGGCAGGGGGATTGGACTTGTGGGTCCCCTTCTTAAGTTTCGGTTTCGATTCTGCCTCTGACTGGGACATCGGTGAGAGGGTCGGGCCAGAGCTGGTTCCAGGACACGCGTCGGCTGTCGGGCCTTTGGCTGGACTATTCTTCTATTTGGCTGCCCCTCTCCTAGTGCTACCCTTGTTGTGGTCCTTTGGTCCCGAGGCCTCCATTCCTGGTGCCCGGTCCGTTGACCCTGGTGAATCTCCTTGTGACGCATCTCCAAAATGGCGGGCAGAGGGGACCGGGAGACGCGCAAGACGAAGACACCTCTGCGCGGGGGTCCGGTCCAATCTAATGTTATGGACCGTTATACCCATTCTAAGGGGTCCCCCGGAGCTGCCCTGCCCGGTCCCAGTGCGTCTGACCACGTCGTGGATGCGTCGACGGAGCCTTCCTTGCAAGACATCATGGGCGCCATTTCTGGCATGAAGGAGTCAATAGGCCAACAGTACGAAACCTTGGCCCACAAAATTGACACCGTGGCAATCGAGGTAAACCTAATTCGAGCCGATCTCTCCAAAACGAACGAAAAGGTGAAGTCGTTGGATATCAAATCATCCAGCCTCACGGCGGACGTCTCTGAGATACAGACGGAGATTGGCAATCTCCGTAGGGTGAACGATTTCATGACCCGGCGCTTGGAAGATTTTGAGAACAGGGCACGTCGCTGTAATGTTCGCGTGGTTGGTGTACCGGAGAACCCAGAACCCCACTCGGTTGATCTCCTGGTTGAAGACCTGATCCAGAACCACCTTTCCCCGTCTGGCCTTAGTAAATTTTTCGCAGTGGAGCGTGCACATCGTGTTCCGGGGGGCCAGGGTAAACCAGGCGCCCCGCCGAGACCTATTGTTGCAAAGCTTTTCCACTATAGAGATCGAGACGCTATCCTACAGGCGTCGCGGGTGAAGGGCCCGGTGGCCTTTGAGAATGCCACGGTAAACTTTTATCCGGACTTTTCCCAACAGGTCCAGAAGCAGCGGATGGGATTTCGTGGTGCCAAGAAGCGCCTTAGGGACATGGGGATGCGTTACGCTATGCTCTTTCCGACCAGGCTGCGGGTTGAGTATAATGACCGAACTTTCTTCTTTGATCGGCCTGACGCTGTGAATGACTGGCTGGACTCCTTGCCTAGCCGACCTCCTGAGACTGAGTCCGATGCCCACCCGGGCGGTGCTGAAGGTGGTGTAGAGAGCTGAACATTTCGTTTATGCCTGGTGCCTTGTTTTGAATAACTCTTCCAGGAGTGTATGCCTATGTTCCTCTATTGCTTATGTGATTTGCTGTATGTTCTTTTTCTCGTCATTGGTCTTGATCGGGGTGGCGGGTGGGACGGAGCCTTTCCTCCTCCGGGGTCTTTGTGTAGAATAGGGGTTCTTGGGCGACAGGCACACTGCAGGTTGGGGTGGCTTTTTAGCTTTTTGCAGGGGTGCAGGGTGGGGGGTGTTGTCTTGTTGTTTGGGGGGTGGGTGGTTCGGGAGTTCGTTGTTTGTGTGTTCTGTTTTCAAGGCGACTTTATCCTGTATTTGAAGAAGTCTCTGGTGTCATGCTCATTGGTGGGGGGTTTTGGCTTTGTTGGGTGGGATGGGGGGTAGCGGGTTGAGATTTGTTTCGTGGAACGTTAACGGTCTGGGAGATCGTATCAAACGAAGTGTGGTGTTGAAATGTATACGACGTTTATCTCCTGATGTTGTTTTCCTGCAGGAGACTCATTTGGTAGGCAATGTCTGTCATGCAATGAATAGGTGGGGCTATCGCCTCGTAGCACATTCGGGGTTTACCTCGGGTTCTAGGGGTGTGGGTATCCTTGTTCGGGCGTCCCTCCCCCTGGCTATTGATGATGTGATTCAGGATGATCGGGGGCGCTATGCGGTCCTTGTGGGTCGCTATGAGGGTCGTGCCCTCTCCTTATTTACTGTTCATGTGCCCCCCGGCTTGCAGACTTCTACCTTTTCAGATTTGGGCCGTGTCTTGTTGGACCTCCCAGATAGTACTCTCTTTCTGGCTGGTGATTTTAATTCGGTCTTCTCCGGTCTCCACGATCGTCACCCCCCTAGAGATACTCCTGCGGCCCAACAGTGGTTGGGTGGATTTTTGGATACCTTTGGCTTGGTGGATTGCTGGAGGCTTTTGCATCCTACTCAGCTTCAATACACCTTTCATTCTGGGGCCCATGGGAGTCTGTCTAGGCTGGATTATTTCCTGATGCCTGCGGCTCAGTCGCCTGCGGTGCGTGAGATTGTACACCTACCCAGGGGTATCTCTGACCACTCTCCGCTCTGGCTTCGTTTTGAGGTTGGAGTTGAGGCGGTGGGCCGGGTGGCACCCATCAATCCGTGGTACCTTACCTCCCCCGAGACCCGCAGCCTTTTGCTTAAGTCTTTGGACGCGTATTTTCTGGATAACGAGGGGTCGGTTTCCTCAGCTGTGTCCCTATGGGAGGCCTTTAAGACGGTGATTCGTGGGCAGGCCCTTTCCCTTATTGTTGAAGCTAAGAGGGCGAGAAATAGGGAGGTGGTGGATCTTGAGGGAGAGATTTCTGCATTGGAGGATGCTTTGGAATCTGGTGTCACGTCTGTGAAACTCCACGCCCTGGGTCTGAAACAATTTGCCTATAAGTCCATGGTCACGGATGCTGCTAAAGTGATGTTTCGGGAGCAACAGGGTCGTTTGTATGATGTGGGTGACAAAGCGGGTAAATTGTTGGCGTGGCTGGATAAGAAGGAGAGAGCTAATCGTGTGGTACCCGTGATTCAGTCTTTGAGTGGTGAGAGTGTGACGGACCCGATTGGAATAGTTCACCGTTTTGCTGAGTACTTCCGTGTGGTGTATACCCCTGTGTCTGTGAGAGATGTGGCTGACTCTCGCCTTCTATTGCGTGATATAGCTCTGCCCGTTGTTTCCGATTTGGATCGTGCAGCGTTGGATTCCCCCTTTACTGTTGATGAGATAGCTACTGCCATCCGTTCACTCCGTTCGGGCAAAGCATTGGGCCCGAACGGGTTGCCAATTGAACTGTACAAGTTGCGTCCCGACAGGGTGGCGCCATATCTTCGCGCCATGTTTCTGGAGTTCCGGGAACGGGGTATTCTCCCTTATGATCAGCGACTGGCCACCATAGTTGTCATCCCCAAGGATGGTAAACCGCTGGACCTTTGTTCATCCTATAGGCCCATATCCCTGCTAAATGTTGAACCCAAGGTATTGGCGAAACTCCTGGCGTCCCGCCTCCTGACAGTCATTGGTGGCTTGGTCCATCCAGATCAATCCGGATTTATCCCGCATCGCAACACGGCTCTGAACCTACGTCGTCTTCACGGCGTGATTGCGAGGGCGGGGCTTCTGACGGAGCCGGCCATTTTGGCATCGTTGGATGCCTCAATGGCTTTTGACACTGTGGAGTGGCCTTATCTTTGGGCGGCTCTTGAGAAATTTGGTTTTGGGCCTGAGTTTATTGGTTGGATCAAGTTATTATATGCGGAACCTCTGGCACAAGTAGTGGTAAATGGTAGAGTTTCGGCCCCTTTCACCCTTGGTAGGGGTACCCGTCAGGGATGCCCCTTGTCTCCGTTGCTTTTTGCACTCGCCTTGGAGCCATTGGCTGCTTGGCTTCGGTGGGAACCTTCGCTCAAGGGGATTCGCTGGTCTCCGGACTTTGAGGACCGCGTTTCGCTTTACGCGGACGACATTCTTTTATATCTCACCTCCCCGCGTAAATCTCTGTCTGTTTTATTTGACGTTCTTACTTCATTTGGTGCCAACTCAGGCCTCGTTGTTAACTGGGCCAAGTCCTGCGTTTATGTTCTTTCGGGTGTTTTACCCCCATTGCCGAGCAGACTTCCTATCCAGGTGGTCCAGTCTGGCTTCAAATATTTAGGGATTTTTATTACGTTGGACTCCTCGCTCCGATTTGAGCGTAATCTCCTCCCCCCGTTGCTTAGATTGCGACTGGACGTGGCCCGTTGGCGTAAGCTTCCTTTGTCTCCTCTGGGCAGGGCGGCCCTGTTTAAAATGATGTCCTTGCCGCGGTTCCTCTACGCGCTCCAGAACTCCTATGACACTATCCCCAAGACCTATTTCCGAGAGATCGAAAGTCTTCAAAGGCAATTGATTTGGGACGGGCGTCCGCGTATTGCCCTCGCAAAACTCACCACCCCTTGGTACGACGGGGGCATGGCGCTCCCCGATATCAAGCGATATTATTGGGCTTCCCAGTTGTCTGCTATTAATCACGTGATGTTTTCACCGGGTCGAAATCCTGCATTCGAGATGGACAGACTCCAGCTGCCGGGTGGGGACTTTAATAGAGCGCTTTATTCTCGATCAGCCGGGCGCCATCTTGTGGGCCCGTCCAGGATTGCAGTAACTGTGTGGCGAGCCGCGAATGTGAGTTTGGGGTGGGAGGATCGAATGACGCTGGCGACGCCGCTTTATGCCTCGGAACGTCTGGGGTGTCTCTGGTCTACTAAGGGCTTCGACCGCTGGGATATGATTGGGATATGTAAGGTGGGTGATGTATGTTCGAAAGGTAGTGTGAAGTCGTTCCAGACCCTCCAGGCGGAATATGGTTTGAATGGTAGGGAATTTTTTCGTTATCTGCAGGTCCGGCACGCCCTCGCCTCAGTCTTGACTCCTGATAGGGCCCTGCCCGAGTCTTCTCCCCTCGAAGATCGTGTCCTTGATGGGCACCTGCCTGATAGCACTATTTCCCTGATCTATAAGAAGCTGATCAATAATCGGGCGGACTTATTGGTCCGACTTCGGGAGGCTTGGGTTGGCGATGGGTTGGAACTGGACGACGAGGATTGGCAATCGGCACTCTCTTCTCCCAAGGAGGTAGCCATTCCTGCCCGTCTTCGTTTGGTTCAACTTAAAATCCTTCATCGAGTGTATGTCACTGGTCCGCGTCTGGTGACGATGGGCTTTTCCTTGGATGGGTTATGTAAGCGTGGTTGTGGGTCGAGTGCAACCTTTTTACACATTCTTTGGGAGTGCCCGGTTGTGGCGGCTTACTGGACTGCTGTGCTTGAGGTGATGACTGCTGTGACTGATGTGGCCCTGCGGCCGGAGCCTCGACGATGTCTATTGAATGTGTGGGAGCCCACCGACTACTCTGTGGCCCAGACCAGATGGGCTACCTTGGGTTACATGATTGCGAAACGGGATATTGCGCAACTCTGGGGCGCTTCCAGGCCCCCTGAGGTCTCGAAATGGGAGGACAACATGGACTGGTCCATGTTTCGTGAGAAGACTGTTTATGTGGCCAGGGGCAGACCCAGGGCGTGGACGAAGATTTGGGGCCAGTGGAATGAATATCGTGGGGAGATCTGTGCCCCTCCCCTTGTAGGCACTACTGATGTTGTCCTATCTCCCTAGGCGAGCGTTCCCGGAACCCTTTCATACTGTTTTTTTGAATTTCCGATTCTCCCCGCTGCTCCCCCCCCCCCCCCCCCCCCGACCTTGTTGGAGCCTCCGGGCTCTTGCTATGTTCTCCTGATTGTAGACCATCCCCTCCGTTCTTTGGGCTGACCTTGATTACCATGCATTCGCCTTTTTAATGTTTGTTTTTCTTTTTGTATAAAATAAAAATTCAATATGCTCTGTGATATGTTGGGAGTAATGCTTTGTGCTGTATTTGTGCCTGACCACGGGTGTACATTTCTAATTCATGCCTTGTGCCTTATTATTAGCGGCCAGCCCGTGAGGTTGTAGGCCCATTCTTGTATTTTTCTATGCTTGCTCAAATAAAGGTTTTTAAAAAAAAAAATTAAAAAAAAGAACCTGCAAGTGTCACCCACAATTAACAATACTGCGGCAGCAGGAGAACCTTCATGTCAAATGTGCAACTGCCTGACCACTGCACAAACCATGCATTCAGGATTTTAGACACCTCATTTAAGCTCTGGCGCTCCAAAATGTGTCCCATTGCCTAACCCTGGCAAACCCTCGCTATACTTGAACTAAGCAGTGGTTATTTGAGCTCTGACAATGCCCATGTGCAAGGTTTTGCAGACGTCATGTCAGAAAGCCTCCTTGAAGTTAACTTTTTGTTCAACGGTGCCAGCTCGCATCGAATTGAAAGGGCTTAATACCTCCATTGCTGGAAAAGGCATAAACTAATAACACATCATATAAGAGGGGTCCGTGTGGTTGGGTTAAAACTGATGACAAAGAAGGCCTCTAGGAAAATTATATCTGAGGGGTGATTATTTTCCTTCTGTGTTGTTGTCAACAGGTGACGAAACGTGATAGTGGTGAGTGAATGTGTTAGGTCATTGACCTAACACATTCACCCCGCAGAGATCATTTTTCTTGAGGCCTTTTTTGTCTTCAGTTTTATCCCCACCACACGGACTCCTGATAAAAGGTTCTTTAGGGTACCAGTGTGGGTATTTTATTCACTCACCTCTCTTTTCTCTCCCCCCACACACCCTCACTCACAACTGCGGCGTTACTCATAAAAAAACTCAAAGAGCCCTCTCGCGGGGGCCGTAGGCGACTGCAGTGCCACCCCCACGAGGAGCAAAGCCCAGTGATGAAGCATAACACCCTCATGGGTGTGTGAGGGCACTACTTCCAAAAGGAGGAATTTTCTCACCTCCACACTATTCTGTTTCCAACCTGCACTGTGAGGTAATCACTCACAGCTTCTCCCAGCAACCATAATAGGCCAGCACTCCTTTACTTTAGGAACAGTTACCCCTGTGTGATTATTATAAACCAATAACAACAATCAACATCAAGTTTAAAAAAACCGGCTCTAAAAACTCACAAAAGAAGTTAAATAAAAAAGGAAAAATGTAGCGTTAAGCCATTGGTTTTCAATGGTTGCAGAAGGGTCAAATTAATGCGAGAGTTTCATGATATCCAAATGAAATAATTTTACATACAGTGATTCTAAAAAAAAAAAAAAAAAACCTCGGTCACACATACCAGTGCCTATCCTAAAGATCTGTCTGGAATCCAGTGTTTCTAAATGTTAAACAGAACGGTGGTGAATAGTGAATAGTATTATTCTGCTGTAAAGATAAACAGGATGAGCTGCCTAGTAAAAGAAAAAGGCAAACTAGCATTTGAAATGTCATCATATCAGTAAAACCATCAAAAATATAAACTGCCTCTGAATGACAAGCAACATGTCATGTTAGTATTGCAGTCTAACAAGAAGACTACCTGACCACCGTCACCAGTGGCGACACAGTTGGTACACTATAACCATCCACGAAATGCCACGACCTCAGTGGACTGCCATCCAAGAAATGGCAAACCACTAAGAACACATGAAAGCCAATGGTTGAAGTTAGCTGACTTTAACCCCTCTCTCTGTATAACTTCGTATCTGCACTTTGTTAGGACACCTGAGGTCTTCCAGACATGTAAAGCCGTCCACTCCTGCTGCTACAAATCAACAGCACCCTGAACTAGAGAGATAGCTGGCTGGCAGTAAATTAAATCTCATTACATATATCCTGCCATAGCTGAGGCACTGAACAGTGACCCTCTGTTCCTACAACAAAAACCTTGAATAGCGTTTTGCAAAAAAACACATGACCTCATTAATTGCAATTTACTGAATGAATCAAGCCACATAAAATCCATATTTAAAAAAAAAAATCACCTTCTGTGCCAAACAGTTTATAAAACAATATTGAGAACGGTTGTGGAAGAATGCTCTCTCTAATGCCTACTTTTATTCAAACATTCCCTGTCCATCCATTGAGAAACGGTCCAGAGCAGGGGCGTAGCCTGGTCAGTAAGATGGGTGGGTGTGAGAAAGTGCCATCTTTCTTGCACAGGTATGCCCCCACTTTATGCATTATACAACAAGTTGGGCGCATGAGAGTGGATTTAGGGGCTGTGAAAAGGGAGAGGATTGCAGATTGGTAGGTGAACTAAGTGAGGGAAGACACACTATTTTGTAAACTAACCAACATGTTTTAAGTCTTTCAAAACAGAGGGAGGAAGGGTGTGTATATGCGCGTTTTTGTCTAGGTGTATGTGAAAATTCCTGGTGAAATCTGACACCTCACCATACCCGACTGAAAATACCTGTACCCACTATTTACCAGAAAATAGATTTACTGGAGGGATATCAAATCTTCCCCCTCCTCAACATCCCCTAAGCTACGCCCCTGAGCCCTCAGATGTCTTGCCCTTCATTCCTCCTCACGGACTAATGGCCAGTACCAAAAGCACCTTTGCTGGGCCACAGATTAACCCCCATCCTAAACAGGAACAATATTGTCCAAAGTTTGGGGTATTTTCTGTGATGGAAAAACATTTCCCTTGGTGTACAATGAGGTGCCAAACTATGACAAGTCCCACTTCATGGTAACCTAAATATAAAGTAAAATGTGACAGTAACTGTGTACATGAATTTTCCACATAATATTTCCCACTGTAGCCAAGATGACAGCAGAAACCTTCCCAAATAGTTGATTTTTTGGGACAGTGCAGCTATCTGCTACCATAGAACATGGAACAGTCCGTCTTGATCTGATAGTGAAATCAGGCAGTATGTATATGATTAATCAGTAGGATTATAGTCTCACCAAGCATTGTGTTCCCAAACATAGGTCATACCAGAGAAAAGGGGAGGGTTAAGAAGTAGACCATATTTATGTTCTTGACATCATATGGGTGCCTGATAATGTCCCGGTTGAAACGGTTCCTTATTTAGAGCCTCTAGATTAGATGGGTAAATCAGACAGTAATGAAACACAGCGTTAAACAGAAGAATTACCAAATGTTGGTGCTTCTAAACGCCAGTCATACCAGAGAAAAAAAGGGAGGGGGGTCAAAAAGTTGAGCATGTTCACACTTATCATTGTATGGATACTTGATGTTACCCTGTTGGGACGGTTCCTTATTGGGACGGTCTGTCTTGATTTAATAGTGAAATCAGACAGTGTTAATATGCAGCGTTATTATCTGACCAAACTTTAGTCTTGCCAAAAAAGGGGAAAGTTAAAAAGTGGAGCGTTCTCACATTCTGGACATCCTATAGATGCCTGGTATTATCCTTGATGGTGTGCCCACTTGTTTATCAGCTGTCCGGCCCAGTGCTGCTTCGTGTCTGTCCCGAATGTTGAATTTGGAGGGGGAGAACACGTTTTTAACCCCTTCCATGCTGCCGTCGGCCATTGGCCGACGGTTGTACTACCTCGCTGGTGCTGCCGTCGGCCAATGGCCAATGCGGCCCCGCCCGTTTTGCAGAAGTGCCACACTTCCGCAAAATCGGCCGCGCAGCCGAGGGGTTAATTAACGCCGAACTTATCCGCTCCCAACTTGTGGCTAACTGCTTTCCAATAGAGGTCTCACGGTCCGTTTTAAAAATGTGTTCTCTCCGTCCAAATTCAACATTCAGGATGGGACAGACACGAAGCAGAACTGCTCCAGACAGCTGATAAGCAAGTAAGTGGCCAGTCCATCAAGGCTAATACCAGGCATCCATATAATGTCCAGAATGTGAAAACGCTCTACTTTTAACTTTCCCCTTTTATGGCAACACCGTTTGGTGAGATCATACTAACAGAGCATATCATCATTCTCTGATTTCACCATTAAATCAAGACGGACCATTCCAATAAGGAATCGTCTCAACAGGGATAACATCAGGCATCTATACGATGACAAGAGCATGAACACGCTCGATTTTTTTAAAAATCCCCCACCCCATTTTCTCTGGTATGACTGGCATTAAGAAACACTAATGTTTGGTCATTCTTCTGTTTAACGCTTCATATCATTACTGACTGATTTAACCATC
This sequence comes from Lissotriton helveticus, assembly GCF_964261635.1. NCBI lineage: Eukaryota > Metazoa > Chordata > Amphibia > Caudata > Salamandridae > Lissotriton > Lissotriton helveticus. The sequence goes on from NC_136057.1 coordinate 1,865,335,952, forward strand.
AAATCTAGACCAAACGTTCTAAATAAGGAACAGTTTCAACAGGGATATTATCAGGCATCCATACGATGTAAAGTACGTAAAAAACGCTCTTCTTATTAACTCTTCCCTTTTCTCTGGTATGACCTGTTTGAGAACACACTATTTTGTAAACTAACCAACATGTTTTAAGTCTTTCAAAACAGAGGGAGGAAGGGTGTGTATATGCGCGTTTTTGTCTAGGTGTATGTGAAAATTCCTGGTGAAATCTGACACCTCACCATACCCGACTGAAAATACCTGTACCCACTATTTACCAGAAAATAGATTTACTGGAGGGATATCAAATCTTCCCCCTCCTCAACATCCCCTAAGCTACGCCCCTGAGCCCTCAGATGTCTTGCCCTTCATTCCTCCTCACGGACTAATGGCCAGTACCAAAAGCACCTTTGCTGGGCCACAGATTAACCCCCATCCTAAACAGGAACAATATTGTCCAAAGTTTGGGGTATTTTCTGTGATGGAAAAACATTTCCCTTGGTGTACAATGAGGTGCCAAACTATGACAAGTCCCACTTCATGGTAACCTAAATATAAAGTAAAATGTGACAGTAACTGTGTACATGAATTTTCCACATAATATTTCCCACTGTAGCCAAGATGACAGCAGAAACCTTCCCAAATAGTTGATTTTTTGGGACAGTGCAGCTATCTGCTACCATAGAACATGGAACAGTCCGTCTTGATCTGATAGTGAAATCAGGCAGTATGTATATGATTAATCAGTAGGATTATAGTCTCACCAAGCATTGTGTTCCCAAACATAGGTCATACCAGAGAAAAGGGGAGGGTTAAGAAGTAGACCATATTTATGTTCTTGACATCATATGGGTGCCTGATAATGTCCCGGTTGAAACGGTTCCTTATTTAGAGCCTCTAGATTAGATGGGTAAATCAGACAGTAATGAAACACAGCGTTAAACAGAAGAATTACCAAATGTTGGTGCTTCTAAACGCCAGTCATACCAGAGAAAAAAAGGGAGGGGGGTCAAAAAGTTGAGCATGTTCACACTTATCATTGTATGGATACTTGATGTTACCCTGTTGGGACGGTTCCTTATTGGGACGGTCTGTCTTGATTTAATAGTGAAATCAGACAGTGTTAATATGCAGCGTTATTATCTCACCAAACTTTAGTCTTGCCAAAAAAGGGGAAAGTTAAAAAGTGGAGCGTTCTCACATTCTGGACATCCTATAGATGCCTGGTATTATCCTTGATGGTGTGCCCACTTGTTTATCAGCTGTCCGGCCCAGTGCTGCTTCGTGTCTGTCCCGAATGTTGAATTTGGAGGGGGAGAACACGTTTTTAACCCCTTCCATGCTGCCGTCGGCCATTGGCCGACGGTTGTACTACCTCGCTGGTGCTGCCGTCGGCCAACGGCCAATGCGGCCCCGCCCGTTTTGCAGAAGTGCCACACTTCCGCAAAATCGGCCGCGCAGCCGAGGGGTTAATTAACGCCGAACTTATCCGCTCCCAACTTGTGGCTAACTGCTTTCCAATAGAGGTCTCACGGTCCGTTTTAAAAATGTGTTCTCTCCGTCCAAATTCAACATTCAGGATGGGACAGACACGAAGCAGAACTGCTCCAGACAGCTGATAAGCAAGTAAGTGGCCAGTCCATCAAGGCTAATACCAGGCATCCATATAATGTCCAGAATGTGAAAACGCTCTACTTTTAACTTTCCCCTTTTATGGCAACACCGTTTGGTGAGATCATACTAACAGAGCATATCATCATTCTCTGATTTCACCATTAAATCAAGACGGACCATTCCAATAAGGAATCGTCTCAACAGGGATAACATCAGGCATCTATACGATGACAAGAGCATGAACACGCTCGATTTTTTAAAAATCCCCCACCCCATTTTCTCTGGTATGACTGGCATTAAGAAACACTAATGTTTGGTCATTCTTCTGTTTAACGCTTCATATCATTACTGACTGATTTAACCATCAAATCTAGACCAAACGTTCTAAATAAGGAACAGTTTCAACAGGGATATTATCAGGCATCCATACGATGTAAAGTACGTAAAAAACGCTCTTCTTATTAACTCTTCCCTTTTCTCTGGTATGACCTGTTTGAGAACACCAGCGCTTAGTGAGAATATAATCCTACTGATGAATCATATACATACTGTCTGATTTCACCATCACATCAAGACAGAACCGTTCCAGGTCTACCTGCATCCCATGGGCCACCTTGAAACTCTCCATATGGTACTTACCAGATTAACGGTTTTGTCAACATGAGAATGCCGTCCCCCTACAGAAATGAATATGTTTAATATGAGTACTTATACGTTCTATGAGGGATATCCAAAAATGTGCTACACTACACAAAGATATGAACCACTATACTCCAGTTTCCTAAATTGGGATAGGTATTAAGCCTGCCTTCATAATGCATTTTGTCACTGTTTACAGTGCACCCACTTTTATGTCAGAAATTTACTACCAGTTAAACCACATAATTTCTATTATACACTCCACACCTTTGAGCTGCAAAGAAATAGGTAGATACTTTGTGCCCAGTAGTATTGCATTGGACACCAAGGAAAACAATATGATAGAGATATGACACCATCTACATTTTATTCACTAAGAAATTCATCTTTTTGTTTCCCTTCCAGTTATAGGCTAAAGACCACACCTATAACAACAACAGGCTTGGGAATAGAAAGATTTGTAAGTTAGTATACTTACCCATACAGCCTGAGGAATATCCTCAGATTTAGGGTTCCAGTACACATGGTCCTGATGAAGATCACTGATCCATAGAGGCACACTTCGGCCGAAACATGTCAACCTGATCACTAGGTGACGCAGATCAATAACTAATCCACGCTACACTGCTCTGGTTTTAGCCTTATCCCTTTTCTCTCTTTTTAATAAATCTAACTATAGAACAGGAGATCATTTATGATGCACTTTCTAGATTATGATACTATCTTCATCCAGACAGTCTCCCACTTGGAGAACAAGACACTTAAGTGAAAAGACCCAATGATAATACTACCCACAACCTTCCACCAAAGGAGAGAATGTACGCTACTTGTAGTAAAAATGTGGTTGTGGGTCTTCAAGACAATATCTCTGGAGACTCTGACATGCATATAGATGTAGTTCACTTCCCCCTTATTTTGATTTTTGCTAGCATATGTGCTTGCAACTCTTGTAAACAGGATTCGCCAGTGCCTTTGTTCACATCATTGCTATATTAAATAAAGTTAGACCTTTTGGTTTCGCCAATGTTTGTTATTTCGGGCTGCATTACTCTCTTGACTGTACAAAGGACCAGTTGTCTAGAAATGGTTCTACGACTCCTTGGGGCTGAGCCTGGCCTTGCTTACCAAGGCTCCGGGAGTTAATATCTATCTGTACGGCCATCCTGGCTCTAGATGCAAACCTAAATTACACTACTACCATGATGAGAAGGGATTCTTAAACTAAAGAAAGGAAGGTCGTGCCCACTCGAGACTAGCTTTTGTGGGATTGAAGCAGAAATAACCGAATCCATCACAGAAGGTGATCTGAAAAAAGGGTGTGCTTTAGAAAAAGAAATAAACTAGCGTCTGGAAAAAGTTTTAAAACCTTTAAATATAGTACTTTATTTCAGATCCACGTTTATTCGTATGGAAATTACAGGACATGTACCTAAGACCATTTCCTGCCACCCTACTTTTGAGATGAGAGATTTTATCATTTTAGTTGTAAATTTAGAATAGACTGAAGCCTGACATTGATTGTCATGCCACATTGTAGCAGGTTTATGTTTAGGGTTAATAGAAAGCAATATCAGTAATATTCCCAGTTTGGGAAATTAACTAAAGCGAGTTTTCAATTCCAAATCAATTATAAAGAATTGTAAAATAATTTATGAACTCTAGGGCTCTGGTTACAAGGTTGTTAGTTATTGGTGCGGGGATACCGGCTCCGGTTTTAGGTCTCGCCTGGAATTAGCATCCGAAGGATGCGTCCAGGCTGGAGACTTATAGTTGCCTGTCTCGGGGGAAGGAAGGACAAGAGGGTGTTACGAGCTTGAAAGCCGGATTTGTGTGCGCGCACGTTCCGTCCCGCGCCGTGCCGTGCACTTCCCTACCATACTCCCAGCAAGTCAGCCTAACGCGCATGCATGCACACAGACACACACACGCGCGCACACGCACTTACACTTACTTACACACACACACACACACTCGCACACAGACACACACACGCAGGCACCCAGACAGGCAACCCCCTCTCCCCTCCTTTCTCTTACCTAACCGGGCTTCGGGCTTCTCGGGAGCCTCGCAGAGCACTCGAGCTGCTCTGCCATGCCTGCAAGATGCGGGGCTCTCCCCTTAGGCTTGGGGGTCCCGCAGTCTCCCCGCTGGTCTTCACCCGGGCCCCCTCCTGGGTCCCGGGACTTCAGGTACGACACTTCGCTGTCGCTCCGGGGCCGGGCTCGCGCTCCGACCTCAAAACGAAACTTTGAAATGTTGCGCATGCGCAGGCAGCCGCCGCCCTCCCACTCCTCCCAGCCCGGATACTGAGCTTGTTTGGGTGAGCACTTCTTCTGTGTGTTCCACGCTCGAGAGAAGCAAATCACCAAACAAATTAAGGGTTGTAATCTACAACAGTGGCAAGCTCCCTCGTTTCTTTTTCAAGCTGTGCTGTGATGTTTCGTGCTGTTCTTGCCCTACAAAAGCAGCCATTTAGATCATCATCCACAGAAGGCTAGCTTTTCAGTGTAATGTTACAGTGCCTTCTGCCCTCCAGGTTACACTCGTTAGGACGGTTAACCCCGTGAATTTTCCTTTGTGCAACTTTTGAATAGTTCCTGCCATTTGTGTCCCTAAACCGAGCCCTGGGGGAAAGCTATTAGGGAAAGTGGATTTTTTTGCGCGGTAAAAGAACAAATATGGCACAGAACTTCCATAGAGACGGTTTGCCAGGCTCCAGCGGCCTCGGCTGATTAGAGTCAGCCTGGAAGGGGGGGCGAGGGTCGAAAAAAATGAACATGTAGGAAGTCATTCGCGGAGTGAATCACCTTTCCAAGCAGCACACCAGCCCCCCCGCCGCCTGAGCCGCAGGAGTTCAGATTTCACTGAACCTGCTTCCAGCCCGTCTCCGCCCTCATGTTTACATTTTCCCTGGCTTTCTTGCGTTTGGCAGATTTCAAAGTCCCACCAGAGCTCGGCACGGCCAGCAGCAGCTTCCCTCCGAGGGCGGCGGGGAGCGCACCAGTTAGTCAGTCTGCCTCCCTCCCTCCCTCCCCATTGGACCCTCGCGCCGGGCACGTCCTTGCACATCTGCTTTCTGTCCAGTGTTTCTTGTAGGCTGAGGAGGCCGCCGCGCAGTGCCTTCGCTTCTCTGGGAAGGTAGGTGGCTACCATGGTGGACTGAGACAAGGGGCGGGGGGCGCGGATCTGAACACGCCGGGTTAACGTGGATGCAATGCAGCCACTAGGCGCTAGGTCTCACAGAAACTAGAAAAAAAACGTGCATCTTATTCGTGACACCAAGTTGCACGAATGTTTGACGCTCTGTTGCTTGCACGTGTGCAATTTAAAAAGGCGACAGCCTCTGATTTTCTAGCAATGCGCTTTCCCGGACTTGGTGTTTGCAGCTGCTACCTAGGCTGCCCGTGGCACGAGCGCAGGCAGGGGCTAACGCTCGCGAGGGGGAGAAATGTCACAGCTATCCGGAAGGAATGCAGCCCGGGGCTTGTCCGGAGCTGCCCGAGAGGGGCGTTTATTTGTACAATTGGAAGGTAATCCGCCGCCTGAGCCAGTGCCATGGTGCCCACGGTAGGTGTTTTGGCTTGATCTGAACTTTACTTTTTTTTCGCCTGGTAGTTGTGCAGACCGGCCTTGGTTTCCCTGGCTTGTTTACCTAGCTGGCTTTGGTTTGCCTCCGTGTTTTCACAAGTGGTGAGCATTTTTGTGCGATGTGTTAAGTAGTCAGCATTATGTACAGATATGAAATGTTACAATAAGCTTTTGGACAATAACGATTTGCCCTCGTTGACCGCTATTATTGTTTTTGCTGTCTGTAGCTCTCTTTGAATCTGAGCCGTGTTCTTTCTGTACTCTTTTGACAGAGGCATGTTGTTGGAAAATATTCCCGTGTGCCCTGTTCATCCCCATATTGTGCAAACGCACAATAAATGATACGATTGATCTCAAAGGAAAATGCGATCTGAGAGCATTTCTTTTTGGTAATTTGCCCACTGATTATTTGTATCTTCACTTTCATAAATGTAATGTCCGCCCCACTGGCCCCGCCCCGGCCCGCCCCCTCCACCCGTCTCGGCCGCTATGGCGGATCCAGGGAATGGCTCCTCTCCGCGCTCCGGATCCTCGCCCTTCCTGGGGATGCAGCTGGCCTCGCCACCCACCTTCAGGTACCGATGCCCCCCAGCCTCACCTGCCCCGGGGTAGGATCGAAAGGCATGAGGTGTAATCGGGACCACGCAGCCTTGTTGGCACGTTAACCCACTGAGCTGACGTGCCTGTTGCACACGGATCTCTAAACAGGCACGCCAACCCTCTAAGCTGTTTTAGTGGAACTGGACCCGGATGCGTACGCACACATCTCCATGGCAGGCACATTAATCCACGGAGCTGTCTTGCTGACATTCGATAAAACACGACACACGCACCGGGCGTCTCTGCGCCAGGCACATTAACCCGCTGGGCTTTCTTGTCGGCTATAATCACTAGCAGCGGTGCTGTGCCCAGCATCTGGCCAGGCCTCTTTGGTGGGAATGTTCACCTAGCCGAGTTTATCGATGAGAACTTCCCATGACAGCGCCTCTGCCTGCAACATGTTTCAGCGTCTCCCGCACTGCACCCTGCCCCCTCTCCCCCAGGACAGCGGGGTAATTACCCCCGCAGCGAAATGGCTAAGCTATTAGCATTGTAAATGTTTAAAAACAAAAACATAAATAAAAGGCATTGCCATTTACAATGCCAATAGCTCTAACTTTAATAATGCGAGACCTATTGCATTGCAAATGCTTGTTATCTTGTTTAATGTTACTGGTGCTTGTGTAAAGTGCTCCAATGCCCTTGGGGTGAGTTCGCTCTGTAAAAAACTGCAAAAATAACTATCATCTCTGGGGCACACTGTCATTATGGCCGAGAAATTAACTGGCATAATCCCATTTTTCTGGAGCTGCATTGACTACGAATTTGGGGATGGTCAGAGATGGCAACCATTGCTTCCTTGTACCAGTGAGTTTAGAGAGCTCTGAGTTAAGCATCAGCCCTCAGGTGAGATGAGGAAAGGATGCAGACTTGAGAAAAAAGTATTTGGGTTCAGATGTACGCCGGATCGGACTGGGAACCCAAACCGGCCCTAGCAATTGAGTCAGAATGGCCCCAGGGACTCCGCAGTAGCGGCTCCTTGAGGGAGTGCTACAGGGTTTTGGGTGGGCGGGGGAGGGACGGGGTGGGGGGTAGTAAACTCCGGCATATGGCAGAACGGAGGTAAGTAAAGAAAGAAAGAAATTAAGCGAATTACATTGCACACGCTTCAACGCAAAATGGCGATGCAGCGCACGCAATGTAATTCGTTTTATTTATTTATTTCTTTACTTACCTCCGTCCGGCCATTTGCCGCCCTTTACTACCCCCCACCCTGCTCCTCGCCCCTCCCCGCTCCACCGCCCCGCAGCACTCCCTCGAGGAGCCGCTACGGGCAGGGAGAAAGGGGCTAGGGATGCGCATGGAAAACACTGCAGTTGCTTTTGTTACAGAGGGCCGATATTGCAGCTGTGCTGCAAAACTCTCCCCGGTAGCAGAAGAAGCCCCCAGGGGGTCCAAAATCGACCCCCCCTCCCCCTCTAGCGGCCCACTGGGGGAACGCCCAGTGACTGGTACAGCCAATCCGGCCCTGGCTGTACAGAGTTGTTCCTGATTTACAGTCCGGACAGTTGTAGATGGGTGAACAAATAGAAATACAATTACTCTTTGCTTTAAGTAGTCTGACTGGAGATTGGTATGCATATTTGATATTAGAGTGATGTTCGTCTGATAAAACATTGCTATATACACTACTATCGGGACAGCACTCTGCTTGTCTTTTTTGTGGTCTCCTCCTTTAAGACTGTCATCACAAGTACAGAGAGATGGTTAAGATTAGGATTACAAGCATGCTACCTTCTACATTAATATACACTTTTTGAATAGAAGTTCTTTTTAGATAGAGGTACTTTAAGCCAGCAGTCCTTAGCCTGTCGTCCGGGGACCGCTGGGGGTCCGTAACGCCTAAAGGGGTCTGCGACCTCTTAGATAATTAATAATATTAACAGGCTAAGTGTATATAAATAGAGAAACGTTCTGTAAATGTGAAGGAATTTGAAATCTAAGGCTAAAAATTCAGTTGATATTCTTAAATTGATTCGTGGGAGTAGTGCAAGTGTATACCACGGACTATAGTATGGACGATGGGTGTCCTCAATTGAAAGTAGAAAAGCTCGAACCTTCCCCATTAAAATTGTAATTTTTTTTATATATATATATTTGCGAATTAAATAAAATATATCATTTGTTTGATAAATGCTTGTTTCCTTAATCTTGCGTATTGTTTAAATCATGGAAATTGCTTAAGCCGAGGACTCTGGATTCCAATCATGGCAAAGAGGATAAGAACAAGGCAGTGGGTTTCGTGAAGCAGATGCTTCTGTGTAAATAAGTGGAACTTGTTGTTGAGAATACTATAGGGGCTAGCCTTTTGAGCTGGTGTTTTGGTGCCATTCATGACCATGCCAATGTTATTGGTGAAAATGTACTCGAGCTGTGCATTTCCTGTCAGTATGTTACGGTGAAAGTGGGTTGATTGACTGCTTGAACGCCAGTTCTCTTCTTCCTTTGGAGCACTTGAATTACCTTTACACTGTGTAGTTTTACTCTGTACGTGTGCACAGGACTGTTGCTATTGTTGTGTGTTGTTGGTCTTTCCGGCAAAAAGTAAGGGGTTAGAAGTGTCGCCCTTTTCCTGTGAGTACCGTAACCAATAAGCTTATGTCCAACTGACCTAAGTTAATTTGCAGAGCGCCCTCAGTTCCTATATACTAAAACCCTAGTCCTTGGTTTCAAACCAGTGTAATGGATCCAGAGGGCGTTCAAACCAGTGTAATGGAATCAAAGGGTGTTCAAACCAGTGTAATGGATCCAGTGGGAGTTCTAACTAGTGTAATCGAACCAGAGGGAGTTCAAACTAGTGTATTCGAACCAGAGGGAGTTCAAACCAGTGTAATCGATCACAGGGAGTTAAAACCAGTGTAATCGAATCACAGGGAGTTAAAACCAGTGTAATCGAATCAGAGGGTGTTCAAACCAGTGTAATGGAACCAGAGGGAGTACTAACCAGTGTAATCGAATCAGAGGGAGTTCAAACCAGTGTGATCGAACCAGAGGGAGTTCAAATCAGTGTAGTGGAACCAGAGGGAGTTCAAACCAGTGTAGTGGAACCAGAGGGAGTTCAAACTAATGTAGTGGAACCAGAAGCAAGCCTTTACAGTCAGTGAACCAGAGCGAGTTCTGACTAATGTAATAGAACCATATGTCTGGCTACTGTGATTGAACCACTGCGAGGTTTGACCAGTGTAATGAGAGCAAAGCTAGGTCTGACCAGTGTAATGGAACCAGTGCGAGGCCTGACCAGTGTAGGTGTTGCATGGGCAGTGTAATGGAACTAGAGCATGGTCTGAAAAAGAAAGCGAGGTCTGACTAGCGTAAGCTAGGTATGGGTAGTGTAAGGAAATTAGTGCAGGCTGTGACATCGTAAGAACGGTGTGACTATTGTAATAGAAGCAGAGCGGGATCCGGCTAGTGTAACGCAATCAGAGTGACTACTGTGAGCGAGGTCTGGCCAGTGTAATGGAATCGGAGCAGGGCCTGGAAGAGTCAGAAGGGTCTGACCACTGTAATGGGAAAAGAGCGAGATCTGATCAATGTCATGGAAACCGGAGGTTGACAGTCCATCTCAGATTTCTCACCCGTGTAGAAAAAACATCTGTCCGCCGCGCAGCATTCACCTGCCCGGAAGGCGGGAGCCATGATAGTCGATGCAGCTCCCGACTGTCGCCTAGCAACAGAGGCAAGGTCCAGCTCCTCTTCCTTGTTCCCTAGCAACAGCGAGCGAGGGCGAGCCGATGCTGCTGCGCAGAATCACACCGGAGAACCCGCGAACCTTCCTCCTCGCTGACAGGCACATCCGAGGGACGTGTGGGGTTAGGGGAGGCCTCGAGGAGAACGGAATCTGCTGAGGCATGGAAACGATGCAATACACTCGGCCAGTTCTCAAGTCTCACTGTGGCCGCCTCTTTGATCTCGCCTTTCTCTCCTCGTTTCCTCTGTACTCCGGCTCGGAGCATGGGCGCGGTTCGCTCCCTCCCCCGCCGCCAAAACAAACTGTCGCTCCGCAGCAGCTGATCTCTGCCACATCTCGGTTTAAAAAGTTTGCATTGCCAGCCCGGTCACCTGGTGGCACTAAGCAACTTTAGTACCCAGCGTATATGGGCTGGCGGCACTTGTGTCCCAAAGCAAGCAGGTGAATGTGAGAATACTACTACAATATATTGGCATTATACAGGGCACGAGTCGGGGTACCACGCGGGTGGACGGCATCCCCCCACTTATTTTCGAGGGTTTTCCAGGGTGGACGCCGTCCACCCTGCTCAATCAAAACGCCGTCCACCATTTTCAATCAAAACCGCGTCCACCCTTAAAAAATAGGAGCGCGCGGGTGGATGGCTAAAATCGGAAGTTTCTCGGACTGCCGCAGGACACCACGCCGGTCACCACGCCCCTTCACCTACCAGGTTCGCCGTTGCCAGGGTACCCAATAGACGCCGACATCTTCAACCAATGGATGGACGCCGTCCCCCCTGCGCAAAAGCGCTACACCAACTATTAAACACATACCTATTTTAACAGGTTTTTTTTTCTCCTTTTCGTGACGTCACTTCCGGTCGTGCCGTCACTTCACGTATTTGAGCGTCCCCCCACTTCTAGGTTTTTGCCTTTCGTGACGTCACTTCCGGTCGCGACGTCACTTCCTGTCTGTGAGCGTCCCCCCACTTCTTTATTTAGGACTTGTGCCCTGGCATTATAGATCAAACCGGTGCGGAGAGAGGGCTGGTCTGACTCAGGGGGCCACCTTCTAATGCACTGGGATGCACAGACTGGACGGCCGGCTGATGTATGCTTTCTCGTTTGTATTTATTTATTTATGCGTTTTTATATAGCGCGGACTTTACCCGAAGGTGTCAGAGCGCTTCACAAAAGGAACAGAACTGATACATGAGAACATTACAAGTGAGCAAAAAACAAAAGCAAACGTTACATTAAATGAGGCAAAAATGACAATCGTGAGCCAGCAAAATACAAGAGGTAGCAAACGGTGCAATACAAAAGTGACACTCGTGAGCCAACAAAATACAAGAGGTAGCAAACGGTGCATTACAAAAGTGACAATCGTGAGCCAACAAAATACAAGAGGTAGCAAACGGTGCATTGCAGGAGGAAAAAGTGACGTGTGCAGGTTACAAAAGCATACAAAATAAACAGAGGTATAATAATGCAATATAAGGAGGACACTCAAGCACAAGTACAAACGTTACGTAGGCACATTAGAGGCAGAACCCTCTAATGTGGTGCAATGGTCTATTTGATTGTAAAAGGCAATGTTTTCGTCTCTGCCCTAAGTGTAAATTGGAGCTATGTGGTAGAAGAATATCAGAGTTGGAGAAAGGCCTTGTTTTTGGTTGATCCCCTGAACTCTGTATTTTACATAGCCTGTTGCTCAGATATCGGATGCTGTAGACATCACTATTCACCCCATCGCCGAACACTACGCTCGTGACCCATCGGTGCCAGCAGAAATAGGTGACTTGTGACATTGTCTACATATAAGATGCAGCAGTTAGCTTGGCGTATCCAATGACAGGCAAATGCTGGATAATAGGTCACCAACGGGTAGCTCGGGAGCTACTAGTAGCTCACCAGTACCTTGGAAGTAGCTTCCTGAGGTGCTACCCAGCACAGCATGTATTTCAGAGGGTCCAGCCACATTTAAGAAGGCAGCAATATACATCACCAGACTGAACACTGTGACAACCTGCAGGACTTGAAATACAATCACCTGTCTTCTATCTCTATTTACAAAGTCACACACTGTGTGAAAAACACAAGGTACTCTTGGAGTTGGAGTGTTTTTACTTAAAATGAAAATGAAATATTTGATAGAAAATTGTGCAGTTTGAGAGAGTGGTATGTTGATGTTTTAAAAAATGAATGAAACTTCAGCACATATTTAAATTTAAAGCTGCTCTTTGAATAACAATTTATGTGTGTTTTGGAGATTCATAGCTGTTAGTATTTCTTTTGCGCATGTGGGCACCTGTCGCTGTGGCTGTTATTTTATTAATTATGTGGAGGATTTTTATATTGATAATGTTTTTCCCAACATTGCTGTTGGTAGCTCTGTCTTATACTTTGCGGTGGTCTGTGTCCTATTATAATATATCCAGGTATACTAAATATTGACAACCATAACAACCTCATGAAAGAAAGTATACAGGTGGTCGTTACTATTATCCTGCAAGGTGTGGCCACTATGATGGTCGTATTTGATGTGGGCACTACTTTAGCAATGATGAAAGTCATTAGTAGCTCAGGACTATTTTCATTGATCAGAAGTAGCTCTCATTAGAGAAAAGGTTGGAAAGCCCAAATGTCTTTGCAAGATCTGCCCATTCTGTTACTCTGGCATTTCCTCTACTGCTTGCCCGGCACACTGCTCTGGCAGTGGCCTCCTGCCGTGTAGGGCTGATTTGAACACTTTTTGCCATGACTGATTTTTCTTCTTCCAGTAAAGCTTAATGGATGCCATAACTTTTGTACCCTTGGCACTGCCCGTGCTTCCTTTGGTCTTTGATCATGATGCCACTGCCGCAAGGTACTTGATGGAGGTGGCACGTCGTATAATTCGGTCTGGGCTTACAAAACCCAATGGGGTGTAGATATTAAGCTACAGTATTTATCTATGCCCTTCAATTATTTCCCTGCAAGACTATAAAAGCAATACGAGTGTCTGAAGAATTTCTGGGAAAACGGATTCACCTTACACTTACACGATAAACACATTGAACTATGGGTTTATCGTGAAAGAAGGAAAGAAAAAAGAGAACAAGCTCTATAATACAATTGTTGTTCTCTCGAGGCACTCCCTTTTGTGTTATTTTTTCTATTTAAATTATCTATGGGTTTAGAGTAGTTTGACCATTAGAGGGCGAGTGCCTACTAATATAACACAGGACTAGCACTTGTGCAGCCATCCACATAAATTCTCTGGGATTACCTGTGATTTAATTGTTAAGGATTTTTATAGTGGTTACCAAGTCCCAGAGTATCAATGTTTCAACTGTAGAGAGAATGCAAAAGTAATCAGACCGAAGTAAAAGCAGGAGACAAATGAGCAAGAGAGAAAAATTAGGAAAAGTCTGAAGAGAAAAGGGCACACTATGTCACAGGTTAACAAACACAAATGGAAGTGACAAGGGAATTCTAGTATAGAATCTGAGGCCCAATGGATGCCGATAAGGAATAAAATGCTCTCAATAACCTCCGGGACAACTCCAGCATTATTATAAAACCAGCTGACAAGAGTGGCGGTATCGTCATCATGGATACTGACAAATACGACACAGAGATTATGACACAACTATCTAACAAAACCCACTATCGTGCACTCCCCTCTGACCCATCCACAACATCCGTAGCCTTATACAAAATGTTACCAGTCAGGCTTTACTCTTGGATATCATATCGAAGAAGGAACATAGCTTCCTCAACAACCCACACCCCCGGACACCAGTGATCTTTGTCCTTCCCAAAATTCACAAAAATTCTACCAATCCCCCAGGCCGACCAATTGTTTCTGGTTGTGGCTCTATCTTGGAACCCCTCGTGCAAAATCATAGATGCCATCCTGAAAGAATTAGCCCCCTTACCAATACCTTCATACGCAAAACTACCGACCATTAACCAAATTGAGGATAGACCATTCAATATCGAGACCGATCTGATGGTCGGATTAGACATTGAGTCTCTTTACACCAACATTCCCCATGATGAGGGCCTACAGATCATCCAGAATCTACTTGACAAACGCCCCAGACCTACCCTTATCCCTGCTGAATTCATAATAGACCTACTTCACGTTGCTTCAAACAACAACTACTTCCTGTACAAAGGTAGTCCAGGGGTGTGGAATTTAATAAAATATCTACTTGTCCATGGGGCAGGTTGCTTCATAAATCTATTTGCCCTGTAACAAAATCCAATTGTCCCTTTTGTGCAAAGTAATGCAGCAACAAATTATGACAGCAATCTCATTATATAACAGCTCTGAAATAGACTCTCTGTTTATGCCAGGGCTCCTTCCATAGTAGGGTTTGAATACTAGCAATTCCCTTATGTTTCCATGTTTCCGTAAATCTACATACTGGGGCTGAAGGTAATGGTAAGCAGCAGTTTCAGGGCTGGAATGCCCTTTTGAGTCTGTGCAAAGCAACTAACTGAAGGTTTTTCACCAACTCTTCTCTAATCAGCAGACATAAAACTTCTTCATGGGTTGGGAAAAAAAGTAGTTGGAGGGAAAGTGAACTTGCAACCACTCCGATTTTTGCGTGAGCAAATCTACACCTGCATACTTGCAGTTCACAAATATTTTCTAGGAGTACTATTTCTTGGCCTACTTCTGTAAAGTCTTGTGAGATCGTGAAAGTCATATATCTGCACTTAATCCAAGGACATGGGTCCACTCTATTTAATAATTGGGCCCCTAATTAGGTCTGGCGTTAACCATGACTTTTGTGTTTATTAACATCTTGTCTCTTTCATTCTATCGGCTAGCTTCACTGGGAGTGACAGCATTCTGTTCTTTTCCAAGGAGCATATCGACAGTCGTTTTGTTCACTGCCAGGAACTACTGTGCAAATGTGTGCTTTTTGCTTTTTGAGACCAGAACAATTTTTGCTTTTACCAATGAGCCCAGCAGCTCCCACACTAATAAGGTTTTACAAAAACCATGCCAAAACAAGTCACGCATTGACAAAACCAAAAGGCTGACCAACAATTTCAGACGCACTGGCTTTACCAATGCTTGTTTATTTTTGTTTTCCATAATCTTATCAAAACTGGTTACACTCATTTTCCATTATAAGTATTTTTGGTAAATACTAGCATGCATCAACACATTTTAGTAAATGATGCTGCAAAGAAGTGGTACGTACATTTTTTCAGTTGTTTAGCGAAATGTTTTTGCATTTTTTTAATGAACATTTTATTTTGAAAGCTAAGAATCATCAATCTTGCTTTCAAGCTTCTGCAAATATTTGCACCTAATCAGAGAGCATTCTGGGGGCAGTATACATAGCCTCATATTGCTAAACTATTCAAACTTGTGTGCACGTTTTTATACTCTAACCACTGTCAGTAGTTCAGTCTGAGCTTACAACATTTACTTAGAGAGCTCACCCTAATAATGAATGAATCATAAATACAGGTTTGAACAGCATTAACACATGGACACAAATATTACCGTAACTGCAGTAAATGCCTTTCCCTGATCCATTATGCAGTACTGTAAACTGGCAGCCAAAGGGTTTGTGCTGCGGGGGATTGGGCCTACTTGTCCCAAGGACAACATATACAGGAAAACTTGTTGCCCTTGACCACAAACAATATGTCCCAGGCGTCGGGCTAAAGGAATTCCACATCCCTGCTGATACCTTTTACCTACAGGTCAAAAGAGTTTCTATGGCGGCTTGTTTCGCCCCTCTCTTCGCTATCCTCTACGCCCATTATTTGGAAATCACACACATCCTGAATCCATTGAAACCCTTCCTCAATCGAATTGACTTCTGACATAGGTGTATTGATGATATCCTGCTACTATGACATGACACTGATGAAAATGTATCCTCCTTTATTCATTGGCTCAACAACTTTCAGCCCCATCTCAAATTTACTTCAGAGTCCAGGACCAATGATCTACCATTTCTGGACCTCACCCTTCATGTAGAGGAGGGTGGCATTGGTACATCACTATTCCGCAAACCTACGGAAAGCAATACACTCTTACTATACTCATGCTACCATTCCAGATGGTGTCTTATATGGTCAGTTTCTTCGTATACAAAGAAATTGTAAATGGAAAAAGGATTATTTCGTGGAGGCGTCCATATAGTCTGAAAAACTCACCACCCGTGGCTACCTGAAGCAATTAATGTCCAGAGCCTTCAAACGCGTACGGTATTGCCACAGAGACATTCTGCTTTCCCTCAGCAGCCAGAAATGGGCCAATACATGCATTCCCTTAGTCTCCACCTTCAGCCCGTGCAGTAGCAAGGTGAATAAAATCATTAAAAGGAACTGGAGTATCCTTCGGACACCAACTCCATTTTAGGCACCCGTTATTTCCCTACAAGAGGGGCAACAACTTATCTGACCAACTAGTTCAGTCAGTTACTTGAGCCAAACATAAGCACCATCAC
The DNA here is from genome assembly GCF_964261635.1 of Lissotriton helveticus. NCBI lineage: Eukaryota > Metazoa > Chordata > Amphibia > Caudata > Salamandridae > Lissotriton > Lissotriton helveticus. The sequence continues at coordinate 1,865,352,547 of NC_136057.1, forward strand.
CTCCACCTGGGGCCTTCCACCCACACTAGGACACTACAGGTGTCGGAATTGCGTTGTCTGCTCCCTGACTATCAACACAAAAGAGTTCAGGGCTAGAAATCACGCATACCAATTGAAACAATTTTCCAATTGATGCACCACTAATTTACTTTGTGCCATCCGTTGCCCGTGCGACTTGTTATACATTGATCAAACTACACAAATGGTCAAGCAACGCATCATACAACACAAAGCATCAAATGCACGATCGAGATTGCCCCCTTAGCCTCACACTACATGGAGAAAAAGCACACTGAAACTGATTTGACTTGGCAGGTCATGGACTAACCCACCCTACCACTGGACAGCTGGAACTTACAACTACTTCTAAACAAATGTGAATGCAGGAGGATCTCTCGCTGTGACTCTGTCAACCACGGGTTGAATACACTGGACGAATGGAACACCACCACTGACACCCATTGATCTCTTATGGCTCCTGCCATGACTTCCGTAGTGGGCTGATGAATGGCCACATTTCACCTTATCTTATTTCCCTTCCTATGGATTAGTTTACCCTGTGGCCTGGGCTCGGAACACAGTTTTACCCCCACACCCGCTGTTCATCATGATTCACACATGCATGATTGATTGGTTTTATAGTGTTTGTGCTGCATGGCCATATTAATATAGAGATATATAACCACTCTCTTCACCACTTTTGTTTTAAATGCCATTTCTATATATATGTCACTTTGTAATTGGACTTCCAGTACTTTGGCTTACACTCTGCACAATATAATTATCTTGATTGATTCTTTGTGTGACTAGCTCTTGCTTAGGGTTGTTAACTATAACTGCCTAATGGTCCAACTGCCTTATGGTCCATTTGTGACATTGTAATTCGATTTTTTTATACTCTGTTAAAATGTTACAGTAAATATTGCTTTTAATGTATGCATCCAATACAGAAACGTTTCTGCCGATTTCTTCCCTTTCGGCCTTCCTTCGTTGTTGCCCCGGTGGCACCTCTCAATATGTCCACTCTCTGGCCTGCCGTTCTAATTTTTCACCCACCCTCCACTCCTCCCCCCTCTCCTCATGTGACCTCTGATCGCCGCGAGCGACTACGTCGCCTTACATGGACTGATCGCTCCTTAGGGCAACTGTGCTCACAGCGCAGACTGATTCATTCTCCCTACGCCTTCAGACTCAGGCTGGCTTCCTGTCCCTCGGCTTCACTCCTTCAACTTCGTACGAGGTAAATCTTGTACCGAGGAGCATTTTCCACACACACTCGCTACCACCCTACCCACCAGTCATCGTACTCTCCTTTCCTCCACAGCTGCGGACCGGTTTCACTCCGCTTCCGTGTTGGGACCTTCTTGAATTACTTACCGCTTACCTAGTAGTCCAACAAAGCTGACAAAGTGAGCCGTAACTCATGACCTCTACAAGGGCTTTCTTTCTCTTACAACCACCCTGGGTTGTTCTTCATGCATATTGACCCTCTAATACCTGATTGAACGGCCCCTTGTTTTCCTTTTCTCCACAGACCAATTTTGGACACCTTCCTTGTTTGACTCACCCTTACGTCAAGTTGGCCATTCTACCTCAAACACAGGTAGCAATTTCTCCCCAACTTCTACTATTCTCTTCCCATGCCTGCACCTTCTCTTTATAAAACCCACCCTTTTCTTTAGTCGTTTGTACAGCACTGACCAACTCACAGTAACCCAGTTCTGATAATGACCTGAAATTGTACAGGTCGAAACGCTGTCGACTGTTCAGCGCATCTCTAGTCGTCGTCATGGTTCCAAAAAAAAGGTTAACACCTTTTATAAATAACCTTGACTGTTTTTTTAACCATCAGTTCTTTTGTTTCTTGCGCCGTTTTCGCTGTTACCTCACTTTTCACGTGTCACTTGCACCGTTCACTTTTTCACAAGCACATATGTGCACAGTGTAGCTTTGGGTTACCACCAAAATCATGTAATGTAGTGCTGATATAACTACTTTTGCCTTAAAAACCTACCAATCTTTATGGTCCTCTTTAAACTATTGTGTTCTTCCTTATTTTCTGTTTGCTTGACATTGACTTGTTATACATTGTACTTGTCTTATTTAATTATCACTGGTTGATACATTGTTGCCTTGGTAACCGATGGGGAGATCTGCATAACCTCATCATGGGGTCTTGTATGTCTCAGCCGCTGTCCGTGGCGGTTGCACTCCCAATGGGGTACATAGTGTCTCAACCCCTGCGGTGGGACCAAGGGAAGACCCCCATTCGACACCAAAACCAAGCACTGTGCCTATCAGTGGCAGTACACTCAGCAGCCCTGGCTGTGACTCACTATTATGGACGTCCCCCCTCTAGCCAATACTGAGTCAGACTGCCACAGCCCCATATCATGTGTGAACCCAGTTCCGCCTCTCCTGCATCTCAGACACTTGCCCATGCGGGTGGGGTAGATTTTATTGTGTCTCGTAGGCGCCAAGTACACTATTTGCAGGACATAAAAATGAGCTAATTTATATCGTGCATTACAAGGCACTTCCTTCACCAGGGTGTAGACCCCATTCCACACTGCATCCTTGAGGAACTCTGGTATTTACGCATCACAGCCTCTACGAGAACGATAGACTGCCTGCGGTCGGTCCTCCTTCAGGGCCTGATATATGTGGGACACCAGTCGCCTGCAAGAGCCAAGATCCAACAGCACGCCCTAGCGTGCAGGCCTCCTGTGGTGTGGCCAGAAAGTCAGGCCACAGTTTTCCCACAACCCTGATCAGAGCCACAAATTGTTAGAAACGTCCTGGGCCCAAACCAAACGACTCCTGTGCCTTTTGGAAGGTGAAACTGTAATCTGCCAGGTATAGTTCACCAAGCAACTCACATCCCCGTCTCTCCATCCAATGAAGGATAACTCACGACTACGGTATGCAAATTGAGGTATCCATTATATCCGGAGTTTTCTAGCAACATCCTCCTGTTGGTGCTCTCCCACTCCCAGGTGACTTGCTGAACTACAAACGGATAAGTTCTGTTTTGCCATGATCATGCCAACAGTATAGATGTCAGGTGCGCAGCTTCCGGGGCCCCAGCCAAAAGGTGTTTTTCCCTGTTATCTCTGTCTGAACATCATCTGGCCCCATGTGTACCGCTCAATATTACTAGGTGATGGGGCTTTTGGGATGGCAGAGCCATCTGGATTCGAGGAGAAGCTCAAATAGAGCTCTGTCAGTTAGGTCCTGGAAGCTGTTTGGCATGAAAAGACTTCCAGTGGTCAACACCTCACCCTACATTACACAGGAATATCCTGGGGAGCAGCACCTGTGCTCTTAGTCTGACCAGAGAATAGTTCATGGTGGGAGGTAGGAGGGAACCGTTCCAATGTATTCTAAGATTTCTGGGTAACAGCAAGCATATGGCTAGTGGAAGATCTTGGTATTTACTGATATTTGTTGCCCATGCACAGCATACCTCACCATTCCCAAAGAAACAAATAAACACATAAAGGTACAGAACTAGGAACCAGTACCACCTCATATTTCATATAAATCCCCACGCTCATATCATGGGTGCCAGGCCATCTCCTCAGATCAGAAGCAGAGGATTTGCTTTCAAAGGATATTTAAGAGAGGCAAAATAGAGGCACTGCATATTAAACTGGACCATCAGTACAAGTATCTTATAAAATATGAACAGTCTGGAGGAGAAATATTTTCATAGCTGGAAGTCCTCCTAAATATTGACTTTAATACACAGTAACCAAACAAGCAGACTCTTCCCCACGATAGTCACATACATTTACTTTATTAAAATTTCAAATATTCCTTATTTCGATCCAGTTAGAACCACAAAAGATACATATAAAATCATGTTTCAATTATTCAAATACAGTTGATGGTAATTACAATTGCTATGCATCATGGTAAGTACATTTTTGGAGAGAAAAAATGTAACGATGCGATATATCCCCACTATCGCTATTAAAACCATATACTATACAATAAATACATAAAATGTAGGCATTAACTAATGGTAAAATCATTTATATCCAATCCATTAGCCTCTTTTTCAGTTAATTGTACTTCCTCACGGGATTCCTATGACCTCAGGATGCTACAAATTTCATCAATACAGGTTCAAAATCGCAGTTCCCATGTTCCACAATTGATCATAGTGTACATATATGAGCCTCAGAGCGCTATGTGCCAAATCATAAAGTGCTGTGTACAAAGTCAAGAAAGTGTTTACGCTAAAGACAGTTGGTTGCGATGAGTCTGTTTTCAGAATTCTTTCTGCCTCTTTGCAGAACCTGGTATTCATATTTTTACAAATGGGTTTAATCCATTTCTTCCTGGGTTTCTCATACAACGGGCAGAAAAATAGTACATGCAAATCATTTTCTTTAGTCTCACTTTGACATAGTACACACAATTCTTTGTTTTCCCTTTCGTGGTTACTAGTCCATCTAGATTTAATAACGTTTGTTTGTAGCACACCATATCTAAACTTCATATATAGAGATTTAGCTAGTTGTGGGCGCACCTCGTCCATGACAGGCTCAAAATTTGCAACATCCTTAAAAAGGAGGAACCTAGTTGTTAGTGTCCCTGTAGTGGAACTATGCTACACACTGTTTTGGGTATAAGCTCAAAAAGTAGATTTTAGCAGTTTCCTTGAGGGTGATACCAGCTGGGTCGGGTCTTCCCAAAAGTGAGGTAGACCCAACTTCATAAACCAAGAAGAAACATGCTTAGGCCATGGAATGTTCCTGCTCTGATCATTCTTCAAAATCTCCTCTAGGCCTTCCCTATAGTGTTTCAATTTTGTGGTTGTCCAAAGTCTCACCCAGAATAAGAGAGGTCTTAGTAGAGCGTAATGATCAGTGCGTTTGAAATTCAGATCCATAATAATTGGAATTAGGGGTGTTCGTATTGGGTGGCTTAATAGTTTTCTAAACAATTTATTTTCCCCCAATTCAAAATTCTTTTTACAGTGTGGCCCCCAGATTTCGGCCCCATATAGAGAGGCTGATTGTGCTTTATGTTTAAATACCTCCAAGGCGGGAGATACTGCTTTCGAGATACTTCTCCCATGCTTCTTAATTATCGGCAATGAGTTTTGAAGCAGGATTATCTTATTTTTTTCCAACTGTGGCTTCCAAGACAGTTTTGTTGTCTAGGGTTATACCCAAGTAATTAAACTTTGCACATACTCTAATTTTTTATTATTTAGTACTTAATTCTTTTTAAAAGATCTATGTCGGTTTATTGCCATATACTTAGTTGTGTTGGAGTTTATTTCAAGGCCTTTCATAGTACAATATATATAAAAAGAGTCCATTAGGCATTGTAGTCCTTTGGAGGTTTGTGATATTAGTATAGTGTCATCAACAAATAATAATGCTGGCACCAAAGCTCCCCCCAGCTTAGCAGCGTCATTTGGGCACCCACGCAAACATTTTGGGATATCGTTTACATATAGAGAGAATAAAGTGTATATTAAAACATTGTGAATAGAATTATGTACAAGCATGAAGTTCCAGCCAAACATTTATTAAAACCATAAGTAAGTAGCTGAGGCAGGTGTGGTGCCAATAATTTGATAAGATCAGATCAGTGCCAGCGTTGGACTGTGTACCTGCAGTTATGCAAAGCAGAGACAATATCACAACAGCATCCCTAGATATGTTACCACGTTAAGGCTTTATTTAGTTATCTGTTTTGTTAGTCCATCAAGAAGCCCCTAAAGTTCATTGAATTATCTCAGCATGGCACGCTAAAGAAGTGCTTTGTAAAACAATAGGGCCAATAGTGTTCTGGCCTCGTGATTCCTTCTAACATGATCTTCTTCAAGATGAGATATTTGTTAAAATATTAATCTTCAGGACAAAATCCACATTGAAGGATGCACTTTTCGCCATGTTGGATATCTTAGTTTGAAGGTCTAATCCATGTGTTTTTTTGCAGGATAAATGGTTGTGATCCTTTAGCCAGGTCCTAATTTTTGATTTTTTGAATTTAATCCAGACTTCTTCATATATGGCCTTTTTCTACAAAGTGACCTTCCAAGTTGAAAGGAAATAATTTCAGATTCACTCCCAAAAATATGGTGTTATGGTAAACATTAGTAAGAATTACAGGTTCCCTAGACAGTTGTCAGGCCAATTTATTGGGCCTTGGGAATGCTGAGACAACGGGGAATTCTTGTACCAAGTATTTCCTCTTATCCCTGGAACCTAAGAAACCAGATGCTATGCATGCTCACTGAATGCCAAGAACTTCCTTTTCCACTTTGAAGTGGTGATGGTGAGAACTCAAGGTTTTCCCTGCGGACATGGAGGAGATGCAACTCAGAACATTTAAATGCTGTTTAATAAGTATAATGTTCAGGTAGGTTTATAACTTTTATGAAGTATAAGACTTTTATTTATCATAAAGGATTCATTGGCTTAGTAAAATACAAACGATACATAAACTTGCTGTGAATTACCATAATAAATATAATAAGCAGGCTTTGTTGCTCCTCTCAATTTGCAGGAGACAGTGTGCAATGTAGCAGGCCCTGCTAGGTAACAATTGTATTTCAACATTTATTTTTGCGTTTTCTGCCGCTATATGGGGCACTGAAGCGCTTACCTACATGTGAAGCGTGTTACACTTTGAGAATTGTTTCCATGTTGTGTGTGGTTAGATGCCATTATCAAGTTAAGGGACACAGCGTTCAGTGTGGTGGTTGTAGAGGTGTGAGAGAAAGATGTGCAGTCTATGGTTTTCAGTTAAGTGGCAGATCGGTAGTGGTTTCTTAGCTGAGTCGGATCACCAGTACGCCAGTGTAGAATTCAGGTATGGGTATACCACACAAATGGCTTGTCGCTGTACCCATAAGAACATTTCTTAAATGACATGGCAAAGGTTTCAGCAGGCCATGAAGCCAGACACCGACCTTAACGGTACAGCACAGTGCTATCATATGTAACTGTGAATGCATGTTATCTACAGCATTAAAATGGGGCAAGACTAGGGCAGCAAGTGCTGTTGTCAGGCCAGGTTTCGGCCTACAGAGTTCTTCAAATGAGCGAAAGCCCCAGGCCCTTATAATGGGCACTCAATACACAGTCTGCTACAAAAAGGGGTGTCACTGAAGCAGCCCTGCCTGTGGGCCAATGTCAGCGATCAATACAGACTTAACCAAAGGGAGGACATGTGGTGAGACTAAGTACAGTGCAATGCAGTAATGCAAGGAACAATTATGTATAAATAACACTCAACTCATCGATATAACATACATTTACTGTATAAACAGTTCAGATCAAATGAAATATACACAGTGGAACATTACACAATACCAAATACAATACACAGTATACAGTAATGGTACAATGAGTCCATTCTGTCAATATAAAATGGACAAACTCATGGTGGAGCACTGAATTCAGGCAGAAATATGTATATGCAATGCGGTAGTACAGCCTGGACCCCTGACTAATAACAATATTATGAATTGGAAGCACTTACAAACACAGGGCACTAGTTTGGGAACCCGGAGTACTAATGTGAGCGAAGTTTTAGTGATTGGAACCTCAAATCGTACATAGGACCACTGGAAAGCATAAAACGCAAAGCGCTAATGGAATGCAGTGCAGTATCCAGAGTTGCAAATGGCTAATGCTCACAGGTCCTATGGATACAGACACTGTTAAACAAAATGGAAGAAAGCGTACGATAATGCCCATGGTCCAATTCTCAGCAGCTCACCTTCGTCTAGTGGTGAGGGAAAGAGCAAGCTCAGGTTACCTTCGACTATCTGGAGATGCAGAACTTGTTGGGGCTGTCTAGGGGCTTTCACGATGAGCAAGGGCTGCAGCATTTGCTGGGCAGGTAAGGAGAGCCTTGGCTCAAGCCATGAGGAAGTGGATGGCTTCCATGCACTACACTCTGGGTGCCGCTGTACAACATGGACTCTCTGGAGTTTAAAGTCCAGGAAAAGTTCAGTGAGCAGCTCGCATATCCAATGCTCAATCGCAACGTAGTCACATTTACATATTGAAAGTATTAGCCAATCAGACAAAGACTTCCTCCTCGCAGAGGTTTCTCGTATACTAGGGCCCTTTATCTCCAAAGGCTCAGGTTCGACCTTTCATGTGCACCACTGGCAGGAAAGGTAGAAGTGGGGCCTATGGTTATCTTCTGGGTGCACCACTCATCCTCCATCTTAAAAACGTCATTCTTGAATTATGGTGAACATCTAACTCGGGCACACCAGTATAGTTTGCTGTTCCTTATAAGGATTCAAACACACTAATGATCACAACGCGTCACATCATCGAAAGCTGATTTTTAATGTTTGAAAGCATTATATTAAAAAAATGTATACATCACCACGGCTCTGATGAGGCAAGTAAGCAGCTCCCCTGCATGCACTTGGGCACCACGGAAAATAGATATCAGCTGCCACCAGCCTGGGCGAGTCCCAGTGGGAAGAAGAGAGTACTGCCTTAAGACAAAGGGCGGGAGAGCAACGAGGGTCTGCCCTCTCAGAGTTCACTTAAAGGGTGACCCCCAAGGAACTTAATCACTCAGTCTCCAGTTCGGATACTTTATATGAATGACAAGCCCCTTAGAGTGCTACTCCAAATAAAAATCACTGTGGAATTTTAAATGACAAATGAAGAAAAATGGCAGGTTTGCCTGCTGCCCAGCTTGTTGGGGACTTCCATCCTCACATATATATATATAATAAATGTCGTAATATTAGATAAAACAAAAACACAGGCTGGTGTGCCATGAGATTCCAGAATAAATGGTTCGTAGTTCTGTGTTCATTCACACAGAACAAACTCTTCACCCCTCCCCGCCAGCCCGCTATCCAGCTAGGCAACTCACTGTGAGATGTTGATTTAGGTAAATACTAGGTCAAGCCTTATGCATCCTGTGGGAGGGATCCTGATCTCACCCTGGTTTATTTCTCCACCCAGAATTCCAAGAAGCTACGAAAATTAGTCGTCCCCTCCACCATCACCTCGATCTTCAGCTGTGGGCACACTGTTAAATATGACAGGTCATATTACAGTCGTGCTTCAGGTACTCAACTAACATCGCACCTACCTCTACCCCAGGGATGGGCTCGGGAAGGGGGGGTCCCAGACCATTGTTTTTAATTTCTCAGTGTCTCTTCAGACACATCCAGCTTCTGCTGCTTGAATTGTTCTGGTAACTATGCTGTTTTTTTCCCATGGAGTGTTAATGTTTGGCCCTTCACATTAACCTTTCAAAATATATTTTGGCCATTCCACCAGCCTACTGGGCTGTTCAGCCCTTGATTGCCTACATGAAACAAGCATTTGCAATACAATAGGTCTTGCATTTACGAGACTTTAAGCTTTTGGCACTGTAAATGTCAATAGCTTAAATTCTCGCAAATGGGCGACCTATTGCATTGCAAATGTTGTTTGTTTCCAAGCGCCCCATGCCGTGCTTGCATTTAATAGAGGCCAGGCCCCTTTCTGTAGACGAACTGTGTCTAAAGAAAGGGGCGTGGCCTCTATTAAGTACAAGTAGGGTGCTTGGAAACAACCCACAAACAAAATATTTGTAAAGCAATAGGTCTCGCATTTGCGAGAGTTTAAACCCTTCCGTGCTTGTGACGGAACCACTCCGTCACGAGGCACGGACACGCTGTGCTAATGACAGAGTGGTTCCGTCACGGCGCGCCGCCCCGCCTACGCGGCATCAATTCCGCGCCTGCGCGGCGGTTTTATTGAGCGGGCGGGGCCGTGACGGAACCACTCCGTCATTAGCACAGCGCGCCCGTGGCTCGTGACGGAGTGGTTCCGTCACGAGCATGGCTGTGCCGTGCTGCCCCCCTAGCGCCGCAGCGGAATTACTGCCGCGACCAAGGGGTTAAGCTATTGCCATATACAATGGCACTAGCTCAAACTCTCCTAAATCTATAGCATTCTATAGCATCTATAGCATTGCTGAGAAGTGGCCACCATTGTCCTGGCTGCTTGGAAAGTGAAAGCTCACAGGACGTGCTGATTGTTGCTGGAAAGCAAGTCGCGCCTGTAGTAAGACAAAACTCAATAAAGAAAATAGTGCTTACAGACTAAATAACACAGACGGTGTAACAACAGAAGTAAATGGGCCAGTCCTCATGGGAGGTTCCAAATGAAGACAAGTAGGTACTAAGGAGGGACCAACACGGTGATTAAGGAATCAGAAGCCAGCATTCATAAAGGGGGAGAGTGGGCGGAGCTTCAAGTGCATACTCTAATACAGCATGCCTTGCAGAGCAGTGCCTGCGCTGCCCAAGCTCGACCTAAAAAAGTAGAAAGGAATGACATTGTTCGAGGCATATGAGCTGCAGATCTTACACTGTGCATTAGATCGCAACCTGGTGTTGGGCTCGGATGATTGCATGTTGTTGTCTTGGAAGAAGTCTTTGTAGTCACAAGATAGGTGACTCCTCCCTTGGACGATAGTGCGCATGGGCATCGGCTCCATCCTTAGATTGTTTTTTTCCGCCACTGGGTTCGGATGCAACTTTTCCGCTCCGGTTCGAAGATCGACTTTTCGAAGACTTCGACACGCAAAACTTTCTAAAAACAAACTTTAACTTCAATATACATTGACTCGACCTTATCACTTCGATTCCGGTCGTCGACGCGGGCCGTCAGGCCTACCCATGCGGTGAGGCCTACACCTCATGGAAAGCACACCATTCAACAAATGCCCCGTGTGTGGAGCAAAATTTCCACACAGCGACCATCACGAGGTGTGTAACCTGTGTTTATCACCTGAACACGAGGAGTCGAGCTGCACAGCTTGTGTGTCCTTTCGATCCAAGAAGACCATTCGAGATCGGAGTGCCCGTCGACGGGACATGCAGAGATCATCTCCGGAACCGGTGGATATCTTCGACGAAGGTCCATGTGTCCCCGAGGAACATACCGAATATCTCCAAATCGTATCTGAGGCAGACGACTCCGATGACTCCATGCCATCAGGTCAATGCGTAAGTACGACTGCCCCAACCCCAGCCCAACCCCCTAAACCAAAGGCTAAGGTCAAAACTCTGCCTTCGGGGCCCAGTCGAGACCGAGACATTGCTACGAAAGCCCCGCCATCGAGCCCTGCTTCGAAGAAAATATTAAAGCCTTCCGGTAGCTCCATAGCGAGCAAACCGCACGTGCCGATACAACCAGCTCCCTCGGCACCGAAACCGAAAGAAGTCCCGGTTCCGAAAAAGACTCAGAAACCGTCGACTCCTAAAGACAATACGGCACCGAAACCAATGAAACCTGCTTCCACCCCAAAATCTTCGGTGCCGAAACCCACAAAACCTGTTTCTGATGCCCCCAAGCCCTCGAACCAGGCCTCGAATCCGAAAACAATACCTTCGGTGCCGAAAAGTACGCCACAGGACTATACAACAACTAAGGCTAAAGACAAACAAAAACCAGGCCCGGAGATGAACAAATCGGCGCCGAAATCAATTTCTGAAGAAGAAGAGCTTTTCAGACCTGATCCTCTGCAAAAGAGGATATACATAGACCCAGAAACAAGACATGTTTCCACCACACCACACAGGAAGAGGAAGTCCGATACAGCACCTACACCTCCAGTGCCTGTCAAGGACTCTGTCACATCTCCTATGCACCCTTCTTCTCCTGTATCTCCTTCTCCTGCTCTCCCTTTAAACATTTCACCTCAAAATTCTCCTCCTCATTCTCCACAACATACACCTCCTCAGGATTCTGATGATGATCAGTATAGCATGGGGGGAGGAAAAGACCCAGATGACCCTTTCCCCTACCCAACAGGTTCACCAGGCTGGGAGTATCCAAACCCACAGGATATACCAGATATTCCTGACCCACATATATATCCATCTAAACCTTCTCCTCCAGAAGACAATATTGGGTTTGGACACTTGCTTAATAGGGCTGCCTTCTACCACAATGTCACCATGCATTCAGATGAGGCAGAAGAGGATTTTTTACTAGACACTTTTGAACATTCCCAAAAATCTGTGCAAATGCTGCCAATGATTAAAGGAGTTATTAAACATGCCCCAGAAATGTTTAAAGATCCTGTACGGGCTAGAATCATAAACCCAAGGATAGAAAAAAAATACAGAGCAGTTCCTGGGGATCCTGCCTACATTAAGGGACAGCTACCCTTAGCCTCCCTAGTAGTTTCAAACGCTAGGAAGAGAGCAAACTCACAAACATCAGGAGAAGCACCACCTCCTGATAAAGAATCCAAAATCATAGATGCTTCAGGAAAAATAGTAGCTTCCCAAGCTAGTAATGCATGGCGCATTGCTCACACACAGGCCCTCCTAGCAAGATATGACAGGGCTCACTATGATCAGCTAGAGAAGCTCTTACAACATCTACCTGATCAAAATAAGGCACAAGCAGATGACCCCACCATACAAGAGGGTAAGCTTATATCTAATGCCTCCATTAAATGCGCACTAGAAGTAGCAGACACTGCATCCAGGGCAATAAACACCAGTGTCCTTCTTAGACATCACGCGTGGCTACTCATTTCAGGATTTAAGCAAGAGGTACAGACTACTATCTTAAATCAACCATTCAACCAACAGCAGTTGTTTGGTCCAGAAGTAGACACAGCTCTTGGAAAAATTGGAAAAAAACACTGATACAGCCACGACTATGAGAGCTTTGCAGTCCACCCAAGCAAGAGGCTCCTTTCGTCGCTCCTTTTATAGAGGAGGCCGCAAACAAGCTGGAGCAGACAATTCAGCTTCCTTTAAAACTAATACATCCTCTAATAAAGGATACTTTAGAGGAGGCTACAGAGGTAATAACAATAAGGGAAGAGGTCGAAGTAACAACAACAATTGATCCTCTCCCACCACTAAACAGTGACTTCCTTCAGCTCCCCAACATCATTCCACTCCTGTGGGGGGGGAGATTAACACAGTTCCTACCTGTCTTTAATTCCATCACAACAGACAAGTGGGTAAGACAGATTATCCAGTATGGCTACTGCCTAGAACTTACAGCAACCCCTCCAAACATACCACCCAGGCAGCGTCCAATGTCCACAGAACAGCTAACGCTGCCCCAACAAGAGGTTCTCTCATTGCTACAAAAAGATGCAACAGAGTTAGTTCCATTGCAACATCAAGGAACAGGGGTCTACTCATCTACTTCCTAATACCTAAAAAGGATGGGACACTAAGACCAATTCTAGATTTGAGGCCTCTCAATCTGTATATACACTCAGATCATTTTCACATGATCATGTTACACCAAGTGCTCCCATTATTGCAACAAGGCGATTTCCTCACTACACTAGACCTCAAAGACGCCTACATTCAGATTGCCATACATCCTTCTCACAGGAAGTATCTCAGGTTTGTGCTAGAAGGACAACACTATCAATTCAAAGTCCTTCCCTTCTGGGTAACAACAGCACTAAGAGTGTTCACAAAGTGCTTAGCAGTAGTAGCAGCACATTTCAGAAGACAACAGATCCATGTCTTCCCATACTTGGACGATTGGCTCATAAAGGCCAAGTCATTTAACCAGTGTGTTCAACACACATCTCACACAATGCAGACACTGCACAACTTGGGGTTTACAATAAACCACACCAAGTCACATCTCCAGCCCTCTCATGTACATCAATACCTAGGGGCTACCATAAACACCAATACAGCTCTAGCTTATCCCAGTCCAGCCGGGATACTGAGCATTTAAGCCTTAATCACAAGGTTTCAAAACCAACACTCTCTCCCAGCCAGAGTGTTCATGCAACTAATAGGCATGATGGTATATTGCATTTTTATTGTACCATATGCAAGACTGCAAATGCGTCCATTGCAGGAATGTCTAGCACATCAGTGGGATCAGGCACAAGGACAACTGACAGACCTGGTGTTGGTGGACAGCCGCACGCATCGCTGTCTGCAGTGGTGGAACACCAAAAACTTGTCCAGAGGTCGTTCCTCAAGCCTGTTCCACAAATAGTACTGACAACAGACACATCCCTGACAGGATGGGGAGCACATCTGCTCCACCACACAACTCAGGGAAGATGGTCCGCTCAACAAAAGGTGATTCACATCAATCACCTAGAGTTGCTGGTGATTTTCCTGGCACTAAAGTCCTTCCAAGTACACATACAAAACAAAGCTGTCTTGATCCGGACGTACAACATGACAGCCATGTACTACATACAGAAACAAGGAGGCATACATTCCCTGCAACTGTCCCAGCTTGCACAAAACATTCGGAGATGGGCCATTCCACAAAAGATATATGTGCTTCAGAACACCATCCAGGAGTTCACAATCAGATAGCCGATCTGTTAAGTCGACAGACACAACAGATTCACAAATGGGAACTACATCTGCAAGTTCTTCAACCATTCTTTCCAAGTGGGGTCATCCAGACATAGACCTGTTTGCCACGCACGAAAACGCAAAATGCCCAACCTTTGCCGCCAGGTTTCCACACCCGTTGTCCAAGGGCAATGCGATATGGATGAACTGGTTAGGCAGATTTGCGTACGCTTTTCCGCCAACCCCACTAATACCACTAGTGGTACGCAAGCTCAGACAACAGTCTCTCAAACTGATCCTGGTAGCTCCCACATGGGCAAGCTAACCGTGGTTCACCACGCTGCTAGAACTCTCTCTAGTTCCACACCAAAGACTATCAATGCTAACGCAGAACCATGGAGACATCAGGCATCCAGATTCAAGTCAACTGAATCTGGCGATCTGGCTCCTACAGTCTTAGAGTTTAGTTACCTTAACCTGCCACCAGACTGTATGAATATCATTAAAGAAGCCAGAAAGCCTACTACTAGAGCTTGCTATGCTGCAAAATAGAAGAGATTTGCCATTTATTGCACTAACAATCAAATTGATCCCCTAGATGTTTCCATCCAAAATATCATCTGTTACCTTCTCCATTTACAAAGATGTAATCTAGCATATTCATCTATACGTTTACATCTTGCAGCCATTGCAGCATATCTACAAAACAGACAACATATGTCCTTAATTAGAGTACCTGCAATCAAAGCTTTTATGGAAGGATTAAAGAGAATCATTCCTCCTAAGTTACCACCATCTCCAGTGTGGAACCTAAACATTGTGCTTATAAGGCTCATGGCGCCCATGGCGCATAAGTGTGAACTGCAATTTCCTTATTGCTATTACCTCTCTTAGAAGAGTTAGTGAGATTCAAGCTTTCACTATACAAGAACCATTTGTACAATTACACCGTAACAAGGTGGTTCTACGGACTAATCCTAAATTCCTTCCTAAAGTAATTACTCCTTTTCATCTAAATCAATCAGTAGAGTTACCAGTGTTTTTTCAAAACCCAGACTCTGTAGCAGAAAGAACTCTACACACACTAGATGTAAAAAGAGCTATTCTCTATTACATTGACAGGACCAAATCCTTTCTTAAAACAAAGCAACTGTTTGTAGCTTTCTCTCCACCACATAAAGGCAACCCCATTTCTAAATCAGGAATTGCAAGATGGATTTTTAAATGTATAATTCACATTAACAGTTCATCCTAGAGCGCACTCCACACGCAAACTAGGAGCCTCTATGGCTTTTTTAGGGAACATTCCCCTAGAAGACATCTGCAAAGCAGCAACATGGTCTGCAACACACACCTTCACTAAACACTATTGTGTTGATGTGCAAGCTAAGCAGCAAGCTGCAGAAGGCCAAGCTGTCCTCAAAACACTCTTTCAAACTACTGTAACAGATACAGGTGACCACCGCCAGGGGAGACACTGCTGTACAATCGATGCACAGTGTGAGATCTGCAGCTCATATGCCTCGAACGGAAAATGCTACTTGCCAGTATGCATCTGTTCTTGGCATGTAGAGCTGCAGATTCTTACACGCCCTTCCGCCTCCCCGGGGCCTGTATCTGTTCCAGTTCTATCTTAATTAGATATACACGCATGGACATGCCTTCTTTATTTCTACAAACTCCATCATTTCCCATCATGGCGAAAAACAATCTAAGGATGGAGCTAATGCCCATGCGCACTATCGTCCAAGGGAGGAGTCATCTATCTCGAGACTACAAAGACTACTTCCAATACGACTACAACATGCAATCATCCGAGCCCAACACCAGGTGGCGATCTAATGCACAGTGTAAGAATCTGCAGCTCTACATGCCAAGAACAGATGCATACTGGTAAGTAGCATTTTCCTTATTTTGCATTTCACAGGTTTACCAAGTACTATGACATAATGCATCACCAGCCACTCATGGCTATTCAGTCAACCGAATGTTGCATTGTGGAGGTTGTAGTTTTGATTTTAACACTGTCATTAGGGACTCAAACCCTGAACATGCAGTAGTGTTGGCTAAAAGGCTATCATTGTCCGACTGTGTTATGCATCTGCTATTTTCTTTTAATTTTACAAAGGCATCTAGCCTAATTCAAGAACTGCTTGTTTCACACATAGTGCCAAAACTAAATGTTACTGCGACATTTTGTGAGCGCGCATTGATTAATTCACGTCATGGATTAAAGCAAGCTTGAAAATGCAAATTGTTTTATCTTTTGTGTAATGGAAAGTTTGATACTGAGCTTCAAAAAGTAAACAAAGGTACAACATAATCAGCAGGAGTGTAGCATTCCCCTACAGGAGGAATAAGGAAAGGACTGGTGACAGTAGCAGAATGAACGTCATATGGTTCTCTCATCCATGAGAACAGGTACAACATAGGTAACTAGAACACTAAAGAGGGAGTGAGTTGTCTTAAAGGACTGTTGAATGCTCTCTGTAAGTACAACACTCTTGGAAGACACTAATTTACCTCTTATGGAATTAACATGCATTCATGTGCTCACATAGGATGATTAACTGTCACCTGTCTAGTGCGGTACGCTTCATCAGTGGTTCCACATCTACCAATAGAAAGCTCCGAGAGTACTAATGTACACTGATTGTACAGTTTCCTAGTTATAGTTTCCCTAGTTTGTGTGAGAGTATGCACCTTTTGCCCGTATTTATTTTCTTATTTTGTTAAACTGTCAGACCTATATTAAAATTCTGTGCAAGTTAACTAAAAAAGGTTGTTAGTACTGTCTCCCTGCCATACGATTAAGAACAGGAGGGTTGAGCATCAGATCCTGCTTCTGTTTTCTACTTTGACTTGTCTTGGCACTTAAATATTGCCCGTTTGGGGTACGGTGTCTTCCTCTGGACTATAGGACTTGGTATCCCACATAAAATGTTATGAAACAGCCCTGGTTATGTTATGTGTATTTGTTAAACTCACTGTGACTTGCAAGGATACATTGGCGCTGAGCATGGTTGACGGGGCATGTTGTCCTAGTACATTTGATATATCCTTGTTTTTTAGGTCGAGCTTGTAACAGCGCGCATGCGCTGTTCTGGCGAAGACTCATGTAGGGTCTTTCAGAAATCACTTCAGATGCTCGCACTCGCTGCGGGTGTGCTTTTACTTTTGCCCCAGGCTATTGGCCTTTGCATGCGTCTTTTTAACAAAGACAGCACGCAATTGACCAAAGGCGGGCGCATTGCTCCCCCCATTGCCTATTGGTGTCGGTTACCCGCACGGCCGCCATGTGGTTTCAATTATCGTGCCCAGACACAGGTTCTTGTTTCCCTCATCCCACCACCGCTCCAGGCTGTCCTTGTCATCATTTCCGGGTGGTGAAAACATCCAGCACTGGCTGGGAGCCCACCGGCAGCTGGGGGAGGAGCTCTCTCCAGGTCCTGCATCCCGTCTTCTTGGGACCGAGGCAATTCTGGTGGGGGCTAGGAGCAATGGCGCACGGTGTCTGACCACTCGCGGGCTTTCTCCTTTCACTTTCTCCCTGCTGCTCTAACTGCGACCTCTTCTACCCTGCTCGCGCTACTTTCCCCCGAGCCGTGCTGTCTATTATTGTGGGGCGGTGCACGGCTGATAGGAACCGTAAAATAAAGCCTCGAGGAGGAGCCTGCTTTCTCTGCAGCTTAAACTATAAAAGCGGAATCTTGTTTCCCTCTCTCTTTTGCAGCCCCAAGTGCATTAAAAAACAAGCCTGCGAGAGCTGCCAAAGGTTTACCAAACATTCCAGGAACACATTCACAAGCCAACCGGGCAAATTTGTTGCGGCTGAAGCTAAGAAATACATCAAAAACATTTCCCTACTGTCCGTGCTTTGCAGTTTATTTTATGCAAGGGCATCATTCCCCTCACCTCACCCCAAGGCCCGGATACACCGGGCCTTCTGTTCCCGCTCATTTCAATCCAACACCTTTCGCCAGCACTAAAATCCCCAAAATATATCTCCACAAAGTAGCTACACAGGACATTTCCTGGTGTTCCGGGATATTGGACGCCACCAGGCTACAGCCACTGGATGTGTCGGTATTTTATAGTATCGGCAAAGAAGATTCGTTTTGGCAGCAAGCAACATCTGGAAGAACAGAAAGCCACTGGAAAGTTGCCAGCCAGAACCTCGTTCACTTCCTGGCTCTCTGACGGCTGTGGACCAGCCCTGCAAAAGCAGTTTCTGGCCCATCTCTGCTGCGAGGTGTTTTGTTTCTGTATGTATTACGAGCTTGATTTATGGGCCTACTCGACCGGATGTCACCAAAGCGTTAAGCTGCCACGCGCTCGTCTCTCCCCATCACCAGCAGCACAAATGCATGTCTAAGGGGCACCTTAAATGGGACGATTCAGTGCCTGCTTCCCTAGAATCCAGACGACGCCTAGAGAGTGGGCCTGTCGGCGACTTTTAACATTTTCAGCCGCTTTCCCCTACTTGACTGCGTTGGTGCTGTTCCGTTGTGGAGACCTATGCGACTGGACCTAGCTCCGAGAACCCTAGAGCCCCTGCAGAGATAGCGGACAACTGGAGCAGGTTTGTTTGCCTCCTCGAGGCATAAATACCGGAGTCGGATATTAATTAGCCTGTTCACAAAAGATAGGAAGTTTTATGTCGGTTTAGCCAGTAGCATGGCTCTTGGTTGAAAACCTTCTGATTCCACAGTAACCACTTCGATTCTTAGAGCCAATGGAAAACGTGGTTTGTGCTGGCTGACAAGCTGAAGGGTTGCACTAGAAGGCATAAGGTTGGCTTTACCTCCTGGTAACGCCTCCTATTGGCTAGAAAGTAAAGTCCCGTCCCAGAAAATATGAAGCCAGCTGCCCCTGAAGAAACAACAATATATCTTCCGGAAGTGGCCGCCCCCGCCACGTGAGCGTTATTCCAAGGTTTACACACTGAAAGGCGTTACTTTACACTGCTGTTTAAGAATCAAAGTGGTTACTGTGGAATCTGGAGGACATGGGCTTGTTTTTAGGTAAAATCCATGGTATATTTCTCTCAGATGGGGGAGGGGGCTTAACATGGGTCAGAGGGTGTACAAGAGACCACGTCATGCTCTCAGGTGGGGGGCGGGGGCTTCACATGGGGTCTAAGGGTTCACAAGACACTAGACCATGCTCCCGGTCGGGGAGGGGGCTTTTCATGGGGTCTGAGGGTGCACAATTGACCACACCATGCAAAAAACATTGCTATTTACAATACCAACAACTTTAAACTTTACAAATGCGAGACCTGTTGCATTGCAAATGCTTGTTCTAAGAGGGAGCAACAGCAGAGTAAATATCACTTGTACACGGAAAAGGTAAGCGTTGGGCAGGTGTAGTGCAATCTTCCCTCCTTCAGAGGCCAAGTATCGCTTGGGCAGGCTTAGAGCAACTTTCCCCACAAACCAGGCAGTAGCAGTACAAGCTTTGCTTCCTCACAGAACAGGTACATCATGGCAGTAGCAAAGCAAGCTTCCCTTCCTCAGTGAAGGCAGTAAAAGCAAGCTTCATCTCGGCAGATTAACATAAAATGTAATTGCTCACAGAATAAGTACAGTTAAGGGGTGAGTGACACGGGTTACCGACAGATCACGGCTGCGGGTGGTTGAATGTATAAATGAATGAGTGAGGCCTGCTGTTTGTGTTGATTCTTTGGGTGTTCCGCGCGTTAAGAAGTAACCGTAACCTAAGAGATTTTTGTTATTTGGAGAAGCCCAACCAAAGTCGAAGTGTCTATGCCAACTTCTTCGACAATGCTAGTACATCATGTGCTGAGAAATCCCAGGAAGGCGTTAATGCCTGAAAATGTTCATGACAGGCACAAAACTCCGTCCTCATTCCCTCTGCTCTGATCACTGCTTACCAATCTCCTGACCCCTATTTTCTGTCTTTCTTCCCCCTAAGCTGGAACTGCGACGTCCGGAGCGGCAAAGAGGCCTCCCCAGTGGGGCAGAGGTCTAAAGTACTCCAGACGGCTCCTCCCAGCCGCCCCGGACGTGCATCACTTACCAGTCTCCACCAACCAGGGGAGACTGCCTCAGGTGAGGAAACAACTGCGTCATGCGGGGGCGGAACAGCCCTCCGTGACTAGGAGCCCGCCCTCCTTATGGCCACTGCGTGGCCTCGGGCAGGCGCAAATCCCTCTTTGCCAGCACTTAGCACACGGCCACTCCCGTATGGAAATATCGCCATCTAGTGGAATTGTATGATTCCACTTTCTCATGTCTTTGCTAACACTTCTTCGCTGTTAGCTTAACTCTGAAGTGTTTTACGGTGCAATAGAAAACCTCTGAAACAAACGTGTACTTGAAATTAGGCTTTGCAAAGCTAAACTGTTCTTGTATTTTAATATTTCCAGTAGGATTATGACAAATTCTTGTTTGCGCTTTTTTTTCCAGTGCTTAAAAGCTGCATGCTTGTGGAAATGAATGTCCTATGAATAGCACTCAGGTATATAGTTTTCAATTGTTAGTGTTTTATGCCAGTGAGTGACGTTACCACTGTATGTAGCTTATGCTACTGTGCAGTCACGGGCTCGAATTCGGGCGGACCCGCCCCATTCTTTTAGGTAGGTTGAAAGAGATGGTCCTCAGGTGCTTTCTTTGCTATCCTGCAATATCTTTCTGTATCCCACTGGTAGAGTCAGGTAGCCTTTGTTGTCTTCTGTTATTTTTTCCCTAAGGAGAATCCCTCACGCCCTCCTCAACTACGCTGTGATCCGGTTAGAAGCCTCCGAGCCAGGGGCGCAACTAGACCCGAACTTCGGAGGGGGGAGGAGGAATCGGCTACGACTTCCAGCCAGGGCTGTCCCTAGCATGAGTTGCGCACAGTGCAACAGTCTTTTTTGGCGCCCCTCCCCATTTCCTCCTCCTCCATGAATTTCAACACTACCACTCGCCAATAATGCACCTCATCTCTCCATAGCCCCTTTCTGACAAACATTTCATTTCTTTTATAGGGCATTTCACCTTTTTATAGGGCTACTCTGAGTCTACTCACACTCAGTTCTGTGATCTGCATTTTACACTTTCTTGTAGTAGGCACATTAACACTCTGTGCTGTGTGGGTAGCAGGAGTGCCCATGTGAGTGCACAGTGAGTGATGTGAAAGTGTGAGAGTAGGGTATGAAGAGTGACTGCAGGGTGAGTGAGGTGACCATATGAATTTGGGTGCAGATGTAAGTTCAGAGTGGGATGAATTAATATATGGTTAGTGATGGGCTTGTTTGAGTAAGATTACAGAGTGAGCAGTGAGGGGGACAGGTGAGTGAAGTGTCCCATGAGTGCAGGGTGAGTAGTGTGCTCGTGCGACTGCAGGGTGAACAGCACAAGTGCATTGTGAGTGCAGAGTGATCACTGTGAGTGCAGAGTGAGCGGTGTGCTCATGTGACCGCAGGGTAAGTGGTGTGAGTTCATGGCGAGAGGCATAAGTGCTGTGTGGTCATTGTGAGTGCAGGGTGAATGGTGTGAGTGCATGGTGATCAGTGTGAGTGCATGGTGTTTGCTGTGAGTGTGCATTCCCAGACACTTGAAGTAACTCAGCATGTTACTGAAGGCTGGCGTAGATTTTCAGATATTAAGTTAAACTATGGCTATTATGCCATTATTCGGGGACGGACTGGCCGTATCGGGTACCGGGTGTTTTCTTGGTGGGCCAGAAGGGTGGGGGCTGGTTTTGGACCGGTGGGGGCCATTTTTGGTACAGGGGGCTGGTTTTGCAGCAGTGCTGCAAAATCTGCCCACTGTACCAAAAGCAGCTGCAGTGTTTTCCACACGCACCCCCTCCCCCACGGCCTGTCCGACTCAATTGCCAAAGCTGGTTTGCGTTCCCAGTCCGGCCCTGTTCAGGGATCGAGGGTGGAGAAAATAAATATTGTGCTCATCCTGCAACAAACTTCCAGTCATGTGATTAGGGTTGCCAGCTCATTATATTGATGTCCCTGACATTACAAAAATAAGCAGTTACCTAAAGCATATTTTCAGTATGTATCTGTGCATACTTGGAACAGAAAATATAAATAGAAAGCATTTTTAATTTTGTTCTAGGGATGCCTGAAAGATCCATGACTGATAATTAAGGGGAACAAAGACAGAAAAGTCACATTACAAATGAATACATATGATTTTATTTATAGCCCTATTTAGTGTCAAGAGGAAGCCTTTGCAGACTGTTTAAACAACAAATGTCTGGCATTTTTCTTTTGGTAACCCTACTTTATATTTATTTTCATAAAATGCATTCTCACACTAGGGCAGTAAAATCCAAATGTAAGGAATACGCAGAGTTGGGACCCAGGAGGTACTGGAACCAGAAAAAAACTAAGCCTTGTTAAACAGTTTATAAAGTTATGTAAATATGCAAATGGTATTTCAAAGACCTGTGAAAAAAGGGCCGGACTGGGAACCAAAACTGGCCCTGGCAAACTGCTGGGCCAGCCCCCCTTGGGTGCCAGGCGGGGTGCGGCCGAGCTGTTTGCTAGGGCCGGTTTCGGACAGTTTTGTTACAGGGGGCTGATATTTCCGGCCCCTGGTAACAAAAACGGCCCACCGGGGAAATGCCCGGTGCCCGCTATAGCCAGTCTGGCCCTGTGTGAAAAACCCGGGTGCTGTAAATAAGACTCCAGACACTGCCCAGCTGAGCTCCCAGCAACCCAGGCTGAGACACACGGGGCAGCAGAAGTCCTTTCAGCCCTATGGGTGTTGCACGCCTGCTCAGAGCGACCCTAGTACTTTTTACTAGAGTACGTGTGACTCTCTTCCTTCACGTATTCTTGTATGTTTTAATGATGATGCTCACGCAAAAACAAGCTGAGCAAACCGTATCTCCAGTATGCTCAATTTCTAAGCGGTGTCTGCCGAGTGGCACTTACCGCACACAGTACAAACCCCATTGCATGTTTGAAGCAAGGTGGGCCTGTCCTGAGCAACAATAGTTCTCTTCTCCAAGCCTTCTTTGGGTCAGCCTTGGAATCTGACTCTACCTTCCTGTGTGGGAGAAAGACCAAAAATCCATCTTCATGCTCCCTGACCGGCACAAGGAAATTGAACCTTAGATTCTGACTGGATTGGCAGTGGGCTGCTGCCCATAGCCAGGGACTCTGCATACAAGCAACAACCTCACTGCAGAGGGCTGGGAGCTTCCTTTGACAAGACAGATGTGGATCTGGCTGGTACCTCCCTGGACATCTGGACCAGCTATCTTTTAATTTTCCCTAGGCTTGGGACCGGGCTTGAAGCTCAGTCCGAGGCCTTTCTGTCCTTTCTGTTGCTGTTCTGCCTGCCCGTAAAACTCAATTCAGAGTGACCAGAGGAGCTAGCCAAAAACAGCCAGAAGCCCCTCAAACCCATCACCAGAGAGGAGGGAAGCTCATGAGAACGTGTGTTTCAGTCCAGTTAAGCCTTCTGGAAGGGGATTTCAGCGAGCACACCCCGTTGCACCTATGTTTTGCTTTGTGACTGGATGGATTCACCCCCAATATTGCCACTGGCCCCAGTATGCCATGGCCTGTGCACAGGCCCATTACCATCCTTTGGCATGGTGCCCCTGACCCTGCCAGTCTGTGCAGTAGTCCAGCGCCCACTAGGGCTCTGAGCCCTCCAGGTCTTGAGCTAAAAGATTGAGCCATCAGATCCCTTCGACCGGTCCCGCCGAGGAACTAACCTCTTTCTCCATTGTGTGGTCTGAGTCCACCTGGACTCACAACATCAAGAGAGACCACCCTAGTGACTGGACCAGTTGACATTGTGTCACCCCTGTGAATGCGACCAGGAGACACACGAGTTGTAAACTTCAGGGATTTCCAAACCCTAGACTAAAGCCAGGCCACGTCCTTCCGAGCCTCCCAGTGGTGTATTTGTTTGACTCTGGGCCAGCTGATCCCAGGATATAGTGTTTAAAAGTGTAATTCCAGTTACACCTAATAATAATATTAGTGTTTCGACTTTGGTCCCATTTAAAAAAAATAACACTGGAAATAGCACAATGTAAGCCTTGATGCTGGCAGGTGGTCCCTACAACTTCAGAGACCTGGAAAAAAAGCCTGACAGGACAATAAGTTGTACGGACCACTGTGTTTTTAAGAGTGCTTTGAAAATACAAATTCTGCGGCATCAAGTACGTTATAATAAGATTCTTTTTTGTTTAATTTATTTACAAAGTTTTATGTAGAGTGCTTTAGTCCTCATGCGTTATGGAATGCTGCACACAGAGTTGATAAATTAGCAATTTACTAACAGAGCTCAAATTTTAAAATCTTCATATAACAGAGAGGAGCACAATAAAGTTATCAAGACACTATTGTAACCACTGAGATTAAAAAAAGAATGAACCCAAAGCTTGGGGGCAGCTCCAGTGAAAGCCTTCAGAGTTTTTTAAAGTTTCCAGGTGTAGTTTCCTCTTGTTTCTGGAATTTCGAGCACCTCCAGTCCAGACACCTGGCTCTTCCTTCTCAGTAAGCATTTGGGTGTGTTAAAGTGGATACTTTGTATGCTACAATAGCAGGTTTAAAGTGCCATGTTGCTGCCAGTAGGAGTTGCTGGCGGCCTGAAAAGAGAGCATTTCTGTAATAAATTCTTTTGAGAACCAGGGCCTGTAAAACTAGACGGAGGTCCTTCTTTGGGATTGATATATATAACAACATGAAAGGGTGGTTCCCAGTAATGTAAAGGACCAGGCAGTTCCAATAATAGCAGATGCCCACAGAACAGCTAGATATATTTCAATTATTTTATTATCATTTGAATTCATAGAAAAATATATAACATGTGTGCATAGAACACAATCCATACTTCATTGGATGAGAATTACATATAAATCATGTAACATAGGCCCAGAAACATCAGGAACAGTAAAAAATGGCACTTACATCACTCACTCATTCTACCAGTCACTAGCTCACTCACAAACCAATACATCGATACTAACTCCACCAACTATAAACTCTCATCAACCAGACAAAAGAAGCGCCGACGCGCGTTTCGGAACAGTGCCAAAATGGGGAATTCCTTCATCAGGGCGCAATTCATCAAAACACATAGGGAAAACACGATCTTCCAGAAATCCAGGTCAGTAAAAATGGGTCCCAATAATTAGTTCTGGGCAAGAAGAGGCATATCTGTGGGCCAGAAAATAAACATGAATAATACATAGGATTATACAACCTAACAAAAGGAAAGAAAATGGTCATGATATGGAGTAAAACAAAGTATAATCAGGCTATGGTCCATACATCCCTCAACATACATACTGTGAAAATGAATGAAAAAGGATTACAACAAGTGTATGTACAACAGGTTAAAAACCAACATCCAATACAACAGGAGATCCATCAATCAAATAGGTGGCAGTTGAGGATCACAAGATCAACGAGTCTCGAGAAATTATCAGAAAGGGCAACCAACTCGAGAAGGGGGAAAAATATTAAATCTATACATACCAGAAATCAAAAATTAGGCGGCTCCCAACAAGGCTGGAACAAGAGAGCGGTAAATGAACAACCTCACGATATTTTATGGTCAAAGTCGAGTCAGCGAGGAATTTCAAGAAGATCTGTACAACAGTATATAAAATAAAAAAAGGGAAAAAAGAAAGAAGAGAGCAGGGGACCGTATAAATATAGGTCTTATGGGTTGGCATATGACACAAAGGAGACTACTTAATGTCAGATTCCACCCCCCCAGAGGAGTATGTTGATAGGGCATATGTGCCCATGGACTCTAGATACTTGAACTAGAAGGGGCTCACCTGAGTACTAAGTGGGTCGAGTGTACAAAGGGAGTCAACATGCCGTAAAAATCTGGTCCTAACCTTAAAAGGATAAATATTCAGACTCCAGGTGATAGAGTTGACACAGTACATTCTAAATAGAAAAAACAATCGAAAAACGAGCATTTGCCTAGTGACACTGACCAAGAATAATAATAATGCATAAATGGTCAAAATCAATAAAGACCAGAGGAGACCACCCCAACAGTAACAACCAGTACGATGTACTTTAAAATGACCCAGGGCTAGTATATGTTAGAATAGTCCAACAAGGGTGGAACAAAGGGGACCCAAGTCCCGAAACAGACAACGCACGCTTTGTGCAAAATTTACCTTTAAATAGTGCGTTAACTTCGGAGACTACACCCACCAGTCCGCCAGGGTAGAAGAGACCGTCGGAGTCAAGAGAGAATGGAAAGCTGGCATAGACCTACGAAGTAAAAAAAGGGGAATGTACGACTTAAAAAAACACCCAGGCCAGATTCCATCGGGAGTATAGAAGCAACACAGCAGCCGTCTGCTTACCTAACGTGATTTTCAGAGGGTCTCGATGTTCGCACCACACGGGTCTGTCTCCCACGCCAACAGGAATCGGTGAATCCGAAGTTCGAGCAGATGGTTTAAATACCATCAATAAATTCACGGCACCTGTGTAGTTTGTATCAAGACGACGTGCAAGAACATCCGAGACACTAGACCTCTAAATGCGGGACCGACTTGGAAGGGAAGTTGGCGGCCATATTGGATTCTAACTAACCACCGACGAGATAAACACGAAGCACTCGCATCTGGAGTTTAGAGTCAGACAAGGCTCCAGGGTCCAAACAAATTGAAACCGGTTCCACCAAAAAAGGGGGGGAGAGGAGAAGAGAATTCTAAAAAATTATAATAAGAACTCAAAGTATAGAAACAAGAACCCGATAATGGACAAAAAAGAAGGACTAATAAGACAATGAAGAAAAAGGAGCTCAACCGAAAAGTAAGTAAAAAAAAAATAGGATAAATAAGTTATATCTAAAAAGAATATATAAAGTAATGACCATGAAACAGAATACTGCGGAATAAACAGGGGTTCTGCCCACATTACCCTCCCATACCTGGGCAAGGAACATCACATGGATGAGAAAGTAGAACAAAAAGGTACTGAGGGATAAATTAAGCAAACGCTACTTCAAAACAGGAAACAATTTATTAACCTGTTTTCTACACTCTTTTTTTCAACAATAAATGATATAATTTTTGCAAAGGACAAAATATTGAGCCACAAAACGGGGGGAGGTAACCAGACTATATACAGTAATCAAAATTAGGTAATTACAATATATACAAATATACAACTATGTACCCTAAAAAAAGAAAAACAGGGGGGTAAAGAAAACACTATTATTTATCTGTCGACGCAGTCGCGGTCGCGTTTCCGCCAGTGGTTTCTTATGGCTTCATCAGGACAAGGGTACTGAAAAAATATATATACAAATGCAATTTATATAATTCCTAAAAACACACTAAGCCGCAAAGAAAGACTCACCCATTTACAACGATGCAATGACCACCAGAAAGTTAAAAGCGTGAAAGTAATGGAGTAAAAACCACGCCTCATTTAAGTGAAAACGAAACAGAACTCCAAAAGGACCAAATCTACACATAAGTGATAAAAAAGAACACGGATTATAGAAACCCAATCACCAAGGACACATTCTTCTGTCCACCGTGTGCCTACAGATAGATATCAGGGGGCATGCACTCACAAAAACAATGGACCAGTTCAAATGAACATATGCAGCCACCACAAGATTCTAAATACCTGCAAAATGTAGTGCACGTGACCCCCCCAGTGGGAAGTGCGGGGGCACCACCCTGGGGGTTACAGTCGACCTCTTTCCAAGGGTCAATCAGTTCACGCTTTCCTGAAATATATATGAAGGAAGAGAGCCAAAAACCGAGTCTATTAACTTGTCGGTTACACAGAACCATAGGTGAATAAAGCAAGTCAAGCCACATACAGGATTCTAGCCTACCTTCACAAATATCCGATTTAGGTGGAGGGGAAAGATTATTTCGTCGGTGTCAGCACACCCAGACTACTTACACGCCCTCAAAAGGAATAAACAGGGTTACCTGCAGTCAAAATGGAGAGAACACAAAACAAGCCACAATTGCAGTTACTCCCCGCGTGTGCACGGACATTACTCAGTGCTATATTAAAGGTCCGCAAGCGGATGGGCGGTCAAACATGCCTACCTCTGGTGCTACAATTCCCCCAAGTCACACAAGATTAAGGGAGACAATCCGTCTTCGTTTGGAAAGCTCCGCCGTCCATTAGTCAGGAGACAATCTCACGGACAGGGCGCGCAGCGTCATAAAAAAGGGGACGTCTCGGGGGGCGTTCTGATCTGCGCGCTAGAATCACACGCATAGAAACAGGACAGGGGGTTGTTATAAGGAAAAAGACAACAGACTGCAAGCAAGCGTCGTGTCTCAATGGGACTCTCCTCTACCATCTAAATATCCACACATCCACTCCAAGAAATTAAATAAAGAAAGAGCAACCAGAAATCTTGGAAAATGAAAATAAAAATAACAGTAACAACACCACCTAGAATTGTGATTTATTTTAAGAAAAGGGTGGGCATTGCACCGACGCATCTGGGTTAACAATCTAATCACGATGCATCGATCAATACTCAAAACAAAATACCAATGACACCGTGAGTTCACAAACAACCAAACAAAACAGGTTTGAACGATCAAAATCAAGTATGGATCTATATTGCGTATAAAATTACTCATTGCATATGCTATGTCGTTCCTGAAGCTATTCAAGGTAGACTGGGTCCTAAGAGAGCTCCCCCGACAAAAGGGGTACTCATCTACGGGTCCAGGCAGCGTTAATGAACAGCATTAGATTAATGCCCACAATTCATCACGGTCATTGAGACCCCTGGTCGCAGTGTGGTATCTTTCGATTAGTCTAGCTTCTGTACAGTTTAGCTTCCGTTCTAGCTCTACTTTGTTTTTTGCTGTCACCACTACAAGTACTGCCCAAGTAAGGTCCTCCTCATTGTGTCCACATTCTATGTAGTGTTGCACTAGCGGGGCCCCACTAGTCTTACATCTGATTCTCGATTTATGTTGGCCTATTCGCATTTTGATGGCTTGTGTAGTTTGTCCTATGTAAGCTAAATTACAAGGACAAAGAACCACATACACGACGTTCTTGGTGTTACAGTTGGAAAATGAACGCATGATGTGGTTCTGGCCATTCACATCAATGCTTTTTAGATCTTTAGAATTAGGGCACATAGTACAGTTCATACAACGAAAATGTCCTATTAAGGCAGGCAGGCCTAGTAAATTCTGGTATCTTTTTTGATCTTGGGCTCTCTACTGGCTCTAACCAGGTGTTGTTTGATATTCTTTCCTTTACGGAATGAGAACAGTGGTAGAGGAATCTCAAGATGGTCAATGATTCGCCAGTTTCTTGTAATGATTTGCTTGATTTTATTAGCCTTAACATTAAATGTTAGAACACAGGTCATGACAGTTTTCTCACTTGTACCTTCTTTAGGGGTCAATAAAGTCTCCCGAGGCGTAAACCACGCCCTTTTAAGGGCGGCTTTCACTAGTTTCCTCGGGTACCCTCTAGAACATAATTTATTCACAAGGATTTCTGCATTGTCAAAATAATCCTTCTTGTTGGTGCAATTGCGCCTGATACGCAAAAATTGCCCATATGGCAAATTCTCTTTAACACTCCTAGGGTGTACACTAGAGAATTCAAGTAAAGTGTTTCTGTCTGTGGGTTTGGTAAAAAGGCTGACTTCTAGTGTACCACCGTTCTCCAAGATCCAGAAAGTTAATTTTTTCATTGCTACAATTCATTGTGAATTTAAGGTCAGGGGTGCAGACGTTTAGCCATTCATGGAATCGGTCTAGGTCTTCTTTATTCCCATTCCATATCAAGAAGATATCATCGATGAAGCGAACCCACCTCGACAAACAATGTAGAAATGGGTTCGCTTCACCAAGGACATATCTAGTCTCAAATTGGTCCATCACAAGGTTGGCAATTTCTGGGGCAAAACAACACCCCATTGCTACTCCTTTCAGTTGTAAATAAAGGACCCCCTTGAAAGTGAAGAAACTGTTTTTTAAACAAATTTTAGCCAGCTCAATAATAAATTTGGTTGGCACCTGATGGGGTCTATTCCTTTTATCAAGTACCTGTCCCATCACAAGGAGTGCCTCATCCTGAGGGATGTTGGTGTAGAGGCTCTCGATGTCGAAAGAGACCAACAACTGTTGGTCTGTATCGAACATCGAGCCCTCCACCTTGTGGATAAAATCCATGGTATCTCTGATGTAAGCCTGTGTCTGACAAACAAAGGGTTTAAGAAACGTATCAATGTACTTAGCTAGAGGCTCAAGCATTGATCCACATGCCGCAATAATCGGCCGACCAGGAGGGTTAACGACATCCTTATGTATTTTAGGTAATACATACAAATCGGGCGTTTTCAGCATGGAGGTATTAAGGTATTCATATTCCTTTTTGCTCAAGAATCCGGCATCTAGAGCTTGCGTGGTGAGATGTAAAATCCTAGCCCTTAAGTTACTTGCTGGGCTATCTGGTATTTGGCGATAGTGTGCACAATTGCCCAACTGTCTTAGTACCTCTGTGTCATAATCATTACAGTCCCATACAACGATCCCCCCACCTTTATCAGCTGGTTTTATTACTGTTAGGGGGTTGTTAGCTAGTTTGTCCAAAGCTAACCGTTCTTCTTTACTAAAGTTAGACTTAAAGGAAAGTTTCTTATCATTCAAATTGTCTATTTCCTTGAGGACCTGATTCTCAAACAACACAATTTCGTCAGGCATACTTGCACTATCAGGAAAAAAAGTCGATTTGACTCTCAAACCACTTACATTGTACTCAACATTCTCCTCTTGATCAGAAAAGAATACTTTCAATCTGATCTTTCTTAGAAACTGTAAGACTTCAGTCTTAGTGTCCACCGGGTCTTGAACTAGTAATGGCACAAATGAAAGACCTTTCTGTAGGACCTTCAATTCTATAGGTGATAAAAGCTCTTTAGAAAGATTATAAATTGGAATAATCTCTGTATCACTCATTGTGGGAGACATCAATAGCTCGTTCCCCAGGTTATTTACTCTGTCTACCGCATGTAGACCTGTTGTCTTGTTCGAAACAGGTTCTGGTCCTGTATAGGTGGGGGTTGTGGGAATGGCTGAAATTGTTGGAACTGGGGTGGCCCCCATCTTCTTCTGAACCCCCTGCCTCGGCGTCCCCCTCTGCCTAAAAAAGGTGGCGGGCCTTGGGGGTATTACAAAAAGGGTTGATATTGTTGGTATGGTTGATAGTATGCTCCTCCGCTTTGGTCTGAATCAGACGAGGAGTCAGAAAATGTGAGAAACCTTGTCCTTGATCTTCCCTTGTATTGAGGATTCAGTGCCCCTGGAGTAGTATTTTTGAAGAAATCCTCTTTCAAGTAGGGATACACTTGCTCAACGGCAAAGTTTTTTATATCTCTACTCAGTTTAGTGGTCTTTAAATTAACAGTATTGGTTTTAAAATCAGCTAATGTTTTACCAATACTCTCCAGTAGGCCTTTCGCATCCGCTATGGTGGAATCTCCCAGTATTTCTTCCTCTGTTTTTCTATTTCTTTTAACTCGTCTTCACTGATTCGTAATGCAGTATTGATTGATAAAACAATCCAATCCTGAGAACACTTTGTTCCCACCCCACTGAAGTCCAACAGATACGGTTTGTCTTGGAGAAAGATCACGGGAATATTCTTAACTTGTAGTCCGACGGGGATAGTATTTGTTTTTAAATACCCTAATAGGACTTCAGCGTGTAGCTGTGTCCGCGTGTTTTTCTTTTTTAATTGGGTTAATCTTTCTCCTTTGTCGGAACTTGGTGGTCTATTCCCGCTTAAATCTGCTCCTAGCAAGGAGGGTGTTTGTTTCAACCTATTAATCTCTTCTTCTGTATAGCTTACCAAGTGTGGTTCTGACATATTTCATATAACACTTAGCCGGTCAGAACATCCAACCAAACTGATATTCCCAATAGAATTCTAAAAGTCATACACAATGAAATATCGATCCAAACAATAATGAAAAGAGAAAATGTTACAAATAACTTAAAGTGTGCGGCATAGGAAACAGTGTGAGATATAACAAATAATCACATCACAAAATTATAAAATAATCAAACAGAAAAACCACACATCCCAATCTCATGACCCAAAAGAGAGGCCTTACCAATATATACAATACTTATAGACAAATCAAATGCTGTCTCTTTGAATAAGGGACCCTCACACTTAACAAAGTGTGCAGAATACTGCGGAATAAACAGGGGTTCTGCCCACATTACCCTCCCATACCTGGGCAAGGAACATCACATGGATGAGAAAGTAGAACAAAAAGGTACTGAGGGATAAATTAAGCAAACGCTACTTCAAAACAGGAAACAATTTATTAACCTGTTTTCTACACTCTTTTTTTCAACAATAAATGATATAATTTTTGCAAAGGACAAAATATTGAGCCACAAAACAGGGGGGGAGGTAAATAGACTATATACAGTAATCAAAATTAGGTAATTACAATATATACAAATATACAACTATGTACCCTAAAAAAAGAAAAACAGGGGGTAAAGAAAACACTATTAATTATCTGTCGACGCAGTCGCGGTCGCGTTTCCGCCAGTGGTTTCTTATGGCTTCATCAGGACAAGGGTACTGAAAAAATATATATACAAATGCAATTTATATAATTCCTAAAAACACACTAAGCCGCAAAGAAAGACTCACCCATTTACAACGATGCAATGACCACCAGAAAGTTAAAAGCGTGAAAGTAATGGAGTAAAAACCACGCCTCATTTAAGTGAAAACGAAACAGAACTCCAAAAGGACCAAATCTACACATAAGTGAAACAGAATAGGTTATAGCATTAAGAAAATAGGAAATGGTGTTAATGAATCGCATTTTCCCATGGGATCTGCTCATTCACTCCTGAGACAGCCGTCTCAAGTAGAAAGATCCACAGAACTTCCCTTTTACCTCTAAGGGCATCAATGTTTCCATCTTTAGGACAATGGATCCGTTCAAGGATAAGCCATTTGAGATCCTCAACCGAGTGTTTCAGGGCTTTCCAGTGTGCAACCAGTGGTGCTCCCATGCGTGAGTTCCTGATACAGGATTTATGTTCGGAAAACCGAGTGCGGAACTCCCTCCCGGTTTCACCCACATAGCCCTTAGAGCAGGGGCAAATCAGGAGGTACACCACATTGCTTGTCCTACAGTTGGTCATTTCTTTAAACTGTATTTTCCTTTTACCCCATTTTAATTCAGGGGTACAGATAACCTGGTCACAGGCGTGGCAGCCACCACACCTATGGCTACCTGTAATGGGATTCGCTCCAGTAATGCTCCGTTGATTCAAAACAGGGGGGGTCAACAGAAGATGCCCTGACTAGCATGTTTCTCAAATTCTTGTTGCGGCGAAACGCAAAAATAGGTTTAGCCAGTTTATTAACAGACTTATCCATGTTAAGGAGATGCCATTGAGAATTGATGATAAATCTCAATTTTTCATTGAAGTTGGAATGTGTAGAGACCATGACAAGTTTATCATCATTTTTCTCTTTAGGTTTCAAGAGGGTTTCCCTGTCAAAATATTTAGCTCTTTTGTAGGAGTCTCTGATCAACCTCCTAGGGTATCCCCTGTCTAGAAACTTAGTTTTCATTTGTCCAGCATGGAACTCAAAATTGCTCATGTCCGTGCAGTTACGACGGAGCCTGAGAAATTGGCTGAATGGAATACTGTTTCTCTGGCTCCGTAGATGGTAACTGTCGTATAGGAGCAACGTATTCCGGGCCGAGGGTTTGGTGTAGAGAGAAACTTCAATGTGGCTGTTATTAACTAGAATCCAAACGTCCAGAACCTCAATCTTAGACGAGCTGGTATTCGCGCTAAATTTCAGATGTGGATCACAAAGGTTAATCCACAGAATGAATTCATCCAGTTGTTCTTGTGGGCCTCGCCAAATAAAGAAAATGTCATCGATAAATTGATTGTAGTGAGTGACATTTTCAAAGAACGGGGCAATCTCCTTATAGATTTACTTTTCTTCGAATGCACCCATGTATGCGTTCGCTACATTGGGGGCACATGCCGCCCCCATGCTTATGCCAAGCACTTGCTGATAAATGACTTTGTTGAACTCAAAAAAGTTCTCTTTAAGGACAATGGCTAAACATTCGAGAATGAACAGTTTTTCCGAGGAACAGTCTGCGCCATCGAGCATCTTTTTGACCGCTTCTAGTGTGCCTTCCTGAGGAATGTTTGAATATAATGCCTCAATATCCATTGAGACTAGTATGTCGGTGTGAGAGTTGAAATCTAAGCATTCAATGTTAGTGATTAAATGGTCCGTATCACGGACATACGCGGGAAGGCGACAGATAATAGGAGAAAGGCAGGCGTCCACAAATTTGGACAATGGTTCCGTCAGGGATCCGATAGTAGACACAATAGGTCTAAAGGGCGGATCCAAGAGATTTTTTTGCAGTTTAGGAAGTCCATATAAAACCGGGATTATAAAGAAGGTTTTGTTGAAAAAAATCAAATTCCTGACTGAATATGGAGCTTCTTTGGGACTGAAACTTGCGTTTTTTGTATCAGCCTTGATTGTAATTGGACCCCTTTCACAGTGTTCTTGATTTGGTTAACAAGATGGCGCCTTTATAAAGGATCAAGCCCAAAGATTTTGCTAATTTGATCATGTGAAGGATGTACACCAACTTTCTCTGTGTCTTTATGTTGTGACGGGAGCAGAACCTCTGTCTTCTCAGGGTTGAGACTCAGTCTTAACATTTGGAAACTGATACGCTATTGTAGTTGGGTTGGTGTTTTTATTTCTTTTAATCAGAGCTTGAAATGTAAATACAAAAAGGTTTTTAAAGAGGCCCCGGGGTTACTAAGCGGACTTCCAAGACCTCTTGTTTACCGGCGATGGAGAACCCTAACCCAGATTACTGGCCTGGAATTCATTAGTCTGAGTTCTAATCTTCCTCGTCACAGTCCTTGCAAAGTGAGTTTGGCCTTGTCGAACTGGCAACATTTTCCTAATCTGACCCTGGAAATTGAGATTACCTACAAGTAGTTGGAGCACTTCCTCCTGGTCAGTGGCGCAACATGGAGAGAGGCGTCTGAAATGCATGTATTTCACAGATACTCATTGTCGTGGAGCTGAACGGCCCCACCCTGAAAGTCTAGCGCACCTTTAACTCCTTCGACGCTGATGACGGAACCGCTCCGTCATCAGCCGCGGTGGCGCTGTGCTGATGACGGAGCGGTTCCGTCATGGCCCGCCCGACGCGCCTGCGCGGTGCTGATTTCGCGCCTGCGCGGCGCGTTCTATTGAGCGAGCGCGGCCATGACGGAACCACTATGTCATCAGCACAGCTCACCCGAGGCTGGTGAGGGAGCGGTTCCGTCACCAGCGTGTGAGCTCAGCGCGCCCCCCGCCCCCTTAGCGCTGCGGCGGAATAGCCCCCGCTGCGAAGGTGTTAAACAGCAGAGGCAGACAGACAAGCACACACTCTCAGGATGTGGCGCAACCGCTAGAGCTGCCGACTTCAGAGTTGGGGAACCAGGTTCGAGCCCTGGCATCGGCTCAGCACCCTATGATTCTGGGCAAATCACATGCAGCCTGATTCATCAATCTCCCGTTTTGCAAGCCCCTAATAGCGATTCATAAGGAATCGCTATTAAGGACTTGCAAAACGGGATTCATGTAGGAATTGCTAATTAAATAGCGATTCCTACACAATCCTTATTTGCGAGTAGCAAATTGCTAATCGCAAATAAGGAATAACTCCCCATTCATTCCTATGGGCCTAAGGCCCATAGGAATGAATGGGGAGTTATTCCTTATTTGCGATTAGCAATTTGCTACTCGCAAATAAGGATGCGATTTCAAGGGTGCTAGGGGTGTCCAAAGGACACCGTGTTGCACCCCTGAAATGTAATTTACATTGGTGTTGCGCACACACATGTCCGAAGGACATGTGTGTGTGCAACGTGCAACTTAGAAAAATGCATTTAAAAGCATTTTTCTAAGTTTTCGCTATTTACCACGAGGTTTGACCTCGCGGTAAATAGCGGCCCGAAATTGCGAATTCGCAATTTAAAAATGGTTCATGAATTGCATTTAAGGAATCTCAAATAGAGATTCCGTAAATGTAATTCCTCGCAATTTAGCGAATTCGCTATTACCGATTTTTGCATTTGGGATGATGAATCCCAAATGCAAAAATTGCGCTTGCAAAGGGCCACCCTTTGCGAGTGCAATTAAGCTTGATGAATCAGGCTATTAATCTCCCCACCAACAAAAGAATGTGTCCTTGTGTAAGTTACTGGTGCTCATGTAAAGCGCTCCAATACTTTCGGTTCAAGTTTGTGCTATATGAAACTGCAAAAAAAAAAGACATCAAGAAAAAAGCAAAACAACGAGCCACAGTGGATAACGTTAGCATCTTTGATGCGTCCGACGTCACAGTGGGCGTGTGCTGAGGACGGCCGCGCATGCGTCAATTTTTTTAGCACCGGCGGCGGAATGTCTGCGGCGGTGAAGAGGTTAAGAACAACCGAAGGCAAGAGCGAGCATCCCCACACATCCTACAGGGGGACATGCAGGAGACCAAAGATGCCCAGTTGGTCGCACTGGCAGAACAGCAGACCTGGGGGAACTGACCCCAGGCGCACAACGCCCATTGGGCTCAAAGGGCTTCAAACCCTCCCCCCCATACCCCTCCCGCCCCCCTGTCGTCGTGTGTGCGACAGCTTCCCGGGCTGGCACCCGTCTTATTGCAGCCGCACCCGAGTACTCCACAGGTCTGTAAAAGATCATTTACTTGCTAACGAGGCTTTGTTGCGTTTTCATCCCTTTTTAGAGCCCCTGCATCTCCACTCTGACTATTGCTGGACATGCCTGGCAATCCAGAGAATTACAGGAAGGGGCTGTCCCGAAGCCCCCCTCTGTGCGTCCTCTTCCTTATTGCACTTTTTGAAGAATCGATGACACGAGGCAGAGATAACGCTGCCTGTGGACAGCCCGGTAAAGGAGCAGTCGTGCACCAAGCCCCAGACCACCCTCCTGTCACCGATTGCAAAGAAAGCTGCCCTCATTGGACCACACAGTGTGCTTGAGCAGAGGGGCACGCCCTCCCTGGGGGAGCGGAGCGGGGCTCGCCCCCGTGCCAGGCCCCTGCTGCGCGTCAGTGATGGATGAACGAACTTTGCTGCCAGTGCCAGTGGTTTCTAGCTGGGCATGCGGCCAGGGAGGCGTGCGTTATTGATGGCCTCACCCTGACAGGTGTGCGATCCAGCGAACGTCTCGTGCACAGCGGCCTCACCCTGGCACCGAGCCGCGCCCCTCGCAGGAGGCGTCACCCCCTGTACCAAGCCCCACACGCGGGAACGAAGAAGCGCCCCTGACGTTCATCAGCGCCTTGTGCGAAGAACCGGAAGGCGTGCGGTTTCGAGGTGCTATAAACAATACGTAACTGGGGTACTTCATCTGTCTGCACCGAATAGTTAAAAGGCGGATACGATTCCGTCAACGTTTGAACCCTTGGCATGCAGCTGGCATCCACCCACGTCTCTGCAGCACGCACCTCAACCCGATGAGTTATGACCTGGAATGTGAAGGTGGGGTTGCCTGGGAAAGCCTCATTGGTGCTTTACTTCTCATCTCTGGAAGTGGCGCCCCTGCCGCTGATTGTATTCAGTGGGACTGAATGAAGCGCGTGATCTGCAGCACACCGACCTCTGCAGCAGGTGCATGAACCCCCCTCGGCTGCGCATTCTTGAAGTGTCGACACTGGGGAGGAGGCAGGTGCTACCGAAGAGGAAATAAAACCTGGTCGTTCCGCGTGATGCTCCAGTCCGTGCCCGCCCCAGGGGCACGCAGGGTGGAATTTCCTGATTTCACGCTCGTCTTAACATCGACTCCTCCGTCCTCGGGTGAATCGCACCAGATCCTCGGGACAGGTTTTTCCGGCTCGGCTTTAGTTTATTTTCACTTTTCCTTGTTATCGGGGTTTCAGTTGCCTCCCGCGAGCCGGATGTGACGACCTCGTCGTCCTTACCAGACCTCTTTGGACCAGTCACTTAACTTCCCTTGTGGTGATTTTACAGGTGCAATAAGCGGCGAAAATTCTGGAGTTTTTCCCCACAAAGGAGCTGCTCGTACTCTAGCCGGATCGCAGAGGTGTGATTGACCCACCAGCCTCCTCTTCCCTCGTTAACGATCTGCCACCCAGAGCTTCACCAAAGGAGGAATTTGCCTTCGCTGGTTTTATTTTATGTTTTGTACACAAACTCCGTCCTACTCATTTTTATCATCCTCAAAAGGATGAAAGGCTGACTCGAACCTGAAGATGTTTTAATATGTCTCCTGTTAAAAGATCGCGACAGCAGGTGCATTCGTTCTTCAAGCTACCTTGGTAGGTTTCTTCTAGAGACCTCTTAAACTGTGACCCCCACCAGCGAGGGGGCGGGCAGCGCAGATTATAGCCCCATTCAAACCATCATCGTTCAACAGCGAGACCGCCTCTCTCGCTACGGGTGGCTCCACGGCGGGCGTCACCAGCAGTCCCTGGTTCGCAGCTCTTGAAGAGGGCGACGCCCTGCCCGGACTCCCCCCACTAGAGGCGGGGCCAGCACTACGAGTTTGTTGGTGAAGATAACCACTGTGAGATTCTGGACCTGCCACTGCTGCACCTGCAGGCGCACCGTGTGATCTCAGACTAGCCGCTCCAAGGCGCACCGTGTGATCTCAGACTAGCCGCTCCAAGGCGCACCGTGTGATCTCAGACTAGCTGCTCCAGGACACCGTGATTCTGGTTCCGCTGCCGTTGCGCCGTGTGATCCTCGGCGTCTTTGAAGATGATGAAGGAAATTTCCATCACGGTGGCCTACGATGCGCACGTTTTCAGCCAGCTGTACGAGGAGGACTTCTTTGCCCGGCTCGTGGCGTTGAGCAAACCCAAGGCCGTGGTAAGTGACGCGCGTCACGGATGGAGTGATGTGTAGGAGTGATGTGTGCGCAGTGGAACACTTTGTGGTGACCTGAGGGGGACGGTGCACTTTGTCAAGGAAACACACAATCATTCTATAACACACGTACACCCTTTGTATTGGTGGAATTTCTACAAAATGGTAAGAGCTGGTCCATATAACTGGTAACATCTGACCAGTACGATGTATGGTTCTCCTCTGTACTTTTTGTTCCTCTACTTGAAGCAGGTTATTTCTCTGCACCCCCAAACTCAGTGTTTTTGTAGCCTAGTCCTGGAGAGTCTCTCCGAAGCGTAATATCCGTCTAATTCTGTTTTAATACATGAGGTGTGTTTAGAAAAGTGGGTGCACGCGCTTCGAGCCACAGGCTTAAACGCAACTTCATCTTTCTTTCGGTGTCTTTAAACCTTGTATTATTAGAGGAACAAAAATAGTGTGCTAATGAAGCTGCGTATTTAATTCAGCAGAGGACTTGCAATGCAAAGCGGTTCCTACATATGTGAGAATGCAGAATGTTCGTGGGAGGGTCTCCCGAGGTTGTGAGTAAATGTATGATCATTGAGAATAAAATCTTGCATAACTGCGCCCCTGCCTTTCAGATCTCCCTGCGAGTATTGCATTGCTTCTAGGCGCTTGACCGGCAGTCTGAAGCGCTCCTAGCAAACCAGGAGGAATGCCTCTGGCCTGCTTATGATCGCTCATATCCCGTCTCCCGTGGATAGAATTCATTACCTGCGGCCCAGCGATGAAGTCGATTTCACCCACATTGCAAAGCTGTAATGTAATGTCATGTTGCCTCGAGCTGTTGTGTCACGATGGGATAGGGGTTAAATTAAGGGGAGAGGGGGTATCCACAGCAATCTAAGGGGATAGAGTAGCAGTGTAAGTACTGCGGAGTTTAAAAAAAAAAAGTAAACCGTACATGTCTTGTGGAATGTGCCCCACCGGGCGTGGGGAATTCCTGGTGCCCGTCCCCTAGCAAGTGTGTTATCGTTCTAGGGTAAAGCCACTTCAATGCGCTATACCCAGAATGTACCACTTCGGACAGGCTTTGATTATGTTAATCCTGTCCAGCGGGTTGTGTGTGTGATGCTGCTAC
Source organism: Lissotriton helveticus (assembly GCF_964261635.1). Taxonomy (NCBI): domain Eukaryota; kingdom Metazoa; phylum Chordata; class Amphibia; order Caudata; family Salamandridae; genus Lissotriton; species Lissotriton helveticus. The sequence goes on from NC_136057.1 coordinate 1,865,392,884, forward strand.
TGCACCCCCTCCCTCGCTTCAATATTGGAGAATGTCGATTAACCAGAGGCCGGTCTGGTTTTGCGACCTTGCGCTCCCACTTTCAAAGGTCGAATTTGGATTCCAAAGGAAAGTTCCAAACGCTGCCATCAGCACTTTATGTGTTGACATTCTTGAAGCCCGAGCCGAAGTAATTGGCAGAGACTCCCACGGAAGAGGAATGTGCCTACATGGTACCTGATCGGCGCTTCCAAACCGCGCGTAGTGGCACGCATTTTATCAACCACTTACGGATGAAAGGAGGCGCTGCCCTAGCGGGCTTGAAACACAAATGCTTTTTTTCAGTTTTATATAGCACGAACTGGACCCGAAGGTAGTGGAGCGCTTTATATGAGCACCATCTACATTACACAAGTATACCTTATATTCTTTTAGTAGGCACGGGGAGATAAAGTGATGTGCCCAGAATCACAGGATGTTGAGCCCACACTGAAACTCGAAACTAGTTCCCCAGGTCCAACGTCGGAGGCTCTGACCATTACTCCACATCCTCTCACAGGAGGTTTGATCTTATTTGGCCTTCTTTGTGAACCACTTGTGCAGAGCCAGCCCTCCCAGGGTCGTGATGAGGGCGGGCACCTCTCCATTATCACATTTGTGTGACACTTTGCACGCCCAGAGACATTTGAAGACATTTTAGGGGTTTTGTCCCAAACCCCCTTTGAATCAGTGCACCTGAAAAGATATTTATCAGCCGCACACTGAGTGAGTTTAAGTGTGATCACACCATTGTCACTGAATGCGAGCTCCAATTCCCTTACCACCCCCTGGAGTAAGTCCCGACTGCTCTCTATGCAACTTCTGAGCGACAGCTTAGAATAACAAGCCTGGTGTTCACATGGATTTAAATAGTCTTAAACTCTGAAAGGCCAGTGGTAAATATCATTATCCACCAGGCATACTGCACAGTAATAGCCTGGTGCCGCAGGCCCTGTCCAGTGGGTAGTTTTTAGCCTGGGAACTAAAGTACCTGCCATCTAATCTCAGTTTTACCTCTTCACCTAAATATGATGGCAATAAACATAGGATTCTAAAGGGCCCACGACACAGTGACATTTCCCTGGGCAGAGTAACCCCTTGGCCTTGCCCTTAGAATCACTACCCTAGTAAACTAGTTGGAAAGTGTGAGCTCATTAAAGCCAGGAGGTGTTGATGTTTCGAGGGCCACCCCCTGCCTATTCTCCTCCCACTCAGGGTGGAGCTTGTCCCATTTTGTTGTGCAGATGCAAAGCGCTGCATAATCCTGGAGCTTGCTGTACAGACAGCACAGCGCCCCTCTGCTTGCACGGTGTGATCTTGGACCTGCGCGCTCCCCATGTTGCCTAAGACGTGATGCTGCTGCCTGGTGTGACCGTGGACGTGTTTCCTGTGGGGTCCAACAGTGCGGATATCACTGCAGCTTTTGGTCCCTTGCTTGCCGTTGTGTGATCTTCATCCTGGCTCAATGTGTGACCTTGAAACTGTTGCTCAGGCACCCTCTAATCTCGAACGTGCTGCTCTGAGATCTTAGCCCTGCTCCTGCTGCCGCACTGTGTGATCCCAGATGTTCTTCCTTGTGTGATCTTGGGACATGCTGCCTCTGCATTGTGTGATGCCAGACCTGCTTCCCAGAAGGCTTGGACCTCTGCTGTCACTCTGTGTGACCCTAGACTTGTGCCCTGTCTCTACAGGAAGATGATGCGTGAAATCTCCATCATGGTGGCCTATGATGCTCACGTTTTCAGCCAGATCTACGAGGAAGACATCCTGAGCCGGCTAGTGGCCTTGAGCAAGCCCAAGCCAGGGGTAGGTGATGTGCCTCATGGGTGATGTTTTCAGTGACTGGTATAGACTCTGTGTGCTGTGCACAGGGTAGGTGAGATGTGCACAGTGCTTACAGGTTTTGATAGTGTGTGTATATATATATATATATATATATATATATATATATATCTGTCACAATGTGATCCAGCAGACTATGAGAGCGCTCGCCAGTGTGTGCTCAGCCCAGGGGTCGGATCCAGACCCAAAAAGTCACTTTTTCATACAAAAGGAGCGGCACAACCAGAGAGTTTTTGAAGCCTTTTAATCAGCGCTTCACCCCACCAACGCGTTTCAGCCACACCGTGAGCAAAGCCTTGTGTGGCTGAAACGCGTTGGTGGGGTGAAGCGCTGATTAAAAGGCTTCAAAAACTCTCTGGTTGTGCCGCTCCTTTTGTATGAAAAATATATATATATATATATTATGATCACCTTTGATTCAAGAATAAGAGGAAACACGAAAACAGACGAATAGTTGTTGAATTCTCAAATGTTTAAGAGGGTACCAATAGTACAATCTTTTTGCAGAGCTCTCAGGCAACCCGGTTCCAGTGTGAGTAGCGCTTCCGGTCTTATGTTTTTTTTTTTTTGGTGCCTGTTGGGATCTGCAGTTATATGTATAACCTTTTATCAAACCGCATCTACAATTCCCAGAAGTCAAAGAACATTCCTAGGCTGGATGAGCTATTCGCATGGACCTGGTTTCTTGACAGCTCGGTTTCAGGGCTGCTACTCTTTATTATTTTCCTCTAACGAGTAAAGGATTTGTCTGGTCTTCTCAAAGGGTCTGGGTGCACGCTTCTCTTTTCTTGGAGTTTTATGAGTACCACGTTTCAAATTTCCTCCTACCTTATTGTGTTTGCCCTCGGCTTCTTTACTTTTCTAGGATGTCTCCTCCTAAGAGCCTCATGCACTTTGACTGTGGCACAGGGGGGCTCGGTGGCCAATTGCAATTTATTTAAAAGAAGATTTCTATAGTGCGAACATGACCACCAAGGGTATCGGAGAGCTTTACAGTTTATACATCAAGAAGGATACAAGAGGTAAAAACAGAACACCAAACAAAAAACAAAGATAACCGTCTTGTAGAGTTGGTCACCCCCAGGGAGCCTTGGGGGCGAGGTCTCGAAAGCAGACGTTTCTTCATCGGTACTGTTTGCTTCCTTGAAAAGACAGTGGCGGGATTCACACTATGTAGCGAACAAGGCCATAGGCAGAATCTTTTTAGCCCCACAGAGCTGCCTGCTTGGATTCCTGGTCCATAGCTATAGCGGGGATACTACAAGCCCCACAATTCCACGGTGCTGTAGCCAGGGCTGACAGTGTCAGGCTTGGAGCGAGGGGCTGCTGGTTCTTTGGCCCCAGCAGCTGTGTGCCTTCACTCCGAGCTCTCGCTCTCAGCCCCTGGGTGAATCCCGCTCCCCTTCGACAGTGCAGCCAACAGGAGCATGTAGCATGCAAATATTCCCAGAAGCAGGTGTGTTTACCTCACCCACGCCCCTTGGGTGAGCAGCGTGTCAGCACCTACAGAGGCCTGCACAGTAATAATACACAGAAGAAGAAGCCACAGGTGGGGTGGAAGGCGATGATGCATGCTGTATATGTATGTTTGAAAAAAGTAGCAGTCTCTAAGATGGCGCTCGCTGCCGACATCTTGAAGGTCACGAGTTCGAACCCCTGCAGGTCCTCCTCGGCTCATTTTCCGAAGTTTCATGAAATGAATAACTGGAACACCCGTTATTTACCGATCTACAGAACAGCAAAATTGCTTCAGGAAGTGGGATATAAAACCTCATTATCCAAAGCTTTGACCTTTGATTGAGCTGTGCCGCAAGGGAAATAATTTATACTGTTTTGCAAATCATTGCACGTGCTGTGGAATGTTTATTTTTGCCACTATAGTTTAGAGTACATTTTCTTTCCCCCTCACATTTACCAGTATAAATAACACACATAAACACTACAGCATGACACATAAATTAATAAATATATTGTCTACTCTGCGATTGTTCTGATCTAATCACGTGGTGCTTTTTACGCCATCCCTTAAAAATATGGTGAACTCATGGTCTCAATCCCTTACCTCCAATTAAGAAAATTAATTTTACATTTGGTACAGTAAGCGGACAAACAGAACATATGTTTCGCACTGTGACTGTGCAGATCAGATAGATTAAGGAACTTTGCCACACTGTGTTGTAACGGCAACGTTTCCTTAATTAAATAAAAGGCACCCACATATTTATCTGTGCCACTTACTCATAATTATTCATGTGATCGCCTCCAAAAACAAAGGCTTCTTAAGAAAAAAGTTCTCCTGCCGTGTGTCCTGTAAATATGGCTGCAGAGAAGATTCATGGGTTTATTGTAAACACAAAGAAACACACTGTTAATTTACAGGTAAATATTCAACGAGTACCTGAGGAACAGGCCTCAGAGAACATCTGCATGTAACCAAAACACTCCACCCTAAGAGCTCGTGGTTCTATAGGACCACAGGAGTTACTGGTTTCCTTAGCTGTGGCATTTTCCTCATAATAATAGATGTTTCCACTCTTGGCACATTTACACCACATGGTGCCTAATGGGAAAGTTTGTTTTTTGAGAAAAAGAAACTTGTTTCTAGTTTGAATTGATAATAGGATACAGAAACATTGTACATGGACTTCAAAACAAAGTTTTAACACTGTGCAGAAGTTAACACTTTACTTCTTTACCTGAATTAAGGCACGGAAAGCAGTGAGAATTTCGCACAGAAACTGTGAACTTCATAATGTGTGAACTTGGATGATAGGCTTTTTGGAACAAAACTGAAAAAAGCGCTACATACTTTAATGGGGTTCAAACATTTTATGAACAATTCCCTTTTTATTGTCATGAAAATGTATTGTGTCCTTTATTCATTTCAACAGTTCTCAAACGAGAGGTTATTTTAGTTGGCTGACTAGGCCCTCCTATAAACAATGTGACTTTACCCCGGTAGAAATGTGCTCATGTTCATAGGATTCACGCAATTCTTTCATTCTCTCCAGTAGGGGCTGGTGGGTCTCTCCAGAACTTGTTTTCCTGGTTTCCCTTAGGAATGCAACTCACCCGTCTGATCTGATAATCGCCAAATATTTCACTGGCAGCCTCTGTGCTTCAGCAATCATTTTCCAAATAAGTCACCTCTGGTTTTGGATTTTTTTCCAAAGTATAATCTGGGTTGCTATTTTAATGATGCTGACGTTTTCATCATCAAAAAATAATCTGTCTGTTGACCTTTGGTTGAGAACAAATCTGACAGCCCATAGCAGCACTGGGCCATAGGAACAACCAGTACCCAAGTCACCTATGAACGTTTTATCAACCTGAGAAGGATGAGGGTTTAAGTATGATCGCCCGGATATCAAGCATGCCACTCTCAGATCTCCGCTGCCTGTGCATAAACCCAACAAGCTTATTTTGGTGTGGCTTGCAGCAGGTCCCGTGGTCTAGTGATCAGGTAACTGTCCCGGAGACAAATGTTAGGTTGGTGAGAGGGGTGCATTCTGGGGGCAGAGAAAGGAATGCCACACCAGTACAATGTGCCCCTTGTGTTTCTGAGGGTCACGCGGCTATTCCTTCCTCTCCTCCCCACAGACTAAGTCCAGAGCTCTGGATAAGCCCCAGGTAATGAAGTGAGGCATTGTCTGCGTTCGTGGGATCTAGTGTGTGCAGCAGAGCAAGCCTCCAGCAACGGGTACCGCACGTTCCACGCAAGTGTCCACTTCTTGACGTGCCTGTTACAGATGCAGCACAGGCAACACAGGGACAGGATCCAGTCACACACTGAACAGGTGCAGGGCATGCAGTGCCAATGCCAGCTGTGTGCACCCCCACACTCAGAGCAGGCCTAGTGCAGACTTCCTCCCGCAAACACCTAGAAGAGGCACAGAACATGCAGCCCCTCTACAATATATCCCATGAAGTAAAGTAAAGTAAAGTCCACATTTGTAAAGCGCACAATCATCCGTAAGGGTCTCTAGGCGCTGGGGGCCGTCGGGAAGATTAAGCGAGCTATTGCCCAGAGTCACATGGTGCTGGGCAGACCCCTGCCGCCGGAGCCGGGAAGACAGGTATGCAACATGCAGCAAAAGTGCAGCCTGTACCCCCCCTCCCCGCACAAAAGAGGCACAGAACATGCAGCACCAATGTGGACTTTGTTCACAGACACCCCAACAGGCACAGCACCAGTGAAAGCGCCCCTCAAGCGCAGACGCGGTACAGCCCATCCATTACAATGCACGATCCTCTCAGGCACACACGCCACCATGACAGCACAGCCTGTAACAGTGCAAGCATTCCTCAGTCAGAATTGGTACAGAGTGGGTGGCAACAGTACAAGCTGCCCTCACTTACATCAAATGTACGAGATGGGCAGCAGCTGGTAAAGCTTCTCTTGCACAGAACATGTACCAGACATGCAGCACACGTGCACGCTCACACCTGCACGTGCACACACACGAACACATGGTAACAGAACTTGTAGTACTAGTGCACTCTCACCCCAACACACAAAATGGGTACAAACATGAAGCACCAGTAGAAGCCGCCCAAACATAAAACTGATACAGAACATCTTGCACTTGTGCACGCTCTCACCAGCGGGTACAGAACATGTAGCGCCAGTGCAAGCCACCCCCCCCTACACACACACACACACTCCCACAAGCAACCAAAACAGATAATGTAGCACGAGCACACACACTCCCCCGCGGGTAGAGAACATGTTACCCCAATGCAAGCTTCCCTACCATCACAAGTACAGAACGAGCTGCACTACTGCAAGCCCCCTGCACACGCAACAGGTACAGAAAATGTAACACCGGTGCAAGTTTCTGCCAAGCGCGAGGCTCGAGGAGCGCGCCTCTAGGCCCGGCCCCCGCCACGCCCACAGGTCAGGATAGGCGGCCGGCTTGCCCTATGGGCGACCGTCCGCGTTTCACTTCCAGGGCACCGGGTGACGCATGTCCGGTGCGGGAGGGAGCGGAGACTGGGACCTATTTAGGTTCTGGGAGCTGTGGTCCCGGTCTCTTTTACCTCGCCTGCACCCAACCGGCTGTGCGCTCCTGGGACTGCGACACCTTTTATCTTAACTCCCACCCACCTGTCCCTTAGATCAGTAGTTTTGGGGGGGCAAGTTTGCGGTAAAGAGACCTTAGAACATTGACATGGACTTACAGAATGAACGGGAGTCCGCCTTGCGTACTCCCTAGGCCAGCACCGAGGGGAGAGACGGTAAGCTCTCCGCAGGGAGAATGTGGCCACCGGCTGGGGAGGCTAGGGCGACAGGTTACGAGTCTCCTGGGATCCTGGTCAGCCTGGTGGTCGAGGGGTGGGCCCCGGAGATGGCGGACAAGGACCAGAGGGCTGGGGTCTATCACTCAAGGACGCAGGTGGGTTGCGCCTTGCGTGGGAAGCTCAAAATTGGGAGATGCAAGCCAGATGGCCCTTTAGTGCTGGGGGAAAAGGAACTTGTAGAATGAAAACTTGGAATGTCAATATTAAAATTGTGTTATTGATTTATCTAATTATGAATATGAAATGTTTAGTCATGTTTATGAATGTTGATATTAAACATGGCCGTTTTACACCCACTCAATCTCTGTGGATGATTTAACTGTGGGTTGTACTGTTGTCTTGGCGGGCGGGGAGCATGCTGGGGGATCCTGGCCCTATTTCACCAACACCACAAAACTAACAGAAAACAGGTGCCGCGCCAGTGTACACTTCCTTCAGACTTAAAACAGGTACAGTTTGTCCAGTACAATCCAGGATTCCCTCGGACACGCACACCGCCTTGTTACACAACAACAGTACAAACGGTCCTCTCTCAAAACTGGTCTAGCGTGCATAGAAGCCATGCAAGCTTCCCTGCCTTACAGGACATGTAGCCGGTGGGCAGCAGCAGTTACAGCTTCCCTTACACAAAGAACGGGTACAAAACATGCAGCACCCGTGCAGGCTCCTTCTCGTTCTTTCTCTCACACACGGGCACACCCTCATGAACTGACATTGGTGCGGGAATAATGCCAATTTTTCTCACACACCTTCCAAGTTTCCCCTAGACAACGATTGCACAAGCAGCAGAACGAACTTTATTCATGCACAGAAAAGTGTTGTTAAACTTTTACACAGCGACAGGTATGATTCGAGCAGCAGCTGTACAAGCTTCATAAACACGCAAACAGTTCGGTAAAAGGCAGTGTCAGAGCAGCAACAGTGCAAGCTTCTGTCATACTTCCACAACATGAACTACACAGCATCAGTACATTTGTCTTATAGACAGAACATGTTAGAAGCAGCAGGGAAGACAATACACACAAAAAAAAACAAGTCCAGGACAAGCAGCAACAGCAGTGCAAGCTTCTCTCTCTCTCTCTCTCTCTCTCTCTCTCTCTCTCTCTTTCCTCTCTCTCTCTCTCTTTCCTCTCTCTCTCTCTTTCCTCTCTCTCTCTCTTTCCTCTCTCTCTCTCTTTCCTCTCTCTCTCTTTCCTCTCTCTCTTCCCCTCCCCCCTACATTTGACATATCACACCCCATGTCTGTCTACCTATGAGGGCATTGTTATAGCACAAATCCTACACCCTATAAGGTCTCTTGGCTCTGTAGAAGATAAAATAATTTATATTGTTATGAAAAAGAAATGAAGGTGAGCCAGCTAGGAATCGAGCACATTTTGGAGTCTCACTTCAGACTGCGCCAGATCTCGATTGGGAGAAAGCACTGTATACAATACTCCACAAAGCCAATCCTTGCTCAAGATTGGATAGCTTTCGTGTGTATTTCAGTTGTCATACTCCATCCAATGTGGTTCTTCACTCTCTTTCTGTGTTTGCTACTCCAACAGGTGATTTTTAGTTTCACTGTCGGTAGATAAGTCATTCATCCTGCTTCACACACAGTACTTCAGTTAAAAAAATAGCCACATTTAAACTTCAGTTTGCTGTTTTTTCGTGCCACTTAGAGGGTCACTAGAAAAACATGCAGCAGAAATGTGGAAGGCAGAGCATCCACCTTGACAGACCATGAAAACTACTATGAACAAGTTTTGACGATGCCAACTGGTGTCACTTGTATGTAAGGCGAAGCGAGACCAGTTGGCATTGCCAGTGCTTCCTTTTCCCTGGTCTGTCGCCGCTCATTTGCTTCTTTCTTTTACCACCTGGCTGTAGTTCTGTCTCACCAAAGTGTGTTTGGGGGCATTTACAGACTTAGTTATTTATTTGGTCCTTGTAGTTCCACTGTATGTCATTGTATTTCACATAGATATCCTGGAAATCCCCTCGTAGATGCTGTGCTTGGCGTAGCAGAGGTGCCAGGGCAGATGCCCTCAAACCTCTTCCTTGTCACCGTGGCTCCTGCCTTGGCATTGCCCGCTTACCAATGGGGATTCCGTGAAAGGGAATGGCGTGTGGCCTTTCTGTTGACACAGTGGGTGCAGCCGTCTTCTCTCTGTGTCAACATCCCTGGCGAGAGGATAAACGCACCGAGCTGTGCCCTGTGCAGGAAAATGAAAGCGAACTTCCTTCAGCAGTGCGAGACAGAAGCTCTGTCCCTGCCAACGCCGGCGCAGGACGGGCGAGGATAGTCTGGCGGGTTGGGGCCTGGCAGCTCAGGGCTGTCGCTCCCAGGTGAAGACATTGAGGTAGGAAGAGCCCTGGGCAGTGAGACGTCACAGGTTGAGGGTCACTGGGACAGCGCACGCCTGCAGTCCAAACAAGGGTTAGGACACGGGAGAGCTCAGGGTGGTAGCTCGGAATTGCCTCTCCAAGAGGGCAGAACACATGCCAGCTCGGGGGCGTTACTTGAGGGTTAAAGCCCCTTGCACGGCTCTGCTGCTTCTCCTGCACAGGGAGAGCTCTGGTGGGGAGCACAAGTAGTGGGGGTTGCCTTTGAGGTGTTTCTAGTTAGCACCGCAGGAAGGGTGAGGCCGGGCACTGGTGCCCCCTCTCGGGCACCCCAGGTCGTGTGGTCCGAGCACTGGCGCTGCTCCGCCTCTTCTCGGTCGACTCTTGTTTACTCGCACCCTTCTGTGGAGGTGCGCGGCCTGTTACCGCCTTTATTCCCTCGCGGCTGGTTTCTTGGATTTAAATAGCTCTGGCTGTTTCCCCCCGGGCATGCTTCTTGTCAAGGTACCCCCGGTTACCAAACACCTTTCTTCACACACCACAGGCTGTGCCGAGGTTCACACGGCGCTGTCTGAGGGCTTCGAGTTTCCGTAACCCAATGTGTGAATGTTTACAGGACGCGCTGTTGGTTACTGGCGTGGCACGTTACCACGTGACGCTGCAGTTATTAAGAAGCACCAATAAAATAGCACCTCTGTTGTGGCATTTCTCCTACTCTTTCTTGCTACTGGGTATATGGAACTGCTTACTTTTTAGGTTTCGCTGGAGGGCGGAGCTCTTAGCTCCGCCTCCAGAGAAATCTCTTGATTTCCAGTAAGGAGAATGGAATACGCCCCCCTGTCCCATTGGCTAGCTCCATAAATGGAGGCTAGCCATTGGAACAGAGATCTGTCCGTCAAGGCCGGACCAGATTCGGGGGCGTTCCCGAGATTTTTTCCCAGGGCGGAGTTACGTTTTTTCCCGTTCCCTCCCCTTTCACTGATGCGCTGTCCATTCCCGCCACCTCCGTGTGCCTTTCCGCCCCCCCCTCGCTGTCCTGTGCACGTTTCCCGCCGTCCGTGTCCTCTCCCGCCCCCTCCCGCCGTCCGTGTCCTCTCCCGCCCCCTCCCGCCGTCCGTGTCCTCTCCCGCCCCCTCCCGCCGTCCGTGTCCACTCCCGCCCCCTCCCGCCGTCCGTGTCCACTCCCGCCCTCTCCCGCCCCCTCCCGCCGTCCGTGTCCACTCCCGCCCCCTCCCGCCGTCCGTGTCCACTCCCGCCCCCTCCCGCCGTCCGTGTCCACTCCCGCCCCCTCCCGCCGTCCGTCAAATTGCAAACGTGGAAATAGCAGAGAAACGTGTGAACGGTTTTCTCGACTTGACCTGAATAGATGGAGCAGAGTGGAATTTTTGTTCCGCCTTTTATGATGCCCAGTGTCTAGTCTGTGCATGCCAGCAGAAATACCTTTGCACGCGCATGGCATCTGGTCTGGCTGTTTGGTTCACGAGCTGCCACAGAAGGACCATCCCAAGTTTTACCTCAGCACATACCTACATTCCTACGTCGTCGAGTCAGACGAGCTCTCTCTGTGACCACAGGAAGGTGGTTTGAAAAGGATCACGCTGGCGATGGGGCGCTCTCACTGAAGTCTGTGGCCGCCCCCCAAATCTGCGGAAAGGGCTGCAAGAGAGTGCAGGCTCCCAGTCCTGTCAGAGAGCATATCCGTAACATGTCCAAGCCCTCGCGCTTTGGCCAGGCCCGCGACTTCAGCTTGTGCACAATCAAAAGTGACTGCCTCGAGGAAATATGGCTCGCCCAGAAAACTAACATCAAGTGAAAAGATTCTGAGAACCTACAGTGAGGGGAGCCTGGTAAAGCCTCATCATGCGGAAACGGCGCAAGTTCGTCCACAACAAAGAAACAGGAGCACAACAAAAGGTAAAACTATTCAGACCTCCACTTGGATAGAGTAGATCACCTTTTAATTCAAACCCCAGCTAGTCGAGCTGACAGTGCGTCTAACTCCAGGGTTTTAAACGGCCCTAGCTCTCTTTCTCTATCTGCTTTAATGTTGTCTTGCTTTTGTTCTTTCTTTCCAATTCTTTCCAATTCTTTTCTACAATTCTCATCTTCTTTGCTGGCATCTTTCTTTCATTATTTTTCTTTCATCTCTGCTTTTCCTTGCCCCCTCCCGCCGTCCGTGTCCTCTCCCGCCCCCTCCCGCCGTCCGTGTCCTCTCCCACCCCCTCCCGCCGTCCGTGTCCACTCCCGCCCCCTCCCGCCGTCCGTGTCCACTCCCGCCCCCTCCCGCCGTCCGTGTCCACTCCCGCCCCCTCCCGCCGTCCGTGTCCACTCCCGCCCCCTCCCGCCCCCTCCCGCCGTCCGTCAAATTGCAAACGTGGAAATAGCAGAGAAACGTGTGAACGGTTTTCTCGACTTGACCTGAATAGATGGAGCAGAGTGGAATTTTTGTTCCGCCTTTTATGATGCCCAGTGTCTAGTCTGTGCATGCCAGCAGAAATACCTTTGCACGCGCATGGCATCTGGTCTGGCTGTTTGGTTCACGAGCTGCCACAGAAGGACCATCCCAAGTTTTACCTCAGCACATACCTACATTCCTACGTCGTCGAGTCAGACGAGCTCTCTCTGTGACCACAGGAAGGTGGTTTGAAAAGGATCACGCTGGCGATGGGGCGCTCTCACTGAAGTCTGTGGCCGCCCCCCAAATCTGCGGAAAGGGCTGCAAGAGAGTGCAGGCTCCCAGTCCTGTCAGAGAGCATATCCGTAACATGTCCAAGCCCTCGCGCTTTGGCCAGGCCCGCGACTTCAGCTTGTGCACAATCAAAAGTGACTGCCTCGAGGAAATATGGCTCGCCCAGAAAACCAACATCAAGTGAAAAGATTCTGAGAACTTACAGTGAGGGGAGCCTGGTAAAGCCTCATCATGCGGAAACGGCGCAAGTTCGTCCACAACAAAGAAACAGGAGCACAACAAAAGGTAAAACTATTCAGACCTCCACTTGGATAGAGTAGATCACCTTTTAATTCAAACCCCAGCTAGTCGAGCTGACAGTGCGTCTAACTCCAGGGTTTTAAACGGCCCTAGCTCTCTTTCTCTATCTGCTTTAATGTTGTCTTGCTTTTGTTCTTTCTTTCCAATTCTTTCCATCTTTTCTACAATTCTCATCTTCTTTGCTGGCATCTTTCTTTCATTATTTTTCTTTCATCTCTGCTTTTCCTTTCCTTGTTTCCTTGTTTTCTTTTTTTTGTTTTGTTCTTGTTCTTCTTTGTTCTTGTTCCCCTGTCTTTCTTTATCCTTCTTCCTTTTTTCCCCTCTGTGTGTCTCTTCTCCCTCTTTCTAAAATTTTGCTTTGTTCATTATTCTTTGGGTCCACTTTTTCATTTTTTTCTTTCTCTGTCTTTTTTTTCTTTTAGGTAGTTTCTTTTTCTTTTTGTTCCGTTTGCCTTTCCTTTTTTTACACCTTTAAAGCAACAATTACTCCAAATATGTTAACAAATCAAATTTGTAGTTCTCCAGTTTTTCCTCCTCTGGAGTTTCAAAAGGTTCACCATCAGTGTTGGAGAGTTAAATAACATGGATTCATTATTAATGGCGGAAAGCAACGTGGAATCTTAATTTGGATATGCTTTTCTCTTGAGCTGATGTATTTGTATTCAGCATGTCTAAAGATATTTTTGTCAGTTGTAGAAGGATGGATTATGTGAAAACTAGAAAAAAAGTTGTCTGTTTTTTTTCTTATGATGGAAGCGCTGGTCAGAACAACGTTTAGCTCCAAGAGTATGCTTTTTTTAAAATCAATGTATAATAGCCTCTTTTATTATTTTGTATGTCTTTTCGTGCATGGTAATGTGAAAGTGGTGTGAGCAATGTTAATAAGTGGTGTGTGCATTAAGGCACATTGGGGTAAATACACCAGTGTGAGAGGCTGGAAAGTTTTTAAAGTTATAGGTCATTGTAGAAATATTAATTTTCTACTATTCTAATAACGTTATTCTACATAAAACTAGAGGTGTATCACAGACTGACTTCTGAACACCTTGCGGTGGTGGAGTGCTGTGTGAGAACGTGAAATAAATAAGAAATGTAGAACATGGTTTTGTGGGTGCTACAGAAAGTGCCTGCCTAGTTTATCAACACTTGCGTTTTAGGCTGGTATTCCTTTTATTCGGCCTGTCTCCTCTAACGACCTGACTGAAACAGATTAACAAATTAATCTGAATACATCTGTACATACATAGGAGGGGTTTGAGCCAGGACTCTTCATCCGCAGTCCTCTTAAACTGTCATTCACATTTATCTTCTGCCCACAACAATATACAGGGTGCAGTAGTAGGATAGCCCTCATCCTACACAGTGTGTGGTGGCAGTTGTCCTGATGACTTGCGCATTTGCCAAAAAAGTAGTGTACATCAGTGGTTTTGTTAGTTGGCAATTCTCTCCTTTAATTCCTTTTTTGTGTACTGCGTTTTTGCTCCCATGTTTACTTATTTTTCCTTTGTAAACAAATGCTCACTGCCTTTAGCTTATTGCATTTTTTACTTAAAACTTTTAATTTCAATTAAATAACAAGCATTTACAATGCAACGGTTTCGCCTTTGGAAAAGTTAGAGCTATTAGCAATGTAAATGACAATGCCATTTATTTATCTGTTTTCAAAACCAACACATAAATACAAATTTTGTCATTTACAATGCCAATAGCTCAAACTTTTCCAAAGGCGAAACCGTTGCATTGTAAATGCTTGTTTAGGTTTTGCCTGGCGAAAAGATGCGCTCTGCGCATCTTTTTCGCGCAGGCGAAATCCTGATGAGTTCTGTAGTGTGGCTTTGGGTCGGCCCTCGTCATTCATTGGCTGGCTCCATAAATGGAGCCTAGCCATTGGACGAGGGGCCTGTCCGTCAATGCCGGACCAGATTCGGGGGCGTTCCCGACATTCTTTGGCTTTTGCCGACGTCACGCGAAAGCCGGGAACGCCCCCGAATCTGGTCCGGCATTGCCGGCACTTCTGCGTCTCTCCACCCCCCTTTCCCGCCCCCTCCCGCTTGTTGCCTGATGCTGGCCTCGCGGCCGCGGAGAAGCCGAGGGAACAACCGCTGACGTCACCCGGGAGCCGCGCTGCCATTGCTTCAGGCTGCGGGAGGCTCGCCGGGCGACCTGCGCGGTGATTGGCTGCCTTTTTCCCCTCGGTTTGCGGTTTGTTGTAAGCTGGGCCAGGACGAGGCCGCCAAGAAGCTGCTGGGCAAAAGGTGTGCGGCCGCAGCGCTGGGAGAGGAGCCCACGGAGGAGGAGGAGGCAGCTTCCCGGGACCCCCAGGAGGAGGGCGAGCAGGATTTTCAGCCATCCGTGCAGCCCTCCCCGGACCAGAGACACTTTCTGCGTTCTAGCGTCCGACCGCACAGCAAGAAGGCGAGGAAGGAACCCACCGCCGGAGTAAACAGCGCCAGAGGCAGAGGTAAGGGAGTTATTAAACCCCCACACACGCACCCTAAAAACCCTGTGCACCTATAAAATACAGCAGTCCAGAAGTTCAGCATCACCTGCGTTCGCAACTCGCTATGCCTCATCGCGTTCCCTCCCACACTCAAACTTCTTGTCTGCATACTCCCAGGCCTGTGTAAACTATACACATACCTGTACCCGTTTGCATCCCAACTCCACAGAGAGTTCCTTGCACCCTCACAGGGTTCAAGTTCTCGACTCACACAAACGGATAATCGCATGGATCCGTTCCACGGGATACCTTTCTTGGATACCATCCTTTGAACACTACACTTGTAAGTACTCTTTTGATAGAGACCGAGTCATTTTGAAACCTGCAGACGCGGCCCTCCGATTAATGATGAAGTTTGGGCTTTCTTATATTTTTCAGCTACTTTTACGCGACGTGCATTTACCGACCCGCAGGTACCACTTGGAACCCATGTCATTCTTCACCTTTTTTATGCCCCTAGCAGTCTTCACTTTCTGGTTTTAACGTGCACATGCTTTATACCTTATGAGCCGTTAATAATTAATGCACCGTTCTTCTTTTTTTTACCGACTTACTCACTTAATTATTCACTCCTTTTTATACCACTCATGCACTCCTTTGAAAACTTCTTGGCTTTCATTCGCCATTCAACACAGCATGATGGTGACACTGAGGGTACCATATGTATAACTGCGTGAATCACAGCTAACATTTGTTATTAACCACCATTTAGACATATATAGCCATTTCCTTGGTACCAGACCGTTATATCCTTCATTTGTACTTTCCCATGGCGACTGGCCCTTTTATGTCAGTTGTTACACAGTACCTGTTATTTAGTCTGTAAGCACTATTTACTTTATTGAGTTTCTCTTACTGCAGGCCGGACATGCCCTGCTTCAGATGAAAACACTTGTGTTTTTTAAGCAGCTCAGCCTCCTCCGTAACACGGGCGCCTGCATTTTAATTCCTTTAGCCTGGCATTATCTTGTGTGTTTCAAACCTCTTCCCCCCCCCCCTTAAGTAAAATGGATTTAGAAATGATTATCCAATTAAGTCGGATCCTGTGAGACCTGAGAAGCGTCAAGTTGTCGCATCCTTGAACTGGAGATAAAGGCAGAGATGGGTGAGGTGCTGCTATAAGGGTGAATGCATGTATTGATTAGCACATGACAACTTTAATACGTCTCTTAGCATCATGTAATCCAATGCTTCAAACGACACTCAGATGACATGAACAAATGCGATTCAGTATTTCATACAACTGCGTTTCGTTTCAGTGCATTTTATTTAAGAGGAATAGACACGATTATACAGGAATTCTGGAAGTGTGTGGGGGGGGCTCGCAGTGTGTTGGGGGGCTCGCAGTGTGTTGGGGGCTTGCAGTGTGTTGGGGGGCTTGCAGTGTGTGGGGGGGGCTTGCAGTGTGTGGGGGGCTTGCAGTGTGTGTGGGGGCTTGCAGTGTGTGTGGGGGCTTGCAGTGTGTTGGGGGCTTGCAGTGTGTTGGGGGCTTGCAGTGTGTTGGGGGGGGCTCGCAGTGTGTTGGGGGGGCTCGCAGTGTGTGGGGGGGCTTGCAGTGTGTTGGGGGGCTCGCAGTGTGTTGGGGGGCTCGCAGTGTGTGGGGGGGGCTCGCAGTGTGTGGGGAGGCTCTGTGGGTGTGTGGGGGGGGGCTCTGTGTGGGTGTGTGTGTGGGGGGCTCTGTGTGGGTGTGTGTGTGGGGAGGCCTCTGAGTGTGTATTGGGGGGGCTCTCTGTGGGTGTTTGTGTGTGTCATTTGCGAGAGATCAAGCTAGTGGCATTGTAAATGACAATGCCATTTATTTATGTTAAAAAAAACATAAATAAAAATATTGTCAAGAGCAATGCCAATAGCTCAAACTTTAACACGAATGTAGGTTGATCTGTGAACTACAAGTAATGTTTTTTTTGTGCGTGGGGCTTGGAGCTTTGCTTCCAACTCGTCGCAGTGTCTTAAGCATGACGTGGGGTGTCAAAACTGACTAAGGAATAGAAATGCAGACTGCATCTGCAAACCCATACCGCTGCTCGCCAGGCCTCTGAAGTCATGCTTTCGACTTTGGTGCCTTCCTCAGTTCTAGGTGAATGCCAATGATCCGCATTCTTTTCTTGAGCTTATTGCTGAGTAGATTGTGTTTTTAGGGAAGAGCTCGTGCCCGGTGCTGGTGGTTTTGAATGGGGCGGTGATGAGGAGTTGTACCGCCTGGAACTGAAGTTTCACCCATGACTATTGAGTGATAGTACGATTGATCTGTTCGGCCAGTTTGCTTTTGAGCAATGCACAGGACTTAGACATAGTCTATTCTTGGAACTGTTAGCTAGATTTGGGCCTTGAGGGCAGAATTAACGTGGTCACAAGGGTTCAGGTTTAGGACTTGCCTTGCAGCAGTTTGTTGTATTCACGGAAGCTTGCTTCTGCGATGTATAAGGAGTCGAAAGTAGAGTGCTCGTGGGGGTTGTTGTGGCACACACCCCGTAGGAAAGCACGGTATGTGAAGATACATCACAATGTTCTCGTCTTGTAGGAGTAGCTTCTGGTCACTTGTTAGCTTGCGGTTGGAGTCCATGTTTACACCTAGGAACTTCACTTCTGTTGAGGGCGTGGGGTGCAGCCCAGTCTCCGGAGGCCATGAAAAGCAAGGGACAGAATTCTGCCATGTTTGACAAACAAGGAACTTCTACTATGGAAGACTTAAGTTTCACTGTTGCCAGAGATGTGCAGGCCGAATGGTTTTCCAGTTCTAAGATGATCTGGGCATCAAGTAAGCTTGAAAGAGTTCAGGTCCTTTGGAAGTAAATGTAATTGTATTTAAATAGCGCTTGCTACCCCTGACGAGGCGTCAAAGCATTTTTCAGCGAGTTGCATGCTACTCCGGAACCCAAAAGGATTAGTGTTAGAATAATATAGGGAAATATGGGTTAATTTGGGTGATGGACATGTGGGTCTGTTGGATTGAAAAGTGTAACAGAGTGATAGAAGAGGGAAGTTCATGGAAAGTGTTTATTGGGAGATCATGGTAAGATGAGGTTTGGGATGAGTGAAAGGAGACAGGGCTTTAAGTGGGATGAAAAAACTGGGGGGTCTCTCAATGGGCTGTGGCTAATGTTCTTAAGGACTTGGCTTAAAAACAACTTAAACTAAAAATCTGTGCTTAGCATAGTGTGCCGCCCTACGTGTATTTTTCTGTTTCTGTTATTGCATCCAGATATATGATACAACAAGTAACATCATACATACAACAAGTTTGGACTATTGGCTTTGTCAGTGGTTGTTAGTTGCATAAGATAAATGAACAGTAACTATGACTTGCATATAATATTGAAAAAGCTTCCACTTAAAGACCTGGTGACACCACAACAATGTTGCTGCTCCTGAGTTTCAAAAAGAGAAGGGAAATACAAAAAGAAAATGACTCTCTATAAAGGATTACCCTTCCCTACAACGCTCACCTGGCATGACGTAACTTCTCCACTAGTGAGGAGCGAGCAGTGTGGGCAGTGCACACTAGTGATAAGTGAGCAGTGTCAGCACATGCACATCGTGTTCTTGCTGTTTCTGCAGCACAGAAAAAAACGGACCGCCGGTGCCAGGGCACAAAACAGAGCCCGATTGAGACCCATTTCGAGGCCTCCTTTAAAAAACTGCCGGTGCTCAGCAGCGGTGAGACCCCGCCCACCTAAAGCCCTGAACGCAGAGATGGAGGATGGAAGAATCTCTAGAAATGGATTAGGAAGATCATAGTAGTAAAATTAGTTTTGGGATGAGTCAAAGGAGTTATACATGACGGAAGAATTTCGAAAGCGTTGTTTGTGAGATCATAGCAGTAATCCCACTATTTCCCCAAGATCTTGGAGTGTTTCTTTGCGCAGCCTCTATTCTTGTAAACTGCCATTGGTCCATTCCTTGAATCCATTCTGATATTCGGTGGGGGTGCTTTATTTGGGCTCTCCAGTGACTGGTCACGTCTCGTTTTCCCACTAGGCGGACCAGGGCAATCAGCATCTTGTTTCCCCTATCACCATCCCATGTTTCCTGTCTTGATTAGACTTTGAACTAAGAGTTTGTGGTCAAGTCTCAAAAGCTTCTGTAAGGTTGGGTAAGAGTAGGGCAGCACCTCCATTCGAATCAACAATGTCCTTGAGGTCAACCCAGATGGCAATCAGTGCAGATTCAAGGCGAATTCCAGGTCGGAACTCATTCCAGATCAGAACCTACTTCTCTTGCCGAGTTGAGCTTGCTGTGTTTTTTTCTTTTTTACGAAAGCGAATTAACTGAAAGAAAGTCCCCCTCTCAGTAGCTTAACTAGGGACACTCTATTTTGAGGTCTCTGTGGAACTCTCCAATTGATAGGAAGTAATTCATGTTCGCACCTCCTGGTAATGCAGCAAAGGATGACAGACCATTGCTTTTGAACATGTTTGTCGGAGTTGATGAGCTGAAGCGTTATTAGCTTTGATTATTTCATTGCTTTCTTTTGTTGATGGCGATTTGAAATAGCAAATTGTATGTTTTCTAATAGATGGGACGTGATTTGCCAAGATTAGTAATGGCAGGTGATACTTGCGGCCTTTCAAGAGAACGTGTAATTCAAGATTATTGGCTTTATTTCCTGCTAAGGAGTTGCAGAGTACTGGGAATGGCTGGTGCAGGTCACTGTACATCACAGAACTCAAAGACGATTTTGAAGAGTTATTTAGTTTGGGTTGTTGCCTGTCCGATGTGGTAAGAGTAGAAAGATCTAATAGCTTCCTTGATGGTTGCTTGGTAAAATCTTTGTTATTGGGTTCCATTTTTTGTTTTTGTATATGGTTGCTCTTCTCCTGTGTCTTTCCCAGATTTCTGGTTTTGTTATTCATAACTTTGTGCTCAATTTGAACATCCATCTTTGTGGCTACATTTTCAGCACAAGTTCACTCTACCAGTGTTACAGGGCGTAGACACTAAAGGGGTGGCAATGCATAGGAGCTCCCTGGGGCTTGAGACGGAATAATCACCGTTTACTTTTTGGATACTTTAATGAGATGTAAAACTTGCCTGAAAACTGGGTAGGGATGTGCTGAATTATTTCAGTACTCGATAGATAGACCGTGTCAAACTCGTTTTAGCGGCCAAATGGTAGATGGGGACTACTAGGTCCCAACAGTGGTAGTTACAGTCGTTTGCCTGGTGACTTGGGGCCCTTCCTGCTATGCCTCTGTAAACTGTACAGCCATTTCCAGATTTGTTTCTAACTCTAGCAAGGGTGGAAGAGCTCAGAACTCAGCAGTCAAACTAATGTCCAGCACAATTCTTGTTTTTCATGTAAAAGAAAGTACTTAAATCGCACAGCAGAACAGAATATTGCACAATTCGGTAGGATTAGCAAATACAGGGTGGTACCCCAGGTTATGATCTACAGTTGCTGTACCCCGTTTCCAGTACTCCCCACCCCGGCGACTCTTAACAGGTGCAGATTACTCCACTTTGGCCCCCACACATTTAGATGCATTACTCCGTTTGGTAGTCCTTACCTGTCTTAAAATGAAACACAACACGTTGGGAAGCCAAAAGTCTAACATGCATTTAATGACAAAATAGCGAGCAGCACAGCACTAACCAGGAGACAATTGCCATTTCAAACGACTAGAGTTTTAACCAAGTTGGAGCATGTCATGCAAAAATGCATGCAAATGTGAACGTTTCGTTTACATATTCCCTCAAAACAAGTCAATGGAGTGGAGTGTAAACATGTAACAGAAAGCTGTTACTGAGCATGTGGCAGGATCTTTTCACTGAGAAGATGTGAGATGTCCTGGCAACCAAGATACAGTACATGAACACACCGCTGACTTATTATTATTATTTTTTTTAAATCGCTTCTGGTTGCAATATCGAAAGCGAGGCTATGCTTCATTACGAGATGCAGGAAATGTGCAAATGTACTACTGCTTATAAAATGGCTGCTAGGCCTTCTAGAGTCGTGAAACTTAGCACGCATATCGGTGCATGTTGTGATATATAGGTGCATGGGAACATTAATGGTAAAGCAATAGGAATGTAAGATTATATTTTCACACCCCATATGTTGATTTGGGCACAGTCTCAAGTCCTTGTGCACAATTCTTGGGCCAACATTGTAGACCTCCTGTTCTCTCTGAAATAAGCGTTGAGTTACCTGCAGGATGGCGCTGCTGATGGCGTGGGAGGGTCAGACGCAGCATGCATCCTCTGCTTACACAGTGGCCTCCCTTGAAAGAACAGATCAGCAGCTCCTTGCTACCAGTGTTCATGGAATTTCTAAAGATAGGCCTGTCTCCAACCTCCTCATCTTGTTGTCTGGATTGCCCCCATTCATCTCCAGGAATGCACGCCATACAGTTCTACTGTCTGGAGAATCTATCCTCATCCTCCAACTTGTGCCATGCAAAACCAGGCACATTCACACTGAATCCCACTGACTCCTGTACTCACTCCACCCCCCCCCCTCACACACACAGACAAAGTCACTGTCTATTATGAGGGCATTCTTGGTGCCCCCCTCGATATTACAGGATAGGTCCTGGACCTCACATTGTCAAGAACAGACCAGAATTAACTTGAAACTAGACCCAAAATAAAATTCGGGCTAGCAGTTTCACCTGCAGTGGAGCACGCAGGGGACATTCCCATTCCAACAGATAAATATTCCAATGATCTAGAACTCAAACACATCGAAAAGTGCAAAAAGAAACCCCAGGAGTATTATGCTCAGCAAGACCACAGATTAACATAATACACCAACCAGCTGTCACAGGTTTCTCAGAAGCTCAATGCAATTTTTTGGGCCATAATATACCCTAATACCATCATCCTATAATTGTTTTTAACCTTGCCAAAGGTTTCCATAATAAACGCTACTACCACTTTTGAGAGACAAGTTTACAAAAGTTAACATATCTGATAGACACTTCTAGCTGAAGATTATCTAAGAATTTTCCCAGGTGTCAGACTGGCGTTGGAAGATTTTGAGCAATCCCTGCGTGTGTGCCAGTAGGCATCGTTTGGCTCGGTGTGGTGTTAGCGGCGTCTGGGTTGGAATATACATCCGTAGTGCCTATATAGGCACCACGTCAGGTCATCAGTTCCGTCCTTTTCCACACCTTCAACACGTATCCAGATGGATCTCCCCTCTGTCGCTTTTTAACTTACTTCTTCCCACGTTTTGTCGATGTATAGTGTGCCTTTTTTCCATCGTTTGTACAGAGATTTCCCCAAAGAAATCCACCTTGTGGCCCCTGTCATCGAAAGATGTCCGTGACAGACCCCTACTTGGTATGTGTCTGGTACCTGGAGAGGGACCATGACAGCAGCATGTGCGGAGTGCAAGACTACGAATCTCAAGTCATCTGCGATCAGGTCATGAAGCTTTTGTCCGCTCACTGTGCGACCCCGCACCTGTCCAAGTCCAGTTCAACTGGAAAGCCTCGGGCCGCTCCCAGAGTCGCACGCTTGGGTCTTCATCACACTCAAGGTCATCTTCTAGTAAATCCCATTACAAGACGTTGAAGCGCTCTTTGGCTTCTCCACTTTGCTCCCATTCTTCAGACGATACGAGGGAATGATGCCACAAACACCAACCTCGCTCGCTGGTGGTCCGTGTGCAGCTGGTGTCGAGATCTGGGTCTTCTCCATGCTTCCCCGAATTTCCTGAAGCTGGAGCGACCTCCGCTCAGCTCTGAGAGTTTTATGAGGCCATGGAACCCATTTTTATGCAGTCAAACCTCTTTGCCGCACCTTTCGGTCACTCAGGGTCAAGAGGTTCTTCAAATGGGGTTCCGCTGGCAGGTCCGCCCTCAGTGCCTGTCGACCCTTTAGGATCTGTTAGTGGATCTATCGGCTCCAGCCGAGACATCCTCCTGGAACTGTTCCAGTGGCGTTAATCCTGGTTGCACCTAATCCATTGTGATTCTCAACTCTGATACGTAGCTGGACCAGCGTTGATTCCAGAACCAACTAGGCCCACACAGCCTGAAGTGGAGACAAAGCCTTATTTCACTAAAGGGGTACCTGAGAAAGACAAATGGAAGGCATCTGAGGGTCCCTATACCCACACTGACCTACTAGCAGAGGCCAAGGCCAATGACAACTAGTATGAGGACCTGGCTGACGCCAGTGGTCTGCACACCTCACCCATTGGCCTCCTCCCACAGTGGCTACGGAGGAAGGGGCTTTCTTTTGCAGTGGTGGTCTGGAGGGTGGCTGAGTTCCTGGACCTGCAGCTGCTCACAGTTTAAGTCAAAACAAATGTCTTGAAGGAGGTGCTTCAACCTGGGGTATCCCCATTAGAACGCTTACTACCCTTAAACAAAGCCCTCACTGATGTCCTGATTGGGGCCTGGGCTAACCCTGTAACAGACAATCCTGTGCATAGGGCCATTGCTTACTGCCATCACCATCCTCCCGGGAACCCACCTTCCTCTCCCATCACCATACCCCTCAGAGCCTGGTGATCCGGGCCTCATCTTACGGAATCAAGCCTGGCATGTTCCCTACCACATCACCGGATAGGAAATCCAAGAGACTGGATACCTTAAAAAAATAATTTTCTCTTCCACCAGCCTGGCACTGTGGTCGATGAACACCTTGTGCATATTGGGCTGTTATTCCCATTCTGTAAGGTATAAGGTTGTGCAAGTGCTGCCTATGCTCGCGGATGAGGCCCGGGCCACTCTCTTCCATGCAGTTGATGATGGGCGAGACGCAGCAAAGTTCACGTCGGATACGGTTGGATACTACTGACTCACTTGGCAGATCCATTGCATCTTCGGTGGCACTTTGATGTCGCGCCTGCTTGAGGAATATTGGCTTTTCAGTGGATGTCCTTTAGGACCACATTTAGGCACAGTAGTCATTCCTCCTCCGCTTGGCTCAGTGCTTTTGGTGTGAAACATCAGTCAAGATCTGAGGTCGGTGTGCTGGTGAGCCACCTAAATAGGCACGCACATGTTAAATCTGTCATGGACAATTCCACCTTCTGGCATGCAAGAGGATTGCTCAAAAATCTGGTTTCAGTCTGGCACCTGGGAATACTCTTAGGTAAGGAATCTGCAGCTAGAAGTCTCTTTATCAGATATGTTAATTTTGTAAACTTGTCTCTCAGAAGTGGAAGTAGCCAGCAGGCATGGCTTACTCTAGGTGAAAGTACAGGCAACAGAACTCAAATATAGTATAAATAGTAATCACACTAAAAAAGCTCAATAGCTTGTCGAATAAGATCTTTTAAGATGGCCTCATGCGGAGGAGGGTGTTATAGAATGAAACTCCAAAAATGTACTGCGTCACTCAGTCCACACGCTCCCCAACAAATGTCTTCTGATGTCTTTGCAAGTGTAAAGTGTCTCCAGGAATGTGAAGTGGCCAGCAAAGTGATAATGTAAAGCTATTCAGTCCAAGCACCACATAGACAGTACATGGGTCTTCTGATATTGTCTGGAGTCCTTACGTTTATAGTTGGGGAAGGAAGTTCGCCGTTATTTTTCCTGGGGCCAGGCTGTTGGAGCCATGGACTGTGTGCAATGGAGCTAGACTTGTTCTATTTAGGTTGGCATGGTGGTGAACTCCCTTTTACGCAGCTTAATGCAGATCTCTGAATAAAAGTATTCCCAGAAAAGATGTCAGGTGTGTGACCTATTCAATTGATCCTTCCAGTGTCCACTACTTCAGTACTAATGCATGGGATGGTAACCTCAAAAGGCGTAGTGGCAACACATTCTGTGGCATAAACTTTACAAATGAACATTATCATCCACCTGCCTGGCACCCTGCATGCTTGTAACAAGAAGGGCACCACTGAAGCACTTCCCTTTTCCAATGTATTCCCCTGCATTCTGTGAAATGGGCTACACTCGCCCCTTGTCCTTTGTTCTACCCAAGTTCCCATGGCCTTATTAATGCCTGGCAGCAGGCTCAGCCCGCTTTGCCCTAGATTGCGCTGCCAGTCAGCCCCTGCTGGATCTCACATGTTACAAACATTGGAAATCTGGGATTATACTCTCTGCTTTTTACTTCACCAAACAACCAATGAGATTTGACTTTACCCCCAAAAGACCATCACCATTCTATAATTATCGTACCAAAGAATTTCTGGTAGACGATCAACTCTTTGTTGGGTTTGCAGGGGAAAAGAAAGGTAAGGCAATTCAAAAGAGAACCATCTCTGGATGGAGCAGCCTTTGCATTAAGATCCGCTACACAATGGCCAAGAAAGAGCCCCCTGAGATCTACTAGGTCTGACTGAGGTGTGACTATTGTGTTAGCTAGCAGAGTCCCAGTCTTGGACATTTGTCAAGCTGCTACATGGGCATCACTGCAACCGTTTGCCAAACACTTCTGCTTCAATAGTCAGGTCTGGCGTGATGGGCACTTTACCCATTCAGCCCTCCAGGACTTCTGAATCTAAGATGGTCTGCTGATCCACCTGCTTTAGTGTCGATTCTAAGGTAAGGAATCCGCATCTGGAAGTCTATTTCGGATTTAAAAGTTGCTTGCCTTCAGCAATGCTTTCTGTGGTAGAGACTCTATCTAGCCGCATATTCCTTACTGATCCTCCCCGTTCTGCAAACTATCTTCTCACCTTAAGAGATCCTTCAGGACCTCACTTTGGCACACTAGTCATTCCTCCTCGCCTTGGCTCTGTGTTTCTGGTGCAGAAAAACAGTCAAGAAATGAGGTCGGGTTGCTGGGGTGGTGGCTGTATAGGCACTGTGCACGACCCTTCTGGCTCTAACGATGCCACGCAGAGCCAAACGACGCCACCTACCTGCGTGTAAGAGGGTTGCTCAAAGGTTTCCGCTTCCAGTCTAACGCATGGTAATATTCCAAGGTAAGGAATTTATGGATAGAGTCTCTACTAGATAAAGCGTTACCGAAGGTGAGTAACTTGTTCTGTTACCCAAATGGAGGGAAATTGTCAAAAGTCTTGAATCATAAATGACAAATATCTGTATCCATCACACATACTGCATAGTAACCACCTATTTAATGCCACAGGACCCAAAGAAAGGTCTTGCAATCTACTCATGTCTTCTTCCCATGTCAGAAGCTATAAAAGATGCTCAATGCAGGTAGTGTGCATTGAAGGACAATACTTCTAACAAAGTAGGCAAATTGTAGAACCAGACTTGAGCCAGCAGGTATATTTTGGCCATGGTACTAGACTTCTGTTCTCAACTTTATTGAAGTATGCAGGAAATAAACACTATTCTACTTTCAAAGGCCCTCCCATGGCCTTGCAGTCCAAATCTGTGCCACCACCAGTTGTAATTTAATGGGCTAGTTGGAAACTGTGAGGCATGTTTTTTAATCTCCGCCTCTTAATTTGGTCAAATTATGTGCTCTTGGCAATCACCTTTTGAACGTATATCTCTGCTCCCTTTTTGGGAAGATTCGGAGTCTTTAGAATCAATGTAAAAGCTGCAAGTAGGCGTTTAGTTTATAAAAAAAACAGGACTGGATGTTACCTGCGGAAGGAAGACTGTGCCCAGTCTCATGGTATGCAATATGGTGGCAAATGTGTAGCCTTAGGCGCAAGCGGAAGTGTGTTGTGTTCTCAAACTGTTTGATCATAGGAAAATCATACTCTCCCTGTGCCTCTGTCAATTTGTGCAAACTGAAAACAGGCTTAATATAAGAAATACACACCAAATACATATATATGGCCATTATAGGACCCCAACATCGTTTTCATTCTCGCATGAAGGGCTTTTTTGCATCTCTAAAGATTAAAAAATATTCAGTGATTGAAATGTGTAGGGCTCCTTCTGTGCTGCAGGTCTTTCCGAAGCCAACGACACGCATCAATTTTGCCAAACATATATCGCCTAAAGAGTGAGAATTGGGGTCTCTCGGTGCCCCTGAATGCAGCTCTGTGGGCATTGGGACAGAAGCCAGGGTTTTGGGCCAAACCTGCAAAATGCAGGATGGCTGGTCATCCTACTGGCCTTCCATAGCTGAAAGGTACATGGGTGGGCCGTGAAGATGGCAGGGTGGGGGCACAGGTCCTACCTTCTTCCCCACCACTAAAATGGACACCACTTACCTGCCCATATCTTACCACTCCAACGTGGCTGTTTCCAGAAAACATCTCACTTAAGTAATACTCCAGCCTGCCTATCTTTAGAGGAAACAGCTTCTGACCCACTTTTATCTAATACGGTAAAATACAGACTTTAACAAAACAGTTCAAAGACAGATTGATCCCTTCACAAAACCCCAATTGTTCCACCATCCTAGAGCATCTCCTCTACCACAACAATCCAAGATGCACCTTGTTTCCCCACCCATATGCAGAACATACTTTGTGCCTTTTTAAGGTTTTTGATTCTTTATGTATTTGGAGGTATGCAATGTGTGTTTTTAGGTCGAGCTGGCGTTGGAGCGCGAAGCGCTCCCGCCAGCTCGACTATAGTCACCTTCCTCCCTGCCAAGGGAGTGAGAGCTGTGAACGAGCAGCTCCAGACCTGTGAACGAGCCGACTCAGGTCCGTGAACGCGCGGGAACGTCAACGTGCACGTTCACGCGCGTCACGCTCCTGTCCTCCCGCGTCTCTGCCGAGGCGCGCTCCAGGCCGACTTGCGGTGTGCGTCACAGCGTTTCTGTGGCCTGAGGTGCGGTGTGCGTCACAGCGTTTCTGTGGCCTGAGGTAGGTAAGTGAGGGCCGGGGAGGGCGGCGGGATTTGTTTGCTTGTTTGTTTTGTTGCTAGTTTGTTTAACGGATGTGACTTCGGACTTGGAGAGTTGTGATGTTGCAATTACGTGTTTATGTATGTCTACAAATACCAGAATGTATAGCGCTGCTGCCTAAAGGATCATCACACTGAACATGTTTACAGTAACTTGCAGTGCACGTAGTGTTTTCATTGTAGTGCTCAGGATACTTTTGAATCCATATTTTCAGCACTTGACACTGTCCACTTTTGAATATTGGTGAAGTTCAATTTTCTTCCAGCACCGAATTCAGATATATCCCACTTTAGTGGTTTCAAGTGGAGTGGGTCATATGGCTCAGTGGACCAATGGGGTTGATTACATGAAAATACCAGTTGAGCCCAGGTAGGCACCAGTACAAACATTGATGTTAAGAGATTGTGATATAAACTGGAATTACGAGCAGGGGTCTAAATAATAACTTAAAACACACTAGGAAAACCTTCATATCCCATGAAAAGGAAGATTGATGCTTTTCTCCTAATCTTGCGTTTGTTGTAAACTAAGTCCCAGAGAGTTAGAGAAATTAACAAGGGACAGGAAGTCCTGCTTACAACTTGGTCAAGACAAGCCCACCAGTTTGTCAGACATGGCAATAGTTGTGACACACTTTGCTGGTTTGTCTCGTATAATGCACAAGTAATAATGGCTGGGCGCCAACATCATTTTATGTACAACCTGGTTGACAATGACAAGGTTGTCTTTCAGCCTTATTTGACAAACATCAAATGCAAATGTGCACAGCTGACTAGCACAGATAAAACGCTTTTGCGTGGATGTTTATTTATGTATGCATATTGACATAAACATGCATCATGTTTTTGATATTGTTGAATAGCCTTTATCATACCTTGTAAGAGACGATGCACAGACTTAATGTGACTTGTGCTACTGTGATTAATGTGTGTAGCAGTTGTACAAGGGTGTAAGAATTGGTGTGAGCCATAACATGTTTTTCATGCTTTCAAGTGGCCATATTGTATGTGACAATTATACTTTTTTTTTTTTTACATAAAAGCACTTTGAATATTTGGGCTAGTTTAACTTTTGTCATTATAAGCGGAAATCTATAAGTAAAACTGATCAAAATGCTGTCTGATTAAAAGCCAGGACACCTTTGGATTGTTGCAAATAAATAACATGAGCTCATTGGTAGCTATGGTTTTACCTCAGAGGTGGGGAAGACACTTTCAAGCCTCCTTGGAACATTAACTTAAAGCAGACAATTTGGGCAGTATTTGTAAGTTTTGTATGCTCAATATGGTCCGAAATCTGCATTGCTTTATGTTGGCTGTTTGTCCCATAAAGAACAGAGAACAATCAGTTATTCTAATGGGTCATATTGCATAACCAATTTGCACAAGTATGAAAATGGAACAGATTAATTTTTGTTTATAGTTTTCTCTAAATCGGGCACGGAGAACGGTAATTTTGTGAAATGTAACTTTATTTTACAGATTTAAAAAAAAGAGCAAATCACAGATGTAGTGTAAAATCAATTGGTTCGATTTTCCGTGCTACTGGGAATCTTTGTTACACAGCTCGGATTAAGCTTGTGTAAATACGAGCATGCTCTATTCCCTATATAGATAAGAAGGACATATTTGATTATTTGTTAAAATGAACGTAAAATGACTGCGTAGTGTGTAGCCTTCTGTCCTGGTACAGCAGGCAGGATAACAGAGCACATTGACACACCACTGGTCTTTTTATAAACACATCAGTTTTTATTGGAGTTCGTTTAAAGTTTTTTTCCGTACTTTCTTAAGAAAGTAACAACGTTATGTATTGCAATGCTGCTTAATCTACTGATGTGCGTTATAATATGCTGGTAGGCGGAAGCCCTGCATTTAGGCTCTACGGCAGGTGCATGTTTATTGAGTCGGCTTTCATTGTCACACAGAGAGACTATAGCTCTTATGGAGGCACTGCCATTGCAGGGTTCTTGGTAAATCAATGGTGGGGGCTGTAAGCAGCTCCTTTGCTGCTGTCTCTTTAAAGGACCTGCAATTGTGACAATTTACAGTCTTCTGGAGTGAAAAGGCAAAAAAAAGGCCAGTCAGTGGTGAGCTCTGTTCCTGACCCACATACATCAATCAAGGTCTTTTTTAAAATTCTGGGCCATTTGTAGTCTTTATCAAAAATTAACTTTTTTCCTACAGGACATCCATTAAACTTATCTGCTCATCAAAAACTGTCAATGGATCTAAAAGTGCTGTATTTTAATGGTGGAAATATTGCAGAATGGTGGTTGTGCTTCACTTCACAAGCATAATTTCCAAGCGAAAAAAGGCTATCATGTATGGGTAAATTGAATATTTTATGGACATGTCCGTTTATTTCTGTTTCAAAAAAGCTGGAGGAGCAGATAGCGGATGTTTCTAATCAGTAAATTATTTTTGGTGATAAAATAAGCATTCACGGCGTGTTGTCTTGATTACAGTAAATGCAGGTAGTTTCTGAACAGTGAGAAATTGTTTCAAGGCTATTTAGAGTAGAAGACTGAATTTTGAAGCCACTTGTTAAATTTATATAGAGCGTCCTCATAATAATACTAATAGCAACTTTTTTTATAGCAGTTCTTACCCAATTTTTGCCACTTCTAAGCACTGCAAATGCCAGATGTTGATTTAATAGCGTTACAGATGCTCAAAGAAGTACCAGTTTTAATCCATGTGTTAATATTTCCAATTTTCAGCGGCGTAAGGAAGGAGGAAGGGTGGTTGCCTTCTGGCACCCAGGCCCATGGCACAAATCCCACGCAGGATGAGCTGATGCTCGTTAATACTTTGGCATGAGGGGTCCCCATAAAGTAACAAACTTGCTCCTATTCTGCTTGAAGGGGATCAGAGAACAGCAAAGAGAGGGATGTATGACGTTACAACGCATACTTTTACCACGCATACCTTTACAACGCGGTATTTACAACGAATACCGTTACAACGCATAGCGCTTAGAGGTGCTGGATAGTGGTAAGTATAATTTTCTATTCCAACTCCAGTCCCCGTGGACACTAGGGAAAGTGTTGGATAGAAAATTAAACGTATTACTTACCCTAGAGCGCCCCCCAGCGCAATGCGTTGTAATGGTATGCGTGGTAATACCTGCGTTGTAATGGTAGTGCGTTATAAAAATTTTGTTGTAAACGTTGCATACCCAAAGAGAGAGAAGGATGGGGGATGCCGCCTCTTAGTCTCCAGCTATTAAGGTTGGAAGAAAGTATGTTAGGAGAAAGCAGAAAATGACGGGTGGATTCTAGAATTGTGTTTGGTGTGCCTGCCGATGCCCCCAAACTGTACGGATTAGACTTTTCCTTTAATGAAAAATTGGCTAGTGTTGTGGTTGCTGACTACATTGAGTGCACAGAAAGCAAAAGGGAAGTTTGTCACACCACACTGCATACCATTAGCCACAAGTAGAAATTGAAAATTCTACAGAGAGTGTCATAAAATGTAATGGGATGATTATTAATTACTACAACCTTGTTATCCTCTGGCCGGCCCTCGCATCTAAAAAGTAAAGTACTGGTAGTCATGGACTTGCAGGTTAGATTTATTGGGCCCGATTTCAGTGCTGGCTGCCTGACGTCAGCAGAGATGGCCCTGTTGATGCCATATTTGCATATACAGTGCTGAGCTTTCAACGCTGCGTTTTAAGAGGAAAGGAAAATAGCTGTGCTTATAGATTGCTCTAAATTCTGTGGCAGAACATGGCTACAAATATTAATTACAAATGAAGGGTTATGATTAATGTTGGGGCTTGCAGTGGCTCAGTCCATTAGTAGTAGTTAAAGGTTGACTCTAAGGCCACAGAGAGCGAAGTTATGTTATGTTATAGCAGCTTGTATAGCGCTCAGCTGCCCCAGCGAAGGGGCGTCCCGGCGCTTCCAGCAGCTAAAGGAACAGACTGCTACGGCGGAGCCCAGCAAGGCAATGTCCAGAAAAGTTATGTTAAGGGAAAGAGGTAAGTTTTAACTGCCTTCCTGAAATTCTGCAGGTTATCAAGTTCTCGTATATGGACCGGTAACGAGTTCCACAGTTTTGCTGCTATATGGCGGAAGGAGCGACCTCCCGCTCGACAGCGATTTACCCGAGGCACCAAGACCAGGTGCTGTCCCGAGGAGCGTAATGCACGTGAAGGAACATACGGGGTCAATGGGTTACAGAGCTGTTTAGGTGTAGCGAGTTTCAGAATTTTAAAAGATACGCATAATGTCTTAAACTGGATCCGCTGTGCCATAGGAAGCCAATGAAGCCTCCGGATGGTATCAGCAGTAGAACAAAACCGGGGAAGACCAACTAAGGCTCTGGCAGCCGCATTTTGGATGCGTTGCATCCGGGTGATCTCTGCTTGATTGGCCCCCAAAAGCAGGGAGCTGCATAGTCCAAGCGAGAAAGAATGGTGGACTGAACAATCAGTTGTCTAGTAGATGCATCAAACATTTTTAAAATAGGTTTAAGACCTCGTAAAATCCCAAAACATTTGGCAGCAACCTTTTTTGTGTGGAAGCAGAAGCTAAGAGAAGAGTCCATCCACACTCCCAAGTTTTTGACTACATTCTTGGGTTCCGGGCCTTTACCCAAAGCATTTGGCCACCAGTGTTTGCCCCATAAGTCAATGTTCTTGCAGACTAGCAGAACTTCGGTTTTATTTGCATTTATTTGCAAACAATTAGACGTCATCCAGTCTGCCACCGCCGTAAGGCCGCTTTTAAACCTGGAGACATTCAACATCGAGCCTTCAGTTAGAGCAACCACTAGCTGCGTGTCGTCTGCATATGAGACCGAAGTGGGCTCAAGGATAAAAACAGTGACAGGATTGCGTGATTAGCCTTGGTGAAAGTGTCACACTACTTCACCTACAGGTTTTGCTTGTTCTCTACTGTGAGTTTTATGGTTGTCCTTTCCTGTCTTCATTCATTACTCTTTCAGTATTCAGTTTCACTCTCCGGGTTGTGTCTTCTATCACTCAACCTTCCCAAACACGCCGGCCACGCCATGTTTTAATCCTCTGTATCTCTCATTTCTTCCCTAACTCCACTTCATTTAAAATATTGGTTCCTCATTTTCCTCTTTTGCTTCTGCTGTCTATTTAATTCAAACCTGAAACATTTCCCATTTTGAGTTACAAAGATTTTTTCAAAAAACAAATTACTCAATACATTTATTTTCAATAGAAATTCTTTAAGCATCCATTTATGCAATGGTTTATAATCAGAGTGTACCGTATACGATCTTGTAACATACATTTTTTCCAGTTAATTTTTCTTATAAATTGAGGTAAAGGTAATGGCCATTTGGAACAGGATTACAGGTTGTGGTTGTAGAACTGATCAGAAACTTCAATCAGTAGGATCAGAGATAAGTGAAACCAGATATAACCAAGTCATGCGCAGAGAAAGGCTTATAGTTCAACATTGGGCTTAAACGACCAATATTCTCAGCACAACTCAGGTTACATGAAGAGATCAGTTGGGATTTTGACAATCGGCCCATTTCCAGGCGTACAGACAACTCTGCATTAGAGTAGTAAAATGTGTAATGTCAGCAAGGGCCATTTCATGACTGCGTTCTCTGCCAATGCCCAGGCTCAGAAGTCCATGTGCCTATGTTTGCCAAGTGCAATGTTTAAAGCAAAGCATTTAATAATATTTCTTGAATAGGGTGTCAAGACCTGAAGGTATTTGCGTGCTTTAAATATTAATACATCAGTAATTCCAAGTCACAGAATGACAGTAGATCGGGGAAAAAGTGGAGTATAAATAAGACGAGTAGAGGCTGGGTAATAAGATTCAGGGTAATTAAGAAGACTGCAATTAATGGCGTATTCATTCTAATCTGCAAGCAGCAACAGAGTATGTGGTCAACACCTACAACCGTGTATAATAACGAGCATGTATATCTCAGTACATCTATGATTTAGTTAATAAATTGCAGACAGCACAGCTCATAAACTTAAAGCAGCGGCGCCCCCACCTGTTTTTCCAAACTGAGCATCCTGAAGCTCATTCACACACTCATAGATTTTCTGAATTAATGCAAGTACTTTAGATTGAATAATTTTAGCAAAAAACAAGTGTATGGATCTCATCTGCATTTGCCTAGGCACACTGATGATGATCTTGTTGTGGCCCTGTGTTTCGACACAGGAGAGAAATGAGGTCGAGCTGGAAGATTTGTGGGCGACCAAGTGCATGCCCATATTTGGGCTTTAGTGCAGGAATTAGGCAGATGGGTAAGGTAATGAAGCAACTCTGTAACTCCTCTTGTCCCTCCTCAAGCATGGTGTTAATCCAGAAACTTTGCAAAGCTGGCATCCTTTATCTTAAATTAGAATATAGCCTAGTAATGGAGTCCACTTTCTTGTCCTGCCCCAGACAACTATGTCATCACTAGATTCCTTATGCATCATGGAGTTCTATGACATCAGTGCATTCTGTGAAGTGCTGATGCTGCCTCTTGAAATGTGCCAGTGATGCTAGGGCGCCCTCTGTGCAAAGAAGGTGTCAGCAATCTGTGGTGACGCATGCTTCGTTTCATTTTCAAATGTATTGGGCAGCTCCTCAACATTTTCTTCTTTTGGGTATTTGACCAGACTCCTAAACCTGCACTTCATCTTGCACAGATGTGTTACACTTGTAGGCACCTTAGTCGATACCTCAAACATGTCACATGCTTTGCTTGTCATGCAGGTTTTTTAGGCCTTGACCTACAGCATTGCTTTAGCAATACTTGTTTGTGTAGAGATTATAGTGAGGCTTTCAAAAGTTTACCCAAACTGCTGCGGATTGGGTACAGTACATGTGAGCCAGGTGCGTGCACAAAGCAGACCACAAGCCTCGGCATCAGACTTCAAAGGGGTCTGCTCCCCCGCCCCCAGCATCAGACTTCAAAGGAATGCGCTCCCCCGCCCCCACCACAGCAATGCCGAGAGCTTCATCACACTCTCCTAACGAGTCTTCATTCTCCTGCATGTGACCCTACTTGCACCCCCTTGGATCCATCTTCATTCTTTTCTGCTTTTCCCTGTTTCCGCCACACACTCCACTCCTTTGTGTCTCCTTTCTGGCCTCTTTCCTACTTAACTTTTCATCCTTTCTCCTTTAATCCCATTTCCACCTTCTCACAACCCCTTCGAGCACTGTTATCTTAACATTTGTGTTTCTCTCCTTTTTATGATGTCGGCCCTGCCACCATTTACTTCGGACCCTCACACACCCTTACCCTCACACCTCCTCACCCTCATACACCCTCACACCCTCTCACCCTCACACACCCTCACCCTCACCCACCCTCAGACGCACCCACCCTCTCCCTCACACCCCATCACCCTCACACACCCTCACTCTCACCCTCTCCCCCTCACTCACCCTCACCCCCTCTCCCTCACACCCCCAACCCTCACACACACACACCCTCACACACCCTCACCCTCGCTTCCCCTCACCCTCACACACCCTCACTCACCCTAACAGCCTCACACCCCCTCACCCTCACCCCCCTTACCCAATCCCCCTCACACACCCTCACTCACCCTCACCCTCACAACACTCTCACCCTAACTCACCCTCACACACCCTCACCCACCCTCACCCTCACACCCCCTCACCCTCACACCCCTCACATCCCCTCACCCCCTCACCCCCCCTCACCCTCACACTCCCTCACCCCCTCACACACCTTCCCTCACTCCCTGCCCCCCTGCCCCCCTCACCCTCACACACCCTCACCCCCCCACCCTCACACCCCCACCCTCACACCCCCACCTCCCCACCCTCACAACCCCACCCTCACACACCCTCACCCTCACACCCCTCACCCTCGCATCCCTTCACCCTCACATCCCCTCACCCTCCCTCTCACCCTAACACACCCTCACCCTCGCTTCCCCTCACCCTCCCTCTCACCCTCACACACCCTCACTCACCCTCAGAGCCTCACACCCCCTCACACCCTAACCCCCCTCACCCCCTCACCCTCACACACCCTCACTCACCCTCACCCCCACAACACTCTCACCCTAACTCACCCTCACACCCTCACCCCCACCCTCACACACCCTCACACCCTCAAACCTCTCACCCTCACACCCCTCACCCTCCTCACATTCCCTCACCCCCTCACACCCCCTCACCCTCACACTTCCTCACCCTCACCCCCCTCACACACCTTCACTCACCCTCACACCCTGCCCCCCTCACCCACCCCCACACCCCCCACCCTCACAACCCCACTCTCACACCCCCTCACCCTCACACCCCCTCACCCTCACATCCCTTCACCCTCACATCCCCTCACCCTCCCACCCCCACGCCCCCTCACACCCCTCACCCCCCTCACCCTCAAACACCCTCTCATCCTCACACACCCTCTCACCCACTCACCACCACACACACCCTCACCCTCACACACCCTCACCCTTACACCCCCCTCACCCTCACCCCCCCTCATCCTCACACCCCTCTCACCCTCACAGCCCCTCACCCGAACCCCCCACCCCCTCACCCTCACTCACCCTCCCACACTCATGCACCCTCTCACCCCCTCACCCCCCCTCACCCTCACAGTTCCTCACACCCTCACCCACCATCTCACCCTCACACACCCTCACACCCCCTCACACTCATACACCCTCACCCTCACACCCCCTCACCCCGCCACCCTCACCCCCGTCACCCTCACCCTCACACCCCCTCACCCTCACTCCCTCACCCTCACACACCCTCACCCTCACACACCCTCACCCTCACACACCCTCACACACCCTCACCCTCCCTCACCCCCCTCCCTCACCCCCCTCACACACCCTCACCCTCACACACCCTCACCCTCCGTCACCCCCACCCCCTCACACCCCCTCACACCCCTCACCCTCACACACCTCACCCTCACACCCCCTCACCCCCCTCACCCTCACCCCCTCACCCTCACACCCCCTAACCCTCACTCCCCCTCACCCTCACTCCCCCTCACCCTCACATACCCTCACCCTCACACCCTCTCACCCTCACAACCCTCTCACCCTCACAACCCTCTCACCCTCACACACCCTCACACACCCTCACTCACCCTCACACCCTCACCCTCACACCCCCTCACCCTCACACACCCTCACCCTCACACACCCTCACCCTCACACCCCCACACCCCGTCACTCACCCTCACACCCCTTCACTCACCCTCACTCGCCCTCACTCGCCCTCACACACCCTCACCAGCATAGAATAACAAAACTTAGCATAGCATAACAAAACACAGCATAGCATAGCATAACAAAAAAAGCATAGGATAGCAAAACATAGCATAGCATAACAAATCAAAGCATGGGATAGCAAAACAAAACATAGCATAACAAAACAAAACTCAGCATAGGAAAACACAACAAAGCATAGCAT
The DNA here is from genome assembly GCF_964261635.1 of Lissotriton helveticus. Taxonomy (NCBI): domain Eukaryota; kingdom Metazoa; phylum Chordata; class Amphibia; order Caudata; family Salamandridae; genus Lissotriton; species Lissotriton helveticus. The sequence goes on from NC_136057.1 coordinate 1,865,429,976, forward strand.
AGCATAACAGGATAGCAAAACATAACAGCATAGCATAACAAAACAAAACATAGGATAGCAAAACAAAACATAGCATAGCATAGAGCATCACTCAGCACCACCACAGCATCACTCTGGGGCACCAGAACATCACTATGCGCTACCACAGCATCACTCAGCGCCACCACAGCATCAATCTGTGCAACCATTCAACAACAACTGGTTCTAATATTTTCTCTCAATGTTTCAAGCTTTATTACAAATGTAACAAGAAGATGTTAATATTTCACTTCTGTTCTTGGATTTTCGTCACAATAAAATACACTGAACATAATTTTCACAAAAGTTATTTACAAAAGTTTAAGCTATTGCCATTATAAATTACAATAACTTTTATTTAAGTATTAATTATTTAAAAAAATGAAAAGCCATTGTTATTTGTAATATCAATACATGTAAGGCGCGTAAATACAACACATATTGCATTACAAATGCTATAGGTGTCACATTTACGAAAGTTATAACTATTGGCATTGTAAATTACAAAGCTATTAATTTAGCTATTTTCAAAAACAAAACATAAGTAAAAAATGTGTCATTTACAATACCAATAGCTCAAACTTTGCTAATGCGAGACCTATTGCATTGCAAATGTTTTTTTTTTTTTGCAGCCTTCACTAAGTTCTGTGACAAACTGCAGCATTGAGCCTTTTAGCTTTTTGCCACATTCGAGTGAAAATCCAGGCAGGACAAATTATGTCACAGAGATTCTAATTGAACTTTAGTAAAATAGGGGGACTTATTATTTACTTCACAGAGTGCAGTTTGTGTGTTTCTCACTGTTCGCAATACTGTTGTGCACGGAAAAGCTCCTCAAAAGAAATTTTTGTAGAGAAATTCAGCATACATTTTCTGCCTTGTCTGATGACTTTAAATGAAAGTTATCATGCAATGTAGTGAAAAGCGTGGAAAAACTTTAAGCAGGCACATGTAAATATTGAAAACTGCAGCGGCAAAAATGTAAAACTTTGCAAAACGTAAGCAAACAAAAAAAAGTGTTCTACAGTCCTACTTGTAACATAATTCGGGGGATGTCAGAGCTCAGAGTGCCCTTATCTTATCCGGGTCTAAAGCAGCCTCAGTCCTTGTTCAGGGTGTGAGTACACATTGTCTCTTCAGATAGGACTTTCTGCATAAAGGAAGGGCCATAAGTCAGATGCTCTCAATGCCAGAGTCTCCCCCACAGGCCTGCATGGGCTAGAATAAGACCACTGGGGCAGTAGGCCAAGAACAGACTGTTTTTGCAATCTTTACATGTTTTTAGCATCGCCTGCAGTGGTGGCGATAAGCGGGTAATCCGTGCAGGTTTGGCACAAGACTTCCCTCTATGCAAAGCCCTCTCCACGCTTTTGTTCGTTCATTAACAAGGAATGTTCATTACATCACGCGATTGAGTCTGCTGCTCCCAGAGGAAGGCCAGAGCTTAGCTCTGACTAATTAAACAACAGCCTCCCCCGGGGTGTTCGCCTCCAGAGGCTTCAATGTACAATAATAACCCGTGCAGGGTAAGACTGCTTACGTGTTTAAACTAAAAACAAGATGGCGTTCCTTGCTGTCACTGATTAAACGTTTTCCGGATCTGCTCATCAAAAACATTAACCGTGTATCCTAATTTTTAACTTTCTTTTTGAATTCTTGCCCTTAGAAAGCTATGCCTTTAGTTATCCTTCATTTTGTGAGCTGATTCCAATCAATGAATAGAAAGTGACGCCAGTGGAGGGCAGGAAGACCCACCTGTTGTTCCATTTCAGCCTCAAGGAACCAACGTGAACAGTCGCCATTTCACGTCGACGCAAAGTCGAACAACATTTTACTTTTTTGTACACACTTTGCTACTGTGATAGTGTTTGCTGCTGCGCACTGTGATCACTCTCCTACCCTGATATCGCTTCCTGTTTTCAGAGGTTGGTAGTGTCACCAGAATGGAGGCCAGCCTCTCTAGGAACAACGAGTACGTGAATTTTAGGAATACAATTAATGTGTGAGTAGTAAATCTGGCAGAAGTCAGAATGTTGATGCCAGGGAGCAGCATATTGTCTTGCTGGAATGAAGTATACCTTATTATGAGCCTAATACGTGATATTGCACCAGTGAGAACCACCAGTCCCATCCAAACTGTCCATATGTGCTACACACAACCTGTATTGGGTCAAGCTTCACTTCTGCTATCTCAGCACGGTTGCAACTCGTAGTCTGTGCTTGGCCTACTCATCTCTCTGTCATACCTGTCTTTTTTCCTCCCTACGACATATAAATGTTTAGCGTCTTCTTCCCCTCCTTGCTGAACACGTGGTTAAACTATGCATCATTTTGGTTGGCCCCTTTTGGACTGTCCTGTTCTTTTGCATAGCATGTGCTTTGTACTTGACTTCTTGGGGCTGTTTGCTGGGGTAGGAGTGGTCGGGGTGCGTTGGTGTCTAGAGACATGCTTTTGTCTGCTAGTTGTGAACTAGCAAAGTGGAAGGAGGTTTGTAGGGAGACTGGTATTGTTGAACTTTCTCCATGCTTATGTGGCTTTATGGTTGTGTTGTGTTTGGAGTGTGGAGTGGATGTGAGTGACTGTGGCTTCCTGTCCAGTGTCTCCCTGATCCAGTGTGGCTTTGTGCTAGTATTGGTACACTGAGTACAGTGTCTCCTTGCCCCAGTGTCTTAATGCAACCTTTTCCTCGATGTTTTGCCTGCTTGTTGTTAGTGCCCTAGTATCAGTGTCACTTTCTCTTAGTGTTAATTCCATATGTATCATTGTATCAGTGTCTTGCTGTCCTTGTGTTAGTTCCCTTTGTCCCTAGAATCAGTGTCACCCTGTTTTAGTATTGTTTCCATCTGTATCCCAGTAGCACAGCCTTACAGTCCTTTTTGGCGTCTTCTTGTGTCCTAGTATCAATTTCTCCTTCCACAAGTGCTGGTATCTCAAACTGGTTGATTTACATGATATCAGTAGCTCAAAGACACCCTCAGAGTAGCTCACAGCCTTGGGTTCATTTTTTTGTACAGTACATGGTCACTTTTTTCTTTTAAAGTTAAAGGAAGGCTGTGTTTATTTTCCATTAATATCATCAGGCTGCAGATGTGGCCTGATAATGAGCAGTTCTCGAATCAGATGTATAACCCAGGGGGGGGCAGAGAGGTGAATAACTGAAGCTTTGAGGTATTTAACTCTTAAGTCCCCGTCAACTCAATATGGGAGCATGAGCACAAAATTCTTTTTCTGAATGCTTTTAAATGGGAGAAAATTAAAATGAACCATTAACTTGATGATTAAGTTGACTCTTCATTTCAGTTTCCCCCACTACAAAGTGTTGCATTTACAAACAGTAGTCCCCATTTCAAAGACTTGCATATATACACATCAGGCATCTTGCGCTCAGTGGCTAGTAGACATGGTGTCATATTTGTAATTGAAAAATGCAGCCATTTTTTTTAGGTGGAAGAAATGTAAAGTACAGGAAAAAGTTTCCGTAATATGAACATTTTTCTGCAATTTAAATTTCTCCCATTATTTTAAAAAATGGTTATATGTTTGTGTTAATTATGTAACAGTGCCACATATGGCAAGAGGTTCATTTACCCATACACATATTTTCAATTTGCACACATGGTCATACATCCCCCAAAGACCACACTCTCGCTGACACATTCGGCAGCCCAGTTATAGTGCCCCTAGTCAAAGTATTTTGTTCCAACCATCGTATCTGTCTATGTGGACATTAGGGTTAACATCAATGAACCTGGATTTGAGGGTGTCTGGTATCAGCATGAGTGGCTTGACCTGCTGTAGTGCCTATGGTTTTCACTGATCAGAACTAACTCATTACAGAAAAGAATGGAGACTCCTGGCATAGTGTTAGTTGTATTGTTCTATTGTTTGTTTTTTGCTTTGTCCTAGTATTGGTTCATTTCCTATTTGTCAGTGTTTCCCTGCTTTAATGTCAGTGTCTCTCTGCCCTAATATCTGTGTATTCCTAACCTTGTGTCCCCATGTCCCAGCATCAGTCTCCCAGTCTTGGGATCTGGTTTTGCCTATCACAGGTTGTGTGTCTTGCATTCCCATTATCTGCATCTCCCGGTCGTAGTGTCTGTGACCCTGTGTCCAGTGTTTGTGTCTTGTCTATTCCAATTTGAGTGTATTCCTATATGTCAGTACCTCCCTGCTGCAGTGTCTGTGTCTCCATCCCGGGTATTGGTGTTTCCTCTGTCCTAGTGTCAGTAATCCTATGTCTGTGTCTTCGCTATCCTTAGATCAGTGTATTCCCTTAGTGTCTGTGCCCAAGTCAGTGTCTCAGTCTCCATGCCCCAATGTCTGTTTCCTTGTTTGTCCTAACGTCAGGAGGCTACGACAGATCTACTCACTCACTCTCTATGACGAGTCGGATTTTATCAGGGCGAGCTATATTCAGGGCCTACTCGTTCCTTCTGACCAGCTGACACGCATCAGGTGTCCTATTCACTCACAAAGTGAAGGAGCGTTCAAGACACTTTAAACCTTGTTTTTATCTTGTCGCATTTATTCTGTGTTCAGAGACAAAGCTCAAAAGTCAGTTTACATCTTCAATTACTTTTCTTTCTCTGGCTGCAGGGTTTGACGATTTTGTAAAGTGAACTGTGACAAAAGTGCTGTACAAAAAGTGTGAAATGAAAGGCTGTAGGATGTCGCGTTTTATTGTAACACATATGTAAATAGCTAAAAAGTGAACTGTACAAACATTTCAAATACATTTCAGTAATTATGAAAACCCTTGTTTTGTAACTCTGTATGATGAAAAAAATATTTTAATAGGAAAAAAACAAATCAGAACAGTTTTTTACTTGATGTGCAAATGATAAATCTGTTTGTTGAAACACAATTTCCACAGATTGATGTTTATACAATATATAGTTTTAGAAGTAAAACTGCACATTAGTGGGAACAATTTTCTCCATTTCATAGGAAAAGTGCTGCCTCTAAATGACAGTGCACTATCACCTCATGCTTTAGTATTATATTTATTAAAAGTGAGTTTTTAAACAGAACTGAGAAACATTATTGCCCCGCCCTGATTGTAATGCTTTGAGTGAACTAAGAGACCACGTCAAGGGTCATGTGTACCCTATATGTGAACTAGATTCTGATTATGCATGTCTTTTAAATGACACCAAATAGGTTCTTTGTTCAGCAGGAATGCTGAGCTACCATATTGGAAGGTGCTCTCATATGTGAAAATGAAAAAAAAGTTGTCTCTGCAAAATAAAATATTTGCATAGGATGACATAATGAGTTTATGGGTCAAATACATTACAATTAGGTGGAGTAAATTATTCACGTTTCTAGACTTGCAGGTCTAGTAACATTTGTATGATTTTTCGAGACCTGGCCAGTGTCTCTCTATTAGTGGCAAGGTCTTTTCTGAACTTACATCAGTTTATCTCTAATGTCAGTGTCTACATGTCAATGTGTCAGCGTCTCCCTGTTGCACTTCTCTGACACAGTGTGACTCCCTCTCCCAGAGTTAGCGTCTTACCGGTCTTAGTATGAGTAAATTCCCTCTCTCTCTGTCATCTGTCCTTTTCCCAGTCTCAGTGCATTGCAGTTTCAGTGTTCTCGGCTCCTCCCCAGCCGTGCCCCCGGGCCCAGATAAAATTGTGAAATCATGTGCAGTGCACACCCAGAGCAGAAACCAAATGCACACAGGCGCCGGGGCAGAAATGCAGCTTGTGGACTGGTTGGTCCACGGTGCGAGCTGCACCGAAAATCCTTGAAACTTTCGATCCTTAGAACGTGGCAAGTAGCTATTGGCCTTGAAAGTGATGGCGTCTGCATGGAAATCTCAAAATGTGCGAGAGACACTAAAACCTAACAAGCCGCAAAACCGCAAATAGCGGCGAACGGTGGTGAAATCACACGGATCGTTAAACCAGTGCTAGTGGAGCTGCTCTGTCTGGTATTGGGAAGGCCCCAGCTCTGTTCTGATGTTGCCTTGCCGTGCCCTGTGCACGGGGTGGGGCAGGTGCAGGGCAGAGTTTGCTTGCATGGCGCGCACAGTGCCCAGCCTGGTGGACCCCATCCGTGCCAGTGCCACTGTATGTCTCCAGTACCCGGCACCTGGCAGGGCGGCTCTTTATGGGTGGCACTGCGTGTGGCTGGTTTTGTTCCCTGTCGTCGGTGCCCCTGTGCTCTGGGGACACGTGCCAGGGCAGGGTATGCACGGGGCTGAGCCCATATGTCTGTGGCGGGCTCTGCAGTGGGCACAGGTGTGTCTGGCTTGGGAGTTGTACCCGAGCTGGACATGGCATGCCTCTGGACGTGCAGTAGAAGAGCTTGCCTTCTGCAGTTTAAGGGTTGTGACTGCCGAATGACTTTGTTCATCAGCCCCCCAGTTCTTACATTGTCTGATGATGCGGGCCTCTGGTCCTCCTCTTGTGATTTGAAGTTTTTGTCTTTAGACACACTGAAAGGTAAACTTTTATTATTTATTTGCTCCAGGCTGTTTTTGAGTTTTATAGCTAAGGCGAGGTCTTCAGTATCGTTTTCTCAAAGGAAGGGGTGATTGCATAGGCTTCATCCAATGAGTCTTGAGTTGACAAAGAAGATCACCTTTTTGTGGGGTTGTGTGGAAACCGGTGGTGCAGGTTTGTCAGAAAGCACAGAGTTTGGCGGTGGATTTCATCATTAGTGAAGCTGGTATGAGTTGGCAGGAAAAGATCCCCCTGCGGCCTTTACAGTTCCTCCAGCAGTGGGGGCAGTTTCTGCATTGCTACGGATCGCTCAAGTGGAGGTGTCCCGCTCCTCCTTTCATCCATTTCTGAAGCATTACTGTTCGGGTGCTCAATTTAATGAGGAGACACAAATTTGGGTAGCAATGCTTAACAGTTTCCCGGTGGAACTCCAATGCTTCACTCAAACGTCTCTGAACAGCTAATAAAATAACCCATCATTTCAGGCTTCTGAGGTGGCTCGCATACGAAGCTTCAGGAACAGTTTCCAAGTTACCTGCCTGCAGTAATGTTCTTTCTGCTGGATACAGTTCTTCCTGCAGATCCATTTTGACGCTCCCTCTCCCCTTTTCTGAATTAAAAAAAATATTCACCAGATGGTCAAAATAACAATCACTCCCATTGATCCTTGAATTGCTCTTCCCTTGTAGCTATTCCAGAAATGTTGGCACCAAATACGGAGGTGTTTAAAAGATGCCTGGCTTCAAGCTGAAAAACACATTCCTTCCAGCCAAGTCTGGACCCCCCCCCCCAGTTTGTGGGAAGAACCAGTTAAATGCTCCCTTTCATTTGGGGCTGGTTTTCCAAACAGTTAAACAGCGCTTTCTGATTGGGCACTCGACCACTGTGCCTCTGACTTGTACTGAATACATACTGGACCACTGCTGCCAGTACTTCTAAGAGCTGCATCCTAAAGTTTGGCTGGTAATGAATAATGCTGCTTGGCTTTGGGAGTTCATAGAGCCCAGTCTGCTTCTGCTTGGACCGAGTTGTGCGCTTGGATCCTGACCTGAAGTCTCTACCCAGATAAGCACGCTTGCTTATGTTATGAGCAAGCGTTACGTTGCAAGCCTGAACCTAATTTGTTTACGGTCCGACGCGTGCTTCACCGAGACGCCTCTCCATTCATCTATGCGAAAATCGAATGGATGTTCCCTCAACGAACTCCAAGAACTTGATACTGTGTTGAATAAACGAAATAACGTCAACTAAAAACACGAGCAATCCTGTTACAAGAAATTAATTTCTTTGTCTCGTGCCGTCAAAATCAACGAAAATTCTGTGGATTCGCTGATACCCTTATACGAATAGATAAAGGAGGTATCTCTTTGATTAAAAAAGGGTCATCTACTGTATGTAGAAATCTATTGTCCTGATGATGGTCTTATGAAAAATCCCTACAAGACCGAAACGTCGACTTACTAGTCCATTTCTGTGTGTAACCCATTGTACAATTTTTGATTTTCTTCTTTTCAGTTGAAATCATCATTTTACTTTGTGTCTAACAGTCTGGACTGCTTGTTTAGATATATCAAAGGAAGAAATAATTTACACCTTGTATATCTAATTAATACTTTTGTATGTACCCTATTTTATGAAAATGTTTTTTTTACAAAAATCTATACATTTTGTCTTGAAAACAAATAATAATCTTCTGACAATACAAAATCCTGGTTTCTTGCATTTATTTACGGTGTTAGTGTGGTAACATTGTATATATAGATCTTATGTGACAATTTGTCTAAAATCATCACAGCTACTGTCCAAAGAGCAGTTTTTATGATTCCTGATTTCTCTAACAGGATCTATATACGCTGATAATTAACTATAGAATAAAATCCCTTGCTGGCCCATTCTCATATAATATGTTATGAACCAGCAGTATCTTTCGCCGGAGGGCATCGCTCGAAGGCCAGGACCATGCTTGCCACGACACCAAAGAGCCCGGGGCTATTAGAGTTGAGATCTACTGAGCTGCACCGGGGAAACAGACCTGCAGGTCAGTGCAGTGGCTAAAATGCACAGAGGCAGCCTTTTGTAGGAACCTTGCCTATGCATATTTACCATTGATTGTTACTCTCACCACCTTCTGCCTGATAGCTTGTAACTGGGACCCAAAGGGGGCCCCAGTGTATTTGTGCACTTTGAAAGCCTAGCCTAACCAGAAAGACTGGGAATTCAAGTAATTACTAATAGACTTTTCACCGTAACCTTGTCCGCACAAGACCCCTCACCACCTTCCTCCTTTGCCCCCTCACCATTTTTGCCAGACATCATTGCAGACTTCAAACTAATTTTAGACCTTTGCTCGAGACCGTCATCTTGTTCTCTTACTCACCCATGACCCCCCCCACACACACACACACACTTGTGTGGGTGTGTACAAGTGTTAGGGGGCATGTGCTGTGTGGCCAGAACACACAAGTCCACGTGAGAATGAATGGTGTCCTATGGAGGACACAGTGACTTCTAAACAAAAAGATGGTTCTCTCTTCTGCAGGTTTGATCCTGTCATTTTGACAATAGATGACAATTGACGTGCTGCTGCTGGAGTTTTAACTTGAAGAGCCGTAGCGTTTCTGTGATACCTGGCCCAAGACCTCTGTTAAGCAACAGTACCTGAGCTCCCTCCACATGCACCTGGCCTGGAGCCTGTCAAGTCTCACCATGGAATCAACATGCTGGTCTTTTGGTGCCTGCACTTTCCCTGCCAGGCTAACGTTTAGGAAGAAAGCCAGTGAATCTAAACTCAGCTAGTTGGCTGAGATTTGAAGTTAGGTTACACTTTCTTCGACCATGGCTTTTAGTTAGTGTGGTGTGTATCTGAAAGAGACACGTTAGTGATAGATTCCTTACCTTAGAATATCCCCAGGCAGTACCTCTGCGCGTCAGTAGGTGGCATCGTGCGGCTCTGTGTCAGTCGCTGGTATCGTAAGCGCCGAGATGACGTCACGGAGACTACTTAGGTGCCACCCATGCGCGCTTACTTCACTTCTTTCTTTTTCCGCGCCAGTAAGCGCAGATCTGGTTAGAGCACGTACCTTAGTCACTTTTTTACTACATTTTTTGGGACTTTTTGTCTCTGTTTGTTCTTCTCTGGTGCTTGTAGAGATGCCTGGTTTCAAGTCCTGTGGCGCCTGCCGTCGCAAAATGTCGGTGGCGGATCCCCATGGCGTCTGTCTCTACGGCCTGGAGCGCGACCATGACTCTCAGTTCTGTCTGGACTGTCTGGCCATGGCCCCGAAGGCCTTGAGGGAGCGGCGCTGGAAGTTGCTTGAGGTTTCATCCCAGCGCTGTTCACGGTCCCGGGGCCATTCTAGGGAACGCTCGCGGGGTCACCAGCACCGCTCCTCGGGTTCCAAGTCTTCACCCTCGGATTCGGGTAGGAGACATCACAAAAAGAAGTTGAAGAAGCGTTGTCGCTCTCAGACGTCCCTCCGACGGTCCCCGAATGCGGACGAGGGGGACAGGGGCTCCGCCCTAAAGTAGCTTGGGAGTCTCGTAGCCTACCCGCCTTACCCAGGTCCGTCGGCGACTCTCGCACAGATGCAAGAATTTCTTGCTGCCATGGATCGCCAGTATAGGCTTGGGCACCCGCCGATGTACCTTCGGGTCCTGTGTCAGGATCCTGCCGGACCGGCGGCTCTGGCCCCGGTGCCGCAGGATCTTGCGCGGTTGGCTTTGGCCACAGCGCCACGAGGTCCCACGCTGCCGGCTCCGGCCTCAGCGCCACATTCGGCTCCACCTGCGGCGCGGCAGCGGATGCCATTGGTCCCACCTCTACCCCGGTTCCCGCACGTTTTTTACCCCGCCTGGGATCAGAATTGGGACACGGCGCCGGTTCGTTCCCGGCGCCGTTTTCTACGCCCTTCGTTCCTTCCCCGGTCCCTGCCTTACCACCGCGGTCTGCGCCGCACACAGTGGAGGTGAAGGATGACTGGGAAGGGTCCGAGGACCCTCTGGCTTGTCAGTGTGCTTCTTAGCAGTATTGGGCGGACGACTTGGAGGAGGCTGGTGGCCTTGATGTCTCCTCTAAACCAGGGTTTGCCTCTCCCCCGCCCACTATGGAGGAAGGTGCCTCGTACACTGTGGTGCTCTGTCGGGCAGCTGAAGTCCTTAACCTTGATCTCCCTACGGTAGCCCTAAAGACTAATCTCCTCACTGAGGTGCTCCAGTCGGCGTCCACATCATCGGAGCCACTGCCGCCCTTTAATGATGCCCTCACTGACGTCTTGTTGGGCACTTGGTCGTGACCGGCCACAGGGGCCCCTGTGGATAAGAACGTCGCCAGGCGTCATCGTCCGGCACCGGGTGACACTGCCTTTCTGACCACTCATCCGACGCCCGAGAGTCTGGTCATTCAGTCTTCGACCTCCCAGAACGCCTTTCCCACGGCTTTGCCGGATAAAGACTCTAAAAGGCTGGAGCAGTTTGGCAAACGGTTATTCTCCTCGACCAGCTTGGGGCTGCGTTCAGTGAACACTGCATGTCTGTTAGGCCGATAATCACACGCAGTGTAGGATACAGTTGCTCAGGTGTTACCTCAGTGCTCGGAGGAGGTCTAGGCGACGCTGTCCCAGGCTGTGGCCGAGGGTAAGGATGCAGCTAAATTCTCTATTTGTTGTGGCTAAGACACCGCAGACTCCCTCGGTAGGGCAATGTCAACGACTGTGGCGCTTCGTCGCCACACCTGGTTGAGATCTACCGGGTTCTCTCCGGACGTCCAGAGTTCGCTTATGGACATGCCCTTTGACGGCACTTGCCTGTTTGGTGATAAGGCCGACAGTGCGCGGGAGCATTTTAAGGACTCTCAAGCTATGGCCAAGTCCTTGGGCCTTTCCTCCACGCGCCCAGGGACGTCTATCTTTCATTCGTTTTGTGCCAATGCTCGCTCGTTCAGTCAAAAGCCTGTGCAGAACCAGGCCCAGCGCGGCTAGGGTATGGAGGTCACCGTGGCGGCTCCGGGGGCCGGCGTGAGGGTCAGTCCACCTCCGCTCCCGCAGCATCCGCCTCAAAGCCTTCCTAGTCCGAGCTTTGGGGTGCACCCCACGCCGGTTGACAGCAGGATTCAACATCACGTCCCCCACTTGCGTTCTGTCACTTTGGACAGGTAGGTGCTGCAACTGGTCCGAAGGGGTTACTCCCTTCGAGTCTACCCCCCCCCCCCCCCAGCCATGCCACCTCAGTTCAACCGCATGTCGGGGGATCACTTTGCGCTTCTCCAGCAGTCACGGCCCTTCTGGCCAAGGGGGCCATCAAGCGCGTTCCTGGGCCAGAAGTAGGACGTGGTTGTTATTCCAACTACTTTATAGTACCGAAGAAGGACAAGGGGGGCCTACGCCCCATTTTGGACCTCAGGAACATCAATCACTTCCTCCGGAAGGAGAAGTTCAAGATGTTGACTCTGGCTCAGGTCTTGGCTGCCCTCAACCCTGGAGACTGGATGGTAGTGTTGGACTTGCAGGATGCATATTTTCACATCCCGGTCCTGCCGGCCCACTGGCGTTACCTGCGGTTCTCGGTCGGCCAGGAGCATTTTCAGTTTGCTGTGCGACCCTTTGGCCTTACCAGCGCCCCTCTGTTGTTCACGAAAGTGATGGCGGTTGTCGCAGCTCACCTGCGCAGGTCAGGGTGTCAGTCTTCTCCTACCTCGACGACTGGTTGTTGAAGCGGTTCGCCCCAGGCAGTTGTCACCCACCTTCAGACTACGGCCGACCGGCACGTTGATGGAGAATCTCATCAAATGCAGGAGAAGTCGCACCTGAGTCCCTCTCAAAACCTCCCCTTCATCGAACTGGTTCTGGATTCGAGGCGGTTTCGGGTCTATCCTCCCGAGCAGCGCATCCGGGATATTCAGGCTATGATTCCGATCTTTCAGTCTTTCTCCCGGGTTTCGGTCAGGATGACCCTCCGGCTCCTGGGCCTGATGGCTTCCTGCATCCTGCTAGTTCAACATGCCAGATGGCATATGCAGGCTCTGCAGTGGGACCTGACGTTCCAGTGGGCGCAGAATCAGGGCAACCTGTCCGATCATGTCCAGATCTCGTAGGGCACTGCACAATAATTGCAGTGGTGGCTCACGAATCGCGATTGGGTCAGTGGCAGATCCTTCCCAACCGGAAAACACAGTGGTGACAGGTGCGTCCCTCCTGGGATGAGGAGGCCATTTGGGAAAGGCGGAGATCAGAGGCCTCTGGTCTCTGGCAGAGTCCCGGCTCCATATCAACCTTTTGGAGCTTCGGGTGATCCGACTTGCACTGAAGGCATTTCTTCCCTCTGTCCGGGGAAGTGTGGTGCAGGTGTTCACGTACAACATCACTGCCATGTGGTATTGCAACAAACAGGGTGGGGTGGGGTCCTGGACCCTATGTCAGGAGGCTCTGCACTTCTGGACATGGCTGGAACATCAAGGCATTACCTTGGTGGTTCAACACCTGGAAGGTTCTCTGTACGCCAGGGCGGATGAACTCAGCCGCCGGTGCTTGATGGATCACGAATGGCGTCTGAACTTGGACGTGGTGCAAGGTCTCTTTCAGCAGTAGGGAGAGCCTTGGTTAGATCTATTCGCCACCGAAGAGAACGTGCAATGTCATCAGTTCTGCGCTTTGGAATTTCCAAGGCGGCACCCGCTAGGCGACACTTTTCGTCGCGAGTGGATTTGCGGTCTATTGTACGCCTTTCCGCCTATACCACTTCTGCCTAGAGTCTTGAACAAGATTCGGCGCGACCGGGCCCAAGTCATCCTTGTGGCTCCGGATTGGGCACGAAGATACTGGTATCCCGAGCTACTCAGCATGTTGATCGATCCCCCGATCCGACTGCCTCTTCGGGAGGATCTTCTGTCACAGCAGCAGTGGATGGTCCTCCACCCGAGCCTGTCCAGCCTCCACATCTATGCGTGGAGATTGAGCGGCGACAGTTGAAGGCTTTCGATCTTCCTCCCGAAGTATGTGATGTCATTCTGGCAACCAGGCGTCCCTCCACTAAATCGGTATACGCCTGCCGGTGGAACAAGTTTGTGGCATGGTGCACAGCTAAATCTGTGGATCCCATCTCTGCCCCTCTTTCGGAAGTCCTTCTGTTCCTTCTTTCTTTGGCCCAGCAGGGCTCTGCTCTGGGCACTATCAAAGTTTACTTTTCGGCCATCTCCGCCTTTCTACGGCTTCCAGATCAGCCTTCTCTTTTTACGTCCCCAGTTGTTACCCGTTTTCTGAAACCCATTACGCACACGTTTCCTCCCGTGCCATTCGTCATGCCTCAATGGGACTTAAACCACGCCTTGACCTTTCTGATGTGCGCTCCCTTTGAGCCGCTTCACAACTGTCCTTTACGTCTTCTTACCTTAAAGACTGCTTTCCTTGTTGCTATCACCTCTGCCAGAAGAGTGAGTGAGCTCCAGGTTCTTTCTTCTAAACCTCCTTTCCTTTCTGTTCTTCCAGACAAGGTGGTTGTAAGGACCCGTCTTTCTTTCTTGCCAAAGGTTGTCATGCCTTTCCACATCGGGCAGACCATCACTTTGCCCACCTTCTTTCGGCCTCCGCATCCTTCAAAAGAGGTAGAGAGGCTGCACCGTCTGGACCCAAAACATGTGTTCTAGTTCTACCTGAAGCACACACAACAGTCCTGGGTTGATGACCAATTCTTTGTTGGCTACGTGGGCGCCAAGAACGGTCGGGCCGTGCACAAGCGGACCATCTCTCAGTGGGTCCTTCTCTGCATCAAAGCCTGTTACTCCTTGGCTAAGAAGGAGCCTCCTGTGGGGCTGCGTGCCCATTACACTCGGGCGACAGTGGCCACTACTGCTCTGGGACAGGGAGTCCCTTTGCGGACATCTGTCAGGCAGCTACGTGGTCCTCGTTGCATACCGTTACCAAGCATTATTGCCTTAACAGCCAAGTTCTGAGAGACAGCTTCTTTGGCCGTTCTGTTCTCCGTGACTTTCTGGTGTGATCTTGTTCGCAGACCCATCACTGGGTATCTATTCTAAGGTAAGGAGTCTATCACTAACGTGTCTCTTTCAGATGCACAAGTTACTACTTGCGTAACGATATATCTGTAAGAGACCTTAGTTAGTGATAGATTCCTTACCGGCCTACCCATCCTCCCCGTCTGCGAACTGAATTCTAGGGTTAAGGACATCCCTTTTTTAAGGGCCCTAGTTTCTTAAGCACCAGTGGTCAGTTTCTTGCATGGCTATGCGTTCCTGGCGCGGAAAGTAGTCTCCGTGCCGTCATCTCGGTGCTTACGATGCCAGCGACGGACGCGGAGCCGCACGACGACACCTACTGACGCGGAGAGGTACTGCTAGCAAAACTTTCCGGATCCAGTCTGACACCTGGGGATATTCTAAGGTAAGAAATCTATCACTAACTAATGTCTCTTACAGATATATCGTTACACAAGTAGTAACTTGTGCATCTGCAGAAAGAGACCTTTGCAGGAGCAGACCATGGTGTGCCTTCATTTCCCCTTCCGGTTACATTCGCGCCTTGGATCTGAAGAATCCCAACTGTTGTGCATTGTCCTGATAGAAGCAGTAGCTTTATTGTTTCATGGGCAGAGCTAAGCAGGCCCGTGACCACGGGGGGTGGTAAAGTAGACCTATATAGCCCGAGTGGATAGCGTGTCAACGAAGTGTACCCTCCTGGAGCCACAAGAACCTTACACTTCAGCACTTAGATTTATGCAACAGCAAGAAGGCTGATAACCTTCAGAGTGAATAACATTCCCATAATTGCGGGTGTCGTGAGCCTGCGTCGTCCCTAAATGCACCATACAGTCTTTTTTTTTTTTTTTTTTTACACAGAAGTCCATATTGTCCCATTCCAACACCACAAGAGAAACAGTCTTCTTGTTTTTAATCTTCACCAGGTTTTATGGCAGTATCCCTTTGGCTTAGACTGGTACTCTTTTTTCCAGAACTGTTTGACCCACGGTTATGATTCTGGAGATATCACGGTTTGAAGTTGTTATGGGTCTTACACTAAAGCCCAGTTCACTAGTTCAGACTAGTGACCCAGTGGATGCTTCCGCCAACCGAAAATCCCCACCAACTCCGTAGGCGAGCACATGCTTTCTATCTCTCTCTTGTGTGCTGCTTCCTGCCTCAAATCTCCCTTCTGTGTTCCCCGTATTGCCCCCCTCACCCCCACAGCCTTTACTTGGCTTCCGCCTCCCTTCATGGTCGAACTTCTTTTTACTTAATTGTTTAAAGCTCTCCTTTCTGCTCCTGCCGCTCAGCAGCTGTTTTAGTTCCCCTTATCCCCATCCACTCCTCCTTCTCTCCCCACCCCTTCCTGCCCTTATCCCCACGCCTTCCTAACATGGATATATATATATATATATATATATATATATATATATATATATATATATATATATATATATAGAGAGAGAGAGAGAGAGAGAGAGAGAGAGAGAGAGAGAGAGAGAGAGAGAGAGAGAGAGAGAGAGAGAGAGAGAGAGAGAGAGAGAGAGAGAGAGAGAGAGAGAGAGAGAGAGAGAGAGAGAGAGAGAGAGAGAGAGAGAGAGAGAGACACACAGACAGACAGACAGACAGACAGACAGAGACTGTGACTCATATCCTTCTGTTTTCGCTTGTATTTGGTCAAAATTTCGATCTGAAATTGCCATCCGCCATGTTGGAGCCTAGAAATGTAAAAACAAATAGCGCCACATCATGACAAATGAGTGTGCATATGTGGTGATGCGTGTACACGGCGACCTGTGGCATCATGCCACATAAGGCCTCCTGCATGCAAGCTTGTGCATCATTATTTAGTCTTTTTTTTTTTTTTGCTGATGCGTTGGAGCACCAGCAACAATCATTGGCAAAGCCAATAGGTCTGCATTGGTAAATCCACAAGACAAAACAAATTTGCTTTTTAAAAAAAATGTTTTATTAAAGATAGCTCTGCCTGGACGTATAGTTTATTGACAGGTTTCAATTATCATAAGGTATCTGAGTTCCACCCTCTACAACCACCTAGAGTAATCATTTAGTACTTCCCGTGAGTGCCCTCAGAGGGTTAAGTGCCAAAAGTAAGTAATTTGTAGTTGAACTGGAGTGCACTGGTATCCACTGGCAGTGTGAGGAAGGGAAGAGAAGGGTCTCTGCACTGATGAAGAGCCAGGATCCCAGTCTTCTGAAGGGGGAGCAGGGGGGCGGAACTGCTGACCTGCTTTAGCATCACAAAGTACCATCAGGTGGTTAGGAGAGGTCAAATAACAGTGTTGTGTACTGGTTGTGACGTGATGGGAAGCTGTGTGAACTGTTGTTGGGTTGACCCTGCATGTGCTGTCCTGTGACCTGCACTGTCCCATACCGCAGGCAGTTCATAAGAAGGGGAGAGTCATGGATCTGTCTTTAAAATGGCTGACTCAACTTGAAGCTTTGTTCTAACATTGGGGCTTGTCCTTACTCCAGGTGCCCACCAAACGGCTGAAGAAGTATGAGAAGGACTACCTGGCGATGCGAGAGAGCCAGCTGCAGCAGGAGGACCCCATCGACCGATACAAGGTAGGGCCATGGCTCTCTGCCCGCCTCCTTCGTAGCTCCAGAGCCGCAAGCATCTGGTGACCTTCAGTAGCAAAACACAGCTGCATAGCCCTGGAGATCTCAGCTTTAGGCTTTCCGGGTCACCAGTGCACCGCACCCCCTGCTTCTACTGCTAGTCCTGCTGATTCCTGTTCTCTCCTGTTACCAGCTGAAGTGAGTCTGCGGCCACCTGGCACCACCAGGAGGGGCGGGCATGGCACATAAGCAAACTAGGTGGACGCTTATTTATTTATTTACTCTGTGCATTTTTATTTAGAACGAACATTACACAACGGTTCTACAGACTGTACAATAAGAATAGAGCATTAAATATGGCACAAGATGACATAATCCAAGAAGCTGAAACATTTAAAGAAGCCAAGAACATTAGAGTACTGAAATAGAACCTTACATAAGGCACAGAATTACATTAACCAAAGATGCTGGTACATTTAAATAACGCACAAACACTAGAGTATGGAATAAATTATACATTTCAGTAGTCATAAAAATTGGGTAACAGGATGTGGACTGGTGCCAGGTACAAGTTAGAGTCTAGGACAATCGAGATAGAGAATTCAGCCTCAAGGTGCCAATCAGTGCAGAGTGGGGGAGGGGGGGGGGGTCAGCTAAAATGGCTTTGAAAGAGAAGAACTTGCATCTCAGATTTAAAGATCACCCTCGAGGTGGTGATGCATAGGTTTGGAGAGAAGGAGTTCCATACTCTGGTCAAACTTCATGGATGCCATGTCATGTGTGGCGCCAAATTCGAGGGGAAAGATTTACATGTAAAAAACAAACATTTTGGTGCCGTTTGAATGGGTCGTCTAAGGTGCCAGTTGAGGGCACTGTGGCCACGTCCTGAGAATGACGTCACAACATCTCACCTGACCAGAAGTGCTTGGATGTAGCATTGTTTCCTTTCGATTAGTGAGCCTGCCTTAAGCACATTGTGTATAATCTAGTGCTTCGAGTCAGCCTGCACTCACCACTTGAGAGAAGTAGTGCAGTGCTTATAGTCACCCTCGGTGTTCCTCTACACTAAGCAAAAGATGGTAATGGTGCAATCAAGGCCCATATGTGTTTTTGTGTAGATACCGCATTTAGCTTTCATCTATCGACACTAAGGACCTGATGGATGCAATGCAAAGGTAAAGCATGAGTATCTGAATGCTTTACATTATGCAGGAAGTGCAGGGCTTGCAACCAGTGTTTATCGACACTAAGTCCATATAGAAGTTGAATAGTTTACGGATTAAAGCGCTTGTGTGTTTACTGACACTAAGCAGTGTACACAAATAGTGCGGTGCTCCGGCCATTTCTTCTACCTGTTGCACTCAGCAAATTATGCAGATAGGCCAGTCACCTGGTTGTACTAGGAGTATGATCGATTTGATTGATTTGTTGCTGGGCTTACAACAGTTTATAGGTTTTTCCGATAGTAACCACTATACAAATATTGGTCTCCTCGGTTCACAGGACTGTAATTCAGGCTCTAGTCATATCCAGATTGCTTTATGGATATTTACTGTGCCTGGGTGCGGAGAAGACCTCTGTCCTTCGTTTGCAGATTGTTCAAAATGCTGCTGCTAGGATTCTCCTTCATTTACCTAAATATGCCTCTGTTTCTCACTTGTTTCGGGAACTACACTGGCTTAAGGTTTCCAACCGCATTGAGTTGTAAGCGTTGTGTGACGAGCTGAAGGACACATTTGGCTAGGCAGTGGCGCCACGTTACATCCAGGGACTGGTAGTTCCTTACCAGCCTCCCCGGTCCTTGGGATACTCGAGTTCAGCTTTGTGTACTGTAACAAGGTTTCGTCTAACCCACATGAGAGGCCGTTCCTTCGCCCTCCTAGCTCCAAAATTGTGGAATTCTCTGCTGGACGCTCTTAGACACCGCAAGTCCTTCATTACTCACCTTTCGAAAAAATCTGAAGACGTGGCTATTCTAAGTCATCGTTCTCGGATATTCAGTCGGCGGCTTTCCTGCGCTGGGTAACCCTTCGGGGTAGCTGTGCGCATTATAAGTCACAAATCATTATTATTATTATGTAATGGGACTGAGATTAAGGCTAGAAATGCAGCAAGTGCCAGGAAAGTTCCCTTTTCTCCAAACCCTCCTGGCTGCATGCTGCCAGTGGACTCCTGCCTTTAAATGGGAGCCTCTCTAGCGTGGCCTGATGACCGGTGGTGTTAGGAGATGGATGTGGGAGAATACTCTAACCCTGCAATTTACACGTGGGTGCCACCGATTGGGATCAAGAGAGATGCCCAATGGCCTCAGCCAGTTCTGACTTTTTAGCCAAATGCACGTTGGCTTCCGGGATTATTGGCACAAATCTGGTACTGAAGAACTGGTTGCCCACACATAGGGCCCACCTGGCATGGGCATCTATGGCCTTGGATTTTGGTAGAACCGTCGCACTCCTTAGTATTGTAATAGGTCGATCTGTTGGACTCTCGTATTTGAGTGCTATTTGGTGAACCTCCTGAGTAGAGGTGAGTGAATCATCTATAAGCGTCGATCAGTACTTGAGCAACGTCCCCAAATGCACTCCTGTAGAATGTTTTAGTAAAAAAACACCTCGTAAACAATTATTTCAATTTGTCAATAAAGTTCTTTCTATTTTGAATATGACTCGTATTTTTTCTTCATATTTTTTCTTCGATTATTATTTTCAAATTTTTTTTATGTTATATTCACATCTTATCGTTCTCGATATCCAATGCCATTTGGCCCAATGCATTTCGGGCTTTCTGCCCTTCGTCAGAGGCTTCAAATGGCTGTTTAGAAGAATATACACAACATTGTCAAAAAAACAATTCTCAGTATCATATTTGTACTTTGCGTTATGTTTTTACATTGTTTCTACAATTGTATCCTGAACCTTATATCCCCGTGGGTCTGTGTGCAACAATCGGTGTTCTGTAATCAATGTAAACGGTAAGTGCTCTATTAGTTGCATGTGGAAAGTGGGGATGGTAACCCGACATGCGGTCCCCAATAATTCATGGCGAGGTTGAAAAACGGGCATACCTGAAAAAAATTGGACTGACAGAGTACCACGAAAGCTGTGTATTGTAAGCTTATTATTCACATTTCTTTCGATGACTGCTCTTATGTCTAGAGTGTGATAAGCAAACAGTTTTAAAAACATGGTTATTAGAGAAAACGGTAAGACAAATTGAAATAATTGTTTACTAGGTGTTTTTTGACTAAAACATTCTACAGGAGTACATTTGGGGACGTTGCTCAAGTACTGATCGACGCTTATAGATCATCTATGGCCTTGCCCATCTTTCGTCAGACATTTTGTTGTGTAGTGAAAGAATCGGGCTCAGGTCTCTTATACCCCTCTCACCCACCTTTGAAGCCGGCTCTGCGGCAGGACCCCCATATTGCTGCTAAATGGCCCCATGCCATATGGGACACCCTTAACCAGTCGTGGCAGTTTAATGGAAAGCGCAAAGCAGGTACCCACCAGATTGAGGCTGCACAGTGCAGCCAGTAGGCATGATGTGCCTGCCACCCGAGACAGGAAGCCACTGTACAGCCCATGTGTATGGATTTTTGGAACCCTAGGCAAGATTATATTTTGGTGCTCCTTCTCTAGTAACAAGGACGCATTTTTTAATCCAGCACCCATTGGCCCATTTTGTCGTGGCTGCATGTGGGAGCTACCAGATGTAGTCTCAATGCAGAAATGGTCCTGCAGCAGCAGCAACACACGTTTAGACCAGGCCCAGAATACTTTGCAAGCAGGATAGCTAAGCAGCGGCTTGCATAGCAGCGTGTACTACGGGGGTATTGGCAGCAAAGGGTTATCATCACCAGAACACACATTCTTACAGAGCGTAGAGGCGCACACACAGACCCACAACATGTCATTTTCACCGACGTCACTTGAACAGGCAACACCGGAACTTGTGGTGTTTAATTAATTCCCATTCAGTCGCGAGTCACTGATGTTGCTCCTTAACGTGCTGTCGTACCGTGATAAGTCCAGCTATGGCTGCGAGTACTGCCACCTAGTGGTAGCACGGAAAACCGCTTCTCACAACCCTCATAGCTTCAGTTAAGAAGTGCGTGGCCAGTGCTCGCTCTGTGCACGTGCCTGACTCCTCGTCGTAGTCCCACTCCCATCGCATTTGCTCGTTCAAACCCGAATGTTTCCTTTATTTCAACTTTCCGGTAGAAATTAAAGCTTACTTTGTGATAATTGTGTTTTCGACCCTACACCAATATATCATAGCAAGATCTCTTTCGGGAATGTAATTCTTCTCCAACCTCCCCAAATACACAAAAGCCCTACTGAGCACTCCTCGGCCTGTGCTGCCGTGCTGTGGCGCAGGTGGTAATGTTTTCCCCCGGGCTCAGCCCCCTGTGCCAGCATCGCAGGCCTCCGCTGAAGGCTTCTTTTTCACTCCTCAAGGGGCTGTCTGTCTAGACATTGCATCCTAGGAGGTTCCTAAGTCACTTCTGCTGATGTTTTTAGGCTTCTTTTGTTTTGAGAGGGTCCGCCCCCACACATCTCTAGTTTCCCGAGGGCTGGTTGTTGTCTATTAAACGAGCCATTTGGAGGGTGGCGGGGGCATGTTGGTGGAATCTCGTTCTCTTTCTGCAATTCTCCATCAGAGTGGGGAATACTAAGGATTCCAGAATGTCCCTTTGAGGATGTCTAGTTATGTTCTCAGATTTACAGTATCATCTTTGTACGTTTGCGCATGCTGTTATTCTTTGCGCAACCCTTCATGCATGTGCACTGCGGTTTACAATGCACCATGTTATGCTTCTGTGTGCAAAACTCACCTGCCTCAATCAACAACTGTCACATAGAACATACTATATACAATTCTCTCCCAACCACATTCTTCCAAAAGGGTGCACAGGACACACTGAGAATCGGAATGAAGGGAGTATGAAATTACAAGGGGTAAGAAGGGGTATACAAATGCCCCAATACTATACCATACAGTTCACTCGACTGACCCTTTAAAGCCTCTGAGACAGTTTCTTCATCTGAAACACCAGTCCCTCAGGGTGAGTCCGCATGTGCACCGTCTACGCAGATTACTCCCTTAGATTAATGCTTATTCTCACCCACCTCGAGTCCTGCCCAGACTCCAGATCTGAATAAAGAATCCACTCTGTGGAACGCAATACTTCCAAGCCCTTGATGATCCTTGTTCGTGTAGGAAGGGAGGCTTTTACTCTAGTGTGTAAAGCATTGCACCCTACGCAAGTATCTTGGTCATGAATCCAGCAGTTTTATAGACCGCTTGAAATCACTGGAAAAAGCTTCACCCCACCACCAACTGTGAATAGTCAAGACAAGGCAAAGAGGTCTGCAGAAAGGCGCTTGCCTGATTTCAACACAGTCTCATGCCCAACCATTGGATGTTTCTGCCCCCACTGATGATGGCCAGGAAGGACCATCTCCCACTTCGAATCCTTCGACAAGGCAGGCAAGAATTGGGATGGCATATGGAAAAAACATTGGGCAGCATGATGTTTTGACACCCAACTGGGTTGATGCCAAGGTAGTGGTGTAAAGGTGCAGTCTATTGAGTGACAAGATCAGTATATTGGTAGACATCCTCCCTGCCACTAACCTAGTAGACTTCTCATATGTGCTTAAAAGTAGAAGTAAAAAAACAGGCAGAATTGCAGCTCTTCTTGACCAGGGACTTACCAATTTGCCAATTGCACAGTCTTGTGTCTGAGATATTCAGGACAAGGGCGTTCACTCTCAATGCCCAATAACGGGAACGTTTTGTTCTCCGAAACCACAGATGCTGCACTGTCAGCTTAGTCACTCAGTGTAACTTCTACTCTTGAGGACTTATCAGTCCTTCTCGTATCTTCACGTCTTTAAAGGCCATGAAGTTTGCCAAAGAAATGCCTGTGAGGCCTTCTTAAGCAAATCCCAAGAGCTGCCGATTGCAATAGGCCTAAGCTCACACCAGCTCAGAGAACCATAAGAAGTCATATTGAATGGTTTACAAGGTGTAAGCGGGCCAAGAGAAAAGTGTGGTAGGTTGTCGAAGCATACACACTAATACTAGACCACGAGCGCTCTCGGTTCTACTCCTTACAAATGAATGGTCATTTTTTTGGGGAGGTGCCAACAGTCTTAGTTTCTGGTCCTGTGGACACCTTGCCTCTAGTCCCAGAGTGATCATTTTTAATGTTAATATTTTCTAGTCATCAAAGAGTTGGGTTACCTGTTAGTTTATTACTTACAATGGCAACACAGTTCCAGGAACTAGGCTCCTAAAACGATCAATATAACATTGAAAATCAATTGAAAGCAATACAGAGACCATACAAGACTGAAACATCAAACAAAAGAGAAAACAACAAAAATTAAAACATCATATGCATAAGTATTCCGAAAAAGGGAATAGCTCCCCCTTACAAAAATAAAAATATCTAGCAAATCAAAACCCTCACTGGCAGGCATCTTTCTATCTTCATAGCAGGGGACTATTCTAGTCTCTTGCAATCTCAGTCAGTTGCTTTGTCTGCAAAGGTACAGGTTGCTTATCTTGTCATAGGTTTTGGAGCAAGTTTCACTGGTGAGTTGGTTGTGGTCTAACGGGTGGGTAGTGCATCTCCCAATCCCTAATAGTGATTGGAAAATATTGTGTTCAGTAGCGGGAGCAGCATGAGTAACTACTAGCGGAGGGCCCTTTCCTCTACTCTCAAGGCTGCCACAGAATATTCACGAGCATGTCGCCATTGGACATGGATGAACTCTGGGATCGTTATGTCGAGTTGACTTTCTCCACTGTTACGGCACTTATCAGTTTTTTATGCGGCTGGATATTATTTTCAGCACTTGATTCTCTGTTGAAGATCCCAAGCCAGGCTTCAGTTCATTTGTTGGACTAATGTAGGGTCAGGCTTTTCATCTGTCAGAAATGAATCCGGTGTTGCAGGAGATGGTTCACCTCTTCCAAGTCATAGGTGTTACCAGAGAACATTGGGCCTTAGACACCTTCTAGTGTCCTTCATCAGGATAAAAACTAGGTTGACTTAGATCATATTTTGTTCTTATTCAAATCAAACATCTGATCATGAGAGAATAATCAGATGTGCTTTCTCACATTGCCATGAGCTTCTCAGTGTAAGCTTGAGTAATACACAGTCTTTGTCATGGCATCCATGAACTTTGAACCAAAGAGGACAGAAGAATGCATTTAAAAATATTAGAATTGAAGGTGTTATTGCTGTTCACCTCTTAAGCCTCTATGATCTTTCCATGGTGGGCAATTTTTGATTTTTTTAAAGTTACATTTGTAGCCCATGTGAGCAAATCTCAGAATTATGCAATCCACTCTTGTAAAGTGTACAGAAAGGTCATCATCCGTCAAATATATGTAATCGACATAAGACTATGCCTAGTCATCAAAATGTTTTAAGCGTTCTGTTATTTGAGCTGAGAACAGCCTGGGGCTATTCTTATACCCCTGTGGCAATCAACAGAACTGTTTTTGTGAACCCAGCACGCTAAATGCTGTCAAATACCTGCTTCTAGGCGCTATATTTTTACAGAAAAATCCATTCAAGATATCTAGTGTGGTTTTGTATTTTTTCCTCATTAGTGCAGCGCTGTGCACGTTTTGTGCTGCAAATGTGCGAGTAGCTGTGTTGTCTGTAATCTAATACTAGGCGATATGAATGGGAAAGAAGGGAGTATTCATTGAAAAGGTGCAGTGGATCCAGAGAAATCTTCATCAATGTGCCTGCGCACCAGGAAGTGGTGCCGTATGGCTCAGTGAAAACTGTACTGTCATAGTAGGGATGTAGCATAGCCGTGTATAAGTGATACCCCTGCGCATGAACGTCTGTTCCTTTCCGCAGGCTTCAATGCAGATCTAGCACTTTGCTCCCTCATCAATCTTCCAGTAATGTTCATAGTGAGTACGATGTCCCTACCTGAGAGAACAGGATTCAAGCCATGCTGAAACTGCAGGAAACAGATGCAAGAGGTCTGCCTCCAGTGCTGGGGCTCCACATGCACTCTAAGTTATGTGAATAGTGTGTCGTCTTGGCCCCGAAGGCTATCAGATTGTGATACAAAACTAGAAGTTGCTAACACAAAAGAGCCTCTAATGCCTTCTGCCCACTTTTGCCCCCCTACTCTGCCTATAGTGATTCTGGTACCTAGGTCCATGCCAGTTACTTTGATACTGGGGCCGACTCCTTTGGTGCTGAGAGATCCAGTCCTGATGCCAGCCTCAGACCCCGAACCGACGTCGACCTGATCTTGATCATTATCTCACTGTGAGATCACAGAAGCACAGCCAGTTGTAATTCAATTTGGCTCTGATCCAAGACATCTGCCTTGAATCCAATATCAGTAGAGTGTCTATGTGCTCGTTGGCTCTCACTCTGACCCAATCCAAGAGGCATCCAATGTCCCTCATGACATTGATGATGACAGCAAAGGGGAAGAATTGATTCCCCTCAATATACAGATGATGCTCTCTCTCTGGACTACCAGAACACCAGAAGGCTAAATCCATCCCCATAACAGAGCCAGGTTCACCACGTGGGCCACCTGCTGATGAAAGCACCTGGTTTTCAGTGTTGGTTAGAAGTGCAGGTGAGGCACTAGAATTACAGTTGCTTACCACTGAGACTCAATCAAATGTGCTAGACAAAATTCTTTAACTTGGGTCTACTTCATCTGAGGGACTGCTGCCATTTAATGAAGCCCTTACTGATGCCTTCATGGCTACAGTCACTAAGTCATGTTCATGTTTGCCTGTCAGTCGACCCATTGCTCGATAGCATAGACCAATCAAAAAGAACAGATGTCTTTGGGAAAAAGCTATTCTCTTTTGCCGGTATAACACTTAGATTTATCAGTTCAGTTTGCTTACTAGGCCAGTACAAACATGCCTCGTGGGACGCAGCCAGTGATACTCACCGGAGGACTCACCGGAGTCAGTCATGGACCACTTCCAGATCACAGCCCCACTCCTGATGTCATTGGATTAACTATCATCATGAAGTAACACCTGAGCCCCATGCAAAGCAACCCATTTATTGGGGCACTCTTGGACCTAGTAGAGTTCAAGGCCAGCCTCCACCACAGTGAGCCCAGATACCCTGAATTTTGGATTGGGATTAGTCTTGGTTCTCTGTGGGAATGGCTCTGAGGCTTCTTGATCACGGGCTCATGCATCCTCCTCATCCCAAACGCCAGGTGGTACATGCAGGCACTGAAGTAATATCTTAAAGTTCAGTGTCCCAGCATTGGCGTTGGGTCTCCAACTCAATCCAGATCTAGCGAGAAACTACAAAGCATCTTCAGTGATGGTTGGTTGACACCAATTTCAGCCTCGACAGACAGATCTCCATTCCCCATCCAGGGCTGGCAGTTGCGACAGATGTGTTGCTGCTGGGTTAGGGAAGTCTCCTCCATCCTGGAATGGTGCAGAGCTACTTCGATCAATGGGGCACCCACCCTGGCTAGACCTAATTGCAACTCACAAGGAAGCACAGTGGCAGCAATTCTATGCTTTGTAGTTTTGTATAAGGTGCTTGTTAGGCAACTTATTCTACCCAAAATTGAAAGAGGGACCCCTGCCCTATCTCAAAATCTGAGAAAGATTAAGTCAAACCATATCTAAGTCCTTCTCATCGCCCACGACTGAGTTAGAAGAGTGTAGTTCTTGATGCTCCTGGGCCTGAATGTTTGTCCTCTGATCACGCTTCCACTTTGTGTGGACCTCCTGTCTCGAAAAACCAGATAGTCATGCATTCAAGTCTCCACAACTTACACCTCCATTCCTCAAAAACGAGTGGCAGCAGCCTAATGCGCTTTACTTGATGACCAAAGTGGTCAATGTCATCCTTGAAGCCAGATGCCCTACGACAAAATGTATGTGCTGGGTACTTGAACAAGTTTGTCACTTAATGTGGTGCCTAGAACTCAGAGCCCCTTATAACCTAAACTTTCAGTTATCCTTGTGTTTCTTCTTTCATTAGCCCAGCAATGCCTTGTAGTGGGACACAGTGAATGGTTATTTGTATGCTGTTTCAACCTTCTTCTATTTACCTGACCAACCATTGTTATTTAAATTACCAGTTGTGATGTGTTTTTTAAAAGGTTTTACACAAGTTTACCCCAACCAATTTGTGATGCCTTAGTGAAACCTTAATCTGGCTTTGACATTTGTTTTGTGCATGCCCTTTGAGCCAATGCACAACTCTTCCTTGAGAATGTTTACTCTGAAAATTGTCTTCCTTATTGATATCACATCAGCAGGCCACATAAGTGAACTGCAGGCACGGTTGGTACAGTGCACTTGACCACCTTTTACCTGGATACAGTTATGTTGGGTACACAAGCCATGCCTTTTGAAATGTATGACATTCTTTCATGCTAGCCTATTGATCACTCTGCCAGAGTTCTTCCCTTGAAGTAGGAAGAGAGACTCCATTACCTTGGCCTAAAGAGAGCGCTTAGCTTTTACGACAAGCGCACAAAGGAATACCGAGCAAACCATCAACTGTTTTCAAGGATTTTCAGGTGAGAACAAAGGGAAGGCAGTGCAAAAGGGAACCATGTCAAAATGGATAGTACTCCGCATCAAAATCTGCTGTGCGTTGCCTAAGAAGCAGTCCGCTGAGAGCCTGAGGGCCCATCTCACCAGGGCCAAGGCTGCTACAACAGAGTTGGCATGAGGGGTTCCTGTTCTGGCTAAATGCTGGGCTGCAGCAAAGGCGTCAGTGAATACTTTCACAAAAAATGACCGCCTTGACAATCCGGTCCGATAGGAAAGTCTCTTCAACCCCTTGGTGCTATAGGACTTTGTCCTGAGTCCTCTCCCTAGATCCTCCACCTCTGAGAAGTTTTCTGTGGTATCTGTTCTATTGGTGAGGAATCTGTGGTTAAACATATCAATCATAAAAACAAGTTTCTTACCTCTGATAACATTCTTTCTGGTGCATATTCTATCTAACTGTAGTTCTTCACTGCCTCCGACCTCCTCATTCTATGAAGTGCCCTCTTTGATAGTAAAACAAGGTTCAAAGTTAAAGATTGGCTCATTGTCACTGACAGTTTGTCTAAACTCCACATCTTAGGGTGCACAAGGAGAAATATCCAAGAAACGGGTTTCAGGGCACAGAGTTGGTACTTACGTGCAGTTCCGTGCCATCACTTCTGATGTAATACGGAGTCATCACAGAGCCATATTAGCCATCTACTGGCAAGGAGCACTATTGCTGAAGAATTTTCTGGACCCAGTCTTGGCACTGAGGGTTTTGTAAAGGTGAGGAATCTGCAGTTAGAGTATCCTCCCGAAAGAGTGTTACAGAAGGTAAGTCATTTCAACACTGCTGCAGAGGTACTATATTATGTGCAGGAGTTCAGAGTGTAATTTCTCGTGAGAAAACGGTGTGCTTTTTCTGGAAATTGATGTGGTTTCTCTACCTTACTGCTGTGTAGATTTATGAAATTATCATTTACTTCTGAAACTTTTACTTAGACTGTGCTTGCTTCGCCTTCTCGCTTCCAAAAATACAGAGTGTAACAAGTCACAATATACTCTTTCCAACTGTGTACAAAGATTTCTCCTCTGCACAGTGATACTCTGAGCCGAGCAATACATCGTGGTACTCTACAATATACAGCTGTACTCTCTCCTTCCAATTGATACCGTGCTGTGTTGAGATATTCAGCCCTTTCCAGTGACACTTAATGATATGGAATAGTGTACTCCGCAGTGTACTGCGATCGTCTGTAGTATACTGTGTGGCTTTTAACCATATTTTGCCTAGTAAGCCTAAAAATAATTTTATAAAAGGTTGAATCCTTTTACGATAAGATGAAACACAAAGGTCTATTTCTTAACGTAACAAGATGCCTCATTCACAGTTGTAGGCCTGTTCAAGAATGCGTCTCTCCTTTGTCTCTTTTCAGTTTATATATTTGTAGAGAAAGCACAGTATGGTGTCCATGAACAATCTTGAGAGCAGCAGATGGGCCTCCACATGATGCCAGTGCCAAGTGATGATTCCTTACTTATCAGACGCTGTTTCATGCCATGGATGCATCTTGCCACGGATTTAGAAGAAGGAAAATGTTGTAGGTGCCCTTCTTGACTTCAAAAGAAAACTTTGGGTACATTTCCACCAGGCAATTGTGAAAGCTAAAGGGGATGCATACATGACTATGTCCTGATGATAGTGATTATGCAGACATACCCTTAAATATCTCATAAGACACAGGGAAGTATTCACAAACAAGTGTGGTTGATTGGTGCCAACATAGGCAACTTGCCCATAATCCACGTGGCTGTCTTGAAACTGACCAATAAATGTGATTATTGTGACCATCTGAGGATCACTGAACTTTTTTATGTAGAGTAGTTTATGTTAGGAGCTTCTGCCCTCAAACTGTGAGTATAGGGTTATCAGTGAATTCATTTGGTGCCTCGCATCACTGCATGTATTACAGAGTAGATTTCCGCAGCCAGCCCTGATCCAAATTGCTCTCTCGTCGCTGGCTCAAGCCACCTTGAATCTGTTCCTCTGTTCGGAAATAGTGATCACAGGAAAGAAATCACAAAATCAAATGGCCCATCATCCTTTAGGACAACCTGTAGATCAATACTTCCTGCCCTCCCCTGAATGTCAATGGCAGAAGACACCGGTACCCTGACATTGAGGTGAAACATATTTTCGTTGATTCAGAGTGCGTCATGGTCACAATTTGAACACTCTTCTGTAGATTTCCCTAACTCCTCTACAAAAGAAAGGGTAAGCAATTTACTATCTTGAAAGATATAGGGCTGTTGAATTACAGTTAAGTGTGATTTTTTTGCCACATGGGGATAGAAGGGGGTGTTGCTAAATGTGATGAAGTAATGGTGGAACCTGCACGAGCTATGGTTAATTTAAACTTGCCTGGGCTGTATCCATAGCTTCTGTAATCCTGGTTCCTGCAGATTGTAATTTTTGGTAGGATCATCCCTCCTATGGAAGCCTTCCCCAGTTTCTTCTAGTGACATTTGATTTTTGGACCTGCGGTTTTAACTGCACTGAGCTGGGTTCATCTTATTGGTGTGCAGGCTCGAATGACAATTGAATACTTCATTGGGAGAATTGAATTACCAGTTGATTGTTAACTATGCATATCATTTCCACTCTAAAAAGCGCAGCATGCATTCCAAGCTTTCAAGAAAAAACTAAAATGTACAGGTTTAGAAACTATAAGCTGGACCTTTAGATCTAGGAGTTCAGGAGAAATATTAGTCTGAATGTAGCGAAGGGTGCAAGACCAACCAGAAGATCACAAATATACACTTATGGGGCAATTATGGAAACCTGGGCTGATAAATGCAGAAGAAAGACAACGGTTCTCTGCAGGAGAGGTTTTAAGCCTAAACATCCTAGACAAAGTATTGTGATTTTGCAACAATAAAATCAAATTATACAATCTGATAGAGACTTCTAGCTGCAGATTCTTTACCTTTGAATTTCCCAGGCATCAGGCTAAATCGGGAAACTTTTGCTGAGCAATACTCCTTGCGTGTGCCGTCGAATGACTTCATTCGGCTCCGCGTGAAGGTGTCGGTAGCGTAGGTTAGGGCGTTGCGGTGCCTATATAGGCGCCACCCAGGCGTGCGGACGTAGTTCTTTTCTTTCCATGCCAGTTAAGCACCGATCCGGGAAGAGCTGCCCCTCTGTTGCTTTTTGACAGGTGTTTTCTTGATTTTTGTCGAATTCTGAGATTTTTTCCACTTCGTGTGCGAGGAATGTCTTTGAGGAAGACCGGTTTCAAGCCGTACGGTGCCTGCCACCGCATGATATTGGTAACCGATCCCCATCTCATTTGCCTTTGGTGTCTCGAACGCGACCACAACTCAAAGTCGTGCTCGAACTGTCGGGCCAAGGCTCAGGAGGCCTTGAGGAGTGGGTGATGAATCTCCTCCTGGCCTGGCAGTCAACACTGTTGCGCAAGACTCCGCTGAGGTCCCGGTCCCGATCAATGAAGAGGTGGTCGCAGGACCGCTCCCAGAGCCCTAAGTCCTCTTCCTCCCACTCGAGGTCTTCGGGACACTTGATGAAGAGGCATAAGAAAAAGAAGTCCAAGAGGACTTCATCTTCACCTCGGCTGTCGTCCGTCGATGAGAGAGGTAATGAGCACCTATGCGATAGGCACAGTTCTGCGGAGCCGGAGCCTGGGCCGACTTTGCGCCTCCCTCCCTTTCCAGGAGACGGAGCGACCCACGCTAAAAGAAAATAATTTTACATGGCCATGCGCCGCTTATTTGAGCAGGACAAATCTGCTGGTGAGCCCTCGGCCCTGCAGAGTTGGAAGGTGCCCCATTGAGTTCAACGCCATCGGCTCCGGCCACGGTGGGGCCTCATGGATCCGGATCCAGGTCGACACCGGTTGTGCCAACGCGACCTCTGCCGGTGCCGGACCTGAAGTTGGTGCCTGCGGCGGCACCACCGGTGCCCATCGAGGGCGCCAGCCCCATCCTCATCCCCAACGACACGGAGACAGAACAACATCGCTCAATGTCGATTCTAGTGCCCATTGAACCCACGGGTTCAATATTGTCGCCTGAGCATTTTGAAGATTTGCTGGGCTCAGGAGAGGAATGGGAGGGGTCTGTGGACACTCTGGAACACCAGGAAGACTCTGCAGAGCCTTTGGACTGATATGGGGAACTTACAGAAGCCAGTGGACTGGACACTTCTCCAGATACTGGCATGCTCTCTCCAGCAACAGTGTCTACGGAGGAGGGGTCATCCTATGCCATGGTGGTTAAAAGGACAGCTGAGTTCCTTGGACTAGAGCTGCCCTCAGTGCAGGTCAGGTCTAATCTCTTGAAGGAAGTGTTTCAACCTGGGGCGTCCACTTCCAAAACCCCTTCTACCTTTAATGAAGCACTTACATACTTGCAGCTAGGTACATGGTCCAAGCCTAGCACAGGGGCTCCTGTAGCAGAGGTTGGGCTTTTTTGGTAAGATGTTGTTTTCTTTCTCCAGCCTGGCATTGCAGTCTGTGAATACTGCAGGCTTATTGGGCCATTTCTCCCACTTCCTTTGGGAGATGATTGCGCAAGTGCTGCCATAAGTCCCGGAGGATGCCCGGGCTGTGCTTTCCCATGCAGTCAAGGATGGGAGAGGTGCATCAAATCTCATCGGATGTATGACGTTACAACGCAGGCTATTACAACGCCTGCCTTTACAACGCGGTTTTTACATCGCAATCCATTACAACACATAGCGCTTTGGGGTGCTGGATAGTGAATAGTTTAATTTACTATTCCAACTCCAGTCCCCGTGGACACTAGGGAAGGTGTTGGATAGTAAATTAAACGTATTCCCTATCCTAGAGCACCCCCTAGCGCAATGCGTTGTAATGGTTTGCGTTGTAATGACCACATTGTAATGGTAGTGCATTGTAATAGTTTCGTTGTAAAGGTTGTTCACCAATCTCATCATACGATGTGGCCTAGATATGATGGGATCACTGGGCAGAACGAATTTAACGAAAATGATCTTGAGGCGCCACACTTGGCTAAGAACAACTGGCTTCTTGGGCGATGTCCATTCCAATCTGATGGACATGCCCTTTCATGGAACTCGTCTTTTTGGGGGAAAGTCAGATTTTGCCCTGGCCAGGTTCAAGGACTCTCGAGCAACAGCCAGGGCCTAGGGCCTTTCCTCCACTCCTCATGGCCAGTCTTCCTTTCATGGCAACGGAAGGGGTTTCGAGCCACATCAACGCTATCCCAGCCACCTTCCTGCACAGACAGCTCAAGCTGTGTGAGGATGTGGACGCGGTGCATGCCGATCCAGGTTTGGAGGCAAGAATTCGTCGGCCACACTGCCTCCAGCAGCCGCAGCCTCCAAGCACTCCTAGGCTGACTCTGCAGGACCACACTACTCCAGTTTGTGGGGAAATTGGTCATCACCCCTCCCACTGGAGATCCAGAACATCGGACAAGTGGGTCTTGCAGATCGTCCAATTGGGCTTTTCTCTTCCTTTCCTTTCTTTCTCACCTCCCATTCTGCAAAATCAGGAATGGCTGATGGAGGATCATCTAAAATTGCTCCAAGAGGAAGTTACAGCTATCTCGGCCAAAGGAGCTATAGAAAGGGTCTGGGTTTCAGAAGTAGACAGAGGTTGTTAATCACGCTACTTTCTGATTCCAAAGAAGGAACAAAGGATTGCGGCCCATTTTAGATCTTTGGACCGTCAATCTCTTCCTCAAGTAGGAGAAGTTCAAGATGCATACTCTAGCTCAGGTCTTGTCTGCCCTAGATCGGGAAGACGGGATTGTAGCATTAGACCTGCAGGATGCAGATTTTCATATTCCCTTCCTGCCAGGCCACATGAGCTTCTTGCGGTTCAAGGTAAGCTGCGAGCACTTTCAGTTTACGGTGCTTCCCTTCAGCCTTACCAGTGCCCCTCGGGCATTCACCAAGGTGATGGCGGTGGCTGCAGCTCATCTGAGCAGGTTAGGGGTGTCAGTCAGTCTTCCCCTACCTCGATGACTGGCTGTTGAAGGCGTCCTCACTCCAGGCAGTCATCTCCCACCCTTCAGACTATGGCATATCTCCTGCATTCGCTGGTGTTTTCTATAAACGAGCTGAAGTCACACCTGGTTCACTTTCATTGGAGCATTTCTGGACACAGTGCAGTTTCGTGCCTACCCTCCCAAGCAGCGAGTGTAGGATATTCAGGTTATGATTCTGATATTTTAGTCTCTATCCTGGATTTCGGTAAGACTGACTCTGAGGCTGTTAGGCCTCATGGCCTCCTGCATCTTTTTGGTAAAACAAGCCAGGTGGCGTAGACGGGCTCTGCTGTGGGACCTGAAGTTCCAGTGAGCACAGCATCAAGGAAATCTCACCGACTTGGTCCAGATCTCGGAAGGAACTGCAAGAGATCTGCAGTGGTGGTTGGTGAACCGCGATTGGTTCATCGGTGAAACCCCTCTCCCTTCCCGAACCAGAACTCACAGTAGTGACAGATGCATCACTTCTGGGATGTGGCGACAATCTGGGAGAGGTGGGGATCAGGGGACACTGGTCTCCAGCAGAGTTGGGGCTCCACAACAATTTGTTGGAGCTCCGAGTGATTCAATTGGCATTGAAGACATTTCTTTACTCTGTCAAGGGGAAGATAGTGCAGGTGGTACTGCAACAAGCAGGGCACAGTGGGGTTTGTGGACGCTTTGTCGAGAGGTCCTGCGTCTCTGGACATGGCTGGAAAAGCAGTGCATAACCCTGTTTGTTCTACGCCTGGCAGGTTCTCTGAACGCCAGGGCAGACAAACTCAGCCGTCAATGTCTAGTGGATCCCAAATGGCGTCTCCAGTTAGAGGTAGTACAGGGTCTCTTTCAACAGTGGGGAGAACCTTGGTTAGATTTGTTCACCTCCGAAGAGAAAGCGCAGTGTCAGCAGTACTGTGCGCTGGAGTTTCCAAGGCGGCTATCGCTCAGTGGCGCTTTTCGTCGCGAGTGGAACACAGGCCTGCTATACACCTTTTCGCCCATACACTCCTGCCCAGGGTTCTGAAGAAGATCAGGAACAATCTGGCACAAGTCATCTTTGTGGGTCTGGACTGGGCAAGGAGAGTTTGATATCCTGAGCTTCTGAGAATGAGCATCGATCCCCCGATCAGGCTGCCACTTGGGGAGGATCTTCTGCCGCAGCAGCAGGGGAGGGTCCTTCACCCGAATCTGTCAAATCTGCGCCTCCATGCGTGGAGATTGAGCGGCAGCAGTTGATAGCTTTTGACCTTCCTCCTGAAGTCTGTAATGTTATTTTGGCAGCCAGGCGGCCCGCCGCTAAGACGTAATATGCATTCCGTTGGCAGAAATTTGTATTATGCTGTACAGAAAGGTCTATCGAACCTCTTTCTGCTTCTCTTTCCACTGTTCCTTTGTTTATTCTGACTCTCAAGGGTTACCTTTCTGCTCTATTTGCTTTTTTGCGGCTGCCAGGCCAGCCCTCTCTCTTCAAATCTCCTACCATACGTAGATTTCTGAAAGGGCTGGCTCATTTGTTTCCACCCTCGCCCTTTGTTATGCCACAGTGGGACCTTAATTTGGTCTTCACCTACCTGATGTGTGCTCCCTTTGAGCATTTACACAATTGTCTCTTCTGGCTGTTGTCCATCAAAACAGCCTTCTTAGTGGTGATTACATCGGCCCGGAGGGTGAGTGAGTTGCAGGCGTTATCTTGCTCTCCTCCTTATCTTATGTTCTTTCCGGACAAGGTGGTGCTTCGCACCCGGGCATCTTTTTTTACCAAAAGTTGTGACCCTTTTCCATCTGGGTCAGTCCATCATGTTGCCCACCTTCTTTGCTCCCCCGCATCCTTCTAAGGAAGAGGCGCGTCTCCACCTGTTGGACCCAAAGAGAGCGTTTTTGTTCTACCTTGACCTCACAAAAGAGTTCTGGGTCGATGACACACTCTTTGTGGGGTACGTGGGAGCGAAGAAGGGTAAGGCAGTGCAGAAAAGGACAATTTCTTGTTGGGTCGTTCTCTGCATCAAAAGAGCTGTTATGCCCTGGCAAAGAAGCAGCCCCCTGAGGGATTAATGGCCCATTCCACCAGGGGATAGGCTGCAACTACGGCCTTGGCTTGGGGTGTCCCAGTACGAGACATCTGTCAAGCAGCAATGTGGGCATCTTTGCACACGTTTGCTAAACAATAATGCCTGGACGGTCAGGTCCACAGGGACAGGAACTTTGCACGTTAGGTCCTGCAGGACTTCCTAGTATAGGGTATTGGTACGCTGCACACCGCCGGGATGATGTAGCTTGGGTATCTAATTCAAAGGTAAGGAATCTGCAGCTAGAAGTCGAAGGTAAGGAATTTGCAGCTAGATAGAATCTCTACCAGATAATGCGTTACCGAAGGAAAGTAACTTGTTCATTATTTTATTAACTGTATAAAGTTCTTTTCAACATATTGTGTCACATTACAAGTGCTCCAAAAATGACTCAGTGCTGGTGAATAGTTGCATTTGTGAAGGGTTGTGCGTTGGTGCTGCACATAAAATATATATACAACATATATTGAGTATTAAGTACTTCTTCACATCAGGTCTCAGGCAATAAAGTGCCAGTAAGCCCTAGCCTCTGACGTACAGTGCTTGTTAACTTTGGGCTGTAGCGTAAAGTGCTTGTCAGCCGTTGCCTTTGGCTTAAAGTGTTTGTTAGCCCTGACCCCGGGTGTAAAGTATTAGCAGGCCTGGTCTTGTGTGTAAAGTACTGATTAGCCCTGACCTCTGATAAGAAGTGCTGGTTTACTTGTGGCTTCTGGTATGAAGTGCTTGTCAACCCATTAAATATAATGGGGCAGCCCTATGTCCCTCAGGACCTGGGTATAGTTGAAAACTCCTACGCTGTGTTCTGTCGGGTCATTCAATTGCTTAGTCTCAATGACAATGAATCAGAATCAATTGCTTAAAAATATTATGAAGTAGAGGGATAAGTCAAAGCACACCAAACAAAAAAAATACTTAATATGAATTATATTTTATATATCATTTAAAAGTGCAGGTGGGCCTTGGCCTCCAGGGTAAAAATCTAGTCGCCCTTAAAGTGGTTGTTTTATTTAAATGGACAACGCGATCAACATAAAGCCGCACTCTGCTGACTCCTTGGTGACCAGCTTCAGCCCTCCCTCTGGCCTGTGAGCCTCCTCTCAGGCCCTCCCGGCTCCTGCTTATCAGGGTGGGAGCTGTGTACGGAGAGGACCTATCTGGGAGCGCCAGCCGCTCTCGCTGTAGTTTCCTGACAGGGTTTGGTTTCCCTCCTGTCATCTAAAGTCCACGGATAACACTTCACTGAGTCTTTTCTGTCTCCAATTGAAGGGGTTCTACAGCGACTGCTTGGACGGTAAGTCTCCATACACTTGTTGAGCGTCGGTGTCTGTCTCCCCGGAAGTGCAGTATCCCCCTCGAAAGGGCTCTTGGGAATCATCAGGCTGGGCCTGCTTTCCTACAACAGAGGGCAGTGGAGATCTGCCCACATAGATAATATCCATCTGCATTGTCGACGCCACACACTGAATTCTTTGATGGTGCCTTAAATATTAGGTCTTGTGAATACTTCATTAAATTCCCTGTATGTATTTGTCTCAGAAGAGTAAAAGGTTTTGTCGGAAGCAGGGACTGCAGCTGTGAGCTTAGGTCACAGGCGAGTCTGTGCAGCGTGCACTCTGCCAACTGAGCTAACCCATGCTGCACAGGCCACCTTGTCTTACCCGGCATTTATCCCACATGTAAATAAGTGTAAAGCAAAGCCACCAAGCAGAGGTAAAGGCGAAGCTAGAGGGACTCGAAGCCGAAATGCTTCATGCCAAAGAGGTTGAAATCAAGGCCATGACTGTGGATATCAGAAATATAATTGTTTTCAGCGTGGCTCAGCCAAGCAGAAGAGAGCCAATCCAGACCTTAAACAAGCACTGGCAAGGCCACTAGGTCTGGTGCTGACTGCCAGCCTTTGTCCATACTTGTTGTTTTGTCATGGTTTTTGCAAAACTTTATTTGGTTAAAAGGAAAAGTATGTATTGGGTTTCAAAAAATGCTCATAGCCATCGTAGTCCCTGGTAGTAAGTGAGCTGCTGTGTTTGGACGTGCTCCTTGTGAAAGGGTGAATTGTCCCAATGGCTGAAGAGCCCTGCCCTGCCCTGCCCTGTGCTGCGTGTTGTAGCGGGTAGAATAAAAAGATGAATGATACAATAACAGACCACTGGATGAAGAGGGCTGGCTGAAAGCCCCTATAAGTCTACTATATGCATACTATTAGTAAAATCAAAAGGTTCAGGCACATGCCAGACATAAAAAAAAGACTCCCTTTTGGTTGCAGGATAAAGTAGGGCGCAGTCTGGTAACACCACTGGGCCTGGGGTCAGTGCAGAGAATGCAGATGAAGGCAGGATTAGAATCAGAAGACTGGAATTCGGTACAATGGGTTGCAAGAGGACTCTCCCAATCTGCTGAATAATCCAAATTGAAGACCAGTCTGAGCAATCCTGCAATGGGGTCACAGAGGTGACTCTCCGGTCCTCACAACAAGCCTTCAAGACCCCACGTACTGAGTGGATTTGACTCAAGGCCCATTTGTTCTTTTCCAGAATAGTTCTCTTCCATAAATTGATAAATTGATCAAAGGGACAACTGGCACAGGATCCACCCAAGAGCGATCGGACCAGCTCCTTCATCTAGACTGAAAGCTCTGGCACAGTGCTTCAAGCATTGCCAGCTTAAAATGGATTTGAACCTTCCCCTTTGTAAATTCAGCTGATGCTGAGTTTTACAACACTTAACTCCCACGTTTGACTACACTTTTTATTGGTGTGTTCCATGACCATTTATTGCTTGGTTATGGTGTGTTTTTTCTTTTTCGCTGAAAAGCATCCTACCTAAGGTGTTATGATAAACCTTGAACCTGAAATAACGTCGGGCAGGTTAAGCCAGAGATCTTCCTACAATAGGTGATCATTGAAGTAGTGAGAGAAGGAATGGTATATCCGTCCGCCACAGAGTTATAGTAACACATTGCATTATAAAACCCAGCAGGTCATTTATTCGCGGATGGCCAAACTTCACCTGCCAGGATACTTGAAATGACTAGTTTAGTAGCAACAGCACCTAATATTTAAGCACCAAAGAGTAATAATATATCTTGCTGTGAACTGCAGAAGATGTAACTAGCACACTTAACGCATGAGAGGTCTTATCTGCCTGACTACCTACAATTTCACTGTGACAGGTTGTTGTGTGAGCTGACTGTCCAATTTTTTTCTCCTCCGATCATCTCTGCGGTGGCAGGCTCCCTTTCCATGCTTGTGATCTTGTGACAAAAATGGAGGCCGTCCATTCGTGGTTGGTCCTTAAACATTCTCAGTAGAGTTACACTGGCCAGATGATTCTGCGGGCCTTTGATCGCTTTGTGTGTTTTGGGTTTCCGGACGAGAGGGATACTGCACTTCCAACCACGCTAGCTTTTTGCTTGTCTATGTCAGTCTACCCTCAGTGGTAGATCTTTACTGTGAGGCATCAGTCTGCGCTTCTCACTTTGCTGGCCTCTGGAGCTTGCCAGGTAGGCATTGTTGTGAAGTGCCTGGTTCATTTGCACGACTCCTCGCGCACACTCACCCTCTATCGCACGACTCCATGCACACCCTAACCCACATCTGTACATATGCACCTCACCAATTTGAATTTAATTTGAATTTAAAAACATTTATTGAGCGCGCTTATACCCAGCGGTTTCATGGCGCTATAGGAGCTAATACTAGCAGCAGCAGCAAGAGGGGCAGGTTAGGCAGCAAAAGCTCTGGAGAAAAGGAAGGTTTTCAGATTCTTCCGGAACTCTAAGTAAGAGGTTGCAGACCTAAGTGTCATAGGGAGGGAGTTCCAGAAGGCAGGTGCAAGAACCGCGAATTTCGCCCCACCTGCTTTCTTTTTCTTGAAGCGAGGTGTGACCAGGAGTGCCATGTGGGTGGAGCGGAGTTCTCTGCCCGGCAGATAGGGTTTGATGGCTGAGCATATAAACTCGGGGGCAGTGCCCATCCTGGCCTGGAAGGTGAGGCAGCCTAGTTTGAATAAGGCCCGTTCCCTCACGGGTAGCCAGTGCAATGATTTCAGCAGTGGGGTTGCTCGGTGGAATTTGGGCAACCCATGGATTAGGTGGGCAGCCTGATTTTGCACTAGCTGCAAACGGTGTATGGCATAGGCTGGTGCGCCGTTATAGATTATGTTCCCATAATCAAGGCGCGAGAGCACCATTGCCATCACAATTATTTTCAGTGCCGGGAGGGAGAAAAAGCGGGATATCTTCCTAATTATCCGGAGGGAAAAAAAACAAGAGGAAATCACCGAACTGACCTGGGGGTTTACAGATAGTTGGGAATTAAGAAAGATCCCAAGGGTTTTGACTTTAGGAACCGGGAGGGGGGGGCACCGAGTGAAAGGGGCCAGAACGAGGGGGACCAGGGACTGCAACCACCTCCTGTCAAGACCAACTCTGTCTTGTCAGGGTTGAGTTTAAGGTGGTTGCAGTTCATCCAGTCTTGGATGAATAACATACCGGTTTGAAAATTCTGAACAGAGGAGGGGGAGTGAGAGAGGTTAAAGATAAGCTGGAGGTCATCGGCGTAATTAAACACCGTGACCTCGAGCTGCTGCAATGAAGAAATAAGGGGATAGATGTATAAATTAAACAAAAGAGGGGACAAAGAAGAGCCCTGGGGGACGCCGCACTCCACCTTTTGTGAGGAGGCAGTGAAACCAGCGAGATGAACGGCCTGTGCCCTATCGCACAGGAAGGAATTGAGCCAGGAGAGGGCAGAGCCCTCTATGCCCGCCGCCCTGACACGAGTGAGAAGAATGGAGTGATCCACCGTGTCAAAAGCGGCGGACAGGTCCAAGAGAACAAGGGCTTGCGGAAGATTGGTGTCAATACCCTCGCGGAGTCCATCCATCACTGAGATCACTACCTTCTCTGTGGAGTGTAGAGGTCGGAAGCCCGCCTGGCAAGGGGAGAGGCAGTGATTTGCCTCCACATAAGTGCTCAGGGTAGTCGTGACATGGGTTTCTAAGACCTTTCCCAAATAGGGCAAGAGGGAAATGGGACGGTAATTAGCTGGGGACAAGGGATCAGCGCCAGTTTTTTTTAAAGATCGGGATGATGACTGCTGATTTGTGAAAAGAGGGAACCACACCATTACTTAGTGAATCGTTAAGAAGCGTGAGGGGAGGGATAGGACAGGCCGAGAAGATCTCTTAAAACATGGGCGGGACCAAAATCCAAGGGGGAGCCCGACTTCACCCGCCGGAGCAGAGGGAGGAGTGACACCTCCTAGGCCTTCATACATCCAACCACTTATCAACTATGCACTTCCAAATAGGTGCCTGGATCCCCAATGTGAATGGGAGTGCTTCGCAAACTCTTGCACGTGCTAACCCTTATCCACTCCACTCCCTGTTCACTCTTTCTATCTTTCATACATTTCCCTGCTCACCCTCATCCTCACTGACTCTCTGCACATCCTCAAATGCACCAATCCTCCTGCACTCTCACTACTCCCTACGCACTCTAACCCTCACCCACAGCAAACAGTGATGGGAGGTACGCATGCGTCCTTTCTGTATGATCATGTGCTTTGTCCTTTGGAAACCATGCGTGACTGCCATCCTAACA
Source organism: Lissotriton helveticus (assembly GCF_964261635.1). Classification (NCBI taxonomy): domain Eukaryota; kingdom Metazoa; phylum Chordata; class Amphibia; order Caudata; family Salamandridae; genus Lissotriton; species Lissotriton helveticus. The sequence goes on from NC_136057.1 coordinate 1,865,471,233, forward strand.
TATAGGACTACTTGTGTCCCAACCCCCTTCCTAACAGGGTTCAAATACACTGCCAAAATCGGCCTGGCTGGATAAGAGATACAACTGTTAGCTGGCCCTAAGGGTTGTGTGCGGGTTTTGGACACAGGGTTATTGAGGGTTTGGTACCAAAGCTTTGCAAGTAAAGAATGCTATTTGAGGTGGCTAGTCAAATAAATTACATTTGGCATTCTTTGCTGACCACAAGCTGCCTCACCCGCCATGAGATAATTTTGTTTTACACCAGGTCATCAGTGTAGCAGAGTTATAGGTAAAAGAAAGAAGGACATTATTACTTTTCCTGTAACATCCTAAAACAAGCATTGTCATAGCCAATAGGTTTGACCTTGGCAAGTGTACACTTTTGATCTATTTTACAAATGTATACATTCAATATGCAAAAAAGTCTGGCAAACATATAACAAGCATTTAGAAGAAAAAAAGGAGGAACGCAGCTGCCGGGGGTCACCAGTCGTGTCACAGAAGTGCACTTTTGCACTTTTTTCAAGTAGATTAACACGTGCTCAGTAAAAATGCATTACTTATAGTGCAAGCGAACCAATGGCTGAAGTAGGCTGATCGCTTCTCCGAAGCTATAGTGGATGGAAGCCAAATATAAATGGCACTTTATCTAACCAGTTGAAGACAAGGGATGACCAAAACCCCTATATGTGTATACACGGTTAGGAACGTATTGGAAAACATGAGGCTAGCGAGACCGCTGAAGATTGCTGTAGGCCAGACCTATTAAACGCCCTGTACATCATTGCAGTGTTGCAATCTAATAGCCCCTGGTTTTGGAATTCATTCTTTAGTGGATTCTTCTAGCCCTGGATGGAACACAACCTTAGCATGGGAGACACCCATTTCCTCATCCCTATCGTTTTTTTTTTTTTAAGTGTCTCATGAGCCCTTGTGGAACCAATCAGCCTCCATAATTGTTCTTTAATCTACTTGCATCATCTTTGGTTCTGATATCAATAAAGGTACCTGCAAAACATTATCATTCACAACGACTTGTTCCCCATCTCCCTAGTGCCAACTACTGTCCCAGTGTCCCTGCTGGGCAGGTCGGTGTGTTGCCATCTCATAACTGTGGTCTCCATCTGTGCTCCGCCTTAACGCTTGTTGCTAACAACACGTGTCTCTGGGTACCAGAGTGTTGACGGTGTCTCTGGGTACCAGAGTGTTGACGGTGTCTCTGGATACCAGAGCGTTGTTCGATATCTTGCTGAGTCCACCCTATAAACGTTAACAGTGAATTGGAGGGTCAGTGTTTCTTTCATGTTGATTCCAACAGCCTTCACACAAATGAAAAACACACATGCATCTCACACCCTCGCAACGTGGGGTCCTAGAGATGTCCAAGTAACACTTTGGTACCAGGAGGCGCATCCTCACAAAAGTACAACACTGTTCTGTTAGCGACAACTCTTAAGGGAGACCTGTGATAGACCCAGGTTTTGAGGCCGAATCACACCGCTCTACACAGTAGTTGCAGCGGAGGGAGAAGTCCACAACAGAGTAAGAAAACAGTTGCTGTCAGTGATTGTTGAGCATGTATTGTAGCATTTATGTAGCGATTTGTACCTCACTGAGGGGCACTGAAGTGCATTGTGAAACTGGTTGCATGCCACACCATGTGCAGTACGTGCTTGTCAGAGGGTTGTATTTGCAGTAATCCTATGTGGAAGGTGTTTTGGTGTCACGCATGAGTGACCGGAGTGGTGCTTTTATCTTGTCGTGAGGAAGAGGTGTGAGTTAGGCGTGCAAAGTATTCATGTAATTAGTTAACATCCGTAATTTGCAGGTTCCATGTTATGTTTCTCAGTTTTCATTATGCTCTCAGTGTCCATGTATTGATAATACATGTTTAATTGGGGAGGTGGTGGGCACCAGCACTTATTTTTGGGGTGACTGGGCTTGTTTTTCATCATTAGACTTTGACCCAGACCAAAAGAGAGAAAGGCAGAAAGCAAAGAAAGGAGGAGGAAGAGAAAGGGATGAAAATAGTGACAAAAGGAGTAAAGCAAGAAAGAAACAAAACCTGTTCGAGGGAGATAGACCAGAAGCGTAGGGTGGTGGAAGAAAGGCGTGAGCAGAATCAAGACTCGGGTGACTTGTTATTCCTCATCCCTGGTGTTCCACAACCCTGGCATTGAGCAGACTCAGCCGTGGGCTTCTAAGAAAGACTTTGCGAAGGCTGCCGAACTTTTATTATTAATATTATTGTTATTACTAATGATCATTACTGCAAATGAAGCACGGGATATAAGTACCTATGCTGATAAACAAAGGTGGACTAGTCACCAATTATGAAGACTGAATGGTTCCACAATGGTTTGTGAGGAGCCCAGTTTTTTAAAACCACAGTATGCATTTTGTTGTTTTAATGGGGGGAAAGTCTGAAAATGAGCAGGTGTGCAATCTGTGAGCCGATTTTGGATTGGTGGATTCCATTACTTGGATTATACAAGGGATCCCCACAAGCAGGGGGGATATTAAATTATATTAGTGACCACAAATATACAGGGAGTTGATGTTTCAAAAATAGTGACGCTAGCTGCCTATTTAAAATATCCTCGCTATACTTCCTTGTTTATGAGGTTTTACTTTGCTTGTATCTTGGTATACAGGCCAGTGAGGAACAGGCAACACCCACTAGAAGCGTTTGGTGCAAAAAGTGTAGTTTTCTTTTTAAATCCAGAGTGTTTCACCTCCACTCCCCTTCCAGAAGTGATTGAAAGCCTTTCAGATTGTTGTTATTGTAAAAACTTACACCGCTCACGTCACTTCTAATTACTTTGAAGGCTGGTTGTGTAATTGTCGCCGCGGATATTGCACAGTTCATTGCACTGTAATTACATGTTGCACAAGCAACGGCCTGCCACCACCACCCCCACATTTCTGTTTCAGAAGGAACATCCTTTTCTGCTCTTCTGATACAACTCCCCCAACCTGCAAGGAAGACTCAGAAGATAGAGACTTCTACATAGTGAAACTGTACTGTAACAAGAATTGGCAAAGCCAATAGGTCTCACTTATGAGAGCTATTGGCTTTGGCAATATTTTGCTGTCTAGCAGCTCAGATGCATTGCAGAGTGACTAAAACTAGCTAAAACTAAAACTGCTGCGATGCAGCCAGGGCTAATGTCTGTTTTTTGGGATGCATCATAGTCCTTTTTCAATATTATTTTTAGGTATACTGCACCGTGGCCACAGTGCCATACAGCAGCAAGACCTAACAAGCATTGGAAATGCAATAGGTCTCGCAGCATTAGAGTTAGTGCTTTTAGAATTGTTTATGGGTTTTTTTGTAAATCTTTAGCATTTTTGTTTCCTGTAGCCAATGCTAAAGAATTAAAAAAAAAAAAACATAAACATTTCTAAAAGCTCTAACTCAAATGCTCCGAGACCTATTCCACTGTGTGAGGGTGAGGGGTTGAGGGTGAGTGAGGGTGAGTGAGGGTGAGTGAGGGTGGGTGAGGGTGGGTGAGGGGTTGAGGGTGAGTGAGAGTGAGGGTGAGGGTGAGTGAGGGTGAGTGTGAGTGAGGGTGGGTGAGTGAGGGTGAGGGTGAGTGAGGGTGAGGGGTTGATGTTGAGGGTGAGGGGTTGAGGGTGAGTGAGGGGTTGAGGGTGAGTGAGGGTGAGGGGTTGAGGGTGAGTGAGAGTGAGGGTGAGTGAGGGGTTGAGGGTGAGTGAGGGTGAGGGGTTGAGGGTGAGTGAGGGTGAGGGGTTGAGGGTGAGTGAGGGTGAGGGTGAGTGAGGGTGATGGGTTGAGGGTGAGTGAGGGTGAGGGTGAGTGAGGGTGAGTGAGGGTGAGTGAGGGTGAGGGGTTGAGGGTGAGTGAGGGTGAGGGTGAGTGAGGGTGAGGGTGAGTGAGGGGTTGAGGGTGAGTGAGGGGTTGAGGGTGAGTGAGGGGTTGAGGGTGAGTGAGGGTGAGGGTGAGTGAGGGTGAGGGGTTGAGGGTGAGTGAGGGACCGCAAAGCTATGGGGGGCAGAAATACCACAGGAGGGGGCTATAGCATAAATACCACTGGGAGTTGATAGAGCGGGAAAACGGCCAGAGATTTGCAGGGCAGAGAGAGCACCACAGCGAGACAGCAAGGTGCGAACTGTGTGAGATATTGTGACCGGCGCACGGTGGGGCATTCCCAGGGTAGAAACGCACTGGGACAGTGGCAGGACAGAGAACCCGCGCGAAGCTGGAATGGCAAGAAGATCTCTGGGGTTGGTATGGGTTGAGTACCACTAAGGCTGGTAGGAGGGGTGTACCACGTGAGACTGGGGAGTGTGAAATAGGAGCAGCTTTGTGAAAAACGCCGGAGGGTGGTCCGTGGAGAATTTGGAGATTATTGAAAGCATGGCGGCGCCCCCAGATGTTCTTGTTCTGCGTACAGTGTTGTGGACGCGCAAATAGCCGGAAATCCGTGAATTGCTCACGGCAGCAGCGGCGGTGTTGCAGGACTCCTGCATGGTGCTTGCCAGAACTTGGATAACTTCAGAGAATACGGATAAAGTACATTTCAATGCACGCAGGAGACTCCAGGAAAAGGTGCAAGGCGCACCGAAAATGGAACTGCCTGACAGGATGCAGATTTAGAAGGTCGCGTGCCAAATGCAAATAATTAAGACAGTGCTGCATTCCGTAATGTAGCCCGTGAAGCAGCATGCTGGAACAATGACAGAGGGATCTGCTTAGCAAAACAGTCATTCCAGGGAAAACAGCATGACCAGGCGAGAGCAGAATGCTGTGACGCACTTAAAGCAGGCATGGAAATTCTGCCAGGCTAACTCAATCTATCTTCGATGATTCAAGTCTCTTCTGCAGGTAAAGATTACGAAGCGGACGGCACATGAGCGTTTGTTATAATGCAAACCGCTCGAGCTAACTCGACAGACGTCTGAAGCAGGACCAGGGCGCCTAGAAGACCACCCGAGGTGATACACAGTGGTATGCAAGGGATGGCACCCACTCATTCGATCTCACGCAGGTTCACATAATAACAGCTCTCTAACACTCTAGGTCAAATTTTGAAGTGCATATTAGGGAGTCAGGGAGGAGATATGGTGGTGGTGGGGGGGAGGGGGGGGTAGTGTTGCTAAAGGAGATTTTGAAAATCGTCAGGTCATTTAAGATATAAATGCGCGAGCGATAAGGATTAACACAACCAAGAATGGGGAAATGAAGCAAAATACACGCAGAATGGGGCAAGTGGCAAGACAAACTTGAAACAAAAGGGGGAGGGTAAGGGTTCGTAGGCATGCTATAGATGCCGATCCTGCCACGCCTCTGTAGCAAACTAGAAACTATATGGTAGGCAGGGACATTCGGAAAGATGTCAGCTACTTTAGGCAGTGTTCTATCTACCGTAACAGCATAAAAAATGTTTTTAAAAACGGTTCGACTTAATGGTTTGACGGTAAGAGCTGTAATTTTAAGTACTGAAAAATAGAGCTTGTGCAAAATTCCATGAAAAATAAACTGGAAATCTTTAGATTTATACAGCAGCTGAGGAAATTGCCCACTTATTTTCATTTTTTTCCATTTCAAAATACTTATTTTTTTTCACGCTGCATACAGACATGTAACATAATTTTGTTAAAGATTTGATCCAAACTTCAAGTTACCGGCAATATTTTCCATTATACAGAAAACCATGGCAGTTCACAGCAGCTGTGCTTTAATGTACAACAAATCGGGAATCTTTTTTTATTCCACTGATACATTTGCCTTTTAGCGGAATTGGAAGTAACATTTTCTTAACAGCTAAGGTGTGTTTAAATTGTGCCTGTGGTGGTGGGCCCGCACACTTGATGGTGACCCAGAGCTAAACAGAGAAAGACAGAAAACGAAGAAAGACCGAGGAAGATATAGATAGAAAAACAGTCACAAAGGAAGACAACAAAGATGAAAACAAGACGGAGGGAAGAGAGGGGAGGGGGGAGGAGAAATGCGACACGGCGGGAAGGGGAGGGGGCGGAGCGGGTACAATAAACAAGACGGAGGGAAGAGAGGGGAGGGGGGAGGAGAAGTGCGACAGGGGAAATGCGAGACGGCGGGAAGGGGAGGGGGCGGAGCGGGTAAACAAAGACGGACGTGCACGCGCTTTTAAGCTCAATGCGCATGCGCATTGAGCTTAAAAGTCACGGGCACTGCAAGGAATCGCCACGATTCCTTGCAGTGTGGATAAAGAGCGGATAAGTCCCAATACTCTCGCCTTGCTCGATGCGCATGCGCATCGACAGGCGAGACCTAAAAATGGGGAGAGGCAACCAGTTTGTGAAGTAACAGACAGACCTATTTGCTTCCAGCTCTCTATTGGAATTTGGCACATGGGGTGAGTTAATTGGGGTAGATATTGTCCATCACCTAATTTACAGACCACAGAGGCAAGCGAGGGCGTCCAAAGATCTGCCTGGCCAGTTCAGCCTCCGTTGGGTGGCCTGTACAATTGAGCCCTTTGTCCGCCTTTGACTGAGACCATAATTACTAGTAAGAATAGTTGGCTTACCTCTGTGCTTTGAGCTGTAGAATGTGCTTCTCCAAGACTGGCAGCTAAGTAATAGAAGGCAACAGGGCAGTTCGAGGGCAAGCATGCCTGCCCATGCACTCAAAACACAACTACACTGTTGAGTTATAGTGTGTAACATATCTACACAAATATTTTTTAGGAAAAATCATCTAAACGCTCTACAAAGCGGTGCCGATAGCAAAAAAAAACATCTTTTTTTCACAGATTATCTTGAAATGATGGTGTCTTAGAGCATTTGTTTTGTATATAATCTATGCCTCTGGGAGTCCAAGGTGATTGCAAGTTGACAATGGCTGAGTGGAATTTGCTCTACTCTGGAAAAGCCCCTTCCACCTGGGAGAGTCACTTAGCCATTTTCATAGTCAGAGGATGCACTAATAATTGCATGTTTAGATCAGACTGGATAAGTCGTCGAAAGAAGTTCCAGAACTCTCCTTGTGCTACTCCGCTCTGGAGTGTACCTGTAGTTGTATAGCGCTACATCAAATATTATTATGTTAAACGAGCACCCCATAGAAGGTACTACAGTCAACCACCACTACATAGATTACTTCTGTTTTTAATTAGCTACAATATCTACCTTAATGCCAGTGCTACCCATGAATTCAGTGTCAACTCTACCCCTATCCCTAATCAACCTAATCACAGGCTTAGTGCTAAAAGTATTCCTGTCCTGAACCAAACATATTGGCTAAACCTAAACCTTGTTCTAAGCCTATCCATAGGCCTAGTATAAAGTCTAAACATAGCGATGCCACTCATCCCGCATCTAAGCCAAACCATACACCTTAACCTGGACCTAAATCGAACCCTATACCTTACCTTAAGCCTACCACTAAGTTTAACCCCAAGTCTAGCCATAGACCTGGCACTAAGTTTCAGCCGTGCCCTAAGCCTATCCATAGCCCCAACACTAAGCCTTATGGTAAACCTAAGCCTGGCAGATGGCATCTTATGTGAATCCTACTCTTAACCCTAACCATGTCTCTTCCAATGTTAGTTTGTAGATGTAGCAGTATAGAACGTAACATTAGCCTGTGTAGCAGTATTTGGTGACGTTAAGGCTTCTGAGTATACGTCGACTTAGTAAACTTGATGAGGTTGGTGCACCTGCTGTTTTTAAGTCTTGCGTAACATAGCATTCCAGTGCTTATTGGTCCCTTGCGTTACTGTTTCTGGCCCAGAGTAGCAGCCGAACTCCTTGTTACTCTAGGCCACAGGTACAGAGGGTGTGAGCGCAGAGGCTGCAGTGTGGGGACAGGTCACAGGTGCACTGTACCTAAGCTTGTGGCTTTTCCCAGGCATGAGGTTTGGGATGGGGAGACCGGGCCCAAAGTGCACTTGGAGTGGGCCTCTGGAGGTGCACCGGGACTTCAAGTAATCTCTCTGTGAGGCTCAGGTGGAGACACTAGGCTTAGGGACACTGGGTATGTACTAGGGCTGAGCGTAGTTTGCGAAGTAGCGCTTCGCGAAGCTACGCAAAGTGCACTTCGCAGTACGTCAGCTACGCATAGCACTACGCGAACTGCGTAGTAGCATGTTCGCACTGTGCAAGATGCCGTTTTCAATGATTGTACAGTGTGGACAAGCATCCGGCACTGTGCAATCATTGAAAACGGCATCTTGCACAGTGCGAGTTGTCGTTTTCTGCCGCTCAAGGAGATTTTTACTCGAGCGACAGCTTTCTCAACGCGGACTGGTAGTTTCTCATCGCGAGCGGTCGCGAGCATACGCGACCACTCGCAATAAGAAACCAGACCTCCCCGGTTTGAGAATCTCGCAGGGAGGTTTATTTTCCATGCTCGCGATCAGCAACTGGATGTTGCTAATCGCGAACGAGGAAAAAGTCTCGCCAGGATGTCATTTTGCTTGCTCGCAGTCGCCAACTTGACGTTGAGGACCGCGAGCAAGCAAAAACATGACCGCTGCACTATGCTATGCTATGCATTTTCACACTGTACTATGTGCAGTTCACAAAGTTGCACAAACTTCGTGAGCGTAGCGTAGTGGTATGCCCAGGCCTAGTATGCACCTCTGGTTGAGACTCTTTCTCTCTGGTTCACTGGGTGAGCTTTGTATGAGTGGAAGCTCCCACCTACACTTTGTATGTGCCTGTTGGTAAAGGGTGGCGACAAGGCCACAGGTAAATCGCATAAAAGTCCGGGGATGGGCCGGCTGCACGCAGGAGGTGGGAGGGGTGTACAGGCCTGTCTTTGAAGTACTCTGAGACCTGCACAATGCGCTTTTGTTGCACAACTGAGGCTTAGTCAAACCCTAGGGTTGGGTATTTCACAAAGGTTCGGCTTCCCGGCTATTAGCAGAGCTGCATGTGAAGAAACAGCACAACAGCGTACAGCAAGGCGCTCGACGACACTGAAGCATGAACAAAACCAAGCACGGCAGTGTCCCCGGCACCTAACCAGACACCGGACATACTTTGGACCCGGCAGCAGAGCTGGCACTGGAAAGGGCATCTGGCCACGCCGTCGAAGACCAGGCACTGGACCAGGTATGGTGCCCAGTACTGAACCATGCAGGGACTGCACCTCACAGACCTCTTTCATACCTTGTATTTTCTGCATCCAGTGGATGGTGCCACCCACTTATGCAGCTTGGTTGAGGGAGTGAAGAGAAGAAGGGGGTACGCTTGTTTCATATCTTCTAAAAATGTAAAGAATTCCCATCAATTCTTATATTCCTGTGTGGCTTTCTTCTATGTGGAAGTGCGGGAATGTTCACCTTGTAGTAACTGAAAGGGCCAAGCGCCTCCCGGATCAATCATTAGAGCGCTTAAAATATGAAGTTCCTGATTTAGAGATTGGCGGACGGGTGCTCTGGCATAAACTTGACGGATGAATGAATGAATGATTACGGATTTATATAGCGCATGGCTACCCGGAGGCATCCCAGCGCGTTAAGTACCTAGTCATTACTCCGGACCCCATCACGTTTGTGACCGAGCACCCTTCCACCAATCTCTAAAGCATGCCCGAACTCTTTTAAGCTGGTGACTGGATGGTGAAGGGGGTTGGTGGGGTGATACCCCGCCCGCCACTGTCGCTGGATGGGTAGAAGAGTTGGGCATAGGAATGCTGAATCTGTCTTCGCTAGGGCTGGGTTTATAAGGGGACTGGCACATGGATAACGGGTGGATTTGGAACAGTGCTCGAGAGCCTTCGAACCTTAAGCCCCGGATGTGCTCAGTGGAGTGGCTCAGAGTTGCTAAGCCTGTCACTTCTTGGGCTGCACCGGGATATAGAGCCTGTCACCAGTATGGCGGATCACTCGGGATGGGGATAGGAATGCAGAACCAATCACTTTTTGGTGACAGGGTGCTGCTGGGACCAGCGTGGCGATGGCAACCCGGTCACTTCTAGCACTGGCTTGACTCGATTGGCACAGCCATGCAGAGCTTGTGCCCCCCAGGGCTGGATTACTCAAGGTTGGCACAAGGACACAGAGCCTTTCTCTAACAGGCCTAGGTTGCCGCATGCTAGATGCATTGCCAGCCACTTCTTGGAATGGGTGAACAGATTCAGTTCAAATGTCTTGAGTCCTACATGTTACATGTATGTATTATAGGGGGCACACACCAGTGAAGGGAACTTTTGAACGTACATAACATGGAGCCCATACTCCCTCTCATTAAGGCGGTGACCCTTGGAAGCGTAATATAATATTGGTGGCATGGGAGGAGGCAGTGTAGATTTTGTCCAGAAAGTTTACAAACGTAGCACTTCGCAAAGACTTTAGGAATTTTACTGCAGAAACTTTTTTTGCGAGCGAATTCTCCCACAAATACTCTATTTGCCAATATTGTTTTGCCACAGATTCTATTTTTATTGAGATTTATTTTGCACGGTGTTTCACTCTATAATGTTAACCTTTGCATTCAAGTTTTGGGAAAAAAACGTAGCGAAGTTTAGAGAGGAAAACCTTTACCCTGTTAACACGGGGGTCTCTCACAGGGGCGTGACCAATGTAATTAAGGGCGTGGCTTAAAAACACGTAAGCTAAACATCGGTGCTTAGCATAGTGTGACGCCCGTTTGATATTTTGCTGTTTCTGTCATTGCATCCAGATATATATAATACAACAAGTAACATCACACCTACAACTAACACGCGCACATCGATGTGCCTTCTTGTCACTGCAGTTCTGAAAAAAAGAGACCGTCTGCGCCAGGGCACAAAACGGAGCCCGAGAGAGACTCGTTTCGAGTTCTCCTTTAAAAAACTGCCGGTGCCCAGCACCGGTGAGACCCGGCCCACTTAAAGCCCTGGAAAGGAGGTCTAAGTCACCACTTCATGGTCTGTCTGTCATCTGTGGCGCTCCTGGTAGCAATGGCACTATTGTAACCCCTTAGAAGACGACGAAGAAACCTAGATTTGACCATGTTAGTAATGTTTAAATGTCTGAATTGAGTGCCACGTCAACTTTGGCCCTACCCGGGACCAGTCTGCGTCGCTTGTTGTCAAGGAAGCAGTTGTGATGTCAGGTTCGATGGAACTTGGGATGTGGGATGAAGCAGCCCCATGGAAACTGGAACCTCATAGCGACAGCAGAGCCAGGGAGAGACGTTGAACCACGAGAAGAGAGATGTGAAGCCACAGCGAGACACTGAGCCCCTATTTCAACATCTTTGTGCGCCCGACGGAAGTGAGTCAGTATATTAACTCCCGGCCACCTGCAGCCCCTGGCACAACAAGGGATTCCAACTGAATTTCGAGAAATAGGAACCAACCCCACCTAGCCAATCCTCCCTTTATGTCTCTCTTTCTGCTACCTCGTACTACACCCAGAAGTAGAAAGAGCCATCGACAAGCCCATGTCCCAGGGCAGGGGCCACAAAATGGCTGCACTCACGCAGGAAGTGAGGCCTGTGGGAATGACTGTCAGAAGCCTGCTGGTCACGATTTCCTATGCTTGCGTTGTGGATAGTGTTTATTTTGGGATTATTTTATATCTAATATATAGTTCCCGTAGTGTTTATTTGAAAGTACGCACTACAGGGCTTGATGACGCACTTCTGTAACACAGACGTTGTTGTGGGTCATTCTGTAAACGCTTCCCTCCCGAAAATGTCCTTAAGTAAAGGATGCAGCTACTTTTTGTAACTTTTTTTAACTCGCTTCTTCTAGGGTGAGCGGGCTTAGATAGAGCTTTCAAAGTGTCCAAATACGTTTGTTTACTGTCGCAGGTCAGGTAACTGCTTTGCGTACTTTCCGCCCCCTGCTTGCGATGTTATAAGCTGGGCAGACTTTAGTGTAACATGATCCGTCGTTGCTGAACCCCCTCGTTGGTACCAGCGGACTGCGGGAGAAATAACTCAGTTAAAGCACCCTCCGTGACGTAACAAAGCCGCATTCTGGCTCCGACGTCACACAAAAGTCAACCGTGAAGTAGCGTCTGAAGCCGGACTTGAGTCATTTGAAAACGCTCTGACCCTTCTGTTAGATTTGGCGTATATTGTGAAGATGTCTGTTTGTGGGTGGAGGAGATCTTTGAAGGGCAGTGCCGTGAAAACCCTTCCATAGTCAGTTTCATTACATGAACTTCGCAGGGCGAAGACATACGGCCCTATAAAGTGAGGATTTCGGTTTATGAAGTATGCTTTTGACTGATGTGAATGATGTTTGTTTTTTTTGGCAAGTTTGTTATTGTGAAAAGGTGTGTTGCGTTTTAACTGTTATGACTGCCCTTTTATCTGCACATTTTGGGGAATACTGAAGTTGGGATGCCTTGGGGAGCTAGGTGGCTTGGCCAGCAATGCAAGTGTGTAGTAACTGAGTCCAGATTTATTTATTTATTTATTTATTTTTAGAGTTTTCTATAGCGCGAACTTGAACCGATAAGGTTATCAGAGCGCTTTACATAGCACCAGTTCCGTTACATATTGTCACAGCAGTTTACATAGAATCAGTTACATTGCACATTTCAGGCTCTTGACCCGTTTATGTTATCAGAGCGGTTTACATAAGACAGCATTCGATGTCCAGTGCCCTCCTCCGCCGTGTAGCGGGGGACCTCATCCAGCCCTCCGAAAGTCGTCGAGCTGTCGGGACTAGGCTCCAGGAATTTCAGCTGACCTAGGATCACACGCGTTACAAAAGGTGCAGATGGAAAAGAAAAAAATTGCAAATGTACAAGAGATAGAATCACAAGAGACATAAGACAGCATTCGATGTCCAGTGCCCTCCTCCGCCGTGTAGCGGGGGACCTCATCCAGCCCTCCGAAAGTCGTCGAGCTGTCGGGACTAGGCTCCAGGAATTTCAGCTGACCTAGGATCACACGCGTTACAAAAGGTGCAGATGGAAAAGAAAAAAATTGCAAATGTACAAGAGATAGAATCACAAGAGGAGGAGATACAAATGGATATACTCTAGGCCCATACGAAAGGTGCAGATAGAAAGAGAAAAATTGCAAATGTACAAGCGGTAGAATCACAAGAGGGGGAGATACAAATGGATATACTCTAGGCCTGTCCTGGTCAGAGGCAATAAGAGAGACAGTAGGAAAGTCAGAAGGACAGTGAGAGGTCACTAAAATGGTGGACGAAAAACGTTGGTAGAAGAGGCACGTCCTATAGAGATAATGGCGGGGGAGCGTGAGGGTCCGAGTCCGAAGGTTCAGAGAGAGGGCTAGCATAGCCAGCAGGTCCAGGGGGGGGGACAGGCAGTCCGCAGCAAAGTCGCAGCCACATAGATCATGAGGAGCTGGGCAGGGGAGTTCAATCCGGAGACCAGTGGAGGGTCAGGGGAGAAAGACCCCCGGCGCCCAGGCAGAAATGGAAGGCAACAAAGTTAGGATTAGGCAAAGGTTTCCCCTGGCATGCGTTCGTGTCCCTTGAGCCAGTGTCTCCTGTGTCCGCCGGTCATCGGGAGAGTGTCCCCCAGGGCGCCATCTTGGAGTCAGGCACCTTATGCGCGAGGCAACGTGGTCAGTGAGGGGGGGTGGGGAGGGGCACATTTCTGACCCCATTCTGACGTCTGTTGCGGGCGGAAACAGCGAGCAGCCAGCGATCCTACCACCCGGGATGTTGTCATCGGGTGGCCGATCGCAGAGGCAGATGTAGGCGATGTTCACCGCCAAGGGATCCATGAAGAGGGCTCACCCCAGCAGGCAGGAGCCCCAGAGAGAGCATGCGGAGTCGCCCCAGGGAGTGGCAGCAAGCGCTGGGGCCAGATAGTCCAGCAAGCAGGCAAAGGCGCCGATCTTTGGCAGATGTGTCAAGGATCTTCAGAAGTTTATATAGTTACAAGTCATCCAATTAAATCCAATACAAGACCCGACCAGGAGCAGCCAGAATGCTGCTCAGCCCTTCTCAACTGACATCTCTGGCTCCCAACATTCTGTTTCACATCATCTAATGAACATTCCACTGGCAGAGCAAGAGATTGCATGAATACATAAAAGCCAGGATATAATAAAGTGTTTCTTCTTTGACCACTGTATATGTTGCACCTTCTACAAATATAGCGAGTCTGGCTTTCTGCTGAGCTCACTGAGGAAGCTTTCATTTCAAAAATAGTAAAGCGGCCATTTTGTGTATCTGCAACCGAACTATCCCTCATCACTCAAGGTATCATGTAAGCTGCATATATGTTGATAACTCGTATGCTGCGCAGATTATTACATTCGCTCCTTGCTTCTACCAATTAGGAGCCAGGCACCCGTTATGACTACATGTTGCAGGTGACTCCTTCCTTTCTTGAGTGAATAAAACTGCAGCCATTTTGAGTAGCTGCAGTCCAAGCCACCCCTTGATCTTCTCTTGCCTTGTAAGCTGCAGTTATGCTATATATATGCTGCTCTGATTGCGACGTTTTGCTTTCTTTGTTTGCTTTGCCCGCTGTATGTCAATCCCTCTTCAACGCTTTCGGTGATTAACACATTCTCATGGTCTGCATGTCTCTTCTACAGAGGGAAAACCGGCGACTGCAGGAGGCCAGCATGCGTCTCGAGCAGGAGAACGACGACCTGGCGCATGAACTTGTCACCAGCAAAATCGCTCTGCGCAATGACCTGGACCAGGTAAGAAATTTGCAATTGCCATAGGGTATGTGGGAAGTAGGTAAGGGGTGGAGGCTAGGTGGAAGGGCATTTGAAAATGCAGAAACCCAACTTAAAATGCATCAGTACATACATGAAGTTGAGGTTCCACACTCTCTGAAGTGTACCTCCTTCAGGCGCAATAAGGTTAGTTCAGTAATGTGGTGGTCGCAGTGCTGAAATAAAGGGGGATTCAGTTAGATTCCGAATCAAAAAGCTACTCATGATCCAGAACTCGGCCGGGCACAGTAAACGTCCTGTTAGTGTCCTGGTAGATTGTGCCAACACTCAAACTTGGGTGGTGCCAGTACACATTCACTGTGTGTGTCACCATAGCCTGCAGGTGGGATGTGCATCCAAATGCCTTCATTAGAAGACCGTATGCAAGGTGTGCCATTGGCCGGGAGCAGTTGGAGCTCATTCCGAGCATAGCTAGAGCATAATGCCTTTCTCATCAGGGGAACCGAGCTGTTCTCAAATGTCAACGTCACAAGTTGCTAAGCAATACACTGAGATCTGAAAGGGTGTTCTTTTCTGTAAACTTAGTTCAGACCAGTGTGTATGTAGATCTCTGCATGCTCTATGACAATGTCAGGTAAATCTATCTCTGTTTCTAAGTCCAATCCTAAATAAAGCACACTATGCAGACTGAATTTTGTGGCACATAGTAATACGTGTATTGTTCTATCCACCAGAACCCATTTTCTTAACCTTAGAATAGCGAAAGATTGAGTTAAAAGCTGCAAGGATTGAATGAAACATGTGCCTTTCACGTTGCATGAAGCTGTCTGAGGTGGACACGCTAGTCCTCAACTCTATTTTACCATCGCTTTATCTTGTGGACTGGCTGGAAGATATTTTAATTTTGCCAGCGAACTGCCTAAACTTTTTGTTATGGTAAATGAATGAATTTTCTCGAAATTATACATTAGGCCATTTCGCATTGTTGTCTTTTTAACCCAAGCATGTACTTCTTGTCAAAATGTTTGAGATACCAATGGAAGACTAGTTTGAGCAGAAAAGAGAGCAGTGGAAGGTGTGGCCAGAGCAGCTGACTCCGGAGCGCGGAACTCGCGGTTCGATCACTTGCGCCGGCCTCAGCTCAGCACCATGGGTTTCTGGCCAATAGTTAACTTAATCTCCCCAATGGCCCCCAGCGCCTTCAAACCCTTATGGGTGATATGTTCGCACCAAATAGGAATTATTATTATTATTATTAAAATGTCTCACCAGGAGATATTTTGTACTTAAAGCACTCTACTGCTGATATCGTGCAATACTTTTTAACAAGAAGTGCGCGGTAGGGTGAAAATGGTGACAAGATATACAGCCAAATCAAATTTTGCTACAAAAATGTGATTTAACCGAATTTTCATGGAATTTAATTACGTTTCATGAGAAAAAATATGCAAATTCAACAAGTTTTTTTGGGACCTGTAGGTAACAGAACGATTTCCGCAACAAGATCATTAACCCACCGAGCAATCCTAAAACGAACATCAGTTACTTATGTGTTGCGGCTTATGATCTGAAGCAGGCATATTAATACTCAGTACTATTTTATGATGCTTCAAACCTGAGACTAGAGATGGCACGCATATCTCTCCAGTAGGTTCATTAATCATCAGTGTTTACTTAACACTATTACGCAATGAAACCTGTTGGCTACGTATAGATATCTGCAGCATGCGACTTAACTGCGGTGTTTTCACTGGGCAAGTTCTGTAGGTGCTTTTCAGTGGAAACAAAAAAGGGGTGTTAAGACTGATCCTAATACTATCACTATTGTCCATATTCCGGGTGGCATGTAGACCAACAACCAAGGTCCTCCCCCTCTGTTTGTCTTAAGCAAGTTTGTGTACTGTGCCCGAGCTGTAGTTCAGGGTCTTCACTACTGTTTCCACAGTTCACCTCCAGGTGTTATTTTGCCTCATCTCAGATTTTATCTAAGCCAGCTTTCCTGTGTCACACATAGTCCTTACGTTCCAGAATGCTTTTCTGGTCTTGCATTTGGCCCTCAGAACTTCTGTCAGTAGTTTCCTTGTGGCTTTGACTATTGTCAATCATGAATATCTCCTGCAGAGACTCTGGAAGTCCCTTGTGCTCAGAAGATTTAGTGATTTTTTGCCTCTGTTTCCGTAACAAATGCTTTTTTTTTAATGGGACAAGGTTGTTAGGTGTGGCCCAACCCAAAAAGTGGAGGACCCATGGATCACTGCTCATCTTCTCTCTACCCTTTGACCTATCTAGCTTGGAGACTAAGCTTGCACCAGCATAGCTTTACAGGTCACTGAGACATGCAAGCAGCTCGACCACTTAAAGGTGGCAATCCTCTGAGGGCAGGTGCCTAATAGGCTCTTGTCATCTGTTCCTCACTCCCATATAAAAATATAAAATCTAACAATGCTTGAGTGACAGGTTTGGAGGTGAGACCTGGCTGACACAGGGAGGTATGAGTAGACGTGTGAGGAAGAGAAGAATCAACCGGAGGACCAAGACCACTTGCAGGATCAGGACGACCGGACGGTCAGGGAACCAGGAGGAGTGACATCAAGAGGACTAGGAGAAGCAAGACCATAGTGAGCGAGTATCAAATTAATGCATAGGCTCACTGCTGTTGATTGTGCTCCTCTTCTCCCCTCCTCCCTCCGCCACTAATAACTCCTCTCCCTTTCGGCTACACCGAATTTCTGGGATCACAAATTAAACGTTTTCCACTTCCTGCATTCGTTGGTCTCGGCTTAGACAAATGTGCTCAAAATGTTTAATTGTATGTTTTTGTGATGCCACAAAGATAGGATGATTAAACAGTGCCGCCTGTTTATTTTGAAATGATGCAGTGCTTGTTGACCGAACTCCACCTGGTAACTACGTGCAGTGTTGCATTCCAGACTCATGTTAAAATATCTACTTCTGAGTATTTTAAGTATTGGAGCGGGTTATTTGAACAGGATCTTTTTCACCTACGATACCTTGTGGAGGTTTTGCAGTTTTCGCTTATGGTCTCCTTACTACAGATCACCCTCCTGTTCACGTGTTTTTTTTTTCTTCCTTTTCAATCTTTTTGCCTCTTTTGTCATGTTCACGTTGCTTTTCCACCCTCAGTCAGAGCAAACAACTTGTTTTGGGTTGTTTGTTCGATGCTTTTTCTCTACTTCCACATAATGCAACATTTTGAGGCACCTCCTGTCACAATATTATCCCATTATTTTGCACTTGCTACACTGATACGATTCGATTCAATTACTTTATTCGATTCGATGAATACAATTTAATCATAAAAGTTAATATTTATATACATCACAAATATAAGCTATGAAGAAATCGTTAAAACAATTAAAAAGAAAACAACCAATTAAAAACAAATTAATCTCAACAAATGTACAGTTTCCTGGTTTTCTACGATAGACATAGAAAGGAAGCAACACAAAAGCAGGTTAAAGGGTCGGACAACATTCGTAAAAAGTATAGGGCTGGGCGACATTGCCTAAAATTAAGCTTACACATAATTGGAATTACAAATCTCTCCCGATGGTCACAATAAAATGTACAAAAAAAGTAAATGTGCAAACCGGTTTTGAGTGAAGAACCATCACATGGGCAACGTGAAATATCATTGATGGAATATGTGCCAGCAGGAAAGCTCAGTTGCTTTTTTTCAGCAGATGTCTGTGACAGACCCCTGTGATGTATGTTTCTGGTGTGTAGGGTCTTATTATGGCTTCAAGTCTTGTGGGAACTGCACCCGGATGAACCCCATGGGTATCGGGGACCTCAAAGTCAAGCTCTACTTTGCCAAACATTTTTGAAAGGCGGATTAGGATTGCTCCCAGTCAAATTTGAGGATGCAAACCAATTCCTGTTCTTTTGGTCCTTCCTGTAAAAGATCTTCACACTTTAGATCATCAGGTAAGTCCAGGTGGAGGAAAATGCATAAGATGACAAAGTGAGATTTTTCCACGTCCTGCCACCCTCAACCTGAGAAGTTGTGGGAATGTCAAGGTGCCTGTCGGCGGGAAACATCATTTACAACGAAGGCATCACTACGCGTAACGTTTACAACGAGGCACTTACCACGTAAACGTCTTTCCCACGCGTATGCCTTCAACGATCGTCTTTACCACGAAAGAAACGTTCCGGTCAACAATCCTACGTTCTGCGTGTACTAAAAAGAAAAGTCCTTTTTTTATTTTGATAGGTGTTTTCACGCATTAATTAAATACGTTATAAGTAGTAAAGGGATGGGTGTAAATGGAAAAAAATAAAAAAGGGGGGCTGGGGGGGTCTCCCCCCCCAAAAAATATCAAATAAAAATAATTTTAAAAAAGGGGGGCTGGGGGGGTCTCCCCCCCCAAACAAACAACAAAAATCATTAATTAATCTACATTAAAAAACAATTAAAATAGATAAGTGAATGTGTAAATAAAACGTGTATTACTTATTAACAAATGATATTCTTTGAAGAAATATTCAGCCATCTTGCTTGAGGGTCAGTGAAAGTGAAAAAAGACAAACAATGTCACTACTGAAGACGTTTTTTTTTGCCTATCAGTTTCATTATGTTTATTTAAGTGTTTTTTTGGGCATAATCGACGCTGGATGAATACTAACGTATTTATGCGTGTTAAAATGCTGCGTTCTATTATTCTGCGTGGTAAAGACTCTAGCGATGTAAAATTCGCGTGGTAAAGCCATGCGTTGTATTTGATATCGTGGTAACGTCATATATTCCCTGTCGGCTCTGTCCTTCTCTCTTACTAAGGAAACGATTCTGCAACATGTTCCAAGCACCTTGAGTTTGCAGGTTTATAAGCAATGCCGCAGTAAATAAGAGACTTTCAAGGAGGCCATGTTGCAGATTTTCGTCCCTTCTGCCTCTGATTGCCTTAGGGCCCCAAGGATCTGAGGGAGCCTTGTTAGATTGTTTGCAGATCTGTCCTTGACTGCATCTGTACTTCTTAACTCCACTGTGGGTTGCATTCACACTCTGGTGCAGACACCCAACAGGATTCCAACTCAAGAAACGATCCACGCTGGTTCCTTCCACGTCAATGCTCCCCACACTGCCAGAAAAGGACCCAATAGTTTTGTCACTGCCAGAAGAGGACCCAGTAGTTTTGTCGAATCTGAGATGAATCAAACACAGCCTCAACTCAGCTCCCAACCTTCACAAACTTTGACACAGCTGGTCCAGCCTCATTCTAACTCTGATAGAACACTGTCATTTCCCAGGAGGCAACCATAAGTACTCCAGAACCTCATTTCTTCGGACTATGAAAATAGTCTGCAGAATCTAGGTAAAAACAATGACGATAACAGAGATCCCTTTAGCATGATGATGACAATCTTTATATGTACTTACTGTAGGCCTGTGGCATGGACACTTTCCCTGACACTGGATTGAGTTCTCTCACAATTTTTCCACAGAAGAATCAGCCTTTTTGTGGTGGTCACATGGCGGACTGCCAAAGTGATAGACCTAAACTCCCTTCCATTGAGGTTAAGGCCAATGATCTGACATCATTTTTACAACTTGGGCAAGCTTCCATCGAACCACTTCTTCCAATTGATGAAGCCCTAAGAGACACCCTGATGGGCACTTGGGTGAAACTTTGCTATTGATCTCCTGTAAATAGAGAAATGGTTAGAAGACATAGACCAGCCCCAGCCCCAAAGGACTCGGAAAGTGGCTAGAAAACCTAGGCCTGCCCCAGAGGACTCTGCTTTCCTCATGCAACCCCCGACACCGGAAAGTTTGGTGGTCCAGGCTTCCACAAGTAGACTGAACCCTAACAACATCCCCAATAGAGAATCAAATGTATGGAGGCATGTCTTGCCTTTGGTTCTGTGAATGCCAGCTACTTCTTTAGGCTGTGCGATACATGAATATAGCACCTGTCTTGTACAAATCATACTGGATGGTCAAAATTCAGCAAAGTATGTCATCCGCGCTGGGCTACACACTAATGACTAATTGAGTAGGGCAGTTGGTATCAGCGAGTTCTTTGGCGCCACACATGGATGAGATCCATGTTTTCTTTTGGGTGACATCCTAGCATCACTGATGGATAAGAGATTTGACTGCACCTGTCTCTTAAGAGACTCAGCAGACTAGAACTGGAGCACTTCAAAGAAAGTAGGGTCACGATGCACTCTCTTGGCTTTTCTGCATCCTTGAGGCAGTACACCCAGCTGTTTCACCCATTTTAAGGCTTTGGTAACAGCTTGGTTCAAAGATCATGTGTGGCTACAGTCCTGTCGAGGCCTGGATCGGGGATCCAGACGAAACGGGCAGGGCTCTAGGTGGCAGCGTAC
The DNA here is from genome assembly GCF_964261635.1 of Lissotriton helveticus. Taxonomy (NCBI): domain Eukaryota; kingdom Metazoa; phylum Chordata; class Amphibia; order Caudata; family Salamandridae; genus Lissotriton; species Lissotriton helveticus. The sequence continues at coordinate 1,865,492,155 of NC_136057.1, forward strand.
CGCTAAGCTCTCGACCCTCCCCCTTTGGAGTCGCTTTAGTTTGCCCTCTGCGGTATATAGCCACCCTGTTGAAGGCAGGATAAAGTATTACCTTCACAGGTCGCCAAGCATCACATCCGACAGATGGGTGCTCAAATAATACAGCTAGGGGATATACCCTTTCAGTGCCCTCTGAAACCGCTGCATATACCACCTACATCAGAGGCCTTTGTTTCCATTTTACGGTAGAAGATCCTGGCTCTTTTGGACCCAGAGGCCATAGAGAGGATCCCGGCTTCGAAGTAGGGACTGAATGTTACTCCTATTATTTTGTGGTGTGGAAGAAGAGTGGAAGCCCTGGTACTATTTTAGATCTGTACTGTGTTCCTGAAAAAGGACCAATCCAAGATGCTCATGTTGACCCAAGTTCTATCTGTATCCAGGAGAATGGATGATAGCCCTGGACCTGCAGGACGCATACTTTCATAATCCTGTCCTGCAGTCCCACAGGCGTTACTGCGGTTCAAGGTGGGTCAGGCGCATTTTCAATTCCCCGTGCTCCCCTTTGGCCTCACTAGTGCCCCTCAGGTGTTCGCAAAAGTGATAGCGGTGGTTGCAGCACATCTTTTTGAGGTTTAGGATACCAATCTTCTCTTGCTTTGACCACTGGCTGTTGAAGACTGACTCACCACAGTCAGTCATAGGCCATATTGAGCTAACCGCAAACCTTCTAACATCTTTGGATTTCTCAGTGAATGTGCCGAAGTCACACTTGACTCCTTCGCAAAGGCTCCCATTAATCAGACCTATACTGGATACAGTGCAGTTTCGAGCCTTCCCCCTGTTTAAACGTGTTCAGGGCATTCGGGCTATGATCCTGATGTTTCAGCCTTGGTCCCGGATCTCGGCAAGAGTAGTTATAAGACTTCTTGATATCTTGGCCTTTTGCATCCTACTTGTCAACTACACTACTTTGCAGACGCTTGCTCTGCAGTGGTGTATGAAGTCTGTGGCTTCACCATCCAGGTTTTGGGGGACACTGCAAAAGACCTGCAGTGGTAGCTACTTGACCGCAATCAGACCAGCAGCAGACCCCTCTCCCTACCGCACCCAGCGCTGACAGTGGTGATGGATGCCTGACTGTTGGGGAGGTCATATGGGAGAGGTGGAGATCAAAGGTCCCACCTTCACATAAATCTGTTGGGAGAGAGGCTGGTTTTAGGTCCTCGGGGACAACTCTACTGCCATGTGGTACTGCAACATGCAGGGAGGAGTGGAATCCTGGGACCCTTGCCAGAAGCCTTGTGCCTCTGGAACTGGCTGACCCAGCAGAATATCTCACTGGTCTTAAACCAACTTCTGGGATCTTTAAACACCAGGGCAGACAAACTCCTTTGCTGACTCCTAGCGGATCACGAATGGCATCTACACCCGGATGTGGTGCATGACATCTTCCAACAATGGGAGGAACCTTGGCTAGAACTTTTTGTTACCGCTGAGAACAAGTAATGTAAACACATTTGCGTGCTGAAGTTCCCAGAAATCCTCTCTCTCTGAGACACATTTCAGCTACAGTGGAGGTTGGAACTCTTGTATGTGTTCCTGATGCTGCCTCTCTTTCCCAGAGTTTTTTAATATGTTCAGGAACGACAGGGTCCAAGTCATCCTAGTGGCTCCAAATTGGGCCAAGTGAGTGCAGTATTCAGAACTTCTAGGCCTAAGTATCTTCCTCTGATCAGGCTGCCGCTTTGAGAGGATCTTCTGCCTGGAATGAGCCAGGAATGAGGTAGGACTATTACCCCTTTACTGGATGGGCCAAGCACCAGGTACGACTATTGCCCTGTTATGCATAAGCCAGGCATGAGGTAGGACTATTGCCTCATTACTGGATGGGCCAAGCACCAGGTACGACTATTGCCCTGTTACTGCACGGGCCAGGCTCGAGGTAGGACTATTGCCCAATACTGGATGGGCCCAGCAACAGGTAGGACTATTGCCCCATTACTGCACGGGCCAGGCTTGAGGTAGGACTATTGCCTCGTTACTGCACGGGCCAGGCTCGAGGTAGGACTATTGCCTCGTTACTGTACGGGCCAGGCTCGAGGTAGGACTATTGCACAATACTGGATGGGCCAAGCACCAGGTAGGACTATTGCCTCATTACTGCACGGGCCAGGCTCGAGGTAGGACTATTGCCCAATACTGGATGGGCCAAGCACCAGGTAGGACTATTGCCCCGTTACTGCACGGGCCAGGCTCGAGGTAGGACTATTGCCCAATACTGGATGGGCCAAGCACCAGGTAGGACTATTGCCCCGTTACTGCACGGGCCAGGCTCGAGGTAGGACTATTGCCCAATACTGGATGGGCCAAGAACCAGGTAGGACTATTGCCCCTTTACTGCACGGGCCAGGCTCCAGGTAGGAAGATTATGGCCCGGTTCCTTGATGACCCAGGTACTGACACAACAGGCTGTTATAAGAGATCCCTGCACAGCTAAACACAATCACTTTTTGTACCTCAATGCAGTACACAAACTATTTTAAAAGATCCCTGCGAACCAGGCTTCACAACTACACATAACAACAATGGAGGAGTACCCCCTATATAGGAAAAGGAAAGCTAGCAATTAGCCACTTCCTTGTGTTTATGTCAAGGTTAGCACAGAGTGCCCCAACCCGTTACCGGACAGAACTTGTCCTTTTTAGAAGACCCCTCACTCACCAACCTAGTTGGTGACATGCTTCATCATCGGGGTCCCACCCCATAGGCCGAGTGCCCATAGGGTGTGCTGCGACACCTGACTACAGTGGAGCGGGTAATTGTTTGTTTATTATATGTGTTTAAACGTTACAGTGAAAGGTGTATTAAAAGGGGCCAGTACTACTCACTTCAAGACTTTATTCTTGAGCGTCTGAACCCCAATAAAACCAGTGTGGCACCTGTGCCTAACTAGGAAGGCTTCGGTGTCTCAAGAAGTGTAATGTTTAAAAATAGCAAAGTGTGCTATGTGCAAAATTACAAGATAAGATAATAAAAAGGTCTACATGTTTCAACCATCGCAAAAAATTCTTTGGTTTTCGTCAGGACCGTGAGGATTACACGGGGTGGTACGCACACGCTAAGGTGCGCCCAGCCCTCGTGCAATTTGAAGACCACAAAATTGTGATCTGGTGTAAAAGGGTGTGTTTAAATCCTTATTCAGGAAAAAACCGGCAAGAAAAAGAAGGGAAAACGGGGTTGGGATAGCGTACTAGGAGAGACATAAACAGGGGTGTACATAGAACATATATAGTGCTTAGTGAGGTCACCCCCATCAGGTGGCTGTCTATATTGTAAAGTCATATAGGTTGTGCAAGTCCCAGAGTGGACTCCAGTGACTGTTACTGGATTGCGCTTTTGTGGGTACCGTCAATGAGGCACGTTTTGTGAGGCACTTTACACATAGTGGCTGGCGGTAGGAGTGAGGAGGGATTGTTAACTAATATTTGCGTGCTATTCTCAATGCAGTATTAGTGGGTTTTTTTAGAGGTTTTTTAGAAAAAACTGTTCATGCGAAGCTTACACTTGAAGCGGTAATTGGCGCTTCATGGGCTTCGGATCTACCAAGACGGCAAAGTGTCCGTCACCTACGGAGTAAGGGTAAACATAAGAACATTTAAAGGAAAATTTTCCAATGCGCGCATTGTACTCCAACTCCTGAAACTCGGATACGGTGCTGGCGCACCGCGTTGTACCCGTTTTCGGTGAGTGTGTACTTACTTGTGGTCTGCGATCATCTGGCGGTAAACCTACTTGGTTACTGCTCTCAAAGCCCCGTGGAGTGATCAGTGCTTCGGTGAAGCCGGTAAAATAACCTACTGAGTATTTCCTTGTTTAGGCGTGGCTAGATGTGTCACCGTCTCGGTGGCCAATCACAGGGCATACTGAGGGCGTGCCTCACTTACGTTCCGATCACGTGGCTTCTACGACATGACGTATAGCCGGCTGGTTACCTTGGTAACCATGCTTTCGCATTCGGAATATATGCAACGTGAGCTGTCACTGCTAGCGTAGCTATTCGGAAAACGACCGCGTCGTGTGAGGTTCCGATCACGTGGCTTCCGATGCAATGACGTGTGGCTGTCTGGAATGTCGAGCACGCATTCGTCAATGGTATTCAAACACGAGGCGTGTATACATGCCAGTTTAGTAGGTAGGGAGTCAAATTGACAGGGCAGGAATAGAGAAACATCAGGACCATACTTATTGGGACAAAAACATTACAACAGTGCAAGAGCCCGTTGAGTGGAAAGGGCTATATTGCTGTTTTTGTTCGTAATGTGAAATCCAAGTTCCACATATGTTCAAATATGTAGTATTGTCATTGTTAGTTCAAATTACTCATGAGAATAAATGTCACATCACTGTATACCAAGGAATGTTATCATTCAAGCCAGTTTTGTGTGTTGAGAGCCTATACACCCATCTTTGTTCCTTCTCGAATAGACGTTGGTTTAGATTGGCTCCTGGTTTGATTTGTTCGATGACAGTCCATTGTATGTCGTCGGGAGTGTGCCCACTTGACAGATAGTGTTCAGTCAGTTTGGTATTGGCTTTCTTGCAACGGATGTTGCTCCTATGCTCACCGATACGTATCTTGACCTTTCTACTTGTCATACCTATATAATGAAGGTTACAAGGACAGGTCACTCTATACACAACATTTTCACTATTGCAGTTGGTTTGACCTCTGATCGTCCAGGTCTTATTGGGTTCCAATTGTAGAGTTTTAGTGTTGTGTGTAAAGGGGCATACACTACAGCTCCCACATTTGTAGTGGCCTGTCACTTTGGGCAGACCCCACTTGTTGAGTACTGTCTCTTGCTCTCTCACAGTGCTTTTCGGTCTGGTATTAACTACTGCATCCTTAATACTGCGCGCTCTTTTATAGGAGAACATGGGTTTTTCCCATCTCAGGTTTCCTGTGTTCAGTATATTCCAATGTTTACCTATTATTCTGGTAACACTGTTGGAGATGGTGTTATATGTCGTGACACAGGTCAGAGGTGGCTCCTCCGCTTCTCTAATTTGGTTCTCCAAGAGGGCAGTCCTCGGCTGGTTCCGGGCACGTTTCTGGCTTTTATGCAGTATTTTGTCTGGGTAACCACGATCCCGTAGTTTAACAGTGAGATCTTGGGCCTGTCTCTTATAATCAGCAAGTTCACTGCAGTTTCTGCGAATACGCAGATATTGCCCGTAGGGCAGGTTTTCACGTAGTGGTCTGGGATGAAAGCTTTCAAACCGTAATAGGTTATTTTTAGCAGTTGGTTTATAGTGAGTGACTGTAGTCAACTTCCCATTCTCTTTTGTTATTACTAGGTCTAGGAAGACCAAGGAGTTGGGATCCTTCACACATGTGAACTTCAGATGATCGTCACACGTATTGATCCAGTTGAAAAAGGATAATAGGGCTTCCTCAGTGCCTTTCCAGACTGTAAGCACATCGTCAATGTACCGTCTCCATAGCAGGATGTTTGAGCTGTAGGGATTAGTGTCACTCAGGATGTACTTTTCCTCAAAATCATGGACGTAAAGGCCCGCCACACTCGGGGCAAATGTACTGCCCATCGAGGTACCCCCGATCTGCAGGTATATTTGGTCCTCATATTCAAAATAATTCCTCTTGAGGGCCAACCTTGCACATTCCAGAATAAATTCCCTGGGGGTTCTTGAAGTCCATTCCTCTTTTTCCAGCGATTTCTTAAGGACCTCTAGTGTGGCATCCTGCGGTATGCTTGTATATAAGCTTTCAATGTCGAAACTGACCAGGATGGTGTCTTCATCTATGGTCAGTGGGTCCAGCAGTTGTAACACGCTTTTAGTGTCTTGTAAGTAGGTTCTTGTTTTTTGCACTAGAGCCTTGAAAAATACGTCACAGAACCGTGATAGTGGTTCTAAGAGAGAACCAATGCCAGAAACAATGGGCCTTCCTGGAGGGGGTATCTTGTTTTTGTGCATTTTTGGAATAGTGTAAAAGTAAGGTACCTTCCCTTCACTTTTACATAGGAAATCCGCCTCCTGTTTTGATATGTAACCCTCAGCTTCTCCGTATTCCACGAGTGAGGTAATCTCGCCTCTCAGGTCTTCTGTAGGGTCAACCGGTAATCTCCGGTAGTTGTTATGGTCTGACAATAGTCTCAGACATTCAGTCTGGTATGAAGATTTGTCTAGCACGACTATCCCTCCGCCCTTGTCCGCGGGCTTAATAACGATGGAGTCATCGTTTTGTAGTTTATTCAAGGCAGTCCTTTCTTGTTGTGTGAGGTTCATAAATGGCTTCTTCGGTGTGGTGTTTTCCACTTCATTAAAAACGGCCTGTTCGAACGTGGAGATCTCCACTGGGATCAAATGTGGTGGTGGCATAAAGTTAGATTTATTCCGTAGTCCAGTTTCATTTGTCTCCTGAGTTGTCTCAGTAATGGCTCGTTTCTCAAAAAAGGCTTTCAGTCTTAATTTTCTGAAGAAGGAAGCTAGTTCACACTGCAGCTTAAATTTGTCTAAGTTTCCCGTCGGCACAAAGCTCAAGAATAAAGTCTTGAAGTAAGTAGTACTGGTCCCTTTTAATACACCTTTCACTGTAACGTTTAAACACATATAATAAACAAACAATTACCCGCTCCACTGTAGTCAGGTGTCGCAGCACACCCTATGGGCACTCGGCCTATGGGGTGGGACCCCGATGATGAAGCATGTCACCAACTAGGTTGGTGAGTGAGGGGTCTTCTAAAAAGGACAAGTTCTGTCCGGTAACGGGTTGGGGCACTCTGTGCTAACCTTGACATAAACACAAGGAAGTGGCTAATTGCTAGCTTTCCTTTTCCTATATAGGGGGTACTCCTCCATTGTTGTTATCATTAATCCTGGGGACCAGGAGTTCCCACCTCACATAGTCTGTGTAATTTTCCCTAACTCTCCACTTTGTTATACACGTTGTAGGCAGCGTACAGCTGCGAGAGTTGCATACACCAGGTACACAAGTACTTTTAACATCGACAACCATGGCTGAGAACCATGGCCTTTCATACACCGCGCAAGAAGTGGAGGATGTCATGAGTGATCTTTCCGTATTTGCGGATGCAGATATCGCTCAGAGCATTTCTGCAACCAAGGATTGGGAGAACTTGACAGAGCTCAAAAGGAATAGAATCAGGACTATCTTACACGGGACAATTCTGAAACAGTACCTAAGCAATAATATGGCGCCTAAGGGACTACTTGTCACCAATGCCCCTCGTATCTTTTTGGAAGACGAATTGTTTAGAAAAGACTGGGCAGCTATAGCGTGGCATTGCACGCATGACTGGATAGTCTTAATTCTGAAGACTGCCCTGAGACTTTCCGAGAAAATCCAGGTGGATATACAACTGGCTGAAGGGCAGATGAAAACGACCATCACCGGGTTCAAAAAGAAACTGGACGAGCTGAATAAAGAGATGACAGACTATAAGGAGAATTTGACACAACAAAAAGTGTCAAAATTCCCAAAAGATTTGAAGAGGTTTTCAATGGTGAAAGCCTACCCATATACTGATCCTGAATTCAAACCACCGTCCAAAGATGATGACAACGCTGATGCCTCAAGCAACGCATCAAGCAATACCTCCAACTCAAGTGGAAACTCAAGCGGTGGAAACACAAGACAGAGAGGCAGGGGACGAGGTAGAGGGAGAGGCAACTGGCCTACTTTCAACCCTATGCCGATGCAAACCTTCCCAGACCCATTCAACCACCCACAGAATTTCCCTATGTATGGGTGGCAACCGCCTTTCCAGCAACCATTTTTTCCGCCAAATCCCTACAGACCCCCTTTTTTAAACCGGGGCGGAAGGGGACGGGAGAAAAGGAAAAACACCAACCAGGGGAGTCAAGTCCACTGGGCACCAGAAGACCCGAGCACGAACCAGACCAGGAACAAACCCCAACAGGCGGGACCGAGCAACCGGAAAACTTAGTCACCAACCTATCATCTAGACCCCTCAATGACTATGAGATGTCAGTCCTGAATAAAGGTTTAGGCTTTGTGCCGACGGGAAACTTAGACAAATTTAAGCTGCAGTGTGAACTAGCTTCCTTCTTCAGAAAATTGAGACTGAAAGCCTTTTTTGAGAAACGAGCCATTACTGAGACAACTCAGGAGACAAATGAAACTGGACTACGGAATAAATCAAACTTTATGCCACCACCACATTTGATCCCAGTGGAGATCTCCACGTTCGAACAGGCCGTTTTTAATGAAGTGGAAAACACCACACCGAAGAAGCCATTTATGAACCTCACACAACAAGAAAGGACTGCCTTGAATAAACTACAAAACGATGACGCCATCGTTATTAAGCCCGCGGACAAGGGCGGAGGGATAGTCGTGCTAGACAAATCTTCATACCAGACTGAATGTCTGAGACTATTGTCAGACCATAACAACTACCGGAGATTACCGGTTGACCCTACAGAAGACCTGAGAGGCGAGATTACCTCACTCGTGGAATACGGAGAAGCTGAGGGTTACATATCAAAACAGGAGGCGGATTTCCTATGTAAAAGTGAAGGGAAGGTACCTTACTTTTACACTATTCCAAAAATGCACAAAAACAAGATACCCCCTCCAGGAAGGCCCATTGTTTCTGGCATTGGTTCTCTCTTAGAACCACTATCACGGTTCTGTGACGTATTTTTCAAGGCTCTAGTGCAAAAAACAAGAACCTACTTACAAGACACTAAAAGCGTGTTACAACTGCTGGACCCACTGACCATAGATGAAGACACCATCCTGGTCAGTTTCGACATTGAAAGCTTATATACAAGCATACCGCAGGATGCCACACTAGAGGTCCTTAAGAAATCGCTGGAAAAAGAGGAATGGACTTCAAGAACCCCCAGGGAATTTATTCTGGAATGTGCAAGGTTGGCCCTCAAGAGGAATTATTTTGAATATGAGGACCAAATATACCTGCAGATCGGGGGTACCTCGATGGGCAGTACATTTGCCCCGAGTGTGGCGGGCCTTTACGTCCATGATTTTGAGGAAAAGTACATCCTGAGTGACACTAATCCCTACAGCTCAAACATCCTGCTATGGAGACGGTACATTGACGATGTGCTTACAGTCTGGAAAGGCACTGAGGAAGCCCTATTATCCTTTTTCAACTGGATCAATACGTGTGACGATCATCTGAAGTTCACATGTGTGAAGGATCCCAACTCCTTGGTCTTCCTAGACCTAGTAATAACAAAAGAGAATGGGAAGTTGACTACAGTCACTCACTATAAACCAACTGCTAAAAATAACCTATTACGGTTTGAAAGCTTTCATCCCAGACCACTACGTGAAAACCTGCCCTACGGGCAATATCTGCGTATTCGCAGAAACTGCAGTGAACTTGCTGATTATAAGAGACAGGCCCAAGATCTCACTGTTAAACTACGGGATCGTGGTTACCCAGACAAAATACTGCATAAAAGCCAGAAACGTGCCCGGAACCAGCCGAGGACTGCCCTCTTGGAGAACCAAATTAGAGAAGCGGAGGAGCCACCTCTGACCTGTGTCACGACATATAACACCATCTCCAACAGTGTTACCAGAATAATAGGTAAACATTGGAATATACTGAACACAGGAAACCTGAGATGGGAAAAACCCATGTTCTCCTATAAAAGAGCGCGCAGTATTAAGGATGCAGTAGTTAATACCAGACCGAAAAGCACTGTGAGAGAGCAAGAGACAGTACTCAACAAGTGGGGTCTGCCCAAAGTGACAGGCCACTACAAATGTGGGAGCTGTAGTGTATGCCCCTTTACACACAACACTAAAACTCTACAATTGGAACCCAATAAGACCTGGACGATCAGAGGTCAAACCAACTGCAATAGTGAAAATGTTGTGTATAGAGTGACCTGTCCTTGTAACCTTCATTATATAGGTATGACAAGTAGAAAGGTCAAGATACGTATCGGTGAGCATAGGAGCAACATCCGTTGCAAGAAAGCCAATACCAAACTGACTGAACACTATCTGTCAAGTGGGCACACTCCCGACGACATGCAATGGACTGCCATCGAACAAATCAAACCAGGAGCCAATCTAAACCAACGTCTATTCGAGAAGGAACAAAGATGGGTGTATAGGCTCTCAACACACAAAACTGGCTTGAATGATAACATTCCTTGGTATACAGTGATGTGACATTTATTCTCATGAGTAATTTGAACTAACAATGACAATACTACATATTTGAACATATGTGGAACTTGGATTTCACATTACGAACAAAAACAGCAATATAGCCCTTTCCACTCAACGGGCTCTTGCACTGTTGTAATGTTTTTGTCCCAATAAGTATGGTCCTGATGTTTCTCTATTCCTGCCCTGTCAATTTGACTCCCTACCTACTAAACTGGCATGTATACACGCCTCGTGTTTGAATACCATTGACGAATGCGTGCTCGACATTCCAGACAGCCACACGTCATTGCATCGGAAGCCACGTGATCGGAACCTCACACGACGCGGTCGTTTTCCGAATAGCTACGCTAGCAGTGACAGCTCACGTTGCATATATTCCGAATGCGAAAGCATGGTTACCAAGGTAACCAGCCGGCTATACGTCATGTCGTAGAAGCCACGTGATCGGAACGTAAGTGAGGCACGCCCTCAGTATGCCCTCTGATTGGCCACCGAGACGGTGACACATCTAGCCACGCCTAAACAAGGAAATACTCAGTAGGTTATTTTACCGGCTTCACTGAAGCACTGATCACTCCACGGGGCTTTGAGAGCAGTAACCAAGTAGGTTTACCGCCAGATGATCGCAGACCACAAGTAAGTACACACTCACCGAAAACGGGTACAACGCGGTGCGCCAGCACCGTATCCGAGTTTCAGGAGTTGGAGTACAATGCGCGCATTGGAAAATTTTCCTTTAAATGTTCTTATGTTTACCCTTACTCCGTAGGTGACGGACACTTTGCCGTCTTGGTAGATCCGAAGCCCATGAAGCGCCAATTACCGCTTCAAGTGTAAGCTTCGCATGAACAGTTTTTTCTAAAAAACCTCTAAAAAAAAACACTAATACTGCATTGAGAATAGCACGCAAATATTAGTTAACAATCCCTCCTCACTCCTACCGCCAGCCACTATGTGTAAAGTGCCTCACAAAACGTGCCTCATTGACGGTACCCACAAAAGCGCAATCCAGTAACAGTCACTGGAGTCCACTCTGGGACTTGCACAACCTATATGACTTTACAATATAGACAGCCACCTGATGGGGGTGACCTCACTAAGCACTATATATGTTCTATGTACACCCCTGTTTATGTCTCTCCTAGTACGCTATCCCAACCCCGTTTTCCCTTCTTTTTCTTGCCGGTTTTTTCCTGAATAAGGATTTAAACACACCCTTTTACACCAGATCACAATTTTGTGGTCTTCAAATTGCACGAGGGCTGGGCGCACCTTAGCGTGTGCGTACCACCCCGTGTAATCCTCACGGTCCTGACGAAAACCAAAGAATTTTTTGCGATGGTTGAAACATGTAGACCTTTTTATTATCTTATCTTGTAATTTTGCACATAGCACACTTTGCTATTTTTAAACATTACACTTCTTGAGACACCGAAGCCTTCCTAGTTAGGCACAGGTGCCACACTGGTTTTATTGGGGTTCAGACGCTCAAGAATAAAGTCTTGAAGTGAGTAGTACTGGCCCCTTTTAATACACCTTTCACTGTAACGTTAAACACATATAATAAACAAACAATTACCCGCTCCACTGTAGTCAGGTGTCGCAGCACACCCTATGGGCACTCGGCCTATGGGGTGGGACCCCGATGATGAAGCATGTCACCAACTAGGTTGGTGAGTGAGGGGTCTTCTAAAAAGGACAAGTTCTGTCCGGTAACGGGTTGGGGCACTCTGTGCTAACCTTGACATAAACACAAGGAAGTGGCTAATTGCTAGCTTTCCTTTTCCTATATAGGGGGTACTCCTCCATTGTTGTTATCATTAATCCTGGGGACCAGGAGTTCCCACCTCACATAGTCTGTGTAATTTTCCCTAACTCTCCACTTTGTTATACACTTCACAACTACACACACAGAAGAGTCCACTACAAGTCAGACAACTATTGCCTCAGTAGCAAAGTCCTTTATAATTTACAGTCTGCCGTGTTGTAGTAATTTAAGTTTACGAGCTATTTTGACATCCACATGTGCACATCGTCTCTTGATTATATCAAGTTAGTCGATGTATACAATTCTCCTACTCCAGGGGTTTGGTGACGCTATGATGCCACGCATAACAAGAAATAAGGAAGGCTTTCACTTCCAGAGACAGTTCTTGGATCAGTTTGTTCTGGGGGTTCCTTTTGTCTGTTCAAGTCCTCTGCCTGTCAAAGCCCCACACAGCCTCCAGAGCATTTTACTGGTTTGCACTCACTTCTGTTTGTTTTTTTCTTCAATCTCCAGGGTTGCCGAAAGTAGACAGTGAAATCAAACAACCGCTTTACCTTAATTATCTGGGACTGGAGTTAGAATAGTAGGCCATCCACTCTGCCTCTGCGTCAAATATTTCTTGCGTATGTTCATGCCTCTCAGAATATAAGGGAAGGCATTAAAATAAAGGTGCTAATGGGAGCCAGGGACAGAGGAGGGAGCTGGACCGAAAAGCTTCAGTGACACGTTTTCATTTTAAGGAATTTGAGGGTAGCCAAAAGGCTGGCAGGTAAACGGAAAAGTTCTGTTTTGCTGGTGAGGTAAGGTGTGCTACGGAACAAGACCTGGCCTTTCAAATGTAGTACACATTGAGCAGTACATATAGCTTTAATTAGCAATTGAGCCTCAGTCTGAGACACATGCAGTGCTGGTGTCCGACTCACTAGGGACCTCTATGAGCAGCTTGCGGTACTGCACCCAGACACCTACAGTGTTGGTTCCTAGCTCAGTAGGGACCTCTAGAAGCAGCTTGCAGCACTGCACCGAGACAGATGTACTGCTGGAGCCTGGCTCAGTAGGGACCTCTAGTAGCAGCTTGATGTACTGCTCCGGCATACAAGCGCTGCTGGTGCTTCACTTTCTGGGCCTTGGTACAAAACCTGCCATAGAGGATCTGAATAACCATTTATTTATTTATAAAGTTTTATATGTAGAGCACAAAGTGAAAATTAAATTGTGCTGCACAAGATGAGATGTTACAGATCACATCCAGAGAAACACAACTCTGCCAAGTGCCACGCATTAGCCTTACGCATTTTTAAGGCAAGTTCTTGTATCACTGCATTAAAAATAATTATCACACATTTATAGTGCCTCTTCAATTGTCAAGGAGCCGTCAAAGCAACAAGTGCGCAGTCAGCACTCATTTGTTTAGGCTTAATGTGACGCAGGCAGTGTGAGCCGGGCCCAGAGACAAGGTGACCCTGGCTTTCAACTACTAATATCAGGGGCTCCCCTTAGTTACATTTAGTCTAGCACGCGTAACCTCTGTGCTGCTGTTCATGGGTCGTGCTCTCTTTTGTTGCAGAATGTAATTAATGGGTGGCGTCTTGCAATGCCAGCAATATAACCGCAGAGTCATTTCCGCACCCAGGCAACCGTGTGTACTGGTTACACAGCCGGCCCTCTCAGCAGCACATTGCACTTAGCTAGGCTTTTAATATGAGTGGAGGAGATTCATGTTTTCCAAATGTTTTTGTGAGTACCCTAATGTGGACGAAAGTGTCTTTCTAAATCTTCCACAAGCTGTTTCTGACCTCTCGGCGTTAGTGGTTTAATAATTGCTGAGAGTCTCGCCTACTTTACACACCATACAAAGTGGCCTAGTGTCTTGCAGTTTACTTCAGATAGTCTTTGGCACTTTAGGCAATAGTAATTGGCATTATGCCATATTTAAGCCTATATGTAAAATGTTGCAGACAACAATTAACGCCCAGTATTTAGCCTGCGGCTGGTTAAAAGCAAGAATTGACCGAATTTGTCATACAGGACGTGGGCCCCTCTTGGAACCTGTGTCGACAGGTGTATTTTATGCAGGAATCAGATCGTTTTCAATCGCACAGAGCAAACCACGGACTCAGTCTTCACATTAGAAACCTTGGTCAGTAAATATGTCTAGAACAAAAAGAGGGAACTATTTACCCGCCACGTTAACTTACAAAAAGTGTTTAGCTCACCCTGACACCACAACTAATTTAAACTACTGGCCGCTTGAACCCAAGAGGGGGAACACACAGCAAAACATTTGCGATTGCTCAGTCAGCTTTGATCGGTGCATACTAATAACATGCAAACGTGTCTGGACTAAAGAGTAGAAAGATAACTAACTATTCATGTTCACTTACTAAGTCCATGAGAGCTGCTATCTGCTAGACCAATCCTACAGCCCAAATGTAATACTGAATGGGTTCGAAAGCTTGCAGATTACCTGGGGGTCGGACTAGTCTGACAGGTTAGAGTGTCTGTGGGCTGACTTTTTTGTTTGTTTGTGGGCCTGTTTTATTGTCTGGTGGACCGGTTCTTACTGTTGATTTCCCTATTACTACAAACATTGCCTGCGGCAAGGCTAGCACATATGCATGCCGTCTCCCACACATTGCAAAATACCCATGCAGTGTGTCTTTACTAGTTCAAAGCTGCCCCAATTTGCAAATGTGCGCCATTGTTTTTAGCTATACAATTAGTTAATTGGGACCACTTTTATTTTGGTACCTGGGCCTATTTCTTCTGTTCCAGTCCAACACTGGATGGCCTACTAATTGTGGCTCCTATAGCAGGGTTCAGTGCAGGGTGTATTTCCTGGAAGAGCACTGTAAAAATGGTGTGTTGCCGATGTGCCAAAAAATACTGAAATTATGATCTTCCAGAATAAAAATCAAAGAACAACAAACACATAATTATTATGTACAGATGAGGTCGAGCGCACCAAAGAGTTTACCTACCAGGAGCATTTGTACATTTCAAATGATTAATAACAACACTCTTTAAGAAAATCCCTGCATGCTTTCCGCGCCATTATGAAGCAACTAACATACTTCAATCCATAGGCAAAATTAATGCTAATACTCTTAAAGGCTATCATTTCCCGAATGATGATCTTAAAATTATGGGGATTAAGTGGGTGGTTTTATAGTTGAAAGGATTATGCACAGTGGGTCAATCTCCCACAGAAACCTGCACCTCCTTCGTGCTGGCATCATCTGTGCTTGACAGAAACCTCCCCAGTCATAGCACATAGCGAAACTGATAAGATTCCTTGTTGGTGCTATATTGAGGAAAGGGGCATTATAATGCAGTCCAGTGAGTGGTTAACCCTGCAGAAACATGACTAGAGTCCTTTTCACAACCGTTCCTTACGAAAGTAGTGGCAGCTCGCAGAATCTTTTGAAAATGAGGCAGGATTAGTCGTCATAAAGAAGCAATCCACCTAGGGAAATGTAGCAATATAGAATTTGTAGGTCACTGCAACAAAACGTAGAATTTGCCAAACACCTTACTTTAGTCTGAAGACAAGCACACAGGCAAACATTCATCAGACGCTGACTAAATGGCCTCAGGTGGCTGGCCGACACACAGACTCAGAGAGGATAGAGTCCGATTGTCTTGGGCGAAGTCGAGACCTAGGTGTGTTTGCCAACGATGGCTCGATTACTATTTGAACATAATAGTGGAGTGCAAACCCATAAATAGGATCACTGTGCAGACACATCCTACCAGACCTGTACAGTGCCATTAAGAGTTAATCACCACAGCATAGGGGTTAACTATGCAGACCCAATTTTTTGGGGGGTCAAATTGAATTGCCAATTCCTTGGGTTCAAGCCTCTATTGACTGGCTGCTTTTAGTAGGTGGTAAAGGGGAGCAGGGTGGTGTATATGGGGTGGATGAGTAGGGTGTCTGCAGGCTGTTCACTAGCAGGGTGAAACATTCTGTGTTCCCCCCCCCCCCTCATGCTGTAGGGTGGTTTTGGAATGCGTTTGTGCCTGAAACCCCCCTGCATGTTATTTCACGGTCAAGATAGTCAGTCTGGTAAAATTAGGACCAGTGTCCCTGCTCCTGGAAGGATCTGGGGACGAAAACATTGACCAGTGTTAAGTGGGAGGAGTGGTATCTAAACTGTGATAACTCGTTGCCCAAATCCTAAGTTATGTTATGTTTTCAAAATTATATAGCGCAGCGTATACCCAAGGGTGTCTTGGCACTGATAGCTACACAGAGTAAATGGGACCGTTTAGGACACGAAAGTTAACAATTGAAATGGCAAGTTTTAAGAAGTTTTCTGAAAACCTGTTGCGAAGATGTAGATCTAATGTGGAGAGGCAGCAGATTCCAGTGTGTAGGAGCTCCAACAAGGAAATTGTTACCACCTCATTTAGTTTTCTTGAATCTAAAGGTCGTCACTTTATAGTTATAAGTGTTCTGTATGGAGTTTTAAGGAAGCTTTTCCTCAAGACAACAAATAAGAGAAACAGTGTCATACTAGGAGACTGACCGGAAATAGCTGGGCCAGCAGTAAGTTACTTTCATACATGTCACGAAAGAGACATTGCCCAGAACCAGAAATGACAACTGTGGAAAGGACAGTAATAATGCTTATTAATTGTGTCGCGTGTTTATTTTGACAGAAGGAGACTCATTTTAGTCGGCTTCTTTGCACTACAAGAGCATCCTGTAGCAGGGAGCGGTACCACAGCATGGAACATGAAGTGCAGTGCAATACGATAATGCTTTTTTGGCAGCGGTGAACATACATTCAGGGTCGTACTGGCCTATAGGGCAATCAGAAAGTGCCAGAAGTGTTGGTCTGACTGGTTTCTGTGCTGGCCGTTTTCTGGCTGTTTGTGGGCCTCCTTTGGGGCAGGGGTCGGCCGGTTTTTACTTTTGATTTCCGTGAAATGACCACTAACATTGCCTGCAGCAAGAACACATGCCTGCAGTCTACCATCCCTTGCAAAACTACTGCATGTTTTTACAGGGTCAGAATGCCTTGATTTGTAAATGTGGGCCAGTTGTTTAGCCGTCTAATTCGCTAATCAGGGCCACTCTTATTGAATGGTCAAGAATAATGGGAAACCCAATCTACCCAAATAAACGGGTAAAGGTGCCTACAAGTGATTTACTTGAAATACTTAGTTGTATTATTTCACGTTATCATTCAACACAAGAGTTTTCAGTCAACTTGTTAATTAATTTCTTTCTCGTAAAAATTTTGTATAACATATACCTCAAATATTTTAAGTTCTGTAAAGAGTCAGAACAATGACTCGATCATGCTACATATAACCAGAAAATATACAGACACAGGTGTATATAAAAAGAGAATTTTATCTTTCAAAAGTTCATAAAGGGTACTTCAATTTCAAACACACAATTTAACAAGAGGATATCATAAGGATTTAGATGGTCCGTCAATGTCACAATTGTATACACTTTTCTTTTTTACAGAATTGTTTTCTGAAAAAAAGTGTAAAAGGTCGACGTTTCGGTCTCTCATGCAATCGTCCGTGAGACCATCTTCAGGACTATTGTGTAGAATATAGATGACCCCTGGAATTAATTTCAACTGATCTTCTAGACGGTACAGTTGTAGTGGTTCAATCTCAGTATGTGGAAATGGAACTGCTCTTTATTTGGTTCCTGTTGTTTTAGATATATAGATAGTCGTCGCAATATTCGTACAATCCTAGGGAAGCTTGTATCTTTTTGTCCAGCTCTTTCCTTCTTCCACAACACAACGCTATTGAATATCTTGCATCTAGCGATTACACTCTCTTCTCCAAATCGATAGTCTTATTGAATGGCACGGGCCAATTATCAGTACGAAACTGCATATATTTAGCGTCCTGCAATTGTTCTTTTTGCAGTTGTCACTCCGAGTGGGACGGATATGCTCAGACGTGAGTCCCGTGCTCTCCATGCCACTGGAGTCAAGATATCCTGGCTGATGAGGGCCGAAAGCGGTCCTAGGATGCTTGTTTCCAGTCCAGGGAGGACCTGACCTGGCAGTTCGGGCTGGACTGTTCCCATTGGACGCAGGGTCAAGACTGATTTGCATACGGCTGGGCCCAAACTGGAATGGCATGGTGGTCAAAAAAACGATGGATTTAGGCCCAGATCTCTGTACTGGGGTGAATGTATGACATTGTTCTGCATTCTATCCATCAATTGTTCTTTTTGCATTTATTTTTATATTTAGCGTCAAGCCTGGCTGTTTACTTAATATTAGTTTTGTATATATCTGTGATATAATCTATACGTTAAATGGTAAAGCAACGAAGATACCAACTTTTTATTGTGTAGAACTTACATGCTATGTATTTGTTTTCTGGTCTGGGCAGTGCTTTTGGGTGGTAAACGAGTGCAGGCAGCAATGTATTCGACAGCTTTTCAGCCATCTCAGTTTTCACTTATTGCTGGGTATTACTCCATAGGGACCTATGGGAACAGAAAATGGTACTACACCCTTCACGCTGGATTATTCGAAAACGTAGTCCATTTGTCGTCGCTCGTAGCGGTCTTTGGGGATTAACTTCAATGCTGACTGTACAGCCTGGTGTACCAAGTGCTCAAGTATATACACTTTGCTGTGTCTCTGCACCCTGATGTATCCAGTACTGACTTTGCACCCGGGTATATCAAAAGGTGGAGTCTCTGCACTATAGCACATCCAACTCTGTAGGTTTCCAACATGGTACATTCAGTGCTGACTTTCTGCCTCCTGGTGCATCAAGTGCTGACGTCTCTGCTCCTTGGAACACCCAGTGCTGGAGTCTCTGCACCCTGGTGTATCAAAAGCTGGAGTCTCTGCACTCTGGTACATCCAACTCTGTAGTTTTTACCAACCTGTTACATCCAGTGCTGACTCTCTGCCTCCTGGAATATCCAGTGCTGGAGTCTCTGCACCCTGGTGTGTCAAAAGCTGGAGTCTCTGCACTCTGGTACATCCAACTCGATCGTTTTTTCCAACCTGGCACATTCAGTGCTGACTCAGTTCAGTTTGAAAGCTTTTAATCGGTTAAATAAATCAACCATATAAGCAAAACAGTCATAAATCAGTCATCACAATAATAGAGTTACAGAAGCAACAAGATAATAGACAAATGTTCATAAAATTCATAGACATATAAAATCCTAATACAGTAAGTGCAAGTACATGATTCATATATGGACCCTGGCGATTTATGTAAACATGTATAATCCAAGTACAAAAAGTGCAAGTGCAAAAATTACATAACATACCCTATAGATCATAAGATCAAATATCGTGCTGACTCTCTGCCTCCTGGTACACCTGTGCTGATTCTCTGCCTCCTGGTACATCCAGTGCTGACTCCCTGCCTCCTGGTACACCTGTGCTGACTCTCTGCCTCCTGGTACTTCCAGTGCTGATTCTCTGCTCCCTGGAACATCCAGTGCTGGAATCTTTATACCCTGGTGTATCAAAAGCTGGAGTTTCTGCACTCTGGTACATCCAGTGCTGGAACCGCTGCGCAGTGTTACAACCAGTGCTGCAGTCTCTGCTCCCTGGTACATCCAGTGCTGGAGCCTCTGCGCAGTGTTACAACCAGTGCTGGAGCCTCTGCGCAGTGTTACAACCAGTGCTGGAGCCTCTGCGCAGTGTTACAACCAGTGCTGGAGCCTCTGCGCAGTGTTACAACCAGTGCTGGAACCTCTGTGTAGTGTTACAACCAGTGCTGGAACCTCTGCGCAGTGTTACAACCAGTGCTGCAGTCTCTGCTCCCTGGTACATCCAGTGCTGGAGCCTCTGCGCAGTGTTACAACCAGTGCTGGAGCCTCTGCGCAGTGTTACAACCAGTGCTGGAGCCTCTGCGCAGTGTTACAACCAGTGCTGGAGCCTCTGCGCAGTGTTACAACCAGTGCTGGAACCTCTGTGCAGTGTTACAACCAGTGCTGGAACCTCTGCGCAGTGTTACAACCAGTGCTGCAGTCTCTGCTCCCTGGTACATCCAGTGCTGGAGCCTCTGGGCAGTGTTACAACCAGTGCTGGAGCCTCTGCGCAGTATTACAACCAGTGCTGGAGTCTCTGCTCCCTGGTACATCCAGTGCTGGAGCCTCTGCGCAGTGTTACAACCAGTGCTGGAGCCTCTGCGCAGTGTTACAACCAGTGCTGGAGCCTCTGCGCAGTGTTACAACCAGTGCTGGAGCCTCTGCGCAGTGTTACAACCAGTGCTGGAACCTCTGCGCAGTGTTACAACCAGTGCTGGAACCTCTGCGCAGTGTTACAACCACTGCTGCAGTCTCTGCTCCCTGGTACATCCAGTGCTGGAGCCTCTGGGCAGTGTTACAACCAGTGCTGGAGCCTCTGCGCAGTATTACAACCAGTGCTGGAGTCTCTGCTCCCTGGTACATCCAGTGCTGACTCTCTGCATCCTAATATTTTAAAAGTTGGATTCTCTGCATTGTACATCCAGTGCTAAGTCTCCACACCTTGGGATAACGTCTGAGTATACAGTACAAACAATAACGTAAAATGCAGTATCATATGGACCTCAGCTAGTCCGGACTTCGTGGTCAAGTTCACTTTGCATTGTGGGCCTTGTAGTTTAATATTTGCCTGTGTGTGGTCCTAAAATCCATGCGTGTGAAATGCTGTTTGCTACATCAGACTGTCACAAATAATATATGGTCACTTGGCATTTGTGAAACCTGTAGTGTACTTTTGGATTAGCATGTAGGTCCCCTTATTCTTACATTTGAAATCTGAAAGTTGGTACCTGCTTTGGCTGCTCTTGTGGTAATGCGTCCCCCCACTCGTGCTTGGATTCCCTCCCCCATCTAGACTGAATTGCATCAGCTCATCGAGCAGTGCCTGAATTGCACATCGGGTGCACGGTCCCCGTTTGCTCCACATCACACCCTTAACCAGGTGCACCTGATGCGGACTCGTGCAGTGCACAGGTTTGCATGAATAATTCTCTGTCCTCAGCCCAGGCACACACTTGCTCTGAAGAGAGTGCCTTATTGAAAGAGTGGGTCGCAGCTTGAATCTGCAGCTTCGTCTTTAACTTTAGGAAGCATTACCTCATTTAGAAGAGGTGGAATGGCATCCCCTTGCAGGCTGGGCAGTGAGGTACAATACCTACCTGCATGGGGATTATCATTTGGGTTCCTAAGTCACCTTCTCCATAAGAGTGTCCTGGAGGTGTTGGGAAGCAACTATGTGACACTCTCACGTGGCACATACACAGCTCCTTTGTCTCTGCGTCCGCGTCTAATAACGTGCAGGTGCAACAGAAAAGCGTTCCCTCATTCGCACTGGTCCACGTTTCATGCAAATAAGGGAATTGCCCATTGTAATTGCATCAGTTCCATCCATATTACTAAAATATCCACTCGAGCATCTCTACCCCCTTCCATAATGCCAAGGTTCCTGGGGGCACAAATACATATTGAGCCCCAGGTCACTTTCTGTAACTTGGCTCCGGGAGTTACACCCACATTGAACTGCATGGAGTTGCAAAACAATGGCATAACCATACTCATGCTAACCAGCTGATAATCTCTTCAGTGTGTGTCCACAGTGAGGCAAGTCCCTTTCTTTGAATCATTTCAGCCACCCCCCCATTATTTACTTGTAGTCACTTGCAGCATTTTGTTAAATTTCACCTGAGGTACTCAGCATCACAGTAACATCGAAATGGCAAGCTCCCAAGTACCCCCCCATGCTGCCCGCAGGGTCCCAAAAGTCCTGGTCAAGGTACAAAAAAATCATGGTGTGGCTGCGCTCAAAGTGCTCCCTCTCATTTGTCCTGAAATGTGTGCCCCACCTGGAAAGAGATCCCCCGTGCAAATTTACTAAAGTGCAAGATGCACCCAGAGCCAGACTGAAATATGGCAGTGTAGCACTGGCAGGCCTCCGTTTTGTGGCACGCCAAAACCACTGACCGCACTTGTACTGCGGTTTCTTGGTAAAATACTTGAATTCTTCCAGTGTTATAATCCTGGCTTTGTTTTGGATTTTGGGTGTTGCATCTTCACTTCTAGTCTGTTGTGTTTAGAGTTGGATGTTACATCAATACTAGGTCATCAAATATGGTTGGCAAGCTACCAGTTTCTGCCTATTCCAGTGGCTGCTTGATATTAAACACCCAATGACTGACACAGGGGCGCCTTTTCGCAAGTGAGATAGCCCTGTTACAAGCGCTATGCTACTGATACCTCATGCTCATTCATTCTCGTATGTTCACATGTCTTCTTCTTGTTTTCAGGCAGAGGACAAGGCGGATGTGCTGAATAAGGAGCTCCTTCTAACCAAGCAGAGATTGGTTGACACCGAGGAGGAGAAGCGGAAGCAAGAAGAGGAAACAGCACAGGTGGGATTTCTTTTACTCATTTCATTTTCACACATCCAAAGGGAGACCTTGTCCAAGCTCTTCAAGCAAACAGTAGACACAACCTGCAGAAAAGTGCAAGAGTTCTTAAATGGGGAGAATAAGCATTGGCAAAGCCAAAAAGTCTGGCTTTGAATGTGGAGCTCTTGGCTTTCCCAATGCTTGTTTCTTTTGAATGGTCATACGGTATATCAGAAACCATTCTAAGATGGCAACCGGTGCATGCACATACTTGTGAACACAGGGACAGCCATCTTGTAATGTTTTTGTTAACAATTTGCCAAAAACCATTGCTAAGATGGCTGCTTATGCATGTACACAGATGTGAATGAACGGCAGCCATCTTGGAATGGATTTTGTTACAAGATATTATTAAGTATTACCAGGTATTATTAAGGTATGCCCACACATGCATCCACAAGTAAGCGTACCCACAGGTGACCATCTTTGAATGGTTTGTAGTAATCTTTTACGAAAACATTCAAAGAAGGACATCCATGAGTGCGCATGGGTGCCATTTTTGAATGGCTTTAAAGCCTTTATAAAAACTGGCATTGCCAGTATCGCACATGTGGAATGCAGTGAAATGCAAGCAGCAGCGAGGGCCCAGTAGCATGACTAGGGCAACGTTTGCCAGACTGTGGGTCGAGACCCACTGGTGGGGCGCCAGCCAAATTCGAGTGTGTTGTGAAAGTTCTATAATTAAAGATGGTTTCACATTTTGTGTTGATCTTGTCACATTTGCTGTGCTTCAGAGACAGAGGTCAAATGTGAAATGATGTCGTCTGACACATTACTGCTTAATCTTTTAACATGCAAATTGACGTTTAATTTTCTTTCATTGACTGCAAAGTGGGAGGAGTTTTTAAAGTGAACTATGTGACAGACTTGCTGAGGTACAAGGACCGTGAAAGGAAAGGCTGTAGGATGTCATTTTTTTGTAACACACAATGTAATTTAAATACCTAGAAAGGAACTGTGTAAATAAACTGTACACATATTTGAGAATATATCATCAGGTAAGACAGCAAAAATGAGGCACATTTTTTTTCTGATTCTGAAGTGTGATGAAACAAGCCCGTACAGGTATCACTCATTAGTAGTACAACTAGTATACTAATCTAACTTTTGTAGTAGATTAGTATATATGTGTAACACTCATAAATTCTTAGAAAACACTTACACTCACTGGATTATGTCATCAGTGAAGTCATTTGAGTTGTCACTGACCATGTCATCAGTGATATATGTGAGGTCATAAGCAGTGTATTTGGGGGCATAAATTATAGTTAGCTATAAGTGCTGAATTTCACTGGTTTTGTACGAGTGAATTCTGAGCCTTAAATATAACGTCCCTGTAATCTCTGGGGGGGGTTTCAGTGAATTTCTAAGGTCTTTTTAATTATATTTCCTAACCATAATGTCTCTGTAACTTGTTTTGAGGTAATTCTACATCTAAAAAAAGTAAATTTCCTAACTATAACGTCCTTGTAAACTTATTATTTTTCATTGAATTTCAACATCTGAAAAAGATAGTATTTCCTTATTAACCTGCAAGCTTTGAGAGTGGGTGTGTGAGTGGCTGTATAGGTAGGTGAGTCTGAGTGGCTGTATGGGTCCCTGAGTGGATATGTGAATGGGTTTGTGGGTGTGAGTGACTGTATGGGTGTGTACATGGCTGTGTAAGTGGGTGTAGGAGTTCCTGTGCGTATCTGTGAGTAGGTGTGTGAGTGTCTGAGTGGGTCTTTGAGTGGGTGCGAGTGTCTGTGACTGGATGCGTGAGTGTCTGAGTGGGTCTGTGAGTGGATGCATGAGTATATACCGGAACAACTGCACTTTGCGTTGCCTGTTTTTAGGCTCCCTTGGTGCTCAATGCCTCCAGAGCAGACTTAAGAGATTAATTCAGACTAAAAGCAAAGCCACATTGGTACAATGTAGCTGAAAGGCTTAAACTATTGTGACAAATGGGGCTTCTGTCCTTACAACCATGAAATTAAACATCAACAATTTATTTCCACTTCTTGGGGGAAAACATTCTGCCATGCGCTAGTTAAATAGAAAAACTTCTGGTTCCCCCCCCCCCACGAGGAGCGGAGCGTTCAAGCGACCCTCGGTTGTACAGGTTTCCAACCGCCCATAGGACAGACGGGGCGCCGTCGCACCTCAGGGTCCACTGCGAAGACTTCCTGGGGATATTAGGCCTCAGCACCCTTTGTGCTCCTGAAGAGGGCACCCCTGAGTACCTTTCCACCTCTGGATCGCCCTGTAACTCCGCCACAGCCCTGGGTGTGGCGACCGTCGCAGCCAGGACCCCCCACCAAGGCCGGCATTCCTACTTACATCCTGCTATTTCTAGGGCCTCTTCCAGGTACAGCAAGAGCAAGTCCCACACTGGACAGGTGCACCCCATCCTCATAACGACTCCCTGTGGACTTTGGCATGCCGCAAGCCATGCCTGAGCAACAGAACTCCCATTGTTCCGTGACTCTGAACTCGGACGTGGCGCAAGGCCTCTTTCAGCAGTGGGGAGAGCCTTGAGTAGATCTATTCGCCACAGAAGAGAACACGCAATGTCATCAGTTCTGCGCATTGGAATTTCCAAGGCGGCACTCGCTCGAAGACGCTTTTCGTCGCGAGTGAAGATGCGGTCTGTTGTACGCCTTTCCGCCTATACCACTTCTGCCCAGAGTGCTGAAGAAGATCAGGCGCGACCGGGCACAAGTCATCCTTGTGGCTCTGGACTGGGCACGAAGATACTGGTATCCCGAGCTACTCAGCATGTTAGTTGATCCCCCGATTCGTCAGCCTCTTCAGGAGGACCTTCTGTCGCAGCAGCAGGGGACGGTCCTCCACCCGAACCTGTCCAGTCTCCACCTCCATGCGTGGAGATTGAGTGGCGACAGTTGAGGCCATTTGACTTGCCTCCTGAAGTCTGCGATGTAATTCTGGCAGCCAGGTGTCACTCTACAAAATCGGTATACGCTTGTTAGTGGAACAAATTTTTTGGCATGGTGCACAGCAAAGGCTGTGGATGCACTCTCTGCCCCCCTTTCTGAGGTTCTCCTCTTCCTTCTTTCTCTTGCCCAGCAGGGCTCTGCTCTGGGCCCAATCAAGGGCTACCGCTCTGCCATTTCCGCCTTCTTAAGGCTACCTGATCAGCCCTGTTTGTTCAAGTCCCTGGTTGTAAATAGGTTCTTGAAGGGCATCACTCGTATGTTTCCCCCTGTTCCATTCGTGATGCCTCAGTGGGACTTGAACCTTGATCTGACTTATCTGATGTGCGCTCCTTTCGAGCCACTTCATAACTGTCCTCTTCGTCTTCTCACGCTTAATACTGCATTCCTGGTTGCCATCACCTCTGCCAGGAGAGTGAGTGAGCTCCAGGCCCTTTCTTCACAACCTCCTTTCCTTTCTGTCCATCCGGACAAAGTTGTGTTGCGGACGCGCCCAAGGTAGTCACAGTCTTCCACATCGGGCAGTCTATCACCTTGCCCACCTTCTTTCCGCCTCCGCATCCCTCGAAAGAGGAAGAGAGGCTCCACTGTCTGGACCCAAAACGTGCGCTTTCATACTATCTGGATCGCACACGCCAGTTCCGGGTGGATGACCAACTCTTTGTTGGTTACGTGGGCGCTAAGAAAGGACGGTCGGTGTACAAACGAATCATTTCTCGATGGATCATCTTGTGCATCAAGGCTTGTTATTCTCTGGCTAAAAAGGAGCCTCCTGTGGGGCTGTGTGCCCATTCCACTCAGTCCACGGCGGCTACTACTGCCTTGGATCGGGGAGTCCCCTTGCAGGACATTTGTCAGGCAGCTACGTGGGCCTCGCTGCACACGTTTGCTAGACACAACTGCCCAGACACCCAAGTCCGGAGAGATGGCTTTTTCGTCTGTTCCGTTCTCCAGGAGATTCTGGTGTGATTATTGGTTTGCAGACCCACCACCGGCATTGGTATTGCTGGGGTATCTATTCTAAGGTAAGGAATCTATTACTAACCTGTTTCTTTCAGATGCACAAGTTACTTACCTTCGGTAACGATATATCTGTAAGAAACAGTAGTTAGTATTAGATTACTTACCGCCCCACCCATCCTCCCCGTTCTGCGAACCGATATCTAGGGTTAAGGTCATCTCTTTGAGGTCCCTAGTTTCATGGCACCAGTGTTAGTTTTTATCATGGCTCTGCCTTTCTGGCACGGAGGGCGACGTCTAAGTACTCCGGCGACGTCATCCCGGCGCCAACAACGCCGACGACGGACGCAGAGCCTGGGGATATTCTAAGGTAAGGAATCTAATACTAACTACTGTTTCTTACAGATATATCGTTACCGAAGGTAAGTAACTTGTGCATTTTGGTCTGTCTTTTTCCCAAATTTCCCCCCCCCCAAATCCCCCTAGGAGCGGTCGGGCTCACTCGCTGAGCTTGCTCGCTATGCGCCGGGCGGGGGCTGGTCTGGCACTATTTGCCAGGGCTGCTTTCAGTTCCCAGTCTGGCCCTGGTCCTGAACTGACCCATCTGCATCCCCCTTCCGGATTACGCCCCATGTGTTTCATGCTTGCCAGCTTTACTGCTAAGTGCAGATCATACGCTGCTAAATCCTTTCAATTTTTTTTTTTTTACTGCAAATGAAAGAATAGTGTAATCCCAATCCCAATGTTTAACCCAAAATGCAAGCGTAACTTGTCATGAGACATTCACCCTCTGTGCCTGAAGCGCAGCAAGCGTGGCAATAGAAATGACAGAGCTGAAAAGCCTCTATTTAACTTGAACTTAGATGCCCCGGTACTAACTGGTCCTATTACCTGGAAAGGTATGGTGCGACCCACCTGGAAACTTATGGGTGCGGCCAGCCACCTGCATCGTATAACATGTGAAGCCCAAGCTGTTTAGCAGTTCACTCCTGCAAATAACCCCTACCAGGTAGGCCTGCCCGTACTCAATTCTGTCCCTTGAATTGGTTCCGAATAGCCCTTGCATTTTCTGATAATCAGTGGCCATATCTATTCTCAGAACCTAACCTCCCCAGTAAGCCAATTCATGATAATTGCATTACCTTGTAATAACCTACCTCTTGTAGAGTTAACTTATTGTATCAAAACTAACCTACTCCAGTTATTACTAGAGTTATTGATACGACTGTATCGAAACAAAGTTGTGATATAGCCCAATATCCTTGGGGAATAGTCTTTAGTGCCTCACCAAGTCCGTCAGTCCCCCTGTTCCTGATGGCCCCATGCCACCATCATAGCACGGTTCACCTCCCAGAAATCGCTGGCAGATCCCATGCAAGAATTTTTTTTTTTTTAAAGGCACAGAAGATCAGTGCACTCTCCCCTTGAGACTTCAATTAAACGGGCTGGACGATGCCAGGTTCAACTCTGAAAAAGGGTGTATCCCTGTGTTTAAATTGGCAAGGTGCGCGTGGTGTAGTCCCTCCCCCTGCAGTATCCATACCTAATTGTAATCATTGGAACTGCTCTGTACATAAATGCATGCAATAGTCAGGTAATATCTCACCATGACAATCCCTTTCAGAGGCATCCGCCGAGGTTCCACATTATACCTTTCCGTTCCTATGCATGTTCGGGTCTCTCCTTCTGGTTACCCTTCACTACACACCTTTGCACGGACATCACTAGTGAGACGCTCTGGGTTTGAAGCCCCACAAGTTAACCAACAATCTATCCCAACTAGCCCTATTTGGGGTAAAGTTCTAGCGAATCCATTATTGAGGTCCGCACAATAGAGCCGTGCATTGGGGATCTGTAGGAACGGCATGCCTTCTCTACACCATATTGTAATGCTCCTAGTATCCTGATTGTGCTACTACAGTGACAAAATGTGGCCCCAAGCCTGTATGTGGAGCAGTGATCCAATCCAATCCAAAAGTTCTTTATTTCGGCCATTAAGACCATAAAAGATGCAGTAAAAAACAATAAAATCACATGCAGTGATCCACTTAATCGCAATTACTCCACCCCTCCCCTAGTCAGGGACCAAGAGAGGATGGAAAAGGCCATGGCCTCTCAAAGGTACGACATTTGAGAGGCATAGTCCTGTTCAAAAATACCCCATTCTGCTTACCCTACGTTCGTTTTTCCAAGCTTCCCCTGCCTAATATTCTCTTGATATCATCGTTGATGTACCACCTCCCGTTTCATAAATGTATATAATATGCCGCTAGCCTGCAGGTGACCACTGGCGGTCAGCAGAGTTCCATTTGTACGAAAAGTGCTCTTCAATTCTACTATTGTTAGGTACACAACTCAATTCAGTCACAGTGATTGAACGGTATTTCCAACCCATCAAGCTCTTTTCCCATCTGAGGTGTATTAAAAGATTGCATATTCTGGGTCAGCCAAGTTCTAACTGCATATTACTTACCACCGACAGACACCTCATGCAGTCGGGGATGGGCCATTTTAACGAACAAAGCAGGAACGCCCGGACTCCTAACCACCTGCATGCCCAATAGTAATGGTGAAGTGTCACCCATGGTTGTAGAACCGTCCTATTATACTGAAATTAGGAACATGTCGGCCAGGTGCCATACGGTGTTAGAAAACACTCCAACCAATGTGTTGAACCCGAGGTTATTACATTGCTTCATTCTCTTTTAACCGAGTTCCGCCTGATATCCTTTGCACTAGTTGTAGCCGCTTTGTATAGCACGAACCTGCCCAGCAGGTAATGGAGCGCTCCACGTGAGGACCCCTTACCTTCCACAAGGACACAGTCAATTATTGTAGACCCGGGGGAGAAAGGGATTTGCCCAGGATCAACGGTTTGCGAGTCGAGCCAAGACTCGGACCACATGCTGCAGGCACAGGAAAGTGCACTTCTTTAATTACCAGTTGAGAACCTTGTCACCTGTGCATTTCTACGCGGGAACATTGATGTTTCAATTACGTACCCACAACTCGTTCCTGGAGGGAACTGAACCAAGAGGGTAACTGAGAGTTTTAAACAAAGGACGCTGTAACTTAATGCCTGTTCAAGCATGTAACGCTTGTATCACTATCCCTTCTGTGGCCGGGGAGAAACTTGTGTCCCTCTCCCTGCAGTAATCAATTTCCAATTGTATATCAATATAATCCTCCGTCGATGACTGCATGTAATTGTAATCGTTTACATCGCAATGTTCAACCAATTAACGGACAGGCGACCGGAAGAAATGCAGCTAGGCAGATAACTAACAGTGTTCCAGCTGTTATGCTGTAGAGTCATTTGTCTTCATATTCCTATTATTTCAAACTGTCCTTCATGATTTCCTTCCTTACAGCCATATGCATGAACATCCCCGTGTATGAAGAGCTCTGGAGTTTTACCAACCCCATAATTCGAGCAACAATCTTCTCACAATGGTGAAATATGTTATGTGCTAAGATTCCAGCAATGCAGGCAGTCATTTCGTAAATACACCCCCACGCTGGACAAGTTTTCTGACTTCACCCCACAAACTGCTGCATACGGTATCCTGGAGGAGGCAGGGGAAGTGTAGGGTTTGTGATACCTTGTGAAACGCTACACGAGATCTTGAAAGAGCCTTGCTTCTATCCAGGTTGAGCTATGAAGCGCTCGCGATCATAGATTGCATGCCGCTTTTAGAGGTTATAATTAAGATGAATTAGTGGGTGAGAAAACAGGTAGCGTCCCACCAGGTGCCGGTGGAGAGGGTGAAAACGGCGCTCAGTTCCATGGCACCAAGTGTGACACAGGTGACCCTCAGGCTTCCCCCCCATGAGTGTTCATCTAGCTTGCATGCACCCATCATCCCAAGCCCAATCAAAGCGCGGCAGACTGGAGGCCGGGCACCAGAACCTAAAAACCTGCCCAGATCCCCCCAGACGACTGGCTCCACCCAACCCGGCTGTTAGAGTTAAGGACACAGGGAGGACCTCACGGCTCCCATTGTAACGCAAGCAAGCCTGGCGCCCCGCAACAGTTTCCACATAGGCTGACCCCTAAGCAGGACACAGGGCTAGCACCATATCTGCTCTTACCTAGACCATTGAGTAAAGACAGAGTAAAACTAAATCCCACGCTTAGCCCAGTCGGTAGAGGGTCAGCAACAGCACAGGGGGCCTCGGACGCCCGTTGGGCCGCACCTGGGACTACTACCAAATAAGCCAGGGGTCTTGAATCCAACCAGTCACCTACTCTGTGTCTTGTCTGTCTTTATGCCGGCCTCAGCTCAGCATGAAACCCAACAATGTACTTCCAGGGAACACCTGGCGGGCTGCAATGACACGTGTCAGGACTATTTTCGTAAGTGGAGTTCTAAGAAGAAGAACCTTTTGACGATATCTTAGGAGGGATCCGGTTTCAGAGGGTAGAAGCAGGTTTCCAGTGGGTGCCTGGCGTCGAGGGCGGTGTGCCGATTTCGCCATCACCCCACTCCCGAGATCCATGGTGTACATTCTTCTCACCATTCAAGTGCATTACACTAATTTTGAGGTCTCTCAAATCGGGAGTACCATAGGGGAATTTTTTCCTTCTAAATGCACTTTTTTACATAAATTTTCACTTTCACGTCCCCAGGTTAGGGTGGGCCTTAGCGTGCCCATACCGCTGGGGTTTAGTCCACACATGGTCCTGACGAATGCCTGGTAAATGTACACCGTTTCAAGGCAGAAACATGTTGACCCACTGATAAGCTATTGGAAATAACCAAACAATTTATTTGGCCTATTTTCCTACACTTTGCTTTTAATATGTCCAATTGGTCAAACATTAAAATTTCTTTTTTTGATACAATTCAGACATTTCTAATCGTCACTATCACTATTATCACTCACTTCTCACCAATTCACAAAAACCTGCTCCGCAGTAAATCTGGCGTTGAAGCACACTGGGGAGGCACTCGGCCTCTCCCAGTGGGGCCCGGTGATGAAGCATGTCACCAACCAGGTTGGTGAGTGAGGGCCTTCTATACAAACCTGTGATGGGTCTTGTATTTTCCTTTTTCTTGCTCTTGTTGTCACAAAGTAACTAAATTTGGACACTCTTATTTTGTTGAAACTAGTATAACTGGGGACTAAGAGTGGATCCACATTCTCCCTACCTCTCCTCTTGTTGAATGATATCTTAGGAGGGACAGCTCAGACAGCAGGGGTTTGCTAAATGGGGATATTCTTGTGCCATGGAATATAAGAGCACATGTTGACATATTTCAAGGACCCTTCAACAAGGGTTAGTCCAAAAATAGAAGCTCTTGTTCGCTGTAAGAACAAGGTCCTTATAACTAGAGACTCCGGGGCAAACCGCCGCGTAACCGAGAAAGCATACCACATACTCTGCACTCAGTCTATTTTTATTTATTTCTTCTATCACAGGGAGACTGATTGATTATGGTTTTAGCCGCACACCATGCCTCTGCAATCACAGCACCAACGAACCCACAAAGAGCTCAGAAGTGCCAATAATCATCAGATGTCTTTGAGGCCAGCACGTAACTCCAATGGTGACATTTGACCCCTGGGATGATACCTCTCCTCTTTGCAACAAGGGCATCCTCGCGACCATTGGATGTGTCTTGGCCATCAGTGGTGGTGCCGGCAAGAATCCGTCTACAGATGCCGCCATCTTGCACTGACCCTAGCAGTCTGGCTTTGACTGACAGTCAGGTTCACGGCATGACCGCCTTGCAAAAACATTGATGCGCATGTGCAAAACTTAGGCCTGTGACTGGAATTTAGGCTGAAAACACGCGATGAAAGGCGAGTGTGCGGTTTGCATTTAATTCATACAAGGCTGTCCTCATTACCACACAATAAAGTGGATTTCCGCCATTTTTTTCTCCCTTTCACAATGGTATTGTTTGGGGTAAAACTGCATTCCAAAGTGCTTACTTCTTAGACTAAACTTTAGGGGAGGAGAGGGTGGGGGGATTGTTGGGGCGATGGAGTACAGGGGCGGATCCCCCCCACCGGGCTGGCAGCTCAGCACTTAAACTCCTCTTTGATTGATGGCGCGGATTGCAGATGTGGCCGACATCTTTATTGCTGCCAACTTGACATTTGTGGGCAGCCCGACAACCACGAAGGGGACCCTCCTAAGAGGGCGGCCCCTTTAGTGCCACGGGATGGCACACAGGACAGCCCAGCCTCACGAGACCCCTTTGGGGTCCTGCTCGTCATTTCCAGCCCAGGTAGGGGAAGGGGAGAGGTACAAGTGCCACCCCCGCCCACATAGCGGCCTCTTTCTCCTGATGCAGTTCACACCATATGGGCCCTACCCCTCCCCCCCGCCTGGCCTCCCCATAGGGGTTGCCCGCAGCAAGGCCCACAGCCTGGCTGAGTGGTGGGACGCAGGCCTGGTGTGTGTCGAGAGGACAACACCATGGGTCGGGCCCCGTTAGGGGAGCTGATGGCCTGGAAGACCCAGCGGCGTGGGGGTGTCCCGACGGCACGGGCCTATACCCGAGGCCGCCTGCCACCCGCGCATCCACTTCCTCGAGACAATGGCGGGGGCGCACTTTACCAGGTGTGTCCTGCCGCGTGTCGCTCTCGCCACCCGTTTCCTCGCTCAGCTCCACTTTAAATCCCTGCTAACCAGTACAAGGCATGGTTGACTTCTATTTAGACTACAAGAAACTCTAAATTGTACTAGGTACAGGTGAACACCATTCTGAGGTAATCTTTGTCATTTTAAGATACGACTAACTTTAGGTTGGCCTTATTTAATACATTTTTCAAAAAGGTACAATAAGAAGTGCAGAGCGAGAGAGTGGGCTTTTGGTCAGGCCCTTCATGATGTGCTTTTCCTGGTTTGGCATTGCCTCAGATGGGCTACCTATCAAGACCATGGCAATTCATGGATGGCTACGTTGTCCTTTTTGTGATCCCATTAAGTTTTGGCGATAAGGCACAATTTTTCATACAATTGATGCAACAGGATGTGTTGCTTTTAATTCAGAGCCATTTTGTGTTCTGTGAAGTATTGACTTAACTGACTCTAAAACAATTTATATTTTTATTTTTAGCTTTACTGTTTGTCTTTATGACAGGCAGAGATGTCCACAGTGCTCTTCACTAATCACCCTTTCATGCTCATTTGTTTTACTTTGCTGTCATGATGACAAGTTGTTCGATATATAGCCTTTGTTCACAAAAAGATATGCATGCACACATGCTTTTTTAAAGATGCAGTAAAAGTCCCCCCACCCCCTTTGTATCACCTATTCAACACTTCATGCCTTTTAAATGCAGGATTCAAAACACTAACTTCATCTTCTGACTCCTTCTTTAACACTGTTACTAGCTTAACACTGTGAATGCAATCTGTTCATCAAAGGCCTCATTTCCAACTTCTATATTGTTGTAGCCCAAAATGTGCTTCATTGGGGGGTGTTTCTAAGACAACTGGGAGTCAAGCCCACAAAGTTGACCAACTATTACCAAACTCTTCCTCTAATAAATGGCCTGACCTATTTGCTTTGCCAGTGCTTATTAACAACTGTTGTAAACTGTTGATAACTTTCTATGAGATGCAAATAGGATTTTCAGGGTGGTCAATAAATCCATTCGGGTGTTCTATACCTGACCTCCACAATGATTAATCGACCTTGAGTTACCAAGCTTTTTGGGAATTACAATTTCTCTCGTTCCCACACAGCTGAAGGAGGTTTTCCGGAAACAGTTGGAAAAGGCAGAACTGGAAATCAAAAAGACCACAGCAATTATTGCAGAATATAAACAGGTAAGGCTGCTGCATTCATCCGAAGAGACCTGGAAAGCAGCGATCAATATTTGCAAGTTCCAGTTTGGTGTACCTTATTCACCAAGCCATATGAACATTTTCTGTTTCTCCCTATTAGATTTG
Organism: Lissotriton helveticus; assembly: GCF_964261635.1. Classification (NCBI taxonomy): domain Eukaryota; kingdom Metazoa; phylum Chordata; class Amphibia; order Caudata; family Salamandridae; genus Lissotriton; species Lissotriton helveticus. Next base: position 1,865,526,342 of record NC_136057.1, read on the forward strand.
TTCACAGTTAAGCACGAGGCTGGAGAAGCAGCAGACGGCTAACAAGGAAGAGCTGGAGATGGTGAAGGTGCGTTGGGAAGCCTGTAGCATCGAGGGTGGTGGAAAGCAGCTTGCTGGAGTGTTCCACGTTTGCTGTATTTGGTTTTAGGGGGTGTTTAGCATAAGCTCAATTTGATGTTCTCTTCTGGAGATGTGCCCACGTGTACCAGCTACATTGGCTTGCACAGGCACCTCCTCCTTGAGCATGAGAGGTTATACTTTGTTAGAGTTGAGGTCAGACACTCTTAAATGCTTTCACAGTGCATGATGGGCCTCATCAAATTGACCCTAAGACCAGAAGGTCACAAACCAGTACTGACAAGCTAAGTGTTTTTGTGATGGTAAGCTTTAAGCTGCTGAGGAATATATCATAACCTTCCTGAGCTGTAAGGCTCCTATCTCCTGCAAACCGTGACCTCTGCCCTGTAAGGATCCTACACTAAAATCCCAACCCATTAGGTCAAGTGTCTGCTGCTTTATAGGTGTTTCAAGCATTAACATCCTGAAATCTTAGGTCAGTTATCAGCTGGTATGAAGGTGTTTCCAGCCAGCACTAACACCTGAGGTGAGTTAGCTGTTGATCAGTAGCCATTTCCAGCAGTAATATCCTCACATCTTAGATAAGGTGTCTACTGCTCTGTAGGTGTTTCCACAGCTAACGCTAACATCCCCACATTGTAGGCCAGTTATCCACTGGTTTGTAGGTGATTTTTGTGCTAGGTTAGTTTGTCTGCCGCTCTGGGCATTTCTGATGCTGATATCCCATCACCCTTGCTGCTCTACAGGCGATTCCAGCATTAGTATTTCCACAACTTAAATCATCTTGCTACATGTCCCCAGGCTTTTTCTGAGATGGCACCAAGACCTCGTAGGTTGTGGACTGGCATTCAAGAGTTGTTCACAGCAATGCCTTCCTAACATCTTAGACTGCTCGAATTTACTTCTGTGTGTGTTCCTGGCAAATGTAGACACACATTGTAAGTTACATCCGTGGTGCTACAGGTGGTCCCAGCAACAGTATCCTCAGATTTTGGTCAGTCGTTGGCAGCTCTCTGTACCAGCAACAGTACCTACCCACTCCATTTTAGGTCAGGTGTCCGACTCTGAAAAGTTACCATCTGAGGTCTGTCTTTGGCCATTTAAGATATTTCCCACAGTTATACTTGTTCAACCTCCACACATTCCTGCTGACACTGAAAGGGTGTGTATGCAAAACATGTTGCACAATGCATGATTGTGTCACCCCTGCCCCACTACAGACTAGTCTTGAGCTGATTCTAAAATCTATTTAAAATGGTAAAATAATGTTGGTTTGTTCTTCAGATGTAAGATTAATGTTAGTTATGCTGATTCGGTCTTCCCTCACAGAGCAAAGTAATGTCCTGCGCACAATGCAGCGAGATCTTCAGCAAAGAAGGAACACTACGCCCCTGCGTCTCGGGGAAAGACCCTCTAAGTGCTGAAGCCTCAGACGATGAAAAGGTCATGCTGGAAAAGCACCTGCGCCAGATGGAGCTGGAGCTGGCACAGACCAAATTGCAGCTTGTGGAGGCCAAGTGCAAAATCCAGGTACAGTGACAAAGCCTCTGTTTGGCGCTTTCCACCCAAGAAGATTGTTGCGTGGCATAGGCCGAAATTCTCTTCTGAACTGCCAAGCCATGTCTTCCCTGGACTGGAATCAAGCATCCTAGGACCGGTTTCTGGCTATCAGCCGTAATCAGCCAGGATAGCTTGACTCCAGTGGCGTAGTGAGCACGGGACCCACGTCTGGGCATACCCTTCCCACATACGGCGAACAGCAAAACACACAAGGTGATGGACGGAATTTGCACATTGGCAAAACATTGCATTTCATATATTTAGAGGCTTCACTTTTGGTGGCAGAGAGAAGACTAAAGCACCCAGGAGGGCTTAGGTATTATTGCGGCGGTAGTGGCAAGTGAAATCTAGCTAGAAAGGTGCAAGGAATTGGAGTATTAGCTAATAGGGATGAGAACCCACCTCAAATAATAATCACAATCCATGTCAAGGTGAACGACAAAGTCACTAAATAAATACACTCAACTATCTTATTGCTTGGCACAAAGCAGTCAGGCATAACTTAGAGACAATGTGCAAAGTATTTATGCAGTACTAAAACAATAATAAAGTAGAATTGCAAAAACAATAAAAAAATCCTAAACGAATAATACAAATAGAGTATAATTTTGTTAACACAATTATATCAAAATGATAAAAGTCCATTAAGTTATGAATTTGTAAAGGTTTCAGTAAAATGGCACCAATAAGCAAAGTACTGGCCGTGGTAGAACAGGACCCCTGGACTCAATTTGACGCTGACTGCAAGAGAGTCAACCAGGTTTGTTCTGGTCAAAGATTTGCTTTCAGACTTTAGTCCTTTAATCCCAATCCACCTCAGGAGTACACTTCCGAAGTCCCCCAGGACCTTAGGGAGTTAGTTAGAGACACAAATAGTTGCAAATAGAGGCCACAACAGGATCCAGTCCTGATCAGTTGGGCAGTTGCGTCTTGTTGTGTTCTTGCAGCTTTAACAGGAGGTCAAACGTATGACCCTTGGAATCCAATTCCTTGCCCTGGGTACAAGAGGGAGAGCAGGTCCAGCCTTCAGGGCTCTTCTCAGGTCACATACAGCAGGCCAGGCATTCCTCTGTTCTTCTCAGGTCCAGAGTGTTCTGATTTCAGATTCCGAGAGTGCAATTTTTATACCCAGAGCCAGCCTGTTGGCAGGGGCAACCCCTTTATCTAACCCCTAAGCATGTTCTAATCAGTCCTTCCCTCTTCCCTTAGTTTGGCTCGAGTCTGGCTAGTGAACCAAAAGGCAGAGGCACACTAGGTGTCGGGTCCTTTTGTGTCTGCTGGGGCAGACCCCTTTCAAGTGTGATCAGGGCATAGCTCTTCCCCAGCCATCCTGTCGAAGACTCACTTCCCTCTACATCCAGACCCTTTATCCACTATCTCACTTCATACACATTTCCTAGTGGGGGAGCCATCAACAGCCTAGAAGCAGCTGGCCACTCAAACCTAAGGCCTGGAAATGGCAACATTCTAAAAGTGCCATTTTCAGAATAATTTTAATTCTAACGTTACCATTAAAGAGCATTTTAAATTGCAATTAAAATTAGTGCAAGAAGTATTTCTCTAGCTGCTCCTAAACAGAATGTATTACTTTTTAAACGTAATAAAGTAAACCGGTGTTAGTCTATGGAAGGCTAGCCTTGCCGCAGTAAAAAACGGCTTTTGAGGTTTTTTTACTACCTGGTCACGTAAAACCTTAAAAAAGCATGTCCTACTTTTTAAATATCTTGCAACTTCTGGCCCTATGAGCATTTAGGGCATACTTTAGACGTGGCCTATAAGTATTAAAAAGGACGGTGTATACCTGCCAAAGGTTTATTTTCCCTGGAGAAAATTGTAGATTAAACTTGCACTTTAGTGTGAAATGGCTGGCTAGGGAGCTACTTTAGTCAGTGGCACAATCAGTGCTGCAGCTCACAAGTAGCGTTTAATTTATAGGCCCTTGGTACAGGTAGTACCATATACTAGGAACTTATAAGTAAATTAAATGTGCCTATGAAGCATATGCCAATTATCATGTTTAAAGTTAAAAGCACACTAACCTTACCACTGTTTAATAGGGGTAAAGTGCACAGCGTTCTAAGGCCAACAGAAAACGGATTCAGCAGTAGGAGAGACAAATCTGGGGTGGGCCTGCAGAAAATGCACATTTCCCCAAAAAAGGGATGAAGAGCCCCTTGCATTGCAAGAGATGTCCATGCTTTTGTTAGGCTAGGTGGTTATTGGAGGAGGGAAAAGTCTCTTCTGAGGGAGGAGGAGATTTGGCTTTTAAACATTAGTAAAGGTGATGTCTCTTCTCCCCATGTGTGGCAGTAACTGCAGTGCTTTTCCTCTCAGTTACGATGCAAGCATATTGGGAGCCCCAGGTAACATTATAGCTGGCTCTGTTGACATTAACTTTCCTTAGCAACAAGGCCGTTTTTAGCTGTTTCCTGAAATAGCGCATGAACTGTTGCTTGTGAGGATCTTTTGTTGGGCTTCAGCTCGCCCATTACTTACCACTTTTTAAGTTTGTCACCCTAATTTTTTGTGTTTTGTGGAAGGATTTTTGACTCACATTCTTTAGATTTACCACACACGCACAGATGGCAGCTTTGAGTCCGCACACATCAGATTGCCGGAATGTGTTATAATAGATGCCCTCAAACTAGAAGTGTCCATGCCTGAGAGACATCCATATCTTCTCTTTCCCACAAAACACAACCGCCATACTAATCAGGAGAAGGAGAAAGTTGGTGCACTCACCCTCGAGGAGACCCCTGCAGTTTAATTAAAGACATCATGTGGGGAGGCTGGTCAACAGAACTTAAATAAGCATGGATTTATTTTTTAAGCTCCTCAACAGAGCCGCTACATATCTCTCCCAGTGAAGGCTCTGGTGGAGGCCTCTCCCCGTGAAGGCTCTGGTGGAGGCCTCTCTCCTCAGTTAGGAGCTGTTTCTACAACTCCCTTCTCAGTTACAGGCTGGATCAACTCATCCTGTCTGGGCTGATCCTATATAAAGTCAGGGAACATACTACTTTCCTCATCTCACAGGCAAAGGCAGAGATCCCTTCGGGGCGGCTCCTCCGTTAAGGCGGAGGAGCGTCGCCTCCCAGGATCCCTTCTCTGCCAGTACAATGGGTGGCTTCACACCTGCTCTCCCACTTTGTCCTGAGCACCCATCATTTATTTGTCCTCCGAATATCCCCGGTTAACACACCTGGATTTTCTTATTAAAAATAGGAGAACCCCTACTTTCCCAGTGTAAAGCTGAAGACACCCTTCCTCACCCACTTAAAAAAATCTCTTGCACTAATTACGAAGCATTGCCAAACCCAATAGTTCTCACCTATGCAAGATCCATTGGCTTTGTCAATGTTTTTAGCCAGTGCAGCTTGCTTGAAAGTTAAGGCAAAAAGCACTCTGACGCAGCCAGCCTTGACAACATCATAGCTCTTTTTTCTTTTTTCTTTTCAACCATGCTGCATAGAAGCCGCACTGCTGTACACCATGTTTAAAAAAAACATTGGTAAAGCCAAGTAGCTCCATTATTTGCCTTTGATAATGTTTTAGAAGCCATGTTGTACAGCAGCATGGTTGAAAGTCATAGCACTTTTTAAAAATGTACTTCCAACAATGCTGCCCAACAGTGGTGCTGCTGTACAACGTGGCTAAGAAAACCTTGGCAACGCCAATAAATCTCACATAAGGTGTGACCTATTGGCTTTGCCAATGCGTGTTCATCTGGTGCACACTGTAAGACTGTTGCCTTCAAGAACCTTAATACACTACTTATCCAACATTGGATCTTTTATATATTCACATGCTGAATAATTCCCTGTCATCCGGCTTGGAATCCCTGATACATTAAAATAGCAGTATACAGTGTCAAATATACAACAAACAGTATATAATGTAAAATGGCCATAGGCCTGAAACAACACAGTATGTTTAATAACACATCCCCCTCATTTGGGGGAAAAAAAAATTCAGCCAATGAAGTGAAAGCTTAAGCGCTCCTACCCCTCCCCCCTCCTCCCCCCCCCCCTCGATCCCCCCCCCCCAAAGCCAGAGGCCACCATAGCTAAAATTTCAAAGCACAAGTGTGAGAATAAAATACAATGAGTCTCTGACCCCGGGAGGAGGGAGGGATCGCATGTGAATATATATATATATATATATATATGTATAAACAATACCAATCTTGGAGAAATGGAGTTACAGGTAAGTAACTCATTTCTTCTCCAACTTTAGATCTTTTAAATATTCACATGCTTGAATCCAGATAACAAGCAGCACACATTATGAAATAAAACAAAGTGGAAAGCAGGCTCACCTTCAGTGAAAGATGTTTCTCAGGATTGCCTGCCCCACTGCTGCCTCAGCTTCTGCGTCCACGTCTAGGCAGTAATACTTCATGAACGTATGCCTGCTCCTCCAGGTGGCTGCACAGTAGATGTCTCTCAAAGGCACCCCAGCATAGAGTGCTGCAATTGATGCCATGCCCCTGGTGGAATGCCCCTCTCTCTTCCCTGGAGAGAATGATTGGCTTGACAGAATGCAATACAGCCTGAGAGCCAAAGTGCTATCCCCTGTTTGGACAGGGCTTGGCCTTTTTGTGGTTGTGCAAATGGTACAAATAGCTGGTCTGATGTGCGTATGTCATTTGTTTTGTCTATATAGAATTTGAGACATCTACGCAAGTCTAGAGAATGTAATGATCGTTCTGCTGGTGAAGATGGGTTAGGAAAGAAGTGTCTAAGAATAACAGGCACATTCAAATGGAAGTCAGTGGGCACCTTAAAAATAAATGTAGGATTGGTTCTTAATATCACTTTGTCCTTTGTTAACCAGAGAAAAGGGTGGAGAACTGGAGTTACAGGTAAGTAACTAATTTCAAATAATTGAAGAGGAGGGTGCAGTACAAAAAGCCATTACTAGATGCCACTGTGGAGCCAGTACCAACACCGGAACAGGTTGCAGCACTACGGGCTGCACCGAGGGGAGCTGTGCAGATTGTATCAGGGTTGCAGTGCATTTTCTGGTATGAAGCACCTTCTGTTGCTGAGCAGCTTCAGGTGATACGGAGTTCAATTTTAAGAGATCTGTCTAAGGGGAATTCTAGAGATTTGATGAATTGACAGTCTAAGTGGGCATTTAGGACCTTTAGCAGATCTATCGAGAACTGCTCAGCGATAGGAGAAAGAACTCAAACCCTTACGTACAAAGCAACTTTACAATCGCAAAGGCTCCGATTCGTAAAATTGGAGCTTTTGCATCAGCAAAATGGCATTTTTTCATATTCTCATAACCCAAATTGTGATTTCGGTATCACAATATGGATTTGCAGATATATATAACAAGTCATTATTTGGAAGGGGCATGTTATGGGCGTCCCTTCCAGATATTGAATCCTTAAGGTACATATTAATATTTTGCAACCAAAATTGAGTTACAAAACATTAATATTTCACCACTCCTCACATTAAGTGCTAAGCACTTCGTAAACAGGAAGGGGTCCTGTTGAGAGGCCCCCTTCCCATTTGTGAATGTGGATAAAAACATTTTAGGCTGAAAAATGGTTGTAAAAGGTTTTGTTTTTATAAAAATGCATACAATTTTCTGTCTAGTAAAACTGGATGCATTAAAGAATTAAAGAAGAAATAGCTTTATTTAAAAACAATCACAGACATGGTGGTCTTCTGACCCACATCTATTACTCTAGCCAATTGTACTGGGTTGCAAATTGTGACCTATCATTCAGTTTAACCCCTTCGACGCTCATGACGAGCTCAGCTCGTCATGAGTTACGCCTCTCGTACGCTCATGACGAGCTGAGCTCGTCATGAACCGCGGGTTTTTGAAAAACTTAGCGCACTGCGGGAAAACCGCTAGCGCGCATGCGGTTAAAGAGGTAGGTCGAATTGCAGCCTCCTTTTAAAACATAGGTTGTTGGTTTGCAAAATACCAACCAGTGCATTTGGTAGAAGCCGGTGCACAAATTGCAACCACTTCTACCAAATCTTTTAATACATGCCAAATAAGACATCACAAATCAGTATTTGTCTCAATTGACAATTTCCTATTTGGAGGCCTTCAGAGTTTTATGGCTTAAACTTGACAGCTTTGGCAAAGAGTACCGCAAGGGAGTTCTATGTTTTACAGCGGCAACTCATTATTGAGATATATCGCAGCTGTGCGAGGTGAGAACCACTAGATTAAGGGGTGTTGTGCATTGGTATATGTGCATGTGAATCTCAACACAGGAGGATGTACTGGATTGTAGGGTGGTTGCTTGTAAGGATTGTTTGAGGTGCCTTAGTGTAGTGTATGCTTGTCTGTCATCTCAGTCTCTCAATAGGTTAGCATGTTTTAGGTCAGGATTGCTGTCTATTGTTGAAGCTCTGGGTGGGGAGACTGTATTGAGCAGTGTACATGTCCTGCTTTGAAATAGCAAGGGATGCTTCCTGGCATATTAGAAGTGCTTTGGGGGGATACTTGGCAAGTCATTTTCTTAGAATGGCCTACATTGTTGTGGGCTAGTATTGAGGTGCATTGAAAGAGCTACATATAATACCATAGTACGCAAGTACTAGGTGCTGCAGCTCATGGATGAGGTACACCAGCAGAGGCTGTGTATACACATCCCACTGATGATTGTAACCATCTGATTTTGCTTTATCCTGTTCTTCTGCAGGAGCTTGAACACCAGAGAGGAGCGCTGATGAGCGAAATCCAGGCCGCCAAAAACTCCTGGTTCAGCAAAACCCTGAACTCTATCAAAACAGCCACGACTGCACCGCCTGCATCACCCCCGTTGCAGCCCGTGGCCCAGACCTCGCAACCGGTCAAAGAAAGCACATAGTCTGATGTGGGAATAACAAGAGACAGACACTTGATACACAGTATCACAATTCCGCCCAGGAGCAGCAGAGGTCATCCCATGCTCCTCTGTTAGAACTATCCAACACTCCTCCTCCATTAAAGAAAGTAAGCCGGATTTTAAGCGCTATTCAACAGTGTCTTGGGAAAAGGAGCCACGGCTGTTTCACCTCTGCTCTTGTTCCACTGCCCAGAGGAGCTTCTCCACTGCTGCTTACTGACAACCGACACTTTGTTTTTAACATATTGCTTTATTTTAGAACCTTAGTTCTTATGCCACATGGAAACAATACAAAAAAATGTTTATAATCCGTTTTTTTATTGCTATTCACAAATTTATTGTGCATTTGATAATGTTACTTCATCTTTTGGATAGGAGTTTGAGAGAATCATGGAGCGACCAAGGCGATGTGTTCATTACAGTAAAGAGGGTGCACCGTCCTTTTGACTGCTTCACTGAAGTGAATTCCCTTCCTTACCTTCTGGGCAGCCCACACTCCCCTATTTAAATTGCCACTTTTTTCTTTGAAGTTTTATTATTCTTGCTCCCAGTAAAAGTGATTCTCCAGCTATGTAGATAAAGCCTACATCTCCCATGCTTTTGTGACTGACCTCTAGAAATTATATACTTTGAAAAAGTCAGAGGGGCCCACCACACCAGCAATTTAGAAGCACAGCATTACAACAATAGAGCACTGACAGAACACAGGCGTAAGTTGTGTGTCCCAGAGCACTTGGTGGTTTCTGCGCAGGGAGGTGACTGGCCTATGCCCCCCTTCTACATACCAAAATGGCTGTAGATGAAAATGAAAGAAGTAGAAGTCTCCTGCAGATTCAACACAGTGTTGTGAGTGGTCTTGTATAGGGAACGTATTTCTACAGCCTTGTCTTTTAGCTGTTGATATGGACACTTTCTATGGAGATCTGCGTTGAAAGATATTAACACTACACAAAAGTGGTGAATGTAATTGCACAAAAATAATTAACACCATTGTTGTAAAGCGCTCCAGCTAATGGAAGCGCTCTACTCCAACAAAGTAGAGGGTGCATTTTCTGTCACAGAGGATAACAGGAAGAGGAACACCCCTTTACCTGTGGTACAAGGAAGCTTGATGAGGCTGCAATTCTCCAATGATCAGATCTATTGGAACCATAATTGAGTCCATGCTCTGAGTAGCATATGTCCTAAGTACATGTTCAGTTGTGCCGATAGCTTGTGCAAATTCCGGTTGCTTTTTTTTCTGTCCTCATGCATGGAATTTGCTAGAGATCCGTCATTGATAAGGTGTGCCACATGTGAAGCTGTGCATTGTGAGTAGCCTCACAGTAGCAGGACCATTTTGGTGTCTATTCGCATTGTGGATCAGATGTTGAAGCATTAATGACAGATAACACACAAGCTAAAAAGGAATGGTGGTGCGGCGCACAGCTAGTTGTTTGTTTGGGGTTTACAATGATTAAAGAGCTTAGAGAAATTTCGGGTGCTCCGCCAAGAGACGTAACCGTCCAGGTGCGTCGTGTGAAGAACTTGGTTGAGTGCGTTACATGGGAAGTAAACGCATCCTTGGAATTGGGCACACTTGTTGGGTTCGTCACGAAAGGGACAGACTCCAAAATAGGTTACAACATTTGATTGATTTATTCAAAGTTTTTTCTTTCGTTGATTATCAAGGTTTTGAAAAGTTCATAAATTCCGATTTTTCATTCAAATCATATGAATCAATACACATAGTTTTCAAGGAACGATGCTCCAATGCATTTCGGGCAAAGGATGCCCTTTTTCAAGGAGCTCTGTGAACGCAAAAGAATATGCTTTTGCCATTCAACTCAAGGTGTTCAAATACGTTGCAATCGATACATTTCAAGTTACAAAGATGCCCATGTGCCTTATTACCCAAAGTTGCAAAAATTAGTGTGTACCTTATAACCCAAGGTCTAAAATGTGGGGTGATGGGAGTGGTTGAAGTGAAGGGGTGGGGGTCCTGTCAGGGACAATGTGATCGGGGCCAAAAATACGGGAGGGTGAGGGCGGAACACTTACGGATTCGTTTTGAAGCAGGATTGACTCGCAAGCTGAAAAGGTAATTGAAGGCAAACTGTAAAAAACAGTGCCGGCTCAGCGTTACGAAGGCTGTTGCAAAAGACGTTTAAATTGGAGCTCCAACTTACTTGGGAATACTCGGTGAAGAGGTTCGGGTGTTCCGTGAAGGTCGTGGAGGACTCACGGAGCTGGTGCGGAGTTTGGGGATATTTAAAAAAACGTCAACGGAGCTGGAAGGCGGTAACACGGGAGGGTTAAGGAAAGTGAAAAAGGACTGGGATTGGAAAAAGGGAGCGGCCATGATTAAGTGGAGTGTGGGTATTGAAGGAGGTGGTATTAAATGTAAACAAATGCACATGTGAAAGATGGTACTCGAGTTTAGCGGACAAAAGATACAACGTAAAACAAATATATGAACTTAAGTTCATATATTTGTTTTACGTTGTAACTTAAGTTCATATATTTGTTTTACGTTGTATCTTTTGTCCGCTAAACTAGAGTACCATCTTTCACATGTGCATTTGTTTACATTTAATACCACCTCCTTCAATACCCACACTCCACTTAATCATGGCCGCTCCCTTTTTCCAATCCCAGTCCTTTTTCACTTTCCTTAACCCTCCAGTGTTACCGCCTTCCAGCTCCGTTGACGTTTTTTTAAATATCCCCAAACTCCGCACCAGCTCCGTGAGTCCTCCACGACCTTCACGGAACACCCGAACCTCTTCACCGAGTATTCCCAAGTAAGTTGGAGCTCCAATTTAAACGTCTTTTGCAACAGCCTTCGTAACGCTGAGCCGGCACTGTTTTTTACAGTTTGCCTTCAATTACCTTTTCAGCTTGCGAGTCAATCCTGCTTCAAAACGAATCCGTAAGTGTTCCGCCCTCACCCTCCCGTATTTTTGGCCCCGATCACATTGTCCCTGACAGGACCCCCACCCCTTCACTTCAACCACTCCCATCACCCCACATTTTAGACCTTGGGTTATAAGGTACACACTAATTTTTGCAACTTTGGGTAATAAGGCACATAGGCATCTTTGTAACTTGAAATGTATCGATTGCAATGTATTTGAACACCTTGAGTTGAATGGTAAAAGCATATTATTTTGCGTTCACAGAGCTCCTTGAAAAAGGGCATCCTTTGCCCGAAATGCATTGGAGCATCGTTCCTTGAAAACTATGTGTATTGATTCATATGATTTGAATGAAAAATCGGAATTTATGAACTTTTCAAAACCTTGATAATCAACGAAAGAAAAAACTTTGAATAAATCAATCAAATGTTGTAACCTATTTTGGAGTCTGTCCCTTTCGTGACGAACCCAACGAGTGTGCCCAATTCCAAGGATGCGTTTACTTCCCATGTAACGCACTCAACCAAGATAACACACAAGCACACTCACCTTCATATAGCCCTAGGACTGATTGGAAGGTCTGTCACTTGGAATGTGTTGCAGTTCTAATACATCGTTAATCCGCCATGGTGTGGCCTGTTCACAAGGTCACCACTCAAGACTCACCTATGCTCCCACCAAATGAGCATCCAAACTCCACCTTCTAGAACAGCCACATTCTCACCTCACACTGAAAAATGGAGACAGAATGTTCAGTAAATTCAAGTCTGAGGGGTATTGTGTCTTAAAGTGCGAAGGCATCATCTGCGATTTGCTTTGGTCAAGGTGTACTTTAGCGGTGCAGAGAATAATGAGCCAGTCTACCTTTCACCACTGACTCCTATTAAATATTCATACAAATGCACAACATTGTTGCCCAAAGAGCCAAATGAACAACTTTTGTTTGCAACCGGTAAAGTTCCTTGTGATTAAAATCTGATCATCGCTGTACAGACCTCTGGAGACGGAGGAATATGGGAAGTGGGAGGGACTAATTTTTCCGTTCGTCATTTGACCAAACCAGCAAATATCTATTTAAAAAAACAAAAATATATATGATTCATAAAGTGTAAAAATGTTGCTTAAAATAGATGGGATTTAATATTTTTTGTTTTAAAATGATATTTAAATTGTCTAACACGTATTGCACAGAGATGCTATGGTGACATCATGTTGGTGTGGGGCAGGCGAAGACGGGAGAGGGAAAATGCCCTGTTTCTTGAGATGTAACACCTGGTGAAGAGGGACAAAGCCCTAGACATTAGATTGGAACCTAAAAGCATTAAAGTATCCTGTATAATAAATATATATATATATGTTTACTGGTGTCTTTACCATTCATTGTCCCTTAGGTACATTTTGTTAAAGGTGCTACCCTACCAAAAGAAATCACCATAGATGATGCAGCAATTTGTTGCTCGTAGCACCGAGTTAGCACAATAACCGTTTCTGAAGCCACGGCCATGTTATGATGGCGATTGTGAAGACCACCAGTGGTAAACGCCTTTCATGCGTGAGATGATTGTGTGCAGTGTGCTGGGCATCAGCTTTAAATGTAAGGGGGTAGTAATTTTTGTTTTACACCCACTTGTCTTAGCTGCAGCTGCTTTCCCTCCCCTGTCCTCTCTGTCGCCCTTTGCCTAGAACCCTCTTTCCTAAAGGACATGTCTATATCTCGTGGGAGTCGCTCCTTTGAATTGTCACTTTTTGATAGGTGGAGATTTTTCTGAAGCAGGAGCAGCATGACCAATGAGAGCTGCGGTGCTGAGGCCGCTGTACAGTTAGTGATGTGTAAGAGGCCCACTTGCCAACTGTCCCTTTTTGTAACTCATTGGGGGTACATTTACTAAAATGTCTTGCTACAAAGCACAGCAACCAAAGGTGCTGCATTGTGTTCCATTATAGGGAGAGAGCTGGAAGGTGTCATATCTACAGAGGTGCTACCTTGCTTTGTCCCAGTGCTAGCACACAATCAGCCTTCCTTCCAGCACCACTCTAACACCTTAGTGCAAGAGTTTCTGTGATGTTTAGCATATGTTTTGTACTGAAAGAAAACACTTTCATTACAAAATACTATGCTTAGACTAACTTTTAAACTTTATATGTGTGCTGTGCAGTGCAGCACGCATACAAAGTCATAAAAGATTGGAGGAATAAAAGCCCTGATAATGCCAGTGTCAAAATGGTGTTCATATTTTAGGCAAACCTGGTTACTTTTTTTGTAGATAGGGTTTTACATTAAAAATTATTGGTGGTTTCACAAGAACACCTCATGGGACGCCCCCTTGACGGTAAGTAATATCAAAGCGGCACTTTGCAGTACAAGTTTTATGCTGGGGAGTTCATTTTAAATAGACATTTTGCGCCGATTTGTGTTACCTTTGTAGTGCAACATGTTAGTAAAAATATCCCATTGTGATATCAGGTAAAACGCAAATGATACTTTTTTACCACTGGAGCTTGTGATAGTGGCAGATATTAGTCCTCCCCTATTTAATCATGTCATTTAAGAAGGATTGACCTCTTCATTACTACATAGTGGGTTAGAGGCAACTTCAGCCCTTGTGTTTATGGCTTCTTAAATGAAAGAGGCTACTTTCACTGTTGCCCTTGGATTGCTGTCGTTTGGAGGCTTGAGGTTGCTCCCAGAGACCAGGACACTTCTCTCCAGACGAGGTCCAGCTTGCAGAGTCTTACCTTTGTGTGCGGGGGGGGCAGCAAAAAAAGCATAATGAGGTATCTGTTCCATGGCTTCTGTATTGTACAAACAGCGGGTAGTGAGGATTTTTTCCCTTACAAAGGAGGTATGGTCCACTTCCATGCTGTTGGCTTTAGCGTCCATAAAGAGACAATCTCCTTCTCCTGGCAGTTGCACTATGTAATTTCGCATTGTTTGGTTGTCTTACAATATGTTAGGCCAAGGAATGAGTTTTAGATTGGACAGATTTGCCTTAAGGTTGATCTTTCTTTCCCCCTCTCTTCTTTACCCTTAGTTCTTATCTTTGTTGGAATTACTCGGTTCTGGGCAAGCTCGACATTGAGGTTTGGAGCTATAGTTTGCGTCCTATTCTATTTGCCTCACTCACTAGGCTTGGGGTTCTTGGAATCGTGTCAGTTATCAGACTTTGTGAAGCAGGATGGTGCTCTTCTGATCGTCTATTGGCACAGCCAATATCTGACTTACATTATTGACCTACAGTGCTTTTATTTATTTATTTTTTTTTAAGTTCAAGAGGATTTTATTGAGAAAAAAGAAGTTATACAAATAGTAAAACCAAATACAATATAAGTGATACATTCGGCCACAAGTTGAAAAAATACAAACAGGAGCTCAACTTGGGAAGTGAGAAAAATATCTGTGAATAAGATTAAAAAAGAAATTGAGGAGAAATAGAGGATCTGAACCAATATAGGCCTTCCGCAAGTAAAAGCAAACCGTATCACTTTCTGATTTGAAAATGGGGACAAGGGAGGAAACAGAAGAAGAGAAAGATAAGTAGAAAAGCAGAGAAGATAGTAGCAGAAAAGATGAAAGGGAAGAGAGGACAGGAAAGCAGAAAGAAGAAAAAGAAAGATTCCCACAGAACTAACCCAATCTAGAACAAAGAACAGATAATAATTAGACAGACAAATCAACAGGGAACTGAGGAACCAACCCTTTCGAGGAGAGTTCCATATAATCATCCAAGGCTGTCCAAACCCCTTTAGAAATGGAAGGCGTAAGGTGTGCTAGATCGACCGAGGTGTGGGCACTGCGTAAAAAGGATATCCACGCCCACCACGTATGGTAAGAGACAGACGAAAAGGATTTCCATTCCATAAGAATGATTTTAACCGCAACAGTCAAGAGAAGATCTAGTAACTGTAATTCCAAAGGGTCCAAAGGGAGAGGGGTAGGAGAAGCCAAGGGACCTAATAAGACTAAGGGAAAGGAGAGATGAAGTTCAATGTTAAAAATAAGAGATAAGTGTTTCTGAATGAGGTCCCAAAAAGGTTTAAGTAAGGAGCAGTGATAAAACATATGGGGAAAATCACCAGCCACAAACCCGCAACTCCAGCAGAGATCATCGTCTTTAAGGTTGAGCGAATGAAGACGTACAGGCGTCCAGTGGAGGAGATTGATCGAGAAAAACTTGGATTGCATAAGGGAGGGAGCTATTTTATTACGGAGAGCTAATTTACCAATGGATTGCCAAGCTTCGGATGAGATATGGTCCGTGATGTTATGATCAAAATGACGGGACCATTTTTGTTGTACAACCGTCTGATCAGGAAGCGAAGTAGAGGACAGAAATTTATATATTTTAGAGGCAACATGACCAGATTTGATCCAGATGTGGAAAAGCGAAATGGTGGAGGAGGAGGGGTGAAGACGGACTTTAGAGACGGCAACCTTGATTTTAAGAAAGGTATAAAAGTCGATATTTGTCAAAGAGTGTTTGTGAGCCAAGGAAGAGAACGGTAAGGGGTCACCAGAGTCACTATACAGATGTTGAACAAGAGAGATACCCTTTGCTGCCCAATATGCCATGAGGGTGGGAGAAATATTAAGCTTGATTTTGGAGTTTCTCCAAATAGAAGACCATCTAGTTTTATGCAGAGGAATGGCCGCCTTCCTATCTAATTTCTTGACCACAGCAATTGTATCAATTGACCTACAGTGCTTTAATTATAATGTCACAATTTTCAATTTATCATAGGTGTAGTATTACATTTATGTAGTAGTACTGCTGGTCCCAATAACATGATTCAGATAGAATCCTTCAACTCATCTAGAAACGCAAATCACTGATGAATCTCCTTCAACACCTAGGGAGGTCAGTAATGATCTGTTCTCTAACAGAGGCATTCTCTGTTGACTTTACAAGCCACTTATCCTGGCATCCTGCAACCAGCTCTGTCTTCTTGCCACTAGACGGAAACAATAGTGAACTTGTCTTGCTGGCATGTAAAGTACATTATTACATGCACTCTGCCTCCTCTCGCATACTCTTAGGTGAATCAGTTGAATACATGCTCTGACAAACCAGAACGGTCTCGATAGAGCACTTATCCTCATGATTGTCAAAAACATGAGGGCCCAGATGAAATCATAGCATATGTATCTTAACAGCTGGTGAGCAGCCCTTGCCCTGGGCTGCTATACAGCTTGCTCGTCCGCTGACCATATGGGTCACGTATTCTCACTACCAGTCACCAGTTTATGCAATGAGCCATTCCTCTGTTACCCCAACACTTAAAACTGCTTCTAAGCAAGGCAACCTAAATGTCCACAGCTTAACCTCGAAGGCTATCACAACAACAAAGCCTGCCATTTTGTCCCGTCCTAGAAAGACCCTAAAAAGCAACATCCAAAACTTCCCAGGCCCTGCAAAACCTCATTGCAATGCAGTGAATGTAATTATTTAAGCTGGAAATTCGACTGTAATCTAGTGTCTTGTTACCTACCACACTTGTTTTTCTTGTTCTCAGTCGTTCGTGATGGTCATTCGGCCATAGCGTAGAGTCTTTTAAACTGCCACATTTGTTCGTCTTGCTAATCATGTTTGTCAAGAACGTTTGTAACCAAGGGACCCTGGCTGCCACTAACCAGTTCAGATGATTCAAATAATGGGTTCACTCATGGACAATTGAAAAAGAGCAAAACAGAGTAAAATAGGATAAGCACAGATCTAGTAAATGTGAAATTTTCAATTTAAGTAAATGCACACAACCTAAAAGGTAAATGAATAATACATAATTATAATATAATCACAAAGGTGAATTAAATAAACAGTGGGCTTATAAATCACAAAGAATTTTGAACAGCACAGTGTAAATAGTGAGATGACGCAGTGAATAATTGGTGAGACACGGGTGCAGTGCAAGAATACAGAAAATGAAATCCATCAAGGTAATAGGCTGCAATGGAAAGACATTGTACAAGAGAAACAATCAGCTGAAATGTTTAAAATCAGACTAGTGATGCAATCAACTTGGGCAGGCCATATTAAAATATTAGTTCGAAGTTTCGACTCCTATGGTTAACTTTACCAGGGTCATCACCAGGAAAAATACGACATTTAAGAGAAAGTAACATATAAATATGTAAGAAAAGAAAAATACACCAATTACCTAAGTGTGCAAAGAAAAACTAAAAAAGCAAAATCAAAATGCAGCCAGGCTTACCAAAAGCTTCAGCTAAAGAAGCACCAAAGTTGGTTAAGAGAAGAAATATATATGTTCGAGGCATATGAGCTGCAGATACTACACTTAGCATTAGATCGCCACCTGGTGTTGGGCTCGGATGATTGCATGTTATTGTCGTCTTGGAAGAAGTCTTTGTAGTCACGAGATAGGTGACTCCTCCCTTGGACTACAGTGCGCATGGGCATCGGCTCCATCCTTAGATTGTTTTTTTCCGCCACTGAGTTCGGATGAAAGTTTTCCACTCCGGCTAGAAATAGACTTTTCCAGCACTTCGAAGCGCAAAAGACTTAATAAAAACTTATCAAACTACTTTCGATATCGACTAACATCGTTTCGACTCCATCAGCTCGATTCCGGTCGTCGACGTGGGCCGTTGGGCCTATCCACGCCGTGAGGCCTACACATCATGGAAAGGACGCCGTTCAAGAGATGCCCCGGGTGTGGAGCGAAGTTTCCACACAGTGACCACCACGAGGTCTGCAAACTGTGCTTATCGCCAGACCAGGACGAATCCAGCTGTACAGCCTGTGCGTCCTTTCGATCTAAGAAAACCATTTGAGATCGGAGGGCCTGTCGACACGACATGCAGGGAACAGCTCCGGAACTGGTGGATATCTTCGACGAGGAGGTTCCGCTCGTTCCCGAAGAAGATTCCGATGATCTCCAAATCATATCAGAGGCAGAGGACTCCATACCATCGGGTCAGCGCGTGAGTACTACTGCCCCTGCTCCACATAGAGCACCCAGATCGAAGGCAAAGGTCAACACTCCGCCTCCGGGGCTAGGTCGCGACCGAAAGACCCCTTCGACAGCCCCGCCATCGAGCCCGGCTCCGAAGAAAGTCATTAAGCCTTCTGGTAGCTCGGCACCGAGCAAGCCGCACGTGCCGATCCCACAAATTCCCTCGGCACCGAAACCGGCTCCGAAACTGTCGACTTCTAAAGACAAAGGTATGAAGCCAGCGTCCGACGCCTCGAAGCCGACAAGACCGGCTTCCACTCTGAAACTATCGTCTTCGGTGCCAAAACCGACAAGGCCTGATTCCGACGCGTCCAAGCCCTTGAAACAGCCTACGACACCGAAAACAACACCTTCAGTGCCTAAGGCTAAAGACGAGCAGCAACCTCGTCCGGAACCGAAGAAATCGGCGCCGACAAAGGTTCCACAAGGAGAAGACCTTTTTCAACCAGATCCTCTGTAAAAAAAGATCTATATTGACCTAAAGAACAGGTCATGTATCCACTACACCACACAAGAAGAGGAAGGCAGATGCAACACTCACACCTGTAGTTCCTGCCAAGAAGAAAGACTCTGCCACATCTCCTATGCACCCTTCTTTTCCTATACTTCCTTCTCCTTCATCCCCTGTTCCTCTTAACAACTCACCACAGAGATCTCCTCCACATTCTCCTCTTTTATCTCCACACTCACCTCAAAATGATGAGTATAGTTTAGGAAGAGGGATAGACACAGATGAGCCTTTCCCAGATCCTATAGATGATACAGACTGGGAGTACCCAAACCCACAGGATGTGCCAGATATTCCTGACCCACAGTCATACCACAGTCATACCCATCAAAACCTTCTCCCCCAGAAGATAACATTGGTTTTGGTCACCTGTTGAACAGAGCTGCCATTTACCATGGGGTTACTATGCATTCTGATGAGGCAGAGGAAGATTTTCTGTTAGACACATTCGAACAATCGCAAAGGTCTGTTAAAATTCTTCCCATGATTAAAGGGGTCATCAAACATGCTCCAGAGATATTTAAAGACCTAGGATCCTAAACCCTAGAATTGAGAAAAAATAAAGGCCTGCACCTGCAGATCCAGCCTACATTAAAGGACAACTACCATTAGATTCACTAGTTGTGTCAAATGCTAGAAAAAAGGCAAACTCACAAACTTCAGGTGAGGCACCCCCACCTGACAAAAAATCCAGGGTAATAGATGCTTCAGGCAAAAGACTAGCTGCGCAAGCTACCATCATATGGCGCATAGCTAACACACAAGCCCTCCTTTCACTATATAATAGGGCTTATTATGATCAATTAGAGAAACTACTAGAACATCTACCTGACCAATATAAAACACAAGCATGCAACCTTATACAAGAAGGCAACCTAATTTCTAATGCCTCAATCAGGTGCGCACTAGATGTAGCAGACACTGCATCTAGAGCTGTAAATACTAGTGTCGTACTTAGGAGACATGCGTGGTTACGTATTTCAGGATTTAAACAGGAAGTGCAAACTACCATTTTAAATCAACCATTTAATCAAAACCAATTGTTTGGACCAGAAGTAGACACAACACTTGAAAAGATGAAGAAGGATACAGACACTGCCAAATCCATGGGGGCTTTACAGTTCACACAAGCTAAAAGTTATTTTTGTCGCTCCTACAGAGGAGGCTCCAAACAGACTGGAGCAGACAATACAACATCCTTCAAATCTAACACACAAACATCCTCTAACAAGGGATATTTTAGAGGAGGATATAGTGGGAATAACAACAAAGGAAGGGGTCGGGGTAACAACAATAATCAAACCTCTTCCACCACAAAACAGTGACTTCCCTCTGCTCCCCCACCCAACAGCATTCCACTCCTGTGGGGGGCAGACTAACGCAATTCCTGCATGTCTGGAACTCCATCACAACAGACAAGTGGGTAAGACAGATTATCCAGTATGGCTACTGCCTAGAACTTACAGCAACCCCTCCAAACATACCACCCAGGCAGCGTCCAATGTCTACAGAACACATCACTCTGCTCAAACAAGAAGTTCTGTCACTTCTACAGAAGGACGCAATACAAACAGTTTCTTTACAAGAACAAGGAACAGGGGTTTACTCGCTGTATTTTCTAATTCCCAAGAAGGACGGGACACTAAGACCAATTCTCGACCTCAGGCCCCTCAATCATTACATACAATCAGATCATTTTCATATGATCACTTTACAACAAGTGCTCCCACTGCTGCAACAAGGTGATTTCCTTACAACACTAGATCTAAAGGATGCCTACTTCCACATTCCTATACATCCTGCTCACAGGAAGCATTTAAGGTTTGTACTGGAAGGGCAACATTACCAGTTCAAAGTCCTTCCATTCAGAGTGACAACGGCACCACGGGTATTCACAAAGTGCCTAGCAGTAATAGCAGCACATCTCAGGAGGCAACAAATAAATGTCTTCCCTTATCTAGACGATTGGCTCATAAAAGCCAAATCATTCAATCAGTGTGTCCAACACACACATCAGACAATTCAAACATTGAACGACTTAGGGTTCACAATCAACTACACCAAGTAGCACCTGCAACCCTCTCATATACATCAGCATCTAGGGGCTACAATAAACACGTCTACAGCTCTAGCGTATCCCAGTCCAGCAAGGATACAAAGCATTCAAGCCTTAGTCACAGCCTTTCAACACCAACAATCTCTGCAAGCCAGAGTATTCATGAGACTAATAGGCATGATGGGATCTTGCATTTTCATAGTGCCATATGCAAGACTGCAAATGTGTCCGTTACAAGAATGTCTAGCACAACAGTGGAACCAGGTTCAAGGTCAACTACCAGACCTGGTGTTGGTAGACAGCCACAACACATCGCTCTCTGCAGTGGTGGAACACCAAAAACTTGACAAAAGGGCGGCCGTTCCTCGAACCTGTCCCACAACTAGTGCTCACAGCAGACGCATCTCTCACAGGATGGGGAGCCCATCTCCTACATCATACAACTCAAGGACAATGGAAGTCAACAAAAATTGTTGCATATCAACCATCTAGAGCTGCTAGCAATATTCTTAGCACTCAAAACATTCCAAGTACAAGTACAGAACAAAGCTGTCTTAATCCGGAAGAACAACATGACAGCCATGTATTATATACAAAAACAGGTGGCGACACACTCTCTACAACTGTCCCAGCTCGCACAGAACATTTGGAGATGGGCCATTCCACAAAACATATCTGTGGGAAGAGCACCTTCCAGGACTTCACAATCCGATAGCAGATCTGTTGAGTCAGCAGACACAACACATTCACGAATGGGAACTACATCCACAAGTTCTTCAACCATTCTTCCACAAGTGGGGTCATCCAGACATAGATCTGTTCGCCACACACAAAAACGCAACATGCCCAACCTTCGCCGACAGGTTTCCACACCAGCTGTCCAAGGGCAATGCGATATGGATGAACTGGTCAGGCAGATTTGCGTACGCTTTTCCGCCAATACCATTATTAGCATTAGTAGTACGCAAGCTCAGACAGCCGTCTCTCAAATTAATCCTGGTAGCTCCCACATGGGCACGCCAACCGTGGTTCACCACGCTGCTAGAACTCTCTCTAGTTCCACACCAAAAGTTACGACTTACTCCATCCCTGCTAATGCAGAACCATGGAGACATCCGACATCCAGACCCAAATCAACTGAATTTGGCCATCTGGCTCCTGAAGTCTTAGAGTTTGGTTATCTTAACCTACTACCAGACTGTATGAACATCATTAAAGAGGCCAGGAGGATTACTACCAGAGGTTGTTACGCTGCTAAATGGAAGGGATTTGCCATTTATTGCAACAATAATAAAATTGATCCCCTGGATGCTTCCATCCAGAATATAATTTGCTACCTCTTACATTTACAAAGATGTCACTTGGCATATTCATCCATACGCCTGCACCTTGCAGTAATTGCAGCATATTTACAAAATAGACAACATCTGTCCCTTTTTCGAGTTCCTGCAATTAAAGCATTTATGGAAGGATTGAAAAGAATCATCCCTCCCAGGTTGCCACCTTCTCCAGTGCGGAACCTCAACGTTGTTCTTACAAGACTCATGGGACCCCCTTTTGAGCCTTTACATAAATGTGAACTGCAATTCCTCATGTGGAAAACAGCTTTCTTTATTGCTATTACCTCTCTCAGAAGAGTAAGTGAGATACAAGCTTTCACAATACAAGAACCATTCTTACAACTACATAGTAACAAAGTGGTTTTAAGAACTAATCCAAAATTTCCTCCAAAAGTCATTACTCCTTTTCATTTAAACCAATCGGTAGAGTTACCTGTGTTTTTCCAAAGCTCTGACTCTGTAGCAGAGAGAGCTCTACACACACTAGACGTTAAAAGAGCTCTTCTCTATTATATTGATAGGACCAAATCTTTTCGTAAAACCAAGCAATTGTTTGTATCTTTCTCTCCACCAAATAAAGGCAGCCCCATCTATAAAGCTGGGATTGCAAGGTGGATTGTAAAATTTATAAAAATATGTTATCAAAAAGCAAAACGTACATTAACAGTTCCTCCTAGAGCGCACTCCACACGCAAACTAGGAGCCTCTATGGCTTTCTTAGGGAACATCCCCCTCAAAGACATCTGCAAAGCAGCAACATGGTCTACAACACACACCTTCACTAAACACTACTGTGTTGATCTGCAAGCCAAGCAGCAAGCTGCAGTAGGCCAGGCTGTACTTAAAACTCTCTTTCAAACTACTGCAACAGATACAGGTGACCACCGCTAGGGGAGACACTGCTGCACAATCTATGCTAAATGTAGTATCGGCAGCTCATATGCCTCGAACGGAAAATGCTACTTACCAGTATGCATCTGTTCTTGGCATTTAGAGCTGCAGATTGCTACACGCCCTCCCGCCTCCCCGGGACCTGTTTCTGTTCCAGTTTTATCTTACTTAGATGCACACACATGCACATCCTTTTTTCTTTACTTCTACTAACTCCATCATTTCCCATCATGGCGAAAAACAATCTAAGGATGGAGCCGATGCCCATGCGCACTGTCGTCCAAGGGAGGAGTCACCTATCTCGTGACTACAAAGACTTCTTCCAAGACTACAACAACATGCAATCATCCGAGCCCAACACCAGGTGGCGATCTAACGCTAAGTGTAGCAATCTGCAGCTCTACATGCCAAGAACAGATGCATACTGGTAAGTAGCATTTTCCTTCTCAGCCAAAATAGTCCAGGTACACCTATAAACTATAAGAAAATGAAGGACAGTTGAACAGACCACCAAAAAAACCCAAATCGACAGTGTGAGAGGCACACACATTGATAAGGCTACCTGAAAAAGTAGGCGACAACTTTCTTCATAAAGCCACCCGTCGACGACAGGGATTCACAAATCTGGGAAAACACCACAAAAGCTTGTAATTTAAACAAACCTCAACCAACAAAGCCAAAATGTTCAAAGCTAGAAAGAAATTCAAAGACATATAAAATTGTGGCTGCAGCAACTAGCCGGCATAACATCACTGTAACGTGCTATCTCAGAATGCACATCGGCAAAACATACGAACTCCAATAGCCGACTGCTTATGAGAAAACGCTGAGTAGCCCAGACGGGAACAATTAAAGTGGTAACCTGCCCAGTAGCGTAGCTAGGTGGTGGGAAGCAGTCCGCTCTGAGCGGCGTTGATTTTAGGGGCAATAGGAGTTGTGTCTGTCGACTAACACTATCCCCCCGGCCCCAAGAACAAGACGTCCGTCTGTTGCCGCCACCCCCCCCTCCCATGCTCTTACTTGCACCCGGGCATCAAACTTAGCTAGCTATGCCACTGAGCCTGCCTGGAAAGAATGCTGCTCGTGGGCTGCCAAAGGTTAGAACTCAACGGAGGATAGATCTACATGAAAAATTGTATAAAACGGAATGCTGCAACAAGGAGATGCAAGGGTCAGCCAAGGTATGAGACCCAAAGGTGTGCCGACTAATGTTCCCTCTAATTTTTGTCATCTGTGTGCGGCAGAGTAAGGTCTCTGTGCGCTGCAGCCAAGGCTATGTGCGCCAACAACCCAACCACGCTTGTAGACCAGGGCTTTAAGCGAGATGAAAAAACTGGGTGTCTCTCAAAGGGGTGTGGCTGATGCAATTAAGGGAGCGCTTAAAAGCAATTAAGCTAAAAATCTGAGCTTAGCATAGCGTGCCACCCGACTGATATTTTGCTTCTTCTGTCATTGCATCCAGATATTTAATACAAGTAACATTACACCTAAAAAAAGCCAGGACTATTAGCGTTGTCAATGGTTGTTTGTGGCATAAAGTTGTATATAATATTGAAAATGCTTCTCTTGTGGTAGAGGTTGTGGCTTAATCGAGCTGCCGACTTAGGAGTTGGGGTTTGAGTCTGTGGTCAGATTAACATCCTGTGATTCTATGCAAATCAATTAACCTCCCCATGAATGCAAATAATTAAATAAATCATGTAAATTGCTCCAATACCTTTGGGTTGAGTTAGCACTATATAAAACTTGCTGCATTTCTTTTCTAAATGCATGGCTAATAGTTTGCCTTTTGAAAGAATTCATGTTAAATGCAGCCCATGATGGATTCTGTGATCAGGTGAGCAACTAGACACAAACTTCAGGGGGGGTCTAACACTCCCAGCCAAGGCCGGCTCTAACACTGGTCACACACTGTGCAACAGTAGCACACCCTCCCCCATTTCCTCCTACTCCATGAATTCCCTCACCAACAATGCACCTCATCTCTCTATAACACCTTTCTGATAAACATTTCATTTTTTAATAGCGTTACTCCTAGTTTACTCCCACTCAGTTCTGTGATCTGCATGGTACGTGTTTTTTGTAGCAGGCACATTAACACTCTGCGCTGTGTGGGTCCACTGAGAGGGCGAGAGCCGCTTCGGGGAGGTCCCTCGCTGAACACAACACATGGGCTAGCATGTGACGATAGTTGCACAATAAGTGCCCAGGGACAAACCCTAAACTCTGCCCTGCCAGCAGAGCTTTGCCACTCTACGTTTCAACAAAGACTCTGCCTACCTCTGCGTAGCGGAGTTTAGCAATGTCTACCCCTTTTCTATGCCTACGATATTTTGAATGTATTGTACATGGACGACTAGAGAGAGCACCCAGATTGTAGAACCAATATACACTGCGTGGTTTTCAGAAGGACACAGCAGAGCTGCAATGAACGCATTTAGCTGCAGGGTGAGTGACTAAGCAGAGATTACTTCATGTCTCTGAAGTCCTACCTGTTTCTGAGTAGCCAGTAGGCTGCTGTCTGGCTAGCAGTGTGCCAGCTCAGCTGCCAGGGCTAATTTTCCTATCATGTATTATTTATACAGCTGTGAGTAGCTGATTGAGAAGCTGCTTGTGTGGAAGGATCGAGGGAGGGTGTTTATGAGAACATAGTCGACCCCTGTCAACCACTGACCACCCTGTCGCCTGGAACCTCATGATCTAGTAAACTAATGAGGCACCAGCAAGGGGTTATTCTGCACAGCATCACGGTGTGCTGAAGGGGTTAACTTGTGTTTGGTCTTGAAGTAGCCATGCATTACAGGTTTAAAATGGTGTGAAAACAGTGCCGCTTACCATAAAGCCACCTTATTCCTCCTCCACCACCCCCAGGGACTAATGTACTTGCGGGGGGTACTCCATCAAAGTCTCCTTGTGTGCTGGAGGGGTTAACTCTTACACTAAGGGTCTGAGAAAGCAGTGCTTTGCAACAATGGTCTCTATTAACCACAGACCATCTTATCACCAGGCCCCCTGGTATTCTAATAACTATTCATGCACCGGCTACAGTTTCCCCAGCCCCTCTGACATGTGCACTGTCATAAGAGTAGGAGCATTGAAGGCTTGTTTATGTGGAACTATGTGCCAACCATCATAAAGCACTAATCGCCAGCTGCCCCCAGAGTCTTAATGAACTATATAAATGTTATAAACTGTTTTGTAACACGCTCAATTACTACCGGAGTATCCTGGCACGGTATACCGCTGGGGAACCCGTCCTGGCTTTCCCTGTGGGATGGTCCCTACTGGGAGTCCCCACGGTGAAGCCAGGCATCCCCGGCGTTGATGGGGCCGTTGTGGAGATTAGGCAAGCTAATGCCCAGAGTTGCCGAGTGGGACCCCTGGTTAGAGTAGGCACCGAGGTGAGAATTATCGAGTCCGCTGACCCTGGTCCACGACCCTGCCGCGTCGGGAATTGAACCCTGGTCCCGGGCCGACTCCTGCTTCCGGGTCTGCCGCCTCTAACCAGTGAGCCACACCACTCCACAAGTGTTGCTCAAATGATGCAAGTCTAGACTCACTGTGCTGCTGTCGGGGATAAATGTTGTCAGGTAGGGAGAGGAATATGGCAGTGCACTGCACACTTGTGTGGAAATAGATGGGGTGTTTGTGTGGAAACTAGTCCCCTAGCCTTGTGCGGCCCGTGCCTCACCCTGCTGTGCAGAGTTTAGCTGCTATGCGGAGGTTAGCAGCTGTTCTAAAAGAACCAGGGCGCCAGTCATGCTCTGCAGACTTTTTGAGAAACAGGTAGTGAAAACTAGGGCTCCGGTATTGGGTTAGTCTTGCATCGCTCTAGTTTGAAAGGGTTAGCTGCTGCGCAGGGTCTAGCTTTTGTGCAGGGTTTAGCTGCTGTCCTAAAGAGAGAAGGGCACTAGTTGTGCTTGGTGGACTTGTGGAAAAACAGGTGGTGAAAACTAGTGCTCGGTCTTGCACTGTACCTCTCTCGCTCTGTTGTGCAGAGGTGAGCTGCTGTGCAGGTTTTAGCTGCTGTGCTAATGGGACCAGGTTGCTAATAGCGCTCTGTAGGCTAGTGTGGAAACAGAGGTAGTGGAAAGTAGTGCTCCGGCCTTTCGCTGCACCTGCCCCACTCTGCTATGTAGTGCATGGGATAGCTGCTGTGCAGGAGTTAGCTGCTATGCTAAGGAGGCCAGTGCACCAATCATGCTCTGCAGACTTGTGTGGAAACAGAGATAGTGAAAACTAGCACTCAGCCTTGTACTCCACCTACGCAGGAGTTAATTGCTGTGCTATGGGGACCAGGCCGCTAGTCGTGCTCACAGACGTGCGTGGAAATAAGGAAGGAGTCCTTGTGTGTCAAAAGAGAGGCGCCCAATAACCAACCACTGACCTCCTTATCCCAGCCCTTCCAGTGAACTAGAGTTGCACCTACATGTTGTGCTACCAAAGGGGTTAACGATTGAAGCGCATTTAGTCCTATGGGCGTTGCAGCAAGTTAAAAAGCATAACGGTGTTTCAGGATCCAGGATCATCTGAAAGAACACGGTCATGCTTTTAAACTTGCTGCATTTCTTTTCTTAATGCAGCGCAACTGCGGGGCTGATGGTAGGCCTTTTTATAGCATTTATGTTAATCACAGAGCCCATCAGGGGCTGCATTTAAAATAAATGCTTTCAAAAGGCAAACAATCAGCCCCACAGCAGCGCTCCATTTAGAAAAGGAAAGCAGCACATTTAAAAGCGCGAACATGTGCTTTCAGATGCTTGTTTGTAGACTTGCTGCATTTAGTTCACTGAAATGGGATCTCGAGTTGACAGTGTGGGTGCATAATGGTAAAGCACCGAGACGAAAATTGACGTACAAGGTTTTTGTCAGTCCGGGTTCAATTGAACCATATACTCCTATAATAAAACATATTTTACTGAAAATAATGGTTGTATGTCTAAACAACTACTGCCTAAACCACGACTTCCTTAACCACGAAAGTCTAACCACGAGATATTCTTAACCACTACCTTTTTTAACACGACTTCCTAAACCACGAAATGAAACATCTCGTGTTTGGCCAGTAGATGGCGCTATTGTAATTAGAATACTTCTTGCGTGAACCATTCATAAAAAATAAACGGATCTAAATCTACTATATTATTTTTCTTCAACAACGCATACCATTAGCACTTTTTTTTTATTTTTCCTTTTTTTGGGGGGGGAGACCCCCCCACACATCCCTCCCTAATGTTCCTTTAATTCTGAGGAGTGACGTTATACAGGAGCGGAGGGTAGTGGAGAGACTCGTGGTTTAGGGAAGTCGTGCTTAAGGAAAGTCGTGGTTTTTGAAAGTCGTGGTTCCCGCCTCGTTGTTCAGGTTATGCGTTATAAAATCATCGTTGTTAAGGATGTTTCCCAAAAATAATATCTGAATTGAAACACAGCCAAAAGTAATGTTTGTGACGTCGGAGCATCAAGAAATACACCATGAATATCAAGACAACTAAACAAAAGTGAACAATCCATCTAGAACTGCTCAGACTAGTTCTTCATGCAGCAACATGCTTCGTTTCAGAACCCAAGAAATGTGATCACATCACTCCTATTCTACGTTTCCTTCAATGGCTTTCTACAGAGGCAAGATCCCAATTTAAAACAGCCCGCATCACGCACAAAGCTCTACACTCCTCTCCACCCTTACATCTAACTGATTATCTAAAAATGTCAGGCGCTAATCAGTTCTCTAAAAGTGCGCTGCCCCTACTTCTTGAGCCATCCCCCCCCCCTTTAAGAGAAAATGTTATATGTCCCAATCCTGTTATGGTAGTGCCTTCAGATTCTGGAACTTCCTCCCCAGAACATCCGCATGACCTCATTTTACGTGGCCTTCAAAGGGACCACAAAACTCTCTTGCCACTTTTGGTTAACTTCCCATACTTTCATACCTCAGCCATCCCCTGCTCTATTTATTGATGAACGTTACATGATACAGTGTTGGTTGATATTGGCTGGTCTTCACTCTACGTTTGTGTTACATACTAAGTGCTGAATCTATTTTACAGCGCTCTAATGCTCACAGGCCTAATAAGCACTATATAAAATCAGAAAACGTAAGAAATAAACATTATATTGTATCACATTCAGTTGATTAGTGCTTAAGAGTGAAAAGAAGAGTTTTACTAGTTCAGCAGTTACATTACCCTCTTCGGCTCTTGCATAACCAGATTTTTAAGTCAAGATGCAAACATGTGCCGGCATTACTGAATCAAGCAGAGATCTCCCGTCTTGCCTCCTTTAAGTGGTTTTTAGCACTCAGATACCCTCTGCATTTTCATCTAATCTAGATCAGGCTGGGCGATACATTCGTATAACTAGCCCGCACTGATTGACAAATTAAGGAACTCTTCCGGAAGGAACGTGAAGCATTGCTGCCTCGTAACTCCTGCGATTGGTGAGGAAAAAAAGAGCCACCCCAGAAGTGACTGCCACTGCACACCCAGAAGTGATTGACACACTGTACGTGGAAGGAAGGGTCCCTTACATCGGTGTGATGAGAGTATAACTCTGATTAGATAAAGAATCAATTTGCGTCCCTAGCAATGACGCGCGTCACTTGACTTATATGTCAGGTCACGGTAACTATTTATGTATGCTCCATGAGCCTACGTTCCTCCCAGAGCCACAACTAGAGTCAAATTTCAGGGGGGGTCGGGGTGTTGGGTGGAGGGGTGGTGGGGGGGCTGATTCTACAAGCAAAAGGCAGAGTGGCGCTGCAGGGGCTCTAAGCAAGGGGGGCATCAAAGGCTCATTAACAAGCAGAAGGTCTTTAAAAGACCTGTGAAGTGCTCGGGTCGGCTGTTTGTGTGCCTGGGAAGCTGTCTCATCCCGGGCTGCCACACATGACTGGGGGGGTTGGAGCGCGCCAGTGTGAGGTCGGTTTTGTGTGACTGTTCCGCGATGTGCTGTGTGCGCGCGCTTCACACACAGCACTGCGCGCTCGGGAGAACAGAGGTGCGTGGCCGCCCAGGCGTGCACCTTCCTGGGAACAGTGGTGCCGACCATCCAGGAGATACCGTGGCACGTGAGGAGCCTAAAGAAATATATGCGCATAAGAGATGACATGCACTGCTAGGGACGTAGGGAATTACAAAGAGAAACTGGGAAGTCCTCAATCTACCCAGAAGAAAGAGCCAGAACAAGCATTTGCAATGCACTAGATCTCACATTTACTAGAGTTTAAGCTACTGGCATTGTAAATGATAATGCCTTTGATTTATGTTTAAAAACCAACACATAAACAAAAGGCATTGTCATTTACAATGCCAATAGCTCAAGCTCTCACAAATGCGGGCCTTATTGCATTGCAAATGCTTGTTTTTGTTTATATGTCAGTGCCTTGCAATCTTTTCTGGAGGAGCCTTCGAAATACATGTCCTGTTCTTTATTTGCACTGGGCTGGTAGTTAGGTGCGCAAAATGATTCTATACTGACGAGCATTCTGCAATTATTAATTTTTACGCAGACTGTATCTTTCGATCTAAATAGTATATGCACTACTTTTCAACTGAAAGTTGTTGTTTTTTAATGACCTAAGTATAGCCCAGTTCTTCTGAAACCGATCAACTGACAGTTTTTTGTCTGAGAGGCAGCAATTATTTTCGGAATTATAAGTTCCTCTGCTCTTTGACCGAAAGAAAGCCAGTGGAGCGTCTAATTGATTGTTACCAACGGAAACTCAGACTCTTCCTGGAGATAAGTGCTAAGGAACAAAAGACAGACACTTCTGGACAAAATAATTCCAGCCTGCTGAGAGCAGAGTTTCCAAATTCAGCATTGCTTGCTAGCTGCTGGCATCTGGCATTAAAATACAGAGAAGTGGCCGAGTTGTGAAAGCAGCGCCCTGCCATTGGTGCTAGCAAAACGAGCGCCGTTGCAAGAAAGCATGTCGTGCCTACAGTAGGGGAAGCTCATTAAAGAAAATAGTGCTCAAACGCTGTAAATAACACATACCGTGTAACAACGGAAGTAAAAGGGCCAGTCCTCATGGGAGGTTACAAATGAAGACAAAGTGGTAATAAGGAGGGACCAACAAGCCTATTAATTAATCATAAGCCAGAATTTACCAAGGACAATGACACAAGCCAATTAAAAATATGGGCGGAGCTTCAAGTCCATACCTAAATAAAGCCTGCCTCGCAGAGCAGCGCATGCGCTGCCCATGCTTGACCTAAAAATTGATAACTAAAACGACGACAAACATCCCTTCCACAGCATGACAGTGTTGATAAAAAGGAGTAATCCCATAGCGAAAGAAAGAGATGAACATAACGGAGTAATTGTTGCTTAATGTAAAATGAACAAAAAGATTAGCGTAAAGAAGAATTTCGAATGCAATCTTCAAACAAAAAGAATGTGACAAAAGTGAACAAAGAGGAAATCACATCATCGAATTAACCATAAATCAATGTAGGACAGCAAAATTATGTAATAAATGAGCGATATAACAGTGTTCAATGATAAGTAGAATTAATTACAAAGGGAGACTCAAATTATGAATTAACGACTTCCCCAGAGTCAAATGACAAAAGATACGTGAAATCACAGTCCTTGTGGAAAAGACCCAACATCATTATCTAAAGGTAGATCGTGTCTGAATTGTTGATATTAGGGCCTGTGGAGCAGACTGTAGATGATCAATTCATCTGTATTCCAATGTCATGAGAGTTCAGGAAATGTTAGTGGCTTTGGTGCCCTTCTGTACTTGTTCGATTACTTGCCATTTGATATCTTGCGCATTGTGGCCCATTGGTAGATAATGTTCAATTAGCAGAGCAGTCGTAGTTCCACAGCGTACTCTACTCTTTTATTGAAGAATCCTGCAGCGAATCCGTTGAGTGGTCATTCCAACATAAATGTTGCTGCTTACCACAGGGGCACAAAGTGAAATAGATCACGTTTGAAGAATTACTGTTCGTATGACAGGGTAGTATGACATTTGTCTTTTGGGATCTGGTTAAGTCAAAATTTGAGTCTCCCTTTGAATGTAATTGTACTTATTGTACATGGTTGCGAATTGTTATGTTGCTCATTTATTACATAATTTTGGCATCTTGTTTTACATTGATTGTTGGTTACACTGATTATGTGATACCCTTTTTTTCCCCCTTTTGTCTTTTTCTTTCAACGTTTTGTTTGAATTGTTTTTTACGCAAATATGTTTGTACATTATTTAGCATTAAGCAGCAATTATTCTGATATGCTTTTGTCTTTTCCTTTCACTACACAATTACTCCTTTTTTATAGACCCTGTTGTGCTCCGTTAGGTATGTTTATGTCATTATTTCAGTTATCCTTTTCCTGGCTCTTTCTTATGTTAATAGTTTTGTAAGCGCGACAGCTACCCCAGCAAAGAGGCGTCCCGGCGCTGGTAGATCAAAAGGTACTGAACAGTTAGTAGCTGGCCAAGCTAGGTCGTACGATGATGAAGAAAACAGGAAGGTTTTGATGGCTTTCCGGAAGGCAAGCAAGTTCTCCATTCCACGGATGCCAGCCGGCAGGGAGTTCCAGAGCTTGGCCGCCAGCACCCGGAAGGAGCGACCACCCATGCGACAGTGTTTGGTCCGAGGTACAATCACTTGATGTTGTCCTAGTGAACGCAGACTACGCTGGGGCTCATACGGAGTCAAAAGAGGACGCAGGAGATCTGGGCTCCCGGATTTAAGAATCTTGAACGCCAGACAGAGAGCTTTAAACTGAATTTGAGAATTGATCGGAAGCCAGCGCAGCTTTCTGATCGTAGCTCTGGCCGAGCACCTGCGAGGAAGTCCTACCAAGGTCCTCGCTGCCGAGTTCTGGACTCTCTGAAATCGCGCTATCTCGGCTTTATTTGCGCCCAGAAACAGCACACTGGCGTAGTCCAGGCGTGATAGAATGGTAGCTTGGACAATGAGCTGACGCACTTTAGAGTAAAAAAACTTCAGAATGGGATTAAGGCCTCTTAACAAACCCACACAAGTAGCTGCCACTCTCTTGGAGTGGGTCTGAAAGCTAAGCGAGGAGTCCATCCAAACTCCCAAGTTTTTGACTAGTGACTTAGACGCTGGCATAGTGCCCAGTGAGGTCGGCCACCAGTGCTCATTCCAGAGGGCGTTGTTCTTCCCCACAAGCAGAACCTCTGTCTTGCCTGCATTAAGCTGCAGGCAATAATCAGTCATCCATTGAGCTACTGCAGCCATCCCGTCTCTAAATCTCGTGGACGATGTCGATGGCCCTTCAGCAAGAGTGATGACCAGCTGAGTATCATCAGCATATGATACCAACGTAAGGTCCCACTCTTTAGCCACTGCCGCAAGCGACTGAACATAGAGATTAAATAGAGACGGGCTGAGTGCCGAGCCCTGAGGGACTCCCTGACCGATGTAATGGGGCTGAGAAAGGTGCGGGGGTGCCGATACCCGGAAGGATCTGTCTTTCAAAAATGATCGAAACCATTCTAAAGCGAGTCCAGTAATCCCTACTGTCTCCAGACGGTATAACAAGATGTCATGCGACACCGTGTCAAAGGCAGCGCTAAGATCTAATAAAATCAGCGCTGCACTCTGACCGGCGTCAAGAATCGTCCAGAGATGTTCGGTCGTAGCCAGCAGGGCAGATTCGGTGCTGTGACCCAGCCTGAACTCATTTTGAGATGGATCCAGGATGCTATTAAGATGCATGAATTGAGATAACACATTATTTACGTGGGCCTCAGCAATCTTGGCCACCCATGGGAATAGGGAAATTGGTCTAAAGTTTTCTGGTTTTGACGGATCCAGGGTGGGCTTCTTGATGATAGGAGATACCCATGCCTGTTTCCGGGCCGTAGTAACACTGGCCATGGAAAAGGACAGGTTAAGTATGAAGCCCAAAGGCTGCTGGAAAAACGTCAGGGACTCAACAAATTGTGCCGGCCTCATAGGGTCCGACGGAGATCCAGATTTAACTTTCCTACAGAGTTTGACTAGTTCTACATTCGTGATCTCTGGTATGGTTGTTAGGGTAGCACCATCAACTTTGGTATTGGTGGAAGAGTGCATGTCTGGGGAAAGCTGCGGGAATGACCTATACATTTTTTGCACCTTTTCTACGAAAAAAGTAGCAAGGTCTTCACACTGCCGTGCGGAAGTTATGCTAGATGCAGTAGTTCTGTTACTCTGGAGTTCCTGAACGAGTTTAAAGATACATTTGGTGGGGTTAGAACTAGCTTTGATTTCCTCCGCATAAAATGTGGCACGCGCGGAGCAGATCGCTTTATGATAAAGCTTTAATTTAGCTAAATAGGTCACTTTGTCCCTATCTTTATACTCCCTTCTCCATGCCCGCTCTGCTCTCTTGCATTCCTTCCTCATGGATCTCAGGACGTCATTATACCAAGGGTTGGAGGAAGATCTACGCCCCTTGGTCCATTTAGCCGGAATAAGGGCGTCCAATCCCCCCACAATCCAGTTGTGGAAGGTAGTGTATACTATGTCAGGGTCCGCCATGTCCCCACAGGGAAACATCCCTAAGGAGGTATGTAGGTCCTTTAATTTAAGTTTATGCCATGGCCTCTTAAAGACCCGGTTCACCCCTTCCACCTTAAACGGCTCAGTGACCTCCACATTGGCTTTAACTAAATAATGATCCGTCCACCCCATAGGTTTGGGCACATCGGTGTTAACTACTGTGATATTGGAGAACAGTGGATCCAATATATGTCCTGCCGAATGCGTAGCGACCTGAATTAATGAGTCTAGCTGTAAGGCCACTAGATCCGCCAGCAGATTCCTGATGGTCGGATCGTGATTCTGGTCAAAATGGATATTTAGATCTCCTAGGATCGTGAAGTTAGCCGAGCCCACTACCAAGGAACTAGCCACCTCTAGCATGGACTCAATAAACTTAGAGGCAGGTCCCGAGGGACGATAAATGTATAGTCCTGACAATGTAAAATGCGGGATAATTACAATCCTAAATCGGGCACATTCACAGCCCCAAATAACTTCCTTAATAAAGGATTGTTCTTTATGAATAACCGCTATACCGCCACCCCTTGAGTCCCTGTTTACTGACTTGATCAGATAACCTTCTGGGAGAGTAAGATTAGGTAAACTAATCATATCATCACGCATCCAGGTTTCACACAGGAAGAAAACATCAGGGGATTCCTCCACAATAAGTGTCTGTATTTCTAAATAATGCTTAGCAAGCGATCTTACATTTAGTTGGAGGACAGTGAACTGCACTAGTTTTCCCGACCCCGGAATTTGTCCCACCAAGCTGGGCCTGGATGCCGTGAAATAGCAAGTCTCGCACTGCAAACCTGATTCGCCTAATTGACCCGACGAATTCCCGCAGTTCGGGCCACCTGGGTTCAGTGTTAACAATGTCTCTTTGTCATAGACACGGGGCTCCCGCAGACCCTGACCAGGGGTACTGGCGAGAGGCGATGTCGTGGCGATGACGGGCGCAGACGGGCTTGCCTTTGGCGCGCCCGCCAGCTGCGCCGTCGGGGAATGATGATCATTCATATGAGCTGAGGAGGGCGTGAGGCAGCCAGCAACTAGAGCGCTACCCCTGCCTTCCCCCCAAGATGGCGTCCACCCCTCTCTCGCACCAGCACCTGATCGGCTGTGCTGGGGTGGGTTCAAGGAAGAGGTAGGGACAGTATCAAAGTGCAAATTTTAAATTTTTAAAGGCAGCTAACAAACTACACACAATTTAAAAGAGAGATCAATCGTGTAACAATGCTAAATTATTAAAAAGATGCGCAATTTAAAGGGAAGATTCCTCCTAGCCTAGCAACCCCCGGCTTTCCGCCTCAGGGGTGTTCAGCACACTTAATCTGTGCGGCCGCGTTCCTTCGCGGCTTAAGTATTCCGGGAAGGCGGGAGGCAGCCAGCAACTAGAGCGCTACCCCTGCTTTCCCCCCAAGATGGCGTCCACCCCTCTCTCGTACCAGCACCTGATCGGCTGTGCGGGGAGTGGGTTCAAGGAAGAGGTAGGGACAGTATCAAAATGCAAATTTACAATTTTTAAAGGCAGCTAACAAACTACACACAATTTAAAAGAGAGATCAATCGTGTAACAACGCTAAAATTATTTAAAAAGATGCGCAATTTAAATGGAAGATTCCTCCTAGCCTAGCAACCCCCGGCTTTCCGCCTCAGGGGTGTTCAGCACACTTAATCAGGGAAGGTTGAGGACTTCCCTTCCCAGCTTCCGTTTGTAATTACCTATGTCCCTAGCAGTACATGCCGTCTCACACACAAGTATGTTTCTTTAGGCCTCTCCCAGGCCGCAATACCTCCTGGACAGTCGGCACCTACTTGGTTTTATGCCCTGGCCGACATTTGCATCCCTTTGTTACAGTGACCCTGTTTACAATTTATATGTACAATTACCCTCCGTTGAATTTCAATGTCTCAGGGCCCGCGAGCAGCATGCTTCCCAGGCAGGCTACCTCTTTAATCGCTCCTGTCCGTTATACTCCATGTTTTCATACGCGGTCTGCTATTGGAGTTCCATCTGTTTTGCCAGTGGGCATCCTGAGCCGGCATTTTACAGTGATGTTAGGCCTGCTAGCTGTTGCAGTCATTTTTGGAAAAGTTATGAATCATTCTTACTTTTCAACATTTTGGCTGTGTTTATTGCGTTTCATTTAATTTACTCGCTTTAGTGGTGCTTTCCAAGATTTGTGAATCCCTGTCCACGACCGGTGACCTTATGTAGTAATTCTCTGCTTACATTATCTCAGGTAGCCTTATCAATGTGTCTACCTCTCAGACTAACAGTCTGGGTTTTCTAGGTGGCATGCTCAATCATCCTTCATTTTTCTAATCTCTATAGGTGTAGCTGGTCTTTCTTGGCCAAGAAATATATATTTCATTGTTTAAACAACTTTGGTGCTTATTTAGCTATAGCTTTCTGGAGAGCCTGGCAGTATTTTGATTCTTCTCTTTTATGTTTTCTTTTTACACTTTTGGTGATGTGTTTTTCTTTTCTTATTTTTTTTTGGTTGCTTTCTCTTAAATGATAATGACGACCCTGGTCAAGTTACCATAGCACATAACAAGGAAATAAGCAAACCTGAAGGTGCCTTGCGCTTGTCTTAAAAGCTGTTGCAGGAAAGCATGTTGTGTCTGCAGTATGACAAAATAATTAAAGAAAATAGTGCTCACAGACTAAATAAACATACCGTGTAACCACACAAGTAAAAAGTCCAGTCCTCATGGGAGGTTACAAATGCAGACAAGGCATTACTAAGGCGGGACTAACAAGCCTATTAACGAATCAGAAGCCACCATTTAGAAAGGACAGTAAAAGGAGCCAATTGAAAAGATGGGCAGAGAGTGGGCAAAGATTCAAGTCCATACCTGAATACAGCATGCCTCTTAGAGCAGCTCATGCACTGCCCAGGCTCAACCTAGCAATCCACCTTTAAGTGCCAGGCCAGGTCCTCTTTGAACCAGAACACAAGCAACCCAGGGCCTATTTCGCTCTTCTTAGAGCTCATCAGCTGGGTATTTCTTGGCTCCTCTGGTACAGTGTTCATTGGACCCACATCTGGGTATACCTGTCCCACTTTGGGCGACACACTCAAGTATACAAAGAGTGATGGATGGAGTCCCTGAATTAATCACAGCCACTGATAATTCCTCGGGCTGCATCCCAGTCCATTGTTATTTTGCACACAATGCTGCCTCGGTTTGGAGGTGGGAGGTATGCGTGCACGCTGCAGTACACAGGCTACAATCTCAACAGTTTGGGTGGACTGCACCCTGCCAAGGTAGCTCATCAGGTTAAGATACCTGCTTTGGAGACCCGTGTGCTCATTGCACAGTATAGGCTGCAATCCTAGACAGGAGTTCCCCTTTTACACAAGCACTTCTACCCTTTTCTGAGGGCACACTGGCTGCAGAAATTGCCAGTTAATGAATGTTTCCATCTATCCCTTCCAAAAAGGTCAATGTGTTTCAAATGACCAAAGCTTGTTTTTGTTTACCCCACAATGACCTCTGCTGGAACATTCAAAGGTTACTGGAGGGGGAGAAGTGAGGCTGGGGTGACTGGGTGGCAATCATTAACTGCCCTCAAAAGACTGCTGCCAGGAGAGACATCCTGTGTTTGACTAAGCCTCTCTTCCCTGTGTGTACTGAGACATCCATCCTGTGACTGTCCCAGAAGAGACCCCTGGGTAACCGACAGCACAAACAGAGTCACCACTGTGACTACCACCTACAAGAGACTCCCACCAGTGGAGAGACATCCAGCCTGTGCTGTCCACGAAGAGTCCCCTCCTTCAAGAGAGAAGACAGACTAAGTCCAAGCTGTGACTGCCACCTACGAGAGGCTCCCACCATTGGAGAAGGCTGAGGGACATCCAGCCTGGGACTGTCCCGGAAGAGACCCCTGGCCAACAGACAGAACAAATAGTCCACACTGTGCCTACAAGAGACTGCCGCTACTAGAGAAGGCAGAGGAATTTCCAGTCTGTGATTGTCCCAGAAGAGACCCCTCAGTAAAAGAGAAGACAGACTGGGTCCAGACTGTGACTGCCGCCTACGAGACTTCCACAACCAGAGAAGGCAGAGGAATTTCCAGTCTGTGATTGTAAGTGACCTCTCAGCAAGAGAGCGGACAGACGGAGTCCAAATTGTGACTGCCTCTTACGAGAGACTGCCGCCATTAGAGAGGGCACATGAACTTCCAGTCTAAATGTGCCAGAAGAGACCGCTCAGCAAAAGAGCGGACAGGCGGAGTCACGACTGTGACTACCACCTACAAGAGACTGCAGGCATTAGAGAACACCTTCCAGTTTGTGACAGCAAAAAAATCAGACCCCTTGTGGGAAAGAGAGTAGCGTGCCCACTCTGTTCCTAAGGATTACAGCTGGTGTCCATACTCCTCCGCTAACCTCAACTCAAACCCAGAGCAACCAGTTCGCTAGAATTAATTCTATGGGAAATATAAATACTTCTAATTTTGAAAACGAAATTGTACTTTTTAGAATCTGAAGTAAAAAAACACCGTAAAAAAGCTAAAAAAAAAACAGCATAAGGGAATATGCATGCAAAGAGCTCCTTCAGACTGAAAATAATCTATTAGGGTCCATTCACTCAGCACCCATAAACTAACAGGTGTCACCGCTCTCACGTAGCCAGTATAATTATTAAACTCGGTGGGTTTTTTCTTTATTTGGCGGTTCAATGTGGCAAAAGGCCGAAGTAGTGGATGTTGGCATACCTGTAACCCAAGACTGGTAGAAGAGGGCCGGGCGCTGTGCCAGAACCCAATCTTCATGTGAACAAGATGACGCCTCAAAGCAGCTGGACGCGTTCACTCGGGATGAGGGAGGGGTTGTGGGAGGGGTGAGGGGGGTTGTGAGAGACACAGGGAGGCGTGTTTTAAATTCGCATAATGTGAAGCGTTTTTTAATTAAAGAAAAAGAAACTCTCTGTAATGGCAAACTACTTGTCTCCTGCCCCCGCTCCACTAATTTAAATTAAACAACAACAAAAAACCCGCATCCGCCTGTGTTTAGGGATCGCAGGGAACAAAATAATATGTGCAGCCGCCTTTAATCCAACTGAGGCGTGCCGCGCCGTATGTGCTGTGCTGGTTAAACCATTTTTTAAAAAGTGTTTTCTGCCTGCAACACCATGAGCAGTGCTGGTTAAACACATTTTTAAAAAGCGTTTTCTGCCTGCAACAGAAGGCAGGAGAAAAGCATTTTGTGCTGCCCAATATGTGCCGTGCTAGTTAAATAAAAACGTTTTAAAAGCAGTTGTAGGAAAGCATGTCGTGCAGTGGCGGCTGGTGGATTTTCAAAGTAGTGGGGCGAAACATTTCTACCCAAATATAATGAGCGAGTAAGGCTGAAGTGCAAAAGGGGGATGTGGGGGGTTCTCCCCCTGACAAGAAAACTTAAAAAAAAAAAACAAGCATTAGGAATGCATTAGGGCTCGGGTTTTATTTGAGTTTGAGATAATGGGATTGTAAATGGCAATGTGTTTTAGGCATGTGTTTTGGAGTGGAAGCATATGATGTGTGTTTGAGATATGTGTCTTGTATTGGAATGTTATCAATGGTGGCATGCTGCACGTTAACGCATTATGTTTAAAAGCTGAAGTGCAGCATAGTGCGATAGGTACAATTTTATTTGGTGGATGCGTTATCAATTGGTGTGTGCAGTGATGTGTGGCATTGATGTGTGGTGGATGTGTGTGCCTGTAGGTATTGTGCAGTAATGGCTGTTGGTGTGTGTGTTTGGTGGAAGCGTGTAGTGGTGGCTTGAGGTGTGTGTGACTGGTGTTAGCGTTCAGTAAGAGCTGTTACTGAGTGTGGCTGTGAAGCGTAGAGAGCTGGATGGTAATGCGTGTTGTTGGTGAAAGGGTGCACTGACAGCTGTTGATGAATGTGCCAATTGAAAGAGTGCCTGGTGGACTGTCAGCTGTTAGTGTGTGTGTCTGTTTGGTGAAAGTAGCACTGACATTGTTTGTTGTGTTGGTTTTCTGTGTAGTGGTGAGTGTGTGATGGTGAGTCTGTGGGGGTGAGTCTGTGGGGGTGAGCCTGGGGGTGTGAGTGTGTGGTGGTGAGTGTGTTGTGGTGAGTGGTGACAAGTGTGTGGTGTTGAG
Organism: Lissotriton helveticus; assembly: GCF_964261635.1. Taxonomy (NCBI): domain Eukaryota; kingdom Metazoa; phylum Chordata; class Amphibia; order Caudata; family Salamandridae; genus Lissotriton; species Lissotriton helveticus. Next base: position 1,865,567,142 of record NC_136057.1, read on the forward strand.
AGAGTGAGGTGTGTCGTTTGTGTGTGTGTGGGGTATGTGTGTGTGGTTTGTGTATGGTGTGTGTGTGGTATGTGTGTGTGGTGTATGTGTGTGTGGGGTGTTTCTGTATACTCACACACTGCCCTTACACATTCACAAAATGCTCACCCACACACTCCCAATGTCACCTTGCATAGTCACACACTGTTTATCTTGCACACTCATTCTGCACACTCACACAATGTGCACCCTGCGTCTGTACACACTGTCTCTGCAGTCACTCTGCACTCACTGTCACTTTACAGTCACTCTGCACTCACTGTCACTCTGCACTCACTGTCACTCTGCACTCATTGTCACTCTACAATCACTCTACACTCACTGTTACTCTTGCATTCACTCTGCTCTTACTGTTACTCTGTACTCACTGTGCACTCAGTGTCAATGTGCACTCACTTTGCACTCAGTTACTCTACACTCACTTTGCACTCACTGTCAATTTCACACTCACTGTCACTCTGCAGTCACTGTCACTCTGCACTTACTTTGCACTCACTATCTCTGCACTCACTGTCACTCTGCACTTACTCTGCATTCACTGTTACTCTGCACTCACTCTGCATTCACTATCACTCTGCAGTCACTGTCACTTGCACTCAGTCTGAACTCACTTTGCACTCACTGTATCTGCACTCATTTTGCACTCAGTCATCCTGCATTCACTGTCACGCTACACTCACTTTGCACTCTGCATTCATTGTCACTGTGCACTCACTGTCATTCAGCAGTCACTGTCATTCTGCACTCACTTTGCACTCGCTGTCACTATCACACTCATTCAGCAGTCTCTGTTGCTCGTACACTCACTCTGCACATACTCAGTCTGCATACACTCACTCTGCACTCAGTAAGTCTGCACTCATTCTGCACTCACTGTCACTCTGCACTCACTGTCACTCTGCACTCACTGTCACTCTGCACTCACTCTGCACTCATTGTCACTCTACATGCACTCTGCACTTTGTCACTCTTGCACTTACTCTGTACTCATTGTCACTCTGCACTCACTTTGCACTCACTGTCACTCTTGCAGTCACTCTGCACTCAGTCACTCTTCACTCACTGTCACTCGCACTCACTCTGCACTCACTGTCACTCTACATGCACTCTACACTTTCTGTCACTCTTGCACTTACTCTGTACTCATTGTCACTCTGCACTCACGTTGCACTCACTGTAACTCTTGCAGTCACTCTGCACTCACTGTCACTCTTCACTCACTGTCACTCACACTCACTCTGCACTCACTGTCACTCGCACTCATTCTGCACTCATTGTCACTCTGCTCTCACTGTCACTCTGCACTCACTGTCTCTGTACTCACTCTGCATTCACTGTCACTCTGCACTCACTTTGCACTCACTGTCACTCTGCACTTACTCTTCATTCACTGTTACTCTGCACTTACTCTGCATTCACTATCACTCTGCACTCACTCTGCATTCACTATCACTCTGCAGTCACTGTCACTTGTACTCAGTCTGCAGTTACTGTCACTGTGCACTCACCGTCATTTTGCACTCTTTGTCATTCTGTATTCACTTTGAACTCACTGTAACTCTCACTCACTTTGCACTCACTGTTGCTCTCACACTCACTCTGTACACATTGTCTATGCATTAGGGCTCGTTTTTTGTATGACTGAGATAATGGCATTGTAAATGCCAATGTATTTTAGGCATGTGTTTTGGAGTGGAAACATGTGGTGTGTGTTGGACATATGTGTGATGTATTGGAATGTTATCAATGGTGGCATGCTGCACTTAATGCATTATCTATAAAAGGTAAAGTGCAGCATAGTGCCATAGGTAAAATACTGCACTCACTGTACAGTCACTGTTACTCTGCACTCACTCTACACTTACTGTCACTCTTCACTCACTGTCACTCTGCACTCACTCTGCATTCACTGTAACTGTACACTCATTTTGCATCTACTGTCACTATTGCACTCACTCTGAACTCACTGGCACTCTACATGCACTCTGCACCCTGTGTCACGCTTGCAGTCACTCTGCCCTCTCTGTCACTCTGCACTGACTTTGCACTCACTGTATCTGTACTCATTTTGCACTCACTGTCACCCTGCACTCACTGTCACGCTATATTCACTTTGCACTCAGCATTGTCACTGTGCACTCACTGTCATTCAGCAGTCACTGTCAATCTGCACTCACTTTGCACTCGCTGTCACTCTCACACTCACTTTGCAGTCACTGTTGCTCTCACACTTACTCTGCACACACTCAGTCTGAACACACTTACTCTGCACTCACTGTAACTCTGCACTCATTCTGCACTCACTGTCACACTGCACTCATTGTCACTCTGCACTCACTGTTACTCTTGCAGTCACTCTGCACTCACTGTCACTCTGCACTCACTCTGCACTCACTGTCACTCTTCACTCACTGTCACTCTGCACTCACTGTTACTCGCACCCACTCTGCACTCGCTGTTACTCGCACTCACTCTGCACTCATTGTCACTCTGCACTCACTGTCAATCTGCACTCACTGTTACTCTGCAGTTACTCTGCACTGACTGTTACTCTTGCACTTACTGCACTCTGCACTCACAATCTGCACTCTTCCCTCTGAAACTGCACTCACACTCTTCACTCTGCACTCACACTCTTCACTCTGCACTCACACTCTGAATCTGCACTCTGCACTCACACTCTGCCCTCAGAAACTGCACTCTGTACTCATACTCTGCACTCAGAATCTGCACTCTGCACTCACACTCTACACTCTGAAACTGCACTCTGATTCCGCACTCTGCACTCACAAACTGCACTCACAAACTGCACTCAGAATCTGCACTCAGAATCTGCACTTTGAATCTGCACTCTGATTCTGCACTCTGCACTCTGAAACTGCACTCTGCACTCTGAAACTGCACTCTGCACTCACACTCTGCACTCACACACTCTTCACTCTGCACTCACACTCTGCACTCAAACTCTGCCCTCAGAAACTGCACTCTGTACTCATACTCTGCACTCTGAATCTGCACTCTGCACTCACAATCTGCACTCATACTCTGCACTCTGCACTCACACTCTACACTCTGAAACTGCACTCTGCACTCACAAACTGCACTCAGAATCTGCACTCTGCACTCACAATCTGCACTCACAATCTGCACTTTCAATCTGCACTCTCAATCTGCACTCTCAATCTGCACTCTCAATCTGCACTCTGCACTCTCAATCTGCACTCCGCACTCTCAATCTGCACTCACAATCTGCACTCCGCACTCTGAATTCTGCACTCTGAACTCTGTACTCACATTCTCCGGATGATGCCATCATTGATATCATCAAGGATGTCACTTGATTTGTCATTAGTGATGTCATTAAGGAGGTCATTGACGGAGGGGGGGGGGGGGGGGGTTTGGGGGCATCTTATCATTAGGTGCAAGATGGCCACCACCTAGTGAGGCTCTGCTGGCTGGACGGTTCATCCACCATAAATCAAACCAATTCCTATACACCGTTATGATGTATTTGGTATCTACAGTGCAGTATTGCTCGTGATTATATAAAGACCATGGGCACCAGTGGGCCACATATACTGTTGTCTCCAATCGAGGAGTGAAATGGGTCTATTAAGTACGCCTCTTCACAATAATGGTCATTGATGTGTGAGCATATCTATGTATATCAAAGCATGCTTTTAATATGAATTCCAGCGGTGGGGGCTGAAAGGACGAGCAGGCTGGGAGAGGCGATGTCAGAGGCTTCTGTGAGCTCCCAGCCTGTCGTTTCCAGTGATGGGGGCTGCAGTGAGGAGCAGGCGGGGAGAGGCGATGTCAGAGGCCTCTGCGAGCCGGCATCTGGCGAAAGACCAACACTTACACATGAAAGGATGCAGACGAACGCGCGCCCGCAAAACTCACGGCACACTGGTGAACGCGCCCCGACCATCTGGATTCTATTACCGCAGCACCCTGACAGCTCTAATTGATAATTTATTGCACTCCCGTGCGCATAACCACACAGAATATGGCGAAAGTGCTGAAGCGAAAATCCATATGGCCTATTGCGTGAAGGCTACTAGAAACACGGCACCGCGAGGACCAATTACCATGCAGATGGCAAAACAAACTACTGAAAAATCTCGCGCACTGAGGAATTTTTACTGCACGATTCTGAGCCCCTTAACAATACGGCTCGGAGCTCCGCCCCACTGCTAACGCAGTGGTGACGTAGGCCGAGCCCTAAAAAGGATTCAAATAGTGGCCTTTACACCATATATTTACTGTGTGGTTATCTGTTTATTTACATAAAACTTGTTCCATGTTCCTCCTCCTCCTCCACACACACCTCCATGAAGCCTTACACGTGTTTAAAATAAATCCATGCTTTTGAGAATCCTTTATTGCTGTCCCACTCTTTTCCCCCTCCCTGGCTGTTGCTCACTCTTGTGATCTATTGCCCTCATGTCTCTGCAGCCCCTCTCTGTCAAGTTGGTTAAATAAATAAAAGAAACTATAGCCTGGAAGGAAGTTGATTATGCCAAAGTTCATGAGTAACTGCATTTGTTGCATTTTCAGGTCAGTAAAAGCAATGAAAACATAGTCATGGCTCTGCTCTCCAGCTTGCGCTTTGTCACAAGCAACTCAGTCAGCGTGCTGCTGTGTATGATTACCATATATATCGCTTAGAAATGTAATGAGAGTCTATGCGCAGGTGGTTAATAATGCTTCCTGCTTTTGGGCTGTAACAGCACATAGTCATTAAAATCAAGTTTTTTGCCTCGGATTTTACAGCTAAAAATGTCTGATGTGTTGCAAGTTCTGGCACGCCATGTTTCATACTGGTGCAGACTAATATTTAAAGTATCCAAAGCTAACATTTCAGTGCGGTGCCACACATATTTAATTCCAAGTCCTAACCCCATATCATTGCTTGAGTGCCGGGCCCACATATCCATATAGTGCTTCAGTAATTAATTGGAGAGAGGTATGCTATTAATAAAGTGAAACCCCTTTTATATAAAACTTTCTGTGAAGTTTCTAAGCAGCTATTCAACTTGTCGCCAAACTGATGTTACACCCAAGGAATGACAGACCGATGATAACGTACTATGGACAACACTATCACGTGCAAATTCCACAACCCTGGCAGCAGCGCTGGTACCCAGGACTGGCTTACAGCAGAGGCACGCACGATAAAACATGTTACCTGAGGGCGGTAGCACCAAAACAAAATGGCAGTGGCGTCACGAAACATAAGTCTCCTTACTCCCCGGTCGTGTCACTTACACATGGAAAAGACAGCACATAAAGCAGGGATACAAGCTGCTTAACAGTCTAAGACTCAGAATAATAAAATACATTTAAAAAAACTTACCTTGGCTTCCCGCGCAGACTCCCGACTCGAGTCCCGAGACTGCAGACTCCCGCCGTCCTGGATTTTGAATGCCGCCGCTGCGTCTGACGTGGTGTGGGCTCTCGTCACTGAAGGCTGCAGGCAGCCTCCCTCCCCTCCATGGCCGCCGGCGCTGATTGGTTCGGCCGGCTGCCCTAACCGCGTCATTTCTCCTAGTCTGCATCCTGCAGAACGGAGAGTGGGAGGTGACTTGGGGGAGCGGCTTGCCCATTGTTGCTAATACTGTCTGTTTGGACAGCCTCTCAGGCTGTCCAAACAGACCGTATTAGCAACAGTGGGCAAGCCACTCCCCCAAGCCACTCCTCCCTGCCCTGAGGCTCGAGTAAGGAAGTTCTGCTGACTGCTTTCTCGCCGTGCAAGAAGGGCAGGCAGAAACAAATGGTAGTTATAAATAAATAACTACCATTTGTTTCTGCCTTCTTCTCGCACGGCGAGAAAGCAGGGGGGGCGGCGCCCAAACGCCCCCATGGGAGAACCGCCACTGATGTCGTATCTATAGTAGGACAACATAATTCAAGAAAATAGTGTCACAGACTAAATGAACATACAGTGTAACCACACAAGTAAAAGGGCCAGTCCTCATGGGAGGCTATAAAAGCAGACAAGGCGTTACTAAGGAGGGACTAACAAGCCTATGAAACAATCAGAAGCAACCATTTAGAAAGGACAGTAACAGGAGCCAATTGAAAAGATGGGCAGAGAGTAGGCGGAGCTTCAAATCCATACCTGAATATAGCATGCCTCGCAGAGCAGTGCATGTGTGGCCCAGGCTCGACCTAAAAAAGAGGAAAGGCAGACTTTTTCCAGGTCTGCTAAATTGACATGACCCACTTACCATGTCCCAATCGGTGACCTTAAATCGGCTTCCATTTATGTTGTATTTTTTCTTCACATACCTTGCTGCTCTCTGACTCCTAATCGTAGGAGGCTCAACTACCCTAGAGGTTAGAACACTGCCCTGACCTGACCAATAAGAGAACGACTGCCCCTTGTCTTGAAAGGGCAGAGCAAGACCCCACCGACTGAAGCCATATGCAACATGCCCAAGGAAGTGAGCAGCCATGGCGATTGTGCAGTCTAGCTGTCCACAACCGACACACGATGAGCTGAGTAATCAGAGGTCGAGAAGCTGCAGTGAAGCATTGTGGGTCTCCAAGTGTGGTGAGCCTGCATTTTCCTGGCCCACCAGAGACAACCCCCAAAGCAACAGGGAAGTGATTACCTGCACATTTCCAGCTCTTAGCGACAGGGGACGTTTACCTCTGGACCCCAGGCCCTGCCATTGGTCAGTGTGATTCTAGAACAGGTTGAACGGCCTAAATAGCCCTCACCAGGCTAGAGTTGCAGTTGGGCCTTGAGCCTAAATCTCATTCCCCGGTCCTAAGTGGGCAAGCCTGTGCTTCCAGAGCTCTTTAGTTTTGTGAATTTAGCTGTGATTATTTTTTCAAATTACAAGAATCCTTTGCTGAACAAACCTTCACTAGAACATTGGAATGTGGAGCACTTCATTGAAGACAATGGAGTGCTATCAACATTCCAATATTTGTTCACAGCTTTGAACAAAGGCCTGACGGAGCCGAGGGGCTGTCAACCCCCTCGGCCTCCGCAAGTCCTGTGTTTTACAAATTAGAACAGTCTGCCCTCTAAGAGTGGAATGTTCTAAAAGACTTAGAGCCCCCTGCCGTGGGCTATACCAGCCATTAAAGGCCTGCTCCCTTGTTGAAGGCCCTCGCCTTTAATGCTGGAGCGGGCCTATAATGGCCGGTAGAGCCCACTACATCGGGCTTTAAGGCTGTTTTGGTGCCTAGTTATCCAGGAGCCAGAGTCATCTCTCCTCCGAGACCCTGATCTGCCCCTTCACAGCACCCCTACTTAATTATCCCTCTGCATGCTGGATTACCGCTTTAGTTCTGTTTCTACCAGTACTTAATATTTCCCCACTCTACAGTATGCCTGTGCTCATCCCTCTGCTGTTCTGTATCAGGAGGGACCTGCATCCACCACTATTCGCCCACTGAGAAGACTTGCCAACCATTATTCGCTGGTTTATAATGGGCAGTTCTTTTTATCTGCTGTCAATGTGCCTTGACATGTGGGCACAGTGGGCCTCATTTATGAGGCCGTGCGTCACTTTTACGCCGCCGGTGCGTCACTTTTTGTGACGCACCAGCAGCGTAAAAAATGTGCCTTGTTGCACCATATTTACAAACCCCTGCGCCACATTATACCTGCGCCAGGTATAATGTATGCAGGGGGGAGCGTTCTGACGCAAGACAGGGTCATAGAAGTGACGCAGTGAAATCTATAACATTTCACTGCGCCACTTCTAGGACACAAATGCGTCAATTTCTTACGCCTGCCTCACAGCAGGCGTAAGACTGACGCAGGTCCTTTCACATGGGGCTTGCCCTATGTGAAAGGACACATTGCTGGAGTTGCGTCACTTTTGTGACACACTCCAGCAATGCGTCACTTTTGCGCCATTCAGATATGTCAGAAATACTGACGTATCTGTAACTCCTTGCACCATGATGTGTCATACTGTAAATATAACGCATCATTGGTGTTGCAAGGAGGGCGCAGTGAAAAGTGACGCATCGCTGTTTTCACACAGCGATGCGTCACATTTCATAAATGAGGCCCAGTATACTTCAAGGCACGCCATTGCACTACTCACATGATAAGCCGTGGACTTAAAACCACCTTAAGCCAGGTTATCCAAAGACTCTTCATTCCCAAAGACAGACTTTGCGCTACAGACACAGCATTTTTTAATAGAATACATGTTTTTAGTTTATCATTCTGTAGAGGAATGTTTTTTTTTTTAATGTAACAAAGGAATATAACAATTAGTATATTAAACAAAATATAAAACAACTGTAAGGTTTTAGCATATGAATTTGCAGGTCAGGCCCTGTCGGAAACAATCATTATAACATAACGTGTGTATTTGTAAAGCGCACATTCACCAGTGGGCATCCTGGCTCTGAATAACAGAAGTTTATTGTTACCCAACTCAATGGTACTCATTTCATCAACCGCAGGAGGATGAAAGGCTGAGTGAACCCACCGGGATTTGAACCTGTGACCATGAGGTCAAACACAGACACCTATAGTAGATGCATTCGTCTACTAAGTCACCAGCCCTGGTATAATTATCCCGTCTGATAAAAATCCGACATTGATGTGTTTGAAATTTATCTGATGTGAGTTATTCCAAAGGTTTGGGCACATTTTGGTTAATGCTAGGCATTTTCTACTTCTTAAATTCTATCGAGTTTGGCCTGCCAGCATTTCACAAGGTGTTTGTCATGACTGCAAAAAAAGACCTTTTGCAGTCAGGTCCCAACTTGCCAGAGAACTTCAGTCTATTCATATCGGCGAGGGTGCTGTGGCGCACCCATCTTTTGGAAGGATTCTACGGCACGTATGTGTCAACGCCACTTGGAGGTAGCAGTTGCTGAAGGCTTGCTTGACACTGGTGTAAAAAAAAATAAAAGTTACTTTTACAAACTACAAGCAAGGTTCATAGAGCCTAAACCTTAATGCATATACAGTAGTTGGTACAGCAATATACTTTCTAGGATTATCGCTGTAGTCTCAGTTTTCATGTCATATTAAAAAATCTATCTAGGTATCCCATGAAGCACCAACCCAAAAAAAGAGGAGCGAATTCAGGAATTTGAACTACATTTGGGAAATGAAGAGCCTATTTCCTAGGCGTTTCAACTTATCACATAATACTTGAAGGGATAAGGTAAAGTAGGCGTGCAGGATTTCCAAACTGTTGCCTTGTAGGTATGAATTTCACAAATGGCACCATCTGTGAAGCAAGTTGTTTGTGTGGAAGGCCGAAACTCGTCAATTCAAGCTCCCATGTTGGAAGTGATTTAAAAAAAAATTATTTCTTCCTGGATATTTTCAAGGCATCATCACCAACACAAACCATGGGGGTAGACTTCATACAATAAGTCAATCTTACTCCCCATTAGATTTGTACCCAGACTGCCAAAATACTGCCCGATTACACATGCTTAAGTAGTAAGCATTTTGGGTTGTGCGTTGACCAACTGAAGTGGACTGGGAGTTTTTTATCTAGAGAGCCCGGTCACATATTGGCATCGGATTCATTTGATTAGATGTTCTGTAACTATGTAGAAACTTCTAGGGCTCTGAGTGTAGCACCAAAGTAGGATTGGAACAAATGATTTTCAATTATTTTTTTAAGTACTTTTTTCAATGGTAAGAAACTAAGGTATAGAACAGTTGACGCACAAGTGAACTATTGCATATGCTTTAGGGTTTTTAGAACCATGAACATGCAATGCAGGTCGCCTTCTCCCGGGGCATTTCCTAAAATTGTTGAATACAAACATTATTTCCTCTTCTATCCTTCTGAATCCAAATAACTGACTAACCTATCCACCACTGAAAATGCACTTGCATGTTTCACTATACTAAATCAACACAAATCCTCTATGGGTCCCGGAGTACCGTGCTACTCGCTGAAAAAAGCACTTTGACGCCTCGTCAGGGGTAGTAAGCGCTATACAAATGCAATTACAATACGATACAATCTACGAGTGAACAATGAGAGAAATTATGAGAGGTAACATGTACAATAATAGTTATGTTTGTGAAAGATCAGATCCCTGTGAACTTCAGTGTCCTTCCTGACTCGATTAATGTTTTTTTAAAGTTTTACTCCCAAATCCAACTGAATTAGTAAAAACCATGAGGAGGATGGGGGAAGCGGAGACGTTCCACAAACAAAATCCTTCCCTTCCTTTCGAGCATGTCTCTGTAAAATTGAATCTTCTTGTCGTTGTTAGGTGATTGGCCTTTACTCCTTCTTGAAGTACCACACCTCATTGTGGCGGTTAAAGACCTTGAATGGGCTGTCATAGCCTGCAGTGTAGTAGTAGTCTTGATGGAAGGATTGCTCATCCTTTGTCAGGCTCTGCGCCAACCGTTGGGCCTCTTCTGCAAACTTCTCTGGAGACGCGAAGCCGCCAAAGGACCTACAAAGAGGACGAGAGCAGAGAGTAGGCTTGTAACTGGCACTAACTTTGGAACAATGCTAATAACTGTGCCTGCTCTCTTCTGGGATGCAACACTTACTGTGTCCGCTATTGTAAGGTTCACACCACTCCCTGTGTACATCACTTGATGTTTTTAATCTCTTGTAGTACATATTGAGCCTCATTTACAAAATTTGGACGCACAGCAGCTGCACATAAACAATCAATAATGGTGATTTGCTACTTCTATGTGTGCTGCATTCTGCAGCACACATAGAAGTAGCAAAGCACCATTATTCAGGATTGTTTTATGTGCATGCAGGTGTCCCTTCATGCACAAAAACAATCTTTAATGGTCCTTTCACCAGAGCCAGGTGTTGTGGTAGAACGCCCACAGCAACACACACTGCACGCCCTTTTCACTCATATACCTGTGTTAATGGGTGCCATATTTGCAAAGCGGCGTTAAGTCACAAAAAGTGAATATGGAGCAGGGCATTGTGCCACCGGAACAATGATAAAAGTGATGTTCCAGTGGTGCAAACCCCTCGTGCATATGCCCCATTGTTTTCTATATTTTCAAGATGGCCACTGCTTGCTTCATCACTTTACGTCAAGTAACACAGTGGCCATCTTAAAAGCATAGAAAATATTCTTTGGGCAGAGATGGGGTGAATGAGAAGGGAGCAATGGAAAGTGAGCTCTAAAGAAAAGGACAAATTATATACCATGCGCTCATACAGAGGGCTAAACAACAACAGGAATTAAAAACAAAAACAAGGCCTTCCATGGGGTCAGTGGAAGAAGGATATGCCCCATCTAATCACATACAAGGGTAAACAAGTTTGTTCAAGTGGTGGGACAAACAAGATATCCAAAAAAGAGCAGGGAAGTAAGATTGTATACCATGATGTCTACGACAGACAGCTGAAGAAGTGTGCTGTAATAATGCAAAAAGTGAGGCTAATATGTAAGGCAGTGAACGAAAATAAGCATACCCTGTGTTTTCCAATCCTGAGAGCAAAACAGAAGTCACAGCAGGAAATGAGAATTTTTGAGTGTGCCAAATTGGGCAGAGGAAAAGGTGGAAGGTGCTCAGCTCTCAAATGGGGAAAAACGTACATCAACTAGTTCAAAAAACACTTCAGAAACTGGAAAAATGGGCATCATATTGCAATACTTTAATTTGTTTTACTTCCTGGCTCTTTTTTTCTGGAGACTTTGCCTTTCAGGATTAAAACGTTTTCAAAATGGGCCTAGCAGAAACACTGATGCCAGATGCCAATGATTTTCTGAATATATATTCATATACATCCAAATCCTAACTTCCTACAACTAGGGACGAGCCCTCTTCCTACCTGACAAAGATGGCGGCGCCCTTCCTCTCCTCGATGAAGACGTCTTCACTGGTTGGCTTTGGCGGGCATTCCTGGTGATCCGGCGGGACGAAAAACGACATGTGAAGGTCCGGACTGCCAGTTTTCACCACCATGGTCACTGGTACAGTCATCTCTATCTTGGTCTCTGGAAAGACAGGTTTGGCTTCAACCAAGGAAATGTGCACCCCTGAATCAATTAAGCAACCCTAACTGAAAACCCCCTAAAGGAACAGGTTTGCCAGACGAAGGGTATCAAACACCTTTAGAAAAATACCAATGCCTGAACTATATACATGTCCAGCCATTTGAATTTAATTTCCTGTCCAGAGGTGAAAATGGCAAGAAAGAGAGAAAAATAATGAATGCTGTACCTCGGTTTCTCTAAAAGGTGGAGAGGTGTGGTGCAGCGGCCAGGGCAGCTGCCTTCAGAGCCCAGGGTTCACGGTTCGATCCCCGAAACCGGTGGCCGCTCGAGCTCAGCACCATGCGACACTGGGCAATAGCTCACTTAAGGGCATATTACCAAGCAATAGCGATAATTATCGCTATTGCTTGGTTAGAGATTAAATTTTACCGCTAAGCTGCGGCGATTTTATCGCAGATAAACCTTGGTATTACCAAGGTTTATCGCAAATGTGATAAAAAACGGCCGCAATGCATGAATATCGCTGAAAAGTCAGCGATATTCATGCATTACTGAGCTAATGCTCTTAGCCATGTTATCCACCTCCCATTGGATAACATGGCTAAGAACTGCTCAGGGCAGGTGTTAGCTTTTGGAGATATTCGTGCTTAGCGCGAATATCTCCAAAAGTTGGTAATAGGAGATAGCGATGTTAGCGACTGTTTCGAGTCGCTACCATCTTGGCACGCCCACTTTGCATGTCATTAGTGATAAATATCACTGACATGCAAAGTGGGGCCCAAGATGGTCGCTATCTCCTACTAGCTGTCGCTAACTGGTGTTAGCGACAGCTAGGTAATAGGGAGATAATTTTATCTCCGCTTTCTTGGCTTTTAAAGCCAAAAAAGCGGAGATAAACCCCCTTGATAATATGCCCCTTAATTTCCACATCGGCCCCAGCGCTATGAGACCCGTAAGGGTGAGTAGTTTGCACTTTACAAATGCAGACCTTTGTACATTTTTTAAGACAGATGTGGGCATTCTGGGACAGTAAAGACTTGGGGTTGTGAGAGTGCTTTGGAGACATGGAAGGTGCCATAATAGTCAGTCGCCTGCTAGTATGCTCACTCCCTTGTTCCTGGGAAAATGGCCTGTCCCTGTCACCTGTAATGAATCCCTGCGGCCACCACCAGTGCGTAGCAAAATGAAAGCACTGGAGTAGTTGAGGGGAAGATTGTTTATGTGCAGGAAGGTCCCCCTTCCTGCACATAAACAATCTTGAAATGCCGTTTTGAGTTGCAAAATGTTTTTTTTTTTAAATGATTGTTTATGTGTAGGAAGGGGGACCTTCCTGCACATAAACAATCATTGGCGTTTTGCTGTTTCTTTGTGTGTTGCCCAAGGCAGCAAACATGGAAACAGCAAATACGAGGAGAAATAAAGCACTTCTCATTGTTTTGCCTGTTTAAAGACCAGGTTTTCCCTGATCTTCATTTTGGCGCTGCCTCCTATTTACCCAGCTCTTATAAATAGGGGGCTGTGTCAAAATCAATGGGTGTTGCAGTGGAACGCCCACAGCAACATCCCTTGCACGCCCCTTTCACGCTAAGTGTAGCGTGAAATGGGGCCTTACTTACAAGGCATTGTTAAGCCACATTGTGTCTTAACACCGCCTTGTAAATAAGGCAACGCTCCTATCGCCATCACTACGTCACAAAAAGTGATATTGTGATGGCGATAGGGGCTTGTAAATATGCCCCTTAGCTACCAACATTAAAAAACACACCATCCAGGACTCCTTGGCGCCACGGCTGCAGGGTTGCAACAGAACAAGGTGCTGCCTGTCAGAGCAAGACTTCCAGGAGCACCCAGTTAGTTGAAGCAGCTGTATTTAACTCAAAATACGGTCTTCCTGTTCCCCTTCAGCCATCACTGCCTTCATCTGGGGTTGTGTGATTCTTAAAATACATGGAAAAACAAGCACGGGCAAAGCCAATATGCCTGTTGGCGTCTGGCAGTCTTTTGGCTTTGTCAATGTCTGTTGTTTGACGTTTCTTGCAAAGGTTTATTTTTGGGCCCTCATCAATCTGGGGGGGAAAAAACAACGATAAGCAAAAATATATTTTGGCCTCCAATAGCACATACTGCCATTGTAGTCCCTGGCATTAAAGGGAACTACTTTGTGTGTGGGTGTGCTACTTGTGAAATATCTAATGCTGTCAATCACACTAAAGTTAACCAATGGATAGAGTGGGATGATCAACTGCCCCATACTGTATGCTACAGCAGGTGGTAGAAAAAAAGTGAATGACAATAGCAGACCAATGCATGAAGAGGACTGGCTGAAAGGCCTTATAAGTAATAATACTATAGATGTAAATGTAGTGGAATCAAAATGTCATAGCTAATGCCAGAACTAGTCAGCCTCGTGGTAACCCTCTTTTAGTTAGAAATGGGCAGCACAAGCAAATGTTTAAACAAGCACTGGCAAAGCCAACAGGTCTGGCTCACATTTTTAGTCCTGACCAAAACAATAAAAAAAAAGCCAGCAGAAATTAAAAAACTAAACAACCTTTTCTGTAGAGACTGCATCTAAGAGATAAATAATTTAGTATGTGTCGATTCAGTATACTTTTGATATGTAAAATAGTCCCACATGCATGACCATGCAACCATGCCTTAGAAAGTGCAATGATACTTTAAAGCAGCCAATAGTATGTGGTGAGAGTGATACACTCCATTAGGCAAATCCCAAGCCCACTCTATGAATGTTTTAAAGATTTGGTAGCAACAGGTCAGACAAATGAGATGTCAAGCTAGACCTAGAAAGGGCGGATCTAATGATTAACGTAAAGCTGGTCTCCTTAGCTAGCCTTACATCACCAATAATCATTACCAATAAGTGTTCCAGAATGTCCTTTTGTTTTAGGAGTCTGGTTGGTTTTTAAAACCTATTTGTTACATCACTGGATAGCCCATTTATATACCAGGTTTATCCATACTCTACTGTTTTCTAGCCAGTTATCCCGCTCCAATTATAAAATCAGGTTCTACAGACATGTAGCCATCACCTCTTACACTATCAAAAGTGGAATTTTTTTGTAAGGTGTGTGAGGGTGGCAGTGGTGTTGTGCGAGGATTGCAATGCCCTGCAGAGTTCCTGAAGGTGGCAGAGAGGTAACCAACCCCTGCAGGCCTTTGAGAGTGGTAGTGTCCCGTTGGTGTTTGAGAAATGGAGGGTCATATTTACAAGCCCCTATCGCCACCACAACATCACTTTCAGTGACGTTGTGATGGAGAAAGGGGCATCGCCTTATTTACAAGGCAGTGTTAAGCCACTTAAGGCTGCTTTGTAAATAAGGCACCCTTTCACATTGCACTTAGCGTGAAGTTGACCCAGTCTCAACTTCCATTCCTAAAGTAGGTAACTGCAAAGGATGATGTTATGTCCCTGCTAATATAAATCTTGCCACACCGGTCACGACGTTCCTATTGCGCTCTGTGTCATTAGCGCTTAGGAGCTGCTCTTCCGCAGCGGGGCGCCTTGCAGCTTGGCATCGCTCTCTTTATAATCCATATGAAAGCACACCACACTTGAGGCACCACAGGCTGTCGTTAAAATTACCTTCTTTATTGGCAAGGCAGCAGGGAGACTAACAGCACCCCGTCAGTTAAAATCTTCCCCAAACGCGTTTCAGGCTATCATAGCCATTGATCACTGGGATCTGGATTATATGGATTACATAGCCGTCGGTGCCAGACTACGAGGTGCCCGGCTGCGGAAGAGCAGCTCCTAAGCACCCATGAGACTGTGTGGCATTCTTAATACACACATAGCGTCTCACTGTTTGTGTCAGTGCCTTTATGCCCTTTATACGCTCCTGCGTAAATGTTTACTTGACGGTCCCATCATTATGCAGGGAGTGGACTACTCACAGTTATAGCACCACAGGCTTAAGTAATACACTTGTATACCTTCATTTCTTCAGCGTACTGAATGCCAGACAAAGAAATTATATATATATATATATATATTGTTCAGCAAACGTCCCAATGTGAGAGGAGCAGCAACAAGCTGGTGCTGGCGGCGAGGTTCAGGACACCCTCGCAAAAATATGAAAGCAAGTTTTCTTCAACAGAAGACGCCGCACACCACCTCAGATATCAGATTAGATTGTTTATTTCATGTAGGTTCCCCACCTACGCGTTTCAGACAGATACACTGTCCTTGATCACGGTACAAACACGTGTCCATCATTATATATATATATACACGCAGATTTATGGAACTTTCACGCAATGCACCAATGGAACTTGCTGTGCTGTGTTATATGGAAGGGAAAGTGCAGAAATGCACCAGATTTACAGAAATGCACCAAATTTTACTAAGATATTGTGCACTTCTGCTCCCTCCTTATGCTGCTGTGTCAACGTAGGCACCCTTGTTTCATGGCGCAAGTGTACCTGCGTTTTGGTCAGGAAAGTTTTTGTGCAAGAAGGGATGCCTTCCTGCGCAAAAACTATCCTTAGGGGAGTCTTCTTGAATACAACGAGGAAGTAACAAGGAGAAATATACGTATTTCTCCTCCTTCTACCAAGGTCGGGTAAGTGCACCATTTTGGCACATACTCAGGTTTACTGATTTTAGTAAATCTAAGTGTGTCAAAATACATGGGTGGCTGAACAGAAACAACCATGCTCCACCCATGTAATGCCTTCCCAACACAGGGTAACGCAGGGCAGCGCAAGGCACCCCCTTGCATTATTTTGTGATTAATAAGGGACGCATTGTCACAAAATATCAAGGTACGTGGCTGTATAAATGTCACTTAAGCGCTTCTGTCAGCTTATGTGACACAAGCACAATAAAAGTGCTTAGAAATCTGGCCCATTATGTGTAAACTGGCTGAAATGTACTGCTTTTACACGTGAATTCACCAGCCCCACAAATCAAAATTGTACACACCAACCCACGTGCACCTACACCACAACTTCATGACGTGCCAAGGATCAAAGAACTGGCACCGGCCCAAATTCATGAGCCAGTAAGGATGTTCACCAAAGCTGGCTGAGATGGGTTAGCAATTTTTTCTCCCAAATTGGTTTGGCCTCTGTTCTACTAACACCAGTGTTGAATCCCATATGACACCCCCCTCCACTCAATGAAAAATATTTCTCTTACTCTCATTTTTTAGGGTGAAGATTTCTTACAACTCCCTTACTCTCAAAGACTTTTGTGCAGATCTGCAGAACTTATATGTGCTCAGAGGCTACCAAAACGTATTTAAACACACTTTTCCTTTGCAGCCAGGTCAGAGGGACACTGCTTGCATGACCTGCATGCATACAGCCCCATGCAACCACGTCCCTGGGCCAGGACCCAGCCCGCCCCTAAGGTCCACACTGCAGTCCCAGTGGTTACTCTGGGACTGGTTCGAATAAGCCTCCGGGACCTGCAAGGGCCTGGATACCCTATCGGGTGATTAGCCGTGCTTTATAAATCCTGATTGATTGAATGACACTCTAATGGGTGAGGTACAAGGTTTCAAGACCTGTCCTTTCCTCTTCATCCGCCATAACTAGTAGGAACACAGGTGCTACACAAGTGTGCGCATCTGCCTTTTCCAGCAGGTTGCTGTTGTCTAAATTCACCAAAGCACAAAAACACAAGCACACTGGCGATAAGGAACTCAATACTGCACTCATGTCACTCTTGATCCTCTTTCCTGCATACCACAGCACTCCCAGTCACCCTCTTCCAGCTCCCTTTCCACCACAGCACCAGTGACCAGGTGCCATGACACATGCCAACATGTGAAAGTGGGAAAGAGGGAGGTTTACCAAACGAAATCACAGTTATTCATTTTCTCCATTGATTAAACATTGATATGGGGGTCATTTTAGATGGATGAATTTTTGGCTTTAAAAATCTGGAGCCTCCCGCCTATATCAGGTGTATGCATGACGTGCCGATCAGAGGGCCAGATGTACGAAGCATTTTACCGGTCGCAAACTGCCCATGTACAGAAGGCAAAATGCGACTCGGTAACTTGTTACCGAATCATATTTTGCTTTTGCACTTCGGTATTAGGAATGGGTGAATAGCAGTGGTATGTATAAATGTTTTGCGACCGGGAAGGCGGTCGCAAATCATTCACAGTTACTACCAACGTCAAGTTGGTGGTAATCCATTCGTAAACGAGAAGTGTGAATTTGGGCACCAACATTTTTTAAGAGCACGCGGTGGTCCCACGGACAACTGCCTACTATTAAAAAATTAAAAAGGCAGTTTTTTAAAATTTGTATTTATTTATTTATAAAGTTTAATATAGCGTGAACTTAATCCCGAAGGATATCAGAGCGCTTTACACTTGAGGGAATGCGGTAACATAACAGTACGAGAGTCAAATAGGGAATATACAAAAGCAATACAATAGTGCACATAGAAGACTCAAGATATGCCTTGGCTATGAGTATAATGTACTATGCATTGAAACAGAACGACAAAGGGTAGTCAGTACAATAGTAAAGAACCAGAATGCCGCCCTTTCTTGTAGTGTGACGGATGCACTAATAGCTGACCTTCGCTCATCTTATGAAGGTAAGAACTTGTTCATGAGGAATCGTTTTGCTTCCCATTTGGATGCAGCCTTGGAGGAGATTCTCCTGATTTACGGTGGGAGAGAGTTCCAGATTTTTGGAGCAGAACCCGAGAAGGCTCGTTGACATGTTCTCTTTTTGCGGAAGTTCTTGGGTTTCAGGAGGAGGGAGTTAGCACTCCTCGACGGTCTACCCCCTCCAGATAGTATTAACTTTTGCGCCAGGTAATTGGGGGTTTTGAAGTGGAGGGCCTTGTGCGCTAACAATGTAATCTTTAGTTGAATTCTAGCTTTGTAGGGCTGCCAGTTTAGAGATTTTAGGACCGGGGAGATGTGGGCATTTCGCTTGGTGCCCGTAATCAGTCTGGCCGCAGCGTTCAATGATGCCTTTAGAGGAGCCAAAGTGTATTTGGGGAGACCGCATAGTGTAGCACTGCCATAATCAAGCCTCGGTAGAACAAGCGCTTGGACCACCTGCTTGAAATCGGCTTGAGGTAGGAACGGTTTGAGAATCCTGAGAGTTCTCAGCAGGTGGTTAACTCCCTTGCTTACGTTACTGATCTGGGTCTTCATATTCAAATGTTTGTCCAGTGTGATTCCTAGAGATTTAGCTGAGTCAATAATGTGTGGGGAGCAGTTGAAGGTTGTGAGTTGGTTCATCCATAGGTCAATATTAGGGGTGTGTTTCGGGGGAGAGATGAGGAGAAATTCTGTTTTGGAGGTGTTTAGCAGGAGGTGGTTCTTAGTTAGCCAATTTTAGGTAGTCTGTAAGGTGGAGTTGAGTGAAGAGATGTTGTCCGGGGAGGAGATTTTCAGGTAGAGTTAGGTGTCGTCTGCATACATATGGAAGTGAATGTCCATGGATTTTAGTACATTAGCTAGTGGTTCCAGAAACAAATTGAATGGAATGGGAGATAAGGAGGATCCTTGGGGAACCCCCATGGGGACAGGGGATGGCTGCGATAAAGAATGGTTCGCCTCAACTCTTTGCGATCTATGCTGGAGGAAGGACTGGAGGAAGGACGAGAACCACTTCAGCACCTGTCCAGAGAGGCCCATCCTTTGCTCCAAAATATCTAGTAGGTTGTCGTGATTGACAGTGTCAAAAGTTGAGTAGAGGTCTAGTAGGATAAGTAGGCATGATTCATTTCAGTCGCCGGGGCGTGGCTTGGACGCCGATCGGGATGGCGGCGTGAGCTCGTAGCTCCGCGCAGAATCCCGTTAATTCTCCTGTTTTCGGAACCCTAGGCGGCCCGGAGACGACGCTCCTGCCCTCTGAAGTGCGAGGGGACAGCTGGACACTATTGGTGAGCCGCTGGGGGACTGCAGGCCCCGAGGAGACCGAGTCGAAGAGGCGGCTGAGGTGTTGCCGAGGGTGCGAAGAAAATGGCGGCGAGGAGTTCGGCGGGCCCCGAACTCCAGCTCTGAGCCGAGTTGTCGCCGTCTGGCGAAGGATACTGGCAGGAGACCCTGCGTTCGGCTGATCGAGGCACTGGGGTCGGCGGTGCTGTGCCTTGGGGTCGAGTGACGCTGCCTTGACTCACCAGGAGCTTGGGGACCCTGGCTGGCTGCCGCCTGGAGACTCATACTTTCCCCCTCAGGCTCCCGAGGGGGGCGGCGGAGCGGAGTGTACCTAGCTGGTTGTTGCTCCTGTGAGTTTCTGTGGAGACATTGCTCTGCCCGGTGCCCGACTACCTGGCACTAGCCTACGGGCGCTGACGACAGCGGGCTCCAGGACCTGTGACGCAGCACCCTGGAATGGCGGCGACTGGAGGGCCGGTGGCCGTGAGATGCACTGAGGAGGGCTCGGCGACATCGACTCGGCTGGGCGAGGGTCCCTCCCCGGAGCTTGACCGAGAACAGCGGCTGAACCAGCGATTGGATGCCATACTTGATGCGATCGCCTCGACTAAGGACGCGTTGCACCAGGACATCGCCCAAGTGGCCACGGGCCTAGGGCTGCTCCGCGCGGATCATGCGAAGCTAGCGGACAGAGTTAAGGACCATGACCAACTGCTGCTGGACCTGAAACCATCGGTGGTGGCCGCGGAGCATAGGATTGCGGACATGTTGGCCCGGCTGGACTCGCTGGAACGGAGGGCGGAGGATGCCGAAGGCCGCAATAGGCGGAACAACGTGCGGGTCGTCGGCCTTCCGGAACGGATTGAGGGGGAGGATGCGGTGGCCTATATGGAGACCTGGTTCCGCACTGTGGTGGCGCCGGAGGGGCTCACTCCTTTTTTCACGCTGGAGAGGGCCCACCGGGTTCCTGCTCGCCCGCCGGGGATTGGCCGCCCCCCCCGACCGATGGTGGTGAGGCTCCTCCACTACAAGGACCGAGATCTCCTCATACAGCGGGCCAGGATGTCGGGCCCTTATGAGGTGGAGAACAGTAGGGTTACGATCTTCCCGGACTACACCCAAGCGGTCCAGAAAAACCGGGCATCATTCTTGGCGGTGAAGAAAGAACTCAGGGAGGAAGGCGTTCAGTATTCCTTGCTCTACCCGGCTAAGTTGCGGATCATCATGGATGGGGCTACGCACTTTTTTCAGACTCCGGACGAGGTTTGGCTTTGGCTGGAGTCGTATAGAGCGGGGACGGACAGATCACATAAAAGCAGACGAGATGAACCCAAGCGGCCCCGGGTGAGGCAATCGCAACGAATCAGATCCCGCAACAGGCGCCAGCGGGAGAAACGGGAGGCTCAAATGGCGGCGGAGAAGAGGGATGCACTCGCAGCGACGGCGGCCATTACAGGGTCGCAACAGAACAGTGAACGGGCTGAAACGGACTCGGGAGGGGAAGGCAGCAAGACGGGCGAGGAACTCTCGGAGGCGGAAAGCTTGAAGGGGCCGACGGTGACCCCACAGACTTCCGATGGTATCTTTTGCGGCTGAGTTTGGACTGGGCTAGTTCGAGACTTCATGGTAGGGTGGTATCCTGCTGTTGGAGGACGGGATGCCGGGAGGGGAGGCTGAGTGCTTCGGGAGGGATGGAGGCGCGGGGTGCGAGCTCCGCTTGCTGGGGTCGGCGGCGACTCAACCCCCTTGGGCCCTTAAGGCCGACTGTGGTGGAGACCACAGGGTAGGAGTGTGGGTCGTTGGTTCAAGGTTTGGATGGGGGCGGCCATTGGGTTCGTGAGCTCTGTCCTGGGGAGTGGGGTTTGGGGAGTTTTTCTGTTTTGGGGGTGTTTGGGGGGGGGCAACTGCATTGGGGGGGCTGTGAACATTCGTTATTTGCTTTGGACTGTACGAAGTTGGAATGGGGACGTTACCTAATCTGAAATGCCTGACGTGGAATGTCCGGGGGCTGCGAACTATGGTGAAACGTCATAAGGTCCATGCATATCTAGTACGCAGGGGGGTTCAGATTGCCATGCTCCAGGAGACTCATCTTACTAAGAAAGAGTGTACTGCCTTGCAGAAACGATGGAGGGGCCAGGTGTTTGGCACCACTTACTCAGCGTATGCCAGGGGGGTGCTGATCTGGGTGAGGGCGGGGATACCCTTTCAATTACTGAATCAAGCTGTGGATCCGGATGGCAGGTTTGTGGCGGTGGAGGGGAGGTTATATGGACGGGATGTGGTTTTCTGCTGTGTGTATGCGCCGAACGCTGATCAAGCTCGATATTTTGATAGCCTCTCGGGGTCTTTGGCCTCTTTCCTGGCGGCCCC
Organism: Lissotriton helveticus; assembly: GCF_964261635.1. Lineage (NCBI taxonomy): Eukaryota > Metazoa > Chordata > Amphibia > Caudata > Salamandridae > Lissotriton > Lissotriton helveticus. The sequence goes on from NC_136057.1 coordinate 1,865,589,377, forward strand.
AATAGTGCTAGGGGGGGACTTTAACTCGATCACGGATGTGGTTCTGGATAGGTCCCATCCCCCCCTGGTGGACTCCCCGGTGCGCAGGTTAGCCGCGCACAGGAAGGACTGGCAGGATAGGTGGGGGTTGCTGGATGTCTGGAGGGAACGGCACAGGGGAACCAGGGATTATTCCTTTTACTCTGCTCTTCATGACCTGCATGTCAGGATTGATTCGGTGCTCTGCAGTGGATCCCTGGCCCCGCTGATCTCCCATGCGGAGTACTTGGCTAGAACGATCTCAGATCATAACCCCCTATTGGTGCACATTCAGTGGCAGAGAGAGCGCTCAGTAATTCCAACGTGGCGGCTTCGGCCGGAAACGCTTGAAGATCCTGTGTTCTCTGATGCGGTTCGACAAGGCATTGATAGCTATTTCGGAGTGAATGAGGGCTCGGCCACGAGTAGGTCCACTGAATGGGATGCAATGAAAGTGGTAGTGAGAGGAGTGTGTTTGGGTAGGTTTTCAAATGCTCGCACGGCTGTGTTGACTGACCTCATGAAAGCGGAAGAAAGGTTGAGGGATTTGGAGCGCCGCAGGCCAGCTAGGCCGGACTTACAGGCCCAGCTCTTAGAAGCGAAAGAAGTGGTCGCCACTGAGACGGAACGTTTACGTAGCTATGATCACAGGCAATATATCATCAGGGCGCATGCGGAAAGAGACAAGGTGCGTACCCTCTTGGCCAGACTGGCTAATCCGGAACTTAGGGGCTCCCCGATCCTCGGCATTCGTACTGCGCAGGGAGAGATGGTATACACCCAAGCAGCGGTATTGGAATGTTTTAGGGGGTACTATGAGGAACTGTATCAGGGCCAGCTGGGAGTGGGGGCCCAGGACATTGCGGAATACTTGGGGGCAAGGCAGCTTCCGGTCCTAGATGAGGAGGACGCGAAGGAACTGGGCGGCCCGATCACGCTCTCAGAAATACGGGCGGCCATTAAGCATATGGCTCGCAACAAAACGCCCGGGGTGGACGGATTACCGATTGAATTTTATCAGCGGTATGCGGACTGTTTGGCGCCCAGGCTGTTGGTGGTGTACGCTGAAGCCTTCGAGGCTGGGGTATTGCCTGGGTCCATGCGGGAGGCCTTGATAGTGCCGCTCCTAAAGCCTGGCCGGGATGCTGCGGATGTGAGGTCTTACCGCCCGCTATCCATGCTGACGGTGGATTATAAAATTCTGAGCCGCATACTGGCCACCAGACTGGCCCCATATATGACGGGCCTGGTACATAGGGACCAGGCCGGGTTCATACCCACGAGGAGCACGGCGTTGAATATTCGCCGCTTGGTGGGGATAATGGACGCCATCTTGGACGAGGAGGGAGCCCCGGCGGTCCTATCCGTGGACATCGAGAAAGCCTTTGATAGCTTGGAATGGCCGTTCCTGGACGGAGTTTTGGAGAGGTTTGGCATGGGAGGGGTTCCGCAGGTGGACGAGGGTCTTGTATGCTTCGGCGGCGGCGAGGGTGCGTTTGGGCGGCCTGGTGTCTGCGGCGTACCCGGTGGGCAGGGGCACGCGGCAGGGATGCTCTCTGTCCCCCCTGTTGTTTGCTCTGGCGATGGAACCTTTGGCGGTCCATGCGAGGTCGGGTGTCAGGTACGCGGGGATAGCGAGAGGCGGGCAGTGGCATTATATATCGCTGTATGCGGATGACTTGCTCCTATACCTGGCTGATACCTCGCGGGCATTGACAGGTGCGATGGAGCTATTGTCGGAGTTCGGCCGGCTGTCGGGCCTTAAGGTCAATTGGGCGAAGACTTGTGTGTTCCCGCTGCGAGCGGACTCGCCCGTTCCTGGCGGCGACTTGGGCGTGGTGTGGGAGCCATCTTGTTTTACCTATCTGGGTGTTCGCATCTACCACGCGACTGCGGACCTCTTGGAGGGCAACATTGGACGCTGTGTTCGGGCACTGAGGGGCAGCTTGTCTTTCTGGTCGACCCTCCCGCTGACGGTTCTGGGTAGGATTGCCCTTTTGAAGATGGTGGCGCTCCCCCGCTTCCTCTATTATTTCCGAACGCTGCCTGTCTGGATTCCCCAAGGGGTCTTCAGAGACCTGAGATCGATGATTATTGGCTTCTTATGGGGGCACGGCCGCCGTAGAGTGGCCCTGACCACGCTCCTCCGCCCTAAGGTTGAAGGGGGCATGGCTGTGCCTGACTTCGAGCTGTATTATCTAGCGGCGCAGCTGCAGGTTCTTACACAGAACGTAGCTAGGGTGTTCCGGGGTCCAGAGGAGGACCGGGACCGAGGGATACGACGCCACGTGCTGTACTATATTGTCATGCAGCAGAGGCTTGAGCTGCGGGCCCTCACTATGGAGGAAAGGACGCTCCGGCTGTGTTGGCAGAGGAGCCTTCGGAGAGCGAGGGCTTCGCGGCCTTATGCGCCGGAGATCCCGATCGGCATGCTGACGGCCTTGCCGCACGGAGGAGATTGGTCCCCGTTGCTGGATTGGGAGGAGGCGGGACTACAGGTGGTAGGCGACTTGTACGTAGATGGGGCTTTGGCACCGTTCGAGGCGCTCCGGGACCAGTTCGGGCTGCCCGACGGGGGGTTCCTCCTGCACGCGGCGGTGGTGGCTGCCATACAGAAGCACTGGAAGGGGGGGCTCGTAGAACCCACGACGACTATGGCGTGCCAATATGTGGTGATGGCGGCGGGCACGGTCAAAGCTGTGACATGCCTCCATAATAGGATGTTGAATGAGGGACTGGAGCCACTCCTGGGGCTCAAGGCTAAATGGGAGGAGAGTGTGGGCCGGCACATACCGGATGCGGCTTGGGGACACATCCTGCGGCGCACGTGGAAGGGCACGAGAAATGCGCGCTTTCAGCAAGTGCATTTCTATGTGCTTCATAGGGCCTATTTAACTCCAGAGAAATTACAGCGGTACTTCCAGGTGCCGGATGCTCGCTGCCCACGGTGTTCGTCTCTGGGAGCGGACATGGATCATTTGTTTTGGAAGTGCCCGCAATTGGGGACCTATTGGGCGGAGGTAGGGGGACTCCTGAATGTAGTGACAGATAGGGAGGTGGAATTCGACATGGCGGCGTGCCTGCTGCTCTGGTTCCCGCACACTAAACGCACCAAGGTGACGAGCAGGTTCCTTCATCTGGGTCTGATATTGGCGCAGAGGGAGATATCGTGGCATTGGAAGTCCAGGGGGGGCCCTCGCTGCGTAGATGGAAGAATGAATTGCTGCGGTGGTCTGCCTGTGAGAGTGTGCTCCGGATGCGGCAGGCTGTTAAGATGGGGAATGAGAAAGTTTTGGAAGCGGCGCGTGCATGGGAGCTAGTGGTGCAGGCCTTGCGTGATTCTTTTGTGGACGACGAGGATGGGGAGAACTAAACCGGTGGACACCACGGGCGGACACAGAAGTGCTATCTTCCGCACTGTGGTGGTTCCATCTAACTTGACAGGACGAGGCGTACGCCCAGCAGTTGCCAGGGGGGGGGGCCTTGGGGGGGACTGGTTCATGAGGGTTCGGGGTGGGACGGAAGCCACTGGATGGTAGCCGCCTGGGTGCTTTGACTCTACTAGGATGGTTGGTACGGGGTGGAGTATGAAAGGGCTGGAGGGAGTAGCCAGGCGGGAAAGAACGATAGCACCTAGGGCAGGCCCCGATACGAGCGGTGTCACTGTTTACCTCTGGGATGGCTGACGGAGATGTTGTTGTGGGGGGGGGGATAAAAGCAGATACGTACAACGACTTTTCGACCATGGTCCCCGTGGGACGTGCACCGTGCTTTTCCTATTAAATGTAATGACATGCCGCCCGGCCCCCGGGATGCGGGCTGAATGGCTGTGTATGGTTTGGACTTCTTAGTGGACGGGGGGATGTCACGAGTGCACTGGTTGATTGTTTGTATCCTGTGGTTTCTAATTTTGCAATAAAAATATATTTAAAAAAAAAAAAAAAATGATTCATTTCAGTCAAGCATTCTTAGGATGTCATCCATTATGTGAGTGAGAGCCGATTCATTGCTATGCCCGCTACGAAAGCCCGATTGGTGTTGGTCCAGGAGGTGGAAATTTTCAATGTGAGCACATAATTGGGACTGGACACATTTTTCCAGGAGTTTGGCTAGAGTGGGGATGCTGGAGCGGAAGTTGTTAAGATCCGTTCTGTCTACTGTAGGTTTTTTTAGAATACCTGGGCCTCTTTTAGGCAGTCTGGGATCGTACACTGCGAGAGAGAAGCATTGAAGATCTTTATCCAGAAGGGAAATATCGAATCTTTAATTGCTTTGAAGATGGTAGGTGGAAGAGGGTCACTGAAGTGATTAGATGGTTTGATACTCCGAAGGACCTCATTGATGTTGTTTTCCTTTAGGATGGTAAAGGTGTCCCAGGAAGCATTGTGCTCGATACCCCTGCTAAGGGTGACGACCTTGTCTGGTGCGACCTGGGGGGTGCCGGGCCGTTTGATGTTAAAAGAGATCTCCTGGTTTCTAGATCAATGATAATAAGTCTTGTTTTCTTAGTAAAAAAGGACGCCAAGTATGAACAAGAGGGAGGACTGATCTCGGAGGCTGAACGGTTGGGGGCTCTGACAGATTGTTGTTTGACCAGTTCGAACAGTTTCTTGGGTCGATTGGCCGCTTGATTGAGTTGGGATCGGAAATATTCCGCCTTGGCTGTCTTGATTGGTTTATTATAAGAGCTTCTAGCTGATCTGAGGTTTTTTAGATGGGCCACTGAAGGAGCGCTCTAAGGCCCTTAGATTGCGACGTTCCGATTTTAGGTTGCTATTGAACCATGGTTTAGATATTTTTGAGGGTGCATTTTTTTGTTGGAGTGGAGCAATGTCGTCCATGATGCTGGAAATAGAAGAGTTATAGAAGTCTGTGAGTGCATGTACTTCAATTAAGTCTCTTTGAGGAGAGAGGGCTCGCTTGCAGCGGGTTGCTAAGTCAACTGCATTTATGTGTCTGAGGTCACGTCTCCAGATCTTTGATTTAGTAGGTTGAGAATTACTCTGAGAAACCTCCAAGTTGATTTGGAAGGAAATGACGTGATGGTCTGACCAGTCACAGGGTATGATGGAGTCCAGAGTGATTGAGTGTCCTTTGGAGATGATGAGGTCAAGAGGTTCCCCTTTACTGTGGGTAGGCTGGTCACAGTGTTGAACCAAATCGTGATCCTTCAAGAAGGAATTGAGGCATGCTTCCGCTGGGTGATTAGGGTTTGACCAATGAAGGTTAAAGTCTCCCAAGTAGATGTGGGGCTGCACTGAATCCACATTGTCCGCTATGGTTTCCATGAATTGTTCAATGAATGGTAGATTGTCACCCGGAGGGTGATAGAATATATGAAGTTTGCAAACCATCTGTTTGTTACTGGAAATGTTGAGGCAAAGGTATTCGCAGGTTGATGCGGAAGAGGATTCTGAGGGAGATCGCAAGTGTATTTTGATGTATATGGTCTAGGCCACCTCCCAATTTCGTAACTCTGTCTAGACGAATTATGTCATGGGAGGGAGGCACCAAGAGGTCTAAAATCCGATTGGATGAGGGGTTGAGCCATGTTTCTGTGAGTATAATGATGTCTAAATCTTTATGTTGTATGAAATGAAATGAAATGAAAGGGGAATTTGTAATGCGCAACTTAGCCCAGGAAGGGCATCAAGGCGCAGAGAACAGACATACAAATAGTCTCAAAGAGCCAAAGTGCAGATCAGCTAATACGCCTGGGAGAAGAGCCAAGTCTTCAGAAGTTTGCTTGTTGGCAGACCTACAGTTGAGTAATATGCATTTGAGTGTAGCCGGAGTCTGGGGGGAAGGAGGCTGAATGATGTTCACTCTCCTGGGGTTGATATTATTTATGACTCTGTGGTTATGGTGGGCTTCTCTGTTCGGGTTAGAGAGAACTGTTTTAATTATTCCCTTTGTATTTGAGTTGGTGTGCGTATTTGAAGAAAATGGCTTGAGTAGGCTATCCGATTTGTTGGTTGCAGGCCCTGTCAACGAGCATCTGTCGAGAGAAGCAGTGTTAAGAAGAGGGACGATAGAAGGGGAGGAGGGATGGTCATTGGGAGCTTTATCTGTGACACTGGCTGTGGTACTGGGCCAGTTTGTATGAGAGAGGAGGGGACTTAACAAGGGGAGATATTCAAGTGAAAGTGCTTTCAGGACGTGGAATTTGTTGGAGAGAAGGTGCAATTGGTGGGAGATATCGTCCAAACATGCCAGCACATCTGGGTGGTGGGAGATGGGCGGAAGTTGAGGGTAGAGATCCGGAGAGGGGGGAGGGAGTATAGGTGTATTAGAGAGATCTGTGGCGGTGAGGGGGTATTCCAATGGAGAGGGTTGGTCATTGGGTGTGAGTGGAGTTGAAGAAAGCCTTGATCGGTATGAAGATGGGGTGTGAGGATCTAGAGAGGGGGGAGGATGTCTATGTGGGATAGGGAGGACATAGACGTTAGTAGGGGAGTCCTGCGTAGTAGGTTGTTCATTGAATCTTAACAGTGTTCTTGAACGTGATGGTCCGGAGATTGGCAGTGGTGATAAAGTTAATGGCCTCGTGTTATGCGGTTCAGGCAGAACCGTGAACGGCAGGGGCAAGGGATGGGAACTGGGTGAGGGGGGAGGTAAATCTGAGGAGGAGATGAGGCTATCGCTTTGAAAGGTGCTTGCGGTGGTTAGATCTCGGTCTTGTTGTACATAAGATGAGTTGTTCACCATAGAGCCTTAGATCCTCAGAAAGAGCTTGTCAAATTGCTCTAGGTTTCGATTGGAAGCTTGTAGATAGTAATGGTGAGATCTATTTTATAAATTGTAGAGGATGAAGTGGACAGACTAAAACCGTGGGGATTTCTCTTTATTTGTTTGCACTGGAAGAAGGATAGGAGAGATTTCCTCCATTGGGCCCTTTTGTTTTAGAAATGCATCCCGTTTTCCTTTAAGGAAAATGGGCTGCATGACAAAAAAAATTGTTTTATTCAAAAAGCAATCACACATATGGTGGTCTGCTGACCCCAGCAGGCCACCATCCCTGTGATTGTAGCCATTCACAATGATGAGACAGGTCAATTTGCGACCCACTGCGAATCGCTAACAGTGGCAAACACTGTTGTACATACCAGTTTGAGATTTCCTAATAGCAAATTGCTAAAATTCGCTATTAGGAAATCGCAAGCGCGCAATTTCGTACATCTACCCCTAAGCACCACACAAGAATTAAAATAAAATATTGGTGAAGGAGGAGAATGGGGTAAAAAAGGAGAAGGGGTTCTATGAAGAACGGGAATCTTTAAAAAAGTGTTCAGGGAGGAATAGGATGGGGAATTAAGTGGGGGAACCCCCTTAAAAAGAGAATGAGGCGAGAAAGCGGGGAAAGAACAAAGAAGGGGTGGGTGTGGGGCACCTTTCAAAGAAAACATTTGCAAATCCAGTAGGTTGCGCCTTTGGGGTGTCATGAATCTACTGGCACCTACGACAATCAGTAGGCCTGTGCATACTCACACCTACTTAATTACTCAGGTTCCTGTTTAGTTACTTCTTACTTTACGGATCTAAGATGACGGACGCCACTTGGCACGATAAATTGAGAATAATCTCTTTAATTACGCTTAAGTGAATTTGCACAAGCAGAGCGGCCTGGTTGCAAGTGGGAGTTGCTGGGGCCTTAAGAAATGTAAAGAAAAATATTTAAAGGACTGTGAGGGGTGATTGAATAGCAGGAAGTGGACAGGGAATGAAATAAAAATTATAAAAAAGCCAGGTGGGGTAGAAGAGAAAAAGAAGGGAGGGAAAAGCAGCACATGAGGGAGAGAGCAGGGCGAGACAAGCCGTAACAGGCACCGGGCTTTTTCCCAGTGGGGCGGAAGGGTGGGGGGTGGCTTTTGACCTGTGGGAGACAGTTTTGTTACTGGGGCCTGGTTTTACAGCAGTGCTACAATATCGGTCCCCTGTAACAAAAGCGGCAGCGGTGCTTCACACTAGCAACCCCTCAGGGCCAGCACATCTACTCATCTAGTGCTGAATGATAATGAAAAAGTAGATTCCTAAAAGTAAGTAATGGAAGGTTACAGGTCCACTTATTAAAAGCATGGTAAAGAGGCTATGCTCCAGGGGAGGGACAAACACAAGAAGAGGAAAGAGAGCCATTGAATAAGAAGCAAGGAAATAAGAGTGACCATAAAACCAACAAATAAAAACAGGGGGCATGCTGTACCTCGACTATATGTTTTTAGGATTGTCCACAAAAGGTAATTCCCAACCAAATAGCTAAAGCGGACTTGTGGGCAAAACCTAAAAAGAAAGTTTAGTTAGGGGGAAAAATAACAGGGCAAAAAATATTTTTCACTAAAAAGGGCCTTTAATAGCTTAATTGAGTCAGCCTAATGGAAATCGAAGAGAAAAATTCCTCAAAACAGGTTTGCCCAAAACAATTGTCAGAACCGGTTTCTTCAGGTTGTGTTTTTCACCGACTATATATACAACCAGTGAGTGATGGTGGCAGGATTCCTGGAGTGTGAGGGTAGCAATTTCAGGCAGATGTGAGTGGCAAGGCTTTGAGGGTGTGTGAAGGTGATGGCTCTCTTTAGCTTGGTGAGAGTGGCAATGCACTGAAAGTATGTGAGAAGAAAGAGTAATCCGGGGTAAATGGTCACAGTTCATTGAAAGAGAGGCCATGACATAACTGCAGCCTCTAACTGACCACCGCAGCAGAAAAAGTAAGAAATTTCTAGAAAAAAGAAGGAAGACAAGTTATTCCGCATTTACTTGATGACTGATGAGATTAACATAAGTAAAGGAGGAAAGTCTTCAACTAACACGAATGGTTGCAAAAATAAAATTAGCTGTTCCTGCCGATTAACTGTGAGAAGATATAACATTGACTGGAGGGGAACAATTGATCGCCCACCAGATTGAAAGTAGAAAATGTAAGAGAAGTGAAAAGGAAGATACCAAACACTATTCCACGGTGACGTGTGATATATCCATTATAGGTTGTAGGGAGATGGCGGCACTCAAGGTAGAAAACCGACCCCCGGCAGCCTCACATGTCGTGCGCCGCTACACTTGATATCTGATCTCTCGCTATCCCCTGACGAAGGGCTCTGCCCGAAATGCATAGGGATGATGTACCGATCAATGGATGTCATTAAAAAGTTAAATTGATATATTCATTTCGCATTTCAGTCACTATGGTGTAATATGTGACTTACCGATTAAGCAAACCTCCAAAAAGGATGACTATTGACTACGTTTGTTGAACACTGTTTACCTCGCTATAAAAATCTAACACAGGAGTTCATTCTCCCATCGGAGTGCCTTCGGAAACAGTGCAGGTGGACCCTGCACTCCCCCTTTGTTCATATATCCATTATAAACATGAATTGAACATCTTTCAGATATGCACCTTTATTTGCAGTTTCCTCAGAAAAGCTCAAATAATTGTTAACTGTCACAACCTCGCTCTCAATTCTTACAGACAGACTAAATCTAAATAGGTTGCTGTAGCCACACATGGGCAGAGCTAAACGGCATTCAGGGCTGAATGCGAGTAAACCTGTGACTTTTGATAATGATGGCGATTGTACAAAATGCAGCAAATGTATAGAATTTGGGTATTCGGAATATTAACAGATCATTTCATCTTTTGTGTATCTTTGGGCTGGCTATAAATTGCAATAACAACATTTAAAAAAGAATACAAAATTACATTCAGAAGATAAGATTATTGGATAAAATACCTGGTGATATCTTATGTTAATATTTGAATAATTGGACAAATGCAGTTATACAAGGAGATTAATTCATAGAATTATGATGAAAACCAAATACTTTTGATTTTTCTTGAGAGGGCGCATCAAATATGCCAGAAAGTGACAGCATGGCAGAGATGTGTGAGACTGCCAGCACCTAGAAGGTGTGTCAGAGCAGCAGCACTCTGCAGGTGTAAGAGGGTGACACTGCCCTGCAGGTGTGTGGGGGCGGCACTGCCCTGGAGGTGTGTTCCCTAGGGTACTGCTGGGGGTGGCACCCTGAAGGGGTGTGCTGTAACAGCGCTGTAGGTGTTTGAGGGTGACAGCTCTATGTAGATGTATGAGGGTGAAAGTTCTCTTCAGATGTGTGAGGTGGTCAGTGCTGGGCAAGCGTGCGTGTGGATGGCAGTACTCTGCAGGTGTGTGGGTGTCGCAATGCTCTACTGATGTGGAAGGGTGAAAGTTCTCTTCAGATGTGTGAGGGGGTTATTGCTGTGCAGGCGTGTGTGTGGGTGGCAGTACTCTGCAGGTGTGTGGGTGTGGCAATGCTCTGCTGATGTGGGAGGGTGAAAGCTCTCTTCAGATGTGTGAGGGGGTCAGTGCTGTGCAGGCGTGTGTGTGTGTGGCAGTACTCTGCAGGTGTGTGGGTGTGCTGATGTGGGAGGGTGAAAGCTCTCTTCAGATGTGTGAGGGGGTCACTGCTGTGCAGTCGTGTGGGTGGCAGTACTCTGCAGGTGTGTGGGTGTGGCAATGCTCTGCTGATGTGGGAGGGTCGAAGCTCTCTTCAGATGTTAAAGGGTGGTCAGTGCTGTGCAGGTGTGTGAGCGGCTGGCAGTACTCTGCAGGTGTGTGGGTGTCGCAATGCTCTGCTGATGTGGGAGGGTGAAAGCTCTCTTCAGATGTGTGAGGGGGTCAGTGCTGTGCAGGTGTGTGTAGGTGACAATGCTCTGTGAGGGGAGCAGTGCTGAGCAGGGTCTCACCTTTCTCGTTCTTGCCCTGGATGTAGTCGAAGAGCCGGAAGAAGGCCGTCCTCTGGGCCTGCTTTTGGGGCTGCCCTTGCACGACTGTGCTCACCCACGTCGCACCTTCGTACTGCCGCAACTCATAGTCTGCCTGCTCGACAGTAATGGGGTGAAGGGGAAAACAAAAGTATGAATAACCACTCAGGTGTGTTAAAATAACATCAGGCTTTACTATTGCCTCGTGTTTTCGCTTCCTCATCATTCATTTTTGTACTGGGGGTCACTGGATTTCAAGTCCACTTGGCATGGCGCAGTCACACAGGTGCTTCTTTTAGTCACCCAGTCACATAGGGGGGTTGTTTTAGTCACCAGCCTGGTCATACTAGTTATAACCATTTGGTAGTACCTTCATGATATATGAATTGCAAATGAGTGTAACAGCTGTGGTGCGAACAAGCATTGGCGTGTTCCACATCCCACTGTGTCCTGTGCCACCTGCCCGAATCATGTCGTGGGTATGCCCAGATACGGGTCCGTGCTCTCTGTGCCAACGGACTGACGCTGCGCCTCGCTGACGAGGTCGAAAACGGTCTCGACTCGAGCTGCTTCTGTTCCCACCTAGAGGGGGTCCGCCCTGGCCATTCGGGATGAAAAGTGTCACACAGCTGCGGAAAAACAGCGATGCGACACCATGGATGTATCGTATTTACACTATAGTGCTCCATGTCGCAAGGATTGCACAGGCACATCAGGAATCCAGATGTATCCGGTGGCGCAGTAATTACGCATTGCTGGAGTGTGTCGGTGAACGAACGCAACTCCAGCAATGTGTCATTACACATGGGGCGAGTCCAATAGAAGAGGCCCTGTGTCACTCCTTACGCCTGTTTGTGACAGTCAAGTCATAGGATTATCGCAGTGACATCTCATAGATTTCACTGCGCCACTTCTACAAGACTTTCTTTACGGGGGAACGCCCACGCTTTCATACATTATACCTGACGCAGGTATAATGTAGCACAGGGCTTTACAATGTAAGGCATCTGCCTAGATGCGTCACTTTGTAAATAGGGTGCAGTGTGGCACATTGTTTACCCCAACGCAGCGCCACAAGAAGTGACGCAGCAACAGTTCAAGCCCTCATAAATAAAACCCTCAGGGCCTCACTTATGAGCACTTTTTACGATCCGGTAGTGCAATATGCCCCGGCATATCTACAAGGCCATGTAAAGCCACTTTACGTGGCTTTTCATGGCCTTGTAAATATGTGCCCCTTTCACTCAGTACACTGCGTGAAAGCGGCATTCCATGGGTGTTGCTGTGGGTGTTCCCACGCAACACCCATGGAATCGGAGGCATTCCCAGATTTAGGAGAAAATCATAAACCTGGGAATGCGTCAGAATCAAACCCCACCCCAGGGGTGGCGCTAGGGAGGCATAACAAGGAGAAATGTTTTCATTTCGCCTCGTTTTTTCCTTTTTCTATGTGTGCTGCATTCTGCAGCACACATAGAAAGAGGAAATCGCCTTGATTGATTTTGTGCTGTAAGGTGTCCCTTTCTGCACAAAATCAATTAGCCCTGCAACGCAGGCACCCTTGCACCATGGTTCAAGGATGCCTGCGTTGGTGCATGGCAGCCCATTGTGCGCCAGCGCTGAGGAAAAGCAGAGGAATGGACCGTATCTCATAGATACAAAGCTTTCCTGCCCATTTGTTTTAATGTATAGCAGTGCCGGAAGATTTCTTGCGGCGCTGCCCTACGTCATAACTTCATAAATGAGGCCCTCAATGATCAACCATGAAATGAGCAATCTTAAAAATTCCATCGCCGGTAGTCACCATGCAAGAGGGGTCAAGAAAACACCAGCCCGGTCAAATTACCTTTTTGGAAGTGGTTAGAAGCAAATGAGTTATACTGTGTGCGCTACATAAACCAATAAAATCAACAACACTGGGAGACGTGTGGTACAGCTCAGTATCATGTGACTCTGGGCAATAGCTCACTTAATCTCCCGACTGCCCCCAGGGCCTTGAGACCCTTAGGGGTGATTAATTTGCGCTTTACAAATACCGGATTTATTGTAATGCTCAGCTTCATTAATCCATCACCTCACCTTGTTCTCCAGTGAGGTCCACTTGGGCGCTTGCAGGTCCAGAGATAAAAAGGTCTGCTTCAACGACTTGATCATGTCGGCGGTTCTGGCTACTGGACAAGAGTCACAACTCGGGGCTGTGGAAGGAAGACGCAGTGCTTAGAAAACCGTGACTTTATGGCTCGAAATAAATATATTTTTCTGAAAATCTTCATTTTCACAAGGGATAGCTCGCTGAGTCTCCTTATATCCCTTCCTTGCACACTGCCCAGTGGTCATGAAGATGTCTGGAAACCTATGAAACACCAGGCCTACTGGGTCCTCCTACTCCCTACACAGCTCCTGCCATGCTGCCAGTGATATTAACAACACAACTACTAACCATCACAATCCACAAGTCTGATAATTCGGACTATTTCAGGCCCAAAAGCTTTAAGAATGGCTTGGTCGGCAGGTAACTAATTTTTTAATGTATATTGAATTAATATTTAACTGCTGTTGGGGTCACCTCTAAATTGGCCAGACATCGCCACCTTGTGGCAGACTGTCACAAGCGCCAATGTTGAGAATTTAGTGCTGGTGCCGAGCACCGAAAAAGACCAGCTCAAATTAAGCACTGGATCTTCCTCACTCCTAACTTTCATAGGCAGGGACAGCCTACTTTGCTAGGTATGGATAAGAAAGGAGAGCAGATTGATATGAATATGCCAAGCCCTGCCCATACTCAATAGACAATACCTATCAAGCCTTTTGGGTGGTACTCCAGTGCTGATGCACCAACACTAATTGTTAGCACTGGGGTTTATTTTTCATCACAAGACTTTGACCCAGAGCAAGAGAGAAAAAAACCAGCACCATACCGGTTAATTAACTTGATTACTTATAACAGCTTCTAATTATCCCTGCTTTAAAACACACACCTAAAAAAAGCTCCTCTCACTGCTTTCAGTCGACCGTCTCTAAACAACGGGAAATTTGTTGAAACACCAGGACTGTTCTGGGAAATCTGATACGCCAGGTCACCGTAGGTATAACATGATGGATAGGACTACAAGTCCCACAATGCAAAGTTAAATCCAGAACTGAAAGTGCTACTCTCTCATGAACCTAGGGAACATGAAAACTCTGGTGACATAAACTAATTACACTCTTAAAGCATAACCGTTTCTGTCCCAGAAGTACAACAATCTGGTTTTGTGCAGTGCCACTACAAACGTCTGTGCTATAATGCCCTCATGGAAGTACCCCAAACCCCATCCCTGGACTGTCACTATGTTCCATGGCAATAAAATCATATGTGATATCTCTTCTAGCCAGTCATGGGTTGCAGCTACCAGCATGTTGCATTCTGGTACTTGTAGTTCCCCCTTTACGCCTGTAAGTACGGATGAAAAAAAATTCCAGTATTTAAGAGATTGGGGCTAAAAAGTCATGCTGAAGATGCACGAGAATTAGGCAACTTGGCTGCTCTGACCCTTACTCTGTATGAAGTGTCACAGTTCCCTAGTTCCCGGGAGAACTATAATAGCACCCCCCCCCCTGTAGTTTTTTCCTCTCTGCAATGTTAAATCTCCCTCCACGCCACGCCACGCCACAATCTTCTTTATTAAAACCTCGTCTATGACTGACTAGCAGTGAACACTTACCTCTCCCTTCCACCTGCAGAAACGAGTCTTTGAAGCAGTGCACGAACCTCTCTTACGTCCACTAATTGTGGCAACTTTGCCCCGTCCCTTCTTCTCATTGGCCAGCAAGTACGTTATGAAACGGCAATATTTAGCTCCGCCCACCTTTGGTTGCTATTGGGTGGCTCGTCCATGCTTCGAATAACACTCCTCTGTGCACTTGTTGCATAAACGAAGGTCTTTTGTTTGCTGGTGAGGGCTGGGGAGGACTGGAGGGCTGCGAATGCTGAGGAGGGGGAGGAGGAGTGGTGTTGTGGTGCCTGTTTCTCCGAAGCCCTGCAGAAGACACAGCCCCATTGTGTAAGGAAGCGATATGAACACTTTACATAAACAAGCATTGGCAAAGCCAATAGGTCTTGCCTTTAAAAAGGACACGCTATGGATTTACCCCTGCTTGTTTTCATTCGCCTGATCAAAATCCGCATAATTGTGACCAGATTTTACCTGGAGGAAATCATGTGTGAAACAGTAAACCCTCTGGCGTGCTCACAGAATATTGAGGGGCACATTTATGAAGAAGTGACGAAGTGAAGCGCACCAAGTCACCTGGTGCGCTGCACTGCATGACGGGAAAAGGGCAGGGATGCGCTGGCGCCCCCTTGAGAGCCTAGTGCCACTTCTGGCACCATGGGGCAAGGTTGTCTGTGTTGCATGCTGGATTGTTTTTGTGGAGGAAGGGACACCTTCCTGCACAAAAACAATCATCCCGGGATTCATATGCCTCTTTCAATGTGTGCTGTGAAAGAAACAAGGAGAAATAGTCATGCCACCCCCGGGAAGGTGTAAGAATTTGGCGCATTCCCGATGTGGGAATGCTTCAATATCAACCGGAGTTGCGTAACTCCCAATTAAAAATTTGCTAACATTCGTGCCTTGAATTTTCAATTCTATTAAGGACAGGAGGCGAGGATTATGCTTGCTCGATTTCTTTACTTAAACACAGCAGACAATCGGCACACAGTAAAGAAAACAACTACATTACCCATAAACCAAGGGTAACCATAGAGTACATGTGAATATAAATAGGGTCATAGAGGTGAAACTTCCTCTTTCTTTGTCCAAAGTCAACAAATAAAGTTCAAACAGGATTCCAACAGTCCATCAAAGACGTCCCCCGGAGAGGTCATCGTCCAGCTGAAGAGGGGAAGGAACCTCCCAGAGCCACAGGAACAACAAGAGACCCACCAGGAGAATGAAGTCACGGCACACCTCATTTAAGGTCGGAGCCTAGAAAAGGTGAGACAAAGCCGTAAAAACTGTTCCCCAAAAAGTTGAACACAGAATCATAACGGGAGGGAAAACATTGCATAACTTCAAGCAGAAAGGCATAGCCTAAATGTAATAACCAATAAACATTATAAATAGCAATAAGGGTGGGATAATCCTCGCCTCCTGTCCTTAATAGAATTGAAAATTCTTGGCACGAATGTTAGCAAATTTTTAATTCTATAGCAGGACGGAGGCTCCGATTATGCTTGTTCAAAGCTTAGACACCACCACAGATGCAACATCCACAATAGGTTTAAAATAAAATGTTTTGAAAACAGATTCCGATGACCAATCCGCAGCCTTCATGATATCATGAAGACTAGCCCCCATGGCAAAAGCCTTGGAAGCCATCGCTCCCCTTGCAGAATGGGCCCCAAAAAGGGATGTATCTATGCCCGCTTCCTGCATGAGCCAACGTAACCAACGTAGCAGGAGTAACAGGCTTGAAAGGCTTTTGCAAGGCGATAAGCAATTGACCCTGTAAATTAGATCGAAAAGGAGCAGTGCTTACCTCGTAATCTTTAAGACATTGGACCACACACAACTGTGGATTATGAGGAAAAGAAGGGTAGGAAACCGAGGCAGTATTGCATTTTGTCCGTTTAGAAATGGCAAAGGAAACACCCTCAGGAGTGAAGGTACGACCAGCGAGATCCAAAGCTCTCACATCAGATACTCTTTTACAAGAGACCAAGCACAAAAGCATAGTAAGCTTCGCTGACAGTTGTTTGCGGGATAAAAGAGAATTGGCGGGCCAAGCAGACAGAAAACGCAAAACAACTGAGACATCCCACAGGGCAACATATCTAGGGCAAGGAGGTTTTACCATCCTGATTCCCAGCAACAATTTTGAAATTAAGGGATGTTCTCCCGCTGGTTTACCATCCACAGGAACATGACCTGCGGAAATTGCAGAACGAAAGTTATTTACCGTTCTGTGTGCTAGCCCGGAGGATGCCATGGAAGCTAAAAAGTTAATAATCAAAGTGATATCCGCCGAAACTGGATCAACCGACCGCTGTGAGCACCAATCACACCAGCGTTTCCAACTTGATTTATAACGCTTATGTGTGTTAGGGGCCCAGGCCTCCTTGATGAATCTAGTAGCGTCTCCCGATAGGCCATGGATTTTCCAGCGTTCCCCGAAATTCTCCACGCTACTAGCAGGAGCTGGCCCGACAGGACCAGAGGATGAGGTTCCCGCAGGGGATCCAGTAGCAAATTCCACATGTGTGGAAGAAGGAGCGGCGTCGAGCAACTCATCTCCAGAAGAACTGGAAACCACGCTTGAGCCCTCCAGAGAGAGGGTTACCAGAATGAGCTCGGAAGAGAACAGACGGGCCCGGGCCAGAACCCGGGGAATCATGAGAAAAGGAGGGAATGCATAGCATAGCAGAGGAGGCCAGCTCTGTAGAAATGCATCCGTGGCTAAGGCCTCCGGATCCGGCCTCCAACTGTAGAATTGGGGAACCTGAGCGTTGAGTCTCGAGGCAAACAGGTCCAGGTGACAAGACCCCCAAAAGCGGGTCAACTTGCGAAACACTCGGGGATGAAGCCTCCAATCGCTGTAATCCCTCAGATGACGAGAGTTCCAGTCCGCAATCAGATTGTGGGAGCCCGGCAGGTATTCGGCAATAACAGTGATCTTGCGATCCAAGCAAAGGTGCCAGAAATCCTTCGCTATTAATGAGAGAAGTCTGGATTTGGTACCCCCCAGTTTGTTCACATAACGAACTGCCGAGACATTGTCCATTCGAAGAAGAATGCAACAATTCGTCTGGAGAGGAGTGAGACATCGAATCGCGAAAGAGCCCGCCAGAAGCTCCAGGCAATTGATGTGAAGAGACAACTCCTCTGGAGACCACCGACCCCCCGTCGACATGGGACCGCAGCGGGCTCCCCAACCCCAGAGGCTGGCATCCGACTCTATCACCACATCGGGAGTCCTCCCGAAAAGAGCGCACGGCCGTTCCAAGATTCCATGTGGTCCAGCCACCACATCATCTCCGAACGTGCTTCTTCTGAAAGAGGAACAAGATCTGAATACCGAAGACCTTTCTGGAGATGACGGATCTTGAGGCGTTGAAGCGCCCGATAATGTAAAGGACCCGGAAAAATCGCTTGTATGGAGGATGATAGAAGACCTACAATCCGGGCCACTGAGCGCAAAGAGACTGTGTCCTGAGCGAGTAACAATCTCAAGTCCCTTTTTATTGATCTGATCTTCTGACCTGGTAGAAGCAACTGACAAGAGATTGAATCTATTTGAAAGCCCAGAAAATCCATAGTTTGGGATGGTGAAAAGTTGGACTTCAGGGGATTGACCCAAAGACTGTAGAAGATCCACTGACCATTGTAAATGTGAACGTAGAAGAAAAGGACATTGAGCCAACAGGAGAATGTCGTCTAGATAAACAATTAACCGCACCCCGCGGGATCTCAGGGATTCCATCACAGGGGGAAGAAGCTTTGTGAAGCACCACGGGGCGGAAGAAAGGCCAAATGGAAGGACCTTGTACTCGTACCAGCTGTCCAACCACTGGAACTGAAGGTAGCGACGATGAGGGGCGTAAACGGGAACAGAGAGATAGGCATCTTTCAGATCTAGTCGAACCATCCAATCTCCCTCTTGTAGAAGGTCTCTGAGAAGATGGATGCCCTCCATCTTGAAATGGCGATAGACAACGCCACCGTTGAAGTCTTTTAAGTTGAGGACCAAGCGCGACCCTCCCCCTTTTTTCTCTACGAGAAAAACGTTGCTCACGAAACCTTGGGGATGAGGAGAAGTTGGAACAATAGCCCCTTTGGCCAACAGGGAATTTATTTCTGTGGAGATAACCTCCTGATCTGGTCGGGAAAAAACAAGAGGGCGCGGACGAAGATGCTGGTGAGGGCGTGAGTAAAACTCTATCTTGTACCCCTGCACCGTCTCCAGCACCCAGGCATCGTTTGAGATCAAACGCCAATTGTGCAGAAAAGACTGAATTCTTCCCCCCAACATCACATTTGAAGCCAGAATCAATCTCACCTGAGGCTGAAGATTCAGGACGTCCTCCCTGGTTACCGTTGTAACCTCCCTTTCCATATTGTCCTCTGCCTTTTCTGGAAGGATAGAAAGACTTGTTGGAGGAGTAACCCTGACCTTCTCGTTGGGACTTATTCCCTCGCTGAGAGGGTTGGTCGGAACCACGGCCGGTCGAACGTCCCCTTCGGCCGGCACTGCCAAAAACCGGGCGGAATGCCCGTCTCAGATTTGCTTGGGCTTTATCGAGCCCGCTGAAAGTTGATACAAATTTCGTCAGTTGTTTGAGGAATGGGGCACCGAAGAGTAAACCTTGCGCCTGGGGCCCAGACTCTGAAGTCGCCAAATCTGTAAGGCGTGCATCGAGCTTCATTAAAATGGAGCGGCGACGCTCCGCAGATAAGGCACAATTTGCATTGCCTAAAAATCAGACAGCCCGCTGGGCCCAACCAATCAACTCATCTGGGTCAATCATCGTGCCAGATTCTTTTGCCAAGTAGCCCATGTCCAGCACCTTCGTGAGTGGACCCAGCAAATCCAGAATCTTGTCTTGGCAAGAACGCCATGATCTATCTAAACCCTTGGAAGGGTCCTTTGAGTACTTGCGCAGGTATGTGACCATTGTTGGATCGACATCTGGCGTGGAAGCCAGTTTGTTCGAAAGGTCCGGACGAGGGCATTCTGAACGCAAGCGTGCTCGGACGTCTTTGTCAAAAGGAGTACGGATGTGTGCCTGGACATACTCCGCAACCTCAGGAGATGGCAACCAGGCAGAGGAATTGGGATGTATAATGTCTGTAGGATTGAAAATTAAAACTTTAGGGGAAGATGGCGCATCCACAAAATGCTCCTTCGGCGACTTCTTGGAAGGAGGTCTAGAAGGTTCAGAGGAGGACGTGGAGGATGATGACCCATCATCAGAGTCGGACGGAGGGTCCGAAGGGGCAGGTGTAGCACGTTTCCGTTTTGGAGCAGAAGAAAGGGACTTGGCCAGCTTAGCAAACTTCGTTTTATGAGGATTCTTAGGCGATTTCTTCCTACGTCCGGAGGAAGGAGGCACCCAGCCCTGTTGGGCCGCATATTCCGAAAGATGCCGTTTCAGAGGCGCAATCGCCTGAAATAAAGCTTGGCCCATATAATCATCCAGGGACGCTGAAGGCTCACCCTCCTCATAATACTCCTCACCTTCCTCATCATAGTAGTCTGCCATGGGGTGAATAACACCAAATTACGCCCACAGGAAGGTAAGATAATAAGTTTTGAAACTTATAAATGGCAAAGCCAAACTTGGGGGAGTGGTACCCCTTAGTGCAAGTCAATGTAACTCAGGAAAAAACCCTGACCAAAAAACAATTTTAAATAGTGGAGGGAGGACTCGCACCAAAAACCAGAAAGCTTCAGCCACTCTAGGCAGAGCCTATGCTTTATTTATACATCCCCCTATTTAAGTAAAAGAGGGCGTCCGGGAGCTCAATCGGCAGTTCTGACAGGGCAGGCTTCGAAGAGAGCCGGTCGTTTCCTCCGTCTAACAACAATGACGGTTGAGGAGAAAGTACACCCATTTGCCGGTGCGTGTAAACAAAGCCATGCGCATGCGCAAAGCGTCGTGCTGACTAGGAAGAGCAGCGCAAGGAAGCGCGTCTCCCCCAGCTCCAACTCCCGCTCCACCAGTAGAAAAACAACGTGGAATACGCGTTGAAGCACAAAGGAGGTGAATTCCACGCTCCCGAAGTACACAAAGTCGGGCGAGGTCCGCGACCTCTAGACAACACGCCGAACGGCGAGGGCGCCCAACAAAACCAGTCAAAGACAAGCGGCGCAAACAGTAAAAATACAAAGCATAAACAGTAATGTAATAGATAAGGCACTTAACTGGCTGCGAAGCAGCAAAGAAAGAGGAAGTTTCACCTCTATGACCCTATTTATATTCACATGTACTCTATGGTTACCCTTGGTTTATGGGTAATGTAGTTGTTTTCTTTACTGTGTGCTGATTGGCTGCTGTGTATCAGTAAAGAAATCGAGTAAGCATAATCGGAGCCTCCGTCCTGCTATAGAATTTACACTGCGTGGCTTTACTCCAGGTTTTTTAAGTATCCCAGAGCCACGCAAAGTGGCTTTGCATGGCTGCAAAAATCTGACTAGAGGTTTGTGTCACATATGTACCACGTTGCATGGTGCAAATGCGACGCAAGACTCTCAGAAATATGCCCCCGAGTCCACTGTGGGAAAACGTAGAGCTGTCCTAGAAAAACAAGCAGGGTACTGCAACACTTCTTCACAAACCCATCCACAAGATTTCTGCCCGCAGCAGGGAGATCTTTCGCGGTGATATCTGTCAAAGTTAGTGTGATTTGGTGTAAGTTCGGTAAGATACGTATCCTGAATGGAATTCTGAAAATGTGCAGTTCTATCACAGGCAAATAAGTACTTTCCATTCGTTTACTTTTTGCTACACTGAAAAGGTCAACTCCAGGGGCCGTATTATGTGTACAGGGCAGTGCTTAATTTCAGCAGGTGGTTGCCGGTGGGAAGCACTGGCACTTATGTTTCCGCCTCATTTATTTACCAAACGCAAGAGAGGAAAATTACACAGACTGGAAGATGAAGGAAAAGAAAAATGGCAAAACCGTCACAAAAGGTGGAAGTAGGAACCTGCAGTGTCTGGTAGAGGATTAAAGTGGTATGAGTATTCCGCGCGCAAATGTTTAGTTGTTCTGGCCGCTGGCTCGCGGGCAGAGTTTCAGGCACTAGAGACTGCAATACGCCCAGGGCAGCTGCGGCCTTGCCATTCCCTCAAGCAGCGCATTCAAGAGAAATATGGAGTGGCTTTGAGTGCAGGCGGCATGTGAGAGAGGGATTCCCTTGCAGGTAGGTGCAGTGCGTGACTGCACCCGCCTCCAGGCGGATGTCTAGAGGGGGTCCATGTGACAACATTTCTCCCCTCCAGAGGGCTGCATTTAGAAGGCATACTGAAGGTGCACCACCTTTTTGTGGTACACTGAAAGTGAGCCTCCTAAAGGCATGTTTGCCTCTGAGCTCGCGTCCATAATACGGCGCTGGCGCAGATGCAAAGTGATTCCCTTATGTGCATGGGGCCGCCTCCCATCCAAAGGAGTGCGCGCCCTCTCATGATGTGCACCAGCGCTATCAGTATTACAGAAGGAGATGCACAAGCACCGGTGCTATTTCTGAAATAAGATTGTGCCCCAGAGTCCCACAAAGCCGGCACACATGCCTGTTACGTCCCCAATGTTCCATGTATAATACGGACCGTGGTAGATAGAAAGGAAATTAGTGTAAAACTTACAGTATTATTTTATACCATGATGTTAGAAATGGGGGTCTCTAGTTGGCACTGGCTGGTGCCACTGTCCAAATAGGGACCCTTCTTCATAAGTCAGGGCAAGTGGGTCACCCCTTTCGATAACCCCTGCTCAACCCTGTGGTAACGGGTAAACATCCTTTACAATGCAACTTTTACCACGCAGTGCCTTTACGACGCAACTTTTACAACGCAAACCATTACAACGCATTGCGCTGGGGGGCGCTCTAGGATAGGGAATAGGTTTAATGTACTATCCAACACCTTCCCTACTATCCACGGGGACTGGAGTTGGAATAGTAAATTAAACTATTTACTACCCAGCGCCCAAAAGCACTATGCGTTGTAATGGTATGCGTTGTAAAACTTGCGATGTAAAGGTAGGCGTTGTAAAAGTATGCGTTGTAACGTCATACATCCGTGGTAACGTAGCACAAGCAGTTAGGCCTATCTCAGAGGCAGTGTGTGAAGCATTTATGACCATATACAACAAGGCCGTAATAACACCACAAAAGGACACAACTCAGGTAGGTATACAAAAATAATATCTCTATCTAACAGTTTAACTCTCAAAGCGCTTCAACAATGACAATTCACGTCAACCCGTAGGAACTCAAAGAGATAACAACATCTCCACCAAAGCGTAACACTGACTGAGTTCAGGGACAGGGCATACGCGACCCATTGCGCACCAGGTACCTGTCGTTGAGAGTAGGAACAGCACGCAGCTTCTCAAAGAAGCAGAGACGGTGACAGGCGGACTCCCAGCAATCACAATACGGGGTGGCGGATGTCCGGAGCGTGCACCCACACTGACTCAGGCACTCGGGGACAGGTGAAATCTCGGGAGCAGCAGCAGGTGGCTGAGACGGCCCGGGTTGGGGGAGGCAAGGACTCTCGTCGTGTTGCTCCGTGATGGGTGTGCAGCTGCAGCAGCTCTCTCTCAGCTGCGGAGGCCCACATGACAATTCGGGAGGAGATGCAAAGTTGTCATAGGTGCAGGCGCTCAGCGGCTACAGCTCTCTCTCAGCTGCCCGCTGGACAATTCCCAAGGGGGATACAAAGTAGTCCAAGGTGTGGGAGCTCAGCGGCTACGGCTCTCTCTTAGCTGCGGTGGCCCACACAACAAAGCATGATGATTAAGGCTTCTGGTTTTCCGTTTTAATGGATTTTTACATATAAATACAGACGGAAAACATTGAGGGCCCGATTCACAGAACTAACTTAAGACAAAATCCTAAAATTACTACCATTTTCGTATTCACAGAAGGCACTTACTCATTTCCGTATTCACAGAAGTTAGGAGTCCTAACTTTAGGACTCCTAAATGCCTTCTGTGAATACCGAAAGTCCTAAAGTTAGGATTTTTCTCAGTTTAGTAGTAGTAAAGTTAGGACTCCTAACTTTAGGACTCCTAAATGCATTCTGTGAATATCGAAAGTTTTAAAATTAGGATTTTTCTCAATTTAGTAGTAGTAAAGTTAGGACTCCTAACTTTAGGACTCCTAAATGCCTTCTGTTAATACCGAAAGCCTTAGAATTAGGATTTTTCTCAGTTTAGTAGTAGTAAAATTGAGAGAAATCCTAATTTTAAGCATTTTGGTATAAGGCATTTAGGAGTCCTAAAGTTAGAAGTCCTAACTTTACTACTACTAAATTGAGAAAAATCCTAATTTTAAGACTTTCGGTATTCACAGAAGGCATTTAGGAGTTCTAAAGTTAGGAGTCCTAAGTTTACTACTACTAAATTGAGAAAAATCCTAATTTTAAGACTTTCGGTATTCACAGAAGGCATTTAGGAGTCTGAAAGTTAGGAGTCCTAACTTTACTACTACTAAATTGAGAAAAATCCTAATTTTAAGACTTTTGGTATTCAAAGAAGGAATTTAGGAGACCTAAAGTTAGGACTCCTAACTTTACTACTACTAAATTGAGAAAAATCCTAACTTTAAGACTTACGGTATTCACAGAAGGCATTTAGGAGTCCTAAAGTTAGGACTCCTAACTTCTGTGAATACCGTAATGAGTAAGTGCCTTCTGTGAATACCAAAATGAGTAAGTGCCTTCTGTGAATACCAAAATGGTAGTAAGTTTAGGATTTTGTCTTAAGTTAGTTCTGTGAATCGGGCCCTTAGTTTTCTGTCTGTATTTATATATAGATGCGGGAAAATACTGGCAAAACAAATGTTCCTGCCGCCTCTGTGCTCCTCTATAAAATCTGTGTCAGAGGCTCACAGGGGCTGCAAATGTAATCTGAAACTACTGACGATCTGGAGAGGGGTGAACAGTGCAGCTGGGAGCGCCGTGTCTGCAAAGACCCTCCAGCACCCCACGCTGTGGTGCTCATGCAAAGTTAATTCTTTGCGCAGTGCAAGCATTCAAAGTCCTTTAAAAGGTGTGAAAACACCCCAGGACATCGGCTTCAGCCCCACCTTTTGTTGTATTAGAGGGGGAAGGATTGTAGAACAGCATGTGCAGGGCCACTTTACAGAATTAGCCAGAGGCAGGCTGTGTAGACGTGGGTTGTGGGCTGGTTTGGCTCCCTGTATTGTTGAGATGCCAGTGAAATGGGACAGCCTTGGCTCGGTCTCACTACAAGCTCTATTTTTTGATGAGCTTGCTGTCTTATCTTTTTAGCAAGTAAATGAGGACTATGGTAAAACGTGCCTGGTGCCATGAGCAGTTCTGTTGCCCTTGAAGACAAATTAAGCCTTCATACAGTCCTAAATTACGCTGTTGTAGAAAAAAAAATATTCCACTCATAAAAGTAAACAAATTTGATCTCTGTACCCACAAAAAAGCCTGGTGTGACCATGTGTCTTAAATGCTTTATATTTGTTATTGAGGAAACTATTCCTAAAGACAAAGCACCTTATTCTTGCTTTGTCAATATTAGTAAGCAGTAGTTCTGTAAAGGTCCGAAGCTGTGGTATTTGCCATTCCAAACCAGCGTCTCCTGTATCCTTTACCCTGGTTTTTGACAGAGATATTACTATTGAGTGTCTTGCTTGGGAAGGGAAAACACTTGGGGTCATATTACCAACAAGTAGCGATATTTATCGCTAAATAGGCTTAGCAACGATTTTTTTATCGCTGCCTATCGCTGGATATGTTAGCGGAGAAAACATTTTTTCTCCATTGTGCTAAAATATCCAGCGATAGCGGCGAAATGCGTGAATATCGCTGAGAATACAGCGATATTCACGGATTAGCGACAAAATGCTCTTAGCCATGTTATCCACCTCCCATTGGATAACCCAGCGGGTCTCAGCGGCGGCAGCTTTCCCTCAGCTGCAGCGGCCCACACGGATCCTGTGGAAGGTTGGAGGGTACAGATTTAGGCTGGCTCTCAGCGGCGGCGTCTCTCGTCTTAGCTGCCACGTCCCAGCTTTAGCAAAGAAAGGTTCAAAGGTTCAGAATTAGGCGGGCCTCTGCGGCAGCAGTTCTCTCTGAGCTGCAGCGGCCCGCACAGGTTCAGCAAGGAAAGATTCAAAGGTTCAGAATTAGGCAGGTGCTCAGCGGCGGCAGTTCTCTCTGAGCTGCAGCGGCCTGCACAGGTTCAGCAAAAGTAAGTTTCAGACGATGCCCAGTCTGCGGCCCTTACAGTAGAACTAGAGGCTCCGGATTACTCGACCCGGGGCCTCACCTGCAAGCAGAACTCCTCGCACGGGAATTCCAATGGCCGACTGGGTGAAGTCTAATGTCCCTGAGACTTCAGCAGGAGGCTCCCTCGATTTGGGCCCTCGGGTAGATGGGTTAAAGTTGCAAAATCCTTTTCTCTGTTCTCTCGGACAGAGTATCGTCTTGACATCGAGAAGGAACACACTTGGCCCCAAAGTTCCAGCGCAGCATTTTATACCTAAAAAGTCTTTGTTCTCTAAGGTTGCAAATCACCGACTCCAGTCAGAACCAGATCGGTGAGGTCGGGGAGCACTTGGTTTACAAGGTGACATCCTGCCCTTTCAGAATGAGGTGGTCTGCTATCAGACACCCAGTGGGAGGTGGAGCCATCATTCACCTTGCCAGGCACGACCCTGCTGGATCAAAGAGTCACCCATCCCCACACTTGGAATACTGATCCCTCTCTCCAGCCAGGTCTGACCCAGCTGTTCCTGCTGCTCCAAAACTAGATGGCCAATAGGCAAACTCGTAACAGCCCACAGTAAAGCTTTAAACAAGAAACGGAAAAGGCATTTCACAACATATAATACCTAAACGGTCCTCACTAAAAGGTGGCCCTCGCCGGCCTGATCATAAAACATCAAACTCGTAGTTCCTATTGGGGTCATAGGCCCAGATAGGATGATAGAAAGTAATCCTTAACAACACAGGGGCATATTATCAAGGGGGTTTATCTACGCTTTTTTGGCTTTAAAAGCCAAGAAAGCGGAGATAAAATTATCTCCCTATTACCTAGCTGTCGCTAACACCAGTTAGCGACAGCTATTAGGAGACAGTGACCATCTTGGGCCCCGCTTTGCATGTCAGTGATATTTATCACTAATGACATGCAAAGTGGGCGTGCCAAGATGTTAGCGACTGGAAACTGTCGCTAACATCGCTATCTCCTATTACCAACTTTTGGAGATATTCGCGCTAAGCGCGAATATCTCCAAAAGCTAACACCTGCCCTGAGCAGTTCTTAGCCATGTTATCCAATGGGAGGTGGATAACATGGCTAAGAGCATTAGCTCGGTAATGCATGAATATCGCTGACTTTTCAGCGATATTCATGAATGGCGGCCGTTTTTTATCGCATTTGCGATAAACCTTGGTAATACCAAGGTTTATCTGCGATAAAAATCGCCGCAGCTCAGCGTTAAAATGTTGTCTCTAACCAAGCAATAGCGATAATTATCGCTATTGCTTGGTAATATGCCCCACAGTCTATACTAATGTAAGCGTCAGAGTTATCCTAATTCACACAGTCATTTACATATATGGAGCAATCGCGCTGCGGCACTGAGTAGCAGTGGCACAGCGCCCAGAACATCTATATCCAGCCAACATACAAGACAGGAAGAGTCGCAGGGGAAGAGAGACCTACGCCAGTGATGCCAGGTCTAACACATGGCAATTATCACTCGGTTGGTTTTAGTGCTCATTTATATATATGATTATATATATGAATTAGACAGCTATAAAATGTGTGTTATTTCTTCACGTTTGCTGTTTTTGGTTTAGGTTTCATAAGGTAAAAAATATCAAATTTCACATTTTTTACCAATTATTTATTGGCTTGGACATAAAATATATGTCAGACTGGTAATAAACTGGAAAACAGTAATTTTAATAATATTGGACTTAAAATTGTTACATATATACTAGGATTGCATATTTTTTGCAGCACAAGGAAAATAGTGTACAAACATTGGTGTTGCTTCATTAACAAATCAGCTACCAAGTATATGCTCACATCAGCTATGAACCATGACCCTCGCTATTTCAATCATCACACCAACACAATCACGTATTCATGCAACTGTTTCCCCACTTACCTGTTCACAGCAGTTCACCTCCAAAAAAACCCTAAGGCATGCACTCATTTTCAGGAAGGGAGCGAAGTGAGTGATGGAGGAGAGGAGATAATAGGGGAGGGGAGCGGATGGGAGAGGAGGTGAGGAAGTGAGAAGTAGCGAGGTGTGCAATGGTTACCAGCAGTCATCCAAAAGAACAAACAACAATGCTCGGATCATTAAATGCATAGAAGACTGTATTGTATGCCCAGGGGCTATGCAATGCTTGAACTTGTCGCAGTGTAGCCCAATTTAGACTGCTGAGGCAGAGTCCACTCACCTCTGCAAACCAATGTCGCCTCATCGTGCAGTACCTGCGAGAAACAATTATACACCCACCACGAGGGCAACACAATCCTTCATTCAGATTTACTAAGCCATGCAAGGGCACCTTACATGGCCCTGTATGGCTTGGTAAATCCAGAGTAACGCAAGACAGCACCAAGTCATTGCCTTGTGTTACTCTGCGCTGGGAAGGTGTTCCATGTGCAGGTCGTGGGTGTTCCCATGCATCCATCCATGCTTTTTGGCACATCACCAGCTTTACCAAGACTTGCAAATCTGGGAATGCATCGAAATTGTACGCCTTCCCCATAGAGGCTTAACGAGGAAAAATATTTTTATTTCTCCTCGTTGTTTCCTCTTTTTAAGTATGCTGCGGCACACTTAGAAAGAGGAAGATGCCGCTAAGGATTATTTTTGTGCAGGATGGTGTCCTTTCCTTCACAAGAACACTCCTGCCTGCCACACAGACACCCTTGCACTCGGTGCAAGGGTGTCTGGGTTGGCGCCAGCACGGGCAGAGAGCAGGAATGAGCCATAGCTTGATAGGTATGGCGCAGTCCTACCCTTTCCATTTGACGCAGTGCAGCAAGTTGTCTTGCGGGGTTGCACTGCTTCAAATATTGATAAATCTCCCCTCGAGCCTCTCAAAGTTTGAAGGCAAACCGTAAGCATATGTTGTACACAGGAGGCAATGAGCGGCACACACAGACACTCTCCGTCCTAATGGAAGAGTACCAATCCCAAAAGAACTGTGTCACTGGGGGCATATTTACAAGGGCATTGCGTCACCGGGTCATAACTTTTTCCGACATTCCTGTGGCGCAATGACCTGCTCTATATTTACCTTTGCATGACATAACACCGCCTTGTAAATATGGGCCACCTCGCCCCCGTTTTCTGTGGCAAAGGAGCGTGCCGTGGGTGTTGCTGTGGGCGTACCAACGCAACACTCATTGCTTTTTGACACTGCCCCAGATTTACAAGGATATGTAAATCTGAGGCAGCGCCAAAAATGAATGCCTTTGAAATGGAGGCGTTAGAGTGGAGTAGCGAGGAGGAATACTTTTATTTCTCCATGTGTTCTGCCCTTCTAAGCGTGCTGTTCCCTCCCTCCACAAACACAATCATCCCTGCAACACAGGCACACTGGCACCATTGTGCAAGGGTGCCTGCGCTGGCGCCAGGCAGCTTTATTAGTGCAGGGGCAAGGGAATGTCTGCTGCAGAATGAATCATGCATTGACAGAGGAAAAGAGTAGGAGAAATTAAAACATATCTCCTTGTTGCACCTCCCTACACCTCCCCTGGAGAGACATAGCATTCCCAAGTTTACAAAAGGTTATAAATCTGGGAATGCAGCAGAATCCATGGGTGTTATGTGGGAACAAAGAACAAACAAATATGTGGAGGGTCCAAGGGAATGTTTAACGACCTAAGCACAGTCACAGCCCCCTAAACAAATTATGTACTACAACAAAAGTGACTGTGGGTCTCAAGAAGAGAGAAGTCTATGTGTGCCATACATCGGGAAGATGACCGAGAAGCACGTGAACACCCACCTATCCAAACATATCAAAGCAACGGGGGGGCTGGACTATTCACAATCTGGGTTCAGGCCCAATCACAGCACCGAATCAGCCCTCCTAACAGTGACCGACAACATCAGGATGACGCTGGATGGAGGGAGGTCTATGATTCTGGTGCTGTTGGATTTATCCGCTGCCTTCGATACGGTGTCACACGAAGTGCTTCTCGGTCGTCTGAGGGAGGTGGGACTGGGGGGGGTGGCCCTGTCCTGGATAGAGAGTTTTCTCTCAGGCCGCTCTCAAGAAGTCAGGTTGGGCTCCCACAAATCCATCTCCAGGGAGCTCACCAAGGGAGTGCCACAGGGCTCATGCCTAAGCCCCACATTATTCAATGTGTATGTGGCCCCCTTGGCTGACCTAGTAAGATCTTTTGGGTTCTCCCCAGTATCGTATGCTGACGACACACAACTTCTGTTCCCTTTTAAGACCTTCACGCCTGCACTAAAAAAATCGTTTGCAGATGGAATGAGGGCAGTATCAGAGTGGATGGCTATGAACTGCCTACAATGTAATGTAGGAAAAACTGAAGTTATGTTGTTTGGGGAAGCAACGATACTGTGGTCCCCCGAGTGGTGGCCCTTGGAACTGGGACCTGTCCCCAGCCCTAAACAGACCGTTAAAAACTTGGGGGTGCTATTAGATCAAGCACTAACACTTAAAGACCATGTGAACCAAGTGGCCGGCACCTGTTTTCGTGTCATTGGACTGCTGAGAAGGGTTTTTCCATACTTACCCGACAGCCATAGGAAGACACTGGTCCAGGCGCTAGTCATCAGCAGATTGGACTATTGCAATGGTCTTCTCTTGTCAGCTAATGAAGAACATCTTAACAAATTGCAGATAGTCCAAAATACTGCGGCGAGGCTTGTCCTTAATGCTCCACCTAGGACTCCCTCCCGCCCTCTGTTGACTAGACTCCACTGGCTCCCAGTGCGGCAACGCATTAAGTTTAAAATCCTATGTACAATTCACAAGTGTCTGTCAGGTATTGGCCCTAAGTATCTGACAAAAAATGTCTTACCCTATGTTCCTGGACGCTCCTTACGCTCCAGCAATTTGCAGTAAATACAGGTACCCAGAATTAAAAGATCTAGACAGGGAGGCCATGCCCTCGCCCACACGGGACCTGTCCTCTGGAACTCACTGCCTCATATGCTGAGACAAATCACCAACCATTTAACCTTCCGAAAGTCTCTTAAAACCCATCTATTCACAAATATTTAACTAACTTAAATCAGGAGTCTAATAAATCCCCCTGACCATGGACCAGCATGTTATATTCTTCTAGAGGCACAAGCGCGGAGATACCCCTTCGGGGGTCTAATCAGGCGCTATATAAGAATATAAATAAATAAATAAAATAAATGATTATGTGTGTTCCTTAAGTATGGGGCATACAACCGGATATCTACACAGTGTGAAAGAGTATCCATCAGTTACTCCGTCCCTATGCTTGATATATCTTAATTTAAAAGGTAGAGTTCTACTGCAAATGATGATTGCCACATAAAATGTAATAAGTGTCTGAAGCGACTTTTAATACTAGAGCAGAGATAATATCAAAACTAAGATTCTTTCAATTAGAATTTCAAACGACTCTTCTCTACATGATTCCAATTAGTAGAGAGGAGACTACAGCAGTTTCTGACTCTGACACGTACAAAACACTATGGGTCTGCTTTTAACTACATTTCCCATGATTCTCGGTCAAGGACTGATGAGGTCATCTCTATCCAATCACATGACGTCGACAAAGAACAAAGATGGCCCCAGAAGCGACTCGATACCTCCCCATACAGCCCAGCAGGCTGCTAGGAGTACCGACGGACAGGTTAGTGTTACAGAGGGCATTTGAGCTTTAATTCTATAATTACGGGATATGGCATGCGCTATGCAGCGGTGTTTCTTCTAATGAGGGAAACAAGAGGATTGCATACACATAATCGCTGATGAATCTCTGGGTGCAAGTCCTTACGATCACAGCCGGTTGACAGTGGCTTAATACTATAGGCACTGAGCGATTGGCAAATAACGGCGTTGCGCCGTAGAACACGATAATCACAACGATTTGACATCACATGGAAAGACAGGCACATACGCAATGGGTTTGCTGCTAACCACTTGTAGACAATTGGTATGTGCCGTTAGTCCAACAAATATAAGCTGATATGTATTGCGCATTTAAACAACATGTTGAGCACTAACCAACCACCGGAGAAAATCGTAATAAATGATACACGTAAAGAAATAATAGTTTCAGACGTGGTGAGCTAACATCTATCAACATAGTGATAAGTGTTAAATTTTGTCATCTAACAGAGAGGGGCAAGCGCGTACTAGATCTAATAACTAGTGCTTTATATTATATACAAGTAACACTCCATGCCAGATATGCCATGGAAAAGAGAGGGTATGTTTATCCTATCTCAACTGTGTAGCGATGTTTGTGCTAAATTCTAAGGAGAGCATATATCGCTGTGTAAATAGGACCTTTAAATAAAGAATCCAACAGAAAGAGATGGGCTGACGGTTTTTATATTTTAATATTTTAATTCCACTCATTCACACCTGTTCAGTGGTCGCAAATACATTCCTGACTGCATAATGTTTCTATATCACAGTGCGGTGCCCCATTATCCTGAGCTGCATGCCAGGTGAGGAGGAGCACGTTCCTCTCGCATCAGAGGTGAGCCTGAGGCCTCTATTTCTTAAAATGTCTTAAAATTGGGATAAATTGTACCCATTTAACAAGAATATCTATTTGGTAACAATGCTATATGTTGTGATAACTTATACTGATCTTGGTTTTATTATCCTATTCTGTTTTGTGTTTTTTTTGTCTATGTTGTGTTTGTGCCTTGATGCCTTTGTGTCTTTGAAATCTGGATAACTCTTATCCAACCAGGAGGAAGACCAGGAATGAACAGGTGATACTTTTTGATCATTTTCTGTGTTCACCTGATTTTCGCACATTATATAATTATTATTATTCCTTTTGAGCAGTAGCAAATAATTGGTAGGTCCTGAAGAAGCGGTAGATACCATTATGGATCTTTAATTTCCGCAGAAACATGTCGACCATAAGATCTAGTCAGTAGTTATTTGTTTGAATCTACTGACCTATTTGCACTTAACTGTTTTTATCCCTTTGGAAGTGGACGGCGCCAGAATAAAGTGATTATTGCGTTCACTCTCCAATTTTAACAAGAGCACTTTTCTTTTTTCACTTCATGCACTGCTTCCAGTTACATTACATACCTACCACTGGCCACTTGAGTCCTATTATCATTATAGTTAACCATTCTATAACAATCTTTAAAAGGTGGTTACGACTTGGACTCCCCACTCTGTGAAGTGGTCCAGATGATGAAAGGGCGGTACAGAATGAGTAACTGTTATGTGGGAACACCAACAGCAACAACTATAGCACACCCCTTTCATGCAAAGTGGTGCATGAAAACATGAATATGGGCCGTACTTACAAGGACTCGAAAGACCACACTTTACGTGTCCTTGTAAATACGGGGCAGCAATGCTCTGCCAGTGTGTCACAGAAAGTGACGTACCGGCGGCGCATGGGATTGTAAATAAATATGCTCCCTGGACTTCTAGGGTTCACATCCCTCACACTGGCCGCCGCCCTGCCCACTAGCCCGAAATTCATGACTTTAAGGCTCTTTAAGAGATAATAGCCTGATGGCGCTTAGGTCCGCGGTGCAGCTGTGCAGAAGGCAAAGATCACGCTTTAAATACAGACCTAGCAGATTGGAATGAATATCATTTTAATAGGACACAGGGATTCTAACAGATAGAGACTACAGACACACAATCAATCAATCAATCAATCAGGGATTTGTGAAGCATGCCACTCACCCATGAGGGTCTCAAGGTGCTGGGAGGGAGGGGGGGCAGCTCTGTCTCATCCAAAGAACCAAGTCTTGAATGATAGCAGAGTGGGGGATTATCTGATGCTGAGGTGGAGTTCATTCCAGGTCTTGGTCACTATGTAGAAGTAGGCTCTTCCTCCTGTTCTGGCTCTGCAGAGGCGTTGGGTTTCGGCCAGGGCTAGGTCGGCGGAGTGGAGGTGGAAATTCAGGTCTTCAAATGAGTCCATTGAGGTGATGGCGTGGGGCGGGATGAGGTCTGTGATGGTTGAGGTGAACGTGGTGCACGGTCTGGGAGGTCCATAGGCGAGGGTGCCACGTAGGGTCGTTCTGGGGGTGGTCTGGATCTGGAAGTGGAGGTGTTCTATGGGGGACAAGGAGTAATTTGTGCAGGCAGTAATGGGTCAAAGGGTGGTTTTATGTACGATGGCGAGTCTTCCTCCAGGGGGGTTGAGGCGGTCCTTCCTCTGGATATTGTATCCATCGGGGATGGCGGTTGCGAGGTCGGGAACGGAGCTGGCATTGGCCCAGGTCTTTGTCAGGAAGGCGATGTCGGGCGACAGGGTGTCAAGGAGGTCCCAGATTTCCACTGCATGTCTGTGCAAGGAGCATACGTTGAGAAGTATGCAGTTCAGGGGTTTGTGTGCATTGGTTTCTGGTGGGTGGGCGGTAGCCGTGGGGTTCCGGAGGTGGGTGAAGGTGCGGAGGCCGTGTTGTCAGGAAAACTGGCCATTGGCGGTGTTTGGTGTCAACAGAGGGCATTTGTTGTTTCCTCCGGGGTTGAGTGCATGGAGGGCAGTTGAGTCATAGCGGCGGGTGGTCAGAGATGCAGGGTCCCTGGCGCTGGTCGCGGTCGGGTCGTGGACGGACACAGACGGGCTTGCCCTTGGTGCGCCAGCAGGGCTCCAGCTGCATGCGCCTGCTGCCTGGCCACGCAGGAGCCGCCATTAAGTAGGGGTCGTGGGGAGGGGGCACAGCAGGGAGGCAGGACCGGGCACTGACAGAGGAGGAGGGGCCGCAGGGGCTGCAGCGGCGGAAAGGGAGCCAAAACGGCAAACAGTGACAAAACAGTGGGAAAAGGCACAAAGAGAAAAATAGTCACAGAAAAGGCACAAGGAGTCAAACAGGCAGAAAAAAGCAGAAGGAGAAAAACAGGCAGAAAAAAAGACACAAGCAGACAAACAGGCAGAAAAAAGGCACAAACTGCACAAACAAGGCATAGAGAGACAAAGACAGAAACTACAAAAAGGCTGGCAAAGCAGACCAGCAAAAGAGCAAGGCTCTCCTACTGGACCACCAGGGATGAGGCGCAGACAGGAGCCTGCAGGTGGAGGAGGGCCTCAACACCTAACTGCAAGCAGAGAGGTGCTGGGGGGGCAGCAGCGCAACAACAGAGCTGCGCGAGGGGAGTCGGGGAGGGAGCGCAGCTAGGAGGTGGGAGCGGGAACCGGCACGGGGGAGGGGCCGCGGGTGCAGCAGCAGCGTGTAGGAAGCAAAAACGGAAAACAGTGAAAAAACTGTGGAAAGAGGCACAAATTGAAAAATAGGCACAGAAAAGGCACAAGGAGACAAACAGGCAGAAAAAAGGCACAAGGATACAAACAGGCAGAAAAAAAGACAGAAACTGCACAAACGAGGCACAGACAGACAAAGGCAGAAACTACAAAAAGGCTGGCTCAGCGGACCAGCAGAATAGCAAGGCTCTCCTACTGGACCACCAGGGATGAGGCGCAGGCAAGGGCCTGCGGGTGGAGGAGGGCCTTGAACACCTACCTGCAAGCAGAGAGGTGCTGGTGGGCAGCGGCGCAACGACGGAGCTGCGCCAGGGGAGCGCAGTATCCCTGACCAGGAGGCCAGAGGTCTTGCACACAAGGTTTAGAAAGTCAGCCTTTCATACATGCCAATCTATAAGATTCAGAAGGGGTAAACAAGGGAATCCTACTCACTGCGGAACTAGGGTGAATAACTATAACAAGAAAACAATGGTTCCTGTGGAATAGTAAATATCTGTATGTAAATATACTAAATGCGCAACCGCAGTACGAGGGTTATACTGATGTCAAACAGCCACATGCATCAACAGAAGCAATTGCGATTCCTAAATAGCGATTTTTAAGGAATCGCTATTTAGGAATCGCAAAAGCCTATGCATGAAGAAATCGCTTACAAAATAGCGATTTCGAAACATTCCTTAATTGCGATTGGCAAATTGTGAATCGCAATTAAGGAATCCCTCACCATTCATTCCTATGGGCCCAGAGGCCCTTAGGAATGAATGGGAAGACATTCTCAATTTGTGATTCTCAATTAGAGAATCGCAAATTGAGAATTCAATTTCAAGGGTGCCCGGGTGTCAACATGACACCCTGTTGCACCCTTAAAATTGATCTCTGCACATATGTTGCACACACACATGCCCTAAGGGCATGTGTGTGCGCACCATGAAACTTTGAAAAATGCACAAATGTGCATTTTTCAAAGTTTTTGCAAATTACCATGAAGTTCAACTTCATGGTAATTTGCTACTCCTATTTGCGAAATCGCTAATTTTTTTACTTTGATGCATTGCATTTAAGGAATCTCAATTTGGGATTCCTTAAATGCAATCGCAATTTAAGGAATCTCAATTTAGAGATTCCTTAAATTGCGATTTTTGTATTTGGGATGATGCATCCCAAATGCAAAAATACCGGTCGCAAAGGGGCAGATTCTGAGAATCTGCCCGTTTGTGACTGGTTTTTAGCTTGATGCATGTGGCTTTAGGAGAGAGGCTGCTATGTAAGAGTCTAGCCTGCACTCCTTATTTCTACCAAATGTATTCAATTTTTGGTGGTAATGAATGGTCTGTGTTGGGAGCTACCCAGTGGTCAGTTGAGCCCACAACTGAATGTAAACTGCTATGTAGAGGCCTAGTGTAAACCAGGTCTGAAACCGGGAGCTCTCTCCAAATGTCCCTAAGGTTTCAAATATGTCAATACATTAATGGAACTTATTCAAATGTTTACTAGAAAATACTTCAATCACCTTGATTTTTATAATTTATAGCTTGTTTCGTAACCATAGTTTCATAGCATATCAACAAGAAATTATTTACATACTTAAAAGTAAAATCATATCAATTTTTCAATCAAATTGTTCTACATCCATGGTAATCATATAAACAAAAATTCTGACATTTCCCAATGCATTTCGAGTCAGAAAGACTCTTCTTCAGGGGAATTTCTTGAGTAGATCTGAATCTGTGCTTTGTTAATCAGTATTGCGCACCTCAGTCCGTAGTTAGGCACTATAAGGTTAATAAAAAACAATTGTATTCCTACTGAGCACGGAATCATGTACATTTATAACATTAGAATTGACATTCATTACCACAAGGAGTGTGCGATTCAAAAAATTATGTAATTTTAAAAAAAGTGAGCGAGTGATAGCTTCCTATGAAAGAAATCCACCGTGAAGGGAAAAGTATAATGTGCGCATCAGACGAAAAGAACTGAGAAATCCTATAACGGACTAATCGCACCCAAGTGCCCAAGAAGAAATTATATTTCAAAATACGCTTAGTAACACTAAATATTTCAGCTATACTGAGTGTGCCTAATGAGGTGCTCAACGAATGTATACGAGTGAAAAGGGTGATGATTCCCCAAAGTTTAAATAACAGCCTGTGTGTTTGAAACGGACAGTAAACGTGAACCTCACTCATAGAGGTTAAATGTTAATAAACTTTCTTACCGCCAACTATTTTTGCCAGAAGTTAAAATAAGGAGTCAGTAGGGTTCTGCTGTTTGTCGAGTTAAACCACTATAGCTACTGGGAAAATAGAACGAGAACCATTATCAATATGACCGCTCAGGCGGGAAACGTGAACAAACAAGATGGTAGCTAGCGAGTTGCCTTACCATTATTAGCCGCTATCAGCAGTATACGTGGTTCCCTGCCTCGATTCTGGATAAGCCTGTTTACAAGGCGACCTGGTTCAAAAAGAACGAAAATGGAACGATGAAGTCTACCCGCTTTACCTTTTAAGTATGTAAATAATTTCTTGTTGATATGCTATGAAACTATGGTTACGAAACAAGCTATAAATTATAAAAATCAAGGTGATTGAAGTATTTTCCAGTAAACATTTGAATAAGTTCCATTAATGTATTGACATATTTGAAACCTTAGGGACATTTGGAGAGAGCTCCCGGTTTCAGACCTGGTTTACACTAGGCCTCTACATAGCAGTTTACATTCAGTTGTGGGCTCAACTGACCACTGGGTAGCTCCCAACACAGACCATTCATTACCACCAAAAATTGAATACATTTGGTAGAAATAAGGAGTGCAGGCTAGACTCTTACATAGCAGTTTAACTACAGCCCCACACTAGACTGCACCCACAAAACAATTGATAATGGCTTCTTTTCATGATATAGCGAACCTCACTTTGAACCAAGCAGAAATTAAGGTATATGGCACAGATGAAGCAGCCTCAATTTACTCTTTGATTGAACAAGTACGCACATTCAGCACGTCCAAGGGCACCACCACCCAGATGTTAAAACAACTTGAATACATCATGCGCAAGGAGGTAAACCAACGATTGCATGCAACCACTTTAATTGAGTATCATAAGGTAAAGCGAATCCCTAGAGGACTACGAATTGCTCTCAAGCCAATGTTATTTAAATTTAATAAGGCATTCATCATCAAATGGCAAGCGATTTTGAATAAATGTTCGTTAGACCTCATTTTACTGATTATAGAGGAACTATCACAAATACTTAATGACCTGAAGGAAGACATCTTTAAATTACAACAAGAACTATCCAAAACCCTCCCCACTGAGGATTGGACAAAGATACTTGAGGACATCAATAACAGACTGGATGTTCATGCCAAGGAGGTTCACGACCGCAAGATCCGAAAGTTTCGTCGGGATACGATTGATTATAAATTGGATGAGGTCTACACATGGGCGGAGGCCTATGCACATAAAAGATTTACCAGCAAACCATCTAGGAATACTTCTTCAGAAGAAAGTGTGGCACAGGACGAAGACCTTACATTACAAAGACCACCAGCACCCATCTCAGTAATTACTGTCACACAACAAGCCACAACATCTGGCACCTCACAACATGTGCAACCGTCTTTTTTAGCGGAGGGCC
Source organism: Lissotriton helveticus (assembly GCF_964261635.1). NCBI lineage: Eukaryota > Metazoa > Chordata > Amphibia > Caudata > Salamandridae > Lissotriton > Lissotriton helveticus. The sequence continues at coordinate 1,865,627,915 of NC_136057.1, forward strand.
AAGCAGCAGCTCACCCACCGGACCTGTCTTCCGAGTCAAGAACAGACGCACCCGTAGGGGAAAAGGCTCCAAAAAAACCCACCGAGACAGGACGACCACAGAGACAAGTCACAAAAAGATAAACAACTTAATAGTTAACATCTCGAGCAGGAAACTCACATTTGAAGAAGAGAAAGTTCTCAATAAAGGGACATCTTTTGTACCGACCTACGTATCTAACGGATTAGAAACAGAGATTGCTCTCTTTAAATTTCTACGGAAATTAAGATTGAAATGGTTTTTCTCAACCACAATGATAGACGGGACCACAAGGCCACATGAAAGACTCAAACCCAAAAGCAAATTCATGTCTCCAATTTCACACAAAATATTAGACAATTTTGAAACTTTAGTGAAAAAAGACCTGGAGAAAATTCAGTATGTAGCACCAAAGAAACAGAATTTGTCCATTAAACAAAAGAGAATTCTCAATGACCTAAAACAAGACACATCAATCACATTCCAACCGGCGGATAAGGGAGGGGCATTGGTGATGATGGATACAACCTTTTATGACAATAAAGTGGATCAACATGTGTTTGACTCTGAAACATACATACAGATGGACCAGGACCCTACTGATGAATTTAGTAAAATATTGGACACAATCATCACCCAGGCAGAGGACTCGGGCGTTATCAACACCAACACTGGCAGATACCTCAGAACCAACACACCGCAAGTACCGCATATATATATGCTACCCAAGATACATAAGAGCATTACTGATCCCCCTTTTAGACCCATCGTGGCAGGATGTGGTTCTATTCATGAACCCGTAGGACGCTTTATCGACTACCACTTACAACCATTGGTTCAGTCTTGGGGTACGTACTTAAAAGACACGACAGACTGTTTATTGAAACTAAAAGCAGTTCACCACCTCATCGAAGATACCACACTACTGTGCACCATTGATGTGGTGGCACTTTATACTTCAATAGTACACACAGAGGGCTTAGAAGCCATTGAATGGAGACTGTTACAATCAGACGTGGACCAGCCACTGGGGATTTTTCTGTTAGAACTTCTACACTTTTCTTTGTATCACAGTTACTTTTCCTGGAAAACAAAATTCTTTTTACAAAAGACGGGTACATCAATGGGATTTTCAGGGGCGCCTGCATACGCCAATACCTTTATGGCCTACTTTGAGCAGCACATTTTATCCAATCACAGGTGGACGGCTAATTTAATTTTATTTCTACGATTCATTGACGACATTTTGATAATTTGGCGCGGCACAAAGAGTGCGCTGGAAGAACTGATCAGAGAACTTAATGAATGTAACCCCAGAATACAATTCACCCATAACATTCAGGAACGACAAATACAATTTTTGGATATTGAAATCAACAAATCACACGAAGGTATTTCAACTACAGTTTACCGTAAACCAACGGATGTAAATAATGCATTACACTACACAAGTGCACACCCTAAAAATTTGAAAGATCATTTACCCACTTCTCAACTAATAAGGATCAAACGCATAACCTCAGAACCAACCAATTGTAAAACTATGATCGATGAACAGGTGGAAAAATATATTGCTCGGGGTTATCCAATTGAAATATTGGAAACATCAATACAAAAGGTTGCCATATTGGACAGAAACACTCTATTGAAGAAAACTGAAAAATCCACTAATGATCGAATAGTATTCGTGATGAAACACTGAACACAATCACAAAGGATAAAACAAATCCTGAAAAAACGATGGGAGATGATAGCTAATGAGCCTGACTTTGCCAACTTATTCAAGACTTTTCCAATTATAGCACATACAAGAGCGAAAAACATCAGGGAAATTTTGAAGAAACCTCAACACAATCCTAAAGTTGCCTACAAAGGGATGAGGAAATGTTATAATTGCGGACAATGCAACAATGCAATAGTGAGCAAAGAATTTAAGCATCCTCACACTGGTAAAGCCATCAGTTTGAAACACAGTGGAGATTGTAACACCACAGGTGTCATTTATGCTATATTATGTCCATGTGGACTCACTTATGTGGGAAGGACTTTGCGCAAAGTGAAAACGCGAATCATTGAACATAAAAGCACTATACGTAACAGGTCAATAACATCAAGCCTAGCAACATACTGGACGGGGTCCAGTCACTCAATACCTCAACTCAGATTTACCATTCTAGAGGTGGTAGAGAAACATAAGGGCGTAGACCACAATGTAGCCCTAGCACGGAGAGAGACATTTTGGATAAAGAAGTTAGGTACACTGACACCAGGAGGGCTTAATGACCAGTATGAGATGGCATGTTTTTTATAATGACATTTAATCATCAAATACATATTAGATAAATGAGAGAGCCACATATGTAAGAATGTGGCTACCACGTTAACTTTTTTGACCTGGTGTTTGTCTTCCATTGATAAATTGCACATGATTGACACTGTTGTTTATTCAACAATTGTACAGGATTGACATTGTACCACTTCATTACCTTCATTTATTCACTCTTTAATTTTATCCCTTCGTTTCCCCCACGTCGTCTTTTATATGTCAATCACCCCTTAGATGTTTTTTCGATTTTCTTGCATCTTTTCACTCTTTAATTTCACGGTACTTCTTATGATTTTTCATTTCACATGAACCTCGAGCTCCATTTTACAACCACTATGGTACACACACATTATGATATATATTAGTGAGAACGAATCATCAGTTTCACCGCCAAGCTTTAGTATTTAAGGAATCGGGTCCCACACCGGATGTTGACACCGGAAGTTAATCGGGAGGTCTAAGGTCGCCATTCGAAAGCGAGGAAGGTAGGCATCCGCGCCTTCATGGCGTATGGTTTATACCACTTATAACCCAAGGTAAAGCGGGTAGACTTCATCGTTCCATTTTCGTTCTTTTTGAACCAGGTCGCCTTGTAAACAGGCTTATCCAGAATCGAGGCAGGGAACCACGTATACTGCTGATAGCGGCTAATAATGGTAAGGCAACTCGCTAGCTACCATCTTGTTTGTTCACGTTTCCCGCCTGAGCGGTCATATTGATAATGGTTCTCGTTCTATTTTCCCAGTAGCTATAGTGGTTTAACTCGACAAACAGCAGAACCCTACTGACTCCTTATTTTAACTTCTGGCAAAAATAGTTGGCGGTAAGAAAGTTTATTAACATTTAACCTCTATGAGTGAGGTTCACGTTTACTGTCCGTTTCAAACACACAGGCTGTTATTTAAACTTTGGGGAATCATCACCCTTTTCACTCGTATACATTCGTTGAGCACCTCATTAGGCACACTCAGTATAGCTGAAATATTTAGTGTTACTAAGCGTATTTTGAAATATAATTTCTTCTTGGGCACTTGGGTGCGATTAGTCCGTTATAAGATTTCTCAGTTCTTTTCGTCTGATGCGCACATTATACTTTTCCCTTCACGGTGGATTTCTTTCATAGGAAGCTATCACTCGCTCACTTTTTTTAAAATTACATAATTTTTTGAATCGCACACTCCTTGTGGTAATGAATGTCAATTCTAATGTTATAAATGTACATGATTCCGTGCTCAGTAGGAATACAATTGTTTTTTATTAACCTTATAGTGCCTAACTACGGACTGAGGTGCGCAATACTGATTAACAAAGCACAGATTCAGATCTACTCAAGAAATTCCCCTGAAGAAGAGTCTTTCTGACTCGAAATGCATTGGGAAATGTCAGAATTTTTGTTTATATGATTACCATGGATGTAGAACAATTTGATTGAAAAATTGATATGATTTTACTTTTAAGTATGTAAATAATTTCTTGTTGATATGCTATGAAACTATGGTTACGAAACAAGCTATAAATTATAAAAATCAAGGTGATTGAAGTATTTTCTAGTAAACATTTGAATAAGTTCCATTAATGTATTGACATATTTGAAACCTTAGGGACATTTGGAGAGAGCTCCCGGTTTCAGACCTGGTTTACACTAGGCCTCTACATAGCTGTAGGAGAGAGGCACCAGAAACACTCTGTCACTCGACTGTTAGGTTCATATTACACTTAGGAAACCTTGCACAAATGAATTTTTTTCTGTATAAACTTTCTATACTGTGTGAATAATACTTACTTATGTGTTAAAAAAAACAATGATGTTTCTGGTCCCTCTCTCTTTGACATCAGTATAACCCTCGTACCGCGATTGCGCATTTAGTATATTTACATACAGATATTTACTATTCCACAGGAACCATTGTTTTCTTGTTATAATTGAGATTCAAGCGGGAGACTCCCGATTTTTCAAAGGCAATTTTTCTTTTTATTTTAGCTGTCTCCCTGCCTACACTTGCCTTCTCCGATATATTTAAATGGGGAAAATACCTTCCTACAATATCTACTTTTGGAATGTTGGCGGGTATGCTCTTTGCCCCTTTCCTGGCTCACTCGGGTGACTGTTGGCTGATGTTTGAAAATCAAACTGGCCATTCTGCACTGTTTCCCCAAGCAAAGGAGTTCACGCACCTCCTGCACAACGCGTCTCAACCATGCACTTAACAAATAAATAAAAACAAACAAGGTACAGAAGCCTTGTTTGGGAAAAAGAAATGGGTCAGGACTGAGTGACTGTCCAGAATCATAAATTGAATTTTACAATAACAGCTGCATAAAATACGTCCAGTGCCTTGCATGGCGCTGTGGGGAGTGGAGGGCAGGGGGTTGGGGAGTGCTGCTTAGGCCACAAAGCAGCATGGAAGGAATAAAAAGATAAACTCCGTTAGGTTGAAGTCTACCACACAGTGAACTGTCTGGTTGCAAAGACATATTGGGGAAATTCTGCAAGCTGACCTACGAATGCATTACATTGTGCGCTTATCATGGCTTTGTATTTTGTCACTCACATTTGCTTGCGTCCCAGTCACTGGGTTGGTTTGTTTTAACCCGTGGAGCATGTCTTTGTCCCTCTAGTGGAGCATAGCCTACTTACCACCTCTCTGATTGGGTGCTTGTATTCTTCCACCAGTGATTGCTTTTTGAAAACTCATTTTTAGGTCGAAGCCTACCAGACAGTGCAGCTGTCCGGTTTGCTAAAGACAACTTGGGGACATTCAGAAAGCTGACCTAGGAATGCATTCCGCCAGTTGCTTACGATTGGCTGTGTCGATTGTACCTCACATTTTCTGGCTTACTATTTATTGGCTTTATTTTCTTTAGGGTTGTCCAGCTTTAATGCGTCCCTCCTGTTGCCCAAACCTTGTTTGCCAGATTTTTCCACAAACTCGCTCTCTGTAAACCAGCCTTTAAATCTAGTTCATATCTTGCCACATTTGATGTGCATTCAAAGACAGAGGTCAAATGTCAAGTTCTCTCTTCCAAGGGAGCTTGGTGTTTACTTTCCTTTCTATGACTTCAAAGTGATTGAATTTATGTGACAATCCTGCTGAGTATTCACATAAGAGGAAAGGGTATAGGATGTATTTTTCTCAGCACACAAATAAAACAAGCATTGGCAAATCCAATAGGTCCAGCCTGTACAAGAGCTATTGGATTTGGCAGTGTGATTTTGCAAAGTTGTATATAAGTGTAGCTGCTGTTAAGCATGGCTAAAAGGTAGTGGCATGGGTGCCTTAGAGTGGAGTTGGGGGAGTAGAGTGTCATAGACTGGAATTGTTGGAGTAGAGTATTGTAGAGTGGAGTAGGGGGGTGTAGAGTGTCGTAGATTTGAGTAGAGGGGAGATGAATTCAGTGGTTCAGTGACTGAGAGTGTCATATAGTGCAGTGCTATAGAGTACAGTGTCATAGAGTGGAGTGGTGTAGAGTGGAGTGGGGTGGAATAGGGTGCAGTGGTTTGGAGGGGATTGAGGTAGTGGGGTGGATTGGATTGGGGTACAATGGGTCGGATTGAGTGGGTGAACTGGATGAGGTGGATTGGATTGGAGTGGGGTGGACTGAACTAGGGTGAGGTGAATTGGATTGGGATGGAATAGAACGGTTTGGAGTGGGTGGATTGGAGTAATAGGACTAGGGTTTGGTGGATTGAGGTGGGGAGGATTGGATTAGAGTAAGGTGGTTTGGAGTAGGGGGAATTAGAGTGGAGTGGGTGGACTAGATTGGACTGGACAGGGGTGGATTAGACTGCACTGGATGAGGTGGATTGGAATGGAGATTGGATTTGAGTGGGGTGAACTGAACTGGAGTGGGCTGGGATGGATTAGAGTAGGTTGGATTGCAGCCGCGGTGCGTCCATTGGGGCGTAGGGGCGTAGCCCCACAAGCCCTGATGGACGCTGCTGCAAGAAAATAAACACACACCGACAGTGATGAAAAATTTAGTAAGCGCCGAGCGAGAGCCGCCGGGAATCCGGGAAGCTCCCGAGTTATCTGGGAGTGCGATGCGCAGGGGGGCTGGTCTGGACTGCTGCGCAGCTTGAGTGACAGTCCACGTGACGCACTCACTCAGCTGCAGCAGCAGACAGCCAGCCAAGGTATCTTCTAGCGCGCAAGTGATGCTTGGGGCAGAAACTAGCCCGAGCATGCGCATCAGTGTTCCCCCATAGAGAGTGACCAGGGGGGTGCTTGTTTAACCGGGCCGCAGTCCCCGGCTTTGCAAAGGCGACACAGGGCGAGCAGTCAGTGAGCCCCCCTAGCCAATCCTGGCGCTTAAAAAAACAACCCGAAATTAGTAGGCTATTCCCCCGTTTCATGCAACCCTTGGGTGATCTATTGGCCACTTTAGGAGTCAACAATAGTTAAGAAGAATATCGTTCGAAAAAATATATTAGACATTACCCATATACAGCCCGTTACAACTTAGACAGGCACACGTTTTGAAAAATCACATAGTCAAGGATTAAGGCAATTTGTCCCTTGTAAAAATAAAAGAAATCGGACAGGAGGTTATGTAACAACAAACAAGGGGATCTAACAGCACACTTCATTCGCGTAATAACAAATATACACCACTCTAAGATGGCGCCGACAGAAGAGTGCCGTAGGACAGAGGAATGGGCATGCGCGATCCCCAGCTGAAAGCAATAGAAGGAATCAACACCAGATATAAACAACACCCTCCGGACGTTCCCTCATAGAAGGAAAAGAACGCGGCAGAGGCACAACGAGACACGTGAAGAGGTAAGCAGGAGCGGGGAGACTCTATTAGAGTACCGGCATAGCGAGCGATAGATAGGGCGAACCGGACGAAGGCAGGACGAGCCTTAAAGTGGCCGCCGAAGCCGAGGGAGTGTTTATGAAGAACGTGGGCAGGAACGCTTTATGAGTAAAGAGGGGACAAAGGGCCGAGGTAATGCAAAGTCCGGGAGTGGCCATCCTAGCCTAGAGAGCCTGTATAAAATTTGTATCACAATTCGAGCCGAAATAGGAGGAGATAGAACGTGGAGGTAAGGGGAAGTCTCTCCACTAAAATGTGCAACATCAGAGGGAATACTCGATTGACTCCCGAAATAATATGTGAGTAGGGCAGATGTCGAAAAATAGGGTGTTGCAGTGAGTGAGTAGAAAATAAGTCAGTAAAAAGCGCTTGTGAGGGCAGGGAGAAGGGATATCCTGTACAAGGAGGAGCTTTTCCTTTCCTAACAGCAATAACATAAGCCCATATCAGGTCAAGTAATACTATAAAAAATATTAGACTAAAAAAAAGACAAAAAACGAGTGTAGAATAGAAAGCAGAACTCAAAAGACAAAAGGGAAAAGTCTGATGAATACAAATAAAAGAACTATTAAACAGTAAGGATAAGGAAAACTTGTTCTAACAATAAAAAGACCGAAGGGCTGACTTCAAGGAGCTCGAAGGGCGATGTAAATATATACAAACCTTCTCTTACTTACAGAACATATCCAGTTCCAAAGCCAAGAAAGAAATACTGACATATGCCCGTTCATGAGAACGTTTTAACCCACATTAAGGTAAGAAAGTTTGGGGCTTGAGAATGAACTAGATAGTATAAGATCTCTACTCATAGAGCAACAAACGGCTAATCATGACCCCTTCTATTCAGATATCTGTAAAAAATTGACTAAAAGAGGGTATCTGCGCCCACCTGATCATAGAACAGGACAAAGACTTCCTTATCCTGAGAAGTTTGACCACCCCCGAGGAAAACATATGAAACTAGAGAGATCTGAGAAGGGGTGGTGATACAGTATTCCATAGATACCAATGAAATCATTCTGTCATCCCATAGGTATATTCAAACCTAAAACAACAGTGATCGTCGAGAGGAGGCCTTCTTGACGGCTGTTTTTTCTGGGGGACGTGTACAATACCCATGGGGTAAGAGGGACACCAATACAATACAATACAATAAGGAACATTAGATGAAAGGTGGACGAATGATAAATCGAATGATGGAATGAATGAAATCCCTTGCCAGTTTCCACACTAAAAAGAAAACTGAGGGTGAAGTTATTATCCGAAACAGCTAACTTAGCATTAAAGTAAAAACTTGTATATGAGCCTAGTGTAATATCATACCGGATCCAACATAAAGATAATGCTTTGTACTGTATTCAGTGGTTTGATGACAAACACCTGTGTGAAACTGTTAATAGGACAAAGTTAAAGCCCTTATAAAATACCAAAGAACCATGGAGCTCAGATAAGGTGGAAATGACAAGGTGGAACTGAATACCTGGGGACAAATTGTAGGATGAAGTACACTAAAAATGTGATATTATACACCCAGAATAGTGATACTGTTTTCTCTTTCTCTCTATGTATCCACACAGAGATTTTTAAATACAATTCTAGAAGCCGGTGACCCCAAAGAGACGGCAGGTTCTGATGAAGGTGTTACAACATCAAGTAATATAACACCGAAACGCGTCGACGCAAACTTTTATTAGAATCCAAAGAAGGTCAAGGAAGTAACAGATACTCATGCATTAGTGATACTGTTTACTATACCACCAATATTGAAGAAAGACCAGTGGATCTACAAGAATAGTGGCAGGAGAATATTAGGGCCACAGTGTTAGGGGGTTGTGAAAAGTATTTTATTGTTTTCAGGAATTGAATTTATGTTGATCATGTGTTTTTCTTCTATTGTATAACCTTTATGATTGTGATATGGATTTTTTGATAAAATGTGTAATAATTTGTTATTAATTGTCAATTGATTTTTACGATACTTGTTCAAAGAGTGTTCTTTGAATTTTTATTTATGTCTTTGTGAAGTAAGGTCTTCACTCTTTACAAAAATATTAAAAAGATTGTGAACGTTGATTTTTAGTGTGGAAATCTACTTTGGTTGTTTAATTTTTAAAAAATAGAATGTTTTCCCTTAACTGTACTTACAAGGAATAAGTGTATGACTGGGTAAAACACACATAGCAATATAACACGCATTTGCTTCAGTGCACACCCAGGGATTTCCCTTTGACTATGTAATGTAAAACTCTCCAATACCTTCGGGAAGAGTTCGCTTTGTACAAAACTGCAAAAGTAATCTGTCTTGCCCGTTTTTTGTTTTTTTTTTAGAACAAAAGCTTTATTGTACAACCTTAATCTATAGACACGTCCCAGTGCTAGCAGTATGTAGACACTGGGTGTGATATGTCATGTGTGCCACATGTCGCTGTCCTGATGAATAACACAGACACACTAATGTGTGGCCTTGTCACCAGGACTGAGGGCACACCCGATCTGTTTTTCTCCAGCTGTCCGATTCGACGTGACACGCGTTCCGTTTACTAACATGAACTGCTGCTCAATAGGAATAGGGAACTTGGTGCCTGGGGGTCTGTTGGTCTGTGTGCCTGGGGGTCTGTTTTTCTGTGTGCCTGGGGGTCTGTTGTTCTGTGTGCATGGGGGTTTGTTGTTCTGTGTGCCTGGGGGTCTGTTGTTCTGTCGGCCTGGGGGTCTGTTGTTCTGTGTGTATGGGGGTGTGTTGTTCTGTGTGTGGGGGGGGGTCTGTTGTTCTGTGTGTGGGGGGTCTGTTCTGTGTTCCTGGGGGTCTCTTGTTCTGTGTTCCTGGGGGGCTCTTGTTCTGTGTGCCTGGGGCGGTCTGTTGTTCTGTGTGCCTGGGGGCCGGTTGTTCTGTGTGCCTGGGGTGGTCTGTTGTTCTGTGTGCCAGGGGGCCGGTTGTTCTGTGTGCCAGGAGGCCGGTTGTTCTGTGTCCCTGGGGTGGTCTGTTGTTCTGTGTGCATGGGGGTCTGTTGTTCTGTGTGCCTGGGGGTCTGTTGTTCTGTGTGCCGGGGGGGGTCTGTTGTTCTGTGTGCATGGGGGTCTGTTGTTCTGTGTGTGGGGGGGTCTCTTGTTCTGTTTGCCTGGGGTCTGTTGTTCTGTCGGCATGGGGGTCTGCCCGATGGTATGTATGCATGTGGTACTGTAGGTGTGTTAGTCTGAGAGTGCATGGATGTTTACATGCATGTATCATCTATTTCGAGTCAACATGTGCTTGGATGGTGTGTATCTGTATTTACTATAAAAGTCAAACACATTCGCTTTGCCAATATTTGAATTTCATCTCACTTCAAAAGCAAATTTAAAGTCTAATTTTACGCCCACTTTGCCTCTCAGCCTTGGTCATGGTTCCTCTAGAGAGATAACGGATGCAGAAATCTGACATTAATAGAAACAGAGTGGCTGGCTTTTATCTGGTATAAATGCTATCCCCAAGGCCTGTAAGTATGAGTTTTTATGAAATTGCATTTCTGCATGTTGCCTAGCTGCAGGGAGGAGGTTAATATTGTTGTGTAGATATCTCAGTGCACAGGAGGCTGTGGCAAATTACTCAGGACATAAATACAGTGGGGAGTTCATTGCATTGATTGTAATTCTTTTCCCAAACCCATGTAAACTCAAACATACTCACACATGCAAACAACCAAAAACACCAGCACATGTAAACGCAAACCTGCTCACACATGCAAACAGCCACAAACACCAGCACATGTAAACTCAACCATACTCACACATGCACACAGCCACAAACACCAGAGACCAACAAGCAGACAACCACATCCACTCACTTATTCTGATAATGGGAAGTTCCAGGCTCAAGCATGCGTACCGGAGGGCCCTAGAACAGGTGAGGTGCCAAAGATATAAAGACAACACTCCTAGCATTACAGAGTAAAGCTCATTCTCTTTCCGGTTTTTCAAAGCTGTTCCGCTTAGAAAAGGGTCAGTTCCTCTTGAGCATTCCACAAGAGTGACTCGCAGAGTAGCTACAGCAAGAGTCACGTGCTGCTTCCTGGGTGTATAGGCCTATGGGGAAGGCATATGAGTCATCAGTCATTGCTTCATAGGTTCCTCGCAGTGACCGTGTGTAGGACCTGTATTATTTGATCATTGAATAGTCATATTGTATGGCTAAGCAGACCTTGAAGTTCAGATTTTTTCGTTTTTGAGTTTTATATAGCGCGAACTAGACCTGAGACATTGGGTATCAGAGCGCTTTACATGAGCACCAGTTTCGTTATAGATGAACACCTTCATTTTTTTATTGGTAGGCACGGGGAGATTAAGGGGCAGACTTATGATGACTGGCGCATCCCTCGGGATGCGCCAGTCATCCTGCGCCGCTGCTCCGCCACCCATGGTGCGCCGCATTTATAATGCGGCGCACCATGGGGCAAAAACGACACAGATGCGTCACGCATCTGTGCCGTAAAAGTGACGCATTGCTGGAGTTTCGTCGCAAGCGCGACGCAGCTCCAGCAAGGCTCGGAGGTGCCCCATCTCCACAATGCTGCGTCAAGACCTACGCCTGCTTCAAGCAGGCGCAGGGTTTTGACGCAGCATTGTCCTGAATGTGACTGAGTGAAATCTCATAGATTTCACTCAGTCACTTTTAGAAGGCGTTCCTGCGCAGGAACGCCCCCTCTGCGCCGGAACGCCTCCTTAAGGCGCAGGGCTTTACAACGTGACGCATCTCCTAGATGCGTCACGTTGTAAATAGGGCGCATTGTTTGCGCCGCCGTTGCGTCAAATAAAGTGACGCACCGGCGGCGCAAGGCCGTCATAAATCTGCCCCTAAGTGATTTGCCCTGAATCACAGGATGTAGAGTGTTGTTGCTGAGACTCTAACCAGGTTACCCAGCTTCGAAGCCGACCGCTCTAGCCGTAAGGCTACATCCTCTCCCCTTGATTGTTCATTGTAGTCAATTGGTCACAATTATGCAGCTCTCCTGTACGGATCACTCATAGTGTTCTATTTACTTAATAAAAAATGTTTGGGGAAAACAACAAAAATGTTTGCCCATATAATGTTATTTTGTATTGCACGTTCTTTAAATGCCATTGTCGACATCCGCCATGCCGCTGTGCTTTTTCCTTGAAGCACATGTCTTTTCAATGCCATCTGAAATTCCTGCAGAGATTGGATGGGCCACATATTGGGTGATGTGGAGTTTCAGTCTAGAAGGACAGAGATGTAAAAGTCCCAGAACTAGGAGGCAAACATGGTGGCTTTGGTGTTGTTTGAAGGTTGTGATTGGTGGATCTAAGGTTCCGATCTGGTGTGTAGTATGGTAGAGTGTCAGAGAGGGTGTTGGGAGCCGTGTCATTTGCTGATTTGAAAGTTGCGATTGGTGAATCTAAAGTTCCGAGTTGGTGTGTAGCATGGTAGGGTGTCAGAGAGTAGGTTGAATGCCATGTCATTTGCTGATTTGTATGTCCATGTAAGTGGTTTGAATACGGTCCTGTTCTTGAAAGTGAGCCAGTTGGCCTGGTGACAGGATTCAGTCTGAGCATAATAGGACGGAATGTATGAAGCTCTGTGGTTATACTGAATAAGCAGCTACCTATGTTATGCCATCTATTAATGTAATAACTGCACTTTCACAATTGCTTTATTAACCTTCCTGCTTTCTCAAATTTGCTTCAAAATGCATGATTTTTCTTCTGTTTTTTCAAAATTTTCGTGGGGGGGTTATCCCCCCAAACCCCCCTTTGCGGTTCGGGCACGCTCGCTGCGCTCGCTCGCTACGGTGCTGTATGCAAATCACTTTGCGCACCACCACTTTCAAATGTCACCCACCGCCCCTGTTGGATTGGAGTGTGGTGAGCTGGATGGATTGGACTGAGTAGGGTGGACTGCACTTGTGTGGGGTGGTTTGGATTGGGGTGCAGTGGAGTGGATTGAAGTAGAGTGGGGTGGACTAGACTGCAGCTGAGTGAGGTGGATTGGAGAGGGGTGGATTGGAGGGGGTGGACTGGATGGGGTAGTTTAAATTGGAGTGAAGAGGGGTTGATTGGATTGGACTGGACTGGAGTGGGGTAGTATGGTGTGGATTGGATTGGGGTGGAGTGAGGTGCAATTGATTTAGTGGGGTGGATTGGAATAGGGTGGACTAGAGTGGGGTGGACTGGAGTGGGGTGGACTGGAGTGGGGTAGAATGGAGTGAGGTGCGTTGGATTGACCTGGGATGGATTGGAGTTCAGTAGATTGGTTTGCAGGGGGTGGATTGGATTGGAGCAAGATGGATTGGATAGAGTGGGGTGAATTGGATTGTGGTGAAATAGGGTGAATTGGATTGGGGTGGGGTGAAGCGAAATGGATTGGGCTGGGGTGGGGTGAACTGGATTGGGCTGGGGTGGATTGGATTGAGGTTGAGTGTTTTGAATTGGAGTGAGGCAGATTGGAGTGAGGCAGATTGGTTTAGACTGGAGTGGGGCAGAGTGTTTGGACTGGAGTGGAGCATATTGAAGTGGGATGGATTAGAATGGGCAGATTGTTTTTGATTGCAGTGGGACAGTTTGAAGTGAAGCAGATTAGAGTGGGGCAGATTGTTTTGGATTAAAGTGGGGCAGATTGGAGCTAGGCGAATTGGAGTGGTGCAGATTGGAGTACAGCAGATTGTTGTGGAATGGGGCAGATTGAAGTGGGGAATATTGGAGTGGGGCAGATTGGTTTAGATTGGAATGGGGCAGATTGTTTTGATTTGGAGTGGGGCAGATTGTTTGGATTGGAATTGGGCAGATTGTTTTGAATTGTAGTGGGGTAGATTGTTTTGGATTGGGGCCGATTGGAGTTCAACAGATTGTTTTGAAATGGAGTGAGGAAAATTGTTTTCGATTAGAGTGGGGCAGATTGGAGTGCGTAAGTTTGGAGTTGGGCAGATTGTTTTGGATTGAGTGGGGCAGATTGTTTTGGATTGGAGTGCTGCGAATTGTAGTGGGGCAGGTTGGAGTGGGGCGGATTGTTTTGGATTGGAGTGGAGAAGATTGGAGTGGAGCAGATTAGAGTAGGGCAGATTGTTTTTTATTGGGTGAGGCAGATTGGAGTCAGGTAAATTGGAGTGGTGCAGATTGGAGTAGAGCAGATAGTTTTGGAGTGGAGTGGGGCAGATAGTAGTGGGGCAAATTGGAGTGGGACTTATGTAAATAAACTGTATGATTTGGATCGTGCACCGCTCATTTATTATCCCAAAGTTAAACTGTAGGCCATTCTCCGGGGAATCACTCCCCACTCAGGAGTGTATTAGTAAAGAAATAAGGTTGCAGTCCCAAGAGTCCTTGGTCTGTCTCCCTGGGCACAGGTTAAAAAATGCTGTGTATCCAGCTAAATTCAAAATGAACACTCCTTCTCTTTCTTATCCGTCTTGTTTAATCTTTCCAATGTGTTGAATTCACACAATGTTTCTTCAAATGCATATCAACGTCAAAACTTCATTTCCCATAATGCATTAACACCCATTGAGCAGGCATAGATGTTCTTTCCTCCCAATGCATTTCGGTAACATGTGCCTTCGTCAGGGGATTCTCTATGGAATAAGTCACATATGATGTGGTAAGTATTGTTGGGAAATCATCGATTTTTGAACCACCACCACGTTCGTCTAGTAAGTTAAAGTGCATGTGACATAAGTGGTCTTACTATCTCTGCAGCTAATTTTATGCCCATTCATCGGGTATGTGATGACGCCTCCCCTTATGATGTTATGACAGTTATTACAGTTCCAACATGGCTTGGTGCCATATTATTGCTTGGGTTCAGTGTCTCTCGTTGATTGTTTCAATATTTCCTCAACATCACTAGCGCTGCTGCACACCAGATCATTAATTGTGCGGGTACACTTTTGCATTTAAAATCGTATTCTTGTGAACGATAAAGCACATGAAAGCAATTAACACACGGGAGGCACTGAGATAGTAAGACCGATACGTAACTGCACTGAATACGTTTTTTTTCAGAACGCCGCATTTTTGTGCATTTGTGGTGAATTATGTTAGAACACTTATGTCACACGCACTTTAATTGGATGTATGTCAGTACAAAGTGATCTTTACAATGCAGTTTCTACAACGCAAGTCGTTACAACGACTTGCGTTGGAGGGCGTGGATTGAGGATTAATATAATTTTATATTCCATCACCAGCCCACGTAACAGTAGGGAAGGTGTTGGAATATAAAATTACAATATTCCTTAACGAACAGTGCCATCCAGCACAAGTCGTAGTAACGACTTGCGTTGTAATGGCAGCGTGGTAAAGGTAGTGCGGTGTAAACATCATGTTGTAAACGATGTTTCCCCTTTAATTTACTAGAAGAACGTGGTGGTGGTTCAAAAATCGATAATTTCCCAACAATACTTACCACATCATATTTAACTTATTCCATAGAGAATCCCCTGACAAAGGCACATGTTGCCGAAATGCATTGGGAGGGAAGAACATCTATGCCTGATCAATGGATGTTAATGCATTATGGGAAATGAAGTTTTGACGTTGATATGCATTTGAAGAAACATTGTGTGAATTCAACACATTGGAAAGATTAAACAAGACGGATAAGAAAGAGAAAGAGTGTTTATTTTGAATTTAGCTAGATACACAGCATTTTTTAACCTGTGCCCAGGGAGACAGACCAAGGACTCTTGGGACTGCAACCTTATTGCAAATTGGAGTGGGACATTTTGTTTTAGATTGGAGTGGGGCAGATTGTTTGGATTGGAGTTGGGCAGATTGTTTTGAATTGTAGTGGAGCAGATTGTTTTGGATTGGGGCAGATTGGAGTTGGGTAGATTATTTTGGATTGGAGTGAGGAAAATTGTTTTGGATTAGAGTGGTGCAGATTGCAGGGGGGAAGTTTGGAGTTGAGCAGATTGTTTTGGATTGAGTGGGGCAGACTGATTTGGATTGTAGTGCTGCAAATTACAGTGGGGCAGGGTGGAGTGGTGCAGATTGATTTGGATTGCCGTGGATAAAATTGCAGTTGGGCAGATTGGAGTTGGGGAGGTTGTTTTGGATTAGAATGAAGCAGATTAGAGTGAGACAGATTGTTCTGGATTGGAGTGGGGCAGATTCCTTTGGATTGGAGTGGGGCAGAATGTTTTGGATTGGAGTGGGGCAGATTAGAGTGGGGCAGGTTGTTTTAGATTGGATAGGGGCTGATTGGAGGGGGACGGATTGTTTTGTATTGGAGTGGGACAGATTGTTTTAGGTTGGAGTGGGGCTGATTGTTTTAGATTGGAGTGGGGTAGATTATTTTGGAGTGGGGCAGATTTCTTTGGATTAGAGTGGGGCAGATTGGTTTGGATTGGAAAGGGGCAGATTGAAGTAGAGTGGGTTAGGAGAATTGGAGTGTGGTAGATTGAAGTGGAATTGGATTGGAGTGAGTGGTTTGGATTGGAGTGGGGGATTGGATTGGTCTGGGTTGGATTGGATTGGATTGAGTGGGGTGGATTGGATTGGTGTGGGATGAGATGGGGTGGATTGACGTGGATTGGAGTGGGGTGAATTGGAGTTGGATGGATTGGGGTGTACTGTACGATTATGTGTTAAAACATAATTTCAGAAATTACACATAAGAAAGAAACAATGGGGTTTATTTACAAACCCCTTGCACCGCAAATAGTCACTTTGAAAAGTGAAAAAAGAAGGTTTGGCAAAATAAAAGACAGTTAACTATAGTAAATCTTTGCAATTTTGTTTGTCCTGCTGCACACATTTTTGCCAGTCACATGCCTTCTGTTTGCTGGCACTGGAGTTAAAAAGAACAATATAGTACCTCAATCACGTGGGGAGCGGGAACAGATTAAGTTGAATCAATCAGTGTTTGGTTCCAGCTCCACAGAGAGAAATGAATTGATGCTAGGCATGCAGTAATAAATTACTAGGCTGTAAAGAAGAGTGCCACACAAGCCAACAAATGGTTTGCAGTGGGCGGGTTCCAAGCCCTTCTTTGTTAACAGTGTCTTGCAAGCAAGACACATGCACTAGAGCATTCTCTTTAAGGCTGGACCTTAAAAAAGAACTATGCTGATGTTTCATAATATCTCAGAATCGGCACAAGTGAAACACATGTTTTTGTAATTCTGAAGTGTGATGGAAACAAATATTTGAATATGATCAATACACTAGGTTATGACAATTGAACACATTATTGTTTGTGTGTAGTAAAACCATTTTTCAGTGCAAATGTAATGACCATTTACATTGAAAATATGTTGTCTTTATTGGGAGTGTGCTACCACACCATGCATACTCGACACTTCGTCAATACACTCCACTTTATGCCCTTGCATCTACGACATGCCACTCCACTCTGTGCCCCTCCACTCTAAGACACTCTATGACACTCAACTCCACAACACTCCAATCTACACTACTCACTACACGACACAACACTCCACTCTACTCTACGCCTCTCCAATTCACACCTCTTACCCTACTCTATTCTACTCCACTCCACCCCACTCTACTTCGCTACAATTTACCCCAAAAATCTCCTCTTCAATCTACCTCACTCCACTCCACCCAATCTAACCCAATCCACTCAATCTACCCCTCTGCACTCCAATCTACCCCACCCCACCACAATCTACCCCACCCCACTCCAATCTACCCCACCACACTCCAATCTACCCCACTCCACTCCAATGTATCCCGCTTCACTCCAATGTACCCCAATCCACTCCACTACAACTCAATCTACCACACTCCAATTTATTCACCCCATCTCATTCCACTCCACCCAACCCACCCCTTTCTGCCCCACTCCATTACAATCTACCCCTCTCAAATCCACCCTACTCTGCTCCAATCTACCACAGTCTATCCCACTCCACTCTAATATATCCCAATCCGCACCACTGCAAAGTACCCTAGTCCAACCCACTTCACTCCAATCTACCCTACTCTACTTCAATCAACCCCACTCCAATCTATTCCAGTCCAATTTACCCCACACCATTTCAATTTACTCCACTCCACTGCAATCTATCCAACTCCTCTCCACTCCAATCTACCCCACTTCAGCATACCCCACTGCACCACAATCTACCATACTTCAATCTACCAAATATACACACTCCAATATACCACACTCCAATCCACCCGATCTACCCCCACTCCACTCCACTCTAATCAATCCCACTCCACTCTAATATATCCCAATCCACCCCACTGCAATGTACCCCAGTCCAACCCACTTCACTCCAATCTACCCTACTCCGCTTCAATCAACCCCACTCCACTCCACTCCAATCTACTCCAGTCCAATCTACACCGCCCCCACTCCAATCTTCCCCACTCTAACTCAATCTATCCCACTCCACTCTAACATACCCCAATCCACTCCACTACAAAACAATCTACTGCACAGCAAGTTACCCACCTCACCTCATTCCATCCAACCCGACCCCTTTCTGCCCCCACTCCATTCCAATCTACCCCTCTCAAATCCACCCCACTCTGCTCCGATCTACCACAGTCTATCCCACTCCGCTGCTATGTACCCCAGTCTAACCCACTTCACTCCAATCTACCCTATGTCACTTCAATTTATCCCAATTCACCCCACTGCAATGTACCCCAGTCTAACCTACTTCACTCCAATCTACCCTACTCCACTCAAATCTACCCCACTCAACTCCAATTTACCCCACTCTATTTCAATTTACCTCACTCCACTCCAATCTATCCAACTCCTCCCCCTCTACTCTAATCTACCCTACTCCACTACAGTCTACCCCACTCCACCACAATCTACCAAATATACACACTCCAATCTACAACACTCCACTCTAATCTAACCCTGTCCACTCTACCACAATCAACTCTAGCCCATCTCACCCCAATCCACCCCACCCCAATCTACAACATCCCAATCTACCCTCCTCCAATTTACTCCTCACCAATCTACTCTACTCCAATGCAACCCACTCCACTCCAATCTACCACACTCCGCTCCAATGTACTCCACTATACCCTAATCCACCCCACTGCAATATAGTTCACCCCACTGTAATCTATCCCACCCTACTCTAACCACTCCAATTCAGATCACTCTACTCCAATCTACCCCTCCTCTCCTATCTACACCACTTTACTCCAATCTACCCCTCTTCAAGCTACCCCACTCCAATCACCCAATTCTATTCAATCTACCGTACTTTAAGTCACCCAATCTACCCCACTCCACTCTACCCTCATTTACCTCACTCCACTCTTCCCCAATCTATCCAACTCCACTCCACCCCACTGCACTCCACTCCAATCTACTGTACCCCACACTATCCCAACCTACTCTACTCTAATCTACCTACTCCAATCCACCCAATCTACCTCATTCCACTCTACCCCAAACTACCACACTCCATTCTACTCTACCCAATCTACCTCACTCCAATTCACTCCAATCGACCACATGCCACCCAAATCTACCCCACTCAAATCCAATCTAACATACTCCACCACAATCCACCCCAGTCCACCCCACCCCAATCTACAACATCCCAATCTACCCTCCTCCAATTTACCCCCCACCAATCTACTCCACTCCAATGCAACCCACTTCACTCCAATCTACCACACTCCATTCCAATCTACTCCACTCTACCCCAACCCACCCCACTGCAATCTACCTCACCCCTCTGTAATCTATCCCACCCTACTCTAACCCATTCCAATTCGAACCACTCAACCCCACTCCACTCCTATCTACACCACTTTACTCCAATCTAACCCTCTTTAATCTACCCCACTTCAATCACCCAATTCCATTCAATCTACCCTACTTTACTCCATCCAATCTACCCCACTCCACTCTACCCTCATCTACGCCACTCCACTCATCCCCAATCTATCCAACTCCACTCCACCCACCTCCATTGCAATCTACCCTACTCCATTCTATCCAAATTTACCCTACTCTAATCTACCCACTCAAATACTCCCAATCTACCTCACTCCACTCTACCCCAAACTACCACACTCCATTGTACTCTAACCAATTTACCTCACTCCATCGACCACATGCCACACAAATCTACCCGACTCCAATCCAATCTAACCTACTCCACCCCAATCCACCCCAGTCCATCCCACTCCAATATACCCTACCTCATTCCATCCCAAACTACTCTACTCCACTTTATCCCATCCAATCTGCCCCACTCCAATCTATACCACTCCAAACTTCCCCAAACAATTCCACTCCAGTCAACCCCACCCTAACCCAATCCGCACCACTCCAATCTATCCACCCCATCCCAATCTACCCCACGCAACTCTATTCAACTCACTCCAACCTGCTCCACTCCAATTTACCACACTCCAATTTACCCCATTCCAAACTGTCCCACTCCTATCTATCTCTCTCCAGTCTACCTCACTGCTGCAGTGAGTGCTCCACCTTACTCCACAGAGTAAATACCCAAAAACATTGCTTGCTGCAACACCGTCATACTCCCTGATTTGAAGGAGATATCACACTCAATGGCATCTCTTAAACCATCCAACCATTTCAGTGATCCACTCTCCGCTATGCTGCTCAAAGACCTCAACCCGGCCCTTCTGCCTCTCTGGTCCAAGATCATCCAACAATCTCTCTTACAGGGGAGGATTCTAGATTGCCTTAAAATGGGGCAAGTCACACCTATCCCCAAGAAGCCCAATGCAGACCTAACTCACCCCAATAACTACCGGCCGATCACCAGCATCATGTCTTTAGCGAAGTTGCTCGAGAAGTACGTTCACACACAGTTATGCAACCATATTGAAAAATTTCGGCTGCTATATCGACATCAGTCAGGCTTTACACCAGGTGATAGCACAGACACTGCCCTTACGCACATTGTGAATGATGCCTTGAGAGCTCTGGACCAAGACACACCTTGTCTTCTAATTCTTCTAGACTTGTCCTCTACTTTTTACATTATCAAATATGATAACTTGATTAACCTTCTACAATATAGGATGGGGCTATCTGGCCCTGTCTTACACTGGTTCTCCTCCTTCCTGCACAATGGAACGCAGAGAATCAAAGTCAACCAATCTTTGGCTGCAAGCACCCCGGTCACTATCGGGGAACCTCAGGGATCTGCTCTCTCGCCCACGCTCTTCAATCTCCTAATGGAACCGCTAACTGCTGTATTTAACGGGTCAAACATTCAATACCATATGTACGCAGACAATACGTAACTGTATTTGAAGATCTCCGCTCCAGATGACATTGAAACTGTTAATGGAGCACTCCAAAAAACTCAACAATGGCTAACACATAACCATCTGTTACTAAATGCACTCAAAACAGAATTTCTCCTGATTACACCCCGCAACCAAGAGATCCCAATGCAAAACTGGATCAAAGATATCTCTGCCCTCAATTGCTCCCCGCATGTGGTGGACTCCGCTTGCTCTTTAGGTGTCACTCTGGACAAATTTCTAAACATGCAAGGACACATCAGGGCCACTACTAAGAGTGCGAACCATCTGCTCAACACTCTCAGGAAAATCAAACCTTTCCTACCTCCTGAGGACGTCCAATCAGCAGTCCAATCACTTGTTATCTCACGAGTTGAATATGGCTTGGTAACCCTAGCAGGGCTTCCTAAAGCATGGTTGGCACCACAAAGAGATACTCTGAACGCCTCTGCCAGACTAATCATAGGCTCCAGAAAGCATGATCATATTACATGTGACCTAATTCAACTTAATTGGCTTCCCATTGATGCAAGGATCCGCTTCAAGATTGCCTGTCTGACCCATAAAGATATTCACCGCAATAGCCCCGTTTACCTGGCAAAGAAACTCGAGCTCTCTGGTTCCAGTCGAAACTTAAGAAGCTCGAATACCCTACTCCTGAAACCACCCAAATTCAACAAAAAAAGAACCTACAATCGTACCTTCTCCGCGCTGGCGGCAAGAATCTGGAATGCCCTTCCGATGGAAATCAGAATAAACCCCTCAACTGCTTCTTTTAAGAAACAAGTCAAATGGCTACTTTTGGAAGAACTTCAACAGCAATAGCCTCTATGTTCTTGTGATAATCACTTCTCTCGAGTGCTTGACTATCTTTTTTACTTTGTGGATTTACGCGATTCGAAATGTACTGTATCGTTCTTGGGGTGTAGTGCTCTGCTTAAATTGTCGAGCCTCTTCTAGTAGGGCCTTCACCTGGTCCTTCCTTTGCTACCTTTGTTATATTGTAATTTTACTGTCTTCCCACGGCAACGCTAATTGTCCTCTCTGTACAGCGCTCTGATACCCATTCTGGGTCTTGTTTGCACTTTATAAAACCTTTCAAATAAGTACCCCACTCCCCCAATCTACCCTACTCCACTCCATCCCAATAAAAGCCACTCAAAACTACCCCAATCTACCCGCACTCCATTCCATTCTACCCGAGTGCAATCCATCTAAAATACATTACTCCAGTCCACTCCAATCAACCGGACTCAACTCCACTCCAATGCCCCCACTCTACCCCAATCTACTCAACTGCTATCTACCTCAATGCAGTCTACCTCAACCTACTCCACTGAAATCTACCTCACTCCACCCCAATCTACGCCACTCCACTCCAATCTACCCCGCTCTAAACTACCACACAAATCTAACCAAATGTAGGTATAGTGGAATGGAGTGTGGTAGTTTGGGGTAGATTTGAGTGGGGTAGATTGAGTGGGTTGGAGTGGGTAGATTGGAGCTGAGTGGATTGGGGTACAGTGAAATGGGGAGGATTGAAGTGAAGTGGGGTTGGATAGATTGGGGTGGAGTTGCGTTTGGAGTGGAGTGAGATAGACTGGGGAAGACAGAAAGCTGTGGATTGGAGTGCAGTGTAATGGGATAGATTCAGGTTGAACTGGGTAGATTGGGTGGATTAGATTAGGGTTGATTGGAATGGAGTTGGGTAGATTGGAATGGGGCAGATTGGAGTGGGGTAGATTGTGGCAGAGTGGGGTAAACTTCAGTGGAGTGAGGTAGATTTGAGTGAAGAAGAGTTCGATAGATTGCAGGGGAGTTTGGAGTGGAGTAGGGTAAATTGGAAGGGGGTGGGGTAAATTGGAGTGGGGTGGATTGGAGTGGAGTAGAGTGGGGTGGAATAGAGTGGAATGGGGTAGATTAGAGTGGAGTGGGTTGGATTGGAGTATATTAAAGTAGGGCAGACTGTGGTAGATTGGAGTGGAGTAGGATAGATTGGAGCAGAGTGGGGTAGATTTGAATGGGATGCTGTAGATTGGGGTGGAGTGGGGTAGATTGGATTAGGGTGGGGTTGATTGGGTTAGATTAAGTGGAGTAGATTGGAGTGGAGTAGATTTGGGTGATGCAGATTGGAGTGGAGTGGAGTTGATTTGAGTGAGATAGATTGGAGTGGAGTGGGGAAGATTGAATCTAGTGGAATGGGGCATTTTGTAGTAGAATGGGGTAGACTGGATTTTAGTGGAGTGTTTTGGGGTGGAGTGGGGAGGATTGGGTTATAGTGGGGTAAATTGAAGTGGAATAGCTTGAAGTGGGGTAGATCGGAGTACAGTTGGATAGATTGTGGTGGAGTTGAGTTTGGAGTGGAGTGAGACAGACTGGGAAAGAGCGGAAAGCCATGGATTGGAGTGCAGTGTAATGGGGTAGATTAGGGTGGAGTTGGGTAGATTGGGTAGATTAGATTAAGGTCGATTGGAATGGAGTTGGTTAGATTGGAGTGGGGTAGATTATGGCAGAGTTGGGTAAACTGCAGTGGAGTGAGGTAGATTCAAGTGAAGAAGAGTTGGATAGATTTCAGTGGAGTTTGGAGTGAAGTAGGGTAAATTGGAATGGGGTGGGGTAAACTGGAGTCGGGTATATTGGAGTGGAGTAGAATAGAGTGTAATGGGGTAGATTATCGTGGAGTTAAGTAGTTTGGAGTGGAGTGGGTTGTATTGGGTTATGTTTGCATGCCACAATCCCATCACCTTGTTTAATGCATGTGTAAAGGGATACTACGTCGATAGTTACCAGCCAGAAGTTGTCCTGCCATGTAATGCCCTCAGTTTTGTTGATGAAGTCTTTGCTTTCCCTACAATAGGATGGGAGGTTGAGGATATACGGAAAGAGGAAAGCATCTAGAAAGATAGATGTATTTTCCAAGAGGCTCCCATTGGCAGATACTATGGGTCTCCCTGGTGGGTTGGTGTTATCTTTATTAATCTTAGGCAGTATGTAAAAATACAGAGCCGTTGGATTTTTATTGTAAAGGAACCTGTACTCCTCCTCCCCCAGAAGCTCCTGTTGTCTCCAATGCCCAAGTTTGGTGTAGTAGTTATTGGTTGCCTCATCATATGCATCCTTACTTGTTTTCGCATAGTTCTCTGAGAGGACGAGTTGTCTGTTGGCCTCTTTTTTGTATAGGTTTAAGTCTCATAAGACCGCATTCCTCCCTTTGTCAGATGGCTCGATAATAAAGCTTTGGTCACTATTCAATGTCCCTAGGGCTCCTCTCTGTTCTGGAGTTAGATTGTGTGCATGTTTGTTCTTGGTTTTGTTCCAGATTCTCGTGAGATCCTGAATTACAACTTCATGAAATGTATCTGTATTACGTGTGGTAAGTTAGGATTGCAAAAACAACAGTTGTTGGACAGAATGCAGAACAATGTCATATATTCACCCCAGTACAGAGATCTGGGCCTAAATCCTTAGTTTTTTTGCTCACCATGTAATTCCAGTTTGAACCCAGACATATGCAAATCAGTCTTGACCCTGTGCCCCATTGGAACAGTCCAGCCCGAACTGCCAAGCCAGGTCCTCCCTGGACTGGAAACAAGCATCCTAGGACCGGTTTCGGGCTTTCAGCCCTCATCAGCCAGGATAACTTGATTCCAGTTAGGGTTGAACTTAGATTTAGGTTTGAACTTGGTAGGTACTGTCCCTCTAGTTTTAAGACCCAGTTGTTCAAGAAGGTCCTGTTCACTGGACCATTCATTCAGCCCTTCACCCAACTTTTCCAGGCATGCCAGACCTTCAATATCATTCAAGCACAAGAGCTCTGCTCCCTGGGCCTTGTCACTCACACTTGCTCCCCACTCACCGTGGTTCGCTTCTTTTTATATAAAAACATTTTCATCAATTTCAGTTTGCGTACATATAGGAACACATCAACTCGAGTTCTGCTGTAGTCAAAGTTTGCTGTTGGGCAAAAAGTCAAACCAAGCTCAAGTAATGATTGTTCAGCAACCGTTAGTTAATGTGATGAAAGATTCACCACTGTTAGGTTTTGCTCACCCATCATTTTCGTGAATGTATGACATAATATCGACCACAAAAATATCGCAATACAAAAATATCGCAACAAAAATATCGAGGACAATAATATCGGGATCCTATCTTCATAAAGGTAAGTACAAAAATATCGAAAAAATAATATCGTAGTACAAAAATATCGAAATTAAAAATATCGTTTTTTTAAATGTATTAATAATAATGTAAAAATAATGTTAAAATACATATAATTTACCAAAAATTAATAAAAACATTAAAACATAATAAAAAAAATAAAAGTAATACATATACATTTAAAATAAATTAAAAATTTAATAATTTAATGTAATTTTTTTTTATTTCATTTCATTGATTTAAGTTAAATTTAAATTTATTTTATTTTTACCCTTTACGCCTGTACCCCAAAAACCCAAAACTGACCCTGAACCCTAAAAATACCCCTGTACCCCAAAAACCCAAAACTGACCCTGAACCCTAAAAATACCCCTTTACCCAAAAACTGAAAACTGACCCTGAACCCTAAAAATACCCCTTTACCCAAGAACTGAAAACTGACCCTGAACCCTAAAAATACCCCTTTACCCAAAAACTGAAAACTAACCCTGAACCCTAAAAATACCCCTTTACCCAAAAACTGAAAACTGACCCTGAACCCTAAAAATACCCCTTTACCCAAAAACTGAAAACTGACCCTGAACCCCAAAAATACCCCTTTACCCAAGAACTGAAAACTGACCCTGAACCCTAAAAATACCCCTTTACCCAAAAACTGAAAACTGACCCTGAACCCTAAAAATACCCCTTTACCCAAGAACTGAAAACTGACCCTGAACCCCAAAAATACCCCTTTACCCAAGAACTGAAAACTGACCCTGAACCCTAAAAATACTCCTTTACCCAAAATTAATTAACATTATTTAATTACCAATTAATTATTAATTAACAATAACAATAAAGTAAATATATTAGCACATTAGCTATAATTAATTTAATTTACTAATTAATATTAATTTTTCCCAAATAATTAATTAACAATAAAAAAATTATATATATTAGAAAATTAATCTAATTAATGTAATTAACTAATTAATAATAATTAATTACCAATTAATTATTAATTAAAAATATGTACAAAATTATATTAATTAATTAACTAATTAATATTAATTAATTACCAATTAATTATTAAATAAAAATATGTACAAATTTATATTAATTAATTAACTAATTAATATTAATTAATTACCAATTAATTAATATTTAAAAATATTTACAAACATATATTAATTAATTAACTAATTAATATTAATTAATTACCAATTAATTATTAATTAAAAATATTTACAAACATATATTAATTAATTAATTATTATTAAATTACTTCCCACCCTATTCCCCTATAAACCCACAACCCGCTCTAATACTAAAACGCAAAATGTTAACAAAATTACTAATTTTCAAACATACATTTCTAAACATATTTAGCAAACATATAAACAACAAAATAAAATACATAACACTAAACAACAAAATTTCGATATTACTAACATACATACCTTAATCTCGATATTCTGTCTGTCGATATTATGGCACATCGATATTCTATACCATCGATATTAAAACATCGATATTATTGTATATCGATATTTTAATTTCGATATTTTGTCTGACTACCCATTTTCGTTTTGTCTGTCACGTTCTTCTCCCATGTGGCATTGTGTCCTTTGTGTTTGCGTCCTCCCCTCCTTGTTTTCCTCCTCTTGCGCTTGCACCTCTTGCTCTCCCCCTTCCTCTATCCGGGGGCTTCAGTCTCAGAGTCTTGTTGGATTGTAAAAACCGGTATTCCTCAAGTGATGTGAAAGGTAGGGGGTCTTTACTTGAAGCAGATGATTGGTCGGATTTGGCCAGTTCTTGTTGCCTCAAATCACCCATCTGTTTAAACTGCCTGATTGCTCCATCATATTCGCTTTTAAAGGTCAGGATTCTCCCATTGGCATAATCCTGTTTGTCCTGAAGAAATGTTCGCTTCTTCTTTTGTTTAATTTCTTCCTCATATTTGTCAAGCCTAGATTCCATTTGCGCCAGTGTTGTCTTGATTTCATCCTCCGCATGATGTTTATACCATTCTTCATGTAATTTTTCAATTTCCTTTATAGTTGTTTCCAGTTCTACGGCAACATATTTGGAGAGGAGCCACAACATATTTTTGCACGTGGCTGCCATCAGCAAAGACCATTCCTCCAGCAATTTAGGGTGGGGGTTCTGGTACGTGGGCATGATCAGGATCCTTAACCCCCTCGGGACTTTGCCCACCTCATTGTGAACCTCGTGAAATAACATAGATGTAGTTTGTTTACCCTATCTATGAATGTAACCAATGCACTGTGGTCCTTCTTCTATGTTTCTTGATCTACACTGTAAATGTTGGATGCAAATGGTGATACTATGGCTTGTGATAAAGACCATCCTGGTCGAAACGATTTGCCCTTGAATACACTTGGGGGAATATTCTCAAGAACGTGTGATAACTACAGCAAAATTAGCTTAACGCAACTCTTCACATCGCAGTCTATTGGGGGAAAATAACTCCCTGTTAACGTACCATGCGATAGTCCCAAGACAACGTGTCAAATGACAGCGCTAAAATCATCGCGAAAAGTTTTGACGCCCCAAATCACGATACAAAAATCAGCGACAGGCCTGCAATCCCCACAGGTCATGCAGTGTCACTTGCACTATAAAAGCAACATAAAAACACACCAAAACCAAAACAAACTCCGTAGCACCATGGATGCACCCGGACCGAGTGTAGAGTCCAACCCAAACCTCACAAGCCCCACGGAGGACCAGCCAGGAACCCCTTGCTTGGGGAAGGGCAAGGAGAAGGAGAAGAGGAAGACGGGGTTCAGTCCGCTGGAAGACCGGATCATCGTCATGGAGGTGATAGAACACTACCAACAACTGTTCATCTCCTCCACTGCGTCATTGGCAACACAAACAGAAAATGGCAGTCCATCGTCACCAACTTGAATGCAGTCGGAGTATCGAGGAGGTCGAGAGGCGCTGGAATGAAGTGCACAGCCAAACCAAGGAGAAACTCGCAAACAACCGGAAGGCAGCAATGCAGACCGGAGGTGGGAGTCCAGGGCCACAGGAGGAGCTGGACAAGATGGAGGAAATGGTATCCACAGTCATCAGTGGGGAGACGGTTGCAGGAGTTGGGGGCCCGGACACTGCTCAACATGACCAGAAACAACAGCAACAGGAGAGTAACAACCAGGGACTGGGGGGTCGGGGGAGATGGGCACAATGTCACACACGCACAATTAAGCATATCACATCTGCAGACAAAACATGCCCCAGACCCCCAACTCCCACCAAGAGACCAATGCACCCAAGTATGCAACATCTCAGCACTGTACAAGCACAGAAGTCAGATGCACACCGCATGTAACGGATAAGGGGCAGCTAAATCAGAGCTGCATGGGCTACTCCCCCAAAATGCGGCACACACATGTTACATGCAGAGCACATCAACATTGACAATGATGTGGTACAAACTGTAACACGTCCACAACAGGGCAGCTGCTACAAGGAGAACCCACCCCCTGCACAGAACACACAGCAGGCAGCACCCACCACCACAGCTACCTCCCAGGACCTCCACGACAAACACACGGCCTTCCAAAGCCATGTGTTGGGGTACCAGGAGAAGCTTGCTGAACAGATGCAGGTGGGGTTTGACCACATGGCAGCCAAACTAGACTCCATATGTGGGTGTCTAAGTCCCATCAGGGACCACTCACAGTCCCAAACGGATACCCACAGTCCGCTCCATGCTCTTCAACGAACCATGGATGACATTGCTAGTCCTGACTCTGAGACAAGAATGACTGTCTTGTCAGAGTGGCTCCAGTGATCTTACCCGGGAATTGGGACACATGCGCAGAATCATGGAGAACATGGAGCGGACATAGGCGGAAAGAGCGGCTGCCACGGCTGCACACCAGCGAGAGGTAGCTTGGTCCCTCAATACGCTATAGACCCTCCTCATGACATTGCTGCCACAAGGCCTGGCGCTGATGCATGCTGCTGCTACCACTCCATCCACATCTCCGGCCCCTGATGTGTCAGTGCCACATAGTGTGGCAGACATTCCACCTCCGGCCCCTGAGGTGTCACTGCCACACAATTCTGGAGACAGAACACCACCACCCACTTGTGAGGCACATGCAAAAGTGGAGGACGAAGATGCAGATGAATCTGCCTCCGTGGTCAGAAGGACGCAGTAGCATTAATCTCCACCATATTGCCTGTTTCTGCTTGGTTCTGCCCTTTGCATCATCACCTTCCACTGTCCCCGGATGCACTCTGCGACACTCACCTTGGACCTTGACATAGACTGCCATATTCTGTTTGGTCATCAATGACACCGCTATCAGACTGCGGACTGAACACCTCCTCTTCTGATGTACTTGTCATTCCCTGAAGGACTCTGGCTGGCCCTCCACAGGCCAACAATGTAAAGTGGGGTTGGCATGGCCCTGTACTGCTCCAGCTTTAACACTCTACTGAATGTGCATTAAACATTCATATTCACACAGATGTGTCATGTCTAAGATCTTTCAAGTGTGGAAGTATGGATGAATGTAGGGTCAGTGATTCCCCCTTATGTCCATGTTGCTCATGTTTTGGGACTTGGGTCACAGGGTGACACATTGCTGATTGCGGTCAGGGTGGCGCCGACACTACAACGGAGACACACACATTAGTTACTTCCTTGTCCGGCCCAGGACGGAACCACACCTAGAGCCCCGGTGTCATTGTTCACACCCTTACGGTGGACTGGCATACGCCAGGCCATCCCACTCCCCTTATGCTCACGGGGGGGTGACAACTCTACATGTCCCAGTAGGGATCTGCTGCTCACAGGTCTAGTTGTCAGCATGCCACAGCCACTCCCTCACGGCTGGTTTACACCCACACCACACCCATCCAGCACAGCCGTCACAGGACATGTGACCCTGCCAATAGAAAGGGCCTGGCGCACGTGCTGGATGCCATTTCCACTCTCTAACTGGGTGTCTCCGTGTTATTATCATTTATGCATGAGGGCCTAGGGCCCTGCCACCTCACATTGCCCAGTATTGGGGTTGCAATGATGGCGTCCGCACCATGAGGCTCAACATAAAGCGTCCATGGCTTGCGGTGCACAGACTTGGTGGCATTGGATACACTGTGGCAGGCACAGGCACACCGGCACGGGACAGTGTCTTTCGGTGCACTGAGGTAGGGGCACCTAAAGTGCAGAGCGGGGGTGCAGCCTGCGATGATACGCCGTCCTGGCGGTCCGGACTGGTAGGATTAGTGTGAGCCCTGCTGGACCGCAGTGTAGGCCTGAGCCAGCGGGCAGTAGGGCCTACCGCCACATGGTGTTGCCTCGTGGTTCACAGAGTTAGTGGCACCTCAAGACCACCAGAGCATGTGTGCAGCCTGCAATGTTGCCGTGTGCACTGATATGATCTCTGCCATTGTGAAACAAGACCCAGAATCAAGTGTGTGACCTGGTGGCACGCAGTGCAGGGCTGCATGATGTGGAGGGTGCCATGGTTGCGGGCCCCGGACTTGGAGCTCCCACCGGCACGTGGTGGGCCCTCTTGGAGACACGCCGGTGGCGGAAGGTGAGCAGTGAGATCTGGTTGCGCAGGGGCGGGCAATCACCCGTGGGCAGTGGGAGGATCTGGGGTGCAGCAGCCGGTGTGCGCAGGGGCGGGCAAGCGATGATGGCGTGTGCAACTGTATGGACTCTGCCATTCATGTCTCTAAAAACTGTTTCAGATAAGGGGCCTGGGGGACTGCAGTGTATAACAGTACGTAGTTGGAGACACACCGGTGGCAGGAGGTGAGCAGTGAGACCTGGGTTCGCAGTGTCGGCACTCTCTCTCTTTCTCTTTCTTTCTCTCTCTCTCTCTTTCTCTCTCTCTCTCTCTCTCTCTCTCTCTCCCTCTCTCTCCCCCTCTCATTCTCTCTCCCTCTCTCTCTCTCTCTCGTTCTCTTTTTATCTCTATCTCTCTTTCGCTCTCTCTCTCTGTACTTTGATGAGCGCATGACACACCTTCTTATCTAGGTTTTTGTCTTGCAGGCTGTGACTTACATAATGTCCTGAGAAGACCCGCCATGACTCTTCAGAATTGTTGTTTTGGGTTTATTCTGTAATAAACAAATTATTTGGATACTCTAAGATGAATGTATGATTCTCTTTTTTCTGACCACACATGTATGTTAGGTGTTGTGATTGTGTGACTTCAGGCGAATTCTTTGGTACATGATTAGGAGGAGTTGATGTGCAATATCTTTGTCCAAAGTGGGGAGGGAGGGGGGGCGGCATAGGGCCCCGGAGGGGGGGGGTCCTGGGGGTGGTGGCGGTGGGTGTTGTTGCCCTATTGGGGCTCCAGGATGCATGTTCAGTTGCTCCAGGGCATCTGTAGTTCTTCATGTGTGGTGTTGTCGCAGCTTTTTGCACGGGAACGCTTACTCTGCATATCATTAGTGTTAGTTGCCGGGGTCATCTGTGGTGATGTTTTTTGCGACTGCTATCTCAGGTAAGCTGGTGATATGGGCTGTTAGCACCACTTTGTGAATGGGGCGATGAATTTATCGCTACTTTGGCTGCGATAAAGTGCTGATAACTCGGCGATAGATCCTTGAGAATATCAGCCTGATTCATGTACGGGCCGTTTTGCGTGTCCCTAATAGCGATTAATAGCGACTCGCTATTGAGGAAACGCAAAACGGCATTCATGTACTTTTCGGGGAAAAAATAGCGACTCGCACGCGGGCGCTAAATCCGTTAGCGACCAACTAAAAACGCAGAAAAATCGCTATTCCCGGCTACCTGCGTCGGGATTGCGACTCGCAATCCCGTGCGATCGGGAATGCGACTCGCAATCCCGTGCGATCGGGAATGCGACTCGCAATCCCGTGCGATCGGGAATGCGACTCGCATTCTCGCGCGATCGGGAAAACGGGAAGTCGCTTTCCGAGCACAGTGATGACATCACAACCAGGAAGCAGGCAGTTCCCACCCCCAAACACCACAGTGAGGCAAACCTCCGAGGGAGCAAGTCGGAAAGCAGACGCTAAACCAGCGATAGCGACTTCACAACCGCCTGTAATAGCGACATATCTGCTGCCATGTCTGAGGAACCTGTCCCTGGCCCCAGCAACAGCGCAGGACGAAAGCGAAAGCTGAAGTTCTCAGAGCAGGAGCTCCAGAACCTAATTGAAGGGGTGGTGGCCAACCATGACAGGCTCTTCGGGATCAACTCCAGAAAGGTCCCAGAGCAAGACAAGCGGAGGATCTGGCTGGGAATAGCCTCCAGCGTGAACTCGGTGGGTGTGGCCGATAGGTCATTGGAGGAGCTTAAGAAGCGCTGGTATGACCTCCGAGGTCGTGCCAAGGAGAGGGTGGCGGAGCGCCTTGGAGAGGCATCGGGCACTGGAGGTGGCGGACCGACAGTCCCACCCAACACACCCTTGGAGGACCAGGTCGAGAACACCCTTGAGAGGGAGGCGTGCGTTGGCGTCACCCCTCTGGACTCCTCCCGCCCCACCCAAGACACCCAAGGTAACTG
Organism: Lissotriton helveticus; assembly: GCF_964261635.1. NCBI lineage: Eukaryota > Metazoa > Chordata > Amphibia > Caudata > Salamandridae > Lissotriton > Lissotriton helveticus. The sequence continues at coordinate 1,865,660,981 of NC_136057.1, forward strand.
GCATGCGACTGCGACCCTGTCCCCTATGACCGTCCCTGACCAAATAGGCTCACTTATTGGCCCTTAGTCATGCCTTTGTTGCGCATCAGGGAATGCCCTGAAGCATTGTGGGAGATGTAGTATGTCCACAATGTAGTAGTACCCCAATGCAGCCAGACAGGTCCCAAAGTACGCAAATCCACAGCCATCCAGGGAATGTCACCCAGCATGCATGTAACATCAGCACGTCTGCCAGTCACATGCAACTAATGAGTATCCACTTACCCTCACAGGTGGTGCAGAAAGCAGTGACAGCGAGAGGCTGCAGATAGATGAGGAGGCCCAGGAGGAGGATTCACAACCAGAAACCCAGGCACCAGCCCCTGCCGCTGCAACAACACCAGCAGCCAGGCCCCCACCCGTTGTGGCCCCTGCATCTGCCATCCCACCCGCAGCCAAGGCCAGGCCCCCCACCGTTGCTGCATCTGGATCTGCCGTCCCACCCGCAGCCAAGGCCAGGCCCCCCACCGTTGCTGCATCTGGATCTGCCGTCCCACCCGCAGCCAAGGCCAGGCCCCCCACCGTTGCTGCATCTGGATCTGCCGTCCCACCCGCAGCCAGAGCCAGGCACCCCACTAATGTGCCCCCAGTCCCTGCCGCACCAGCAACGCCTGCTGCAACACCACCTGCAGCTGGTGGTACGAGATCTGGGCCTGCGACAGCGGCAACACAGCGGCCAATCAGCAGGAGGGGCAATGGACATCGCTATGCCTGTATGAGCGTAGAGAGACGCATGCTCCGGATCCACCAGCGCCAGTCACAGCAGCAAGGTGCCATCCAGCTCCAGCTGCACAAAATTGGGCGCAATGTGGCGGGAGTTGGAGACCGCATGGACCGCATGACGGCGGCCATGGGCCGCATGACTGCAGCCATGGAGGAGAACACTGCTGCGCTGATCAAGCACCGCAGTGTAGCGAGCCGGCGCCACCACCAGCTGATGAGCCGGCTGTCCGCCTATAGCAGGTCGAATTATGTGGCAGCAAATGCCACCACCCAGTTGTCGCGGCGCTCTCTCACACAGCAGCACCAACTAGTGCAGTGCTGTGAGGACATCACCAGGGTCCTGGAGCACCTAACCACCGCGGTAACGGCACTACACACACCTGCGCTACCGGCCACTGTAGGGGGCGACGATGCCAAAACGATGGATTTGGGCCCAGATCTTTTGACTGGGGGAGTGTGTGACATTGATCCACATTCAGTCCATCACTTGTTGTTTTTGCAATTGCCGCCCTAAGTGCGCTGGGGATGCCCAGACGTGGGTCCCAGGCACTCCACACCACTTGGAGTCAAGCTAGCCGGGCTGAAGAGAGGTGTTACCTCGAAACCGGTCCGGTCCTCGGATGCTTGATTCCGTTCTGGGAAGGACATGGCTTTTGTAGTTCGGACTGGACTGTTCCCATGGGGCAACAGGGTCAGAGCTGATTTGCATATCGCCATTGTCTAACCCAGGGTGGTGTGGAGTGCAAAAAAATCGATGGATTTGGGCCCAGATCTTTTGACTGGGGGAGTGTGTGACATTGATCCACATTCAGTCCATCACTTGTTGTTTTTGCAATTGCCACCCTAAGTGCGCTGGGGATGCCCAGACGTGGGTCCCAGGCACTCCACACCACTTGGAGTCATGCTAGCCGGGCTGAAGAGAGGTGTTACCTCGAAACCGGTCCGGTCCTCGGATGCTTGATTCCGTTCTGGGAAGGACATGGCTTTTGTAGTTCGGACTGGACTGTTCCCATGGGGCAACAGGGTCAGAGCTGATTTGCATATCGCCATTGTCTAACCCAGGGTGGTGTGGAGTGCAAAAAAACGATGGATTTGGGCCCAGATCTTTTGACTGGGGGAGTGTGTGACATTGATCCACATTCAGTCCATCACTTGTTGTTTTTGCAAGTGAGGGTGCCTCCAGCGTGAGCAGCCAATCGGCCACACTGGTCCCGCCACCTAGGCGCAGCACCAGGGCAACGCCTGGTACAGGTGCCCAGAAAGAGGAAGAGCCTCAGAGGCGCTTGGGCATTACGCGCAGGAGGCGCCATTGACACTGTCTGCATAACACTGGCACAGGCTGACGCTAAGCCTGCCATGTACATGCACACTGCAGTATGAAGGAATACTGTAATTTGTAAATAGTTGGACTGATTACCTTTTTCTTGTGAATGAAACAAATATATTTATTTTGCTGCACACATTAGCCTTGTGTAATCATTACATTTTGCATGCAATTGTGATATGTGGGGTGGGGGAAGAGGGTGGGCTAGAAATTGTTCACTGTGATGTGGTTGCGACGTCTGTGGCCTTCAGCTGGGTTCTCCCCACCGTGCATGGTGCACATGTGCTGGTGGCCTGTCGTCCCCTTCAGATTCACTGCCTGAGATGTCAACAGGTATCCGGCGCTTGGTTGCAATGTTATGGAGCATTGCACAGACAGCCACAATGCGGCAGCACGCAGCAGGACTGTAATACATGGCCCCACCTGTCTTGTGCAGTATACGGAACCTGCTCTTGAGCAGGCCAAATGTCCTTTCTATACAGTTCCTTGTCCGGATGTGCGCAACATTGTAGCGCCGTTGCTGAGGTGTGGCAGGGTTGAGGTAAGGGGTCAGGAGGTATTCCCGTAGGGCGTAGCCACTGTCACCTGAATGAGAGGAGCAGATGTTGATTGCCTGTGCAGCGCAGTGACTTCATTGCAATGTGACATTGTCGACAAAGTGTACTTACCAAGTAGGTGTCCTTCCCCAAACTCTCCTCTGAGCAGTCGTGTGTGGAGTCCACTGTGCCTGAAGATAAAGGAATCATAGGTACTCCCTGGGTACTGTGCGACAATGTCAGTGATGATGGTCTTGGCATTGCAGACCATCTGTATGTTGAGGGAGTGGTAGGACTTCCGGTTGCGGTACATATACTCCGTGGCAGCTGGTGGGCAGATGGCGACGTGGGTACAGTCGATGCAGCCGAGGACATGGGGAAAATGGGCTACATTGTAAAATTGTAGTTTTGTCAGGTCCAATTCCTGTTGGCTCGTGGGAAATGTGATGTGGCGGTGGAGCTGGGTGAGCATGGCGTCAACGAAAGTGTGGAGGCAGCGTGACATGGTGGGCTGGGATATCCCCCCAGCAGCCGCTACTATGCCCTGGAAACTGCCGGAGGCCAGGAGGTGCAGGCTGCACAATACCTGCACATGTGTAGGCACAGAATTGTTTCGCCTTGTTGGGTGCTGCATGAGGGGGTCAAGTTCTTGTATCAGCCAGGTGATCATTTCCCCATTCAGCCTGTATTTGGCATAAATCTGTTCTCTGGTTTGGCCCAGCAAGGTGACCCGCTGCCGGTAAATCCTTTCCTGCCTCATGCGTCTCCTCCGTGCTGCTCGCTGTAGCCTTCGCCGCCTCACCACCATGTACATTCCTGGCATTGTGGAACGCCTAATGCTGCTGCTGAATGTCCTTAGGTGTGATTGGTCAGGCCTGGCCCTGTTGGTGATTGGCCAACTGTTTTTCAAATTTTACTTAATCATGGCTTTTATGGTTACCACCTGCTTTGAGTTGTCCTTAATTTGCGCCGCGCAAAATTGCGATTTTGGGGTTTTCCGCTATTGTATATTTTTCATGAATGCCGATTGAGAATAAATTGCGTTTCGCTATTCATTTCGCAGATTCCGTGGTTGGTCGCTATTTCCGTATCGCTAATGCGCGCCTACCGGGACTCTGCGACTATTATAGCGTAATCGCTATTTTAATCGCTATTCTGTGTTTGCGATTTCGCTATTTTGTACTTGAATGCCGATTCCGTGTTTTGCACCCGCAATTGCATTTTCGCAGCCATTGCGGGCGCAATTTCGCTTCATGAATCAGGCTGTATGTCCCTATTTTGTTTAAGCTGAGCTATCTATATATAAAACTTTACTTTCTCAAGAGCTCCACTGTGCGAATTTCAGCCCAATCCCTACTGACAAGGACAACTTATCGTCTAATACAAATCTGTGGATGAGATGACAATATACTCATATTAAACATATAAAGTCGAGGATCGCCACCTGTGCGCTTGGTGCAGTGGCAAGAGAGCTTCTGTACAAACATTCAGATTATCATGTTGTGTGTGAGAACCACCTCCATTCTAAAATATAGGGCTGCTTCAGCCTTCATGTGGAAATGCTGGTTTTCGGCATACTTCATTTTCAAACAGCAATGAGAACTGTCATTCTATAGGAGTTGGGATCCTAAAATTCCAAATTTTCAGATACTGACAAAAGGACATCTAGTCCACAGAAATAGAGTCTGTGGAAGTATGAGTCTTATGTAGCATCTATAACCTTAGCTTTAGGATACCCCATTCCCTCAAAGTACCAAAGTAAACTGGGCTAGGAGTAAAATGCTTTTAAGCCTTCTACACGAGGTACTCTGGATTCCGAGTTCTCTACTGGGAACACACAATTTACTCAATCTGTCAAACCCTCTTTCACGCTTACTTGTAGAATCAGTCCAAATCGCAATGAATATCTCTTCAATTAATGATGTTCTAAGGGGGATCCTGGTGGTTCGTCAGTAGTGATCACCAGGTCCACTTCTCACCTCAACTGTATTGCATCATTATTTAGGTCAAAATTCAGGAAACTGTGACCCCTCACATGGCATTGACACGAGAAAGACCCTGGGGAGGTTTCTGATGGGACGTGAATGTTCCCTGCATGGTATAAGGGTGTGTTTCTCTGCCCCGAGTGAATGACTGCATGTATCTGGTACTCTAATTTGGGATTTGTTTGCCCCTGGCATCACATTAATCTAGTGTGCGTGCAGAGGCCTAGGCCTGTCTCTGATATAGGAAGGTCTTGGACTTGTCCTGTGACCTGGAGGTGTGCACCACACGTGTCCTCATTTGGTACCAGTAGACTACTATCCCTGTCATGGGTTTAGTACATAGAGTGGTGGGTGGTAGTAGCATGCCATGTTTTGAGAATTAATAGCGTAATCAAACCTTTTTTATATGTGTCTCCGGATTGAAGACCTACTGTCCCATTTGTGTAAATTTCCACTTCTGCGAACTTACCAAGACATTAGCTCCAAGATCCAGAGACTGCCTTAAGCATGTTGATGTGTGTAGCTTGTGTGGCACATGCATGCTGAGTGTGAGTCCACTATAATAATAGAGACCAGTGGGACCCTTTTTGGATACACCTCACCTGGTCTGGCACAAGATGAAAGTGAGGCTGGAGCTCACAGGCAGTGGAAGTGTATTGCTTTCATTCCCGTAGCTGGAGGGCGAGGGGAGTGCAGACAGGGTTCCTTTAGTTATTCTGTGAGGCCTTTTGCTAGCAAGGAGCTGCTGACTGGTTTTGCTGAACACTGCCATTTGATGGATGACAGGACTGAGGATGGACTACAGATGAAGCAGAATTTTTACAAAGAATTCACACAACACAGTGCAGCAACTAAAGTTGCTGCGTGTCTTGCGTGAAAGGGAAGAGCAGAACTGCACCATATCTTCAAAGAAATGGCAGAGTTCTTCTCTCTCCTTGCGCTGGTGCACTTTTTGCTTCCTTGCACCATCGTAAGTTCCCTTGTGCCACAGTGCTAGGATGCCTGAATTGTGATCAGTCTTAGACCTACCCCTGCGTGGTAGTCCCCCAAACCTTTTACCTTCACCCTTTCAGTTTTGCTAAATTCGTTTTTGTTGGCTTTAGGACTCTGCACACTTTACCACGGCTAACTAGAGCTAAGGTGCATGGGCTCATTCCTTTAAGCATGGTAGAATTGAATTACACCCAATTGGCACATTTCATTTACATATAAGTCCCTCATGAACTGGAACTACAGGTACCCAGGGCATGTAAATTAAATGCTACTAGTGGGCCTGCAGCACTTATTGTGCCACCCACTGAAGCAGCCTTTTCAAACATGTTCCAGGTCTGCCATTGCAGTCTGTGTGCAGTTTTGAACTGCCATTTTGACATGGAAAATCAAACTTTTTGCCAGGCCTAAATCTTATTTTTTAATACATATAAGTCACCCCTAGGGTAAGTCCTAAACAGCCTATATGACAGGGTGCAGTTCATTTGAAAACTTGGATATGTACTTTTACGTTTTACAGGTCCTGGTAATGCAAAACTCTTACATTTGTTTTTCCCTACTTCTCCCTCATGATAACATTGAGTTACCTTATTACATCTAAGAAGTGATGACATTTGATTTGGAACAGGTAAAAATGTCATGTTTGCACTCAAATGAATTGGAATTTAAAACCCTCTTTAATTTTAAATTCTGATTTTAAATTAAAATTCTGAAAAAAAGACATTTAGAAAGTTGGCATTCTCTTGTCCTATCCATTTGGTGCTAGCAGCCTGTTCCTGCATCCCATGACTCGGTGTAGTTGGCAGGTGGCTTTTTTATGTGTCTTCCTCCCAGACAGTATAACAAAACATGGACTGGTTGGCAGATGGGCCACCCTGACTTAATGGGAGGGGCACGGCTGTCACAAACCACACTTGCACTTCAAAGGATTTGCCTCAGTCCACACACAAAGAACTTCACACTAGCTTATTGTGAACCCAGACCCAGGGCAGGGAGGCAGACATTTCCAGACAACTCTGGTGTGGGAGGGTGGGGGGTCTCCAAAAGCTTTTTCCACTTCAGTGCTGGCGTCAGGTGTAAAGAGAGGACCCTCACACCCTCTCTTTAGTTATACTCCTCTGGACTTGTGGTCACTACAGGAGAAACACTGCTCTGCTGCTTGAGGCCTGCACTTCTGTCTGAGAAGGAGATCTGACCTGCTCCTTTCATTGCAGGCTACCTGAGTGACTCCAAGGGCTAGTTAGCTGGCCTCCTGTTCTCTGCTACAGGGACACAACAAGCTCTGGAGGCCTCCCCACAACCGCCCATCAACCTTGCTAGACGGCACCTGCTTGGACCTGCAAATAAACTTGTCTGAAGCCCTGTGGACCTCTGCTGGAGTGAGTGCCTAATCCCAAAGAGGTACCTCAAGGCCCTGGACCCTTGGTGGGGCAGCAGTTGAGCTCATCCTGAAAGAAAAGGAGAAAGCCTGATTTTTAAGGCTGTTTGCGACCACGAAGGCACCAAAGTTCTTGCCGCCCGCCATCCTGAAGCTCCGGAGAACCCGACTCTTCGCACGTCATTAAGCGATAGCGCAAGATCTGCAATTTGCGTTACAGTTTTGAAAGCCTGTGGTGACCTCTAATGCGAAGCTAGAGCAAAGACCATCCTTAACACCCTACAGGATCTTTGCACTACAGGAACGACCATCTGGAAGGCCCGCCCTGCTCTTTGAGCTACAGCAACATCCATACACAATGCTTTCCCTGGTCCTTGACGGATCCTCCACTGTGAACTGGACTCTTGGTGCCGATCTTTGAGTAGGTAACTTTTTCAACAAGAATAACCTGGTTCCTGTATTCAGTCCACGCTCCATCGCGTTCGACCTCAACATGTGACTATCACTAAATCTGCCACCACCAGATAACTGGGATTGGCACTTTGTGCTTGTAGACGCTATACTTACCCTAAATCTTTGCAGTTGGATATCTCCGGTCCCACTGATTGGATTTCTGTCATTTTGGTGTTGCATAATGTATAAAAATGTATAGGTGCGCCATTTTGGAGCAGACCCATGTCTACATCTCTTTGATAATATGGGTTGGGGAGGAGCCAAGATGGCGATCGGAACAGTCGCATGAACGCTTGGCTCCGAGGGCCCTTCCTCCCCGCACGTCTATCCTGACGATAATCCTGAGCGAGGCTTGTCGATCTAAGTTGTTGAAGAGAAGCGATTACTTACCATCTATTTCTGGGGCTCCGCCGTGCAGTAGATCCGAAGAACTGTCCCCGTCTGCCTGCCGGCCTTCGCGGCGCTGACGCCGGGGCCTCGATTGCAGAGGTCGCCTGGCAGTGTTCGTAGTGTTGGCGGCCCTGGTTTGGATGAGAAGCCGGTCAGTGGGAGCCTGAGAGCCGCGAGCCGGGAGAGTTGGTACCAACCCACTCCCAATAGTGGGTTGGCCCGTGAACCCGAGATATCGCCGAGCCGGAGAGAGGCCGTGTTGCCCGGTTCCCCCTGGGTGTGACACCCGGCCATGTTAATAATCCTGTCCGGGAACCGGCGGCTGACTCCCGGCGAGCTGCGGGGAGCACGCCCGGCCTTTGGTTGACTCTCCTTTCTGCACCAAGCGCTGCCTATTGAAGTCCAGCCGTGAGACCTGTTGACTCTGATGGTCGGACTGGACTCGGAGGTGGAGGGGAAGTGACGGAGAACGAAATGGCTGCAATGGCAGATGGCGTCTTGGACTGCACCCCTCCCGGGGATGGAAAAAACGCTGAACTTGAGACCCCCGGAATTCGGCTACATGGGGAAACGCTTCCGCGTAGCCACATACTGGCTGCACTGATAACCCTGCGGACTGATCTGCTCCGGAGATCCCGGGACTTAGAGGGAAGGATCGTCGCCATTGCTGACCCGCCATCTTGTAGCGTAGTGGTTTGCCCCCGAGTCGGTGCCGATGAGTCTCCTTCTGCCGCGGTGCCATGTTCCCCGGCTGAGTCTACAGTCTTGGGGGCGAGAATGGATGTGGTTCCTGAGCTAGTTGTCGTCACACCTGTTCCACAGGTGGTTGTCTCATCGGGGCCTTTTTCTGACCAGCAAATGGAGAGGCTCCAACGATCCATGGCGCATGGGGCCCGCGCTGTGTTGCGATGCTTCCCGCATCCCGTGCTTTCCTTTCCGTGCTTCGCGGACCTGTTTTTGGACTTGGAACTGTTGGTGGTCTGTGTATTGCTGCATTCTGGCCTCCGCCGTGCATCGTCAGTTGTTTCTCGGTGGCTGGGACGATGTGGGGCGGCGACGCTACCTGATTTGCTTGGGACGATTGAATCTTTTGTATCGAGTTGTCTCCCGACTGCAAGGCTGTTTAACATTTCTACTGATAGAGCGCGCGGGTCACCCGACCAATAATTTCGCCACTTCCGGCTTCGGGCCCATATATTTCAAATCACCATATACATTGATCGGATGACCTCACGGTCTGCTATCAAATTTTGTGAGTTCCTTTCGTTACTCTTCAGCGTACCCGACTTACCATCCACCGACGCGGGTACCTATGACCACAATGGATCAGGGAGCTAGCTGTAAAAGGAAAGGCAGCAAAATACAAACCCAACAAATAACATTCAAATTCTTTATAAATGACCACGGACAACTGGAAGTTTTAAAGTCTTTATCTAAAGTTCGTTCTCAGAAATCATTAGATTTACCAGAATAAGACAATCGATAATCAAGATAATGAAAAGTACATAACTATAGAGAAATAATGTCAGGGTAATCATTTAAATGCTGATATGAGATGCAACGGGAATATGCTATGCTTTTAGGGCAAAAGTTCTTTAGACAGTTTAAGTAAGGAGGTTCTAGACCATATCAGAAAATGACAAACTGCAATGCAAAATATAATTTCTAGCAGGTAGGGTAACATAGGAACACGTTATGAAATAAATGCAAATGACTTTATGATTCAATGGTTGCGGAGAAAGCATGGAAAATTAACATATGCAAAGGTGTGTCTTTATTGAAGCAAAAGACAGAAATTCAGAAAGGTGCAAGATTCAGAGTGATATTTACCTAGACTGGTGTGGAAACCAAACCCTGGCCACGGGTCAGTTAAGGACAGGAAACCCTCAAGGAAAGATACCCCTCAATGGACAGCAGGTGCAGAATGGACACCCAGGACAGGACAGGAAACCCTCAGATTAGGAATCAGGACAGGACCTCTAGGACAGGACCCTCAGGACAGGACCAGCACCCGCAGTTCGGAAGCAACGCCTGCGCTCCACCCTCTCTGCAGCTATCGATCAAGACCCCGATTGGGTCAGCGAACTCCCAGCAAAGTGCTCCGCCAGCACTTTTAAGGTTTAGTGAAACCTTAGTCTATGGTCAATTTCGGGCAGAGTGCTCCGCAGTACTCTGTATCTTCAGTCACCTATTGAGTGCGTTGGGTCAGTGACAGGTCAGCTAAACCAGACAAGTCGGACAACTTCCCTAGGTGAACCCAGGGTAGTTATACTGTTTTGGGACGGTGTACCACCCCCCAATGTTGCAAAGTGTCAGAATCCCTCAATTTGGATTGGTCCTAAGGTAGGGTTTGGGTAACACACCAATCAGAATAGACCATTTGGAGGCCTAATTTACATCTCTGGGCACCGCCTAGCAAGATTGGGGTTCCCATGAGAAAGTCGCACAGAATACAGTGAAAGAATACATTTTCGTTACAATAGAGCATAATCATGATGCTGCTGCTGGGCGAAGGTGTCCTTTCCCAGGGTGGCTCTGGCATCAACCTTCTTTGGCCTCAGTTCAATGCCATAGCAGCTTCTACGATTCTGCGCAGAAATACCCTCCAAGATGGACTCCCCAGCCCAGCACCCCTCCGAGTCGAGGATACATGAAAAGTAAGCGAAAACAAATTAAAACATAGAAGTGACGGTATGAAAACACATCATTGGTTTTGTACTTTAAACTTATCATTATAAAAATATACTATGCAGTTTAAATGTTAGCAACATATACACTGTCACAAGAGCATCACCACGTTATTCTCGAAAGCCGTGTATTACGCATGCGCACCCTTTCCCACCAAACTTATAACTACGTCAGGTCACGTGAGTGTGACTGACGCATGCGCAGAAGAAATTTTCCAAGCGGCGGCCATGTTTTAGAGACATGGATTAGTTGTGTTAGAACACACATAGACAAGCTTCATCTACTTCGTTCAAATATAAAAATAAACATTAGTAAGACGTACAAAATTTATTAATTGATTACACACGGGCGAGGTTCATGACTCGAGCAAGTCGCGATGCGAAGCTTGCTCTATCAATCCCCTCTTTGATGATATTTACTATCATCACAAAAATAATGGAACCAGATGCCAACTTCTCACACCTTATACAGCTCTATCTCTTCCAACAAGCGATTCAACTTTTCTTTCTCATTTTTGGTAGGGTGAGAATTTTTCACCCTTTTGTATATCTTATTATTCATTTCTTCTAGTTCAAGCTCATCCACACTTCGTTTCACTCCTCTGGCATTCACTTGATGCTTTCTGGTGTGCTTACGACATTTGCAACAGACAAATATGAAGAATAGGATAAGACCTATAATTCCAATTGGCATCAGTACCTTGAACAATAAGCCTTTACCTAAGCTAGCAAGCCAATGACCTACGTTTGAGAGACCATCTACCAGTCTCTTCCAGGCACTGTCAACCTCGAGTGGTTTGAGTTCCTTTTCCAAATTAGTAATGTTTTTCACATATCTTTTGAGCTGGACACTCTTGTCCGGGATATAAGTGCAACAATGTTGCGCCTTCAACATCCGGCAGACTCCGCCCTCTTTTGCTAATAAGGTGTCAAGAGCAAGTCTGTTCTGTAAAACCATTGATCTGATCGCAACCATTTCGGTATTGACCAGCAGAAATCCATGAGCTGTGTCAGTAGACAACATATCCACTATGGTAGACAATTTGCAAATTCTGTGAGTGTTCAGAACCACTCCCACTCCAGGTATCAGTGCACTAAAAATACTACCCATTATTTCACCTACGCTTTCTCTTTTACTACGCACTAAGCCATTAGTATTTTCACTGCTTCCAGCAACTTCATTCACATGGTATATTTTCGGGAAGACAATGCCAAAATAGCAGCTTCCATACCAATGATCCGGCAATTTGAAATAAGCCTTGTCTCCACATATATAATAGATTCCAGGAAACACAGGCTCTGACCCATTTTTGAAACCCCATCCTCCAATTACCTTGTAATTATGTTCACATTCACTGGAACCAATGAAAATGTTATTATAGTAGCTAGTCTTCTCGCGGTGAAGACATAGCTTTCCTTTCTTTTCAAAATCCAGCAACAGAGCAGGTCCCGCCCCACCATTTGAGGTGCCTTCCATGTTCTCAGCCCATTTTGGCGTTTTCTGCCTTTCGTCATCTGCCTTTCTTTGTATTTTTATTCTCCTCTTCTCTGCCATGTTCAGGAACATCTTTTCCTGCTCACGCAAAGAACAGGTCAAGTTATCTCTGTGTGCGTCACCTATGTCGATATTACCTATAGTCAGAAAGTATTCGCCCATGTAGCGAGTAACGTCACTTTTGGTATGTACAGGATTCAGGTTCCCACGTATAGGAAGTTCAGAAAAGATCACGTCATTGTTAGAGTAATAGTACTGTAACGGTCCTCTTTTGTAAAATAAGCTTGCTAAAATGCTACAGGATATTCCATATGTCAGGGGCAGGTGATGGTATGTCACGCCTTCAGCTACAGAGGTAGGTAGCTTCATGCAGACATAGCAATCTTCAATTTCCATAGTCTCTACATAATGTATTAACAAGTTTGCGAAAACATTTAAATGTGTCTTATTCTTAACTCCATGATAATGTAGTCCTCCCTCATCTGATGCTTCTAGGTCTCGTTTTGTTTGTTTCAGTGCTCTCTCATGTCTTGCTACACTCTGTGTTGTCAGCTCCTCATTGTCAGTATTTACAATTTCAGTAGGGTCAACATTAGTGCTTTTGCTCACCGCAAAAGGAATGAACACTGTTAGTCCTATCCAAACTAATATCACTATAATTATACTACATACACATACCTTGCAGCATGTTTTGCAACAACTGCGACTAGGTCTACCATTCACGCTTGAATCAGACATTTTGGCTCAGAAGAAGTTTCTCGACCCCTCTTTGTGTCTTTACACGAGTAGCTTACTTTGTGCAAATTCACGGTGGCTCGTCTTCTTCTTCGGCAGAGTACTCGGCGACTGGTTCTCCGTCGCTTTCGTCAGTTATATCAAGATCTTCAAATTCTTCCAAAACGAGCGTCCATTCAGGAGACTTGTACTTTTTGTTTTGTCTCTTTATTCGATCGCTCCTTCTTTTGGAAGTGTCTTCTTGTTGCTCAGCTATGCGAGCACTTCTCCTTTCTTCAGCACATTTTTCTTCCACCGTTTTTATCCTCAGCCTCAATTTCTTTATGAAGCCAGGCTCAATGTGCTTTCTTTTCTTAAGTCTTTTAGTTGGCACTTGGATTTCGTTTTCTTCTCTTGCCCTTTTATTTTCATTAGTTTGTGGCAATTCTGCTTCCCCTTCTTCCCTTCCTATCTCACTAGTTCCAGGGCTTGTATCTATTTCTTCTGCCTGGTTACTAATCTGGCCTTGTTCAGGAGAATTTTGTGTTTGCTTTTCAAATGTCTCTGTTTCTGTGTCCTGAACACGTTTTCCTAATCCTAGCTGATCCTGTTCGAGCACTTCGATCCCTTGATTTTCTTCTTTTCGAATTATTACTCTATGTCTAGTCTGTCCCTTTTCGACATCAGGAGTCAGTGGAGGAGTATCGATCACTTGTTCTGTCCCTGTCTGACCTTCTCCTTCCTCAGGTTTGACGTGAATCTCAATAGTCTGAGGTTCTTCGCCTGTGCCTTGCTTTTCCTCTCTATTCCACTCTCTACCTTTCCAAATTCGTTCTCTTGTTCTGATTGGGTCTTCGGTGAGGTCAATCAAGGGTATCCACTCATCTGGCCATATGCTTGGCAGCTCGTCATCAGCTACTTCTGGACCAACTTCTGGGAACCCTTCAGCAGGCTGGACTCTTGGTAGCTCGTCATCAACTACTCCTGGACCAACGTCTGTGGATCCCTCAGCTTGACTGGTACTGGGCTGTACGTCGTCAGCTACTTCTGGTCTGGCTCCTGCAGGCCCCTCTGCTGGACGGCCTTCTTCTTCAGGCTCCTTGTCTGGTAATACCTTCTGGGTGTGGCTGGCGTGGATCCAATGGGGAACACCTGCACACTTCACTGCTGTGGTCGTTACCAGGATCACTTGGCGCATCTCTCCCCACCTTGGTTCCAGGCAGCTCGACCGAGTATGCTTCTTTATCTTGACCCAGTCCCCAGGAACCAGTTTGTGGAGAGGAGTCGTTGGATTGGCGACGGCGTCTTCTCCGATCTGGCGAGAGATATAACGCACTTGGTCACCTAATCTCTTGCAGTATTCAAGCACCAAATCATCAGTAATACTCAACAGTTTGCTTCCTGGTACCCACGCTTGTCTCATCACTCTTCCCATCAGGATTTCATGGGGGCTCAGGCCTGTCTTTCGGTCTGGAATACTTCGGAGTCCCATCAGGACCAGAGGCAGGGCCTTCACCCAGGTCATGCCAGATGCATCACACAATTTCGCTAGTCTGGTTTTGATAGTCCCGTTTATTTGTTCCACTACTCCAGATGCCTCTGGAAGATATGCACAGTGGAGTTTTTGCGAGATCCCAAATGCCTTACAGAGTTGGTCGATCACATCATTCTGAAAATGTCGGCCTTTATCTGATTCAATCGTGACTGGAACCCCGAATCTAGGTATCAGTTCTTTCAGTAAACACTTCGCTACTGTCAGTGCGTCGCTTTGGGGAGTAGGGTAAGCTTCCACCCACTTTGAGAATAGGCAGACAATGACAAGGACATAACGCTTCCCCTCACAACGTGGCATGGTGATGAAATCAACCTGTATTCTCACAAAGGGACCCCCTGACCTCCCAATTTTCCCCAGTTCCACCATTGTTCTCTTGCCTGGGTTCATCTTTTGACATGACAGGCACCTCTGGCAGAGGGACTCTGCTACTTTCCGAACTTTTTACTGTACCAAGTCTGTTGGAATACCAGAATCATGGCGTCCCTACCAATGTGTGATCCCTCATGTATCAATCTCGCCATTGTGCCAAGCAAGTGTCTGGGTAACACAGGCATACCATTTGGGCCCAAGATGACACCATCCTCACGTCTTGGTCTACACCCTTCTTCCTTCCACTTCTCTCTCTCTTGCCAGGGTGCCGCCTGCTGCCATTCTCTCACTTCATCCCATGTAGGCACTTCTTCAAACACTCGAAGTTGGCAGCTGTTTCCGGCCCCCCCCCCCCGTTTTGGATTTATAATATATCGATCTCTGGCGCACAATTGGGCCACTCGATCAGCAAAATCATTTCCCAAAGATATAGGGTCAAAGTCCTTCTTATGGGCACCACACTTGACCACTGCCAATTCCTTTGGTAATTGGATTGCCTCTAAAAGGTCTTGAACAACTTTTCCATTTCGAATAGGGGTACCTGATGAAGTCAGGAACTCCCTCTGTAGCCATAATTGGCTAAAGTCATGCACAACTCCAAAACAGTACTGACTGTCAGTATACACTGTTAGGCGTATGTTTTTCCCAATTTTGCAAGCTTTTTTCATAGCGATCAATTCGGCTACTTGTGCAGACTTTACTTCAAATAAATAACCTGCTTCTACAATTTTTGTTAAGGAGACTACCGCATAGGCAGCACTCAGGCCTCCTTGTTCATGTCTTAGGCATGAACCATCCACAAACAATTCCATGTCATGTTTAGGCAAAGGTGTTTCTTTAATGTCTGGGCGTGGTTTTGTGCACAATTCTGTTAAATCAATGCAGTTATGCTCATCTTCTTCCCCATCTTCCATATCCATTGAGTCGGGAAGCAGAGTGGCGGGGTTCAGAATGTTGCACCTGACAAGTGTTATATTTGCAGCACCCACGAGAATCCTCTCGTATTTAGTCAGCCGACTAGGGGTGAGATACTGAGTTTTCGTTCTGGTTAGTAAAATTACCACTCCATGTGGAACATACACAGTTACAGGATGTCCCATGATAATGGACTCACTCTGCTCTAAACTTGTGCAAGTGGCAGCTACTGCTTTCAGACATCCTGGTAATCCAGCAGCCACTGGATCCAGGGTGGCAGAGAAATATGCCACAGGCCTTCTGGTTGTGCCATGTTCTTGGGTTAGGACTGACAATGCACAATTATCGCGAGTGTCACAGAACAGGGCAAATTCCTTGGAATAGTCTGGCATTCCCAACGCAGGGGCTGTACACAGACAATCTCGCAATTTTGTGAAGGCTGTTAAGCTTTCATCATCCCATTCTACATTATCCGGTGTTCCTCTCTTGGTCATTTTTATCAAGGGCCTAGCTAGGACTGCAAATCCCACAATCCATTGCCTGCAGTATCCTATCACTCCCAGGAACATTCTGATTTCTTTCTGAGTACGGGGTAACTGCATCTTTTGAATTATTCTCACTCTTTCTGACGTTACTTTCCTGATGCCTTTCTCTATCTGGTGCCCCAGATATTTCACTGATTTTGCACAGAACTGTAATTTTTCAGGGGCTACTTTATGTCCCTTCTCACTCAGGTGATTCAGTAGGGCAATGGTGTCAACCACACAATCCCTATGACTTTTGGACGCCACCAAGAGGTCGTCAATGTATTGCACCAAGACAGATTTTCCAGGTAAGACCAAGGTTTCCAAACATTTTTTCAAGATCTGATTAAAGATAGAGGGACTCTCTGTGTACCCCTGAGGGACCCTGTTCCAAACGTACACGTGACTGTTGAAGGCAAATGAGAAAAGAAATTTGCTGTCTGGATGCAAGGGAATGGAAAAGAATGCATGACATAAGTCTATCACAGTGAACCACTCAGCATCCCAGGGAATCTGATACAGAATCACTGCTGGGTTCGGGACAATAGGGCAGCAAGGAACCACTATCTTGTTTACCTTTCTTAGGTCCTGCACTACTCTGTACTTGCCACTAGGTTTTTTGATGCCCATAATCGGTGAGTTGCATGGGCTACTCATTACTTCCTGTATGATGTTTCCTTCTAGCAATTTCTGTATTTCCAGGGCAACACCTGCTCTCACTTCTGCATTCATTCTGTAGGGTTTAGTATTGGGGTATACTGCATTGTCCTTTATTGCTATCTGTATGGGGTCTACGTTTTTCATTAATCCTACATCTTTCCCGGTAAAGTCCCATACCTCTGGCTTTACTGTTTCTTGGAGTTCTTTAGGCAAATCCTGCAAAGTCATTCGTTTAATTTCTGAGTCAGGTCTGATTAACATTAATTTATAAATGCCATCTTCATCTGGGGTCTGAATTTCAACACCCTTTGGTGTGCAAAAGATGGTACAGTTCATTTTGCACAGCAAATCACGTCCCAGTAAGTTCACTGGACTGGTGTCACAAACGACAAATCTATGCATTTCTTTAAAGTTTCCAATTGAGATCTCCATGGGCTCGGTAACAGGAGTACTAATCAGTTGATTAGATACACCCACTACTTGGATGGCTTCTCCCGAGAGGGGTAGGTTTGGAACGTCCACTGTTCTTACAGTAGAACGGGTAGCGCCAGTGTCCAACAGAAAAGTGACATCATTTCCGTCAACCTTTCCTTCAATGTATGGTCCGGACTGGTCTACCGGCAAGGAGGCGCCAAGTACGCACTCCTCGTCCTCCCCTCTCAGGCCCCGTCAGTACTGGTCATCACAAAAGAAGGTATCATTTAGTAAATACTGCGAAGTTGCTGTATTTCTGTTCTCATTGCTTTCCCAGACTTCTACATCATCACCCTCCGTGGATTTTCCCTTAAATACTTGCTTTGGTGCTCGGGGCAACTGAATCGTTTTTACCTGTGGTTGGGTCTTTCTTGGTCTTTCTTTCTGCGTCTGTGGAGTTAAATCAGGTGTTTTGGGGTTATCATCCGGCAAATAGGGACACTCGTCTCGCCAGTGTCCAATTTCTCCGCACTGGTGGCAGGGAAATTTCTTCTTAGCCTCTTCCCTGCTCATTTTGGGCCGGGGCTTACCTCCACCCCCACCCCCAGGACCTTGGTTCTGAGTAGTTTTGGCCATTTTATTCAATTGTTTTTCCTGCTGTTCTGCGAGCTTCACTTGAGCCCACATAACCTTCTCCTTGAGAGCCTTTTTCTTTTCTGCCATCTCGTCCTCACAGTACTTTGCGTACCGTAGGACCTCATCCATCTTTTTAGTGTGCCAACAGATTTTGTTATCCTTTATCCACTGACAAATTTCGGGTCTTAAACCATTTACAAACCTGTAAATAAAATGTGTCATATCCTTCATCTCGATGTTATCTATTCCACTGTATGTTTTGAACACCTGCAACAGCCTTTCATAAAAGGAGTGCACTGTCTCGTCTCTTTCCTGCGTGGTTCTATCTATCTTGGTCCAATCAGTTTCCTTTGCTGGCACTTTTAGTTTCAGATGCTGAATTACCTGCTCATATTTTCTCATCACTTCCTTCGATGGTTCCCCTGTTTTGTCATCTCTCGGGTATTCCTCACTAGGCCAAGCTATGGCTATTTTACACTCGGTCCATAGATCTACCGGGACCACAATGTCGAAAAACCCATCCAGGTCTTTCCACAGGCATTTTTGCACCTTTACGAACCTTTCCACCTGTCTATACCAGTCAACTGGCTTTTCGCGCAATTTCGGGAAATCGTTAGTAAAGGACACAATATCCTGTCTGGACCATGGAACGTGCACATATTTTCCACCTGGTACTTCGCGCATAGGGCATAACTGTTCTGGTTTCTCAGTTTCCCTTAGAACAAATTCGGGAGTTGCCTGTCTAGACCTGGCCTCATCCTTTTTCTTGACCCACCTGGCTTTCCATCTTTCCACATCTCCCCATTTTTGCAATACTGACAATAGTTCCTTGACCTGTGCTTTCTTTCCCGAAACATTCAAGTTTTCCAAATCTTTGTTTGAGAAATCTGCCCTATATGGTTTTTGCAGCGGTTTCGATCTTGAAATATCTATTCCCATGCTAGCAGCAGTGTCTGTCAGTTTTTCATGAAGTACTCGGGTATTTCGGGTGAGACTTTTACAGATAAACAGCATTTCGTCTTCAGAGTAGGTATTTAATCTGTCTAATCCTACGTTCCCTGCCATCAATTCCTCTATTTCTATTCTCAGTTTGTAGAGATCTAACGGTTTCGTTGAGGACGTTTGCTTTTCCAATTCCTGACTCCATCTTTCGATTTCTTCAGGAGTCACCAATGTGACACTCCTAGTACCCGAGGTCGATTCCATCTGAATTTCCCTCGTACTAAACGTGTGCGGCTTCGGTATCTTTTTTCCGGTCTTTCTAACGGGCAGATCTAGCAGCGAGACCTCCGACTCGCACTCACTTGTCTGATCATCTACAATTAATGGTTCTGGTCTGGTCGGTGCAATGACAGGAGTAATTACGGGAGGTTTCGGACTTCCTTGACGGTCCCCATACAACGGAACCACCGGTCCGATTGTTACTGGGATTGTCAAGGCTTCAGGACTTGCATTTAGTTGTGACATTTTCCGTATTATTTCAGCTCTCTGATTTCCCAGTGCTTCTCGCTCTTTCTCTTCTAATGACCTGTCCAAGGAGTTTCCATGTAACACCTGCGGGGTCAGAATGGGAGCATAACTCGGGGCAGTGGGATGAGTCTCACTCGGCCCTCCGCCATAGTTAGGCTTCGGAAACAAACTTCCTGTGCCTAGAATTCTCGGATCTTCCTCGTTTTGGGGCTGTAATAACGGCATTTCTGAACCTAAGGACCTCATCTCACCTCCGTAGGGAGGGCGAGAGCAGAAATCTCCTTCCTGTGAATATCCCGTCTCCCCGCCCACGGGTCTCCTGGGGTAAATACTTCTGGTTTCCACAGGCCCTATATCCTCAGTATAAGGAGGAATTAGATAATTCCCTCCTACACTTACGGACCTGACCTCCTCCCTTTGTAGAGGTCTCCGGGGAATATCTCCTGCACTTGCAGGTCGGTGTCCTTCATTATAAGGAGGCGGACTTCTCATGCATAGGTCATCTAACAATTCGTCATCTGATTCTCCGAGGGGCCCCCAGTGTTTGGATTTCTCTGTCCTTTCCCCCCCCCCCAGGAGGACCTTCTGCTGACATCATGGGAAACAGTCCCTCAACAATCATGCTCTGTCTCCACTGTTTCATCTTTTTATCTCTGGTTTCTTGTTTCAGTTTTGGGTAAAACTTGGTCAGCCCTTTGTCCATTCGGGGCTTTTCTCTTTGGAAAGCCTCAATCTCCCATTCCTCTAATGCTTCATACTGCGTTAATCTTGGTCTGGGATGCAATTCATTCATTCGGGTTCTTAAATTGAATAGGATCCTACCATTAAAGGTACCTTCTAACGGAAAAGCCATTATTCCGTCATCTTTTGTGTACTTTACCCAATTTTCTAACCACACACATGTATTGTACCCTCTGTCAAACATCATGAAAGAGGCGGGAGTATTTGGTGGTGGAATAACAATGCCCTCTCTAGTTTGAATCGGCTTGTCCTTTTTGAAGTAATTCTTCACCTTATTTACAAGGGACATTTTTCTCTTAGTTCCGTACATAATATCGTATCTATTAGCCTTCCACTGATCCCTTTCAAACCCTAGGTTTCTTGGATCGGGTCTAGTCTCTGGAGTATACGAGTGCCACATACGATTTCTACGCTTAACTTTGTTTACAAAATTACCTCCAATCAGAATGCGTCTTGCAATTCCGTGCAACCAATAGGGTGCACGAGTTCAAATATTTTCGGCCAATGGGTGCGCGGCCTTTTCGCGAGACAGTTCTCACGCTTCGGCGCTCACCCCTCCTTCACAATTCCAGCCCCGCTACCCGCCCGCTGTTTCTACCAATCCCAGCGCGGCACGGAGTGACGTCAGAGACGCTTCGCGACTGACTCCCTCCCTTCACAAGGTAACGGAAACTTTCTTTCTTTCTAAAGTGCTAGTGCTTGGTTATTTTACAACGAATACACATTCGCCACAGTGCTCAAGTGTCTAGACAGGAAAGAGTTGTTTTACTGCAAGTAAACTACTTCCATTTACTTTTCACACGCTGCGGGTAGATCTCTTCCGCCTACCCTTCACTCTAGCATCAGTGAACCTGTTACTTCCCTAGACCCATCCACTCTTTCCGGGATATATCCGAGTCTAAGGTTTCCCAGCGGACCCCTTTGCTTTCACCCAAGCTCCGATGAACCTGCTACTCTTCCGATGTGACCCTTACTAGGTTACGCCACTATTGGAATTTTGCCAATGAACCTCGTTACTAACATTTATTCACACATGTATTCAGAAAAAGCCCTAGTTAGTGCTTCTGGTTCTACCTAACCTGCACCTAACTTTCCTTGAGCCTGCGACCTCAAGGCAAATGGATTCTATTCACCACTTGCCATTCAGTTCCCCGGGGAGTTCCGACAACACTTAACAATACGTTTTACATACGCACAGATTAATACATATAACAATATAAGAACAAGAATAACAATTTTAAAACAATTCATAAATTTCAAAAGCAACGCATCTCAAGAGAGTGATCAAGTCCCCCGAAATGGCCGCTCTTATAGCAGCAGTAGTGTTAGCAGCTACCGACTTGGCTAGCCTAACTAGTCCTACCTAACCTTTAACTATTCCCTAACCATAGCTCTGCTACCAGAAAAACTGATAGAGCGCGCGGGTCACCCGACCAATAATTTCGCCACTTCCGGCTTCGGGCCCATATATTTTAAATCACCATATACATTGATCGGATGACCTCACGGTCTGCTATCAAATTTTGTGAGTTCCTTTCGTTATTCTTCAGCGTACCCGACTTACCATCCACCGACGCGGGTACCTATGACCACAATGGATCAGGGAGCTAGCTGTAAAAGGAAAGGCAGCAAAATACAAACCCAACAAATAACATTCAAATTCTTTATAAATGACCACGGACAACTGGAAGTTTTAAAGTCTTTATCTAAAGTTCGTTCTCAGAAATCATTAGATTTACCAGAATAAGACAATCGATAATCAAGATAATGAAAAGTACATAACTATAGAGAAATAATGTCAGGGTAATCATTGAAATGCTGATATGAGATGCAACGGGAATATGCTATGCTTTTAGGGCAAAAGTTCTTTAGACAGTTTAAGTAAGGAGGTTCTAGACCATATCAGAAAATGACAAACTGCAATGCAAAATATAATTTCTAGCAGGTAGGGTAACATAGGAACACGTTATGAAATAAATGCAAATGACTTTATGATTCAATGGTTGCGGAGAAAGCATGGAAAATTAACATATGCAAAGGTGTGTCTTTATTGAAGCAAAAGACAGAAATTCAGAAAGGTGCAAGATTCAGAGTGATATTTACCTAGACTGGTGTGGAAACCAAACCCTGGCCACGGGTCAGTTAAGGACAGGAAACCCTCAAGGAAGGATACCCCTCAATGGACAGCAGGTGCAGAATGGACACCCAGGACAGGACAGGAAACCCTCAGATTAGGAATCAGGACAGGACGTCTAGGACAGGACCCTCAGGACAGGACCAGCACCCGCAGTTCGGAAGCAACGCCTGCGCTCCACCCTCTCTGCAGCTATCGATCAAGACCCCGATTGGGTCAGCGAACTCCCAGCAAAGTGCTCCGCCAGCACTTTTAAGGTTTAGTGAAACCTTAGTCTATGGTCAATTTCGGACAGAGTGCTCCGCAGTACTCTGTATCTTCAGTCACCTATTGAGTGCGTTGGGTCAGTGACAGGTCAGCTAAACCAGACAAGTCGGACAACTTCCCTAGGTGAACCCAGGGTAGTTATACTGTTTTGGGACGGTGTACCACCCCCCAATGTTGCAAAGTGTCAGAATCCCTCAATTTGGATTGGTCCTAAGGTAGGGTTTGGGTAACACACCAATCAGAATAGACCATTTGGAGGCCTAATTTACATCTCTGGGCACCGCCTAGCAAGATTGGGGTTCCCATGAGAAAGTCGCACAGAATACAGTGAAAGAATACATTTTCGTTACAATAGAGCATAATCATGATGCTGCTGCTGGGCGAAGGTGTCCTTTCCCAGAGTGGCTCTGGCATCAACCTTCTTTGGCCTCAGTTCAATGCCATAGCAGCTTCTACGATTCTGCGCAGAAATACCCTCCAAGATGGACTCCCCAGCCCAGCACCCCTCCGAGTCGAGGATACATGAAAAGTAAGCGAAAACAAATTAAAACATAGAAGTGACGGTATGAAAACACATCATTGGTTTTGTACTTTAAACTTATCATTATAAAAATATACTATGCAGTTTAAATGTTAGCAACATATACACTGTCACAAGAGCATCACCACGTTATTCACGAAAGCCGTGTATTACGCATGCGCACCCTTTCCCACCAAACTTATAACTACGTCAGGTCACGTGAGTGTGACTGACGCATGCGCAGAAGAAATTTTCCAAGCGGCGGCCATGTTTTAGAGACATGGATTAGTTGTGTTAGAAAACACATAGACAAGCTTCATCTACTTCGTTCAAATATAAAAATAAACATTAGTAAGACGTACAAAATTTATTAATTGATTACACACGGGCGAGGTTCATGACTCGAGCAAGTCGCGATGCGAAGCTTGCTCTATCACTACTATTAACAGAAGTGGCCAGGGGTGACCTCGTTTGGGACTTGGAGAGGCTTCTTGCTGGTTAATGGTGATTTACGGACACGTCTTGTGGGACTGTAATTCATTGCGTTTTATGTGCTTGCTGATATTTGTGCTTTTCTATGGCTTCTGTTTATACGATTTTAGTATGCGGGGGTGGGAGGGACCGTGTATCTGAATCGCCGGCCCTTCTCCTCAAAATTTTCTTTATTGCTTTCTTCCCTTTCTTGTCTTTATTTCCTTTCTTTAGGGTAATTCTGGGGCGACAGGCACGCTGTTAGTGGGGTAGGCCATAGCCATTACGGTGGTGTAGGGTGGCGGGTGTTGGGGGGGTTTTGTTATTTTAGTTTGTTTTGTTCTATGGTCCCTTTCTCTCTTCTTTCTTAGTGGGGTTGGCTGTATCTCCCTTTTTCATCCCTTTTCTGTCGGGCATCTGTGCTTGCCTCTATTTTCCTGTCTGGACGGGTGGGTTTTCCATATGATGTTCTCGCTAACTTGCTCGCCATTGTTTGACCTTTACTCCTGGCCTGCCTTCGGCGGGCGTAGTGTGTTTTCGGCTTTATTGCTCACCATCGATTCCCGATTGCTTGGAGGGATACGCCCCTCCCGTCTCTTTTTGTGTATTGTGTAGTGTGATGCCTCTGATGATATCGCCTCCGCTTCTTTTTCACTATTATAAAAATGAAACCTCTCTTATCCTTGTGCTTCGTTGTGTTACAGCCACGTATTATGATTAAAACGTGATTACTCCCTGAACCGTAAACATTTGCACTGCTCCTGTTTCTATCTCCTGAGTTTGCGGCCGGCCCCTGTGGTTGTAGGCCTGCGCCTGTACTGATTTGATTGCACCAATAAAGGTTTTTCAAAAAACAAAAAGATAATATGGGTTTGCTTCTGAATCCATAGGTGTATGTATGGAAAGGCCCATGCATCACCTACAGAATGCTTCCCTGACGTAAGGTGACCTAAGGCAGCGCAAAGCACTGCATTACTTAACTTTTCTTACAAAGCCACGCAAATCAATATTTGCGTGGCTTTGTAAATACCAAACATAATTTAGCGTTGGGACTGAAATAAAAAAAAGTGAGGCAACCCTGATGCAACATCTTTGTAAACCTGGGCCTCTGTTTGACCCTCCCCTGTAGCATAACCTCTTTACCAACTCTCTGATTGGTTGGCTTCTATCCTTTCACTGCTTACTTTTAGTAACCTGGGGGCATATTATCAAGCAGGGTGTTAAAAATGAATAAATAATGGGCTTCATAATATGGCCTTGTGAATTCCAATAGAAACCCATGTTCTGGTATGAACATGGACTTCTATTGGAATTTTCCAGGGCATATTATCAAGCCCATTATCACCGCTTTAGCGTGAGTTTTCTGCCGCTAAAACGGCGATAATTTTAACGCCCTGCTTGATAAGCCCCCTAGGGACATATTAGCAAGACCCTCGTTAAAATTATCGCCCTTTTAGCGGCAGGAAACTGCCGCTAAAAAGGCGATAATAGGCTTGCTAATATGAGTTATAGAATTCCGATAGTAGCCCAGGTTAGATGTCCTGCACAACTAACCTAGGCTTCTATTGGAATTCTATAACGCATATTAGCAAGCCCATTATCGCCGTTTTAGCGGCAATAATTTTAACGAGGTTCTTGCTAATATGCCCCCTACTTTTTTCTCTAATGCTTGTTTTCACCAGCTTTCTCCTAGGTGTGCTTCCCCCCCTCAGTTTGCAAGCGTTCTCTTGTCTGCTTATCCCCCTTCCAAACTCCCTCCCTCCTGGCGCAAAATGTTGCCTTCTCACTCATGTGCTTCTTCCCCCAGTCTCTTGTTGCTCCTTCTTGTGTGCTGCTTTTAACCTCTCCTTGCCCACTTCCTGTTGCCTACTCTCCTTCCCCCAAATGCCCAGGGGCTTTTTTTGAAAGATTGTATTTATATATTTTTGTGGAGGGCAACGGGGAGGAAAATGCAGCAAATTACATGCCAGTCCTCCCTACTTTTTAAAAAAAAATTGTTTTTAAACCGACCATTTTGGATAAGTGACTAAACAAAATATGGGGGCAGATTTACAAGCCCCTTGCGCCTCTTTTACGCTGCCATTGCGTCCCGTGACGCAGCGGTGGAGCAAAGCCAGCGCCATGCTGCGGGGTATTTACAAGGTGACACATCTGGGAGATGCGTTATATTGTAAAGCCCTGCGCCACATGTAGGCGTTCTGGCGCAGGGGGGGGCATTCCGGCGCAGGAACATCTCCTAAAAGTGGCTGAGTGAAATCTACAAGATTACACTCAGTCACTTTTAGGGCCATGCTGCGTCAAACCCCTGCGCCTGCTTGAAGCAGGCGTAAGGATTGACGCAGCATGTCACAGATAGGGCACCCCCGAGCCTTGCTGGAGCTGCGTCGCGCTTGCGATGCAACTCCAGCAATGCGCCGCATTTCCGCCGGGGATGCGTCACGCATCTGCCCATCCGAGCACCACGGTGCGCCGCATTGTAAATATGGCGCATCAGTGGTGGCGCAAGGGTGGGCAGAGGTGTCGCTACTTTCTGGCGCATCTCTTCTGATTAGCAGAGATGTGCCAGAAGACGTAAATCTGCCCCATGGTGCCCGCCTCATTTTGTAATTGCGCATGCGTAATGGTATATGCGCGCACCTACAAAATATCCACATCATCGCTGCTTTTATTGTGCTGTTTTCTTTTGGCCATGTTTCACAGCATCTTTCCGATGCTATACAACTTTGTCGAAAAGCACTGGCAAAGCCGTTAGTCAGCATTTTGCCTATATGCCAATGCTTGTTTTCTTACAGCAGCTGATGGAGCCTTATAGGCTGCAAGTAGAAAACACACTGGGGCATATTATCAAGAAACGGCCGTTAACATTATCACCGCTTTAGCGGCAGAAAACTGCCGCTAAAGCGGCGATAATGGGCTTGACAATACGCCCTTGTGAATTCCCATAGAAGCCCATGTTCTGGTGTGAACATGGGCTTCTAAGGGAATTCTCTACGGTGTATTACCAAGCCCATTATCGCAGCTTTAGAGGCAGTTTTCTGCCGCTAAATCGGCAAAAATGTTAACGCTATGCTTGATAATAGGCACCCCTGTCTCGTTCATTGTCTCGGAAACAAGATCAATGAGCCAGCCAGCATGCCTTGATGGTGGCAGTAAAAGTCCTCCTCTTGGGAGCCACCGAGCCTCACACAAGCCTGCGCGAGGCTCCGAACGCTGCACCGCTCAGAATGAGAAGAGTAAAAGGAGCGACGCTAAGGCTTGAGCTGGGAAACTCGAGTACAGCCTTTCCTGTCACATGACTGAAGACGAAATTTGCATACCCATAAGTCCGTGTCACTAGTGCGTCCCGCTTTTGTTTCGATTGTCTCAAAAAGTGGTACAAGGTTTCTCGTGAGTTGGTTATATTTTGAAGGGTTATCAATGATGGACTCAGTTGAGTAAATCGCCCTAACATTCTACGGATAGCTGTTTCTGGGGTCCATAGTGAGGCTATGCTATAGTCATACTCTGGTTTCTCTTCAAACAGAATAAATCTTTCGCCTTTTACTAAAGATTTCCGTGGAGAGGAACAATAATGAGTTTCACTCAATATTTGAAAGCCATGCTGCTGCAGGGTTACCCTTACTTGGTTAAAGGAAGACAGCCAATATAAAGTGATTTTCCTTTAGGTATCACATGATTAACGACGTTATAAGAATTCGCCTGTGTGATTAAATTTTAAAGGATGCGTGAAAAAGCTGCCTACTTT
The DNA here is from genome assembly GCF_964261635.1 of Lissotriton helveticus. NCBI lineage: Eukaryota > Metazoa > Chordata > Amphibia > Caudata > Salamandridae > Lissotriton > Lissotriton helveticus. The sequence goes on from NC_136057.1 coordinate 1,865,688,116, forward strand.
AAAACTGGCAACTGGCGAATCAATCAAGTTTGAGTCCTGCACACTAAGGGGCAGATTTATGAGTTCTGGCGCATCTCTGCAAATCAGCAGGGATGCGCCAGAACTGATGCGTCACGCAATTCCCTCCTTGCGGCACCACAGATGCGCCGCATTTACAATGCGGTGCACCATGGTGCAAGGAAGGGCAGATGCGTGACGCATCTTGTGGTGTACGGGCGGCGAATTGTTGGAGTAGCGTCGCAAGTGCGACGCAACTCCAGCAATGTATAGAGGCCACCCATACATAATGTGGTGTGTCACTCCTTACGCCTGCTTCAAGCAGGCGTAAGGATTTGACGCAGCAGCTTCGTAATACTGACTAGATTTCACTGCGTCAGTTTTACGGGGCTTTCCTACGAGGGAACGCCCACCCTGCGACAGAACGCCCACATGAAACCTGACGCAGGTTTCATGTGGCGCAGGGCTTTACAACGTGACGCATCTGCCTAGATGCGTCACTTTGTAAATAGGTTGCAGAGATGCGCCACGTTTCCGCGCCGTTGCGTCACGCAACGGCGGCGTAAACGTGACGCAACCCCAACATAAATCTGCCCCTTAATCTGCAGATGCTCCTGGAAAAGTGGCTTAACCCGCGCCTTAAAAAAACAAGCATTAGCAAAGGCAATAAGTCGTACCTATGCGACATTGTCTATGCTTTTCTTAGCCAGGTACATCAGTGCGGCTGCTGTGCAGCATGGTTGACTGTAAAACATAAAAGTGCGATGACGTGGTTAATGCCTGCTGCTTTACAGTGCTTTTTTATTTGATTTTGAACCATGGAGCACAGCAGCACACATCTGTACAACCTGGCAACAACACATTGACAAAGACAATAGACCTCACATAGGCGAGACCTATTGGCTTTAACAAAGTTTAGGGAAAATAGCGCTATGATATGGCTAGTGCTGGCCGTGTCTGATTGATTTTTTTTTTCTGGCAGGAGGTGGTGTGGAAAAGGGCAAGCAACTTTGGGGTGAGGGTCTGAAAAATCTTGGCAAGGAACAATGAGGAGAGAAGGGTGGGGTACGGGACAAGCAATAATGGGGGAGTGGGGCCGGGGGACAAGGCAAGCAACAATGGGGTAGGGGCAGAGGGAATGGCTCATGTAAACTCAGTGGGAGATGGGATTGGGGTAAGCAATACGTTTTGGAAACAATGTGGGAGGGGGCATGGAGACCAGGCACGCAACGACCGTGGAGGAAAAGCAGGGTAAGCAACAATGCACGTGGGAGACAAGGCAAGCAAGCACAAGAGGCCAACAATGCGGGAGGGAGACAGGCAAGCAACGATGCGGAACGGTATTGAGGAGGAGGGAGACAGCCTGCAAACAAATGTACTCTTATCAAGTGCTACAACTTAAATAAACAAGCATTTGCAATGGTCTCGGCATTATTAAAGGTAGAGCTATTGGCATTGCTTATGACATTTTTTTTTTTTAAATCATAAATAAATAGAAATGTCATTTACATTGCCAATAGCTTAATCGTTAAATAAATGGCATTCAGCCTGATTCATGAAGCGAAATAGCGCCCGCAATCGCTGCGAAAATGCAATTGCGGGTGCAAAATACGGAATTGGCATTCAAGAACAAAATAGCGAATTCGCAAACACAGAATAGCGATTATAATAGCGATTACGCTATAATAGTCGCAGATTCCCGGTAGTCGAGCATTAGCGATACGGAAATAGCGACCAACCACGGAATCTGCGAAATGAATAGCGAAACGCAATATATTCTCTATCGGCATTCATGAAAAATATACAATAGCGAAAAACCCCCAAATCGCACATTTGCGCGGCGCTAATTAAGGACAACTCAAAGCAGGTGGTAACCATAAAAGCCATGATTAAGTAAAATTTGAAAAACAGTTGGCCAATCACCAACAGGTCCAGGCCTGACCAATCACACATAAGGACATTCAGCAGCAGCATTAGGCGTTCCACAATGCCAGGAATGTACATGGTGGTGAGGCGGCGAAGGCTACAGCGAGCAGCACGGAGGAGACGCATGAGGCAGGAAAGGATTTACCGGCAGCGGGTCACCTTGCTGGGCCAAACCAGAGAACAGATATATGCTAAATACAGGCTGAATGGGGAAATGATCATCTGGCTGATACATGCACTTGATCCCCTCATGCAGCACCCAACAAGGCGAAACAATTCGGTGCCTACACATGTGCAGGTATTGTGCAGCCTGCACCTCCTGGCCTCCGGCAGTTTCCAGGGCATAGTAGCGGCTGCTGGGGGGATATCCCAGCCCACCATGTCACGCTGCCTCCACACTTTCGTTGACGCCATGCTCACCCAGCTCCACCGCCACATCACATTTCCCACGAGCCAACAGGAATTGGACCTGACAAAACTACAATTTTACAATGTAGCCCATTCTCCCCATGTCCTCGGCTGCATAGACTGTACCCACGTCGCCATCTGCCCACCAGCTGCCACGGAGTATATGTACCGCAACAGGAAGTCCTACCATTCCCTCAACATACAGATGGTCTGCAATGCCAAGACCATCATCACTGACATTGTCGCCCAGTACCCAGGGAGTACCCATGACTCCTTTATCTTCAGGCACAGCGGACTCCACACACGACTGCTGAGGGGAGAGTTTGGGGAAGGACACCTACTTGGTAAGTACACTTTGTCGACAATGTCACATTGCAATGAAGTCACTGCGCTGCACAGGCAATCAACATCTGCTCCTCTCATTCAGGTGACAGTGGCTACGCCCTACGGGAATACCTCCTGACCCCTTACCTCAACCCTGCCACACCTCAGCAACGGCGCTACAATGTTGCACACATCCGGACAAGGAACTGTATAGAAAGGACATTTGGGCTGCTCAAGAGCAGGTTCCGTATACTGCACAAGACAGGTGGGGCCATGTATTACAGTCCTGCTGCGTGCTGCCGCATTGTGGCTGTCTGTGCAATGCTTCATAACATTGCAACCAAGCGCCGGATACCTGTTGACATCTCTGGCAGTGAATCAGAAGGGGACGACCGGCCACCAGCACATGCGCACCATGCACGCGGGGAGAACCCAGCTGAAGGCCACAGATGTCGCAACCACATCACAGAGAACAATTTCTAGCCCACCCTCTTCCCCCACCCCACATATCACAATTGCATGCAAAATGTAATGATTACACAAGGCTAATGTGTGCTGCAAAATAAATATATTTGTTTCATTCACAAAAAAAGGTAATCAGTACAACTATTTACAACTAACAGTATTCCTTCATACTGCAGTGTGAAAGTACATGGCAGGCTTATAGTCAGCCTGTGCCAGTGTTATTCTGACAGAGTCAATTGCGCCTCCTGCGCGTTATGCCCAAGCGCCTCTGAGGCTCATCCTCTTCCGGGGCACCTGTACCTGGCGTTGCCCTGGTGCTGCGCCTAAGTGGCGGGACTAGTGTGGCAGATTGACTGCTGACGCTGGAAGCCCCCTCACTGCCATCGTCACCCCCTACAGTGGCAGGTAGTGCAGGAGGGTGTAGTGCCGTTACCGCCGTGGTTAGGTGCTCCAGGACCCTGGTGATGTCCTCACAGCACTGTACTAGTTGGTGCTGCTGTGTGAGTGACCGCCGCGACAACTGTGAGGTGGCATTTGCAGCCACATAATTAGACCTGCTGTAGGAGGCCAGCCGGCTCATGAGCTGGTGGTGGCGCCGGCTTGCTGCACTGCGCTGCTTGATCATCGCAGCAGTGTTTGCCTCCATGGCTGCAGTCATGCGGCCCATGGCCGCCGTCATGCGGTCCATGCGGTCTCCCACTCCGGCCACATTGCGCCCAATTTTGTGCAGCTGGAGCTGAATGGCACCTTGCTGCTGTGACTGGCGCTGATGGATCCTCAGCATGCGCCTTTCTACGCTCAAACAGGCATGGCGCTGTCCATTGCCCCTCCTGCTGATTGGAGCTGTGGTGTAATGGCGAGAACTCCCACGCCTGCTCTGCTGGCCTGTCACAGTGGCTGGCCGCTGTGTTGGCGCTGTCGCAGGCCCAGATGTCGTAGCACCAGCTGCAGGTGGTGTCACAGCAGGCGTTGCTGGTGCGGCAGGGCCTGGAGGCACATTAGTGGGGTGCCTGGCTCTGGCTGCGGGTGGAACGGCAGATGCAGGGGCCACAACGGTGGGGGGCCTGGCTTTGGCTGCGGGTGGGACGGCAGATGCAGAGGCCACAACGGTGGGGGGCCTGGCTCTGGCTGCGGGTGGAACGGCAGATGCAGGGGCCACAACGGTGGGGGGCCTGGCTTTGGCTGCGGGTGGGACGGCAGATGCAGGGGCCACAACGGTGGGGGGCCTGGCTGCTGGTGTTGTTGCAGCGGCAGGGGCTGGTGCCTGGGTTTCCGGTTGAGAATCCTCCTCCTGGGCCTCCTCATCTATCTGCAGCCTCTCACTGTCACTGCTTTCTGCGCCACCTGTGAGGGTAAGTGGATACTCATTAGTTGCATGTGACTGTCAGACGTGCTGATGTTACATGCATGCTGGGTGACATTCCCTGGATGGCTGTGGATTTGCGTACTTTGGAACCTGTCTGGCTGCATTGTGGTACTACTACATTGTGGACATACTACATCTCCCACAATGCTTCAGGGCATTTCCTGATGCGCAACAAAGGCATGACTAAGGGCCATTATGTGAGCCTATTTGGTCAGGGACGGTCATAGGGGACAGGGTCGCAGTCGCATGCCACTTACCTTGGGTGTCTTGGCTGGGGCGGGAGGAGTCCAGAAGGGTGACGCCAACGCACGCCTCCCTCTCAAGGGTGTTCTCGACCTGGTCCTCCAAGGGTGTGTTGGGAGGGACTGTAGGTCCGCCACCTCCAGTGCCCGATGCCTCTCCAAGGCGCTCCGCCACCCTCTCCTTGGCACGACCTCGGAGGTCATACCATCGCTTCTTGAGCTCCTCCAATGACCTATCGACCACACCCACGGAGTTCACACTGGAGGCTATTCCCAGCCAGATCCTCCTTTTGTCTTGCTCTGGGACCTTCCTGGAGTTGATCCCAAAGAGTCTGTCGTGGTTGGCCACCACCCCTTCTATCAGATTCTCGAGCTCCTGCTCTGAGAACTTCAGCTTCCTCTTACGCCCTGCGCTGTTGCTGGGGCCAGGAACAGGTTCCTCAGACATGGCAGCAGTTTGGTAGTAATTTCGCTATCACAAGATTAGCTGCTGCTTTCCGACTTGCTCCCTCGAGGTTTGCCTCACTGTGGTGTTTGGGGGTGGGAACTGCCTGCTTCCTGGTTGTGATGTCATCACTGTGCTCGAAAAGCGACTTCCCGTTTTCCCGATCGCGCGAGATTGCGACTCGCATTCCCGATCGCACGAGATTGTGACTCGCATTCCCGATCGCACGAGATTGTGACTCGCATTCCCGACGCAGGTAGCCGGAAATAGCGATTATTCTGCGATTATAGTTAGTCGCTAACGGATTTAGCGCCCGCGTGCGAGTCGCTTTTTTTTCCCCGTATTGTACATGAATTCTGATTTGCGACTTCTCAATAGCGATTCGCATTTTATCGCTATTTGAGACTCGCAAATGCCGTTTTTCATGAATCAGGCTGATTGTCATTTACAATGCCAATAGCTTAATCGCTCGCATATGCATGACCTATTGCATTTACACCCACACAGAGCCCCACACACACACACACACACATACAGAGCCACCCACACACACAGAGTCATTCACATAGAGCCACCCACACACACACAGAGCCACCTACACACACACAGAGCCACCTACACATAGAGCCACCTACAACAAAAGCTATCTACACAGGAGGAAAAAGTAAGATGGGCAGAAAGAAAGACAAGAATGGAAGGGGAAAGGAAGAGTGAAAGAAGGAAGGAAACTTCGAAACAAAGAAGGAAGAAATGGTGAAGGGTGGAAGGATGGATGGACTTTAGAATAAACCAATTGGAGTGTTGGATGGAGCAATGGAACGATGAGTAGCAGAGTGAATTGAGGATTGGTGGAAGGATAGGTGATGGGCTAGTGAATGGATCAATGGCTAAAAAGATAAATGGATGCATGCATATACCGACGAGTGGATGGACAATGAAGGAAGCATGCAAATGTGGATGAATAAAGGGTGAACCTGAGAACCGATGGATGGATGTGTGGGGAGACAGAGGGAAGGAGAGGGAGACCGACCGAGGGAGGGAGACAGAGGGAGACAGAGAGAGAGGGAGACAGAGAGAGAGGGAGACAGAGAGAGGAGGAGACAGAGGGAGGGAGACAGAGGGAGGGAGACAGAGGGAGGGAGACAGAGGGAGGGAGACAGACAGAGGGAGACAGACAGAGGGAGGGAGACAGAGGGAGGGAGAAAGAGGGAGGGAGAGGGAGGGAGACAGAGGAACGGAGACAGAGATAGGGAGACAGAGGGATAGAAACAAAGGGAGACAGAGATAGGGAGACAAAGAGCGGGAGACAGAGTGAGGTGGTGTAAAGGGAGGGACGCTTGCGGCGAGACGAGGCAGGTGTTTCTCGGAGGATGGAATGGAAAATGGACCACGAGTGTGAGGGGAGGGGTGGCTACACTCAGGAGGGCAGGTAGATGCTGTAAGAGTAAAGGGGCAGGCTTCGTTGAGGGTGGAGGGCTGCTGCAGAGGGAGGCGCAGTGCGGGCGGTAGACGCCCAGGGTGGAGACGCTGCAAGGATGGACAGTCGGCAGAATGGAAGGACTGGCTGCAGATGAGGGGCAGGAGGGTTGGGGATGCTGTAGGAGAGCGCCGAGCTGCATGGGAGGTGGAGAAATGCTGCAGGGATGCTGCGGGAATCAAGGGCGGGTCTGGGTGGTGGATGGACTAAAGGAGTGAAGCTCCGGGCTTGAGACACTACAGATAGTACTTGCATTATGCCATGTGAGGAGAAAGGGGACGTTCTGCTGCAGGAGAGGGGCTTGGGACCGAGGTTGGAAAGAGCTGCATTGTTTAGAGGTAGAGGCTGCTGCAAGACGGAGGGGTCTGGAACATGGATCTTTCGGCACAGGATCGAGGCACTGGATTGCAAGCACCTGAGAGGGCCAGAGGCTGAGCTCTATTCTGCAGTTTCCGTTCCCGCCTCACGCTTCCAGCCGCAGCAGGCACCTGTACGCTAGGTCCGAAAGGGGGGTGAGACTCGCAGGAGCAGATAGCCCCACCTCCCTCCCGCAAGCAGAGTCACGCCTCTACCGCTCCAGGGAGGGGGAAATTTCACCGGGCAGGGCGCCACAGGACTTTTATAGCTGCCGGGCCGATCCAGATGGCCCGTGCTTCCACCACCACAACGTTTTGTCTTGGTGCCCACAGCCCTCCGGTGACAGCAGCGCCGCAGTTCACTCGGCTGCTCTCGGCCCTGCAGAGAGACGCCGCCTTGCCACTCTCGGGGGACACAAAATGTTGGGCACTCTGTGTCCTTCCCAACCTCCTCAACCCGTACCTGCCATCAACTACTGTGGGGCGGAGCTCCGATCGCAACAGCAGCTCCGCAAGCTCACCACCGCAGGGAGCCCTCTCAAGGTCCGCCGGCCGCAGCAGGCCGAATCACAGAAAAAGCCACCAGGAAAGCAAACAAGAACAAGCACTCTGAATAAACGGTTTTACCATTACCTGATGTAATGGAACTCAAAGATACAGTGGGAACAAAGACACAGACAGCGGGAGGGGGGCGGAAAAAAGACACGGCGGGGAACGAGGACAGCAGCGGCCTACCTCATCTCAAGGAGCAGGAAAAATGGCGGCCGCAAAGCGCCGAGCATTTTTGGATTCGGGGCGTGTTTTGGCATTCTGAGTGACGGGTGACGTCACAGGGCGAAAGAACACCAAAAACACGCCCCCGAATCCGAAAGAGACGGAGCTTGTTTCGAGTGACGCCTCTCTCCTCCAATGGCTGGCCTCCGTTTAGGAAGCCAGCCAATGGAGGAAAACTGCCCTACTGAAGATCATTAAATCTCCGACTTCCGGCTGGCAAGCCAGCCTTCGGTCCGAGACCTAAAAAGTACTTCTGGAAGCAGGCGACCAGTGGATGGACACTGACTGCCGACCGTTAGAAGCACTTGGCCCATGCTCTACTGAAGGGACAAACATGAAGAGAAAGTGAAAGTAGCATTCGCTGACCAATGAGAGTCCAGGAAAAGAGAGTGACGATGAAACAAACAAATGGTAACTTATGGGCCCCTTCAATTTGAACAAAATGTCCCGCAAGCGACAGCATGCATTGTCTGAGACCTAAAAATTAATCTGATCTGGTGTGATATATTCTGGTGCTCACGTAATGAGCCCCACTGCCCTTGGGTTAAGCTGACGCTATACATATTGAAAAAAAGTGCCCCTTCAAAAGGCTCCTTCCACATTACATCCTGGTTTCCGTAATTTCATTTCAACTTGATTTCCCACAAACAATACAGGGGCATATTATCAAGGACAGGTGATACATTATCGCCGCTTTTATGTGAACACATCTAACATGGGCTTCGATTAGAATTCATAGAGCATATTATCAAGGCCATTATCGCCGCTTTATCGGCAGTTTCCTGTCGATAAAAGCGGCGATAATGTATCGCCTGTCCTTGATAATATGCCCCACAGTTCTATGTAAATAAACCCCTTATTGGGTGCACTCCAGCTGCAATCAAAATGTAGTGTGGAATTAAACCCTGGCTCTTCAGAACTAGATTCCGGCGGAATTTAAGTAATTAGCTTTTTACTCTGTAATCCCAAAAGGCACTACAATTCAGCAGTGCCTGTATCCGTACCACAAATGTATCTCTTACTATGGGGCATATTATCAAGCAGCAGCTATAATAATAGCTGGCAGCGCTTAGCGTGACATTTTTTATCGCTGGCAATCGCTGGAAATTATCGCCATGCTATCGCTGTATTTCCAACGCATAGAGCAATGGCGACAATTATTCCAGCAATAGCGGGGTTTTCCATGGAACATCGCTGGTTTTCCAGCGATGTTCCATGGAAAACGGCGATAACGTTACGGTGACCCTGTGGTCGTATCAGCATAATCCACCCCAATGTAAAGTATAGGTAAGTCAGCATTTTAGCAGACGTTAGTTATTGGCGAAAACATCTGCTAAAATGCGTGGGCTAATGCATGTTAGCACGCACTTGTAAATAGGGCGATAGTTTTATCTCCGCATTTTTGCCTTTTAAAGCCAAATAAGCGGAGTTAAGGCACTTGTTGATATGCCCCTATTTTTGATCAATCTTTCCTCTTTATTACATGTCAGCTCAGTAATAAATATGCAACAATTTACCAAGCCAATAGGCAGCGGTGGCTTATACGATAAAATACTGGCGGCGTGGGGGTTGGAGGGGTGAGAAGGGGGAGAGGGGGCCAGTTGGAAGCATGCGGAGGAGCACGCAGCGATTTTGGGAGAAGGTGTTGATGGCACTTAGCTGGTACTGAAGTACGCCTCGCGCTCCTCTGCTGCTGTTCCTGGTAAAGCATCAGACTCCCATCTAATCCCAATGCTCTCATATGAGAGCAGCGTGGGGATTGGCCTGAGCGGGCTGAAAAGACGTTCCACTCAGGACAAGGGTCTGTGAGCTGTCTAAAGTCTGTCTGTTCAATACAGCCTGGTTGAAGAAACCTAAGTGTGTTTGGCCGGCCTTAGACGGCGGGCCAAACACACATGCGCACTTAAAAGTGCACATAGCACTGCTTTTCCCCCTCCCATACCCTGGCCCAGCCCCTCCCTGCACAAGCTGGCTCAGAGCCGGCAAATGAAAATAAAACGATACTAAGATATAATTTTCTTTTTCACTTGCTGGCTTTGAGCCAGTGCGGCGACACTCCTCCGCCATTGCGGGGAGCCGCCCCTGCAAATAGGCCCGGCTTCAGAATGCCAACACACGTAAACAGAGGCATTCATGAATGCTGTTCCCAAGCATTGCATTTTGTATACCTCATTAAAGCTTCCCCTGTTTGCTTTGCCAGCGCTGGGGATAAAAAGCAGCTAAAAAGAAATGCTTTGGACATAGAATGCATACAGGACATAAATGAATTATTTGTTTCGCACAGAGCGATTGTTGAGTGTACTTTTCAAATGTAAACTAATCCCTCTTGCGTTCCAAAGGTAACACTTCCTAAAAGGCGCAATGATATAACAAAAATCCAACAGAATGAAGTGACAAAATGATACTGCTCTGGGTGGAGCCAAAGCCCACTTCATGTGTATTAAACAGCACTGGCATTAATACATTGTGCTGATGGGTGTGCTATCAAGCGAGACTGGACTACAGAAGAAGACCCTTCACTCTTTTGGTGTCAACCCAGGCTCTTTTATCAGTGGAATGGAAGAGGGGGGGCAGCAAAAGCCCAGTGATTACCAGAATGATAAAGAGTTACATGTGGTTTGTTATAATCTGAAATAAAGCTGTACCAGCTCTATGCCAAGCAAATATGCGCCACAGTAGCCAATCTCTGTACCATTATCAATGCCAATTTTGACGTGCTTCACCATAACACAGTCAGGGCCAGATTTACTACTTAGTCATGCAGTGCAGTGCAGCAGCTGCAAATGCTGCACTCCGCGACAAGGAGAGAGTAGGAGAAAGAAATATTTACAGAAATATGGCACTCCCATCTCCATAACACTGGCGTCAAAATGTGCGGTCGGGCACCATGGACACCTTTGACCATACTGCAAGGGTGTCTCCATGAGTCTAACATACGTTTTGTACTGGAAGGATATCCTTCCAGTACAAAATACAATGCTTAGACTAACTTTAAACCTTTTCCCACTTTGTGGGCCAGTGCAGCACACATGCAAAGTTGGAAAAGGAAGAAGAAATAAAAGCATTTCTCCTTCACAGCGCCTGTCTCAAATGGGCGCTATTGTCCGACGCTATACCTTGTCTATATTTATAAGCAAATAGGACTTAGCATAGGAAACCTTGGGTGGTTGCATGGGAACGCCCATGCACCACCCATGGGATGCCCCCTTGGCGCCACGTAATGCAAAGCAGCGCTATGCGCTGGTTTGCGTTGCTTTCAAGTAATTTTCCAACGTAAAACAGATTTTACACTGGAAAGGAAATAGGTGCATAAAGATTTACCATAGTTTTGTGTCACTTTTGTAATGCAAACATGGCGTAAACTCATAGTAAACATAACCCTCAGTTTAAGAGCCACTGTCCACTCCCTTATCTCGGGTGGAGCATTTTATTTGTTTAAGCTGAACTATCTCTATATAAAACTTTTTCGTTCTCAGGAGCTTCACTGTGCAAACTTCAACCAGATCCCTACCGACAAGGAGAACTTACCGTCTAATACAAACTTGTGGATAAGATGACAATCTACTCATATTTACCTGATACAGTCTAGAATCAACACCTGTGCGCTCTGTGCAGTGGCAATAACCTCTTCTGTACAAAATATTTAGATTAACATGTGGTTTGTCAAATCCCCCCCCCCTCTTAAATATAGGGCTGCTTCAGCCTTCATGGGGAAATGCTGGTTTTAGGCATGCTTCATTTTCACAAAGCAACGAGAACTGGCATTATTCTATAGGAGCTGGGATCCTAAAATCCCACATTTTCAGATGCTGACAAAAGGACATCTAGTCCCACAGAAATAGAGTCTGTGAAAGTATGAGTCTTATGTGGCATCTATAACCTTAGCTTTAGGATGCCCCATTCCCTCAAAGTACCAAAGTAAACTGAACTAGCAATAAAATGCTTTTAAGCCTTCTACAAAGGTACTCTGGATTCCGGGTTCTCTACTTGGAACACAACATTTTGTCAATCCGTCAAACCCTCTTTCACGCTTACTTGTAGAATCAGTCAAAATCATAACGAATATCTCTTCAATTAATGTTGTTCTAAGGGGGATCCTGGTGGTTCATCAGTAGTGATCACCAGGTCCACTTTTCACCTTAACTGTATTGCATCAATATTTAGGTCAAAATTCAGGAAACTGTGACCCCTCACATGGCATTGACACCAGAAAGATCCTGGGGAGGTTTCTGATGGGAACTGAATGTTCCCTGCATGGTATAAGGGTGTGTTCCTCTGCCCCGTGTGAATACCTGGATGTATCTGGTACCCTAATTTGGGATTTGTTTGGCTCTGTCATCACATTAATCTAGTGTGCGTGCAGAGGCCTAGGCCTGTCTCTGATATAGGATGGTCTTGGACTTGTCCTGTGACCTGGAGGTGTGCACCACACGTGTCCTCATTTGGTACCAGTAGACTACTATCCCTGTCATGGGTTTAGTACATAGAGTGGTGGGTGGTGGTAGCATGCCATGTTTTGACAATAGTTTGACCAGACCATATTTATTTGAGTCACCATGAAGACACGCTCTCCCAGTCATGTTAAGTGCTGCGTCAAGGCACTTACCAGTCATTAGACCCGCTGTGGATCAGCTCGAGAGGTGGGACCTCTTCATCTCAGGACTGCCACTTCCTGCGAGCATAAGAGATGTAGCGGCCGCATGGCGAAATACAGCTTAACCCCTCGTATGAGAGGGACTTCAAGATTACCCTCCAGTGCTTTGCAATCCATCATAGTGAGCAGATATGTCCAAGACTACTGAGTGAGCTGAGCAAGATTCAACAGGACGGAATTCACCTGTGAGTGGGTAAGAGAATGAAAAGACTAAGGAGCCTATTTATGAAAAAGCCGTGCAGCCCAGCAAGTCACCTTGCGACAGGGAAAGGTCAGGAATACGCCGTATTTTAAGCAATAAGGTGCATTTCAGCCTTTTTCTCTGAGCTGATGCTCTTTTGGCAGCCCAGCGCCAATGCAGGCACCCTCGTACCACGGTGCCTACGTTGTATGCAGGATTGTTTTAGTGCAGGAAAGCACACCTTCCTGCACTAAAACAATGCAGAGGCATATTCTTCTATCTATGAGTGCTACAGAATGCAGCACACATAGAAAGAGATAGTAACAAGGAGAAATAAAGATATTTCTTCTAGTTACACCTCTCCTGGGAATGCTTATATTTTTGGTGCCTTCCTAGGTTTTCCAGTTCCTGTAAATCTGGGAATGTGTAAACAAAACATGGGACTTGCATGGAAACACCTAAACAACACAGATGGAATGCCTTCCCAGGGCAGAGTAAGGCAATGCAGCAATTTGCGTTGTGTTGCAAAGTGGCCTTGCATGGCTTCATAAATCTGACTTAAGGTTTGCGTCACTCTTGCACCATGTTGAGAAATAAGCCCCAAAGAGCAGATAATGTGTGGGGGTGACTGCACTGCACCTGTGCCACTCCAGTTCTCCCCGTGAGATAGAGGGAACTACCCTGAAACGAAAGAGAGATTGGGTACAACAAGGTGGACACAAGACCTCCTGCCTCTGCTGAATGCCCCCTGGAGACATTGACTTGACTTTAGCTGCTAGGAGTGTGTAGTATTGAGTATCATTGTGTAATAAAGTACCTTCTTGGAAAGATAAGCACTAAGATGAACATTCACTTTACTGATTTGTTAAATCTGAGCTTCTTAAGCTCTGAACTCGAGCACCCCCCACACTACCTCCCTGAGAAGCACGAGACTGCTCGTCCTCACTACCTGAGAGTTGAGTGCAGAAACGGATGTATTTGGCACAGTTTTATGAACCACGGCAGGATGGATCAAAGGACATCAGAAGGAAAAGACCCACACCTCCACAGTTGTCGACTAATAACCCCCCGCTGGCCCACTTGGCCCAGCCAAACAGGGTAGCAGTTTCTAAAAGTAATATTCGACCCTGAAACAACCTCATACAGGTCTTTTTGAGAGTTATGGTATATATCTCTTTTTAGTGTTCCCATCCATTCTAATGTCTCTCGCTAAATACCTTACAAATAGCTGTGAGTCAGCAAGATTTGTGGATATTGCACCGGGAACAAGCACAGATGGACTTTAGGTTTAGGTGTTTTGCCTCATGGTGATTTTGCCACCCTCTCCCCTGATGTCTGTGTTTCCTTTCTTCCTTTTTTTTTTCACTAAGGGTACCCTACCATGGCCCGCTTCTTATTACTTAATGAGGGTTGCCAATGTGCCTCTGCTTCCCCTTTCCAAATTGTTTAATTAAGCGGTGTAATGCAGGTGGCCGAAATGTCCCTCTGCACTAAAGCCAAATACCAGTCAGTGACAGCTTCAACATCCTATGATGCCCCTACAGGACAGTTTACAGCTCCTGTCTGGTCCTAGACTGCCCCCCAGTGAAAACACACAAACAGCATTCACACAGACCAACCCCAAAATCAAAATGTAAACACCAAAAATACAAAATCAAAAATAGACATCTGATCTGAAAAGCATACTCAGTACAAAGTAGACAAGCATTTGCAATGCAATAGGTCTCACATTTGCGAGAGTTTGAGCTTTGGCATTGTAAAAGACAATGCCATTTATTTATGTGTTTTGAAAACCTGCAAATGGTGCGTAGAAACGCACTTTGTACTTCTAATAGTTGCTTACGAGAAGCAAGGCTGGCAGTAACTGCGCCTCTTTTACTGCCAGCCCTGCTTTTCATAAACAAGGAATATAAGACCTAAAAATAAAGCACAGATCATCTGCAGATCAACCCTACTGCATCCTATGACTTTGCAAAAGAACTCTAGCCTACTTGCAGACTTGGTTTGAGGCATCACAGAGCAGGTAGGGTGAACTGGAACACAACTATGATAGTTGAAGGTCTTCTGCCTCTGGTGTCTCTCCTACAATGGACATGTAAACTGGGCCATGTACAACCCTACCGCACTTTACTCTCGGGGGAGCAAGGGCAAGCAATCCGTGGCCCTTCAGGGAGGTAGTTTTGAGAGTGGGGTAGAGCCTCAGAGCTGAAGCAGTCAGACAACAGACCAAATAAGTGAATGGCCATCCCAGTGCCTTCCTTTTAAGAAAAGGAGAAGTACTTTTGTCACAGAACAACTCAATAATATACATAAGGAATAAGCAGCACTGCAGGGAAGGTATTCTACAGATGTTACAGTAGTTACTACTCAAACAGAACCTTTCAATTTAAACATAGAAGGAGCTGTGCATGGTGAAAGACAGCAGCTTTCCAGAATTCTGTGACCCATAGGCAGATCCACTGAAATGATGCAGCAAGGGAGCACTGTGGTATCTTCCGATTGTACGGACCACTGTCCTATTGCTGCACCCCTCTCCTGATGTGTATTGTGGTTCTTCCCCTTCGCGCGACCTCTCAGAACGCTGCCACACCGAAGGTTCTAAGTCGAGCTCCCTGCGAGGAGACGGCGGGTACCGGCGGTGTGAGCTGTGGCTGAGGTCCTTATCTGATGTAACTTAATAAACTCTTCGCTTCAAGAACATTTGACGGCTTCTGGATGTTGATGTAATGTGTGGACGTCTTCTTAAATGTTACAAGCACCAAATTAGGCGGCAAGGTTGACTAAATTATGCAGCAATAATAGGCAAAATATTAGGAATAATGCTGGGCTTTTTTTAATGTAGTATTAATTCATAAATTTGTCATTTTTACGCATGGTAATACTGTCTTTGCAAAGATCTCACCTCATTAGTGTTAGTTTAACAATTGATTATAGAAATAAGCCAATGAAAGATTAACAGTTAACGTTTGTGAATGGCCTTCCACTGCGCGCAAACATGTTGCAGCACTTTTATTAACTTTTGATCTGTTTGAGCTAGAAAACACATTTGTTTTGTTAAATTCTGCAGATTATGCAGAAGATGATGGATTATGTGTCAAGAGCAGCAAAGTAATAACTATGCGAAAAAGGCAGCGGATGCAGAATTCCAGTGGCCCTGCCCGTCGGCCCATCTGTATGCTTTAATTAGGCAGTCATCTTAGGCAGGTTGCAGTAATCACAACAAAGTGCCACCAAACTGTATTAGTGAAGCTCTCTGTCAGTGTCTTGTTCAGGTGTTAGCATTACAAGAGGTGAAGCGCACAAGGGCTCAACAAGCATGGGTGTGCAGTCTTCAACTGAATAGTGCAAATGGTCGTCGGGGCTTGTTCGGGCAGCCATGCCTCCTCTCTCCATGTCAGGCTGATGGAAGCAGTAGAGGCATGGACAAAGGCACTAAATTGGCAGGTAATATTTATCAAAACAAATGCTAACCCAATAAGCCCACCAGGTCTTGGGTATACATAACCAGGGCCGGCCTTAGGCATGTGCAAGCTGTGCACCTGCACAGACCCGCCAAACCCCACGGGCTGCCATGCCAATATATGTCCTTAATATAATAATCCTCTGAGGATGGATACATATTTGCGTGGCGGCCCGCGGCAGGGATTTTGCGGCCTCCGGCTCTGTTCCACTTCCAAACACCCTGACACCCCCCTCTTCACTGGCCTCCGCACCTGCGTTCCTCCTGGTTCCTGATTGGCTGGTCATCTAATGCCTTTTCTAGACGTTTTATTAACCCCTTCCACGCTCATGACGAGCTGGGCTCGTCATGCAGTAGCCTCCTCGCACGCTCATGACGAGCCCAGCTCGTCATAAACCAATGAGGATCACGAAATCCCAGCACAGCAGGGGAATTCCCATAGCATCCAAGAGGTTAAAACACCTTCCTGAGATCCGTGGGGCTCCGCCCCGCCCGGACCCCCTCTTCTGGGGCCCCCTACCTACGCTCCCTGCCCAGGGCAACCATGAGCCTAGAGCCGCCCCTGACATAACAGAAGGAACAATGGTCCCTTGGGACTCTTTCAGTAAAGTCACTGTGAGCGGTCAACGAGCGGTAACCAAATCAAATTCAAAAAATCATAAATCAACCAAAGGTAGTCCCACCGCAGTCCATTTCTTCTGGGTAGCACCACTCTCCGGACTCGTGGCTGGGCTTAGCTTCCCTGGGTACACAGCTCCTGTGGGTGAAGTTGTTCCTTCTCCCATCCCAGTAGGCAGGTTCCCTCGTGTCAGGCAGACCACAGCTCTCCAGTAGACTTGAGGTGATGTTTCCTTGCTTCCAGGAGCATGGCTAGAAGCAAAACTAGCACTAGATCACAAAAGCTCTTCAAGTACTCTATGCACCACCCAGGTTCTTGTTCAGTGAAGAACCTTGCAACAGGAATGAAGTGGAAATGTTTGGGTTTCTTTTTAATACGTGATTTTGCACACAAGATATATGATTCCCCTGTCAGTTCTTTTCCCATTTCATTATCGGGCAGCAGCGCTAACTCTGTCTTTGTGTAAAACGATGAATCCGTTAATCAGTCCATTTTGGTTCAGTGAATTAAAAAAACTTGGGGGCATATTATCAAGGGGGGCGATAGGCAATTTTCGCCACTTTAGCGGTGTTTTCGGCCTCTAAGCGGCGATAATACTATCGCCCTATTAGCAATAGCGAGCGGTATGGGGCCCGTTTTGCATGTCAGCGATATTTATCGCTAATGACATGCAAAGTGGGCATACCCAACCTGTTAGCGACTGAAAGCAGTCGCTAACATCGCTGTCACCTATTACCAACACAGGCGTAGCAATGGAAATATTCGCGCTAAGCGCGAATATCTCCAAAAACTAACACCTGCTCAGATCAGTTCTTAGCCATTATATCCAATGGGAGGTGGATATAATGGCTAAGACCCTGTTAGCGATAATGTGTGAATATCGCTGTATTCTCAGCGATATTCACGGATTTTGCCGCTATCGCCGGGAATTTTATCGCTTTTGAGCTAAACGTTGCTAATAGCACGTTATCTCAGCGATAAAATCCTGTGATGCGCAGCGATAAAAAAATTGCCGCTAACCCTACTTAGCGATAAATATCACTATTTGTTGATAATATGCCCCCCTCCCCCCCCGGTGCCCGCCTCACTTTGCAATTGCGCATGCTCTACTCTCTATTCTCTACCTCTCGCTCTCTCTACCTCTACCCCTCTACCCGCACACACACATATATATATATATATATATATATATATATATGCATATGCTTTTATATATATATGTATATGTGTGTATATATATATTCACTGAAAAAACCATAGGTTATAGACCATATATAGTTAGGAATTAGCATTTAAAAAACCTTATTTTACTCACACAAAACCATTGAAATTCCATATATAGTTAGTTGCACTAACTATATATCGCGCACCCGCAATCCACTGCTGATCATGTCACATATTACATCATTCATGACATGGTCAGTGACATCACTGATGACATCACTGATGACATCTCAAATGACATCACTGATGACATCACTGATGACATCTCAAATGACATCACTGATGACATCACTGATGACATCTCAAATGACATCACTGATGACTACATCCAGTGACTGTATAATTCTGTAAAGTTAAAATATGTCTTACATATTGAAGAATGAGTGGATGTATAAGTGTCTTGATGAAGGATTTAGTAGGGGCATGGCTGACTGTATGAGTGACTGATTAAATGTGTCTCACTGAGTGCATGGGTTAGTGACTAAACTGTCTTAATTTGTGCATCATTATGTCTGTTGTTCTGTAAACTGCTGCATGTATTGATCATTAGCTATATGATTAACTGTATGGGTTATTGATTGGTTGCCCAAGCATTTGTATGGGAGACTGAGTGTGTGTCTGGGTGGCTGGGAGGTGTATGACTCTCTGCATAGATGTGTGAGCAGTTGATTGACTAGATGTATGGGTTCAAAAGTGCATGTGGAAACAGCTGTATGGGCGGTTGACTGTGTGCATGAGTGTATTGGTGAGTGAATGGATATCTCAGTGCTACATGTCAAAGTAAGTACATATGTAAAACACAGTACATGTGAGAGTTGACATATATAAATAACTGTGCATAAGAGCCAGTGAATGTGTGAGTGGCTGTATGGATCATTGTGAACTTGTATCCAGGATTGTATAAGTGAGTAAATATGTTTTAGTATATGTTTGAATAAGTAAGGTGTGTATAACTGTATAGTTGAGGAAATGGAGGTGTGATTGATTCTTTGCATGACTGACTAAGTGTCTGAGTAACTCCATGGATGAGTGACAGTCTATGAGTGTCTGTTTACACTGAGTGTATCTAAGGTTATATTAGAGTCTGAAGAGGTTCATCGTATTATCACATGAATGATGTCATCAGTGATGTGATCAGTAATGTCAAATGAGATGTCATCAGTGATGTCATTTGAGATGTCATCAGTGATGTCATCAGTGATGTCATTTGAGATGTCATCAGTGATGTCATCAGTGATGTCATTTGAGATGTCATCAGTGATGTCATCAGTGATGTCACTGACCATGTCATGAATGATGTAATATGTGACATGATCAGCAGTGGATTGCGGGTGCGCGATATATAGTTAGTGCAACTAACTATATATGGAATTTCAATGGTTTTGTGTGAGTAAAATAAGGTTTTTTAAATGCTAATTCCTAACTATATATGGTCTATAACCTATGGTTTTTTCAGTGAATTTTCAAGGTTTTGTAAATGCTAATTCCTAACTATATATGGTCTATAACCTATGGTTTTTCAGTGAATTTCAATGGTTTTTTAATAGCAAATATCATAAGCTGTCGAATGTCAAGTACGTGGTAAGTGAAAACATTTTCGTGTTTATGCACACTGATCTGCTTTGAATGGTGCCCCCCCCCCTCATTTCTATTAGGAGTACTCTCTCTTTGCAGATAGTGAAAGGTAGTTAACGCAGGCCTTTGCCCCCGTTGTAATCCGTCGTGCCTGCTTCTCTCTCCATTTGATTGATTGTTATCCAAGTATTTACTGTTTTAGAATTAGTTCTCTTTGGTTCATTCTCTATTTACAAACAAACACAGTCGCAATACTCTGTTTAGTCTTTGCAGATAACGAAAAATCGTGTAAAAAAAAAGAAAAGGAATCGAGCAAAATCAGTAGGCCACTAATGGGATCTCTTTTTGACCTCGCTAAAATAGAAACATTAGGAACAACCCCTCATGACAAATACAAAACTAGTGAGATGAACTGAACTCCACACAATGATGGCTGCAAAACAGCTCGGCTCCGCCACCCACCCCGCCCAAAATAACGATAAAGAGCGGCTGCCATGATTGGTTGCGGAATGGCCACGACGGAGCTACGAAATGGTGCTGCTCTCATGCTAACCCCAGCTTCAGTCTGAAACATCCAGAAACACTGTAGACTACCAATTCGATCAGTTCCGGTAGCGCCCCAATGTAACCCGGTAGAGAAGAACTAGCCCTCCACTCTTTGACTGATGGTTCTTGTTGCCTGTCCCTTCTGTTGTCATTTAACAGAACTATTTAGCCTGCTGAAAGGGGTTGTGTTCCGACCGCTGGTTGGTGGAGACATTTTGACTATATTCTGTACCTGCTTTGTCGCGTAATGCGTCATATGACGCGCCGCGTTAGCGCATCCGGAAGTCATCCGGGGCGCACAGCGCGTAACGTAAGCATAACAAGTCATGTGACTTGTTAATAAAACTTTTCATTGGTTCATTTTACTTTTCTTATTGTAATGATGAAAGGCTTGGTCATATGACCTAAAAATTACGCTTTTCATTACTTCCGAACATTATTTTTTCTTAAATATATGTTATAATGTTCCAGGCTAATGTACTTTCCCGGAAATTTTACAACTGTCCTGCAAGTAAAATATATTCTTTTTTCGAGAAAAAGAGCGTTTCTTCGTCCCATGACGGAGCCGTTGAGCAAAAGAGGGTCGACCTGCTGTCTTAGTCGCCGATACGCCTGAATATGAGATTCTTATCGATCACTTTATGTTGCAGGAATAGAAAACACAACAGCCCTTGACCATTTATCTTTACTGCGTTCCTTCGTATTATACCTTTTACCCTTCATGTAATTGGTCTGCTTTATTTCACTTGCCTTTTAATGATTCTAAAACAGTCACTATTATTAAAAACTTTACCAATGTATATACTACTACCATGTTTTCTTTTAAAAACCTTTATTGTGAAAATTTCATTATACAAATACGAGCCTATAACCACGTGGGCCTGCCACGGAGCAAACTGTAATCGTATATGATGAATAGACATTTACACTATAGAGGAACGTAACGGGCGGGCCATTAGGTTGCAAGAACTAAGGTGTCTAACAGTTACGGAATCGGTGGACGTACATTTTATAATTAAAATACGACAGGGCCCGTTACAATAAAATTATCTAGATATACATTTGCGGGCAAGTACCATGGGTGACGTTAATTCGAACTTTCAACAGTACAGTAATCAATAACACATCAGAACTTAATATCAATAGGGATGTCGAAATATTCAATCAATTCTCGTCCCCGCCCGCCATGTGCTTCAAAACTGCATACGTATCTCGTGATTTCAAGGTTCTGCAACCAGTACACAACAAGGAGTTACGAGTCCCATTTATTCCGGCGCCATTTTGGGCGAGGACGGGCAGGTCCAGGATATAGTCAAAATGTCTCTACCAACCATCGACTATGATGATGTTCATATGCTGTATTTATTAGAGTAACACTCATCTGTCCACATGAAATTAATTTGCCACAATCTAAACATGTCATTTTAATCTTTCCAAAGTTCTTCTAAATATTTGGGACCGTTTCCCTTGCCTCTGAAGCTCTCAGTGCCACTTCTTTGATGAATGTACTAGCAGGTCAGGGGTTCTCCTCCAAATCTCTCTTTTATGCAGCACTATAATTAATTGGTGCCACCTCTCCATATGACGATGCATGGTATAGTTACCACAACTATATTTTTTTTCGGTTCCTCTGGAGAGTTCATCGTGGCAGATGAAGCGTGTAACGTACCGGGCATTTACCTTTTTTTGCATGTACAGGAAAGGAAAAAAAATCGAGCGTCCGAGTTCTAAGGTGTCCCAGGGCCATTTTAGTGGACCAGGCCCAAATCCAAAGAACAGGCCGCCATTTTGAGAGTCCTCTTGCAGCCGCCTGTCGCTGTAGCATCAAGAGCAGCCGAAACTCAGCTGAATGGCAACTGAAATGGTAAAGGGGCGCCCCACTACAGCCGACGAGCCTCCACCTAGGAAGGCCCATTCACGCCGGCTCCCCCCCCCTTCGGGCACCCCACGCCGTTATTCGGAGCAGTATTGTAGGATGGCCACACCAGTGCGGCAACTTGCTAGACATCACCTCGGTGGTAACCGAATCTCAACGCCTTGTGGTGTCTTCTATTCAGAAAACATTGTTATGCTGCCTTCGACCTATTCGCCGCAAGTGCGCACACAACTCAACTACATAGCTTGCTAGACACCACCTCGGTGCCATCCGGATCTTGGAATGTCAGCACCTTTTGGTGTCTTCTCTTCAGAAAATATTGTTGCGCTGCCTTTGGCCCCATTCGCACATCAGTCCGCTACTGACGCCATCTCACAGGCTAATGGGGCGCCCCACGCCGACTTTCAGCATTGTAGAATGACCACACCAGTACAGCAACTTGCTAGACATCACCTCGGTGCCATCCGGATCTCGGCGCCCCACTGCAGATGAAGTGCCTCTCAACTATGAAACCACCACGGTGACATCCGGATCTTGGCGCGTTGTGCTGCCTTCGGCCTATTCGCACATCGGTCCGCTACTGACGCCATCTCACAGGCTAATGGGGCGACCCACGCCGAGTTTCAGCATTGTAGGATGACCACACCAGTACAGCAACTTGCTAGACATCACCTCGGTGCCATCCGAATCTTGGCATCTCAACGCCTAGTGGTATCTTCCATACAAAAAATATTGTTACGCTGCCTTTGGCCCCATTCGCACATCAGTCCGCAACTTAGACATCACCTCGGTGCCATCCGGATCTTGGCATCTCAGCGCCTTGTGGTGTCAGTCAGAAAATATTGTTGCGCTGCCTTTGGCCCCATTCGCACATCAGTCCGCTACTGACACCATCTCACAGGCCAACAGGGCGCCCCACGCCGACTTTTACCATTGTACGATGGCCACACCAGTGCCACAACTTGCTAGACACCACCTCGGTGCCATCCGGATCTTGGCATCTCAGCGCCTTGTGGTGTCTTCAAATCAGAAAATATTGTTGCGCTGCCTTTGGCCCCATTCGCACATCGGTCCGCTACTGACGCCATCTCACAGGCCAACGGGGCACCCCACGCCGACTTTCAACATTGTAGGATGGCCACAGAAGTGCGACAACTTACTAGACACCACCTCGGTGCCATCCGGATCTTGGCGCGTTGTGCTGCCTTCGGCCTATTCGCACATCGGTCCGCTACTGACGCAAACTCACAGGCCAACGGGGCGCCCCACGCCGACTTTCAGCATTGTAGGATGGCCACACCAGTGCGGCAACTTACTAGACACCACCTCGGTGCCATCCGGATCTTGGCGCGTTGTGCTGCCTTCGGCCTATTCGCACATCGGTCCGCTACTGACGCAAACTCACAGGCCAACGGGGCGCCCCACGCCGACTTTCAGCATTGTTGGATGGCCACACCAGTGCGGCAACTTACTAGACACCACCTCGGTGCCATCCGGATCTTGGCGCGTTGTGCTGCCTTCGGCCTATTCGCACATCGGTCCGCTACTGACGCAAACTCACAGGCCAACGGGGCGCCCCACGCCGACTTTCAGCATTGTAGGATGGCCACACCAGTGCTGCAACTTGCTGGACACCACCTCGGTGCCATCCGGATCTTGGCGCGTTGTATTGCCTTCGGCCTATTCGCACATCGGTCCGCTACTGACGCCGCCTCACGTGCCAACGTATTTTCTCCGCATTTTATACCCTATGCCGCATAACAGGTCATGTGACTTGTTTATAAAACTTTTCATTGGTTCATTTTACTTTTGGTTTCCTAATGATGGAAGGCTTGATCATATGACCTAAAAACAACACTTTTCATTGGATGAAAACTTTTTTTTTTCCCAAACGATGAAAGCCCCACCTTGTTTCTGGATGTTTCAGACTGAAGCTGGCGTCAGCATGAGAGCACCACCATCTCGTAGCTCCGTCGTGGTCATTCCGCGAGCAATCATGGCAGCCGCTCCCCACCAGAAGCCTGCAGGAGTCGGGGCCCCCAAAACTTTTGATGAATTCTCAAGGCGGAGGGGACGCTTTCGAGAATGGGGTCCAAGACCTAGCAGACAAGCGTCCGATTTCCAAGGTGTCCCAGGGCCATTTCAGTGGACCAGGCCCAAAAAGGAAAGAGCCTGCCGCCATTTTGAGAGTCCTGTGACAGCCGTCTATCGCTGCACCGCAAGAGTGAGCGCAACTCAGCTGAATTGCGGCTTTTGACACAGTGGACCAAAAACGGACGGAATGGCAACTGAAACGGTAAAGGGGCGCCCCACTACAACAGATGACACTCCACCTGGAGAGGCCCGTTCACGCCGCCTCCCCCGGGGCGCCCCACGCCGTTATTCGGAGCAGCATTGTAGGATACCAAAACCAGTGCGGCAACTTACTGGACATCACCTTGGTGCCATCGTTCTGCTGCCTTGGAACTATTCGCACAACAGTTTGCTACTGATGACCCACCCCCCGCGACGCCCCACGCCGTTATTTGCTGGGTGGCAACTTACTAGACATCACTTTCGTGTCATCTAGATTTCGGCGCGTTCTGCTGCCTTGGAACTATTCGCACAACAGTTTGCTACTGATGACCCACCCCCCGCGACGCCCCACGCCGGAAATCTGGACGTTGTGCTGCGTTGGGACTATTCGCACAGCCGACCGCTACTTCGTTGTTTTTCCCTAAAAATGTTTATATGTTATTACTATTTTTGTTTTCTTGTATATATTTATAAATTATTAAAGTTTTATAATCTTACTACTTTGTCGGAGTGCTATATATTTTTAATGTGACACATAATTGTAAAAACTTTGATGTACAAAGAGTCATCCCTCGAATCTTCCGCTTCACGCTCGGTCCCCTCCCCAATCACAATACAGGATGGTTTTCAGATAATAGCAACGCTTCTGCTGTGACGGATCTCATCGAATGTGGGCCTTGATCTACTATAACTCCTTTGAAGAGGGGTGATTCTTTACAGCTGTGGCCATAAACTACATCTGCAGGGCTAGCTGATAGCCTAGGACCGGCCTGGACAATCGGACACAGAGGAAAAGGAGTGTCAGAGGGTGCGGTAGTGAATAGGGCGAAAGGGAGGTGTCGGGCGGGCACAGGGTGTGATTCTCAGGGAAGAGCAGCGCAGATGGGGGGAGGTTTATTACCCATGCATAAGACAGAGAGCGGGGGTGACCACTGCCTGGGTGAGATGCTTGCGAGGGTGGGGAGCCATGCTAAGGATCGACAGCGTGCACAGAGTGGGTCTGGTCAAGGCATCTAAAATGGCTGTCGTGCACGACAAAAGTGTGGCATTTGAAAAAAGACAAGATGGCGCAGACAATGTTTTTCAACACTTCCTGATTTCCTTCGAATCGAACGTTAACAGACGTTGGGGCATATTACCAAAGTTAAGCGATATTTATCCCTAACGATGCATTGCAAAGATTTTTTTACCGTCAGAAATTATCGCAGATAAACCTTGCTATTATCAAGGTTTATCGCAAATACGATACAAAACGACCGCAATGCATTAATATCGCTGAAAACTCAGCGATATTCATGCATTACCGAGCTAATGCTCTTAGCCATGTTATCCACCTCCCATTGGATAACATGGCTAAGAACTGCTCAGGGCAGCTGTTACTTTTTGGAGATATTCGCGCTTATCTCGAATATTTCCAAAAGTTGATAATAGGAGATAGCGATGTTAGCGACTGTTTCCAGTCGCTAACATCTTGGCATGCCCACTTTGCATGTCATTAGTGATAAATATCACTCACATGCAAAGTGGGGCCCAAGATGGTCGCTATCTCCTACTAGCCGTCGCTAACTGGTGTTAGCAACAGCTAGGTAATACAGATATAATTTTATCTCCGCGAAGCGGAGCGCTGTTACACATATATATCTTGTTTTTGAACGTTAATTTCTCAAAATGCACTGAAGCACATATATTGAGACCTAGCAAAGGCACATCGGGCTACCAGTCCCTAATATTTTACCAAGTTTCGTGCAAATCCATTCAGCCGTTCGATTATTATTATTATTATTTTTTTTTGCCCCGCGGGGCCCTTTTAAAACCTCCACATCAAACCTAGGGGGTCAGCGAGGATCTACTATGCCCCCTTATGGTCATTTGCCCCTTCGCTTTGGCCTCCTCTTGTCTCTCGATCCTACCGAGAGACAAGATGGCAGCCGCTACGGACTGTTTGGAATGTTTACAGACACCGGAGAGCCAATCAGCTTCGCTTCGCAAAGCTCCGTAACGCGAAAAGTACGCGAAGCGGTGTGCTGTTACAGATATATATCTTTTTTTGAACGTTAATTTCTCAAAATCCACTGAAGCACATATATTGAGACCTAGCAAAGGCACATCGGGCTACCAGTCCCTACAATTTTGCCAAGTTTCGTGCAAATCCATTCAGCCGTTCGATTATTATTACTATTTTTTTTTTTTGCCCCGCGGGGCCCTTTTAAAACCTCCACATCAAACCTAGGGGGTCAGCGAGGATCTACTATTCCCCCTTATGGTCATTTGCCCCTTCGCTTTGGCCTCCTCTTGTCTCTCGATCCTACCGAGAGACAAGATGGCGGCCGCTACGGACTGTTTGGAATGTTGAGAGACGCCGGAGAACCAATCAGCTTCGCTTCACAAAGCTCCGTTGCGCGAAAAGTACGCGTCCTGGAGCGCTGCCCGGTCCGCTGTTACAGATATATATCTTTTTTTAAACGTTAATTTCTCAAAATCCACTGTAGCACATATATTGAGACCTACAAAAGGCACATCGGGCTACCAGTCCCTACAATTTTGCCAAGTTTCGTGCAAATCCATTCAGCCGTTCGGGCTAAAAGTGAGGCCAACCGCCCTATGGAAAACTCAATGTTAAAAACACGTTTTGGGACCCCCCTTTTTTCTCAGCCCCCCCTTGACGAACCCCCCCCAAATTTTCAAGGGCTGCTCAGAAACAAAATGTGCCATTTTCCTGAAAATTTCAGCCAATTCCGTCCACAAACGCCAAAGTTATTAGACATAGAATTTTCAAAAATCCCATAGAGAAAAAATCCTAACTATATATACCTACTGGCGACCGCCAGTAGGTAATACATCTATATATAAACATATATACATCAGCATATCTATATAAATACATGAATACATATACATATATGCATACATATGCATGTTATGGTCATGAAAGTTTGAAAAACACTAAAAAAAATGCAAAGCAAAAAAAACACATAATTACAAACGGAATTGCTTTAACTTAAACAAGGGCGAACCCTGTTGCATTTTCAATGCTTGTTAATTGCGCATGCGCAATGATACACGCGCGCACCCACAATATGCCCACATCATCGCTGCTTTTATTGTGTTGTTTTCTTTTGGTCATGTTGCACAGCAGCATCTTGCCGATGCTAAACAACATTACGGAAAAGTATTGTTAGTCAGCATTTTGCCTCTCTTTGCCAATGCTTGTTTTCTTACAGCAGCTGATGCAGCGTTATAGGCTGCAAGTTGCAAACACACTGGCTCTCGGAAAGAAGATCAATGAGCCAGCCAGCATGGCTTGATGGTGGCAGTAAAAGTCCTCCTCTTGGGAGCCACCGAGCCTCACACAAGCCTGCGCGAGGCTCCGAACGCTGCACTGCTCAGAATGAGAAGAGTGAAAGGAGCGACGCTAAGGTTTGAGCTGGGAGACTCGAGTGTGACAGCATTTCCTGTCACGTGACCGAAGACGAAATTTGCATACCCATAAGTCCGTGTCACTAGTGCGTCCCGCTTTTGTTTCGATTGTCTCAACAAGTGTTTTGTCAAAGTACCGAAATAAAAGGCTTATTACAAGTTGGTTATATTTTGAAGGGTTATCAATGATGGATTTAGTAGAGTAAATCACCCTGACATTCTGTGGATAGCTGTTTCTGGGGCCCATGGTGAGGCTGCAACATACTCATACTCGGGATTCTCTTCAAACCGATTAAATCTTTCGCCTTTTACCAAAGATTTCCGTGGAGAGGAACATTAAAGAGTTTCACTCAATTTATGAAATCCATGCTGCTGCAGGGTTACCCTTACTTAGTTTAAAAAAATAAAACTACGTTAACTGACTCTTGCTATGCGTGGGTTGAATATTAAATGTGTGCGGTTCTACCTCAACGCAGATCGGGCAAACGAATTTTACTGACGCGCTTAACTTACAGTTTTCACATTTGACATATAACAAGATCACATACGACGCAAACATCGCTCTATCATCTGAAAGGCTTCACTTCTATACACAAGCAGCGCTACAGAACACCAGATAAAGAAGGATCAATTGGTAAAGAAAACACATAACTGTTTTCAATCTGGAGTTTATTTCAATATCAGTCTCATGATTATTGAGATTTGATTGAAATAGCCTCTGTGATTCAAATTCTAAAGGGGCATTAACATATATATGTGTATATATATATATATGGGACAGCCCGGCTTCAGAATGCCAACACGTAAACAGAGGCATTCACGAATGCTGTTCCCATGCGTTGCATGCACGAGTTCTGTATACCTCATTAAAGCTTCCCCTCTTTGCTTTGCCAGCGCTGGGGATAAAAAAAAGCTAGAAAGAAATGCTTTTTACATAGAATGCATGTAGGACATATGTGAATCAATTGTTTCACACAGAGCGATTGTTGAGTATACTTTTCAAATGTAAAATAATCCCTCTTGCGTTCCAAAGGTAGCACTTCCTAAAAGGCGCAATGATATAACAAATAGCCAACAGAATGAAGTGACAACATGATACTGCTCTGGGTGGAGCCAAAGCCCACTTCATGTTTATTAAACAGCACTGGCATTAATACATTGTGCTGACGGGTGTGCTATCAAGCGAGACTGGACAACAGAAGAGGCCCACCCCCTTAGTCAGGGTAAGGGGGTACACTCCTAAACTAACCCCTGCTCACCCCCTTGGTAGCTTGGCACGAGCAGACAGGCTTATCTCAGAGGCAGTGTGTAAAGCATTTGTGGGCACATACAGTAACCCAGTGACAACACCACAGATGGACACCACACAGTTGTATATTAAAAAGAAGTATTCTTTATATAGACTTAACACAAGACCACAAACGACAAAAATTCACAATACTATACTTAAAAATGGTAGGGTTAGCTTAGTTCAGTTCAGTTCTTAAAATGCGACACTTTGCGTCAATGTACCTTACGATGTGTTGCCCTTCCACAACAAGCAATGTTGCAGCGATGGAAATGCGCCAAAGTTCCGGTGCAAAAGAAATAGAGATGACGCTCTCTCATTGATGCGACACGCTATCCGGTGATGCGGCGGCATCTGCTGCGACGACGATCCTCTTCTCCGGCGATGCGAGATGCTGTCCTCGATGCGAGCCGCGACAGGCCCTGCGACACTCTTCTCGGCGATGCGGCGGTGTCTGCTGTGACGTCAATCCACTTCTCCTGCGATGAGACGCGACAGGCCCTGCGACACACTTCTCGGAGATGCGGCGGCGTCTGATGCGACGTCGATTCTCTACTCCTGCGACACGCTTCCCAGTGATGTGGCGGCATCTGCTGCGACGTTGATCCTCTTCTCCGGGGATGCCGGTGCTTCATGATGTGAAGCGGCAGCGGCAGTTCGGCGACACGCTTTGTGTTCTTGAGTCGCGCTTCTAGATCATTGCGACACACAAGTCCACAAAAAGTCCAGCACAGCTGCAGGCACTTCAGGAAGACTCTTGGGGAGCTGGTGGGTGAAGTCTGTTGTCCCTGAGACTTCAGCAGGAGGCAAGCTCTGTTCCAAGCCCTTAAGGTCAATAAGACTAACTCCGTTTGCTCCACAATTAAACCGGACTTGAATGGTTTGTCATCTACCTCCAATACCTCTTCAGGTATCTCCCGCGGTACTCTCTGTAATTCAAGGTTCATTACCAATCCGTTATCGAGAAAGTTTCCGGTAGCCCCAGAATCTATCATGACCTGAACTTGATGAACCTGCTGGTTACATTCAAGGCTCATAGGGAGCACTACGTGTGTCTCTGTGTCTTGCAAGTCGGTGGTACCTAGAGAAGGGATTTTCCAACCTTTTCCGACCTCCCTTTCTTCATGGGAATCCCCAGACTGTACCGTAGGAAGCGAGGTAGACACAGCCACTTTTTTATTCCGCAACTATGCACCCGAGGACTTGGGTTTGGAAGGACATTCCCTAACATAGTGTCCGCCCTTCCCACAATACATGCACAAGCCCTGCACCCTTCTACTCTCCCGCTCTTCCCTTGACAATGGGGCTCGAACTGCCCCAATTTCCATGGGTTCAGACACTGTCACAGGGTTATCTATTGGTCGACGAGGGGGTCTATCTGACCGGAAATATCCTCTTTCCCACCGTTTTTTCTCACCCCCTCTCTCGGACATTCTTCCATCCAACCGTAAAGTTAAGTTTATCATTTCGGTACATATAGTGGGTTAGGGATCTATTTGGGCCAACACGTCCTTCATTTCTTCTCTCAATCCCTGATAAAACAAAGACATTCTCTTTTCCTCCGGCCAAGCTGTTTCTGCCACTAATCTATTGAACGTAGTCAGATACATTACCAAATCATTTCTCCCTTGCTTAAGATCGAACAGTTCTCTATCTGCGCTAAATGTAGTAGCCCTTCGGGCAAAAACCCTTTCAAATTCCGCCCTAAATACTGACCAATCAGATAAAACGGCATCATTATTTCTTACTAAATGGGCAGCCCAATTTGCCGCATCTCCTACAAGATAGGAAATCGCAAAAGCAACTCTTGAATGGTTATTGGTAAATGAGGCCAGTGTCAGGAAAACCTGAATTTTTAATGGATCCCCTGCATGCCTTTCAGGACTGGCCAATGGAATGGGAGAAGGCACAGTAACCTGTATCTGTGAAGCCACAGGAGAAACGTCAAAGGGGTGCCTAGACAATTTCTCTACTTTGTCTCTCAGGGCGGCTCTTTCTGCCTTAGAGGATGCCAATTCTTGTTGGACCAGAACCAAAACCTAAAGAACATCATCCATGGACGCCATTTCCTACCACAACTGGATCGGGTAGAGCAAAATACGTGGGCGCGTAATTCAGTCAGGTTGCGCTCCACAGGATCCAGTCGTAGCAGAAAAAGGTCCACCTCCTGATATCACCAACACCCCTTAAGGTATACAGGGTGTTCGAGGGATCAGGCGAGGGAAAGGATGGAGAAGGGACAGCAGGGGAATAGAACCTGAAACAACAAAGGGGCATATTATCAAGGGGGTTTATCTCCGCTTTTTTGGCTTTAAAAGCCAAGAAAGCGGAGATAAAATTATCTCCCTATTACCTAGCTGTCGCTAACACCAGTTAGCGACAGCTAGTAGGAGATAGCAACCATCTTGGGCCCCACTTTGCATGTCAGTGATATTTATCACTAATGACATGCAAAGTGGGAGTGCCAAGATGTTAGCGACTGGAAACTGTCGCTAACATCGCTATCTCCTATTACCAACTTTTGGAGATATTCGCGCTAAGCGTGAATATCTCCAAAAACTAACACCTGCCCTGAGCAGTTCTTAGCCATGTTATCCAATGGGAGGTGGATAACATCGCTAAGAGCATTAGCTCAATAATGCATGAATATCGCTGACTTTTCAGCGATATTCATGCATTGCGGCCGTTTTTTATCGCATTTGCGATAAACCTTGATAATAGCAAGGTTTATCTGCGATAATTTCTGACGATGCTTAGCGTTAAAAAATTCGTTGCTAAGCATCGTTAGCGATAAATATCGCTTAACGTTGGTAATATGCCCCAGAGAGCCTTCCCAATGTCATTAGATAAACAGTAGACCTGAAACAGAAACTAATGGTCATTAATACATATCTTTCCACGAATGCTATTCAACATATGTGCGAGGTCTCACTCCTCATGCATACCCCAGGGGGCATATTATCAAGGGGGTTTATCTCCGCTTTTTTGGCTTTAAAAGCCAAGAAAGCGGAGATAAAATGATCTCCCTATTACCTAGCTGTCGCTAACACCAGTTAGCGACAGCTAGTAGGAGATAGCGACCACCTTGGGCTCCGCTTTGCATGTCAGTGAAATTTATCACTAATGACATGCAAAGTGGGCGTGCCAAGATGTTAGCGACTGGAAACAGTCGCTAACATCGCTATCTCCTATTACCAACTTTTGGAGATATTCGCGCTAAGCGCGAATATCTCTAAAAGCTAACACCTGCCCTGAGCAGTTCTTAGTCATGTTATCCAAAGGTAGGTGGATAACATGGCTAAGAGCATTAGCTCGGTAATGCATGAATATCGCTGACTTTTCAGCGATATTCATGCATTTCGGCCGATTTTTATCGCTTAGGAGATAAACCTTGATAATAGCAAGGTTCCTAAGCGATAAAAATCGCCGCAGCACGGCGATAAAAATATTGCCGCTAAGCCAACATAGCGATAATTATCGCTAGTTGTTGGTAATATGCCCCCAGGTTCTCACAGAACAGCAGAAAAAAGCCAGTGTAATCAAATAAAGAATTGTGGGGCATATTATCAAGGGGGTTTATCTCCGCTTTTTTGGCTTTAAAAGCCAAGAAAGCGGAGATAAAATGATCTCCCTATTACCTAGCTGTCGCTAACACCAGTTAGCGACAGCTAGTAGGAGATAGCGGCCATCTTGGGCCCCGCTTTGCATGTCAGTGATATTTATCACTAATGACATGCAAAGTGGGCGTGCCAAGATGTTAGCGACTGGAAACAGTCGCTAACATCGCTATCTCCTATTACCAACTTTTGGAGATATTCGCACTAAGCGCGAATATCTCCAAAACCTAACACCTGCCCCTGAGCAGTTATTAGCCATGTTATCCAATGGGACGTGGATAACATGGCTAAGAGCATTAGCTCGGTATGCATGAATATCGCTGACTTTTCAGCGATATTCATGCATTTCGGCCGATTTTTATCGCTTAGGAGATAAACCTTGATAATAGCAAGGTTCCTAAGCGATAAAAATCGCCGCAGCTCGGCGATAAAAATATCGCCGCTAAACCAACATAGCGATAATTATCGCTAGTTGTTGGTAATATGCCCCTGTATCCCCAAAAATGGTTTATCTTCCAATAAAGTTTTGTGATGAAAGAATAACCTCTGCAGCCTTTTTCTATGCCATTTCCAGCAACACATGGCAATATGCGGTTCCTTCACCGATATATTCCACTACATATATCCAAACTTGACATGACATTGATAGAGATCGCAGGTCACCCGGCCAAATAATTTCACCATTCACGTACCAGGCCCATATATTTCCAATTTATCATATACCTTGATCAGGTGACCTTACACTCTACTACCAGTAACCCTGGTTCCTTCCTATTTATTTCTAGTGTACCCGACTTACCAATCCACCGTTACGGGTACCTATGACCACAATGGATCAGAGAGCTAGCTGTAAAAGAAAAGGCCGGCAACAAAATACCAACTTTATATTCTTCTGCATTTAAATGAACACAGACTACTGGGAAGTTTTAAAATTTTATCTTAGAATTCAGATTCTGAGAGCATACAATTTACCACCAAGAGGCAGTCAATGATCAAAACAACGAACAGCACATAACCATATAGAAAGAAAATTAAGGCAACCATTTATGGGTCTTCAGGGAGGGTAAGAACAGGGAACATACTAAGCAGTAAAATCAAAATTGAAATCTTCAGAATGAAATGATTATAGCTGAACGAAACTTAGGCACAACTAGAGTTTACTACTGGGAAATACTTAAAAGGTAGGACGAGAATTTAGGAAAAATCCTACACACCTATAGGAAGGGTGAAAAATGGAACACGCTATGATTCTAACAATACTACTTCAATCAGGTTTCAGGAGAAAATTATAGAACTGTATCTATATTTCATAAACAGTGTGGAGAGAATGTATTCTAAAAGGTAGGGAAACATAGGAACATGCTAAGAAAAATAAATGTAAAATTTCTCATATAGTAGATTGCGGAAAGCATGGAAAATGTACGTATGCAAAGGTATGTCTTTATTGTAGCAAAAGACAGAAGAAGAAAAGGTGCGGAATAGGGATTTCAGCACTATATTTACCTAGAATGGTGTGCAGACCAACCCTGGCCACGGATCAGTCAAGGACAGGAAATACCCCAAGGAAGGACAGGAAATACCCCAAGGAAGGACAGTCATCAATGGGACAGCAGCTGCAGAATGGACACCCCAGGACAGGACAGGAAAACCAGATTAGGATCAGGACAGGACCACCAAGGAACGACCAGCACCCGCAGTTTGGAAGCAACGCCTGCGCTCCACCCTCTCTGCAGCTATCAGTCAGAACCCCGGTTGGGTTTGCGAACTCCCCAGCAAAGTGCTCCGCCAGCCCTTAAGGTTTAGTAAAACCTTTGAGTCTATGGTCAAATTCGGACAGAGTGCTCCGCAGCGCTCTGTATTCAGTCACCTATTGAGTGCGTTGGGTCAGTGACAGGTCAATTTCTCTAGCTAAACCTAGGCTAGTTATACTGTTTTCGGGTCAGTGTACCACCCCCCAAATGTTGCAAGTGTCAGAATCCCCAATTTCGATTGGCCCCCAGGTAGGATAGGCTAACACACCAATCACAATTTACGTCTACAAGCCCCTATTTACATATTCTGGGACCGCCTATTGATTTTGGGGTTCCCATGACCTATTCTACAGAATACAATAGAAAGAAATACATTTGTTGCTAATGTAGTACATTTCGGCTTCTCCGGCTGGTTGAAGGTGCATCTTCCCAGGCACGTATTGGCAGGGACCTTCAGTTGGCACTCTGTCAATGCCACCGGCAGAAGACCGTCATGCGCAGAAGAGCGTTTCAATATGAATTCCCGTGCATCCCATCAACCCTCCATACCGTGGTACATGAAAAGTAAGCGAAAACAAATTAAAACATAGAAATAAATGAATTCACTGTATACTATGAGTAGCTACTTTATACTCCTTAAATTGAAAAATATACTATGGCATTATAATTAGTGCAACAGACACGAACACGAAAGCATCTGCGCAAGCTTCACCACGTTAGGACACAGACAGCCATTTTAGACGCAAGTACGCAGGCGCACAGATTCCCACCAGAACTGCGACTACGTCACGTCACGTGAGTGTGACTAACGTATGCGCAGAAGAAAACCCTCCAAGCGGCGGCCATTTTAGGAACAAGGGTTATTCGAATTAGTAAACACATAGGCAAGCGTCACTAAGATACACGCACATCAAAATAAGGGAAATTAGTAAAACGTACAGGTTGAATTATAGGATTATAAGTTATTCAAGGTTCTTGATGTCAAGCAAGTCGCGTAATATGCAAAATCTTGCTCTATCAACATCAAAGCACACAAAGGTCTTCCAAGAATGTTAATAAGCGGAATTACGCAAATTTGACCTGCACGCGTATGGCGTCTTTATCCCCTCCCATTAGAGCATCATGGGAGTTATAGTCTTCAGGGTCTCGCAAATGCAGGTGCCGCTACACCCGATCCCTGACACTATTTTAAAAAAACTTTATTTAGCATTTTCAGCAAAAACAAAGCAATGCACTGAGCATATTGAAGGGGCATCCTGGTTAAACATTTATGAAACTTCACAGTAATTTCCACAATTGCACAATAGGTCACATGTACATGTCGCAAAACTTAAACTGCCCAAATCCAGCCCATGTTAGACATAGCCACCAATTGCGCTGTCAGAACATCACCCACTCCCTCCAACCCACCACCCACTCTCATCATCATATTGGCCAGTTGCTGCACATGGACTACATGCCAAAATACAGGTACTGCTTACATTATAAAGTAGAGCTTTAGCCCACACCAGTCGGCACCAGACCTTGCTCTTGTTGTGTAGAGTGTTCCTGCTGTTGAGCCATAAGATAAGTCTTGAAGGGGCCCCATATATCTATAGGTCTAGAGGCTGAGGGGGTTGTGTCTGCGTAGTTCTCACACCTCATAGAGCAGGACGCTAAGCTTTGGAGCCAGGACTGTACTGTAGGAGCTCTCCTACCCCCCAGTTGATCACCACTTCTCTTTTTGCCAGCAACAGGGCGATGGCTGTGAACCGCCTGACCTTAATGGTGAATTGTACCACATATCCCAATAAAGCGATGTCAGGCAGCGGGTTCACTTGTATCAGTATAATCTTGCTAAGCATGCTAAGCACTCCCATCCAGAAGGTGTGAATTTGTGGGCAGGTCCAAGCCAGGTGTGCAAAGTCTGCCTGAGGGGACTAGCACCGTTGACATTGATGTGACCTATTGGGGTCAATCCTATGTGCCCTGAGAGGGGTGACATACATTCAGCGTAAAAATTGAAAGTGAAGCAATATGTGCCTGCTATTAATGGACACTAGTTTAGTCTCTAAATAGCACGCCGTCCACTGCTCGTCTGATATCGGGTTGCCTAGGTCCGCCTCCCAAGCACTCCGCACCTTGGTATCGTCTAGTGCAATCAGATCTACACCAGCCTTATAAAGGTGTGAAATCAAATGCTCCCCACCGCTACTGTCAATAACCAATGTCAGAGGAGCAAATGATGGGGGTTCCAGAGGGAAGTCAGGGAGCCGGGCTCGAAGCGCAGCCCTGAGCCTGGCCAGCACAAATCTATCCATAAATGACGCTTCAGGAAATAGGGACGCATCCTCTATATCAAATGTGTGGCCCGCAGGAAAAAAGTCTCCCATTTTGGCAATGCCAAACTTCGTGCAGGTATTTTGTACAAGCTTTTCTCCGGTTATGCGAAGTAATTTGGGATTTGGAAGAGGCATGGCTGATGAGTATACCGTTTGTGTGTTTGTGAGACGCCCCAGTGTGGCCCACTCCCAGCTGGTAGTGGAGACAGGTTGAATGTCTGTGCGATCTCGTGGGATTCC
This sequence comes from Lissotriton helveticus, assembly GCF_964261635.1. Taxonomy (NCBI): domain Eukaryota; kingdom Metazoa; phylum Chordata; class Amphibia; order Caudata; family Salamandridae; genus Lissotriton; species Lissotriton helveticus. Next base: position 1,865,724,960 of record NC_136057.1, read on the forward strand.
CACAGGCAGGACTGCAGCCAAAGTGTCAGGTAGAACCAAGTCCGACTCAGGTCTCAGAAAGGTTATTCTGGCATCCGGGTGGTACCATGCCTACGCAAAGCTGTACTGTGCCGCCAGATAATAGAGCTGTAAATCTGGGACGCTATATCCCCCTTTGTCGTATGGGAGTGTCATGACATGCCATCTCACTCTTGGTGTTCTGTTACCCCATAACAATCTAATTAATTGTGTGCAAAGCGTGCTAAAAAACTTCTGAGACAGGGGGATTTGGATATTATGAAAGAAATATGGAAATTTGGGAATGAGCACCACGCGTCCTGCCATAGACAGAGGCAGTTTCAGCCAGTGATCTATTTGTGATTCCAGCCTGGTGATCGCTACCCCATAATTGAGGCGAATATTTTGGTCCGGATTGCTATGAATGTGCACCCCCAAGTATCTCACCGAGTCGGAACACCACTCCAATGGAAATTCCAGCGCCCACGGGATGGTACTCTTCGTAAGAGGGAAGATTACAGATTCATGCCAATTGATCCCTAGGCCAGAGTAGGTACCAAAGCGTATGATTTCTCGAAGTGGATCTAAGTTAGTCTTGGCATCATGGACGTAAAGGATTGTATCGTCCGCATACAGCGAGACCAGTAACAGGCCCGTGCGGAACACCAGGCCCCTTTGAAGATGTTTTTCATGGAAGTGCCTCACTAGTGGGTCCATAGCCAAAATGAACAACAGGGGGGACAGAGGGCATCCCTGCCTTGTACTCCGAAATAGCGAGAAGGGCGAAGACAGCGTTCCATTAAGTCGGAGCCTGGCCGTGGGCGAAGTATATAATAGGGCTACTGTGGCTATGAAGCCCTGCGGCATGCCCATTCGCTGCATTATAGATAGGAAAAAGGGCCATTCCAAGGAATCAAAGGCCTTTTCAGTGTCTAATAAGACAGCAGCTGCCGGGGTGTCAGGGCCTATTCTATGCAGGGTGATGAATAAAGTACGTAGATTAAAGGCTGTAGACCTATGTGGTATGAAACCCGACTGAGCCGGGGAAATTATGGATTCCATGAGCAATGACAGGCGGCATATTAATGCTTTAGCAAGTATTTTGTAGTCAAGGTTAAGGAGGGATAGAGGGCGATAGGAGCCACACAGTAAGGGGTATTTCCCGGGTTTGGGGAGTAATATAATACCTGCTTTGCGGATTGTGGGCGGGAGTATCTGTTTTTCCAACGCTTAGGCATACATATCTAGCAGACGAGGAATCAATAGTTCCTCGTAAGCTTTGTAAAATTTCCCTGTATACCCATCCAGGCCAGGGGCCGAGGAGGAGTTCAGAGACGTAATTGCTTCATCTATGCTTTCCGCTGTGATTGGAATCGCTAGGAAATCCTGCATACATTTTTCAAGGAACACCAGGGCAATTTTGGATAAATAGGCTTCCTGCGCCATATGGTCTGTACCCAGCCTTGTGGACTATAGAGTCTTGAAATAAGAGAGAAATTCCTGCTGTATTTCCAAGGGAGCAGTGAGGTGTTGTCCTGTCTGTGAGCATAACTCAGTGATGTAAGCCTTGGTGTAGGGAGGTCTAATCATTTGTGCCAGAACCCTAGCAGGGCGGTCTCCCTCCCCGTACACCCTTGCGTTATGGTACTTCCCCATGTATAGAATTTCTCGTTCAGCCATTTCTCTGTATTCCAGGAGCAAGGCGGCTCTCGTTGCCACACGCTCCTGGTCAAATGCCGGAACATTTAGCCATGCATACTCCTCTAATATAGGCCTTAAAGCCCTCCCACAGCACTGCCTCTGTGTCTACCGAACCCGTATTAAGTGTAAAATATTCCTCTATTGCATCCTGAACCCCCTGCCTAAACACCTCGTCCTCTAATGCTCGGTGGGGGAACCTCCATTGCCTCTCAAACCCCTCGGGTCGTGGGATCCGCAGGGTCAACAAAACAGGGAGTTGTCAGAGTACATTCTGGGCAGCGTGAAAAGTCCGTGAAACCACTTGGAAATGTCAGGAGTAACCAACCAGTAATCAAGTCTAGTCCAGGTATTGTGTGGACTCGTGTAGTGGGTGTATGTGGTATGTCCCGGGTCTCGTGAGCGGCCCACGTCTAGGAGTGAAAAATGCTCACATATTGTTCGCAAAGCCTTACGGGCTCGAGGTTTAGCGTCAGGGGCAGTCGAGGTACTGTCAGTGAGGGGGGTTCAGGGTGATATTGAAGTCACCTCCCAGTATAAGTGGGATTGGGCCCAACAGTAGCAGTTTGGATAATAATGTATAAAGAAAACAGGGGAGTCAGTGTTTGGGCCATACACGCAAACTAGTGCTATCTTTTGGTTAATTAACGTGCCCACCACTATCACATATCTGCCATCAGGGTCAGTAATAATCGAATGACACTTAAAAAGAAGCCGCTTCTGTACAAGTATGCCAGAGCCCCTTGCGTTGTTGCTAAAATTCGCGAAAAACCTATTCGAGCCCCAGGAGGAAGCGAACTTGCAGTAAAGAGTTCTCAGCAATATATTTACCTAGAATGGTGTGAAAACCAACCCTGGCCACGGGTCAGTCAAGGACAGGAAATACCCCACGGAAGGACAGTCATCAATGGGACAGCAGGTGCAGAATGGACACCCCAGGACAGGAAGGAAAACCAGATTAGGATCAGGACAGGACAGGACCAACAGGACACGACCAGCACCCGCAGTTCGGAAGCAACGCCTGCGCTCCACCCTCTCTGCAGCTATCAGTCAGAACCCCGATTGGGTTTGCGAACTCCTCAGCAAAGTGCTCCGCCAGCACTTAAGGTTTGGTAAAACCTTAACAGTCTATGGTCAAATTCGGACAGAGTGCTCCGCAGCGCTCTGTATTCAGTCACCTATTGAGTGCGTTGGGTCAGTGACAGGTCAGCTATTCAGACAAGTCGGACAAATTCTCTAGCTAAACCTAGGCTAGTTATACTGTTTTTGGGTCAGTGTACCACCCCCCAATGTTGCAAAGTGTCAGAATCCCCAATTTCGATTGGTCCCAAAGTAGGATAGGTTAACACACCAATCAGAACAGACTTCTGTAAGCCTAAATTTACATTCTAGGGATCCGCCTAGCAAGTTTGGGGTTCCCACGAAAAGTTTCACAGAATACAATAGAAAAATACAAATGTTACAAATGAAGAACAAATTCTGCTCCATCCTCCTGGGTCAGAGGTGGCTTTCGCAGGAGCATCTTGACTGTGGCTGCCAGCTGGCTGAGTTCCACTGCTCAAGGCTACATTTCTCCCTGGCTGCGTGTTCATGCGCAGAAGGGACCTTCAAGATGGTTCTCGTTTCGTTCGGACCCCCCCAATTAGCGCGGTACATGAAAAGTAAGCGAAAACAAATTAAAACATAGAAATAAATGAATATACTACATATCATGATTGTGTACTTATGGTTTCTCATTATAAAAATATACTATGCGATTATAGGTTAGAGCAACACACAATAACACGAGAGCATCTGCACGAGCTTCACCACGTTAATACATAAGCAGCCATCTTGTGGCTATTACGCATGCGCATACTCTCCCACCAAAACTATAACTACGTCACGTCACGTGAGTCTGACTAACGCATGCGCAGAAGCAAATTCCAAAGCAGCGGCCATTTTAGAAACGAGAGTTAATCGTTTTAATAAAACACATAGGCAAGCGTCACTAAGATACACACACATTCAAAAATAAAGGGAATTTAGTATAACATACAAATTTTATTACAGGGTTATAACAGATTCGAGGTTCATGACTTAAGCAAGTCGCGTAATTTGCGAAATCTTGCTCTATCAATCCCCTCTTTGATGATATTTACTATCATCAAAAACAAAAATGGAACCAGATGCCAACTTCTCTCACACTTTGTGCATCTCAATCTCTTCCAACAGGCGATTCAATTTCTCTTTCACATCTTTGCTAGGGTGAGAATTTTTCACCCTTTTGTAAATTTGATTATTCATTTCTTCCAATTCAAGCTCATTCATACTTCGTTTCACACCTCTCTTATTCATAGTGTACTTCCTTTGGTGTTTGCGACATTTGCAGCAGACAAATATAAGGAATATGATGAAACCTATCACTCCAATTGGCATCAGCACCTTAAACAGTAAACCTTTCCCTAAATTAGCAAACCAATGACCTATATTGGAGAGACCATCTGTAAGTCTCTTCCAGGCACTATCAACCTCCAGTGGTTTGAGTTCCTTTTCCAAATTAGTAATGTTTTTCACATATCTTTTGATCTGTACACTTTTATCCGGTATGTAAGTGCAACAATGTTGCGTCTTCAGCATCCGGCAGACTCCGCCCTCTTTTGCTAATAAGGTGTCAAGCGCAAGTCTGTTCTGCAAAACCATTGATCTGATCGCAACCATTTCGGTATTGACCAGCAGAAATCCATGAGCTGTGTCAGTAGACAACACATCCACTATTGTGGATAATTTGCAAATTCTGTGTGTGTTCAGAACCACTCCCACTCCAGGTATCAGTGCACTAAAAATACTACCCATTATTTCACCTACGCTTTCTCTTTTACTACGCACTAAGCCATTAGTGTTTTCATTGCTTCCAGCAATATCATTCACATGGTATATTTTCGGGAAGACAATGCCAAAGTAGCAGCTTCCATACCAGTGATCCGGCAATTTGAAATAAGCCTTGTTTCCACATATATAATAGATTCCGGGAAACACAGGTTCTGACCCATTTTTGAAACTCCAACCTCCAATTACCTTATAATTGTGTTCACATTGACTGGAACCAATGAAAATGTTATTATAATAACTAGTCTTCTCACGATGAAGACAGAGTTTCCCTTTCCTTTCGAAATCCAGCAACAAAGCAGGGCCACTCCCACCATCTGAGGTGCTTTCCATGTTCTCAACCCATTTAGGAGTTTCTTCTCTTTTGTCATTTGCCTTTCTTTGGAAACTCTCCCTTCTTTTCTCTGCCATGTTTAGAAACATTTTCTCTTGTTCATGTAATGAACAGGTCAAGTTGTCTCTGTGTGCGTCATTTAAATCTATGGTACCTATAGTCAGAAAGTATTCTCCCATATAACGTGTAACGTCACTTTTGGTATGTACAGGATTCAGATTTCCACGTATAGGAAGTTCAGAAAATATCACGTCAGAGTTAGAGTAATAGTACTGTAACGGTCCTCTTTTGTAAAATAAGCTTGCTAAAATACTACAGGAAATTCCATAGGTTAAAGGTAGGTGATGATAAGTCATGCCTTCAGCTACAGAAGTAGGTAGCTTCATGCAGACATAGCAATCTTCTATTCCCATAGTTTCTACATAATGCACTAACAGGTTTGCGAAAACATTTAAATGAGTCTGGTTCTTAACTCCATGGTAATGTAGTCCTTCCTCATCTGATGCTTCTAAGTCTCGTTTTGTTTGTCTGAGGGCTTTTTCACGTCTTTCTACACTTCGTGTTGTCAGTTCTTCAGTATCAGTGGTCACAGTCTGTGTAGGATCAATATTAGTATTTTTGCTTATCATATAAGGAATGAAAACTGTTAGTCCTATCCATATTATTATCACTATAGCTACACTACATATACATACTTTGCAGCATGTTTTGCAACAACTGCGTCTAGGCCTTCCATTCACACTTGAATCAGACATTTTAGCTCAGAAGAAGTTTTCAACCCCTCTTTGTAACTTTGCACAGGTAGCTTACTCTGCGCAACTTCAGGTTAGTTCGTCTTCTTCTTCCGCAGACTGATCAGCAATCGGTTCTCCGTCACTTTCGTCGGTTATATCAAGATCCTCAAAATCCTCCAGAATTAAGTATGTCCATTCGGGATCTTGGTATTTTTCGTTTAGTCTTTTTATTCGATCACTCCTTCTTTTGGAGTTTTCTCCAGTTTGCTCGGTGATACGAGGACTTTTCCTTCTTTCTGCAAGTTTCTCTTCTACTGTTTTTATTCTTAGTCTCAGTCTCTTAATATATCTTGGTTCGATATTTTTCTTTTTCTTGAGTCTTTTAGCTGGCACTGTGATTTGGCTTTCTTCTAATGCTCTTTTATTTTCATTTGTTAGTGGCACTTCTGCTTCTGTCTCTACCCTTCCTGTCTGACTAGCCCCAGGTCTTGTATCTATTTCTTCTGCCTGGTTACTAAGCTGGCCTGGTTCAGGTGAATTTTGGTTTTGGTTTTCAAGTGTCTCTGTTTCTGTGTCCTGAACACGTTCTTCTAGTTCTATCTGATTCTGTTCAAGCACTTCGATCTCTTGATTTTCTTCTGCTCGAACTTTTACACTAGTTCTAGTCTGACCCCTTTCAATTTCAGGAGTTAGTGGAGGTGTGTCGATCACTTGCTCTGTCCCTGTCTGACCTTCCTCTTCGTCCTCAGATTTGACGTGAATCTCAATGATCTGAGGGTCTTCGCCTGTGCCTATCTCGTCCTCTCTATTCCACTCTCTATCTTCGTAGGTTCGCTCTCTTGTTCTGATTGGGTCTTCAGTTAGATCGATTATGGGTATCCAATCATCTTGGCTGGTGCTCGGCTGTTCGTCATCAGCTACTTCAGGACCGACGTCTGCAGACCCCTCAGCTGGACAACCTTCAGCTCCAGGTTCTTTTTCTGGAATTACCTTTTGTGTATGGCTGGCATGGATCCACTTTGGAACACCAGCACACTTCCCCGCTGTCGTGGTCACCAGTATTATTTGGCGTTTTTCTCCCCACCTCGGTGCAAGGCAACTCGAACGAGTATGTTTCTTGATTCTAACCCAGTCACCAGGAACCAATTTGTGAACTGGAGTTGTTGGATTGGCGACGGCGTCTTCTCCAATCTGGCGAGAGATAGAACGCACTTGGTCACCTAGTTGCTTGCAGTATTCAAGTACCAAATCATCAGTAATGTTTAACAGTTTGTATCCTGGTACCCATGCTTGTCTCATCACTCTTCCCATCCGGATTTCATTCGGGCTCAGGCCTGTTTTTCGGTCTGGAATGCTTCTGAGTCCCATCAGAACAAGAGGCAAGGCATTTATCCAGTTCAAGCCAGTAGAGTCACACATCTTTGCCAACCTCGATTTTATAGTGCCATTTATTTGCTCTACCACTCCAGAAGCCTCTGGACGATATGCACAGTGCAGTTTTTGGGTGATCTGGAATGCTTTACAGAGCTGATCGATTACCTCATTCTGAAAATGTTTGCCTCTATCTGATTCAATAGTGACTGGAACCCCGAACCTAGGTATCAATTCTCGTAGTAACAATTTGGCTACGGTTATGGCGTCACTCTGTTTGGCAGGGTAGGCTTCCACCCATTTTGAAAACAGGCAGACAATGACAAGGACATATCTTTTTCCCTCACAACGAGGCATGGTGATGAAGTCAATTTGTATTCTCACAAAGGGACCCCCTGATTTCCCAATTTTTCCCAGTTCAACTACTGTTCTTTTGCCAGCGTTGAACTGTTGACATGTCAAGCACCTCTGGCAGAGCGATTCTGCTACCTTCCTGAACTTTGGATTGTACCATGTTTGTTGGAAAACCAAAACCATGGCATCCCTACCAGTGTGTGAACCTCCATGTATCAGTCTTGCCATAGGCGCAAGCAGATGTCTAGGTAACTCAGGCATACCATTTGGGCCCACAATGACACCATCCTCACTCCTTGGTCGACAACCAAGTTTCCTCCACTTTTCTTTCTCTTCCGATGGCACAGCATGCTGCCAATCACTCACTTCATCCCAGGTAGGCACTTCTTCAAACACCATAAGTTGGCAGCTGTTTCCAAGTCCTCCCAGTTTGATATTTATAGACATGCAATTTCTGACACAATGTTTTGCCACTTCATCAGCAAAATTATTTCCCAAAGATACGTGGTCAAGGCCCTTTTTATGAGCAGCACATTTGACCACTGCCAATTCTTTCGGTAATTGAATGGCCTCCAGTAAATCTTGTACAACCCTTCCATTTCGAATGGGAGTACCTGATGAAGTCAGAAATTCTCTTTGTAGCCATAATTGGCCGAAGTCATGCACAACCCCATAACAGTACTGACTGTCAGTATATACTGTTATTCTTTGGTTTTTCCCAATTTTACAAGCTCTTATCAATGCAATCAATTCGGCTACTTGTGCAGACTTCACTCCAAATAAACAGGATGCTTCTTTAATGCTGTTTAAAGTGACTACAGCATAGCCAGCACCTAGGCCCATAAGTTCGTGTCTCATACATGAGCCATCCACAAATAACTCCAAGTCTTCCACAGGCAAAGGCGTTTCTTTAATGTCTGGGCGTGGTTTAGTACTGAATTCTGTCAAGTTAATGCAGTCATGCTCGTCCTCTCCCTCGGCTTCTACAAGCATAGAGTCAGGGAGTAGGGTGGCTGGATTCAAGATATTGCACCGAGTGATGACTACATTTGCAGCACCCACGAGAATCCTCTCGTATTTAGTCAGCCGACTAGGGGTGAGGTACTGAGTCTTGGTTCGGGTTAGCAAAATTACAACTGCATGTGGAACATACACAGTTACAGGATGTCCCATTACGATAGATTCACTCTGCTCTAGACTTGTGCAAGTTGCAGCTACTGCTTTCAGACACCCAGGTAATCCAGCAGCCACTGGATCCAAAGTGGCAGAGAAATATGCCACTGGACGTCTAGTCAACCCATGCTTCTGAGTTAAGACTGACAATGCACAATTGTCTCGTGTGCGAAATCAAGAGAGAGAGAGAGGACCAGATAGCTAGTCCTTATCCCCGGGGTAATATGTTAATTAATCAAAAAGAGACTAGCTCATGTTTATATTAGGTTACAAAAAATAAGAAAAGACTCAAGTATGTTTCGTCATCGGTTGAGAACACCTGGTGAGTGTGTTCATAAAGCCCTCACCCACCAACCTAGTTGGTGGCATGCTTCATCATCGGGCCCACCCAGTGACACCTAGCGTGCCCCGGTTGTGCTTCGACGCCTGATTACAGCGGAGCTGGTATGTAGCTGAGTGTGCAGTGAGGATAGTAAAGAAAGTGATGTTTAAAACGGCTTGGCGGGGGTCCCAGTACCCGAGGGTAAGATTAAACTTTAATACCTGGGCCTCCGTCAGCAGATTACTGAGCGACAACAGAAATTACCGACGTTTGGAACATGACCCAACTAATGAGCTACGGACCACGATCCATACGTTAGTCAAAAGGGCGGCGGATGCTGAACACATTTCCAAACAGGAATCAGACTACCTTTGCCCCCAACACACTAGGATCCCATACTTCTATACAGTACCGAAGGTTCATAAGGGGATCAACCCCCCCCCCTGGCAGACCCATCGTGTCGGGCATAAACTCCCTATTGGAACCACTGTCACGTTACTGTGACTTCTTCTTGAACCCCTTAGTACAATTGACACCAACGTACATTAAAGACACCAAGCACCTCTTACAGGTTCTAAATAACAAAGAGTTTGACCCTGCCACACAACTATTGGTAGGCTTCGACGTGGAGAGTCTGTATACCAGCCTCCCACAAGATGCCACTCTCACGGTACTCCATGATATCCTTATGGCAGCCCCCTGGGATTACCACACCCCAAGAGCCTTTGTGATGGCCTGCGCCACCCTAGCGCTCAAAGAAAACTACTTTGAGTTTGACGGGACCCTCTACCTACAGACAAATGGGACGTCTATGGGCAGTGTTTTCGCCCCGAGCGTAGCGGGTTTGTACGTCCATCATTTTGAAGAGTCCTACATAGCAACAGACACAAACCCCTACATTAATCATATTTTGAGCTGGCGGAGGTACATAGATGACATTCTGGTGGTCTGGCAGGGATCCCATGCAGACCTGGACAAATTCATGACCTGGCTAAACAATAGGGACCCTTATCTTAAATTCACCAGCACGGCCAGCAACAGCCACCTCCCCTTCCTAGACCTGGACATCACTGTCAAGGATGGCACCTTAGTAACGACAACCTACTACAAACCCACTGCGAGAAATTCACTGCTTGACTTCACAAGCTTTCACCCGCGCCCACTCCGAGAGAACCTACCCTACGGACAATTCCTGCGCATACGCAGAAACTGCTCCTACATCTCGGATTACAAGAAGCAATCCGCGGAACTGGCAGGCAAGTTGGAACAACGTGGCTACCCCAAGTCCATTATTAAAAAAAAACAGAAGAGGGCGAGAAACCAGAATCGGGAAGCCCTACTTGAGACTGTCATCAAAGACCAAGAGAACCAACCCATCACCTGGGTGACGACCTATAACACAGCATCCAATGAAGTGTCAAAAATTATCAAAAAACACTGGAAAATCATCAACTCAGGACAGAGGAAATGGGAAACTCCTAGATTTGCATACAAGCGATGCAACAATCTCAAAGACCGCTTAGTCAATACTCGCCCTAAACAGCCACCCCAAGCCCCCACCAACACCATTTTGAATGCATGGGGCCTCCCCAAAGTTGCCGGACATTATCCTTGCAATGACTGCAGCGTGTGTCACCTCACCACACACACCAAAACCCTGGACCTGGAGCCTAACAAGGTGTGGACTCAACGTAGCCACACTAACTGCAACTCCCGAAACCTAATATACCTCATCACATGCACGTGTGGTCTCCGATATGTTGGAATGACCACCCGTAAAATAAAAACGAGAATAACAGAACATCGAAGCACCATAAGATGCAAAAAGAACATCAGCAGAATGACCAACCACTTCATTACCCAGTGTCACACACCCAATGACCTAACCTGGACGGTCATAGAACAGGTGCCTGAAGGCACTATGGACAATGACAAGAAACTGCTGCATGCAGAACAGCGATGGATTTATCGCCTTTCCACAGCTACCCAGGGATTAAATGATGCCATCCCGTGGAACTCCTTGACCTATCATTGACTTACCCCCATTACCACATCCCATTGAACTGTGAACTGGTTACCTGTCCCCTGGTAACACACCTCCCCCAAAGTTGAGCCTTACAGTACTGAGTATATACATGTTTTTAGATTGTCCCCCATCTTTATTTAAGGTTCCACACACCATTAGTGATTATTATATCCCATTGGCCCCACTCGCAGTGACTCCTGCTATCTTCACACTCTGAACGGGCACAGACGCTGAGGACAACCGTCCTGTGCATGCGCGTCGGAGTCACTACCGACTTGCGCATGCGCAGACCACACCCGGTCACATTATGCATGCGCGCACATCGTACTGCTAGCTCCCGTCAGGCTCTCCACGGAGGAGGACACGCCTAGACTCACGCATGCGCACAACGCGCCCTAACGATTGCGCGTACGCACTCTAACTGCGCCAATACTCTCCTCAGGCAACATGACTCGGCTATCAGAGTCTTTCTACTCTTGCCTCCAAAATCTGCAGGTGCACATGGTTATCCAATTAACCAGGGTATTTAAGAACCGGGGAAAACTGCCATTCTTCACCGGTATGCGAAGGAGGCACTACAGGTCCAAAGAAGGCTCGGTCCAGTAAAGCTGTGAGTATGGGAAACAACCACCACCACTCCTGGTAAGCGCTTTTTCTCCCTCTACAGGTCTCTCTAATCAGTGTGGTCAATTGATTGTTCCCCTTAGGGTCAAGTCCTTGCCACCTCTCAACCATGAGGTCAGACTGAGCAAAAACTAGCGTAAGAATGCTCTCTTGCGCCACTCTACACATATGCACTATGTATGTGATTACCGTCTTTTAGCCACCTCACCCTCGAGTTATTTGTGCGATCCTCACTTAATGGTACCACCAATACCATTACACCTTAGTCGCCTATAGCCTACACGAATACCGCTACAGTGACGGCAATCAGATGTGCCCAAACCTCATACATCTGAGTGACTCAACCCCTTTTTTCCTGTATGTTTTGTCTTTGTCCATACATGTTACGTGTACAGGTGGTCTTGAGAAGGGAATCCCCCCTCTCACACATAGATAAACACTTTAGGGCGTGTAGACACATACAGCCTGATTCATGTACGGGCCGTTTTGCGTGGCCCTAATAGCGAATCATAGCGACTCGCTATTGAGGAAACGCAAAACGGCATTCATGTAGGAATTGCTAAATCAATAGCGATTCCTACATGTTCTCTATTTGCGAGTAGCAATTTGCTACTCGCAAAAAAAGGAATGACTCCCCATTCATTCCTATGGGCCAAAAGGCCCATAGGAATGAATGGGGAGTATCCCTCATTTGCGAGTAGCAATTTGCTACTCGCAAATCAGATAGCGATTTGAAGGGTGCCAGGGGTGTCCAAAGGACACCCTGTAGCACCCCTAAAATGCACATTTGAACAGGTGTTGCGCACACACATGTCCAAAGGACATGTGTGTGTGCAACATGCAACTTAGAAAAATGCTTTTAAAAGCATTTTTCTGAGTTTTTGCTATTTACCGAGAGGTCTGACCTCTCGGTAAATAGCGGCCCAAAAGTGTAAAATCGCAAATTTTTTTTGTGTCATGAATAGCATTTGAGGAATCTCTATTAGAGATTCCTTAAATGCCATTCCTCGCAAATATGCGAATTCTTAAATAGCGATTTTTGCATTTGGGATTGTGAATACCAAATGCAAAAATCGCACTCGCAAAGGGCCAGATTCTCAGAATCTGGCCCTTTTGCGAGCGCTATTAGCTACATGAATCAGGCTGATAGTCTGTATCACACACCCACTAGTTTACTTACACTCACCCTTTTATTTTAGGTCCTGAAGAAAGCCAGCATAGACATAAGGCACTGGCTGAAACATGTTGACCCATTGGATGTGGGAGGTCGTAACCCGCCTCTAACATCCTCCAGCCTTATTTTTTAACCGCTGACGGAGGCCCAGGTATTAAAGTTTAATCTTACCCTCGGGTACTGGGACCCCCGCCAAGCCGTTTTAAACATCACTTTCTTTACTATCCTCACTGCACACTCAGCTACATACCAGCTCCGCTGTAATCAGGCGTCGAAGCACACCCGGGGCACGCTAGGTGTCACTGGGTGGGCCCGATGATGAAGCATGCCACCAACTAGGTTGGTGGGTGAGGGCTTTATGAACACACTCACCAGGTGTTCCCAACCGATGACGAAACATACTTGAGTCTTTTCTTATTTTTTGTAACCTAATATAAACATGAGCTAGTCTCTTTTTGATTAATTAACAATTGTCTTGTGTGTCACAGAATAGTGCAAACTCTTTAGAATAGTCAGGCATCCCTAAAGCAGGCGCTGTACACAGACAATCTCGTAATTTAGTGAATGCTGTTAAGCTTTCATCATCCCATTCCACTGGGCCTTTGCTCCTTTCTTTGTCATTTTTATCAAAGGCTTTGCCAGGACTGCGAATCCCACAATCCATTGCCTGCAATAACCTACCACTCCAAGCAACATTCTGACCTCTTTCTGAGTACGGGGTAACTGCATCTTTTGAATTATTCTGACTCTCTCTGAGGTGACTTTTCTGATGCCTTTTTCAATCTGGTGCCCCAGATATTTCACTGACTTTGAACAGAACTGCAATTTGTCAGGGGCCACTTTATGTCCCTTTTCACCTAGGTGATTCAGTAAAGCAATGGTGTCAATCACACAGTCTCTATGGCTTTTAGACGCCACCAAGAGGTCGTCTATATATTGCACCAAAACAGACCTTCCGGGTAATACTAAAGATTCAAGGCATTTTTTCAGGATCTGATTAAAGATAGAGGGGCTTTCTGTGTACCCCTGGGGGACACGATTCCAAACATACACATGACTGTTGAAAGCAAATGAGAAAAGAAATTTGCTGTCTGGATGCAATTGGATCGAAAAGAATGCATGACATAGGTCTATCACAGTGAACCACTCAGCATCCCAGGGAATCTGATACAGGATCACCGCGGGGTTCGGGACAATAGGACAGCAGGGAACCACAATTTTGTTTACCTTTCTCAGGTCCTGCACTACTCTGTACTTGCCACTAGGTTTCTTGATTCCAATTATGGGTGAGTTACACGGACTACTCATTACTTCCTGTATGATGTTGGCCTCTAGCAATTTCTGTATTTCGATGGCAACTCCTGCTCTCACTTCTGCACTCATTTTGTAAGGCTTGGTATTGGGGTAAACTGCATTTTCTTTCATGGATATTTGTATGGGGTCTACATTTGCCATTAATCCTACATCCTTTCCCGTAAAGTCCCATACTTCTGGTTTCACTGTCTTTTGGAGTTCTTCGGGTAAGTCTTGTATAGTCATTCGTTTAATTTCTGAGTCAGGTCTGGTTAACATTAATTTGTATATGCCATCTTCGTCTGGGGTTTGGATTTCGACGCCTTTTGGTGAGCAAAAGATGGTACAATTCATTTTGCACAACAAATCACGTCCCAGTAAGTTTACTGGACTGGTGTCACAAACGACAAATCTATGCATTTCTTTAAAGTTCCCTTTTGTGATCTCCATGGGCTCAGTAACTGGGATACTAATCAATTGATTAGACACACCCACTACCTGGATTGCTTCTCCCGAGAGGGGTAGGTTTGGAACGTCCGCTGTTCTCACAGTAGAACGGGTAGCACCAGTGTCCAATAGAAAGGTGACATCATTTCCATCAACCTTTCCTTCAATGTATGGCCCTGACTGGTCTACCGGCAAGGAGGCGCCAAGTACACACTCCTCGTCCTCCCCTCTCAGGCCCCGTCAGTACTGGTCATCACAAAGAAAAGTGTCATTCAACAAGAACTGCGAAGTTGCTGCATTTCTATTCTCATTTCCTCCCCAGATTTCTATGTCGTCACCCTGCGGTGATTTCCCTTTATAATTCTGTCTTGGCGCTCGGGGCAATTGACTTGCTTTTACCTGTTGCTGGGTCTTTCTTGGTTTTTCATTCTGCGTCTGTGGAATTAAATCAGGGATTTGGGTATTATCATTCTGCAAATATGGACACTCGTCTCTCCAGTGCCCGATTTCTCCGCACTGGTGGCAGGGAAATTTCTTTTTAGCTTCCTCTCTGCTCATTTTTACTTTGGGCTTCCCTCCACCCCCAGAACCTTGATTTTGGGTATTTTTATTTATTTTGTTTAATTGCTTTTCCTGTTGTTCTGCTAGTTTTACTTGTGCCCACATCACCTTCTCCTTCAAAGCCTTACGCTTTTCTGCCATCTTATCCTCACAGTACTTGGCGTACCGTAGGACCTCATCCATTTTCTTAGACTGCCAACAAATTTTATTATCTTTGATCCACTGGCAAATTTCGGGTCTTAAACCGTTTACAAACCTGTAAATGAAGTGGGTCATGTCCTTCATCTCGATGTTATCTATACCACTGTGTGTTTTAAACACCTGTAACAGTCTTTCATAAAAGGAGTGTACAGTCTCATCCCTTTCCTGCGTGGTCCTATCTATCTTGGTCCAATCAGTTTCCTTTGCAGGCACCTTTTGCTTCAGATGTTGAATTACCTGATCATATTTTTTCATCACTTCCTTAGAGGGTTCTCCTGTTTTAGAGTCCCTCGGGTATTCCTCACTAGGCCAAGCTATGGCTATTTTACACTCGGTCCATAAATCTACAGGGACCACAATGTCAAAGAACCCATCCAGGTCCTTCCATAAGCATTTCTGCACCTTTACAAATCTTTCCACTTGCCTGTACCAATCCACAGGCTTCTCTCGTAATCTTGGGAAATCATTTGTAAAGGACACAATATCCTGTCTGGACCATGGAACATGTACATATTTTCCACCTGGCACTTCTCGCATAGGGTATAACTGCTCAGGTTTGTCAGCTTCTTTTAGAACGAACTCCGGGGTCGCTTGTTTGGATCTAGCCTCGTCTTTCTTTTTGGCCCATCGGGCTTTCCATCTTTCTACATCTCCCCATTTCTGCAACACTGTCAATAGTTCTTTGACCTGTGCCTTTTTCCCTGACACATTCAGGCTTTCTAAATCTTTGTCTGAGAAATCTGCTCTGTACGGTTTCTGCAAAGGTTTTGATTTTGAAATATCTATTCCCATACTAGCTGCAGTGTCTGTCAGCTTTTCATTGAGTACTCTAGCATTCCGGGTAAGGCTCTTACAGATAAACAGCAACTCATCTCCAGAGTAGGTATTTAGTCTGTCTAATCCCACATTTCCTGCCATTAATTCTTCTATGTCTACTCTCAGTTTGTAGAGATCTAAAGGTTTTGACTGAGGAACTTGTTTCTCTAATTCTCGACTCCATCTTTCGATTTCTTCAGGAGTCACCAACGTGACACTCTTGGTACCCGAAGTTGACTCCATTTGAATCTCCCTCGAGTTGAAAGGATTATGTCTTTTCTGCATCCTTTTCCCTGTACCCCTAATGGGCAGATCCAGTAGCGAGACCTCAGATTCGCATTCACTGGTCTGGTCATCTACGATTAAGGGTTCTGGTCTTGGCTGTGCTATGACTGGGGTAATGACTGGAGTCTTCGGACTTCCCTGTCTATCCCCATACAGCGGAACCACTGGTCCAATAGTTACCGGGATTGTCAAGGCTTCAGGACTTGTATTTAACTGAGATATTTTCTGAATTATTTCGGCTCTCTGCTTAGCTAGAGCCTCTCGTTCCCTGTCTTCTAGTATCCTGTCTATGTAATTGTCATGTAATACCTGCGGGGTCAAAGTTGGGGCATAACTCGGGGGCAGTGGGATGTGTCTCACTTGGTCCTTCACCGTAGTTTGGTTTTGGGAACAAACTTCCTGTCCCTAGGGATTTCGGTTCCTCCTCAGACGGGGGTCTTGAGAACGGAAGTCCTGACGTTGATGGCCTTGCCTCACCCTCGTAGGGAGGTCTAGAGCAAAAGTCTCTTTCGCGGGTGTATCTCGCTTCTCCATAAAAGGGTGCTCTTTGACAGTTATCTCTAGCCCCTAGGGGTCCTAGACCCTCATTATACTGAGGTATTTGATAACCCTCTCCTACACTTACTGATCTGGCCTCTTCCCGGGGAGGAGGTCTCCGAGAATTATCCCCTTCACTAGAGGGTCGGCGTCCTTCATTATAAGGAGGCGGACTTCTATTAAACATGTCATCTAACAATTCATCATCTGACTCCCCGATGGGCACCCAATGTTTGCATTTTTCTGTTTTCTTTTCCCCCCCAGGAGGACCACCCATCGACATCATTGGAAACAGTCCTTCTACAATCATATTCTGTCTCCATTGTTTCATCTTTTTGTCTCGGGTCTCTTGTTTCAATTTTGGATAGAACTTTGTCAACTCTTTATCCATGCGGGGTTTGTCTCTTTCGAAAGCTTCGATTTCCCATTCCTCTAGTGCTTCGTACTGCGTCAATCTAGGTCTGGGATGTAAATCATTCATTCGGGTTCTCAAATTAAATAAAATCCTGCCATTGAATGTACCCTCTAACGGAAAAGCCAATACTCCGTCATCTTTTGTGTATTCTGCCCAATTTTCCAACCATACACACGAGTGGTACCCTTTATCAAACATCATGAAAGATGCAGGAGTATTCGGTGGCTGAATGACAACACCTTCTCTGGTTCTAATCGGTTTGTCCTTTTTGAAATAATTCTTTACCTTATTTACAAAAGACAATTTTCTCTTATTTCCGTACATAATTCTGGTGTTATGACCTTTCCACTGATCGTTCTCAAACCCCAGGTGTCGTGGATCAGGTCTAGTATGCGGTCTATACGAGTGCCACATACGATTCCTACGAGTGACTCTGTTTACAAATCACTTCCAATCCAAGTGCGTCTTTTATTTTCGTGCAACCAATGAAATGCACGGTTTCAAATAATTTCGACCAATGGGTGCGCGGCCTTTTCGCGAGACAGTTCTCACGCTTCGGCACTCACCCCTCCTTTACAATTCCAGCTCCGCTACACACCCGCTGTGTCTACCAATCCCAGCGCGGCACGGAGTGACGTCAGAGCAGCTTCGCAACTGACTCCCTCCTTCACAAGGTAACGGAAACTTTATTTCTTTCTAAAGTGCTAGTGCTTGGTTATTTAACAACGAATACACATTCGCCACTGTACTCAAGTGTCTAGACAGGAAAGAATTTGTTTCACTGCAAGTAAACTACTTCCATTTACTTTTCACACACTACGGATAGATCTCTTCTGCCTACCCTTCACACAAGCATTAGAGAACCTACTACTTCTTTAAACTTATCCACTTCTCCGGGATATATTCTGAGTCCAAAGTTTCACCAGCGAACCCCTTTGCTATCACTCAAGCTTCCATGAACCTGCTACTTCTTCCGGTGTGACCCTCACTAGGTTATGCCACAATAGAAGTTTTGCCAATGAACCTCGTTGCTAACATTTATTCAAACATACATTCAGAAAAACCCTAGTTAGTGCTTCCAGTTCTGCCTAACCTGCACCAACTTTCCTAAAAGCCAGTGACCTCAAAGTGAAGTGGATTCTCTTCACCACTCACTATTTCAATTCCCCGGGGATTCCCAACAAACATTTAACATTAACTAACGAATGGGTTAATACATGTATCAGTACAATAATAGGAAAAACTATTTAAAACATTTCATAATTTTCAAAGCAAAACATTTCACGTGAGTGATAGGTTCACTTAAAATGTTTGCCTTTAGCAGCATAAACACAAAAAAAAAACTTTTAGCAGCATCCAACTTATCTAGCTTAACTAGTCCTACCTAACTTTAACTAGTCCCTAACCATAGCTCTGCTACCAGAAAATTACTGATAGAGATCGTGGGTCACCCAACCAACAATTTCACCATATATGTTTTCGGGCCCATAAATTTAATTCACCATATACATTAATCAGGTGACCTCACAAACCCACTACCAGTAACCCTGATTCCTTCCTATTCAGTTCTAGTGTACCCGACTTACCATCCACCGTTACGGGTACCTATGACCTCAATGGATCAGGGAGCTAGCTGTGAAAGAAGGCAGGCAAAAATACAAACCCAACTTCATATAACTTTAATATTCATAAAATGACCACGGACAACTGAAAAGTTTTAAAGGCTTTATCTAGATTTCATTTTCAGGAAGTAAACAATTCACAACCAAGAGACAATCAATGATCAAGATAACAAAGATCACATAACCATATAAGAAAAATATAAGGGCAATCATTTATGAGTTATGAGATGGAAAACATGAAAATATACTAAGTAGATTTCAGGAATGGAATTCGAAAATGGATAACTATAAAGGTCAAATTTATGCACGTACTAGGAATTTACTACTGGGAAATACTTCAGGGGCAGGGAGAGAACTTAGATAAATTCTATACACCTATAGGAAGGGGAAAGAATGGAGCATGCTAAATTATAGCTACAATTTACTTAAATTCAGAGACCACATCTATGATTAATACAGTATGGAGAGAATGTGCTCTAAAAGGTAGGGTAACATAGGAACATGCTATGGAAATAAATGCAATGGCTTTTCATATAGTAGATTGCGGTAAGCATGGAAAATTAACTTGTGCAAAGGTATGTCTTTATTAAAGCAAAGACAGAAAATAGAAGGTGCAGTATAGAGTTCTCAGCAATATATTTACCTAGAATGGTGTGAAAACCAACCCTGGCCACGGGTCTGTCAAGGCCAGGAAATACCCCACGGAAGGACAGTCATCAATGGGACAGCAGGTGCAGAATGGACACCCCAGGACAGGACAGGAAAACCAGATTAGGATCAGGACAGGACCACCAGGACACGACCAGCACCCGCAGTTTGGAAGCAACGCCTGCCCTCCATCCTCTCTGCAGCTATCAGTCAGTACCCCGATTGGGTTTGCGAACTCCTCAGCAAAGTGCTCCGCCAGCACTTAAGGTTTAGTAAAACCTTAACAGTCTATGGTCAAATTCGGACAGAGTGCTCTGCAGCGCTCTGTATTCAGTCACCTATTGAGTGCGTTGGGTCAGTGACAGGTCAGCTATTCAGACAAGTCGGACAAATTCTCTAGCTAAACCTAGGCTAGTTATACTGTTTTTGGGTCAGTGTACCACCCCCCAATGTTGCAAAGTGTCAGAATCCCCAATTTCGATTGGTCCTAAAGTAGGATAGGTTAACACACCAATCAGAACAGACTTCTGTAAGCCTAAATTTACATTCTAGGGATCCGCCTAGCAAGTTTGGGGTTCCCACGAAAAGTTTCACAGAATACAATAGAAAAATACAAATGTTACAAATGAAGAACAAATTCTGCTCCATCCTCCTGGGTCAGAGGTGGCTTTCGCAGGAGCATCTTGACTGTGGCTGCCAGCTGGCTGAGTTCCACTGCTCAAGGCTACATTTCTCCCTGGCTGCATGTTCATGCGCAGAAGGGACCTTCAAGATGGTTCTCGTTTCATTCGGACCCCCCAATTAGCGCGGTACATGAAAAGTAAGCGAAAACAAATTAAAACATAGAAATAAATGAATATACTACATATCATGATTGTGTACTTATGGTTTCTCATTATAAAAATATACTATGCGATTATAGGTTAGAGCAACACACAATAACACGAGAGCATCTGCACGAGCTTCACCACGTTAATACATAAGCAGCCATCTTGTGGCTATTACGCATGCGCATACTCTCCCACCAAAACTATAACTACGTCACGTCACGTGAGTGTGACTAACGCATGCGCAGAAGCAAATTCCAAAGCAGCAGCCATTTTAGAAACGAGAGTTAATCGTTTTAATAAAACACATAGGCAAGCGTCACTAAGATACACACACATTCAAAAATAAAGGGAATTTAGTATAACATACAAATTTTATTACTGGGTTATAACAGATTTGAGGTTCATGACTCAAGCAAGTTGCGTAATATGCGAAATCTTGCTCTATCACTGCCATTTGATGGATGACATGGCTGAGGAGGGACTGCAGATGAAGCAGCATTTTTACATAGAATTCACACAACGTAGCGCAGCAAGTAAAGTTGCTGTGCTGTCTTGTGTGAAAGGGAGAGAGCAGAACTGCATCATATCTTCAAAGAAATGGCAGAGTTCTTCTCTCTCCTTGTGCTGGTGCACTTTTTGCTTGCTTGCACCATCATAGGTGCCCTTGTGCCATAGTGCTAGGGTGCCTGAATGTTGATCAGTCTTAGACCTGAGACCCTTGAGAGGTGGTGCCCCAAACATTTTACCTTCACCCTTTCAGTTTTGCTGAATTCGTTTTTGTTGGCTTTAGGACTCTGTGCACTTCAACGCTGCTAACCAGAGCTAAAGTGCTTGTGCTCATTCCTTGAAGCATGGTTAAGTTGAATTACACCCAATTGGTGCATTTAATTTATTTATAAGTCCCTTATAAACTGGAACTACAGGTACCCAGGCCATGTAAATTAATTCTACTAGTGCGCCTGCAGCACTTATTGTGCCACCCACTTAAGTAGCCTTTTCAAACATGTGCTAGGTCTGCTATTGCAGCCTGTGTGCAGTTTTGAACTACCATTTCGACATGGAAAACCAAACTTTTTGCCAGGCTTAAACCTTACTCTTTAATACATATAAGTCACTCCTAGGGTAAGCCCTAAACGGCCTATATGGCTGGGTGCAGTTTATTTGAAAACTTGGATATGTACTTGTAAGTTTTACAGATCCTGGTAATGAAAAACTCCTAAATTTGTTTTTCTCTACTTCTCACTTATGATAACATTGAGTTACCTTTTTGCATCTAATAAGTGATGACTTTTGATTTGGAATGGGTAGAAATGTCTTGTTTGCACTCAAATGAATTGTAATTTAAAACCCTATTTAATTTTAAAGTCTGATTTTAAGTTACAATTCTGAAAAGAAGACATTTAGAAAGTTGGCCTTCTCTAGTCATATCCATTTGGTGCCAACAGCCTGTTCCTGCGTCCCAAGACTAGGTGTAGTTGGCAGGTGGCTTTTTTATGTGTATTCATCCCAGACAGTATAACAAAACACGAACTGGATGTTGGCAGATGGGCCACCCTGACTTAATGAGAGGAGCAGGGCTGTCATCTCCCACCCTTGCACTTCAAAGGATTTGCCTCAGTCCACACACAAAGAATTTCACACTAGCTTTTTGTGAACCCAGACCCAGTGGAGCCAGGGCAGGGAGGCAGGAATTTCCAGACAACTCTGCCGGGGTGGGGGGGGAGGGGTCTCCAAAATCTTCTTTCGCTTCAAAGCTGGTGTCAGGTGAAAAGAGAGGACCCTTAGACCCACTCTTTAGTACACTCCTGGACCTGTGGTCACTACTGGAGAAACACTGCTCTGCTGCTTGCGGCCTGCCCTTCTGTCTGAGAAGGAGACTGGACCTGCTCCTTTCATCGCAGGCTACCTGAGTGCCTCCATGGGCCAGTTAGCTGGCCTCCTGTTCTCAGCTACAAGGACACAACACGCTCTGGAGACCTCCCTGCAACTGCCAATCTGACTTGCTGTACGGCACCTGCCTGGACCTGCAACTAAACCTGCCTGAGCCCTGCGGACCTCTGCTAGAGTGAGTACCTGATCCCCAAGAGGTGCCTCCCAGGCCCTGGACCCTTGGTGTGGCATCAGTTGAGCTCCTCCTGAAGGAAAATGAGAACTCCTGACATGTAGGGCTGTTTGCGACCACAAACGCACCAAAGATCTTGTCACCCGCCATCCTGAAGCTCTGGAGAACCCGAATCTTCACACGTCATTAAGGGTCAACGCAAGATCTGCACTTTGCGCTACCATTTTGAAAGCCCTGGTGACGACCAACACGAAGATAGGGCAACGACCGTTCGCAACCCCCTACAAGTTATTTGCACTACAGGGACGACCGTCCGGAAGGCCCGCCCTGCTCTTTGAGCTACAGCAACAGCCATCCACAACGCCTTAGTGCTGGTATTGAGCAGGGACTTTACTTGTGTGTGAAGGGCAGCGGTGCGGAATGGAGGCACAGTGTTTGATGAGAGAAGGTTTCTTTGTTTTAAGGATAAGAAGGATCACCGTGTTTAGCATACTGCTCAGTGTAAGCTGGGTGTATTTACTGGTAGCCGCGAGTATGGAGCTTGGAGTATGACTGTTTGGGGTCTTTGTGATTGCAAGAACATTGTGGGTGTTAAGGAGACGAGTGCTTAAGGTGCGACTTGGTGGAAGGAGCAGGAACTGTATAAGAATGCTGCGGGTGTTGTAAGTTTTGGTCTCGCAGGTACTTTGTAGATTGGGAGCCTTGGGCATGTTGGGATTGGTTTGCTGGGTGGAAGGAAGGTGTTGCTCTTGAGTTAGGTCGTTTTACCATATGTTTTCCCAACATCCTTTCTTGTGGTTCTCTGCTGAGTTAAACTTATCTGTGAAATACGTGAACGCCACCCATGTTAATATTGTTCACTTTCTTGGTACTACAGCACTGCCATGTTCTATTCAGGGTTCTCTACCCCCTGCTGGTGTCAAGAATTCCCCCTACCCTGCCCAGTCTTTAGTATCTATCTCTGACTACTTTAATTTCACCGACTTCTGGGCAGAACCCTTCCTAAACTCAGAAACTTATAATCGTTATATGGTATTGACAATACAATTTTGTACAGTATGTCCCCGTACCCTGTCTGCATTATATGCGCCCAGGCAAATAAAAGGAAAATGTGTGTTTGTTGGATGCAAGGAAGGGACTTGGTATATGTGTAAGAGGCTAAAGCATTCTGGAACAGGCTACGGTCTTTGTGTGTTTTATGGGCTTCTTGGATGTAAGGCAGGAGAAGTCTCGCTGGGTGCAAGAAGTGGGATCAGATTCATGTGTAGGGGGATTTCCGTTGTTGGAGGCGAGAGGAGTGCTGCATAGGCAATGGAGCAGGGGTACTCATAGTACGGCCCGCAGGCCGCCAGCGGCCCGGCAAGCCTTCCTTGGCGTCCCGCGGACCTTGCAGACAATCGTACCTGTGCTTAAAAAAATAATGTATTGTAGAGGCTTTGTTGTATTTCATCTCTTAGCGCCCCTGCTTCTCCACTCTGACAATCACTGCTCCCCCGGTCCCCACAGAGCAGAGTGGAGATGCAAGGGCGCTCAGAGGTGAAATACGACAAAGCCTCTGCTCTCTGGGGCCGAGCGAGCGGTGATTGTCAGAGTGGAGATGCAGGGGCGCTACAACAAAGCCTCAAGAATATGTAAATGGTCTTTTAAAGACCTGCAAAGTACTTTGGTGCGGCTGTCTGTGTGTGCGCGCTGAGGAAGCTGGTATGTAACCTTTACAACGCAACTTTTACAACGCACTACCATTACAACGAAACTTTTACAACGCAAAAACCATTACAACGCATGTATTTACAACGCATGTTTTTACAACGCAGATACCTTTACAACGCATACCATTACAACGTAAGTATTGGTAAGTATATAATTATATTTAAAATGTTGTATGTTTGGGTTTTTGAGGAAAAGGGGTATTTTTAGGGTTGAGGGTCAGTTTTGGGTTTTTGGGTAAAGGGGTATTTTTAGGGTTCAGGGTCAGTTTTGGGTTTTTGGGTAAAGGGGTATTTTTAGGGTTCAGGGTCAGTTTTGGGTTTTTGGATAAAGGGGTATTTTTAGGGTTCAGGGTCAGTTTGGGGTTTTTGGGTAAAGGGGTATTTTTAGGGTTCAGGGTCAGTTTTGGGTTTTTGGGTGAATGGGTATTTTTAGGGTTCAGGGTCAGTTTGGGTTTTTGGGTAAATGGGTATTTTTAGGGTTCAGGGTCAGTTTTGGGTTTTTGGGTAAAGGGGTATTTTTAGGGTTCAGGGTCAGTTTTGGGTTTTTGGGTAAAGGGGTATTTTTAGGGTTCAGGGTCAGTTTTGGGTTTTTGGGTAAAGGGGTATTTTTAGGGTTCAGGGTCAGTTTTGGGTTTTTGGGGTACAGGGGTACAGGGTAAAAATAAAGTAAAATTAAATTAAATTAAATTAAATTAAATTAAATTAAATTAAATTAAATTAATTTACATTAATTTACATTTAAAAAATTAATATATACTTACCAATACTTACGTTGTAATAGTATGCGTTGTAAAGGTACCTGCGTTGTAAAAACATGCGTTGTAAATACATGCGTTGTAATGGTTTTTGCGTTGTAAAAATTTCGTTCTAAAGGTATGCGTTGTAAAAGTATGCGTTGTAACGTCATACATCCGAGGAAGCTGTCTGGCTGAAGGCTGACACAGACAGAGACACACACACAGTGAGATGACAGAGGGGGAGGGAGAGGGAGGGCAGGTGGAAGAGGGGGGGAGAGGGAGGGCAGGAGGGAGAGAGAGAGGGAGGGCAGGAGGGAGAGGGAGGGCAGGAGGGAGAGAGAGATGGAGAGGGAGAAGGAGGGCAGGAGGGAGAGAGAGAGAGAGGGAGAGAGATGGAGAGGGAGAGGGAGGGCAGAGGGAGGGCAGGAGGGAGAGAGAGGACAGGAGGGAGAGGGAGGGCAGGAGGGAGAGAGAGATGGAGAGGGAGAGGGAGGGCAGGAGGGAAAGGGAAGGCAGGAGGGAGAGAGAGGGCAAGAGGGAGACAGATGGCAGGAGGGAGAGGGAGGGCAGGAGGGAGATAGAGGTGGAGAGGGAGAGGGAGGGCAGGAGGGAGGGCAGGAGGGAGAGAGAGATGGAGAGGGAGGGCAGGAGGGAGAGAGAGATGGAGAGGGAGAGGGAGGGCAGGAGGAAGAGGGGGGAGAGGGAGGGCAGGAGGGAGAGAGAGATGGAGAGGGAGGGCAGGAGGGAGAGGGAGGGCAGGAGGGAGAGAGAGATGGAGAGGGAGAGGGAGGGCAGGAGGGAGAGAGAGATGGAGAGGGAGAGGGAGGGCAGAGGGAGGGCAGGAGGGAGAGAGAGGGCAGGAGGGAGAGGGAGGGCAGGAGGGAGAGAGAGATGGAGAGGGAGAGGGAGGGCAGGAGGGAGAGGGAGGGCAGGAGGGAGAGAGAGATGGAGAGGGAGAGGGAGGGCAGGAGGGAGAGAGAGATGGAGAGGGAGAGGGAGGGCAGAGGGAGGGCAGGAGGGAGAGAGAGGGCAGGAGGGAGGGCAGGAGGGAGAGAGAGATGGAGAGGGAGAGGGAGGGCAGGAGGGAGAGAGAGATGGAGAGGGAGAGGGAGGGCAGGAGGGAGAGAGAGATGGAGAGGGAGAGGGAGGGCAGGAGGGAGAGAGAGATGGAGAGGGAGAGGGAGGGCAGGAGGGAGAGGGAAGGCAGGAGGGAGGGCAGGAGGGAGAGAGAGATGGAGAGGGATGGCAGGAGGGAGAGAGACGGAGAGGGAGAGGGAGGGCAGAGGGAGGGCAGGAGGGGGAGAGAGGGCAGGAGGGAGAGGGAGGGCAGGAGGGAGAGAGAGGGCAAGAGGGAGACAGGGGGCAAGAGGGAGAGGGAGGGCAGGAGGCAGAGGGAGATGGAGAGGGAGAGGGAGGGCAGGATGGAGAGGGAGGAGGGAGCGGGAGGGCAGGAGGGAGGGAGAGGGAGGGAGGAAGGAAGGAGAGGGAGGGCAGGAGGGAGAGGGAGGGCATGAGGGAGAGAGAGATGGAGAGTGAGGGCAGGAGGGAGGGAGAGATGGAGAGGGAGGGCAGGAGGGAGAGAGAGATGGAGAGGGAGACAGAGTGCAGGAGGGAGAGGGAGGGCAGGAGGGAGAGAGAGATGGAGAGGGAGGGCAGGAGGGAGAGAGAGATGGAGAGGGAGAGGGAGGGCAGGAGGGAGAGAGAGGGCGAGAGGGAGGGCAGGAGGGAGAGAGAGATGGAGAGGGATGGCAGGAGGGAGAGAGACGGAGAGGGAGAGGGAGGGCAGAGGGAGGGCAGGAGGGGGAGAGAGGGCAGGAGGGAGAGGGAGGGCAGGAGGGAGAGAGAGGGCAAGAGGGAGACAGGGGGCAAGAGGGAGAGGGAGGGCAGGAGGCAGAGGGAGATGGAGAGGGAGAGGGAGGGCAGGATGGAGAGGGAGGAGGGAGCGGGAGGGCAGGAGGGAGGGAGAGGGAGGGAGGAAGGAAGGAGAGGGAGGGCAGGAGGGAGAGGGAGGGCATGAGGGAGAGAGAGATGGAGAGTGAGGGCAGGAGGGAGGGAGAGATGGAGAGGGAGGGCAGGAGGGAGAGAGAGGGCAGGAGGGAGAGGGAGGGCAGGAGGGAGAGAGAGATGAAGAGGGAGCGAGAGGGCAGGAGGGAGAGAGAGATGGAGAGGGAGAGAGAGGGCAGGAGGGAGAGGGAGGGCAGGAGTGAGAGAGAGGGCAGGATGGAGAGGGAGGGCAGGAGGGAGAGGGAGGGCAGTAGGGAGAGGGAGAGGGAGGGCAGGAGGGAGAGGGAGGGCAGGATGGAGAGGGAGGGCAGGAGGGAGAGGGAGGGCAGGAGGGAAAGAGAGGGCAGGAGGGAGAGAGAGGGCAGGAGGGAGAGGGCAGGAGGGAGAGGGAGGGCAGGATGGAGAGGGAGGGCAGGAGGGAGAGGGAGGGCAGGAGGGCAGGAGGGAGAGAGAGATGGAGAGGGAGAGAGAGGGCAGGAGGGAGAGGGAGGGCAGGAGGGAGAGGGAGGGAGCGGGAGGGCTGGATGGAGAGGGAGGGCAGGAGGGAGAGAGAGATGTGTGTATGCTGGGTCTGGTGGCTCAGTGGACGAAGGCATCTGCTGCAGGGACCTGTGTGCAACCTCATGGTCACAAGTTTTCTTTTTGCTTTAGCCCCGCCCCTCCCCCTCTGACCCCGCCCTCACCAGTGCAGCCCTCAGCCACAAACCACACTGTAAATTTGGCCCCCGAGAGAAAGTTTGTGAGTACCCATGCAATGGAGGGTATGTTGTGCAGAAGGAGAGTGCTTTTCTTTGCAAGTAGTGCACTTGGCGCTGCTGTACATAGTGCCCGTAGCATAGTGATTGTTAAAACTTGGGCTTGGACGTCATCTGTGATGGGGATCTGTTGTGTTGTATGCCCCTTAGTTTATATATTCGCGAATGTATTTACTTAAGTATGGCAGTGCACGTCACGCAGTTACACTACATTTGGTACGGACAATGCTCCCCATTAATCCCGTAGTGATGTTGGTGCAATATGGTACATCCAAGACCACTTGAATTATGCAACAGGAAAGGAACACATGATGTTGCAGGGTTGACTGAATTATGGAGCACAACAAGGCACATTAAGCAGCATAAGCGATGCATTTTGTGATGGTATTGCTTCATTAGCTTGTGACCGGTTTCAGCTAGAACCTACATTTGCAGCAGAAGATGCGTTTATGTGGCAAAGGAGGCAAACCTATAATTGTGCAGGAAACTGCGCTCCCGCAGAATCGTATCTTTGGTGGCCCTAGGTACCAGCCCTTTGCACCACAACGTCACTGGCATTTTGATGTTTTAAATGCTTATTTTTTTGTGTTGCCAGTGTTTGCAGCAAGCACACGCCATAGCTGCACTGCTCTAGCATAGCTGCCAAGGTTTCAGGTTGCTATGTGTGACATTTTTATCATTTCACTGCAATTATGAGTGACATTTAAATGACTATGAGTGACACTTTCTCACGATCAAAATCAGGCAACGGAGATGAGCAAACATATAAATATCAGAAATTACACCCAAGTCCAAGAAGACTTTAAAACTGCAGCAAATCACCAGAAATGGCAGGGCACTTAGATGGGAATGTGTGAGGCGATCTGCTTCCAAGCACCTCATGCCACTGACCCCCAGGAGTTCTAGCCCTCCCTGAGTTCTGGGGCGCGCCATCCGCCCTATCATTCCTTTCACACTCCTAAGAGGACACCCAGGCTGCAGGCACAGAGAGCAGGTGCAGCTCGTGCTTTTGGTGTAAATGTGCGAGGGGTTCTGCTCCTAAGCACGTCATGGCACTGACCCCTGGCATCTCCAGCCCTTCCTGAGTTGTGAGGCGCTCCCCTGCCCTATAATGCCTCTCACACTCCTAAGGGCACACCGAGGCTACAGACACACATAGAACTCATGTAGGGTCATGCTACATGTGTGAATGTGTGCGCTGCTCTGCCTCTTAAACACACCACTGCCAACCAGGAACTCTAGCCCTCCTTGGGTTCTGAGGCGCTCTCTCTGCCTTACTGTGCCTCTCACACCCCTAAGGGGACACCCAGGCTGAAGGCACAGAGAGCACATGAGAGATGAGAGGCCTAAATGTAAAATTAAGAGATGAGCTGCCTAAATTTAAAATTAAGAGTGCTGACTCGTGGACTATGCCACACACAGGCTTCTGATTTGGCAAGAAGTAGCACTACGCCACTGAGGCACACGTGTCACTGACAGCCGGCAGCATTATTAAACAAATTAGCCCCCGGCGCTCCGCTCACTGACACCAAAAATAATTATATCACTGGCGTTTCCCAAATAAAACAAGTTAGTAAATGCTCTCTGACCAGTGCTTTAAATGGGCCGATAGTCACCGGTACTGAGTACCGGCACTTCTAAATGTTCTGCCTCTGAGTACCGGAACTTTTTCTTGTCTCAAAGAGAGTACTGGTACTCATGGGGCAGCAAGCCAACTCCGTGCAATCTGGCTTGAAAAGAAAGAAGCGTGACACAGCTCATGAGTCGGTCCGTTTTCGTGAAGCACTCGAGTGTTAATATTTATCAATCTGCTAATTGAGCAACGTGCATATGTATTCAATCAGAGCAGGCAAGGCGTGGAGACAATTTCACTGTAGGTGTGCGAGAATGCCTGCTAAGAGGCACATCTCCTGACTCAAACCTAAGAGTAGGCTTCCTGCTGGCATAGCAGAGTAAGAGTATGGCAACAGGGTTCACCCAAAATGAGTCACTGGGACCTGGGTAGTGGCAGTACTGAGAGTAGGGGGTCCCATCAAAGAAGCAAACAATTAATAAACATACAAATTATTTTTACGACAGTAGACAAGAGATGAGCCTGCACTGTATTTAATCACAATGTAGGGATATATTAAATATCATGTCATTGTATAAGCATTCATAAACTATGCAGTGCCCCAAGGGAAAAGGGAAGTGATAAGGTGAGGATGGTGTGGATAGGGAATAGTGACTGTAAAAACAAACAAATGGCACAACAGCAATTCATGTGTCAAATAGAATATAGACCAACATTGGGTTCAAAGCATCACTTAATCAAAATCATACTCCACATAACACAACAATTTGTATCAAGACTGGGGTGAAGTTGACAGAAAAAGGACGGTTGTCGACGTTTCGACCCTCTAAATATCGCAGCATTTAGTTGTACCCTTGCTTCGGGGTCTTCATTAGGACAGGGCAGGGGCAGGCAACCTATTTTTTTTGTATGCTTTGTCTGTGTGCTTAAGAGTAGCGCATGTTGTGCATTATTATTTGATTTCTAAATAATTATTGTGATATATATTAAATAGGTTGCCTGCCCCTGCCCTGTCCTGATGAAGACCCCGAAGCAAGGGTATAACTAAATCCTGCGATATTTAGAGGGTCCAAACGTCGACAACCGTCCTTTTTCCGTCAACTTCACCCCAGTCTTGTTGTGTTATGTGGAGTATGATTTTGATTAAGTGATGCTTTGAACCCAATGTTGGACTATATTCTATTTGACACATGAATTGCCGTTGTGCCATTTGTTTGTTTTTACGGTCACTATTCCCTATCCACACCATCCTCACCTTATCACTTCCCTTTTCCCTTGGGGCACTGCATAGTTTATGAATGCTTATACAATGACATGATATTTAATATATCCCTACATTGTGATTAAATACAGTGCAGGCTCATCTCTTGTCTACTGTCGTAAAAATAATTTGTATGTTTATTAATTGTTTTCTTCTTTGATGGGACCCCCTACTCTCAGTACTGGCATAGCAGAGTAAGGCAGCACTTGATTAGAGCCAGATCGAGGAGATAGGTGGTGATGATGCCGCTGTAGCACAGCTATGGGGGTGGGAGATGGCGGGAGGGGGCAAGGGTCGGGGAATCAAGCTGTTGTAATGTGGACATCAGAATATGCGATCCGAAAACACATGAAATAAATACCTTGTCTGCGTGCAAGTGCTTCTATGTCCCTGTGTATGTTCTTCTTGTATGCGTGTTGTCTGCAGTGTGCATATCTGCAGA
Source organism: Lissotriton helveticus (assembly GCF_964261635.1). Lineage (NCBI taxonomy): Eukaryota > Metazoa > Chordata > Amphibia > Caudata > Salamandridae > Lissotriton > Lissotriton helveticus. The sequence continues at coordinate 1,865,755,833 of NC_136057.1, forward strand.
CCAATTACACCTCAAACAAATTAAATGTGTGCCTCTTCTGGCCCCGTCCCTTAGCACTGCCCATAGCCCCGCCCATGTAGCCCCGCCCCCTAACCCCGCCCCCTTATCCACATCTCAGGTGAGTACCTGCACTTATTGTTTTTACATTTAAAGCACTGTGTGTGACATATGTCACGAGGATGCAGGCTCTCTCCACTCCGGGACTCCAAAAAGTACTGTATAACTTACACTGCAGCCAGACAGATATTACTATAAGAATATAGAAAATGAGGGGCACCAGTTGAGACTGGTGTTCATGCTGAGCTGAATTACGCTCATTTCCATACTCCTAAGTGATGGCTTGAGTGTGGGTCACATGAGAATGGAGCAGTGCGATTTTGGGAGCCACCGAGCCTCAGGACCCCAAACAGTCATACGACAAGATCCGTACTCGCGGCTACCAATAAATACACCCAGCTTACACTGAGCAGTCTGCTAAGCACGGTGATCCTTCTTATCCTTAAAACAAAGAAACCTTCTCTCATTAAATACTGTGCCTCCATTCCGCACCGCTGCCCTTCACACACATGTAAAGTCACTGCTCAATACCAGCACTAGGGCCTTGGTAAGTTTGTAGAAGAGGAAATGTACACAAATGGGACAGTAGGACGTCAATCCGGAGACACATATAAAAAAGGTTTGATCACGCTAATAATTCTCAAAAAATGGCATGCTACCACCACCCACCACTCTATGTACTAAACCCATGACAGGGATAGTAGTCTACTGGTACCAAATGAGGACACGTGTGGTGCACACCTCCAGGTCATAGGACAAGTCCAAGACCTTCCTATATCAGAGACAGGCCTAGGCCTCTGCACGCACACTAGATTAATGTGATGCCAGGGCCAAACAAATGCCAAATTAGAGTACCAGATACATGCAGTCATTCACTCGGGGCAGAGAAACACACCCTTTAACCATGCAGGCAACATTCAGGGGCATATTACCAACCAATAGAGATAATTTTTGTCTCTAACTTGTTTAGAGACAAAAATTATCGCCGCACATCGGCGATTTTTATCGCAGATAAACCTTGCTATTAGCAAGGTTTATCGCAAATGCGATAAAAAACGGCCGCAATGCATGAATATCGCTGAAAAGTCCGCGATATTCATGCATTATCGAGCAAATGCTCTTAGCCATGTTATCCACCTCCCATTGGTTAACATGGCTAAGAACTGCTCAGGGCAGGGTTTAGCTTTTGGAGATATTCGCGCTTAGCGCGAATATCTCCAAAAGTTGGTAATAGGAGATAGCGATGTTAGCGACTGTTTCCAGTCGCTAACATCTTGGCACGCCCACTTTGCATGTCATTAGTGATAAATATCACTGACATGCAAAGCGGGGCCCAAGATGGTCGCTATCTCCTATTAGCTGTCGCTAACTGGTGTTAGCGACAGCTTGGTAATAGGGAGATAATTTTATCTCCGCTTTCTTGGCTTTTAAAGCCAAAAAAGCGGAGATAAACCCCCTTGATAATATGCCCCTCAGTTCCCATCAGAAACCTCCCCAGGATCTTTCTGGTGTCAATGCCATGTGAGGGGTCACAGGGGCATATTATCAAGGGGCTTTATCTCCACTTTTTTGGCTTTAAAAGCCAAGAAAGCGGAGATAAAATGATCTCCCTATTACCAAGCTGTCGCTAACACCAGTTAGCGACAGCTAATAGGAGATAGTGACCATCTTGGGCCCCGCTTTGCATGTCAGTGATATTTATCACTAATGACATGCAAAGTGGGCGTGCCAAGATGTTAGCGACTGAAAACAGTCGCTAACATCGCTATCTCCTATTACCAACTTTTGGAGATATTCGCGCTAAGCACGAATATCTCCAAAAGCTAACACTTGCCCAGGAGCAGTTCTTAGCCATGTTATCCAATGGGAGGTGGATAACATGGCTAAGAGCATTTGCTCGATAATGCATGAATATCGCTGACTTTTCAGCGATATTCATGCATTGCGGCCGTTTTTTATCGCATTTGCGATAAACCTTGCTAATAGCAAGGTTTATCTGCGATAAAAATCGCCGATTTGCGGCGATAATTTTTGTCTCTAAACAAGTTAGAGACAAAAATTATCTCTATTGGTTGGTAATATGCCCCACAGTTTCCTGAATTGTGATCTAAATAATGATGCAATACAGTTAAGGTGAAAAGTGGTCCTGGTGATCACTACTGATGAATCACCAGGATTACCCTTAGAACAACATTAATTTAAGAGATATTCATTATGATTTTGACTCATTCTACAAGTAAGCGTGAAAGATTGTTTAACGGATTGAGTACATGTTGTGTTCCAAGTAGGGAACCCGGAATCCAGAGTACCTCGTGTAGAAGGCTCAAAAGCATTTTATTGCTTGTTCAGTTTACTTTGGTACTTTGAGGGAATGGGGCATCCTAAAGCTAAGGTTATAGATGCCACATAAGACTCATACTTTCACAGACTCTATTTCTGTGGGACTAGATGTCCTTTTGTCAGCATCTGAAGCTGTGGGATTTTAGGATCCCAACTCCTATAGTGAAAATGAAGCATGCCTAAAACCAGCATTTCCCCGTGAAGGCTGAAGCAGCCCTATATTTAAGAGGGAGGGGGTCTGACAAACCACATGGTAATCTGAAGATTTTGTACAGAAGAGGTTATTGTGACTGCACCGAACGCACAGGTGTCAATCCTAGACTTTATCAGGCAAATATGAGTAGATTGTCATCTTATCCACAGAGTTGTATTAGACGATAAGTTGTGCTTGTCAATATGGATTTGGCTGAAATTTGCACAGTGAAGCTCTTGAGAAAGTAAAGTTTTATATATAGATAGTTCAGCTTAAAGAAATAAAATGCTCCACCCGTGATAATGGAGTGGACAGTGATTCTTAAACTGAGAGGTATGTTTACTAAGATTTTATGCCCGGTTTCCATCACAAAAGTGGCCCAAAACTATGGCAAATCTTTGTGCACCTATTTCCTTTCCAGCGTAAAATCTGTTTTACGTTGGAAAATTACTTGGAAGCAACGCATAGCGCTGCTTTGCACTACGTGGCGCCAAGGGGGCATCCCATGGGTGGTGCATGGGCGTTCCCATGCAACCACCCAAGGTTTCCTATGCTAAATCCTATTTTCTTAAAAATATAGACAAGGTATAGCGTCAGATAATAGCGCCCATTTGAGACAGGCGCTGTGAAGGAGAAATGTTTTTATTTCTCCTTTCTTTTCCAACTTTGCATGTGTGCTGCACTGGCCCACATACAACGTGAGAATAAGTTTAAAGTTAGTCTAAGCATTGTATTTTGTACTGGAAGGATATCCTTCCAGTACAAAACGTATGTTAGACTCACGGAGACACCTTTGCAGTATGGTGCAAAGATGTCTATGGTCCACAACAGTAGAGGGGAGTGCCATATTTCTGTAAATGTGGCTTTCTCCTACTCTCTCCTTCTCGCACCGTGCAGCATTTGAGTCTGCTGCACTGCACTGCATGACTAAGTAGTTAAGCTGACCCTGACTGTGTTATGGTGAAGCCAGCCAAAATTGGTACTGATAATGGCAGAGAGCAAGCACTTGTAAGTAAAAGTACAGCTTTTTTTCAGATTATAACGGTTAGACCTGGCACCATTGGCTTGCAGCACTGGTTGTGCCACCCACAAGACCCTTATAAGGTAGGAAATGCCCTGGTGTGTGTGGCATGTCCTAATAGTGAATTACAGCCCTTTTCGTTTTCCACTATTGCAAGGCTACCTGTTCTCCATAGGCCAGAATGGGCAGTTAGATTATTAAATTCTTATAATCTTACTAGCTCAGGGAACATGGTAGACATTCGAGTTTAGTATGCCTGAACTCAGAATGATAAAATACATATTTTAGTGAAGTTGGTTTTAACATTCTTTGTTTGAAAATACCACTTTTAGAAAGTAGGTATTTTCTTGTCTAACTGTCCAAAGCCTGCCTCTGCTAGGTTGTGTATTCCTTGTCTGGAGTTTGAGTGACAGGGCTGGGCTGGGGGATTCCAGGAGGGAGAATGAGTCAGCCCAGTGGTGAATAGAGAGATCTGCATCTAGATGGATGGGAGGAGCTGCACCTGGGACCTGAATAGGACTGTGCCTGCCTTCCACAATGCTGTCTCTACCTCCTGTGGTGCGGCTGATGTCTCTGCCCTGCACAGTGAATGAAGAGAAGGAATCTTGTCAACAAAGTGCTCCAGGGCTGTGCTTTCTCTCCACAATGCTGGCTTCACCTTCTGTGGGGCGTCTGATGTTTCTACCCTGCACTGTGAAAGGAAAGAAGCAGATTGTAAACAGAGTGATTCACAACTGGTTTTGACTGGGCAAAGGCCTTTCTGCCTTCAGAGGACAAATGTTTTTGGGGTATAAATATTGGGACCCTGATCCCAACAAAATTAGATCACTTTTGGTATACAAGAAGAAACCTTTGCTGAGGAGAGGAACCTGAAGAAACTGAGGAGAGACTATCCCTAAGCTGAAGTGCTGCTTGGGGGATTGGCCTGCAGTGGTTGCCTGACTGCCAAAGAAAGGAGAAAGAACTTTGTGTGCTTTACTTTCAACTTGTGAAGGATCTCCAAAGGCTTGGAACAGAGCTTGCCTCCTGCTGAAGTCTCGGGGACAACAGACTTCACCCATCAGCTCCCCAAGAGTCTTCCTGAAGTGCCTGCAGCGGTGCTGGACTTTTTTGAGGACTTGTGTGTCGCAAGGAGCTGAAAGCGCGACTCAAGAACACGAAGCGTGTTGCCGAGCTGCCGCTTCACATCACGAGGGACCGCGCATCGCCGTTGAAGAGGATCGACGTTGCAGCAGACGCCGCCGCATCACCGGGAAGCGTGTCGCAGGAGTAGAGGATCGACGTCGCATCAGACGCCGCCGCATCTCCGAGAAGCGTGTCGCAGGGCCTGTCGCGGCTCATCGCAGGAAAAGTGGATTGATGTCACAGAAGACGCCGCCGCATCTCGGAGAAGAGTGTCGCATGGCCTGTCGAGGCTCGCATCGTTGTGGAAGCAACTCGCATCGCCAGGAGAGAGGATCGACGTCGCAGCAGACACCGCCACATCACTGGGAAGCGTATTGCTGGGCCTGTCGCGGCTCGCATCGAGGACAGCATCTCGCATCGCCAGAGAAGAGGATCGACGCCGCAGCAGATGCCGCCGCATCACCGGGATGCGTGTCGCATCAAGGAGAGAGCGTCATCTTTATTTCTTTCGCACCGGAACTTTGGCGCATTTCCATCGCTGCAACATTGCTTGTTGTGGAAGCGCAACGCATCGTAAGGTACATTGACGCAAAGTGTTGCATCTTAAGAACTGAACTGAACTAAGCTAACCCTACCATTTTTAGGTATACTATTGTGGATTTTTGTCGTTTGTGGTCTTGTGTATATAAAGAATACTTCGTTTTAATATACAACTGTGTGGTGTCCATCTGTGGTGTTGTCACTGGGTTACTGTATGTGGTCACAAATGCTTTACACACTGCCTCTGAATTAAGCCTGTCTGCTCGTGCCAAGCTACCAAGGGGGTGAGCAGGAGTTAGTTTAGGAGTGTAAAAAGCATTTCTTTTTAGCTGCTTTTTATCCCCAGCGCTGGCAAAGCAAAGAGGGGAAGCTTTAATGAGGTATACAGAACTCGTGCTTGCAACGCATGGGAACAGCATTCGTGAATGCCTCTGTTTACGTGTTGGCATTCTGAAGCCGGGCTGTCCCATATATATATATATATATATATATACACATATATATTTTAATGCCCCTTTACAATTTGAATCACAGAGGCGATTTCAATCAAATCTCAATAATCATGAGACTGATCTTGAAATAAACCCCAGATTGAAAACAGTTATGTGTTTTATTTACCAATTGATCCTTCTTTATGTGGTGTTCTGTAGCGCTGCTTGTGTATAGAAGTGAAGCCTTTCATAGAGCGATGTTTACGTCGTATGCGTTCATGGCATGATTTAAATATACGTTTTACATACATATATATATGAATTCAGCAAAACGTCCTTCACTGGAGGAGCAACAAACAGCTGGTGCCGGCGGCGAGGTAAGGACAGCCTCGCAGTAATTTGTCACAGCAAAGATTGAACAAATACGCCGCACTCTTCTTGGGTGATTAAACACGGTTTACTGACCTGTTGTTCTTCCTTTCACCTACACGTTTCGAACTATGCAGTTCCTGATCACATATATATTTTAATGCCCCTTTAGAATTTGAATCACAGAGGCGATTTCAATCAAATCTCAATAATCATGAGACTGATATAGAAATAAACTCCAGATTGAAAACAGTTATGTGTTTTCTTTACCAATTGATCCTTCTTTATCTGGTGTTCTGTAGCGCTGCTTGTATATAGAAGTGAAGCCTTTCAGATGATAGAGCGATGTTTGCGTCGTATGGGTTCTTGTTATATGTCAAATGAGAAGACTGTAAATTAAGCGCGTCATTTAAAGTCGTTGCCCGATCTGCGTTGAGGTAGGACAGCACAAATAGAACAGCTTCAACCCACGCACAGTAAGAGTCAGTTTACGTAGATTTTCTCTCGCATAGTAAGAGACATTTTATGTAAATTTTCTTCTGTTAACCAAGTAAGGGTAACCCTGCAGCGGCAGGGCTTTCAAAAATTGAGTGAAACTCTTTAATGTTCCTCTCCACGGAAATCTTTAGTAAAAGGCGAAAGATTTATTCGGTTTGAAGAGAAACCAGAGTATGAGTAGGTCACAGCCTCACCATGGGCCCCAGAAACAGCTATCCACAGAATGTCAGGGTGATTTACTCTACTAAATCCATCATTGATACCCCTTCAAAATATAACCAACTCGTGAGAAACCTTGTAATCCGATACATTGTCAAAACACTTTTTGAGACAATCGAAACAAAAGCGGGACAAACTGGTGACACGGCATTATGGGTATGCAAATTTCGTCGTCGGTCACGTGACAGGAAAGGCTGCAACACTCGAGTCTCCCAGCTCAAGCCTTCGCGTCGCTCGTTTTACGCTTCTCATTCTGAGCAGTGCAGCGTTGGGAGCCTCGCGCAGGCTTGTGTGAGGTGTGATTACAGGAACATTGTGGGTGTTAAGGAGGCGAGTGCTTAAGGTGCAACCTGGTGAAAGGAGCAGGAACTGTATAAGAATGCTGCGGGTGTTGTAAGTTTTGGTCTCGCAGGTGCTTTGTAGATTGGGAGCCTTGAGCATGTTGGGATTGGTTTGCTGGGTGGAAGGAAGGTGTTGCTCTTGAGATAGGTAGTTTTAGCATATGTTTTCCCAACATCCTTTCTTTTGCGGTTCTCCGCCGACTTAAGCTTATCTGTGAAATACGTGAACGCCACCCATGTTAATATTGTTCACTTTCTTGGTACTCCAGCACTGCCATGTTCTATTTAGGGTTCTCTATCCCCTGCTGGTGTCAATAATTCCCCCTACCCTGCCCAGTCTTTAGTATCTATCTCTGATTACTTTAATTTCACCGACTTCTGGGCAGAACCCTTCCTAAACTCAGAAACTTATAATCTCTAAATGCTATTGACAATACAATTTTGTACAGTATGTCCCCATACCCAGTCTGCATTATATGCGCCCAGGCAAATAAAAGGAGAACGTATGTTTGTTGGATGCAAGGAAGGGACTTGGTATATGTGTAAGAGGCTAAAGCATTCTGGAACAGGCTACGGTCTTTGTGTGTTTTATGGGCTTCTTGGATGTAAGGCAGGAGAAGTCTCGCTGGCTGCAAGAAGTGGGACCAGATTCATGTGTAGGGGGATTTCCGTTGTTGGAGGCGAGAGGAGTGCTGCATAGGCAATGGAGGTTATGTTGTGCAGAAGGAGAGTGCTTTTCTTTGCAAGTAGTGCACGTGGGGCTGCTGTACATAGTGCCCGTAGCATAGTAAATGTTAAAACTTGGGCTTGGACGTCATCTGTGATGGGGATCTGTTGTGTTGTATGCCCCTTAGTTTATATATTCGCAAATGTATTTACTTAAGTATGGCAGTGCACGTCACGCAGTTACACTACATTTGGTACGGACAATGCTCCCCATTAATCCCGTAGTGATGTTGGTGCAATATGGTACATCCAAGACCACTTGAATTATGCAACAGGAAAGGAACACATGATGTTGCAGGGTTGACTGAATTATGGAGCACAACAAGGCACATTAAGCAGCATAAGCGATGCATTTTGTGATGGTATTGCTTCATTAGCTTGTGACCGGTTTCAGCTAGAACCTACATTTGCAGCAGAAGATGCGTTTATGTGGCAAAGGAGGCAAACCTATAATTGTGCAGGAAACTGCGCTCCCGCAGAATCGTATCTTTGGTGGCCCTAGGTACCAGCCCTTTGCACCACAACGTCACTGGCATTTTGATGTTTTAAATGCTTATTTTTTTGTGTTGCCAGTGTTTGCAGCAAGCACACGCCATAGCTGCACTGCTCTAGCATAGCTGCCAAGGTTTCAGGTTGCTATGTGTGACATTTTTATCATTTCACTGCAATTATGAGTGACATTTAAATGACTATGAGTGACACTTTCTCACGATCAAAATCAGGCAACGGAGATGAGCAAACATATAAATATCAGAAATTACACCCAAGTCCAAGAAGACTTTAAAACTGCAGCAAAGCACCAGAAATGGCAGGACACTTAGGGGCAGATTTATGTTAACTGGCGCATCAACAGGGATGCGCCAGTTAATGTGCGCCACAGTGCGCCACAGCTCCGCCACCCATGGTGCGCCGCATTTACAAGGCGGCGCACCATGGGGCAAAAACGGCACAGATGCGTGACGCATCTGTGCCGTAAATGCGGCGCATTGCTGGAGTTGCGTCGCAAGCGCGACGCAGCTCCAGCAAGGCTCGGGGGTGCCCTATCTGACCAATGCTGCATCAAGACCTACGCCTGCTTCAAGCAGGCGCAGGCTTTTGACGCAGCATTGGCCTGAAAGTGACTGAGTGAAATCTTATAGATTTCACTCAGCCACTTTTGCGAGGCGCACCTGCCCCGGAACGCCCACCCTGCGCCGGAACACCCACAAGCGGCGCAGGGCTTTACAACGTGACGCATCTGCCTAGATGCGTCACGTTGTAAATCGTTCGTAGGGATGCGCCACGTTTACGCCGCCTTGCGTGACGCAACAGCGGCATAAACGTGGCGCAGGGGCCTCATAAATCTGCCCCTTAGATGGGAATGTGTGAGGCGATCTGCTTCCAAGCACCTCATGCCACTGACCCCCAGGAGTTCTAGCCCTCCCTGAGTTCTGGGGCGCGCCATCCGCCCTATCATTCCTTTCACACTCCTAAGAGGACACCCAGGCTGCAGGCACAGAGAGCAGGTGCAGCTCGTGCTTTTGGTGTAAATGTGCGAGGGGTTCTGCTTCTAAGCACGTCATGGCACTGACCCCTGGCATCTCCAGCCCTTCCTGAGTTGTGAGGCGCTCCCCTGCCCTATAATGCCTCTCACACTCCTAAGGGCACACCGAGGCTACAGACACACATAGAACTCATGTAGGGTCATGCTACATGTGTGAATGTGTGTGCTGCTCTGCCTCTTAAACACACCACTGCCAACCAGGAACTCTAGCCCTCCTTGGGTTCTGAGGCGCTCTCTCTGCCTTACTGTGCCTCTCACACCCCTAAGGGGACACCCAGGCTGAAGGCACAGAGAGCACATGAAAGATGAGAGGCCTAAATGTAAAATTAAGAGATGAGCTGCCTAAATTTAAAATTAAGAGTGCTGACTCGTGGACTATGCCACACACAGGCTTCTGATTTGGCAAGAAGTAGCACTACGCCACTGAGGCACACGTGTCACTGACAGCCGGCAGCATTATTAAACAAATTAGCCCCCGGCGCTCCGCTCACTGACACCAAAAATAATTATATCACTGGCGTTTCCCAAATAAAACAAGTTAGTAAATGCTCTCTGACCAGTGCTTTAAATGGGCCGATAGTCACCGGTACTGAGTACCGGCACTTCTAAATGTTCTACCTCTGAGTACCGGAACTTTTTCTTGTCTCAAAGAAAGTACTGGTACTCATGGGGCAGCAAGCCAACTCCGTGCAATCTGGCTTGAAAAGAAAGAAGCGTGACACAGCTCATGAGTCGGTCCGTTTTCGTGAAGCACTCGAGTGTTAATATTTATCAATCTGCTAATTGAGCAACGTGCATATGTATTCAATCAGAGCAGGCAAGGCGTGGAGACAATTTTCACTGTAGGTGTGCGAGAATGCCTGCTAAGAGGCACATCTCCTGACTCAAACCTAAGAGTAGGCTTCCTGCTGGCATAGCAGAGTAAGAGTATGGCAACAGGGTTCACCCAAAATGAGTTACTGGGACCTGGGTAGTGGCAGTACTGAGAGTAGGGGGTCCCATCAAAGAAGCAAACAATTAATAAACATACAAATTATTTTTACGACAGTAGACAAGAGATGAGCCTGCACTGTATTTAATCACAATGTAGGGATATATTAAATATCATGTCATTGTATAAGCATTCATAAACTATGCAGTGCCCCAAGGGAAAAGGGAAGTGATAAGGTGAGGATGGTGTGGATAGGGAATAGTGACTGTAAAAACAAACAAATGGCACAACGGCAATTCATGTGTCAAATAGAATATAGACCAACATTGGGTTCAAAGCATCACTTAATCAAAATCATACTCCACATAACACAACAATGTGTATCAAGACTGGGGTGAAGTTGACGGAAAAAGGACGGTTGTCGACGTTTCGACCCTCTAAATATCGCAGGATTTAGTTGTACCCTTGCTTCGGGGTCTTCATCAGGACAGGGCAGGGGCAGGCAACCTATTTTTTTGCATGCTTTGTCTGTGTGCTTAAGAGTAGCGCATGTTGTGCATTATTATTTGATTTCTAAATAATTATTGTGATATATATTAAATAGGTTGCCTGGTACCAAATGAGGACACGTGTGGTGCACACCTCCAGGTCATAGGACAAGTCCAAGACCTTCCTATATCAGAGACAGGCCTAGGCCTCTGCACGCACACTAGATTAATGTGATGCCAGGGCCAAACAAATGCCAAATTAGAGTACCAGATACGTGCAGTCATTCACTCGGGGCAGAGAAACACACCCTTTAACCATGCAGGCAACATTCAGTTCCCATCAGAAACCTCCCCAGGATCTTTCTGGTGTCAATGCCATGTGAGGGGCCACAGTTTCCTGAATTGTGATCTAAATAATGATGCAATACAGTTAAGGTGAAAAGTGGTCCTGGTGATCACTACTGATGAATCACCAGGATCCCCCTTAGAACAACATTAATTGAAGAGATATTCATTATGATTTTGACTCATTCTACAAGTAAGCGTGAAAGATTGTTTAACGGATTGAGTACATGTTGTGTTCCAAGTAGGGAACCCGGAATCCAGAGTACCTCGTGTAGAAGGCTCAAAAGCATTTTATTGCTTGTTCAGTTTACTTTGGTACTTTGAGGGAATGGGGCATCCTAAAGCTAAGGTTATAGATGCCACATAAGACTCATACTTTCACAGACTCTATTTCTGTGGGACTAGATGTCCTTTTGTCAGCATCTGAAGCTGTGGGATTTTAGGATCCCAACTCCTATTGTGAAAATGAAGCATGCCTAAAACCAGCATTTCCCCGTGAAGGCTGAAGCAGCCCTATATTTAAGAGGGAGGGGGTCTGACAAACCACATGGTAATCTGAAGATTTTGTACAGAAGAGGTTATTGTCACTGCACCGAACGCACAGGTGTCAATCCTAGACTTTATCAGGCAAATATGAGTAGATTGTCATCTTATCCACAGAGTTGTATTAGACGATAAGTTGTGCTTGTCAATATGGATTTGGCTGAAATTTGCACAGTGAAGCTCTTGAGAAAGTAAAGTTTTATATATAGATAGTTCAGCTTAAAGAAATAAAATGCTCCACCCGTGATAATGGAGTGGACAGTGATTCTTAAACTGAGAGGTATGTTTACTAAGATTTTATGCCCTGTTTACATCACAAAAGTGGCCCAAAACTATGGTATATCTTTGTGCACCTATTTCCTTTCCAGGGTAAAATCTGTTTTACGTTGGAAAATTACTTGGAAGCACCGCAAAGCAGCGCATAGCGCTGCTTTGCATTACGTGGTGCCAAGGGGGCATCCCATGGGTGGTGCATGGGCGTTCCCATGCAACCACCCAAGGTTTTCTATGCTAAATCCTATTTTCTTAAAAATATAGACAAGGTATAGCGTCAGATAATAGCGCCCATTTGAGACAGGCGCTGTGAAGGAGAAATGCTTTTATTTCTCCTTTCTTTTCCAACTTTGCATGTGTGCTGCACTGGCCCACATACAACGTGAGAAAAGGTTTAAAGTTAGTCTAAGCATTGTATTTTGTACTGGAAGGATATCCTTCCAGTACAAAACGTATGTTAGACTCACGGAGACACCTTTGCAGTATGGTGCAAAGATGTCTATGGTCCACAACAGTAGAGGGGAGTGCCATATTTCTGTAAATGTGGCTTTCTCCTACTCTCTCCTTCTCGCACCGTGCAGCATTTGAGTCTGCTGCACTGCACTGCATGACTAAGTAGTTAAGCTGACCCTGACTGTGTTATGGTGAAGCCAGCCAAAATTGGTACTGATAATGGCAGAGAGCAAGCACTTGTAAGTAAAAGTACAGCTTTTTTTCAGATTATAACGTTTAGACCTGGCACCATTGGCTTGCAGCACTGGTTGTGCCACCCACAAGACCCTTATAAGGTAGGACATGCCTTGGTGTGTGTGGCATGTCCTAATAGTGAATTACAGCCCTTTTCGTTTTCCACTATTGCAAGGCTACCTGTTCTCCATAGGCCAGAATGGGCAGTTAGGTTATTAAATTCTTATAATCTTACTAGCTCACGGAACATGGTAGACATTCGAGTTTAGTATGCCTGAACTCAGAATGATAAAATACATATTTTAGTGAAGTTGGTTTTAACATTCTTTGTTTGAAAATACCACTTTTAGAAAGTAGGTATTTTCTTGTCTAACTGTCCAAAGCCTGCCTCTGCTAGGTTGTGTATTCCTTGTCTGGAGTTTGAGTGACAGGGCTGGGGGATTCCAGGAGGGAGAATGAGTCAGCCCAGTGGTGAATAGAGAGATCTGCATCTAGATGGATGGGAGGAGCTGCACCTGGGACCTGAATAGGACTGTGCCTGCCTTCCACAATGCTGGCTCCACCTCCTGTGGTGCGGCTGATGTCTCTTCCCTGCACAGTGAATGAAGAGAAGGAATCTTGTCAACAAAGTGCTCCAGGGCTGTGCTTTCCCTCCACAATGCTGGCTTCACCTTCTGTGGGGCGTCTGATGTTTCTGCCCTGCACTGTGAAAGGAAAGAAGGAGACTTGTAAACAGAGTGCTTCACAACTGGTTTTGACTGGGCAAAGGCCTTTCTGCCTTCAGAGGACAAATGTTTTTGGGGTATAAATATTGGGACCCTGATCCCAAGAAATTAGATCACTATTGGTCTACAAGAAGAAACCTTTGCTGAGGAGAGGAACCTGAAGAAACTGAGGAGAGACTATCCCTAAGCTGAAATGCTGCTTGGGGGATTGGCCTGCAGTGGTTGTCTGACTGCCAAAGAAAGGAGAAAGAACTTTGTGTGCTTTACTTTCAACTTGTGAAGGATCTCCAAAGGCTTGGAACAGAGCTTGCCTCCTGCTGAAGTCTCGGGGACAACAGACTTCACCCATCAGCCCCCCAAGAGTCTTCCTGAAGTGCCTGCAGCGGTGCTGGAATTTTTTGAGGACTTGTGTGTCGCAAGGAGCTGAAAGCGCGACTCAAGAACACGAAGCGTGTTGCCGAGCTGCCGCTTCACATCACGAGGGACCGCGCATCGCCGTTGAAGAGGATCGACGTTGCAGCAGACGCCGCCGCATCACCGGGAAGCGTGTCGCAGGAGTAGAGGATCGACGTCGCATCAGACGCCGCCGCATCTCCGAGAAGCGTGTCGCAGGGCCTGTCGCGGCTCATCGCAGGAAAAGTGGATTGATGTCACAAAAGACGCCGCCGCATCTCGGAGAAGAGTGTCGCATGGCCTGTCGAGGCTCGCATCGTTGTGGATATTTACAACAAGGGGTGGTGAGGGAGAGTCTCTGAATTAAGCAGAATACTCTCACCCAGTCAAGAGATCAGGGCTAGATCCAACACCGTTTTTTAGCTCAATGCACCATCCCAGTTTCAGAACCTGGCTGTATGCAAATTAGTCTGTTCCTGTCCCAGTGCATGATGGGAACAGGGCAAACCAAACTACAAAAGCCAATTCTTACACTGGGAAGGAAACAAGCTTCCGGGGACTGGTTTCTGGCATTACAGCCGTCTTCGGCCCGGCTTGCTTGAATCCTGATGGTGCAATGAGCAAGGGACTCATGTCTGAGTATACCATTCCACGCTTAGGGTGGACAAAAATATTTACAACAAGGGGTGGTGAGGGACAGAGTCTCTGAATTAAGCAGAATACTCTCACCCAGTCAAGAGATCAGGGCTAGATCCAACACCGTTTTTTAGCTCAATGCACCATCCCAGTTTCAGAACCTGGCTGTATGCAAATTAGTCTGTTCCTGTCCCAGTGCATGATGGGAACAGGGCAAACCAAACTACAAAAGCCAATTCTTACACTGGGAAGGAAACAAGCTTCCGGGGACCGGTTTCTGGCATTACAGCCGTCTTCGGCCTGGCTTGCTTGAATCCTGAAGGTGCAATGAGCAAGGGACTCATGTCTGAGTATACCCTTCCACGCTTAGGGTGGACAAAAATATTTACAACAAGGGGTGGTGAGGGACAGAGTCTCTGAATTAAGCAGAATACTCTCACCCAGTCAAGAGATCAGGGCTAGATCCAACACCGTTTTTTAGCTCAATGCACCATCCCAGTTTCAGAACCTGGCTGTATGCAAATTAGTCTGTTCCTGTCCCAGTGCATGATGGGAACAGGGCAAACCAAACTACAAAAGCCAATTCTTACACTGGGAAGGAAACAAGCTTCCGGGGACCGGTTTCTGGCATTACAGCCGTCTTCGGCCCGGCTTGCTTGAATCCTGATGGTGCAATGAGCAAGGGACTCATGTCTGAGTATACCCTTCCACGCTTAGGGTGGACAAAAATATTTACAACAAGGGGTGGTGAGGGACAGAGTCTCTGAATTAAGCAGAATACTCTCACCCAGTCAAGAGATCAGGGCTAGATCCAACACCGTTTTTTAGCTCAATGCACCATCCCATTTTCAGAACCTGGCTGTATGCAAATTAGTCTGTTCCTGTCCCAGTGCATGATGGGAACAGGGCAAACCAAACTACAAAAGCCAATTCTTACACTGGGAAGGAAACAAGCTTCCGGGGACCGGTTTCTGGCATTACAGCCGTCTTCGGCCCGGCTTGCTTGAATCCTGATGGTGCAATGAGCAAGGGACTCATGTCTGAGTATACCCTTCCACGCTTAGGGTGGACAAAAATATTTACAACAAGGGGTGGTGAGGGACAGAGTCTCTGAATTAAGCAGAATACTCTCACCCAGTCAAGAGATCAGGGCTAGATCCAACACCGTTTTTTAGCTCAATGCACCATCCCAGTTTCAGAACCTGGCTGTATGCAAATTCGTCTGTTCCTGTCCCAGTGCATGATGGGAACAGGGCAAACCAAACTACAAAAGCCAATTCTTACACTGGGAAGGAAACAAGCTTCCGGGGACCGGTTTCTGGCATTACAGCCGTCTTCGGCCCGGCTTGCTTGAATCCTGATGGTGCAATGAGCAAGGGACTCATGTCTGAATATACCCTTCCACGCTTAGGGTGGACAAAAATATTTACAACAAGGGGTGGTGAGGGACAGAGTCTCTGAATTAAGCAGAATACTCTCACCCAGTCAAGAGATCAGGGCTAGATCCAACACCGTTTTTTAGCTCAATGCACCATCCCAGTTTCAGAACCTGGCTGTATGCAAATTAGTCTGTTCCTGTCCCAGTGCATGATGGGAACAGGGCAAACCAAACTACAAAAGCCAATTCTTACACTGGGAAGGAAACAAGCTTCCGGGGACTGGTTTCTGGCATTACAGCCGTCTTCCGCCCGGCTTGCTTGAATCCTGATGGTGCAATGAGCAAGGGACTCATGTCTGAGTATACCATTCCACGCTTAGGGTGGACAAAAATATTTACAACAAGGGGTGGTGAGGGACAGAGTCTCTGAATTAAGCAGAATACTCTCACCCAGTCAAGAGATCAGGGCTAGATCCAACACCGTTTTTTAGCTCAATGCACCATCCCAGTTTCAGAACCTGGCTGTATGCAAATTAGTCTGTTCCTGTCCCAGTGCATGATGGGAACAGGGCAAACCAAACTACAAAAGCCAATTCTTACACTGGGAAGGAAACAAGCTTCCGGGGACCGGTTTCTGGCATTACAGCCGTCTTCGGCCTGGCTTGCTTGAATCCTGAAGGTGCAATGAGCAAGGGACTCATGTCTGAGTATACCCTTCCACGCTTAGGGTGGACAAAAATATTTACAACAAGGGGTGGTGAGGGACAGAGTCTCTGAATTAAGCAGAATACTCTCACCCAGTCAAGAGATCAGGGCTAGATCCAACACCGTTTTTTAGCTCAATGCACCATCCCATTTTCAGAACCTGGCTGTATGCAAATTAGTCTGTTCCTGTCCCAGTGCATGATGGGAACAGGGCAAACCAAACTACAAAAGCCAATTCTTACACTGGGAAGGAAACAAGCTTCCGGGGACCGGTTTCTGGCATTACAGCCGTCTTCGGCCCGGCTTGCTTGAATCCTGATGGTGCAATGAGCAAGGGACTCATGTCTGAGTATACCCTTCCACGCTTAGGGTGGACAAAAATATTTACAACAAGGGGTGGTGAGGGACAGAGTCTCTGAATTAAGCAGAATACTCTCACCCAGTCAAGAGATCAGGGCTAGATCCAACACCGTTTTTTAGCTCAATGCACCATCCCAGTTTCAGAACCTGGCTGTATGCAAATTCGTCTGTTCCTGTCCCAGTGCATGATGGGAACAGGGCAAACCAAACTACAAAAGCCAATTCTTACACTGGGAAGGAAACAAGGTTCCGGGGACCGGTTTCTGGCATTACAGCCGTCTTCGGCCCGGCTTGCTTGAATCCTGATGGTGCAATGAGCAAGGGACTCATGTCTGAGTATACCCTTCCACGCTTAGGGTGGACAAAAATATTTACAACAAGGGGTGGTGAGGGACAGAGTCTCTGAATTAAGCAGAATACTCTCACCCAGTCAAGAGATCAGGGCTAGATCCAACACCGTTTTTTAGCTCAATGCACCATCCCAGTTTCAGAACCTGGCTGTATGCAAATTAGTCTGTTCCTGTCCCAGTGCATGATGGGAACAGGGCAAACCAAACTACAAAAGCCAATTCTTACACTGGGAAGGAAACAAGCTTCCGGGGACCGGTTTCTGGCATTACAGCCGTCTTCGGCCCGGCTTGCTTGAATCCTGATGGTGCAATGAGCAAGGGACTCATGTCTGAGTATACCCTTCCACGCTTAGGGTGGACAAAAATATTTACAACAAGGGGTGGTGAGGGACAGAGTCTCTGAATTAAGCAGAATACTCTCACCCAGTCAAGAGATCAGGGCTAGATCCAACACCGTTTTTTAGCTCAATGCACCATCCCAGTTTCAGAACCTGGCTGTATGCAAATTAGTCTGTTCCTGTCCCAGTGCATGATGGGAACAGGGCAAACCAAACTACAAAAGCCAATTCTTACACTGGGAAGGAAACAAGCTTCCGGGGACCGGTTTCTGGCATTACAGCCGTCTTCGGCCCGGCTTGCTTGAATCCTGATGGTGCAATGAGCAAGGGACTCATGTCTGAGTATACCCTTCCACGCTTAGGGTGGACAAAAATATTTACAACAAGGGGTGGTGAGGGACAGAGTCTCTGAATTAAGCAGAATACTCTCACCCAGTCAAGAGATCAGGGCTAGATCCAACCATCCCAGTTTCAGAACCTGGCTGTATGCAAATTAGTCTGTTCCTGTCCCAGTGCATGATGGGAACAGGGCAAACCAAACTACAAAAGCCAATTCTTACACTGGGAAGGAAACAAGCTTCCGGGGACCGGTTTCTGACATTACAGCCGTCTTCGGCCCGGCTTGCTTGAATCCTGATGGTGCAATGAGCAAGGGACTCATGTCTGAGTACACCCTTCCACGCTTAGGGTGGACAAAAATATTTACAACAAGGGGTGGTGAGGGACAGAGTCTCTGAATTAAGCAGAATACTCTCACCCAGTCAAGAGATCAGGGCTAGATCCAACACCGTTTTTTAGCTCAATGCACCATCCCAGTTTCAGAACCTGGCTGTATGCAAATTAGTCTGTTCCTGTCCCAGTGCATGATGGGAACAGGGCAAACCAAACTACAAAAGCCAATTCTTACACTGGGAAGGAAACAAGCTTCCGGGGACCGGTTTCTGGCATTACAGCCGTCTTCGGCCCGGCTTGCTTGAATCCTGATGGTGCAATGAGCAAGGGACTCATGTCTGAGTATACCCTTCCACGCTTAGGGTGGACAAAAATATTTACAACAAGGGGTGGTGAGGGACAGAGTCTCTGAATTAAGCAGAATACTCTCACCCAGTCAAGAGATCAGGGCTAGATCCAACACCGTTTTTTAGCTCAATGCACCATCCCAGTTTCAGAACCTGGCTGTATGCAAATTAGTCTGTTCCTGTCCCAGTGCATGATGGGAACAGGGCAAACCAAACTACAAAAGCCAATTCTTACACTGGGAAGGAAACAAGCTTCCGGGGACCGGTTTCTGGCATTACAGCCGTCTTCGGCCCGGCTTGCTTGAATCCTGATGGTGCAATGAGCAAGGGACTCATGTCTGAGTATACCCTTCCACGCTTAGGGTGGACAAAAATATTTACAACAAGGGGTGGTGAGGGGCAGAGTCTCTGAATTAAGCAGAATACTCTCACCCAGTCAAGAGATCAGGGCTAGATCCAACACCGTTTTTTAGCTCAATGCACCATCCCAGTTTCAGAACCTGGCTGTATGCAAATTAGTCTGTTCCTGTCCCAGTGCATGATGGGAACAGGGCAAACCAAACTACAAAAGCCAATTCTTACACTGGGAAGGAAACAAGCTTCCAGGGACCGGTTTCTGGCATTACAGCCGTCTTCGGCCCGGCTTGCTTGAATCCTGATGGTGCAATGAGCAAGGGACTCATGTCTGAGTATACCCTTCCACACTTAGGGTGGACAAAAATATTTACAACAAGGGGTGGTGAGGAACAGAGTCTCTGAATTAAGCAGAATACTCTCACCCAGTCAAGAGATCAGGGCTAGATCCAACACCGTTTTTTAGCTCAATGCACCATCCCAGTTTCAGAACCTGGCTTTATGCAAATTAGTCTGTTCCTGTCCCAGTGCATGATGGGAACAGGGCAAACCAAACTACAACAGCCAATTCTTACACTGGGAAGGAAACAAGCTTCCGGGGACCGGTTTCTGGCATTACAGCCGTCTTCGGCCCGGCTTGCTTGAATCCTGATGGTGCAATGAGCAAGGGACTCATGTCTGAGTATACCCTTCCACGCTTAGGGTGGACAAAAATATTTACAACAAGGGGTGGTGAGGGACAGAGTCTCTGAATTAAGCAGAATACTCTCACCCAGTCAAGAGATCAGGGCTAGATCCAACACCGTTTTTTAGCTCAATGCACCATCCCAGTTTCAGAACCTGGCTGTATGCAAATTAGTCTGTTCCTGTCCCAGTGCATGATGGGAACAGGGCAAACCAAACTACAAAAGCCAATTCTTACACTGGGAAGGAAACAAGCTTCCGGGGACCGGTTTCTGGCATTACAGCAGTCTTCGGCCCGGTTTGCTTGAATCCTGATGGTGCAATGAGCAAGGGACTCATGTCTGAGTATACCCTTCCACGCTTAGGGTGGACAAAAATATTTACAACAAGGGGTGGTGAGGGACAGAGTCTCTGAATTAAGCAGAATACTCTCACCCAGTCAAGAGATCAGGGCTAGATCCAACACCGTTTTTTAGCTCAATGCACCATCCCAGTTTCAGAACCTGGCTGTATGCAAATTAGTCTGTTCCTGTCCCAGTGCATGATGGGAACAGGGCAAACCAAACTACAAAAGCCAATTCTTACACTGGGAAGGAAACAAGCTTCCGGGGACCGGTTTCTGGCATTACAGCCGTCTTCGGCCCGGCTTGCTTGAATCCTGATGGTGCAATGAGCAAGGGACTCATGTCTGAGTATACCCTTCCACGCTTAGGGTGGACAAAAATATTTACAACAGGGGGTGGTGAGGGACAGAGTCTCTGAATTAAGCAGAATACTCTCACCTAGTCAAGAGATCAGGGCTAGATCCAACACCGTTTTTTTAGCTCAATGCACCATCCCAGTTTCAGAACCTGGCTGTATGCAAATTAGTCTGTTCCTGTCCCAGTGCATGATGGGAACAGGGCAAACCAAACTACAAAAGCCAATTCTTACACTGGGAAGGAAACAAGCTTCCGGGGACCGGTTTCTGGCATTACAGCCGTCTTCCGCCCGGCTTGCTTGAATCCTGATGGTGCAATGAGCAAGGGACTCATGTCTGAGTATACCCTTCCACGCTTAGGGTGGACAAAAATATTTACAACAAGGGGTGGTGAGGGACAGAGTCTCTGAATTAAGCAGAATACTCTCACCCAGTCAAGAGATCAGGGCTAGATCCAACACCGTTTTTTAGCTCAATGCACCATCCCAGTTTCAGAACCTGGCTGTATGCAAATTAGTCTGTTCCTGTCCCAGTGCATGATGGGAACAGGGCAAACCAAACTACAAAAGCCAATTCTTACACTGGGAAGGAAACAAGCTTCCGGGGACCGGTTTCTGGCATTACAGCCGTCTTCGGCCCGGCTTGCTTGAATCCTGATGGTGCAATGAGCAAGGGACTCATGTCTGAGTATACCCTTCCACGCTTAGGGTGGACAAAAATATTTACAACAGGGGGTGGTGAGGGACAGAGTCTCTGAATTAAGCAGAATACTCTCACCTAGTCAAGAGATCAGGGCTAGATCCAACACCGTTTTTTAGCTCAATGCACCATCCCAGTTTCAGAACCTGGCTGTATGCAAATTAGTCTGTTCCTGTCCCAGTGCATGATGGGAACAGGGCAAACCAAACTACAAAAGCCAATTCTTACACTGGGAAGGAAACAAGCTTCCGGGGACCGGTGTCTGGCATTACAGCCGTCTTCCGCCCGGCTTGCTTGAATCCTGATGGTGCAATGAGCAAGGGACTCATGTCTGAGTATACCTGCCTATACGGCGTTGTGGAAGCAACTCGCATCGCCAGGAGAGAGGATCGACGTCGCAGCAGACACCACCACATCACTGGGAAGCGTATTGCAGGGCCTGTCGCGGCTCGCATCGAGGACAGCATCTCGCATCGCCAGAGAAGAGGATCGACGCCGCAGCAGATGCCGCCGCATCACCGGGATGCGTGTCGCATCAAGGAGAGAGCGTCATCTTTATTTCTTTCGCACCGGAACTTTGGCGCATTTCCATCGCTGCAACATTGCTTGTTGTGGAAGCGCAACGCATCGTAAGGTACATTGACGCAAAGTGTTGCATCTTAAGAACTGAACTGAACTAAGCTAACCCTACCATTTTTAGGTATACTATTGTGGATTTTTGTCGTTTGTGGTCTTGTGTATATAAAGAATACTTCGTTTTAATATACAACTGTGTGGTGTCCATCTGTGGTGTTGTCACTGGGTTACTGTATGTGGTCACAAATGCTTTACACACTGCCTCTGAATTAAGCCTGTCTGCTCGTGCCAAGCTACCAAGGGGGTGAGCAGGAGTTAGTTTAGGAGTGTAAAAAGCATTTCTTTTTAGCTGCTTTTTATCCCCAGCGCTGGCAAAGCAAAGAGGGGAAGCTTTAATGAGGTATACAGAACTCGTGCATGCAACGCATGGGAACAGCATTCGTGAATGCCTCTGTTTACGTGTTGGCATTCTGAAGCCGGGCTGTCCCATATATATATATATATATATATATATATATTACCTACTGGCGGTCGCCAGTAGGTATATATAGTTAGGATTTTTTCTCTATGGGATTTTTGAAAATTCTATGTCTAATAACTTTGGCGTTTGTGGACGGAATTGGCTGAAATTTTCAGGAAAATGGCACATTTTGTTTCTGAGCAGCCCTTGAAAATTTGGGGGGGGTTCGTCAAGGGGGGCCGAGAAAAAAGGGGGGTCCCAAAACGTGTTTTTAACATTGAGTTTTCCATAGGGCGGTTGGCCTCACTTTTAGCCCGAACGGCTGAATGGATTTGCACGAAACTTGGCAAAATTGTAGGGACTGGTAGCCCGATGTGCCTTTGCTAGGTCTCAATATATGTGCTCCAGTGGATTTTGAGAAATTAACGTTCAAAAAAAGATATATATCTGTAACAGCGGACCGGGCAGCGCTCCGGTTCGCGGACTTTTCGCGGTACGGAGCTTTGTGAAGCGAAGCTGATTGGTTCTCCGGCGTCTGTGAACATTCCAAACAGTCCGTAGCGGCCGCCATCTTGTCTCTCGGTAGGATCGAGAGACAAGAGGAGGCCAAAGCGAAGGGGCAAATGACCATAAGGGGGCATAGTAGATCCTCGCTGACCCCCTAGGTTTGATGTGGAGGTTTTAAAAGGGTCCCGCGGGGCAAAAAAAAATAATAATAATAATAATCGAACGGCTGAATGGATTTGCACGAAACTTGGTAAAATATTAGGGACTGGTAGCCCGATGTGCCTTTGCTAGGTCTCAATATATGTGCTCCAGTGGATTTTGAGAAATTAACGTTCAAAAAAAGATATATATCTGTAACAGCGCTCCGCTTCGCGTAACGGAGGTTTGCGAAGCTGATTGGTTCTCCGGCGTCTGTAAACATTGCAAACAGTCCGTAGCGGCCGCCATCTTGTCTCTCGGTAGGATCGAGAGACAAGAGGAGGCCAAAGCGAAGGGGCAAATGACCATAAGGGGGCATAGTAGATCCTCCTTGACCTCTTAGGTTTGATGTGGAGGTTTTAAAAGGGCCCCGCGGGGCAAAAAAAAAAATAATAATAATAATCGAACGGCTGAATGGATTTGCACGAAACTTGGCAAAATTGTAGGGACTGGTAGCTCGATGTGCCTTTGCTAGGTCTCAATATATGTGCTTCAGTGGATTTTGAGAAATTAACGTTCAAAAACAAGATATATATCTGTAACAGCGCTCCGCTTCGCGGAGATAAAATTATATCTGTATTACCTAGCTGTTGCTAACACCAGTTAGCGACGGCTAGTAGGAGATAGCGACCATCTTGGGCCCCACTTTGCATGTGAGTGATATTTATCACTAATGACATGCAAAGTGGGCATGCCAAGATGTTAGCGACTGGAAACAGTCGCTAACATCGCTATCTCCTATTATCAACTTTTGGAAATATTCGCGATAAGCGCGAATATCTCCAAAAGCTAGCACCTGCCCTGAGCAGTTCTTAGCCATGTTATCCAATGGGAGGTGGATAACATGGCTAAGAGCATTAGCTCGGTAATGCATGAATATCGCTGAGTTTTCAGCGATATTAATGCATTGCGATAGTTTTTTATCGTATTTGCGATAAACCTTGATAATAGCAAGGTTTATCTGCGATAATTTCTGACGATGCTTAGCGGTAAAAAAATCGTTGCTAAGCATCGTTAGGGATAAATATCGCTTAACTTTGGTAATATGCCCCAACGTCTGTTAACGTTCGATTCGAAGGAAATCAGGAAGTGTTGAAAAACATTGTCTGCGCCATCTTGTCTTTTTTTAAATGCCACACTTTTGTCGTGCACGGCAGCCATTTTAGATGCCTTGACCAGACCCACTCTGTGCACGCTGTCGATCCTTAGCATGGCTCCCCACCCTCGCAAGCATCTCCCCCAGGCAGTGGTCACCCCCGCTCTCTGTCTTATGCATGGGTAATAAACCTCCCCCCATCTGCGCTGCTCTTCCCTGAGAATCACACCCTGTGCCCGCCCGACACCTCCCTTTCGCCCTATTCACTACCGCACCCTCTGACACTCCTTTTCCTCTGTGTCCGACTGTCCAGGCCGGTCCTAGGGTATCAGCTAGCCCTGCAGATGTAGTTTATGGCCCCAGCTGTAAAGAATCACCCCTCTTCAAAGGAGTTATAGTAGATCAAGGCCCACACTCGATGAGATCCGTCACAGCAGACGCGTTCCTATTATCTGAAAACCATCCTGTATTGTGATTGGGGAGGGGACCGAGCCTGAAGCGGAAGATTCCAGGGATGACTCTTTGTACATCAAAGTTTTTACAATTATGTGTCACATTAAAAATATATAGCATTCCGACAAAGTAGTAAGATTATAAAACTTTAATAACTTATAAATATATACAAGAAAACAAAAACAGTAATAACATATAAACATTTTTAGGGAAAAACAACGAAGTAGCGGTCGGCTGTGCGAATAGTCCCAACGCAGCACAACGTCCAGATATCCGGCGTGGGGCGTCGCGGGGGGTGGGTCATCAGTAGCAAACTGTTGTGCGAATAGTTCCAAGGCAGCAGAACGATGGCACCAAGGTGATGTCCAGTAAGTTGCCGCACTGGTTTTGGTATCCTACAATGCTGCTCCGAATAACGGCGTGGGGCGCCCCGGGGGAGACGGCGTGAACGGGCCTCTCCAGGTGGAGTGTCATCTGTTGTAGTGGGGCGCCCCTTTACCGTTTCAGTTGCCATTCCGTCCGTTTTTGGTCCACTGTGTCAAAAGCCGCAATTCAGCTGAGTTGCGCCCACTCTTGCGGTGCAGCGATAGGCGGCTGTCACAGGACTCTCAAAATGGCGGCAGGCTGTTTCCTTTTTGGGCCTGGTCCACTGAAATGGCCCTGGGACACCTTGGAAATCGGACGCTTGTCTGCTAGGTCTTGGACCCCATTCTCGAAAGCGTCCCCTCCGCCTTGAGGATTCATCAAAAGTTTTGGGGGCCCCCGACTCCTGTAGGCTTCTGGTGGGGAGCGGTTGCCATGATTGCTCGCGGAATGACCACGACGGAGCTACGAGATGGTGGTGCTCTCATGCTGACGCCAGCTTCAGTCTGAAACATCCAGAAACAAGGTGGGGCTTTCATCGTTTGGGAAAAAAAAAAGCTTTCATCCAATGAAAAGTGTTGTTTTTAGGTCATATGATCAAGCCTTCCATCATTAGGAAACCAAAAGTAAAATGAACCAATGAAAAGTTTTATAAACAAGTCACATGACCTGTTATGCGGCATAGGGTATAAAATGCGGAGAAAATACGTTGGCACGTGAGGCGGCGTCAGTAGCGGACCGATGTGCGAATAGGCCGAAGGCAATACAACGCGCCAAGATCCGGATGGCACCGAGGTGGTGTCCAGCAAGTTGCAGCACTGGTGTGGCCATCCTACAATGCTGAAAGTCGGCGTGGGGCGCCCCGTTGGCCTGTGAGTTTGCGTCAGTAGCGGACCGATGTGCGAATAGGCCGAAGGCAGCACAACGCGCCAAGATCCGGATGGCACCGAGGTGGTGTCTAGTAAGTTGCCGCACTGGTGTGGCCATCCTACAATGTTGAAAGTCGGCGTGGGGCGCCCCGTTGGCCTGTGAGATGGCGGCAGTAGCGGACCGATGTGCGAATGGGGCCAAAGGCAGCGCAACAATATTTTCGGAATAGAAGACACCACAAGGCGCTGAGATGCCAAGATCCGGATGGCACCGAGGTGGTGTCTAGCAAGTTGTGGCACTGGTGTGGCCATCCTACAATGGTAAAAGTCGGCGTGGGGCGCCCTGTTGGCCTGTGAGATGGTGTCAGTAGCGGACTGATGTGCGAATGGGGCCAAAGGCAGCGCAACAATATTTTCTGACTGACACCACAAGGCGCTGAGATGCCAAGATCCGGATGGCACCGAGGTGATGTCTAGCAAGTCGCTGTACTGGTGTGGCCATCCTACAATGGTAAAAGTCGGCGTGGGGCGCCCTGATGGCCTGTGAGGCGGCGTCAGTAGCGGACCGATGTGCGAATAGGCCGAAGGCAATACAACGCGCCAAGATCCGGATGGCACCGAGGTGGTGTCCAGCAAGTTGCAGCACTGGTGTGGCCATCCTACAATGCTGAAAGTCGGTGTGGGGCGCCCCGTTGGCCTGTGAGTTTGCGTCAGTAGCGGACCGATGTGCGAATAGGCCGAAGGCAGCACAACGCGCCAAGATCCGGATGGCACCGAGGTGGTGTCTAGTAAGTTGCCGCACTGGTGTGGCCATCCTACAATGTTGAAAGTCGGCGTGGGGCGCCCCGTTGGCCTGTGAGATGGCGGCAGTAGCGGACCGATGTGCGAATGGGGCCAAAGGCAGCGCAACAATATTTTCGGAATAGAAGACACCACAAGGCGCTGAGATGCCAAGATCCGGATGGCACCGAGGTGGTGTCTAGCAAGTTGTGGCACTGGTGTGGCCATCCTACAATGGTAAAAGTCGGCGTGGGGCACCCTGTTGGCCTGTGAGATGGTGTCAGTAGCGGACTGATGTGCGAATGGGGCCAAAGGCAGCGCAACAATATTTTCTGACTGACACCACAAGGCGCTGAGATGCCAAGATCCGGATGGCACCGAGGTGATGTCTAGCAAGTTGCTGTACTGGTGTGGCCATCCTACAATGGTAAAAGTCGGCGTGGGGCGCCCTGTTGGCCTGTGAGATGGTGTCAGTTGCGGACCGATGTGCGAATGGGGCCAAAGGCAGCGCAACAATATTTTCTGTATGGAAGATACCACTAGGCGTTGAGATGCCAAGATCCGGATGGCACCGAGGTGATGTCTAGCAAGTTGCTGTACTGGTGTGGTCATCCTACAATGCTGAAACTCGGCGTGGGGCGCCCCATTAGCCTGTGAGATGGCGTCAGTAGCGGACCGATGTGTGAATAGGCCGGAACCAGCACAAGGCGCCAAGATCCGGATGTCACCGTGGTGGTTTCATAGTTGAGAGGCACTTCATCTGCAGTGGGGCGCCGAGATCCGGATGGCACCGAGGTGATGTCTAGCAAGTTGCTGTACTGGTGTGGTCATCCTACAATGCTGAAACTCGGCGTGGGGCGCCCTATTAGCCTGTGAGATGGCGTCAGTAGCGGACCGATGTGTGAATGGGGCAAAGGTAGCGCAAGAATATTTTCTGAATAGAAGACACCACAAGGCGCTGAGATGCCAAGATCCAGATGGCACCGAGGTGGTGTCTAGTAAGGTGCACTGGTGTGGTCATCCTACAATGCTGAAACTCGGCGTGGGGCGCCCCATTAGCCTGTGAGATGGCGTCAGTAGCGGACCGATGTGCGAATAGGCCGAAGGCAGCACAACGCGACAAGATCCGGATGTCACCGTGGTGGTTTCATAGTTGAGAGGCACTTCATCTGCAGTGGGGCGCCGAGATCCGGATGGCACCGAGGTGATGTCTAGCAAGTTGCTGTACTGGTGTGGTCATCCTACAATGCTGAAACTCGGCGTGGGGCGCCCCATTAGCCTGTGAGATGGCGTCAGTAGCGGACCGATGTGCGAATAGGCCGAAGGCAGCACAACGCGCCAAGATCCGGATGTCACCGTGGTGGTTTCATAGTTGAGAGGCACTTCATCTGCAGTGGGGCGCCGAGATCCGGATGGCACTGAGGTGATGTCTAGCAAGTTGCTGTACTGGTGTGGTCATCCTACAATGCTGAAAGTCGGCGTGGGGCGCCCCATTAGCCTGTGAGATGGCATCAGTAGCGGACCGATGTGCGAATGGGGCCAAAGGCAGCGCAACAATATTTTCTGAAGAGAAGACACCAAAAGGCGCTGAGATTCCAAGATCCGGATGGCACCGAGGTGGTGTCTAGCAAGCTATGCAGTTGAGTTGTGTGCGCACTTGCGGCGAATAGGTCGAAGGCAGCATAACAATGTTTTCTGAATAGAAGACACCACAAGGCGTTGAGATTCGGTTACCACCGAGGTGATGTCTAGCAAGTTGCCGCACTGGTGTGGCCATCCTACAATACTGCTCCGAATAACGGCGTGGGGTGCCCGAATGGCGTGAACGGGCCTTCCTAGGTGGAGGCTCGTCTGCTGTAGTGGGGCGCCCCTTTACCGTTTCAGTTGCCATTCAGCTGAGTTTCGGCTGCTCTTGATGCTACAGCGACAGGCGGCTGCAACAGGACTCTCAAAATGGCGGCCTGTTCTTTGGATTTGGGCCTGGTCCACTAAAATGGCCCTGGGACACCTTAGAACTCGGACGCTCGATTCTTTTTTTCCTTTCCTGTACATGCAAAAAAAGGTAAATGCCCGGTACGTTACACGCTTCATCTGCCACGATGAACTCTCCAGAGGAACCGAAAAAAAATATAGTTATGGTAACTATACCATGCATCGTCATATGGAGAGGTGGCACCAATTAATTATAGTGCTGCATAAAAGAGAGATTTGGAGGAGAACCCCTGACCTGCTAGTACATTCATCAAAGAAGTGGCACTGACAGCATCAGAGGCAAGGGAAACGGTCCCAAATATTTAGAAGAACTTTGGAAAGATTAAAATGACATGTTTAGATTGTGGCAAATTAATTTCATGTGGACAGATGAGTGTTACTCTAATAAATACAGCATATGAACATCATCATAGTCGATGGTTGGTAGAGACATTTTGACTATATCCTGGACCTGCCCGTCCTCGCCCAAAATGGCGCCGGAATAAATGGGACTCATAACTCCTTGTTGTGTACTGGTTGCAGAACCTTGAAATCACGAGATACGTATGCGGTTTTGAAGCACATGGCGGGCGGGGACGAGAATTGATTGAATATTTCGACATCCCTATTGATATTAAGTTCTGATGTGTTATTGATTACTGTACTATTGAAAGTTTGAATTAACGTCACCCATGGTACTTGCCCGCAAATGTATATCTAGATAATTTTATTGTAACTGGTATTTTAATTATAAAATGTACGTCCACCGATTCCGTAACTGTTAGACACCTTAGTTCTTGCAACCTAATGGCCCGCCCGTTACGTTCCTCTACAGTGTAAATGTCTACTCATCATATACGATTACAGTTTGCTCCGTGGCCGGCCCACGTGGTTATAGGCTCGTATTTGTATAATGAAATTTTCACAATAAAGGTTTTTAAAAGAAAACATGGTAGTAGTATATACATTGGTAAAGTTTTTAATAATAGTCACTGTTTTAGAATCATTAAAAGGCAAGTGAAATAAAGCAGACCAATTACATGAAGGGTAAAAGGTATAATACGAAGGAACGCAGTAAAGATAAATGGTCAAGGGCTGTTGTGTTTTCTATTCCTGCAACATAAAGTGATCGATAAGAATCTCATATTCAGGCGTATCGGCGACTAAGACAGCAGGTCGACCCTCTTTTGCTCAACGGCTCCGTCATGGGACGAAGAAACGCTCTTTTTCTCGAAAAAAGAATATATTTTACTTGCAGGACAGTTGTAAATTTTCCGGGAAAGTACATTAGCCTGGAACATTATAACATATATTTAAGAAAAAATAATGTTCGGAAGTAATAAAAAGCGTAATTTTTAGGTCATATGACCAAGCCTTTCATCATTAGAATAAGAAAAGTAAAATGAACCAATGAAAAGTTTTATTAACAAGTCACATGACTTGTTATGCTTACGTTACGCGCTGCGCGCCCCGGATGACTTCCGGATGCGCTAACGCGGCGCGTCATATGACGCATTACGCGACAACGCAGGTCCAGAATATAGTCAAAATGTCTCCACCAACCAGCGGTCGGAACACAACCCCTTTCAGCAGGCTAAATAGTTCTGTTAAATGACAACAGAAGGGACAGGCAACAAGAACCATCAGTCAAAGAGGGGAGGGCTAGTTCTTCTCTACCGGGTTACATTGGGGCGCTACCGGAACTGATCGAATTGGTAGTCTACAGTGTTTCTGGATGTTTCAGACTGAAGCTGGGGTTAGCATGAGAGCAGTACCATTTCGTAGCTCCGTCGTGGCCATTCCGCAACCAATCATGGCAGCCGCTCTTTATCGTTATTTTGGGCGGGGTGGGTGGCGGAGCCGAGCTGTTTTGCAGCCATCATTGTGTGGAGTTCAGTTCATTTCACTAGTTTTGTATTTGTCATGAGGGGTTGTTCCTAATGTTTCTATTTTAGCGAGGTCAAGAAGAGATCCCATTAGTGGCCTACTGATTTTGCTCGATTCCTTTTCTTTTTTTTTTACACGATTTTTCGTTATCTGCAAAGACTAAACAGAGTATTGCGACTCTGTGTTTGTTTGTAAATAGAGAATGAACCAAAGAGAACCAATTCTAAAACAGTAAATACTTGGATAACAATCAATCAAATGGAGAGAGAAGCAGGCACGACGTATTACAACGGGGGCAAAGGCCTGCGTTAACTACCCTTCACTATGTGCAAAGAGAGAGTACTCCTAATAGAAATGAGGGGGGGGGCACCATTCAAAGCAGATCAGTGTGCATAAACACGAAAATGTTTTCACTTACCACGTACTGGACATTCGACAGCTTATGATATTTGCTATTAAAAAACTATTGAAATTTACTGAAAAAACCATAGGTTATAGACCATATATAGTTAGGAATTAGCATTTACAAAACCTTGAAAATTCACTGAAAAAACCATAGGTTATAGACCATATATAGTTAGGAATTAGCATTTAAAAAACCTTATTTTACTCACACAAAACCATTGAAATTCCATATATAGTTAGTTGCACTAACTATATATCGCGCACCCGCAATCCACTGCTGATGATGTCACATATTACATCATTCATGACATGGTCAGTGACATCACTGATGACATCACTGATGACATCTCAAATGACATCACTGATGACATCACTGATGACATCTCATTTGACATCAATGACCACATCACTGATGATATCATTCATGTGACAATACAATGCATCTCCTCATATTTTAATATAACCTCTGTTTCACCCAGTGTTAAATACAGAGTATAATTTTTGAAACCATTGACACACCAATACTAGTTACTACATATGTACTCACTGATTCCTACGTCTACACACACATTCACTCATTCACCCATACAATCATTCATACATACAATCACTCATCTTTACAACACTATCATATGCACTCATACACCTATACAGACACTCACACTCTGCCACTCATCCATGGAGTTACTCACACACCTAGTCAGTCCTGTAAAGAATCAATCACACTTCCATTTTCTTGTCTATACAGTTAAACATAGAGCACCTTACATTTTCAAACATATACTAACACATACTTACTTTCTTATACAATCATTGATACAAGTACACATTGATCTGCACAGAGTCACACACCTCCCAGCCAGCCACACACACACTCAGTCTCCCATACAAATACTTGGACAATCAATCAATAACCCATATAGTTAATCATATAGCTACTGATCAACACATGCAGCAGTTTACAGAACAACAGACATAATGATGCACAAATTAAGACAGTTTAGTCACTAACCCATGCACTCAGTGAGACACATTTAATCACTCAGTCATACAGTCAGTCATGCACCTACTAAATCCTTCGTCCAGACACTTACACATCCACTCATTCTTCAATATGTAAGACATATTTAAACTTTACAGAAACAAAAAATCACTGGATGTTGTTATCAGTCATGTCATCAGTGATGTCATTTGAGATGTCATCAGTGATGTCATTTGAGATGTCATCAGTGATGTCATCAGTGATGTCATTTGAGATGTCATCAGTGATGTCATCAGTGATGTCACTGACCATGTCATGAATGATGTAATATGTGACATCATCAGCAGTGGATTGCGGGTGCGCGATATATAGTTAGTGCAACTAACTATATATGGAATTTCAATGGTTTTGTGTGAGTAAAATAAGGTTTTTTAAATGCTAATTCCTAACTATATATGGTCTATAACCTATGGTTTTTTCAGTGAATATATATATATATACACACATATATATTTTAATGCCCCTTTACAATTTGAATCACAGAGGCGATTTCAATCAAATCTCAATAATCATGAGACTGATCTTGAAATAAACCCCAGATTGAAAACAGTTATGTGTTTTATTTACCAATTGATCCTTCTTTATCTGGTGTTCTGTAGCGCTGCTTGTGTATTGAAGTGAAGCCTTTCATAGAGCGATGTTTACGTCGTATGCGTTCATGGCATGATTTAAATATACGTTTTACATACATATATATATGAATTCAGCAAAACGTCCTTCACTGGAGGAGCAACAAACAGCTGGTGCCGGCGGCGAGGTAAGGACAGCCTCGCAGTAATTTGTCACAGCAAAGATTGAACAAATACGCCGCACTCTTCTTGGGTGATTAAACACGGTTTACTGACCTGTTGTTCTTCCTTTCACCTACACGTTTCGAACTATGCAGTTCCTGATCACATATATATTTTAATGCCCCTTTAGAATTTGAATCACAGAGGCGATTTCAATCAAATCTCAATAATCATGAGACTGATATAGAAATAAACTCCAGATTGAAAACAGTTATGTGTTTTCTTTACCAATTGATCCTTCTTTATCTGGTGTTCTGTAGCGCTGCTTGTATATAGAAGTGAAGCCTTTCATATGATAGAGCGATGTTTGCGTCGTATGCGTTCTTGTTATATGTCAAATGAGAAGACTGTAAATTAAGCACGTCAGTTAAAGTCGTTGCCCGATCTGCGTTGAGGTAGGACAGCACAAATAGAACAGCTTCAACCCACGCACAGTAAGAGTCAGTTTACGTAGATTTTCTCTCGCATAGTAAGAGACATTTTATGTAAATTTTCTTCTGTTAACCAAGTAAGGGTAACCCTGCAGCGGCAGGGCTTTCATAATTTGAGTGAAACTCTTTAATGTTCCTCTCCACGGAAATCTTTAGTAAAAGGCGAAAGATTTGTTGGGTTTGAAGAGAAACCAGAGTATGAGTAGGCCACAGCCTCACCATGGCCCCCAGAAACAGCTATCCACAGAATGTCAGGGTGATTTACTCTACTAAATCCATCATTCATACCCCTTCAAAATATAACCAACTCGTGAGAAACCTTGTAATCCGATACATTGTCAAAACACTTTTTGAGACAATCGAAACAAAAGCGGGACAAACTGGTGACACGGCATTATGGGTATGCAAATTTCGTCGTCGGTCACGTGACAGGAAAGGCTGCAACACTCGAGTCTCCCAGCTCAAGCCTTCGCGTCGCTCGTTTTACGCTTCTCGGGGTATATTATCAAGGGGTTTTATCTCTGCTTTTTTGGCTTTAAAAGCCAAGAAAGCGGAGATAAAATTATCTCCCTATTACCAAGCTGTCGCTAACACCAGTTAGCGACAGCTAATAGGAGATAGCGACCATCATGGGCCCCACTTTGCATGTCAGTGATATTTATCACTAATGACATGCAAAGTGGGCGTGCCAAGATGTTAGCGACTGGAAACAGTCGCTAACATCGCTATCTCCTATTACCAACTTTTGGAGATATTCGCGCTAAGCGCGAATATCTCCAAAAGCTAACACCTGCCCCTGAGCAGTTCTTAGCCATGTTATCCAATGGGAGGTGGATAACATGGCTAAGAGCATTAGCTCGGTAATGCATTAATATCGCTGACTTTTCAGCGATATTCATGCATTGCGGCCGTTTTTTATCGCATTTGCGATAAACCTTGCTAATAGCAAGGTTTATCTGCGATAACAATCGCCGATTTGCGGCGATAATTTTTGTCTCTAAACAAGTTAGAGACAAACATTATCGCTAGTTGTTGGTAATATACCCCCTCATTCTGAGCAGTGCAGCGTTGGGAGCCTCGCGCAGGCTTGTGTGAGGTGTGATTACAGGAACATTGTGGGTGTTAAGGAGGCGAGTGCTTAAGGTGCAACCTGGTGAAAGGAGCAGGCACTGTATAAGAATGCTGCGGATGTTGTAAGTTTTGGTCTCGCAGGTGCTTTGTAGATTGGGAGCCTTGAGCATGTTGGGATTGGTTTGCTGGGTGGAAGGAAGGTGTTGCTCTTGAGATAGGTAGTTTTAGCATATGTTTTCCCAACATCCTTTCTTTTGCGGTTCTCGGCCGACTTAAGCTTATCTGTGAAATACGTGAACGCCACCCATGTTAATATTGTTCACTTTCTTGGTACTCCAGCACTGCCATGTTCTATTTAGGGTTCTCTATCCCCTGCTGGTGTCAAGAATTCCCCCTACCCTGCCCAGTCTTTAGTATCTATCTCTGATTACTTTAATTTCACCGACTTCTGGGCAGAACCCTTCCTAAACTCAGAAACTTATAATCTCTAAATGCTATTGACAATACAATTTTGTACAGTATGTCCCCATACCCAGTCTGCATTATATGCGCCCAGGCAAATAAAAGGAGAACGTATGTTTGTTGGATGCAAGGAAGGGACTTGGTATATGTGTAAGAGGCTAAAGCATTCTGGAACAGGCTACGGTCTTTGTGTGTTTTATGGGCTTCTTGGATGTAAGGCAGGAGAAATCTCGCTGGCTGCAAGAAGTGGGACCAGATTCATGTGTAGGGGGATTTCCGTTGTTGGAGGCGAGAGGAGTGCTGCATAGGCAATGGAGGGTATGTTGTGCAGAAGGAGAGTGCTTTTCTTTGCAAGTAGTGCACGTGGGGCTGCTGTACATAGTGCCCGTAGCATAGTGAATGTTAAAACTTGGGCTTGGACGTCATCTGTGATGGGGATCTGTTGTGTTGTATGCCCCTTAGTTTATATATTCGCGAATGTATTTACTTAAGTATGGCAGTGCACGTCACGCAGTTACACTACATTTGGTACGGACAATGCTCCCCATTAATCCCGTAGTGATGTTGGTGCAATATGGTACATCCAAGACCACTTGAATTATGCAACAGGAAAGGAACACATGATGTTGCAGGGTTGACTGAATTATGGAGCACAACAAGGCACATTAAGCAGCATAAGCGATGCATTTTGTGATGGTATTGCTTCATTAGCTTGTGACCGGTTTCAGCTAGAACCTACATTTGCAGCAGAAGATGCGTTTATGTGGCAAAGGAGGCAAACCTATAATTGTGTAGGAAACTGCGCTCCCGCAGAATCGTATCTTTGGTGGCCCTGAGTACCAGCCCTTTGCACCACAACGTCACTGACATTTTGATGTTTTAAATGCTTATTTTTTTGTGTTGCCAGTGTTTGCAGCAAGCACACGCCATAGCTGCACTGCTCTAGCATAGCTGCCAAGGTTTCAGGTTGCTATGTGTGACATTTTTATAATTTCACTGCAATTATGAGTGACATTTAAATGACTATGAGTGACACTTTCTCACGATCAAAATCAGGCAACGGAGATGAGCAAACATATAAATATCAGAAATTACACCCAAGTCCAAGAAGACTTTAAAACTGCAGCAAAGCACCAGAAATGGCAGGACACTTAGATGGGAATGTGTGAGGCGATCTGCTTCCAAGCACCTCATGCCACTGACCCCCAGGAGTTCTAGCCCTCCCTGAGTTCTGGGGCGCGCCATCCGCCCTATCATTCCTTTCACACTCCTAAGAGGACACCCAGGCTGCAGGCACAGAGAGCAGGTGCAGCTCGTACTTTTGGTGTAATTGTGCGAGGGGTTCTGCTTCTAAGCACGTCATGGCACTGACCCCTGGCATCTCCAGCCCTTCCTGAGTTGTGAGGCGCTCCCCTGCCCTATAATGCCTCTCACACTCCTAAGGGCACACCGAGGCTACAGACACACATAGAACTCATGTAGGGTCATGCTACATGTGTGAATGTGTGCGCTGCTCTGCCTCTTAAACACACCACTGCCAACCAGGAACTCTAGCCCTCCTTGGGTTCTGAGGCGCTCTCTCTGCCTTACTGTGCCTCTCACACCCCTAAGGGGACACCCAGGCTGAAGGCACAGAGAGCACATGAGAGATGAGAGGCCTAAATGTAAAATTAAGAGATGAGCTGCCTAAATTTAAAATTAAGAGTGCTGACTCGTGGACTATGCCACACACAGGCTTCTGATTTGGCAAGAAGTAGCACTACGCCACTGAGGCACACGTGTCACTGACAGCCGGCAGCATTATTAAACAAATTAGCCCCCGGCGCTCCGCTCACTGACACCAAAAATAATTATATCACTGGCGTTTCCCAAATAAAACAAGTTAGTAAATGCTCTCTTACCAGTGCTTTAAATGGGCCGATAGTCACCGGTACTGAGTACCGGCACTTCTAAATGTTCTACCTCTGAGTACCGGAACTTTTTCTTGTCTCAAAGAGAGTACTGGTACTCATGGGGCAGCAAGCCAACTCCGTGCAATCTGGCTTGAAAAGAAAGAAGCGTGACACAGCTCATGAGTCGGTCCGTTTTCGTGAAGCACTCGAGTGTTAATATTTATCAATCTGCTAATTGAGCAACGTGCATATGTATTCAATCAGAGCAGGCAAGGCGTGGAGACAATTTCACTGTAGGTGTGCGAGAATGCCTGCTAAGAGGCACATCTCCTGACTCAAACCTAAGAGTAGGCTTCCTGCTGGCATAGCAGAGTAAGAGTATGGCAACAGGGTTCACCCAAAATGAGTTACTGGGACCTGGGTAGTGGCAGTACTGAGAGTAGGGGGTCCCATCAAAGAAGCAAACAATTAATAAACATACAAATTATTTTTACGACAGTAGACAAGAGATGAGCCTGCACTGTATTTAATCACAATGTAGGGATATATTAAATATCATGTCATTGTATAAGCATTCATAAACTATGCAGTGCCCCAAGGGAAAAGGGAAGTGATAAGGTGAGGATGGTGTGGATAGGGAATAGTGACTGTAAAAACAAACAAATGGCACAACGGCAATTCATGTGTCAAATAGAATATAGACCAACATTGGGTTCAAAGCATCACTTAATCAAAATCATACTCCAAATAACACAACAATGTGTATCAAGACTGGGGTGAAGTTGACGGAAAAAGGACGGTTGTCGACGTTTCGACCCTCTAAATATCGCAGGATTTAGTTGTACCCTTGCTTCGAGGTCTTCATCAGGACAGGGCAGGGGCAGGCAACCTATTTTTTTGTATGCTTTATCTGTGTGCTTAAGAGTAGCGCATGTTGTGCATTATTATTTGATTTCTAAATAATTATTGTGATATATATTAAATAGGTTGCCTGGTACCAAATGAGGACACGTGTGGTGCACACCTCCAGGTCATAGGACAAGTCCAAGACCTTCCTATATCAGAGACAGGCCTCGGCCTCTGCACGCACACTAGATTAATGTGATGCCAGGGCCAAACAAATGCCAAATTAGAGTACCAGATACATGCAGTCATTCACTCGGGGCAGAGAAACACACCCTTTAACCATGCAGGCAACATTCAGTTCCCATCAGAAACCTCCCCAGGATCTTTCTGGTGTCAATGCCATGTGAGGGGTCACAGTTTCCTGAATTGTGATCTAAATAATGATGCAATACAGTTAAGGTGAAAAGTGGTCCTGGTGATCACTACTGATGAATCACCAGGATCCCCCTTAGAACAACATTAATTGAAGAGATATTCATTATGATTTTGACTCATTCTACAAGTAAGCGTGAAAGATTGTTTAACGGATTGAGTACATGTTGTGTTCCAAGTAGGGAACCCGGAATCCAGAGTACCTCGTGTAGAAGGCTCAAAAGCATTTTATTGCTTGTTCAGTTTACTTTGGTACTTTGAGGGAATGGGGCATCCTAAAGCTAAGGTTATAGATGCCACATAAGACTCATACTTTCACAGACTCTATTTCTGTGGGACTAGATGTCCTTTTGTCAGCATCTAAAGCTGTGGGATTTTAGGATCCCAACTCCTATTGTGAAAATGAAGCATGCCTAAAACCAGCATTTCCCCGTGAAGGCTGAAGCAGCCCTATATTTAAGAGGGAGGGGGTCTGACAAACCACATGGTAATCTGAAGATTTTGTACAGAAGAGGTTATTGTGACTGCACCGAACGCACAGGTGTCAATCCTAGACTTTATCAGGCAAATATGAGTAGATTGTCATCTTATCCACAGAGTTGTATTAGACGATAAGTTGTGCTTGTCAATATGGATTTGGCTGAAATTTGCACAGTGAAGCTCTTGAGAAAGTAAAGTTTTATATATAGATAGTTCAGCTTAAAGAAATAAAATGCTCCACCCGTGATAATGGAGTGGACAGTGATTCTTAAACTGAGAGGTATGTTTACTAAGATTTTATGCCCTGTTTACATCACAAAAGTGGCCCAAAACTATGGTATATCTTTGTGCACCTATTTCCTTTCCAGGGTAAAATCTGTTTTACGTTGGAAAATTACTTGGAAGCACCGCAAAGCAGCGCATAGCGCTGCTTTGCATTACGTGGCGCCAAGGGGGCTTCCCATGGGTGGTGCATGGGCGTTCCCATGCAACCACCCAAGGTTTTCTATGCTAAATCCTATTTTCTTAAAAATATAGACAAGGTATAGCGTCAGATAATAGCGCCCATTTGAGACAGGCGCTGTGAAGGAGAAATGCTTTTATTTCTCCTTTCTTTTCCAACTTTGCATGTGTGCTGCACTGGCCCACATACAACGTGAGAAAAGGTTTAAAGTTAGTCTAAGCATTGTATTTTGTACTGGAAGGATATCCTTCCAGTACAAAACGTATGTTAGACTCACGGAGACACCTTTGCAGTATGGTGCAAAGATGTCTATGGTCCACAACAGTAGAGGGGAGTGCCATATTTCTGTAAATGTGGCTTTCTCCTACTCTCTCCTTCTCGCACCGTGCAGCATTTGAGTCTGCTGCACTGCACTGCATGACTAAGTAGTTAAGCTGACCCTGACTGTGTTATGGTGAAGCCAGCCAAAATTGGTACTGATAATGGCAGAGAGCAAGCACTTGTAAGTAAAAGTACAGCTTTTTTTCAGATTATAACGGTTAGACCTGGCACCATTGGCTTGCAGCACTGGTTGTGCCACCCACAAGACCCTTATAAGGTAGGACATGCCCTGGTGTGTGTGGCATGTCCTAATAGTGAATTACAGCCCTTTTCGTTTTCCACTATTGCAAGGCTACCTGTTCTCCATAGGCGAGAATGGGCAGTTAGATTATTAAATTCTTATAATCTTACTAGCTCAGGGAACATGGTAGACATTCGAGTTTAGTATGCCTGAACTCAGAATGATAAAATACATATTTTAGTGAAGTTGGTTTTAACATTCTTTGTTTGAAAATACCACTTTTAGAAAGTAGGTATTTTCTTGTCTAACTGTCCAAAGCCTGCCTGTGCTAGGTTGTGTATTCCTTGTCTGGAGTTTGAGTGACAGGGCTGGGGGATTCCAGGAAGGAGAATGAGTCAGCCCAGTGGTGAATAGAGAGATCTGCATCTAGATGGATGGGAGGAGTTGCACCTGGGACCTGAATAGGACTGTGCCTGCCTTCCACAATGCTGGCTCCACCTCCTGTGGTGCGGCTGATGTCTCTGCCCTGCACAGTGAATGAAGAGAAGGAATCTTGTCAACAAAGTGCTCCAGGGCTGTGCTTTCCCTCCACAATGCTGGCTTCACCTTCTGTGGGGCGTCTGATGTTTCTGCCCTGCACTGTGAAAGGAAAGAAGGAGACTTGTAAACAGAGTGCTTCACAACTGGTTTTGACTGGGCAAAGGCCTTTCTGCCTTCAGAGGACAAATGTTTTTGGGGTATAAATATTGGGACCCTGATCCCAAGAAATTAGATCACTTTTGGTCTACAAGAAGAAACCTTTGCTGAGGAGAGGAACCTGAAGAAACTGAGGAGAGACTATCCCTAAGCTGAAATGCTGCTTGGGGGATTGGCCTGCAGTGGTTGCCTGACTGCCAAAGAAAGGAGAAAGAACTTTGTGTGCTTTACTTTCAACTTGTGAAGGATCTCCAAAGGCTTGGAACAGAGCTTGCCTCCTGCTGAAGTCTCGGGGACAACAGACTTCACCCATCAGCTCCCCAAGAGTCTTCCTGAAGTGCCTGCAGCGGTGCTGGACTTTTTTGAGGACTTGTGTGTCGCAAGGAGCTGAAAGCGCGACTCAAGAACACGAAGCGTGTTGCCGAGCTGCCGCTTCACATCACGAGGGACCGCGCATCGCCGTTGAAGAGGATCGACGTTGCAGCAGACGCCGCCGCATCACCGGGAAGCGTGTCGTAGGAGTAGAGGATCGACGTCGCATCAGACGCCGCCGCATCTCCGAGAAGCGTGTCGCAGGGCCTGTCGCGGCTCATCGCAGGAAAAGTGGATTGATGTCACAGAAGACGCCGCCGCATCTCGGAGAAGAGTGTCGCATGGCCTGTCGAGGCTCGCATCGTTGTGGAAGCAACTCGCATCGCCAGGAGAGAGGATCGACGTCGCAGCAGACACCTCCACATCACTGGGAAGCGTATTGCAGGGCCTGTCGCGGCTCGCATCGAGGACAGCATCTCGCATCGCCAGAGAAGAGGATCGACGCCGCAGCAGATGTCGCCGCATCACCGGGATGCGTGTCGCATCAAGGAGAGAGCGTCATCTTTATTTCTTTCGCACCGGAACTTTGGCGCATTTCCATCGCTGCAACATTGCTTGTTGTGGAAGCGCAACGCATCGTAAGGTACATTGACGCAAAGTGTTGCATCTTAAGAACTGAACTGAACTAAGCTAACCCTACCATTTTTAGGTATACTATTGTGGATTTTTGTCGTTTGTGGTCTTGTGTATATAAAGAATACTTCGTTTTAATATACAACTGTGTGGTGTCCATCTGTGGTGTTGTCACTGGGTTACTGTATGTGGTCACAAATGCTTTACACACTGCCTCTGAATTAAGCCTGTCTGCTCGTGCCAAGCTACCAAGGGGGTGAGCAGGAGTTAGTTTAGGAGTGTAAAAAGCATTTCTTTTTAGCTGCTTTTTATCCCCAGCGCTGGCAAAGCAAAGAGGGGAAGCTTTAATGAGGTATACAGAACTCGTGCATGCAACGCATAGGAACAGCATTCGTGAATGCCTCTGTTTACGTGTTGGCATTCTGAAGCCGGGCTGTCCCATATATATATATATATATATATATACACATATATATTTTAATGCCCCTTTACAATTTGAATCACAGAGGCGATTTCAATCAAATCTCAATAATCATGAGACTGATCTTGAAATAAACCCCAGATTGAAAACAGTAATGTGTTTTATTTACCAATTGATCCTTCTTTATCTGGTGTTCTGTAGCGCTGC
Organism: Lissotriton helveticus; assembly: GCF_964261635.1. NCBI lineage: Eukaryota > Metazoa > Chordata > Amphibia > Caudata > Salamandridae > Lissotriton > Lissotriton helveticus. The sequence goes on from NC_136057.1 coordinate 1,865,797,150, forward strand.
TTGTGTATAGAAGTGAAGCCTTTCATAGAGCGATGTTTACGTCGTATGCGTTCATGGCATGATTTGAATATACGTTTTACATACATATATATATGAATTCAGCAAAACGTCCTTCACTGGAGGAGCAACAAACAGCTGGTGCCGGCGGCGAGGTGAGGACAGCCTCGCAGTAATTTGTCACAGCAAAGATTGAACAAATACGCCGCACTCTTCTTGGGTGATTAAACACGGTTTACTGACCTGTTGTTCTTCCTTTCACCTACACGTTTCGAACTATGCAGTTCCTGATCACATATATATTTTAATGCCCCTTTAGAATTTAAATCACAGAGGCGATTTCAATCAAATCTCAATAATCATGAGACTGGTATTGAAATAAACTCCAGATTGAAAACAGTTATGTGTTTTCTTTACCAATTGATCCTTCTTTATCTGGTGTTCTGTAGCGCTGCTTGTATATAGAAGTGAAGCCTTTCAGATGATAGAGCGATGTTTGCGTCGTATGGGTTCTTGTTATATGTCAAATGAGAAAACTGTAAATTAAGCTCGTCAGTTAAAGTCGTTGCCCGATCTGCGTTGAGGTAGGACAGCACAAATAGAACAGCTTCAACCCACGCACAGTAAGAGTCAGTTTACGTAGATTTTCTCACGCATAGTAAGAGAAATTTTATGTAAATTTTCTTCTTTTAACCAAGTAAGGGTAACCCTGCAGCAGCAGGGCTTTCAAAAATTGAGTGAAACTCTTTAATGTTCCTCTCCACGGAAATCTTTAGTAAAAGGCGAAAGATTTATTCGGTCTGAAGAGAAACCAGAGTATGAGTATTTCACAGCCTCACCATGGACCCCAGAAACAGCTATCCACAGAATGTCAGGGCGATTTACTCTACTAAATCCATCATTGATACCCCTTCAAAATATAACCAACTCGTGAGAAACCTTGTAATCCAGTACATTGTCAAAACACTTTTTGAGACAATCGAAACAAAAGCGGGACAGACTGGTGACACGGCATCATGGGTATGCAAATTTCGTCGTCGGTCACGTGACAGGAAAGGCTGCAACACTCGAGTCTCCCAGCTCAAGCCTTCGCGTCGCTCGTTTTACGCTTCTCATTCTGAGCAGTGCAGCGTTGGGAGCCTCGCGCAGGCTTGTGTGAGGTGTGATTACAGGAACATTGTGGGTGTTAAGGAGGCGAGTGCTTAAAGTGCGACCTGGTAAAAGGAGCAGGAACTGTATAAGAATGCTGCGGGTGTTGTAAGTTTTGGTCTCGCAGGTGCTTTGTAGATTGGGAGCCTTGAGCATGTTGGGATTGGTTTGCTGGGTGGAAGGAAGGTGTTGTTCTTGAGATAGGTAGTTTTACCATATGTTTTCCCAACACCCTTTCTTTTGCGGTTCTCGGCCGACTTAAGCTTATCTGTGAAATACGTGAACGCCACCCATGTTAATATTGTTCACTTTCTTGGTACTCCAGCACTGCCATGTTCTATTTAGGGTTCTCTCTATCCCCTGCTGGTGTCAAGAATTCCCCCTACCCTGCCCAGTCTTTAGTATCTATCTCTGACTACTTTAATTTCACCGACTTCTGGGCAGAATCCTTCCTAAACTCAGAAACTTATAATCTCTAAATGCTATTGACAATACAATTTTGTACAGTATGTCCCCATACCCAGTCTGCATTATATGCGCCAGGAGAACGTATGTTTGTTGGATGCAAGGAAGGCACTTGGGGCATATTATCAAGGGGGTTTATCTCCGCTTTTTTGGCTTTAAAAGCCAAGAAAGAGGAGATAAAATTATCTCCCTATTACCTAGCTGTCGCTAACACCAGTTAGCGACAGCTAGTAGGAGATAGCGACCATCTTGGGCCCCACTTTGCATGTCAGTGATATTTATCACTAATGACATGCAAAGTGGGCGTGCCAAGATGTTAGCGACTGGAAACAGTCGCTAACATCGCTATCTCCTATTACCAACTTTTGGAGATATTCGCGCTAAGCGCGAATATCTCCAAAAACTAACACCTGCCCTGAGCAGTTCTTAGCCATGTTATCCAATGGGAGGTGGATAACATGGCTAAGAGCATTAGCTCGATAATGCATGAATATCGCTGACTTTTCAGCGATATTCATGCATTGCGGCCGTTTTTTATCGCATTTGCGATAAACCTTGATAATAGCAAGGTTTATCTGCGATAATTTCTGACGATGCTTAGCGTTAAAAAATTCGTTGCTAAGCATCGTTAGCGATAAATATCGCTTAACGTTGGTAATATGCCCCTTGGTATATGTGTAAGAGGCTAAAGCATTCTGGAACAGGCTACGGTCTTTGTGTGTTTTATGGGCTTCTTGGATGTAAGGCAGGAGAAGTCTCGCTGGCTGCAAGAAGTGGGACCAGATTCATGTGTAGGGGGATTTCCGTTGTTGGAGGCGAGAGGAGTGCTGCATAGGCAATGGAGGGTATGTTGTGCAGAAGGAGAGTGCTTTTCTTTGCAAGTAGTGCACGTGGGGCTGCTGTACATAGTGCCCGTAGCATAGTGAATGTTAAAACTTGGGCTTGGACGTCATCTGTGATGGGGATCTGTTGTGTTGTATGCCCCTTAGTTTATATATTCGCGAATGTATTTACTTAAGTATGGCAGTGCACGTCACGCAGTTACACTACATTTGGTACGGACAATGCTCCCCATTAATCCCGTAGTGATGTTGGTGCAATATGGTACATCCAAGACCACTTGAATTATGCAACAGGAAAGGAACACATGACGTGGCAGGGTTGACTGAATTATGGAGCACAACAAGGCACATTAAGCAGCATAAGTGATGCATTTTGTGATGGTATTGCTTCATTAGCTTGTGACCGGTTTCAGCTAGAACCTACATTTGCAGCAGAAGATGCGTTTATGTGGCAAAGGAGGCAAACCTATAATTGTGCAGGAAACTGCGCTCCCGCAGAATCGTATCTTTGGTGGCCCTAGGTACCAGCCCTTTGCACCACAACGTCACTGGCATTTTGATGTTTTAAATGCTTATTTTTTTGTGTTGCCAGTGTTTGCAGCAAGCACACGCCATAGCTGCACTGCTCTAGCATAGCTGCCAAGGTTTCAGGTTGCTATGTGTGACATTTTTATCATTTCACTGCAATTATGAGTGACATTTAAATGACTATGAGTGACACTTTCTCACGATCAAAATCAGGCAACGGAGATGAGCAAACATATAAATATCAGAAATTACACCCAAGTCCAAGAAGACTTTAAAACTGCAGCAAATCACCAGAAATGGCAGGGCACTTAGATGGGAATGTGTGAGGCGATCTGCTTCCAAGCACCTCATGCCACTGACCCCCAGGAGTTCTAGCCCTCCATGAGTTCTGGGGCGCGCCATCCGCCCTATCATTCCTTTCACACTCCTAAGAGGACACCCAGGCTGCAGGCACAGAGAGCAGGTGCAGCTCGTGCTTTTGGTGTAAATGTGCGAGGGGTTCTGCTTCTAAGCACGTCATGGCACTGACCCCTGGCATCTCCAGTCCTTCCTGAGTTGTGAGGCGCTCCCCTGCCCTATAATGCCTCTCACACTCCTAAGGGCACACCGAGGCTACAGACACACATAGAACTCATGTAGGGTCATGCTACATGTGTGAATGTGTGCACTGCTCTGCCTCTTAAACACACCACTGCCAACCAGGAACTCTAGCCCTCCTTGGGTTCTGAGGCGCTCTCTCTGCCTTACTGTGCCTCTCACACCCCTAAGGGGACACCCAGGCTGAAGGCACAGAGAGCACATGAGAGATGAGAGGCCTAAATGTAAAATTAAGAGATGAGCTGCCTAAATTTAAAATTAAGAGTGCTGACTCGTGGACTATGCCACACACAGGCTTCTGATTTGGCAAGAAGTAGCACTACGCCACTGAGGCACACGTGTCACTGACAGCCGGCAGCATTATTAAACAAATTAGCCCCCGGCGCTCCGCTCACTGACACCAAAAATAATTATATCACTGGCGTTTCCCAAATAAAACAAGTTAGTAAATGCTCTCTGACCAGTGCTTTAAATGGGCCGATAGTCACCGGTACTGAGTACCGGCACTTCTAAATGTTCTGCCTCTGAGTACCGGAACTTTTTCTTGTCTCAAAGAGAGTACTGGTACTCATGGGGCAGCAAGCCAACTCCGTGCAATCTGGCTTGAAAAGAAAGAAGCGTGACACAGCTCATGAGTCGGTCCGTTTTCGTGAAGCACTCGAGTGTTAATATTTATCAATCTGCTAATTGAGCAACGTGCATATGTATTCAATCAGAGCAGGCAAGGCGTGGAGACAATTTCACTGTAGGTGTGCGAGAATGCCTGCTAAGAGGCACATCTCCTGACTCAAACCTAAGAGTAGGCTTCCTGCTGGCATAGCAGAGTAAGAGTATGGCAACAGGGTTCACCCAAAATGAGTCACTGGGACCTGGGTAGTGGCAGTACTGAGAGTAGGGGGTCCCATCAAAGTAGCAAACAATTAATAAACATACAAATTATTTTTACGACAGTAGACAAGAGATGAGCCTGCACTGTATTTAATCACAATGTAGGGATATATTAAATATCATGTCATTGTATAAGCATTCATAAACTATGCAGTGCCCCAAGGGAAAAGGGAAGTGATAAGGTGAGGATGGTGTGGATAGGGAATAGTGACTGTAAAAACAAACAAATGGCACAACGGCAATTCATGTGTCAAATAGAATATAGACCAACATTGGGTTCAAAGCATCACTTAATCAAAATCATACTCCACATAACACAACAATGTGTATCAAGACTGGGGTGAAGTTGACGGAAAAAGGACGGTTGTCGACGTTTCGACCCTCTAAATATCGCAGGATTTAGTTGTACCCTTGCTTCGGGGTCTTCATCAGGACAGGGCCGGGGCAGGCAACCTATTTTTTGTATGCTTTGTCTGTGTGCTTAAGAGTAGCGCATGTTGTGCATTATTATTTGATTTCTAAATAATTATTGTGATATATATTAAATAGGTTGCCTGGTACCAAATGAGGACACGTGTGGTGCACACCTCCAGGTCATAGGACAAGTCCAAGACCTTCCTATATCAGAGACAGGCCTAGGCCTCTGCACGCACACTAGATTAATGTGATGCCAGGGCCAAACAAATGCCAAATTAGAGTACCAGATACATGCAGTCATTCACTCGGGGCAGAGAAACACACCCTTTAACCATGCAGGCAACATTCAGTTCCCATCAGAAACCTCCCCAGGATCTTTCTGGTGTCAATGCCATGTGAGGGGTCACAGTTTCCTGAATTGTGATCTAAATAATGATGCAATACAGTTAAGGTGAAAAGTGGTCCTGGTGATCACTACTGATGAATCACCAGGATCCCCCTTAGAACAACATTAATTGAAGAGATATTCATTATGATTTTGACTCATTCTACAAGTAAGCGTGAAAGATTGTTTAACGGATTGAGTACATGTTGTGTTCCAAGTAGGGAACCCGGAATCCAGAGTACCTTGTGTAGAAGGCTCAAAAGCATTTTATTGCTTGTTCAGTTTACTTTGGTACTTTGAGGGAATGGGGCATCCTAAAGCTAAGGTTATAGATGCCACATAAGACTCATACTTTCACAGACTCTATTTCTGTGGGACTAGATGTCCTTTTGTCAGCATCTGAAGCTGGTGGATTTTAGGATCCCAACTCCTATTGTGAAAATGAAGCATGCCTAAAACCAGCATTTCCCCGTGAAGGCTGAAGCAGCCCTATATTTAAGAGGGAGGGGGTCTGACAAACCACATGGTAATCTGAAGATTTTGTACAGAAGAGGTTATTGTGACTGCACCAAACGCACAGGTGTCAATCCTAGACTTTATCAGGCAAATATGAGTAGATTGTCATCTTATCCACAGAGTTGTATTAGACGATAAGTTGTGCTTGTCAATATGGATTTGGCTGAAATTTGCACAGTGAAGCTCTTGAGAAAGTAAAGTTTTATATATAGATAGTTCAGCTTAAAGAAATAAAATGCTCCACCCGTGATAATGGAGTGGACAGTGATTCTTAAACTGAGAGGTATGTTTACTAAGATTTTATGCCCTGTTTACATCACAAAAGTGGCCAAAAACTATGGTATATCTTTGTGCACCTATTTCCTTTCCAGCGTAAAATCTGTTTTACGTTGGAAAATTACTTGGAAGCACCGCAAAGCAGCGCATAGCGCTGCTTTGCAGTACGTGGTGCCAAGGGGGCATCCCATGGGTGGTGCATGGGTGTTCCCATGCAACCACCCAAGGTTTCCTATGCTAAATCCTATTTACTTAAAAATATAGACAAGGTATAGCGTCAGATAATAGCGCCCATTTGAGACAGGCGCTGTGAAGGAGAAATGCTTTTATTTCTCCTTTCTTTTCCAACTTTGCATGTGTGCTGCACTGGCCCACATACAACGTGAGAAAAGGTTTAAAGTTAGTCTAAGCATTGTATTTTGTACTGGAAGGATATCCTTCCAGTACAAAACGTATGTTAGACTCACGGAGACACCTTTGCAGTATGGTGCAAAGATGTCTATGGTCCACAACAGTAGAGGGGAGTGCCATATTTCTGTAAATGTGGCTTTCTCCTACTCTCTCCTTCTCGCACCGTGCAGCATTTGAGTCTGCTGCACTGCACTGCACGACTAAGTAGTTAAGCTGACCCTGACTGTGTTATGGTGAAGCCAGCCAAAATTGGTACTGATAATGGCAGAGAGCAAGCACTTGTAAGTAAAAGTACAGCTTTTTTTCAGATTATAACGGTTAGACCTGGCACCATTGGCTTGCAGCACTGGTTGTGCCACCCACAAGACCCTTATAAGGTAGGACATGCCCTGGTGTGTGTGGCATGTCCTAATAGTGAATTACAGCCCTTTTCGTTTTCCACTATTGCAAGGCTACCTGTTCTCCATAGGCCAGAATGGGCAGTTAGATTATTAAATTCTTATAATCTTACTCGCTCAGGGAACATGGTAGACATTCGAGTTTAGTATGCCTGAACTCAGAATGATAAAATACATATTTTAGTGAAGTTGGTTTTAACATTCTTTGTTTGAAAATACCACTTATAGAAAGTAGGTATTTTCTTGTCTAACTGTCCAAAGCCTGCCTCTGCTAGGTTGTGTATTTCTTGTCTGGAGTTTGAGTGACAGGGCTGGGGGATTGCAGGAGGGAGAATGAGTCAGCCCAGTGGTGAATAGAGAGATCTGCATCTAGATGGATGGGAGGAGCTGCACCTGGGACCTGAATAGGACTGTGCCTGCCTTCCACAATGCTGGCTCCACCTCCTGTGGTGCGGCTGATGTCTCTGCCCTGCACAGTGAATGAAGAGAAGGAATCTTGTCAACAAAGTGCTCCAGGGCTGTGCTTTCCCTCCACAATGCTGGCTTCACCTTCTGTGGGGCGTCTGATGTTTCTACCCTGCACTGTGAAAGGAAAGAAGGAGACTTGTAAACAGAGTGCTTCACAACTGGTTTTGACTGGGCAAAGGCCTTTCTGCCTTCAGAGGACAAATGTTTTTGGGGTATAAATATTGGGACCCTGATCCCAAGAAATTAGATCACTTTTGGTATACAAGAAGAAACCTTTGCTGAGGAGAGGAACCTGAAGAAACTGAGGAGAGACTATCCCTTAGCTGAAGTGCTGCTTGGGGGATTGGCCTGCAGTGGTTGCCTGACTGCCAAAGAAAGGAGAAAGAACTTTGTGTGCTTTACTTTCAACTTGTGAAGGATCTCCAAAGGCTTGGAACAGAGCTTGCCTCCTGCTGAAGTCTCGGGGACAACAGACTTCACCAATCAGCTGCCCAAGAGTCTTCCTGAAGTGCCTGCAGCGGTGCTGGACTTTTTTGAGGACTTGTGTGTCGCAAGGAGCTGAAAGCGCGACTCAAGAACACGAAGCGTGTTGTCGAGCTGCCGCTTCACATCACGAGGGACCGCGCATCGCCGTTGAAGAGGATCGACGTTGCAGCAGACGCCGCCGCATCTCCGAGAAGCGTGTCGCAGGGCCTGTCGCGGGTCATCGCAGGAAAAGTGGATTGATGTCACAGAAGACGCCGCCGCATCTCGGAGAAGAGTGTCGCATGGCCTGTCGAGGCTCGCATCGTTGTGGAAGCAACTCGCATCGCCAGGAGAGAGGATCGACGTCGCAGCAGACACCAATTAAAACGTGGATATTCGACAAGTAATTCCCCACCCCCCCTCAAGCGCCTTGAGACCCTCTGGGTATGTAGTGCGCTATACAAATTCTCTGACTTGACTTGACTTGACACCGCCACATCACTGGGAAGCGTATTGCAGGGCCTGTCGCGGCTCGCATCGAGGACAGCATCTCGCATCGCCAGAGAAGAGGATCGACGCCGCAGCAGATGCCGCCGCATCACCGGGATGCGTGTCGCATCAAGGAGAGAGCGTCATCTTTATTTCTTTCGCACCGGAACTTTGGCGCATTTCCATCGCTGCAACATTGCTTGTTGTGGAAGCGCAACGCATCGTAAGGTACATTGACGCAAAGTGTTGCATCTTAAGAACTGAACTGAACTAAGCTAACCCTACCATTTTTAGGTATACTATTGTGGATTTTTGTCGTTTGTGGTCTTGTGTATATAAAGAATACTTCGTTTTAATATACAACTGTGTGGTGTCCATCTGTGGTGTTGTCACTGGGTTACTGTATGTGGTCACAAATGCTTTACACACTGCCTCTGAATTAAGCCTGTCTGCTCGTGCCAAGCTACCAAGGGGGTGAGCAGGAGTTAGTTTAGGAGTGTAAAAAGCATTTCTTTTTAGCTGCTTTTTATCCCCAGCGCTGGCAAAGCAAAGAGGGGAAGCTTTAATGAGGTATACAGAACTCGTGCATGCAACGCATGGGAACAGCATTCGTGAATGCCTCTGTTTACGTGTTGGCATTCTGAAGCCGGGCTGTCCCATATATATATATATATTATATATATATATATATATATATATATATATATATATATATATATATATATATATACACATATATATTTTAATGCCCCTTTACAATTTGAATCACAGAGGCGATTTCCATCAAATCTCAATAATCATGAGACTGATCTTGAAATAAACCCCAGATTGAAAACAGTTATGTGTTTTATTTACCAATTGATCCTTCTTTATCTGGTGTTCTGTAGCGCTGCTTGTGTATAGAAGTGAAGCCTTTCATAGAGCGATGTTTACGTCGTATGCGTTCATGGCATGATTTAAATATACGTTTTACATAGATATATATATGAATTCTGCAAAACGTCCTTCACTGGAGGAGCAACAAACAGCTGGTGCCGGCGGCGAGGTAAGGACAGCCTCGCAGTAATTTGTCACAGCAAAGATTGAACAAATACGCCGCACTCTTCTTGGGTGATTATACACGTTTCGAACTATGCAGTTCCTGATCACGTATATATTTTAATGCCCCTTTAGAATTTGAATCACAGAGGCGATTTCAATCAAATCTCAATAATCATGAGACTGATATTGAAATAAACTCCAGATTGAAAACAGTTATGTGTTTTCTTTACCAATTGATCCTTCTTTATCTGGTGTTCTGTAGCGCTGCTTGTATATAGAAGTGAAGCCTTTCAGATGATAGAGCGATGTTTGCGTCGTATGGGTTCTTGTTATATGTCAAATGAGAAGACTGTAAATTAAGCGCGTCAGTTAAAGTCGTTGCCCGATCTGCGTTGAGGTAGGACAGCACAAATAGAACAGCTTCAACCCACGCACAGTAAGAGTCAGTTTACGTAGATTTTCTCATGCATAGCAAGAGACATTTTAAGTAAATGTTATTCTTTTAACCAAGTAAGGGTAACCCTGCAGCAGCAGGGCTTTCAAAAATTGAGTGAAACTCTTTAATGTTCCTCTCCACGGAAATCTTTAGTAAAAGGCGAAAGATTTATTCGGTTTGAAGAGAAACCAGAGTGTGAATAGGTCACAGCCTCACCATGGGCCCCAGAAACAGCTATGCACAGAATGTCAGGGTGATTTACTCTACTAAATCCATCATTGATACCCCTTCAAAATATAACCAACTCGTGAGAAACCTTGTAATCCGATACATTGTCAAAACACTTTTTGAGACAATCGAAACAAAAGCGAGACAGACTGATGACACGGCATTATGGGTATGCAAATTTCGTCGTCGGTCACGTGACAGGAAAGGCTGCAACACTCGAGTCTCCCAGCTCAAGCCTTCGCGTCGCTCGTTTTACGCTTCTCATTCTGAGCAGTGCAGCGTTGGGAGCCTCGCGCAGGCTTGTGTGAGGTGTGATTACAGGAACATTGTGGGTGTTAAGGAGGCGAGTGCTTAAGGTGCAACCTGGTGAAAGGAGCAGGCACTGTATAAGAATGCTGCGGGTGTTGTAAGTTTTGGTCTCGCAGGTGCTTTGTAGATTGGGAGCCTTGAGCATGTTGGGATTGGTTTGCTGGGTGGAAGGAAGGTGTTGCTCTTGAGATAGGTAGTTTTAGCATATGTTTTCCCAACATCCTTTCTTTTGCGGTTCTCCGCCGACTTAAGCTTATCTGTGAAATACGTGAACGCCACCCATGTTAATATTGTTCACTTTCTTGGTACTCCAGCACTGCCATGTTCTATTTAGGGTTCTCTATCCCCTGCTGGTGTCAAGAATTCCCCCTACCCTGCCCAGTCTTGAGTATCTATCTCTGACTACTTTAATTTCACCGACTTCTGGGCAGAATCCTTCCTAAACTCAGAAACGTATAATCTCTAAATGCTATTGAAAATACAATTTTGTACAGTATGTCCCCATACCCAGTCTGCATTATATGCGCCCAGGCAAATAAAAGGAGAACGTATGTTTGTTGGATGCAAGGAAGGGACTTGGTATATGTGTAAGAGGCTAAAGCATTCTGGAACAGGCTACGGTCTTTGTGTGTTTTATGGGCTTCTTGGATGTAAGGCAGGAGAAGTCTCGCTGGCTGCAAGAAGTGGGACCAGATTCATGTGTAGGGGGATTTCCGTTGTTGGAGGCGAGAGGAGTGCTGCATAGGCAATGGAGGGTATGTTGTGCAGAAGGAGAGTGCTTTTCTTTGCAAGTAGTGCACGTGGGGCTGCTGTACATAGTGCCCGTAGCATAGTGAATGTTAAAACTTGGGCTTGGACGTCATCTGTGATGGGGATCTGTTGTGTTGTATGCCCCTTAGTTTATATATTCGCGAATGTATTTACTTAAGTATGGCAGTGCACGTCACGCAGTTACACTACATTTGGTACGGACAATGCTCCCCATTAATCCCGTAGTGATGTTGGTGCAATATGGTACATCCAAGACCACTTGAATTATGCAACAGGAAAGGAACACATGATGTTGCAGGGTTGACTGAATTATGGAGCACAACAAGGCACATTAAGCAGCATAAGCGATGCATTTTGTGATGGTATTGCTTCATTAGCTTGTGACCGGTTTCAGCTAGAACCTACATTTGCAGCAGAAGATGCGTTTATGTGGCAAAGGAGGCAAACCTATAATTGTGCAGGAAACTGCGCTCCCGCAGAATCGTATCTTTGGTGGCCCTAGGTACCAGCCCTTTGCACCACAACGTCACTGGCATTTTGATGTTTTAAATGCTTATTTTTTTGTGTTGCCAGTGTTTGCAGCAAGCACACGCCATAGCTGCACTGCTCTAGCATAGCTGCCAAGGTTTCAGGTTGCTATGTGTGACATTTTTATCATTTCACTGCAATTATGAGTGACATTTAAATGACTATGAGTGACACTTTCTCACGATCAAAATCAGGCAACGGAGATGAGCAAACATATAAATATCAGAAATTACACCCAAGTCCAAGAAGACTTTAAAACTGCAGCAAATCACCAGAAATGGCAGGGCACTTAGATGGGAATGTGTGAGGCGATCTGCTTCCAAGCACCTCATGCCACTGACCCCCAGGAGTTCTAGCCCTCCCTGAGTTCTGGGGCGCGCCATCCGCCCTATCATTCCTTTCACACTCCTAAGAGGACACCCAGGCTGCAGGCACAGAGAGCAGGTGCAGCTCGTGCTTTTGGTGTAAATGTGCGAGGGGTTCTGCTTCTAAGCACGTCATGGCACTGACCCCTGGCATCTCCAGCCCTTCCTGAGTTGTGAGGCGCTCCCCTGCCCTATAATGCCTCTCACACTCCTAAGGGCACACCGAGGCTACAGACACACATAGAACTCATGTAGGGTCATGCTACATGTGTGAATGTGTGCGCTGCTCTGCCTCTTAAACACACCACTGCCAACCAGGAACTCTAGCCCTCCTTGGGTTCTGAGGCGCTCTCTCTGCCTTACTGTGCCTCTCACACCCCTAAGGGGACACCCAGGCTGAAGGCACAGAGAGCACATGAGAGATGAGAGGCCTAAATGTAAAATTAAGAGATGAGCTGCCTAAATTTAAAATTAAGAGTGCTGACTCGTGGACTATGCCACACACAGGCTTCTGATTTGGCAAGAAGTAGCACTACGCCACTGAGGCACACGTGTCACTGACAGCCGGCAGCATTATTAAACAAATTAGCCCCCGGCGCTCCGCTCACTGACACCAAAAATAATTATATCACTGGCGTTTCCCAAATAAAACAAGTTAGTAAATGCTCTCTGACCAGTGCTTTAAATGGGCCGATAGTCACCGGTACTGAGTACCGGCACTTCTAAATGTTCTGCCTCTGAGTACCGGAACTTTTTCTTGTCTCAAAGAGAGTACTGGTACTCATGGGGCAGCAAGCCAACTCCGTGCAATCTGGCTTGAAAAGAAAGAAGCGTGACACAGCTCATGAGTCGGTCCGTTTTCGTGAAGCACTCGAGTGTTAATATTTATCAATCTGCTAATTGAGCAACGTGCATATGTATTCAATCAGAGCAGGCAAGGCGTGGAGACAATTTCACTGTAGGTGTGCGAGAATGCCTGCTAAGAGGCACATCTCCTGACTCAAACCTAAGAGTAGGCTTCCTGCTGGCATAGCAGAGTAAGAGTATGGCAACAGGGTTCACCCAAAATGAGTCACTGGGACCTGGGTAGTGGCAGTACTGAGAGTAGGGGGTCCCATCAAAGTAGCAAACAATTAATAAACATACAAATTATTTTTACGACAGTAGACAAGAGATGAGCCTGCACTGTATTTAATCACAATGTAGGGATATATTAAATATCATGTCATTGTATAAGCATTCATAAACTATGCAGTGCCCCAAGGGAAAAGGGAAGTGATAAGGTGAGGATGGTGTGGATAGGGAATAGTGACTGTAAAAACAAACAAATGGCACAACGGCAATTCATGTGTCAAATAGAATATAGACCAACATTGGGTTCAAAGCATCACTTAATCAAAATCATACTCCACATAACACAACAATGTGTATCAAGACTGGGGTGAAGTTGACGGAAAAAGGACGGTTGTCAACGTTTCGACCCTCTAAATATCGCAGGATTTAGTTGTACCCTTGCTTCGGGGTCTTCATCAGGACAGGGCCGGGGCAGGCAACCTATTTTTTGTATGCTTTGTCTGTGTGCTTAAGAGTAGCGCATGTTGTGCATTATTATTTGATTTCTAAATAATTATTGTGATATATATTAAATAGGTTGCCTGGTACCAAATGAGGACACGTGTGGTGCACACCTCCAGGTCATAGGACAAGTCCAAGACCTTCCTATATCAGAGACAGGCCTAGGCCTCTGCACGCACACTAGATTAATGTGATGCCAGGGCCAAACAAATGCCAAATTAGAGTACCAGATACATGCAGTCATTCACTCGGGGCAGAGAAACACACCCTTTAACCATGCAGGCAACATTCAGTTCCCATCAGAAACCTCCCCAGGATCTTTCTGGTGTCAATGCCATGTGAGGGGTCACAGTTTCCTGAATTGTGATCTAAATAATGATGCAATACAGTTAAGGTGAAAAGTGGTCCTGGTGATCACTACTGATGAATCACCAGGATCCCCCTTAGAACAACATTAATTGAAGAGATATTCATTATGATTTTGACTCATTCTACAAGTAAGCGTGAAAGATTGTTTAACGGATTGAGTACATGTTGTGTTCCAAGTAGGGAACCCGGAATCCAGAGTACCTTGTGTAGAAGGCTCAAAAGCATTTTATTGCTTGTTCAGTTTACTTTGGTACTTTGAGGGAATGGGGCATCCTAAAGCTAAGGTTATAGATGCCACATAAGACTCATACTTTCACAGACTCTATTTCTGTGGGACTAGATGTCCTTTTGTCAGCATCTGAAGCTGGTGGATTTTAGGATCCCAACTCCTATTGTGAAAATGAAGCATGCCTAAAACCAGCATTTCCCCGTGAAGGCTGAAGCAGCCCTATATTTAAGAGGGAGGGGGTCTGACAAACCACATGGTAATCTGAAGATTTTGTACAGAAGAGGTTATTGTGACTGCACCGAACGCACAGGTGTCAATCCTAGACTTTATCAGGCAAATATGAGTAGATTGTCATCTTATCCACAGAGTTGTATTAGACGATAAGTTGTGCTTGTCAATATGGATTTGGCTGAAATTTGCACAGTGAAGCTCTTGAGAAAGTAAAGTTTTATATATAGATAGTTCAGCTTAAAGAAATAAAATGCTCCACCCGTGATAATGGAGTGGACAGTGATTCTTAAACTGAGAGGTATGTTTACTAAGATTTTATGCCCTGTTTACATCACAAAAGTGGCCAAAAACTATGGTATATCTTTGTGCACCTATTTCCTTTCCAGCGTAAAATCTGTTTTACGTTGGAAAATTACTTGGAAGCACCGCAAAGCAGCGCATAGCGCTGCTTTGCAGTACGTGGTGCCAAGGGGGCATCCCATGGGTGGTGCATGGGTGTTCCCATGCAACCACCCAAGGTTTCCTATGCTAAATCCTATTTACTTAAAAATATAGACAAGGTATAGCGTCAGATAATAGCGCCCATTTGAGACAGGCGCTGTGAAGGAGAAATGCTTTTATTTCTCCTTTCTTTTCCAACTTTGCATGTGTGCTGCACTGGCCCACATACAACGTGAGAAAAGGTTTAAAGTTAGTCTAAGCATTGTATTTTGTACTGGAAGGATATCCTTCCAGTACAAAACGTATGTTAGACTCACGGAGACACCTTTGCAGTATGGTGCAAAGATGTCTATGGTCCACAACAGTAGAGGGGAGTGCCATATTTCTGTAAATGTGGCTTTCTCCTACTCTCTCCTTCTCGCACCGTGCAGCATTTGAGTCTGCTGCACTGCACTGCACGACTAAGTAGTTAAGCTGACCCTGACTGTGTTATGGTGAAGCCAGCCAAAATTGGTACTGATAATGGCAGAGAGCAAGCACTTGTAAGTAAAAGTACAGCTTTTTTTCAGATTATAACGGTTAGACCTGGCACCATTGGCTTGCAGCACTGGTTGTGCCACCCACAAGACCCTTATAAGGTAGGACATGCCCTGGTGTGTGTGGCATGTCCTAATAGTGAATTACAGCCCTTTTCGTTTTCCACTATTGCAAGGCTACCTGTTCTCCATAGGCCAGAATGGGCAGTTAGATTATTAAATTCTTATAATCTTACTCGCTCAGGGAACATGGTAGACATTCGAGTTTAGTATGCCTGAACTCAGAATGATAAAATACATATTTTAGTGAAGTTGGTTTTAACATTCTTTGTTTGAAAATACCACTTATAGAAAGTAGGTATTTTCTTGTCTAACTGTCCAAAGCCTGCCTCTGCTAGGTTGTGTATTTCTTGTCTGGAGTTTGAGTGACAGGGCTGGGGGATTGCAGGAGGGAGAATGAGTCAGCCCAGTGGTGAATAGAGAGATCTGCATCTAGATGGATGGGAGGAGCTGCACCTGGGACCTGAATAGGACTGTGCCTGCCTTCCACAATGCTGGCTCCACCTCCTGTGGTGCGGCTGATGTCTCTGCCCTGCACAGTGAATGAAGAGAAGGAATCTTGTCAACAAAGTGCTCCAGGGCTGTGCTTTCCCTCCACAATGCTGGCTTCACCTTCTGTGGGGCGTCTGATGTTTCTACCCTGCACTGTGAAAGGAAAGAAGGAGACTTGTAAACAGAGTGCTTCACAACTGGTTTTGACTGGGCAAAG
The DNA here is from genome assembly GCF_964261635.1 of Lissotriton helveticus. Classification (NCBI taxonomy): domain Eukaryota; kingdom Metazoa; phylum Chordata; class Amphibia; order Caudata; family Salamandridae; genus Lissotriton; species Lissotriton helveticus. Next base: position 1,865,813,269 of record NC_136057.1, read on the forward strand.
GCCTTTCTGCCTTCAGAGGACAAATGTTTTTGGGGTATAAATATTGGGACCCTGATCCCAAGAAATTAGATCACTTTTGGTATACAAGAAGAAACCTTTGCTGAGGAGAGGAACCTGAAGAAACTGAGGAGAGACTATCCCTTAGCTGAAGTGCTGCTTGGGGGATTGGCCTGCAGTGGTTGCCTGACTGCCAAAGAAAGGAGAAAGAACTTTGTGTGCTTTACTTTCAACTTGTGAAGGATCTCCAAAGGCTTGGAACAGAGCTTGCCTCCTGCTGAAGTCTCGGGGACAACAGACTTCACCAATCAGCTGCCCAAGAGTCTTCCTGAAGTGCCTGCAGCGGTGCTGGACTTTTTTGAGGACTTGTGTGTCGCAAGGAGCTGAAAGCGCGACTCAAGAACACGAAGCGTGTTGTCGAGCTGCCGCTTCACATCACGAGGGACCGCGCATCGCCGTTGAAGAGGATCGACGTTGCAGCAGACGCCGCCGCATCTCCGAGAAGCGTGTCGCAGGGCCTGTCGCGGGTCATCGCTGGAAAAGTGGATTGATGTCACAGAAGACGCCGCCGCATCTCGGAGAAGAGTGTCGCATGGCCTGTCGAGGCTCGCATCGTTGTGGAAGCAACTCGCATCGCCAGGAGAGAGGATCGACGTCGCAGCAGACACCACTTAAAACGTGGATATTCGACAAGTAATTCCCCACCCCCCCTCAAGCGCCTTGAGACCCTCTGGGTATGTAGTGCGCTATACAAATTCTCTGACTTGACTTGACTTGACACCGCCACATCACTGGGAAGCGTATTGCAGGGCCTGTCGCGGCTCGCATCGAGGACAGCATCTCGCATCGCCAGAGAAGAGGATCGACGCCGCAGCAGATGCCGCCGCATCACCGGGATGCGTGTCGCATCAAGGAGAGAGCGTCATCTTTATTTCTTTCGCACCGGAACTTTGGCGCATTTCCATCGCTGCAACATTGCTTGTTGTGGAAGCGCAACGCATCGTAAGGTACATTGACGCAAAGTGTTGCATCTTAAGAACTGAACTGAACTAAGCTAACCCTACCATTTTTAGGTATACTATTGTGGATTTTTGTCGTTTGTGGTCTTGTGTATATAAAGAATACTTCGTTTTAATATACAACTGTGTGGTGTCCATCTGTGGTGTTGTCACTGGGTTACTGTATGTGGTCACAAATGCTTTACACACTGCCTCTGAATTAAGCCTGTCTGCTCGTGCCAAGCTACCAAGGGGGTGAGCAGGAGTTAGTTTAGGAGTGTAAAAAGCATTTCTTTTTAGCTGCTTTTTATCCCCAGCGCTGGCAAAGCAAAGAGGGGAAGCTTTAATGAGGTATACAGAACTCGTGCATGCAACGCATGGGAACAGCATTCGTGAATGCCTCTGTTTACGTGTTGGCATTCTGAAGCCGGGCTGTCCCATATATATATATATATATTATATATATATATATATATATATATATATATATATATATATATATATATATATATATACACATATATATTTTAATGCCCCTTTACAATTTGAATCACAGAGGCGATTTCAATCAAATCTCAATAATCATGAGACTGATCTTGAAATAAACCCCAGATTGAAAACAGTTATGTGTTTTATTTACCAATTGATCCTTCTTTATCTGGTGTTCTGTAGCGCTGCTTGTGTATAGAAGTGAAGCCTTTCATAGAGCGATGTTTACGTCGTATGCGTTCATGGCATGATTTAAATATACGTTTTACATACATATATATATATGAATTCTGCAAAACGTCCTTCACTGGAGGAGCAACAAACAGCTGGTGCCGGCGGCGAGGTAAGGACAGCCTCGCAGTAATTTGTCACAGCAAAGATTGAACAAATACGCCGCACTCTTCTTGGGTGATTATACACGTTTCGAACTATGCAGTTCCTGATCACGTATATATTTTAATGCCCCTTTAGAATTTGAATCACAGAGGCGATTTCAATCAAATCTCAATAATCATGAGACTGATATTGAAATAAACTCCAGATTGAAAACAGTTATGTGTTTTCTTTACCAATTGATCCTTCTTTATCTGGTGTTCTGTAGCGCTGCTTGTATATAGAAGTGAAGCCTTTCAGATGATAGAGCGATGTTTGCGTCGTATGGGTTCTTGTTATATGTCAAATGAGAAGACTGTAAATTAAGCGCGTCAATTAAAGTCGTTGCCCGATCTGCGTTGAGGTAGGACAGCACAAATAGAACAGCTTCAACCCACGCACAGTAAGAGTCAGTTTACGTAGATTTTCTCATGCATAGTAAGAGACATTTTATGTAAATGTTATTCTTTTAACCAAGTAAGGGTAACCCTGCAGCAGCAGGGCTTTCAAAAATTGAGTGAAACTCTTTAATGTTCCTCTCCACGGAAATCTTTAGTAAAAGGCGAAAGATTTATTCGGTTTGAAGAGAAACCAGAGTATGAGTAGGTCACAGCCTCACCATGGGCCCCAGAAACAGCTATCCACAGAATGTCAGGGTGATTTACTCTACTAAATCCATCATTGATACCCCTTCAAAATATAACCAACTCGTGAGAAACCTTGTAATCCGATACATTGTCAAAACACTTTTTGAGACAATCGAAACAAAAGCGAGACAGACTGATGACACGGCATTATGGGTATGCAAATTTCGTCGTCGGTCACGTGACAGGAAAGGCTGCAACACTCGAGTCTCCCAGCTCAAGCCTTCGCGTCGCTCGTTTTACGCTTCTCATTCTGAGCAGTGCAGCGTTGGGAGCCTCGCGCAGGCTTGTGTGAGGTGTGATTACAGGAACATTGTGGGTGTTAAGGAGGCGAGTGCTTAAGGTGCAACCTGGTGAAAGGAGCAGGCACTGTATAAGAATGCTGCGGATGTTGTAAGTTTTGGTCTCGCAGGTGCTTTGTAGATTGGGAGCCTTGAGCATGTTGGGATTGGTTTGCTGGGTGGAAGGAAGGTGTTGCTCTTGAGATAGGTAGTTTTAGCATATGTTTTCCCAACATCCTTTCTTTTGCGGTTCTCCGCCGACTTAAGCTTATCTGTGAAATACGTGAACGCCACCCATGTTAATATTGTTCACTTTCTTGGTACTCCAGCACTGCCATGTTCTATTTAGGGTTCTCTATCCCCTGCTGGTGTCAAGAATTCCCCCTACCCTGCCCAGTCTTTAGTATCTATCTCTGACTACTTTAATTTCACCGACTTCTGGGCAGAATCCTTCCTAAACTCAGAAACGTATAATCTCTAAATGCTATTGAAAATACAATTTTGTACAGTATGTCCCCATACCCAGTCTGCATTATATGCGCCCAGGCAAATAAAAGGAGAACGTATGTTTGTTGGATGCAAGGAAGGGACTTGGTATATGTGTAAGAGGCTAAAGCATTCTGGAACAGGCTACGGTCTTTGTGTGTTTTATGGGCTTCTTGGATGTAAGGCAGGAGAAGTCTCGCTGGCTGCAAGAAGTGGGACCAGATTCATGTGTAGGGGGATTTCCGTTGTTGGAGGCGAGAGGAGTGCTGCATAGGCAATGGAGGGTATGTTGTGCAGAAGGAGAGTGCTTTTCTTTGCAAGTAGTGCACGTGGGGCTGCTGTACATAGTGCCCGTAGCATAGTGAATGTTAAAACTTGGGCTTGGACGTCATCTGTGATGGGGATCTGTTGTGTTGTATGCCCCTTAGTTTATATATTCGCGAATGTATTTACTTAAGTATGGCAGTGCACGTCACGCAGTTACACTACATTTGGTACGGACAATGCTCCCCATTAATCCCGTAGTGATGTTGGTGCAATATGGTACATCCAAGACCACTTGAATTATGCAACAGGAAAGGAACACATGATGTTGCAGGGTTGACTGAATTATGGAGCACAACAAGGCACATTAAGCAGCATAAGCGATGCATTTTGTGATGGTATTGCTTCATTAGCTTGTGACCGGTTTCAGCTAGAACCTACATTTGCAGCAGAAGATGCGTTTATGTGGCAAAGGAGGCAAACCTATAATTGTGCAGGAAACTGCGCTCCCGCAGAATCGTATCTTTGGTGGCCCTAGGTACCAGCCCTTTGCACCACAACGTCACTGGCATTTTGATGTTTTAAATGCTTATTTTTTTGTGTTGCCAGTGTTTGCAGCAAGCACACGCCATAGCTGCACTGCTCTAGCATAGCTGCCAAGGTTTCAGGTTGCTATGTGTGACATTTTTATCATTTCACTGCAATTATGAGTGACATTTAAATGACTATGAGTGACACTTTCTCACGATCAAAATCAGGCAACGGAGATGAGCAAACATATAAATATCAGAAATTACACCCAAGTCCAAGAAGACTTTAAAACTGCAGCAAATCACCAGAAATGGCAGGGCACTTAGATGGGAATGTGTGAGGCGATCTGCTTCCAAGCACCTCATGCCACTGACCCCCAGGAGTTCTAGCCCTCCATGAGTTCTGGGGCGCGCCATCCGCCCTATCATTCCTTTCACACTCCTAAGAGGACACCCAGGCTGCAGGCACAGAGAGCAGGTGCAGCTCGTGCTTTTGGTGTAAATGTGCGAGGGGTTCTGCTTCTAAGCACGTCATGGCACTGACCCCTGGCATCTCCAGCCCTTCCTGAGTTGTGAGGCGCTCCCCTGCCCTATAATGCCTCTCACACTCCTAAGGGCACACCGAGGCTACAGACACACATAGAACTCATGTAGGGTCATGCTACATGTGTGAATGTGTGCGCTGCTCTGCCTCTTAAACACACCACTGCCAACCAGGAACTCTAGCCCTCCTTGGGTTCTGAGGCGCTCTCTCTGCCTTACTGTGCCTCTCACACCCCTAAGGGGACACCCAGGCTGAAGGCACAGAGAGCACATGAGAGATGAGAGGCCTAAATGTAAAATTAAGAGATGAGCTGCCTAAATTTAAAATTAAGAGTGCTGACTCGTGGACTATGCCACACACAGGCTTCTGATTTGGCAAGAAGTAGCACTACGCCACTGAGGCACACGTGTCACTGACAGCCGGCAGCATTATTAAACAAATTAGCCCCCGGCGCTCCGCTCACTGACACCAAAAATAATTATATCACTGGCGTTTCCCAAATAAAACAAGTTAGTAAATGCTCTCTGACCAGTGCTTTAAATGGGCCGATAGTCACCGGTACTGAGTACCGGCACTTCTAAATGTTCTGCCTCTGAGTACCGGAACTTTTTCTTGTCTCAAAGAGAGTACTGGTACTCATGGGGCAGCAAGCCAACTCCGTGCAATCTGGCTTGAAAAGAAAGAAGCGTGACACAGCTCATGAGTCGGTCCGTTTTCGTGAAGCACTCGAGTGTTAATATTTATCAATCTGCTAATTGAGCAACGTGCATATGTATTCAATCAGAGCAGGCAAGGCGTGGAGACAATTTCACTGTAGGTGTGCGAGAATGCCTGCTAAGAGGCACATCTCCTGACTCAAACCTAAGAGTAGGCTTCCTGCTGGCATAGCAGAGTAAGAGTATGGCAACAGGGTTCACCCAAAATGAGTCACTGGGACCTGGGTAGTGGCAGTACTGAGAGTAGGGGGTCCCATCAAAGAAGCAAACAATTAATAAACATACAAATTATTTTTACGACAGTAGACAAGAGATGAGCCTGCACTGTATTTAATCACAATGTAGGGATATATTAAATATCATGTCATTGTATAAGCATTCATAAACTATGCAGTGCCCCAAGGGAAAAGGGAAGTGATAAGGTGAGGATGGTGTGGATAGGGAATAGTGACTGTAAAAACAAACAAATGGCACAACGGCAATTCATGTGTCAAATAGAATATAGACCAACATTGGGTTCAAAGCATCACTTAATCAAAATCATACTCCACATAACACAACAATGTGTATCAAGACTGGGGTGAAGTTGACGGAAAAAGGACGGTTGTCGACGTTTCGACCCTCTAAATATCGCAGGATTTAGTTGTACCCTTGCTTCGGGGTCTTCATCAGGACAGGGCCGGGGCAGGCAACCTATTTTTTGTATACTTTGTCTGTGTGCTTAAGAGTAGCGCATGTTGTGCATTATTATTTGATTTCTAAATAATTATTGTGATATATATTAAATAGGTTGCCTGGTACCAAATGAGGACACGTGTGGTGCACACCTCCAGGTCATAGGACAAGTCCAAGACCTTCCTATATCAGAGACAGGCCTAGGCCTCTGCACGCACACTAGATTAATGTGATGCCAGGGCCAAACAAATGCCAAATTAGAGTACCAGATACATGCAGTCATTCACTCGGGGCAGAGAAACACACCCTTTAACCATGCAGGCAACATTCAGTTCCCATCAGAAACCTCCCCAGGATCTTTCTGGTGTCAATGCCATGTGAGGGGTCACAGTTTCCTGAATTGTGATCTAAATAATGATGCAATACAGTTAAGGTGAAAAGTGGTCCTGGTGATCACTACTGATGAATCACCAGGATCCCCCTTAGAACAACATTAATTGAAGAGATATTCATTATGATTTTGACTCATTCTACAAGTAAGCGTGAAAGATTGTTTAACGGATTGAGTACATGTTGTGTTCCAAGTAGGGAACCCGGAATCCAGAGTACCTTGTGTAGAAGGCTCAAAAGCATTTTATTGCTTGTTCAGTTTACTTTGGTACTTTGAGGGAATGGGGCATCCTAAAGCTAAGGTTATAGATGCCACATAAGACTCATACTTTCACAGACTCTATTTCTGTGGGACTAGATGTCCTTTTGTCAGCATCTGAAGCTGGTGGATTTTAGGATCCCAACTCCTATTGTGAAAATGAAGCATGCCTAAAACCAGCATTTCCCCGTGAAGGCTGAAGCAGCCCTATATTTAAGAGGGAGGGGGTCTGACAAACCACATGGTAATCTGAAGATTTTGTACAGAAGAGGTTATTGTGACTGCACCGAACGCACAGGTGTCAATCCTAGACTTTATCAGGCAAATATGAGTAGATTGTCATCTTATCCACAGAGTTGTATTAGACGATAAGTTGTGCTTGTCAATATGGATTTGGCTGAAATTTGCACAGTGAAGCTCTTGAGAAAGTAAAGTTTTATATATAGATAGTTCAGCTTAAAGAAATAAAATGCTCCACCCGTGATAATGGAGTGGACAGTGATTCTTAAACTGAGAGGTATGTTTACTAAGATTTTATGCCCTGTTTACATCACAAAAGTGGCCAAAAACTATGGTATATCTTTGTGCACCTATTTCCTTTCCAGCGTAAAATCTGTTTTACGTTGGAAAATTACTTGGAAGCACCGCAAAGCAGCGCATAGCGCTGCTTTGCAGTACGTGGTGCCAAGGGGGCATCCCATGGGTGGTGCATGGGTGTTCCCATGCAACCACCCAAGGTTTCCTATGCTAAATCCTATTTACTTAAAAATATAGACAAGGTATAGCGTCAGATAATAGCGCCCATTTGAGACAGGCGCTGTGAAGGAGAAATGCTTTTATTTCTCCTTTCTTTTCCAACTTTGCATGTGTGCTGCACTGGCCCACATACAACGTGAGAAAAGGTTTAAAGTTAGTCTAAGCATTGTATTTTGTACTGGAAGGATATCCTTCCAGTACAAAACGTATGTTAGACTCACGGAGACACCTTTGCAGTATGGTGCAAAGATGTCTATGGTCCACAACAGTAGAGGGGAGTGCCATATTTCTGTAAATGTGGCTTTCTCCTACTCTCTCCTTCTCGCACCGTGCAGCATTTGAGTCTGCTGCACTGCACTGCACGACTAAGTAGTTAAGCTGACCCTGACTGTGTTATGGTGAAGCCAGCCAAAATTGGTACTGATAATGGCAGAGAGCAAGCACTTGTAAGTAAAAGTACAGCTTTTTTTCAGATTATAACGGTTAGACCTGGCACCATTGGCTTGCAGCACTGGTTGTGCCACCCACAAGACCCTTATAAGGTAGGACATGCCCTGGTGTGTGTGGCATGTCCTAATAGTGAATTACAGCCCTTTTCGTTTTCCACTATTGCAAGGCTACCTGTTCTCCATAGGCCAGAATGGGCAGTTAGATTATTAAATTCTTATAATCTTACTCGCTCAGGGAACATGGTAGACATTCGAGTTTAGTATGCCTGAACTCAGAATGATAAAATACATATTTTAGTGAAGTTGGTTTTAACATTCTTTGTTTGAAAATACCACTTTTAGAAAGTAGGTATTTTCTTGTCTAACTGTCCAAAGCCTGCCTCTGCTAGGTTGTGTATTTCTTGTCTGGAGTTTGAGTGACAGGGCTGGGGGATTGCAGGAGGGAGAATGAGTCAGCCCAGTGGTGAATAGAGAGATCTGCATCTAGATGGATGGGAGGAGCTGCACCTGGGACCTGAATAGGACTGTGCCTGCCTTCCACAATGCTGGCTCCACCTCCTGTGGTGCGGCTGATGTCTCTGCCCTGCACAGTGAATGAAGAGAAGGAATCTTGTCAACAAAGTGCTCCAGGGCTGTGCTTTCCCTCCACAATGCTGGCTTCACCTTCTGTGGGGCGTCTGATGTTTCTACCCTGCACTGTGAAAGGAAAGAAGGAGACTTGTAAACAGAGTGCTTCACAACTGGTTTTGACTGGGCAAAGGCCTTTCTGCCTTCAGAGGACAAATGTTTTTGGGGTATAAATATTGGGACCCTGATCCCAAGAAATTAGATCACTTTTGGTGTACAAGAAGAAACCTTTGCTGAGGAGAGGAACCTGAAGAAACTGAGGAGAGACTATCCCTTAGCTGAAGTGCTGCTTGGGGGATTGGCCTGCAGTGGTTGCCTGACTGCCAAAGAAAGGAGAAAGAACTTTGTGTGCTTTACTTTCAACTTGTGAAGGATCTCCAAAGGCTTGGAACAGAGCTTGCCTCCTGCTGAAGTCTCGGGGACAACAGACTTCACCAATCAGCTGCCCAAGAGTCTTCCTGAAGTGCCTGCAGCGGTGCTGGACTTTTTTGAGGACTTGTGTGTCGCAAGGAGCTGAAAGCGTGACTCAAGAACACGAAGCGTGTTGTCGAGCTGCCGCTTCACATCACGAGGGACCGCGCATCGCCGTTGAAGAGGATCGACGTTGCAGCAGACGCCGCCGCATCTCCGAGAAGCGTGTCGCAGGGCCTGTCGCGGGTCATCGCAGGAAAAGTGGATTGATGTCACAGAAGACGCCGCCGCATCTCGGAGAAGAGTGTCGCATGGCCTGTCGAGGCTCGCATCGTTGTGGAAGCAACTCGCATCGCCAGGAGAGAGGATCGACGTCGCAGCAGACACCGCCACATCACTGGGAAGCGTATTGCAGGGCCTGTCGCGGCTCGCATCGAGGACAGCATCTCGCATCGCCAGAGAAGAGGATCGACGCCGCATCACCGGGATGCGTGTCGCATCAAGGAGAGAGCGTCATCTTTATTTCTTTCGCACCGGAACTTTGGCGCATTTCCATCGCTGCAACATTGCTTGTTGTGGAAGCGCAACGCATCGTAAGGTACATTGACGCAAAGTGTTGCATCTTAAGAACTGAACTGAACTAAGCTAACCCTACCATTTTTAGGTATACTATTGTGGATTTTTGTCGTTTGTGGTCTTGTGTATATAAAGAATACTTCGTTTTAATATACAACTGTGTGGTGTCCATCTGTGGTGTTGTCACTGGGTTACTGTATGTGGTCACAAATGCTTTACACACTGCCTCTGAATTAAGCCTGTCTGCTCGTGCCAAGCTACCAAGGGGGTGAGCAGGAGTTAGTTTAGGAGTGTAAAAAGCATTTCTTTTTAGCTGCTTTTTATCCCCAGCGCTGGCAAAGCAAAGAGGGGAAGCTTTAATGAGGTATACAGAACTCGTGCATGCAACGCATGGGAACAGCATTCGTGAATGCCTCTGTTTACGTGTTGGCATTCTGAAGCCGGGCTGTCCCATATATATATATATATATTTATATATATATATATATATATATATATATATATATATATATATATACACATATATATTTTAATGCCCCTTTACAATTTGAATCACAGAGGCGATTTCAATCAAATCTCAATAATCATGAGACTGATCTTGAAATAAACCCCAGATTGAAAACAGTTATGTGTTTTATTTACCAATTGATCCTTCTTTATCTGGTGTTCTGTAGCGCTGCTTGTGTATAGAAGTGAAGCCTTTCATAGAGCGATGTTTACGTCGTATGCGTTCATGGCATGATTTAAATATACGTTTTACATACATATATATATATGAATTCTGCAAAACGTCCTTCACTGGAGGAGCAACAAACAGCTGGTGCCGGCGGCGAGGTAAGGACAGCCTCGCAGTAATTTGTCACAGCAAAGATTGAACAAATACGCCGCACTCTTCTTGGGTGATTATACACGTTTCGAACTATGCAGTTCCTGATCACGTATATATTTTAATGCCCCTTTAGAATTTGAATCACAGAGGCGATTTCAATCAAATCTCAATAATCATGAGACTGATATTGAAATAAACTCCAGATTGAAAACAGTTATGTGTTTTCTTTACCAATTGATCCTTCTTTATCTGGTGTTCTGTAGCGCTGCTTGTATATAGAAGTGAAGCCTTTCAGATGATAGAGCGATGTTTGCGTCGTATGGGTTCTTGTTATATGTCAAATGAGAAGACTGTAAATTAAGCGCGTCAATTAAAGTCGTTGCCCGATCTGCGTTGAGGTAGGACAGCACAAATAGAACAGCTTCAACCCACGCACAGTAAGAGTCAGTTTACGTAGATTTTCTCATGCATAGTAAGAGACATTTTATGTAAATGTTATTCTTTTAACCAAGTAAGGGTAACCCTGCAGCAGCAGGGCTTTCAAAAATTGAGTGAAACTCTTTAATGTTCCTCTCCACGGAAATCTTTAGTAAAAGGCAAAAGATTTATTCGGTTTGAAGAGAAACCAGAGTATGAGTAGGTCACAGCCTCACCATGGGCCCCAGAAACAGCTATCCACAGAATGTCAGGGTGATTTACTCTACTAAATCCATCATTGATACCCCTTCAAAATATAACCAACTCGTGAGAAACCTTGTAATCCGATACATTGTCAAAACACTTTTTGAGACAATCGAAACAAAAGCGAGACAGACTGATGACACGGCATTATGGGTATGCAAATTTCGTCGTCGGTCACGTGACAGGAAAGGCTGCAACACTCGAGTCTCCCAGCTCAAGCCTTCGCGTCGCTCGTTTTACGCTTCTCATTCTGAGCAGTGCAGCGTTGGGAGCCTCGCGCAGGCTTGTGTGAGGTGTGATTACAGGAACATTGTGGGTGTTAAGGAGGCGAGTGCTTAAGGTGCAACCTGGTGAAAGGAGCAGGCACTGTATAAGAATGCTGCGGATGTTGTAAGTTTTGGTCTCGCAGGTGCTTTGTAGATTGGGAGCCTTGAGCATGTTGGGATTGGTTTGCTGGGTGGAAGGAAGGTGTTGCTCTTGAGATAGGTAGTTTTAGCATATGTTTTCCCAACATCCTTTCTTTTGCGGTTCTCCGCCGACTTAAGCTTATCTGTGAAATACGTGAACGCCACCCATGTTAATATTGTTCACTTTCTTGGTACTCCAGCACTGCCATGTTCTATTTAGGGTTCTCTATCCCCTGCTGGTGTCAAGAATTCCCCCTACCCTGCCCAGTCTTTAGTATCTATCTCTGACTACTTTAATTTCACCGACTTCTGGGCAGAATCCTTCCTAAACTCAGAAACGTATAATCTCTAAATGCTATTGAAAATACAATTTTGTACAGTATGTCCCCATACCCAGTCTGCATTATATGCGCCCAGGCAAATAAAAGGAGAACGTATGTTTGTTGGATGCAAGGAAGGGACTTGGTATATGTGTAAGAGGCTAAAGCATTCTGGAACAGGCTACGGTCTTTGTGTGTTTTATGGGCTTCTTGGATGTAAGGCAGGAGAAGTCTCGCTGGCTGCAAGAAGTGGGACCAGATTCATGTGTAGGGGGATTTCCGTTGTTGGAGGCGAGAGGAGTGCTGCATAGGCAATGGAGGGTATGTTGTGCAGAAGGAGAGTGCTTTTCTTTGCAAGTAGTGCACGTGGGGCTGCTGTACATAGTGCCCGTAGCATAGTGAATGTTAAAACTTGGGCTTGGACGTCATCTGTGATGGGGATCTGTTGTGTTGTATGCCCCTTAGTTTATATATTCGCGAATGTATTTACTTAAGTATGGCAGTGCACGTCACGCAGTTACACTACATTTGGTACGGACAATGCTCCCCATTAATCCCGTAGTGATGTTGGTGCAATATGGTACATCCAAGACCACTTGAATTATGCAACAGGAAAGGAACACATGATGTTGCAGGGTTGACTGAATTATGGAGCACAACAAGGCACATTAAGCAGCATAAGCGATGCATTTTGTGATGGTATTGCTTCATTAGCTTGTGACCGGTTTCAGCTAGAACCTACATTTGCAGCAGAAGATGCGTTTATGTGGCAAAGGAGGCAAACCTATAATTGTGCAGGAAACTGCGCTCCCGCAGAATCGTATCTTTGGTGGCCCTAGGTACCAGCCCTTTGCACCACAACGTCACTGGCATTTTGATGTTTTAAATGCTTATTTTTTTGTGTTGCCAGTGTTTGCAGCAAGCACACGCCATAGCTGCACTGCTCTAGCATAGCTGCCAAGGTTTCAGGTTGCTATGTGTGACATTTTTATCATTTCACTGCAATTATGAGTGACATTTAAATGACTATGAGTGACACTTTCTCACGATCAAAATCAGGCAACGGAGATGAGCAAACATATAAATATCAGAAATTACACCCAAGTCCAAGAAGACTTTAAAACTGCAGCAAATCACCAGAAATGGCAGGGCACTTAGATGGGAATGTGTGAGGCGATCTGCTTCCAAGCACCTCATGCCACTGACCCCCAGGAGTTCTAGCCCTCCATGAGTTCTGGGGCGCGCCATCCGCCCTATCATTCCTTTCACACTCCTAAGAGGACACCCAGGCTGCAGGCACAGAGAGCAGGTGCAGCTCGTGCTTTTGGTGTAAATGTGCGAGGGGTTCTGCTTCTAAGCACGTCATGGCACTGACCCCTGGCATCTCCAGCCCTTCCTGAGTTGTGAGGCGCTCCCCTGCCCTATAATGCCTCTCACACTCCTAAGGGCACACCGAGGCTACAGACACACATAGAACTCATGTAGGGTCATGCTACATGTGTGAATGTGTGCGCTGCTCTGCCTCTTAAACACACCACTGCCAACCAGGAACTCTAGCCCTCCTTGGGTTCTGAGGCGCTCTCTCTGCCTTACTGTGCCTCTCACACCCCTAAGGGGACACCCAGGCTGAAGGCACAGAGAGCACATGAGAGATGAGAGGCCTAAATGTAAAATTAAGAGATGAGCTGCCTAAATTTAAAATTAAGAGTGCTGACTCGTGGACTATGCCACACACAGGCTTCTGATTTGGCAAGAAGTAGCACTACGCCACTGAGGCACACGTGTCACTGACAGCCGGCAGCATTATTAAACAAATTAGCCCCCGGCGCTCCGCTCACTGACACCAAAAATAATTATATCACTGGCGTTTCCCAAATAAAACAAGTTAGTAAATGCTCTCTGACCAGTGCTTTAAATGGGCCGATAGTCACCGGTACTGAGTACCGGCACTTCTAAATGTTCTGCCTCTGAGTACCGGAACTTTTTCTTGTCTCAAAGAGAGTACTGGTACTCATGGGGCAGCAAGCCAACTCCGTGCAATCTGGCTTGAAAAGAAAGAAGCGTGACACAGCTCATGAGTCGGTCCGTTTTCGTGAAGCACTCGAGTGTTAATATTTATCAATCTGCTAATTGAGCAACGTGCATATGTATTCAATCAGAGCAGGCAAGGCGTGGAGACAATTTCACTGTAGGTGTGCGAGAATGCCTGCTAAGAGGCACATCTCCTGACTCAAACCTAAGAGTAGGCTTCCTGCTGGCATAGCAGAGTAAGAGTATGGCAACAGGGTTCACCCAAAATGAGTCACTGGGACCTGGGTAGTGGCAGTACTGAGAGTAGGGGGTCCCATCAAAGAAGCAAACAATTAATAAACATACAAATTATTTTTACGACAGTAGACAAGAGATGAGCCTGCACTGTATTTAATCACAATGTAGGGATATATTAAATATCATGTCATTGTATAAGCATTCATAAACTATGCAGTGCCCCAAGGGAAAAGGGAAGTGATAAGGTGAGGATGGTGTGGATAGGGAATAGTGACTGTAAAAACAAACAAATGGCACAACGGCAATTCATGTGTCAAATAGAATATAGACCAACATTGGGTTCAAAGCATCACTTAATCAAAATCATACTCCACATAACACAACAATGTGTATCAAGACTGGGGTGAAGTTGACGGAAAAAGGACGGTTGTCGACGTTTCGACCCTCTAAATATCGCAGGATTTAGTTGTACCCTTGCTTCGGGGTCTTCATCAGGACAGGGCCGGGGCAGGCAACCTATTTTTTGTATACTTTGTCTGTGTGCTTAAGAGTAGCGCATGTTGTGCATTATTATTTGATTTCTAAATAATTATTGTGATATATATTAAATAGGTTGCCTGGTACCAAATGAGGACACGTGTGGTGCACACCTCCAGGTCATAGGACAAGTCCAAGACCTTCCTATATCAGAGACAGGCCTAGGCCTCTGCACGCACACTAGATTAATGTGATGCCAGGGCCAAACAAATGCCAAATTAGAGTACCAGATACATGCAGTCATTCACTCGGGGCAGAGAAACACACCCTTTAACCATGCAGGCAACATTCAGTTCCCATCAGAAACCTCCCCAGGATCTTTCTGGTGTCAATGCCATGTGAGGGGTCACAGTTTCCTGAATTGTGATCTAAATAATGATGCAATACAGTTAAGGTGAAAAGTGGTCCTGGTGATCACTACTGATGAATCACCAGGATCCCCCTTAGAACAACATTAATTGAAGAGATATTCATTATGATTTTGACTCATTCTACAAGTAAGCGTGAAAGATTGTTTAACGGATTGAGTACATGTTGTGTTCCAAGTAGGGAACCCGGAATCCAGAGTACCTTGTGTAGAAGGCTCAAAAGCATTTTATTGCTTGTTCAGTTTACTTTGGTACTTTGAGGGAATGGGGCATCCTAAAGCTAAGGTTATAGATGCCACATAAGACTCATACTTTCACAGACTCTATTTCTGTGGGACTAGATGTCCTTTTGTCAGCATCTGAAGCTGGTGGATTTTAGGATCCCAACTCCTATTGTGAAAATGAAGCATGCCTAAAACCAGCATTTCCCCGTGAAGGCTGAAGCAGCCCTATATTTAAGAGGGAGGGGGTCTGACAAACCACATGGTAATCTGAAGATTTTGTACAGAAGAGGTTATTGTGACTGCACCGAACGCACAGGTGTCAATCCTAGACTTTATCAGGCAAATATGAGTAGATTGTCATCTTATCCACAGAGTTGTATTAGACGATAAGTTGTGCTTGTCAATATGGATTTGGCTGAAATTTGCACAGTGAAGCTCTTGAGAAAGTAAAGTTTTATATATAGATAGTTCAGCTTAAAGAAATAAAATGCTCCACCCGTGATAATGGAGTGGACAGTGATTCTTAAACTGAGAGGTATGTTTACTAAGATTTTATGCCCTGTTTACATCACAAAAGTGGCCAAAAACTATGGTATATCTTTGTGCACCTATTTCCTTTCCAGCGTAAAATCTGTTTTACGTTGGAAAATTACTTGGAAGCACCGCAAAGCAGCGCATAGCGCTGCTTTGCAGTACGTGGTGCCAAGGGGGCATCCCATGGGTGGTGCATGGGTGTTCCCATGCAACCACCCAAGGTTTCCTATGCTAAATCCTATTTACTTAAAAATATAGACAAGGTATAGCGTCAGATAATAGCGCCCATTTGAGACAGGCGCTGTGAAGGAGAAATGCTTTTATTTCTCCTTTCTTTTCCAACTTTGCATGTGTGCTGCACTGGCCCACATACAACGTGAGAAAAGGTTTAAAGTTAGTCTAAGCATTGTATTTTGTACTGGAAGGATATCCTTCCAGTACAAAACGTATGTTAGACTCACGGAGACACCTTTGCAGTATGGTGCAAAGATGTCTATGGTCCACAACAGTAGAGGGGAGTGCCATATTTCTGTAAATGTGGCTTTCTCCTACTCTCTCCTTCTCGCACCGTGCAGCATTTGAGTCTGCTGCACTGCACTGCACGACTAAGTAGTTAAGCTGACCCTGACTGTGTTATGGTGAAGCCAGCCAAAATTGGTACTGATAATGGCAGAGAGCAAGCACTTGTAAGTAAAAGTACAGCTTTTTTTCAGATTATAACGGTTAGACCTGGCACCATTGGCTTGCAGCACTGGTTGTGCCACCCACAAGACCCTTATAAGGTAGGACATGCCCTGGTGTGTGTGGCATGTCCTAATAGTGAATTACATCCCTTTTCGTTTTCCACTATTGCAAGGCTACCTGTTCTCCATAGGCCAGAATGGGCAGTTAGATTATTAAATTCTTATAATCTTACTCGCTCAGGGAACATGGTAGACATTCGAGTTTAGTATGCCTGAACTCAGAATGATAAAATACATATTTTAGTGAAGTTGGTTTTAACATTCTTTGTTTGAAAATACCACTTTTAGAAAGTAGGTATTTTCTTGTCTAACTGTCCAAAGCCTGCCTCTGCTAGGTTGTGTATTTCTTGTCTGGAGTTTGAGTGACAGGGCTGGGGGATTGCAGGAGGGAGAATGAGTCAGCCCAGTGGTGAATAGAGAGATCTGCATCTAGATGGATGGGAGGAGCTGCACCTGGGACCTGAATAGGACTGTGCCTGCCTTCCACAATGCTGGCTCCACCTCCTGTGGTGCGGCTGATGTCTCTGCCCTGCACAGTGAATGAAGAGAAGGAATCTTGTCAACAAAGTGCTCCAGGGCTGTGCTTTCCCTCCACAATGCTGGCTTCACCTTCTGTGGGGCGTCTGATGTTTCTACCCTGCACTGTGAAAGGAAAGAAGGAGACTTGTAAACAGAGTGCTTCACAACTGGTTTTGACTGGGCAAAGGCCTTTCTGCCTTCAGAGGACAAATGTTTTTGGGGTATAAATATTGGGACCCTGATCCCAAGAAATTAGATCACTTTTGGTGTACAAGAAGAAACCTTTGCTGAGGAGAGGAACCTGAAGAAACTGAGGAGAGACTATCCCTTAGCTGAAGTGCTGCTTGGGGGATTGGCCTGCAGTGGTTGCCTGACTGCCAAAGAAAGGAGAAAGAACTTTGTGTGCTTTACTTTCAACTTGTGAAGGATCTCCAAAGGCTTGGAACAGAGCTTGCCTCCTGCTGAAGTCTCGGGGACAACAGACTTCACCAATCAGCTGCCCAAGAGTCTTCCTGAAGTGCCTGCAGCGGTGCTGGACTTTTTTGAGGACTTGTGTGTCGCAAGGAGCTGAAAGCGTGACTCAAGAACACGAAGCGTGTTGTCGAGCTGCCGCTTCACATCACGAGGGACCGCGCATCGCCGTTGAAGAGGATCGACGTTGCAGCAGACGCCGCCGCATCTCCGAGAAGCGTGTCGCAGGGCCTGTCGCGGGTCATCGCAGGAAAAGTGGATTGATGTCACAGAAGACGCCGCCGCATCTCGGAGAAGAGTGTCGCATGGCCTGTCGAGGCTCGCATCGTTGTGGAAGCAACTCGCATCGCCAGGAGAGAGGATCGACGTCGCAGCAGACACCGCCACATCACTGGGAAGCGTATTGCAGGGCCTGTCGCGGCTCGCATCGAGGACAGCATCTCGCATCGCCAGAGAAGAGGATCGACGCCGCATCACCGGGATGCGTGTCGCATCAAGGAGAGAGCGTCATCTTTATTTCTTTCGCACCGGAACTTTGGCGCATTTCCATCGCTGCAACATTGCTTGTTGTGGAAGCGCAACGCATCGTAAGGTACATTGACGCAAAGTGTTGCATCTTAAGAACTGAACTGAACTAAGCTAACCCTACCATTTTTAGGTATACTATTGTGGATTTTTGTCGTTTGTGGTCTTGTGTATATAAAGAATACTTCGTTTTAATATACAACTGTGTGGTGTCCATCTGTGGTGTTGTCACTGGGTTACTGTATGTGGTCACAAATGCTTTACACACTGCCTCTGAATTAAGCCTGTCTGCTCGTGCCAAGCTACAAAGGGGGTGAGCAGGAGTTAGTTTAGGAGTGTAAAAAGCATTTCTTTTTAGCTGCTTTTTATCCCCAGCGCTGGCAAAGCAAAGAGGGGAAGCTTTAATGAGGTATACAGAACTCGTGCATGCAACGCATGGGAACAGCATTCGTGAATGCCTCTGTTTACGTGTTGGCATTCTGAAGCCGGGCTGTCCCATATATATATATATATATATATATATATATATATATATATATATATATATATATACACATATATATTTTAATGCCCCTTTACAATTTGAATCACAGAGGCGATTTCAATCAAATCTCAATAATCATGAGACTGATCTTGAAATAAACCCCAGATTGAAAACAGTTATGTGTTTTATTTACCAATTGATCCTTCTTTATCTGGTGTTCTGTAGCGCTGCTTGTGTATAGAAGTGAAGCCTTTCATAGAGCGATGTTTACGTCGTATGCGTTCATGGCATGATTTAAATATACGTTTTACATACATATATATATGAATTCTGCAAAACGTCCTTCACTGGAGGAGCAACAAACAGCTGGTGCCGGCGGCGAGGTAAGGACAGCCTCGCAGTAATTTGTCACAGCAAAGATTGAACAAATACGCCGCACTCTTCTTGGGTGATTATACACGTTTCGAACTATGCAGTTCCTGATCACGTATATATTTTAATGCCCCTTTAGAATTTGAATCACAGAGGCGATTTCAATCAAATCTCAATAATCATGAGACTGATATTGAAATAAACTCCAGATTGAAAACAGTTATGTGTTTTCTTTACCAATTGATCCTTCTTTATCTGGTGTTCTGTAGCGCTGCTTGTATATAGAAGTGAAGCCTTTCAGATGATAGAGCGATGTTTGCGTCGTATGGGTTCTTGTTATATGTCAAATGAGAAGACTGTAAATTAAGCGCGTCAGTTAAAGTCGTTGCCCGATCTGCGTTGAGGTAGGACAGCACAAATAGAACAGCTTCAACCCACGCACAGTAAGAGTCAATTTACATAGATTTTCTCATGCATAGTAAGTGACATTTTATGTAAATGTTGTTCTTTTAACCAAGTAAGGGTAACCCTGCAGCAGTAGGGCTTTCAAAAATTGAGTGAAACTCTTTAATGTTCCTCTCCACGGAAATCTTTAGTAAAAGGCGAAAGATTTATTCGGTTTGAAGAGAAACCAGAGTATGAGTAGGTCACAGCCTCACCATGGGCCCCAGAAACAGCTATCCACAGAATGTCAGGGTGATTTACTCTACTAAATCCATCATTGATACCCCTTCAAAATATAACCAACTCGTGAGAAACCTTGTAATCCGATACATTGTCAAAACACTTTTTGAGACAATCGAAACAAAAGCGAGACAGACTGATGACACGGCATTATGGGTATGCAAATTTCGTCGTCGGTCACGTGACAGGAAAGGCTGCAACACTCGAGTCTCCCAGCTCAAGCCTTCGCGTCGCTCGTTTTACGCTTCTCATTCTGAGCAGTGCAGCGTTGGGAGCCTCGCGCAGGCTTGTGTGAGGTGTGATTACAGGAACATTGTGGGTGTTAAGGAGGCGAGTGCTTAAGGTGCAACCTGGTGAAAGGAGCAGGCACTGTATAAGAATGCTGCGGATGTTGTAAGTTTTGGTCTCGCAGGTGCTTTGTAGATTGGGAGCCTTGAGCATGTTGGGATTGGTTTGCTGGGTGGAAGGAAGGTGTTGCTCTTGAGATAGGTAGTTTTAGCATATGTTTTCCCAACATCCTTTCTTTTGCGGTTCTCCGCCGACTTAAGCTTATCTGTGAAATACGTGAACGCCACCCATGTTAATATTGTTCACTTTCTTGGTACTCCAGCACTGCCATGTTCTATTTAGGGTTCTCTATCCCCTGCTGGTGTCAAGAATTCCCCCTACCCTGCCCAGTCTTTAGTATCTATCTCTGACTACTTTAATTTCACCGACTTCTGGGCAGAATCCTTCCTAAACTCAGAAACGTATAATCTCTAAATGCTATTGAAAATACAATTTTGTACAGTATGTCCCCATACCCAGTCTGCATTATATGCGCCCAGGCAAATAAAAGGAGAACGTATGTTTGTTGGATGCAAGGAAGGGACTTGGTATATGTGTAAGAGGCTAAAGCATTCTGGAACAGGCTACGGTCTTTGTGTGTTTTATGGGCTTCTTGGATGTAAGGCAGGAGAAGTCTCGCTGGCTGCAAGAAGTGGGACCAGATTCATGTGTAGGGGGATTTCCGTTGTTGGAGGCGAGAGGAGTGCTGCATAGGCAATGGAGGGTATGTTGTGCAGAAGGAGAGTGCTTTTCTTTGCAAGTAGTGCACGTGGGGCTGCTGTACATAGTGCCCGTAGCATAGTGAATGTTAAAACTTGGGCTTGGACGTCATCTGTGATGGGGATCTGTTGTGTTGTATGCCCCTTAGTTTATATATTCGCGAATGTATTTACTTAAGTATGGCAGTGCACGTCACGCAGTTACACTACATTTGGTACGGACAATGCTCCCCATTAATCCCGTAGTGATGTTGGTGCAATATGGTACATCCAAGACCACTTGAATTATGCAACAGGAAAGGAACACATGATGTTGCAGGGTTGACTGAATTATGGAGCACAACAAGGCACATTAAGCAGCATAAGCGATGCATTTTGTGATGGTATTGCTTCATTAGCTTGTGACCGGTTTCAGCTAGAACCTACATTTGCAGCAGAAGATGCGTTTATGTGGCAAAGGAGGCAAACCTATAATTGTGCAGGAAACTGCGCTCCCGCAGAATCGTATCTTTGGTGGCCCTAGGTACCAGCCCTTTGCACCACAACGTCACTGGCATTTTGATGTTTTAAATGCTTATTTTTTTGTGTTGCCAGTGTTTGCAGCAAGCACACGCCATAGCTGCACTGCTCTAGCATAGCTGCCAAGGTTTCAGGTTGCTATGTGTGACATTTTTATAATTTCACTGCAATTATGAGTGACATTTAAATGACTATGAGTGACACTTTCTCACGATCAAAATCAGGCAACGGAGATGAGCAAACATATAAATATCAGAAATTACACCCAAGTCCAAGAAGACTTTAAAACTGCAGCAAATCACCAGAAATGGCAGGGCACTTAGATGGGAATGTGTGAGGCGATCTGCTTCCAAGCACCTCATGCCACTGACCCCCAGGAGTTCTAGCCCTCCATGAGTTCTGGGGCGCGCCATCCGCCCTATCATTCCTTTCACACTCCTAAGAGGACACCCAGGCTGCAGGCACAGAGAGCAGGTGCAGCTCGTGCTTTTGGTGTAAATGTGCGAGGGGTTCTGCTTCTAAGCACGTCATGGCACTGACCCCTGGCATCTCCAGCCCTTCCTGAGTTGTGAGGCGCTCCCCTGCCCTATAATGCCTCTCACACTCCTAAGGGCACACCGAGGCTACAGACACACATAGAACTCATGTAGGGTCATGCTACATGTGTGAATGTGTGCGCTGCTCTGCCTCTTAAACACACCACTGCCAACCAGGAACTCTAGCCCTCCTTGGGTTCTGAGGCGCTCTCTCTGCCTTACTGTGCCTCTCACACCCCTAAGGGGACACCCAGGCTGAAGGCACAGAGAGCACATGAGAGATGAGAGGCCTAAATGTAAAATTAAGAGATGAGCTGCCTAAATTTAAAATTAAGAGTGCTGACTCGTGGACTATGCCACACACAGGCTTCTGATTTGGCAAGAAGTAGCACTACGCCACTGAGGCACACGTGTCACTGACAGCCGGCAGCATTATTAAACAAATTAGCCCCCGGCGCTCCGCTCACTGACACCAAAAATAATTATATCACTGGCGTTTCCCAAATAAAACAAGTTAGTAAATGCTCTCTGACCAGTGCTTTAAATGGGCCGATAGTCACCGGTACTGAGTACCGGCACTTCTAAATGTTCTGCCTCTGAGTACCGGAACTTTTTCTTGTCTCAAAGAGAGTACTGGTACTCATGGGGCAGCAAGCCAACTCCGTGCAATCTGGCTTGAAAAGAAAGAAGCGTGACACAGCTCATGAGTCGGTCCGTTTTCGTGAAGCACTCGAGTGTTAATATTTATCAATCTGCTAATTGAGCAACGTGCATATGTATTCAATCAGAGCAGGCAAGGCGTGGAGACAATTTCACTGTAGGTGTGCGAGAATGCCTGCTAAGAGGCACATCTCCTGACTCAAACCTAAGAGTAGGCTTCCTGCTGGCATAGCAGAGTAAGAGTATGGCAACAGGGTTCACCCAAAATGAGTCACTGGGACCTGGGTAGTGGCAGTACTGAGAGTAGGGGGTCCCATCAAAGAAGCAAACAATTAATAAACATACAAATTATTTTTACGACAGTAGACAAGAGATGAGCCTGCACTGTATTTAATCACAATGTAGGGATATATTAAATATCATGTCATTGTATAAGCATTCATAAACTATGCAGTGCCCCAAGGGAAAAGGGAAGTGATAAGGTGAGGATGGTGTGGATAGGGAATAGTGACTGTAAAAACAAACAAATGGCACAACGGCAATTCATGTGTCAAATAGAATATAGACCAACATTGGGTTCAAAGCATCACTTAATCAAAATCATACTCCACATAACACAACAATGTGTATCAAGACTGGGGTGAAGTTGACGGGAAAAGGACGGTTGTCGACGTTTCGACCCTCTAAATATCGCAGGATTTAGTTGTACCCTTGCTTCGGGGTCTTCATCAGGACAGGGCCGGGGCAGGCAACCTATTTTTTGTATGCTTTGTCTGTGTGCTTAAGAGTAGCGCATGTTGTGCATTATTATTTGATTTCTAAATAATTATTGTGATATATATTAAATAGGTTGCCTGGTACCAAATGAGGACACGTGTGGTGCACACCTCCAGGTCATAGGACAAGTCCAAGACCTTCCTATATCAGAGACAGGCCTAGGCCTCTGCACGCACACTAGATTAATGTGATGCCAGGGCCAAACAAATGCCAAATTAGAGTACCAGATACATGCAGTCATTCACTCGGGGCAGAGAAACACACCCTTTAACCATGCAGGCAACATTCAGTTCCCATCAGAAACCTCCCCAGGATCTTTCTGGTGTCAATGCCATGTGAGGGGTCACAGTTTCCTGAATTGTGATCTAAATAATGATGCAATACAGTTAAGGTGAAAAGTGGTCCTGGTGATCACTACTGATGAATCACCAGGATCCCCCTTAGAACAACATTAATTGAAGAGATATTCATTATGATTTTGACTCATTCTACAAGTAAGCGTGAAAGATTGTTTAACGGATTGAGTACATGTTGTGTTCCAAGTAGGGAACCCGGAATCCAGAGTACCTTGTGTAGAAGGCTCAAAAGCATTTTATTGCTTGTTCAGTTTACTTTGGTACTTTGAGGGAATGGGGCATCCTAAAGCTAAGGTTATAGATGCCACATAAGACTCATACTTTCACAGACTCTATTTCTGTGGGACTAGATGTCCTTTTGTCAGCATCTGAAGCTGGTGGATTTTAGGATCCCAACTCCTATTGTGAAAATGAAGCATGCCTAAAACCAGCATTTCCCCGTGAAGGCTGAAGCAGCCCTATATTTAAGAGGGAGGGGGTCTGACAAACCACATGGTAATCTGAAGATTTTGTACAGAAGAGGTTATTGTGACTGCACCGAACGCACAGGTGTCAATCCTAGACTTTATCAGGCAAATATGAGTAGATTGTCATCTTATCCACAGAGTTGTATTAGACGATAAGTTGTGCTTGTCAATATGGATTTGGCTGAAATTTGCACAGTGAAGCTCTTGAGAAAGTAAAGTTTTATATATAGATAGTTCAGCTTAAAGAAATAAAATGCTCCACCCGTGATAATGGAGTGGACAGTGATTCTTAAACTGAGAGGTATGTTTACTAAGATTTTATGCCCTCTTTACATCACAAAAGTGGCCAAAAACTATGGTATATCTTTGTGCACCTATTTCCTTTCCAGCGTAAAATCTGTTTTACGTTGGAAAATTACTTGGAAGCACCGCAAAGCAGCGCATAGCGCTGCTTTGCAGTACGTGGTGCCAAGGGGGCATCCCATGGGTGGTGCATGGGTGTTCCCATGCAACCACCCAAGGTTTCCGATGCTAAATCCTATTTACTTAAAAATATAGACAAGGTATAGCGTCAGATAATAGCGCCCATTTGAGACAGGCGCTGTGAAGGAGAAATGCTTTTATTTCTCCTTTCTTTTCCAACTTTGCATGTGTGCTGCACTGGCCCACATACAACGTGAGAAAAGGTTTAAAGTTAGTCTAAGCATTGTATTTTGTACTGGAAGGATATCCTTCCAGTACAAAACGTATGTTAGACTCACGGAGACACCTTTGCAGTATGGTGCAAAGATGTCTATGGTCCACAACAGTAGAGGGGAGTGCCATATTTCTGTAAATGTGGCTTTCTCCTACTCTCTCCTTCTCGCACCGTGCAGCATTTGAGTCTGCTGCACTGCACTGCACGACTAAGTAGTTAAGCTGACCCTGACTGTGTTATGGTGAAGCCAGACAAAATTGGTACTGATAATGGCAGAGAGCAAGCACTTGTAAGTAAAAGTACAGCTTTTTTTCAGATTATAACGGTTAGACCTGGCACCATTGGCTTGCAGCACTGGTTGTGCCACCCACAAGACCCTTATAAGGTAGGACATGCCCTGGTGTGTGTGGCATGTCCTAATAGTGAATTACAGCCCTTTTCGTTTTCCACTATTGCAAGGCTACCTGTTCTCCATAGGCCAGAATGGGCAGTTAGATTATTAAATTCTTATAATCTTACTCGCTCAGGGAACATGGTAGACATTCGAGTTTAGTATGCCTGAACTCAGAATGATAAAATACATATTTTAGTGAAGTTGGTTTTAACATTCTTTGTTTGAAAATACCACTTTTAGAAAGTAGGTATTTTCTTGTCTAACTGTCCAAAGCCTGCCTCTGCTAGGTTGTGTATTTCTTGTCTGGAGTTTGAGTGACAGGGCTGGGGGATTGCAGGAGGGAGAATGAGTCAGCCCAGTGGTGAATAGAGAGATCTGCATCTAGATGGATGGGAGGAGCTGCACCTGGGACCTGAATAGGACTGTGCCTGCCTTCCACAATGCTGGCTCCACCTCCTGTGGTGCGGCTGATGTCTCTGCCCTGCACAGTGAATGAAGAGAAGGAATCTTGTCAACAAAGTGCTCCAGGGCTGTGCTTTCCCTCCACAATGCTGGCTTCACCTTCTGTGGGGCGTCTGATGTTTCTACCCTGCACTGTGAAAGGAAAGAAGGAGACTTGTAAACAGAGTGCTTCACAACTGGTTTTGACTGGGCAAAGGCCTTTCTGCCTTCAGAGGACAAATGTTTTTGGGGTATAAATATTGGGACCCTGATCCCAAGAAATTAGATCACTTTTGGTATACAAGAAGAAACCTTTGCTGAGGAGAGGAACCTGAAGAAACTGAGGAGAGACTATCCCTTAGCTGAAGTGCTGCTTGGGGGATTGGCCTGCAGTGGTTGCCTGACTGCCAAAGAAAGGAGAAAGAACTTTGTGTGCTTTACTTTCAACTTGTGAAGGATCTCCAAAGGCTTGGAACAGAGCTTGCCTCCTGCTGAAGTCTCGGGGACAACAGACTTCACCAATCAGCTGCCCAAGAGTCTTCCTGAAGTGCCTGCAGCGGTGCTGGACTTTTTTGAGGACTTGTGTGTCGCAAGGAGCTGAAAGCGCGACTCAAGAACACGAAGCGTGTTGTCGAGCTGCCGCTTCACATCACGAGGGACCGCGCATCGCCGTTGAAGAGGATCGACGTTGCAGCAGACGCCGCCGCATCTCCGAGAAGCGTGTCGCAGGGCCTGTCGCGGCTCATCGCAGGAAAAGTGGATTGATGTCACAGAAGACGCCGCCGCATCTCGGAGAAGAGTGTCGCATGGCCTGTCGAGGCTCGCATCGTTGTGGAAGCAACTCGCATCGCCAGGAGAGAGGATCGATGTCGCAGCAGACACCACTTAAAACGTGGATATTCGACAAGTAATTCCCCACCCCCCCTCAAGCGCCTTGAGACCCTCTGGGTATGTAGTGCGCTATACAAATTCTCTGACTTGACTTGACTTGACACCGCCACATCACTGGGAAGCGTATTGCAGGGCCTGTCGCGGCTCGCATCGAGGACAGCATCTCGCATCGCCAGAGAAGAGGATCGACGCCGCAGCAGATGCCGCCGCATCACCGGGATGCGTGTCGCATCAAGGAGAGAGCGTCATCTTTATTTCTTTCGCACCGGAACTTTGGCGCATTTCCATCGCTGCAACATTGCTTGTTGTGGAAGCGCAACGCATCGTAAGGTACATTGACGCAAAGTGTTGCATCTTAAGAACTGAACTGAACTAAGCTAACCCTACCATTTTTAGGTATACTATTGTGGATTTTTGTCGTTTGTGGTCTTGTGTATATAAAGAATACTTCGTTTTAATATACAACTGTGTGGTGTCCATCTGTGGTGTTGTCACTGGGTTACTGTATGTGGTCACAAATGCTTTACACACTGCCTCTGAATTAAGCCTGTCTGCTCGTGCCAAGCTACCAAGGGGGTGAGCAGGAGTTAGTTTAGGAGTGTAAAAAACATTTCTTTTTAGCTGC
Source organism: Lissotriton helveticus (assembly GCF_964261635.1). Lineage (NCBI taxonomy): Eukaryota > Metazoa > Chordata > Amphibia > Caudata > Salamandridae > Lissotriton > Lissotriton helveticus. The sequence goes on from NC_136057.1 coordinate 1,865,840,108, forward strand.
TTTTTATCCCCAGCGCTGGCAAAGCAAAGAGGGGAAGCTTTAATGAGGTATACAGAACTCGTGCATGCAACGCATGGGAACAGCATTCGTGAATGCCTCTGTTTACGTGTTGGCATTCTGAAGCCGGGCTGTCCCATATATATATATATATTTATATTTATATATATATATATATATATATATATATATATATATATATATATATATATATATATACACATATATATTTTAATGCCCCTTTACAATTTGAATCACAGAGGCGATTTCAATCAAATCTCAATAATCATGAGACTGATCTTGAAATAAACCCCAGATTGAAAACAGTTATGTGTTTTATTTACCAATTGATCCTTCTTTATCTGGTGTTCTGTAGCGCTGCTTGTGTATAGAAGTGAAGCCTTTCATAGAGCGATGTTTACGCCGTATGCGTTCATGGCATGATTTAAATATACGTTTTACATACATATATATATATGAATTCTGCAAAACGTCCTTCACTGGAGGAGCAACAAACAGCTGGTGCCGGCGGCGAGGTAAGGACAGCCTCGCAGTAATTTGTCACAGCAAAGATTGAACAAATACGCCGCACTCTTCTTGGGTGATTATACACGTTTCGAACTATGCAGTTCCTGATCACGTATATATTTTAATGCCCCTTTAGAATTTGAATCACAGAGGCGATTTCAATCAAATCTCAATAATCATGAGACTGATATTGAAATAAACTCCAGATTGAAAACAGTTATGTGTTTTCTTTACCAATTGATCCTTCTTTATCTGGTGTTCTGTAGCGCTGCTTGTATATAGAAGTGAAGCCTTTCAGATGATAGAGCGATGTTTGCGTCGTATGGGTTCTTGTTATATGTCAAATGAGAAGACTGTAAATTAAGCGCGTCAGTTAAAGTCGTTGCCCGATCTGCGTTGAGGTAGGACAGCACAAATAGAACAGCTTCAACCCACGCAAAGTAAGAGTCAGTTTACGTAGATTTTCTCATGCATAGTAAGAGACATTTTATGTAAATGTTATTCATTTAACCAAGTAAGGGTAACCCTGCAGCAGCAGGGCTTTCAAAAATTGAGTGAAACTCTTTAATGTTCCTCTCCACGGAAATCTTTAGTAAAAGGCGAAAGATTTATTCAGTTTGAAAAGAAACCAGAGTATGAGTAGGTCACAGCCTCACCATGGGCCCCAGAAACAGCTATCCACAGAATGTCAGGGTGATTTACTCTACTAAATCCATCATTGATACCCCTTCAAAATATAACCAACTCGTGAGAAACCTTGTAATCCGATACATTGTCAAAACACTTTTTGAGACAATCGAAACAAAAGCGAGACAGACTGATGACACGCCATTATGGGTATGCAAATTTCGTCGTCGGTCACGTGACAGGAAAGGCTGCAACACTCGAGTCTCCCAGCTCAAGCCTTCGCGTCGCTCGTTTTACGCTTCTCATTCTGAGCAGTGCAGCGTTGGGAGCCTCGCGCAGGCTTGTGTGAGGTGTGATTACAGGAACATTGTGGGTGTTAAGGAGGCGAGTGCTTAAGGTGCAACCTGGTGAAAGGAGCAGGCACTGTATAAGAATGCTGCGGGTGTTGTAAGTTTTGGTCTCGCAGGTGCTTTGTAGATTGGGAGCCTTGAGCATGTTGGGATTGGTTTGCTGGGTGGAAGGAAGGTGTTGCTCTTGAGATAGGTAGTTTTAGCATATGTTTTCCCAACATCCTTTCTTTTGCGGTTCTCCGCCGACTTAAGCTTATCTGTGAAATACGTGAACGCCACCCATGTTAATATTGTTCACTTTCTTGGTACTCCAGCACTGCCATGTTCTATTTAGGGTTCTCTATCCCCTGCTGGTGTCAAGAATTCCCCCTACCCTGCCCAGTCTTTAGTATCTATCTCTGACTACTTTAATTTCACCGACTTCTGGGCAGAATCCTTCCTAAACTCAGAAATGTATAATCTCTAAATGCTATTGAAAATACAATTTTGTACAGTATGTCCCCATACCCAGTCTGCATTATATGCGCCCAGGCAAATAAAAGGAGAACGTATGTTTGTTGGATGCAAGGAAGGGACTTGGTATATGTGTAAGAGGCTAAAGCATTCTGGAACAGGCTACGGTCTTTGTGTGTTTTATGGGCTTCTTGGATGTAAGGCAGGAGAAGTCTCGCTGGCTGCAAGAAGTGGGACCAGATTCATGTGTAGGGGGATTTCCGTTGTTGGAGGCGAGAGGAGTGCTGCATAGGCAATGGAGGGTATGTTGTGCAGAAGGAGAGTGCTTTTCTTTGCAAGTAGTGCACGTGGGGCTGCTGTACATAGTGCCCGTAGCATAGTGAATGTTAAAACTTGGGCTTGGACGTCATCTGTGATGGGGATCTGTTGTGTTGTATGCCCCTTAGTTTATATATTCGCGAATGTATTTACTTAAGTATGGCAGTGCACGTCACGCAGTTACACTACATTTGGTACGGACAATGCTCCCCATTAATCCCGTAGTGATGTTGGTGCAATATGGTACATCCAAGACCACTTGAATTATGCAACAGGAAAGGAACACATGATGTTGCAGGGTTGACTGAATTATGGAGCACAACAAGGCACATTAAGCAGCATAAGCGATGCATTTTGTGATGGTATTGCTTCATTAGCTTGTGACCGGTTTCAGCTAGAACCTACATTTGCAGCAGAAGATGCGTTTATGTGGCAAAGGAGGCAAACCTATAATTGTGCAGGAAACTGCGCTCCCGCAGAATCGTATCTTTGGTGGCCCTAGGTACCAGCCCTTTGCACCACAACGTCACTGGCATTTTGATGTTTTAAATGCTTATTTTTTTGTGTTGCCAGTGTTTGCAGCAAGCACACGCCATAGCTGCACTGCTCTAGCATAGCTGCCAAGGTTTCAGGTTGCTATGTGTGACATTTTTATCATTTCACTGCAATTATGAGTGACATTTAAATGACTATGAGTGACACTTTCTCACGATCAAAATCAGGCAACGGAGATGAGCAAACATATAAATATCAGAAATTACACCCAAGTCCAAGAAGACTTTAAAACTGCAGCAAATCACCAGAAATGGCAGGGCACTTAGATGGGAATGTGTGAGGCGATCTGCTTCCAAGCACCTCATGCCACTGACCCCCAGGAGTTCTAGCCCTCCCTGAGTTCTGGGGCGCGCCATCCGCCCTATCATTCCTTTCACACTCCTAAGAGGACACCCAGGCTGCAGGCACAGAGAGCAGGTGCAGCTCGTGCTTTTGGTGTAAATGTGCGAGGGGTTCTGCTCCTAAGCACGTCATGGCACTGACCCCTGGCATCTCCAGCCCTTCCTGAGTTGTGAGGCGCTCCCCTGCCCTATAATGCCTCTCACACTCCTAAGGGCACACCGAGGCTACAGACACACATAGAACTCATGTAGGGTCATGCTACATGTGTGAATGTGTGCGCTGCTCTGCCTCTTAAACACACCACTGCCAACCAGGAACTCTAGCCCTCCTTGGGTTCTGAGGCGCTCTCTCTGCCTTACTGTGCCTCTCACACCCCTAAGGGGACACCCAGGCTGAAGGCACAGAGAGCACATGAGAGATGAGAGGCCTAAATGTAAAATTAAGAGATGAGCTGCCTAAATTTAAAATTAAGAGTGCTGACTCGTGGACTATGCCACACACAGGCTTCTGATTTGGCAAGAAGTAGTGATAGAGCGCGCGAGGCCACCCGACCAATAGTTTTCGCCGTTTCCGGCTTCAGGGCCCATATACTTTTCAAATCACCATATACATCGATCGGGTGACTTCACGAGCTCTACCAGGTTGATGTGTGTGTGTTCCCTGCTACCAATTTTCGGTGCACCCGACTTACCAATCACCGATGCGGGTGCCTAATGACCACAATGAATCAGGGAGCTAGCTGTAAAGGAAAGGCAGCAAAATACAAATCCAACCAATAACATTCAAATACTGTTTAAATGACCACGGACAACTGGAAGTTTTAAAATGTTTATCTAAAGTTCGTTATTTTCTTGCATGAGGTACAATAAAACAAGGCAATCAATAACCAAGATAACGTAAATTATATATGCATAAAGAAATAATGACAGAGTAATCATCAAGGTACTAATAAAATGTAACGAGAAAAGATACTATGCAAGTCAGTATTATCTAAACAGGGATACCCTAAGTGTGGGTGACTATAGGAGAGCTTATAATGAATAACACGCTTCACTTAAGGTGAAGGGGCCTTTGAACAATCTAGGCAACGAAGTTCTAGACCATATCAGGAAATGACACACTGCTATGCAAAATATAATTTCTAACAAATGAGAAGACATAGGAATAAACTTATGGAAATATAAATGACTTTCAATAGTTGCAGAAAGGCATGGAAAATATCACATATGCAATGTTGAACTTTATTAAAGCAAAAGTTAGAAATTCAGAAGGTGCAAGAATTTCAAGAGGTTCAGAGCAATATTTACCTAGAAAGGTGTGGAAACCAAACCCTGGCCACGGGTCAGTTAAGGACAGGAAACCCTCAAGGAAGGATAACCCTCAAAGGACAGCAGGTGCAGAATGAACACCCAGGACAGGACAGGATACCCTCGGAATAGGAATCAGGACAGGACCCTCAGGACAGGACAGCAAACCCTCAGGACAGGACCCTCTTCAGGACAGGACCGGAACCCACAGTTCGGAAGCAACGCCTGCGCTCCACCCGCTCTGCAGCTATCGATCAAGACCCCGATTGGGTCAGCGAACTCCCAGCAAAGTGCTTCGCCAGCACTTAAGGTTCAGTAGAACCTCAGTCTATGGTCAAATTCGGACAGAGTGCTTCGCAGCGCTCTGTATCTTCAGTCACCTATTGAGTGCGTTGGGTCAGTGACAGGTCAGCTAAACCAGACAAGTCGGACGGTTCACTAGGTGAACCCAGGGTAGATATACAGTTTGGGACAGTGTACCACCCCCCAATGTTGCAAAGTGTCAAAATCCCTCAATTTGGATTGGTCCTAAGGTAGGATTTGGGTAACACACCAATCAAAACAGTCTATTTGTATGCCACATTAACATTTTCTGGTACCGCCTATTGAGCTAGGGGTTCCCATGAGAGACTACACGACAAGCAGCAATACATTTACATTGTATCATATAATAAGCCACATTCGCTGTTCTCGCAGGGCAGAGGTGACTTTCTCAGGAGCATCTTGCCCATCACTGCCAACTGGCGGTATTCCATCTGTCAAGGTCCCTCGTGCTGCCGAATGTCGCACAGGCGCAGAAGGGACCTCCAATATGGCTCTCCTCTCACTCAGACCCCCATTTCCCGCGGTACATGAAAAGTAAGCGAAAACAAATTAATACATAATAATGTCATTATGAAAACACATCACAGGGTTTGTACTTTTAACTCATCATCAAGAAATAAACTTATTGCATCTAAATGTTAGCTACATTGATACGGGCACAAGAGCAGTGGCACGAGCAGTACCACATGATAAGCACAGCTATGAATTACGCATGCGCATAACTTTCCCTCCACTTCTGCAGACGCGTCAGGACACGTGAGTGTGGCTGACGCATGCGCAGTAACTAAAATACAAGCGGCGGCCATATTAGAGGACACGGATTAAATTCATTAGAAATACACATAGGCAAGCTTCGGGAACTTTTGCCTAAACAAAATAAATGTTAGTAAAACATACGTTTTGTTACCTTATTACACATAAACGAGGTTCTTGACTTCGGCAAGCCGCAAAATATGCGAAGCTTTGCTTCATCAATCCCCTCTTTGATGATATTTACTATCATCACAAATTATAATGGAACCAGATGCCAACTTTCTTTCATACTTTATAAAGTTCTATTTCTTCCAGCAACCGTTCTAACTTTTCTTTCTCAGTTTTAGCAGGGTGAGAAGTCTTCACCTTTTTGTATATCTGATCATTCACTTCCTCTAATTCAATCTCATCCACACTTCGTTTCACTCCTCTTGCATTTACCTCGTGCTTTTTGGTGCGCTTGCGGTATTTACAGCATAAGAAAATGGAAAGTATAATAAGACCTATAATACCAATTGGCATCAGAATTTTGAATAATAAGCTTTTACCTATGCTAGCAAGCCAATGACCTACATTTGAGAGACCATCTACCAGTCTCTTCCAGGCACTATCAACCTCGAGTGGTTTGAGTTCCTTTGTCAAATTAGTAATGTTTTTCACATATCTTTTGATCTGTACACTTTTATCCGGAATATAAGTGCAACAATGTTGCGCCTTCAACATCCGGCAGACTCCGCCCTCTTTCGCTAATAAGGTGTCAAGAGCAAGTCGATTTTGTAAAACCATTGATCTGATCGCAACCATTTCGGTATTGACCAGCAGAAATCCATGAGCTGTTTCAGTAGACAGCACATCTACTATAGTAGACAATTTGCAAATTCTGTGAGTGTTCAGAACCACTCCCACTCCAGGTATCAGTGCACTGAAAATACTACCCATAATTTCACCTATACTTTCTCTTTTACTACGCACTAAGCCATTAGTATCTTCATTGCTTCCAGCTTTTCCATTCACATGGTATATTTTCGGGAAGACAATGCCAAAGTAGCAGCTTCCATACCAGTGATCCGGCAATTTGAAATAAGCCTTGTCCCCACAAATATAATACATTCCAGGAAACACAGGCTCTGACCCATTTTTGAAACCCCAACCTCCAATTACCTTGTAATTATGTTCGCATTCACTGGAACCAATGAAAACATTATTATAATAGCTAGTCTTCTCGCGGTGAAGACATAGCTTGCCTTTCTTTTCAAAATCCAGCAACAGAGCAGGACCCGCTCCACCAGATGAGGTGCCTTCCATGTTCTCTGCCCACTTTGGCTTTTTCTGACTTTCGTCATTAGCCTTCTTCTGAATTTTAATTCTCCTTTTCTCTGCCATGTTCAGGAACATCTTTTCCTGCTCACGCAAAGAACAAGTCAAGTTATCTCTGTGTGCGTCTGCTATGTCAATGTTACCTATAGTCAGAAAGTAGTCTCCCATATATCTTATGGTGTCACTTTTGGTATGTACAGGATTCAAGTTCCCTCGTATAGGAAGTTCAGAAAAGATCACGTCATTGTTAGAGTAATAGTACTGTAACGGTCCTCTTTTATAGAATAAACTAGCTAAAATGCTACAGGAGATTCCATATGTCAATGGCAGATGATGGTATGTCACGCCCTCAGCCACCGAAGTAGGTAGCTTCATGCAGACATAGCAATCTTCAATTTCCATAGTCTCTACATAGTGTATTAATAAGTTTGCGAAAACGTTTAAGTGTGTCTTGTTCTTAACTCCATGATAATGTAGTCTTCCCTCATCTGATGCTTCTAAGTTCTGTTTTGTTTGTCTCAAAGCTCTCTCATGTCGTGCTACACTCTGTGTTGTTAGCTCCTCATTGTCAGTATTTACAACTTCAGTAGGGACAATGTTAGTATCTTTACTTACAGCAAAGGGAATGAAAATTGTTAATCCTATCCAGATAACTATCAATACTACTACACTACATATACACACCTTGCAACACGTCTTAAAACGGCTGCAACTAGGTCTACCATTCACTGTTGAATCAGACATTTTGGCTCAGAAGGAGTCTCTCGAACCCCTCTTTTTGGCTTTACACAATTAGCTTACTTTGTGCAAATTCACGGTGGTTCGTCTTCCTCTTCAGCTGAGTACTCTGGGACGGGTTCTCCGTCGCTCACGTCAGTTATATCAAGATCTTCAAGCTCCTCCAAAACCAGTGTCCATTCAGGAGACTTGTACTTTTTGTTTTGTCTTTTTATTCGTTCACTCCTTCTTTTGGAAGAGTCTTCTTCTTGCTCTGCTATCCGAGCACTTCTTCTTGCTTCTGCACGTTTTTCTTCCACTGTCTTTATCCTAAGTCTCAATCTTTTTACAAACCTAGGCTCAAGGTTGTTTCTTTTCTTTAGTCTCTTAGTCGGTACTTGGACTTCACTTTCTTTTCTTATTCTCTTGTTCTCTTTATCTGGTGGTAATTCTTCTCCACTTTCTTCTCCTATTTCCCTTATCTGGCTAGTTCCAGGGCTAGCATCAAATTCTTCTGCCTGGTTGCTAATCTGGCCTTGTTCAGGAATATTTTGTTTTTGGCTTTCGATTGTCTCTGTTTCTGTTTCTGTTTCCTGAACCCGTTCTTTTAACCCTCTCTGATCCTGTTCAAGCACTTCGATCTCTTGATTTTCTTCTGCTTGAACTATCACTCTATTTCTAGTCTCTCCCTTATCTGCATCAGGTGTTAGCGGTGGTGTATCGAATACCTGCTCTGTCCCTGTCTGACCTTCTCCTTCCTCAGTTTTGATGTGAATCTCAAGCGGCTGAGGTTCTTCGCCTGTGCCTTGCTTTTCCTGACTAGTCCACTCTCTACCTTCACTAAGTCGTTCTCTTGTTCTGATAGGATCTTCGGTCAGATCAATCATCGGTATCCATTCTTCTGGCCATATGCTTGGCAGCTCGTCTTCAGCTACTCCTGGCTCAGTTTCCTGGACCTCTTCCACAGGCTGGTTTCTTGGCAGTTCGTAGTCAACTACTCCTGCGCCAACGTCTGCTGTTCCTGCAACCTGACTGGTGCTGGGCTGCTCGTTGTCAGCTGCTTCTGGTCTGGCTCCTTCAGGGTCCTCCGCTGGTTGACCTTCTTCTTCAAATCCTTTGTCTGGTAATACCTTCTGGGTGTGTCCAGCGTGGATCCACTGTGGAACACCTGCGACTTTCACTGCAGTGGTTGTTACCAGGATTACTTGGCGTTTCTTTCCCCACCTTGGTGCCAGACAGCTTGATCGAGTGTGCTTCTTTATTTTGACCCAGTCTCCTGGAACCAAGCTGTGGAGAGGAGTCGTTGGATTGAGGATGCCGTCGTCTCCAATCTGGCGAGAGATAGAACGCACTTGGTCACCCAATCTTCTGCAGTATTCAAGCACCAAATCATCAGTAATACTCAACAGTTTGCTTCCTGGCACCCATGCTTGCCTCATCACTCTTCCCATAATGATTTCATGGGGACTTAGGCCTGTCTTGCGGTCAGGAACACTTCTCAGTCCCATCAGGACCAGGGGCAGGGCCTTCACCCAGGTCATGCCAGTAGCATCTGTCAGCTTTGCTAGTCTGTTTTTGATAGTTCCATTTACTTGTTCCACTATTCCAGAAGCCTCTGGGTGGTATGCACAATGGAGTTTCTGCCTTATTCCAAAGGCCTTACACAGTTCAGCCAGTATTTCATTCTGGAAATGTCCACCCTTATCTGATTCAATAATGTATGGTATTCCGAATCTAGGTATCAGTTCTTTTAGTAAACACTTCGCTACTGTCAGTGCGTCACTTTGAGGAGTAGGGTAAGCTTCTACCCATTTTGAAAATACGCAAACAATGACAAGGACATATCGTTTCCCTTCACAACGGGGCATGGTGATGAAATCAATCTGTATCCTTACAAAGGGACCCCCTGATCTCCCAATCCTGCTCAGTTCAACCATTGTCCTCTTGCCTGGGTTCATCTGTTGACATGACAGGCACCTCTGGCAGAGGGACTCTGCTACCTTCCTGAACTTTTTACTGTACCAAGTCTGTTGAAATACCAGAATCATGGCATCCCTACCAATGTGTGATCCTTCATGTATTAATCTTGCCATTGTGCCAAGCAAGTGTCGGGGTAACACAGGCATACCAGTGGGGCCCAAAATCACACCATCCACACGTCTCGGTCTACACCCATCCTCCTTCCATTTCTCTCTTTCTTGCCAAGGAGCCGATTCCTGCCACTCTCTCACTTCATCCCACGTAGGCACTTCTTCAAACACCTGAAGCTGGCAGCTGGTTCCTGGCCCCCCTCGTTTTGGATTTACAATATACCGATCTTTGGCACACCATTGGGCCACTCGATCAGCATAATCGTTTCCCAGTGATACTTTGTCCATGCTCCTTTGATGAGCAGCACATTTTACCACTGCCAGTTCTTTGGGCAACTGGATGGCCTCTAAAAGGTCATGAACAACCTTTGCATTCCGAATGGGAGTACCTGAGGAAGTCATGAATTCCCTTTGTAGCCATAATTGGCCAAAGTCATGCACAACTCCATAACAGTACTGACTGTCAGTATACACTGTTATGCGTAAGTCCTTCCCAATTTTGCAAGCCTTTATCATGGCTATCAATTCGGCTACTTGTGCAGACTTGATGTTATATAGGTAACCTGCTTCTTCAATTTTGGTGAAAGACACTACTGCATAAGCAGCACTCAAGCCTCCTAGTTCATGTCTTAGACAGGAACCATCCACAAATCGTTCTTTATCATGCTCAGGCAATGGTACTTCTTTTATGTCTGGGCGTGGCTTAGTACTGAACTCTGTCAGGTCAATACAATCATGTTCATCATCATCCCCACCTTCTATTTCCAAGGGGTCGGGGAGTAAGGTGGCAGGGTTCAGAATACCGCACCTAACAATGCTTACATTTGCTGCACCCACAAGAATCCTCTCGTATTTAGTCAGCCGACTATGGGTGAGATACTGTGTTTTAGTTCTGGTCAATAGAATTACCACTCCATGTGAAACATACACGGTCACAGGATGTCCCATGACAATGGACTCACTCTGTTCCAAACTTGCACAGGTAGCAGCTACTGCTTTCAGACAGCCTGGTAACCCAGCAGCTACTGGGTCCAAAGTGGCAGAGAAATAAGCCACAGGCCTTCTGGTCGTGCCATGTTCTTGAGTCAGGACTGACAATGCGCAATTATCGCGAGTGTCACAGAAAAGGGTAAACTCTTTGGAATAATCTGGCATTCCCAACGCAGGGGCTGTACACAGACAGTTTTTCAGTCTTGTGAAAGCCATTAGACTTTCATCGTCCCACTCTACAACATCTGGCATTCCTCTCGTGGTCATTTTTATCAAGGGCCTGGCTAAGGCTGCAAATCCCAGAATCCACTGTCTGCAGTACCCTAATACCCCCAGGAACATTCTGACATCTTTTTGAGTACGGGGCAACTGCATCTTTTGAATTATTCTCACTCTTTCTGATGTGACTTTTCTGACACCCTTTTCTATCTGGTGCCCTAGATATTTCACTGATTTCGCACAGAACTGTAGTTTGTCAGGGGCCACTTTATGCCCTTTCTCACACAGATGATTTAGGAGGGCAATGGTGTCAACTACACAGTCCCTGTGACTTTTAGACGCCAGTAGAAGGTCGTCTATGTACTGCACTAACACAGAGTTCCCAGGTAAGATCAAAGTCTCTAGACATTTTTTCAAGATCTGATTAAAGATAGAGGGGCTCTCTGTATACCCTTGAGGGACCCGGTTCCAACAATACACGTGACCCTCGAAGGCAAATGAGAAAAGAAATTTGCTGTCGGGGTGCAGGGGTATCGAAAAGAATGCATGACATAAATCAATCACAGTGAACCATTCAGCATCCCAAGGAATCTGGTACAATATCACTGCAGGGTTCGGGACAATAGGGCAGCAAGGAACTACAATTTTGTTAACCTTTCTCAGGTCCTGCACTACCCTATACTTGCCACTAGGCTTTTTGATGCCCATAATCGGTGAGTTGCATGGGCTGCTCATCACTTCCTGTATGATGTTTCCTTCTAATAATTTTTGTATTTCCAGAGTGACACCTGCTTTCACTTCGGCATTCATTCGGTAAGGCCTAGTGTTAGGATATACTGCGTTGTCCTTGATGGCTATTTGTATGGGGTCCACATCTTTCATCAACCCCACATCTTTTCCAGTAAAATCCCACACCTCTGGCTTTACGGCTTCCTGGAGTTCTTGGGGCAAGTCCTGCAGGGTCAATCTTTTAATTTCTGAGTCAGGTCTAAGTAACAATAATTTATAAATGCCATCTTCATCTGGGGTCTGTATTTCAACACCTTTTGGTGTGCAAAAGATGGTACAGTTCATTTTGCACAGCAAATCACGACCCAGTAGATTCACTGGACTGGTGTCACAGACGACAAATCTATGCATCTGTTTAAAATTTCCAATTGAAATCTCCATTGGTTCGGTAACAGGAGTACTAATCAATTGATTAGATACACCCACTACTTGGATATTTTCTCCCGAGAGGGGTAGGTTTGGAACGTCCACTGTTCTTACAGTAGAACGGGTAGCGCCAGTGTCCAACAGAAAGGTGACATCATTTCCGTCAACCTTTCCTTCAATATATGGTCCAGACTGGTCTACCGACAAGGAAGCGCCAAGTACGCACTCCTCGTCCTCCCCTCTCAGGCCCCGTCAGTCCTGATCATTACAAAGGAAGGTATCATTCAGCAGATACTGCGAAGTTGCTGTATTTCTGTTCTCCCCGCTTTCCCAAACCTCTATCTCTTCATCTTCTGCCTGTCTTCCCCTGTATACCTGCTTGGGTGCTCGAGGCACCTGAACTGTTTTTACCTGGGGTTGAGTCTTTCTTGGTCTTTCTTTCTGCGTCTGTGGAGTTAAATCAGGAGTTTTTTCATTAACATCGACTAATTGAGGACACTCGTTTCGCCAGTGTCCAATTTCGCCGCACTGATGGCAGGGAAATTTCTTCATAGCCTCTTCCCTGCTAAATTTGGGCCGGGGCTTTCCTCCACCCCCTCCCCCAGGACCTTTGTTCTCAGCATTTTTAACCATGTTACTCAATTGTTTTTCCTGCTGTTCTGCGAGCTTCACCTGAGCCCACATCACCTTTTCCTTAAGGGCCTTTTTCTTCTCTGCCATCTCGTCCTCGCAGTACTTAGCGTACCGCAGGACCTCATCCATTTTCTTAGTATGCCAACAGATTTTATTATCTTTTATCCACTGACAAATTTCAGGTCTTAAACCATTTACAAACCTGTAAATAAAGTGCGTCATATCCTTCAGGTCGATGTTATCAATACCGCTGTATGTTTTAAATACCTGCAATAACCTCTCATAGAAGGAGTGCACTGTCTCGTCCCTTTCCTGTGTTGTTCTATCTATTTTTGTCCAATCAGTTTCCTTTGCGGGCACCTTTTCTTTCAAATGCTGAATTACCTGCTCATATTTTCGCATGACATCCTTTGATGGCTCTCCAGTTTCCTTGTTTCTGGGGTACTCCTCACTCGGCCAGTCTATGTTTATTTTACACTGGGTCCATAAATCTACTGGAACCACAATGTCGAAAAACCCATCCAGGTCTTTCCACAGACATTTCTGTACCTTCACGAACCTTTCCACCTGCCTGTACCAGTCAACTGGCTTCTCTCGTAATTTTGGAAAATCATTCGTGAAGGACACAATATCCTGCCTAGACCAGGGGACATGCACATATTTCCCTCCTGGAACTTCGCGCATGGGGCATAACTGCTCAGGTTTTTCTACCTCCCTTAAAGCAAACTCAGGAGTCACTTGTCGGGAGCGAACCTCTTCTCTCTTTTTCGCCCACCTGCTTCTCCATCTTTCCACATCTCCCCATTTCTGCAGTACCCCCATTAATTCTTTAATCTGCAACTTCTTCCCTGCCACATTCAGGTGTTCTATATCTTTGTCTGAGAAGTCTGCTCTGTACGGTTTCTGTAAGGGCTTGGATTTTGAGATATCTACCCCCATACTAACTGCTGTTTCGGTCAGTTTTTCGTGGAGCACTCTGGTGTTCCTTGTAAAGCTTTTACATATGAACGACAATTCTTCTTCAGAGTAGGTATTCAATCGATCCAACCCCACATTTCCTGCCATTAATTCTTCTATTTCGACCCTCAGCTTGTAGAGGTCTAAAGGTTTTGTTTGCGGAGTCTGCTTCTCTAATTCACGACTCCAACTCTCAATTTCATCCGGAGTTACCAGAGAGACATTCCTAGTACCTGTTGCTGTCTCTAATTTAATTTCCTTTGTATTAAAAGGGTTATGCCTCTGCTGTATTCCCTTTCCAGTCTGTTTGTTTGGCAATTCCAAGAACGCAACTTCAGACTCGCACTCACTGGACTGATCATCTATGATGATCGGTTCCTGTCTCGGGGTTGCCATGACTGGGGTCATAACTGGAGTAATCGGATTTCCCTGACCATTTCCGTATAACGGGACCACCGGTCCATTAGTTACGGGAATAGTCAATGCCTCAGGACTGGTATTTAACTGGGAAATTTTCTGAATTATTTCTGTCCTTTGTCTAGCTAGAGCCTCTTGCTCCTTTTCCACTAGTACCCTTCTTAAAGTTGTGTCATGTAATATCTGTGGGGTCAACGGAGGAGTAAAACTCGGGGCAGTAGGATGCGTTTCACTTGGTCCTCCCCCATAATTAGGTTTCGGGAATAAAGTTCCAGTATTAAAGGACCTGCGCTCTTCCCCATATGGAGGTTGAACAAAAGGCAGTCCTGAATTCGATGGTTTCTCTTCGCTTTCATACAAGGGTCTGGGAAAAAAGATTTTCGTACGTGAATATTTTTCTTCCTGGCTTGCGGGCACTTTGGGATATATATCCCTTGTTTCCGTCGGTTCGGGTTTTTCAGGATAGGGCAATACTTGACCACCCCCTCCCAGTCCCCGGGACCTGTCTTCTTCCTTTAGGAAGTGGCGTCGGGGAACATCTCCTACACTGGAAGGTCGGGTTCCCTCATTGTAAGGTGGCGGACTTCTGGTACAGATGTCATCTATTAGTTCATCATCTGAATCCCCCAGGGCCCCCCAATGCTTACATTTTTCAGTACTTTTCTCACCCGCTCCAATGTTATGACATGCCGGCATCATGGGAAACAGACCCTCAACAATCATGCTCTGCCTCCACTGTTTCATCCTTTTATCCCTGGATTCCTGTTTCTGCCTGGGGTACCACTTGGTCAAACCCTTGTCCATTCGGGGTCTTTCTCTTTCAAAAGCCTCAATCTCCCATTCCTCTAATGCCTCATACTGCGTTAGTCTCGGTCTGGGATGCAGTTCATTCATTCGGGTTCTTAAATTAAATAAGATCCTACCATTGAAAGTACCATCTAACGGAAAAGCCAATACTCCGTCATCTTTTGTGTACTTCACCCAATTCTCCAACCACACACAGGTATTGTACCCTCGGTCAAACATCATGAATGAGGCAGGAGTATTGGGTGCTGGGACAAGAACACCTTCTCTAGATTTTATCGGTTTGTCCGTTTTGAAATAATTTTTCACCTTACTTACAAGGGACATTTTTCTCTTAGTTCCGTACATAATATCGTATCTATTAGTCTTCCACTGATCCCTTTCAAACCCTAGGTGCCTTGGATCAGGTCGAGTTCCTGTAGTCTGCGAGTGCCACATACGACTTCTGCGCTAAACTTTGTTTACAAACTACCTCCAATCAGAACGCGCTTCAGAAATTCGTGCAACCAATGGGTGCGCGACACTAAATAAGCTCCGCCAATGGGTGCGCGGCCCCTTCGTGAGACAGTTCCCACGCTCCGGCGCTCACCCCTCCTTTACAATTCCAGCTCCGCTACCCGCCCGCTGCTTCTACCAATCCCAGCGCGGCACAGAGTGACGTCAGAGGCGCTTCGCGACTGACTCCCTCCCTTCACAAGGTAACGGAAACTTTCTTTCTTTTAAAGTGCTCAGTGCTTGGTTATTTTACAACAAATACACATTCGCCACAGTGTTCAAGTGTCTAGACAGAGAAAGAATTGTTTTACTGCAAGTAAACTACTTCCATTTACTTTTCACTCGCTGCGGGCAGATCTCTTCCGCCTACCCTTCACTCTAGCATCGGTGAACCTGTTATTCCCCCAAACTCATCCACTTCTTTCCGGGATATATTCCGAGTTTAAGGTTTCTCAGCGGACCCCTCTGCTTTCACGCTAGCTCCGAGGAACCTGCTACTCTTCCGATGTGACCCTTACTAGGTTACGCCACTATGGGAATTTTGCCAATGAACCCCGTTACTGTCATTTATTCACACATGTATTCAGAAAACCCTAGTTAGTGCTTCCCGGTTATCCTAACCTGCACCTAACTTTCCTCGAACCTGTGACCTCAGGACAATGGATTCTATTCACCACTTGCCCTTTCAATTCCCCGGGGAGTTCGGACAACATATAACTAAACGATTGACAAATGCATGGATTAGTACATATAACAATATAAGAACAAGAATAATAAAAATGCAAAAATTCATGAGTTTCAGCAGCGTATTCACAAGAGAATGATCAGGTCTCTTAGAACAGCCGCTCTTCTAGCAGCATCAATATAATAGCAGCTTCCGACTCAACTAGTCCAACTAATCCCTGCCTTACTCTCAACTAGTCCCTAACAATCCTCTAGCTACCAGAAAACTGATAGAGCGCGCGAGGCCACCCGACCAATAGTTTTCGCCGTTTCCGGCTTCAGGGCCCATATACTTTTCAAATCACCATATACATCGATCGGGTGACTTCACGAGCTCTACCAGGTTGATGTGTGTGTGTTCCCTGCTACCAATTTTCGGTGCACCCGACTTACCATCCACCGATGCGGGTGCCTAATGACCACAATGAATCAGGGAGCTAGCTGTAAAGGAAAGGCAGCAAAATACAAATCCAACCAATAACATTCAAATACTGTTTAAATGACCACGGACAACTGGAAGTTTTAAAATGTTTATCTAAAGTTCATTATTTTCTTGCATGAGGTACAATAAAACAAGGCAATCAATAACCAAGATAACGTAAATTATATATGCATAAAGAAATAATGACAGAGTAATCATCAAGGTACTAATAAAATGTAACGAGAAAAGATACTATGCAAGTCAGTATTATCTAAACAGGGATACCCTAAGTGTGGGTGACTATAGGAGAGCTTATAATGAATAACACGCTTCACTTAAGGTGAAGGGGCCTTTGAACAATCTAGGCAACGAAGTTCTAGACCATATCAGGAAATGACACACTGCTATGCAAAATATAATTTCTAACAAATGAGAAGACATAGGAATAAACTTATGGAAATATAAATGACTTTCAATAGTTGCAGAAAGGCATGGAAAATATCACATATGCAATGTTGAACTTTATTAAAGCAAAAGTTAGAAATTCAGAAGGTGCAAGAATTTCAAGAGGTTCAGAGCAATATTTACCTAGAAAGGTGTGGAAACCAAACCCTGGCCACGGGTCAGTTAAGGACAGGAAACCCTCAAGGAAGGATAACCCTCAAAGGACAGCAGGTGCAGAATGAACACCCAGGACAGGACAGGATACCCTCGGAATAGGAATCAGGACAGGACCCTCAGGACAGGACAGCAAACCCTCAGGACAGGACCCTCTTCAGGACAGGACCGGAACCCACAGTTCGGAAGCAACGCCTGCGCTCCACCCGCTCTGCAGCTATCGATCAAGACCCCGATTGGGTCAGCGAACTCCCAGCAAAGTGCTTCGCCAGCACTTAAGGTTCAGTAGAACCTCAGTCTATGGTCAAATTCGGACAGAGTGCTTCGCAGCGCTCTGTATCTTCAGTCACCTATTGAGTGCGTTGGGTCAGTGACAGGTCAGCTAAACCAGACAAGTCGGACGGTTCACTAGGTGAACCCAGGGTAGATATACAGTTTGGGACAGTGTACCACCCCCCAATGTTGCAAAGTGTCAAAATCCCTCAATTTGGATTGGTCCTAAGGTAGGATTTGGGTAACACACCAATCAAAACAGTCTATTTGTATGCCACATTAACATTTTCTGGTACCGCCTATTGAGCTAGGGGTTCCCATGAGAGACTACACGACAAGCAGCAATACATTTACATTGTATCATATAATAAGCCACATTCGCTGTTCTCGCAGGGCAGAGGTGACTTTCTCAGGAGCATCTTGCCCATCACTGCCAACTGGCGGTGTTCCATCTGTCAAGGTCCCTCGTGCTGCCGAATGTCGCACAGGCGCAGAAGGGACCTCCAATATGGCTCTCCTCTCACTCAGACCCCCATTTCCCGCGGTACATGAAAAGTAAGCGAAAACAAATTAATACATAATAATGTCATTATGAAAACACATCACAGGGTTTGTACTTTTAACTCATCATCAAGAAATAAACTTATTGCATCTAAATGTTAGCTACATTGATACGGGCACAAGAGCAGTGGCACGAGCAGTACCACATGATAAGCACAGCTATGAATTACGCATGCGCATAACTTTCCCTCCACTTCTGCAGACGCGTCAGGACACGTGAGTGTGGCTGACGCATGCGCAGTAACTAAAATACAAGCGGCGGCCATATTAGAGGACACGGATTAAATTCATTAGAAATACACATAGGCAAGCTTCGGGAACTTTTGCCTAAACAAAATAAATGTTAGTAAAACATACGTTTTGTTACCTTATTACACATAAACGAGGTTCTTGACTTCGGCAAGCCGCAAAATATGCGAAGCTTTGCTTCATCAGTAGCACTACGCCACTGAGGCACACGTGTCACTGACAGCCGGCAGCATTATTAAACAAATTAGCCCCCGGCGCTCCGCTCACTGACACCAAAAATAATTATATCACTGGCGTTTCCCAAATAAAACAAGTTAGTAAATGCTCTCTGACCAGTGCTTTAAATGGGCCGATAGTCACCGGTACTGAGTACCGGCACTTCTAAATGTTCTGCCTCTGAGTACCGGAACTTTTTCTTGTCTCAAAGAGAGTACTGGTACTCATGGGGCAGCAAGCCAACTCCGTGCAATCTGGCTTGAAAAGAAAGAAGCGTGACACAGCTCATGAGTCGGTCCGTTTTCGTGAAGCACTTGAGTGTTAATATTTATCAATCTGCTAATTGAGCAACGTGCATATGTATTCAATCAGAGCAGGCAAGGCGTGGAGACAATTTCACTGTAGGTGTGCGAGAATGCCTGCTAAGAGGCACATCTCCTGACTCAAACCTAAGAGTAGGCTTCCTGCTGGCATAGCAGAGTAAGAGTATGGCAACAGGGTTCACCCAAAATGAGTCACTGGGACCTGGGTAGTGGCAGTACTGAGAGTAGGGGGTCCCATCAAAGTAGCAAACAATTAATAAACATACAAATTATTTTTACGACAGTAGACAAGAGATGAGCCTGCACTGTATTTAATCACAATGTAGGGATATATTAAATATCATGTCATTGTATAAGCATTCATAAACTATGCAGTGCCCCAAGGGAAAAGGGAAGTGATAAGGTGAGGATGGTGTGGATAGGGAATAGTGACTGTAAAAACAAACAAATGGCACAACGGCAATTCATGTGTCAAATAGAATATAGACCAACATTGGGTTCAAAGCATCACTTAATCAAAATCATACTCCACATAACACAACAATGTGTATCAAGACTGGGGTGAAGTTGACGGAAAAAGGACGGTTGTCGACGTTTCGACCCTCTAAATATCGCAGGATTTAGTTGTACCCTTGCTTCGGGGTCTTCATCAGGACAGGGCCGGGGCAGGCAACCTATTTTTTGAATGCTTTGTCTGTGTGCTTAAGAGTAGCGCATGTTGTGCATTATTATTTGATTTCTAAATAATTATTGTGATATATATTAAATAGGTTGCCTGGTACCAAATGAGGACACGTGTGGTGCACACCTCCAGGTCATAGGACAAGTCCAAGACCTTCCTATATCAGAGACAGGCCTAGGCCTCTGCACGCACACTAGATTAATGTGATGCCAGGGCCAAACAAATGCCAAATTAGAGTACCAGATACATGCAGTCATTCACTCGGGGCAGAGAAACACACCCTTTAACCATGCAGGCAACATTCAGTTCCCATCAGAAACCTCCCCAGGATCTTTCTGGTGTCAATGCCATGTGAGGGGTCACAGTTTCCTGAATTGTGATCTAAATAATGATGCAATACAGTTAAGGTGAAAAGTGGTCCTGGTGATCACTACTGATGAATCACCAGGATCCCCCTTAGAACAACATTAATTGAAGAGATATTCATTATGATTTTGACTCATTCTACAAGTAAGCGTGAAAGATTGTTTAACGGATTGAGTACATGTTGTGTTCCAAGTAGGGAACCCGGAATCCAGAGTACCTTGTGTAGAAGGCTCAAAAGCATTTTATTGCTTGTTCAGTTTACTTTGGTACTTTGAGGGAATGGGGCATCCTAAAGCTAAGGTTATAGATGCCACATAAGACTCATACTTTCACAGACTCTATTTCTGTGGGACTAGATGTCCTTTTGTCAGCATCTGAAGCTGGTGGATTTTAGGATCCCAACTCCTATTGTGAAAATGAAGCATGCCTAAAACCAGCATTTCCCCGTGAAGGCTGAAGCAGCCCTATATTTAAGAGGGAGGGGGTCTGACAAACCACATGGTAATCTGAAGATTTTGTACAGAAGAGGTTATTGTGACTGCACCGAACGCACAGGTGTCAATCCTAGACTTTATCAGGCAAATATGAGTAGATTGTCATCTTATCCACAGAGTTGTATTAGACGATAAGTTGTGCTTGTCAATATGGATTTGGCTGAAATTTGCACAGTGAAGCTCTTGAGAAAGTAAAGTTTTATATATAGATAGTTCAGCTTAAAGAAATAAAATGCTCCACCCGTGATAATGGAGTGGACAGTGATTCTTAAACTGAGAGGTATGTTTACTAAGATTTTATGCCCTCTTTACATCACAAAAGTGGCCAAAAACTATGGTATATCTTTGTGCACCTATTTCCTTTCCAGCGTAAAATCTGTTTTACGTTGGAAAATTACTTGGAAGCACCGCAAAGCAGCGCATAGCGCTGCTTTGCAGTACGTGGTGCCAAGGGGGCATCCCATGGGTGGTGCATGGGTGTTCCCATGCAACCACCCAAGGTTTCCTATGCTAAATCCTATTTACTTAAAAATATAGACAAGGTATAGCGTCAGATAATAGCGCCCATTTGAGACAGGCGCTGTGAAGGAGAAATGCTTTTATTTCTCCTTTCTTTTCCAACTTTGCATGTGTGCTGCACTGGCCCACATACAACGTGAGAAAAGGTTTAAAGTTAGTCTAAGCATTGTATTTTGTACTGGAAGGATATCCTTCCAGTACAAAACGTATGTTAGACTCACGGAGACACCTTTGCAGTATGGTGCAAAGATGTCTATGGTCCACAACAGTAGAGGGGAGTGCCATATTTCTGTAAATGTGGCTTTCTCCTACTCTCTCCTTCTCGCACCGTGCAGCATTTGAGTCTGCTGCACTGCACTGCACGACTAAGTAGTTAAGCTGACCCTGACTGTGTTATGGTGAAGCCAGCCAAAATTGGTACTGATAATGGCAGAGAGCAAGCACTTGTAAGTAAAAGTACAGCTTTTTTTCAGATTATAACGGTTAGACCTGGCACCATTGGCTTGCAGCACTGGTTGTGCCACCCACAAGACCCTTATAAGGTAGGACATGCCCTGGTGTGTGTGGCATGTCCTAATAGTGAATTACATCCCTTTTCGTTTTCCACTATTGCAAGGCTACCTGTTCTCCATAGGCCAGAATGGGCAGTTAGATTATTAAATTCTTATAATCTTACTCGCTCAGGGAACATGGTAGACATTCGAGTTTAGTATGCCTCAACTCAGAATGATAAAATACATATTTTAGTGAAGTTGGTTTTAACATTCTTTGTTTGAAAATACCACTTTTAGAAAGTAGGTATTTTCTTGTCTAACTGTCCAAAGCCTGCCTCTGCTAGGTTGTGTATTTCTTGTCTGGAGTTTGAGTGACAGGGCTGGGGGATTGCAGGAGGGAGAATGAGTCAGCCCAGTGGTGAATAGAGAGATCTGCATCTAGATGGATGGGAGGAGCTGCACCTGGGACCTGAATAGGACTGTGCCTGCCTTCCACAATGCTGGCTCCACCTCCTGTGGTGCGGCTGATGTCTCTGCCCTGCACAGTGAATGAAGAGAAGGAATCTTGTCAACAAAGTGCTCCAGGGCTGTGCTTTCCCTCCACAATGCTGGCTTCACCTTCTGTGGGGCGTCTGATGTTTCTACCCTGCACTGTGAAAGGAAAGAAGGAGACTTGTAAACAGAGTGCTTCACAACTGGTTTTGACTGGGCAAAGGCCTTTCTGCCTTCAGAGGACAAATGTTTTTGGGGTATAAATATTGGGACCCTGATCCCAAGAAATTAGATCACTTTTGGTGTACAAGAAGAAACCTTTGCTGAGGAGAGGAACCTGAAGAAACTGAGGAGAGACTATCCCTTAGCTGAAGTGCTGCTTGGGGGATTGGCCTGCAGTGGTTGCCTGACTGCCAAAGAAAGGAGAAAGAACTTTGTGTGCTTTACTTTCAACTTGTGAAGGATCTCCAAAGGCTTGGAACAGAGCTTGCCTCCTGCTGAAGTCTCGGGGACAACAGACTTCACCAATCAGCTGCCCAAGAGTCTTCCTGAAGTGCCTGCAGCGGTGCTGGACTTTTTTGAGGACTTGTGTGTCGCAAGGAGCTGAAAGCGTGACTCAAGAACACGAAGCGTGTTGTCGAGCTGCCGCTTCACATCACGAGGGACCGCGCATCGCCGTTGAAGAGGATCGACGTTGCAGCAGACGCCGCCGCATCTCCGAGAAGCGTGTCGCAGGGCCTGTCGCGGGTCATCGCAGGAAAAGTGGATTGATGTCACAGAAGACGCCGCCGCATCTCGGAGAAGAGTGTCGCATGGCCTGTCGAGGCTCGCATCGTTGTGGAAGCAACTCGCATCGCCAGGAGAGAGGATCGACGTCGCAGCAGACACCGCCACATCACTGGGAAGCGTATTGCAGGGCCTGTCGCGGCTCGCATCGAGGACAGCATCTCGCATCGCCAGAGAAGAGGATCGACGCCGCATCACCGGGATGCGTGTCGCATCAAGGAGAGAGCGTCATCTTTATTTCTTTCGCACCGGAACTTTGGCGCATTTCCATCGCTGCAACATTGCTTGTTGTGGAAGCGCAACGCATCGTAAGGTACATTGACGCAAAGTGTTGCATCTTAAGAACTGAACTGAACTAAGCTAACCCTACCATTTTTAGGTATACTATTGTGGATTTTTGTCGTTTGTGGTCTTGTGTATATAAAGAATACTTCGTTTTAATATACAACTGTGTGGTGTCCATCTGTGGTGTTGTCACTGGGTTACTGTATGTGGTCACAAATGCTTTACACACTGCCTCTGAATTAAGCCTGTCTGCTCGTGCCAAGCTACCAAGGGGGTGAGCAGGAGTTAGTTTAGGAGTGTAAAAAGCATTTCTTTTTAGCTGCTTTTTATCCCCAGCGCTGGCAAAGCAAAGAGGGGAAGCTTTAATGAGGTATACAGAACTCGTGCATGCAACGCATGGGAACAGCATTCGTGAATGCCTCTGTTTACGTGTTGGCATTCTGAAGCCGGGCTGTCCCATATATATATATATATATATATATATATATATATATATATATATATATATATATATATATATATATATATATATATATACACATATATATTTTAATGCCCCTTTACAATTTGAATCACAGAGGCGATTTCAATCAAATCTCAATAATCATGAGACTGATCTTGAAATAAACCCCAGATCGAAAACAGTTATGTGTTTTATTTACCAATTGATCCTTCTTTATCTGGTGTTCTGTAGCGCTGCTTGTGTATAGAAGTGAAGCCTTTCATAGAGCGATGTTTACGTCGTATGCGTTCATGGCATGATTTAAATATACGTTTTACATACATATATATATGAATTCTGCAAAACGTCCTTCACTGGAGGAGCAACAAACAGCTGGTGCCGGCGGCGAGGTAAGGACAGCCTCGCAGTAATTTGTCACAGCAAAGATTGAACAAATACGCCGCACTCTTCTTGGGTGATTATACACGTTTCGAACTATGCAGTTCCTGATCACGTATATATTTTAATGCCCCTTTAGAATTTGAATCACAGAGGCGATTTCAATCAAATCTCAATAATCATGAGACTGATATTGAAATAAACTCCAGATTGAAAACAGTTATGTGTTTTCTTTACCAATTGATCCTTCTTTATCTGGTGTTCTGTAGCGCTGCTTGTATATAGAAGTGAAGCCTTTCAGATGATAGAGCGATGTTTGCGTCGTATGGGTTCTTGTTATATGTCAAATGAGAAGACTGTAAATTAAGCGCGTCAGTTAAAGTCGTTGCCCGATCTGCGTTGAGGTAGGACAGCACAAATAGAACAGCTTCAACCCACGCACAGTAAGAGTCAATTTACATAGATTTTCTCATGCATAGTAAGAGACATTTTATGTAAATGTTGTTCTTTTAACCAAGTAAGGGTAACCCTGCAGCAGTAGGGCTTTCAAAAATTGAGTGAAACTCTTTAATGTTCCTCTCCACGGAAATCTTTAGTAAAAGGCGAAAGATTTATTCGGTTTGAAGAGAAACCAGAGTATGAGTAGGTCACAGCCTCACCATGGCCCCCAGAAACAGCTATCCACAGAATGTCAGGGTGATTTACTCTACTAAATCCATCATTGATACCCCTTCAAAATATAACCAACTCGTGAGAAACCTTGTAATCCGATACATTGTCAAAACACTTTTTGAGACAATCGAAACAAAAGCGAGACAGACTGATGACACGGCATTATGGGTATGCAAATTTCGTCGTCGGTCACGTGACAGGAAAGGCTGCAACGCTCGAGTTTCCCAGCTCAAGCCTTCGCGTCGCTCGTTTTACGCTTCTCATTCTGAGCAGTGCAGCGTTGGGAGCCTCGCGCAGGCTTGTGTGAGGTGTGATTACAGGAACATTGTGGGTGTTAAGGAGGCGAGTGCTTAAGGTGCAACCTGGTGAAAGGAGCAGGCACTGTATAAGAATGCTGCGGATGTTGTAAGTTTTGGTCTCGCAGGTGCTTTGTAGATTGGGAGCCTTGAGCATGTTGGGATTGGTTTGCTGGGTGGAAGGAAGGTGTTGCTCTTGAGATAGGTTGTTTTAGCATATGTTTTCCCAACATCCTTTCTTTTGCGGTTCTCCGCCGACTTAAGCTTATCTGTGAAATACGTGAACGCCACCCATGTTAATATTGTTCACTTTCTTGGTACTCCAGCACTGCCATGTTCTATTTAGGGTTCTCTATCCCCTGCTGGTGTCAAGAATTCCCCCTACCCTGCCCAGTCTTTAGTATCTATCTCTGACTACTTTAATTTCACCGACTTCTGGGCAGAATCCTTCCTAAACTCAGAAACGTATAATCTCTAAATGCTATTGAAAATACAATTTTGTACAGTATGTCCCCATACCCAGTCTGCATTATATGCGCCCAGGCAAATAAAAGGAGAACGTATGTTTGTTGGATGCAAGGAAGGGACTTGGTATATGTGTAAGAGGCTAAAGCATTCTGGAACAGGCTACGGTCTTTGTGTGTTTTATGGGCTTCTTGGATGTAAGGCAGGAGAAGTCTCGCTGGCTGCAAGAAGTGGGACCAGATTCATGTGTAGGGGGATTTCCGTTGTTGGAGGCGAGAGGAGTGCTGCATAGGCAATGGAGGGTATGTTGTGCAGAAGGAGAGTGCTTTTCTTTGCAAGTAGTGCACGTGGGGCTGCTGTACATAGTGCCCGTAGCATAGTGAATGTTAAAACTTGGGCTTGGACGTCATCTGTGATGGGGATCTGTTGTGTTGTATGCCCCTTAGTTTATATATTCGCGAATGTATTTACTTAAGTATGGCAGTGCACGTCACGCAGTTACACTACATTTGGTACGGACAATGCTCCCCATTAATCCCGTAGTGATGTTGGTGCAATATGGTACATCCAAGACCACTTGAATTATGCAACAGGAAAGGAACACATGATGTTGCAGGGTTGACTGAATTATGGAGCACAACAAGGCACATTAAGCAGCATAAGCGATGCATTTTGTGATGGTATTGCTTCATTAGCTTGTGACCGGTTTCAGCTAGAACCTACATTTGCAGCAGAAGATGCGTTTATGTGGCAAAGGAGGCAAACCTATAATTGTGCAGGAAACTGCGCTCCCGCAGAATCGTATCTTTGGTGGCCCTAGGTACCAGCCCTTTGCACCACAACGTCACTGGCATTTTGATGTTTTAAATGCTTATTTTTTTGTGTTGCCAGTGTTTGCAGCAAGCACACGCCATAGCTGCACTGCTCTAGCATAGCTGCCAAGGTTTCAGGTTGCTATGTGTGACATTTTTATCATTTCACTGCAATTATGAGTGACATTTAAATGACTATGAGTGACACTTTCTCACGATCAAAATCAGGCAACGGAGATGAGCAAACATATAAATATCAGAAATTACACCCAAGTCCAAGAAGACTTTAAAACTGCAGCAAATCACCAGAAATGGCAGGGCACTTAGATGGGAATGTGTGAGGCGATCTGCTTCCAAGCACCTCATGCCACTGACCCCCAGGAGTTCTAGCCCTCCATGAGTTCTGGGGCGCGCCATCCGCCCTATCATTCCTTTCACACTCCTAAGAGGACACCCAGGCTGCAGGCACAGAGAGCAGGTGCAGCTCGTGCTTTTGGTGTAAATGTGCGAGGGGTTCTGCTCCTAAGCACGTCATGGCACTGACCCCTGGCATCTCCAGCCCTTCCTGAGTTGTGAGGCGCTCCCCTGCCCTATAATGCCTCTCACACTCCTAAGGGCACACCGAGGCTACAGACACACATAGAACTCATGTAGGGTCATGCTACATGTGTGAATGTGTGCGCTGCTCTGCCTCTTAAACACACCACTGCCAACCAGGAACTCTAGCCCTCCTTGGGTTCTGAGGCGCTCTCTCTGCCTTACTGTGCCTCTCACACCCCTAAGGGGACACCCAGGCTGAAGGCACAGAGAGCACATGAGAGATGAGAGGCCTAAATGTAAAATTAAGAGATGAGCTGCCTAAATTTAAAATTAAGAGTGCTGACTCGTGGACTATGCCACACACAGGCTTCTGATTTGGCAAGAAGTAGCACTACGCCACTGAGGCACACGTGTCACTGACAGCCGGCAGCATTATTAAACAAATTAGCCCCCGGCGCTCCGCTCACTGACACCAAAAATAATTATATCACTGGCGTTTCCCAAATAAAACAAGTTAGTAAATGCTCTCTGACCAGTGCTTTAAATGGGCCGATAGTCACCGGTACTGAGTACCGGCACTTCTAAATGTTCTGCCTCTGAGTACCGGAACTTTTTCTTGTCTCAAAGAGAGTACTGGTACTCATGGGGCAGCAAGCCAACTCCGTGCAATCTGGCTTGAAAAGAAAGAAGCGTGACACAGCTCATGAGTCGGTCCGTTTTCGTGAAGCACTCGAGTGTTAATATTTATCAATCTGCTAATTGAGCAACGTGCATATGTATTCAATCAGAGCAGGCAAGGCGTGGAGACAATTTCACTGTAGGTGTGCGAGAATGCCTGCTAAGAGGCACATCTCCTGACTCAAACCTAAGAGTAGGCTTCCTGCTGGCATAGCAGAGTAAGAGTATGGCAACAGGGTTCACCCAAAATGAGTCACTGGGACCTGGGTAGTGGCAGTACTGAGAGTAGGGGGTCCCATCAAAGTAGCAAACAATTAATAAACATACAAATTATTTTTACGACAGTAGACAAGAGATGAGCCTGCACTGTATTTAATCACAATGTAGGGATATATTAAATATCATGTCATTGTATAAGCATTCATAAACTATGCAGTGCCCCAAGGGAAAAGGGAAGTGATAAGGTGAGGATGGTGTGGATAGGGAATAGTGACTGTAAAAACAAACAAATGGCACAACGGCAATTCATGTGTCAAATAGAATATAGACCAACATTGGGTTCAAAGCATCACTTAATCAAAATCATACTCCACATAACACAACAATGTGTATCAAGACTGGGGTGAAGTTGACGGAAAAAGGACGGTTGTCGACGTTTCGACCCTCTAAATATCGCAGGATTTAGTTGTACCCTTGCTTCGGGGTCTTCATCAGGACAGGGCCGGGGCAGGCAACCTATTTTTTGAATGCTTTGTCTGTGTGCTTAAGAGTAGCGCATGTTGTGCATTATTATTTGATTTCTAAATAATTATTGTGATATATATTAAATAGGTTGCCTGGTACCAAATGAGGACACGTGTGGTGCACACCTCCAGGTCATAGGACAAGTCCAAGACCTTCCTATATCAGAGACAGGCCTAGGCCTCTGCACGCACACTAGATTAATGTGATGCCAGGGCCAAACAAATGCCAAATTAGAGTACCAGATACATGCAGTCATTCACTCGGGGCAGAGAAACACACCCTTTAACCATGCAGGCAACATTCAGTTCCCATCAGAAACCTCCCCAGGATCTTTCTGGTGTCAATGCCATGTGAGGGGTCACAGTTTCCTGAATTGTGATCTAAATAATGATGCAATACAGTTAAGGTGAAAAGTGGTCCTGGTGATCACTACTGATGAATCACCAGGATCCCCCTTAGAACAACATTAATTGAAGAGATATTCATTATGATTTTGACTCATTCTACAATTAAGCGTGAAAGATTGTTTAACGGATTGAGTACATGTTGTGTTCCAAGTAGGGAACCCGGAATCCAGAGTACCTTGTGTAGAAGGCTCAAAAGCATTTTATTGCTTGTTCAGTTTACTTTGGTACTTTGAGGGAATGGGGCATCCTAAAGCTAAGGTTATAGATGCCACATAAGACTCATACTTTCACAGACTCTATTTCTGTGGGACTAGATGTCCTTTTGTCAGCATCTGAAGCTGGTGGATTTTAGGATCCCAACTCCTATTGTGAAAATGAAGCATGCCTAAAACCAGCATTTCCCCGTGAAGGCTGAAGCAGCCCTATATTTAAGAGGGAGGGGGTCTGACAAACCACATGGTAATCTGAAGATTTTGTACAGAAGAGGTTATTGTGACTGCACCGAACGCACAGGTGTCAATCCTAGACTTTATCAGGCAAATATGAGTAGATTGTCATCTTATCCACAGAGTTGTATTAGACGATAAGTTGTGCTTGTCAATATGGATTTGGCTGAAATTTGCACAGTGAAGCTCTTGAGAAAGTAAAGTTTTATATATAGATAGTTCAGCTTAAAGAAATAAAATGCTCCACCCGTGATAATGGAGTGGACAGTGATTCTTAAACTGAGAGGTATGTTTACTAAGATTTTATGCCCTGTTTACATCACAAAAGTGGCCAAAAACTATGGTATATCTTTGTGCACCTATTTCCTTTCCAGCGTAAAATCTGTTTTACGTTGGAAAATTACTTGGAAGCACCGCAAAGCAGCGCATAGCGCTGCTTTGCAGTACGTGGTGCCAAGGGGGCATCCCATGGGTGGTGCATGGGTGTTCCCATGCAACCACCCAAGGTTTCCTATGCTAAATCCTATTTACTTAAAAATATAGACAAGGTATAGCGTCAGATAATAGCGCCCATTTGAGACAGGCGCTGTGAAGGAGAAATGCTTTTATTTCTCCTTTCTTTTCCAACTTTGCATGTGTGCTGCACTGGCCCACATACAACGTGAGAAAAGGTTTAAAGTTAGTCTAAGCATTGTATTTTGTACTGGAAGGATATCCTTCCAGTACAAAACGTATGTTAGACTCACGGAGACACCTTTGCAGTATGGTGCAAAGATGTCTATGGTCCACAACAGTAGAGGGGAGTGCCATATTTCTGTAAATGTGGCTTTCTCCTACTCTCTCCTTCTCGCACCGTGCAGCATTTGAGTCTGCTGCACTGCACTGCACGACTAAGTAGTTAAGCTGACCCTGACTGTGTTATGGTGAAGCCAGCCAACATTGGTACTGATAATGGCAGAGAGCAAGCACTTGTAAGTAAAAGTACAGCTTTTTTTCAGATTATAACGGTTAGACCTGGCACCATTGGCTTGCAGCACTGGTTGTGCCACCCACAAGACCCTTATAAGGTAGGACATGCCCTGGTGTGTGTGGCATGTCCTAATAGTGAATTACATCCCTTTTCGTTTTCCACTATTGCAAGGCTACCTGTTCTCCATAGGCCAGAATGGGCAGTTAGATTATTAAATTCTTATAATCTTACTCGCTCAGGGAACATGGTAGACATTCGAGTTTAGTATGCCTGAACTCAGAATGATAAAATACATATTTTAGTGAAGTTGGTTTTAACATTCTTTGTTTGAAAATACCACTTTTAGAAAGTAGGTATTTTCTTGTCTAACTGTCCAAAGCCTGCCTCTGCTAGGTTGTGTATTTCTTGTCTGGAGTTTGAGTGACAGGGCTGGGGGATTGCAGGAGGGAGAATGAGTCAGCCCAGTGGTGAATAGAGAGATCTGCATCTAGATGGATGGGAGGAGCTGCACCTGGGACCTGAATAGGACTGTGCCTGCCTTCCACAATGCTGGCTCCACCTCCTGTGGTGCGGCTGATGTCTCTGCCCTGCACAGTGAATGAAGAGAAGGAATCTTGTCAACAAAGTGCTCCAGGGCTGTGCTTTCCCTCCACAATGCTGGCTTCACCTTCTGTGGGGCGTCTGATGTTTCTACCCTGCACTGTGAAAGGAAAGAAGGAGACTTGTAAACAGAGTGCTTCACAACTGGTTTTGACTGGGCAAAGGCCTTTCTGCCTTCAGAGGACAAATGTTTTTGGGGTATAAATATTGGGACCCTGATCCCAAGAAATTAGATCACTTTTGGTGTACAAGAAGAAACCTTTGCTGAGGAGAGGAACCTGAAGAAACTGAGGAGAGACTATCCCTTAGCTGAAGTGCTGCTTGGGGGATTGGCCTGCAGTGGTTGCCTGACTGCCAAAGAAAGGAGAAAGAACTTTGTGTGCTTTACTTTCAACTTGTGAAGGATCTCCAAAGGCTTGGAACAGAGCTTGCCTCCTGCTGAAGTCTCGGGGACAACAGACTTCACCAATCAGCTGCCCAAGAGTCTTCCTGAAGTGCCTGCAGCGGTGCTGGACTTTTTTGAGGACTTGTGTGTCGCAAGGAGCTGAAAGCGTGACTCAAGAACACGAAGCGTGTTGTCGAGCTGCCGCTTCACATCACGAGGGACCGCGCATCGCCGTTGAAGAGGATCGACGTTGCAGCAGACGCCGCCGCATCTCCGAGAAGCGTGTCGCAGGGCCTGTCGCGGGTCATCGCAGGAAAAGTGGATTGATGTCACAGAAGACGCCGCCGCATCTCGGAGAAGAGTGTCGCATGGCCTGTCGAGGCTCGCATCGTTGTGGAAGCAACTCGCATCGCCAGGAGAGAGGATCGACGTCGCAGCAGACACCGCCACATCACTGGGAAGCGTATTGCAGGGCCTGTCGCGGCTCGCATCGAGGACAGCATCTCGCATCGCCAGAGAAGAGGATCGACGCCGCATCACCGGGATGCGTGTCGCATCAAGGAGAGAGCGTCATCTTTATTTCTTTCGCACCGGAACTTTGGCGCATTTCCATCGCTGCAACATTGCTTGTTGTGGAAGCGCAACGCATCGTAAGGTACATTGACGCAAAGTGTTGCATCTTAAGAACTGAACTGAACTAAGCTAACCCTACCATTTTTAGGTATACTATTGTGGATTTTTGTCGTTTGTGGTCTTGTGTATATAAAGAATACTTCGTTTTAATATACAACTGTGTGGTGTCCATCTGTGGTGTTGTCACTGGGTTACTGTATGTGGTCACAAATGCTTTACACACTGCCTCTGAATTAAGCCTGTCTGCTCGTGCCAAGCTACCAAGGGGGTGAGCAGGAGTTAGTTTAGGAGTGTAAAAAGCATTTCTTTTTAGCTGCTTTTTATCCCCAGCGCTGGCAAAGCAAAGAGGGGAAGCTTTAATGAGGTATACAGAACTCGTGCATGCAACGCATGGGAACAGCATTCGTGAATGCCTCTGTTTACGTGTTGGCATTCTGAAGCCGGGCTGTCCCATATATATATATATATATATATATATATATATATATATATACACATATATATTTTAATGCCCCTTTACAATTTGAATCACAGAGGCGATTTCAATCAAATCTCAATAATCATGAGAC
Source organism: Lissotriton helveticus (assembly GCF_964261635.1). Taxonomy (NCBI): domain Eukaryota; kingdom Metazoa; phylum Chordata; class Amphibia; order Caudata; family Salamandridae; genus Lissotriton; species Lissotriton helveticus. The sequence goes on from NC_136057.1 coordinate 1,865,872,016, forward strand.
TGATCTTGAAATAAACCCCAGATTGAAAACAGTTATGTGTTTTATTTACCAATTGATCCTTCTTTATCTGGTGTTCTGTAGCGCTGCTTGTGTATAGAAGTGAAGCCTTTCATAGAGCGATGTTTACGTCGTATGCGTTCATGGCATGATTTAAATATACGTTTTACATACATATATATATGAATTCTGCAAAACGTCCTTCACTGGAGGAGCAACAAACAGCTGGTGCCGGCGGCGAGGTAAGGACAGCCTCGCAGTAATTTGTCACAGCAAAGATTGGACAAATACGCCGCACTCTTCTTGGGTGATTATACACGTTTCGAACTATGCAGTTCCTGATCACGTATATATTTTAATGCCCCTTTAGAATTTGAATCACAGAGGCGATTTCAATCAAATCTCAATAATCATGAGACTGATATTGAAATAAACTCCAGATTGAAAACAGTTATGTGTTTTCTTTACCAATTGATCCTTCTTTATCTGGTGTTCTGTAGCGCTGCTTGTATATAGAAGTGAAGCCTTTCAGATGATAGAGCGATGTTTGCGTCGTATGGGTTCTTGTTATATGTCAAATGAGAAGACTGTAAATTAAGCGCGTCAGTTAAAGTCGTTGCCCGATCTGCGTTGAGGTAGGACAGCACAAATAGAACAGCTTCAACCCACGCACAGTAAGAGTCAGTTTACGTAGATTTTCTCATGCATAGCAGGAGACATTTTAAGTAAATGTTATTCTTTTAACCAAGTAAGGGTAACCCTGCAGCAGCAGGGCTTTCAAAAATTGAGTGAAACTCTTTAATGTTCCTCTCCACGGAAATCTTTAGTAAAAGGCGAAAGATTTATTCGGTTTGAAGAGAATCCAGAGTATGAGTAGGTCACAGCCTCACCATGGGCCCCAGAAACAGCTATCCACAGAATGTCAGGGTGATTTACTCTACTAAATCCATCATTGATACCCCTTCAAAATATAACCAACTCGTGAGAAACCTTGTAATCCGATACATTGTCAAAACACTTTTTGAGACAATCGAAACAAAAGCGAGACAGACTGATGACACGGCATTATGGGTATGCAAATTTCGTCGTCGGTCACGTGACAGGAAAGGCTGCAACACTCGAGTCTCCCAGCTCAAGCCTTCGCGTCGCTCGTTTTACGCTTCTCATTCTGAGCAGTGCAGCGTTGGGAGCCTCGCGCAGGCTTGTGTGAGGTGTGATTACAGGAACATTGTGGGTGTTAAGGAGGCGAGTGCTTAAGGTGCAACCTGGTGAAAGGAGCAGGCACTGTATAAGAATGCTGCGGATGTTGTAAGTTTTGGTCTCGCAGGTGCTTTGTAGATTGGGAGCCTTGAGCATGTTGGGATTGGTTTGCTGGGTGGAAGGAAGGTGTTGCTCTTGAGATAGGTAGTTTTAGCATATGTTTTCCCAACATCCTTTCTTTTGCGGTTCTCCGCCGACTTAAGCTTATCTGTGAAATACGTGAACGCCACCCATGTTAATATTGTTCACTTTCTTGGTACTCCAGCACTGCCATGTTCTATTTAGGGTTCTCTATCCCCTGCTGGTGTCAAGAATTCCCCCTACCCTGCCCAGTCTTTAGTATCTATCTCTGACTACTTTAATTTCACCGACTTCTGGGCAGAATCCTTCCTAAACTCAGAAACGTATAATCTCTAAATGCTATTGAAAATACAATTTTGTACAGTATGTCCCCATACCCAGTCTGCATTATATGCGCCCAGGCAAATAAAAGGAGAACGTATGTTTGTTGGATGCAAGGAAGGGACTTGGTATATGTGTAAGAGGCTAAAGCATTCTGGAACAGGCTACGGTCTTTGTGTGTTTTATGGGCTTCTTGGATGTAAGGCAGGAGAAGTCTCGCTGGCTGCAAGAAGTGGGACCAGATTCATGTGTAGGGGGATTTCCGTTGTTGGAGGCGAGAGGAGTGCTGCATAGGCAATGGAGGGTATGTTGTGCAGAAGGAGAGTGCTTTTCTTTGCAAGTAGTGCACGTGGGGCTGCTGTACATAGTGCCCGTAGCATAGTGAATGTTAAAACTTGGGCTTGGACGTCATCTGTGATGGGGATCTGTTGTGTTGTATGCCCCTTAGTTTATATATTCGCGAATGTATTTACTTAAGTATGGCAGTGCACGTCACGCAGTTACACTACATTTGGTACGGACAATGCTCCCCATTAATCCCGTAGTGATGTTGGTGCAATATGGTACATCCAAGACCACTTGAATTATGCAACAGGAAAGGAACACATGATGTTGCAGGGTTGACTGAATTATGGAGCACAACAAGGCACATTAAGCAGCATAAGCGATGCATTTTGTGATGGTATTGCTTCATTAGCTTGTGACCGGTTTCAGCTAGAACCTACATTTGCAGCAGAAGATGCGTTTATGTGGCAAAGGAGGCAAACCTATAATTGTGCAGGAAACTGCGCTCCCGCAGAATCGTATCTTTGGTGGCCCTAGGTACCAGCCCTTTGCACCACAACGTCACTGGCATTTTGATGTTTTAAATGCTTATTTTTTTGTGTTGCCAGTGTTTGCAGCAAGCACACGCCATAGCTGCACTGCTCTAGCATAGCTGCCAAGGTTTCAGGTTGCTATGTGTGACATTTTTATCATTTCACTGCAATTATGAGTGACATTTAAATGACTATGAGTGACACTTTCTCACGATCAAAATCAGGCAACGGAGATGAGCAAACATATAAATATCAGAAATTACACCCAAGTCCAAGAAGACTTTAAAACTGCAGCAAATCACCAGAAATGGCAGGGCACTTAGATGGGAATGTGTGAGGCGATCTGCTTCCAAGCACCTCATGCCACTGACCCCCAGGAGTTCTAGCCCTCCATGAGTTCTGGGGCGCGCCATCCGCCCTATCATTCCTTTCACACTCCTAAGAGGACACCCAGGCTGCAGGCACAGAGAGCAGGTGCAGCTCGTGCTTTTGGTGTAAATGTGCGAGGGGTTCTGCTTCTAAGCACGTCATGGCACTGACCCCTGGCATCTCCAGCCCTTCCTGAGTTGTGAGGCGCTCCCCTGCCCTATAATGCCTCTCACACTCCTAAGGGCACACCGAGGCTACAGACACACATAGAACTCATGTAGGGTCATGCTACATGTGTGAATGTGTGCGCTGCTCTGCCTCTTAAACACACCACTGCCAACCAGGAACTCTAGCCCTCCTTGGGTTCTGAGGCGCTCTCTCTGCCTTACTGTGCCTCTCACACCCCTAAGGGGACACCCAGGCTGAAGGCACAGAGAGCACATGAGAGATGAGAGGCCTAAATGTAAAATTAAGAGATGAGCTGCCTAAATTTAAAATTAAGAGTGCTGACTCGTGGACTATGCCACACACAGGCTTCTGATTTGGCAAGAAGTAGCACTACGCCACTGAGGCACACGTGTCACTGACAGCCGGCAGCATTATTAAACAAATTAGCCCCCGGCGCTCCGCTCACTGACACCAAAAATAATTATATCACTGGCGTTTCCCAAATAAAACAAGTTAGTAAATGCTCTCTGACCAGTGCTTTAAATGGGCCGATAGTCACCGGTACTGAGTACCGGCACTTCTAAATGTTCTGCCTCTGAGTACCGGAACTTTTTCTTGTCTCAAAGAGAGTACTGGTACTCATGGGGCAGCAAGCCAACTCCGTGCAATCTGGCTTGAAAAGAAAGAAGCGTGACACAGCTCATGAGTCGGTCCGTTTTCGTGAAGCACTCGAGTGTTAATATTTATCAATCTGCTAATTGAGCAACGTGCATATGTATTCAATCAGAGCAGGCAAGGCGTGGAGACAATTTCACTGTAGGTGTGCGAGAATGCCTGCTAAGAGGCACATCTCCTGACTCAAAACTAAGAGTAGGCTTCCTGCTGGCATAGCAGAGTAAGAGTATGGCAACAGGGTTCACCCAAAATGAGTCACTGGGACCTGGGTAGTGGCAGTACTGAGAGTAGGGGGTCCCATCAAAGAAGCAAACAATTAATAAACATACAAATTATTTTTACGACAGTAGACAAGAGATGAGCCTGCACTGTATTTAATCACAATGTAGGGATATATTAAATATCATGTCATTGTATAAGCATTCATAAACTATGCAGTGCCCCAAGGGAAAAGGGAAGTGATAAGGTGAGGATGGTGTGGATAGGGAATAGTGACTGTAAAAACAAACAAATGGCACAACGGCAATTCATGTGTCAAATAGAATATAGACCAACATTGGGTTCAAAGCATCACTTAATCAAAATCATACTCCACATAACACAACAATGTGTATCAAGACTGGGGTGAAGTTGACGGAAAAAGGACGGTTGTCGACGTTTCGACCCTCTAAATATCGCAGGATTTAGTTGTACCCTTGCTTCGGGGTCTTCATCAGGACAGGGCCGGGGCAGGCAACCTATTTTTTGTATGCTTTGTCTGTGTGCTTAAGAGTAGCGCATGTTGTGCATTATTATTTGATTTCTAAATAATTATTGTGATATATATTAAATAGGTTGCCTGGTACCAAATGAGGACACGTGTGGTGCACACCTCCAGGTCATAGGACAAGTCCAAGACCTTCCTATATCAGAGACAGGCCTAGGCCTCTGCACGCACACTAGATTAATGTGATGCCAGGGCCAAACAAATGCCAAATTAGAGTACCAGATACATGCAGTCATTCACTCGGGGCAGAGAAACACACCCTTTAACCATGCAGGCAACATTCAGTTCCCATCAGAAACCTCCCCAGGATCTTTCTGGTGTCAATGCCATGTGAGGGGTCACAGTTTCCTGAATTGTGATCTAAATAATGATGCAATACAGTTAAGGTGAAAAGTGGTCCTGGTGATCACTACTGATGAATCACCAGGATCCCCCTTAGAACAACATTAATTGAAGAGATATTCATTATGATTTTTACTCATTCTACAAGTAAGCGTGAAAGATTGTTTAACGGATTGAGTACATGTTGTGTTCCAAGTAGGGAACCCGGAATCCAGAGTACCTTGTGTAGAAGGCTCAAAAGCATTTTATTGCTTGTTCAGTTTACTTTGGTACTTTGAGGGAATGGGGCATCCTAAAGCTAAGGTTATAGATGCCACATAAGACTCATACTTTCACAGACTCTATTTCTGTGGGACCGGATGTCCTTTTGTCAGCATCTGAAGCTGGTGGATTTTAGGATCCCAACTCCTATTGTGAAAATGAAGCATGCCTAAAACCAGCATTTCCCCGTGAAGGCTGAAGCAGCCCTATATTTAAGAGGGAGGGGGTCTGACAAACCACATGGTAATCTGAAGATTTTGTACAGAAGAGGTTATTGTGACTGCACCGAACGCACAGGTGTCAATCCTAGACTTTATCAGGCAAATATGAGTAGATTGTCATCTTATCCACAGAGTTGTATTAGACGATAAGTTGTGCTTGTCAATATGGATTTGGCTGAAATTTGCACAGTGAAGCTCTTGAGAAAGTAAAGTTTTATATATAGATAGTTCAGCTTAAAGAAATAAAATGCTCCACCCGTGATAATGGAGTGGACAGTGATTCTTAAACTGAGAGGTATGTTTACTAAGATTTTATGCCCTGTTTACATCACAAAAGTGGCCCAAAACTATGGTATATCTTTGTGCACCTATTTCCTTTCCAGCGTAAAATCTGTTTTACGTTGGAAAATTACTTGGAAGCACCGCAAAGCAGCGCATAGCGCTGCTTTGCAGTACGTGGTGCCAAGGGGGCATCCCATGGGTGGTGCATGGGTGTTCCCATGCAACCACCCAAGGTTTCCTATGCTAAATCCTATTTACTTAAAAATATAGACAAGGTATAGCGTCAGATAATAGCGCCCATTTGAGACAGGCGCTGTGAAGGAGAAATGCTTTTATTTCTCCTTTCTTTTCCAACTTTGCATGTGTGCTGCACTGGCCCACATACAACGTGAGAAAAGGTTTAAAGTTAGTCTAAGCATTGTATTTTGTACTGGAAGGATATCCTTCCAGTACAAAACGTATGTTAGACTCACGGAGACACCTTTGCAGTATGGTGCAAAGATGTCTATGGTCCACAACAGTAGAGGGGAGTGCCATATTTCTGTAAATGTGGCTTTCTCCTACTCTCTCCTTCTCGCACCGTGCAGCATTTGAGTCTGCTGCACTGCACTGCACGACTAAGTAGTTAAGCTGACCCTGACTGTGTTATGGTGAAGCCAGCCAAAATTGGTACTGATAATGGCAGAGAGCAAGCACTTGTAAGTAAAAGTACAGCATTTTTTCAGATTATAACGGTTAGACCTGGCACCATTGGCTTGCAGCACTGGTTGTGCCACCCAAAAGACCCTTATAAGGTAGGACATGCCCTGGTGTGTGTGGCATGTCCTAATAGTGAATTACAGCCCTTTTCGTTTTCCACTATTGCAAGGCTACCTGTTCTCCATAGGCCAGAATGGGCAGTTAGATTATTAAATTCTTATAATCTTACTCGCTCAGGGAACATGGTAGACATTCGAGTTTAGTATGCCTGAACTCAGAATGATAAAATACATATTTTAGTGAAGTTGGTTTTAACATTCTTTGTTTGAAAATACCACTTTTAGAAAGTAGGTATTTTCTTGTCTAACTGTCCAAAGCCTGCCTCTGCTAGGTTGTGTATTTCTTGTCTGGAGTTTGAGTGACAGGGCTGGGGGATTGCAGGAGGGAGAATGAGTCAGCCCAGTGGTGAATAGAGAGATCTGCATCTAGATGGATGGGAGGAGCTGCACCTGGGACCTGAATAGGACTGTGCCTGCCTTCCACAATGCTGGCTCCACCTCCTGTGGTGCGGCTGATGTCTCTGCCCTGCACAGTGAATGAAGAGAAGGAATCTTGTCAACAAAGTGCTCCAGGGCTGTGCTTTCCCTCCACAATGCTGGCTTCACCTTCTGTGGGGCGTCTGATGTTTCTACCCTGCACTGTGAAAGGAAAGAAGGAGACTTGTAAACAGAGTGCTTCACAACTGGTTTTGACTGGGCAAAGGCCTTTCTGCCTTCAGAGGACAAATGTTTTTGGGGTATAAATATTGGGACCCTGATCCCAAGAAATTAGATCACTTTTGGTATACAAGAAGAAAACTTTGCTGAGGAGAGGAACCTGAAGAAACTGAGGAGAGACTATCCCTTAGCTGAAGTGCTGCTTGGGGGATTGGCCTGCAGTGGTTGCCTGACTGCCAAAGAAAGGAGAAAGAACTTTGTGTGCTTTACTTTCAACTTGTGAAGGATCTCCAAAGGCTTGGAACAGAGCTTGCCTCCTGCTGAAGTCTCGGGGACAACAGACTTCACCAATCAGCTGCCCAAGAGTCTTCCTGAAGTGCCTGCAGCGGTGCTGGACTTTTTTGAGGACTTGTGTGTCGCAAGGAGCTGAAAGCGCGACTCAAGAACACGAAGCGTGTTGTCGAGCTGCCGCTTCACATCACGAGGGACCGCGCATCGCCGTTGAAGAGGATCGACGTTGCAGCAGACGCCGCCGCATCTCCGAGAAGCGTGTCGCAGGGCCTGTCGCGGCTCATCGCAGGAAAAGTGGATTGATGTCACAGAAGACGCCGCCGCATCTCGGAGAAGAGTGTCGCATGGCCTGTCGAGGCTCGCATCGTTGTGGAAGCAACTCGCATCGCCAGGAGAGAGGATCGACGTCGCAGCAGACACCGCCACATCACTGGGAAGCGTATTGCAGGGCCTGTCGCGGCTCGCATCGAGGACAGCATCTCGCATCGCCAGAGAAGAGGATCGACGCCGCAGCAGATGCCGCCGCATCACCGGGATGCGTGTCGCATCAAGGAGAGAGCGTCATCTTTATTTCTTTCGCACCGGAACTTTGGCGCATTTCCATCGCTGCAACATTGCTTGTTGTGGAAGCGCAACGCATCGTAAGGTACATTGACGCAAAGTGTTGCATCTTAAGAACTGAACTGAACTAAGCTAACCCTACCATTTTTAGGTATACTATTGTGGATTTTTGTCGTTTGTGGTCTTGTGTATATAAAGAATACTTCGTTTTAATATACAACTGTGTGGTGTCCATCTGTGGTGTTGTCACTGGGTTACTGTATGTGGTCACAAATGCTTTACACACTGCCTCTGAATTAAGCCTGTCTGCTCGTGCCAAGCTACCAAGGGGGTGAGCAGGAGTTAGTTTAGGAGTGTAAAAAGCATTTCTTTTTAGCTGCTTTTTATCCCCAGCGCTGGCAAAGCAAAGAGGGGAAGCTTTAATGAGGTATACAGAACTCGTGCATGCAACGCATGGGAACAGCATTCGTGAATGCCTCTGTTTACGTGTTGGCATTCTGAAGCCGGGCTGTCCCATATATATATATATATATATATATATATACACATATATATTTTAATGCCCCTTTACAATTTGAATCACAGAGGCGATTTCAATCAAATCTCAATAATCATGAGACTGATCTTGAAATAAACCCCAGATTGAAAACAGTTATGTGTTTTATTTACCAATTGATCCTTCTTTATCTGGTGTTCTGTAGCGCTGCTTGTGTATAGAAGTGAAGCCTTTCATAGAGCGATGTTTACGTCGTATGCGTTCATGGCATGATTTAAATATACGTTTTACATACATATATATATGAATTCTGCAAAACGTCCTTCACTGGAGGAGCAACAAACAGCTGGTGCCGGCGGCGAGGTAAGGACAGCCTCGCAGTAATTTGTCACAGCAAAGATTGAACAAATACGCCGCACTCTTCTTGGGTGATTATACACGTTTCGAACTATGCAGTTCCTGATCACGTATATATTTTAATGCCCCTTTAGAATTTGAATCACAGAGGCGATTTCAATCAAATCTCAATAATCATGAGACTGATATTGAAATAAACTCCAGATTGAAAACAGTTATGTGTTTTCTTTACCAATTGATCCTTCTTTATCTGGTGTTCTGTAGCGCTGCTTGTATATAGAAGTGAAGCCTTTCAGATGATAGAGCGATGTTTGCGTCGTATAGGTTCTTGTTATATGTCAAATGAGAAGACTGTAAATTAAGCGCGTCAGTTAAAGTCGTTGCCCGATCTGCGTTGAGGTAGGACAGCACAATTAGAACAGCTTCAACCCACGCACAGTAAGAGTCAATTTACGTAGATTTTCTCATGCATAGTAAGAGACATTTTATGTAAATGTTATTCTTTTAACCAAGTAAGGGTAACCCTGCAGCAGCAGGGCTTTCAAAAATTGAGTGAAACTCTTTAATGTTCCTCTCCACGGAAATCTTTAGTAAAAGGCGAAAGATTTATTCGGTTTGAAGAGAAACCAGAGTATGAGTAGGTCACAGCCTCACCATGGGCCCCAGAAACAGCTATCCACAGAATGTCAGGGTGATTTACTCTACTAAATCCATCATTGATACCCCTTCAAAATATAACCAACTCGTGAGAAACCTTGTAATCCGATACATTGTCAAAACACTTTTTGAGACAATCGAAACAAAAGCGAGACAGACTGATGACACGGCATTATGGGTATGCAAATTTCGTCGTCGGTCACGTGACAGGAAAGGCTGCAACGCTCGAGTTTCCCAGCTCAAGCCTTCGCGTCGCTCGTTTTACGCTTCTCATTCTGAGCAGTGCAGCGTTGGGAGCCTCGCGCAGGCTTGTGTGAGGTGTGATTACAGGAACATTGTGGGTGTTAAGGAGGCGAGTGCTTAAGGTGCAACCTGGTGAAAGGAGCAGGCACTGTATAAGAATGCTGCGGGTGTTGTAAGTTTTGGTCTCGCAGGTGCTTTGTAGATTGGGAGCCTTGAGCATGTTGGGATTGGTTTGCTGGGTGGAAGGAAGGTGTTGCTCTTGAGATAGGTAGTTTTAGCATATGTTTTCCCAACATCCTTTCTTTTGCGGTTCTCCGCCGACTTAAGCTTATCTGTGAAATACGTGAACGCCACCCATGTTAATATTGTTCACTTTCTTGGTACTCCAGCACTGCCATGTTCTATTTAGGGTTCTCTATCCCCTGCTGGTGTCAAGAATTCCCCCTACCCTGCCCAGTCTTTAGTATCTATCTCTGACTACTTTAATTTCACCGACTTCTGGGCAGAATCCTTCCTAAACTCAGAAACGTATAATCTCTAAATGCTATTGAAAATACAATTTTGTACAGTATGTCCCCATACCCAGTCTGCATTATATGCGCCCAGGCAAATAAAAGGAGAACGTATGTTTGTTGGATGCAAGGAAGGGACTTGGTATATGTGTAAGAGGCTAAAGCATTCTGGAACAGGCTACGGTCTTTGTGTGTTTTATGGGCTTCTTGGATGTAAGGCAGGAGAAGTCTCGCTGGCTGCAAGAAGTGGGACCAGATTCATGTGTAGGGGGATTTCCGTTGTTGGAGGCGAGAGGAGTGCTGCATAGGCAATGGAGGGTATGTTGTGCAGAAGGAGAGTGCTTTTCTTTGCAAGTAGTGCACGTGGGGCTGCTGTACATAGTGCCCGTAGCATAGTGAATGTTAAAACTTGGGCTTGGACGTCATCTGTGATGGGGATCTGTTGTGTTGTATGCCCCTTAGTTTATATATTCGCGAATGTATTTACTTAAGTATGGCAGTGCACGTCACGCAGTTACACTACATTTGGTACGGACAATGCTCCCCATTAATCCCGTAGTGATGTTGGTGCAATATGGTACATCCAAGACCACTTGAATTATGCAACAGGAAAGGAACACATGATGTTGCAGGGTTGACTGAATTATGGAGCACAACAAGGCACATTAAGCAGCATAAGCGATGCATTTTGTGATGGTATTGCTTCATTAGCTTGTGACCGGTTTCAGCTAGAACCTACATTTGCAGCAGAAGATGCGTTTATGTGGCAAAGGAGGCAAACCTATAATTGTGCAGGAAACTGCGCTCCCGCAGAATCATATCTTTGGTGGCCCTAGGTACCAGCCCTTTGCACCACAACGTCACTGGCATTTTGATGTTTTAAATGCTTATTTTTTTGTGTTGCCAGTGTTTGCAGCAAGCACACGCCATAGCTGCACTGCTCTAGCATAGCTGCCAAGGTTTCAGGTTGCTATGTGTGACATTTTTATCATTTCACTGCAATTATGAGTGACATTTAAATGACTATGAGTGACACTTTCTCACGATCAAAATCAGGCAACGGAGATGAGCAAACATATAAATATCAGAAATTACACCCAAGTCCAAGAAGACTTTAAAACTGCAGCAAATCACCAGAAATGGCAGGGCACTTAGATGGGAATGTGTGAGGCGATCTGCTTCCAAGCACCTCATGCCACTGACCCCCAGGAGTTCTAGCCCTCCCTGAGTTCTGGGGCGCGCCATCCGCCCTATCATTCCTTTCACACTCCTAAGAGGACACCCAGGCTGCAGGCACAGAGAGCAGGTGCAGCTCGTGCTTTTGGTGTAAATGTGCGAGGGGTTCTTCTTCTAAGCACGTCATGGCACTGACCCCTGGCATCTCCAGCCCTTCCTGAGTTGTGAGGCGCTCCCCTGCCCTATAATGCCTCTCACACTCCTAAGGGCACACCGAGGCTACAGACACACATAGAACTCATGTAGGGTCATGCTACATGTGTGAATGTGTGCGCTGCTCTGCCTCTTAAACACACCACTGCCAACCAGGAACTCTAGCCCTCCTTGGGTTCTGAGGCGCTCTCTCTGCCTTACTGTGCCTCTCACACCCCTAAGGGGACACCCAGGCTGAAGGCACAGAGAGCACATGAGAGATGAGAGGCCTAAATGTAAAATTAAGAGATGAGCTGCCTAAGTTTAAAATTAAGAGTGCTGACTCGTGGACTATGCCACACACAGGCTTCTGATTTGGCAAGAAGTAGCACTACGCCACTGAGGCACACGTGTCACTGACAGCCGGCAGCATTATTAAACAAATTAGCCCCCGGCGCTCCGCTCACTGACACCAAAAATAATTATATCACTGGCGTTTCCCAAATAAAACAAGTTAGTAAATGCTCTCTGACCAGTGCTTTAAATGGGCCGATAGTCACCGGTACTGAGTACCGGCACTTCTAAATGTTCTGCCTCTGAGTACCGGAACTTTTTCTTGTCTCAAAGAGAGTACTGGTACTCATGGGGCAGCAAGCCAACTCCGTGCAATCTGGCTTGAAAAGAAAGAAGCGTGACACAGCTCATGAGTCGGTCCGTTTTCGTGAAGCACTCGAGTGTTAATATTTATCAATCTGCTAATTGAGCAACGTACATATGTATTCAATCAGAGCAGGCAAGGCGTGGAGACAATTTCACTGTAGGTGTGCGAGAATGCCTGCTAAGAGGCACATCTCCTGACTCAAACCTAAGAGTAGGCTTCCTGCTGGCATAGCAGAGTAAGAGTATGGCAACAGGGTTCACCCAAAATGAGTCACTGGGACCTGGGTAGTGGCAGTACTGAGAGTAGGGGGTCCCATCAAAGAAGCAAACAATTAATAAACATACAAATTATTTTTACGACAGTAGACAAGAGATGAGCCTGCACTGTATTTAATCACAATGTAGGGATATATTAAATATCATGTCATTGTATAAGCATTCATAAACTATGCAGTGCCCCAAGGGAAAAGGGAAGTGATAAGGTGAGGATGGTGTGGATAGGGAATAGTGACTGTAAAAACAAACAAATGGCACAACGGCAATTCATGTGTCAAATAGAATATAGACCAACATTGGGTTCAAAGCATCACTTAATCAAAATCATACTCCACATAACACAACAATGTGTATCAAGACTGGGGTGAAGTTGACGGAAAAAGGACGGTTGTCGACGTTTCGACCCTCTAAATATCGCAGGATTTAGTTGTACCCTTGCTTCGGGGTCTTCATCAGGACAGGGCCGGGGCAGGCAACCTATTTTTTGTTTGCTTTGTCTGTGTGCTTAAGAGTAGCGCATGTTGTGCATTATTATTTGATTTCTAAATAATTATTGTGATATATATTAAATAGGTTGCCTGGTACCAAATGAGGACACGTGTGGTGCACACCTCCAGGTCATAGGACAAGTCCAAGACCTTCCTATATCAGAGACAGGCCTAGGCCTCTGCACGCACACTAGATTAATGTGATGCCAGGGCCAAACAAATGCCAAATTAGAGTACCAGATACATGCAGTCATTCACTCGGGGCATAGAAACACACCCTTTAACCATGCAGGCAACATTCAGTTCCCATCAGAAACCTCCCCAGGATCTTTCTGGTGTCAATGCCATGTGAGGGGTCACAGTTTCCTGAATTGTGATCTAAATAATGATGCAATACAGTTAAGGTGAAAAGTGGTCCTGGTGATCACTACTGATGAATCACCAGGATCCCCCTTAGAACAACATTAATTGAAGAGATATTCATTATGATTTTGACTCATTCTACAAGTAAGCGTGAAAGATTGTTTAACGGATTGAGTACATGTTGTGTCCCAAGTAGGGAACCCGGAATCCAGAGTACCTTGTGTAGAAGGCTCAAAAGCATTTTATTGCTTGTTCAGTTTACTTTGGTACTTTGAGGGAATGGGGCATCCTAAAGCTAAGGTTATAGATGCCACATAAGACTCATACTTTCACAGACTCTATTTCTGTGGGACTAGATGTCCTTTTGTCAGCATCTGAAGCTGGTGGATTTTAGGATCCCAACTCCTATTGTGAAAATGAAGCATGCCTAAAACCAGCATTTCCCCGTGAAGGCTGAAGCAGCCCTATATTTAAGAGGGAGGGGGTCTGACAAACCACATGGTAATCTGAAGATTTTGTACAGAAGAGGTTATTGTGACTGCTACGAACGCACAGGTGTCAATCCTAGACTTTATCAGGCAAATATGAGTAGATTGTCATCTTATCCACAGAGTTGTATTAGACGATAAGTTGTGCTTGTCAATATGGATTTGGCTGAAATTTGCACAGTGAAGCTCTTGAGAAAGTAAAGTTTTATATATAGATAGTTCAGCTTAAAGAAATAAAATGCTCCACCCGTGATAATGGAGTGGACAGTGATTCTTAAACTGAGAGGTATGTTTACTAAGATTTTATGCCCTGTTTACATCACAAAAGTGGCCAAAAACTATGGTATATCTTTGTGCACCTATTTCCTTTCCAGCGTAAAATCTGTTTTACGTTGGAAAATTACTTGGAAGCACCGCAAAGCAGCGCATAGCGCTGCTTTGCAGTACGTGGTGCCAAGGGGGCATCCCATGGGTGGTGCATGGGTGTTCCCATGCAACCACCCAAGGTTTCCTATGCTAAATCCTATTTACTTAAAAATATAGACAAGGTATAGCGTCAGATAATAGCGCCCATTTGAGACAGGCGCTGTGAAGGAGAAATGCTTTTATTTCTCCTTTCTTTTCCAACTTTGCATGTGTGCTGCACTGGCCCACATACAACGTGAGAAAAGGTTTAAAGTTAGTCTAAGCATTGTATTTTGTACTGGAAGGATATCCTTCCAGTACAAAACGTATGTTAGACTCACGGAGACACCTTTGCAGTATGGTGCAAAGATGTCTATGGTCCACAACAGTAGAGGGGAGTGCCACATTTCTGTAAATGTGGCTTTCTCCTACTCTCTCCTTCTCGCACCGTGCAGCATTTGAGTCTGCTGCACTGCACTGCATGACTAAGTAGTTAAGCTGACCCTGACTGTGTTATGGTGAAGCCAGCCAAAATTGGTACTGATAATGGCAGAGAGCAAGCACTTGTAAGTAAAAGTACAGCTTTTTTTCAGATTATAACGGTTAGACCTGGCACCATTGGCTTGCAGCACTGGTTGTGCCACCCACAAGACCCTTATAAGGTAGGACATGCCCTGGTGTGTGTGGCATGTCCTAATAGTGAATTACAGCCCTTTTCGTTTTCCACTATTGCAAGGCTACCTGTTCTCCATAGGCCAGAATGGGCAGGTAGATTATTAAATTCTTATAATCTTACTAGCTCAGGGAACATGGTAGACATTCGAGTTTAGTATGCTTGAACTCAGAATGATAAAATACATATTTTAGTGAAGTTGGTTTTAACATTCTTTGTTTGAAAATACCACTTTTAGAAAGTAGGTATTTTCTTGTCTAACTGTCCAAAGCCTGCCTCTGCTAGGTTGTGTATTCCTTGTCTGGAGTTTGAGTGACAGGGCTGGGGGATTGCAGGAGGGAGAATGAGTCAGCCCAGTGGTGAATAGAGAGATCTGCATCTAGATGGATGGGAGGAGCTGCACCTGGGACCTGAATAGGACTGTGCCTGCCTTCCACAATGCTGGCTCCACCTCCTGTGGTGCGGCTGATGTCTCTGCCCTGCACAGTGAATGAAGAGAAGGAATCTTGTCAACAAAGTGCTCCAGGGCTGTGCTTTCCCTCCACAATGCTGGCTTCACCTTCTGTGGGGCGTCTGATGTTTCTACCCTGCACTGTGAAAGGAAAGAAGGAGACTTGTAAACAGAGTGCTTCACAACTGGTTTTGACTGGGCAAAGGCCTTTCTGCCTTCAGAGGACAAATGTTTTTGGGGTATAAATATTGGGACCCTGATCCCAAGAAATTAGATCACTTTTGGTATACAAGAAGAAACCTTTGCTGAGGAGAGGAACCTGAAGAAACTGAGGAGAGACTATCCCTAAGCTGAAGTGCTGCTTGGGGGATTGGCCTGCAGTGGTTGCCTGACTGCCAAAGAAAGGAGAAAGAACTTTGTGTGCTTTACTTTCAACTTGTGAAGGATCTCCAAAGGCTTGGAACAGAGCTTGCCTCCTGCTGAAGTCTCGGGGACAACAGACTTCACCAATCAGCTCCCCAAGAGTCTTCCTGAAGTGCCTGCAGCGGTGCTGGACTTTTTTGAGGACTTGTGTGTCGCAAGGAGCTGAAAGCGCGACTCAAGAACACGAAGCGTGTTGTCGAGCTGCCGCTTCACATCACGAGGGACCGCGCATCGCCGTTGAAGAGGATCGACGTTGCAGCAGACGCCGCCGCATCACCGGGAAGCGTGTCGCAGGAGTAGAGGATCGACGTCGCATCAGACGCCGCCGCATCTCCGAGAAGCGTGTCGCAGGGCCTGTCGCGGCTCATCGCAGGAAAAGTGGATTGATTTAACAGAAGACGCCGCCGCATCTCGGAGAAGAGTGTCGCATGGCCTGTCGAGGCTCGCATCGTTGTGGAAGCAACTTGCATCGCCAGGAGAGAGGATCGACGTCGCAGCAGACACCGCCACATCACTGGGAAGCGTATTGCAGGGCCTGTCGCGGCTCGCATCGAGGACAGCATCTCGCATCGCCAGAGAAGAGGATCGACGCCGCAGCAGATGCCGCCGCATCACCGGGATGCGTGTCGCATCAAGGAGAGAGCGTCATCTTTATTTCTTTCGCACCGGAACTTTGGCGCATTTCCATCGCTGCAACATTGCTTGTTGTGGAAGCGCAACGCATCGTAAGGTACATTGACGCAAAGTGTTGCATCTTAAGAACTGAACTGAACTAAGCTAACCCTACCCTTTTTAGGTATACTATTGTGGATTTTTGTCGTTTGTGGTCTTGTGTATATAAAGAATACTTCGTTTTAATATACAACTGTGTGGTGTCCATCTGTGGTGTTGTCACTGGGTTACTGTATGTGGTCACAAATGCTTTACACACTGCCTCTGAATTAAGCCTGTCTGCTCGTGCCAAGCTACCAAGGGGGTGAGCAGGAGTTAGTTTAGGAGTTTAAAAAGCATTTCTTTTTAGCTGCTTTTTATCCCCAGCGCTGGCAAAGCAAAGAGGGGAAGCTTTAATGAGGTATACAGAACTCGTGCATGCAACGCATGGGAACAGCATTCGTGAATGCCTCTGTTTACGTGTTGGCATTCTGAAGCCGGGCTGTCCCATATATATATATATATATATATATATATATATATATATATATATATATATATATATATATATATATATATATATATATATATATATATATATATATATATATATATATATACACATATATATTTTAATGCCCCTTTACAATTTGAATCACAGAGGCGATTTCAATCAAATCTCAATAATCATGAGACTGATCTTGAAATAAACCCCAGATTGAAAACAGTTATGTGTTTTATTTACCAATTGATCCTTCTTTATCTGGTGTTCTGTAGCGCTGCTTGTGTATAGAAGTGAAGCCTTTCATGGAGCGACGTTTAAGTCGTATGCGTTCATGGCATGATTTAAATATACGTTTTACATACATATATATATGAATTCTGCAAAACGTCCTTCACTGGAGGAGCAACAAACAGCTGGTGCCGGCGGCGAGGTAAGGACAGCCTCGCAGTAATTTGTCACAGCAAAGATTGAACAAATACGCCGCACTCTTCTTGGGTGATTATACACGTTTCGAACTATGCAGTTCCTGATCACATATATATTTTAATGCCCCTTTAGAATTTGAATCACAGAGGCGATTTCAATCAAATCTCAATAATCATGAGACTGATATAGAAATAAACTCCAGATTGAAAACAGTTATGTGTTTTCTTTACCAATTGATCCTTCTTTATCTGGTGTTCTGTAGCGCTGCTTGTATATAGAAGTGAAGCCTTTCAGATGATAGAGCGATGTTTGCGTCGTATGGGTTCTTGTTATATGTCAAATGAGAAGACTGTAAATTAAGCGCGTCAGTTAAAGTCGTTGCCCGATCTGCGTTGAGGTAGGACAGCACAAATAGAACAGCTTCAACCCACGCACAGTAAGAGTCAGTTTACGTAGATTTTCTCACGCATAGGAAGAGACATTTTATTTAAATTTTCTTCTGTTAACCAAGTAAGGGTAACCCTGCAACGGCAGGGCTTTCAAAAATTGAGTGAAACTCGTTAATGTTCCTCTCCACGGAAATCTTTAGTAAAAGGCGAAAGATTTATTCGGTTTGAAGAGAAACCAGAGTATGAGATCTTCATAGCCTCACCATGGCCCGCAGAAACAGCTATCCACAGAATGTCAGGGTGATTTACTCTACTAAATCCATCATTGATACCCCTTCAAAATATAACCAACTCGTGAGAAACTTTGTAATCCGATACATTGTCAAAACACTTTTTGAGACAATCGAAACAAAAGCGAGACAGAATGGTGACACGGCATTTTGGGTATGCAAATTTCGTCGTCGGTCACGTGACAGGAAAGGCTGCAACACTCGAGTCTCCCAGCTCAAGCCTTCGCGTCGTTCGTTTTACGCTTCTCATTCTGAGCAGTGCAGCGTTGGGAGCCTCGCGCAGGCTTGTGTGAGGTGTGATTACAGGAACATTGTGGGTGTTAAGGAGGCGAGTGCTTAAGGTGCGACCTGGTGAAAGGAGCAGGAACTGTATAAGAATGCTGCGGGTGTTGTAAGTTTTGATCTCGCAGGTGCTTTGTAGATTGGGAGCCTTGAGCATGTTGGGATTGGTTTGCTGGGTGGAAGGAAGGTGTTGCTCTTGAGATAGGTAGTTTTCCCATACGTTTTCCCAACACCCTTTCTTTTGCGGTTCTCGGCCGACTTAAGCTTATCTGTGAAATACGTGAACGCCACCCATGTTAATATTGTTCACTTTCTTGGTACTCCAGCACTGCCATGTTCTATTTAGGGTTCTCTATCCCCTGCTGGTGTCAAGAATTCCCCCTACCCTGCCCAGTCTTTAGTATCTATCTCTGACTACTTTAATTTCACCGACTTCTGGGCAGAATCCTTCCTAAACTCAGAAATTTATAATCTCTAAATGCTATTGACAATACAATTTTGTACAGTATGTCCCCATACCCAGTCTGCATTATATGCGCCCAGGCAAATAAAAGGAGAACGTATGTTTGTTGGATGCAAGGAAGGGACTTGGTATATGTGTAAGAGGCTAAAGCATTCTGGAACAGGCTACGGTCTTTGTGTGTTTTATGGGCTTCTTGGATGTAAGGCAGGAGAAGTCTCGCTGGCTGCAAGAAGTGGGACCAGATTCATGTGTAGGGGGATTTCCGTTGTTGGAGGCGAGAGGAGTGCTGCATAGGCAATGGAGGGTATGTTGTGCAGAAGGAGAGTGCTTTTCTTTGCAAGTAGTGCACGTGGGGCTGCTGTACATAGTGCCCGTAGCATAGTGAATGTTAAAACTTGGGCTTGGACGTCATCTGTGATGGGGATCTGTTGTGTTGTATGCCCCTTAGTTTATATATTCGCGAATGTATTTACATAAGTATGGCAGTGCACGTCACGCAGTTACACTACATTTGGGACGGACAATGCTCCCCATTAATCCCGTAGTGATGTTGGTGCAATATGGTACATCCAAGACCACTTGAATTATGCAACAGGAAAGGAACACATGATGTTGCAGGGTTGACTGAATTATGGAGCACAACATGGCACATTAAGCAGCATAAGCGATGCATTTTGTGATGGTATTGCTTTATTATCTTGTGGCCTGTTTCAGCTAGACCCTCCATTTGCAGCAGATGATGCGTTTAAGCGGCAAAGAGTTTGAGCTTTGGGATTGTAAAAGACAATGCCATTTATTTATGTGTTTTGAAAACCTGCAAATGGTGCGTAAAAATGCACTTTGTACTTCTCGTAGTTGCTTACGAGAAGCAAGGCTGGCAGTAACTGCGCCTCTTTTACTGCCAGCCCGGATGGATAGGCAACTCGAGAAGAAGACAACAGGACGAAGCCCTGCTCAAAAATGACTTTTTAGTAATCCTCTGCCATAAAGGCCATCATAAAAGTTCTATAAGCAGCTGTGTCTCCATCCTTCCTCAATTCATTCTATAGGGCTACGCCGTCTAACTCAATAATGCAGGTAATGCACTTCCAATGTTTGGGGAGGCTGCACCATAACCTCCATTTTGTGCCATTTCAAACCAGGGACGATCTAAAAGGGATCCCACTTGCTTCAGAATTCACACAGTTGCAAACAAGGAGTCCTGCTACCATTCCCTATAGGTACATGTGCACTTGACATACCTTTAAGTGGAACTCACATGAGCAGGCCTGTAGTCAACATGTTCTCACTTTGAACGGGTAAAAAGACATGTCCAATTCTCTGGATTCAAAAATGGTATGCCGTCACCACAGCTCACGGAACATGTCCCAATAGACAGATGATTTTTAACCAGTGACTACGCTTTTTGTGCCTCACTGGAACTTAGAGCTAAACCCGGGTTCTCATGGTCAATTTTGAGCCTAGGCCTCAGAAGAACAAGTTATTTACCTTTGGTAATGATGTATCTGGTAGAGACATATATTCGTTGTAGATTCCTTACTTTAGAATTTTCCCCAGGCGTCAGTCTGGATCCAGAGATTTTGCATTGTGGGCACCTGGATGATGTTGCGGGACCTACTTAAAAGCCACCCATGCTCGGCGACGTCAGTTCTTTCTTTTGCAGTGCCAGCATAAGAGCAGATCTGGAAAGAGCTACCCTTTAGCAGTTTATTGGCTAGTATTTTTTTACTTTTGACGACTATGTTTTCGAGTTTCGAACTTCCGGTGCGTCAAGGGATGTTCAAACGTCGGATCCGCACCTCGTATGGCTTTGGTGCCTGTGGCGTGACCATGACCCAAAGTCGTGCTCCGAATGCCGGGTCATGAAACCGAAGGCTTTGTGGGAGCGGTTCTAAAAGCTGATGGAGGGCCGGCGCTCGGCTCCGCGTCGCTCCCGTTCGAGTAGTAGGTCTTGAACGGTCGCGGAGCCCACACTCCTCGTCGCACTAGAAGTCGTCGGGGAGATCTTCGGGTTCATCAGGCATCAGGGAAACACAAAAAGTAGAACTTGCACAGGAGTTCTTTGACTTCTCCCTGTTGGTTGGCCGACGCAATTTGGGATTCCAAGTGTCTTCGCTTGAAGCCTCCATCTCCAGTTCCTACTTCAAAGAAGACTATGCATCTCCCTGCTTTTCTGGGAGCCAGAACGTCTCGTGCCGAAATCCCCAAATTCTATGAAGCCCTGTACCTCATTTTTGGGCAGCCCAGCCCTGCTGGAGTCGGCTGGGGGCCCTAGGCTTTTAACGCCGGAGACTCCGGCCCCAGAGGGCCCCCTTGGATCCAGGCCTGGATCGGGATTGACCCGGGGAGGTCACTCGACCTCTCCGGATGTCAGCGCTCCTGGCATCAACCATGCCCCCGTTCGGCTCTGACCCCATCCTCATCCCCTTAGTGGACAGAGCCGGACCAACGTTGGTTCCGACGCAGGAAGGGACTTTTGTCCTTGTGTTCATTTCTGGCATTCATTTTGGGCCAGAAAGTGAGGAAGAGGACTTGGGAGGGGTTGCTGGACCCTTTAATTGACCAGCTTGAAGAACAGGACTGGCGAATGGACCTGGGTGATGCCAGGGGTCTGGACACCTCAGCTGACACTGACTTGCTTTCCCTTCCTAACATGGCTATGGGGAGGGAGCTTCCTATGCTGTGGTGGTAAGGAGGGCATCGGAGGTCCTCAGCTATAAGCTCCCTATGGTGGCAGTCAGGACTAACCATCAGACCGAGATGCTTCAGCCTGTGGCTTCCACTTCTGAAACCCTTTTGCTGTTCAATGAAGCCCTAATGGACGTCCTTCTGGGCACTTGGTCCAAGCCTAGTACAGTGGCTCCGGTGGCTAGGAAGATTGCCCGCCGCCACGGCCCGCTCCAGGCGATCCAACGTTCTTGACCCAACACCCCTCCCCTCAAAAATTGGTCGTCCAAGCCTCATCATCTAAAGGCATGTTCCCTTCTGCTCCTCCAGTTGGGAAATCTATGAAGCTGGACCACCTTGGTAAGAGGATGTTTTTTCCTCCAGCTTGGCATTGCGGTCAGTGAATACCAATTGCCTCTTGGGCCTATACTCCCATACTGTCTGGGATACGGTCGCGCAAGTGCTGCCTCTGTGCCCGAAGGAGGCGCCCGGGCCATTCTCTCTCAAGTAGTTGCAGACGGGAGAGATGCTGCCAAATTCAACATACTATGTGGACTGGATACCACAGATTCACTGGGCAGAACGATTGCCACGTCGGTAGCTCTTAGACACTACGCCTGGTTGGGGACTTCAGGCTACTTCTTTGATGGACATGCCCTTTGATGGCACTTGCCTTTCCAGCGACAAGGCAGACTCAGCACTCGAGCGCTTCAAGGATTCTCGACGACCTACAGCCAGATACTTGGTCCTCACAGCTAACTCTCATCCATAAAACTCAAAATTGCGATACATGCGGTAACAGCAGTTATTGCACATATCACAATTAACCTGGCCACTTGCATTTAAAACAAAGACAGCACACAATTATGAATGATAAGGATGTGTGCTCCCACATAAGAAACATAATCGCTTGTGCACTCGTGCTGATATAATGTTGGTGCAGGTGGCAGTTTTAGAGTACCTCTGGCAAGCATGGGTTTTTACACAAAAATGCTATATCCCTCCACCCAAAAGAAGCATAAACTGGTTCTGGCGAGCAAGTGATTTGATAAGAAGTAGACCTACTTAAAATGCTCTGCTTACAATAAACCCGTTTTACAGTGCAAGAGGGGTTTTATCGTCTCATTGGTGCCCGTGTTCACTAGAACGCGATAATGATATTTTTTCATTGGACCAAATCATCTTCTATGAACATCTTTAAATTTCTAATCTTAGAGACATCATTAACTTCAATTCTCTGTCTTTTTCAACGTAATGGCAATGTTAATGCAACTAATTTATTAAGCACACTGAAACAAAGAGGAGCAACACATCACACTACAATGGCCTCCCTATATAAAAAAATATGGCTTGAAGCAGGCCACCAACAAAAATGAGCCACTGCTCTCTGGTTCTTCAACCCACAAGAAGTTGTGAGCACTATTCACCATAAGGGGTTACTTCATTGCTTTAGCGAGTGTTGGCAGCGAAGGTAGTAAAGCGGCTTACCTCCTTTATAGTATATCGTCAAAGAGAAAAAGTCCACCTTTTCTGCTCAGCATATGGTCCGAAGTGCCAGCTTGGAAGGATTCCGGACTTCTTTGACACATGTGGTTGGAAAAGTACACGAACAAGCATGTTTCTGAAATGCATTGCAGTACAGAAAACAACACTGAGCAGTATCTTTGAATATTCATTTATAGGTCTCACAACAAATAATGAAAGCACACTTTTTCATTTCAAAATATGCAGAAGAATATAATTTCTCGCTAACAATTAAAGAACTGATCCTAGATAGATACCTGTATATTAACAAATAATTGCAACACTAGTGTAATGCTCCTTTCCTGTTCAAAGAGTGCAACTTAACAACATCCTTGAACGGGGTACAGAGAAAATATATTAAAAATCAGTATGCAAGATGTCCTAGACAGGCAACTTCCTACACAGAACAAAACATCAATTTAGAAAAAACAGCCTAGGGCATAAATAAAAAAAACTTTAAAAAACTGTAACAGAGTGTAAGTGGACATTTCCTCATAACCCAGCAGTATGACTACCTATGTTAAATGGGCAAGTACATTACGCAATTTGCAAAGAAAAAACACCAGTTTCTCCTGCCACTTGTTCTCTGCAGAGGCTTAAGAAGCTGATAATGGGTTACCAATGGCATCTTGTTTCCAGTCAGCTAAGTGCATCTTCGGTCTCAAACACTTGGCAAGTGAGTGCAGCTGCCAGTGCCCCTCCACCAGCATGCAATAGAGGAAATGATGCATGAAGACATTACGCTACAGCAGACAACAGTAGAAAACAATATAAAAGTATACATGGTGAAAGAGCAGTGCAGGCTTAAAATCTCATGCTGATGCCAGAGAGGTGAATAGTTCACTTCAAAATAGAGTGCATGACCTGCAGGTCTTAGATAAAGGAAAACCCATGTTTGTAAACTTAAAGGAATTTATGGTCTTCCCACACAGCCACGTATTCTGTGTTCTCAGCAAATTAAGAATGTGACTTGAAAAATAGGAGCAGGCGATTGAATTAGCCAAGAGCACACAGAATCTGATAAGAGGTCTTGGGAGCACAATGATAAAGCACACACGAAAATACACATGCATTCAAGAGTAGAGAATAGTTTGCTTGTTAAGCAGTGTTAGAACTGCATTATAGAATGTGTATGAAATAGGATAAAGGTTTAGGGACACAGGTGACAAAATGTTTTTGTAAACCAACGTGTAACTTCTAAGTAACTTAATGTTTGTCTTGTTATAACAAGCATTGTCTGACTAAGTATAAAAGAGGCTGCCTGTGAAGCAGCAAATTGAGACCAGCTGTTTACCTGTGTGGAGATAGCTACTCTCCCTGCTGCGACAGTACAACGCTGTTTACCTTGCCAAGAGTAGTCTTGTCTTTTTTCTTAAATAACCCCACAACCAGGCACTTGCGGATAGACTATCACGTGAAATGAAGGATTTGCATTTCACGTAACTTTAGCTAAATTTGGCATAATTATATGAAAGCAAATTACGTGACTTTTAATTACCCTACATTTCAGTCAAGGTATGAATAAAGTCCTGTGTCTACATGGCAGCGATTTAAAAATTCCTAGGTCCTGCCTACTCATCTAACTGGACTCACACATGTGTTCAATTCCTCTTAGTGACATATTTGTCCTTTTGTATTCAGTGCTTTGATGTGGCCTAGGTGATTTATAAAACTCCTGAGTTAGTAAAAAAAAAAAAAGGTTTTAAAGGTTACAATATAAAAGCTAAGAAATACTGAAGCTCCCAGTGCCAGGTGTGCCACGATCATATTCTGACCTCATTCAGAGGTGGCATCACGAGTCTCAAATCACGTCAATGGTGACATTACATATTAAATCCCCAGTGACATCACTGAAACCACCCTTGATTGGTCATTTTACAACTGTTTATTGAAAGTGGAGTCAAACTTGTTTTTTTTAATGTGTTCTTTGAGGCCATCTGTATGGCTGCTCTAAAATCTCTCTCAAGTGCTCCCAAATGTAGGGATGCTTTTGAAAGAACCCCTCGCATACATTACTGAGAGCATCTCCTGGAGATATAAATATACTGAACTGGTACACAGAATTCATAGGCCAGATTACAAATGCAGAGCTAAATTCAGATCCTAGGCAAACCTTTTTTTGCACAGGGATCAGAATTAAGTAATGTGTTATAATTATCACTCCCTCGCAGTTTTGCCCTGATAAATTCCAGCAGGATAAACTTGCTGAAATGTATCATCTGAAAAGGCCTGTAAAGAATGCAAAACATGCAGAATTTGGTGGGTTAACTACAGGTTCTGCAAGTTATGCCTCATTTGTAAACTAAAAAGTCAGAATAAGAGGTATTTACCACATGTGCTAAATACCTCAAGATGGGGTAATGGTATTTACCACGTGTTAAATACCTCACCTTTTGTGCCTTTATAAAAGTCCAGAGACGATTTCAGAGTAATGATGGACACAGACTCCTATGCTACAGGGAGATAAAAGTATGTGCCCAAAAGGCAGATTTTCCACAGTTTTAATGGAAAGAAAATCATGATTTTATTAAAGGCACGGAGGCTAATATTATGCATCAATCTTTTATTACCGCCCAAACACAGCAGCAACATTACATCACAATATTAGAATATTGCAAAACATTCCAGAACTTAGAACATGTATAAAACCCTAGAACAAGCAGCCATCATCCCCTTTTGTAGCTGCGAAAATAAGTCCTAAGTTTCTTTCCTTCAACTTTAAACTCTTCTGACTTCTTTTCCATCATTACTTGGAAATCTCCTTTCCGACTTTAACCTAAAAAAAAAAAAAACCAAAAAAACAGTAGTAGGGTGGGTACTGCGGAAGGATAATACGTGCCTTTAATAAAATCATGATTTTCTTTACATTAAAACTGTGGAAAATCTGCATTTTATGTCAAAGGCCCGGAGGCCAACATTATGCATGTCCAAAGTTCATCCAAAACTCTTCCCAGAACATTTTCCACAGGCTTAAAGTAAAATTTTCTAAAAGTTGAATCATTGGACCAATCAGCGGCCTTCAAAATACCACTCAAATTAAAACCTTTCATAAAGGCCTTACTAGCCATAGCCCCTCTTGCTGCATGAGAACCAAAGACAGAAATATCTACCCCTGCCTTGAACATCACATTTCTTATCCATCTCGCCAAAGTAGGAGTAGAAACTGCTTTACATGGTTTAACATAACTAATTAACAATTGTTTACAAATTCCCTCTCTGAAACAACTAGTTCTTTTTTTCGTATTCCTTCAGACATTTAACCACGCATAAAACACTCTCACCCTCCAAATATGGATAAAAAATTATCTTAGACATAGTCTTTGTCCTCCTCCTTAATTCAAAACAAACACCTTCTGCCTGATAAAACCTAGAATTAACCTCCAGAGCTTTAATATCTGATACTCTTCTAAAAGAAACCAGACACAAAAGCATAGCCATTTTACATGTTAAAATGTTTAAATCCAGACCTGAATTCACTCCCCAACTCTCAATCTCCTTCAACACCAAAGAAACATCCCAGAGAGAATCATATTTTGCCTTTGGAGGACAAACCACTCTAACACTCTTGACCAATCTTTTACTCAAAACATGCTGACGCTTATACGCTAAACCACTATTAAATAAACCTGACAAGTAATTTGCAACCTCTACCACAGGTGCTGAAATGGGATCCAAACTCCTCTCAACACACCAACCATTCCATCTTCTCCAAGCCGATCCATATACCTTAGATGTTCCCCTTGACCATGACTTGGACATAAGTTACTCAGCCTCCTTTGATAATCCTTGCATCTGCCATATTCTCCTGAAATCAACCATGCCATCAGCCTCAACTGTCCTGAAACTACGAGATCGTGTACGTTTCCTTGAAAATCTAGCAAAATCTCCCTGCAAATCGGTAGGATCACCGGATCCTCTATCAACAGATTCATTATATCTGGAAACCAAACCTGTGCCTTCCAATAAGGAGTTATCAGGACAATCTCTACTTCCTCCCTCCTTACTTTGTTCAATACCATCTGAATCATCGAAAAAGGGGGAAACGCATAATTCCTTCCTTCCTTCCAACTCTGAAGAAACGCATCCACTCCCTTCGTCTCTGGATCCGGCTTCCAGCTGTAATACTCCTTCAAATGTGTATTCAATCTGTTCGCAAACAGATCCACTTTCAATGGACCCCACAACTCCTCCAAACTCACAAAAACTTCCCTCTGCAACTTCCAACTGCTCGCATCTCTCAGGTACCTTGAATACCAGTCCGCTTCTACGTTGTTCAATCCTGGTATGTACTGAGCTTGAACCATAATCTCCCTGTCCAAACAAAACTTCCAAAACTCATTTGCCAATTCCGCCAACCCCTTTGATCGAGGACCACCCATCTTGTTCACATACGGAACCGCCGACATATTGTCCATCTTCAGAAGCACACAACAACGCACTTTGTCCTTCACAAAACTCTTTATTGCAAAGGAACCCGCTAGTAATTCCAAACAATTTATGTGTAAATGACACTTCCTCTTCTGACCATTGACCCCCTGTTGCTATCTCTCCACATCTCGTCCCCCATCCATACAGACTCGCATCCGATTCTATTTCTATTTCCGGCATAATTCCAAATATTGCCCTTCCGTTCCATGCTTCCAAGCTCATCAACCACCAATCCAACTCCTCCCGGGATTCCTGATTCATCAACACCTTCTGTGAATACCTCACATCCTTCCTTAAATAATGTGCTTTCAACTTCTGTAACGCACGATAATGCAGAGGTGCTCGGAAAATCGCCTGAATTGATGAAGACAGTAGTCCCAGTAAACCAGCCAACTGCCTCAAGGTAATCCATTCTGCCGATTTTACTCTCTTCACCTCTTTCCTGATCTTCCTTACCTTCTCCATAGGCAACTTCAACACACAATCCAATGTCTGTATCAGGAAACCTAAAAAATTCATCTCCTGTTTTGGATCCACACAAGATCTTTCCTTGTTTACCACAAAACCCAGATCCTCTATCACCTTCACTGCAAATTCCGTATGTTCCTTCGCAAGCTCTCTCTCTTCCGCCATAATCAAAATATCGTCTAAATAAACTATCAGACGAATCCCCCTTGACCTTAACCAAGCCGCAATTGGTCTCATCACCTTCGTGAAGCACCACGGAGCTGACGTTAAACTGAATGGGAGACTCTTGAACCTCCAACACTTTCCCAACCATCTGAATTGCAGAAAATCCCTTTGACTTTGACACATTGGAATCGTCAAATAAGCATCTTTTAGATCCAGCCTTGTCAGCCAGTCCCCTCTCCTCAATAAGTCCCTCAACATATGTATCCCTTCCATTTTGAAGTGATTGTAAACAACTCAATCGTTTAACTCCCTTAGATTTATCACAGGCCTCATTTTTTTGTCTTTTTTTCTCTACCAGAAATAAATTGCTTATGAAACAACCTGGAACCCCTTTTTCCAATTCTATTGCACCCTTCCTTTCCAATTCTAGGACCTCCTATGTTACCAACTTCTCCATTTCTGATGAGCACCTCAAGATCTTTGGAACTCGTCCTGAACCGGAATATCGACAAAATCTACCCTGTACCCAACTACAGTCTCCAAAACCCAAGGATCTTTTGTAATTTCTTGCCACCTGGAAACAAACTGGGCTAGTCTGCCGCCCAACTTTATTCCCATATATAATGGATCTCATACAAAACGTACCTGACACTCCTCTCGGTCTTCTATCCGATCTATAATTTCTTCCTCTTCCTCTCTGCCTCTGCGGGAAGAAACTCCCCTGATCGCTCCTCGAGTAACTATTTCCTCCTCCAAATCCAGATCCATAGCCTGCTCCATATCCATATCCATAGGGTCAATTACCTCTTCCAAAATTACTCCTGGTAATTCCAAAACCTCGGCCGGGAAACCGACCCCTCGTTCTCCCGGCCGTCCCAAAAACTCTTCTTATGTCTTTTTGAGCTTTTTGTAAGGAATTAAAAGTCCCTACGTATTTCGCCATGTCTTTGACAAAAGCATCTCCGAACAGAAGACCATCACTCTGTTCTTCCAACTCTTTGTTTGCTAAATCCGCAAGCTTGGGATCGATTTTAAACAATATGCTCTTTCTTCCCTCCAAACATAAAGCTGCGTTTGTATTGCCAAGCAAATAAATCGCCCTTTGCACCCACTGGCGCATCTCTCCAACGTCAATCCCAGTATTGTTAGAGTGAGCCTCCTCACATAAATCAAAGATTTTGGTCAAGGGTCCTAAGATGTCTAATAACCTGTCCTGACACTCCTTTAACCAATCCTCTCCTTGGATCCTTACCACCTTTATTATTGATAAAGGTCAACATCTTTTGGTCAAGTTCAGGTGTAAATGCCACCTTGCTATTAAGGCTAGGCCTCGGACACTCTGACCTTAGCCTAGTCCTTACTTCTTTAGGAATTTCTCTCCTAATCCAATATCTTATATATTTCGAAACATGTTCCACTGGGGACCATTGGGGCGATAGTGGGTGCTGAATAAGCAAAGGATCGAACATTTGATCACCTTGTTGGTCCACAAAATCTTCCATTTCCAACTTAATCTCACTATCATCAATTTTTCTCCTCTTAACCTGAACCTCCTCAACATCAGAATCCTCTAAACTCGAACTGCAGGTAAGTTCTACTTCACCGCTTGTAGAGCTTGTATCACACGCCACTGTACAATGCCCCTTTCTCTGCGCCTTTATAGCGCTCTCTCTGGCCTTTATAGCCTTCTCTCTTTAAACTTTATGTTCCTTCTCCCTTATTGGTTTTCCTTTTACAATATTTTTCTTCTTTTGTTTCCTTTTTGATACTTCTTTAGATTTACCTGCTACCATTTCCACCTCCTCTGTGGTATAAAAACCATCTTCCTCTCCAGACCTCTGTCTGTTCTCTTTTTCTTTAACCCTTTTTTCCATACTGCTTTCTATTCTCATGTCTATAGAAGCACTTAACTCTCCAAACATGTTTTCCATATAGCTCTTCATTCTCTCCTCAATTTCTCCTTCTACATTCTCGATCTTTAAAATTTCTTCTCCTAAAATCCCCAATCAGAAATATTAATTTCTCAATATAATTCTCCTTAAATCCTAATTCCTACACAAATCGCCAAATAAATTCACCTCACAAACTCCTTAATCTCCTCACACCAAAACCGACGCTCTCCAACTGAACTCCTGAACTTCGTCTGACTGAAACTGTCACCGTTCAGTCAGACGATAAATCTATCCCAAAACATGGCTGCCCACATTTCCTTTAATGAAGCCACACGCTTCCCAAAGTGCTAAAATGGCCGCCGCACGTACGGCGGCTCATTCATGACCAAACACCTCCCCATTCCAGGATCGAAACCCGAAGCACTCTCGCGCCCGACTCCGCTCTAGACCTGTGACGCGTATCAACAAGACATGCGCCAATTCAATTGCGCTCTCCGTTCTGCCATCAACGGTAACCTCCTTCCTTTAATTACGCTATCTTAACTTAATTAAATGACACTAATCCTTCCTTTAAATATCCAAACCCAACAATAAAACTCGCTAAATCATACCTTCGTTTTAACCAAACAAGTACCTACTTTTAATACATTTATCATAAATTCCTCTTCACACAAAATGTTACCATAAATCTACAATGAATTCTTATATCCCATATTTATTACTTTCTCTCGATATTAACACAATTCAATTATTTAAATAATATATTATTAAGAAGATAATCGAGTACTTATCTCGTGTTCGAGCAGCAACAAAAAGAGGAAGATGGCTGCTTGTTCTAGGGTTTTATACATGTTCTAAGTTCTGGAATGTTTTGCTATATTCTAATATTGTGATGTAATGTTGCTGCTGTGTTTGGGCGGTAATAAAAGGTTGATGCATAATGTTGGCCTCCGGGCCTTTGACATAAAATCATGCCAAGTGCTGCGGCAACAAATGATGGATGGGCGATCGCCAGTGATTAGACAAATTGCAATCATTCCTCCCATCACCATTTGAGTGTTCATGTACTGCCTTAAGTGGCATGGGTATGCCCGGATGGGGGGTCCCATGCTCACTGTGTCACTGAATTCAAGCTAGCCTGGCTGTTTAGGGCTAATATGCTGAAACCGATCCCAGGAGGCTTGTTTAGGGTTCAGGGAGGACCTGGCCTGGTAGTTCGGGCTGGACTGTTCCTATGAGGAGCAGGGTCAAGACTGATTTGCATATGGCTGGGTCCAAACTGAGGTGACATGATGAGCAAAAGAACGATGGGTTGGGATGCTGCCCCGAGCAGTCGCCAGTGATTAAATTGCAAGCATTCCTCCCATCACCTTTTGGGCATTTCAGAATCTCGCCATGGTTAGACAAATCGTAAGCATCCTCCCATCACTTTTTGTGTGTTTCAGAATCATGCCAAGTTGTGAGATGAACTCGTGATTGGATCAAAGGTCTCCTGCTTCTGAAGTTCAATTACATTGTATGTAGACTATATTAGGTATTATATGCTGACCGCAGGCATATTTACCAATCTTTTAGGCAGTGGGACACAACATGCCACCTTGCTGCACCGCACTGTGCTGCATGAAAACACACAAATGCACCATATTTAACATTATACAGCACATTCCTGTCCTTTCCTAGCTCAGTTTTGGCAGCCCAGAGCCAACGCAGGCACCTTTGCGCCATGTTACAAGGGTGCATGCCTTGGAGACAGGAGCGTTTTTGAGCAGGAAGGAACAACTTCCTGCACAAGAACAATCCTGAGAGTCATTTTCCTCTTTTTATTTCTCCTCATTACGCCTTACCTAGGGACTCTGAAAAGCTATGGAGTTAGGCCCCTAGGAATATGGAATAGGCAGGGCCCTTTATATATCAGTAAACACAAAAAATGCCTATTCCATTTATAATTTCAAATTGTCAGCTTTCAGGTCAGGGTGTTTGATCTGAAAGCTGACAATTTGAAATTATAAATGGTATAGGCATTTTTTCTGTTTACTGTTACTTGGGTACTCAGCATTTTGACGCATTCCCAAGACTTCCACTAATGGTAAATATGGGAATGCACCCAAATCCATGAGTGGATGTGTAAGAACACTCCTGCAACACCTTCCTGCCGGACAGGCATGCAATGCAGCAATTTGTGCTGCCTTGCGTTACTCTGGATTTATCAAGCCACGTAGGGCTGCACAAAGTGGCCTTGAGTGGCTTGACAAATCTCACTTAGGTTTTGTGTCGCCCTTGCACCCCCTTGTGTGGCACAAGGGCGACGTAAAACCTTGATTAATATATCCCTTCGTTTTTTAAACTGTTTCAAATGATAGAGTTTTAGGTTGCATTCTAACTACGTGAATGTGTTTGTTTATATTATGTTCACTTCACATACGCAATCTGTAGCGCTTCCACACCTCTAAGGCTTTCAAGGCACACGTCAGGCACAAATGAAGGCCTAGCAAACAGTCAATCTGGAAGAGAAATGCCATGTTTTCAGAGATTTCACAAACGTCAACGTCATACAAAGTTGGATCGGTATTTTGTCATAAATGCCAGAGTCCAGGAAGTGGTAAGGAGGCAGACTAGTGAAGGGGGACTTTTGTGAATGTGGGCGCCAACATTTTTAAAGAGCAGGCAGTGGTCCCATGACCACTACCTACTCTTAAAAAATTAAAAGAAAACTTTTCAATTTCCTTTTATAAATGCATCCCGTTTTTTTTTAACCCCTCCCATGCCCATGACGAGCTCAGCTCGTCATGAGTCACGGTGCTCATGACGAGCTGAGCTCGTCATGGCCCGTGGAACACTCGCACGCTGGGCTAATTCCCCTGCTGTGCTGAGCGTTCCATTAAACGGGCGCGGTCGTGACAAGCTCAGCTCGTCATGAGCACCGGAGCGCCGTGGCTCATGAAGAGCTGAGCTCGTCATGAGCATGGGGGCACTGCGCGCGCCCCCCCCCAGCCAAGCAGGGGAATAGCCCCAGCAGCCAAGAGGTTAAGGAAAAAGGGCTTCATTTCAAAATGTAAAAAACTGCTCAATTTGAAAAGCAGTCACAGACATGGTGGTCTGCTGACCCCAGCTGGCCACAATCCCAATGAGTGCCAGCCATTCCTAATGGTTGGCAAATTGTGACCTGTCTCCTGAATATTAATGAGGCAGGCCCATGAAACCCATGGGGCATCGCAAACAGTGTAAACACACTGTGGTTCCTAGCTGTTTGCAATTCTCCAATTGCGAATCGCAAACATTCGCCATTAGGAAATCGTAAATGAAAGTCTATATACCTCTGGCCCTATATTATTTTGAGTTTTATAATAACAAGGTTTCTGATACCTTTCTAATATTTCACAATAAAATTGTAGATTAGTTACTGTAAACATCATCTAACACAGGGCCCCCAAAGCCGTCCGAGTATTCAGTCACAACCCCAATAGGAAGATACGCATATTGTATCAATAAATAGGGACACCTAATGTAGGTTCAAGAGGAATCTATCAAGATAATAGAAACAAAAGAAGGTTAACATGTACAAAGGCTATCAAATGAGTGAGCAAAGAGACTTGAGAGAGAAGGGAAACAGGACTTATCGGTCTCAGGTGGAGTAATCAAAAGAGGAGGAGCTGGGTGCTGTTGGTGTGATGTTGTTCGGATTACATCTTAAAGCCTATTGATGATGCGGATTGCTTCTGAGCGAGCAGTTAAAGTGATAGCACCATATAATGTCTCATTGCCTTGCCATAAAATTCATCTCAAGTAGGTAGACTTCAAATCTAGCATGGATTCTACCCTAGTTAAATACAACTTAGGTATATTTTGCTAAGGTGTACTAGAGTCTCAATAGCTGCTCTTAAATCAAGAATTAACCAACCGGACTCAAGACGAACCAGGGGCATGCCACCTTGGCACACACCCAATCATTGAACAGGAGCGCCAACTGCAGTTTCTGTGTGTCATCTGCAGAACGTAGGTTTGAATTTCTATTTCCTCTTTATGAGGCTAAGTAGGGTTGCACAAACATCAGTTATTTATAGTGCCGAGATACAATTCAGTTTAGGATGTTTGCTATTCAAATGGTCATCACTCATTTATAGTCATTCTATAATAACGAAATCTACATCTTGCATATTCAAATTTGGAAAATTAGGATGGAGACAACATTAACCAAAATATCTTATCTTGTTTCATAAACTAAATACTGATCTGCATGTGTCTGTGGCTTCCCAAATAAGTTAATCTTCATAGCCAAGGTTGTAAGCAACAAAACAGTATAAAAATACAATATAAACAACATTTATTTCTGTATATGTTTGAAACAAGAAGTCCATTTGAAGCTTTCGTTCTACGATTATGTTTAATACCTAATATAAAAGAGGCATAGAAAAATGAAATGAAAACGTGTGGTTGTTGGTTGTTTCTCATAAATTAATTTTGATAAAATCTTTATTAAATGGGATTCCAATATAAAACTCAGTGCAAGGAGTAAGTATTTATTTAACCATTAGGTTAGTCCCTCCCTTCATGTTCTGATTGCTTAGCCAAGATCGAAATATATTGCATTTATACAACATTTCAACCACACCAAAAAAGTCTTTGTCTTTTCAGTTTTTAAATACGAGTATCACCTGCAGAGAGGCGCTGATCACTGCGCTCTAGAAATGCACAATGAGGTAAGAACGGCAGGGGGCCAGCGAAGAGAGTTCCTGTGTCCTGTCATTTTGATGACTAAACTCAAAAACATGAACATTTACACATTAGGCAAAAGATAAAACTTAGCTTTACTCGCTGTGTCCAGCACTTCGAGTATCACCCACATAACGGAAACCTGGGGCTGGCAAAAGCTTTCTCAGATACACCCACCACCGGAGCGCTGGCATCGTGGTCCCAAGATTGGCGGACAGAATTGTTGAGGTGATCTCCCATGAGGCGAGAAAGTACCTGCTCTGTCCAGATCATGCTTAGAACCTCTATCTGATGACCTCTCGTTTGAGGCCCTCTCCAATTGTCTGTCGGTCACAGCATGGTGCTTATGGGTCTGCCTCATGGTCTGCTGGCCATGTGACCTGGATATGATAAGGCTTCAGGTCCTCAGCTGAGACGGTATCAGGGGCATTGCTCATGAGGTCGTGGCCCCGGAAGGACTTTGGGAAAGCAATGACATCACGGATGCTTGATGCTCCCACAATGAGGGAAACTAATCGGTCCAACCCTAAAAAACACAAATTATGGGAGAACATGATTCTGTGAACATCAGCATTATGTTTTATATAGCGCATTATCACTCAACAGCATACAGGTGATGTATGGGTTGATTATTAGTATATTTAACACTGAATTGTCATGATACATTCAACAAAGGAACCAACATTCAATAATGGCTCCCGTTGAGGTTCCGTGACGATTTGAACCCGTGTTTTTAACATTGTCGCAAATACATAATTTTGGTATCAGTGAACTGCAAATGATCTATCTAGTATATCCTGGTGTTTTCGCTATGCTACGAGCAAGAGCACTCCTGTTACAAACACATTTCTGTTCTACCCATGGCATCCATCTTAGAACACGGAAGCCATTTTGTATTCTTTGCCCTCACATAGTCAATGAACACGCAATAACCTCTTTCAATTAAGGACACATAGGCTTTAGCAGGCAATTCACCTTGCTAGTGACACGTGCACCTTAGGCAAGCAACGCTGTGGCAGCATGACTCAGCAAGAGCTGCCTCCCCAGCCTGAGGCCAGTCCTGCTATACTGGTTCTCGTGTCCGTTGGCCTGATCATGATTAGGCGGCCGAAGCTGGTAGCCTTGCCCATTTACGACCCACAAACATCTCTTATCCTACTGTTCCATCTTCTGCACCTGGCTCTGCTCCTTTCCTTCTGGGCCTTTATTAGGGGGAGGTAACGAAATTTACGATGAGGCGGTCCGGGTCTTGAATGAGAAATTGACATGGGATTATGATGGAATAGTGGGAACCCCTCGTTCGTAATGTTTTGACATCAGATATTGTTGACGATTCCTGTGCAACGCCAAATATTTATTGTTTAAGATACAAAGGTTTTTGAATGTGCTAACATGTAAAGAATTTGCCTGAGGCCCAATATTCAGTATATAAGGAGCAACCCTCTTTGTACAAATTGAAACAGGCTCCTAGATACTGCCCATGTGTAGTTTCTGTGACTTCTGTGTCCCTGCAGTAATAAACCTTTGGTCTTTGACGCCACCATCGAGAAGCCCGTGTTTCTGTTTGTTTGTGCACCGAGGCAGGTAGAACTCTGGGGTCTTCGGGTGTTATCCCTGACACCTCTGGACGGAACCAAAAAGTCCAGAACTCCAATTGGCGCCCTACGTGGGGGGACGTCATTCGGTACCAGTCCAAAAGCCTGAAGAGTTCGAGAAGCTTCGTGTGAAGATTCCAGAGGGAGGCGCCCCACTTCATCGATCCCGGCATATCGCAAAAGTGGCCCGACGTTCTCTTCCACGAGGGTTCCCGTTCGGATGGCTACAGTGGTCCGTTGCTTTGACCGTCGCCCTGTCTTGGACCCGAGGTGCAGTCCTTAGTACGGCGAGACGTGACGGGTTTCTCCTTGGTGACGTCTTCAGTGCCTCAGTTAAGTATTAAGTGGTTGCTAGTTGGTTACTTCGTAAGGGTTGCTCCTGTTTGGATAATCCTTTTAGTTTTTGGTTTGGTTTGGTTTCGTAAGATTATCACTGGTTGTTCTGGTTAAGATAATCATTTGGTTTAGTTTGGGTATCGATACATTTGTTCGCTTTGGTAGGCCTAAGTTCTTGGTTCGAGTGCGCACCTTTTGTTTGTGTTTTGTCTGTTCTGTGT
Organism: Lissotriton helveticus; assembly: GCF_964261635.1. Taxonomy (NCBI): domain Eukaryota; kingdom Metazoa; phylum Chordata; class Amphibia; order Caudata; family Salamandridae; genus Lissotriton; species Lissotriton helveticus. The sequence continues at coordinate 1,865,908,716 of NC_136057.1, forward strand.
TCCGGATTATAAAATGGTAAGTCGGAAAAATTGTATGTTGTCTTGTTTTAGTTGCAACAGTGATTCCCAGTTGGAGGACTCGTGTTCGGTTCCTCCGATTGGAACTCCCCTTTATGATCTATATTGCAAATTTGGTGTGGGCCCTATCTCTTATAACGAGGTATGGATCCACTATACAGAGAAAGATGGTGTCCTTAGTTGGCCACTGCATGGTAGTTTTGAACCCCAAGTTCTTGATAATTTAGAAACGAAATTGTTCAAGAAGAAAGCCCGGCCGGCAATGTTTGATTCTTTCCGTTATTGGCGAAAAGAATCTAAACAGAGAGAAATTAAAAAGTTGAAGAAAGAACAGAAAGAGCAAGAGTTGACTTTAGAACAGTCTGCTAAGCAGCTGCAACTCAACGAATCTGAGAAAGCGATGGAGGTGGCCAATAGAGAGCGTAATTTAGCGATAGACAAGTGCTATCCTGTTTTGCCATCGAGTACAGCTAAGATAGTAGAGGACCCTGAAAAGGATCCCCTGTTGTCTTACTTGTTACGATCACCCCCACCGTATGCACAGGGTGCTACGGCTCCACCTATACCAAATGTTCAATTACCGGTTGCTGGACAACCTGGTGTTCCTGCTCCTTTGAATCAAGTTCCTGTACCTCCTGTGGTCAATATTAATGTTCCTTCGACACCCCCTCTTCCAGGGTTGCCGGCTTCTTTACCTATACCTGTATCGCTCACACCTGCTAGTTCACAGGCTATTCTGCCCGCTACTCCTACTGTTCCTGTTCTATCTGTTCCAACTGCTACTCTATTTACTGCTTCTGCTAATATTATGACTCCACTTTCTGTTCGTCGGAGAATCACTGATTCTGTCTCTAATATTCTATCTCCCTTCTATAAAACTCTGATTAAGACTCCTACCTCTGACTCTGTGCAGAGACGTAGTCAGCTTCCCAGTACTGAAGAGCGAGGAATATTAGATTCCACTGCTCTTAGATGGGTTTCGAAAGTTGGAAGATATAATGTACAAGATGTATTAGATACATTTATGCAATGGAACGAACCGACACAACGATATGTGTTCGATGAAATGTGCTTCCTTCTACGTGAGGAATTGGAAGAGGATGACTCTGAATCAAATAGGGAAGAATTAATTAATGTTCAGAAAGAGTTTGCTGCAGGTATGATAGTTGGTCAAAATATAAAAGAAGCGATGGAACTGATTTTAAGTTATAGGAATGACCCATCCCTTCGTTCACCGAGGGAGTTAGAGAAACGTAGTACGAAACAAAATCGTCAATACCCAATGAGGGAGGTTCCACCAATTTGGCGTGAAGCTGTGCAAGCTAATGTAAACCTTGGTATTGCAGCCGCTCCAGCCCAATTCCAGAGAGTATGGATACATATTCCATGGAAGCGAGCTGAAGTATTAGCAGTGAAACAGGCCTTGCCAGATCCGCGTAAAAATCCTGCAGGATACTACAAAGAGTTGGCTCAGACAGTTGACGCTTGTGTATTGAATCTAGCTGACATAGATCTGCTATTTGGTAATGTAGTACCGCAACCAATTTGGGCTAAGATTCGTAAAGAGAATCATCCAGTTGCCCTAGGTGGTGATTGGGCAGCTATAATTGCAGCGGATGGTCAACAAATAGGTGGTTCTAAACCTGAACCCTTAATTGCTAATTTGCCTGGTAGAATAATCGATTTAATGAAAACCCTGATGCCTGCATTACGCGTTAACTGGGACAAATTGTCCGCATGCAAACAGAAGAAAGACTAAAGCGTCTCCGACTTTTTCACAAGATTCGAGGAGACTTTCGTGGATCATAGTGGTCAGGATATGAGCACAGAAGGAGGCCAGAGATTATTTGTTGATAAATTTGTGCACAATCTGTTGCCAGAACTTAGTGGTAAATTAAAGAATTCTGAAAGTGCGTGGGCTGTCTCTACGACTGCGCAAATACTTGCGACTGCCCAGTACTATGAAAATAGGGATAAAGAGGAGAAAGAAAAATCAGATAAAAAGACGAAAGATTTAAAAACTAAAGTTCTTTTACAGCAAGCATATCCGCCTCGCACGAATCAGACTCATACACAGCAAGGGTCATATCAAAGGACGGAGTATAATTCTCAGAGGCCACAGTACCAATGTAATCAGTGTGCTTATTGCAAAATGGAAGGCCATTATAAGACTGAGTGTCCAGTCTTAGCGCAAAATAATGCTGCGACAGCTCAGAGAGGTCGTGGTAGTTCTATACAAAACTCTAGAGGTCGAGGACGAGGTGCTATGCCTCCACAGACAAGTGATCGCCCTTCTAATCATTTCGATCAGCGAAATGGACAATCTGCCCAACAAAATAGGTCTCAACAGTATCATGTTGAAGACTACTATGAAGCTAGTGAGGAAGTTCAGCCAAGAGAGTACTAGGACAGCCATGGACAAAGAGAGGGAGTAGTATCAGTTCCAGTCGATCAGAGTGGGCCTTATGTCGCAGTAGCAACATCAGGTATAGTCGAACCGTTTCTGTTGGATACTGGTGCAGCAAAAAGTTCTATCATACATGCGAAACTCCCTGGCGCACCTTTGTCTGGCTCAACAAACGTTTCAGTAGGTTTTTCAGGCGCCCCTGTTCACAACCCTGTTTCTGGTCCTTTGTCTATTTCTGTTGGACCCCGCCACTTGAAAGCACCCCTGATTTTGACGACAGGTTGTAATGAAAATCTGCTTGGTTTAGACTTGTTAAAACGCCTATATGCGACATTGTACTGTTCTCCAGAAGGAGTACAGCTTACGTTGGGTAAAAGAATCACCTCTCCAATGTACTTGTCGATGGATGCGCTTCCACCAGAGCTGCGTTCTCTCCCTGATACTCTTTGGGCGACTGGTCCTAATGATGTAGGTCTTTTAGAAATTCCACCGTATGTAGTAACTTTGAAAGCGAATGTAAAACTTCCACGAATACCACAATACAAGATCTCGAGTGAAGGTGAGCGTGCGCTCCTACTGATAGTGCAAGATCTGATCAAGAAAGACGTTGTAGAAGAAACTAGAGGTAATGTCTGTAATAGTCCTGTACTGCCTATTCTGAAACGAACTGACCCAACAAAACCTCCAGTATATAGGTTTGTAATTGATCTTAGAGAGGTTAATAAAATTGTGATTCCACAGTTTCCTGTGGTTCCAGACATTACTGCATTGTTAACGTTGATTCCTGCTACAGCAACATGGTTTTCGGTTATCGACTTGAAAAATGCCTTTTTCAGCATTCCGATAGCCGAGGAAAGCAGAGATATCTTCGGTTTCTCTCTAGGAGGACGAAGCTTCAGGTTTAAACGTGCTCCACAAGGTTATTGTGAAAGCCCGTCCATTTATAGTCAAGCATTAAAAAGCCAGTTAGACTCCTTTGTACTTCCTCCTGGTTCTGCTTTAGTACAATATGTCGATGATCTTCTAGTGGCTGCCGATGACAAGGAAACTTGCAAAACAGCTACAATTTCTTTATTGCATCATTTGTCAAATTTGAATCACAAGGTGTCACCTTCAAAAATGCAATACTGTTGCCAAGAAGTGACCTACCTAGGTCATCTCTTGTCAAAGGAGGGAAGGAAGTTGACCCCAGAGAGAATAAAAGCAATTACACAGATGAATGTTCCTAGCACGCAGAGAGAAGTACGTGCCTTTTTAGGTATTACCTCATATTGTAGGCAATGGATCCCAAATTTTTCTCTTTTGGCAAAACCGTTGGTAGCTTTGACTGGGAAAAATGTTCCGAGTCCAGTGCCATGGTCTGCCGAATGTCAGAAGAGTTTTTCTGAGTTACGAAATGCACTGTGTTCAGCTCCTGTATTGGGTACACCCGATTACAGTAAGCCATTTACGCTCTATGTCCATGAGAGAGAAGGTTGTGCGTTGAGTGTTTTGACACAGAAATTTGGTGATAAACAACGGCCTTGTGCGTATTTTTCATCAACGTTAGATCCGGTAGCTAGAGCGTTGCCTAGTTGCTTGAGAGCTACAGCCGCAGCTGCGGCCTCCATTCGACAATCTGCTGGTTTAGTAATGAACAACATGCTAGTGGTTATGGTTCCTCATGCTGTGGATACACTCATGAACCGAACCAAGACGCAGCACCTTACCAGTGCTAGATTATCAGGTTACGAACTGACATTGCTAGCGAGTCATATTCAGATCAAAAGATGCAATGTATTGAATCCAGCAACATTGTTGCCGACTAGTCAAGAGTCGAGTGATTCCGAACCACACGACTGTTGTTTCAGAACTGAGGAAGAAACAAAAGGACGAATTGATTTAAAAGACACTCCGTTATCAGATCCAGATGGCACGTTGTATGTTGATGGGTCTTGCTTCAAATTGGAAAATGGTGATGTGACTGCTGCCTATGCAGTAACGACTTTGAGTACGATTGTGGAGACTGCAAGAGTGAGTCAGAATTCTGCCCAGGCTGCAGAATTGATCGCGCTAACAAGAGCGTGCGTTTTAGCTAAGGGAAAGAGAGTGAATGTGTTCACAGATAGCCAGTACGCGTTCGGCGTAGCCCATAGTTTTGGCCGTATGTGGAAAGAGAGAGGTTTCATTACGTCCCATGGGACTAAGATTCAACATGGTCAGCTAGTTAATGACTTGTTGGAATCTCTAACCTTGCCGACTGAAGTTGCGATTGTGAAATGCAGTGCTCATAAAGCAATCACGGATGATGTTGGTCGTGGGAATGCTTTTGCTGATGAGACTGCAAAACAGACAGCTAGAAATATGATGAGTAGAATGTATGTTGCAACGTCTGCAAGATGGATTTCTGAGTCTGGAATGTGTGAGGACACAGTGGAAAGCGTGAAAGAAATTCAGAAAGAGGCGACTGAGGAGGAAAAGCTTGCATGGAAAGAGAGCACGGGTAAATTGGACCCGAGTGGGTGTTGGATTGACTTGTTGGAACAACAGCGTTGGATGTTGCCTGATGCGTATGTGCTTGCAGTAGTAACGATGGCACATGGAGCAGCGCACATCAGTTCTAAAGGGATTTGTAAGATGTTGGCTCCAGTTTGGAAGAATGATGGGATTAGTAAGTGTGCAGAGAGAGTGGTGAGAAATTGTATGGTATGCTTGATGCATAATCCTGGCAAGGGAATCCCCACACCTGCAGGTCACTTCGCTCCTCCTTTCTGCCCCTTTGAAGTGATTCAGTTAGACTTCATTCATATGGATCGTTGCAACAATCTAAAGTACGTCCTAGTGGTAGTTTGCGCGTTCTCCAGATGGATCGAAGCATACCCACTGAAGGACAATACTGCTTTGTCCACTGCCAAAATCCTTCTTAAAGAATACTTCCCCAGATTCGGAATGCCACGGATTGTATGGTCAGATAATGGAAGTGAGTTCGTAGGGAAAGTTATGCAGAGTGTGTGTGCCGGCCTAGGGATTAGACAAAAGTTTCACAGTGCGAATCATCCCCAGTCCGCGGGTTTAGTTGAGGGTTACAATGGCACCCTTAAACTGAAACTTGCTAAGATACAAGCGTCCACGGGTTTGCCCTGGCCAGATGCACTGCCTTTGGCTTTGTTATCAACAAGAGCAACTGTACATTCTAGAGTAGGGCTTAGTCCATATGAAATAATTTTTGGTCGTCCTGCAAATGTTTGGGGGGTACCTAGACCGAAAGAATTTAAGCAGCTGGAATACCCAATGTTAATTGATTACCTTTTCGACTTGACTGCTAAATTGAGCCTTATTCACCAACAGGTTTTCGATGCATTGCCAAAGCCACCGGAGAGTCCAGGTCATCAGCTGAAACCTGGGGATCAAGTAGTCATTAGAAATTTTGCAAGAACGAAAAATCTTCAGCCCAGATTCGTTGGCCCCTTCCAAGTCTTATTGGCGACGAGAACTGCTATTCGTGTGGCCGGACGGAAGAATTGGATCCACACGACACACGTCAAACGTGTGCCTCTGCCACTTCCTTACGACAACTGGGTAAAGAAAGGAATCAGTGCCTCTGAAGCAGAACAAATACCCAGTTTCATCCCTTTCAGTGATGCAGAACTGATCACTGATACATCAAACTCTGGCTCTCCTCCTGAAACTGCTCTTTTGAACCCTGAACATTTGCCATCTGCACCAAAAGAACATTTGCCATCTGCAAACGTGAACATTGCAACGTCGGCTGAAAATACATTGTTTCCAGATCAGACAGCTCCTGCAAAACTGAGATACAACTTGCGATCTCGCAATATGGACAAATAAAGCAGGAAACTGCCTATTTTCACATTTGAATTTTTGATACATTGCCTCCAGCCAGGAAGTTTGCTATTATTTTGTTGTTTTAAATTTTGCCTTGCCGTCTGGGTAGCCGTAGGGTCGTGGCTGTGTGCTTAGTTGAATCTGCGGGGGTCAGACACAAGGTCGATCTTTCTGTTAGTTCTGGGAACTCCCAGGGCTGATAGAGGCATTTTCATCTACGTACACATCATTAGTGGTCACGAACGGATTGTAGAAGATGGAGCTTCCTGAGCTGCAACGAAAGAATGTAATTTATGTTCACAGAAATAGACTGTACAGAATACTTCACAGCAAATGCTTTCTAATGCAATGTGCAGTTACATTTTTAATTGTTTTAATAACGTTGGCGGGTGGAATCATCTTTGGTGTGCATTTAATTTTTATGCCGGTAACTACAGTACCTCCCCTTGATCCTACTACTTCTACGGTTTCTTCTATGCATTCTTTTCACTCGTTTCCTGAACACGAACAAGCTCGACGCTCAGAATTTATTAACAATACATTTGTACAGCTCTTGCATCAACACCAACTGGTAGTTAATACTACAGACTGCTGGGTGTGTGGCTTGATACCTCACACTATGGATAAAGGCATTCCCTATCTAGTCTTGCCTTTTAGCTATAATGGATCATTTCAGGCCTTTCAGACCATTTTTTCCTATGCCCTTGAGACCTATCCTTCGCGTCCACCACGGTCCACTAAATACAACTCAGCCAACAAAGCTTTAGTCCAGGGAATTATTGACATGATTAGAGACGTCAATAATACTCCATCTTACCCTAGAGATGAATTACGGGTGTATTTGAGTTGGAACTCTACAGAGTATCGCCTTAGTTTGGGAGAAAGCAAGCGTAAAAGCTCCACTTCAGTCTGGGTCGTGCCTCACCGAGGTCAGGTCTGTGTGCAAGGAAATGGGAGAAATCTAAGAGCTCAGCTAGGGAGGAGTGAGTGCGTTGAGACTTACGTATTTCCGTCTAACTCCTCCCCTGCCTTCCTTACTGCTAGGGGTACTTACTTCATCTGTCAAGACAGAGCGTATACATGGCTGCCTGCTGACTTCTCAGGTTCATGTTATATTGCTCGATTGTTACCTCCGACATACACTGCTTCTTCAGATTATCACAAGACCAGAGTAGCAAGAGGTGTCTTTAGCAAGGAAGATACCGCTGGTCAGGAAGCTGGAGACTTCTTCAAAGGTTTCCTTCCGTTTTGGGGGCCTATGGCCAATAGTAGAAATCTACGTCAACTAACACGGGTAGTTGAATCTACTATTACAGAAACTGCTGGTGCCCTTAGTAACTTAACAGCTGAGCTTCAGGCGGATCGTCTCATGACGTTGCAGAACCGTATGGTTCTAGACGTAATACTTGCAGATCGAGGTGGGGTATGCAGAATGATCCAATCGAGCTGCTGTGTTTTTATTCCCAATAATGCTCCAACCGTCTATGAAGCGATCTCTAAGCTACACAAGATTTCCGACTCTATACACGTAGACAAGGGAAACTGGTCCTTCATGGAGTGGTTTTGGACTCTGGTATCAGCGTGGGGATGGAAGGTTCTGATGGTCATTGGTGTCATCCTAGTATTTCTGTTCTCGTGCTGCCTTATTATCCAATGTGGTCCCGCTTTGTGTAGTCTCTGTGCTGCAACCTGTTTCAGAAAACCACCTACATTTGGGGAGAAGGTACGAGACAAGATGATGATGCAACAACATGTCACTGACCTAATGAGCATAGAGTTAGATTCTGACATAGACTGAGTAATTGCCTATGTAAGGGCAAAAGGAGGGTCTGAGGTTCCGTGACGATTTGAACCCGTGTTTTTAACATTGTCGCAAATACATAATTTTGGTATCAGTGAACCGCAAATGATCCATCTAGTATATCCTGGTGTTTTCGCTATGCTACGAGCAAGAGCACTCCTGTTACAAACACATTTCTGTTCTACCCATGGCATCCATCTTAGAACACGGAAGCCATTTTGTATTCTTTGCCCTCACATAGTCAATGAACACGCAATAACCTCTTTCAATTAAGGACACATAGGCTTTAGCAGGCAATTCACCTTGCTAGTGACACGTGCACCTTAGGCAAGCAACGCTGTGGCAGCATGACTCAGCAAGAGCTGCCTCCCCAGCCTGAGGCCAGTCCTGCTATACTGGTTCTCGTGTCCGTTGGCCTGATCATGATTAGGCGGCCGAAGCTGGTAGCCTTGCCCATTTACGACCCACAAACATCTCTTATCCTACTGTTCCATCTTCTGCACCTGGCTCTGCTCCTTTCCTTCTGGGCCTTTATTAGGGGGAGGTAACGAAATTTACGATGAGGCGGTCCGGGTCTTGAATGAGAAATTGACATGGGATTATGATGGAATAGTGGGAACCCCTCGTTCGTAATGTTTTGACATCAGATATTGTTGACGATTCCTGTGCAACGCCAAATATTTATTGTTTAAGATACAAAGGTTTTTGAATGTGCTAACATGTAAAGAATTTGCCTGAGGCCCAATATTCAGTATATAAGGAGCAACCCTCTTTGTACAAATTGAAACAGGCTCCTAGATACTGCCCATGTGTAGTTTCTGTGACTTCTGTGTCCCTGCAGTAATAAACCTTTGGTCTTTGACGCCACCATCGAGAAGCCCGTGTTTCTGTTTGTTTGTGCACCGAGGCAGGTAGAACTCCGGGGTCTTCGGGTGTTATCCCTGACACCTCTGGACGGAACCAAAAAGTCCAGAACTCCACCGTCTCATAATTCCTACATACAAGGAAAAAACACACGAGTACAAGATCTTTCTCTGTTCAAGCAGCCAAACTATGGAATTCCCTACCCACAAACATAAGATCGACAGACAACCATCTTCACTTCAGAAGATTAGTCAAGAGCTGGCTCTTACCCACATGACAACTATACTAACAATTCATGAATATACCAGAACAGTATACTCGGACATAAACAGCTATACTTCTAACTGTCAAGGAAAAGTGCTCTTGTTATACAGGTATCATTGTACTTTGAAATATGCCTCCTTCCATAATTACAAACATTTACATAAGGAGAAAACTATATATTGCACCCCAAGAAACATGTGTATATCGGAACTGGTCAAATGCACTGTTTCTATGTAGATATAGGTGCATATATAGAAGGTTATGCCTGCTACCAATAACTACAATAAGTGGCCTGTGTATTTTTATGTATTCTCAAATTAGTTTGAACCATAAACATATTCCACAACATAAATGTGCGCAGCAGGCCATGTAAATATTGCCGCTTCAAAATATATATATATATATCTTCAGCTCCAAAGGACACCCTCCCAAGCCAGGGAAGGAAGCGGCCGCACTCTCGTGAAACTTTTCAAATGTATTTTATTGCACAAACAACAGGACGCGTTTCGGCAGACGTGCCTTTTTCCTCTGTGTCAACCTGTGCAACAAGTGTTGCCGCCATTTAAGCTTGCATTTCAAAATTGATTACACATTTTTTCACGTGAATACATTGACATGAAAGACAGACAAAATCTTCATTACGATTTTGGCGGCCATTTTAGAATGGTGTACATAATACTTAATACCTTAATAAACCTTAAATTCAATCGTGAATTATTAACCTGCCATATTCACAAGTCATGTATTATGTCAGTCATGAAAACAACATTTAAAAAAATAACTAAATAATTAAGCCCTGTATGGGCAAAGACACTTAGTTCACAAAATTGAGCCCTGTATGGGCATAGTGACGATGTGACTAGTTCATTGAAACAGCTCAAAGAATTAATAATTCTCTAAATCATTCATATTCAGATTGTGCAACACTTCTAAATATCAGTATCATGGAACTATTTACATTGATATCAACAGAAACAGTTTTATACATCAGTGTCATCAAAAACAACTAGGAAAAAAGAGTATTGTTATCCTAGATGTATGAAAAGTTCTTCTTCAGAATTGAGACCAAATGGGATGACAGTGTGTAAATCGATAATGTACCTTGATTCCAACCTGCGTAATTTCTGCAATCTATCACCACCACGGTCACTCAATGGGATATGATCTATGCAGTAAAATTTCAATAGTGTTCGATCACTATTGTGGACTTCAGAAAAATGCCTGGCCACTGGGTAAGTGGGATCTCTATTCTCAATGGCACGGGCATGCTCTAGAATTCTTTTTTTGGCAGGGTGTTTGGTGCTTCCAACGTAAATTTTCAGGCAAGGGCAGATTAGGCAGTAAACACAAAAAGGAGTAGTGCAGGTTAAGAAGAATTTTATCTTTTTAGTCACTCTTGTGCCTGGCAATTGAAATGTTTGAACCTTAGTGCTATTCTTGCAAGCCTTGCACTTGGAGCATGGAAAGAAGCCTGTCATAGTGTCTAATCGTGGAACAAAGGGAACAGCTTGGTAATGGTTTTTAACTAGGTGATCTTTCAACGATCTACTTCGCCGGAAAGTTATTTGTGGTTGCTCTGGCAAATCTTTTCCGATCACCAGATCTGACTTTAGAATATGCCAGTTCCGGTTAAGTATCTGTCTGAATCCCCCTGATTCTCCAGAGAATGTAGTAATAAATCTACTAAATTCTGTGTCTTTTGCTATGAGTTGTCTACGTTCTTTAAACAGGCTACTACGTTTTATTTTCTGTACTTTTTCCAAGGTCTGATTTAATAAACCACTCTTGTATCCCCTGGCCTTAAAGCGATCAATGGCATCTTTTGCTGATTGTTCAAAGTCTTTATCGTCAGAACAATTTCTTTTGATGCGAAGTAACTCCCCATATGGGATACTTTTTATCAAAGATATCTGATGACTGCTATTTGCCTCGAGTGTAGAGTTATCGGCTGTTGATTTTCTAAACAGCTTAGTGCAAATTCTATCGTCTTTGATAAAGACTTGAAGGTCCAGAAAAGATACAGTGGTTTGGCTCATATGCCCACTGAAGTGGAGGTTCAATGGATTGTTAATGAGCAAGTCAAGGTATGATTCAGCTTGGAGTTTGGGACCCTTCCATAGGATGAACAAATCATCGATATATCGATGCCAGGCTACAGTACAATTTACATGTTCAGTAAAGGGCTCCGCCCAGGCCACCTGCTTCTCCCACCAGCCCACAAATAAATTCGCGTAGCTGGGGGCAAAGAAGGTGCCCATCGCGGTCCCCCTTATTTGTCGGTAATGTTGCTTATCAAAAAGGAAAATGTTATTGCAAAGGACAAATTCAGCAAATTCCAACAACATTTCATTATGTTCAGAGTATTCTAAAGATCTTCCTTTTAGAAAATACCGCACAGCCTGTAAGCCCTTTTTGTGATCAATAACCGTGTATAAACTGGTTATATCTAATGTGATCATCCACATGTCAGTTTCCCAAGGTATGTCCATGATACTCTTGATAAAATCAGGAGAGTCCTGAATGTATGAGGGCAATGTTTTGACAAAGTCTGCAAGAAAAAAGTCAATATATTGGGACATACGATCTGTTAGACAGTCAATGGAGGAGACGATAGGTCTGCTAGGCGGCCGTTTGATGTCTTTATGGACTTTTGGTAAGTGGTAGAATGTCGATGTCGCTGGACACGGACAGGACAAAAATGTATGTTCCTTGTCATTTATCATCCCTCTACCTGCCCATTTCGTCAGCAAATTATGGTATTGATCAATACTTTTGATGTAATCATCTTTGCTGATTTTTTGATAACAGTTAGTATCAGACAATTGGCGTATCGCCTCCTGTGTGTAGTATTCTCTTGTCATCTCAACCACATTCCCGCCTTTATCAGATGGTTTCAATATCAACTTGGGATTTTCCTGTAGTTCTTTTAAGGCTTTTTGCTCTCCTCTGGTTAGGTTATGTTTCTGGTTGGAAACTGTGGTTGTTCTCATCTTTAGGAGATCTTGATTGACTGCCTGTTCGAATACGTCAATGGTGTCAAAAGTTGACGCTGGTATAAATGTTGATTTTGGTTTGAAGTTAGTTGGTGACGGTTTTTGTTTGATGCCACATTTTATTGCTTCAGTCACATTCAAGTCAGGGTCTTGGGAGTCTGTTACTGCTTGGCTTGAAATAAGTTGCATGGCGCTGAGATCAGTGCCGGTCAATGCAGAAGATTCCATATGTACACCTGTGATTTCAGCCGAGAGAGGACGAGTTTGAGATCTCAATTTAAAAAATTTCTGTAATTTCAATTTTCGCGAGAAAAGATACAGATCAATGCGAGATTGGGTATACTCTAATTTCTTTGTTGGGCAAAATGTCATTCCTTTTTTAAATACGCTAATTTGATCTTGAGTTAGCTTGTATTGCGTCAAATTAATGATCGAGAGATCTTCAGATTGTATTATTTCCTTAGGTTTTTCTGGCTCCGTGTTTGAGTAGCCATTCCTAATTGCCTGCCTGTATCTGCCGCCCCTTCTTGTCTTCCTGTTGCTCGGCTTTGTCGATTTTGTGGGGCTTGTGATCTGCCTCTTCCCCCTCGTTGTCGAGAGTTGCGCATCAGCTGAAACTCCTCTAAAAAACGCCCTCTACCACTCAAAGGGTATGTGGTTGTACCAGTGGTTTCCTCTCCTGATTGTTCTGCATCCGTACTTGCAGCTGATTCAGATGTATCTTTAGCTTGTGCATTTTTTAGACCACCTCCTCTCAAGGCCCTGCGTGGGGCATCAAATTTACGGGCAAATGTAAGAATTTTGCCCTGTTCGTAGTCATTTGCGTCCCGTATGAATTTAGTGTGTTTTCTTAATTTGATCTTTTCTTGATAGGCAATCAGTCGGGTTTTCATTTTCTCCCTTATGCCATCTCTATCAACCATTTCAGTATTAGCGTCAATTAGTGATTCAATATCCGCTATTTCTTGCAAACATTTTTCCCGGTCACTCCAGGCAAATTTAACTAGACTCTTTAACATCCCTGCGCTTGATTCTGCGGTGTATTCTGACCACTCTTCAAGAAGCGCTGGATCCGGATTCTCATAAGAGGGAATTGTGTAAATGCGTAGTTCGCGTGGTACTCTCTTGACCTCAAGATAGCGTTGCAGTGAGGTCGCTTCCCACCATTTCCGCACCTCACGTTCCATTAGTCTTTCGAGTTTGGTGAACAATGCCTGTAATGAACTGGGAGTCTCTTTGTCAAAAGCCGAGTCGGGGCGTTGCATGGGGCTGCATTTAAACACATCGTCAGCCTCAGCGTTTCTCGCAGTGTCAGAAAACATGGCACTCTCAGATGTAGGCAAGCGCTTGGGCACTGGTTGAATGTGCAATTGTATGCAAACAAATATCAGGTTGCTTCAAGATCACTCACTCCGGCTAGTTACTATTCTTCTAACCAATTTTACAGCGTCACAACGTCAATGTGTATAGCAGTCTTTAACGGTCTTTAACGGATAGCGGGCTGGCGCGATGAAAACTCACCCGCCTAGTTGAAGCCCCGATATTCCGTGGCGCTGGATTGTTCGGTTTGTTAGCGGTGTTCCGACGACAAAAAGCAAGCTCCAATTTTCCACCTCAGCCGAGGTTGCGAGCACTCAGGAGTGGGTGCGGTCCAAAAACGCGGCGGTGGCTCCGCGTAACAAATTCAGCTCCAAAGGACCCCCTCCCCAGCCAGGGAAGGAAGCGGCCGCACTCTCGTGAAACTTTTCAAATGTATTTTATTGCACAAACAACAGGACGCGTTTCGGCAGACGTGCCTTTTTCCTCTGTGTCAACCTGTGCAACAAGTGTTGCCGCCATTTAAGCTTGCATTTCAAAATTGATTACACATTTTTTTCATGTGAATACATTGACATGAAAGACGGACAAAATCTTCATTACGACTTTGGCGGCCATTTTAGAATGGTGTACATAATACTTAATACCTTAATAAACCTTAAATTCAATCGTGAATTATTAACCTGCCATATTCACAAGTCATGTATTATGTCAGTCATGAAAACAACATTTCAAAAAATAACTAAATAATTAAGCCCTGTATGGGCAAAGACACTTAGTTCACAAAATTATATATATCTATCTATCTATATATATAAGTTCAAATAGCAGGTCCTGCACCTCCAACTTGTATATATATATATCCAGAGAAGCTCCCAGTCGCTACCTCCAATCCCCTCGGACCGGCGAAGCGAAGACAGAGACAGACCACAATTCAGGTAACAATTTTCTTTACTGCAGCATACGGATGGTAGATAAAACAGCAATGACGCGTTTCGGGCGTAGCCGCCCTTGTTCACATGCAGTTGGTTAACAGCCTGAATAACTTTTTATAATGCGAGTCACTCCGCCTACTCCCCGCCTCCAGCTTGGTCATGTGACCCATGAACACAAACAAAATACTATTTGCCCGAATCTCAAGGGCTAGCAGCATATATTATACATTAAATTAATATATGTATAACAGTATTTCTTATAATGTTGATTTCTGTATTATAGTCAGCATAAATGCAGTTTTTATAACAATAAGTAAGAAACATGGGAAATGTTGCGACATTAATAGCATACATTCTATTTAAATTATCCTGTAATTTAAAACATATCTTGGATAAATCCATAAACTGATAAACATCTGTCACAAACTGTGTGCATAGCCATAGGTCACTAGTTCCTCTCCAAACTAAATTTTATGCTAGGAATTTGTAGGCATTGGAATGCAAAATTTAGTGCAAGAAATATATAATATATGTGACTGAACTATACTGCCCAGTGTGCAAAAAAGCTTTCTCTTACAGTTCAAATATTCACGTCTAAAAAGTGATTAAAAGAACCTTATAGTGATAAAAACGAATCTGAGTATTGAAAATGAGTTAGTATGTTACCTTTATAAAAATTGACAATAGTCATATTCTATTATGAACATCTTCCATGCTCGTGACGGAACCATTCCGTCACGAGCCACGGGTGGGCTGTGCTGGTGACGGAACGGTTCCGTCACGGCCCTGCCGCCGCGCGTGCGCGGCGCGAATTCCGCGCCTGCGCTGACGTTCTAAAGAACGGGCGGGGTCGTGACGGAACGGTTCCGTCACAAGCACAGCTCACCCGCGAGCCGTGACGGAGCGGTTCCGTCACAAGCACGGAACCGCCGCGCGGCCGCCCCACCCCCTTAGCGCTGCGGCGGAATAGCGCCGCAGCGAAGGGGTTAAAAGGTAAATCTAAAACATTTTTAAAAACCCGTAATTTCATCATATGTATAAAAAACGTGATAAAACCTCATAAAAAAGACAATTCATGAGATAAAAAAATATAAAGTAGAAAAGTGGAAGCAATGCATATAAATATTAAAAAATTATAGCATTGATATATAGAGGAAATTAATTCAAGTGTGGAAAACAGGGAACCTGACTAACCAACATGATATACAAATAAGTATACTGTGAAGCAGGTAAAAGCCCTGAAGCAGAGATTCCAGATGGACAACAGGGAACCTGACTGCCCATCCGGATCGGTCAATGTCAAAAATAAAGTGTCGCTAGGGAAAGATTTTTGTGGTAATGACAATTTAGTACAGTCTAAGTATCAGTGAGGAAACAAAGAGCCTAGGGAAACTCAACGGGCTGGTTGTACATAGCAAAGGTTATATATATATATTTTATTTATTTATTTTTATTTTGTAACCAAAGTGCCCCAAAGCAATGAAAGAGCACACAACTTACAGAGGAAAACCTTCCGGTTTTATTTGCATGAAGAACTGGCATCAGCTTTCAATTTTACTTGTCCCGACGCGTTTCGAGGCTCCTGCCTCTTATTCATGGATGATTAGTATATGCAGCAGTTGGCTCCGATTTTACCTCTCACAGCATACTTCATTTAAATACCCCAGTGGGCTTTGCGCAGTGCGTTAGTGTGTCACTGTAATGCTTGGATTTGAAGTCCATAATCAGAGTAATTTTTATGCTATTAAGAAACATACCCTTCCATCTTTCCCCTTCTGTCCTATCCCAAACCTTTCTGACTACTATAAACTCTCAAACCTCCTTCTCAAACTTTCACCGCTCCTTTGGCCATTCCACCCAACTAACAAGCACAAATGACCACTACTTACAAAAAACCTACGACTTCCCCTTTACAAGTCAAATCCATTCCTATCATTCTATCCCTACTCCAAGCTCCCACTTTTCATACCCATCCCTATCATTATATCCCTACTCCAATGTTACTAAACACGCAAGAAATCAAGAGCACAAACTTAACACTACCAATACACAAGACAAAACTGAAATATTTTTTACTGACCTACTAACCACTAATTTTGGGTACCGGAATAGAAGGCTACTTGCCGAAAAAGTGCATCAATGCATAGTCAGGGTTTGTAAGAGCTATATAAATACATTTACAACTACAATAAGGATTGTTTAGCTACAGCACAGTTAATGCACTTGCAAGGCCTTTAGATTTCCACCTCCTAGTGAATTTGTTTTACCAGCCGAATAAGGCGGACTTTTGGACGATTAACCAAGCCCCAAATTCCCCCGAAAGTGTGAGTCTACTGCCTAAGCTGTAAACTGGTAGCAAAAATGGGTCTTGGGGATATAGATGGTGTTGAGGTGGTATGGCCAGTAGCGAGAGAACAAACTTTCTGTACTTTTATATGCAGACAAACAGTTTTTCATAAGTGTCTGAAAGTAAAATGAACTGGATGTGAACCTGGTTCAAGCATAGAAGCTCTTTTTTGGTAGATTTTTCTTTCACTTTTTCATTGGTGTGATCTGGTCGTGGCCTCTACTGCTTCTTCTAGATTTTATGGAGAAAAAGAGATCCGAGCAGGATCAGGAAGCACAAAGCAATCCACGTTCGGAACCAGTCTCATTCAGCCAGCTGTAGCCACTGAACAGCACACCTCCGACTAGTTTTTTATCAAGTCTTGGACTTCATTTGGATACAACAATTCCTTCACTTGTTAAGTCACAATTAACCTAGTCTCTTTGATAAAATGAGTACCTATCAGTTGAAGTGGCCCCTTGTGATTTATGCATATCCCCTTAAGTTTAAAGGTTGGAAAGGACTGGGGCTGCAAATTAAACAAAGATCTCCGCGGGAGGAGCTCAGCTCACCTAGCTATCCTAGCGCTTGGAGTACATTCTCAGCTTCACTTGCGTCCCTCGGGCTGGCTTACCTTTCTTCTGTCTGATAAACAGCGAAGTGATGGTGGTGTCTCTCATAGCGCCTCTGACCACTGTGTTAACACCATGCACACGGCAGACTGCCAGTCAGCTGGTCTGAGCAGGGGCACTCCCCCTTCCTTCGGTCTGAGGCGGCTACTAACTTCCCCACCCTCTTCCTCTTTAGGTGCAGAGGAGGGGGTGGAAAGGCTCCAGACACCAGGGCATATTAAAAAAAAAAAACACAACACGAAGAACATGTCCAAGTTCACTTCGACCAGCAGGACCCTGCATCGAGAAATGGGACAGCGAGGCGGCAGATGTTGGTGGGAAGTCTAGGAAAAGCCATATTCCGAGGAGAGGTGAACGCGTTAGTGGACAAGAAGAAATAGGAAGGCAGCGCATAGCAGCTGACATCAACCTGAAGGTTTCGAGACAGGGAATCTGAACTCCCCCACAGGACCCGGGTTCTGGCACAGGTCGCCCTGTCAGCCTCTACCGGGGTTGAGGGGAGAGACTAGTTGTCTAGGCTAGCAAACTGTCAATTGGGTGAGGGCCCGGTTGTTCTCCTGTTCATCCGGGTGCTCGTACTTGCACACATTGCCAATCAGGATGATGGGGCGCACCAGCTGTCAGTCAAGTCCTGCACCCTGGAAAGGCTAGTACAGACTCTAAACACCAGACAAGAGACGGCGACTGTGGGTCGAGGGCCTGGAAGGGAGCCAAATTCAGAGTCGAACACGTTTACTTAGAAAAGCCGGTGCAGAGGAATGATACACTGGCCCGAGTAGCGTGCGCCAGCAAAGATGGCAGCCAATCCAAATCATTCAGAGTACGCCTTCCACACTGGTAGCCCTTTCAAGTGCTCGGTTTTTAAGCTGCTGGCTGTTGTGTATACAGTTAATCTCGTGTACTTCTAGACAGCAACTATTATTGTTTTCTGGCAAATTTCCAGGTGCTCCAAATATTGGCAAATAAGAACAAGCTAATAGACAAGCGTGGCCCCGAGGCTGCGAAAGTGAAACAGTACTCGTGCATGCAGAGCGTTTGCCTTGCGGGAGCGAGAGCAGCGGCAGGTGCGATAATTGCAAACAGTTGGCGCCGCTGCTTGCTCCCACAAGGCAAACGCTCTGCATGCACGAGTACTCATTGGAAACAGTGCAAAACATGCACAGGTTTCCAAGAAAGTACAGAGCGATGCCAAGAGGTCCCTCCTAAGCAGCGCTTGCGCGCTGCGTTGGCGAGACCTAAAAAAGAGGACCAAAAAGAAAGACTAATACACCAGAGGAGAGTTCCAGACCCTGCTACTAGATGGCGGTAGAATGCACAACATGTGAATCCAGAAAAAATGTATGCTGCAAAAGTACTGTTTCGGTATATACTTGTAAAGTCCTGCATGATACATCATGTGGTGAAGGTCAATGTATTGTAATGCCTGCGGGGCAGAGGCATGTGAAGTAAATACCCGCATTGTAAAGTCTGATATTGGATTGCACTTCCCAAAGAGGTGATTGCGTTATATGCGGACTATTTAATGTTTTTCACCACAGATGTCCAGTGTGCCTTGCCACAACTTGTGGCGGAGGCAAAAAGGTTTGGCACTTTTTTCAGGGTATAAAATCAACGAGGAAAAAATTGAATAAACTATCTGGAATCAAAATGAAGGGGGAAATAGAGAGTGCTACAGAAATGAGATACCAGGGGATAAATATAACCAGGGACATAGAGAAACGTATTGCATTGAATTTTGAGAAAACCAGCCAAGAAGTTGGAAAATTGTTAAAAAGATGGCAGAATCTCCCAATGTCTATTTAACGGTGGGTTCATTTGGTAAAAATGTCCATTCTACCTAAAGTCACCTTCCTGTTCGATAATATTCCCCCAAAAATGTGATTTAAAAGTATTTTAGCTTTACAGGGGAAAATAACATCTTTTGTCTGAGCCAGTAAGGGCGTGCGTCTTTCCTGGAAGAAGTTGAGGCGGAAAGTGGGTGCAGGGGGGCAGGCGCTTCCAGATCTTCAGCTATATTGCTGGGCCTTCCAGCTTAAAAATAACAGAATTCTACTATCTAGCCCTGATGAGACCTTAGTGGGCAGAATGTACAGAGTCATGCTTTGTGGATTATCTAAGAAAGGCTTTCTATTTAAACTTGGGGCCCCTAAATACTTCAAGAAGGTCAGATTAAAATGCCTACAAGCAGCGGACATAATTTGGTTTGAGGTCAGATCCCACTATTGCATTTCATAGTAAACTGTCACCCATAAGGGATTCCCCAGGTATCCCGGAATTTATGCTTCATACCCTTACGGATCTCCTCAGACAGAGTGGAATAAGTAGATGGGGACCACTGCTAGATGGGGGACGTAACCTGTCATGGGAATATTGGAATCATAAGATAGAAGGGAAAATCTCTAGACTTAAAATATTCCAAGTGAACTCATGGCTAAAGACTCGGGACTGGACGAACGTGCAATCTAATCAAATGGAAATTGACCTCCAAGATCCATGGGCCAAGAAGAAGGAAGTTGCATTTTGGTACCAACACTTACTCACAGCGGCCAATGAAAAGATGAGAGCACCCTCTTCGGCATGGGATGGATACTTGCCGGATGCAGAGATGGAAAGTGTCTGCATCTACACTTTACATGGTAGTTAAATCTGCTGCATTAAGGAAGAACCACTTTTATACCCTTTACAGAGTTTACTGGACCCCGAAAAGGTTGGCAAAAATAAGGGGAAGTGGCGAATCCAAATGTAAGCAGCGCGGAAGAAATGGTGCAGACGATATGCATGTTTTCTATTTGTCTGATACTAGAAGAATTCTGGCTAGCTGTGGGTAAGACTATCTCCAATGCATTGGGTACTGAGGTGGACATAAGTACTGTCTTGATCATGTTTAGGATAAGACAGCAAGAACTGAAGGGCTTGGTTCTGCATGCAAAACAAAGAAATTTGATGTTCTACCTAATCTTGATTGCAAGAAGGGAAATCTGTAAATTATGGACCCAAACCTCTGCTCCCTCTTGGCAGGCTTGGAAAAATTCTGTGGCCTTTTTTGAAAAGATGGATAAGTGGGAAAATAGGAGAATTGTGGGGGGTGGCTGTTGGGATTTTCTGAACACCTTAGTAAATTGATCTGTCCAATGATTTCATCTTCTCAGAGCAGTAGGCCTAGGAAGCGAGTCGTACCAGAGGTAGCCCAGTAATTCTCTATTGCTAGAAGAAGAATGGTCAATTTGCCGGGCACATGGGTCACTCCAATCCGGGAGGTGCCTATTATTAAAGAGTGGAGATAGTATGAGGAAAAACAAATGAAGTTTCACAAGTACTGTGTTCTAATTTTTGAATTCTCAAATAGTATGGTATATTTTGGAATATGGCTGCTTTTCTTTTACTGTAACAATTTCTTTCTTTCTTGGCCACACAAATAGATCAGAATGTTTGCAGACAGACCAACAGATTGATTTTGATGAAGACTACGTTTTGCTTCACTCACTACTGTTACGTTAGACCTCCCCCCAATAATTTAATATCAGCTGTATTTGCAGAAATGCATTCTACCTGCTCATTTTACACTCTAAAAAACTTGACTAGTGTGTGCGTACATTGTGGAAAGGGGTTCTACAACAGGACGTTGTAGTGTGCACAGAGGTATGGCAAGGCCATTCACATACAGTAATAAAGTAGGTATTGAACATGCACAGAGGGTATACACCCGTTACAACGGATCTTTTACTCCGCACTACCATTACAACGCGACCATTACTCCGCATACCATTACAACGCATTGCGCTGGGGGGCGCTCTAGGATAGGGAATAAGTATAATTTACTATCCAACACCTTCCCTAGGGTCCACGGGGACTGGAGTTAGAATAGTAAATTATACTTACCACTATCCAGCGCCCCAAGGCGCTATGCGTTGTAACGGTATGCGGAGTAAAAGTCGCGTTGTAATGGTCTGCGGAGTAATAGTATGCGTTATAACGTCATACATCCTGCACAGAGGCATACGGGAGGTCAGATGCTGTATACAAGTGTGTTTAATGGCTTATTTTACTGATCCAAGGTGAGGTTGGCCTTCATTCTCCCAATAAACAAATAGAAAACAGAATGAAAAAAATTAGGAAAAATAGAGCTTTTTGTTTTTTAAAATAGGGTGGCTATTAAACCATTTTATGCTTGGCACAGAGGTGTTTTGCAATACGAGAGGAAAACTATTGGAAGGTTTGATTCACAAAGTTAGGTACTCGACAGGAAGTAGCTGGATCTCTCACGTACCCTTGCATTGTCTGGTGCAATAGATGAACGGTGAAGCATCCATTGGGTGTGGTGGTCGCGTATTCATCCCCTTAAGGTAAATGTCTGCTTCTAAATTTTGGATCAGTGTATACTGCATACCCAGCACAAGAGATGACACAATCCGACACTGATAGCCACACAGGAGGTACCAATGTCATTGGCATCAATTTATTTTAAGTGATTTAAATTTTATTTAAGTGATTTATAGAGCGCATAGGTACCTGAAGGTTTCCCAGCGCTAAGAGCCCAATACTGAAAAAAGGCTTGAGGTAGGTTAATAATACTGCTTGAACAACCAGGTTTTAATAGACTTCTGGAATGCTGCTTCTTTTTCCAGGAGTCTAGATTCGTGTGGCAGGGAGTTCCACAACTTGGGTGCTAGGTGGGTGAAGGATCTACCTCCCCATCTGGCTCTCCTGATTCTCCTAGTTTTTATCAGCCATTCAGAACCGGATTTGAAGCTCCTGTTTGGGACATATGGGGTCAACAGGGTTCTGACTTTACCCGGGCCCTTGCTGTGTAGAGCTCTGCGTATCATGCAGAGTGCCTTGAACTTAATTTTGGCCTCCATCGGGAGCCAGCAAAGTGCTTTGAGATGCTTCCTGGCTGATTCCTAGATTGGGACCTTACACAGCAGCCTTGCTGCCGTGTTCTGGACCACTTGAAGTCTGTTAATAACGTATTTTGGTGCCCCTAGGAAAAGTCAGCTTCTGTAGTCCAAACGTGACATGACCAGGGAATGGACTACTGTCTTTCTGAGCTGTATGGGAATACGCTCCAGAATTTTGCGGAGCATTCTGAGCAGTCCGAAACATGTGCTTACTAGTTTCTTGGCTTGGATTGCCATTGTTAGAGCCTTGTCGAGCTGGAAACCAAGATTTTTGATAGATGCCTTCGGAGTAGGAGGGCTACCTAGGCAGTTGGGCCAGCTGATCAAAAGCCTGGGGACTGCCTTGTTCCCGAGAACCATCAACTCTGTTTTATCCCCGTTCAGTTTTAGGCATTTGTTTGTCATCCAGTCCACGACCCTTTCCATACAGGGAGCTAAACTATCGGAGTCCCCGTTGGATCTGGGATCTAGGGAAATCACCAACTGGGTGTCTTCAGCGTAGGATGTCATAGAGACATCAAACTCTTCCGCTACCCGTGCTAGTGGTCCCATATAGACATTCAAAAGTGTGGGACTCAACGAGGAGCCCCGAGGCACCCCGCACGTCAGAGGCATCGGTCTAGAGAGGAGATTGTTTCCCATAACTGCAGGCTCCTCCTCAGCACTGCAGCTCTTTGATGGAGTCAGTCCTTACCCTGGACCTCCACTGCAAGACAGCCCTTGTGTGCAATTATCTGTGCGACTGATTTCTAAGGCTTCAGAGAATGCCCCTCTCCTGCAGCCCCAGCCCAGATCCAGGGGGCCCGTTGAGGTGCAATGCCCACTCATCACAGCATTTCTACCTTGGAGACTGCTGTACATACCCAAAGTACCAGCAGCTGAAACTTCAACCACTCCCAAACAAAGCAGGTCCTTGACCATAGCCATCCCCCATGAAGTGTCGCTAACACAGAGCACTGTATGAATGATTGGCACCCAAGCTGACCACTCATGACTGCTGCTCCTGCTTGGATGATGCCCCTCCAGTCTCCATCTTGGGCCAGGGCACACTCAGGTGACTGCCAATAGGAGCTGCTCTTCACTGCACTGCTGCTGAACGTATTGATCATACGAAGATAGCCTTCTGTGGCTGTGCCAGAAATGTGAAGGAAGCTTGCTGTATTGTCTGCCCTGTTTGAGGGATGCTTGCATTGCTGTTGCCTCTGCTGTACCACTTATATGTATAAGGGGAACGCCTGCACAGATCGTGGCATGCAGTACCTTTCCCTACTATGCGCAGGAAGCTTGAACTGATGATGCCTTTGCTGCAGCTCTTCGGTGTACAAGGGAAGACTGCACTGCTGATTCTCATGGTACACGAACTGTGTGTGCATAAGGGAAGCTTACACTGCCTCAGTCCATGTCCTACTTGTGCAAGGGACGCTTCCTCTGCGGATTAATATGAGCTATCTGCTGTGTGTGCAGGTGAAGCTTGCACAGAAGAGAAACGATTTTCACTAGACAAAAGTCAAAATGATTGGCACTGGCAAGATGTGCCTTACTGCTTTTGTTTTGGAATGCATATCTCAGTTGAGTTCCTATTCATTGTGGAGTGTTTGGAAACCTCCAGATATCCAGTAAGGCTTGAAGGGGAACAGCACCCAGCCATGATTTGAAGATTGACTTACTGAAAATCCATTAGCAGAGCATATATAACTGGAGAGGTGCACAATACATGGTGTTTTAGGACTCGATTAGAATGGGGGAACCAGATCTCGGGTCTTACTTTTTACAGCCGAACATGAAGAACGGTATTTGAGGCTCAAACATGAACATTACATATGAAAACAATTTGATATACAGATAGATATTAACAATCAACTCTTCTGTTGTATGGTGATACCAATTGGTTGTAATTTGTTTGTTAGTCAATAAAAACCATAAATATTGATTAAAACATACAAATCATATGAAGATTTAGAGATTAAACAAAATCACTATTTCGCTAAAACAGCGGTCCTTCATACCAAGTTTGCTGGACCACAATAAACGTATCAGCATAAAGTGCAGAGAGTGTCAAGATTAAAACTAGTATAAGCCTAAGCAATGTGCAAATTATGCAAGTTTCGCACTGAATGTGCTATTTAGCTAGGGGAACAGACAGGCTAATGTCAAACTGGTACTCAACCTACCATATAACATAACATTCATCTGCTAAACAGATCATTAATTTGGCAAAATCTAGAATGGGGTTTATCAGATATATAAAAACACTCTTTTTTTATTTAAACAGCCGTTGTTGAGACAATAGTTGCTTGGCCCACAGAAGATAAAGACCATTACTTTTCAACTATTTACAGACTGCTGGCTAATACAAGCCCAACATGCTGCCAGCGACCATGGTGATTGACTCACCCAAATAGCAGGGGTAGACATCACATAAACACCCTTTGACCCAATGATATCAGAGGTAGTGACATCACATGATCTTTGACAATGAATCCTCCAAAGAAGTGAAGCCACATGACCTTAACTCTCATGACATTGCTGTAGTTAAGGGCCTCTTAAACGCACAATTGTATATTAGCACAAAAGTTACTAACACAGATGAATGTCAATTTTTTTTACCACCTACATTTTAAAAAGGGTGCACTTCATGACATCATAAGAACATTAAACATTTCTCTTTTGCTGTGTGAAAATGTATGTGCTTGTTGGAAGAAGAGAATATAGTGATACAAAAACACCAGAAAGTCAAATTATTTGTAACATAGACTAGCATGATTTAATGCTTTGCGTAATGTATAACCCAAGTATAAAATGTACTGCTAAATTACAGGAAGATGAACAAAACAATATAAAAAACAATCGTGCTTTTGTTCACAAGTATTACTTCATGTAGACCACATACTGAAAAATAAGTATTCTACCGACTTGCACTCATGTTTGTATGTATGTATATCTGTATGTGGGACTTCTATAGCGTGAACCAAGCCAAAAGGCAGTGGAAAGCAGTACAGGGTCAAAGGCAAGCATACAGTCAACAAGTGATAGGAGAGGTAGCTGGGTTGTGGACTGTGAATGCATTGTAAAGTACTGTTCTAAAATTATTCCTTCACATTATTAATTTATTTTGATTATCATTACTTGTAAAACATTATCACTTTATTGAAACCCATCATTTTTCCAATGTGTTAAAAATCTCCGTCTTCTTTAAACATTTGCATTTTTTATTTGATTTTTTTTATTTCATTCAGGAGTGTACGTTACACTGCTGAATGTATCTGTTTAATGTCCCAGGTCTCAATGAGAGCTGCACAAAGTAAACAGCGCACAGCAGGGCACTGTTTACCTTCTGTTCTTGGCATTGCCTGTGTCACCACTGAAGCCAGGACCCACAAAGTCAAAGAACACAAGGGGGAAGTAGGTGCCACAGCTGTGAACCTAAGCGACCCCCAAATGACATCTATGCCAGTGATGCCACAGTGACTTGGTGAGTGGAATGAACTGGAGCATTTCCATTGGCTGTAGAAAAAAGGCGAATGACGTCACCTACCTAAAGCAATTCCTCCATGAGGGGGCGCCCCAGATTCCAATGCCTCCAGCAGGTGAGTGAGCAAGGAAACATCTTCCTGAGGGACAAGAAACAACCCATATAAAAACACATCAATAACTTGACTCATGATTTGAGCCCAGAGTGAGGGGGTTCAGCTGCAAAGCAGCAAATGTCAGCAAATGTCAGTCACGCTTCTTGGGTTAATCACATACACAACTCACAACAGTTGCATCAAATCCTACCTCTGCTGATGGTTCATCACAAAAATGCATTGGTTCTCTTGGTGATCACCTCACGGTGAACTACTGCAATGCCACCTATGTTGCATTCTCATACTCGGGTCTCATCAAACCAATAATGTTCCAAACCGAGGGTGCCCAAATCCTACACTGCGTGAGATGCCGTGACGACATCATACCCTACTTGAGGCTTCCTTTTAAAGAAATATCTCAGGTTAGAAGTCTAGGATCATCCAATCACAACTTTCTCGCCATCTGGCTTTATAGAAACAAATGATTTGGAGGCAAATCACCTCAAGTGCAAAAATCACTGAACTCTTAAAAGTCCAAGAGCATTTCTTGAAGTTCGGATAGGCCTGAAGATGCACCGTTTCCCTTAAACCTACAAATAAAACTCACCTCGGTTCTACACCCTTCAAGATTACCCATCACACTACAGCGTGGTCAGATGCCTAAGGCAAGATGTACTATGTAGTCAATTTAAAGCTATACCATGAAATCTAGAGTGGATACTTGGAGTTTTGCATCCACACTGGAGCAGGTCAATTCTGTATTATCTCAGAACGATCCTTGTGACTCCAATCGTCATGTCCTCCAACTCATAATTCTCTGAGGAGGCTCCCAGCTCCCTGACATACTTTACAAATACAATAAATAATACAATTTAAAAAGCTTGAGAAGAGCCTGGCACGATATTTGCCCAAAAATAATAAATAACAGTCCACATGACTTCAGCAAGAAATGTGGGCTGTCTTTTCAGCATCTCGGTTCATCACAATAACCAAGGTAGAATATTGTAGTGGCGTCTCATACAAATGGCAGAGTGGTATGAGAATATTAAGATGGGTCATCAGGTGCTCCTAGTGGTAGGGTACTGCTCCAACATGCACCTACCTTTAGTATGTTCTCTAGTACATGGCGCTGTAGTTCAGCGTTGTGGATCCGAATGGAGCCACCTCCTATCTCACTGCCGTTCAACACCAGGTCATAATGCTGTCCGCGAACCTGGAGGAAATGGGGGCAAGACGTAAAAAAAAGAGGAGAAAAAGAGATCCACAAAGGGGTAGGTAAGTAATGCAAACAGTAAATAATGTAATTTTCCATTTTTTACGTATAAACCACATATAAAAATACCTTATAAAAACACTCTAGCAAAACCATGTGCCAGTCACAACTCCCATAAAATACAACCAAAAATAAACATAGTACCTACTTAACAGTAACTACATATTAGTCATTAACATCCCCAGACACATGTTGGTCAGGGACGGAGTTAGTTCCCTTCACTAGCTCACCATCAAAAAATAGTATCACTTGTAAAGCTTTCTGTATGATGTTCTTAGCCCTGATTCAGAAAGGGACGAGTTAACTCAACTCACTTATTCGCTGGTACATTCCTACCGGGCCTCTCCGATCCCCCTTCCAAAAAAAGGCATGAATTTTGCAGAATTTGGAAGGCCCAGTGGGGCGGTCTCTCCAGTGTGGTGGCTGCTGCTAAGCTTTGGAAGTCCCTCCCCACCCACATCGCTGGTCTTGACACCTTTTCTGTTTTTAAAAAACAATTACAATTAAAGATGTGGCTTTTTTTCTTTTTTAATTACCTTAGTCATCCTAGTAACTGCCACACACTGCCTCCCAAAGTGCTTTGACACCTTCGGGTTTAGTGCGCTCTATAAATTCTGTTAACATAACATAACCAACATTATAAACATACACAGTAACATCAAGAAAATTCTTGCTTTAATAAACAGTAAAGAACAAGTTACTTATCTTCAGTAGCGCCTTATTTGCTATAGACTATCTAGCCACAGATTCTCTACCTTAGAATAATCCCCAGGCGTGAGACTGAATCTGGGAGTTTTTTAGCAGTACTCCTGCATACCAGTAAGTGGCGTTGTTCGGATCAGTGTGGGCAGATTTCTTAGCTTAGAATAGATACGCAAGCAATGCCTCCCTGGAAGTGGGTCTGCAAAGTGAATTTAAAGGAGAAAGTACTCCAGGGCCGAACAGGCTAAGTGGCCGTCGTAACAGGCTGGACTGTCCAGACAGTAATGCTTGGTAAATGTGTGCAAAGATGCCCACGTTCCTGCCTGATAGATGTCCAGGACAGGGACTGCGTCGGCTAGCGCAGTGGTCGTTGCCTTAGTTCTCGTGGAATGAGCACATAAAAAAACCCTCAGGGACTGCTTCTTGGCCAGTGCATAGCAGATCTCAATGCAGCGCACTATCCATCTCGAGATGGTCAATTTCTGCACTGCCTTCACTTTTTTGGCTCCTATATAACTCACGAAGAGCTGATCACCCACTCTTTTATGCGATCAAGACAAAACGGCAATGCTCTTTTTGGGTCCAGTCAGTGAAGTCTCTTCTTCTTTAGAGAGGTGTGGCGGATCAAATGAATATAGGCATGGTGATGTTCTGGCCTACTTGGAGAGGAGTCACAACCTTCAGAAGGAAGGATGCATGTATCTGGAGTACCAGCTTGCCTGGAAAGAAGGTGGTGAAGGGAGGGTGCGCCGAGAGTGGCTGCAATTTGCGGACCCTCCTGGACAACTTAATAGCCACTAAAGGGAGCATTTTGGTGGTCAAAAGCCGCAGAGGTCAATTGTATTGGGGCTCAAAAGGTGCACACCTTACAACAGTTAGAAATAGGTTTAGATCCCACTCAGGCATGATGAATGGCTTAGGGGGAAAGTTGTGCTACAAGCCTTTGAGAAACCTAGCCACAACAGGTGACTCCAATAAAGAAGGTTGATCCAGCAAAAGCAAACACACCAAAATGGCTGATAAATAACCTTTAACTGTGCCAGGAACAGAGCCCTGCTGGACCAAAGATAGAGCAAGCAGAAGAACATTACAATGAGGTGCAGAAAGACGCTCAATGTTTTTAGACTCACAGCACACATTTAGTCCAATGGCAGGCGTATACTGACATGATTGAGGGACACTTAGCTGCCAGAATAACATCAACAGACTTCAGGAAGATGGCTGAAAGTTGTCAACTGTTGCAACTCAATCTCCACACATAAAGGTGAAGGGTGTGCAGGGTTGGGTGCAGAGCCCTTACTTGTTGCAGCAACAGAAGTTCTTCTCAAAAAGGCAGCCAGATCTGGGGGCCGTTGCACATCCTCAACAGCTCAGGATACCAGACACTCTGTGCCCAATCTGGAGTCAAAAGAATAACTTGGGTCCGGTTGTTCCTGATCTTGTTGAGAACTCTGGGAAGAAGTAGTATAGGCAGAAAGGCATTCAAAAGGCCGGAGCTCCACTCAAGACAAAAAGGGTCTCCGAGTGTGATTCACCTTCAAAACTCCAGTGTACAAATATGCTGACATTTCGCGATAGAACCAAGGCTCACCCTACTGCTGAAAGGGAACTTGCACCACCTCCGGATGGAGATGCCATTTGTGATCCCCTAGGTATCTTCAGCTGAGTAAGCACACCCTGCCGTTCAGAGAGGTTTTGAACTACCAGGGAAATGTCCTGTCGTTCCAGCCATGTCCAGAGGTGCAGAGCCTCCCTTATCCTGTCCTTAAAGTGCTCCAATGCCGAGTCCGCCTTCTGTCCAAAAACGCGAGAGCCATCAAAGGGCATGTCCATAAGTTAGGCTTGGACATCCCTTGAAAAGCAGTGCTTCATAGCGAGGAATGGTGCTGCTGGGTCACCGACCATGAAATCTCTCTACCAAGCGAGACAGTCGTGTCCAGTCCATATTGTATGGTGAACTTTGCAGTGTCTCTCCTGTAAGCAAGAGCTTGGGAGAGTATGACTCAGGCCTCCTCCGAGACCATAACCAGCACTTGCACAACCAAATCCCGATTGTATGAGAATATCAGTACAAAAGGCATGCAATAATCACTGACTGCAGTGAAAGGCTGGGGGAAGAAAACATTTACTTGCCAAAGGTATCTAGCCTCTTTGATTCCCTATCTAGCGGAGTGGTAGAGAATGCACCAGGGTTTAATCTAGAGGTGGAAGTTTGGATGAACAAGCTCTCTGGTGTGGGGTGCTGGGTAAGGAAACTGGGGTCCCCAGGAGCAGGGCAATGGTGGCAGGCAAGTGTCCTATGCACAGGCCCCCAGTAGAACATCAGTAAGAGCTTCATTAATGGTGTGTAAATGCTTGGGAGGGGCGACTCCCAGTTGGAGCACCTTTGTCAAGACTTTAGTCTTGACTGCCACTGAGGGTAGCTGAAGGTCCAATACCTAAGCCGCCGTACACCCCACCATAGCAAAAGAGGCTCCTTCCTCCGCAGCTACGGTAAGAGGAGAGACCAATCCAGTGTCAGGTGAGGTGTATAACATACTTGTCTCCGCCAGTTTCTCATACTAGTTGTCCTCATACTCATCTAGGAGATGCTGGTATCCTTAAGGGTCGTCAGACTCCTACCATTCGTCTCCCTCTCCAGGCCTGTCAAAGGCACTGGCTACGATTCAAAGAGCATGGTACCAGTCGGACATGGAAGACACCTGTCCGTCTCCATTTTGGAGGCAGGAATGATGATGGGGATGGAGAAGGTGCCGCCGTGGGGCATTAACATTGGAGCAGGTGCCAAGGAAGGCCTTGGTATAGCCAGTGGCTCTGCTCCAGATCCAACATGAGGCCCTACTGGCTTTCGAGAGCGAACCAGACAGCATGGATGCAGTGGGTCCCGCTGCTGAACGCGTGGGGCACGAAGGGCCAGGCCACCTAAAAAATTCAGATTTAAATCAGGATCCCATTGGTCACAAAGTTCTCATTTAGTCCTAAAGTTTACCAAGCTATGAAAACTAGTGACTTCCAAGTAAACAAAGCCAAAGAAGTTATACACTTAGTAACTTCTGAAAAGATATGTAGTTGAGGCCATCAAAATGTTAACATCAGCCACATACAATGCCATTCTAATGGATAATCCCAACAAATATATAGACAAACCACAACTCCTTCAAAACTAAGCTGCTCTATTCTCGAGTCAAGAAGTGAAAACACTAAGCATGGGCGTAAAATCCGTTCCGCTCGCGGATTTTCGGCAAATTCGCAATCCGCGAACTCTCGCGAACTTGCCGAAAATTCGTAAATCCGTGCGAAGCGGATTTTTTGCTTGGTCGCACTTGCCAACTAGAATACTATACAATTTCACGGGAGTAAACACTTGTGAACACGTAGATGCGGCGGGCAGCGACAATCTCGCAATTGCGAGATTGCAAAATTTGCAATTTCGCACAAGAAATCCACCAGCAGGCAGCATAAACCTTGAAAATTATGATTTTTATCACAATAACTCTTCAGGTTGACATTTGCCTGCACTTTTTTTTTGCAAGGAGTCCATTCTGGGGGGGGGGAGAGGAAGGAAGTGCCCCACAGTCTCCAACTTCCTGTTCCTGTCCAGCAGGCTCCACCCAGTGCTTTCTTCATGTGCTGGTCACTTTGATTTGGATCTTGACCTGGAAGGATTACTTTTTGTGGATGCTGCTGGATATTTGGATTTTTGCAAAACTGAAAGCACTCAGCAGGTGCAAAAGTTCAATCTTATCATTAGTAACCATTCCCTGTAGTGCTTCCTGAGGGGCCCCTTCAGAGTTCAGTTGCCTACTTGCAACTATTCTATGACCCTTCTCTGACCCTCACAGCAGGCTCAGAGAATAGCTACAAGTATACAACAAAGGTCCTGTTAAAAAAATTACACTGCAACAGAAAGCAATTACAGATAAGGAAGCAGGTGCCAGCCTGGAAGTTCAAATTCAGTGACACATTAATCAGCCCCTAATTCATTCATGTCAGTTGAGGCAGGGCAGGCGTGCTTTTCCCCCCATAATCTACAGTGATGAACTAGAGGGTGGCATGTGTGAGCCAGAGGGTGGCATGGGTGAGCCAGAGGGTGGCAGTGGTGAAACAGAGGGTGGCAGTGGTGAAACAGAGGGTGCTGTGATGAACCAGACGTAGAAACAACATGGTCGCGACCGTTGCTACCCGACAAGTAAGTTCGCGTTTGCGAACTGGTAAAAAACCCTTGCGAAATGGCAGAAACACTTGCGAACACAAAAAAAAAGGAATCCGCAAAATTCACGAGAGTTCGCGGATTTTGCGGATTGCGAATCCGTAAATACGCAATTTCGCGGATTGCCAATTTGCAAAATCCGCCCATGCTTAGAAAACACATCACTGTGCATTTCCGCCAGCTACCAATAGCAATCAGACTAGAAATTACTGTATTACTCAAGTGTGCATATTGGAAAACCTGGCCAAAATACAAATGATACAGGATCCTTTAATTTCAATTATTGTGACCCATTAGAACAAGTAACCACACTTGCTAGTGTACCAAAGTCAAACCATGGTAACCACCGATTTGAAATCGCCTAAAAGAACCACTTCAAAAACTTTTTAATTCTGGGGGTAAACCATCAACCGACCTCCTTCAAAACTATCCTGACCATGTTATTTTTGCCTCAATCCCTTTCTGACCTTCCCTACAGTGCTCCCTGTTCCTGGTGATCTCATAGGAACCTTACTTTATACTACAGTGCTTAGAAGCTGCTACTCACTGAGGGGATATGCTTAGTCTGTGACGTTTTTTTCACTTCGGGCTGACTTTACATGCTTTGTATCACATAATGGGCATATGACACCTCAGTTAATTGTTACAGTAATATGTTGTTATGTATATTATTCTCTTCTATACATTTGGCTACAAAATGTCGACATCATTATGATTACTATGTATATTCTACTGTTAAGTCATTTGGCCTTTCCAGGCATATCTTGGCTGTTAATAACATTTTGTTGTTAAAAAAAAGAAGCTGCGTCTAGCTGATGTTCCAGCACCCCACAAAAAACACAAAGCCAGCTGAATGCAAGGATGATACTCCAAACAATCAAGTGAAAAAGAGATGCCTGGCCACTAAATAAGGGGAGGGGTCCACATATGGTGTTAATGTAACTTAGTCAGTTGATCAAGTGCAGCAGGTCTGTAGGGAACCTGCACACCACAGATTTGAAACGCCTCCTCAGTCTTTCATCTTTCAGAGTTTGATAAAATGAGCACCACTAAGTGGAGTAAAAATAACCAGTTACTATACACCAAGGGATCATTATGATGTGCACTACATAAGTCAATATGATCATTATTAAGTATGCGCTGCTTTCCAAAAGATTCTACCTCTATATCTTTGTAAAAGAAAAAACAACATTTCATACTGAAATTATATTGGTAGATGTTGTATGTAATTCACTTCCACTGTGTAAACTACATCAAGCATGATGTACAAAACAGTTCGCTTTGAGCAGATCCAAGGCTCCTCCCACACTACGGTGACCATCATTTTTGTGGCCAAGGAAAGAAGAAACACACAGCTTTAATTGTAGTAGGAACAAGCTAATTTAACCCTTTGCATGGCATTTGGCTTCATTCGTGTCTGTCGTGGCTGCCTGTAAATGAGCTGATGTTACTGTGAGGTACACTTTCAATGAAAAGAGAGAAAAAGCACCTGTGTCAACACTTGGGGCCACAGTAAACAAACAGAACCAATCCAAGGGCAAGTTGAATGGCCATTTGAGTCTTTCACACTTTGAAGTTTATCTAACCCTATTGGCACTGGTTAATATTCAGAGGCGTACCTGTATCAACGTAATCTTATTTACAACAATAAATACTAATCTCTGACTAAAATAATCGAGAGCTACTCGACGATCTCGATCAGTGCTGACTTAGGCACTTAAAGAATAGAGGAGCTAGTGGAAGTCATGCTCAGATATTTTGGATGAACTCTGAACAATACCAAAGCTCCGTCTTCGAATTCCGTACTCCTGGAAATTCTCAATCTAGATAGAGCAGCAAACGCGTCTGCAGTCACCCAAGTAAGATTTCCTTTCTGCTTTGACTTCCTCATCTCAGAAAGTTTGGGCAAATAACGACAGAGTTCTTTCAACCTAGCAAAAAAGAACTAAAGGAAACAGATAACAAAATTACGTTACTCACTGCCTGTTTAAGGTCCATGGCTATGGTCGGTTTTGAACAAAAGCTCATGCAGGCTCTATCACACCCTATCTAGCTCAGAATTCTGTTGTCTGACATTTCGAATAGAGGCTACTGTTCGCGTCACTCAAAGGTCACTTTAAAGGCTTCTCCTCCTCCATGTCTCTGTACTCCACATGCAACTCTCATGGTCCAACTGTAGACTGTGCTGCAGTATATTAGACGTGCAAGAAATTCCTTGATAATTCACAGATCCACTGATCACCATTCAGTACTAAATGGTGTGGCCAAGTTTATTTATAGGTCGTGGAGGTAATTTTGGAGTGTCTTCCTTAACTATATTAATATTTACTACCATCAGGCTTGCTAGAGGATTATGCAAGCTAGAGTGGCCAATAAAAAAAATCAATACAGATATTTGTTTCCACCTAGCGTTCAATGGCACAGTCGAATACAATATTTTATCAAATATATATACATATACACACACACATATCTACACACACACACACACATCTACACACACACACACACACATGCATACCTGTCACCTTCCAGCGCTCACTACGGGATTGAGCCGCGATGGGAAACTAGCTGAGCAAGCAGGGAAGTGCTTGCTGGGAACTGTAGTATGCCGATGCAGACTGCAGTGAAATCTCATTAAATTAATGCGGCTCAGCTGGACTGTCGCTACCGACGCACGAGCCGTGAACATTTAAAAGCAGCTGGTGAGAGAACTTGTTGTTTGATGGCATTTGATAAAGGTATTACGCCGAAACGCGTCATGCCATTGCTTTTAATAAAGTTCTGTTTCCTGGTATCCTCGCTGTGTCCCTCCTGGTTACTTCAGCAGAAAGAAATCGGTTTTGGTGATATATATATATATATATATATATATATATATGCAGCAACCACTCGCACCGACAACACCAGCAATCCTTCCTCCACCAGGATTTCACCAGTAATAGAAACGAGAGCCGACCCAAGCTTGAGGTGAATAATATTATTTAAATTCTTTATCGCCACCAGCATAACGTTTCGGCCTGCCCAGAGGCCTTGATATATATATATTTGGAATTCCTCATGCAAACCTTTTGCACCTGTTACATTGGTGGAGGATTGAAAGTTTTGCGGTGTTAGGTCAAGGGGGTGCTCAAGAAAAAAGGGGGGTCCCAAAACACACGTGCACTCCAATGCATTTTACATAGACATTTTATATTGAACGTAGGGCAAAAAAGCACAGTCGGATTTCCATGTAGTTTGTCAGGATTGAA
Organism: Lissotriton helveticus; assembly: GCF_964261635.1. Lineage (NCBI taxonomy): Eukaryota > Metazoa > Chordata > Amphibia > Caudata > Salamandridae > Lissotriton > Lissotriton helveticus. The sequence continues at coordinate 1,865,943,998 of NC_136057.1, forward strand.
GATTATGGTGTGCAGATGATCCTTTTTGGCGTTCCAAATACAAAGAGTACTTTTACTCTTATTTATATTACTACGTTTTAAATGCTACCTGCCAGTGCGGTAGTTTCGAGTTAGTGACTCTCTTTACCAAAACTGCAGGCAGCCATGTTGAATTAAGGCCACTTTGTCAGTGTTCTAGCCTTAAATATAGGCAAGTATTAGGATTGATATGTTTTCCGTACCCATTACCACTTAATTTAAGTAGTAATAGCAAGGGTACTATAATTATAACTTTCATACATTTTAGAACATATTAGGAAATACTGAGGTATTGCCTAGGTAGTAGCTAAAAAAAATTAACATTACTGCAAAATGGTTATCATCATTTGAGATGTTATCAGTGATGTCATAAATGATGTTGTAAAATAGGTCATGAGTGATGTCAATGTGAGGTCCTAAGGAGTGCATGGTCGGGGTGCAAGTAACAGTTAGTGCTGCAAACTGTAACTGGTGAATTTCTGTTTTTTTTTAAAAATGTTTAAAACGTTAATATTGTCACTGACAAATTCATCTAACTATAACGTCACTTTAACTTTTGTTTTTGTCAGTGACAAAATTGATATATATATATATATATATATATATATACACACACACACACACACACACACACACATATATCTATACACACACTTTCTTCCTAGGACTCTGGTTTTTCTAATTATGTTAATTTTTTCTGCAACGTTTTAGTGTTGACATATGTAAATATATTCAAATTTCTGAATGTAAAACTGCAAAGATTAGGTCACATGCAAACTACAATTTTGAGAACAAGCAAAAAAGGCAAATTGTATTTTTAGGTACCTTCCTGGGGTCAGAGTAAAGGAGAGCGAGGTCACGTGGATGGGGCGCAGTGAAAGGGTGGTGGGCAGATTCCAGCCCGTCAGTCTGATCTTCTTTAGAGAGGAAGAGTGGGAAATCCACCACCCAGAGGAAGTGGTACAAAGACGGGTCACGCAGGACAAATCCGCGGGATTCGAAAAGACTGGCACACTCCAGGCGCATTTTTCCTAAAACAGAGCACTGAGGGAGTAGAAAGAATCAGAGTGAGAGAAAGAGAATGAGAGATGGGAAGAGAATTAGTAAATTGCGCGGGGGGGAAATCGGAAGATGTACAAGCAAATAACCCAACTTAATTTTCTTTTAAATTCATACTTTTCAAAATATTCTAAATTCAGGACAGATGGCCACGGGACTTAGTAGATGGAGACTTGAAGCCAGAGACAGCAAAGGTGCAGCACCATCGGCAGTGATTCGCTAGGGGCAGCACTGATGTTGGAAGCATACAATACCATAGGTTGTTACCAGGTGGGGCTGTGCCATAGAACACTGCAGAGCGCTTACAAAAATACAGCACCACAAGAGGGTGATGTGTTGAGAGAGGAGATTCCGCCAGGCTTTTAGTAGGTATGCTCTGCAGGCAGCAAGCACAATGATTGTTTAGGTGCAGCGCCAACAGGCTGTCAACCTCGGGTTGGCCTCCACATTATGAAACACTAATTTGAAACAAATTGCGCATCATTTAATGCGCTTACTCAGTTGTACCAAAAGAATGGCTCTAGCACTCCTAAAGGTTTCCCATACTAGTCTTGACATGCTCTGCACATATTAAAGCATTATAACAATATAATTAAGGGCACTGTGTAAATAAGGTATTTTTAGGAATAACAGACATTTTATCGTATGAAGGCGTTTAAGATGAAGACCGTATAGAATCTGTGTGAAAAGTTTGCAGGTGACCGGGACATTACGTTGGGTAGAAGACAGCCCTTCTTTCATACAGAAAGGGGGTGACTCTTGCTCACCGTGGCCTCATGCTCCCCGGCGGCTACAAGGAGTACGTCACCGGCTTTGGAGCCCATCAACTGACTGAGTTGGACTTTCTGTTCTTCAGTCCACAGCTTGACCAGTCGAGCCTTCCAGCTGCCATCTGGCCTCAGGATTACCCAGGACACATTCTGCACAGACAGAAATATTACAAAGATGTGAAAGCACCTGGCCACACACAGTGTCCGCCTCAAACTTCTCCACGGTCCCCTGCATTGCTATAAGCAGCGCGATTGTCGCCTATGACAGATCAGGTCACCATTCTTGATCCCACGATCCCTGCTTTGCATCAAGACAAAGTGGATGGAAGTCCCAGAAGTACTTCCTAACTACCAACTAAAATTGAAGATAACTATTGTAAGGTGCATTTTCAATACTGTACCGATCTAGCTGACCCATTACACTACATGTGTGACAGGGAATGTCACCAGTTGGTAGAATCACATTTGGTCACTGGAATAGGAAGTTGGCAGACATTATTCTGATGGGAGGTCAAGAAAAGAAGGAACTAATTTATGTTGAAAATGATCCCTGGGTTCTAGGTTAGGTTTATAAGAAGCCAAGTAGCAGGGAAAATTAATTTTCAGCCATTGAATTTCCTGTTATTAACCAATGTAATCTCGATCTTTAGTCCAATTAATTCAATTCAGATGCACCAAACCTACAATTCCCAGAAACCCAAAACTAGGAACATGGCCACACTAACTTTGAGTCATGTGGTAACATTTCTTTCCAATCACTCATTTAAGCCTTTAAGGACAAAACCCATTGTAGAGAGACCAGTCACTGAGAGCATTTAAGGCATGAGTGTCCAATGGAAGGCTTGATATTCAGGATAGCCATATAATTTACATATAATAACTAAGTTGACAACGTAATTACACAGATAGTGGCTATCTTGAAACTCTGGCTTGGTCCCAGGTCTCCCAGACAAGTTTAAGGTGCTTATGGATGTGGGCTCCGATGTGTGTTCATTCCATGCAGCACAAGAGACAATTAACTGGCAGGCCGAATGAACTCTGATGAGAGAAACGGATTCCCACCATAGAGTGGCAGGGTCTCCACTATACCTGATTGCATTCGCTCTTGGCTAGTTCTCCCATAGTCTCCATATCTTTGTCCTTCAGGTGTTTCTAGAGAAGAAAACAAAACAAAAGGATTCACACCAGGGCATGGTGGGCTAATTTATGACACACACAGAGAAAGCAATGAGAGATTGCCATTTCTTTGTCTAAGTGGAATTCATGAAAACTGGTAGACAATCACCACAACAAAGAAATTAAGGAAGAATAAGGGCCCCATCTTAGCAGCCGAGCTGGAGAAGTGGTGGAGTGTCCGTCAGAACCAGACACTATCCGCATGTCTAGTCAACCGAGAAGTCTTTACATGTTGACAGAGAAACTCTTTGTTTTCATTTAGGGACCAGAGGCTCACTATATTCCATGGGCTAGATTGCTTCCAAGACAAAAACAAGCATTGGCATAGCCAATAGGTCTCGCCTTTGGGACCTTAAGTGTTTAGCCATGCAACAGTTGATGATGTTGCACCAAGGATATTGTACTGCATAACTAAATTCTTATAAGGTCCCAAAAGCTAGACCTGTTGGCAATACCAATGCTTGTTCTTGTATGGATCCTCATTAGCACACCCTGCCCTTTCTCCCTCCCGTAAAGCTTTAAAGAACTGGCTCTTTCCAGCTTAACTGTTCGGGTTTGTTAGAGTGGCTTTTGGTATCTGTCTCTTGGATAGCGCTGGGACGTCCCGTTGCTGGGGCAGCTATGCACTGTACAAATCTATAAATAAATAAATAAATCTGTATACTAATTAGACTGTTGTAAATTCTAAAAGGGGCAATGTAGTTGTCAGAAATACCCAGGGCTTCTAGGTCCACAGAAAAAGAAATAGCAGGCTTATGCCACGTACCCCCACTTTGAGGCTGCCTGGATTAGCATCTCAAACGACTGCAGCACACACTACTCAACAGAAATACCAAAAATGACGACCTGACAGTGGTAAAGGGGAAACGCCACTGCTGCAAAGCAATCTGTTACTGAATGCATGGGCCCAGCTGATGTGGATACATTTGGATTAAATGGCGTTATCTCTGTTTTTGTACTTGACGTATCTACATTTTTGAATAATGCACATGGCTAATTAGCAGCAGCCCCTCTCCGCCGATTGCACCACAGCCTTTTTCACAAAGTGCGCTGACATAGGACAGTGGGGCCGGCGTGGGAGGTGCAGGGCTGTCTATGGTGACATGGCTTAAGTGATCGGGGCCCTGCCGCACTGCCCCCTAACCCTTATTTATTTATTTATTTATTATGCATCTTGTAACGCGCAAACTAAAATCCGAAGGTGTCAAGGCGCCTAACAAAAAGATCAAAAAGCAGGGCACAATTACTCATACGCTTGTACAAAGAGGCGTGTTTTGAGGGCAGCTCTGAAGGTCTGAAGGGAGGGGAGGGACCTGAACTCTAATGGAAGATCGTTCCACCATTTGGGAGCCAAAAGGGAAAAAGCCCTACCACCCCATCTGGCTTTCCGAATGCGAGGAATGTGGAGAAGAAGATACTTGGAGGAGCGGAGGTTCCTGCCAGGATTGTAATAGGTCAGGATGGATCCAATGCCTGTAGGGCTACTTTTCGCCAAGGCCTTATAGACCATACACATGGACTTAAAGACTATCCGCTCCTTTATCGGAAGCCAGTGAAGCTGCTTCCTGGCCAGCGTGGCCGAAGAGCGTCGGGGAAGATCGAGGACAAATCTGGCTGCCGCATTCTGGACTACCTGCAAGCGCTGCAGCTGACTCTTATTCAGTCCAGCATACAGCGCATTGCAGTAGTCCAGACGAGAACCCAGAAGGGCGACAGCAAGTTGCCTTCTTGCCTGCAGGGAAGGGTAGTTCCTAATTTTCCTAAGAACGTTGATTATACCCCAACAGGTAGATACCGTCCTGTTGACCTGTTGACACATATCAAGAATAGGGTCAATCATCACCCCGAGATTTTTAGCCGAGGAGGTAGGTTTAGGGCAGGAACCCAACGAGTCAGGCCACCACTCCTTGGACCAAATGTCATCCCTTCCGCCGAACACCATCACCTCGGTCTTCTCCCCATTCAATTTCAGTGAGTTGTAAATCATCCACTGGCCGACAGCCTCCATGCAAGATCTAAATCTGGAGGCTGTCAGCTCAGTTGACTGGGAGAGAGACACGAGGATCTGGGTGTCATCCGCGTAGGAAACTACCTCCATCCCAAAAGATCTAATAAGTCTGGCAAGGGGGGTCACATAGATGTTAAAAAGGGTGGGACTAAGCGCCGACCCTTGAGGGACCCCACAATGCACAGACAGGGATGGAGATAGAAATTTTCCCAGCATTACCCTCTGCTCCCTATGATAGAGAAAGGAGGAGAGCAACCCCAGGGCTGCCCCCCGGACCCCAATCTCACCCAGTCGGGATGTTAAGACACGGGGAGATAGGGTATCGAAGGCAGCCGTGAGGTCCAGAAGGATCAGGAGGGATGTCCGACCCTCATCCACACTCATACGGATGGAATCGAGCACCAGGGTGAGGGCAGACTCGGTGCTATGTTCCCTCCTGAAACCATGCTGGGAAGGGTCCAGGCAGCCCGTATTTTCCACAAAGGCAGCCAGATGCCCATTTAGATGGGACTCAAGCATCTTTGCAGGGGCCGGAAGCAGTGAGATGGGGCGAAAGTTTTTTAATACCCCGGGATCTAGGGAGGGTTTCTTAAGAAGAGGTTTTACCACAGCATTTTTCCACTGCTGTGGAAATACACCCTCCCTCAATGCCCCATTCATGATCTCAAGTAGAGGGGGTAAAAGAGATCCTCTACACTGCTTCATGATCTTAAGAGGGCAAGCATCTAGCGGAGACCCTGACTTCGTTTTCTCAAGCAGCATATCAAGATCTTGTAGGGAGAGCGGAGGAAAAGATTCCAGATAGCCGGCCGAGGGAAGCTCCGCCGAGGAGACATCCGGGACCACAGTAGCCGGTGACTCAGCCGTTGAAAGCCTCTGTGACTCCAAGGAAGTATAGATGTCCGATATTTTGGACTGAAAGAAGAGAGCTATGTCATTGCAGAGCTCCTGAGATGGAATAACAGGATCGGGGACCTGAAGAGATGTAAGAGTCCACGATCCTGAAGAGCTCTTTGGGAGATGAAAGGGAGGAAGTCAGAGCCACAAAGTAGTCTTGTTTGGTCCCAATGACTTCCAGCTTATATCTCTTAAGCAGGGTTTTATGAGCTTCCCTGTCTTTGAGATCCCAACTAGCATGCCATCGACGCTCCTGTCTCCTTACTTCCTGTCTAAGGAGTCTGAGTTGTTCAGAGAACCAAGGGGCTGATGGTCTTTTCCTGGCTGAATAGCAGGACCGAGCTGGCGCCAGTTCGTCCAAGGCCTCTGTAAGGATGTTATCATAATACGGCACCGCCGAAGAGGGATCCATCTCCCAAATAGAAGACAAGCTAGGAATCCACGGGTCAAAGGAGTGTTCCCCGATGTTTTTAAGATTCCTACGTACTTCAAAAGTACTCGGAGCTTTCCTGAGAGTATCCTGGCTAGGGAAGGCCACGTTGAAAGGAACGGCCAGATGGTCTGACCAGGAAAGGGAGAAGGGATCCGTTACTGACAGTCTCTGATCGTTAGAGAAAATCCCGTCGAGCGTATGACCAGCTCGGTGGGTGGGTCCTTTCACCAGTTGGGTGAGTCCACATGCTGTCAGTGCTTCCAGCAACGCGGAGGTGTCATGGGACTCCACTAGCTCTAAGTGAAAATTAAAATCACCCAGAATCGTTAGATTCTCACGGCCAAAGTAGGGCTCCAGGAACTGAAGCAGTTTTAAACTAAAATCTGCTCTAGGACCGGGCGGACGATAGACCAGAATCCCGTTAAATTGAGAGATATAGGAGTCATGTAATGAAAAATACAACACCTGGATAGCATCCTTGGGGTCAGATAAAGGCATAGTATGACATTGAAAGCTGTCTCTATGCAGGATAGCTAATCCCCCACCGACCCGGCCTATTCTGTCCTGCCGAGGCAAGCAATATCCATCTGGGACTGCTTCGATGAGGTCTGGACCAGATGAGTCCTTGGCCCACGTTTCCGTAATAAAAACCCATGTCGGGTTCTTCTCCAAAACAAGCTCCTTAAAAACAATGTTGTTTTTAATGAGTGAGCGCGCATTAAGGAGCAGGCAATTTACGCTCAGTTCACTGGGAGGTACTAGCGAGCGAGGTTCCCGAGGGGGGACGGGACGGGCAGAGTTCACGCCGGCAGGGTCTATCTGTAAGCACCCACATCCCTTGAACGCGGGGAGGTCTTCAGGAGTGACTCTATGGAAGCATGGTGCAATGATAGGTCGAAGGCGTAAGATATCCTGTAAAGAATATTTCAATACGCCGTGCCCCACTATATCCGACCTATAGGTCCAGCCGTCCAGCCCGTCCTCAGCGCGGACGGGCGCAGACGGGCTGGACTCCGGCGTGACTCCGGCGTGACTCCGGCGTGACTCCGGCGTGACTCCGGCGTGACTCCGGCGTGACTCCGGCGTGACTCCGGCGTGGCTGCGGCGGACACGCTGCGCGCACACGCTGCGCGCCATAGATACTGATAGATATAGGGCTCTTAGCCAGTCCACCTGACTGCTAGAGCGCAGGTCGCTGCAAACTAACCTTGTCCCTATCCAAGATGGCGCCCACCGATGACTCGGCGCAAAGGTCCGGCCCGCTAAACAGCGGTGAGGGGAACAGTTTAAATGCAGCAGTGCGGTGAGGAGAATTAAAAACAGGGAATAACTGTATGACAAATGAAATTACACAAATACAAAACGGGTCAAGTTAAAAATACAAGTAGCGCGAGTACAAGCGCTGAAAAGCGCGACCAGCAAGAGGGAGAGCTCCTGACTGTGTCCCTTAAATAGTATGAGCCCACGAACTGTCTCTAGCCAGTCCACCTGACTGCTAGAGCGCAGGTCGCTGCAAACTAACCTTGACCCTATCCAAGATGGCGCCCACCGATGACTCGGCGCAAAGGTCCGGCCCGCTAAACAGCGGTGAGGGGAACAGTTTCAATGCAGCAGTGCGGTGAGGAGAATTAAAAACAGGGAATAACTGTATGACAAATGAAATTACACAAATACAAAACGGGTCAAGTTAAAAATACAAGTAGCGCGAGTACAAGCGCTGAAAAGCGCGACCAGCAAGAGGGAAAGCTCCTGACTGTGTCCCTTAAATAGTATGAGCCCAAGAACTGTCTCTAGCCAGTCCACCTGACTGCTAGAGCGCAGGTCGCTGCAAACTAACCTTGTCCCTATCCAAGATGGCGCCCACCGATGACTCGGCGCAAAGGTCCGGCCCGCTAAACAGCGGTGAGGGGAACAGTTTAAATGCAGCAGTGCGGTGAGGAGAATTAAAAACAGGGAATAACTGTATGACAAATGAAATTACACAAATACAAAACGGGTCAAGTTAAAAATACAAGTAGCGCGAGTACAAGCGCTGAAAAGCGCGACCCTTCATCTCTGCTCCTTGTGACGTGGCATCAGAGACACCAGCAGCCGGCGCTGATGAGCCGGCCTCTTCTGTGAATAACTGCAGCCTTGAAGACGCATGGGGGCAACACAGGGAGAGAACAAAAGAGGGTCCCTGCTTTCATATGCGTTTTGATCCCGGCTGCCGCCCCTGCGGTCTCCCCTGTCAGCCGCGCTTCTCTTGCTGCTCCGACTTGTGTCATGGAAGACAGCACAGTCCCAGCCCCTAATTAAAGCTGGCATCGTCCCTGCATAGTCCTCACTTCCAGAAATGTGATTTCTTTTTATTTTATTCATTTACGTACTTATAATGCACGTCACTGCAATCTGGTCTTTTAGTATTACTTATCTTATATTATTTACATGAGCGGCAAGGCAATTCTTGCAAAAATGTCCTACCACCAGTCATCAAAGGTACCCAGTTTAATAGACAGATCGGCTGCGTAACATAAATCAGAGAGGGTGTTTGCGACATTGTGCAATAATGCTGTTTTATGCTTGATACGCTGCAAAAAAAAGAGATGGAAACTTTAAGGTACATGTAATGTTTCTAGGCAGCAGCTGTGAAACACACGATCTCTTGCAGGTGCAAGAGATTGGAACGCCAATGGAGACTAAAATACAGTGATGCGGATAAGGCGTGCTATAGAAAGGCCTTGAATATGCTACACAAATCTATAAAAAAAGGCTAGAAGAGAATTCATTGCGTCCAGCACTCAGAAAGCGGACCACTCGGGCAAAGAAGTTTTTAAGATAGTTGTTGGATCCGGCCCTTTGGGCAGGTTCACCCCGACACTCTTTGCTTTTTCCTAGCCTGTTCCTGGAACCTGGGTTGGTGATTTTAGGATTCTGCGCACTTTTTCACTGTGGTACAGTGTAAAGTGCGTGTGCTCTCTGTGTATGTGTGGTGAGTGACCTGCCCTCCCATAGGAATGAATGGGGAATATGTATGCCCATGGTAGTTCCTGATGTGTGGGGAGTGCAGGGTCGAGTTTGATATGTGTGAACTCGTGAGAATGAATGCTGCGTAATGGTGTATGCGGCATGGTTGTGTCTAGTCTAGAAGCGCCACTTTTAGAAGTTGGCATATTTGTGTAGTGAGTCTGCTGGCACGTGAATGGCTGGTGAGCCTGGCCCAGGAGTGCCTGGGCCTGCTTGTGGATTGACTGTCTGGTCTGAGGGTGACAGGGGCTGCAGAGCCCCCGGAGGGAGGGGGTCAGAGTCAGCCCGTGGATGAAAGGCCACATCTGCTGCCAGGGAGGCGGGAGGAGATAGCGCCTGATAGTGCAGGGCTGTGCCTGCCTGACCACCATGCTGGCTCCCCCTCCTGCCGGTCAACTGTCACCTCTGACCCTGATGCTGACAGGAGAGGGAAACCAGAAACACCCAGCACTCCAGCAACCCCCAGAACTGGTTTAGACCAGGCTCAGGGCCCACTTGCACAAAGACTTCAAAGGACTTCAAAGACTTTTCTGTGTATAAGAAGGGGCTGTGTCCCCTTCCAAAATGTTCTTGTTTCTAACTTGAATCTGCCAGGGGCGTGCTCTGCCCAGCCCCTGGACTCCTGATGGACTTTCCTGGACTCCTGGGGGGACCCCTCTGCCCTGCCTGGGCTGATGGGGGGACTTGGCTTTGCCCCCCCTGGGAAGCTCTGGGACCTTTGCAGCATGGAGAAGCTGCACTTCCCTGCAGAGAGTGCTTTATTTTGACTTGAACCCTCTTTGCTGCCTGCTGGCGCTTGGGAGCACTTGATTCGTATTTCTAGCGCCTGGAAGCGCTGTGGGTCTCCCTGAGCTCCTGGGAGCGCTCTGTCTGGTTGCTAGCGCTGGGAGCGCCGTGGATTGGCCGTGGGCGCTTAAGAGCGCTTTGTTTTGAAGAGGCCGGTGCCCACCCGGCATGACCAGCGCAACCGAGGACTTCCCGAGCGTTGGGAGCGCTTTATCTTTAAGGCCGGTGCCCACCCGGCATGGAAATCACCGCCGCTGCCGTGGATGAAGCCATGAAGGGGCCGCGACCTGATTGGCCGTCCCTCGGCAGGGGCCGCGCTCTGATTGGCCATTGCTGGAGGCCTGTCCCCGAGAGCCGTGCCCCGATTGGCCGATTCGCCCCGCAGAAGCTGCCACGTCATAGGGCCTTGTCCCGGGAGCCGCACTGTCATTGGCTGGCTCCCGAGTGCATGAGGAGGCTCGTCGTGGGAGCCGGCATTCCATTGATGGACGGGAGCTGTGCCGCGTGAAGGAAGCCCGGGCCGAGGGAAGAAGTACGGCGGGAGATGGTGCGGGGCTCCCGTGAGGCTGGGAGAGCCCCGCACTGCCACCGGAAGGAAGCCGCCTGCCGTGTCTGCCCCGGGGCTCCTGAGTGAAGGGGGAGTCCCGGGGAGAGAGAGAAGTTCGACCGCCCCAGCCGCGAGGCCTCCGTGCTGCAGGGAGAGCCCCGCCTTCACCCTCGAGGGAAGCGCTGCTGCCGGGCGAGGTGAAGGAGACGCGCTGCCCCCACGTCCAGGAAGCCGGTGAGAGGAAGCCGGCTGGGAGGGGAAGTGCGAGGTCGCATACCTCGCTGGTGCAGTGTGCTGAGCCGCCCCGCTCTGCAGAGGGCTGCTATTCTGCTACGGTTGGTGTCTCGGGCGGCCCCCTTTGGCTGTTATCCTCCCCCCCGTGATTTGGAGGCACCGTGTAAGAGCCCCGAGTGTCTCAGAAGCGCCGCATTTGTAGGGGGAACCTAGATAGGCTCCGGGGACAATTTTAGTTAGAGGGGGCGCTGGGGCACAATGCCGGTGCCCGCCCCCTCCAGCCTGCAAGTGTATGTTTAGGGCCCAAAGAGGCTCAAAGGCCCATTGATCTCGAGCCCAGAGAGGCTCAAGGGGGCATCGTTGTTTTAAGGGCCTGTGTGGCTCCAACGTTGGGCACGTGTCATGCCAGAGCCTGTGGGGCTCCAACGTGGACATAGGTGTTTGTAGAGCCTGTGTGGCTCCAGCGTGGCGCAGTTTGTGCCTAAGGGTCAGTGAGGACCCTGTCGCAGTTTGGACTCCCAGCTGCCCAGCAATTAGTGGGCAGCTGCACCGTTTAGGTCTGGGATGTTCCCAGGTGCCCAGCAAGTAGTGGGCACCTGCACCATTTAGGCCCCTGATATTGAGACTCAGGGCGTTCTAGCCCCAACAAGGCCAGTGGCCTAGGGACTGCCACAGATGGTGGCTTATGTGAGTTTTTGCGCAATTGTATGGTTATTGCACCTCTGAATGTGTTCTCTTGCATCATGTGTTATTCCTGCACCTCTGAATGTTTTTAGACATCATGTGACTCTTGCGCTACTGTATTATTCTGGTACCTCTGAATGTATTTTTATTACATCATGTGCTTTATTCTTAACACCGCTGAATGTGTAGGTTTATACATTATGTGCGTCTCTTTACTACTCCTCTGAATGCGGTTTATACATCATGGGTAATGTGTTCTTTCTTAGACCCCTAAATGCTGTGTGATACTTAGGTGGTTGTTCTTTTTAGTACAGGTGGTCCTAGTGAGGTCCTAGTCCCCTGTGTGACATTCTTCTAAGGTGGTTAGGGTTGCGTAGGAGGTACTTACCTGTTCCCAGTAGTTACTGGATGTGATCTATAACTGTTAATTTGTGTTACAGTGATTCTATATACTTTTATTCTAAGTTCTATAAGTACTATTTCTATTTCTAAAAGTGCTGATTATGACAGTGGCCCAGGTGGCCCTGTCCTGTGTAAATAATCCCATGTGAATATTGCCCGTGCCAGTGGGCACAATGTATATGTGTGATCCTATCTGATATGTTTTGACAATACAAAAGTTATTTTTAATATAACCTTGTGTTGAGTTCCTTTTGTGGTGTTCCTAGTATGTTGTTGCTGTTGTGTGCTGGCGCAAATGCTTTACACATTGCCTCCGAGTTAAGCCTTGCTGCTCATGCCAAGCTACCTAGAGGGTGAGCAGGGGTTATCTTGGCGTGTGACTTCCTTGCCCTGACTAGAATGGTGGTTTCTGCCTGGCTTTGGCGTCAGCCTTAGCGTACCAGAAATAGCCAGTTCTAACAGTAGTCCAATCCTTTTTTAAGCCAAGAGCCATTGAGACGAAGGTGTCTTCAACCCCAGCTATATGTGAAGACATTTCCAACTTTTTTGACAATAAAATTCAAAAGGTATACGACACCTTCTCTGCCCCGACTGCGACAGAGAGGTCAGATTCTACTCTAGCCAGTGTACCCCCTCCATCGTTCTCATCTTTTTCTCCAATTTCGCAACAGGAGGCGCTTGCACAGATTGGAAAATGTAAATCAGGGGCCTCTGATGATCCCTGCCCCGCCAAACTCTGGAAAATGATATCGCAATCCCTAGTCACCACACTTACCCATGTCTGGAATTCATCCCTTACAACCAGAATTTTCCCCGACTGCTGGAAGTATGCTACGCTGCTTCCCTTGACAAAATAACCCTCCGTAGCATCGGGGGATTTCAGCAATCTTAGGCCAATTTCACTACTTCCTGCGCCAGGGAAAATGCTGGAGAAACTGATCCAAAGCCAACTGAACAATTTCATTGAAGGAAATAATGTACTACATGAAACTCAGTCTGGCTTTCGGTCAGGTTTCCGCACCGAGAGGGCCCTCATAGAGGTAGCTGAGTCAGTCAGATGGTCACTAGATTCAGGAGCATCAGCAATGCTGGTGCTCCTGGATCTATCTGCAGCTTTCGACATGGTCGATCATGCTAGACTGATCGAGAGACTGGAATGTATCGGCCTGGGTGGGAAGGCACTGGCCTGGCTCCAATCCTACCCGAGTGCCCGTTCTCAGAAAGTCGCCCTTCGCCCTTTTTCATCCTCACCCAAACCTATATGGTGTGGTGTTCCCCAGGGGTCAGCCCTGAGCCACTTGCTTTTTAATGTGTATCTGGCCCCTCTCTTCACCTTAATCGCCAACTGGGGCGTCAAAGCAATCTCATACGCCGACGATACCCAGTTGGTGCTCCCTTACCAAGATCAGACGAAGAAGGCCTTTAGCAACTTTAAGGGATGTCTTTGTGATGTTGCCACCTGGATGAACACGAACAAGTTAAAATTAAATGCAGGGAAAACGGAGGTGATTTTTTTGGAAAGGCCCTACGCCCTCACCAGATCTTTGGTGGCCTACTGAAATGGGGCCTCCTCCTTCTCCCAGTACGAGTGCTAAAAACCTTGGGGTGAGGTGGGATGACGAACTCTCCTTCTCCGCCCACATTCAACAGGTAACGGCTGGTTGCCTAAATAAACTAAGAAATTTACGCAAATTCCTGGACCTACTGCCCGAAGACTGCCGCAAATTCGTTGTCCATGCCACAGTAACATCTAGGCTGGACTATGCCAATGGCCTTTACTTGGGCTTACCGAAATATGCGATCCAGCAATTACAACTGGTGCAAAATGCGGCGGCAAGGTTGATCAAACACATACCCTTCAAACAACATATCTCGCCACACCTACGAGCGCTGCACTGGTTACCAGTGGCAAGCAGAATTGAGTTTAAGGCTCTGACACTTGCCTACCGTGCTTTGCAGGGCGAGTGCTCACACTACCTCAAACTAAGACTCCCCCACTACCAACAGGCATGCCCCCTGCGCTCATGTGCGCATAATCAGCTCCTGGTCCCACGCGTCTCAAGAGCTCGGCTTGGAGGGAGAACGTTTTCAGCCGCAACAGCCAGATTGTGGAATGCCCTACCACTTGAGCTTCGCAATGCGAGCTCAGAATTGTGTTTCAGGAAACAGCTAAAAACGTGGCTTTTTAATCACTAACTTTTTCTTTCACCTGATACACTGTCCCTCCCCCTTGCTCACTAAGCGCCAGGACATCTCAGTGAGAGGTAGCTGTCGCGCTATATAAACTTCAGTATTATTATTATTATTATTATTATTATTATTATAAACTCGTGCCCTGAAGAAAACAGCAAACAATTACACATTCCTACTCAGGAAAGATTTTGGGAAGAGAAAGGCCTAGACCATACACTGGGAGCCACGGTAGGGTTGGATGAGTCTGGCGGTGGGGGGAGAGGTGCACTTTACAGGCTGCATCTTTTGCAAATTTCTGCGAGTTTCCACCAGTGAACGCCATTGGCTGGCCGTGGGCTCAGTCCATGTACAGAGTTTACCTTGCGGGAGCGAGCGCGATAATTGCAAACAGATGGCGCCGTTGTTCACTCCTGCAAGGTAAACGCCACACATGCACAAGGGCTCATTGGGAACAGTGCAGTACATGCACAAGTTTTCCAAAAAAGAAGTCCTGCGTGATTCCAAGAGGTCATCTCCTAAGCAGATTAAATTGTATCTACTAGACCAAATACCGCCATATTGTACGGTAAGTGAATGCAGAGTAAATCATAGTAAATCTAGAATTTGTCTAGGTGATACAGTAATAGTTACTATATTGGATGCAATATTTTTGTAGGTAGATATTTTGAGCAAAATATAGTAAGATACAATAGCTAAACTCAACAAAAATGTATCTCTCAAATGAAGCCTTTCTGCTTAATCTTCCCAAAACTCAGATGGAGCAGCATGAGATTAGAAGGCTCAGTACGAGGTATGTTTTATGCACTGATCCTTTTGCTCGACACTGCGCATGGTAATAGTGGCTAGGGGTGTATGAAATTATAATTTTGCCAGTGAATATGCAAGGTTTGTTACAGTGACAAAACGTTCAACTGTAAGAGTAAATGAATGCAACAAGAGTTTTAGAGGAGATTTTTTCTGCTTTTTTGTGCAAATATTTTCCGTTGAAAGTGTTTTTGTAGGAACTGTATCCAATAAATCCAGCAACTGCAGATTATTTTCTTCTTGCAACTGTGTCCCACAAAACCAGCCACTGTAGATTAATTTCTCCCAAGTATATAGAACTTCATGAAGGTTGTGGAGAAAACCCTTTGCATCTTTACACCCCTGATAGCAACACCTTTAATTTATGCCTCTGCAATGAAGAAGTTACTTAACTTTTATAGCAGTCTTTCTAGTGGATATGCTATCTAATATCTAACCACAGACCCCTCACCTGTAGACTATTCTTCTGGCACCGGACTGAATCTTTAAACGTTAACAGCAGTGCTCACACAGACCGCTAGGTGGCAACATGCAGTTCTGTGTTGACTTTGTTTTGCCCTAGAAGTGACAGAGCAGAGTTGCATATAAGCTCCACCTCTGCAAGGCTATTTAAGTTCCTTGCTTGACTCTTTCTGCGCCCTCGGACACAAAGCATAAAACAACTTGGAAGATTCAGTCTGCAGATGTCTTATTTGGGACCTTTTTAGATGGTAAAAAGAGGCCATACCATAGAATGGGGAGAAGGGAGGAAGTGAGGAATCTATGGTAAGAATATACACATAAAGAGCCTTACTGGGGTTATGTAACTTTTTCTTCTAATGGAGAATTCTAACCGCAGATTCCTCACGTATGAAATAGATACCAAAACTACCTCACCAAGGTACATGGTCTGTGGAGTGGCTCAAACCAAAAAGTCCAGCAGGACGGAATGGCCGAACATCCCGTCATACCTTGCGGTCAAGGCAGTAGTGCCTTGTCAATGCATGCACTGATGCCCACTTTGCAGCACTGCAGATGTCCAGAACAGGCACTCTGCGTGACAACATAGTGGTAACAGGCTTAACTATGGTGGAATTAAACCTCAGTTCTTCGGGGGGCTGCATCTGGACCAGTGGTGCATAGTAGGTCGTGATACATAAGTATCCACCGTTACAAAGTCCTTTTCTGCATGACATTACCTTTTTGTGTCCCCGAGAGCTCCCCAAAGAGGTGATAGTCTACCTGATGTTCCTTGGTACATTCAATGTAGAAACTGAAGTCTCTTTTGGGGCCAAATGGCTAAATCACTACTCTTTCTCGGAGTGAGGCAGAGCAATGAATGTTGGGAGAGTGACGAATCGACCAATCTGAAAAGGAGTCACAACCTTTGGAAAATAGGCTGGGCTGGTCCTTAACCCAAGCTTGTCTGGGAAAAAGATACTAGGGTGGCTGCACAGAGAGAGCCTGTAGTTCACTCACACAATGAGCTGAAGTGATCGTAATGAAAAAGACCATTTTGACAATCAGAGGGCACAGTGAGCAGCAAAGACCGAATTAAGATCCCATTGTGGCATAAAAATGGTTTGGGAGGTAAAGATTCAAACCTTCAATAAAACGTATCCCAACAGGTGATTTAAACAAGGACAGTTGGCCCGTTAAAAGTAAAGAGGCTGAATTGGCAGACAGATAGACTTTAATATTGCCCACTGCTTGGCCTTGCTGTGCCTTAGAGAAAACAAATAGTTAAATATACAACAGTATAGCTTGTAAAGGCTCTGTACTGCAGACTCCACAGTGGGCCATACATTTGTTCCAGCATAGACCGACTTTGTAGAACAATGCCTTGACGACAGGATTTCATCACAACTTCAAGTTGCAGATCAATTGCAGTTAACTGCTCCTGTTGTTCAATCTCCACGCATAGAGATGTAGATTGAGCAGGTGCAGGAACAGAACCATGCCCAGCTGCTGCAACAGAAGATTCTACTGCAGCAGTACCCAGATCAGAGTGCAAACGCTCAAGCCTAGACATTCTGGTTACCAAACTGTCCTAGCTATATCCGGAGCCACTGGGATGACTTAGACCTGGTCATTCCTAATCCTCTTCAGAGCTCGGGGCAGGAGAGGTAATGGCAAAAAGGCATACAGGAGGCACGTGCTCCAATCTAGCCTAAATGAGTCTTCAAGAGAGTGTGTTCTTTGAGAACTTTAATGCGATGAAGTTAAAACACTGCATGTTTGACAGTAGCGGAAAGATTCAGCTAGGGCTCTCCCCACTGTCGAAACACATCTTGTGCTAGCTCGGGATGCAACCGCCATTCACTATCCGCTAGGTGTTGCCAGGACCCAGGATCCCACTCCACCCTGCTTGTTGCAATACCACATGGGGGTAGCATTGTCTGCGAGAACCTGCACCAGACATACCTTGATGGAAGGCAGAAATGCCTTTAACACCAAGCAGATAGCCTATAGCTTCAACAGATTTATGTGGAGCCGGCTTTCTGCCAGTGATCGCCCCAACCAAGTAGTGACACATCTGCCGCCACCATCAGCTCTTGGCGAGGAAGGAAGAGGGGTTTGCTGCTGGTCAGGCTGCAGTCAAGCAGCCACCACCACAGATCTTGTCTGGTCCCCTCCAAAACCAGGATGTAATTAAGCAGGTTTCCTTGGTGCTGGGCCCATTGAGGCTTAACAGGCCACTGTGTAGCCCGCAGATCCAACCTGGAAAATAGGACAAGAAGGATGCACGAGGCCAACAAGCCTCAAAGCCACTCTGACATAGATCCAGAATTGGGGCTAAAACATCAGGATCATAGCAAAAATGTCCTAGACTCGTTGAGCAGGTGGGAAGGCTCAAACTGCACCGTATTCAGACTGGCTCAGACTAATGGAAGCCTCTGAGAAGGAGTAAGGTGTGACTTAGGCACGTTGATCAAGAACCCCGGAGATGTCAAGAGAGTGTCCTTCCAGAGAAAGGCATTCAGAAGGCAAAGATCTAAATAAGGACAAAGGCCCCTGTCCTTCTTTGGCAGAGGAAGTAACAGTGGGACCAACCTGTCCTCATGTCCAGGTCAGGAACCCTATAGATGTCCCATTTGGCCAACAAGGCCTGCCCCTTTTGCTGCAAGATGGAGAGGTGCTCCTTTAAAAGCCACTCTGTTGTGGAAGTTTAGCTGTATCGGAAAAGAATGCAAGAGCATAGCTGTGTTGCAAGATCTGGAGGAACAATTTATCAGATGCAATGGTCTGAAAGAAAATGTCTAATCCTGCCTCCCACAGGGGGGGCTGTGTTCCGCTAAGGAGAAGATAAAGGGGCTTGGAGGCTGAAGTGTTTGCCTGCTCCCCACCCTCAGCCCTGCGGTGGAACTTGGAGGTGCCTATGCATCAGGCCCCTGGAATAGTCAGAAAAGCGTCAGAACTACTAAGAAAACAGTTGTGCAGGGTTAGGTAGGTCTCTATTTATAGACGGTTCCATTTCTTTAAAGCACTCTATGGAAATGTAGGAGAGTGGGGTCTGCAATCCTATGGTCACCCCAGATTTTTGTTTTTTGCTTCACTGGTTTACGACTTTCCCTGGCTGTGGGCCTGCTAATCAGACCCACAGCCTAGCTGTTCTCTCTCTAAATTGACAACCATGTACCTTAGGTGCATTTACCAATTGGTACTGGGCCACCTTATCAGTCCCTGTACAGTATACCTTAGGTATCCAGGGCATAGGTGTACCCAGGGCCTACCAGGGGCTGAAGCATGTATTATGCCACCCCTGGCTGGTCATCTAAACAGACACAACTGGCTGCACGACAGCTGGGGCAAGGTGGTGTAATCACCCTTTGCTTTAGATATAGTTACCTATATCTAAACTTAAAATGGACACATATATTCCTATCAGTCACTCCTATGGCAGGCCTTAACAATCCTGAAGGCAGAGTGATTGGAATTATGTGAGATGGTGCTCTGGCATGAGCTGAGCCCGTTTGCAGCTTGCGGAACCAAGTCCTAATAGCTGTTCCATGATAACGCTATACCATATACTCTTAAGTGCATTATAATCCTCGCGGTTAAATGCCAACTTTGGTATAACATTATCAAAACATGTCGAGTAAGGTGTCATACGAATTGGAATACTAACCCCTCGCCAATTCTGGCGACGGGGGTAGCATTCCACCCTTCTAGAGGGACACGACATGTATGTAACTGAGAACCCCGGTTAAAGTTAACTCGAACCTTGGCATCACAAAATGGATGCTGCCACCACAGACACAAGTCTGACCTCCTGCTGCTGGGAGTCCTTCCAGCGAGGGAGGCTTGGACAAAGGTTTTCCTGCCTTGGGAGGTGCTAGCACCACCCCAGACAGGATTTTGTGTATTGGGTAGGATAGCCCTGTAAGGAATGAGACATGCCCGGGGCACACAAGGTGTCCTGTGCATACACCAGTTCAAACCAGTTGCTTGGGCATCCCTGCCCCAGCTCTGGTGGGAAACCGGACAAAGGATAGGGGGTGTAGCCACCCCCCTTCCTGGTCCCACCCAGGGGAGGGACCTAGTCAGTAGTGCAGCCCCCTTTAGCAGGATAAAGGTAGGAGCTGGTCCCATTCCAAGTTGGATTAATCCTGAACTACTCTACAAGAAGAAACTCTGGACTTCGACGTTCTGCTCCACAGAAGACTGAAGAAATCTCCCTTGTGGGCAAGGAGTGTCCACCCTGCACAAGCAGGCACCATCAAGCGTCCAGCGGCTTCCCTTTGTCATCTTCCCTCGAGGATCCAGACTTCAGAGCCCGACGAGACCCGGATTCCCAGACCTCTCCGACCTCAACCCACATCTGCAGCAAAGCTGAAACCCGTGGGTGCGACGAGACACGTGGGACCGGCCATCTTGGCCTCAGTCCTTAGCCTTAGCGCTACACTTGCAGCAGCGCTCTCATTCTCAGCTCGTGATTTTAAACCTCCTGTTTTTTCATTTAAGTTGTAATTTTGTTTGGGCACTTTTCCCCCTGATTTTAAAGTTTGGCCACGCATACCCCCATTGTTGTCACCTTACCTGCATTCTAATTGGAAAAGTCACCGCATTTGGCGGGTCCTCGGCCTTGTCTCATCTGGCGGTCATATTAGGTGAGGGGCACAGATCGCGCGCTCTAGTCTGCTTTCTGTTTTTCGAGGCGAGCATAAAAACAGCCATGTCGACGCGCAGCGGGGACGCCAGATTGACGCCGGAGTTACGCCAGAGTTCAGCCCGTCTGCGCCCGTCCGCGCTGAGGACGGGCTGCGGGCCGGGCTGGACTCTGCTCCTACTCCTTCCTCTCTTGACGGGATAACCAGGCTATATTCAAGGTCAGAAATTCTTTCACTTAGACCTGCATTCCAGCCCTGTTTACATCGCTATTCGCCTGAGGGGGTCCTGCATTATTATAGCTGTAGGACCTGTACGACCTCTTTTGATTTCTCCTGCAATGGCTCTGTAACATCTCTTCTCCCGCCTAAACAACCTGATGCGCCCCTGAGGTCTGGCTTTTTGATTAACGCTCGCTCGCTCATTAAGCACAACGTCGCCTTTCACGATTTTGTAGATGAGCGACAGCCGGATTGGGTGTTCATTACGGAGACCTGGGCCTCGGATACCTCAGGACATGACCTGATTATGGCCATCCCTGATGGCTACTCTCTCTATAGGCAGGATAGATCCCAGCGCAGAGGAGGAGGCATTGCCATTCTTCTTAAATCCTCCCTCCCTTGCCTTATTAAATCTATATCGATGCCTTCAGATCGGTTTGAAGAAAATAAGGAGTTAGGTCCCGGGACACAGGGTCAGCTGGACCATAGAATAATTTATACAAAGAGAAATGCTGGCCCTGCGATTTTTGATAGCTATATTTTGAGCAACAAACCAAATCCTTGTTATGATTTGTATGGTCGAATTTATTTAAACCATTTACTTTTTCATATAAATCTCATTAAGTTAAAGCATTGATTGCATGAGAAAAACACTACGTACATACAATTTATACAAAAACATTTGACAAAGAATTTTAACAAAAATACATAAATACATATGACAAAATGACATCCAATCATTAAGTGTACATAAATATACAAATACGGTCATACGAGAAGCATCAGTCGTTATGTAGTATTAAGCAATGAAGCTATTTGCAGTAAGGAAAAGAAAACAAAATGAATTGTAACAAATACAAATTTTCAATTGTCTGATAAATAAACTTGAATTCTTTCTGCTATTGCCAATTCCTTTCTGCTATTGCCGACGCGTTTCGAACTCGCTCTGGCATTTGCCAAGTTCTCATAAGGGCTTTCTCGTATTATTCTTCTGAAAATTATGTACAAAGAAAATGAGTGAGATTTTGCAATCCTCATTTTCGTCCCCTATATACATTGCCCCCTACCAAGACTTTCTAGAAAACGTGTACCTTTATTTTCAAGTTGGCAGCGGGTTTTCAATTTTCAAGAGATCCTATTCAATCAATGTAGATTCGGTTCTAGAAAATTACAACGAACCAAATTACAATATAATAATGGTCAGGACAGCCTGCGCCTAGATGGCCAGAGGACAATCTTGGAAAATTACCTTCAAACCAGTAGTCTGCACTTCTGTTTGGTAAATATTTGAAACAGCCGTGCGTGGGACAAAAATCAGCTCCCACCCGCCAGCCGGCGGTGGACACGTCTTATTGCACCTACAAGGAGAGTTTAAAGTCACTCAACTATTCCAATCGGTTTTACAAACAGCGGTTTAGAACGAGTAGAACGGGTAACAGAACCGGGTGCCTACCTTATTGTTGGCGCTTGGGCTGTTTAAATGCAGTTCCCCTGTTTTTCTAACTTCTAGCCGGTTTCAGTTCGTTTTTATGTTCGTTTTTATGTTCTAAAATGACAAACACGGACAGTGTGAGCCCGCTCCTGTGTCATGCGCGGTATCACTAAGCGTTACCTATCTTTGTGCTTACCTAAATGTTGGTGATCTTGAAGAAACACACGCTCCCAAGTGCACTCCAAACCAATCCAGGGAGTCACTCGTTTGACTAAGTCGCCATCTTAAAAAGCAGACATGTGATCGTCAATGCGTGTCACATGACTGTCACATGACTGTCAGGGCTATCCGGGCTTTATGGGAGTTGGAGTCCCATTTTGCATTCTGATATTTTCCTAAGTAAAAGTCTACATAAAAGGTTCCACTTGAGCACTGTATTATATCAAAGCGGATTACAATCGTGAAATCTCAGACATCGAATTTAGTCCAGTTTGTAAACTATTGAAGCGCAGGATTAAATACGCTTCTTTCCTCAATAAGACATCGTCCACATCCTTAATACATTGGGCTCGAGTCACTGTGTACAAAACCGTCCACGTGAAATCTGTTTCAGTGTGTCCAGTGTCAACAAAATGTTGTACCATTGGAGCGGTTAGCACTTTTGTTTTTATTCGTGACCTATGCTGTGTTATTCGGGTATTAACCTGTTGGTTAGTCTTTCCTATATACAATTTTCCGCATCCGCAGACAATTGCATACACGACATTCCGTGTTTTGCAGTTTGAAAACCCTTGGTTCTTCCACCTGACATTTTTGTGTGTGAATTCACTTCCCTCGATTGTTGTGTCACAAGAGACACAGTTGCCGCATCTATGGTGTCCCTCGACCGGCTTGAATCCCCACATTGACAATAAGTCATGTTTAGGTTTTTCAATGGTGACGTCCGCACGCACCAGTTGCTGTCCAATGCTGCGGTTTTTTTTAAAAGCAAAAATCGGTTTGGGAAAGGGGCATTCTAAGCCCTCCAGCAGATGCCAATTTTTAAGTATGGTCTGTCGAATTTTATGGGTATGTGGACCAAATGTTGTTACACAAACCAATTTGTCCATTTCGGGTTTCACTTTACTTTGTAATAGACATTCTCTCGGGGTATAAATCTGGTGGGCACTCGACGTCACGTCCCTTTATACGCAAATCCCGCAAGGGGAGGCGTTAGAGGTGATGGAGATGTACCTTGACACAAGAGACCGACCTCATCGAGTGCCCACCAGATTTATTCTGCAATTGGCTGAACTAACCCTAAAAAAGAACTACTTTTGCTTTAATGGCGAGTTCTTTTTTCAAATCAAGGGGACAGCCATGGGATGTCCCTATGCGCCGGAGATGGCCATATTATTTATGGCACAGTATGAAGAGAAATTTGTGGCAAATAACAACCCCTACAAGAAATGTATAAAACAATGGCTAAGATACATTGATGACGTGTGGCTCCTGTGGCAGGGGAGCCACACCGAATTGATGGAATTTCATCAATGGCTAAACAACAAACACGGCGACATTAAATTCTCTATGGAACAAAGCAATTTGAAAATGACATTCCTTGATGTGGAAGTTAGCTGCATTGACGGTCGTTTAAAGTCATCTCTTTTTAGAAAAAAGACGGACAAAAACACTATTCTCCACCATAGGAGTGCGCATCCACGCAATTTAAAAACAAATTTACCCTACGGGCAGCTACTCCGCATCAGAAGGAACTGCTCTGATGTCACAGACTATGACTTACACGGAGGAAGATTTTGTGAGGATATGAAAAGCAGGGGCTACCCTAGGAAGCTGCTGAAACATGCTTTCAAACGAGCACGCTATACCCCGAGAGAATGTCTATTACAAAGTAAAGTGAAACCCGAAATGGACAAATTGGTTTGTGTAACAACATTTGGTCCACATACCCATAAAATTCGACAGATCATACTTAAAAATTGGCATCTGCTGGAGGGCTTAGAATGCCCCTTTCCCAAACCGATTTTTGCTTTTAAAAAAAACCGCAGCATTGGACAGCAACTGGTGCGTGCGGACGTCACCATTG
Organism: Lissotriton helveticus; assembly: GCF_964261635.1. Taxonomy (NCBI): domain Eukaryota; kingdom Metazoa; phylum Chordata; class Amphibia; order Caudata; family Salamandridae; genus Lissotriton; species Lissotriton helveticus. Next base: position 1,865,967,842 of record NC_136057.1, read on the forward strand.
AAAAACCTAAACATGACTTATTGTCAATGTGGGGATTCAAGCCGGTCGAGAACACCATAGATGCGGCAACTGTGTCTCTTGTGACACAACAATCGAGGGAAGTGAATTCACACACAAAAATGTCAGGTGGAAGAACCAAGGGTTTTCAAACTGCAAAACACGGAATGTCGTGTATGCAATTGTCTGCGGATGCGGAAAATTGTATATAGGAAAGACTAACCAACAGGTTAATACCCGAATAACACAGCATAGGTCACGAATAAAAACAAAAGTGCTAACCGCTCCAATGGTACAACATTTTGTTGACACTGGACACACTGAAACAGATTTCACGTGGACGGTTTTGTACACAGTGACTCGAGCCCAATGTATTAAGGATGTGGACGATGTCTTATTGAGGAAAGAAGCGTATTTAATCCTGCGCTTCAATAGTTTACAAACTGGACTAAATTCGATGTCTGAGATTTCACGATTGTAATCCGCTTTGATATAATACAGTGCTCAAGTGGAACCTTTTATGTAGACTTTTACTTAGGAAAATATCAGAATGCAAAATGGGACTCCAACTCCCATAAAGCCCGGATAGCCCTGACAGTCATGTGACAGTCATGTGACACGCATTGACGATCACATGTCTGCTTTTTAAGATGGCGATTTAGTCAAACGAGTGACTCCCTGGATTGGTTTGGAGTGCACTTGGGAGCGTGTGTTTCTTCAAGATCACCAACATTTAGGTAAGCACAAAGATAGGTAACGCTTAGTGATACCGCGCATGACACAGGAGCGGGCTCACACTGTCCGTGTTTGTCATTTTAGAACATAAAAACGAACATAAAAACGAACTGAAACCGGCTAGAAGTTAGAAAAACAGGGGAACTGCATTTAAACAGCCCAAGCGCCAACAATAAGGTAGGCACCCGGTTCTGTTACCCGTTCTACTCGTTCTAAACCGCTGTTTGTAAAACCGATTGGAATAGTTGAGTGACTTTAAACTCTCCTTGTAGGTGCAATAAGACGTGTCCACCGCCGGCTGGCGGGTGGGAGCTGATTTTTGTCCCACGCACGGCTGTTTCAAATATTTACCAAACAGAAGTGCAGACTACTGGTTTGAAGGTAATTTTCCAAGATTGTCCTCTGGCCATCTAGGCGCAGGCTGTCCTGACCATTATTATATTGTAATTTGGTTCGTTGTAATTTTCTAGAACCGAATCTACATTGATTGAATAGGATCTCTTGAAAATTGAAAACCCGCTGCCAACTTGAAAATAAAGGTACACGTTTTCTAGAAAGTCTTGGTAGGGGGCAATGTATATAGGGGACGAAAATGAGGATTGCAAAATCTCACTCATTTTCTTTGTACATAATTTTCAGAAGAATAATACGAGAAAGCCCTGATGAGAACTTGCCAAATGCCAGAGCGAGTTCGAAACGCGTCGGCAATAGCAGAAAGGAATTGGCAATAGCAGAAAGAATTCAAGTTTATTTATCAGACAATTGAAAATTTGTATTTGTTACAATTCATTTTGTTTTCTTTTCCTTACTGCAAATAGCTTCATTGCTTAATACTACATAACGACTGATGCTTCTCGTATGACCGTATTTGTATATTTATGTACACTTAATGATTGGATGTCATTTTGTCATATGTATTTATGTATTTTTGTTAAAATTCTTTGTCAAATGTTTTTGTATAAATTGTATGTACGTAGTGTTTTTCTCATGCAATCAATGCTTTAACTTAATGAGATTTATATGAAAAAGTAAATGGTTTAAATAAATTCGACCATACAAATCATAACAAGGATTTGGTTTGTTGCTCAAAATATAGCTATCAAAAATCGCAGGGCCAGCATTTCTCTTTGTATAAATTTTTCAGATCGGTTTGAAGCACTATACTTCTGTATCACCCTCTCTCCTTCGGTATCTTTTACTGGGATTCTGATATATAGGCCCCCCGGCCCTAGAGCCAGTTTCCCCTCAGAACTATTGACACTCTTGGAACCCTACTTTGGAAAAGCGGCTTTCACCATTTTAGGTGATTTTAATTTTCATTTGGATGAGGTCAATTCAAAGGACACAATATCGCTGGTCGATTCACTTGGCGCATGCGACCTCGCCCAGCTTGTGAATAGTCCCACCCATAAAGCTGGGCACATACTCGATGGAGTATTTTCTAACGATGCCAGGATCTCCACTGGCCTTCCGCTACCGCTGGTTTGGACTGACCACTGTGCCGTGCCACTTGAATTTTCCTCTCCTGCCTTAGGTATAATGAACTCGGGAACCTCTCCATTTATTCTTAGGAGAAATCTTAGGAAGATATCGGATGAGGCTCTTGTTCCGCTTGTCTCCACCCCCGAATCTTTATCATCTAAAGATGTAGCTGTGGCAGCTCAAGACTTGATGGATTCTATTTCTAGGGCAGTGGAACAACTTGCCCCTCCATCTCTGCGCTATGTAGCACGTCGAAAGCCTACGGCACCTTGGTTTTCCGATCAGTTGCGACTCCTGAGGCAGAGATGTAGGAGTAGTGAGAGAAATTGGAGGAAATCTTGGGACTCCAATGATCGTGAGGCTCACAAGTCCGCTCTGCGGGATTATAAACGGAGAGTGGTGACAGTAAAGCAGGAGTATTTCTCCGACCTCACCAGCTCCCTTTCTTCCTCCAGGGAGCTCTTTAAAATTGCTGACACCTTATGCTCCCTGCAACTCGCAGATCCCGTAGTCAGTTCGCAAGAACTCTGCGACAACATCTCCGACTTTTTTCACAATAAAATTCTTGACATACATGTCTCCTTGGAAGCTCATTGTCATGCTTTGGATCAAAGTGTACTGCCTGTCATTTCCAGTCTTGACTCTTTAGGTACTGTTCCCTCCTGTTTTCTTAGGGAATTTCCATCTTTATCCTTGGAAGGACTGAACCTGCTGCTTGACAGGACTAAATCTGCTTCCCCCCTGGACCCTCTACCTCTGAAAAAACTGAAAGAGTGTAGAAATAGCCTTCTCCCTCCCATGCTTGAGGTAATGAATAAGGCTATTACCCAGGGTTTCTTTCCTTCTGTGTGGAAGAAGGCTATTGTGAAACCTCTCCTTAAGAAGCCTTCCCTTGACCTGGCCTTGCTGAAAAACTTTAGGCCGATTTCTCTCCTCCCTGCCCCAGCCAAGATGCTTGAGGCGCATCTGAATTTCCATCTGTCCTCTTTCCTTGAATCATCTGAATACCTTGACAACACACAACACGGTTTTAGAAAGTACCATAGCACTGAGTCCGCTCTCACCTGTGTGGTCAATAACATCCGACTCAAGGTGGACTCGGGCCAAACCACGGTTTTGGTTTTGCTGGACCTCACGGCCGCATTCGACACCCTGTCCCCGGCCATTCTTACATCTCGGCTTAGGGAAGCTGGTGTCACGGGACCGGCCTTGAGTCTCCTCAACTCCTTTTTGTTGGAAAGGGAGCAGAGAGTGATGCTTGGGAACCACCTCTCCCCTGCTAAGTCATTGCAGTGTGGGGTGCCACAAGGGTCGGCTTTAAGTCCGACCCTGTTTAACATCTATGTGGCTCCCCTGGCAAGACTAGTAAGATCGCAGGGGATGGAGGTGGTGTCCTATGCAGATGACACACAGATTATGGTGTCACTGGCTCACTCTTCTGTCACATCTGCCGCCTGTTTCAGGGTATGCATGCAGTATGTGGCAGACTGGATGACTATAAATTCCCTGAAACTGAACGGCGAAAAGACGGAGGTGTTGATTTTTGGGAAGGACCAAGATGTTTGGTCAGATGAGTGGTGGCCACCTTCTCTTGGCATCTGCCCCACCCCCTCCCAATCTGCCAGAAACCTGGGCGTCATTTTCGACACCTCGCTTTCCCTTTCCCTTCAAGTCAACAGGACCGTGGCCACCTGCTGGGGTCTGATTAGGATACTCAACAAAATCCGTGGGTATCTTTCCCCCCAGGCACGTAAACAGGTTGCAGTTGCCTTGGTAGGATCGAGGTTAGACTATTGTAACTCTCTTTATATGGAAGCCAATAAAAGCCTTTTACATCGACTGCAGGTTGTGCAGAACGCTGCAGCTCGCTTTGTCTTGGCCCTTCCTAAAACCTCCTCCGCTACTGCAGCCAGGAAAGAACTCCACTGGCTACCTGTCCAGCACAGAATCTTCTTTAAAATTCTGTGTTTGGCCTTCAGAGCTGTGACAGAAGGCTCTTCCAGTGCTATTGGCTCTCTCCTTACGCGCTATGTTCCTACACGAGACCTTCGTTCCGCGGGACTCTGTCAACTTGTTGTTCCGCGTTTTAAACTAGCCAGATGGGGAGCCAGAGCTTTTTCTGTGGTTGCCCCGCAGCTCTGGAATTCGATTCCGTTCGAAATAAAAACTCTTCCCACAATTGAGTCATTTAAAAAGGCTCTCAAAACTTGCCTTTTTAAGAGGGCCTACCAATGAGAGAATGCTGTAGCGTGTACTGTTGGGGGGCTTAGTTGCTATTTTCTGTTTTAGGCGCCTTGACGCCCTTCCGGGCTAAGTTTGCGCAAGATAAGATCCGTTTCATTCATTCATTCATTCATTCTTGGAAGAAACTGCACTTCGCTTCCAGCACGACTCCCGAGGTAAACTCGACCAAGTGCTTTGGGGACTGAGAAGCCCCAGCCCCGAGCAGCCCCTGCACCGAAGATCAGCCCTCCAGCATCCACGAGATCTGCGTGGGGCCCTTCTGCTTGTTTACTGCTCGACGCGTTGTCTGGTCACTTGCCGGCTGGCTAGTGGCCTCCTAGACAACGAATTTGAAAATCTTTGCTGCTGGTCTGGTTGCTCCAGACTGGCCCTTGCTCCCTTCCAAAAGAGGGGCACCCCGGACTCTCCTAGTCCGCACCAGACGCTTTCTTCACTCACCGCGTGGGTTGCCTTTGCCAAGGCCTGTTGACGCCGATTCCGGATCCAACACCGCCGACAGCGAGAGCCTGCGTGGGGCAGCTCGTGCCTCCATCCTGGTCGTCGAAGACACCTCCTGGTCCACGTGGCTGCAGAGTCAAGCGTCCACTCTTCACCTGATCGCGACGACAGCACCTGGTTCCTTCCTGGTTCCACACCGGTCACTGGCTAGTGACTTTGAACATTGTCCCCTCTGCTTTCAGGTCCTCTTCTTCACCGATCCACCCTTGGATCGTACCGGACATCTTCCTCCTGGTCGCCTGCAGCATCTTTCTTTCAGGCTCCATTGACTTCAACGCGAGAACCCGACACACTTTGACACCTATGCACCCGCAGCCCGTGGGTGAGGTAACAAGAGCATTTCGGTGCTCAAGGGTAGTTTAACTGTCCTAGTGTCCAGTTCCACAGTCGTTTTTGTCTTAACTAGTCAGGATTGTCCGTACTCACCTTTAACTTGAACTGTACTGTCCATAGACGTTGTTACCCATCTCACGTGTGAGTTCACACTCTGCACACGCGTTCTGTGGGCCTCCTATTACTTACCTAGTGTTAGTGTAGCGTGGTCCCAACGATCCTACAGCCTCTGGACAGCTCCATTCTTACTATCGACTTTCACATTCCACTTACTTAGTATATGGTTTGTCGTGCCCCTAGGGCACCATTGTAATTTTGTGCAACTTATCGTATTTTTCCTAAGAGATTGTCATGTGCTTAGCCCTCTGACCTCATAAAGAGTTCAGAGGTGTTTGTTATTAATAAATATACTGTTTATTTTCATAACAACCTGTGTGGTGTTCTTTCATCTGGTATTCAAGGGGTTATTTTGTGGTAAAACAGCTGGCTTCACATGCCAAAAGAGTTTAGCCTAACACTGCTTTGTCCATGCTACCATTAGGATAGCTGGTCTATAAGGTTGACTTACAACCAATCACCATAAGGGTTGTTTGGACTGATACAAGGTGATCACTAGAACTAGTGAGCATCATATATCAGGCCAACTTCTCACAGGAAGAATCAGCCTTTTTGGCTCAATCAAAAGACATATTCATGAAGGTAACCTGCAGGCCCAGAAAATCCAGTGGATCACATTCACCTGTGATAGTGGAGCACCACATTAGTGCTCATTGCATGCCCCACGAAGTCAGTATTATCCAGGCCAGCCCTGATAACATACTTTGCTTCACGCCGATTGGCCTGAATCGTTTGAGCCAGGGAGGACGAAGATCCACGGAGACCACTGGCAAGATCTCGCTAGCTATGTTCGAAAGTGCGTGTGTATAGCAACCTAATAGGCAGACCACGTTGACTGTTTATAATACCAAGCTGGAGGAAGAGAACGCCTGTTTTCTGAATGCCTCAATCTTTTTTGCTTCCCTGTCCGGAGGGGTCGTAGGGAATACATTAGGGTTAACCTTACTGGAGATAGCTTAGACCATCAAACTCTCAGGAGTCAGGTGATGTGTAAGAAAGCCAGAGTAGCCTGGCTTGGTCTAAGGCACCTAGCCACCTGCCTCTTTACTAGTGGGCAAAAGCAATGCTTTGCCCAAGTACCCACGAGGGTGTGAGGCAGGCCTCCTTAAAGGGAGTAAGGGCTAATCTATGTTAATACCATCATCATCACAATATGGGGGTAAATCATCTCCTTCATCATTGTGAGGCTGATCAGAATATGAACCGAAAAGGTGATGAAGCCTCAGAGGAAGGCCTTGCAGAAGAGGAAGAGTTTTGAATGAATCAGAAAGTAGTGGAGCTGGGTGTGCTGCAGTGGAGTCAAGGCGCGACCTTGATGGGGTCAAACTGAATCCTGCTCTTGGTAAGACACCGGAGTTTGCAAGGGGCTCAACTTCCAGTGCTGTTGTGATTGGTGTCTGGTGTCTGTGAAGAAAGAACCAGCATGGATCTTGAAAACAAAGTGCAAGTCAGAACTGGAGTTGTTGCCGAACCAGAGGTGGGTGCTAGGGGCACAGACGGGACAGAGATCTGATCCACTGCCAGTAACCCGACTGAGCCCCCTGCAGATTCTTGGGCCTGAAGGCGTGCCACTGGGAACCGGTATAGTACCAAACAAACACAGCATGGCGTCTTTTAGGCATTGACCTGTTGCAGCATTGCCAACAGCCCAGGGAAGTCAGGGAGCAATGGGACCAGCTGTGGTATTGCGGCATGACTGGTGATCAGGAGCGCGATTGGCTGAAACCTTGATATCCTCCAGACTTCTCTTTGGCCAGAGAGCGGCATGACGGGGTAGAGTTCTGCTTTGACTTCTTGACAGTCTTGTTGGAATTTGACTCATCGTAGGACTTCAGCAGCGAAGAGGACCGGTCACAGGAGTGGCCTGAAGTGTGCAAACGAGTCTCCATTCTCCTTGCTTGGAGCCGGACTTATGTGAGGTCCGAGACTTCTTTCGGTGTTCAGTGCCATACAACTTCAGATCACTGCACCGCCCAGGATCTCCTTAGGGTGCATGATGGCACAGTCTCCGCAAGTCTTGGAGTCGTGCCCTGAACCCAAACACCAGAGGCAGATTGCGCACGGATACGTCACTTACATCTGCTTCCAACATTCAATGCAAGGTCTAAACCCCGTGGTCTTCAGTATGAAAATCATTCACATGCACATTGGTAAAGAATTTCGAAGGAATCGATCAACTAAGAAAAGAAAGTGAAGCTCCTGATCTGCGTTCGAAGGTGCAGAAAGAAAGGAAAGGACACTTCTGTGCAGGGATGGTGCTTATTTGCAGCTCTACACTGTCACTACTCTGGTGGAATGAAGTCAACGTGGAGCCGCTGGAGTACTGCTGCGAAAGTGTCCAGATCTAGTTGAGCACCTGGAGAATAATCTGCTGGTGAGGAATCTGTGGTTAGAAGTATCCATCAGAAACGGCAAACACTGTTATAATGAGTGCAAAACATAGAAAAAGTATTGGAGCAGAACAGACCTATCGCACACAACTGCCAATCTTCACCACAGTGCTCCAGGTACCCAATCGCTTTGCCTTTATATCAGTCTTAACCTACACCGGAAGCACTCACCGCTCCTTCTGAGATACAGATGGCTTTGACAGAGCCCCCAGGCTGCTCCAGAGCCCTCTGCACGAACTCCGCCTCAGACGTCCTAAAGAAGTCAGTGACATCCACGATCTAGTGGAGAAGTCAAAGAAGAGGGTCAATGGGAGCAGGCATCCACTGGGGAAGATTAACAAAACAACATAGAAGACAGACTTAAGAACAACCACAAATATACTAACTTTTCCGCATGCATATGGTGATCTTAGAGTACTCCCCTATGTTTTATCTGTGCAAGGAGTGATGGAAGAACAACAGGCCTGCTTTTGTTTTGCCCAATCCCAGACCCTCTTCAGGTTTTTGTGTTATGTACCACCTACACTTCTTGATGCTTCAACAACTGCTCCATCTTACATTGGCTGTACAGAGGGCGGGCTATTCTCCATCTACTCCAAATGGCACACACTATCGCCACTTGAGATGGGAGATTCATCAAGAACTTACCACCCTATGACAGAGCATCTCTTCACCAAACTCCATCTGAATGCATGCATACCAATATGATTCTCTTGCGGCTTGCTAAGACTAAAACAATGACAGCCGAAAATACACTTTCCCCAAATATATGAAGACCGGAGTTAGAACACTAACTCCAAAATAGCTTGTAAATGGATACTTGGGAATGATTCAACGCCCAGCTTCTGCTCATGAGTAGAAAGACTGGAAATACGGTTATTTCTGAGAGGCACAGAAATACAGGTAACTTAAAAGGGTTACAATAGTAGATTCAAAATTAGAAAATAAAATGGTTTATAGTTCCAATTTTTACAGTAGTAATTTATTTTAATTAAAAAAAATATAGACCATGCTTCTATGCAGCTAACATTGTAAATTACACCTGGGCTTTATGAATTTTGAAGGTCGTCTTTGTGGCGATTTAGCAAGGTCAGAGGGGTATTTAGAAGTTTCCGAACGTGTTATAGTTTTGTGTGATAACCCACAAGAACAATGGCTGTATCTCTCCAAGCTGGAATTTTGTGAGCCTAGGGGGAAGTGCTGAAACTGCCAGTGGCCTAATGCGATTTAGCGGTCGCAGTGCTTTCCACATACTTATGTATTTGCTGCATTTGTACATAATCCATTCTGCAGCATAATTTCCTATTTTACCCAAAAAATGTGTTTCTAAATCAACCGGATCAAAAGAAACAAAAATACAGCACGATTTGTAGTGCAGGGAATGAAAAGGGGGGCCGCTCGGTCCTCCCGCTCACATGGAGGTGCGGCGCCCCCCCTCCCCCGGCCTCTCGATGGTGGGGCGTGTCGCGTGGTGATGACGCGCGCGGCGCGCCCCACCACCGATAGGTTGATGCCTTCCCCTTGACCCGGAAGCGGCTGGATAGCTTCCAGGGCATGGGGGCGGGACGACTGGGGGGCGGGTTGGCTGGGCCGGCGACCCTCTGGCGGGATAGCTGCTGACTCGCTCCCCGCAGACCTCGTCGCCCCACGCTCGGGGCTCCTAATTTTCTTTTTCCGTTTTTTCCATTTCAGGTCCCAGTGCCTCGTGGCCTCTAAGCAGTGGACAGATCCTGGGGGACGTCGGCAGCGCACCCAGGCAGTGCCTCTTCGTGGCTATCAGGATTAGATTAGGAGGATCGGCGGGCACAAGACTAAGGTATTTTGCGGGGCGGGGCTCGAGTGGCAGTCGGCAGGAGGAGCGCACTGCACCGTCAATGGGAAAGCGCGAGGTCCGTTTTACCTGGGGACCGGCAGTGTGTGCGATCCTGAATCAGCTGGCAACACGGTCGGGTCGATTAGGGCTTAGCACGCGCCCGAGCTTATGCTAACACGCTGATGGATTTGGTATTGTGAAAAGCAAAAGGGGGCGAAGCAGGATCCAGCAGGGCAGACACTGGATGGGAGACAAAAAGGAAGCCGCCGCCCTGCTGGACAACCTCGCCAACCTCGGACTCAAGCAACTGGTCAACACCCCCACCCACTATGCCGGCCACACGCTTGACCCCGTCTTCTCATCCAGCAAGCACATCACCTTCAGCCACGCCACCGGACTTCACTGGACCGACCACAGCTGCGTCCACTTCAGCTTCAGAAAAACCACGACCCACCGCCACCCGCAACAGGTTCCTCACAGGAGCTGGAGCAAGATCACCGCCGACCAGCTCACCACCTCCCTCAGCCAGAGCCCACCCGCCAGCACAACGGACCCCAACGAAGCAGCCCGCAACTTCACACAGTGGCTGACCGCCTGCGCCGACGACCTCGCACCACTGAAGAACCCTCCCAGCAGACCCAGAAGCAAGAAGGCCTCCTGGTTCACCAAAGAACTCAAGGACTCCAAGAAGAACTGTCGCACCCTCGAAAAAGCCTGGCTCCTCGACCAGACCACAGACAACATGACCGCCCTCAAAGACGCCACCCGCAAGCACCACCAGCTTATCCGCACAACCAAGAAGAATTCACTGAAAGAACGACTGGACAACAACGCCCACGACAGCAAGGAGCTCTTCAGCATCGTCAAGGAGTTTTCCAACCCCAGCACCGGCAACAACGACATCACTCCTTCACAGGATCTCTGCGACTCTCTCGCCTCGTTCTTCCACCGCAAGATCGCCGACATCCACAACAGCTTTGACACACCACCCACGCACCCAACCGTCGAATCAACGCCCCCCACCGCCACCCTCCGCACCTGGACCACGGTGACCACCGAAGACACAGCCCGCACGATGAACACCATCCACTCCGGATCTCCTACCGACCCCTGCCCCCACCACATCTTCAACAAGGCCGACTACATCATCGCACCCCAACTCCGGGACGTCATCAACACCTCCTTCAACACCGCCACCTTCCCGGAGAGCTGGAAGCACGCCGAGCTCAACGCCCTACTGAAGAAACCAACAGCGGACCCCACCGACCTCAAGAACTTCCGCCCCATCTCGCTCCTCCCTTTTCCTGCCAAAGTCATCGAGAAGACCGTCAACAGTCAGCTTGCAGCCTTCCTCGAGACGAACGGATCCCTCGACCCCTCACAGTCCGGTTTCCGAGCCAACCACAGCACCGAGACCGCCCTCATCGCAGCCACCGACGACATCAGAACCCTGCTCGACAACGGGGAAACAGCAGCCCTCATCCTTCTGGACCTCTCTGCAGTGTTCGACACGTCTGCCACCGCACTCTAGTCCATCGCCTCAGCAACATCGGGATCCAAGAGAAGGCACTGGAGTGGATCATCTCGTTCCTCGCCGGAAGAACCCAACGAGTCCGCCTCCCCCGTTCCAATCCAGGGCTGCCAAAGTCATCTGCGGCGTACCACAAGGATCATCACTCAGCCCCACCCTCTTCAACGTCTACATGAGACCTCTTGCAACCATCGCACGCCAGCACAACCTCAACATCATCACCTACGCCGACGACACCCAACTGATCCTCTCCCTCACCAGAGACCCCGCCACCGGCAGAACGAGCCTGCCCGAAGGGATGAAAAACGTCGCCGAATGGATGAAGAACAGCCGCCTGAAACTGAACTCAGACAAGACGGAAGTCCTCATCCTGGGACCATCGCCCTCCGCCTGGGACGACTCCTGGTGGCCCCCCGCCCTGGGCACCGCTCCCAAGCCAACCGACCACGCGCGCAACCTGGGCTTCATCCTGGACTCCTCCCTCTCGATGACCAGACAAGTCAACGCCGTCTCCTCATCGTGTTTCAACACCCTGCGCATGCTCCGGAAGATCTTCGATGGATCCCGACCGAAACCAGGAAGACGGTCACCCAGGCCCTCGTCACCAGCCGACTAGACTACGGGAACACCCTCTCACCCTCTACGCGGGAACCACAGTCAAACTACAGAAAGAACTCCAGCGCATACAGAACGCCTCCGCCCGACTCATCCTGGACATCCCCCGACGCAGCCACATCTCCGGCCACCTGAAGGACCTGCACTGGCTCCCCGTCAGCAAAAGGATCTCGTTCACGCTCCTTACCCACGTGCACAAGTCTCTCCACGACCTGGGCCCCAAGTACCTCAACGACCGCCTGACCTTCTACACGCCCACCCGTCAGCTACGCTCTACTAGCCTCTCCCTCGCCACCATACCACGCATCCGAAGAGCCACCGCCGGAGGAAGATCCTTCTCCTACATGGCAGCCAAGACGTGGAACTCCCTCCCCATCCACCTCCGGCTGACACAGGACCATCTCGCCTTCAGGAAACAACTCAAGACCTGGCTGTTCGAGCAGTAGCGGACCCCTCCCTAAAGCGCCTTGAGACCCTTCCGGGTGAGTAGCGCGCTATACAAATGGTATGATTGATTGATTGATTGGTGTGCACCGTTTATTTAAAGTGAATTTTGAATGAAAACGCTCAGTCTGGAGAGTGTTAGAATGAACAAGGAGATATAGTTCAAAGATAAGTCTCATACCTTTTAGTGTGGACAGCCCTCACAGGCCAGGGTTCGAATCCTGCCAATGCTGTAGATTTATTCCAAGGTGGGAAATTTTCAAGCGGGGAATATTTCTTTAACAGAACTAATGAAAAGTATATTTAAGGTTTGAATATAGTAAAGCCTGTGCTGTAGGTTCAGACATATTGTTGTGCCTGGATAAGTCATTAAGACTCTGTTGTTTCAAGTTCTATGGTCCGGAGCACCGCTAGTGTGTGCTTAGTGCCCTGGTAACATCTGTTGATACGAAGCTGGTGCATTTTTATTAACATTTGTTTCCCCCTAGGAAGCTTGATTGTGGTGCTTCTTGATTCGGGTGCTTCATCCTGTGCAGTCAACAGATCCCGTGCGCTGAGGACGGCATCGGACAAGGGACACGCAGGAGATCGGTGGTAAGGGGAGTGAGGCAGGCCTGCATTTCATTGCTTCTGGAGGGCCGCCGGGCTTGAGCCCTTCCTACAAGGGGTTGGCGCTCGCCCACACGCTAAGACTAGCTCGTGTGTTTGCGGTCACAGTTGCATGGTGCTTACGGCCATCTTCACATCCCCCATCAAAAAAGAAGGTACAAGTGCACACGTGCACTCAAGGACTTGATTAGGCTGGGAGTAGAGTGCGCTGGGTATTTTGTGTTAGAATGCCAGGCCCACGAGTCAATAAGAGTGCAGTCAAGAAGAGTGCTCACATGGAACTGATGTTGCAAACTATGATGCGTAAAATGACCGCGATGGATAGGCGCCTTGGGAAAATAGACGAGCTAGGGAGGAGTGTGGCAGAAATTAATGAGTGGTTGGATGGCCCTACAGGACCACCAGTCAGGCCGAGAAGGATTATTAACCCGCCATTACCCAGAGGTGATTTTGTCACTCCCCCTAAAAGGGGCACGTCCAAGAAAAAGGGAGGCACAGTGCCCAGGAACACTGCTGAAGGAGAAGGAACACCAGTGGTAGTACCTATGGATACTCCCTTGCCTATGGATACCCCCTTAGTGCCCCCAATTCCACCGGCGGTCCCAGCTCCTGTCAATCCAGCAATGCCGGTGGCCCCACTCGGGGTCATTGCCCCTGTCACCCCCGTGACCACTGCCCCCATCCCCGTCGGGGTACTAACACCACGGGCCAGCTCTGTCCCGGCGGAACTGGCATCCCAGATAGCTGCAGTTTTACCCTGGTTACAGTTGGGTGGGGTGTTGCCATCTTCCCAGGATCATTCGGCGGAAGCCTTGAAACTGGTTGAGATGATTAAGTTGGCCAGGGCGAGTGAAGGGGCACCATTGGCTCCAATTCCTTCCCACACAGGTTCCTCCATCGAGCAGACGGCTAAGAAGGATGGTGCTACATCACAAGTCAGTGACAGTGGTAAGGAGGTGGCTTTGCCATTACTAGAGGATGCTGCTATACCCTCTAGGAGGGAGAATCTGGCCCAACATGTTTCTCAGGCTGTGAAAGAGATGATATGGGCAGGCAAATATATCAACATTTTCGCTTTACTACTTGATAATAGGGAACTTGAATATGCTAAGTCACAAAAGGAATGGATGTTGCCCAGCGAATGGAGAACAGAGCTGGTTAAGTTCAGAGTAGAGGAGACATTTATTAACTGAATGAGGGCCTTTTCCGTATTCAGTGCCATTACTGCTGAAAAGTCACCCAATTTACACGCAGAAATGGCCTGCTACCAGAGCAGGATTGCAATGTGGAGCGAGAAACACGTGGGGGACGGGTGGAAGGAATATGACATTGCGTTCAGGAAAGCTAAATAATTCAATCCCTCTTTAACATGGGATATGGTAGATTCCCTATCATGGTACAGCCAGATAACTGGGGGATCAGCAGCGATGGGGGCGACTGGTGCGCAGAAAATATACCCGTCTAGGCCCCAACAGCCCTTTCGGCATGCGCAAGGAAGTGAGGTGCCAGGAAAGGGTAAGGGTTGGGGGGATAAAAAGGGCGTATGTTGGGATTTCAACAAACGGTCCTGCACTAGGGCAGCGGGCACATGTAAGTTTAAACACGCCTGTGGCTTGTGTGGGCACCCCTCACACCCCGAGACTTCCTGCAGATTTAAGGGTGGCAACCAGGGGGCCAGTGGGAGAAGGAAACCTGAATAGACAAGAGGGGGGTTTAATATCACACACTCCCATTGATGTCATGGCAATGATTCCCTGGCTGAACAGATACCCAGATCACACAGCGGCTAAATTACTTCAGGAGGGTTTTTCTCGGGGTTTCAGGATACCTGCAGGAGGGTACTCAGGCAAAAGTGAGTGTAGGAACCAACTGTCAGTGAAGCATAACCCAGGGGTAGTGGCTGCAAAAATTGAGAAAGAATTACGCCTGGGTAGGATAGCCGGTCCCTATGATGAGGTGCCAGTGCGCAACTTTGTTTGTTCCCCACTTGGTGTTGTCCCCAAAAAGGAGAAAGGCGAGTTTAGACTCATTCATAACCTCTCAGCCCCAAGGGGGGCATCCTTGAATGATGCTATAGATGAGAATGTCTGCAGTGTAAAATATGCCTCTTTTGACCAAGCGGTGGAGTTGCTTAGGGGCCTGGGTCCAGGGGCTTTGATGGCCAAGTCTGACATAGAGTCGGCATTTCGTCTCCTCCCGGTGCACCAGGCTGATCACCACCTTTTGGGTTTCAAGTTTGTTGGGAAGTATTACATGGACAAATGCATGCCTATGGGTTGTTCTATCTCTTGTGCCTATTTTGAGACGTTCAGTTCCTTCTTGGAATGGGTAATGAAGCAGGCAACCGGGCATCAACAGGTCATGCACTATCTGGATGACTTTCTCTTCCTGGGCAAGGCTGGGTCTCAGGAGTGTGCGCTTGCACTGCAGGAATTTTGTGTGCTTATGCGGACTCTTGGGGTCTTGCTGGCGCCAGGAAAGACAGTGGGTCCAGCTACTTGCTTAGAATTTCTGGGCATAGAAATAGACTCTGTGGAGGGTTGTTTCAGACTCCCAAAGGAGAAGGTGACAAAATTCAAGGCGGCACTACGCGCGTGCCTGGCCAGAGAGAAGGTCTCTTTACAACAGCTCCAGGAAACAGTGGGCCAATTGAATTTCGCGTTGAGAGTGATACCAATGGCTCGCCCCTTTTCTCGCTCAATTGTGCAGGCAATGAAAGGTCTGCGAGAAAAACACCACCGCACTAGACTGTCACTTGAGGTTCGCCAGGACATGCAAATATGGATGGCATTTCTGGAGGGCTTCAATGGCAGGGTTGTGTGGTCCGGCCCCCACACTACTTCAGCAGAGTTAGGTTTATGGACTGATGCTGCTGGAAGTGTGGGGTTTGGCGCCATCCTGGGAAACAAGTGGGTCACCCACAGGTGGCCGGACGACTGGGTGGACAGTGAGTTGACAACAAACATTGGCTTTCTGGAGCTGTTCCCCATATGGGTTGCATTGATGGTCTGGCCAGATAATCTGCGCAACAAATCAGTGATATTCTGGTCAGACAACATGACAGTGGTGGAGTGTATTAATCAACAAGCCGCACGCTGTAGGTTCATACTCCGCCTCTTGAAGGAGATAGTGTTAAGATGCTTGAAATTGAATGTTATATTCAGGGCAAAACACGTGCCAGGTGTCCTTAATAATGCAGCGGATGCACTCTCTGGCAAAAAAATGCAGGTATTCAGGGAGCATCTTCCTACAGCAGAACCGACACCGACACACTTCCCGTCAACACTCTGGCGGATTGGTGCCTCAAATTACAGGACCTCGTGCTGCTAGCTTAGCCCCCAAGACAAGAACAGCATATGAAGGGGCGTTTGGTTCATATTGTACTTTCTTGGGGCGAGACTGGGAATCCAAATGGGCTCTGGAGAATAGTTTTGCAGATTATCTAAGTAGATTGCACCAGGAGGGTCACTTAGTGGCAACAGCTAACAGGCATAGGGCAGCGGTCTCCTTCTACGCACAGGCAAAGGGAGTTAAAGACCCAACTAATAGCTTTCTGGTGCGTAAGGGATTGAGTGGTTGGCGCCGCCTACAAGGCAGCACAGCAGACACTAGGAAACCAATAGGCTTGGGGAGGTTAATGGCATTACTGCCTGCACTGCATGATGTCTGTAGTTCAGACTGGGAGACACAATTATTCAAAGCAGCCTTCACATTGGCCTTCTATGGGGCTCTGAGGCTGAGCGAGTTGGTTGCTGCCTCCAAGGCAGATAGGCAGGGTGGTATTCAGTTCCTGAACACAACAATACAGGGAGACACATTGTGGGTGACAATCTTGAGATCAAAAACTGATCAGGAGGCGCGGGGGGAGACTGTGGTACTGCACAGGGCAAGAGCCAATCCTTGCTGCCCGGTACACCATGTGGAGACTTTCATCAAGCAGCGAGATGGGTTGTTGGGCGGGCCCCTTTTATTGCACGCTGACGGTACCCCTTTAACTAAATACCAGTTCAGGAGAGTCATGGAGTTGGCTATAACCAGGGTGGGCTTTGACCCAAAGGAATTTGGCACACACTCCTTTAGGATAGGCACAGCCACTGAGGCAACCACAAGGGGTCTGCAGGTCAACAGTGTTAAGAGAATTGGGAGATGGTCATCCAATTGCTACAAACGTTATGCGCGGGTACACATGTTGTAAAGTACCTAGAGCTTTGCTGACATTAGGTTGTTTTTTCTGGTTTGTAGTTTCTTCGCTCTGTGACGCAGGCGGGGGACTCGCTTCGGGTCATCATCAAGATTCATCGGCGACTCATCGCGGCGTGGACAACCACGAACACAGGACGCGGTCAGGCAGGGATTGGATTGTTGGTCATTCATATGTGAATCGTGCTAAACATGTCTTTTTTGCAGGCAAGGGTAGAAGGGAGCTAGAGCACAAAGGATTGTCCATTTCCTTCTTTGGGAGGGGGGGGGTCTCTGCCTCAGTCAATTTCGGGGATTCTTTGCAGAGTTGGTCGCCCAACAGGCTACACCACCGGCGGTGGTAATTCTTCACCTGGGAGGGAATGACCTTGCTAGACTAGGTAGAAGGGTCCTCCTGGAAGAAATCATCTCAGCAGCAGGTTGGGTGAGGAGGGTTTGCCCTGACTGCACAGTAGTTTGGTCTCAGCTGATACCGCGGCTGCAGTGGCGTGGGAGCAATTCCGTCAGGGCATTGAATCACTCGGTAAAGAGGATCAATACCAAGTTAGAAAAACTCTTCCGAACCACGCACTTACAGACCATCCCGCATGGGACCATTTGGGGGGATGATTTGTACTTACAAGATGGGGTCCATTTGACTGAGGCAGGGAATGCAATCTGGTGCGATAATATCCTAGCTTGGTTGAAAGGTTTGTGAGGGATGACCTTCAGGTAGGAGTGGTTGGGGGGGCCAAATCGTCGGGAAACAATGCTGGCCTGTGGCGGTAAGGTCATGATCGGTGAGCAGCAATTTAAGGTCCTAGGGGGGGTGTCACCATCCACGGAGGGGACGGCCCAGGGGGAGGGGCTACTGGTCCCTCCTAGAACTTCAGGGGCAGGTATATCCGCTAGCTGCTAAAAATGAAGGGGGAGGGAGTCACGCTTTCCTTAGGCCACTAGCCACCCCGCACATACACCATGACGTCAGCATATGACGCAGAGTGTAAGGGCCCTCCTTGTTGGTTAAATGGAGTTCAGGATGCCGACGGGGTAGGCGGTCCCCTGTCGCGCATGCGCACCTGTAGGTAAGGGCGTGGTTAGTAGGACTTGACACCGGTTAGCGACCTTGCCGTCAGGGCCTGAAATGTTAGAATGCAAAATTCAGGTAGGATGTTAGATTCGGATAGGAAACACGCTGTATTAGACTTTTTGTTAAGGTTAGCCTTCAATACTTGTCTTCAATACTGTAAATCTAATGTCTGGAATTTTGTTATTCTAACATATTGATGTCATGTTGATATTCATACTTTTATTGTTTTGTATAATAAATACGGTCGGCGGGTCCCTGACCCCCTGCCTTCCAAAGACAATTTGCTTAGGTCAATTCTTCAAGGTGTGGTGTGGGAAGCTGGGAGGGGCGGGTAGCCAGTCACGGACCATAAGGTTCTTCGCAAAAAGTCAACTGGTCACTTTTTAATTTCCTTATGCTGTATTTGAGTCTTAAACTGTTACTAATGAGTGTTAAGTGTAAAAAAAAAAGACAACATAATACAGTATTTATGTCACAAATTGTACTGCATAATTTGCCTTTCACCTTAGCTGCATGATTTAGTCAATCTTGCTGTATGATTTGGTCCCCCCCTGTTACATAATTCCAGAGGCCCTGACAATGATACACTCCCGTGTATTAGTTATTGGAAACACCCTCTTAGAAATAGGGTGTTTCTTGCCTATCGACGCCACCTGGTGACACACTTTGGTACTGCCCTCTTGGAACAAATCCGTAACAGTGTCTTAATATACCTTTCTTGTAACCTGCTCTACTGTCTACTGGATTATCTATATACTAGGATCATACTTCCATTACAACACTGACCTTATTACACAACTATTACACAACTAGCTACCCATTAACAGACACTGCTCTCTTTTCAACAGTGCTATGTATGGCCCTTAGGAAGCTCAATCTCCCTGCTTTTGAAGTTCCCCATTATCCTGTGCCCTGCACACTCTAAGTGGACACCGCTAAGTACTGCTGCCCCGCCACACCAACCTGATCAGTTGCGGGGATAGCCTGCAGCCCCGTTTTTGATGTCCGGCCTAGTGACGTGAGCTGCAGCCCGTTCTGCCCAGGTTTTTCTCCCAGCTGGAGGACTTCCAAAGGAGATCCTCTGTGGGGTTCATGAGGGGGTCGCATGAGGGGCGTGGAAGACTCAGTGTGGGGTCGGCGCTCCCCTCCAGGAGAGCCACTGACGACAGCCATGTGACCCATCCCTGCAGTCCAATCTGGGCCTTGATGCTGACCTTCTGGGGATGAGCGCCTGGGCCTGCGCTGCCTGGTGTCTACGAAGGTCTTCCTGCTGCACCTCACCACAGGGTCCCCATGAGATACTGCTAGTGCCCCGGCGACCAAATGTGGAGGTCCGTGTTGAGCCATAGTGGCCTTGGAGGGGGGTCTGCACATTACTCTCCTCACTACTCTGCAGACCGAGGTGCAACAACTTAAAGAGCAGGTCTCTCAACTGCATGCTGTCTCCAACACCCAGGAGCACTGAGTAGAGGATGCAGAGTGACATTTGCGAAGGAACAACCTGTGCCTGTTGGGCTTCCCTGAGCAGGTGGAGGGCCAATCTGCTGAATGTTTCCTGGACCATTGGGTGAGACATGTATTGTGCCTCAAAAACTTGTCTGATTTCTTTGTTACTGAAAGAGCGCACAGGGCCCTGGTACTGATCCCTCCACCAGGTGCCCCTCCAAGGGCGTTCATCTGTAAACAAACAATATACCCCGATTATACTCAGAAGGAGCAGGAGAGGCACAAGTCTTTTCAGGAGGTAAAGAGGTTCCACTTCTTTGAGCAGCCCAAGGAAGTCCGGTCTTGGCTGGATGTGTCTGATGTTCGCCCTTCTTGCGACTCTGATCCCTTCCATACTTGGAACAGTCGAAGAGGGCATGAGCGGCCTCGCCCCAGTGAGGACACTGGATCATCAACAGGAGGCACTGGCCGCATTGTGGACCGGAACGATGGTACAATGGATGCTGCCGAGCTGGCTACCCAGCGCATACCAGACACACTGTTGAGCGAGGCCATAACGGAGGATGGTACACTGGAGGCTCAATCTCAACTCAGTAACATTGTTCATGACACGATTTCATCCCAAGGGGTCTGAGTGGGGCACTTCTTTTTCCTTTCCTTTCTTCCTGAGGGCATATTGCTTACCTAAAGGAGACTCAGTTCAGTTCAGTAATCTTTATTTTGAAGAATAAAAAATCCTCATAAAAATACATTACATAATAAAATTTCATTATATAACATTTCTGAACTTTTGGTACATTAAAACTGTGGGGAGGGGAGGGTGCAATTCATAAGGAGAATCTGGTTATTTACAAAGATACATTAATTTCTTGTATTTCTCAATCTTACGGCTACTTTTAAAAAGCTTAAAATGGCACATAAAGTATGAGTATCAC
This sequence comes from Lissotriton helveticus, assembly GCF_964261635.1. Lineage (NCBI taxonomy): Eukaryota > Metazoa > Chordata > Amphibia > Caudata > Salamandridae > Lissotriton > Lissotriton helveticus. The sequence continues at coordinate 1,865,988,300 of NC_136057.1, forward strand.
TCGCTTTCTGTAGGAAAAACAGTGCAGCTCTTGCGTGGCGAAATTTCTGTTTCCTAAGAATGTCAACCAAAAACAAACGCCTAGGATTTCTATAAAATGAACATAAAAGTACAAAATGAAGGGTGTCCTGCGGAGACCTATTGTCGCAGCCGCAGGCACCCTTCTGCTCAATTGTTACAGTAAAACCAGCGGGGTAAGCTAAGATGTTAGGTAACAAATTGAGCCTAAAACGGCACATTAAAAATCGGTCATTCTGGCTGTACATCAGAAACAGATATGGTTCCATTCCCACCCCATTTCTTACAAGGCCATGAGCTGCTATTGATTTCTTTACAGGGCCAAGACCACTTCTAACAGATTCAAATTTTTCTAGGAGCAATTTTTTCACCCTTAATTTACAACTGCTCGAAATCAAAGACGGGTCACTAAAAAGTTGGCACTGGTCAATATTCATAAAAGAATCTTTCAAATATTTTAGCCAAGGAATTTGTAGGCCCTTATCCCTTTGCAAGCAGTCCAAGGCAATTTCCCTGCTCAAAGATGCCTCCGGGTTGGTCCAAATTCTAATCCATGCTATAATTGGCCTCAGCTTAACGTAGTCTGAGATGTATGGCATCCCCAGTTCAGCATGGGCAATTTCGGCAGCGGTGGAATGTGGGATTTTCAGGATTCTGCGGAAAAACTTGTCTTCCTCTAGTTGTAGTTGCTTGCAGTCCCTGAAACCCCACACCTCCGCACCATACAAGGCTTTTGCTGTGCTAATTGAGCCATATAGCGCCATTATTTGTTCTGGACACCAGCGCCCCAGCCTACGAGCAAAGCCTAATATAGCACCATTTGAGGAGACTAACTTGGTACAATGTTCCTCGAGGAGTTGGCTAAATTGAATGTCACCATCAAATAGGAGGCCCAGGTAGGGAAAAGTCTTTACTTTACCCAAGGTATGTGACCCTATCTTAAACACACACTTATTTGCGGGTTTTTTGCCAGCCACCATAACAAAAGATTTATTTAGATTAACAGATAGGTCTAGGTCGGCCATAAACTTAACAAAACCATCCACCAGAAGTTGCAGGGCCCTCGGGGTTCGGGCCAGCAGGACCGCGTAATCCGCGTACAATAGTACTGGGATTTGACGCGGTCCTACTTTGGGGCAATCCACATCTAGGGCAATAAGGGCACTCTCTAGGGCATTGATGTAGAGCGAAAAGGGGCGAGTATGCACCCTTGCCTTACTCCTCCTGAGCATAAAAATTGGTCAGTACGCCTTCCCTCTGGGCTAAAACGGACCCTGGCGGTAGTGTTCCAGTGCAACTCTTTCAATATATTTATCAACCCCACATCAATGCCTAACTTGTGCATCATGGCCCACAGTTTAGTCCTATTGACATTGTCAAAGGCCGCAGCCAGGTCCATAAATCCAATATAGACCGTGCCCTTGCTGGCTTTTGTATATTTAGCAGTTAAGAGGTACAAATTCAGGCACTGGTCACTGGTTGATTTGCCGGCTCTGAACCTGTACTGTATATCAACTATTGTTTGATGCTCCTCTGTCCACTCCATAAGCCGATTTAGGATCACTCGACCTAAAATTTTGGCCGAGACAGCAATGAGCGAAATCGGCCTGTAGCATTTTGGATCGTCCCTGGTCCCTTTCTTAAAAATGGGTACGATCAATGTAGTGGACCAGGAGCGTGGTAGCCCAGATTTGATAGCCGCATTTAAAACCCTGGTTAAGATTGGGGCCCATAAGTCTATATTGCCTCTATATAGGTCCGGTGGGGTTCCATCTGGACCAGGGGCTTTATTCGGGCTCAGCCCACGGATCGCATTTGTTATCTCCTCTAAAGAAAGGATTATTTCACCACTCCGGGTACCCTCCCATTCACCCTCCTGAATTGCTAATTTAGACTTATTGTATAGACCTTGGAAGTGTGTGACCCATTGATCTGGCAGAATGTTGGTGCTAATCACCGGGGCGGAGTTATCTGTGAAACAGGGCCTATTTACAATTCTCCAGAATTCTGCAAAGTCCCTGTTTTCTCCCGCCTCTCTCAGGTCTGCCCATACTTCTGCTTGTAGGACGTTCTTCCTCTCCTTTACTTTAGTTCTATAAACTGATCTACAATTAGCCACTTCAGCCTTAGCCCTTGGCTTAGCTTTGAGGCAAGCTTTTAGGTTCCTTAAAGCTTTGGAACAGCTCATGTCGAACCACCTTGGTTGCTTGGAATCCTTTCTCGGATCTTCTGTTTCCAACAATTTATCCACTAGGTTTGTCAAGGATGCTAATTCTGGTCCTTTTATTCGGGGGTTCAAACAATCTTCAACCTGTTTTCTCCTTTTTGAACTAATGTTTTGTAAAACTCATGGGGATTTATCCTCGCCCACTTTAGTCGCCTCCCCTGGTCTGTTGGCTGAAGGCTAGTGTCCCCGCGTTTAAACTTACCCCCCCCCCCCCCGATAGTGTGTAACTAAAGGTGCTCCATTTAGTTCTGACCTTAGCGATTCTATTTTTGGCAAAGGAGGATATCAGTATGTAGTCTATAATAGTGGAGCACCCTCTTCCTTTGAACGTTGGAACATATGTGCCCTCTATCTCTGGGCTTGTTAAATCAATAGTATGTGCTAGTGAGTGGGTTTCTATTATTGTATTTAATTTTATGCCCTCATGGTTATGTTCAAAATGTGGCCCCAATGTGAGACTCAACTTTCGAAAGGAGAAGTGGATAAATTAGCTAAAATATGGAGGGACCTAACATATAGTGCCAATTACTCAAACTTCTCCTGCGGGGTACTCCTTTGGATTGCTCTAGGAGTTACCGTTGCACTTTCCTGCATGGAGGCGGATGTGGAAGGGAGGCACCAACTGATTCAGGGCAGGCTCACCAGGGAAGAGATGGTTTTAGTTAACTCATATGGCCCAATATAGACGACAAAACCTTCTACCCGAAGGTATGGGAAGTTATTGCACTGGCTTTCAACTGAAGGGTACACTGGGTGGGGGACTTCAATTGTGTGGCAGACAGTGCCCTTGATACGCACCTACTGCAACAGCGTAGCAAACCTAAAACGATCACCGTGCTTTGGGACATCACTGAGCACTTGGTATTTTGCAATATCCGGAGAGCTCTCCACCCCTTATCTAAAGACTATATCTGTTATTTACTGACACAGGGTATTTATAGCAGACTCCACCGTATCCTAGTGACTGCCTCACTGGGCCGCAGTATTCTTGCTGTGTCAAATCTCTCCCGCTATGTAACTGATCATGTCCCTGGTTGCTGTGAAACTGAATGGGGGAGGGTGGGTTGGGCAGACGCCAATGACTTGGAGGTTATCTCCTGAAAGATCACAAAGGAAGAGAAATTCTGGTAGGTGTACTGATGGAATTCTTTGACCTAAATGGGTCCATGACTCATTTGCGGGCGACTGAGTAGGAGGCTATGAAGGCATAACAGAGAAGTGGTTTTGGCCTCTCATGTCGGGTGCATCGAACTCTTCAAGCCGCGCTCCTCAAGAGAGAGGAACTGGTGCACGTTTAGTGTCTACCTAAGGCAGGTGAGTATGGGTGGCAGGAGGAATTGCGAGTTTTACGACTGGACTCAGAGTATTAGGATAGGCTCAAGAAGTATACTCTTACATCATATCAGCAACTTCTCCATAGGGAGGCAGACAGATCCAGGTGCCTCCTTGCATGGATTTTTCAGAAGGAGATATCCCGCCTCGTCATTCTACACCTTTGGTCTCTTTAGAGACCTGAGGTTATACACCGGGGTAAAGTGGACGCCTTTAGAGCAGGTGCATCTTGACTTGGCCTCGTCTGCACAGGCATGTGTCTGATCCTTCCTGGCCTCTTTACCGCTCCCGCTGCTGGGAGACTTTGCTGCTCGCTATTCGGATGCTGCCCTGGGTTGCATATTTGCAAATTTAAGATAAAAACAAAATTTACATAGGGATTAGCACTTTAGCTCGGTTTTGATAGGATAAATCATTTAAATACTTAAATTCGTCTAGCTCTGTACCTTTTATGTATTCGTATTTTTGTGTTACGTTTTTTGCCAATTTTTATTCCCTTTTCTTAAATTTCCAAGAGTCTGTATGAGGAGCATTTTATAGTACCTTTTATCCTGCTTATTGTCATATAAGATTCATGTGCTTACTTCGTTTATGGTACTTTAAAACCGAAATAAAGACTTTTGATGATGAGCAATAGCTGAATTTCTAGGCTGCCGAAGCCCGATTAGTATCCATCAGATCCTTCTGTCTACAGACCGCTCACAATGATTACTATGACACTAAAGTACTCTGAAAAGCCCTTTCCTTCGGTTGCGACCGGTTATTACTCGCTTAGTCCATAAGGATTAGTGCAGTTTCATACCAGGTCTTATTACTTCCATGAACCTACGGTGCCTGATGCACGTCTTGCATGAAGTGGAAGATAGAGATGAAGAATTAACACTAGTATACATAGACATAGCCAAAGCTTTTGGCACAGTTAAATGGAACTACCTTATGCAGGTGTTGAAGGCTATGGGGTGTGGGGCATACTTTTGACCCTGGGTACGCCTCCTGTATACATGACCCACAGCCAGAGTGCGTGTGGGTAGGCTGTGCTCTGGCTTGTGGGAGGTAAACTGGGGCAAGCAACAGGTCTGTCTGCTGTCACCCTTCCTCTTTGAGATCACGTTGGAGCCCCTTGCAGTTTAGAGCCCTCAGAATATGGCCGAATGGGTGATTAAGGTGGGACAAGTCACTCACTTGGTGTCCCTATATGCTGACTATACGCTCTTTTATCTCTCATCTCTTCTACGATCTCTTCCCTTCCTGTTGTCTTACTTTACCGCATTTGGGGAACTGTCCAGTTTTAAACTCAACTATGGAAAGTCACTAGTTTTTCCTCTGGGATCTATGGCTATTTGTGAGCCGGGCACCTTGCAGCTTGTGCATCTCCACTGGGAATCGGACTCCTTCCGGTACCTGGGAATGATTGTGGCCCATATGCAGCAGTAAGTATGCAGCATAATATAGGGATGGCAACTCCAGGCCTTCACTTAACAGTGCAGTTTGGGAATTCCCTACAGCGCTCTCTCTCATGGGTTGACTGGAAGTTGCGAAGGTGGTGTTTTTACCCTGTTGCCCATACATTATCCAGTACTCATTTGACATTCTACACCGAGCGGTCTTTCCTAAGTTACGTTCCCTCCTGACCTCGCCAATCTGCCCTGCGGACAGAGCAGGGTAGCCAGAACCCACGTTTCAACCATTGGAACAAGAAGGATTGGCAGTTCTCAGCTTAGAGAAATATTACTTGGCATCCCAAATCCAACATGCAACACACTGCTTAGTAGAGGAGGGCACTTGGGAAAAACTACTTTTAGGGGACACGGGAAGTCACTTTTCCCTACCTAACGCCTGATGGCGGGGATTGGAACATAGTCTCTATACCATTTCTTGTCAAGCATACTGCCTCGCATGTGGGCACTAACCGTCACGATGGTTCTAGGCAAGTCCCCTTTGCTCGGGGTATGCTTTTTGGAATCTACTGGCCGCAACACCACTTTTGTGAACCCGTCGGCCTGGAGGTTGTGAGATATTGGTCGATTTGTTTCCTAATAAAAAATTATAGCTTTCGAGGCGGCACAAGAAGGCTTCGATACAGGGCCAGGCCAATTTTTGCAGCATGCTAACATTGCAGCTATAGTATGGGATATATGGCCTAGGTTTCCAGTGGCCCAGTCACTTCAATGATGTTTAGAGGCCTCTTGGGTGGGGGCCACCATTTGATCTCCTACTTGTACAAGGCCATGACAGCAAACAGTAGGCGAGTTCTGATCCCAGCATGGGAGGCCCGGGAGGAGGATGTGTGCTTTGGTGAATACTGTGTCATGCAATGCAAGTTTTGAACGCATACACTTTCATAGTTCTTCACTGCACATATATTGCACCAGTACTACTACATAAAATGAACCCTAGAAAGGCGGCTTCCTGTCACAGGTGCTGCGGACCCGCAGCCTCTTTTTTGCATCTGACCTATGATTGCCCAGAGGTAAACAAATATTGGGTGAAAGTGCTTGCCCGAGTGAGGACTGTAGTGCAGAACCCTGTGGATATGGACCCTGCTGTCTGTCAGTTGGGCGACATATGTAGGCAGAAAAGTAAAAAAATCTGCGTTGTATGCAATCACTCCTCCTGCTCAATTGGAATGGGACAATGCTAGTATTGGACAATGATAATGTTTTCTTTGTTCTTGGCCCTGCGAAAGGGTGTGTTTTGAAGTCAAATGAATAATTTATGTACCTTGACAATTCTTCGCTATGCTGTATTGCTTCTGGTCACATTTGCCTTTTGTAAGGTATTTAAATAAAATCAATAACATTTGTTATTAAAAAAAAGAAAGGTCAAAAAATGGCTTTTAAAGTCCTGCTCCTAATGTTATTGCTGGGCAATTACATGGATGGGTTGGTGAGCACCAAGTGAGGAGTGGTGGGTGGCAGAAGCAGCTGAGTGGGCGGTAATTGAGGAGGTTTGTTTTAAGCAATGTAGGCATGACGCTAAAGAGCAAGCAAACCTTGAGGTATGGGTGGGACTGCTGGACAGATTTATGGACCCGGAGGGTGCTAGATCATCCTGTTCCACAGATGACGAGGGGTTGCATGTTGCTGATGAGGTCTAAACTTGGACTGTTGTTATGATTCGTGCGGAGGGCTGTGGGAGATGCACAGTTATAGCTTGGAAAGTTCTGTTAATGCGTATGTCGGGCAAATCATTTATGTGATGATACCATGATCATACTGTATGACCTTACCTTATCTGTGACGTGGTGGAATATGGCATTTGACTATGTTCCAGTTGCTATTTGTTTGCATCGTTGAAATTAATAAACCATGGTTTTATATATATATATATACTTTATTGGCATGAGAAATTGTGCAATCTGCCCACTAGCAGTCGCAAGGTTATTTCTAAACCAATGCTTTATGCAGTCTCTCTATTGGTGACCAGAGTGCCTGTATTTGCAGCGGATAATTCTTGGAAGAACGGCAGTCCAAAAAACTGCCTCATGAACCTTATACCTGTGTCAATAAAACGCTGCATCTACGATGGGTGAGGTTCTGTTGAGTGCCAGTTGCTAGCAGCTTGTGGTACTGTATTTTTGGAAGAGCAACCGAGCAAGAATTAGCATGACGGCACCCTTGTAAATAGAGCTGTGTCTAGCTACCGAGTACATCACAGCCCGTGCTACTACCCCCTCGAACACATTACTGTCCACAGGGAAAAACAAATGTTGCCAGTGAAACTGCATTAACCACAGTTGTGCTGTCTGTGTGAAGGCCGCCTAACAGCCGCCAGTAAATCGCCTTTGCAAATAGGTTGAAGCATATGAATGTAAAAACCACTTATAACTGCAGCTTTGTAAACATAGGGCAGCTCAGTGACAGCCCTCAGAATCTTTAACATGTACAAAAGCATGCCTGGGACTGCACAGCGCCTGCTGAGTGTGCGTTAAAAACATTTTTTGAAGAGGATGGCACCTATGTGCCCGACTATTGGAGGGTTAATTAGGCAGAGGCTGAGCTGCTCCGAATAATTAAAAAAATGAGCATAGGGAAGAATTGTATGTGCATTAAATTAAGAAGGTCAGTGTGAGTGGTCTAGTAAGTGGGCCATAGTTTGCCGCCACCAGGAGTTACCAATACCAAGGGTTGGGGCAATACTATCCATTACAAGTTGAGCCCTAAGTGCCCACTAGGAAATGAGAAACTACTGGGGATAGAATGTTCCTTCCTAATCTGAATTCCGTGGTTTTTCCACACTCCCCCTTATACTTTTACATAGGGATTTTGGCTGTTTTTAGCAGTTGAAATCTCCAGTTGAAAGTAGAGATTCACTATGCTCCCAAGGATCTTAGTATTCCATTGGAGCCATTAACAGGTGTTACTGGCAGCAAGGGAACTAAGAGGGCATTTGAAATGAGCACTTGAGTTGAGATAAATGAGGGCATGAGAGAGACAGGTCTGAATGAAGAGTGAGGGAGTTTAGCGTAACAGAACATGGTGAAAATACAAATCAAGGTGAAAGCAAGAAGAGACTGAGAAGAGGGAAATGTAAATCGAAATATGAACATCAGAGAAGGAGGGAAAGAGAAAAGGGAGGATGGGAGAGAATGGTTAGAGGAGGAAACTGGCCACAGAGAGAAAGGGGGATTTCTAATTAAGAGAAGGGGTATATGGAGATAAAAAGGGCAATGGAAGAACTAATGAGCAACCTAGAGGCATATTCTTTTGTTTTTCTGCCATTTTGTCTTTAAATAGTCAATACTGACCATGTCTCTCCTTCCAACCCTGATGACACCATAAATAGGGAAGGTCTCTATTTTGATATGGCAATCCAACATTTGTGATCTAAGGTTCACTGAAAAACGTGCATGTGAATGCCAGCAGTTAGATCTACAGAAAGTGACAATCGCAAGTCTGTAGGATATGCCCACAGGAGGTACAGCAGTGATAACAGGTCGCCGAGTGACAGTAGCAACATTTTCAGGATGAAGATAGAGAATATCACCTAAGTGTCAGTACTCATGTAATCACTTAGTCACCCACCTATTTATCCCTCTTAGTGACTCACACACCTGCTCCACAGACCTGCCTCTAACCTACATTTCACTCATGGATTAACTGCACAACTTCTGTGAGCGATGAAAGCTGGTAAAGTCTGCCCTGCTGAATCTGTTCTGCAGGAAATAAAAGAGTGCACTTTGTGCCTTCTGTGAAAGAGGAAAGTTTGCTTTATTGATGCCATACTGTAACTTTTTTTGGGGAAAGAAAAGCTTGTACTAGTGCTGCCCGATTTGAATGTGACCTGTGATGATGAAAGCTTGTACTGCTGCAGCCCTAGCTGTCCAAGACAACTGAAGGAGGGGCGCTTACACCATTTGTGTCTAATGTGTACCTGTTCTATGAAGAATGATGTTCCCAGTGATGTTGCTCTATCTAACGTATAAAACTGGGGTCTATTTCACTATATTTGAAGTAAGATATTGAGATCTATAGTCATGAGGAAGACGTCTGACTCTGCAGAAGCAATACTGGAGTGCCAAAACATATCAGAGGAAAAAGGAGTATGGTCTGATGCTGGACCCTCCCATTTTTAATTCTGTGGTAGGGAGACACCAATAAAAACATTGTTAGCTTACCCACATACAATTTTAATATAGGTCTGACAGTTTACCAAAGGGAGAACATAAATATTGACGTAAGGGACATAAAGTCGTCCAAACTAAGGAACCTAGAAGTAGAAGTTTGTACAACCAGTAAAGAGTAGTAAACCAGTGATCGGTAGTAGTCTTGGATGATTCCCAGTGCTATGAGGAGTTCACGGATGAAGGACAACACACCACATAGATGAGGGCTCATCAATAAACCCGAGTACATAAATGTGTGGTAATTTCATAATAGGTTTGTCTGTTCTAGGAGTGCTGTACTTCTTGTATGGTTAAATCTGTGTATAGTGAGTGCACAACGATCCATTAACTCCTCACTCCTATTTTAGAGCAACCTGTATTGCACCTGTATGAGGATCTGGGTGTACTATCTGATATGGCCGTGGGGCCTTATCATAGAGTACACTCACAGATACTGTTTTGGGTCCAGTCGGTATCATTTACTCTACCTTAGCTCAAGCCTGTGTAGCTGTGGCAGTAAGGCTAGGCAAATTAACTTAGCGTAAAGCATTTAACACTACCAAACAACGGAATAAGAAAGTCACACAACAAGAAAGACAAGACAACAATTTATAAAACTAGAGCATGTTTGTATGAATTTTTAGAGTCCTTACTCATCAAAATCAACCAAAGGGTTACGGGAATACAGATTTTACAAAAATTAATTATTTTATGTGCAACCGCAAACAAGCATTGATCGACAAAAACGTTGCAAGCTTTTGAAAAGTTTGAAACAGTTACTGGATCCCCTCTTCTCTAGCTATTAGATGTAATGGCAAAGTCGAACTGGCAGTGTCACACACTGCCCTTTCAGTCTGCAGTGGCAGACAGGTCCATTTTGTCTCTTTAACAAGCAGGGTGAAACAAACAGTGCCTGAATGAACACTCCGTCTTACATGCCCTTGGTACCCTGGATACCATATACTAGGGACTTATAGGTGAGTCAGACCTTGCCAACTGGATATATCAGAGTAAATATACCTTTTGTAATGGGTCAGAACACTACTGTCTGGTTAGCAGGCCTCACTACACTCTCAAAGTAAAAAAACAGCAGCTAATAGTCCAAATGGGGCAAAAAGTGGGGGAAAACCTGCACAAAAACCTGTTTCCTTAGAACCTGTTTCTGTATGTGTGAGAGAACACGGTTGTGTTCCTCCTGCTACTGCCGTCTGTCTTTTGCTTATTCTTTGTGCTACGGAACGATGTACTGTTGATGCCCATGTTGTACTATTATTGTGCTGTGTTCAACTACAAAAAAGACAATAATGTGCATTCCCAATGTGTGTTTTAATAAACAACGTGAATGAAAGACTGAACCCTGACAAAATATGTCAGAAGGGTTTACGTTTGGTTTTACATTTAACAAGCAGTTTTTTAATGGATTAGATAACTTTGAAGAATGGTAAAACACTTAGCATCCTGAGGTTTTGAGCCTATAATGACATTGTTTAAAGCAAAACTAGAAACAAAACAAAATTATGTTAGCTGAAGAGCCTGGAAAGGCTGATGGTATTATGTCATACTGCCACTTGGCAGACCTGTGAAATGCAAAATAAAATGTAGTTCGTGACTTTCAGCCTTTTTGTCTTGTAGTCAATCAAGGCTTTAACAACCAAGTAGGTGAGAGGAAAATAGCCTTTTAAATGCAGATGTGAGCATTTCACTGCTAAAGGGATAACATTAACACTCCCTGGAAAAACAAATGGGTTTGTTAAAGAAACATTTACCAGAACAATTCTTGCAGCAGCTGAATGGGTCTGAAAAGCTACAGAAAAAGGACAATTTCTAAGCAAGTCCTCAACCTAGAGGTTAATGTGATTTAGGTGGAGTGCCTGCAACACCACTGTGGCATTGAACAGGTGCAGCATGTCCTGCAGATACTGCACTGCAAGGCCCGTCAGAGGTGCTGCGTCTGGCTGCAAATTGTCAAACCTTATTTCTAATGTACTGCACCCTTGTAAATACAAGAGTATTGGAACTTTTTAATCATGCTTGTTTTGTACCTTTTATGATCATTTGTTTTCAACGTTCGAGTAAAAAAATGTAATTGAGTTGAAATCGAGTGAGAACTAAAGTGCACATTACAAACCACAAAGCTTGCCAGTGGTATTATGTACTATAGATTAAACTAGTTCTGTGAAAATGATGTAATGAATCCACTAAAACGACAAATTCAAAATGGATACCATTCCAAAATGGGTGCATTGCATTTGTGAAGAAAACCTGCCAGCCCTTTCTTATCTAAGTTGTATCATCAAGTGGCCTTTCGGACTGGCATCAACTGCCAGACCACTGGTCTTCTTTTAATGACACAAGCCCTGCCTGCCTCCATAGTGTCTGGCTGTGCTGCTAAGTCCTCTCAGGTTCTGCTGTAGTTGAAAAGGGTCAACTCTTATTGCAGGAGACAGAACATGCGTGCAGCTAGCGGTGACAGCTGAAGAAAACAGCAGTGATAGAACAATGGAGTGGTGGTGATAGGTGGGGTAAAAGGAGGCTCTCAGAAAGTCTCACCATGAAAAAATAGAACAGGAGACTGGAATAAGTGCCACGTTTGATAACTTTTCAAAAACTAAATCTGGATAAAACATAGTCCAAGGCCCCACGTTGAGAGTTAAAATAATATAGCAAAGTACAATCTTGTGGAAGGAGTCTAACGCTTCAATGGAGTGGTAGGTTTACACAGGTGAAATCCATGTTTCAATGGCCCCTTATTTCACTTTTTATGCATACCAGCACCCCTCTTGGGGTGCATTGGTATGTTGATTCAACTTACTCATACTTCAATCCCGCACATAAATCTGAGCTTAAAACATTTTTAATGGGCTGAACAATGGATATGGCGGCTTGGCTTGGCTCAACACCAACCCACCAGTGTAGTTCTATCAATCGTGGCCTGTGGAAGACAACTGCTTCTGTATATTGCATTTACTGAATTTTATAAAAACGTATCCTCTGCTGGGGGGTGGTACTTCAGAGTATAGAGCAGGATGGCGTGTCATGGAACTGCAGTTAAACTGCAAATTCCCATGCCCACTAAAGAAGGCGCAAAGGAGTCAGAGCAAAGGAGTGGCCCACGTAAGTTTGTGAACAGTAGAGCCCTTTCTGTCCTTTACCTCTTTTACCCTTTAAAACAGGTATTGACTATGCATTGAAAAAGACAAAACGCAAAGTATGCTTATAATTTGCTAATAGGGTAATATCTACACATATAAATACTGATCTACAAAGGGAAAGCTGGAGACCACGTTGGAGCTCTTGGCTCACATTAAAAGGCAATCAGGGGACAAACCTTCATTCCAAAGCGCGTGTCTGGCTTGTCGGTGCCATAGGTGGCCATGGCTTCAGCATAAGTCATAGAAGGGAATTGTGCTGGTAATGCCTCTTTCTCCTCAGGCCAAGAGTACTGTAGCAACCCCTCTATCAGCCTCTGTATCCCGGCCTGATCCACAAATGACATCTCGATATCCACCTTAAAAAAAAAAATCAGACAAACGCAAAACAAACAATAGTCACTTTCAAAGATTGTTGTCAGCCAGAACCAACTAGGAGGTTGTTTGATATCTTTTTGCATAAGGTTGAAACATGTGGCCATAATGAAAATATTCAAGAATGAGGGACAAAAAAGGCACGTCCAACACTGCCAAAATGACTTGTCACACATAATGCCAAACTTTGTTTTTCACGTGGCCCACTCTGTATCTGAACGATAGCATTAAGTCTCATGATTTCAGCAAGCAGCTGAAGGGTTCTCTGCACTGTGGTGGACAGGAAGGAAAAGCAGGGCACATGATGAGCTAAAGAATGCTTAGATCTGTGCATGGAGCTGGGGATAAAAAAAGAGGAGGCAGGAGTAGGTATGTACTTTAAGTGCTATTGGGATGATTATCTGTGCTGTTTGGAGAAAGAAAATAAACAGTGTCAACTACTTCTATATTTTGTTGTCACTTGTGAATGAATGCTTAAATCAAGGGGTCAAGAATGGGATTAACACACACTTTGTGATTGCCCAAAATAAGTAATTAATCTTTAAGTGAATTTCATATAAATGTAATCTATATTTACATGCATAACTAAACGTCATGATGTCTCTTAAAAATGTTCTCCTCTCAAGAAGAGACAATTTTTAGAGACACATTTTCTCCCTGTTGGATAGCACATAAGCCTACAATTAACTGGGCCCCTCTACTCTAATTCAAGGAATCCTCATGAAGACCTCCCTAATTCAGATCCCACGAAGGGGGAATGTGACGAGTGAGAAGCAGGCTGTAAATACGACTAGAGTGACTCACAGAAAGGAACATACCAACTGAACGAACAGAAACTTGTTTTTTCTGAGTGTTCCCTCACCCTTATTAAGGACACTATTCATGTCAAGTTAGATTAACTTTAGGAGGAAAGCAATATCATCAAAAGGAAGACGGCTTATTGAATTTACTATTTGTGGGAATTGGGATTATACCATTTTAATGTTTTTAATATGTGGGATCAATAGAATGGTTGCAATTGGACATTCCAGTCGCAAAGAGAAGCACACTGGGAATGGAAATTTATTTTTAAGTTAGGATCCTGTTGTGTGGCAAAAAAGTTCAAAGTCCAAGAAAAATGCCAGTGTGCTTGCTCTTGCATTAACCACATGACCCAATTGGCAATTGGGGTGATGTCTTTATGTTTATAGTTAAGGCTCCCACCTTTCAGTTTTTACTGATTATTACAGATACATACAGAGAGAAAATAATGTATTTTCCTGTCTGTATTTATTTTTAAACGTTGATAAAAATGGAAATTGTATTCTTTTTTGAGTAAGTCTAAATGCTGTCAGTCATGATTGCCAGGCCAATAGCTGTGCAGATTGACAGGTATGGGGTTAAAAATATGGAATTTTAGTAAAGAAGGTTAAACAGCAATAGATATGCATACCCTGGATACTAAAATGTTCATGTTTTCATATAAGTGCATTGATTTATCATCTGTAGGTGGCCATATCATTTTAACCTATCCGGCAATCAAGCTTGCATACACACTTATTGGTTACATAAATGTGGAACAATACTAGTTTCAACTTAATTTTTTCAGAAACCCCCCAAAAATATGGATAAATACTGATGGAAATGTCAAACAAAATAAATGCCATCAAACCGGAAACCCTATTCATAATAGGCACAGGAGAGAGAGCGTCAGAGGAGCTTAATGTAATTTGTCTGCAACAGATTTCATAAATTCGCATGACTAAAATGTTAAATCATTTTAATTTTTAAGATATTAATGTACACCCATGATAACCGTTTGAGTGTAAAAATAAACACAGGAATGGGATGAGGTGCCAAGCCGGCTTTTCCTACGTTTTTCAGTTCTTAGCACAAAATTAAACCAATGTAGGCAAGGGAATTTGCACAAGTCTAAATTCAGTAGTAGAAGCAGGGACCCAGGATGCTATGAAAGGGAAAATAGAATACAAATACTAGTTTAACAATACTAACATAGCTCCAAATTTGGAAGTCTTAATTTGAATACAAACCAATCTAGGAAGTTTCTCTTTTCTGGATCTGGATTTGGAGGTATTTGGCTGTAAAAATGTCTTTACAGAAGCACTGGAACATAGGAATAAAAGTGAAGCAACGGAAAGCGAAGCAAACACGAGTGCTGCTGAAAGGGGAGCAACACAGCGGGAATTCAGGCCCCAGAAACAAGAGAAGGGAACAGAAGAGGAGCCAAACAAGAACAAAGAGAAGGCAAATGAAGAGAATCAGGCATGGTAGAAATAAGACAAACGACTTACATCAGGAGTTGCTGGAATAGAAAGCAACGGGGAGCAGCAAGAAGAAAAGCAGCAAAAATAACAGATGGCAAATGAGAAATACACAGTTATGTAGGTCATAGGTGGGACTGCAAAGGCAGTGGTAGAAAGATGATTGGTGGGACGTGAATGGAAGGAGGAGCAAATAGAAGAGAAAGTAGGAAGTGGATCCGGTGGCGAGGGGATAAAGAGGACGC
Source organism: Lissotriton helveticus (assembly GCF_964261635.1). Classification (NCBI taxonomy): domain Eukaryota; kingdom Metazoa; phylum Chordata; class Amphibia; order Caudata; family Salamandridae; genus Lissotriton; species Lissotriton helveticus. The sequence continues at coordinate 1,866,003,511 of NC_136057.1, forward strand.
GGTGAGTGGCAGAACAGTAGTGCCAGTAAGAGAAGGAGGAGAGCAGCTGGAAGGAAAAAAGAAGAACACTGTGTTATGAAAGAAGAGGAGCCGCCACAGGTGAGGGAACATCGAGGGCATGAGAAGGACTGAGCAGGTAGGAGAAAGGTGAACAGAAAAATATAAGAGAGGCGTGCTTAACCTGGTGACAGACATACCTGGATGACCATAGCAAAAAACAAAGTGCTACCACATGAAGGATAACATACCATCTTTGCCCTCTCCACTTAACCACTGCCCACCCTCATCACTGGTATGCTTGAAAAAAGGACAGAACAGTTTGCAATTACCTGCGTGAATTCAGGCTGCCGGTTTGGTCTGGAACCCTCATCACGATAGCAGCGGGCAACCTGAAAGTACCTGCAGGAAAACAACAAGCAATGAACTTTACACAAATCTCAAACTAGCACAGCAGCCTCTGTTTACATAAACCGGTTTCATTCCAAAATTCCGAGATAAAGAGGGTTATGGATAAGATGACTTCCTGAGGATGACCTTTGTTTCACTTGTGCAGGAGGAAACAAGGGAATTGTACACATCCTCCAATGTGGATCTTTGCAAAATTAAGGAATTTTATACACCGTATGTGTTGGACTCATGCTAAAATAATACCTCTTACAGAAATTTAGCACAACTTTCAAAAGACCTCTTCAAGCACTGTGGCTACATCAAGCAGCACAGGATGGTCTGGCCTGTGTATGATAAACTACAGAAAACCGCTAAAAGGGAGATGGAGGATAACATTGATAGCCAAATTATGATCTGTATGTGGGTGTTCGACAAAAGATTCCCGAAGATGGATGGTTTACTGTCAATGCAGACTGGGAATCACCTGGGAAAGACAAATCAGTTTGTGAGGTGAGTGAGGGACCTGAATGCATTTCACCAAGTCTGGATTGAGATAGAGCACACCAATGACCTTCTGTAAGATAAGGCTGCTGCAACCCTTTGGCCTGTATCAAGATACAATTTCAGCAGCAACTTTCAAAACTCCATATTCCACCGTAAGATTTAACACATCTGCTTGTGCTTCGGTGGAGAAGGGAACTCATAACTCTTTGGTTTATAATGCTCATTTTATTGTTGCACGGTGAGAGGTTGGACTCAAATCAGAAGATCACAATCAAGAAAGGATCAATAATTTCCAAACGGCAGCCTATGCAGGTTTAATAAACTAATAAAAGTGCATTGAGTAACGAATTTAGGCTTTAAAAAATTGCCGCATAAGGACTTCTGATGAAAATTCCCCAAATCAACTCAGGCATCGAGGATCCTGAATACTTGTTGTGGGACACACTGTAATGTACAACGATGAGTGAAAGAAAGGGACATACACAGCTTGTTGATGGTCGTGAAAAACAAAGGCCCATTGCAATACACTTTACATGTTTCCTTGAAACTACTAGGAATAGTGTCTTATTTTGAGCTCTATTACAACGGGATTCATTGAATTCAAGAATGCTTGTCTCTTAGTAGCCCAAGCTACACGTTATTTCCCTGTCTAACATGGCCAACCTTGTGGAATGGTGGCATCTAGGAGCACTGCTAGGAGACAGACAGATACAACGTAGCAAAACAAACTAGAAATTAACACAGAAGCACACTGCAGGCAATGTGTCAGTACCAACATCCTGCAAACAACACCATGTCTGTTATAGGTTATTCATTTGTAGATAGTACTGGTTCACATGAGCCCCAATGTTTTCCAGACTTGGATTTGACCTAAATCAACTAGGTAGTCATCTACTTTGGGACTTCGGTAGCACACATGAAATCCAAAGACAGCATCAACACACATAATGCCTTAAGAGGGACAGTGGAATTTCTTGGATGCACACACATGGATAAAAATCAAACACCTTCTAGCAGTCAGATGTATCTTCTGGAAGGAATTTATGTTTTGCAAGGGGATATAGCAGAGTTCCTTTAAAGTTCTTGGCTACATGCAAGGCCCGGCCTCGCTATGTTAATGTGCAGCATGTGGGGCACAAGGCAGTTCCGTAGACTAATTTCAATGGAAACCTTTATGGGGACAATAAAAATCCAAATCTGAAAACAAGCAAGAGAACCTCTGCCTCACCATGCCCGATGATTTAGAGACATCGTCTTTGTGTACACTTCAGGGATGGCAGCTAGGCTGTGGACAGGAAGCACTTGACCCTTCTGACTACATTGAAGCAAAATAGCTCCATTAGTAATTTTACTAGGTGTGGAGATGGCCACTTCGTATGATGACAAAAACAACAAAGGCCTCCCTAATTTGCTACCAAGTGTGAAACCTAAAATCACCAGTGTTGAGCAGGTGGACAAGATGAGAATGCCCATCTGGCCTTCTCCATGTGTCACATTACGGGAGAGGGAGCATGGACTCCCAAAACTCTTTCAGATATTTTCACACATAGATAGATATCCAGGCAGTGTTTATATCCAAAACATATTATTGTAGTAATACTTAGGGTTACATCCTCAAATATTCTTATTTTTCTTGCAATTGGGAGCACAATTCTGGTGCGTTTTTATGCTTGGGGAGTCAATATCGGCAAAACAAGCAAACATTTTAGTATGGAACAGAGGGGCCTGATAAATGTTCGACTTTGCACTAGTTGGGCTTCAGAAAATAATTTTGCTACAATGTTAAGGTTTGACCTACAGAGCTTGGGTGTTAAATGACTGACAAACATCAAGTACGCAATCAGGAAAACATCTTATGCACGTCTGGTGTATTGGACCACATGACAGAAAGGAAGGCCTGCTTGAAGATAAGCCATTAGGAATTATCGCTCACCTATCCAGTCCTCCCACCATGAGAAGCTGCTTAAACTGCTGAGGACTTTGTGGTAGTGAATAAAACTTCCCCGGCTCCCGGGTCGGCACCAGGAATTCCTTTGCACCCTGTAACAAAAACATACAGAAAAAATGTCTGAAAAGAAGGAGGAGGAAAAAATGTTGGTGGTTGGGGCATAAATGCATTGAAGGAGCCAAAGGAAATACACAGATTGCAAGGCTGCAAAAAAGGGAAAAAGAATAAAAAAAACTTAAGATGACTGAAAAAAAAAGAGAGAACGGGGAAACAAGAAGTAGTGAAAATAACAGAGTCAAGCACAGGAAAAAACAGCACCACTGATGGCCAACACACATTCCACAGAAAAATTACACACCCGACATATGTGCGAACAAATGCAAACACTCACAATCGCTATAAAATCACTATTCTCTAACCATCCAAGGGTAATCCCACCCAGGAAAACACACCTGTTGGTATTAATACACTTTCTTCATACAGTCCCAGCAAAAAACACCCATATATGGGCATCACTGCACCCTCCTTAACCACTGTGGGGAAAACTACACCTGTGGGAATCGATGCAGCTGGTATCAGTCACAGTGGAGGAGTTATACTTTCTTCAGCTCTTCAAGGTGTTGACTTTTTACTGGTTTTACACAAGCATGTTGGATACTGGTCACAATGGACTCATGTGCAGTACTACTAGTTTAACATACTTCTTCCACAGAAATGGGAAATAATGTACTCCCATCACTGTGAAGGGACTGCAAGAATTTGTGATTTAAAATATTTGCCACAGTCACTGTTCCTTCTACTAACGAGGAGCCTGTGTCGCTGGTTGGACATGCTGGAGGCATGGCGCAAAGCTATTCCTTAAGATGGCTGTACTTACGCCAGGTGTTCTCTTGAAGAGGGTAGGCGTTTCCACATCCACAAATCCTACAGAGAAAGAAAATGTGAGAATTCAGTTTGAAAGAGGTCTCAGTCCCACTCCTTCCTCTCCTAAATATGTCAACTCGAAGCATACACTTCTAAAATGAGGCCTGCAGAAAAAAAATCCTAGAATCCTGTTCTTCATTTCGTCTTTTATCCGGTTTGCCCGTTATTTAGTCTGTGTAGAATTGTTCTGCTTAGCTCCTCCATATGCTATGTGCCTTAGCTCATTTTCTATCCTTTAAATTCCATCCGTCTTCTAATCTTTGTTGTTTATCCATTCAGTCTTTTTTTTCCCCTCGCGTCATTGTTAACTTTTACTTCATATGTTTATGTTTGCTGCAAGTTTATTTTTTTTGCCCTCCACGTTTAACATGTTACATATTTATTCAAATTTTTACGTCGAGCTTCGAGGCATGCTGTATTCAGGTATGGACTTGAAGCTCTGCACATTTTCCACTCATCTTTTCAATTGCCTCTGGACACTGTAGTTTCTAAATGGTTGCTTTTCATTTATCAATAGGCTTAGTAGTCCCTCCTTAGTACTGCCTTGTCTGCATTTGTAACCTCCCATAAGGACTGGACTTTTTACTTGGGCTGTTACACGGTCTGTTTTATCTACAGTCTTTGAGCACTATTTTCTTTAATGATTTTCCCCTATTGCAAGCACGAAGTGCTTTCCTGCAAGGGTACCCGCATTTCCACCGGGCACCGTGCTACGGTTTCCGCAATGCGCCGCTTTTACATTTTTATTGGGCCAACATGACAAACAAATGCTTTTTTTTTTTAAAAGCTCCCCATACCAAGCTTTCACTTTAATGGCGGCCAGGCACCTTTCTTTACACAAGCCGCGTCTAAAGAAAGGGGCGTGACTGCCACTAAAGTGAAAGCGCGGCATGGGGCGCGTTTACAAAAAAAAAAAACATTTGCAATGCAATAGGTCTCACATTTGCGAGAGTTTAAGCTATTGGCAATGTAAATGAAAAAGCCCTTTATTTATCCATTTTAAAAACATAACAAATAAAAAAGCATTGGCATAGCCAATAGGTCTTGACTTTGGGACATTATAAGTGTTTAGCCATGCAACAGTTGATGTTGCAACAAGGATATTGTGCTGCATAATTAAATACTTATAAGGTCCCAAAGGGGAGACCTATTGGCTATGCCAATGCTTGTTGCGAAATGCCCCAGTTTCTGGTTTTCAGAATCTGATCACCCTAGGTAAAGGAGGCGGATGACTGCAGCAGGTACAACAAGACTCTTATTCCTCAGTGATGCTTAAGGACACAGTGCTAGGGTGTGACTGCCAATCTTCCTCTCAAATATCTATATTTTCATGCAGTGTCAAGCAATCGTGACAAGCTGGCAATAGCTACTACCTTCCGTGGTAGGTCAAGGGGTCACAACGATGCTTCCCTGACTTATCAGCAGCACAAGGTGGCAAGAGACGTGGACACCATCTCACCCCCACCCACGCCATTTCGGTCCCTAAGGAGCGTCCGGCGTTTCGGTCCTTTGTTGACAGGGCTCACAAGGGGGGCTCCGGAGAGACAGAGATAGAGAAAGGCAGAAGGGGGAGCCTGAGAAAAAGCAGCTCTGCTGATATCTGGGAGATTGGTTTCAGACGGGACCTGCTCCCTCTGCCAAGTATATATCTGTGCGGGGTGTAGTTACTTAACATTAATCTCTGGCTGAACTCTGTAACTTTATCGGCGAGCAAGGCTGGCCCCATCTCTAGGCCCGGCCATTCTCATATAGGCCCAATAGCGCACTGATAGATTACAGCAGACGGCGCGCGGCGGGAGGGGCCGAGGGCCAGGCAGGCACGTAATGGCGGAGAGACAAAGGCAGCAGGGGTGTAACACATGCCCCCGCAGCCCCGCGTTGCGGGGGGGCCACGCGCTCCAGGGGGCCCCACCCGGCCCCTCACTGAAATGATGCACATTGATTGACATTCATTATTGATTTTAATTATGGACGGTCCGCCAAAATAGTGCACTGCGTGGGCCCCGGCCGTGGCCCCTCCAAGTCTTAGAAATGGTGCGGGTGCCCCGGCCGGGGCCCCTGGAGTCTTAGAAATGGTGCGGGCCGGGGCCCGTGATGAGTGAGGCAGTGGCAGTCAGAGTGTAGTGCACTCTTTTGTATATTATCATTCTGGGCCCCGGACGGGCCGCCCGGGCCCTGAGGCTCTTGACTGGTGGTGCGTGGGCCCCGGCCGTGGCCCCTCCAAGTCTTAGAAATGGTGCGGGTGCCCCGGCCGGGGCCCCTGGAGTCTTAGAAATGGTGCGGGCCGGGACCCCGCCTGCCCAGGGCCCCAGTGGAGTCTTAGAAATGGTGCGGGCCGGGGCCCGTGATGAGTGAGGCAGTGGCAGTCAGAGTGTAGTGCACTCTTTAGTATATTATCATTCTGGGCCCCAGACGGGCGCCCGGGCCCTGAGGCTCTTGACTGGTGGTGCGGGGACCCCGGCCGGGGCCCCTAATATTGTTACAAGGTCAAGGTGATTGGTGCGGGGCGCCGTCCGGGGCCCATGAGCTGGCAGTGACTCGAATGGTGCACTGCAGGAATGGTGCGGGGACCCGACCGGGGCCCGTGAGGCTGGCAGCACTGACTGCAGGAATGGTGCGGGGCCCTGGCTGGGGCCCGTGAGGCTGGCAGCACTGACTGCAGGAATGGTGCGGGGCGGGCGGGGCCCCGGCCGGGGTCCGTGAGGCAGAGGCTGGCAGCAGCTCAGCTGCAGGAATGGTGCGGGGCCCAGGCAGGGGGGCTGGCTGGTGGGCCCCTCATTACATTTGTCTGGGGACAGCAGGGACAACACATGCGCATCGCGCAATGAGCTCATCACATGATCACGCAAACGCAATAAAAAATGTGCGTAAGGTGTGGCAGCATCAGGGGCGCGCAGCAGAGCAGAGAAGAGAAGACAAAGAAAGCCATGCACGCTCATGGCAGTGAAGTGACTTGAGGTTTCAGATGAGGGCGATAAGGTGCTGATAGATTTTAAGAGAGGGAAAGATTCTAATGGAGCCCGTCCACCGTCCTCCCCGATGCGCTATCAGATGGATAGAAACAGATTGCTTCACATAGGCCGATGCGCTTTTAATGCGGCACTGCTGGCTTTCCATCTGATAGTCGCAGAGAGAAGAGGAAACAGCAGAGCCAGGGCATTTATATGTTTGCGCTTATGCCAAAGGTACTTTTACGACATAAAATAGACTTTAAATTATGGTCCGCCGCGAGGCACATTCATCAAGTTCTGCGAGGGAGCAGCTTTGCGCGAAAGTTAAAGTCCATATCCAGCCCTCGTGCATGTACACTTTTTAGCTTACGGGAGCGAGCAACGGCAGGCGTGATAATTGCAAACAGATGTCGCCACTGCTCGCTCCGGCAAGGGAAACGCCAAACATGCACGAATACCAATAGCAAACAGTGCAAAACATGCAGGAGTTTGAAAAAAAAGCCTGGAGCGATTCCAAAAGGTCTCCAAAACAGCGAGACCTAAAAAGGCATTGTCATTTACAATGCCAATAGCTCAAACACTCATAAAAGCAAGGCCTATTGTATTGTAAATGCTTGTTTATCTTCTGTTATTTGGTGCGCTTTGATTTTCCTTTATATTTTAATTCTTCAATTGCCTTTGTTTTGTCGCTACGCTGCTCTTTTTATTTTTTCACCTAGAGGTGCTGTTTCTTTGAGCAGCCGGAGCCATTAAAGTTCCTATGTTCTTATTGCTTTCTTGAAGTCTTTTTGTCACCTAGCATCTCTTCCCATTTTCCTTCTCAGCGGTACTCTTTTGTAAAATTTTTTTGGGTGTAGCTCATCATTTATCAATGTGTGTCTCTCAAACAATTCTTCTAAATAGTTCTGTTTTTCATTCAGAAGAAGCTGGAGTTGGGAGTTGATCCGAGAAGGTCAGAGGCCAAGGCTGCCATTTGATGCAGTTAACCCTGATAGGAGTTGTGGACAGATAGCCCTGGTGCAACTCATATTTTGGTAGTTACCTATGGCATCTGCTAAACTTATCCAGGAGACATTCCAGGGTTCCGAGACCGCAAATGGGTTTCAACTAAACCAAGGTCTCTTCTTCAGTAGAACTGTTACTAGATGGGAGAAGGACCTAGAGGAAATAATGCCTCAGGTGAGCTGCCAGAATTCCACACTTTAGATATAGTGAATTAGTGGTGTCTTTCCCTTATTTGGTTGGAGTAACAGATGGCGAGGTATGAGTGTGTAGTGGACAACTGGTTCACAGCAGTACCCTCGTTACAGCCTGATAGAGTCAGAATAGGCGGTCACAGTAATGCTAATCTTCTTTTAAAAATGCACAGAAAATGGGTACCTCAAAGGGCGAATATTTGTTTGAAGTTAAATATGCTTTTTCATCAAAACAATGTGTGGAGTTGATGCAATACTGGGATAAACAGACACTTAAAAAGAGTTTCTTGCATGTGAGTTAGAAGGGAGTATAGGTTGAAGCGCTAGTATAAACCGAATGACATGTGCAAGACAAAAATAAATCTAAATAGAATTGTCCAAATGGAGTCTTTGACCCAAGAATTTTCAGTTGCTTTTTAAACATTTAAATAAACAAAATAAGCTTTTCACCTAAAATAGATGGTATTTAAGGTTTTATTAGAAGTTGAGCACACTGTGTTTGTTATGTTCCGGAATTATTTATTTGAGCACATAATGGTCAAATAAGTAGAAATATAATTTAGCTCAGAGGGCAAAGCAGAAGCATCAGATCAGTTGAAGTAAGTTAGCACCTGGGAAAATATATACATAGCACGGAAAACAAACACCATAAAGATTAATGGGGAGAGATCAACTTATTCTCGGACATGTTTCTGTGAGTGGGATTCCACATCTTTTAGCTATCACACTGCACCAAAGTAATTAAAAAGAACATGGAAATTGGTCTGTAGGGGATCCCTAACATCCAAAGTCATAGAGCTTTGATGTAGTGACTCAAAGAGACATAGAAGTTTGATTTGTGCTTTAGAAAGATTGAAGGATGGGAAAACTGTGTAGATACCGATACACTCCTGAGACGGATGACACTAAAAGAGGGAGAGAGACTCCTTAGGAGTTAGGAGGAAAACTGAAGAACAGAAAAAAATTTACATAGTGCATATGCTGGAGTATTATAGGGCATTCTTAAGGCAAAAAAGTCTGTTGAAAATCAGTTATTTAGGTCTGAAGTGAAACTCGAGGAGAGCCTACCCCTGGAAAATAGCCTTAAACTGTCCCAGAGTGAGACACTGAGTGAGAGCAAGGGGCCCCCACCGTTACCTGAAATCTGTTTAAAGTCAGAGACTTGGTTCTTATAAAGCAGTAAGGCTGTTGCAGATTATTGCAGAATCCTGTCCAGTCAATCAATGTATAATAAAAGATTAACACCTATTCTAATGCCTGCTTTCTCACTCATCGATACAATAATTTTGGGAATGACCATAAATCTTTAAGGTATCTTTTTCCTCACCTGTCGATCAAGCCACTTAAAACACCATAAATATCTTCTTTCTATCTACCAGAGCAATCGTGTTTTCAACTAAAAAATGGCACCTTATTCACCTTTTCACCACCTTAACACCACAAAATGTGATCCCCCACACTACTGTACCAAAGACATACTCATTGAATCATATGACCTGAATTACTTCCTTAGACTACCCTGCTTGGTACATTAGAGGTCAGGGTTCAATTATTTGCTCAGTGCCACGCCATCTTGTTCAACATTGTCTGTACTCAGCAAGCTTTGCCTATTTGTCAGAACAATGTTTTTAGAGCATTGAACTGAGCTGTAAACCCTGCTCGGATACTTGAAAGTTAGTGTTATTGGACATGTACATGACTTGTAAGGAGGAGATTACAAAACTCAAAGTGGTCTGGAAGCTCCCAAGTAGACCTTGTGCAGAGAGATACAAGACTCCTGCCTGCCACATTATGACCATCTTTAAAATATCTCTTAGCTTGGCTGCCATTTTCTTCACCTCTTAACCTTCTTCTAGTTTTAGCATCCCAAATACGAAAAAGGATGTGTCAGACATTGCTGCAGAAAAATCTTACATGTTTATTTCCCACCACCTTTGCCAACCTTTCTTGAAATTATCTGGGATCTCGACTATCCTTGCCTGGTCTTGAAAAGGCCACTTGGTAACTGCCACACTGCATCCCAAAGCTTTCCAAGCACTGCGTTACAGTCCTTAATTCCCTTTCATTCTCAGGCTCTCACACAGCTGGCCAGTCCACATCTCTATGTGTTTCACTGTGACTTGCTTGAGCATCTCAGTCACCAGCCAACATTCTGCTACCCTTCCCACTTGTTCCTTTGACAAAGGCCATATTTACAGGTAAATCCTAATATGCCTCTAACCTATAAATCACAGGCCTCCAACTCCATTAAAATACACATAACAAATACACACAGAACCCAGCCATTAGACTGCCCAAAGCAGCAATTCTACCCAAACTTCTAAACTCCTAAAACATGTTTTTTGGATGTAACGCTATCCTTCTAAAAAAGGTGGGGCGTTGGGAGGGTGTGCAGTCTTACTGAGGACACTAGGAGGAGAATAAATATTTGTGTGTCCCAGCACTAAGCTTTGTGAAGGTTCTTTTCTCATGCAACACCCCACAATCTCACCCACCCAAACTGAGCTCTTGCTCTGAGAGCCTAATAGAGCCAATCAAGGAGAACCTGACCAGCAATGGAATGCAAGAAGTAAAGTTAGGAGAGAAGGTAATTTACGGTTATATAAAAGGCTTATGTACCAGTGCTGATATTAACATTATGGCATAGGCTTCATTTAGGGGTGTCCCTTCCAAACGACAGCACAGTTTTTAAGTTCGTGTTGGATGAGTTCCTAAAAATACTTCAGCCATTTTTTTGTTTGTTTGCTTTGAGCCTGCCCCCTTTAGAAAGAAATAGAACATCTCCTTTACTCAGCATTCACTGAAATATTATACAATAAAATTAGCCCTTGATCAGGAACCGAGCTTAATCTGGGTTTTGAAGCACTTGGACAAGAAAGGTGTGAAATTAATTTTTGAAGGTTCCCCCACTTCTTGACTTTTAGGTAAAAGGGGATGTAATGATATTAGACTTCAGTAAGTGTGGAGCAACAGTAAATTGTCTGTGGTTCCACGTTATATGAAAGAAGGTGTGAGTGAAAGACTGGATCAGGATGATGATGTGATGGTTAGTGACTTGGACAATGTCCAGCCTGCGTGAGAAAAGAAATTTGACCCAAACATTTTTTTATTCAAAAGAGTTTTTCATGTATTAGGAAACTTAAGGAGCTTGGGCGGTGGTGGTGTATGAATTCTTCCCAAGGTCGCCATGTAGTTTCCTAATTCTTATTTTCCATTTTAATAGTCTACCTGTTTGTTGCGGTTTGCGTTTGAACTTTGCATAGTGTAAATTAAATAATGAATGTAGAGATGGAGAAGTGTTGGCATGTTGCTTAAGGTTGAAGTGCGCCCATGGTAGAATGCTCTTGGGATAAGGAACGCTCTATAGACCTTATTGGGTAACGTTCTGTGAGCCAGCAGTTACTGCTGGTTGGACATGAACTGGAGTATCCCAATAAAGTACTCACCATCTACACCTGGGCTCAACGGCTCACTGTCTTTCCTACAGAAATGTCACAGGCATTTCTGGTGTCTCACACTTTGGGCCTACCTGCCAATGGACGCTATCATTAATGAGGAAAGACTTGTTGCTGGAGAGCCCTTGCAGCTTCACTCTGAGATCTCTAGTGGCCTACAGCTGGCTCTGGCTTGGAGAGAGAAAAGACTGCAAGAATCCACTAGAACCCTTGCCCACAATTACCCTCCCTGTACCAACAGGGTCCTGCAGCTAGTGTGACAAAGAATATAGGACTCAATGTGAGAAGATAGGATACAAAAATACATTTAATGGTAAGCAAAGGTAAGTGATACACGCCACATATGGGTGTGGAGCAAAATGAAAAAACAAAGGTAGACACTGCATGGAACATCCTCCAGGAAGGTATCTTCCACCTCATAAATGCAGACATACAGGGAAGAGGGACACGGAGATAATGGTGGAATAGGTGGGATTTGAGAGAATAAAGGTGGGATTTGAGAGAATAATAAACTGTCATACAGGCAAAACTAAAGGCACACAGGTTTGTCTCACCATGCAGATTGCAGAGGTACTCTCGCATCCTCATCACCAACCGAGACCTCAAACGAAGATTGTACTGCAGCTGCTGGCTGCGCAGGTCCAGATAGCGGTACTGCATCCTTAGTGACTCTGTTTTCTGAGGAACACAGAACGAGACACACCATGAGCAGGAATGGGTCAACAATATTTAAGCCCTGCGCGTAATATCCCAAAATTAGAGCACAACCTCCAGTGCTGCTGGAGCTTACTTGCAAACATTTCGCACAGGAAATCTTTTTTTATGGAGGCACTAATTTTTCATGTTGGGCTTTTTTCCGATTTAAATCTTTTTTAATTAGTGAGAAAACAGAAGAATACTTCTCATGGACACAGCATGTCGCCTACAACCCTTTAATGATCCAGCCGCGTAAAGCAAATCCAAAAGCAAATGAGATATGCTAAGCCAGGCATCATGATAAAATGGTTACAATGTTGGGCTTATTTTGAACTACCTAAAGATTCTGGGATATGAAGGTTTGGCTTACATCAAGTGTACCAGGTGTGATAAAGTCCCAGATTCCAATAGTTTGTGGAAGGTAAGCTCAGAACAGCAACATAGTGTCCACGGTGACTTGGAATGGGATGCTAAGCCTGCGTCTGAATAGCACATCTGTTACAAATCAAATGCCCTGGCCACGGGATTTTTGACAGTTATTTTTGCAAGTTGAAAGGTCAGGCCTATTATTATTACCCATTTGTGTACTTTGCACTGTAAATGGATTCCAAAATATAGGTTTCACTTCACCAAACATGCGTCATTCATGCTAGAACAACAAGTAAGTGATGAACACTTCTTAGTCTTTGTTGATGACCAGGGTAATTGCATAGTTTCCCCTGAAGAGTCATCTATTGGCTTAGGAGGTTGTGGTAGAGTAAGAGAAAGCTCCGGTTAGAGGGTTGGGAAGTAAATGGTCTTTCCTTTGGACGTCTGCAAAGCCTTGGAGGACGCCAAGGAGGACTGGAGTCTGGTCCGTACCACTTGAATGGAACAAAGTCATTTTAGGACTCTGCACGTTTTGTAGTGCTGGAGTAACTCATCCATATGAGGATGAAACAGATTTATCCTATCAAATGGTATGTGAATGACACTGCGGTAAGAAACCTGTTTGAAGTCTCAAAATCCTCAAACAATCCAATTGCTGTATGGAGACTGGGGTCAAGTAATGTGCAACAGACTTTAGGAGGTCAACAGAATTCAGCAGCTTTTGCTCAGCCACACTCTACAACAGTATAAAGTTATCTTTTTTTCCTAAACGTATATCAGGAATGGTTAGGCGTGTGCCAAATGTGTAAAATGCAGCTTCAGTCACACAAAGTACTGATTTGCATGATGTGGGCTTTTGTCTAAGTGGCACAGTGAGAGAAAAACGAGGGCTTGGAATGCTACTTTGAGAAAGTGACAGCAGTTAGGCTTTCTGTAAACATTCTTTCTATCACCTTTTGTGTGACTGATGTAAAATTCAGGTTGTCACTATTGTATTGGTATTAGCCCACCTAGATTAGAAACTGCTAAACAGTTATATTTTATCCAATAGTTTCACGCAGTTGGTGAGTGAGAGGTAAGCCACAATTCACAATGAAATGGGTGTCCAGGTCAAATGCACATGAATTTGGGCATGACGACTGTTAGAAAGGCGAACCCGGGAGGGAGGAGCCAAGATGGCGATCGGAACAGTCGCATAACCGCCTCGCTCCGTGAATTCTTCCTCCCCGCCACCTATCCTGTCTTTCATCCTGTTCGGGGTGTTCCGAATTTGGTCACCAAGGAAGAGCCTTCACTTACCATCCTTTTCCGGGGCTCTGGCGTGCAGTCATCTCGGCGTTCTGCCCCTGTTACCTTGCTGGCCTTCCCGGCCCTGAAGCCGGGGCCTCGAGTGCTGTGCTTGCCCGGAGATGCTCGGAGTACCGGCGGTCCGGAACCGGTGGAGAGACCCGATGCTGGGAGCCTGAGAGCCGCGGACCGGAGGCCCTGGAGCGGACCCACCCCCGCGGGTGGGCCACCCCGTATGTCCGATTGCCTGCCGGCCCGAAGAAGAGAAGCCGCGCTGCCCGGCACCCCTCAAGTGGGTAGCCCACTCCTGTTGCTTGTCCCGCCCGGGGTCCGGTGCTGGGCTCCCCCCGAGTGTTGTGGGGAGCACGCCCGTTCTTCTGGTGACTCTCCTTTCTCCGCCGAGCGCCATCCGCCGCGGATCGGTTGTGTGCCCTGGGGCCGCCGGTGCTCCTGGTGGACTTGGAGGCGCCCACGATGATGGCGGCGGGCGCTGTGCTTAAGATGGCGGATGGCCCCTCGGAGAGTCTTTCTCCTGGAGACGGGGAAATTGCTGCATTTGTTCTCTCCAGCCCTCGTTTGATTCGGGCGGCCCCTGCTCGGAGTGCTGTCTTGTCTGCCCTGGCTGCTCTGGGGATCGACCTGTCCTTGAAATGTCGAGACTTGGAGTCGCGGATCTCCGCCATGGCTGCTCCGCCATTTTGTGACGCGCTGTCGTCTTCCCGAATTGTAATGGTTGAAACTTCTCCGGCTGCTGTGCTGGGATCTCCAGCTGGGTGTTTGATTCCATGGGATCCTGTGGACCCGGTGCCGATGCTGCAGTGTTTCCTACATCCTGATTTTTCTGCTTCGTGCTGGACAGCCCAGATATTGTGTTTGGCCACGTGGATCGTTGAGGTACCTTTGCATTCTGACTGCTGCCGAGTTCTCCTGGTTGCTTCTTGGCCGGGACGGTGTTTTGCGGAGATCCCACTGGCCTTCCTGGACTGGTATGGACCCACGGTATCATTCTGCTTTTCGGCCGTGGCGGGGTCTGGAAGCTCGACTCTTCATAAAAGTGGACAGGGGTGATTGTGCCGGAGTACCTGTGGGACCCTTTTAAATGGCATCTCCAGGCCTCATTATTTTGGTTAGTTCTTGTTTTTCATCCTTGTATGGGCTTTTTTCAATGTCCTTTTCGACCTCGATTGGTGATCCGTTGTTGCGGGTGGGGTAGTATTCCATGTTTCGATCGCTGGCTCCTCTCCTCTCCTATCCTTCTTTTTCCTCTCCTTCTCTCTCTTCTTTGTTATATTCCCTTTCTCTTTCTTCTATATTTCGGGTGACTCTGGGCGACAGGCACGCTGTTTAGTGGGGTAGGCCGTAGCCATTACAGTGATGTAGGGTGGGGGGGGTGTTTGTTATTTTAGTTTGTTTTATTCTATGGTCCCTTTTTGCTTTTTCAGGGGGTGGGCTATGTCCCTTTATCTTCGCTCCTTTGTTTCGTACGTGTCCGCACTTTCTCCTTTCCGGGGCGGGAGGGCTGTATATGTGGCGTCCACGTTAATTGTTCGCTGACATTTGTCCTTTATTTTTGGACCTTTGCTGGGCGTGGGAGGTCTTTGGGCTTTGCCCTACTAGGGTTATTTGATTGCGTGGGGGGCTGTCTCCCTCCCGCCCCCCCCCCTCTTTTTCTGTATATGTTGCGTGACGCCCGGTAGATATGGTTGCTGCCTCCTCTATAAAATGTAAAATGAAACCTTTCTTATCCTGGCGCTGACTGTTTAACGTCTTTATTTCACGTCTATCCTGTATTCATTCTATTGTACGCATTGATGTTGGGCCTTTTTTTTTTTACTCTCCTGCTTTTGCGGCCGGCCCCTGTGGTTGTAGGCCTGCGCTTGTACTTCTACGTGTCTTTCAATAAAGGTTTTTACAAAAAAAAAAAAAAGAAAGGCGAACCCGGGGGAGGCAGAAGGTGTCTGACTGACCACCCCTAGGTCTACCCCTCCTTCAGAGAAGGGACCGAGCGATGTCGAGAGGCCTCCGACGTGAGGGCCCTCTCCTAGGATCGTACAGCAGAGTAATCACACCACTACAAATGTACACCACACGTAGATAGAGTTTTCAATCTTTATCCGGCAATAAGTATCGTTTCAATATATACAGCAGATCCAGAGATCTGGAAAGTCTCGTGACAAGGGGCAAGGTAGCGGGACAGTCTTATAGATGGTCGGTTGCCAGGAGACTCTACGCACAGCTCTCAATCCTCGAGCTGGGGGGTTCCGGAAGGTTGGGCCGCGGTAGCGCCAGCAGGCTCCAAGGTGGTTCAGCGAGTGTGGACCGCGGCAGCGCCAGCAGGTTCCAAGATGGTTCAGCGAGTGTGGACCGCGGCAGCGCCAGCAGGTTCCAAGATAGTTCAGCGAGTGTGGACAGCGGCAGCGCCAGCAGGTTCCAAGATGGTTCAGCGAGTGTGGACCGCGGCAGCGCCAGCAGGTTCTAAGATGGTTCGGCGAATGTCGACCGCGGCAGTGCCAGCAGGCTCCAAGGTGGTTACAGCGAAGATGGACCGCGGCAGCGCCAGCAGGCTCCAAGGTGGTTACAACGAAGATGGACTGCGGCAGCGCCAGCAGGCTCCAAGGTGGTTACAGCGAAGATGGACCGCGGCAGCGCCAGCAGGTTCCAAGATGGTTCAGCGAATGTGGACCGCGGCAGCGCCAGCAGGCGCCAAGGTGGTTACAGCGAAGATGGACCGCGGCAGCGCCAGCAGGTTCCAGGTAGAACAGCAAGGTGAGTTCGTCTCAGGGTCAGCGGCGACAGCGTCAGCAGGACTTCTTGACTCCGGGATACAACTGCCGTCCTACCCCGGGGCTGGCCCAGATATAGGTCTGGAGTCCTTTGATGTCCGGACCCTCTCGCCTGGGGGTCAGAGGGGCCGGGATGATGGTGTCCAGACACCCAGCAGGGGGTGGAGCCCGCGCTCAGGGAGGCCGAAGGCCAATCGAAACCAGGCATCCGGGGACGGTTGGGGAGCCATCGAAACTCTCCTCTCCTTGTCTCTGGTTGAGTGGCCACTCTACCACCCGGAGGGCTCTTGGTGCCTCGATGGCGGGCTCGCTGGGGCCGTGGCCGCGGCTGGGCCGGGACCACGTGTCTGTGACGTGATGGGCCCAAGATGGCGTCGGGCCTGGAATGAGGGTCCGGGGTGGGCACCGGACCGGTAATGCTGGGGCGGCCCGAGTGTGCCGTGTCAGTGGTTGGGGGCCGCCGGGTGGCGGATCTGGTGGTTTGTAGGTCGTGCAGAGGTGTGCCCGAGGCCGACCCGGGCTGGATGGAGGGCCGATGTCGCCCGGGGCCCGCCATGCGGGAGGGTTAGGACCACGCCACGAGGCCGGGTCCAACACACGTCCCCTCCAGCTGAAGGCAGGGGAGAGTCACCCATCTTCTTGGGGATTCTCCTCGCCAAGGCGGAAGAATCTGGAGAGGCCGTCAGCGTTGGCGTGGTCGTTGCCAGGGCGATGCTCCACGGTGAAGTTCATCCCTTGGAGGGAGATGGACCAACGTAGCAACTTCGGGTTCTCGCCCCGCATCTGCATCAACCACCGCAGGGGCCGGTGGTCGGTCTGTACTCGGAAGTGGGTGCCGAAGAGGTAGGGCCGGAGCTTCTTTAGGGCCCATACGACGGCGAATGCTTCCCTCTCGATGGTGCTCCATCGTTGTTCTCGGGCCAGCAGGCGCCGGCTGATGAAGGCCACAGGAAGGTCAACTCCGTCAGAGTTCATTTGGGAGAGTACGGCCCCAATGCCGTGTTCCGAGGCGTCAGTTTGGACGATGAACTCTCGGCTGTAGTCGGGGGCCTGGAGCACCGGGGCGGTGCACATGGCAGTCTTTAGTGTCTCAAAGGCTACTTGGCACTCGGGGGTCCAGTGCACCTTCGGGGGTAGTCTCTTGGAGGTTAGTTCTGTGAGGGGCCCCACAATGCTCCCATAGTCCTTTATGAACCGCCGATAGTATCCAGTGAGCCCCAGGAAGGCTCGGACGGCGGCCTGGGTGACGGGGGGCTCCCAGGCCTGGATGGCGTCGATCTTGGGTTGAAGGGGAGCCACTTGGCCGCTCCCCACTTGGTGTCCCAGATAGGTCACGGACCCTTGTCCGATCTGGCACTTGCTGGCTTTTATTGTTAGTCCGGCCCGTTGGAGGGCCGTCAGGACCTTCCAGAGGTGGGTCAGGTGCTCGTCCCAACAGAGGCTGTACACCGCAATATCGTCCAGATAGGCGGCACTGAACTCCTCCAGCCCTGCCAGCACCCGATTCACTAGTCTCTGGAAGGTGGCCGGAGCATTCTTCATGCCGAAGGGCATCACGTCGAAGTGGAAGTGGCCATCGGGGGTCGAGAAAGCGGATCGTTCTTGTGCCCCTGGCGTGAGGCCGATTTGCCAGTATCCGGCCGTGAGGTCGAAGGTGCTGAGGTACCTGGCGGCTCCCAGGCGATCGATTAGTTCATCCGCTCGGGGAATGGGATGGGCGTCGGTCCTGGTGACGGCATTCAGTCCCCGGTAGTCGACACAGAACCGCAGCTCCGGGGGCACCCCGGGGGCGGCGGCCTTAGGGACCAGGACGACGGGACTGGCCCATGGACTGTCTGAGGGCTCGACTACCCCTAGGGCTAGCAGCTTGGAAACTTCGGCTTGGATGCAGGCCCGGACTCGGTAGGCTCGGTGCCGCACGGGCGGACTGTCCCCGGTGTCGACGTCGTGAACACACCACTGGGTGACTCCGGGGGTGAGGGAAAATAAGTTCGCAAATTGACCCAGCAGTTTCTGGCAGTCCTGGCGCTGTTTGGGTGTCAGCGCGGGAGAGAGGGAGACCCCCTCGACGGAGCCATCTTTCTCGGAGGTGCTCAGGAGGTCTGGTAGAGGCTCGGAGTCGTCCTCTGCTCCGTCATCGGTAGCCAACAACAGGCTCAGTTCGGTGCGGACAAAGTGGGGCTTGAGCCGGTTGGCGTGTAGGACCCGGAGGGGGCTCCGGGGGTACTCCATGTCCACTAGGTAGGTGACGGGGCTCTTGCGCTCCACCACTTTGAAGGGCCCCGTCCATTTGTCCTGGAGGGCGCCGGGGTCGACCAGGGACATGACCCAGACCTGCTGGCCCGGCTCGAATTCAATGGACGAGGCATTTTCATCATACCAGCGCTTCATCTCCTCTTGACTGGCCTTCAGGTTGGTTTCGGCCAGTTCCCGGAACTTCCGAGTCTGGTTGCGGAGAGTCAAGAGGTATCGGAAAACATCGGGCGGAGTATCGGAGGCGGCCAGCTCCCAGCCTTCCTTGACCAGGCTGAGGGGGCCTCGCACAGGGTGTCTATATAAAAGTTCAAAGGGGCTGAACCCCAGGGACTTCTGGGGTACCTCCCGGTAGGCGAACAGGAGGCATGGCAGCAGAACGTCCCATTTGCGCTGGAGGGGCTCTTCTAGGCCCTTGATCATTCCTTTCAGGGTCCTATTAAATCGCTCCACTAGTCCATTCCCTTGAGGGTGATACGGGGTGGTGAACTTATACGCGACCCCGCACTGTTGCCACAGGGACCGCATATATTTCGATATAAAGTTTGTGCCCCGATCACTTACGACCTCTCGGGGGAAGCCGACTCTGGAGAAGATCCCCATTAGCGCCCGACCCACTACGGGGGCTGTGATAGTCCGGAGGGGGATAGCTTCTGGGTAGCGGGTGGCATGGTCCACCAGGACGAGGATGAAGCGGTGCCCCTGAGAGGTTGGAGGATCCAGGGGCCCCACGATGTCGATCCCTACTCGCTCGAAGGGAGTGGTCACCACGGGAAACGGTTGGAGTGGGGCCTTGATTTTCCCCCCACTCTTTCCGCTGGCTTGGCAGGTCGGACAGATTCGGCAGTGGTTGTACACATCGCTGCGCATCTTCGGCCAATAAAAGTGGGTCACCAGGCGGCTGTAGGTTTTGTCCTGCCCCAGGTGTCCGGCGAGGGGCACATCATGTGCCAGGTTTAAGAGAAAGTCTCTGAAGTGGAGGGGGACGACTAGCACTCGGCCGGCCCCCAGCTCGGCAAACTTTTGTTCACTGTACAGGAGGTCCTGGTCCCAATAGATCCAGTGGGACGCCGAGGAGTCTCCTGTGGCTTGCGTGGCGGCTTGTTGTCGGAGTCCCTCGAGGGAAGGACATGTCTTTTGTTCCCGACGGAACTGCTCGCGGGTGGGGCCCCCTTCTTGGTGCCACTGGGCTAGTTCGGGTAGGGGCCCGAGCTCGGGAAGTTCTTCATGGCTGGGGCCCTGCGGCCCCAGTTCTTGTTCGGCCGTGGCAGTGGCGGGTGGCGGAGGTGCCGGCCATTCAGGTTCTTCGGGCAGATTGTCTTCGGTGGGGACGGCGTCCCAGGTGGACATGGATCGGGTCGTTACGCAAACCCATTCAGGAAGGCCTAGCATCCCCAGATGCTCTCTTCGCTCGATCTGTGCCCAGGGGGAACTTTCCAGGTCGTTCCCTAGGAGGCAGTCCACCGGGGCATCGTCTCGGACGGTGACTTTCAGCATGCTGGACACTCCTCCCCACTCGAAGGGGATGCGAGCCATCTGGCACAGGCTCTCGGAATTGTCCGCTGACCGGACAGGGCACAGAACGTGGGGCAAGATTTGTTCTGGGGTCACCAGATGGCAGCGGACGGCGGTTATGCTGGCCCCGTGTCACGGAGAGCCTCGGCCCGGTGTCCGTTGATGGTGACCCACTGGCGGTACTTCTGGGTGTTGATCGGAATCTGGTCTCGGGGGATCATGTCTTTGTCGCCCAGGGAGGCGAGGCACATGGCCGCGGACTCCCATTCTTCTGGTTCCATAGGGACCTCTTCTTCTTCATCCTTTTTTTCGCTCAGAGCAGCGGCAGTGATTTGTCGACCGGGGGGCCCGGTGGGGCCGGGCCGCTGGTTCATGGGGCAGAGAGGATCATTGGCATAGTGACCCAGCCGCTGGCATCTGTGGCACGTAACGTTGGGGCGTGGCCCCGGTCGGGCGGGATGGGCCCCCCTCGGGCTGGAGGCTGGTGTAGAGGAGGCGGGCGAAGACCCCGGCGGGAGGTCTCGGCCTCGGCTGACGCCAGACCCGCCGCCTCGCGGCCGGTGGTTCCCCGGGGACCCTCGTCCGTATTCTCCTGTGGTGTTCCGGTGGACGCGGTTGCTCGCCCACCGATCTGCTTCGACCGCTAGCTTTCGCGGCTCGGTCAACTTGCTGTCGAGGAGGTGCTGTCGTAGTTCAATGAAGCAGTTGTTGGAGAGGTGCTCCCATAACATAAGGTCGACCAACTGCTGGTAGGTAGTGACCTGACTGCCTTTGACCCACCCCTCGAAGGCTCTGCTAAAAAAGTTCACATATTCCACCCAAGTGGTACCGGGGATTTTTTTACAGTCTCGGAACCTCTGCCGGTACATTTCGGGGGTGAGTCCGTAGCGCGTGAGTAGGGCCGTTTTCATGTGTTCATAGGAGGTCATTTCGGTGTCAGGGAGTTCCAGCAGGGCGTCACTCCCTTCGTTGACGAACTTCCCCCACAGGCCGGCGCCCCAATCCTTCAGGGGCACCCGATGGGCGGTCATGGCCACCTCGTAGGCTTTGAACCATTGCTGGATATCATCGTTCTTGTAGTATTCTTTGACTACCTCTTTCGGTAGGTGAACCTTGGTGTCCACGGGAGGGGCCGAGGTCTTGGCCCCGGCCGCGCTATCTTCGTTGATCTTGGCTTTGATTTCTAGTTCTCTCAGGCCTCGTTCGTGTTCATATGCTAGTCGTTTTTCTTCGAGGTCACGTTGTCTCCGTTTCTCTTCTAGATCCCCCTCCAGCCGTAGTTGCTCGAGGGCTATCTTTTTCTCCGCTAGCTGGAGTTCTCCGTCTAGCTGGAGTCGTGCAAGCTCCAATTCGTGTAGCCGGTTGCGCTCCCGTTCTCGAGCGTCTTCATAGATGAGGTCCGCGTTTAGTGTTGCGGTTCTTTCCCCCGTCGGGGGTGCGCTGGTTTCCTGTTGCCCGTTCGGGCTATTCTCCTCTTGGGGTGGTCTGTCTCGGGTTTCCACCCAGGCTTGTAGGGCCGATTTGAAGTCCTCTTTTGTGCTCAGGCCAGTGGTAGCGATACCCATGTCTTTACAGAATTGTTTTAGTTCTTTGTGGCTGTATTCTTCTATCTTCTCTTTCTGGAATTCGGCAGGTAGGTTGGTTCCTTGGGTCGTCATGGTCTCTGTGTGTTTTTCCGTCGTAGCGGGTAGATCACTCTCTGTACGATTTTGCGTTGGCTCGGATCGCAGCGCCTGCCACCAATGTTAGAAAGGCGAACCCGGGGGAGGCAGAAGGTGTCTGACTGACCACCCCTAGGTCTACCCCTCCTTCAGAGAAGGGACCGAGCGATGTCGAGAGGCCTCTGACGAAAGGGCCCTCTCCTAGGATCGTACAGCAGAGTAATCACACCACTACAAATGTACACCACACGTAGATAGAGTTTACAATCTTTATCCGGCAATAAGTATCGTTTCAATATATACAGCAGATCCAGAGATCTGGAAAGTCTCGTGACAAGGGGCAAGGTAGCGGGACAGTCTTATAGATGGTCGGTTGCCAGGAGACTCTACGCACAGCTCTCAATCCTCGAGCTGGGGGGGTCCGGAAGGTTGAGCCGCGGCAGCGCCAGCAGGCTCCAAGGTGGTTCAGCGAGTGTGGACCGCGGCAGCGCCAGCAGGTTCCAAGATGGTTCAGCGAGTGTGGACCGCGGCAGCGCCAGCAGGTTCCAAGATGGTTCAGCGAGTGTGGACCGCGGCAGCGCCAGCAGGTTCCAAGATGGTTCGGCGAATGTGGACCGCGGCAGCGGCAGCAGGTTCCAAGATGGTTCGGCGAATGTGGACCGCGGCAGCGGCAGCAGGCTCCAAGGTGGTTACAGCGAAGATGGACCGCGGCAGCGCCAGCAGGCTCCAAGGTGGTTACAACGAAGATGGACTGCGGCAGCGCCAGCAGGCCCCAAGGTGGATACAGCGAAGATGGACCGCGGCAGCGCCAGCAGGTTCCAAGATGGTTCAGCGAATGTGGACTGCGGCAGCGCCAGCAGGCTCCAAGGTGGTTACAGCGAAGATGGACCGCGGCAGCGCCAGCAGGTTCCAGGTAGAACAGCAAGGTGAGTTTGTCTCAGGGTCAGCCGCGACAGCGTCAGCAGGACTTCTTGACTCCGGGATACAACTGCCGTCCTACCCCGGGGCTGGCCCAGATATAGGTCTGGAGTCCTTTGATGTCCGGACCCTCTCGCCTGGGGGTCAGAGGGGCCGGGATGATGGTGTCCAGACACCCAGCAGGAGGTGGAGCCCGCGCTCAGGGAGGCCGGAGGCCGGAGGCCGATCGAAACCAGGCATCCGGGGACGGTTGGGGAGCCATCGAAACTCCCCTCTCCTTGTCTCTGGTTGAGTGGCCACTCTACCACCCGGAGGGCTCTTGGTGCCTCGATGGCGGGCTCGCTGGGGCCGTGGCCGCGGCTGGGCCGGGACCACGTGTCTGTGACGTGATGGGCCCAAGATGGCGTCGGGCCTGGAATGAGGGTCCGGGGTGGGCACCGGACCGGTAATGCTGGGGCGGCCCGAGTGTGCCGTGTCAGTGGTTGGGGGCCGCCGGGTGGCGGATCTGGTGGTTTGTAGGTCGTGCAGAGGTGTGCCCGAATCCGACCCGGGCTGGATGGAGGGCCAATGTCGCCCGGGGCCCGCCATGCGGGAGGGGTAGGACCACGCCACGAGGCCGGGTCCAACAACGACTGGGAGGGAAATTCAACTAGATGCTGATTCTGGATCAGCACAAGGTTTAGTAATCTAAAGGCCTTTGACTTTATGGATTCAATAACTGGATACTTCAGGAACTAGACTTCAGTATGCTGGTGGAAAGTGGCAGTTTTACCCAGTGTTATCAATCTCTCAAAAATCACAGACACTTATTGGGTTTGGTTCATGAGAGCAAAGTCTAAGCAGAAGGGCCATTGAACGGGGTACCTAGCTTCCCCTCTTGTTGAAAAGGTGGCCTGTTCCATGAACAATTCATGAGCCTCCATTCTTCCCTCTTGACTCATCATCTTTTAAATCAAGGCCAGAGTCCCCTGCAGTATGGGACCAAACTTCCTACAGTCGCACACAGACAAGAACTGTGCACCACATGGATGTTTCTTAAGGAGGACGTACAGAGTAAATGTAGGCATTTTACTGCACACTGTTTCGGCCACAGCCAAAATGGCTTCAAACCTGATCATTATAGTCATTATAGCATAAGCTGCCTGTGATGAAAAAAGTAGAGAAGACGGAAGTATCTACATAAGGCATGACATTGCCGGGAAAAAGAAGCACATCATAATAGAAGGTATATTAACCTGCTTAACTACCTTACTGTTTGGCCCAGAGTTGCAAATCATAACCTGATTGTCGTTGCAACAGATTCCCAGCAATCGCGTTTCCAACAATAGGACATTAGAGGACAGGGAGTCCCCTGCAGTATGGGACCAAACTTCCTACAGTCGCACACTGACAAGAACTGTGCACCCCATGGATGTTCCTTAAAGAGGACATACAGAGTAAATGTAGGCATTTTCCTGCACACAGTTTCGGCCACTGCCATCATTGCTTGAAACCTGATCATTATAATCATTATAGCATAGGCTGCCTGTGATGAAAAAAGTAGAGAAGAGAAATAACTACGTAAGGCATGACATTGCCGGGGAAAAAGAAGCACATCATAATAGAAGGTATATTAACCCGCTTAACTACCTTACTGTCTGGCCCAGAGTCGCAAATCATATCCTGATTGTAGTTGCAACAGATTCCCAGCACTGATGTTTCCAACTAAAAGACATTAGAGGACAGAGGGTTCCCATGGGACCTGCCCCTCCAACAGGATCTGCACCCTAAATGGACTTGCACCCCCTCAGAGACCTTCAGCGCCACAGGACATCGCCCACCTTTGTAAAGTCCTTGATTTCAAATGGCAGCTTCTTGCAGGAGTTGAGAATCTCGGCATGTGTAAGCTGAACCTCTATATCACCCGTGGACATTTTCTGAAAAAAAGTTTAGGAGAGATGAGAGCCATTTACAGAGGGTTGCTTGTCTTGTGGGTTAAGATACGTAGTGGGAAACATAGTAGGATAATGGACAAGAAACAGACAACTGAAAGATGAATGAGGAAACGGGTTAAAGTGAAGATGGTGTGTGAGAGAGGGATAAAACTGCGAACAGAATGGAAAGTTAGAGAATTGAACAGAAAGTATGAAGGCCACAAATCAAGAGAGGGGTGTGTACTGCCTGCATGTATATATTGGAGGTAGATGCAATTTCTTTCCAGTCCCAGCTACAGGCCTTTTCGTCATTCAAAGTATGAATGGTGCTCAGATCTCACCGGGTTCGCCTGTTCCTGAGGCCTTGCAATGACTGTCCCGCTCACTTGCACCACAGACTCCAATGGCGCCGCCATCAGGAGCTTCTTCAAGTGGGAACTGGACTGCAAATGAAAGAAAAGAAAGCTCAGCCTTGGGAACACACAGAATGAAGAACACCATCACCTTGAATTAAACCACACAACATGGTATAAGGCAAAGCCTTAGGATCATAGCAAAGCCTTTGCTTTACTTACTTCAGAAAAAGAAAATATTTCAACAAGCCCTTCGAGGGGTATGTGATGGAGAGGATGATCCCAAATTCAGCATAAAGAGAAAGCAGTTTGCTGGACTCTTCAGAAAGCATAGAATCAGTAGGTAGAAGACTCTTACATGTATGACAGAAAACACATTAGACCAAAATTACAGTTGGTGGAAATTCTACATCTGGAGTAAATTGGAATGATTGAAAGTATCTAGGTCACTAGTAACTGGTAAATACTCTTCAGGAGAAACACAGTTGAAACTTTCTCCACCGCAAGGATAGCACAGAGGAAAAAGTCGAGTGTGCATTTCACCTTCGAATTAGGAACTTTCTCCAGAAATCTAAATATTTTCCATTGTCTGCCCAACTCTAAATCATCGCCATTATCTTGTCTCCTTCGTTCCTCTCTCATTGACTCCCACTCCCCACCCTCATCTCCACTCTGAGGTGATCTTGGAGAAACATAAAGCAACCTACTAATGATCAAAATAACAAACGCAGGGAATAGAACTTTACCAGCAGGGCTGAACGTGATATACCACTGGACCTTGCCACTGGGTTCTTTAGCAGCCTACCAGCCATAGGAGCCTGAAGAAGAACTTGGGCAGCCCCACACTACAGCATGTTAAAGCATGCAAAGTGGCATGAAGAGTGGTGTTTTCTACTGCATATGCCCCCTTCTTCATTGCATACATTTTATGAGGGTTGCAGGCCATGATGCAGTCTCAGTAGGAGGAGAACTTCAGGTGGAAAATTGAGGTTCACAGCGTTGGATCATGTCTGTACATTACTTTTGAATGCCCTGCTGCCAAGTTTTTGTTCTTTTTAAGCGTGTGACAGTACAAGTGTGAATCCGCTTATTTTGTGTAGAACATATTGTCACTTAAATCTTTATTCAGATTTCAATCAAGGGAGAATCTACCCAGTAGGACATCTCTCCAGGTGCCACTATATACCAGATGATAATCCCTTACCTCGTCCTGCGGTATGAGTATCTGTGTAAGTCCGTGAAAATCGCGCAGCACCACAAATAGACCCTGTCTGGGAAGAAAAAGCAAACAAAACATAAAAGTCACACGAAAAAGCAAAGCAAGTTGAAGGAGATAAAAAATGCAAAATTGGCATTCTCAACAACAAATGTACACCAGACACCAACATGGACAATGAAACATGGGTGTAGTCTCCGTACTGTACATTAATCGCAGAGATCCTTTAGACAATTGGTGTCCACATAACCTGAGAATTTAGAAAAATTAAAAGATACACTGAATTCAGAGAGCCACTAAAGAAATACATCTACAGGTGCTGATGACACTATGACCAATGTGTTCTAGAAAATAAGAGACTGTAAAACAAATCTGGGTAGATTTAATCAGGAAACTTTACAATCTGATTGCCTGCAGGCCAAAATCATATTCAACTGTGTCCTAGAATCATATGGGAAACATTGGAGTCTGTGATTACACAAACTCACTCTACCTAAATATGCAGCAATACCAAATCTCACATCAAAAAGCCATTGAAAATGCTGCAGTAAGACTGATAGCAAATAGAAAACGCTGAGCCTCTACAACAAATCCTTGATAACACAACATTGGCTCCCAGTCTAAGCTCGAATATCCTTTGAAACTCTATATGTCATCTGCAAATATAGATGAAGAACTTATAACATGGCCACTGAGTCCCTAGGCAACATCTCCTCCCCCTAACCAAATTCTACTTCACACCGCAGGAAACACAGTACATCAAAAGACAGCGAAAGCTTCTGAGTTTAGGAAACACACTTATTGCTGATGTCCAGAGCTGTGGCAAAACATTCTCTTGCAAAATAAAACTGAATGTGCTCCTCTTCTAAACTTATAGTGCCACTCCTCCAACCAGGACATGCCTATTCAGACCGCGGTGTAGCAAAATACACGTTTCAACACTCCTGAACACATGGTTAAATGCTGAAAGTCCTTTAATATTAGGTTTCCATACAACACTCTAGCCACAGCCAGGGCAAACCAGAGGAAGCAGAAAGCGGACAAAATCCACATAGGCATGACACTGCATTTCGAAACCAAAGCAACAGTCTGAAAAGCACAAAAGGCATTGGAAGTCATACATCAGACTACCTGCTCAGAGGAGAGAAATGCACCGCAGATAGTCAAACCATGATACCACAATGATATATATATATATGTCAACCTTACCCGAGGACAAAATATGCTACAGTCTCAAAATCTGACTGACATATGGAGAATTATTTTTTTAAATAACAGTAATGTTGGAAGCCAGGGTGTAGCAGGAAAGGATTCTGTTGGACTTGCATCCGAAACTCTAACTCTTTGGTAGCAGAGATTACTAACCTCTCATACTGAAGCCATCCACAGAGAGTCACTTCCTGGCCCACATGTGCAGAACGCAGCTCACCGCAAGTGTGGGTGCGGCTGACAAAGCTGTTTAAATCTGTGAAAATTTAAAATACTAAACAGTGAACAAACAATCAGCCAGTGTCATATAGAATATGTTTCAGTGGTATTGCAAGCCTCCTTTAAGAAAAGATAAATTGTACATGATTCACATCACATATAGGGATATAAGATATTCATTCTTAGCTCACTTTTTAATTGAAAATGTATCACTGTCCTTCATTTATCATCATTCTCTCTCATCATTTTATAGTTCTTCTTTCACTATTCTGTTAATATCTTAAAGTACCTTTTCAATAATCATACTTGTGATGCCATATACCTTCAGACTCCTCTCGTCTATTCAGATCAATTCCCTTCAGCGTGAGAACACCGTAATAACTGCATTGCTATATTAAAGCACAAATCACACCTAAAAATAAGTCCCTCTGTACAGCCTTAAAAAGACCTTGAGGCATTACTTAAATAACCAATCTCTGCGTCAAAAGTTATGAGTACTTACATTTTCATGATAAAACTCAGTTTGAGACAACTATACTACATTATCAGAAATGTGATTTGATCCACAAAGAAAATGACAGCCAACTTCTTGAAGACCTCAACAGTTACTTATTTGAACAGAAATGTACAGCAAACCACCACGTCAGCTCTCGTCCAGGTGAGTTCCAATGGTCATCTTTTAAATCCAAACATTCTCTCAGCCACTCAACTTCTAGATCGAAGGAAGAACCTGCATCTCACTCATTCTACCAGCACACGCTCAGACTGTCACATGCCAATACATGTACCATTTCTCACCCTCCCCCCCCCAAAAAAAGTTACAGCGAACTCCGCTGTGGCACCCAAATGCACACCCTCATCCATCTGCTTGCTATAAGATTCTTCCACCTTAACCTAACTCTCCATGTTCCACCAGTAACAACTAGTTTTGACAGCATTTCCACAAACTCTGTCAAAGACAACCAGATCCCCAAATTTAGAATACTCCTTAATGATGCAACCAGTCCTTCTGACATGCACAAAATCACCAATGTTCATTTTTTTACTTTGCTACTCTTCCTCTTGTCAAAGTTTCATTTGATTGGCCGGAGCCGTATCAACATTTCTCCTCACCAAACAATACAGATTTGATACGCCACCACCATGATCCATCAACTACCTCATCCAAACGAGGCACAATTCAAACCCTGGTTTTCTTTCCCAGAAAGTTGGAAAGGTGACACACCTGTTGTATTGTGTGGTGTAGTCCAATAGAACCATAACATGGATTTAACTTCTCTCAACACATCGCCTTTGTTGACAAGTGCCCATTGCATAACTCGCCCACCTCACGATTCAACGGTTCAACTAAACCATTGGTTTGGGGATGATAAAGTGAACGCCTTAAATGCTTGACACTTACAGAACCAAGAAAACACTTCATTTGTTTATTCACAAATTGAATGCTACTGTCTGACACTAAATTAAATGCTACTGTCTGACACTAAGTATTCTGAGAAGACTTCCCTAGCAAATACATTCCTAAGAAATTCAATCACACTCAAGGTGTTGGGAACTGATATAAATTTGATGGCCAGCCACTTAGAATAGCAGTCAAATAAAACTACTATATATCGATGTTATGACAATAACAAGTTTAGAGGCCCTATCAAATGTATTGCTAACTTAACCCAAGGACCAGAGGGTAACTCAAGTGTAGGGGGGACAAAACTTACATTTTTTGTAATCATGTACAGCGCAGATCACACAACTTTTAACCACATCTTCAAGATCTCTGTCCATTCCTGGATATCAAAAAGTAGCACATATCTAGTGCTTGGTCACAATGCAACACAAATGGCCATAATGGACAATGGCTGACATAAATTTGCCACGAGGAACCTGCTGGTCAGACAGCGTCAACAATCCATCCTCCAATGTTCACTCATCAGACACCTTGACAAAAGCTGTGCACTACTCTGAAGATTATTTTATTTATGCCAACCTATCCTGACAAAATGTACAACTTCCTCCAATAGTGGATCATGTTCTGAAGCACATTCCCGCTTACTTTCAGCTATGGCACCTAGATTCTCTATGTAGCCTGCTGCAATCTGTAGTGATTTAAGATTATGAGATTCTGGGTGGACTCTAAATAGGAATTACGTAATCTGTTGGGAGGT
The DNA here is from genome assembly GCF_964261635.1 of Lissotriton helveticus. NCBI lineage: Eukaryota > Metazoa > Chordata > Amphibia > Caudata > Salamandridae > Lissotriton > Lissotriton helveticus. Next base: position 1,866,033,430 of record NC_136057.1, read on the forward strand.
GTTAAGGTGTGGTTATAAAAGTTATGGCGCAAAGCATGCAGTGTGTGATTGAATGTTCAAGAACAAAGATGTGTATTGCAGAGCTCCATGTGCGGTGTATTTCATTTGCATGCTCCTGGGCTGGGGAGGACGCTACATCTGGCAACGAGTAGGGGTTCAGTGCCCCGAAGAATCAAGACTGCTCTCCCTGAGTGTGCGCAAAGGTACAGGAAACTGCAGGTGCATACTACGGGTACCCCAAATCGATGTATAGTAACCTGAAGTTGGCATATTAGGACTCGAAGCTCGGCCCCAGCCACTACACAGTCATCAAAGAAGTTGAAGGTCCTGACGAGGGGTACATTCAAAAAGCCTGCCTGTTGGTAAGGCTGAAGGAAGAGATACTGCACCAAGCCATAACACAGAGCCATCACCTATACTAAGCAAACGCTAAAGGCAGAGACAACTAGGTACAGAAGCAGAAATTTACTTAGCGGCACAAGCAATTAAAGCACCATACAACCTCAAAGTGGGGTGAGATGACCAGGCTCAAACAAAGGGCTGTTGTGTGAAGATGTTGCCAGTCCTGCTGTGTGCAAAGAATGCCCTCTGCTCTGATTGGCAGAGAAAGGAAGCGCAAGGCAGAATGCAGCTACATTCCTAAAGCCACCACCTCCGCTTGACACCGTGAAAAAAACAGACTATGGGTACTAGATGGGCTGCATGGAAAAGAAACAGACAATCAGAAAATTCATAAATATATACAAAATAACTTACAGGTGATGAAGTGAAAGAAACGCTAAAGAAAGACTCACAAAAGTATGCAATCTCATACCAAAAGATAAAAAAGCATTGGAAGCCAAGTTTGATCCGACACCGTATGACGATTACGTAAAGCACATCTTCAACCAAGCACGACAATAGGCTAATGAAACTATGGAGGAGTTTGTTAGGAGACTTGATGCACTTATCGAACACTGCAAGTTCTGTGATTTCAATGATGAAAAAGACCATGCGCCTCAGAGTTACTGACAATTGTCTCTCAAACTCGTTCAAAAGACCAAGTTGACAGACAGTCAATTTAGAGAAAGTGCTAATGGCTGCAAGGGCAGAAGAAAGAGCAGATTGACAAGCTGTTGATATGGAAGCAGGAACAGCATGAAATGAATCAGCGCTGATCATGAAAAGTAAGCATAAACACAGAATAGATGCACAAAAGTTGATGTCTTTAAAGAAAGAAAAGATATGCTTTCGATGAGAGTTTTAATTTCCCCATGAAGGTAAATGTCTAACTATGGGACAGACATGCAAGGACTGCAGGAAAGAAAACCTTTTCGTAATGGTCCACTAAACTAAAGAGAAACCAAATGCGTCACAACTAGAAGAGAAAATGGGCACCAGAAGGTTCCAGAAGCATTCTCGCCATGCCCACAAGCCCAAAAGGCAACATTAGTTACGACAAGTAGAAACGAAACAAAATTGATCATCGTCAAATTCTTCATACAAAGATGTGTGTTGATGATATCTACTAAAGAATGAAGTGCACATGTAGGGTCAGTTACTTGCAAACAAGATCAAGAGTCAAATGAGAAGCACCAAACGGACCAAAAAGTTTCATTTGGACATGGTCCTAAAATTACATTTAAGGTTAAAACAGTTGCCCCATAACCTCCATTATAGACAGTGGGGTGTCGATTAATATCATGCCAGAAGAGAAATTTAAAAGCTTATCTCCTTTGCCATGCCCTAACGCGTCAAAACTCAAAGGTTTAAACACGGGCTGTGTCCATACTGTTACAGAGTCAATGGTCCTTTATAGTAACCATGAGACATAAAACAAGGTCAGTGCAAGCACCGATTAATGCACTTCAGGGAACTTCATGAAGTGCATGAATACTTAGCTTTGCCATTGCTGCTGACATGGGACTGATATCTCTCAAGAGCGATATCCGTGCTCAGTCTGAACCAGTTCCCGTCATCGTTCATGGCCTGGGAAGGTTTAAGACATTGTAAGTGCAACTTCATATTAATGGGGACATTTGCCCTGTAGCACAACAGCACCGCAGAATCGCTTTCCACTTACAAGAAGCTGTTGAGAAAGAACAAGAAGCATTCTATCATTGAATTCAACACCCGTCCTATGCCGAAGGTTTCGCCTATAGCTGTGGTGCCAAAAAAGGATAGTGGTGGTGCAATGCTCATTTGTGTTAATGTGCGTCAGGCCAACAAAGCAATCAAGAGAGAAAGACATCCTGTTCCTCACATCATGGACATGATCATGCAGCTAAACAGCGGCAAAGTCTTCTGCCGTCTTGACCTGAACAAAGGATACCATCAACTCAAGTTGGAAGATAACTGTAGGTATTATTACTACTTTTTCGACTTATGTTGGTTTGTTCAGATACAGAAGGTTGAGTTTTACAGTATCTTCGGCTGCTGAGATATTTCAGCATGTCATCCGCCAACTAATACAACCTGTCACACATGCTTTCAATTACTGTGATGACATACTGGTATTTGGGACAACACAAAAGGAGCATGACAAGGCCCTTACAAAAGTGTTAAAATTACTTGCTGATGCAGGTCACACTCTGAATGCAGCAAAGGGTGAGTTTCACAAAACTAAACTCAAATTCTTTGGGCACATATTATCTGATGGCTGAATGACTCCTTACCCGGACTAAGTGCAAGCATTGTCATCTGTTAGCCCCCTCTCCCCCCCCAGGATGTAAACATACTCCAATTCTTCTTGGCATTGATAGTTATGACTCAAGATGAAATTGTGACTTTGCCACAGTGAGTGCCCCATTGAGAGACTTAAAGCAAAATGTTCCTTCCAGTGGTCTCAGGAAAGCGACCAACATTTCAAAGACATAAAACATGCTGTTGAGAATGCAACTAAAATGGCCTACTTTGACCCCAAGCTACATACCGAGATCGCATTAGATGTGAGCCTGTTGGGGCTGGGGGCAATCCTTGCTCAAATAATGGTCATCCGAATGTCCAGAGATAAATTCCAGCCTATGCCAGTAGAAGCCTGTCTGAAACAGAATGTGCCTACTCTCAGCCGGAGGAGGAGTCTGGCTGTAGAATGGCCTGCAAACCTTTTCCATGTGTTTTTATATGGGAAATGTTTCACTATCATCACAGACTACCAGGCGCTGCTCAATATCATCGGCAATCCAAAAGCCAAGATGTCCCCTCATATCGAGAGGTAGGGGTTGCGACTGTAAGAATACGACTATTTGATTGTATACAAGCCAGGGAAAGATCAAAAAGCAGCTGACTACTTTTCAGAAGTGCTGCTACATCAGCACAGTTCAAAGTCCAAAGCGGCTGAAGAGTATCTCAACTTCATTGTGAAGTCCAACACGCCAGCAGCTCTATCCATTGAACAAATTGTTGCTGTGACAAACGCAAATAAAGATTTGCTCATCCTCAAAGACATCATTACAATGCACCCATGGAAGAAAAGTGTTCAACCTTTTGCTGATGATGCTGAATTTCAAAAATTCAAAAAACGTACAAGATCTCGGTCTATTTACCACCCGCGTTGGGTAAGGATGTACTGACAGAGTTAGGCAGGGTGTTAACTGACCTTCCTGATGGGACTCTGATAATGGGGGGAGACTATAACATGACGATGAATGACCTGACGGACAGGCACCCTAGGAGACAAGGGATGAGGTCAAATGAACTTATGACAGATTTTACGAAGGCATTAGGGCTTTCAGATGTAGGGCACGAACTGCAAGATACTCCAACAGACTTTACTTAACTCTCTAGTGTGCATGGCAGTCTCTCCCGGATCGACTATTTCCTGACCTATGCGGCCTCGATTGGCAATTTCAGGCGGCCTCAGACGTATCCTCGGGGCCTCTCCGATCACTCCCCAGTGGGAATAGATTTCACGCATGGTGCTCGACAGCCAAGTCACACTATAGTCATTAATCCATGGCTGCTTAAGATTCCAGATATTAGGGAGGAGCTTGGTGTGCAGACTGGTTACTTTCTGGAAGAAAATGTAGGATCTGTTGCTTCAGCACAGACGATTTGGGAGGCATACAAGGTGGTCATGAAGGTTTACGCCATCTCATTAAAAACAAAATACATAGCAAAACGACGAGAAATACTGACACAGCTAGAGGACGCACTAAAACGACTTGAGGCAGAATACACGTTCCAGCCCTCAGAGGAGACAATGAAAAGCCTAGTACTTAAAAGGGAGGAATATAAACTAAAGGCCCGCGAACACGTTAGCTAAGCAAGCGGCTACCCACCATAGACTGTATGAATTGGGGGATAGGGCTGGGAAGATGCTGGCCTGGTTGGAGAGGAGGGAGCAAAGCTCTAGATGGCTGCCCAGACTACAGACACCTACCGGAGGGACTGTATCCTGCCTGGATGCAATCGCAGAGCCATTTTCTGATTATTTTGAAGGGGTGTACTCACCATCTGCTGTATACAATGCGGAGGAGTCATGGCAACTTTTGGCGGAATGTGCTGTGCCAGCTCTCTCGGAGGTGGACAGAAATTCATTAGAGGCGGACCTCACCAATGAGGAAATCCGGAAGGCTATAGGCCAAATAAAATCAGGTAAAGCGATGGGGCTGAATTGCACTCCGATAGAATTCCTTAAGGCCACGGCCTCTCAGGTGGTTCCACATTTGAGGGTCATGTACCAGGAAAGTTGGGAAAAAGGTATTTTACCCCCGGATCAGCAACTAGCTAGCATTGCCGTTATACATAAGGCTGGTAAACCGGTAGAGGATTGCCGCTCCTATAGACCGATCACTTTAATTAATGTAGAAGCGAAGATATTGGCGAAGGTCCTTGCTACAAGACTGGGTACGGTGATATCCTCTCTGGTACACCCAGATCAACCGGGCTTCATGCCAGGACGAAATACGGCTCTCAATATTCGTCGTCTTAACAATGTGCTGGCTCGGAAGTGTTATCTAGAGGAGGATGCAGTCATACTCTCCCTTGACACGTCCATGGCGTTTGACTCCATTGAATGGACTTATATGTTCGAAGTCCTGGAAAGAATGGGACTGGGCCCCAAATTTAGATGCTGGGTGCAACTTCTGTGTACTGATATATCGGGACAAATAAGAGTAAAAAACTACACATCTAGACGGTTTTCACTCCGCAGAGGCACCAGACAGGGATACCCCTTGTCACCAATGCTATTTGCTCGGATGTTGGAGCCTCTAGCGACATGGGTACACAGAGACGTCATGACCAGGGGCCTGCGGTGGTCGCACGACTATGAAGATAGAATATCATTATACACAGACGACATAATACTTTATATGACAAACCCCTACAGATCTATCCAAATGGTCCTTGATATTTTTACCAATTTCGGAAAGTACTCCAGTTATGCTATTACCAGGAGCAAGTCAGTATTATATGTTCTGCATGGAAATGTCCCACGTCTCCCTAAAGATTGTGCTTTGAGAGTTGTGGAGGGCGGCTTTCGATATTTGGGTATCTTTGCGATGCCCGACCCAACCCTTTTTTATGATCACAACCTAGCGCCAGTGTTGACGAGACTGCAAGCAGATGTTCAACATTGGAGATCCCTCCCATTATCATTGATTGGCCGTGCTGCCCTTTTTAAAATGTTTGCTCTGCCACGGTTTTTATATATTTTACAAAATTGCCCACATAAAGTTCCAGATGCCTACTTTACAGCGGTAGAGGGTGAAGTGCACACTTTGTTATGGGATGGCAAGGCCCAGAGGATAGCGCTACCAAAATTAATGAAGGGGTGGTACGATGGAGGTATCGCATTGCCCAACATACGGTTATATTATTGGGCCTCGCAAGTGGTGATAGTAAACAGATGGAGATATGCCCCGCCAGATGACCCGGCGTGTGCTCTGGATAGGTATCAGATGGGCAGGGCTGGCTACCTCGGGGCGCTATATACTGGCTCACGAAGAACGCAGATCATAGGGCCTGCAAAACTCACACTGCAGATATGGAGACTAGCTAACTCCAGACTGGGTTGGACGAGCAGACTTACTAGGATGACACCGTTGTGGTACTCAGAGAGGTTGGGTATGCTCTGTCACCATCTGGGATTTGACAAATGGGACATGATTGGTATTTCGACGGTAGGAGATCTGATTAAGAAGGGTAAGATACTTCGGTTTGAAGAATTGCAGAAGACTTACCACTTAGCGCCTACTGAAATCTTCCGTATTTGCAAATAAGACATGCTTTGATGGCGGCCTTCCCTAGCTGCAGCGACATACCGGAGTCCTCTCCGCTAGAGGATCGTCTGTTAGATGGACAATTGCACACCAAAGCGATCTCCCTCACTTACAGGAAGCTAAGTAATAATTTACCAGACTCATTTGCACAACTAAAGGAGAAATGGGAGGGTGATTTGGGGGTCATAGAGGATGAGGATTGGAGGCAGTCGCTAATGTCTTCCAGGGAGGCTGCCAGCACACTTAGATACCGCCTTGTTCAACTTGGTGTTTTTCATCGATCATATATGACTGGAATCACTCTAGCAATGATAGGGACCAAAACTGACGATCACGGTTTCAAGGGCTGTGGGCAACCTGCCACCTTTAATCATATGATATGGGGCTGCCCAGCGATGCAAAGCCGATGGGGTCGAATCACAACACATATGCATTCTGCCCTAGGGAAGGTGATTACCCTGACTCCGAGGTTGGGCCTGCTCAACATCTGGGAGGCGACAGATCCAACTGAAACGGAACAACTAGTGACATTGGGCTTCACACTATTTAAACGAGAAATTGCCAGGGGATGGGGTGGAGTCAAGCCACCGGAAGTCACAGTGTGGAATAGGGAAATGGATACATGTATGATAGCCGAGAAGGAAGTATTTATCGCTAGGGGGTGCCCGAAGAAATGGGAAAAGAAGTGGTCAAAATGGAATGTGTACAAAGGAGATATTTGTGTGTCACCAATGGTAGAGTTAGAATTGTGGAGGACTGGGAATGGAGCACAAACCATGTAAAGTATACTTTGCCTGAACTGAGTTTATCTATGTCAATAATAATATGTGATGTAATGGGATTATCAGCACATGAGTGAAATGTCTGTCAGGAAAGCCTTCAACAGTGATGAAAACCTTTTAATGAAGGAACAACGTTGGGTGTACCGGCTGGGCACCCACCACACAGGCCTCAATGATGACATACCCTGGTCCCAACTTAACTAATAACTGAACCAAATGCGCAATGACTAGACCATCTCCTGATAATACATCCAGCTAGTGATTTCAATGTCTCCTGTATCACTATTTAAAAACGTCAGTATCACTTAATAACCCAACCCCTCCTAATCCCATCCCAAAAGAATTATCTGCTGTCCTGTCTTGGACACAATCTGCCCATCTGGACGTTTTTTACCTGTCCCTGTTCACATGAGTCAAGGACCCCCTTTTTTCCATACCCTTTTCTTCACATAACTTTAGCCATTACACTGTTTGCCGGTCGGGTGGCCTACCGCCCATGCGCGGCGACGGAACACTTTCGTCGCGCATGCGCGATCGGCTTTTCTTTCAACTGCGCATGCGCGCTACCTAACAGCATCGGCTTTACCGGAGCCGCAACTGTTCCTTCCCCCGCTATGTCCGCTATTAATTTATGAATGAGCGTGGATAATGAACACATTTATCGGCCATAATTCGGATGCCTTAGCCACAATCTGACTAGTTAAAAATGGCCACCGCGTTTACCGTCCTGACCAACTCGTGTTTATTACCACACGTGTCCCCATCTGGAGAACGATTAACCAATCTAGCTAAACAATTAACCCAATTAGTTTGACTATATAAGCCCCCGCCCAAGCTTCCTCTCTCATATTCACGGAAGCCACGGACAGAGGAGGAAGCACCACGAGGCTTTGGGTTTAGTAAGTACGGCATAGCCGGTTCCAAGACAAGCATCAGTCCCTTATGCTTTTTCTCTCCATCACGAAGCAGCCATTGAAAATCAACAGGTTTTCTTTCCTTTTTGTTCCTTTTTGTTCCTTCTCCCCATTTATTTTCAAAAACTTGCAGCTGGACCCAATATTACCCATCTGTCCTGTTTTGGCTCATGGGGCATTTCACCCCTCCTTGCAAAGTATGTATCTACCAACTTGTACATACCTTACCTAATTTAACTGTTGTACTGTGTGATTGACTGTGTGTGTTCTTCAGTTGTGGTTACGTATATAACAATATTTGGCCATTATTTCAACGCTGAATTCTGTACTTTACACAGGGCATCCAGCAACATCTGTATGTGTTTTATGTGTTAGTCTTTTCTTCACCTTCTTTCACAGGTACCTAAGAGCGAAGCGCTTTGGGATACGCGCACTTATAACTCCTGGTTCTTGTTTTTTCAGGCATACAACCAAGTATACTAGCATTAGCAAGGGCAGTGTATTTACATAAAATATATGTTCAATACACATTGATAAATTAGTACTTCACATTGTAAGGTATACACACACACTGTGGAAACAACATTTAGTGAGTGACAGGGGGATCTGACCCCGGTACTGACGAAGGGGCATGACGCCCCGAAACATGTTGACCCGCACAGGAAAGTGAGCCCACTAACTAGCTTAACCTTTCCGATATCACTTTTTTTAATAATACCAGCCAGTGCCTATTAAAAATTTTCTTTCCACTAGGCCAGGTATTTTTTAACATCACTTATCACCCCCGACCCTACTGACACTCACTCCCATTCACTCACATAGCACCCACATTAAAAAGGTGCTCCGGCGTAGTCGCTTGTTGCAGCACTGCCCCGTCCGGCAGCCGGGCGGGAAGACCCCGATGATGAAGCATGACACCAAGGGCCCTTTTGGTGTGTGAGGGGTATCTTAACACATCTAGTGTATTCCAACAACAACAGGATACACACTAACCTTCTCGGAGGTGGACCTTTTTGATTACCAGTATATTGAAATGTCTGTCATTCTTGTTAAATTAATAGTAATTTTTTTTTTTTTAAACGTACAAGATGAGATATCCATCACCCGAGAATGTATCATACTGAGAGGCTCGAGAACATTCATACCTGTGAGCCTGAGACAGGAAATCATTGAACTGCCCCATGAAGGACATTGTGGCAATGATTGTAGCCACCAAAAGAGCCCTAAGAGATTGAGCGTGCTTCCACTGCCTAGATGAACAAGTTCTGAAAGAGCTAAAAATGTGCCACCTTTGTAATTGTTTATCCCCCAAGGTGAGGCAGGATCCATTGATAATGGCTGATCTTCCTGCACATGCCAAGGAGAGAGTTGCAGGTGATTTTTTTGGGCCTCTAGGAAATGGACATCATCTCATGTTAGTCATTGATGAATGTTTACGTTTTCCTTTGGTGGAAGACCTGTCAAACGAAGACCAATGACAAAGTAATTGATCGATTGAGAACATATTTGCAGCATGGGGCCTCCCCCTACTCTGAAATCTGACCACGGCCCACCTTTCAATAGTAAAGACTTTAAGGAGTTTCTCGTTCGACTCAATGTCAAGCATCAAAAGAGTACGCCTCTCTGGCCCCAAGTCAATGGTGTTGTTGAAAGATTCATGGCCACGCTCAAGAAGGTAATTCTGCAATAATCAATAGAGGGAATCAAATTCAACTAAGCCATGTGTCAAGCCCTTCATGCCTATTGATCAATTCCGCACGCCACAATTGGTGAGAATCCTGCCACCTTATTTGGGAGAACCATCAGAACCAAGCTACAATAATGAACATCAGATCGATCAATGAATGCCGATGAGGTTATGTCACAGACGGTTCTCGAAAGAACAAGATGAAAATATATGTTGATCGGCGCCAACTCACTCAGGAAAGAAGTCTTCAAAAAAAGGCACTGGTCAAACAGAAAAGGAAGCGAAAAATGGGCACCCCTCTTGTTGATTGGCCCCAATATTTATACCACATTTCACTTTGAAGTTGGTACATGGTGCAAAGGTGCCTGTGCTGCATGCAGGATTGTATTTAGAAGGAAGGGGCACCTTCCTGCACAAAAACAACCCTGAGAGGCATATTCATCTTTCTATGAGTGCTGCAGAATCGAGCATACATAGAAAGAGGAAGTTGTGAGGAGAAATAAAGATCTTTTTCCACATTATGCCTCCCTTGGGAAGGTGTGGCACTGTGGCGCATGTCCAGGTTTAGTAATGCAATGCAGCGAGTGGCCTAGCATGGCTTCATAAATCTCAATTATTAGTCGTTTTGCGCATGCACCATATTACATGGTGCAAGTGCAATGCAACTGGCCTCATAAATATGGCCCTGAGTTTTCAGCAGTGTCGCATCAATATGGGGACATGTTGATTTTTCAGCTTTAAGCAGTAGCTAATTGACTTCGGGAATTTTATATTACAGCAGTAGTTCAATGATGCTTGGGCATATTGATGGCTCAACATTTTCTAATATGGTGGCAGATTCATTTTTTCAGACGTATAATATATCATGCTGGTTGCTGTACAGTGCACATGTCCACTAAAGGTTGCTTCAAACAGGACTTATTCACCATTTCTCTAACCATACTCATGACAGATCTATCCCTTCAGAGCCCAACCATGAGCCAGTTCCCCTCTCTTTTCAATGATGCAGCTACAGGCTCCATTATGGCACTATTCTTGGATGGGTGGACTTGATTTATAACAACAGCACAGCAGTTTTCAAAACAGTGCTTTGAATAGCAGGCGGTGTAAAATATATAGATTATAGTATGCAGGGTATTTGATCAACTTAAAATTAGTGCACATGTGTATTTCTGATGTGAGCTTTATGTCAAAGTGAGTAGCTAGGTACACTGCCATCTAGCCCAATCAAACAATCCCCTTGTACATCCCAGTCCAAGTCATACTAAGATTAGAAATTCAATAACCCATGTATTAGTCGACTCTCAAACCTACATCAAAGCTGCATTCCCCTTTGCTGGTTCGGCTGCTCCATTCAAAACTGCAACCCATTCATGTTTGATCCTCTCAGTCTTATTACCTTCTTTGAAACACATCCAATACTTTTTCCTTGCTTCCACACAAATCAGAAGCCTGCATTCTTATGCAATTGTAGGTGTCATTATTCTAAGCACACCTTTGTGACTTTGCAGGACCCGTTTTTAATTGACACATTAATACACTGTTAAGAAAAAAAACAGTTGTTGTATCAGATATAATCTGGTACTGTCAAAATTAATTGAGAGAAAAAAAAGGTGAGAGTTGCGGCTTCCTTCCCATCACCATTAATTCTTTTTTGAACCTGTCAACACATCTTTTGACCTGGAAGCCCCAGTCTGACCAAAGAACTCAAGACAAAGATGTTCTATGGCTTGGTGGTGGCCAATTTCTTACCTGTTGTGCCCTGGTCCCGCAACCGTTTTGTATTGCAAAATAGGCTCCTCTGCTGTGTCTGTACTACTTTCTTCGAGACAACCACTATTGGGGTACTGGCTAAAGTGCGATTAATGAGCCGGAAGCCATGTTGAAAAAGCATTTTGCATGGCATGTTAGCAAGGTCAGGTCCAACAGCCTCAGTTCTCACGCAGTATTTGGGCTGCTTTTGCCTTCAACTCAGATATTTCAAATTGAAAGTTGGAATCGCGCTGGATCCAGGCATGTACCTACAAAACAAAAAAAACTGCAATAAAATGGTTATTCTTCTAAGTAATTTTCTTTATAAAAGTGTTTGCGAGCTGTATTCTAGAGCAGGTCATTGATATATATACTGGATGGAAGGCCAACCAAACTTACCATACTTGCTAAGCTATAAAGTACCTCGAAGTTGTAGAACTTTCAAAAACCAGTTACCCAAAGTGACTTTTTGCAATCGTCATTGTCTATACACCCAGAATGCTCTATCCAGCAACTCACAATGATTCTTCCATGTCTTTGTGCCAATATTTATTCATTTATTTCTCGTTTTTGCAAACCACAACTCACTCAAAACGGTGTCAGAGTGCTGTATAACATAACAACAATTGGGGTTGTGATAACCCCTTACAAAGAACCAACAAACAACTAATGAAGGGAAATAGTCAAATAAATATTGAACCTTGCTCAATGTAGGTACAATATGGTGCATGGAGGAAAGAAAACATGGAATAAAAGATGAAAACAGTAGCTAAATGTCACAGGAAAGTGAGGGGGAGAATTGGGAAGGAGGCAGAGGGTTTAGGAGATTATATTTGAAGATTACTGTAAAGGAATGGGTAAACAAAATATGACTGAGAGGAAAAAAACATATGTGCAAGATTTGAGGGAAAAAGGAGCCAAGAGTTACTTGAAGATTAAGAACATCAGTAAAGTGGTATACGAAGACAGGGAGAGAGGAAAGAATGGAACGTGGAACCATGGCAAGTTAAGGAGAGGTTGTGGAAGGGTGTGAAGGACTAGTCCACGGTAGCAAGAATAATTAGTTGAAGGACACCAAGCAAACCTAGAACTTTGACTGAGAAAACTCAAGTAGAAAGGAGCAAAGGGTTTATGATAAGAAAAGGACAGATGTTGGGCAGGATGTGAAGATAGCCAAACCCCGTATTTTCAAACCAGTGCCATCTCGATCCTGCTCATTCGTAATATGAATTGACACAGCACTCAGAACAAACTTGATTTTGACTTGGTACTTCGTTAATAAGGGTTGTTATTTTGCAGCTTTTATTGCATCGTTATCGGAAGGATAAATGATGGCTGGATCAAATCTGCGATCTGCAGGTTTTAAAGGGATCTATTAAGTTCACCCCGTCCCATCCTCCTGAGCCATCTCAGCAAGACTGGCAGAGACTCGGCCCTGATCACCTGAACAAAGACAAGTTGTCTACCCAAGGAATCAAAATGGTTTTAGAATCCCGGGCTCTCTCTGGGTTTAAAGTTTACAATTTCATGTTTTCGAGATAGAAAGATACAGAGGCTTCACCTTAAAACACTTATGTCAGCTGTTGTCAAATCTGCAAAAGGGAAAATTAAGTACCAAACTGGGCTTAGCGATTGAGTATTTTCTTTAACAATTCAATGAGACAAAGCAATAGGACATCTGGCCAGGAACCCGAGCTTGCGATTGACAGTGTATTTTCTTCAGAAAGGTAAAGTCGAAACATAGTCTTTAAATGAGGGAACACGCGTTACACAACCATATCAGAAATGACCTGCTTTAGCCCAGTGTCAAAAAGGATGTCAGAATCGTGGAGATGCTCGGATTTGAAAGAAAGGTTTCTTTGTGACGACCATGTCTCTCCAACCTTGCCGTCACATATCCAAAGGGGCACTTGTTAGGGAAATGTATTCGGTCTTCAGCTTGTCTTATTTACCTATCCAAATATGTACAACACCGCCTGTGGATTATCACCTCTCTTTATCAGGGGCTGCTGCTCTCGTTTTCAGATTCAGAAAAGGGGGTGGTGATGAACAGAGTGTCTGAATTAAGCAGACCACTCTTACCCAGTCCAAAGATCAGGGCTTGATCCATCACCGTTATTTAGCTCACTGCCCCATCCCAGCTCAGAACCTGGCTATATGCAAATTAGTCTGTCCCTGGCCCAGTGCATCATGGGAACAGGGCAGACCAAACTACCAAGCCAATTCTTCACCAGAAAGGAGACAAGCTTCCGGGGACCGGTTTCTGTCATTTCAGGCGTCTTCGGCCCGGCTTGCTTGAATCCTGATGGAGCAGTGAGCAAGGGACTCATGTCTGAGTATACCCTTCCACGCTTATGGTGGACAAAATGATTCAGAAAAGGGGGTGGTGATGAACAGAGTGTCTGAATTAAGCAGACCACTCTTACCCAGTCCAAAGATCAGGGCTTGATCCATCACCGTTATTTAGCTCACTGCCCCATCCCAGCTCAGAACCTGGCTATATGCAAATTAGTCTGTCCCTGGCCCAGTGCATCATGGGAACAGGGCAGACCAAACTACCAAGCCAATTCTTCACCAGAAAGGAGACAAGCTTCCGGGGACCGGTTTCTGACATTTCAGGCGTCTTCGGCCCGGCTTGCTTGAATCCTGATGGAGCAGTGAGCAAGGGACTCATGTCTGAGTATACCCTTCCACGCTTATGGTGGACAAAATGATTCAGAAAAGGGGGTGGTGATGAACAGAGTGTCTGAATTAAGCAGACCACTCTTACCCAGTCCAAAGATCAGGGCTTGAACCATCACCGTTATTTAGCTCACTGCCCCATACCAGCTCAGAACCTGGCTATATGCAAATTAGTCTGTCCCTGGCCCAGTGCATCATGGGAACAGGGCAGACCAAACTACCAAGCCAATTCTTCACCAGAAAGGAGACAAGCTTCCGGGGACCGGTTCCTGCCATTTCAGGCGTCTTCGGCCCGGCTTGCTTGAATCCTGATGGAGCAGTGAGCGAAGGAACTCATGTCTGAGTATACCCTTCCACGCTTATGGTGGACAAAATGATTCAGAAAAGGGGGTGGTGATGAACAGAGTGTCTGAATTAAGCAGACCACTCTTACCCAGTCCAAAGATCAGGGCTTGATCCATCACCGTTATTTAGCTCACTGCCCCATCCCAGCTCAGAACCTGGCTATATGCAAATTAGTCTGTCCCTGGCCCAGTGCATCATGGGAACAGGGCAGACCAAACTACCAAGCCAATTCTTCACCAGAAAGGAGACAAGCTTCCGGGGACCGGTTTCTGCCATTTCAGGCGTCTTCGGCCCGGCTTGCTTGAATCCTGATGGAGCAGTGATGAGCAAGGGACTCATGTCTGAGTATACCCTTCCACGCTTATGGTGGACAAAATGATTCAGAAAAGGGGGTGGTGATGAACAGAGTGTCTGAATTAAGCAGACCACTCTTACCCAGTCCAAAGATCAGGGCTTGATCCATCACCGTTATTTAGCTCACTGCCCCATCCCAGCTCAGAACCTGGCTATATGCAAATTAGTCTGTCCCTGGCCCAGTGCATCATGGGAACAGGGCAGACCAAACTACCAAGCCAATTCTTCACCAGAAAGGAGACAAGCTTCCGGGGACCGGTTTCTGCCATTTCAGGCGTCTTCGGCCCGGCTTGCTTGAATCCTGGTGGAGCAGTGAGCAAGGGACTCATGTCTGAGTATACCCTTCCACGCTTATGGTGGACAAAATGATTCAGAAAAGGGGGTGGTGATGAACAGAGTGTCTGAATTAAGCAGACCACTCTTACCCAGTCCAAAGATCAGGGCTTGATCCATCACCGTTATTTAGCTCACTGCCCCATCCCAGCTCAGAACCTGGCTATATGCAAATTAGTCTGTCCCTGGCCCAGTGCATCATGGGAACAGGGCAGACCAAACTACCAAGCCAATTCTTCACCAGAAAGGAGACAAGCTTCCGGGGACCGGTTTCTGCCATTTCAGGCGTCTTCGGCCCGGCTTGCTTGAATCCTGATGGAGCAGTGAGCAAGGGACTCATGTCTGAGTATACCCTTCCACGCTTATGGTGGACAAAATGATTCAGAAAAGGGGGTGGTGATGAACAGAGTGTCTGAATTAAGCAGACCACTCTTACCCAGTCCAAAGATCAGGGCTTGATCCATCACCGTTATTAGCTCACTGCCCCATCCCAGCTCAGAACCTGGCTATATGCAAATTAGTCTGTCCCTGGCCCAGTGCATCATGGGAACAGGGCAGACCAAACTACCAAGCCAATTCTTCACCAGAAAGGAGACAAGCTTCCGGGGACCGGTTTCTGCCATTTCAGGCGTCTTCGGCCCGGCTTGCTTGAATCCTGATGGAGCAGTGAGCAAGGGACTCATGTCTGAGTATACCCTTCCACGCTTATGGTGGACAAAATGATTCAGAAAAGGGGGTGGTGATGAACAGAGTGTCTGAATTAAGCAGACCACTCTTACCCAGTCCAAAGATCAGGGCTTGATCCATCACCGTTATTTAGCTCACTGCCCCATCCCAGCTCAGAACCTGGCTATATGCAAATTAGTCTGTCCCTGGCCCAGTGCATCATGGGAACAGGGCAGACCAAACTACCAAGCCAATTCTTCACCAGAAAGGAGACAAGCTTCCGGGGACCGGTTTCTGCCATTTCAGGCGTCTTCGGCCCGGCTTGCTTGAATCCTGATGGAGCAGTGAGCAAAGGACTCATGTCTGAGTATACCCTTCCACGCTTATGGTGGACAAAATGATTCAGAAAAGGGGGTGGTGATGAACAGAGTGTCTGAATTAAGCAGACCACTCTTACCCAGTCCAAAGATCAGGGCTTGATCCATCACCGTTATTTAGCTCACTGCCCCATCCCAGCTCATAACCTGGCTATATGCAAATTAGTCTGTCCCTGGCCCAGTGCATCATGGGAACAGGGCAGACCAAACTACCAAGCCAATTCTTCACCAGAAAGGAGACAAGCTTTCGGGGACCGGTTTCTGCCATTTCAGGCGTCTTCGGCCCGGCTTGCTTGAATCCTGATGGAGCAGTGAGCAAGGGACTCATGTCTGAGTATACCCTTCCACGCTTATGGTGGACAAAATGATTCAGAAAAGGGGGTTCTGAAACTGGGATGGTGCAATGAGCTAAAAAACGGTGTTGGATCTAGCCCTGATCTCTTGACTGGGTGAGAGTACTCTGCTTAATTCAGAGACTCTGTCCATCACCACCCCTTGTTGTAAATTATTTTGTCCACCCTAAGCGTGGAAGGGTATACTCAGATGTGAGTCCCTTGCTCATTGCACCATCAGGATTCAAGCAAGCCGGGCCGAAGACGCCTGAAATGGCAGAAACCGGTCCCCGGAAGCTTGTTTCCTTCCCAGTGTAAGAATTGGCTTTTGTAGTCTGGTCTGCCCTGTTCCCATGATGCACTGGGCCAGGGACAGACTAATTTGCATACAGCCAGGTTCTGAAACTGGGATGGTGCAATGAGCTAAAAAACGGTGTTGGATCTAGCCCTGATCTCTTGACTGGGTGAGAGTACTCTGCTTAATTCAGAGACTCTGTCCATCACCACCCCTTGTTGTAAATTATTTTGTCCACCCTAAGCGTGGAAGGGTATACTCAGATGTGAGTCCCTTGCTCATTGCACCATCAGGATTCAAGCAAGCCGGGCCGAAGACGCCTGAAATGGCAGAAACCGGTCCCCGGAAGCTTGTTTCCTTCCCAGTGTAAGAATTGGCTTTTGTAGTCTGGTCTGCCCTGTTCCCATGATGCACTGGGCCAGGGACAGACTAATTTGCATACAGCCAGGTTCTGAAACTGGGATGGTGCAATGAGCTAAAAAACGGTGTTGGATCTAGCCCTGATCTCTTGACTGGGTGAGAGTACTCTGCTTAATTCAGAGACTCTGTCCATCACCACCCCTTGTTGTAAATTATTTTGTCCACCCTAAGCGTGGAAGGGTATACTCAGATGTGAGTCCCTTGCTCATTGCACCATCAGGATTCAAGCAAGCCGGGCCGAAGACGCCTGAAATGGCAGAAACCGGTCCCCGGAAGCTTGTTTCCTTCCCAGTGTAAGAATTGGCTTTTGTAGTCTGGTCTGCCCTGTTCCCATGATGCACTGGGCCAGGGACAGACTAATTTGCATACAGCCAGGTTCTGAAACTGGGATGGTGCAATGAGCTAAAAAACGGTGTTGGATCTAGCCCTGATCTCTTGACTGGGTGAGAGTACTCTGCTTAATTGAGAGACTCTGTCCATCACCACCCCTTGTTGTAAATTATTTTGTCCACCCTAAGCGTGGAAGGGTATACTCAGATGTGAGTCCCTTGCTCATTGCACCATCAGGATTCAAGCAAGCCGGGCCGAAGACGCCTGAAATGGCAGAAACCGGTCCCCGGAAGCTTGTTTCCTTCCCAGTGTAAGAATTGGCTTTTGTAGTCTGGTCTGCCCTGTTCCCATGATGCACTGGGCCAGGGACAGACTAATTTGCATACAGCCAGGTTCTGAAACTGGGATGGTGCAATGAGCTAAAAAACGGTGTTGGATCTAGCCCTGATCTCTTGACTGGGTGAGAGTACTCTGCTTAATTCAGAGACTCTGTCCATCACCACCCCTTGTTGTAAATTATTTTGTCCACCCTAAGCGTGGAAGGGTATACTCAGATGTGAGTCCCTTGCTCATTGCACCATCAGGATTCAAGCAAGCCGGGCCGAAGACGCCTGAAATGGCAGAAACCGGTCCCCGGAAGCTTGTTTCCTTCCCAGTGTAAGAATTGGCTTTTGTAGTCTGGTCTGCCCTGTTCCCATGATGCACTGGGCCAGGGACAGACTAATTTGCATACAGCCAGGTTCTGAAACTGGGATGGTGCAATGAGCTAAAAAACGGTGTTGTATCTAGCCCTGATCTCTTGACTGGGTGAGAGTACTCTGCTTAATTCAGAGACTCTGTCCATCACCACCCCTTGTTGTAAATTATTTTGTCCACCCTAAGCGTGGAAGGGTATACTCAGATGCGAGTCCCTTGCTCATTGCACCATCAGGATTCAAGCAAGCCGGGCCGAAGACGCCTGAAATGGCAGAAACCGGTCCCCGGAAGCTTGTTTCCTTCCCCGTGTAAGAATTGGCTTTTGTAGTCTGGTCTGCCCTGTTCCCATGATGCACTGGGCCAGGGACAGACTAATTTGCATACAGCCAGGTTCTGAAACTGGGATGGTGCAATGAGCTAAAAAACGGTGTTGGATCTAGCCCTGATCTCTTGACTGGGTGAGAGTACTCTGCTTAATTCAGAGACTCTGTCCATCACCACCCCTTGTTGTAAATTATTTTGTCCACCCTAAGCGTGGAAGGGTATACTCAGATGTGAGTCCCTTGCTCATTGCACCATCAGGATTCAAGCAAGCCGGGCCGAAGACGCCTGAAATGGCAGAAACCGGTCCCCGGAAGCTTGTTTCCTTCCCAGTGTAAGAATTGGCTTTTGTAGTCTGGTCTGCCCTGTTCCCATGATGCACTGGGCCAGGGACAGACTAATTTGCATACAGCCAGGTTCTGAAACTGGGATGGTGCAATGAGCTAAAAAACGGTGTTGGATCTAGCCCTGATCTCTTGACTGGGTGAGAGTACTCTGCTTAATTCAGAGACTCTGTCCATCACCACCCCTTGTTGTAAATTATTTTGTCCACCCTAAGCGTGGAAGGGTATACTCAGATGTGAGTCCCTTGCTCATTGCACCATCAGGATTCAAGCAAGCCGGGCCGAAGACGCCTGAAATGGCAGAAACCGGTCCCCGGAAGCTTGTTTCCTTCCCAGTGTAAGAATTGGCTTTTGTAGTCTGGTCTGCCCTGTTCCCATGATGCACTGGGCCAGGGACAGACTAATTTGCATACAGCCAGGTTCTGAAACTGGGATGGTGCAATGAGCTAAAAAACGGTGTTGGATCTAGCCCTGATCTCTTGACTGGGTGAGAGTACTCTGCTTAATTCAGAGACTCTGTCCATCACCACCCCTTGTTGTAAATTATTTTGTCCACCCTAAGCGTGGAAGGGTATACTCAGATGTGAGTCCCTTGCTCATTGCACCATCAGGATTCAAGCAAGCCGGGCCGAAGACGCCTGAAATGGCAGAAACCGGTCCCCGGAAGCTTGTTTCCTTCCCAGTGTAAGAATTGGCTTTTGTAGTCTGGTCTGCCCTGTTCCCATGATGCACTGGGCCAGGGACAGACTAATTTGCATACAGCCAGGTTCTGAAACTGGGATGGTGCAATGAGCTAAAAAACGGTGTTGGATCTAGCCCTGATCTCTTGACTGGGTGAGAGTACTCTGCTTAATTCAGAGACTCTGTCCATCACCACCCCTTGTTGTAAATTATTTTGTCCACCCTAAGCGTGGAAGGGTATACTCAGATGTGAGTCCCTTGCTCATTGCACCATCAGGATTCAAGCAAGCCGGGCCGAAGACGCCTGAAATGGCAGAAACCGGTCCCCGGAAGCTTGTTTCCTTCCCAGTGTAAGAATTGGCTTTTGTAGTCTGGTCTGCCCTGTTCCCATGATGCACTGGGCCAGGGACAGACTAATTTGCATACAGCCAGGTTCTGAAACTGGGATGGTGCAATGAGCTAAAAAACGGTGTTGGATCTAGCCCTGATCTCTTGACTGGGTGAGAGTACTCTGCTTAATTCAGAGACTCTGTCCATCACCACCCCTTGTTGTAAATTATTTTGTCCACCCTCAGCGTGGAAGGGTATACTCAGATGTGAGTCCCTTGCTCATTGCACCATCAGGATTCAAGCAAGCCGGGCCGAAGACGCCTGAAATGGCAGAAACCGGTCCCCGGAAGCTTGTTTCCTTCCCAGTGTAAGAATTGGCTTTTGTAGTCTGGTCTGCCCTGTTCCCATGATGCACTGGGCCAGGGACAGACTAATTTGCATACAGCCAGGTTCTGAAACTGGGATGGTGCAATGAGCTAAAAAACGGTGTTGGATCTAGCCCTGATCTCTTGACTGGGTGAGAGTACTCTGCTTAATTCAGAGACTCTGTCCATCACCACCCCTTGTTGTAAATTGCTCTCGTTTTCAGGGCACCAGATTTAAGGGGTATTTCTAATTGCATTGTCTTCTCTATTGCAGGGTCTCACTGCTTTAATTTGTTTCACAGACTGTAGGGCACTTCATGCAGGAATGTAGCGTCTCTATAGCAGAGGTTGTCTTGTCTCCCTTGTGGTAACACATTCTAGGTAGCATTTACTGCTAGAATAGCCTAAGAGGCAGAGAGACTCGGCACTCCCCAAGAAGTACCAGGATCAAGGTGACACATTCTGCTAAAAGGTCTAACACTGTGTCAAGCAGCTTTGGTCTCTTGTGTTATCTATACCCACGAGACACATCATGGGCAAATGTTCTCTCTGTTTTAGAAGTCGGTGCTATCCTAAAGTGAAGCGCTCCTGCCTAGGCAAATATACCGGGAGATAACATACAGAATTTTCCTAGGCTTTACAGAGGTTTTATCTTGTAGTTGTCATGAGACAATGAATGCTGGCCACATATACAACTTGGTTGAGGTAATATGAGCAATGTTCCAGCAACTGAAAAGTACAACCTTGCAGTTTAAACAAAGAGTTGTGTATTTACCATCAATGTGATAACATACAGCCCATGCATAACTATTTGAGACTGTATAATCTTGCAGCGGACAAGGTTGGAATGCTTTACCGCCAGATTGCCTGCCTGCCTGCTTGAGGGACTGGGAGTCCTAGGAGTCTTCTGGCCCCAGAGGGAGGAACTGCTGTTTTCTCTCACGCTTTTAAGCACCCATCAACTCCCACTGCGCGGGATGAGCACAGACCGCGCAGCGGGTCAAGGGCGGACCCGTCATTGCCAGGAAGAGGCAGGGCAGGGACACCTCCCTTACGTTTTGCTAACCGGAACTCTCTGGGTGTTGCTAACCTTACCTTAAAGTACTGTGCTTATGCAATAGTTTCTCTACCCATTTGGACTGGGCTATGTACTACTTCTTTACTCAACGCTATTTTTATAGTATCCTAAAGTGGGGTGCTCAAAGACTCTAATTTGTTCCATAGGCTATCAGTTAACTCGCCAAGAAGACCATACAGCCCACTGGGACATCTATTGTTACTAACTGTTGACTGAGATATCTTGTGTTGTATCCTGGACTGAGGGTGGGCAAAAACATTCTGGGGGGGGGCGCTCCTGAGGCAAAGGTACTACCTGTCCAACGCGTGTGGCAGAGCAAAAGATTCTAGCTTTACTTGCAGAGCCATACTGAGATAAAATATATGGTATGTTCTGAGCATTATAGTAATAAAGACAAACAATAAATTAATTAAATGAAGTTTGGATCTGCCATACGATGTAGCACAGTAGTACGGGCAAGTAGAGTATATATATAAATATGCAAATCAAACAAAATGGCCACTGAAATGTTCTTTTGACAAAGGTCTAGGGCCGACCAAAATGTGGCAGGTGATACTTTTTGTAGCTTTGCACAATTCACACTTAGTCAATGTTTTTTAGGCAGATTTGTGATAATTGATTTAATATAAATGCAGTATTTTATACCTGAGCTGGAGTACTTGCTGCTGTTTCATTCAACATGCTATGCCTTCACTGTTGCTAATTAGCTGTAGCCACTGCAGTTTCGGTATTAGTAGGAAAGTGCCCCTTTTTGTATTGTCACCCCCACTTTTTGCTCCAAGTGCTGATGGTTATGACTCTGAAAGTGAACTGGAGTCTGCTGCCCTGATCCCAGTGCGTGTGCTCTCTCCTAAAACTGTTATGTTCGACTTGGCAATCCCAAATTGGCAAAAGCTTTACCCTCTTATACATCCCTAGTATATGGAACCAGGGGTACCAAGGACATTGGTGATAAAGGGTTCCCCTGGGCTGCAGCATGAGATTGTGCCACACTGAGCGACACATGCAACCTACTGACAGTAAGCCTGCCATTGCAGACTGCAGGAGCAGCGGAAACTGCTCGAACTCTATTGTGCCCTTACCATGTGTGGCACAGTCACATTGATAGATATATATATATATATATATTCACTGAAAAAACCATAGGTTATAGACCATATATAGTTAGGAATTAGCATTTAAAAAACCTTATTTTACTCACACAAAACCATTGAAATTCCATATATAGTTAGTTGCACTAACTATATATCGCGCACCCGCAATCCACTGCTGATCATGTCACATATTACATCATTCATGACATGGTCAGTGACATCACTGATGACATCACTGATGACATCTCAAATGACATCACTGATGACATCACTGATGACATCTCAAATGACATCACTGATGACATCACTGATGACATCTCAAATGACATCACTGATGACTACATCCAGTGACTGTATAATTCTGTAAAGTTAAAATATGTCTTACATATTGAAGAATGAGTGGATGTATAAGTGTCTTGATGAAGGATTTAGTAGGGGCATGGCTGACTGTATGAGTGACTGATTAAATGTGTCTCACTGAGTGCATGGGTTAGTGACTAAACTGTTTTAATTTGTGCATCATTATGTCTGTTGTTCTGTAAACTGCTGCATGTGTTGATCATTAGCTATATGATTAACTGTATGGGTTATTGATTGGTTGCCCAAGCATTTGTATGGGAGACTGAGTGTGTGTGTGGGTGGCTGGGAGGTGTATGACTCTCTGCATAGATGTGTGAGCAGTTGATTGACTAGATGTATGGGTTCAAAAGTGCATGTGGAAACAGCTGTATGGGCGGTTGACTGTGTGCATGAGTGTATTGGTGAGTGAATGGATATCTCAGTGCTACATGTCAAAGTAAGTACATATGTAAAACACAGTACATGTGAGAGTTGACATATATAAATAACTGTGCATAAGAGCCAGTGAATGTGTGAGTGGCTGTATGGATCATTGTGAACTTGTATCCAGGATTGTATAAGTGAGTAAATATGTTTTAGTATATGTTTGAATAAGTAAGGTGTGTATAACTGTATAGTTGAGGAAATGGAGGTGTGATTGATTCTTTGCATGACTGACTAAGTGTCTGAGTAACTCCATGGATGAGTGACAGTCTATGAGTGTCTGTTTACACTGAGTGTATCTAAGGTTATATTAGAGTCTGAAGAGGTTCATCGTATTATCACATGAATGATGTCATCAGTGATGTGATCAGTAATGTCAAATGAGATGTCATCAGTGATGTCATCAGTGATGTCATCAGTGATGTCATTTGAGATGTCATCAGTGATGTCATCAGTGATGTCATTTGAGATGTCATCAGTGATGTCATCAGTGATGTCACTGACCATGTCATGAATGATGTAATATGTGACATGATCAGCAGTGGATTGCGGGTGCGCGATATATAGTTAGTGCAACTAACTATATATGGAATTTCAATGGTTTTGTGTGAGTAAAATAAGGTTTTTTAAATGCTAATTCCTAACTATATATGGTCTATAACCTATGGTTTTTTCAGTGAATTTTCAAGGTTTTGTAAATGCTAATTCCTAACTATATATGGTCTATAACCTATGGTTTTTTCAGTGAATTTCAATGGTTTTTTAATAGCAAATATCATAAGCTGTCGAATGTCAAGTACGTGGTAAGTGAAAACATTTTCGTGTTTATGCACACTGATCTGCTTTGAATGGTGCCCCCCCCCCTCATTTCTATTAGGAGTACTCTCTCTTTGCAGATAGTGAAAGGTAGTTAACGCAGGCCTTTGCCCCCGTTGTAATCCGTCGTGCCTGCTTCTCTCTCCATTTGATTGATTGTTATCCAAGTATTTACTGTTTTAGAATTAGTTCTCTTTGGTTCATTCTCTATTTACAAACAAACACAGAGTCGCAATACTCTGTTTAGTCTTTGCAGATAACGAAAAATCGTGTAAAAATAAAGAAAAGGAATCGAGCAAAATCAGTAGGCCACTAATGGGATCTCTTTTTGACCTCTCTAAAATAGAAACATTAGGAACAACCCCTCATGACAAATACAAAACTAGTGAGATGAACTGAACTCCACACAATGATGGCTGCAAAACAGCTCGGCTCCGCCACCCACCCCGCCCAAAATAACGATAAAGAGCGGCTGCCATGATTGGTTGCGGAATGGCCACGACGGAGCTATGAAATGGTGCTGCTCTCATGCTAACCCCAGCTTCAGTCTGAAACATCCAGAAACACTGTAGACTACCAATTCGATCAGTTCCGGTAGCGCCCCAATGTAACCCGGTAGAGAAGAACTAGCCCTCCCCTCTTTGACTGATGGTTCTTGTTGCCTGTCCCTTCTGTTGTCATTTAACAGAACTATTTAGCCTGCTGAAAGGGGTTGTGTTCCGACCGCTGGTTGGTGGAGACATTTTGACTATATTCTGGACCTGCGTTGTCGCGTAATGCGTCATATGACGCGCCGCGTTAGCGCATCCGGAAGTCATCCGGGGCGCGCAGCGCGTAACATAAGCATAACAAGTCATGTGACTTGTTAATAAAACTTTTCATTGGTTCATTTTACTTTTCTTATTGTAATGATGAAAGGCTTGGTCATATGACCTAAAAATTACGCTTTTCATTACTTCCGAACATTATTTTTTCTTAAATATATGTTATAATGTTCCAGGCTAATGTACTTTCCCGGAAATTTTACAACTGTCCTGCAAGTAAAATATATTCTTTTTTCGAGAAAAAGAGCGTTTCTTCGTCCCATGACTGAGCCGTTGAGCAAAAGAGGGTCGACCTGCTGTCTTAGTCGCCGATACGCCTGAATATGAGATTCTTATCGATCACTTTATGTTGCAGGAATAGAAAACACAACAGCCCTTGACCATTTATCTTTACTGCGTTCCTTCGTATTATACCTCTTACCCTTCATGTAATTGGTCTGCTTTATTTCACTTGCCTTTTAATGATTCTAAAACAGTGACTATTATTAAAAACTTTACCAATGTATATACTACTACCATGTTTTCTTTTAAAAACCTTTATTGTGAAAATTTCATTATACAAATACGAGCCTATAACCACGTGGGCCGGCCACGGAGCAAACTGTAATCGTATATGATGAATAGACATTTACACTGTAGAGGAACGTAACGGGCGGGCCATTAGGTTGCAAGAACTAAGGTGTCTAACAGTTACGGAATCGGTGGACGTACATTTTATAATTAAAATACGACAGGGCCAGTTACAATAAAATTATCTAGATATACATTTGCGGGCAAGTACCACGGGTGACCTTAATTCGAACTTTCAATAGTACAGTAATCAATAACACATCAGAACTTAATATCAATAGGGATGTCGAAATATTCAATCAATTCTCGTCCCCGCCCGCCATGTGCTTCAAAACTGCATACGTATCTCGTGATTTCAAGGTTCTGCAACCAGTACACAACAAGGAGTTACGAGTCCCATTTATTCCGGCGCCATTTTGGGCGAGGACGGACAGGTCCAGGATATAGTCAAAATGTCTCTACCAACCATCGACTATGATGATGTTCATATGCTGTATTTATTAGAGTAACACTCATCTGTCCACATGAAATTAATTTGCCACAATCTAAATATGTCATTTTAATCTTTCCAAAGTTCTTCTAAATATTTGGGACCGTTTCCCTTGCCTCTGATGCTGTCAGTGCCACTTCTTTGATGAATGTACTAGCAGGTCAGGGGTTCTCCTCCAAATCTCTCTTTTATGCAGCACTATAATTAATTGGTGCCACCTCTCCATATGACGATGCATGGTATAGTTACCATAACTATATTTTTTTTCGGTTCCTCTGGAGAGTTCATCGTGGCAGATGAAGCGTGTAACGTACCGGGCATTTACCTTTTTTTGCATGTACAGGAAAGGAAAAAAAAAAAACGAGCGTCCGAGTTCTAAGGTGTCCCAGGGCCATTTTAGTGGACCAGGCCCAAATCCAAAGAACAGGCCGCCATTTTGAGAGTCCTGTTGCAGCCGCCTGTCGCTGTAGCATCAAGAGCGGCCAAAACTCAGCTGAATGGCAACTGAAACGGTAAAGGGGCGCCCCACTACAGCAGACGAGCCTCCACCTAGGAAGGCCCGTTCACGCCGCCCCCCCCCCCCCCTTCGGGCACCCCACGCCGTTATTCGGAGCAGTATTGTAGGATGGCCACACCAGTGCGGCAACTTGCTAGACATCACCTCGGTGGTAACCGAATCTCAGCGCCTTTTGGTGTCTTCTCTTCAGAAAATATTGTTGCGCTGCCTTTGGCCCCATTCGCACATCGGTCCGCTACTGACGCCATCTCACAGGCTAATGGGGCGCCCCACGCCGAGTTTCAGCATTGTAGGATGACCACACCAGTACAGCAACTTGCTAGACACCACCTCGGTGCCATCCGGATTTTGGCATCTCAACGCCTAGTGGTGTCTTCTATTCGGAAAATATTGTTGCGCTGCCTTTGGCCCCATTCGCACATCGGTCCGCTACTGACACCATCTCACAGGCCAACAGGGCGCCCCACGCCGACTTTTACCATTGTAGGATGGCCACACCAGTGCCACAACTTGCTAGACACCACCTCGGTGCCATCCGGATCTTGGCGCGTTGTGCTGCCTTCGGCCTATTCGCACATCGGTCCGCTACTGACGCCATCTCACAGGCTAATGGGGCGCCCCACGCCGAGTTTCAGCATTGTAGGATGACCACACCAGTACAGCAACTTGCTAGACATCACCTCGGTGCCATCCGGATCTCGGCGCCCCACTGCAGATGAAGTGCCTCTCAACTATGAAACCACCACGGTGACATCCGGATCTTGGCGCGTTGTGCTGCCTTCGGCCTATTCGCACATCGGTCCGCTACTGACGCCATCTCACAGGCTAATGGGGCGCCCCACGCCGAGTTTCAGCATTGTAGGATGACCACACCAGTACAGCAACTTGCTAGACATCACCTCGGTGCCATCCGGATCTCGGCGCCCCACTGCAGATGAAGTGCCTCTCAACTATGAAACCACCACGGTGACATCCGGATCTTGGCGCCTTGTGCTGGTTCCGGCCTATTCACACATCGGTCCGCTACTGACGCCATCTCACAGGCTAATGGGGCGCCCCACGCCGAGTTTCAGCATTGTAGGATGACCACACCAGTACAGCAACTTGCTAGACATCACCTCGGTGCCATCCGGATCTTGGCATCTCAACGCCTAGTGGTATCTTCCATACAGAAAATATTGTTGCGCTGCCTTTGGCCCCATTCGCACATCGGTCCGCAACTGACACCATCTCACAGGCCAACAGGGCGCCCCACGCCGACTTTTACCATTGTAGGATGGCCACACCAGTACAGCAACTTGCTAGACATCACCTCGGTGCCATCCGGATCTTGGCATCTCAGCGCCTTGTGGTGTCAGTCAGAAAATATTGTTGCGCTGCCTTTGGCCCCATTCGCACATCAGTCCGCTACTGACACCATCTCACAGGCCAACAGGGCGCCCCACGCCGACTTTTACCATTGTAGGATGGCCACACCAGTGCCACAACTTGCTAGACACCACCTCGGTGCCATCCGGATCTTGGCATCTCAGCGCCTTGTGGTGTCTTCTATTCCGAAAATATTGTTGCGCTGCCTTTGGCCCCATTCGCACATCGGTCCGCTACTGACGCCATCTCACAGGCCAACGGGGCGCCCCACGCCGACTTTCAACATTGTAGGATGGCCACACCAGTGCGGCAACTTACTAGACACCACCTCGGTGCCATCCGGATCTTGGCGCGTTGTGCTGCCTTCGGCCTATTCGCACATCGGTCCGCTACTGACGCAAACTCACAGGCCAACGGGGCGCCCCACGCCGACTTTCAGCATTGTAGGATGGCCACACCAGTGCTGCAACTTGCTGGACACCACCTCGGTGCCATCTGGATCTTGGCGCATTGTGTTGCCTTCGGCCTATTCGCACATCGGTCCGCTACTGACGCCGCCTCACGTGCCAACGTATTTTCTCCGCATTTTATACCCTATGCCGCATAACAGGTCATGTGACTTGTTTATAAAACTTTTCATTGGTTCATTTTACTTTTGGTTTCCTAATGATGGAAGGCTTGATCATATGACCTAAAAACAACACTTTTCATTGGATGAAAACTTTTTTTTTTTCACAAACGATGAAAGCCCCACCTTCTTTCTGGATGTTTCAGACTGAAGCTGGCGTCAGCATGAGAGCACCACCATCTCGTAGCTCCGTCGTGGTCATTCCGCGAGCAATCATGGCAGCCGCTCCCCACCAGAAGCCTACAGGAGTCGGGGGCCCCCAAAACTTTTGATGAATCCTCAAGGCGGAGGGGACGCTTTCGAGAATGGGGTCCAGGACCTAGCAGACAAGCGTCCGATTTCCAAGGTGTCCCAGGGCCATTTCAGTGGACCAGGCCCAAAAAGGAAAGAGCCTTTCTGCCATTTTGAGAGTCCTGTGACAGCCGCCTATCGCTGCACCGCAAGAGTGGGCGCAACTCAGCTGAATTGCGGCTTTTGACACAGTGGACCAAAAACGGACGGAATGGCAACTGAAACGGTAAAGGGGCGCCCCACTACAACAGATGACACTCCATCTGGAGAGGCCCGTTCACGCCGCCTCCCCCGGGGCGCCCCACGCCGTTATTCGGAGCAGCATTGTAGGATACCAAAACCAGTGCGGCAACTTACTGGACATCACCTTGGTGCCATCGTTCTGCTGCCTTGGAACTATTCGCACAACAGTTTGCTACTGATGACCCACCCCCCGCGACGCCCCACGCCGTTATTTGCTGGGTGGCAACTTACTAGACATCACTTTCGTGTCATCTAGATTTCAGCGCGTTCTGCTGCCTTGGAACTATTCGCACAACAGTTTGCTACTGATGACCCACCCCCCGCGACGCCCCACGCCGGAAATCTGGACGTTGTGCTGCGTTGGGACTATTCGCACAGCCGACCGCTACTTCGTTGTTTTTCCCTAAAAATGTTTATATGTTATTACTATTTTTGTTTTCTTGTATATATTTATAAATTATTAAAGTTTTATAATCTTACTACTTTGTCGGAGTGCTATATATTTTTAATGTGACACATAATTGTAAAAACTTTGATGTACAAAGAGTCATCCCATGAATCTTCCGCTTCAGGCTCGGTCCCCTCCCCAATCACAATACAGGATGGTTTTCAGATAATAGCAACGCTTCTGCTGTGACGGATCTCATCGAGTGTGGGCCTTGATCTACTATAACTCCTTTGAAGAGGGGTGATTCTTTACAGCTGTGGCCATAAACTACATCTGCAGGGCTAGCTGATACCCTAGGACCAGCCTGGACAATCGGACACAGAGGAAAAGGAGTGTCAGAGGGTGCGGTAGTGAATAGGGCGAAAGGGAGGTGTCGGGCGGGCACAGGGTGTGATTCTCAGGGAAGAGCAGCGCAGATGGGGGGAGGTTTATTACCCATGCATAAGACAGAGAGCGGGGGTGACCACTGCCTGGGGGAGATGCTTGCGAGGGTGGGGAGCCATGCTAAGGATCGACAGCGTGCACAGAGTGGGTCTGGTCAAGGCATCTAAAATGGCTGCCGTGCACGACAAAAGTGTGGCATTTGAAAAAAGACAAGATGGCGCAGACAATGTTTTTCAACACTTCCTGATTTCCTTCGAATCGAACGTTAACAGACGTTGGGTCATATTACCAAAGTTAAGCGATATTTATCCCTAACGATGCTTAGCAACGATTTTTTTACCGTCAGAAATTATCGCAGATAAACCTTGCTATTATCAAGGTTTATCGCAAATACGATAAAAAACAACCGCAATGCATTCATATCGCTGAAAACTCAGCGATATTCATGCATTACCGAGCTAATGCTCTTAGCCATGTTATCCACCTCCCATTGGATAACATGGCTAAGAACTGCTCAGGACAGGTGCTAGCTTTTGGAGATATTCGCGCTTATCTCTAATATTTCCAAAAGTTGATAATAGGAGATAGCGATGTTAGCGACTGTTTCCAGTCGCTAACATCTTGGCATGCCCACTTTGCATGTCATTAGTGATAAATATCACTCACATGCAAAGTGGGGCCCAAGATGGTCGCTATCTCCTACTAGCCGTCGCTAACTGGTGTTAGCAACAGCTAGGTAATACAGATATAATTTTATCTCCGCGAAGCGGAGCGCTGTTACAGATATATATCTTGTTTTTGAACGTTAATTTCTCAAAATGCACTGAAGCACATATATTGAGACCTAGCAAAGGCACATCGGGCTACCAGTCCCTAATATTTTACCAAGTTTCGTGCAAATCCATTCAGCCGTTCGATTATTATTATCATTTTTTTTTTTTGCCCCGCGGGGCCCTTTTAAATCCTCCACATCAAACCTAGGGGGTCAGCGAGGATCTACTATGCCCCCTTATGGTCATTTGCCCCTTCGCTTTGGCCTCCTCTTGTCTCTCGATCCTACCGAGAGACAAGATGGCGGCCGCTACGGACTGTTTGGAATGTTTACAGACACCGGAGAGCCAATCAGCTTCGCTTCGCAAAGCTCCGTAACGCGAAAAGTACGCGAAGCGGTGCGCTGTTACAGATATATATCTTTTTTTGAACGTTAATTTCTCAAAATCCACTGGAGCACATATATTGAGATCTAGCAAAGGCACATCGGGCTACCAGTCCCTACAATTTTGCCAAGTTTCGTGCAAATCTATTCAGCTGTTCGATTATTATTATTATTATTTTTTTTTGCCCCGCGGGGCCCTTTTAAAACCTCCACATCAAACCTAAACGGTCAGGGAGGATCTACTATGCCCCCTTATGGTCATTTGCCCCTTCGGTTTGGCCTCCGCTTGTCTCTCGATCCTACCGAGAGACAAGATGGCGGCCGCTACGGACTGTTTGGAATGTTTACAGACGCCGGAGAACCAATCAGCTTCGCTTCACAAAGCTCCGTTGCGCGAAAAGTACGCGTACTGGAGCGCTGCCCGGTCCGCTGTTACAGATATATATCTTTTTTTAAACGTTAATTTCTCAAAATCCACTGGAGCACATATATTGAGACCTACAAAAGGCACATCGGGCTACCAGTCCCTACAATTTTGCCAAGTTTCGTGCAAATCCATTCAGCCGTTCGGGCTAAAAGTGAGGCCAACCGCCCTATGGAAAACTTAATGTTAAAAACACGTTTTGGGACCCCCCTTTTTTCTCGGCCCCCCCTTGACGAACCCCCCCCAAATTTTCAAGGGCTGCTCAGAAACAAAATGTGCCATTTTCCTGAAAATTTCAGCCAATTCCGTCCACAAACGCCAAAGTTATTAGACATAGAATTTTCAAAAATCCCATAGAGAAAAAATCCTAACTATATATACCTACTGGCGACCGCCAGTAGGTAATATATATATATATATATATATATATATATATATATATATATATATATATATATATATATATATATATATATATTGTTCACCAAATTGCCCTTAGCATTTAGGAGGCACACGACAGGTCTCCGCCTTTCCTGGCTTCACATTCAGCGCGTCTCCCCACTTCGCAAGTCATTAAAATGCCCGACGCGTTTCTGGGAATCACTCCCGTCATCAGGGGCTGCCATCAGCGAGACTCGTTCGTGCAGCGATGTATTCTGGGCTTTTTTATTCATTCAAGTCCCAACAGTAGGCGTGTGCTAAGTGCGCCGTCATACTGAGTTTGGCTGGGATTTGTAGTCCTTTACGCTGCACTGTAAGTGTTCTCTTTTAAGTAAAGACGAGAGTCACTGACCATTAAGGCACATATAAACCTATAGTAGGCTGCGTTGTGGTTCGATGCGCTGTGATTTTCATCGAGGAGTCCTGTGCCACACCTCCAACCAGTTTGGAAGCGCCGGCGTTGCCAGTAGGTAGTTATAGTTAGGACCTAGTTTCCATAGGAAATCCGCAACATTCTATTGGGAATAATTTTGGCGCCGGTTGATGAACCTTTGTGAATTTCTCAAAGAAGATGGCCCGCTCCGCTCTGCTCCTTCCCTGAAAGTTTTGGGGGGATTCGTAAAGTGGGGGCTAAGAAAAAAGGGGGGTCCCAAAACGTGTTTTCCCCATGTTATTTTCCATAGGGCGATTAGACACGGCTACAGCCCGAACGGCTGTACGGAATTACAAAAAATTTGGCAAAATGGTACAGTCTGATTCGCAGATTGCCCTTTTGTTTAAATGGTGTAAATCCCTCCAGTAGTTGTTGAGAAAATCGAATTTGAAAAAATTTATATATCTATAAGCGCGCACCGCGCGAGCACCTCGCGATTTTTTGGGGAAAAAAATATTTTTGGGGCCTTGGGGGTCCTTGTGGGACCCCCTGAGCAGGCCTAGAGGGTCAGGGTGCTTCTACCCTGCCCCCTTTTTGAGGTCTACACGTTTGTTTTTCTGCTTTCCTATGCCTCAGTCTACCGAGGCACAAGATGGCTGCCAACAATTTCTGTTTTGGAGTGTTGACAGACAGTGGCAGCAAATCAGCATGCCTTCCCGAGAAAGCTGCGTGCTCATTGGCTGTCAACACTTCAAACCAGGAAGTGTTGGCATCCATCTTGTGCTCGGTAGACCGAGGCACAAGAAAGCAGAAAAACAAACATGTAGAACACAAAAAGGGGGCAGGGTAGACACACCCTGACCCCCTAGGCCTGCCCAGGTGGTCCCACAAGAACCCCCAAGGCCCAAATTGTTTTTTTTTAAAACCCGGTCTGGTTTTTTTTCAAATTACCCCCGGGGGGACTAAATCGTTGGGGCATAGTGATAAAGAAGGACCGCCGCCCCCCGGGGCAAAGCAATGCAGCCCCCTGGCGCATACTGGAGGCTCCTGGTGGGCTAGTTGGCCCCCAGGGTCTCCCAGTATGCAAGGGGAATTAGTTCCCCCTCTGCAAATACGCCCGGGGGCTGCGTTGCAGAGAGGTGTAAAAAAGGGTGTGGCCTCATTACACCTCTCTGCAATGCAGCCCCCTGGCGCATACTGGAGGTTCCAGGTGGGCTAGTTGGCCCCCAGGAACCCCAGTATGCAAGGGGAATTAGTTCCCCCTCTGCAAACGCGCCAGGGGGCTGTGTTGCAGAGAGGTGTGAAAACATTTTTTTTAATTTATATTAAAAATATGTAATGTAATTTAAAAAATAAAATATCTAAAAATAAATAATTTAAAAATGATCATTTACGAAACCATTGAAATTCACTGAAAAAACCATAGGTTTCAGCCACGTTATAGTTAGGAATTACCATTTAAAAAACCTTTGAAATTCACTGAAAAAACCATAGGTTTCAGCCATGTTATAGTTAGGAATTAGCATTTAAAAAACTTTGCAAATTCACTGAAAAAACCATAGGTTTCACACCAGTTATAGTTAGCTGGTCATTTTACTCATACAAAACCTTTGAAATTCCCCCGTTATAGCTAGTTCAGCTAACTATAACTCACGCGCCCCGCAATGCACTGCTGATGACGTCACATATTACATCACTCATGACATGGTCAGTGACATCACTGATGACATCTCAAATGACATCACCGATGACATCATCCTTGTGAAAGAGTGGCAGACCTCCTCTCACTCTAATATAACCTTTGATACACACATTCAAAAATAGAAACAAACATTTTCAAGAAAATGGAGATACCAATACCAGTTACAACAACCTATTCCAACATCTACTTCCACATCCACTCATTCACTAACAGTTCTATATAGTCACTCATACATGTACTCAATCATCATATGTACTCATACACCTATACATCCTGTTACACAGCGATACTCATCCATAGAGTTACTTACACACATACTCACACATGCAAATAAACCTCCATTTACTTGCATATACAGCTATATACACAAACATACACATACTGACTCTTAAACGATCACTTATAGAAACACATACTTAGTTATACAGGAACTCTTCAAATCTCTAACTCTCATATATACTCACTTCTATACACTAATACTCACATATAGTAGTTTAACACATATGTACTTAGTCATAAAGATCGTATTGAGACAGTCATTCACTCACTAACACACCTATACACACACTCATCCACCCATACAGTCCTGCACACATGCGGTCTTCAAAACACATAAAAAGTGAGTCACTCATTAATGCATCTATGTGCCAAGTAATATCCCCCACCAAACCATATAAACACTCAGACACTCATACTGCTACTCAAAAAACCAACTAATAACCTATATAGACACTCATGTAGTTACTCACCAACCCATGCAGCCACTTATTCAAAAAATGTGTGAGACTGATACAGATATTTACATATTTAAACATTACTCACTAACCCATGTATTCACTAAAATACAATTAATCAGTCAGTTATACAATCAATTTTACAAAAAAGTCATCCATTTAGACACTTACTTACCCATTTATTCTTCCATCGACCTTTAGATATACATATATAAAAAAATATTTATTTTTCAGAAAGACACACATCCACTGGATGATGTCATCAGTGATGTCATCAGTGAAGTCATCAGTGATGTCATCAGTGATGTCACTGACCATGTCATGAGTGATGTAATATGTGACATCATCCGCAGTGCATTGCGGGCGCGCGAGTTATAGTTAGCTGAACTAGCTATAACGGGGGAATTTCAAAGGTTTTGTATGAGTAAAATGACCAGCTAACTATAACTGGAGTGAAACCTATGGTTTTTTCAGTGAATATATATATTATATATATATATATATATATATATGCAAAGCGAATCCTCGAACCTCCACGCCGACGGCGTAGCGAAAGAAGAGAACAGACCCCACGTTTTCAGGCAGGATGTTAGATTTATTAAAGACCTTTCAAATGACGCGTTTCGAGTACCATGTACTCTTGTTCACACACCGTTGGAACAGTCAGCCTGTTATTTATATATGCTGTTTTTCCCTGACCCTTCCTAAGGGCCACACCTCCTGTCGTGCATCACATGACAGTGAAAATAAACATAGAAATGGGTGCTAGATTGTGGATGGGAAAACCGACGACTTTTCTTGTTGTAATTACTTAAACACAACATAGTAAGAAAAATAATACAATATGTAAAACAAATCAAATTTGTTTTCATAAAATGTATGGCGTCATAAAATATTTAAAAAATGTGCATTATAACATTTATAAAATATATTCATTTCCTACCCTGAATCATTGCACGAATCTCTTGAATGGCCTTTACACATATCATAACTGCATGAATGCAGATACCCAAAGTGGGGGCTGTTAAAGTGACGGATGCTTAGTTATTGCTGTATATATATATATATATATATATATATATATATATATATATATATATATATATATTACCTACTGGCGGTCGCCAGTAGGTATATATAGTTAGGATTTTTTCTCTATGGGATTTTTGAAAATTCTATGTCTAATAACTTTGGCGTTTGTGGACGGAATTGGCTGAAATTTTCAGGAAAATGGCACATTTTGTTTCTGAGCAGCCCTTGAAAATTTGGGGGGGGGGTTCGTCAAGGGGGGGCCGAGAAAAAAGGGGGGTCCCAAAACGTGTTTTTAACATTGAGTTTTCCATAGGGCGGTTGGCCTCACTTTTAGCCCGAACGGCTGAATGGATTTGCACGAAACTTGGCAAAATTGTAGGGACTGGTAGCCCGATGTGCCTTTGCTAGGTCTCAATATATGTGCTCCAGTGGATTTTGAGAAATTAACGTTCAAAAAAAGATATATATCTGTAACAGCGGACCGGGCAGCGCTCCGGTTCGCGGACTTTTCGCGGTACGGAGCTTTGTGAAGCGAAGCTGATTGGTTCTCCGGCGTCTGTGAACATTCCAAACAGTCCGTAGCGGCCGCCATCTTGTCTCTCGGTAGGATCGAGAGACAAGAGGAGGCCAAAGCGAAGGGGCAAATGACCATAAGGGGGCATAGTAGATCCTCGCTGACCCCCTAGGTTTGATGTGGAGGTTTTAAAAGGGCCCCGCGGGGCAAAAAAAAATAATAATAATAATAATCGAACGGCTGAATGGATTTGCACGAAACTTGGTAAAATATTAGGGACTGGTAGCCCGATGTGCCTTTGCTAGGTCTCAATATATGTGCTCCAGTGAATTTTGAGAAATTAACGTTCAAAAAAAGATATATATCTGTAACTGCGCTCCGCTTCGCGTAACGGAGGTTTGCGAAGCTGATTGGTTCTCCGGCGTCTGTAAACATTGCAAACAGTCCGTAGCGGCCGCTATCTTGTCTCTCGGTAGGATCGAGAGACAAGAGGAGGCCAAAGCGAAGGGGCAAATGACCATAAGGGGGCATAGTAGATCCTCCTTGACCTCTTAGGTTTGATGTGGTGGTTTTAAAAGGGCCCCGCGGGGGAAAAAAAAAAATAATAATAATAATCGAACGGCTGAATGGATTTGCACGAAACTTGGCAAAATTGTAGGGACTGGTAGCTCGATGTGCCTTTGCTAGGTCTCAATATATGTGCTTCAGTGGATTTTGAGAAATTAACGTTCAAAAACAAGATATATATCTGTAACAGTGCTCCCCTTCGCGGAGATAAAATTATATCTGTATTACCTAGCTGTTGCTAACACCAGTTAGCGACGGCTAGTAGGAGATAGCGACCATCTTGGGCCCCACTTTGCATGTGAGTGATATTTATCACTAATTACATGCAAAGTGGGCATGCCAAGATGTTAGCGACTGGAAACAGTCGCTAACATCGCTATCTCCTATTATCAACTTTTGGAAATATTCGCGATATGCGCGAATATCTCCAAAAGCTAGCACCTGCCCTGAGCAGTTCTTAGCCATGTTATCCAATGGGAGGTGGATAACATGGCTAAGAGCATTAGCTCGGTAATGCATGAATATCGCTGAGTTTTCAGCGATATTAATGCATTGCGGTCGTTTTTTATCGTATTTGCGAGAAACCTTGATAATAGCAAGGTTTATCTGCGATAATTTCTGACGATGCTTAGCGGTAAAAAAATCGTTGCTAACCATCGTTAGGGATAAATATCGCTTAACTTTGGTAATATGCCCCAACGTCTGTTAACGTTCGATTCGAAGGAAATCAGGAAGTGTTGAAAAACATTGTCTGCGCCATCTTGTCTTTTTTCAAATGCCACACTTTTGTCGTGCACGGCAGTCATTTTAGATGCCTTGACCAGACCCACTCTGTGCACGCTGTCGATCCTTAGCATGGCTCCCCACCCTCGCAAGCATCTCCCCCAGGCAGTGGTCACCCCCGCTCTCTGTCTTATGCATGGGTAATAAATCTCCCCCCATCTGCGCTGCTCTTCCCTGAGAATCACACCCTGTGCCCGCCCGACACCTCCCTTTCGCCCTATTCACTACCGCACCCTCTGACACTCCTTTTCCTCTGTGTCCGATTGTCCAGGCCGGTCCTAGGGTATCAGCTAGCCCTGCAGATGTAGTTTATGGCCCCAGCTGTAAAGAATCACCCCTCTTCAAAGGAGTTATAGTAGATCAAGGCCCACACTTGATGAGATCCGTCACAGCAGACGCGTTCCTATTATCTGAAAACCATCCTGTATTGTGATTGGGGAGGGGACCGAGCCTGAAGCGGAAGATTCCAAAGTTTTTACAATTATGTGTCACATTAAAAATATATAGCACTCCGACAAAGTAGTAAGATTATAAAACTTTAATAACTTATAAATATATACAAGAAAACAAAAACAGTAATAACATATAAACATTTTTAGGGAAAAACAACGAAGTAGCGGTCGGCTGTGCGAATAGTCCCAACGCAGCACAACGTCCAGATTTCTGGCGTGGGGCGTCGCGGGGGGTGGGTCATCAGTAGCAAACTGTTGTGCGAATAGCTCCAAGGCAGCAGAACGATGGCACCAAGGTGATGTCCAGTAAGTTGCCGCACTGGTTTTGGTATCCTACAATGCTGCTCCGAATAACGGCGTGGGGCGCCCCGGGGGAGGCGGCGTGAACGGGCCTCTCCAGGTGGAGTCTCATCTGTTGTAGTGGGGCGACCCTTTACCGTTTCAGTTGCCATTCCGTCCGTTTTTGGTCCACTGTGTCAAAAGCCGCAATTCAGCTGAGTTGCGCCCACTCTTGCGGTGCAGCGATAGGCGGCTGTCACAGGACTCTCAAAATGGCAGAAAGGCTGTTTCCTTTTTGGGCCTGGTCCACTGAAATGGCCCTGGGACACCTTGGAAATCGGACGCTTGTCTGCTAGGTCCTGGACCCCATTCTCGAAAGCGTCCCCTCCGCCTTGAGGATTCATCAAAAGTTTTGGGGGCCCCCGACTCCTGTAGGCTTCTGGTGGGGAGCGGCTGCCATGATTGCTCGCGGAATGACCACGACGGAGCTACGAGATGGTGGTGCTCTCATGCTGACGCCAGCTTCAGTCTGAAACATCCAGAAAGAAGGTGGGGCTTTCATCGTTTGGGAAAAAAAAAAGTTTTCATCCAATGAAAAGTGTTGTTTTTAGGTCATATGATCAAGCCTTCCATCATTAGGAAACCAAAAGTAAAATGAACCAATGAAAAGTTTTATAAACAAGTCACATGACCTGTTATGCGGCATAGGGTATAAAATGCGGAGAAAATACGTTGGCACGTGAGGCGGCGTCAGTAGCGGACCGATGTGCGAATAGGCCGAAGGCAACACAATGCGCCAAGATCCGGATGGCACCAAGGTGGTGTCCAGCAAGTTGCAGCACTGGTGTGGCCATCCTACAATGCTGAAAGTCGGCGTGGGGCGCCCCGTTGGCCTGTGAGTTTGCGTCAGTAGCGGACCGATGTGCGAATAGGCCGAAGGCAGCACAACGCGCCAAGATCCGGATGGCACCGAGGTGGTGTCTAGTAAGTTGCCGCACTGGTGTGGCCATCCTACAATGTTGAAAGTCGGCGTGGGGCGCCCCGTTGGCCTGTGAGATGGCGTCAGTAGCGGACCGATGTGCGAATGGGGCCAAAGGCAGCGCAACAATATTTTCGGAATAGAAGACACCACAAGGCACTGAGATGCCAAGATCCGGATGGCACCGAGGTGGTGTCTAGCAAGTTGTGGCACTGGTGTGGCCATCCTACAATGGTAAAAGTCGGCGTGGGGCGCCCTGTTGGCCTGTGAGATGGTGTCAGTAGCGGACTGATGTGCGAATGGGGCCAAAGGCAGCGCAACAATATTTTCTGACTGACACCACAAGGCGCTGAGATGCCAAGATCCGGATGGCACCGAGGTGATGTCTAGCAAGTTGCTGTACTGGTGTGGCCATCCTACAATGGTAAAAGTCGGCGTGGGGCGCCCTGTTGGCCTGTGAGATGGTGTCAGTTGCGGACCGATGTGCGAATGGGGCCAAAGGCAGCACAACAATATTTTCTGTATGGAAGATACCATTAGGCGTTGAGATGCCAAGATCCGGATGGCACCGAGGTGATGTCTAGCAAGTTGCTGTACTGGTGTGGTCATCCTACAATGCTGAAACTCGGCGTGGGGCGCCCCATTAGCCTGTGAGATGGCGTCAGTAGCGGATCGATGTGTGAATAGGCCGGAACCAGCACAAGGCGCCAAGATCCGGATGTCACCGTGGTGGTTTCATAGTTGAGAGGCACTTCATCTGCAGTGGGGCGCCGAGATCCGGATGGCACCGAGGTGATGTCTAGCAAGTTGCTGTACTGGTGTGGTCATCCTACAATGCTGAAACTCGGCGTGGGGCGCCCCATTAGCCTGTGAGATGGCGTCAGTAGCGGACCGATGTGCGAATAGGCCGAAGGCAGCACAACGCGCCAAGATCCGGATGTCACCGTGGTGGTTTCATAGTTGAGAGGCACTTCATCTGCAGTGGGGCGCCGAGATCCGGATGGCACCGAGGTGATGTCTAGCAAGTTGCTGTACTGGTGTGGTCATCCTACAATGCTGAAACTCGGCGTGGGGCGCCCCATTAGCCTGTGAGATGGCGTCAGTAGCGGACCGATGTGCGAATAGGCCGAAGGCAGCACAACGCGCCAAGATCCGGATGGCACCGAGGTGGTGTCTAGTAAGGTGCACTGGTGTGGCCATCCTACAATGTTGAAAGTCGGCGTGGGGCGCCCCGTTGGCCTGTGAGATGGCGTCAGTAGCGGACCGATGTGCGAATGGGGCCAAAAGCAGCGCAACAATGTTTTCTGAATAAAAGACACCACAAGGCGCTGAGATGCCAAGATCCGGATGGCACCGAGGTGGTGTCTAGCAAGTTGTGGCACTGGTGTGGCCATCCTACAATGGTAAAAGTCGGCGTGGGGCGCCCTGTTGGCCTGTGAGATGGTGTCAGTAGCGGACCGATGTGCGAATGGGGCCAAAGGCAGCGCAACAATATTTTCCGAATAGAAGACACCACTAGGCGTTGAGATGCCAAAATCCGGATGGCACCGAGGTGGTGTCTAGCAAGTTGCTGTACTGGTGTGGTCATCCTACAATGCTGAAACTCGGTGTGGGGCGCCCCATTAGCCTGTGAGATGGCGTCAGTAGCGGACCGATGTGCGAATGGGGCCAAAGGCAGCGCAACAATATTTTCTGAAGAGAAGACACCAAAAGGCGCTGAGATTCGGTTACCACCGAGGTGATGTCTAGCAAGTTGCCGCACTGGTGTGGCCATCCTACAATACTGCTCCGAATAACGGCGTGGGGTGCCCGAAGGGGGGGGGGGCGGCGTGAACGGGCCTTCCTAGGTGGAGGCTCGTCTGCTGTAGTGGGGCGCCCCTTTACCGTTTCAGTTGCCATTCAGCTGAGTTTTGGCCGCTCTTGATGCTACAGCGACAGGCGGCTGCAACAGGACTCTCAAAATGGCGGCCTGTTGTTTGGATTTGGGCCTGGTCCACTAAAATGGCCCTGGGACACCTTAGAACTCGGACGCTCGTTTTTTTTTTCCTTTCCTGTACATGCAAAAAAAGGTAAATGCCCGGTACGTTACACGCTTCATCTGCCACGATGAACTCTCCAGAGGAACCGAAAAAAAATATAGTTATGGTAACTATACCATGCATCGTCATATGGAGAGGTGGCACCAATTAATTATAGTGCTGCATAAAAGAGAGATTTGGAGGAGAACCCCTGACCTGCTAGTACATTCATCAAAGAAGTGGCACTGACAGCATCAGAGGCAAGGGAAACGGTCCCAAATATTTAGAAGAACTTTGGAAAGATTAAAATGACATATTTAGATTGTGGCAAATTAATTTCATGTGGACAGATGAGTGTTACTCTAATAAATACAGCATATGAACATCATCATAGTCGATGGTTGGTAGAGACATTTTGACTATATCCTGGACCTGCCCGTCCTCGCCCAAAATGGCGCCGGAATAAATGGGACTCGTAACTCCTTGTTGTGTACTGGTTGCAGAACCTTGAAATCACGAGATACGTATGCAGTTTTGAAGCACATGGCGGGCGGGGACGAGAATTGATTGAATATTTCGACATCCCTATTGATATTAAGTTCTGATGTGTTATTGATTACTGTACTATTGAAAGTTTGAATTAACGTCACCCGTGGTACTTGCCCGCAAATGTATATCTAGATAATTTTATTGTAACTGGCCCTGTCGTATTTTAATTATAAAATGTACGTCCACCGATTCCGTAACTGTTAGACACCTTAGTTCTTGCAACCTAATGGCCCGCCCGTTACGTTCCTCTACAGTGTAAATGTCTACTCATCATATACGATTACAGTTTGCTCCGTGGCCGGCCCACGTGGTTATAGGCTCGTATTTGTATAATGAAATTTTCACAATAAAGGTTTTTAAAAGAAAACATGGTAGTAGTATATACATTGGTAAAGTTTTTAATAATAGTCACTGTTTTAGAATCATTAAAAGGCAAGTGAAATAAAGCAGACCAATTACATGAAGGGTAAAAGGTATAATACGAAGGAACGCAGTAAAGATAAATGGTCAAGGGCTGTTGTGTTTTCTATTCCTGCAACATAAAGTGATCGATAAGAATCTCATATTCAGGCGTATCGGCGAGTGTAGTTCCTATCTTCCCAATAGGCTCTGCGCATTGGAATAATACCTACAGCAGTAAAGGCCTAGGCCAGACGTTAACTAGGTCTACTACTGTCGATACTAGACTTAAGTTTTGGGTTTGCCAGCGTAGCTCAGAGTTCGCTAGAAACTTTCTCGAATGTTCAGGAAAGAATTAACTCCCCTGATTAGACAAGAAGGGATTTAGTTTCTGACAACCATAGAACATGACAACTTTGCTCTCCCCTAATCAAGAGTGTATCTCCAGAGTCGTGTGAGCACAAGGCAATTATTTTACTCAGTCAGTACGTGCATTCTTAGTCTCATCAGATTGTAGAGAAAAGGAAAAGACGGGCGTGTTCAATAAAAAGGTGTTATTTATTGATCAGTCTCTTTTCTCGTACAAGAGAAATGGATCGATATTATTGCAATACTTATAGTTAAGTAAAGTGCATACATTAAAAGCAATAGTATAAAATAATACTGTAAAAACATTGATATGGTTTCTGAGCCATATGATGTTTAAAATGATTAAAATATATTTACATACACATATACATTTGACTAAACGTACTCAACTGGTGTTTCTAAATACGCCTACCCCGTGTACCTGACCTAAGTCTAATGCGTGGGCGGGAATAGAAAGTTACAGTTTAAGTTAAGTTTGTTTTTGCCAAGTGAATAACTAAAGAATTCTCTGTGAGGGGTTATTCAGTTCTGTACCTGGAAGTTAGGATTGAATTGAATTGAATTGAAAATTCCATTTGTATAGCGCATAACCACCCGAAGGCCTCGCAGCGCTAGAGACTGAATTCTGTGTGCGACTGCAGGGAAGGATTAGTGCGCTTTTGAGAACAGATGGGTTTTCAAATCCCTCCTAAATGACATCAGGTTGCTGTTTTTCCTGAGGGACAGGGGCAGGGAGTTCCATGCCTTCGCCGCTGAATAGGTGAAAGAGCGGCCGCCCCATCTGGCTCTCTTGATTTTTACTTTGGTTGCCAGATGCAGTGAGGCTGAACGTAGGGATCTAAGTGGCACATACGGCGGTATTAGAGGGTACAGTACTGCCGGGCCAGTTTGATGAAGGGATTTGTGCAGGATGCACATGGCCTTGAATAATGTTCTTGAGGCCACTGGAAGCCAGTGAAGCTCCTTTAGGGCAGTTCTCGCCGACTGCCAGCGAGGAATATTAAACAGTAGGCGGGCGGCGCAGTTTTGAGTGACCTGCAGTTTTTTTGTCACTGTTGCCGGAGCCCCAAGATATAAAACATTTCCGTAGTCCAGGCGGGAGAGAATCAGGGCCTGGACCATGACCCTCCTCGCCTGGAATGGGAGCAGGGGGAGCACTTTCCGGAGCATTTTCATTAGCCCCACGCATACCGAGGCAGTGATAGTAGCTTGGGACGAGAAGTCTAGCGCTCTATCCAACCAGACTCCCAGACTCTTTATCTGCTCTTTAGGAGGGGGGGGGAGTACCGAGACACAGAGGCCAGTCAACCAGGAAGGAGGTAGGGGAGGAATTACCAAGCACCATGATCTCGGTCTTCTCCCCATTGAGCTTGAGGTGGGAAAGTTGCATCCACCCCGCTACAGCCTCCAGGCATGGACCCAAAGTGTTCGACGAACCCCCCTCGTGGTCCAAAGAGACCACGAGTTGAGTATCGTCTGCGTAGGTGACAATCCGCACACCAAAGGGGAGAACGATCTTCTCCAGAGGCTGCATATAAACATTAAACAGCGTGGGGCTCAGGGAGGAGCCCTGAGGGACCCCACAGCTGAGAAGATGTTTTGATGATGTCGCCTCGCCTTCAAATACCTGGAAGAAGCGTTCCTCCAAAAAGGAGGTCAGCCACAACAGGGCCGCGCCCGACACTCCCAGGCCACTCAAGCGATGTAATAATGTGGCATGGTTCACAGTGTCGAACGCGGCACTGAGGTCCAAGAGTATGATAGCTGTTTTACCACCTTGGTCCATTATGGCTCTCGCTGCCTCCGTAACCGCTAAAAGAG
Organism: Lissotriton helveticus; assembly: GCF_964261635.1. Classification (NCBI taxonomy): domain Eukaryota; kingdom Metazoa; phylum Chordata; class Amphibia; order Caudata; family Salamandridae; genus Lissotriton; species Lissotriton helveticus. The sequence goes on from NC_136057.1 coordinate 1,866,077,765, forward strand.
CGGTCTCAGTGCCATGTTGTGGGCGAAACCCTGTTTGGGAGACCTGAAGCAGTTTGTTGGACTCCAAATATTCCCCTAATGCTTTGTTGATATGCCTCTCCAGCAATTTGCTCATCCATGGAAGCAGCGAGATAGGGCGAAAATTGGATAGGTTGTTAGGATCCAAATTCGTTTTTTTTAACAGGGCCCTTACCATTGCACACTTCCAGGCGGCTGGTACAGAGTTGGAGGTAATGGAGGTATTAAGAACCTCCAGCAAACAGGGGCGGATGGTGTCCATTGCTTTTACTAAGGTCTGGGGAGGAGCAGGGTCATTTGGAGATCCTGAGGTGACCTTCTGAGCAAGAGAATCTAATGTATTAGGGTCCAGGAGAGGAAAGGTAGCCAAGGAGCAGGATGGAGACAGATCTGAGTCTGAGGTGGGCAGTGGATTAGTGCCCCCATCATTTGCTGCTAATTGGGAATAGATGGCCTGAATCTTCTGTGAGAAGAAAGTGGCAAGATCCTCACAGCGGGCCTGCGCCCCCTCTGATATAGGTCTCTCCGCAGGAAGAGATATCAGAGATTTAGCGATCTTGAAAATTTCCCTAGGTGAGTTGGCTGCCATATTAATTTTATTTTCATAAAATTTGGCTTGAGCAAGTTTTATCTCCCTCTTGTAGTTCATTATGACTGCCCTGTACTCCAATTTTTTAGATTGAGAGCGGTCTTTCCTCCACGCTCTCTCCGCTTTCCGGCACGATTGTTTCAGGGCCCTAAGGGCGAGAGAGTACCAGGGGGCGACTTTGGGCCTTCTGATTGTTTGCAGGGAGCGTTTTGGGAGGACTCGATCTAAAGAGTTGGAGATCCAGTTATGAAAATTATGGACTGCTAGGTCAAGATTCTCCATTTTTTGGGGCAGTTGTTCAGAGAGGGCCTGTTCCCAGGTGTGAATTGGAAGCGCACTCCATTTTCTACCCCAATGCCTAATATGAGGAGCAGAGGTAGTAGGAATGTTGATAGACCATGTAATGGGAATTAGACAATGGTCAGACCATGGCAGTGGTACTGGTGTTTCCACCGAGAGCGTGTCCAAATTACTGAAAACATGGTCCAGCAGATGGCCCCTATTATGTGTCGGCTGAAACCCCTTTTGGGTGAGACCAATGGATTGGAGGCTAGAGCGGAGGTCGTTAGCAGCGACATTGAGGGGATCGTCTAAATGCAGATTTAGATCGCCCAGCAAAGTGAAGTTGGCGGAGGTAAGTACAGAGTTGGCTGCTAGGTCTGTTATGTTGGCAATAAAATCACCAGAAGCGCCTGGTGGTCGATATGCCAGGATCCCAGAGAAGGTAGTAGTCGGAGACAGACATAATGAAAAATATAGGTTTTCACACGATGCAGAGGTGGAGGGGGTGATGCGACAGCTATATGTGTCTTTATAAATAATAGCTAGTCCTCCACCCCTGCCTGTCTGACGATTATGACACTTGATGGTATAGCCTTGAGGAATGGCCCGCACTACTGTGGGACTATTGTGGGACTGGAGCCATGTCTCTGTTAGAAAGAGAGCCTCTGGGTTGTGCTCCTGAATCAACAGCGCCAACTCAGTATGATGCTTTGAGAGAGAGCGGCAGTTGAGGAGGAGCAGCTTCAGGGTGTACGAGGGCTGTTGGTCCACTCTAGTGGGTGGAGAAAGACCCCAGTTGCAGCCTTTGCAGTGCAAATTGGTGGAATAGGGAGGGGCAATAATAGGACAAGAAGAAACGCTAGTGGGTCGCAGGGCATGCAGCGTAGGAGCATTATAAACAATGCGGCGCCCTACCATAGTGCCTGACCACGAAGCCCGAAGCGTCTGACGCGGACTGGCGCAGACTGGCTTCTCTTTGGCGCCTCTTCGGCGCGTCAAAGGCGCTCCCGCTGCGCGTCACCGCTGCGCTGGGGGTAGCTGCCTATAAGGGTTAGGAGGTGTGGGGAGACTAGACCGGCGACCTATCAAAGATGGCTGCCTCGCAATAACAAATCAGGCAACACGAGCGCTTTTCTCCCTCCACGCAAACAGCACAAGATCGCTGCGGTGGACCGGGGAGTGGCGCGACAATAATAATGACACAGTGGTAATGTACACAAATTAAAAATCCAAGTCTAAAATTTTAAAAGATTTAGTAAAAATATTCACAGCACAAGCACTTTGTCAGAGGAGCGTCACTAATGCTCCCATTAGCGCGATAACGTTTTTTTTCAGTCAATCTCTCGACCGCCTTGGAAATCCGCCCTTATGTACTCAGGGAGGTGCGGGGAGACTAGACCGGCGACCTATCAAAGATGGCTGCCTCGCAATAACAAATCAGGCAACACGAGCGCTTTTCTCCCTCCACGCAAACAGCACAAGATCGCTGCGGTGGACCGGGGAGTGGCGCGACAATAATAATGACACAGTGGTAATGTACACAAATTAAAAATCCAAGTCTAAAATTTTAAAAGATTTAGTAAAAATATTCACAGCACAAGCACTTTGTCAGAGGAGCGTCACTAATGCTCCCATTAGCGCGATAAAGTTTTTTTTCAGTCAATCTCAGGATGAATGAGGAATGGTATCTCTTTCTCTGCTCTCGATATTCCAGGCCGCCTGCGAGGGCTACCCGAAAGCGCTGGTGCTGGGTCTCTCGGCAGGAGATAGCAGCGCGTCTCTCAGCGCGTCAGGAAGGCGGGGCTGCTGCCAGCGGGGTCTGCTCTGCTTCTGGGCTTCGGCAAGTATGGCTGCTCCGTCTCGTCACCACGCGTGTGTTTGCATAGGGCAAGATCGGCAATATTTATACCTTAAAGGTGCCGAGATTGACGTAAGGATGGACATAGATACGTCAATAAAGATGTCATACGACTTGCTCGTTAGCACATTCTTTTACTGAAGTTCTCTGTGAAATCAAAACAATGGCCGCACAGATTTTCCAGGTTGTCATAGGTTTGATTTGTTATGAGAACGTCGTATGCCTTATCAGGGGCTGGAGGAATGTCGCTTGTCTAATTAGATCTCAAGCGTTATGACCTAATCAGATAACACGTTCCTGTGCCGTAGTGTGACTGCGTCAGATAACGGTATCTGCATCATGGGGGCTTTTCTTGCCTCATGGGCTGACTGTTAGTTAACTTGATAGTTAGTTTAACCAGAATAGGGTCAGGAATAGGGGGATTGATTCAGAACCTATAGGAATACATGACACCCACTCCACGCTAACTATGGTCATATTTACTAATCTATGCATAGTACAACATACTATAGAGTATAGTGTATACCTCACCACCCCAAAATACATAAATGCATTTTGAAATTTTCAAATATACTGAAAAATTGCAGTCATATATATTGTATGCACTTAAGCTATGAATTAAACGCTAAAGTAAACACGCATTTGTAGCCATTATTGCTTATTTGGTATATGAGAAATACACATGAAATGGCTCTTAATATGGCTATACAGAAAGAAAGTTCGAGACCATTTCATCACATAATAAAATATTTGTGAACATACCAGCGGGCAGTTTATAAAGTATCTAAAAATAGAAATCTTAGTTCTCTAGGAATAGTTTCTTACTTTAAGCAGAAGATAAGTGTCCCGAAAATTTTGTAAAAAATAATTTGGGGCTGCTAAAAAATTGCTGTCCGTGAACTGGTGGGAAAAATTGTTCATGTGACTTTATTTTTAAAGTTGAAGGCCGAATTCAGGGAACGCCGTGTGCGAGCTTGCTCAAAAGTCTCTATTTCTGTTCTGGAGAGAACATCATATCATTAAGGCTTTCGAAAAAACTGTCAACAGCTTCATGGGAAAGTTCCACTAAGTCGGAAATAGGTGTAACCATGCATTCGTGCGCATGATTGTCTCCATTGACATTCTGATTCGCATTGCTGACAGAAGGTCGTACCTGATCGATGCTGCTTTCATCTTGAACTTCACTACTCTTCAATCGTAGTGGTGAAGATTCCACGAATGCCGTCATCAGGATTGGCAGCCTTTGAGGGCAGCACAAAGCGTGAACCTTGGTAGGAACCAACAATGTATCTGCATCCAGTGGCGCATCCGATTGTAGCGTCAGACAGGTGTCTAACACGCATTCTTCTCCGCATAGCAGACACCTCAATACAGGTAAAACACATCTTTGCCACATTGGTCGAAATGATAGAAACCAAGTCATGTTCAGGTCTCTAAGCCGGGAGAGTCCCAGGATTTTTGATATCCGGTCCCGGTATCCAATGGCTAGGATTGTTTCTTCCATTGTCGCGAGAGTTTGATCTGTGACATGGGTTGCCATAACGAAAAATAAGGACTAAGAATAGGATTCCTGCAATTAGTCCCAGGATCAGGGGAAGTCCGCCAAAAATCGAATGGACGAAATCTGGAAAAATACCCAGTATGGCTTTGAATGGTGTTAATGCCATCGAAAATACTGTCTTAAATACCTTTGAGACCCCAGTGGTATCAGAAATATTTAAGATTTCGCTCAGGATTTCCGCGAAATGTACGGGGGAATTAGTCGATAATAATGTATGTATCTCTGCAGTCGTCCTTGCGACTTGTAGATCATACGTTTCTTTTGATGACGTGAGCCTTGTAGGCGTCTGAAGAAGCACTGTTTTCATTCTGCTTAAAGTATCTATTCGAATAGAAGTAATTTTCAAACTGGGCCATGCCCTTGCCTCCCTGTCTGGAAAGGAGCTGGGGAACAAAGAACGTCCACAGCACTTGACCTTCGCAGTCGTAGTGACTAGATAAGGAGTCCCGGGCATAAGACTACAACATTTGCGGTCTACAATAAGAATGTAACTCCCATTATAGAGTCTTTGAAAGAATGGTTCTATTTCAGTTGCAGGTGCGCCTTGCTGGTGACATGAAAGGTTGTATGAATTCCCTTCACAGGCTCCATGCAAACTAATTCCGTTACACAGAAGCGTGCCGCTTAGTGACATAGCACAATTGTTGCCACTAAGAAACACTTTCTGTCCTTTATTACTGACACATGCATGTGAATAGGGCAGGTTCCAAGTTGTTTTAAGGTACCCCTTCCCCAATTTCTCGTACATGCCAGCCTGTATATATTTTTGGCAGTATTGAAACCTGAAGGTTGAGATTGGAATATTTATGATTCCGTGGATTATCCATTCACTGACAGGTCGTTCTGATATTGTCATTGGTAATCTTTCTAGTTTTTCAATGCTCAAGATTGTATAATCAGCACCCTTTTGCGCCATACCGATTTGTCTATCAGTAAGGTTAAAGATTTGGAATAGTGACATTGTGTTGATTAAACGCCAAGGCACATAGCCTGAACGCAGATTTTGTAACGTCCAGCCAAGCTGTACAATAGAACGCAATTGTGACTGACCATGTTGTAATAACAGTAAGTCTTGCGATAATATATCGATTGCTGAAGACACAATGCTGTCCAATGAAAAAATTCTGGAGGACAGAGTCATTAACCCATTGTCCACTACAGAAAGTGATTTTTCCAAATTAATACGGTCAATTTCCCGTATTCTTTCTGCTGTTTCAATTTGATTAACCTTCCAGGCCTCATTGTATGCTGCATATACAGAGGCTGCTATGAAACGCTTTTGACGCTGTTTGCGTGGTCCCATTATGAAATCACGCAAGTCAGCACCATCAGTAAGTAAAGTTAGGTGTTGCTTAATTTCAGGCAGTGTGGAAGTTTGTAGCCACTGAAGGCATAATTTGCCCACACTGTAGGTTGTTATTATCCCTGGGTGATGTCTTTGGGGATATCTAGGGTCTGGCCTGGTCATTTTGAACCCCTGTGTTTTATTCAGGAATCTGTCTTGACAGTTATTTGTATCTGTGGGCCAGATTAACCATTGTTTCCAATCAGGATGTGTTCTGTTTTGGTTTAATATATGGTTTACGTCTATCTCTTCATCCGTATCAGAGCTATTGCTAAACATTGTTGGCTTTGGAATAGACGGTTTATTTAAATCTTTGATTTTGGCTAGGCCAAGACAGGTGGTTTGTTGAACAGTGTCATTTAAAAATATCATTTGTTCTGGGATCATGCAAGCTCTAAACAAAGCTTCTAAACCCTGTACTTGCCATTCTTTTGTACCCCAAACACTTTTCAAATCAACATTTTTGTCCCAATAATCAAATCCAAAAGTATTAATTTCTTCAAAGAATGAATCTGAACATATCAACTTTGTGTTGGTTATCATGGTTTTCATCCCTGTCTTGTTTGACAATTTAAAATAAAATGTTTCAGCATTACTTGTGTTAAAACCTGAAAAATATGAATATTTGTCGTAAACGGTTCTTGAGCTCCCTTTTGGAGGTGTTGCACAATGTTCCCATTGATTATAATTTAAAACATTTCTAGGTTGTGCAGATTTATGTAAAAAATGGTTACCATAGTGGTTATAGCAATACATACTATCATAATTTGTACAACCTTGCAAATAATCATGTTTTGTAAATTTAGCAGACATTACTAAGTCAGACATCATGTTATTAATGCTTTCGAAGTCCCAATCATCAGCAAATGAGTTTGGTTTTGCATAGTCACTCAAGGAGATCTTGATTTGGTGTGGATATTTCAGGATCTCGACCGGACCATAAATTTCATAGTCCGTGTTGTCCCAGGCTACCCCACCAGGTATAGGATTGGCTGTGAAGTTGGCTGAAGAAAGTTCTCTTTTCTCGACGTGTGAAGATGTGTGTGGTTTGAGGACCAAGTTGATGTTCTGACTTGCTGTGTCCATTTTAGCATATTTTCCCTCAATGAAGCGTCCCAAAGTTAATACCATGATGAGCCAAAGTATGAGGATAAATGCACCAAAACCCACCCAAAATTCAATCCATGGAGAAATCAGATATGTTTCTTTCAGTTGGTTCAAAAGTTCCTTAGCTTTGTCTTTAAAGGATTTTGATGATGGCTGTGTCTTTGATTCACTGAGGCTTTCAGAGGAATCATCGAAGTTGATGAAGTAGCCGGATGCAGTTCTGTCAATTGTTCCAATTGCTTCAGGATTTTTGTTTCTTGAATTGTCACCTGGTACTTCATTATAGATTGGTGTGTCTCTGCTAAATGTTTTTATTTGGGTTTTCAGAGGTCTGAGTTCTATTGCATTGTTGCATAGTCCTTGTTGTTCTTCTGTAGGCGTTTCGATTGTGATGAGCCTCTTTGTTAGGACCTCTGTACTGGTAGCAAACCTTGGTGTTCTGCTACTTATTGGGAGTCCACTTGGCCTACTGTTTGTTATCGGCCACATGTTGTGGTTTTACCAGGTCGATGGATACAACTCGGTTCTCCTTTTTACCAGCAAGTGGCGGTAGTACAACTGATCTTGTCCCGTTGACAGACAAGACAGGAACTGCTTTTCTGTAAGAATGCCCAAATTCCTTCTTTACCGCGATCTTCTCCCTGACTAGATCCCCGACTTTTGGAATCCAGACAGGTCTTGCTGGGACAGGTGGTGATTCTTCAGTGGTTGTTGGCTGTTGTTTCAACTGTATGTTGCTCAGGTCTTTTCTTGTTTTGTTTAAGTCCTGCAAAATAGCCAAACGGTCTTTGACATCAAAGCTTTTTTCTTTAACCACTGAAGTCTGACTGTCGAGGTCAGAGATAATCATTCTAGTTCCAAATAATAATTCGTACGGACTGAATCCCTTCAGAGAATTTCTTGGCAAGTTATTTAGACTACGTTGGACACTTATTAGATGTTTGACCCACCCAGCTCCCGAACCTAATATCCTTTCCATTATAGATTGCTTTCTGCCTTGGTTTTTTCTTTACACCATCCCGTACCCTCAGGAAGGAAGTGAGAAGATTCCCGCTGGGCTGTGCTCATTTGGCCATGTTTCCCCCCCGGCCGGAGGGCTAGAGTGAAGACAATGGTCAAACGTAACATGCTCTTAGCGTTTATGCCATTTAGACTCGCAAATCTTTGTATAACAGTCCGGACGTCAGCCGAGTGCTGAGGATCGACATTATAAGTGGAAACTAGCCTGTATATGTTAATCGCAAGCCCTGCTTTTTACTGGTGATATTATCTGCCTTGATACGACGAGGTATTAAACTGTTTCTCTCCCCACTGCGATCTCTGTTGCAGTTTGGGCAGTTTTTTACAAACATGGTGTGATGCAGGCTCATGCCTGGCCACCAGTACCGTGATTGTAATTCTTCCAGAGAATCTTTTAATTTAAGGTGTCTGAGACCCTCGCCCATATGTGCGTCTGCGATTAACAAGTTTCTCCTGTCCATGTTTGGAATCACTCTATCCCCCACTCCAGGGATTCGAGCAAAAGGGACGGAGTTTGCATCGATTATGTATGTATAATTGAGTGGATAGTTGATCGGTAACGCTGAGCAGTCGCCTTTTGATGACGTTTTCACCGCCAGCACTGTTTCACCGTCAATGTATTTTAATGTACGCTTTTTTCGAACTACGGGAGCCGATTTAGTGGCTGCCGCTGCGGCTGTTTCAGCCAATGAATTCCCTACAACGTGAACGCCATCACGCTGATGACTCAGTGAGTGTGTCACGTGAGTCTTTGGTAGTTCTTTTTGTAAAAGAGCTATTTGTTCCCAGAGCAGTTTCTGCTTTATTGGTGCATCTGTGTCATCTTTGTAACCGTTTTGAATCCATGCCTGCAAATCGCTGTTATATGATTTGACGCAGTAATATGAATCTGACACTATAAGTGTCGGGAATTTGCGATCCGCATTATCTAGCGCCATTTTCAATGCTATTATTTCAGTTTGTTGTTCTGAATTAGTTTCTACTGAGTGTGATTTTGTTAATAGAGGTTTTAGTCTACCTCCGCGCCACACTTCTTTTGTAATCTCACATGTGGGGTTGTATGCTTGTTCTCCCCAAACGGAGGGTTGAGCATGTCCGTCTGTATAGATTACACAGGCGTAATGTCGTAGAGGCAGAATGTCGATTGGCAGAGGATACGTCTTTTCATATTTTAGATTTTTTAATTCTTCTAGTTCTGGATCAAAGTAGTAGTATACTTTGTCCGTTGTGATTGAATTCACCCATTGTATCCATTCCGGATTCAATGTTGTTGTTGGTAAATTACACGGTGTTGTTAATGCCTCAAAGGCTGATTCTGCTGTTCTGACTGTGATATGTCTACCGTCAGCTATGTCTTTTTCTCTAGCTATTGCGGTTTGAACTGCACAAATGATTTTTTCTGTATTACTGAATTTCTGTTCAGCTTCTGTGTACAAGTGTGATTTGAATGCAATTGGTACCTTTTCTCCCTCATTAGAGGTTAGGTATGTGAATCCGCATCTCCCTGGGATGACTCGAATCACAAGATTGCGTGTGTTATCACGTGTTTCTAATTTTGTTTTAATTAGCATGTCTGTTTGTAAGGATCTCAAAATTTCTGTGTGTGTTTGAGTCCAATTGGATCTTTTAAAGTCTGGTTTAATTAGATCATAAAGGGGTTTGACCCTTTCTGCGTAATTTGCAATGTATGTTCTTCCGAAATTTAGGAAGCCTAGAATTGACTGTAGGTTTTTTAGTGTTTTAGGAGCTTGGATTACGGCACATTTCTCTAGGAAATTGTCTGCCAGGCTTTTACCTTCACTTGATAACTCATATCCTAAGAATAGGACTGTCAGATGGGCAATTCTGGATTTTTTAAAGTTGAATTTGTAACCCTCTGCTGCGAACCCAAGTATTATGGTGTTCACTCTTTTCAAGTGAGTATCCAAGTCATCGTCTGTTAAGTAAATGTCATCGACATAAGATAATGCTTCATCATCATATAGTTGCAATAATTCTGTTACTCTCGCTGAGAATACCCCCGGGCTGTTCTTGTACCCCTGGGCTAACCGACAGAATTGCTTTTGAGTGCCATTTACTGAGAATGCAGTTAAATATCTGCTCTCTGGTGCTATGTTTTGACAAAAGAATCCATTGGAGATGTCCAAGGTTGTTTTGTATTTTTTGCGCACTATGTTATTCATTAGTGCAGCACTGTGTGAGTTTTGCACTGCAAAGGTTTTGCAACATGTGTTAAGGTGTCGGTAATCCAAAACTAGACGATATGAATTGTCTGGTTTGGAGACCGGAAACAAAGGATTGTTCATTTGTGAGGTGCAAGTTTCAATCACCCCCTGGTATTCTAGCTGATCTAGTATTTCATTTACCTGTTTTTTAGCTTCTTGCTTAATTGGGTACTGCCTTTGTGCAGTAGGTTGTGATTTTAACTGGATTTTGTGAGGAGGAGAATCCTCATCCCATCCTACATGATTTTTATATAAAGCAGGTGCTAAGGCCACTGCCCACTTTCTAGCAAGTGTGTATTTTTTATGAATCGGGATTTGATTCGAGAAGGCAGGCATAATTACTTCTTCGCCATGAGGGCACTCCCTGACAAACTCTGGTGGCCAGTCTTTTTCAGCTAGAAGGATGTCATAACCCTTGGAGAGGTTATCCCAAAATAGTCCCCTAATTTTCCTAGTCTTATCTCCCTCTATACGTAATGTTATCTCGTATATCTTGTGGGGTTTGCTAACTCTGGTGTCTGCAGTTTCCACTTGAAGATATTCATTCGTGTCCACTGTCTCTAGATGATTCATAAGGACTTTGCGAGCTATGCTCACTTCTGCTGCGCTGTCTAGCATTGTCTGAGCCCACTCTCCGTTTTTCAGTTGTGTCCTCAGTATTCTCGGCATTGTTAACTCCCTTGATACTGGCTACCTTCTTTTTTGGAAATTGTAATTTTTTTTGTTGAGCAGGTTCCTTGTCTTTGGACTTGGCGTGCTCTTCTCTTTGTTCTGATCGTCCTCTTCTTTCCGATTTCTGCGAGGAAGTCTGAAAAGATTGAGAGGGACGTGTATCAATGTCTTGATATCTATCAGGTTTTTTAATATTATCCCTATTTCTAAGGTTATATCTTTTCCCAGAGGGGTCACTCTGGGGTGACCTGTGTCTCTGGTTCGGAGATTTCTCCCTTCGCCTAGGAGACTTTCCTCGGGACTGGAATTTCTTTTCTTTTGGATTGGATTGTTTGTTTCCATCCCAGTTCTTTTTTGGTGAATTATTATTAAAAAATATTTTTTCTGGACTTTCAGTCAGTTGCGGTTTTACTGGTATTCCACCTAAACTATCTCTACCTAGTTCTTCATAGGATTTTTCTATGATTCTGGCAATTTCAGCTGGTTGGTCTGCTATATCTGTCTCTTTTAACCTCTGGCGGATCGCCACGTTTGCTGCTTCACCTTTTATATTGGCTAATAATATAGCCGAGACCTGCTTGAAGTCTTTCAGTAATTTCATACCAAGAGTTAAAGCTGGTTCTGGACCGTATTCATCTTGAATTTGTTTTAGCACATCTGGTATTACCGAAATGGATGGAACACCGTGCGTTTTTGTGTAGATTGAAGCAAAGACTGTACCCCAAGTGTCACAGTCCTCTATGTGTGGTGCGATTCCCATTGGGAGACATATAGTCAGAATCCTGTGTTTTTCTAGCGGGGTGGTGTCAGGAAACACCGCCTCTATTTGGGTGATTTTCTGTGCCAACCAGAATGGTATCTGTTCCCGTTTAGCCGGAACTTTACCTAGGCAGGATTGGATGTTCTGTGGTGTGATTTTATTTGTGTTCCCCTGGTGAGGGGTCAGCTGTGGAAGTTTAATCGCTGGCTGAATTGTTGAAGTCCGCATTACATACTGGACTAATTGTCTATGAATTTTTAGTAATTGTTTTAGCTGTATTAACAGCTCTCCTGTAGACATTCCTTCGATGTCTGGGTGTGGCGTGTATCCGGCTAAGACCGGCCACGTTGCTCCTGGTCTACCTAAAGGACCGAGCCTGGTGATGTGATTATTATGTATTAGGGCGCCATCAAATAAGAGCAAATGCTCTTGGAATTTGAGTGGTACTTCCACCTCCTCGAAAGGAGTGTAAATGTCGGGTGGAACCTCTATTTTGTAATAGTGGAAGTACTTTGTTACAGCATTTGCTGCTGGAAAATGTATCCATGTATAGTATACCTCTGTCTGCCGATATTCGTGTGCCTCAATTACGAATATGACTGTGCCACCTCTAGGTGTCAGTCCATTTTCTATAAGTTTTAAGGTTATAGATTTCCTTTTGGCGACCGGGATGAGTATTATATCCCCGTCCGCATCTAGTGCTGCAGTATCAGCTGCTGCTATTTCAGCTGCTAATCTAACTGCCTTTCTTTCATCCTCATTGTCAGACATTTTACTGCCAATAAGGTTATTTTGTTTGTTTGCAGATCAGGTTTCTTATGGAACAAAGATTAGATGCACAATATTTTGGAACAGTGTATCCTTCAACGTTGACTAAACCAAGAACCTTACATAGGAGTTCCCTCCTGCGAGGTTTTGGAGGATATTACCTTTCACCCACTCCAGACGTCTTTGGAGTATTTGGGAAAAGGGGTCTGAGTGAGAAAGCACGACTGAGTTACTCTAAATGTCTTACGTTAGTTTTATCGCCCTTTCCAAACACGTTGGGCGCCATGTAGTGTAGTTCCTATCTTCCCAATAGGCTCTGCGCATTGGAATAATACCTACAGCAGTAAAGGCCTAGGCCAGACGTTAACTAGGTCTACTACTGTCGATACTAGACTTAAGTTTTGGGTTTGCCAGCGTAGCTCAGAGTTCGCTAGAAACTTTCTCGAATGTTCAGGAAAGAATTAACTCCCCTGATTAGACAAGAAGGGATTTAGTTTCTGACAACCATAGAACATGACAACTTTGCTCTCCCCTAATCAAGAGTGTATCTCCAGAGTCGTGTGAGCACAAGGCAATTATTTTACTCAGTCAGTACGTGCATTCTTAGTCTCATCAGATTGTAGAGAAAAGGAAAAGACGGGCGTGTTCAATAAAAAGGTGTTATTTATTGATCAGTCTCTTTTCTCGTACAAGAGAAATGGATCGATATTATTGCAATACTTATAGTTAAGTAAAGTGCATACATTAAAAGCAATAGTATAAAATAATACTGTAAAAACATTGATATGGTTTCTGAGCCATATGATGTTTAAAATGATTAAAATATATTTACATACACATATACATTTGACTAAACGTACTCAACTGGTGTTTCTAAATACGCCTACCCCGTGTACCTGACCTAAGTCTAATGCGTGGGCGGGAATAGAAAGTTACAGTTTAAGTTAAGTTTGTTTTTGCCAAGTGAATAACTAAAGAATTCTCTGGGAGGGGTTATTCAGTTCTGTACCTGGAAGTTAGGATGAATGAGGAATGGTATCTCTTTCTCTGCTCTCGATATTCCAGGCCGCCTGCGAGGGCTGCCCGAAAGCGCCGGTGCTGGGTCTCTCGGCAGGAGATAGCAGCGCGTCTCTCAGCGCGTCAGGAAGGCGGGGCTGCTGCCAGCGGGGTCTGCTCTGCTTCTGGGCTTCGGCAAGTATGGCTGCTCCGTCTCGTCACCACGCGTGTGTTTGCATAGGGCAAGATCGGCAATATTTATACCTTAAAGGTGCCGAGATTGACGTAAGGATGGACATAGATACGTCAATAAAGATGTCATACGACTTGCTCGTTAGCACATTCTTTTACTGAAGTTCTCTGTGAAATCAAAACAATGGCAGCACGGATTTTCCAGGTTGTCATAGGTTTGATTTGTTATGAGAACGTCGTATGCCTTATCAGGGGCTGGAGGAATGTCGCTTGTCTAATTAGATCTCAAGCGTTATGACCTAATCAGATAACACGTTCCTGTGCCGTAGTGTGACTGCGTCAGATAACGGTATCTGCATCATGGGGGCTTTTCTTGCCTCATGGGCTGACTGTTAGTTAACTTGATAGTTAGTTTAACCAGAATAGGGTCAGGAATAGGGGGATTGATTCAGAACCTATAGGAATACATGACAAAGACAGCAGGTCGACCCTCTTTTGCTCAACGGCTCCGTCATGGGACGAAGAAACGCTCTTTTTCTCGAAAAAAGAATATATTTTACTTGCAGGACAGTTGTAAATTTTCCGGGAAAGTACATTAGCCTGGAACATTATAACATATATTTAAGAAAAAATAATGTTCGGAAGTAATAAAAAGCGTAATTTTTAGGTCATATGACCAAGCCTTTCATCATTAGAATAAGAAAAGTAAAATGAACCAATGAAAAGTTTTATTAACAAGTCACATGACTTGTTATGCTTACGTTACGCGCTGCGCGCCCCGGATGACTTCCGGATGCGCTAACGCGGCGCGTCATATGACGCATTACGCGACAACGCAGGTCCAGAATATAGTCAAAATGTCTCCACCAACCAGCGGTCGGAACACAACCCCTTTCAGCAGGCTAAATAGTTCTGTAAATGACAACAGAAGGGACAGGCAACAAGAACCATTAGTCAAAGAGGGGAGGGCTAGTTCTTCTCTACCGGGTTACATTGGGGCGCTACCGGAACTGATCGAATTGGTAGTCTACAGTGTTTCTGGATGTTTCAGACTGAAGCTGGGGTTAGCATGAGAGCAGCACCATTGCGTAGCTCCGTCGTGGCCATTCCGCAACCAATCATGGCAGCCGCTCTTTATCGTTATTTTGGGCGGGGTGGGTGGCGGAGCCGAGCTGTTTTGCAGCCATCATTGTGTGGAGTTCAGTTCATTTCACTAGTTTTGTATTTGTCATGAGGGGTTGTTCCTAATGTTTCTATTTTAGCGAGGTCAAAAAGAGATCCCATTAGTGGCCTACTGATTTTGCTCGATTCCTTTTCTTTTTTTTTTACACGATTTTTCGTTATCTGCAAAGACTAAACAGAGTATTGCGACTCTGTGTTTGTTTGTAAATAGAGAATGAACCAAAGAGAACCAATTCTAAAACAGTAAATACTTGGATAACAATCAATCAAATGGAGAGAGAAGCAGGCACGACGTATTACAACGGGGGCAAAGGCCTGCGTTAACTACCCTTCACTATGTGCAAAGAGAGAGTACTCCTAATAGAAATGAGGGGGGGGGCACCATTCAAAGCAGATCAGTGTGCATAAACACGAAAATGTTTTCACTTACCACATACTTGACATTCGACAGCTTATGATATTTGCTATTAAAAAACCATTGAAATTCACTGAAAAAACCATAGGTTATAGACCATATATAGTTAGGAATTTGCATTTACAAAACCTTGAAAATTCACTGAAAAAACCATAGGTTATAGACCATATATAGTTAGGAATTAGCATTTAAAAAAACTTATTTTACTCACACAAAACCATTGAAATTCCATATATAGTTAGTTGCACTAACTATATATCGCGCACCCGCAATCCACTGCTGATGATGTCACATATTACATCATTCATGACATGGTCAGTGACATCACTGATGACATCACTGATGACATCTCAAATGACATCACTGATGACATCACTGATGACATCTCATTTGACATCAATGACCACATCACTGATGATATCATTCATGTGACAATACAATGCATCTCCTCACATTTTAATATAATCTCTGTTTCACCCAGTGTTAAATACAGAGAATAATTTTAGAAACCATTGACACACCAATACTAGTTACTACATACGTACTCACTGATTCCTACGTCTACACACACTTTCACTCATTCACCCATACAATCATTCATACATACAATCACTCATCTTTACAACACTATCATATGCACTCATACACCTATACAGACACTCACACTCTGCCACTCATCCACGGAGTTACTCACACACCTAGTCAGTCCTGTAAAGTATCAATCACACTTCCATTTTCTTGTCTATACAGTTAAACATAGAGCACCTTACATTTTCAAACATATACTAACACATACTTACTTTCTTATACAATCATTGATACAAGTACACATTGATCTGCACAGAGTCACACACCTCCCAGCCAGCCACACACACACTCAGTCTCCCATACAAATACTTGGACAATCAATCAATAACCCATATAGTTAATCATATAGCTACTGATCAACACATGCAGCAGTTTACAGAACAACAGACATAATGATGCACAAATTAAGACAGTTTAGTCACTAACCCATGCACTCAGTGAGACACATTTAATCACTCACTCATACATTCAGTCATGCACCTACTAAATCCTTCGTCCAGACAGTTATACATCTACTCATTCTTCAATATGTAAAACATATTTAAACTTTACAGAAACACACAGTCACTGGATGATGTCATCAGTGATGTCATCAGTGATGTCACTGACCATGTCATGAATGATGTAATATGTGACATCATCAGCAGTGGATTGCGGGTGCGCGATATATAGTTAGTGCAACTAACTATATATGGAATTTCAATGGTTTTGTGTGAGTAAAATAAGGTTTTTTAAATGCTAATTCCTAACTATATATGGTCTATAACCTATGGTTTTTTCAGTGAATTTTCAAGGTTTTGTAAATGCAAATTGCTAACTATATATGGTCTATAACCTATGGTTTTTTCAGTGAATATATATATATATATATATATATATATATATATATATATATATATATATATATATATATATATATATATATATATATATATATTCACGCTCCAAGGTTGTCCACCTTATGAGTAGCACGCGAGCAGCAGCTTTATTTATGTGTAGGTGAGGACGGGGATCCGCTCGTAGACGCCGCTCCGTAATGGATCTGCCCGACGCGTTTCGAAGCTCCATCTGCTTCTCTTCAGGGGCTTTAACGGAAGCGGTGTGCGCACCCGTTACACTTCTCCAATTTCATATAACTCACCCGCCAATGGGAGGCTCCAATGAGACTTCTGGGAAGTGTAGTGCGGAAAGCACACAATCAAGTCCTGTATGGACTCCACGAGTGGGCCCGTCCTCGATCCCATGTACGGCTGCTACTTCACTGCCGTGACCCCCACGTTAACGGGGTGGTGCATACTCTGCGGCTGGACTGCCGCATATAGATTCACGCTCCAAGGTTGTCCACCTTATGAGTAGCACGCGAGCAGCAGCTTTATTTATGTGTAGGTGAGGACGGGGATCCGCTCGTAGACGCCACTCCGTAATGGATCTGCCCGACGCGTTTCGAAGCTCCATCTGCTTCTCTTCAGGGGCTTTAACGGAAGCGGTGTGCGCACCCGTTACACTTCTCCAATTTCATATAACTCACCCGCCAATGGGAGGCTCCAATGAGACTTCTGGGAAGTGTAGTGCGGAAAGCACACAATCAAGTCCTGTATGGACTCCACGAGTGGGCCCGTCCTCGATCCCATGTACGGCTGCTACTTCACTGCCGTGACCCCCACGTACGGGGTGGTGCATACTCTGCGGCTGGACTGCCGCATATAGATTCACGCTCCAAGGTTGTCCACCACTTGATTGTGTGCTTTCCGCACTACACTTCCCAGAAGTCTCATTTGAGCCTCCCATTGGCGGGTGAGTTATATGAAATTGGAGAAGTGTAACGGGTGCGCACACCGCTTCCGTTAAAGCCCCTGAAGAGAAGCAGATGGAGCTTCGAAACGCGTCGGGCAGATCCATTACGGAGCGGCGTCTACGAGCGGATCCCCGTCCTCACCTACACATAAATAAAGCTGCTGCTCGCGTGCTACTCATAAGGTGGACAACCTTGGAGCGTGAATCTATATGCGGCAGTCCAGCCGCAGAGTATGCACCACCCCGTTAACGTGGGGGTCACGGCAGTGAAGTAGCAGCCGTACATGGGATCGAGGACGGGCCCACTCGTGGAGTCCATACAGGACTTGATTGTGTGCTTTCCGCACTACACTTCCCAGAAGTCTCATTTGAGCCTCCCATTGGCGGGTGAGTTATATGAAATTGGAGAAGTGTAACGGGTGCGCACACCGCTTCCGTTAAAGCCCCTGAAGAGAAGCAGATGGAGCTTCGAAACGCGTCGGGCAGATCCATTACGGAGCGGCGTCTACGAGCGGATCCCCGTCCTCACCTACACATAAATAAAGCTGCTGCTCGCGTGCTACTCATAAGGTGGACAACCTTGGAGCGTGAATCTATATGCGGCAGTCCAGCCGCAGAGTATGCACCACCCCGTTAACGTGGGGGTCACGGCAGTGAAGTAGCAGCCGTACATGGGATCGAGGACGGGCCCACTCGTGGAGTCCATACAGGACTTGATTGTGTGCTCTCCGCACTACACTTCCCAGAAGTCTCATTTGAGCCTCCCATTGGCGGGTGAGTTATATGAAATTGGAGAAGTGTAACGGGTGCGCACACCGCTTCCGTTAAAGCCCCTGAAGAGAAGCAGATGGAGCTTCGAAACGCGTCGGGCAGATCCATTACGGAGCGGCGTCTACGAGCGGATCCCCGTCCTCACCTACACATAAATAAAGCTGCTGCTCGCGTGCTACTCATAAGGTGGACAACCTTGGAGCGTGAATATATATATATATATATATATATATATATATATATATATATTCCCAAGGCTTCCTCCTCAGCTGAAGAAGAACGAGGCGACACAGCGGGGCTCGTGAAGCACCATAATTTATTTAAAACATTGGGCATGACGCGTTTCGGAGGGTTCCTTTTTCAAATGCCCTTCTGTTAAAATTTGCCTCTGTTGCTCATAGTCCCCATTAGTAGTCTTTTATCAGTGTCAGTTCCTAAACACTAAAGTAGTGTAGGCTACCTGGAATATGCGGCACGGAGTCATCTCTGCTTCCACAGGTGGACTGCATTTCCCAGCATGCAGTGTCTCTCACTTGCTGGCGATGGTTCCGTTTGACAGCGTTTTCTTTTCTCTCCATTGAGCGGCTGACATGCAACATTTTCAGGTAGGGACTGCGGCAATTATTCTGGGCTTCGAACGGTGTTTTGTTCTCCACGTCCACACATATATATATATATATATCTCACTGAAAAAAACATAGGTTTCAGACATGTTATAGTTAGGAATTACCATTTAACCGCATCAACGCGGTGCAGATTTCCGCGGTGCGCTGAAGATTTCAAAAACCCGCGGTTCATGACGAGCTGAGCTAGTCATGAGCGTACGAGAGGTGTACAGCTCGTCATGAGCATCGAAGGGGTTAAAAAACCTTAGAAATTCACTAAAAAAAACACAGGTTTTAGGGGTGTTATAGTTAGCTTGACATTTCTCTTGTACAAAACCATTGAAATTCCTCAGTTATAGTTAGTTGTACTAACTATAACTCGCGCGCCCACAATCCACTGATGATGTCACATATTACATCATTCATGACATGGTCAGTGACATCACTGATGACATCTCAAATGACATCACTGATGACATCATTGAGTGAATGTGGTTTGGTTCACTATTTAAATAAGTATTATATATATAGCAATCTACATTGAAGACTGAGTGGATGTATAAGTGTCTGGATGGAGGATTTAGTAGCACTGTGATTGGCTGTCTAAGTGACTAATTTAAAGTGTCTCACTAAATATATGGGATAGTGATTAAACTGTGTAAATATCTGTATCACTCTATCTCTTGTTGTGTAAACTACTACATAGATTGGTTACTAGCTATGTGAAAGTCTATAATAGTATTAATTAGTTAAGTGAGTATGTGTATGGGATAGTGAATGTGTGTGTGGTTGGGTGGGAGGTGTGTGACTGTCCAAAGATGTATAAATAGTTGATTTAGTAGATATATGAGGTTAAGACTGCACGTAGAAACAGTTGTTTGGGTGAGTGAATCTCTTTATGAATGTGGTGATGAGTAAATATATTTCTCAATGATACATGTCCAACCAAGTGGAAATATAAAAGGCAGTGTATGTGACAGTTGTTGTATATAAATAAGTATACATACGACTCAGTGATTGTATGAGTGACTGTATCGAAAACTGTATACTTGTAATAGTGATTTTATAACACACTAAGTATGAGTTACTATCTATATGAATAAATAAAGTGGTGTTTGTATAAGTGTGTAGCTTAGTAAATGTAAGTATGATCCAATTGTTTGCAAAAGTGAGTAGGATGACTGCATAAGTGAGTAGGATGACTGCATAAGTGAATAGGTTGTGTGCTGGTGTGTGATGTAGGTGTATAAGTATATGTAATAGTGTTCTATTGATCTTTGTTAGCATGTATGAGTGAATCTATAGGTAAGTGTTTAGATGTATGTGTAGATGTAGGAATCGCTGAGTGGGTTTTTAGAAACTTGTATTGGTGTGTCAATGGTTTCAAATATGGTACTCCATATTTTATAATGAGTGTTGAAATTTATACTAGTGTATGATGAGATGTATCAGGTTGTCACGTGGATGATGTCATCAGTGATGTCATCAGGGATGTCATTTGAGATGTCATCAGTGATGTCACTGGCCATGTCATGAATGATGTAATATGTGACATCATCAGCAGTGGATTGCGGGCGCGCGAGTCATAGTTAGTACAACTAACTATAACGGAGGAATTTCAATGGTTTTGTATGAGTGAAATGTCCAGCTAACTAGAACACCCCTAAAACCTATGGTTTTTTCAGAGAATTTCAAACGTTTTTTAAATGCTAATTCCTAACTATAACATGCCTAAAACCTATGTTTTTTTTTCTGTGAATTTGAAAGGTTTTGTCTATGACCATTTTTAAATGTATTAATGTTTATATTTATTTTTTTATACTGATTTACTACATTTTTTAAAACTATTTTTAGATATTTTATTTTTTAAATTACATTACATATTTTTAACATAAATTGGAAAAAAATGTTTTTAAAAATATTGAAATTCTAATATTGTTTTTTTAATTTTATATATATTTTTAATATATTTATATATATTTTATATAGCAGGCAATGATATCCTATGGAAGGAAATTCAAGTTACTGGTAAGTACGGTTAGAATTACTTTTCAGGATCAGTATTGGGCTCAAAGATGCAGCACTGAGGTCTCTCCTGATAACAGGCGAGTAAACAAGAATTCGTAGTTCGGCTGATTTTAGAGGAATATTTTCAAGTTCCAAAACTCCACACTTAGAAGAATTTCCAAATGAAACAAGTCAATGTTAGCCTATGGAAGGAAATTCGAGTTATTGGTAAGTACAGTTAGAATTACTTTTCAGGATCAGTACTGGGCTCAAAGATGCAGCACTGCGGTCTCTCCCGATAACAGGTGAGTAAATCAGAATTCGTAGTTCGGCTGATTTTACTTTGGTTCAGTATATATAGAGCCACTTTCCTACACCATCCCCTCCCTTCACCACTGTGCAAACACGCTCTGTGGCGCGTTTTAAGTTGGGGAAATAATTCCCCTTCAATCCTGAGGGTCCCTAGGGTCCAACTAGTCCACTAGGTACATCCAGTAAGGGTCACAGAGCTGCGTAGCAAAGAGATGTAAAAAGGGGCACGGCCTAGACCACCTCTCTGCAACGCAGCGCAGTAGCGCTTACTGGAAGCACCTGGTGGGCCAGTTGGCGCCCAGGGTCCCTCAGGATTGAAGGGGAATTATTTCCCCAACTTAAAACGCGCCACAGGGCGTGTTTGCACATGTCACCTCAGGCCCCGTCCCCTCACTTCACCACTGTTTAAACATGCCCTGTGACCGTTCTAAGTTGGGAGATTAAGCCCCCTTTAATCCCGAGGGTCCCTAGGTTCAACCTAGCCCACTAGGTAACTCCAATAAGCGCCACAGAGCTGCATTGCAGAGAGGTGTAAAAGGGGCGTTGCCTCTGAACACCTGTCTGCTACGCAGCTCCCTGGCACATACTGGAGATACCTGTTGGGCTATTTGGCAAGTTTTGGGGAAGGGCACCGGGTGGCCCCCCCTCCCTGGCCACTTGTAGCCCCAGGGAACCCATCCCCTGGGGCTGGCCCTCTTCGTTGGGGACCATGGAGGGGGTCCCCAATCCCCCCACGGTCCCAGCCGGCATTTCTTTTCAACATGGGGAGCAGCTAACATGCTGCTCCACATTCGGAAAAGCAATCTGCTTTGCTTCATTCCCTGCTCTCGCTTCAATGAAGCAAAGCAGTTTGCAATGACAGGGTGGGAGCCGCGAGGCTCCCGCCCTGTCACTGCAAACAGCAGTGTCCCGGGGGAGGGCACCCCGGGACACTGCAAAAGCCGGCCCTGGGGGGTGGCGGTCACCAGGGCCATCAATGGCTCCAGGAGGGGGCCGCGCGGCCCCCTCCTCACATTTTCAAAGCCCCAGGGGTGGTGGTCCCCAGGGCTGGGGGGGGCCTTAGAGGCCTCCCAACATTAAATTATTAAGCCCCGGGGGGTGGCGGTCCCCGGAGCAGTGTAGGGGGGGGATTGGGCCAACCAACACTTTTTTTCGACATGCCCCTGGGATTTGGCCCCCTTGGGGCTAATTAGCTTCGAAGCGCGATAGCCCGCGCTTCGTTTTAAAAATAATTTATTGTCAGGATCCGCGCACCCTGCGCCGATTTTGCCGATTTTTGAAAACACTTTTTTTTTGGGTGCCCTGGGGGTCCTTGTGGGACCCAACCTAAGGGGTCAGGGTGTTTCTACCCTGCCCCCTTTTTGCGTTTTGCGCGTTATCTTATTAGGTTTCTTGTGCCTTGGTTCTACCGAGGCACAAGATGTCTGCCAACACTTCCTGATTTGGAGTGTTGAGAGCCAATTAGAATACAGCTTGTGCTTAGCTGGGTGAGCTTAGGGTGCCCGGTTCCACCGCGGCCATAGATATATATGTGATTTTGATTTTTTAAGGAACTACTGAATGAATTTACACCATTTAACCAAAAGGCATGACTCTGAACCAAGGTCTACCTTTCTGCCAAATTTGGTGTCATTCCGTTTAGCAGTTCGGGCTGTAGCTGCGATTAAACGTCCGTATGGAAAATTGCATGGGGAAAACATGTTTTGGGACCCGAAGACTTTCAGAATAGGAGCGGACCGGAGCTGGCTATAAGTTTTGAAAATTTCGCGAAGATTCGTCGACCGGCGCCAAAGTTATTCCAAATAGAATGTTGCGGATTTCCTATGGAAAATAGGTCCTAACTATAACTACCTACTGGCGACCGCCAGTAGGATAGATAGATAGATATATATATAGATATATCACTCCTAAAGGCTTCCTTAGCTCAGGAGGTAGGGTGCATTATATTTAAGGTGTGGATATGTAAGCGCAAGTCTATATGACTCTATGGTGGTTTTCCCCACTGAAAACCACTATATATGTTAGCGGTCCATAGGATAACATTAGCTGCCAACCGGGCAATCTCAAGATTGGAAGCACCGTCACGGTACTAAAATAAGTCATGCTTGGTATCAGACAATGTGCCTTCTCAGCCCTGCCACGATTCCCAAGCCCTGGGTGACATGCTATGCCCCTAGAGGGCACCTTAGAGGTTACACCTGGTTGCCCCCCGCTTTACTGTGTTCTGGCTGAACAGCCCGTGCTTTCCTACACCTCCTGCCACCAAGACAAGATTCTGACCTCCTGACAGGCAGTGTGATCACTCCCAAGAGTCATAGACAAAAGCTTGGCGGAGGGAGGCCACACCTCCCTCCTCCCCAGATGGCTAGTAGCATTGCTTTGGTGTGTGCTGAGGCAGAACTGTGGAACTACAAGCTCTCAGGAGGAAGTGGGGGAGCATGTTCATCGCACCGGTCGGGCGCATCCATTAAGCCTCCGTGGTGCGCAAAGCGCTAATTGCACATTACTGTGGTGTCGGCTGTGGCAGAACTGTGGGACTACAAGCCCCAGGAGGAGGCAGGGAGCACATTCATCCTGCCAGTCGAACGCATTAAGTCTCTCCTTGCCCCATGGCACTGCCCGGGCAAAGATAGGCCGGAAGCAGGGTGGTTATTGTCTTTTCTACATTTGGTTTGCCCTCTGCTCTTATCAGAACTTTGTGGCCTCATTACATTTAACTTCTTCAAATGGTGAAGAATAAGATCCCTTCCCACCCACCCCCAAGAACTCCCAGAACAACACTAGGCGGCTTCTTACATAGAGCAGTTCATGTTGTCAACATGGAGATTGCGCTAGCTGAGCGTCGCTTATCACTCTCTTCTGTGCCCTCTTCCCTGCCATGTGACTCGGGGGCCACGAGGACGCCACTATCACAGGCCTATGTCCCAATCTGGTTCAACAAACTGGGGAGGCAGGGCCAATAGCATGTTCATCTAGGACCCCAACGCAACCCCTGTTGAATGTAACACTGAAGGGGTCATTACATGAACATCGCCGGGAAGCCAAAACCAGGAGCAAAGTAGAAACAAGAAAGAGAACTGATAGTGGGTAATTTCTAAGAGGCTGTGTTTGTCATCTTCCCTCATTTGTCTGGGGCTAAATATGGAAGAAAGAGACAAAACCAAGGACATAACGGATGTCATTAGTAATAAGGTACTGGAGTTCTTGAACAATTCGCTTGACCCCCATTTTAGATCGTTTGGGGAAGATTGAGAAGGAAATATCCAAGTTAAGATCAGTTTTGTCTGCCCAGCTGCTGGAGGTAACGCAATTGGGGGTTTCTTGTGCAGGGCCTGTATTGATTAGATCTTTGCCTCATTAGTTTCAGTCTCTATACCCCTTCTTCCCCCCCCCCCCTCCCCCCGGAGTTCAGCAATTCCAACTAGGAACAGGTATCATACTGCCCAGGAAGTAAGGATGCCAATTTCACAGGTAGATCATGGGGGGTAGAGGTCCTGAGAGGGATATAGTGCAAGTAAGAAATCGCTCTGCCAGCACTGGTCATTTTTTCCCCAACTTACACCAGAGTGTACTCCTTATGTGGCAGTTTTGAAAAATGTACCAAACCTAAACCACCCCCACCCCCACCCCCACCCCCTCCCCAAAGAGAAGACCATACGGCACTGAAAAATAAAGTAACCTATTGGATTGGCTTGGGTCGGGTATGGGGTGGCTGCTTGATTTCACAAGGGAGGTTATAGTGGTCAGAAGGTCCACCTGGGTTGGTCCAGGAGCGAAAAAAGTGAGATGGGACCTTGTAATAATACTTTTTTGTCACCACTCACTGCCAGCTCAATATTGAGGTTTTTTAATGAACAGCTTCAATCACCAAGCCGTATACAGGTATTACATTGAGATTCCTTCTGCGAGGCATAGGACTACTACTGAACATTACCAGAGGGCTGTGAATTCAATCTACACTGTAAAGGTGAGGAATTCATTTGAAGCACTCACTTCTCTGGAGGAGCTAGATTGACTTTCCACCCGCACGTTTTTCAGAACGGTTAGCGCATTCACATGGTAGGTGTGAGCTTAAGGGACTTTTGGTGCAGGTTGAGCAGGGTGGGTCCTCAAAGAGGGGCATTTAAATGTCTTCCACTGGCTTGGGAGGCCTGGTTGGAAAGGGCTGAGTATTATGTTGTGGAACATTTCTTGTGTCCATTCTACACTCCTGAATTCAGATTGGCTCTCTACTATAAATAATGTGGATATTGTCTTACTGGAGAAGACGTGGGTAATCAAGGAGTTTGGTACAAATGTTTTGGCACAGTATCTTGTAGGATGGAATCTGTGGATACTATAGAAGAAGGATGCCATGCTCCTTGTGTACTTCCCTGCTGTCTGAAAAGACTGGACCTGCTCCCTTCATCCCATGCTACCACAGTGATTCCAAGGGCTAGTTAGCTGGCCTCCTGTTATGGACTACTGAGACACAACAAGCTCCAGAAACCTCTGTGCAACTGCCAAGCTAACCTGCTGCACTGGGCCTGCAACTAGACTTGCCTAAGCCTTACTGGCATCTGCTGGAGTGAGTTCCCGATCCCCAAGAGGTGCCTCCTATGTCATGAACCCGTTGTGTGGGATCAGTTGAACCGTCCTTGGAAGAAATTGAGAAATCCTGAAGTTTTGGGATCTTTGCGACCGCAAACGGCCCGTTCGAGCCAAGATCTTGCAGCTTGCCAAATAGAAGCTCCAGTGAACCTGATTCTTCAGAGTACAGCGACCACCATTGACGACTGGCAATGAGAGATCTGCCCTTCGCGCTACAGCAGGTCAGCTCGCAGTGACCGCCAATGCAAAGCTCAAGCAACAACCATCCACAGCGCTTGACAGAATCTTTGCACTACAGCAATAAACATCCATGATGCTCTCCCTGCGGCCTCCTACACCCCCTAGACTCTTTGTGTCAGACTTTGAGAAGGTACAATTTTTAGCGGTACTAACCTGGTCCCGGTACCCGGCCTGCGCTCCATTATGGTCGGCCTGAATTTGTGACTGTCACCCAGTCTTGCACGACCAGACAACCCTGAGTGGCGCTTTGTGCTTTTAGGGGCTATACTGACCTTATATCTTTGAAATTGCATATCTTCGGTTCTACTTATTGGATTTGTGTTTGTTTGGCGTCGAATAATGTATTACATTTTACTCTATCTTTCAAATTGGTGTGGGATTTTTGTTTTAAAGTGTTTTCCCTTCATTGCAGTTAGAGTGCTTTATAAATACTTTACATATTGCCTCTGAGTTAAGGCTGGCTGCTTTCTTGGCAAGCTACCAGTGGGTTAAGCACAGGTTAATTTAGAGGCTTTTGGGATTCACCCTGACAAGGATTGTTTCTGTTGCTTGAGAAGGGCTCACATCCCCCTGAACCAACAATCCAATTTCTCACAACTACCATCTACCACAACTAATCCTTCATTTTCTCACTGTAAAGTTTTTTCTCATCTAGTCAAGTCAGGAGACATGAATATCATCGCTTACCTCTGGCCTCAAGTTGATTGCATATTGGGAACAGGTACAGAATGCCTGAAACAAGAGGGACCAACATTAGGAAAATGACTCAACAACATTTTGTGAATGAAGTGTCAAGCTGTGGTGGTGATGAGCAGCAAAAGAATCACTCAGCACTTGGAAAATAGTATTCCTATTGCTCTGAACAATAAACAGCAAGTGACATGAACTATGTGTGTGCGCTAGAATACTTTATAGTTACCTGTAAGGCATTTATCAGATGTGTCAACTCTATAATATTCAAAATGTGCAGAGGAAGTTTTAGAATCTCTAGGGAAATTAACAGGTCTGTTTGAGTATTGGGTTATACAAAATTGTGCATAGGTGGTAGTGATTCTTACGCCATGTTAAGTGCAAATAAAAGCAGACAATGTTACAACTCCAACCTATAAAACAACTTACAAGAAGGGGCACAGAGGTTAAGATGAACTACTCACTATAGAAAAAGGTGAGCAACAGACTGCTTGTGTTTCCAATCAAATTGGGCCTTGATTGCAACAACACTTACGGGAGAGAGTGCCAGCCACCTCTTTCTGTACGACAATGGCTGCACAATGGGTTGAAATGAAACTCGGATGGCAAGATAATGGATCACTGCCTCATCCAAGATAGATACTCTGAGAGATGAATGTGAGAACCCCTAGGGGGCTGAAAGACAGGCAAAAAATTAATGTGCTATCTTAAGGCGATAGAAAAGCAAATATAGCCACTGAACTAAAATTGTATGGATTTGTGACTAATATACATTGGATGAACAAGATAAAAAATAAACATGGAAAAGATCATTAAATACCAGTCAGCTGTGATGTCACATACTGTCTGTATGGGAAGAAGGCCTTTGTGGATTACGTTTGTTTAAGAACAAGTATTTTTGTCTGTTTATCACAGTAGTTTACATTGTTCAGGGGTGTGGAATTTCATCAAATATCTACTTGTCCATGGGACAGGTTGCTTCATAAATCTACTTATCATGTAAAACAAATCCACTTGTTCCTTGGTGCCACGTAGTGCAGCGAGAAATGTCAGCAATCTTATATAAAAGCTCGGCTATTAGCTTTTCTGATTATGCCATGGCTCATACTATAGTAGGGGTTGAATTATAGCAATTTCATTCTTTTTACACATTTCCGAAGATCTACATACTGGGGAGGATATAGCATTAAGCAATAGTTCCAGGGTTGGAATGCCCTTTTGAGTGTGTTCCAAAATAATAAATGCATGTTTTAGGGGTTTTCGACAACTCTTTTCAAATCTTTTCCTATACTGAGAAAGGTTGGAAATTTACTCCCGACAATGGTAGAAGCAAAACTTCTCCCAGGGTTGGGAAAAAAGTGGTTGGAGGGAAAGTGAACTTGTAAACGCTCAACAGATTTTTGCATGAGCAAATCTATACCTGTATATTTGCTTGTGCTAAAAACTAGTCACAAATATTTTCTAGGAGAACTATTTCTTGGCCTACTTCTGTAAATTCTTCTGAATTCATAAAAGCCTTACATCTACACTAATACAAGGACATGTACCATGGGTGCAGTTTTGTGACTTTTGTTAAGAATTGGGCCTCTAGTTAGGTCTGGAGTGAACCAAGACCTTTGGTTTTTATTAAAATTCTCTCTCTTTATCTATCCATAGACTGTCTTTGCTCTTTCACAAGGAGCATATTAGCACACAAAGTAATTTTGTTCAGTGCCAGGGACTACTGAGGCAATGTGTGCTTTTTGAGACCAAAAATACTATTGCTTTTTGCTAGTGTTTGTTATAATAGGGAGGCCCTGGCAGCTCTCAAAATGTTTTTATAAAAACATATCAAAACAAGACATGCATTGACAAAACCAAAAGGTTGACCACCAATTGCAGACCCTTTGGCTTTGCCAATGCTTATTTAATTTCATGTTTCCCATAATCTTGTTGAAACTGGTTGGACTGATTTTCCCTTATGAATATTTTTGGGAAATACTAGTATGCATCAACCCATTTTACTAAATAATACTTCAGAGGAACGTAATTTCACAGTACTATGGCAAAATTGTTTTTTTCCTATTTGCATTTTTGTGTTAACATTTTATTTTCAAATAAAAGGCTCATCAATCTCGTCTTCCAGCTTCTGCAGATATTTGCATCCAATTAGAGAGCATCCTGGGAGCACTGTATGTAGCCTCATATTGTTAAACTGTGCGTATATATCAACATGATGGTTAGTTTTGCGCAAGGCACTTTGGATATCTGTATATTTCGTATTAACTATTGTGATGAATTTGTGTTTCTTGTGCTTTTATGGGTACTATTGTATCCGAATAAAGTTGAACTGAACTGAACTGAACTGTGCAGTCAGAGCTCAGCATTTCCTTAGAGTGCTCACTCTAATAACAAAGGCATTAATGAACTATACGTACAAGTTCGAAAAACACTGACATTTGGACACAAATATTACCTTAACTGCAGACAATGCCTTTCCCTGATCCATATTGTGGTACTATGAACTGGCAGCTAAAGGGTTTGTGCTGCAGGGAGTTGAGTCACATCCCTGAGTGTATTAAAAAGATTCACGGAGGAGGAGCTTCGCGCGCATCCAAGATGGCCGCGTGAGCACAGGGCTCCAGAGACCCTCGCCGCCTCCCGCATCTATCCTGAAATATATCCTGATTACGAAGATGGGTTATTGATGCCGCAGCCCAGCTGATATAATAGCTGCTTTCAGAAATTGATTTGGACTTCGGGTTTCTAAGCTACGACACTTCGAACCTTGCGGCCTACCCCGTGGAGACACCCGGGGCTCGAGTTGTTACTGTGCCCAGGCAGTAATTCAACATCGACTGGTGGGGTCCCGACCATGGCCTAGAATTGGCTTTCAGTTTCGTTTTTGCTCATTGGCATTGTTCTTCCCCGGGACCAACGTTGTGCGCAACTGGACCCCGTGACTTCCACATAGGCCTGGGAACCACGAGTGCGTGGCTGCAGAAATACACTGGCTTTAATCTGCCTTTGGTGACCCCGTAGGTGAATTCTGAGGAGCCATTTTGACCAGATCTCAGCCGCCCCTTCGGGGCACACAGCCCACCATGACAGGCAAGCCCGAAAGTGAGAAACGAAAAGTCAAGACCGCTTTCTGGGGGGCGCAACTCAAACAAATGTCATGGACCGTTATACCCAACCCAGGGGGTCCCCCGGTGGTACAACTAGAGCCCGGGAAGAGGCAATTGAGGATCCTGCTGTGTTGGCAGATTTAACACTACAAGACGTCATGGGCGCCATTGCCAGTATCAAGACATCCATCGGCCAGCAATATGAAGCTCTTGCCCTGAAGCTTGACACCGTGGCCATTGACGTCAATCTCATCAGAACAGATTTATCGAAAACTAATGAGACAGTCAAGTCCTTAGACTTAAAGACCTCCAGCCTCACGACGGATATGTCCGACTTGCAGACAGAGGTTCGCAATTTGAGATCCTCTAACGATCTTTTTGCTCGTCGACTGGAGGAATTTGAGGGTCGAGCGCGACGCAATAATGTACATATTATTGGGGTCCCTGAAAATTCTGGAACACTGACCACTGATCTTCTTGTCGAAGACCTCATCCTCAACTGCCTCGCCCCCAAGGGACTGAGTAAATTCTTTGCGGTGGAACGTGCACACAGAGTGCCGGGAGGGAAGGCGAAGCCGGGTTTCCCCCCGCGGCCGATCATCGCCAGAATTTTTAATTTCAGGGACAGAGACGCCATTTTGCTGGCTTCACGGGTGGACGGCCCTACAAAGTTTGAAAACACCACGGTGAACTTCTACCGGGACTTCTCCCAATCCGTTCAGAAGCAAAGGATGGGATTTCAGGGGGTGAAGCGACGACTAAGAGATATGGATTTGAAGTATGCAATGCTTTTCCCGGCCCATTTGCGTGTTGAGTATGATGATCGGACGTTCTTTTTTGATCGCCCCGAGGGGGTGGGTGACTGGCTGGATACGTTGCCTGCTCGGCGCGATCACACGGAACATTCTGGCAGAGCTGAAGGTGGCCTGTTGGAACAAGAATGAGCGGTGGATCCCGAACTCCGGACAATGTGTACAATAGACAACTGTGGTTTGCTGACTTTTCTGATATTATGCTTTGAAGTAAACACCCGGAGGTGGCGGGGGAGAATGGGACCCTTTCATCCTCTGGGTTTCTTTGTGTAGATTAGTTTTTTTGTTAGGGCGACAGGCACACTGCAAGTTGGGGTGGCTTTTGAGTCTAACGCAGGGGTGCAGGGTGGGGGGAGTTGTACTGGGGTTCTGTTGGGGGGAGGGGAGGAGTGTATTGGGTGTGTTCCATTCTTTTTCAAGGCAACGAATTGTTTTACTTCTGGATCTGGGTGTTGTGTTCGACATGGGGTGGAACTTCATCGATGGCTGGGATAGGGGGTAGGGGGCTGAGGCTACTGTGTTGGAATGTTAATGGGTTGGGGGATCGGATAAAGAGAGGGGTAGTGTTACAAACGTTGCGACACCTCTCCCCTGATGTAGTGTTATTGCAAGAGACTCACTTGATTGGAAACACTTGTTACGCTATGAACAGGCGGGGATACCGTCTCGCTGCACATTCTGGGTTCACCACTAGTTCTAGAGGGGTGGGTATTCTAGTCAGGAACTCTCTCCCCCTGGAAATAGATGACATAGTCCTGGATGATAGGGGGCGTTATGTCGCCCTCACTGGTAGGTGGGAAGGGGAAAACTGTCTCGTTGCTCTCTGTATACGTCCCGCCTGGCTTACAGACCACTACTTTCGCAGATTTGGGACGAGTAGTTTTGGGGCTCCCGAATGGTATCCGGATACTGGGGGGAGATTTCAACTCTGTCGCCTCCGGGAGGGAGGATCGCTACCCCCCCAGAGATCTTACGAGAGCACAGTCTTGGTTGGGTGGTTTCTTGGAAACACTGGGACTTGTAGACTGTTGGAGATTGATGCATCCAGGACAGGCACAGTACACTTTCCACTCGGGTGCACATGGTAGTCTTTCCAGATTGGACGATGTTTTAATGCCGGCTGCCCAGTCCTCGTCTGTTGGGGAGGTCAGACATCTGGCTCGAGGCATATCGGACCACTCCCCTCTGTGGCTTCAGATAAATGTGAATGTGGGTGCTGAGGGATGGGTGGCCCCGATTAATCCTTGGTACCTCCGTAACCCTAAAACCCGAGCTGAACTGATTAAGTCTTTGGATCAGTACTTTGTTGAGAATGTGGGGTCTGTGTCCTTCCCTGTTTCATTGTGGGAGGCATTTAAGACGGTCATCCGTGGGCAGGCACTGTGGTTAATTGGGTGCGCCAAGAAAAGTAAAAATGAGGCGGTGGTCCGCCTTGAGACTGAAATTGTTGAGCTGGAAAGTGCTTTGGAGCGGGATGTTACTCGAGAAACGATTCATGTGCTCAGTCTCAAGCAACTTGATTATAGGGCCTTGGTGACAGACGCAGCTAAAACGATGATCAGAGAGCAACAGGGACGACTGTATGATGTGGGGGACAAGGCTGGGAAACTGATTGCGTGGTTAGACAGAAAGGAGAGGGCGAGTCGTGTGGTTCCGGTGATTGAGAGACCTGATGGCATGCGAGTGACTGACCCTGTTGGCATGAGTGCTTTGCTGAATACTTTCGGGATGTGTATTCCCCAGTGTCTGACAGACCTGAGGAAGACTCTCATTTGCTGTTACGAGATATTGCGTTGCCTCGTCTGTCGGACTCAGACAGGGAATTGATGGATGCTGCGCTCTCGGTTGACGAGGTGGCTCTCGCTATCCGCTCTATTCGCTCCGGGAAAGCTATGGGCCCTAATGGTCTTCCCATCGAACTTTACAAGTTGCGCCCTGACGTGCTGGCGCCGTATCTTCGTGATATGTTCTTCGCATCGCGAGAAATTGGCTCCCTTCCTCGTGATCAGCGTCTTGCAACCATCGTGGTGATTCATAAGGAGGGGAAACCACGGGATCGCTGTGCGTCTTACAGGCCTATCTCGCTCCTCAATGCTGAGCCTAAGATTCTTGCAAAGTTGCTCGCAAACCGCTTGATAAAGGTAATCAGTGACCTAATTCATCCGGATCAGTCTGGTTTCATTCCACATCGCAACACAGCATTGAATTTGCGGCGCTTACACGGAGTTCTTGCGAGGGCGGCGTCAATGCGTGAATCGGCCATCTTGGCTTCCTTGGACGCTACGATGGCCTTTGATACAGTTGAATGGCCATATCTCTGGGCTGCTCTTGCGAAGTTTGGTTTCGGCCCTGGTTTCATTGGTTGGGTGAAACCTTTGTATGAGGAACAATTGGCACAGGTTGTG
This sequence comes from Lissotriton helveticus, assembly GCF_964261635.1. Classification (NCBI taxonomy): domain Eukaryota; kingdom Metazoa; phylum Chordata; class Amphibia; order Caudata; family Salamandridae; genus Lissotriton; species Lissotriton helveticus. Next base: position 1,866,110,676 of record NC_136057.1, read on the forward strand.
GTTAACGGTCGGGTCTCTAGGCCCTTTGTTCTCGGGAGAGGTACGAGGCAGGGTTGTCCGCTGTCTCCGCTTCTCTTTGCCCTTGCCTTAGAACCTCTTGCTGCCTGGATACGGTGGGAACCTTCGATGAGGGGCATACAATGGACTCCGGAATTTTAGGATCGCATATCGCTCTATGCGGACGATATTTTGTTGTATCTCACATCGCCTCAAAAATCACTGAATGTATTATTTGATGTGCTTAATTCGTTTGGAAGAAACTCCGGCCTGGTAATTAACTGGACCAAGTCTTGCATATATGTGCTCACAGGCGACGTCCCCCTTCTGCCGCGTGGATGTCCTATACGCAAACGGGTTTCAAGTATCTGGGAGTCTTTATAACATTGGATCCTGCAGTTCGCTACGATCGTAATCTGCTTCCTCCGCTTCAACGTTTACGATCTGACATAGTGGGTTGGCGTAAGTTGCCGTTGTCTCCTCTTGGGCGAGCAGCTCTTTTTAAAATGTTGTCCTTGCCGCGGTTTTTATACGCACTTCAGAATACTCTCGACGTAATTCCGGCGAGTTATTTCCGGGAGGTGGAGACTTTACAGAGGCAGTTGATATGGGATGAGCGTTCGCGTATCGCTCTTCCAAAGCTAACGCTTCCCTGGTATGACGGCTGTATCGCACTTCCGGATATCAGGCGATATTATTGGGCTTCTCAGCTTGCAGCAATCAACCATGGGATGTATGGTCCGGCTTTGAATCCAGCGTTCGAAATGGATAAGTGGCTGCTACCGGGTGGTGATTATAACAGGGCGCTCTATTCGGGATCTTCTTAAACACAGCTTTCGGGACCCACTAAGATAGCAGTACGAGTATGGCATTGTGCGACCGCGGCCATGGGATGGAGGGATCGACTCACCCGAGGGACTCCGCTTTATGCATCTGCGAAATTAGGTTGCCTGTGGAAGACGAAAGGATTTGAGAAATGGGATATGATTGGTATTTGTAGAGTGGGTGATCTCTGGGTTAAGGGCAGGATAAAGACTTTTGCAGAATTGCAGATAGAATACAAACTAAGTGATAGGGCATTCTTCCGCTATGCACAGATTCACCACGCGCTGAGTTCGGTTTTTCCCAGGGGTGGCGACATTCCAGACTCCTTCCCCCTCGAAGATCTTGTGCTAGATGGTCATCTGCCAGATAGCACCATTTCTTTGATATACAAGAAAATGATCAACGATCGCTCGAACCTGCTCGAGTGCCTAAGGGCGATCTGGATTGAGGATGGTATAGAATTGGATGACGAGGACTGGCAATCGGCGATATCCTCACCTAAGGAGGTCGCGATTCCGGCCCGTCTCCGCCTTGTCCACCTTAAGATCTTACATCGGATTTATGTTACCGGCCCCCGCTTGATTCGTATGGGTTATTCGACAGATGGTTTATGTAAGCGTGGCTGTGGTCTGCTCGGTACTTTTCTTCACATAATTTGGGAATGTCCGGAGATGGTGAAATTCTGGAATCGTGTGCATGATGTGATGGCTGAGGTAACGGGTGTCGCGATGTTGCCTCAAGCTCGACGGTGTTTGTTGAACGTGTGGGAGCCGAATGATTATGACGTGTCACAGACGCGATGGGCGACCCTTGGAAATATGATTGCTAAGAGAGACATTGCACAGCTGTGGGGTTCCCAGAGGCCCCCCACGTTTGCGACTTGGAAGGAGAACATAGATTGGTGCATGTTTAGGGAGAAGAAGGTGTATGTAGCATGAGATAGACCCAAGAAATGGGGTAAAATTTGGAGCCAATGGAACTCCTACCGAGGAGATATATGCACGCCTCCCCTCCCAGAGATACCAGATCCTTCCCAGTCCCCCTGACCCAACATTCCTGGTATTGTTTATCTTTTATGTTCTTTGACTTTGAGTTTTCTGCCTCGGACGCCCCCCATCCATGTAAATTATCTCCTGTATTGTACTGAAATGTATTTCCCCTCCTCCTTGAGTGCACACCCGAGTATATTGTTTTATTGCCTTGTTTGTTTTTTCATGGTTTTTATTTAACAATAAAAAGAGTTTAAAAAAAAAAGATTCACAATTATGCAACAACTAAGTCGTTGTAACAATGAGCATCAAGATACAGTTTCATTCAACAGGGGCACCTCTGTTGCCAGCAGTTTTAAGACTAAATTAGGACATACGGTACTGTGAATGCGCAAGATGTTATCTTATACCTTAAGAAAAATGGTCACGATGTATACAGAGGTTACCTCCCCTAAATGAGATATTTATCTGTGCAATGACATGACATTTAAGGTCATCTGAGGTGTGCTTGTCCATGTAGTGCTATACTAAAGTGACATTAGCCAGGTGGTTCTTCATGCTAGTGTTTTGATGTGCTATAGCTTCTCTTTTTATGTAGCTTGCCCAATGTAGATTAATTCAGAAGAACACAGGACTACATACATAACACCCAATAAATCGCAGTGGGTATGGTAGTCCTGCTTCCAAAAGTCTTTGTAGTTGCAGAAAATAGTAAATATTGTAGTAATTGCATTTGAAATGACCAATAATTGAAGGAAGCCCCAGCTAGGTGGTTAAGGTTGGCATTTTTTGCTGGAGTTTCTGTGAGCACAATAGGATCTTTAATGCTATGCACTTGTTTACTGAGAGCATCAGCCAAATTTAAAAAAAACTGTGCAGTGTTTATTTTTATTTTTTATTGCTTTGGTAACATATACAGAATTACAGCAGTTAATCAGCAATACGTTATTCTATAACATCCATACTTTTTACCGGGAAACCCCCCAATGTGCAGCCACAAGTAAATTCAAAATTCAACAACAAGCAAAAACTTGGTAGTACTCTCTTGAAGTCCTGCCACCAAGCTCCCCAAATGATCCTACTTTCGGCCATTCCGTCGTTCAACTTCGGCGTAATAGTCTAATCCTCCAAACCATTTGTGGAAAGGAGAAACTTTATCCGATCTCCAGTAATGAGAAATATCACATCTATTAATGTACCTATTGCAATCAATGTGCTGGAGTATCTCGACCCATCTATTTACTTGATAATCACAAGAATCATTGATTTTGTCACAGGCAGTCCCATTACTTCTCTCAATAGCAATGTATTAATGCCAAGTATTTCCTGTGGATGGTGGTGTGCCAGTGTTTATTAACTGTTATAATAATTAATTCCTGAATTGAAGGTTGTTACAAATTGTTGGACCTGGCTGTTTTTGCAGGGTTATCCCCAAACTTTTTGCCTTCCTCTGCCTATTTTTCTAACCTCCTTCTCGTTGGCTTTAGGACTCTGGGCACTTTACCACTGCTACCCAGTGCATGTGCGCTCTCCTCTAAAACATGGTATGATTGGTTTACACCTGTTTAGCATATTTAATTTACTTATAAGTCCCCTGTAAAATGATATCCCAAACACCCATGGCCTGTAAATTAAATGCTACTAGCCTGCCTGCAGCAGTGCTTGTGCCACCCACAGAAGTAGCCCTTCAAACCGGTCTCAGGCCTGCCACTGCAGGGCCTGCGTGGGCAGTTTACTGCCACTTTGACTTGGCATTTAAAACTACTTGCCAAGCCTTAATATCCCCTTTTATTACATACAGTCCAACCCTGAGGTAGGCCCTCGGTAGCCCTATGGGCAGGGTGCTGTGTAAGTAAAAAAATAGGACATGTGCCTTTATTGTGAGGCATGTCCTGGTAGTGAAAAACAGCCTATTTGGTTTCTCACTGCTGGGAGGCCTACTCTTCTCATAGACCAGCATGGGAATTCGCTTTCATATTTTTAAGTGGTAATTCCTGATCTGAAAGTAGTGGTGTTGCCACGTTTGGTATGTTTAGAATGGTAGTGATAAATCCTGCTTACTGGTGTAGTTGGAGTTTACATTACTATTTTAGTAATGCCATTTATAAAAAAAGTGGCCATTTCTCTGTGCTTATGACTCTTTGTGCTTTGAAGCCAGACTCTAATCCATGTATGGCCCTGAGTGACAGCTACACTTTGTGCATACTTTCCAGACAGCCATCACACAGGAAGGGTAGGGTGTGACCTTGCTCCATCTGCATTCATCTGCATACTGATACCAAATATTATATGCACCTGGACAATATTGGCAATGTTAGAAATCTTGATAAACCACCCTTGGATTGATCATGTTAACGCAATATAATATAGTGGAGGAACCTAAATGTAGAAGTGATTCATTCATGTATGCCTTTAAAATAAAGTATTGATTACGTAAGAGATGTGTTTGTGAAACACTGTTGCCATGACAACTACGGTGGTCAAAATATAATGCCCAGGATTTTCCGGTCCCCATATTGTTTTTATGTGCACTGATTTGTTGGCTGCAAATGAGGTGCGACTGATGGCATGAATGTGTAGACTAGTGAATGAGGCATGCCTCTGACATTTTTAAAGCAACACTTTTGCGAAAGTGTGGGAGAGGGTGCTTTCACAGAGGGGAAAAAATTGTATATCTATATGATAATTTTCTAAATGAGAATATGAAATGCTTTTGTAAGAATAAATAAAAGCAGTCGGAATAAATTGCAAGCTTGCACATTACGTTTTCAGCTCAACAGACTTATATTGCACTATATTTATTATGGGACTACGGCCATGCATAAAAATGGTTGGGTAGGCGGTTTCTGTTTGGTTAGAGAATGTGCAACCATGTGTGACAACTTCAGCCAATTGCCTGCTTTGTGTGAATTTACATTTCAGTTTTCGTTGCAGGGCAGGCATTTAGCAACACAATTTTTACACAACTGAGTAGCATACTATTTGTGTGGATATGAATTTAAATTGACTCATATAGTGGTAGTAGCCCTAGACAAAAGTTACACTACGTTATGCCGCATGCAAATACTGTTTCCTTCTAGTTTTATATTGTTAGATTGGATGCCATTTCAAAAAACGCCCCCTCCCGCTATGTTCCCAAAACACTGTAAGAATATTTGACCTGAATTTAAAATTAAAGATTGAGGTCTCTCCTTCTTTCCATTGTATGCCCTTCTCTTTACCCACCTTAGCATGTCTCCTCTCTCGGAAGACAGCCTACTCTAAGTCACATGCCTGTCAGCCTTTTTACTCATTATTATATTGCTGCAAATTGTCCACACCTTATTTCATAGATCACAACCTCTGCTTCTTCAAAGCCATATCCCTCCAACCCAAAAATATATGCTCTCCTCTAGCCTATTTGTCCCATCAACCGTTTGCATGAACTTACACACTCAACTCCTATTAATTTAATATACCACAAAGAAACTGGGGTACATGCATTGAATAGTTTAATTAAGAGCACAACACGAATCCAAATAACAAACAATTGTAAGGAAATGCCTCTTTTTGCATGCTTCCCCCAAATTTGGACTGATGCTGCTAGCTTTTCGACTCAGAGAGTGCACCGAGGTATGCCAACCAGACCTCAGTGAGGGATTCTAACACACTGCAAAGGGTATGTTGAATTGGCAACCCCCATTTGGCATAAGCTGACTTACTTATAAGTCCCTAGTACATGGTACCAACTGTACCAAGGGCATGTAAGGTAGTGTTTACCCGGGGCAACAGCACTGACTGTGTGATGACAATATACCAAATGGCTCCCAGCCTCGCACTGCAGCCTGGAAGAGAAGTTTTAAAACTGCTGGTTTGACCTTGCCATTTAAACAAATGGAAAAGCTCCCACCTCCCTTAACAATATATATAGGTTTCCCTTAAGGAAGAGAAATAGAGCACTAATGCAGAAAGTATTATTAAGTAGGACATATACTCTTAATATGTCCAAACAGCAAAACTTACAAATTGTAATTTTTGCTGTGGAAAAGTTAGTAGCCCCACTGGCTAACACAGTCAGGCTAACTTCTGAATGGGACTTCAAACATGGGTACATCAAAGTATCAAATTATTCATGGCATTGTTATGTTATTTTATGTTAAAATCACTTATTAAGCGCACGTACACCAAGCGGTTTCATGGCGCGAAAACCCAACTTGATGCTCAAATCTAATTTAATGTCACTTTTAAGGAAAGGCAATTTTCCCCAGGACCAGCTGTGTACGGAGATCGGTAGCCCAGCCGCATCTGGCCTTCTACTGACTCAAAGAGGACTTTGAGGGACACTGGTCCCTGTGGTCAGCCACCCCTCCTTACCCATGGGCAGAGGAATAACCACAAGGACACCCCAGTCAACCGCAATGTACCCAGAGCCTCTTTCAACATCCTACATCTCCAGCTTCAGGACCACTCTATTGAAGTCTATGGCAATCTTAATGTAAAAAGTGGAAATGGACTTCAGACTGCTTATTGCCCCCCCCCCCCCCCCCCCGATCTTCTCTCTGTCGGAATTGGTTGTCCCACTCAGTCCGGAGCAGCCAAACACAATTCTTTCAAAGGTTTCTAAACTTTACTGTTACCAATGTTTGTTTGTACTTTGGACTAAAAAGCTGAGCTTTTCGTTTCACTTAAAAATCTATATCTCCGGAACCCTCTGGTGGATTTTACTCACCTTGGTGTCTAAAAATTCATAACAATATAATCAATGTTTGTAAATTGGTGTCAGATTTATTTTGTATTGCGTGACCTTATTTTGTTGTCTGATGCTTCTAAATGCTTTACACTAGTTCCTTTATTTAAGCCTTGCTGCGTGATGCCACAGCTACCCAGGGTTGAGCTTAAGGTTTTTACAAACGAGCCTGACTGGGCCCAAGACAGTTTTGCATGTGTATTACACAGTATTACACAGTAAGGTTGCACTACCATACAATACACCACAATCCTCACAACAATAAAAAAAACGAACACTGGCGTACCCAATAACTCTGGGTTCCAAGGTAGCATGCTACCCAACGTTATGTGCTCCAATGCCTTGTCAGGGATATTAAGTGCTATATAAATACAGTAACAATAGCACTTTCCACTACATACTTTGTGCTACTTCATTTTCCAGTTCAATAAGGCAAATTTTTCCAGGGGCTGTGCTGAAATTTGTTGATTTTGCCCAAGTCCCGCGTTGTGAAAGCAGGATCATGAACTATCCAGACTTCAAATTTGAGAGCAAATCATTATCTCGGCTTCTCTTTACAGCTCCTAGCTGCAGGCCCACCTGTGCTACCAGCAGGAAATCCTGTTGATAAGTTCAGACACTATCAGTTTAATAGGCATATCAGCCATGCTGAGAAGCTCAAGTAATGTCCCTTTACATGTAAAGCGTCCCTTTTCAAATGCAACAGTATTGCCAGATTCAAATTACAGCAGTATTATTGAGGGTGTTGGTAACAACCTGTAAATGTCCAGCAGTCCTTCTTAGCCATACCTAAACTGTCCCATTATAACATGGCATTTCTAATAACTTTAATAACGGGAACTGTCTCACCGAAGGTGTCCGGAACAAATGTGAAGGGCAGGACAGACCTATAAAATGCATAGCAGCCGTGCTGAGAAATGCCTAAGTATTCAGACTCAAAATAAGTAGCCCTGCTAAGAATTGCAATACATGTTACATTTAACCTGCAGCAGCCCTATAGAGAAGTGTTACCCGTGTCCTTAAAAAAACAAGATCATCCCACCAAATATTTCCATTGTGCAAAAGGCAGGTCTACTGTGTTTGTCAACTAGTGTGAAGAAATAGTCCCACACACCCAAAGTATTTCATTCATGTACTGGTTCAAACCAACCTGGGCATTTTCCCCACAGAAAAAATCATGATGACTAGATCAAAATTTAGAGAAATCTACACGGCTTATAATAAAATGCAGATGAATATTCGGTGACCCTTAAGTGCTATAAAGAGCTATTCGCAAACACAAGGAGAAGAGGCTTGCGACAGGTGGAGCTTGGACATGGCTTTGGTTGATTGGGAGTCCAATTTTTGTTTCTACTGGAGTATCAGCATTCTGTGAGTTGATGCAATCTGTGGTAGGAAAGTAGATTACGAGGCTGTATATGCTATGGCTGCATATAATGGTCCATCCACAATTTTGTAATGGCTCCGCGATACTGCAGCTGGTCATCACAATGTGTTTTATTCATGAGCCAATAGAGCGCAATGTGCAGTTGGCTAAAAAGTCAGAACTGTTGTTTGGTTTCACATGTGGTTTTGGGCAAGCCAGTTCAGTACAATACACTTTAGTCGGTCATAACAAATATGAACCATAAAAGTATAATAATACATACATATACTGTAAATCACAAGTTAATAATAAAATCATGCTAAAACAACTTGCTTTTACATTGGCATCCCTAATCATATGGTATTAAACCAGCAAATATCAAATAAGATCCACATTTAAAACAGGCAAATTAGAATATAAGCAGTTTACAAAGATGACAAAGATCACTAAGTGCACAACCTAGAATGGCAATTTAGGAGCTCACCTAAGAAATGTTTTAGCCTTAAACACCAGCCGTATACACAGTATACACAATTTAATCCGAGGCTAAGGATTGCAAAAATTGCAGAGCTTCTGTGCAATGACGCAGGGAATGTTTTATCAAGAGGGGCTTGATGGCGAGGGATCTACAATTAGAAAAAAAGTAAAAAACACGTTATGTGTAGAGTACTCTGTGCTGATTTCTGTTTGCATGAACAGCGTAAAAGATTATGTGTTCAGTCATTGCACTGATGAAAAGTGACTAACCTATGAAATAGGTTAAGCCAGAACCTACATAGAATAAAGATCTGATAGTGCTGAGCGTCTGATAACAAAAATGGCTGGATATCCCAGAGTGGATTTAGCTGCAGATATAAATAACAGTGGAGGACTCAATTGCCTTTACCCGCCTCTTATCTTCCCAATAGGTGTACCATGTAACCATGATCGTCTTTTTTACCCACAGAGATTAGGGAAGTAGATGGATATTCAAACACATCCTGCCTGCCCAAGGCCATGTCCGTGTCCCTAATTCCCCTCAACAAGGGAATCTTTAATCCTTGGGACAATTACAAGAAATCCTCAATTATCATTTTATTCGATGATATAACCTCTTTGGTCCAGGCCCTATGCCATAACATTATTGGGCTTGTCCTTAGAGTGCCCTCAATACATGATAACCCCAACTCCGTATGATAAATAAAGGTGGAAGTGGGAGAGATAATAAACAGAAAATTAATTTGTTTTCAGTTGCCTGTAGAGATGGGGCCTTCTGTACACTCCATATCACTGCCCCATAAAATGCCATGCTGGTACATTTTGCCCAGTAGATGATCAACATATGTGCAATCAGTCTTTTTCCCAGTTTGGCTGCAAAAGAGAACAAGCAGTGGAAATGCAATAGGTCTCGCATTTGTTGGAGTCATTGTAAGTGCCAATGCATTTTTCCTAGCCATGTTACAGGGTGCAGTACTATATGTGGCCAAAAGAGGTCTCTTGTCACCCTGTAACATGGCTAAGCAAAGGATATGGGGGAGTGGCGAGAGCTTCCGATTGGTGAGCTGGGATGTTGGTTTGAGCCTGCTGTTAGGCATGGGACGATTGTTTAATTTTCCCGGGCCCATGGCTAGGTGCACTATATAAATAAAAGTGTTTGTAAAGTAACAAAAAACACGAGCAAAACAGCAGTGCCTCGGAGTGGTGGTTGGGTCTGCCAGCAGTGTTGTGGGAGTGGTTAGGTGGAGGCACAGGAAGATTAAGGGATATGAACAACCAAAGCAATGTTGTAGGAGGGGGAGGGGAGGCAGGGGAGATAAAGGGATGGCAAGGAAATGAACCAACAAAACGTTCACTGCACCAGTAAACAGAACAGTTAAGGAGCAAAGAGGTAGGCCAACTAAAAAAAAAAAAGATTCTCTCCAAGTATAAATAACCTGAACAGTAAGTACACATGTGAAAATGGCCAGTCCTTATGGGAGGATACAAAATCCCTAAAGAAGGGACCACTACGTGCATTCACCAATGAAAAGCCAGCATTTTTAAAGAACAGGAATCAATTAAAAAGATCAGTGTTTTCTCAAGCCCATATCCTAAACTCAGCATGTCTCGAAAAAACAGCGAAAGCACTGCCTAGGTGAGACCTAAAAAGGCATTAATACTCCTCGTTAGCTGATTGTTTCTAACTTCCAGCTGAAGAATCCAAGAGCCTCTTCAGTTAAAGGTTACCCTAGATAGCTGAAGTTGTCCGTGTGTTGAAGTGGGTTAGCATGTAGCTTGAAGGTTGGTTTCAATTTACTTTTATTGCCACAGGACATTACAAAGGACTTGGTTGTATTACTCCAAAAATCTAGCCCCTCCATTAAAGAGCAGAAAGAGTCCACTTGTCGCTGAAAGGCTAAAGGCTTGTGGCCCATGAAAACAGCGAAATCGACAAATAATAATGCTGGAATGGGGAAGCTGCAAAACGTGGGGAATGTCCCTGCACTTTAACAACAACTCTCTCTCCAGATGGTTGATATAAATAGGGAAGAGGAATAGCGCAAGGACACACCCTTGCCTAAAACCCCAGCTTACTCCAGACGTCTCAAAACACTCACCCCCTAACACAAACCTAACTACAACTTTGGAATCACTATGGATTTCCCTAATGACGTTAATAATGGGTCTGCCAGCGCCCAGATCTTCCATTATATCCCACAATTCTGGTGTGGGATACACAATCGAAGGCACTGGACAAATGCATAAAACCCTAGAACAGGGAACCTTGCTTTGCAACTGTGTACTTCAACAAGATATAGAGGTTGAGACATATGTCCTCGGTCCCCATCCCTCTACTGAACCCACACTGAATGTCCAAAAAGGTGCCTGTCTCCTTAGCCAAATCCTGAAAGCTGGAGACTAAGACACTGCACAAGACCTTTACCGTAGAGTCCAGGAGAAAAATTGGGAGGTAACAGATAGGATCCTTCTCTATTCCCTTTCTTAAAGATGGAGGCAATCAACAAGTAGGACCAAGATGCAATTTTATCAGACAGGCGGGCAACTAGAGCCAAATTTCGGGGGGGGGGGGGGGGCTGAAAATATTTCGGGGGGGAGGGGCTAATTCTTCTAACCACGGACAACGTGGCTGTGAGAAGGGGCGACAACACAACAAAAGCCTCATTTACAACTAAATGGTCTTTTAAAGACCTGTTAAGTACTCGGGTGCGGCTGCAATTGCATGCTCGCCAGCCCGCGAAGCTGTGTCAGCCCGGGCTGACAGGCACGACGGGGGGGGGGGCTGAAGCCCCGTATGCCCAATGGGTGTTGCGCGCCTGATCACAGAGGCTTACAGCCCTAAAAACGTTAGTTAACATTGGAGCCCATAAATCAAGATTACCCGTGAGTAGATCTAAAGGGACTCCATCGGGCCTGGGGCTTTCCCACAAGGACTGGATCTTATAGCCTCCCTCACTTCTTCCAAGGAGGGGTAGCACTTGGGGAAGAAGTGTACATTTGCTGGACAGGATGACTTCCTCTCATCTCGGTCTCCATCCCTAGTAAAATAGATACAAAAAGGAGCACCCAGTCATGACCAGGTATGGCTACTTGAATCATAGGTTCTTCAGGTTCTTTAAAATATGATTGGATTATAACACTCCAAAAGACTTTCTAATCATTCTTGATCCTGGCTTCCTGTAAATCTTCCCAAGCCTTGAATTTAAGTGTGTTTTTCCTATCTGCAATTGCCTTCTTATAGGCTTCCTACAGTGCGCAACTTCAGGGGCTGACCTAGGTTTTTTGTTTAGAGAGAGCATTCGTTATTTTTGGGATCTGGAGCATGTTGCATCGAACCATCCTCTTCTCTAAACATCCATTAGTTGACCTACATAATGCTGCTTTCAATGCATCAGAAAGGGTAATTAATGCACTCTTTATGTCAACCACCTCGGCCTCAGCATCTAAACAGATATCGAATGAGGTATCCAACAGTAATCTCAAAAGAATCCATTTTAAGTATATGCAACAGGCATACTATTTCCCTCTTCAATTCCTTAAATTTGGGCTGCGGTCAGAATCGGCATGTGTGCGGTGTGGGGCAGCCGAAGCAGGCTTTCTACATTTAGCGTGGGATTGTGGCCCATTAGCACATTACTGGACACAGGTAACACAGACCGTATCCAAAATGGTGGAGATATGAATAGAATGCTCTCCCACTGTATGCCTTCTGGGCCTTATTAAGGCCATTCCACATACGACACGCAAACTAGTGACTGTATCCTTATTGTTGGCCAAGAGTAGGTTGCCCATATGCTGGAGAGGGAAGAGGGCACCAAGACATGTGGATTGGCTACAAGAGTTAGTGTATTGTAAAGTTCAGTTGGAGACATGTGCAGAGAAATTGCCATCGTCATTGAGACCAGGAGACTTTTGGGCCCCCTATGGAAGCTATCTGCTGTTAACAAATGGGGAATGTGCAACTCGCTAGAATATAATGGAGTTTAATAAGAGGGGTGGGCCAGGTAAGGAAGGGGAGAAATGATAATTTGTATATCATGTCTTACTGCAGATACGGGGCTGCTACGTTGGAGTCTTCTGCTTTGTATTTTTTTATTTCTTTTTCTTTTATTTGTTTCCTATCCAGTCTCTGTGATTGTTCCTTGAAACAGTGTACGGGCTAACGCCTATGTTATGAATAACACTTCAATTAAAAAAAATATTTTTTTTAAAAACATATTGAATGAGGTGCGATTTCCTTTAACCAGCGGAAACAAAAACGTCTCAGCATTTATTTATTTATTTATTTAGACATTTGTAGAGCGCACAGCTACCTCCGACGGAGGTGTCCCGGCGCTGAGGATAGTATCTCTAGAGGTTCAGAAGTTAGCGAGAAAATAATAAAGAATGGGAAGGTTAAATAAAAGGTAAAGAGCCAGGTCTTGAGTTTTTTTCGAAATTGGGATTCAGAGGTCTGGAATCTCAGTTCTGTAGGTAGAAGGTTCCACAATTTGGAAGTAGCCACTGCAAAGGCCCTTCCTCCCGTTCGTGCAAGGCGAAACCGGGGACAGATCATCAATCGAAGATGGTTTGATCTAAGATTACGGGGTGATTGTGAGAATTTTATCTGGCGACGTAGGTAGGTAGGGCCTAGGTCATTAAGAGCTCTAAACGCCAAGGTTAAGGCTTTGAATTGGATGCGTAGTCTTACTGGGAGCCAGTGAAGTTTGATCAAGTGGGGTGAGATGGAATGTCGATAAGGAATATTGCAGATCAACCTGGCAGCTGCATTCTGAACTGTCTGCAGTTGTTTTATGAGATACGCTGGGGCTCCGATATACAGGCTATTTGCGTAGTCCAGATGTGCGGTGATAAGGGCGTGGACTACTGTTTTACGTGAGTCTAGAGGAAGATAAGAAATGATTTTTTTTAACATACGGAGTTTTCCGAAGCAAGATGAAGTAACTTTGTTAATTTGGGTCTTGCAGGAAAGAGTGGAATGAAATTGAAAACCTAAATTACGTGCAGCTTGAACTGGTATCGGGGGAGGGTTGAGTTCAGTCGGCCACCAGAGCATGGGGGGGGGTCGGAGATTTTTGATTAACCGCTTCAGCGCGGCGCGAATTTTCGCGCTGTGCTGAACGTTCCATTGGGCTTATGGAACCATGACGGAACGGTTCCGTCATGAGCACAGCTCAACCGACGCTCATGACGGAACCGTTCCGTCATGAGCATGGAAGGGGTTAAAGAAAAGGACCTCCGTTTTGTCTGTGTTGAGTTTTAAGTTATTAGAGGACATCCATGTAACGATGTCCAGCATGCAGTGACGGAAATTGTGAAATGATTGTTCAGCATGATCTTTGAAGGAGAACACTAACTGGGTGTCGTCAGTGTAAAAAGTTACTCTGACGCCCCATGATTCTACCACTTTAGCCAATGGTTTCAAGTACACATTAAAAAGGAGCGGGCTATGGGCAGAGCCCTGTGGGACCGCCCAAATCAGTGTTTTTTTTGTTGACATAAGGCGCCCAACATCACCTGTTGATGTCTATTCGCAAGGAAAGACTTAATCCATGTGAGAGGTATTCCACTGAATCCCACCTCTTGTAGGCACATCAGTAAAGTGTCATGGGAGATGGTATCAAATGCTGCGGATAGGTAGAGGAGGACCAGCATGGCCTCCTCTCCCCTATCCGTGCATTCCCAAATCGACTCAGTTACCTCGAGTAAGGCTGACTCGGTACTAAAGCCGGGTCTGAATCCTGATTGCGAGTCATGGAACTGTGTGTTGGACTCCAGGTAAGTGAATAGCTGCTCTTGTACCGCTTTCTCGATCACTTTTGCAGGTTTAGGCAAGAGCGAAATCGGGCGATAGTTGTTCAAGCAGGTAGAATCAACGCCGGCTTTTTTTTTATTGGAATAAGTATGGCGTGTTTCCAGGCAGATGGAACAATACCTGAATGTAGAGAGGAATTCCAAATTTCTAGAAGGGGGTGAATGATTAGAGAGGAAATTTCATTCATAATTGAGGCTGGGACTGGATCAAGTGGTGAGCCTGATTTGCATTTCAAGAGCAAATTCAGAGCTTGCTCCTTAGTGAGAGGATTAAAAGCAGTGAATGCGTTCGTGAAGGTGGGAGTAGGCATTTCTGTAATCACGGTGCCGTTTTGACTAATATTTGCCGCAATATCTACAATTTTGTTCACAAAGAACTCTGATAAATCTTCCCAAAGTGCTTGAGAAGAGACGACTGGATCAGACAGGGCAGTAGGGTTCGTAAAATCTTTGACAATGTTAAAAAGGGTTCTGGTGGAGTTTTTAGCATTGGTTATTGATTCTGCAAAATAGATGCTCATAGAGTTACGTTTGAGTTTGTGAAACTCTTTAAGAGCCTGTCTATAGTGTGACTTAGCAGTAGGGTCATAGGTCTGACGCCATTGTCGCTCCAACCTTTTACATTTGCTTCTGTTTTCCCTAAGTTCAGGAGTGAAACAGGGGGCTGAAGGTTTTTTTCTGCAGGAAGTAAGAGTTTGTAAGGGAGCTAATTGCTCAATGGCGGACGTAAGATCATTGTTAAAGGTAAGAACTGCTACGTTAACATCAATGGGAAGTGGGTTTAAGTTGTTCATATATAATTGCTCCATGGCGGTACAGGAGATATTGTGCCATTTCCTGCCTTGTGATCTGATGGCAGATTCTGATTTGACTTTTTCGGTTAGAGCTACCTCGAATGGCATTAACAAACTCCCATCTGATCCGAGTACCATTTTTAGGTCTCGCCTGGAATAGCATCCGAAGGATGCGTCCAGGCTGGAGACTTATAGCGGCCCGTCTCGGGGGAATGAGGGACAAGAGTGTGCCACGCGCTTCTCTTGTGCTGGATTTGACAGCGTGCACGCGCTTTTGCAGGTTTCTTGAGCTGTGTTAGTGTGCTTTCGGTTTCGTTTCTTCATTTCAGAGCGCTTTCAGGCACACTCACACGCACGCAGGCAGGCAGGCACACACACACACATACACACGCGCGCATGCACACGCATACAGGCACCCCCCCCTTACGTAACCGGGCTCGCACCATCTGCCACAGACACACACACAAGCGCAGACACACACACATACAGAGACACCCGTCGCACACACACACACACACACAAGCGCTCCTCCCCCCTCCAACTAAGCTCCACTTAGGGACGGCTTCTATATATTACGCGAATCCCCCACTTACCGGGTCTGAGGCAGGATTCCAGCTGAATGGCCGCTGGCTGCTGTTTCGGTGCAGTTTCAGTCCGGCAGCACGACGCGGGACTCTCTCCTCAGTCACGGGAGCCCCGCACTGCCATCTGCTGCTCGCTGCTCGCCGGGCCGCCCGCCGCTCTAGCCGCCTCAGCCTCCATCGGGGGACAGAAGCTCCAAACGGAGACAGCGCACCTACAGCGGCGCCCAGCTACACACAGAGCGGCGCGGAACACACAGCCCCGCCCACTCAACAACTAGTAGCCAATACCAAACGCCCTAGGTCTCAGTACAGGCTCTATTGGCTGCGGCACGTTCCCACTCCTCCCAGCCCGGATACCACACTTGCGTTTTTTTTTTATTTTCATTCCCGTCCGCCAATGCTTGTTCTATTTAAAGCACTTAGTCGAAAACCAAACAAAACTGTATAAACACAGCTTAATACGTAATTTGACTGTTTTGGACGCATCGACATCAGGGTGTAAACATATTAATATATATATATATATATATATATATATATATATATATATATATATATATATATATATATATATATATATATATATATATATTTTACTGAAATGTCTGTTTGGAGCGTCCCAACGGCGTGACAAACATTGCACATTTAATTTATCTGCGAAATGCGCTTTGTATCTGTTTACTAACTCAAGATGGCCATGCGCTGTACGTGCAGAAAAGCTGAATGTCCGCCCAGCACTGCTGCGTGGGAGTTCTGACCCCCTGGGCCACGCCCACACTCCAACCCCTGGAGAGGGCAGAGTCCTGTGCTGCAGCGGGTTAAGATAGTGAACACGGACGTCCCGCAGCTGGACTGCACGGATGGTGGCGGAGGAACGAATGGGCTGAGAGAGCGCACCTTCCCGACAGCAGGTGAGTGTTATTCATGTATAGAAGATTACTAATTGCAACCTGAATCATGAGCAACTTTGGAAAATATATGGCGACTTAGTTGGTGCTGCAAGCATAAAGAACCAGTAATTTACGGTTTAACAAAACTATGAGCGCTATGAAATCCTTCCGAGTGCCCAGCGCTATAATAAAATAGGCAAATCTCTCATTAAGCCTACAAACAAACAAAAACAGTAGTTCAAAGACCACTTTACCTGTGGGACATTGCCTGCCAATGCATGTTTTGAAAATGTGCACGCAAAATATCAAAACAATTAAAACAACTTGATGTGAATAATTCATTGGCTATTTGCGAAACCTCGTTAAATCGTATTTTTAAGCACACTGGAGCCCAGGCTTCACAGCCCAGGGAGACTGAGGGGAGAGTGCTGGGGGTGCAGCCCAAACACATAGGAGTATAAACATCCAAACAGCGGGTGTTTTTATATTAAGCAGCCACGCATACTGAGTGAATGACCGCGAAACTTGCATAATTCCCCTACATGCGCCCATATGAAAAGTACACCGAGACAGGAATGCAGTGCTCAGCAGCCTCAAATCCATTCATGACATCTGTCTTCTAATGGCTACTCGCGTAGAAAACAACCAGACATTCCCATGCCCCACTTTTCAGCACAACTTACAAATGCTACAGGTGTCACATTTGCAAAAGTTAAAACTGTTGGCATTGTAAAGGACAAAGCTATTACTTTTGCTATTTTCAAAACTAACGCAAATACAAAATTTGTCTTTTACAATACCAAAAGCTCAAACTTTCCTAATGCGAGACCTATTGCATTGCAAATGCTTGTTATTTTGGCAGCTCATCTGGTTGGACAAAATCACTATGTGCCAGTTAGAAATAGCAAAAATGATGCTTTCGGGAGATGTTCACTCATAGCTAGATTGTGTAACAGATGGTCTCCTACCATACAGGTTAAGTTGGCAGATAGTAGTATAAAATATATATTCAAGACCTCACCCTTACCCACCAAAGTATAAAGGGGAAAAAAATGTCATATTGCTGTGCTCATTAGCAAAGCTCACATTAAATTTCAACATCAGATGATTCATAATATTGTCACCCCACCAAAAAAATAAAATCATAGCCTCCTTTTGGTTTAAGGAAGTCCAGGTCAAAATCCAGCTTTGACAAAACATAACCTCTATCAGCTTTTGGAATGGTACTGTAGAAATTCACAATGCTGAACCATTGCCTGTCCACAAAGTCAAGGCCAGGTACCTAGTAAAATTATGGATCAGCTTTGTAAAGGAAGGGTTTAACGTTAACTGTGGAGGAAATTTGTATCGTCAACCCCCCCCGCCCCCAAAGGTGACCACAGGGGGAGATGGGGGGGTAGCTGCCAGCTGCAATATTTTAAAACCAATAATGTGTACAGGCAGTACAGCCCATGTCTCCTGCATACAAAGCACTGCAAAAGAATACACAACGGTGGATCGTGTCAGGTTCTCAATTCTCATACATGATCCTTCTCTATAGATCTGCTGCATTTGGGAGCTTACTTAGTAGTGGTTTTAGTGTCTTGGGATTATGCGCGCTAGGACCCTTGCGGTTCTCGGCCGACTCCGAACAGGAAGAGAAACGCCCACAACAACGCGGTCAGAACCATGCGTTCCAGGACACCGTAACCATAACCACGCTTGCCCGAACAACGCATGTGCCTTAACCATGCATATGTGCAGTTAAGGCAGATGTTCTAGTGTTCAGGATGGGCGGGGACTTGGGGATAAGCGTCGGAACAGGAAGCTCCGGATGCGTACAGTTAAGTGGGGCTGGGGCAGGGTCTGGGGGTCGCTTTTGAGGGGAGAGGGAGTGTAGCTTTCGGAGGTGGGAGGGTAGGGTTACTTCTGGGAATGGGGCAGGTTTTTTAAGCTCAGGGAGTGGGTCGGGTTGGGGTTGTTTTAAGGGCTGGGTTTGGGGGGGGAGTTTTTTAGGAAGGGGACAGTGGAAGGGGTTGGAGAAGTTTTAGGTACACCATGGGGGTTGGAGCAGTGCATGTTTTAAGGCAGGGTTTTAGGGCAGGTAAAGGGGTAGTTTTCAGTGCTGGTTGGAGTAGTGGCAACGCTAACAATGCATATCCCCTACTATACCTGCCTTTACAATGAAATTGCATGGAAAAAGCATGCGTGGTAAAGGAATGCAGTTGTGCCTGGATTTGTCCCTCAGTCGATGGGTGGCAGAGCCTACTCACATGGGGGGGGGACACACCTTGGATTTGATATTTGCCAAGGAAGATTTGCTGAAAGAGGTGGAGGTCTCTACCGTAGGCTGGTCTGATCATTATTTAATCAAATTTGATGTTATGGGGATCAAACGGAATGATTATGGCAGGAAGGAGATAAGCCGCTTTTTCAGCAGGGAAAGGAAAGGCCTGTTGAGAAAGGCTAGTACTGCTCCTGTATTTCATTTTGAGGGCTTGTTTGAGCCAGGGAAACATGTGGAGGATAATTATGCCGCCTTCTGCTCATACATTACGGACCATCTTGACCAGATCGCCCCTCACAAAATGATGAGAAGAGATGGTAAACCCTCTGCCCGCTGGTACAACACCGCTTTGAAAAATGTAAAACTTGCTTGTAGACAGGCTGAGCGGAGATGGAGGAGAGGGTACTCTATGGTAGATAAGGCTATCTGGAAAGAGCAGATTAGTATTTATAAGAAGAGCATTATCTCCACTAAAGCTGAGCACTTTGCTGATGTAATTTTGAAGGCCTCTAAAAGCTCTAAAAGCGTTTTTAAAGTATTTAATGATATAGCTAATCCGTCCTGCACAAATAACAAGACTCCCCCCACGCAGGAATTGTGTGACAGTCTGGCTGCCTTCTTTGATAATAAGATTAACACTATCATCAAGGGATTTGAAGAGAGTAGTTTGGCTGATAAGACCACTGTCCCTCCACTAGTCAGGCCTGTGGGCCTGAGTGAAAATGGAGACCTCGGCTCAGCCGCCTCGTTTGGACCATTTTGACACTCCTTCCACAGAGGTGTTTGAACAAATTGCGCTTAGTGTGTCTTCTGGCTCACCATTAGACCCTTTCCCACATAGGGTCTGGAAAGCGCTTGGTGCCGAACTGTTCCCCCCTCTTAGACAACTGTGCAATCAATCCCTGCACAGTGGGATAGTTCCCTCCTGCTGGAAGCAAGCAATTGTCTCTCCCTTATTGAAAAAGCCTTCATTAGATCCAGCCTGTCTTAAAAACCACGGCCCAATCTCACTTTTTCCTTACCTAGTGAAGATTATAGAACGCCTTGTGAGTAAGGCACTCTCCCAGTTTCTAGAGGGTAATGATCTACTGGATAAGGTCCAGTATGGTTTTCGCCCAGGACATGGCACAGAGACTGCACGGTTGACCGTGTTGGACGATCTTCGTCTGCGTGCAGATAAGGGTCAACATGCCATCTTGATCCTATTAGATCTGTCTGCCGCTTTCGACATGGTCAACCATTCGGTCCTCTTGAAACGGCTGGAAGACGTTGGGGTAGTTGGTCAGGTATTAAAATGGTTCCACACCTATCGGACAGACGTCAGGCTGTGGTTCTCCATCCCTTTCAGTCTGAGTTTACTAAGGTCCATCATGGTGTGCCGCAGGGATCTGCGATAAGCCCTATTCTCTTTAATGTTTACATGCGTCCTTTGATGGATATTATTAGATCTTTTGGCTTAGGGGTAGTTAACTATGCAGATGATACCAAGCGGATTCTTTTACTGGAAGGTGAACAGTTAACCTCCTTGGAGAATTTTCACAACTGTATGCGGAACGTGGCTCAGTTGCTAAGAGAGAATTTTCTGCAATTTAATGCAGACAAAACTGAAATCCTATGTATTAAGAATGGGAGAGTGCCACTGCAGCTTTCGGCTGATTTCTGGCCTATTCATGCAGACCCCCCACTGCTACCGTCCAAGTCAGTTCGCAATTTGGGGGTCGTATTTAATGAAAAGTTGACCCTGGAGACACACGTTAATAAGACCTTGGGGAATTGTTTTTCCCTTATTAGGGCTATGAGGAAGATTCTTCCTTTGCTCCCTGCTCAAACACGCCCTCTAGTAGTCAGGAGCGTGATTTTGAGTAGATTAGACTATTGTAACTCCCTTTTGCTGGAATCCCCCAAGTTCTTGACTGGTAGACTACAGAGAATCCAGAATATGGCCGCTAAGTTGGCCTTGTCGCGTCCTCAACACTCCTCTTCTTCCCAGACTCTTGTGGAGCTGCATTGGCTCCCTATAGTGCAGAGAATTCATTTTAAATCGCTCTGTGTTGTGTTCAAAGCGCTTAATGGATTGTGCCCTATACCACTACAGAGTAAATTCAGTTGGTATGTTCCTCCCCGTTGTCTTTGATTGTCTTCAGCCTTCTTGGTGAAAATTCCCCGGACCAGAACAGTTAAGCTGGGGAGTCTGGCCTTCAGCGTTGCGGCTGCCAGACTCTGAAATAAGCTGCCCCAAGAGCAGCGATAGCTGAATGATCTCTTACCATTTCATAAACAAATAAAAACTTGTCTCTTTCCTACAATCTAACTTTTAGCTGTTCTGATCCCAGTGACTCTTCACTTCCTTCTCTTTTAGCGCCAGGATGCCTGTTGGGTTACAGTGCTCTGTATAAATTTTGCTTACAATTACAATTACAATGCGTGGTTAAGATGCATTCATGGTTTGGGCTGCAAGGTAGCGGCAAGCGAGGTTTAGCCATGCGTGTCTCTATCATACAACCAAACAGGAATTACATAATCTGCTGGGAGGTGTTCGGTGTGGTTATAAAAGTTATGATGCAATGCGTGCAGTGTGTGGTTGTATGTTGGTTAATAAACACACATATTGCGGAGCTCCGTGTGCGGCACATTTCATTTGCATGCTACCGGGATGGGGAGAAAGTTACAACTGGCGAACGAGGATGGGATACATGCCCAAAAGAAATAAAGCTGCTCTCCTTGACAGTTTGTAACGGTACAGCAAACTGCTTGTGCATGCCATGTGCCCCCCCCCCCCCCCCGAAGAGATGCAAAGCATTCTGCAGGTAGCGTATGTGAAGTCAAAGCCCCGCTCCAGCCCATACACGACCATTGAAAAAGTTGAAGGCCCTACACACCCCGAGGATTTCACACTTTGCAGGGAAAAAATGCAAAATCAGCACTTTTGTAAAAAAAACACTGTATATTTACAAAAAGGTGCTTGCAAAATATGTTTTTAAAAAACTTTGGCGTTCACCCTCTCTTTACTGGCTCTGTGCTGCAGCTGAGCCAATAAAGGGAGGGTAAGCAGAAGGCAGCAGAGGTGTTAAATTCCTCTGTGGCCTGCCTTTGAAATGCACAGAGCCCCCTCATTTGCGATTAGCCTGCAGTCTGCCTCACCCCTTTGTCTTCCCCGTGTGCACGCTGCAGTCCCTTGAAAGGCTCTTCTACCCTCCACTGCACTTTTCTCCCTCGACCCGCTCATCTCCCAATAACCCCTCACCTCCCCATCACCCCTGCTGCTTTGCATGCACAGGTTGTCTGATGCCAAAAGGTACCATATATTAATTGACACTTTTTGCCATCAGAAACCCTCCGGTTCCCGGTGCTGTGCTGCTGGAGGCCCTGCAACGTTACAGACTGTGACACAGCACAGTCTCCAGCAGTGACAGAGCAAAGGCTTTCGGTATCTTTGTGGAAGACACATTTGTTGCCCACCACATAAATACTGCAAATCTTGAGGTATTGGGCTGTAAATTTTGCTTCTTTTGGCTGCACATTTTGCCACACAAAGCCGCAAATTCCTGGGGGAGGTCTGCCTATAGAGGAGCACATTTGAAAAGCCTGCTAGAACCTGTGTGTATGGCCAAAAGAAGAGAGACTGCCCGCGCCATAACACAGAACTATCATCCATGCAAAGTAAAGACCAATAGCAGTGGCGGCTGGCAACATTAATCAATCAGGGTTTTGTAGAGCGCCTTACTCACACGTTAGGGTCTCAAGGCGCTGAGGAGTGAGAGGGCGCAGCTCTGTTGGGGTAATTGGAAAAAGCCAGGTCTTGAGGTGTTTTCTGAATTGGTGCAGTGTCAGGCTGCGCCGAGGTGAAGGGGGAGAACATTCCAGTTCTTGGCTGCAAGGTAGGAGAAGGACCTTACGCCCGCTCTGGTCCGGTACAAGCAAGAAATTAGGACATGGAACAAGAGGAGGTCGTTGAGGTATTGAGGTCCGATGTTGTGGAGGGTCTTGTAAGCATGCGTGAGCAGCTTGAAAGTTATTCTTATTTCGACAGGGAGCCAGTGGAGGTCCCGGAGGTGTTGGGTGATGTGGTTGTGCCGTGGGATATTGAGGATTAGTCTGGCTGCGGCATTCTGGATGGTCTGGAGTTTGCGGAGGAGTTTTGTTGATTACAGTGTACAGGGCTTTGCCGTAGTCCAGTCTGCTGGTGACAAGTGTGTGAGTGACCGTTTTCCAGGATTGGTTAGAGCAGGCTAACCCAGCCCTCATTTTGAGGCTGGGGGCCAGTGCCAGAAATCCCCTGCTGTTACTCAGCCCTGGGAGTGCTGGGTATGAAGTGTGCAAGTTTGATTAGCCAGCTGTAGACAGCTGGTCAATCTGACATGTGCAATGAGCCCGGGAAACATCCTGGAATCTGCCCGCCCCACCTTCACACTCCAGCAGCGTGGGCTGGCAGCACACAGAATAATAAAATGGCAATGACCATTTTATTATGCTGTGTTTATCGCTACGCCAGCAGGTGGGGTGACACTCTGCCGTAAAATCGGATGAGACAACCAGACCCACACAACAGGAGTGTTGCGTAGACAGGTTGTTGGTTCTACTGTGCGCACAGAAGGCTGCCTAAACAGCATGTGCTCATCATGGCGACAAAAAGGAGCACAAGGTATGACCCAGCTTCATTCCTGAAGCCATCACCTTTGTTTGACATGGCAAAGAAACAGAACATCAGTGTCAGGTGGGCTGTATGGATAGAGAAGTTCAATAACTTCATAGATGCGCTAGAAGAAAAAGATTATATGAACATCATTAAATATATTTTTAAACTTTGTCGGTGATGGAGAGAAAGAAGTGCTAAAGAAAGTCTCACAAGCTGATGCAATGTCGTACCAACAGATAAAAGAAGAGTTGGAAGCCAAGTTCAATCCGACGCCAAATGTCGATTATGAAAGGTACACCTTCAACCAAGCACGACAAAAGACTGGTGAAATGATGGCGTAGTCTGTTGGGAGACTCGACACACTTATAAAAACTGTATGTTCTGTGATTTCAATGATGAAGAAGCCATGCGCAGCAGTTACATCGACGGTTGTCTCTCAGACTCTTTCAGAAGAAGCATGTTGAGAGAGACATTCAGTTTAAAAACAATGAAAATGGCAGCGACGGAAGAAGAATGAGCAGATCGACAAGCTGCTGATATAGAAGCAGGAATAACATGCAATTAATCAGCATTGATCATGAAAAGTAAGCATAAACATAGAACACAATAATTTAGAACCAGTGGCTGGGTAAATGGCGCACACTCCAATTGGGTCAACAGTTGTCCATAAACAATACAAATGTATGCGTTTGGTGCTTCAGGAGGAGGGAGAGCCACCTAATCCGCCTCAAAACGGAAGACCAAAAATCTTCTTCTTAGATAAATTACAGAATATGCTCCAAGCACTCCGCAGTTCAATGCCACGTGTAGTGTTGTATGTAAATCTCAAATGTCTTTTATTCAGACATATGTTCGCTTGTTCCTTAAGTATTTCAACTGTACATATTCTTGGTCAACAACAGCTTCAAGCCAACACGTGTTTCGTCCGGACCCGGACCTTTACAGTGCTGCTCCCGCTCCTACCGCACCCAAAATACGCAAATCCGTGACTCCAAGTCCGCGTGACCGAGCTATCCCTTTCAAATTGGTCTCCTAGATACAAGGTAAAATGTTTCTAAAACTGACTTCTGTTAAGGTAAAATCCCGTTTGTAGTAGTTCGCAAAATCCCTGAAGTTGCGAGGGAAGTTATCATTGCAGCCTGACTTTAAGATGGTGGCCGTTTGACGGAATACTATGAACGCCTCAACCTGCACTTAGAGAGTATTTTTCCATTTACTTGGACAGCCTTTTCTGGTGCTGTGTTCTACCACAAACGAGACTCCAAAGCGGAAAATGACCGTGGCAAACAGCAGGACTGTGCTTCTCCATGCTGCCGCCTGACCTTAAAATGGCGCCCACTTTGTGACTCCGGGCACTGTATACCAGCCGATCCTGAGGTCCCTGCTTTCATCCACCTCCATGTGGGACCTGGAACTGTTGAATCTCCTGCACTCATGGGGACTTTCTTCTTATTCTGGCGGCGACCCTTGGTCCTTTCGAGAGGGGCCATGGTCTCACTGAGGGAATGAACCGACGGCCATCTTAGGGGTCCTTCAAGCTACTCTCCACAACCGCTCCTGATCAATTCACTTGTTGAACACCTCTTGATCTAGACCTCCCCTTCCTACACAACATCAGAGGAATCGCACGGAAGGGTCTCAGAGTGGGGTCGGCCCAACCGGATGCAAAACTGTCTCTGTCCTCTGCAAGCTTTCTGTGCTTTGTCCTGCCTGGCAGTGAATATGGCACCCTCCTGCTCTTAATACAGTCCAGCCTCACCTCTGTTGTAACCAAAATGAACATGTGCATCGATATCCTGGTCGCCCAAAAGCGACCAACTTGCGGATTGTCTAGTAGAAGCATGGCCAAGCCCAAAATAACAGTGGTATGCAATAAGTTCTCTGAGCCTACAGGGACACGAGAGACAACATAGCTGCGATGTAGTCACCTCACACTGTGATTGCTCCTGAAATACTGCCTGTACCTACCATGGCCACAACAAACACTCCTGTGTCTCTCCTGACCTTTTCCCCCTACCCCTTACCCCTCTCCACTTTCCTGCTATTGGCCTGTGCCCTTACCTTTCCTGGCCCTTAGTCCCCACCCTGTCTATCTGTGAATTTTTCAGCGTCAATTGAGATCTAGCTATTTTGTCTGATGCCCTTTGGAGCTACCTGGTTTAGCTATAGGGGAGACAGGCCAGGGATTCCCTCCTTGACTATCATCTACCCATTCGGACTTTAGACAGACTTCCTTTCGTCTCTCCTGTCGTCTCTTCCCGCATCCTCCCTCTATTTATGTCTCTCCTTCTCTCCTCTCTCAATGTATTGAGACTGATCTATTTTGTCTGATGCCCGATGGAGCTACCTGGTTTAGCTATAGGGGAGATGGACCGTGGATTCCCGCCTCGGTCGTCACCTACCCAGTCGGTCTTTAGACAGACTTCCTTTTAGTCTCTCCTTAGTCTCTTCCCTTATCCTACCTTTCTCACCTCCCCTGCCCCCTCCACTACTTTTCTCTTTCCTTTCTCTCCTCTCCTAATTGTATTGACTATTTTGTGATTCATTGTGTAATTGTTGATCTTTTTCTGTAACACTGTTGATTCTCATTTAAAGAGCTCTGATACCTATGGGTCTAGCCAGCACTATATAAAACTCTTTAAATAAATAAATAAAATAAAACAAAACAACAGGACTACATCAGGGCTGAAACGAATGAAATAGTAGCATCTTCCACTCCCAATTTCTAGTTAACTGGGAAGTAAGATTGTATTTACTCGATGTTTATACACTGCAAGATGGCAGCCACTTACGAGTAACCTTAATTCCGGTCCCGGTTAACTAGAAATTGGAAGTGGAAGATGACGCCAGGAGTTCCGTAGATGACAGGAGGACTCTACCTAGCGGTACGTTGTACGAGTGTATCTTTTGGTAAAGCATATTTGGTTCGCTAAAGGTATGATTTTTATAGTTGTACTGCTTGCAGCTTATTTTTGCTAGCTTACAGTGCCGAGGTATCGGGCTGAGTTAGCCAGCGTATTACGTTCGGTTTGCCCCTTAGGATATTTGTACACATATTTCCAGGTCGTTTTATTTTACCCGTGTGGGTGCTTTGCTAATTGAGTACTACTGCTATGCAATAGATGGCGCACTTTGACATACTTGTTGTAACTGCTATACTAGGTTTATTTGACGTATATATATATATATATTTGGTATTGAAGGCTGCGTAACAATATTCAAAATATTATAATAATTTGAGTAGTATGGTTTGGTGATAGATGGTGCATCGTGACATATATGATGAAGATGCACATTAACAACGAGGGCATTTGTTGGTAACTCCTCATATACTTGACATTACAGATTGCGGAGCAAGATTACACTAACCATTACAAAGATAAGGATAGAAGACGTCAAGTAGGTTGGTGAGTGAAACATGGTGTTGATATGGATTGCACTTAAAGTTTGAACGCAAGTAGGCGATCCTTTTATACTGTTTCCCTTTAACTCTTAGATTTTGGATATAGAGTATGTCTTGGTGACAAAGCTAAGGACATTGAGAATGAAAATAATAAGGTGAGGCAGGTCTTTGGATAATGTGGCATGTTGAGTGGCAGAATTAATACTTAGTACGACATGGGTTTTGGTTAATTTGAACCCTGGGGGCATTTTAAAATTTGATTTGGACTGTCCTCTCTTTTTCCACACAAATGTGTTTGTGAGGGACTGTTCGCAATAATAATCACTCTCTTTCCCCCCTTTTGTGTCAATCACGGATTTGTTGACACATATGAAATAATCACAGCATTTTTAATTGTCACCCATTGTTCAAACACTTGGTGACTTGGAGAAGGGTCCGTTGTAATCTCTTGACTCCCTTCATTCCTTCCGCTACGGTTTCATTCATTTCAGCCTTAATGAAGTGCTGTTGTAATTTAACAGGCGAAACACATGTTGGCTTAAAGCTGTGGTTGACCAAGAATATGTACCGATTAAATACTTAAGAAACAAGAGAACATATGACTGAATAAAAGACATTGGACATTTACATACAAGACTATACGTGTCATTAAACTGTGGAGTACTTGGAGCTTATTCTGTAATAAACACAGAACAGATGCGCACAAGTTGAGATCTCCAAAGAAAGAAAAGTTATGTTTCCAATGGGTTTTCATTTCCCCATGAAGGTAAATGTCCAGCCATGGGACCGACATGCAAGGGCTGTGGGAAAGAAAACCACTTAGGTAACGGTCTGCAAAGTGAAACAGAAATCAAATGTGTCACGGCGAGAAGAGCAAATGGGTGCCAGAAGGTTCAAGAAGCATTCTTGCCACGCCCACAAGGCATAAAGGCAACATCAGTAACGACAAGTAGAAAGAAACAAAACAACGTTGATCGTCTTCAAATTTAAGATACAAAGGTTCTTTAACATCACTATCCAGCGCCAGGGAAAGAGATATAGGTATACATGTGGGCTGCGTCAGAACCATTACATAGTCAAGGGTCATTTACAGCAACCATGAAACATAAAACGACGTCCGTGCAAGCGCCGATTCATGTTATTCGGAGCACTTCATCGAGTGCATGCCTACTTACTTTTTTCACTTCTGGCGGCATGGGACTGATATCTCTCAACTACAACAACATCTGTGCTCAGGCTGAAATTATGAGTCAGTCCCGTCATTATTTCATGGCCTAGGAAGGCTCAAGGCAAAGAAAGTGCCACTTCATATGAATGAGGACATTCGCCCTGTTGTCCAACAGTACCACAAAGTAATTTTCCTCTTACAAGAAGCAGTTCAGAAAGAACAAGAAACATTGTTGAAACATGACATCATTGAATGCTCCACTGGAGCTACGCTGTGGGTTTCGCCCATAGTTGTAGAGCCAAACAAGCATTTGCAATGCAATAGGTCTCGCATTATGAACGTTTGAGCTATTGGTCTTGTAAATGACAATTTTTTTATTTACGTGTTGGTTTTGAAAGTAGCTAAATTAATAGCTTTGTCATTTACAATGCCAATAGTTATAACTTTCGCAAATGTGACACCTATAGCATTTGTAATGCAACATATTTTGTATTTATGTGACTTAGATGTATTGATATTACAAATAACAATGGCTTTTAATTTTTTTAAATAATTAATACTTAAATAAAAGTGATTTTAATTTATAATGGCAATAGCTTAAACTTTTGTAAATAACTTTTGTGAAGATTATGTTCAGTGTATTTTATGTGATGAAAATCCAAGTACAGAAGTGAAATATTAACATCTTTTTGTGACATTTGTACTAAAGCTTGAAACATTGAGAGAAGATATTTGAACCAGTTGTTGTTGAATGGTTGCACAGATTTATGCTGTAATGGCGAGGAGTGATGTTGTGGTGGCGCTGAGTGATGCTGGGGTTGCGCTGAGTGATGCTGTGGTGATGCGGAGTGGTGCTGTGGTGGTGCTGTGGTGGTGCTGAGTGATGCTGTGGTGGTGCTGAGTGGTGCTGTGGTGGTGCTGAGTGGTGCTGTGGTGGTGCTGAGTGGTGCTGTGGTGGTGCTGTGGTGCTGCTGAGTGGTGCTGTGGTGATGCTGAGTGGTGCTGCTGAGTGGTGCTGTGGTGATGCTGTGGTGGTGCTGAGTGATGCTGTGGTGGTGCTGAGGGGTGCTGTGGTGGTGCTGAGTGGTGCTGTGGTGGTGCTGAGTGATGCTGTGGTGGTGCCGAGTGATGCTGTGGTGGTGCCGAGTGGTGCTGTGGTGGTGCCGAGTGGTGCTGTGGTGGTGCCGAGTGGTGCTGTGGTGGTGCCGAGTGGTGCTGTGGTGGTGCCGAGTGGTGCTGTGGTGGTGCCGAGTGGTGCCGAGTGGTGCTGTGGTGGTGCTGAGTGGTGCTGTGGTGGTGCTAAGTGGTGCTGCTGTGGTGCTAAGTGGTGCTGTGGTGGTGCTGTGGTGGTGCTGCTGTGGTGGTGCTGAGTGATGCTGTGGTGGTGCTGTGATGGTGCTGAGTGATGCTGTGGTTGCGCTGAGTGATGCTGTGGTGGTGCTGAGTGGTGTTGCTGAGTGGTGCTGTGGTGGTGCTGAGTGGTGCTGCTGAGTGATAATGTGGTGGGGCTGAGTGATAATGTGGTGGGGCTGAGTGATAATGTGGTGGGGCTGAGTGATAATGTGGTGGGGCTGAGTGATAATGTGGTGGAGCTGAGTGATAATGTGGTGGGGCTGAGTGATAATGTGGTGGGGCTGAGTGATAATGTGGTGGTGAAGAGTGGTGCTGTGGTGGTGCTGAGTGATAATGTGGTGGTGCGGAGTGATAATGTGGTGGTGCTGTGGTGGTGCAGAGTGGTGCTGTGGTGGTGCTGAGTGATAATGTGGTGGCGCTGCGTGATAATGTGGTGGTGCTGAGTGATAATGTGGTGGTGCTGAGTGATAATGTGGTGGTGCTGAGTGATAATGTGGTGGTGCTGAGTGATAATGTGGTGGTGCTGAGTGATAATGTGGTGGTGCTGAGTGATAATGTGGTGGTGCTGAGTGATAATGTGGTGGTGCTGAGTGGTGCTGCTGAGTGATGTTGTGGTGGTGCTGAGTGGTGCTGTGGTGGTGCTGAGTGATAATGTAGTGGTGCTGAGTGATAATGTGGTGGTGCTGAGTGATAATGTGGTGGTGCCGAGTGATAATGTGGTGGTGCCGAGTGATAATGTGGTGGTGCCGAGTGATAATGTGGTGGTGCCGAGTGATAATGTGGTGGTGCCGAGTGATAATGTGGTGGTGCTGAGTGATAATGTGGTGGTGCTGAGTGATAATGTGGTGGTGCTGAGTGATAATGTGGTGTTGTTGAGTGATAATGTAGTGCTGCTGAGTGGTGCTGCTGAGTGATGTTGTGGTGGTGCTGAGTGGTGCTGTGGTGGTGCTGAGTGATAATGTGGTGGTGCTGAGTGATAATGTGGTGGTGCTGAGTGATAATGTGGTGGTGCTGAGTGATGCTGGGGTAGCGCTGAGTGATGCTGGGGTAGCGCTGAGTGATGCTGGGGTAGCGCTGAGTGATGCTGGGGTAGCGCTGAGTGATGCTGGGGTAGCGCTGAGTGATGCTGGGGTAGCGCTGAGTGATGCTGGGGTAGCGCTGAGTGATGCTGGGGTAGCGCTGAGTGATGCTGGGGTAGCGCTGAGTGATGGTGTGGTGGTGCTGAGTGATGGTGTGGTGGTGCTGAGTGATAATGTGGTGGTGCTGAGCGATAATGTGGTGGTGCTGAGCGATAATGTGGTGGTGCTGAGCGATAATGTGGTGGTGCTGAGTGATAATGTGGTGGTGTTGAGTGATGATGTGGTGGTGCTGAGTGGTGCTGCTGAGTGATGTTGTGGTGGTGCTGAGTGGTGCTGTGGTGGTGCTGTGGTGGTGCTGAGTGATAATGTGGTGGTGCTGAGTGATAATGTGGTGGTGCTGAGTGATAATGTGGTGGTGCTGAGTGATGCTGGGGTAGCGCTGAGTGATGCTGGGGTAGCGTTGAGTGATGGTGTGGTGATGCAGAGGGCAGAAAGGCACAAAAAACGAGTCTAACAGAGGGCAGAAGGGCAGAAAAACAAGGGAATAACGAGTTTAACAGGGGGCAGAAAGGCACAAAAAACGAGTCTAACAGAGGGCACAAAGGCACAAAAAACAAGGGAAAAACGAGTCTAACAGAGGGCAGAAAGGCACAAAAAAAATAAAAGTACACTGGGAAGGGGGAGGATGTTGAAAGAGACACGAAAGTGAAAGTACGGCCGGGTGTAGCAACAGCAGGGGTGAATAATTAGGGGGGAGGAGAAATATGAGACATTAGCAGATGATATGGCACCCGTCCTATTGAAAGCAAACCCTTTGCACATTTAGACCTATTTTTTGGGAATTTACCAAATGGTAAAGTTAGAGGAGGGCAAGCAGTGGTACACAAGAAAATGCTATATTCTTCATTACAGAGCTCATCATCTCAGAATGTATAACAATGCCCATATGCTACTCACCATCTTCCACTTTCTCAGTCTCCATCCTTCTTACATACGTCACACAACCCTTCTTTCAAAGAGATGGTTGTGGACACCACAGCGATAATATTAATGGAACACAAAACATTGCACCCTAAGGGAAGATCTCAACATGTAATTTGATAAAGGAGGTATCTGCCAAACATCCGGCTCACTCAGCAGCAAATTTTTTGCTATCGTTGAAATACTGAGGCCTCCGTGTTCTTTATCTCGAGTGCCAGCCCCTCCCCCTGAACAAGCGGAGTGTTTGGGACCTGTAGAAATGTCTTTACAACCAAAGAAAAATACTTATACATCGTTTTCAATTCTCGCCTGAATTAATTTACCATTAAAAACGAGGACGCTGTAAATAAATAAACACCACCACAAACACTTGGAAGATTTTAGGACTATTTCTATCCTCCTTGTTTCCAGTACTGCAAGTATTTCACATCAACAATTGTCTAAGCACTTCAATGGCTAGGCCCCTAGTGCGGTGTTAAGAGAGACCGTGCTACGGAGGAGCTTAGCGCGCACCCAAGATGGTCGCGTGAGCTTAGGGCTCCCGGACCTTCGCCACCTCCACCGACTATCCTGAACCCTATCCTGATTTGGTTGACGGGTTATGAATGGCACGGCCCTGCTGATCGTTTATCCGTTTTTGATTTGGACATCGGGAGCTGAAGATATGGACTTTTGAACTTTTTTGGCCTGCTCCATGGTACTGCCCCCGGGTTCGGTTTCTCTGCCAGCCGGACAGTAATTGAACAACAACGGATCATGCGAGCCTCCTTCGCCCGGTTGTCTACTTTCGGTTTCGTTTCTCCCGCCTAGACCTCCTTGACTTTGTTTCGATCGCCCTGGCTTGCTGCTTTTGACCTCACCGCCATCTACCGACTGGTGACTTGGCCCCCTGCCATTTATCACTTGGTGACTGGTTTGCATCTTCTTTTTTATATTGTTGCGGGCGCATCGACATTAGCCATTTTTACTAGGTCTCAGACTACCCTTCGGGGCGCACGAACTGAGATGGCCGCCAAGCCTGAGGGAGAGAAACGCAAGACCAGACCGGCGACGCGAGGGGGCTCAGTGCAATCAAATGTCATGGACAGATACACCCTCGTCAAGGGCTCTCCGGGTGGATCGACCAAATCCCCGGCCACGGTGGGAGACGACTCCCCGATGGATGAAGACCTGTCGTTGAGGGACGTCATGTTCGCCATCTCCGGGATGAAGGCCACGCTCGGTCAACAATATGAGGCCCTGGCCCACAAGTTGGATACGGTCGCTATCGATGTTACCTTGATCAGGGCTGACCTAGCGAAAACCAATGAAAAGGTCAAGTCCCTCGATCTAAAGACATCTAGTCTTGTTACTGACGTCTGCGATTTACAGGCAGAGGTCGGTAACTTGCGAGCCGCCCGTGACTATCTCACTCGACGCCTGGATGATTTTGAGGGCCGGGCACGGCGCAACAACGTCCGTCTGGTTGGTGTCCCGGAAACTTCGGAAGCTCCCTCGGTGGACCTGCTGGTGGGGGATCTGGTCCTGAACCATCTAGCACCCAAGGGCCTCAGCAAGTTTTTTGCTGTTGAACGTGCACATAGGATCCCGGGTGGTCCGCCTAAGCAGGTAGCCACTCCGCGTCCCATCATTGCTCGGATCTTTAACTTTCGGGACAGGGATGTGATCCTGCAAGCGTCACGACTATCTGATCCAACGGCTTATGAGAACATTGCAGTCAGCTTCTACCCGGACTTTACCCAGCAGGTTCAGAAACAGCGCCTTGGATTCCTGGGGGTGAAGAAGAGACTGAGGGCTAGAGACATGAAATATGCCATGCTTTTCCCGGCCCGGTTGCGTGTGGTGTATAACGAACGAACATTTTTCTTTGATCATCCAGGGGCGGCAAGTGACTGGCTGGACACGCTGCCCCCGGGACCGGATCGTTTTGAACACTCTGGACACTCCGGTGGTGCGGAGGGAGGCCCAGTGGAGCAGGAATAGGGGGCGGATCCAGGTCCCGGTCCCTTGTGTTGACTTTCGGCTGTGGTTTGGTGCTATGCCTCTATTGCTCGCTATCATGCTGTCTTATTGGGGTGTGGGCGGGGGGGTGGGTGAGTCTTCCTCCTCTGGGGTTCTTTTCGTAGACTAGTTGTATGTTAGGGCGACAGGCACACTGCAAGTTGGGGTGGCTTCTGAGTCTTACGCAGGGGTGCGGGGTGGGGGGTATGATGTACGGGGTTGTTTGGGGGGGTGGGGGGTTGCAGTTTCCGTATTATTGTTTTTTTCAAGGCATATTATTGATGATCTCCTGTTGTACAGTGTCGCATCCGGTGTGGGGTGGGGATGGGGTTGATCTCTGGGATGGGGGTTTAATTTAATTAATATGGGGGTTAGGGGACTTAAGGTACTGTGTTGGATTGTGAACGGGTTGGGGGATAGGATCAAACGGGGTGTGGTGTTGCAGCTCTTGCGACGGTTGTCCCCTGATGTGGTCTTGCTTCAGGAGACGCATTTGCTTGGCAATACGTGCCATGCGATGAATAGGCGTGGCTATCGTCTCGTCGCACACTCAGGTTTCACTTCTGGCTCCAGGGGGGTGGGCATTCTGGTTCGGAACTCCCTCCCTCTCGCTGTTGACGAATTCATCCTTGATGACAGGGGACGGTACGCCGCCATTGTGGGGCGCTGGGAGGGAAGGGTGGTCGCCCTGCTCTCCGTCTACGTGCCACCGGGTCTTCAGACTACTACTTATGCGGATCTGGGTAGAGTGGTTTTGGGATTCCCCGAGGGTCTGCTTGTAGTGGGCGGGGATTTCAACTCTTTAGTGTCAGGGATGTGTGATCGTTACCCTCCCCGAGACATTGCGAAGTCACAATCCTGGTTGGGGGATTTCCTGGAGGCTTTAGGTCTCACTGACTGCTGGCGCCTGTTTCATCCTGAGCAATTGCAGTATACTTTTCATTCTGGTGCCCATGGCAGTCTTTCGAGACTGGATTATGTGCTGATGCCCTCCTCCCAGGCCTCCTCCATAAGGGAGGTGAAACATCTAGCTAGGGGTATCTCAGATCATTCCCCGCTGTGGTTGGAGGTGGACGCTCACTTGGGGTCGGGGGGTAAGGTGGCCCTGATACACTCCTGGTATCTCCGCGACCCCAAGGTTCGGGCGGAACTGATTAAAACGATTGACCACTACTTTGCTGAAAATGTGGGTTCTGTGTCCTCCTCTGTCACGTTGTGGGAAGCTTACAAAACTGTATTTCGGGGCCATGCCCTCTCCTTGATTGGCAATGTCAAGAGATGTAGGCGGGAGGAGATTGTCCGTGTTGAAAATGACATCACTGTTCTTGAAGGGGAGTTGGAATCCGAGGTCACCCCGGAGAGGCTGCACCTTTTGGGTCTAAAACAACTTGAGTACAGAGCGCTGGTGACTGATGCGGCGAAGGAGATGAGCAGGGAGCAACAGGGACGATTGTATGATGTGGGGGATAAGACAGGGAAATTGCTTGCCTGGCTGGATAAGAGGGAACGTGCGAGTCGGATTGTCCCTTTGATTGTAGATGTGAATGACGTGAGTATCACCGACCCTGCTGGTATTGTTGAGTGTTTCGCTGACTATTTCCGGGAAGTGTATTCCCCCGTATCTGATAGACCGGAACAGGACTCCCACTTGCTCCTGCGAGATGTCTCGCTGCCCCGTTTGTCCGACCCTGAAAGGGATCTCCTAGAGGCTCCGCCTACAGTTGATGAGGTTGTTACGGCCATCCACTCGGTTCGCTCGGGGAAGGCCTCGGGCCCTAATGGGCTCCCTGTAGAGCTTCACAAGCTCCGTCCGGATGTGATAGCACCGTATCTGCGGTCGATGTTCTTGGAATCACTGGAGGCAGGCTCCCTCCCTCCCGACCAAAGACTGGCTTCCATAGTGGTGATCCACAAGGAAGGTAAGCCTCGTGACCGCTGCGCCTCCTTTAGGCCCATATCATTGATTAACGCCGAACCGAAGATTCTGGCCAAAGTGCTTGCCAACCGCTTGGTCACTGTCATAGGCGACCTGGTTCACCCGGACCAATCCGGCTTCATACCCCATCGTAACACGGCACTTAATCTCCGGCGCCTGCATCGAGTCCTCGCGCGAGCGGCGACTCTGCGCGAACCGGCCATCTTGGCGTTCGATACGCTGGAGTGGCCATATTTATGGGCAGTTCTCTCTAAATTTGGCGTTGGCCCCACCTTCATCGCCTGGGTGAAATTGCTTTACACCGACCCCTTAGCCCAAGTGGTGGTGAACGGTCGTGTCTCGGCCTTCTTTGCACTTGGTAGGGGAACGCGCCAGGGCTGTCCTTTATCCCCTCTCTTGTTTGCCCTCGCTTTGGAGCCTTTAGCGGCATGGCTGAGATGGGAACCGTCCTTGAAGGGCATTAGATGGACTCCGGAGTTTGAAGACCGAATATCCTTATATGCAGACGATATACTCCTGTATCTTACGTCGCCTCGGAAATCGTTGATCGTCCTTTTTGACGTTCTGACTTCTTTCCGTAATAACTCCGGTCTGGTCATCAACTGTTCGAAGTCTTGCATCTATGTCCTATGCGGCGAGGCCCCTCTCCCGCCACGTGGATGTCCTATTTCGGTGGTGCGGGAGGGATTCAAGTACTTGGGGATCTTTATCACCTTGGACCCTGTGCTTCGTTATGAACGCAATTTGTTGCCCCCTCTCCAGCGCCTCCGTGCCGATGTGACTTCGTGGGGCAGGCTCCCTCTCTCTCCGCTGGGACGGGCGGCGTTATTTAAGATGATGTCGCTCCCTCGGTTCCTCTATGCGTTGCAAAATACACTTGATATTGTGCCCGCCCACTACTTACGGGAGATTGAAAGTCTACAGAGACAATTGGTATGGGGGGGCCGTCCTCGTATTGCTCTTGCGAAACTGACGCTCGCGTGGTACGACGGGGGTATCGCGCTCCCGGACATCCGCCGCTACTATTGGGCCTCTCAGCTGGGGGCCATCAATCACTGCACTTATGGTCCTTTATTGAACCCGGCGTTTGACATGGATAGATGGCTGCTGCCTGGTGGAGATTATAACAGGGCTCTGTATGCGACATCTGCGGGCGGGTCTCTCACAGGCCCCACTAGGACAGCGGTGCAGGTGTGGCATCGCGCCACAGCGGCCCTGGGCTGGGCTGATAGGCCGACACGGGCTACCCCGCTCTATGCATCGGAAAAACTTGGCTCCCTCTGGAAGTCGAAGGGTTTCGATAAGTGGGATGTCATCTGTATCAGCAGGGTGAATGATGTGTGGATCAAGGGTAGAGTCAAGACGTTTGAAGAGCTGAAAGTTGAGTATGACTTGAATGATAGAGAATCCTTCAGTTATGTGCAGATCCGACACGCGGTTTCGTCTGTGTTTTCCCTGGGCTCGGATATTCCGGAGGCGTCCCCGCTCGAAGATCGGGTGCTGGACGGGCATGTCCCTGACAGCACTATCTCACTCATATACAAAAAGCTGATCAATGCCAGAACCGACCTATTGAGTAACCTTCGAGAAGTATGGACTAGTGACGGTCTGGAACTCGACGACGAGGATTGGCAGGCTGCGATCCCTCCCCGAAGGAAGTGGCTATCCCGGCGCGCCTCCGGTTTGTCCAGCTCAAAATTCTCCATAGGGTCTACGTGACTGGTCCCCGTTTGGTGCGAATGGGGTTCTCTGTGGATGGACAGTGCAGGCGTGGTTGTGGTCTGGCGGGTACGTTTCTCCATATTATTTGGGAATGCCCTGTGGTGATGCGCTATTGGACCCGCGTGCATGAAGTTATGAGTGAGGTCACGGGGGTGCAGTCAATGCCTGAGGCGAGGCGGTGTCTGTTGAATGTCTGGGAGCCGAATGATTATGACCTGGTGCAGGTTCGATGGGTGACCTTGGGTAATATGATTGCTAAGTTGTGGGGTGCCCAGAGGCCACCGACAGTTCTGGTGTGGCAACAAAACATGGACTGGTGCATGTTTCGGGAAAAGACAGTGTATGTTTCCCGTGGCACGCCCCGCAAATGGGGGGAAATTTGGAATCAATGGAATGCATACCGTGGTGGCATCTGTACTCCCCCCCCCCCCCTTCGGAATTGGATACTGACCTGTCGTCCTCCCAACCTGATGTTTCCTCCACGGGCATTTAGATATCTTGTTTCTTCCTGGTCTTCTCCCCCCTCCCCCCCTTCATCACATACTTCTGACATCTGATTTGACTATGTATCCCCCCCCAGTGCCGACATGACACAACTGTAATGTATTGCCTTGTTCTGTTTTTTCTTTCCTTGTTTTTGTTCTTTTGCATTTAATAAAAAGATGTGTAAAAAAAAAAAAAAAAGAGAGACCGTGCTATTCGAGCTGCTTGTGAAACAGACTAGCCCCAGGGTTTGCACTATTAATAGAACTGGTATACGTCATGCTCTGGAGACACCGGGAGCTGTGAGGGACCAAAGCTCTTCTCATCACTGGGGAAGTAAAGTGTGATTTTTACAAGGTATAATGGACACACACACACACCAGATGGAAGGCGGTTTGTACATTACAGACACAGAAGACATACTGGTCTGTGCACCTCATCTGTGACCAGGAAAAATGTGGTATGTCCCTTACCGTCACAGCAGCAGTAAGGGGATATATAACTCACTCGGCACCTCTAGCTTGGTGTTGAATTTGCTTTTAGGTCCCACCACTTTCAAATGCCACTAGTTGCCACTGCTTATATGGGGGGTGTACCGGGTGGGAGGAGGGGAGAGAGGTTCCCCTTATTTTTTTTTTTAAAACATAATTTTATTGTCATATTTGTAATACAACACAGGGCCCTGACGTCCAGGGAGCCTGTCACAATAAACAGTACATCATCATCAGCAGCAAATTACATCTTTTCTGTAATTCAACCATAATAACAACGGATGATCAGAAATCTCCGCCACCCCCCCACTTAACTACCCCCCCACCCTCCCTCCCTCCCCTCCCCGCTCCCCAACCCCCCCAACCTCCCTCCCCCTCCCTCCCCCCCTCTCCCAGCCCCCCCACCCGTCACACAGCTTTCACAAGGCTCAGAGCGACACAAGAAAAGAAAAGCCCACAATGAACATGCATTCAGCCACACACACAATCGGGCACTACCAAACCACTTAACTTGTCCACTCCCTCCTCCAGTCACCCAATTACAGCCCCTCTCACACATCTTGAGGATGGTCATCTTGTTCCACAGGCGGCTCCAGCCACACTCCCCTGTAATCCGCCCAGCGTTTCCAAATTTTAAAATGTGTCCGAGGGCAGCCCCTGGCCATAAAGATTGGACGTTCCAGACCCATGTAGAAATCCAATCCCCGTTTCCAGACCATCAAGTTCGGAGGACGGGGGTCCTCCCACTAGCTATGTCTCTTTTGGCAGTGACCAAGCCCAGCATCAGCAGGTGTCGTTTATACACATTGCCCCCCACATTTTCCATAACATGTAGGAGCGCAAACTGCGACGTGCGCGGGAGCTCCCATCTCAACACCTCAGCTAGACAGGCCAAGACCCTTCCCCAAAAACGTGCCACGACCTCACAGCTCCACACGGTATGGAGAAAAGTCCCCTCATCTCGTAGACAGCGGAGGCAATGCGGTGAGGCTATAAGACCCGCACGGAATAGAAGAGCTCTGGTAAAATACACCCTATGGAGGTATTTGAACTGGACTAAGCGGAGGCGCATCGCTATGGCTGCGCCTTTAGGCGAGGCCAAAGCTTCCCTCCAATCCTCCTCCTCCAATTCACCTACGTCGCTCTCCCAGTGTACCCTAAGGGCTTGAAGGGTAGGGCAGCTATGGATGATCAGCGTTTTGTAGATGCGCAAGATTTTTTTGGTTACCAAGTCTCCCATAAAGACCTTCGCCTCCCAGGGATTGAAGTCCGGCAACGTCTCCAGTCCCACCAGGCTAGGGGACAGGGCATGGCGAAATTGAAGGTAACGGAAAAACTGGGACCCGGGCATGTCAAATTCAACACGAAGATCCTGAAAGGATTTGTGAGTAGTATCATGCAACACATTCCCCAGAGTCGAGATACCCACCATGTCCCAGCCCACAATGCCCTGCAAGGCGGCCAGGGCCGGAAAGCGGCCATTGGGCCATAGGGGCGTCTCAGCCGTCAGGACATTCCACCACCCCATTCGACGCAGGGCCAGTCTCCAAATTAGGAACACCGTCCGAGTAGCAGTGGGCAGTGTATTACGCAGAGGCGCCGAATAAAGGATACAGTGGAGCGAGTTAGAGCCCATCAAAAAGCGCTCCATGGCATAGGCCGGATCCGCACGATCGCCATACGACCATTCATTGAGCACTAATAAATGAGAGGCCTGGTAGTAAGATAAAATGTCCGACGTGGCCAGCACCCCACAAAAGGTAGAAAGGAAACACGTGCGCAGCGCCACCCGCACTGCACCACCCTCCCATAAGAACTGACCCCGCTGAGAGTTGACCTGACGGAACCAGCTGGAGGGAACCAAATAGGGATGATTTTGGAGTTGGTATAATAGGCGCGAGAGCGCTACCATCTTAAAGATGGCCGAACGCCCATAAATAGTGAGTGGCATACGCGCCCAAATCTTAATATCAGCGTGTACTCGATCCCAAACCGGCACTAGGTTACGTTCCCAAGCCACCGCCAGAACGTCAGATAGGAAGACTCCCAGATACTGAAGCCCTCCTACCGCCACCTGAAACAAAGTGGCCCAGTCTCCCACCCTCGCCGTCTGGTCACCCACAACCCACAAAGTGACTTGCGGGGATTTATATATAGGCCGGAGGTCTCCCCGAAAATCTGCAAGATTTCAAGCAGGCGTGGCCCTGAGCGCTGTAGTTCGGTAAGAAAAAATAAGACGTCATCGGCGTAAAGCGCTATTCTATCGGACGGGCCTCCTACCCAGTCAAACCCATATAGTTGAGCGTCTATTCGTACCCATGCAGCAAGGGGCTCCATGGCTAAAGCAAACAGATATGGTGACAATGGACACCCCTGTCGGGTGCCACGCCGAATACTGAAAGAGGAGGATACCGCTCCTGCTACCCGAACCGACGCAGTCAAGTCAGTATACAAGAGGCGAATATAAGAAAGGAAACGGGGGCCAGGTTGAGTCGCGAAAGTAGGGAAAAGAGGTACACCCAACTGAGGGACACAAATGCCCCGTCACTTTAATAACCTCCATTGCCACATGCGCACGCCGTATATTATGTCTAGTCGCCACTTAACAGGGTGTATCAAATCTAAGATATGGGGCCGGAGCCTATTGGCCAGAGCTTTGGCCAGCACTTTGGCCTCAACATTAAGGAGCGAAATGGGGCAATAAGAGGAGTGCTGTTCCGGGGGTCACCCTGGTTTTTGAAACACTACCACCTCCGCATACCGCCAGTCAGGGGGAAGCCTACCCAGGTCTCTAGCCTCCTCCAAAGCCACCCGGTAGTGAGGAGCCAATTGGGTGTTATATTTCTTAAAGAATTCACTGGGGAAACCGTTAGGGCCGGGCCTTCCCCGTGTTTAACTCACCCAACGCAGTACCCAATTCCTCCGCCGTTAGGGGAAGGTCCAACTCGTCTCGCACATCATCTGACACCGCCTTGGGAGGCAGGTCAGCCAGGAACCTGTCAATCTGATTGGGCGAGAGGCACTCACGCGGGGCATAGAGCTCCGCATAGTATTGTGTGAAGCTTTCGGCTAGGGCCTCAGGGTCTGTCAACGGGTCACCTACGTCATCAAGGAGTCCCGGCAGTCGCTGCGTATGGAAATACCCCTGGCAAAGCCTATGGAGCATTTTACTAGATTTGTCACCCCACTGGCAAATTCTACTACGTGTAGCAAGCCATACCTGTCGAGCCTCGTCCATAAGTAAAGCAGCATATGATTGTTGCACCAACAATAACTGATTCACATCCCCAGTCTCACTCATACGACTACTACTGCGCTCCAGAGCCCCAATTTCGGCCTCAGCACGCACCAGTTCTTCCAGTTTACGCCTCCGTGCAGCCACACACCAAGCAATATCCACCCCCCTCAGGGTAGGTTTCAGGGCTTCCCACTGGGTAGTGGCCTCCCTCACAGAACCCACATTAGACACAAGATAAGTAGACAGTGCCTCACGTATATGCCGCCTATAGTCGTCCCGCTGAAGATGCCATACCGACATACGCCAGCGAAACGGCTGCCGGCCCCAACCCAGTTGTAGCTCCACCGATATCGGGGAGTGATCCAACAGACCGCAGGGGTGAATCATGGCTGAGCTTAAGCAGCCCACCCTGGCCCTGGGGATAAAGAGGTAGTCCAGCCTCGAGAAGGACCCATGTACTGCAGACACATACGTATACTCACGCACAGCTCCGTGGGTATGTCGCCAAGAATCAATCCAGTCTATACCAGCCACCAATCCCTGCAGCTTCGTGGGGCGGCTCAGTAGCTCCCCCCCCCTACACCGGAATCTGTCCCTAGCCACATCCATGACATCATTCCAATCCCCACCAATTGCCATTAACACATCCGGAATATCTGCCCAAATGGCGTACAATTTCTCAATAAGGGACCACTGCAAGGGCGGCGGCACATAAACACAACCCAGGACTATGGGGGTCCCCCCACAACACCCTGCACCACCACGAACCTGCCCTGTGTGTCCTGCCAAAGTTTTGTGTGAGTATACGGGACTCTGCGATGTATAAGGATAGCAACTCCCCTGGACCCTCGTGTAAACCCCGCATGGTAAACCTGCTGGTAGCCAAACCTCTGCAAGCACATTACTTTAGTGCCTAACATATGTGTCTCCTGTAGCAGGAGAATATCTGCCCCAAGACGCTTCGCCTGCCGCAACACCGCCCCACGCTTAATTTTATCTAGAAGACCCCGAACATTCCAGCTAAGAACTCGCATGGAGCCAGGGTGCCCCGGAGTCCATCAACGCAGGGCATCATCTGAAGGACGCATCAAGAAATACATGGACATGTGGACAAAAGGACAAAGCAAAGTTCGAACCGGCAGGCCTCCCCAAGCTGTGTAACCAGCCCGAACCCCCCCATGCACCCCTGTAACTATGAACTCCCAACCCCCACCCCCATACCTCAAAACTGCAGAAGTACCTGTCGCGGAAAGGTGGGTGCCCCGGCCCCATCGTGGGTCACGAGGTCCCCCCCGCCAATGGATCCCCACCCAACTAACCATGTTTCCAAAAACCACCCCCTCCCACCACCAACTCCACCATAGGGGGAAACAGGGGTCCCCTTATTTTTTAGTCATTTTTTTATTATTTATTTTTTAAAACACACGTAAATGTGTGTGTACATAATTGCATGCACACACGTGGAAGGTAAACTAATTAATTAAAACACACAACTAAATAGATTGCGACACACCGCCATCTACTGGGGAAAAAACAATTTCATTTCTGACTGCATCGATAATGTTGATACGGAATCAACAACAAGGCACTGCTTTTGGTAAGCACACTTAACTCCAAAAAAAACACAAGTACTGTTGATGAAAGAAGGTTAAGTGTATAAGAAAAGAGTCGCTTGTTCTGCCGGAATGTGTGAAGATAGGAGACCTCAATCATATTTTATACTGTTGAGGCATATCTGCAAACACGCTGCTGGAAGGAAATGTGAATTATAATGGCCGAAATCTCTGTACAAACGTAACCGAATCTTACCGCTAGTAATCTTCACCCACAACTTTGATAGCTCTGCCCAAGCCAAGATGTCGGTTTATCACAAGAACAATAACCACCATGTTAATTTCATACGAGGCCACCTGCACACTCAGGTGATGCGGCCTTACTATGACATGAAATGAAAAGGAACTTTCAAAAACTTTACTCTCGCTGTGGGTTTAACATCAACAACAGCATAACACGTGGGCATGGCCGCAATCTTGTTGAAGCCAGCTTACAGGCCAGAGATAAAATGCCGACAGCGAGCGTAAGGTTAAAGTGATGGACAAAGGGAATGTACTGCTGGCTCGCTGATAAAATATCACCATGGATGAAATATGTGCGAATTACCTCCATCGGATTGTTTAGAAGAAGACCCAAAGTAAAGGCAAACAAGCTCTTGGCATTGCTGTGGGGAGGCCGTGGGCAGCAACAGCAGGGGTAAATAATTAGGGGGGGGGAGAAATGCGAGACACGGCCTAGCGGCCGTGAAAAGTGTGAAGCAGTGGGCGGGGGAGCAGATCCCTTTGAAGTGAAGCTCTCGGAGGCAGGCGGCTCGGGGAGCAAATGCTAAAAAGTGCGTGCATGTGCACATGCACTCGACGTAATCCGCAATGGTTTCAGAGCTTGGATGAGCCTCTATACTCTCGTCCTATTATCGCGACGAGACCTAAAAAGGACAGTGAAGGTGCAGTGCGCATTTGCATTGATATGCACCAGGCCTACAAAGCAATCAAGAGAGAAAGACATCCTGGTCCCCACATCACGGACATGAATATGCAGCTCAACTGCGCCAAAGTCTTCTCCCGTCTTGACCTGAACAAAAGGATACCATCAACTCGAGCTGGAAGATAACTGTAGGTATATAACTACTTTTTAGACTCATGTTGGTTTATTCAGATACAAAATATTGAGTTTTGGAGTATCTTCGTCTGAGGAGATATTTCAGGATGTTAGCCGCTGAGTAATTCAACTTGTCACACATGCTTCCAATTACAGTGATGATATAGTGGTATTTGGGACAACACAAAAAGAGAATGACAAGTCCTATATTCAAGTGTGCCAATTACTTGCTGATGCAGGTCTCACTTTGAATGCGGAAAAGTGAGAGTTTCACAAAACCAAACTCAAATTGTTCTGGCACATATTCTAAGATGAGGGGATGACTCCTGACCTAGATAAAGTGCAAGAGCATTGTCATTTACGTGCACCCCCCACCAAAATGTAACCATTCTGTGATCCTTCTTAGGCATCGCTAGTTAATGCTCATGGTACATTCGTACCATTGCT
This sequence comes from Lissotriton helveticus, assembly GCF_964261635.1. Lineage (NCBI taxonomy): Eukaryota > Metazoa > Chordata > Amphibia > Caudata > Salamandridae > Lissotriton > Lissotriton helveticus. The sequence continues at coordinate 1,866,154,994 of NC_136057.1, forward strand.
ACAGCGAGTGCACCACTGAGAGACTTAACAAAGCAAAATGTTCCATTCCAGTGATCTCCTGAATGCAACCAAAGTTTCAAAGACTTAAAACATGTGATTGAGAATGCAACTGAAGTGGCCTACTTTGACCCCAAGTTACATATGGAGGCTACAGTAGATGCGAGCCTGTGTGGCTGGGGGCAATCATGCTGAACACAATGGCCACCTGAATGGCCAGAGACACATTGTACGTGCAAAGAACACATGTTGACAACGCATCGTCCCGGAAAATCTGTCACACGGGACTCATCACACTTCAAACACCTACCTCTAGGTTCGTCAGCTCCTGATATCACGAGTGAGGTGACCCCGCCTGCTAGTGCGGATCAAGCATATGAACCAATGTCATTGGTGCCAGATCTAGGTACCCCTCACCTACCCTCATACCACCCGACCTGGCCAGCCTGTACAAGAGTCTCAATGGCACATTGCGGAATTTGATTCTAATGCTGTCTCGCCTTTTTATTTAACAAAGGGGGAGATGTAGGGTCTTTAGATTATGTGTGCTAGGACCCTTGCAGTTTTGGATGGACTCTAAACAGGAATTATGTAATCTACTGTGAGTTGTTAAGGTGTGGTTCTAAAAGTTGTGACGCAATGTGTGCAGTGTGTGGTTATATGTTGGAGAATAAAGAAGCATATTGCAGAGCTCCACAAGCAGCATATTTCATTTGCATGCTCCTTGGCGAGAGAGGACGCCACAGTTAAGACTCTCTAGGTGCATACTAGTGATCGAAGAGCATTAAAATAAACAATGAGAACTGTGATGCTTAGCACAACGGGGCGGGATGAGTGGTGGTGTGGTCCAAGGCATGGCTGAAAAGAATATTCTGTACCTTTTTTCACCTCCAAGTAACTACATATAACATAGCGCACAGCTTAAATGTAAATTAAATGCAAGTTATGTTAATCAGTGGGAAAAGCACTTTTGTACATTATGAAACCTCTATTAGTTAATGCACTACACCAAAGAGCCACAGAATTGAATCCTGGTTGAACAGTGACCTGTGTATGTTTAGTGATACAAGGTCCAAGACTGAAACAGAAAGCCCTGTGAACATAAAAGTCCTTATTTCAAACAAGCATTACACACAGTATAAGACAGGCTGTTACTATTTTTTTTTTTTTATATATTTTTATTGCAAAATTAGAAACCACAGGATACAAACAATCAACCAGTGCACTCGTGATATCCCCCCATCCACTAAGAAGTCCAAACCATACACAGCCATTCAGCCCGCATCCCGGGGGCCGGGCGGCATATCTTTACATTTAATAGGAAAAGCACGGTGCACGTCCCACGGGGACCATGGTCGTAAAGTCGTTGTACGTATCTGCTTTTATCCCCCCCCCCCCCACAACAACATCTCCGTCAGCCATCCCAGAGGTAAACAATGACACTGCTCATATCGGGGCCTGCCCTAGGTGCTATCGGTCTTTCCCGCCTGGCTACTCCCTCCAGCCCCTTCATACTCCACCCCGTACTAACCATCCTAGTAGAGTCAAAGCACCCAGGCGGCTACCATCCAGTGGCTTCCGTCCCACCCCGAACCCTCATGAACCAGTCCCCCCCAGAGCCCCCCCCCCCCTGGCAACTGCTGGGCGTACGCCTCGTCCTGTCGAGTTAGATGGAACCATCACAGTGCGGAAGATAGCACTTCTGTGTTCGCCCCGTGGTGTCCACCGGTTTAGTTCTCCCCATCCTCGTCGTCCACAAAAGAATCACGCAAGGCCTGCACCACTAGCTCCCATGCACGCGCCGCTTCCAAAACTTTCTCATTCCCCATCTTAACAGCCTGCCGCATCCGGAGCACACTCTCACAGGCAGACCACCGCAGCAATTCATTCTTCCATCTACGCAGCGAGGGCCCCCCCCCTGGACTTCCAATGCCACGATATCTCCCTCTGCGCCAATATCAGACCCAGATCAAGGAACTTGCTCGTCACCTTGGTGCGTTTAGTGTGCGGGAACCAGAGCAGCAGGCACGCCGCCATGTCGAATTCCACCTCCCTATCTGTCACTGCGTTCAGGAGTCCCCCTACCTCCGCCCAATAGGTCCCCAATTGCGGGCACTTCCAAAACAAATGATCCATGTCCGCTCCCAGAGACGAACACCGTGGGCATCGAGCATCCGGCACCTGGAAGTACCGCTGTAATTTCTCTGGAGTTAAATAGGCCCTATGAAGCACATAGAAATGCACTTGCTGAAAACGCGCATTTCTCGTGCCCTTCCACGTGCGCCGCAGGATGTGTCCCCAAGCCGTATCCGGTATGTGCCGGCCCACACTCTCCTCCCATTTAGCCTTGAGCCCCAGGAGTGGCTCCAGTCCCTCATTCAACATCCTATTATGGAGGCATGTCACAGCTTTGACCGTGCCCGCTGCCATCACCACATATTGGCACGCCATAGTCGTCGTGGGTTCTACGAGCCCCCCCTTCCAGTGCTTCTGTACGGCAGCCACCACCGCCGCGTGCAGGAGGAACCCCCCGTCGGGCAGCCCGAACTGGTCCCGGAGCGCCTCGAACGGTGCCAAAGCCCCATCTATGTACAAGTCGCCTACCACCTGTAGTCCCGCCTCCTCCCAATCCAGCAACGGGGACCAATCTCCTCCGTGCGGCAAGGCCGTCAGCATGCCGATCGGGATCTCCGGCGCATAAGGCCGCGAAGCCCTCGCTCTCCGAAGGCTCCTCTGCCAACACAGCCGTAGCGTCCTTTCCTCCATAGTGAGGGCCCGCAGCTCAAGCCTCTGCTGCATGACAATATAGGACAGCACGTGGCGTTGTATCCCTCGGTCCCGGTCCTCCTCTGGACCCCGGAACACCCTGGCTACGTTCTGTGTAAGAACCTGCAGCTGCGCCGCTAGATAATACAGCTCGAAGTCAGGCACAGCCATGCCCCCTTCAACCTTAGGGCGGAGGAGCGTGTTCAGGGCCACTCTACGGCGGCCGTGCCCCCATAAGAAGCCAATAATCATCGATCTCAGGTCTCTGAAGACCCCTTGGGGAATCCAGACAGGCAGCGTTCGGAAATAATAGAGGAAGCGGGGGAGCGCCACCATCTTCAAAAGGGCAATCCTACCCAGAACCGTCAGCGGGAGGGTTGACCAAAAAGACAAGCTGCCCCTCAGTGCCCGAACACAGCGTCCAATGTTGCCCTCCAAGAGGTCCGCAGTCGCGTGGTAGATGCGAACACCCAGATAGGTAAAACAAGATGGCTCCCACACCACGCCCAAGTCGCCGCCAGGAACGGGCGAGTCCGCTCGCAGCGGGAACACACAAGTCTTCGCCCAATTGACTTTAAGGCCCGACAGCCGGCCGAACTCCGACAATAGCTCCATCGCACCTGTCAGTGCCCGCGAGGTATCAGCCAGGTATAGGAGCAAGTCATCCGCATACAGCGATATATAATGCCACTGCCCGCCTCTCGCTATCCCCGCGTACCTGACACCCGACCTCGCATGGACCGCCAAAGGTTCCATCGCCAGGGCAAACAACAGGGGGGACAAAGAGCATCCCTGCCGCGTGCCCCTGCCCACTGGGTACGCCGCAGACACCAGGCCGCCCAAACGCACCCTCGCTGCCGCCGAAGCATACAAGACCCTCGTCCACCTGCGGAACCCCTCGCCCATGCCAAACCTCTCCAAAACTCCGTCCAGGAACGGCCATTCCAAGCTATCAAAGGCTTTCTCGATGTCCACGGATAGGACCGCCGGGGCTCCCTCCTCGTCCAAGATGGCGTCCATTATCCCCACCAGGCGGCGAATATTCAGCGCCGTGCTCCTCGTGGGTATGAACCCGGCCTGGTCCCTATGTACCAGGCCCGTCATATATGGGGCCAGTCTGGTGGCCAGTATGCGGCTCAGAATTTTATAATCCACCGTCAGCATGGACAGCGGGCGGTAAGACCTCACATCCGCAGCATCCCGGCCAGGCTTTAGGAGCGGCACTATCAAGGCCTCCCGCATGGACCCAGGCAATACCCCAGCCTCGAAGGCTTCAGCGTACACCACCAACAGCCTGGGCGCCAAACTGTCCGCATACCGCTGATAAAATTCAATCGGTAATCCGTCCACCCCGGGCGTTTTGTTGCGAGCCATATGCTTAATGGCCGCCCGTATTTCGGAGAGCGTGATCGGGCCGCCTAGTTCCTTCGCGTCCTCCTCATCTAGGACCGGAAGCTGCCGTGCTCCCAAGTATTCCGCAATGTCCTGGGCCCCCACTCCCAGCTGGCCCTGATACAGTTCCTCATAGTACCCCCTAAAACATTCCAATACCGCTGCTTGGGTGTAGACCATCTCTCCCTGCGCAGTACGAATGCCGAGGATCGGGGAGCCCCTAAGTTCCGGATTAGCCAGTCTGGCCAAGAGGGTACCCACCTTGTCTCTTTCCGCATGCGCCCTGATGATATATTGCCTGTGATCATAGCTACGTAAACGTTCCGTCTCAGTGGCGACCACTTCTTTCGCCTCTAAGAGCTGGGCCTGTAAGTCCGGCCTAGCTGGCCTGCGGCGCTCCAAATCCCTCAGCCGTTCTTCCGCTTTCATGAGGTCAGTCAACACAGCCGTGCGAGCATTTGAAAACCTGCCCAAACACACTCCTCTCACCACCACTTTCATTGCATCCCATTCAGTGGACCTACTCGCGGCCGAGCCCTCATTCACTCCAAAATAGCTATCAATGCCTTGTCGAACCGCATCAGAGAACACAGGATCTTCAAGCGTTTCCGGCCGAAGCCGCCACGTTGGAATCACTGAGCGCTCTCTCTGCCACTGAATGTGCACCAATAGGGGGTTATGATCTGAGATCGTTCTAGCCAAGTACTCCGCATGGGAGATCAGCGGGGCCAGGGATCCACTGCAGAGCACCGAATCAATCCTGACATGCAGGTCATGAAGAGCAGAGTAAAAGGAATAATCCCTGGTTCCCCTGTGCCGTTCCCTCCAGACATCCAGCAACCCCCACCTATCCTGCCAGTCCTTCCTGTGCGCGGCCAACCTGCGCACCGGGGAGTCCACCAGGGGGGGATGGGACCTATCCAGAACCACATCCGTGATCGAGTTAAAGTCCCCCCCTAGCACTATTGGGGCCGCCAGGAAAGAGGCCAAAGACCCCGAGAGGCTATCAAAATATCGAGCTTGATCAGCGTTCGGCGCATACACACAGCAGAAAACCACATCCCGTCCATATAACCTCCCCTCCACCGCCACAAACCTGCCATCCGGATCCACAGCTTGATTCAGTAATTGAAAGGGTATCCCCGCCCTCACCCAGATCAGCACCCCCCTGGCATACGCTGAGTAAGTGGTGCCAAACACCTGGCCCCTCCATCGTTTCTGCAAGGCAGTACACTCTTTCTTAGTAAGATGAGTCTCCTGGAGCATGGCAATCTGAACCCCCCTGCGTACTAAATATGCATGGACCTTATGACGTTTCACCATAGTTCGCAGCCCCCGGACATTCCACGTCAGGCATTTCAGATTAGGTAACGTCCCCATTCCAACTTCGTACAGTCCAAAGCAAATAACGAATGGTCACAGCCCCCCCAATGCAGTTGCCCCCCCCCCAAACACCCCAAAACAGAAAAACTCCCCAAACCCCACTCCCCAGGACAGAGCTCACGAACCCAATGGCCGCCCCCATCCAAACCTTGAACCAACGTCCCACACTCCTACCCTGTGGTCTCCACCACAGTCGGCCTTAAGGGCCCAAGGGGGTTGAGTCGCCGCCGACCCCAGCAAGCGGAGCTCGCACCCCGCGCCTCCATCCCTCCCGAAGCACTCAGCCTCCCCTCCCGGCATCCCGTCCTCCAACAGCAGGATACCACCCTACCATGAAGTCTCGAACTAGCCCAGTCCATACTCAGCCGCAAAAGATACCATCCGAAGTCTGTGGGGTCACCGTCGGCCCCTTCAAGCTTTCCGCCTCTGAGAGTTCCTCGCCCGTCTTGCTGCCTTCCCCTCCCGAGTCCGTTTCAGCCCGTTCACTGTTCTGTTGCGACCCTGTAATGGCCGCCGTCGCTGCGAGTGCGTCCCTCTTCTCCGCCGCCATTTGAGCCTCCTGTTTCTCCCGCTGGCGCCTGTTGCGGGATCTGATTCGTTGCGATTGCCTCACCCGGGGCCGCTTGGGTTCATCTCGTCTGCTTTTATGTGATCTGTCTGTCCCCGCTCTATACGACTCCAGCCAAAGCCAAACCTCGTCCGGAGTCAGAAAAAAGTGCGTAGCCCCATCCATGATGATCCGCAACTTAGCCGGGTAGAGCAAGGAATACTGAACGCCTTCCTCCCTAAGTTCTTTCTTCACCGCCAAGAACGATGCCCGGTTTTTCTGGACCGCTTGGGTGTAGTCCGGGAAGATCGTAACCCTACTGTTCTCCACCTCATAAGGGCCCGACATCCTGGCCCGCTGAATGAGGAGATCTCTGTCCTTGTAGTGGAGGAGCCTCACCACCATCGGTCGTGGGGGGCGGCCAACCCCCGGCGGGCGAGCAGGAACCCGGTGGGCCCGTTCCAGCGTGAAAAAGGGAGTGAGCCCCTCCGGCGCCACCACAGTGCGGAACCAGGTCTCCATATAGGCCACCGCATCCTCCCCCTCAATCCTTTCCGGAAGGCCGACGACCCGCACGTTGTTCCGCCTATTACGGCCTTCGGCATCCTCCGCCCTCCGTTCCAGCGAGTCCAGCCGGGCCAACATGTCCGCAATCCTATGCTCCGCGGCCACCACCGATGGTTTCAGGTCCAGCAGCAGTTGGTCATGGTCTTTAACCCTGTCCGCTAGCTTCGCATGGTCCGCGCGGAGCAGCCCTAGGCCCGTGGCCACTTGGGCGATGTCCTGGTGCAACGCGACCTTAGTCGAGGCGATCGCATCAAGTATGGCATCCAATCGCTGGTTCAGCCGCTGGTCTCGGTCAAGCTCCGGGGAGGGACCCTCACCCAGCCGAGTCGATGTCGCCGAGCTCTCCTCCGTGCATCTCACGGCTACCGGCCCTCCAGTCGCCGCCATTCCAAGGTGCTGCGTCACAGGTCCTGGAGCCCGCTGTCGTCAGCGCCCGTAGGCTAGTGCCAGGTAGTCGGGCACCGGGCAGAGCAATGTCTCCACAGAAACTCACAGGAGCAACAACCAGCTAGGTACACTCCGCTCCGCCGCCCCCCTCGGGAGCCTGAGGGGGAAAGTATGAGTCTCCAGGCGGCAGCCAGCCAGGGTCCCCAAGCTCCTGGCGAGTCAGGGCAGCGTCACTCGACCCCAAGGTACAGCACCGCCGACCCCAGTGCCTCGATCAGCCGAACACAGGGTCTCCTGCCAGTATCCCTCGCCAGACGGCGACAACTCGGCTCAGAGCTGGAGTTCGGGGCCCGCCGAACTCTACGCCGCCATTTTCTTCGCACCCTCGGCAACACCTCAGCCGCCTCTTCGACTCGGTCTCCTCGGGGCCTTCAGTCCCCCAGCGGCTCACCAATAGTGTCCAGCTGTCCCCTCACACTTCAGAGGGCAGGAGCGTCGTCTCCGGGCCGCCTAGGGTTCCGAAAACAGGAGAATTAACGGGATTCTGCGCGGAGCTACGAGCTCACGCCGCCATCCCGATCGGCGTCCAAGCCACGCCCCAAGACAGGCTGTTACTAAATGCACAAAAAAGTTTAAGTTAAAAAAGTATCTCCAAAATATAGATTTTAGTAATACCCAGACTGTATCTAGTGCAGGTTTTTTATTTTTAGAACTGTCTTTTAAAAGCACACACTTCACAGCTTAGCTGATAGCTCCTTCACAATACATCTCAAAAATAACAAATGGGTGTTATCAGGAAGCATTTTAATAACTGCCTTTTAAAAGAACACACTTCACAGCTTAGCTTGTAGCTCCCTTACAATATTTCTATAAAAGAGTAAAGGTGTGTCATTGGGTAGCTTCATTGCATGGACGTTAGTTAGGCAGTCGCTTTTTAACCAAGAGGTAGCAAACTCATGGGATCCATACAATGCTATCAAACGTGAGAGAAACATAGGGATAACCGCGCACAGACCAATTAATAGCAACATCTTTAACAACGAACAAGGAGAATAACACATAAAAGGGGAAATGTACTGACTTCCTGAATTGCACCGAAAAGAGGCATAACATGCACAAAATAAAGACACTTAAAAACATTGCACATCCAGAAACTACGTTTTATATACACACTCGCAGCATATATGATCGTGCTACTTCCTCTCACAGTATCCCCTTCCAGCCCCTCGACCTAAAACTATTCCATATCATGCTTCGCCTCACCTCTTCACTTCTCAGACAGCTGCACACCTGAGAATGTCGCACGTTAAGACAGAAACAATCCACTGCAGAACGAGAAAGTCGATGCACCAATCCTTCAATCCAAGACGGAAGCCATACATTGTAGCTTGTCTTTCTTAAGCCCCGCCCCCAGTATATTAAATAAAGTGGCCATTAGAAGAAAGAATGTGCAGCTAATAGAAGTGAAATTATATGTAGTCCTATAAGAAATTCCGCGAAAAGTATTTCACGGAACGATCTATGTATTTAATTTTCTGAAAGAAAATTCTGCAAGCTATTTTTTACACGCGTAGAACTATAAATGCACTGAAACTAAAATTACATTGGTAAAAATTTCCAACAGTTTTGCATCTACTCATTTTCTCAAGCCTGCTAGAAAAGACTTCCGATAAAGTGTTCTCAGCGTGACACTCGTTCTCGGGCGTGCCCAGGGTCAAAAAGCTACAAACCTATGAATTGCTGCTTTAGTAGTGTGAGTGCTTCATAATCCAATCGGAGAAGGAGGGCGGAGCTTTCGCAACAGTCCTGGCTTGCAATAGGATGCTTGAAATCCTTTTGCCAAAACAGTCCCTCATTGGTCTAACGCGCGCGGTCTAGTGTCTAGGGGAGACTGGGTTCAAATCGTTGTCTGCAGCTGAGTTCAGAGGGCGTCGCGCTCCCGTTGGCGCCCAAGAGCCGCCGAGCCGGTGGAATCCTAAGATGTCCGGTGCTGGCCGGCGGCGGCGAAGGCGGAGCGGCGCTGGGCCAGCAGAGGTGAGAGTCCGTTTCTGTGTTGCATTCTTTCTGGCTGTACAATTTTTCCTGCCAATAGTTTCACTAAAGTAGTTTTGAAGACTGTTATACAAAGCTTACTTGGACGTGCACTTAACCATATGCACATAAAACCCCGGTAATGCGTAACGATGTTCAATAAACAATCGGTCCTGTACGATTGGCACTCTCATGACTTGGAATCCTTGACATATCTTTAGTGTAGTTATCTCCCTTATAAGCACAACTTGATTGAAGAGGAGCATGTTTTTAATTCCGCCATCAGCCGTCGGTGCATTCGAATACCAAGGCTCTTTCTTACTCTACCCTTCAATTTTTGTCCCTGCCCCACTTTTGAATGGTTCTCTAAATTTGCAGGCACTGAGTATCATTACTTTAATTCGAGAGGAAGCGTACTCTCGCTTTCTAAGTCAGTCCTGATCTTCTCCCAAAATCTGCGGAGCTGCGCCTGAGAAAGTTGTACACGAAGACAAGAGCAGTTTAACGTAGAGCACATACGATTAGTTTTAAGACCTAGACCGGCATCTCTCCCTGTTGTAAACGAAGTGAAGTGCATGTGGCCAAGTAATCCAGTAGTAGAAGTTATAAGAAGAAGTTTATTGAAACTTGTAATGTCGTTCTCTTGTAAATAATGGCACTGGGCTTGATCAGTAAGTAAAGAACTTTATTTGCAAGTACAAGTCACAGAGGAGCGCCGGCCGGCGCTTCCGATCACTCTGCGCCCTTCGCGCGCTCTGCCTACGCTGCGCGCGCAGCTTCTCACTTCGCCGTCGCACGTCACGCCTACGTGACGTGCAACAACTAGAATGCGTATGCTACATATCTCCCCCTTTTTATTAAACAAGAAAGAGTCACTCACAGTTCATTGTCCAATTCAAAATCTCGGTATCTGGAAGGTCTTACCACCTGCCTTCCACTCCTGGTGACCCTGACGGGGTTCTCCATTGACTCTTGACTCTGAGTCTCAAGGTTTACTGTCCCTTCGTTCTCAACTCTTCCTTCGTGCGTGCTTCTCTCCTGCCTGTCCCATTCCAATCCTTGACTTTCATTTTCTCCTTCTTCTCCACTTTCCGTTCCAGCTCTCTCCCCAACTTGCTGTTCCGCGGCTGCTTGATTATTCTCCACTTCGGGGCCTTCCTTGTCTTCCCAGTCGGCGCTCTGTTGTTCCCAGCCCAAAACTTTATTGCACCTGGCCATGCGGTCTTGGGACCACACATTCCCGTCGCTTAGTAAGGCAGCCCGATCGTACACTTCTACCACTTGCAACGGCTTGCTGTACTTGCTGTCTCCCTTCTTCTGCAGGGTGGCCAATCTTACTCTTACCCACTCTCCCTGCTCCAGACCTGTGCCTTTGACATTCCTTCGTCTGTTGTAGTGGTTGCTGTAAATTGTCTGTGCTTTCTCCAGGTTGGCGCGCACCACTGCGGGGGACCATTCACTGGTGATGAGCTTTTCCTTCCAAATTCTGTTGTCGTGGGTAAAGGGTTCACGTCCTCTCAGTATTTGGAAGGGACTGTATCCCGTTCCAGTAGGGGTTATTCTGTAGGCCCATACCATGTTCTCTAGCGCCTTCTCCCAGTTCTGTCCACTTGAGATGGCCGCTTGTATGGCTCCCATCACTACCCTGTTAAATCTCTCCACTAAACCGTTTCCGGCCGGATGGTAGATTGCGGTGTGTTTGACAGTGACGCCATTTCTGTGCATGAACTTAGTCCATTTTTCTGACGTGAACTGGGGTCCATTGTCACTCAAGATCGATTTTGGTATTCCTTCCCTCGTGAAAGTCTCAGACAGAAACTTAAGGATGTTCTCCGTGTCCATGGATTAATCTACTCTCACTTCTGGCCATTTTGAATAGCGGTCCATCAGCACACACACATATTTCTGTGTGCCTTGGTCGTCTAGGACCGGTCCCAAAATGTCTATGGATAGTTCTTCCCACGGATATGAAGGGGGGTCAAACTTTCCTATCGCTGGCCTCAATGGTTTTAATGTCTTGTCCGCCCGTTGACATTGGGGACACTCTCTGACATGCCTTTCAGCCCTTATGTCCATGCCTGGCCACCAGTAGTTTTGTTTGGCACATGCCTTGAGTTTCCCTATGCCCAGGTGTCCCTCATGTAGCAAGTCCATTAGTTTTGAGGTGAGGGTCCTTGGGGGAATCACCTTATCTCCTCTGTATATGAAGATCCCTTTGTCTCCTATCGACAGTTCTTCCCGCACTTCGAAGTACGGCTTGAGGTTTGCTCTTACGTTCCTTTTATCCGGCCATCCATGTGCGATGTACCCCTTCACTTCCTTTATGTCAGTGTCTTCTTCATAGGACTCTGTCCATTCTTGTAGACTGATCAGCTTCTCTTGGTCCTCTATTAGAGCTACCAAATCCCCACTGCCGGTAGGGTCATCCTCTCCTGGCTCCATGGCGGCTGCCCTGCTCAGATAGTCCGCTACTCGGTTCCGGCTCCCAGGAATGTACTCGACATCATACCTGAACTCGAGCAACTTTAGAGACATCTTGAATATCCGAGGGGTGGCACTGGCATGTCCACTCGACGTCAGCACCTTCACCAGCGGCTTGTGGTCTGTTCTGAGTAGGAAGCGTGTTCCCCACAGAAATTGCCGGAATCTCATCATGGCCCATACGACCGCCAGCATTTCTTTCTCGATCACGCTGTATTTGCTCTCTGTATCTGTCAGTGCTCTGGATGCGAAGCTGATGGTCTCCATCTCCCCTCTGCCTCTGTCTTGCATGAGTACAGCACCCAGGCCTTTGTCACTGGCATCTGTCGTCAGTATAGTGGTGCCTTGTGGGTCATACCCCTTGAGGGGAACAGCTCCGGTAACATCCCTTTTGATCAATTCGAACTCTGCTTGGGCTTCCGGTGTCCATTGGAACACTGTGCTGTCTCTGGTCAACAGCCTCAAATTGTGGGTCTTGGAAGCGAAGTGTACCACAAACTTGCTGTAGTACTCCGCCATCCCCAGGAACGACCTGACCTCTTCCTTGTTCCTGGGCGGCGGTGCTTCAGCGATGGCTTTGACGTTTTCCGATTTGGGGGTAACGCCCTGTCGTCCGATCTCGTGACCTAGGTACGTCACCGACTGCAGTCCCAACTTACACTTCGACCACTCCGCTGTGAGACCTTTGTTCTCAAGTGTTTTCAGCACCTTTCCCAGCTTCTGGTCATGATCTTGCTGGTCTCGCCCCATCACCAAGATGTCATCCTGGAAATACTGGACATCCTTGCAGTCTCTGAACAGTTGGTGCATCATTTTCTGGAAAACAGCGGCTGCTGAGGCCAGCCCGGAAGGCATCCGACAAAATTGGTAACACCCAAACGGGGTGATGAAGGATTTGAGCCGTTTACTGTCCGGGTGCAGTGCAATTTGGTGATAGGCCGAGGTCAAGTCGATAGTGGAGTACCACTGCACCCCCCTGGTCTTGGTCAACATTTCCTCGATTCTGGGGAGGGGACATTTTTCCACAACGATATTCTTATTCAGTTCTCTCAGGTCCACGCAGAGCCGGACCTTCCCATTTGGCTTCATTACGACCACCAGGGGCGCCAACCATTCAGCACATGTTATCGGCTCAATTATTCCTTTCTTTTCCAACTCTTGGAGTTCAGTTTGGACTGCTTCTCTCACCGCAATCGGCACATTCCTCACCTTGTGGGCTACCGGAATGGCTCCTTCCTTGAGTACAATCCTGTGTTGGAAGTTTTCCATCCGTCCCACTGTGCCACCAAATACCTTCGGGTAGTTCTCCTTCCATTTGTTCATGTTCGGCCATTCTTCTTGCTCAGTCAGTAAAATCTGCTCTTTCCCTCCTGGGTCCAGTTTAATTCCTAAGTCCCCTTGGTCTAGCCATCCCAGGACCGAGGGTCCCTTTTCTGCAATGTACAGTTTGCACCATGCTGACCGGCCCCTGAATTCGAACAGTAGGCGGCGGAACCCCAACATAGGAATGCGATCCCCATTGTAAGTGACCGGTCTGATGTCTAGCTTTTCCAACTCCGGTCCCAACCTGGGTCTGAATGTTTCTTCCCATACTGCCTGTTGGATGATGGTGAAGGGAGATCCTGTGTCCGCCACCACAGTGATGGTGATTCCTCCCATTGACATGTCCAGGATGGGTTTTGTGGATTTCCTCCCTTCTATGCTCATCACTTGGTCGTATATGCACAGGACCGTGATCACCTCTTCTTCTGCTACTTCTTCTAGATCTTCTTCACCTTGCTCAACACATTTCACTGTTTCCTTCGAATGTTTCTTCCTGCACACCTTTTCATAGTGGCCTAGGATACCGCAGTGTAGGCACTTGGCTCTGAACGCAGGACATCTTCTGTCACGGGCATCATGGGACCAACTGCCGCATCTGTAACACGATTTCTTGCTGTCACTCCCTGGTTGTTTCCCTTGCCACCTGCTAGTACCTTTGGCTGCTGAGTCTTTTCCTCTTTGGTCCTTACGGTGGTCTCCTTCTTGTATTCTGTTCACCATTGTCGGAGTGCCCACGTCTTTCTTGGTTGCTGCCGCACACCTCCTAGCAAGCTCGGCCCTCTTTACTATGACCATAACTTCTTTGAGCGTGGTGTCGCCGCTCGCCCACAGCTTGTCTTGGACCTGTGTACTCGTAGTGTGCATCACGATCTGGTCTTTTATAAATTCATCCTCCCACAGTGCGTATTTACACGGGGCCGCTAGTTTCCTCAAGGCTCCTACATACTCCTCTATGGTTTCTCCAGCCCATTGTTTCCTTTGCTGGAAGTTGAACCTATCCACAGACACACATATGGTGGGGCGGTACCTCTCATCCAGGTCTTCTACTGCATGGGCATAGATATCCGTGTCCTCTCTCTTCTTGGGCACCAGACTCTTGTAAATCCTGAGACCCTCCGGTCCCAGGTTCAGCAGCAAGATGCGTTTCTTCCTTTGGGGGGTGAACTTCTCTTCATTTTCGTCCTCCAGGACCCCTATGAAATTATCAATATATTCCTTCCAATCCTCCCACTTCATCAGGGGTTCACCAGGTTTTGGTAGGAATTGCACCGGTGCAATTGCATAGCCTGCCGGCGTGCTCATCTTCACCTCCTTGCTCTCTGTCGCTTTGACGGCCTTGCTGGTGGGGCTCCCTGGGGTGCTGTCTTTTACTTCTGTATCAGCGTCCTCCTGGGGACTCCTAGTGCCAGTCCCCCCTCCTTCTTCCTTGGCAGCCAGCGCTGTTCTTACCTTCCACGGTGTGCTTGGAAGGTATTTGCGGTGATCGGTGTTCTGTGGTTTGCAGCGCAGCCACTCTGGCCACTGCGCCGCCCCTCTGGTTGCTGTGGCACTGCCACGCTCCTCTGCCTGTGTTCCTTGGTGGGTTCTGCTTTGCCCCCTTGTGCTCTCCACTCACTGGCCCAGTAGCGCCGCTCTGTGCTGTGTCCCCCCGTGGCCTGGGGGTCGCCTGCTTGGCTGCAGACCACGTGGAGGTGGTGGTTCGATTTTTTTTTTTTTTCCTTTTTTTTTTTTTTTTTTTTTTTTTTCTGTAGGCTGCCAGTGGATGCCTCCCGTCCTCGTCGCCACTGTAATGTCGTTCTCTTGTAAATAATGGCACTGGGCTTGATCAGTAAGTAAAGAACTTTATTTGCAAGTACAAGTCACAGAGGAGCGCCGGCCGGCGCTTCCGATCACTCTGCGCCCTTCGCGCGCTCTGCCTACGCTGCGCGCGCAGCTTCTCACTTCGCCGTCGCGCCTACGTGACGTGCAACAACTAGAATGCGTATGCTACATAACTCAGTTCCAGATAACATGTTAAGTGAGCCCCACCAGGAGCAGCATCGCTTCTGCTCGGCCCACTCACTCCAACTGTTCACTCATCCAAGCATAAACACTCTTAACATTCTAAATGACGTTACACGCTGGCTGATGAGCAAGGAGCAGAGCTCTAGAGGAAAATACTTTGCAGAATACACAGGATACATCAGAGGCTTAATGGAGAGTAAATTGATATGCAGATAAAGAACAACTATGCCCTGGTTGGAGAGTAAACTGGAAGTGGAATAAAAGAGCTGTACTTACTGTAGGTGTGTTAATTACAAACGCAACAGTCAAACATTCTCATGAAGTCCCTCTCAGGTCTTTTGTCCTCTGAAGTCAATTTTTTGTTTCACTAGACTAGATCGATTGTGCTTGCTAGCCTAGTTCTGTACTTGCTGCCCCGCGCACTTTACGTACGTCATCATACCTTGTCATGATTGGGGTGCAGGCTGGAACAAAACCCTTTACTTCCTTTCATTTGCACTACTCTCTCTTCCTACCGTAATAAATAAAAAAGCTTTGCCTCATTGTGCGTGATACTGCACTAGCTCTCCTGTTTGCTCTCTCTGCAACTTAAGACTTCACAGATAATTGTATTGCTTACTGCATGCGACACAGCATGAAGAACGGTCTGTGATGATGAAAGGGAGCCAGAATGTATGACTGTCCCTTCTGTTGGCCTGTACAGAATACTGCAAACACAAAAGCAAACGTATCTGGCCAAAGACTAAGGCCGTAGACCAAATGTTCACTTTAAATTGGCAGAGAATTCATCCCATGTTGGGCTGATTTGAACATCACATAAAGGTGGACAAGTTATTTTACTTGTCATAAACAGTCTAGCCATTCTCATATGTTACAGATAGCACTTCTATGCCTTGCAGACGCATTGCTTGATGGCAGTCCCTGACAACATGCTGGTCCCCGGACACTGGTGGTAAGCCCTGGCAATATGCTGACCCTAGCACAAAGGGGCCAATCCCTGGCATTTGACGCCATAGTATAGTGATGCCGCTCACAAATGTAAATCACTTTTAAAATTAAGGCAGGTTAAGAGAAGAACAGGTGCAAGTGAACACATGTAACTGGTATTTTAGTGTACATGCATGGCTAGTCCTACAAAAAAACACAAATTCAAGAAAAAAATGTCTTTGCCATTGCCTAGGTTGGGGGCTGCGGGTTGCACAAAAGAAACCAATTTCATTGGCAAATTGTTTTTCTTTTCTGTTGCATAGTCTGTTTCTCTTCGCCTTTATTTCGAAACGCGGGACAGGGTCTAACATTTTGAAGTGACAGCCCTCAACAATAGCCCAGTTTTTCAATTCCTGTTGACGTGGTGTGTTTGCTCCGCAAATCGCAACCAGCATGTTTACTGTGGTACTTATTCGTGCACGGTTGTTTTCTATATCCCTGTCCTGGTCTAATCGGCAGATTTTGTCTCCATGCAAGGGTGACTATTTTGTGGATTATCACTAGTTTCTGTTGCAGTTACTTCTGGTATGAGTGAGATTCAAAGTAGATAACCTCTTGGTGCATAAGTGTGGCATGTGTCCATTAGTAATGTGCAACTACAGTTGAACAGATAGATGAGAAGCGGCACCACCCTGAACCTCTAGTCTGGGGAAGCAGCGCTAGCCTCAACCCACACTCCAGGCTGTGCACATCTGTCGTGAGGATTCTGGGGTGGGCATCAGATACTTGCCACCTACATTGTTGTCCCAGCATAGCACCAGCTTGCTCACCAGCAGAAGCACCCTTATGGGCATAGTACAAACATTTCTGATCATTTCAACACTTTCTATTCTTTACGATCTTGCTATTTATAGGGTATGCTCTTGTAATTGTAGTCCCTTTGTTCCTGCTTTCTCTTATGTGCCCTGCAGTAAAATGATAGGTTCCTCCTCTAACTAATGAGTCTCCAGTTGCGAGTTACCCTGAATTGAGTGTACCATTGAGTTCTTGTGGTGGTTCTCATCCACGGAATTGCATTTACTCTCTTGCAATATTTGTATTCTCCAAGACACTTCTACTAATACTTTCCATATAACTTTATACAGACGCTCACCAAAGTTGTGTCCTAGGATTTTCTCTCATAACAGGCTGGTTTGCAAAAAGGCTACTCTGGGCCCGTCACCACCACATACAAGTAGCGTACCATCATGCACATTGTACAACCTCCTTTACACTCCTCACTGCTTTACGCTGCTATGTTTCTCTACCGTGGGCCTACCGTTGCTCTTTATTCTAGCATTGCTTAAGACCCAATACAATGGACGTACTAAGTGCTATGGAGCTACCAAAAATTGAGGGGTGCGTATGTATCAGATAAAGTACTCACTCATGAAATCTGTTTTAAAATTCACTGCACGGTCCATCAATGCATGGATGGTACTATGATTAAGTCTGTGGCCACGTCCACATAGATGGGTTTTCACTACACTTAACACTGCGTTTTCTAATTGGAGAGAGGAACCTTAAGCTTCTCCGAGATCAGTGCTCAGAGAAATGTTTTTCTAGATATAGCATGTGGATATGGCCTTCTCTTCCCATGGAATTACTTTTCTTGGGTACAACTCCGTCATGTGTTTACAACCTGTTAGTTACAGTTTCTGCTAAAGGTTGGTGCTGTGGCTTGCAATAACCACTCATCTTTTTTTTACACCCATGTTTTGGTTAGAAAGAAACTTCTAATTATAGGTCCCTCGTATGCAAGTATATTGTCCAAGTTTATCTTTGGGTTCTAAATTGGAGCTACATGAGCTGGCAGAGGCAACACTTAAGGCATGTTGAGCTCAAATGGGTATGAGGGGCAAAAGAGGTCCACTGAAGGTCTCTTGGACCAAGGCTGTTGGGAGGACTACATATTTGATTGAAAAAGAGACTAGACGAATTCCTTGACTACAGCTAATTGGGGAGTCTAATCTGGCCCTTTGTCGGAAGCTAGCGTAGTGGCCTGAAACGTTTCTTAGATCCAGCATGCTCTTGTATCTTCACACTGCTCTAATCTAAATCTCTGACCCATCCGAGAGGTGAAAACA
Organism: Lissotriton helveticus; assembly: GCF_964261635.1. NCBI lineage: Eukaryota > Metazoa > Chordata > Amphibia > Caudata > Salamandridae > Lissotriton > Lissotriton helveticus. Next base: position 1,866,172,925 of record NC_136057.1, read on the forward strand.
GATAGTATTATTATTTTAGCGGGATTGCTGGGATGACATCACTCCAGCTACCCTGATTTGTATGGCTAGCTCTCAGGGATTTGAGATGTTGCAGGTAGCCGGTTGAAAGCTGTTCTCCAACGTGGCTGCAATATTGTTATTGAGCATTGATCTATTGCAGAATTTGATTAATCTGGTGAAAGTGTATATGTATGTTTATATTCTCCAGGCGATTTAGTGCATCATCTTCTCTTTTGCATGTGGAAATCTAAGCTAAAAAGTGTTTTCCATGGGCAAGCTTCTTTATTCTGAGTGTCATTGTGGGGCCTCGTGCAGGGGGAACTAACGAAAACCATAGTCCTGATCGGAAAGAAAGTTGTTGGCACAGCGTATCTGAAGATACCTAGTAAAGCCCAGACATCATGACCTTGCTCATCGGGGCATGGAAGGCTAACTGTTTCATGACCCTGGCAGCCAATCCCTAGTTGGCAAAAGCAGAGGTGGGCAGTCATATCACTGGGGAAATTGCAACGGTAAGGGGGGAAAGGAAAACCCTTATGGGGTAGGCCATCTAGAGCCATAGAAAGAGGAGGATGGGTGTCAAGACAAGCCAAAAAGTTACAGGAGTAGGAGATGGTGCAATATACAATGACCACAGGAGGAACGATGGGGCAAAAAAAGTATCAAAACGTCTTAGACGAAGGAGGAGCACCATAAAGGGGGTTATGGCATGATTGAGTTGGGCTTGATTGACAAAAATGGAAATTGTTGCACATGCCATTGAGTAAATGGTGGACCTGCGCCCACATCTCGGGCTGTGTTGAGGATATTGGAAGACATGAACTGACCCTGCATCACAGTACATCTGGTTCAGTTAAAGTCTTGGTGAGGTAAAATGCTGTGTGTTATAGAAATAAAGAAGATACAATAATGCTACAAAATTACAGGTGTAAAACTAATGTAGCATTGTAGTATTGAGTACTGTTCTACAAATAAAAGTAAACCATGAAAAAAGCGATAATATATAAATGTGTTCTTATTTAGCACTTGGCATAGTAAAAATCGCCCAATACCCTTTTAGCCTTCCCACACTCTTTTCTATGCTTTTCGGAGGGTTGCTGTAGGAATTTGTCCTGCACTTCCTAGATATGCTTCTCCAGGACCAACTTTTGTTCTTTGGTTGCTCTGTTATTCGCTGCGTCTTTGGCGATCACTTGTCCCCGTATATAGGATTTTAAAGCTTCCCATGCCTTGTTTGGTGGGCTGTCCCATGATTCCTTGCCAAAACTCGATCTTATCTTTTTTACATAACCTACCCCATCCCTCCTGAAGATACTGCCTATTAAACACCCACCTCCTTGCACCCTTCCACTTAAATCTTTCACCCGAGAATTGCATGGTCCGAAAATCCATTAGAGAGAGTCTGCAAGCTCTTAATGATCACGGTTTAGAGACTAAAATTAAATCAATGAATGCACAAGGCACTGCAAAACATTCTTGAGAGCATGTAAACTCCTTCTTATTCTTTTTTTTTTTTTTTTTTTTTTTTTTTTTTTTTTTTTTTTTTTTTGTTACTGGGAAATCGTCTATTTACGGTTCGATTAAAGAAAGCACTCTTTGACAGTTCTGAATATATTTTGCTACTCTGGGTTTCAGCTTTGTTTTAGGACTAACATAAGAGTCTATCTCAGTATCTTGCAGATAGTTAAAATCCCCTACCATGATGATCTCCCCTGGGACTTGTATCAAGGATTGAAATAGCTCCTGATATGGCTTGACATGGTCTACCACCGGGGCATAATAGATAACAAATGTGAACCGCCTTGAAAAGACCGAACAGGTAACTCAGCACCTGTAACCTTGTTTGCCACTAGCCCAATCGAAGGCTTCTGCATTCAATCTGTGGGCAAGAAAAACAGCACACCCCTGGTCAGCCGCCGAGGTGGAAGAGAAACCTCTATACCCTGCCCATTTCTTAAACCTGGAGAACTTTGAAAGCTTCCCAGCGGTATATGAGTCTCTTGTAACAGCACCACAGACTGATTGTGGTCCTACACCCAGGCTTCTATAGAACACATCTTTTTATTGTTTAGCCCATTGACATCGAACAATGCTAGCTTCAGAACATTCTTGGGGACCCCCGCCAGTCTCTGACACGAGACATACTAAGAGTGTCTCTAATTTCATCGAGACCACCAACTATTTGGAGCCTAACCAAGCGGGGTTTCGCCCGGGTCACTCAACAGAGGCAGTGATCCTGGCGGTTCAGGACAACCTTAGAGCCAATGCGGATGTTGATACACACCAAGCCCTGGTGCTGCTTGACCTCTCGGCTGCGTTCGACACGGTTGACTATGACATCTTGCTCAACCGTGTCGAACAGGCCGGCCTGAGAGGACCAGCGTTGAGCTGGATTGCATCCTTTATCGAGGGCCGGACTCAGGCAATTCAACTGGGCAGCTTTATAGGCACTAGGCATATGTCCACCTGTGGAGTTCCGCAGGGGTCGTCATTATCCCCCTTATTATTTAATCTTTATCTCCGCCCTCTTCTTTATTCCCTTAAGAAGTTTAAAGTCACGGTGTTCAACTACGCGGACGACTTACAGCTAATATTTCATCTGAGCATCCCTGATGCTGTGTCCGAATTTCAGAACACCATGAAACACATCCAATGCTGGATGAACGAAAATCATCTAAAACTCAACCCGGGCAAAACAGAACTACTTTTGCCCGGGAACAGTTTTGTAGAAACGAATCCACGCATGAGATTTCACCAAGTAGGTTTATTGTAGGATTAAAGCAACTTGTACATCCACAGGAGGCAAGAGATAACGTCCTCGATCACATCCAACTGCTCTCTCCTCTGTACTTACACATTCCACCTCACCTGCCATACATTCTACGTGACATGCCCTCATTCCATGAATGACCTAATATAAGAATACTACACACCTCCCTCCTGAAAAACAAAAAATGATAAAACTTACAAGAAACTATTTAAGAACATACAAAATCTCTAAGTTTTCCAGGGAAACATTTCATACGAGAACTGCTGCGTACACTAACAGGTTCTATATTACAATCTTGAGAACATTCGTTGGAAACAACTTCATCTATATTAGAAGAAACAACCTGCGAAGAAAAATCATTAGTACAAATCTGGGGAACAACTACATGAGATGACTGTAAATTGTCAAATACTTCATGCGAACCGGGAAAACTTGAATCAATCTCAGACAATGACTTAGTTTCACACGATTTTACATCCAAGGAATTATTCCTGTTCTCTAATACATTGGATCTGCAAATCGATATGCGTCTAAAATTCCAGATTTTGCCACCTTCTACTCTAACAGCTTTGCTGAAAACCTCAGTGACTTTAACTGGAGAAGACCACCTAGAAACTCCTTTCGGAATTATGCCACCAAACTTCACCCTTACAAGGTCTCCTACAGATATTTTGGACGAAGTATTTTTATGAGGAGAATACTGCAACATCTTTTCTTGGTATTTACTAACACGATCTCTAACATCTTTCATGTCTAACTCTGAATACACAGGATCTCTCGCCTTTAACCACCAAGGAAAAACTCTAGTGCCTGGCTTTCTACACCGTAAAATCTCAAAAGGAGACAATCCAGTAACAGAGTTAGGGGACATACGGTAAGTAAATAAAGTAGCTTGTAAAGCTTTTTTCCATTTTAAACCGCTTCACAAGGTTAACTGGCAAGACTCTTTAATTACTCTGTTAAAGCGTTCCACCTGGCCGTTTGATTGTGGAGAATAATTCGAGACCCTTTTATGTTGGATACCACAAGTTCTCAAAAAAGAAACAAAAACTTCACTCACAAACTGTGGACCATTGTCAGAAACGACTTCTTCTGGCAAACCCTCTCTACAAAAAACTTCCTTCAAAAATTCTACAATGATTTCGGAACTAACCTTCTCGACAATTTTTCATTCGGGCCATTTTGAAAAATAATCTACAATAACTACAGCAAACATATCCTTCCCCGACTGATAATTAAAAGGACCAATAATGTCGATTCCTAACTTCCTCCAAGGCCCAAGGGCAAATTCTACAGGAGATATGCCAGCTGAAATTGGTGTCACTTAAAGAACATGGAGAGCAGTTTCTAACCCATCTGTCAATCATGGCGTCCATACTGGGCCACCAGTAAAATTCTCTGATCCTTCTTTTTGTGGTAGACATCCCCATATGGCCCTCATGGGCCAAACTACAAATGGAGTCTCTAATTCCCAATGGAGGAACTATTTTATCTTCTCGATATATCATACCATCAATTTCCATCAACTCATCCTTAACCTTAAAAAAAGAAGCTAAATCACCACTCATTCTCTTTTCCTCAGGCCAACCATTTTTTAAGAAAGCTTTAACTTTCTCAAGTGCGACATCCTGAATCATGGCTGTAGCCCAATTACTCTCGGTTATAAGATTTTCTTGATCTTTCCCAGCAATTAAATTAACATCACACAAGGTAAAAGCTACGTCACACTCGTCAAAGATCCCCACTAGGAAATTCATTAATAGGAAAACGTGACATGCAATCCGCATGCACATTAGAACGCCCAGGAACATAAACTACCTCACAGCGATATTCCTGTAATTTAGCAGCAAGACGGGCAAGGCGAGCGGTGAGAGTTCTTCCACCACCAGCTGACAACATATTTACAAGAGGTTTGTGATCTGTCCTCAATATAAACTTTGTTCCCCAAAGAAATTGACGAAAATTTTGGGTCGCCCATGTACAAGCAAGAAGCTCCTTCTCTATTGTGGAATAATTAAATTCAGCATCCCGCAATGTTCTGGATGCATAAGATACTACACATTCACCTAAATGGTCTTTTTGCATCAACATGGCACCTAGGCCCACATTACTCGCATCTACACAAACTATACACTCTTTATGGACAGAAAAAGGTTTAAGGAAGGGAGCATTGATAATATTACCCTTTAAAGTGTCAAAAGAAGACTGTTGTTCTTTAACCCATACAAATTTAGATTGCTTTTTTAACAAAGATCGTAAAGGATGCACAATAGTAGAATAATCTTTAACAAATTTGCCATAAAACTCAGTGAGCCCTAAGAAAGACATCAATTGCTCTTTAGATGATGGAACTGGAGCATCAGTAATGCTTTTGACATGATTGAGTTTCGGTTTGATGCCATCTTTAGAAATTTCATGTCCAAGATACTCTACTTTCGGTTGTCTAAACTTGCACTTGTTGAATTTTAAAGTAAGTCCTTTTCTCTGAACATTAGACAACACACAATATAGATTGTGATCATGTTCCTTAAGATCTTTCCCAAAAATTAGTATGTCGTCTTGAAACGCGATAGCTCCTTTACAGTTAGAGAGAACTTCTTTCATTAAACGCTGAAAGACAGAGGCAGCACTGGCAAGTCCAAAAGGCATTCTTAAGTATTGAAACATGCCCTCTGGAGTTACAAAAGCTGTTAATTTCTTTGACTCTTCATGCAGCTCGACCTGGTGGTAAGCACTGGCTAAATCAATTGTGGAAAACACAGTGGCTCCCGTGAGAGAAGAAATCAATTCATGAATATTTGGTAGGGGGTGTTTGTCAATCCAAATTTCTTTATTTAAGCTGCGGAGGTCCACACATAGGCGGAGCTCACCAGAACTCTTAAGGGATAAAACTACAGGAGAAACCCAAGGAGAAGACTCAATCGGTTCTATGATATGTTTGGACACCAGATCCCCTAGAATCTCCTTAAGTTTCTCACGATATGCCAACGGAACATTTCTGACCCTGTGTCTAACTGATACAGCATTATCATTAAGGATAATTCTGTGTTTGAAATTTGTAAATTTCCCTAAAGTATCTTTAAAAACTTCAGGAAAATTTTTTTTTGTGTTCTCTACAAAAAGAGCATTTTCTCCTAAATCGCTTATACTCAATATACTTGGATCACCTAAATACACTGGAGGATCAGCATTGGGATCGAGTTTGATCCCCAATAATCCTTGATGTGGCCATCCTAGAATAGCAACACCTTTGGTAGCTACGTACACTTTCCCTTTGGTGTATCTATCTTCTACTTGTATGTCAGCCCAAAAAAAACCTTCAATATTTATTTTCTGACCAGAATATCCACCAGGAGAAATATCAGGATATAATAATTTTCTTTCACCCCATAAACTTTTAAAGAGGTTTAACCCAATGATGGAATACCATGAGCATGAATCCATCATTAAAAGAATGGGTTGGTTGTCAATTAAAATTGTGTAGGAAGGAAATTCTTTTTGTTCCGATTCATCTACGGATAGAATACAGTTTAAACTCTGTAAAACTTCTTCTTCCTCTTGCGAAATGTAGTTAACCCTTTGGGAAGAACGACATACATTAGCAAAATGACCTTTTCTCTTACATTTGACACACACTCTGTCCCAAGCTGGACACCCTCGGTAATTTCCTAAATGGTTAGAACTACCGCATCTATAACAAAATACATTTCTCCTGTAAGAAAACTTATTATCAACAACATTCTTATTGTCTGAAAATTTCTTTTCGTTGTCTTTCTTGGGAGGAAATTTATTAAAACTAAATGAAGCGGTTTGACTCTTTACTAATGCGACTTCAGTTTCAGGAACTTGTGATTTCGGTGTTTGGCCTCTAATCTCAGAGACAAATAATTCTGATTGTTCAATCCCCTTCGCAATGTTAATAACAGCACTTAAAGAGGATTCCGTGCCCATCCAAAGTCTCTGCTGAATTTTCTTACTCTTTGTACGCATCATTATCTGATCTCGCAGAACTTGTTCATAAGAAATAGTTTCAAATGCACACGAGCAAGCTAATGAGCGTAAAGCAGAAACATAGTCTTCAATGGATTCGTCTTGTTTCTGGGTGCGGGAATAAAATTTAAAACGTTCCATTACCGTGTTTATTTTCTTGCCAAAACGGATTTTCATTTGTCTAGAGGCTTTTTCAAATACATCGATGTCTCCAGCACCTTCAATGGGCGGAAGATTATCAAATTCTTTAATTCCTGCTCCACCAAGACAGTGTCTAAGTAGAGCCAATTTGCGTTTTGCTGAGCACCCATCCTTCTCCAAAACATCAACGTAGGCTAAGAACATTGGGTACCAAAGATCCCACTCAATTTTTGGTTCACCGGCAATTTGAAGAAAATGAGGTGGGGCAGCAATATTTGACATTGTCTCGGACAGTTTTTCTTTATTTTTTTTTTTTTATTTTTTTTTTTTAGATAATAAATAAATAAATCTTACTACTTTGCAAATAGTTAGTAATAGTGGTGATATTACCTTGAGGATCGTTGGTAATTGTGGTAGACTGCTGGTAAACAGAATGAAAAGAAATAAAAAAATCGGAATGGATATTAACTTTGGAAAAGGAAAATGCTTCGAGAAGATTTCTCTTTTATAAATTACGATGAAAACAAAATGGCGGCACGTTGCTGACGTCAGGCGTCAGGGAGGTGAAAGGGTATTACCCAGAATGCAATCTGCACAATCCTTCCAGACGCGGAACCAAAGACTACGCTATGGAGTCTCTTCAGCGTTGCCAGGGTACAGCTGAGGCGCGGGAGTAGCGGGCGCAGCACAACAATTTAAACGATGCGATGTCCAACGGTGAAGGAAAGGAAACGCCAGTAAAGTGAGTTTTCTTCCTAAATTTCTGCATAGAAAACTCACGGTTGCGGGTTTTGCCGGTAGTGACTTTCACTGGTTGTGGTTCCACCGGAGTGTCTTACGCGATGAGGTTTCTGTAACGCTGCAGGCTGCAAAACGCTGTTTCTCCAAAAATGAAGGAAAATCTTTCTCCAACGCAGGATATATTGTTTTAAAAAATAAGGTTGTTGTCCTTATAAATTAAAGTTTCTCTTTCTCTTGTCTTTTAAATGAAAATTTGTGAACAATAAAATGAAAACGTGAATGTTGCTTTTTCTCCTCTGGTTAGTTGTACTTGGTCTCCCAATCGTCGCCAGTATTTATGTAGAAGCGAATCCACGCATGAGATTTCACCAAGTAGGTTTATTGTAGGATTAAAGCAACTTGTACATCCACAGGAGGCAAGAGATAACGTCCTCGATCACATCCAACTGCTCTCTCCTCTGTACTTACACATTCCACCTCACCTGCCATGCATTCTACGTGACATGCCCTCACTCCATGAATGACCTAATATAAGAATACTACAAGTTTATCCAGCTGGAATGTTAACTTCTGGCCAGCAGACCTGGGCATCCCCCCTGTAAGGTCCACTGTTGTAAAGAGCTTAGGCATCATGCTCCACTCGGACCTGTCCTTAAAAACCCAGGTGGGCGCTGTGGTCTCAGCAAGTTTTTTTCAAATGAGGAAAATAAAAAAAATTGCTCACCTCCTCACCCAGTCTGCCTTAATCCAGGTTACTATTGCTTTGGTCATGTCCCGCCTGGACTATTCCAACAGCGTCTATTTGGGACTTCCAGTGGGCCTGTCGAAGAGACTTCAACTTGTCCAGAATCAGGCGGCGAGACTCATTCTACAACAGCCAAAATGGTCTTCTATTAAACCAGGACTAGAAAAGCTACACTGGCTTCCGATCTCCCAGCGCATAGCCTTTAAAGCAGGTTGTATCACCTTCAAGGCCACACAAGATAAAGGCCCTGCCTTTATTCGTTGTCTGATTTCTAAATATATACCCACCAGAAGCCTACGCTCTGCGCAAAAATCCCTACTGGAGTTGTCTCGCTTTAAAAGGAAGCGACAGGGAGGCTGCTGCTTTCGCCATCTAGCAGCCTCATTTTGGAACTCCATCCCCTTACCGATTAGGCAGAGTAAGGATCTACTCACCTTTCGTAAGGGATTAAAAACTTGGCTGTTCTCTCAAGCCTACCATTAGCCATTGTTAGCTCAGTGTTATGTTGGACGGATTCTTCACTTTTCCTATAGCGCCATGAAGCCCACGGGCGTACGAGCGCTCTACAAATTGATTTTAACATAACATAACATACTCCGTGCTTAAAGTGCCAGTGTGATAGTGCTAACGTACCTTAAAATTATTCAGATCGCTGAAGTGTAATCCGTGCTTACTAGCAGCCTGTGATTCATTTCCTCACCCAAATACTAGGTTATTTCCCCTCCTACCTCAGCGCGCTCTAGTGCCCATGCTAAAGTGCAAATGCGCATATCCAAAAATTGCTACGAGGCCCCCTTGCTCCACCCTCGCCCCCTCTTTCAGCCTACTGACCATAAGACTTCCCATCCTGCTCTGACCATGGACAATGGAAGTATTAAGCCAAATAACTTCTTTATCATTACAACATTTTAGCAGTTACTCCCATGCCTTATATTGTAGGGCTATCCGATTTGGAGATGCTCCTGCTGTAACCGACAGCTTTGTGGAGAAACATCCAAAAGAATCAGACCCTAATATAAACTTCAGAGATGTAGCCTTCACCTCCTATCTCAGAAGCGCTCTAGTGCCCATGCTAAAATGCAAATGCGCATACCCAAAAAAAGTGCTACAAGGCCTCCGCTGCTTGGAAATTCAAACCCTTTGAAAGGAAAGCCCCACCCCTTAGTTAATTTAAACTGTTTGGGTCCTTAAACAGCGGCTGTACCTACACATCCTAGGTGGTCTTCTACGTTTGGTGTATTTCTCTGTACACATTTCAGAATCTCCTTTTATACTGCTCCCCTAAACCCCCCTCCCCAACACTTACCTCAACCCTTCTTTAGCCCTCTCCTTCACCCATACCGCTGTGAGTCCCGTCCTCCCTCCCATGGGGACATTGGCACCATGTCAAAGGGCCTGAATCTTCCTGCTCCACCCAATTCAACCTGCTGTCTTTACAGGAGAGCTCTAAAGAGGGCAGGCTGACAATGGAGTTTTTACAATTAAAAGAGGTGTACATGAAGGAACCATTTCTGGATGTAATCCAGCCACCTATGGCTAGGAAATTGTATGTGCAATTTAGATGGGGGACTTTACCGTTGGCAGTGTACACTAGTTCATGGGCTCCTGAGAACTCGAGCGTGTGTCCCAGTTGTAAACTAACGGCTGGAACTGAATTGCATGTGCTGTTTTTCTGCCCGGCCTATATGTTACCCCGCAAACGCTGGGTAATCCAATTATCTAAAAACTTGGGGTTCACCCGTTGTGCAGAGGCTTTTAGAGTTTAAAATATGACACTGATCCTCCAATTGTATTTGCGGTATCTCGGTTTTTAAATGCCATGTGGCACACCAGGAGAGGACTTTTAAAGCATCTATGGGGGAGGATCAATTGGAGGAACCCCTCGTTAATTTTTAAATTGTAGTTCAATGATTGTCTTGCTCTTCTTTAGAAAACTGAACTTGGTAGTATGTTTTCAACCGTGGATACAGTATGAAAATGTAATCATTGTATAATCTGTGTAAATATTTGGGAATTGTCTTTTATGCACTTTTATGGCCGGAAAGGCCAAAATAAAGTTTTACAACAATATCGTAATAGCAAGGGGCAAGCAATAAGGCGGTTGCAATAATGCCAGGAAAGGATTACTGTGGATGCATGGAGGCACGTTAGGTCAATCGAGCATCTTATTGCTGTAGTCTAGTCTGCTGCGCATGGGTGACCTTTTCCTGGACTTAGTGTCTTGAAATCCACTTGAAATCTTCTGCTTTGAAATTGGAGATGCTTCTGCTGTGACATACCATTTTTTGGAGGTACAAAGGAGAGGGAACTTTCAAAACAATCAGACCGCCAATATAAACTTCAGAGATGTAGCCTCTGAGTCACATTTGGTGTCTTGAAATGAACTATAATAAAGGGAGCTTGTGACCCCCAAAATGTGTGAACTGTCGAGTCAGGCTGTGCAATGATGAGAAGCTCATTAGGACTTTTGCCTGTGACCTGGACTGGGGGCCAAGGCCATCTAGTATTCCTGGGGATTTCGCCCAGGGAATCAGAGGAGAGGGGAGAGGAGTTGGCCTAACGGCTAGGGCGCTCGACCTCGGACCTGGGGATCTGGGTTTGAGTCTCGGTAACGACGCCAAAAACCTCCTGTGATTCTGGGCAAATCACTTAATCTCCCCGTGCCTAAAACTGAAAGTGTCCTCATGTAACGTAACTGGAAAAATATGTAAAGCGCTCTACCTGATTCGGTTCGGGTCTAGTTTGCGCTATATAAAACTCTGCAAAAAAAAAAAGACTATATGCCCTTGGAGCCATGGATGGCCATTGTCTGTCTGCTTGATAAGGCCAGTGTGCCATGTGAGGGAGAGTAGAGTGTTGGAGGGGCTAAGCTCCAGTGGGGGAGGGGTGTCCCGGCGAGAGGATCCATCTTGCGACGTGACCGTTGCTGCACTGATCAGGTCATGTACAGGGAAAAGTATGCAAACTCCCTATGTCATAGGAGAGCCTCTGTGAGGTGAACTGTGATCATTGCTGCACTGAACCGATTGTAGCCTATGTGCAGTGTCAAGTCTGCTTCTCCCGTATGCCAGGTGGGGCCACCATTAAGATTGGTACTGTCGATCAGGCCAGAGCTGATGCGCAGAGGAAGAATGGCAACCGTGTATTCTGGGAGGCTAGCAGGACAAAGTAAGACGCGTGGTCTGGTCAAGATCGACGAAGGAGGATGGTAGCCATCGTGGTGACCCGTGCGGGCCCAAGCTGTGACTGAGGATGATCAAGAGTATCGTCGTACCCCTTGTTTCTTCTCCGCAAACCCCCTCCCAGCCCCAATTACCCGTGGGGAGTAACTTACCAAGCATTAGAGGACCATTGAACTCCCTGGCCGCTGCAGGACTGCATGTGAGGAACTAGAGTAAACCCAACAGCAGTTCTCCCAGGTTGCTTGTGAAACACTTACCAGAGGCAACTGCTGCAGTTTCAGCGCCTGTGAAAGGGGCATGCTCAGAGACTCCGGTTGCTCCAACCCTGCTGCTGCAGGGAAGATTGATTTTCGGGCCCTGGGGGAACTCGTTTGCCAGATGTCACTTCAGCGCTGGAGCACTTCTGACTTTAAATATGGAGTCTGAGTGGGTCTGCTGAAAATCTGACTCCTAGTGGGGCTTAATCTGAATGTCTCCTAAAGTGAATGGATAATCGCCACTACCGCTAGCTAGAGTGAAATGGGACTCAGTGACAGGCCTATTAAACACAGGAGCTCTGTCCACCCGGCATTGGGCATGTTGTTTGTGAATGTCATCTTTTACTTTGTGGTCATATATAAATACTCCTTTTTCCATAAAAACAAGTATTTGATTGGCCAATTATTTATTGCTGCTGCTACTCGTATTTTGGGTTGTGAGCCTGTATGCATTCCCCTGCGTCTACCTACGCCCCCAAGAAACCTTGGACTGCTCTACTAGGGCTACCACCAAGAGTCAAGTGCTGGCGGGGTACTTGGCCCAGTTGCTCAGGATCCTTAGTAGGTCGACCTGGAACATCAGGAGTAAAGGCCTTCACTCCCATGGTTGGGCCCAGTAACTCCTGCTTGCCCCATAGCCCTCTGAACAGAGTTCTGACAGAGAACATATGTAATTGTATTTGTACGCTGAAATGCAGATAAACAGGTTTTTGCAAATAGTAACCATTCAAAAAGGGAAATTTAAGGAATCCTTGTAATAGTGAATATGAAAGGCCAGCATAAGCTCTAATGGAGAAGTATGGAGGGATGAAATAAGAAGCGATCAAGTGTAGGAAGCTGTACGTTGTGCTATAATTGAAGCCATGTGTGTCCTTAGTGTTTAGGAAGGGTTGGCTTAAGCTTGTCCATCTGTGAAAAGTAGCAACTCTCCTAAGACCACCAATGCTGCTCGGCGCATAACACCTTTGATTCACCTTACGATTATCTATCAAAATAACGAGGCAGGCGCTGGACCTGGAAGGCAAGAAACAGGTTTATTACTCTAGAGGAGAACACATCAACTCAGACACCGGGATGTCTTCGGGAGGTGCTCTACCTGCATCTCCGTGGCTTGGTCTTTTATACACATTGCATCAGTGTATTAGATTGGTTAAACATCCTTGGAATCCCCGCCCCAGGCAGGTTCCCACACAAACCCAGCAGCAATCGTCCCCCACCCAGATCTAACAGATGACCGTTATCACGCAGCTGGACATTCCGACCGGATCTAAAAACACGTGGGATCGGTCAGATCTAAGGGTTCGTGCCATTGATTAAATCAGGTCCCTTTGTCAGCGAAACAAGTCCTGCCGTGTGTTGGTAATAAACCATGTCCGCAAGGGTCGGTTAGTACCTGGGACCGGATTGAGTAGCCAGGTGCGGTGAGGGAGTTTATCAAAAGGGCTTGCCCGTGCATGGAGGATGAAAGGACGAACGGGTTTGGGGCGGGAAGTGACTCGGGGGCTTTGTCATGTTGACTAGATTTTACAGCCCCAGTACATTTGTTCAGGCTTAGTCAGAGCGCTGGGTGATGATAGCGAGGTCAGGGTGACACATAGGTGACCAAAAGAATACGAAATGGCCTTGATGTTTAAAATGGCTGCAGCTTACGCGCACGCAGAGGCTCTCGCTAAGCAAGATGGCGCAGGCAATGTTCATGTTTGTCGTTTTACTTTCCACACATCCCAGTGTATTAAGATAAACCATATCGCTAGATGTCTGTTGATGTATGCAAGGTGTTCTCTGTTAACTTTTTTTTTTTTTTTTTTAAATCGTCCACTTTAACTTACATTGTGGTTACTTTCTTTTTTGTCCACAGGTTATGCAAACTCCTGAAGTTGGGGATTCCACTGCTGCAGGCACAACCACCGCCCGTCGCGAAGTCCACTTTGCAAACACTGGCTTTCCCCATCGAGGCTTCACCTCTGCTCGTAGAAACACTCCCTTCCATAAGGGTCCCTCAAAAAGGAGAATCCCACAACACAGCCAGCTGGAGGTGAGACTCTTGTAAAATGTATACATACTTAGAGGAGAAATTCATCCTGTTCTGAAAACCTTATTAGTTCAGCAGTTCTAAAATGACAAATCTCAGCCTATCGTATTCAAGTCCTCCTTTAAAGTGATCTGTGAGGGTTTGTTTTCATTCTTCTGAAGCCTCTTGGGATCCGAGATGTTGGATCTTTAGGGTTGCCTTTAGAATTACTAACATCGTTTGAATGCCAAATCAATTGGGAGGCAGAGTATTCTCAAAGGGCCTGGCATACCGTTGGGATGAGTATATTCTTTGCTTGGTTTATAGACCTGTTCCTCTGCCTTGAGTGCCAGAGTGTATGTGTATTGTCTAGCTTGATGTTTAGCCCAATTTCACGCTAATCTAGCTGCAACTCATAGCCTGAGACTTGTCCTTGACTGGGGTCCTGTGTCCTGGATGGTACACCAGACATGCACTCTTAAAAGGCAGAGGACTACTGTCCCTGTCCTGACAGTGAGGGCAGCTTACCTTGTTTTGAGATTGTGTGACTTTATCTATGTTGCTGAGAATGTCCCCTGAGGCTTCTCTAGTGCAATATTTTGTCAGTCTGAGTACTGAAGCCAGTGGGATCTTTCTTCGCGAGCCCCATGTGAAGGATGATGACCGATTCTCCCAGCCTTTGGAAGACTGTTGCCTGCATTCTTGCGGCTGGAGAGTGCAGATTCAGACACTGAAATGAGCAGTATAGAGGCAGGGCTCTTATTAAGCATTCCATAACGAGTTTTGTAAGGAAGGGGCTGCTTAGTAGGTCTTCCTGAGCACTGCCATTTGTGTAATGATGTATGAGGTATTGCTCTACTCAAAGGCTGTGTATAAAGAGCAGCCTGAGAAGATCACTTGAACAAATGACTGCCACAAACTGGTTTGTAAGGTGAGAAAGTGGGTCCATATTCACTTTCTAGAAATGTATATAGATAGGACCCAAAGCACCCCACTTGATTCAGTTTCAAAGCCCTTAATGACCAAGGTAGGGAGTGATCCGCAGAGTATTCAAAGGACTGCCTGACCCTGCAGGAGAGTCCTGGAAGAGATACCCAGTGTCCCTGGATGAAGGGGCACTCAGAAGAAGGTGGCTGCAGAAGGTGTTGCTCCTGATGTTGGCTCTCAGACAGCGGGTTCCCCATTATCTCATAATGTTCCTGGTGGGAACCTCAAAGTCCAAATAAACTCAAGGCCCAGATCTGTGCTGCATTTGCCCTGATTATCGTGTCCGTTTGGTTGGGGCCCATACCTGCTTCAGCCCAAGTGGGCTGCATCAATCTTACAGGCTCTGTAGCTGGGCACACAACTGGGCAGAATGGCCAGGGCCAGTACTGCCAATTAGTACTGAACTGAACCCAGGTGGCCACATGAGAAGAGATTGGTTATCCTCTGCCTCCTCGGCGGCTTCAGAGGGTTGATTCCAACTACTGCAAGCGTCTCACTGCTGGGGGGTCAAGTAAGCTCCGTATCCGTGCTAGTCGCGAAAGGCTCAGCAAGTAACGTCCTGCCCTGTACACCAACAGAAGTGGTATGTGATTTGTAGAAACTGATTGTGATTTTTTTACTTGACTTCAGAACCTGAATTCAAGACTGATCCATGCTGCTTTCTTATTGGTTGGGTGTTAAATTCTGAGATAGTTCCCCCACTTCATCTCTGAGAGGCCTATGACTGCTTGCTCTTGCTACCTCCTGAGTCCAGTGTGGAAATGGTTGTGACACAGGACACCAGTTGCAAATGACTTAGCACCAGGGTGGGGGGGTCCAGTATCCACTCTATGCCCTTTGGCACCCATAAGATATGACAGACTGCTGGCATTTTGATTAGTTAAGCTGGCATTGTCATGGTTCAGGAAATATGTTGTTTTTTGTCCCTTATTCTTCACTGATTCCTCCAGACCATACTCGCCCTTGGATTGAGATTTCAAGGTATAAAGTACTGCAGTGTGATTGGTATAGAAGTGTAACGCAGGCCCCAGCAGCACAGGAGGAGGAGGTCCAACTCTTCAGGGGCCCGTCATTTCACGTCAAGGCACTGGGAGGGTATACAAACTCTTTTCGTGGTAACGTCAGACAGTATCCCAACTAAGAAAAGTTGGCATTTCTCTATTGCAGACCATATACATTTCCTGGGGCTTTTATCCCTTGTATGATTATTTATCCCAAAAGAGTACCTTGCAAAGCAACTGACCTCTCCATTTTGGAAAAAAAAGAGACCGGAATTCTTTGCGTTTTTTGACCAAAGAATTTGCACTGTATGTCTTCAGCACTGAGCAGCAAGAGGCTGTGCAGAAGTAACCGAATCATGGACCGTACAGAGACCATCTGTAATTTATACCATTGCCGCTCTAGTGTTTGTGGAATTCCAGACAGAATTTGCTGAACAAGAATCAAATAAAATTGGGGACAATAGAAACAAAGGAATGCAGTTGTAGAAACGTAATCACCTGTACAATTTGAAGGCAAACCGTATTTTATTTTCTGAGAAAATTTAACATATACGTGGGAGTAAAGTTGATGTGATAGAATGTGGTGGGAGTGCATGTTTGCATTCCCTCTCACACCAGCCTGTTATAAGCGGTTATCTGCATCAGTATTCCATCAAAAGTTAATCACAAATAAACGGTGCTTCCCACTATTGCAGTAAAGAGACAGCACTTTGGAAAATGATAGTGTGTATGTTTTGCCAGGTCCCTTTTCAAACTGGTCCTACTGTTTTAAAATATCAATAGGCCAATCAGTGGTAAAACATTATGTACAGATGTACCAGGGGTGAGAAAGTTGGCTAAAAGTGATTTGGATCACAAATCAAAAGGTGGCGATTATGAAAAAGATATCTTGGAGTTGGATTGGGAATGCATTCTGCCCATGGCTTGCTATTGCCTTTGTGGTTTCTTACTTGCATTTTCTAGCTTTTGATTTGCGGGCTTGGTTTATTTAGTCTGTGCAGCTTGAGTTCATACCTCCCCATGCTAAAGACGTTTTTACAGTTCTCTTCCACTAATTCTTTTTGTGTAATAAACAGACCTTTAAATCCTTTTCTTATCTCGTCACATTTGCTGGGCTTTCAAAGACCGAGTTCAAATGTCAAGCTGTGTTTTTCGTGAGAGCCTACTTTTTAGGGCTCGGGCCTAAGCCACCACGAAGTGGTGGCGGAGCTTCCGAGCTCTTATGTGTTAAAAAAAAAAAAGAATGCAGAAAGGGGTCCGGCTGGCACATTCCTTAGTTTTTTATGGCATCTGCCTAGTGATTCGTCTTCGCTGTGCTGTGTATTTAGTAGCGTTGACGTGATAGGCTAGAAGTAATTTACGCGTGCCCGATGTGGCATATTTTCGGCGGTTTCGCGCACGGCAGACTTATTAGTCTTAATTAGCAGCTGTCAGAGTGCCCGTGTAATGCAATCCAGATGGTGCGAGCGCGTTCACCATTGCATAGCATGTATCATGCGCGCGTTTAACATTTACCTTTCGCGCACGGCAGTCCATTCATTTTAATTAGGAGCTGTCAGAGTGCCGCGTTCACGGCGGAGATAATGGAAAGAATTTTCCTGTAGCTTCAAGGGCAGTCACAGTTGTTGTTTTTTTTTTTTTTTTTTTTTTTTTTTTTTTTTTTTTTTTTTTTTTTTTAAGATACCTCGCATACAAGCACCCTTGCCTCGCCAATCCGCGTGTCTTTTAAAATAAAACAATATGGTAGAGTTTAACAGAGATTTTCGCAATAAACAAAAACAGCTATGTAGATTGCGGCGTGTTTTATTTGCCATCACCTTGAGTTGATTTTTATGTACGTTTTTCACACACACACAGTAGTGAGGATGACAATGCATATCTACAGGCTAGCGATGACAGTGCATCTAGGCTAGCAATGACAGTGCATAATTACAGGCCAGTGATGACACTTCATATCTTCAGGCTAGTGAAGCCAATGCATATCTACAGGCTAGCGATGACAGTGCATATCTACAGGCTAGCGATGACAATGCATATCTACAGGCTAGCGATGACAATGCATATCTACAGGCTAGCGATGACAATGCATATCTACAGGCTAGCGATGACAATGCATATCTACAGGCTAGCGATGACAATGCATATCTACAGGCTAGCGATGACAATGCATATCTACAGGCTAACGATGACAGTGCATATCTACAGGCTAGTGAAGCCAATGCATATCTACAGGCTAGCGATGACAGAGCATATCTACAGGCTAGCAATGACAGTGCATATCTACAGGCTAGCGGTGACAGAGCATATCTACAGGCTAGCGATGACAGTGCATATCTACAGGCTAGCGATGACAGTGCATATCTACAGGCTAGCGATGACAGTGCGTATCTACAGGCTAGCGTTGACCGTGCATATCTACAGGCTAGCGTTGACCGTGCATATCTACAGGCTAGCGTTGACCGTGCATATCTACAGGCTAGCGTTGACCGTGCATATCTACAGGCTAGCGTTGACCGTGCATATCTACAGGCTAGCGATGACAGTGCATATCTACAGGCTAGCGATGACAGCATATCTACAGGCTAGCGATGACAGCATATCTACAGGCTAGTGATGACAGCATATCTACAGGCTAGTGATGACAGCATATCTACAGGCTAGTTATGACAGCATATCTACAGGCTAGTGATGACAGTGCATATCTACAGGCTAGCGATGACAGTGCATATCTACATGCTAGCGATGACAGTGCATATCTACAGGCTAGCGATGACAGTGCATATCTACAGGCTAGCGATGACAGTGCATATCTACAGGCTAGCGATGACAGTGCATATCTACAGGCTAGCGATGCCAATGCATATCTACAGGCTAGCGATGCCAGAGCATATCTACAGGCTAGCGATGCCAGAGCATATCTACAGGCTAGCGATGACAGTGCATATCTACAGGCTAGCGATGACAGTGCATATCTACAGGCTAGCGATGACAGTGCATATCTACAGGCTAGCGATGACAGTGCATATCTACAGGCTAGCGATGACAGTGCATATCTACAGGCTAGTGAAGCCAATGCATATCTACAGGCTAGCGATGACAGTGCATATCTACAGGCTAGTGAAGCCAATGCATATGTACAGGCTAGCGATGACAGTGCATATCTACAGGCTAGTGAAGCCAATGCATATCTACAGGCTTGTGAAGCCAATGCATATCTACAGGCTAGTGATGACAGTGCATATCTACAGGCTAGCGATGACAGTGCATATCTACAGGCTAGTGAAGCCAATGCATATCTACAGGCTAGCGATGACAGTGCATATCTACAGGCTAGTGAAGCCAATGCATATCTACAGGCTAGCGATGACAGTGCATATCTACAGGCTAGCGATGACAGTGCATATCTACAGGCTAGTGAAGCCAATGCATATCTACAGGCTTGTGAAGCCAATGCATATCTACAGGCTAGTGATGACAGTGCATATCTACAGGCTAGCGATGACAGTGCATGTCTACAGGCTAGCGATGACAGTGCATATCTACAGGCTAGCGATGACAGTGCATATCTACAGGCTAGCGTTGACCGTGCATATCTACAGGCTAGCGATGACAGTGCATATCTACAGGCTAGCGAAGCCAATGCATATCTACAGGCTAGCGATGACAGTGCATATCTACAGGCTAGCGATGACAGTGCATATCTACAGGCTAGCGATGACAGAGCATATCTACAGGCTAGCGATGACAGCATATCTACAGGCTAGCGATGACAGCATATCTACAGGCTAGTGATGACAGCATATCTACAGGCTAGTGATGACAGCATATCTACAGGCTAGTTATGACAGCATATCTACAGGCTAGTGATGACGGCGCATATCTACAGGCTAGCGATGACGGTGCATATCTACAGGCTAGCGATGACGGTGCATATCTACAGGCTAGTGAAGCCAATGCATATCTAAAGGCTAGCGATGACAGTGCATATCTACAGGCTAGCGATGACAATGCATATCTACAGGCTAGCGATGACAGTGCATATCTACAGGCTAGCGATGACAGTGCATATCTACAGGCTAGCGATGACAGTGCATATCTACAGGCTAGCGATGACAGTGCATATCTACAGGCTAGCGATGACAGTGCATATCTACAGGCTAGCAATGACAGTGCATATGTACAGGCTAGCAATGACAGTGCATATGTACAGGCTAGCGATGACAGTGCATATCTACAGGCTAGTGAAGCCAATGCATATCTACAGGCTAGCGATGACAGTGCATATCTACAGGCTAGTGAAGCCAATGCATATCTACAGGCTAGCGATGACAGTGCATATCTACAGGCTAGTGAAGCCAATGCATATCTACAGGCTAGCGAAGCCAATGCATATCTACAGGCTAGCGAAGCCAATGCATATCTACAGGCTAGCGATGACAGTGCATATCTACAGGCTAGCGATGACAGTGCATATCTACAGGCTAGCGATGACAGTGCATATCTACAGGCTAGCGATGACAGTGCATATCTACAGGCTAGCGATGACAGTGCATATCTACAGGCTAGCGATGACAGTGCATATCTACAGGCTAGCGATGACAGTGCATATCTACAGGCTAGCGATGACAGCATATCTACAGGCTAGCGATGACAGCATATCTACAGGCTAGTGATGACAGCATATCTACAGGCTAGTGATGACAGCATATCTACAGGCTAGTGATGACGGCGCATATCTACAGGCTAGCGATGACGGCGCATATCTACAGGCTAGCGATGACGGTGCATATCTACAGGCTAGTGAAGCCAATGCATATCTAAAGGCTAGCGATGACAGTGCATACCTAAAGGCTAGCGATGACAGTGCATATCTACAGGCTAGCGATGACAGTGCATATCTACAGGCTAGCGATGACCGTGCATATCTACAGGCTAGCGATGACAATGCATATCTACAGGCTAGCGATGACAATGCATATCTACAGGCTAGCGATGACAATGCATATCTACAGGCTAGCGATGACAATGCATATCTACAGGCTAGCGATGACAATGCATATCTACAGGCTAGCGATGACAGTGCATATCTACAGGCTAGCGATGACAGTGCATATCTACAGGCTAGCGATGACAGAGCATATCTACAGGCTAGCGATGACAGCATATCTACAGGCTAGCGATGACAGCATATCTACAGGCTAGTGATGACAGCATATCTACAGGCTAGTGATGACAGCATATCTACAGGCTAGTGATGACAGCATATCTACAGGCTAGTTATGACAGCATATCTACAGGCTAGCGATGACGGCATATCTACAGGCTAGTGAAGCCAATGCATATCTTCAGGCTAGCGATGACAGTGCATATCTACAGGCTAGCGATGACCGTGCATATCTACAGGCTAGCGATGACAGTGCATATCTACAGGCTAGCGATGACAGTGCATATCTACAGGCTAGTGAAGCCAATGCATATCTACAGGCTTGTGAAGCCAATGCATATCTACAGGCTAGTGATGACAGTGCATATCTACAGGCTAGCGATGACAGTGCATATCTACAGGCTAGCGATGACAGTGCATATCTACAGGCTAGCGATGACAGTGCATATCTACAGGCTAGCGATGACAGTGCATATCTACAGGCTAGCGATGACTGCATATTTACAGGCTAGCGATGACTGCATATCTACAGGCTAGCGATGACTGCATATCTACAGGCTAGCGATGACAGTGCATATCTACAGGCTAGCGATGACCGTGCATATCTACAGGCTAGCGATGACCGTGCATATCTACAGGCTAGCGATGACAATGCATATCTACAGGCTAGCGATGACAGTGCATATCTACAGGCTAGCGATGACAGTGCATATCTACAGGCTAGCGATGACAGTGCATATCTACAGGCTAGCGATGACAGTGCATATCTACAGGCTAGTGAAGCCAATGCATATCTACAGGCTAGCGATGACAGTGCATATCTACAGGCTAGTGAAGCCAATGCATATGTACAGGCTAGCGATGACAGTGCATATCTACAGGCTAGTGAAGCCAATGCATATCTACAGGCTAGCGATGACAGTGCATATCTACAGGCTAGCGATGACAGTGCATATCTACAGGCTAGTGAAGCCAATGCATATCTACAGGCTTGTGAAGCCAATGCATATCTACAGGCTAGTGATGACAGTGCATATCTACAGGCTAGCGATGACAGTGCATGTCTACAGGCTAGCGATGACAGTGCATATCTACAGGCTAGCAATGACAGAGCATATGTACAGGCTAGTGAAGCCAATGCATATCTACAGGCTAGCGATGACAGTGCATATCTACAGGCTTGTGAAGCCAATGCATATCTACAGGCTAGCGATGACAGTGCATATCTACAGGCTAGTGAAGCCAATGCATATCTACAGGCTAGCGATGACAGTGCATATCTACAGGCTAGCGATGACAGTGCATATCTACAGGCTTGTGAAGCCAATGCATATCTACAGGCTAGTGATGACAGTGCATATCTACAGGATAGCGATGACAGCGCATATCTACAGGATAGCGATGACAGTGCATCTAGGCTAGCAATGACAGTGCATAATTACAGGCCAGTGATGACACTTCATATCTTCAGGCTAGTGAAGCCAATGCATATCTACAGGCTAGCGATGACAGTGCATATCTACAGGCTAGCGATGACAGTGCATATCTACAGGCTAGCGATGACAATGCATATCTACAGGCTAGCGATGACAATGCATATCTACAGGCTAGCGATGACAATGCATATCTACAGGCTAGCGATGACAATGCATATCTACAGGCTAGCGATGACAATGCATATCTACAGGCTAGCGATGACAATGCATATCTACAGGCTAACGATGACAGTGCATATCTACAGGCTAGTGAAGCCAATGCATATCTACAGGCTAGTGATGACAGTGCATATCTACAGGCTAGCGATGACAGAGCATATCTACAGGCTAGCAATGACAGTGCATATCTACAGGCTAGCGGTGACAGAGCATATCTACAGGCTAGCGATGACAGTGCATATCTACAGGCTAGCGATGACAGTGCATATCTACAGGCTAGCGATGACAGTGCATATCTACAGGCTAGCGATGACAGTGCATATCTACAGGCTAGCGATGACAGTGCATATCTACAGGCTAGTGAAGCCAATGCATATCTACAGGCTAGCGATGACAGTGCATATCTACAGGCTAGCGATGACAGCATATCTACAGGCTAGTGATGACAGCATATCTACAGGCTAGTGATGACAGCATATCTACAGGCTAGTTATGACAGCATATCTACAGGCTAGTGATGACGGCGCATATCTACAGGCTAGCGATGACGGCGCATATCTACAGGCTAGCGATGACGGTGCATATCTACAGGCTAGTGAAGCCAATGCATATCTAAAGGCTAGCGATGACAGTGCATATCTACAGGCTAGTGAAGCCAATGCATATCTACAGGCTAGTGAAGCCAATGCATATCTACAGGCTAGCGATGACAGTGCATATCTACAGGCTAGCGATGACAGTGCATATCTACAGGCTAGCGATGACAGTGCATATCTACAGGCTAGCGATGACAGTGCATATCTACAGGCTAGCGATGACTGCATATCTACAGGCTAGCGATGACTGCATATCTACATGCTAGCGATGACAGTGCATATCTACAGGCTAGCGATGACAGTGCATATCTACAGGCTAGCGATGACAGTGCATATCTACAGGCTAGCGATGACAGTGCATATCTACAGGCTAGCGATGACAGTGCATATCTACAGGCTAGCGATGACAGTGCATATCTACAGGCTAGCGATGACCGTGCATATCTACAGGCTAGCGATGACCGCATATCTACAGGCTAGCGATGACCGCATATCTACAGGCTAGCGATGACAATGCATATCTACAGGCTAGCGATGACAATGCATATCTACAGGCTAGCGATGACAGTGCATATCTACAGGCTAGCGATGCCAATGCATATCTACAGGCTAGCAATGACAGAGCATATCTACAGGCTAGCGATGACAGTGCATATCTACAGGCTAGCGATGACAGTGCATATCTACAGGCTAGCGATGACAGTGCATATCTACAGGCTAGCGATGACAGTGCATATCTACAGGCTAGCGATGACAGTGCATATCTACAGGCTAGTGAAGCCAATGCATATCTACAGGCTAGCGATGACAGTGCATATCTACAGGCTAGTGAAGCCAATGCATATGTACAGGCTAGTGAAGCCAATGCATATCTACAGGCTAGCGATGACAGTGCATATCTACAGGCTAGCGATGACAGTGCATATCTACAGGCTAGTGAAGCCAATGCATATCTACAGGCTAGTGATGACAGTGCATATCTACAGGCTAGCGATGACAGTGCATGTCTACAGGCTAGCGATGACAGTGCATATCTACAGGCTAGCAATGACAGAGCATATGTACAGGCTAGTGAAGCCAATGCATATCTACAGGCTAGCGATGACAGTGCATATCTACAGGCTTGTGAAGCCAATGCATATCTACAGGCTAGCGATGACAGTGCATATCTACAGGCTAGTGAAGCCAATGCATATCTACAGGCTAGCGATGACAGTGCATATCTACAGGCTAGCGATGACAGTGCATATCTACAGGCTTGTGAAGCCAATGCATATCTACAGGCTAGTGATGACAGTGCATATCTACAGGATAGCGATGACAGCGCATATCTACAGGATAGCGATGACAGTGCATCTAGGCTAGCAATGACAGTGCATAATTACAGGCCAGTGATGACACTTCATATCTTCAGGCTAGTGAAGCCAATGCATATCTACAGGCTAGCGATGACAGTGCATATCTACAGGCTAGCGATGACAGTGCATATCTACAGGCTAGCGATGACAATGCATATCTACAGGCTAGCGATGACAATGCATATCTACAGGCTAGCGATGACAATGCATATCTACAGGCTAGCGATGACAATGCATATCTACAGGCTAGCGATGACAATGCATATCTACAGGCTAGCGATGACAATGCATATCTACAGGCTAGCGATGACAATGCATATCTACAGGCTAGCGATGACAATGCATATCTACAGGCTAACGATGACAGTGCATATCTACAGGCTAGTGAAGCCAATGCATATCTACAGGCTAGTGATGACAGTGCATATCTACAGGCTAGCGATGACAGAGCATATCTACAGGCTAGCAATGACAGTGCATATCTACAGGCTAGCGGTGACAGAGCATATCTACAGGCTAGCGATGACAGTGCATATCTACAGGCTAGCGATGACAGTGCATATCTACAGGCTAGCGATGACAGTGCATATCTACAGGCTAGCGATGACAGTGCATATCTACAGGCTAGCGATGACAGTGCATATCTACAGGCTAGCGTTGACCGTGCATAT
This sequence comes from Lissotriton helveticus, assembly GCF_964261635.1. Lineage (NCBI taxonomy): Eukaryota > Metazoa > Chordata > Amphibia > Caudata > Salamandridae > Lissotriton > Lissotriton helveticus. The sequence continues at coordinate 1,866,198,194 of NC_136057.1, forward strand.
CTACAGGCTAGCGAAGCCAATGCATATCTACAGGCTAGCGATGACAGTGCATATCTACAGGCTAGCGATGACAGTGCATATCTACAGGCTAGCGATGACAGTGCATATCTACAGGCTAGCGATGACAGTGCATATCTACAGGCTAGCGATGACAGTGCATATCTACAGGCTAGCGATGACAGCATATCTACAGGCTAGCGATGACAGCATATCTACAGGCTAGTGATGACAGCATATCTACAGGCTAGTGATGACAGCATATCTACAGGCTAGTTATGACAGCATATCTACAGGCTAGTGATGACGGCGCATATCTACAGGCTAGCGATGACGGTGCATATCTACAGGCTAGCGATGACGGTGCATATCTACAGGCTAGTGAAGCCAATGCATATCTAAAGGCTAGCGATGACAGTGCATATCTACAGGCTAGTGAAGCCAATGCATATCTACAGGCTAGTGAAGCCAATGCATATCTACAGGCTAGCGATGACAGTGCATATCTACAGGCTAGCGATGACAGTGCATATCTACAGGCTAGCGATGACTGCATATCTACAGGCTAGCGATGACTGCATATCTACATGCTAGCGATGACAGTGCATATCTACAGGCTAGCGATGACAGTGCATATCTACAGGCTAGCGATGACAGTGCATATCTACAGGCTAGCGATGACAGTGCATATCTACAGGCTAGCGATGACCGTGCATATCTACAGGCTAGCGATGACCGCATATCTACAGGCTAGCGATGACAATGCATATCTACAGGCTAGCGATGACAATGCATATCTACAGGCTAGCGATGACAATGCATATCTACAGGCTAGCGATGACAATGCATATCTACAGGCTAGCGATGACAATGCATATCTACAGGCTAGCGATGACAGTGCATATCTACAGGCTAGCGATGCCAATGCATATCTACAGGCTAGCGATGCCAATGCATATCTACAGGCTAGCAATGACAGAGCATATCTACAGGCTAGCAATGACAGTGCATATCTACAGGCTAGCGATGACAGTGCATATCTACAGGCTAGCGATGACAGTGCATATCTACAGGCTAGCGATGACAGTGCATATCTACAGGCTAGCGATGACAGTGCATATCTACAGGCTAGCGATGACAGTGCATATCTACAGGCTAGCGATGACAGTGCATATCTACAGGCTAGTGAAGCCAATGCATATCTACAGGCTAGCGATGACAGTGCATATCTACAGGCTAGTGAAGCCAATGCATATGTACAGGCTAGTGAAGCCAATGCATATCTACAGGCTAGCGATGACAGTGCATATCTACAGGCTAGCGATGACAGTGCATATCTACAGGCTAGTGAAGCCAATGCATATCTACAGGCTAGTGATGACAGTGCATATCTACAGGCTAGCGATGACAGTGCATGTCTACAGGCTAGCGATGACAGTGCATGTCTACAGGCTAGCGATGACAGTGCATGTCTACAGGCTAGCGATGACAGTGCATATCTACAGGCTAGCGATGACAGTGCATATCTACAGGCTAGCGTTGACCGTGCATATCTACAGGCTAGCGATGACAGTGCATATCTACAGGCTAGCGAAGCCAATGCATATCTACAGGCTAGCGAAGCCAATGCATATCTACAGGCTAGCGATGACAGTGCATATCTACAGGCTAGCGATGACAGTGCATATCTACAGGCTAGCGATGACAGAGCATATCTACAGGCTAGCGATGACAGCATATCTACAGGCTAGTGATGACAGCATATCTACAGGCTAGTGATGACAGCATATCTACAGGCTAGTGATGACAGCATATCTACAGGCTAGTGATGACAGCATATCTACAGGCTAGTGATGACAGCATATCTACAGGCTAGTGATGATGGCGCATATCTACAGGCTAGCGATGACGGCGCATATCTACAGGCTAGCGATGACGGTGCATATCTACAGGCTAGTGAAGCCAATGCATATCTAAAGGCTAGCGATGACAGTGCATACCTAAAGGCTAGCGATGACAGTGCATACCTACAGGCTAGCGATGACAGTGCATATCTACAGGCTAGCGATGACAGTGCATATCTACAGGCTAGCGATGACCGTGCATATCTACAGGCTAGCGATGACAATGCATATCTACAGGCTAGCGATGACAATGCATATCTACAGGCTAGCGATGACAGTGCATATCTACAGGCTAGCGATGACAGTGCATATCTACAGGCTAGCGATGACAGTGCATATCTACAGGCTAGCAATGACAGTGCATATGTACAGGCTAGCGATGACAGTGCATATCTACAGGCTAGTGAAGCCAATGCATATCTACAGGCTAGCGATGACAGTGCATATCTACAGGCTAGCGATGACAGTGCATATCTATGGGCTTGTGAAGCCAATGCATATCTACAGGCTAGCGATGACAGCGCATATGTACAGGCTAGCGATGACAGTGCATATCTACAGGCTAGTGAAGCCAATGCATATCTACAGGCTAGCGATGACAGTGCATATCTACAGGCTAGCGATGACAGTGCATATCTACAGGCTAGTGAAGCCAATGCATATCTACAGGCTAGTGAAGCCAATGCATATCTACAGGCTAGTGAAGCCAATGCATATCTACAGGCTAGCAATGACAGTGCATGTCTACAGGCTAGCGATGACAGTGCATATCTACAGGCTAGCGATGACTGTGCATATCTACAGGCTAGTGATGACTGTGCATATCTACAGGCTAGTGATGACTGTGCATATCTACAGGCTAGCGATGACTGTGCATATCTACAGGCTAGCGATGACAGTGCATATCTACAGGCTAGCGATGACAGTGCATATCTACAGGCTAGCGATGACAGTGCATATCTACAGGCTAGCGAAGCCAATGCATATCTACAGGCTAGCGAAGCCAATGCATATCTACAGGCTAGCGAAGCCAATGCATATCTACAGGCTAGCGAAGCCAATGCATATCTACAGGCTAGCGAAGCCAATGCATATCTACAGGCTAGCGAAGCCAGTGCATATCTACAGGCTAGCGATGACCGTGCATATCTACAGGCTAGCGATGACCGTGCATATCTACAGGCTAGCGATGACAGAGCATATCTACAGGCTAGCGATGACAGCATATCTACAGGCTAGCGATGACAGCATATCTACAGGCTAGTGATGACAGCATATCTACAGGCTAGTGATGACAGCATATCTACAGGCTAGTGATGACAGCATATCTACAGGCTAGTGATGACGGTGCATATCTACAGGCTAGCGATGACGGCATATCTACAGGCTAGTGAAGCCAATGCATATCTTCAGGCTAGCGATGACAGTGCATATCTACAGGCTAGCGATGACCGTGCATATCTACAGGCTAGCGATGACAATGCATATCTACAGGCTAGCGATGACAATGCATATCTACAGGCTAGCGATGACAGTGCATATCTACAGGCTAGCGATGACAGTGCATATCTACAGGCTAGCGATGACAGTGCATATCTACAGGCTAGCGATGACAGTGCATATCTACAGGTCAGCGATGACAGCATATCTACAGGCTAGCGATGACTGCATATCTACAGGCTAGCGATGACTGCATATCTACAGGCTAGCGATGACAGTGCCTATCTACAGGCTAGCGATGACAGTGCCTATCTACAGGCTAGCGATGACAGTGCCTATCTACAGGCTAGCGATGACCGTGCATATCTACAGGCTAGCGATGACAGTGCATATCTACAGGCTAGCAATGACAGAGCATATGTACAGGCTAGTGAAGCCAATGCATATCTACAGGCTAGCGATGACAGTGCATATCTACAGGCTTGTGAAGCCAATGCATATCTACAGGCTAGCGATGACAGTGCATATCTACAGGCTAGTGAAGCCAATGCATATCTACAGGCTAGCGATGACAGTGCATATCTACAGGCTAGCGATGACAGTGCATATCTACAGGCTTGTGAAGCCAATGCATATCTACAGGCTAGTGATGACAGTGCATATCTACAGGATAGCGATGACAGTGCATATCTACAGGCTAGTGAAGCCAATGCAAATCTACAGGCTAGCGATGACAGCGCATATCTACAGGATAGCGTTGACAGCGCATATCTACAGGCTAGCTATGATAATGCATATATACAGGCTAGCGATGACAGCGCATATCTACAGGCTAGTGAAGCCAATGCATATCTACAGGCTAGTGAAGCCAATGCATATCTACAGGCTAGCGATGACGGAGCATATCTACAGGCTAGCGATGACGGAGCATATCTACAGGCTAGCGATGACGGAGCATATCTACAGGCTAGCGATGACTGTGCATATCTACAGGCTAGCGATGACGGAGCATATCTACAGGCTAGTGATGACTGTGCATATATACAGGCTAGTGATGACTGTGCATATCTACAGGCTAGTGAAGCCAATGCATATCTACAGGCTAGTGAAGCCAATGCATATCTACAGGCTAGTGAAGCCAGTGCATATCTACAGGCTAGTGAAGCCAATGCATATCTACAGGCTAGTGAAGCCAGTGCATATCTACAGGCTAGTGATGACTGTGCATATCTACAGGCTAGTGATGACTGTGCATATCTACAGGCTAGTGATGACTGTGCATATCTACAGGCTAGCGATGACTGTGCATATCTACAGGCTAGCGATGACTGTGCATATCTACAGGCTAGCGATGACTGTGCATATCTACAGGCTAGCGATGACAGAGCATATCTACAGGCTAGCGATGACGGTGCATATCTACAGGCTAGTGAAGCCAATGCATATCTACAGGCTAGCGATGACAGTGCATATCTACAGGCTAGCGATGACAGTGCATACACTCACAAGGAGACCACAGGCAGCTGAGGTGCAATCTTCTCCCACTCACAAGAACGACATCACAGGCAGCAGCAGTGCAAGCTTCTTACACTCACAAGGAGACCACAGGCAGCAGAGGTGCAAGCTTCTCACACTCACAAGGAGATGACTGGCAGTACACACCACATGAACACACTCCATAACACATAGCAACAATACATTGGCATTTACAATGCCATTAGCTCAAACAAATCCGAGCCCGATTGCATTTCTAATGCTTGTTTATTTTGCTTTCGGCTGACTTCAAAGTGAGCATTTATAGGAAAGAGGAATGCCGCGTACTTTCTCCATGGAGCCTGCTTGTGCCCATATTTATTTCTTAAAATTTTATTTTAGACCTCTCAATCTCAAAAGGTATTTTCTTCTTCATCTGCACAAAACATTTGCCCTTTTTTTTTTTTTTGCACTTTTCCTCTTCTTTAAGTCTATTTAATTTGTGAAACTGCCTTTTTAGGAACCAAGTACAAAGCTGCAAGCGTTAGCCTAACGTTGTGATCTTCGGCAATTTACACTGTTTATGGCCCATTCACTGTGCACAGGATAAGATTTTTTCACGGGAAAGACAGCCACATTGTAGCACAATTTAACAATGCTTGGTTTTCTTTGGATGTGTCAAGTCATAAGTAAAGCATATGTGGCAACTCGTTTTGGTGAGTTGGATATTGTTAAATGGCACTGTGTATGAAAGCTTTTGTGTTTTTATGTTTGGCTACACAACAATTATGTATTCCATCTACACTGTGCGTTTTTCCGACCAAATACATTACTGAATATAAGCTATTTACTCCATTTGTCGTTGCAGGCACAAGGGTCAAGATTTGAATGGTACAGTGGCACAGGGGCCAAACGGTCTAGGAAACACAATGAATACCGATTATTGGTATATTTTACTACTAAACAAACAGTCAGAAGTGCAATTACCTTGCAGGCACTAGGGTCATGATTTGAACGGTACAGCAGGTGCAGTTCCACAGAGTCCAAAAGCTCTAGGCAACCCACTGAATACATATTGCGTCTATATTTTACTACTAAACAATCAGTCAGGAGTGTTTTTTTTTGGTTCTTTTGTAAGCATTGCTCCAAGGTAAAGACGGCCTAAAGCATCCGTGTAATAAAAGCTGTAACCTGTTGGAATTTGCTGTCTACCTACAACTTATGTTCCATTCAGCGTATATGGTCCTAAAATGCTTCTGAATCTGTACATACCAACACCTTGGCAAGGGCATTCTCCATTCTATAACATCAACACTTCACCGGTTGCAAGATCTATTGGCTTTGTCAATGTGTGTTTTAAAAAATAAAATAAAATGTTTAGCCTTAATATTCAGTAGCGCTAACTTCAGCTCTGCATAACTGGGGGTGAAAAGCTCTGTAATGTGGTCAGCGCTGGCTGTGTCATACAGCTTTTTTACATTACTTTTAGGCGTTTGCAACATAGCAAAAAACATTAGCAAAGCCATTAAATCTCATGTAGGCTAGACATATTGGCTATGCCAATGCGTTGTTCCTTAATCATCCTAAGAATTATTTGTTTTCAGTTTAATAGGCCTTTTCATAATCATAAAATGCAAAGGCAGCAGTTGCATCCAGCCAACCAGCACTTTATAGAAATCTTTTGTGCAGCAATTTATTCAGAGGTTCTTGGTGTTGAAAGCCACTAGGCTGCATGCACTTCAGTCCATGGAGATAGCACTGATACACTCCAGTATAACCTTCTACCCTGTTGTCTTTGTTGGTTCTTGACTGCCAAGTGTAGCCTTCAACTAGTCCTATGAATTACTAGTGTGTACTTTTTGAGTTTGTGCTGCTGCTGCGCATACTGTCTTTTCTGTCTTCTTTGTGATCATCGGCTTCACCAGTGTCTACCTTAACTCCCTTGTTTTCACTTGTGTCCTTTTTAGGTCGACCTCTGCCAATGCGCTTGCACATTGCAGATGTCGATCTATTGTAGCTGAAACAGTCTTTGAACCAAGCGCGGATTCGGATTACATGCAGTTCATGTGCACGCGCTTCAGACCCGCCACAGCAATGCTGAGAGCTTCCCACTTCAAAGGAATGCTCTCCCCCCACCCCCATGCCTCTTCTCTCACCCTTTCGCTATCTCCCCCGCCCTCCCACCTTCAGCCTCTTCCTATGCTGGACCTGCCTTCCGCTATCTCCCCCGCCCTCCCACCTTCAGCCTCTTCCTCTGCTGGACCTGCCTTCCGCTATCTCCCCGCCCTCCCACCTTCAGCCTCTTCCTCTGCTGGACCTGCCTTCCCTCCCACTCGCTCGCACATCAAAGCTGAACTTTAAAAAAAAAATGCACAGAATATATTCAGATTTAAAAAAGACACCAATCATTCACCAAAAAGCACATATACTTTTAAAATCTACCAAGGCAGTTAGATCCTTAGAGAAGTAACATCTGTTCACTAAAAAAAGTAGCCCTCATTTCAAGTAATCAGTTAGCTGTAATGAAATTAGCCACGGCATTAGTTGTCTTGCATTAATTGACTATAATGAAGATCTTTGAATATTCCTAGTTAGCCACATACCGACATCCTATCCCAAAGTTACATGTTCTCGAATTTGAATCTGCATTACTCCTGATTGAACAACAGTGGTTGTTAAAAGTGATTGAAGTCGCTGTTTTATGATGTAATTTTATGTAAACGTTAATAAAAAAAATTACAACACAAAAAAACAACCAAGTTACGAAAATAACTTTTAAACCATCCTTTTAAATGTATTTTAAGCTTAGTTTATTTGGCACGATATTAACCAGCAGTTTTGATTTGTTCGTTAAATCAATATCTGGGAATCTCTTCTGGTACACTGCGTTTCAAGATGGCGCTCGGCCTTTCAGCGTCCACCATTAACACCTTGTCAAGCAGGATGGGTTTAATTGCAGTCATTATTCTTATCGTAGCGGGGGTATCATTGCTCAGTTCATACTCATTTCATCACATTTTGCTGCACAAATGACTCAGATGGCCCTCTATGCCCTTAGTCCACCTGCAGCCTTGGGAAATTAGCCTTCTGTAGCTGGGTTGCAGCATTCGTCTATGAAGTCTTACTCTTCAGGGCAAATTAACTGTTTGACGCTGGCCCAGAGTCTTTGTTCGTTGTGCACTAAGCCATGAGGTCTCGAGCTGCTCCACGCCCGAGGCGGCACTTTCAGCCAGGCCATTGCTGAAAGGAGCTGCTTTCAGCTCACGGCTCTGTGTGCCGTGGTTTTGTAGGGGAGTCGTTTCTTCAGATTTAAATGTTCTAAAACTATTCACCCACCCCCACTTTTCCCTTTCGCCTTCGGGAACATATCTCACATCTTTTCTTGGTAGAAAGCGTCTCCGGTGCCTACTCCGCCCTTCTCCGGCTCCAGTCCCAGTGTGTCTGTCACATTTTACCCTGGTATCACCCCCCCCCCCCCCCCCCACCTCCCTGCTGGAGTTACCTAGACCGGGGCAAAACATGTTTTATGCTTTAACAGCATCCAAAGACGTGACACCACCTAAAACAGAAAAGTTTTAATCTAGGTCAGTGCTTTAAATTGGAAATTACTAAGTGCAGTACTCATTAAATGGGCTAGAGATGTGGAGAGTGGGCGGGGCTATAGGGGTCAGGGCACGACATGATGCACTGCTGCCAATGCTTGTTTTTTAAATGTATACACTCGGGCGTCGCTTTCCATCCCACAGCGCCTACACTCGCATCCATGCTTGGGGCTGCATAGAGTAATTCTCTCCCGCTGCTTCCTGCATCATTTTCCACAAGCCGTCCTTAACTGATTCCTAGCCCGCCACTAACCGATGTTCTGGAGCGGAAGCGCTGCAGAGCTATAGGCGCTATGCACCCGCGGGCACTTGCAGACCCTGAGATAGACAATCTACGTGTCCATAATGAGTGGATTGCCTGCATACCCTGTGGATATGGCTCAACCAGAAGTGGTTTCTAGGCGCTTACTTGGCAACCCATGTAACCCATCTTTTGTGCTGTTACTGGTGAGGAGTGAACTGAAGGTTGCTTAACAGGTCGGTTCGGTGCTCTCAGCTGTGCCACCCTTTCATGTAGGCAGTGTGATGCCTTATACAGCGCCCGTGCTCCCGGAGACTGGCAGCGCTGCCACGGCTTAGTATCCTGCTCCCCAAGCTCCGAACACACACGCATCCATGCTTGGGGTCGGAAGAAGGAATTCCCGCCCCCCCCCCCCCCTTGCTGCTTCCTGCATCATTTCCACAAGCCAACCGTAACACATTCCTAACCGAACATTTCCAGCTGCGCTGACGACCCTGGCACCCTGTGACCCTCTGCATCTTAGCGGCAGTGTAAAGCCTTGAAGGTCACACAGCGGGGGCGGCCTCTCTCTGGTATTCTAATCATGTACTGCGCACAGACACTGCCGTGGACTGCGAAGGAGAGGGGTGTCACTGGGCGTCTCACGGGCTGTAGTGGAAGCCTTGCCTCTTTTATGGAGGCTCTTCCTCGGCACATACCATGTTGTTTGTGAATAAGATTGTTGCAAAATGAATAACTCTTTTAGTACCTTCTAATTCACAAACACTCCTTTCCCAGGCTTTCACTTTGCTCCCGCCGGGGACACAACTAATAAAGATCGATCACGGCATGGTTTGTTATAATACCATAAAAGTCCCTGTCCTTAGCAAAAAGTGTTGTTAACTTTTTACAAGATGAAGTCTTTAAAGTTATTGGTTTGCCCAAATTAATAAATGAAAAGGTGGTCAGTACTGTTTGTCGTGGAACAATCTTCTGACTTGACGGGAAATTCCTTAAATGCTACTTTTCCCACTTCAGCGCTTTTAGTTATCTTGCCCGAGTGCCTCTTGCTGTCTAGCCAATGGCCTAATTCTAGGCATCGCACCACATTAGTAAAGCCTCGAGATTTAGAAGTTCTCTTCTCGGGTACCAGCATGCTATGCTACCTTTTCATGCAAAGCAGTTTCATTAGGGCATCTTTTGCCGACCACCACAGCACCACCACAGCACCACCACCCTGCACCACCACCCTGCACCACCACCCTGCACCGCTCGGGGCCCTCCACAGCACCGCTCGGGGCCCTCCACAGCACCGCTCGGGGCCCTCCACAGCACCGCTCGGGGCCCACCCCAGCACCGCTCGGGGCCCACCCCAGCACCGCCCGGGGCCCACCCCAGCACCGCCCGGGGCCCACCCCAGCACCGCCCGGGGCCCACCCCAGCACCGCCCGGGGCCCTCCCCAGCACCGCCCGGGGCCCTCCCCAGCACCGCCCGGGGCCCTCCCCAGCACCGCCCGGGGCCCCTCCCCAGCACCGCCCGGGGCCCCTCCCCAGCACCGCCCGGGGCCCCTCCCCAGCACCGCCCGGGGCCCCTCCCCAGCACCCTCCCCAGCACCGCCCGGGGCCCCTCCCCAGCACCGCCCGGGGCCCCTCCCCAGCACCGCCCGGGGCCCCTCCCCAGCACCGCCCGGGGCCCCTCCCCAGCACCGCCCGGGGCCCCTCCCCAGCACCGCCCGGGGCCCTCCCCAGCACCGCTCGGGGCCCTCCCCAGCACCACTCGGGGCCCTCCCCAGATTAATAAATGAAAAGGTGGTCAGTACTGTTTGTCGTGGAACAATCTTCTGACTTGACGGGAAATTCCTTAAATGCTACTTTTCCCACTTCAGCGCTTTTAGTTATCTTGCCCGAGTGCCTCTTGCTGTCTAGCCAATGGCCTAATTCTAGGCATCGCACCACATTGGTAAAGCCTCGAGATTTAGAAGTTCTCTTCTCGGGTACCAGCATGCTATGCTACCTTTTCATGCAAAGCAGTTTCATTAGGGCATCTTTTGCCGTGGCTCCCATTTCTTCTCATTGAGAGTCTTGTTAGGAAATGCATCACTGAACATCCACAAATACCTTTTAGTAATTCATGTCAGTACCCCAACCACAGGTTTTATATCGGCACCTGCAGAGTGTTGCGCTACCCCAGCATCACTCAGCACTACCACAGCACCACTCAGGACCACCACAGCACCACTCAGGACCACCACAGCACCACTCAGGACCACCACAGCACCACTCAGGACCACCACAGCACCACTCAGGACCACCACAGCACCACTCAGGACCACCACAGCACCACTCAGGACCACCACAGCACCACTCAGGACCACCACAGCACCACTCAGCACCACCACAGCACCACCACAGCACCACTCAGCACCACCACAGCACCACCACAGCACCACCACAGCACCACCACAGCACCACCACAGCACCACCACAGCACCACCACAGCACCACTCTGCAGCACCACTCTGCACCACCACAGCACCACTCTGCACCACCACAGCACCACTCTGCACCACCACAGCACCACTCTGCACCGCTCGGGGGCCCTCCACAGCACCGCTCGGGGGCCCTCCACAGCACCGCTCGGGGGCCCTCCACAGCACCGCTCGGGGGCCCTCCACAGCACCGCTCGGGGGCCCTCCCCAGCACCGCTCGGGGGCCCTCCCCAGCACCGCTCGGGGGCCCTCCCCAGCACCGCTCGGGGGCCCTCCCCAGCACCGCTCGGGGGCCCTCCCCACAGCACCGCTCGGGGCCCTCCCCACAGCACCGCTCGGGGCCCTCCCCACAGCACCGCTCGGGGCCCTCCCCACAGCACCGCTCGGGGCCCTCCCCACAGCACCGCTCGGGGCCCTCCCCACAGCACCGCTCGGGGCCCTCCCCACAGCACCGCTCGGGGCCCTCCCCACAGCACCGAACGCCACAGCATGCCTCGGGGCCTCCACAGCATCGCCATGCGCTGCCACTGCATGACTGAACGCCACAGCATCGCCATGCGCTGCCACTGCATGACTGAACGCCACAGCATCGCCATGCGCTGCCACTGCATGACTGAACGCCACAGCATCGCCATGCGCTGCCACTGCATGACTGAACGCCACAGCATCGCCATGCGCTGCCACTGCATGACTGAACGCCACAGCATCGCCATGCGCTGCCACTGCATGACTGAACGCCACAGCATCACTCTGCACCATCACATCATCAATCTGTGCAACCATTCAACAACTGGTTCAAATATGTTCTCTCAATGTTTCAAGCTTTATTACAAATGTCACAAAAAGATGTTAATATTTCACTTCTGTTCTTGGATTTTCGTCACAATAAAATACACTGAACATAATCTTCACTAAAGTTATTTACAAAAGTTTAAGCTATTGCCATTATAAATTACAATCACTTTTATTTAAGTATTAATTATTTAAAAAAATTAAAAGCCATTGTTATTTGTAATATAAATACATCTAAGTCACGTAAATACAAAACATGTTGCATTACAAATGCTATAGGTGTCACATTTGCAAAAGTTAAAACTATTGGCATGGTAAATGACAAAGCTATTAATTTAGCTATTTTCAAAACCAACACATAAATAAAAAAATTGTCATTTACAAGACCAATAGCTCAAACTTTCCTAATGCGAAACCTATTGCATTGCAAATGCTTGTTCTGTGTGTTTGTCCTCCTCCCCCTTTTAGTCTTTCACAATTAAATTAACACATTTGTTGCTGAATCTCTAGATGTCACTGTGTAAATTGCCCCCAAGCATTCATTCCGGTTCTATGCAAAGTGCTATTGCCAGAATCCTTGATGGAAGTGGGCTGTCTTTCTAAGAAACTTTTCACCTTGGCACTTTAATGGCCACATTACTTTGGATTTATTAATGGCTGCCAAACATTAAACCTACAGAAGCAGTACTTACTTAAAAATCTCACGCACCCCAGGCACCTCACGCACCCCAGGCACCTCACGCACCCCAGGCACCTCACGCACCCCAGGCACCTCACGCACCCCAGGCACCTCACGCACCCTAGGCACCTCACGCACCCCAGGCACCTCACGCACCCCAGGCACCTCACGCACCCCAGGCACCTCACGCACCCCAGGCACCTCACGCACCCCAGGCACCTCACGCACCCCAACCAGACAACTCGCGCGCACACACCAGACAACTCGCGCACCTCACGCACCCCAGGCACCTTTCGCACCCCAGGGACCTCTCACGCACACACACCCACACACCAGTGACCTCTCACGCGCACACACACACACCAGTGACCTCTCACGCGCGCGCACACACACACCAGTGACCTCGCGCGCGCGCACACACCAGTGACCTCTCGCGCGCGCACACACCAGTGACCTCTCGCGCGCGCGCACACACCAGTGACCTCTCGCGCGCGCGCACACACCAGTGACCTCTCGCGCGCGCACACACACACCAGTGACCTCTCTCTCGCGCGCGCACACACACACCAGTGACCTCTCTCGCGCGCGCACACACACACCAGTGACCTCTCTCGCGCGCGCACACACACACCAGTGACCTCTCGCGCGCGCACACACCAGTGACCTCTCTCGCGCGCGCACACACCAGTGACCTCTCTCGCGCGCGCACACACCAGTGACCTCTCTCGCGCGCGCACACACCAGTGACCTCTCTCGCGCGCGCACACACCAGTGACCTCTCTCGCGCGCGCACACACCAGTGACCTCTCTCGCGCGCGCACACACCAGTGACCTCTCTCGCGCGCACACACCAGTGACCTCTCTCGCGCGCACACACCAGTGACCTCTCGCGCGCGCACACACCAGTGACCTCTCGCGCGCGCGCACACACCAGTGACCTCTCGCGCGCGCGCACACACCAGTGACCTCTCGCGCGCGCGCACACACCAGTGACCTCTCGCGCGCGCGCACACACCAGTGACCTCTCGCGCGCGCGCGCACACACCAGTGACCTCTCGCGCGCGCGCACACACACACACCAGTGACCTCTCTCGCGCGCACACACACACACCAGTGACCTCTCGCGCGCGCGCACACACACACACCAGTGACCTCTCTCGCGCGCACACACACACACCAGTGACCTCTCGCGCGCACACACACACACGTGACCTCTCGCGCACACACACACACGTGACCTCTCGCGCGCACACACACCAGTGACCTCTCGCGCGCACACACACCAGTGACCTCGCGCGCACACACACCCACCAGTGACCTCGCGCGCGCCCCCACACACACCCACCAGTGACCTCGCTCGCGCGCACACACACCCACCAGTGACCTCTCTCTCTCGCGTGCGCGCGCACACACACCCACCAGTGACCTCTCTCGCGCACACACGCACACACACACCAGTGACCTCTCACGCACGCACCCACACACCAGTGACCTCTCACGCACACACACCAGTGACCGCGCGCGCACACACACACACGCACACACACACCAGTGACCTCTTACGCACACACGCACACACCAGTGACCTCTCACGCACACACGCACCAGTGACCTCTCACGCACACAACAACTCGCGCGCGCACACGACAACTCGCGCGCGCACACGACAACTCGCGCGCGCACACGACAACTCGCGCGCGCACACGACAACTCGCGCGCGCGACAGCGCGCACGACAACTCGCGCGCGCACGACAACTCGCGCGCGCACGACAACTCGCGCGCGCACGACAACTCGCGCGCGCACGACAACTCGCGCGCGCACGACAACTCGCGCGCGCACGACAACTCGCGCGCGCACGACAACTCGCGCGCGCGCAACAACTCGCGCGCGCACACGACAACGCGCGCGCACACGACAACTCGCGCGCACACAACTCGCGCACGCACCTCACAAACCAGACACCCCTCGCGCACGCACCTCACAAACCAGACACCCCTCGCACACGCACCTCACAAACCAGACACCCCTCGCGCACGCACCTCACAAACCAGACACCCCTCGCGCACGCACCTCACAAACCAGACACCCCTCGCGCACGCACCTCACAAACCAGACACCCCTCGCACACGCACCTCACAAACCAGACACCCCTCGCACACGCACCTCACAAACCAGACACCCCTCGCACACGCACCTCACAAACCAGACACCCCTCGCACACGCACCTCACAAACCCCTCACCATCGATGCACTGCAAGTCAAATGAAACTTTGGTGGACCTGAGAAGCCCTGTTTGAAACATTGGTGTCCTTGATCTGTGGCTCTCGCGCGCACACGACAACTCGCGCGCACACGACAACTCGCGCGCACACGACAACTCGCGCACACGACAACTCGCGCGCACCTCACAAACCAGACACCCCTCGCGCACGCACCTCACAAACCAGACACCCCTCGCGCACGCACCTCACAAACCAGACACCCCTCGCGCACGCACCTCACAAACCAGACACCCCTCGCGCACGCACCTCACAAACCAGACACCCCTCGCACACGCACCTCACAAACCAGACACCCCTCGCACACGCACCTCACAAACCAGACACCCCTCGCACACGCACCTCACAAACCCCTCACCATCGATGCACTGCAAGTCAAATGAAACTTTGGTGGACCTGAGAAGCCCTGTTTGAAACATTGGTGTCCTTGATCTGTGGCTTCCTATTGGCTCCTTGTTGAAGACCTAAGTAACAAACCGCTTTTTGAATGACATGCAGTTACCAAATCTGTTTTTTATCCACTCCATCCTACTTGCAACTACAGCCATATGAGTGATTTTTGTGTGTTTACTTGTATTGCTGCTTTCTTAGCTCTAACCATTGTTCTTAATTCCTAAACGTTGTTTTTGCTATGTAACTTAACAAAACTGTTGGCTTTTTCAGTGATTTGTATTGTTAGTTATTTATGCATCCTTTCTGCACTGATTGACATTCACTTATGAGAAACTCTGACGCCTGGCCTGCATTGCCGTCCAAAACTAAATTGTTGTGGTAAATAAATTAAGATTTGTCTAACTCAGCTAGGATGAATAGAAGACTGACCGTGAATTACCCTTCCAATATTAGCCTCTTTGCTAGAGGGAGAAAATGAGAAGTAAAACATGTACCTGATTTATGCTACAGGTTTCTTTGTTAACCCTAACTAAATGTACTCTTGCTGCTGAAGTTAAAACTTACTGTTTTCTTTTCTTCCCTTCCCACCCAGGAAAGCCCCGATCCACAAAAAATAGCACCACTCCTGCGGAAACAGTGGAAGTTGTATAGTGGGACTCCAATGTACTGTTTCTCTCATGCACGTCTCAAGGACTATTCCCGGCAGCTTTCTGTCTTCATTGCAGCAGAAAAGCAGAAAGGGATGGCTGTGCAGATGGGCTTGGATCTCGTTGTGAAAGTGGCTCTGTCTACTCTCTTGGGCCTCAAAGGCAGAGAACGTGACCCGGATGCTATTCTAATCCAGGTAAAGCTGAGTACTGATGTAAAAAAATATAGCAGTTTTGGGTGTCAACTGCTATTAAGAGCACTACTGCAGTATGTGAAGATTATAGCAATGTATAGTTTGATGTAACTCTCCTTGCCCGCATATACTTGAGATTAGTATAAGCCCGATTTACTGTTTTTTTGTTTAGGTTTTTTTTTTTTTTACTTTATAATTTTCTTTTCTGGCATACTATAATACTGATAGCAACAAAATGATACAAGGTCAACATTTTTGTATTTAATCTTTTGCGCTACTTACCAAACACCATTTGAGTGTGCAATCTGTCTATTTCCCGTCTAATCGTTTGCTTGGTCCTACATGACTTCAATGGTCCCTTTTAGTCTAAATGTTTCTGGGTTTTTAGGTTTCGCCCTGGGCGTTGCAACTGCATAGCAGTTGCTCCGCCCACGGCGAAACCTCATGATCCTACATATGGACTTTGGTTCCGCCTCTGTCTCCCATTGGCTAGCTCCATAAATGGAGGCTAGCCATTGGGAGACAGAGGCTGTCAATGACGCTTTCTCGTGAAAACGCGATTCGGGGGCGTTTCTCTGGCTTTTTTAAGTCCCGCCCCTTTGTCCTGGGCCGCGCTGTCATTGGCTGCCGGCCCGGGACACCCCCGTGACGTCATTTCCCGGGCCGCGCTTTGATTGGCTGCCGGTCCGGGACCTGAGTTGTTTTCAAATGTTTACCGCTCCATCCTTTTTGAGAAAAAGTTAATGTGTGCAATATTTAGAAAAACGAAATGTTTTAATGATTTCCTTTCTGTACCTACGTAGTCACACAATCCAATGCACAAGTGCTTTTAGAAAATGTAAAATGTAGCGTTCTTTGCCGCTTTTACCAGGAGTCCACTTAAAAGCATAGATTCAGAAATGGCAACAGCTTTCCGCTGTCGAACTTCCGTATTTTGCTTACATCAGTGTTTCCTCTGAAAACGCTTTATGGGCGGACCTAAGCTACTGAGGTGGCCATCTCGGAAACAGGCATTCTGTAGAGCGACGTTTTAGAACACCCTTCAGTAGCAACGAACCTCACCCCTGACGTTAAGATGGCCGCCGCATAGAACATGCGCACAATGATCCCACCAGCCAGAAGAACAGAGGGGGCCCGGGGCGGGGAGGGAGGTGGAGAGACAGAACTGAGAAGGCCCTACCGAGCATCTACCAATCTTGCAACAGCTGCCTCGGTAGCAGGCGACGGGTTGCAGCTCACTCTGTGCTCCCTCACGCTCAACACTGTCCCAAGCTGCAGACGGCCACCGCTTCCGGGGTCCAGGGTATGAGGGGCCAGCAACGGCCGTGGGGCCTTAAAGGGGCCGTGGCACCCATTGTGAGAGAGGAAGAGTGGGGACAGTCCTTGGCATTGTTTATTGTCCCACCTCTGCTGCTCGTTTAAGTTCTGCGTTTAAAGGTTTTAGTCCTGAGGGATCCTGAGCCCCCTCAAACATTTCATTCGATATTTCTCCCTTATGTAGTAGCTCACCGCTTCCTGCACCTATAATTTGTCTCATTTGTTGCTCTTCTTACAGAAAATTGCCTATTTGACTTGCTCATCCTTTGGTAATTTACCTCCTTATTGGTTTTTACATCACGCTAACACAATAATATCTTTTTTTTCTCTCTTGCTGCTGAACCACTCCCTCTTCTCGGTCTCTCGGCGATGCTCCGTCTCCCTGCCTCTCTTGCCCCCTTGCCGGTCTCCTCTACAACTGGCTGTCTTGGGCAGGTTAAATGATCCTCCCCGACAGTATTGTAAGAAAGGCAGCCTCTTGGGCTTCAGCCAATGCAGCTACCCTGCTGGGTAAGCTGCAAAATATCGACAATACATCATATACACTTGGAATTCAGAAACGCTTTCAGGGGTTTTGCTTAAGTCATAAGTGTGCTGAATTATTTTTGTTAATGTGTTTTGAGAATTTGAGGGGAAGACGCGTGTTTGCAGTGGCATCGGGCTAGAATAAGAACGCGTTAGCACCCAATCAAATAGGTTATAGTATGTAATGAGAGGCGCTCTCACTAACTCGCAAAGTCGATATCCCACAACTAGCAGAGGTTTCGTGCTGAAGCTGAACTCGAGTTAACTTTGTTTCTCACTACCTTCCAACTCACATTGCCGCAATTTACTCCCTTTTCCCCTTACTCTCCTCGCACTATGTTATCCCTAAGGCCACTTTACTACCCCAAAATAATGACGCTATGCAGAGTCACAAACCTTCCAAACTGGGATTAGGTCGCGCGCGCTTCCTGTCTCCCATGGCTCCGTGAAAGCAGGCACACGCACTCACACACACACACACATACAGACCCCCCCCCACCACCGCGCATACACACAGTCTCACACACACACACACACATAGAGATCCCCCCCACCCCCGCCACGCATACAAACACGCACACATACAGAAAGACCCCCCCCACGGCGCATACACACACACACACACACAAAGAGAACACCCCGGCCCCCCTCCCCCACAGCCCACATGCAAACACACATACATACAGAACCCCCCGGCATTCACACACACACATCCCCTACCTCAGCTCGGCGTGTCTTCTCATCATGCATACATCAATCAAACAGGTACAGCACAAGCAGCAGTGCAAGCTTCACTCATACATACATCAAACAGGTACAGCACAAGCAGCAGTGCAAGCTTCACTCATACATGCTTCAAACAGGTACAGCACAAGCAGCAGTGCAAGCTTCACTCATACATACATCAAATAGGTACAGCACAAGCAGCAGTTCAAGCTTCACTCAGACATACATCAAACAGGTACAACACAAGCAGCAGTGCAAGCTTCACTCATATATACATCAAACAGGTACAGCACAAGCAGCAGTTCAAGCTTCACTCAGACATACATCAAATAGGTACAGCACAAGCAGCAGTTCAAGCTTCACTCAGACATACATCAAACAGGTACAGCACAAACAGCAGTGCAGGCTTCACTCATACATACATCAAACAGGTACAACACAAGCAGCAGTGCAACCTTCACTCATACATACATCAAACAGGTACAGCACAAGCAGCAGTGCAAACTTCACTCATACATCAAACAGGTACAGCACAAGCAGCAGTGCAAGCTTCACTCATACATACATCAAACGGGTACAGCACAAGCAGCAGTGCAAGCTTCACTCATACATACATACATCAAACAGGTACATCACAAGCAGCAGTGCAAGCTTCACTCATACAAAGCATCCTGGGACTGAATTCAGGGTATCACCCCACATTAGCCAGGCTAGCTTGCCGCCAGTGGCATAGTAAGCACAGGACCCACGTCTAGGAATACCTGTCCCTCTCGGGGTGACATGCAAAAAAGCATTTGCAATGCAATAGGTCTCGCAATATTACAGTTTGAGCCATTGCTAAATAATGCAACACCAATAGCTCCAACTTTAATAATGCGAAACCTATTGCATTGCAAATGCTTGTTTTTCTTTGGTATTACATTCTTTAATTTCTTAGCGGACACCAATCAGTTTAGTTTAATCATGCCTAATGACCTTAACTGAACACCACATAGTTTGAAATCCAGGTAGCGCCATCTCATTTCTTATCCTAGCTCTTTCTGTTGTACCTCCTTAACATTTGTAATGTATTGCCTTTTCATAAGCCGCTAAGTGCTTTGCCCAATTCCATACTTTATCAGTGCCTTGACTTCTTAAAGCCTGATCTGATATTCAAACATACACCCACACTGGATCAGACTGTACTACCATCACCATGCAGCACAACACACTCTTCTGCATTTTGGCATTACAGCCAACAGTAACATGTAAACTGACATGAACCCTAAACCTCCAACCCAATCACCCTGTGGAACACCACCTCTCAAGGTTAATTACTGCCTTCCCCCCACCAACAACTAGACCATAGACCACTATAGTCTTGTGTTAACCCACATAGGCATGGTCGCACCCATACCTACCTTCGCACGCAAACACAATTTCACAGTAGTTTAGCAACAACAACAAAAATTCCTAGTTGCTTTCCAAAAGGTCATTAAAAAAAAAAGCAAAGTGTCATCAATATTGCTTTCAAGCTTTTGCATCTATTTGCATCTGATCAGAGAGCATCCATTATACATAGCCTAATATTGTTAAACTTTGCAAACGTGAACTCATTTTTATACTGGAACCACTGTCAATAGTACAGTCTGAACTTATAACATTTACTTAGAGTACGCACCCTAATAATAAAGATTTTTTTATTAATGGACCATAAATACAAGTTATAACAGCATTAACATATGGACACAAATATGACCTTAATTGCAGACAGTGCCCTTCACTGATCCATAATGTGGTACTGTAATCTGGCAGCCAAAGGTTTTGTGCTGCAGTGGGTTGGGCCTATGTGTCTCAAGGACAAAATAAACATGAAAACACAACCCAAACCCATTAGTCTGGTGCAGCGAGCGATAGGGGCACAAGTCCGCCAAATGGTGTTAGTTCAGTGCAGTACAGGCAAATGTGACTGGCAGTTAAGTTTCCCAATGTACATATCTTGATCGGCAGGGCGTCTTCTTCGGAACCCATGTGTCAAGGACTGTGCCGTCCCATCTGCAGTGCATTGCCAACATTGAGAGGGAGGCTGAGGGAGAACTGCAAAATGAGATCATTCAACTTGAGTATTGGTTAAAACCTGATGACTTGTTTAAAACGTTTAAGATGGAGTGTGAAGGTTGAAGTTGTAGGTAGATGTATAGAGTTTTGATGCTGGTTGAGGATTTTGTGATGATTGTAACAAGTCTAATTGCTTCTGTGAATCGTATCTGGGCCACATGTGAGCTGTGTGGAATATTGTGTATCCATCTGGGATTATTTCTTCAAAATATTGGGGGAAATGTGGAGATATATTTGAGAGGAGGAGGGTATTCAGATTCTTGTACTTAATCAGATCCTTTTTAAGTGCTGTCTGTCTGGATGCATTTTAGTGTTAAGTGTGTTAGTGTAGTGTTGAGTGGCATGAGTGGGAGAATTGCTTTGGTGAGGGGCGGTCTTGAGGACACATGGCTTAGATTGAGATGTATGTATTTAGTCTTTCTAGTGTGGGGTATGTCTGGTTGGAAAATGGAGAGCTTACCTGGAAAGATGGGAGCTATTCATTAACTGTTTCCTGGGTCTAAACGCCAGCTTTTTTTGTCTCTAACAAATCCCTTTAAAGCAGACCAGGTTGAACACAGAAACCCCTTTGAACCGAGAGGTGAACGGATTGTGTCTTGAGTTGCTGCAGGTCCTTGTGGTAGAAGTTACTGGTGCTATAGAGCAAGTGTTTCCTTTCCAAAGGGGGAAGGGGCTGAGGTCATGCGTTTACTACTAACTGCTTCAAAGGCACATCTTTTTGCAGATTGCATCAGAGGGTGCTGCAGTTGAGACATAAAACTTCTTACTGTTCCTCATTTTTAATTTCAGTCCTCCCAAACCAGCCCTTTAACTAAAATCCCGCATCTTAATGCATGGTAGCTTAAATCCCATTAATTTATAGCTGTTTCCTGTGATCCAACCCCTTCTACAATAATTTAATTTTATCTTGTGAATATGAAACCTTTTTCAATGGATTCCACTCATGAGTGTTGATGCAATAATTCAGGAAGTAGCTGTGTCTGGCTTTGGTGATGCAGCTGATACCTTTGTCTTGTATATTGTCAAATGCGGTGTCTTGCAGCCACCTGGATATTGTTAGTTGATCCATTCAGTTGAGGAAGGACTCTGTCCTGAGTAACGATCACACTCTAACATGAATGAGTTACAAGCAATGGTTTCAGTAATATCAAGCGTTTCTGGGTGCCTGTGGGTGAGATTTTGACATCCTGAATCCTTGTTTAAAATGTTTAGAACTGAACAAACAGCATGTGATATATGTTTCTTAACGAGAGCTGAAAGGAAAATAATTCTGTGATATAGAAATAAGGATGTATCAGAAGTTCAGAGACTATATGAAAGTTGAAATGACAAATGTAAAAATGTCTTGATACCATGCGAAAATGCCAATAACATTTTTCAAAAAATAAAATGTTTAGAACCTTGGTAAAAGGGGGGGAGTAATGGGATACGGAAGGGAGTCCTAACTATGATTGTGGCCTATAGGTGTCTAAGTAATGCAACCTATGGGTCTCTCCATGGGTCCTTGCCAATTACTGTATCCTATGGTAAATATATAATTAAAGATGTTCTACTTAGTTTTGGGGATTGTTATGAAGAACAAGTTGGTTATCCTGTCTGTCAGTGGGTTGAGAGTGTTTCATTGTCTGATATCTTGTCCTACAAATAACCTTTAGGTACGGCTGTGCCTGCATCTTGGCTTTGTTTGATCTGCTTTATGGCAACACCTAGTTTTAGTGGGCATCTACTAGAAATTATCTGTTTTAATCTTTCAGAGAGTAGTGACTGCAGTCTGCGGTTCCCTGACATTAAATTTAAAATATTGACATTTGGCCCAGAGCTTTTAAATGTGTTGGCCAAGCATAGATTCCTAGTTGGCTCCTCTTAGGTTGCCAGCTTCTGTAGGTACCTTTCCGTCCTTAGCAATGTGTTTGATCTCTATTTGAAGTGAGTTGTTCATACTCTGCAAATGTTTGCATTCCTGGGTGTATGGGGGAAACAAATGTTGTAAGGACACTAGGTTTATTGCATTTTTTTTCCACAGTTCATTAACTTCTGCATTCTTATACTTTTTTAAAGCTAATGTCAAAACCACCGTTTGCAGCTTCAAACTCCGAAGATAAAGTGGTATGGACAGGCTGGTTCTGCTGTACTTTTGGGGATGAAGAGGTGTTGGACTTTTTACCAGAACCTTTTACATGCCTTCCTTTATTTTTGGTGAACGGCACTGAGACTTTCACTGCTTTAGTTGGTAGCTGGTTCCAGAAGACCTTTGACTGCTGCATTAGTGACTTCGCCATCAGCTCACGGGACCTCTCGTGGATGGCCGCCATGTGGACGGGCTATGATGTGCACAGTCATCTCGCCCCAACGGAACTCTTGTTTTCTGTGCCTATCCATCCGCAAAGCCTTGACATTTCCTATGCTATACATCCAGAAGATGCTCGAGCCTTGTGGGACGATATTCATAAGAATCGTGATGAGGTCACAGAGGAGGAGGTGCAATTGTTCTTGAACTGTTTGTATTCACATTTCTTCCGTCACTTCAAGATCCATCTGTCTGCCACAAAGTTGGTCAAAGTCTCCACTTCTGTGGCTTCAGTTCACTGTGATGGAAAAGTAAAGGTAAGAGGGTGGGTTGGGAGGTTATAAGTGGACCCTTTTTGGTGAAGAAGGTGTTATTGTTAATCACATAGTTTCAGTATGCTCAGGGAAACCATACCAAGGGACTTTAACGTAAAAAAAATGTTGGTCTTCTGTAGAGGCAGCGGTAACCCACTTTTTAGGTCGCGCCTGCGATTGCAGGGGCGAAAGCCCCTGCTGTCGCAAAGCGATCTTTTGTAATCATTTCAGTCCTTTTCCCTTTCAAGGACTAGGCAGAGGAGACAACAGACTGTCACGCGCACGCAGCCGTCCGGAATCGGATCAGGTCACGCGCTCCGATCCCGGCCGGCTGTTCACAACACATGCACACGCAGGCAGGCACAGGCAGGCACACACGCAGGCACACACACAACACACAGACAGACGCACGCACCCGCCCCCCCCCCCCCCCCCCCAACTCACCGGTAGACGCGTAAGCACTCACAACACTGTAAAGGAAGCACTAAAAACCGGAACGTGCAATTATTTCTACAGCTACAGGGGTGCCAGGATTGCCCAAGCTTACCTCCAGAATTATTCATGTGATGCGGAGCTGCTTTGTCTAATTTTAAACCATCATTTTGTAATTCTGGCTCCATGAATAACGAACGTCTCCCCGTTGCAGAAGTGAAACCTACTTCCCGATGCGGTGATGCGTTGAAGCTTCCCATTGGTCATTGAGCGTAGCTGTCCAATTGGCTGTTAACTTCTTGCTCCTAAAGCTCCGCATGATTGTTTGTATTGGAGCAATCCAGCATTTTTGCTTATGAATATGTCCTGGTGTCAGAAAATTACATAAGGACAAACTCGGCATGTTTCTCTGGGGAAATAGGTGTTGGAACCGGGATCCGACGGGCTCCCCCCTACTTTCTTGCACTGTTTGTAAACACAACCACCTATGCTCCTAATTAATCTATGGCAAAGTTCAGGCACGTGGAGGGGGCTTTTTGAGTTCTTGACGTACTACCTGCCAACACCCTTTGATTTCGGTATTCAAACACATGCGAAAACTCCTTTGGTGAGTATTAATCGTTCAGGAGAAAGGCTCATCCTATTCTATTAATAAATATATAGCTATATAGAGCGTTTAAGTAGAATGTTCTTTACGGCAAATATGTGTTCAGGCACTTAAGAACCAATCTAAGCTGGTACTGGGTTCTCATCAAATCTTCGGAAATGTGTCGACGAAAAATTCTTCGGAGGCAAAACTTTCAAATTCGGTGCGGGTAAATAACGCATGCGACGCCTCTCTGCATGCGGTAAATACTCACGAGACTTGTGTTTCGAGTGTTTGTTTTATTTTTGGATTTATACTTAAAACGGATGGACACGAGAAGAACATGTTTTCTATGTCTTCTATACCTTGCTGGGCATGTACTTTCTATTGCGATTGTTATCTTGAGAAAGGCTCAATCGTTCCGAAAAGCGCTGGGAAGCTGCTTTGCTGCCATGAGCTCTAATTCAACGCCGCTCTTGAGAGCCCATTGTGAATACTTTTTTTAATATGGATGTTCAGTTGTTCATAATGATTTCTTGATCATATATATGGTAACAAAAATGCTTGTAGCACTTCTTTATTTCAATTTTGTTTTGGCACGAGCCGGAAAAGGAGTTGTTTTGTAAGGGATGATTTGAAAACATATCAGCTAGTGCTTCTGCTGTGCATATGTTTTTTTAAAGAAAGGAAACGGGCGTTTTAGAACACATGTATTTATTTTTCACTTTTTTAAGTACCTTTTGTTACGTATTTGCTTGTGGTGTCCGAATGTTTGCGGATAGGTTGTAGCACAGATGAAGCAGAACCAGGTTCAAGACTGGCGAGAGGTTCAACTCTCCCGTGATTCTGGGAAAATCACTCAATCTCTCCTTCCCGTGCCTAAAAAATTGAATGTGCCAGTCTACAAAGCAGCTGGTGCCCATGTAAAGCGCGCTGATGCATTCGGGTCGACTCTACGCTATATAAAACAAAAAGTGAAAAATATTTCGTCGTCCACGGTTGGAAGAGGCCACGTTTTTTAAATGTATTTATTTAAGGGTATTATGAAAAGGAATAGCAATGTCGAGGTTTCTTATTTTTTTCTCCACAACTTTTGATCGGTTTTGCTAAAGGAAAGAATTCTAATTGGTGTTGAGACTGTTTGCGTGGCAACCTAAGTAATAACACCAAAAGATACTTGAATGAATATCTAGCAGGAATGAGTGACTCGTACAAATGCGGTCTTTAAAATTTTGGTCGGGTGGGGGTAGATTCAGAAATGTTTATGCAAAGTGTTTGAGTTTTACTATAAAAACAAGCATTGGCATAGCCAATAGGTCTCGTTTTTGGGACCTTATAAGTATTTAGTTGTGCAGCACAATATCCTTGGTGCAACAACATCAACTGTTGCATGGATAAACACTTATAAGGTCCCAAAGGCGAGACCTATTGGCTATGCCAATGCTTGTTATTATGATTTCCAGCAAATAAATAGAATAGACCTGTTTGATTAAAAAAATGCAACCATAAACTTTTCCTTTTTCCTAACTCTAGTGTCTTAAGAACAAGACTTTACCAGAGTGTGGGCCTTTGCAGTCCAATACCCACCAGCACTCTTGTTGTTGTGAAGCACACCAGCTTTGCTTGACATTGACTTCAGAATTATTGCATTAAATTATTAATTCCAGGTCTTCGGTGGCCAGCCCATGCCTTCCCAAAATATTGATAGCCCACTGTGAACTTCTGAATTCGCCACATTCCAATATACAACAACTACATAATCAAATGCACACATACATCTCCTGGAGCTAACAAACGGAAGGAACAAAGAGATAGCAGTCCTCATTAGGTCTGTAAGTCCACAATCATTGGAAATTTCCTCATAATCGTAATTAGTCGACACCGTCTCATTGCCAGATGACAGACGAGTAGAGTTTAAAACTCCACATGTATTGTGGAGGATAGGAAGCAGCGCCCAATAACTCAAAAGCTATATATATATATATATATATATATAATGCTATACGCAGGCCGTGAGGCACTGATGTTAGCAACCTCTGATAGCATAAGTGCAGATAGAGTTGATGTTTTATTATGCTGTACAGCAAATTCTAAGTACACAAATTGCCGGCCACACACTTACTCAAATCCTCTATTTTTGAGGGAACAAACCATAAGAGACTTCCTGGTTCGTTCGGGTATATCACTCAAACCCTTTTATTATTTGTTTGTTTTTTTTGTCTTTTTTTAAAGTATTGATGTATGAAAGGGACACCTTATCGTTTTGTACACCTTATATACAATTATTTACAATTCGCGATTATTTACAACACAAAAACATACACATACACATAACTAGTTGTATTATACAAAGTGAATTGCTCTGATATATATACACTCAAATATTCATACTATGAAGAAAAAATCATCCGTAATTCCAGAGTCAAAAGTATAAACTTGATGACAATCATAAATCAATGAACTACAGTTGAATGTAGACAGTTCAAATAAGGAAAAATAGACTCCAAATTAATTCATTCAGTCCATTCAACCAATAAATGGCTACTCTTTTTACGCCAACGCGTTTCGAATCCGGTATGTCAACTCTACGGATTCTCATCAGGGCTCTGTCTTAATACGGGATATCTGTTGAACCAGCAGCCGCCGGTCAAGGGTAAGGTATTAGTTCTGACTGAGTTTCTTTTCTTTTCGGGATCTTACTGGATCATGCTCGTGATCCTACGTTTCCACCAAATGGGAGTTAATTTTCAGTCTTGTATTACAGCCTGCTCTGAGGGATTCCTCGCTTGGGCTGTTCGTGTGCTAATCGGTTGCAGCGGTAAACGCTTTCTGACCATGTGGGCACCGCTTTCCTCAATCCTTATTATTTGCGCTCGCTTTCCTTGAAAAAGCTGTGACTCGGCATCTAGCTCTCATTCACTTAGTTTGGCAGCAAATGGAAGCTTACAGGACGTCCTTGGTGATGGTGACAGCTTAGCGAAAACAAGGATATTTTCTTTCATATATATTCCAATGCATCCGAGGAACCAAATATACCTATACCTATTTTAAGAACTTAAATTGTCATTTGGTCTGGATCGCTACAAACCTCAAGGAGTAATCTCAACCTTGTTGGAGTGAAACCTCAGTCACACTATTAAGTCGCTCAACCCCATGATAGCTACGGCATAGAGCAGTCAGGCTTAACTTGGGACAATGTGTAAAGTATTTATGCAGCACCAAAATAGTAATAAAGTCAAAATGCAAAACAATACAAATCTGAAACCAAATTGGAGAAAGAGTAACATTTGGTAAACAAAATGACAGGCATTCAAAACCTGGAGACATAATTTCTTTTAAGCGGGAATTGTGCCACAAAGCTAGAGTGCTAATGAGTCAGTGGTCGCCATAGACCTTGACCTAGGCGCTAACCGCGATGAAGTGCTGGTCGAATAACACAAACCAGTTTGTCCTGGTCAAAGATTTTACCTTCTTAATGTTGTCCTTTAAGTCCTAATCCACCACAAGAGTACACTTCTAAAGCCACCAGGACCTCTGGGGAAATACTTAGAGACCTATACATAAATGGATACTACTGGTCTGGTATCATGTGGCTAAGGATGAAGAAGCAGTGGTACAACGTGTATTTTGAAAACCGGATGTGTTGTTGCACAAAAAATGGAAAGAAACCCCATCAGCCCACCCAATGGCGGAGCATCATCTGGGATTTTGAGAATACTGGTATCTGCTAGGTGTCTCACTTGTTGTCATCGTGAGATCCTAGTATAGATCCACCAGTGATGAGAAGGCCATAAAAAGTATTATGGTGGTGCTGAAAAATAATTTGCAGTGCTCAAAATGTGAAAACAAATCTTGAATGTGAGGCTAAAATTGACTTATGATGCCAAGGAACTAGTTTATAATGAGGTCATCATGATGTCAAGACTAAAAACAGTGTGTAGATAGTATGTAAGAATGGTAACTATCACCTGATGGTTAAAGAGGTCGACCTGTTTCAGCCATACACGGTCGGTAGGTAGACCAGTGGCTTTCTTCAGGACCAATTTGTATAACACTACTGCAAAATGAAATGTGAGAAAAGAAAAATACGTCCTACCGTGTGTCGAATTCCCAAGTGTAGGAGTAGTATCTCTGGAAATGGATTCTTTCCTGAAAGATAAATATGTATATTCATGCAAACACAGACAGTACGTTGAAACAGCACTACAGGAACATATAATAGCCACAGAGTTGTGCTGTAAATTTTTCAGCAAACATGTGATTATATACTCATATAGTATGTCAACTGAACTCACCCCAAAAAAGCTTGGGAAAAGCCTCACCTCTCCTGGCACTCGCTCAGGTAATGAGGCCCCGCTCTATGAGAATGGAGATAAATGGTAAAGGACAATGCATTATCCCTCATCATTTATCATACCTGAGCGAGTGCCAGGAGGTAATATGTTAATAATATGATAAATGATGAGGGATAATGCATTGTCCTATACCATTTATCTCCATTCTCATAGATCGGGGCCTCATTACCTGAGCGAGTGCCAGGAGAGGTGAGGCTTTTCCCAAGCCTTTTTGGGGTGAGTGCAGTTGACATACTATATGAGTATATAATCACATGTTTGCTTAAAAATTTACAGCACAACTCTGGCTATTATGTTTCTGTAGAGCTGTTTCAACGTACTGTCTGTGTTTGTATGTATATACATATTCATCTTTCAGGAAAGAATCCATTGCCAGAGATACTACTCCTACACTTTGGAATTTGACACATGGTAGGACGTATTTTTGTTTTCTCACATTTCATTTTGCAGTAGTGTTATACAAATTGGTCCTGAAGAAAGCCACTGGTCTACCTACCAACCGTGTATGGCTGAAACATGTCGACCTCTTTAACCATCAGTTGATAGTTACCATTCTTATATACTATCTACACACTGTTTTTAGTCTTGACATGATGATCTCATAATAAATTAGTTCCTTTGCATCATAATAGTCCATTTTAGCCTCACATTCAAGATTTGTTTTCACATTTTGAGCACTGCAAATTATTTTTCAGCACCACCATACTACTTTTTATGGCCTCATCACTGGTGGATCTATACTAGGATATCTCACGATAACAACAAAGTGAGACACCTAGCAGATACCAGTTTTCTGATAAAATCCCAGATTATGATGCTCCGCCATTGGGTGATGGGTTTTCTTTCCATTTTTTGTGCAACAACACATCCGGTTTCAAAATACACGTTGTACCACTGCTTCTTCATCCTTAGCCACATGATACCAGACCAGTAGTATCCATTTATGTATAGGTAGAGTTAGATTGGGGGATAGGATACAACTGGGTCTTTAATACTATTTCCCCTTGGACCCTCTGTTATGTTGAGTTTTGTGTATAGAAATACTTAGACTCACAGGGTATCAGACAGAGGCTGCAGCACGGCCACGTCCAGTTGCCACTCATCAGCTGGATAGTTGCAGGAAAAGGCCTCTCTTGGCTTGTTGTGTGTCTGTAACTTAAACAGGAGGTCAGCCTTATGACCCTTGGAGTCCAGTTCTTTGTCCTGGGTACAAGAGAGCCGGTCCAGTCCTCCAGGTCAGGTCTCTTACTCTGTCGTACATAACCGGTTCAGTCCTCTTCTGAGCTTTCTTACGTCCAGGATTGTTCTGAAGTGGGTTATTTGAGATAACCTATGTATATCTGGCACTAGCTAGTTGGTGGCACTCACTCATGTGTACACCCTGACCAACTAAACGTTCCCAGGGCTTAGGCTACGCACTTTGGGTAATCCTTGCGTCCTCCCACATCTAAAACTAAAATCCAGTTTGAGGCGGTCACTGTACTCACTTACCCAGATACACAAGTCAGTAGTACAAAGCAGGTCCTTCAGCAACCATACATTGGATATGCAAGAATTGCTTGGGCATCCTGTTTCTCTTTTCAAGTGTGCCCCCAGTGTTGTATGTAAAACCAGCAGACCTGTAAAGCAGGATGTGACATTAAAGCTGGACTTTATACTGTAATGTCCAAAGGGATGCTCACAGCCCCACCCTGAATATTCTGTGAGGTTCAGAGAAGTCCTCTCTACTCGTTAGGTCATCCTATTGTTTGCTCCTGTGAGGCATTTCACAGCTTTTTCACACCGATTCAATTGCTTATTACTGGCTGGCTGAAGTGGGATGACAAATGCAAATTTGGCCTTCAGGAACTTCAGGCCGGGAAAAGGTAACTTTCTAAAAGTTACTTTACTTTATTTATTAAACTTCCAACTTCACCATTGATATTTTTTAATAACTATTAAAACTAGTCATTTAATTATTATTCTAGCTAGACCTGTACTCGAGATACAGTATTGGGATTTATAATTTGCACTCTTGTTTTCTACCTAGGTCAGTTAGGCTGGCCACAGTGGAGAATAGCTTTTAGGTGCTAGTACTGTAATAACATGTTACCATTACATTTCTTCATGTCTTTAACATGTACTATGCCTTGTGGGTGACAAGGCCAAATAGGAATGAATTGCTTATTGATATTTAAAAGGGTGGTTGTGACATGCACAAAGGGTTTATTTCGACTGGCCAAATTGCAGTTTTTACACTGCTACAGTCAAGCTATACTGGAAATTCATAAGCCATGCTTTACACAGACACTAGTGGACGGCACAATAGGTGCTGCAGTCCACTAAGGACATTTAGCTTACAGGCCCTGGGTGCACTTTATACAATATATTAGTGACTTAAATGGAAGCTAAATATAAGAATTAATTATATGCCAATTTGACCATGTATAAAGGAGACGTGCATGCACTTGCTACAAGTTAGCAGGGATAAAGTGTACAGAGTTCTAAAACCAGCAAGAATATTGGGTCTAGCAAAAATTGAAAATGCGGGGTAGCCATGCAGAAAAGGGATATTTCCTACACCTCTGCTTTTTTTAGTAGTTCGGAAGTATTCAACCACTTCCTGGAACAGCCCTTTAAAATCACTTTCAATAAGATTTGCTAAGTGCTCGTCAGTTGTGGCAACAAATCCAGAGTACAGCACCTCGCATGTGTACCTAGATGGCGGATTAATTCAAGGAGCATTTTATTAATGTCCTATGTACAAACCAGGCCAATAACAATGTTGAACCTTTCAGATTTCACATTAAACCTTTAAAAGTCTTATCTCCAACCTAGTGAAAAGATGAGGTTTTTACTGTAGGCTATCGAAACTGTGAATTTGGTGGCTATTTTGACTGCGTGGAGCCTTTAGAAAAGAGAAATAGTGTTCTGAAATCCTAAATTGTGGTCTTGGACTAAAAACAGCAGTGAATTTGTTGGATATGATGGCTTCATGCATTCTTTCATCTAGTACCTTGTAGTCCCCATGTGCAACTAGAAGAGGAGTGGCTCAGTAGTTGATGGTCAAGCATCTTTTGGTATGGTAGGATGCTCCTTTTACCTTAATTTCCCATACCTCCCTCCCACCCCTCACTCTAACCAAAAACTGCCTCACAATCAACATTTTTTTTTCCATTCCCAACTTCAGCAATAAAGGAGGTTAGCACCCACTCACAGCTACACATTCATGTCATGTGTGTTTTGACAGAAGTACGAGTGGGTTCTTGACAAAATCCATTACATTTTTCATGGGGGTGTAGAACAAATTCATTAATGTGTACCAGTAAAGTAATTCTTTGGTGTAACATTGTGTTTTGAAAAATTCAGCATTGCATTTCTTTATAGAGTGTGTAATATGCCTATATCATTTTATAGGTAGCCAATTACACCTTTGCAATATCATTGTACATGCTGCATACTTTGGCTTAATTGTAATTTTTATTTTTATAGCCCTTACTACCCCTGACGAAAAAGTTTGGACCGTGTTTATTGGGCAATCATAGTAGTAGGAGGTTTAGGATGAGTAAGGAGGAATGGAGGAATTAATTCTCTAGAAATAGATTTTGGAGGACCTAGTAGTAAAATGAGGTCTCAGATGTGCCTAAGGAGGGATACCTGAGGGAAGAATGTAGAAAGAGTTGTTTTAGAAGATCTTAGTAGTAAAATGATAGTTGATAAAGATGATCCTTGGAAGCGGCCATTGACGCAATCAAGTTTAGACAGTACAAAAGATATAGTAGTCTGGAACTTTTGTTTTCATAGTATTGAAGCTTGATCTTGCTAATTGGTCCACTTGGGCATTCATTGATAGCTTGGAAACTATGGTAATTCCAAAGTTTCTTACTTCCTTAGATACTTTAGGAAGTGTTCCCAGATCGTCGGACCAGGCGGCGAGTGGGTCGAAATTTTTCCAGTAGCCACATGTGAGTATTCCCATATGGGAAGCATTCAATTTGAGCTAGCTCATCCATTGATCAACGGCTCTGAGGCAAGGGAAAATTTGAGAATTTCCAATGCCTTTGGGGCTTTCCAATGTGAGTATTTGTGTCTCATCTGCATAGTTATAGCATGTGAGGCGAAATAAACTGATCATTGCCAGTAATGACTTAATGTAGATGTTGAGAAGCATGGGTGAGATGATGGAGCCTTGAGGGACCCCTGCTTTTGTGAAGTAGGGTTTGGAAGAGAATGTGGGATTATGGATGACATTTGTTCTGTTTTTAAAGGTAGGATGTGACCCAGGCGAGAGCAGTCCCTTCTATACCAGCTTCATAGAGTTGTTGTATTGGTGTCCTGGTCAACTGTGTCAAAGGCATCTGAGAGGTTCAATTGAAGTAGTGCAGCCACCCAATTCCGGTCTATGGTGTTCTTGAAGTCATCCCAGATAGTGACTAGGGCAAATTCTGTGTCTCTTCCTGGACGAAATCCTGTTTGGAAATCTGAAAGTATGGAATTATTGTCCATGAATTGACCCATCTGGGCAAACACTGCTCTTTCTATCAGTTTGCCCAGGAAAGGTCAATTTGTAATTTGTCTCTAGTTGTCGGGGTCAAGCGGGTTCAGGCTAGTTTTCTTTAATAAGGGGCGTATGTATGCCTTTTTTAGGTCTTATGAAAAGATTCCTGTAGTGAAGGTAGTTGGAAGAATGTTCTTGATGGTTTGTTGATGACAAAGGCCAGAAGGGCTGCCGGCAGGTCTGCTTCCTTTGACCAGTTTGGGGGGTAGGGTGTCTTTTTTGTTTTAAATAGGAGTCCAATGTTTATGCCTTGGTTGTGTAATGATTTGCTAGTTTGTCCGCGAATTCTTGAGTATTGGTAGGAGTTCGTTCTATGCATTTAGGTTTAAGATTGCTGACTTGTATAACATATTAAGTTTCTGTAGGTGAAGTTTGCCTTGATTGCAGTTTGTTTTGAGCCAGGTGCACAAGCTTAACAAAAGTGAAAAATGTCAGTGTTCCTTTAAGCCTCAGTGCTTTTCCTGCAACTTCAAGTAGCACTGCTGTTGCGCTTCAAAAGCAGTTCCATTTTGTTGCGGTTAAGCTCCTCGAAAACTGATGTAAGTTGTGTGGATATTTTGAATAACTTTATTAGTCGGAATTTGAGTACCACACTTTTGATGTCTTACTCTCTGGTCTGGCCCAACTCTTTTTCATTAGTGTGCTCTCCTTTATCGCTTTAGTTGCCGTCAAGACATGTATGTTGTAAAAACACTGTATTTGACATAGAGCGCGTCATTGATGTGTGCTTCTATGTGATATTCCATGTCTTTTCCCAAGCTAATGTGAAGACGCTTTTTTCCTCATTCATAGCAGAAAGCACATTATCTAAAAGCCGATAGAGAAGTTTGCTTCCAGGCATGTCCACCCCACTACCCATATTTTATGCGGTACCTCGCTTTCGGTCCTCGTGGTCTAATTGCACTTGTATAGAATACTAAGTTGGTTGCTACTTTTAAGACTTAAGAATTTCCCTTCCAAAAAGGAGTTTTCCAAGCTTATAGTTGTGGTTTTATTACCAACCTCAAGATAAACTCAGTCAGTCCACTTCCTTTTTGGGTCAATAACTTAGAGACTTTTTGCACCATGTGGTTCTGCAGACAACATACTCTGTACTCTCCTGCCACCTAGTGTAAGACACATAATATTGCAAGCTGTTGCTGTTCAGAGTCCAATTTTCAGTTACATGTTTGTGACCTACAACTCGCGACCACACCTCCTGAAACCACAATGCACAGGGACTTCTCTGATTTTGGATGTGTCATTGCAGCGTATCGCCAGACTCTAATCCGCATGAAATAATGGAGCAAGAAGCAGCGAATGATTTACAGCTGTTTTGCCCATAAAAAACATATTTCCTTAAATGTGTTTTTTTAATTATTTTTTTTGAAAGAACTGTTTATTGGGTTTTCGTCAGGATTCCGTGCAATACATCATATCGCATCCACATTATACGTGTGTACAATGTATTCTTTCAGTAGTTAAATTAACATTTTAAACATTAAGAACCGTAAATAAAGAAAAACAGGAAACGGTACTTCAACTGTGTTCATTCTAAAGGAGTCTATATCGGACAGACTTCCGTTTACCTGAAAAATGTTTACTTTTTTTAATGCCGGTATTTATAATGCTATATGCCTATATGTGTGCATACCCTTCACACTTGACAGGCTTTTGGTAAAGATTAGCAACATTGTTTGCGTTATTCTAGTAAAATAGAGAAGCAAGAGGTAGACGGCCGTTCACGCGGCCAAAATATATTGGCTAACTCTTCATAAACACTACCGACTCTACAAGTCACACGCTTTTAGCGTTTCCTCTTATATTGGTCGTAGCATGCCTGTGTTTTGGGTGAATTTCAAGCAGAAATCGATACAGAGCTGCAGTGCGATGAGCAAGTGGGCGGAGTCATAAATTGGCCGTGCTAGTTGCATTTTTGGCGGGAACAGTTTTCTTTTGTTTAAGGAACATTGAGAGGTTTAGTACCTTCCTCCACAGGGGCTTGCTTCCACAGCATATTTACTGAGCTCCTTACCTCTTGCTGGTTGGTTTCATCGAGCAGAAAGGGCTTTTTTTCTTCGCAGAGGCTTTGTTTTAAGCAACCCTTTCTCCCTATAATCTAGTTCCACAAATAACCATTTTGAGTGAAGTACGCCCACGCTCTGATCTCTTTGAGGAACTGCTGGATTTTTCTCGGGCCACACTTGATCTGGCCTCTGAAATCTGGTGCATTTCAGAAACGGTTATCGAATCTATATTCCTTTTTTTGTAAACTACTAAATATACTCAGTCACAGTTGACTCCTCTCTCGCTCTCTGGAATGCGCAACGCAGTAATTTTCACCCAGAATAAGTCCAACTCTGAGGCCCTAAGCGCTTTTTCATTCAGAAGTATGCTCTCCCTTATATCTGGTTAAATCTGATAATCCTCCCTTAAACGCAAACAAACAGGGTTGCAATATCAGTGCTTGCAAGGTTGAACCACTAGAAGAATTCAGCAAGGGTCAGTCTTGTGCTCTCTCTAATACTCGTACAGTCCCTTTCTCTCGTGCTTTTCTTTTCTACTCTCCTATTTTCTGTCTTTAATTCTCTCTCGTAGTTTCTCTCTTATTCTCTCTATCTTTTACTCTTCCTCCTAGGACTGAAAGCAATACTTTAGCCTTTGAGAACTGAGGAGATACGGAGGTCTTGAGTTTTTGAACTACAGTAAGACTGAATTGCTTTTCTCTTCTTCCAAGTTCTGTAAATTCAGTACCATGAAATGGGTAATCGTAACACGATATTTACAAGACTTAAATATGCAGGAGTGCCGTATGAAGTGCTATATAAAAATATATAAACATTGTAGTATTCTTTCTCCATCTCCTTTTTACACTCCCTTCTTAAAGGACGTTTTTTTGTTCCACGCTGAGCTCCCATCCATCTTGAGAAAAGCTTATCTTTTTACTTTGATTCTCACATGGAGTCACTGTGCTCTGTCTAGTCGCAACCACGAACACAATTTATTTTCCAATATAGTCCTCCACCGCTGGTGGATGCCCAGTTTTGCTGTTGTCCTGTTCGCTCTTAAGAAGTTTGACCATGTTTGTTCATACATCCGATCCCTTCATTGGCAGTCCCGTGGCTGGTTCAGGGCCAACAGAGTACCCACTCCTCCTTCAGATGTATTGTCATTCCATACTGTGAGCAGAAGCTGAGAGCATGAGGAAGGCGCTAAGCTCCGACCGCGGAGAGGTCCGGGAGGCTGCAGTAGCAAGTGGAGCACCTAGACTACCCACTGGCTAGTGATGTTGAAGCGGCTACCTGCTTGTTGGCGGTGGTACCGTTTGCCATTCTGATAACTGTCATTTGTCTCTGCTGTTTAGCTCCCAGTAGGACATGCAGCTGCCTGTGAATTCGGCTTGGTGATAGAAGACGTACAGGGAGAGCACCGCTGTTGTCCTCTGAAACAAGGCTGAGGTGGCGAGGGAAAGTGCCTTCTGTGTGCTCGGCCAGCAACCCATTGAATAAAACTACAATATAGATGTCCAGAGTAAAGGGGGTTCTATTCAAGTCAGACTTAATTCGGCTGTGGGGGAAGTGCCCTTGAGGAAAACCAACATTTGCAATGCATTAGGTCTCGCATTCACGCGAGTTTGAGCTAATGACATTGTAAAGGACTGCCTTTTATTCGGTCTTGCGCCTAGCGGTACACTACACAGCAGTGCTCGCGCAACGCGAGAAATTTTGTAAGTGAAAAACTTGGAATCTGAGCTGACCTAGGAATTGCACACGCACGTGCTTGTGCGTTTCCTTTTCAGCTCCCCCATTGACCTTTGCATGAGTCTTATTCTAAAAGACTGCACGCAATTGGCCTGAGGCGTGCACATTGCTCCTCCCATGGCCTATTGGTGTCTATTACACCGTTGGTGCGCGTAATAGTCACCAATAGGCCATGGCTCGCAGTGGTGCGCACCGCTCGAGCGCTTGTTTTTTTTTTTTTTTCTTCTTTGGATCCATTTCACGGGGAAGCAGGAGCAGGCCCCTGAGGCAATCTTCAGCAAGCCGCATCTATCCCTGGTGCCCTAACCGCCATCTCCCAGCACTCGCACATGGCCATGCCTGGCCAGCATAACCCACTCCCAACGCACCCTGTTCTGCCCACCCTGAGCGCCCGCAGGCACCGGGGCCGACAACGCACTGGACCTGATTACTTTCTCCCCCCCCCCCCCCCCCCCCCCCAGCCTCAGACGGACAAAAGGCAGAGGACACGAAAACTGGGCCGCCAACCGCAAACCAAGGGAATCAATCGGCACCCTGCACAAAGGGCTCAAGCAGCCATTCCCCCCTGCCCCCCCGAAACCGGTCCTAGGATGCTTGATTCCGGTCCAGGAAAGACATGGCTTGTCAGTTCGGTCTGGACTGTTCCCATGAGGCACAGGGTCAAGACTGATTTGCATATGGCCATGTCTGAACTGGGGTGGCTTGGTGAGCAACATAACAATGGATTAAACACAGATCTGTGACTGGGGGTGAATGTTTTGCCATTGTGCAACATTCCGTCCATCATCTTGTGTATTTTGCTGTTCACCCTATGTGGAAAGGGTATGCCCAGACGTGGGTCCCGTGCTCACTAAGCCACTGGAGTCAAGCTATCCTGGCTGAAGACGGCTGATAGCCAGAAACCGGTCCTAGGATGCTTGATTCCGGTCCAGGAAAGACATGGCTTGGCAGTTCGGTGTGGACTGTTCCCATGAGGCACAGGGTCAAGACTGATTTGCATATGGCCATGTCTGAACTGGGGTGGCTTGGTGAGCAAAATAACGATGGATTAAACCCAGATCTGTGACTGCGGGTGAATGTTTTGCCATTGTGCAACATTCTGTCCATCAACCTGTGTATTTTGCTGTCCCCGCCCCCCCCCCCCCGCACAACGGTCGCCTCCAACCTGTTGCCCAAAGACAGCACAACCACATCCAGCACTTTTTTTTACAAAGGGCTCACACCTCGCACAAAGAGCACATCCAGCACTTTTAATAAATTACTCAGTCAGCACTTTTGTGCAAATTGTTGCATGCAAAGTCCGTGCGAGGGCACACCGTTCACCTCTACACAACGTGTCCACCCAGCACCCTGCACAAAGTTCGCACCCATGGCGGTGCACGGAGGCCACAGCCACACTTTACAAGTGAAGCATGCTTGTAGTTTGCTGAAGGAGGCCTCCTGCACACTTTGTAGTGCGGAATCTGGCATTCTCACCACACCCCCTGACTAGCATTCGCCCAAGCCCTGAGCTGCATCCCACGTGTGCCAGCTCCCCACTTTACACTCCCTGCCCTACCCCCTTGAAGGCTACCCCCACCTGCGCCAACAACTCCCGGGCCTCCTCGCCGTTCTTACCGCAATTACCCCCTCACAATTCCCCCCCCCCCCCTACCCCATGTTTCCGTAGGGGCCTTAATAATCGCCATCAACCAACCGGCCTAAAAGGATGAAGGCACCCAGACTGCGTAACTTATGCCCACTTCCCACCTGCCAGTCCTCCTCCGAAGACATCAAACAATGTGCCCAAGACCACCGGCCCGTCGCCTCCCCTGGGATCCCAATCTTACCCCACTATTGCCTTCTTTAATAACGCGTGTGCTCCCGATCCCCCTTTATAACCAGCGCCCTCCCAAAGTGAGCCTCCAGCCGTCCGAAAAAAAGTCTCCCATCACAATTCTTGCCCCTGCACCCAACCTTATTGCCCCCTTTTCAGTGCTGTGTGACTTAACACATTTCCCCCGTATTTTGCAGTAACACCCCTACCCAGCCAGCGCCCAATCCCCCGAGGCTGGGTGGACGCAACTCCACTCCTGGGCTCTGCACGGGAGAGATGCCCAAAGGACGCTCAAGAGACCACAAATCCCAGCATCCCATCCTTTGAGCCTTCCCCGGCCAAAACCGCAGAGATGTGGCCCTCCCATCGGCTCCCACATCGTCCGTGCCCGACCCCACCCCCCCTGCCCGCAGGACAGCTTCCCTCTCTGCGGCTTCAACGTCCCTCACAACAACCCCTGCCTAAAATACGAAATATTACACAATACCTATCCGAGACCTTAGCAGCGATGTCCATATCTTAAACTGTATTCCACCCGTGTTTTACATATGTTTTTAACCTTCAGTCCTCCGAGTATGGTAGGCTGCTAATGAAAGCACGCGCTCTTTCATCTTCTCCCCCCCCCCCCCCCCCCCCCCACCCTCTCCCCATCGACCCAGTCAACCTGTCCACCTCTCAAGTCTGGTGTGCCGCCAACCGCAACTCTTCTTCCAACCCTGTACCAAACCTAGAATCAATACCTCAGGAGCATCATATTTGCCTCCCTGCGTCCTTTGCAGACTATGTCACTCTGAGCCCTCCCTCACCTTCCATCGCCCACTGTACCCGGACCACCTACCAAGGACTCCAGCAGTTCCCTTGGTCCTCTCCCTATGTAGGTCGGATCCTACTCCCCTATCCCCCCCTCCATATTCCTGACCCCAGGATACAACTCCTCCTTATGTATGCCACACCCACCAGTGCCAGGCACCGCAACCCAAAACCTCCCCAAAAAAACCGTAAATCGACTCTGGCCCGTTGCCGAAATGCGCCCCTTGAACACCCCACCCCCCACCAGTGCCCCCCCTCATATGCACCCCCCCCATCACGCGCGTGCTTCCACTTTAGCAGCCACTAATATTTAAAGCCATAAACCCTGTGTTTGCCTAGAACCCTTTCCTCTGCTGACATAGCAATGATAGGCAGGCATTTCCCTGTACGTCCTTAAGCTATTAACTCGATAGCTATTAATTCATTAGCTTAAGCAAACTGTGCCACAACATTCACCCATTGTCCCAAAATCCTGCCCGCTCAGTAATTGCTGCCACGCGTCTCTTCTATTTCTCTCCCTGGTTAAAGGCACTTCATCCCTCCAAAACCTCCTGCTCCCCCTCTCCCCCTCTCCCCCTCCCTCCCTCACCTCCCTCACCTCACACTCTGTAGCAGCAGCACCTGCCAAAGGAGGGCCTTGTATCCGGTGCACACCTTTAAATACCCTCTCCTCCCTTTAAATACCCCTTCCTTCAAATACCCCTTCCTCCCTACCAAATTCCTAACCCTAGATTTACGGCTGAGCTGGCCCAGCCCTAATATCTGGTGGTCCTGCTCTTTCCCTGTCTCCCTTCCCTTATCTCTAACCAATCCTGTACATTTGTGTTCGGGCTCTGCTCCCTGGGGGTAGCCTCCACCGAGACCCTCAGTCCAGCCACTACCCCTCCTCCCCCTGGGGAGTGGGGGGACGAACTAAGTAGCAGAAATAGATAGAGGTGAGTGTCGGGCTGAGCGGGCATGCCCTGATTCATAAAGTCGGAATCCTAGTTCACATTTGGATTGTACTTTTTGATACCTATAACAGTTTTGTACTTAAACTTCTGACAAATTCTCGGTGGCCTGCACTCGAATCTTTTTTTGTGGGCACTGGAATTTAGAAAACAGGAAAACAGACCGATCAAAGCACACTTCATATATCTGTTATATTCTATTTAGCACTGCTGTCATTGGATAGTTCCTCTTGCCTCTGTTCGAGTTTGCTTTGGCTCGCACGGAGTGTCGCGCGGCTTCCCCCCCTCCGCCGCCACCGAGCCTTCACTCCACGGCCCCTCATTGGCTGCCAAATCTGTTGTCTCCTGTCTCTACATTGGAGCATTCCTGTGTGCACTCAGACGGGGTTAAGCTACTGGTGTAAAACCGGCTTTCACAGCGATTTACCTGTTTGTATGTGATATAGTATCGCTTTGTGTACAATGCGTGCCTTTTCTCCTCAATGCCTATCTGATTTGTTGTGATAAACTTTTTGTTGCGTTTAACAGGGAGGGGTAGAATCAAGAGGGAATCTGATCATTTGTCATTCATTGCTTATGCGTTGTGTGTCCGATTGTCGCGACCAGTTATTTTTTTTTCGATTTTGCTTACTGAGCGCTGAATTGTCACTCATAGTACGGAGGGGATGAGTGTTCTACTGCTCACTATACATTTTGGGGCTGAGGTAGGAGTATTGTGTAGGATGGGGTTGATGCCTGTGCATACTGTGTGTACTACATGGTCGCTAATTGTGTGCAGGGTCTAGACCTGTATTTTATGGCCTAGACCGCATGCCTGCCATTCCACACCTAGAAGCGTAGGAGACACCAGACATGTAAAAGGGTTTTGCACTCGTGTCGCATTGTATGGGGTAGAGCGGAGCTTATGGGATCCTGTTATTATGCTTGCCCTCGCAGTGATGTGTAGTGGAGAGCAGTATCCTTCCATACAGAGAGTATGAGGTCGCAGAGCTGGAATTTCTGTATCTGAGGGGCCTGCAACCTCTTCTTTAAGTACGAGTTATTTTTAATGATAATATGTGATAGTGACCAATCGGACAATATTACTTAGTGGCCACATTACACATCATTGTCAGTAGTGAACACCTCCTGTCCACCAGGTAGTGTTACTTGCAGTAATGTAAAAAATAATTTGGAATGCCTTTACATGGGCACTACTGAGTTTAACATGAGGCTAATACATTGTGACTGTAGCTGCAAGGCTTCTGGCATTAGGTTAATAAAACTGGTAATACATGTCCCACAATTCTACCTGATTTATCAGTCAAATTTTAGTTTTGGAAAATTAAAAAATTTTCACCAAGATACAAACCTATTAGTCTCAATTACATACTTTTTAATTTTGGTGTCCAATATATTCATTCAGCCAACCAAAGTTTCAGACTTAGGCTGAACTGCACACTGGAGTTACTTGCAGGTAGCTGAAGCTACCAGCAGTCATGAGCTACAGTTTGGAGAAATCTGCTCTACACTGTACGCAGCAAGTTGCTTACAAGCAGTGTGTATCGTTGATGTGTTTTTTGTTTTACTTTTATTTTTAAATTGTTGCAAAAAAAATTCAAACTAAATGCCACAAGGATGTGACCATCAACCCATCCATCTTTGTAAGCTTCCTCCCAGAGGACAGGTTCCGGTAGTGGCAGCTGCCAACCCAAATCTTATCCCCTCCGGGCCATATATGATCCAGCCACTGACAGAGGGTGTTGCCTCCACAGATGTCAGGGGACAGGGTCTGCAGTACGGATTCCATCTCTCGCCGGGGAGCTATTCGGTCATTCTCCACTGTCCTATGTCAATCCTGAGTGTTGTATCCACCTTACCCATATTCGGTCCAACTTTTAGGGACAGCCTCTTGCTGCATAGACCACTTTCCAGGCCTTTGTGCAGTGAGTCATTCTCGTTTCCCACATTTTCTGGGTAGGAACCGCAGTCCGCAAGTCTTGGCGGTGATTCCAGTGTGCGCCCCCCCCCCTTTAGACTTTTCTCCGTAATGAGGGAAGGGGCGAGGCTCTGTCAGTTACTCCTTTGCTTCCACGCGTGCCCATTCACAGCCGGCGTTTATCTTTCATCAACCACCCTCCTTTGTGCTGTCTGGGAACTTTGCCGCCGACAGGGTGTCTCCTTATCAGTCGGAGGTATAACCTGAATTACTGCAGTAATGGGAGTTTAGGTCATGGTGGTTCTGGTACTTTTATATATGTTTACGTGTTGACCGTGTTCCTTCTTTCCCCACCCACTCGCCACTTCTCCATGCTGCTGACACCCCTCCCCCCACCCTCACCATCATCTGCGCTTATTTACCAGATAGGGTAGGTAGCTTTCCTGTGCCATCGTTTTCCAGTCTTTACAAAACCTATCTTCGTGACAAGGAAACAAATGCAAGTCCCTTCAGTGAGCTCTTCTGTACTTCGTCTGTAAATGTGCTGTACTTTTGAACCATATTTTCCTTGTATGGCTGGCTCCTCTGTGGTGCTGCTTGCTCATTTTGTTTGGTTGACACTTTATAAACCTTGGAGACCCACTCACCACTTCTCCATGCTGCTGACACCCCTCTCCCCACCCTCTCCATCATCCGCGCTTATTTACCAGAATGGGTAGGTAAATGTACTGGCTCCTCTGTGGTGCTTGCTCATTTTGTTTGGTTGATGCTTTATAAACCT
This sequence comes from Lissotriton helveticus, assembly GCF_964261635.1. NCBI lineage: Eukaryota > Metazoa > Chordata > Amphibia > Caudata > Salamandridae > Lissotriton > Lissotriton helveticus. The sequence continues at coordinate 1,866,241,496 of NC_136057.1, forward strand.
TGGAGACCCCTCCCCTCGCCCCCCCCTGTATTTCTTATCTCACTCCAGGCTGATCTCTTATCCCTTTTCCAAAGTTCAACAATCTTGCCTCCAAGTGAACATGAACCATCTTTCTGTCACATTCGTGATCTCTACAGTTTTCGTGCTCCATAATACTGCAGATATTATACTTCTCAAGATAATGTGGCTTGTAAACTTCTACCCAAGGTTTTATCTATCTGTGTGGTCTGTGTGGTCTGTTTAATTGGGGCTCTCTGTTTACTTTGGCCTTTTCATTGCTTTCACTTTTCCTATCCCACATCTCTTTTCTCTCCCTACATTGCTTTTCACTCTCTCCCGTCATCTTGCTCCCTCGCTTGCTCGCTATTTGTTTGTCCACTCTGAGCATTTATAGTGCAATAGCTCTGGCATTATTAAAGTTTGAGCTATTGGTATTGCATTATTTAGCAATGCCAATATTTCAAACAATAATGCGAGACCTATTGCATTGCAAATGCTTGTTTATTTTGGGTTTTAAAACATAAATAAAAGGCATGTCATTTACAATACTAATAGCTTAAACTCTCGCAAATGCAAGACCTATTGCATTGCAGTAAAGGACCTTCTTGACTGCTTGTTAGATTGTAAATATCAGAGGAAGAGAACGGCCTGTGATGTCTTCAAAGTAGTGATAAATAGTGCAGGGAAGAAGCTGTGTAAGTGTTGTAAATGACACAGACACAAAGTTATCTAAACCTACTTTACAAGTTAACTGTGCCTAAAATATGTAATCTAAAAGTGCAGACACAGAGTGTGAAGTGAGTTGCATATGATCCGAGCTATAAACACTAACAAAGCACTCCAACATCTTTCACTCTGTGATTAGTGTTGCGGCTCAGGCGGAAGAACCGGAGGGGGTAGACTTTTTCCTGCCCTCCATGATTTGAGTGTGCAGTGTGGCATTGCGTAAAGTCATTGCTAACTTTGGCCTAATAAAAAAACACTCCAGCTGTAATGGGGCCCTGGCTTCACCTCCTGGTGCAGGGCGGGCTGTGCTTTGTCAGGCTTGGAGGGAGGAAGGGATGGACTCTGCTGCAGCTCTGTTCTCATACAGTGCCCCTGCTATTACTAGTGAGTGAGAGGCGCTGTGGTGGTGGTATTGGTCTTGGTGGTCTCGGTGGTGGTGTTGATAGTGGTGGTGGTATTGGTAGTGGTGGCGTTGGTGGTATCTGTAGTGGCATTGGTGGTATCTGTAGTGGCATTGGCGGTGGCAGTAGTGGCATTGGCGGTGGCAGTGGTGGTATTGGCAGTGGTGGTATTGGCGGTGGCAGTGGTGGTATTGGCGGTGGCAGTGGTGGTATTGGCGGTGGCAGTGGTGGTATTGGCGGTGGCAGTGGTGGTATTTGCGGTGGCAGTAGTGATGGTGTTATTGGTATTGATGGTGGTGGTATTGGTATTGGTGGTGATGGTGGTGGTGGTATTGGTGATGGTGGTGGTTTTATTGGTGGTGGTGGTTTTATTGGTGGTGGTGGTTTTATTGGTGGTGGTGGTATTATTGGTAGTAGTAATGGTATTGGCGGTGGTTTGGGCGGTGTTTGGGGTTTTGGTGGGGATGGTACATACACGCGATAATGCAGAGTTAAAGGATTTGAAAGCAGTCCCCCGTGTTACTGGACCAGCCCTGCTGCTTAACAAAACCAAGCAGTTTCAGCTGAAGCAGCGTGTGTCCAGTAAATAGTGCTTACAGACTAAATAAAAGGTCCTGTGTAACAACCGAAGTAAAGGGGCCCGTAGCCATGGGAGGTTTCAAATGAAGGCCAGGCCGTACTAAGGAGGGACTTACAAGCCTATTAACTAATCCGAAGGCCGCATTTACAAAAGACAATGACACAAGCCAATGAGAAATATGGGAGGAGTGGGTGCTGCTTCACTGCCATACTCTACTACAGCAGTCTCGCAGAGCGAGCAGTGTATGCGCGCTGCCGCTAGACTCAACCTAAAGAAGTGAGCCTGTCTGAAACTTAATATTATGCTGCATCTCAGACATGCCAGGTCTCCACGTTTAGGAGGAAAATTTCTCCCCCCATTTTATTAAAGATGGGAATATGCGGGCCTTCTCAGTCTGGGATATTTTTGTTTTGTGGTGTGGCTATTTTTTTGTTTTGTTTGTCTTAGAAGACCAGAGTGTATAATTTAACAACTCTCTCTGGACATTTCTGTTGCTGCAAAAATAACGCTTCCTTTTTTATATCTAGTTTTATTATCTTACTTGGGTGGGCTGTGTGGTGTCAGACCGTTAAATATCATATGTTGCCGCTCGTCACTAGTTTCAGTCCTGGTTATTTTATCAACACTGGTTGGATGAAAGTTTGTTCCCACCCTGCCGCATCTCGAGCTCACAGCCTGCATGTTGCCTATGGATCTTGCAGGTGCATTAACCACAAGCAATTTCAAAAGTGTTGCTATACCCTTTTGGTGGGTTGTGGTGTGATTGGGGGGGGGGGCAGAGAGGTTCTGGTACAGTGAGTTCAGATTTTTCTCTGATTTTGATATTCAATATTTTTAGGTCTGTCGTTTGCTAAAACCTTTTGATTTTACTAAAATATGTATAATTACGTACATATAGGGAATTTCAGCCACCACTCTTAATCTATTGGTATCATTCCCATTTTGCTCCTGCCTACTAGAGCCTATATTTTGGGGCAGTGGGACAGCCTACTTAAGCCACTGGTAAGATAAAAAATGCTTTACTAAAAAATAACCAGAAGGAAAGGTAACATATGTGAAGAAGCGTTATTACTGAGACATGTCATAAGGAAATCAATGACCATAATGATTAAAAGGTAAAATATACACAACAAATTAATAAAATGTTATAGAATATAGCACATCTCAATTGAAACAAAAAAGACAATGTTGCAATGTAATATAGATAGCATTTTATAAAAAAATTGTTTTATTGAAGGGGAAAGAAAGGGGGGGAGAGAAATTAAATAAAATAGGCTATATAAGGAAGATAATAGATGGTAAGGAAATGAAAATGTGAAAGCAAGAAGTGTACAGTGAACTATATAGGAGGATAAATAAGTTAAGAAGCTAAGTGGGAAGAAGCGCTCGTTACTGAAAACGGTAGACCGCATCGATCTAAAATTGCCCACTCCACGTTGTTTTGTGATTCACTACAAGGCATCTACAAAGTTGGGTTTTCAACAATCTACTGGCTCCCTCTGGATTACTGCTGGCGAGTCTTTTATCTGGGCTGGCTGTGCCTCCCAAACCTGCTTCGGGTTCAGTTAGAACTCCAGTGGCAACTCTACATCGGCACCATGATTTACACCAGACTTGCTATGCTGTACTTAGCACCCACACAGACGGAGGATGTTGAGGCCAGAGCTCTGTTCAACTGAGCCAAATCTGTCTCTAACTCCACCATGCATGAGTTCAGTTCTTGACCTCCATTCATTCAGACTCCGACAAGACCCTACCTTTGCCTAGATGCTGTCTTCCAAAACTTCAGCAATTCTTTGGATAGGACTCTGACCAGAGGCAACCAGCTGTTGATGGTGGAGATGTATATTCCCCACAATGTGACAATAACCATTTTATATGGACCTACAAGAGACCTGTGTGCCTGATACCTCCCCTGACGTCCCTCACAACAACCCCTGCCTAAAATACGAAATATTACACAATACCTATCCGAGACCTTAGCAGCGATGTCCATATCTTAAACTGTATTCCACCCGTGTTTTACATATGTTTTTAACCTTCAGTCCTCCGAGTATGGTAGGCTGCTAATGAAAGCACGCGCTCTTTCATCTTCTCCCCCCCCCCCCCCCCCTCCCCCCACCCTCTCCCCATCGACCCAGTCAACCTGTCCACCTCTCAAGTCTGGTGTGCCGCCAACCGCAACTCTTCTTCCAACCCTGTACCAAACCTAGAATCAATACCTCAGGAGCATCATATTTGCCTCCCTGCGTCCTTTGCAGACTATGTCACTCTGAGCCCTCCCTCACCTTCCATCGCCCACTGTACCCGGACCACCTACCAAGGACTCCAGCAGTTCCCTTGGTCCTCTCCCTATGTAGGTCGGATCCTACTCCCCTATCCCCCCCTCCATATTCCTGACCCCAGGATACAACTCCTCCTTATGTATGCCACACCCACCAGTGCCAGGCACCGCAACCCAAAACCTCCCCAAAAAAACCGTAAATCGACTCTGGCCCGTTGCCGAAATGCGCCCCTTGAACACCCCACCCCCCCACCAGTGCCCCCCCTCATATGCACCCCCCCCATCACGCGCGTGCTTCCACTTTAGCAGCCACTAATATTTAAAGCCATAAACCCTGTGTTTGCCTAGAACCCTTTCCTCTGCTGACATAGCAATGATAGGCAGGCATTTCCCTGTACGTCCTTAAGCTATTAACTCGATAGCTATTAATTCATTAGCTTAAGCAAACTGTGCCACAACATTCACCCATTGTCCCAAAATCCTGCCCGCTCAGTAATTGCTGCCACGCGTCTCTTCTATTTCTCTCCCTGGTTAAAGGCACTTCATCCCTCCAAAACCTCCTGCTCCCCCTCTCCCCCTCTCCCCCTCCCCTCCCTCACCTCCCTCACCTCACACTCTGTAGCAGCAGCACCTGCCAAAGGAGGGCCTTGTATCCGGTGCACACCTTTAAATACCCTCTCCTCCCTTTAAATACCCCTTCCTTCAAATACCCCTTCCTCCCTACCAAATTCCTAACCCTAGATTTACGGCTGAGCTGGCCCAGCCCTAATATCTGGTGGTCCTGCTCTTTCCCTGTCTCCCTTCCCTTATCTCTAACCAATCCTGTACATTTGTGTTCGGGCTCTGCTCCCTGGGGGTAGCCTCCACCGAGACCCTCAGTCCAGCCACTACCCCTCCTCCCCCTGGGGAGTGGGGGGACGAACTAAGTAGCAGAAATAGATAGAGGTGAGTGTCGGGCTGAGCGGGCATGCCCTGATTCATAAAGTCGGAATCCTAGTTCACATTTGGATTGTACTTTTTGATACCTATAACAGTTTTGTACTTAAACTTCTGACAAATTCTCGGTGGCCTGCACTCGAATCTTTTTTTGTGGGCACTGGAATTTAGAAAACAGGAAAACAGACCGATCAAAGCACACTTCATATATCTGTTATATTCTATTTAGCACTGCTGTCATTGGATAGTTCCTCTTGCCTCTGTTCGAGTTTGCTTTGGCTCGCACGGAGTGTCGCGCGGCTTCCCCCCCTCCGCCGCCACCGAGCCTTCACTCCACGGCCCCTCATTGGCTGCCAAATCTGTTGTCTCCTGTCTCTACATTGGAGCATTCCTGTGTGCACTCAGACGGGGTTAAGCTACTGGTGTAAAACCGGCTTTCACAGCGATTTACCTGTTTGTATGTGATATAGTATCGCTTTGTGTACAATGCGTGCCTTTTCTCCTCAATGCCTATCTGATTTGTTGTGATAAACTTTTTGTTGCGTTTAACAGGGAGGGGTAGAATCAAGAGGGAATCTGATCATTTGTCATTCATTGCTTATGCGTTGTGTGTCCGATTGTCGCGACCAGTTATTTTTTTTTCGATTTTGCTTACTGAGCGCTGAATTGTCACTCATAGTACGGAGGGGATGAGTGTTCTACTGCTCACTATACATTTTGGGGCTGAGGTAGGAGTATTGTGTAGGATGGGGTTGATGCCTGTGCATACTGTGTGTACTACATGGTCGCTAATTGTGTGCAGGGTCTAGACCTGTATTTTATGGCCTAGACCGCATGCCTGCCATTCCACACCTAGAAGCGTAGGAGACACCAGACATGTAAAAGGGTTTTGCACTCGTGTCGCATTGTATGGGGTAGAGCGGAGCTTATGGGATCCTGTTATTATGCTTGCCCTCGCAGTGATGTGTAGTGGAGAGCAGTATCCTTCCATACAGAGAGTATGAGGTCGCAGAGCTGGAATTTCTGTATCTGAGGGGCCTGCAACCTCTTCTTTAAGTACGAGTTATTTTTAATGATAATATGTGATAGTGACCAATCGGACAATATTACTTAGTGGCCACATTACACATCATTGTCAGTAGTGAACACCTCCTGTCCACCAGGTAGTGTTACTTGCAGTAATGTAAAAAATAATTTGGAATGCCTTTACATGGGCACTACTGAGTTTAACATGAGGCTAATACATTGTGACTGTAGCTGCAAGGCTTCTGGCATTAGGTTAATAAAACTGGTAATACATGTCCCACAATTCTACCTGATTTATCAGTCAAATTTTAGTTTTGGAAAATTAAAAAATTTTCACCAAGATACAAACCTATTAGTCTCAATTACATACTTTTTAATTTTGGTGTCCAATATATTCATTCAGCCAACCAAAGTTTCAGACTTAGGCTGAACTGCACACTGGAGTTACTTGCAGGTAGCTGAAGCTACCAGCAGTCATGAGCTACAGTTTGGAGAAATCTGCTCTACACTGTACGCAGCAAGTTGCTTACAAGCAGTGTGTATCGTTGATGTGTTTTTTGTTTTACTTTTATTTTTAAATTGTTGCAAAAAAAATTCAAACTAAATGCCACAAGGATGTGACCATCAACCCATCCATCTTTGTAAGCTTCCTCCCAGAGGACAGGTTCCGGTAGTGGCAGCTGCCAACCCAAATCTTATCCCCTCCGGGCCATATATGATCCAGCCACTGACAGAGGGTGTTGCCTCCACAGATGTCAGGGGACAGGGTCTGCAGTACGGATTCCATCTCTCGCCGGGGAGCTATTCGGTCATTCTCCACTGTCCTATGTCAATCCTGAGTGTTGTATCCACCTTACCCATATTCGGTCCAACTTTTAGGGACAGCCTCTTGCTGCATAGACCACTTTCCAGGCCTTTGTGCAGTGAGTCATTCTCGTTTCCCACATTTTCTGGGTAGGAACCGCAGTCCGCAAGTCTTGGCGGTGATTCCAGTGTGCGCCCCCCCCCCTTTAGACTTTTCTCCGTAATGAGGGAAGGGGCGAGGCTCTGTCAGTTACTCCTTTGCTTCCACGCGTGCCCATTCACAGCCGGCGTTTATCTTTCATCAACCACCCTCCTTTGTGCTGTCTGGGAACTTTGCCGCCGACAGGGTGTCTCCTTATCAGTCGGAGGTATAACCTGAATTACTGCAGTAATGGGAGTTTAGGTCATGGTGGTTCTGGTACTTTTATATATGTTTACGTGTTGACCGTGTTCCTTCTTTCCCCACCCACTCGCCACTTCTCCATGCTGCTGACACCCCTCCCCCCACCCTCACCATCATCTGCGCTTATTTACCAGATAGGGTAGGTAGCTTTCCTGTGCCATCGTTTTCCAGTCTTTACAAAACCTATCTTCGTGACAAGGAAACAAATGCAAGTCCCTTCAGTGAGCTCTTCTGTACTTCGTCTGTAAATGTGCTGTACTTTTGAACCATATTTTCCTTGTATGGCTGGCTCCTCTGTGGTGCTGCTTGCTCATTTTGTTTGGTTGACACTTTATAAACCTTGGAGACCCACTCACCACTTCTCCATGCTGCTGACACCCCTCTCCCCACCCTCTCCATCATCCGCGCTTATTTACCAGAATGGGTAGGTAAATGTACTGGCTCCTCTGTGGTGCTTGCTCATTTTGTTTGGTTGATGCTTTATAAACCTTGGAGACCCCTCCCCTCGCCCCCCCCTGTATTTCTTATCTCACTCCAGGCTGATCTCTTATCCCTTTTCCAAAGTTCAACAATCTTGCCTCCAAGTGAACATGAACCATCTTTCTGTCACATTCGTGATCTCTACAGTTTTCGTGCTCCATAATACTGCAGATATTATACTTCTCAAGATAATGTGGCTTGTAAACTTCTACCCAAGGTTTTATCTATCTGTGTGGTCTGTGTGGTCTGTTTAATTGGGGCTCTCTGTTTACTTTGGCCTTTTCATTGCTTTCACTTTTCCTATCCCACATCTCTTTTCTCTCCCTACATTGCTTTTCACTCTCTCCCGTCATCTTGCTCCCTCGCTTGCTCGCTATTTGTTTGTCCACTCTGAGCATTTATAGTGCAATAGCTCTGGCATTATTAAAGTTTGAGCTATTGGTATTGCATTATTTAGCAATGCCAATATTTCAAACAATAATGCGAGACCTATTGCATTGCAAATGCTTGTTTATTTTGGGTTTTAAAACATAAATAAAAGGCATGTCATTTACAATACTAATAGCTTAAACTCTCGCAAATGCAAGACCTATTGCATTGCAGTAAAGGACCTTCTTGACTGCTTGTTAGATTGTAAATATCAGAGGAAGAGAACGGCCTGTGATGTCTTCAAAGTAGTGATAAATAGTGCAGGGAAGAAGCTGTGTAAGTGTTGTAAATGACACAGACACAAAGTTATCTAAACCTACTTTACAAGTTAACTGTGCCTAAAATATGTAATCTAAAAGTGCAGACACAGAGTGTGAAGTGAGTTGCATATGATCCGAGCTATAAACACTAACAAAGCACTCCAACATCTTTCACTCTGTGATTAGTGTTGCGGCTCAGGCGGAAGAACCGGAGGGGGTAGACTTTTTCCTGCCCTCCATGATTTGAGTGTGCAGTGTGGCATTGCGTAAAGTCATTGCTAACTTTGGCCTAATAAAAAAACACTCCAGCTGTAATGGGGCCCTGGCTTCACCTCCTGGTGCAGGGCGGGCTGTGCTTTGTCAGGCTTGGAGGGAGGAAGGGATGGACTCTGCTGCAGCTCTGTTCTCATACAGTGCCCCTGCTATTACTAGTGAGTGAGAGGCGCTGTGGTGGTGGTATTGGTCTTGGTGGTCTCGGTGGTGGTGTTGATAGTGGTGGTGGTATTGGTAGTGGTGGCGTTGGTGGTATCTGTAGTGGCATTGGTGGTATCTGTAGTGGCATTGGCGGTGGCAGTAGTGGCATTGGCGGTGGCAGTGGTGGTATTGGCAGTGGTGGTATTGGCGGTGGCAGTGGTGGTATTGGCGGTGGCAGTGGTGGTATTGGCGGTGGCAGTGGTGGTATTGGCGGTGGCAGTGGTGGTATTTGCGGTGGCAGTAGTGATGGTGTTATTGGTATTGATGGTGGTGGTATTGGTATTGGTGGTGATGGTGGTGGTGGTATTGGTGATGGTGGTGGTTTTATTGGTGGTGGTGGTTTTATTGGTGGTGGTGGTTTTATTGGTGGTGGTGGTATTATTGGTAGTAGTAATGGTATTGGCGGTGGTTTGGGCGGTGTTTGGGGTTTTGGTGGGGATGGTACATACACGCGATAATGCAGAGTTAAAGGATTTGAAAGCAGTCCCCCGTGTTACTGGACCAGCCCTGCTGCTTAACAAAACCAAGCAGTTTCAGCTGAAGCAGCGTGTGTCCAGTAAATAGTGCTTACAGACTAAATAAAAGGTCCTGTGTAACAACCGAAGTAAAGGGGCCCGTAGCCATGGGAGGTTTCAAATGAAGGCCAGGCCGTACTAAGGAGGGACTTACAAGCCTATTAACTAATCCGAAGGCCGCATTTACAAAAGACAATGACACAAGCCAATGAGAAATATGGGAGGAGTGGGTGCTGCTTCACTGCCATACTCTACTACAGCAGTCTCGCAGAGCGAGCAGTGTATGCGCGCTGCCGCTAGACTCAACCTAAAGAAGTGAGCCTGTCTGAAACTTAATATTATGCTGCATCTCAGACATGCCAGGTCTCCACGTTTAGGAGGAAAATTTCTCCCCCCATTTTATTAAAGATGGGAATATGCGGGCCTTCTCAGTCTGGGATATTTTTGTTTTGTGGTGTGGCTATTTTTTTGTTTTGTTTGTCTTAGAAGACCAGAGTGTATAATTTAACAACTCTCTCTGGACATTTCTGTTGCTGCAAAAATAACGCTTCCTTTTTTATATCTAGTTTTATTATCTTACTTGGGTGGGCTGTGTGGTGTCAGACCGTTAAATATCATATGTTGCCGCTCGTCACTAGTTTCAGTCCTGGTTATTTTATCAACACTGGTTGGATGAAAGTTTGTTCCCACCCTGCCGCATCTCGAGCTCACAGCCTGCATGTTGCCTATGGATCTTGCAGGTGCATTAACCACAAGCAATTTCAAAAGTGTTGCTATACCCTTTTGGTGGGTTGTGGTGTGATTGGGGGGGGGGGCAGAGAGGTTCTGGTACAGTGAGTTCAGATTTTTCTCTGATTTTGATATTCAATATTTTTAGGTCTGTCGTTTGCTAAAACCTTTTGATTTTACTAAAATATGTATAATTACGTACATATAGGGAATTTCAGCCACCACTCTTAATCTATTGGTATCATTCCCATTTTGCTCCTGCCTACTAGAGCCTATATTTTGGGGCAGTGGGACAGCCTACTTAAGCCACTGGTAAGATAAAAAATGCTTTACTAAAAAATAACCAGAAGGAAAGGTAACATATGTGAAGAAGCGTTATTACTGAGACATGTCATAAGGAAATCAATGACCATAATGATTAAAAGGTAAAATATACACAACAAATTAATAAAATGTTATAGAATATAGCACATCTCAATTGAAACAAAAAAGACAATGTTGCAATGTAATATAGATAGCATTTTATAAAAAAATTGTTTTATTGAAGGGGAAAGAAAGGGGGGGAGAGAAATTAAATAAAATAGGCTATATAAGGAAGATAATAGATGGTAAGGAAATGAAAATGTGAAAGCAAGAAGTGTACAGTGAACTATATAGGAGGATAAATAAGTTAAGAAGCTAAGTGGGAAGCCAGAATAATTGAATTAAAGAAGGTTTGGTAACTTCAACATCTTATACATTTGTAGAACAAGCATTTGCAATGCAATCGGTCTCGCATTGATGAGTTTGAGCTATTGACATTGCAAATAACTGCCTTTTTGTTTTCTTTTTAAAAACATAAATAAACGGCATTATCTACAATGCCAATAGCTTAAACTCTTGTAACTGAGAGACCTATTGCACTGCAAATGCTTGTTTATTTCGGTTTCCGAAGCCGCTTTTCCCGAGGCCACTAAAGGCCGGGGATCTGTTTGCCAATACTTCCTTGCTGATGACAGATTAGCAGAGGTCTCTGGGTGGGGTGCACCTACATTTTGCCAATTCTGACTGATTGCCACACATTTGACCCTGCTACTATACCAAAGCAGTCGATATTTTATTCCTATTCCCTTTGTAGTAATACGTAGATATTCATGGAATCTGAAGGTTTTCAACGCAAAGTGCTTCCTGCCCCTTCAGGCGCTAGGTCCGTACCATAAGAATACTCAAACAATTTAAAAACATGTGCCTACCCAAGCTCAGGCGTTCCAAAACCCAAATTTCACATCGATAACACTATACAATTGAACAATGTTGCATCATATCATTTGGGTAAATTCTTGTTTTATTTTAATTCAACATACTGCCCTCAGGTTCCTTGGGTCCGACTCCCATGTTGCCAGCTAATTAGTCCATTAGCATGACAATGCATTTAAATGGTGCTTTAATCAACATTTCCTCCGTCAAAACCCCTCTTTGTTAGCGGAACAATGCAGAGAGCAGCTGCACAACCTGCCAAAACTACAGAGAAGCGCTTCACAAGTCAACGCGTCTTTGCTGATGTCCCAGCATTTGATAAAACATAATTTATTATTTTTCACTACAAAAAAACAGATGTCGGGTTTATTCACCTACTGATTTTAGTATACATTTCCCATCTCTACAAGTTATCTAAAGCTACTTTACAAGTTAACTGTGCCTTAAATATGTAATATAAAAGTGCTGATTATGGCCTGCATTATTGTCGAGGAAAGCTGTTTTGAGGTCCTGAAGACATGTACAATAATTTACCTCATCGTATTGTGTACCCAGAAACCCTTTGAGTATTATTGTTCTATAGCACCGAATAGTGCTCACCCTCCCTCCAAATATACTGTCCAGTTATCCAAGCGTGTGATAGAACTGATGGCAGTACAGGAAGTTTTATGGAATGTGCTTTTACAATTTTGAATTAATGAAACGAAGTAACTGTCCTGTTCAGAGTTATTCAGCAGCCCTATTTTTGTTTTAAATATAATAGTTCGTGTACACTGCTTGTAAATTTATTGTGCGGTGCAGTGGTGGCCCAGGCAGTAAACACCGTATATAAAGCAGCAGTTTTATTAGCCAGAGTAGACGCTTACAACACAGACTAGATCTTTTTTTAGCTGGTTCTAATTCCGTTTCTCATACGGTGCTCGCTTTCGCTGATTTTTGAAATTTCTGCACTATAAACAAGAGTGAGGTTGTAAATCGACTAAGGGGACTGTGGCGAACGACTAAGGGGACGCCACAGGTCTTGGTGGATAAGTTCATCTCTTGGGAATATTTTCCTTCAAGGAGGAAAATGCAGAAAAAGTCCCCGAAAAAGTCTCATGTTGCTGAACATTTTAATGGAATATTGTTTATAGATAGCGCCTTTTATTCACTGGCCGGAAAGACCGCGTTCTGCCGATTTCACCCTTCACTAGACAGGCACAAGGACTTTGAAGCCTCGTTCTTTAGAATCTCCATAGATTCACCCTAGTGAGAGAAGTTGGCACGCCACCTGTACAAATCCCACAAAAACATTGAAAATCAATAGATTCTACCAAGCTTCGCCTTGAGACTGGCGAGTTAGAAATCTGCGACTTCAAGCATCCATGGCCACCTCTACAGCAGCCAGCGAGTTATACTGCGAGAACCGCCCAGCAGCAGACACATCTGGGTCCACTCGACCTGCAGCATCCGTGGGAAGGAAGCCAACCAGGAAAGCGAACTAGCAGACCCTCGTGCCAGTCAGGCTGACCGGCTCCGTGCCGGGGAGAGCTTCCTCACACCGACAGCCTCTGAGAACCCTCTGCTGACAGACAGGAAATTCAAGTTTTAACACCCTGCTTCCTCCACGAACCCGGGCGTTCAATGTGATGCCTGCACCGGGCTAGCTCTGCAGAGAATCAAAGAGGCCCGCGGTTATCTCTCAGAAACTTGCCTCTTTCATCGGTTTTCAGGGTCGCTCGTAAATACTTTTCGTGTTTTTGCTGAAGTAGAGAATGACCAGTCTTAACAAGCATCGATCTCTTGTCTTTATGGGGCCATGTGTTTCTAATTAGAAACACATGGCACCATAAAGATAAGAAAAAGCTTTACGATAGAAGGAAAGCAGGCGAGCCAGTCCGGGTGGGCCGGAACAAAAAGCCATGGGGAGGCAACCCATGAAGCTCATTTCCAATGGCAGGCCACCGTTTAGCATAAACGGTGACGCCAGCCAATGAAAATGGGAGGTGGGGCTTCAAGTCCTCTTCTGAAAGTCCTCATTAACAATAAATCTCGCCAAGCGAGCAGCGCATGCGCTGCAACGCTAGGTGAGACCTAAAAAGGGAGAAACAGATGTGAAGTCAAGGGAAGCCAGATCAAATCTCTCTTGATGTCTAATTAGGAAGAGTGTATAGTATTTGATCTATGATTATGGCAAATCAAGTTCCACCATGCCATATGTGGAGTAGTGTGGCTCACTGGTTAGAGGCGGCAGGCCTGAGAGCAGAAGTCAGCCTGGGACCAGGGTTCAATTCCCGACGCGGCAGGGTCGTGGACCTTGGTCAGCGGACTCGAAAATTCTCGCTTCGGTGCTTACTCTAATCAGGGGTTCTACTCGGCAACTCTGGGCATTAGCTTGCCTAATCTCCACAACGGCCCCACCAATTCCGGGGATGCCTGGCTCCACCTTGGGGACTCCCAGCAAGGGACCATCCCACAGGGAAAGCCAGGACGGGTTCCCCAGAGTTATACAGCGCCGGGACGCCCCGTTGCTGGGGCAGCTGTGCGCTTTACAAGTATACTACATTTACATTTACATATAAGAAGCCCTGTCAACATTTTTCTAATTGGAAGTAATCACCTGAAAGGCAACCGCCAGGAGAAGATCCACTAACATACCCTTGATATTGTTGCCTGACCATATGTCTGAGCAGCTACCAGTAAAGAGGTTAACTATGTGAAAGGGTGGTGAGACTAAGAATAACAGACATTTTATGCCACACAAGATGCCAAAAAGTAGAGAGTTTGGCACATGAAAACTTGTGAAGAAAATCCTCATTGTGGAAATCGCATGACCAACAATTGTTGTTGGGTAAGCATTTCATTTTTAATAAAAAATAGGAGTTAGAAACAATCTATTACAAAAGAAAAACATGGTCTGAGAAGTATAATGTATCTTGTGCCATATTATATTCCATGAAGAGATTTGGAAAGGGGTCTGAAGGTCCTGCTCCCAATCAAGTTCATGTTTGGTTTTCGCCCTCTCAGAGTCTTTTACAGAAAGCTGTTTATAAATAAAAGCAGCTGTAAAATCAATAGAAAAATTACGAGGAAGTATAGGATCAAAAAGGAAATGATCTAGGCAGGGAGAGGGATCTATAATTTGTGGACTAAGTACATCTTGAAGCAAAGAACATATCTATGAGAAGATGGTAGTTAACCTCACTTTGAGTTACTGCCTTTTGCTCTTCCACAAGGATCACATCTGCACACAAGCTAGTTCCTTTCAGTGCCAGTGTTTTGTTTTTTTGCTTTTATACTTACTTTGTGTGGCATTTGTGCCTAGAGTCTTTGGTAGCAGGACGCTTCTGAAGCATATTCCATCTTTATCGGATCCCATCTCCTGCCAATGCTGGTTTTAATTTCTTTTGGAGTGTTTGGCTTTTCTCACTGCCGCTATTTCACAACATACCATATTGTGTCCATTTGAAACTGTTCAGTATTAGGTTATCCGCTATTTACTTTTTTTCACTCCTTTCTGTCCTTCCTGCTTCCTCTTTCTTTGTCTTCCTTTCTCTTTTCATTCTTGCCTTTCATTATTTTTCCCTTTCCTCCATTCTCTTATCTTTCTTTGCTTTTTGTTTTACTTTTTTTTGCTTGCTTTACTTCTTTGCTTTTCTTGCTTTTCTTATTTTCCTTATGCCTTGTTTCCTTTTGTGCCGCACCTTCTTTCTTGCCTGCCCTATTCCTTTCTTTCTTAAAGGCAAGAGGCTTGCAGTCCATGCCAGACTGACCTTCTCAGACCTGTGTTAGCCAAGACCTTTAGATTTTACATTAGTCTTCCATCCACTCCAGCATGCATTACGGGGCAATTGATCTGCCTGTTTCAGCCATTGCTTGACTTCACTCCAAGATATCACATGCATTCTTTTCACAAGGAACACCTCAAAACACCCTTCAGTGCCAGTGAGTACTATAATAGTGTGTGTGGGTTTTTTTGTTTTTACGTTGAGGGCCTGGTCTATTAACAAATAAAGTTTAGCTAAAGCCTTTACAAAACATAATTGCCAGAAGGCTAGAGGTCCATGTCAGACTCATTGGTTTTGCCAATGCTTGTTTTATGTTTTCCAGTCTTCTGGAGAAGAAGCGCTCGTTACTGAAAACGGTAGACCGCATCGATCTAAAATTGCCCACTCCACGTTGTTTTGTGATTCACTACAAGGCATCTACAAAGTTGGGTTTTCAACAATCTACTGGCTCCCTCTGGATTACTGCTGGCGAGTCTTTTATCTGGGCTGGCTGTGCCTCCCAAACCTGCTTCGGGTTCAGTTAGAACTCCAGTGGCAATTCTACATCGGCACCATGATTTACACCAGACTTGCTATGCTGTACTTAGCACCCACACAGACGGAGGATGTTGAGGCCAGAGCTCTGTTCAACTGAGCCAAATCTGTCTCTAACTCCACCATGCATGAGTTCAGTTCTTGACCTCCATTCATTCAGACTCCGACAAGACCCTACCTTTGCCTAGATGCTGTCTTCCAAAACTTCAGCAATTCTTTGGATAGGACTCTGACCAGAGGCAACCAGCTGTTGATGGTGGAGATGTATATTCCCCACAATGTGACAATAACCATTTTATATGGACCTACAAGAGACCTGTGTGCCTGATACCTCCCCTGATGTGGTTAGTTGTACGGCCCCCTACCTCCACCTTTCTAGGTCCTTCGACAGAATAGCCTGCCTCCTTCACCATGCTGATTAGAAGCTCACCCGAATCCCAAATGTACTACTACATTCAGTCAAAGTAAAGACTAACATCCTTATAGAGGTTCTCCAATCCGACGATCCTCGCCAGAACCTCCACTACCACTTAACAAGACCCTAACTGACACTCATGGACACTTTGATCAATCCCTGCTTTTGTCCACCGGTGAACAGAAAAGTGACACATCTTTATAGTTCAGCCCCTGGTGACATTGTCTTTCTCATGCAGCACCCTACTCTGGAGAGAACAGGACTCCACTAGCAGTTAAGCCCATTTCCTTCTCAGCGATCCCACCAAACCGTGAGTTGCAGAGAATGAAGATATGTTGGCAAGAGTATTGTTTTCGTCTTCTTTCCTTGCCTTTAGGTCAGTCAACACCTGCTGCTTGCTGGGATGATACTGCCACGCATTATGGCACCTGCAGTGCCAGACGAATTCAGAGCCAATATAGCACAGACCATTCAGAATGGCCAGGATGCAGCCCAGTTTGTCGTCCGCTCAGGACTGGACGTGGCAGAGTGGTTAGCGTTAGCGTGGATGAGATCCACTGATGTTTTGGGTGACGTTCAGGTGTCATTTGTGAATATGCCTTTCAACAGGTTTGACTCTTTGGTGAGAAGGCAGGCTCTGCCCTCGAGCACTTTAAAGAAAGAAGAGAAACTGTTTACTCCTGTGTTTTTCCACACACAAGGCAGTATCCCCAGCACTTTGCCCCCTTTTGTAGACATTGCTAGGAGTTTCATCTTCAGTCAAAATCAAGGCTCACCACCTCGACAAGTGATATGCCAGCCCTTTCCGCATAGGAAATTTAGCAGACATTTCTCTGACAAACATGTGCAACAAACTTTCCTGCTCCCAGCCCTTATGGCAGCAGCCTCCTAATCGCCTAAGTTTACCCTTAGTGGCTTAATGACAATAGGGAGGCTGGTTCACTCCTTTTCTTCACCAGTAGCAAACAATAAAATCCAAAAGGTGGGTTTTGCGTTTAGTCCAAAGGAGCTACACCCTGCCATTCCTTTCTGTTAAAATGCCTATTCCAAATTACATCAGAGTGGCTTTTGGAGTTCCATTTTGCTGCAGCAAGACAAAGCTCTTTTGAAAAAAGCAGCCATGGAGAGGGTCAAGCCCTGAGAAAATTGAAATGGATGTTATGCCCACTATTTGCAAGGGCTAAAGAAGATCTGAGGACTTTGCCATGTTTTAGATCTTCCACCCCTCCCCTCAACTCCTTGCTGCAAAAGGACAAATTGAGGATGCTCACACACCCACGACCTGATCTTTAAACCACAGTTTATTCAAATACTTAAGCCAATGTAATGCGTTTCGCCCAGGCACCGGCCTTCTTCACACAAACTGGGCGCCATTTGAGCTCCCCTTATATGATGTTGGAACATGGCACGTGATGCATGGACATGAAAAAACTCTGCAACAGCTGTCCTTTAAAATGTGTGTCTATCATTTTAATTACCATTGTCCATTCCGACCCTGCAGAGATTATAATACTACAATTACTGCATCGGATAAATGCAGTACTATTAATGACTGCACACTTTGATGTTTACAAAGTGAAGACCTCCGGTTAAATACCAAGACCAGTGTCAGGTCTTCGCTGTTTAACCAATTTATGCAAAACACCCAGCAGTACACAGGAATGATGCAGAACTCACAGAACTCAGGTCACGCTCTGTGCCTATTAAGCTCATAATTGTGCATACAATGGGCCCACAACAATAATTATTAAACCACTTAAGAACGGAAAAAATAAACATTTGAAACTGGTCCGTGCACATTTAAAAGCGCTACACTTTATGTATACAAGCAGGGAAAACTACTTTTTTCCCTCCAGGTGCTGCCCAAGTTAAAAACGAACATATTCCATTTAATCATTATTATTGCTTTTGTTTTTGGAAAGTCTCAAGTCCCTTATATTGATGTTTGGGGTGCGTAGAAAAGTTATAGCTAATCCTCTCGAATTGCCAAATGTCAACGCTAATTGTATTCATCAAGGTTACACTTTTCACACGATGGTCCTTCATGACCCTGTGTTTCCAAGTGCCAAATAAATGCAAAGTGTAAAATGCAGCACTTGGCTCTCTAGAGAGAGAGAGAGAGAGAGAGAATATATATATATATATATATCTTGCAGAGCACACGGACAAGTATGAAAAGGTTACGAGCCTTTTATTCAAAAAGTACGGACAAAGTTAACAGACGCTGGTAAAATCGAACAGCCTGCCTTCTCGCCGACGCGTTTCGAATTACTGCAAAGGCTCATGACGGAAGGTACGTGCTTTAATGGTGCTCCTCCGATATCACAGGTTCCCTCTGTATGGGGCTGCCTTCGCATTCATCAGCATTCTGGGAGTTGGAGTTCCCTAATTATTCATGAGTGATCTCGCGCACAATTGCTGCTGCAATTAAACCCGACTTGGGACCCAGCGGATGAACAAGTCCTTATCTTCCATACCTCTCCCGCATTGTGGTAAGTGAATCCTCTCCACGCGGCCCCCTGTGTGTATTGGGAAGGGGGGGGGGGGGGCAGACCACAAACAACTTCTTATGTAAAAGGCCGCTTTATTGGAACAGGTGCTCCATAAAAATTAAAACTCCTCGGCCAAAAGCTTTACAAAACTAAACCTCACTAAATAAAACACTTACTTAACCCCCTACTCCCCTCCCCCGCCCCTAACAGTTATTCGAAACCCGCCGCCCACCCGAGCATTACAACATTACAAAAATACAATATCATAATTCAATGCATAACACATAAGCTTGTAAAACTAAACATCTATTACACCAAAACTCCCTTCCCTGCCCCTTCACCACTTACGATCACCCAACTTCTGTAAGTGCCCCAGCAATCAACCTGCCCAAACAATCACTGTTGATGACCCAACTTTAAAATATCCAACAGAAAACTGTCAACCCTGGCAAAATTCCACTAATCCCCGCCACCCAGAAAGCCTCTCCCCCCCCATTTCTGTCCCCCTCCCTCCCCCCCCCCCCCCCCAACCAACGTTAAGAGCGCCAGTCTGATACCACCGTTCCCCCGGTTCTACCCAAGCTCAACTAAATCCTCCTCAAATGCTCCTGCACCGAAAGACAACTGGAAAGGCTTCTCTAACCTTCAACAAATAAAGGTCCCTACCCATCCTGGATAAGTGGACTCGAACGCTCCTGAAAATTCCACTGCCTCGAGCTCCATGTCTCCATGGCGCACTCTCCCAAAGCGTAGGCTCCTGCAAAATCTAGAGATCACCCCATTGACCTTCTTCTGCTTCCTATCAATCCCCTGGAATTCCAAGCGCCCCTCCAAATTCTACGCAGCACAAGCTCCGTCCACAAAACATGGCGCCCAGCCCCCTTCTCTTTCAACAACGCCCGATCCAAAATGGATTAACAAAAATATACCCGGGTGAAGGACCCCAACCAACCACGTGTTCAAAGGCAGAACCAACTCCCTCCATAAACCCCCTTTTCCTTTCCAAACAACTGTAAACAAGCGCTCATTAAAACCCAACATTTTCTCGAAATAACCGTCCGCCTGTACTTGAGCCCATTTACGAAAGAGTGCCCCACCATCCAAAATGGTAAATTCCGGAGAGTAGGTGCCCGCTACCGAACCCGAAACAAGAAAAACAATGAGGTTCATGAAACGAGGTTGACGCAAGCGCTTCTTCTGCATTGCTCGGCACATAGCGTTGGAAAAAATTGGATGGCCAGCGCCCCAGTCGCCTAATATCCCCTCTATACCAGCCACGGTTACCAGCTTCTGTTGCCGCCTCGAGTGCTTCAAAAATTTATGCAGCACACTGTGCAGTTGATGACCAGTCACCCTACCCCTGTCAGCATGTTGAAAAACCCTCACACTCCTTTCCCCCCCCCCCCCCCCCCCCAAGAAATGGTCCTCTGACGCCTGGCCCAATGTAAAGGGCATGTCGACACTGGGGGAGCTGCCTCCAGCCAAACCCCATTACTACGACTTCTCTGGTCTGTGTGCCCTGGACAGTCAGATATGAATCCCTTTGCCAGCGAATAAAACCTCCTGCTCAGTGATACCTAATCTTAACCTGGAACCTAATAACTCTGGACCCTAAAAGCTCCCAAAACATCCAGACCATGACAGTAGAAAAACACACAAGCTTCAAAACCATCCCTGCAAACGACCGGTAAAACACAATAGAGAGATCTAGCAAAACTATCTCTCATCTCCTGAACGCATCCAAGATTCCTCTCTCCCGCAGGCACCTGATGCTAAGAATTCCTTCTAGGCCAGAGCATACATTGCACGAGTAGAAGCGGACAATGACCATACCACCTGCTGTACAACGTTGCGTTGCCTACCCACCACAGATATTCCGGCATTGGCGTCCTGTCCGCCTCCTGGACCAGCCCACGTAATCTCTCCCACCGCGAAACGAGACAAAGCATCCGCAATGTCATTGTCCACACCCGGGATATGCACAGCCCTGAACTCCCTATCATGTGTCAGGCAACCAAGAACAAACACCCGCATCAACTTCAAAATCTGCTCGTCTCTTGCCAACTGTCTGTTTAATGTCCACCACTGCCATGTTATCAATCCTGAACCGCAACTTCTTATGCGGTGGGCCCTCACCCCACAACGTCAGCGCAACCAGCACCGGGAAAAAGCTCTATAAAGGCAATGGTGTCCCCCTCCCCTCCATCCTTCCACTGTTCAGGCCACTTCACCGCACTCCGCCTGCCCGTACCGACCAACGCCCTCACTACCTGCCGCATCTGAAAAAATTTCTTGAAAATCCCCCTCTCTGACCACTGTTACTCCATTAAAGGAATGCAGAAATGTTTTCCACATCCGCATATCTTCCTTCACCCCAGCCGACGAGAGGAAATGGTGGAGAGGCTGAATGTGTCCTGCCAATGCACGACCCAGTCTTCAGCAAACAGTCCTCCCTGCCCTGACCACTGTACAGGCGATATGGAGATGGCCTAACCAGACCTGAATGTCCTTCCCCGTATCCTTATGTTTTACAAGCAGTTCTTCCAACAAATCCAACATTTTCGCTTTCTTATCCAATGGCAGCCGTGCCTGCATACTCATTGAATCCATTTCCAAGAATGACATGGTCTAACATGGGCCCATTGTTTTCCCCTGTGCCAAGGGGACACCCAGCACCCCCATGAGCTCATGGACTTGTCCAGCGCTACCTGGCATTCCGTGGAGCCCGGGGAACCCACAAAAGGAAGTCGCCTAAGTATTGTATTAGCAGCCCATTACCAGGGTGCTGTTTGACATACCACTGTAAAAAGGTGCTGAAACACTCGAACAGAGCACAGGACATAGAACAACCCATCGGCAATGCTTTATCCACGTACCATTGACCTTCAAAATGGATACCCCCAAAAGACTCCCATCATCCGGATGGACCGGAAGCAAACGAAATGCAGCAGTTATGTCCCATTTCGCCATCTCTGCCGTTGCGCCCGCGGTCACAACTAGTGACATAGCCACGTCAACTGAGGAGTATGACACTGAGGCTGCCTCCCCATCTATAAAATTGAAAAATGAAGAACCCCCCCCAGTCCACAATAGGTGTTCTGCAAGCCTTCCCACCGTACCTGTGTTGCTGCCACCTCCACGTAATCCTTCAAACCTGACTCCAATGCAGCGCAGCGAACTGGCGTAATCGCTTATAGGGCCCCGACCCCTACGCTCCTTTACCTCCTCTACCACTCTGAAATTGCTGTGATGGGCCAGCTGCATTAGCCCCGACTGCTGCCATTACTGCTTTCTTTGCTGCTTGACTCACCCACATTTAACCAAGGGGTGTTACTTCCCACACTGAGAGCACCCGTGCCTGAATTTACCATATTCTCTTGTGCCCATACCTTCATTGAACCTCCAGCACTCTCCTGACACAGATTGCATATCTGTTGCACTCTTTCTCCCCCCCCCCCCCTCCGCGCCCCCCCCCCCCCCGCCCCCCCCCGGTCCGCCCACCCACTTCCCCGGGTGGGCCTCCCCTGACGGGGCCGGCACACTAAAGGTCAACCATTTGCTGTAAATATAGTTTTACCCCCCGTTTATACTAACATGTATTTAAAAATAGCTACGCAGCGCTCAGGGAATTTCTCACAATAGCCGATAGCCTATATCAAATTGCCGTTGTCCAATTTTCGATTGTCAGCGGCACCTTAGGCCAGCTCATACCCCCCCCTCCTCATATGACCCTTCTTTAGACCGCACCCCCCTGTGCAGTAACTTCACAATTTCAACGACTTCCCCCTTCCAGGTGCAGTCTTTAGTGGCTAACATTAACTGCGCACCCGGGGTCTTTGCCACACCCATGCAAGGCATCTTGTAGCTTCAACTCTTTACTCTGTAAAGTCTCTTTACCAGACACTTCAGGTTCCGTATTCATTCCACTCTCTGCCACAGTGCCTGTTGCCACCACATCACCGGTCCCCACCCTTTGTTCTTTGACATATTTACCCTTGTGGAGCTTACCACCCAGCTCCTCCCGAACATAATCACCCCTTGTCCCCACCGACACCATCTTTGGTTTGGCCCGTGGGACAACTTTCTCACCTGGCTACCAACAATGCTGCCTGGCCAGGCGCCGATCTCCACACCACTTGCTCAACAGGGTCCACCGTCCAAGGAGCCCTCACCGCGGGGCCGTACTTTCTTCTGGGTCCCAACGACACTTCCCTCCTGGGCTGCACCACCTCCACTGCCTGTAAAACACTAGAATACGCATGAGAAGGCACCCCCCCCCCCCCCCCCCCCTCGTCCCTCCACTCCCCTTCTTCGGGGCGGTCTTCATCATGATCCAGTACACTCGCTTACTCTATCTGTAGACGATCCATCATAAAACCAACACCGCGGGCCTTACCTGACCCAACATTGCTTACACCCCCTAGTGGCCCCTGAAATCACTCCTGGTGGGGGAGCCGACTGTACTCGCCGATACTCCCCCCTGTGTTGTTGACTGCCTTGTGTGTTCCTGTCAAGTGGCCCTACTGACCATCGTGTCCCGCTTGATGTTGGGGCCAGCGAGGTCACGCCAGACCTTCGTGTGCTAGCCGTGCCGGAATCCCCTGCTGTTACAGAAAGTGCCGCGCTAGGCTCCACCCTCCCTTCTCCTCGGCGCAGTTGGGCCGCACCTCACCCTACCAAGTCTGCTGCCCCGTGGCGTTCCGTATCCTGTAAAGAAACATTTTGTCGACTGGTGTGCTGGTACCTCGCCGCAAACTAGCTGGCCTACTCTCCTGCTCACTCCAAAAAGTGCCCACTCCCGACCCTGTGCCGCCTTGGCCCACTACCAGCGACCTAACCCGTGGGCAACTGTCCCCTTCCAGTTTACCCTCGCACCATTGCAACAACGTCTGGGCCGGTGGAGCAGAAACTGCTGCTACTTTAAACCTTCCCCCCCACCTCACCTCCCCTCCCCCCGCCCCCCTCACCTCACCTCCCCTCCCCCCACCGCCCCACCCCACCTACCCAACAGGCCCCGGAGACTTAAACCGAGCACAATCAAAAACCTCTGCCTTCACCTCATTCCTCCTCGCGCACCGCACCGAGCAAAGGGAACCGACTCACTGTTCCCACCTACCCCCAAGCCGCCCACCCCTTATGTCCAATCCGGAAAAAACCTGCCGTGACCCATCCCCCAGGGCAGAACCCCCCCCATCCCCCAACTTGTGTTCCTTCCCCCTGCCCAGGGGAGCTGCCCCAACTGAGAAAGCCCTCCTACTAACAGGGCCCAGCCCCCAACTTGTGCCCCTTCCCCCTGCTCAGGGGAGCTGCCCCAACCGAGAAAGCCCTCCTACTAACAGGGCACCCTCCCGATGCAGCCCTTGCTTCTGTAGCCCACTCCCCTCCCCTTCACCTACCCAAAGCCACAACTCAATGTTCCCCTAATGAATGAGAAGGGGACCTCTGGCCATGGGGCCCCCACCCCCCTACACACTGCTTCCCGCCCCACTGCCTGAAACGGTCCTGGTGCCCCAGCTGGTGCTGTTCCACCCCCTGCCCAATATCTACCTAAGGGAAGAGCCGATCGCGCCCAAAATCCCCCCTCCCTAAAGGCGGTACAAGACGCGGCGCGCCTCTTTCCGTCTCGGGGGCCCCCGTGGATTGCTCCCCGCACGGGTGCAAAGGGCCCACTGCTCTCAAAAAAAATATCCGCCGTCTCCCCCGCCTACAAAACGCCCGCAGCCCTCCCACCTTCCTGAACCCCAAGGCTCACCTCATGTAAACCGCCCGGACCTGCAGGCAGGGCCTGCTGCACCGGGGCCTACTTCCGCAAACGCGGGCGGCCCCGTTTCCCACGCCGATGCGATCCTGGAAAGCCCAAAACCCAGCTAAAAAGAACGCCTGACTAAAAAAAAAAACACCCCACAGAAGCAAACTAACGCTCCCAGCCACCAGGTCACAAAGGACAAAATGGTGGCTGGGAGCAGTAGCCCACAGTATTTATACCTTGGGCTACTATTGGGCTGTAAGAAAAGTTGCCCAAAACAAAATGTCCGATTTTTGTCTCAAGCCCCGCCCTTCACCCCTCCCATACTGCCCGGGGGGGTTGGGAGGGTTATGAGACCTCTCTACGGTCGTCCGCCCCCCCCCCCCCCCCCAAGCCCCCCCCATTTTGGTGGTGCTACCTCGCGACTGGGCAGCTGCCTATTATCGCACAACACTGGTATCCCATTTGAGGAGCACACGGACGGAAGATTAAGGATTTGTTCATCCGCTGGGGCCCAAGTCTGGTTTCATTGCAGCAGCAATTGTGCGCGAGATCACTCATGAATAATTAGGGTACTCCAACTCCCAGAATGCTGATGAATGCGAAGGCAGCCCCATACAGAGGGAACATGTGATATCGGAAGAGGAGCACCATTAAAGCACGTACCTTCCGTCATGAGCCTTTGAAGAAGATTTAATTCGAAACGCGTTGGCGAGACGGCAGGCTGTTCTATTTTACCAGCGGTTTTGAACTTTGTCCGTACTAGTTTAATAAAAAGCTGGTAACCTTTTCATATATATACATAGAGTGCAATCTGCTGTTTGATGCTGTTGGGCTTTGGAAGATGCCTTTACTCACGCGAGGCTAAGCCTCTGGTTAATCAGGATGTCCCTCTGCTACCTTAACAGTGGTAAGAAATAGCCTATTTTACCAAGTGCATCTGCATATGATTTATGCCTTCACTTTTTTCAAGTGTATTTGTTTTAACTAAAGGTACGTAACCAAAATCAGGTTGCAAGGTGTTACATTTGTGCAGCAAGGTAAATTCACACTGAAGAGATGTCACTATTAGGAGAATTGATCGCTGTAAAGTAATTGTTGTATGCTTTCCTTCTGTTAAGTGGGGTATGGGGGATAGAAGAAGTGGTAAAGCTTTAACTAAATCTTATGGATTGCATCTCCATTGAGCGCATTCTCATTGCTTACAGTTACGGTCTAATGATTTAAAACCGCTTCAGGTACCTCCTAAAATAAATCCTCATCAAACCTTTGCATGATAACTTACTTAGGAAAAAATGTGCCAATCTGAGTAAATATGACTCCAAATAAGATTCCCAGTAACATCATCTGATTTTGTTCGATGGCTCGTGCGCATACCACTCTAAAAAAAAAAAAAAAATCATGAGTATCTAAGTGCAAAGTCTAGAGGAAGCTTGAACCAGTTATGTGCATTTCCAGTAGTGGAACATTCCTGGAAAAGCACAGAAACACACCTGAATATGGACAATCACCTTCGGACTGTGACCAGGCCATACCTTCTAATTCTGAGGAATGTAATGGCCCCAGAGGAGGTGATTTTATAACTGTCTCAAAATTGGAGAGGGTCGAGAAGGCCATATCGCTTATTTACAAAAAAATTGATTAACAAGACTGCTGACTCACTAGTCCGGCTGCAAGCACAATGGGACCATGACATAGCAGGGCTTGATGACGAGGGTTGGCTCGTGGCGATGGCCTCTCCTCGAGGTGGCCATTTCCTCTAGGCTCCGATTAGTACAGTTAAAGCTTCTACACAGATCCTACTTGTCTGGGCCGCTACTAGTTCTGGCTATCCTATGCACTGTGGGCAGGAGGGCACCTTCATCCATACCCTCTGGGATTGTCCGTCTGTCCAACGATACTGGGCGGCTGTGGTGGGATGCATGGAAGAAATGTTGGGGCAGATATTAAGCTGACCATCCGGCACGCCTGGGGCCCCGACAGACCTGAACTCCAAGGAGCGTATCTGGGTAACTTTGGGATTGATGGTGGCTAAGTGGAATCTTGTGCTACTCTGGAGGGCAGGGGACCCGCCACGACTTGTTGTTTGGGGCAAAGACATGAACTGGTGCATGATCACTGGAAAAAAAACGTATAGGAAGCCAGGGGGTGTCCCACCAAATGAACCCAGATCTGGGGGGAGCTGGAATGACTATAGGGGAGGGTTATGTGAGCCCCCGTACACGAGGGACGCTGCTGTCACACAAGTCCTGAACATGGTGGAACTGTGATTATGCTATCCTATTTTGTACTTACTGTGTTTAATGTCTATCCCACCTCATGAGTATGTTATCATCTATGTATGCTATTCTTCTTGATTGTCATAACTTGATTTCAATAAAAAGTTATTAACAAAAAAAATTGGAGAGGGCCCAGGATGAAACTAAGGGACGTTATGTGGGCTTTTAATCAATCGATGATACTTAATTTTGATTCTAGTATATAATCATAAAAGTGCAAGAGACAAATTAAAAAACACAAGGTTGCATTCATCATTAAACTTGGCTACAAACGCCGAAATTTGATTTACACAAATGCAATAAAAATAGTGAGTAAAAAAATGTATTAAGGTACAATATAAATATATATATATATATATATATATATATATATATATATATATATATATATATATATATATATATATATATACATATATATATATATATATATATATATACACACACTCACCAGCTCCGAATTCTCAAGCACGGCAGTAAATTAGCAGGGGGGTTTATTATTCTGAATACTAAAACCCCCTGCTAATTTACTGCCGTGCTTGAGAGTGCTGTTTCCTGAAACCCGGCTGGGTATTTTTGGGAATTCGGAGCTGGTATATTGATCGCGGACACCATCGCGATTTGAAGCACCCGCTTTCAGAGTGACTCGTTTCTTTGGTGTTGAGGAGCGTATATATATATATATATATATATATATATATATATATATATATATATATATATATATATATATATATATATATATATATATATATATATATATATATATATATACGGGTCTGTGCAAGTCTGGAGGTTAAATAATAATGCTTCTTGCAGGCAAATTAGCTAATTTAAAGTCTTAGGTCCAGCATACTTGGTGTTTAATACAAAAGTCAACGTTGTGTGCCCCCTTATATGCATGCCATTCAATGAACGATGGTGATTAGCAAGTCTGTACATCTACAGGTGTAGCTGCCTTTACTTCGCATTTCTTTCCAAGGCTGCATGATTCTTTCTCCTAACATGTTGTCCTCTCTTTCAGTTCCTGTGTAGCGATCATCTCACCCAGGTCTTGGCATTTCTGACAGAGCTGGCCATCAATCAAATACAGTATTAACCACTGGGATAACGCAACACAAGCATTTTCTCTAAGAGGCGCAAGTGAAGTTGAGGGTTTCAGTAACACACCCTCCTGTCATCGCTTAGAGCACAATAACTGGCACTTTGAGCTGTGGATACCAGGCTAATATCGAAGAATATACCAAGACCATTTGGGGCTGATTGGATTTCTCAGCCATTTCAAGACGCTTCATCTTGGAGTCTGCAGGATTGCTTTGACGCTGCTGCATAACTTACATGGTTGCTCAATCTGTTGTGTTTCCATTATCAAAATGTCAGAGGAGGCGTTGCCTTCAACTTCCAAATGGACTGTGCACAGAATGTTTGTTCTGTGTTAACCAGGCTTCGATCGCTCATCATGTGAAATCCGATATTTGTTACAATCTTGAACATTCAATTACACCCTTCTGTACCATAAAGAGTCTTTAGCAGTTTTGAACTAAAAAAAAGTTGCTGTATTAGACACTATCACAGTTGCGGGCCTGATGAATTTTGCGTTGTTTAGTAACTTAAGTTCTACGTGGATCACCAACGTGTAGACAATATCTTAAATTATGTTTTTATATAATAGAAGGAAATTCCACAAAGTGGTACAATGAAATATGTGCAACAATTGAAAGACTAAACCTTTTTGGACATCTGTATATTTCTGAAATATTGTATTGCTTTAAAATGAGGCACTTTAAATTGTTTTACTTGTAAATATGTGTTTATATGTATAGCCCTGTTAGCTTTTAATTATTAAAAGTTTGACAAATATCTGTTTTGAGTGGACCAGGAGTATGAAATTAAAGAATGATCTCGTTCGAAAGGTCACTGATCCAAGTGGATATATTTTATTCTACAGTAAATTAAAATGACTTGTGCGAAAGCGCTGACCGTGCTTTAAAATGTGCTGGGAGCACTTTTAGAATGGGTTAGCAAAAAGTAACCTGGTTTTAGAGGGAACTGGAAGGGTCTGCAGACTAAGCAACGTCTTGTTTTAACAGAGAACTGTTTTGGGCAAGAATAGTGACTGGCTTGTAGGAAAGGAAATTAGGTTGTTTACGTTTGATGTGAGAGTTAAAATTGGTGCTATAGAAATTTGTAATTTGAAGAGGAGCAAAAATGTGGGGGAAGAGTACATACGGGGGATAGATTGTATAAAGACCAAAAAGATAGATTAGCAAGTACATGGGTAACGACAAAAGTGGTCTGAAGATGCCGTTATGTTTCTATATTGATTGAGACAAGTGGATTGTGCAGATTACAAGCAGAGTCTTACAACTGAGTACTTTGAATAAGGAGCTATGAATTGTGCAAATTAAATTCTGTGAAAATACTACTGAACACTTTATTGTGCATGCTCTAACTATGGACTTGCTATAATCTTGATCTGTTTTGGCCAGTGTGTGCTCTTGTATCCCCCCCCCACACACTATACCCTTTTAGATGCATCTCAAACCAACTGATGCTATAACTGCTTGTTGTAACTAAAGAGTCTGATTAGTTTGCTACTTTGGCATAATAGCGTCCCGCAAAATATTATTAAAGGATTGATGCCTGCAGCAGAATGTTTTTACCCCCGAGAGTGTGGCCAACACTGTGAATAATTGCAAAAAGCAGAGTGTAACAACCAGATTCTACTTTTGTTAGTCTGTAATTTGGGGGAGGGATTAAGTCAGTGTTGGGTTGATAGTATGTTTACTCAGCACTTTTTCATAGATGTTTGGCATCATTGGTACATTTTGTGAGACTTTCTCCGGGTGTCGATCTGGGTGATTTTTCTGCAGCCACTGACAACAAGTGGGTGCTAAACAAAAAGGTCATAAGCTGGGCCACGAGGACACGAAGTGATGTCAACATATCACACAAGGCATCAGTGGTACCATTGGCAATTTTTCCTATATTTTTTTTTTCTACTCTTCTGTAGACCAGGGTCTCTGAGCCAATGGTTCTGGTTTTGGTTTGCTTTTTGATGTTTTTCTCCCTTTTGCACTTGAATTCTTGAGTATGTCTCCGTCTAATTTTTCATAGTTCAAACCATACCGGAAGCCGACCCTCACATGGACTACATATGTGATATGGGGAGAAACACAGCGCCATGTTGGGATTTGTAAGCCTTCATTCACCCTAAATGCAAAAACAACAGTTGATGGACAGAATGCAGAACAATTTCATACATTCACCCCAGTACAGAGATCTGGGCCTAAATCCATCTTTTTTTTTTTTGCTCGCCTTTCCAGTTTGAACCTAGCCATATACAAATCAGGCTAGACCCTGTGCCTCATGGGTACAGTCCAGCCCGAACTGCCAAGCCAGGTCCTCCCTGGACTGGAAACAAGCATCCTAGGGCCATTTTGGGGTTTCAATACCGGTCCTGGGATGCTTGTTTCTGGTCCAGTGAGGACCTAGCTTGGCAGTTCGGGCTGGACTGTTCCCATGAGGCACAGGGTCTGGACTGATTTGCATATGGCCAGGTCTAAACTGGGGTGGCATGGTGAGCAAAAGAATGATGGATTTAACCCAGATCTCTTGACTGGGGGGGGTGGTGAATGTTTTGATTTTTTTTTTTCTGCATTCCTTCCATTAACTGTGTGTCTTTTGCTTCATTCACCCTAAAGCCATAAGGGAACAGTACTTGGTTTACCTAATAAGTGCTATTGAGAGGTTGTGGACAAATCCCCTCCAGAAGGTTTTTGTGCTCCTTCTACCCAAAGGCATTACCGCTGTCCATTCCGGAAGATCGCTGCAGCTTTAGCTTCCAAAACTATTGTTTGGATGTAGACTAAAGATTATGCCCTGTTTGACAGAGCTTCCGGTACTTAATTGTTGTTTATCCTTACCCTTTTCCAGGACAAGATGTTTTGGGAGTGGTTGGGATGCTGCAGGAGCAAGCATCTACTGAAAAAAGTTACTTACATTTTTTTGGGGGGTTTTTACTGATGGACGATCCAGTACACACAGGTCTTATAACAACCTAGCTTCCTCAATAGGATTAAGTTGTTGCTGAAATTGTGCTCTTGAACAGAACTATTCTTGGGGCCATGGAACATCGGCATGTACTATCTCAGTATCCATGAGCCCAAGTCTGTCTAGCTATAGTGCCTCGCTTGCCCTCCTAACCTTTTCAGAGAAACAAGTGAGCTGGCACCCCAGAACACAACACTTGATCCTCTCTGGGATCACGGTAACAGGACGCTCCCTTTCTTGCTGTTACTTGTCCACAATAAGATCAACAAGAGACACAAAGAAAGTTTACAATATAGATTTAAATTATTGTGCTCAACGATGCAGAATTTGAGCGACAAATGGATAGCAAAAATATTGCTAGCAAACCCTATACCATAAAAAGCTCTGTCATTTTATGACAGATTAGCCTAAACTGCCCAGCCCCCCCCCCCTTCCTCCCGAAGCTTAATGATTATATATCAAAGATCTCTGGCATTAGTGGCAAACCCTGTACGCTTAGCATATATAGATGGACGTTCTACATCTCAGCTGACATGGTAATCTTTCTTCTGGGCCTTTGCTCACTGTCCTTTTTTTTAAACTCTTGTCCTGTGTTATATGGCAAGCCGTGTGCTCACATACAGCATCTGCATTCTCATGTTGTGTCTAGGTGATGGTGTCTGACCAGAGCATAACTAGGGGTATTGTTGTTTGACCTTGTCTATGGTGTTCAGACTAAATCCCATGAAAAGAAAGCAAACACATATTCAGGTTGTGTGTGAAAATACAACATGGCACAAAGGCAAGCGTGATGTAGTAATGTGTGCAAAAGAAACGTGGCCTATAATGTGTACAACTAGGCTAGCATACGGAAAGTGACAATGGGCAATGCAGGAAACTAACAACACCCTCATTTTAATCCGGATAATGGCATGAAATAAAATACTATATGTAATGACTATAATTGGAAGGTAAACGAACCCAAAGCATAGTCTGAAAATAAGCTACTCTAAAGATGATAGCGGCAATGACAATTTAGAATAATAGTCAAATCATGGTGTTTCAGAGGAATCCAATGTGCCACTCGCCAACCCAAAGGCTAAGTACTCCATGAAGGAGTCTGACTCAGCATATAATGATTGGTCAACAGCCCAAATCACGAGCTTCAAAGAACAAACATGAGCCTCAGTCTCCGCCGAAATGGAGACAGTCACGGGGCACCTTGCAACCTCGTTTGTAGAGCCAATTTCCTGTAACTCGTGTGTCAAGGAACATGGTTGCTCGAAGAGGAGTGGCTCAAACCTTGCATTGTGTAGAAGTCACAAACCTAGAGGACAGCCCTAAAAATGGGTCACTAAGGGACTCATCATCAGTCCAATGTCTAAGGCAGCCGGCGTCTGCAAAGCCAGGCAAATATTCAGTGGCAATTCAATGGTGCACCAGAGACAGTTTAACATGGGTTGCACGCAGGTAAACCAGGCACGTGGAATATTAAGGATCATTTAAGATAGAGTTCTTGCAGTAGAAATATTCCAAAGATCTGAAGCATACGCTCACTGTAGTGTTGGGAGTGGTTCTAGTTCCAGAGGGGCTGCAAAAGGAGCATCCATTACGGAAGAGCAGTAACAGGCCCATAGTGCTGCAAATGAGGAACCACATCAATGTGAATCCTCCGAACACACTGGAAAAGATGGAGTGTATAAAAGCCGGGATTACTCCAAAGATAATCTAGAGTGAACTAACGAGGCCAGAGCCTATAATATTAAAGAAGTGGACAAGGCCGACCATACTAGAGGCATTAAACATTTTATGTACTAATGCTCCAAAATGCTGGGATGGGTTTGTATTCAATAATGACTGTATTTTACTGGAAGTTCTAGCCACCTGCAATCAGATGGTTTCGCGAGCAGATGCGAGAGCTACTTATTGATGGAACAATAATGCTTTATTTTGCTTAGCTTGTTGAAGACTGCCTTCAAAGTTGGAATAGAAAGCCACAATGAGTTATCTGCGATCCCATGCGGAAGGGGAAATAAGACAATGTTGCAACAAGTGACTAACTGGGAAACTGATAAAATATACGGATTTCCAGCTCGCGTTCTGCAACAAACTAGATTGCTAAGCATTGAGTAACTCCTGTTAGAGAGTGTCATGATAATGGGGAGAATTGCGGGACCTTGGATACCTTTTAAATAACATGACAAATTGTCCACTGAAATAATACATGTGGCCTAGATTTTAACATGTTTACAAACAAGTGAATGTCTGACAGTCACATTCTTCTCTAGTGATAACTTCCTTGTTGATACCTTCACAACGATATGTAAAAAGAAGCTACCATAATTCATGAACGAAGCTGCTCCCAAGGGGTTAAGATCTACCTACAGGGAAATGTTTCATGCAAGCTGTGAATTCAAATGTCGAGATTGGCAGAGAAATAACTCCATGTATTAACCACACATCTGACAGAGTTTCAGCTATAGTGAATGGAAGTTGTTCTAATCTTTCTAAATTTTGTAGGTTGCGTCTTTTATTGGGAACAGGGAACGTTAGACGTAAATCTGGAGAGCCCTGCGAACATCCAAAGAAGGGGGAACAAGGGAATCCCCCTCAGCAGGCAAATCAGGAAGAATCCCCTCCTGCTGCAAATGAAAACTCGAAGAAACCTTAGGCAGAAAAGCCGGATCAAGCCGTAAAACTACCCGATCCGGGAGGAACTGCAAATAGGGAAACTAAACGAGCAAGGCACCCAACCTGCGAGCGGAGGTAATGGCCAACAGGAAAGTCACCTTAGCAGACAGCCACAGCAAATCCGCCTCCATCAAAGGCTCAAAAGGGGGCAACTGCAGACCATGCAAAACAGTAGGCAAATCCCAAGAAGGAATGAGAACAGGAGAAACTGGCCGCTCAGAAGAAGCCGACTAACCAAAGGGGCAACACCCTCCAAGGAGGCCCCAGGACCCCGACGAGCACGAACCGCTGCCCACTGAGCAGACAACGTGGAAGGGGAAAGGCCTTTCAAAAAAACATCCCGGAGAAACTCCAACACAGAAGTAGGAACCCCCAGTACAGGATCCACCCCATGAGAAGAACACCAAGAAACAAAAGAACCCCAATGGCGACCATAGCACTTAAGGGTCGAAGGGTGGCGAGACAACTGGAAGTCACGAGCCACCACAAACGAACAACCCAAAGACTCCAACGTCAACCGCTCAAGAGCCAAGCCGTCGGCTGCAAATGACGAAGGCAGGGACAGGAGTGGAAACTAAAGAGGAGATGGACACAAAGGAAGGCGGACAAACTAACCCTCCGCCAGCTTCAACAGGAGAGGAAACCAAATGCGGCGAGGCCAGAAAGGAGCAATCAACAGGACCGAAACCTTCTCCCTCCGAATCTTCTACAGCACCCTCGGGAGGAGGGGAATGGGAGGGAATGCATACAGAAGGCCCGAAGGCCAGGGAATCGAAAGAGCATCCACCGCCCAAGCCTGTGGACACAGCACCTCCGAACAAAACCGGGGGAGGAGAGAGTTGTGAGGGGACGCAAAAAGATCGATCCAAGGAGTCCCGAACCGGAGGCAAAGGGACAGGAACAGAGGAAGGGAGAGATGGTACAGAACAGAAGATGGAAGGTTGCGGCTCAAAGCGTCCGCATGAAAATTCAACCGTCCCGGAATGTACACCACCCTCAAGGCCAACAGATGAGTTTCCACCCAAGCACAAATCATGGAGGCCAACATGTTCAGAGACAGGCACCTGGTCCCTCCCCTGACGGTTCAAGTAACAACGAGCCCCCTGGTTGTCGGTACGAACCAACAGATTCGCCCCCAGGAGAGGAACCTGAAAGAACTGCACCTCCTCCCAGACAGCCGCCAACTCCTGCCAGTTTGAGGAACGGGTGCCGTCCCCCTGAGACCACCGACCCTTGGCTTCCAAGGACCCCAAAGTGGCCCCCCAACCCCAGAGACTGGCATCCGTCGTCAACAAAAGGGGAGGAGGAAGACAAAACCGCACCCCCTTCTCCAGGTTGGGAGTGCAAAACCACCAGTCCAAGTCCCGAATCGGAGCAGGAGAGAGAGGAATCAGAGTCTCGTAATCTGCCCGAGAGGGGTCCCACCGAGCCAACAGATGAGTCACCAAGGGCTTGAGATGGAGGCGAGCCCAAGGAACCACAGCAGTGGTCGCAGCCATCAACCCCTGGACCCGCAACCAAACACGAGCAGGGGCAGAGGGATGACTCAACAGATCCCGCAGCAGAGTCTGTAAGGAAAGGATCAGAACAGGAGGGAGAAACACCGCCCCCAGAGAGGTGTCGAACAGACCCCCGATGAACTGAAGTCTCTGAACAGGATCCAGATGAGACTTGGCCAAATTCACCTTGAACCCCAGCTCCTGGAACAGGGACAACGTAGCCTCCACCGCCAGAAGAGCCTGAGGGAAAGAGGAAGCAGAGACCAAACAATCATCAATATAGGGAAACACGGAGAAACCCTGATGTTGCAAAACCCCCACAGCAGGAGCCAATACCTTGGTCAAAGTCCTGCGAGCAGTGGAGAGGCCGAACCCGAAACTGGAAATGCATCCCCTGGACCACAAACCTCAGGAACCGCTTTACTGGCAGGATGGACCGGAATGTGAAAATAGGCGTCCTCCAAGTCCAGGGAAGCCAAAAAAATCTCCCTCCTGGATGAGGGGAATGACAGACTGCAACGTGACCATCCGAAAATGATCCAACCGCACCAACTTGTTCAGGGAACGGAGATTCAATATGGGGCGGAAGGAACCATCGGGCTTTGGAACCAGAAACAGACGGGAATAGAACTCCAGGCCCACTTCCGCCCCCTTCTGGAACAACATGGTGCCCCTTAACTACTTTGTATAAATCGTATATCAAGGATACTGGCCACATGATTTCCACCTTAGAACACGTCACTTTTAACGAGAATACACAACTATTAGTGACGTGTGACATAGAATCCCTATATACAAATATCCCCCAGGACCGAGCTATGGATGCAGTGGCAGCGCTCCTGGCAAGGACACCGGGGGACAGACCAGATATATTTTTACTAGAATGACTAGAGATAGTCTTACTTAATAATTTTTTTGAATTCCAGCAAGACATATACGAGCAAATAAAAGGAGTCAGCATGGTCGCCTCTTGTGCCCCCAGCATCGCAAATATCTATATGGGAGAATTGGAGATAAAACATGTTTTTAACGAATTAGCCCCATTTTTTGAAAACATCTCAAGATAGCAAAGATTTATAGATGACATCTTTTTTATCTGGTCAGGAACAGAAGAACTTCTTAAGGAATTTATGGAATAGCTCAATCTAGCAGATCAAAATCTCAAATTTACCAGTAACTACTCTAACAACCAGGTAGAATTTTTAGATATCTGGATACAAAGCACAGAAGGAGAGCTCACTATGAGTTTATACAGAAAACCGACGGCAAAGAACACCATTCTTGAGCATGGCAGCTACCATCCTGCATGCCAAAAAGACTCGATCCCCTTTGGAGAATTCCTCAGAATTAGGAGGAATTGTACCAGCATGAAGGACTACATGCACCATGCAGGCAATTTGCAAGATCGTCTACTGGCACGTGGTTACCCGAAAAGATTAGTGCGACAAGCACTTAAAAGAGCTAAATATTACAATCGAGACGCTCTGATAAACCCTACACCCAAACAAGATAACCAAAAACTTGTCTGTGTCTTGAACCACTCCAGTCTAAATAACAAGATCAGACAGGTGATTCACAGAAACTGGAAAATCTTAAACACCAATGATGACACCACTAAACTCAGCCAACCATTAGTAGCCTTCAGGAGAAATCCTAATTCGAAAGATAAACTAGTCCACAGCAGGATGAGAAATAAAGACAAACCACGACAAAAAACCATAGATGGCAAACCACTACCCAAAGGTAATCACAAATGTGGCACATGCCACGCCTGTGACCAAGCCATCACTAGCCAATCTCGGACATATGGCAACAAATCAGGACAACTACGAGAAATGACCAATTGCAAAACTGCGAACATCATTTACCTTATCCTATGTCCGTGCAATATAGGATATGTGGGTGAAACTGCGAGAGAACTACGGGTTAGACTCTCTGAACACAAGTCGGCCATAAGAACAGGAAGAGTGAATGCCCCTATGGTAGCACACTACAAGCAATATCAGCATACAGAACAGGACATGCGATGGATAATCCTGGAACACATCCATGCTGCACCGGGTATGGACATTACTAAATTCAGAAAAAAGTGAGAAACGTTCTGGATATACAATTTGGACACAGTCCGTCATGGACACAATAAAGAGATAATTTGGATAGTAACTAAATGATCACACACCACCCTTAGGTTTTTTGTAACTAGAACATCGCATTAGTCCACCCTTCTCTCTTCATTTTCCATTTACAACAACAGCTCAGGAATCATTTTTGACACTCAATCGTTTTGTGTCATAACCTGTAGCAGTGGGCAGGATTTAAGACATTGCTAAAAATTATATGCGGCTCGATTTATCTTATTGAATGAATGCTCAGTTACATTCTTTCGAATACAGTAATAGGCGCCATCTTACATGAGTATTTAAATGTGTTAGTTAGTCCTTCCTTGATGCTGTTACATTAGTCACACATGGCAGCAAGGTAGTCCTTCAACTAGGTCTCCTTACACCTACCTACCACTTGAGGTGTTTCCCAGCTGCGATACATCTTGACTGATTTCACTGG
The DNA here is from genome assembly GCF_964261635.1 of Lissotriton helveticus. Taxonomy (NCBI): domain Eukaryota; kingdom Metazoa; phylum Chordata; class Amphibia; order Caudata; family Salamandridae; genus Lissotriton; species Lissotriton helveticus. The sequence continues at coordinate 1,866,278,796 of NC_136057.1, forward strand.
CTATTTAAGGCGTCTACCTCTCGGACTGCTTTTGAGTCACGACGTCACGGGAGATAGCTTGGGCGACACCGAGGCTCGTTAGCCCGCACACAGGTGAGATAAACAGATAGCTGACCGTTATTTTCGTTCCGTTTCGGTTCGCTTAAGTTTGCATTCAAGTTTGGGTATAGATATTCAGCCTTATGCCCCCACTGACCGAATTCTTTCCGGTTTCTTTGTAAACATATGCTCGCTGCAAATTTATAACATGCAGAGCATTTAAACGAAGTTCCCTTAGCTTTCTCTCTGATATTAGGAGGGACATCTTTAGCATTTTGCAATGCCGACTTTGAAGCCAGGCGCAAGCGTCTATTATCGGCGGTCTCCTGCATGATTAGTTACCATCCTGCTCGAATGTTAGTTAGCATTAGCAAATCGTTTTGCTTATTAACATTGTGCCATCCACGAAAGACTTACATGGCACTACCAATGCATTATGTAGTAACCCCGTCGGAACTCGGGTTTGCACCTGCCATTGTGATACTATCGTCCTCCTCAAATTTTGGTCAGCAGTGCACAACAAATGCTTTACCATTGCATTGCGGGGATTGAAATTTTGGGACTTACTGATGTGTCTTTCCATCTTAACCTTAGGGGAATCATTACAGCACCAATTATATAATGTTTAATCTATGTCTTTACTCGTGCAGGTTCTCATCACTTGGAGCCTTTATCTAATCTATGAGCAACTTTAAAGTGAAACAGCAAAAAATTCAAATCGATTGCTACAGCAGTTACCTTTAGGTAAGAGGACCCTTAATCGTCTCTGTTACAAATAGGAAACATAACAACCACTGCTATTCACAATAGTTCGATATCTAATGCAAGCTATACTTTGCCCTAGACACCCCCCGAATCTATTAGTACACCATATGACAAGTACTGACCGCACCCTGTTGATTCTGTAAGCTGACGTCTGGAGAGCCCTTACTAATCAAGAATAGGTAGTATACTACCCCCGTACTACTAATGGTTCTCTGTATGATAGAACGTAGCCCTAACCATGTCTATTTCATTTTTTAGATTAGTACATAGCGGAACAACTCAATTTTTCCTTGGATAACGCATACCTACTATTTGGACTCATTAATGCGACTCCATTTTATACTAAATAGGTAATTTATGATTCAAACACTGCCAGGTGGAGGGTTATTAGACTCACTTTTTCTTCTTTTTTCTTTTGACTTTCTCTGGCCTTGCACATACATGAGGAGATATTCTGTGTTTCCTTTTCTTCATTCTTTATAAACTGAACCAAACAATACCTTCCTATATTGGGGTGCTATCTTGATCTACCCGGAGGCATCTATTTAGTCACCTAAACTACTCCGCTCTCATAGAGTCTCATTACAGGCAATGTTAAACGAGCCTGTAATTTCAGCATAGCAGCACGAAATTAATAAATAAATGGAAATTTATGATGTTTATGTCACTAGGATGCAACTGATGCAACAGACTATTGTCAAACCAATATGTCAGTTTTATAGCATAATCTCTTTTTCTAACTTTCAGATATAAAGGACCCCCTGATTTTAATTATGTTTGTATTGGTTTATGTTCAATGTTGGCCCTGTTGAAGGTGATATTACCGAGTTCCCCGAAACGTACGTTGGCCTAATACATCTGAGACCCGTATATAACAAGATTATAAGGAGAGAGAAACCTAAGAACAAATGATTTATGAACTTGGAAACTGTCAGAGATGAAAAACTTGGACTCGTAATTTTGTAAATAACCCTTTTGGGATCTCAGCTGTACTGTTGTCTTTTGTATGTATTTCTTTTTGCATCATGTCACAATTGAGAGTATGTCAGACTAGGAATGAATGATAGAGAATGCCTGAGGTTGTTTGATAGTACTTTTTCGTTGTGGGGTCCGAATTAATTTATTTTCACATGCGTAACATGTTCTTTGCACTAAAATATGAAAAAAATGATGAAATGTCTCGATCTTAAGTGTTAAATAACAATAAATAACAAACTAAAGTACTTTGTGTATGTGAATATTTACACCCATGTTGCATCTCTAGAGAAATGTATTAGATTTATTCATAGTTGTTAAAAAGTAATAGGTCAGTACAGAGGTTCTACTTTTCAGACGCCGGACAACATGGCAGACCGCCGCACGGGGTCTCTTGACAACGGGGTAACCAGAAGACAATACAGAGGGGGAGGGCCTCGGAAGGGAATCTGGTAACCCCACCTGATGATATCCAAGACCCATTGATTGGAGATCAGAGCTGACCAACGGTCCAGAAACAAATGGAGACGAGCCCCCACAGCGGCATAGTCACTTTTGTCCAGCACCAGAAGGAGGCTGTGGCAGCTGTTGCTGCTGAGGCCGGGATTTATAATGGAACGCGGCCCCCCGACCACGAAAGGGCTGAGAGGACAAAACCCCCTGAAACCCCTGCTTCTGGAAAAAAGACCTTTTCTTAGGAGAAGGCTGAAAAGGCTTTAACAACGTCTTCTCCTCCGCAGAGCGCTGCACCATCGAATTCAAGGCATCCCCAAAGAGACTAGGACCCTCAAAAGGCAGTTTATGGACCAAAGACTTCTGAGCAGCATCAAGACGCCATAGCTTCGTCCACAGAGACCTCCCAGCCACCGCCGCCCCAGCAGCCGAGGAGAAAGCCCACAAGGAATCAAAAGTGACATCTGACAGGAATTGCGCCAAAACCTCCATTTGAGCCAACACAGGAGAAGGGTCCCCATGATCCTGAAGACAGTCAAACAGCCTCTCGAAATCCTTGAGCAGGACCTGTAACGCATAGACCGCAGAAGTGCTAGCACGCACCCCAAAGTGAGAAGCGGCGTAAGAACGCTTGAGAGCAGATTCCACCTTACGCTCCACCGGATCAGACCGGGAAGCCTCCTCCGAAGATAAAGTGGAAGAGGAGGAAGCCATAGAAGACAAAAGAGAATTAACCTTCGGAATCGCAGGAAACTGAGAATCAAAGTCCGCCAGGTGATATCGCTTCCCCAGGTAACGCGGAATACCCTGCTTATCCACCTCCAGCCACTCTTTCGTGAGGATATCCTTCAGGACATCATGGAAGGGGAGGTCATCAACCACAGAGGAACTATACTGCGTAAAACCCATCTTCAGACGGATTTAGGGTCAAACCCAAGCACCTCACTAATATGCACCAGCATGTCCGAAAAAACCTTGCCTTGGATGTACTTTCCCTTAGGGGAATTGTCCAGTTCTTCCTCATAATCCTTAGCCTGCTTAGCCGCAGGCTCCAGCAGCGCAGACTGGACCGCAGAATCAATCAAGTCCCGTAAATCAGCCCTAGAAATCTGCAATGCATCGTCCTCCGGTAGATCCTGAACATTATGCTGTTTGGAAACAGCCTTAGCCGGCACAGGAGAAGAAGCCCCCTCACTCATGGTGAAATAACCCAGAAGTAACCAAACATGAAATCACCACAATAAAAGGAAGTGCCCAGCAACCTCCAATAAATACTGCCACCAATCACGCAAAGGTGTGTTTGAAGAATGAAATAAAAAGAGGGCAGCCCTGACGTCTCCACCCACAGCCACAGGTCAAAAGAGAATGGCCGCGGGGGCCAGACGCTGCGATAGTGCAGCAGCGCCGGAACGACCCGAGGCCAGGACACCACCAACACTTCCCGCCCCAGCACATGAGCGGGGAGCGTACCTGACCCCAGAACAGGAGCTTGGCCGACTGGAAAACCAGACCGGCCGAGCATTTACAAGAAACACAACCGTGAAATACACAAGAAAAAAACTCACGGAACCGCCACCAAAGGAAACAGGATCCCGGAACCGGGAGCACCAGTGTTCCGACAGCCGTCGGAGCAGAAAAACAACAGGCATGGCGGTAGGTGGGCGGGGCTTATGTACTAAGGAAATACTGGCGTTGTGATTGGCTGGGTGGAGGCAGGACTGCCTCACGTTGTTAGGACTGGAACGGGGAGGACCCATGAGGGAGTAATGCCATGGAATGTGCCCATTTTTAAGTGTTTGAAGCATCCAGCTAAACTGCATAAAAGATTAAAGCTGACTTTGCCAATGATATAGTGTTAGCTCCAAGAGATGGGGCAAAATTTTTGCCCCAAACCAGTGCACCGCGAATTTTGCCATTAAAGCGAGTTTACTCCATATTTCACCATTTTTTCATTCTTTTCTTTACGTACTCCTGTTTCTTATGTTATTTTCTCTAACATTAAAGTCCACACGCGTCAATATTTGCCATTTTTCAAGGTTTCTGATGCTCCCAATGCGTCCATCCGGACCTTCATATAAGAACACGACTGAAGCTCTGTTCATCAAATGCAGAATTTATTCAAATAAAAACCCAATGCATTTCGGGCTGGAAAAGCCCTTCGTCTGGGGTCACTGAAAAATGACAGTAAAATCTTAATCAATTCACATTGTTTGTATTTGTCATGGTGTTTAACAAAATATATTAAAAACATACCCTCTGCCATATCACATAATCATTGTCATTACTTTACCCTGAAATCAACTCTGGTTATCTGCAATACGTGCCTCGCTTTACTTCCACATTAATATGCTGGCCCATTCTCTCCCTTCTTCTCTCACGTTCCTCCCAGGATGTTATCAGAACAATCGCCTCTCCTTAATTGATGCTCCAGTTTAAACCAAACATTTTCGAGAAACCTGTTCACGCATTCCCAACTGTTTCTTGTTCCTGGCATGACCTTTAAAAATCCTCCGTCTGCATTTGTAAATCAAGAAGTTCGTAGTCGGGGAGGAGCCAAGCTCGCGTCCGAGATGGCCGCGTTTTAGCTCGGCTCCGTTCGCCTGCCTGTTTTTATCGTCTATCCTGCTGTTATCCTGCCCCGGGAAGCCCTTTGTTGTGCTGTGGTGCTAAGACGCCTTGCAGGCACTCACCTTTTGCTCCGGTGGTCCTTGGGTGCCGTGGATCCTGTACGGCGCTCCCGCTCGCTTCGCGGCCTCCGGAGCGGGCTGGCCTGGACCTTCTTGGCGGCGCCCGGACGGGGCGGAGCATGATGATCGGCCCTTGATGGCGCAGTGGACGTGGTCGTAGAGGCCGTTGTGCGTATAGGCCGGCTGTGGCTTGCTGGTCGGCTCCGGTGGGCCGGAGGCCTTGGGTGGAGGCGCTGCCTCCCATTGACGGGGCTAACCGTACATTCGGCTTGCTCCCCCTTTGTTCTCCGGTCCGGCCATTTTGATTTCCTCCGCCCGGACCCGGGGAACGGGACCGGCGGCACTGGGGAGCCGGCGATTCCCCATCTTCTGGTGGCCCCCCTTCCTGCCCTGGAGTGCCCTGCTGCCGGTCGGCTGGTCTTCATTTGCCTCGCTGCTGCCCGGACGGAGGTTGACGGCCGCCGCGGCCCCGCCGGGCTTTCAAGATGGCGGCCGACCCTGAATGTCTCAGCCGGGCCTGGACGAGCGCTGAAGGCCCGCCGCATGACCCGGGAGCCGGATACTGTAAAGGTTTTCCTACACTTAAGGCTATCCTGGATGCCCTACACTCCTGGCGTGCTTCTTTGGCCGCTCCCGTCGTCACCCTGGAGGTGGATCCTCTCTTCGGGCCGTCCGGGCCCCCGAAACTGGGTGCGGCTTCACTGTTGCAGGGTGCGGCTGGCCCTATCCTAGGAAACATGGGCCCGGCGACTGCCGCGTCTGTTGGGGTGCGGAGTTCCGTTGCCCTTCATCGTCCTGTGCTGTCTCCTCTGCCGTTGGTCCGGGAGCCGGATCCCGTCTGGACTGGACTCGATGACTCTTCCTGCCCTTTTTCGCCTCGGCTGACCGACCATGGCTCCTGTGCCAACCCGGCTGGGTCGGCCTTTCTCGAACTGTCCCTGAAATTGTGCCTGCATTGTGTGCGATGTTCTATGACTTTCCTGGATCTTCCGGGTTTTACTCCACGTGTCTTATCTGGACTGCCGTCTGATCTCCCTGTTGTTTGCCTTCTGTTCTTCGCGGTCTGGTTCTTAGTGAATCGGACGGCTACAACTTTGGACAAACAAGGACAGGGCTGATACAACCTTGCCTCTGTGTACGGTAGTCTTGTACTGGTTGGATGATCGGCATGTAACGGTATGATTATGTGTGATTTTACGGTGCTCCTGGAGTGTATCCTGATATTTTTTGATTTCCCGAGGGCTCTGCCTTTTTTCGCAGGCGGGTGGGTGGGTGCAGACAATTCTGTTTCTAGGCCCTCTCCCGTGTGTTTTCTCCCTTTTCCCTTCCCCTCCCTCTTTTTTGTCTTCTGTTTCCGTCTTGCCTTTGCTCTTCTATATTTCGGGTTCTAATTAGGGCGACAGGCACGCTGCTGGGGGGTAGGCCATAGCCTTCTGCAGGGGTGCAGGGTGGGCTTGAGGGGTGGGTGGGGGGGTCTGTCACTTTGGGGGGTCTTTTTCCCCCCCTTTTTTTCCTCCCCTTTTTGTTCTATGGCTCTTGAGTATTCTCTTTTTCGGGACTCCGTCTCGTCATGTGTCCCCCTGGGGTGTTTCTGATGCATTGACCTTCCGGTCGTATAGTGATTATGGCTCACTACGTATTCCGTCATCGGTCTTTACTGGATGCCGTGTGCCGGTTTATGTTTTCCTGCTTTTTCGCCGGGGGGCGCGTGGTTGGGGAGGAGTCCCTTCCTGTTTCCTTTTTCTTCCTTCCCCTCCCTCTTTCGTGGGGGATTTCCTTCCTTTTATTGGGGTGTGTACCGTATTGCTTTCTTCGATGGGATCATCTTTACTCATGTTTGTTAAGTCGGGTTGTTGCTGTGGTGGGTGGGCGCTGGCCGGCGAACGCCATATCCTCTCCTTGTGGTATCTCAGTCGGGATTGTATTTATCGATATGTTTGGTTCTTGTTGGATTTATCCTGTAGTTTCTATGATCGCCGAATCGCGGCTCACCACGGCCCCTCCCTTGTTGCTTGACTCACTGCCCGTCATGATCCTGTACCCCCCGTTCCCATAAAAGAAAATCAACCTTCATGTATCCTGTCCTTGCTGAGTGCTCTATGACTTTTGATATGTCTCCTGTGTTCTTTTTGTCATATCCTGTGGACACGTTTGTATTGCTAATTATGCTTTTGCTATGTGGTGGCCAGCCCGTTGGGTTGTAGGCCCGTATTTGTGAGCGCTCTTGGTACAATAAAGGTTTTTAAAAAAAAAAATAAAGAAGTTCGTAGTCATCCCTTTTCTCCCACTCTTAATTCCAGCTCTCCCTTGTACTGCTCCTCCCAAATAAATTGGCGCGTAATTGCGTCATTTCCTGTAGTTGAAACATCCTTTGATGTGCAACAAGAACTACAATCCCCATAATGCAATAGGATATGCGAAAACTTAATATATATAATTTTGCTACCATCATGACCATTGTGATCCAAGTTTTGTGCATATAATAAAACTGTCGACTACATCCTGTTGTCAATTCAAAATGATGGTCAATCAATCTAATTCAACACCATCTTATAGTAGAACATAGATGTTTTCACCGGCGTGTGGACTCGTTCAACTATGTCCTTTTCTGCGTCCATTTACTCCCAGCGGGTGCTATCCCATGGTAGGCATTATTGAAACATCATAGATGGGGGTGGGATGCACACCGTTTTCTCCATATTTTTACACATGTATTCATTTAAACTGAGACTGCGTGCAAACTGGCTCGATGCCATGCCCAAATAGCACCATTCAAACAATAGCTCCAAGAGATGGGGCAACATTTTTGCCCCAAACCAGTGCACAGCGAATTTTGCCATTAAAGCGAGTTTACTCCATATTTCACAATTTGTTCATTCTTTTCTTTAAGTACTCCTGTTTCTTATATGTTATTTTCTCTAACATTAAAGTCCACACGCGTCAATATTCACCATTTTTCAAGGTTTCTGATGCTCCCAATGTGTCCATCCAGACCTTCATATAAAGAACACGACTGAAGCTCTGTTCATCAAAGGCAGCGTTTATTCAAATAAAAACCCAATGCATTTTGGGCTGGAAAAGCCCTTCGTCTGGGGTCACTGAAAAATGACAGTAAAATCTAAATCAATTCACATTGTTTGTATTTGTCATGGTGTTTAACAAAATATATTAAAAACATATAATTTTTCAGTGACCCCAGACGAAGGGCTTTTCCAGCCTGAAATGCATTGGGTTTTTATTTGAATAAACGCTGCCTTTGATGAACAGAGCTTCAGTCGTGTTCTTTATATGAAGGTCCGGATGGACACATTGGGAGCATCAGAAACCTTGAAAAATGGTGAATATTGACGCGTGTGGACTTTAATGTTAGAGAAAATAACATATAAGAAATCGGAGTACTTAAAGAAAAGAATGAACAAATTGTGAAATATGGAGTAAACTCGCTTTAATGGCAAAATTCGCTGGACACTGGTTTGGGACAAAAATGTTGCCCCCATCTCTTGGAGCTATTGTTTGAATGGTGCCATTTGGGCATGGCATCGAGCCAATTTCACACAGTCTCAGTTTAAATGAATACATGTGTACAAATTTGGAGAAAATGGTGTGCATCCCACCCCCCATCTATAATGATACAGTGTTAACATATCACTCTGCACAATAACAGACCACACCATGTTGTTAAAATTGTAAATGCGAGATAACGTATTGATACTCTAATCCACAACCGCAAGCACTTTATCCAAATTATCTTGATCATTTTGTCACAAACGTGCAGCAGCTTCCATCTGTGATAATTTTCAAATTTCATTACATGTAACATATATAACTCTTTTAGAACGTGGGGATTTGGGGCCTAAAAGAAAATCTGATAAATTAATCTCTTCCGATCAAGAGAGAAAGGTGTTGCTTCACTGCAGACAGTGTGGAATGTTCCAACCATGGTTGACACCACCTTCCTACTGAATAGGTGATAATACTTCTGGAATGTGTTGATTAAGCATATCGGGGATCAGATCTGTTTGATTTGAAAATGGGGAATTAAATGTACCATTCTGCACCATGCTATCTAACTGTTCTTCTGTATGATTTGTAAAACTCTGCCAATTATCAAAGCGAGCAATAGAGGGAGTTCTCAGGGTCTTCATTTCTTAACTTTTTGCCGATCTCAGATATGTGGTTTGCTAGTTCATTTCGTTCAGGAAAATCCTTTGGGTGGGAATTAAGTAAACTTGAAATAATGTTTCTGTACCCTGAATCTCCCAAGATTTAGTTCCCCACATCTACTTTAAATCAAAGGTGTCCTTCGGGAAATCATTGCCTTTTAGGGACAACTGATCAACAGATAAAGCTGCATGTATGAGCTTAGTCTAGGTGAACATATATTTTTTTGGGTGGGGTAGGTACTAATTTTAAATAATATGATGCAGGATCTAAAGCATCATATCCTGTAAGATATGTGTTTGTCCTTTTCTTTTGGAACTCGCTTGTGGGGGAGTTGGACAATATTCCCATTGTAAGTAATTATAAAAAGTGGACTCTGACCACCAGCTCTATGCAAAAATGTATGTCCATACTGATAACAGAACTTATCGGCATAGTTAGCAGAATTAAGATGTATAGGTTCTCTGATTCGAAAACAGTAAGAACTCAAGTTCTGAAAGTATAGACATAGGTATCAACATCCCAATCATCCAAATGTAACCTCAGGTACTATTACACCAGCTATAGAAACTTTGAAGACCCATGGTATCTACAGGATCTCCTTAGGGTGGAATATGTCGAAAATAACTTTATCCAAAACATTTCCATCAGTCGCTGGAACAGCTGAAATGTTAACAAGGGGCAAGTCTCTTTTCAGTTTGTGCAAAGAAGAATGGGGTCTAACACCCTGTTGACCAGTCCTGTAGCAGAAAGTTCCGGGAGGTAATTGCCATTGGTTAACAGGGAAAAAACGGTCCGAAATCCAATCCACATGAAGAGAACAAAAAAAAGAGTATGCTCCAGACATATATCCAAGGTGGGACTAGATACGTGAGTTTTAACCATGAAATAAAAATGCAAATGTGTTCTTGAGGTGGGTGCAAAACAAAAGCTTTGTCTGAAGAAAAAAATCCTATTTATCCATATAGTACCTGGAGGCAGTGGTGGCTGGTGACATTTTAAAGTGGTGAGGCGTAAACTTTCTGTCACAGTGCACCGTGGCGAGCGAGCGAGCGAGCTTGAACTTCTTAAGGAGGGCTCGGGGTTTCTCCCTCTGAGAAAAGTTTGAAAAAAGAGTCGATAAATTGTGCATTTCCAAGCAAATTTCAGAAGCAGGCTTAATAAAGCAATTGTGAAAGTGCAGTTATTACATTAATAAAGGGGTGTCCTATAACATGTAGATCGAAATGTTTCGGAAGCTAGGCCCTGCCAGAGCCTCGCACCTATGAGCAATATACACACTGTGTGCCAGCATGGCTTAGCATCAGAAACATTTCTTTTGGTATGTTTTGGAAGCTAGGCTTTGTGCTGGCACTCAGTGTGTATGCTTCTCAGAGGTGCATCACGCGTGGCAGGACCGGTAGCTTCAGAGAGAGAAACCTTTTCTGCACCAGTCTGCTTTCTCGCTCTGTAAACACTAACACTCTGCACTTCAAATAGTGTCGGTGTTTAGAGTGGGAAATTGTACCACTAGTAACATGACAAATAAAATACTTTAAGGTATTCAGTGCACTCTAGTGCTGTTACCGTGCTCTGACTAGGCCCTGGGTGGTTCCCCACTGATAGCTTTTCAGCCAGTTCTGCTGCCTCATCTAAGAAATATAGAGCGCAGCCAGAAATGACATGTATTTGACCTTTCCAAGGGCTAAATCAAATGCCCCTTTTACACACACCTCCAACATCGAGCTCCAGGAAAAGCATTCCACTACAATCCATATTTATCAGAAATATTAGGAATATTGCGCTTGCAAGTAAAACAACCAGTACTTCCAGAGCTGCAGAGAAGGGAATTTTCTTCTTGCCAATGGCTTGCAAAATGTTTAATTCTGTCCGTCCTTGTGAGAAGCCCTAGCCGTCATTGATAGAAAAGCCTTTATGTATATCACAGTAAATGAAAAATAAAACTCTAATAACGGCCCTACAAATAGCACACATTTTCCATGAGTACCAAAATGTGAGTGTATAATTGAAATCTCGCTCCCATGGATTTTTTAAACTTACTAGAAAAACTCCTACATTTAGAATGTTCAAAAACATCAAGATGTTTTTGAAATCTTGAAAATAATGCATTTTCTTTCGGAATTTGAGTCTTCTTGTTCAAATAGAACAGTCATTGACAACAATTATTCAGTTTTAAGTGTACAATAGTAACTCCACATCTAAATGCCTTGAAAAAATGTATTAAAAAGAGAAACAAATTGTAGACATGAGGAATTGCGCATCTGCTGTCCAGCCTTCTCCCCTCTTCTCTGTCCTGCTCATTCCCGCCCCTTAGTAAGATGTGTTAAGAACAGGGGAATGTTCGCACCTCCACAGCGTGGCAGGTTGTAAAATCCTGACTGTGTAGACAAACATTCAGCAACACTTTCTGTTCTTCCCTGTTTAATGTCAAACATTGTGCTCCCTATGCGTGGAACGATGTAATATTCACAGCCCTGCTGCCTCAACTTATGCTGGTTGTAAAATGATCTCTACTCCTATGGTAGGACGTCACCTGTAGCTCAGGTGCGTAGCTCTCCCTCAGAGGCTGCACTTACACCGCAATCGCAGAACCAACGAGGCAGCACGGTTTTGTTATAGAGACGTGCTCAGCAATGGCGGCTGGTGTAGTTTGAAAGTGGTAAGGCGTAGATCAATAAATTAAATTTGACGTGTAGGCTTAGCGAGTGAGCTGGACATTTCCAAGGGGTGTTCAGTGGTGTTCACACCCAAAAAAAAGTATAAAACTTGGTGTAAAACGATTCATTTTCTACTACAATTTCTATAACAAAGTGACAATAAATGTTGTTACAGGCATTTCTAAAGGAAAATTCATGAACAATTACATACAATTTCTAGTTTTGTCAATCTAATTTGACCTACCCAAAGGTGTGATCACCAGGCAAGAGTGTTTGGGATCGTGAAATGTGAAGACCGAGAAACGCATCTAATGGCAGAATTGCTCAATGTGAAATCGGGAAACCTGGGCCAATCCCATTGTTCCCACTTGTCCAAATTGTGTGATCCCAGAAAACTGACGTATTTCTACATCTGCCTCCTCTTCCTTTATCATCACATTTGAGAGTACTTTGACATACTTCAGTAAAAGATGTGCACTATTCAAAAATCTCTCTTGTAGATCTTGTACTAGAGACTATACTGTTGCTTCATGTTTGATAACAATCTAGGAGGTGACCTATAAGGTGCACATGATTTGTCTCTCCATTTATTACTGGAATCGTCATTTGTGAGATAGGGGTCATGAATGTTTTATATTTGGAAATATCCATCTTGTGGCCGAATTGCACTCTGTGAAACCAGGAAATATGACATCAATCCCGCTTCCTTGCTTAACCAAATTTTGTCTTTCTAGGCAATTGCCTTATTTGACTTTGCGCCCTTTTATCATTACATTGTGTAATCCTAGGCAATTGCCTTATTTGACTCTGCCTCTGTGCCCTTTTATCATTACATTGTGTAATCCTAGGCAATTGCCTTATTTGACTCTGCCTCTGTGCCCTTTTATCATTACATTGTGTAATCCTAGGCAATTGCCTTATTTGACTCTGCCTCTGTGCCCTTTTATCATTACATTGTGTAATCCTAGGCAGTTGCCTTATTTGACTCTGCCTCTGTGCCCTTTTATCATTACATTGTGTAATCCTAGGCAGTTGCATTATTTGACTCTGCCTCTGTGCCCTTTTATCATTACATTGTGTAATCCTAGGTAATTGCCTTATTTGACTCTGCCCTTTTATCATTACATTGTGTAATCCTAGGCAATTGCCTTATTTGACTCTGCCTCTGTGCCCTTTTATCATTACATTGTGTAATCCTAGGTAATTGCCTTATTTGACTCTGCCTCTGTGCCCTTTTATCATTACATTGTGTAATCCTAGGCAATTGCCTTATTTGACTCTGCCCTTTTATCATTACATTGTGTAATCCTAGGCAATTGCCTTATTTGACTCTGCCTCTGTGCCCTTTTATCATTACATTGTGTAATCCTAGGTAATTGCCTTATTTGACTCTGCCTCTGTGCCCTTTTATCATTACATTGTGTAATCCTAGGCAGTTGCCTTATTTGACTCTGCGCCCTTTTATCATTACATTGTGTAATCCTAGGCAATTGCCTTATTTGACTCTGCGCCCTTTTATCATTACATTGTGTAATCCTAGGTAATTGCCTTATTTGACTCTGCCTCTGTGCCCTTTTATCATTACATTGTGTAATCCTAGGCAATTGCCTTATTTGACTCTGCCTCTGTGCCCTTTTATCATTACCTTGTGTAATCCTAGGCAATTGCCTTATTTGACTCTGCGTCTGTGCCCTTTTATCATTACATTGTGTAATCCTAGGCAATTGCCTTATTTGACTCTGCGCCCTTTTATCATTACATTGTGTAATCCTAGGTAATTGCCTTATTTGACTCTGCCTCTGTGCCCTTTTATCATTACATTGTGTAATCCTAGGCAATTGCCTTATTTGACTCTGCCTCTGTGCCCTTTTATCATTACCTTGTGTAATCCTAGGCAATTGCCTTATTTGACTCTGCGTCTGTGCCCTTTTATCATTACATTGTGTAATCCTAGGCAATTGCCTTATTTGACTCTGCCTCTGTGCCCTTTTATCATTACATTGTGTAATCCTAGGTAATTGCCTTATTTGACTCTGCCTCTGTGCCCTTTTATCATTACATTGTGTAATCCTAGGCAATTGCCTTATTTGACTCTGCCTCTGTGCCCTTTTATCATTACATTGTGTAATCCTAGGCAATTGCCTTATTTGACTCTGCGCCCTTTTATCATTACATTGTGTAATCCTAGGTAATTGCCTTATTTGACTCTGCGCCCTTTTATCATTACATTGTGTAATCCTAGGTAATTGCCTTATTTGACTCTGCCTCTGTGCCCTTTTATCATTACATTGTGTAATCCTAGGCAATTGCCTTATTTGACTCTGCCTCTGTGCCCTTTTATCATTACATTGTGTAATCCTAGGCAATTGCCTTATTTGACTCTGCGCCCTTTTATCATTACATTGTGTAATCCTAGGTAATTGCCTTATTTGACTCTGCGCCCTTTTATCATTACATTGTGTAATCCTAGGTAATTGCCTTATTTGACTCTGCCTCTGTGCCCTTTTATCATTACATTGTGTAATCCTAGGCAATTGCCTTATTTGACTCTGCCTCTGTGTCCTTTTATCATTACATTGTGTAATCCTAGGCAATTGCCTTATTTGACTCTGCCCTTTTATCATTACATTGTGTAATCCTAGGCAATTGCCTTATTTGACTCTGCCTCTGTGCCTTTTTATCATTACATTGTGTAATCCTATGACTCTGCCTCTGTGCTCTTTTATCATTACATTGTGTAATCCTAGGTACTTGCCTTATTTGACTCTGCCTCTGTGCCCTTTTATCATTACATTGTGTAATCCTAGGCAATTGCCTTATTTGACTCTGCCTCTGTGTCCTTTTATCATTACATTGTGTAATCCTAGGTAATTGCCTTATTTGACTCTGCCTCTGTGCCCTTTTATCATTACATTGTGTAATCCTAGGCAATTGCCTTATTTGACTCTGCGTCTGTGCCCTTTTATCATTACATTGTGTAATCCTAGGCAATTGCCTTATTTGACTCTGCCTCTGTGCCCTTTTATCATTACATTGTGTAATCCTAGGCAATTGCCTTATTTGACTCTGCCTCTGTGCCCTTTTATCATTACATTGTGTAATCCTAGGCAATTGCCTTATTTCACTGTCCCCCTTTACCATCACATCAAATATGATAATAAAAGATAGAGGCACAGTGAAATATACCAGTTGCTTCGGATCGGGCGGTGAAGCCATGATTGATAGAGCACTTTGAAGTTAAACGAAATATTTCTAGCTGTACTAAAACAGTTTTAGCAGTTTCTAATAAACCACAATGTTGTCCCATCTCTGATCGCAACCGGGGCCACATATAAAGTGAAAATGATAAATCATCTCTCTTGTTCTTCACTGGCATGTCATCCTGAAAGTGTGGTTCCGGGCAAAAATGACATGTTTAGAAGCGATCACTTCTAATAAATGTCACTCTAATGCACTTAAAATAAATGCTTTTGCATGTTAAATAAATACAGTATTTAATTAACACGTAGAAGCATTTCACTTTAATGCATTACATTGTTACACTGCTTCAGAATGTTAAAGAAATACTATATGTTATGATTGGAAGTCAGCGCCCCTTTCAACAGTACTCTGCCAGTTAAAACATGCACCTTTCAACATCCTTCAACAATTACTGACACATTCACACCTTTGAGGAGGGAGGGATCATCACCTTTAGCAGTACCTGTGCTTTACGATTGTGATACAGCCTACAGCGCACCTGCCGCAGACCCCTTAAGTTACTGGCTCCCATCCCCGCCACCAACTACCTGCCAGAATCTGTCATCAAACGGGAACCTGTTGGCAGGAATGGATGTGCTTTTCTTGGAGCAAACTATCCATGACTGCTGCCAGCAGATTTTTGGGGGGAGCAAAACTGTTTACCTATATGCAGGACACGCATCGCGTTCTAAGGGCTTGGTGCTCAGACCGTGTAAGGTAATAATACTTCCTCGCTTTTAGCTGGTCTGCTTCAGACCTACACATTAAACGTGATGAATGAATACTCTGAAATAGGGAACAGCTGGCATAATCAAGAACTGAAGTTGCCAAGGAGGTTAGTTTCTGAATTAAGGAGTTGTGCACCAGAGTCCAAGAAATCATATTTGAGGGCATCGGACAAGTCAGCACACAGTAAACTATTTGCAGATGCAGTAGCTTCAGTAGTTTAAAAAATACGCTCCAACAGACCTCGATCATGCGTAGTGGTGAGGGTTACGTCACAGAAGCAGCTTGATTGTCCTACCGCCGGCGCCTGAGCTGTACAGGGCTTAAGCTCAAAGCGCCCAGGGATGCCGTAAAAAAGTGACACACTTGTGCAAAATCAAGGGAAGGTCCCTGAAGACCCTTAAAATGGCAGCCCTGGGCTGGTTGCATGTAAGCCCTTAGCTTGCTAAAATTACGTACATGAAGCCTAGCACATGCGCACTAGTGCATGTCCTTGTAAATAGTTTGTGGCTGCCTGGCCCTCTCAAAAGCAAGGGTCATAGAGCAACAACCAGCCAGGAACTGATATTGTATTGCCATTTTTAATACTAATTTTAAAAGTGCACTTCTAAAAATTAGTGTTAAGGAGAGCAATACAATGACTAGTACAATGATGAAGAAAGTGGGAAAGGTGTCGCCCCGACTCCCTAAGAAAGCACTCGCCCCTGCCCGGAGGTACTCAGTTGGAAAACTGGAGGCTGGGACTCAGCAGTAGGACCTGAAAATACAATTCCGATGGACTCCCAACAGTGGAGCCATATAAATAGCATCCATCGCAGAAGACCGATAGAAACAGGTACTGTCAAATTATCGGCGAAGGCTAAACCCCCACCTCCCACCACCCGGGGAAAATCCACCTCAGTGGTGCTCACGGGCATGTGTAAATGAAAGCATGAGGAAGAGTATGAACACTTCATGGCATTCTATTGAGAATATAACACATGGTGGCGTTTGAAATGTTGAATGTAGACAAAACGTTTATTTTTAGATCCTGGAAGCGGTGGCAAGATCACAGTTCTTGTACCTTGTATGCCAAGGACTGGAACAGAAGCATGGTACTTTGGGCCGAATTCCTTTATCGCCACATTCACTTGAACCAGTTCTTCAAGTTTTGGAACCCAGCCGGAAACAGGAGTTTGGTCTTCAGTACTCGAAGAGAGAGATATGGGGAAGTGTTTGCAAGACTGAACGTCACAGAACTTTTGTAGGTCCTGTAGGACAGCACAGTGGTTATCGATATCAAAGTTTGCTGCAGTCGCCACAATGTCTGGACCGTCAAGGTCTGGGCCATACATCTTGATGCCAAAAAGCATTTTGTGGGGAGTCGGCCCACCCAGAGATCTTTTAGGAAGATTATATTGAACGCTTGTTGAATTCTATAGAGATGGTTCAACTAATCAAGCCATGCACCTAATACTCTAGCCGTTAAGGAAAGCTTTAAGTCACGGTTCATTCTTTCTACATCAGATTGCCCTCGGGTCAATGTGGAGAGGAATAATGCACCTGTACACCCAGAGAAATCATAGAATCTCGGTACGACTTAGAGGAGAAAGCCGGACCCTGGTCTGAATGGAAAGCACCGCATGCATATGTCCCGAAGAAGACTTGCAAGTCATTAAATACCAGTTTGAGCGCCAGACAAGCACTGTGACCAAACCCAGAGGAATCTAGAGCAAGAATCCACTACAACCAAGATAAATGTGAAATCAGTGGACCACAATGATCAAGATAAACAGCCAAACCGCTTGTTAGAAATGAAGAGATGTGTCTGTGGTGACAGATTTTACAACACATGACATATTTTGTTGTCTGTTGGTATAAGCTGTGCCATTAATAGCGTTGCTGTAAGAGCAAAATACTGTCTGCCACGCCGGACTGAGCTGAAGCTACACCTTCTTGTGTGGCAACAATTAAAGCCTGTCTGCGGTTGCTGTTGGGAATCGCATGATCGCCAACTCCAGGAATAGTTACAAAAGACACTTTCTGGTCATTTTAGTGATGAGTATTTAGATGGAAAACCAATAGGTAAAGGGGTGCTGTTTTTAAATGCATTTACGGCACCCAAGATAACATTATCGATACAAGTTTTAGGGCATGTAACTGCTGCTATTTTAGCTGTGGCTACTGAAGATTTGGTCGCTTCTTCAGCCAGAGAATTCCATATAGCGTGTGTTCCCACACTTTGATGACTCAATGTATGTGTTACCTGAGTTTGTGGCAACCTATCTTTAAGATGCGTAACTTTACCCAAAGCAATTTGTGCTTGATTGTGCTACCCTTCGAGTCTCTGAACTCATTTTCTCGCCAAAAATGCAAATAGTCATTAAAACTGTACACAGTAATACTAATTTCACATAATAAATGTGGGGAATTTAGAATCTGCAGTTTCAAGTGTAAGAAGCAAAGCCTGGAGTTAGCTGCACAGTGCAGTCTCGTAAAGACTGTGCTAGTTGATCAGCTGTGAAAAACACCATCTAACACAACACCAATAATGATGGCGCATGAGGCAAGGTACTGCTGCTTAGAACCTATGGCATGTTGAGCTGAACCATCAGTGTAAGTAGCATGTTTATACTGATCAAGAGGCAGAACAGTAGAGGACATAGTATAGACCTGCTCGTACTGTAGAAATTCTCGCAAAGGGTTAAAGACAAAGTCTACATATATGGCTGTTAAGGACGTAGCCCATTGTATCCATCAAGGATGCAAGGCTTTAGCTTTAGGAAAGCTAGCTTTTGTGACAGCCTCTAAGCCCGACCTGGGAGTGACAACAATAATGTGTTTCCCTTGTGCAAGGGGACGTTCTTTAAGGATGACGGTCTGCACAGCAGTCAGTAGTTTTTCAGTGGAAGCCAAACTAATCTCTGCAGTGGAATATAAATGTGATTTGTAAGCTATAGGAACTGTTACACCCTCATTAAAGGTGACACAGGTAAATCCAATTGCACCCGGAAAACTCAGATGACGAGGTTTGTGATATTAACACGTGTATGCAAGTGTTGTGCTTCAAGCAAATCAGATTGTAAAGATCTGAGTGTTTCTGTGTGTTCTTATGTTCAACATGAAATGGAACAATCAGAGTGTATTAATGCATATAGGGGCTTTATGTGTTGTGCATAATCGGGTATGTACGTCCTGCCAGAATTAACAAATCCCAGCAGGGACTACAATATTTAAGTGTGTTCAGAGGTTGCAATTGAGCACATTTCTTAAAAACAAAAACAGATGAGGTGCAAGACTATTTCCCTCATTGCTAAGTTCATATCCTAAGAAAAGGACACTGAGGAAAGCTATGTTAGATTTTTTTAAAGTTGAACTTGTAGACAAGTTCAGTAAATTGCAATGTTATGCGATCCACTCTTGCCAAGTGGGGGGTTTAATTAATTGTCCGTTAGCTAGATATTCACATAGGAGAGAGCATCCGGGTCAATATCATGAAGAATCAACACAATTCGAGCTGCGAAAGCTCCCAGGCTTTTCTTATAGCCCATAGGAAGTTGAGTATAAGGCATTTGAAAGCATAAGGCGCTAAAGGCGGACCAGTCACAGCTCTCATGAGCCAAATTGTGACTGAAAAAAACATTGGAAATATCCAAAATGGCTTTGTATTTTTTACGGACTACATTTTTTATTAAGAGCGGTACTATGTGTATTTTGTACTGCAAATGTGC
Source organism: Lissotriton helveticus (assembly GCF_964261635.1). NCBI lineage: Eukaryota > Metazoa > Chordata > Amphibia > Caudata > Salamandridae > Lissotriton > Lissotriton helveticus. The sequence continues at coordinate 1,866,298,209 of NC_136057.1, forward strand.
GTGTTTGACTATTTAATTGTTTGTAGTCTAAGACCATGCAATAGGAATAATCAGGTTTCAAAACAGGAAAAGAGTATTATTCATTTGAGATACACAGGGTTCAGTTGCTCCCTGGTACTCAATTTGTGAAATAATTTCTTTAATGGGTGCTTTAGCATCCTGTTAAATGGGATACTGTGGTTGTATAGGACTGACATGGGAAGGGGAATCCTTATCCCAACCTGTGTGGTTACGATAAAGTGCAGGGGCCAATGCAAGGGCCCATTCAGAAGCATTCGCTTGTTTGACTTTGTCCAGGACAAGGTGTGAAAAACAAGGAAGAATGTCATCCTCACCTTGGGGGAATGCAAGCACAAAAGATGGAGGCCATCGACCTCTGTCGAAAGTGTGTCACAAGACGTGGTTACGTTGTCTCAAAATATTGGTGTAATGGTGCGTTTAACGTCGCCTTCAATTTGAATATCTAAGTTATATGGTCTGTCCGGATGTGCCAAGAGGTTGTCAACTGTTACAAATGTTTCACTTGCTTTTGCTAGCAGAAACTGGTGGAGTGCCCAGCATACTATGGTAACTACTGCCGCACTGTTGTGGAGAGTCACCTCCCAATTCCTGTTCAGGCGGATGGTTCTCACTGTTTGCAGCATATTTAGCAGTTGAAGTTGCAACTTTCTTTGTCTGAAAAGAGGGTTTATATGAAGGAGGCCTGTCCTTCTTCTTTATGTTCACATCCGACAAGCATTGTTTCTCTTTTCGGTTTCACGTACTCTTCTCATCTACAGTTAGATCAACCTCCTCTGTCATACTGTTGATCAGACAATTTCTGGCATACTTGTCAGAGCTAGGTTTTCCAAGTGGTGGTACTGAAGGTCTGGTTCCCCAACTATTGTGTCCTAAAGAAGTGTATAAACATTAGCAATAATTACTGACAACTCACATTCAAGGTTGGCCTCTGCCACCGCTGGAAGTCGCTGGCGTGTAGCCAACGATGGTGCTTTAACTTTAACATTAGAAAGAATCATGTTCGGGGCATATGAGCTGTAGATCGTATACTTGTGCATAGATCCCCATCTGGTGTTGGGCTCGGATGTTTGATCTTATGTTTTTGTCTTGGAAGAAGTCTTATGTAGTCACGAGGTAGGTGACTCCTCCTTAGAATGATAGTGCGCATGGGCATCAACTCCATCTCCAGTTTGGTTTTTTCCGCCATCAGGTTTGGATGTAAATTGCTGCGCTCTGGGTCAGTGTCGTACTTGATCCCCCTTCGACCCGCAATACCTCACCGCTCGACGGTATTGTTTCGATCACGTTCCCCTTCGCCGCGCATCCAAAAGTTCATCAAGACCTTCGAATCCGATCGTCGACGCGGGCAGTTGGGCCTATCTGCGCCATGAGGCCCTGCAGTCAATGAAAAGAACTCTATTTAAAGAATGCCCCCTGTGTGGTGCTAAATTCCCACACACTGATCTCCACGAGGTCTGTAACCTTTGCCTCTCTCCAGAACAGGAGGACTAAGACTGCAAGGCCTGTGCTTCCTTCAGATCAAAGAAGACCATACGTGATCGTCAGGCTTGAAGTCACATAATGTCTCGATCAACTACCTTGGCGCCGGATGACATCTTCGATGTAGGCCCGATGTTCCAAAAGAACAAGAACCGGAGGATGAAGACATCAGATTCTCCGAGAACGACGAGTCAGATGCCGAGGATCAGACGGTTACTCCAGGTCAACGGATCGTGAGTACCCAGATCCAGACCCCTGCCCCATCTAAAACAAAATATAGGACTCCTGTGACACCTTCTCCTTCGAGCTCAGGTCGACACGAGATAATACTTCAGATGCCCCGCCCTCTGGCTCGGCTCCGAAGTCCAGAGACAAGCCTTCAGGCGGCTCGGGATCGAGCCAGTCATATAGCGGTACCAAAAAAACAACTCCTGCATTGAAACAGAAGCCAAAACCACAGACAGTGCCACGCCCTGCTCCATAGACACCGAAGACGGCTTAGACACCGATCGTTTTGGCACCGAAACACGCCGAGGACTAGCCCTGGGAAATTAAAAAACTCCATAAGTCTTCGGAGCTAAAAAAGATTTCCGACTCGAAAACTCCACCAAAGCAAAGGGAGACCAAGACCCCTCCTAAAGCTACAGAGCCTAAACCAAAGTACCACTCGGTGCCAGAGAAAGACAATAGCTCAAAGGAACTGTTTCAATCAGATCACTCGGTTCCGAAACAAAAAACTCTACACATTGCCCCTGTTACCATTCATGTCACAACAATACCACCTACAAAGAGGCAATTGGACACTTCAGAGGCACCTGAGATACCCTTAAAGAAGAAAGACATAGCAACTTCACCTTTCAGAACCTCCTCTCCCCCTCCAAATCTTCCAACTATACCAATGTCTCTAGTACACTCTCCACTGCTTCCTTCTTCACCTGCACCACATGATGATGAAGATGACTTGGAAGGTGGGGATGGTATTGGGGATATAACCCACAAGGGGATGATGATGATGATATCCACAGTATCTCCCCACCTGACCCTTGGGACGATTATAATAACATCCCAGATATACCTGAGCCTGACTCATACCCATCTAAACCATCCGCTCCAGACGACAACATAGGTTTTGTGCAACTCATAGATAGAGCAGCCAAATATCATAGGGTAGAATTACACTCAGACCCTTTGGCGGAAGATTTCTTATTAGCGACTTTTACACATTAGTATGATCAAACGTGCCCCTGATGTGTTTAAAGACCCTGTCAGGGCTAGAATTCTCAACCCCAGAGTTGATAAAAAATAAAAACCAGCTCCAAATGATCCAGCTTATATCAATGCACGGCTCCCTCTAGATTCTCTGGTAGTGTCAAATGCCCATAAACTGGCAAATTCCCAAACAGGTGATGCCCCTCCTCCGAATAAAGAATCTAAATTATTGGATGCATCTGGTAAACGAGTTGCGTCACAGGCGGAAAATTTCGGGGACATTGCCAAAGCCCAAGCTTTGTTGGCCCGGTATGATAGGGAACATTAAGATGAGTTTGAGACATTTGTGCAACATCTTCCAGAACAATATAGGGCTAAAGCTAACAACCTCATAAAAGAGGGAAAACTAATTACAAACACCTCTATCAAATGTGCTCTTGATGCAGCAGACACAGCATCTTGTGCCGTTAACACGAGTGTTTTACTGCACAGGCACGCGTGGCTACGCATCTCTGGTTTTAAACAACAGGTACAGTCTCAAATTCGTAATCAACCTTTTGATCAAGAACACTTGTTTGGACCCACGGCAGACACATCTTTAGAGAAGATGAAGAAAGACACTGAAACAGTGAAATCCATGGGGCCTTACAGTCACCAACAAATAGAGGTTCAGTTTGTCGCTCCTTTTATAAGGGCACCTCCAGAACCATTGGGACAGATAATACTTCTTCTTTCTACTAAAGCCCCACTCAAACTTCTTCTAACAGAGGATATTTTAGAGGGGGTTACAGAGGGAATAACAACAAAGGAAGAGGCTGCGGTAATAACACCCGCATCTCTCCTACCACAAAACAGTGACTTCCCTCCACTCCCTGGAGACCATTCGTCGGGGGAAGACTCATACTTCCTACCTGTCTGGAAATCCATTACCACAGACTGGAGGTGGCACAAATTATCCAATATGGTTACTGCCTGGAACTCACCTCTACCCCTCCACACATACCTCTAAACAACATCCAATGTCCACAGAACATCTCCTGTGTCTAAAACAAGAGATTCTCTCTTGCAAAAGCATGCAATAGAACTGGTTCCCATACACCATCAAGGTACAGGGATTTGCTCCCTTTACTTCCTCATCCCCAGAAGGACGGTACCCTCAGGCCAATATTAGACCTCAGACCGTTAAACCTGTACATACAATCTGACCACTTTCACATGGTCACTCTCCAACAGGTTCTCCCATTACTCCAACAAGGCAATTTTCTTGCCACTCTAGATCTCAAGGATGCCTACTTTCACATTCCTATTCGCCCTGCTCTCAGGAAATATCTACGGTTTGTACTGGACGGTCAGCACTACCAGTTCAAAGTGCTCCCATTTGAGGTGACTACAGCACCCAGAGTCTTCACAAAATAGTAGCAGCTCACTTACAAAGACAACACATTCATGTATTTCCTTACCTCGACGACTGGCTCATAAAAACAAAGTCAAGCAGTGATTGTGTACACCACACACACAAAACAATCCAGCTGCTGCACGACTTAGGATTCACAATAAACCTCACCAAGTCACATCTTCAACCGTCCCACACCCAAAAGTATCTAGGCGCCACAATAGATACTTCAAAAGCCCTTGCTTACCCCAATCCAGCCAGCATGCAAGCTCTCATAACAAAATTTCAACCTCAACACTCACTACCAGCTCAAGTGTTCATGCAACTAATAGGGATGATGGCCACTTGCATTTTAATCGTATCTTATGCAAGACTCCAAATGCGTCCATTACAGGAATTTGGCACAACAGTGGAACCAGGCTCAAGGTCAACCTACAGATCTGGTGTTGGTGGACAGCCATACCCATCGCTCTCTGCAGTAGTGGAATACACAAAATCTTTCCTAAGGGTGGCCGTTCCTTGACCCCGTTTCACAGATAGTGCTAACGACAGACACATCACTCACCGGCTGGGGAGCTCATCTTTAAACCAATACTATTCAGGGCATATGGATCGCTGAACAAAAACAATTCCACATAAATTACCTAGAATTGTTGGCAATCTTCCTAGCGTTAAAATCTTTTTAACTCCACCTCTTAAGCAAAGCTGTCCTAGTCCGTACTGACAACATGACAGCAATGTATTATATACAAAAACAGGGGGACACACACTCTCTCCAACTTTCACACCTAGCTCAAAGCATATCATATGGAGATGGGCCATTTCTCAAAACATATATCTCCTTGCAGAACACCTCCCAGGAGTACACAATAAAATTGCGGATCTACTCAATTGCCAAGAACAGCAGATCCACGAATGGCAACTTCATCCTCAAGTTCTGCTTCCATTCTTCCAAATGTGGGACCAGCCAGAAATAGACCTGTTTGCTACACACCAAAATGCCCAAGCTGCGCATCCAGGTATCCACACCCATTGTTCAAAGGCAATGCGCTATGGATAAATTAGTCAGGCAAATTTCCTTACTCTTTTCCACCTCTCCCACTCATTCCGCTAATGGTTCGGAAACTCAAACAACATTTCCTCACAATGATCCTAATTGCTCCAACATGGGTCCGACAACCATGGTTCACAACCCTCTTGGAAATATCAGTAGTTCCTCATCAAAAGCTACACCTCTCATCCAAGTTTCTCACTCAGAACCTTGGAGAGATAAGGCATCCAGATCCCAATCAACTCAACCTTGCGATCTGGCACCTGAAGTCTTAGAGTTTGGCTACCTTAATCTCCCACCATACCGCATGAACATCATTAAAGAAGCTAGACGTCCCACTACTAGAGCTTGCTATGCCGCAAAGTGGAAATGATTTGTAATTTACTGTACAAATAAAATCAACCTGCTAGATGTTTCCGTTCAAAACATCATCTGTTACCTTTTGCATCTACAACAATGTAACCTAGCGTATACATCCATTAGACTACATCTTGCAGCTATAGCAGCCTGTCTCCAATACAGACAACATTTGTCTTTGTTTAGGGTACCAGCTATCAAGGCATTTATGGAATGACTTAAAGAAATAACTCCACCTAGAGTTCCACCCTCTCCAGTACGGAACCTAAAAGTTGTACTTACAAGGCTCATGGATTCCCCATATGAATATATGCATAAATGCAAATTACAATCTCTCATCTGGAAAGTAGCTTTCCTGGTTGCCATCACCTCTCTCAGAAGAGTCAGTGAACTCCAGGCATTAACCATACAAGAACCATTTCTCCAATTCCATCATAAAAAAGTGGTTCTTAGGACTAATCCAAAATCTCTACCTAAATTCGTCTCTGCTTTCCACCTTAACCAGTCTGTAGAACTCCCAGTGTTTTTCCCTCTACCAGACTCAGTAGCAGAACGGGCTCTTTACACGCTGGACGTAAAAAGAGCTATACTTTACTACATTGAAAGAACAAAATCCTTTAGAAAGACTAAACAACTTTTAGTGGCTTTCTCCCCACCTCGTAAAGGCAATCCTATCTCTAAAACAGGGATTGCAAGGTGGATTGTTACATGCATCCAAATATTTATTTATTTATTTATTTGCGAGTTTTTATAGCGCTGTGAATAGACTCCCGAAGGAGTATCTCCGCGCTGTTGGCAACCAGTAACACAACTGACAAAGGAGCATTTCAATTAAAAAGAGAGTATTGTGAGGTTCCGAGTCCAGAAAATAAACAACTAAACTGAGCCAAACAGAAAGGTTTTCAGACATTTTCTGAATTGGAGGTGGTTATGACACTGTCTTAGTGAAAGTGGGAGGGAGTTCCAAAGATTAGGACCTACTACAGACAAGGCCCTACCACCTAGTCTGGATTTGGTTATCCTAGGAACATTCAGTAACAGCTGGTCACTGGATCTGAGGGATCGAATAGGGGCATAAGGAACAAACTTGCTGGCTAGATACTCTGGTCCCAATTGATTAAGTCCCTTATGGATAACGCAGCAGGTCTTGAACTTCACACGTTGGCGTATTGGTAGCCAATGTAGTTTTTGAAGTAATGGTTTGGAGGGGGATCTAGGAGGTACATTTAACACCAGCCTAGCTGCGGTATTTTGTACCACCTGTAGACGGTCTAGAACCTCCTCATTTGCACCTGCCAGAAGACCGTTACAATAATCAAGTCTGCTTATGACCAGAGCTTGAACTAAGGTTTTCCTATGGGAGTCCGGTAGAAAAGGAAAAATCCTACGGAGCAGACCAATCGCATGGAAACAGGATCCCACAGTGATGTTAACATTATGTTTCATGGTCAGCTCCGGCTCCAATGTGACTCCCAAATTCTTGATTACTGTTTTGGGCTCAGGAACTGGGCCCAAGTCTGAAGGCCACCAGTCGGGGGACCATTGAATCCTAGCTTCCCCGAAGAGCATCACCTCCGTCTTTCCAACGTTACATTGAAGGAGGTTGGAGGACATCCACCTAGCAACCTAGCAATATGCTATGCTAAAGCCAAACACACCTTAACCATTCCCCCTAGAGCTCACTCCACACATAAGCCAGGTGCAGCCATGGCATTCTTAGGGAACATTCCCCTAGATGACTGCTGCAAAGCAGCAACTTGGTCTACAACACACACGTTCACAAAACACTATTGTGTAGACGTGCAAGCAAAACAACAAGCAAGTGTGAGCCAAGCTGTATTAAGTAACACTTTTTCAAACCACTGCAACAGATACAGTTTGCCACCGCTAAGGAGGTAACTGTTGAGTATACGATCTACAGCTCATATACCTCGGACGGAAAAAGCTACTCACCAGCATGCATCTGTTCTTGGCATGTAAAGCTGTGAATTCGTATATGCTCACCCACCTCCCCAGATAACTCTATCTGTTCCAGTACTATCTTACTTAGATACTTTACACATGGACATCCTTTTCTATTTCTTACTAACTCCATCATAACCCTCCATGGCAAAACAATCTGAGGATGGAGTCGATGCCCATGCACACTATCCTCCTAAGGAGGAGTCACCTACCACGTGACTACAAAAGACTTCTTCCAAGACAAAAACGAAGTGCAAACATCCGAGCCCAACACCAGATGGCAATCTATGCACAAGTACGAATCTACAGCTCTACATGCCAAGAACAGATGCATACTGGTAAGTAGCATTTTCTTTCGGAGACAATAGGAAAATTACCCATGGGTTTCATACCCAAATTCAGATGAGGACCTGCTCCATTCTCATTCTGTATTTGTGTTAGGACGTCCAGCAGAACGGCCATTAAATGCCATGACAGACGTGTACGCTGTGGCAAAAATAGCCCCCCAGGTGTTGCAGTCAGGTAAAGTGGGAATCAGTCCAGTGGGGTAGCACATAGTTAAAATTCTGTGCTTTTTCTGTGGTCCCAAAAGGGGAAACACAGCTTCAAGTTGACCGTTATATTTTATTGGACTATTCAAAATGGTATTTCCTCATGATTAGTGGGCCTTTTAACCATAACTGAATGAACAATTACAAGACTAAACGCAGGCGCTGCAGGCAACTTCGGCTTGTGATTGCATGCCAAGTCAAAGCTGGACCAGCTAATAATGTACGTGAAATAGTCAGTCATCGTTATAGGACAAGAAGAAAATTATACAAAGCACAGGTTTGTATTAGATGCAAATCACCTAAATCTGGATATGGTGTATATTCAGCCAAAGCCGGCCAGGTGGCCCCATCATTACTGAGAGGACCCATTTGAACGGGTCCAGGCACATGGGTAAGAATGCCATTAAACCAAGGCTGGTGCTCCCAGACTGTAAGAGGAATTTCAACTAGAGCAAAAGGTCGATATGCTGCAGGTGCCTGGGGTATTATATATTCATGAAAAGTATTTGTGTTCGAGTCAACAGCCAGAAATGTGACCCAGGAATAAAAAACTTCAAAGCTTAATGCAGCGTCTGCTTCTCCTACAGAAATCACAGGAGCTACCGCAGTAGGGACTCAATATTGCTGTAAATGAGCATATAATGCTTGTCAGCAGTTGGCCGAAATCGGTTGCGCCATAAGTCATTTTATAACAGATTCAAAGCGTAGCACACACAGGGTATAAAACCTTTTAATAGCCAAGCTTTAAAAAGTAACAGAACTAAGTACTACGTAAAAACTGTGGAGGATCCCCAACACCACAGATGTCTCCGAAACAAAGATGTGAGGGTATTGCGAACAAACACTACTCAGGGTTCATGCAAGTAAATACCTGACCAAAACGTTGGTGGCGCCATGTTGCAGGGATTCTGCTCAGGAACAGAACTATGCATGGGACCATGGAACAGGCAATTAGGGACTGAGTCACCATACTACCTCAGTATCCATGAGTCTGACTAGCTATAGTGCCTCACTTGCCCTCCTAACCTTTCCAGAGAAACAAGTGAGTTGGCACCCCAGGGAAAACACTCTTGATCCTCTTCAGGATTGCAGTAACAGGATACACCCTTTTGCTCTCTCACTCGTACTTGTCCACAAGTAGATAAACAAAGGAAGTTTAGAATATTTATTTAAACTATTGTGCTCTAAAATGCAGTATCTGAGCCACACTTAGAAACAAATGGATAGCAAAAATATTGCTTGCATGGTTAATAAACCATATACCATAAAAAGCGCTGTCATGTTATAAAACAGATTAGCCTAAACCCCTCCCCCTTCCTACTGAAGCTAAGTGATTATCCATCAAAGATCTCTGGGATTAGTGGCAGACCCCGTACCTTAGCATAAATAGATGGACATTCTGCAACTAAGCTGACGTGGTAATCTTGCCTCAGGACCTTCGCTCAGTGTGTCCTTTTTTTTTTTTTTTAGAACTCTCGTCCTCAGTTATGACAAGACGTGTGCTCTCAAACAGGATCTGATTTCTCATGTTGTGTCTAGGTGCTAGTGTCCGACCAGAGCGAAGAACAAGGGGCATTGTTGTTTGACCTTGTCTACGGTGTTCAGACTAAATCCCAGGAAATGAACAGAACCCAAAACATGTGCAGGTTCTGTGTGAAAATAAAACGTGCAAAAGAAATGCGGCCTATAATGTGTACAACTCTGCTAACAGGTAAAATGATGATGGGTCATGCAGAAAACTCAACAACATTTTTTAAAAGTGTATGAATAAAGATTTTAGATTGTGCTCGGTCCACTGTGTTGCTGGCCTTCACAAGGCTGCATGGAAGACACTAGTGCCATTGATGCCTTGTATATTTTGTTGTCCCTACTGTTGTCCATTTGAACTCACTCACAATTACATTTAGCGCCACCTGGCACCAGTAACAGAAAATAATTCCAAGTTCAGGTTGCACCTAGAAAATCATTCTTGTATGAAATCTATGGCACCATACCATTCGTCACAAAGTTTCTTACCAAAGGATAGTAAAATGGCATTTATACCTACACCATTGTTATTTTTGCAGTAGTTCTCTCTAGATTCACAGTTTATAGCTACCCTGCAGTTTACACCTACACCCAACTCTTCACCAAAACCTGCACCACACTTCTACCACCCTCTTCTCTCTCTATCCCTTGCATCTTACTCAAGCATTAACAACCGTATTCCAGTGCCTATTTGCCATGTGCACCTGACACCATCATTTATACCACATATGACCATATTGATCCCCATTGTATACCTTTTGTCAAGTCTGCCTCTTGCACCTCCACCTTTACCTATGTATCTTAAACTCACCAAACCTGTCCCCTACACCTCATCAACATAATTAACACCTAGGCCCTTCACCTTTTTCTTCTTTCTCCTCCAATTCCTTCTTTCCCCTCTAATTTGTTTGTTTTGCTTTGTCACAGCCGGAGAGCTGTATATAGCCCTCATCCATGTTGGCAGCAGGTGAATGCATCGTTGGTTATCCATTCAATTTTTTTCCCCTGGATTATATGTTGCTTCAGTACCACAAGTTGGAAATCTAGGAGGGACCAGGAGCAGACCTCATTGCTTAACTGACAACGCGTTATCTTCTCAACTTCCTTGGAAGACAAATGAGAACATTGGCTTACCTATATGCCCTTTAACCCTACTTGACCATCTACTGTTTTCCCCTTCCTACTGCTGCACCTAATACCACCATGTATCGACACCACCTCCATATTCACCTCTCATTCACCATCTTACCCTAGTATATACACAATCTTTGTCTCCTTAATCCTACTTCTCTCGCCAATTCAACGATCTACAGGTGTCACGTATGTCGACGCTCCAACCCTAATTAATTGAGGACGGTTGATGGGCAAGAAAGGGAGAATTCTGAACTTTAATGCTCAGTCAAAACCATTAAGCAAAACTGCATTAAACAGCTTTTACAGTTATCAGTATTTGTAGATTTCTTCAAATAGTATCACCACGGAAATCCAAAAGTCATTAGAGTCCAGGGTATTGGCATAAAACCAAAATAATAATGCTGAATGCCATGTGCCTCTAAGAACTAGGAACATGTCCAATTATTGGTAAATAGGCCTAAATACAGAAATGTAAAAAGAACAAATAATAGACAGAATGCTGAACCATGGGCACTCACCCTCATTGCTGAGATCTGGGTCTAAATCCATTGTGTTTTTTTTGCTCACCATGCCATTCCTGTTTGGACCCAGCCATACGCAAATCAGTCTTCACCCTGCTTCCCCTGGGAACAGTCCAGCCTGTACTGCCAGGCCAGGACCTTCTGGACTGGAAATGAGCATTCTAGAACTAGGTTTGGGGTATCACCCTTCATCAGCCAGGAAAGCTGAACTCGGTGGCATGGTGAGCACCGGACCCACGTCTGGCCAGACCTGTCTCACTTTGGGCAACAAATGCAAAAGGAATAAATGATGGACGGAATGCTGAACAATGTCAAACACTCACCCCCAGTACAGAGATCTGGGCATCCAAGGAAGACCTGGCAAATAGGGCTGGACTCTTCCCGTGGGTAGCAGGGTCAAGACTGATTTGCATATGGCTAGGTCTAAACTGTAGTGGCGTGGTGAGCAAAAAACAATGAATTTAGGCCCAGATCTCTGTACTGGGGGAGTGTTTGACATTATTCAGCATTCTATCCATCATTTGTTCTTTTTAGGTCGAGCCTGTAGCAGCGTGCATGGGCTGTTCTGTCGAAGACTTTATGTAAGGGCTTTAGAAATCTCACCACACGCTTGTGCGTGTGGTTTTGTTTTCGTCGCAGGCTATTGGGCTTTGCATGTGTCTTTCAAATAAAGACCACACATAATTGGGCAAAGGCGGGTGCATGTCCCGCCTTTACTCTGCCCATGGCCTATTGGTGGCGGTTACCCGCAGGGCCGACATCTGTTTTGCATTATCGTGCACAGACGCGTGCGCGATAATGCAAAACAGCTAGCCTGGTGTGGACGAATGGCGGCTCCTTTAAAACGTAGCACTTATGCTGCCGGTTTAATGCATACTTCCAATCTTGACAACAAGGTAACACTCAAACGCACATGTTTTTTTTACATCTCTGACTGGACATATTTCATATTTTTCCCCTGAATTTAATTGGGACACCGTGGATTTTTTAATAACGGGTGATGGTGGGCAACACGATGAAATGTTCTTTTGGGGTGAAAATGGACAGGTGCGACTGTGTACTTGCACAGGCATGATGACTTTTTAGAAACAATATAGTGCGCTTTTTGTGTAGTTTCACATGGTATATATTACATATGACGGGTCTGTCCGTATCACTTTATTCAAATGGACAGCGCGACATAGCCTTAGTAAACTTTACTTGCGAGATCCGCCTGTGTATTGTATGCATCATCCTGCAGTTTAGTTATTTTGGGTTAGTTAATTAAAAACAATAATAATAATCTTGAATATTTTACGAGAGAGAGTGAGGCGCGTGCGGGATAATGGCTTTCTGTGTGTTGAACTCAATCACAGTCCGAGCCCTGATCTTGCCACTGTAAACACAACTGCACTGTGTATTGTTTTATTTCCCAGCATTGTTAGCTTCCCTGATGCCTCTTGCTTCAGGGTTTCAAAGCATTTCCCCCTGCCTTGCAACAATTTAATTTGGGTCTGGTAGTGACAAGGCATGATTTCAACAGTCTCCCTGTATGGGAGGAAAACAAAAAAGAGCACGTTGCTCTTGCTGTGTTCGTGCCACCTAACGCTGACGGTGATGTGTAGAGCTTTTTTTGTAAGGAAAATGATACAAAAATATCTTTGATAGAAATGATGTATCCTTGGGCGTTCTGATCTCTTGTTCGATGATGGCCACGTGTTCTCTCCGAATAAAAGGTGGCCGCCTTCTCGCTGTTAAATAGTAAGTAACCACGTCAACTTGTTTTTCAGGAAGTGGGGGATACACCTTTAATTTTTACTGGAGGAATTATTTTCCCATTCGTACACTTTCACGCCGTTGAGGATTGCCAGTAGGGCCATGTAGCTGCAGACATGTTCGAAATTTCAGTGCAGATAATACATTATGGGGTCATGGTGGAGAGAGCTGCTGATTGAAAATGTATGTGGATGAATGATCTACTCAATAGCTATTACGAACTTCAAACACACAACACATCTGTTCCTGATCTTTTTCTCTCTTCACGCTGTTTGAGCAGCAGTTCTGGTGAAAAACTCTAGCCCTGCTGGTGATGTACCTTATAGAAACATGGACAGAAATAGTTTTGGTTCAAGTAGTTAATTTGTTGCTTTTATGGAGGTGAGATAAGAAGGTAAGTGGATGGACTTAGCCTGTGAAGCTGAATACGGGTTGCCACAGGTTGTCCTCACTTTGTGAGAAGCAAAAAGGAGTCTGCTTCTTTCATTAGGTTTTGACTGAAACTGCCTCTGATTATTACAAAAAGACACCTTTTTATAACATCTAGTAATATATTTCGTACTACTATCACGGAGCAAATTAAAGTTTTATTTAACACTGAGAAATGTAACTAATATTTATTAACCGTTTTACAATGCCCATATTGATTATGTGCAAGCCATATGATAGCTAGTAGCTCATGGGCAGTGGCAGCTAACATAAACAAGCATTGGCATAGCCAATAGGTCTTGCTTTTGGGACCTTATAGGTATTTAGTTATGCAGCACAATATCCTTGTTGCAACAACATCAACTGTTGCATGGCTAAACACTTATAATGTCCCAAAGGCGAGACATATTGGCTATGCCATTGCTTGTTTGCATTTGTCACCTCTAGGGGATGGGGATGCCTAGACATTGGTCCTGTGCTCGCCTTACCACTGAATTCAAGTTATCCTGGCTGAATAGGGGAGATACTCTTGAACAGGTCCTAGGATGCTTGTTTCCCGTCCAGGGATTGATTACCTGGCCTGGCAGTTCGGGCTGAACTGGTCCCATGGGAAGCAGGGTCAAGACTGCCTGGACTTTCTCGGTGTTTACTTTTCAGAATTTTCTGGGTTTAGTAGGTTTCCCTGGATGGCTGCCAAGCCAGGGACCAAAAATGCAAGTGACTCCATTGCAAAACCAGGTTGTTTTGTGATAGATCATTTTAATGTCTTCACAATACGTTTTGGGCCTTTCCCTGTCGCGGCCACTTGACTCACCCACACAAATGAGGTGCATTTCTTTTGGGAGACCTGGGGGAACACTGGGTGGTAGGAAATTTGTGGTTTCTTTCTGATTCTGAAAAAATATGGAACAGTAATGCAAGAAAAATGTGTGACTTTAGTCACATTTTGTGGTTTGCAGTGGATTGTGGGTAAGAAAACGTGTTGGGATCCACGAGAGGCACACCACCCTCTACTCTACGAAAATAACTAAAATTGGTTGATTTTCCGTGAGATAATTTACACTTATTTTTAAATTCATTTTATTAAACATATACCTAGCAGCATAAAGGTGATCATACATTAGAATTGAACGATACTGAATACAGGAGATCCCATCTCAACATTTGCAACCAAAACTGTAGGTATGGATATAAAAATCACATTAGTGCTGTCGACATCTACAACCTTGCGCAATGTAGCTAATCCCTCGTACCCAGGCTCATCCACTTCTCCTTAACACACAGGGCCCTTAATAACCCCTGTACGTCACCCACTGGCCCCATGCTTATCCTATTTCCGTGTGAAACCCTGGCTCTAGAATATTACTTTTTTTGCTGCGTAGCACCAGTCCAGATCTGTCTTCCAATCTACCACCCGTGGGAATTGCCTAAAGATGCATAGTCTGGCAGCTGCTCGCCCTCTAGGATGTGATCCTGCTGCACATGTCCCAGCTGTAGATAGTGGAACCTTTCTGCTGCAGACATCTAGTATTCCACTTGTAAGTCCTCAAAGGAAATAATTGCCTGACCTCTCCAGACGTCCCTAAGATGATCAATTCCTAGCTGGTCCCATTTACTGAATCCCTTTAGGTTCCCACCTTCCTTCAAGAGATCACTATCCCACAGCGGAATCCTCCTTGTCTCCCCATCCAAGGAATTTTGCGGCTTCTCTCCAGACATGAACTACAGTTAATGTGGGTGGCGCTAATTGCCTTTCTAACTGTTTTCGATATAACACCGCTGGGTATCCCCACCGTCCCATAATCTCGGTCTACCCTGTAGGCCGGTTCCTCCTGTCTAGTAAACACCCAGTCGTTAATTGTGACCAGTTGGGCAGCCCAGTAATATTTTCTGATATCCGGATCGCCAGGCTCCCGTTGTAAGAAAGTGCCCTCTTTTTGCATTGTTACCCCCACTTTTTGCTAAACTGCTGATTTACTTTGACTGAGTGTGCTCTAGGGTCCAGCCAAACAGGTACCCAGGGCCTATGTTCTTTTCCTAAAACTGCATTAAAAACAAAACTCAATTGGTACTCTTTGGCCACAGGTCACTCCCTTGTAAATGGTGCCATAGGTACCAAGGGCACTGTGGCCGCCAGGGAAGGCCTCCATGGGATGTGGCACCTATTGTGCCACCCTTAGGGGCCCTGTACCTTTACACACACACACTGCCTTTACAGGCTGCATGTTTTGGTGCAGAACAAAATGAAGAGTGGACATGGCACACATCCCTGTGTCCCATGCCTACCACCCACAGCCCTGGCATAGGTCAGTCACCCCTCTAGCTGGGTGCACAATACCAGTGGTGAGGGTACAGGTGAATGAGCCCTGTACCCCTACAGTGTCTAAGTCCATTCTTAGACATTGTAAGTGCAGTAATGCCATTAGAAGTATATGGTGCTGGGAGTCTGCCTCCTTGCCAATAGTGGCTGGCAGGGATCAGGTGGGGGGGGGGGGGGCAGGATGGGTACAAAAATAAATGAATCTTACCTCATTGCCACTGTGTCACTTCTTATCGTCCCTCCTGTCCTCGCTGTGCTGCAGTCGGAAGCAGGAATCACCCATGCTCCCCTGAGCCAGCACTGTGATTGGTCTGAGCGGCATGGTTCGTGCTCAGCCAGGTACTGGGAGCCTGGGCATGTTCTCCACCCAGGCTGTAATGCAGAACATGCAAAGTGTGCATGACGGTTTGGCCGTCCAAAGACGGGCCGCCAAATTGTCATGTGCACTGATAACAGTGCCTGTTGTCCCCCTGGACCCACCCCCTAGACTATGGGACACAAAATAAAACTATAATAAACCATGGTTTATTATCGTTTTATTTTTATTTTCTTTAAGCTGCAGGAAGGGGGGGGCGATGCCACTGTCTGTTTCAATCTGCACAAATAGTAAAGCGCAAGGCGTTGGAGGCATCACTTGGAAAGGGCAAAATCCCCCAAAACAGACAGAAAGCTGTGGATAATTGTACTGCACTAGAGATTGATAACCTAATTGAAGAGGTTGAGACTATGTTGAGCGATAAGAGACAAATGGAAGATATGCAAAACCCTAAAATAACACTTTTTTAAAATAAGAAACGCGATGACCAGCAAAAACTTGTAACCTATTTTCAATCCGTCCTGGCTCTCAAGATGAGGGGCAAGCAGCAGCGCTATGGTGGAGGAGTGTCGCCCCCATTCCAGCAGCCCAAAGAAAATGAAAAGAAAATGATAATAAACTGTGCTTTATTATAATTTTTTTGGGTCCCAGCGTCTATGGGGCTAAGGAGATAACAGGCACCCACCGAAGTGGTATGCACTGTTGTCAGCGCACATGACAGTTTAGACGGCCAAACCGTAATGTTCACTTTGCATGTTCTCCAAGCAGGCTGCATTATAGCCTGGGTGGAGAATATGCCCAGGCTCCCAGTTCCTGGCTGAGCTCCAAACCACTGCACTCAGGCCAATCACAACGCTGCACTGCAGCATTGTGATTGGCTCAGGGGAGCCTGGGTGCTTCCTGCTTCCGGCTGGAGCAGAACGAGGTCAGGAGGGACGGCAAGAAGAGACACGGCGGCAAGGAGGTAAGTTTAATTTTTGTATTTACTACCCCCGTGACACCACCCCTGATCTGTACCAGCAACCACTGGAAACAGACTAAGCCTTACAACCACTAACAGGTTTTACCCAAAAATGGCAAGTTATGCTCAGTTAGGGCAAGTGTTGTTGCACTAATTCACAATTTCTTTTTTAAATTTACAAAAACGTGCCAGCACTATTAGAAAACCGTAAGCAGGGACCTTGCTTTTTTTTTTTTTAATCCTCATATAGCGAAAAGGAAACTTATGTATATGGAAAATTTGGATTCTGCCTCTGAAGCTTTTGTACCGTCGCTGCCCCATGGTCTCTCTTGTTTGGGGAGTTTTCCCTTATCTCGCTCGGTCAGAGGAGTTCCTTTTGCCATTTACATATAAACATATCTGTTTTCGAGGGGAGGGGAGCTAGCCACCTTGGCTACTCTATGAGTATCATACTCATTAACCAGATTATGCTTTCGCTTTAATCATAGGACTGTGTGTTCTGCCCTTTCCTCTGAGGTCAGATGTTTTTCCATGATCTCCCAATATTTAAACCTCTTACTTGTTTTCCCTCTTCTATCTAGTTTATTAATCTTAATGGCTGAGTTCAACCACATGTGACGGGGGTGATGGACCAATCCACTTAATGCAGATCTCCCTTCTAGCGATCACCAGTAGTACAAAAAGTAGCTTTGCTTCCTTTACTGTTAACTTAACATTTTCTATTGTGTCACCAATCCCAAAAAGAATAAGAGTTGTACTTACTTTTAGATGTTTTTGGAATATCAAGTTTAACGTCTTACCAACTTCTTCCCAGAATATTCTCAGGGATGGGCATCTCCAGAACATATGGACATCATCTGCCCTTTCTTCCCCACATTTAGGGCATTTTTTGATTCCTGCGTTTTTAAATTTTGAGAGTTTTTTCGGTGTCCAATAGGCTCTATGCAAAGTATAAAGATGATTCCTTTTCAATGCCGCAGATTTTAATGTTGACCAACATTTCTCTATTGAATCTTCCCATATATTTACTAGATCTTCTACAATCAGGTCTCTCCCCCAGATTTGGTTCACCATCTGGGAACTTTCATCTTCTTCTGTTATAAAGGTCCAATACCATTTTGCTACCTCCTTGTTTATGGGTAAGATTTTTATCATTTCTTTTTCTAATGTCTTGTTTTCTTTATCATGTGTTGGTATTGTCTTTGCCCAACTGCTTAGTTGGTAGAATTTGAATTTTGATATTGTTCCATTTGAGATCTTATACATTTCTTCCCATGAAATTAATGTTGACCCATTTAGGAGTTGACCCCAGTATATAATATCGTTTTGTTTTAAGGGGGTGGCCATGGCGTCTTTTAAACAGTCCGGAGTCAGGGAGAGTTCCATATTGGAGCCATTGTACTATAATAAGGGATTTTTAGGATTGTTCTAATTTGCATCCAGAGTTTGACTGCTTCCTTTAATAGCTTTAGCTTGATTTTCTTGAAGTATTTTTTGGTGACCGAATTTAAAAAGAAAATGATCCTCAGATTCTGTCATTGCTTGCAGGTGTTCCGGATAATACTGGTGTATTTTTAGAAGAGGTCGTATATTCTTAAATTGAAAGGCTCTATAATATTCTGTTAAATCTGGACTAGCTATTCCTCCTTTCTCTTTCTTCCTCCTAAGTTTTTTCCACGATATTCTGGTTCCCTTGGATGACCATATAAAACTTGCAAGCTCTCCCTGCAGTTTTTTTAATGTGACTTTTTTGAATTCCAATGGAATGTTGTTAAATAGAAAGGTATATTTTGGGAGTATAGTCATTTTAATGATGTTAGACCTCCCTATAAAACTTAAGGGTAGGCTAGACCATACTTTAAGCAGCTTTCTCACCTCTCGGGACACTCTGTTTAGATTGTTTTGTGGTATTTTATCTCAATTTTGATTTACCAAGATACCCAAGTATTTTATCTCTTGTTTTATGTTGGGACTTTTAAAGTGTGTGTTCCATGTCATTATTTCTGTTTTCGTGTGGTTGACTGAGTATCCTGAAACTTGGCCAAAGTTTTTAATGATTTTTTCAATAGCCGGTTCGGATTTTACGTAGTTATCAGTGAATAGCATCAGGTCGTCTGCATAGAGTGCTAACTTTTTTTCCCACCCTTGATATTTAAATGGAGTTATTTCCTTACATCTCCTGAGCTTATTTGCTAAGGGTTCTATATATAAGTTAAAAAGCAGGGGAGAGAGTGGGCACCCCTGTCTAGTGCCTCTGCCAATTTTGATATTATTCGTGAGGCTGCCATTCACCAAAATTCTTGATCTTGGGTTTTTATAGATTTCTCCTACTACGTGTTGGAAGGAGTCCCCTAGATTGTTTTTAGTCATTATACTATTCAGGAATTCCCAGTTTACTCTATTGAATGCCTTAGCGGCATCGACTGTTAGTATTGTGAGAGGGGTACTTTTTGACTTGGCTATGTCTATAACGCTAATGAGTTCGTGTGTCAATTCATGTAAGTGTCTTCCTTTTGTGAAGCCCTTTTGATCTAGATGTATGATTTGAGGTGTAAGCTTTCCCAACCTCGTTGCCATTATTTTAGTAAATATTTTATAATCTGCATTGAGCAGAGATATCGGCCGGTATGACTCACATTTTTTGGGGTCTTTTCCTGGTTTTAAAATGATTGTTATTACGGCGTCATTCCATGTATCTGGCAACTTTTCCTTTTGTATAAAAGATAAGTTTATCAGCTCTGTTATATGTGGGACCAGCGTATCCGATAGAGACAGGTACAGCTCGTTTGGCAGTGCATCTGGGCCTGCAGCTTTCCCTTTTTTCAGGGTTTTTATTATGTTTTTAACCTCGGTTATTGAAATTTCCCTATTTAGCTCGTTTTTCTCCTCTTCAGATAATTTTAGTATTGGCAAGTCTCTTAAATATTCCTCTATCTGTTCCTTAGGAGGGATGACATCTTCAGTATATAGTTCCGAGAAGAAGGTTGCAAATTCATTTCTGATATCTTCTTCCACTGAGGTCAAGCTTGCTTGATCTTGTTTTATTAAAGTTTTTACCTTGTTCCTTGCTTTGTGGGTCTTTAACTTCCAAGCTAGCCATTTTCCACATCCCTCTCCATATTCATGATTTGCCAGCTTGCTAGCTTCCCACTTAGTTCTTACTCTTTCTTCAAGAATATCATTTAGGGAATCCTTCTGTCTTTGTCTGTCTTTTTGCAAGCTTTCTTTCTTATCTGAGTTTTTTTCCATTAGTATTTGGGAGTCTAGAGTGTTTATGATTTTTTCTAAATCTGTTATTTCCTGTTTCATTTTCTTTGATTTATGTGTTCCGAGGCTAAGTAGCTTGCCCCTTAATACGGCCTTATACGTATCCCATACAATTTGTTTTGATGTTCCTGTTTTATTATTTTCGAAAAAGGTTTATGTTTCTTCTTTGAGTGCTTGTACAATTTCCTGATCTAAAAACATGGCTCTTTCCACCGTAAACCTTTTATGTATCTGGGATACCTTAATTTGTATTGTTAACTGTACGGCGGAATGGTCTGATAGGTGAGCTGGAATGTGGCTAAGGTTTGTTACACTTTCAAATAGGCTTCTGTCTATTAAAAAAAAATCGATTCTAGATTTATGTCCTAGTTTTTTATTATGTAGTGTGAAGGGTTGGCTCTTATCTCCTTTTTTTTCCATATATCTGCAAGTTCTAAATCTCTCTTGTAATACCTAATCCATTCCCTCATTTTTGGTAGATTAGGGAAGTTTGAATTTCTTCCTGGGGGAGATCTATCCGTTTTCGGGTCTAAGATAAGATTAAAGTCTCCTCCTAGGATTACTGGAGTGTTGGCTAGTAGCAGATGCGTATACAATTTCTGTAGGGGTTCGGGGTCATCAAGGTTGGGGCCATAGTAGCCTGCTATTGTAAAAGCGGTGTTTCCTAGTTTTATTCTTGCTATTGCCCACCTTCCTTTACTGTCGACTTCCGAAAATTCCGTAATTGCATTTTGGGATTTTTTGAAGATAATGGCAACTCCTCTGATATTGCATCCTTGATTTGTGCAAATATGCGTGTCCACCCATCCTAGGTTTTTCATTACCTGATCCCATTCCTCTTTCAATAGATGTGTCTCCTGTAAAATAATTATTTCGCTTTCAGATGCCTTAAGATATTCTAGGATTTTGTTCCTTCTACTTTTCATTCTCATGCCATTAACATTCCAGCATAATATTTTAATGCTCCTATCGGTGTCTCCCATTATTATTGTTTATTTTATCAACTTTCTGTTTACAGTTTACTAGCTTGAATAGCGAATTTTGATGTTCCATTCTTTTCCAATTTTTTTCCCTATTGAGGATTATTTTTTTTGTTTTTTTTTCCCCCATTTTGCTCCCCACCCATTTCGTCTTGTGAGTTTTTTTTTTTTTTTACTTTATTGGTTGTGTGTTTTGCTCTTACCCTCCCCGAGGAAGCCTCCTTCTTTTTTTCTTGGGGTTTTCGTTTGACCCCTTTGGACTCCTCAAACTTGACCTGGGACGTTTATTTATTACTTTGCGCCGTCACCTAGTCACGATTATTTACGAAAAATTTGTTACCTCTTTTTTTTCTTTTTTTTTTTTCCTTTCTTCCCCCCATTGCTTCCATTTCAGCTTGTAGGGTTTTCAATTCGGACATTGTCTTTCATTAAGATGAGCAGATTTTTCACCTCCTCAGGATCTCTGATATTCCTCATTTTGTTGCGCCACATGATTCGTAGGGAGGGTGGAAATTTCATTTGTACAGTAGCTCCTAATTATTGTAATTCCGGCATGAATTTTCCCAGCTCCCATTGTCTGTCCTGAGATGCCTTGGACATATCAGATCTAATTCTGAAGGACCACGAGCCTTTACTAAAATTTCCTTTTTTCAGAGCCTCGCCAAGAATTTTTTCTTTTAATGTGTATGTCTTGAAGTTTATAAGAATCTTCCTTGGTGTTTTTCTCTCTTTGGCCTTACCAAACGGATCTCTGTGAACTCTCTGTATGTCTTCTTCCAAAGTCTCAGCGTCACTCCATGGGAAGTGTTCTACCAAAAGACTTACAATAAATTTCTTTATATCGGTGCCTTCTTCATTTTCCGGAACGTTTAAGACTCTTATGTTGTTTTTTCTTGCTTGATTTTCGAGGGATTCCAGTTTCTCACTCATATATTTCCCCTCTTGTTTCAGTGTGCATATTTCTTTCCTGTTGCTTTCCACCCTGCTGTTCAACTTGCTCACTTCCCCCTCTACGGCCGTGACTCTCTCTCCTAAAGCATTTAGTTTACAATCCAACTTTTCGCACACTTCTTGAATCTTATCTTGTTTTGCTTCCGATATGGCGAATTTGTCTCTCATTTCAGTCTAGATTTTCTCCAAAAACTCATCCGTGGTACTTTTAGAGCATGTTTTTCCAACCCCAGTTTTTTGTATCTTCTGCGACTCGACAATATCTCTCTCCTTACAAAATTCAATCTCTTCTGAACTTTCTGTTTCTCCTGTTAAGGCTGTTGTGACGGTTGTTGTTGTGGCTGTTTGATCCATTTCTTGAGAATAGCAGTGGATTCTAAGTTTTCCAACTTCTTTGGTTTCTAATCTGACTTCGACTTTTGTTTTGGAGGAGATGTTAAGACTTTCGCCCTGTAAAAAGAGGGGCTGTTCTACTTTGCGGGATTGGTCTTTTTTCTGTTGTGGGAGGGTTAGGTCAGGGTTACCCACTAATTTTTCGGGTCAATTTGTGTCATCCTTTACATGGTCTGTCTGTTGATTCTGTACCTTAAAAAAGGTTCTCAGTGAGGGTGTTATCTTTATTTTCGGAGATGAGTCAAGGTTATCCCCAAATAGTTTCACCTTTTCAGTGTGTTTTTTTCTAGGTACGAGGGGTGGTTTTTTTGCTTTCCTTCGGTTAACCTCTCTAGGGGTAATATTCTTAGGGTATTGTTCTTGTTTGAGGAAGTTTCTATTCCTGAGGCTATAACTTGAGACCACAACTGCCTCTTTGCATTTTTTTTCCTCTTTGTCACTCTGTTTGGCCAAATTATGTACTTCTTCGCCCTTTTGATGAATATCTGTATCTTTGTCCTTGTATTGGCCTTTGTCTTCCCTGCTTGCACCAAAAGTTCCCCCCCCCTCTATTTTACTCATGTGATGCCTAGTTAGGATGTCTTCCTCTCCTTTTATATACCAATCTCCTTTTATATACCAATCACTGACTGTTTGCACTGGATCTCTGAGTTTAGACCCGAAAATGCGCTTCTCTCCTTTGCTTACGCTCCTCTTGTGAAGTAAAACCTCTGTAGAGGGTTTCTCATGGGTCTCATGGGTCCCATTACGGTGTGAGGATGAACACTGCTCACCTCTGTTGCTGTCGCTGCCACTGCCGCTAATCCCCCGGAACAGGAAACCAAGCCTGCCAGACGCTTTCCTGTGAGCCGCTCTCGCTCTGCCGGCCTCCGCCCAGATTACGGGAAAGCTCTCGCCACAATCCAACGTCTCTCCCGCCAATGCTGAAGCCGAAGCCTGCGCGCCTCTCTCACTGGGCCTCTCCTCTGCCTCAAGACCTTCAGCTAGTGAGTAACCGACCATCCCGGTTTCTCGGTATTATTTATGTTTTATGCTGTTAATGGTTTTACAAGACAATCTTTACTCCGCAAAAAAAAAAAAAAGGAAAAAAAGTCCTCGCACGCGAAAGCAGCCAAATTACGCCTTCATATTTCCCGCAGTTGTAGGTTTGGTCAGGCTACGGGTTACGGTGTATCAGCGCCAAATTGCATCGCGCTACATGTTACCAGGACTCTCAGTTTGAAGAGCTCTCCGACCGAGCGTCCTACTCGGCCGCCATCTTCCTCCTCCTCCAGCAGGTCTAGCAAGCAGGGACCTTGCTAGAAGAAAACCTCTTTTTCTGTTTGAATTATTTATAGTGAGAGGGGACAACTCAATTTGATAAAATTCAATCAATATAAAACACTCACAAGTAGTGTGCACAATTCGATTACTAAAGAAACATGCAATCGAAGGAGCAGAAACAGAACGTCGCGAAGCTGCGCAAGGAATGTTTAAAAGCAGCATAATGGCAATGGAACAAACAAAGGCGGTCCCAGCAATACTAGCGGCAGTATAACTAATCTCACCACAAAAATGGCCACATTAGAACGTTTGTATGAACGGGAAATTAGAAAATGGTGGGAGGCGACCTCTTTACAAAATTATATTGAAGTGAATCGTGTGCCAAGAGGTCTCCGGATTTACACTATACCTGCCTATGAAAGTCCTGACCCAGAATTATTAGACGCTTGGGCAGAACATACAGCAGATTCTTGTAGAGGCATGTTAGTGATACTGGTACGCTTTGCATGGAGGGATCGGGACAAGGCTTTGGCTCTTATAAAAGACTTGGAAGAAGAATTACTCAAGGAACAAGATCAGGAGATTATAAAGGATAAACGTGAACAAATGAAAAAACGACTAAAAGCATATGAACAAAAAATTAAGCAACGCAAGGAGGAGAAATTCGACAGAGATGAACGCAATTATAGACTGGGAAGAGTATTAACATTCTCTAAAAAGTATGACAATCCGAGGAAAGAACTTCAAACGACTCGGACACAACCACCACCTATTGTACCGGAAACCTCTGAATCTGAAGTGACACCAGATGAGGATTCAAATGAGGAAGGTTTGGGGGCTCCCACTCCTTCACGTTTTCACGAGGAGTTCAAACTCATGAGGAAACAACTACTAGAGGGGGGCAGAGGCAAACCGCCAGAAAGACGAGCGGCAAGAGGAAGACGAGGAGGGGGGCGGGGGCCAAAAATGTAGTTGGCTCACCCCCAGTAACTCGCAGCAAGAAGACCTACAACAAGAGAAACTGAATGAGACAGATGACTTGACGATCATCAATTTAACATCTAAAGTACTATCTAAAGAGGAAGAATCAATTATAAAACTTGGGGGCATATTACCAAGCAATAGCGATAATTATCGCTATTGATTGGTTAGAGACAAATATTTACCGCTGAGCTGCGGCGATTTTTATCGCAGATAAACCTTGGTATTACCAAGGTTTATCGTAAATGCGATAAAAAACGGCCGCAATGCATGAATATCGCTAAAAAAAGTCAGCGATATTCATGCATTACCGAGCTAATGCTCTTAGCCATGTTATCCACCTTCCATTGGATAACATGGCTAAGAACTGCTCAGGGCAGGTGTTAGCTTTTGGAGATATTCGCGCTTAGCGCGAATATCTCCAAAAGTTGGTAATAGGAGATAGCGATGTTAGCGACTGTTTCCAGTCGCTAACATCTTGGCACGCCCACTTTGCATGTCATTAGTGATAAATATCACTGACATGCAAAGTGGGGCCCAAGATGGTCGCTATCTCCTACTAGCTGTCGCTAACTGGTGTTAGCGACAGCTAGGTAATAGGGAGATAATTTTATCTCCGCTTTCTTGGCTTCTAAAGCCAAAAAAGCGGAGATAAACCCCCTCGATAATATGCCCCATAGTCTCTCTTTCTGCCCTCAACGAAAATTCGAATTCACACAAACTAGAATAGATTTATTCAAGTTTACGCGCAAATTAAAACTGCACAAATTCTTTAAACTTAAACCTGCCCCTAACAAACCGAATACAGGGGAAACGAATAATGCTTTTGACATCTTTTCCTGTAAAGATCTCAGTGGAGTGAAAACAATAGAAGAATTACGAGCTGAGATAAATGAAGGTGAGAACATCGATCTAAGAAATACACAAATGCTGGCAGAATTGGACATACAACAAAAAGGAGGCATTAGTACTTTTAAACCCGCTTCTAGCTTTATGCCCCTGACATCATTTGATGCTATAGACACTTTCACAGATGATGTCATAAAAGATTTGGTGAGACTTAGACACGATACACAATATCATGATAAATCTAAGAATTGCACCAAAAACAACTTACGGCATTTAACAAATTGTGCGATGATTCTTCCCTTGTCTGTAAACCTTCAGACAAGGGAGGTAATATTGTATTGATGACAAAAACATATTATGAGACAGAAGCTCGTCGCCAGCTTAATGACATCAATTGTTATGACAAGATCAACAACCTGACTTACCAACAAAGCATCACAGAATTTCATGATATGATCTCTACATGGTACAAAAGGGACATGTTGAATACTGATGAGTTTCTATTTTTGCGCTGTTTAAATCCTGTTACTCCCACATTCTATCACCTTCCTAAGGTGCACAAAGACAAAATCAACCCTCCGGGCCGACCAATTGTAGCATCACAGGGGGGATTAACGGAACATCTTTCCATATATATTGATTCGTTTTTGTTTCCACATGTGACCTCTCTTAAATCCTATCTTAAGGACACAACTCACTTTTTGAACTTAATGGGGAGTTTTTTGTGACAAGATGGGTACTGTATGATGGTGCTAGATATTACTAGCCTATATACTAGTATAGCACATACAGATGGCCTAAGAGCAGTCCATAGTTTTTTACAAACCAGACAAATCAGGTTCTATTAACATAATAAAATGCTGATGGAATTTCTGACATTTAGTCTGAATAACAACATATTTGTATTTAATGGACAGCTTTATAGGCAGAAGTCTGGCGTGGCGATGGGTTCCTGCTCCGCCCCCAGCTACGCGAACCTTTGCGTTGGCTGGTGGGAGGAGCAGGTAGCCTGGGCCACACCCAATTCAATGTGGAACAATAGAACCAAGGCTTGGCATCGTTATATCGATGATCTCTTTATCATTTTTGAAGGATCTATAACAGAGGCTGCAACATATGTTAATGTGCTTAATGATAATGATGTCAATCTAAAATTCAGTGGAGAGATCAGTACTACGAGTGTTGATTATTTAGATCTAACTGTGTACATTGAGGTAGGAGAACTGCACACAAAATTATTTCGTAAAACCACGGCAGGGAACTCTACTCTGTTCTCCACTAGCAGCCATCCGAAACAACTTATCAAAAGTATACCATATGGCGAACTTTTAAGATTAAAAAGGAATAATTCCACAGAACGGGAATTTCAAAAATCCGCCAAAATGTGTATGGATCGTTTCAGGATACGTGCATATAATGAGGAAGTACTAATACAAGCCTTGGCAAAAGTGAATAACCAGCCTAGATCTGAGTTATTAAAACCTAAGCAGATAAAACTGATAACGGGACATTTAGGTTGATCACAACATTCTCAGAAAATGCAGGACAAGTAAAAAGAATTCTCCGAAAAAACTGGAATATCCTGCTGACTGATAGTGTTATTAAAAATGACCTACCTTCTAATCCTATGGTGACATTTCATAAAGCTAGGGCCTTGAAAGATCATTTGGTTCACAGCCATCATACAACAAAAACGGGCACCTCCGGCCATTTACCATTAAAAGGGTTCTACCCTTGTGGCCGTTGCAGGGCTTGCAAAATAAGTAAAAGGACGTTAACATATAACATACCAGGTCTTAAATATCCTAAAAAAATCAATAAATTTTTAACGTGTACTACCCCCTATACCATATACTGTTTGGTATGTCCTTGTGGGTTACGATATATCGGGAGTGCAATTAATCCTGTTAAGCTACATATATTAGAACATATGGGAGCAATTAATCATATCGATGAGTCGTACCCGGTTGCCAGACATTTTAATAAAGTGCATGGGCACAATAGGGATCTATTGGCCTATTTTTGTCTGGATAGCGTTCCTGCACACCCAAGAGGGGGAGATCGATTACAAAGATTAAGACGTCTAGAATCACGTTATATAATTGATATACAGAGTAAGAGCCCAACAGGTCTAAACACTCATGAAGAATTAGCTGTACATCTTGGCTAATATATAGCATGGACATTATGGGTAGTTATATGACATCTGACACTGATTTGTAATCATTCCTGGTATATTTTCTGAGTTATCTGATTTTAGAAATAGAGGAAAGAGATAGAGCGTTTCTTCCTAATTTTCATAGTTTTGTCTTTTTCAATAGAGCAATTATGGGTTTGATTCGGCATGTAAAGTAATGTATGTTGCCCATCTATGGGCTATATTGTTTGTGCTCAGCATAAATGCCCATCCAGGGCTGAATGACGTGGAGGAAGATAAATAATAAGTTATATACTAATGGTAAATGTTATACTCATATATGAAAGTATTTACTTTCTGTTTGTATGTTTTACGATATTGCAACGTTCCAAAATGGCGATGGTTTTGAAAACTTCGCAGTCCTCTTTTCATGCTAACTGCTTTACATGCTGTGACCGAATGAAATGTATTTAACTTGCAATGGCGGCGCGACATTGTATCACAATTGACGAAGGCTAAGCGCCGAAACGTGTCTTGTTGGTTTCTGGGTTGCCAATAAAATCTGTTGGCATTTATAACCCCCCCCCTCTACGAGTGCTGTTTCTTTTTCTCGAAATTGAACGCCAAAAGGAATTTGGGAGCTTTATATATATATATATATATATATATATATATATATATATATATATATATATATATATATATATATATATATATATATATATATATATACAAGCTCCGTTCTACCAGGAATCTCGGGGCACTTGTCAGCGGGTGCTATGGCGCGCTGGTAACCGCGCATCAAAATGATAGCTCAGTAATCCATTTCCATCGTGAAAAAAGATCAAAGCACTCCGGGTAAGTGACAAAGTTTTATTTCGCCAGCAACAGCAGCAGTGATATAGACAAACGCGTTTCAGACAAAGTCCTTCTTCAGTGTCTATAGTATGCTGCGCGCGGCTCTTTTTGTGTGCGTCCTCACAGGAACAGAAAGTGAAGACGGACCACATTTTAGATGCATCCATAGTACATATTAGAGCGCTGGTAAAACGTGGCAGCCATTACTTATACAACGTAGGATACATGAGAAAGTGGTATTGCAAATATGGATCGATCCCTATTACAGCATACCATAATCACAATTGGCTGGTATCCACTGCCAGTAAATCTATAATCTGTATCATGCACTGTAGACATGTTGGGTGTTTTTGAGCGCTGTGTATCGGCATGTCACTGGCATAATTACCAAACAAGCGCTCAAAAACACCCAACATGTCTACAGTGCATGATACAGATTTTAAAGTGAAGTGAACCTGGACAGACAAGCCCCATACGGGAAACGGGAAACAGATTCATGCCAGCTGAAAGAAGACATGAATCACTTATGACAGATTTGTCCCTTTTCCCCCAATTTTCTAAATTTTCATAAAACAAAGTTTATATGGTCAGCATATTGCAGATAACAGATAACATAAGGTAACTGAGGATTCATTTCCCTAGATGGACTGTAAGTTCTTCCCCTATATTCATCCCTAAGGGGCTCTTTGTCTGCAAGTCGATAATATAGCGAGACTCTAATCTCCGGAGACGACACCGGTAACGGTGGCTGTCTCATGTATCACTTGCACACTTGTACACCTTCTTGATTCGGGACTTTGTTATTCGGTTTGTGTGCAGGTGTGAAATACACATGAGTCGGCCGCTGGGTTCAATCGCACTCTTCACTTCACTTTAAAATCTGTATCATGCACTGTAGACATGTTGGGTGTTTTTGAGCGCTTGTTTGGTAATTATGCCAGTGACATGCCGATACACAGCGCTCAAAAACACCCAACATGTCTACAGTGCATGATACAGATTATAGATTTGACTGGCAGTGGATACCAGCCAATTGTGATTATGGTATGCTGTAATAGGGATCGATCCATATTTGCAATACCACTTTCTCATGTATCCTACGTTGTATAAGTAATGGCTGCCACGTTTTACCAGCGCTCTAATATGTACTATGGATGCATCTAAAATGTGGTCCGTCTTCACTTTCTGTTCCTGTGAGGACGCACACAAAAAGAGCCGCGCGCAGCATACTATTGACACTGAGGAAGGACTTTGTCTGAAACGCGTTTGTCTATATCACTGCTGCTGTTGCTGGCGAAATAAAACTTTGCAACTTACCCGGAGTGCTTTGATCTTTTTTCACGATGGAAATGGATTACTGAGTTATCATATGTATATATATATATATATATGCAGTTCCACTTCCTTCAAAATACCGGGACCCTTTAGACAACGGTGCAAAAACAGGGACGAAGGTTACCCTGTGTAGGATGCAGGTTCACAGCGTGTAGCCACAACAGCTACGCAATGCACTCTCCTTGACGCAAAAGATACTTAATCCCAGTCTTGTGCGTGCATTTCAAAAAGTATTTATTCCTTTAGTTGCAGCATCGTGAAATAAACAAGGAAAAACCCAACGCGTTTCAGCGACAACTTCGCCTTGGTCACGGGTAATTACACTGTCACATTTCAAAACAATAAATAAAGTTTCACGTGAGAAAGTGCTCAAAATAAACAAGGGACTCAAGGCCTTAATGGCGCGGCCATCTTGGAGTGGAGTATTTAACATCATTGTGCCCCACTTATACTTTTAAACCTTCCAACAACTTCGTGATTAGGGACAATCCTGTCATCTAAATCAAGTATTAGGGAATATTTCAACGTATTGTGAAGGAAAACATTTATAATTTATAATTTATAAATTTGAAGGACGTAGTTTCTTGCTTATAACATATTACATGAACTGTCACCACAAACAAACAACATTAGTGTCCACAAAGTAAGTGAACTCAAGTGAGCCAATCTATGCATATACATAGTCATTTTCTTAGGCTGAAAACAGTGACCTTTCCATACTGAAATTAAGGTCTAAATCCATACATCTGTGGTCATATATACAGTTCATAATATGAAAAAGTCTCAAGTGAGAGATTATAGTCACACGTCCACCCGATCTTCATTGCACAACACCCCAGTGAGGTTTCCCTTCATTTCATCATTCTTCCATACCTGAAATATAAAGCAATGGGCCAATCAGAACTCCTCTGTTATAAATATCACCATCTAAATCATATCACGGCTATGAGTCTTCAGAATCAGTGAAAAAATAAAAAAGTGAAACAGTTAACAATAGTTAAAGTTAAAAACATTAGCAGAGCATTTAGTCGACTTCAGGTACCATCAAATGCATACGATAATCCAATGGTAATTTCAATGTTCTTGTTACATTACAGTACAAAGGCCAGTTCTATGTCACATCCACATCCCCGAACTTCTTATTCCCCCAAATGCCATTTTATCTCTTCTTCAGAGTTCAATCCTCTCGGCATCAGAGTGTCTAATTCGAGGATGTACCTATTCTCCATCTGTCTGAGTTTGCGGATTTTGTCCCCCCCTCTTTTCATAGCAGGCAATTTGTCAATCACAAAAAATCTCAACAGGTTTCTGTTGTTTTTGTGCAATTCCTCGAAGTGACGAGCAACTGGGGAGGTTTGATCTTTATTTTCAATTGATCTCATATGCTCCAGGACACGTTTCTTTGCTGGGAACATTGTACTACCCACATACTTCCTGGAGCATGGACACATGAGGACGTACACACAATATTCTGACAGACAGGTGAGATGTTTACTAATAGTTTTCTCTACAGCTTCTACTGGGAAAAAGACTTTCTTGATGTTCTTGCTGTACCTGCACACCTTGCATTTCATACAGGTAAAAAAGCCCTGAATATCCGTGCTTTTTACTGGAGTGGTATTCACGTCATTCCTGCTCAGTTTGTCTTTCAGTGAATGAGCCTTCCTATACGTCATATTCGGATTATCACCCAAAACATCAGTGAGAGTAGGCTCAGTTTTCAGGACATTCCAGTGACGTTTGAGACTCCTTTGTATCTGCCAAGAACTTGTATGGTAAGTAGAAATAAATCTAATTACCTCATTTTTTACAGTTGGATTAGGAATTTCTTTGGCAGTCAACAAAGAAGAGTGACTGATACTGCTAGCTTTTTTCAGTGCTGTCTCTATGACTGAGGATTGATATCCTCTTTCAAAGAAACGCTCTTTCATACAGTCACTTTCAATCTCAAAGTCGTCATCCGTGCTGCAGTTCCTCCGAGCCCGGAGGAACTCACCAAACGGAATACTTTTTATTAGGGCTTTAGGGTCTGCACTCTCCGCGTGCAGCAGAGTTTTGCCGGCAGTTTCTTTGCGGTATAAACTGGTTGATAGGCTACCCTCCCGCACCTTCACCAGTAAATCTAGATACACCATGGTTTCTGCATGGATACGACCATCCAGAACGATATTTAAATCGTTTCTGTTCAGATCCTCAATGAAACTTTCAGCCTGCCTCTGTGATCCTTTCCAAATAATGAACAGATCATCGATGTATCGTAGCCATAATTTCACATGGCCACGATACATCGGATGTGTCCGTTCTACTTGCTGCTCCCAGCCCGCCATGAACAGATTGGCAAAGCTGGGAGCAAAGCAAGTTCCCATAGCCGTACCTTGCCTTTGTCGGTAATGTTTCTCATTGAAAACAAAGAAGTTGTTTTCCAAACAAAATTTTATCATCTGCATGATCATTTCCGTATGACAGAAATATGAAATTGATCTCGAGCTCAGGAATCTCCGACAAGCTTCCATACCATCCTCATGTCTAATCGACGTGTAAAGGCTGCACACGTCAAGTGAAATGAGGAGGTAATCATCATGCCATGCAATATTAGTCAATTTGCTGATGAAGTCCCTGCTATCTTTAAGATAAGAAGGAACACTCTCAACAAACGGTCTCAAGAAAAAGTCGATGTATCTTGACGTGTTCTCTAGAAGAGAACCAATCGAAGACACTATTGGCCTGCCCGGGGGCTTGATGGGGTGCTTGTGCAATTTGGGCAGTAAATATAAGATTGCTATTCTCGGATGACTGTTTAACAAAAAGGAGTATTCTTCCCATTCAATAATGCCATCTAACCGCCACTTGTTTAACATTTCATAGTAGGTGCTATTGCTCTTTTCAATTGACTGTAGCGAAGATACTTCATAGCAATCTTTCATATTCAGTTGTTTCATGCCCTCTTCGATATAATCTTCCACATTCATTAAAACAACATTCCCCCCCTTGTCCGATTGGCGGATGACAATTGAGGAATCACATTCCAATGACTTAACAGCAAGTCTCTCTTGTTTGCTTAAATTGTCATTGGACCAATGTTTTTTCTTGGCCAGATTTTTAAAATCATGAATGACAAGGGTTTCAAATGTATCAATACCATATGCAGGCAGTGTGGGGTTGAATGTGGACTTGGGCTTGAAGGGATTTGGGCAGTTCAAATCTATTTTATAGCCCATTGCTGTAGCATCATTAGGTGTATTCGCTGGTGTACCCAACTCCAAATCCTGCATAGCAATTAAAGTAGCCACTTCATCAATAGTCTCACGCGCAGGTTCAATATTTAACACATTTACAGCAGTATTTTTGACCTTGAGTTTGTTCCATTTCTGTAACCTAAGCTTTCTAGTGAATTTAAACAAATCTATCCGTTCCTGGGAGTAATTAAAATTAGCTGAGGGACAGAAGGAGAGACCATATTGCAAAACATCATTCTCTATTTCAGATAATATATGCGAGGATAAGTTTACCACATTGCGTAGATTCATTTTCCTTTTGTTTTCTTTGAACCCCGTGTTTCCACTCCCACTGGGGTTGTCGCGTTTCCACTTATTCCAGCCGCCCCTCCTGATTGGCTGTTTACTTGAGGTGTACTTCCTCCACGATTTCCTCTTCCTTTGCCTCTTCCTCTGTTTCCTCTCACTTGCCCCCGTCCTCTGTCTATTTGCCAACTTTGTGGTTGATTCGTCTGGTTCATCATCTGAAATTCCTCCCAAAAATTTGGAACCTTGCTTTGATTTTTGGTTACATTTCTTGTTGCTAATGCCTGGCCATCCTCAGATGCATCACTTTCTATTGTTTCTTCCTCCGATATTGCAGCCGCCGCACTCGCTGTGTCAATACTTGCTTGCACACCTTTTCTCTTAATATTATCATATTTGCGGCTGAAAGTGAAAATCCGGCCTTCTTGGTAGTCAATTTTGTCTCTAAGAAACTTTCTTTCTTTTTTAGCAACAATTTCATCCTCATGTTTGGTCATTTTTTTATTTATTTCTTCCATTTTCTTTGTGAAATTCTCATTAGTATCTTCTTTGGTTAACTCATCTTTGAGCTCAGAGATCGTTTTTAACAGCGCCATTCTGTCTCTCCATGCGCGTTTAATCAAAATCGATAACATACGGTTAGAGCAGTCCATTAGGTTCGTTGCCCACTCTTCTGCCAACTCCATATCCGGTTCCTCGTGTGAAGGGGCAATTAAAATCCTTAAGCCTCTAGGAATCCTCTTTTCCTCTTGATATTTTTCTAGAGTTATTGCCTCCCACCACCGTGAAATCTCCTTGCGTATTAATTTCTCTAGTCTCTGATATTTATTCACGGTTACTTTCACCGGGAAAGTTGAGTCACTGTTGGCTGCTCCATTGACGGATTGCACAAACATTGATTGTGCCCTTAGCCTCCTTCATGCTTCTGCATCATCATCCATTGTTATTGTTCACGTGGGGTTCCCCCCTCCTGCATACAATGCTCACTCGCTTTGCCAACTTTCCAGATAGCACTGCGTGTTTCAATTTTTTATTTGTTTATTTGGGAAAGTCAAGGACCCACGTCACCACAATCAGCATGTACCTCTACTGAGAATGGGGCGCGAGAGAGTCGCGTATATTGATTGATGCCAAAATCAGATAGTTCAGATTCAAAATTATTGGTGAGCCACCGCCTAGTACAGATTCAACATGGGCGTGTGTTCCTCATTTACTCAGAATATAACACAGCGCTCTTGCCCATCAGCACCGGATAACGAACAGTTAAAGCAAGACTCACCCTTCACGTCGCTCCGACCGCTCCAAGAATGCAAGCATCCAAGCGCGGTTCCTAAGCTTCAGAAACCGAAGGGCGGTCCCGTTTCCGATACTTGTTCGGCAAATGCGCTTTCTCAAAGAAATGTGTTCGCTCACCAACTCAGGCTCAATCCAACGCGGTCAACCGGCAATGTTCAATATGCAGTTCCACTTCCTTCAAAATACCGGGACCCTTTAGACAACGGTGCAAAAACAGGGACGAAGGTTACCCTGTATAGGATGCAGGTTCACAGCGTGTAGCCACAACAGCTACGCAATGCACTCTCCTTGACGCAAAAGATACTTAATCCCAGTCTTGTGCGTGCATTTCAAAAAGTATTTATTCCTTTAGTTGCAGCATCGTGAAATAAACAAGGAAAAACCCAACGCGTTTCAGCGACAACTTCGCCTTGGTCACGGGTAATTACACTGTCACATTTCAAAACAATAAATAAAGTTTCACGTGAGAAAGTGCTCAAAATAAACAAGGGACTCAAGGCCTTAATGGCGCGGCCATCTTGGAGTGGAGTATTTAACATCATTGTGCCCCACTTATACTTTTAAACCTTCCAACAACTTCGTGATTAGGGACAATCCTGTCATCTAAATCAAGTATTAGGGAATATTTCAACGTATTGTGAAGGAAAACATTTATAATTTATAATTTATAATTTATAATTTATAAATTTGAAGGACGTAGTTTCTTGCTTATAACATATTACATGAACTGTCACCACAAACAAACAACATTAGTGTCCACAAAGTAAGTGAACTCAAGTGAGCCAATCTATGCATATACATAGTCATTTTCTTAGGCTGAAAACAGTGACCTTTCCATACTGAAATTAAGGTCTAAATCCATACATCTGTGGTCATATATACAGTTCATAATATGAAAAAGAAATGCACGCACAAGACTGGGATTAAGTATCTTTTGCGTCAAGGAGAGTGCATTGCGTAGCTGTTGTGGCTACACGCTGTGAACCTGCATATATATATATATATATATATATATATATAGATATATAATCTACTGGCGGTCACCAATAGGTAGTTATAGTTAGGACCTAGTTCACATAGGAAAAGCATTTTTTGACTTGCCTATAACTTTGATGTTGTTTCACCAATCTTCATGAAATTTTCCCCCCCAAAAAGTAGATTGTGTGTGTCATGGAAAGTTTGGGGGAGATCCGTCCAGTGGGGCCCTAGAAATAGGGGTGCAGAATAAGGGTCTGTTTGTAAAGTGAATTCCCATAGGAACGCTTTGTCGAACCGACAGCTCGAGCCGCTGGGCGGAATTAAACCAAATTTGGCAAAAAGGTAGATGTTGTTACGCAGATTGTGCCTTTTGTTATTTGGTGCCAATCCGTACAGTAGTTTTTGTGAAATTAAATCAGAACAATATAGTGATACCTCTGGTTGCGGATTTTTCTCTGCGGGTTCGTGGTGATCGTGGTGAAATCGCGACATATTCGAGGTAAATCACGAAAGCGAAAGCCAGCTGGGATGCTCTGATTGGCTTGACGCTATCTCAACAGAAAGTTGCTGTGGTTTTGTGGTGATCGCGGTGAAATCGTGACATGTTCAAGGTAAACCATGAAAGTGTGCCAGCTGGAATGCTGTGATTGGCTGGACGCAACCTGAAAAGAAAGTTGCGGCAGCAATTTTATCGATCGAGAATGGTTCCTGGGGGCTGAAAATTTCTGTGTGTCAGGTTGCGGAAACCAAGAGAGAGCTCATTTCATTGTGCCTTAATTACATCCTACAGGTGCATGCAAAAGTGCTTACTGGTTCGTCAGAGAACTTGAGTAATAGTTACGGGTTGCCGAGACTTGGGAAGAGCCTGCAAAAGATGGAGGAATGCCACGGAGGTTGCCGCTCTAGTCTATCGCAGCTGGCTCAACGCACAAGTACAGAGCCAGCAGTGAAGTGAGCTAACAGAGTTCTAAGCCGCGCACTTCATGAACGATTTCACCTAGTGAAGGACTCCGGCGCAAGTGCGTAGTTTAGTCAGGTGTCAGTGTAGGTTGTTATTTGCGCATGCGTAGCAACTAGACTTAGGGTAGTGTTTGGTTTCGTGAGCGGCGGCTAGTAAGTTAGTTTCAGAGAGTTCCTTGTTTCCTAAAGAATTTAGAGTTCAAGTGTTGTATTTCTGAGGGCAGGCGGAGAGAATTGGAAATGCCCTGAAGGACCCTATATTCAGAAAAAATATCACTTACCTGAAATTACCGGATAACTGCAAGTACAAATCCTAAATGAGAAAATACCCAAAAAACGAATTATAAATGTATTGCGGTAGAAGTCCTCTTTCTTGAGATTTTGAAGTACATACCAGCATTATTAAAAATACATATTCTAGGCAATACTATTGTAGTGTATGTAGCTATCAAATGTAGAAAAGAAGAGCAGCTTAAGCCTGTTGTTAATGGGATACATTTTAGTGAGAAAAGGTGTTAATAAGAAGAACACAGGAAGTTAAGAAGGTGAATTAATGGTGTTCTTACTTGTTAACAGTACACAAGAAAGAGAGAGTGAGTGAGAGGTCCAACACAAGCAAGATGCAGACTGAAGTGCGTAGCAGGAAGTGCAAGAGAGGTGAACCTGAGTAACAGTGAGGCAGTAGCTTTTCTGTCCCCTTCCCCCCCGCAGGGTTCACACGACGGCTTGCTGTATAGGCATTCGTGGGAAGACCTGTTTAGGGAATTAGGGATAGTACTTTATTCTGCTCCTGAGGGTGTCGCAGAAAAAAAGTGAGTACCATTACTGTTCCTTGACACTGTGGAGATACTCTGACCCCATGTTTGAGGAATGAGAGTGTTAGTGACACAAGAAATGTATCTAAAATTGATATTTTTAATTGCGTGCGATATTCGCGATGATGCCGTAACTGCCAGCGCGGCATCCCAGTCGTGGGAACATCGCGATTATCATGTCTTCTTTGCAAATATTGGTGAAAATATTGAAAATATATATATATATATTTGTACACGCTCGCCGGTCACTGTCACAGACTCATGTACGCACTCACAAACTTACTCAGATACTTATACACCCATTGAAATACCCACTCGAACACTTATACATCCAGTCACATACCTTCTCAGATACTCATGCACCCACTCACATTCTCATTCAGGTACTCATGCACCCACTTACAGACTCACTCGAAGAGTGAAGCATACATGTGCAGACCTACTCAGAGACTCACGCACCTACTTAGAGACCCACTTATAGACTTATGCGCACAGTCTCATACCCACTAGAGACTCTTACGCCCACTAACAGACCCACCTGGGAACTCATGCACCCACTCACAGAGCCCTTCAGATACTCATGTACCCACTTACAGACCCACACGGAGAGTCACACACCCATGTACAGACCCACTCAAATATTCATGCACTCACTTACATACCCTATCACACACTCATGTATGCACTCACAGTCCCACTGAAACACTCACACACCCACTGATAGACCAGCAGAGACACTCAGACACCCACTCATAGATCCACTCAGACACCCATACAGTCAGTCACAGATTCAGTCACAAACCCTCTTAGAGACTTATACATTTAGTCACTCACTCATATACTCAGACTCACACACCCAGTCACAACTCACTCAGATATACATGCACCCACTCACTCACCCACTCAAAGACTCACACATCCACTCACAGACCCACCTAGACACTCGCCCTCCCAGTCACAGACCCAATCATACACTTATGCATGCACCCATTCCCTCACCCACTCAGAGACTTATGCTCTTACTCGCAAACCCATTGAGACAATCACACACCAAATCAAGATCCACTCAGATACTCATACACCCGCTAAGATACATACACACCCATGCAGTCACTCACCCACCTACTCACACCCACTCACAGACCCACTCAGATACTTATGCACCTAGGCACTGATACATTCAGAGACTCACACACCCACTCAAGGTATTCGCTGTGTGTCTGATGGAATTGCGACATCGTAGCGAAAACCAAAAATATCTTGAAATAAGATGGTTATTGTTCTTTTTAAATAAATAGATGACAAATACAACAATAAGTGGTGCAGTATGCATATGTAATGTTCAATATCTAATTATAGACAAAAAATTCAAGGACGTTATTGTTCTGAAATAGAATTTAAAAAACCTTAGAAATTCACTGAAAAAAACAAAGGTTACAGGGATATTATAGTTAAGAAATAGATTTTGAAAAACCATAGAAATTCACTGACAAAACCAAAGGTTACAGGGACGTTATAGATAGGAAATTTTTTTTTATAAACGTTGTTTATTAACATTTTATGAAATACCAAAATCTCACGTTGAAGAGAAAATGCAGCAGAGAAAACGTATAATACTGATCGTGTGAGTAAAACAAATCTAAATCAAAAAACAATTAAACACAAAAGAAAGAAAGCAGCAATCTACAATCTTAATATCAAATATCTGGCTACTATGCATTGCTCAGAATCCCATTATACACAAGAGGCAGCAGTCTAGTCCCTCCCAAACAGTTAACAGACGAGGATATGTCGAGTGCAGCAATGACATCTATCATCCATAGTGTATCATGTTGTAATATGTACCTATCAGTCTAGAGCACACCAATTAGACAGAATAGCTCACAGAATTTGCCCCCGATGTCACTACGGCGCTAGCCTCCCCAGGGTCAGGAGGGGCAGATACATCGTCCTGCATTGATTTTAACCATTCCAGAAATGGCTCCCATATGTTCTTTGGCCTGGAAGCAACAGGCATCAGCTCCCAAAAGGTCGATAATTGAGTATGACTAGATGTGACGTCAGAAATCCAAGCTTTAATAGTAGGGGCTCTCCTTTCTCCCCAGTGTATAGATACCCGGGGGCATATTTACAATAACTGGCGCATCGCTGCATATCAGCAGAGATGCGCCAGTTATTGTGCGCCAGGCCTCCGCCACCATTGGTGCGCCGCATTTACAATGCGGCGCACCATGGGGCAAAAACGGCACAGATGCGTGACGCAGCTGTGCCATAAAAGTGGCGCATTGCTGGAGTTGCGTCGCAAGCGCGACGCATCTCCAGCAATGCTCTGGGGGCCCTATCTAGTTAATGCTGCATCAATCCTTACGCCTGCTTCAGGCAGGCGCAGGGTTTTGACGCAGCATGGGCCCAAAAGTGACTGAGTGAAATCTTGTTGATTTCACTCAGCCACTTTTAGGAGGCATTCCTGCGCCGGAACGCCCCCCCCCTGCGCCGGAACGCCCCAGCCTGCGCAGGAACGCCTACATGTGGCGCAGGGCTTTACAACGTGACGCATCTCCCTGATGCGTTACGTTGTAAGTACCCTGCACCATGGCGTAGGATTTGTGCCGCCGCTGCGTCACAAAAGTGACGCAACGGCGGCGTAAATGAGGCGCAAGGGCCTTGTAAATCTGCCCCCCTGTGTTTAGCCATGAGGAGCAGCAATGCATGTTATTTACGGTGTGCAGCCTTGGTGTCCTTAACATAGCCGAGAAGGCCTATTACCGAGGTCGGCTAATGAGGTGTACCTAGAATATCGTGTATCTTATTAAAAATGTCAATCCAATAGGCAGCGATAGGCGGGCAATTCGAGGCCATATGTAAAAAGGTGGCAGGAGAGTAGCCACATCTCCAACATTTAGAATATGACCATGGAACCATATGGGAAAGTTGACAAGGGGTTCTGTAGAAGCAACGAAAATATTTGAAATGTATTAATCTCAATGTATAATTGGGCGAGAGCATCTGGAGTTGGCCACAACGAAAAACACACTCCTCGTCTGTAATCTGCTTGTCTAGTTCAGCATTCCAGTCTTGCTGTGCCCTAAGTATAACTATAGGTGACGAGGTCTGCATAGAACAATACAATTGAGTTATGAGTCTGCGGGGGCAGTCTGAGGTTATTAATTGTTCGAGAGCTGGCAGCTGTGCAGGGGGTTTGAAAAGGAAGAATGCAGTTGTCTACACGTGGCTCTAATTTTAAAATAGAGGAAGAATTCCGAGAAATATGTTGGGTTGGTTGTGCTTACATCTGGCCAATCATGACCCTCATCCTCAGGGTACAGAACTGCAAAAGTCTCAAGCCCCATTAATGATGCCTTTCTGCCCTTGCACATGGCCGGGATCTGTGGATTGTAAGGCAGGGGGACCGATGGAGCATATAATGTCTCCAGTCCAGCTCGGATGCATAACCATTCCCAG
The DNA here is from genome assembly GCF_964261635.1 of Lissotriton helveticus. Lineage (NCBI taxonomy): Eukaryota > Metazoa > Chordata > Amphibia > Caudata > Salamandridae > Lissotriton > Lissotriton helveticus. Next base: position 1,866,339,241 of record NC_136057.1, read on the forward strand.
GCCCACCTCAGGGTCTCAACCGCGTCTATACCAGCCCGAGGCTGTCTGTATTGTTTATACACTGCTACCTGAAGGGGGACAGGGGCTGCCATATCAGTCTCAACAGCTACATGGTCCTGGAATGGGACTAGTTATACCCAGAAATGTAAAAAATGTGCTTGTGCACAATATGCATATAACGGCATATCCGGAGCTCCAAGTCCCCCTTGCGCCAAGTGGAGGGTAAGTATCTCCCAGCTCACACAAGCCTGCTTTCCCGACCACACAAATGAAATCATGAGAGATCGAATTGTGTGAAAGAATGATTGTGTCAATGGGAGCGGTATGTTAATAAATAAATACAGGAACTTGGGTAATACCATCATTTTCGCTATAGCTACTCTGCCAGTGAGAGAGATAGGAAGTTTATTCCACACCCCGATGTTACCTTCCAACCACTTTACAGCACTGCCAAAGTTCAGATTCCATATTTCCTGCAGCTCGCGACTCAGCCAGATGCCTCGCTATTTTACGGGTCCATCTGCCCATTTTAGTGGACATTCTTGATCAAAAGGCTGAGTAGCCGACGTTAAGGGAAACAGGGTCGATTTGGACCAATTTATGAATATACCTGATAAGCCACCAAATTTCGAGAGTTCTCTAAGTAGTGGTACAAGGTTGGTCTCTGGTTCAGTTATATATAATGTCATGTCGTCAGCATATAACGAGATCAGCAACCCTCTAGTGCTGAACCCCAGTCCTCTGGCAGTGTAATGTTGACGTATCCTGGCCTCCATAGGCTCCATCGCTATTGCAAACAGCAGTGGGGACAAAGGCCAGCCTTGCCTTGTCCCGCGGGATATAGGAAAGGAACTGGAGATCAAGCCGTTCATGCGTAACCTCGCAGATGGTCTCCTATATAATAATATGATTAGCGCTATGAAGGTGGAACTCAGACCCAACTTCCCCAGGATGATGAATAGATAGGGCCATTCTAGAGAGTCAAACGCTTTTGTGGTATCAAGAAACACCGCAAGAGCTTTAGTGTTTGGGTGTAGATAATATAATACTGTAAAGAAGGTGCGGTGGTTGTGTGCAGTAGATGTGCCAGTTATAAATCCGGATTGATCAGGTGTTGCGATTAGGGGAAGCAAGGGCTGTAATCTATTGTCCAGTAACTTTGCGTATATCTTCGCATCAATATTAATTAGGGATAACTGTCTGTTTGAATCCATCTCCTGACCAGGCTTGCCTGGTTCTTAATAGCCGAGCATTATCAGCATTGAAGGAGGGAGTTCAGCGGTGTCTTGGGCTTCCTGAAAGACCTCCAAAAGTTGGGGTGCTAGGATATCTGCGTACACTTTATACAATTCAGAAGTTAATACATCAGATCCAGGGGCTTTGGCTGCCGGGAGACTGCCAATGACTTGAAGAACATCTTGAACCGAGAAGGCCTCGTCTAGATAGTCCCTATGAGCCTTACTGAGCCATAACAGCTCTATAGATTCAAGGAAGGGCAAAAGTACCTCTTGGTCCATGCAATGAGTGGCTGTTTATAATTCAGAATAATATTTTTGAAATTCCTCAAGCACCTCACGAGGGCCTCTAACGTTTTTGGAGTCATAGCCATTTATTTCTAATATATAAGCAGTTGTGCGGGACGGGCTCAATATATTCCAGAGGGTTTTCCCCAGTCGATCACCTTCCCCATAACGCCTAGCTTGTGTATATTTTCCTAAAATTGTTTACTCCCTTTGCGCCCCCTCCTCAAATTCAGATATGAGCTCCCTGATTCTCGGTAATATTGTGAGGTCTGTAGATTTAAAATAATCTGACTCAAATTCCTTTATAAGTGTTTCCAAAGAAGTCAGCGCGTGTCTGATAGCCTTGAGTACCCCTGCATGCCTGGATATGCACTTACCCCTCACCACCACCTTGAAAGTCTCCCATAATGTTGCATGTGTGTTAACAGACCTGGTAAAAGTTAAATTCTTCAATGTCTGTATGAATTTCTTCTCTGAAGGCTTGATCAAGAAAGGCTTGAGGAGCCAGCCTCCAACTGTAGATTGGGGGGGTTGTTCGGAACAGTCACCTGCAGCAAGAATGGGGCATGATCAGAGAGTGCTCTGGGGCAGTGTGTGCAGTCAGAGGTCCAGGCTGCAATGTTGTGAGATACCAGCCAAAAATCTAGTCTCATCCAAGCCCCGTTGTAGGATGACACACATGTGCCTTCCATTAGCATTGGATGCCTTGCCCTCCAAATGTCAGTAAGCCCTCCCTCATGTATCAATGCTCTCAGGGCCCTGCTAGCATTGGGATGTAAACTACGAGACACACCCCTCCTATCTAGTGCATCCCTAATTATAGCATTGAAATCTCCGCCCCTTATTATTGTGTCACAGAGTTGAATACTGGCCCACACTTTCCGAAAAAAATCAGGGCAGTCTGTGTTGGGGCCATATACAGCAGCTTTTGCCATCTTTACTTCTCCCAACAGCCCCCAGAGTATCACAAACCTACCCTCAGGCTCTGAGTGTGAGTCTATTGTTGTCCAGTTCAGCCCTCTCCCTATCATTATTGCCACGCCTCTAGCATAGTTCGAGTAGATCAAGAAAAAAGTGTGACCCCAATGTTTATAGTTAGGAAATATGAATGAATGAATGAGGTTGTTTTATAGAGTGCGCATTACCCAAGGGTGTCTTAGCGCTAAGCAGATCCAGACCGAGAGTAAGGTACCACAGTTTTAGAGAGAACTCAAACCTGGGAAATCATGCTACTTAAGTGGAAACAGCCAAGTCTTAAGCTGATAGATGCAGTGCTTGCTGTGAGCGGAGAGCCAGAGGAAGGGAGTTCCATAACTTTCCTCCCTGATATGCTAGTGATCTGCCTCCCCACTTTACTCTGTTGACTCTTGGAACCCTGACCATGAAAGCAGAGCTGGATCTAAGACTTCTGCTAGGACTGTACCACGAGAACCGCTCTCGAAAGTAAGACAGGCCTGTCTTGTGAAGAGCCTTGTGCATAAGGCACATTGCCTTAAAAGAGATCCTCTTCTCTACTGGCAACCAGTGCAATTCCAGCAGTAAATGATACACCAGTTTAAACTTGGGAAATTTCAGAAGTGTGTGGGCTGCAGCATCCTGAAGAGACTCCAATTTTTTTAACAGATATTTGGAGGTGCTAAGATAAAGCGCGTTACAATAATCCATTTTAGAAATGATGAGGGGCCATCAACATCATCTTCTGTAAGTCAAATGGAATATACGGGAGGACTTTTTGGAGAACTCATAGCATAAAAAATAAAAAAAGTGTAACAGATCCCAAAAAAGATTCTTCTAAGGAAAGTTTAAGAGCAAAATTTCTGAAATTAGAAAAACTAAAAAAAAAATGAATTATCTAATTGGTGGGATGGGGTCACCCTAAAAAATTACTTAGATCAGAAAAGAGTGCCCAGAGGATTAAGAATCTTAATATTTCCAACCTACGATGATTTAGATGATAATTTATTAAGTGAGTGGGAGGACAAGCTGCATTCTTCAGCATTCTGCATGATGCAGATATTAATTAAGAACGCAGAAAGGAAGGTTGAGAAATTAAAAGCCCAGATCATTGAATTAGAGAAAGAGATTAAAGATATGAATCTACCAGAACGAACAGAGAAAAATTATGGCATCCTAAAAGATGTAATAAACAGACATCAATTGCAAATTAAGGAGAAAAAAATCCAGCAAAATAAGAAGGGATGCGAGGGACTATGAGCAGGGCAGAGTTTTTACCTTCGGTAGAGGCTTTGACAAATTACTTAAACCAAAAGCTAAAGAGGCAGTGGGGACACCTGAAGATTTGAGCTCAGTAAATTATAGGAGCTCAAGTCTATCTTCCATTGAGGATGGGGCAGGGGCTAGTGCGGATGGGCCAAGACCAGTTAAGACCTCTACTTTTTCGAGGAGATACAACGTATCAAGAGAGGCAAAACGAAGATAGGAAACCCACTCGTAGGGGAAGGAGGAGGCACACCAAATATAAGAATGGGCACCCGAAGCCAAGACAAGTTGAAGAAATACTTTTTTGAGTCACCTGAGTTAGAAGAGAAAGGCCAAGGGATAACCGAGAATTTAGAGTTAAAGGTTGTCAACTTATCCAATAGGTCATTGAATGTATATGAAATTGCGGTGTTGCAAGGAGGTCTTTCCTTTTGCCCAAGTGCCAAATGTGACATGACAAATGTTGAATTTGATTTGTCTAAATTTGTACGAAAATTAAAATTAAAGAGTTTTTTCTCAACCTATGTTAAGACTAAGGGTGTGCATACTGTTCATGAACAATCAGATATTTCTCTTGCTCACGTTAGAGATGTACAATTGCTATTGTCTTTAACGGAAGGGGCTTATACATAGCGAACAAGACATTTGCTCATTATTGCACATACCTGTAGATTATTCTTGTAATAGTGGCTTAAGACCAGCATCAAAATTAGTTCAATAAGGTTCACAGTTTACAGCCATCGATTTATTTGCAGAAAAAGTAATGACAGATGTGATAAATTTGAGGATCAATTACTTGCTGAGAGAAAGAAGTATAGGATACCTGATAACCTATCAAAGGATGAAAGGGTGGCTATTGACAGATTAAAAAATGACAAGAGCTTAGTGATTCATGAGGCCGACAAGGGAGGAAATATAGTTATAATGAATCGTACAGATTACACTGGAGAAATTAGGCGTCAGCTAAGTGACAAAGAGTGTTATAATGAGAGGTTGTACTCTAAGAAGGAACAAGGCTTAATTGACGATAATCAATTCAAGTATCTGAGAGTCACTAATCCGGTAGCAGCATTCATTTATGTGCTGCCTAAAATTTATAAATCTTTGCAGAACCCACCGGGGAGGCCAATAGTCTCAAGCTTAGGGAGTCTTACGGAACACCTTTCGGAATTTGTTAAAACCATTAGTTGTGAACCTGCCCGCATATATCAAGGACACCACTGATGTGTTAAATAAATTGCAAGACTTACAATGGGAGGAACGCTTAAGTTTTGTGACAATCAACGTGGTTGGACTGTACACATGTATTGACAATATGAAAGGGGAACAAGCTCTTAATCACTACCTAGGCCAAAGAAGTGCCACTCTGCATGAACATTCTCGAATGACCATTGAAATGAGTTCTCTAATCTTAAAAAAGAATGTTTTCACTTCCCAAGGAGAGTGGTTTCAGCAAATAAGAGATACAGCGATGGGATCCAGGTTTGCTCCCTCTTATGCCAACCTTTTTATGGGTTGGTATGAGAGGGAGCATGCCTGGAACAGACAAGCAGGCAAATGGATAGATCAGATCCTCTTTTGGGGACGTTTCATCAATGACATTCTGGTCATCTGGAAAGGCTCAGATGAAGAGTTTCTAGACTATTTAGAGTTCCTGAATAACGATGATTTTAATTTGACTCTAACTATGACTCATCACAAGTCCAAAATCAAGTATTTGGATGTTGAACTTTTTGTCAAGGACAATAAGATACACAGTAAATTATTCTCCCAAAAATCGGCCATAAACTCAATTTTAAGAGCAGATAGCTTCCATCCTTCATCCGTGGTGAAGGGTATCGCGTATGGCAAAATGATTCGCATTCGGGGAAATTGTAGCTCCGATACAGATTTTGATATCGAGTTAAATGCTTTAGAAAGCCGATTGATGTCATGAAGTTACTCGAAAATAAACTTGAGTAAGGCAAGGTCAAGAATTGGCAGCTTAAAAGAGAGACTACCTTAGTTCAAAAAGTTAGGAAACCGACCCAGGAACAAGTGGCCTTCATTACCACATACAATGAGCATTATGGCAGGATTTATACATTTTTTGAAGAAGAATTGGAATTTATTACAAGGGGTACCCGGTTTGACTGGGGTTATTTCTGATAGGCCAAAAGTGGTGTAACGAAGAAGTCCTACGACAGGGGAATTAATTATAAGAAATTGTCTGGAACCAGAAAATAGACATGGTACCGAGTGGCTCCAAAACCAACCCAAAGGTTTTTTTGTATGTGGTAACTGTAATGTGTGCGACCTTTGTCATCAATCGCACTAAAAATTTCAGGTATAATACTTTAGAAACTTACAATGTAAAGGAATTCATTAATTGCAACAGTACTGCAGTGGTTTATGCAATTGTGTGCAAATGCTCACAAATTTACATTGGGAGTACAAAAAGAGTCTTGAAACATAGGATTCAAGAACACAGACGGGCAGTGATTAAAAGGGATGAAAATTCTCCCTTATATCAACATATGCAAAGGAATCATGCGCATCAGACTAATTTCAGATTCCATGGAATACAGAAAGTAGTGCCCCATAGGAGAGGGGGTGATTGGGAATTAGTACTGAGACAGCAAGAGGCTAAATGGATAAGTCGATGTAGGCCAGTGTCTCGTGGCCTCAATAGTGATAATGAACTGCATTATTTCTTATAATAGCAGAATGGGATATCACATATTTTAGGAAAAAAACGGTGCAGAAGTAAATTAAGTAACTTAGATTTTACATTGTAGGTTGGTCTTTCATTGACAGTTAAAAAAACTGGAATAGCTTACAGAACTAGCCTTTATAGGTATAATTAAGACAACCATACATTTATTGTACATATATTTTCTTCATAGCAGTGGATTAATGGTAATACAGTAGACCGGTTTATAGATTTTGAAGCACAGGACAGGGGTTTTTCTTACATTGTGCATAATTATAACCAACTCAGGTCTGGTAAGCAGTTTATAGATATCATACAGCATCAAGCATTATGTTGAATATTTAACTATTTCGAAACATGGTTAGTAACTACAAAGGAGGGTGAGATTCACCTCCTAAAAAGTTATTGTTCTTAATATAAATACATTTGATCAAATGAGGTACTGGAAACATTTGATTAATTGGAAAACGAATATTATAATGACTAATATATAATAAGGAAAGTCTTGCCTTAATCAGGGCACAATACGATTATGTTTAAAATGAGAACCGCTCCTCGCAGTAATGTAATTATAAGAATTAATATATATACTCTTTCAGGTGGTTTTGTGAGTGTATTATACTGTTACAATTTCCACACTAGTTTTGTTATTCTTGTAAGAGTAGAATCATAATAAAAGTAGTTAGCATTGCAAGTTCATCATACCGTTAAAATGTCCACATCAAATTGTGTCAATAATGAGTACTCCTCCGGTAAGAATACTATTATAAGAATCAATATACATACTATCTTAGTTAGCTCTGCAAGTGCAGTAGACCATTCTATTGATCATATTAATGTCTGTGATAATACTGCGAGTTTAGTTAATTTCAGAATTAATACATATACTTTCAGAGTGAGTGCTGCTAGTGCAGTAGACCGTTCTATTGTTCATATTAATGCTTGTGATAATACTGTGAGTCTCGCGATATTCAACTCTTGCCGCAGACTGGTAAAGCCTAGACGCTGGGGTTGCGGTTGTTAACTAGAACCTTTGGCCGAAACCCACAATATGGGCTTTTGTATTGGTTATAATTACGTGTAAAGTATGGGTCCACGGTATTTTTCATAACATGACCGCCAGGAGGATTAGAGCAGCAAGGAAAGTCTTGCTGTAATTCAAGTACCTTATGATAGCGGGATTATCAAGTACTGTTTCTTTTGGTAATATATCTATATATTCTTAAAAATAAAATTAATATACAAATTTGGCAGAGCCAGGGCTGTAAGCACTTTAATTATAGTCACATTTATTCAAATGTCACGGTATAAACCGCGTAATAATACTTAATTGAACTTTCACTGCAGACCGGTGGAACTGAGAACCATCATTGGCTCTGACCCGAGATACGAGCTCAAGATTGGTTGAAATAGCTGGATCAGGATTGGATCATGGCAATTGGCAGACCAGAGAGGGAACTGCAGGCAGGTTAGAGAAACTGTTTCTCATTGTCTGAAAAGAAAATCAGCCAAGGATTAGGATTGGCTAATGTGCACTTTAAAACAAAGGCTCAGAATTGTTTGAAACAGCAGGATCAGGATTGGTCCATGGCAATTGGTGGACCAGAGAGGGAACTGCAGGGAGGTTAGAGAAACTGTTTCTCATTGGCTGAAAATAAAATCAGCCAAGGATTAGGATTGGCTAATGTGCACTTTAAAACAAGGGAAGGCAATTCTCTCTTCCTCTGAAGGATTTATCGGGCCATGTCGAATGAGGGAACACCATACTCCTTTGGAAATACTGGTGAGTTCTTATTAGAAGAGAGGGATATTATTAAGGTCAGCAAGGGATATTATGAGCAATTAATAGGTTTTTAGGTCTTGCCTATCCCATTCCACAAGGAATGGATAGGGGAGAATTATAGCAGGCAAAAAAGTTCTCAAACCATCGGCGGATTTCAAACAGTTCAAGTGAACACAAGCACGCGCTTTTCCCCCACAGGCTTCGAGCCGCCTGCCTCCGAGAGCTTCACTTCAAAGGCATCCGCTCCCCCGCCCACTGCTTCACACTTCACGGCCGCCAGGCCGTGTCTCGCATTTCTCCTCCCCCGTCCCCACAGCAATGCCAAGAGCTTGTTGTTGCTTGGCTCTCACGTAGTGCTTTGAATTCGATCTCCTAAATTATTTTAGAATCTGAACTTCACAATTCGAGTTCCCAGTCATATTTACTTACACCAAACGTGCATGTGTGAGCTGTAACAAGAGAAAGGAACCTGTGCGCTCGAACCTCGAGGATAGTGTTTTGTAATTAACTTGATTATGCGACATGCAAGCACTAAACAGAAATCTGACGCAACGTACAAGCTACAGGCAATTGCTCTGCTCTTTTACACAATACCTTACTGTTTTCCTTGCAAACCTACTCCGAAGTTTTTGAATAGATAACTTGCTACGGAGGGAACTCTCTTTATTCGCTTTCCTTTTCACCAGTATGGTCATGTCAGTGAGACGTGTATTCACAGATCGATTTCTAACGTGTGCAGCTCATTTGGGAGCAAAACTGTATAACAGAGAAAAAAGCCAATAGGTCATAGACCTCATTAGAAAACGGATGTTTGGCCGCGGCTCCTCTCTCCAGCTGGCTTTTTGAGGCGATTTGCATACTGCCATTTGTAGGAGCAAAATAATTGAGTTGCACTGTTGCTGGCTTCGTGCCACCGCAAATGTAAACAAATGGATTCTGTCTTTAAAGAATATTGATCGCGCTCTCCGATTAATGAGCACCACCAGCATTCCAATTGTTCTGCCATCACCACATGAAATGTGTCCGAAGCTGGCCCCGCATACTCTAAACATTACACTGTTTGTGCCGTTTAGGTCTTTTGTATAGCTAGTCAGACTCGCGTGCGTACAGATAGATGACTAGATTAGCTTTTGGGCAAACAAGTGGAATGCGTTCACTGGGTTTGTACTTTCCTTTACAAGTCGTCTGTGCTGCAGCAGGCTTCTGCATCATGCAAAGGGAAGCAGCGTTTAAAAACTGTGTCAGAATAACACTGCGTCACTCTTAAATCATAATGACACGTGTTCTGATCAGTGCTTAATGGAAGCCTATTATCGACTTGCCAAGGATGAAAGGCTAAGTCGGAGTTTCTAACCAGTTACCTCCACCTCTCCAAGTAGGAGTTTAGTCCGCTGAGCTACCCTAGTTTCTCGCTATTCTCTAAAAAGACAACCGTTGCTAATTGAAATGACTACCGCATTGCTTGGGAGTGTAGCTGTTGGCATTGAATCTGCTTCTGGAAGGGGACCTTATTTGCGGTTAAAAGCTAACAAACCACACACGGAGGCGTCCAACATAGTTGTCCCATTAAATGTATATGAAAATATCAGACCCTCATGATTATACAACGCTGAGTAATTGGTGTGTGACCATAATCTCCTACACAGCTGTCAGCGGGGCGGTCACCCAGACAGAATCCAACCTCACTTCTTTATAGAGGGGACAGATCGCACCTCATGCAGTTTCCAGAGTATGCACCGGGTCTCAGTGGTTGGCAGGGGCTCTTCATTTCAGCTGGCCCAATCCAAGTGCCATTAATTGGCAGATGAGGTGCTTGCTAACGAATTTAAGCATGTTCTCTCTGCCTTCTTCCCCCTCCCTCCCGCTGTCTCCTTCGTCCCTGTCTCTCTCATCCCTCTCTCTTGCACTCTCCCTCTCGTCGGCGCTCTGTCTCTATCCTCTCTCTATCTCTCTGTACCTTCTCTGCCGCTGGCACCACGACACGAAGGGGAGCATGGGGGGACAGCGCCCTAGTCCCACACGTCGGGCGAGCGTAGCCTGCAGCGCGCCCCCTTGAGCCGCCCCCCGGCCAACAACCAATGGGAGGGCTCTCCTGGGGACGGGGGAGGCGTGTCCAAGGGTATATGACCAGGCCAGCACCTAGGCTCGGCCTTTCCTTCCCGCGCTAGTCCGAGGCTGCTCTGCGCTGTACTAGGCGGGCGCTGTATCGTGTCGTCGTCGTAGGATTTAAGGTATGGGGCAGCATCCGCCTAGTCTCCCCCCGGCCTGATCCCTGGACATGCCCAGGTTGATTGGGCCCTGTGGTGTCGACCACGGGGGGGGGGCTGCGGCTTGCGGGTAGTGGGCCGCGGGTATGGGCTCGGCGGGTTGTGACCATGAGGCGCGGGAAGAGCGGGGTATGTAGCTATCCAGTGTCCCGTAGCTGAGACTCTTAATCGCAGGGTCGTGAGTTCGAGCCCCACGATGGGTGCTGCTAGATTCTTCCCCCAGCGCCTAGAGACCCTTTGCGGGTGATTGTGCGCTTTACAAATGTGGATTATTATTGTCAGCTTGGCCTCCCGGGTATTGTCGTCTGGGCGCCTGGGGCTTGCGGAGAGTTTAGTTCACTGGGTTAGTTTCTGGACTTGGATGGATTGAGAAAAAACAGCAGCCTTGCCCGCACGTCTCTTAATCGCAGGGTCGGGAGTTCGAGCCCCACGATGGGCGCTGCTAGATTCTTCCCCCAGCGCCTGGAGACCCTTTGCGGGTGATTGTGCGCTTTACAAATGTGGATTATTATTGTCCGCTTGGTCTCCCGGGTATTGTCGTCTGGGCGCCTGGGGTTTGCGGAGAGTATAGTTGCACTGGGTTAGTTTCTTGACTTGGATGGATTGAGAAAAAAACAGCCGCCTTGCCCGCACGTCTCCTGCCCAGTGGGGCATCCTAGGGTACCGGGCTTTCCGAACGGCGCGGCCGGAGTGACTCGGTTGGGAGAGCGTTGGACTGGGGAGCTGGGGGTCCCTGGTTCGGTCGCGCGTATCGGCGGGTTCCTGTGGCTTTGCCGGTTGCTGGCCGCGCTCTTGCGGGGCGCCTTGGACGGCCACGCGTCTGTGCGCCGCCATTGCCGGCCACGAGTCACCCGCCGCCATTGCCGGCCTCGCGTGGAGCTCTTGAATGCTTTCATGATGGGAGCCGATGACGGCGTGGGCACAGTGCAGCAGATGGGGGGGGGTTCAGTCCATGGCTGAATATATAGAGCCGAACTGGTTGGCGGATAGCACGGGATTATGGGGCATTCTCGGTTCGGTGGGGGATCGTAGAGAGCTCACATCCTCTTTGGAGGCTGATGCGACATTGAGCTGAGGTTTGTAATATACATAGACGTTTCACTGGATCTTTTCTTGCAACCCACTGTTTTGGGGCATTGCAGTTCAGTGTAACCGCCTAGCGGGTGGGAGCTGTGGCAGGAAATCTTCAATTGGCACACAGGGGTCAACCGAGGCAAGTGCAGAGTGGAGGTTGAACATCCAGAACGCCAGATTGTTTTATTGGGGGAATTGCATGGCTTTGCGGGTGCCCTTCCTATCACTTTGTGGCATGCACACCAACATTTTACAGCGGAAGGACAGGAGGCTTTGGTGAAGGGAGAATTGCATCGCGGGAGGGTGTTGAGTTCTGTGGAAGCAGAGGCGGTTTTGGGTTGATGGGGGAAAAAAGTGCTAGATGGGTGAAGGGCTTTTTGGCTTAGGGAAGCGGGAATGGGGTCTGTTGGCATGTATGGATGGTGCTGAGTGTTTGTTGGCGGTTCGGTGGATATGTAGACTACGAGTGTGCTATTTCTGGGTCGCTTTGGCATTTGATGGAGAGGCAGTTTGTATGCAGAGTAAATATCGTCTCTTCTTTTACATTATCACGAATACGATTTCAACCGTCACGTGTTGATGATGGCCGCAGCGTGAACGTTTTCTTTGCTTGAACATTAATACGTTTTATTGTCTCGGTATGTGTATTTCACATATAATGGACAGAGCCAGATGCTTATCCTTGTGTACCTTCATTTGGAACAATACTTTGCAGGTACCATCACAAACTGGCGATACAGCACATAAATAAAGCACCGCTTCATCCCGCCCAGGGAGTGAATCGAGTAACATTCAATCCGCAGCGCGTTAAGTCTCCCCCGGGGAGCAGTGGCTCTTGACGTGATGTGAGAGCTAGACGCGAGACGCTGGGGGTGCGCGGGCGCCTCCGGCCACCCAGGCGCGCCATGGCACCGCCACTGCGTCGGAGTAAACAGCCCGATCCATTGAACATGTCTCCGAAATGAACTGACGCTTCCCTAAGGATTTACCGCCTATTCATCGGGAATAGGCTTACCTAGCTTGAAATGTACATCCTGCGGGGTTCTCACGCTGTCGTATATATTCATTTATAAAAGCGCACTTGCAACAGTGGTGTGCAGTTTTGGACTGGTGTGGCCTATTGTATAATGCCATAGAGGGGCGCCCAACTGTGACGCCCTCATTGACACACTCATCTTTCCTGTATTCAATTCATTTCCAGCAGTGTCGGAAAGGATGGCTGTGGACTTTAGCAAGTATGAACTGGGCCCACGCCCAGGGCACTGACCGCCAGACGGGCGCAGGAGCTGCCTGCAGCCGTCTCCCTCTGACTGGGGTCTAGGAAAAGTGCTTTTTGAAAATTGCTTCTGAAGGCTGCTGACTCTGGTGTACTCATACACAATTATTTAAACAAGCATTGGCATAGCCAATAGGTCTCACCTTTGGGACCTTATAAGTATTTAGCCCCCTTGAGTTCAGCGCCGGATGGGGTGGCACCTTATGGTTCTGTAGTAAAACGTGTGAGGCATTAAAAGGGGGGGCAGAGGCGAAGCGGAAACTCAAGTCCCGGGTACCGGCACACAGCTATTGAGGGTGTTAACAAGAATTGGCGAGGGACACAAGACGGTTGAAAGAAAGTGTTTGTACAGGACAATTGACGGTTTGTTGTTCTTTCAGATTACACATGGAACACGTCGCAAGGAGTAGCAGTTACCTAGGAGGAAGGCGTAGTTCAACAGGTAATTGCTGAGGTCAAGGCCCATGGGCTAGCTCATTGGACGAGGGGCGGTAGGGTCGCGAAGTACGAGCCACTCTATGGCAACACAGTGTCATGTAAGGGAGTGGTACGCTTGGAACACAGGTCTCTCACACGGTGTCATGTAAGGGAGGGCACGATTGACGCAGGTTTCTTTACAGGTGTGCTCGCTCGTGACACGGCTTGATGTTGAGTAACGCAGGATTGTTTTACACATTGTACGCAAGTTCCTTTACAGGTGTGCTCGCTTGTGATACGGCTTGATGTTAAGTAACGCTGCGTTGTTTTACAGATTGCGCTCAGGAAGGCGGTCAAGGATTGGCAGCGGCTAGGATTGGAAGTAGAGCAGGTAATGCACGAAAGAGACAAGGAGACAAGGACAGGTGGCTGCCAGCGGGACGGTTGGTCGTGGCCAGCAGACCACGCTATGAAGGCATGAGGCCGCGGGGGGATAGTGGACGCTGTAATATGTGGCTCACCCCCTTGTACTTTCTCATCCGTAGGAACCCGGAAGGGCAGAAGCCTTCACTATGAGCACCCGTGGCGCCGCTTTGCCACAGGATGGGCTGTGGGCCGAATTCCTAGCGGTCGCGCAGTCTAAAGGGCCAGCATGGGCACAAGGTTTCATTGAAGCGCGTAGGCTTGAGGAGGCTGGCCGACCTGGGGCCCACGAGGAGGCACCGGGCACCTCTGGAGAGGGAACACGTCGGTCCAATCGCAAGCGGAAGGTCACCCAGAAGGAATTCCCGGCAGTACCAGCACGTAACGGTCAGCCGGCGTTACCACCACCCCCCGCTGCCGTACCAGCACGTAACAGTCGGCCGGCTTTACCATCACCCCCCGCTGCGGAGTTGCCAGTGGAGATGCCCACGGTACCTGCCGTGGTACACGAGACAGCGGCAGAAATTACGAACTTGGCCCAAATGGGTAAGACAGTGGACGATATGATGGGTTTAATGACAATGTTTCAAAGACGTTTAGACGCCATGGCGGCAGCACAAGGGTTGGCCCCACTTCCGGTACTGACAGTGGCGGATCCAGTGAGTCAAGTATGGGCTCAGCCTTTGCCATCAGGGCTGCCGCTGCTAGCAGGGTCACCATTGCTGGCCGGTCCACCAGCGCTGCCGCCTGCCAACTCGGTCGTCAGCAGCTTTAACACCCTGAGTGTCTTGCCAGTCACCCAACAGAGTGCAACAACCATTGTTCCTCAAAGTGTCGCCCCTATTCTGACGATCACCCCTCAGGTTGTCAATACCTTTAACCCGTCGAGTGTGCCACTCCCACGGTTCCTCTAAGTGTCTCCCCCATCGTCCCTCAAAGTGCTACCCCCATCATACATCAGAGTGCCACCCCTATTATGCCGCCGGCTGCGGGTCAAGTGCCAGCCAGAGAGGGGGCAGCACCTATCACGGCGAAGGTTACAAGTGGGGGGGTGGGTTCAGGGGGGCCGACTCAATCAACACCGGGAGGGACATCCTCAGCTCCACCTGTTGGCATGGGGAAACCTGGCACGAAGTTAAAAGGCGGTTGTTCCCTGGCCAGACAGGTACCACAGGCTGCTAAAGAAGGTATATGGAGGAGGGAATATATCGACATATTGACCCTGCTAATGCATGACAACGCAGGTGCAGACACCAGGAGGATGGGTAAGAAAGAGGAGGATAAGATTAGATTCCAGCGTTGGCCGGAAAAAACTATTGAAAATTGGACCGAGGCATTCAACATATTGGCAGCTATCATTGTACAGAAGGACCCAGCTCAGAGCGAGGCCCTGATGGAGTATGCAAACTCCATCCAGCAAGGGGCAAGGGAGTCCGGAAGGATGGGTTGGTTTTCTTACGATCAGGAATTCAGAAAGTCAATGGCCAGTTGCCCAGACATAGGGTGGGACCACACGGACGTCCAGCTCTGGTTTAAACATATGTGTAGGACTGGGAATAGCAAAAGGGAGACAGTGCATAAAGCGCAAAGCGAAGGCGAGACGAAAAAGTGGGAACATGAGCAAAAGTGGGAGCAGTATCCAAGGAGGTCCTTCCAACAGCCCTTTCGGGGGGGGCGGGGGAGGGGACACGGTTCTGAACCAAGACGTTTTAACTCAGGGACCTGCAGAATGTTCAATAATGGAATATGCACCTGGGGTAGGGCTTGTAAGTTTGCACATGAATGCAGCAAATGCGGTGCCCAACATGCAGCAATTGCCTGCACCAGCGGACATAACACCCCCCCCGCTACGTCTCAAGGAGCGGACAGCGCGCGACAGTAAGTTACCCGAACAGCACAAAGGACAGACTGAGCATAACAACGAGACAGGCTTCAATTTCCCTTCACAGTATAGAGAACGGTTAGACCACGATAAAGGCCCACTTTCCTCAGGACAGACCGATCAGACTGACGAAATAGGCCCCAATTGCCCTTCACAGCATAGAGAGCGGTCAGAGCAGGCTAAAGGCCCACTTTTCATAATGTTACAGGAAAGAGGACGAACTGAGGTCAGCAAGGTGTTTGGCAATGACGTATTTTCTAAGCCAGGGAAGGGGGCAGAGCATACTAAAGGTCCATCCCCCATCGTGTTGCAGAACATCTTACCATTGCTAAGAGTGTATCAGTTGGTTAAAGAGCGAATGCTGTTGGTTGATGGGTTTGTTGACGGCTTTAGAATTCCTTACAAAGGCCCTCTGGGTCCTAGGGACGCCTTGAACTTGAAATCGGCCAGGGACTTACCACAGGTGGTCAGTGACAAGATCAGGATGGAGGTTGACATGGGGAGGGTGGTAGGACCTTTTCCTTCACCACCATTAAACAATTTCTTAGTTTCACCACTAGGTGTGGTTCCAAAGAAGCAGCACGGGGCATACGGGGCATACAGGTTGATCCACCATTTATCTTACCCGGAGGGCAATTCAGTCAATCATTGGTTAGAGGAGGGGCATGTTCGGTCTCCTATTGCTCGCTGGACATGGCCATCGACTTGATCAGGAGAACAGGCAAGGGAGCATGGTTAGCCAAGGCCGACATCGAGTCAGCGTTCCGCCTCCTACCGGTTCACCCAGACAGCCAACACTTGCTGGGTTTCAAGTGGGAGGGGGCATTCTTTTTCGATCGTTGCATGCCCATGGGTTGCGCGGTCTCATGCGCCTACTTTGAGGCATTCAGTTCCTTTCTCCAATGGGCCCTCACGGCCAGGCATGGTATTCACCAAGTCACCCACTATCTAGACGACTTCCTCTTTTTTGGCAGGGAGGGTTCTCAAGAATGCGCAGAGGCCCTACAGGCCTTTGAAGTCATGTCGGAACATTTAGGTGTTACATTAGCACCTGGAAAAACTGAAGGACCTGCTCAGATACTGACATTCCTGGGCATTGAACTTGACACAATCAGAGGAGAATCCAGACTCCCAGCGGAGAAAGTGGGTGACCTGAGACAGGACATTAGTGCTATGATTGGCAAGGGTAGGGCAACGCTCGAGGAGGTCCAAAGGCTGTTGGGCAAATTGAACTTCGCAGCGAGGGTCATACCGGCTGGTAAGGTGTTTTCTCACAGATTGGCAAAGGCGACGGCCGGCGTGAGGAAGAGGCATCATTTTGTAAGGCTGGGGCCGGGGTTGCAAGCAGATCTACGAATGTGGGACGAGTTCCTGAAGAGTTTCAATGGCAAAGTGATATGGAGGGCCCCCTGGGAAAGTAGCCAGGGCTTATGTCTATTTTCAGACGCATCCGGTCGAGTAGGATTTGGGGTGATTTTTCAAGAAAAATGGTGTGCCATGAAGTGGCCGGATGCGTGGCGCAAGAAGGGAGTGACCGCAAATATAACGGTCCTGGAATTATTCCCCATTGTGGTGGCACTGCATTTATGGCCAGGGGAATTGGCCAACAAGAAGGTGGTGTTCTGGTCTGATAACTTAGCGGTGGTTCATGCCATCAATGGCCTGAGTGCCAACTGCCCATTAGTCTTAAGTCTGCTGAGGGAGTTAGTGAGGGCAGGGCTGCGAAGCAACATTGAGTTCAGGGCTAGGCATGTCGAAGGTGTCAAGAATGTGGCAGCTGACGCTCTTTCTCGCTTTCAGCTGTCACGATTCCGGGAGGCCTGGCCGCAGGCGGGGGAGGAGATGACACCATTCCCGACCACCCTATGGCGGCTCCTTCAGTGGGGGAACGGTTGAAGAGGATGGGGCAACGCTCCCTGGCCCTTACAACCAGGAGAAGATATGCGGCACAACAGACAACTTTCAGCGATGTGATCCTGTCCCTGGGAGCATCAGCATTGAGTACAGCGGAACAAGTCGAGACTTTTGTAGTATGGGCAAGGGAGGCTGGCAAGTCACACTCCTGGGTGTGCGGCCACCTGGCAGCACTGAAACATGAGACTCAGTTAAATGGAGAACAGGATCCAACGTGCTCATTCAAGATTAGGGCAGCACTGAAGGGGTGGGCCAGGGAGGAAGTGAGGTTTCCCGACAAAAGGGCAGGAATAGAGTTCCCGGCTCTCCAGCGCATGTTGGACACAGTACCGTCTGTCACGAATTCGGCATTCGAGGCCCAGCTCTTCTCGACAGCCTTTTGCTTAGCGTTCTTTGGGGCCTTTAGGGCCAGCGAGCTAGTGGCCAAATCCAAATCTGACAGATCGGGGAGGGCATTAGACATGATGGACGTCTGCGCCAGGGATCCATTGGTAATGTTGCTACGGAAATCCAAAACAGATCAAGTGGGGAAGGGCGTGTCCATCACTTTACATGCATTCGAGGATCCCAGGTATTGCCTGGTCACCTTGGTTAGGGAATACCTGGAAATCAGGCCTCGGTTAGCAGGCACCTTCCTAATTCATGCAGACGGCACACCATTGACCAAATTCCAGTTGGAGCGAGTGATGGCCTCAGTGATGACCAGGGCAGGGTTGTCAGCCACCAACGCAGGTCAGAAATTTTCAAGCCATTCCTTTAGGATAGGGGCGACCACTGCTGCTTACAGGGCTGGGCTGGGTGAGGAAGGTGTCAAGAGGGTGGGTAGGTGGTCATCCTCTTGCTACCAGCGCTATGTCCGCCCGGTGGCCGCAGAAGGCCGTGCCTATCCACGTGGTTAGGGAAGAGGAGCATTTAGGGCGGCAGACATGTTACATGAAAAGCGCGTCAGAAGTGAGATTTTGGAGTGTTGGCGGTTAATTATTCAATGTCGATTTTGTTTGCAGTGCAGCAATTCATTTGTAGATGTGAGAAAAAAGCAAATAATTTTGTTTGGAGTGCAGTGTTCAACTTATAAATAAAACAGTAATGCCAATGGTGTCTTTTCTTGCAGCTGATTGTTGCGTGTGGGTGATGGGCCATTCTTACGTTACCAGGCTGGAACAGTGGGCGATGCGCAAGAGATGGGATCTGACCTTAGCGAGAACTCGAATTCTATGGCTGGGTTTCCCGGGAATGAGATGGGGTCAGCTGAGGTACAGACTTCAGCAATGTCTAGCAGCACGGGGCGGTCCTCCCAGCATCCTGATTATCCATCTAGGGGGGAACGACCTGGTCAAAGTGGGGAGGAGAGCCTTAATGGAAGCCATGCAGAGGGATGTGACAGCCATAACTAACCAATTGGGAGCCATGGAGGTAATATGGTCTGAGATTGTGCCCCGCAAGGTCTGCAGGGGAGCACGGTCGCCAGTTGCGATAGAGCAAGGCCGGAAGAGGGTCAACAGGTCCATGCAGAAATTCATGGAAAGGAGGGGCCTGGGGTTCATTAGGCATGCGCTGATACAGGAAAGGACTGAAGGATATTATGAAAGCGACGGAGTACATTTGTCTGGGCTGGGAATGGATGTCTTTCTCCTAGACCTACATGAAGCCCTGTCGGCGGCAGGGTGCTGGTAACTGGGTAGGTGGGGGGGCTCTGTCATCGACGGGGGCCTCCTCCAGAGCTGTGGCGGAGTACAGGGCGATCTGGAAGCAGATGGACAGTAGGGGTACCTCTGCGGCAGAAGGATACAGTCTAAATACCTCTGCCTGGCACAGTAGGGTGCCCGAGCCAAGAACCTGGAGCCGAGGGGGTTCCAGGAAACAGCGTCGGCGCCCCGTTAGTCCTTCGGGCGGTCGGGGGGCCTGAACCGACCGGGGGTGTGCCTCATCTCCCCGCCCTGACAGGGGGGGCGGGAGTATAACAAAATAAAGTGATAATGTACTGCACCGTCTGAGCATCGCCTCGCCGTGCAAGATGGCTCCTTGGGCATGCGGGTCAGCGAGAGGCTGCCGCGTTGGATCGCCTGTAAGATGACCCACCTACCAGGACCTGTGTTGTATGAAATAAACCTGCATCACTGCGTTCCCACAAATATGTCTCATGGTTTCCTTGGTATGTAAGTGTATGCGCGCAGGGCGGAGTAAGCACTGATGGTGTGGGCACTATGCCGCTGGCACCACGACACGAAGGGGAGCATGGGGGGACAGCGCCCTAGTCCCATACGTCGGGCGAGCGTAGCCTGCAGCGCGCCCCCTTGAGCCGCCCCCCGGCCAACAACCAATGGGAGGGCTCTCCTGGGGACGGGGGAGGCGTGTCCAAGGGTATATGACCAGGCCAGCACCTAGGCTCGGCCTTTCCTTCCCGCGCTAGTCCGAGGCTGCTCTGCGCTGTACCCACCCTGAACCCTGACCCAGCTGCAGAGCGGCGGGCACAGTTTGTTTTGGACACCTTAATGATCATGTTTTATGTTGCAGGCGGAGTCACAGGGCGATCTGGAAGCAGATGGACAGTAGGGGTACCTCTGCGGCAGAAGGATACAGTCTAAATACCTCTGCCTGGCACAGTAGGGTGCCCGAGCCAAGAACCTGGAGCCGAGGGGGTTCCAGGAAACAGCGTCGGCGCCCCGTTAGTCCTTCGGGCGGTCGGGGGGCCTGAACCGACCGGGGGTGTGCCTCATCTCCCCGCCCTGACAGGGGGGCGGGAGTATAACAAAATAAAGTGATAATGTACTGCACCGTCTGAGCATCGCCTCGCCGTGCAAGATGGCTCCTTGGGCATGCGGGTCAGCGAGAGGCTGCCGCGTTGGATCGCCTGTAAGATGACCCACCTACCAGGACCTGTGTTGTATGAAATAAACCTGCATCACTGCGTTCCCACAAATATGTCTCATGGTTTCCTTGGTATGTAAGTGTACGCGCGCAGGGCGGAGTAAGCACTGATGGTGTGGGCACTATCTTCCTCTCCCTCTGTCTCCCCTTGATTTTCCTCTCCCTTCTCTCTTGCTGCTGAACCACCCCCTCTCCTCGGTCTCTCGGCGATGCTCTGTCTCCCTGCCTCTCTTGCCCCCCTGCCGGTCTCCTCTGCAGCCCGGCTGTCTTTGGCATGTTACATGTAAGGCACTAACAGCCTGATTCATCATTCACCCGTTTTACGAGCCCCTAATAGCGATTCATAGCGAATCGCTATTAAGGACTCGCAAAACGGTATTCATGTAGGAATTGCTAAATAAATAGCGATTCCTACACATTCCTTATTTGCGAGTAGCAAATTGCTAATCGCAAATAAGGAATAACTCCCCATTCATTCCTATGGGCCAAAAGGCCCATAGGAATGAATGGGGAGTATTCCTTATTTGCGATTAGCAATTTGCTACTCGCAAATAAGATAGCGATTTAAAGGGTGCCAGGGGTGTCCAAAGGACACCCTGTAGCACCCCTTAAATGCACATTTGAACAGGTGTTGCGCACACACATGTCCAAAGGACATGTGTGTGTGTAACATGCAAAAGAAAAAAATGCACTAAAGTGCTTTTTACACTATTTTCGCAATTTACCACCAAGTCAGACTTGGTGGTAAATTGCGACCAAATATTGCGATTTCGCAATTTCTAATTGGTTGATGAATTGCATTTAAGGAATCTCTATTAGAGATTCCTTAAATCCAATTCCTCGCAAATATGCGATTTCGGTAATAGAGATTTTTGCATTTGGGATGATGAATCCCAAATGCAAAAATCGCACTCGCAAAGGGCCAGATTCTCAGAATCTGGCCCTTTGCAAGCGCAAATCAGCTTGATGAATCAGGCTGTAAGAGAGCCGGCCGCACAGATGCACACTGCACAACCCACCCCTGCTCCTCCTCCCCCTCCCCCGCCCCCCACACAGCAATGCCAAGAGCTTGTTGCTTCTGTTGAATTTTACTGTTTACCTCACCGCTGCATCCCTCATCTAAGTGCGCCCCATCCCGCTTCTCTTCTCTTTCACATGTGACATTCTGATACGTACACTTGGATAATATATTTAGAAGAAACACTTGCTTTGGTCTTGGGTCTAGACAGAAAGACTTCTGGGGCATCAGGGTACCTACTAAATAGCCTTCGGGTCTGCTTATGGCCAGACTCTGTTGCAACTTACTCTCTCAAGCCAAAACGTAAAATTGTTCTAGCTCGGAGTCCACTCTTAGGTGCTACCCTGAAAAATAATCGCGTTTGTATCTGTTTAATTTTTATTTCAAAATGAAGCAGACTGTGCTCCTGCAGCCCACTCTTCGCGCACACACCCTCAGATGGAGGCTGCGTGTGGTTTTTAAGTTGGTTGTACACTCCTAATGGCAGCTTGAGGTGCGTGCATCTCCTTGCTTCAGCCCACCCCTGTCACATTCACCCCTCGCAATAACGACAGTGGAGTCGGAGGTACAGGTTACACGTCTTCCTTTATTCCCTGCCAGCTTCTCACTGGCTTACAAACTAATTCCCTTTCCTGTTCCTGTTGCCGTCCCCGCCTTTTCCTGTTTGCCTGCCCCGTCCCAAAGTAGGGTCAGGCGAGACGACACGACATCTCCCCCTTTTGTACAAAGTCTCATCTTCCTTTATATTTCCTCGACTAGTCGCCGCGGTTTTCTGATCAGGCGCTGTGGGCGTCTCTCTCGCCCTGATGTTTGGACGGGATGATTGCCGGCACCGGTGATCCGCGTGGGACTGTGGCAGTTTCGGTCACTGCTGTCACTTTGGTTCGCCGAGTCGCTTGAGCCTTGACTCGAGGACATCTCGTAGTTGCTGCGTAGATCGCATCTCTTGAAGTGCGATATATTCCTTGTTATCTGCTTGTGGTCAGCCTTTGCCGTGATCATAGTTCCTTTCCTTTTAGTGACTTGTAGGGGAATATCAAGATATCGACTGTTTGCCTTGGCTCGCCGGTCGCCTCAACTATCACCCAGTCCCCTTCCTGAATGTCAACTTCTTTAGCGCGTCTGCGCCGGTCGGCATATGTTTTCATTTTGAGTTTCTTCTCGTGGTCCATCTCGACCAATGAGTTGTGATCAACTGTGATGGTTCGTGGTTGGGGTGTAGTGTTTACCATGGGTAGGCGAGTGCGGGGCGCTCTTCCCAACATTACGGTGGCCGGGCACTGATTTGTAGTGTTGTGCGGCGTGGTCCGGTATGCCCTCAGTACTTCATTCAGTGATTGTTGGATGTCTCTGTGTGTTAGCTCAGCCTGCTGAATTGCTTTTTTAAGTGTCCCCATAAATCGTTCCACCATGCCGTTGGCCTGAGGCCATAGTGGAGTGATTTTCTGATGCTTGAAATTGAGATGGGTCGCAAATTCTGTGAATTCATGGCCATTGAATGGGGGCCCATTGTCAGATTTCACCCGTAGGGGAATGCCCCATGCTGCGAAGATTTCATCCAGTACTGGGATGACCGTCGTTGCTCTGGTGGATGTTATTAGCTGTGCAAATGGGAATCGGGAGTATTCGTCCATGACAACTATGATGTATTGTCCTGACTGCAGTGGTCCGAAGAAGTCGACTGCAACTTGTTGCCATACCCCTTCCGGGAGCTCCGACATTTGGAGCGGTGCAGGTGGTTCCTCTCGGCTGACTAGCTGGCATGTCATGCAGTCTTTCAGGGTTGTTTCAACCATTTGATCTAATGTGGGGAACCATACGCGTTCTCTCAGGGACTTCTTTGTTGCGTTTATGCCTCTGTGGCCTTCGTGTGCCAAATTGATAACTCCTTGGCGTAGCTTGTGTGGAATTACGATCCTCCCCCCTCTCAAGAGGAGCCCATTGTCACTGATGGAAAGTTCATCATGTACACGCTGGAAAGGCGTGAGGTCGTGAAGGAGCTGGTCCGAGTCCTGAGGCAAACGTTTCACAGCCCTCCAGGAGTTCGTGCGAACGCGGGCCATGACCGCCTGCACAAGCGGGTCACTCGCTGATGCGTCTTGAATTGCTTCCAGGGGAACCGTGGGTGGACATGCTGTGTCGACAACAAAGTGAACGTAGTCGTCAGCTGCAGATGGATCAGCTCGAGCACCGACTAAGGGGTGTCGTGACATAAAGTCAGCTGGATTCTCAGCTTTCCCTGGCTTATGGATGATGGTGAAAATGTAGTCTTGTAGGCGTAGGCCCCACCGTTCAATGCGTGGCGGCATTTTGGCGTTGGGATTGCCAAAGATTGTGATGAGGGCCTGATGATCTGTGATGATCGTGAAATGTTTGCCGTAGACAAACAGGTGGAAATGTTCGCACGCCCATACCACAGCCAGGCTTTCTTTTTCTGGTTGGGAGTATGCTTTTTCAGTGTCTGTGAGACTGCGGCTTGCGTACGCGATGATGTGACGCTGGTCAGAGTTCTCACGGTATTGAGCCAATATGGCTCCCAGACCCACCGGGCTGGCATCAACCGTGATTTCAGTTTTCTTTTTTGTGTCAAAGTAGGCAAGATTTATGGCAGATCCGACGGCTCGTTTGATCACTGTGAATGCTTGTTTACATGCGTCGGTCCATTCGAAAGGTTGACCCTGGCGTGTGAGTTCTCGCAGGGGGTAGCTGATCGTGGCGTAGTCGCGGATGTAACGCGCGCAGTAGCTCGCCATTCCGAGGAAAGAGCGAAGATCACTCACGTCCCGGGGTGTCGGGGTGTCAGCGAGGGCAGCTACTTTTTCGGGGTCGGGCTTCATCCCCTCTTTGGAAAAGATGTGTCCGTAGAACTTCAGGGTGTCCTTGTGAAAATCGCATTTGCTGGCATTGAGAGTCAGGTTTGCAGTCAGCAGAGCGTGGCATACTCGGTCCAGAGCGGTGTCGTGCTCAGTTTGATCTTTGCCAAAGACTAGCAGGTCATCACTATAGTTGAAGGCGTTGAGGATGCCTTGAATGACTCGTCGGATGGTTTCCTGGAAGATCTCAGCGGCCGATGAAATGCCAAAGTTCAACCGTTTGTACCGGAAGAGGCCGTGATGCGTGGTAAACGTCGTGATATATCTCGACTTTTCATGAAGCTCCAGCTGATGGTAATCTTTGTTGAGGTCGAGCTTGGAGAACACGGTGGCGCCATTGAGTTTCGTGATCATATCACTGATGTGGGGTCCTGGGTGGCGCTCTCGCTCAATGGCAGTGTTGGGGTGCCCGCATATCCACGCACAGCCTGACCTTGTTGTCCTGGCCCTTCTTAGGGACCACCACGACCGGTGACACCCATGGGGTAGGTCCTGACGTGCGCTCAATAATGTCCGTTTGTAGAAGATCTTGGAGCTCTTCGTCGACGGCTTGTAGTAGGTGGAAAGGCACCTTCCTATGGTGTTGAGCGATAGGTGTCACGCTTTCATCAATGTGCAGTTTTACCTTGAAATGGTTCAGTTTCCCAAGGCCCTTGAAGAGGTTCGGGAATTTCGCCACGATGTCGGGGGCGTCTTCGGTCATGTAGAGGAGTTCTACCAGTTTTAGCCTTTCTGCCGTGGGTAAGCTGAGCAAACAGTCTGCCACATCTGGTCCTTCTACCACGTGAATGTAGGCTGAGATTTTCCGGTCCTTGAATGTGAGGGTAGTGTGGAAACGGCCTAAGCACGGTAGGGGCTTGCGTGACATCCATGTGAATATGCGAACAGCTGCTGGCTCCAATTTAGGTCGTTGTTTCATGTTGTGATACTCTAGAGCGCAGATGTAATTTAGCGACGCTCCCGAGTCCAGGACAAACTTCGCAGGGTGGTCTCCTATCATGATGTCCAGTTTTGGGTACCGTTTCAGACGGTCCGGGTCCGATACCATGCAGATATATTCATCGCTGACCTGTGATGTGGACGTGTGTGACGAGGAATCACTGGACGAAGTTCTGCGCGTCCGGTAGGACTCTGTCGTTTGATGTCTGGATCGGTGAGAGCTTGTGGATCGACCTCGTGATCTGTACGAGCGTGCTGATTGGAGGCTGGAGTTGGAGGAGCTGGAAGAGCGTCCTTCTCTCCCTTTTATGGCACGTGCGTGATGTCGCGTGTTGCGACCTGTGTTGGATGACCTGTGGGTTGACTGTTTGGCCTGACACACTACTTCGAAGTGATTGTCTCTCCCGCAGCGATGGCATCGCTGACCAATTGCGGGACATTGTCCTGAGTGTGGGTAATCTTGTCCACACCGGTAGCAAGTAGGCACTGATTTGGTATGTGTGGTGTGTCGCGAGTTTTGTCTGGAGGATGATCTCCGAGGAGTGTACGATTGCTTGCTTGACTTGTGGGAATGTGTCGTGGGCCTGGTAGTTCTGTGCGACTGGACCCGGAGAACGTGATCTTTCCGGTCCGGCTTGTGAGTTTCCATCCGTTTGGCATGGCTTTCTGCCTGGTCATTAATTCTTGTTAGTTCTTCAATTTGTTCTAGGGTGTATTGCTTCTTTAGAAGTCTCCGGCGGAGAGATTCAGATTGGCATCCATCAATAATGCGAAGTCGCAAGGCGTCCTCGGTTTTGAAATTGTCAAAGTCACAGTATCGTGCCATCCGTTTGATGCGCATGACGAAATCGCTCATGCATTCTTCTTTTTCTTGAGTAGCTAAACTGAACGTGTATCGCTCGTAATCTACATTGCGCTTGTGAAGGAATCGTCCGTCGAGGGCACCTTTTACCTCCTCGTACGTAGCAGTCGTTGCGTTTGGCAATTCTTTGATGATTTGCGCTATGTCTTGGCCTATTAAGTTTCTTAAGGCTACTAGCTTTTGTTTAGGGTCTTGTACCAAGGACCCAATCATGTAATCCTCAAAGTCTTCACTCCAGCTCTTCCACGCTGGCCCCATGCTGTTGCCTGTTGTCAACACTAGCGGCTGCGGTTGTCGCATGAAGGGGGCTCCCATGGGTGCGTGAGGCACCATGGCTGCGTTGGCCTGTGGGGCTGGACCTGCTGTGGCGTTCCCTCCAGATGTACTATCAGGTCCAGTATTAGACATTTTGGAGATTGTTCCCGCTTTTCGTACTTATTGGCTGTATTTCATAAATCTGTGAAGCGCTTATTGGTGCAGGGTATCTAGTTGCATCTAAATGAGAGCCTTCCCGCTCTTTGCATAGTGTTTATGTCTTTCAGTAGATGGCGCCTGACCCTAATATGGCCGCCGTTACTGGATCGTGGGTTGCTCAATGGCTGGCGCCTGACCTTAAGATGGCCGCCGTATGGGACGCTGTGTCCTTTGAGCTTTGCCGGTTTACTGCCCACGTGCACGCTCACACTCTCGATGGCGCGTCGATGGCGCTGCACTCACGCTCTCTTGCTTCTTTTGTTCTGCTGACACTCGACTAACCCCT
Source organism: Lissotriton helveticus (assembly GCF_964261635.1). Lineage (NCBI taxonomy): Eukaryota > Metazoa > Chordata > Amphibia > Caudata > Salamandridae > Lissotriton > Lissotriton helveticus. The sequence continues at coordinate 1,866,366,032 of NC_136057.1, forward strand.
GCCTCTCGCTGAGTACCACGCGTCGTTGCGGGCGGATGGGACGTTTGTGTCCTCGAGGGCACAGCTCTCGGTCCGAGAGTTTCCGTGTGGCCGTCTGCGCGGCAAGATGGGATCTCCTTCTCCACGCCACCGTTTCTGGGTGAGCGCGATGTCCCCTGGTGAGCTGACGCTGTTCTGGGCAGTTTCGGCATCTGTTCTTGATTTTCGCGGGTTTTTCCGTTATCGGGTCGCCGATGTGTTCGACTGCAAACTCGCCTGTCGGGCCACTTAAGTGGCTGGGTTGTGACTTCACTCGTGGGGTTTGTACTCATCCCACCCTCGTCGCCATTGTCACATTCACCCCTCGCAATAACGACAGTGGAGTCAGAGGTACAGGTTACACGTCTTCCTTTATTCCCTGCCAGCTTCTCACTGGCTTACAAACTAATTCCCTTTCCTGTTCCTGTTGCCGTCCCCGCCTTTTCCTGTTTGCCTGCCCCGTCCCAAAGTAGGGTCAGGCGAGATGACACGACAACCCCTGCTCCAGCCCCCCTCATTTGCCTTTCCCCAGCCTGGGAACGTGCATAGCAGCACCAGACTTCATGTTATCCAGTCGTGTGAGACGCGCGTAGCCTCACACCCATTTGCTCCCAAGGAATCCCTTCCACCCCTCCCCCCACCTCACAAACCACCATTTGTCGCAAAGGAATGCTCTTCCCCGCCACCCTCTGCGCAGCTCGTTCCCTCCCACTCACTCGCTCCCCTGCTCCCCCTCCCCCGCCCCCCACACAGCAATGCCAAGAGCTTGTTGCTTCTGTTGAATTCTACTGTTTACCTCACCGCTGCATCCCTCATCTAAGTGCGCCCCATCCCGCTTCTCTTCTCTTTCACATGTAACATTCTGATACGTACACTTGGATAATATAGTTCGAAGAAACACTTGCTTTAATCTTGGGTCTAGACAGAAAGACTTCTGGGGCATCAGGATACCTACTAAATAGCCTTCGGGTCTGGTTATGGCCAGACTCTGTTGCAACTTACTCTCTCAAGCCAAAACGTAAAATCGTTGTAGCTCGTAGTCCACTCTTAGGTGCTACCCTGAAAAATAATACTATAACAACTAGCACGCACTCTAGAATTCATTAATTGCACAACAAATACCACTCAGTGAGTGGGAGTCTTAAGTATTGAAGGCCTGGTATGGATACATGACAAAAAATATCCCAGTAGGCTTGGAAGGCAGGTAACTGCTTTCAAATATAATGGTCTAAGGCTCAGGAGGGCTCGAGGTATGACACTTTCAGGATACATATGAAAGATAAATTCATATACAATGACTGTAAAGTAATCTCATTTATATAATTTGTAGTTAGCTCGGAAATCTAGTACCGTCTTCATTCTCAGACACAGGACGTGCCCCTGCAGTCCTGCCACATGATGGAGTTACAACGTAATGCTTTAAAAACACAAGTGGACTTTTTTTTTATATAGTAGATTACAGCAGCTCGGATCTTCAACTTGGTCAGGCAACGTTGTAAAACTCTTTCAGTGGAAAAAAAATCCATGTTTGTTGTCAGCACAGCATGTGCTTCCTATAGCCTGTTTACACACAATGTGTTGACTGTCCCGAAATAACTCACAAGGCGGCTATTTATCAGTACTTAAGGTGCTCATTCTTTTCTGTTTAAAGCACTGCCATGACTTGTCATCCCCCCGAAGGCATCAGTCGGAGGCCTTCCACCCACGCACAGAGATACATAATGTTTGAGCATCTCACTGGCCAAGAGGCTTCAGTGGCAAAATCAAACAGGAACGTCTCCAAAGAGGGTAAACCCACATTTACTAGACAAGAGAACACACACTTAACACTTGAAAGAGGATTTAAAAATCATTTATAAGTTTCTTTTCATAAATAACAAAATATAACAAGCATTTGCAATGCAATAAGTCTCGCATTTGCGAAAGTTGGAGCTATTGGCATTGTAAATGACGATGCCTTTTATTCATGTATTTTTAAAACCTGCAATCGGTGCATAACACGCACTTTGCACGTATAGTCCTTGCTTACGAGAAGCAAGGCTGGCAGTAAAAGAGACTGCCAGCCTTGCTTCTCATAAGCATAGACTATAAGTACAAAGTGCTTGTTTACACACAGCTTGAAGGTTTTCAAACGCATAAATAAAAGGCATTGCCATTTACAATGCCAATAGCTCAAACTCTCACAATTGCGAGACCTATTGCATTGCAAATGCTTGTTCACTTTTGTTTTCTCTCCTAGTAAAATTACATGAATAATAGGCTCTAAAAGATTGTGAATTCAAAGAACAAGATTGTAGAGCCAGTGATTTGAAAGGGTGAGTCAAAAATACTTTCTAGAGAATTAAGAGTAATACATATATAGTGTGGTCTCTATACTGAAATAGATGTTGGTACTCTCCTTTTAGCAAGGATGTTTGAAATATATCTGAAATTGAATCAGGCTAACTAGATCACGCAGCATATACTTCACCAAGGAAATCTGGTGAGGTGAGTCTTAATAGCAGCCAAATGCCATGGGAAAATATTTTAGATTGAATTTGGTATTTTTTATGCAGTTAAATCTGCATATTGGGAGACTCCCCATACAAATAGGTACAGTTGAAATTTTAATTAAAACATTTTTTCAGTAGGTGGATAACTAAGGCTTAATACTGGCGATTTTCTCCTTGTTTTCTATTGATAGCTATGTGCCAGAATCCAGTCAAATTTCTATAAGATCCTTTGAAGGCAGATACATGAACGGCAGTTCAATATTCAAGGTGAGGACCAATTCGATTATACTTATCATCACACGTGTTAATTTGTTCGATACTCAGCTGGGCATTCTGAAAGAGAAGAGGATACTATGAGGGGTACCTCATCATGAGCTCATAGGTATATATCTTTGACACAGGATTAAAACAAACTTCGAATGGGATTAATTCGATTGACATTAGTATATGATTTTCTCCTTCATTAATGTTAAATATTTACATATTTTTGTATGAGATAGAATGGATATAGGCAGGGTGACATTTTGATTTATATATAGGATTTGTCACTTGGGTGAAGATTAACTATGTAAACTTGTAGAAACCCATAAATATGAGCTTTGTGTTGATTTATTTTAATTTTATTGTTTTATTTCAGCCCTGATGAGGTCCTTTTAGGACGAAACGCGTCGGCTGATGTATTGTTTGGAATTTGCTTGGAATACAAATTATAATAATGGAGAAGAAGATTGTGACTGCTTTTGATATATGGATTTTGAAATGTGATCATTGAAAAAAAGAAAAAAGAGAGAATCTTCTTGAATTCAACATACTGCCTAAGGACTTATTATTGGAAGACTCCCAAAAATGTTTAAATTGTTTGGCGCTCCTCTGATTTGCATTTATTGTCCATTTTATCTGAGTTTAACTTAAGGCAGTTATTCTGCATCCAACACGCCACTGCCGTCATACTTCTGCAAAAACTCTCTGCATCTTTTTCAAACTGAGATGAAATTGACACCACTGTCTGTGTATCGTCCACATAGAATGATACGGTCAGACCAAAACTGTGGATGAGCTGCACCAGGGGGGTAGCATACACATTAAAGAGAGTGGAACTGAGTGCTGTGTTCTGCGGCACTCCACAGGGGAGTGAGAAATGATGAGACTTTGCATCTCATAACTCCACCCACGTTGTTCTGTCGGCCAGAAAGAACCTCTGCAATGTTAGTGCAGTATCCCTGAAACCTAAAGCATGCAGATGCTTAATAAGTAGCGCATGGTGGACCGTATCAAAGGCGGTAGAGAGATCCAGTAATCTTAGCCCTGCTCTGCCGCCTTTGTCCACCCTAATTCTTACTTCCTCTGTTGCTGCTACAAGAGCTGATTCCGTACAATGGCCAGCTCTGAAGCCATATTGGGCAAAGTCAAGCAGCGTGTCAAGAAAAGCTAGAATTTCATTCTTCATGGCCTTTTCTAGCAGGAAAGGAAGTCGGGAGATAGGTCTGTAATTTTCCACAGACTTGGGGTCCATAGAGGGTTTTTCACCAAGGGAAAAATGGAGGCTTTTTTCCAGATAATTGGATAATGCCTGGAGCTAAGCACCGCATTTAATAGAACTCTCAGTGGTCCTTTCACCAGGCTGGCCTCCTGGTTCAAGATCGTAGGGGGGCAAGGATCCGATGGGACACCTGATTTGATGGGGCTCATGAGACTGATTATTTACCCGGATCCGGCGGCGAGGGGTAGGTGCCACAGGAGATTACACGGGAGCAAACAACCAGATGTTGGATAAAATAAGCCCGATGTATAACCCGCCGGATACTGTTGTTGTCTGTAAACTAAACCAATTAGGTAGATGCAGCTCAACACAGGTATATTACAGGAAACACATTTTTTCTGTTAGCTAATCTTACTGACGTAGACAGTTGTAACCTTAGATGTATTCTTTATTTTAAGGTCCTGAAGAATTGCTAGCCACTGCATAAAAGCAAGAAACATGTCGACCGAGTATAGCACACACTGAACCGTGATTCGTATTTGGAAGCATAATATTCCAGCGAGTACCGGTCAGTCCTATTTTTAATTAGAGCAGGGGAGCCCCAGGATAAATTCATACCTGGTATTCCTAGCTTTATTTTAACCCACACTAACACGTCTATGCTATTCTGGCCCCACACCCACACTTCACCTAAACGGCAGTTAGATAGAAGATCTCCGCCAAAGAGCCCCTCTTTGAGGTGTCGCCCGTTGGGTATTGCACCGCCGACCCAACGAGGAGCAGCCCAGATGATGAAGCATGACACCTGTAAGGGTGTGTAAGGGCATTACATCCAACAAAATGGATGCCCAACCGTAGGACTCCACGAGACCCTACAACATCCTACACACCACAGTGATACGCACATTCCTTAACCTCAAGGAACAGCCCAGCCTTCTTTGTTCTTACTCTTTACTTTAGGGCGCAAGCTGAGGCTGGAACTACCACTCATTAGGAGTGGTGATTGCCCTTGTCCCAATAACTCTCCCTCTTGTTAATAACTACTGATTATTTTATCCCCCAAAAGAGGGGAGAACTCCACAAATAGCAAATTAAAAAAACTTTAGAAATACACAGCAAAAAAACATAGGTATCAGTGATGTTATAGTTAGGCTGACGTTTCACTTGTACAAAACGAGAGAAATTCAGCAGTTAGAATTAGCTGAGCTAGCTATAATTTGCTCTCCCGCAATGTACTGCTTATGACCTCACATATTACATCACTCGTGACACGGTCAGTGACATCACTGATGACATCTCAAATGATATCACTGATGCGACACACAGATTATCAAGCTTAGTTTTTCGACTCTACTTGGACAGAGAGGTTAAGAGATGAACTAGAGAAGCCATCTGTGAAGGATTATCTCCAGTTTAGGGGAACCAGCACTACTTCCTTGTATTTAGATCTCCCTTTAACTCAGTGGGAAAGGTCCCTATTAGCTTGCTTTATGGCTGAGACAGTTTTCCAATTACTAAGCTTTCTGTTTGGGCCGAAATGTTGTAGCCCGTGGGTTTGCCTCTGTGATGATGTGTCTCTCCAGTCCTTACTACATTTTATGTTTTTTGTAAAAGTTTTTTAGGATGTATTTTGATTTATTTTTAGAGGCTTCTTTTAAGGCATTTAACATTCAGGCAGTGTAGAATGTTGTTGCTGTACTTGCAACTTCTAGATAACACAGAGGTGTGCATTAGAGTTTGTTCCTTTTTGGGTCTCGCTGGTAATGCATCCGCAAGGATGCATGTGTCCAGCTGGAGACGTATAGTGATCAGTCTGGGGGGAAGGACGGACAAGAAAGTGGTACGCGCTTTCTTCCTGGATTTGTGTGCGCGAACGCGCACGTTCCGTCCTGCGCTGCGCCGTGCCGTGCACTTCCCTCCCATACTCAGCCTAACGCGCATGCATGCACACAGACACACACGCGCGCGCACACGCACTTACACAGACACGCAGGCACCCAGACAGACACGCAGGCACCCAGACAGGCACCCCCCTCCCCCCCCACAGTCACACACACACACGCATACACACAGACTCCAAGACACATACACACACACACGCACGCACGCTCAAACACATACACAGCCCGCCGCCGCACGCGTGCGCGCACACACACATGCCCCCGCCCTCGCAGCCCAGCAAGAAGGCGAAGCCCCACTCACCGGCTTCCTTGGTGCAGCGGCTCTCACCGGCAGCAGGACTCTTCCTCCCTTCTTCGGCACCTGGGCGCAGGGTAGGCTCCTGCCTGCTCCGGTGCTCCAAACAATCGCGGGTCTTCTGTGGGAGGCGGGGTAGGCTCCCGCCCTCCTGTTTCCTGTTTCCTGTTGTCCCGCCCGGCCTGCCTGACTTCCTGGTCGCAGGCCGGCGGCGCGAGCTCTGGACTGTGAATGTGTAGAAACATCCTATATTCAGTGTCGTACTAACCAATCCGGCGAGGATCACTTATATTGCAGATTAATCTTTTTCTCGACTGTATGCGGTGCTTGTTAAATGAATGCATGCGTAATTAAAAATGGTATGTTCAGAAAGGCTACAGAATACGCATGTATTTAGGCTGAACATACAAGTATATTATGCTTGTTTTTGTAGTATTTACAATTTCTGTAATGCGCTGAATAATCCCGCTCCGGTTTATGCTAAAAGGCAACCAATTAATACAATATAGAATATTTACCAAAAAGAGCCAGCACTATTAAGAACATGGGGCCAACACATCACTTTTGGGAAATCTTGATAAGAGCTTCACATATTCAAATACATACCCAGAATTGGGGAAGGTTACATATGGGAAATTATCAAAAAATATTTTCCAACTATTAAACCCTGTCAGTTTCTTCATACCGTGAACAAATAGTGCTGCAGAGGCACAGGCAGATTAATAGAATAACCCCTGAAAGAGCCTCATTTTAACCTTGCTGCAGTGGCAAATTGGATGCAAGCAGTGTTAATGCGGCTTTTATACCTTGCATTCTACAAAGGGAGTATACATAGTACCTTGCATGTTTGTGTCTTGCTACTAATAGCTGTGAGTTGTGGTAACAGACACAAGCGAGGTTAAAATGGCCAATAACCACTAATCTTTCAAATATTGCTAAACTAATAAACAGGTCTCCCACAATGTTAAAAATAACATATAGCTAAAGAGATTTTGCATCAAATTCTGAACTCAACTTGCCGTAGCTCCCAATCATTTTTCCTGACCTGCATTGGTTTGGTAAGGCAACAGTACCTTTTATTGAACTCAAACAATGAGTGCAAAGCTGCCATGGGATGCTAACTTTCAATAATACACAGTTACATTCTTACGATCGGAAGAGTTGCAACTTAGCAATTGTGTCGAAATAACGCTGCACCATACAGAAAGCATGCGGTTGCCACTACTGAATTAGAAGACTTAGAATCTGGTCATTCTCCCTTGTACCATTCTGAGATTGGTGGGTGTCTTTTCTACAGGTTCCAGTGGTGCCCGAGCACGCAAGACGTTAACCCTCAATACATTGCTTCAAATAAAATGGCAAAATTACTCGTCACAGTTATGATGAAAATACATTCAGCAAGCAGAATCTCAGCAGGCCGCAGGGACCACGAGTGAGCTATGCTGAGGATGGATGAAAAGAGGCGCCATATGTGTTGCCATGACAACGCACTGTTGTCAAAGTACGCAGCACATTTGTGACATTTTAAAACAATTGGAGAGCAAAGAACAGTGCAATGATTACGAGTATTTGTTTGAATACTGGTTTGTTCCCTTCTTGCTGCGGTGAGGTTTGTTCCGGTCTTCTGAATTTGCATAGCGGCTCCCTTAATTTTTTTTTTGGGGATGTTATAGGAGAGAATGCAACTGGGGAATATTATTGGCGTAGCTGCAACTCACATGCACACTCGTATAAACTGTAGCAAAAGAGTATACTAGTTTAGACTGAAGAACAGTGGGCCCAATTCATAAACTTTTTGTGCATCAAATATGTATGTGTGTGAGCAAAAAAGCCATTTTTGGGTCTCGCTGGTAATGCATCCGAAGGATGCATGTGTCCAGCTGGAGACGTATAGTGATCAGTCTGGAGGGAAGGACGGACAAGAAAGTGGTACGCGGGACTTAACTTGAATCATCTAGTGTTATGCTGCTGACGCGGCTGACTTTGCGAAAGTTATAACTATTGGCATTGTAAATGACAAAGCTATTAATTTAGCTATTTAAAAAAAAAAACATAAATAAAAACTTTGCCATTTACAATACCAATAGCTCAAACTTTCCTAATGCGAGACCTATTGCATTGCAAATGCTTGTTAAAGTGGCAGTTAGAGCATGTACATCTATGAAAGGATAACTCGCTTTAGTTTTGTGTTTGAATGTTTAATGTTCTATGTCTGTTAAGTCAGATGGACTCTTAGAGGCTTTCAAAATTCGAACTGTCGGGTACAGGTGGGTTCTGTTGTCTTTTATGTAATTGTTATCTATTATATGTTTTCCACATTGTAAACCTGCCCATTGTATATGTATTTTATCATGCTCCCTGGAAAGTTATTTTATTTTGCATGCATGATGTATTTTCTTTTATGATTTTTCTTAAAATCAAATAAAGGTTTTCAAACTGGAAACGGGACTTTGCTGTGAAAATGACAAAAGGATGTGTCCCTTTCTAGTTCATTGTGGATGCAACGGTGCTAATCATATGATTACAAACTTTGTTAACAAAACAAATATTTGGGGGGCGTGGCTTGCGCGCCGCTTCTACATGGCGGGTTGCGCTTGAGCTCCGTAGCGAGTTCGGCCCGTGGAGCGATTTTCTCCGCTTCTGGCTGCCCTTCTTAGCGGAAAAGGCACACCTCACCAGCGGAACATGGGGAGAGTTGCTTGAAACTCTTTTCCTGTCATTTGGCTCACCGGTTCTATGGATTCCGCCGCTCTCTTCACCAGCGCTCGCATTCCTGAGGAGCGGCCGCCATCTTCCCGCTATTGACGTTCCTGTCATTTTACCTCAGAGGCACCGCCATGGATACAATTTTGCAGTTTTGAAGTGCCGCCTGGCTTCCTAATGCGTTCCTTTCATGAGGCTAATTACTGGTAACATTTATATCGTTTTTTCAGTATTTCTTTGCTGCTTGGCTGGTTTTTGAAGCTGCTGACGTGCTGCTTATTTCTCAGTGCGCTTCTGTCATGCAAAGTGCTGATATTTTTTTCCTGCTATTTTACTATTGTGTTTTCCTGCTCTGTGCATTCCCTCGCTGCTAACTTATCCTGGCACACGTTGGTGTGGGCGCCTATTTCGTATTCTCTGTGACATTCTGCGCAATTCCTGTGTACCGTTTTTTTTTCTCAAGTGATATTCTTGCAGTATTTCACCTCACAATTGCAAATATGAATCGGTCTACGACCGCCAAAGACTTAAAAGATGTGGGCTCGTCGTTGAAAAGACTCAAGTCACTCTCTCCGTCGCCCGAGTCTCCTCAGGCAGACACTGCTTCCACGTTGGATACCATTTTGGCGCGCCTTAATGAGGTACATGATATTGCGCAGTCAACTAAAACTAACACAGACTTGCTACAAGTGGAGGTCTCTGCTATCAGAAATGACTTTAAAGCCCTTTCTCTTCGTGTGTCAGCCACAGAATCACGAATTAGTTCAGCTGAGGATGGTATGCACAAGCAGTCCAGATCTCTCACCCACTTGGAGCGCTCAATGGCGGCATTGCGCAGAGATCTCACTGAGCAGGAGGACCGTAATCGTAGATCTAATCTGCGTATTTTTGGTGTTCCGGAGGATTCGGAGAAGGCTGCTTCTTCTATGATAGAGTTTTTATCTCAGTGGATCCCGGACACTTTACAAATCTCCTTCCACAGAGAGTTTGAGATTGAAAGAGCACACCGTGTTCCAACGTTTCGACCTAAGGCAGCGACCCAGCCAAGAGCGATTATTTTTAAGCCTCTACGCCATCAGCACACTGAGTTGATTCTCTCTCATATGCGGAAAGTTAAACAAGTCAGCTGGGAAGGCCATCGCATCTCCATATCACAAGACTTTGCCAGAGACACAGTTATAAGGAGGAAAGGCTTCCTAAATCTGCGGAAACGTCTGTCTGAACTGGGAATTCCTTTTTCTTTTGCTGGTCCTTCAAAATTTCGCATCATTCATAAAGGTCGCACTAGAATTTTCGATGAACCGGCGGACTTGGCTACGTTCCTGGACAGCCAGTTGGAGATAGAGATGGAAATCCAAAGAGCAACTTCGCAGTCTCCTGGGTCTTCGGGAACTTGAACTGTTTTTTGTGTGTTTCTGATTGTTTCTCTCTGATAGCCTGCTTCTGATCTTTCTCCAGTTGGTTTCTTAGCCGGTCTTTCCTTCTTGCTTTGTTTTTCTTTTTATGCTACATTAAAGTCCTACTTTTTTCCTTATATATCTGACGTTTTTTTACTCTTATCCTATACAGTTATGCCTCTTTCTCATTTATGATGTGCTTTTTGTTCACTTGAGTGTATTTTATGCCTTGTATTTATCTAATTGCTCGGATGTATCTTCTATATTTACAGTGTTCTTCCTTCTCCTACTACTCTTATTCTTTACACATATTTATTCTGCTAAGATATTAGTATATTGTATTTGATATAGTTCTCTTCAGTATTAAGATTGAAATTTATCTCTCTGGTTCCTCTCTTTCTATTCTTTCTCTCTCTACTCGTTTCCGGTACTGTCTTTTGCTAGTCTCTTTTTCATACATCTCTTTTTTCTTTTCTAATTCAACTCCATAGTAATCTAATATGTTGTTAGATTTTGCGCTTTTATTATGTAGTTAGCTTTTATGATTAGTATTTTATTCACGTCAAGGTTTATACTATTCTGGCTTTTTCTCCTATGAGTTTTTGGTTGATATTCATTATATTGCTGTGACATACCTTAGCTAGCTCTTTTGCTAGCTGGTTCTATTACCTTCTATTGCAATGTGGAACTTTTTCATTATCAATTTTATTCGTTACATTGTGACGCTGTATTTCCGACAGTATTTGTTCCTTATTAACTGCTCTGTTTTTTTTGTTGCTATCAGCTGCTCTATTTTAGTACTGGGATACTGTTTTTACCCAATATTGCTCCTTGTTCGGGTCCTTTACTCGCTTTTTCCACATTCTCCCTTGCATGATGTGGGTCTTTTTTAGACCTTCCCCTCTCCATCTTTTCTCTCTTCTTTCTATTCTCTTCTCAACTTTTCTTCCTCTTTGTTTCTCCTGGTCCTCCCACAGGCCCGCTCCCACGGTCTTTCGTTTGTTTCATGGTTGGTCCTTTGTATTTATGTCGTATTTTCTCTTCCTGATATCGATGTCGTCCTCTGTTTACCCTTCTCTTGTTTCATGCCTGGCTTAAATGTGTTATCCCTTAATGTTAAGGGGTTGAACCATCCGGTGAAGAGGTCGAAAATTTTGGACTATTGTAAGTCTCTCTCTGCAGATTTGGTTCTTTTTCAGGAGTCCAAGATTACTATTAGGAAGGCCTTGTTTCTAAAGAAGGATTGGGTTTCAGATGCTTCTTGTTCTGATGCCTCCGGCAAACGGAATGGGGTTGTTACTTTGATCTCGAAGTCCTCTGGTTTATCCATAATTTCTTCTAATCATGATTCTGAGGGTCGGTGGTTGTTGTCTAAATTGTCGGATGGTCAACATGATTTATATGTTATGAATATCTATGCTCCGAATGTGGATGATCCCGCTTTTTGGAAAGCCATTACCAACACCTTGAATAACACCCCTCATGCTGGTAACCTCATTGTTGGTGGCGATTTTAATTTACCAATGGATCCTCTCTTAGATAGGAACTCTTCATTTCAGTTTCGGCCTCCAAAATCCCATAAACAAATGCTTAACATGTGTTCCATCTCTCATCTTCAGGATATCTGGCGCCTTCATAATCCCACTGGCAGTGATTTTTCTTTCTTCTCTTCGCCACACTCTTCCTTCTCTCGTATTGATTATCTCCTAGTTCATTCTTCTCTTCTCTCATCTTCTTCCGCTCCGCTCATACACCCTATTGTGGTCTCTGATCATGCCGCGGTAAGTTTTACGCTTTCATCTTTCGCCCCTAAACCACGTTCTCGTTCCTGGAGATTAAATACTGAAGTCCTATATGATTCTTCCCAGGTTGCTGAATTTTCTACAGCAATAGACACTTTTTTCCGTGAAAATGAAGGTTCTGTCTCTTCTCCGATCGTTTTATGGGACTCTTTTAAATGTACGTTCAGGGGACAGGTTATTAAATGTATGTCCAAGCGTAACTCATCGATTAAAAATGAACTTACAGATTTATCCTCTCAAATCAAAACTCTTGAGGCCTCCTTCCGACATACTAGGAATCCGTCTTGCTTACAACAATTAAAATTCTTGAAGTACAAATATAATACAATTGTTACTAAAAGGGCTCATATTGGTGTCCAAGCTCAAAAGTCTAAAAAACTGCTATTAAAGAATAGGGCTGGGAAACTTCTAGCTGCCACGTTAAAATTTCAAGATAATTCCTTTAAGTCCTCACAAATCTCTTCTATTACGGACCACACCGGATCTAAAAAATTCCAAACTGAAGAAATACTTGAAGTCTTTCGCGACTTCTATAATAAAGTGTATACTCCTTCCAATCAATCCTCTTTTGCCCAATGTCAAGATTTTCTAAAATCAATTCCGATTCAGTCAGTCTCTGAGGAAGATCGCTCTATTCTCAATGACCCTATCTCGTCTGAAGAAATAGTGAATGCTATTAAGGCCACACGTTCTGGTAAAGCCCCTGGCCCTGATGGTTATCCCATATTATTTTATAAAACATTTCTTCCCTCGCTTGTCCCCAAGTTACAAGCGGTCTTTAATTCTTTTGTTCAGAATGGTTCGGTTTCTGGTTCGGCTGCTGAAGCCACCATTGTGGTGATCCCAAAAGAGGGGAAAGATCATTCGGATCCTAAAAACTTTCGTCCTATTTCCCTCCTAAACATGGAAGCAAAGATTTTTGCTAAAATCCTAGCTAAACGATTAGAATCCTTTATTCCCCATCTGGTACATCCTTCCCAAACGGGATTTGTAAAAGGCCGTCTGGCAAGGGATAATATACGCACTTTCTGTCACATTATCGGTGCTGCCAAGCGATCGCATCTCCCTGCTGCGGCCTTGGCCCTTGATGCGGAAAAGGCCTTCGACAAGGTGTCTTGGCCATTCCTTCGAGCTGTTTTATGCGCTCATAACCTCGGAGACTCTTTCATTAATATGGTAATGTCCCTATATTCCCAACCTAAAGCTAATATTAGAGTTAATGGTGCTACGTCTTCGTTTTTTAATCTTCGTCAAGGCACGAGACAGGGGTGTCCCTTGTCCCCTCTCTTATTTTTATTATCTATTGATCCCCTTCTCCGGATGATTGACTTACACCCTGATGTAAAAGGTTTTTCTTTTGGCCCTCATTGTCTTAAAACTGCCGCTTACGCGGACGATGTTCTAATTTTCTCGGATGATATCGCCTTGGCCATCCCTGCTATCTCTGACACCATCTCCTTATTTTCAAAGGTCTCGGGGTACACCCTCAACAAAGATAAGACGGAGATGTTCCCTTTAAATGCCTATTGTTTTCCTGCCCATATGGGTTTGGCTGGTTTTAAATGGCAATCTAAACATCTCAAATATCTGGGAATTTATTTCTGCTCCACTCTTCAGGCCACTGTGGCTTATAATGAGTCCCAGACTCTCCTCAAGGTCCGTAGTCTGTTAGATACATGGTCTCCAAAACACATCTCATGGTGGGGTCGCCTACAAACTTTGAAAATGATGATCACGCCGATCATTAATTTTGTTTCCTCCATGCTCCCGCTTAAATTGTCTGTTTCCTTCTTTCGGGAAATTGATGCTATAACATCTAAATTCCAATGGAATGGCAAACGAGCTCGTTTAGCATATAAGTATTTGCGTCGACCCTGTGATATGGGAGGTTGTAATTTTCCTGATTGGGAGAAGTACCAAACAGCTTTCTTGGCCTCTCAAGGAGCGTTGTGGTTTGCTCTTCCATCTCGGCATGTTCCCTCGTGGTTGCTCGTGGAACAAGATTTGGCGGCACCGTTACCTCTTGCTTCTTTGTGTACTACATCGTCTTTGCATATTCTATTTTCACGGTCTATTATTCTTGATACAATTGCTGCGGTCAAGAAATTAGATAGAAAGATGGCCATTCCTCTACATAAAACTAGATGGTCTTCTATTTGGAGGAACTCCAAAATTAAACTAAATATTTCTCCCACCCTTATGACATATTGGGCAGCAAAAGGTATCTCTCTTGTTCATCATCTGTATAGTGCCTCCGGGGACCCCTTACCGTTCTCTTCCTTGGCGCACACACACTCTTTGACAAATCTCGATTTTTATACCTTTCTTAAAATTAAGGTTGCCGTTTCTAAAGTTCGTCTGCACCCCTCTTCCTCCACCATTTCGATGTTCCACATCTGGATCAAATCTGGGCATGTTGCCTCTAAAATATATAAATTTTTGTCTGCTACCTCGCTTCCTGATCAGACGATTGTCCAACAAAAATGGTTACGGCATTTTGACCATAATATCACGGACCATATCTCTTCCGAAGCTTGGCAATCCATTGGTAAATTGTCTCTTCGTAATAAAATAGCTCCCTCCCTTATGCAATCCAAGTTTTTCTCGATCAATCTCCTCCACTGGACGCCTGTACGTCTTCACTCGCTCAATCTTAAAGAGGATGATCTATGCTGGAGCTGCGGTTTGGAGGCTGGGGATTTCCCCCATATGTTTTATCATTGCTCCTTACTTAAACCTTTTTGGGATCTCATCCAAGAACACTTATCTCTTATTTTTAACATTGAGCTTCATCTCTCCTTTCCCTTAGTTTTATTAGGTCCCCTGGCTGCTCCTACCCCTCTTCCTTTGGAACCTTTGGAATTGCAGCTACTAGATCTTCTTTTGACTGTTGCGGTTAAAATCGTTCTTATGGAATGGAAATCCTTTTCGTCTGTATCTTACCATACGTGGTGGGCATGGGTATCCTTTTTACGTAGTGCCCACACCTCGGTCGATCTAGCACACCTTACACCTTCCATTTCTAAGGGGGTATGGACTGCTTTGGATGAATATATGGAACTTTCCTCGAAGGGGTTAATCCCCCAATTCCCTGTTGCTCTGTCTGTCTAAATATTCTCCGTCCTTGGCTCTAGATTGGGTCAGTCCTGTGGGAATCCTTCTTTTTCTTGTTTCTGCTTTCCTGTCCTCTCTTCCCTTTCATCTCTCTTGCTACTATTTTCTTTGCCTTTCTATCTCTCTTTCTTTTCTTCTGTTCCCTCCCTTGTTCCCATTCCTCAATCAGATGGTGATACGGTCTGTTTTTTGTCCACGGACGCCCTTTATTGGATCAGACCTTTTATTTTTCATCAATTTCATTTGTATCTTATTCGCACATATTGTTCTCACTTATCAAGTTGGGCTCCGATAGGCATTTTTTCAGCTTGTGACTGATTGTATCACTCATATTGTATCTGGTTTTTACTATTTGTATAATTTTCTTTCTCAAATAAACATTCTTGAAATCAAAAAAAAAAAAATAAAAAAATATTTGAGGTGAGCAGATGCAGTGCCGCTGGTGTTGTAGAGGGGCTTTATATAGGAGCTGCTCGCCTCCAAAATTTGGGAAATACCCAGAGTTCCCTTCTTCCATTTTATATATATATATCCGCCGAATTACTGCTTTGTAATGCCTGCCGATTAAAGCTGGTCTTTCACTTTGAATCCCCTCTGGCCTCCGCCCTTTCTTTTTGGATGGGAGTCTTGTTATATTGTTTGCTCCAGCCAGTGGAGTATCCGGATGGCCCTGAACACAAACTGGTACACCATCGCTGGGCTCAGCGAGGTCACGACCCGGGGGACCGGGAGATTCAGTGTCCGCCTACGAGTTCAGTACAGCACGGGTGGAGTGAGGTATTCCTACCTCCGACAGGACGCTATGCTGCATGGCTGTCCCTGCCCTAATGCCTCCCTGGACTTTGAGGCACTAGCGGCCCGAGGGGGCCAAAGGAGGGATTTGTGGACATTGGTAGACCCCTGTGATCAGCCTCACTACCCACCTGCACCATCCGGACTTTGTCTCTGCCAAACGAGCTGCATCCCCCACACCGCCGACCCAGATGCACTGACTCCGTGCATGCTGGGAGTTGTAGTTCGCTTTTCCCTGCGGCAGACAACAGGTGAGCGCAATCAGCCTGGGGGAGGAGCATCTGGACCTACACTACAAGGGGTGCAATGTTGGGACTATTCGGTGTAGCTGACCACGCAACGCAGGGCGCTGAAGAAGGCAACTAGCCGAAATGCATCCGCCGAATTACTGCTTTGTAATGCCTGCCGATTAAAGCTGGTCTTTCACTTTGAATCCCCTCTGGCCTCCGCCCTTTCTTTTTGGATGGGAGTCTTGTTATATATATATTCCAACGCAAAGATTGCCCCCAATGGAAACACCACTCAGGTAGAGTTTTACTCCGTGTTTATTGCGGAATGCAGCGTAAACAGCTTCTCCTCTTTCGCTCAAATTCTTATAGCCAAACGCGTTTCAAACACCACTGTGTTCTTGTTCACTGGCATAACGAGATAACAGCAGCCATTGTGGAACTCATTATTAAAGTCACTAAGTCCCGCCCCAGTGTGCGTGTGCCCCATTGCATCCTGGAACTTGATGTTTCCACAGGTAGGTGCTGCCGTCCTCGTGAAATTAAAACATTTATCTTGCCCTGGTGGGTTGATTGAGATGGCAAGCCGTTACTTCTGCTATTACCAAGTCCCACAATCACTGGACTCTCGCTTCTCTCGGCGTCTTGAATTTCAAGCGCCGTAGACCCGCTCTCAAGCAGTGGGGCATTTCCGCGGCTGGACCTGCCGCTCAAACATTCCAACGCAAAGATTGCCCCCGATGGAAACACCACTCAGATAGAGTTTTACTCCGTGTTTATTGCGGAATGCAGCGTAAACAGCTTCTCCTCTCTTGCTCAAATTCTTATAGCCAAACGCGTTTCAAACACCACTGTGTTCTTGTTCACTGGCATAACGAGATAACAGCAGCCATTGTGGAACTCACTATTAAAGTCACTAAGTCCCGCCCCAGTGGGCATGTGTCCCATTGCATCCTGGAACTTGATGTTTCCACAGGTAGGTGCTGCCGTTCTCGTGAAATTAAAACATTTATCTTGCCCTGGTGGGTTGATTGAGATGGCAAGCTGTTACTTCTGCTATTACCAAGTCCCACAATCACTGGACTCTCACTTCTCTCGGCGTCTTGAATTTCAAGCGTCGTAGACCCGCTCTCAAGCAGTGAGGCGTTTCCGCGGCTGGACCTGCCGCTCAAATATTCCAACGCAAAGATTGCCCCCGATGGAAACGCCACTCAGGTAGAGTTTTACTCCGTGTTTATTGCGGATTGCAGCGTAAACAGCTTCTCCTCTTTCGCTCAAATTCTTATAGCCAAACGCGTTTCAAACACCACTGTGTTCTTGTTCACTGGCATAACGAGATAACAGCAGCCATTGTGTAACTCACTATTAAAGTCACTAAGTCCCGCCCCATTGCATCCTGGAACTTGATGTTTCCACAGGTAGGTGCTGCCGTCCTCGTGAAATTAAAACATTTATCTTGCCCTGGTGGGTTGATTGAGATGGCAAGCTGTTACTTCTGCTATTACCAAGTCCCACAATCACTGGACTCTCGCTTCTCTCGGCGTCTTGAATTTCAAGCGTCGTAGACCCGCTCTCAAGCAGTGGGGCGTTTCCACGGCTGGACCTGCCGCTCAAACATTCCAACGCAAAGATTGCCGCCGATGGAAACGCCACTCAGGTAGAGTTTTACTCCGTGTTTATTGCGGAATGCAGCGTAAACGGCTTCTCCTCTTTCGCTCAAATTCTTATAGCCAAACGCGTTTCAAACACCACTGTGTTCTTGTTCACTGCCATAACGAGATAACAGCAGCCATTGTGGAACTCATTATTAAAGTCACTAAGTCCCGCCCCAGTGTGCGTGTGCCCCATTGCATCCTGGAACTTGATGTTTCCACAGGTAGGTGCTGCCGTCCTCGTGAAATTAAAACATTTATCTTGCCCTGGTGGGTTGATTGAGATGGCAAGCAGTTACATCTGCTATTACCAAGTCCCACAATCACTGGACTCTCGCTTCTCTCGGCGTCTTGAATTTCAAGCGCCGTAGACCCGCTCTCAAGCAGTGGGGCATTTCCGCGGCTGGACCTGCCGCTCAAACATTCCAACGCAAAGATTGCCCCCGATGGAAACGCCACTCAGATAGAGTTTTACTCCGTGTTTATTGCGGAATGCAGCGTAAACAGCTTCTCCTCTCTTGCTCAAATTCTTATAGCCAAACGTGTTTCAAACACCACTGTGTTCTTGTTCACTGGCATAACGAGATAACAGCAGCCATTGTGGAACTCACTATTAAAGTCACTAAGTCCCGCCCCAGTGGGCATGTGTCCTATTGCATCCTGGAACTTGATGTTTCCACAGGTAGGTGCTGCCGTTCTCGTGAAATTAAAACATTTATCTTGCCCTGGTGGGTTGATTGAGATGGCAAGCTGTTACTTCTGCTATTACCAAGTCCCACAATCACTGGACTCTCACTTCTCTCGGCGTCTTGAATTTCAAGCGTCGTAGACCCGCTCTCAAGCAGTGAGGCGTTTCCGCGGCTGGACCTGCCGCTCAAATATTCCAACGCAAAGATTGCCCCCGATGGAAACGCCACTCAGGTAGAGTTTTACTCCGTGTTTATTGCGGATTGCAGCGTAAACAGCTTCTCCTCTCTCGCTCATATTCTTATAGCCATACGCGTTTCAAACACCACTGTGTTCTTGTTCACTGGCATAACGAGATAACAGCAGCCATTGTGTAACTCACTATTAAAGTCACTAAGTCCCGCCCCATTGCATCCTGGAACTTGATGTTTCCAGAGGTAGGTGCTGCCGTCCTCGTGAAATTAAAACATTTATCTTGCCCTGGTGGGTTGATTGAGATGGCAAGCTGTTACTTCTGCTATTACCAAGTCCCACAATCACTGGACTCTCGCTTCTCTCGGCGTCTTGAATTTCAAGCGTCGTAGACCCGCTCTCAAGCAGTGGGGCATTTCCACGGCTGGACCTGCCGCTCAAACATTCCAACGCAAAGATTGCCGCCGATGGAAACGCCACTCAGGTAGAGTTTTACTCCGTGTTTAATGCGGAATGCAGCGTAAACAGCTTCTCGTCATTCGCTCAAATTCTTATAGCCAAGAGCGGGTCTACGACGCTTGAAAGGCACTCGAATAAATAAATAGAACTAAAACAGCATTCATCCGATCGCCATGAAACTTTGGGAAGCTGTTAAGTAAATAAATAGAATTAAAATGACACTTTGAAATGTTTTCCATATTAAAATGAATGTTTCGATAAAAATGACCCAATGTAAATTGAATGTTATCAGATTGAGTTTCCTTGAAATTCCTTTCTTTGGAGATCTCAGCAACGTGCGACGGGTAAGCTAGTATATATATATATATAAATATAAAAAAACGACTGGCAGTCACTAGTAGGTAGTTATAGTTAGGACCTAGTTTCCATGTGAAACACGTTTTTTGATTTGTCAATAACTTTGGCGCAGTTTGATGAATCTTCGCAAAATTTTCAAACCTAATGGGCCTCTCACTGCAGCTGTTGTGTTGAAAGTTTCAGAGTGATACATCAAGTGGGGGCCGAGAAAAGGGGGGTTCCAAAACGCTTTTTCTCCATGTTAATTTCTATAGCAAACTTTAGACACAGCCCGAATTGCTGAACAAAGTTACACCAAAATTGGCAGAAAGGTAGCTCTTGGTCCAGAAAGCACCCTTTTTCTTAAATGGTGTAAATCTCTTCAGTAGTGTTTGAGAAATTATAAGATTTCTCAGATTTACAACTGTGGCCACGGTGGATCCGCGAACCCTCCCGATCTCGTGCCTGAGATCTGATTTGCTTCAAACAAGTGTTGACAGCCGTCTTGTGACTCGGTTGAACCGAGTCACAAGAAAGAAAGTTACAAAACAAAAAAAGGAGGCAGTGTAGAAGAACCCTGACCCTCTAGGCCTATTTCTGGCCCCTAAAAAGCGTCTTTTAAAAAAAAATCATCAGGATTCACATTCGATCTGCGAATGCGGCCGAAAAAAAAAAACAAGTGTGGGCTCCCGCGCTTCGTTTACTTTGGGCCTCCAGGTGAGCCAGGTACCGGGGACAATTACAAATAAAGAATAAAGATGCAGTGGCCCGCGCGGGCCTCTGCAGCCTCGGTGACCGTCCAGGGGCTATATTTGAATATTCCAATAAGATGCGTGGGGGGCCGTTGCCCCCCCACGCAGCCCCAGGGACCGCCACCTCCCCGGGGCTAGTATACTAAAATGCAGGGGACCACACACCCCCCCCCCCCACCTGCTGCCCCGGGCACCACCATCTCCCCAGGGCTAGTTTCAAAATGGGAGAGGATAGCACGGCCCACTCCTGGAGCCGTAAATGGCCAAGGGGACCATCACCCCCCAGGGCAGCTCCAAAAATGTCCTGTGGTGCCCACAGGGACACCCCTGGGCCAACGAAGCATTTAGAGAGATAACTTCAGCGGGAGTCCCGCAGGATCCGTGACTCTCGCTGAAAAATAACAACGAAGAGCGGACTCCCGCGTTTTGTTATTAATGGGCCCCCGGGTGAGCCAGGTGCTAGGGGCATTGTACAAATAAAGGGGGGGAGGCGTAGGAGCCCCTCTCGTGGAGAAGTGTGGCTCAATGGTGAGAGCGGCAGACTCTGATGCAGAGGTCTGGCCTGGGACCAGGGTTCAATTCCTGCCTTGGCTGGACTCAGCGGATCTTGGGCTCATAATTCCTCGGACCTGATTTCTCGCCTCGGTGCCTACTCTAAGCATGGGTCCCACGCTGCAACTCTGGGCAATAGCTTGCTTAGTCTCCACAACGGCCCCCTACAGCGCTAGGGATGCCTGGTTGCACCCTGGGGATGCCCAGGAGTGGACATTTCACGGGGAAAAACCAGGAAGGGTTCCCTAGCGGTATGAGTACAGCGCCAGGACACTCAGGAGTATCAGTGCGCTTTACAAGTACGTCTACATTTACATTATGGCCTGGGGACCACCATCTCCCCTGGGCTTATTCCTAATAAAAACGTAGGGGTTGCCTGTTCGGCAACCCGCGTGCCCTGGGGCCGCCACCTCCCCAGGGCAAAATCTGAAGTTAATGCGGGGCGCCCATGCAGCCACCTCCCTAGAACAAAATAAAACATAAATGCAGGGTGCTTAAACCCCTCCTGCAGTCCCAGGGGCCACTACCTCCCCGGGGCTAAAATGAAATTAGTGTGGGGGGCCTTGGGGCACCCCTGCAGCGCCCGGGCCCACACCTCCCGGGGCAACTCTTCATAATTGAAGATGAGGGCCGCGGGCCCCCCACAGCCCCGGGGACCACCATCTCCCCAGGGCTGTGCAGTACAAAGGAGAGGGGGCCGGGCGGCCTCCCTCCTGGAGCCATAGATGGCCTGAGGGACCACCACACCCCAAGCTGGCTCCTGCCATGTCCCGTGGTACCCACCCCCAGGACATAGCTGTTTGCTATGGGTTGGCAGGAGCTTTACCGCTCCCGCCAAGCTATAGCAAACTGTACTCCGCTTTGAGCAAGCCAGAGCATTTTGCTCTTGCTTGCTCAAAGCTTATCACCAGTAGACACTAATAAATAAAAAAGATGCTTGCACAATTATTCACAATTAACATAAGGAAATACATATACTCAATTAACAAGAGATGTTATTTAATCACATCCTCATTTCAGCAAACATATGTAAAAACACTTCAGTATTATGTAAACATTGTGCCCGAAAAAGGAAGAAGAGGGTAGTGGGGGAAGTACGTGATTGTTGAGGGATAAAGTAGTGTAAATGGTTCAAAAGATTGGTGCAGACACGCAATTCACAGTTGACGTGTCTACTGGGGCCATTCTTTTTTGTACTATTGAATACCCAGATAGTGTCAGACCGGGGAACTCAATTCACGGCTAAATTTTGGAAAGTGTGGTGTTCTGCATTACACATATCTTCTGCTCTTTCAACCAGCTTCCATCCCCAAACAGACGGCCAAACAGAGAGATTAAATCGCACCCTGAAACAATATCTGCGTAGTTATGTAGATAGCAACACTGATGCATGGGTGGGTTGGTTATGGCTGGCTGAGATAGCTTACAATAATGCCCAACACAGTTCCACCAAACACTCTCCCTTTTATAGTACCTATGGGTTTCACCCTCGTTTCATTTCCTTCACAGTGCCGGGGAGGAGTGAACGAATTCCGGAGGTACATGAGAGGATAGGACAGATACAGAGAGTATTGCTTGACACCAGAAAACACCTAGTTCAGGCTAAAATCCAGTATAAGAAACAGGCTGATAAGCACCGTCGGCCAAGGCCTTTGTATGTGGTAGGTGATTTGGTATGGCTCTCCACACGCAACATCCGTTTCCGACGGTTTAGCGTGTTCAACCCCAGGTTTATAGGCCCCTACAAGATTGTGAAGGTGGTGAATCCTGTTGCAATAAAATTGGCTTTGCCTTCACATATGCGTATCTACCCAGTTTTCCATGTCTCCTTGCTGAAGCCTGCGTTTGGACCTGCTCGTGCCAACCCTCCCTCGGTATGGGTGGATGATGGGGAAGAGTTTGAGGTTGCTAGAATCTTGGACTCAAAGATTCTGTGTAACAAGCTGTGGTTTTTGGTTGCATGGAAAGGATATGGTGCTGAGGAGAACTCTTGGGAGCCTGAGTCTGCTGTGCATGCCCCCAGATTGGTTGCTGCCTTTTACAGGCGGTGCCCTGCCAGTCCCTGCTCGTGCCTGTGCTCTGCGGGAGGGGGATGTACTGTCAGGGGTCACGGTGATCCTGTTCGCGCAGGCACATGCTAGGGAGGTTGAGACTACTACTCCCGGCAGCCCATGGATGACGCATCACGTCGGACGCAACGTTCCAGCGCGTCCCACGTGATGCGGAAGCACTGTTTAAGACAAGGTGGCGAGAGGAATCGCTGTCGATTATTCCTTCGCTTTTGGGTCCGCTGCAGTTTCCTGATTTCTCCGAGTCCTGGTCTGGTGGGAGTGCCTTGTGCACCGCTCCTTTGCTCTCACTTTATCTGATTCCTGTGTCTACTTCTCTGCGGAGCTTTTGGCCTAACTGCGGTGTCTTGCTTGGCCAGGATTGTTTTCAGTACTGCCACTCTTGCTGTTGAGAACTTAACCTGTGAATACATCTCTGCCTGTATATACTATTTTGCGCTTTGCACTTTGCCGTGCCCTGAGTGTTTCCCTGCGTTGGCGAACTTCTACTTTACATAAGTTCATGCGAGGGAAATATGGGCTAATTGTGCGATGCAGTATACACTCTGTGATGGGAACATTCTTTTGAGACTTATATCTCGTTATTGTGGTATTGTTACTTGATGTCAGAAGGAGTGACGTAACTCTCCTGATATTATCTTGGATCATTTGTGCTGCTCAACTTGGGTATATACAGAGTCATGGATTTCTAGGTTTGAATGCCTAGCACTCAGTTGATGGCATACAAGCCTTATCACGCATTTGTGCATAATGGTTATGTTTATGTTTCCTAACAGGGGGGTATAGCAGATGTTCTGTTTGAGCCACAGCAAATACATTCCTATTTCAGGTAGATTATATAAAAGAAAAGAGGGAGGTTTAAAATCGTAGGTCTTTATGGTTCTGACATCCTATGTCTCATTCCAGACTTCCTGTGTAAGAAGTAGAGGTATGCTCAACACTCCCCTGTATGTTGGAGCACGCTTTTTTTCCTTTACAGGTTGTTATAGTAATAGTATTTCAGTTCACACATTATAGTAAGGAGAAATACACGGCTTGTAGTAATTATATTCCCTTTTCTTTTCTGTCTCCTTACAGATCTCCCTCCCTGCTACCCGCATCCTTTCCTTCCCTCGCTTACCCTCCTTTTAGTCTGCGTATATTTAATATCCAGACTTTAGGCGGATAAGAGGTGGACCCCATAGAGCATCGGTTCGACCCTGAGGATACTTTCAGGCCTGGGACAGAATAATCGGCCCAAGAATACACTTATCCTCCTGGTCGAGCTGATCCTGTGATGGCGACTATAGACGACGTTATGGCAGCTTTAGCCCTGGGTCAGGTTGAGCTGGCGGCTTCCCGTAACGAAACCGCGGCTTTACAGGAAAGAATGGTTAGGATGCAACGTAATCCCTTTGATTTTGGTAATTTACCTCCGACACAACCCAGTTCTATGGTGGTTGAAATTCCTACCCCTATACCTCTTGCCCCACCAGAGAAATTCACAGGAGATACAAACAAAGTACAGGTGTTCATATCACAAATCCTTTTACATTTCAATTGCAAGCCTAAGCTGTTTTCCACCAACCAGGCCAAGGTCGCTTTTCTTATTTCGTATCTTACAGGACATGCGGCACAATGGGCGGTTCCTTTTGTTAGAAAAAATGACCCTATGTTACATGATTGGGAGACCTTTAGAGAGGAATTCGAAAAGACCTTCGACTGTAGAGCAGACACTTTTTCCGCAGACAGGGAACTGTTGGAATTACGACAGGGGAACAATTACCTCATAGGCTATCTGAATGCCTTTCGAAGACTGGTAGCCGAAACTCAGTGGCCCGAATATAAACAATCAGCTATCTTCTATCAGGGGCTTCGAGACGACTTAAAAGACTTGATAGTGCAAGTGGATCCACAACCCCAGACATGTGCAGCACTCATAGATCTAACCATGAGACTGGATTACAGGATGAAAGAAAGAAGAGGAGATCGAGGAGAGGGGAAAAAGAGAGAGAAATATCAACCACGATATGAAAGACCATGATCTGTGGAAGCAGGAGGATCAAACCCAGAACCCATGGATATAGGAACAGTGCGAGCATCATTAACCATAGATGAAAGGGATCATAGGCAGAAGAACCGTTTATGTTTATACTGCGGCAAAAGAGGACACTTTTTGCGTGAATGTCCTATCAAACCTAAGTTTAATCGTTTCAACCCCGGATCGTCTGGGGGACCCAGTTCCAAGTCATTGGCGGAAAACTGCTCAGCTCGAGACTAACAGAAGGGGAGACTTTGAGTGGAGCAGTTATCCCTTCATTGACCACAGAAGATATTCCTTCCAAGGAGCATTTCTTCATACCCATTGTGATTCGAATCGACAAAAAATTGTGTACCGCACAAGCTATGGTAGACTCCGGAGCTACGGGTTGTTTCATGGATGTCCAAGAAGCTCAGCAATTGAGAGTGCCTCTCATCACGAAAGCCATCCCAGAAGTAGTGTTTGCAGTGGACGGAAAACAGTTGGAGGCAGGTCCTATATGTCAAAGCACTAAACCTTGTGTGGTAGAGTGTGTCAAAGATCACACAGAGCTTTTGTCATTTAACATCATTCAAGCTCCGTTATATGGCATCATATTGGGTTTGCCATGGCTGACTACTCACAATCCCACCATCAATTGGAGTGAAAGAACCTTGATCATGGATTCTATCTATTGCAAGAAACACTGTTGGAGGGAACACCAGGGGGTTCCCATCAGTGATACCTCGTTTCACATTGCTACGGCTGCAGAGAAAGAGACGATCTTGCCCGATTGGTATCAAGAATATGAAGACGTGTTTGATGATCAGATGGCGGAAGTATTGCCCCCGCACAGGCCCTATGGTTGTCGGATCGATTTGAAACCGGGTTCAGTGGTACCATGTGGGCGGGTTTATGCATTACCAGAACCTGAGAACCTACACCTGCGCCAATACTTGGATAAATATTTGGCCATAAGATTTATAAGACCATCCTTGTCACCTGCTGCTTCTCCTCTATTTTTTATACCTAAGGCCAACGGAGAGTTGAGAACGTGTATTGATTTCCGCGCTCTAAACGCTATCACTGTCCGCAATCAATACCCGCTTCCACTGATCTCTGTATTATTAGAACAGGTGAAGGGTGCGGGTGTATTCATAAAACTGGATTTACGTGGGGCATACCATTTGGTTCGGATGCGCACTGAGGACGAGTGGAAGATCGCCTTCAAAACCAGATTCGGTTTATATGAATACCTGGTGATGCCCTTCGGCCTATGTAATGCGCCTGCGTTCCAGTTTTTCCTGAATGACGTCCTCAGAGAATACCTAGACCGAATAGTAGTCGTGTATATTGACGATATACTAATCTACTCAACAAAGACTGAAGATCACGTTGAACATGTGAGTTTAATACTACAGGCATTGCGGAAACATCATCTCTATTGCAAGCTCAGTAAATGTGAGTTCCATGTCTCTACGGTCGAATTTCTGGGAGTTATACTCTCTCCATTGGGTTAGGAAATGGCAGAATGGAAGGTCAAAGCGATTATGGAATGGCCCATTCCAAAGTCTGAGAAAGACATACAATGTTTTATGGGCTTCGCCAATTTTTATAGACGGTTTATCTTCCAGTTTTCTAAGAAAGCAGCTCCCCTTACCCGTCTCACCAAAAAGAATGTCCAGTTCCTATGGACTCCAGATGCACAAAAGGCATTTGAAGGAATGAAGGAAGCGTTTGTGACTGCACCCATACTAACTCATGCCAATCCTGAAGTGCCTTTCATAGTTGAAGCTGATGCCTCTGGCGTGGCATTGGGCGCTGTGCTTTCACAAAGGGATACGGTAACAGGGCAAATGCATCCTGTAGCTTATATGTCTAAGAAATTAAATTGCTGGCTAGAAGAATTGCTAGCCACTGCATAAAAGCAAGAAACATGTCGACCGAGTATAGCACATACTGAACCGTGATTCGTATTTGGAAGCATAATATTCCAGCGAGTACCGGTCAGTCCTATTTTTAATTAGAGCAGGGGAGCCCCAGGATAAAATCATACCTGGTATTCCTAGCTTTATTTTAACCCACACTAACACGTCTATGCTATTCTGGCCCCACACCCACACTTCACCTAAACGGCAGTTAGATAGAAGATCTCCGCCAAAGAGCCCCTCTTTGAGGTGTCGCCCGTTGGGTATTGCACCGCCGACCCAACGAGGAGCAGCCCAGATGATGAAGCATGACACCTGTAAGGGTGTGTGAGGGCATTACATCCAACAAAATGGATGCCCAACTGTAGGACTCCACGAGACCCTACAACATCCTACACACCACAGTGATACGCACATTCCTTAACCTCAAGGAACAGCCCAGCCTTCTTTGTTCTTACTCTTTACTTTAGGGCGCAAGCTGAGGCTGGAACTACCACTCATTAGGAGTGGTGATTGCCCTTGTCCCAATAACTCTCCCTCTTGTTAATAACTACTGATTATTTTATCCCCCAAAAGAGGGGAGAACTCCACAAATAGCAAATTAAAAAAACTTTAGAAATACACAGCAAAAAAACATAGGTATCAGTGATGTTATAGTTAGGCTGACGTTTCACTTGTACAAAACGAGAGAAATTCAGCAGTTAGAATTAGCTGAGCTAGCTATAATTTGCTCTCCCGCAATGTACTGCTTATGACCTCACATATTACATCACTCGTGACACGGTCAGTGACATCACTGATGACATTTCAAATGATATCACTGATGCGACACACAGATTATCAAGCTTAGTTTTTCGACTCTACTTGGACAGAGAGGTTAAGAGATGAACTAGAGAAGCCCTCTGTGAAGGATTATCTCCAGTTTAGGGGAACCAGCACTACTTCCTTGTATTTAGATCTCCCTTTAACTCAGTGGGAAAGGTCCCTATTAGCTTGCTTTATGGCTGTGACAGTTTTCCAATTACTAAGCTTTCTGTTTGGGCCTGAAATGTTGTAGCACGTGGGTTTGCCTCTGTGATGATGTGTCTCTTGAGTCCTTACTACATTTTATGTTTTTTGTAAAAGTTTTTTAGGATGTATTTTGATTTATTTTTAGAGGCTTCTTTTAAGGCATTTAACATTCAGGCAGTGTAGAATGTTGTTGCTGTACTTGCAACTTCTAGATAACACAGAGGTGTGCATTAGAGTTTGTTCCTTTTTAAAGGTGGCAGTTAGAGCATGTACATCTATGAAAGGATAACTCGCTTTAGTTTTGTGTTTGAATGTTTAATGTTCTATGTCTGTTAAGTCAGATGGAGTCTTAGAGGCTTTCAAAATTCGAACTGTCGGGTACAGGTGGGTTCTGTTGTCTTTTATGTAATTGTTATCTATTATATGTTTTCCACATTGTAAACCTGCCCATTGTATATGTATTTTATCATGCTCCCTGGAAAGTTATTTTATTTTGCATGCATGATGTATTTTCTTTTATGATTTTTCTTAAAATCAAATAAAGGTTTTCAAACTGGAAACGGGACTTTGCTGTGAAAATGACAAAAGGATGTGTCCCTTACTAGTTCATTGTGGATGGAACAGTGCTAATCATATGATTACAAACTTTGTTAACAAAACAAATATTTGAGGTGAGCAGATGCAGTGCCGCTGGTGTTGTAGAGGGGCTTTATATAGGAGCTGCTCGCCTCCAAAATTTGGGAAATACCCATAGTTCCCTTCTTCCATTTTTTGTATATATATATATATATATATATATATATATATATATATATATATATATATATATCCGCCGAATTACTGCTTTGTAATGCCTGCCGATTAAAGCTGGTCTTTCACTTTGAATCCCCTCTGGCCTCCGCCCTTTCTTTTTGGATGGGAGTCTTGTTATATTGTTTGCTCCAGCCAGTGGAGTATCCGGATGGTCCTGCTACACAAGCGACCTGAACACAAACTGGTACACCATCGCTGGGCTCAGCAAGGTCACGACCCGGGGGACCGGGAGATTCAGTGTCCGCCTACGAGTTCAGTACAGCACGGGTGGAGTGAGGTATTCATACCTCCGACAGGACGCTATGCTGCATGGCTGTCCCTGACCTAATGCCTCCCTGGACTTTGAGGCAGTAGCGGCCCGAGGGGGTCAAAGGATGGATTTGTGGACATTGGTAGACCCCTGTGATCAGCCTCACTACCCACCTGCACCATCCGGACTTTGTCTCTGCCAAACGAGCTGCATCCCCCACACCGCCGACCCAGATGCACTGACTCCGTGCATGCTGGGAGTTGTAGTTCGCTTGTCCCTGCGGCAGACAACAGGTGAGGGCAATCAGCCTGGGGGAGGAGCATCTGGACCTACACTACAAGGGGTGCAATGTTGGGACTATTCGGTGTAGCTGACCACGCAACGCAGGGCGCTGAAGAAGGCAACTAGCCGAAATGCATCCGCCGAATTACTGCTTTGTAATGCCTGCCGATTAAAGCTGGTCTTTCACTTTGAATCCCCTCTGGCCTCCGCCCTCTCTTTTTGGATGGGAGTCTTGTTATATATATATATATATATATATATATATATATATATATATATATATATGCGGTACGTAACGTAAACAGCCAAATAGTAGAAAAGACGAGACGAGACCCAACTCGTGGTGTTTAGATTTTTATTGCGCCCAACACCAGTCTGCCACGACGCTTTTCGGCTCCCAAAAGCCTTGATCACATATATATATATATATTCCAACGCAAATATTGCCCCCAATGGAAACGCCACTCAGGTAGAGTTTTACTCCGTGTTTATTGCGGAATGCAGCGTAAACAGCTTCTCCTCTTTCGCTCAAATTCTTATAGCCAAACGCGTTTCAAACACCACTGTGTTCTTGTTCACTTGCATAACGAGATAACAGCAGCCATTGTGGAACTCATTATTAAAGTCACTTAGTCCCGCCCCAGTGTGCGTGTGCCCCATTGCATCCTGGAACTTGATGTTTCCACAGGTAGGTGCTGCCGTCCTCGTGAAATTAAAACATTTATCTTGCCCTGGTGGGTTGATTGAGATGGCAAGCTGTTACTTCTGCTATTACCAAGTCCCACAATCACTGGACTCTCGCTTCTCTCGGCGTCTTGAATTTCAAGCGTCGTAGACCCGCTCTCAAGCAGTGGGGCGTTTCCACGGCTGGACCTGCCGCTCAAACATTCCAACGCAAAGATTGCCGCGGATGGAAACGCCAATCAGGTAGAGTTTTACTCCATGTTTAATGCGGGATGCAGCGTAAACAGCTTCTCGTCATTCGCTCAAATTCTTATAGCCAAGAGCGGGTCTACGACGCTTGAAAGGCACACGAATAAATAAATAGAACTAAAACAGCATTCATCCGATCGCCATGAAACTTTGGGAAGCTGGTAAGTAAATAAATAGAATTAAAACAACACTTTGAAATGTTTTCCATATTAAAATGAATACGTTTCGATAAAAATGACCCAATGTAAATTGAATGTTATCAGATTGAGTTTCCTTGAAATTCCTTTCTTTGGAGATCTCAGCAATGTGCGACGGGTAAGCTAGTATATATATATATATAAATATAAAAAAACGACTGGCAGTCACTAGTAGGTAGTTATAGTTAGGACCTAGTTTCCATGTGAAACGCGTTTTTTGATTTGTCAATAACTTTGGCGCAGTTTGATGAATCTTCGCAAAATTCTCAAAACTAATGGGCCTCTCACTGCAGCTGTTGTGTTGAAAGTTTCAGAGAGATCCATCAAGTGGGGGCCGAGAAACGCTTTTTCTCCATGTTAATTTCTATAGCAAACTTTAGACACAGCCCGAATTGCTGAACAAAGTTACATCAAAATTGGCAGAAAGGTAGCTCTTGGTCCAGAAAGCACCCTTTTTCTTAAATGGTGTAAATGTCTTCAGTAGTGTTTGCAGAAATTTTAAGATTTCTCAGATTTACAACTGTGGCCACGGTGGATCCGCGAACCCTCCCGATCTCGTGCCTGAGATCTGATTTGCTTCAAACAAGTGTTGACAGCCGTCTTGTGACTCGGTTGAACCGAGTCACAAGAAAGAAAGTTACAAAACAAAAAAAGGAGGCAGTGTAGAAGAACCCTGACCCTCTAGGCCTATTTCTGGCCCCCAAAAAGCGTCTTTTAAATTTTTTTTATCAGGATTCACATTCGATCTGCGAATGTGGCCGGAAAAAAAAAACCAAGTGTGGGCTCCCGCGCTTCGTTAACTTTGGGCCTCCAGGTGAGCCAGGTACCAGGGACAATTACAAATAAAGAATAAAGATGCAATGGCCCGCGCGGGCCTCTGCAGCCCCGGTGACCGTCCAGGGGCTATATTTGAATATTCCAATAAGATGCGTGGGGGGCCGTTGCCCCCCCACGCAGTCCCAGGGACCGCCACCTCCCCGGGGCTAGTATACTAAAATGCAGGGGACCACACCCCCCCCCCCACCTGCTGCCCCGGGCACCACCATCTCCCCAGGGCTAGTTTCAAAATGGTAGAGGTTACCACGGCCCCACTCCTGGAGCCGTAAATGGCCAAGGGGACCATCACCCCCCAGGGCAGCTCCAAAAATGTCCTGTGGTGCCCACAGGGACACCCCTGGGCCAACGAAGCATTTAGAGAGATAACTTCAGCGGGAGTCCCGCAGGATCCGTGAATCTCGCTGAAAAATAACAACGAAGAGCGGACTCCCGCGTTTTGTTATTAATGGGCCCCCGGGTGAGCCAGGTGCTAGGGGCATTGTACAAATAAAGGGGGGGGAGGCGTAGGAGCCCCTCTCGTGGGTCTTATTATGGCCTGGGGACCACCATCTCCCCTGGGCTTATTCCTAATAAAAACGTAGGGGTTGCCTGTTCGGCAACCCGCGTGCCCTGGGGGCCGCCACCTCCCCAGGGCAAAATCTGAAGTTAATGCGGGGCGCCCATGCAGCCACCTCCCTAGAACAAAATAAAACATAAATGCAGGGTGCTTAAACCCCTCCTGCAGTCCCAGGGGCCACTACCTCCCCGGGGCTAAAATGAAATTAGTGTGGGGGGCCTTGGGGCACCCCTGCAGCGCCCGGGCCCACACCTCCCGGGGCAACTCTTCATAATTGAAGATGAGGGCCGCGGGCCCCCCACAGCCCCGGGGACCACCATCTCCCCAGGGCTGTGCAGTACAAAGGAGAGGGGGCCGGGCGGCCTCCCTCCTGGAGCCATAGATGGCCTGAGGGACCACCACACCCCAAGCTGGCTCCTGCCATGTCCCGTGGTACCCACCCCCAGGACATAGCTGTTTGCTATGGGTTGGCAGGAGCTTTACCGCTCCCGCCAAGCTATAGCAAACTGTACTCCGCTTTGAGCAAGCCAGAGCATTTTGCTCTTGCTTGCTCAAAGCTTATCACCAGTAGACACTAATAAATAAAAAAGATGCTTGCACAATTATTCACAATTAACATAAGGAAATACATATACTCAATTAACAAGAGATGTTATTTAATCACATCCTCATTTCAGCAAACATATGTAAAAACACTTCAGTATTATGTAAACATTGTGCCCGAAAAAGGAAGAAGAGGGTAGTGGGGGAAGTACGTGATTGTTGAGGGATAAAGTAGTGTAAATGGTTCAAAAGATTGGTGCAGTCACGCAATTCACAGTTGACGTGTCTACTGGGGCCATTCTTTTTTGTACTATTGAATACCCAGATAGTGTCAGACCGGTGAACTCAATTCACGGCTAAATTTTGGAAAGTGTGGTGTTCTGCATTACACATATCTTCTGCTCTTTCAACCAGCTTCCATCCCCAAACAGACGGCTAAACAGAGAGATTAAATCGCACCCTGAAACAATATCTGCGTAGTTATGTAGATAGCAACACTGATGCAAGGGTGGGTTGGTTATGGCTGGCTGAGATAGCTTACAATAATGCGCAACACAGTTCCACCAAACACTCTCCCTTTTATAGTACCTATGGGTTTCACCCTCGTTTCATTTCCTTCACAGTGCCGGGGAGGAGTGAACGAATTCCGGAGGTACATGAGAGGATAGGACAGATACAGAGAGTATTGCTTGACACCAGAAAACACCTAGTTCAGGCTAAAATCCAGTATAAGAAACAGGCTGATAAGCACCGTCGGCCAGGGCCTTTGTATGTGGTAGGTGATTTGGTATGGCTCTCCACACGCAACATCCGTTTCCGACGGTTTAGCGTGTTCAACCCCAGGTTTAGAGGCCCTTACAAGATTATGAAGGTGGTGAATCCTGTTGCAATAAAATTGGCTTTGCCTTCACATATGCGTATCCACCCAGTTTTCCATGTCTCCTTGCTGAAGCCTGCGTTTGGACCTGCTCGTGCCAACCCTCCCTCGGTATGGGTGGATGATGGGGAAGAGTTTGAGGTTGCTAGAATCTTGGACTCAAAGATTCTGTGTAACAAGCTGTGGTTTTTGGTTACATGGAAAGGATATGGTGCTGAGGAGAACTCTTGGGAGCCTGAGTCTGCTGTGCATGCCCCCAGATTGGTTGCTGCCTTTTACAGGCGGTGCCCTGCCAGTCCCTGCTCGTGCCTGTGCTCTGCGGGAGGGGGATGTACTGTCAGGGGTCACGGCGATCCTGTTCGCGCAGGCACATGCTAGGGAGGTTGAGACTACAACTCCCGGCAGCCCATGGATGACGCATCACGTCGGATGCAACGTTCCAGCGCGTCCCACGTGATGCGGAAGCACTGTTTAAGACAAGGTGGCGAGAGGAATCGCTGTCGATTATTCCTTCGCTTTTGGGTCCGCTGCAGTTTCCTGATTTCTCCGAGTCCTGGTCTGGTGGGGGTGCCTTGTGCACCGCTCCTTTGCTCTCACTCTATCTGATTTCTGTTTCTACTTCTCTGCGGAGCTTTTGGCCTAACTGCGGTGTCTTGCTTGGCCAGGATTGTTTTCAGTACTGCCACTCTTGCTGTTGAGAACTTAACCTGTGAATACATCTCTGCCTGTATATACTATTTTGCGCTTTGCACTTTGCCGTGCCCTGAGTGTTTCCCTGCGTTGGCGAACTTCTACTTTACATAAGTTCATGCAAGGGAACTATGGGCTAATTGTGCGACGCAGTATACACTCTGTGATGGGAACATTCTTTTGAGACTTATATCTCGTTATTGTGGTATTGTTACTTGATGTCAGAAGGAGTGACGTAACTCTCCTGATATTATCTTGGATCATTTGTGCTGCTCAACTTGGGTATATACAGAGTCATGGATTTCTAGGTTTGAATGCCTAGCACTCAGTTGATGGCATACAAGCCTTATCATGCATTTGTGCATAATGGTTATGTTTATGTTTCCTAACAGGGGGGTATAACAGATGTTCTGTTTAAGCCACAGCAAATACCTTCCTATTTCAGGTAGATTATATAGAAGAAAAGAGGGAGGTTTAAAATCTTAGGTCTTTATGGTTCTGACATCCTATGTCTCATTCCAGACTTCCTGTGTAAGAAGTAGAGGTATGCTCAACACTCCCCTGTATGTTGGAGCACGCTTTTTTTCCTTTACAGGTTAGTATAGTAATAGTAATTCAGTTCACACATTATAGTAAGGAGAAATACACGGCTTGTAGTAATTATATTCCCTTTTCTTTTCTGTCTCCTTACAGATCTCCCTCCCTGCTGCCCGCATCCTTTCCTTCCCTCGCTTACCCTCCTTTAAGTCTGCGTATATTTAATATCCAGACTTTAGGCGGATAAGAGGTGGACCCCAGAGAGCATCGGTTCGATCCTGAGGATACTTTCAGGCCTGGGACAGAATAATCGGCCCAAGAATAGACTTATCCTCCTGGTCGAGCTGATCCTGTGATGTCGACTATAGACGACGTTATGGCAGCTTTAGCCCTGGTTCAGGTTGAGCTGGCGGCTTCCCGTAACGAAACCGCGGCTTTACAGGAAAGAATGGTTAGGATGCAACGTAATCCCTTTGATTTTGGTAATTTACCTCCGACACAACCCAGTTCCATGGTGGTTGAAATTCCTACCCCTATACCTCTTGCCCCACCAGAGAAATTCACGGGAGATACAAACAAAGTACAGGTGTTCATATCACAAATCCTTTTACATTTCAATTGCAAGCCTAAGCTGTTTTCCACCAACCAGGCCAAGGTCGCTTTTCTTATTTCGTATCTTGCAGGAGATGCAGCACAATGGGCGGTTCCTTTTGTTAGAAAAAATGACCCTATGTTACATCATTGGGAGACCTTTAGAGAGGAATTCGAAAAGACCTTCGACTGTAGAGCAGACACTTTTTCCGCAGACAGGGAACTGTTGGAATTACGACAGGGGAACAAGGACCTCATCGGCTATCTGAATGCCTTTCGAAGACTGGTAGCCGAAACTCAGTGGCCCGAATATAAACAATCAGCTATCTTCTATCAGGGGCTTCGAGACGACTTAAAAGACTTGATAGTGCAAGTGGATCCACAACCCCAGACATGTGCAGCACTCATAGATCTAACCATGAGACTGGATTACAGGATGAAAGAAAGAAGAGGAGATCGAGGAGAGGGGAAAAAGAGAGAGAAATATCAACCACGATATGAAAGACCATGATCTGTGGAAGCAGGAGGATCAAACCCAGAACCCATGGATATAGGAACAGTGCGAGCATCATTAACCATAGATGAAAGGGATCATAGGCAGAAGAACCGTTTATGTTTATACTGCAGCAAAAGAGGACACTTTTTGCGTGAATGTGCTATCAAACCTAAGTTTAATCGTTTCAAAGCCGGATCTTCTGGGGGACCCAGTTCCAAGTCATTGGCGGAAAACTGCTCAGCTCGAGACTAACAGAAGGGGAGACTTTGAGTGGAGCATTTATCCCTTCATTAACCACAGAAGATATTCCTTCCAAGGAGCATTTCTTCATACCCATTGTGATTCGAATCGACAAAAAATTGTGTACCGCACAAGCTATGGTAGACTCCGGAGCTACGGGTTGTTTCATGGATGTCCAAGAAGCTTAGCAATTGGGAGTGCCTCTCATCACGAAAGCCATCCCAGAAGTAGTGTTTGCAGTGGACGGAAAAGAGTTGGAGGCAGGTCCTATCTGTCAAAGCACTAAACCTTGTGTGGTAGAGTGTGTCAAAGATCACACAGAGCTTTTGTCATTTAACATCATTCAAGCTCCGTTATATGGCATCATATTGGGTTTGCCATGGCTGACTACTCACAATCCCACCATCAATTGGAGTGAAAGAACCTTGATCATGGATTCTATCTATTGCAAGAAACACTGTTGGAGGGAACACCAGGGGGTTCCCATCAGTGATACCTCGTTTCACATTGCTACGGCTGCAGAGAAAGAGACGATCTTGCCCGATTGGTATCAAGAATATGAAGACGTGTTTGATGATCAGATGGCGGAAGTATTGCCCCCGCACAGGCCCTATGATTGTCGGATCGATTTGAAACCAGGTTCAGTGGTACCATGTGGGCGGGTTTATGCATTACCAGAACCTGAGAACCTACACCTGCGCCAATACTTGGATAAATATTTGGCCATAAGATTTATAAGACCATCCTTGTCACCTGCTGCTTCTCCTCTATTTTTTATACCTAAGGCCAACGGAGAGTTGAGAATGTGTATTGATTTCCGTGCTCTAAACGCTATCACTGTCCGCAATCAATACCCGCTTCCACTGATCTCTGTATTATTAGAACAGGTGAAGGGTGCGGGTGTATTCATAAAACTGGATTTACGTGGGGCATACCATTTGGTTCGGATGCGCACTGGGGACGAGTGGAAGATCGCCTTCAAAACCAGATTCGGTTTATATGAATACCTGGTGATGCCCTTCGGCCTATGTAATGCGCCTGCGTTCCAGTTTTTCCTGAATGACGTCCTCAGAGAATACCTGGACCGAATAGTA
The DNA here is from genome assembly GCF_964261635.1 of Lissotriton helveticus. Lineage (NCBI taxonomy): Eukaryota > Metazoa > Chordata > Amphibia > Caudata > Salamandridae > Lissotriton > Lissotriton helveticus. The sequence continues at coordinate 1,866,402,826 of NC_136057.1, forward strand.
GTCGTGTATATTGACGATATACTAATCTACTCAACAAAGACTGAAGATCACGTTGAACATGTGAGTTTAATACTACAGGCATTGCGGAAATATCATCTCTATTGCAAGCTCAGTAAATGTGAGTTCCATGTCTCTACGGTCGAATTTCTGGGAGTTATACTCTCTCCATTGGGTTAGGAAATGGCAGAATGGAAGGTCAAAGCGATTATGGAATGGCCCATTCCAAAGTCTGTGAAAGACATACAATGTTTTATGGGCTTCGCCAATTTTTATAGACGGTTTATCTTCCAGTTTTCTAAGAAAGCAGCTCCCCTTACCCGTCTCACCAAAAAGAATGTCCAGTTCCTATGGACTCCATATGCACAAAAGGCATTTGAAGGAATGAAGGAAGCGTTTGTGACTGCACCCATACTAACTCATGCCAATCCTGAAGTGCCTTTCATAGTTGAAGCTGATGCCTCTGACGTGGCATTGGGCGCTGTACTTTCACAAAGGGATACGGTAACAGGGCAAATGCATCCTGTAGCTTATATGTCAAAGAAATAAAACAGTGCGGAACAAAACTGCACAATCATGGAAAAGGAGCTTTTGGCTATCAAAGAGGCCTTTTGTGAATGGCGACATTGTCTGTTAGGAGCTCGGCATACAGTGACAGTATATACAGACCACCGGAATCTCCAGTTCCTAAAAACAGCACGTCAACTTTTTTGAGGAATATGATTTCATCGTAACGTTTCGTCCTGGGAATCTGAACAGGAAAGCAGATGCGTTAACTCAACAGGAGTCCTCGGCAATTCCTTTGATAAATCCTGATAGGTCTGTTTTGGAACCACAAAAGGTTATAGGAGTAGTACACAGTGACCTATTCCTACATAAAGTGGCAAGAGGTCTTCAGACCTTCAAATGGAAGGATTGGGTAAAGCACCATCCAGAATGGAAGATGCGGCAAGGAATAATGATGAAAGGATCTCAAGTGTTAGTCCCCACTCTGCAGTTGAGACGGACAGTCTTTCAATTGTGTCATACTGATCCTAGCGCAGGGCACCAGGGGTCAGAAAAGACAAGCGAAAATATGTTAAGACATTTTTGGTGGCCTTCTATTTGAAGAGACTGTAAGGAATGGATCAAGGCTTGCACTGTCTGTGTTCAGAACAAGACACTCCCTGGTAAACTGCAAGGACTGCTCCAACCTCTTCCCTCTCCGGCGGTTCCATGGGAAAAAATTTCATTGGACATCATAGTAGGGCTTCCTGCGGATAAGGGGGTGTGGTCGTGGGGTTGCAGCGGGCCGGTAAATCAGGCAAGGAGGCCGTAGGAAATGTGCAATTGTTAAGGGTTTTATTATCAGTACAAGAGACACTCAAGGGACGAGTACAGCGGTTCCCGATGTTCCGGATCCGTCGTCTGGGTCGGCGAGACTCCACTCGGGATGATCCTCGGCGGATGCTCTGTCTTCTTCGTTGGGGAGGTACCTCGGAGGGCAATAAGAGAGAGGGGACCGTTAGTCCGAACAGGGACTCCGTACATATGCTACTACCAACACCGGGAAGTGAAGGGGCAGAGTAGAAACGAGTCGTGAAGGAAGGAGGTACGGGGAAGAGGGTCGAGCAAGAAGGATAGAGAACGTGAATCGGCAAGGGTGTGCGGGACGTGACGGGAAGACGGGCTGTGTACGGTGATGGTGCTTTACAGTATTCACAGTGCTTCTACTACGTGATAGGTGCCTACAAGAGAGAGGACTATATACAACATGTACAATGAGCACCTAGCGTGCTCATGGGGAGGTTTACGTTACTCACGCGGTCCGCCGTAGCTCTCCAGTGAGCTACGGCCGCTCTTCAGCTTCCTCCTTAAGGGCTCCACCAGTCCTCCGACCACTCGTCTGCTTCGGTTTGTTCTTCTTCTCTGTCTCCAAGGCCAGTCTGAGTATTCTGCCACAATTCTCCGACGACGCCTTCGCTGTTCCTTCCGCTTTTCACTTGTTCTGTCGCTTCCTCCAGGGCGGGTCTTCCGGGGTCGAGGCGAAGTGCTTCCGGTTGTTGCTGGTCTGTGATTGGCTCCTGGAATAGAGAGAGAGGCGGGGGACTGTGGATCATGGTTTCCGTTTCGGCAATGTTGCGGACCCGAGGGGTTTGGAGGCAAGTGTTCGTGCAGACCACCCCGGAGTGAGGTAATGGCTCAGGGGGGAAGAAACCTGGGGGGGGACGCCGGGACCCCGTCACATCCCCTTCCCCTAGCTGTCCTTCTTGTACGGGTCGGTGAGGGCGAGGTGGGGTACCGGGATAGAAAATCAGCATTGCCTTGTTCGGATCCTTTTCGATGTCGAGTACGGAAGTGAAAGGGCTGGAGAGACAGGAACCAGCGGAGGACCCGGTCGTTGTGTCCTTTGTTCCGGGCCATCCACTCCAAGGGGGCATGGTCGGTGTAAATGATGAAGTCACGACCCTCCAGATAGTATCTCAGGGTTTCGATAGCCCACTTGATGGCGAGGGCCTCCTTTTCGACCACAGCATAGTTTAGTTCTCTGGGAAACAGCTTTCGGCTGAGATATAGGATAGGTTTCTCGTTTCCCTGTTCGTCTTCCTGCGACAGGACTGCCCCTAAACCCTGGTCAGAGGCATCGGTTTGGAGAATGAAGGGCCGGGAATAGTCGGGGCTCACTAGAACAGAACTGGAGGTTAGGGCTCCCTTCAGGTCGGTGAATGCCTGCCATATGAGGGGGTTTGGGTGCTTCAGGGCGAGATCGGTGTGTGTAGATTTTTTTAGAAGATCCGTAAGAGGGGCAGCTCTCTGAGAGAAGTTGGGCACGAACCTCCTATAATACCCTAGGAGTCCGAGGAAAGCCCGGAGATCTTTTTTTGTCCGAGGAAAAGGAAGGGTCTCTATGGCTTCGGTTTTGGATTTCTGGGGTCTGATCATACCTTCGCCCAAAAGGAACCCGAGGTACTGGACGGTTTGTGCAGCCAGGGTGGTTTTGGCGGGGTTTATGGAAAAGCCAAAGGAGCCTAGGGAAGAGACAACGTCATGTAAGTGAACTAGGTGTTGCTCCCAGCTGTCGCTGTAGATGACTATGTCGTCTAGATATGCGCCTGCATACAGTGCGTGTGGCCGCAGGACTTGGTTCATTGCACGCTGGAAGGTGGCGGGGGCACCGTGTAGCCCAAAGGGCATGACGATGAATTGGAACAATCCCTCAGGGGTAGAAAAGGCAGTCTTTTTCTTGTCTTGGTCCCTGAGGGGAATCTGCCAGTATCCCTTGCAGAGGTCAAGGGTGGAAATATATTTAGCCTTCTCTATTCGTTCGACCATTTCGTCAACCCTTGGCAAGGGGTATGTGTCGAATCTGGATACTTTGTTTACTTCACGAAAGTCTATACAGAACCTGACGGATCCGTCAGGTTTTGGCACCAGGACTATAGGGGAGTTCCAATCACTGATCGAAGGCTCTATGATCCCCATCCGTAACATGTCCTCGGTTTCTCTTTGTATGACTGCCCTTCGAGCTTCAGGGACACGATAGGGTCGCAACCGAACCACCTTCCCTGGTTCGGTGTCGATTGCGTGTTCGGTGACGGTGGTTCTTCCTGGGTAGGACGAGAAGACCTTCATCACGGGTGACAGGGCTACTTGGAGTGCATGGGTTTGTCCCTGGGTCAAAGCGGGATCTATACAGGGATCAAAGGGAAAGGGAACCGGGAGTCTGTGCCCCGACAGGACAGGACGGGGTCCTTCCCATTTCTTCAGGTGGTTTACATGATAGATCTGGGCCGTGCCTTTTGTGGGGTCGAGTTCGATCTCATAAGTGACCGGGGTCACCTGTCGTAGGACGGCGTAGGGCCCTTGCCACTGACCCAGGAGTTTATGGTCGGAAGAGGGCATCATGAGGAGGACAAGGTCTCCTACGACAAAAATCCTATTCTTGGTGCCCTTATCATATTGTCTTTTCTGGGTGTCTTGGGCCTTTTCCATGTTCAGTTTGACTATGTCTCTGATCTGTGCCAAATGGGTCTTGAGGTTGTTTACGTACTCGGGCAAAGGGCGTGTGCAGTCCGGTTCAGCTTCCCATGCTTCCTGTGCCATATCCAGCAGGGTACGAGGGGATCTTCCATACAGCAACTCATACGGGGAGTAGCCTGTACTGCTCTGGGGTTTACACCGGATGGCAAAAAGGGCCAGCGGGAGGAGCTCCTCCCACCGTTTGGCTTCCAGTCCTATTAGTTTCTTTAGGGTCTGCTTTAAGGTGGCGTTGTAGCGTTCGACTAAACCATCCGTTTGCGGATGGTATGCTGAGGTCCTGATCTGTTTTATCCCTAGTCTTGAGCAGACTTGCCTTATCAGGGCAGAGACGAATGGTGTGCCCTGGTCAGTGAGAATCTCACGGGGAAAGCCTACTCGGGAAAACAGCGTGATCAGTGCTTTGGCTATGTTCTGTGCTGTGGGCTGGCGTAGCGGAAAAGCTTCAGGGAAGCATGTGGCATAGTCCACGATGACAAGTGCGTATCGACATCCGCTTCGGGAGGGTAACAGGGGCCCTATTATGTCCATCCCCACCCTACTGAATGGTATGTCGATGAGGGGAAGAGGATGGAGTGGCACTCTAGGGGGTCTGTAACGACAGTTTTTTTGGCAAACAGCACATTCACGGCAGTAGGTTTTAATGTGCTGATAGATCCCCGGCCAATAGAATCTGTCAAGGACTGTTTGACTCGTCTTTTCATCCCCGAAATGACCCCCTAACAGGTGACTGTGGGCTAAGAACAGGACTTTGTCCCGGAAGGGGCCAGGAATCAGTAATTGTGGGTTTTGTTGCAGGCCTCCCTTTCTGTATAATAAACCCCTTTTCTTGAAGAAGTAGGGACCTACTTGTGTGGGATCTTCATTCTCTAGGGCCCTTCCCCAGGCTTCTTGTAGGAGCGGGTCCTCCTGTTGAGCGGCTCGGAACTCTTGGTCGGTTTGCCAGGTATGTTCATCCACAGCAACGGGATAGGCAGAGGCGTGTGCCATCTTCTCCTGTCTTTTCTGTCTCTTGGTTTTGTGGGGTTTCACCTCTCTATGGGTTGAGGTCGGGTCCTGGGAGTAGGGGGCCTCTTTCCACCACTGGGCCAGGGAGTCCGTAGTATCCTGGAGAAGCGTAGGGAGGCCGGGGTAATCGCTTCCCAGGATGGCTTGTTCGGGCAAAGCTGGGATGAGTCCGACCATGAGGTTGGTTCCCGGATTGCCGGGATGTTGCACCAAAACCCGAGTGGTGGGGTACCGTTTCGTGTCCCCGTGTACACACTGGATGGCCACCGCTCCCGTTGGGGTCCTCTGGTGGAGAGCCAAGTCCTGAGGACGGAGGACGCTTTGTCGACACCCAGTGTCCGCGAGGGCCAGGACCTCTTGCCCGTTTATGGCCACGGGACAATGAAACGGAGGGGGAACAGCCCCCGGCGCGTGACAGACGTAGTTTCTTACCAGTCCGATTTCCATCGGTACCTCCTTTTGGGGGCACATGCGGGCTATGTGTCCGTAGTTCCCACAATGGTAGCATTGGGGTCCAGGGTGGGGGGGACGATACATGATCGGGGAGGGCAAAAGAGGAGCGGGTTCCTGTCTTCGAGGTTGTGGAGGTCTTGGAAAACGGTTGGTGTTGGGGTTGTGAGGTCTGTGGGTGGTTTCGTCCTTACCACGTTGCAGGTCTTGAGCCCGGCCATACGCACAAGCAATTTCCACGGCCGTCTCAAGGTTGAGTCTGGTATGTTGACATACCCATCTTTGTGTGGCGGGATGAAGGGAGTTCAGGAACTGTTCGAGACAGATTTTTTCTACGATGTCCTCTTTTGTGGAGGCCTCCGGTTTAAGTCACCGGTTGACGAGATCCTTGATTCGAAAGGACAGAGCCCGAGGGTTTTCTTGGGGCCCTTCCTTGGTCTGTCTGAGTTTCATCCTATAAGTGTCGTCGTCCACCCCCAGACGCTCAAGGATGCATTTCTTTATGTCTGGATACGGGGTGTTACCTTGAATGTTGGCCTGTTGATAAGCGGCCTGCAAGTCCCCGGTAAGAAGGGGTCCCAGGTATTGACCCCATCGTTCTACAGGCCAGTTCGCGGCTTGGGACAACCTCTCAAAATTCGTAAAGAAGTAGTCGGGGTCTTCCCCTGGGACGTATTTCTGCAACACCACGGAAGGGAGAGAGGTCATGGGACGTGGTTGTCCAAGGACGTCAGTTAGTTTACCCAAAGCTTGTTCCTGCACGGTTCCTTGGCCTTTCAATACATCATGCAGTTGGCCTCGGTCGTCTTCGGCTGTCTTTAGGAATTGTTCCATGAGTTTCCCCAGCTGTTCCTGGGATTCGGCCATTCTCTTCATGACGGCCTCCATGCCACCAGCTGATCCCACTTCTGACACCAGATGTGGTCGTGGGGTTGCAGCGGGCCGGTAAATCAGGCAAGGAGGCCGTAGGAAATGTGCAATTGTTTTTATTTTTTATTTATTTTTTTATTTTTTTAAAACCTTTATTGTAAATAAGGTGGACACAATTACATGTTAACAGAAACCACATCCGGTCAATATCACAGAGACGGGCAATGCAAGTCAAAAAATCAATACACATACCACCCGCCTCCTAAAGTCCACATCAACACCCAGGATACGGTTGTACCATAACGGCACCAGGATAAAAGAGGTTATGTTTTCATTTTTTGTAAGGGTTCAGAGATAGAGCAGGATCCGACATCATACAATCTAGCAGCACCAGAGAGAGGGAACATCGCAATTCAGGATATACACATTTGGGACCGCTGCAGGCCGGGCGCAGACATTAACGCGCACTAAACAGGATAGGCAACAAACAGCACATCACGCCCTCCAATGCAGCACACGCCAGCTGAATCAAAAACGAGACACGATGATAACCTCCCCCATACTGGCCTGAAACATAAAAACATCCGATAAACTACCTACTACTCGGAATCCCAAAAAGAAGAAAAGAAGAGCAGAAAAAGAAGCCCAAGCAAAGCAAGAAAGAGAAAGAGGCCCTAGTAACTGAAAAAGGGAAAAAGAAAAAACAGAGAATACCCCCCACCCTGCACCCCTGCCTCCGGCTACGGCCTCCCCCTCAGCAGTGTGCCTGTCGCCCGCTGTATGAACCCGAGATTTAGAAGAAAGAGAAAAGAAACAACCACCCGTCCAGACTAAAAACCCAAGCGAGGGAAGAAAAGAAAGAAAGAAAGGAAGAAGGAGATAACGCCACAGCTCTTATGAAGAGAGGAAAAGGGAATAGAAGGTCATAGAAAATAACAAAGAAAAATAAAAAATAAACCCCCCCCCACCCTACACCTCTGCCGATGGCTACGACCCAACCCCACTAGCAGCGTGTCTGTCGCCCCCTAAACTACACCCCAAGGAAGGGAAAAAGACGGAGGAGAATGCAACGTCCCCCGCCCCGCTCGCACAAGGCAACACAAATCTAGTACACGTAGGTCCACGAACTGATACACGTAAGCGGCATTAGAAAGACATAGCATTAAAGCATCTCCCCATCAGTAGCTGGCCGAAGAATCCGCCCCACATCACACGGAAAAATTCAACCCTGCCCCGCTTTAACACGCCCGTTGGCGCGTGACAACCGAACATTCGCCCCACCATACAATGTCCAATGATCAGAGTTAACAGGAAAACAAGGCAACGCCAACACCATGCGAAAGTTCTGCATCAGGGAACCATCAAGACACAACCAACGATTGTCCGAGTTCAGCAACAAAGCACCAAGCCAGCCTTCCAGATCACGACGCCGCCAGGGCAACAAAGAGTCGAAGGCCATGTCAGCCGGGTGCACAGGCGGTGCAATTCGAATGGGCAAAGTCGGTGTTCCGTGGAAGTGGTCCGCCCGAGGTGTAGGTGCATGCCCCTCTGCGCCACTCATGTGATCGGCTGTGTGGGACTTATACACCACACCTGATGGAACCCCATAATCGATCATCTCCAGGCGTGCAACAGTGGATCCGAACGTTGGCGCAGTGCCGCGAGCTGCGCTTACAATCACAGGATTAACGTGACTCCCACCCGTCGGAGGAGCAACAATGGCGTCCAGCTTTAGTCCAAGCACTCTGACTCCTCCCACCCAGGCAGCATGGAGGGAGCCGAGAGCAACAAAGAGGTCCCGACCCGTGGGCTTCATCATATGTTTCTGGGCCAGTATCAGTCTTTCAGGGTGCAGCTCCTCACACAAAACGGCAACAGAAGCCCTGTCAAGTGTAGCTGATAAAAGAGCCTTGGTAGATCCACTAGGCAGGGGTCGTCACTATCATCAATAAGTAAGGGCAAGCCGCCATAGCCCACATGAATGTGCACAAACCGTGCAGTCTCCGATGCCCCGTGCGAGGCGCAGGCAGAAGTGGCGCTGTGAGACACAGAAGGCTGTTACAGCGGTGAACCCTCCAAGCACATGCAAAATCGGCAACCTTTGCTGCACTAACCACTGGAGAAGCAGGGTTCACAAATATGGTCCAATGTCGACACGGACGGTAGTGCCGTGCCCAGCCAATATGGCGGCCCCCTTCTTCACCGATCCACACCAGCAGGATAAAAACAGGATATAGTCGTGCGGGCTCGCAACGAGGGAGTCCTGAAGCATTGCAGCTGTGGCCGGAATAGCGCGCTTACCCCATCTCCGTCAGCGCGGGAAATGTGTCGTCCCCCGCAGTCCCGACTGGGAATCGTCCAGGCCCGCACAGCCGCGTCCTCAATTAACTGCGGTAGCCGGAGCCGATCTCCAGCACCTCCGGGCGCAGCCCGACTCCGCCTCAGCCCGGGCAGGGAGGAGCCTAGGACGGGTTCTCGATCACGCCAAAACACCGGAGTTGCCGTCAAGTATGCCCCAGACCATCCGGCATATTATCGTGCCGTTCACGAGCCTGTGCGAGCGGGAGCAGGCAGGATTTCAACAGGATTAACGGTGCGGGCAGCGGAGCTCGCTGTCTAAGCGGCCATTCCGCTGCCCGGTCAGCCACGCCCCCCCGGAAATGTGCAATTGTTAAGGGTTTTATTATCAGTACAAGAGACACTCAAGGGACGAGTACAGCGGTTCCCGATGTTCCGGATCCGTCGTCTGGGTCGGCGAGACTCCACTCGGGATGATCCTCGGCGGATGCTCTGTCTTCTTCGTTGGGGAGGTACCTCGGAGGGCAATAAGAGAGAGGGGACCGTTAGTCCGAACAGGGACTCCATACATATGCTACTACCAACACCGGGAAGTGAAGGGGCAGAGTAGAAACGAGTCATGAGGGAAGGAGGTACGGGGAAGAGGGTCGAGCAAGAAGGATAGAGAACGTGAATCGGCAAGGGTGTTCGGGACGTGACGGGAAGACGGACTGTGTACGGTGATGGTGCTTTACAGTATTCACAGTGCTTCTACTACGTGATAGGTGCCTACAAGAGAGAGGACTATATACAACATGTACAATGAGCACCTAGCGTGCTCATGGGGAGGTTTACGTTACTCACGCGGTCCGCCGTAGCTCTCCAGTGAGCTACGCCCGCTCTTCAGCTTCCTCCTTAAGGGCTCCACCAGTCCTCCGACCACTCGTCTGCTTCGGTTTGTTCTTCTTCTCCGTCTCCAAGGCCAGTCTGAGTATTCTGCCACAATTCTCCGACGACGCCTTCGCTGTTCCTTCCGCTTTTCACTTGTTCTGTCGCTTCCTCCAGGGCGGGTCTTCCGGGGTCGAGGCGAAGTGCTCCCGGTTGTTGCTGGTCTGTGATTGGCTCCTGGAATAGAGAGAGAGGCGGGGGACTGTGGATCATGGTTTCCGTTTCGGCAATGTTGCGGACCCGAGGGGTTTGGAGGCAAGTGTTCGTGCAGACCACCCCGGAGTGAGGTAATGGCTCAGGGGGGAAGAAACCTGGGGGGGGGGGGATGCCGGGACCCCGTCACAGGGGTATACAGTCATTTTGGTCGTCATAGACTACCTAACCAAAATGGGACATTTTATAGCCTGCAAATCCATTCCCTCTGCTGGGAGCCTAGCTTTGCTATTGATGGAACATGTTATCAGGTTACATGGCCTACCGAAAGTGATAGTGTCAGACCGGGGAACTCAATTCACGGCTAAATTTTGGAAAGTGTGGTGTTCTGCATTACACATATCTTCTGCTCTTTCAACCAGCTTCCATCCCCAAACAGACGGCCAAACAGAGAGATTAAATCGCACCCTGAAACAATATCTGCGTAGTTATGTAGATAGCAACACTGATGCATGGGTGGGTTGGTTATGGCTGGCTGAGATAGCTTACAATAATGCGCAACACAGTTCCACCAAACACTCTCCCTTTTATAGTACCTATGGGTTTCACCCGCGTTTCATTTCCTTCACAGTGCCGGGGAGGAGTGAACGTATTCCGGAGGTACATGAGAGGATAGGACAGATACAGAGAGTATTGCTTGACACCAGAAAACACCTAGTTCAGGCTAAAATCCAGTATAAGAAACAGGCTGATAAGCACCGTCGGCCAGGGCCTTTGTATGTGGTAGGTGATTTGGTATGGCTCTCCACACGCAACATCCGTTTCCGACGGTTTAGCGTGTTCAACCCCAGGTTTATAGGCCCCTACAAGATTGTGAAGGTGGTGAATCCTGTTGCAGTAAAATTGGCTTTGCCTTCTCATATGCGTATCCACCCAGTTTTCCATGTCTCCTTGCTGAAGCCTGCGTTTGGACCTGCTCGTGCCAACCCTCCCTCGGTATGGGTGGATGATGGGGAGGAGTTTGAGGTTGCTAGAATCTTGGACTCAAAGATTCTGTGTAACATGCTGTGGTTTTTGGTTGCATGGAAAGGATATGGTGCTGAGGAGAACTCTTGGGAACCTGAGTCTGCTGTGCATGCTCCCAGATTGGTTGCTGCCTTTTACAGGCGGTGCCCTGCCAGTCCCTGCTCGTGCCTGTGCTCTGCGGGAGGGGGATGTACTGTCAGGGGTCACGACGATCCTGTTCGTGCAGGCACACGCTAGGGAGGTTGAGACTACAACTCCCGGCAGCCCATGGATGACGCATCACGTCGGACGCAACATTCCAACGCGTCCCACGTGATGCGGAAGCACTGTTTAAGACAAGGTGGCGAGAGGAATCGCTGCCGATTATTCCTTCGCTTTTGGGTCCGCTGCAGTTTCCTGATTTCTCCGAGTCCTGGTCTGGTAGGGGTGCCTTGTGCACCGCTCCTTTGCTCTCACTTTATCTGATTCCTGTTTCTACTTCTTTGCGGAGCTTTTGGCCTAAATGCGGTGTCTTGCTTGGCCAGGATTGTTTTCAGTACTGCCACTCTTGCTGTTGAGAACTTAACCTGTGGATACATCTCTGCCTGTATATACTATTTTGCGCTTTGCACTTTGCCGTGCCCTGAGTGTTTCCCTGCGTTGGCGAACTTCTACTTTACATAAGTTCATGCGAGGGAAATATGGGCTAATTGTGCGATGCAGTATACACTCTGTGATGGGAACATTCTTATGAGACTTATATCTTGTTATTGTGGTTTTGTTACCTAATGTCAGAAGGAGTGACGTAACTCTCCTGATATTATCTTGGATCATTTGTGCTGCTCAATTTGGGTATATACAGAGTCATGGATTTCTAGGTTTGAATGCCTAGCACTCAGTTGATGGCATACAAGCCTTATCACGCATTTGTGCATAATGGTTATGTTTATGTTTCCTAACAGGGGGGTATAACAGATGTTCTGTTTGAGCCACAGCAAATACCTTCCTATTTCAGGTAGATTATATAGAAGAAAAGAGAGAGGTTTAAAAGCTTAGGTCTTTATGGTTCTGACATCCTATGTCTCATTCCAGACTTCCTGTGTAAGAAGTAGAGGTATGCTCAACACGCCCCTGTATGTTGGAGCACGCTTTTTTTCCTTTACAGGTTAGTATAGTCATAGTATTTCAGTTCACACAAAATATAGTAAGAAGAAATACACGGCTTGAAGTAATTATATTCCCTTTTCTTTTCTGTCTCCTTACAGATCTCCCTCCCTGCTGTCCCCATCCTTTCCTTCCCTCGCTTACCCTCCTTTTAGTCTGCGTATATTTAATATCCAGACTTGAGGCGGATAAGAGGTGGACCCCATAGAGCATCGGTTCGATCCTGAGGATACTTTCAGGCCTGGGACAGTTAGGATTAATTCTGGAAAGGATAACTCTAAGCAAGCACCTGATTCTTTCAAGACGAAATGGGACAACAAACAAAAAAATAAACACAACACAGTCACAGGGTGGGACAATATTAGACAGCCTGACAGCTATCAGGATACTGATACACGTTCCTCTCATTACTTTCAAGAGTCATCCGAAAAACATTAGGAAAGAGACGGACAGTCAGAGCACAGATCAGAAGAGCGAGTCAAGCCTAAAAGGTAGCCACATCGCACTTTGGACTACATCATTAAACAGGTAGACAAACAAAAGACTCCTAAACCTCAATTTAAAAAGAAAAAATAAGATGGGATCAAAATTAGAAATGCCCAGGCTACTGAGGACTATGCTTCTGAAAGAGGAATGGGCAGTGACGATGCTAGACAGCGCGGCAGAAGTCACAATAGCTTGCTGGAACCTCATGGATTATCTGGCAACAGTTGCGCTAAGTAAGCATATCACGGTGGAAACACCTGATACAACGGTAAGTGTCCCACGTTCGTTTATACAAAATAACACTCCAAGTGGAGGGGGACATACCTAGACAAGTAAAATGTCTCTTTTGGGAGAACCTGACATATGGTTATGACATTCTTTTGGCTGAAAAAGATTGGCCACCTGAGTTTGCAGTGGAGTGCCCAATGGGGGAAGACGTAATTGTACCTGCTTTCTCTAACCTCATACCAGAATCAGTCAAAAATTATTACACGCAGGAGTGGGCATTAGCACCAGCTCCTGCACTTTACTACAGTCATGTTGGGTGGGACGATGAGTCACCTCATCACAAAATCCCATTACAATCCATTCCTCAACCACAGAGACAATACATAATAAAACATGAAGCAAAGAAACAAGTCAGGGATATCCTAGATCAACTTGAGTACCAGGGTGTGATAGAGGATTGCACCTCATCCATGAATAATCCCTTATTTTCCGTAATGAAACCTGATGATTCATATTGACTAGTCTTAGACTACATACATTTAAATGCTTCCACGCGTACATTTGCAGTACAAAATGCACATAGTGCCGCACTAATGAATAATATAGTGCGGAAAACATATAAAGCAACACTAGACATCTCAAATGGATTTTTCTGCCAAAATATAGCGCCTGGGAGCAGATATATGACAGCATTCTCTGAACTCGGGTCTCAACGTCAATTTTGTCGATTACCACAGGGTATCAAAACAGCCCATGGCTGTTTTCAGCCAGGGTAACAGAGTTACTTCAAAATTTTGATGAGGAGGCATTGTCCTAGGTAGAGGACGTCTATCTGATGGACGATGAATTAATGGAACACTTGGCTCTGATGAACCACATAATACTTGGGTTTGCTCACCTGGGTTACAAATGTCATTTTGAAAAATCAAAAATTGCCCACCTCAGTGTCCTATTTCTAGGGTACGAATTGTTAAGGGAAGGCAAAAGTCTGGCAACAATGTTTTTAGAAAAATGTGCACTGCTCCAAGAGGGGGAGCTTGCCAGGCTGGCAACAACTTCGGGTAATATTTTAAACAATTGTCCATGGGGTCCAGGGGGTTGGTATACAAGAATACCTGAGAAGGCATGAGTTTGGGAGAGTGAGGTGGAAAAGGAAAAATTCTCACAGTCAGGAAGGATATTAGGGGTGGTGCAATATTTTAAACCTTCTTTTAAGATAATGGCAATGCCTCCTCCCCTCCCCTTTTCCCCGTCTCTCCTCAGGACGTAGTATCCTGGTAAGAGACATTGCACCAGGTCTGGTTCTGACTCAGAATTGAGCCAGGTTTCTGTAAGGAACAGCACGTCAGGATGGTCCTCTTGAGGCAGGCTGGAGATTTGCGTGCTGTGTTTAGGTACAAATCTGCAGTTTATAGACAGCATTTTGTAAACTGAGGGAGTAGGAGGGGGCAGGTGGGATTTAGGTATAGCGAGTTGTGTGTAAGAACAATGAGGACATCTCTGAACGTCCCTAGATTAATATGGGTGGAAAATTCGTTCCGTTCGCGGAATTTGCAGATTTTCCGCGATTTTGCGATCTGCGAATTGCGCAAAATTGCGGCAAAATCCGCGAATTTGCGAGCAGGACGAATTTTGCTCAGGAAGCACTTACAGGGTTACAGCAGGTGCCCAAGTTGAAGCTAATTTCTTTGTAACCATTTACAAAATGGTTACAAAGAAATTAACTTCAACTTGGGCACCTGCTGTAACCCTGTAAGTGCTGCCTGAGCTTGCCTACCTGCAACTATTCTCTGACCCTGCTCTGACCCTCGAAGCAGGGTCAGAGAATAGTTACAAGTAGACAACGAGGCTCCGTGAACAGGAAGCACTTAAAGATAAAGCAGGTGCCCGAGTTGAAGGTCAAATTCAGTACTTCCTTAATCAGCCCCAAAAACTCACTGGAGCTTCATTCTCCCCATCTGCTGCTCTGATCGGTCTCTGACCTTTTATACACACAAGAGGCATGTGAACTCGCATGGAAGCTTCGCCCGTTTGGCCCCGCCCACACACTAGCGGTGTGCACCATCTTCCCGCCATTTACTCACTAATGTGGACAGCTCACTCAAGGGACCCCTGTGCCCTTCGGCGCGATGGCATAGTAACACACACATGGTCACTGGAGCTTCTTTCTCCCCATCTGCTGCTCTGATCGATCTCTGACTTTTTATGCACACAAGAGGCATGTGAACTCGCATGGAAGCTTTGCCCGTTTGACCCCGCCCACACACCAGCGCGTGCACCGTCTTCCCGCCATTTACCCACTAATGTGGACAGCTCACTCAAGGGACCCCTGCGCCCTTCGGCGCGATGGCATAGTAACTCACACATGGTCACTGGAGCTTCTTTCTCCCCATCTGCTGCTCTGATCGGTCTCTGACTTTTTATGCACACAAGAGGCATGTGAACTCGCATGGAAGCTTCGCCCGTTTGACCCCGCCCACACACTAGCGTGTGCACCATCTGCCCGCCATTTACCCACTAATGTGGACAGCTCACTCAAGGGACTCCTGCGCCCTTCGGCGCGATGGCATAGTAACACACACATGGTCACTGGAGCTTCATTCTCCCCATCTGCTGCTTTGATCGGTCTCTGACTTTTTATGCACACAAGAGGCATGTGAACTTGCATGGAAGCTTCGCCCGTTTGACCCCGCCCACACACTAGCGTGTGCACCGTCTTCCCACCATTTACCCACTAATGTGGACAGCTCACTCAAGGGACCCCTGCGCCCTTCGGCGCGATGGCATAGTAACACACACGTGGTCACTGGAGCTTCATTCTCCCCATCTGTTGCTCTGATCGGTCTCTGACTTTTTATGCACACAAGAGGCATGTGAACTTGCATGGAAGCTTCGCCCGTTTGACCCTGCCCACACACTAGCGTGTGCACCATCTTCCCGCCATTTACCCACTAATGTGGACAGCTCACTCAAGGGACCCCTGCGCCCTTTGGCGCGATGGCATAGTAACACACACATGGTCACTGGAGACAACTCTTCTGGCACTTTAGGCAGCTGTAGTGCAGAAAAAGCACTATACATTTACCCAACGAGATAGCACTTTATGATTAGCCAGTAGAAAGTACTCCAGTTAAGTATGGTGCAAAATTGCAAAAATATCCGCAATTTTGCGGGGAAATTTGCGAATTCGTGGATTTTTTGGGGATTTCGCGCGAATTAGCTATCCGCTGATTCGCAAAATTCGCCCATGCTTACCCTAGATGGACCAATGGAGTGTAGACCAATATTGCTGGGGGATTCCCTCAGTCTCCTGAGTAACTCTGAGGAGTATGTAAGTCGATTTGAAGTGAACCCGGCAGGGGGGGTGGCCCCTGGTCCCGGCCGGACGCGGACAGGCGCAGATGGGCTTGCCTTTGGCGCACCACCGGAGCGCCCGCTGCGTGCGTCCGCTGCGCGTCGGCGCCATCGCCTCAATTATAGCCAGAGCCCTAGTAGGAATTGAGGGAGACTAGAGCGTCTCACCTCCAAGATGGTATAACGGCCCAACGGAAGTGGGTGAAAAAAGGCCCTCTTCCTGGGAATGGAAGACCTCCCTCCACTCAAACACCAGCATAGCTACTGCGGTGGACCAGGGAGAAGAGGGACAGGAGGACACTTAAAGAGGTGAGCAGAGTAAAGTGCAAATGGGCAAAAGTATCCAAATTTAAAACGTTCCACACAAGTTAGCACACATGCTAAGAACAGGATAAAACACAGGCTTAAAAACACGTTACAATAAAGTAGCGCTTAGCACCAGCAGCAGCGCTGAGTGAGCTACCTTATCCCCGAATATATCCTCTACCTCCACTCTTTTACTCATTCTACTAATATGATCTCCAAAATAAATCTTTCTAGACTTTTCCTTACTCTATCCCTTCTTGGCTCACCCCAAACCTCAATTTACTACTATGATCTCCCAAACAAACCTTTCTAAATTCTTCCCTCTTGTATCCCTCCTTTGACTCATCCCAAACCTCTTTTTACTACTATGATCTCCCTAATCCCTTTCTAGAGACGCTTACCTTCTCCATCTCTCCTTTTACTCATCCCAAACCTTATCTTACTACTGTGATCTCCCAAATAACACTTTCTGGGCTCTTTCCCTCTTCTATCCTTCCATTATCCTATTCAATACAACTAACAGACTTGCATGTCCACCGCTCAAATTAACTCATATTTCCCTACACTAATCCACCACTAATCTTTTTGGGTTCCAGAGTAGTGTGCTACTCACTGAAAAGTACTTTGATGCCTCGGCAGGGGTAATGAATGCAATTACACTACAATAATTCTTGCCCACTACCTGACAAGCAGAGGCCTCCCCATCCCCATCCCGACCTGTTCTTTCTCCCCTTGCCTTCTGAAGCGATGGCCACTCGTGGTGATCTATCACCTCTACCGAAAGTTTGATGATCTTCTATTTCCTCCCTTCACCTCCCATTGAATTACTCCCTATGCCTCAACATCTACTACACAGCTGACTCTCTGGTCCTTCAATGTGAAAGGCATGACCCACTTTATAAAATGTAAAGAGACTCCTGCCTTTTTGGACTCCAAGCAGCCGAATATTGGGCCTCATTTATGAGGCTGTGCGTCACTTTTACGCCGCTGGTACGCCGCCGGTGCGTCACTTTTTTGTGACGCACCAGTGGCGTAAAAAATGCACCTTGTTGCGCCATATATACAAAGTAATACATCTAGGTAGATGCGTCACTTTGTAAACCCCTGCGCCACATTATACCTGCGCCAGGTATAATGTATGCAAGGGGGGCGTTTTGACGCAAGAAAGGGTCATGGAAGTGGCTGCTAATTCGTCAAAATCTTACGCCTGCTTCATGGCAGGTGTAAGACTGATGCAGGCACTAACAACAGGGGACTTGCCCATGTGAAAGTACACATTGCTGGAGTTGCGTCACTTTTGTGACACACACCAGCAATGCGTCACTTTTGCGCCTACAGATATGTCAGAAATACTGATGTATCTGTAACTCCTTGCGATATGATGCGTCATATTATAAATATGACGCACCAATCATGACGCAAGGAGTGCACACTGAGAAGTGACGCATCGCTGCTTTCACGTAGCGATGCGTCATTTCTCATAAATGAGGCCCATTATTATTCTTATGCAGGAAACGCACCACACAGCGCAAGAAATGGTGAAATGTAAGAAAGATTGGATGGGTACTATCCCCTTCTCAACATGATCTGATGAAGACTCGTCTAGAACCTGCACAGCTACCTCTCCCCCTCGGAACAACAAATTGGCCATTCTGTGCCATAAGTGACTCCCAGTTAAAATTCTGATAACATGGACCAACGATCATGGACGCTACATCTTTGCACGGATTAACATTTTGGATTGAATCCTGGTAGTTGGCTCAATATATGCCCCCTGATTGTTGACAGAAATTGGTTCCCATAAACTCATTGTCGTTTGAGACTAGAACTTAATCCTGGATCCTCTCCTAGATAAACTGGGCAGGACCAGATATGAGGCGTGATAATCACTGGGCTGTACTCCATGATTTCATGGAGGACCATTCCCTACACGATGTAAGGCGCCTACTGCACCCTACAGATCTGGAATACATGGTGTACCTTTCTCCCGCTCACGGTTTGTAGTCACATCTCATTTTTTCATGCTAATTGCCGCAGCGCTACCGCAAACCTACTCATGCCATATTTATTTTGGAGCAATCTCGGATCATGCTACCATCGCCCTTACTCTGGATTTGCAAATGACTTTGCCTGTGTCTCGCACTTGGTGGTTAAATACTTGGCAATTCACACCACAAGATGGCCCTTTTCCGTGACTACTTAGAACTCAAAGAACTGATAACGACCTCCAAACAACTCTTATGGGTGCCTGGGAATGCATACTCACTCAGCATGCTGATGAGTGAGAGGCCAGTATTGCATGATCGCCAAAAGGACAGTGTTAGAAAATGACGTCCAAACCCTCCTTGGGAAACCCCGAGACCGCCCAATTATGGATGGTCTGTGAACCCTCATGGCAAAAAAACTCACCCTCAACAGTCTATATAAATTGGCAATAGAAAAGGTATTATCTTGCTTCAGATAAAACACCTATGAACATGGCAAAAATGTGGGACGCCTTTTGGCGATGTAATTGAAACAAAGGGAAGAACACTTGGTGACCCTGGCTATTGGTAAAGCCACTGGACCCATCCCGACTCACCCACTAGACATTGTACAGTAATTCTCTACATTCTACATCACGGAATTCCAGGTCGACACCACACAAGAGCAAGCATTTATATCCCACCTCTGACTCCCCACTCTTCCTCTGAGTAATCTTGAGGCGGTGGAATCATCTATATCTGAAGAGGAGGTTGCTGAAGCCATTAAATCCTTAAATTCAAGCGAAACGCCAGGAGAAGATGGCTTTCCTCTAGATTTTCACAAAGCTACTAGTGACCTAACTACTTCGCTCCTCACTCCTATGCTACAAGAAGCTACAACTACAAGTTATTTTCGACCCGAATTCAATGGAGCCCACATATCCCTCATTCCAAAACTGGGAAATAACCACCTCCAGTGAACCAACTACCATCCCATCTCGGTATTGAATTTTAATGTGAAAATAATGGCTACGGATCTGGCCACCAGAAAGAGGGTGTGTGACCAGGTCACTAATTTACAACAACCAGGCGGGCTTTATCCCCTACAGATCATACCAGAGCCATCTGCACACTCTGGCACTTGCCCTGTAGCCTACCAAGTCTGGTCCAGTTGAAAAATTACTGCTCTCCCTTGACGCAGGAAAGGCATTTGACCAAGTCCAGTGGCCATACCTGTTTCGCACTATGTCTAGATACGGAACACGCCCCAAATTCATCCAAATGATCTGGTGCCTCTACCAGTCCCCTATGGCGATAATAAATTGCAGCAGCATCCTTTCTGATCGAATACTCATTGCTCGAGGCATGAGGCAAGGCTGTCCCCTATCTCCCCTCTTCTTCCTCCTGACACTGGAAGCCCTGACAATAGCTATTAGGTCATTTACACACATTATGGGTATTTTCCCATTATACATGGATATGGTTGTCATCTTGTGCAGAGAAAAATACCGGCTATCTGTTCATGTTTAAAGATTTTGCAACGGCCTGGACATGATTCTTATAGAACTTTATTCGAACTTGTCTGCATTCATTTTTAACATGCTCTTTCTGTCTTTGTTTACTTTAATTATCAGTCAGGGGTCATTAGGCTACTTGTAAAACACATTTTACAGTGTTTTCTTCTAACATTTACTGTTTAAAGTATTGATTAGGGGTAAAATACCAACTTTAAGTGATTTTTCTATTTTTTATACTGGGAGGCACATTAAAATACCAGAGATTCCGGTATAAAACTGTCCAGTTTGTAACCCTATACATGGAGCAACCTTATCATTTATTGAACCAAACATTACAGGTTGCTGTACAATGCACATCCTGAACTCAAGTATTTAAAGGTGCTCTCATTTGTTATGACGAAGAAACAGGACGTTTGGTTAAGTAAAATATTCACTTAGGATCAACTAATTTGATCAAGAATTATTGGGGATTGATCCCCGGTTTTCTGATAGGGTGACCATTTGTCTGTAAATTTCACGGACCATCCATAATTTGGATCTCACATCCGTTGTCTGCGATGATCCCTTTTATGGACTTTTTTGTCCATAATTTTGGGCATTGCAGGGAACAACACTGTTCCCCTGATGAAGCCTCAACTCCCTGATGGGGCTGCCTCGCACACCTCCTCGGAGCACAAGGGCAGCCCCACCTCGCCCGTTGTCATTCTGTATGAAGCTGATGATTGCCACATACAGAATTACAGTGGGCCAGCCTGGGCTGAAAAGCATGTGGCCTTGGTGTAGGGTAGGGCAGAATGTCAGATGGAAGAAATTTGCAAAAACGCCAATACTGCTACGTAAGAATCCAGTTCAAGGAAAGAAGCTGGTGAAGGAAGTTAAAAAAGAAAGGGGGCTAGAGTTCTTTTACTGTCTCATCATTTTAGAACTGATGCATTTTCAATATTATATTCAAGAAAGCCATGGTTGCTGCTTTTTAGGTCTCGCCTAGCTATTGCGTAAGCAATCGCTATGCGAGAGATATAGAGGGGCTCCAGGAAAGCTTACCAAGAGGGCTTTGGAATGCGGATTATGGACAGTGCATGTGCGCCATTTGCTTCCCCGCCTCCCCCCCCATCAGACTTGAAAGGAAGCCGCTCGCACACCACCATTCCACCATTTGTCTCAGACTTCAGAGCTTGTTTTGTACTAGTACTAAAGCGTGTCCCCTTTTACTGAGCCTCATACGATCCTACGTACATTTTGCAGTGCTCGGACTGTAATAAATATTGCTGAAACCTATTTCACCTCTTTGCCTTTAGTTTGTTTATTGCTTGTCTTCCGTTGTCCACGTGGATTTCTTCTGTGTAGCTGATGTCATTACCTTTGTTGACCTATACAGTTGGATACATGTGTAAAAATGTGAGCTTTCAAGTTGGCAAATCTTGTTTTTCCATTCAAAATCCCTTTCTGGTTGAGCCTTCTATACATCCGAGCTGTTGGGGTAAAATGGACCTATAGTCGTCTTACAATGGGCGTAAAGCCTATCCCCTGCTTACTATTGGTATGTGTTCAGTTTTCTCATGTGCTTCCCTTCCTCCTGCGCTATTTTTGTTTATCGATGTACTTCTTTCTGCCCGTCTTTCTCGCCCTTGTGCTTTTCTCCCACTGCATGCTTAGTATAGCTCTCTTTCCCTTGGAGGGGTTCTCACTTGTGTTGCTCTCCATTGTGTGCTGTGTTCCACTCCTGTTTCATGATCCTCCACTGCCCCCTACTGTATTTTTTGTTTTTTATGTTATCTGTTTTTTGGACGGGGGGCAGTTTTTCTGCTGTCAGCCCTTCTGCTTTAAATAGCTTTTATTGCTCTACTTTAGTTCATATTTTAATTCTCAGTTGCCCGCAGGTCTTGTAAACTCGGACACCTGCACTCAGTTATGTGCAAATCTTAGTTACTTTTTTCCCCTTCATGCGGCAGCAGCATTCTTGTTTGACTGAGACCATCTTGCTCACTTTAATCACCAGTACAATGCAATGACTAATAAAAAATCATTTTCTTCATCGTATTTTGATCCATTTAATCTGTGGGACATGTTAACAACACATTTTCTAAAACGATGGCTATTTTGTATTGATCTCGGTATGGTTCAGAAGTGTACATTATGCTGCTAAGACATTTTATGAACATTGAATTGTGTAGTACGTATCTATGGTATATAGTTAGGCTTTCCTGTTTTCAGTTTCTATTTTTGGTAAATTCTGGTGGTGCTTTTTCAGTGTTTTCCAGTGATTTCAATACCTCAAAAAAACAGTGCTTTTCAGTGATTACTCATTTTCGCGCCATAAAAAACAACTGAAACGGTGTTTTACCGGTGTTTATGGAACACTTTGTTTTTATTATTGCTTGCTTTCTTCATTGATGCATGGTATATATAAACAATGTATGTACAGTGTATATGACCTCCAAATAAGTTTTTACAAGTCGAATTTATTGTAGTAGACCATACAATATTTCTTCAGTGATTCTTTGGTCATTCGAGCTCTCTTTCCTTCCCATGTACACTTTTTCTTGTGAAAAGGCCCTCTCGACATTGGCACTTGAGACTGGCAACGCCAAAACAGCCAGTACACAATTGGCCAACTCTGGCCACTGACGTAGCTTTCCATGCCATAACTGGTTTGCTATTTCAGCAATCACATTTTCTAGCCTAGTTTACTGGGGTCATTTCTCGTTTAATCCATATGATGAACATTTTCGTATAAGCAGATTCAGGTCCATGCACGAAAATTATGAGAATTAATTAGTAAACTGTTCTGATGCATTTGCCAGATACCATCCAACACGCACTCTTCGATCGTCTAGTGCAAACTTATTGTTGGTCCCTACCTTCAGGCTTAGTACTAGAGGCGGCAAATCACTCCCAGTCCTTGGAGCAAAAGCCTGGAATACTCTCCCCCCCTTTTCTACGTACACTAGACAAGGAAAAAGATTTCAGAAAGGGATTTAAAACCTGGGTCTTTAAGTTACAGGACACCTGCGCTAGAGCACTGGTGTAACAGTTGGATGAGTTTTCAGCTACCACCAATCTGTTTCCTACATCTCTGGATCTGTATCTGGCCCCTAGATGCTCCTTGGAGCGATTGCTGCGCGATATAAATGATCACTTAAATTACATTACATTACTTAAATTGCTCTTTCTTCTAAAGGTTGTGCACTGCATATTCCAGTATTTACTATGATGTGCTCCAAGTAAAACTTGCAAGAAAACAATAAAACTGTGAGATTCAAAGTGCATTATAACATTTGGACCCAAATGCGAAAGACAGCTGCTGGAACTTAATGTTTTAAAATACAAACATTAAACAACTTCAATGGTTGTGCTTTAATGCCCTTTGCAGGGGCTCTACGAAGGGGTGCAAGAGCAACAAAGCCTCATTAAGTAAATGGTCTTTTTAAAGACCTGTGAATGAATCGGGTGCGGCCGCATGCAAACAAATGGTGCTTGTAATCTAGCCGTGTAAGTCGAATTTACCTATGTAATGGCTTTATGTACCGGGAACAAAAAGTCCTGATGGTGTTTTCATAGTGACATATGGTGACACCGGCCTCCATTACATACTGCTGCTCACAGGGCCGGTCCTAGGATATGTGGGGCCCCGGGCAAAATAGGAACATGTGAGGCCCCTAAGCAGAGACCAGGCGGAATCGGATCGGGCCGGCTAAAGAAAGCTTTTTTTTTTATAATTAAAATTAAACCAAACTGCACACCCTCGACTGGGTTTTGTCAATGGTTGTTAGCTGTTTAAGCTAAATGAGCAACTACAATAAATTATTTTCCTTTCACCTTGTTGCGTTGACCAATAAGTAGCTCTTTCACACACATCAAAAATGCTCCAGTTCTGACATGATGAGACTGTGAAAGAACTATAACGAGTGTTGTTGAAGTTGCATCAAAGGCAGCAGAGAGTTGTGCTGCTGCAGAGTTAAGATTTATGTTTTCACTCTGATGGTGACTGCAAAAATGTAGAGCGACCCGTCTCATCACCTGCTTTTTTTAACTTTCATTTGTTTTGCAGACACTAGATTAATGTTTTTGCAGGAAAAGTTAAGGCCCCTTTTCAATGTTCATATTAATTTAATACCAGGTCTAAGACTCGAGTAACCCAGCAGACTTTAAACTCTGCTCCATCCACTTTTGCATGCTGATACTGATCCTCTGCATGCACCTCTTGTCTCGTTGCCATACTCACACCTATCTACTTCCCCCCCCTTTATTCTGTTTATCTTACCCCTGTTATTCCCTCTCTGCTCCCTTTCCACTTGTCCTAGGTGAAGAGTTTCCATTGTGATGCGCCGCCATTCTTTTGCTCTGCGCCCAGCAGGATATTCTGCCTTTCATTCATACAGGGGCAGGGCGCACTTCCCAGGCAAGAGCAATTGAATTAACTTTCTAATCACTGTCATCGACATGCAGATGCAGCCATTAGAGGCCCACAGAGACAGAACTGCAGGGGAGAGTGATAAAAAAAAAGACATTTTATCTCTTAGGGAGCCCCCTGGGCCTCTGGAGTCCTTAAAGGCGCGTGGCCCCAAGGCTGCTATCATGCTGCCCATGCCTAGCGCCGGCCCTGGCTGCTCACATGTAGAAGGTGATCTGTCTCTTTTCTTGTTTGAATACAATGGGCAGGCAGGGATTCTGAAAATAATTTACAAAATATCAATAGGAAACAGTACTATAAATACAATAAACAAAAAATAGGTGCTGTTGTCTGTCAGACCGCGTTAAGCACAAACTTCACAAACGAGAACATCAGGGTAGAACACAGGTCCCAGATTTCCTTTACTGTGTCAGAAATGTTAACCCAGGTGTTTAAAAAACACATACTTAACTGGGCACCGCCTACATCTAATATCTTTGTATCAGTGTTCTTTGGCCACTTGTAAATAACATAAAGAAATGGTTACCGTTTGAGGTAAACTTGTTATGATACCAAATTAAGAAAAAAACTTTTCTGAATGCCATCGCATATTTAATATCTTATTGGTTAGATGTAGGCAGCTGTGCTGTTTGCCACACATCAGAGCGGATTACAGCCATCCTCCATTGAGGTGATAATGAGAAATCGCCATACATGTGTCCGATAATAAAAGATTTTAGGTAGATAACCTGGGGGGACATGGGTCTGCCCGGGGGCTCTCTAAAGCTGCCCTTTGCCCTGTACATTGCACGGCGGCGTCTGCTGCATCTGATGTTATGCGGCTGTTGGGCTTTGTACATTCGTGTGGGTCATGAGGCCTGCACGGGTGTCTGTTTCTACTAGTTGTTTAAAGATGTCTTCTTGTGCTGCGTGAATGGCCGTGTCTTTTGTTGGTTTGTAGGAATTGATTGGTGTGTATCTGCGTGTCCCCAGTTGTGATAAGTCATTTGACACACAGCGATGAAGTGTTAGTGCACAAAACACGCGTCCCCGTCACGCTGGATTCCTTCAATGGAAGAAAGGTTTTGGAAAGCATTTGCAAAGAGGTTTTATTCTCCACACAGAATGCCCACGCTTGCTACCCCTGCCCCTCATCCCGCCCCCCAAAAGAAAACACTATCCTCCTCCACGCAATGGAGTACGTTAGCCCACTGAGCTATTCTTTTAATTATTTTCTGGGCAGGCTGACATGCCCCATCACACAGCAGGTGTCGTGGCCAGAGGCTATTAACGTGCCCTTCGGGAAGTTTTCTGACGTTGGCACGTCTTTTTGCCCTTTAGTGGTCACTGTTGACCTTTGCAGGTGCTGGGATGGGGTGTGAATGGCTCTGTACAGGGCCCGCTCACGCTCCCTTTTGAGCGGTGTTCATTTAAACGCAGCAATGGCAGCCTCAGGGAAGGCTTTGTCATGGAAGTGGCCGGCCGCCAACCAATCAGCTGAAGTGCCCCCGGGAGCCCATGCACCTTGTGACTGTCGGAGAGATGTGCATTCTAGAGCTGTCAGTGAGACCCACTCTACGAGGCTGCAGTCCAGTGCAAACTTCACTTTTGAGCGAGACCCCAGTAAAATACAGGGCTGCCAGCGAGTGCACTCGTTACCAGTTAGATACAGGTCCACAAGCTAGTGACACCCTCTTTGGTAGCGAGACTGCCTAAAAAGGAAACTGCCGCTCTTCAACCGCAATAGTGTTTTTCACGCATTTTCCTGAGATACCGGATAACATATTGTTTGGAAAAATATTTACATTATCTACAAACCTACCTTGTTACTTTTAGAGATTATCCACAAGAACTTGCTCGGCTCTCTGCCGAGCTGCACCCTCGAGGGGGCCCCCTGCAGCTCAGGGCCCCCCCGCACTGCGGGGCCCGTGTTACGCCAGTGAAACGAGAGGTATGTCTCCCCCAATTTAATGGGGGTGACGCACGTTCTGAGTTGCTTTCATTCTCGGCCCTAAATTGCAGTTTAGTCTGCAATGCTGTAGCTCCATCAAGTGGCCAAGTGGTGCAACAGCAATGAAAATCAGTGACACTCGGTTTAAACAGTGTCAGCTGATTTTCATTCGGTAGTGTATTTTCGAGCAGAGTCGGTTTAAACCGAAATCCGTACAGCCTATATATAGTCTATTTTCTGAATGTATAAATTAATTTCTCTCTACATTTGTACGTGTATAATAATTTACATTGTAGTGCTTCTGCATTTTTATTAAAAGGCATCACTTCCTACATGAACAGCCCTGTAGGCATACATAAGTAAATATCGGGTATTGTATCCACTGTTCTGTGTACTTTTGATTTGCCTGTCGTAGAGTCCTCATCTGCTGCCATATGAATCAAAATAAATGGACTAAGGTTTGCACATGACTCTTGGCATGCCTGTGATAGCACAATTTGCAAGCAAATAGGAAGCAATTCTGCTTTAAATAGCTTTTATTGCTCTACTTTAGTTCATATTTTAATTATCAGTTGCCCGCAGGTCTTGTAAACTCGGGCACCTGCACTCAGTTATGTGCAAATCTTAGTTACTTTTTTTCCCTTCATGCGGCAGCAGCATTCTTGTTTGACTGAGACAATCTTGCTCACTTTAATCGCCAGTACAATGCAATGACTAATAAAAAATAATTTTCTTCATCGTCTTTTGACCCATTTAATCTGTGGGACATGTTAACAACACATTTTCTAAAACGATGGCTATTTTGTATTGGTCCCGGTATGGTTCAGAAGTGTACATTATGCTGCTAAGACATTTTATGAACATTGAATTGTGTAGTACGCATCTATGGTATATAGTCTATTTTCTGAATGTATAAATTAATTCCGCTCTACATTTGTACGTGTATAATAATTTACATTGTAGTGCTTCTGCATTTTTATTAAAAGGCATCACTTCCTACATGAACAGCCCTGTAGGCATGCATAAGTAAATATCGGGTATTGTATCCGCTGTTCTGTGTACTTTTGATTTGCCTGTCGTAGAGTCCTCATCTGCTGCCATATGAATCAAAATAAATGGACTAAGGTTTGCGCATGACTCTTGGCATGCCTGTGATAGCACAATTTGCAAGCAAATAGGAAGCAATTGTGGGCACATTGTTCCACAATCCTATCTTACTGAACATCTGGTGATTTTTAATTTTTTCCTTCCTCTTCCTCCTAATCCATCCACTTTTAGATCAGTAAATAAAAAAAAATGCTGACCTATAGAAAGCCAGGGCTTCTTCATCATGTTGTGCAGCTCATGTTTTGGACTTACTTGCTTTTTAGGCAATAGGTCTCAAAGATGAGCCCTGTCTGCTTTGCCAATGCTTGTTATTTTATGCATCTAACAACCATTGACAAAGCCAATAGTTCACGCTTGTTGTAGGTGTAACGTTACTTGTTGTGTCATATATCTCGACACGTCAGAAGAGGCAAAATACCGGTCGGGCGGTACACTATACTTAGCACAGATTTTTTGCTCAGGTGTATTAAGCCACGCCCTTAATTACATTGAACACCCCCTTTGGAGAGACCCCCCAGTGTTTTCATCCCACTTAAAGCCCTGGAAACAACACCTTGTCACCTCATGGCCTGGCACTGTGCATCATGCATGACTCATGACTTTCACCTTTTCAGATTGCTTATGTGCAGGGGCATAATGAACCCTCCTCCGCCCCACCCCATGCTTTAAGAACTACAGCAAGGGTGGAGTTCTTGATGGGTCTCTTCTGTCTGCAATTCTGCAGACAAAGGCTTCGCTCATAAATTAATGTGAAAAGATGGGCGAGTGAGTAAGTGAAGGGTGGATGGATTAGTGAAAGGGTGAATGGATGAATGAAAGGGTGAATGGATGAATGAAAGGGTGAATGGATGGATAATGAGAGAGGATGGATGAGTGAGTGGAAGGACGGATGAGAGAAAAGGTAAATAGATGGATGTATGGGTGGAAGGTTAGATGGATGGGTAAAAGGGTGGATGGATGAGTGAAAGGATGGATGGATGAGTGAAAGGGTGAATGATGGGAGAGTGAAAGGGGGATACCTGAGTGAAATGATGGATGGATTGATGAATTGATAAGTGAAAGGGTGAATGAATGGACGGGTGAGTGAAAGGGGGCTGTAAGGATGGATGAGAGAGTGAAAGGGAGAGTAGATGGACAAAATGATGGATAGATGAGTGAAGGAGTGAAAGGGTGGATGGATGAGTGATAGGGTCAGTGGATGTATTCATGAGTGGATGAGTAAATGGGTGGGTGGATGGAAGGAAGGAAGGATGGCTAAGTGAAAGGGTCGATGGAGAGAGAAAGGGAGGATGGATGGATACTGAAAGGGTGAATGGGTGGAAGGATGAGTGACTGGGTGGATGGATGAGTAAGTGAAAGGATGGATGGGTGAAAGGGTAAATGGCTGGATGGATGAGTGAATGGATGGGTCGGAAGAGTGGATGGATGAGTGTACAGATGGATAGGGTAAAAGGGCGGATGGATAATGGATGGATGAGTGAAAGGGTGGATGGATGAGCAAAAGGATGGATGGAAGGATACATGATGGATAGATTTCCAAATGGTTGAATATGTTTGGATATGGATAGGCTTACTTATGTACTATTGCGCGATCTCCTCTGATGTGTCTGTAAAACGTACGTTTTGTCCCAAAGTTTTGTCCTGAATTTTGACCTCCTGTCCTTAATTTTTGTCCAGAATTTTGACTCTTTGTCCTGAATTTTTACACTCGCCTTCCTGAATGTGCACCCATGCCAGTTGGTCACCCTATTTTCTTAGTTTACTTTGTATAATTTAGCCACTAGATGGGAAGTATCATCACTTTCTTTCTCTCTCAATCACACACATACCAGACCTGCTTCAGGCGGGAGATTTTTCAAGCTCAAGAGGGAATTACGTCGGCTGTCTCCCCCCTAAAACCTCTATCACTTAACTGAAAGCCAATGGGGAAAATTGTATTTATTTCATTTATTTATTTAATGCATTTTTATATAGCGCGGACTTTACTCAAAGGTGTCAGGGCGCTTCATAATAGAACCAAGTACGTTACATGAGGAGAATTTTACATATTTACACGTTACAGATGCAATCGAGAAAGAAGAAAAAGTCAAATAAAACAATAGATGGCAGTCACACAAAAAACACATTAGGATGAAGATAGTACAGGCATAGATTGTAAATTTACAATTAATACATTCCCCCGTTTTTTGTCCAAAATCTCCCTTGTTTAAGTTACATGTTGGCATTCACAAACTTTCTACTTTTGTTTTTAATTCCTGCCTCTTGACGTTGGAGCTTGGGAGGCAAGCAGAAGCCAGATGAAAGCCCAGTTCGTTTTGAGCCTGCGGGTCCAACAGGACCTCGAGCTAAACCAGAGCATCCATCTGACTCGAGCTTTCGGTGATTCGCCGATCTCTTTCTCAGATTAGTATGTAAGTAAATACATATTCGGTGCTTACTTTTGTGGCTTCCTGCATACCACTCAATATATTCTATTTGTACAGATAAAAACGTATGATTTATTAATGCATGCTAAAGAAAAATTAATTCTTTTTTTTTTTAAATTGACTTTCCCGTTTTATAACATTCTTCGTGATTTTGAGGGCTGGGCTTGTTTTCGGCCTTTTTTGGTGGGACTTGCGCTTTTTTCAAACTTCTTTTCAAAGGGAATGGTGCTTGTTTTGGTTCTCAGACTTGGCAACTTGGCTCCAAACGAAGATGGCGCCGCTGCTGCCACAGGGGCGGGGGGACACATAGACAGTATCGGAGGGGCCGTCTGCTTCCGGGATGCTGGTCAGGGGGGAGGGGGGAGAGTGGACCTTCCACTTCCGGCACGGTGTGTTCCGGCGCTGGCCCGTCCGCCGAGACCCTACAGGTAGGGGGCAGCAAAACCGGGTGTAAGGCGGGGGTAATTCGAGGCCGGATGTGACGTCATTAGCGGTAGGGCAAGGGGAGGGACCTGACATAGACCCTGGGGTGACAGCAGGAGAGGACCCCATAAATGCCCCAGGGACCTGGTACCTTTGGCGCCAGTGTATTCTGGGAACTGTAGTCATGTGTGATGACAGCAGGAACCCCCTAACTCCTGCTGACATTGACCTAGTACCATTCCCCAAAATTCAGAGACCCATGCTCCGTTAAAAGGTGTGACAGCAGGCAAGCCACAACACGAGCCTTGCGGTCGTCCCAGTGCCACCAGTCGCGTGGGATTCCTGGGCTCTTGGCCTGTAAAATGTGTGACAGCAGTGGAACGCGTACACCCTCCGCATAAGCTCATTAATGTGGTCAGTATTGATATTATAGAGTAACAGGAACCATGGGGTGACAAAACCACGTGTTGTACGAGCTGCTGGGATATACCCCACACCTTGTCCTACCCTAAAGGGGGATGAGGAGGCATGTTACGCAGTTGGCCGCAGAGTATTTTAATCACTTACAGCGACAGACATTCAGTGGTTGGGGTGAGGGCATTCGATATACTGTACATCCTTTGAACTCCAATCCAGTAAGAAGGGAGGCTTAGTTTTGGCCGTTAGTTCTATGTAGTCCGAATGTTGATGGTCACCAAACTAAGGCACTTTTCCTTTTCTTGTGGGACCCTGTGTTTTATCTTTGACGAGTCTCTGACTTCGGCTCCTCTATTAAAAATAAATAAATAAGGTGTCGAGCATCTATATCTTCTGTCTGAAAATGCCGAGAAAAATGGTCTTTGCTTTCATTCCCTTTACCTTTGCGGTATGTCCATCATTACGTCACGCCAGCATTTTTATCTCAATCTGCCTGTTTACTAAATAAAGATCATGCAGAATGCTGCTGTCCGCCTACAGTTTTTTGTAAC
Source organism: Lissotriton helveticus (assembly GCF_964261635.1). NCBI lineage: Eukaryota > Metazoa > Chordata > Amphibia > Caudata > Salamandridae > Lissotriton > Lissotriton helveticus. The sequence goes on from NC_136057.1 coordinate 1,866,433,838, forward strand.
TTTATTTACCACGGGTATTAGAACACAATAATTAGAGCTCATATCTACAGAAGACAAAGTTACTCTATGGGGTAGATATGGTCTTCGAGGATCCCAAAAGTGCTAATGGATAGTGTGGATGAGTATTTATTTGCTAAATCATATCAATGGGTTTAATCTTTCAGGCATTGCTGCAATGGCGCGCATCCTTGGTATTGCAAGTCTATGTTTGGAAAGAGCATTGCAGCCAGTCTTCTAAACCATTTTGGAATTTTACGAACGTATCATACAAGGCAACCGTTTTAGACCTATTGTATTGCACCATTTATATAGCCCTTAATATGCCGGGGGGAGGGGATGCACGGAAGCACTTACTTACATGTGTAGCAAGCTACTTCCTGTAGGGGATGTGGCTGGAATGGTGTTGTCTTTGTTTTGTTATCCTATGTGGGAAGTGTTTCCATGTTATGTGGGACCAACACTTAGGTGTGGTGGATGATGAGGTTTAAGGGACACGCAGTTTTATGGGTTTCAGTGTGCTGGCAGCACTGAACAGCTCTGCAGGTCCCTTCAGGCTATTTTTTAAGATTGTATTCTGCTGAGCTGGTACTGTACTGGATTGTCCAGGCTGAGATTGTGTGTACAATTTTAGTCCTAAAATGGCATGGCTGGTGGGAGAGATCTTATAAAATGGCAGTTTTTACTATCATCCCATATCTGAGTGTCATTGTGAGATGTAAGGAAGTGGTTAGAATGTATAGATATTTGGAACCTGCAGAGGTGGACTGGAATAAAGTTCTCCAAATTGTCCAGCAGTGTGTTACATATCTCTTCAGTTATTCCATGTTTAGCAGATGTGTCTTATGTGAGAGTAGGAGGTGTAAGTTACGATTGGCTGCTGCCCGCTGAGTATAATGGCCTTAGTAATATTGTGGGCCATAAATGTTCCACATGAAATTACATAAGTATATAATTCCCCAGCGAACCACAGGCCAGCCCTTCTTAGCTTACCTGCATATCTAAAGGAATGTGCTGGTTGGATTGTTTCCAATGTGTGGGTTGTAAGCTGAAGGTTCTGCTGTCTTTTCTAGGCTCTGTTGCTGGGATTTGGGGTGGTGTAGTTATCTTAGAAATTGCCGTGTGTTCAATTGTTATTTGAAGTGTATATGCTCCTGAATGCATCCAGGGCTGGCTGGTAGTGAGTTCCAGAGCTTTTTGGCTTTTCCTGAGAAAAGTGTCTCCTACAGATTTCTTATGTTAAGATGGTATGATGAGAACTGGAACAAGCCTAGAGCGCAGTAATCTGTTTTGTTTGTATTGCTTGAATTTTACTTGTAGGTATAGCTGTCTTTTTCCTTGGGAGGCTCAGTATAAAATACCTAAGTGCCTTGAGCATTGCCCTTCTAGCCAAAGTTAGCCAGTGAAGCGATTTGCAGGACTGGAGTCCTGTGTTTTTTTGGGGTTAAGGCTGAGGAGAACCCTTTTGGTTGAATTGTATTTTGCATGTAATAATAATATTCATAATAATACGGCCATTTATAGAGCGCAAAACAGCTACCTCCCAAAGAAGGTGTCCCGGAGCTATAACAACAAGTGACAGCGAATTAAAAGGTCAGAGACCAGCCATCCATCGGAATTAATCCAAGTTAAAAAGCCAAGTCTTAACTGCCTTCCTGAATAGGCATTCTGATTTAATTTGTCGCAAGGCTGGCGGCAAAGAATTCCAAAGCTTAGCCACTCTCACCACAAAGGATCTGCCACTCCATCGCTCCTTCCTAACTCGTGGGGTGGCAAGCAGATTCTGATTATTGGACCGCAATAGGCGAGTCTGTTTGTACGCACATAATCGTTGATTCAAATATCTGGGACAAAGACCATGGAACGGCCGAAAAACTAAGGTTAAAGCTTTAAATTTAATTCTGCTGGCCACCTGTAGCCAGTGAAGTTCCTTAATATGCGGAGAAATATGTTGACGCAAAAGTATGCGTCTAATCAATCTCGCAGCCGCATTTTGAACCAATTGTAGTGTCTTAAGCATGTAAGCAGGTAGGCCCAGATAAAGGCCATTCGCATAGTCCAGTCTGGACATTACAGTTGCATGAACTACGGTTCAACAGCAGTTTTCTGGTAGCAAATGTAAAAATGTCCTCTTGTACCTCAATTTTCCAAAACAGGAGGATGTTACTTGGTGGATTTGAGAGGAAGAAGACAGATCTGCCTCCCATTGTACTCCTAGATTTCTAACAGTGCCTGTTGGGGTGGGTGGTATCCCCATTTCCTGTGGCCACCACAGGTCCGAGTCTGGGGGCTTGTTGGTCCCAAAAAACATCACTTCTGTCTTTTCAGCATTTAATTTAATTTATTATTATTCATCCAAACTGCAACATCTTTGAGGCAACTCTTGAAGCTCTTAAAGGATTTAACTTTTACAGGAATCAGCCGACTGGTCTTTAAAAGGGAACACCAGCTGGCTGTCATCGGCATAAGATATTGCCTTGACCCCCAGTTGGCAATAAGTGAAAACAGGGGGGCCAAATAGATGCTGAACAGCAGTGGGCTTAAAGCTGATCCTTTGGGCACCCCACACCACAAGCGCTTCTGCTCAGACTGATAAGGTTGTGAAGCCACCCTTTGAGTTCGCTTGTGGAGGAATGACCTCATCCACTCAAGGGCGGTTCCCCTAATGCCGAAGTCCTGAAGGCGTCGAACCAAAATATCATGGTCCACCGTATCAAATGCGGCAGATAGATCCAGGAGCACCAGCATGGCTGATGCCCCAGAGTCTATCGCCAACCTCACTGATTCCGCTACCTCTACGAGGGCCGTCTCTGTACTATAGCCGGCGCGACAGCCAGATTGAATGTCGTGCAAATGAATGTGGGGTGCTATGTTAAAGGCTGTTGGCATAGTAAGGCTTGGAGATAATGAGTGTGAGGCTGGCTTGCTGTTTTGTTGGTTGTAAAGGCTATGGGAAGATGCAATGTAGTGTTTTCATTGTGTAGAAAGCGCTTTTTATGACATTGTTAACATGCATTATCAAGGATTGGTCTGAATTCAGGGTTACCCCAAGGTTTCTAACCAGGTTCATAAAGCTTTATTTGATTTTTACAATCATAAAAGCAATGTGCAAAAACGGCAAATACATCAGAATCCCGCTTAAAAGACATGTATCAAGGTATACATTTTAAGCACATCCCCTTGAATAAAATACAAACAATAAAACCATTAAAACCGCAAGTTAAAAAGATAAAACATTAGAACATGTGCACATACCACATCATAAAAAAATCATTCTTTCTGATATCAAAGACACTATGTAATTAGGCGAGCCCTCAAAGTCCATGCCCAGCCTAGAAATTTCGTCATAGCTAATGCATTGGGTAAGTGTGGTATTGGTACGCAAAATACGTTCAGCCTTCGCCGCCACCCTTGTGCCTAGGAGCCTACAGATTGATGTCAACCAAGCCCGACGTGGGGCAGCATAGGTATCACAAACAAAGAGGATATGTGCCGTAGACTCAATTATGGCACTGCACCCGGACACCTAGTTAGCGATTGAGATGACCACTTTATTGTAAAAGATCTTACTGGGAGTGTCCCCACCCTATACTGAATGTACAACTTGCGATCCTTGGGTTTGGTGATTGCGTCCCAATATGATTCCAGCTTCAGGGCGACTTTATGATCCATAAACCGGCTGGCAAGGGAAGTTGACACTTGTTCCCTTGCGTTTTTTACTCAAAGCAATTCCCAATACTTAGCCTTCAGCACGGCTTTTGATGGAAAGATGGAATTTACAGGATCAGTCCAAAATGCAATCAACCCTAGCTCTCCTAAGAGGTTTCGGACTGCCCCATGACATTTAATGTGATGCAATGTGTCAGCCTTAATAATATCTAAGAAACCCTGAGCATAGCCAACAAGTTCAGGAGTAGACCATAATCTCCTCCAATACAGGAGGGGGCGCAATTTGGCTACAGCTGCAATGGGTCTCTTACCCAGATCCAATAACAGCGGACACATAGGGGTACTCTGGGGAAGTGCATTAATATTTCTTAGAAACCTATTTTCAGAGATAGTAAGAGCTACAAGGTTCTCACAGCCCCAAACCTCCGAACCATACAATGCTGAGCTGACAGCTTTCAGATTATAAATTTCAAGGGCTTGGCTGATAGGCTTAAAATGGGAGCGATTATACTCCTGACAAAGAGCCCCTAATATCTGTCTAAGTTTAAGTGAGGCTAAGTCAATTTGCCGATCCCACTTCATGCTACCTTGGAAGTTTACTCCTAGATAGGTGAACTCGTTAACTACTTGTAGGGGTCCATCCTTCATGTTAAAATCCCTCATATTTGCCTTCCGTGCGTTGAACGCCATTAGCTTTGTCTTAGATACGTTGACCTCCAAGCCCCTCTCGCATCAAAAATCCTCAAAGATTTTTAGTGCTTTGTTAGTCCACTAGGGGTCTTGGAGAGAATCAACGTGTCGTCGGCAAACATCAGGATGGGTACTTTTTCTCCAGCTAATATAGGGGCATCAGTTGGTGTTCTACTCATGCAATCAGCTATTCCATTGATATATAGCGTGAATAGCGTAGGTGCCATCACACAGCCCTGTCTAACGCCACGTTCCACTGGGAATGATTCAGTGACTTCCCCGTGCCCCCCATCTAATTTGGGCCTTGTTATCTTCATGCAGTCTACGAATCAAAGTTAGAAGGTCCAGCTTAAGCCCAAGCTGCTTCAGGACAAGCCATAATTTCCAGCGGGGGACTTAATCAAATGCCGCCCTGAGATCTACAAAGGCGGCATAAAGACTACCTTTGCCTAAAGTTACTAACTTACAGTAAATTAGAATGAATCGAAAAACCAATTATTTTCTGGGAGCAGTCAATTAGGCTAATTGGCCTGTAGTTCCCCGGACAGTCTTTGTCCCCTTTTTTATAGACGGGATGATTTCTGCATTTTTCCATGATGTAGGGATCGAGGCCCCTTGTGCAATTGCGTTGGAGAGCAGAAGAATATATCGGCTCCAGTTGGGTTTGTCATGTAACAAGGTATCGCCCGGGATACCATTGGGCCCAGGAGCTTTCCCCGGTAAGATCGAGTCCAATGCTGCCTCAACTTCCCTCATTTTGTTTGAATATTTTTATTGCATTTTTGGCAGTGTAGCTTATTTACACATATGAAGTAATAACCAAGCCGTAATGCAGGGTATGCAGTACATTCTGCAACAGTGGTGCATACGTAGAATTAAACAGTACAATGAGGAGCGAAAGGAAAAAGAAACAACTCGATTAGTACAGCCTGACAGAATCATGGGCTACAGTCACGCTACAGTAAGAACATAAGTCAACAATAGCAGTTCGCAGGATAAATCAGCTGTTTCCTCACATCACTCCAGTGAGTTGTTCAGTTCGGGACACTTGCTATGTCATGGCCACAAATCAAGGCTAGTCCAGCCTGTCGGCAATGCAAATAAAACATATTCAGACCTTTTATATCAAACCTGAAAGAGAGAAGAAGAAAAAAAAAGGAAGACTGTAGCGAACAACCTGAGAGCACAGGAACAATAGACTAGGTGGCAACAAACAATGACTGTATGTGTATTTGTAGTGCCCACAGGACAGTCAGAAGGCAGGCACGTGCGGGATCACGGTCATAGTGGGGGTCGCTCAGCGCGACCAGCCAGACACGCAGCGGATGGAGGGTGGGGGGGAGGCGGGGGGGGGAGCAGCCGGAACAACGCCCACTACAGCATGGGGGTCTAAGTGATGCCCCTCTGTAGGCACACTTGGTGGTAAACTGCCAGGGCATTATCCCAGTCCTGCACTATGGGGTACATGCGGAGTCCCGCCGTCTCCTCTCTATGCAGTGCCACACTTTCCGCCCATGCCCAGTTATCAAATGAGGTGCGCCAGTGTCGCGCCTGGGGGGGTGCACTATTTTTCCAGCGCTTGGTTATGAGTCGTTTCGCAGTTATCAGCCCTAAGTCCCAGAACCTCGCCCGGATCTTCGTCTGTTTTGTTCGCTTAAATAAGCCCAACAGGCAAGCTTCCCATGTGCGTGGCAAGCTACCTCCCGTCGCCGCTGCCAGTGTAATCGTCACCGAGGTCCAGTAATCATGCAGGGAGGGGCACGTCCAGAGTATGTGTAGTAGTTGTGCGTCCACAAGTCCGCATCTGGGGCACGCCGATGAGTCAAGGCCAAAGTAGCGGCTGAGTTTATCTGGAGATAAATAAGCTCGGTGCACTATATAATACTGTATGAGCTTGAAACGGGAGTTGCGCTGTACATTCTGCGCCCCAGCTAGCACAAGTGCCCATTCTTTATCGGTCCAGTCCTGTCCTCTATCTGTTGTCCACTTGTCTCGCAAGCGCTGTGACGAGAACTGCGTGTGCATGCGTAACGCCTGGGCGAGCCAGTGCACTATGCTGCCTCAACTTCCCTCATAGTAAAGGTTTCGCCCTGATACATCAAATTTGTGAATTTGACTTCCCCCACTAGAGAGGTCGAAGCATATTGGGGCTTGAAGTGATTGACCCAGGCTGTTACTGAAACATGATTCTGGGGGCGCTCAGCATGGCCTCCAATAGGCCATTTGTAGATATTCCAAAACAGCTTAGGGTCTTTGGAAACGCATGCCTCCCTCAAATCCTGCCATCTTTTGACTTCCCAGGCTTTCTTGGCCTTTAGTTGTGTAACCTTATAAAGTGTTCTCATTTCCCGAACCTTAGATGGAACACCCCCCTTGATAGCTTTCCCTAAGGCCTCATGTGCCATCCGGCATTCATCATTATACCATCGACCCTCTATCTGGGCAGGCGTTTTGGGCTTCTTTCCCTTCTTTTGTATGTGCGTAGAAGATTAAAAAAAGCGGTGTGGGTACTCTCTATTCTGTCATGGACTCCTATCTGTAATACCCAGCCCTCGAGCTCTTTAGTAGTGAGTGGCAGACTTTGCGGTATATTATCTAACAGAGTTGGGAATTCTTTTACCTGTATCCACTTGAGTCTCCTTAAGTCATTGGTGGGGACAACCTCCCCAATATGATTGCTATCCCTTAAATGTGCGTCTGACGTAAGACAAGTCAAAAACACAGAACAACAAAGCGGGTTGTGGTCGCTTTCCAACCTGTCGGTGATCTTCATGTCCTCCACCAAAGACCAGAGACTCAAACTTACCAGGACATAATCAATTCTACTAGCAAAGTACCCGTTGTTAAACGTTGATGCTCTGCCCTATCTGATTTAGTGCGCCCATTCAAAGCCCTGAGGCCTCGTTCCATACAGATGCTATTTAACTGGATAGCCACATCGGTCCACTTCCTAATAGGCAACAACTCAAGCGATGGAACACACCACATTCTAACTTCTCTTGATGTTATTGGTGGGACATAAAGTTCCTTAGGCCATATGGTGATAGGCTAGTATTTTGGAAATTGTCCACAGGTCATAATCTCTGACTTTGTGGTATTGAGCTTTTAGATGGTTATTCTTCACTGGATGTTTGTCACAAAGGCAGTCATTACGTTTTGAATTGTAGAGGTCTTCCTGGTTATTCATTTTAGGTTTAAAGCATTTTTATTGCAGTTTAAGAAACAGGGAGAAACAATACATACAATGAATACAGTCATCGTAAGAACAAAACGCGCAATCTTTGCTCCAGAAGCGCCATCAGAATTCCATGCAGTACCATCTGAGCAATTGTAGAGCCTCAGTCTAGGTGGAAGCGCCATGATGACCAATTCCAAAACTAACTCCCCCACTCAACTCCCCCCCCACCATGCCCTCCCCCCAGAATAACCATCCCCCCTCCCTCCCTTGTGCCGAGCAAATGTCTTACCCAATCAGCACCAACGCAAAGGATCTAGGCCTCCCATCGCGCCCTACCTCCATTTCAACTAGGCAATCGGGGACGTCCGTCTTAGCAGCCTAAGGTATCGGGGACAAGTAATTTCTTTAAATTCCGATTGTAGCAGAGTGTGGAAAGGTTGCCACAAGTCCTCAAAGCTGTCCACCTCGCCCACCACCGTGAGGGACAGTTTCTCCATTCCCAGAACGTGCCATAACCTGTGCAGCCAACCTATGGTGGTAGGGAGGGTGGTGGAGCGCCAATATATAAGTATGTTTTGGATCGCCGAGCCCAAAGCAATCGCTATCTGTCTGCCCCTCCTGGACCGTAAAGGGTACATCAAGCCATTAGGTAACCCTAGTAGGACATAGGCTGGGAAACGGGGTAATTTAATGTTAAAGCACTGGTCTATTTCGTCTAGAACCTCCTTCCAGTAAGGACTTAGCAGCGGACAATCCCACAAGATGTGTGTAAGCGTGCCAGGCTGTCCGCATTCGCGCCAACAAGTGTTTGGGATGTTATGGTTCATGTCATGCAACCTCTGAGGTGTGTAGTACCAGTATGTGGAGATTTTAGTAAAGGTTTCGGTGAGCCCAGTGTGGTATGCTGAATGACGTGCCCGGTAGGAAATATCGTCCCATTCCTTGTGACTCAGTTCCCTCCCCAACTCCCGCTCCCAGCGAACCCTCCCTGGGTTATGGATGTGGTATATCGTCCCATTCCTTGTGACTCAGTTCCCTCCCCAACTCCCGCTCCCAGCGAACCCTCCCTGGGTTATGGATGTGGTAAGTGGGGGGTTGTAAGAGACGGTACAGGTCCGAGATGAGCTTGGCGTCCGATGAACACGTCGCCAGCCACATCTCGTATGGGGTAAGTTTCCGGTCAGCCAAAACCCGTATTGGCGGTTGGAGCGCCCAATGGCGTACCTGTAGATACCAAAGCGGGATTTGGGATACGCACTCTCCGTTTACTGATTTGTTCAAAATGTCTTTGTAGGTAGGTGGTGCCCGTGGGGTAAAAACCCCTGTACTAGGATTGCGATACAAATGTGTTGCTTGCGTTGCTCCCTTGAGAACCACGTCTCCCCAGAGCACTCAAAAAATATTTCAATAAAGTTTTACTGCTTGTAATCAGAGTTCATTGTATTTTTATTCAAATTTTCATTTTATCTTTTCTGAACATAATATTGGTCTTCTATTTCATGGTAATAATAGCCCATGTGGCCCAATGCATTTCGGGCGTAGCCCTTCCTCAGGGGCCTTGTAATTCCTTGTCTGCCGAGTTGGGTTCATTAAAAGGACGATTGCCGTGCGTGTAGACGAGTCATGAAATGGTTCGATGGCGCGTTCAATGCTCCTCGTTTACCGGCGTACCTGTAGATACCGCATACGCTCAGTCTCGGGCAGGTGGTAGTCCCGGCGGAGGTCTTCAAACGACACGGCTCCCTCCGGGCCATATACGTGAAACAGAGCGCAGCATCTGGCTGTCTGCCAGAGCGCGAAAGCGCCAGGCTCCATCCCGGGTCGGAAGTCAGGGTTCCCAATCAGTGGTGTAAGCGGAGACGGGAAGGTGGTAAGTTCATGCGTAACATTCACGGCGTCCCACACGAAGCGGGACCTGCGTGACAAAAGACGCATAGAGATTGGGGGGGCGGTGATTTCTGCGCATGAAGGGTACCTCTTGTAGGGTCCTGCCCGCCACAGCCTGGTCCTGAAATAGCCAGTGTCTGTCTGATTCCCATTTGCTCCACTCCACCAGATACCGTAGCTGCGCCGCCTGAAAATATTTATGCAGGTCCGGAATGCCAAGTCCACCAGACTCGGGTGCCAGCGTGGACAAGGCCCTCCTGAGTCTGGGCTTGCGGCCCTGCCAGACAAAGCGGGCGATGTCGGACTGAGCCTGTCTTATCCACCCCTTCGGTGGTTGGAGCGGCAGGGCTCGGAACAAATATAGCACCTGCGGCAAGAGAGTCATCTTTACCGCAGCGACCCGTCCCAGCAACGACAGCGTGCCTTTGCTCCAGCGGGAGAGCTCCTCCTTAAGTTTCTTGCCCATGGCTGCGTAATTAGCGGTCACCATGGCAGGCAAAGAAGGTGCCAGGAGTATGCCCAGGTACGGGACCAGATCCCTAGACCATTGCATAGGGAATCGTCCTTGCAGCTCAAGTCTCGTGGCCGTGGTGAGAGACATCCAGGGCCGCCGACTTTCTCATATTCATCTTGAAGCCAGCAACCGCGGCGAAGGCGTCCATCTCGGCAACGCAAGCGGGGAGCGCCTCCTTCGGATTGTCAAGCATCAGGATCACATCATCCTCATACAGACTAATGGCGTGGATGTGGCCCCCCATCCGGACGCCGGTCACAGACGGGTTTCGGCGAATTCTCTGGGCAAACGGCTCCATGTATAGAGTGAAGAGTAGCGGGGACAATGGGCACCCCTGTCTGGTACCCCTCCCTATCACGAATTGGCCGGAGCTGCACCCGTTTACCCGTACCGTCGCGGCGGGAGATTTGTAGCAATTAAATATGAAGGTGCGAAATTTCTCTCCCACACCCAATTTGCAGAGCACTTTCTCAAGGTAAGGCCAGTGCACCCGATCAAACGCTTTCTCCGCGTCAACCGAGAGCAGCATGCGTTCCCCGGGTATACGGGAGGCTTTTTCTAGGACATGGACCACCCTCTTAGTATTGTCTATCGTTTGGCGGCCTGGAACAAACCCGGCCTGATCTGGATCCACCAGGCCCGGCAAATATGGTGCCAAACGTGCCGCTAGGATCCCCGTATAAAGCTTGAGGTCAACATTCAGTAACGAGATCGGCCGGTAGGAGTCGCATTCAGTCCGGACCTTCCCCGGTTTGGTGATAACTGATACTGTCGCCCGTAGCAAGTCCGGGGGGATAGCTCCCGGCTCAGCAAAGGAGTTGAAGAGCCGTGTCAACAGTGGCGCTAGCTCCTGACAAAAAGTTTTGTAAAAAAGGGGGGTGTAACCGTCGGGTCCCGGGGCTTTTCCATGTTTGAGTCGCGAGATGGCCGCAATCACCTCCTCCGGCCTAATGTCACGTTCCATGTATTCCGCCTGTTCCGGGGTAAGGACAGGGAGGTCGACCGACGCTAGATAGTCATCCTCGGCCAAGGCCGAGGAGGGCGCGCCCGCATATAGGTTAGCGTAATAGCGACGGAACCCGTCCGCAATCTGGTGGTCCTCCGAGGCCAAAGTACCGTCAGGAAGGGACAGCTCTTTAACCCGTTGGAGTTGGTGTTTCACCCGGAGTTTGTTCGCGAGTAGCCGGCCGCATCTGTTGTCGCCGCCAGTGTAATACGCGTGTTTCAGGCGCAGCGCCGCGTACTCCGCCCTGTCCATATCGAGCGCGGAAAGAAGCTTCCGGGCTGCTTTGAGTTGCCTCCAGACTCTGGGGGCCCCCGTCCTCTGATGCATCCGTTCCAGTTCTCGTACCATATTCGTAAGTTCGTCCCTTTTCTGTTGACGTTCCCTATTCTCCGCGGAGGAGATGGCGATAAACTCACCCCGTAGCACCGTCTTTAGGGCAGCCCATTGCGTCGCCCAAGAGGTATCCTCATTCTCATTATGTGTCCGGAACTCAGAAATCGCGTCACGTATCTGTTTCACGACCGTCTGTTTATGTAAGAGGGTATCCCGTAGACGCCAGACCCCTCGTGAGGGAGACATCGGCGGTATTTGGAAGGAGCCTGACACTGAGGCGTGGTCAGACAATGTAAGGACCCCCATATCGGACGCTGTCGCCAGCGCGGCGACCGGTCCTGTGACCAAGAGATAGTCTAGTCTAGCGTATGTTCTGTGTGCGTGAGAGTAGTAAGAATAGGCCTGCGTGGTGGGGTGTAGGCGCCTCCACAAATCGTGCATATCAAGATCCCGTAAGCGAGAGGTACTCAGCTGTGAAAATTCCCCTGTGTGTGGACGTCGCTGCGCAGATCTATCTAAGGAAGAGTTAAAGACCATATTCAGGTCCCCCCCCAATGATTATGTGCCTGTCCGGTGTAATCGCGATATCCTCCAGGGCTGATTGTAGAAACAAATCTTGGCGATCATTAGTGCTATATATTGAGCCCACCGTGAACAGCAGTCCCCCCAGCCTAACCCTGTAAGCTAGGAGCCTCCCCTTCTGTTCCGCCACTTTGCAGAGGACCTCCCCTCTAAACTGTCTAGACACCAAAATTGCACCCCCTGCCGTTTTAGTAGTCCCTGAGGAAAAAAGCTGTATCGGGAATTTGGGAGACCTCATCCAGAGACAATCTCGGGCCAAAAGATGAGTTTCTTGTAAGAGGCAGATGTCTGCCTGGGTGTTTTCTAGGAGGGACAACATTGCTCTACGCTTGATCGGGTTGTTTAACCCCTTCACATTAAGGGTAACAATCTTAAGGGCCATGAATATACCGTGAAGTATCGCTTAGTGAACCCAAATCAGTAGGGAAAGCGGGGCAGACAAGCAATACGGGTCGGAACAAATGCGTTAACCGCGCAGCATGCCATTCTGAATTCTGTACCTGTTGAGGAAGGACATGGCAAAAACAGCAGCAAGAAACGAAAGCACAGCACAAACCCCAGTTCCCTCCCCAAACAATCCTCAACCAACCCTGAGAAAGAGATGCGAGGATAAAGCATGCACAGCAGCAAGACGATTCAGCCCAGCAGAAACCCTGTACCCCTCCCATCCCCACCCTCCAAACATCCCCTGAACTTCCCAACTCCCCGCAACCCCCCCCTCCCCCCTCAACCCCAGCCCCAACTGCTCAAAAAACTCCATTGTCCCAGTCTGGTCCCTAACGGACTAGTCCGTGGAAAAGTATTTGAGTGGACGTCCAGCCACCACCTAAGCCCTCTCTGTCAAGTTTCTTGCCCATGGCTGCGTAATTAGCGGTCACCATGGCAGGCAAAGAAGGTGCCAGGAGTATGCCCAGGTACGGGACCAGATCCCTAGACCATTGCATAGGGAATCGTCCTTGCAGCTCAAGTCTCGTGGCCGTGGTGAGAGACATCCAGGGCCGCCGACTTTCTCATATTCATCTTGAAGCCCGCAACCGCGGCGAAGGCGTCCATCTCGGCAACGCAAGCGGGGAGCGCCTCCTTCGGATTGTCAAGCATCAGGATCACATCATCCGCATACAGACTAATGGCGTGGATGTGGCCCCCCATCCGGACGCCGGTCACAGACGGGTTTCGGCGAATTCTCTGGGCAAACGGCTCCATGTATAGAGTGAAGAGTAGCGGGGACAATGGGCACCCCTGTCTGGTACCCCTCCCTATCACGAATTGGCCGGAGCTGCACCCGTTTACCCGTACCGTCGCGGCGGGAGATTTGTAGCAATTAAATATGAAGGTGCGAAATTTCTCTCCCACACCCAATTTGCAGAGCACTTTCTCAAGGTAAGGCCAGTGCACCCGATCAAACGCTTTCTCCGCGTCAACCGAGAGCAGCATGCGTTCCCCGGGTATACGGGAGGCTTTTTCTAGGACATGGACCACCCTCTTAGTATTGTCTATCGTTTGGCGGCCTGGAACAAACCCGGCCTGATCTGGATCCACCAGGCCCGGCAAATATGGTGCCAAACGTGCCGCTAGGATCCCCGTATAAAGCTTGAGGTCAACATTCAGTAACGAGATCGGCCGGTAGGAGTCGCATTCAGTCCGGACCTTCCCCGGTTTGGTGATAACTGATACTGTCGCCCGTAGCAAGTCCGGGGGGATAGCTCCCGGCTCAGCAAAGGAGTTGAAGAGCCGTGTCAACAGTGGCGCTAGCTCCTGACAAAAAGTTTTGTAAAAAAGGGGGGTGTAACCGTCGGGTCCCGGGGCTTTTCCATGTTTGAGTCGCGAGATGGCCGCAATCACCTCCTCCGGCCTAATGTCACGTTCCATGTATTCCGCCTGTTCCGGGGTAAGGACAGGGAGGTCGACCGACGCTAGATAGTCATCCTCGGCCAAGGCCGAGGAGGGCGCGCCCGCATATAGGTTAGCGTAATAGCGACGGAACCCGTCCGCAATCTGGTGGTCCTCCGAGGCCAAAGTACCGTCAGGAAGGGACAGCTCTTTAACCCGTTGGAGTTGGTGTTTCACCCGGAGTTTGTTCGCGAGTAGCCGGCCGCATCTGTTGTCGCCGCCAGTGTAATACGCGTGTTTCAGGCGCAGCGCCGCGTACTCCGCCCTGTCCATATCGAGCGCGGAAAGAAGCTTCCGGGCTGCTTTGAGTTGCCTCCAGACTCTGGGGGCCCCCGTCCTCTGATGCATCCGTTCCAGTTCTCGTACCATATTCGTAAGTTCGTCCCTTTTCTGTTGACGTTCCCTATTCTCCGCGGAGGAGATGGCGATAAACTCACCCCGTAGCACCGTCTTTAGGGCAGCCCATTGCGTCGCCCAAGAGGTATCCTCATTCTCATTATGTGTCCGGAACTCAGAAATCGCGTCACGTATCTGTTTCACGACCGTCTGTTTATGTAAGAGGGTATCCCGTAGACGCCAGACCCCTCGTGAGGGAGACATCGGCGGTATTTGGAAGGAGCCTGACACTGAGGCGTGGTCAGACAATGTAAGGACCCCCATATCGGACGCTGTCGCCAGCGCGGCGACCGGTCCTGTGACCAAGAGATAGTCTAGTCTAGCGTATGTTCTGTGTGCGTGAGAGTAGTAAGAATAGGCCTGCGTGGTGGGGTGTAGGCGCCTCCACAAATCGTGCATATCAAGATCCCGTAAGCGAGAGGTACTCAGCTGTGAAAATTCCCCTGTGTGTGGACGTCGCTGCGCAGATCTATCTAAGGAAGAGTTAAAGACCATATTCAGGTCCCCCCCAATGATTATGTGCCTGTCCGGTGTAATCGCGATATCCTCCAGGGCTGATTGTAGAAACAAATCTTGGCGATCATTAGTGCTATATATTGAGCCCACCGTGAACAGCAGTCCCCCCAGCCTAACCCTGTAAGCTAGGAGCCTCCCCTTCTGTTCCGCCACTTTGCAGAGGACCTCCCCTCTAAACTGTCTAGACACCAAAATTGCACCCCCTGCCGTTTTAGTAGTCCCTGAGGAAAAAAGCTGTATCGGGAATTTGGGAGACCTCATCCGGAGACAATCTCGGGCCAAAAGATGAGTTTCTTGTAAGAGGCAGATGTCTGCCTGGGTGTTTTCTAGGAGGGACAACATTGCTCTACGCTTGATCGGGTTGTTTAACCCCTTCACATTAAGGGTAACAATCTTAAGGGCCATGAATATACCGTGAAGTATCGCTTAGTGAACCCAAATCAGTAGGGAAAGCGGGGCAGACAAGCAATACGGGTCGGAACAAATGCGTTAACCGCGCAGCATGCCATTCTGAATTCTGTACCTGTTGAGGAAGGACATGGCAAAAACAGCAGCAAGAAACGAAAGCACAGCACAAACCCCAGTTCCCTCCCCAAACAATCCTCAACCAACCCTGAGAAAGAGATGCGAGGATAAAGCATGCACAGCAGCAAGACGATTCAGCCCAGCAGAAACCCTGTACCCCTCCCATCCCCACCCTCCAAACATCCCCTGAACTTCCCAACTCCCCGCAACCCCCCCCTCCCCCCTCAACCCCAGCCCCAACTGCTCAAAAAACTCCATTGTCCCAGTCTGGTCCCTAACGGACTAGTCCGTGGAAAAGTATTTGAGTGGACGTCCAGCCACCACCTAAGCCCTCTCTGAGCCACCCCTCCCCCCCCCCCCCCCCCGAACCCTCGCACCTGCAATGATGATGAAGCTACTATGATCTCCCCCCGGAGTCCGCTCAGGCCGTCAAGGCCACTTCACCAGACGACGTATCTCTGGACGCCTCCCGTATGGCGCTGTCCATCTCAGCCCTAATCGTAGGAGAATCCGGTCGCGGAGACGGGAGCGCAGGTCGCCGTCGTCGGACCGTCTGCCATCCCTCCCTGGAGGCGCGGCGGCGTCGAGGCGTTGAGACATCGTCGTCAGCCACGGTGAGACCCAGCACTCCGCAAGTGTCCTGGAGGGACGGAAGCTGATGCAATGTTCCGTTCCAACAGAAGATGAGCCTGAAGGGGTGTCCCCATGAGTATTGCGTGTCGTGCTCCCGCAGAAAATCCGTGGCGATCTTGAAGGACTTGCGTTTCTGCAGTGTGATCGTCGATAAGTCCTGAAACAGGGCTATTTGATGACTCCGGAAGCTCACTGGTTGCTTCCATCGTGCTTTGCGCAAGATTCGTTCTTTCAGGGGAAAATCCGTTAGATAGGCCAAAATGTCCGGGGGGGGGGCGCCGAAGGCCGGCGTGGCGGGCCCACTCTGTGCGCCCTGTCAATTCTCACCGGGAAGTCCGCGGGCTCGCCTAAAATGACACGGAACAGGTCCCCTAGGTAGGCTGCAGTGTCTTCTCCCTCCTCCCCAGATGGAACACCGCGAACTCTGATGTTGTTGTGCCTGGACCGGTTCTCGAGATCCTCGGCGTGGGACTGGAGGTCAATCTGCTGTTCTTGGAGCCGCAGGACCTCCTGCTGCAGATGCGCAATCTCCTCGTCCCGGGATTGATTAGTGTCTTCCACGGTGGATACTCTTTCCCATAGCGCGTCGACCTCTCTCCGCACCTCCCGGACCTCCCCGGCCACCTCCTGCTTCAACGTCTGGAAGTCCTCTCTGAGGGTGCCGAACAGCGATTCCAGGAAGGACCTGGTGACCGGGGGCTCTCCCCCTTCCGCACCCCGGGAGCTAGTGGGGGGGCTCGGGGCTGGTTGACTCCGGTCCTGTCTCGGTGCCCCTTTGCCCAGCATTTCGGGTAGGGTACGCTCTCCTTTCTTGCCCCCTCTGTTGTTCGACATCATAGGAGTGGGGGTGCGTCGCGGGGGGGTAGCCACAAGATTCCGCTGGGCGCGGTGGCACCGAGATCGGGGGTCGTGCCTTCTCGCCTCTCTCGGCGTCTTGTTCAGTTCGAGTCAGCGGGACTCCGGGGCTCTAAGGCGTCGGAGGGGGCGCCACGGTCCCCCTCAGCAGGTGCCCAGCCCAGCTGCGCGGGAAAGAGCAGAGTCCAGGAGTAGCAAGTGTTCCCCCATTCGTCCAGGGCCGAGTGACCACGTCGGTATGGCCCGGTGCTGGACTACGGGCCGGTGTCGGAAGCGCCTCACCACGAGGGCTTATGAGAGGCACACTGCGCCACAGGGAGGGGCAACACGGGCCGGACCCCTCCTGGTCGAGCTCGCCGTCTCAGGCTGCTGGGGCAACGTGCGGTGGGTCCCAGGGCGCCCCTCGCACTTGGCGATGCGTCCGGTGGGGGACCGGCTCCACCGCGCGGTCCCGACACCGGGAGGGGCCGGGGGGACGAGGGCCCGACGCGAGTCTGGGCCGCCGGCACGTAGGTCTGCTCCGCTGCGCAGGCCGGGCACTAGTACTCCGGTTCCGGGTAAGGCAGGCTCCCGCACTGCACGAGGGGGCAGCCGGGCCCCCCCGCCGTCCTTTGCTATCGGCAGTCCCACCTCTGCACGGGGGCCTTTGGAGGAAGTGCAGGAGCGCCGCTCATGGGTAGGCCTCGCGGGCCGTTCAATCCCTGGAGTTGCGTGGCGGCCTCTCGCCGGCTCCTCCCCCGCCGGCTCCTCCCCCGCCGCAGTCCGGAGGGGAATCTTCGCTCCACTCGGAGCCTCCGCAGCAAGCCACGTCGGCGGCCTGGGAAAGGTGCGTCGTCAGGCCGCCGGTTCTCGTCAGCGCCCCAGAATGCCTGTGGCTGCGTTCGCGGGTCGCAGTTTCCGGTCTCGGGCCCTCGCCGAGTCCGCAGCTCACATCGGCCCCAGGGATGTCCGAGGCGGGGCGCCGCGCTGTATTTACGGGGCCACCAGGGGGTCCAAACCGCCCCGCCGCCTCCTCAGCCGCGCCGGGTCTCTCCGCACTTGATCCGGGGGAGATCGGCGGTGTAGAACGGCTCAAGGGCTCCGGGGTCTCGGGAGCTCGAGACGAGAGCGTCCGTTCAGCCCTCCATCTTGGCCATCTGGTTATTCATTTTAAACATGATTTTGGTGTCATCTGCACAGTTGTTATAGGTGAAGTTGACTGATTCAATCAGATTTGGTATCAGGGTTTGTTAGATGTTTAATAATAGGGGGATGTGATAGACCCCTGAGGGACACCACAGTGTTGTTTCGGAGGATCTGTTGTGAAAGGTGGTAGGTAAACAGCACTGTGCCTGTCTGTAAAATAAGAAGCAATCCATTTTATAGTATTTTCTTGGACTCCGAGATAGTGAAGCCTTTGTAGTAGCATGAGGTAGTGGACTGTAGCAAATGCAGCTGATAAATCAGAAGCAACAAGGCAGCTACTCTATTCTTGTCCACTGTGAGTTTTAGATCATCCCAGATGGACATGATGGTTCACTCTATGTCTCTGCCTGATCAGAAGTTGGACTGTTGGTCTGGCATATCTGTCTGGCAGGTAGTTATATTGCTAAGAGTCCCAAAGATGGATTTCCAGAACTCTTGTATGTTGGGGCAATACTAAGCTCGATGAATAAAGTCAGTCACTAGGTCTTAGCAGTGGCAACACATGGGGGCAATATTTCGATCTGTCTTACTGAGCTTCCTTGCTTGGAAATGATATAGGAATTTATGTGTCTCTAGTTTATGGAATTCCGTCTATCTGCAGCAGTAGAGCAATGTGTAATAATCAGTTGGGAAGGTAATGTCTTGGTGCAACTGCTCTGCAACTGGACATATCACCAACACAGTTCTCAGTAAACATTAACTATAGCCTGGGCACTGAGTGTTTCTAGTTGTTTGATGTAATCGTGCTTTGCAACGGGACAAAGGTGAGTTGTTAACAGATGAAGGATGAGAATGAACACTTGGCTGATGCATATAGTCGGTAGTATAGGAAAGTGTGATATAGTGAATCAGATTCTCTGTCAATAAATTATTCATTAGTAATGTATTGACCTTCCTTAAAACAGTCATCCACGCACCTTAGGGTTTTGGCCATCAGTATTTCTTTGGCAGCTTTCTCCGTTGTCATGGACAGTAAAACATTATCTGCTGGTTGTTGATTAGGGGCATTTGCAAAAGCCCGGCCTTTCTACTAGTTTCCCACATGGCCAAATATGTGGTTCGTACTATGTGCATTTGTTGTACGGGTCTGCGAAGTGAAATGAAAAGTAAAGTTTTTAATTTACCAGGTGCAATTTCTGTCCACCTACTCTTGAACCTTCCTCAACAATTAACCATTTCTAGCCATCTCGCCACACTTCCTTGGCTCCCTGTCACTTAGCTAACACTGTCTAAGTCTTTGCGTATGTCATTGGCTATAAATATCATGGGCCCTACACATCTGTTATCCCACTTTCCGCTTAAAAATTGCTGGAAACCTAAGTTACTGCATTCAGTGCTAGAACACGCTAATGGGTAACCATGTGCTCTTCAAATATCTAAAATAAATTCTTGAAAGCTAATACTGGGATTATGTACCCTGTTTCTTGATGCAATATATTAACTTTGCTGCTGCATGTGGGTCTGCTTCGAGCGCTGAGCTGGATCCTAAGGATGCCCATGAGAAGTGACTTCCCCGTAATCAGGCCAGGAGATGAGTACAGCACCGGCTGCTTGTTTTAGAGCATCCTTCGGTTTGAAGCATTAGATGAATATTGAAGATTTAAGCTTTTTCCAGGATTGCTATTGAATTAGTTACTAAAGGTGACGTGACTGCAAAATAGAACCCTTTTGTCATAGGCTGAATTTTTTGCAGGCAGTAAAATAAGGATGAGGCGACTATTGCAGATACTAGCGATTGGTTAAGGTTTGTCTGATAAAGATGAATTCAGGCAGTCAAATGTGAGTCTTGTAGATTTATTCAAGGAGATAGGTCTCTTCATGAAAGGGGTCCTGGAGCAACTGCTAACAATCAGAATGCAGAGCTTCAGTGACTTCATGACACATTCTAACTACTGGACATTCTAAGCCAAAGGCTTACATTACCACAGTTTGTGACAAGTGGTTTTCAGAGACGCAAGGTAGGAGTTTGATAAGTGAGATGCTTTTGCTTTCCAGACAAAAGATGACAAATTCATGATGGAGGATTTAAACGCCATGGCAGAACGAGCTTCTCTAGGCAGTGTGGTGAAGGGAAACCTGGCCCAAGCTGTTGAATGTTTGGAACTGATGTGTGAAAGGGTGCAGCAGGGTGCAAAAGGCAAGTTGATACGTGAACTTTTAGAAATGCACAGTTATTTTAACCAAACCAATACTGAGTTGTCATATCATTTGGTCCTTGGTTTTCAGTTTGTTTTCCACCCAACTTGATTCAGGTCTTTGCGGAGAGGTGTGTTTTTTTTACATGTGGAACTATTATCTCAAAGTACAGATGTATGCCAGTTCTCCATGAGAATAGGGCAGAATGAGAATCCGAAATGACAAGTTGCCAAGTCTCAGGTGAGCGCCTTGGCGGTCTGTCAGAGGCTGCGAAGCGAGGCGTTGCTATTAAAAGCCATCAAGCACCTTGCCTAGCTTTGAGCCATTGAAATAAATTCACTCTAACCCTATTATCATTGTGTTTTACAGCCCGTTGGAACTGCATCCTACAAGAAGTTTTTAGCTGTTGTTCCCGAGTAGCTGGATGACGTTTGCTTAAAAGTGTTTCTCTTTTGCTCATATTCCCTTAGGGTTCTGAGCCTGAAACTGGCGTCGCCATGGAGAAGAGTGGGAACATTCAGCTGGAGATTCCCGAATACAGCAATTCGGTTCTGAGCCACTTAAATCAACTGCGCATGCAGGGACGTCTGTGTGACATTGTGGTGAATGTGCAGGGGCAATCGTTCCGTGCACACAAGGTGGTGCTAGCGGCCAGCTCGCCCTACTTCCGTGACCACATGTCATTAAACGAGATGAGTGCTGTCTCCCTCTCTGTCATCAAGAACCCCACCGTGTTTGAACGTCTCCTCTCCTTCTGTTACACGGGCCGGATCTGCCTGCAGCTGGCGGACATTATCAGTTATCTGACTGCTGCCAGTTTCCTGCAGATGCAGCATGTCATTGACAAATGCACGCAGATTCTGGAGGGCATCCACTTCAAAATCAGCACTGAGGACACAGAGCAAGAACTTAGTCACCCAAAACCTGCAGAGCGACTGCCTGATTCTCACAGAGTGAGCCAGAGCTTGAGCCCACGTCACAGCACCCCACGTGGCAGCCGGCATGGTCAGGTCAGCACAGTGCTGGACCTCCGGGAGCTGAGCCCCCCTGAGGAGTCCACCAGCCCTCAAATAATTGAACAGAGTTCGGACGCAGAAAGTCGTGAGCCAATATTGCGCATTAACCGGGTAGGACAGTGGTATGTTGAGACGGGGGCAGCTGATCGCAGTGGGCGGAGTGAGGACGATGTGCAAGTAGTTGATGGGATGAGAATCAAGAGTGAGAACATGGAGGAGTGGCTTGGAGTGGAAAACCAACCATCTGGAGAAGATGGGAGCAGTGCTGAGGAGGTGACGGCTATGGTGATTGATACCACGGGCCATGGATCTGGGAGTCAGGAGAGCTATGGACTGGGGTCATCTGGAATCAAGGTAGCCCGGCCAACTAGCAGTGAAATGGACAGGTGAGTGTGCATTAGTTTTTATCCACACACAATATTGACTTCCGTTTGCAACTGTGTTCTTTCATTTTAAAAGAGGAACTATACGTCTGCGTTCATTATACAACTTACTAAAAGCAGTCCACCGCTGGTTGTACGATCGAGTTTCATGTAGCTTGATAACATAGTAATGTAGTATTTTGATTGGAAAAAATCATGACGCTATTAGACTTTTATTAATTGGACAAGTGTACAATGGGACCCAGTCCTTAATAGGACTACGTGTGAGTGAGTCATCTTCTCTGAATAAATTAGCAAATGAGCAGCTCTGCTTCTTGTGAGTAGATAAAAAAAAGCGTGTACATTCTGCCATTTTGATATAGGATAAAAACCATGTGAGATTGTCCTTTGATTGGATGATAAGTAGGGGTGGGCGGTAAACTCTGCTCCTCAGGCGGAGTTTTGCCAGCTCCGCTTAGAGCACAGAATTCTGGAAAAACTCCGACAACTGCAGCGTGGCAGAGTTTCTTCTCGTGCATGTCTCGCCGACGTTAAGTTGGTGAGCGCGAGCGGGAAAACTGCGCGCTTATCCGCCTCCTGGCAAGATTTCTCACCGTGGCCTGCCACTGAAGGTTGCTACTGCTTGCGTTGAGAAAGCTGCAGCTCGAATAGAAAGTCAAGTTGAGCGTTGGAAAGAAGCACCACCCTCTTGCTCGCCACGTGGTGCCATTTGCGTTAATTGTACAACACGGGACAAGCTCCTGGAGCAAAAAATTATTGTGAGCAGCGCGACGGACCCAATTCTGCCGCACGCAGAACTCAGCTGAATCTCGCTGGGTTTTTAGGTAGCTCTGCAAGTTCCGCCCACCCCTAATGATAAGCTTGTGTAGGTGTATATTCTGTGTTTTTATCGAAATAATGTGTGACGGCGCATCCTACGGTAGACATAGTGATGTTTAGTGTGATAGGATAAGAGGATAGATAATGTACGATTTTCACATGATTGGATATAAGCAGTGTGAGTGAGCAGTGAATGGTTAAGAGGAAGCCATAAGTTTATTATTTGTTTGGATGTGCTATATGTAACTCAAAATAATGTAATCCTTTCATCTTTTTTTATAACAATATATTTTTATTAAGTTTTCATGGTACATACTGGGCCATGGCCCTATGTATACATTTTGAAGACAATATATATCAGAAATATCATTACAAACACAAAATTGTAACCCCTGCATAGCCTGCAGGTAAAACAGCGAAAACATTGCGCGGTTGGTCTCAAATCCCACAAGTCTAATTGGATGAACACACAAATGATTTTATATTGTCGTCCGGGTTGTTCAGTGTCCAATAATATCAGGGGAACGTGTCCTATCAGGGGTCCGGAGATGGAAGGAGGGTAACTCTATGCCCCTGTAAATCGAATCCTTTCATATTTACTACTGAAATAACAGAGGGCTATTCAGTTTCCTGAAAACCAAGAGACTATCGATGTTCCAAGGTAGGAAGTACTAAAGCAGAAATAAGAAAAGCCCTTGCTCCCTTTACTAAAATGTGACATGATCACAAGTTATTGTTGGCAAGTTTGACAGTGCAAGAAGGAAGTCCAAAATTGTAATTTAGAAAGAATAATTATAACTCCATGCTGTGTATTTCTTTCAGGATTTCTATTGACTTGATGTTAGCAGCACCTCCCTGTACAACCTATGTCTGTGACAGTAACTCCAAATCCCACTTTTTACATTCTCATGATTCACCACCTATCTACTGTAACCTTCCTCTTCCCTTTCCTCACACATTTCATCACAATGCGGTTTGTGTAGACTCGCTCATGTGCCTGATGGATGTTTAACAAAGGATGGTAGGACACGCACAACCAGATACTATCAAACTATCAATGTTATTAACAGTGTGGTGTGCTACTGGGGATTCACTTTCTAGTCCCAAAAGTGTAATCCCCTCAGGAGATGTCCCCCAATGCACAACCTCAGGGTCCAAATAAAATTGGGTAAAAGTTTAACCAAAAAATATAATAGTCCGCCACTTAGGCCAATTCGTACAAGTTGTGATGTTTATTCACATCAACATGTAGGTTTCATATCACATTCCATGTTCAAACCAGAATACATCAATCCCAATGCATTTCGGGCAATTTAGTGCCCTTCATCAGGGAAAAACATCTGCAGTGAAAACAAAATGGGAACACTCTTATATGACATATTAGAAAATAAAACCCCTTTATCAGTATATACAAATTTCCCAGAAATGTTTCATTAAAAAGAACCAATCATGGTAGTTTTTAGTCGTTATGTGATTTTATAGAAATTGATTCTCGTTACTGCTTAAAAGTGGTGAAATTAACGCACCATGTACTGCCTGTTGCTTTAAGTATCGGTCTCTTTAATTTAATGTTGGGCGCATAATGTTAGTTAGGTACATTAGAGAATAAAATGATTCCAATTTTGTGCAACAGTATTTCTCCAGGGCAAGAATGAGAAATTTCAAACTGTGCCCAACCTTGAGAAAACGTAGAATGTGACACCTCCGAAAACTGAATAATGTGTGAAGCTTATTCTCTCTCATTTTTTTCTGAAGGTTCATTTGTTCATCAAAACACAACATTTATTTCATATAACAATTATACTGTACAAATTAAGTATAGTATATACTCTGATTATAAAATGATAGTTATATAATATTAATAGGGTTGAGAAACCTTAAATAAAATTATTAAGAATCTGATTCAGCATATATCCTGACTGTAGGCTGCCCTCTCAGTTGCCACTGGGTGGTCTAATAATTGACCTTCAATAAAATCCCCCTTATCCTGAAAGTGAATGCTTCTTAGTTTTTCCTCTCTGGTTATCAGCTTTCTAGCAGTCATGTCCGCATACAGTGTAAAAGTCAGTTAACCAGATTTGTCATAAATGGCTGACCACTATTCCTGTAGAGAAGGGTTCCTTGCTCTCTGCCAACAGTGTTGCCCACCTGGTTCATTCTGAGCATTCCGATCTATCCCACTTTACTCCTCAAGTAGGTGTGACATAAAAGTAAAACATGTGCAGTATTGTTGGGGTGTAGGATGCACAAGCATCAGGAAGTGGTGCACGTCAATTTTTTCCCCTGTTTTAACCTGTCATCTACCTTCTAATTAATTAAGCACTTAAAACAACCTGTTAAAATTGGTGATGTATCCTTCATGAATTCAATTAACAACTGAGAATTAATGCAAGATATCCTGGATCAGTGGATCAGAGGATCAGAGGGTGTTTTGTGAAATTGTATGAAATCTGTAGAAATGTGAAGAAGGTTGAACGTTTGAGATTGACAACTCTTGCTTCACTACTTCAGATGCCTGAAAGTTGTGATCAGTTAAAAAATAACCATCTGCACGCTGTGATTAAACCGTGCCCCAAGGATTACAAAATGAGCCAATGAAAATTTCTGGAAAGTTCAGGGGTTTGGAATTTAATACAATATCTACGTGCCCATGGGACAGGTTTATTTTATTTATTTATGAAATTTTATATAGCGCAAACTTGACCCCGAAGGATATCTGGCTTCATAAATGGACTTGTCCTCTAAACAAACCTACTTGCCCGTTTGGTGCCAGGTAGTATGGTGAAAAAGTATGGCAGCAATCTCATTAAAGAGCTCTGATAACCTCTCTAATTATGCCAGCCCTGATGTTTGAATACCAGCAAATCACTGATTTAGCTACCTTCCCGCAGATTTACATATTGGGGAGGTAGCGGTTAGCAATGGTTTTAGGGTTGGAATGCCCTATTGAGTCTGTGCAAACCTACTAACTTGCATGTTTTAGGGGTTTTCACCAGCTCTCCTCTACTCATTTCTCATACTGAGAAAGTTTGGAAATGTATTCCTGATCAGGGCAGAAGTGGAACATATTCCAGGGTTGTGAAAAAAAGAAGTTGGAGGAATAGTGAATTTGTAAGCGTTCATCAGATTTTCGCATTAGCAAATCTACACATGCATATTTGCTTGGGCTAAAATGTAGCTCACAGATATTTTCTATGAGGACCATTTCCTGGTCTATTTCTGTAAATTCATAAAATCCGTACATCTGCACTAATGCAAGGACTTATACCATGGGGCAGTTTTGTGACTTTCTTTAAGACTTGGGCCCCTAATTAGGTTTGGCATCAAAGAAGACATTTTTTTAAAAATTAATATTCTCTCTCTAGCGGCTAGCTTCACTGCGAGTGAAACATTCTGCTCTTTCACAAGGACGATATTGACACACAAAGTAGTTTTTTTTTCAATATCGGGGACTACTGTGGCAATGGGTGCATTTTAGGACCAAAACATATTTTTGCCAATGTTTGTTACAAGGGTGAGTACCAGGCAGCTCCAGCACCGTTATAGTTTTATTGTAACCAAGGCAAAAGACGACATATATTGACAAAAACTAAAAGGCTGGCCAGAAATGTCAGACCTAATGTATTTGCCAATGCTGGTTTATTTTCATGTTTCCCATAATCTTGTTGAAACTGGTTGTACTGATTTTCCGTTCTGAATATTTTTGGAAATATTTTTGGAAATACTAGCATGTATCAGCACATTTTACTATATGATGCTTCAAAAAAAGTATTCCAAAAATGTTGCAGTAGTTTAGCAAAACATTTTATTCCTAGTTACATTTTTGTTGTGAACATTTAATTGTGAAAGCAAAGAACCAGCCATCTTGCTTTCAAGCTTCTGCAAATGTTTGCATCTAATTCTGAGAGCATTATGTGTTGCCTCATTTAGTTAATCTTTGCAAACGTGTGCACATATTTTTATACTGGAACCAATGTCAGTAGTGCAGTCCGCGCTTACATTTGCCTAGAGTGCTTACCATAATAATTAAGAATCCAAAGATACACACACTGGCAGTGAGGGCTCAAAGCAAGGGTGCACTGATGTATTGGCAAGACAAATTATGTTAGCACACCTACACTCTCTACTTTCTGTGGTCCCCTTGCCCCAGGTCCACGTCAAAAGAAAGTCCAACTTTAGAGGAAAAAAAAGGAGCATGGCTAAATTGGTCAAAACTTTTTCTTTCAGAGATTCCAAGAATAGTCGTTTTCATTCCAAAACTCATTCCATCCAAATAATTACTTGGGAGTCTTGCGTTTCATTTCAATCCAATTGTTTTATTCAATCAATGTTATTCATCAAAAGTTGTCAACTTAGCCCAGCCAACGCGTTTCGTCCAAAAGGACATCATGAGGGCTCTAGATTCACGATTTGAGTCGCTATACTCTATTCATCCTCCAATTTAGTATGTCCGGGTGCAGCATACTCTAAGGCCATGTGTGGCTTCGTGTTTCCTTGGTATTCTTTGGAAAGGATGGACACGAGATGAGCAGCGGTTAGGAGGCCAGTATGGACTGGATGTGGAGACTTGAAGCACGAATACCAAGGGAACACGAAGCTGGCAGTCAGAGTGTTAGTGCTGCAGTAGGGAGGGCCTACTTGACCCAAGGACAAAATAAGTATGAAAACTTGTTGTCTTTGTCCCCAAGCAATATGTCCTGGGCGTCTGGATATAGGAATTGAACACCCCTGCATGTTGGAGGTTTTCCCTGTGTATGTCGCTAGTTTGAACTGGAGATAGCTTAAAATATCTTGTAATTGCAGCATAGAAATGAGAAAAGCGATTAGTGTAAATTAAATTTCAATATAAAAAGTAAGATATCTCAATTAAATAGCATTTGGCGACGGCTAGGTGCCTAAGAGATGCCAAAAATAGATGGAGTTCAAGGGGGGTTGTGAACGTAATCAGTCTTTTCACTAAGGCATCTCAATAGTGAAGCTGTCTGCTGAGAAGGGCAGCACTTCTCTTAACAAAGCAAGCTACCGCAAACAAATGTCTTATGTGGCTGCTTGTCACCCCAAAAAAATGCCTTGTTTAATTCGCTAAAAAAGCAATTAGGGACATAAAGTGGTTGTATGTGAAACAAATAAAGAAATTTACATAGGATGATAATTTTTATCATTTTAATACAATCATGGAGTTGTCTGCATTCCTCATGAGTGTGCAAAAGCTACACAGTTGGTAGCAGTTAGCTTTAAAGCTGGATGCCATTAATTTGTAGTAAAGTAATTGTTTACATCAGTGCTTCCCAATTGGTTTAGTACCAAGGCCCAGTTTTTAGAACGACAAACGTGCGCAATCCACCTAGGTTTAATGAACATGAGATGGAGGAGATTTTTTGATGTAATAGTAGACATGCCTTAAAAGTTATTTGAATTACCAAAATAATATACTCTTTACAGTTGTTTGTGTTCCTCTCTTAACAGCAATTGTCTGTAAATGTCACTTCCTTGACCACAACCTTCAATGTGTCTTTATCTGACTGTGGCAAAGTTATTGATCTGCCCATAAACGTGGCAGATGGTTAACTGCACTGGAGGTGGAAAACTTTTCTAAGTGGAGTGGTGGACTGTGGAATCTGTTATCTAAAATCACAAAGATTCTAAAAGATCTTTGCCTTTGTTGGGAATTGACTTACATAACAAGGCGTGTCTGGGTTTGTTCACTCTTTTATTTCATAGTGACTCTTAACAGTGCATATATACAGAGTCTCGTCTATCTTTGCTCCTTTTGACTGGCGTCGCGGGTCGACCTCTGAAATCTTCCACGTGGCGGGAGTACCTCAGGAAAAAGATACCTGGGTGAATGGCCTCTTCGTTGGTCTTGGGGTCGCTGGGTGGTTAGTGATGGGAGGGGTTTACACCTTAGTAATCCTTCACCAGTGCCAGGGTGTTTTTCCGTCCGAGCTCATAACTCTTTTCCTTCTCCTCCCCCTCTAGTTAGGTTTTACGTCGCTTTATAAGCCCACCTCCACCTTAAATCCTTTAAGCGGTCCCTTACCTGTCTTAGCCACGCTCCTCCTGGAACATGGCTGGCTTCTGTGTGGGGTCTTGAGTCTGGTCCCGTTTTCTCACCCACTGCTGTGGCTTCCACCGTAGTCTCCTCTTGGACTGAGCCGGGCCTGCTACTCCTAGCGTCCCTCTGACTGGAGTCGTCTTTCCGGATTCTATACCAGGTTTCAGCTGGGATGTCTGTTTCATGCCACGCGACTGGTGGCATCTCCTCCGGAGGGGGCAAGATGGCAGCCGCTCAGTAGTGGCTGAAGCGGAGCTGCGGTGAGGCTCCCGACTGAAGGAGCGAAAACGGACGTGTAGCGGCAACCAAAAAACGTCGAAAAACGCCGACCTGCTGCTCACCTCACTTTGCAGGATCTGGAGGCAGAGAAACAGTTGGGGACCCCCGGGGGCATGCTAGCAGCTTTGTCCTGCCGCGGATCGGCGGCTCGTGTATTGCAGGGGCTGGTGGCTGCACTGACTGCTCTCTCTCCCGGCTCGAAACGCCGCGGCTTCAGGGGAGGGCGGAGTCATCTACAGAGACCGCTGTTGCTGCGGGAAAGCCGGGAGAGGAGACTAGAACGCCCGAAGTTGAAGCCGTTTGGAAGCTTGTGCAGGCGGCAGAGGGGAGGCGGAGCGCCCAGCCTGATAATGGCCCCAAAAATAAATCAAAACTCTAAAGCGGCATCAAAGAAGAAAAATCTCTGTGAGGATGGCGCTGTAAAGATGACAGCTGTGCAAACGCCGGAGAACCCCAAGGAGAAGCACAGCCTATGACCCGGACCCGGCAGGCCACAGTCTCAATTGCGGAGATGCTCGCAAAAGCCGGTAAGGGGAAGGAGGCAGCCGGGGGTACGCCTGAATTGGCAGAACGGACTTTGGTTGTGACTGAGACTGCGGCACTTCAGGTACCCCAGGTTGTGTGCAGCGAGACGGCCAATTTGGGAAATGATGCAAAAAAAGCTGCTATTAATGCTAATAATGCTAATTTGGAAACCGATGCTACCCATATCGAAGTCGAGGCGTCGACGCAGGGCAAAGTGGGGGTGCTCGAGGGGCCAGAGAAAGGAGGGGGGGTCAGCGCCCTCACCGAAGTTCAAGCAGTAACTCTAGGGGTAACATCTGACCCCCTAAATCAGGCGCAGGCACAAGCTCAGTCACATAGACGGTATTGAGGCTGGTGGAAAGGAGCCTGTGCAGCTGAGTCTGGGTGAGCCCACCGAGGTAGAGGGAGCCGGTGCAGGGGAAGCGGCTCAAAGCGAAGCCTTCTTCTCAGCCTCTGACGGCCTGAAATGGTCTGAGGAGGAGGAGGAGGGGGAAGCTCCCTGGAGGACTCTGAGAGTGAGCCTGAGACGGATCATCCTGCAACCGCATTGAAAACATCAGTAGCTGCAGCGAAGGACTCGAGAGACCCCCGATGTGAGCTGAGCTGAGGTCACTCCGCCTCTGTCTGTACAGGACAGCCCGGGCATTGAGAGAGCACAAATGTCATTATTAGAAACAATCCATCAAGAGATCATAGCCCATAGAGAATAGACACGCCAAGAGAATCGCAAATCACAAGCAGCTATGAGGAAAATGAGGGGCGTGGTTAGGAAGCTGTCTAAGGCCTGCATTAATACCGGGGACAGAGTATCAAATTTGGAAGACAGGATTGTCTCAACTGAAGCTGAGGTGGAGGTGGCTGTGGCCAAGGTTAATGCGCAAAGCTCTCGGGTTGTACACATTCAATGGAAGCTCGAGGAGATGGAGAATAGGCTACGTAGAAACAACCTGAGAGTTCTGGGAATCCCGGAGGGGTCAGAAGGGTCCGACATCAGGTCATTTATGATTAAACTTTTCGAACAGGCCTTCCCCGAACTAAAGAGCTGGAACTGGTCTAAAGAGCTGCAGAGAGTCCATCGTACCCCCTTCAAGGTCAGAAAGAGTATGAAAGAAGGGGACAAACCCAGGGCGATTTTGATCTTTCTAGGAAATTTTATTCTGCGACAGGCTATTTTTGATTTAGCAAGACCTAATGCCAAACGAGTTTGTGAGGGGTTTTCATTCTTCGTGCGGCCAGATTTCTGCCACACGACGGTAGAAAGACGCTGGCGCTTAAGCATGATTAAACAATTTCAGGACAAAAAGATGCAGGCATTTCTAATAAATCCTGCGCAGCTGAAGATTATTAATGAAGGGAGGACATTGTTTTTCTCATCCGAGATCAAAGCAAAGGATTATTTGGACTCCATAGGAAGATAAAATGACTAATATCTGTTAGGACGACTGCCGTACTAATAAGCGTTGGAATGGGCTGCTGGCTTATGGTTGTTGTTGCTGAATTTATTGTTTGCCTTTTTGTAGACTTATAATTTTTTCGAGCTCCAAATGTTTGCTAATTTTTCGGTGTAATGAAATGGTAGCTCTCCCCGCACGCACCGTAGTCCATCACACGCTCAGACCGGGTCTGAGCGCCTCACAGAGTAGGGTGGTTGGGGGGTGGCAGGGCAGGGGTAGGGGCCGGGCTGGTTGCAGGGGTGGGTGGTTGGGTGGGGGGAGGGATGGCGGGGATGGGGTGGGAGCTGGGGTGGAAAAAAAGGAAAGGAGGGAAGAGTGCAATATCAAAAAAAGTACAAAAAGAGCAAATGAATGTAAAAAAAATACTTGATCAGTTTCTTGATGTAGAAGATTATGTTCAATTAGATGTTGAACATTAGAATTTGTACAATGAATGTGGGCGGTCTAAATGATTGGCAGAAAAGGCAAAGATTAGAATATGTGGTGAAGCATAACAGAATAGACTTTCTCTGTCTTCAGGAAACCCATCTCCCCTGGGCTAAGAGAAATCTATTATTTTTAAAAGGATTCGACCTGGTGGCATGCTCCACTCAATCCTCAACAGTTAGGGGAGTGGCCATATTAGCAAGAAGCGCCCTGGGTAAGGCCAAGAAAGTGAGAACTGACAGTAATGGTAGATGGGTAATCGCCGAAATGGATCTTGGTTTTACCATTTGTGTTATCTACGGCTCGAATGATGATGAGCCCAACATCTTTGATTATTTAGAGGTAGAGCTGGCTAGCTGGCCTACCCCCTTAGTTGTAACAGGAGATTTGAATATTTCTTCAGATTGGGGTGATGGAATATTTTACACAGGACGGAAACCTAGAGTTTTTAAATCAGTCCAGGCTCTTATCAGCTCACATGGGCTTTTGGATGTTTGGCGAACTAAAATACCCCAGAATCCTGGCTACACATATTTCTCAAACCCAGCTCAGAAGTATTCGAAACTAGATTACCTCTTCATCTCTTCTTCAGAAATAGAGAAGGTAGAGATTATTAAACTCCCAAGAGCGATCTCAGATCACAACCCGCTGTTGCTCATATATGATCTGGGAAGAGTGGAGAGGTCAAAATCTTCCTGGACATTTGAAAGGAGATTGCTGGCAGATGTTAGGTTTGTAGATCACTTGAATAAATGGGCGGGAGAATACTTTGCAGCAAATTGGTGGCATCTCCTCCGATACTCGCAGTCTTCCTAGTCCTTAGGAACCTCCAGGATTTGAATATCCAGTCCCTTCTTCATCGGCTCCTATTGGCAGGAATGCGGGGGCCATCTTTGTGGGCGTCATCTTTGCGGGCTGAAGGCAAATCCAGGAAACCCTCACCCTTAAAGGAACCGCCGTAGCTCTTCCTGTGTGTGGCAGAAGTAGTGTGCAACATAAGAAAAGGCACAGCATGAACCGGGAGGAGGTCGGGCTCCACATCCTCGGGCCATCATTCACAGGGAGATTAGGGACCTCGTGACACACCTCTTCAACAGACTTTTCCCGATCAGGGAAAAAGGGTATACGGGACAGAAAGTCAGCATTACCATTTGCAGAGCCTTTCCGATGGCGGACCTAAAAAAGGAAGGGCTGATGGGAGAGGAACCAACGGAGGACCCGGGGATTATTCCCCTTATTCTGACTCATCTATAGCAAGGGCGCAAGATCTGTAAAGCGCGTAAAGGAGGACCCCCCCAAGTAATAGCAGAGTTTTTCAACGGCCCATTTGATTGCCAGACACTCCTTCTGTATAATGTGGTATAACGTTCCAGAGGAAAGAGTTTCCAACTAATAAACAAAATGGGGAACCCAACGCCATAGTCAGAGAGTTGGGAAAGAACTGCTCCCAGTCCCAAATCTGATGAAAGTTTTGTTGAAATTTGAAGATGCCAATATGGAGCTGGATGTTATTGCTCTATTTAACTCAAAGAATGCCCTTCTGGCTTCCGGAGGGGGTTTTGTCAGATCTCTGTTCTTCACCTCTTTTTTTAGATGGTCGGTTATGGGAGTTGTAATGTCTGAATAAGCTTGTATAAATCTATGATAGTAGCCCCAAGAATGCCCTGACTTCTGGCTTAGTGGTAGGAAAGGGAGTCTTCACAATGGCTTTGATTTTATCCTTCTGGTGTTCTATGACTCCCTTCCCCAGGAGATATCCCAGGTTTCTCACCTTTTGGAAGGCCATTTGGGATTTCTTGGCATTAATGTGAAGTCCCGCGGTTTCTAATGCTTGGAGCACTTGTCGACAATGTGCGAGATGCTGCTTCTAAGAGGGGTCTGGATATGCAGAGGTATACTTCTGGTGTTCCTGAAGGATTTTGTTCATGAGCCTCTGAAACGTAGCAGGGGCTCCGTATAATTCAAAGAGGAGTACTGTAAACTCATAGAGACTATTGGGTGTGACAAAGGCGTTTTTTTCTTGATCTTCCTTCTTTAGCGGTGCCTGCCAGTAACTTTTGGTTAGGTCTATGGTAGATATATATTATGCCTCTCCTAATCACTCAATCGGTTCGTCTATTCAGGGAAGTGTATAAAAGTCTAATTTGGAAATGGAGTTGACAGCTCTGAAGTCAATACAAAATCGTATTGAGGCATCCGATTTCGGTACTATGACTATGGGAGACAACTAATTGCTCTGTGAGGGGCATATGACATCCATTGCCAACATGTCTTCTATCTTGTCATCAATAGCCTTCCTTCTGGCATCGGGTATTCAGTAAGGTCATTGCTTTACCACCTTGGTTGGTGACTATCATGTGTTCCACCAGGGAGGTTCTACCAGGGAGGTCTGAGAAGATGGCAGAAAAAGGATGTTAACTGTCCTGTATTTGGGATGCCTCTTCCGATGTTAAGGTCTCGTTGATGACCAACTGTTCTATAGTAGGAGGACTATTTGTGGGAGGGGTTTAGACTAGGTTGGTGGACCTTGGAGGGGGTCCTATCCATTTCTTTAGGTTGTTAATGTGGTACCTCTCGGTTCTTCTAGGAGTCATTTGTACCAAATAGGATGTCCTTCGATTTTCCCCACTGTTTTATACAGACCTCTCCATTCTGTTTTTGCAATAACTTCTCCTCTTCTCCGCAGCCAACGCCCATAGTCTACCCCTTCAAGAGGCCTTGTAAGCGTCCCAGGTCACTCCAGAAGCTGTGGATCCCCAATTGTGCTTGAAAAAAGCTTCTGTCTCTCTATTTAGTAACTCAATAACTCCCTCGTCCTGCAATATCGTGCGATCGAGAGTCCATCTTGATTGTGTGCCCGCCTTACTGATCTTTAGTTAAAGCATCACTGCCGAGTGGTCGGACAGATGAATTCCTACATGGTCAATCTGCTGTACATCATCTTTTATTTTGCAATCTATGAGGAAGTAATCTATCCTAGACTGATGTCGATATTTTTTATTGAAAAAGGTGAAACCTTTTTGTGACCCTGCTTTTTGCAGCCATACATCATGCAGACCTAGTTGTTCCATCATTTTTTTATTAATCCAGACATTTTAGGATTAACCAGTGCTCTGCTGTGTGAAGACTTCTCTAAAGCGTAGTTTAGCACCACATAAAGTCTCCGGCTAAAATAATTGTGTCGGAAGAGTGTAAAAGTTCGGCCATCAATTCGCATAAAGGTTTCACTTCGTCCTGATTTGGACCGTAGTAGCCTGCTAGAGTGTAGGGGCGGGTTAAAATGTTCACTTTAGCTACTATCCATCTTCCTGCTTTGTCTGATATAAAGGAGTCTAGGTTCACTTATAGCCCTTGTTTAATTAAGATGCTTCCCCTTTTGTTACGGCTGATTAGGGCTGTGCATGCCACGTGGGCAATCCATTTCTTTGACCTAAACAGTTCCGTTGCCTCTTTCTCCGTTAGATGAGTCTCCTGAATTATTATAATTTTTGCTGGGCAGTCTTTAAGATACTGTAGTATTTTCACCCTCCTTCCACTTACCCTAAGGCCATTTAAATTCCATCACAGAATTTTAATAGTTCTCTCCTTCCTCTCACCCATCATTGGTACCAACTAAATAGATAACTAACTTCTGAAAAATTATAAGAGACTTCGGAGAAAATATTTTTTTCCTTTTTTCCCCACTGCACCCCCCCCCCCCTCCCATGTAAAACCCCCTCCCTACCTCTACATGGCCGAAACCCATATGGGTATGCCCTCAGAGCGAACTATGCTTTAAGATGTTTAACATCTGAGTAAGCTTATAACCATGTTTAGAGCTATCAACTATGGGAAAACATAGATAGGAAGAAGGAAAAATCTTTTATTTATGTGTTTTTTAAAATTTATTATTGTTGTTTTTATGTATGTATATTTTTTAATATATTTTTTTCCTTTTCCCTCCCTCCCTCCCTTCCTCTTCCCTTGTCTTTATTTTTTCTTAACCTTCACTCCCATTGATTTCAGTGCACTAAGCCGAGTAAGTTGAGATTAAAGACCACCTGCTTGAAGGTCTTTAATGAATACATCTACCTTTTTGCAGGAGTGAAAAATGTGCATTTTATTATCATGCATCACCTTTAAAAAGGCCGGGAATCTGAGCTGAACCACTGCATCTAAACTTTTAAGTTGATCCATCCTTTTTCCTAAATCCCATTGCCTATTTGAGGTAGCATTTGAAACGTCCAAACTAAACTCATATTTAGCCCACTCAACCTCTATCTTTTTCAAACTGAAGGCTTTTGATAATATCTTCTCCTTTAAGGTGAAAGTTCAAAAGTTGAGCAAAATCTTTCTGAGCTTTGTCCTATTTGCATTTAGCCTGTATGGGTCTCTATGCACGTGTTGTATATCTCTCCCTATTTCCTCTCCGGATTCTTCTATCTGTAACTCTTTTTGGATCAGTCGCACTACATGGGTTTTGATATCTTCGCCCTCCCTACCTTCAGGCACCTTCAAAATCTTTATATTATTCCTTCTCTGCAAGTCCTCCAACTTCTCGACTCTGTCGATGTACTCCTTCTCTGCAGATTTGAATTTTACGATTTCGGCTGAATTTGTGACTACCTTCTCTCTGAGCTCTTTAACTTCGCCCTCTAACATAATTGTTCTATTGCTGAGGTCATCTATCTTTTTCTCTAGAGTGCCACACGCCTGCCTTATTTCCTACTGGCTTCCTTCCGAAGTCTTAAACCTACTTTTAATCTCAACAGTCAGAGCCCTTAAAAGCATAGCTAAAGCTGAGCCCTCCCTCTCCACTTGCACTGGAATGTGCTCCGGAGTTGCTGGCGTAGCCTTTCGCTGTCTCACCTCTACCAGAAGCTGATCCTTACCAATACATTCTTCTGTGGGGAGCGTGGCAAGCACTTGGTACCTATTTGGAGATGCAACTTGACTCCAGTCTGACGCGTCCTCTGATCCTGTTCCTGCAAAAACTTCGGCCTGCTCTGTGTGAGCTTCCTTCTCTGTAATTATATCTCCCTCCATTCTATTGTCCGCCAGTATTATTGTTTGGGGCAAGACTTTAAAATATGTTTTTAGGGATGGATTGACCTTTATGTTCTGATCTGCTGTTTGCTTTCGTACAGATTTCTTTTCTTTAAACTTGCCTTGCTTTTGGTTATTTCACCATTGTTCTCAACCCC
Source organism: Lissotriton helveticus (assembly GCF_964261635.1). Lineage (NCBI taxonomy): Eukaryota > Metazoa > Chordata > Amphibia > Caudata > Salamandridae > Lissotriton > Lissotriton helveticus. The sequence continues at coordinate 1,866,469,970 of NC_136057.1, forward strand.
AAGTACTTGCGAGTCCCCAGTTAAGCTTATTACATGCCCTTGCTTTTCCTCCTTGTCTTGCCTCAATTTCCTAAGGGCATACCGTGGGGGTATCTCACCTTGTACAATCTTCTTGTTGCCTCTGAGAGCTTTTACCTGGGTGTGAAGCTCCTTGCCACTAATGTTCCGTATTCTCAAGTCTCCCGTTGCATCAGATTCTAACTCTAATGCCGGTTCTTGGAGAAGGGGCCAACTTTGATTTCCTGCTGACGCCCCTCCACTCTCCTCTGGCTGCTATTCCAGGCTGTGGCCTCTTGCAGTCGCGTACCCAAGCCCGCTGGTGCGGCGTCCTCCCATCCCCCGGAAGGAGATCCTAACAGTTGCCCCTCTGCGGAGCTCCAGGGCCGCCCTTCTCCACGGCCGCTCTGTTGTTGCCGCTGCTCACACTTCCTTCATTTCCTTCGCTCCTCCACAACTATCCTTGATCCGAATCACCGCACCAAGCTGCTCCAAACCTTATGTAAGTGTCGATTTTATGTTGGTTTTGTTGCTTTTCACAACCTCCATTTTACTCAGATTTCAACGCATTTCCTTCGCTCCGAGGGTGCTCCCACGACCGGCTACACACTGGCCGCCATGTTTTCCTCCAGGCTGTCTCTGGTTTTCCTTTTGCTAGAGAAGGGGGAATGAGTACCAAGACCCAAGACCCAATCATCGACTTGGAGGGGTCTCCCCTTCTTCCTTTTGTCATTGAACATTTTCTGCTTTCTTTGCGCTCGCTCTAAATTGGAATAGGCTAAGTCTCTCAATTTCCCCAGGCGGGACCTTAGGCCTTTCATATAGTCAAGTAGTTCCTGTGTCTCCTCCAGCTTTCCTGTTCCCAGGTTTTTTTTGTCATTTCAAGAAGCATCCTGAGTTGCCGTCCATACAGCAACTCGAATGACGAACATCCTAGGCTACTCTGTACATGTCCTCGAATGATAAATAGGGCATGGGGTAGGAGTAGGTCCCATTCCTTTCCTTCGGTTGTTAACATCTTTTTAAGCGTTAGCTTAAAGGTCCCGTTATACCTCCCACAAAGACCGTCAGTTTGGGGATGATAGACAGAGGTCGCTATGTGTGATATACTTAAAGAGCGGCATACCTGTCGCATAAGGCATGATACAAAAGGAGTGCCCTGATCAGTTAAAATACTTCACCAGAGTTTGTGCTATGTTGGTTGTGGTAGGGGCTCTTAGTGGGAAAGCATCGGGATACCTGGTTGCATAGTCTACAATTGATTCCCTTTTCTTGATCTAGGGAGGGGACCTATGAAATCCATACCTACTCTCTCAAATGGTTTCCCTATAATAGCGAGGGGTTATAAGGGAACAGCTGGTGGTTTATACAGGTTTTGCTTCTGGCACACCTCACACTCTTTGCAGTACCTAACGATGTGTTTGAAGATACCGGGCCAGAAGAAATGCTTCAGGATATTCTGTCTGGTTTTCTCCCCTTCACTGTGACCTGTGAGTAGATGAGAGTGGGCGAAAAAAAAAAAAAAAGACCTGGAAGCTCTTTGGATCGACCAGCTGGGGAGGGTCATCCCTTTTCCGTACACGATATAGAAGGTCATCGTGGATCTAAAAACGGGGATATCTTTGCAGATGGTTGCTTTTCTTGGCCTGTTCCCAAGCGGATTTGAGTGTAGGATCATTGGATTGGGCATACCTGAAACTAGGTTAGAGGACCAGGGGGTTTGGGTCAATAGGTTTGAGGGAGGGACTTTGTCCTTGATATGGTCTTTAAAGAGAGCAATGAAATTGGTGTTATCTGTCCCTATGATGGCTTCCTCGGGGAGCTTATCCATTACCCCTACTCTAAGTAAGGAAACACGACCATCAGGATTTTTTATGGGTACCTCTTATAAGGGGTAATATTTTATATCCCCTTGAACACATCGTATTTGGACTCTCAATCCCGAAATGAGCTGTGACTTCACTACTAAGTGGGACTGGATAACGGATTGGCGACAACCCATATCCAGTAGTGCTACTACCTGCTTACTGTTTACCCAGAGGCTTACGTAAAAGCTTGCCCCAAGTTCTTCCGAGAAGAGGATGGAGCTAGAGAGGTAACTAATGTCCATAGGCTCTTCTGTTCCTTTCCTTTGAGGGCAGAACCGAGCACTATTGCTCCAATTACCTCACTCAAAACATTGGGGCCCACGTGAGGAGATGGTCTCTGCCTTCTGTTGATGTGTCTTTGCAGATTCTGGGATGGCTTTTGTCCCTTCCTCTCAGGTTTTGATGTTGGAGCAGCCTTATGGATTTCCACACTGTCCCAGGGGAAAGTGTGAGGTTGGGCCCGTGAAAACGTGGTGGCCATGTCGACTGCCTGTTCGGTTAGGTGGATGTGTTGCCTTAACCATCATGTGTAGGATAGGGGAGGGCCTCCAAATACTGCTCCTAAATAAATGAGATCCATTATCTCTTCTTTCGTCTTCTCATGGGGTTTTAGCCACTTATCAGCAGCAGCTTTTAACTTTTAAAAAAGTGTTTTGGGGTTATCTCCAGGAGTTCCTCTCTCCTTTCTGAACTTAATGCGGTATGCTTCTGCATCCATACCTAGATGGTCTAGTATCAACTCCTTCATCGGCAACCTGATAGACGGACCGGGCTTCCCCAGTCAGGAGAGGAGCTAAAAAGAAAGGCCATTTTGCTATGGACCACCCAAATGCCCTGGCGGCCCGCTCAAAATTCAGGAGGAAGGCATCCAGATCCTCCCCTGGAACGTATTTTCGCAGATCAATGTTTGGTACCCCTGTAGTCTGTTGTGGGCTCCGTAAGCGGGTGGTAAGTTGGACATGGTCCTTCGCAACCTTGTGGATGCATTCGACACGTTAGGCCAGCGTATCCATGAACATGTCTCTGTCCGTCTGTGCTGAGGACATCCGTCTCTCCAAAGCCCATTCTAATTTCTCTTGTCCTTTTATTAGTTGTTGGATCAGGTTTTCCATTATTGTCTCCTAATGGTGTTCTGCCCACATTCTCCTCCACTTGTTGGGGATTGACTTAAATATCGAGGAGTATCTGGGTTTGTTCACTATTTTATTTCATAGTGATTCTTAACAGTGCATATATACAGAGTCTTGTCTATATTTGCTCCTTTTGACTGGCGTCGTGGGGTCGTCCTCTGGAATCTTCCACGGGGCGGGAGTACCTCAGGAAAAAGAAAGACCTGAGTGAATGGCCTTTTCGTTGTCCTAGGGTCGTTGGGTGGATAGTGATGGAAGGGGTTTACACCTTAGTAATCCTTCACCAGTGCCAGGGTTTTTTCCGTCCAAGCTCGTAACTCTTATCCCTCTCCTCCCCCTCTAGGTAGGCTTTATGTCATGTTAGAAGCCCCCCCTCCCCCTTAAATCCTTTAAGCGGTCCCGTACCTGTCTGAGCCACGCTCCTTCTGGAACTGGCTGGCTTCTGTGTGGGGTCTTGAGTCCGTTTCCCTTTTCTCGTCCACCACCTTGGCTTCCACCGTAGTGTCCTCCGGGACAGAGTCGGGCCTGCTCCTCCTAGCGTCCCTCTGACTGGAGTAGTCTTTCCAGAGCCGATACCAGGATTCGGCTGGGATGCTGGTTTCCTACCACACAACTGGCGGTGTCTCGTCTGCTACTCGCAGTCTTCTTAGTCCGTAGGAACTTCCGGGATTTTAATATCCCGTCCCTCCTTCATTGGCTCGTATTGGCAGGAACGCGGCTGCCACGCCATCTTTGTGGGCTGAAAGCTAATCCAGGAAACCCTCCCCCTTAAAGGAACCGCTGTAGCTCGTCCCTTGTGCGGCAGAAGCAGTCTGCAACATAAGAAAAGGCACAGCATGAGCCGGTAAGAGGTCGATCTCCACATCCTTGGGGAAATTAGGGACCTTGTGGCAACCTTGATGCCAGTGATTTTATCACATTTGAAAAACCCCTTCTACATCAGAGTTTGGGTCAATGCCTTGTAAGGAAACCGGCCATTAGGTGTGTGACCTGCACAAGGAAAGGGTCCACATTTGCCCTAAATTGGTGTCCAAACATCCCATTGTAGGGCTTGACTCTCTAAGTGTAGCGAAGCAGAGCAGTCCAGGGCCTATTCAAGGGAGGTGGTATTGGCTATTAAACACCATTCACTGGCACGCAATAATAACACTCAATAAAGGATTGTCCTGTCTGTGCATTTTCTTTAAAAAAAAGAAAAAGTGAATTTATTATACACACACCACTCAATATTACGCAATAATTTACAAATATACAGAAGGCTGATGGGAATACCTTTTTAAGACCTCATTTAATCACCTCTGAACCCCTAAAGGAGTCATACAACTACATCGGGTAAGTACCTTGGCTTGGTCAAAGGTTCAAGATCAACAAACCACATATCAAAATATAATTTTAGGAGAAAATGCAATAATTGAAAATAACTATGAATGAACTGACTTATTACTGATAATGAAGCATATCCATTATTATACGTAATCACTCCACATTCTTATCTAAAAAAACGCATTTTAATAAATCATTTAAAAGAATGAACTTCACATCTGTCTGTGCTTTTTAAATACTGCCAACCTTTGGAAACACAATTTTTAAAATAGCCCGTAGAGGGCATCACATGTTGATCACAAATATGTAACCATAAACTTCACCCGTAGAGGGTGTTGCCCAATTTGTACATTATTTTAGACACCGTCAGGCCTCACCGATGGTGACCATACTTGCCTCCTAGATGGCATCCGATTTCGATCACAAACATGTAACCATAAACTTCACCCCTAGAGGGCGCTACACAACAGTATATTTCTTTAACCACCGTTCAGTAATTGCAGCCATAATCTTAGTAGCCCCTAGGCATAGGTCTTCAAACTGTGGCCCCCCTGGGGGGGGGGGGGGGGGGGGGCGCCGCATCCCTTGGGAGGGGGGGGCGCGCAGTTCACCCCACATTGTTGCTTCCAGGTGCGAGACGAAGACGTGCATCTCAGCCCTGGCTGCTGGGGGCTCGGCTGAGAGTGTCAAGGGAAACGGGTCTTTAAAGGCCAGAGGCCCGACGATTTCGGGGGGTGGGGGGAGGGGGGCTAATTCTCATGGTCTTGGAGATGCAGGCGCTTAAAGAAAGGGTGCCAAACAACAAAGCCTCATTAAGCGGTAAATGGTCTTTTAAAGACCTGGGAATTACTCTGCTGGCAGCTCCAAAACTGACAGTGTGTGTGTCCGGGAATTTGTATCAGCCGACAGGTGGGGGTGGGAGGGAGGCATGCTGAAGCCTTTTGAGCACATGGGCAGTGTGCGTCTGTTAAAAACCATGGGGCTTATTTACAAGCCCCTTGCGCCACTTTTGCGTCACTTTTAACATGGAAAAAGTGACGCAAAAGTGGCGCAAGGGGCTTGTAAATCTGCCCCCATGTGCATATTTACATACCTTTGTAAACTAATTAAAGAGGCTGTTTGTTTTCTGGTTCCAGTACCCCCTGTGATCCCACTGCCTATTCCTGCATTTTACTTTTTACTGCCTAAATGTGAGAATGCATTTCATGAAACGGAATATAAAGTAGGGTTACCAAAATAAAAATGACAGCATGTGCTGTTTAAAGAGCCTGCAAAGGCCTTGTCTTGCCACTAAATAGGGTTATAACTAAAATAGTATGCATTCCTTTGTAATGTGACGTTTCAATCTTTGTTCCCTTTAATTATACGTCTTAGATTATTCAGGCAGCCTTAGAACACAATTAAAAATGCTTTCTATGTATTTTTTAAGTTCTAAGTGTGCACCTATCAGTGCTGAAAATCGGCTTTAGGGGACTGCTTACTTTTGTACCTTCTTGGACATCAATATAATAAGCTGGCAACCCTAATCGCAAGACTGGAAGTTTATTGCAGGATGAGCACAATATTTATTTCCTCCACTCTCGATCGCTGGACCTTGCATAATGCCTTAAAAGCAATAATTTAACTTATATCTGAAACCCTATGCCAAGCCTCAATGACATGCTGAGTAATTTCAACTGTGTCTGGGAATGCACCCTGCATTCAGACAACTCACTCCTCATTCTCGCCCTTCACTTTCGCACTCACCCTGCACTCACAGGAATCACAATGTACTCACACTGATCACTATGCACTCAACCCATCCTCTCACCCTGAACTCACAGTGACCACACTGCACTTATGCCACTCACCATGAACTTACACCATTCTCCCTCCACTTACCCTGCGGTCACATGAGCACACCGCACACTCTGCACTCACAGTGATCACCCTGCACTCACAATACTCTTGCGCCGTTTACCCTGTACCTCACCCTGCAGTCATACAAGTTCAACCTGTACCTTACCCTGCAGTCACACAAGCACACTACTCACCCTGCTCATGCGACACTACACTCACCTGTCCCTCTCACATGTGCGATCAGTGTTAGGGCCAGCCCTGTCTGAGAATCTTAGACCCCCCCCCCCCCGAAGTTCTGTCCAGTTGCACCCCACGTCCGAAGAACGTTTCACTGCAAGGACTTTACAACGGTTACATCCTTCCTGAAGATTCCATTCTCTGGCAGGTAAGAGTGAAGATCTTTTTGTATTTTTTTTAAAGCCTCGCTCCTTTCCCCTTCGTCCCAATACTAGTGGGAACGTTGGATATTTCAAGGAGGAGTGGATTTGGCATTAATGCCATAGGTGCTGCCTTTTGTTCTGGAGACCCAGGTTCGAGTCCTGGGTTCGGCTCAACATTGTGTGATCCTTGGTAAAATCACTTAATTTACCAGTGACTTACAAAGAAAGTATAATTTGACCTTGATTAAAGTCGCTGGTGCTTGTTTAACATGTTCCAATCCCTAGAGCTGAGTCCACAAGTAAATATAACAAATAGTGTGAAGTGTGCCTACCATCTGTCCTCGCTTCTTTCGTAGACCAAATTTAAAATGTTTTCTTGTGCAGCTATTTCTGAAGCTTTGAAAGGCGATCTTCTTTATAAGCCAACTATGCTAACAAATTGACTCTTGATGCTGCTAGAGAATAAATATGTCTATATCCTCTTGAATCACTTATATCACATGTGTATGATGCAAATGTCCCCTAGGCCTTCTTGATAAACTGTGGCTGGCCTCCTACTGACATGGCAAAACCTGACCATACTCCACATACTCATAGATTTTTGAACTGTGTCAGAAAGCATGTTTTGTGGAACTTCTTTTTCTGATATCTTGTTTAGGGGCAAGGATGTGGAACAACAGCCGGAGCTGATGACTGTAGAGCTGGGGAAACCAGGTTCAATTCTTGTTGTCTGCTCAACATCCTGTGATTCTGGGCAAATCACTTAATCTCCCTGTGCTTACAAAAAATGAATGTGTGCTTGTGTAATGTAAAAGATGCTCCTGTAAAATGCTCCAATACCTTTAGGTCATGTTCGCCCTATATAAAACTACAAAAAATATATTGCAAAATGTTGTGAGCATTCCCGTTTCCAGGCACTGCTCAAGACTGAAAGTGGAGCACAGTCTAAGGATGGCAGAAGTAAGAATCCATCCACACATTGTCTCTGTGGAGTAAAACATGCACTCCCACACCTATATTTTGGGAGTGTTTTTGCTAATCTATCCTACATTTTGTGTTTTATGTGAAAAATAAAGCACCAATGTGTTTTTTTTGCTAATTTTTTTACTTGGAGACTTTTCATTTGAACTTTAGAATAAGCACATGCACTTCAAAAACTTCAGTTTACTAAACACTCTTACTTTATTTAATAGTATTTGCCCTATACAACCTGGGCTCTGCAGGAGGGAATGGCCATCAACGATGCAAAGTACCAGCTTCCAGAACTTTTTTGTCAGGTGGTAGTGGCAGTGAGGGGGCTCGACGTGTAAAAAGTTTTAGATGGGGGGCTCGGCCGACTAAAGTTTGAAGACCTCTGCCCTGGAGGGCCTAGCTGTAGAGCACATGATTCGGCCCTAGGAATGCTTAAAACTTGCAGGAAATCCTGGATTGGTCATCCCTTTTCTGGCCCTGCTGACTTGGGGTCAGTACAGTTTCAGTTTTGTGGTGGAGGCTGCTCCACTCCTGCAGCTCCCCCACACTCTTGAGTGAATGTTTGGTGGTGGCCCTGCCGTCCTGGGGCCACTACAAGGGTACTAAAGATGGAAAATCAAAGAGCCCCGCAGGGCATTATGGGGCGCTCCCTCGGGAGCAGTGAATATGATGAGTGACTCTCCCGCTGCTTGGGGCAAAGCTGTCTCCCCTGTCTCAGATTTCACCACTGTGCTGCCTCACCTTTTTTCTTTGGGGTGCCCGGTCCCACCTAGGCACCTGCGCATTGCCCATGATGGGGGGCGGGGGCGTCCCTTGCTGCCCCCAGCGGCTCCCCGCATTCTCAGCACTCTTCCGTTCTGCTGTGGGAGCAGAACCTGATCCTGCGGGCACGTTGCTGGTGGTTGTGGTGGCCTTCCACTCCTCCCGGACACAGGCAATGGGAGTGGCGCGGGCCAGCCACTACTGGGGGAAGCAAGGCAGCGCTTCCCTGGCAACTCTTTGCTTTTGGGGCCCACAGATGGGGTCCTGGGCCCCTCCACCTCTGGTCCTTGGGGGTGCGCAATGGACCTCCCTGATTTCTTCAGTCGGCAAGGGTCCAGGGATGGGGTCCCGGACCCCCTTTTCATGGCATGACCCGGGATTAGAATCCCCTGGTCTTCCGGGCTGTAGAGAGGGGGCTCCACGAACACCGCCTCCCAGGACCGTAGATTAAAAAAAAATTCATTGAGGCGACTTTCGGGCCATTGGACTGTTTTGCATGCTTCTGGGCTCATTTTGTTCCTGGTGGCGATCCCTAGCCACCTAGAGCACTTTCCTTGGGTCTCCTGGCCTCTAAGTTGACAAACTTTGCAAGGAGCTGGTTCCACTGGCTCCCTGCACCAGCCTTTGTCCCTGGATTCCTTTGGGCCTTCTCTCATCCTTGGCACAGAAAGCACATGCTTTCCCCAAACTAGTTCTCAGGGGGTGTTAAGGGACCAGCTTCCCTGGTCTTAGGGAGAGCCCCACTGGTCTTGGGGTCAACTGATGTCAGAGTTCTTAGTCCAAATGGCCGTCTGTGGGTTCTTCCTTCTAAATGTTTATTTTTGCAGCCTCTAGTCCCAGAGTCCAGCAGACAATTATTACTAAGAGAGAGCTCTCCCCCTCACGCAAAACCGTTTAAGTTGGGACAGGAGGTTCCATTAGCGAGGTGCCTCTGGCCGATCCTGGGGTGCCACATCACCTCTCCACCCCTGTCCCAATCTTCCTGCACAGCTTGCTGGGACATTTGAAAATAACGTCACCCAGGAGTCACTTGCAACATCTGCTCTGGAGGCCTCAGCTCCGCCCTTTCTGATATCACTGCCAGGGCTTTTCCCAGCAAATCTTCACGGGGAGCCCCTCATGTTGGCTCCAGAGGTCTAGGCCCCCTCCATTGTTTAGTGGGCTTGGGTAGGCCCATCCTTGGCTCAGTGTGACAGCTGATTGATTGATTGAGATCCTTCTTCCCCACCCCTTCTTTCCTCGGGAGCTGAGTCAAGTACTGTTAATTGCTCCCTTTGTGTTGGGAGGCCTTTGTTCCTGCAACTGGTAATACATGTATCTAACCTAGCACAGAAGGGCGACAAAAGGCCTGGACTTGGATCCTGAGCTGAGTCAGAGAAATATTGCATTCCTGGATGACCCATAAGCTATACAGAGATCTTTTTGGAACTTAAAGAATTGATTTTCCCACACAGATTACACCCTAATTAATGTTTCTGGTCTCTGTGGGCCAAAGGGAAGCGAAGCTGCACTCTAAGGCAGACCTCTCATAGGTGTGTAATGGAGTGTCACTGCAGACAAGATGGACAGTAAACCACAGTGAATTCCCTGTGAGTGTACACTAACCTTCTGAGGCTTATTCCAAGTCAAGTTCCAATCCTGCAGAGTCTCCTCTGTTACTGTGCTGCGCACAACAGGAATGCCCCCTTACCACATCACTGCAGCCTTATTCTAAAAGTTGGACACTGGTGATAAAAACGCGCAGTCCATTTACCATAAGCATGCTGTGTGTGAGTCACAACGTGGTGAGGTTCGGGCACAGTAAAAAGGTCACATACCAGGTGGTCAAAAAGCAAAAAATCTGGGATGATTTAATTGGCAGAACCCATTTCCTTACATGCCTCGTATCCATTTTTGTGTTAAAACAAGGCTGAGTGGAGCATTTTGGACTCCACATATATGTGTATTTATATTGAAGTTTTATATAGCACGCACACTGCTCAAGGGCTTTGAAGCACTTTACATGAGCAGCAGATTACATTATATTAGGTCAGATCAATTTTATTTTAAGCAGTGGAGATCAGGTGGTGTGCCTGGAGCCAAGGCCATGACTCTAATATGGTTCCCCAATCCAAAGACGGCAGCTCTGGCCTACAGGATACATCTATATTTCTCAATTTATGTGTGAAAGTTTTACACACAAGTGGGATGATTGTGTATGATCTCATATAGTAAGCACGTTCTCCGTCGAAATTGCTTTGTGAAGTACAAAAGCAGCAGCAAAAAATCCTGAGAGGATCACCCATAGTCTTGTTCAGGAATATTTGCAAGGGCCCGTTTTAAAACTGGACTTAGGGTCATAGTTCTTTGCACTTATGGTGCTAAAACAATTTTCAGAGTGGGGCTGCTGATATCAATATTACATTACTGGCTTAAATAATTATGAAAAATTCCAGCTTCACACTGTGTAGCAAGTGTGTTCAGCAGGAAAGTGGGAGAGGTGTAGTAAGTAACTGGGGATGTATTTTGGCGCACACTGTCGCAAGTGTTCTACTGAAGCACTGTGCGGTAGCGCACTATCATTTAGAGACAGCACATTTTCCATTTTAATGGGCACTAAATTTGCAAAGACATAAAGACTTACTGATAAAACATTATAGCAAACAAATGATAATGCGTAGAATCTGGTTTCAGTCAATATTTATCAATTGCATGTAACCAACTAAAAGTGTCTAGATTTGCTTTGATCCTATTAAAGTCTTTGTTTCCATCACACTTAAAAATTACAAAAAAGTGCTTACCACCTGCTGATATATTCTGAAATATGTGTACAGTTAATTTGCAGGTATTTAAATTTTGTTTCGTGTTACAAAAACAACAGCCTTTCCTTTCACACAAGATTGGAATTGTCACGCTAGATTGTCACTTCGTTCACTTAGAAAACTCCTATCATAGTCCATGAAAGAAATGTAAACCAACCCCATGTTAAACAACTAAGCAGCAATCTGTCAAAGACCTAGCCTGACTTTTGACCTCTGACTTTGAAGCACAGGAGGTGACAAGATAAATACAAATATAATGAGGTCTTCCTTTATTGCTGTTTGGCAACCCAGCAATTCAACTGGTGTCTCACGAGTGGGTCACGTCCTACAGTTTAAGACACAGTTGTCCACACCTTTCATGCCTGGTTAGCATAGCATTGGGTACAACGTTAATTCTGCCAAATGCCCGGTTTCTTTTTCAAATCTTGCCTGTTCAGGACCCAAGGGGCTATTTAGTCTATTGTTCCTGAAGTAAGGAGGTCCAAGCTACACCCGTTATGACTTATTACCATAGGACCGCTCATTGATATATGTGGAAATGGTCAAGGAAGAAAACAGTGGTGATTCTTCGACCAAGGACTCGCAGGCTGTTTCCTTGTGGGTGCTCTCGTACATCCGGGAAAGAGCCAGGGCAACAATTGTGCTGGTATCCTCTGTTTAAGGTACCATGTTCGACACACTGTTACCTGTCTTCTTTCATTCTCCATTCTTAAAAATTAGATTGTTGCCCATGACTAGCTAGAGAGGGCTTCAGTAATTTGGAGACTAACAGGTGCCTGGAACCGGGAGATCTGTTTGATTAAGGGGAAAGTGAAATCTGTTAAACTAGATTGCCTTTTAGAGGAAAAGGAGCTGTTTCCCTACACTTAATGATGCTGGGCCTTACGTAATTCAATCTGGGAGTGTCTTCTCCAGGATGTCCGCCATCTGACACATGATGGACGATGAAGAGACAGTAGAAGTGTATTGCATGCATTCAGATTCGAACGGAGCAGACCACTACACCGAAGTAAGGGTAATTGAAACAGGACTGCCTTTAGAAATCCTATGAGCCCTTTATAGGTCTCGCCTGCGTTGCAGCGCATGCTCTGCTGACCTTGGCGAGATCTTTAGTTGTTGGTTTTCTGTCCGGTTTCTTTGGAAGTGGGGTTTGTGTCCGCCCTGTCTCCCTTAGCCCCCGCCCACCCGGACTGGAGATTTAGCTCGCACACGCCGTCGCTTTTGCTCGCGCACGGCGTCTCTTCCAGACACGCGTGTCTATATGTGCATCACGCTTTCACTGAAAGTGAACGCGTGATGCAAATATAAACAAGCAGCTTTCGTTGGCGTAATGGCGGCGGAGACAGCATTATTGCCACACGGCGATCGCATGATGAGAGGTCCGAGAGTGCATTATCAGTCACACTGTCTACACGCGCCAGTCGGCTCTCTCAATGATTTCTTATCAGTCACGCTGTTTACACGGCGCAGGAGTGCTGAGAGAGAGAGAGGGGACAGGAAACCACACAAAAACTTTCAATTGTCATTACTAAGCGGGACAGACATCGCCGTTTGTGCATCCCCGGAGGAGCCCTTCCCCAGGCACACATAGATTTGAGTCCTGGCTTGCCGTCTTTGACACCTTTTGCTCTTGCACACGCATCGGAGCGGCCTGCCGGGGTTTCTCACAGGGGAATACCAGGACGGGTTCCCTAAGCAAGCGCGGAGATGCCCCAGGGTAAGTCCTGCGCTATATAAGTTTCATACATTTACATCTATGCCTCGGAGTTGCCTCCTCGCTTCACGCGGGATTTGCAACCATTCTCCTTCCCTTATTAAGTATTTGTGTAACATTAATAGTCATGAATATCTGCTATTAGGAGTCAAAGCTGAGCAGCCGGCTCTACAAGACTGGGAGCTGCGCCAGGAGGGAGAGAGCAGCCGGCTGTCTGCACAGGAGCACACAGCGCAGGAGCGCTGAGGAGAGAGAGAGGGGGGACAGGAAACCACATAAAAACTTTCAATTGCCATTACAAACCGGGACAGACAACGCCGCTTGCTCATCCCCGGAGGAGCCCTTCCCCAAGCACACATAGATTTGAGTCCTGGCTCGCCGTCTGTGACACCTTTTGGTCATGCACACACAGCATAGCGCTTGGCTTTCTTAATATACAAATATAATTTTGTTTTTATTTGTGATTGCCTGACACTGTTTATGTTAACTCAGTGCAGACAATTACCTAATGTTGTTGACTGTGTTGAGGTAGTTGTCAGTTACATCTGCAGCCCTTCGTGGTGGTATAGACTTTATCCAACTGTGTGGGCGGTTGTGCGTCTGCGAAGGCTTCCAAGATTCATTGTGTCACTTGCACACGGCTTTGTGTGTGAGTCAGCCCAGGGGCTGCCGGTCTGGTCGGGTGTAAACCTAGAAAGACAGGGTATATATCTGGGCCAGGGAAGCAGTTGTGTGACCCAGCCACAATTTAATTTAGTGTAGTGCATTCGGAGGTGTTCACTGCCTTCTGTGCACACTCAGGCCCTGGCAGACGGTGCACACACACACTGGCGCGTGCAGTGGCGAGCTCCAGAACAATGCACAGATTTTATTCAACATTAACGCCATAGTATTGAGCTTAAGTTTTATTCACGTATAATTCAATGCTATATTTTACAGAATAAATTTGGGCTTAGCTGTCGAACTCCGTGTAGCCTCTCCTACAAAGATTAGTTGTTTGACCAGATCATAATTAAATGACATTAACAGCGTATTTATTATATATATTATATATATTATATCTCCCCATGAAATAGGCGCACACTTCTAATGTAAATATTTCAGGAAATGCGAAGGAATTTAAGAGTAGAACTATTATTGTGAATACGTTGAAGGTTTGGAGTACATATTTCGAAAGCCATATTGAGTAATTATTACACAGAGTATAGTGGCTGGTACACACAGCCTAGCGATACTAACACTATGGTGCAAAAGTAGCTGGGTGAAGATCTCCCTTTTGTGTGTCCCTGATTACTCCTTCAGTTGGACTGATGACAGTCCGGTACAGAAATCTCACACCTCTTTGTTTCTCTGTTAGTGATTGAGGATGGAAGCAGCCCCAGTTCTCCATGTTGTGAGAAGCATCACTTTAGACCAGAGCTTTCCAAACATCTTAGAACCATGACCCAATTTTTAGGACCGCAAACTTTCGTGACACACCTAGCTTTGATGGGCATGAAGTGAATATTGTTTTTAATGTAACTAAAGCATCGTGTGATTGCACAATATCATTTACACATCACATTTTCCATTGAAATAGACACTAAATTTGCGCAGAAGTCCATTTTTACTGATAAACTATATTGTTCATAAATAATAAGCAGTGGAAATCTGGTTTCTGTGAATATGTATCATTTGTAGAATTCCAAATAAATTATCCTGATTTGTTTTGATCCTATTAAAATCTTTGTTTTTCTCACACTTAACACCTTGACCGCGGCGCCGATTCCGCCCCTGTGCTGGACATTCCAGAACAGGGCGCGGTCGTGACGGAACCGTTCCGTCATCAGCACAGCTCAGCCGTGACTGATGACGGAACGGTTCCGTCACCAGCATCGAAGGGGTTAAAAGATGTGCTTAACTTTTCATTTCCTAACTGCTGAATGTGTACTGTTCATTTACAGGCATTTACATTTTTTTAGTGGTACAAAAAATACATCATACAGCCTTTCACTTCACTTTTCTTTCCCTGACTGCAAAGTGAGAGGAGTTTAACACCAGTGTTCAAGTACAAAAAAACGAGCAGCAAGTGGTCAGAAGGTGTAGCCTGATATTGACCTATGTCTTGAAGTACATCAAATGTGACAAGATAAATACAGAATTTAAAGGCTTTTTTATTTATTGCTTGGATTTTCGCAACCCACCAAAAATCAGCTTGCGACCAACAGTTTGGCAAACTGCTCTACACAAAGGTGGTGTGCATAGAGAACAACCTGTAGAAAACAATTGAAAGGGTAACCGCCCGAAACCGTTCCTAAAAAATTGAGATACCAGATCCACATTCCCTGTCTAATAGTTGTTTTTAAAAGTGGGATCCAACGACCTCACTTTGTTCCAGTCGTTTATGAAAAAGAAAAAAATGCTCTGCAGAGTACTCAGAGGACTGCTGGGCAAAGAGGACTGATGTCTGCCTGCGAGTCCATTTCCCAGTAATGTGGGGAAATCACCGGAAGTATGAGCTTCCTACTTAAAAAGCTTTGAACCTGCCCAGAAGTGCCCGAAACCCTACCTACCTGATGAGAGAGGGAAGGAGTATGCCTGGCCCTGCAGAAGGAAAGACTTTCTAGGAGGAGTGAGGCCATGCATATCCCTGCAGCTGTGTGACATTCAGGGAGAGCAGACTGCTCGAGAATTAACTAGAGAGAACCCGGCTACAACTGCCTGATTGACATAAGCCGGGACAAAACCTACAGCTGCCTGATTGCTATAGGCCCCCTTCGGGCCTGCACCTACCTTCGTCCTGTTGAGACTGCAACCCCTAAAACTACCACCACCCGACCTATGGCTCTCTGCTCCCCCTGCTGGTTTTGCTGGTGGTCTGCCCTCATTGCAAGGTAGCAAGAGAATACTCATAAAATATTACCTATCCCGGGGAGTGGGTAAGCGGGGAAAAAAGATGAGAGCAATTGACTGCGGTCTCATACAAACTCACCGGAGTCTGATTCGTGCTACTCCTGAACTCGCCAGAATTGGAACCCAGAGCTAGTGGGATCACCAGGTCATGAGTAGAGGGAAAATGGGAAAAGGTTAGCACCTACAAGGACATCACACTCCAGAATAATGGCTTATGTGATCATTAAATGATGTAATCTTTAATGCAGCTGTGTAATTGAAGTGCTTTCTTTCCTGTAAAGGCAAGCTTTGAGCAGGGCATTAGGATAGTGCCTGTTGGTTTATTTTTGAGTGTGTTATTGACAGTGTATTTCAGATTAGTTGTGAGGTTCCCAACCAGTCCTGCAAGTATACCCTTGCTGTGGGTTCAAGAGAATGAGTGGGCAGCATCCAGGGATTCCTGTAGACTGACCATGCTGTTACTCTTGATGGTTAAGCATATACTAGTGGAAATGGCTAGGTCCCCTGCTGTGCTGGAATGGTGCCATAGACTGTGGCATACGCCAGAGAGTAAAAATCACACAGCAGGGCAGACATGAAGCAGGAGTTCATTGAGATTTGGTTGCACGTCTTGGACGTCTTCACCAGGGACGCTAGCTTGTTTACTTTTGCAAAGGCTCTGTGGACTCTAAGCACATTACTACAAGAGTGGAACATTAAAGTGAACTCATAGATGAGGGTGGAGTGCTCTGTATCATCCCCAGGTCAGGTATATGGAAACATAAAGATATTCTGAGAATTCTACATCTGTCGAAAGAAGCAGCACTCTTTGGGATGGGCTTCGGGAAGTGGAGCCAGAAGTTATATGCGTTCATCTTGTCACGTTAAACCTAAATACCAGTCAATATCTTATTGAGTCTTTGTTTGATGCAATATTGCCAATCAGAATTATACCCACATACATTGTAATAGAGGTAAACTTCTGTAACTCACTGGTCCCCTAATTACATGTACATGGCAAAAAAGATGTGTGATATAGTTTGGCTATGTTGGCTGAACTCAATGACATTTGTATTTTTATATAATGATTAGCATTTCTTCCAAGTATTTAGGATACAAAGGTTTGTCAACAAATTAAGCAGTGACTATAACGGATCAGCCAGGGAATACATCTGGAAGATACTTGCAGCTAGTTACAGCTAGCTACCTTACTAGTGATCCATATATATATATATCTATCTATATATATCTATATCTATATCTATATCTATATATATATATATATATATATATATGCGCATCAGGTCTGTCTTCTATGTCCACACAACTATGACCCAATGCAATTACAGCACCGGCACTTTAAATATTCACCCTTCACTACGACACGCTGTCATGTGATCAAGGCTCAAGCGAGCCGAAACGTTATGGCGACAGTAATGAAATAAAATACTCTTCATCCGAAATCAGTGGTCCGTGTCTGGTTCCTGTTCGCAGCTTCATGCAAGAAGGCAGCGCGAGGAAAAGGAGGTCTTTATATATATATATATATATATATATATATATATATATATATATATATATATATATATATATATATATATATATATATATATATATATATATATATAATACATGTACATATGTGTGTATATGTGTATGTATGTATATGTGTGTGTGTGTGTGTGTATGTATATATGTATATATATATTCACTGAAAAAACCATAGGTTATAGACCATATATAGTTAGGAATTAGCATTTACAAAACCTTGAAAATTCACTGAAAAAACCATAGGTTAGAGACCATATATAGTTAGCTGGACATTTTATTGACATAAAACCAATGAAATTCCATATATAGTTAGTTGCACTAACTATATATCGCGCACCCGCAATCCACTGCTGATGATGTCACATATTACATCATTCATGACATGGTCAGTGACATCACTGATGACATCTCAATTGACATCACTGATCACAACACTGATGATATCATTCATGTGATAATACGATGCACGTCCTCACACTCTAATATTACCTTTGATACACCCAGTGTTAAACACAGACAACCATTCTTGAAGTCATTGACACACCAATACCAGTTACTACATATGCACACACTGATTCCTAGGTCTATACACACATCCACTCATTTACCCATAGAATTACTCATACATATAGTCACTCATCAATACAACACTATCATCTGCACTCAAACACCTATACAGACACTCACATTCTGCCACTCATCCATTGAGTTACTCACACATCTAGTCAGTCATGCAAAGATTCAATCACACTTCCATTTCCTCAACTATACAGTTATACACAAAACACCTTACTTATTAAAACATATAC
Organism: Lissotriton helveticus; assembly: GCF_964261635.1. Taxonomy (NCBI): domain Eukaryota; kingdom Metazoa; phylum Chordata; class Amphibia; order Caudata; family Salamandridae; genus Lissotriton; species Lissotriton helveticus. Next base: position 1,866,487,987 of record NC_136057.1, read on the forward strand.
TAACATATACTTACTTTGGTATACAATTACTGATACAAGTACACAATGATCCATACATCCACTCGCACAATTAGTGGCTCTTATGTATAGTCATTTATATATGCCAGCTACCTACACACACACTCAGTCTCCCATACAAATACTCGGGCAACCAATCAATAACACATATAGCCTGTCATATAGCTACTGATCAACACATGCAGTAGCTTACACACCAGACATACTGTTGCCCACATTCAGACAGTTTAGTCACTAACCCATGCATTCAGTAAGACACATTTAATCACTCAATCATACAGTCAGTCACGCACCTACTGAATCTTTCATCCAGACACTTATATATCCTCTCATTCTTCAATATGTAAAACATATTTAAACTTTACAGAAACACACAGTCACTGGATGATGTCATCAGTGATGTCATTTGAGATGTCATCAGTGATGTCACTGACCATGTCATGAATGATGTAATATGTGACATCATCAGCAGTGGATTGCGGGTGCGCGATATATAGTTAGTGCAACTAACTATATATGGAATTTCATTGGTTTTATGTCAATAAAATGTCCAGCTAACTATATATGGTCTTTAACCTATGGTTTTTTCAGTGAATTTTCAAGGTTTTGTAAATGCTAATTCCTAACTATATATGGTCTATAACCTATGGTTTTTTCAGTGAATTTCAATGTTTTTTTAATAGCAAATATCAAAACCTTTAAAATGTATTCTTCTTTAAATCGAAAAATATATTTTATATGTTTTTAATAAATTTTTTTAATGTTTATTTTTAATTATTTTTTTTGTTTCGCTCCCGGTATGCGAACCGGTGAGCTTCCCGTTAGCTCAATTTCTTGCCGCGACCCGGTCCGCGAACCGGTAAACGTTCCGTTTGCGCAACTGCCGCGTTAGGAAACAACATGGTGACGCGTCGCGTAACCGCAACGTATCGCGTTGTCGCGTAATGCGTCATATGACGCGTCACGTTAGCGCACCCGGGAGTGCTCCGGTACGCGAAGCGCAGCTTCCCGGAAGCGATCCGGGACGCGGCGCGGAGCGCGTAACGTAAGCATAACAGGTCATGTGACTTGTTAATAACACTTTTCATTGGTTCATTTCACTTTTGGTTTCCTAATGTTGTTAGGCTAGGTCATGTGACCTAAAAATAACACTTTTCATTGGTTTAGAACTATTTTTTTTTCCCAAATGATGAAAACCCCTCCTTGTTTTTACCTCATTCTTACTTTATACTTCCAGAGAGTAAGACCTATTTTTGACAATGGCTTCTGTAATAGCTGCAGCTTGTGCTTCTCAGCAACCACCACCACCACCACCACCACCACCACCACCAAAAGGACCACCTCCAACACTGGACTTTGGTAGAGAGGAAGATAATGATGACAATGAGGAGGAGGAGGAGGAAGAGCAAGTAAGGCAGTTCCTGCCAGAAACACCAAGGCAGAGCCATATTAAAGAGCACTACATATGGCAATTTTTTAAAATTCTACCTGGACAAAAGAAGGTCAATGCACCCCAGGTGTCTTGTTTGATATGTAAAAATATACTTTCTCGTGGCAACCCCAAAAAGAAATACAGCTTTGGGAATCATACAATGATTCGCCACATGGAGCGATGGCATCCTAATAATTTTTCCCAAGCACAAGTAAGGGATCTTGCTGCCAACCCCCCAAATGTCATCCCCAGCACCTCCAGTGGACAAAGCTCATTCGCCGGACCAGAAGGCCGAGAAATAATCCCCAATATTCAAGCTCCTTTTGAACACTACAAAATAGTTTGTATATATTGTGGAGGAACTATTTGTTATGGAGAGAAGAGTATTACTTTGATTAACCGAGCTGGAGAAAATCATAAATGCAACAAGATGAGAAAACAATGAATCCTTTTTATTTTTTTTTGCTCCTGTTGAGACATGTTCAAACCCTGCTTTTTTGTTATTTCCCCTAAAAAAACACAAAATAGTTTTCAAAAATAAAAAAAATAAAAAAATTGTTCAGAAAATTAATAAAAAAGAATAAAAAAACAGTTCTTTTCAGAACTACCTTCCATTTATAACAAAATTGCTAACATTTTTATACCCTGTCTTTCTTTTTTCCTCATAGTACGCTCCCCAGACTGCTTTCCGGTGCGCGTACCGGGCGCTCCCCACGCAAAAAAAACATTTTTTTTTTTTTTTGCCCCGCGGGGCTCTTTTAAAGCCTCCACATCAAACCTAGGGGGTCAGGGAGGATCTACTATGCCCCCTTATGGTCATTTCCCCCTTTGTTTTGGCCTCCTCTTGTCTCTCGATCCTACCGAGAGACAAGATGGCGGCCGCTCCGGACTGTTTAGAATGTTGACAGACACCGGAGAGCCAATCAGCTTCGCTTCGCGAAGTTCCGTTATGCGTCGGGTACGCGAACCGGGGGGCGCTGCCCGGAGCGCGCTTACAGATATATATATTTTTTTGAACGTTAATTTCTCAAAATCCACTGGAGCACATATATTGAGACCTAGCAAAGGCACATCGGACTAACAGTCCCTACAATTTTGCCAAGTTTCGTGCAAATCCATTCAGCCGTTCGGGCTAAAAGTGAGGCCAACCGCCCTATGGAAATTAACATGGGAAAAACGCGTTTTGGGAACCCCCTTTTTTCTCGGCCCCCCCTTGACGAACCCCCCCCAAATTTTCAGGGGCTGCTCAGAAACAAAATGTTCCATTTTCCTGAAAATTTCAGCCAATTCCGTCCACAAACGCCAAAGTTATTAGACATAGAATTTTCAAAAATCCCATAGAGAAAAAATCCTAACTATATATACCTACTGGTGACCGCCAGTAGGTAATATATATATTATATATATATTATATATATATATATATATATATATATATTATATATATATATATATATATATATCCACCAAGACAGGAAACACAATTCGAAGAAAGCCGCTCGAGGTATTATCTTTTCACATGATTTAATGGCAGCATGCTGACAATTCACAAGACGGAAAGTCACATAAACAGTATTCCCTCGCCAGACGCGTTTCAGGAATCAAAAGTTCCCTTCCTCAGTGGCGTTGTGCTGTGACTGAGTAAAAGCGCTGTTCATCTCACACAGTTCATTTAAGCCACCTGTCGACCAGGGCGTGGCCGGCAGCACGGCATTCTGGATATGATAGTCCTTAAGTTGATCCCCAGTGGGAGCGCTATTAAACTGAAAATAAAACACATTTCATTCCCAGTGGTAGATGTGAAAAAAACGTCAGTTCGTTGTCCTGCTTTACTGTTACCATTGTGAATTGGGCAGGCGCTACCCTGCATAGACGCCTGCTCACCTCCCTTCCGTGTAGCTAGACACCCGTTTGGGAGCTAGCATGGACTCTGCACTCCCGCGGCGGGCTTTCCTCCCGACCGGGAACAGCCGGTATACATCCACCAAGACAGGAAACCCAATTCGAAGAAAGCCGCTGGAGGTATTATCTTTTCACATGATTTAATGGCAGCATGCTGACAATTCACAAGACGGAAAGTCACATAAACCGTATTCCCTCGCCAGACGCTTTTCTGGAATCAAAAGTTCCCTTCCTCAGTGGCGTTGTGTTGTGACTGAGTAAAAGCGCTGTTCATCTCACACGGTTCATTTAAGCCACCTGTCGACCAGGGCGTGGCCGGCAGCACGGCATTCTGGATTATGATTGGTTCCTTTCCTGGGAACCGTTGGCACTTCTCCCCAGAAGGGCAGAAGGTTGTCTTGTGACCAGCAATTGTGAATGGCCACTGGAAAACCTAGGCAACAAAGTCGCATGTTCCTACAAGTTGCATTAATTCCAAAGCTATATTAAATTTGACTTGGCCATCAAGTCATATTTAATGTGATTATTTTGATACCTTGAAGTACCAACTTCAGTAGTCCCGTTCAGAAGTTAGCATAGCCTAGTTGTCAGCATGTAACCCTGCACTCACCAATAGGGCAACTAGCCTTTCCACAAACAATTTGGGTTTTTTACTGTTGGGACATATAAAAATGCATACTGTAGGGGTGACCTATGTATTAACAGGCATTGGCATAGTCAATAGGTCTCGTCTATGGCTTTGTCAATATGTTTGTCATGTTGTACAGTAGTGTGGCTGCTATTCAGTATGGATAAAAGTTATTGGTGTAAAGGAGTGTGCAGTGAAGTGTTGTAAAGTGGAGAAGAGTGTAGTGTTATGGAATGGTGTGGCATAAAGTGGTGTAGAGTTGAATGGTATGGTGTATTTTGAAGTGACGTGTTGTGGAGTGTAATGTAGGGAGTACAATGCCTTCCAGTGAAAGGGCGTGGAGTGGAGTGGAGTGGAGTGGAGTGGAGTGGAGTGGAGTGGAGTGGAGTGGATTAGAGTGGAGTGGAGTGGATTAGAGTGGAGTGGAGTGGATTAGAGTGGAGTGGAGTGGATTAGAGTGGAGTGGAGTGGATTAGAGTGTTGTGGAGTGCTATAGAATGTTGTGGAGTGGTGTAGAGTAGAGCTGAATCGCATAAAGGGGTTCAAGTACATTGGAACAGAGTATACTGACCATTGGTGTTAATGGATCCATAAAATATCAAAATCTGTGTAAGCAAACTCCATTTAATCTCAGTAAGCAGATTAAATGAAAGATCGCAGCACTTAAAAGTGAATGAACGTGTCATTATGCCTAATGTGCATTCATGTTAGTACTGTGTGGTGAATGCCCTCTTTATTTTAATAAAACACCACTATTTGTCAGTAAAATCGGACTGTGGAAGGTGTTGTAACTTCTTCGGTAAAAGGAAAGGAGGGTGCATTGGTATAAAACAAGGATTTCTCTATCTAATAGTGATAAACTGACTGAGCTGTCAAGTGAAACCTTAAGTTTGTCACATTCATTTTCCTCGTTACTGCAAACTAATATTGTTTGTTAAAACGAGTCCACGCTTGATTGCAGCTATGATGAAAAATAGATCAACATAGTTCATGTGGCTGGTTACGACTGACTGATATTATTTGTTGAAACAAGTCCATGCTCTATGTTCTGCAGGTAATGAAAAAAATATTGGTGACAGCGCCACCCACTGGATGAACAGGGCTTGCTAAAAGCCCCTATATGTAAGTAGATTTTATAATTAATTTCAGTCAAATGCAAGGCCATAGCTAATGGCCGACCTGAAAACGGACTTCTGAAGGCGACTGGCTGCACATTAACCATTCAGTCCTAGAAAAAAAAAGCTATCATTGACAAATTCAATAGGTTTGTGTTTATGTGGTGGATGCTGAGAACGTATTCAAGCAAACAGTCCATCCGGCATAAAGAAAGAGGAACCCTTACACAGACCAAAATACCTATGACATGGGAGCCCACTTAACAAAGCCTCAGAACCTGAGGGCAGTGCTTACTGAACTGCGATCCGGAGCTATGCTCTGTACAAATGAGACCCCGAACCATGATCACCACCACTTGTTCTGTGGGAAGTGTCATAACACTGGCCTATCCCGGAGTGACAGGTCCGGAGAAAACACTGTGCTCAGCCATCGCACACCAACCACAAAGTACACGACCTGGGCAGGGCCGGGGGGAGGATGAGTGAGGAAATGGCGCTTAGGGCACATACTAGGGTGTAGCGGAATGAAGGGTCGACAGAAAAGGGGAGAAACAAAAGATCAATTTTAGATCTTGCGAGAGCAGGTCAATGTAGAGCCAAGAAGGCGGTGTATTTAAGGCAAAAAAGGGGGCGAGGGAAAACCAATACCTAAAAGAGATAGTAAAAAGCTATTGTGCAATGAAAGAGAGGTAGGTAGTGAAGTGGTGGGACAGTTAAAGGAAGACAAGGGAGCAGGCAGTGGGCGGCAGGACAAATACCGAAAAAGAAGGAGGCACACAAGGTAGAACAGAATGGGAGGAGGAAGCCAACAGGGGAGTGAAGGAGAGAGAGCACATATAGAGGAGAGCAACTGCCAGGATAGAAGGTAACACAAAACGAGCATAGATCAGGAGGAGCGTGAAGATCATTAACGGGACTGGAATGGCAGATACAATGGGAACAGCAGATACAAAGGCGGGGGATAGACGAAGAAGAGTAAACAGCTTCACTATACAGGAAGCAACAGTAGAAATATAAAGAAATGAAACATGAACACAGGCGCCGCGCTGAAATATGAAGCGCAGCGGCTGTGAATCGGGTGCATGCGTGCGCTGTGTAGATAAAAGTTAGGCGAGCGGCCGCCATGCTGAAACATGAAGCGAGGGGGTCATGAAGCGGGTGCCTTGCTGATAAGATAAAAGGAGTGCAGTCTCCTGATGTGGATGCAGTGGTGACACATGAAAGCTGGCGCCTTGATGATAAAGAAAGGCACACAAGATTTACAGGGCCGTCGGAGCTCGAAGTGACACGAGCGCTCCTGTTAAGAGCTCAAAACAAGAATTACAGCCCTGTTTACAGAAAAGTAAGTCGGAGAGACTAAAAAGATAGAGTGCTTGTGTGCAGTGCTCTTGGACAAAGGTAAAGGAGTCCCTTTTAAATTTTTTTAAACGGGACAAGTGGAAAGCTACAAGACTAGAATGCTACTCCATGGTAGTGAACAACCGATGAAAAGGAGGGACAAATAGAAAAGATTAACCACTTGAATTTTTAAACGACACTGAAAGAAACAAATGAAATGCAATGGGCGGGCTGTAAGCCCACAAAGTCTATACAACATGTCTCGAAGAGACCGCACAAACGCTGTCTAGGCTCGTCCTAAAAAGGAAGATTTGGCTTTGTCATTAGTTTAAATGGCAAAGTCGAGTTAGCAAATCAAAACTGCTCTTCCAGTCTGCAGTGGTAGACCGGGAGACCTGTTTTACCTTGTGGCACTCAAGCTGGCACATAAGTGCCGTCAACCCTGAGGGGCACATTAACTTTCAGGCCCTGGGTACCCCTGCTACCATTTACTGGGGACTTATAAGCAATGTAACTTATTCCAATTGAGTATAAGCCAATCAAACATACACTTTATGGTTCAGAGCACAGGCACAGAGGTCTGATTAGCAGGCCTCAGTGCAGTCGGAGTCAATACCCCAGCGCCTAACAGTCAACAATGGGTTTGAACCTAAAAAAGTCTGTTTCCTCACAGTCCACATCTAACAAGATAACTGCTATAGGTTCCTGGATTATTTGTATGCAATTAATGAGGCATGTCACAAGATTAGTGTGGGAGGTGGGACAAACCCATGTGGAAAGCATCAGACAAGAGTATCTAAGATCATGGTCATTCGGTGTGTCAGAAATTTGGAAAATATGTTAAAATGGTAGTTGAGCAGGACCAAGAGTTGCCCACATCTTTCTTGTTTGTTAAGAATAGAGTAATGGGTGCATTGGTCCCTTGTTTGGGTGCCCTACCAGTCTAAATGCCTCTCTTGAAAACTTTCAAGGACAAAGGGGAGATTTCTGCAAAAAATGCTTTTTATATCATAGAAGGAATTAAGTAAAACCATATTGATTTCCGGCAGCTAGATTTTGTATGTCCGTCTGACCTAAACCTGCCCCTGGGGCAGCAAACTCATTTTTTATTTTGCTCTTTTCCAAAGTGGCATTGAGCTCAGCAGGCACTACTTTTTTGTCAGAATTGCTAGGCCTACCTCATCACTTGCCCATGTGCCCTACGTTACGTGGGAATGACAAGTAGGAAAGTTAAGCAGAGGATCTGCGAGCACAGATCAAACATCAGGTGCAAAAAAACTACTACCAAAATGAGTAGACATTTTCTGGAGAACAATCACACCACCAACGACATGCGGTGGACTGTAATTGAGCAGTTGAACATTGGCAACAACATAAGTAATCGTCTGTTTGAAAAGGAGCAAAGGTGGGTTTATAGACTGGGGACCCATCAAACTGGACTTAATGATGATATCCCTTGGACCTCTGTATTAAAGTAATTTTTAACCAAATTACTAGACCATGTCTTAACATCCACTATTAATTGATACATTAACAGCCCTGCAAGGTTATACAGTGATCAACACCTCACGTTAACCTACATCAATAATAATTAAACCTGGCTACTAGCCCCCAGCATACCTTGGATCCACCACGAGGGGCTACTTCACCTTTGGCTTATGAGTGTCATTGTTCCAACCTTCTTTAACAAATGGTCCCTTATAACCCACCTCCGTATTCCAGTGTCATTTGCATGTCATCGCTTCAAACCAATCGATGCATAACAGTCTAGCACAAATATATGCGCATCCCGCATTTACAAGCTTAAGTGATCCCTCTAACCTCTCCTGTAAAATCAAATAACACGCATCACAGCGTTTTAATTTGGTCTTCTAATAAAGTTCTTCCTGTTTCTAAAAAAAGCCCGGAACAAGTTTTGCCCACGCTTGCCACGTGACTACTCACGTCACGCGACATGCCCTGATTGGCTAACCTTTCCCGGCCCCATGCCCTGATTGGCTAACCTTTCCTGGCCCCGCCCCCTCACCGGCATGCCGTGACCCCTGAAGACACCGGTTATATTCCACTACTCCGTCCCCGCTCACCATCGTTGGGGTCCGGCCAGAGGGTTTTTGCAGGTACACTGCGGGTGCCGAGCTTCAAGGGCGTAAGTGGACTACAACAATAAGGCAGTGACTACCGTGTCGCCATTTCTTTGAGCTAAGTACCACCCTATGTCTGTGTCTTTCTGAGTCTGATTTTATGCCGCTTTCTCTCCTTCAAAGGGTGTGCCAAATACGCTCCCACCCCCCTCCTGTGACCCATGGTGTCCCCTCGTTACACCATATAAGTGAGACATTTTAATTTGTGTGTTTAGCGATCGCCATGAAAATTACGTTACTCCATTGATCGCTATTAGGAAATGATTTTCCTTTTTAACATACCCAGTATCACCTTTTTTACTTCACCTTTAGCACCGCGCACATCCCAGTGACTAGTGCGTATTACCCCGGGTATAGAGGTGGTGTTAAACATATTGTTATGCCGCTGCTCACTGCCCAGCCACCATATATGGAGCACCAAAAAACCGACCTGTATGATCAAGACAGCCCACTAATTGTTTGTTTTGTCCTACATGTTTGTCCTTGTCTTTTCCTTCTACAGGTGCAGAAACCTAATGTGTAGAAGCCTCCTAAACCAGGAGTTACCTAGGAAGATAAATCTCTCTATTTTTCTTCCTTTTTGCACTTTTTTTACACCAATTTTTCACTTTCACGTCCCTAGGTAAGGGTGGGCCTTAGCGCGTCCATACCACCAGGGTCTAGTACACCGTTTTAAAGTCCTGAAGAATGCCTGGTAACCTCACACCGTTTTATAGGCAGAAACATGTTGACTGACGATATTTATTGGAAATAACCACACAAATAATTGTGGACGATTTTCCCAACACATAATTTTAAATCTATGCTCTAAGTGACCACATAATAAATCATTTTTTGGTTACACTTAGACTTTTTTATACCCCTCACCACCATTTAATTTATCTTCACTACACGCCCTAAACTCACAAATCCTGCTCCGCAGTAGTTCTGGCGTCGCAGCACACTAAAGAGGCACTCTGCCTCTTTAGTGGGGCCCAATGATGAAGCATGTCACCACTAGGTGGTGAGTGAGGGCCTTCCTAACCTACCTAAATGAGGCCGGTTCCCCTCCTCTTTTGCTCCTATGTGTGGTCTCACATAACCATACAACACTCTTTTGTTGTTTGATCAGAATTGCTAGGCCTCCCATGATTGATTGCAGCCTCGCCAGCTTTTCCATCCAAAATGCCTGAATCTGGGGCAGTTTAATTATGTAGTAATCCGCGGTAAATCCGCCATCTCTGAGACAGTTATATGAGTGCCTGGGATAAATCCTCCTCTGTGTCACTGGAGCAAGGTAGGTATTATGTTAGTAGTTAAATCGAACCAATTTGAGCCTGACGTTGTTGGTTGTCTTCTTTACCTATATGCAGCCCCTGTCCCACTCTTCCCACATAATAATAAGCTCATTGTAGCCTATCTCCCATTTATTTTTCATCTTTGAAGCGGTGTTTCTCCCCACACCCCCTAGCCTTAAGTGCTCTATCTGAAAAGGCCAAGCCTTTGAAAGCAGTATGAATCTTAGAAAGAGGCAGCCCATACCTTCTTATTCTCCTATCTACTCAATCCCTCCTCTCATCAATAAAACGTAGAAGGACGAATGGGGTTCACTTCATTCTCTCTATTCTCTCTGTCTCTATATATCGCAAAAAAAAAGTTAAATGTGACATTATAGTTAGTTGCAAATGTCAGTTTTACCGTAACATTTTAAACAAAAAAATACCAATTCACCATTTACAGTTAACTAAAGTAACTCGTGCTCCCACCGTGCGCAGTGTTGTTGTCAAAGATGTAATTTTCGGTGTCGTATTGATGGTTATCAATAATGTCATAGAATATGTCACAAGTGATGTAAGGTCATAAGCAGTGCATTGCGAGAGTCAAAGTTACACTGAATTTTCATCTGTTTTTTTTCCAATAAAATTTTTTTTTTCTTAACTTAAAGTAATATGTTATTGCCATAGGTAACTATACCAACCCCCCGCTGTGCATATAGCCAGGGCCTGCACCCTACATCCAACAATCAACCAACGCCCTGCCACACACAGCTGTCGGATGTGTGCAACGTGGGATTGGCCGCAAGGCTTGGCCTGTGGGTGGCCACCCTACCACACACAGCTTTTGATTATGTGCTGCGTGGGTTAGCCGCAGATCCAACCACCTGTATGTGGCAAAACCCACCACAGACACACCCTCTGCCTCCCACCTTTTTAGGACTCGCTGAACCAACGCGCATGCGTTGTTCTGCGAGAGTATAGTAGGGCTTTCAAAAATGCTCCCAAAGTCTGCAGAACGGACACAGTGCATGTGCGCCGGGCGCGCGCATCATTTGTCCGCCTGCAGGCTTTGGGAGAAATTTCGCAGCCGCTTTGATGTTCTCAGTGAGCCGCTCGGCCACTGACAACATTAAAGCGGCTGGGAAATGCTCACCATTTGTCACCCCATCCCTTCCTGCTGGCATTCCCACCTCCCTTCTCGCCCAGTCCTTGTTTCCCTTGTTTTCTCAAGAGACCGGTCAGCCTACATCTACGACAAGATAACAGGCCACACCTAACGCCCCCTCTGATATCAGAACCTGCTCGTTAATCCCCAGTCCAAATGAATTGTTAGAGGAAATTGGCCTGTTGTACGTGCCTAGAAACCCTTTAAGAGTCTCATGCCCATACCAGATGACACAGGATTTCCTGAGCTACCTCTTTCCTAAAGCTGTCGTTTTAGTTATCCCCATCGACATTAAGTTCCCTTCTTCCCACTTGGTGTATGTCCTGACCTTGCTGTTTCTTGTAAAGCAGTGACATTTAGTGTTCTCCGCAGAGAAGTCACTGCCGCACCAATGTGTAATAACAAACTGTTTACCTCAGTCACTTTCTGGCTGCCAAGCCTTGGCTTGGTTCGACAATAACTGCCATACCACGCAGGGGGGAAAGGCCAGAGGACACATCTGCACGATCGTTCGCGGACGATTCTGCAATGTTTTAAAGGCAGCAGTGTAAAGAGGTGTGTTTGTGTGCGCCTGGTACGTGACTTTTTACATCTCCTCGGCGTTTTTACTTTACCAAACCGCGGCGCTATATATGCGCAAAAATTTACATCACGGCGCTTTAAATTCTGGTATGTGACTTTTTACATCTCCATGGCGCTTTCACTAGCTTTACCCCGAATGCCATACCACAAATGTGGCACGTAATGCCCCCATCCCCGCCAATTTACGACCTATTTGAGGACATTCTTCTTAAATGTATTTTCGAATTATTCATCAACTATTTTTTTTATAGGCTAGCCAGTAAATATTATAGCTCTTTACTAGGAGGTGCTACAAAAAGGAAAATGGAATGCAAGTTCTGACAAGCACACGGGGTACAGATGTACGGAATACGAGCAAGCCACTGGTCACTTCATTAAACCGCAGCGCTATGTTTGCGCAATGATGTAAGCGCTATAGTTCAGATATATATCAATGTGGAAAGGATCACTGGTCCTGCATAACCAAGGTCTGCAGGTGGATCGGTAGGTGTCTCCCAAATAAAAGACCCTCATACACGTGTTTTTTTTTCAAAGTCGTGTAGCGGTATATGATGTGTCCCCGCTTCTTGTAACACGTGTCCGTGCGTAATCCTTGGGTCAGTTTTTGTTTGCACCCTCCGCCAGGAGGTTGTACCATTGGTTAAAACAGTAGTGATGATAAGTGAAATAGTGCTATAAAGGTGTTCTAAAATACCCGGACAGCCAGAGGTTCAATTTTAATATTTCTGGATTCGGGTAGAAGGTTAAGGCGTGTCGCTATGGAATTATTTAGGAATTCTAGCGTACTAAACTTGTGAGGTTAAAAGTGGTCGACATGTTTATTACTGAAAGGAGATTGAAAGGATCTCTACTCTCTCTTCCTCCACCAATTGATGATACATAGTTCAGATATAGACAATAATTACCATACCACATAGGGGGAAACAGCCAGAGGCCACTTCTGCCGGATCGTTGCTGGACGCTTCTGCAATGTTTTAGAGGCAGCAATGTAAAGAGGTGTGTGTTTGTGTGCGCCTGGTACGTGACTTTTTACATCTCCTTGGCGCTTTCACTTTACCAAACCGCGGCGCAATCGGTGCGCAGTGATGTACATTGCGGCGCTTTATATTCTGGTTAGATAGCTGAGCGTACTAGTGTGCCTACGAATTGCAGGAATATGTGCCACACCCAATAGTCACAGGCTCAAATTTGTGCCAGTCCGCTTGGTTTATCAGCCTCCCAATGCCCTGACTCTATCTATCTATCGCCCTGACTCTATCCATCTATCGCCCTGACTCTATCCATCTATCGCATTGACTCTATCCATTTATCGCCCTGACTCTATCCATCTATCGCCCTGACTCTATCCATCTATCGCTCTGACTCTATCCATCTATCGCCCTGACTCTATCCATCTATCGCCCTGACTCTATCCATCTATCGCCCTGACTCTATCCATCTATCGCCCTGACTCTATCCATCTATCGCCCTGACTCTATCCATCTATCGCCCTGACTCTATCCATCTATCGCCCTGACTCTATCCATCTATCGCCCTGACTCTATCCATCTATCGCCCTGACTCTATCCATCTATCGCCCTGACTCTATCCATCTATCGCCTTGACTCTATCCATCTATCGCCCTGACTCTATCCATCTATCGCCCTGACTCTATCCACCTATCGCCCTGACTCTATCCACCTATCGCCCTGACTCTATCCACCTATCGCCCTGACTCTATCCACCTATCGCCCTGACTCTATCCACCTATCGCCCTGACTCTATCCACCTATCGCCCTGACTCTATCCACCTATCGCCCTGACTCTATCCACCTATCGCCCTGACTCTATCCACCTATCGCCCTGACTCTATCCACCTATCGCCCTGACTCTATCCACCTATCGCCCTGACTCTATCCACCTATCGCCCTGACTCTATCCACCTATCGCCCTGACTCTATCTATCTATCGCCCTGACTCTATCCACCTATCGCCCTGACTCTATCTATCTATCGCCCTGACTCTATCCACCTATCGCCCTGACTCTATCCACCTATCGCCCTCACTCTATCTATCTATCTGTCTATCGCCCTGACTCTATTTATCGCCCTCATTCTATCTATCTATCGCCCCTCTCTATCTATCTATCGCCCTCACTCTATCTATCTATCGCCCTCACTCTATCTATTGCCCTCACTCTATCTATCTATTGCCCTCAAAACCAGTGAAATTCAGCAGTTAGAGTTATGTGAGCTAACTATTGCTTACGTCCCCGCAAGGTACTACTTATGATCTCACATATTATATATCACTCTTGACATGGTCAGTGACATCATGGATGACATCATTCAAAGAACCACTCACACACCCATATAAGTAATCACAAACCCACTCACTTACCCACACACCTACTCACACACCCAGTTCATCATCCATACAGCCTCTCATCAGAGCCACTCCGACGCCTATGCAACTACTTACATGTCCATTCACACATCCATACAGGCACTCGCACATCTACTCACTCACCCATACAGCCACTCATACATACACTCAATTAGCCAAACAGCCAATCACTCACCTATACAGCAGCTCACACACCCATTCACTTACCAATATAGGTACTCACAAAGCCACTCACTCACACGTACAGCTACTCAAACACCCACTTATTCACCCATACAGCTTCTCACACCGCCACTTATTCACCCATACAGCTTCTCACACAGCCAGTCGTTCACCCATACAGCCACTCGCGCGCCCAGTCACTCACACATCTACTCACACACAAATATACATAGTCACACAGCCACTCACATGATATTGGTTAAAAAATTGAAGCACTCAAAGTATACTAATTTAACTGTTGTGGTACCTTAGTATATACTTTTACACTCTGAAACTTTTAGAAAATACTGTTAGACCTGGCACCATTGGCGTGGGTCTCCTTTCCATTTTTGCTGTTGCCTCATGGGTTTTTGCTGGTGTTAGATGCTTTGAGCACTGTGCCACTGCTGTCCAGTGCCACAGTGCGAGTGCTCTCTACTGTAAATTGATGTAATGGTTGGTGATTCCATGATTGACTATTTGGTTTACTTGTCAGACCCTAGTACAGTGCACTGAGTGTGCCCAGGGCCTGTAAACCCAAATGCTGCTAGTGGGCTTGCAGCACTGGTTGTGCCACCCACAGAAGAGGCCTTGTAAAACGTGTCTAAGGTTTGTCATTGCACAGCCTGCGTGCAGTCTGGTACTGTCATGCTGACTGGGCAAGTACACCCACTTCCCAGTCCCTAAACCTTCCCTGTTCTTCATATTAGTCACCCGTATGGTAGGCCCATGGGCAGGGTGCATTGTAAGTATAAGGTAGGACAAGCCCTGATGTGTGTGGCATGTCCTATAGTGAATTACAGCCAATTTCGTTTTTCACTATTGCAAGGCTATCTGTTCTCCATAGGCCAGAATGGGCTGTTAGATTATTACATGTTTATAATCCTAACAGACTCCGAGAACAAATTCGAGTTTAGTATGCCTGGACTCAGAATGATAAAATACATATTTTAGTGAAGTTTATTTTAATATTCTGTGTTTGCAAATACTACTTTTAGAAAGTACGTATTTGCTTGCCTGACCATTTCAGCCTGCCTCTGTTAGGTAGTGTATTCCTTTGTCTCGGTTTGTGAGTGACAGGGCTGGGAGATTCCAGGAGATAGGCTGGGGCAGCCCCGTGGTGAATAGAGAGATCTGCATCTAGATGGGAGGGAGGAGTTGCACCTGAGACCTGAATATGGCTGGGCCTTCCCTCTACAATGCTGGCTCCACCCCCTGTGGTGCGTCTGATGTCTCTGCCCTGCACACTGAAAGAAGAGAAGGAAGACTGTCAACAAAGTGCTCCAGGACTGTACTTGCCTTCCACAATGCTGGCTCCACCTCATGTGGGGCGTCTGATGTGCCTGCCCTGCGCTGTGAAAGGAAAGGAGACGTCTGGTAAACCGAGTGCTTCAGAACTGGTATTGACTGAGCACAGGCCCCTCTCCCCTCAGAGAACAACGGATTTTGGGGTATAAATATTGGGACCCTGATCCCAAGAAATTAGATCACTTCTGGACTTACAAGACGAAACCTTTGCTGAGGAGAGGAACCTGAAGAAACTGAGGAGAGACTATTCCCAAGCTGAAGTGCTGCTTGGAGGATTGGCCTGCAGTGGTTGCCTTACTGCCAAAGAGAGGAGAAAGAACTTTGTGGACTTTACTTTCAACTTGTACAAAAGATCTCCAAGAGCTTGGAAGAGAGCTTGCCCCCCTGACCGAAGTCCCTGGACCAGTGGACTTCACCAGCCTTTGTGAATTGCTGCTGGAAACGCTGTTTCAGTGGCTACAGAGGCAGGGAACTGTGACCGACTCTCACGACCGGCCTGGTGTCCTGTAGACACCGCATCAAACAACGTCCGCCTCGAACAACGCAAGCTCTGAGCTCACCGAGCCGTTGCCAGCACCGCGACTGGTGGACACCACGACATGCAACGCCTTGCTACACCGACTCGTACTGGTCTGTCTGACGCTGTCACTGCTGCTGACTTCGAGTCCTGTGAACGCACCGGAGTTGGGCACCGCCTCGCACGCTTTGCGCCGCACCGCCCGACTCGCACCGCTGTCCCGACTGATCGACGCCAGCTCCCGAACTCCGGCTCTGTCGCCGCACCGCAAGCTGAAGGCACTGCATCGAAGCACCGTCTCGCCCTGCAACGCACGCCTTGGATCCACTGACTCCATCAACGGGCCGCTGCCTGCACCGCATCGAGGGACAACGCGTCCTGCAACGCTTTCTTTTTTGCACCGCCCCGGAACCGGCTCGCACATCCGTGCCGGCCGCTTCAAGTAAAAGTTACTGTGACTGAGTCTGTCGACATTTGAGTGGGCCCGGACCGACGCCATCCACTGGATTAGTTAGACTCTGTGTTCTTTCAGCAACGCTGTAGCCGGACAGGGCTACCGACTTGCACAGAACTTTGATTTAAGCCTTTTTAACCAGAACTCTTGAAATCTAATAGTAATAGTTTTGTCGTTTATTGGTCTTGTGGTAACTATATAAAATATGCTTATTTTTGATAGACAACCTTGTGTGGTGTCCATTTGTAGTGTTGTCACTGGGTTACTGTTTGTGGGCACAAATGCTTAACTTACAACGCCTCTGAGATAAAGCCTTGCTGCTCGTGCCAAGCTACCAAGGGGGTGAGCAGGGGTTATTTTATGAGTGTAATCCCCTTAACCTGACTAGAGGAGAGGGTCCCTATTTGTCACAAGTATCTACCTGTGCCAACTAGAGACCCCCAATTCTAACAAATACTCACATTCACTTTTTTTTTTTTGTCCTCATTGTGCAACAGATTAAAGTAAGGAGATTCTCGGGGTCCTTTCTCTTTTTCCAACCTTTCCTTGTTTGTGAGTTTAGGGCAACATCCCTCGAGGATTTCAGAGAAAAGGAACCCCTTACTTCCATATACTTTAAGAAGAAGGTTTCTTTTCCGGTGGGGGTGAGCTAGCCATTATGGCTACTCTTTCAGGCCATCATCTGATGTTGTGTTGCTCACACATAATCATTGGACTTAATGGAGTTATTGACTAAACCAGAACCGATATACACTAATACTTTTAAATACGTTGTCAGACCCATTGTGTTCAAATAAGTTTACCCTTCTGAAAATGTTCCCACATTCACTGCATGATGTCATCAGTGATGTCAAATTAGATGTCATCAGTGATGTCACTGACCATGTCATGAGGGCTGTAATTGTAGTATTTCTAGAGCCCATGAAGCCCGCAGACATCGAAGCGCTAAAACCTAGGAAACTGTGTGAAAGGCGAGGACCCAAAGGAGAGAAAACCTCCTCTATCTGACAACTGTGAGGGAGGACTAGTACGCAAATAACCACTTTTTCACCTGCTTACGAAAATTCAAGTAGGAGTTTAAGCTCCTGATGTGTTCCAAGATGGAGTTCCACAGCCTTACGGCCCTCACTGTGAAATCCCCTCCCCACCTTCCTGGCTTTTCTGTACCTAGGAACCACCACCTTACATTGTCCAGCTTATTTCAGAGGCCTCAACGGACAAAACCAAAAAGTCGAGCTCTGAGAGTGGAGCGCCTTGTGAGCCAAACGAAGATCTTTAAAAGACACATGTTTCTTTACTGGCAGGAAATGAAGGGATCTAAATTCTTCCCTGACCGATGAGTGTTTAGGTAATTCCAGGACCAAAAGTGCTGCGAATTTTGAATGATTTGGAGCTTGTTTAGTGAATACTGGTTCGCATGTAGACACAGGGCATTGCAGTAGTCTAAGCGAGAGGTGATAAGTGCATTGACTACTGAGATACTAAGCTCTTTCAGGGGAAAAAGCTGCATTTGATTCAAGATCTTAATAACCCAGAAACAGGAGCTCACTGTTCTATTAACCTGGGCATTGAAGGTCAAGGTATTCTCAAAAATCACACCCAGGTTTTTGGCCACAACCGCCGGAGCAAGTATCGTACCACACGTTCTGGTCACCAACAGTGGTCCAAATTGAGCCATCCATTCTAAACTCCATGATCTCGGTTTTCTTCCCATTCATTTTGAGCCAGTTCTCCCTCATCCACCTGCTGATCTCCATCATACAAGTTTTGTACCTGTCAGCCACCTCTTCCCAGTCACCAGAGATGGAGGTGATGATCTGAGTGTGATCCGCAAAGGACGATACCTAGAATCCAAAATAAAGCACCAGTATCGTCAGAGGGGCGACATGCAAAATTAATAAGGTAGGGCTCAGGGAGGAACCCCACAGGGGAGCTGAAAAGTATTGGCTCTGAAGTCACCACATTTGACTGTAAGCATCCTACCCCACAAGAAGGACTCCAGCAACTTAAGAGCCACGTCCTTCAGCCCGTCCAGATGCAGCCATTGCACCAGTAGACATGGTGATATGGTGTCAAATGCTACGGACAGGTCTAGCAGTACCAGGACGGCCACACCTCCCTTGTCAACTTGCCTGTGAATGGAATAAGCAGTCGCTATAAGTGCCGATTAAGTGTTGTGATTCTTCCTGAACTCGTTTTGAGAAGGGTCCAGGAGGTCTTGATCTAGGAGATACTGAGCTAATTCCTGGTTAATATGCTTCTCCAGGATCTTAGATGGAGTAGGCAACAATGAGATTGGGTGCAAGTTTTTTAAATCGCTAGAATCTCCTTCAGGCTTTTTTTTCACTGCCTCCATCCAGCCCTATAGGTACACCCTGGACTCCAAGACCTGCGAGTAGATCTTCTCCAAGGCCTCCGCCATAAGGTTATGGACCAACTGCAGTACTAGGAGGGCAAGGGTCGTCCTGTGAGCCTGAGGTGGTATCAGCTAACAGAGTCTTGATTTTTGCTGCCGGCGACGGGGAGAATCTAGCTAAGCAGCTGGGGTTAGGCGGTTCAGACTCGCCCCTCCCCCACCGGAAGTTATATGTCTCCTCTTTCCTTCTACCATCCCAGAATCCCAGGGGCTATTAGTGAGAGCAGGGAAATGTGCAAAGATCTTGTCTTCAAATAACTCTGCCACCTTATTGCAGAAAACCTGTGATTTTTCTACCGCCCGATGTATAGGAGGTGACATAAGGGTGCGCACTGTATTAAAAAGTTCTTTCGGAATATTGATAGCCAACCTAAATTTCTAGGTGAAATACACAGATTTTGCCTCTTTGATCGCACTTTTATATTTGAGAGTAAGCTCCCTGTGTTTGATTTTCTTTTCCAACTTCGGAGCTAGTCTCCATCTCCGTTCCTGCCTCCTGCCTTAGAAGCTCCTTGAGCTCCTCAGAAAACCACGGGGCAGAGGGTTTCTTACTACTCTTTTGGAAAGGTCTTGCCAGGGTGGGTAACCTCCTTAACTGCCGACCAAGCCCACTTATTAAAATTCTGTGTGAGTAAGCTGGGGCCCCCAAGGTCCTTCTCTTTTGAATTTTACAAGCGCATCCTCAAACTCGCCAACTGTGATTTTCTTCCCTCCAGTTTCTGATGCTTTCCACCACACATGCCTTGTGTAAATTAAACAATATCAAACTGTGGCAGGACCAGCTTAATGGCAGACAGTCGCGTATAGTCCGGGTCTCTTGATTGGAAAAGATCCCATCTAACATGTGTCCGATTTTGTGAGTCAAGATATTGACCGTTGACTCAAGCCGAAACTGAGCATGAGATCCATGAAAGCCCTGGAGTTCCAGTCCCTCCTTTCTTCAAAATGAAGGTTAAAGTCCTCCAGAATGGTGAGGCTACCACCAGGGATAAAGGGTTCAAACACTTGGTGCCAGATCCAAATAAATTGCTTTTTAGGACCAGGTGGACGGTAGGTCACATGCCCTGCCAAAATCACTGAATGTTTATTTTAAAGTGGCCCACCTCGCAGCCTTTGATAGCGGTGTTAACGGGCTGTAGTGTGCGGTTGAGCTGTTCGCTAAAAAATAATGTCTAGGCCTCTTCCCGCTCTGTACACTCCTATCAAGTCTCACTGCCACATAACCTGGTGGATTGGCAGCTGCAAAGTCCTGGCCGGCGTCCTCCTTGCCCCAGGTCTTAGTGACAAACAAATAGTTTAACTGTGCTGTCCTAATCATCTTGCTAATTTCTAAGCTATGTTTTATGAGGGAGCGGGAGTTAAATAATGCACAGCGTAGGTCCTCCTCTATCCTTGATACCCCCCAAACCAGTGTTCTTTTCCCAGAGATTTCTAGGGGGTACCCTCTCTGGAGCCAACATCCCCCTAATTTAGTTCTCCCGGTAGTCCAGTTGCACGAAGAGCAACACCATTGTCCCGCCATCCTAGGGTCCAACACTTCTCCCCCACACCTCACCCTCTGCTCAAGGTTAATAAGGGCCAGCCTCGTGAAGCTCAACCGGTGCTTAACTGTACCCAAACCGGCAGCGATCCTGGCCCCTGGTCCTGTTCGGTCGCAGAAATGCTTGTCTTAGGTGCACCTGAATAAATCAGAGGTTCAATGACTCCCAATAATCTGATTTTCTGGTCATAAGCAGTACATTGCAGGGGGCGTAAGTTATAGTTAGCTCAGGTAACTATACCTGCTGAAATTTACAGGTTTAGTACCAGTGTAACCAGAACCTAACTAGAACGTCCCTGTATGTTTTATTTTTTTCTGTGTGTGTGTTCAGATGCTGGGATTGAACCGGATTGAAGTATAAAAGCAAAGCGGTCTTTGCCTCAGACTGTTAGATTAGCATTGGCTGCAGAACGTGAGAATTGTGGATGCACTGGCAGAGGTGTGTGTTGTGGTCTTAATGCTGGAACTGCATAGGGTGCTACAGGTCCAGACATATGGTACATTGGTGTTTCCTAGTCCAGATATTGGAGGATTGGTTGTCAGTCTGAACCACAGAGGTGCATGGAGCAAATCTGGTTAGGACTAAGAAGAGTTTAGCTGTGTTTTACTGATAGCAGGAGGGACTGTGGGCCATAGTGTATGCATTTTACAAAGGTGTAAGTAATTGATGTAATACAGATACCAATAGTTACTATGTACAGTGTAAATTTCACAAGGATCTTTCTTCTCCACCATTTTTGATGCAGTGACTGGACAGATGTTCTTCCTACTGCCTAGCTTCCATTGCACTTATTTTGGTTCCTTAACTCTCCCATCACCCCTTGCAGGTTCAGCCCATCCGACAGTGTGGTGACCAAGACAGAGAGATTTCGGGCAAAAAGCGAGTCACCGATCCCCACGGATGAGCCCAAGCAACACAGCTCTCAGGTTTGTGAAAAGATCAATTGTTTTATTTTATATTCATTGTCAGAGCCCCTTTCAGAGGACCATGTGGCAAGGAGCGGATCCTGGGCCCAACCCCAGAAAATGTGTCCTTTTTAGGTTGAGCCTCGCTCTGAGAGGCAAGCTGTATTGGAGTATGCTCTTAAAGCCTGCCCACTCTCCGCCCATATTTGTCATTGGCTTATGTCATTGCCGTTCGTAAATGCTGGCTTCTGATTGGTACATAGGCTTGTTAGCCGCTACATAGTACCACCTTGTCTTCATTGTAACCCCCCACAAGGACTGGTCCCTTTTACTTCAGTTGTTACACGGTCTGCTTTATAAGTTGGTGAGCACTATTTTCTTTAATGCTCTTCCCCCTATTCCACCCACTGCATCGGGGCACCCGTACCGGCATCAGAGCCCCTGCCCACTTTGTTTTAAATAGTAATATATTTTTATTCAAATTACAGTGCGATCGGCTTTATAGTGGCCACGCTTATTTAATTATTTAATGCACAGTGCTGTCTGCATTCACTTTAGTGGCAGCGCCTATCAAATTATATAATTACCAGCGCAGGCCATGCTACAGAACTTTTGAAATAACTTTTTTTTATTTTTACTTTGGGTGAAAGCACCATACTTGCTTTCACTATAATGGTGGCCATGTCCCTCCGTTTAGACGCTGCTCACGGTAACCTGAATATGCGAGCAGCGTCTAAGAAAAGGGGCGTGGCCACCATTATAGTAGTCTCCCATTTGCGAGAGTTTGAGCTCTTGGCATTAAAAACAGTGCTATATATATATATATATATATATATATATATATATAATATATATATATATATATATATATATATATATATATGTGTATATGTATATGTATATATATATATTTTTTTTATTAATGTATTTAAATTATTTGCAACACAAGAAAATGCAAAATAGAAAACAATACAAAACAGAGACCATTTGTCTAGGATATCAAAGCAGGCAATATAAAAAAAACAGAATATGTAGCTGCAATTTATTTTAAGAGTGCTTTCAAATTATGACGGTATGCAATCACGTTTTATAGCAGGCTACCTGGATATCGCGAAGGCCGAAAGAACCTTACTCAAAGCGGCCTGTAGTCACTTACTACGCACGTGACCCAGTCGATTAGTCTACGCCTGAGCCCCAGTCCCACAGGTAATAGCAACTAGGAACATTTTCTGTACAGCCGCCCCCTGCCAGCATCTGCATCTCAGTGTACAGTGATCTACCTATCATCTATGCAGTGGCCTCAGCGCCCCCCTCTTCCTGTTCCTTACGTGGGGGAGTAGGTTCGCTGTAACTCTCCGTCTGGGTACAACAGTATAGCATGTCTCTTGACCAGCATGCGATGGTAGGAGTTGGGCCCCGGAACCAGCATTTGGCCACTCTGCGTCTCGCTATTAACAGCGCCATGTCTACCAGTCGTCTAATAGTTTATAGTTTTAGGTAGGTATTTGGAGAATCCCATGAGCGCTTTGCGACACTGTAATATAGGTCGAGGTCCGGGGCACCTAGTCCCCCCATGTGATATGGAACCATGAGTATGTCCCACTTTACACATGCCTGCTTCTCAGCCCAAGCTAGCCTTATAATTAGGGAAGATAGTTGTCTTGAAAATGTGTAAGGGAGTACCACTGGCATGTTGGTGAACAGGATCAAGAATCGAGGGAGAACCACCATCTTCATAAGATGACTCTACCTGCAAGGGAAAGGGGCAACTTAATCCAGCGATCGATATCATCTTCTAGTTTGCTGATCGCGACCCCATAGTTCTCCCTGATAACTACCTCAGTGTCAGTGTGAACTTGAATACCCAGGTAATGGATCGGTTCAGTAGTCCATTGCAATGGAAAGTCCGAGGTAAAGGGGATATGGCGGGGGTGAGCGGGAAGATGGTCGATTTAGTCCAGTTTAATCCTGACAGCGCCCCTAATTAAACAACTTTGCCGAGTACGGGAGAGAAGATTTGTTCTGGGTCTCTCACGTATAGCAATGTATCATCAGCGTACATTGATATGATCAACTTGTATCCTTTAATACATATCCCTTTGAATCTATGATACTCTCGCAACGCGCAGGCTAGTGGTTCCGCCACGATCGCATAGAGCATTGGGGAAAGCGGGCACCCTTGTCTCGTACCTCTAGTTATTTGGATCTGGTTCATGACCATATCGCTCATTTTTATTCTAGCTGTGGGGCTGTTATATAGGATGCTGACCAATTGCAAAAATATCCCCCCTAACCCTAGTCTCGTCCGGAGATGCATCATTAATGGCCATTCGACTGAGTCGAACGCATTTTCCATATCCAGGAACACTGTGACAGCCTGCGCTTCCTGCCTCGTGTGTTGGATTGCACCGATTACCGTTCTCAAGTTGTAGGTCAAGTTTCTGCTCGGGACAAACCCGGCCTGTTCTGGAACAACCAGGAGGGGGACCAGAGGGGCTAAGCTATTAGCCAAAATATTGGCATCAATTTTTGTATCCACATTTAAAAGAGATAGTGGATGATCTGATGCGCATGAAGTCGGTAGCTTATCCGGCTTGAGAATGAAGATGATTAGTGCATCCCTCATAGAGGGTGGCATCTGGCCGCTCTCACTGATTTCTACGAAGAGCGTGCTTAAATGCGGAATTAACATATCCTTAAACTCCTTATAGAAGTAGACCGTGAGGCTGTCCGTACCAGACGTGCTGCCAGATTTCATGCCGGCCAGCGCGGCCGAGATTTCCTCTGCGTCCAATGACCGCATAAGGTATTCGCAGTGGGTATTTGTCAACCAGGGAAGATTGATGTGCGCCGAATAGTCTCATATTTCTACGTCCAAGCCCGCACCTCTGGAGGTGTATAGAGACTAGTAATACTGCTTAAACCTGTCAGCTATTTCTGTGGGTTCCGACAGAGGGGCACCCTCAGCATCATCCATCACCGCCACTCCAGCTGACTCCCTACGCTTCCTCAACAATGAAGCCAACACTGAGCCCGGCCGCTCACCCTCCCCGTACGCGCAGGCCGTGTCATATTTACCCATGTGTTTTAATTCAGAGTCAGCCATTTCGTGATATTCTTGCAGTAGGGCTAGGAATATTTTGTTCGCACCCTCATCTGTGCCTGACTGTAGCCTGCCTTCAAGCGACTTCAAGTCTCGTTCCAAATCAGATAGACGCTTACGCAACGCTCGCAGCACGCCCAAGTGTTTAGCCATAGCTATCCCCTTCTATATACTTTAAAAGCCTCCCAGACCACCGCAAATGTGTCCACTGATCCGATGTTGCACTCAAAGTAAGTGTCAGTCGCTTAATGATTGTTCATGCTCCCTCTTATTTGTACTACTTGCATTGATGACCTACCTTCCTAACTATGCTCCCTCGTGTACCCACCCTACCACTCACCTACCCCTTGCCTTTGTAAAGCGCTCTGTTATCTGCAAAGATCTTGTTCGCGCTATATAAAACTTTCAAAATAAATAAAATAAAATAAATTAATCTAACTCCATTTTGAAGACTGTGTCAAGGAGTGAATAAGCGGGAATCGCCATGTGAAGTGGGGTATTCGCTTATGAGGACCTGTCAGAACCAGCAAGACGTGTGAATGGTCTGAGAAAGTGTGAAGGAAGACAGTGCAGTTACTAATTTGGGCAAATAAGTCCCTGGAGGCTAGCCAGTAGTCGATCCCAGTGTGCAGGTTATGGTAAGCCGAGTAGTGAGTATACCCTCCCCTACCCGGGTTCCGCATTCTCCTCACATCACAGAGTTACTCCTGTATTGGAACTTTCACAGATTCCCATAGCTTGTATCATTCCCCGTCGTCGAAATGGGAGTCTCGGTAACCAAAATAACATAGCAGTAGGTACAAAAGAGAAAGAAAAAAGGCCTAGGCCTCATTCCCTTTTGTAGCATATCCACCCCTTTTTGCAAAAGAGACCAAAGTACAGCAACAACCAATCAGATTAGCCTCACCCCATAGAACCCTCCTGAGAGAGCCTCAGATTTTCTACCGCACATTAGGCTAAGGGAGTCTCCTCTGAGCTCTGCTCACTTCAACTCTAGTTGAATATTTTTCAGCAGTTTTTTCTTCAGAATTGTTTAATATCTCATCTTGGAATGTCTGACAAGGAGAAGAAAGCCCTTTTTAAGGCTTGTTCCACCTGTGACAAGAAAAGGTTGTATGTGGAGGACAGGCATAAGGACTGCATTTATTGCCTGTACCCTGACCACAAGGCAGCGGACTGCAAGATCTGCCGCACCTTGTCAACAAAGACTCTCCGGGACCGTGAGTGTCGCCTCCACACCTGACTCCAAGAGCTGAAGTCGAGGAAGGAAACTCTGTCAAGTGACAGCGAGATTCATCATCTGCCACTTCATCCAGAAGGTCAGTGAGGAGGGGTAGGGCTTCCCCTTCACCATCCACAGACTGTCCTGCAAAGGCCTCAAAAAAGACCCCCCGTGAGTCTGAGAGCCGAGTCCTAGCAAATCTCCTCACCGTGGTGCAAAGGAGGGGGAAGGACTATCTTCAGCTACAGCAGTGCTGGAGTCTGCTAAAGCTTTCAAAAAGCCTTCTTCTCTAACATCTGAGAAGTCTGATAAAGATGCCGGGCTCGTCAACGGTTCCTTCAAGTCTCCCCTTTATAACGTCCGTGTCGGGTGCATCGACAACAATTATGGCGACGTCGACGAAGATGTCGATGAGAGTGTTGACGACAGTAGCGGCCACGACTGTGTCGTCGACGAAGGCATCTACGATGGCGATGACAACGACGACGGCAGGAGTGTCAACGGTTTCGCTGACGGCAGTGTCGACGACGACCATCTCTTCGTAGACTATTCAACCGTCGACAGTGGATCTCCCATCGACGACCTCGTCATCTATGATTTCTCTTTCACCGCCAACGGTACCGTCAACGACATCTTCGTTAACGGAGAGAATAACCATTTCTTTGAAGAGAATAACGCCGGATAAGACATCTCCAAGGAGGGTTACCCCCTTGCCTTCCGCACTGTTGCTTGAAGAAGAAGAGGATTCTGAGGGAGATTAAAATTATTCTTTTGGCTATGCCAATAGTCCTTCACAGCTTCTGGTCAAATGCCAAGACACTGATTCTAAAGGCGAATACCTTCACGAGCATTCACACCAGCAGGAGATCTTCAGGGCATGTTGCTGGACTATAGGAAGAGATTCTCACAACGTCCTCCTACATTTTCTGCTGTGCAAGAAGTGACTTCCATCAGCTTCTTCGGTGGTTTCGCCAAAAGCACCAGCCCAGATGGTGTCACAGCTGCAGGTCTCCAGCCCAGGTATCTCCAGTGGTTCCAGAGATATAGGACGATTCCTCAGACGAGGATCAGGATGATAGCAGGCCTAACCAGTGTGTGGAGTGGGATGACTATGTGATTCCGGATCCAGCTTCTCATACTCCGGATACAATTGATTCTCCCCCGGCAGACATTGGGAGGTTTCACCAACTGATGGAAAGAGCCTCCAGTAGATTTAAACTTCCCATTCCTTCTGTTCAAACAGAGTGTTTTCTTTATGATTTTAAAGAACCTTATTGGAAAACAGTCAGTTCCATTCCGATTGTCAGCCACGTCTGGGACGAAGGATTAAAGGCAATGAAGAATCTGGCTACTGTCATTCCAGTCTTGCCACGACTGGAGAAGAAATACAAGGCCCCTGATGATAGTCCAGCATCCTTAATAGGTCAACCGAAGCCGGATTCGGTAATAAAGTCCTCTCTCTGCCCGTCCACAAAGGCACGATTCCTGGGGGCCATCCTTGACACGTCTCTCAGCAAGGCTTCTCCATCGTTCGAAAGGCAAGAGAAACTGATGTCCTTGGCTCATCTATGGCGAAAAAGAAAGTATCTTTCAGTACGCCTTTACAAATCCCTGCCAGGAGTGATTTCTTTGTGCATTCCTCTAATACCCCACTGCAGGTTGAGGATGCAGTCACTTCAGGAGCAGCTTGACATGCAATAGCAGCAAGTTCACGGATCGTTCAACGACAAGATAGTAGTCACTATGGCAATGAAGAAAGCAGCCTTGTGGTGGACAAAGGAAGAAAATGTATCCCAAGGTCTATCCTTCGTCATCAATCTAGCTCCTTCAAGTAGTAACTACAGATGCCTCGCTGGAAAGCTGGGGTGCAATGCTTCAAGACTTGCATGTAAGCGGACACTGGTTGCCTCTGCACGTCCTTCTTCATATCAATCTCCTGGAACTCAGGGCGATTCATCTGGCACTGCAAGCCTTTCTTCCACGGTTGCAGGGTTCAGCGGTTCTCGTCCGCACGAACAATACCACGGCCATGCACTACATAAACAAAGAAGGGGGTACCAGATCTCTTCCGTTGTCGCAGGAGGCCCAAAAGATTTGGAAGTGGGCGATCCTGCATGGAATATCGCTACAGTCAGAACACCTTCCAGGAGTGCTAAACGAAAAGGCGGACATGCTCAGCAGGCTTTCGTCAGTCAGCCACGAATGGGAACTAAACAGGCTGTCTTGGAGGAGTTTTTCCACCGGTGGGGCAAACCCTCAATAGATCTCTTTGCCACCCCGGGGAACAAAAAATGCCAGTTTTACGCCAGCAAGCTACACCATCGCGGATCACTAGGGAATGCGCTTTCAATAGCCTGGTCAGGCGCATTTGTCTACACCTTTCCCCCCATTCCGTTAATACCGAGAATACTCAGGAAGATCAAAACGGAGCCGTGCAGGATGATTCTAATAGCTCCAGCTTGACCGAGGCAGTTTTGGTTCACAGAGCTTCACCTCCTCTCTCTGGACCCTCCACGTCCTCTACGGACAGTCCCGGATCTTCTCACGATGTCCCAGGGCCAGGTATGGCATCCGGACCCTCACTCCTTACACCTGTCAGCATGGCTCCGAAGCAGCCAGAGTTTCTTGGTCTCGATCTCTCTGGAGAGATAAGACGAGGTTCTCTCTCAGGCTACAGCTCCGTCTACTAACAAGACATACCATTTAAAATGGAAACTATTTTGTATCTGGTGTCAGCAGGACGACATCGACCCCTTTTCCTCTCAGCCTCACCAGGTACTTCTTTATTTCCTGTCTTTGGCTAAGGCGGGCTGGCTCATTCATCCATAAAGGTTCATTTGGCGGCAGTTTTTCGCTATAGGCGCACTGCATCTGGGCCTTCCCTTTGGTGAGCCAGGATTATTAAGCAATTTCTCAAGGGCCTATTTAGAGTCTTTCCTCCAGTAAGGCCTCTGCCTCCCACGTGGCATTTAAATCTGGTTCTCACCCAGCTGATGAATCATCCCTTTGAACCGATTCATCGGGCAGATATGAAATACCTCTTGTGGAAGATGGCCCTCCTTCTGGCTCTCACTTCGGGAAGAAGATTTGGTGAGTTACAAGCTCTAACGAACCAGGAACCCTTCCTCTAGTTTAAGAGAAATACAGTGATTCTAAGGACTAATCCAAAGTTCATACCTAAGGTGCCATCGGACTTGCATTTAAACAAGCCGGTGATTCTTAAGGCTTTATTTCCTCAGCCTTCTACGCCCGCGGAAAGGGCACTCCACTCGCTGGATGTGCAGAGATGCTTGAAGTTTAATGAATTTCTGAAGTCTTCTCAGTTGTTCATTGCTTTTAGTGCTTCCCGCAAGGGCTTATCCCTATCCAAGCGGGGTATTGCTCGATGGGTATCCAGTGCTATACGATTCTGTCATGCAGCAGCAGGCAAGCCTCTAGAGGGCACACACTACAAGATCCATGGCTTCATCTACGGCTCTCTTTGCGGCAGTCCAGATCAAAGATATCAGCAGGGCTGCAACTTGGAGCAGCACACACACCTTCACAAGACATTATTGCCTGGAGACCTCGACACAAGACGGCACGGCTGTTAGCCAGGCATTACTGAGGAACCTCTTTCATTGAGTGGTGAGCTTTCCTTTCTTCCCTCCTTCCTTTCTTTGTTATGACTATCACATTTTGCTATGTGTTTTTTAATATTATTGCATGGTTGATTAATGTTTTGCTTGATGTAAAAAAAAAAAATTAAAAAAAGAGGGTGAATAGAGAATGGTGAAAAGAGAGGGAGAGATGACAATGAGGGAGCAAAATGTGCTTCTGACTGCTATCTACTGTGATACAAGCTATGGGAATCTATGAAAGTTCCAATACTGGAGTAAGAAAACAAGTTACATACCTGTAACTTTGGTTCTCCAGTATTGGTTACTTTCATAGATTAAAAAAACAACTTTCAGAGGAGGGTCAAAAGGGAATACATTTAAAGACCATTCAAGTTTAAACCCCCATTTAGACTATAAGAAACACTAAACAACTTGAAGGTCTGGAGTGAAGCTGAGTCTGCTAGGTCCTCAAAAGAAACAAAATAGACTGAACATGCATTGAGCCAGCCCACAGATGATCAGAGGACACTGTGGAATAGACTTAGATTAAAGTCCTATCAGCCCACCCTCATGGCGGAGCATCATCATTTAGGACATCAGGAACCAAACCGGTGTCTCCATGCCCAGATGTATTGGCTAGATACCACACGATTTAGGGTTCAAAGTTGATGAAAGTGTCCTCGCCATTAGCGGTGCTGGTATAATGCAGTGCAGTGTGAATATAGTGAGTGAAGTTAAAATGACGGTCAAGGCAAAAACATTTTTTATTCGTATTCACCTGGACGTCACATTAAAAAGGGTGAAAGAACAGTGTGAAAAAATCACTGTAATCTTTGCTTAAAGGTGAAAAGGGGCCAACATGTTTCTGCCATAAGGTGAAAGTACACCGGCATTCTTCAGGGCCAATGATGTATGCTACTGCAAAGATACACTCTAGATTTGAGTGACATAAAGAGTGAAATATGACACTACAACAAATGTTGGCGAATGTGGTCACTAGACCACCCTACCGTATCCTTACGAGTTCTGTGATAAGTGAAGGATACCGTCCCCAACTATTTGTGGGAATCCAGCCTCACCTCACCCGGCAACGGCTCGGAGGATGAGGCCCCGCTCTCTCCGTCGGGTGCCTTGTGTGTGGACCGTGTGCATGTCATGAGCCAGCCTGTGTGCCCTTTCGACTCGAGTACTTACTTACTTGATGATCAGGTATTTTAATTTAACTACTGTCTAAACAACAACTGTAGTTCCGAATCTGTCCCCAGTTTCTGAGAGGGCCGTGTAACTTAAGCCTGTACAACACTACGATCGATGTATGTGCAGGTTCACCCTACTCTCCGTTAAAAACTGGGACATTTGATTTTAGGAGGAAGTCTGCAGAGGTTCCGTTACTGCCTTCATGGCCGGCTTTGATTCTCTTCGAGACCAGCTCGGCCTTTCATCCTTCCTCGGTTGCCGTTAGGGTACCAAGAGATGGTTCCTTTTGTGAAGTTTATACAGTTTTATGGATCTCACCAGCCTTGCCTGGGCCCCTGGGGGCCCTGGTGGAACCACAGACACAGGGGGGCCTTCGGGGTTGCCAGCTCCTAGAATTAACGCTTGGAAAGTTGGCGGAAATTAACACCTTTAAAGACAAATAACACTGAGCGTTTGTTTGCTTTGAGAGCCTGGAAGGGATTGCAGTCGGTACTTGAATACCATTTTTGTAAAAGTATTTGCAATTTTCAGTATGACAACTGTGCCGCTGTTTGTTTTAATTATAGTAAAGGAACTGTTTAGAGAACGCTAAAATAATTTTGAACTAATTTCTTCAATAAAGGCATTATTTGAAGTTTATGTTCAAAATGAGGGAAATCCCAGTTGTTATCTGGATTTACCAATATTTTTACTGCCTTTCACATAAATATATTGCCTATGGGTAAAATATAGGGCAAGTAGCAAGGGCACGAGGCATTGTAGACCCCCCCCCCTTGTGCTCACTTACCCCCCCACACCCTTCCTGGCCCCTTTGTCCATACCCCCCTGCCTCTTGGCATTGCCCCCTTCCAGAAGCCCCCCCTGCCTCTTGCGTGTCGCCCCCTGCCCTGTCCGTGCAAATCCGGGACATCTAGTCACCACACACCTGCCTCTTTTCCATTTTGGAAATATGTCTGTCTAATCGAGTAGTATGTCTGCCTGGTTTAGACCCCGTTGGTGGCGACTACAGCAAGAAACGTGGGTGCAGCAAGGCTGGAGTGGAGTGCAGCTCCAGTTGCCGGGGCGGATCTGTTGCTTCCCTGTGACACTTTACGATCCGAGGAATGCCGTTCAGGAAAGGGAAAAAAACATTCCTCCGATATATGCATTTTGTAAAGGCTGCTTGTGACAGTGAAGGAAAGTGGAACAGGGCCCAAGTGAATACGAGAAATAAATATTGGATAAGAGGAAGGGAAAGGCAAGATCTGCCTCACGGCACCTGGCTGCTGAACCAGGGGGTTTCCGCGTTTCACTTCTCCTCTTCCCACACGATCAGCTGCAAAGTGCACCAGGCAGGAAGACGACTCGAAATGAGAGCACTGGGCTTTCTTTCTTGTTTTAAATTGTTTATCTGTCATTTACAGTAATGTAACAATGGATTCAAATGTAAGTTGTGCAAAGTACTAAGAAGGGGCAGGAAGGAAAGCAGGGCCGCACTGAGTACGTAAACTTGTCCTGGCATTGGGCGTCCGCGTTACTTAATTTGAAAATGTAGTAGAATACGATTTAGTTGCTTTGGGCTGTCCAGCTTGAGTACATCTCTCTCGTGGGCATCTCTTGTTTACTGGATCCTTCCGAGTCCTGCCTCTCTGTAAACAAGCCTTTAAATCTTATCTTGTCACATTTGCTGTGCATTGAAGACAGAGCTCAAATGTCACGCTCTGTCTTCCAAGGGAGCTTGGTGTTTAATTTCTTTCTCTGACTTCAAAGTGATAGAAATGTTTTTATGTGACAACCCTGCACAGTGCCCATATGAGACTAGAGGGTGTAGGATGTTATTTTTTCTTGCACACAACAAAAATTATCTGTGCTGATGTTATATCGGAATTAGGAAAGTACAAATGATGTACATTTTCTTTGTAATTCTGAACTGGGATGAAAACAAATATTTGAATATGATCAAAACACATCATTACAGTAGGTGATGACATTTCCACACATTATCGTTTGTGCGCAGTAGAACTGTATGTTGGTGCAAATGTAATGGTCATTTCAATTGATAATGTGTTGTCTGTAATGGCAGTGCACCAATCCAATGCTTTGTGAAGGCTGTTTCCCAACTGCTGTGCAACTTCTTCTACTCTTAGAGCTGAGATTTTCATGAAAGTCTTATAGTCTGAATTCAGCACCTTACTGTAATAGGACGGAATGTATGAAGCTCTGTGGTTATCCTGAATAATCAGCTACCTATGTTATGCCGTCTATTAATGTAATAACTGCACTTTCACAATTGCTTTATTAACCTTCCTGCTTTTTCAAATTTGCTTGAAAATGCACGATTTTTCTTCTTTTTTTTCAACATTTTCTTGGGGGGGTAACCCCCAAAACTCCCCTTTTGGGGTTCGGGTTCGCTCGCTGCGATCGCTTGCTACGGTACTGTATGCAAATCACTCTGCGCCACACCACTTTGAAATGTCACCAACCGCCCCTGACTTTGAATTCTGGGATTTGAAGTCATGTACTTATAAAGGGTAAAACACAAATAGACCACCTGAAGACTCTTATAATGGCACATGGGTCTTCAATCTCAACACCACACAAGATCAGTAAGAGTGTCGTCATGGAATCTTATTGCACAAACCGCACACCACATCCAACTGCAAAGCTAATAACAAAAGACGCATTTCTCAAACACGTGGGGCTGCTGTAAGTCGCAAGACCAGCCATGAGTCCGGAGGCGTGGCTTCCGTTGGTGCAACAGGTGCATGGGCACCGTGACTCAATGAACCATGATTATTGCTGTATTTCACAGTTTAAACATCGGCGTGGGTGGTAGCCGCTGGGGGTGCATGCAGTCTCTGGGGCACACAGAAAATGGTTTCCTAAGAGGCACACGTGTGCACTCTTTTTCATACTCAGCCACACGTGCATACATACAGACAATCTTTCCACAGACACTCAGAAACACACACATTCACGCTGACTTCACACGCTCTTCACTCACTTCAAATACACACTCACACACGCACAATTTCTTCCACAAACCTGCCTTTCCCAGCTGCACGTCTGTGAATGCACTTTTTACCCCCAAACATTCATTACTACAAAAAGACATTGAACAACGTTTTCAAAGACACCGACGGATTGCACTTGTGGGAGCCGCGGGGGCTTCTGCCTGCTTAAGTTACTGACTTAAGCCCTGCGTTCCCAGCCGTTCCTGGGAAATACTGACTGCCTATTTAAGCAGCACATCCCCTTTATTAACTTTGGACAGAAACTCAACACCTTGCTAACTCCTATAAAATGTGATTTATATTTTTTGTTTTATTAATATTATTTGTATACTACACAGTAAATATGGCTTCTAGGCGCTTTCAAGAATAGATTTCGTACAATGAAAGAGGTAAGCTCGATGCACCTCCTACACGCAAATGAAGCAATCTGAAACCCAACCTACTATACGAACTGTCAAGCAAACACCAGTCCAGTGTGTCTTTTGATTATGAACAGCACCCTGATGTCCTCGAAATGTGTTTTGTGTTATGATACGCAAGTGAGTGAGTGAGTGAGAGAGAGAGAGAGAGTGTGTGTGTGTGTGTGTGTGTGTGTGTGTGTGTGTGTGTGTCTGTCTGTCTGTCTGTCTGTCTGTCTGTGTGTGCGTGTCTGTGCCTCTCGGTGTGTGTGTGTGTGTGTGTGTGCACGCGCTCTGTTCATTCTGAACAGCATGGAGTCACCACTAATTGGCATTGCTGCTGCCGGTGTAATTGCAGCGGGGACCAGGCATATACAGGCTCACCTGCCCTCCAATTTCGTCCGCCTATCACTAAATATCCGGTGGGCAAGGGTGGTCCATTCCCCCTGATTTCACTCGGGCCCATGTCAATTTTGCTGGGACTCTGTAAACTGTGTAAAAGACCAACAGAGAACAGAAAGCTCAGAGGCTATGACCAGTTGCTGAGTTCCGTGCGTGTCCTGTAGTTTACACTTTCAAATGGCGTCCTCTCTGAAATAAATTGTGGGTTCGATAAACTGAGTACCACACTTTTAGTTAATAGAAGGCTCTGACATATTTACGGAGCTGCAGGATGCATACATAGAAGCATACATAGAAACACCTGCACACACTAATAATGTGTACGTTATTACATATATTATCACTCCAAAAGTTGTCCACCTTTAAGTAGCACACGACCAGCAGCATGATTTATGTGTAGGTAATGACGGGATCTGCTTGTAGATACCGCTCCGTAATGGATTTGTCTGACGCGTTTCGAAGCTCCATATGCTTCTCTTCAGAGGCTTTAACGAAGCGGTGTGCGCAATCGCTGACCCACTTCACCATTTTCCATATGACACACCCACCAATTGGAGGCTCAGATGAGACTGTGTATTATGGGAAGTGTAGTGCGGAGAGCACACAATGAAGTCCTGTATGGACCCTGCAAGTGGGCCCGTCCTGTATACGGCTGCTGTTTCACTTTCGTGACCCCCAAGAATTATGGGGTGGTGCATACTCCACGGCTGGACGACCGCGTGTTAATTATCGCTCCAAAAGTTGTCCACCTTTAAGTAGCACACGACCAGCAGCTATATATATATATATATATATATATATATATATATATATATATATATATATATATATATGTGTTTTTCCTAAATGCGAGGCAATGAGCACCCCTAAATGTGTGTGCAGTGACAGGTGTGGTTGTCAATTTATGGGCGATTGGTGTACTTCAAGGCGTGTGAGCTAATTATTTCGAAGCAATGTCTGCACTGGGAGGGGGGGGGGGCGAGGCCCAGGGAAATCACGAGTTGCCCCGAATCACACGAGGCGTCTGGTTACTAGTGGAAGCAGGGAATAGATTGCCCTCCTGCAGGATGATGGACAGACCGAAACACTGAGTTACCCTATGCTACCTTGATGTAGCTCGCCAGTCCAGCTTTTTTTGTAACAGTTTGTAAGCTTGCTTTTGCAGCCCACCAGCTGTGAAGAAAAAATCAAACCAACCAGTGTCAGATTGAACAGAAACAAGGGGTTGCCATTGTCTTGTCAGGGCGTGTGAGCTAATTTTTTCGAAGCAATGTCTGCACTTGGGGGAGGGGGGGCGAGGCCCAGGGAGATCACGAGTTGCCCCGAATCACATGAGGCGTCTGGTTACTAGTGGAAGCAGGGAATAGAATGCCCACCTGCAGGATGACGGACAGACCGAGACACCGAGTTACCCTATTCTACCTGGATGTAGCTCGCCAGTCCAGCTCTTTTTGTAACAGTTTGTAAGCTTACTTTTGCTGCCCACCAGCCGTGAAGAAAAAATGAAAAAATAAAACCAGCCAGTGTCAGATTGAACAGAAACAAGCGCTCACCATTGCCTTGTCCTTCCCGTGAACTTGTGCGCCTCTGAGCTCGATCTCTTGTCTTTATGGGGCCATGTGTTTATACACATGGCCCCATAAAGATAAGAAACCTTGTACGCCAGAAGGAAAACAGGAAAGCCCGTCCAAGTGGGCCGTCTGAAAAAGCCAAAAATACACATCATAAAAAGCTCTTTTCCAATGGCTGGCCATCGTTTAGCATAAACGGTGATGCCAGCCAATGGAAAAGAGGGGTGGGGCTTAAAGCCCTTTACTGAAGCTACTCAAAAACATTAAATCTTGCCGAACGAGCTGCGCATGTGCGCAGCTACGCTAGCCAAGACCTAAAAATAGGAAAGAAAAAAAACCTGACAAAAGCAGGGTTAAAAAGCACTTGGAGCACTGAGATGAAAAGATTTGTGGCTCAGTTGACTAATGCATCCACCCCAGAAACCTGTATGTGGCATCAGGGGCACAAGTTCAAATCCTGGCTGGTTCGTTTAGCCTTTAATCCTACAATTGATTTGGGTAACAATAAACACCTGTTATTCAGCGCTAAGATACCCCAAAGGGACAACACATACTTCACAAACACATGTTGGGTTATGTCATGTTATGGTATGGGATTTTATGCTGTGAAAAGTAAGGTGAGCTAATCAAGACTAGGCAACCTTGACATTCGGCTATGCTGGCATTCAGGTGTACTCGCGGCAGACTCCTAAGAAAAACTTGGACCCCTGCACACATGTTTTGTTTACATATTAAGCACTTGCTTAATGTACCCCATGTGTAATCATCCACAAGAACAACATCTCTGTAATGGAAACGGACTCCTTCAAATATAACTCATTTGAATATCTAACATCCACCATTAAGACGACCGACAACAAAACGCTATAGTGCCATCTTCTTTACTATCCGCTGGGAAACACCCCTGCATTTGGAGAACACCTCTCTGCACTGATAACACACTGCTCACTATCGGACTTTAACAACATTAAGCTAGGTGACCTCAACCTTCATTGGAATGATGATAACTCCCTGTTCCTAATCATGAAGGAACTTCTACGCACAACAATTTTAGCCAACACGCCACAGAGCAAACACACAACAAAGGCTCAATACCAGATGCCCTAATAGCTCATAAAGAGATAGTCACTATTGTCCACATCCTTCCTGTTGACTGGTCAGACCACCACATCATTCTATTTCACATCAACGAAAAGATCCATTGCTTACCCCGCACACATTAACCCCTACACTGGGCGAGAAATCTTAGACAGATTCCCCTTACCAACCTGGAAGAAAACATAAGTTCAATCCTTCCCACCACCACATGCGTCCTATCTACAACAAAACTTACTTCACACTACAATGCAACTATGGCCCACATACTTGACCAAATAGGCCCCTTAAAACAAAAAAGAATCGGCAGCATTCCATCAAAATCCTGGTTCAACTCAGACCTAATCTCGGAAACAAGAAGACTAAGAGCTGCAGAAAGACTCTGGAGGAACAACCCATCCACAACCTACCTCGACCCACTCAAAACGGAACGCAGGAATTACAAAGAACACTTAAAAAACGAAAAAAAATATTTCTTCCAGGGGGCACTAGATAAATGCCAAAAACCACCCCAAAGAGCTCTTTAATCTCATTAGGCAACAAACGACCAAGCCCCCCTCAACCTCCGTGCAGGCTTCCAAAGACCTATGTGATAACTTTGCCAACTCCTTTAACAATAAAATCACCATGATAGAGCTCTCCCTGGACGACCACCTCGGTCTCCCCATTGAAAGCCCGCCCCATGGCAAAGTAGGGAACTACCCAACCAGGCACCCTCCTACCGAATGGAAATTGTTCAAACCCATCTCTGAAACTGAAATCATCTAAATGATTACCAGAACCTAACCCTTCATCACACTTCGAGAACCCCATCCCGGCCCAACTGGCTAAAAAGCTCAAACACACCCTAGCCCCAATCTGAACCAAGATCCGAGATAGGGTTGTAGCAGAAAAGGTGGTCTTACAGTGGTTTACCTCCTTTCTACAGAACCGCTCCCAAAGAATAAAAATTAAAAACTTCACGTCTGACCTTCTCCCCATAAGCAGAGGCGTCACCCAAGGCTCAATTCTCTCCCCATCACTGTTCAACATCTATATGGTGCCACTCACCACCATACTCAAAAAAGCCAGCATCCCCTTCCACCTATATGCAGACAATACACATATCTACCTAGAAACTTCCTCAATTGGTGACATTCGAAGACTAAACAACACTCTAAGAGAAGTCCAACAATGGCTATCACACAACCACCTGAAACTCAACCAAGATAAGACGGCAATCCTTCTCCTTGCCAACAAAGAGCAGACCCCCCTTAATCACTGAATGGCTTAAAACCATCGATGCTCTAAACTGCAATCTCAGTAAAATCACTGGGAATCATTCTGGATCCTAACTTGGACATGATCAAACATATCAAGAACACCGCAAAGAGCGCTTTCCTCAACCTAATACTTCCCAACAAAATAAAGCCCTTCATCCCTCCCAATGACCTCAAACAGGCCACACAATCCCTAGTTTTAGACAGATTGGACTACGGAAATGCAACCCTCACAGGCACGGCAAAAGCCCACTTAGCTCCCCTCCGATCAACTCTAAATGCAGCAGCCAGGATGGTCACGGGAGTAAAGAAATACGAACACATCTCTCCCGCTCTCAAGGTGCTAAAATGGCTCCCAATTGCAATGCGTGCAAGCTTCAGAACTGCCTGTCTCACACACACAGCGCTGCACACTGGCATACCTGCCTTACCTGGTATCCAAACTCAACAAGGCTGGTCAGAAAAGGAATCTCAGGAGTATAAACACTCTACTTCTCATCCCTCCATAAACTCACAAACAAAAACCATTATCATGCTCCTTCTCTGGAAATGCACCGAAAGTGTGGAATGCCATCCCAGTCCACATCCGGACAAACCTCTCCTTCATAAAATTCAAAAGCCTACCCATTGGAGTATATAATCACGTTGATAATAAAATCTTACATCACAGTCCTCTTGATGCGCCACTCTGTCCCCTCTCTCTGATCATTATTCGTCACGTATCAATGTGTTTTCTACTGCTTTTCTTTGTATTAGATTGCTACCTTTGTTCCCCCTCCCTGAATAGGATTTGTCACGAATCAATATATTACTATTGTTCCATAGTATTTTACTCTGTACTCGACTGCTACATGACTTGAGGCTGTAAAGTGCTCCGATATCTTCGGGTATGGCTAGCGCTATATAAAACCCTTAAAATAAAATAAATAAATAAATGTGTCTTGTCCTAGTCCAATCACTCCAGAGGTAATGGAGGGGTCCTTACCATCGGAGTTGAGGCTTTTTACTCCTGATGTCCTCGGGTCCAACCTACTATAAATTATAAGCAGCTGAACCCAGTACCCATTCAACACTTGACTCTCAGAAATAACGTGGTCCGAGCAGTCCAAGACTACCTCGGGGAGGGTGGATACAGGGCGGTGGACACCGGCTCCCAACTCAAAGCACATGCAATAGCAGCAATACATTATTGTCCATCCAAATACTCTTTCAGGATAAAATAACTGTTTTATTTTACCGCTATCAACACAAATGGAAATGGGACATTCACAAACTACTGCACAGTCCCCCTGTGTTTTCGTAGTCAGTTCTGTGTCCCACTCCCTCCTCCCTTAAGCAATAATGGTTAGCACCTATTCACTGAAGGCAACATCCAGGGTAAACCCCACTAGTAGTCCGAGACTCAAGAGCCCGCTCCAACTCTATTTTAAAATCAAAAGTGTACCAACGCCGAAGCACTATCTAGCAACCAATTTCCCCCGGGCCCGACTGATGGAATTCAGTCTTGCCTGCACCAAACGTTCCTAAGCGCGCCCCCTTTGCGAGGTGCAGAGAGTCTGGTTCAGGTGAATTCACTGCAAGCACCCGGGTGGGCCCGAAGATCCCAGAGTTCCTTACACACTGTCACGCACCCACAGCAACTGGAGGTTCCTCCTGGCTCCTCCTTGCAGAGTAAGTCTTTGGTCTAACCCTTGTGGGGGAGAAGGTGGTGCAAAGTTCTTGATGCTGACTCGTCATCCTGTGATAGGTGCTTAGGAGTTACTACAGGGGCCTCACTCTGCTGTCAAGGTTCTGGGTCAGGTCCCACTCCTTGCTAGTTCCAGTGACCCCCTCTGGCGTACAGGGTCACTCTATCTCTGCTGTACATGGGCAATGGCTCGATCGGCATAACAGATGCCTGCACAGCATCCCCTCCAGACACACGTGGTCACCGGTTCTTCGCCGTGCAACTGTCTAGGGCTCACTCTGCCAGGCAATCCATCAACGGCAGCCCCTCTTGGCATACGGGGTCAGCGCTCCCTCATTGCACATTTGGCACGATCAGCACAGAGATAGTAACACACCGTGGTGACCCCTCCTGGTATCCGGGGTTGCAGACTTCTCACTGCCACACACTATGTGGTCCGATCAGCACAGCGATATCCCAGGCTCACGTTACGGCTGCCCTCCTCTGGCATACAGAGGTCATTGATTTTGTCCTGCACACGGGCAATGACCTGATTGGTGCAGCGTCTGTTTCCTCATGCTCAGTGAGTCAACTCAACAGGATTGACCACTGGAGCTTGCTCTCTCAAACGTTATCCGCTTCCTCACAGGGCACACTGATCTTGGTAAGCAGGCAGGTGCTGGTGTGCCAAGCTCCTGGCCAGGTGGTCATGGACTCCCTGGGTGATGTCCCCTCACCCAGCAGGGAAACTAGCAAGCCTTGGCCTCCGTCTGGTCTCAGGTAGAAGTCTTGCAGAGCTTCACCTCCTCACAGTCCATCTGGCTGTTTAGCAGTTGCTGATTTTTAGGGTCTCAAGCTCCCATTTTCAGACATCGAATGTGATTTCGGGTCTGAACTTTTAAGTTTATGTTGGGTGTCAGCTTCTTTTTTAAGTGCCCACTCCTCTGCCTTCTCTTCCTCTTAAAAGCAGTCTGTCACAACAGGAGCAACTCCAAAGCTGATAGAACCACACCACAGGTCATGGTAGTGACAAGAGCTCACGCATGTTTGTCAGTCACAGTTATATGTGTATCAAAAGTTTAGCCCAGGGCCTCAACCCTGTGCTTTGATTCTCTTATCAGCCTCATCTCCTTTCTGAGGTGTGCCAATGCCCCTTCCCTGTGACCAATCTGAATCAAAAACCTCCATTTGAGTGTACAGGGGAAGCTTGGTTCTACCCTCCTCAATGTGTCCCACCCAGCTTACAGGAATGCAGCAATAGTCAAATCTGTCTGGGGAGATACCTCTGCCTTCTCTCCATGTTTCACCATGCAGCCCTAGGTCTCCCAAGATGGAAACTATTGGACCATTCATAGGCACACATACACCCTGTCATACGGCTTGTACCTGTCTGGTAAAACTGTGTTTGTTGGACAACATAAACGTCAGGATTGTGCCAGACTGAATCCGTGCACACTCTCAGGATATGTTGGCCTATAGTCCTGCTAGCTCACAGTGCACCGTTCTCACCCATAACCGTAGAGGGTAACTAATGTGTGTGCAACCTAAGAAGATGACAACCCTGATACCCCAAGGAAATTGTGATAACAGATCTAGAACCCTTTAGTTTGGACTTCCATGCATAACTAAAGAATTTTACAAGAAACACTCAGCAAGGCGTTTCAATATTTATTGAAAGATTGTGATTCTTGCATATAATACGTGCACTGCGATAATCAACAGATTGAAACCGATTTAGCGAAATTAGCATCGCAAGAACAGTGAAAAAGATGAACATTTCCACCAAGCTGCTAAGACAGTGAATATAATGCTGGCATATGAGTACTGTGCTGTGGTGTACTTTTGCCTAGCGCTCTCTAAGCTGTTCATGCATGGGGTGGGTATTCTGCTAAGTCCCTGCCAGGTGCACTAACTCCCTATTACCTGTGAGTAAGTGTCATCAGGCTGTCCGTCATGGTGTAGAGCTGGACATCCATCATGTCGGTAAACAGAAATCAGCTGAGAGCTGGAATTCCGGCAGGTAGTGACCTGGCAGTGTCATCTGAGTGCTCCTTTCCGTAACAAGGAATTTGTTCTGTATATGTAATAAACAGCACCCATGTGGCCATGTCGCAACCCCTGTCAGGCCGCAATTGTTTATTCTAGTTGGATAGCGTTGTCGTCTACCGGACAATAACTATGATGACATTTGCACAGTGATCTTTATCCCTTATACTAAATGTTCAAGGTGTCGTGATGATGTGCCTACGAAGTAGAAATGTAATCAATGCTGATTCATAGGATGTTATCCGGCATGGTCGCACATGTATGTCAAAAGTCATTGTGAATAAAAGAGTAGGCAACTTAAACATGAGCATGTAAATGGCAGTGTTCCTTACCAGGCCTATCGTGACCACTTGACCACCCTGTACATGTATTTTACATGTACGCACGTCACAGCGCTCTATCCTTCATGTGCTGTTTGACTCGCAGACACAACCACACCCAGTATATGCACATGAATGCATTACACAGTACTGCATTATCCCTGTATTGTACCCTTACCAGGCACATATACACCCAGCGCAGATACACCACTAGTGCCAAGAGCTGCAATCCAAATCAATCTGATGTAGGCCAAGGGGTAAGTTAAACACACCATAGCTGAACTTTGAGCGAGTGAGCCTGTAGGCCTCACTTCAGTGGCACAGGTTAAAAAGGACCTTTTCACTCTTGCTGATCACTACACGGTATGCTGCCACCAACGCACCTGTACTGATAAACTCCTGATAAAGGCTATAGCCTATCACCACTAAGAAGGCAGTTTTTGGGCACCCCTCCTAGTCCAGCAAGATTGCAATCCGTGAGACAGACCTATGTCATGGCGCACACCCTTGATCCGTGTTTGTATATGATAAGCAAAATCACTATTGGGGGTCAGACATCCGTATAGTTGGGGCACTCAGAGTAGGGGTGCATATCTGTTACCATGCAGAGGAATTTCCGTCCCAATAGGGGAAATGCTTGCTATAAGCCTAATCACTGGCAGTCACTTGAAGTAGCATTCCAACACATCGTTCCTTTGCCCACCATGCAACCTTAGATGAGACCCAGCCGCATGCAAATCAGTCATCTTCCTGCTCCAAAAAGAACAGTCCAGCCTAAATTGCCAAGCAAGGTCCTCTCTAAACCTGAACCCAAGCAACCCATGACCCACTCCATAGTGTGGAGAAGTGTGGCTCAGGGGTTAGAGGCAGCAGACCCGGAAACTGAGATTGGTCCTGGACCAGGGTTCAATTCCCCGCCTCGGCGGGTCTTGGGCTAGAAATTCCACGGACTCGATAATTCTCGCCCCGGTGCCTCCTCGACTCATGGGTTCACACTCTGCGACTCTGGGCAATAGCTTGCTTAATCTCCACAACGGCCCCTCGCGGCGGGATGCCTGACCGTAATTTGTGCTTGTTCTCTTCTCTTTCTCCCCGTTTTGCCTGTTTTTACCGTAATTTGTGCTTGTCTTCTTTTTCCCCGTAATTTGGGCCTGTTTCTGTGACTTTGTATTTCTGTGCCACGCCTTCCCGTTTCCCGCCGCCCTCGCCGCTCTCCCTCCCCGCTTCCCGCCACCGCCAGTTACCCCGCCCCTTTCTCTTTTGTTCCCTCCCCGCTCCCGCCTCCCAGCTGCTCCGCCCACCCGCGCACTTGGCCTTATATGGCGACCGTGCGACACAGGTGAGTGTGACCCACTTGTGGGACACCCCCCGCGCCGCACGGCCACCAGCTGCTGCGTGTGCCCCTCTGCCCCGTTGTGCCTGACTGCCGAGCCGCCGGCCGCCTTGCGTCTCCCTGTGCGCTCGGCTCCAGCTGCTCTGCCGGAATCTGTGCTTGTTTTCTTTTCCCCCTAAGCGTTGCCTGTTTTCACCGTAATTTGTGCTTGTTTATTTTTCCCCGTTTAGTCTGTTCTTGCCGTAATTTGTGCTTGTTCTCTTCTCTTTCTCCCCGTTTTGCCTGTTTTTACCGTAATTTGTGCTTGTCTTCTTTTTCCCCGTAATTTGGGCCTGTTTCTGTGACTTTGTATTTCTGTGCCACGCCTTCCCGTTTCCCGCCGCCCTCGCCGCTCTCCCTCCCCGCTTCCCGCCACCGCCAGTTACCCCGCCCCTTTCTCTTTTGTTCCCTCCCCGCTCCCGCCTCCCAGCTGCTCCGCCCACCCGCGCACTTCGCCTTATATGGCGACCGTGCGAACGCGCAGCGGTCACGCGCAGCGGGCGCGCCGATTGTGCGCCGAAGGCGCGCCAAAGGTAAGCCCGTCTGCGCCCGTCCGCGCCTGGACCGCGCCCAGTGCCAGAACCCCTGGTCCCCACCGACGGAAGCCGACCCGACGAACCTACAACGCCGCGGACCTC
Organism: Lissotriton helveticus; assembly: GCF_964261635.1. NCBI lineage: Eukaryota > Metazoa > Chordata > Amphibia > Caudata > Salamandridae > Lissotriton > Lissotriton helveticus. Next base: position 1,866,532,172 of record NC_136057.1, read on the forward strand.
CTCGCACTCAACGCCGGCCGCACCCCAGGATGTCACCAAGCCGCCCCGAAGCACACCCACGGACCCTTCAGCTGCCACGCCTGCAGGTTCACCTGCATCCGGACCTGCCCTGCACCAGCACTCGCCAAGCCGAACATCAGCAGCAACCACCTCAAGTGCTTCCTGCTCAACACCCGCTCCGTCCACAGACACGCCGTAGAACTCTGGAACCTCCTCGACACCACCGCCCCTGACGTTGCCTTCCTCACCGAGACCTGGATGAACGCCTCCTCAGCCCCAGACATCGCCATCGCCATCCCGGAGGGCTACAAGATCATCCGAAGAGACCGCGACAACCAGACGGGAGGAGGCATCGCCATCATCCACAGAGACACCATCCGCATCACGACCAACACCGACGACACCCTAACCACCGCTGAACACCTGCATTTCCAGATCCACACCGACCCGAAGACCACCCTCAGAGGCACCCTGATCTACCGACCTCCGGGACCACGCACACGATTCAGCGAGGACATCACCGACTTCGTCAGCCCGCATGCCCTCCCCTCCGCCGACTACATCCTCCTGGGGGACCTCAACTTCCACCTGGAGAACAACAGCGACCGCAACACCATCAGCCTGCTCGACAACCTCGCCAACCTCGGACTCAAGCAACTGGTGACCTCCCCCACCCACCTCGCCGGACACACACTCGACGCAGTCTTCTCATCCAGCAAAGACGTCACCTTCAGCCACGCAACAGGACTCCACTGGACGGACCACAGCTGCGTCCACTTCACCTTCAAAAGAACGACGATCCACCACCACCAGCAACAGGCTGCCCGAAGAAGCTGGAACAAGATCACAGCCGACCAGCTCACCGCTTCCCTGAGCCAGCACCCTCCCGCCAGCTCAGCGAACCCCAGCCAGGCCGCTGACAACCTCACGAGGTGGATCAACAACTGCGCAGACGAACTCGCCCCTCTGAGAACCCCACCCAGCGGACCCTGCAGCAGAAAAACACCATGGTTCACCGAAGAACTCAAGAGCTCCAAGAAGAACTGTCGAGCCCTCGAGAAAGCCTGGAGAAGGGAACCAACCACGGACAACATGACCACCCTCAAGCACGCCACCCGGAAACACCACCAACTGATCCGCGCCACCAAGAAAAATACCTACAAGGACCGGCTGGACAACAACGCACACAACTGCAAGGAACTCTTCAACATCGTGAAAGAGCTCTCCAACCCGAACGCCGCTAACAACGACATCACCCCGTCGCAAGACCTCTGCAACTCCCTCGCGTCCTACTTCCACAACAAGATCGCGGACATACACAACAGCTTCAGCAACCAACCAACGGAAGCCACAACCGCAACAACGCCACCCACCACCACCCTCCGCACCTGGACTCCGATCAGCACCGAAGACACCATCCGCACAATGAACTCCATCCACTCCGGATCGCCGACCGACCCCTGCCCTCACCACGTCTTCAACAAGGCCGACGCTGTCATCGCACCCCACCTGCGGGACATCATCAACACCTCCTTCAGCACCGCCACCTTCCCGGAGAGCTGGAAGCACGCCGAACTCAGCGCCCTTCTCAAGAAACCCACAGCAGACCCCACCGACCTCAAGAACTACCGTCCCATCTCGCTCCTCCCGTTCCCGGCCAAAGTCATCGAGAAGACCGTCAACAAACAACTGGCCGCCTTCCTCGAGACGAATGGATCCCTCGACCCCTCACAGTCTGGCTTCCGAGCGAACCACAGCACCGAGACCGCCCTCATCGCCGCCACCGATGACCTTCGAACTCTGATGGACAACGGGGAAACAGCGGCCCTCATCCTCCTGGACCTCTCCGCGGCTTTCGACACAGTCTGCCACCGCACCCTAGTACAGCGCCTCGGCAACATCGGAATCCAGGACAAGGCACTGGAATGGATCACCTCCTTCCTCGACGGAAGAACACAGAGAGTCCGTCTACCACCGTACAAGTCAGAGGCCACCGAAGTCATCTGCGGCGTACCCCAGGGATCCTCGCTGAGCCCAACCCTCTTCAATGTCTACATGAGCCCCCTCGCGACCATCGCACGCCAACACAACCTGAACATCATCTCCTACGCCGACGACACCCAGCTGATCCTCTCCCTGACCAACGACCCCGACGCCGCCAGAGCCAACCTGCACGAAGGGATGAGAGAGGTTGCCGAATGGATGACGACCAGCCGCCTGAAACTGAACGCAGACAAGACGGAGGTCCTCATCCTGGGCTCCTCGCCCTCCGCCTGGGACGACTCCTGGTGGCCCCCCGCCCTGGGCACCGCACCCACACCGACGGACCACGCACGCAACCTGGGCTTCATCCTGGACTCCTCCCTCTCCATGACCAGACAAGTCAACGCCGTCTCCTCGTCATGCTTCAACATCCTGCGCATGCTACGGAAGATCTTCCGGTGGATCCCCACCGAGACCAGGAAGACTGTCACCCAGGCCCTCGTCACTAGCCGACTGGACTACGGCAACGCCCTCTACGCCGGAACCACCGCCAAGCTCCAGAAGAGACTCCAGCGGATCCAGAACGCCTCAGCCAGACTCATCCTCGACATCCCACGAAACAGCCACATCTCCGGACACCTGAGAGACCTGCACTGGCTCCCGGTCAACAAGAGGATCACCTTCCGCCTCCTCACCCACGCGCACAAAGCCCTACACGACCAAGGCCCGAGCTACCTCAACAACAGGATCAACTTCTACACTCCCACGCGCCCCCTCAGATCAACCAGCCACGCCCTCGCCGCCGTCCCCCGCATCCGAAGAGCGACAACAGGAGGAAGGTCCTTCTCCCACCTGGCTGCAAAGACCTGGAACTCACTCCCGTCCGACCTGCGCCTGACCCAAGACCACCTCTCCTTCAGGAAGAAGCTCAAGACCTGGCTGTTCGAGCAGTAACGGCACCCCCCCCCTCCCAGCGCCTTGAGACCCTACGGGTGAGTAGTGCGCTATACAAATGACTTGATTGATTGATTGATTGATTGACTTTCACCTTGTGGATACCCTGCTATCTCACAGGGAAATACCAGGAAGGGTTCCCTAAGCAAGCGCCGGGAAACCCACTGCGGGTAGCTGTGCGCTATATAAGCTCAACTACATTTACATGACCCGTTTTAACCTGATTGGGTCTCTTAAGTCGGGTGTAGCTTGGTTAGCAAAGTCTGGGTCCTTCTCCGATAGGAATAATCCAGCCCGAACTGCCAAGCCAGGCCCACTATGAACTGAAACCCAAGCAATAGAAGACTGGTTTTGGTGTGATTGGGGCTCTTGAGGCTAGGATAGCTTGGTTCCAGTGGCACAGTGTGCCAGCGACACACATCTCAGTTTACTGAGGTCCACTTAGGGTGTTACATCAAACACATAAAAGGTTTTGAAATGAATGTTTACATCAAGTCTAACCACTTGTAGGCAAACTATTGCCAATTATTGCAACATTGCTTTCATCATTTTTTGTGTGTTCGATGTAACGCCCTAAGTAGACATGGTTATGCCCAGATGTGGGTCCCTTGCTCACTGGGCCACTGGAGCCAAGTTACACCTGACTAAAGAGACCTAATCAGGACAAAACTGGTCTTGGGTTACTTGCGTTCTGGTTCAGAAAGGACCTGGCTTGACCGGTATTATATAGCAGGACAAAGACGGGTTGCATATGGCTGGGCCTGATCTGAGATGGCACGGTGGGCAAAAGAACAGTGGGTTGTAATGCTACCCTGAATGATTGCCAGTGGTTAGACTTATTGCAAGCATCCTTCTCAACATTTGTGTGTTTGATGGGACTCCCTAAGTGGCCAAGGATATGCCCAAATATGGGTCCCTTGCCTTAGGATCCTAGCTATACCTCGCTGACGAGATCAAAACTGGTTTCGGGCTGCCTGCGTTCCCCTCTGGAGTGGGGCCTGCCTGGCATTTTCAGATAGACTTATTCCCATGTTGAGCAGGTCCAGCTGCAGGATGGTAGTGGTCTTAGTCTAGAGTAGCATAGTGGGAGAAAAGCGATGGGTGAAGATGCTCCCCCGATCGACCGTCAGTAGTTAAAATATTTGCAAACTTTCATCCCATCACCTTTTGTGTAATTCTTGTCCTAGTCACCACAATCTGAACCTATTAAAATTGAGAGCTGGTATGCTAACTTTGCTTTCTTTGTGGCGCAAGATTAAAAAGAGGGTCTAATGCAGTTGTCTCCAACCGGTTCAATAACGAGTTACTTTTGTTCCACGAAAATCATACTGAGCTACCAAAAGTATTAGTGTGGTAGACATAAGACAAGAGTACATTAGTGCAAGATTACCAGTAGTGATCACCCCCGTACAAGATTGCCAGCAGTAAAAAAGACTTAGTCAGTTTGGAATACCTCTACAAGGGTAATGCATAACCGCCACAGCTGTAATGCACCCTAGCACAAAGGGAATAATGTTAGTAAAAAGTCTCCAAATGCTGCATGATTTATGATTCAAATATCAGCTTTAAATATATTTTTGAAACTATGGGTTCTGACAATACACACGTTTTCATCTCATGTACACACTTTTCAATTTTGACATACACATATTGATTCGACCAAGCAAAAGGTTCTAATTTGGTAGGCTGGGCTGCACACAGGAGAGCTACTCTCAGGTAGTTGGAGAGCTACCAGTAGCTTACGAGCTGCTGGTTGGAGAAGTCTGGTCTAGTGTTTACATGTTGTATTAGTTGACATGTTTTTGTGGTCCATTTATACAGGTGTCTTGGTCAGGAATGTTGGCATTAAGTCTTCGTGTTTGTAAAAATGGTTAGATGCCTCCATAATATGCAGGCTAAAGGATTTAGACCATATTTATTCAACCATATGGCATCTTAGATGTTCTAATGCCATATTTTATTCAAGTTAAAATGATTTGCCTATTTTGTTCAGCAAGCCAGGAGGACCCAACAGGGTTCGGTATTTATAAAAACCTTTCCTGTTAGGTTGAAGACATCCTTGCTGTCTCATTTAGAAGAAGTCAAGCAAGAGGGCTTCATTTCTCATCATTCATCTTCACAAGGAAGTGACATCACTGGTTTTCCCACCCACCTTACCCTGCGCTCCTTCGAAGACCTATTTATTAGCAGCTGCAGTGCTGACTGGCAGTGGTTGCAAACTATTTGTGCCTGTTTGCACCTGGATCACAACCAATGCCAGGCACCCTGGTTCACTCCCACTCACCAATACCCTGTTGTGCTTCTCTATGCTGTTGACCCTGGCTGCCACTCGCTGCATTAGTGCCATACCGCACCACAGAACACACAAGGAGCATTCACTTGCACCCCTTGCAAGTTCTCAGGCACTCTCCCACACCCTACAACCAATACTCGCACTCCAACAGCACCCTGCTGACTCACACTCACACAGAACAAACACTGCCCTGCCAAACGGCACACTTACATGCTCCACAACACCCTTTCTCTCACCAAACAGGCCACAGAGATATGGGAACAACTTCGACCCTCAACCGGACCCCATTACTGTTAAAACTCAACTTCCCATCACAACCGATTAGCGAGTCCTGACCTCATGGCCTGCTGTCACCACTGTCAAAATCACTGCCACTATGAAGACCATCCACTCAGGGGCTCCATCTGACCCTGTCCCCCACCACACCTTCACCAAAGTACTACCAATCAGTGAAGCACTAACACCCATCTTTAATGCCTCCATCAACTCAGCCCCATTCCCAGACACCTGAAAACATGCCGTCATTCCCCTGCTCAAGAAACCATCCACTGACCCAGGCACACTTTCCAACTACAAACCCATCTACCTCTTACCATACCTGGCAAAGGTCTTAGAGAAACTAATCAACTGATGCTTCACTGACCAATGGAGCAACTACCACCTCCTCTATGCCACAAAGTCTGGATTCAGGCCCAACCACAGTATAAACAAAACACTACGGTAGGGGGGGACCTAGGGGAAGTTTATAGACCTGGCTCTGGATACAATCCCCAACAAGCATATCAACAACAAAAGGTACCAGAGGGTCTCGGGGAGTGTGCCCAAAAGAAACAGAGAGCCAACCTTTCCCAGCAGACCAAAGTGATACAACACAGAAAATTCTCAACAGGATGAGGAGAGTACCCATCAGTCACCATACGGATCCGCCCTTCATCATTTGGGATTTTATCCGTACCACCCGTCTGAGAAGCTCGGAGCCACACTGTGAGGTCAACCCGGTGGTAAGGGGGTTCCTCAAAGGAGAATGGCAGTGACAGTGTGGTAGACCACTCGATATAGGTAAGTGGCCCTGGATGTGGGACTGGGGTGTGCAGTGCTAGAAAAGGTGATAAAGTGAAAGAAACCCATAAAGTGTGTGTTTAAAATTGGTTTGAATAGGCACTTGAAAGAAAGTTTATTCCGTATTTGCCTAACATACCAAAAGTATAAAAACAATATAACCTAAGGCCTTCTCATTAGGTAGACTGCTCTAGGTCAAAGTAGGTCGACTAGTTTCTGCAATAATGGGACTATAGTTCCCTTGCATTCTTCAGGACCAATATAAATAAAAACTACTGCACCAAGTGAATTAAAAATAGTAGGTGAAAGATGACACCAGGGTAACAGTGCAAGTGCTAATAAGTCACCTGAACGCTCCCGGTGCCCTTACAGTCTGTGTTGATCACTAAGGAGAAAAAAGGTGGGTTAGGTATGGTTAACAGTATAAACTGGGCTGACCAGAAAGTCCAATTTATGTGGATCAATTCTTGCATCACATTAACTATGTTGACATATAGGCAATAAATGATCAAATGACCAGAATTAGAATTTATTCGGAAAGACAATTTCATAAGCCGAATATATCGTCGTCCTTACCTAGATCTGTAAGGATGACTAGCCTCACCCCACCTGGCAGCGGCTCAGGGGAAAGATGAAGCACCGCTCTATAAAACATGCAAGGAACACGTAAAAAACACACAACACACACACCAGACATAAAGCATTTCCTCTGAAAGATTGCCGACAAAAAGTGGTATCTGTATCTCTATCTCATGGATATTTATAGTATCCATCATTCGCGGAGCCAGGACTGTGTTTGAAGGCTGCTGTCGTTTTTTAGAAAAACGCGGCTCTGCGCGTGTAAGGGCAGCAAGCGCGAGATCTGAGCTCAGTTTCAGAGTTAAGTAACATAAAATGAAGTAAAGGGAAAGAACGCGGAAAAGCGCGTGGAACAGCGACATGCTTCTCCTACCTCTCCGTCGGTACTCCGTGCCGGCGTCCTGGCCGACTGGGGAGGTGACGAGAGGCGGGGTGGCGGAAGTATATAAGCCGCGCTCCTATCGGTCGCCAGGTCACATGGGGCGACTAGCGGACCTATAAGCATCTAGCAGAGTTGGACGGGCCCTCTCTTCTCATTGGCTGATGCAGCATAAATCGTGAGCGTACATTGGCCAAACCCGCGTGAAATAGTCATGGTAACGCGGGTCCGCACCAAATGTAAACACAACTCGAGCCGGATCCCACAGGGAGGGTGAACTACAAAACGTCATAGAGATAGTCTAATATCTTTCAAAAGAAGATGAATGAATTAGTTTTTTGTGACTGTCGCCTAGTCAGGCGTCCACGGAGGAATTAGACACGATGGTTACTGCGGTTAAATCTAACCGTAGGTGCATCTAATGAGGCATAAGAGATACCTAACATTACTGTTTTTAGTGAAATAACCTAGACACAGTGATCCATACATATTGCTAGGATCAGTATGGTCTGGTCCTGTTTATGGGGACTGCATCCCAAATAGGGTCACGTGGTGATCAGGATGGACAAAATCAGCCACGAGCTGTGGCTTAGCCAAACTGGCTACATTTAAAAGGGAGAGAGATAGAGTGACGACAAACTTATCATTCGTCATTGCAAGCCAATAATGCGGGTTGGAACAAAGGGCCCTACACTATTATTATGGGCAGAGTCAAAAAGAGGACCAAGGGATATCATCGTTCAGACCCCCTCTGTGTGTCTTCAATCTCAGCACCCACCTTTGCTCTTTTATCAGGAGGTACCTTGTCACATCAGCTGTATGTTTCGGAATAAATGGTTGCTCCAAAATTGTCCATTGGAAATCCGTGGCTGAGTGCTTAGCTTCAAGAAAGTGAGCAGTTAACTTAGTGGCTTGTCTGGCACACCTGATGGTGCTTTTGTGTTCAGATATGCGTATGCGGACCTTACGGGTAGTCATGCCCACATACCTGTAGCCACATGGACAAGTAATCAAGTAGATCACATGATCACTGCTGCAACTCGTAAATTTGATTGGTTTCCACGGTCTGGCCGTGCCAATATCTATCTCCTGTGATTTACTGGTTTGTGCACAAGCCTGGCAATTCCCGCAAGGATGATGCCCCTGGACGGGCGGAAGGTTCCAAAGTGACCCTACCGGCCTTGGTGGTTCTTCATGTGGCCTCGTGTGTACCAATCTGTCTCTGAGATTTGGGCCTCTCTTAAAAGACACCAAAGGACGAGCGAGTGTAAGGCTACCAGAGTTTAGGATAGGCCAGTGTTTCTTAACCAAGCTTTGAATGTTGTTAGAAAGACTCCCAAAAGTCTGGACAAAGGTGAGGCGTTCTAACTCGGGCTTTGGAGGTCTGGGCTCCAACAATGCCTCACGATTATTATTCATCGCCCTTTTCAAAGACCTCTTCACAAGTTTAGGGGGGTATTTCCGAGCCACCAGTTGCATACTCAAGTCCTTTGCATGTTGTTTGAAGGCTGTTGTCGTGGAACAGTTCCTCTGAACCCGTAAAAATTGGCTGAAGGGTAGACTCTCTCTCAATGCTTTTGGATGATTGCTATTAAATAGCAGCAGAGAGTTCCTTGCGGTGGGTTTCCTGTAGAGCTCTGAACGTAGTCCTTCCGGGCCAGCAGAGATCAATAAATCTAGGAACGCCAGTTGGTGGTGCCCGATTTCGATGGTGAATTTAAGATAGTTGTTTCTTCCATTCAACCACTCCAGAAATTCAAGGCAACTCGCACTTGACCCTCTCCACACCACAAAAATGTCGTCGATATACCTTTTCCAGGTCATTAGGTTATCGACGAAAGGATTCTCATTGTTCAACACGTGACTCTGTTCGAAAGAATGAACATATAGGTTAGCCAGGCTGGGGGCATAAACGCTCCCCATGCTGGTCCCCGATATTTGCAAGTACACCTGTTCTTCAAATTGGAAGAAGTTCTGTTTCATGGCCATGGTGGCACAAGCCATTATGAATCTAACGGGAGTAATGCTGTCCAATTCCCTGGATTCTAAGAGTTGGTGCACTACGTCCAACGTCTCATCCTGAGGGATGGAGGTATATAGTGCCTCCACGTCAAAAGACACTAGGAGGTCCCTCTCTGTGTCGAATTCAATGGCAGGTAGTAGCCTCAATAGGTCGGTGGTGTCCTTGAGATAAGTGGGCATCTCCAGTACCAGAGGTTTCAGGAAGTGGTCCACGAAGGTGGAAAGGGGTTCCAAGGCTGATCCTATCCCCGAGATTATGGGGCGCCCAGGGGGCGGTCGTTGCTCTTTATGAACCTTAGGTAAGGTATAAAAGTAGGGCATTTTAGGGAATTCCGTGCACAAGTAACGGGCTTCAGCTGGTGTGATCCATCCCTCAGACGAAGCTTCTTCAACCATGATTTTGATGTCCCGTTTCAAGCCTTCTGTAGGATCATGATTCACAGGAGAGTAGGCATGCCGGGCACTCAATTGTCTCAAGCACTCAGCTCGGTAGACCTCAGTGTCCAAAAGGACGATTGAGCCGCCTTTATCCGCTGGCTTTATAGTTAACTCTTTATTTTCTGTCAGAGATTTCAATGCCAAGTGATGTGACTTAGGCAAATTCTGGAAAGTCTTATGCTTGGTGCTGAAGAGCTCATCCAACTCCTTCTCTACTGCTTGTTCATAGGCTAACACCTGTGGAGGCATCAGATGAGTGGGGGGAGTGAAGGTTGACCACAGTATAGACACAGCACTCATTGCCACCACAGTCGACATTCGCATGATCCTTGACAGAGGAGACACTGCAGCCCTCATTCTTCTGGACCTTCCTGCAGCATTTGGCATTGTCTCACACCTCCTCCTCATCAGACGCTTACATGAGATTGGCATCCAAGGACCCTTACTTTGCTGGATCTGCTCCTTTTTTTTTTATATAGCACGATTTTATTGCAAGTTTACATGTTAACAATAGAACAATGCCTTGCTCGTCATTAAAACCAAAACCCATTATATCGCTATCTCCCTAAGATCCCGGAATTAAGTCTGGCTCCATAACTTTCCCAATACTACGGGTCATCCCTTGAGGTTCATCTATTCGATAAGCCATCGTAGTCCCACCATTGTTTCCGAATTCTATCGAATTTGCGTGGGCATCCCCAAGCTTCATAAATGGTTTCCTCTAATTTACCACACCAATCCATGCCCAGAGTCAATGCCTTTATCGAAGGGGCCGTTGGAGAAGTCCTACCTCGGGCAATGTTCAGTTTGGCTATTAACGTGCCCACCCCCACCAGTATTCTGTCCCCCCTGGATCCTCCCATATCATAAAGCATACCAAGCAGAGCAATTCTGGGGTCAGCAGCCACAGTCTCACCCACCACAGCAGACAACACAGCAAAAATTGCACTCCTGAATCACTGGCCATTGCCAGAAAATATAGAAAAACTCCCCCAGAGTGTTGTTGCACCTATAGCACTCTGGAGAAGTGATGAGACCTGTTTTTTGCATACGGAGGGAAGTCATGTAGGCTTGGTGTAAATACTTAAACTGTATAAAGTGGAGTCTAGCAGAGATCGCTAAAGTATGATGGGCCATACAGGCATCTCTCCAATCTGCTATGTGTATCTGTGGTGTCCCTCGAGTTCATGGCTCAGCCCCACTCTCTTCAATGCATACATGATCCCTTTGGCTTATGATATCCGGGCACACAACATCAACATCCTCTCCTATGCAGATGACACACAACATCTACTCTCCCTCTCATCCTCTCATACAAGACCGCCAGCACAAGAAACCAGTTCACCGCCTGGGTGACTGAAGTCGCTAACTGGATGAAAGCCAACTGCCTCAAGCTCAGAACAGACAAGAGAGAAGTAGTGATCTTCTGCAAGAACTCTTCACCATGGGACTCCATCTGGTAGCCAGCAGAACTCAGACCCACACCCTAACCCACGCCAGTAACCTTGGATTAATCATTGGCAGCAAACTGGACATGACTGTACTAGTCAATGCCATGACTGCATCCTGCTTCGACACCCTTAAGATGCTGAGGAAGATCCTCAAATGGCCCTCAAGCAACACTAAAAAAAAAACCTGTCACTCGTGTCCTATTTACCAGCAGGTTGGACCATGGGAACACTCCATACCGGGATCACCAAGCAACAGACTAGAAGACTACAGACCATCCAGAACTAGGCAGCCAGACTCCTCCTCAACCTCCCACGCAGATCTCACATTACACCACACCTCCGTGAACTACACTGGCTTCCAATAAACAAAAGCATTCAATTTAAACTCCTCACACACACACTCAAGGCACTCCACAACTCGGACCCCACCTACTTGAACAGTCATATCTCCTTTCCCTAACCAAGCAGGTAATCGTGCACTTTACAGATACACATAACATTTACATGCATTTCATAAAAATATGCGTATAGATGACTACAGTCTCTCAGTCTAATTCCATACCTCTCACTCCCCCATGATATTATTACAGGTAGTTTGCTGATTTTATTAAACTCTGTAAGCTTCTGAGGCGTAGACTATTCTGGGCCATCCATAGACCCTGAGGAAAATCTGCAACTCTTGGGTAGAATTAATCTCTCTGAAATATACAAGACTACCACTTGATAGTCTACCAGTGCCTTCAGAAGTAACAGTTCTATTACCCTTGCAGTTTGACCAATGGATCAGACTGCTCCGAGGCTGTTTTTGCGATAGTCCATTTTTACTTCATCCTGCTATCTTAATATTTATGGTACCACTAGACACTTGACTTAAGCATCTGGGAAAGATCCAACCTAGATTGTAGAAAGAATATTACATATTTTAACACCGGTTCTTCAGTAAAGGCATCTTTTTCAGAATCTCATGCACCCGGTCCTTTCTGCACAGAGATTGACTGGAAAAATAGAGGGCCTGATTAACTGTGTGAAAACTTCACTGATGTCTATTAAGTACCAATTCCTTCCTTGTACTGTTCAGTTTTTTTGTGATGTATACGTATAGTTTTCCACATGTAAGATGGTTACATAGTGATGTCATCACGCACCTCCCTGCGACTTGTAGATGCAGTTGGCTGTCACTAAAAAAGGAAAGTTGTGCCATGTGTTAAACAAGAGACCTATACATTTGAATGAAAATGCTGTAGTCAAAAAGGACACTGACAATGTGCATGTCATAGACACAGTTATGTAACCTCACCTAGTGCAGGTCCAAAATAATGGAACCAACTAGATGTTTCTGAACTGACACCCAAGTGACCACTTTATAATGACCTAGAAGAATGGAGTGGGTGAACCTGGCAAATGCATAAGGGTGTGGCAGGTGCTCCAGTGGACCTGTATATAAAAATTCACATAGGATCAGTACAACCTTAATCCATTTGAACAAGAACATGTTCCCATTATTCTGTCTTCGTATGTAACGTGTTAATATATTGCATATATTTCTTTAAATCTAATGTTTAGCATATTGTGTGTATGTCTCAGAACTAGTGCTGAGAATTATATTTTGAAGGGCAGTGTTTTTCGTGGGGTATTTAAAATACAAATTAGATACAATTAATTAGCAGAATGGCAATCTCCAGATATACCTTGTTACACTTAAAGAACAAGTGATCAAACCCCAAGCTTCTATGGAAGAACGCCAGGTGGGAGCTTTAGGTAATGGCTCCCTTAGCTGAGCTAAGCGAGGTAAAACCAGGAGTGCAGAATTTACCCCAACTTCAAAACCCTAAAACATAGAGAAATATTTTCAGCAGTTCAATGTCATGCGGTCGAAATAATTAAAAATGCAACATTGTTTTTACAGTGGCGATTTTTGGCAGCGGCTTCCCATTGCATTATACACACTGGAATAATTTAAGATAAGACCGAGTTTGTTGAGGAGTGATTCGTTGGTGGAAAAACTTTGTCGAAATGGTTAATTGTTTTACTTGGTTCCTCTTTTTCCTTTCACTCAGTTTATCTGTGACTCTAAGGCACATGCAGCAGAGTATTGGGTCTGTTCAGCAGGTATGGCAATAAAGAAAGTACCCTAAGTTGCCATGCTGTTTGAGGCAGATCATGAATATCAAGATCTTTAATGATTTAAGTGAAAGGAGCGTCTTCTCAGTATCCCCAATTATATCAGTCCATACTTAGCATATGTCCGTAGAATAATCGACAGGCCAGGTTCCAGTTGTAATGAACCTTTTTTCAGTTTAATTCCAGCAATCTTAAAAAGACAGTATCATGTTCAATATAAAACGATCTTGACAGCCTACGCGTTTCATCCTGTGCTGGACGTCATCCGGGCTAGATTTAAATTCTGCATTTGATTGTTCCTTGATATGATAACACGTCTTCCTCTGATAGGTTTAACTCATACATTTTGATTTCTAACTCATAAATTTTGATTTCTAATTCGTTACATTGTCCGTATTTATGTTGATTCCCATATTGTTTTACTTAATCTCCATTCTTCACTGTATTTGATTCCAATGTGGCAGTATATATTTTTCCACATGACACTTAATAATCTTCTTATGAGAATATACTTCTACAGAACTTTCTTTATCCTGAATATGTGCTCTTCCAGTCAAAATCCTTATTATTCTTTGCAATCATTAGAACGCAACTGCCACAAAGCGCTCATGTCCACGAACAGCCAGTCCGATAAATCCCGCTGTGGCATGAGCAGTTGCGGACTAATGATTGCAAAGAATAATAGGGATTTGGATTGGAAGATCACCTATTCAGGATAAAAGAAAGTTCTGTAGAAGTATATTCTCATAAGATTATTAAGTGGTGTGTGGAAAAATATATACTGCCTCATTGGAATCAAATACAGTGAGGAATAGAGATGAAGTAAAAAAATGTGGGAATCAACATAAACACGGACAATTTAACAAATTAGAAATCAAAATGTATGAGTCAAAACTATCGGAGGAAGACGTGTTATCATATCAAGGACCAACCAAATGCAGAATTTAAATCTAGCCCTGATGACGTCAGCACAGGACGAAACTCTTAGGCTGTCAAGATCGTTTTATATTGAACAGGATACTGTCTTTTTGAGATTGCTGGAATAAACTGAAAAATGTTCATTACAATTGGAACCTGGCCTGTCGATTGTGCTTTGGACATATGTTAATTATGGACTGATATAATTGGGGATACTGAGAAAACGCTCCTTTCACTTAATTCATTATTTGTCTTTTGAATTAGTGGCCTGAAGCGGTGGACCACTGAGAGTAGAGCGTCAACACAAACTACTTTAATAATTGAAATTGTGACTAGTGCACACGTGGTGTATGCCCTCATCGCTTATGTTGTATTATGTTATAATATCAAGATCTTGTCTGTCTCTATTATTACACCCTGTATCACACCAATCACAAGCCTTCTTTAGTCACACATGTGGCAATTTCAATTCCTTAACGTCTACCTGTAACAGTATAATTATACTTTCCTATTGAATATAATTGTTTCTTTTGGTTGTTTTATTATTGTTCTAGGGTGATGAGTCTGCTGTCGGCGGAGTGAGTGGCTATGTGGAATACCTACGTGAACAGGAAGTATCAGAGAGATGGTTCCGTTACAACCCGCGTCTCACTTGTATCTACTGCGCCAAATCTTTCAACCAGAAGGGAAGCCTAGACCGCCACATGCGACTGCATATGGGCATCACACCCTTTGTGTGCCGAATGTGTGGCAAAAAGTATACACGAAAGGATCAGCTGGAATACCACATCCGGAAGCACACTGGCAACAAACCGTTCCACTGCCATGTCTGTGGCAAGAGCTTCCCTTTCCAGGCCATTCTCAACCAGCACTTTCGGAAGAATCACCCAGGCTGCCTACCTCTGGAGGGGCCTCATAGCATCTCTCCTGAAACCACAGTAACCTCGCGAGGGCAGGTGGAGGAAGAGTCACCACCACAGGAAGAGGTTGCTGTGGGGGCATCATCTGCTGCTGAAACATACCCAGCAGAGACTTATAGTGGGGAGACAGTTCAGGGGTCCGTGTCCACAACTGGCCCGGATTGAAAAATAGCCTTGTGTAAATTTAAACAGAAATGAAATGGTTCTATTGTCATTTGATTCACTGTGGCAAATATCCCTACACACAAGAGCTGGGGTAAAAATGTTCCATGGAACAAGAACTCTGAAGATTTTGCCAAATTGAGGATCAAAAGAAAAAAGTGGTGAAAAGCCGTTCCCAATTTCATACCACCCTCCATCATGTGATCAACAATTGTGGAGTTGAGGACAATGTTCATTTGTTGGGGCCTCTCTTTTTTGTTTTTAATGTTCAATGGATTTTGTTTTTAACATGGTCCAGGAAAGAGTTGTTTTTTTTATTTGGTCATGAAAAGAAAGACGTTTTCTTTCCATCTCCAAAGCACACTGAGCAGATGGGTGGAGGCTCTGGTAGGCGGCTATAGCCGATGTTTGCTTCCAGAAGGTGGCACATGAATGCGAGTTGTAACATTAAGGATTACGCTCCCGCTTACCCTGAAAAATGTGACGTCCTGACATCTCCATACTGA
Organism: Lissotriton helveticus; assembly: GCF_964261635.1. NCBI lineage: Eukaryota > Metazoa > Chordata > Amphibia > Caudata > Salamandridae > Lissotriton > Lissotriton helveticus. The sequence goes on from NC_136057.1 coordinate 1,866,547,957, forward strand.
TAAGTGCACATAGGTTGTGCTGAAAGGTCATCTGCCCTAGTATTGTTTTTAATTCCTTTTTAGCTTCTGCCACCCCAGTATTCTTCATTTTTCACATTTAAAAAAAATCCTGATTCTTTTACTTTTATTTAAAATCTTCCCTGGAAAGGAGAGAGAATACTTTTGTCTCTGTATGTAACACTTTTAGAAAACAAATTGCTAGCAGAGATGAAAAAGGTACATACGCAAAATCCTTAATCGTGTATTTGAGGGGGCAAGAAGTAACAATGGGGATAAATGAGGATTAAGTCAGCAAGTGGAAATGCGGTCAGACTATCACTGTTGCCATTAGATCATGAGATGCTTATGTAACCAAAGGATAGTTTGGTGGCATTGTGTGACAGAGGGAACTTACCTTTGGGGGGTACTCAAAGCATGGGGCTAGTGCTATTCGCTCTTGTTAATTTATTCGAGCAATGCTCTCGAATTGAATGGTCTCTTTGAGAGTTCATTCTCAGGTAAAGCTTATTTGCCATGTAACAACTAATGTCAAGGTGATGCGTTGCAGTTAGAAGTCCATCCTGGAGGATTTTCTTTCCTTCATTTGCACACGTATCCAGTTATGAGAGATTCTCCCTTTTGGACAATGCATGGGTAGTAGGAGGGAGGATTTGGGGTCAGGATTCTGCAACATAGACACACCAACACACTAATCATTTATTTTTTGTGGAGTTGGTTGTCTTTGTCTCTTGTCAGCATCAGTGCATCTATGTAAAATAGTGCATGTTACTTGGGTCAACATAAGCAGTTCATTTTTGATCAGTATGTCCTCTACAGCATCACTGACTTCAGTTGTAGGTCATTTTAAAGCGTGGTCTTCAAATAAGATGGAGCAGTGCACTTCCACCTGTTGTTAAATCTAACGTTTTAATTTCCATATTAGCCCAGGCTATGAGTGAGAGGCTGCATGTTTAAAGAATAATTTGAAGGCAAAGAGAGTCTAACCCAGCTGAGTTTGTAGGTACTTTGGTGCAATTTTACTAGAGCCTGTAGTTCTCTTTCTCCACTTTGGGCCTGTTGCATGTTATCTGTGTAGTGGTGGATAAAGTAATGAACCATGTCCTGTACTAGGCTGCCATTTCTCAGGTATAGACAAACTGATACAGACATCCTTTTTTTACTCTTCAGTGGGCTGAGGACAAGGCCCTCCATGTTCATATTTCTCCAGTTCTTTACAATCAGAGTACTCTTCTATGGGCAGCTACAAATCTCCTCATTGACTTTGTGCTATTCTCTGTTGCATGGTATTTCATCCTATTGATATTTTACATTATTTCCATGCTTCATTGAGGACAGTCATCCAATCTCCTCAGATTGCATTCTTGGGCAATTAGTTCGACTAATGTGTCCCTCTTTTTTTTCGCTCTCTTGGTTGAGCTACTGCTAGATGTAATGCCGCCAGTTGAACTGGCAGAAGTGCCTCTCGAAATGGCTTCTAATTACGTGGAGAGAGAATGTGGTCTAATTTGAGTCCGACTGCCCCTTGTGAGGGCATATTGGATAGATTTGCAAATGATTAGTCTTTTCTCTAATGCCAAATCCCATTTGTTGGTACTGTTTGAATATAATGTATTGCTGCATTTGTAGGGAGGTGTGCTATGAACAAATGTGGTAAGTATATTCTAGGCAAGCAGTCTTCTCATTCTGACTTTGGCAACATGAGCAGGATGATGTCTCTTATAATAAGAGCTGTCGTCCCCCCACTGATTATAAATCCTTCAGGGCTGTGAGGTCCTCTTTGCCAGAAGAGCAGCCTCTTCATGCTACATATAACATATAGTTTCATAATTATGCATTGGAAGCGATGGTCTTTTTGGGTATAAAAGAATTTCACTCCCCAGCTATTATAAATTGCTAAGCTCTGTCTAATGTTTCTTTTAGTACAAAATCAATCTTGTTTTTTTATAATCTTCTATAGGCTCTGTGCACGATGCCATCTCTTGCTGCTAATGTGAAGCTTATAATAAGGGGTGCTACAGATGGACGCCTCTGACATAAGAGTTTTTAAATTACATAGGTGCTGTGAAAGAGGTTTTTTTAATGGAATTATGCATTATTACTTTGTGTTGCTAGTTAACTTTGACCCCATGTGTCATTAACTAGCAGCATGGTGGTGCTAAATAGCTTCCCCAGTTGTCCCTTGAGTGCCACAGGTGAGCTGTGTTCCAGTATGCTTTTCCTGCTATCGTCTAACACTGGCGTGTCTCATCATGGCTCCCATCCCACCCACTTTGATCATCCCAAATTGTTTGATTTCTTTCACTTTGCTGGGAAGTCAAAAGATGGGATTGGCACTTTTGTTACTTAAGTTGTGGATTATCTTGTAAATGCAGATGGCAATGTTGATCATGGACTGTACCTGCGTGTGGCCTCTAACTGTAAGCTCTATTCCTTCTGATGATGTTAAAACAGTTGACATTAGTTCTCCAGTTGTCCCTTCCTTTATAAAACTATAAAATATTGCCCTGCTGTTCTCCTATAAGGTATGGTCTCCAGTACCATACTGTTAGGTTAAGAGCAGTGCTTGTCATCAACTCACAGACTGTGAATGCACGTACCCTAGGCAGGCACATTAATTGAAATTGAAGGTAAACCAAGGCTAATTCTTTCAGATGCTCGCACTTTTGATGGTGTTTGTATTTTTAAGGATATGACTACTACAACCTTTCAAATAAAATGGCTGGATGGTTGTTTGCTGTTATTAAACTGTCAGTTCCACTGATCACCCCAGTGCTACATACTCCGATTCAACACATTGACTTGCAGGGGATTTTGCCCTACATACCTCAGAAGCTGTTGCCTTAAAACATCATCTTGACACTTCTATGATCTGGCTGCCCGAAAACTTATAGACTGCGGTGTCTCCGTGCCAAATGTAATTGTCTGTAGAGTGCTCAGAAGAGCGAGGACTGGTTCTTGTAGAACTTCGACTAATAGTCTTTGATCCTGGCTGGGACTCACTTCTTCAGCTTCATGCTTTGGAAATGTAAACACCTGTTTTAAGGTCCACACATCCTTTCTTCTAAATCCCTTGCTGAGGAAAATCACGGTATAATTTAGATGGAACACAGCTGCATGTTGATCAGCGAGATAGTAAAGTTATGGAATAGTAGTGGGGTTTTCCTCTTTACATGGCTGACACTCCGGATTGGACTTGCACATGCTTAGTCAGGAAGGTAGTTGCCTATTTTGTAAGAAACTGCTTTAGACCTCTGCCTTTTAGTGTAAAAGTTGTGCTGTCAAACTGCTTATATGAATCCCGCCTCTGAAGGAAGTTGAAAGAAATGTAATTAGCGAGACTTAGTATGAGTAAATATTTATAGTTGGCATGGTACTCAAATGTACTTCATGTTAAGCTTCAGTGGGGCATCCAGGCTGTGTAAGGAGGGGGCACGTTTGGTGTAGATTTTGCCTTTCTAGGTTGGACACAAACAAGTTAGCGTTGTGCAAGCCCTTTAGGCTGCAGGATGTTCATTAGAAATGACTCCTTTAGGGATTTAATTGTTCTTCTCTTACTGGTTATTCATTAAGTGCCATGAGTTTAATCTTTTATGTTGTAGTGAGATGTTCTCTCAAGTGGTTATACAAAGTGCATTATGATTAATGACTGGTAAATTAATAGGGTGGACATCTTTGGCTGGTTTGTGAGTTTTGGCTGCCTTTAAGACAGCATTAGTCTTCATTGCTCGCTGGATGGTAGATAATGCTGACAATGATGTCCCAAGTATAAGCAGGCCTCCTTCAAACATTATAAGATACTGGGTCATGTGACTGATGTTTGATACCATGGGATATGTCTTCTTTCAGTGGTTGTCTGTTAATTGGTGCTTGGAGTGATGCATCTTGCACAATATTAGTGGTTATAGCAGTGGTTGTAATTAAGTCTGTGGGTGGTGAGAGTGGGTTTTCTTATACAATGTGAGAGGTCATCTCGATGGCTGTAAGTCAATAGACCATGAAAGTGATGCCTCTTACAGATTTTAAAATTGTGCAGCTTGGATTGTCCAGTGGTTGCTATGCTTTTCGTTTTCTTTGCCCATTTGGAAGGATCCAGATGTTGCAGGAACCTAACAATAACTTTGCCTGTTGAAGCCATCTTCAGATTTATGTTCATGCTTTCACAGTCAAGATTCAGTCTGATTATGTACTCTTAGTAATTGGGACTAACCATATATTCTGTTTCTGGTGTCTGATCCGGTTGACTGCAGAGTGTTGTTATGCCATAGGAAAAATAGCTATTTAAACCTTTTTTGCTGATTATGATCTTTATTTCACATATCGTTTCAGGGACTTGACATATAGTGTGCTTCTTTCAAGTTCTGCTTAAAAAGAAAATGGGCAGCTATGCTGTCCATGAGGATGAAAAATTGTCTAGCAGACGCGACAAAGAATTTTCAATTCTATTAAGGACACGGAGGCGAGGATTATGCTTCTCTTTGCTTTACTGACAAATACAGCAGCCAATAAAAACTTTAAACTGGCATGACCCCGGAAGGACAACCCCCTCCAACAGTCTGCACCAATCACTATCAAGTCCATGATATAATTGTCCATGTTAACCATACGACCTCCTCTTTCTTTGCGAGTACATCATCCGTCCAACAAGACCGGAGGCCAACGTGGCAACTATCGCATCCAATGTCGAGGAAATCACCTCCTGCACAACTGCAAACAGTCCCAGATCATAGGCTGGCCGTCTCAAGTCTGCTTCTGCTGATCACCTGAAACAAGAATATATGTCGTAATGGCCATTCCCCAAACTGGAAATACAATCAAGCCATCATAAACATTCGGGTGGGTACAATACATCACATAATCATCCAATAATGCACGAAATCACAGTTCTGCAAGCCCGGGTGGGATAATCCTCGCCTCCGTGTCCTTAATAGAATTGAAAATTCTTTGTCGCGTCTGCTAGACAATTTTTCATTCTATGTCAGTCCACGGAGGCTCAGATTATGCTAGTTTAAAGTTTCTCCACCACCACTGAGGCCACATCCACAATAGGCTTATGATAAAACATCTTAAAAGTGGATTCAGATGACCAATCTGCCGCAGTCATAATATCCTGAAGCCGAGAACCGGCACCAAAGGATTTAGAGGCCATAGCCCCCCTCACCGAATGAGCCCCAAATTTAGAGGTATCAATACCAGCAAGGTCCAACAACCAGGTAACCCACCTGTCCAGAGTCGCACAGGCGACCGGGCGGAAAGGTCTCTGCAATGAAATCAACAATTGACCAAAGCCAGTCCTAAATTCTCTAGTACAATCCTCATATACCTTAAGACATTTAACTACACACAATTTACTGTGATGAGGAAATGCAGGATAAGTAATACATTTTGTATGTGTCTTCGTACGTTTAGAAATCGTAAAAGAAACTCCCGTGGGAGTGAATACTCTACCTGCCAAATCCAGGGCCCGAATATCCGACACTCGCTTGCACGAGATCAAACAGAGCAAAATCGTAAGCTTCGCTGAGAGTTGTTTGCGAGATAGTCCCTCATTAGCCGGCCAGGCCGCCAAAAAACGCAGGACCACTGAAACGTCCCAAAGCTCAGAGTACTTGGGTTGAGGGGGATTCACCAAACGGATCCCCCTAACTACTTTACACACCAGGGGGTGCTCCCCGACAGGTTTGCCCTCAACATGCGGATGTCCCGCCGAAATAGCTGACCGGAAATTATTCACCGATCTATAAGCCATTCCTGACCGCGCCAATTCAGATAGAAAATTCACTATCACAGTGATATCTGGTCCCATCGGATCTCCCTGCCGTTCGTTACACCAACCAACCCATCGTCTCCAAGCTGACTCATAACGCTTGTGTGTGGAAGATGCCCATGCCTGTGACAAGAAAAAGAGAGCGTCTTGCGAAACTCCCGGCACTTGCCAACGGCGCCGGAAAGTCTCCACGCCATGAGGGACAACTGCTCTTGAAGGACCAACGGATGGCGAAGACCCACCGGGTCCGTAAGAAGGTCCGGAAATGATGAGATCCGCACCGGCGATGCACAGGCGAGACTCATCGCCACCGGGAACCACGCTTGTGCTTTCCAACACGGGGAGATCAAGACCACCTCCGCCTTCTGCCTCCGAACCTGAGCCAGAACCCTCGGGATCATGATAAACGGAGGAAACGCATATAGAATGCCCGTCGTCCATGACTGAAGAAAGGCGTCCGAGCTGATCGCCAAAGGATCCGGAAGCCAACTGTAAAACTGGGGCACTTGTCTGTTGAGCCGTGAGGCAAACAGATCCACCACACACGGACCCCATCTGCGGTCCAATGCCCTGAAGATCCTGGGATGCAACCTCCAATCGCTGGCATCCCTCAAATACCGAGAGTTCCAATCCGCCGTCACATTGGCGGACCCCGGTATATACTCCGCCGTCACCGAAATTTGATGGGCCAGGCAATAATGCCAAAAGTCCTTGGCTATCTCCGCTAGGAGACGCGACCTGGTGCCTCCCAGGCGATTTATATAGCGCACCGCGGACACATTGTCCATGCGAAGGAGAATGCAGCACGAAACTTTCTGAGGGAACAGAGTGCGAATCGCAAAAGAACCCGCCAGGAGTTCTAGGCAATTGATGTGGAGACTCAGCTCTTCGCGGGACCATCGACCCCCCCGTCTCCACTGAGCCGCAACGGGCTCCCCAGCCCCAACGGCTGGCATCAGACTCTATCACCACCTCCGGGGTGGCCGCGAAAATGGCTCTGCCATTCCACGCATCCATATGGTCTAACCACCAGTTTATCTCTGTACGAGCCTCCGCCGAAAGGGAAACTTGTTGGGCATAAGTCAGGCCTTTGCGCAAATGCAAGGCTTTCAAACGCTGCAGGGCCCTATAATGTAAGGGGCCTGGAAAGGTCGCCTGGATCGAAGAAGCCAGTATCCCTACCAGGCGTGCCAAAGTCCTCAATGAGATTGTCGGAGAGGCAAGCGCTCTCCTCAACTCCTTCCTGACCGCCACTCTCTTCTTGAGGGGCAAGAGTAACTGAGCTTTCACCGAGTCGACCTGGAAACCCAGGAACTCCATCACCCGAGAAGGTTGCAAGATTGACTTCTGTACATTCAGAAGGAAGCCCAAGTCCTGAAGGAGGTGGATCGTCCATGACAGATGGAGTGACACCACCTCCGGTGACTGTCCTAAAATCAAGATGTCATTGAGGTAAATAATGAGGCGAACGCCCCTTTCCCTCAACCTCTGCACGATGGGTTTCATCAGCTTGGTGAAACACCATGGGGCGGATGACAGACCAAAGGGCATGGCGGAAAACTCGAACCACCGGTTGCGCCACTGAAATTGTAGGAACCGCCTGTGTGGAGAATAAATGGCCACTGTCAGGTAGGCGTCTTTTAAGTCCAGACGCACCATCCAATCCTGCGCCAATAGGATGTCGCGCAGGAGGTGTATCCCTTCCATTTTGAAGTGTCGATACACAACCCAGCCATTGAACTCTTTGAGGTTTAACACCAGTCGATACCCTTGGTCCTTTTTCGGGACCACAAAGACGGTGCTGACGAAGCCTAGATCGTGTGGGGTGGATTCCACTATCGCTCCCTTCTGGAGCAAGGAGCATATCTCTGCGTCGATGAAACTCTGCTCTGTTTGGGAAAAATAAAGGGGTTCTGGCGTCCGCCGCTGTACTGGGGAGGCATAGAACTCTATGTGAAAACCCTGTACTGTTTGTAACACCCAAGGGTCGTTCGTGAGTAGGCGCCACCTGTGGAGAAAAAGAGACAGTCTGCCTCCCACCATATGTTCTGACGGGCATAGAAGCCGTACCTGAATAGGGGTAGTCTCCTGAAGTATTCTGCTGTCCACGATAGGTTCCTCTCTGCCCCTTGCCTCGACCTCCTCTATCGCGGGAGGGGTAGAAATTGGAGCGTCGGTTGCCTCTGCCTCTCTGCTCTGCTCCACGCGAGGTCTGTGCATAACCTCGGCCGGACCCTCGACCTCGTGGGCGTCCGGCCCTATCGAAAACACCACTGTGGAGTACTCTCTTGATGTTGGACTGCGCCTTGTCCAGCGCGGAGAAGGTGGCAACGTACTTGTCCATTTCCTTGACAAATTTGTCTCCGAAAAGCATACCATTAGCCAGGGAACCTGGTTCGGAAGGGGCCATCTCCGCCAGTTGGGAATCTAGTCTCATAAGAAAAGAGCGTCTCCGCTCTGTAGATAAGGCCACATTCGCATTCCCCAAGAAGCACATGGCACGTTGTGCCCATTCTAGAACCTCCGATACATCCAGTGGCACATTTTTATCCTTCGCCATAACTGCTGCGTCTAGAATCTTCGTGAGGGGTCCGGTGACATCCAACATTTTGTCCTGAACACCCCGCCACGCTCTATCCAGCCCCTTCTTTGGATCCTTCGCAAACTTCCTCATAAACGCCGCCATTGTGGGATCCAAATCCGGTGTATCTGCTACCTTTCCTGTCAAGGATGGCCTGGGGCATTCAGATCGCAGTGTGGCTCTCACCCCGTTGTCGAAACCCTGTCGCAGGTTGTTACCCACATAATGTGCCACCTCCGGACACGGTACCCATTCCGTGGACCTAGGGTGCACAATATTGTTAGGATTAAAAAGAAGGTTCTTTGGCACCTGACTATCGTCTGCTTTATGGGTGTGTTTCACCTTCCTAGATCTCTTTTTGGCAGCCACCGATTCCACCTCAGAATCAGAGGAATCAGGCGGAGTCGGGGAAGAATCCCCAGACGTGTCGTTCGCCATTGAGCCATGATCCTTCATGACATTCCTGGCCATCCGAGCCAATACCTGGGCCGAGGAGTGAGAAGAGGTACCGCCCTTTCGGGCTGATTTGAACTTTCTCTTGCCATAATTCTGAAGGGGTTTAGCAAAAGGCTTGAGGGCCTTGATTAGCGCACTATTCACTGACCCTTGGACATGGGTATCCAGGGCCTCCACCAAATTTTCCTCCAAATGCTCTTCTTGAGGCTCATACTCTTCATACTCGTTATATTCTGCCCATTGGGTATCCTCCTCGGCATAGTACGCCATAGCTCTAAAGCAGGGAGGTGTGGAGGAACTTCTAGGGGGGAGTAGCCCAGGGGTGCCTCTAACACACACACAAACACTGCAAAACTCAAAGCTCAACTTTCAATGAGGCTAATTTTAAGGTGGAAGGAGACCCCTTTATGCACACAAAAGACTCCCCTAGAGCTTAGCTCCAATCCGGATACGCTCCGTTAAGCGTTAAATGAGACCAGGATTTATGCAGTGCAAAGACGCGCGATGTGCGAGGAGCCGGTAATGCCAGAAAACGAAAGTCGGCTCCTCGCGCATGCGCGTCGCGTGTGGGGCCGAACTCGACTGCCTCCAGAGCGCGAGCGTCTCGCGTCTGTCTCCTCCTGCTCCACCGCCCCCTACCGAGCAAATCGCATGCTCCGGCTCGCGCTCCGACTGGAATAAAGGGAAAACAAACGCGCGGGCATAAACCACAAAAACGAGGCAATTACGTCGATAAACGAACAATGAAAGTCACAAAACACAGTAACAATAAGAGCGAGGACACGCTCAGCAACAACAAGAGCACTGGCACGCGCGCGCGCCGTCAATAACCACCGCCCTTATAACAATCACCCACAATAAAGTAGTAATGTAAAGGGCACTTAACTCGCTGCTGCAGCAGCAAAGAAAGAGGAGGTCGTATGGTTAACATGGACAATTATATCATGGACTTGATAGTGATTGGTGCAGACTGTTGGAGGGGGTTGTCCTTCCGGGGTCATGCCAGTTTAAAGTTTTTATTGGCTGCTGTATTTGTCAGTAAAGCAAAGAGAAGCATAATCTGAGCCTCCGTGGACTGACATGGAATTGAATGCATCTAATCTAGCTGCTTTATGGAATATGCAGTGTAGGCTAATGCTATAGTTTAGTGACCCTGAACTCCAATAAAACTGCTTAGCTAACAGAGAAAATTAAGGGAATCATCCAGGCAATGACCTTGCATTTCGAGCTACCTCCTGCATCTTCTAAATTGAAGACTTTATTGTTGAAAAAAGCAGCAACCCTATCAGTTATCACATTTCAAAAGATGATTCTTAAGTTTCCAACCAATCTACTACCTCAAAGCTATTAACCTCAGTTTGCATTGGTTGTATCATATAGATGTCTGCTTTCAAACCATTTCTTGTGCCAAGATAACTAAACTTGACAATACTAGAACCAACAAAGAACTTTCCTCTCATGCATTGCTTGACAGCTTCGTGCCTAATGTCAAAGCACATAGGTGCTGGTTATTTCTTTGATATTACGCTGTTTGAGCTGTGTTTTACAGGATAAAGTTGTAGTGAAGCCCACGCCCCAGATTTAGAACATACTGAATGCATGCATTACAAAAATGTATGGAGATTTGTGTCTTTTTTTAAGTGTAAGTTCTGCCATTAAGCCTTTGCTCCTTATGATTGCATTCAGAAGCATAATAAAAAGAGCAGCTCCTAAAATATAACCTTCTGTTTTGATAACAGACAGAAACACATTTATTGTTGGAATCGTTGAAGCCTCTTCAGCAGCAGCCATTCTGTTGCTGGAAAACTTGCCATAAAAAACATGAAATCACTGCATGCCTTTTGACCAGAACTACATGATCCTGCCATTCATTCGCTATTACCCTGATCCAGAATATAACGTTGATTGTGCAATAGAAAAGCTACTGAGGGAATCTTAGGACATGGGGGAATCTTAGATAATTAGTGCACATTCCACATGCATTCATAGTAGAAGGGACATAATCATGTGTACTTCCATAGGTCTCTTTATTCACTGGATCAGCAATGCCAGTGGCTTCCACAACTGAGTTGTGGATGACAGCAACAGCCCATGGGACTTTGCTTTTGCCTACGAAGTAGTTAGATGACACAATTCTGGTAAGCTCATTCCCAGATAGTGTATATTTCATGAGTCAATTCTTTCCCCCCAAGATTCAAGATAGATTGGAGACTAACATTTTGCCTGCAACAATAGGAAAACCTTTCTACCATGACATAGGTGTTAATGAAATTCTGTATCAATCGCCTTAAAGTGAATATACAAGGTACACTTAGAGTGTGAATGTATTTTTCTTTTGACTTAATGAGTTTATTCCCTTTATTTCCTTCTACTCTAGGAGAATGAATGATTATTTCTTACCTTGGATCTCAATCAACTTAACAGTAATGTTGTTGGACAAAAAGTCAGTACCCACACTTGGCAAGGGATTATTAATTTGTTCCAACAAGATATCATGACTGTTAAAGATTTCAGAGATGCTTACTTCCAAATTTCTATTTCAGACCATCACAAACGTCATTCACATTTGTGATGGAAGAGGTTTTCATTTCCGTAAATCATTGAGTGTATAGTTGTACTCAACATGTACCTTGGGCGAGTAGGTGTTCAGGCACCTGGGTCAAGTTAGAGTGTACACATTGGGGCAATATGTGCAGGTTGTGTAAGCAATGCTTTTGTTCCTACACTGAGAATTTTCTCTAGTTTGGTTTGTTCTCAGAAGGCAATTTCTAGACACCTTTGAAAGTTACTGCTGTTTACTTTAATGACCAGCAGTACATGACTAGCATCGTTTGAAAGACTGGATATATTCCACTGTTTGTCTTGACAATAAACTGATCAAACCATTGTTTGACTAGGAATGCAGGTGACTTTCACAAATACCTCCACTGACCCTTCAGTTATCAAGTGTTATATTTACTATGCCTGGCATACAATAACCTTGCACACCCATATATTAGAAGTGTTTAAATTCCTTCAACTACTTATTGTATGAGACCTACTACGTTCCATTAGTTATGCTGCCATTAGTGAAGGGATTGAGACAAAATACCTCTCCTTCCACCTTCTGGTTTAGGCAGTCATGGTGTTTCTGGAAGACCTTATTTGCCTGCATGTGCAGCCGAATCTAAGGTTTGATAGCAAGTTTCTGACCTTTAAATTCAAGTTGATCGTAGCAAATGGTTAGGCTTGTTGCGGATCCCTTGACCGTATCAGTAGTCCACGAGGATGAAGTAGGGTCCATTATTTCCACTCAATACAATTTCATAGTTGTTAGTCTTATTTACGTGTTAATCCCTTATTTAACCAGCCATTTTCTGCCAAGACATTAAAGGGTTTTGTAGATCGAACCTAAGATCTAATTTGTGTATTTTTTATGCTACTTATCAGTTCTTAATAGCAGTGGAACTACCAGGGACCAAGGAGATCCTCCTTAAGAGAACTGACGACCGCATGACTGCACTCATTAGAAATATATACAGATTTGTATACATTTACTATAATCTTCAAAGCCACAGAGTGGTGTATGCTACACATCTTCACAGAACAATGGTACTTTCATTTGAATGTACATCAAAATACGTATCATTGAAAAAACAATGGTCTACTTTAAGTCTGTCCCATCTCCTCGGAAAGTTACCCAGACAGGTGAAACTCCTGTAAATTCATGTTACTTATCTGAAATAAATTATTTGCAGTTTATTATATTTTTAGATTAACATACAGCACACAGTTCCACCTACATGCAAAGGAGCTAAAGTAAAATTAATTGTTCCCTAGGTGCTATATGTGCGACATCTGAAGATGGTTTGGGAGCTAAAAATATCCTTGAAATCTCAGGAATGTTATTTTGTCTGCCTGAAGGCATTGTCTCTGTTGATGCTCCCAGGGTATTTTTAATTTTATGTGACAGTTCCACGTCCGGTCTCAAAATAGCAGACCTATGATTAGTATGCCACATCGTTTCATAGAACAAAGCATTAAAACCGATGTTATCGATAAGTGATGTATCGTGCTGATTATAAGTCAGCAGGTGCTAAGTAATGTCTCTTCAATAAAAAGAGGTCACACTCAGTTGATTTAAGTTGTTAAATGTCTTGCACTTGCCAAGACGTGGCTGTGAATTTTCTGTCATGCCAAGTGATTTTTGGTGCTCTTGTTTTAGAGAGTGATGGATCATGATGATGTTCTCACATCAGAGAGCTCTTTCTTTGCTGGGTAGATGGTAGGCCATTTCCTTCGTTGTATTGGATCATAAGAAATCTGCAAATGGAGGAAAGTATGAGGGAAAGAATTATTAGTGTTCTTTACATATTACTTCAACTCTAAATGGATGCCCCTCGTAATTGTAGGCATCAGTATTTTTCCCGTCCTGTGGGCCACTGTATCCACACTATCCTTAAGCACTTTTATAATTTATGCTTTCAGTGCTATACAATAGTAATTAACCTAACCTTATGTTTCGTGTAGAGCTGTGATCTTCTAAGTAACTGAGCAGAAAGTGTTGCAGTAATGTGATCTCTGTGTTATTTTTGTCTAGTGTTAGGCGGTTGCATTCGCTATAAACAATCTTTTTTATTTTTTTGTATTACTGAATAGTAACTGAATTGAACTATTGGTATACCGAAGGGATCTGTGACAATGCTAGGGATTAAGGTGGGAACACGTATGGTCTGTGTCATTTAGAATAGGCAGAGAGTGGACACACTAGTAGAAATTGCCATCATATAAGCGAAGTTAACTTTACAATAAGTTATCTGCCATGTGCTGTGCGCCAAAATATTTTGTTTTACCACTACAATTTCTGCCACAAAAACTCGTTGATCTAACTGCAAACATCCTCACGACTTGAAAAACAGACATCCCCCATTGGTACATAATATAATTAAAGTTATACAGCTGGGCTAGTGCAATGTTAGGATGGGTAGATATTTATTTAAATGTGTCCTCAAGGCACTGTCGAAGCATGTCTTGGAGTACTTTTGTATTGTAAACTTTTAGTGACTTTATTATTGAGTTGAAAGTAAAAAGCTTTTTAATAATGTGCCTAAGGCATTTCAATGGTTAATGCTTTATGTCCTAAAATGATTTTTCCGCACACGATGTTTGTGCGATGGACATTAAATGCTTTACGACTTCCCCTCTAAATCATCCTTTTGGGATTTAGGAGTCCCTCAAATGAGTCAAGGTTTATCCTCAGTTGTGTTTAGGCCTTACCTACCAAACAGTGTATGGTTTGTCTGTTGTAAGACTATTGTCCACTTACAGTGGGCTTAGAAGCCTGACCGTTGCTTACCATTGGTTGGCTTTATTGTCACTTTTGCTTGATAGCTTGTATGGGCTTTACTTTCTCTTCGTGCATGTGTCCCTTCCCTTGAGCACTGACGCATTACTTGTATCTTGTCACTGCTCACTTTTCGGACAGTACTTTTTTTTTTGTTTAAGCACTCTATAAGTGTTTGTGTTTTTCTAGCTGTCTCCCTCATGCACTAACCCCGTTGCACTTCTTTTGCTCTTACTCCACTCATTTGCTTCTCCCCTCCCCTCCCCATCCGTGATGCGATCGCCCTCGTGTTCTTCTCCCCCTCTTGTTTTCTACTCATGTGATTCTCCACCCCAGCTCCTCTTTGCGCTTACTCTCGTCCACTTGCTTTCACTGCTCCACACTCCTCCCAATGTTTGCTTCCCTCCCAATGCCCTATGTGTTGCTGCCCTCACTCTGCCCGTTTTGCCTACACCCACACCTTGCTGCTTCTCCACTCTCCAGTTGCTTCCCGAGCTCCCTATCTTGCTTTTCTCACCTGTGATACTTTTTCTGTGTTCCTTTTTACTGATCCAACACAGATCATTAACCCCTTCGATGCTCATGACGGAACGGTTCCGTCATGAGCAACGGTTGGCCTGTGCTCATGACGGAACCGTTCCGTCATGAGCCCGTTGGCTCATTAGAACGTTCAGCACAGCGCAGGAATCTGCGCCGCGCTGATGTGGTTAAACAAAAAAAAAATGTGTTTGCATCATTTTGAAGGCATGCGTACACGCATACAAAATTACTTTTTTCCCCTTTTTTTTTTTTGCAATGGCCGAAATCCCTGCTAACCCTCCCTGATTTTCAAAATACCTCTTCCAGACTTACAGAACTCAGGTCAAACTTTACCTAATTAAATGTTGGTTTAATAAATATACATTTCTCATACAGTTTACATGTGAATCAGGTGTGCTGTAATGTTAGGTGGATCGAATTGCTTTGAAAGCTTTGCCGAGGAATCAACTCTCTCCCGATCTTTTGTGCTTCCTACATTTAATGTTAAAACTGCTGTACTCCTACTAAACAATAAACACCACATGCATATAAATGAGAGAAGGGTCAGGGTATCTTCGCTTTTGCTGTTGCTATGCTGTGAAGGCAGTGAGCAGTTTTCTCTGTCAACTCTATCTATTTACACAGTTAATGTGTTTCTTTTTTAGTGTTGAAGCACTGTATTTTCCAAAGTAGATGTTTTGTTCCGCGAGTCAGCCACAGTGGCCTTCGCCTCTATTTTCTGGTAAACCTAAATGTGGCAGATTTGATTATGTTGAAGGGATCTCAGAGCAAGAGTGTCTTGAAAAAAGCTAAGACATCAATTAAAGAGAAACGTGTGCGTTATTTTAGGGTGTCATGCTTAGAAAGTTTAGGAGTTAGTTTGATCCATGAAAATGGAGGGACGCGAATAAATTCACTAATCCCAAAATTTTTAAAGTAATACTATCATGATCAATTTCAAGTGATCTATCTCAGAACTGAGTGTTGAAATAATGCCCTGAATTACTATGCTCGCTTCAAGGGCAAGTCCTAGCTTCATGCTACTGATAATACTTTGTTGGTGTTAATGTAGTTTTAGCTGTATGTTCTGTTTTGTTACATGGTTTTTGTATAGCTTATGATTGCCTATTAATCTGCATTTTGGAATGGAGCTTGTCTGTGGTTTTAGGCGTGCCTTCATGGTGTGGATCAGTGGGAGCAAGGAGGGTGAATGTCCATGGACATTCCTTGGTATCATGCATCAGTATTATTTGAAATGACTGTAAGGCTTTCCCTTTGGATGCGATCTTAAGGGTTTTGACGGGGAGGGGTGACCATAAGGCTGGGGAGAATCTTGCAGTCTGCTGTCCAAACACTTGTCGATTTGGTATGTTTAGATTGTCTCTGCTGGGTGTATTGCAGTGGAGAGGGGAGAGAGGGTAAGTATTCTAACCTTCTGATCAAACCTACTTGAAAGTTCGTCTTTACAACCTTGTGTTTACATAAGACATTTGCTACAATTTCAATATTTACTTCTCAGTTTTGTCAGGATTTAACCATTTCCCGTAGTCGAGATCTGTTTCAATAATGCTGTAGTAACAGATTCTCAAATTGCCCCCTAGGGTTCTAAGTGCTCGGATTGCACCATCATAAAATACCCTCTCTGTGGATTAGTAAATCTGTTTTCTGTTTTAAATAGGGTTGTATGCCTTGACTGGAATGTTAGTTTCATTGAGTCCGGACTTGTCACAATAATGTTCTGCACTATGTTTCATAAATGTTTCCATTGTGTGCTATTCCAAGTGCCTGCATCGCACCAATGATAGTTATGCTGTGACATTTAATGACAGAAAGAGGAGGACCATAGCATCTAAGAAATGAGGACTACATACTCATCGCAGACCTCAACTTCTACCTCAACAGGCATACTCATCGGAGACCTCAACTTCCACCTCGACAACCTCTGTGACTCCAACTCTGCCACCCTCCTGGACAACCTCGGACTGAAACTGCTCATCCCCACCTCCTCCCGCAAGGCAGGACACACCCTTGACCCCATCTTCGCAGGAGGGAACAACATCCGCTTCAGCCACACCACCCAATCCCCCTGGAAGAACCACCACTGCGTACACTTCTCCTTCAACAACGCCACCGCTCACAAACCAACACCATGCCCACCGCGAAGGAACTAGAGCAAGGTCTCAGAGGAGCACCTCAACTCCACCATCAAGAACGATCCCCCTCCATCGTCGTCCAATGCCAACTCTGCAGCCAAAGAACTACACCAATGGATCACCAACTGCACAGACAAGCTCACCCCCCTCCGCAACCCTGACAGACAGTGCCGGATGAAGGCCACTTGGTACACTACCGACCTCCAAGAAACCATACGCACCTGCAGATGTCTCGAGAAGCAGTGGATTAAAAGCAAAACCACTGAAGACTAAACAGACCAACAAGAACGCTGTGACAGAATACCACCAACTTATTAGATCCACCAAAAGGACCTTCATCCTGAACAAAATCCTCGCCAACTCCAGCAACTCTAAAGAACTCTTTGGCATCATGCAGGAATTCACCAAACCCCCCAGCGGAGCCACGGATTTTGCGCCCTCCCAGGACCTCTGCAACAAGCTTGGCTCCTATTTCCTTCTGAAAATCAAGGCCCTCTACGACAACTTCAGCGAACAGACTCCAGAAACCACACCTTCCCCAGCTACGACAGCCAGCCTACCATCACCACCTGCACCCCGGCCACCACCGACGATACCGCCAGGACCAGAAAGAGCACTCACTCAGAAGCCCCCATGAACCCCTGCCCGCCGCACATCTTCCACAGAGCCACCGCCGCCATACCCCTCGAGCTACAATGCACCATCAACGCCACCTTCGAATCAGGCACATTCCCTAATGACTGGAAACGTGCAGAAGTCCAGCCCCTCCTCAAGAAACCCTCTGCAGACCCGACAGACCTGAAAAACTACCGACCCATCTCTCTCCTTCCCTTGGCGACCAAAGTCACCGAGAAGATCATCAGCTGACTAACTTCATCGAGGAGAACGCCATCCAAAACCCTTCCGAATTCCACAGCACCGAGACCGCCCTCCTCGCCGCCACAGACGACATCTGCCGCTCCTTGACCTACACCACAACGCGGCCCTCCGCAGCCTTCAAAACCATCTCCCACCACACTCTCACAACCAGACTCCACAACGCCAGCATACAAGGAACCGCCCTCGACTGGCTCCGCTCACCGGAAGAACTCAAAGGATCAGACTCCCGCCCTTCCTCTCTGAACCCACAAAGATCAACTGCATCGTCACTGAGTCCCATGCTCTTCAACATCCTCATGGCCCCCCTCGCTGCCATCGTCAGACCGCATGGACTCAGCATGGCATCCTATGCCGACCACACCCAGCTCATCCTCTCCCTCACAAAGGAACCCAATGCCACCAGACTCCGCTTCCAGGAAGGAATGAAAGACGTCGCATCCTGGATGAGCAGCAGCTGTCTGAAGCTCAACTCGGAGCAGACTTAAGTCCTCGTCCTCTGACCTACCCCCTCAGCTTGGGACTACACCTGGTGGCCCACCGCCCTCGGCAACCCAGCCACCCCCACGGACCACGCCCGGAATCTCGCCATCATACTCTACTCCTCCCTCACCATGACCCGCTAAATCAAAGCTGTCGCCTCCACCTGCTTCAACACCCTGCGCATCCTTTGCAAGACCTTCAAATGGACGCCCGCCAAATCCAGGAAGTTCATCAGCCATGCACTCTTAACAAGCAGACTGGACTAGGGAAACGCCCTCTACGCTGGAATCAACTAATCCCTGCTACGCAAACTCCAGACCATCCAGAACACTACGGCCAGATTCGTCCTCGGCATCCCACAACATGAACACATCACCCAAACACCTGCGAGACCTCCACTGGCTCCCCATCGAGAAGAGTGTAACTTTCAATCTACTCACCCACGCCTACAAATCACTCCATAACACCGGACCCAAATACCTCAACGAAAGAGTCTACTTCCACGTACCCAGAAGAAACCTCTGCTCCGCCGACGATGCCCTCTCAGAATCCCTGCGCATCCGCAGAACCAGAGCGGGTGGAAGAGACTTCTACATCGCGGCAAAGACCTGGAACAAGCTCCCAATCAACATCAGACGCTGCCCTACCTTGCACACCTTCAGGAAGAGCCTCAAGACCTGGCTCATCGGCTGACCTGGAGCTGCACGTCCCACCCCCCTCCCCCGGCGCCTTGAGACCCTCACGGGTGAGTAGCGCGCTTCACAATTCCCTGATTGATTGATTGATTCATACTGTCACTGTTCTACATTTGGATTTTCTCTGGTATTAAGAACTCTAGTAAACATTATTCAGCCTATACTAGAAGGGCCCTATCTGAAAATACCCAATTTGTTGTTGCTTAGTGATGGTCTAAATGAGTTCAGTGTATCAAGAATAAAATAAGTCTCACTGGCAGTGTTGGTCCCTCTTTAATTTTTTGAGGAATGGTGGCGCACTATGGTAATTTGATTTGTTGCCTTTATGTTGATGAGGGACTCCTTTGGAGATATAAAAGGCTTGATAACCCATGCATGTGAAGAGTAAAAACATTACACCATACCGATGGATAGGACCAATCTCTCTGAAACTTTTGCTGCCTTTTTTGAAAATATATATTTTATTTGAAAAGTTTTATATAGCGCTGGCTAGACGCGGAGGTATCAGAGCGCTTTACATGAGGAAGGACATTGTTTCAGAACATAGTTACAGAGTTGCATCAGTTGTTGGAGCGTTGCATGATATAGAAAGGGAACAGTATAATGTAGATACATGAGTTACAAAAGCATAGAATAAATGTTAGAAAAAAAACTGCAAGTGGGAAAGTAGTTCAGGAGAAACAGGAAAGTCAGGCTGGAACAGGGGAGGCAGACCAAGAATCATGGAGGGAGGTGGTGGGGAGGGGGAAAAAACTCAACGGGCAGATGAGGAAAACAATGTCCGATGTCCGGCTGGATAGGTGGCGGCCGAGGGTGAAGCAGAGCCAAACTCTTCTATAGCTGCAAAGGACAGCTCCACTGGTCATCGGCCAAGGTTGCTCGGGCACCGCAGTAAGTAAAGAAATATTTTTGGAGAGTAATGAGAAAGTGGCAATAATACATGTAAGAAAAGTCTCCATGCTTTACAAATCCTAAAGGCAACCTCCCGCTTTCCTGAGTGAACAGATTGTGCCATCCTCTGGCCCCATGTATGTTACTGCTTTCTAATCACTAATCTCACATGTAAACGGCAGGACCATGACCTGCCATTTTGTTTAGGAAGAAGCACAGCATCATACTGTTTTAGTGTGTTGTCCTGTTTAGAGAACTTGTGGATGTGCTGCAACAGTTTAGAAATATGGTGCCACCATACATCATGAGTGACTGCCTCAAGCCAAAGTTATGTTCCTATGTGAGGCTTTGTTGGGGTTCAGCACCGGACCCATCCCCCCCCCCCTTCTCTAAATTGGCAGATGCTGGCCGCTACAGGGGTACAACGGACAACAGGCGCAGCAGGGGAGCACCGCGGGACGAACACCGGACCCCGCCTCCACGCATGAGCTGAAACAACGGACCCCCCTCCACCCAGAAGCCGCCGATTGCAACGGACCCCCTCCCCCCACCCAGAAGCCGCCGTAGCCGCCGAAGCAACGGACGCCCTCCCCCCCCCAGAAGCCACCGACTGCACACCGGGATGAGGACAGCACCCCCCTCCCCGCAGTAAAGGAACTCTCCCACCCGCCCCGCAGTAAAGGAACACCAACGGACTAGAGGGCTGAGAGGAGCAGCTGACGCCGGCATAGAAATAATTTGCAGTCACTGGTGAGCACATTAGCGTGCAGCGGACACAGTCCTTATCTACAAGAGAAGGTATTTATGTACATTTTCTTTGGCTCTGAACTTTGCTGTACTTGTACAAAATGGCGGGGGTCGGAAAAAACAAGAACCTAAGGCCATAAATCACCTTACTGTGCCCACGAGAGTCCATCGGGATGAGTCTCCCCCACAGAGGGAGAAACGAAACTTCTCACTGCTCACAAGCATGGAAATAGAAAGAGGACTAAATGTCTGATCTCATTGCTCACAAAGCATGGAAATAAATAGTGGACTAATGTCTCTTCTCCCCATATGTGGTGGCCATTTTGACACAGTCTCCCCCCTCGGACCACCATCGTGGCTAATCATTCTTTTGCACCTTATGTACTAAGATCTGGTCTCCTCAGGCTATTTCTAATCGTATTTGACACTGTCCCTGTAACCCCCTTTCCTTCACCTGTGACACAACGAACGCTACCTCACACCCAGCTTGGAACTGGGCTTGCTTCAAACGGAACCTGGAACCTCTCCACTCTGCTCACAGGCAATAACAACAAATAAAGGACTAGCGTCTCCAGGCGGCCATTTAAGACTGACCTCTCTCTCTACTCAGCGGCCATCACGGACTAGTCATTGCCTTTTACCGCAGGCTCCAATTTTATTTCAAGTATTTTATCTTACTGTCCTATTACTTACTGGATCATCCTTAGGCTTTAGGCATTGCTTTCACACTGCCATCGTATATTCTAGTGTTATATTGTTATTGCTGCTATATATATGCACTCTTATGGGACTTAGTAACTCATTAGTAGTTTAGCCCTATTACAGCCTGTATGTTATTGTATTTTTTATTGTAGTGCTATATTGTTATTACTGCAATAAGTATGCACATTTAGGGGACTTAGTAACTATTTAGTAGTCTAGCTCTATTCTAGCCTGTATTTTATATGCGACAAGCTGCACATATCTCACCTCTATCCCCATCATTCACTGTCCGCTTCCACATTTATTTATTTTCTTATTGGGTTTTCATTGTAAGCTACGTCATGATATTGCACTGATTATTACTACCTCATCCAACTCTCTCTGGTAGGCAAACCGCGCCCAGCCACTTTCTAAGCCCAGACTACATTGCTGCTACCATGTACACTCTGATATGTAACTAAGCCTCCACCTAATAGGCCTTACCTCGCATAGCTGGTCATACGGTGTAAGTTGACTGCTACCTTGTATATAGGATACATCTGATAAGATGCTCCCACGCACTGGCTGTTCGGGGATCACACTGACCTCCACCCCCTACATCTATGCTCACTCACAAGTGTCCTCCCTGGCCTTGTAACTAGCGGCTGACAGCGTGTACTATCGCCCTAGTTCAGACACCTAACACCACAGCCTCTCTAAAATGGAGCTCAACGGCAAGCACACTTTTAGAATTAACTACCCCTCCACCCCTCTCTCCAAAAATGCCACTAAACGTTTCAAACACAACTTCTTGAGGGCGCACCCGGAAACACCCTTTGCCGACACCTACTTCTCATCGGGCAATGGAGCCCTGAATACTGATTTCATCTTCCACACCTCACGCAGAGCCCAATGGAGAAAAACTTTCCTATCTCTACTCACAGTCTCCATCACCAAGAGAACAGCCCATGGCTCAACTCTCACCATCACACCTTCCCACCTCTTCCCTGGCAGGTCTACCATTACAATCTATAATACCGGGATTGTCCTGATCCAAGCCACGGACAAGAACCTGGAACTACTAGACAACCTGTTCCCCAAGTTCAAAGAGCACCTCTCCAAGCTGCGGACCCGAACCCAGAAGTCCGCCAGCGCTATCCCCCCCGACCTCGCAGCCACCACCTACTACACCTCTACCCCCAGCACCCCAGTAAATGGCCCACCTGCTGTTAACGCACGCCACTCCCCAAGGACAGTCACGGATATCCCCGCCGCACATACTAGTAGCCCCTCCAACACGACACTTCTTATCCCCACCCACACCCCCTCCATCCATCTCCCCTCGGACAGATCATCCCCCACCCACAACACTCCACCATTTGAACAAGCCATCGCCCAAAGTTTATCCACCCCCTCTCATCCCCCCCTCGACAGACACCTTTCCCTCCCCATCTCTCTCTCCACTCCCACCCACGTATCTCTCACACCCGACACAACAACTCCCACCCACAACACGCCTACATCTGCACACACCATCACGCGGAGTTTATCCACCCAACAACCCCATCCCCCCCACGGCAGACTCCTCTCCCTTCCCCGCTCCCTCCCCACTCCCACTCATAACGTCATCCCCCTCCCAACACAAGATACAGAACATACCTCCTCCCTTACCCTAGCACCCCCCTCTCTCCCACCTCCTATTCTTAGCCCTCACTACCCTCCTGTCTCCCCCACTGTCTTCAACCTTCACTCACTCTTCTACTCACCTGTATCGTCTCCCACTGAAGTCACTATCTATGCTTCCCACCCACCGCCTGCCTCACCTTCACCACTCACACCCCTCGCCCACAAACACGTCCACACCTTGAATACCATCCCACCCATTAGCACCGCGGAACGCCTCAACAACCCTCCTGACTTGACCTTATCCACACTCCAACAAGTCAAGGAAGAAATTTTACAAATCAAAAAGGACATCCACGCAATCAAAGACCTTCTCTCCTCACAGCCCAGTCTACCTCCCACCATCCCATTACCCTACAAACGACGCACCCTTCCTACATACACTCGCCCCCGACGACTCCAGCAATGGTCCACTATCCCCGTTCGCAATAACTCCCACCGCCCCCGTCGTGTTCTCAGCCCCTTGTCGGACCTCGACCTTTGCTCTCTCCTACACTCTTATGGCCCAGGTCCGGTAAAAGGTCTTTCCAATTCCCACATCCCCATACCCACAATTCCCACAAACGCTCTGAGGCTCCCAACACTCAACAACAGAGGCTCCGTCCCTAACAACCTCAGGAAAGTTCCCATCACACTAGAAAGCTCGTCCACCCTTCTCTGTCCCAAACTCAAATGCATCCTACTAAACTGCAGATCGGCCCAGAGACATTCCTCCGACATCGCGGATCTTGTCTCAAATAGGGAGCTAGACCTAGCCTTTCTAACGGAAACGTGGCTCACTGAAGCCTCCACCCCGATTATGGACATACTAGTCCCCCCCAATTATCACATCATTAGGTTGGACAGGTCTCCTGGCAAGACGGGCGGGGGAATCGCATGCATTGTTAAGAGCAACATCTCCGTTACTCAAGTCACCTCCCCCTCCCTTTCCTCCTGTGAACTTCTCTGCCTTGACATCATCAGTGAGGGCAAACAAGTATGTACTTTACATCTCATTTATCACCCGCCTGGTGACAATCTCGTATTCACCCAACAAGTCATGGACCTGATCTCTTCCAACGCCGGTCGGCAGATCACTCAAGTCTACCTGGGTGACTTCAATCTCCACTGGAACGATCAG
The DNA here is from genome assembly GCF_964261635.1 of Lissotriton helveticus. Taxonomy (NCBI): domain Eukaryota; kingdom Metazoa; phylum Chordata; class Amphibia; order Caudata; family Salamandridae; genus Lissotriton; species Lissotriton helveticus. The sequence goes on from NC_136057.1 coordinate 1,866,571,929, forward strand.
AAAGACACTGCAGTGAATAGTCTAAAAACTTTCCTCAACGCGCTTGACCTCACCCAATTATGCGATAAACCAACACACGACAAAGGCGCGATACTCGATCTCATCATTGCCAAAGAGAACGCTATTCTATTGGAAGCGATTCTACCCTGCGACTGGTCAGATCACCACATTATCACCTTCTTTATCAACGAAAAAGTTAAACCTAACTCTACTCAACCAATCAAATCCAAAACATTGAAAAGGGATCTGAAGAATCTTAACCCCTCCACCCTACCTCCCCACATCGGCAACCTCCTCCTTCCCCCTTCAGGTGCCTCAGATGTTCAATCACTGACTGACCACTACCTTGACTCGATGAATACAATAGTCAATGAAGTCGCCCCTCTGCAACTGAAGAGAGTCTCCACCAAAACCTCTAACCCATGGTATGATGACAGTCTCAATGACGAAAGGCGTAATATGCGAATGGCAGAGCGCACCTGGAGATCGGTCCCTTCAGCACTGCATCTCAAAAAGCTCAAGAACAAGAGAAATGCCTACTTTAGGAAAATAAAGCGCACAAAGTCGGACTTCTTCAGCCGCCAGTTGGACCAAGCGAAGAATAGGCCAAGAAAACTGTTCGAGTTAATCAAGACCCAAACAAAGGCACAACCCACACAAGCAAATAGCACAACAAACGACACTCCACACTGTGAAGCCTTCTCTGCTTTCTTTAAACATAAGACTGACAACATAAGAAATGGCCTCATAATGGATGTAAATAGATACTCCAACTACACCAGAATGGCTGACACTCAACCTAAAAACAAGGCATCTTGGCAGTACTTCGATACCTACTCGGAAGAAGCTATACACAAACTGCTCTGCACTTTGAAGCCCTCTAATCACCTCACAGACCCTCTACCTGCTAATGCGGTAAAAGACTTTATCCCCTTGCTCCTCCCTCTCTGGACCAAGATCATTAACAGCTCGTTGCGACAAGGACACATTCCAGACTCCCTTAAGGTGGGGCAAGTCACGCCTATACTCAAAAAACCTACAGCTGATCCGTCTGACCTAAACAATTATCGACCCATCACCAATATCCCCACCCTGGCCAAACTGTTGGAGAAATGTGTCCAACTCCAACTAACAAAACACATTGATAAATTTGACCTCCTCAACCCTCATCAATCAGGTTTCAGAGCGAAACATAGCACGGAAACAGCTATGACACACATAATTGATGACGCCCTCCAAATTCTGGATCGTAATGAGTCCTGCCTCCTCATCCTTCTTGATCTCTCGTCAGCATTTGACACGGTCAAACATGAGAACTTGTTGGAGCTGCTAAGTACTAGGATGGGGCTATCGGGAACTGTTCTCAAATGGTTTTCGTCTTTCCTTCACAACCGGTCTCAGAGGTTCAAGATCGACAATGTACTATCTACACCGGTGCCTGCAGATCTTGGGGTTCCACAAGGATCCACCCTCTCTCCTACACTGTTCAACCTCGTTATGGAACCCCTCGCCACCTTGCTTCAAGCATCCAATGTTCAATTCCATATGTATGCTGATGACACGCAACTCTACCTAAAGTTACAGTCCCCGGAAGATATCAAACAGCTGAATTCCACGCTTATTAACGCCCAATCCTGGCTGGCCGATAATCACCTCAAACTAAATGCTCTAAAAACTGAGTTCCTACTCATCTCACCTCCGGCGAAAATCTCCACCACCCAAACCTGGCTCAACAACCTAACAGCACTCAATGTCCAACCTACCATCGTGGACTCGGCGAAATCCCTAGGCATCACACTCGACGCCAAGCTCGACATGCAGCAACACGTCAGCAAAGCCACAAAAGCAGCTAATTTCCAAATTAACACGCTGAGGAAAATTAAACCCTTCCTCCCTGCCAAAGACTTCCAAACTGCTGTACAAGCTCTAGTCATCCCTCGAATAGACTACGGAATTGCGACCCTCAGCGGTCTCCCGCTATCCACAACAGCACCCTTAAGAGCCTCCCTGAACGCTGCCGCGAGACTCATTACTGGCTCAAGAAAGCACTCGCACATATCCCCAGACCTAAAGTCTCTAAAATGGCTGCCTTTTGAAGCCAGAATACACCTAAAAATTGCAACTATGACACACGCGGCCGTGCACCACAAGGCACCCTACTACCTCGCTCAAAAGCTGTCTATATCAGGAGGGTCGAGATCCAATAGGAGTACTAAAAATCTACTCCTGAAACCTCGTAGATTTCGGAAAGCGAAAACTTACAAACGCTCCTTCTCAGGAATGGCACCCAGGATCTGGAATGCGCTCCCTCCTGAAACAAGGCTAATCACCTCCACTGCACTCTTCAAGAAAGAGGTGAAAACAATGCTTCTGGCCAATATTTCCTGATCGCTACAGATGTTGGGTCAGAGACTCTGCATTGCTTGTATCGCTGCTCTGCCTATCCTCGACTTGTTGGGGGCACTATTACGCTACTCTATTACTACCGACCAAGATATGATACACGTTGGTTTACTGATCCACCTGTACGCCATGGTAGTGGGATCAATGACCTGTGCTGCTATATAATACTCCCTTACCTGATCATATATGGAGTGGTTTTATGTTTGTTTTTTCATCCATGTTATTACCATGTTACTTACCATGTTATTACCATGTTATTACCATGTTACCATGTTACCTACCTGATCATATATGGATTGGTTTTATGTTTGTTTTTATCACCCATGTTATTACCTTGTCACTGATTATTATACTGTTCCCATTATCTCTGTTTACTCTGTTGCCCCTTCCCTGTCTTTGTGAAGCGCTCTGATATCTGTAAGGATCTTGTTCGCGCTATATAAAACTTTGAATAAATAAATAAATAAATAAATAAATGCTAAGAGCTGTCCTTCACTTTGAGCCATCTACTTTAATGCGGTTGTATTTCTTTGCATTTTTTGCTATTGGTTTTTGACCTCCTGATCTACATCTATAACTGATGCTACATTGTCTCTTGTAACATGGGTACATTCTGTAGTGCTCGATTGATCTTTGCAGATCCTTCATCATCACTCATTAAGTCTGAAACTAGTGGTAGGTTTTCAGTTTTGGAGAATGAAGGGGACATACCTTTGTGATAGACACATCCGTTTGAAAGCCTTTTTGGTTCATTTCTCAGAGTTCTGGTCTTGTTGGAAGGAGCCATTCTTTCAGAATAAAATGTGCTTGACTTAAAAAACGGCAAACATGCCCAACTACCTCCTCATGTTGTGAAGCAGTAAACCCCTAGTGGGGTGGGTATCACTCTTTCACCTACAGGCAACAAAAGTCCACAGCTGAATAACGGGTGTTTTGTGGCCTGAACAATCTTTTTTTTCTCAGAGATGTAGCTGGTAGGCTGATCATAAAACAAAGGATATTGCCATTGTAGCCTCCTCACAGAGCTAAGGTTTCGGGCCTTGTAAAGATTTGGGATTTGTAGATCTGTGTAAGAGAACTGTAGGCCATTGCGTGGTCAGTGACACTCCTTCTTTCTCAGAAATGAGGGCTTACCACACATTTCAAATGAATCTCTTGGTAAGTACCTTCTGATGATTTGCCAGGAACACACTTGTTTCTGTTTGGAACCATCTCTGACCATTGGTAGAGCTCAGAATGCTGCCCAATGACAGTGGTAGGTACATGTTTGTTTCAAAAAGGGCAGTAGGTGTTGGAGAGGAGAGAAAGATATGTGGTATCTAACTGCTGCAATATGTTTGAAAAGAGGCATAGAGGGTAAGCTGCTGTTGTTCAGCAATTCCTTACTTCATTTTCTCTGTTATTCGATTCACATTGTTTAATCCGTGTGATTCTGCTCTAAAAAGAAGCCACTGTTCACAAGGAAGTGGAGACTTTTGCTAGTGGTTGCGGAGATTGCAAGTTACTAAACATATCTAAGGCACGCAGGTGCTTTCATGTCATTTACTCTTAGAAAGTTCCAAATATATTTACAGAAAATGACTTGGTAGCACTCAGCAATATTAGCACATTTCCTTTTCACTGAACTGTGAGAATCAAGAGGAATTTGTAGTTTTAGCCAATCAATTTTGTGGTTGGTTGAATGGAGTACCCATTTTCTTTAACAGCACCAAGACTTATCGCTGATATGTGAGCAGCGTCATTCTTATCAAACCAAACACACGTTACTGTTAGTTTTTTGTTATTCAAGTTTACAATTTCAAAAGGGGTAGCAATATAATGTTTGTGCAAATATTAGTAAGGTATTTACTAAAGGTGAGAGCATTTGCATGGGACTTTCACAGCACAGAACTCACTTTGAACTGAATCTCATCCGGTCGCTTGAGAGAATTTCGGGTGTGATTTGGATGATGATCAGTCTTGCTAAATTATAGGAACTGAACTTTCCTAAAAGAAATACCAGCTCCTCGCCCAATCCGATATTGCCAGTTCGTCAAGTTGTAATCTGTTACACATCAGATGTGCTCTGGGAGTTATGAAAGGAGTCTAGGCATTTGACCCTGACATGATTTAATTTTTTCCATCTCGTAATGATGATTTTTTGAGAGAACCGTGGTATAAAGTGGTCAAATATAGACTGTACTGCAAGGAATTGAGGAAATTATTCTTAAATGACGAACAGTGAAAGTTGGCATGAAGTGAACGACTCCTCACTTTTCTAGTGCCTGTGGGGCATGAGATTTATGTCGCAAGCACACATTCAAGGTGCCACATTACTAAAGCAATAGGAATGTATTTTCAGGGGAATCAAAATGACACGATGGTTTAAAAATGTAATTGAATCATGTGAGAAATTTGAAAATAATGACGGGCTTTCAAGACAGTTAAAGAGAACATTTTGCCAGGAGGGAAGGACAATCTTGAAATCAGAATATGCATAAAGTTTAAAAGAGAAGGACAGTACAGATCTTTCTACCACCTCTTGCATTGGCAGCGCAGGTCTGGCTCCGTCAGATCAGGACTCATTGGCTCTAGGGATATTCTTGTATGTTCAGCCCCATTGACGGCTCCAGTTAGTTCCGTTGCTGGGCACCACAGTGTTTTCTGTTCTTTCCCTTAGAGGGAGCGAAAGGCAAGGGATTGCTTTCTGGCACGTACCATGTCTCTGTATTGGGCATAAGTTGAGAAGGAAATGAGGCCGCAAAGAGATGACAAACAAGTGTAGCACCACACCAATGCTTTAAATTGGAAAAGATGCATTGAATTCTACTTCCCATCCACACAAATCCACTGTCTCCCCTTTTTTGAGACCCCAAACCTATCCATTTCACCATCATTTCTTTGTGAAGTGCTCGGTGAAACTTCCAAAGTGGAACTAGTTTAAAATTAATTTCAGATTATTAGTTTAGATATTTTTCCCAACAACCTCCCAGTTGGCCACTTGAGTCTTTTACTCTGCCTTAGACCTATAATGCACACGTAACTCTGTAGGTTACATACTAAGATCTGTAAAATTAATTCACAATATTTGGCATCACCTATAGCAAAATGTAAAGTATTAAAGATTTATAAAATTTGGGATTGCCTACCTTTTCTTCAAGTGGGACCCCTCATAAACTTTACATTAGTTCATATAGTTGGGAAGGTGGGGCAGCTACTATAGGAGCATCATTATCAGAGTGTATTGCCAACCCAGTATGGTGACCCCTATATGGTTTCTACAACATAGGTGAAGAACACTGGAAAATATTGTGTTTCCGGTGCTTGTGTGAGATGACCACTCCATTCAGAATGTAATAAGTTTTTTTTTCTTTTTGTTTCCCAAGAAAGCTTTTGGAACTTGATTTTCTCCATTGAGGGTGATGCTACCTGTCCGGCTAGCACATTTTGGTGGAGGCACATTGTGAACACAGTTGCACCTCGGAGCAACCAACACGATATATATTAATACCTACACTGTGAGAAGTATCATTTTGAATATTTACAGCATTTCAGCCTAGCTGAGAGTGACTGCCCTGCTGCAACAGTTGTGTGGTTAAGATGGAACTATTCAGTTTGCTTTGAATTGAAGCATGTTTGCATTATGCATGCAGAAGCATCATCTTTGATAGGTTCAGTGCATTGTACGGCCTGTCCTGTCCTGATAGCTGCTTTTTGGTTTGCTGTAACTCCTTTCCTCCAAACAAGGGTCTGGAAGGTTTGCAGTACTTGGTATTTCCCATTTGAAGTGGCAAGGCAGTACATTTGGCGAGCCTTGTATGGAAAACGATGGGCACTCTACATGCAGAGGTTTATAATAGGGTGGGCCATTGGAATTTGCTGCAGGGGAGGAGTAATTTATGTGGCAGGGTTGAATAAATTATGCAGTAAGAAAAGGCAAATTATGCCTCATAGTGTGGCACATTTAGTGTTGGTAGTACCTAATTTGCTTTTCATTTTTGCACATGTTTACACTGTCTGAGCAAAGGTGTCACCTCATTAGTACCACGTTGAAACCCAAAAACAGAAAAAAGCAACAGTTAGGTGACCAGTCAACCTTTGCCAAAGGCCTTCCATTGTGCAGCAATACGTTTTTGTTGGTGTGCTTTTAGTAATTTCTGGTCCATTCAAGCTAGATACACTTTTTTTCGTTGTAATCTAGAGAATATGCAGAAAATTGTGTGTTATGTGGCAAATGCAGCAAATCCATAGATATGCAGGAAATGCCACAGTTCAAAATCACATAATTACAGTGGCCCTGATAATAGGACAACACTTGCTGTTCTAACCTTTACAGTACTTTGTATGCCCTTTTCTGAAAGTTCTGGCTCATTAAAAGTTTCCAATACTTTGTGCGTCTCATACAGGCTACGGTGGCTCCTCTCGAATTTATAGCACTTATTGCAGTCCTTACCAAGAATATTAACACGTTTAAGGATCCCACCCTTTATTATCAAACAATTCTGGAGTGGTGGCACTTTGACAGCCTAAGAATCTCTAGGGAAACCCTCTCAAATACTTTTCAGCAAATACCTATCTTTGAGCCCAGCAATACTTGAGCACCAGTGGCCGACTTTCTTTTGTATAATCCTCTCTTGGAAGGAGCTTATGTATTGTAGCCACTGGGTATGAGATCTGTTAGTGATGCAACCGTCGACATGCCAAAAAAAGCCCCACTTATCCAGTCTTCGAGCTGCAGCGGCTCGTTTTGAAAGCTGCAAGCACGTTATTCTTTGTTTAGAAGAGCACTTGTATGTTAATTTTTTTGAATTGTACCCTCATCTGTGTTTTATTTATTTCTCATATTTAAAGTAACTGGAGAGATTGAAAACTCTGTCATACTTTAGTATATTAAGCTCTTTTTTTCAACTGTGAAGATGATGGAATGCTGGAGTATTTAAAGTGGAAGTACAACATTTCTATCAAAAAATTAAGTTGCTATTGCTTGGCTTTTTATCTCCAATTTTATTCACGTGTGCCATTTTAAGTTGTAACCGATGCCTTTTGTTTTACTTGCAGACTAAGAGTGTTTGGTGATTAAAAAGAGTTGCCCTTCCATTCTGTCTAAACTGAGTTCTTTCTTCTGCTCTTAGGCTGTTTTTTGCTTGTGCAAAAAACTGTTTGTTTTGCTAAAAAGTACAACCGTGGGATGTATTACCCATGCATAAAAGTGAAAGACGCAGATTCAAGATGGCTACACATGAAAGACTTTAGCCTACTCTGGAAGCTCCTGATTTGTCTAGAGCAGAAAAAAATACCAATTGGGAGGTTTGGTTCCAGACTGTGGGACAAACGTCTTGCTCAGAGGGCAGTAGGCTTGCGTTTCTTGCTTCATAGCACCTTTACTTTTTTTAAGTATTTTTATTGATCTGCAATAGTTCGTACAGCATTTACAATGTGTTATTCATGTGCAGCATCAGGATAGTTTTGACTGTACATTTACATGTATTTGGCAATAGAAATTTTGCAGTTTTAGATTTTATACTGATTCTCTATACAACTCAACGTATCCCCCCACCCTCATTTCCCCAGCACTTGTACATAACAATTATATTGTCCTAGTTGCACTGAATCAATTTTAAACTGTTACATAAACGTCTGCCTCTCCTCACATGTATGACAATCCCACTATCTTTATAATGCCCTTTTTGAATTTCATGCACTGCACCTTGTCGCGTGGCCTTTTGTCCTCTTCACTATCGCCATTACAGTTGCTCTCACCTGCCACCAGAGTCTCGTATGGTATGAGCTCACCATCCCGGTAGAAATCTCCAAGCATATAATAATAATAATAATAATAGGGGCAGTTATAGAGCGCTGAGTTACGCACACCGGCGTGTCCCCGCGCTGACAGTGGGAGAGGCAAAAAAACAGGGCAAAGCTACCAGGCAGACTATTATCTGGCAAAGAGGAAGGTTTTTAATTTAGCTCGAAACCTCGTTTCTGCTGGTTCCAAGCGAAGGTCTCCTGGGAGTTTGTTCCAGTACTTTGTCGCCAAATACCTAAAAGATCTACCTCCCATACGAGCTTTCTTCACCATAGGGATCCTCAGCAGTCCCCCACCCGTAGATCTAAGCGCTCGGGCAGGTTCGTAGGCTTCAATTAATTTCTGCAGTGGTCGAGGTGCCCTGTCATTCAGAATACGATGACAGGTGCAAAGAGCCTTGTAATCAACTCTGCTCTTCACAGGGAGCCAGTGTAGCTTCTGCAGGGCCACCTTCGAGGGCGCCCTTTTGGGCAGCCTGAGGATCAAGCGTGCTGCCGCATTTTGCAGCACTTGAAGTCGCCCCACAGCTTTCCCCGGTGCCCCCAAGTACAGCAGGTTCGCATAGTCCAGCCTTGCGGTCACCAGAGCATGTACTAGGGTTTGCCGGGCTTCCATCGGCAGTAAATCGAGAACTTTCCTCAGCCTCTTCAAGACCCCAAAACACACGCCTACCACACGGTTGATCTGGGGTCCAAAAGTGAGGCCCGCGTCGAACCATACTCCTAGATTTTTTGCCTCCTGACCAGGGGTGGGAATTGATCCCAAACAGGACGGCCACCATGCCGACGACCAAGCAGACTGGGCTCTCCCCACCACCAGCACCTCCGTCTTGCTACCGTTGAGTTTTAAATAATTCATGGCCATCCAATCGGCAAGATCTTTCATGCACGATCGGAAGCCATCCGCAGCAAGACAGGGCGCATGCGACAGGGAGATAACCAGTTGCGTATCATCTGCATAAGATACCATTTGGAGACCATGATTCTCCACAATAGAGGCAACAGGCGCTACATATAAATTAAAAAGGGTCGGGCTCAACGCCGAGCCCTGGGGCACTCCCTTGCCCAGTAATACCCCTTTAGAATAGCAGTCGCCCTGCCACACTCAGAAGCTTCTTCCCGTTAGGAATGCCTGGATCCACCTCAGCGCAGTGCCAGCGATGCCACCTCTGTTCAGACACTGTAGCAAGATGGAATGTGCTACAGTGTCGAACGCCGCGCTGAGGTCTAACAGGATCAAGGCCATAGTTTGCCCTTCATCTACACCCTGCCTCAGATGTTCTGTGGCCATGAGAAGGGCGGACTCCGTAGAGTGGCGTGGTCTAAAGCCGAACTGCGTAGCATGGAGCAATCCCGCCTCCTCCACATGTTCCATAATTTGGGTGTTAACCACCTTCTCTGCCACCTTGGACAGATAAGGCAGGAGTGAGATGGGCCTCAGATTTTCTAGCACCTCGAAACTGATGTGGGATTTCTCCCGGAGAGGGAGCACCACTGCCTGTTTCCACCCCTTGGGTAGCATGCCAGACTTAAAGGAGGTCTCCAGGACATGCCTTATATATGGCTCCAGGACTTCCAAGCTGTCCCCCAACCGTTTAGGGGACACCGGGTCCAAAGGGGAGCCAGATTTTATTGAGAGACACACCCTGACTAGCTCTTCAGGAGGGGGAGTACTAAAACTTTGGAGGGTCCCCGGAATCTCCGAGCCCTCCGATATTACCTCAGACTCAACCCCTGTGGGGGGGGGGTTAGAAGAAGTCGAGTAAATTTTCTCGACTTTGGTAGAGAAGTAGTAGGCGATGCGATCGCATAATTCCGTTGAACAACTCTCTGGGTCCGCAAACAAGTCTATAGTAGTCAGAGACTTGTAGATGCAGAATAGCTCTTTTGCCGAATTTTTTGCCCCTAAAATTTGTCCTGCATAGAAGGCCGCCGTCGACTTTTTAATCAGCCTATGATGGAGCCTTCTTTTTTCTAAAAACAGTTCCCTGGCCTGCGAATCATATGCTACTCTCCACGCTCTTTCAGCTCGCTTACATTCCGCTTTGGTCCGCCGCAGCTCTCCACTAAACCATGGAGCTGATCTCTCCTTGCGGCCGCACGCAGATGTTCGGCAGAGCGGAGCGGTCTGATCTAGCGCCGCTGTAATGCGCCTATTCAAGTTAAGAACCGCCAATTCTATGTCCTCGCCTCCTGGCTGGCCTTCCCTAGTCAGTGCTTCATTAAAATCCTCCACGGAGAATTTTGCCCATTTTCTCCTTAGATAATTCAGGGGTGCCTGACTGTGTTTTGTGGCTTTAATGCTATCTATGGAGAATACCACTAAAAAGTGGTCTGTCCAGGGGATTGGCTCAACTGTGGTGACCTCAACCCCTCCCCAGTTTGCAAAAACCGGGTCCAGAAGATGGCCTAGACGATGCGTGGGACTTGAGAGCTTGAGTTCAAGCTGAAGGGCTTGAATATCCCTACAGAACTCCTTCACTCCTTTGTCCTCAGGGCTGTTCAAATGCAGATTCAAATCTCCCAGTAGGAGGAATTTATCCCTGCGTAATGCCGCCTCTGTTGTGCTCTCTAACAGACTCTCCCTGAACTTGGTACAGGACCCAGGGGCTCTATATATAAGAAAGCCTTTAATCGTCATACCCCCATTAACTTGTATGGTGAATGCTCCTGCCTCACTCTCAGTAATCGGGGTGGGCTCCAGTAAACATCCCAGAGTCATCTTAAAAATAATAGCTATTCCCCCTCCCTTCCCCACTGGCCTGTCTTGCCTGACCATAGAGTAGTTCTCCGGCATAGCGTCGATAATATCAGAGTCGGAGAACTGGTCCAGCCATGTTTCCGTGAGGAATAATAGGTCGAACTTTCTCTCCGTGAGCAACTCGAATATATCGAGTCTGTGCTTACGCAATGATCTCACGTTGAGAAGACCGCATGTTAACGCGGTCCGCTCCCCAGTACATTGCAGCACGGTGGTAAACCGAAACCGACAGTGAGCACATTCCGCATCTTCACTTGACATGTCGTGCCTACATGGATAGGGGGTATCCGGGCGTAGACCGAGGAGCTGCTCCCTGTCCCAATAGATCTTATCATCAGGAGCAGGGTCTACCGCCCCGGGCCGCAGTCGGCTGCGGACGGGCCTAGACGGGCTCGACTTTGGCGACACTTCGGCGCGCCTTCGTCGCGCCCGCTGCGCTTCCGGGGGTACATCCGCCTTTTGTATCCCTCAGCCCGTCAGCCTCCCAGCCACTAGACCGCTAACCGGCCCCTCGCGCAGCGGAAGTGACTGCCTCTCACCTCCACGCCCTCCGCTCAACGGTGCTAGCCACCCTGTCGGAACGAGGCGTGGAGGAAGGATGGACAAGGCAGCCGCCCGAGTGCGTCCGGTGAGTCAGGGGAGTGCGGGGGGGAGGTGAGAGCCTCAGCCGCTAAGGTATGGCCCCACCAGAGTGTCCTAAGCAAGTGCCCTGCAAAGTAAAAATAGTTAAAAGATACTCCGGTATCTGATTTAAAAACCAAATGGCAGACAAACAACAAATTGAAATGTCAGCGCGCTAGCACCACGCAAGCAGCAATGAGCCCTGCCACATGCACATATGCACAACGGTCTCCCGCCAGTCTGCAAGCACAGGAGCCGTAAGCACCCCTCCACCGCTCGGGGAACCCTCCAGGGGTATGGCCGGTGCTTACGGGACAGCAGTGCGGTTAACATATAGGGCCCTTCGGTAGCACCTGTATGCCACCTCCAATAGGAGTGGCGTTGGTCTCGTGGCTGGAGCAAGAGGATGAAAAAGTCTTGTGATTTGTTCTAACGAGTAAGGCGGCATTATTGTGGCTGTATCATCCCTGCCCCTGTCCACCAGCCAGCGAGCAACCCACTGCAGTTGAGCCGGAAAGATCGTAGTGCTCAAAACAGGGAGCAGCCAGGCCACCCCTGGCAAGTGCCAGCCTGTGCCTAGCTGTGCCCCAGACAAAGTCCCACAACATTCTGTTGAGGCTGTTAAAGAAGGGGCCCGGAATAAACAGCGGCAAATTAACAAAGTAGTACAGGAGGTGGGGGAGCATGACCATTTTGGCAAGCGCCACCCTACCTGTTGACGTCCGAGGAAGTGTGGTCCAAAAGCGCACCTGCGATTGAGGCGCCGTGACTGCCCTTCCCACAAATCAGCTGGGCTACAGTAGATTTGTATCCCCAGGTATCGAAGGTGTCCCCTTTCCACTGGACCTGTGAACCGTCAAGACAGTATTCCAGGTCCGCAGTCCCTGCGCTAAAAGCATAAAGACAGGATTTACCCGCATTCACGGGAAGCCCCGAGATAGTAGCAAAGGTCTGCAGCAGCTGAGGCAGCCACCCCGGCATGTGCCCCACGTCTCACATACACCAACAGGTCGTCAGCGTAGAGCGACACCTGGTGAACTGCATCCCCCAGTGGTATACCATCTCCTAGAGTCGCCCGTATAGCCACAGCTGGGGGTTCAATTGTCAGTGCGAACAGCAACGGGGACAGAGGAGGCTGCTGGGTGAGTGAATGCCATTATACCAAGTGAAAGTCTTGGTGGAGAGCATGGCACTGTGGAATCTGAAGCACCACATGGAAGGTGTGGAAAAGGGATTAAGAACTTCATTGCTTCGTTACCCCAGAAGTAAGGAAGGGGAACATTGAATAGGTTCAGGAAAGAGTGCAATACATCTGTTGGATTATTCTGAAATGTTTAAATGTGATACATTCTTATGCCGAAAATTAGTATTTGTACTTTGCATTATATTCTCTTTCTAAATGTCTAGAGTAAGATATCTGGTAGAACCAATAAATGAACCGCCTGATCTCTGGGAAGGATTTCCAGATGTTTGTTCATGGATTGTGCTTTCGGGATTTAGCTGCCACGTCCAGTTTATGATTTTACTCTGTCATGAGTAACCAATTTACTTTCCCCCATGCTTGGCCACTGGCGATAAACCTATTCCTGTTGGCTATCTTTCAGACTGCAGACTGCGGAGAAGAGGAAGCCGGTGGCAGTGGCTAACTCGATCTGCTTTGCGCTGGGCGACGCTGTAAGCGCTGAAAACGAGCGTATTTTAAAAACTGGCGATTTACTGCTAATTTTAAAAATTGTATTATGTTACTGTGAAAACTGAATTTTAATTTGTGTGCACCTAACCTCTGGGCTGAGTTATAGCTCAGGGGTCACTCACCCTCGCTAATCCCGCCGCGTCCATTCTGGGCTTTTGTTGCGGAGGGCGAGGAGGAGCCCTGCACTTCCGGGTTCTGTCGGGACAGGTCAGCGCTCTAGCTGACACTCGTCTCTCTATAAATGTGCATGGGAAAGCGGTCGCGCAGCGGACGCGTGCAGCGGGCGCGACGAAGGCGCGCCGAAGTCTCGCCTAAGTCAAGCCCGTCTGCGCCCGTCCGCGGCCGACCGGGGCCTGGGGCCATGACCCCTGTGCATTCCGTATCTTCCCACATACGCTATGAAAGACAACAACTGCTTGATTTGTGCCCCGCAAATATGGGAATATGCTGGCACACGATGGAAGCACTAACTCTTCATAACTGCCCCACCTGCCCCTTTAAATTTCTACGAGAACCTACTAGTGAAACTGACAGAGGAAGGGTCAATGGTGGCTTGATAAACTGTAGATCTCTAAGCAAACACAATACTCACATATGGAACCTTCTCCTGGATGAGAGGATGGATGTTCTCTTCCTGACGGAAACATGGCTCAATGAACATTCAGACCCGGATATAATTGAAGCCATCCCGCCAGGTTACTCTCTTAACAGACTAGATAGGCAGGGCGGGAGGGGTGGAGGAATCGCCATTGCCGTAAAGGCCCCGCTTGAATGCTCTCTGGTGCCCCTACAAATAGACAACTCGGAGGCCGGGCTTTTCACTCTCAAATTGGGACCCCAGCTTACTGTATCGGGAATCCTGGTATACAGACCCCCCGGGAATCTGAAGGAATTTAAACCCAACCTAGTGGAGGCTATAGCTCACCTAGCCATTAGGAAAAGTAGAATTTTGATATTAGGTGATTTTAATATCCACCTGGAAGATGATCGATCCAGGGAAGCTACTGAACTAAAGCAAGACTTGCTGGCCCTACAAATAGAACTAAAAAATAAGGCCCCTACTCATATACATGGACACTTATTAGACCCTATTTTTAGCAGTTGGAAGGGTGTGAGCGTGAATCAGCCCGCGCCGGTTCCCTGGTCGGACCACTTCTTAATCCCTTTCAAAATCCACTGCCCGAGTACCGATACTCACAGGGGAGAAAAAAACAACTATCCAAGACGTAAATGGAAGCAATTCTCACTAGACACCTTTAGTCAACGACTAGAGTTAGGAGGTCCTCCAGGAGGTGATAATTGCGAAAGTGCAAATAGCAATCTTGAGAAGCGCATTCTAGACGCACTTGATGAGTCAGCCCCGATGTGTCCATCAAAGACTAATACCCGAGATAAAAAATCTGCCCCGTGGTTCACGCCTGAGTTGCAGATAGCTAAATCAGAATGCAAAAAATTAGAGCGCAAATGGCGGGTTGATTTCTGCCCTCAAATTAAGAATACTTACAAGGAGGCACAGAGAAAATATAAAATCACACTTCGAAGATCTAAGGCTGTACATTATAAAACTCGTATTGAGGAGGCAGATAATTCCTCGCGAGAATTATTTAAAATTTTTAAAGAAATCTCTGTAGTAGCTAATAGTAACATTTCAGAAAAAGATTCAGTCGAGGAATGCAACAGAATAGCGACTTATTTTGCTGGAAAAGTCCAAGACATCTACGCCACCTTCTCAGGCGATATAAGCTGTGGCCGAGACTTTGAGGAAAATATAGGAGCAAGCAGGGTAGATGACTGTCTCAGAATCTTTGTGGTACCCCCTACAGAGATACTCACCAACATCTGTCAGAGTATTAAATCAGGTTCTCCGAGAGATCCTGCACCTCCTCGGGTGTTGGGGGAAAGTATCACGGTGCTAGAACCCTATATCAGGCATGTACTTCAACTCTCTTTTGCCTCCGGTACTCTCCCTGCTGATTGGAAGAAAGCGATAGTTCTCCCTATCAAAAAGAAACCAAACGTTAGTTTGGAAGCGCTTGAAAACTTGAGACCCATTTCACTACTACCCTACTTGGCCAAAGTGGCTGAGAAAGTGGCCAATATACAACTTATGGCTCACTTGGAGAAAAACAACCTCCTACACCCCTCTCAGTCAGGCTTCCGACCGGGCTTCTCTACTGAGACGGCCCTACTGAGAGCAACGGAGACTCTGCGGCAAAAGGCGGACTCCGGACATACCATGGCACTGATAATGCTTGACCTCAGTTCAGCGTTTGACACTGTAGCTCACTCCATCTTGCTACAGTGTCTAAACAAAGCAGGGTTCACCGAGGCTGCACTAAGCTGGCTTAAGGTGTTCCTTACCGACCGCAGCTTTCAGGTCCAAAGGGGCTCCTTTAAATCCTCTGCCATCGCACTTGAACAAGGGGTGCCGCAGGGCTCGGCTTTGAGCCCTAGTCTGTTCAATCTTTATATGGCCCCCTTGGCAGAAGTGGTACTAGCGTTTGGAGTGGAGTTAGTTTCGTACGCTGACGACACCCAACTGCTGATCTCTCTGTCCCAAGCCCCCGACACAGCTGCATCCAACTTCAAGGCCTGTATGCAGGCCTTAGCAGGTTGGATGAACTCTCACTGTTTAAAACTTAATGGCTCTAAAACGGAGGTCGTGGTGATTGGTGGTAGCAACTCCAGTTGGACAGGGGACTGGTGGCCAACATGCTTGGGCCCCACGCCCAATCCCAGCAAAGAGGCAAAGAATTTGGGAATTTGGGTTGATCCCAAACTGTCCTATGAGGGCCATGTGAATCGCTTAATGGGAAAATGTTTTGGGATACTGAAAACCCTCAACCGCACATTGGATTTACTCCCTCTGGAGGCCCGACGAACCATGGCCCAAGCCCTAGTGACATCCCGCATGGACTACGGCAATGTGCTGCTCTTAGGCACTACGGAAAAAAACCTAAGACGAATGCAAGTCCTCCAGAACACTGCTGCTCGGTTAGTGTTGAGACTCCCCAAAAGAGCAGCATCCAGTCCAGCCCTGGCGTCGCTACACTGGCTTCCAGTCAGAAAGAGAGTGCTGTATAAGGCACTCCTAATCTGCCACAGGATTGTTTGGCATAAAGCACCATTCTATCTCTCTGACTTGGTTCAGATCTATGAACCTACTAGAGCATTACGCTCAGTCGGGATAGGACTACTAAAAATTCCCCATGTCAAAAAAGCAAAAATGGGTGGACGCTCCTTCAGACGGCTGGCAGCCAGCAACTGGAACAAACTCCCGGTCAGCTTAAGGCTAGAAGGATCTGAAATGAAGTTCAGGAAACTCCTTAAGACCCACCTGTACAATAACTAAGCCTCCTGGTTAGCCCGCTATCTGTATCTTTCTCTCTCCGTAGCGCGGGGACACGCCGAGATGGCGTCACCAGGCGCTTTATAAATCCCCTTTATTATTAATATGTTCTTCTCCTTTTTGAGGTCCGCCTCAATGTCTTTTCTGTATGATTCGCCGTTTGAGACTAGGGCCTCCACTGGTAAGTGTTGCTTTAGCCATGAGTGAAGCCCTTCTGGTTCCTTGGATGGAGGGCAGTCTCAGCCAGATGGCACGGGTTTACCACATGTTGCACTTAAAATATTACTTGCACTTAGAATATTGCCAGTTACATTTATTTAGATTTTTTACTAACAGGCTGAAGACTCATATGGACAACCCTCAATAGGTTTGGGTTCCCAAGGGCTCTGTCTCCTGCTTACTTGAACCCCCTTAGGCTTATAACAGGGTAGTACAATCGATGGTAGCCACCCCCAGGCTCCCATTTCTAAATATCGCACTTAATTATCAAGTACTGTGGAAATGCTAAATTTGTATTTATTTTATTGTACGGATTTTTATATAGCGCAAATTTGACCCGAAGGGTTTGAGTTTCAAAGTGCTTTATACGAGCACCAGTTGCGTTACATGAGGACATATTCATTTTTGTTAGGCATGGGGAGATTAATTTATTTACACAGAATCACAGGATGTTGCGCGTCCTTGCTGAGACTCTAACCCGATTCCTCAGATTTGAGGTCGACTGCCCTAGCCGTTAGGCCAACACCTCTCCCCTAAATTGGCATTTCTATCCTCTGTTCTGATAAGAAAATATCTTAATAAGTGGAGCTGCAACCAGGAATGTCTTGCCTCACTTAGTGATAAGTATAAATTGTAGAACTATTGTTCAACTACTTCACTAGGTCTTGAAAAATATGCTTTTGCCGCAGATATTATGAACAATGTAAATCAATTTGATTCAAAGCCCAACTGAAATGCCTGTATATGTTTCTGCTGCCTTTGTTAAAGTCAGTGAGCATGCACGTTTTTCTATGTGCCTATGCTGCTTAGATGCACAGGACAATTACAACTGACCAAAGAGGATGTAAGAAGTAGACGCCTGTTTAGGACTTATCAACTCTGATGTAATTGCAAGTTACCCCACTCCTAATGTACAAGATAAGGCCCTGCATTGCCTGTGATCTGGCAAGTTTTTTCGACAGACCTAGCTTTCCAATCCAGCATGCACAGGTTGTTCTCACCCAGATTTAAGCAGTCATATAATTTACAGGTTCAGTATATCTAAACTACGCCTCTGTATTTTCAGGTGAATATATCCACACACTCTTACCCCCTACTCCTTCACACGTCACACAGTGAAACATAGGGTATAACATTACAGCAACATCTCTGTGATCTCATCTGATAGAGACTTCTAGTCGTAGATTCCTTACCTTAGAATTATCCCCAGGCGTCAGACTGGATCTGTACATTTTTCATGAGCAGTACTCTTGCGCCAGTAGGTGGCGTCATCCCCACTGGAAGTGACATCCACGGTGCCTATATAGGTGCCACCAGGCACTAACGTCCGTTCTTTTCTTTCTGCGCCACCCAGCACAGATCTGGGAAAAGTTACCCCATAGTCTCGTTTTGACCAAGCTTTTTTCAACAATTTGTCGAAGTCTTTTTGAGGTCCTAGCTCCTGGTGTGGCAGGGATGTCCTCCAAGAAGGCCAGCTTCAAGCCCTATGGCGCCTATCACCGGCAGATGTTTATGATGAACCCGCCCAGGGTCGGATTGGGATCACAATTTGGCCCGGGCACTGACGAAAAAAGTGGGCCACATTAAGGGGGCGTGACCTCCATTTAAGGGGCGTGGCCCACATTCAAGAGGCGTGCCCTTTCATGAAACACCATTTGGTTACTCTTTGAGGTCTAATTTGTAGAGAAATATTTAGGAAATTAAGCATTTTAAAGCTTACAGAGCAAGTAACATTGGTAAAGACTAGGAGCACTGCAGTTCAGATAACTGAATACTTACTTGCAGTCTTAACGCCCTGCACAATGTCGTTGGATACTCTTTCTTAACCAGCTACCACAAACATCAGCCAACAAGATCCCCCATTGAGGAGGGAGTCACTGGAAATTATGAATACTATGAAATGTTATCTTAGGGCAAGCTTAGACTCTCCCAGAATAACAAAAAGAACATAGAAGTAGAATGGTGCACTCAACAAGAGGTGCCGAATGACTTAGGTGTCAGAGCGCAGCCTCCACAACATAAAAAAACCAGATAGTGAAGCACTAAGGGGAATTAAATGGACATTTTGTATCGGAAAAGCTGTGTTAAAAATATGGACATGTTTTTATAAAGTGTCCTCTTTAATTATCATGGTCCCTTTGCAGAATCATAAAGCATGAACAAATGGTTATTTTTTATAGTTGTTTTACCATTTGACAATTTTATATAGTGTAAATTCAGCCCAAGACATAGGCTATTTGAGTTCTATTCATGAGTACCAATTACAGTACACATGATCCGATTTTTTTATTTAAGGGCCTGGGCGATGAAGTGATCTGCCCAGAATCACAGGGTGTTGAGCAGACGCTGGGATTCAAACTTGAATCCCCATCTCTGCAACGCTGGCATCAGGCCACATATGCCTATGCACAGACAAGGAATGAAAGTGGGAGGATACTGTTCTTGTGCAGGACACAGGACCAAGGTGACAATGGCCTACATGCTGAGCAACTAAAAAACCAGCAAGGCCCCTTTCTGTCACAAAATTATTTGAGCCCTCCAGTGCAGGAGCACCTGAAAAGAATTGAAGCCCCTGCTATTACTAACCTACTCAGCCCTCCTCAGACCTTTAGCTCAGGAGCACATGAACAGCAGTATGGCCCCTGCAATTAGTAAATTAATCTGCCCTCCCCAGCCCTCCAGTCCCCAGGGCAATGTCCTGGCAGGGGAGCGCAAAACACAGCTGCTGGGTCATCCACGGTAGCCAGGGGGGGGGGCGAAGGTGAAGATGGTGCGAGTTCAAAACATCACCTAGCCCCCACAGTCAGACCCATTCTTCCTCGCCCACTATGCCCTGAATCTGAGGGGCTGTGGGCGAGGTATTAAGATTAACACTGTTTCTCGACTGTGTGGGCCCCAGGGGGGGCGAGGTGAAAATGGCTCAAGGCCTGAGCAACACCTGGCCCCCAGGGAGGCCGATTTT
This sequence comes from Lissotriton helveticus, assembly GCF_964261635.1. NCBI lineage: Eukaryota > Metazoa > Chordata > Amphibia > Caudata > Salamandridae > Lissotriton > Lissotriton helveticus. The sequence goes on from NC_136057.1 coordinate 1,866,591,721, forward strand.
CGCAAACAATCACCCCTCCCCAGCCCACCCTTGGCGTGATTGCTTTGCAGGGGCAGGGGGTGAAGTAGAGGCCACAGCTAATAATCACTATATGGCGCACAGTGAAGCGCTTTCATTTCTGTCTCTGTCTCCGTGCCCTCTGTGGGCCTTTTTTTTTCTCCCCTTTCCCAGTCCACAGAGAGCAGATAGCAGAGAGCACTCTCTGTGAACTGGGAAAGGGGAGAAAAAAACTGGCCCACAGAGGGCACTGAGACAACGGCCCTTCGGCTGATTCCCGAATGCCCGCAGTGCCAATCCGCCCCTGGACCCGCCCCTTGTTTGCCTGCGGTGCCTCAAGTGGGACCATGACCCAAAGCGTGCCCTGCCTGCCACGCATCCAAAGGCCTTCAGGGAGTGATCCCTCAAGCTCCTGGTGGCTCGAACCTGCAGTGCTTGAGTTCCTGGTCGAGAGGAAGGTCCTGGGAAGGGTTGCGGAGTCAGACGTTGTCGTCCCATTCCAGGTCTTAGAGTTGTTCAGGTAAGTCTTGGAGCCACAAAAAGAAAAGAAGTTGAAGCGCTCTTCGACTTCACTTCATCCATCGGCCAAGAAGACGAGTAATCGTCCCACGAGGCCTGGCTCAAAATTTGAGCTAGCGTCTGGGCTGTCTCCATACCTCCCTGCATTTCTGGGAGCCAGAGCGCCTCCCACTCACATACAGGAGTTTTGTGAGACCATGCCCTTCATAGCTGAGCGGCCCGTTCCCTCTGGCGTGTTTTTGGGCCCGCAAGGTTCGGGAGGGGCCACTACTGAATCCACGCCGGCAGCCCCACTGCCAGTCGGGCCTCAAGGATTCAGAGATTGATCCAGATTGGCGCCAGTCGTGCTATGTTGACTTTCCACAGCACCAGTCCCAAGGCTGATGCTCACGGAGCTGCCGCCATCCTCATTCTCATTCCTGACTGTGACAAAGCTGGAGGGGCATCTTCCGATGCCGGCTCCGGTGCCAACTGGAGCCATGCCTTCCAGGCCTGAGCCCTATTACTATGGGCTAGGACTCTGAAAAAGCTGGCCTCTGAAGAATACCAGCCTTATGACTCTTTGGACTGGTGTGGCTCTGGAGAGGGCGGTTGAGGTCGTGGGCCTTAGCTTGCCCTCTGTGATAATCAAGACTGATGTCTTGATGTAAGTGCCCCAGGGGGTAGTGTCCCCTTTCAAACCTCTTCTCCCATTCAGTGAAGCACTTACTGATGTCCAGGCCCAGCACAGGGGCTCCTGTGAACAGGGCAATTGCCCACCGCCCCACTCCTGGGGACCCCTAATTCCCCTCGGAACACCCTACCAGGGACAGCTTGGATGTCCAATTCACCACTTCTCATGTAAATCATGGTGCACTCCCAACCATCCCCTCTGGATGGGAAATCCAAGAGGCTCCACAATTTAGGCAAGAAAATGTTTTCTTCCACCAGCCTGGCATTGCGATTAGTCAACACTGCATGCCTTCCCATGCCCTGTATGATACCGTTGCTCAAGTGCTACCAATAGTCCCAGAGGAGGCCCTGGCACCGTGCTTCTCCGGTTGTTGCCGACAGGAGGGATGCTGCTAAGTTCAACATTCGCTGTGGACTAAACACCACCAACTCACTATGCAGAGCGTTTTCATTGACAATGGTCCTGCGACACCATGCCTGGTTGAGAACTGCTGGTTTTTCTAGGAATGTCCAGTCATCACTCATGGACATGCCCTTTGATGGCTCCCGTCTCTCTGGAGACAAAATGGATTCAGTGCTGGAGTGCTTTGAGGACAGCAGGGCTACGGCAGGGTCATTGGGCCTTTCTGTGGCCCCTCATCACCCTCAATCTGCCTTTCGTGGCCCTGGAAGGGGCATACAGCTGCGTCCTTACCCGCCCAAACACTGCGGTGCACAAGCTTTCCAGCCTATGTGTGGCTGTTGACACTGTACCTACAAGCCCTGTAGGTTGAGTGGCTAGTGGTTGGGTTAAATTCCCCCCCCAGCAACCTCCAAACCATCCTAGTCGGCCAGTTTACTGTCATGGGCACCCAGTGGGTGGCAGGATTCACCATCCCCTACCCGCTGGCAATCCATAACATCAGTCAGGTGGGTTTTGCAGATTGTCGGAAGGGGCTACTCCCTCCCTTTCGAGACTATCCCTCCCTCCATGCCATCTACTTACAACAAGCTGACTAAGGACAAACTATCCCTTCTACGCCAGGAAGTGACATCTCTTTTATCCAAAAGGAGCCATAGAGAGAGTGCCAGCACCAGAAGTAGGTTGTGGTTGCTATTACTGGTACTTTGTGGTGCCCACCAAGTACGAGGCCGTCGTCCTATACTCGACCTGTATTCTCTCAATTTCTTTCTCAAGAAGGAGAAATTCAAAATGCTTACTCTTGCTCAGGTCCTGTCTCCCCTGGATCCGGGAGTCTGGATGGAAGCATTGGACTTGCAGGATGCATATTTCCAAATTCCCGTCCTGCCTGCCCATAGACAGTCCCTGTGGTTCACGGTAGGCTACGAGCACTTTCAGTTTGCTGTGTTTCCTTTTGACCTTACCAGTGCCCCTCGAGTGTTAACCAAGGTGATGGCGGTGGTGGGGGTGCCAGTCTTCTCCTATCTCAATAAATGGCTGTTAAAGGCGGGTTCCCCCAGCCTGTTTTCTCCACCTCCAGACTACAGCGGACCTCCTGCGTTCACTGGGGTTCACTATCACCGTGCTGAAGTCACACCTGACTCCCTTTCAGATGATACTTTTTATTGGAGCTGTTATGTGCATGGTGCAGTTTTGGGCCTATCTGCCCGAACGGCGAGTCTAGGATATTCAGGATATGATACCAATGTTTCAGCCTCTAGCCTAGATTTCGATGAGACCGACTCTGAGGCTGCTGGGCCTCATGGTCTCCTGTATCCTGCTTGTGGCACATGCGCATTGGCATATGCGGGCTCCGCCGTGGGACCTTAAGTTTCAGTGGGCGCAACATCAGGGGAATCTCTCTGACCTGGTCCAGATCTCAGAGGGAACTGCAAAGGACCTACATTGATGACTTATGAACCGCAATTGGGTCATCTGCAGACACCTCTCCCTTCCCCAACCAGATCTGCCAGTAGTGACAGATGCGTCACTCCTGGGATGGGGCGGCCATCTGGGAGAGGTAGGTAGAGTTCAGATCACTCAGGTCTCTGGCGGAATCCGAACTCCAAATCAACCTGTTGGAGCTTCAAGCGATCCAATTGGCATTGCAATCCTTTCTACCCTCCATTCAGGGAAGGCTAGTGCAAATGTTTACTGACGTCACCACTGCCATGTGGTACTGCAACAAGCTGCGCGAGGTGGAGTCTGGAACTCTTTGTCTCGACTCTGGATGTGGCTGGAATAGCAGGGCACATCCATGGTGGTTCAACATGTGGCAGTTTCTCTTAATGCCAGAGTGGACAAACTCGGCCGAAGATGCCCGATGGATCACAAATGGCGTCTCTATCCGGAGGTGGTGGAAGGTCTCTTTCAGCAGTGGGAAGAGCCTTGGATAGATCTGTTTGCCAACTACGATAACATGCAATGTCCTTAGTTTTGCGTGCTGGAGTTTCCAAGGCAGATCTCTCTCAGATACGCTTTTCGTCTTGAGTGGAACTCAGGCCTCCTATACACCTTTCCCCTCATACCACCCCTGCCCAGAGTTCTCAATAAGATCAAGAATGACTGGGCTCAAGTCATCCTTGTGGCTCTGGATTGGGCACGGAGAGTCTGGTATCCCAAGCTGGTGAGCATGGCCATCGGTCCTCCGATCAGGCTGCCCCTTTGGTAGGATCCTCTGTCATAGCAGCAGGGGAGGGCTCTCCACCCAAACCGGTCAACGCTCCGTCTTCTTGCATGGAGATTGAGGAGTGACAGTTCACAGCTTTCGACCTTCCACCGAAGTCTGTAACGTTATTTTGGCAGCCAGGCGTCCCTCCACCAAGACGGTTTATGCCTGACATTGGACAAAATATGTGGCATGGTGTACAGCATGACAAATTGACCCCCTTTCTGCCCCCCTTGCTCAGGTTCTCCTGTTCATTCTTTTCCTTGTCCAGCAGGGCTGTGCTCTGGGCACTGATAAGGGATATCTTTCTGCAATCTCTGCTTTTCTTTGGTTGCCTGACCAACCTTCCCTTTTCCAATAGGTTTTTGAAAGGTTTACAACTTATGTTACCTCCCTCTCCTTTCATTATGCCTCTGTGGGACCTTAATCTGAACCTGACGTTCCTGATGTGTGCTCCATTTGAGCCTTTACATAACTGTCCTCTGAGGCTCCTTACCATCTAGACGGCCTTCCTGGTGCCAATAACATCTGCCCGGAGGGTCAGTGAGCTTCAAACCTTGTCATCCAAGCCACCATATCTTAACATCAATCGAGACAAACTGGTGCTTAATACAAAAGCTTCCTTTCGTCTGAAAGTGCTCACTCCATTTCACGTAGGCAAAACCATCACTCTGCCTATTTTTTAAGCTCCGCCTCATCCCTCCAAGAAAGAGGAGCAACTTCACCGGCTGGACCCAAAGAGAGCGTTGGCGTTCTACCTTGACCGCATTCAAGAGGTTAGAGTGGATGACCAACTGTTTGTAGGGTACGTTGAGGCGAAGAAAGGACGGTTTGTTCAAAAGAGGACCATCACATGATGGATTGTTCCCTGTATCAAAATCTGCTAGCTTTGGCTAAGAAGCAAACCCTTGAGGGTTTGCCTGCTCATTCCTCCAGAGCTAAAGTCGGCACAACTGCATTAGCTAATGAAGTTCCAGTCCTGGACATCTGCCTCGCCGCAACGTGTGCTTCCCTGCACATGTTTACCAAACACTGCTGCCTAGGCATACAGGTCCATAAGGATGCTAACTTTGCCCGGTCCTGCAGAACTTCCTTGTGTGAGATAGATCTGCAGACCCACTTCCAGGGATGTATCGCTTGGGTCTCTAAGGTAAGGAGTCTGCGGCTAGAAGTCTCTCTCAGATGAACAAGTTACTTACATTTGGTAACTCTTTATCTGGTAGAGACTCTATTGAGCCGTAGATTCCTTACCAACCCAACCATCCTCAACCTCTCTGCAAACTGATTTCTAGGGACAGGGCCAATCCCTTTCAGGGCCCTAGTTTTCCACACCAGTGGTCAGTGTTCTTTATGGCTCTGCGCTTCTGTCATGGAAAGTCGTGAAAAGAAACTTCCGGATCCAGTCAGATGGCTTGGAAGTTCAAAGGTTAGACAACTGCAGTTGGATAGTCTCTACCATATAAGGCATTACTGAGGCAAGTAACTTGTTCTTCTCAGCAATACATACATTTTCCTTTTACCTACTCTTCCTGATCCTCCATTTCCTGTTATCATTGAAACTCCTACCTCAGAAACGTCCTGGATCTCGGTGTGCAAAGGTTGGCCATGACCCTCATCCATTCACTTCTTGTTGAAAAATAGAGGTATGTAACATTTCATGACACCCAGTTGGGTTTGTTCATTCTCTGTTAGTGTTTTTCTGTCTCTGCCTCACTGCACATATGTCAGATGTTAATGTACCTTATCAGTGGGATTGCCTATTTTGCTATGTATGTTTTCCAATTGACTGCTGTTTCTTACTTGCACTTTTGCCACTGTTGTTGTTAGGCACTTCTGTCTGAAGCCCTCGTTACGAGAGCAGGTATTTTACCTAAGGGATAAATTCTGGTGAAAAACAGCAGCTAGCAATTCCAAGTGTGTGAGCCTGCAATGATCATGTCCGTTAATTCCGGGGATGGAGACACAAGAGACTTTCAGATTCAGATGCTGCAGGGCTGGGTAGGAGCATGGCCTAGCCCTGCCTACCCCTTGCAGGTCAGAGGGAATTGGGGAGATGGACAGACATTTGATCCCACCCTCCCCTGAAAGGCCTATCACTGCCCTGCCCACGACGTTGCCCAAGCCCCACTGGCCCTCATGCTGACACGTTAAACAAGTGGAAAATTTCAGCAGTTTTCCATTGCAATATGGGGAAACCAAATGGTAAAAGGCCCGGTATCTTCAGGTCTGTGTGGATATTCCCCATTCCGGGGAATACCCTGATAATCACTAGAATTTAGTAGATTTGTAGATTCTGCCTTCCACCCTCCCCCATATCCCCATACCTATTTCCTTCTAACCTATAATAAGGGCCTCAATTGTGTGTTTCCGCTCTTGTGTACCTGTAAGTCAATCTACCAAGGGCATTTTTCAGAAACTTGAGTTTGGCTGTGGAAGTTATTTCCCATGAATCACACGTTTTGGGGCAGTTCACCCAGTCCCTTGTTGCCCATATTGGGAATGATGTGCATTCAGCTACACATAACTGAATATAGGAGGAATTTAATGCTGTTTCCCACTTCGCTTGGGTTCCCTGGCAGGGCAGCATGAAAATTGTTTTTCAGGTACTTAGGAGGCTGTCCGAATATACTCTTAAGGGTTAACATTAAGACTTTAAACTTCACTATTGCCATTACTAGTAACCACTGCATAGCCCTCCTTGCTCGCAGCACATCGTTTCTGGTGGTAATATCCTCCCTCGTTCCAACTGTGGAGTTTTGAGTTACTTGCATTTTGGCAGTGTGATGATGATATTTCACTTTTAATATTTTCACCTCAATCAACTGAGAAATGCTGGAAATTGAGGTGGCACGGCCTTAATATTGTGTAACTTTGCTTACTAAAAGAAAAGAGGGTCATGTTACTACGTTTTAGGAACCCTGCCTTAGAGAGGTTTACATGATAATTCTCTCAATTATTATATCTTATGTGTTGATAATACCGAGTGAATTCACGTACACAGTTAATGTAGGCTCACATCCATTTGCTTTTCAAGTGCTATCCGCTCAGTGACAAATACTAGGCCTGTTCACAACCAAAGGAAATCCAGATGTACAAAGGGCCTCCCATCCGATCAGATTAATAGACTTGCTTGTTGGTGTTTATTTTCATCTGCCTCATTTTTAGGCCTCTCCTAGGCAGCACATGCACTGTCTCATTGAGACATGCTGTGTTCAGTATATGGTCTTTCATTCCACCCCTCGCTGCCGATTTGTTCAAGTGTGTGTTGTTCCTAAAAGCTTGCTTTTCTATGGTTTACTGTATTTCTGTCCCACCTTCCTGTGTCTTGCTCCTCCCCTGGAGCACTGGCCTATTACGGGTATTCTTTTCCTGAAGGCTTTATGTTAGCCCATTCTTTTTTTTTTTCTTTTTTTATTTGCCCTACATGTTTTTTTCTAGATGTTGCTGTTCCTTACGCACATACATATTATATATGATGTCTTTTGGGGTGCCACTGTTTTTGTGATGCTTGTTTAGGTTGCAGTCTGCAAATTTTTTTTATACGCAAGCCACTTTTTTCATTAAGCTTGTGCATCATGTCTTGGACAGCTTTCTTTGTATAATATACTATAGTGTGCACCTTTTTCTAAATATTCCTTTTTAGTTCAAGCCTAGGCAGCGCGCATGCGCTGTCTGAAAGACCTTTTGTTATCTCCTCTGTAGGCATTTGACATGAATTGCCATTTGTTCATTGTTGTGCCATTTAGAATTACAGGGTTTTTTATTGGAGCATTGGGTACGATTCTCCCGGTGCTTGGGTCAGGTCATGCCCAGACTATTTCACTCCTTGTTTGCTTGATTTGGCAATCCCAATCCGTCTGTGGTTCCTCCTTGGCATTCCTGATCTGCCTTTTTATTTTGTAGGCTATCAACGTTTTAGGCGTTCAAGCACCTTTCACTGAGCCATGCTCTGTTTGGCACCAGCAAAGTGGCAATTTCTGTCTGGTAGCTGTTGAGCTATGCCAATAGCTCTAACTATAAAAATGCGAGACTTATTGCATTTCTAATGCTTGTTTGTGTAGCTTTCTTTCGTCCATCTTGTGCGCCATAATACCAACCCAGTTAGCCTATTGTGAAGCTTTTGCAAGTCTCTTTAAATCTGAGTTACTATCACTGAAGACAGTTTTCTGCAATGTTCCCCTGCTCAGATCGGGTGTTCCTGGGTCAGTTGTTTCACACTCTGATCGCGTGTGTACTCCACAGTTCCCCCGAGGCACAAGCAGGGAGCTCCTTGCGGGCTCCCATGTGCTCTGAGCACTGCGGTGCCGCCTAGGCCAAAGCATGCATCCGTATCCATGTGCCTTTACGGTGACAAGGGATTCTCTGTCTACATTATTCATTGGGGCCATTGTCATTGCCTGTTCCTGGGGTGATGGTTTGTTGAGTCGGAGAAGGAACAGCAGCCCCTTTGTGTTACAAGGGTGCACGCAAATTAACACATTGCGCACTTTTATCGCCCCTTTCTTCTCACAAGCAGGGCTTTAAGTGGGCCGGGTCTCACTGGGTCTGAGCACCGGCAGTGTTTTTTAAGGGGGGGCTCAAAACGGGTCTCTATCGAGCTCTGTTTTGTGCCCTGGCACAGGCGGTCCGTTTTTTTTCCCGGGCTGAGGTGACAGCAGGCACATGGATGTGCGCTCGGTGAGCATTGTAGGCGAAGGGAAATCCTTTAAAGAGAGTCATTTTCTCTCTGGATTTCCCTTCTACTTTTGAATCTCAGGAGCAGCAACATTGTCGTGGTGTCACCACCAGGGCTTTAAGTGGAAGTGTTTTCAATATTATATACAAGCCATAGTTGCTGCTTATTTATCTTATGCAACTAACAACCATTGACAAAGCCAATAGTCCTGACTTGTAGGTATGATGTGACTTGTCGTATCATATATCTGGACACAATGACAGGAACAGCAAAATACAAGTGGGGCGGCACACTGTGCTGAACACAGATTTTTAGCTTACGTGTTTTTAAGCCACACCCTTAATTACATTGACCACGCCCCTTTGAGAGACCCCCCAGTTTTTTCATCCCACTTAAAGCCCTGCTCACAAGGATACATTTCCTGTGAGGCCAGGACCTGATGGGATTCCACATACGGACGCATGTTCGGCATTAATGACCTCTTATCTCTTCTCTGGGAAAACGCCTTTGCTTCCACCTCATGCCATAAAACTTTGTTTTGTGTTTATGTGGGCGCGCTCTGAAAGCTGGAAAGTGAAGTGAGCGCACACAGTATTTCATTTGCGCATGGACCCAACCGGAAGTGTCGATTGATCCAACACCGTGATTCATGGGTTGTGAGGGATAACAGTAGTTGTAATCCGGTCTCAGCTGGACCCATGATTGGAGATATCATTGACTGAAGTTCTATGCGTCGCCGATTTCTGTTCTTGCCTAACTGTTCTGCAGCATAATAACCTAAACAACACTTCACTAGGAAACAGTGTATTGTTCTGAGATTAGAACTGTTCCTTAATTACATGTAAATACATTTTGTACATCCATCCGCACTTTGAAGATGAGAGAGGGACAATTGCTGTCGATTTATTCATATTTTATGTTTTCCATGCCAGTGGCGGCTCTAGGCTCAAGGCGGCCCTGGGCAGGGAGCGTAGGTAGGGGGCCCCGGAAGAGGGGGTCCGGGCGGGGCGGATCGCAGAGACCAGTGAAGAGGGGGCGGGTCAGGGTGTTTGGAAGTCGAACAGAGCCGGAGTCTCTCTCTCTCTTAATCTCTCGTAATCTCTCACACCACTCTCTCATGCACTAATCCAGCATTTCTCTTATTAGTTTATTCAGGTCTTTCAGGACAAACTGTTTACCATAACTGTAATGTCGTGGTTTGCCCCAATGAGGACGCTGCAACATTTGTAGGTTAACTGGTCTTTATTAATTACAGGTGCCCTAAAGAGCGCCGAGCCGCAGCAGCTCTCTGTCGGCTTTTCGCGCTTCTGAATGCGCGCTGCGCGCGCAGCCCTAAACATGGCGATCGCACGTCACGTCGGTACGTGACGTGCAACAGCTAGACCGCCACTACATATCTCCCCTTTTTCCCAAACAAACATTAACTCACTGTCCGTCGTTCATGACAAAGTCTCGAAACCTTGCGGGCTTAATCACCGCCCTGCCACTCCGTGTAAGTCTCAGGGGGTCAGGCGGGATAACTCTTTCCTGCGTCTCTTCGCTCCCTCCTCCACCTTCTAGCGCGGTCGCGCCTCCATCTCGTCTGCTCCTTCCCGCTTCACTAGCTGATCCCTGTTCGCCATAGTCCATTCTATCTCCTCGCTGTTCTCCTCTGCTCACCTCCAACTCTCCATCTGGTCGTTCTTGTTCTTGAGACCCTTCTTCTACATCCTCTGGGTCTTCTCCACCTCGGTCCCATCCTTGCACTCTGTTGCATCTTGCCATGCGGTCTTGTGACCACACGTTGCCATCACTCAGCAAAGCCGCTCTACCCATCACTTCCTTGACTTGCAGGGGCTTGCTGTATTTGCTATCTCCCTTCCTCCTTAGCGTGGCCAATTTTACTCGTACCTATTCCCCTTTCTCCAGCTCTGTCTCTTTCACATTTCTCCGGGTGTTGTAGTGTCTGGAGTAAATGGCCTGAGCCTTTTCCAGGTTAGCTCGTACTACCGCGGGGGACCATTCGCTTGTTATGATTTTGTCCTTCCACACGCAGTTGTCCCGGGTGAATGGTTCGCGGCCTCTCAGTATTTGAAAAGGGCTGTACCCTGTCCCTGTGGGGGTGATCCTGTATGCCCACACCATGCGTTCAATCTCTCTTTCCCAGTCCTTGTTGTTGGAGATGGCTGCCTGCACCGAGCCCATCACCACTCTGTTAAATCGCTCCACAAGCCCGTTCCCGGCCGGGTGGTATATGGACGTGTGCTTTGCTAGAATCCCATTTCTTTGCATAAAGTTGCTCCATTTCTCAGATCTGAATTGGGGGCCATTGTCGCTTAGGATGGACTTCGGGATGCCTTCCCTCACAAAAGTGTCCGCCAGGAACTTTATGATGGTCTCTGTATCCATCGCCTCATCTATTTTCAACTCAGGCCATTTCGAGTACCTATCCACCAAGACACATACGTACTTCTGGACTCCATGCACATCCAGGATAGGGCCCAGTATGTCCACTGACAACTCCTCCCACGGATTCCTCGGGGGGTCGAATTTACCAAGGGCAGGGCGGAGTGGTTTGAGCGTTTTGTCTGCCCCTTGCCACTGTGGGCTGTCCCTGACGTGCCTCTCGGCCCTTACGTCCATCCCTGGCCACCAATAGTTTTGCTTGGCCCTCAGTTTCAGTTTTCCTATCCCCAAGTGTCCCTCGTGAAGCATGTCTAATAGTTTGGGGATGATTTCTGCTGGGGGGATGACTTTCTCCCCTCTGTATACAAACACTCCTTGGTCGTCCATCGACAGCTCTTCTCTGACTTCGAAGTATGGGTTGAGGCCTCCACGGGTTAGTCTCTTATCAGGCCACCCCCCTGTGATGTATGTCTTCACTTCTTCAAGGACCTGATCTTTCCCGTAAGCCTGCCTCCATTCCTGAAGCCCTATGGTTTTTTCTTGGTCTTCCATGAGTGCCATCATTTCTTCTGCTCCTGTTTGGTCCTCTCCACTCTGGTCCATGGCCGCCGCTCTACTTAGGTAGTCCGCTACCCTGTTCCTACTGCCAGGGATGTGTTCCACATCGTACCTAAATTCTAACAGTTTGAGGGTCATCTTTGAGATCCGTGGCGTGGCACTTGCATGTCCGCTGGAGGTTAGTACCTTCAGTAAGGGTTTGTGATCTGTTTTTAACAAGAACCGTGTGCCCCACAAGAACTGCCTGAACCTGGTCATGGCCCATACGACCGCCAGCATCTCCTTTTCAATTACACTGTACTTCTTCTCAGTCTCGCTGAGTGTGCGGGATGCAAAACTGATCATTTCCATTTTTCCTTGACCTCGATCTTGCATAAGGACGGCACCCAGCCCCTTGTCGCTGGCGTCCGTAGTTAGTACAGTGGTGCCGTGGGGATCATAACCTTGGAGTGGAATTGCTCCAGCCACCTCTCTCTTGATGATTTCGAATTCACCTTGCGCTCCCTTCGACCAGCAGAATTCTGTGTTGTCTCGTGTCAGCTGCCTCATGTGATGGGTTTTGGAGGCGAAGTGCTGCACGAACTTGATATAATATTCCGCCATTCCGAGGAACGATCTGACCTCTTCTTTGTTGGAAGGCAGTGGCGCCTCGCAGATGGCTCTCACATTGTCTGCTTTCGGGGTAACCCCTCGCACTCCTATCTCATGTCCCAGCTAAGTCACGGACTCCATTCCTATCCGGCACTTGGTCCATTCCGCTGTGAGGCCCTTACTCTCGAGAATCTTTAGCACCTTTCCTAGTTTACTGTCGTGATCCAGTCTGTCTCGTCCCATTACCAAGATGTCGTCCTGGAAATATTGGACTCCATCGGTGTCTTCAAACAGTTGGTGCATTAACTTTTGGAACACTGCAGCCGCCGAGGCTAGCCCGAACGGCATGCGGCGGAACTGGTAGCACCCGAATGGAGTGATGAAGGAAGTGAGTTTTCGGCTTTCCGGATGCAGGGCGATCTGGTGATAGGCGGAGGTCAAGTTTATGGTGGAGTACCATTTGACTCCCTTGGTTCTGGCCAGCATTTCCTCTATCCTGGGCAAGGGGAACTTTTCCACCACTATGCTCTTGTTCAACTCGCGTAGGTCGACGCACAGTCTGATCTTCCCGTTTGGCTTTTTCACTACCACTAAGGGCGCGAGCCACTCCGCGCACGTGATGGGTTCAATGATCCCTTTCCTTTCCAGATCCTGTAGCTCCTCCTGCACTGCATCCCTCACCGCCAAAGGTACATTTCTCACTTTGTGGGCGACCGGTACTGCATCGTCCTTCAAGATTATCCTGTGCGCGAACTTCTCCATTCTCCCGACTGTGCCTCCGAACACCCTGGGGTATTCTTCTTTCCATTTGTCTAGGTCAGGCCAGGTTCCAGGTTCCGCGAGCAGTATCTGTTCCTTGCCCCCTGGGTCCAGCTTGATGCCCAGGTCGCCTTGGTCGAGCCATCCTAGGACCGAGGGTCCTCTCTCAGATATGTACAGTTTGCAGAACGCTGACCGGCCTCTGAACTAAAAATTTAATGGTCTGAATCCTGCCATAGGAATGCGGTTCCCGTTGTACGTCACTGGGCGGATGTCCATCCTCTCCAGCTCCGGGCCTAGGTGTGGTGCGAAGCTCTCCTCCCACACCGCTCTTTGGATGATGGTGTAGGGTGAGCCGGTGTCAGCCACAACCTTTATCGGAATTCCGCCAATCAACATCTCCAGGACCGGTTTCATCGTTCTCTTGCCGTCGACGTTCAACACCTGGCCCTCCACGCCTAGTACTTGATCCTTAATGTAAATGACTGTGACCACGTCTTCCTCTGCGCCCTCTTCCTGTTCTTCGCTGTCCTGTCCGACATACTTCACCACGCTCTTCGAGGCCTTCCTCCGGCACACCTTCTCATAGTGGCCCACTATGCCGCAGTATAAACATTTGGCGCGGAATGCTGGGCACTTCCTGTCGTGCGCCTCGTGCGACCAGCTCCCGCATCGATAGCATGGTTTCTTGCTACTTCCCGCTTGTTTCCCAGGAAGACCCTGGGTTGCCTTGCCATTTGTTGGGCCCCTTTACTGCCGAACCCTTGTTCTTGTAGTCCCTGTGGGGCTCCTCCTCGTCTATTCTGTTCACCATGGCATTGGGGGTTGTCTCTTTCCTCGTTGCTTCCGCACACTTGCGCGCTAGTTCTACCCTTTTGACGATTACCATCACCTCCTTTAGGGTGGTGTCACCACTGGCCCACAACTTGTCCTGCACTGCTGTGCTCGTGGTATGCATCACCACCTGATCTTTGATGAACTCCTCTTCCCAATTGTCATATTTGCACGTGGACGCTAGTCTCTTTAAGGCCGCAACATATTCCTCTACTGTCTCTTCCGGGCGTTGTTTCCTTTGCTGGAAATTGAACCTGTCCACTGAGACACACACCGCAGGCCTGTAGTGCTCGTTCAGGTCCTCGATGGCATGGGCATACACGTCCCTGTCGGTGCTCCCTCTTTCTTTTGGCACTAGGCTTTTGTAAATTCTCAGGCCTTCTGGGCCCAGGTTGAGCAACAATATGCGTTTCTTCCTCTTGGGATTGAATTGTTCTTCATTTTCGTCCTCCAAGACTCCTATGAAATTATCAATGTATTCCCTCCAGTCCTCCCACTTCATTAGCGGTTCTCCTGGTCTGGTCAGGAATTGCACTGGCGCCATCGCGTACCCCGCCTGCGCACTCATTTTCTCGCTCTTGACCGTGGGATGCGCGCTCGTTTGGCCTCTGGGACTTCCTGGCGTGTTGTCTCGCTCTTCTTTGCTTGCTTGCGCCTGGGGACTACCTTCGTCAGCCCCCTCGATCTTGCCTGGGGGATCCAGCGCGGTTCCCCCCGTCTGGTGGGTCGTCGCGTGCTCAGGCGCGCTTTGCTTGGCGTCTCTGGGGCTTGGGCTACCCCTTCGGGTTGATAATTGCTTCCCTTGGCTGTGCTGAGCTCTGCCACGCTCTTTAGGGTGTAGTACCTATGTGGGGGGCTGCAGGACACTTCTCGACGGCCTGCTCCTCCTGGCACCGGGTTTCCCGTGGCCCTGTTCTTTGCTGCGTGCCCTCTGGCCACCGGTAGTTGCTGTTTTCCTCGGCGGTCTGGATCTCTGCGGGGGGCAGGGGGTCTAGAATCCCACCTTCGTCGCCATTGTAATGTCGTGGTTTGCCCCAATGAGGACGCTGCAACATTTGTAGGTTAACTGGTCTTTATTAATTACAGGTGCCCTAAAGAGCGCCAATTGCAAAAACAACAAGTGATGGACTGAATGTGGATCAATGTCACACATATCGCCATTGTCTAACCCAGGGTGGTGTGGAGTGCAAAAAAACGATGGATTTGGGCCCAGATCTTTTGACTGGGGGAGTGTGTGACATTGATCCACATTCAGTCCATCACTTGTTGTTTTTGCAATTGCCGCCCTAAGTGCGCTGGGGATGCCCAGACGTGGGTCCCAGGCACTCCACACCACTTGGAGTCAAGCTAGCCGGGCTGAAGAGAGGTGTTACCTCGAAACCGGTCCGGTCCTCGGATGCTTGATTCCGTTCTGGGAAGGACATGGCTTTTGTAGTTCGGACTGGACTGTTCCCATGGGGCAACAGGGTCAGAGCTGATTTGCATATCGCCATTGTCTAACCCAGGGTGGTGTGGAGTGCAAAAAAACGATGGATTTGGGCCCAGATCTTTTGACTGGGGGAGTGTGTGACATTGATCCACATTCAGTCCATCACTTGTTGTTTTTGCAATTGCCGCCCTAAGTGCGCTGGGGATGCCCAGACGTGGGTCCCAGGCACTCCACACCACTTGGAGTCAAGCTAGCCGGGCTGAAGAGAGGTGTTACCTCGAAACCGGTCCGGTCCTCGGATGCTTGATTCCGTTCTGGGAAGGACATGGCTTTTGTAGTTCGGACTGGACTGTTCCCATGGGGCAACAGGGTCAGAGCTGATTTGCATATCGCCATTGTCTAACCCAGGGTGGTGTGGAGTGCAAAAAAACGATGGATTTGGGCCCAGATCTTTTGACTGGGGGAGTGTGTGACATTGATCCACATTCAGTCCATCACTTGTTGTTTTTGCAATTGCCGCCCTAAGTGCGCTGGGGATGCCCAGACGTGGGTCCCAGGCACTCCACACCACTTGGAGTCAAGCTAGCCGGGCTGAAGAGAGGTGTTACCTCGAAACCGGTCCGGTCCTCGGATGCTTGATTCCGTTCTGGGAAGGACATGGCTTTTGTAGTTCGGACTGGACTGTTCCCATGGGGCAACAGGGTCAGAGCTGATTTGCATATCGCCATTGTCTAACCCAGGGTGGTGTGGAGTGCAAAAAAACGATGGATTTGGGCCCAGATCTTTTGACTGGGGGAGTGTGTGACATTGATCCACATTCAGTCCATCACTTGTTGTTTTTGCAATTGCCGCCCTAAGTGCGCTGGGGATGCCCAGACGTGGGTCCCAGGCACTCCACACCACTTGGAGTCAAGCTAGCCAGGCTGAAGAGAGGTGTTACCTCGAAACCGGTCCGGTCCTCGGATGCTTGATTCCGTTCTGGGAAGGACATGGCTTTTGTAGTTCGGACTGGACTGTTCCCATGGGGCAACAGGGTCAGAGCTGATTTGCATATCGCCATTGTCTAACCCAGGGTGGTGTGGAGTGCAAAAAAACGATGGATTTGGGCCCAGATCTTTTGACTGGGGGAGTGTGTGACATTGATCCACATTCAGTCCATCACTTGTTGTTTTTGCAATTGCCGCCCTAAGTGCGCTGGGGATGCCCAGACGTGGGTCCCAGGCACTCCACACCACTTGGAGTCAAGCTAGCCGGGCTGAAGAGAGGTGTTACCTCGAAACCGGTCCGGTCCTCGGATGCTTGATTCCGTTCTGGGAAGGACATGGCTTTTGTAGTTCGGACTGGACTGTTCCCATGGGGCAACAGGGTCAGAGCTGATTTGCATATCGCCATTGTCTAACCCAGGGTGGTGTGGAGTGCAAAAAAACGATGGATTTGGGCCCAGATCTTTTGACTGGGGGAGTGTGTGACATTGATCCACATTCAGTCCATCACTTGTTGTTTTTGCAATTGCCGCCCTAAGTGCGCTGGGGATGCCCAGACGTGGGTCCCAGGCACTCCACAACACTTGGAGTCAAGCTAGCCGGGCTGAAGAGAGGTGTTACCTCGGAACCGGTCCGGTCCTCGGATGCTTGATTCCGTTCTGGGAAGGACATGGCTTTTGTAGTTCGGACTGGACTGTTCCCATGGGGCAACAGGGTCAGAGCTGATTTGCATATCGCCATTGTCTAACCCAGGGTGGTGTGGAGTGCAAAAAAACGATGGATTTGGGCCCAGATCTTTTGACTGGGGGAGTGTGTGACATTGATCCACATTCAGTCCATCACTTGTTGTTTTTGCTAAAGAGCGCCGAGCCGCAGCAGCTCTGTCGGCTTTTCGCGCTTCTGAATGCGCGCTGCGCGCGCAGCCCTAAACATGGCGATCGCACGTCACGTCGGTACGTGACGTGCAACAGCTAGACCGCCACTACAATAACTTTTTTAAACTCCAACCTGCAAACACACACACTCCTCTTTTTTCGGTCTCTTCTGCGTACACAAATGCAACCTCTATACATCTATAAAGGGGCCTGGTAGTTTAGTGGACTAATGCAGTTCACTTTTATGGGCCTGTGTTTACCCTCTTACTCACAGGTTCAAATCCTGGTGGGTCCACTCAGCCGTTTATCCTTCTGAGGTCAACAAAATGAGTACCATTGAGTTAGGTGACAATAAACATCTATTATTCAGCACAAAAATGCCCACGGGTGAACGTGCACTTTACAAATGCATGTTATGTTAACTTATGTTATAATCTTCTCTCCCATTCTTACTCTCTTTCTCACACACTATTTCTGGTACTGTAGCTAGACTTCATTCCCCACTTCATACACAAACTACCCCTCTGTCTTACTTTCTATTTTATACAACTCACCCCCATTGATTGAAAAAGTGTTTTCTCCACGAACATTACAGCGCACACCTAGTTGTTGTTTGGAAAGAAGTGGGGGTGTTGGGTTCTAGACTCATTAGTTGGTCAGCCACTGGCCAGACTATCCCTCTTGGCTTGTGTAAACGTCACAGAATGATAGAAGCATCAAGCTTCTGTGTTGCACCACCCTGGTTGCGTAGCTGCTTGGCCTGGTGGTTGTTTGACTGGTGTCTGTCTCTCCTGGTGCCTTATGTAGGCCAAGTGAGTGAACCTCTTTGCATTCAGCCTGGAATTCTCCATATTGTTTCAGTTACAATGATTTCACAGTTTCACACCCAGTGCAATGCATCAATGCTTGAGTACCTTGTTATAAAAACCAGCGTAATGGAATTTGGAAGATGTTCATTCGTTTCTGTGATTGCTTCAGACAGCTCTCTACAGCCTTTGATCGTTTGGAGATAAATAAAAAAGTAAGTGCCATTGTGTGGCTAATAGTAAAAACCTTTTGAGTCAAGACCCAACAAAGAAGTCATTTCATTGTGTGGTGAGAACTGCATAACTGGTTAGTGTCGAAACTAAAAGTATTTTGCCAATGACATTTGTTTAACATTTGTTCTTGCTGTAAACTTGGTAGACTCTACCTAGCCACTAGTGTTACCCCTTTTTCTACCACCATTGTGTTACATCAGTTGGTGACACTTGGACAATGCAGTGTTGTGCCTGTACTTAGAAGCGTCCCACCTGTTATGAGACATCAAAATTAGCCATTGTTAATGTGTAAGATTTTAGGTGGCCCTTCCAGGATAACACGAAAATGTGTGTGACAGAAATTGTATTGTGCTCCTGTTGTGTTAGGCTGCCACATGGTGCCGCGAGGCTTACAGTATGTAAATATTAAAACAACTAGTAGCTAGAGATCTCAGTTCTTCTGGTTGTGTGTCAGAATATCAATGTTTAAATATTGTGCTACCAAAAATATCATTGCAAAATACTGACAACCAAAATATTGATGAGTTAAGTGTAAGTAGTGAATGAATCAAGGGGAGATGAGAAAGACGCAAGAAGGGGATCACTCCGCTTCCTACAATACAGAAAAATCAGAAGGGTTTCCCTTCCCTTTGACTTTTTGGTAAACCAAAGTAGGCAAAGAAAGATTTACTGGTTCTAATTCTCACATCTACCTACTGTGAAGATACATATATTGTCAAGGTATATATGTGGAGCTAGGTGTAGGAAACCTGTGCCCACCTTGTTTATTTTTTGAATTATTGATATTTTTACTACGATATGTTGATAGCACAATATTCAACACTATATTCTGGTACCTTACCACTCTGTCTGCTGTATGTACTATTTTGCAACATTTCAAGAATGTAAGTGTATTTAAAACATATGTTCTTGTGCTACAATTCCCCCGTTTGTGGTTTGTTTTTTTGGCTTCTGCGCAGTTCTCTCATGCCCTCTTCTTGCTAGGGTTAGCAGTGTAAATAGAAAGAACCATTGTAGAAGCAAAGAATTTGGATCGTTTGATAATTACCAGCTCCCACATGCCATCTCAGATCTGTGAAAGGTGTGTAGATGAATACTATGAGATGTGGCACCTATTCATATTTTTTAAATCCCTCAAACGTTAACATTTTCTAATGAAGGACCCTGTGCGCCTTACTGATGGAAATCCTTTAATCATAAAATACCACATGCCTTCTTCAGTAACTTCAGCAAATAAGGTGCATGCCTAGAGCAAGTTGTTTCTAGTAAATGTCTTTATTAACATTGGAGAATGCAATCATTACATCAGGATATATGAGCTTTTCTAACATTCAACGTCCTATATTATCAATGTCCTTACCTTTTATAGCCCTCCATATCTCATTATAAAAAAGCATCACATTGAGATAACTCCCTATCGTATTTTCTGTGACAAAGGGAATGGCATGAAGAAGCAAATATGTTATCCTTGCTGTAGATCGTGTTGAGGAGGAAGTGCAACTGGAAAAAGGCTTATACTACTTTGTGTAGACCACATTTAGGCGATATTTTTTTCTATAATACTTAAATAGGGTAAAGCATCATTATACGTAATATGGTATTTTGCATGGTATTTATATGGCACACGTCTGCCATCTGCTTGGCCTTGAAGCGCTGTGGGATGACATGAATTTGCAATTTTCTCATGGCACTGGATTTCCTGCAGACTGAAGTTTCATTGTAATGAAATTATGTTGGTTGGTTTGGGAATATGTTGATATATAAATATCAAGCTTTATCACTATAAAGGAGGAGCAAGAAAGAAGGCAAGGTACATTGACCATTGCTGTTGGGGTGGTGCCGGTGCAGTTTGGAAGGATTGTGTGAGGCAAGGGTGGGAAGGCACAGAGCAAACACAAGAAGATAATTGACGGAGCGCTGAAACTTTTCCCATTGCCTTTTATGTTGGAGGTGACTGGGAAACAGCCCTTGCAACAAAGTTTTTACCTCCTTGTGCCTTTCCCACACATTTTTTTAGTATGCATATTTTTACTACGAATATGCATTCACAACTCATGCCAATACCACAAGGTAAGTTGGGGGAAGTGGGGGCAGTCTCCCCCCCACAAATACATTGTTTTTAAATCTAAAAACAATTTGTGGTATTGGCATGCATTGTAAATGCATATTCGTGGTAAAAACATGCGCGCTAAAAAATGCGTGGCAAAGGCATGCGAAGTAATTACCTGCGTTGTACAACCCAGGTGACCAATTATTTGTGAGTTTTGTTTTGCTGGGTGTCTTATGGTCTAAATGGGCAGAAATGAGCATCTGTGTTTCGTCTGAGAGTGAGCCAACATGGTTAGGATGACTTCTTGTATCTAGAAAGTGGTATCTAGTGTGTGGTGAAGCAGTGCAGTAGGATAAAATGAGTGCCCTTTGGGAGTCTTTCGTCCATTCATCTTGCCTTTGGTATAAGAGGGAGAGCCAACGTGATCCAGAGCAGAAAGCGGCAAAGGAGGCACTTGGGGATCTACCAGTTAGGAAGACTTGATCACACCTATGACTCTGTATTGCACTTTCATGAGTTGTAGTTGGTCTATTATAGTGGTATGATGTAGTATTATATCTTTTTATATTGTATAGCTTTTCATACCTCCGCTTTTACTTTCAATGTTGCAAATGCTGCTTGTTACTAATACCCAATTTAAAGGTAGACAGTGGTGTTGAAAGCTTTTAAGAGTTTTAGTGGGATGTGTTTACCTGTGCTCGACTGCTTGTCTCTTGAGGTTGTTGTCCAGATAGAGATGAGGCTGACTCCATAGCAGGGAAGCCTGTAAATGATTTTGTTAAGGTTGAGAAGATTGTGGATTTCCAAGATGTCTTATGGAATGTTGTAGCCTCCTTGTTGACGTAGCTAGTTATAAAGGAATATTTCACAGCATAGTCTATTGGTTTGAGTTTAAAAAAAAATATTTATTAAAGCTTTACTTGGGCAGTTTTGAATTTACTTGGAACAGAATCGATTCCGAAAGAGACAAGGTTAAGAAAGTGGGTCGAGGCAGTTTGAGGACTTGCCTGAAAAAGAAAGATGGGTACAAATCAGGCTGGCAGCCTACTTTGCCATAAGCAACTAGTTATTGGATTTGAGAAAAAGAAATTAGAATAAAAGACTCAGTATTGTGAGAGATTGTTTATGGTGTTAAAACTAATACAAGTGTGCTGTGTGTATGTGTGAATGTTGTCTTTGAAGTGGCTAACTAGAGTCTTTCATAGGGCTTTTAAGTCAGTGGTCTTCAAACTTATTAATGCCACACCCCTGTGTTAAAAAGAAAAATCATCAGGGCCCCCCTCAGCTCAATTTGTCACGATTATTCTCTTAAATTGGCTATGTTTAAATAGGTCTTAACATATTTACACATTGCAGTTCATTCAGTTCTATTGCCCCTTTTACACCCACTCACAGTCAGGATATAAATGTCAAAAGATGTTCGTGATGGCCCATTACAAAGTGGCTTACTGCCTCTAATTTGTTATTACTTAAAACAAAGCATGATGCTTCTCTAGGCCAGAGCCTGGCGCCCCCCGAGATCACTTAAGGTTCCCCCACGGGGGCCCCCCCCCCAGTTTGAAGACCTCTGTTTTAAGGGGATGATGGACATGGTGCATGCAGCTTTGTTGTGAGGGGCGGGCGGAGCCTCCAACGCGTCCAGAATGCCGCGGCGAGAGCCATTGTCGGCCTACCCCGAACATGTTCCATTTCCAGCACCTTGAGACCTCTGCATTGGCTGCCTATCAGGTCAAGAATCCAGTTCAAAGTACTGTGTCTGGCCTTTAAGATTTTGAGGGGTGGGAGCCCTCAAATTCTTATGAACCTTCTGTCCTGGTATGTGCCCGCCCGATCTCTAAGATCCTTGGGTCAAGCTCTTATAGTGATCCCCCGTTACAGGTTGTGCCGGGTAGGTGGCCGTTCTTTCCGGGTTAGAGCGGCTGAGCTCTGGAACTCGCTCCCCGTTGATATGCGACTGCTTTCTGATCTTTTAACCTTTCGTAGGGCTCTAAAAACTCTTCTGTTTAAGTAAATTTCCTTCTTTTCTCTGTTATGTTCCCTGTAGATGTTGCTGATTACTTGCCATGCGCCAGGACGCCCCTTAGCTGGGGCAGCTGTGCGCAATACAAAAATTCGTAACGTAACGTTTCTTATCTAATGGAAATTGAAAACACCTTTCTGCAAAGACTGAACCAAAGCTACTTTCTTGAAATAACTATGCTTGTTTTTAGCTTTTTGCATTAAAGGATGTTAATACCTTGAGCTGGTGCATATTTGTTAGCTTTTTGGTAGGATCATGTACCTTTGCCAATTTTGTTACACTGTTATTTGTTTTATTTGGTTTAGGTCTGGGTTTAATCATTTGTTTATTTCTTTTTTTATCACACAGAGGTGATTGAGTAGTGATAGGAACATGATGTTATGAGTATTTATTTGCAATATCTGGGTTATCTACGACAGAGAGGATAAGATGTGTTGGTTTGTGTCCACAAAAGAGTTGTCTTGTTGTTCGATGATTGGTTATGTTAGATTTTGGTGGTGATGCAGGCCTTGTGGTGTGCAAAGCTTGAAAGCACAAGGGAATGGCCATATGGTCAACTTCCATGAGAGGAGTGTATTGAAGGCTTATTATGAAGTTATATGGTGAAAAGTATAGCATCTAGATAGTGTGTGGCTGATTGGGTAAATCTTGTCATCAGCTGATATCGGTTGAGATTCTCAAGGCTGACCATTAGTCTAGTCTGCATATCATTGTGGTTTTTGGGTTTGTTACACCAGGTACTGAAGTAGTTTAGCTGGACTGTAGCAAATAATGGTGTATTGGTGAAATCAAATTTGGGATTGGGTCTTGAAGGTCTGCAGGTAAAGACAAAAGAGAGGGAGTTGTTGGAGTGAATTTGCATTAGATAACCGGTAATAAAAGCACTGAGCTGGAAAGGGTGAGAAAATGCTTCTGTTTCTGCATAAGCAGAACTGCTTTTAATCCATCTCTTCTTTCTGGGCAATTTGCTATTATTTGCAGTCGGGGGGGGGCTTGCTTTCGGCAATATAAAGGCACACGAAGCAGAAAACCTAGCTTTGTTTGAGAAGTGGAAGTCTTTAACTATTCAGATGAGAGGATGGGAGAAGGTTATCTATGTCTTTTTGATTTCTGTGCAATGTTTTGTGGCCTCTCTTGTGTTAATTTCCTTGTTGGTGATGACTCAGAAGATAGTGTGCAGGTGTTTTTAAATGCAGGGTTGCCGAGTGTGCTTGGCGTAATCTGCGTGTATGGGTGAAAGGGATGTGGTGGTGTATGTGGGTTGATCATGACATCGGGGATATAGTGCTTAAGTCTTCGTTTTGTTAGAGATGAGGAAGGAAATACATCTTTTACCACTGTAAGTATTGGAGGACTGGTTTGTAGATGCTCCTTGATGTGTGAAACTTGTCACAGGGGAATCAAACAATCAAAACAAATTTCTCTTGACCTATAGAAGGGTAGTTAAAATGATAGCCAGGGCTCACTTTTACATTGCTGATAACCCTAGTTCTGTCAGCGAGGTTCACGCAGAACTCCTAAAATAAATAACCCATTTTCTGTTCAATTGAGCAGTGCTCATTAGAATCAATCCATGTTTAAAGGCAAAGTTTCAAAAATGTGCTTATAGGTGCTTAGAAATGGGCAGTCCAACGTTTATGTAGCACTTTACTGTGGAACAGCATTGACACAAATAAGCTGTTGTGCTGCCAGCTGTCACAAGCAAGGTTTAGTCAGTTCGCCACCTGAGTTACAATCACGAATGTATTTTGTTCAATGGGGACTTCTAGGCTAGTCTTTAGACAAGACCAAGTGATAGCTGGCGGTGAAAGCTTTGGTCGGTACAGGAAGGGATAAGAGATGCAGACATTTCTGAAGCTAAGTCCATACATGTTGGTGGTACTAGTCTATCTCCGACATCTCGGTCAACCCCAGGTATGTTCCTAAGCAGCAGGTAGCACTTAGTTAGTTGACCACTCTTGCACTGCAAACCATGCACTAAATAAACCATTATAGCAAGTAAAATACGCATTTTCCTACATAAAGTCTTTTAATTTTACAAGAGGCCATGAGAGTCAGCGACAAATGCATCATCAATAAAAAACGTCTTTCACAAACCAGTCTTGACTAATTGCCTTTGTCAAAAGCATATAAACTTGATAGCTTTCTTGTTTGTGTATCTGGTACTTGCATTCTGTTGATTGATGTTGAAAGGGTATGTTTCCATTCTTAATTGGCAAATATTGAAAGTTGGTTGGGTGTGGCATTGCTTTTGCTGCTTCAGCATACAAACGAATTGAGAACATTTCTCACACATTTGTCCCATTTACCGAAATTGCTAAACCTGATCAAGTTCACACCTGAAAAGAGATTTTCTTGTTAATGGGACAAACACCAGTGTGGAAAACCTAAAAGTTTGTGTTTGATATTCAGTTGCTTTGCTACATGCTTGAACCAGTTAATGCCTGATCGGGACAGGCCAACCCACCTTCCAGAGTTTCTGGGAGCCCACAAGAACTCTATGGCCTTACCCAAGAAGGACAAGGAACCCTGAAGACCAAAGTCCCCTGCAGTAAGGCTCTGACTACAACAGGAGCAAGAAGATCATGAATGGTGAGGACCATCCCCACTGAAGCCCGGCTCTGTCTATGCCTATCAGGCTGGGCTGGGTGGGGCCTGGCCACTCCTCTTAGCTGTCCATTAACATCGCTTTTAGAATTTTTCTGGCTCCTTTAAAGTACATCGTATTTAATTTACATTGTATGCATTTCATCAGTTGGGCCTAGTTGTAATGGCATCTTGCCTGATAGTCATGCTAAACTAGAATCACTTGAAAGAATTTCTGTAATTTACTGACTTATCAGCTTTTAGTTGTATCTATTGGCTTGTCTCCTAGCCACTTGCTTGATTAAGCCTAATCAGTTGTGTTGGGGAGACCCCCCGAACCAAGTTTTACCTGATCCAATCCTGCTCCACTCAGGATATTGAAGCTGTCCGTGGGTATGTGAGAGGGTGTTGCTTAGATCTAAGGATGTCACTCAAGCCATTCAGCCGTCCCCCAGCCCCCAAAAGTCTTGATTAAATGCCATCATGATCCTGTTTTCTTTGGACTGCTTGCTTTTGTGCACCAGAGAAGCCTAATCGGAGTTAAGAATAGTGCTGTGGCAGGAATAAAGGCTATCTTGGACAGTGTAAACATCTGAGCTAGCAGGCCAGTAATACAAAATAGTAGTTTGGTTAGCAAACGATTTTTCATAAATTGTTTTTTTGTCTTTTTTAATTTAAACTTCATTTTACAGTTCTTGTCTATCTACAGTGATATGTGTATGTATTTTAAGAATTGAATACATTAGTGAGATGGGAAAGAGTAAGGAGAACAGAGCTCCACGTTTGGTAGGAATGCAAAGAAAGCGTTAACCCGCTCCAGTGTCCAGCTCTCTAAGATGTCTCTCCTACTTGAGAAAGTCAAGTCAATTTTCACTCCAATAGACTTGAGTGAGTCTCCAAACACGCCCATTGCTAGGCAGTCACTGATGGGAGTTCCTATGGATAGACCTGGGGGTGCTATCCCAAAGTAAAAAAAGTGTGTCTGGTGTCAAAACTAGCTAGCATAGGAGAACCAGTTTAATAGAAGATGTTAACGCCAGGAAACCACCTGTGACATCCAAAGGGCCCACTGCATCTAAGTATTGCATGAAAAAAGGTGCAATTTCAAATCAAGACTCAGATAGTACTAAACAGAATGTGTTATGTATTTGTAGCGGGGTCTGAAGGAAAACGAAGAATAGTGCGTCTGGGTAAAGATGGCTTTATTTTCAAATAATCTCGTCTCTTATGAGAAGCCAGTTTTATCAGTACTTGTGGGTAGATTAGGGATGAAGGAAAAACAAACAAGAATGTCACGAGGGATCCTCCTCTTCTTGGGGCTGGTTGTATTCTGTTCTGCTGGTCTGGTCAAGGCAGGGAAAGTTCTCCGTATACCCAGAAAGTAAAGATAAACAAAACTAAATCAGTAACTTGTCCCGGTTGTCTCAGCACTCTCGGGGAGGGGTGTGAGGAATCACTCTGGTGCACCGGTGAACAAGCAGCGAGGGCGCGAGTGTGACAGGAGTGAATGTGAGGGAGGGGTATTTACAAAATGTACACGGGGAGAAGGTAGACGGCACAAGATCTTAGCCCTCCGATTTCCCCCGCCTCCCGACCCAGCCTGAGAATCTGGCCCGTACCTGGGTCAGCCACGCTCCTCCTGGCGCGTGGCTCAGCGATACGTTTTCCCGTTGGCCTACTGGCTTTAGCTCCCAGTCTCGTGGCGGGTCTTCTCTCTCCAGGCTGGATACCTTCTCCGGTCGTCTCGGGTTCCCTTCGGCTGCACGGTCCCAATGTCCTTCTTCCTCACTCTCCAGACTTCCTCCGGTGTCGACGCACACCGTGTTCCGTATTCTCTGGCTCCTTATTGGACGGCAACTCATGATATCAGAGGGGGCAGCATCTTCCCAGTTAAAGGGACCGTCCTCACAAGTAGAGAGCTCCGCATTCGAGCCTGGCCATGTTTCTTCCTGGCGATGAGAAATCAAAGGGGTTGAGAGTTCCCGGGCTTCCCACCAGTCGCCCCATTGGTCTTTCGTTTCCCTGCTACCCTCGTGACAGTATTCCAGAGGAAAAGGTGACTTATGAGCTTAGTAATGAACCACCCTTGGCTCAAAAAATCTTTTGGGAAATAATGGTGCTCTACTTGAAGCTGTGTGGCATATATTCCTTATGATGAATGTAACAGCTGCTTTTCTGCTGTAGCAAAGGTGATGTTACTGCTGAATTATTGAAAAACAACCCATGTTTTTCTAAAGCTGTGGTATTACTGAGGTATTACTCCTAGCTCTGGCTAAGTTAACACAATCAGTTAAATATTTATACTAAGGGAACATATATGCTGGTCAAATTAATGAGGAGCCAGTTGCTATGTAAAAGGAAATCTGGTCAAACACACATATAATCCTAATAGGTTCAGTTGATCTACACCAGAAAATCAGACATATTCTTTAAGCTTTCGACCTTGGCACATGCTGAGATTTGTCAAGGGTCTGCACAACATCCTATAAAACTCAATTTATGCCTATCCATATAGTTGAGGCACAAATAAGTCTTCTGATAGAAGTGGTGAATGACTAAGATACAATCGTACAGCCACTCTTGGACACAATGTCATAACAAGGAATCCAATGAGTGAAGAGCGGCATTTAGGATGTTATTATATAAGACCAAGCGTATTCAGAGTTGGCCAGGATACACAATTTATATGGTAGGTGTGAGAAAATTTGGGATGATTGTGAAACCTCTCACGGTAATAATGTCATTATTCCGTGTCAGTTTCATTTAGAGTTCTTTAAACCAAACATTAACTCAGTCCTGGGTAGCTGTGGCACAGTGCAGGCTTAACTCAAAGGTAAGAAGTGTAAAGCATCTATCAGTACCCAACAGTCAATAAGTAAGAAACACAACAAAATTTAAAAGAACTCACTATTTTTTTTTTTTTATTGGTTCAGTTCAAAGCCACACAAAACAGACAGATTGCTAGAGCAGGTATACAATCAAAAATACTCAAAGAATAAGAAACAGTATCTAAGCATGTTGTATAAGCAGCGATATCATCATATTAACCAAAAGAATGAAAGAAAACAATCATTTTTTTTATGAATCCAAATGATCTATCATTGCCTGCCAAATTTTATACCCTTTTTGCATTTTCCTAACTGATTTAATCCGATAAAGATTAAATTCTAAATAAAAAACATTGTAAAACTTTGCTCTCCACATTTCATATATAGGTGCTTCTGGCTTCAACCACTTTGAAGATATATATAGGCGAGCTACCGCCATAGCCATAAATACAACCTATCTGTTATTTTGATACCCTGGAAACGGATTGTTATCATTAGATAAACCAAAAATAATCATCTCTCTTGAGATTGTAACATCACACTTTGTAATAAAAGCCAGAAATGTTTCTATAGATATAAAGAAAGGTTTTAACACAGGGCAGTCTGAAAATATATGTACAATATCTGCCTGATCAGATTGGCACCTATAGCATTTCCCATTATTAGCGTTACCCCATTTCATCATTTTAAACGGCGTATGATAAAGGTTAAATAAAGTTTTATAATGCTGCGAGTATAAATTGGCAGACAAAATAATTTTAGCGGCTATATTAATTGACTCTTGAAAGGGCACAGCCAATGTACCCAATCTATTACACCATTTGGATTCCTGCATTCCCATATCATCCTGTTGTAAATTCACCAGATGATTGTATAGAGTCCCAATACGTGATGGTTTTTTAAGTATTTCAATAAGGTCATTATGACACAGTGGTAAAGCATTTGGGTGTTTAAGAATAAAATCACGTATTTGTAGATACTTAAAAAAGTCATGTTGGGAAAGACTATATATACCTTTTAACTCCTGAAAAGAAGCGATTGTACCATCTTTAACAATATTGCCTATAGCTAATATGCCTTTTCCCCCCATGTACACATAGTATGATCCCAAAATATTGGCGGGAACAATTCTATAGAATTACATGGAGTATAGAAATTAATACGACCAAGGGAGATAAGCTTCCGTATAGACCGCCATCCTTTAAATGCAGACAATACCAATTTAAATCTGGTTCTTTTAGACCCCGTGCTTAAAGAAGATTTAGAGCTGCCAATTACAATGCAAGAACTTGAAAGTGCCCTTAAAGAATTGGCTCTGGGGAAGGCTACTGGTCCCGATAAACTTCCTTTAGAGATATACCATACCCTGTTCCCGTTTATTAAAGCGGATATGTTGGCGACGTTTTTAGATGCCCAAAATGGAAATCCCCCTCCATCATGGGACTACGCTAGTATAATTGTGTTTAAAAAGAAAGATAAGCCTTCGCATCTTCCTGGGTCATATCGACCTATTTCACTCATTAATGTAGATGCGAAACTATATTCCAAAATTCTTGCGAACCGGTTGATTCAAGTCGTGCCGGCACTTGTCTCTGAACAACATCATGGCTTTCTTCCCGGTCGTGGCACGATCAATCACATACATCGTGTTATTGCAACTTTAGATTATGCTACTGCAAATCATACAAATGTTGGTTTGGTGCTTTTAGACGCCGAAAAAGCGTTTGATCGCGTTGCATGGGCATTCCTATGGGCGATCTTGGGGAAAATGGGGTTTGGACCACGATTTATATTTGCTTTACAAGTCATATATCGACATCCCAGGGCCAAGATATGCTTGTCAGGTCAAGAATCAACAGTAGTTAACATCACCCGGGGCACACGGCAGGGGTGCCCATGCTCACCATTACTATTTACCATGTACATAGAACCACTTTTAAAAATGCTGATGTCATCTACACACATACAATCTATGGTTCTACCTGGGGGTAATGTACGAGTGTTAGCCTACGCTGACGATGTTGCGATTATAACATCGGATCCAGAATCTGCATTATGTGAAATCGAAAGCCTGACTCGTGAATTTGGTAATGTGTCAGGGTATAAACTCAATATCCAGAAAACACAGGTTATATGCTCACCAGGACTTTGCCCTAATGACAATCGGGTTACCCCAGAGGCTAAATACCTGGGCATTAAAATTAGATTATCGCTTCAAGAGTTAGTCATGGTTAACTGGTCAGATATATTGCAATCGGTTAGAAATCAACTCGAGAAAATTGAGTGCCTACATTTATCATTGGTTGGGAGACGTAATGTTTTAAAAATGTCCATTTTGCCAAAAGTTTTATATTATTTCCGCGCTGTACCATTGGAGATACCCGTATCACAACAGAGGAAATTACAATCTATAGCTGATAGATTTTTATGGGGTTGGAAATCTGCGCGTAGGGCGTCTAAATTTATGACATTACCAATATTACGTGGGGGTTGGGGAGTTCCAAACTTTGCATTATATTATTTGGCGTGTCTTATGCAGAATATTAAGTATTTTGCGATTGGTGGAACTCCGCCTATATATGAGAGCCCTGATATTTTTTCTCTTTTACTTGGCCCACAATCTTGTCAAATGCTGCTTCGTTTTTTAGCACTCTATTTATAAAGGTAGAATATATTTTTATGTTTACTTAGAATACGATAAATCACACCTTTTTACTCCAAAAAGTTTGGAAAAGCTTTAAAAACTCCTAGTGATTGTCTATGAGCCCAGAAAACTAGGGCCTCTGGCAAAGTCAAAACTTAAGGGTGACCGCAATGGAAGTCAGGTTCAGATACTGACACTGGGTTGATTGTTCCTGGTCAATATTTTACCTTCACACTTTGAAACTTTTCAGTTTTTTCTTTTCCTCTCAACGACGGCAAATCGGTGGGGTTCTCTGCAGCCTTAGACCGGCCTTGAGTTTGACGTCAATAGATCAGCAAAGTCCAGGGCTCTGGTGAAAGCTTTAGTTCTTGATGGCGTTCGAGGCTACCCACAAACCTGCAAATAGCGTTAGTCTATGAACTTCAGACTGTGTGTACAAAAACTGTTCTCTTTTGCTCACAAACTGAAGTCCTATGGCAAGAAGGAGTACACTCTAAAAACAGCCGAGGGCCTGCTGAGAGGTACCTCTGGAGAACTAGGAGTTGATCTCTTGGCTACACTAGTTGTAAGAAAACGGGGCATTTTGCAGATTTCCCCCCCCCCCCCCCCCCCCCACTTTCTACTCCCATTTGGTGACAAATACCATACCTCCCTTGTAGGTCCCTGGTAAGTGGTACTGTGGTACCCAGGGCATGGATTGCAAAAGGATACTTGTAGGAAAGTGGGATCTGCTTTTATGGTTACCCCCACTTTTTGCCTGGTGCTATGCTGTTTCTGAGTAGTCTAACCGGGATCCTGCTAATCAGGACCCTAGTCTCTTTGCTTTCTCCCCTTAATTGGTTATGGTAAGTACTTGAGTACCCCCCAGATTGGATACTTGTACACCCTTCTAAGTCCCTAGTATATGGTACTGAGGTACCCAGGGCTTAGGTACACCAGGGGTCCCCCAGGGCTGAAGCATGTATTATGCCACCCATGGGAGACCACTCAAACTGTAACTACAGGCCTGACATTGCAGCCTGTGTAAGCTGGTGCGGACACCACTTACAAAAGATATAGGTTTCCCTATATCTAAGGTAACTGCACTTAAAACCTATAATTCACCCCTAAAGCAGGCCTTTCAATCCTGAAGGCAGGGTGCTTGGTTCTAAGTGTTAGGGTGCCCCTGCATGAGCAGGACACCCCTACAACCTTAGGAGTCCATTTTCCCGGGTTGTAAGTGCATCAGTCATTACGATGCATACAGTGGCCATTTGTCATTAAGCGATGACCATCTCTTAACTGGCTGCAACAAACCCTGTCATGTTTAGTATCAAACATGTTGGGATCATACCCCCACACCATAAACGGTGTGGGAGGTATGATTCCATGCCATCAGTGCTCCTGGGCTAGTCTTTTAGACCTGGGCAGCACAACATGGCTGCTGCTAACCAGAGACACAATTCTGCCCTCCTGGTGCTGAGCCAAGCTCGAGCAGGGGGAGGCAGAACAATAGGTATCTTGTCACAGGGAGGTGTGGCCACCTCCCAGACAGGGTTTAGTATATTGGGGCTGGGTGGGAGCGGTTGCCAGCGCCACTCAGTCTGCTTGAAGGGCACATTTGATGCCCTCCTTGCATATTCCAGTTCAAGCCAGCTCAGGAAGCTGTTGGCTCCCGCTTTGGCAAGAACCTGGACAAAGGACATGGGTGTATCCTGCCCACTGTCCAACCCCTCCCCTGGGAGGGAACCCTGAATCGTCCCAACTCTTTCCTTAGGGTACTTAAGGGCTTACCTGTAGGTGGGTCCCTAGATTCGTCGTTGGACAAAATTTATATCAAGACACCACTTCTTTGACCGTCTGGGCATCAAGACTGCAACTAGGAATACTCCTGCTGCTCCTGGTCTCGTCGCCTTGCTCGTCTGCTGCAACGTCCGTGCCTGTGCTCCATACAGGAACCTTCCAAGGCCTGTGGACATCCAAGACACCTGAAGGAATCTCCCTTGAAGTGAAGGAGTAACTTCCCTGCATCTGCAGGCACCGCAACGAAGCGGACCCGTCTGCTGATCCCGAGCTCCTTCGGACTCCGAAAGGCTCAGCAACACAGGTGGTGGTTCTTCACATCCCTCGAGGCCTGCCCTGTCCTCTCACCAGTTTGATGCCAGTATCCCTCGTCAGAGCCGCAGGAACCGAACCCCTTTGCACCGGGTCGACTTGCCATTGCAAAGGCTTGTTGGCTTCCTTCCATCAAGATCTTCGGGCTACAAGTAGCCCCAGCCGTCAGCATCTCTAGTGACCCAGATGTTCGTCCTCACTGCAACTCTTGCATCTTTGGTGAGCTGCTTGAGGTCCTCTCGTGACTCCAGTGCCTCTGGCCTGTGGGACCTCTTGAGGGTCATCTTTGAATTCAGCTTGCTCCCCTGATTGTTCGGGGCCTGCCCTGACTCTCCTGGTTGTGGTGAGTCCCCTGGACCTGGCTGTTCCCGACACTGTACCTGTTTCACTTTCCACGTTGGTTGCAGTTGCCAAGGCTTGTTGGTGCTCCAGACGGACACCAACCTCTCAACTCTCGACATCCGGCGTGGGACAGCTTGTGCACAGCTCCTGGTCTCCCACAGCGTCACCTGGTCCACACAGCTGTAGCTTCAAGGCCACTGTTGGCTCTCCTACAACACTATACATTGGTGGGCATTCGTCTTCCATGCTCCTGGTCACTCCTGAGTGGCATTGAGTGTCTCCTCTTCTTGCAGGTACTTCTAAACTTGAATCCACCTTTGAGATCCACCGGACACTTTCACCTTCTCCAGCAGCGGCATCTTCCTGAAGTCCTCCGTTGAGTCCGACAGCTGTTTCCAACACCACTTCAAACCTATGCTCCTGGCTTCCCTGGTGTAGGTATCCTGGTTCCTAGGGTATCCACAGTTTGGGTGGCTCTCCAACCTTCTTTCTTCCACTGGGTTTCTTCAGGGTCCTCTGGGAAGGGTCCTTCCTTAGAATTGCAACCACGACTTTCCCATTGACTTGTATTGAGCCGATTGTCGTGTTCCCACTCTGCACACGGCCTTCTTGGGGTGCCTGGTTACTTACCTAGGGTCGTTCCTTGGGCCCACGGCACTTATATGTCTTATGGATATAGTCTTGACTTGAGTCATGGTTTGCATACCACAGTTTTGTCATATGGTTTGGTCTCCACCTGGCGACCATGGTGTATTTGTGCTTGTGGGAGGGCAGGTTTGATAAACAAGCGAGGAGGGCTTATTATTTGGTGTAAAGAAGGATTTTTATTTTCAATATGAGCAGTGACAGGAGTTATAGGTGATTTTTCCTGTTCTTCATCCGAAGTGTTCTGTGAAGAATCTGAGCTGGGCTGGGATCCCATGGAAGGCTGGACTGGCTCCTCTTGCTTGGTGGAAGGGTGGTCTCCCCGAAGGCTCATAGGAGAAGAAGAAGAGGAGGAACCGTGAGATAAGGGATTGTTTCAATAGAAGTTGTAATAACCGTCACCACACCGTTGTGTAGATAGAATTCTATATGTCCTCCTGGGGGGGTGGAGGAATAGTGAGGGAAGGGCATTTATTCAGTGCCTAAGGAATCGGGGATATAGTGATTTGTGCAGGTCTTTAAAGTTGGTGAAGAATATATAACCTGAGGCAAAGATAACATCAAAATGCTGCCGGGATATTCGTGCAGAGTCTTCACCCCCGACTATGCAGAACGCTCTCCCTTTAATCGTAGCCTGTCCCAGTTCTACCACTCGCTTCCCACAGCCCACCTTCCCGTGAGCCATTATCACTCTCCGGCTCCGCCGCAACTCTCCAGAGTTGCGGCCGCTCCCCAGCCTCCTCCGGACACCACCAATCTACGCACCAGCTCTCGTCCGGTTCTCCGGTTTCGGCTTCGGGTCCCGCGTCTTCTTTTCCAGGTCTCGCGTCTTGGCAGTTCCACGCCCAAGATCCGTCTTCTCTCCTCGACTTGCTTCCTGTTTCCAGCGCGCCTACCGTCTCCGACTCCTCCTCTTGCTGTACGCTTCCTTTCATTGGTTCCAAAAGAGTGTTTCCGGCGTCCTTATGTGTTGTTTCCGGGTCGTTGGTGTTGCAGACGTTTTGCTGTGGACAGACACGAGAGGAGCATGGTTGTGGTAGTTTGATTAAGTCCCGGTTTCGGGGTGTAGCTTGATGTGGCGGTTCTCCCCAGGATGATGTCCCGGTAAGTCCATCCTGATTATCCCACCTTTCCTCACATCCCCTTTCCCTTGCTGTCCTTCTTCTAGGGCTTTGGTTTTGGGGAAATCTGGACAAGTAATCAACATTTCCCTGTTCGCTCCCTTTTCTGTGCTTAGTCTGGAATCTATATGGCTGTAGGGATAGGAACCATCTCAGTACCCTTTCATTGTTTCCCTTATTTCTAGCTAACCATTCTAGGGGCGCATGATCTGTAAAGAGGGTTAATTCTCTTCCTTCTAAATAATAGCATAAGGATTCTATGGACCATTTTATGGCTATGGCCTCTTTCTCAATTGTTGCATAGTTTTTCTCTCTGGGAAAAAGTTTGCGACTGATTTATGGTATCGGTTTCTCTCCCTGGGGTGTTTCCTGAGATAATACGGCCCGAGACCCTGATCAGAGGTGTCTGTTTGGAGTATAAAGGGACGGGAATAATCGGGACTGGTCAGGACCGTCTCTGAGGTCAATGAGCTTTTCAGTTTTCCAAAGGAGTGTACCACCTGAGGGGAGGGTGATTTCAAGATTTCTTCGGTTCTGATGTTTTTTTGAAGTAGATCAGTCAAGGGGGACGCCACTTGGGAAAATCCTGGGATAAATCGCCTATAATAACCAAGTAATCCAAGGAAAGCCCGTAGATCCTTTTTGGTTCTAGGTAAGGGTATTTGGGAGATAGCTGTTAGCTTTGAAGTTTGGGGTCTTATAACTCCTTCCCCCAATAAGTATCCCAGATATTGAACTGTCTGGGCAGCCAAGTGACTTTTGGCGGGATTTATCTTTAGACCGTGTACTCCTAATGTCTGTACAACTTGTGATGGGTGTAACAAATGTTGCTCCCAGGTATCACTATAAATGACTATGTCGTCAATATAGGCGCCTGCATATTTCTCATGTGGTTTTAACACCACATTCATAGCCCTTTGAAATGTTGCAGGTGCCCATGCAAGCCGAAAGGCAACACTTTGAACTGATATAATCCATCTGGAGTAGAGAAAGCCATTTTTTCTCTATCCTGTCTCCGGAGTGGCACCTGCCAATAAGCTTTGCACAAATCCAAGGTACTAATATATTGTGCTCTACCTATTCTCTCTACCATTTAATCTACCCTGGGAAGGGGATAGGTGTCCAATTCTAAGATCTTATTGACCTCGCGAAAGTCAATACAAAAACGTACTGACCTGTCTGGTTTTGGTACGAGAACAATGGGTGAGTTCCACTCACTCACAGATGGTTCAATGATGTCCATTTGCAACATCTTTTGTATCTCTTCCCTTATGGTTTGACGCCGGGCTTCGGGTATCCGATATGGTTTTAACCGAACCCGCTTCCCAGGTGGTGTTTTTATAGCGTGCTCGATAAGGGTGGTTCTACCTGGAGATGTTGAAAAGGTATTGCCCAGGGGTTGTAGTGCTTGTGACAGCTCCTATTTTAGCAGTGGTGGTAACTGAGGATCAATACATTGGTGGAACAGGGGTGTCTGTGTCTCCACAATGTTTACCGACACCGGCAAAGGACCCTCCCATTTTTTCAGCAAATTGATATGATATATCTGGGAGAGGTGCTTGGCGGGATCTGTCTCAATGTGGTATGTCACAGGAGTTACCTGTTCCATGACTCGGTATGGACCCTGCCATTGTCCTAATAGTTTCTGATCTGAGGATGCCATCATCAGCAATACAAGATCTCCCACTTGGAATGATCTTTCCTTAGTTCCTTTATCATACTGTCCTTTTTTAGCATTCTGGGCGTCTTCTAGGTTGGTACGGACAATGGTCCGGATCTGGCTCAAATGTGTTCTCAAATTGGATACATACTCAGTCAAAGGTTTGGTATTATTGGGTTCTGCTTCCCATCTCTCTTGGGCCATATCTAGTAAGGTGCGGGGCTTGTGACCTACAATAACTCAAAAGGGGAATACCCAGTGCTTTTCTGTTCCTTACATCGAATTGGGAACAAGGCCAACGGCAACATATCTTCCCATTTTCTTGATTCTTAAGCCAATAGTTTTTTTAGCATGGTTTTTATGGCGGCGTTATACCGTTCTACGAACCCATCTGTTTGTGGGTAGTAGGCAGCTGTTCGGATCTGCTTAATCCTTAGTTGAGCACAGACCTGCTTCATCATTCTGGATACAAATGGTGTTCCTTGATCGGTTAGGATCTCTTTTGGGAAGCCTACTCTTGAAAAAACACCAATCATAGCTTTGGATATATTGGCAGCATCCGGACGACGTAGGGGAAGGGCCTCAGGAAAACGCGTAGCGTAGTCTACTATGACTAGTACGTATCTGCACCCACTTCGTGATGGCAGTAAAGGCCCTATTATGTCCATACCTATGCGGCGAAGCGGCTCATCGATAATAGGCAGTGGTCGTAATGGCACCCGGGGAGGTTGGTATCTGCTCTGTCTTTGGCATATGGGACATTCCCTAAAATATCGCTTAACTTGCTGGTATATTCCTGGCCAATAGAATTTTTCTAAAATCAGTTTTTCAGTCTTCTCGGTTCCAAAATGACCTCCTAACAGGTGGCTATGGGCTAGATACAATACTTTTTCCCTGAATGGACCTGGTATCAGCAATTGGGCTTTCTGAGTAGGGTTCCCTTTCCTGTACAATAACCCATTATTTATAAAGAAGTAAGGACCTACGTGTTGGGGATCTTCGCCATCAAGGGCCTTATTCCAAGCTTCTTGTACCACGGGGTCTTCTCGTTGGGCCGCGTGGAAATCTCTGTCTGTTTCCCAAGGGTTGTCATCGGGTATGATAGGAAATACCAACTGCTCCTTTCCCTTTTCAGCTCTCCTTTGTCTTCGGCTTTTTCTGGGTTTGGGAGGTTGCCACTCTTTATCTGCCTCTTGGGCAAATGGAGCTGTTGATAACCGCTCTTTATTTTCATCTGCTGGGGAATGAGTACCATGTAATAGCTGTGGTAACTTTGGATAATCGTTTCCTAGTATAGCTTGTTCAGGTAATCGTGGTATTAACCCTGTGGTCAACGTGGTTCCTGGATCCTGGGAATGTTGTATATGGACTTGAGCAGTGGGGTAGGGTTTTGTGCCCCCAGTGGACACACCTAATGACAACGATCCCGTCAATTGGTCCCACCTTGTTACCTAGGTCCTGGGGTCTTACCACGCTATGCAAACACCCCGTGTCTGATAAGGCAGTTACTGGATGTCCGTTTACTGATACCGTGCACCTGTTGGGAGGTGGTTTCCTTTCTGTATGTGAACAATAGTAGTTTCGAGCCATCCCTATTTCCATTGGTTCTTCCTTTTGGGGACAGAACCTAGCGATGTATCCTATCCCTCCACATTGGAAACACTGAGGGCCCATAGAAGGGGGTCGGATAAAAGAGGCACTAGGTACA
This sequence comes from Lissotriton helveticus, assembly GCF_964261635.1. Classification (NCBI taxonomy): domain Eukaryota; kingdom Metazoa; phylum Chordata; class Amphibia; order Caudata; family Salamandridae; genus Lissotriton; species Lissotriton helveticus. The sequence goes on from NC_136057.1 coordinate 1,866,629,345, forward strand.
ATAGCTAATGGTTCGGGTTTCTTCACTATCTGTATTCGTGGAGGACGATGAGTCGTCTGTCCCCCAGATTTTCCCGTGGGTTCCTCTCTTCCTTTTTGTATCTCCTGTGCTCTGTTATAGGCACTAGCTATTTCGACGGCTGTTTTTAACGTGAGATTAGCCTGTTGTCTAACCCAACGTTGTGTGGGTGGGTGAAGAGAAGTTAAATACTGCTCTAGATAGATTTTAGCCATAATCCCGTCCTTGTCAGTGGTAGCGGGTTTTAACCACATATCTGCCATGTCTTACACCCTAAAGTATAAGGCTTGAGGAGTTTCTTGGGGGACCTTCCTTCATTTATCTCAGTTTCAATCTATAGGTTTCATCATCCACTCTCAGCCTTTCCATGATACACCTTTTTATCTCGGCATAGGGAACTGTTCCTTGAAGGGTAGCAGCCTGATATGCTGCCTGTAGGTCTCCCAAAAAATAAAATATTGTAAATTGATACTTGTATAGCGCACTACTCACCCGCAAGGGTCTCAAGGCGCTTGTACGAATACCGCTGTGGAACCCATCCTTGCTTTCCCTGTGAGGTGTCCACTCCTGGGCATCCCCAAGGTGGAGGCCAGGCATCCTTAGCGTTGTGGGGGCCGTTGTGGAGATTAAGCAAGCTATTGCCCAGAGTTGCAGAGTGGGACTCCATGATTGGAATAGGCACCGAGGCGAGAATTATCAGGTCCGTGGAATTTTTTAGCTCAAGACCCGCCGAGGCGGGGAATTGAACCCTGGTCCCGGGCTAGACCTCTGCATCAGGGTCTGCCACTCTAACCATTGAGCCACACAACAGGAGTGGACCTAAATATTGGCCCTACTTTTCTACGGGCCAGGATGTGGCGGTGGCCATTCTTTCAAAATTATTGAAGAAGTAGTCTGAGTCCTCCCCATTTACATATCGCTGTAATACTACAGAGGGTAGGGTAGTGGGACCGAGGATTTTTTTGAGGGTATTTAAAATCTCAAAGCATTTGCCCACCAAGGCTGTAATCTTGTTATCAGAGGTGAGCTTTGCATCAAACCATATGCCTAGGTTCTTGATCTTAGGCTTTGGGACAGGTAGAGGTCTGAATGAGTCTGGCCACCAGGCCGAGGACCAAATCAAAGGCTGCTTGCCTAAGATAAGGACCTCTGTTTTCCCAGCATTAAGTTTAAGACAATTGAGATCCATCCACTGAGTAACCTCCAACAGACCATTCCTCAGTAAGGCAGCCATTTGCCAACATTCTGTGATAGGGTACTGATCAGCTGAGCATCATCGGCATATGATATGATGTTAAAACTGTGATGCTCGATGACATCAGCCTGGGGTCAAATACAAATTGAATACGGTAGGGATCAAAGAAGAGCCATGAGTCACCCCCTGCTGCAGTAGTAAAACCTGAGAGTGGAAAGGTTTTGAGACACCTGAAAGGTCCGATCCAGCAGTAAAAGAAGCGAACCACTGCAGCACCACAACCGTTCAAGAAAGCGGTTGTGGGATACAGTGTTGAAGCTGCAGTGAGGTCCAGCATCAGCAGTGCTGCAGTGTCACCTCATCAAGGATTTGGCAGATGGACTCCAAGGCAAGCAATAATGCAGACTCTGTACTGTGGAAGGGGCGAAAGCCCGACTGTGTCCTGTGGAGAAGCTCCTTAGCCTCAAAGTTTGAAAGCGGCTGATTAACATATTTCTCTGCAACCTTAGAAAAAAATGGAAGTAGTGAAATAGGCCTATAATTTTCAGACTTAGTGGGATCCAGGTTTTTTTTTTTTTTTTTAGACCACTGTAGCGTGTTTGCGGCACTGTGAAACCTGACCCACTATAAAGAAGTTGTTGAGTAGATCACAAAGCACAATAAGCACCACTTCCACTCCTCGTTCCAAAATGGCGGGAGAATCGGATTCAAAAGGGGAACCAGACTAAACTGATGTGGTCAAGGGGGACAGTTCCTCAAGATCAAGGGGTTTGAAAAGTGACAGACTCGACCTGTCGACAGAAGCTTCAAACCAACAATTAAGACATCATGCATCCCTAGAAGACTCAGGAAAAGAGTAATAGATGGAAGCCATTTTATTGAAGAAAAACTGCACAAGGGCATTACAGCCCTCCTCCAAAGGTGGAGTGGAAGCTGAAACTCAATCCAGTGGCGATAAGGACTTAACAATTGAGAACACTTCTTGAGTTCTGGGCAGCCACAATTTTGTTGATGTTACAATTGCGACGGAGAAGCCGGATATGACTGTGATATGCCATTAAGGCTGACCAATAGTCGGCCTTGCTAATAGGATCAAACTGTCTGCTCCATACACGCTCTAGGCATTTTCAACTCTCTTTCAAAACGAGCAGTTCATCACTGAACTATTCAGCCGAAGGCTTGGTTCTTCTAATAATTTAGTCAACCAAAGGTGCTTTTCGGTCTAGTGCACCAGATATCCAGCCTTCCGCTTGAAGGTTAGCTTTATATACACAGCTATCTAGGATAGGGCGATCCGCGTCCAGAACTTGGGTGAAATTATCAGAGGTCACCCATGCCAAATTTCATGTCTATACAGACTGACCAGAGAAGGATACAGGCATGGGTTAAGCTTTAAGGGCATGAAAAAGTATGGCAAGATGATCAGACTACAAGAGTGGAAGAGGGGAATCAACAGATAAGTTGGAAAAAATGAGATCAAGAGTGTGTCCCAAACTATGTGTTGGGGACGAAACCAATTGAAAAAGCTGAAGACCTTCTAGATCTGCAATCAGAGCGGTTGTCACAAGACAAGTACTGTCATTATAATGGAGATTGCGGTATCCAATGACTGTAAAATTAGAATAACGCAAGACGAGTGGTGGCAATGCATCCCCTAATGACATTGCTGTAGCAAGTAAGAGAGGAAAAAGGTGCCTCACACACTGTGATGGCTAACTCGGTGAGCATGCAAAGGGCAGGCTATTTAAAGATAATAGCGATCCCACCGCCCTTTGAAATTGCCTATCCCGTCTCGCAATCGTATAGACTTGAGGGATAGCTGAAAGAATGTCTGGCGGAGAGTTTTCGGGAAGCCATGTTTCTGAAAACTGCATCTGGAGAGTGGTCAATCAAAAAGTCGTATATCTCAAGCATATGCTTGACTAATGAGCGGCAATTAACAGAAAAGAAAGAAGCAGCATCCAGGGATTGCAAAATTGTGTTCACTTCAAAGCTAGGTGCCAGAGAGGTCAAGCGTATAAACTCACACCTACCTCAGTGTGGTGTCAAATGGGTAAGGTCCAGCATACAGTGGCAAGTGTTCGGAATGGAAAACACCAATTTTCTTAACCCCATAGAAGAGTACTGTTTAAGGGCTGTCCCACAACGACCAGGAGTCCCGGCGCCATCCGGGCGTGGATGGGCGCAGATGGGTTTGCCAGCACCTAGTTAGCAGGGCGTGGATGCGCATCTTGCCAAATAGCCTGCCTCTGAAGGGGGCATGTCTATGGCATAACGAACGCTAAAAACCGAGGGGCAAAAGAATATCAACTGAAGCCCAGCAACTCTGCTCTCTAATGGAAGGTTTCCCCCCGCTAGGGAGGAGTACTGGTAAAAGTAACAATAAAGCAGAAAACAAAAGGTGAGCAAAGAAGGATTAAATCCAAGGAGCACTACCACTGCTGTGGAGGTGTCTCTCTGGGCACTGGTGCTTGGGTGCTGCAGATTACAGCAAAGTTCGAGAAAAATCTCGGAGGCAAATATAGATTTATCTGTTTTTACTTGTCTTTTTCAAAACATAAATCCATATGAATTTTTATCTTCTGTTTTCATCTTAAATGAATGAAGTTAAAGTATTCCAGCATATGTCATCATCACATAAATTCCATCCCTATGCATTTCGGCGCTGGGCCTTCTTCAGGGAAATAGCTACAATAAATATAACAACAATAGTAATTTGTGAGGAATCGCCACTTCGTTAAACCATCACCACTAAGTGCTGCATGAGATCTAGTGAAGGTGGTCTCTGATATTCACTCAACGGTGCTGTGCATTATAACAAAAAACGGCGCAGCAAGAAATAACGGTGCTCGTAGAGATAAGCTCGATGGTGAAAGTAATATCAAACTAATCGCGGGTATTAAAAGTGAAAAGTATTGTGAGGAGATGGTGAACCATTTCGTGGTAGCGCTCGTACGGTGAAAACGGCTATGAAGAAGCTCAGCGGTAAAGGAGTGCTCTTCTAAGTGAAGCTGTATAACAGCATGAGTCAAACCCGTAATCAACGAAAAATAGTACGACCATAGAGTGAGGCAAGGCAAATTAGATGCGATGCTTTAAGCAGCCGATAACAGCTTCATTAAACTCGAAGTTTTGTGCTCCAGCAAAATTATACTGGACGCTTACCTATGTGAACAGTGTAGAAATTCTGCGCAGAGAACCGGCGGCTTCGTGTCAGTCATTCGGAGGACTAGTCGGTGTGTGACGCGGTGGGTGTGGTTAAAAGCGGAAGTGTCATGACGCCTATATTGGAAGAAAGGTGCAGAGACGCAGTAGACATGTTTGTGCTCAGGTGTAAAGCTAATAAAGTTAATTGGCATAAAAAATGCAGTGTAGGTGATCGGGTTAAACAACGTGTCAGGTGACAGTGTAGGGGCTGGCTCCGACGTAAAGTGTGCCCGATAAAGCAGCGTTGGGTGAAACAAATAAAATGCAGCATGATATTAAACACCATTCGGACACGTCAAATGCATGAATTTTAAACAACTGTAATGAATGCTACGATCAGGTATAATGTTTCTTCCTTGCCCCCACAGAGTTCACTGTAGCCAGGGTAGTTGGAGAACTATTTATTACAAGTGGAAATAAAGTTATCTCTAGCATAAAGCGCCGAGCGTCTAAACAGCAGAGCTCCGGTCGCTAACTACGTCTCTCTCCGTTTCGCGCCTTCACTCTCACTCCTCTGCGCATGCGCGCGCCTTCCGCTCTCCTCTACGGCGTGACGCGTCATCGCGTTCACGCTCGTAGACTAGAGCGCACACCACATATCTCCCCCCTTTAACCTTATCACGATTAACCATGCCAGTCTATGTTCTAATGTCCATTCATTTCAAAGTCTCTATATCTGGAAGGCACCTTAACTGCTCTGCCGCTGCGGGTGCACCTTACCAGTGTCTTTTTCTCCTTTTCTCTCTCTTCCTGTAATCTCTCACCGTCACTCTGATTTTCTCCCTGTTCTTCGCTGGCCGGTGAGTCCACTTCATTGGTCGACCATGTGGTAGGAGTTTCCATTTCTCTGTCCTCACTTGCTCCTTCCCACAAGCCCTTTGCACCCCGCATAGCGGGAAGTCTGGTTTCATCGGACCCCTCCTGTATCTCCTCCTTCACTGATTGGGGCCAAGATATAATCTTGTTGACTTTGGCCATGCGGTCTTGTGACCATACCTTGCCGTCGCTGAGGAGGGCTGCCCTGCCTCGCACCTCCTTGACCTGCAGGGGTTGACTATACTTGCTTTCTCCTTTCTTTTGTAAGATGGGCAACTTGACCCTGACCCATTCTCCTTCTTCCAGTGCTGTTTCCTTAGTGTTGCGTCGTTTGTCATAATGGGCCGCATAGATCTTCTGGGCCTTCTCCAAGTTGTGCTGAACCACAGCCGGGGACCACTTGCTGGTGATGGTTTTCTCCCTCCACACAACATTGTCCCTGGTGAATGGGAGGCGGCCTCTCAGCACTTGGAAGGGACTGTACCCCACCACCGTGGGGGTGATCCTGTACGCCCATAGCATGCTCATCACTTCCGTCTCCCAGTCTTTTCCTTGCGAGATGGCTGCTTGAATGGAGCCCATCAACACACGGTTGAACCGCTCCGCTTGGCCGTTGCACGCTGGGTGGTAGATGGCTGTATGTTTCGACTCAATCCCATTCCTCTCCATGAATCGCCTCCATTTGTCCGAGACGAACTGCGGTCCGTTATCACTGAGTATGGATTTTGGTATACCTTCTCGTAGGAACAAGGACGTCAAAAAACGTAGCACTGTGTCTGTGTCCATGGATTCTTGTATATCGACTTCACGCCATTTCGAATACTTGTCAATGACTACACACAAGTACTTGTTCACTCCTCTGCTGTCCAGGACGGGCCCTAGTATGTCAATAGCCACATTCTCCCAGGGGTTTTGTGGAGTGTCGAACTTTCCCAAGGCTGGTCTGAGAGGTCGAAGAATTTTGTCTGCTCCTTGGCACTGCTCACACTCTCTTACTTGCCTTTCTATTTGGGCATCCATGCCAGGCCACCAATACATTTGCTTGACTCGCGCCTTTGTCTTTACAATGCCTAGATGTCCTTCATGTAGCTCTTTCAATAATCTGGGTATCAGGATTTCCGGTGGTACTACCCTTTCTCCTCTGTATAGAAAGACTCCGGAGTCACTCAAAGACAGTTCTTCTCTCATCTCGTAAAACCTCCTTACTCCTTCTGTGAGTTTCTTCTTGTCTGGCCATCCAGACGTAAGGTGTCTTTTAATTTCCTCTTTCTCCGTGTCTTGCTGATAAGCAGCCGCCCATTCCTGACGGCTAATCGTCATCTCATGATCTTCCATACTGGCTACCATCTCTTCCTTGTCAGGGACCACCTCCGGGGCTTCCTCCATCGCCGCAGCTCGACTGAGATAATCCGCCACCCTGTTTCGCGTTCCTGGCAAATACTCAACGTCATACGTGTAATCCAGTAGTTTCAATGTCATTTTTGCAATTCTGGGTGTCGCTGTTTCATGGCCCGAAGATGTCAGTACTTTGACCAGGGGCTTGTGATCCGTTTGGAGCTTGAACCTGGTTCCCCATATAAACTGTCTAAATTTGCCCATGGCCCAAGTGACTGCCAACATTTCCTTTTCGATGACACTGTACCTTTGTTCCGTCGGGGAGAGGGCACGTGAAGCAAAGCTGATGGTTTCCACTGATCCATCCTCCCTTTCCTGTGCAAGCACCGCCCCTAGGCCTTTGTCACTTGCGTCCGTCGTTACTACTGTGTTGTCTTCGGATACGAAGCCTTGCAAGGGGACCGCTTGGCTGATGCAGTCCTTCACCATCTCAAATTCCTTTTGCGCATCCATGTCCCACTCAAACTTCACTTTGTCTCTGGTGAGCTGTCGCATTCTGTACGTTTTGGTGGCAAAGTGTCTCACGAACTTACTATAATATTCGGCCATGCCAAGGAATGACCGCACTTCCTCCTTGGTACCCGGGGCTTTGGCATCCTTTATGGCCTTCACGTTTTGTTCCTTCGGGGATATACCATGTGTTCCTATCTCGTGTCCCAAATATGTGACAGAGGGCATCCCAATCTTACACTTGCTCCATTCCGCTGTCAAGCCTCTATTTTGTAACACCTCAAGGACTTTGGTTAGTTTGCTGTCATGGTCCCTTTTGGTGGAGCCCATCACCAGAATGTCATCCTGGAAATACTGTACTCCGGATATGTCCTTAAACAACCGATGCATCAACTTTTGAAATACAGCAGCCGCGGATGCCAGCCCAAAGGGCATCCTGCGGAATTGATAACACCCGAAGGGTGTGATGAAGGAGGTGTACTTTCTACTCGTGGGATGCAGTTCAATCTGATGGTATGCAGACGTGAGATCTATGGTGGAGAAATGGGATATGCCTTTTGTTCTAGCCAACATCTCCTCTATCCTGGGAAGGGGAAACTTCTCCACAATCAGGCTTTTGTTGAGCTCCCGAAGGTCCACGCAGAGACGAACCTTCCCATTCGGCTTCTTGACCACGACCAAGGGGGACAACCACTCTGAGCTGTCCACCGGCTCAATGATGCCTTGGTCCTCCAGTCTCTGCAGTTCCTGTCGCACAGCTTCGCTGGTGGAGATGGGGATGTTCCTGACTTTATGCGTCACCGGTATTGCTCCCTCCTTGAGGACCATCTTGTGGACAAATTTGTCCAGTTTTCCTACCATTCCTTCGAATACTTTGGGGTAGGCCGATTTCCAATCATTTTCTTTCGTGAGGGGCCACTCATCCGTTAGGAGTATCTGTTCTTTTCCCCCGGGATTGAGTATGATCCCTAGATCCCCTGCATCTCTCCATCCAAGCACCGATGGGCCTCTTTCCGCTACATACAATGTGCAGGTGGCTGACCTTCCCCTGAATTCAAACTCAAAGTCTCGGCAGCCCACCAAGGGAATGGCATTCTCCGTGTACGAGATGGGCCTGATGTCCGGCGGCCATAGGTCTGGCCCAACCACAGGCGCAAAATCTTCTTCCCATATGGATTTTTGTACAATGGTCCAGGGAGAACCTGAGTCGACCGCCACATGTACTTTCACACCTCCTATGTGCATGTCCGTGCGGGGCTTATCTCTGCGTTTCCCTGACACCTCCAACACTTGATCCTCCACACACAATACCATGTCTCCGTCGTCTTGGTCCTCATCCTCACTTGCTTCCAACGTCGCTGATTCCACGCACTTGACAATGGTTCTCACACCCTTCTTGCGGCATACCTTCTCAAAATGGCCCACCAGGCCACAGAACGCGCATCTGGCGCGGAACGCCGGACAACGTTTATCCTGAGCCGAGTGCGCCGCGCTGCCGCATCTATAGCAAGAGAATTTGCTATCTGAGTTGGGGCGGCCTGTCTGTTTCCCAGTCCATTTGGATTCCTTCCTCTGTTCTCCATACGCTCCTTTTTGTCTGTGGGATGTCGAGGCTTCGTCTATCTTGTTAACCATCTGCCTTTGTGTGCTTTCTCTTTTGGCCGCTTCTGCGCAGCGTTTAGCCATTTCTGCCTTTTTAACCATCGCTATGACATCCTTGAGTGAGGTCTCATTCTGCGACCATAGTTTCTCCTGGACCGCCCTGTTGGTGGTATGCATGACTATCTGGTCTTTAATATACTCCTCCTGTAGAGGCCCATAACGACATGTGATGGCCAGACGTCGGAGCGCCGCCACGTAGTCATCTATTGACTCGCCCACCTCTTGCTTTCTTTGTTGAAAATTATAGCGGTCTATTGAGACACATACTGCGGGGCGGAAGTGGTTGTCCAGGTCATCTAGAGCATTTTTGAAGACGTCCGTCTCAGTTGCACCTCTTTCCTTGGGCACAATGTTTGCGAACACTCTCACCCCCTCAGGGCCTAAATTGTGGAGTAGCAGTCTCTTTTTCCTTTCTGGCGTGTATTCTTCTCCATTGTCATCCTCACGTGCCTCAATGTAATTCTTAAAATATTCCCTCCAATCCTCCCATTTTAACTGGGGTTCCCCTGGTCTGGGCAGGAATGGAATGGGAGCCATCAGGGATGAAGTTTGGTTCGCCATCTTGGTTTCGCCTCTGTGCTCTGCTTCTTGGGCTCTGGCCTGGTCAGGCACTCTGGGTGCTCCTGCGCTTTCTGCCGTTTCACTTTGGCCTCTGGGACTGCCTGGGGTATTGTCCCTTATTTCCTGCGTGGGGTTATCTGTTTGTACCCCCTCCTCTGGTAGTGGGGCGGTGCCCTTGGTTGCCAGGGTGCTGGGTTATGGGCTTTTGTCCTTAGGGCAGCACTGACCTGGTGCCTGTTGTGGCTGGAGTCCTGGCACGTCGTGCTGTTGCGCTGCTGCCACGCTTTATGCTTGTGCTGGTGAGTTTGCTGTTCTTCCTACCGGCTGGTGTGGGCTGGTGGGGGTGGTGCTTCTTTCCACTGTGCTCGGTGGTGTTCGTGTCCCAGCCTCGTCGCCAATATAATGTTTCTTCCTTGCCCCCACAGAGTTCACTGTAGCCAGGGTAGTTGGAGAACTATTTATTACAAGTGGAAATAAAGTTATCTCTAGCATAAAGCGCCGAGCGTCTAAACAGCAGAGCTCCGGTCGCTAACTACGTCTCTCTCCGTTTCGCGCCTTCACTCTCACTCCTCTGCGCATGCGCGCGCCTTCCGCTCTCCTCTACGGCGTGACGCGTCATCGCGTTCACGCTCGTAGACTAGAGCGCACACCACATCAGGTACCATGCAAATAAACAGTGAAGTTTAAAAAATAAACATGATACAGGCAAAACACAAAAGAGGTTCAGAAGAATAATAAGTATAAACAGTCAATTAAAGATAACACGAAAATTCAATCCTTTCGTTCATCCCATTAGGCTTCAATGTATTGAGGTTATAGATCCAAAAGTTCTCCCTTATAAGTAACATTTTCTTATTATCTCTTCCTTCTTGACGTTGGATAATCTCCAATATGCATGCTTTGATTTGGCTTACATGATGGTTTGCTTCAATAAAATGAGCTGCTACCACGGACTTCATCGATTTAGTTCTAATGTTACTTTTATGTTCGTTTAGTTGGATTTTCAGTTTGCGCTCAGATTGGCCAATATATGCTTTCCAACAGGGGCATTTCAACAAATATACAATGTTTGAAGTATCGCAGATGGCATCTACAAATAGTGGGATTTTGTATCCCTTCATAGGGTGAGTGATGAAATTTCCTTTAAGAATGTTGTGGCAATTATTACAAATCCAACATGGAATGGTGCCTTTATGTAGATGTTTATCTTTGACCTCAATGGGATGCTTCGTGATTTCCCCAATGTTCTTGGATCTCGTGTATGCAAATAAAGGTGTATCCTTGAAAATGTTGTTAAAATCTTGTTCCATTCTTAAGAGTCCAGTGCCTCTTCATGATTTTTAGGTTTCGCCCTGGGCGTTGCAACTGCGTAGCAGTTGCTCCGCCCACGGCGAAACCTCATGATCCTACATATCGACTTTGGTTCTGCCTCTGTCTCCCATTGGCTAGCTCCATAAATGGAGGCTAGCCATTGGGAGACAGAGGCTGTCAATCACGCTTTCTGGTGAAAACGCGATTCGGGGGCGTTTCTGGGACTTTTTTAAAGTCCCGCCCCTTTGTCCCGGGCCGCGCTGTCAGTGGCTGCCGGCCCGGGACACCCCCGTGATGTCATTCCCCGGGCCGCGCTGTGATTGGCTGCCGGCCCGGGACACCCCCGTGATGTCATTCCCCGGGCCGCGCTGTGATTGGCTGCCGGCCCGGGACACCCCCCCTGACGTCATTCCCGGGCCGCGCTGTGATTGGCTGCCGGCCCGGGACCTGACTTGTTACACAAGCACCCACACAAAGCGTTATAGAGGTTGCACACTCTTTTGTGTATACCTGGAGGTGCCCTTGCCGAACCCTTGGAATGCGATGGCCTCTTGAGGACTGAACTTACAAAACGTTGCATTCTTCCTTAAAGATTTGCAGCTGAAAACAGACAGACTTCGCTGTCAGTGATAAAGAGTCGTCACTCAATAGAAATACCGTCGCTTCAACAGCCTCACAGCTGATTGTTACTGTCTCGAGAGCTGCGCGCGCACAGACTATTCCTGGCGTAAGGCGGGGTAGAGGAGGAGATCAGCTGACGCCATCCAGTCACGTGACCCGCACCTCGCGCTTGTCCTGTGTATGGAGCCAGTCACTGCAGCTCCTGGGCAGGGATAGGACGTCGCAGTGTACGGCGAGGGGCAGCGGCGGCCCAGACCAGGAAGTGAACAGCAGCAGAAACTACCGCCACAGCAGCAGCACCATGGCCTCTCTCTTCAAGAAGAAGACCGTGGATGGTAAGTGTGGGGCCATTCAGCTGCAGGCGGGTGGTGTTTTAGAGAGACTTCCTCCCTGGGAACAGAACTAGGTATGTAACTAGAACTATACACCCCGAGCTGCCCTCCACCACACGAAGGGTGCCCCCAGCCCCTTCAGATCTCACTGTCAGAGAACTCCCAACTGATAGCATTTTTCAGCTCTCAAGTTGCCCCACTTGTAGTTTCGCAAGCCTATCCTGAACTCTATGAGGATTTTCTGGTTTACTGTCAAAAAAATATTAGACCAAAACATTTCAATTAAAAGTGAAACATCCTTCTAATGTCAAGAGACCCTCAATTCTAAAAATCTGTGACATGAGGGTTATTTATATTTTTGCTGCGATTTAGCTACCCCCCAAGGTACCACCTGCCCTTCCTGCGTTTACTTTGCTGTTTTGGGGGAGCTGTGTGGGTTTCGGTTCTTTGGTCGAAGTTATTAAGCAGATCCAGGGTGATGTTGTTCTTGCCCCTAATAACGTGCTCCTTTTTGGGAGGGACTGTCTTTCTACCTGTCGATCCACTTCCTCCTTCCCTCCTGACTCATGTTCCTGTGGCTCTGATGTCACCCGGCAACAGGATAAAAATAGACATTTGTATTCACTGACGCGCCTCTCTGACGTTCTTGTGCTGCCTGCCGTTGTGTGCAAACTGTTGTAAAGGCGTGCTTTTCAAGGAACCACGCTGCAGAGTTGCCGCTGCCCATGAAGATCGTTTTATAATTTGCTCAGAGTTAATATAGTAAGGTGTCATCTCAAACAAGCAAATACAAAGCACACAAAAACCAATACTATCATTACCAGCTCCGCTTACCTTCACTTCACGCTCATTTGTTTATATAGAATCATCATGTGATGCGGAAGTGGTGCTCATGATCCTTTTTTTTTTTTTACTGCTCTCATCCAAACACTTTAATATATATTTTGTTCTCGTTCCCACATTGGAATTTCTGTCAAATGATCTTTGGACAGCAGATCTTTTAAACAGTTCACCTATCGCACAGGGTTGTTAAGAAAGTGTACACATTCGGTAAATTACAAACTTTCTCCAATCTCACGTTGAACCCCGTGACCTGGATCCGAATTTGGTTACCTGTAGATGGTAACCAAAAGCTACATATAAACGTATTTAGTAACTAACTCCTTTTGTATTGCAAATAATGTCACGGATATACACTAACATAAAGTGATGTGCCCAGGATTAAACCGTTTGGATAAACTGGAAATCGAAATTGTAATGCAGAACTCTTGGTTTCGCTGTCAGCAGTCTAGTAGAGAACATAAGGAATGTGTGATCGTGCCAAGAATGACCCTTATTTTATGTTTCACCTGTGCCAAGCGATTAGTCTCTTTGGTTACTACTGCAACTACTTCAATTGAGCATGGTCACTGTATGACTAAATCCAAAAGTAATGCTCTTGTACTGATTAGACATTTGTATAACTAACGTGATTTTTTTACGTTGAGCTTCGAATTTACATTAATATTTATTCTCTGAGGGCACTTTCACAGATTTTTGTTGTTGTCTGATTCTTCTTTGAAGAAACTACAGACACAATGACAATATGTGCCCTGATCATTTTGAATATTTTCTGCAACCAAAAATTGCTCAAACTTCATTTCAGTCTCTAGAGTTAACCTGATTTGTCACATCACGTTACGACCATTGCTTTTTGTTGCGTTAGACAATTGCTTCAATGGAAGAAATGAAAGATTTTACCTTCTAGTCTAGGTTATGTTAGCTAGGCAAATGAAAGACCATCCCTGGAAATAAAGTGTTTTGGCAACGTTATGCTAGATTGCAGCCCTAAAACAACATGAGGAGGCTACAATTTTTATGACGTTGATATTGCGTTAGTCAAATTTGTAATTGTACACTTAGGAGAATGAATGGTTGGCTTTAATTAGTTGCTGCCTTTAAATAGTTGCTGCCTTTAATATGTGAATGTCTGCATCCATCTTTCACTTTAAAAGAAAAGTTAAGAACAGTGCTTAAATAAGGAATCTCAGAACCACCGTTTCCTCATGCCTTTTCCTTGATGGAAATTTAAAGAACACTAAATGTTACCCCATGTGTTTTTGAGTGATCAGATTGCTTCATGCCACGGGAACTCCAATTTTTCAGTTATGCTGTTTCCCTTGGCGATTATTTCTGTGGGAGTTGCTGTCTAGTGGCTACAGTGTTAACTGTAGAACAGCAAGGAGACCCGAGTTATATATAATCTGTTTTCTCTCCTGATTAGAGTAAATCATTTTGGGCAAATATTTGTACTTCCCTATGCTTCAGATCCGATATGTCAACCAGACGCCTCCCTCTAATAAGCTACATGTACATACTGTATATTACATTGATATGGTAATCCAGCTTTGTACTAATTTGTTCTATTAGCCTTTATGGGAAAGGACATGCTTCTCTTCTTTGCGTGCCCTTCCCATCATAACTCTTAACACACTTCTGCACACTGCAGATACACTGTTGAACTTTTATGAAAAATCGCCTGCAGTCAATAAGGCAAAGAGGAGAGTGGCTTTCTCATGTCCCATCCTCTATCTGATGAGTGCAGTTGACTAATGTACCCAACCACATTGATTAAGTAAAGGAAACATAGGGGCGGTGAGATGTATTTAGACCATTCATTTGTAATGGTGTGTTATGTAATCTTTTGCGTTATGTTTTAATTACCATAGCACATAAAGTGCAGAAGCCCACATCAGTATTAACCCTATTTTTGTCAAGGAGAGTGGGAAGTGTTTTTAAGCCGTTAAAATTGGAAAAGTACACATGTATGAAACCGCATATATTTATTGTATGTGTTTCATGCTCTCTTTGTAGCTGTGAATTGCCATGAATGCAGAAATGTATTTTTCACCTGCCATTCCCTCACCAGATCAGGCTGCTGTGTCATTAGCATGTCACTGCTAATCTCGGTGATTAATGAAATTAGGGCTTTCGAAATGAAAGCTTGGGTCGAAGTCTCTGTATAATTTTATCCCAGTTATTTGGTTTTATGAGTATTTGCCGGATTATAAGGGCAGACAATGTCTGTATACCACGTTTCTGATACAGTACTAAAAATATACTTTTCTATCAAAACCAAAAACACATGTGGAGTGAGCCGTAGGAAGATGGTGCGGAAAATGACACACTATGTTAAGGCAAAGCAAGGTGAAATTGAGACAATAATGTTTTACGTTGTTAAGGCGATAAAGGAAGTGATGGGAGGGCTACCAGCTGGCCACAGTCCGACTTGATCACTCTTATTAACTTGCATTGTGGTCTCCACTAGTTTCTTGCCTATTCCTTGCACATGCAGGGTATTGGTTCTGCTGGGGCATGGAGCATTACCTGTTTAGGATTTATCAAGAAGGAGATTGTCTGACTTTAATAGCATATGGCGCAAGAGAGAAGTGTGGGACGTGAGCCCTTACTCAAAATTGATCTCTTATTGGACAAATTAGGTGCATCTTTAAAAATATGAACCGGCTAGAATTCCCTTGTTACCAAATATAGCTGTGTACTAAGATTTTAACTCTTTTATTGTGAATATATAGTTTTCGATTGCACATGTAGCTTGATCAAGGCCTTTTAATAAAT
Source organism: Lissotriton helveticus (assembly GCF_964261635.1). Lineage (NCBI taxonomy): Eukaryota > Metazoa > Chordata > Amphibia > Caudata > Salamandridae > Lissotriton > Lissotriton helveticus. The sequence goes on from NC_136057.1 coordinate 1,866,644,528, forward strand.
AAAGTGTAAAGATTTTTAAATAGATGAATGTAAAACCTTTGTAGCCGTTAATGGCCACGGACTTGCTACTTTCTGTCGATCTCTGGTCGCAGGGGCGGGGGGACACATAGACAGTATCGGAGGGGCCGTCTGCTTCCGGAATGTTGGTCAGGGGGGAGAGTGGACCTTCCATTTCCGGCACGGTGTGTTCCGGCGCTGGTTGTTAGCCGTTAATGGCCACGGACTTGCTACTTTCTGTCGATCTCTGGTCACAGGGGCGGGGGGACACATAGACAGTATCGGAGGGGCCGTCGGCTTCCGGGATGCTGGTCAGGGGGAGAGTGGACCTTCCACTTCTGGCACGGTGTGTTCCGGCGCTGGTTGTTCGTGTATCTGTCTGTCTCTTTCCCTGTACTTTTCTGTTGCCCGTGCCTGCCTGCTAGTGAGAGTCTGTGTGGTGTGCCCTTTCTGTGTTTGCTTTTCTGTCAGCGTCCGTGGGGGTTCTCTCTGTGTCCGTGCGGGTTCTGTCTGTGTGTGTGTGGGGGGTTCTGTTTGTGTGTGTGTGTGTGTGTGGTGTTCTGTCTGTGTGTGTGTGTGTGTGTGTGTGTGTGTGTGGTGTTCTGTCTGTGTGGTTCTGTCTGTGTGTGTGTGTGTGGTTCTGTCTGTGCGTGTGTGTGGTTCTGTCTGTGTGTGTGTGTGTGGTTCTGTGTGTGTGTGTGTGTGTTCTGTGTGTGTGTGTGGTTCTGTCTGTGTGTGTGTGGTTCTGTCTGTGTATGTGTGGTTCTGTCTGTGTGTGTGTGTGGTTCTGTCTGTGTGTGTGTGTGGTTCTGTCTGTGTGTGTGTGGTTCTGTCTGTGTGTGTGTGGTTCTGTCTGTGTGTGTGTGTGTGTGGTTCTGTCTGTGTGTGTGTGTGGTTCTGTCTGTGTGTGTGGTTCTGTCTGTGTGGGTGCATGTGGCTCTGTGTGTTGCTCTGTGTGGGTGCAAATGCAATACGTCTCGCATTTGCAAGAGATTAAGCTATTGGCATTGTAAATGACAATGCCATTTATTTATCTATTTTCAAAACCAACACATAAATAAAAATGTTGTCATTTACAATGCCAATAGCTCAAACTTTTCCAAAGGCGAAACCATTGCATTGTAAATGCTTGTTTTATACTGGTGAATCATGGTGGACAATTTACTCACGCAGGTAATTCTTTGTTCCTTTCTCAATGTTTGCGTTGCCAATAGTTCCGTTCTGCTCTTTCTATTGGCCTCACTGAGGGATTGTGTCAAAATTTCTTCCGGATATCCTCTATCAAGAAAACGTTGGATCATGTTGTTGGATTGTTATATGCTCTTCGCGGGGTCTGAGACAATCCTCTTTACACGTAGCAATTGAGAAAATGGCAGATGTTGCTTGAGTGATTGCGGGTGAAAACTGGTATAGATCAATGTGTTGTTACGATCTGTAGGTTTTTGATATAAGTTAGTTTCAAAACCAGTCTGGGTTCTTGAAATGGCTACATCCAGAAAGTTTATGGTGTGAGTCTGTATATCATGTGTAAATTGAATCCGTTCATCAATTTTAATGAGATTTGCGATATTACTCTTCAAGTTTTCTTCAGTGCCCTTCCATACAATGAAAATATTGTCTATATAACGTACATATAGATGGATTTCATCCTTCCATACAACAGAATTCAAAATATGTTGTTCTTCATACTCAAGCATAAAAATATTAGCATACGTGGGTGCTGCACAATTCCCCATGGAAGTGCCACTCTTCTGTAAGTACCAGTTCCCTTCCCACTTAAAATAGCTATGAATGAGGGTGAATTCGAGTAATTCCATGAGAAAAACTTTCATATGTTCGTCATATTCCATCTGCATCAAAGCTTTCTCCACTGATTCTATACCAAGCTGGTGAGGTATCGAGGTGTATAGGGATTTGACATCTATGGAACATAGAAGTATCTTTTCATCTGTGTTTATTTTCACTTCACCTAGTTTGTTAAAAAAATCTGTGGTATCTTTAATGAAAGATCTCATGGACTGGACAAACGGTTGAAGATAACGATCTAGCAGTTTACCAACTGGCTCATGGATGCTGCCGCGCGTAGATAATATAGGGCGGCTGGCAGGTTTTTGAGGATCCTTGTGGATTTTTGGCATCATATAAAAACTCAGACTTCTGAGGTTGGTTTTTGATTTGATTTGATTTATAGGTTTATAGAGCGCAACGATTGCCCCGAGGTGTCTTGGCACTAAGGACTCAGACATGTGTGGAGCTAGCATGTGAATGAGCATTAGAGGTCAGATTGGAATGGCCAAGTTTTTACTGCCTTCCTAAATGTTTTCAGATCTGCACTGTTTTTAATTGCTAATGGAAGAAGGTTCCAGGATTTGGCAGACCTCAGCAAGAAACTCCTGCCTTCCCATCGTGCTTGCTTAAACCTAGGAATTTGCAACAGTTTTTGTTGTGTAGATCTAAGGATCCTATACTGAGCGTAATATTTTATACGTGCTGTCAAGTACAAGGGACCTTTCCCCTGGAGTGCTTTGAAGGTGATACACATAGCTTTAAATACTATTCTTTTCTTGACTGGTAGCCAGTGCAATGCATCCAGCTGCGGGAAACGGACTCATATTTAGGTATATCCAAAATCAGTCTAGCCGCTGCATTCTGCAGTCATAGTAGCTTTTTCAAGAATTGAATTTGGATACCCAAATAAAGTGTGTTGCCATAATCCAGCCTGGAGATGGCAAGGGCAGTTATCACTGTTTTTAGAGCCTCAGAAGGAATAAAGGCACGAATCTTCCTAATCATTTTGAGGATGGCCCAGAAACTGGAAGAAAGGCAGTTGATTTGGCTGTCAAACGGCAGCCTGCAGTCAAAGGTAATCCCAAGGTTTTTTGCCTTTGAGACGGGTGTAGGACATTCACCCAGCTCTGAAGGCAACCAATTCGGAGACCAAGCAATGGGGTTGGCACCCAGCAGCAATACTTTGGTCTTACTGCCATTAAGTTTAAGACAGTTGGATTGCATCCAAGAGTTAATGTGGCACATGCAGCGATCGGCAGTATCCTCCACATTATTGGTTACTGAGGCGACTACCTGCGTGTCATCAGCGTATGATACTACCGAGAACCCATGCTCTCTTATCATCGCTGCCAAAGGTGTCACGTAAATGTTAAATAGCGTAGGGCTTAAAGAAGAGCCCTGCGGTACTCCACATTGCAGATTGAAAGTTTGAGAGCTGGATTCATTAAGTTCGACTCTGAAGGATCTCTCAGTGAGATAGGACGTTAAAAGAGTCGTGGCAGAATCTTGAATGCCCATTTCAGACAGTCTGAAAATTAAGGTGTTATGATTGACGGTGTCGAAGGCCGCCGACAGATCTAATAGTATCAGGGCGGCCTTCCCGCCTTCATCTAGTGTCTTCCTGAGCTTCTCGCTAGCGGTAATTAAGGCAGTTTCGGTTCCATGGCCCTCTCTAAAACCAAATTGAGAATGGTCGAGTAAATTATTGGTGGAGATGTAAGCCGAAAGCTGGATGTTCAGCAATTTTTGCAGGATCATAGAAAAAAACGGGATTCTGGAGATTGGTCGGTAATTATTGGGTTCGACAGGGTCCAGATGAGGTTTTTTCAACAAAGGTAGTACAGAAGCTATCTTCCATGTTTCAGGAAACTGCTCATGAAGTATGATCTCAGAGAAAAGCTCAGTTAACTGTTCGCTGAGGATATCTGGAAAGAGATGGAAAACATTTTTGGGGGGAAACGGATCAGATGGTGCCCCTGATTTAGTACCTAATATAGTTTCAGTAATGTGTTCTCTGGTTGGGGGGGTAAAGGAAAAGCCAGATGAATTTGGCGCAGGGTCACTCCTATTAGGAGGTGAGTCGCTGGGGAGATTGGAAAAAGTTCTGTAGACCAGCTCCACCTTGTCCACGAAAGCCTGGCCAAGGATGTTGCAAAAGTCTGGATTATTGTCAGATTTAATTTTGGACGGCAGTTTTGCTAATTTTCTGACAGTAACAAAGAGCTCTTTACTAGAGTTTTTAGAAGCCAAGATTTTCATAGTAAAATAGTTACTTTTTTCCTCTGTGATCAATTTTTTATAGGTGACTACTACCTGTGCGTAGAGCTTTTTCAAATCTTTACTATCATTTTGTGTCCATTGTTTTTCTGTTCTCCTACAGAGCTGTTTTTGTGTCCTTAGTCTATAGGAAAACCATGGCTCTGAAGGTTTATTCCTTCTCGAGACAGTGGTCTTTAGAGGGGCTATGGTATTGGTTGCATTGGTAATCCAGGAAGTTATATTCTGTACTGCCAAATCGGTTTTAACCTGTAGATTAGGCTTATTTGTTAGTAGAGATGCCTGAAGGCGGTCAGCGTCAATTTTTGCCCAGTCACGGTATGTGTGTGTGGCTGATAGATTGGTCTCTGTCTACGGCTGAGGTGCGACCTTGATGGTAAACTTAATGGCTCTATGGTCTGACCACACCACTTGTAAAACCTCCCTAATTTTGATGTTGGGGTTGGAGGTAAAAAGGCCGTCCAATGTATGTCCAGTGATATGAGTTCTCTCTTTGTTATGTTATGTTATGTTATTTACTCTTTTATAGCGCAGAAATCACCCTGGGGCATCTCGGCGCTGCCTAGAGAAACATCACTGGTAGCGAGGTATGTACTCTAATAGAGGAAAGCCTTTAGGTGTTTCCTGAAGGTTTCATATGACGGAATAGCCCTCAGGGCCTTAGGCAAGCTGTTCCAGTACTTGGGCGCCAGATAAGAGAAGGCTTTGCCTCCTGTACGTTTAAGACGGATACGAGGGATCTGGAGCAAATGCAGGGAGCCAGATTTCAGATTGCGGCCTGGAATGTGTTTTTTCAATTTCTTTTGTAAATAATACGGGCCTCGTCCATTTAACACGTTGAATGACAAACAGCAAATTTTAAAGATGGATCTTTTTTTTACCGGTAGCCAATGCAAGTCTTTTAGCAGAGGTAGGGAAGGGGAGCCTGCTGGCATATTTAAGATCATTCTGGCAGCAGTATTTTGGATGACCTGTAATTTATTTAGTAATGTCAAACCCAACTCGGCCAGCAAGGCATTTCCGTAGTCCAAGCAGCTGATCACCATCGCTTGGACCAACGTTCTACGATGGGCAGTCGGTATATAAGGGAGGATTTTGTGAAGCAGTCGTAAACTGTAGTAGCAGGAGCTTGTGGTAGCTGCTACATGATCTTTCATTGACAGCGATTGATCCAGATTTACGCCCAAGTTTTTAACACTCTGCTTGGGGACAGGGGCGACACCCAGCTGCAGGGGCCACCACTCATTAGACCAAACTGCAGAGGCATTTCCCAATAGCATGACTTCAGTTTTACCGGGGTTCAACTGGAGGCAGTTGTTAGTCATCCAATTAATTGTCCGTCCGAGCACTCGTTCAATATCACAAAGTCTTTGTGGTTTTCACCAATCCATTTAATATCCAATTCTTCAATTGTATTCCAAATCATATATCCAAAATTTGAAACGATGCAGCCATCATATATCCAAAATTTGAAACGATGCAGCCAACACGTGTTTCGTCTGGTCAGTAGGACCATTGACTTCCTCAGGGCTGCAACCCAAAATAACCACAATAAGTGACAATTTCTATATACAATATTTACAATATAACCAAAATATATCCAACTCTCCAATAGGTTTTCTAGAGAGAAAAAGGGGATACATCCACAAGCCATTTACTGTACAAGTTGCTCCCTAGTAAGTGTTGAAAGAAAGAACATGTAAGCCAAAGTCGTGCTTGCATCAATAATAACTTATGCTTAAACATAGAGTAAATTCTTATAAACAACTATCATTCTATTACAGTCATAAATCCTAGCTATGGGTTACCGGTGATGCCACAGATGTTCGGCCCACGCCCAATGAGACTAAATAAATCAATAGAGTAAGTAGTCACTCTAGCTCAACAATATAAATGTCAGTACACTGTCTATAAAAACACCAATTGTCCCTCAATTAAGTATCTATGTCATGGCGACCCTCACCTCCAAAACGTTAGTATCCAGCACCGAACTCCAAATTGTATGTAAGTATCTATTCACGTAGCATCCTGCAATCATTTCAAAAAATATATATGTATATAAATCGCTAAGTTGTCTACATCTTAGTTGGTCACTGTTTGACCACATAATGTTCCAATGTTACAGGTCCTTACCTCATAATCTTGAATTATTCTAAATTCCTTTGTATCCAAATCCTATCTCTATCAGCCGCACGTGTACGTGTCTGTAAACAAAGTACACAATGATAAGGTATCTGATCTCACTGTCATCTTTAAAGTAAGAGTTTCACCCTTCTCCCGCTTACCGTTAGCTTAGTCCTCTCGCGTATAAAGTGGCGTTCTGCGCCAGCGCCATCTTGTAATGGCTATTTATACTACGCTCCGACTTACGTCCTCTTTTCACTGTCCACACCTATGTTCTCGTAGTACATTACTTAGAACTGTCCATAAAGTGATAAACATATATAAAAGTCCGGTCTGATTTAAATTAATCACAAAACCAAAGCCGTATTCGTAGTCATACAACTTCCACAATCAATCCCACTTGAACACGTAATTTCAAAATCCAAAATCCCATGTCATATATCTATGTTGTTCACCATCATAGTGAACCACGATGGTTAATTATACCATATTGTCTTGATATTGTGTATAGATTTGATTTCATAATGGAGGTATAACTATAACAACGTGTCACAAAACCGCGCCATCTTGGGACAGGCAAAGTATATATCCTCCAATAGTAATTCTCATTATTTACAAGGTTATCTGATATCATAATCGTTGAGGGTCTTCATAAAATTATGTCATTACACAAATTATTGTTTCGTGTATTAATTCCCCAGTCCTCAAAATAGTAACGAAGTCTTCAGTACTCATTGTTTGTGCGACCCGGGCATCCGCAGCACCCTCAGCCACCCAATCCACAAAGCAATTATTTAACAAACAGTTTACATGCACAAAAAGATTCGGAGTGGTACAACAGATTAGCGGTAGGTAAATTCTATATACAGTATTTTTCAAAGATTATTAAAGATTTTTTCTTTGTAACATTATGTGTCGTCATATGTTCACAGAGATTAATAAACCTCCATAGGTAATTAGATGCACAATATACCTAAACCAGAGCTGTCAATATGTTGAGACAAGGTAATTAAAGTCTTACTTCATCATCTTGCTGGTAACTAAGATGATTGCGGTAGGTGTATAAGTGGGGACCATAGTACTGATATGTCAATGTTATCAAAAACAATAACCAGTTGTTAGTTCAGCCCTTCTTGACATATACATATACCTACTGTCCTAAGTAGAATTCAAATTCGTGGTCAACATTGAGACCACATTCCACGGCTTTCAATTTAATCAGCCATAAAACTTCCCTTCTCCTCAATGTTAAGAGTCTGTTCCCCCCCCCGGGGATCAGGCTTGATGTGATCAATTCCATGATAGGAAAAGACGTGTTGGTCTTTGTTGTCGTAATTCTGTACTATGTGAGATGCAATCGGATAACGTGTATCACCATTTTTTAAGGCTCTGAAGTGTTCAGCCATTCGATCTCTCAGCCTCCTGATTGTACTCCCCACATATATCTTACCGCACGTACAAGTAATAACATATACTACGAATGTAGTCTCGCAGTTAATGAACATTCCAATCGTGTAATCACCTGAGTCATTATAGTTAAACTTTTGAACCTTCTTTTTAGCCCATCTACATGACACACATCTCCCACATTTGTAAAAGCCTTTAAAACTGTTTAGCCAGTCAGTTTTGTTCAGTTTGTCAGGGTAACTAGGACTCAACATATTCCTCAAAGTAGTTCCCCTCTTGAAAGTCAGACTTGGTCTGTCGTAGATATATGGTCTCAAGTCCTGATCCATAGAAAGAAGATGCCAATGTCTATTTAAAATGGAAAAAAGTCTAGAGCTGCCCAGACCATAATTGGTTATTAGTTTGACCTTCTGATCCCTTACTCTTGATTCTTTAGTTTGTCTAATTAGGGTAGATTTCCTTTTGACTTTTTTAGCTCTGGATACTGCAGTTTTGATTACATCTTGTTGGTATCCACGATTCAAAAATCTATCTGTCATATCTGCTAAGTTTTTGTCAAAATCAAGATCAAGAGCACAATTTCGTCGAGCCCTGATCAGTTCACCATAAGGTATGGCGTTTTTCTGACTGCTGGGGTGGCAACTCCCAGCATGCAGAATCGCATTACAGCTAGTTGGCTTCCTATACATCCTACTCTTTATCTTGTCTCCTTCTATAAACAGCTCCACATCCGGAAAAGTAATACATTGACTGTCATAGACCGTTGTAAATCTGAGATTATATACATTGTCATTCAGATAGTCAAAGAAACCCTTCAGTCTCTCTACCGTACCAGTCCAAATTAACAGGCAGTCGTCTATAAATCGACCCCAATAATGAATATGTTGTATCCACTCACTTCCATCTGGGCCCCAGATCCGCTCCGCCTCGAACCAACCCATGAACAGGTTGGCGAAAGACGGAGCAAATCGTGAACCCATAGCTGTACCAAGGCGCTGCCTGAACCAATGCCCATCAAATAAAAAAACATTGTTCTTCAGTACCAACTCAGTCATTCGTAAAATCATTTGAGTATGATCGTACAACTCAGCCGCTCTGCGGCTGAGAAAATGATCCAAAGCACGTAAACCAAGATTGTGGTCAATGATAGTATATAAGGATACTACGTCTAATGTGACTAATATCATACCATCCTCCCATACTATGTCTTCCAATAGATTTAATACATGCTTAGTATCCTCAATAAAGGATGGCAGATTGTATACATATTGTCTGAGGAAACAGTCAATAAACTCTGATAGATGTTCCGTCGGTCCACCTATGCCGGAGACAATAGGCCGTCCCGGCGGTTTGTCCCGGCATTTGTGGACTTTGGGAAGAGTGTACAAGCATGGTGATCTTGGTGTATTCAGGGTTAGATAAAGATATTCATCATGATCAAGAAGTGATTGTTCATACCAAGCTTTAATTTCACTGTTGATCTTAGCTATTAAATCATTCATTGGATTAGAGACTAGTCTCTCATAAAAATCTGTCTCATTAAGTTGAGAGTAGACCTCATCGTTATAATCCTTTGTATTTAAAACCACTACGTTACCTCCTTTATCCGCACTACGTATTGTTATGGACTTATTATTGATGAGTTCCTTTAAGGCCTCTCTTTCACCTTGAGTTAAATTATCTTGTCGTCTCTCAATACTCTTGACACGAGACATATCTATTTCTTTATCAATGTCAGCACTGACCATCTTAAAGAACACATCAATGGTATTACCAGGTATAAGTTGAGGTGTCCACTTGGATTTAACTCTGAGTCCACTACCCTCCCTCTGATATCTTTCAATCTCTAAATCTTCCAAAAGTCTCAACATAGTTACAGGATCGTCCTCTTTTTCAGTTAGGGATAAAAGAAGTTGCGTATCTCTCAATTCTTGAATCGATAAATCACTCAATACTTTATTTGCTGGTTGTTTCTCTTTATCTGACACATGTGCAAAGAATTTCTTCAACTTAAGGTTTCTAACAAATTTGTAAAGATCAATTTTCGTCATACACCAATCATGTTTTGTTACAGGACAGAAGTTTAAACCTTTCTTAAGTACAGAAATCATATCAGCAGACAATTCACATGTAGATAAATTGATCACCTCGATATTACATGCATTGGATTCATCCCTAGTTGTCATTGTTTCCATGACCTTAGGCTCCTTTTTCTTGCATCTGGATCTCCTACCACCCCTGCTCCCTCTCCTTGTCTTTTTGTACTTAAGTCGCGATTCCTCATCTCTGAGTCCCGATTCCCCCTCCTCAGTCTCTGCACTTCCTCTAAAAAATTATTCTCAGTTACCGGGACCAATTCAGGAGTATCTTCATTTTCACTGCTAGATATCAGTGAAGATGCATCCGTATCACTAACCAGCGGGGTGCTGCCACTAGTTTTGGTAGAAGGACTCTTCTTCATTAAGTAATCAAACCTTTTGGCAAAGGTATATACCCTGCCTGTACGGTAATCTCTCTCATCACGTTTCAATTTGTGGGCCTTCCTACTCTTAATTTCCATTTGGAGATCATTAAGTTTATCGTCAAGAATTGTATAATTTTTAACTGTAATTTCAGGCAAATTCATCTCTTTGATCTCATCTTCTATTTTGTTAATCTCAATAAGTAGTTTGGCTATCTTTCTCTCTGCATTTTCAATTAAAATCTGTATAAGATTACGTGAGCTGTTGTTTAATTCCTTTTCCCAAGTAATGTACAGGTCAGGTTCCAGATCTTCGTATGTCGGTATTATTTGAGATCGTAAACCACGTGGTACTCTATTCAGTACTAAGTACTGTTTGAGGGTGGCAGCATCCCACCATTTGTTTAGTTCAGTACGTTTGAGTAATTCTAATCTCGCGAATTTGGCTCTCAGCCCTTCTTTCTTGGTATCTTTTGGAGGACCAACAGCTCTCCCAATGGTTCCTCCTGCACTTAAATTACTAAAAAGTAATTCAGCCTCCTTATCTCTATTCATCATACACACCCTGGGGCTGTGGTAACCATCCCCCTCATCCTTGGAGCACCACACTTACTTCAATTTATAACTTTATACATGTACCTTAACTGTGCTGAGCGCTCAGATTAACTGTTACCACCAGAATTGTGTTATTTATAGTTAAGTGAGCTGCCGCAGGGTGTGTATGATGAATAGAGATAAGGAGGCTGAATTACTTTTTAGTAATTTAAGTGCAGGAGGAACCATTGGGAGAGCTGTTGGTCCTCCAAAAGATACCAAGAAAGAAGGGCTGAGAGCCAAATTCGCGAGATTAGAATTACTCAAACGTACTGAACTAAACAAATGGTGGGATGCTGCCACCCTCAAACAGTACTTAGTACTGAATAGAGTACCACGTGGTTTACGATCTCAAATAATACCGACATACGAAGATCTGGAACCTGACCTGTACATTACTTGGGAAAAGGAATTAAACAACAGCTCACGTAATCTTATACAGATTTTAATTGAAAATGCAGAGAGAAAGATAGCCAAACTACTTATTGAGATTAACAAAATAGAAGATGAGATCAAAGAGATGAATTTGCCTGAAATTACAGTTAAAAATTATACAATTCTTGACGATAAACTTAATGATCTCCAAATGGAAATTAAGAGTAGGAAGGCCCACAAATTGAAACGTGATGAGAGAGATTACCGTACAGGCAGGGTACATACCTTTGCCAAAAGGTTTGATTACTTAATGAAGAAGAGTCCTTCTACCAAAACTAGTGGCAGCACCCCGCTGGTTAGTGATACGGATGCATCTTCACTGATATCTAGCAGTGAAAATGAAGATACTCCTGAATTGGTCCCGGTAACTGAGAATAATTTTTTAGAGGAAGTGCAGAGACTGAGGAGGGGGAATCGGGAGTCAGAGATGAGGAATCGCGACTTAAGTACAAAAAGACAAGGAGAGGGAGCAGGGGTGGTAGGAGATCCAGATGCAAGAAAAAGGAGCCTAAGGTCATGGAAACATTGACAACTAGGGATGAATCCAATGCATGTAATATCGAGGTGATCAATTTATCTACATGTGAATTGTCTGCTGATATGATTTCTGTACTTAAGAAAGGTTTAAACTTCTGTCCTGTAACAAAACATGATTGGTGTATGACGAAAATTGATCTTTACAAATTTGTTAGAAACCTTAAGTTGAAGAAATTCTTTGCACATGTGTCAGATAAAGAGAAACAACCAGCAAATAAAGTATTGAGTGATTTATCGATTCAAGAATTGAGAGATACGCAACTTCTTTTATCCCTAACTGAAAAAGAGGACGATCCTGTAACTATGTTGAGACTTTTGGAAGATTTAGAGATTGAAAGATATCAGAGGGAGGGTAGTGGACTCAGAGTTAAATCCAAGTGGACACCTCAACTTATACCTGGTAATACCATTGATGTGTTCTTTAAGATGGTCAGTGCTGACATTGATAAAGAAATAGATATGTCTCGTGTCAAGAGTATTGAGAGACGACAAGATAATTTAACTCAAGGTGAAAGAGAGGCCTTAAAGGAACTCATCAATAATAAGTCCATAACAATACGTAGTGCGGATAAAGGAGGTAACGTAGTGGTTTTAAATACAAAGGATTATAACGATGAGGTCTACTCTCAACTTAATGACACAGATTTTTATGAGAGACTAGTCTCTAATCCAATGAATGATTTAATAGCTAAGATCAACAGTGAAATTAAAGCTTGGTATGAACAATCACTTCTTGATCATGATGAATATCTTTATCTAACCCTGAATACACCAAGATCACCATGCTTGTACACTCTTCCCAAAGTCCACAAATGCCGGGACAAACCGCCGGGACGGCCTATTGTCTCCGGCATAGGTGGACCGACGGAACATCTATCAAAGTTTATTGACTGTTTCCTCAGACAATATGTATACAATCTGCCATCCTTTATTGAGGATACTAAGCATGTATTAAATCTATTGGAAGACGTAGTATGGGAGGATGGTATGATATTAGTCACATTAGACGTAGTATCCTTATATACTATCACTGACCACAATCTTGGTTTACGTGCTTTGGATCATTTTCTCAGCCGCAGAGCGGCTGAGTTGTACGATCATACTCAAATGATTTTACGAATGACTGAGTTGGTACTGAAGAACAATGTTTTTTTATTTGATGGGCATTGGTTCAGGCAGCGCCTTGGTGCAGCTATGGGTTCACGATTTGCTCCGTCTTTCGCCAACCTGTTCATGGGTTGGTTCGAGGCGGAGCGGATCTGGGGCCCAGATGGAAGTGAGTGGATACAACACATTCATTATTGGGGTCGATTTATAGACGACTGCCTGTTAATTTGGACTGGTACGGTAGAGAGACTGAAGGGTTTCTTTGACTATCTGAATGACAATGTATATAATCTCAGATTTACAACGGTCTATGACAGTCAATGTATTACTTTTCTGGATGTGGAGCTGTTTATAGAAGGAGACAAGATAAAGAGTAGGATGTATAGGAAGCCAACTAGCTGTAATGCGATTCTGCATGCTGGGAGTTGCCACCCCAGCAGTCAGAAAAACGCCATACCTTATGGTGAACTGATCAGGGCTCGACGAAATTGTGCTCTTGATCTTGATTTTGACAAAAACTTAGCAGATATGACAGATAGATTTTTGAATCGTGGATACCAACAAGATGTAATCAAAACTGCAGTATCCAGAGCTAAAAAAGTCACAAGGAAATCTACCCTAATTAGACAAACTAAAGAATCAAGAGTAAGGGATCAGAAGGTCAGACTAATAACCAATTATGGTCTGGGCAGCTCTAGACTTTTTTCCATTTTAAATAGACATTGGCATCTTCTTTCTATGGATCAGGACTTGAGACCATATATCTACGACAGACCAAGTCTGACTTTCAAGAGGGGAACTACTTTGAGGAATATGTTGAGTCCTAGTTACCCTGACAAACTGAACAAAACTGACTGGCTAAACAGTTTTAAAGGCTTTTACAAATGTGGGAGATGTGTGTCATGTAGATGGGCTAAAAAGAAGGTTCAAAAGTTTAACTATAATGACTCAGGTGATTACACGATTGGAATGTTCATTAACTGCGAGACTACATTCGTAGTATATGTTATTACTTGTACGTGCGGTAAGATATATGTGGGGAGTACAATCAGGAGGCTGAGAGATCGAATGGCTGAACACTTCAGAGCCTTAAAAAATGGTGATACACGTTATCCGATTGCATCTCACATAGTACAGAATTACGACAACAAAGACCAACACGTCTTTTCCTATCATGGAATTGATCACATCAAGCCTGATCCCGGGGGGGGGAACAGACTCTTAACATTGAGGAGAAGGGAAGTTTTATGGCTGATTAAATTGAAAGCCGTGGAATGTGGTCTCAATGTTGACCACGAATTTGAATTCTACTTAGGACAGTAGGTATATGTATATGTCAAGAAGGGCTGAACTAACAACTGGTTATTGTTTTTGATAACATTGACATATCAGTACTATGGTCCCCACTTATACACCTACCGCAATCATCTTAGTTACCAGCAAGATGATGAAGTAAGACTTTAATTACCTTGTCTCAACATATTGACAGCTCTGGTTTAGGTATATTGTGCATCTAATTCCCTATGGAGGTTTATTAATCTCTGTGAACATATGACGACACATAATGTTACAAAGAAAAAATCTTTAATAATCTTTGAAAAATACTGTATATAGAATTTACCTACCGCTAATCTGTTTTACCACTCCGAATCTTTTTGTGCATGTAAACTGTTTGTTAAATAATTGCTTTGTGGATTGGGTGGCTGAGGGTGCTGCGGATGCCCGGGTCGCACAAACAATGAGTACTGAAGACTTCGTTACTATTTTGAGGACTGGGGAATTAATACACGAAACAATAATTTGTGTAATGACATAATTTTATGAAGACCCTCAACGATTATGATATCAGATAACCTTGTAAATAATGAGAATTACTATTGGAGGATATATACTTTGCCTGTCCCAAGATGGCGCGGTTTTGTGACACGTTGTTATAGTTATACCTCCATTATGAAATCAAATCTATACACAATATCAAGACAATATGGTATAATTAACCATCGTGGTTCACTATGATGGTGAACAACATAGATATATGACATGGGATTTTGGATTTTGAAATTACGTGTTCAAGTGGGATTGATTGTGGAAGTTGTATGACTACGAATACGGCTTCGGTTTTGTGATTAATTTAAATCAGACCGGACTTTTATATATGTTTATCACTTTATGGACAGTTCTAAGTAATGTACTACGAGAACATAGGTGTGGACAGTGAAAAGAGGACGTAAGTCGGAGCGTAGTATAAATAGCCATTACAAGATGGCGCTGGCGCAGAACGCCACTTTATACGCGAGAGGACTAAGCTAACGGTAAGCGGGAGAAGGGTGAAACTCTTACTTTAAAGATGACAGTGAGATCAGATACCTTATCATTGTGTACTTTGTTTACAGACACGTACACGTGCGGCTGATAGAGATAGGATTTGGATACGAAGGAATTTAGAATAATTCAAGATTATGAGGTAAGGACCTGTAACATTGGAACATTATGTGGTCAAACAGTGACCAACTAAGATGTAGACAACTTAGCGATTTATATACATATATATTTTTTGAAATGATTGCAGGATGCTACGTGAATAGATACTTACATACAATTTGGAGTTCGGTGCTGGATACTAACGTTTTGGAGGTGAGGGTCGCCATGACATAGATACTTAATTGAGGGACAATTGGTGTTTTTATAGACAGTGTACTGACATTTATATTGTTGAGCTAGAGTGACTACTTACTCTATTGATTTATTTAGTCTCATTGGGCGTGTGCCGAACATCTGTGGCATCACCGGTAACCCATAGCCAGGATTTATGACTGTAATAGAATGATAGTTGTTTATAAGAATTTACTCTATGTTTAAGCATAAGTTATTATTGATGCAAGCACGACTTTGGCTTACATGTTCTTTCTTTCAACACTTACTAGGGAGCAACTTGTACAGTAAATGGCTTGTGGATGTATCCCCTTTTTCTCTCTAGAAAACCTATTGGAGAGTTGGATATATTTTGGTTATATTGTAAATATTGTATATAGAAATTGTCACTTATTGTGGTTATTTTGGGTTGCAGCCCTGAGGAAGTCAATGGTCCTACTTACCAGACGAAACACGTGTTGGCTGCATCGTTTCAAATTTTGGATATATGATGGCTGCATCGTTTCAAATTTTGGATATATGATTTGGAATACAATTGAAGAATTGGATATTAAATGGATTGGTGAAAACCACAAAGACTTTGTGATATTGAACGAGTGCTCGGATGGACAATTAATAGTTTGTACCCTTGTGGTTGATCTTTGGGGCTGTGGTAACCATCCCCCTCATCCTTGGAGCACCACACTTACTTCAATTTATAACTTTATACATGTACCTTAACTGTGCTGAGCGCTCAGATTAACTGTTACCACCAGAATTGTGTTGTTAGTCATCCAGTTGGATATCGCCAATATACCCTTGGAGAAGCGGAGCTTGTCGGATTCTGGATTAGGGCCGATGGTGAACAACAGCTGGGTGTCGTCCGCATATGAGATTGCTTCAAAACCCAGGGCTTCTACTGCCTTAGCCAAAGGGGCCATATAAATATTAAAAAGGGTTGGGCTAAGGCAGGAGCCCTGATGAACACCCTTGTCCAGTAGTATTTTATCAGATTGGAAAGTGCCCAGGATGAGTGTTTGAGATCTATCCACCAGAAAGTTCTGAAGCCATTTAAGGGCTAATCCCTGAATGCCATAGGAAGTTAACCTCTCCGCGAACCTGGTGTGGGAGATGGTATCAAAGGCCGGGGAGAGGTCAAGAAGGATCAGTATAGATGATCCGCCTGCATCTATTGTCATCCTCAGGGAGTCCGTCACGGCTAATAGAGCAGTCTCCGTACTGAAACCTGGGCGGAACCCTGATTGCGAGGGGTCCAAGATAGTATTGGTTTCAAGGTAGCTACTCAGTTGCCTGTTAATAATACTTTCCAGCGTTTTGGCCAATAATGGAAGCAGGGAAATTGGGCAATAGTTGCCAAGGTCGTGTGGGTTTGCCAATGGTTTTTTAAGAATAGGGCGAACAAACGCTTCTTTCCAAGCTGTGGCTTTGACTATTTGCTCCATCCCTAAACTTGACATGGTGTCGAAAAACTCAGCATTCTTAGAGTCCAGAATGTTCTCTAAGTGGTGTTTGAAATCGCCTAATATGGTATAATTTGCATAATTAATGCTCGTTTCTAGATAAGGAGTAAGTTTGTCCACCAGAGGTGCCTGAGCTCTGGGTGGATAGTAAATTAATAGGCCGTTCCACGAGTCATTAGGACTGAGTGGTATTTGAAAAGATAGCAATTCGCAGTCCTGTGTGGTGCCTAATGAGGATGTTGGTATAGATATACCATCTTTGACAAGGATGGCTAGTCCGCCTCCTCTTTTATTATTTCTATCTGCTCTGATAATCTGGTAACCAATAGGGAGTGCTTGTAATAAATCTGGGTCAGATGCATCATTGGCCCAAGTCTCAGTTATAAAAACTAGATCCAGGAAATGACTGTCTATCATCTCAGCCATCTCTACATTATGTGTGATTAGAGAGCGTGAGTTGATTAACATGGCTTTTATTTCTCTGGCAGTTTCTGACTGTTTTACTTTGGTTGGAGGTAATATCTGTTTAAAATTAAACTGCAGTTTGCAGTTTTCTCATTCTTTAGGTTCCAATGATAGGTGAAGTTTGGAGCAACAGTAGGGAGCTGACCTAAAGCTCAGATTAGTTAGGTCCGCTCTAGTGTATGTTATACGTGCTGGGTTTTGTGGGGCAGGGTTTCTGGCCCTCGGCTCGGGCCAGGCGAGGATGGGCGCAGACGGGCTTGCCTTTGGCGGGCCGCTGGCGCGCATTAGTGCCTGCCTAAATAGTATGTTGGGGCAGACAACTAGTGCGCTGACCTCGCCTGTGGTGAGGGTGTCCAGGAAGTTGCAGTGCTCCTTCTGACCCTCTGATCAAACGGCACTTGCCGCGTCGGAACGGGGTCTGGAGCTTACAAGAAGTTGTGTGCAGGTAAGGTTTGTAAGGTATTTCTTAACCTTCTCATTAACAATCCTATTGTCTACTGCTTTCTGGATGATATTAGACAGTGTTTCTTGGATCTTAGATGTGGGGTTAAATCCAGTTTCATATAGATGTTTTCATCCCGCAAATGCTCATTAACTTGTTCCAGATAGTATGATGTGTTGAGTATGACTAAGGCACCACCTTTGTCGGCTTTTTGGCACGTAATAGCTGTGTTGTTAGCTATTGCTTTAAGGATTCCAAACTCTTTATTAGACAGGTTTTTGGCCTTTGATCTTTTGCGTTAATTGAGTTTAGATAGATCCTGTTTGACCAGTTGTTCAAATAAATCCAGAGTCTTATGGCTAACGGGAGCCATAAATGAACGGGTAGATGTTAAACCTTTAAGTTGATCTTCACTTTCCGTTCTTTGTTCAGTCACAATGTTTTTAAAAAAAATGCCTCAGTCTTAGTTTCCTCATAAGTTTAAAGAAACTTATGTGAACAGAAGGATTAACACAATGTGGTTAGCCAACCTAAGATGGCTCCCAGAGAGTATGAAGCCAGGCAGCTCCAGCATGCTAGAGCGCTTACAAGGAAATTAAAAACACGTCGTAACAGCTAATAATGCAAGGCAACATTGTATCCGCAAGGAAACTCCGGCGCTCCTCATGGGACCTAAGACCAATGTGGGTGTGCACCTTGCATGACTAAGTAGCCTGCCTCTGAAGGGGGTGTGGCTATGGCGTAATGAATGCTAAAAATCATCAAGGGGAAGGGGCAGCAAAATTACACAAACTACTGGAGCACAGTAGTTCTACTCCTTCCTGGAATGCTTCCACCCCAGGGAGGAGTACTGGTGAAAGTAACAATAAAGCAGAAAATAAAAGGTGAGAAATGAACACAAAAGAATTTAAACAGTGTGGGTAGCCAACCTAAGATGGCTGCCAGAGAGAGTGGAGTCGGGCAATTCCAGTGCACCTAGTAGTTGCCCACCTAGTTAACCTTGCTGACATGTGCTTTGGCTGGAAGGCCCGGGTTTTCCCTCCCCAGCTCCTGCCAATACAGGCTTTTGATCTCCTACGAGGCAGTGTGAGCACACTTAATAGTCAGAACAAAGGCTTGGCCAGGACGGAGGTCACTCCTTCCTCCTCCCTCCTCCCAAGTGGGCTAGTGAACTGACCCATCAGAGCAGTGAGCTACAAAGGCTGCACCGTTTCTAATATGCATCTGGGATGTTCCCCTGAGGAGGATACAGCACTCCCCTTGCCCCAAGCACTGTTGGACCCTTGCAAGGTGGGTACTTGGGTATGCAGGAGGTGTACACCTCCAAGAAGACTGGCCACACCTCCAGGGTGAGCCGCCTGAGCTGTACAACTAAAGTTGATTTCTGCCATCTTTAGGAGGGCAGAAATGGTGGGCTTTGGGTAGGAAAGGTGACTTACACCATCCAATGTGGTCATCTCTGAATTGGATTAGCTGTAAGGGACTTGCTGCCCTTTGGCTACTAGCACCCACACCCCTAACTACCCATAATCCAGGATTTAAGAGACCCTCCGACACCAGAACCTCAGTTCTGATTGACTTACTTCAACAAAGGACCAAGAGGAGACCTGTGTCACCAACAACAGGACTTTGTCCACCAGCACAAAGCAAAAGAAGAATATTATGTCCCTGAAACAACAGACTTGGAACTGAGTGAATGACTCTTGTCCTTGGCTAAACCTCGAAACTACAGAAGAGAAGGATCCTTGTGGAAGTCAGAAGCACCCTCGGACTCCACTGGACCGGTGGAACCTGTCCCCTGCAAAGTGCAAGTAAAACAACACTTGAAATCCAAAGAATTGCTGGCCATCTGGGCCTCCGAGGGATCCCCCGAAGTTAAATGGTGTAGTGCATTCTGGGAGTTGTATTCTAGCTTTCACCGAAGTTTCAAGCCACTACCTCACTCCCCTGGACCTCCAGACGTCAAAGTTCCTTTCAGTTACTTTTACTGCTACCAAGCCTTGTTGGTCACCAATTCGGTAACCGACCCTTTAACTATACGCTACATTAAGAGGGCATTGCACAACACCTGCGACCAACGTCAACAACGACTCCGCTCTTGTGCGTTTGCATCCCCTTTCTGGCAGAACCATCACTGTGTGAAAAGCAGCTTTACTGTAGGTTCCGTTTAGGACCTCTGACAGCCAGGACAAGCACTGCACCTGGGCTCCACAGGAAAGGTAAAATTAAACTCACTGTTGTGGCCTGGTCCTGGGACCCCCACCACCGCTGAGCTGCGAGGATGGAACACAAATCAACCTCCAAGGGACCAATTGTCACTAGTAGTTTTTGCCAAGGACAGCAATGTTAAATGACAGCTGTATTTAATGCACTTATTTTCCATTGCTTTTTAAAATCCATAACTCTGGTACTTTGGTGGCTTGTGAACTTTAGAAGTGGTGGGATGTAAATAATGTCCTCAAACTGGAGCTACCTAGCTAGGGTAGCGAGTCAGCGTGAAGTCCTCCTAGAATGCTTTTGAGGTGGATGTAGTTCTGCTCTGATAATATTTTAAAAGAATCAGGGTAAAATTGGATATTTACAGCACAATTTACACATACACGTGTTAAAACTCAGTGGTTCTCAACGGGTTCCTCTAAGTTCTGCCAAGTCAGCTTTACGTCACTAAGGGGTCTTGAAACTCCCCAACAAAAGCATCACAAAATGGAGGCAAAGCCATGCACTTTGTAATGTCATTTCCTATAAAAGTAGGTTAAGGCAATGTTCATTCCAGGCAGTAAAGAAAAATAGGGTATGCAAACTCACCCTGGTCTATAGTTCTATCCAGTCTCTTCAAGCTTTGCCATATGTAATGGCTGAGATTCTACAAGGAAGGGGGTCGGGTGCCCAAGTCAAAGATCATTCAGAACTTGTAATGAAAGTCCATAGGTAAAACAGCTACACATTCTTACAAGCTCCTGTAGCAGTGCTACCGCTCTGTTACAAAGACATTCCATGATCAGACAACAAACAAATGACATCATTCTTACATGCTCATTACAGAGCTGCTGATAACATAATAAAACCTTTATCAATAAAGATAGTAAAATACCTCTACACAAAAATATCACGAATAGACCACAAAGGTGCGTACACTTACCAGTGCTCAAATATATGCACACATACAGGTGCACATACAGTAGCACCTATTCATCTGCAAACAGAGATTCACACCCACTCCAGCCTGAGCTGAATTAATCATAAATCAACTAAATACCTGGGTCCTAGACCACACAGAGGTTGCTATTGTTCTACTGAGTGATAGGCAGTCGCCTCACAAAGACTATAAGGTTGAGTACAGTCTTCTAGCATTCCAAGCTGTGCACTACACAAAGTTCTTTCAATACAGCAAACACTATTCCACCTTATTGTTACAAGGTTCGTAGACTAATTTCACTGCTTTCTGCTTTCTTTTACTTTGGCTGCACTCTACAATCGAACTGCAATAGGTTAAAATATTACCCACAAATTGTTTATCTAGCAGCTAGCCATTGAACATACTCTTATTCAGAAGGAACATGCAAAGGAAAATGCAATCGGACAGAGGTCTTTCAGGCGGAGATGCAAATCTGAGGTCTAGAATATATCTGTTAACAAGCATTTGCAATGCAGTCGGTCTCGCATTTGTCAAAGTTATAGCTCTTGGTGTTGATATTGAGAATGTTTTTAACTTTTTCTTTTGTTGTATGCAGTGGAGTGACCACGCAGCGCGGGAGAACCAGAAAATGGAAAATAAGTAACGAGGGAGGGGAGACGAGTAATATGTTTGCTGAAGAAAAAAAATTTAGCAAAATCCTAGAAAAAGAAAACACTCATAGGGAATGCTAAATTAAGTAAACCATGTGAAATGTAAGCAGGAACAACATGGTTACCTTAACACTTTTACACTTATTATTCAGAAATCAATGAGTGCTTTTGCCTGAAAAGTTAAGGACATGACTACAGGGCCCGGAAAAGACCCGTTTCATGTCCATTGATTATTTCCTTAGACAACATAGCTGTATGGTTTAAAAAGACCACATCCCTGAATACATTTTATAAACTAAAATAATTTAAAACCGCTGATAAGGATCACATTACTCACTCTATGCATCAACGAGGTATTGCAGTTACTCCTGGAATAGTGCACTTTCCCACCTAGGGGAAATAATGTTGTTCAAAGAAAGACGAGAAAACGAAAGTAGCGCATCACAGGCACACTCTGTAAAGTGGCGCTAATGTATGTGGTTGTGAATAAACCCAATCTGGCCACTTTGTGAGCACTCTGTTTTTCTTTTTTTTTTTTTTTTTTTTCTGTATGTTGATACTTTGTTTTTCTCTCATCCAGAGGCTGCACTTTAGAATAGAAAAATGTCAGAAAAGATGACATTTGCAGCCAAAGTGTTTGTTTCTTTTGTGGATCCATTTCACAGGGGAACAAATAAAGGAAATGAAAGGGAGGGAGAGAGAGTAAGAGCAGTTTGTTGAAGTAATGGTTTTCAGCAAGTGAGGAGGACAGAGACAGAGACAGAAAGAGTGAGAATAAGAGGAAGAAAGGGGGGCATCAGCAGATCAGGAGAAGTGAACACTGTAAGGAGATGGGTGGTGTGAGATGAGTGTGGTGAGGGGGGTTCATTATATTCAGAAGTGGGGCCCCTACTCTGTTGTGAGACTGATAAATCAATGCGATTGGTTGGATTTATTGCAAGTGAACCAAAGACGAGCTGAGGAGAAAACGTAAACCTTTTCCACTGTAGGCATCCACCAGGTATTGCAGTATCTTCAGGACTGATGCACTTCCCCCACCCGGGAAAAAACTAAATTGGTCAAAGAAAGACGAGAAAACGAAAGAAGCGCTTCACTGGCAAAATCTGTAAAGTGGCGCTCATGGGTGTGGTTGGGATTATAACCAATCTGGTCACTTTACGACCTCTCTGTCTTGCTTTATTTCGTTTTTTTGTTTTTTTTTGGTATTTTGAACCTTTTTTTTTCTTTCCGTTCCGAGGTTGCACTTTGGAATAGAACATTTGATTAAAAAACTACATTTGCAGCCAAAGTGTTTCTTTCTTTTTTTGGATCCATTTACCAGGGGAACAAAGAAAGGAAAGAAGCGGAAAGAGAGGGTAAGAGCTGTTTGCGGGAGTCATGGTTTTCAGCAAGTGAGACCGAGACAGAAAGAGAGGGAATAAGATGACGAGGAAGAAAGAGAGAGAGGAGTGGGGCAGCTGCCAGTGGCAGAGCAGAAGAAGTGAACACTGTAGGGAGGTGTGAGGTGAGTGTGGTGAGGGGAGGGGTAGTGGTTCCTCATATTCAGAAGGGGACCTCTACACCCTGGTAGGGGCGGTGGGTGACATTTGAAAGTGGTGGGGCGCATAGAGATATCACCACTAGAAAAAAGTGGGAGGATGCTTGGGGTAGATGGGCTTTAGTAGAATGTCTGGTTGGAGAAACATGGGTTACCCTTGGCTCTATTTACGGATCTACAGGAGACGATCCGGAGATTTTTGAAGAAATCGATATTGAGTTGGCGACTTGGGCTCCATTTATATTGATAGGAGGAGATTTTAATATCAATGGAGCAGGGGGATTGGGGCTGGGGCTAGGACCGCCAGTCAAATACAAGGGAAGAAAGAAAAAAGTTTTTAAAGCAATCCTTAATTTAGCTAGAAATAATGGTTTACTTGATGTATGGGATACCCTTAACCCAGGCCAAGATGGCTATACATATTATTCAGCACCCCATAGAATAAGCGTGAGACTAGATTATTTTTTAATTAGTAGTCAAGGCATCGATGGGACAGACATTGAAAGAATACCGAGGTTGTTATCGGATCATAACCCTCTTATAGTCACCCTAAAGGGGATGACAGCGGTAAGGAAGGTCTCGGAGTGGACATTCGAAAAGGCATTGCTAGTGGAGGACACATATATTCAACATATGAGGAGATGGATAATTGAATTTTTGAATATAAATAGGCATACAGCACCCGTAGGGATAGTGTGGGATTGTTTTAAGGCCGGAGTGAGGGGCGAGACTATTAGCTTTGGAGCTAGGAAAAGGAAACAGGAGAAAGAAAGAAGCGATGGGGTAAGGAGGGAACTGTTGCTGGCAGAGGAGGAATTGAATAATAGGACAGACCAAACTGGCAATGGAGATACACCGGACTCTGCATATATCAAACTTGTAAAATTACGAATGGAAGCAGAAGAACATATAGCTGAGAGGGCAGCCAAACAATACACAGTGAATAGAGAGAGTTGTTATGAGATGAGTGAAAGAGTTGGCAAAATGTTAGCAGCTAGAACTAGACAGAAGGTATCTCTTGGTGAGATAAAAGCAATAAAAGACAGCTCAGGGGTGACTGTAACCAATGTACAACAAATAAGGGAAGTCTTTAGGAACTTTTATATGGACTTATACTCTGAAAGTCAAATAAAAGACCCTGAAGATATAATGGAGTATTTGAACCATTATGAGGGGAGGCAGTTGGAAGAAACAGAGAAGCAGAGGGTTGATAACTCGTTAGATTTAGAGGAGGTGAAAGCAGCTATGAAGAGTTTATCATCAGGAAAGGCGGCTGGTCCAGATAAAATCCCGTTAGAGTTCTATAAGGTGTTTTGGGAGGAGGTAGGAGGAGATATGCTTTACGTTATGAAACAGGCACAGAAGGGATGTTCAATACCAAACACCTGGTCCGAGGCTGAAATTGTGGTTATCCTTAAGAAAGGGAAAATACCAACAGATCCGGGGTCATACAGACCAATTACTCTTATGAATACAGACACAAAGATATATTCAAAGGCACTGTCAACAAGACTGGCTAGCGTAATAACACCTTTAGTTACTACCACCCAACATGGTTTTATACCAGGACGTGGGACTACGCACCACGTAAGGAAGTTAATTACTCTTATGGACAAAACAGAGGCTAGCGGGGACCCATTCGCGGTACTTTTACTGGATGCTGAAAAAGCTTTCGATCGGGTGTCATGGGTATATGTGTGGAGTGTCTTGGAAAAATTGGGATTTGGTAATGGCTTCTTGATAGCGATAAAGACACTGTATAGAGATCCTGTAGCGGCAATTAGAATCAATGCGGGCTTAACGGATAAAGTAAAAATTAATAGGGGCACAAGGCAGGGTTGCCCATGTTCCCCGCTATTGTTTGCAATATATCTAGATCCGCTAATCCGGAGACTGGAGTCAAATAGGAACATTCCCCCAATTGTTACATCTAGGGGGGAGTGTAAGATTTTGGCCTATGCGGATGACGTGGCGGTTATAACAACATCACCCACAGAGGCGATAAGATATGTGGAACAGGAGGCAAAAGAATTTGGGAATGTTTCTGGGTATTCTTTAAATACCGGAAAAACACAAATTATAAAAAACAATTGGGCTTTATGTCAAGATCCAAGAGTGGCACAGACGGGAACTTATTTGGGAATAACCATAACCTCAGACTTAGATAAGATAGTAGAATTAAATATTGATCCTATTGTGTGTAAAGTAGGGGGAGAATTAGACAGACTGAACAATCTCCATTTTACTTTGGTCGGAAGAGTGAATATAGTAAAAATGTTAATTATGCCGAAATTTCTGTATCTTTTCCGAACAATTCCCCTATGGTTTGATAACGTGTGGTTTAAAAGGATTGAAAATATGACTAACAAATTTATTTGGTCCAAAGGCAAGACTAGGAGAGCGGCGAGATTTCTGGCACTTCCACGGGAAAGAGGAGGATGGTCATTACCAGATTTTAAGCTTTATTATTGGGCTGCTGCTCTGCAGTATATGGCAGGATTAATAGGTGGAGCTGAAGCAGAAGGAGAAGACCATTTGGGGTCATTAGCGATATATGGCATATTGATGGGTGAAGAAGTTAAAAATATTTTTTTGAAAAACTTTGACACTGCATACTTTAAAAGAACACGTTTCAAGACTATTTTGGCTGCACATAATATATGGAAGGCTTTTATGAAAAAGTTTGGTTTGGGGAAATTCAATAGATACACGAGAATATATGAGAATAATTTATTTCCGGGAGATATATTTTTTGACTCAGTATACACAGAGTGGCATCGGAAAGGGGTAACAAAACTGGGGGACGTTATGGGGACACAAGGGGTGAAACAATTTGCAATAATACAGAGAAAATTTAACTTGTCTACAAATCACTTCTTCAAATATTTACAAGTAAGAAGCTTCCTACAAAATAAAAGAGGTGGAACAAGAGGATTTGAAAAAAATAATATATTAGAAATAATAGAGACTGGAGTAGATTGCACAATTAAAAGGTTTTACGCCGAGCTAAATGATCAAAGGCCAGACGATATGGCTAAATGGGGGGAAACCTGGAGAACGAAGTTGGGCATAGAACAAGAATGTTTTAATACATCATTAGAATTAGGGAAGAATATTCTATGCTCGGCGTCACTACAGGCACAGCATTATAAGACCATGTATTGGCTATACTACACACCGGCCAAACTAGCACAATGGGGGGCAACAACCGGTACAAACTGCCCTAGGTGTATGAGTGTAGAGGCAGATGCGATTCATATGTTTGCAACATGTCCATGTCTAGGTATAATATTAAAGGAGATAGAAGGGTTTTTACAAAGGGCATTAAAGCTATCTGCTAACTTAACACCTGCGATTATTTTGCTGGGGGTAGATGGAAATAATGTTGATGAGGCAGGGAATTACTTTATTTTTGTCGCCATGGCAGTGTACAGACTGTGCGTTGCCTCTGCATGGCTAGATCAAATAGCACCATCATTCCAGCAATGGTTAGCTAGGTTGCTGAGTATATATAATTTAGAAAGAGCGATCTATTCAAGAAGAGGTAAAAATTCGAGAAAATTAGGTCTGAAAATATGGGAAATAATAACGAAATGGAAGGAAGAAGGATGATTTGTATAGGAAATGTATATAATGTGTATATAATCTGTAAATAAGGTTTACTGTATATAGTGTGTATAACTGATGTCAATATGTAAGTACAAGCAGAGCGATTCCATTCCATTCCAATAAGGATTGATGTAACACTGTTGGTATGAAGAAGTTTCCGGTTTAGGCTGATTAAGTATCACTTTTCCGAAATTATTATTATTATTATTTTTTTTTTTTCTCTTCCCTGTATTCTTTAATAATTGCTCCACGCCCCCTCTGTGCTCCAGAGGGTGTAAAATATGTAAAAACTGTTAATAAAAAGAATTAAAAAAAAAAAAAATGAAAGTGGTGGGGCGCAAAGTGATTTGCATACAGCACCGTAGCGAGCGAGCGAAGCGAGCGAGCCCGAACCCCAAAAGGGGGGTTTTGGGGGATTACCCCCCCAAGAAAATTTTGAAAAAAAAGAAGAAAAATCGTGCATTTTCAAGCAAATTTGAGAAAGCAGGAAGGTTAATAAAGCAATTGTGAAAGTGCAGTTATTACATTATTAGATGGCATAACATAGGTAGCTGCTTATTCAGTATAACCACAGAGCTTCATACATTCCGTCCTATTACGCTCAGGTGCTGAATTCAGACTATAAGACTTTCATCTCAGCTCTAAGAGTAGAAGAAGTTGCACAGCAGTTGGGAAACAGCCTTCACAAAGCATTAGGAAAATGAGAGGCAATTACTTGAAAGCAAACTGAAAGCAATGCATCAAGTAGTAACTTAAAGCAATGCATCCAGCAAAACAGTGCATGCAGTCAACCATACAAAAGTAAACTAAAGCAAGTGTGAACCTGTGAACTTCACTTTGAAAGCAGGGTGCTAGTCAACAGGCCGGTCACATACATTTAAACTGAAGAAGAGTACACCTCAGCATGCAGGCACCAACATAAAAGCACCAAGCAAGTCAAACAGTTTAATGAAAGAAAAATGAAAGCAATACATCCAGCAAACTAGACAGTGACTCAAAAAGTAAATTGAAGCAAGTGCACACTGAAAGGAATGCGCAGTCATAAGTCAGACATTCACATAAAAGCAACTTACCAAGACACCCAATCAATTACATGGGAAAAAACTTGAGCCAATGCACCCAGGAAACCAGACCAGCACACCAAAGCATCCCACCCCTGATTGGATGGCAGCTGTGCTCTTAGGGTCACCCCCCAGTTTTTTGGCAGGGTTGAGCACCCCCCAGTTGTATGCCCTGTGCGTCTGAAGGGGAGACAGGCAAAAGGGGTCATAATGGGACATCTGGCACAGCCACTTTGTAATTGAGGTCACCCACCCAGCTCAAGAGTGATTTACACGCTGATCTTAAATCTTTAAACAACCACAAGGGTCTCCAGCTAGTTGGTTCTTGAGCCAAAAGAGTCCTCAGCTCACTGGGAGTCTTTACATCGCGCCTGAGATGACATGACAATGTCCCTTAATCCGGAGCAACTGTGGGGACTGGTCTGGGTCTGGATCTGACTTGGTACGAGCAGGATACAAAAAGTAATGGGTAGGTGGTAACCCACTTCAAGTGAAGGAGCTGTAAGGAACCTAAGCGCACTGGTGTTGATACCACTAACAGGGCAGCTCTGGCTTTCTCAGGGTGGGTGTCAGCTGTGTGATGAAACCAGCATGTGAAGCCGTTACCTCAAACAAACTAAAACCAATGCACTCATCAAGACAAGGAGTTACATGAAATCAAATAGAAAACCACCATCAACCCAGGTAGTCACCTAAAGGCAAATTGAAGTGACTGCACACTATGGGAAGTGCACTTCACCAGCCAGCCTATTACACTAAAGGAAAAT
This sequence comes from Lissotriton helveticus, assembly GCF_964261635.1. Classification (NCBI taxonomy): domain Eukaryota; kingdom Metazoa; phylum Chordata; class Amphibia; order Caudata; family Salamandridae; genus Lissotriton; species Lissotriton helveticus. The sequence continues at coordinate 1,866,673,034 of NC_136057.1, forward strand.
AAAAGCAATGCTCCCAGTAAACAAGACAACATAAATTGAAAACGTTTCCCCGCAGGACCAACAGTCACAAAAAGTAAAGAAACAGAACGAAGTCAGAGGCACTCCAGGAATCCAGGAGAGTGGTCTGGTGGACTGTTCATGAAGGCTGAACCTGGTTCCCCAGAACGAAATTCGGCAGCTCTGGCGTAGTGCCACATCCCCCAATGAACACCATACTATCCCACTGAGACACCCACACTGCCTTCAGCTATAACCCAGTTGTGCCCTGCTAGGCTGCTACATATACCTGGATGCGGCTCAATTCAAATTATGCACAAGAGTGATATGCTGCCTGGAAAAAAAGTACCTTCCTGGAAAAAGCAAACCCTCATATGGATGCAAGATTAAGTAAAGCATATGAAATGTAAGTAGAACAACATGGCTACCTTAACACTTTTATACTTATTATTCAGAAATCAAAAGTGTTTTTTACTGAAACTTTAAGCACCACTACAGATCCCTGGGGGGACCAGTATCACGGTGTATTGCTTATATCCTGTGAACCGTGAGCAGTATGGTTTAAAAAGACTACATTACTCAACATAGAGCCACTGCTTGTTTTTCTTTTTTTTTTCCTGTTTCATTATTCTATGTGTACCTTAAGTATAACAACATCTGTGCTGCTTTGCAGGAGAATCCAGACAGCTATCACTGCAGAGTCAAGGAAACAATGGGACACTTGGCTAATTTTTATATGTGATAGTATCTATGGCCCTGGGACAGAGACTAGAAAAGGCAATGGCAGATAATGATACTACTTAGCACGATCTGGTGAACTGGTGTGACCAGGAGAGAGCCTATTAAAGATGGCAATAAGCAACATCGGTGCAAGGCCATAGAGACGGGAGCGCCAGGACTGAGTTAGCAACAGATGGGACTATCAAGGCAGGAGTACCAAATCTAACGCTGTGAGAAGGAGCGGACTGGTGTGCTGTGAACCATTCCTCGGAGCCACGGGTAGGAATTGAATGGGTGAGAGAGCTTTGATGGTTGTGCGACTGCAAGCGCCCCCTCCCCTCCTGTGATAAACTCATGCGGCCTTAGGTAGGCATCGAACATATTGCTTACAGGAAGTATACAGATTAGGTACTGTATTTATGCATGTTTTAAATGCACATTCCACCTTGATATTTATCAGGTAGACCAATTAGGTTAACAAGGAGTGGTTAACCCCTTCGACGCTCATGACGAGCCCAGCTCGTCATGGAGTTTCCATTGGTTTCAATGGAAATTACATGGGAATCAACAAATAGGCTTAGCATCCAAGTGGTTAAAGGGATCTCACTTTGGTCCTGAAGAAAAGCATAGGGGAAGGCTTGAAACATGTAGACCAGGGAGGAAACCACTCCTCATAGTGTACATTTCTCTTCTCCCCTTTTTAACAATACCAGCCACAGGAATTAATAAAGTGTAGGTTCCACATAGCCAGGTATTTTTAACACAATTTTTCTGACTCTTCCACTCTAACAATAACACATAGTATCACTTCACAAAAGTGCTCCCACGTCTTCGGCGGTCGCAGCACGCCCCGTCCCGCAGCGGGTGGGAAGAACCCTATGATGAAGCATGCCACCAAGGGACTTTTTGGTGGGGGGAGGTTTATTTTAAGAAAACGAATCATTTTCTTTGACAAATTTAAAGAAATCACTGGAAGGACAGTTTTTTCCATGAATGATGGGTGGACTTTTTGTTTTTTCTTCATTTCTAAAGGAGGCGGAGCCCACAACGTACCCAACCTCTTTCTTCCTCCCTTGCTCTTTGTTGGAAATAGGGATCCTCAAGCTCCACGGAGCGCATCCAGTCACTCTATAGAGCTGCCCATATTAAAGCTAAAGTGAGCATCTTGAACTTGTGCAGGAGCGGGATCTGGCTGACATATAGCGTCGAAGCAGGTACTCTGTTGTTACTTTAAACAAGGAAATAGTGAGAGTAAAGGTTCTGCTGCCCTTGCAAGAGTGGGAACAGCATGAGTTATCCAGAACGGAGCAGCCTCCAGTTCCTGCAGAAGGCATTTCAACCTTAAACAGAAGGTCTCACTGCATGGCCCGCAGTGTGGGGCACCGAGCTGGGCAGTCAATACCCTGCACTACTACTGAGAATGAAGAAGAACCTGGATGTTACCGTAAAAAGCCTTACCATTGTGAAAACATATTGAGAATCTGTATATTTTATGTTCATATATTCCTAGGAAGTGTCATGTTAACCACATATGTAGTGATTAATGTATTAACTAATAATCAAAAATAGCTGTTGCCTTCTATTTGTTTGAGGCTTCTTATGACATTGAGTTGTTTGCTAGACTTTTACAGCCTTAGCAGAGCAGGAAGCCACAGAGCTCAGTATTGCACTTTGCACATTTTCAAACCTGGCAAGGGAAGAGGTATTTTGAGAATAATGAGGCCAGTATTGTACATATAACTTCCCCTCATGACCATTCTGTGCTCCCTTGAGGCAAAGATTCGGACACGAGCACATTAGTCAAGTTTTTGCTGAGTGTTAACACCTTCTGTAACTTGGCCACATTGCATTGAGAGAAATTGTGTATATCTACTAGGTTGATTTTACATTAATTTTAGCTCTTTCAACTCGCCGTTTTCTAGCAAGAACCAGGGTCACTTGAAAAAACAATTGCCTTTTAAGTTTTGCTTTGCTTCTTGCTGTGTTGCATTATACGCTACTTGGACTTTAGGCTACCAACGTGCTGTGTTTTTACTTTTAACACCAATTTCCATACCAGGGTAACGTGCAATTAATTGTCTTGCAGGCCAGAGGCACGCATCACAGGGACGAGGAACATTCACACATCACAAGGAGAAGAGCTGCGCAACCGTCATATAAAACATGTTTGAATGTTGAATAAAGGTGGCAAAGCGAACTATAATAAAAGACAACACATAAATAAGCGAGCCAAATGAAGGTGGCACATGCTAAACAGTGTCAAAATGTAATGAGATTTCTGGCAATTATTTACCTGATTTTCATTTATTTACATGATTAATAAAAAATATTCTGCCACGGCAGTATTTGCAGCACGAGTTTAACCATATTTACAACGCATCTTTCATAAAGTATTTCACAAGATGCCCAATGAGAATCGCTCGCATCAAGCATGTATTTATAGCCTTAGACATTTGAAAATTAATTAATCTACATTTGATGGCAAACTACAACAGCGTTACTGCCTGCAGCATTATTTCACAAACAAAATAAGCACCATTTAAAGACTATCATAAAAACTTGTTAATGTTGCACAGCTTATATATCCCCTTCTATAACGGTCAACATATCTAAGTAGCATTGTCTTCCATTAAAACGGCAAATGCAAATGACATCTGTGAAAGAGTTTCAAATGTTAATAAGACAACTGTTTACTATGAACAACGTTCTTTCTTCTAAGCCATCTGTAAACAAGTTTTAAATTAACAATGTGCGGATATCGGAACAAATCGTGGAACAGTTGGACTTTTCCTTAAAACAAAGTGACGGCTTGCTTTGAACATTCGTTTCTGGTAATCGGAATTTCAGATTTAAAAGCATTAATACGATCTTGTAGGCTTGCCAACCACTAGCGTAGAAGTGTTTGTGAAAGCAAACTGAGCAAAATTGTCCTGAGGGCAGAAGAAGGTCTTTAGGAGTAGACACCCGCATTCCTGCAACACATGACCGCAACACAAACCTACGAGGCTTCACTGTGGACTCGGAGCGACAACGGTCGTGGCTCGGGGGGGGGAGTGTCTCGCAGGGTTGGGGGCCTGGGGGGAGCTTTAAAATAACAGATCTTACCTGACCAGGTCCACGCCGCCTCGGGTCCGTTGGCTCTGAGTCCTGAGACGAATGCCGGGCCACCCCCACGCGCGGCATCCAATGGGATGCTGCGCCGGTGGACCAGCCAATCCTGGCGCTGCATGCAGCGCCAGGATTGGCTAGGGTGGCACATTTGCTGCTCGCCCTGTCACCCTTATGAAACCCGGGCTGTGGCAGGCGAACAGCACGGTGAAGCACCCCTGGGTCCCACTGGGGAACTTACAGTGCGCATGCTTGAGAAAGTTGCCAACTTTCTCAAGCATGTGCACTGTAAGTTCCCCAGCGGGACTGCGCACTACGGTCTGCTGCAGCCTGAGTGTGTGGACTGTCACTCAAGCTGCAGCAGGCCACCCCCCCTGCGCAATGTATTTTATTTGGAGATACGGCCGGCGGCCGCGATGCGGGTCCATGGTGGCTGGTGGGGCTACGCCCCTTCGCCCCAATGGACGCACCGCTGCTGCACCCTGGTGAGGCAGATAAATTAATGCGATTGGTTGGATTTTTTTGCGAGGGGACCAAAGACGATGCCATGAAGCGCGGCATCCGTGAAGCGGGAGCCGTGCTGATACACGAGCTGAGGGAAAGCAAAAAAGAAAAGTGCACAGGAAGTAACATACATAAAAAAAAGAGTAGGACCACACGTAACAGGGGCAGTCGGCTGGGAGGGTGTAAAACACCAAAAGGCAGGATAAGAAAGCATATCCACCAAACAAAAGCAGGCATGTAGGAAGGGCACTAACAGGAGCAATAGAAAAGATGAGAGGTGCTTTGGGGCAGATTTATGATGGGAATGCGCCACGTTTGCGTCACGCAACTGCGGCGTAAACGTGGCACATCCCTACGACCCATTTACAACGTGACGCATCTAGGCAGATGCGTCACGTTGTAAAGCCCTGCGCCACTTGTGGGCGTTCCGGCGCAGGGTGGGCGTTCCGGGGCAGGTGCGCCTCGCAAAAGTGGCTGAGTGAAATCTATAAGATTTCACTCAGTCACTTTCAGGCCAATGCTGCGTCAAAACCCTGCGCCTGCTTGAAGCGTATCTATTGTATAGATAGGGCACCCCTGAGCCTTGTTGGAACTGCGTCGTGCTTGCGACGCAACTCCAGCAATGCGCCACCTTTACGGCACAGATGCGTCACGCATCTGTGCCGTTTTTGCCCCATGGTGCGCCGCATTGTAAATGCGGCGCATCATGGGTGGCGGAGCAGCGGCGCTAAATAACTGGCGCATCCATGGGTATGCGCCAGTTATCATAAATCTGCCCCTTTGAGTACATATTCTGGATACAGCATGCCTCACAGAGCAGCGCATACGCTGCCTAGGCTCGACCTAAAAATGTTATTGTAACTTCAAAAGAGAATATTGCAACTGGAAGAGATGGGTGGAATACGGGGCCCTTATATAGAGCCCACTACCCCGATAAGAATAGATTCATAATCATTGGGACAACAGGAAGACGGACAACGTTAGAGATATGTGACTCGTTAATACCTAAGGCATATGGGCTAAGGTGTACAAACACGAGAGGTAACAGAACAGATTCCGCACATTTTGGTTATATTTCTAAATGTTTAACCATGCATTTTTTCTATATTGTGTGGTTAAATTAGATGTCCTCATTATAGCTGTACGGTATAATGTATCTAGATCATCTTACAATCATAGTCAATCCAAATTGTTTTTTGGCTGTTGGCACAATAAAATGTGTTCTTAAAAAAAAAAAAGACAGAATATTGAGCTTCCACACTTTGCACTCTCACACTTTAACTTTGTTTCCATGTAGCACACACATTATGAAGTTAAAAATGTATACATATTAAAACAGTGACATGATTGTGAAAAGACTGACGGTAATTCTAAGACTGTCTTTTCACAATACAGTGTGCCCATTCTTCTCAAAAACAGTGTAGGCAATCGGGCAAGTTAATTCGGACCACCATACCGAAATCTCAACAACTGCTGTCTAACACCACTGTAAGCAGGTGCACTATTTCATCTGTTCATCCAGTATCAAAGGCCATTAGGTTTATTACTTGAAGAGGAGAGACAGAGTGTGTGTGCACAAAAAGGTTGAACACGCAGGCCACAAAAAGTCTCTTTAACCACTTTGCCGCCGCCGCGTACATTCCGCCGGGGTGCTACCGAATCCGATGCGTGCGCAGATCGGACAGCCCTCGGCCGTCCGACGGACACGCCCACCGTGGCGTCGGATGGCTGGGGGCCGTCCGACGCATCGAAAAGGTTAAAATGTTTTCATACAAGGAATCAGAGGAGAGACGTTGGTGACTGATAAAACGTGTAGGCGAGTGAGATCAGGCTTTGCTGCCGTTTCAGTTCATTTCAATGAATTAAAACTCGCTTTGCTGCTATTATTTATGGTTTAAATCTTTTTATTAATTATAAGAGTGCAAGAGTAACAATAGCCGTCAGCAACATCCACTGGCCGGTGGGGAACAGTAAATAAAACGTAACATCGTCAATGGATGAGAACAAGTAGAATATCGAGGAAAGAAAGAAAGGATAGAGCGCAGGTATCTAGAGGTGATCTGTGTCCCAGTGGTGTAACTGTATATCCACAGAAGGAGTGTTCTATCATGTGTGGGCATGGAGGGATCTGCCTTAGGGAGCCGGAGGACCCAGAGGAATCTCGGGCACGTGAGCACCGTAAATTCTGAGGATAAAAATTCGATGGTGGTGCCTCAAGTTTTGTCAAGTCTGGAGAGTGTGCGTGTAAGACTTGCCGTAATCCTTTCCATGCCCAATATCTCCCACACTTTATGTAACCAGTCCAGTCTAGTCAGGACCGCCTCTGCTCCCCATTTGAGCAACAATAACCTGCTTAGCGGCGCTCAGCGCTAGAGTGATCGCTCTCCCTCGACAAGATTTGAAAGGGTATGTAAGAGCGTTGAGGAGTCCCAATAAAATGTTGCTTGAAAATCGGGGTATTTCCGTGTGGTAGATGGTAGATGGTGTCTATGTCCCGCATGACTGAGTCCCAGTAAGCTTGTATCTTCAGGCATTGCCATAGGATGTGTGTGAGGGTGCCAGACATTGCGCAGCGGCGCCAGCAGAGATTATCCCCCCTAGGTTTCCACCGTGCATTTCTAGAGGGGTGTAGTACCAATTATGCACTATTTTTAGGAACATTTCCTTTCCATCAGTGCTACAGGAGGAGGCCCTGGTGCAATGGATAATATCATGCCGCTCTCTGGGGGAGAACTTGCGTTCAAGTTCAGACTCCCACCGACGCTGCGTGGGGGATTTAGTACTATGCTTAGCTGTATTTAGAAAGGTGTATATATCTAATAGCTGGTGCCTATCCGAGTTTTGGGTTATATACCATAGCTCAAACTTAGTTAGGGAGCGGCTAGCGTGGGGGTACACCCGTGCTTGAGTCACCCAGTGGCGCAAAGCAAAGTATTGCCACTACGCATCCCTAGGGACTCAACAGTCTGAAATAAGTTGGGCAAATTCCATTACTCCCTTCTCGTCGAAGAGATTGCCAATTCTTTTGCAATTTACCTCCTGCCATTTAAGATAGCTCTTCCCTTCTCTAGCCGGGAGGAGGCCCTGGTTGCCTATAAAAAGGGTCAGTGGCGACTTAGAAGAGGAAAGTCTGCAAGGATCTTGCACCCTGTCCCAAACCCCGAGGGTGGCCTTCAGAACCGGAGAAACATAGACCCAACCAGTCTGTGTCGTTTAAGGTGCCAGGGTACCTTCCGGATATGCATACCCGCGATCGAGCGGTCTATAAAGCACCAGTGTTTCTCTGACTCCAGTTTATACCACTCAATCATTTATTGCTATTGCGCTGCCTGGAAGTATCGTTCTAGGTGCAGAACACCAAACCCCCATCCTCCTGCCTCCAGTACATCAGTAGTCGTGCCATGCATGTTCTCTTTCCTCCTCATATAAATCCCCAGATAAGGTGCTGGAGCTGGGCCACTAGCCGGGGTGGGGGTTGCAGTGGGAGCGTCTGCATCAGATACAGGATACGTGGCAAAATAGTCATTTTGATTGCAGCCAGTCTACCCAACCATGACATTGTGTGCTTCTTCCAGTTCAAGAGCTCCCATTCGGATCTCAGCTAAAAGCGTTGATAGTTCACCTGGGCCGTCTTGTCCATCGTGGGGAATATCCGCAGCCCCAGGTAAGGGACACCCTCGGGGCCCACGTAAATGGGTGTCGCTAGCTGCTGTTGTTCAGCTTTTGGAAGGGTTAAGCTTAGAGCTTGTGTTTTCTGGATGTTGACTTTAAAGCTAAGGCCTGGCTAAAGGTCTCAATTTCACCTAGAAGGGGAGGTAAGGAAAGTAACGGTTGTGTGAGGAAGAGCACCACATCGTCCGTATAGAGAAAAATGTTGTGTTCCCTGTCTCCCATCCTGAACCCGGAAACGGCGGGGTAGTTGGCGGACTCTTTCAGCAAACAGCTCCATGTAGAGAGCAAATAACTGGGGTGATAGTGGGCACCCCTGTCTGGTACCCCTCCTGATCCGAAAGGGCCAAGAGGCGACTACGTTCACCCTGATGTGCGCTTCTGGACCACTGTATATGCAATCCAGCCACCGTAAAAATTGTTTGCAGACCCCAAACCTATAGAGCACCTGCTTCAAGTATGGCCAGTGGACCCGATAAAATGCCTTCTCTGCAACTGCTCCCCGGCATAAAACCCGATTTGTCCGGGTCCACAAGGCCCTGCATGTAGGGGTATTATCCACAACTAGGAGCCAAAGGGGTTGAGAACAGGAACACGTCGCCGCCACTCAATAGCTACACCTCAACAAAGGACCTGCTCCTACTATATGTATGGACAATTGTAGGAGGGTGGATACCTGACTATGGTTACCCCAGATTTTTTGCCTAGTGTTTAGCTGGTTTTCGACTTAGTTGGCCTGGGATCCGGCTAATCAGGGTCCCAGGCTATCTGCTCTCTCCTTAAAATGGACTCCATGTACCCTAGGTGCATAACTAATTGGTATTGGATCACCTTATCAGCCCCTGTGCAGTGTACTATAGGTACCCAGGGTATAGGTGCATTACAGGCCTACCAGGGGCTGCAAAAACAACAATTGATGGACTGAATGCAGAACAATGTCATACATTCACCCCAGGACAGAGATCTGGGCCTAAATCCAAAGTTTTTTTGCACTCCACACCACCCCAGGTCAGACATGGGCATATGCAAATCAGCCTTGACCCTGTGCCTCATGGGAACAGTCCAGCCCGAACTGCCAAGCCATGTCTTTCCTGGAGCGGAATCAAGCATCCAAGGACCGGTTTCTGGCTATCAGCCTTCATCAGCCTGGATAGCTTGACTCCAGTGGTGTGGAGAGCATGGGACTCACGTCTGAGCATACCCATCCCACTCGGGGTGACAAATGCAAAAACAACAATTGATGGACAGAATGCAGAACAATGTCATACATTCACCCCAGTACAGAGATCTGGGCCTAAATCCATTGTTATTTTGCACTCCACACCACCCCAGGTCAGACATGGCCATATGCAAATCAGCCTTGACCCTGTGCCTCATGGGAACAGTCCAGCCCGAACTGCCAAGCCATGTCTTTCCTGGACCGGAATCAAGCATCCAAGGACCGATTTCTGGCTATCAGCCTTCATCAGCCTGGATAGCTTAACTCCAGTGGTGTGGAGAGCATGGGACTCACGTCTGAGCATACCCATCCCACTCGGGGTGACAAATGCAAAAACAACAATTGATGGACAGAATGCAGAACAATGTCATACATTCACCCCAGTACAGAGATCTGGGCCTAAATCCATCGTTTTTTTGCACTCCACACCACCCCAGGTCAGACATGGCCATATGCAAAGCAGCCTTGACCCTGTGGCTCATGGGAACAGTCCAGCCCGAACTGCCAAGCCATGTCTTTCCTGGACCGGAATCAAGCATCCAAGGACCGGTTTCTGGCTATCAGCCTTCATCAGCCTGGATAGCTTGACTCCAGTTGTGTGGAGAGCATGAGACTCACGTCTGAGCATACCCATCCCACTCGGGGTGAGAAATGCAAAAACAACAATTGATGGACAGAATGCAGGACAATGTCATACATTCACCCGAGTACAGAGATCTGGGCCTAAATCCATCGTTTTTTTGCACTCCACACCACCCCAGGTCAGACATGGCCATATGCAAATCAGCCTTGACCCTGTGCCTCAAGGGAACAGTCCAGCCCGAACTGACAAGCCATGTCTTTCCTGGACCGGAATCAAGCATCCAAGGACCGGTTTCTGGCTATCAGCCTTCATCAGCCTGGATAGCTTGACTCCAGTGGTGTGGAGAGCATGGGACTCACGTCTCAGCATACCCATCCCACTCGGGGTGACAAATGCAAAAACAACAATTGATGGACAGAATGCAGAACAATGTCATACATTCACCCCAGTACAGAGATCTGGACCTAAATCCATCGTTTTTTTGCACTCCACACCACCCCAGGTCAGACATGGCCATATGCAAATCAGCCTTGACCCTGTGCCTCATGGGAACAGTCCAGCCCGAACTGCCAAGCCATGTCTTTCCTGAACCGGAATCAAGCATCCAAGGACCGGTTTCTGGCTATCAGCCTTCATCAGCCTGGATAGCTTGACTCCAGTGGTGTGGAGAGCATGGGACTCACGTCTGAGCATACCCATCCCACTCGGGGGACAAATGCAAAAACAACAGTTGATGGACCGCATGCAGAACAATGTCATACATTCACCCCAGTACAGAGATCTGGGCCTAAATCCATCGTTTTTTTGCACTCCACACCACCCCAGGTCAGACATGGCCATATGCAAATCAGACTTGACCCTGTGCCTCATGGGAACAGTCCAGCCCGAACTGCCAAGCCATGTCTTTCCTGGACCGGAATCAAGCATCCAAGAACCGGTTTCTGGCTATCAGCCTTCATCAGCCTGGATAGCTTGACTCCAGTGGTGTGGAGAGCATGGGACTCACGTCTGAGCATACCCATCCCACTCGGGGGACAAATGCAAAAACAACAGTTGATGGACCGCATGCAGAACAATGTCATACATTCACCCCAGTACAGAGATCTGGGCCTAAATCCATCGTTTTTTTGCACTCCACACCACCCCAGGTCAGACATGGCCATATGCAAATCAGACTTGACCCTGTGCCTCATGGGAACAGTCCAGCCCGAACTGCCAAGCCATGTCTTTCCTGGACCGGAATCAAGCATCCAAGAACCGGTTTCTGGCTATCAGCCTTCATCAGCCTGGATAGCTTGACTCCAGTGGTGTGGAGAGCATGGGACTCACGTCTGAGCATACCCATCCCACTCGGGGTGACAAATGCAAAAACAACAATTGATGGACAGAATGCAGAACAATGTCATACATTCACCCCAGTACAGAGATCTGGGCCTAAATCCATCGTTTTTTTGCACTCCACACCATCCCAGGTCAGACATGGCCATATGCAAATCAGCCTTGACCCTGTGCCTCATGGGAACAGTCCAGCCCGAACTGCCAAGCCATGTCTTTCTTGGGGGTCCATCACCACCCCCTTTTGTACTACCAGGGGCTGCAGCATATCTTTTGCCACCCCTGGCTGGCTATCCAAACTGACACAAATGGCTGATCACTCAGCTGGGGCAAGGTCGTGTAATCACCCCTTGCTTAGATATAGTGGGGCAGATTTATGAAGGCCTTGCGCCGCCGGTGCGTTATTTTTAACATGGGAAAAAGTGACGCACCGGCGGCGCAAGGCCTTCATAAATCTGCCTCACATTGGGTGGGTGTATAACCGGATGTCATTGGAATACACCTTCTTTGTTAAAATACCCCTCACACACCAAAAGGGCCCTTGGTGTCATGCTTCATCATCGGGGTCTTCCCGTCCCGCTGCGGGGCGGGGCAGTGCTGCGACAGGCGGATACGCCGGAGCACCTTTAGGTGGAGGTGCTATGTGTTGGGAGTGAGTGTCAGTGGGGTCAGGAGTGATATAATTGTGAGTCGTTAAAAAATACCTGGCCTAGTGGAAAAAGAAAATTTTATTAAACACTGGCTGGTATTATTAAAAGAAAAGTGAAGCGGAGAGATAGAGCAGATTAATGGGCTCTCTCTCCTATGTGGGTCAACATGTTTCGAGGCACAGGGCCTCTTCGTCAGGACCTAGGGGAAGATCCCCCTGTCACTCACTAGTGCTTTCTCCACAGAGGTAGAAAAAGTGTGTATACAAAAAAGTGAAAAAAGAATTGACTATGTGTGTAACTACAATTAATAATTACAACACATTTATGCTACCACACTAATCATGTAGTATGCTTATCAATGGAGGAATCAATGCCTCATGAGCCAGCTTAAGACAGAAGGGTATGGTGGGGTCCCAATGAGCCCCTTGCACGCTCGTGCTTCCTCCTTCGTCTGCTGCTTCCACGGAAGCAGCAGACTTTTTTGTATATACACTTTTTCTACCTCTGTGGAGAAAACACTAGTGAGTGACAGGGGGATCTTCCCCTAGGTCCAGACGAAGAGGCCCTGTGCCTCGAAACATGTTGACCCACATAGGAGAGAGAGCCCATTAATCTGCTCTATCTCTCCGCTTCACTTTTCTTTTAATAATACCAGCCAGTGTTTAATAAAATTTTCTTTTTCCACTAGGCCAGGTATTTTTTAACGACTCACAATTATATCACTCCTGACCCCACTGACACTCACTCCCAACACATAGCACCTCCACCTAAAGGTGCTCCGGCGTATCCGCCTGTCGCAGCACTGCCCCACCCCGCAGCGGGACGGGAAGACCCCGATGATGAAGCATGACACCAAGGGCCCTTTTGGTGTGTGAGGGGTATTTTAACAAAGAAGGTGTATTCCAATGACATCCGGTTATACACCCACCCAATGTGAGGTGGCCCTTGTTTGATTAACCTGAATCCCTGATAAGAGGAGGACGTGCCCACCTCGGTGCCCAGCGGCACCACCTCTTCACTCCCCCTTTTTGATTTCCTTAGTTTTTTTTACTTTTACTTCATAAATCTGCCCCAGTATACCTATATCTAAACCTATGTCTGGACACATATATGCCTATAAGTCACTGCTATGGCAGGCCTTAACAATCCTGGAGGCAGAGTGCTTGGTTTTATGTGAGATGGTGCTCTAGCATGAGCTGAGCCTGTCTGCAGCTTTCAGAACCATTTCCTTATAGCTGTTCCAGGGTATTGCCATACCATATACTCTTAAGTGCATTATAATCCTCGCGGTTATTGCTAACTATGTCGTGTAAGGTGTCATACACTTTGGAATACTACCCCCTCGTCAGTTCTGGCGACGGGGGTAGCATTCCACCCTTCTAGAGGGAGAAGACATGTTACTTTACTTAAACGCGGTTAAATCTAACCAGAGCCTCAGCATCACAAAATGGATGCTGCTGCCACAGACATGGGTCTGGCCACCTGCTGCTGACCGAAACTCCAGCAGGGGAGGCCTGGATAAAAGGTTTCCTGTCACAGGGAGGTGTTACACCACCCCAGACAGGAGATAGTGGATTGAGGCAGGCAGGGCGAGTGAAACTAGACACTGCCTAGGGCGCACAAGGCTCCCCATGCATAGCCCAGTTCAAACCGGTGCTGGGACACTCCAGTCGCAGCTCTGGTGCGAAACTGGACAAAGGGAAAGGGGTGTAACCACCCCCTTCCTGAGTCCCACCCATAGGAGGGACCTAGCAGGTAATCCAGCCCCTTGATTTGGAATAAAGGTAGGAGCTGTGCCCAGGAGCATTAGATTATAATGACTGAAACTTTGATACAGAATGTGAGAAGTTGGCCTGATATGCAGTGCTCACTATTCTAGTGATCACTATGTATCAGTCCAGACAACCCTTATTGATGATTGGTTGTAAGTCAACCTGATAGACCAGCTATCCTAGTAGCATGGATACGAGCAGTCTAAGGCTAAGACTCTAGAGGGCGTGTTAAGCCAGCTGTTTTACCATCACATTACCCCTTGAACACCAAGTGAAAGGACACCACACAAGTTGTTATCAAAAATAAAGTATATTTATTTATAACAAGGCTACCCTGGCTCTTTATGAGACAGGAAGCTAAGCACACAACAAAACTCTTAAAGAAATACTGAAAGTCGCACAATTTACACAAATGCCCGAGGGGCACGAAAAACCATATACACAAGAAGTGGAATGCGAAGTTACTAGCAGGTAAGTAATACTTTTCTAGACTGTAGAAACGCTAGGCCTACAATGCTGAACCCTTAGATTAGAAGCAGGAGGCCTAGGGACGCCGTGTGCAGAGTGGGAACTCTCACGCGTAATGCGGGAACAAGTCTATGGATACTAGCACTTTACAAAGTTACTGTTCTCGGGCGAACCCGACTAGGTGGGTCGAAAACAAGGGTGGATCCGAACACTTAGGGTGTTGGACTATGCTGGAGCACCGGAGTACTCAGTTTACCTAGCCCAGGGGCTGCGGCTGCATAGGGTTCAAGTTGCGTCGGAAACCCTCGCTGAAGATCCAGGAGCCTGAAGAAAGAAGTTGCTGGCAGGCGGCCAGTGAAGAAGTTCGTGGTGATCCAAGCCTGGATCAGGGAAGAAGAAACCTGTAAGCAGAGGGGACCAAGTTCTGAATCACTAGCCAGTGATTTGAGTGGGTGCTGCTGGGCTCTGCAGTCTCTCGGACCAGGAGGCGTTGTCGGCGACCAGGATGGAGGTGCGAGCTGTCCCACGAAGATACTTGCTGTCGACGTCGCTGGACCCAGGATTGGGGCAACAAGTCTTGGCAAATGCAAGCCCACGCGGTGGACTTAAAATGGCGTCTGGAGTGGACCAGGAGGGTCCAGGGTGCTTCTCTGATGGAGGGAAGCAAGGGCCAGTCTGGAGCAACCAGACCAGCGGTGTTTGTCGTTAGAGTTCGTCGTCAGAGGGTCACTAGCCAACGGGCAAGTGACCTGGACAACGCGGTGAGCAGCAAAAAGCAGAAGGGCCCCACGCAGATCTCGTGGATGCAGGGGGGCTGAACTTCGGTGCTGGAGCTGCTCAGGGTCGGGGCTTCTCTTACCCCGAAGCACTCAATCGAGGGTCACTCGGTGGTCGTGCTGGACAAGCGTCGTGCAGTTCTGAAGATGGCCGGTCCCTCGAGGTCTCGTTGCACCCACGGATCACAGCTGGGCTGATGATGTAGGTTGAGGTCAGAGGTGCCAGGGAAGCCGGTTCTCGTCGTGCTGGAGCAGTCTTGAACCGGAGGAGAGACTGGCAACAAACCGCGATGCTTGGTTGGTGCCTGCTGCTGCAGGGTGACTACTCCTTAGTCACAAGGGAGAAATCTTGAGAAGAGTCTTGAGTTCTTCGTGTAGAAGGTCGGTTCAGGATTCAAAGATTGATCTAATTTGGAAGGGGGCCAGTTCCTACCTTTATCCTGCAAAAAGGGGCTGGCACGCGGCTAAGTCCTGACCTATGGGTGGGACTAGGAGGGGGGTGGTTACACCCCTCTCCTTTGGCGGGCTTTCCCCAGATCAGGGGCTGGAGTGCCCCTGGAACTGGTTCCAGCCGGCCTATGCACAGTGAGCACCGGGGTGCCACTTGCAGTCACCTTCCTCTAAAGCCCTGCCTCCCTAGGATACACAAAATCCTGTCTGGGACGGTGCTGGCACCGCCCCTGGCAGGAAACCCTTTGTCCTTGCCTCCTGGGCTGGGAGGACTCCCAGCAGCAGGAGGGCAGACTTGTGTCTCGGTGGCAGCATCCATTTTGTGGAGCTAAGGCTCTGTCTGACTTTAACCGGGGTTACAGGTTACATACATGTCGTGTCCCTCTAGAAGGGTGGAATGCTAACCCCGTCGCCAGAATTGGCGAGGGGTTAGTATTCCAATTCGTATGACACCTTACTCGACATGTTTTGATAAAGCGATACCAGAGTTGGCATATAACCGCGAAGATTATAATGCACTTAAGAGTATATGGTATGCGATATCATGGAAACGGCTAAGGGATGGATCCCGAAAGCCGCAGACAGGCTCAGCTCATGCCAGAGCACTATCTCACACGATTCCAAGCACTCTGCCTTCAGGATTGTCAAGGCCTGCCATAGGAGTGACTGATAGGAGATCTGTGTGTCCATTTAGGTTTAGATATAGGAATACTATATCTACAGCAGAGGGTGAGTACACCACTCTGCCCCAGCTGTCAAGCAGCCAGTTGTGTCTGATTTAGTTAGTCAGCCCAGGGGTGGCATAATACATGCTGCAGCCCCTGGGAGACTTCTGGGTGCACCTCAGCCCTGGGTACAGGGACTTGGAGAGGGCCCAGTGCCCATTTAGTACCTGGGTACAATTTGGAGTAGAGAGAACAGCTAGGCTGTGGGTCTGATTAGCAGGCCCACAGCCAGGGAAAGTCGTAAACCAGTGAAGCAAAAAGCAAAAATCTGGGTGATCATAGGATTGCAGACCCTACTCTCCTACATGACCCCCCCCAAACTTTGGGACAATAAGCTAACCTTGACCAGGTGAGTCTTCTTGCTCTAAGTGGAAATACCTGGAGAGCCCATCAGCATTGCCATGATCAGTACCAGGTCTATCCATCCCCTGTAGGGAAATGGACCACCTAAGTAGTTTGGGGTTTTCACCCTTCATCTGATTTAGCCATAAGAGGGGCTTGTGGTCGGTCTGAATCTTAAAGCGAGTGCCAAACAAGTATGACCTCAACTTTTTCAGGGCCCACACCACAGCAAAGGCCTCCCTCTCAATAGCTGACCAATTTTTCTCTCTGGGGGTCAGCCTTCTGCTAATAAAAGCAATTGGCTGGTCGTTACCATCAAAATTCAGCTGAGATAGAACAGCTCCCACACCCAACTCAGAAGCATCTGTTTGGACAATGAAGGTCTTGGAGTAATCTGGACTCTTTAGGATAGGTGCTGTGCACATGGCCTGCTTTAGGTCATTGAATGCTTTCTGACAGCTTGCTGTCCACTGAACTTTCTTTGGCATCTTTATATTTGTCAGGTCATTAAGTGGAGTCACAATGGACCCATCATTCTTGACAAATTTCCTATAGTACCCAGTCAGGCCCAAGAAAGCTCGAACCTGAGTCTGGGTGGTTGGAGGAGCCCAGTCCTTGATGGCCTGTATCTTGCTCTCCAAGGGTTGAACCTGGCCTCCACCTACAAGGTGGCCCAGGTATACAACCTGTGTCTGCCCTATCTGGCACTTAGTGGCCTTGATAGTGAGACCTGCCTTTTGTAGTGCCTCTAACACTTTCCTCAGGTGGACCAGGTGATCCTCCCAGGTGGAACTAAAGACAGCTATATCATCACGATATGCTGCACAGAAGTCATCCAACCCAGTGAGAACTTGATTCACCAGCCTTTGGAAGGTGGCAGGTGCATTTTTCAAACCAAAGGGCATTACCACAAATTGATAATGCCCACCAGGGGTAGAAAATGCTGTCTTGGGCTTGGCCTCCTCAGCTAACCTGATTTGCCAATACCCAGCTGTCAGGTCAAATGTACTTAAGTAGTTGGCAGAAGCCAATCTATCTATAAGTTCATCTGCTCTTGGTATTGGGTGGGCATCAGTCTTAGTGACTGCATTGAGTCCTCTGTAGTCTACGCAGAACCTCATCTCTTTCTTACCACTCTGGGTGTGAGGCTTTGGCACTAGAACTACTGGGCTAGCCCAAGGGCTATCTGAGGGCTCAATGACTCCCAGCTCCAACATTTTCTGCACTTCTGTCTTGATGCAGTCTCTGACATGATCAGGCTGTCTGTAGATTTTACTCTTGACAGGCAGACTGTCTCCAGTGTCCACTTCATGGGTACACCAATCAGTTTGACTGGGTGTCAGAGAGAACATATGTCTGAAGGATTGCAGAACTTGTCTACAATCCTGTTGCTGATGTTCAGAGAGGCTGCCACAAAAGACAACACCATCTACTGATCCATCATCAGGATTCTGAGTGAGCAGGTCTGGGAGAGGGTCACTCTCTTCCTCCTGTCCCTCATCTGTGGCCATGAGCAAGCTCATGTCCTTCCTGTCGACATATGCCTTGAGCCTGTTCACATGGACCACCCTGAGGGGGCTCCTGGGAGTTCCAAGGTCCACCAGATAGGTAACCTCTCCCTTTTGCTCAATGATGGTGTGGGGCCCAGACCATTTGTCTTTGAGTGCTGCTGGGGCCACTGGCTCCAGCACCCACACCTTCTGTCCAGGCTGGTACACAGTCAGGACAGCCTTCTGGTCATGCCAAGCTTTTTGGAGTTCTTGGCTGGCCTCAAGGTTTTTAGTTGCCTTCTCTATGTATTCAGCCATCCTGGAGCGGAGACCAAGTACATAGTCCACTATGTTGGTTGCAGGCTTTTTGAGAGGTCTCTCCCATCCTTCCTTCACCAAACACAGGGGTCCTCTTACAGGATGCCCATACAGAAGTTCAAAAGGGCTGTAGCCAACCCCTTTCTGTGGGACCTCTCTGTAAGCAAACAAGAGGCAGGGTATCAGGACATCCCATCTACGCCTGAGCTTTTCAGGTAGTCCATGAATCATCCCTTTGAGGGTCCTGTTGAATCTTTCAACAAGCCCATTGCACTGTGGATGATAGGGTGTGGTGAACTTGTAGTTGACACCACATTCCTTCCACATTGCAGTCAGATATCCTGACATGAAGTTTGCACCTCTGTCAGAAACAACCTCCTTAGGGAAGCCCACTCTGGAGAACACTCCAACTAGGGCCCTTGCCACTACAGGTGCTGTAGTGGTCCTAAGTGGAATAGCTTCAGGATACCTGGTGGCATGGTCCACCACCACCAGTATAAACTTGTGCCCTGATGCTGTCTGGGGTTCCATTGGACCAACAATGTCAATCCTCACTCTTTCAAAGGGAACCCCCACCACAGGTAGTGGTATAAGGGGGGCCTTTGTTGTGCCACCTGCCTTACCACTGGCTTGGCAAGTGACACAGGAGCGACAAAACTCCTTGGTATTCTCACTCATGTGAGGCCAGTGAAAGTGTGAGACAAGCCTGTCCCAAGTCTTTGTCTGGCCTAAGTAACCTGCAAGGGGAATCTCATGGGCCAAGGTGAGAAGGAAACCCCTCTGAGACAAGGGGATGACCAGCCTCCTGGTTGCACCAGGCTTGGGGTCTCTTGACGTAGAGTACAGGAGTCCATCTTCCCAGTATACCCTGTGGGCACCTGTGGCATTCCCTGCAGCCTCAGCAGCAGCCTGCTGTCTGAGGGGTTCAAGGGAAGGGCAGTCTAACTGTGCCTTCCCCAGGTCTTCTCTGGAGGGTCCCCCTGAGCCCAGAAACTCAACTTGATCAAGTTCAAGCTCTTTAGGCTCAGTTTCCCTCAGCTCTCTCAGATCAGCCTCCTCAGAGACTTGATCCTCAACCTGGGGCAAGGGGGAAGGCAATGCCTTAACCCTACTGCTCTTCTTCTTGGAAGGTGTCTGGTCCATTCTTCCAGGATCCAGCACCTGTTCAGTGGGGCATCTTCTGGCCTGTGACCTAGTCACAGCAAGCACATGTGCTGGCAAGCCTAACATTTCCATGTGAGTCCTCTGCTCCACTTCTGACCATAGTGATGACTCCAAATCATTGCCCAACAAACAATCCACTGGGAGGTCTGAACTAACCACAACTTTCTTTTGGCCACTTACCCCTCCCCAGGAGAAAGCAACAATCGCCATACTATGACTAGTAGTGACGTTGCTGGCATTGGTCACCAGGAAATCTGTACCTGGCATGATCTGTCCAGGGTCCACAAAGTTAGGTGTCACCATGGTGACACTGGCACAAGTGTCCCTATAGGCCTGAGCCATTTTGCCATTTATCAAAGGTGTCTGCCTGTATTTGCCCAAAGTATTGGGACTTACATTAGGGGACATATCCATATCCCCTGTACAGACAAGGACAGCCTGAGTGAGTGTGCCAACTAAGTTGTCAGACTCCTCCGTTCCCAAGGTTAACCCAACTAGTCCCTTGGGAGGTGCACTACCACTACTGACTGTACTAGGGGGTGCAGTTGCCTTAGGGGCTGTAGTGGTAGGAGTTTGCCCTCCTCTTTTGGTGCACTCACTAAACCAGTGAGACTTACTTTTACAGTACTGGCACCACCGTTTTGACTGTCCTTCTTGAGTCTTCTTTTTCTGCTGTGAAGCCTGACCCCCACCCTCTTTGGTTTGTTGGGGACCTGTTGAAGACTTCTGGTCATTTTGTTCACTCTTGGTATTACCCTTCTGGTCTGCTTTCTTCTGACCACCCTGGTTCTGGTTCTGGTTCTGCTTGATCCTTGTTCTGACCCATTTGTCTGCCTTCTTTCCCAATTCTTGGGGAGAGGTCAGATCTGAATCAACAAGGTGCTGGTGCAACAACTGGTTCTGACAATTATTTAAAATCTGTTCTCTCATCATGAGATTATACAAGCCTGTGTAATCAGTAACCTTGCTACCCAGCAACCAGCCCTCCAAAGCCTTAGTGGCACAATCCACAAAGTCAGACCAGTCCTGAGACTGAGTTTTCTGGGTGTCTCTGAACAGCAACCTGTACTGCTTAGTGGTTAAACCAAACCCATCAACCAGTGTATTTTTCAGGACCTGGTAATTGTTAGCATCCTCCACTCTTGTAGTGAGGAGCTTATCTCTACCTTTGCCATCAAAGGAGAGCCACAGTATAGCTGCCCACTGACTTTGGGGAATGCCCTGCACAGTGCAGGCCCTCTCCAAAGCAGCCATCCATTTCTGGATATCATCCCCTTGTTTAAAGGGGGGCACTATCTTTGTCAGGTGTTTAGTATCTAAACCCTTCTCTTTTTCTCTTGGGAGATTGCTGCCACCAGTGGGTACTACCCCGCTCATCTGCTGCTCCCTAGCAAAGGCAAGCTTCTCTTTGGCCAGGGCAAGTTCTTCCCTTTCAATCCTCAGATTAGCCTGTCTCATCCTTGCTTCATGCTCTATTCTCTGAGGGGAAGTCAATCTCCTCTGGGGAGAGTTCCTTCTCCTCTGGGAAGAGGCATTAGAGTGCAGAGATCTATTGGAGTCCCTAGAAAGAGATCTATCTCTCTTAACTCCAAAGTTAGGCCTCATTAGGGTCAGTACTGGGGGTCCCCCAGATCCTTCCCTAAGTTGGTCTAAGTTGGCCCTAGTAAGTCTGCTGACTAACTCAGACCTCTTGTCTGCCTCATCCCCAGAGAGGTCATCTTGATCCCCCTCCTCAACTCTGTCTTCAGTGTTAAGGAGGTCGGGATCTCCAATGGTACCCTCTAGGGCTGGCATATTCCCATCTAACTGAGAAATCTTTCTCGCATCATATGTCTCTAAGAGACCTATTAGAAAGGGAATGGTGGGGTTAGACCCCTGTTTCAGTTTCCTGGAGGTACACACTTGTCTCATCTCCTGGAAACTGAGAGCTGCATATCTTGACTTGACCTGTGGAGGGTCAATATCCACAAGGGGAGTCTCAGTAGACTCTCCATGGGTAGACATGCTTTTCTAGTGAGGTGTAAGTGGTGCACTTACCTACACTATATGTTTACCTACTGATCCCTTGCTAGAGTTGTAGTTTAGGGTGTGCTAGGCCCTAGGAGCTACAACAGCTGGTTCAGTAGAACTCAGAGTATTCTAAGCTAAGTTATATGTACCTTAGTACTTATGTGATCTTTCAAATGATATTCTTAGGATATGTGTGGTAAAACAACAGCAAGCTCAAATCCCACCGCTGCCACCAATGTGAGAAGTTGGCCTGATATGCAGTGCTCACTATTCTAGTGATCACTATGTATCAGTCCAGACAACCCTTATTGATGATTGGTTGTAAGTCAACCTGATAGACCAGCTATCCTAGTAGCATGGATACGAGCAGTCTAAGGCTAAGACTCTAGAGGGCGTGTTAAGCCAGCTGTTTTACCATCACATTACCCCTTGAACACCAAGTGAAAGGACACCACACAAGTTGTTATCAAAAATAAAGTATATTTATTTATAACAAGGCTACCCTGGCTCTTTATGAGACAGGGAGCTAAGCACACAACAAAACTCTTAAAGAAATACTGAAAGTCGCACAATTTACACAAATGCCCGAGGGGCACGAAAAACCATATACACAAGAAGTGGAATGCGAAGTTACTAGCAGGTAAGTAATACTTTTCTAGACTGTAGAAACACTAGGCCTACAACGCTGAACCCTTAGATTAGAAGCAGGAGGCCTAGGGATGCCGTGTGCAGAGTGGGAACTCTCACGCGTAATGCGGGTACAAGTCTATGGATACTAGCACTTTACAAAGTTACTGTTCTCGGGCGAACCCGACTAGGTGGGTCGAAAACAAGGGTGGATCCGAACACTTAGGGTGTTGGACTATGCTGGAGCACCGGAGTACTCAGTTTACCTAGCCCAGGGGCTGCGGCTGCATAGGGTTCAAGTTGCGTCGGAAACCCTCGCTGAAGATCCAGGAGCCTGAAGAAAGAAGTTGCTGGCAGGCGGCCAGTGAAGAAGTTCGTGGTGATCCAAGCCTGGATCAGGGAAGAAGAAACCTGTAAGCAGAGGGGACCAAGTTCTGAATCACTAGCCAGTGATTTGAGTAGGCACCAAGATGGCACCGGACGAAGTCACCTCAACCAGGTGAGTGGGCGCTGCTGGGCTCTGCAGTCTCTCGGACCAGGAGGCGTTGTCGGTGACCAGGATGGAGGTGCGAGCTGGCCCACGAAGATACTTGCTGTCGACGTCGCTGGACCCAGGATTGGGGCAACAAGTCTTGGCAAATGCAAGCCCACGCGGTGGACTTAAAATGGCGTCTGGAGTGGACCAGGAGGGTCCAGGGTGCTTCTCTGATGGAGGGAAGCAAGGGCCAGTCTGGTGCAACCAGACCAGCGGTGTTTGTCGTTAGAGTTCTTCGTCAGAGGGTCACTAGCCAACGGGCAAGTGACCTGGACAACGCGGTGAGCAGCAAAAAGCAGAAGGGCCCCACGCAGATCTCGTGGATGCAGGGGGGCTGAACTTCGGTGCTGGAGCTGCTCAGGGTCGGGGCTTCTCTTACCCCAAAGCACTCAATCGAGGGTCACTCGGTGGTCGTGCTGGACAAGCGTCGTGCAGTTCTGAAGATGGCCGGTCCCTCGAGGTCTCGTCGCACCCACGGATCACAGCTGGGCTGATGATGTAGGTTGACGTCAGAGGTGCCAGGGAAGCCGGTTCTCGTCGTGCTGGAGCAGTCTTGATCCGGAGGAGAGACTGGCAACAAACCGCGATGCTTGGTTGGTGCCTGCTGCTGCAGGGTGACTACTCCTTAGTCACAAGGGAGAAATCTTGAGAAGAGTCTTGAGTTCTTCGTGTAGAAGGTCGGTTCAGGATTCAAAGATTGATCTAATTTGGAAGGGGGCCAGTTCCTACCTTTATCCTGCAAAAAGGGGCTGGCACGCGGCTAAGTCCTGCCCTATGGGTGGGACTAGGAGGGGGGTGGTTACACCCCTCTCCTTTGGCGGGCTTTCCCCAGATCAGGGGCTGGAGTGCCCCTGGAACTGGTTCCAGCCGGCCTATGCACAGTGAGCACCGGGGTGCCACTTGCAGTCACCTTCCTCTAAAGCCCTGCCTACCTAGGATACACAAAATCCTGTCTGGGACGGTGCTGGCACCGCCCCTGGCAGGAAACCCTTTGTCCTTGCCTCCTGGGCTGGGAGGACTCCCAGCAGCAGGAGGGCAGACTTGTGTCTCGGTGGCAGCATCCATTTTGTGGAGCTAAGGCTCTGTCTGACTTTAACCGGGGTTACAGGTTACATACATGTCGTGTCCCTCTAGAAGGGTGGAATGCTAACCCCGTCGCCAGAATTGGCGAGGGGTTAGTATTCCAATTCGTATGACACCTTACTCGACATGTTTTGATAAAGCGATACCAGAGTTGGCATATAACCGCGAGGATTATAATGCACTTAAGAGTATATGGTATGCGATATCATGGAAACGGCTAAGGGATGGATCCCGAAAGCCGCAGACAGGCTCAGCTCATGCCAGAGCACTATCTCACACGATTCCAAGCACTCTGCCTTCAGGATTGTCAAGGCCTGCCATAGGAGTGACTGATAGGAGATCTGTGTGTCCATTTAGGTTTAGATATAGGAATACTATATCTACAGCAGAGGGTGAGTACACCACTCTGCCCCAGCTGTCAAGCAGCCAGTTGTGTCTGATTTAGTTAGTCAGCCCAGGGGTGGCATAATACATGCTGCAGCCCCTGGGAGACTTCTGGGTGCACCTCAGCCCTGGGTACAGGGACTTGGAGAGGGCCCAGTGCCCATTCAGTACCTGGGTACAATTTGGAGTAGAGAGAACAGCTAGGCTGTGGGTCTGATTAGCAGGCCCACAGCCAGGGAAAGTCGTAAACCAGTGAAGCAAAAAGTAAAAATCTGGGTGATCATAGGATTGCAGACCCTACTCTCCTACACAGAACTCTGGACCCTTCGACATCCCACTCGACGTGGAAAACTGAAGAATCTCCCTTGTGGTCAAGGAGTGGCCACCCTGAGCAAACAGGCCCATCCAGCGCCCAACTGTTTGCTTTGTTGCAGTTCCCGCCAGAACTCGAGCGACAGAGATCGACAAGACCCAGCTTCCCTGATTTTTAACAGCCCCATCCACAGTCCCAGCGAATCTGAGACCCGTGGAGGCGACGTGAAGCGTGGGGCCGGCCATCTTGAAAAGGCTACGAAGTGCTGACCGTGCAGCTCCTGAGGCATCCTCGAAGCTGTGCATTGGGGTTTGAGAATCCCCAACCGCGAGCAGCTCTTGCATCGAAGATCTCCCCTCCACACTCATCGAGTGCTGCGTGGGGCCCTTTTGCATTTTCCTGCTTGACGCATTGGTCCGGTCACTTGCCCATTGGCTAGTGGCCCCAGTACCGACGAATCTTTGAATCTACTCTGCTAGTCTGGTTGCTCCAGACAGGCCCCTGCTCCCCTGAAAAGGAGCAACCTCTCTGACCTTGCTGGTACGAGTAAGAAGCGATCTTCAAATCCTGCGTGGGTTGCATTTGCCAAGGCCTTTTAACTCCGATCCGGAAGCCGACACCGCCGACAGCGAGAGCCTTCGTGGGACAGCTCGTGATCCACTCCTGGACATCCTCGATGCCCCAGAGTCTACGTGGCAGCAGAGACAAGCTTCTCGACAACCACCTGATTGCGCCCGACATCGCCTGGTTCCTTCCTGTTTCCATCCTGGTCACTGGCTAGTGACCCAGACTCTGTCCCCTCTGCTTTCAGGTACTCTACATCTTCGATCCACCCTTGTATCCAACCGGACTCTTCTCTCCTGGCCGCCTGCAGCATCTTCATCTCCAGGCTCCATAGAGCTCCACAACGAAACTCGACACACTTTGGCACCTATGCACCCACTTCCTGTGGGTGAGGTAACGATCTAACACCGGTGCTCCTGTAGTGGTTTACACCTCTAGTGTCCTAGTTTAAAGTGGTTTAATTCTATTCCAGTCGGAAGACTTCCAAAACAGTGACTTTCTAACTTTTACGCACCATTGACTTTGCATTGGTACATGCATGTGCTTTTAGCGCTGCACCTGAATCCCGCGGGCTACTCCCGTCCTAACTGCTGTTAGTCCAGTGTAGTCCCAGCGATTCACAAGGCCCTATGCCTTACCATTGTTCGAGAAGTGGTACTTATACCACTTATTTAGTATATGGTTTGAGTGGCCACCGGCCCTATCCATAATCGTGCAACTTGTGTATGTTTAACTGTGCTTTTGTTTAAACGCTTGTGCCTCTGGACTAATAAAGAGTACAGAGCATTATTCTAGTAATAAATACATATATTTTTATAATATATAACTTGTGTGGTGTCCTTTCATTTGATATTACAGGATTGCATATGGTAAAACAGCTGGCTTCACATGCCTTCTTGAGTTTAGCCTAAGACTGCTTAGTCCATGCTACCCCTAGGATAGCTTGTCTATAAGGTTGACTTTACAACCACCACCATAAGGGATTGTTTGGACTGATACAAGGTGCTCACTAGAATAGTGAACATCATACATCAGGCCAACTTCTCACATTGGTGTGCAGCGGTTGGGATTTGAGCTTGCTGTTGTTTTACCATTGAAATCGTTATATCATTTGAAAGATCACATTAAGTACCATAGGTACATATAAACAAAGCTTACATACTTAAGGTCTACTGAACTTAGTAGTTGTAGGCTGTTAGACCTGGGATTACCAGTCTACATAGGGTAGCCTGACACAGAGCAGGTCAGCTAAACTCCAAGGCCATTGTGTTGTGCTCACAATTCTCACTCACAGTAACCCAGCGCTCCACCACTAAAAATAAAGACGCTACACCAATTTAGAAAAATACGGCTTACTTTTATAAAACTCTGTTTGGAATTTTCTGGTCTCTTATCAGAAGCTACATTCATACAGTAAAGTGACTCTACATTTAATCACTGGCAGTCTTAGGATTTCACTTTTTATAATTAAATACTTTTTCTCATAAGTGGAAAGACTTCTAATATTCCCCTTTGGTATTTCACCTTTTGGCTGTTTGTTCCAAAGACAGTTATTGTAAGTAGTAAAGACAGCACTTCCCTCTGAGGAATTTAGTAGCACTTTACCCCTCACGGTCCATTCGCCACTTCACTTTTGAAATTCAGGGTTCATCAAATAGCGCTGCAGATAATTCAGTGGTATTCATCAACATCTCTGAGCAACCAAATTTAGAATTGGAATAGGCAGATTACACATGAAGCACAATTTAGCCTTCTACTTCCTGCTGCAATTGCCTGGCCTGTCTAGTTCACCACCTGGCGTTCGCTATTCTCATGTTACATACATACGACTGAATCACATTCCCCCTTATGCCTGAGAACAAGTGCCAGGACCCCCCTTCGTGTGCTTTTATTTGTCCACACTTGAGAGTTCCCTCATTCAGCAGCACAAGAACCTTCCCTCCGCCCTCCAAGAACGGCACTGTTCACATGGGGAAAGTGTCTCAATCAGTCAGTTTAGCGTTCGGGCATTAGGCGGCCAGAGTATTTCAGTCTGATTAGATCTGCAGCCTCCGCCCACAGTATGGCTCCCAAATCGCAGCCACAGCTTTCTACTGCAGGTCCCGCTCCCTCCTTATCCACAAAACTTAATGGAGTCGGCCCACCTCAAGGTTGTTGCCCGGCGGAATTCCGGTCAGCAGAAAAGACGCTATGCTTAAACGCTCCCTCGGTGCCTCCCTCGCCGGCTGCGACAGTACTTCCCGGTTGCCTCGGGGTTCCTCCCCCTGACGGCTTCACTCGGGGCAGTTCCCGCCCAGGTCCGGCCTCCTCTGGCTTCTCCCCTCCCCTTGCGCTTCTACACTGCTTGGGAAGGCGGGGACGACACTCCCACCTTCCTTCTCGGTGGCCTCCCTCAGTAGCTTCCGCCTCCCCTCACTGGTTCCGCAACACTGTCTGGAGGCTCCGCTCTCTCAGCGCGACACTCCTCACCTCTATCAGCTGTCACCTGGAGATCCGCCACTGCGGCACAGCCCCGGAGAGTCGCCGAATCTCCTACCACTCTGGTGAGTTCTCGGGGATGCTAGGCCTCCTCAGGCAGAACGCGACCGCGGGCAAAGTGGCTCTTGCCCCAGAGTCACGCAGCCGCAATGCTCCGTTTAACTGGATGTGAGGGAGGGGGGGGTCAGTCCAGTGATACTGCGATCAATTCTAGGGTGCACACACCCTGAGTACTTCCAGGGCTTAAGTCTGGCACTCTCATTTGGGTCAGGTCGGTGGCTGTGGGGTAACGTCAGGAAATAAGAAGAGCAGCCCCAAAAGGCGGTCAAACTTCCCACACTGCGCTGACCTCCTTCTGCCACAGCCTGAACTCCAACTGCCCTCTGAATGACAAAATGGCCGCCCAAGTAGTGGCCTTATATACTCCAGGTCCCCTGTGTCCAGAACAAGCCAGACGGTTCTAGAACCCTCCCATAGGTCTCTATAGCCCTAGTCCCTGAGGTAAAATCATGGCAGTTATAAGCCACCATTTTGTGAGTTTACACAGTTTGTCAAAAAGGCATTTTTAAAAGGGACGCCAAGGCCTAGAAAAATCATAAAGACCCAGCAGCAACTAGCCCCTCTGTGAACAACCAAAAATCCCAGTGGACATGAAAAAGAAAAATGTCAAGAGTTAGGAGGCAAAAAGGGGACAAAAATAAATAAATAATTGGTAGGGAACACCCACAGGCGGACAGGTCTAACACGCGTCCCCCTCAGCTGAAAGTGGGGAGAGCTACCCAACCCCTTGGGAGTTCTCATCACTAAGGCGGAAATACCTAGAGAGACCGTCTGCATTGGCGTGGTCCACTCTAGGCCGATGTTCCACCTGGAAGTCCATTCCCTGTAGGGAGATAGACCATCTCAACAACTTGGGATTCTCTCCCTTCATTTGCATCAGCCAACGAAGGGTCCGGTGGTCTGTCTGTACCAGGAAGTGCGAGCCAAATAGGTAGGGTCGCAGCTTCTTCAGAGCCCAAACCACCGCAAAAGCTTCCCGCTCAATTGCACTCCACCTCTATTCCCGGGGAAGCAGTCTCCTGGACAGGAAGACAACCGGTTGATCCAGACCCTCTTCATTGAGTTGCGATAACACTGCCCAAATGCCATGTTCTGTAGTAGGGGATCTCTGTGTATAGTCATAATCTAGTGAATAGTCCCGCCCATGTGCGTGGACCCCGGAGCAATCAAAAATAATCTCTTACAGTGTCAAAAAATGCAGAAATGCATAGACACTTGAGAGATAATTTAAAGACAGATAATGCAGCCTAAAAAGGCTACACTGTCCAGTACTTCAACTAGAAATTCCACCATAAAATCCACAAAACAGCAAAAGCCTGTACAGATTTCCCTTGCTTTACCAGCAAAATCCCTCAGGAATGATAGAGAGAAGAACCTGGACAGACAAGCCCCATAGGCTGCCATTATGTGGCTCAAAACAGGATACTGTGCCTTTAAGAGAATCTTTCAGAACCTTCTCCCAGTATCCCAGAATGCATAGCAGGTCCAACTTAGTTTCAGTTCTTTTTTCCGGCTCCTGCAAGCAGGACCCTGGAGCATTGAGCTCTCCCTTTTCAAGGGTTTTGTTGGTGTTTTCTCACTAAATTCGATTTTGTGTACTTTTAAAGTACTTTGGTGACTTTCTTCTTGGTTTCTGCACTCTTTTGTTGTCCATAATGCCTGCATTGTTTGACAAATGCCCGGAGTGCTCCAGGAAGAAGGCCAAGTCAGACCCCCATGAGGTGTGTATCCTCTGCCTTCCCTCTTCCCACATCCCAGAGGAGTGTGTGATCTGTAGAGGCTTCTCTGGCAGGACCCTGGAGGACAGGAGGAAGATCAGACTTCAGGGACTTGAAGAAAAAAGACTGAAGGCTCAAGGTGGGTCTGGAGGGGCTTCTACTGCCCATGCTGAGGCCTCTGGGGGGCTCCCCAGGGGCAGGAAGTCCAGCAAACGTCCAAGATCTCCGTCTGGGTCGGTTGCAATGACCACGACGTCGAGAGGACGGTCCACGGCCAGTTCCCGGTCTCCCCAGGGCTCTGGGTTGAGAAAACATCGCCCGTCGATGTCGAGGGACTTACACAGGCCACCGTCGGACCCGGTGTCGATTTCCTCGTCGTCGCCGTCGGCGTCAAGCGGACGGCATCGAAGGGCCCGGCGTCGGCGCTCGCCGTCGAGGCGACACCGCCGTTCGCCGTCAAGGGCGAGGACATCGTCGTCGTCGAGGCCGCCGTCGAGACGGAAGAGGTCTCCGGCGCTGAAGAAGTCGACGTCGAGGCGATCGAAGAGGTCGACGTCGAGGCGTTCGAAGAGGTCGCCGTCGAGGCGATCGAAGAGGTCGTCGTCGAGGCGGTCGAGGTCGCCGTCGAGGCACCAGCGACCGTCGTCGAGGTTTAGAGGTTCGTCCATCTGGTCGGGGTCGACGTCGAGGCATAGAAGCCGGTCGACGCCGAGGAGTGCGAAACGGTCGACGCCGAAGGGCCGCTCGACGTCGAAGGAACGACGGTCGACGTCTGAACACCGGTCTTCCGCGTCAGGGGGCCGTAAGGACAGGCCGAGGACTGTGGGGGGCTCCCCTCAGTCAGAACAGGATGGTGGCTCGCCGGGAACGGCGTATTCAGAGGTGTATACACCAAGGAAGACTGTTATACAGCCTCCTCCCCCTCCTTTGCCTAGAGGGCCTCCTCCGAGGGCTTCGACGCCTCCTCCATTGCCTCCTCTACCTGCTCTTCCATCAGGACCGCAGGCCCCGGTGCCGGGTGCTCCTCCGCCGGTTCCACCGAGATCGGTGTCGATGCCCAGACTTCCGACACCTCCGAAGAAGACTCCGAAGTCGAAGGTTCCTCCTAAGCCCAAGACGTCCGACCCGGGGAAACCGGTGGAGCGTCCCAGACCCAGGAGATCGAGGTCACGCTCAGGGAGAAGGGATAGATCTAGGAGTGGACACGGATCCTCCTCGAGATCCAGACATCGCCATAGGAGGCATCGGTCCAGGTCCCGTTCGGCCTCTGGGACCCGTTCATATTCGCCTACATTGTCGGATTCACCGGAGACGAGGGTGTCTCCGATAGATGACATTGGCACGTTCCAGGAGGTTCTCCTGAGAGGGGCGGCGAAGTTGGGGATCAAGGTTACGGCCCCTGCGCCCACAACTTCTGTGATCTTCGAGACTTTGCACACGAAGCACCTGTCTCGCCCCCTACTGCCTTTGGTGCCGGGACTGGTTGAGCCGGCTGAACAGCTCTTCCTTACGCCGGCGGTGGTGAAAGCTGCTCCTTCCAGGCTTGTCAAGAAGTACAGGGCTCCAGAGTCGGACCCGGCCTTCTTGCGGAAGGACCCAGTGCCTGATTCGGTGATTGTGACGGCGGCTCAGAAACTACATGCTACCTCCCCGTCCTCCACTGTGCCTCCGGATAAGGAGAGCCGCTGGATTGACTCAGCTGGACGGAAGGCGTGTGGGACGTCTTCCACGACGATGAAGGCCTCCAGTGACTCGGCGTTGTTGGGGCGGTACGACCGTGCACTGTGGGATTCCATGGAACAGTTTGCGGACCTTGTCCCGCGGGACAGGAAAGAGGACTTCATGGAGATCGTCCAGGAAGGGATGCTGGTTTCGAACCAGGCCATCAGTGCCGCGGCGGATATCTCCCTGCTGGCCGCTCATGGATACTGCCACGGTATCAATCAGAGACGCCATGCTTGGCTCCGGCTGATGTCGCTCAAGCCTGAAGCGCAACAACGAGTGGCAAATCTGCCGTTTTCCGGCGACACCCTCTTCGGGAAACACGCAGATGACGAAATGGCCAGGATGAAGGCCGAGGCTGAAACCCTGACGGCTGTGGGCTTGGAGAAGCCGAAAGAAAAGAAACCCTACCGCCAGTTCCAATGGCGGTTCGGGTCGCAGGGTAGAGGAAGGGGACAGTCTTCTGGGCAACAACAGCAGCAGCAGCAGCAGCAGCAGCAGCAATACAGAAGACCCTTCCAGAAACGTCAGAGGGGTAGAGGTGGACAGCAGTCCTCTACCGCAAACAAGGGCCCGGCTGGGTCTCGCCCCTGAGCGGTTACTTCCCCTTCATCCGTTACCCGCTCCGGTGGGGGGAAGCGTTCAATTTTTTCTGGCAGAGTGGAGAAAAATTACTCAGGACAAGTGGGTGCTGAATATTGTTTGCAATGGATACAGTCTTCGGTTCATCAGCCCTCCTCCATCGATTCCTCCGGTCAGCTCGCAGTATCAACTGCGCGAGCTCCAGGCGGAGGCCGACATCCTTCTAAGGAAAAGGGCGATAGAAGCTGTACCTCTGTCTCAAAGAGGAAGAGGTCTGTACTCCCGGTTCTTTCTGGTCCGAAAAAAGGACAAGAACAAGTTCAGGCCCATTCTGGACTTGCGACAGGCAAACAAATGGATTCGCAGAGAAAAGTTTTGCATGCTGTCGTTGCATCAGATTTATCCTCAGCTGCAACGGGGAGACTGGCTTTGCGCCATAGACCTGCAGGATGCGTACTTCCATGTGCCCATTGCACACAAACACCGGAAGTTCCTGCGATTTCAGGTCGGCACCAATCACTATCAGTACACGGTACTTCCGTTCGGGCTGAAGTCTGCGCCCCGGACGTTCTCGAAGTGCATGGCAGTGGTAGCGGCACACCTGCGGA
Source organism: Lissotriton helveticus (assembly GCF_964261635.1). Lineage (NCBI taxonomy): Eukaryota > Metazoa > Chordata > Amphibia > Caudata > Salamandridae > Lissotriton > Lissotriton helveticus. Next base: position 1,866,705,008 of record NC_136057.1, read on the forward strand.
AGAACAAGGTGTTTGTCTACCCATACCTGGACGATTGGTTGATCAAGGCCTCCTCCTTCTCGGAAGCTCAAGCACACTTCCTGAAGACGTGCGTTCTCTTGAACAAGCTGGGGTTGCACATCAACATGTCCAAGTCTGTCCCGACTCCGGTCCAGTGCATCCAGTACTTGGGAGCCTCCATCGATACGCTGTCGGCAAGCGTGTCTCCTTCGGAAGAGCGACGTTTATCGCTCCTTCGGAAGGCTCAGGCTCTCCTGTCCGCTCCATCCACGACAGTGAGGACGGTGTCTTCTCTGCTGGGATCGATGGCTTCTTGCATCTTCCTGACGCCACATGCACGGCTGCATATGAGACCGCTGCAGGAGTGCTTGGAAGATCAGTGGGACCAGAGGAGAGGCTCTTGGGACGACAAGATACAACTGTCTCTGTATGCTCTTCAGTCTCTGAAGTGGTGGTGTTCAGCGGAGAATCTCCTCAGAGGGGTTCCCTTCCACAAGGACATTCCCACTCAGACTATCGTGACGGATGCTTCTCTCCTGGGATGGGGAGCGCACTCCGGAGATCTGCAGATTCAAGGGACGTGGTCCCCGTCGGAGTCCACGTACCACATCAATTTCCTGGAACTCAGGGCTGTTCACTTGGCGCTGAAGGCTTTTCAACCGTCCTTCCGGACCAGCTCTCTGCTTGTACAGACGGACAATACGACCACGATGTATTACCTCAACAAGCAGGGGGGCTCGAGATTGCGCACTCTGTCTCAGGAGGCGCAGGCGATCTGGCATTGGCTTCTGGCTCGAGGACTCTCGATAACGGCCACTCATCTGCCAGGTGTGCAGAATGTTCAGGCAGACGAGCTGAGCAGACTGATTCAGGAAAACCACGAGTGGGTCATAAACGACGACGTACTAGGAGAAGTCTTCGCAAGGTGGGGCACTCCAGAGGTAGATCTGTTCGCCACCGCCGAAAACAGCAAATGCCGAGACTTCGCCTCCAGGTACTACCAGCCGGGGACGCTGGGGAACGCGTTATGAATCAACTGGTCGAACAGCTTTCTGTACGCTTTTCCACCCATTCCCCTGATTCCAGCGGTTCTCATCAAGCTCTCCCAATCCAGGGCGAAGATGATTCTGATTGCCCCGGAATGGCCCAGACAGTGGTGGTTCACGGACCTGCTTCACCGGTCTCTCCTTCCTCACATGAAGCTGCCGTGCAGGCCGGACCTTCTCAAGAAGTTCGGGGGGCGGATGGTGCACCCCAACCTCTCGTCTTTGAGTTTGGCGGCATGGCTCCTGAAATAGTGCAATATGGCCATTTGAATCTCCCAGCGGATTGTATGGACATACTGAAGGAGGCTAAGCGACCTTCCACTCGGACTTCTTATGCTTACAAGTGGAAGAGGTTTTGCATCTGGTGCAAGTCTAAGAACTATGACCCTACGACATGCAAGGAAGATGTCATCCTTCCATATCTGCTATATTTGGCGCAGTCTGGCCTTAATGTCCATTCCATTAAGGTTCATCTGGCTGCTTTGACTGCCTACAGGAAATGCCCTTCACAGACTTCCTTCTTTCAGATCCCTGTGATCAAAGATTTTTTGGAAGGCTTGAAGAAAGTGTTCCCTCCTGTCAGGCTTCCTTCGCCTTCATGGGACTTGAATGTGGTGCTGTCCAGATTGATGAAGGAGCCTTTTGAACCTATTCATAAGGCTTCGTTGCAGCACCTGTCCTGGAAGGCGGCGTTCCTCGTGGCCATTACATCGGCCCGCAGGGTGAGTGAAATTCAGGCGTTGTGTTGCCAAGAACCTTATACTGTATTTCATGCTGCTAAGGTTGTTATTCGTACTCACCCTAAGTTTCTTCCCAAGGTTGTTTCTGATTTTCATATCAATCAGACTATATCTTTACCTACGTTCTTTCAGAATCCTTCATCTCCAGCGGAAAGGTCTTTGCATTTCCTGGATGTTAGGAGGGTGCTGAAATTTTATCTGGATAAAACCAGGGATATTCGTAGGTCAGACCAATTGTTCATCAATTATGGATCAGTCAGGACGGGTCTTGCGACCTCTAAGCAGTCTATCTCTAGGTGGATTGTGTCCTGCATACAGCTGTGTTACCAAAAAGCTAATAAGACCTTAGGAGGTAAGCCTAAGGCTCATTCCACCAGGGGCAAGGCTGCCACGACAGCATTGCTCCGTAATGTTCCGATTGCAGAAATCTGCAAGGCGGCCACTTGGAAGTCGGTTCACACCTTTGCTAAGCATTACTGCCTGGACACTGATGCCAGGGCAGACGCTCAGGTTGGGCAGGCTTCGCTGCGAAATCTGTTCGCACAGTAGTGGCGTTAATACTCTTTTTCTCCACCGCCGCTTTGGTGTGGGGATGGGCTTGCCATTCTATTCACTAGATTATGACTATACACAGAGATCCCCTACTACAGAAGGAGTAGTTTCTGTCCTGTAACTCCAGTTCTGTAGTAGGGGTATCTCTGTTATAGTCATAAGCGCCCCCCCTCCTCCCCGGTGGAGAGAGACATATTCCTTTATGGGATGCTACAGGTCTGGCGTGTTACGCCTTCAAAAAGAACTGAAACTAAGTTGGACCTGCTATGCATTCTGGGATACTGGGATAAGGTTCTGGAAGATTCTCTTAAAGGCACAGTATCCTGTTTTGAGCCACATAATGGCAGCCTATGGGGCTTGTCTGTCCAGGTTCTTCTCTCTATCATTCCTGAGGGATTTTGCTGGTAAAGCAAGGGAAATCTGTACAGGCTTTTGCTGTTTTGTGGATTTTATGGTGGAATTTCTAGTTGAAGTACTGGACAGTGTAGCCTTTTTAGGCTGCATTATCTGTCTTTAAATTCTCTCTTAAGTGTCTATGCATTTCTGCATTTTTTGACACTGTAAGAGATTATTTTTGATTGCTCCGGGGTCCACGCACATGGGCGGGACTATTCACTAGATTATGACTATAACAGAGATACCCCTACTACAGAACTGGAGTTACAGGACAGAAACTACTCCTTCTGATGCGTCTGTCTGGACAATGAATTCCTTGGAGAAATTGGGGCCCTGAGGACTGGAGCAGCACACATTGCTTGTTTCAAGGTGTCAAAGGCTCGCTGACAAGCCTCTGTCCAGACTACCCGTCGGGGTTGCTTCTTGGAAGTAAGTTCAGTTAAGGGTGCCACAATGGTACCATACCCCTTCACAAAGCGACGGTAGTATCCTGTGAGGCCCAGGAAAGCTCGGACCTCCGTTTGGGTCTTAGGGGGCTCCCAGGCCATGATAGCCTCAATCTTCGCCTGGAGGGGCTGCACCGTTCCCCTGCCCACCAAGTGACCTAGGTACACCACCGACCCCTGCCCAATCTGACATTTGCTGGCCTTGATTGTCAAGCCTGCCTGTTTCAGGGCCTGGAGAACAGCTTTTAGATGACACAAATGATCCTCCCAGCTGCTACTGAAGACAGCAATGTCATCCAAATAAGCAGCAGAGAAAGCCTCCATTCCAGAGAGGACCTCGTTCACCAGCCGCTGAAAAGTGGCAGGAGCTTTCTTAAGCCCAAAGGGCATTACACAGAACTGGTAGTGGCCCTCAGGTGTGGAGAAGGCTGACCTTTCCTTTGCTCCATCTGTAAGAGAGATCTGCCAGTACCCTGAAGTAAGGTCAAAGGTACTCAGGTATTGGGCAGCTCCCAGCCGGTCAATGAGTTCATCCGCCCTAGGGATCGGATGAGCATCAGTTTTGGCCACTGAATTCAGTCCCCGGTAATCCACGCAGAACCTTAGTTCTGGAGTGGTGCCCGGTGGGGTAGCTTTTGGTACCAGTACCACCGGACTGGACCAGGGGCTACTAGAAGGTTCAATTACTCCTAGCTCCAGCATCTTAGTGACTTCACTGTGGATGCTGGCCTTCACCTTGTCTGACAGCCGGTAGATCTTAGACTTCACAGGTAGGCTGTCTCCTGTGTCCACGTCATGGGTACACAGGGGGGTCCTTCCTGGGACAAGGGAGAACAGCGAGGAATATTGCTCCAGGACCTGGCGGCAGTCCCTCCGCTGTTCAGGAGTCGGGGATGGTAAGAGAATCACTCCCTCCACCGACCCATCCTTTTCCTGAGACGAAAAAAGATCAGGGAGAGGTTCACTTTCCTCTTCCTCTGCTCCATCAGTCACCATCATTAAGATGACCTCGGGTCTCTCATGATGGGGTTTGAGGCGATTGGCATGAAGCACCCATAGGGGCTGTCGGGGGGTCTTAAGGTCCACCAAGTAAGTGGCATTACCCTTTTTCTCCATCACCTCAAAGGGGCCTGTCCAGCAATCCTGGAGGGCACTTAGCTCTCCAGGTTCCATCACCCACACTTTCTGGCCAGGCTCCAATTCCACCGGGTGAGCATTGTGGTCATACCACTCCTTCATCACTGCTTGGCTGGCTTCCAAGTTGTCAGAAGCTTGCTTCCACAACTTAGCCATTTGGCTCCGAAAGGGCAGCATATAGCTCACCACATCCTGGGGAAGCTTCCTGGGAGTCTTTTCCCATCTGTCTTTCACCAGGCTGAGAGGTCCGCGCACAGGGTGCCCATACAGAAGTTCGAAGGGGCTGAAGCCCACTCCCTTCTGTGGCACTTCCCTGTAGGAAAACAACAGACAGGGTAGGAGGACGTCCCATTTCCTCCGCAGGCTCTCAGGCAGACTCCTTATCATGCCTTTCAAGGTCTTGTTGAACCTTTCCACCAGACCATTGGTCTGTGGGTGATAAGGAGTGGTAAACCGGTAGGTAACTCCACACTCCTTCCACATAGCCTGCATGTATGCTGACATGAAGTTGGTCCCCCTGTCGGACACAACCTCCTTGGGGAAACCCACTCGGGTAAAGATCCCCATCAGGGCCCTAGCCACTGCAGGTGCAGTGATGGACCTCAGAGGAATTGCCTCTGGGTACCGTGTGGTGTGATCCACCAGAACCAGGATAAACCTGTGACCAGCTGAAGTTGGTGGATCCAATGGCCCCACAATGTCGATGCCCACCCTTTCAAAGGGGGTGCTAACGACAGGAAGTGGTTCCAGGGGAGCTTTCATCTTCACCCCTGTTTTCCCACTGGCTTGGCAAGACACACATGTCCGACAGTACGTATCGGACGCCACCCTCATCTGAGGCAAATAAAAGTGGGGGACATGCCGGGCAAAGGTCTTGTCCTGACCCAAGTGTCCTGCCAAGGGTATCTCATGAGCCAGTTCTAAAAGAAAGGCTCTGTAATGTTGAGGGACCACCAAGGCCCGTGACGAACTGTGCACTGGTGCCTTGGGTTCACTGTAGAGGAGTCCATCCTCCCAGTAAATATGGTAGTTCCCTGTAACATTCCCTGCTGCCTGGGCTTTGGCCTGTCGCCTCAGTCCCTCAAGGGTAGGGCACTCCTTCTGGCCCTCACAGAACTCCTCCCTGGTAGGACCTCCCTCCACATGCCATTCAGCAGGGATGGGTAGATTCTCCAGAGAGGTAACATCCCCCTCTGTAGACTCCAGGTCCACCACCGCAGGTGGCCTATCCATCTCACGAGGTTGGGATGTTGAGGCAGGCTCCTCCTGTCCTCGGTCCTTTCCCTTTTTGGCAGCTGGCTGCGCCTTTGTTCCAGGCTCCAGCGTAAGCGAACTCCCCCTCCGGGTAGTCGCGGACCTTGTGCTGGCACAGGCCCAGTCAGGTGTTGTCAGGCTCCGACTCAATACTCCTCGGGGCTGTGCTGAAAGACCTATACCCACACCCACGCAACAATCCTGCCGCCTGACTTGGTTAATACAGACTAACAGAACGGTCCCGTGAGCGCGGGAAAGGAAGGGGACAGCGGGGAGGGAGATCTGAAACGACAAAGACAAGGTATTAGAATAACACCCCCCCCCTTGTCTATCATCCACTGGATTCCTATCTACAACTAGTGTTATAACTAAAAACCTCTATAGGTTTACACCCCTACCTGAAAGGGAAAATAGAGGGTCTTTAAGTATATACAGGAGAGAGAGGCAAGGGTACTATCTGAGACGGCAACCAACTGGAAAAGAACAATGAGTAGAATAAGGTGATGCTATTTTCATGACATGATGCATACACATTAGTTCAGTACCTTACCTACCACTTTAGTTCAGTGTTCTGCCTTGCGTTGCTCAATTCCCTTTGATTAGATACCCCCCTGTAGATTCTCTCCTGCACTGAAGAAAAGAAAACAATACGCTGTCGACAGACAAATAATAAGATAAACACAATAGGTTTCTTCACCCTTGTTTCCTGTAATCTCATACAATGATGATTTAAATGTTCCAATGAAATGCAGAGTCTTTGCAGCCCCTTCTTGAGTCACATATGTACCTAAATTGCAGTTTGAGCCCAAACTGCTTCTTTCAGGATAGCGCGTTTCTAAAACCACCAGCACTGCACAAACGCTAGCTCTGATCCTGAATGAGTCACACAACAGTATAAATATATACAAGGTTCTTTCCCCGCTAGAGAATGCAGCCGCACTTCTCTCTGCAAACCAGGAAAAGACAGACGTCGGCTCCTTGAGTTAACCAATGCACCCGGGAGAGAGAGGAAAACACACAGCCTGTCACCCCTCCGGGCAACTCCGAACAAACTTCCTCCCAGAATGTCCGTACTCACGATTGCGCCGACTCCATGTCCACTACAAACCTCCTCACCAAGACGGTACGAATTATCGGCACAGACTGCAGCCGCCGCGTTGTTTTATTTCCGGGAAGGGCGTGGCTGGCGTTGATGCGTCATGTAACCGCGTGCCCCTCTGGGAAGTGTAGTTCTATTTCAGAGGAGTGCCGAATGCCAAGCATTGTGCGGACAGCGGCACTCTCGTAATCCCAATCATGACAGGTGTACCCAGCATCTCAGTATGAGTCCGGTATTCCACCTCCTTCCAAGCATTGTGCTCCATATCATTCCCCAACAGACAATCAACTGGCACGGCAGGGTTTACGGCAACTCGAAGTAGACCTGCAACCCCTTCCCACTCAAATGGAACCTTGGCCACTGGATAGTGACCCAGTCTGCCGTCAGCCATCGCGGCGGGGTGGAGTACATTTGGAATCACCTGCTCTGAAGACACCAGATGACTCCTTACCATAGTCATACTGGCTCCTGTGTCTCTCAAAGCTTCCCCTCTTTGGCCATTGATGATGACCCACTGCCCATACTTGGTAGTATTTGGGGGCACCTGGATCTTAGGAACCATCTCCCGATCTCCCAGGGACACTAAGGTGACACCCGCCCACTCCCCCCCCCTTGTCTAAGGGCAACTCATCCCCGAGCACTACACTAGCTACTCCCGGGGCAATTCCTCCAGTGGGAGGGGGTGGTCTCTTTGGGCACTTAACATCTCCCTTATAGTGCCCAACGCCACCACACTCAAAGCAGTGGACAACCCTTGGCTGCTGACTTTGGCCAGGAGGAGGGTTTCTGGGCGGGTTAGCCTTAGAGGTGAATCCAGTTCCTTTTCCCTGGAAATTGTTTTGGGGACATTTGGAGAACTCCCTCTTTTTATCTCCCCCCTCTTTCTTCTCCGGTCCTCTGGGAATCCCCTCCAGTCCCCTTTGAAGACACCCGGGTACTAGCCCAAATGTCCGCCTCCTCAGCAAGTTTCCGGGGGCTGGTCAGCTTGCTGTCCACCAGGTGTTGTCGCAGCTCGGGAAAACATTTCTCGAGTAGGTGCTCCTTGAGGATGAGGTCAAATAACCCCTCGTAGTCCCCCACCTCGCTGCCTTGTACCCAACCCTCTAATGCCTTCTTTGCGTAGTCCAGAAAATCCACCCAATTCTGTGTGCTTAGTTTATGGCTGCTCCTAAATTTCTGTCGGTATTTTTCTGGAGTCAGCCCAAACTTTTTTATCAGCGCCACTTTCATGGTGGGGTAGTGGTTCTGCTCTCCCTGCTCTAGGGCCAATAGTGTATCCCTTCCTGCAGGAGGCATGTATTTATACAAGCCACCCCCCCAGTGTTTCTCCAGTATCCCATGGGCTCTTAAGGAGACCTCATAGGCAGCCAGCCACTTGGCAATGTCATCCCCTGCGCTGTAGCTGGCGACTATGTCCATTGGCAAATAAGGTCTGGGCTCCCTGGTTGTATCTCTGGATTCGCTGCCACCATTAGGAGTACTGGGAGTCCCTACTTGCAGGGCCTTAAAGTCTAACTCTCTGAGACTCAACTCATGAGCTAGCCTCTTCTCCTCCCTCTCCTTCTCTAATTTTGCCAACTCCCATTTTAACTGCCTCTCCTCCCTCCTGTCCGCTAGTTCAGCTTCAGTTAGACTCCTCACGGAAACATTGCTGCCCTCCCTTGAGAGTGTTCTGGGACCTGTCAGTAGGTTCTCCCCCTCAGGTCAGTACAATACATCTACCCCGATGACAGTGTCCCGGTCGGCCTCCTCCTCTTCCTTTCCATCTGGGTGAGCTGCCACCCATGCTCTCAAGCTGGTCTGGAATTCCCCCTTTTTAGAACCACGCTTGAAAAACACTCCCCTACTTTGACAAAATTCCCTGAGTTGGGCCGCAGTGTAGGTCTCCAACTCCTCCAAATCAAATTCCATCTTGTCAGTAGGGACTCAAACAACCACTTGGAAGTTAAAAGGAAAGGCGTTAAGTAAGAGCTACCTCCACCCACCACCAGGAGTAAATTTGGAAAAGCAAAAGTTTAATTAGGGAGTCCGCTTGGAGAAAACTCCAGGTGTAGGCCTGTGGTACGCACTGCGTTACTATTAAGTGGATGTAAGCACAAGCTCCTATCCCACCACTGATCACCAATTATGTTAGACCTGGGATTACCAGTCTACATAGGGTAGCCTGACACAGAGCAGGTTCAGCTAAACTCCAAGGCCATTGTGTTGTGCTCACAATTCTCACTCACAGTAACCCAGGGCTCCACCACTAAAAATAAAGACGCTACACCAATTTAGAAAAATATGGCTTACTTTTATAAAACTCTGTTTGGAATTTTCTGGTCTCTTATCAGAAGCTACATTCAGTACAGTAAAGTGACTTTACATTTAATCACTGGCAGTCTTAGGATTTCACTTTTTATAATTAAATACTTTTTCTCATAAGTGGAAAGACTTCTAATATTCCCCTTTGGTATTTCACCTTTTGGCTGTTTGTTCCAAAGACAGTTATTGTAAGTAGTAAAGACAGCACTTCCCTCTGAGGAATTTAGTAGTACTTTACCCCTCACGGTCCATTCGCCACTTCACTTTTGAAATTCAGGGTTCATCAAATAGCACTGCAGATAATTCAGTGGTATTCATCAACATCTCTGAGCAACCAAATCTAGAGTTGGAATAGGCAGATTACACATGAAGCACAATTTAGCCTTCTACTTCCTGCTGCAATTGCCTGGCCTGTCTAGTTCACCACCTGGCGTTCGCTATTCTCATGTTACATACATACGACTGAATCACATTCCCCCTTATGCCTGAGAACAAGTGCCAGAACCCCCCTTCATGTGCTTTTATTTGTCCACACTTGAGAGTTCCCTCATTCAGCAGCACAAGAACCTTCCCTCCGCCCTCCAAGAACGGCACTGTTCACACGGGGAAAGTGTCTCAATCAGTCAGTTTAGCGTTCGGGCATTAGGCGGCCAGAGTATTTCAGTCTGATTAGATCTGCAGCCTCCGCCCACAGTTTGGCTCCCAAATCACAGCCACAGCTTTTTACTGCAGGTCCCGCTCCCTCCTTATCCACAAAACTTAATGGAGTCGGCCCACCTCAAGGTTGTTGCCCGGCGGAATTCCGGTCAGCAGAAAAGACGCTATGCTTAAACGCTCCCTCGGTGCCTCCCTCGCCGGCTCCGACAGTACTTCCCGGTTGCCTCGGGGTTCCTCCCCCTGACGGCTTCACTCGGGGCAGTTCCCACCCAGGTCCGGCCTCCTCTGGCTTCTCCCCTCCCCTTGCGCTTCTACACTGCTTGAGAAGGCGGGGACGACACTCCCACCTTCCTTCTCGGCGGCCTCCCTCAGTAGCTTCCGCCTCCCCTCACTGGTTCCGCAACTCTGTCTGGAGGCTCCGCTCTCTCATCGCGACACTCCTCACCTCTATCAGCTGTCGCCTGGAGATCCGCCACTGCGGCACAGCCCCGGAGAGTCGCCAAATCTCCTACCACTCTGGTGAGTTCTCGGGATGTTAGGCCTCCTCAGGCAGAACGCAACTGCGGGCAAAGTGGCTCTTGCCCCAGAGTCACGCAGCCGCAACGCTCCATTTAACTGGATGTGAGGGAGGGGGGGTCAGTCCAGTGATACTGTGATCAATTCTAGGGTGCACACACCCTAAGTACTTCCAGGGCTTAAGTCTGGCACTCTGATTTGGGTCAGGTCGGTGGATGTGGGGTAACGTCAGGAAATAAGAAGAGCAGCCCCAAAAGGCGGTCAAACTTCCCACACTGCGCTGACCTCCTTCTGCCACAGCCTGAACTCCAACTGCCCTCTGAATGACAAAATGGCCGCCCAAGTAGTGGCCTTATATACTCCTGGTCCCCTGTGTCCAGAACAAGCCAGAAGGTTCTAGAACCCTCCCATAGGTCTCTATAGCCCTAGTCCCTGAGGTAAAATCATGGCAGTTATAAGCCACCATTTTGGGAGTTTACACAGTTTGTCAAAAAGGCATTTTCAAAAGGGACGCCAAGGCCTAGAAAAATCATAAAGACCCAGCAGCACCTAGCCCCTCTGTGAACAACCAAAAATCCCAGTGGATATGAAAAAGAAAAATGTCAAGAGTTAGGAGGCAAAAAGGGGGCAAAAATAAATAAATAATTGGTAGGGAACACCCACAGGCAGACAGGTTTAACATAGACCAAAGGGCTTAGCACACCCTGACTACAACTCACTAGCAAGGTTCTACCAGGAAAACACATAGGGGCAGATTTATGAGTTCTGGCGCATCTCTGCAAATCAGCAGGGATGCGCCAGAACTGACGCGTCACGCAATTCCCTCCTTGCGGCACCACAGATGCGCCGCATTTACAATGCGGCGCACCATGCTGCAAGGAAGGGCAGATGCGTGACGCATCTTGTGGTGTACGCGCGGCGCATTGCTGGAGTAGCGTCGCAAGTGCGACGCAACTCCTGTAATTGTACAGAGGCCACCCATACATAACGTGGTGCGTCACTCCTTATTTGACCCAGCAGCGTCGTAAAACTGACTCAGTGAAATCTTGTAGATTTCACTGCGTCAGTTTTACGGGGCTTTCCTACGAGGGAACGCCCATCCTGCGACAGAACGCCCACATGAAACCTGACGCAGGTTTCATGTGGCGCAGGGCTTTACAACGTGACGCATCTGCCTAGATAGAGTTAGTGTCTAGGAATTGTGAAAAAATAGGATGTTTGATGGGAGGAACATTCGGGCAGTTGTCTATGGGAGTTTCTTGTGAAAGATTGGTGTAAATGTCATTTACCTTATCAAAAAAAATAAGTGGCCAGGTTGTTACAGAATGCTTGGGAAGAATTGGGGGTGGATTGGGGAGGCAAGTGAGACAATTTGGCTACCACTTGGTAAAGTTCTTTGTTGGAGTTCTTGGCTAGCTTTATTTGAGAGGAATAAAATGTACTTTTGGCATTTTGGATAAGAGATTTATACAGAGTCATTTCTCTCTTATAGATAGCCTTATCTTCAGCGGAGTAGGTCTTTCTCCAGTGTCTTTCTTTATTGCGACAAAGTTGTTTCTGTAGCCTAAGATCCTCAGAGTACCAAGGTGCCGAAGGGGTGGTGCGATTTTTAATGGTTATAGTGGGGACTAGTTTGTTTAGAGCCAATGTAAGCCATGCAGCGTATTCTCTGGCTGCACTATTTGAGTCTTGGGGTGAATTAGCTACGGAGGCAGATAGCAAATCGCGAAGTTGTTGGTGGTCAATGTGTTTCCATGGTCTGAATGTTTTAAGTGGTCGGGGATTAGGTTCCTTGAGTGATGACGAATAGGATGGGATGGTAAAAATGACTGCGTGGTGATCTGTCCATCCCAATGGGATGATCTCCGTAATAAGTAAGTTGTTGTCATTTGTAAATAACCCATCCAAAGTATGCCCTGCTTCATGCGTGAGGTTTGTGATCCGTTGAGTGAGCCCAAGAGATTCTAGGTCGGTGATAAGGGCTTTGGTGTCATTATTAGTTTTATTTTCTAAAGGGAAATTGAAATCTCCTAGGATGGTGGCAGTATCCTCTAAGGCTAGAGATTCCATCATCTCAGCGAAAGAAGTTAGGAATTTGCTTCTACTTCCTGGAGGACGGTATAAGAGGACACCTTTAAAGCGATTTGAGGGGCCTAAGACTATGGTAAACTGCAGGGCCTCACATGTGGAGAGTGGCAAAGAATTGATCGTGGTTTTCAACTGACTGCGGTATATAATGGCGATCCCCCCTCCTGTTTTTGTTTGTCTATCTTGCCTAAGAATTTTATAGCCTTCCGGTACGGCTACTAGGAGATCGGGGTCAGATGCCGGGTTGGTCCAAGTTTCAGTAAGCAAGGCGCAAGAAGGAGCAGTTGGCCCTTGTTAAGGAGACACTGGAAGTACAGAAAGTTAGGAAGAATTTGGAACTGGAGTCCCATGGTGGCAGCACTACTTGTCCTTAGGATCAGGGAGCAACCTTTTGATACTAGGAACCTGAGCAGGATAGTCCCACCTTACCAGGGGGGGGGGAGGATAATATCCATAAATGGATCACTGCCTTGGACAGGGCCTGTAAAGTACAGAAGGTCCCTCAGGGGGAGTGGGAAGCTATCCTGTGGCATTCCTTTGCTAGCAAAGGATGAGACAAACTTCTTACTGTTGTGGGGCAGCATGTATTATATTGTAAATCAAAATGAGACTAGCTAAGTTAGACAAGGAAAAACAAAAAATTTAATTTTTCAAGGACTCAAGTATGTTTCGTCGCGGGTTGGTGGCACCTGGTAGGTGTGCTCATGAAGCCCTCACCCACCAACCTAGTTGGTGGCATGCTTCATCATCGGGCCCACCCAGTGACACCTAGCGTGTCCCGGGTGTGCTTCGACGCCTGATTACAGCGGAGCAGGTATGTCGCTGTGTGTGCGGTGAAGACTGTGATGATTAGTGAGTTAAAAACTGCTTGGCGGGGATCCCAGTGCCCGGAGGCAAATTACACTTTAATAGCTGGGTCACCGTCAGCGGTTAAAAATAAGGCTGTTGGATGTTAGAGGCGAGTTACGACCTCCCACATCCTGAAATGTGTCAACATGTTTCAGCCAGTGCCTTATGAATAAGCTGGCTTTCTTCAGGACGGATAAAAAGGTGTGTGTGGTTAAGAACTAGTGGGTGTATATTTCAGACTATGTGTATACACGCCCTAAAGTGTTTTTCTATGTGTGAGTGGGGGATTCCCATCTCAAAGAAAACACCTGTACAAATAACATATAGGACATGGACAAAAACATACAGGGAGAAAATAGAGTCACTTGACTGTATAATGTTATATACAGTTGGTTGCCGACTTTATAGCGGTTTGGGTGCTGGCTATAAGCGGCTATGGTGTAATGGTATTGGTGGTACCATTAGAGTGGGGTTCGCACTGGATTTCGGAGGTGGGGTGGCTAAAACACGGAATGTACATAGTTAGTGCATGGTGGTACAAAAAAAGAACATAAGAATTCAGTCTTACGCTAGTTTTTCAATAGTGCTACTTCAAGGTTTGAGAAGTGGCAAGGGTTGACCCTGTAGGATAAAAACAATAGTTTTGCCACTTGGTTAAGGAGAGAGAGAGAGAGACCTGTGGGAGAGAAACGCTTACCAGTGATCTTGGACGGTCATAGTACTCACAGAATTCTTGGTCAGAGCCTGCTGTGGACCTGTAGTGCCTCCTTCGCAGAACCGGTTAGGAATGGCCCTGGTGGTGGAGGTTTTTATACTGTTGGTTAATTGCCCAATTGAGATCACCTGCATGGTGGAGAAAGGGTAGAGAGACTCGATCTGTCGAGTCATCGCGCTCGCGAGCGCTAGGGATTGCAGCGGTGTGGCTTCGCGCATGTGCGTTGCAATGCGCCTTACCGCGCATGCGCGGGAGAGAGCTGTTTCTGCGCATGCGCGCCTGGGGGAGCGCGTGTGCGCTATACACTCGCGCATGCGCGAGCGAGATAGTGCGAAAAACGCTGTTTCTTGCACACATGATGGGGAGGCAATTGGAAGCCCATCATATATAGATGGCATAAAGTTGGGGGTGTTATCTGGCTAGAGTTTATGAAGTCAAAGACATAAGTTGCATGAAGTCAAAGACATAAGTGGAGGTATATAGTTAGTATTAGTATAAGGACATTGGATTCATAGTCAAACGCGGGGACACAGTCTAAGGGTCATGTATATATTACGTGTATGACAAGGAGTTCCAGGGAATGGCATCGTTCAGCCCATTGGTGGCTGTTGAAAGGCGATATATCCATCTTTGTTCTTTGCCCAGGAGTTTTTTGTCGTTCTCAACAATGCTCTCAGGGATTTGCTCGATTACTGTCCAATTGAAGTCATTGGGTGTGTGGCAGAGAGTGATGAAATGGTTAGTCAGTTTGCTCACGCTTTTCTTGCATCTTATGGTGCTTCGATGCTCAGTGATTCTGGTTTTGATCTTCCGTGTGGTCATCCCCACGTAGCGGAGGCCACACGTGCACGTCAGAAGGTATATTACATTGCGTGAGTTACAGTTAGTGTGATTTTGCTGTGTCCATGTTTTGTTGGGCTCAAGGTTCAGTGTTTTGGTGTGTGTGGTCAGATGACACACACTGCAGTCGTTGCAGGGGTAATGTCCAGTAACTTTGGGCAGTCCCCAAGCGTTCAGAATGGTGTGCGTAGGTTGTTTGGGTGGTGGTCTTGGTCGAGTGCTCACCAGTTGGTCCTTGAGGTTTTTGTTCCTTTTATAGGCAAATCTTGGAGTGTCCCAATTCCTTTGTCCTGAGTTGATGATCCTCCAATGTTTTTTTATGATTTTGGTCACTGCATTTGATGCCGTATTGTAGGTAGTGACGCAAGTGATTGGTTGCTCCTGGTCCTCCTTCACGTGGGTCTCTAGGAGGGCATCCTGGTTTTGATTTCTCGCCCTTTTCTGGGTTTTGCGGACGATGGTTTTGGGATAGCCGCGGTTTTCTAGTTTGGTTGCTAGTTCGGCTGATTGTGCTTTATAGTCATTCACGTTGGTACAGTTACATCAGAGCAAAAGATGGAACTCTAACCACAACGACTTACTACAAACCAACTGCGAGGAACGCTCTGCTCCACTTCACGAGCTTCCATCCCCGCCCCCTAAAGGAAAACCTACCTTTCGGACAGTTTCTACGCATCCGGAGAAACTGTACCAACGTGAATGACTATAAAGCACAATCAGCCGAACTAGCAACCAAACTAGAAAACCGCGGCTATCCCAAAACCATCGTCCGCAAAACCCAGAAAAGGGCGAGAAATCAAAACCGGGATGCCCTCCTAGAGACCCACGTGAAGGAGGACCAGGAGCAACCAATCACTTGCGTCACTACCTACAATACGGCATCAAATGCAGTGACCAAAATCATAAAAAAACATTGGAGGATCATCAACTCAGGACAAAGGAATTGGGACACTCCAAGATTTGCCTATAAAAGGAACAAAAACCTCAAGGACCAACTGGTGAGCACTCGACCAAGACCACCACCCAAACAACCTACGCACACCATTCTGAACGCTTGGGGACTGCCCAAAGTTACTGGACATTACCCCTGCAACACTGAACCTTGAGCCCAACAAAACATGGACACAGCAAAATCACACTAACTGTAACTCACGCAATGTAATATACCTTCTGACGTGCACGTGTGGCCTCCGCTACGTGGGGATGACCACACGGAAGATCAAAACCAGAATCACTGAGCATCGAAGCACCATAAGATGCAAGAAAAGCGTGAGCAAACTGACTAACCATTTCATCACTCTCTGCCACACACCCAATGACTTCAATTGGACAGTAATCGAGCAAATCCCTGAGAGCATTGTTGAGAACGACAAAAAACTCCTGGGCAAAGAACAAAGATGGATATATCGCCTTTCAACAGCCACCAATGGGCTGAACGATGCCATTCCCTGGAACTCCTTGTCATAGACGTAATACATACATGACCCTTAGACTGTGTCCCCGCGTTTGACTATGAATCCAATGTCCTTATACTAATACTAACTATATACCTCCACTTATGTCTTTGACTTCATGCAACTTATGTCTTTGACTTCATAAACTCTAGCCAGATAACACCCCCAACTTTATGCCATCTATATATGATGGGCTTCCAATTGCCTCCCCATCATGTGTGCAAGAAACAGCGTTTTTCGCACTATCTCGCTCGCGCATGCGCGAGTGTATAGCGCACACGCGCTCCCCCAGGCGCGCATGTGCAGAAACAGCTCTCTCCCGCGCATGCGCGGTAAGGCGCATTGCAACGCACATGCGCGAAGCCACACCGCTGCAATCCCTAGCGCTCGCGAGCGCGATGACTCGACAGATCGAGTCTCTCTACCCTTTCTCCACCATGCAGGTGATCTCAATTGGGCAATTAACCAACAGTATAAAAACCTCCACCACCAGGGCCATTCCTAACCGGTTCTGCGAAGGAGGCACTACAGGTCCACAGCAGGCTCTGACCAAGAATTCTGTGAGTACTATGACCGTCCAAGATCACTGGTAAGTGTTTCTCTCCCACAGGTCTCTCTCTCTCTCTCCTTAACCAAGTGGCAAAACTATTGTTTTTATCCTACAGGGTCAACCCTTGCCACTTCTCAAACCTTGAAGTAGCACTATTGAAAAACTAGCGTAAGACTGAATTCTTATGTTCTTTTTTTGTACCACCATGCACTAACTATGTACATTCCGTGTTTTAGCCACCCCACCTCCGAAATCCAGTGCGAACCCCACTCTAATGGTACCACCAATACCATTACACCATAGCCGCTTATAGCCAGCACCCAAACCGCTATAAAGTCGGCAACCAACTGTATATAACATTATACAGTCAAGTGACTCTATTTTCTCCCTGTATGTTTTTGTCCATGTCCTATATGTTATTTGTACAGGTGTTTTCTTTGAGATGGGAATCCCCCACTCACACATAGAAAAACACTTTAGGGCGTGTATACACATAGTCTGAAATATACACCCACTAGTTCTTAACCACACACATTTTTATCCGTCCTGAAGAAAGCCAGCTTATTCATAAGGCACTGGCTGAAACATGTTGACACATTTCAGGATGTGGGAGGTCGTAACTCGCCTCTAACATCCAACAGCCTTATTTTTAACCGCTGACGGTGACCCAGCTATTAAAGTGTAATTTGCCTCCGGGCACTGGGATCCCCGCCAAGCCGTTTTTAACTCACTAATCATCACAGTCTTCACCGCACACACAGCGACATACCTGCTCCGCTGTAATCAGGCGTCGAAGCACACCCGGGACACGCTAGGTGTCACTGGGTGGGCCCGATGATGAAGCATGCCACCAACTAGGTTGGTGGGTGAGGGCTTCATGAGCACACCTACCAGGTGCCACCAACCCGCGACGAAACATACTTGAGTCCTTGAAAAATTAAATTTTTTGTTTTTCCTTGTCTAACTTAGCTAGTCTCATTTTGATTTACAATATATAAACCGGGGGATATGGACTAGCTATCTGGTCCTCTCTCTCTCTCTTGATACACGCAGCAGCATGTATTATGCCATCCATGGGAAACCACTCAAACTGTGACTACAGGCCTGCCACAGCAACGTGTGTGAGCTGGTGCTAGCACCACTTACAACAGATATGTTTCTTATATCTGAGGTCACTGAACTTAAAACCTATGTCACCCCTAAGGCAGGCCTTTCAATCCTGAAGGCAGGGTGCTAAGTTATAAGTGTGAGGATGCACCCCCTACAAACTCCAGAGTCGATGCTCCAGGCTTCGTAAGTGAAGTCAGCCATTTTGATAAATATAGTGGCCATGAGTCATTACGTGATGGCTAACTATATTTTGGCTGTGCGGAACCCGGGCATTTTTGGTATAAAACATGTTGGAATCATACCTCAACACTGTTACCAGTGTTGGAGGTATGATTCCATGCACTGGGGGGCTCCTCCGGGAAGACCCCAGTAGTACTGTGGGTAACAGCCTTCCAGGGTTTGCCAGCAAGGTAGTGCTGCTGCCGACAACACACATGATTCTGGCCTCCTGCTGCTGAGCTGAGCTTGAGCAGGGGAAGGTAGAACCATAGGTTTCTTGTCACAGGGAGGTGTGATGATCTCCCAGACAGGACTTATTGCATTGAGCTGGGGTGGGGGCACTTGCCAGAGCCACCAGCCTGCTTTTTAAGGGCAGGTTTGGTCCCCTTTTTGCATAGTCTAGTTAGAACCAGTTCTGGGAGCCCATGGCTCCCGCTCTGGGGCAAAAACTGGACAATGAACATGGGATTATCCTCCCCTCCGTCCAGCCACTCCTCTGGGAGGGACCTGTAAGTCTTTCTAACCCCTTTCTGAGGGTATAAAAGAGCTTATCTGAGGGTGGGTCCTCAGATTCATCATGGGACAAGACTCAAGCCTGAAACCACATAACTCTTCGACCGTCTGGACACTAGGACTTTGCCTGGAACCGAGACTGCACGAGGAAGACTTGTGCTGCTCCTGTTCTGACTGTTCTGCAAGACTTCTTCATTGTCTATGTCTCTGCTTCTTCCAGGATCTTCAACAGGCCTGTGGGCCTCAAGGACACCCAAAGTAACCCTCCCACTGGAGTGAAGGCGTCACTCCCCTTCATCTGCAGGCACCGCAACAAAGCTGACCGGTCTGCTGCTCCTGACATCCCACGGACTTCAAAAGGCTCAGCAAAGCACATGAGGTGGTGCTACAACTCCATTGAGGCCTGACCTGTCCCCTCTGCAATTTTGAGGCCAGTATCCCTCATCAGAACTGCTAAGACCAAACCTCTGTGCACCGCATTGATTTGCCATTGCCAATGCTTGTTGGTTCTGCACTCCAGAGATGTTCAGGCTACAAGAAGCTCCAGCCTCAAGCATCTCTTCCTGCCAAGATCTTTTTCCTCACCACACCCTCTGCACTGTGGGCCTTCTTTGCTCAGCTGCTCGAGGTCATCTTACAACTCTTGTGCCTTCACCTGTGGGTCCTCTTGAGGGTCTTCTCTTGCTTCAGTGGGCTCCCCTGCTTACCTGGGCCTTCTCTGACTCTCCTGCACTTGCAGAGTCCCTTGCACCTTGCTGGTCCCAACGTTGCTACTTCATCCTTTTCCCCATCTGTTGCTGCTGCTAAGGCTTGTTGGTTCTCCCGTTGGACACAGACATCCTGGTACTGAACTTCTGACGTGGGACAGCTCATGAATGGTTCATGGTCTTCCTCAGCTTTGCCTGGTCCTCATGGCTGCAACGACAAGGTCACAACATCATCACTCCTGCATCTTCTGTCATCTGTGGTCATTGCTCTTCCGTGCCTCCTGGTCACCTCTGAGTGGCATAGACTCTGTCCCCTCTACTTGCAGATTCTTCTCTTCAAGAATCCACCCTTGGATTCCAAAGGAATCTTGCACAGTCTTTGCCAGGGGCATATTTTCTGAAGTCCTCTATTGTGGTCTACGGCGGTTTTGGATGTCACTTTGCACCTATGCACCCGGCTTCCCTGCTGGTGGTATCCAGGTTCCTGTGGTATCCATGGATGGGGTGACTCTCCAACCTTCCATCTTCCACAGGGTTTCTTTAGGGTCCACTGGGAAGGGTCCTTCTTCTTCAAAACTGCAACCACAACTTTCCACTCAGCACACAGCCTCTGTTGGTTCCTGGGTACTTACCTTGGGTGGGTCCTTGTGTCCCCAGCCCTTCTTAGTCTCCTGGTCCAAGTCCAGACTTCGGTTGCAGTTCGCATTCCACTTTCTTAGTATATGGTTTGGTCTTCCCCTGGAGACAACTGTGTATTTTGCTTACTTACCTGTTTCCAATTGAAGTATTGTGTATATTTGTGTTGATATCTCCGGGTAGGAGATATACTAATATGTCTGGATTAGTACAAGGTGCTTCACCTAATAAGTGTACACCATATACTAATCCAGCCTCCTACACTGCTCCCGTGGAACTTTGTGGTGGATTTGTGGGTCTGCATGGGATTCATGACTGTGAGTGTCTGAGTGGGTGTGTAAGTGTCTGTGTTGGTCTGTGAGTGGGGGTATGAGTGTCTGTGTGGGACTGTGACTGGGTGTGAGTGTGTGTGTGGATCTGTGACTGGGGGGTGTGAGTATATATCTATTTTGTTAAAATCTCACAGGTTCCGCAGATCCAGCGCAGATTTATACAAGGGGCCATGCTGAGCCCCGCAGTGGGGCCTCAGATCTCTCATGTGGCAAAAAAAATGTTTGTTGTCAATTTCTTGCCCATCATACCTACTTTTGACACCTTTGTAACACAAAGGTTCCGGGAACCTCTACACTGACCCATTCATATAAATTGCAGCCTACGTTTCAGCCCCAGTGAATGTTTCTCCATATATAGATTGGTGGCCGCAACTATTTGGTCAGGCTGCGGCCAGCCAATCAGGGACTTGCTGGTGGTGCGTGACTTTGCAGATTCCCCACAGGGAATCTGCAGAGGGTTTGCTTCCCTAGATATAAACATGTGTTTTTCTTTAATATCTCAAAAAATTGCAGAACAGATTTACACCTAATAACAAAAAGGGCTTTTTATGGACCAAGAGCTACCTTTCTGCCAAACTTGGTGCAATTGCGTCCAGCGGTTCGGGCTGTAGTCATGTGCAGAATCCTGATGAAAAATTGATTTGAGAAAAAGTGTTTTGGAACCCTGACATCTTTTTCTCTGCCCCTACTTCACAAATCACCCACAAACTTTTAACATAGCAGCTGAACTGAGTGTGTACTCATTTTTTTAATTACATGAAGCTTCGTCAAACAGCGCCAGTTATTGGAAAAATAAAACCACTTTGTAGATCAAAACTAGATCCTAACTATTGGCGACCACCGTAGGATATATACATCAGTCCGATATGGGGCAGTCCCCAGTAGATAGTTATAGTAAGGACCTAGGGCCAGATGTACATAGGTTTTAGTTTGCGATTACCTAATAGCGAAGTTTTACGATTCGCTTTTGGATATCGCATACAGTTATGTACTACAGTGTGATTTACAGCTTGGAATTCCCAAAGGGTCGTAAATTGACTTATCTTATTAATATTCATGAGGTAGATTGCAATTTGCAACCTATTGGGAATTGCTAAAATCACAGGGGTGGTGGCCTGCTGGGAACAGCAGACCACCACCCATGTCTGTATTTAATTTTTAATAAAGCAACTTCTTTTTTTTAATTGCAGCCCGTTTTCCTTAAAGGAAAATGGTATGCATTTCAAAACCAAAAATGAAAAGTTTTATTTTTATTTTTTAAGAGTAGACAGAGGTCCATGGGACCACTGCCTGCCCTCAAAAAAGCTTTTTTGCATACATTTACAAAGGGAAAGGCGTCCCTGGAAACCTATTCCAGTTTCCGAATAGGTTATCATCTACTTGAAGTAGGAAGTAAAATGCAAATGTTTTGCAACCGCATTTCGGTTGCAAAATATTCACACATACCACTGCAAATCGCTATTAGGAAGGGTCACCCTTAACACGCCCCTTCCTAATACCGAATCGCTAAGGGTGTAGTACATAGGAAAATGATTTTTTCAGGTCCAAAATGACCTAATTCTGGAAATCGAGGCATTTGCAACTTGAAAAAAGCAGCATACATCTGGCCTGTAGTTTATATAGGAAAAGCATTTTTTCTTTTGCTAAGAACTTTGGCACCATTTGTTGAATTTTATGTATGTGAGTGGTTCTCCGGGTCTCAGAGTGCATGTGTGAGTGGCTGTATAAGTGTGTAAGTGGGTGTGTGAATGGTTTTCTGGGTCTCTCAGTGGGTGTGTGAGTGGCTGTATGGATGTGTGAGTTGGTGTGTGTTAGAAATGGGATCCCTGGCTGGCCAGGGCTTGCGCCAAAGTCAGTCAGAGACCACCACTCCTAAGTCACGGCAAGGGAGTTACACGCCAAGATAACCCCTGCTCACCCTCTAGGTAACGTAGTGCGAGCAGCAAGGCTAAACTTGGAGGCGATGTGAGTTAAGTATTTGCGCACGCACCCCAGCAACAACGCCCAAGGCCCACCACAAAGGAAACTCCACACAAGGTTATATAAAAATAGCCTTTGTATTACACCAAAACACATTAGATAAAAACACACACTTTACAATGTGCCAACAGGCACGGGCAGAATTTACAGGGGATATGTACAAGACAGGGCCACCTGGACCACTGTCAGGAATCAGCACTTTTAGAACTAGCAATACAATACTTGTAGGACTAGAACTTAGAACATAGAGCCTTCGGACAGTACCTTCCGTCCTGGTTGCGCAGGATAATGCGAGTGATCTCCTTAGTAGACTTGAGCGGGCGGCCGGCTAGCTACAAGCGTTTGTCTGGGGCGACCAATGTGTGCGGCTCAGAGGAGGAGGGGGTGGCAGGATGCGGGCGGCCCAGCGAAGCGGCGCGGCTCAGGGGAGAGCGGCGCGGCTCGAGGCTTGGACGGGCGGCCGGGCACGAGCTGCCGAGGGGAGTGAGCGAGGCACACTTCAGCGAGGCCCCAGTGGCCCAGGGAGATCAGACAAGTCCCAGCAATTTGTCAGGGAAGGCACAATAGAGTCCACTGGTCCTGGGACTCTGGTCAGGAGGCGAGCTCAGTATCAAGCCCTTGGAGATAGTTAAACACCAAACAATCATTTAGCACACAACCAGTAACTACTGGTAACCGGTAAGTACCACCTACGCAATCCTAACCACCTTAGGAACAGGTCACACAGGGAACCCGGACCTCACTAGCACCACCTGCACTAGCAAGAACAACCACCTAAGTATCACAATACAAGTAGGGGCATAGGCACATTACACATGATGCATCACAACACATTCAGAGGTGCAGGGCAGGAAAACACATGATGCAGAACCTACATTCAGCGGTGTAAGGAACAAGGCACATGATGCATCTACAACACATTCAGAAGTGCAGCAAAGAGCACTTTGCAGAAATCACATTAACACAGAACTTACATCAAAAGTCCAGGGTCCAGGTTGCGCCACTGCCCCAAGACCTAAACGTCGTTATGATATATGGGGTAACCCAATTAAAGTCCTAGGACCTGGGTATTGGTTATTATAGAAAAGGTGGTCCTAGACATCAAATTCCACACACAATGTTTGATATTAATTCAAAAAACTTTTTCAATTCTTTTTATCATGCAGCATAGATCCTGCAATGAAAATTTTTTTTTAAGAACAGAAACACAAATAGCCCAAAGAGAAACAAACAAACAGGTGTCCAGTATACACACAAACAATCGATTTAAATGTTGTAAAAGTAGAGGAAAGAGAACTCTACAATTTATTCTCAGTGAAAATATATATATAAAATTCAAATTTTTCAAAATGTAATACACAAATATACAATCATTGCAAAAATCAAATGGGGTTACCAAAAGAAAGATAGAGCATATAGGGTGGGAAAGTCAGTGCTCATGTGAAGGAGAAAGGAGACCAAAAGGTCGGGAAATGATGAATCACAGAATTGTTATTGAGTCATTGGTTTTGATTCAAAAAAGAGAGAGCCTGCCCTCAATGGTTATTGCAAAGAAGTGTCAATTTTTAGACTTTACGGCGGTCAGTTTATTCAAAACTTTGTATCTTCAGTGGGAGTGGAGTGGGCAAGGGCAGTCGAGATGCAGGCTCAACAAGAGGGAGTTGCTGACTAACAGACTCCCAGAGATAGGCCTAGGTATTGGGTTCACCGGACTAATCGATTACCCTACAAAGCGAGGGCGAGTGCCACTAGCATGTTGGAGTGTTCTCCACGCAGCAGCCGCGGACAAACGGACCCCCAGAGATAGGCCACGCAGTGCTATTGAGCAGACACAGCGTGTATTTTGTTTGACGGACTGATCGCTCATCATCGGTCGCGCACAACAGCGAGGTACTCGAGAGCACGCACGGACGGCTTTCTTAAAACCGAATTGATTTATGCAAAGTGGCACACCATTAAAGGGTGTCCGTCTACACGGCTGGGGTTACATGCATACAATGTAACTTAGCTTCTTCCCTTTATCCTTTTTCCCGTCCTGATGAAGACCCGTCCATGAGGATACAAACTGCCCTTCATATCCTTGGGTCGAAACGTCGACAATCTCCCTCTTGTTGAGCCTGCATCTCGACTGCCCTTGCCCACTCCACTCCCACTGAAGATACAAAGTTTTGAATAAACTGACCGCCGCAAAGTCTAAAAATTGACACTACTTTTGCAACATTTAAATCGATTGTTTGTGTGTATACTGGACACCTGTTTGTTTGTTTCTCTTTGGGCTATTTGTGTTTCTGTTCTTAAAAATTTTTTTTCATTGCAGGATCTATGCTGCATGATAAAAAGAATTGAAAAAGTTTTTTGAATTAATATCAAACATTGTGTGTGGAATTTGATGTCTAGGACCACCTTTTCCAAGACCTAAACGTGGCAGCTGCCCACGTTGGAGCCTCTCAGGGCTCAAGAACAATGGGGGGGCCTTCGTTGGAGTCCCCCTCTCTGGGGACTCAACATAAACACATGGGCCCCTGAGCCTCTCTGGGCTCCTCAACAACAGGTGCCGCCTGAGCCTTTCGTGGGCTCGAAATACTGTATCCCAAGGAGCCATCTAGGCTCTGCAAATACTGGGGGGCTTTGTTGGAGTCCCTCTCGGGGGACTCGGCATCAGGGGAGGCCCCACGGGCCTCCGAGCACTCAAGCGCTCGCACTGGAGGGGAGGGGCGGGCACCGGCAATGTGCCCCGACGCCCCTCCTCTCCCTCAGGGCACTCACCGGGTCTCCAGACGCGCCGGTCTCTGCTTCGCCCTTCACCCGGTCCCGACTCCACGTGGAGCCTTCGTGGCTCCTAGGCAAATTAGTATCCGGGGCTCCCTCCTGGTCACGGGAGCCCCGCAACGCTCGCACCACTGCCTGCTTCCGTCTCGCTCCCCGGCGGGGGCGGGACGGGGGAATCTCCTCGGGCCGGCAGCCAATCACGGCGCGGCCCGGGGAATGACGTCATTAGGGAATCCCGGGCCGGCAGCCAATCCCAGCGCGGCCCGGGGAGAACATCGCAAGGGGTCCCGGGCCAGCGGCGGTGAACTCGGGGGCATGACGAGGGGTAGGCTCCCTCGAGAAATAAGAAATAAAGCGAGGTAGGCACTCGCTGGGGGTCCCAGAGAACTTCACGAGATGGGCAGATGCCGGGTGGGCACCGGCTTGACAAAGAAAGCGCTCTCAGCGCTGCAGCCGAAATGAAGTGCTCCCAAGCGCTAGAAGGCAAGACTCAGCGCTTCCAAGCGCTAGGTAGGAGGAACAGCGCTCCCAAGCGCTGGGGGCCCAAGGAAAGCGCTAGGCACGCAGGAAAACGGCAAAGTCCTTCAGGGTCCAGGACCTCAGTAGTCCAGGGGCTGGGCAGGGCCCAGGGAGGGCAAGCCGTCCCCTGGGCCCCAGCAGCAGCATGCCCCTGGCAGATTCAAGTGTCAACAAGAACAAGAACATTTTTCAGGAGGTCACAGCCTCTTTTTATACAGACAAATCCTTTGTCTTTGGGCAGGGTGGGGGCAGAACCAGTCGCAGCTGGTCTGTGAGCACTGTTGATGGGCTCAACCACCCTCTCTATTCACTGGCAGGGCTTGGGTCATCAGTTGCACCACAGGGGGTGGAGCCAGCATTGTGTGGGAAAAGCCCTGCCCCATTCAGGACACAGGTGCAGCCCCTCCCTTACATCAACATGCTAATCTCTCCATTCACCAACGGGGCAGACCCACACAGACTCCTGGAGCCAGGCTCCCCAGCCAGCTTCAGCCAATCACGCGCCAGCATACTCACTGCACAGACAGGCACCCGTCTAGGAGTGGCACTTCCATACTAGACACATACACGCCGCATACATCATCTCGCAGCATTCAATCACACGAGTCCGCACATACCAGACTCGAGCATGTACGCCCCACGCATCAGAAACTACCAGGGACACATACATTCCCCATGCATTCCTATGGGAGGGCAGGCCTATCTCACACACGCACTCAGGGAGCGCACGCACTTTACACTGCGCCAGTGTCAAAGTGCGCAAAGACCAGACATCACTATACTTCAAGGCAAAAAGTTCAGGGGTGAACCTGCCAGAAGGCCCAAGTCCAACAGTGTGTGAGTGTCTGTGTGGGTCTGCGAGTGGTCCCCTGAGTGGGTGTGTGAGTGGTGTTCTGGGTCTCTAAGTAGGTGTTTGAAGTTATGCAAACAGCAGTGTGGGCAATAGGGGCTGCACTAGTGTATTTAATTCTCCTATGTGTATAGTAGAGATGCTCAACTTCCCGTGACCCCACCACTAAGAAGTCACAAATATGAGAGAAAAGCATACAATTGAACATAATACCTCCATTAATTATGCACAAGCATGTAATTAAACATCTTTTTTCCAAATTATACAAAATGTTACAGGATCCACAAAATACATGCAAAAATGGTGTGCAAGGAGTCTTGAGATTTCTTGTTTTCAATTATTCTTTATTGGTAGTCATCAGCCCAGCCACTGCTTTTTGTCCAACATGGACTTCATCAGGGTTCACCAAGATGTTTCTCTATTATAACCACTGTAGCGTCTGTTAGATAAAGACTTTGAAGAAATGAATGCCTTCGATACATATTGAGATTATCGTATTGATGAACACCCAGAAGCTTACTTTATTGCCAGATGTAGTGTCAATGCACTGGTGATCACCGTCACGTCCGTTCAACAAAATCTTAAAAGTATAATTGCCTTGATTATTGCTAGCTTGTTATCCGCTCTGGTATGTGAAGACGTCTGTCTATCCGTTGAGCTAAGTAGGTGTGTGAGTGGCTTTATGAATGTGTGAGTGGGTATGTGAGCGGTTGCGTGGGTGTGTAAGTGAGTTTGTGAGTGGATCTGTGGGTGGGTATATTTTTTTAAAATTGTGATCTCGATCCGTGGATCTGTTGCAGATTCACACTGCGGGCCGTGCTGTAGTTGTGCCTAAAATCACTATAGGAAATTGCATGGGGAAAACTTGTTTTGGGACCCCCCTTTTTCTCGCATGACGAATCACCCCAAAACTTTACAGACAGCAGCTGAAGTCACTGACACATTAGTTGTGAAAGTGTTGTTAAAATTTCAAGGTCTAGTGTTTCCAGCCACACCTGTTTCCTATCAAGCATGCCTCCTTGCACTTTAAAACACCGGGCTCTGGCAAACCTCAGTTAGAAACCGATGAGCCACGAGAAGGTACTTCCTTTGGTGATCGCGCTCCTTCCAGCATGTAAGTAGGACAATGGCATTTCCTTAAAAAAGCCAAAGAGACTACGCTTGTTTAAAAATGACCCTGGTGTTAAAACTTTGTTTTTCCTTCTGTTCTTTTAAAATACCCACAGTGTCTATTTGAAGGCGCCCTACACCGCTCGAGTGAGCTCATGGAGCGTTAATGATTACATTTTAAAGTATGTATTATTATGGCACGTCCTTTTGAAAGCATGAATACCATTTTTTATAAAAAAAAGACACACCATGAGATCACAGTTCAAAAAGGACGAGTGCACAGACTTTTGCTAAACATTTCCCAATGTTTTCAAAGCTTGTCATGGGAGTATGCATGCGAGTGCTCAGTTGCTGTGAACATCAATCTGTAACCTTTTGGGGCACAATAGGAGTGTACAAATACTTCCTTTATGTATGAATGTATTGTAACATAGGATGTATCTTGCTAGGAGATACATATGTATGAGAGAGGGTTTAATAAATGTGATACTGGGCACTAGAAATTACAAGGAGTGTTCTTTTAGATTTATTAGTAGAGGATAAATGGTACCATTACCTACAACAGGGTTGCACAAGAGAAATATATCACAAAAAAGCTTAAAACTTTCCACGTGATGGTGATGTGAATAGAAAAGATAAATGATGAAAGCCATGATTTATCCAAAATATTTCTCTCTTCAGGTTCTTAAGTTATACATCACCCATTGAGGTGTTACAGGGATCGTTTTTTTGGTCCTTAGGAAGAAAGTCAAGGGGTTGGCTTCTGAAACATGTCGACCTTGTAGGAGGTGACTCATTATAGTACACCACCTACACCTCCCCATTTTTACTATTCTCAGCCAGGGAAGACAATAAAGTATTTTCGTTCCACTAGCAAGAGAATTTTTAACCATCTCACATTTTCTTTTCACGATCCCATGCACTACACATACTCACCAATCACTGAATAAAGTGCTTCTGCGTCTACGTAAGTCGTAGCACGCCCGTCCCGTATAGGGGCGGGAAGATCCCAATGATGAAGCATGACATTGAATCAGGTTTCAGTGTGTGAGGGGTATTTTACAATGTTTTGAAACATTGCCCTTCCCATAAATTGAGAGAAGGAGCTCTGATCCTTTTGCACCATTTTTCACGTATGACTAAACACTTAAAATAAAAGTTATAATAGCAGCACACACATGGGTGCATATATATTCACATAATACAAGGTAGAATCCCTATGTTGAAGGTCAGATACAAATACCATGACATCTGGGAAAATCCTATAATACATGATGTTGCTTCATCAATGACCTTTTTATAGTCTGGAGAGGCACAGAAATCGATGCCCATGACTTTCTAAGTCAAATAGAGGTCACTGATTTAAATCTACACTATTAGTGCACACAGTGTAAACTTTTTGAACCTTAAGGTGTACATTAAGAATACAAAATTGGAGACAAAGCTGTTCGGAAAACTCACAGCAGGAAATACATTATTGCATGTGACTAGCTTTCATCCTAATAATCTGATCAAGAGCATCCCTTATGGAGAAAGTCTGAGAACACGTCATAACTGTAGTGAAGTGGAAGAAGAAAGTCAAGCGATCACAGCCCTGAAAGCTAGATTTAAAGCGAGAAGGTATTCAGAGAGATGCATTGAGGAATCATTAATCAAAGCTAGTAAACAGCTTAGAAAACAGATTTTGTTCAAGAAAAGTAAGGCAAAAAAAACATGTGGGTGGTACACAGTTTAGATTTATAACATCATATAATAAACAGAAAGCTACAATATGAGGTATTTGGGGAAAATACTGGCATCTCATCCGAAATTATCCTGTACTGGGAAGGGTAGCCCCACGCTGACATGAAATTACATTTAGAAGAGTGAAATTCATGAGACAGGTAATAGTGAATAACCTCAAAGAGTGCAAGGAAGCAAGGACAACATGGCTGAGCAGGAAGCCAGGTTTCCTGAAATGCAAAGATTGCCAGTATGGGAAAAACACCCCAACATATAAATTGCATCAATCTCGCAGGAAACAAAAGATCAAAGGAAGTGAAAACATGTCAAACAGAGTTTGCCGTATATTTATTGGAATACCCATGTGGTTTATATTACATGGGGACAATTTTGGCAGTTCTTAAACGCATATTACAATACCTACGTGCCATAAAAAATGGTAACAAAACCTTTCCAGTGGCACAACATTTCGAAGAGGTTCACAATGGTGACATAAGGGGATTGATATATACTGTAATAGATGCAGTAGCCCCCAAGAGCAGAGGAGGAAACGGGGAAAAGCTGTTGAGAAGACTAGAATCTCGTTGCATCATAGAGCTAGATACGAGGACCCCTGGTGGCCTAAATGTGGAAGAAGACTTGCATACATATTTATAAATTGAGTTGAAGTCATAATGTTAGGACAAACCTCTCGTACCTTGGAAATTGTTTTTAAAATAGATAGGTAGGATTTTAATTAGCACTGAGCACAAGCAGGATGCATTTTATCAGACTGGTGGAATGTATTGAGATAAGAGATTACACATTTTTCTTTTGTTCGCTTATCCCTCCTTTTGCCTATGTGCCCACTTGGGCTTATTCACACTAAAGCATTCACACTAGAAGGTGATTGAAACACCCACTAGGGTTTTATGGTAGTAATTGGCTCCATTCGGTAGTAACCGATAATATTGCTGTAATGCATGGCTAAAGAGTACTGTAAAAGTTCAGTGCAATAGTTGTCAGTGCATACATTACAAAAAGGTAGTACTACAAGAATTAAATGGAATGTATAATCAAACAATCTGTTCAATCATGTAGTAGTGATTTAATTTGGAGGTGATTTAGAGAAAATATTTGGTAATTTTATGTCAAAGAATTTTAATATTGTAAAGAACAAAAGAAATGAACGAAATTAGAACTAGCAGCCTGTTTTCACTGTTTGAGCTTTTCATATCACAACTGAAACTGTTAAAAGATTAGCTGTAATGGTGCCTCGGTATCGTTGACATAAAAAATGTTCGAGAAACCACACGTCGTCATCCTTTTTTGTTGAAGGACTATCGGGATACGTACACTGACCTTTCTAGTTTGATCTGTAAAGATGACGCTCCCTTCGATCGGTAGGTCGGAGGCAAACAACAAGAACGCAGGCGAAGGCATAAACATATACGTATATATATTTGCTAAAAAAAACAAAGGTTACAGGGACGTTGTAGTTAGGCTCAGGTATCACTCATTCAAAACCAGCGAAATTCAGCAGTTATAACTATAACTCGTGCCCCCACAATGCACTGCTTATGACCTCACACATTACATCACTCATGACATGGTCAGTGATGTCACTGATGACTCGCCTATTATTAGTGAAATGAAATCAGGATCTCCATTAGATCCAGCACCCCCTCATATTTTATTCAACGGTATGGAGGTTATTCTTCCTACTATAGTAGATCTACCCAATTTTTCACTAGACTCTGGGTCAGTTCCAAAGAAGTGGAAAGATGCAATCATCAGGCCCTTGCTAAAGAAATTCCATCTAGATTCAGCGATGCTAGGAAATTACTATCCTTTCTCACTTCTACCTGCCCTAGGAAAATAACTTAAGAAACATGTCAACTATGCATTATCTCAATTTTTAGAAGATAACCATCATCTACATAAGCGAAAGATAGGCTTCCGTGCACAGCACAGCACCAAATATGCTCTCCTGCTGGTTACAGAGGAGCTTCTAAGCATCCTTGATCAGGGTGGCTCCGCCATAATCTTGCTCCTAGACTTAAGTGCAGTGTTCAATACCGTAGATCACACAATTTAATAGAAAGCCTTAGGGAAGTTGGGATCCAAGATAAAGCATTAGAGTGGTTCACTTCCTTTCTAAAGGATAGATCTTTTCAGATTATGGAAACCACATGTTTTTCTGAAATTATACCATCTATATATGGTGTGCCAAATGGCTCATCACTTAGCCCTACTTTGTTTAATGTCTATATGCGCCCATTGGGGAAAATTGTACATGGTTTTGGGTTGTCCATAGTCCTATGCAGACGACACACAGCTGGCGGTCTCCCTTGAGAATAGCCTGAACCTGGAACACTATCAACTAGTACCTTGTCTAGAAAAAGTGTTGAATTGGATGGCTAGTTGCTGTTCGAAATTAAATGGCGACAAGACAGAGCTGATGATTCTGGGGAACAACCCTTGTGTGAGGCCTGTGATTAGCTGGCCAAGTGGTATAGGAAACCCTCCTGTCCCCAAATCCCCAATAAAGAATTTGGGTTTGTGGAGGGATAAAGTGCTAACCATGGACGATGAAGCAAAAAAGCTTGCTGCTACTATCTTTAGCTTACTTAGAATGATCCAGAAGATTTTCGAGTTTATCCTCAGAAGAATTATGATTCAATCGCTGGTGGTGTCCTGTCTGGAATATGGTAGTTCCCTTTATTAGGGTTCACCAAAATATATCACAAATATACTGTATGTTGGACAAAATGCAGCGGCCAGGCTACTTATCAAAATCCCAAGTCACGAATCAGGGAAGGCATCCTTGAAACTGCTTTATTGGCTGCCTATTAATCAAAGGATCGAGTTTAAATCAATTTGCCTGGCACATAAAGCAATAAATTGCAAGGGTCCTCTTAAAAATTAGAGGTCCTATCTCCCCATATGTACCAACTAGCCGCTTAACATAAATGCCTCATAAGAACAAGATGGGGAGGCAGATCATTTTCATATCTAGTCCCGAAGCTCTGGAATTCTATGACCCTGGGGCTGATCCTGCTGGAAGAGGAACCCAGCTTTAGAAAAAAGCTCAAGGCATGGCTGTTCCCCCAGTAGCCGCTGAGTTCGGTCCACTCATCCCTGCTGTCAACACTTTCAATCAGCGCTGGGAAGCCCGAGGGCAGCCGTGCGATTTACAGAAACCTAAACATAAACACCCTACTACAAGAACTGCAATCTACAAATGGAAATCTGAACTCTTTGGGATTTTATGTGTAAATGTCATGTTAAGCATGTAAATTAAGACATTCTGTAGGCCTCCTCCAATAGGTTTTGTCAGTTTAAAAGAGGAACATGGGTGGACTAGCGAAGAACCTCGCTAATTGTACGCTTCCCAGTCAACACTTAAGACACATATTAGGTGATGGGAGGAAATTCTTGCAATTTGTCTGACCCCTGGAAATGGCACTGGGCACCATTTCAGCCCATTAGACTTTTGCCCACTTTTGCTCAGTTTGGACTTCGCCATACGCAAGTCAGTCTTTACCATCCAGTATTAACAGCCCACCCGGAACTGCCAAGTCAGGTACTCTCTGAACCATAATACAAGCTACTCGGAACCGGTTTTGCCCTGATTGGGTTCTCAGTCTAGTGTAGTTCTAGGGGCATATTTACTAGAAAATGTCAGAGAGCGGAGCGGCGCCAAATCTGGCAGAGCTGCACTCAGACATTTTCAAAATGCAGGAGGCGCAGTATTTACTACAATACGGTGCACTCCTGCCTTTTCCTTAGCCCTGGTTTTACAATTAGCTGCCTAGCACCAATGCAGGCACCCTTGCATCATAGTGCAAGGGTGCCCGCATTGCATGTCCCTTCCTGCACATAAACAATCCATAATAGTGTTGTGTTACTTCTAAGTGTACTGCAGACTGTAGCACACATAGAACTAGCAAATCGACATTACTTAATGATTGTTTATGTGCAGGAAGGGACACCTTCCTGCACATAAACAATTATTAATGGCTTTTTGCTCTTTCTATGTGTGGTACAGAGTACAAAAACGAGGAGAAATAAAAGCATTTCTCCTCATGTGCCGTTCTAACGCCTGCTCTTGCACTTCATTTGTTTTTGGCGCTGCCACAGATTTATACCTCCTTGTAAATCTGGGGAAGCGTCAAAAAGCAATCGGTGTTGCGGTGGAACGCCCATAGCAACACCCATTGCACACCCCTTTGCCGCAGAGGACGGTGGTCAAAAGAGGCATATTCACGCTAAGTGGCTTAGCACCGCCTTGTAAGTATTGAAAATGGTGCTATGCCACTGGCAGCGCTGGCGATAGAGGCTTGTAAATATGCCACCTAATGTTTAGGTCTGACAGTTCTTTGCTTGCTTGTGAATATGCATTAGAAACGCTTCTGTCTGTGCTAAAGTCTGTGCTGAGTAAAAGATGGCTGACAAGTGTGAAAAAAGGCTGGAAAGTTTAGGTGTACAATAAACGTACAATATTTAGTAAGGCCATTAGGCTCTGGTGGTTGACCTGACATTTACAGTATTTATTTCAAGGTGGCTGACTCTAACTGCCAGAAATGAATACCGTTGTTGGTGGGATGAAATACATCTTCCAAAAAGTCATGAAATTCTGTGTTACGTTTCGTACCCTGTTGTGTGTAGTTATCTGCAGAAATGCTGGAACAAGTATTCTGTTGTATTGTAATTGCCTTTATATTGTACTTACTACCCCATACGAGGCGTTGAAATGCTTTTTCAGCGAGTAGCATACTACCCCGGAACCCATAAAGGATTAGTGGTGAATTAGTATAGTAGAATATGAAATTAATTTGAGCAGTGGATATGTTAGTCTGTTATTTGGATTGAGAAGGATAGTGGAGGGATAGAAGAGGGAAAAGGTTTGCATTTATATAGCACTTGCCATAACTGATAAGTGTTGAAGCGCTTTCAGTTGAGAAGCACGCTACACCAGAAGCAAAAAAGGATTAGTGGTGAATTATTCTGGGGAAATAGGAAATAATTTTTTAGCGGTGGACATGTTAGTCTGTTATTTGGATTGAAAACGATAGTGAAGGAATGGAAGAGCGAAGGGTTTGCATTTATATAGTGCTTGCTACCCCTGATGAGGTGTTGCAGCGCTTTTTGTCAGGTAACATGCTACTCCGGAACCCAAACAGGATTAGTGGGGAATTAGTATAGGAGCATTTTAAATTAAATTGAGTGGTGGACATGTTAGTATGGTATTTGGATTGAAACGGAATAGTGGAGGGATAGAAGAGGGAAGGGTTTATTAAAGTTTTTTTGGGAGTTCATGGCAGTAGGAGGGGGTTGGGATGAGTACAAGGGATGTGGAGAGGGACGAGTCAGAGGGAAGGGGTTAGAAAGGCTTGTTTTTTCAGATTTGATTAGTAAAAGAGGTATGAGATGATGCAAGAAGGGGTAGAGGAGGGAAGTGTCTAGAAATTGTTATTTTAGGGCTTATAGTAGTGGTATAGGGTTTGGGATAAATGAGAGAGTGGAGGTAGAGGATATATTGATAGAGGTATAGGTTGAGAAATAGAGTAGTGTATCGGAAAGAGTAGTAGAATGAGGTTTGAGATGAGTGAGAGTTGAGGTAGAGGATATATTGAGAGCGGTATAGGGTGAGAAATAGGGCAGTACAGTGTCAAGAGTAGTAGAATGAGGTTTGAGATGAGTCAGAGTGGAGGTAGAGCATATATTGTGACAGATATAGGGTGAGATGTAAGGTAGTGCACTGGATATGCTGAATTAGAAGCAAAGTAATACATATAAAGATACATAAGTCAATGGAAGTTATATATATGCATTATATTTGTAGATTAAAGTTGTATCGAATAAACTCAGACTTTCTTGTGTTGCTGTACTTTAAATTCATTTTTTTTATTTAACACTGAAGCAATTGTAGATAAATAGTTATGATAAAAAGATGTACTTATTTATGCAGTCACTTATATACATGCAACTATACAAAATATGTAAATATTTTAAGCAGAACTAACGTATATCTAGATCTATAAAAACACAGGTGTCGATTAGGATGGCGGACGGACTTGCATCCGTCCGCCACCCCCGAGGTGGAGGGACCGTCCGCAAGGGCAGCGGCGTTCCCTCCATGCCAATTAGGATGTGACCGCCACCCTGGCGGTCACATCCTGTATCTTTAACATTGAGGCGGGTGCTGCTTCAAGCGGCACCAGCCGCAATGTTAAGAATGCATGCATTGCATTTGCATGCACAAAGCGGCAGGCACCGAGCGGTGCCTGCCGCTTTGTGCATGCACATGCAGGGGGGTACCATAGGTACCCCCCATGTGCACCCCCACCCCCCCTTCACCCTGGGGGCCCGCAAGGGCCCCCCAGAAGCAAAGATCCACATGCTTTTCCAGGGCGGTAAAACCGCCGCGGAAAAGCATGTTTACACACGCTGCTTAATTTGGCTGGCGGTGTCTTGCAAATAGCGGTCTACACCCCGCGGATCAGCGGCAGACGGACCTGCCGTCCGCCGCTGATCCCACCGCCATCCTAATCTGGCAGGTGGTGTTGTCAGGGACCGCGGCGGTGAATCCGCATCCTCCGGGCCGGCGGTGGCTTCCACCGGCCCGGAGGATGCAGATTCACCGCCATCATAATCTACCCCATAATTATTATATACGTTTATACAAAGCAATACCCATAGGTAGGTACACATCAATAGTCCAAATAAATGCTTATATACAGAGGGATATGCTGTATATTTATGTAGGAGTAGGGTGGTTATGTGGGGGAGAGCCAATTCTTGAGTAGTCTTCTGAAGATACAGTGGTTATGCGTGGATGTTATGTTCGGGGTAAAGAGTTCCATAGTTTGGCTGCTTGAACAGAGAAGGATGTGCCATCCATAGTTTTTTTATCGTACAGTGGGATTTTGAGGTGAGGTGCCACTCTAGAGCGGAGGATCCTTTGTTGAATGTATTTGTGATTTTTTTCCTGATGAAGAGCAGTCCTGTTTCATGTATTGCTTTGTGGGTGATACAAAGGCAGGGGGAGATGTGGGCTTGCAGCCTTATAGGTAAGAGTAGTCTGGCAGCAGAGTTCTGAATCCGTTGTAGTCTTTTTATAGTTGTTAAAGGTGATCTGTGGTAGAGGCTATTGGTGTAATACAGTTTGGACAGAACAAGAGAGATGGTAGCCTGGCCCTTGTGTAGAAATCCCAAGTGGGGGAAGACGCGTCGCAGAGTTTTTATAGTAACAGTTTTTATAGTAACACAGCTCGATCTTGCTAGTTTGTCCACTTTAGCATTCATTGATAGCTTGGAATCCATGGTCAGTCCGAGATTGCTTACTTTCTTCAATACTTTAAGCGGTGTTCCCAGATCCTCAGGCCATGCAGCGAGTGGGTCATCATTTTTCCAATAGCCACACGTTAGTATTTCCATTTTGGAAGCGTTCAATTTGAGATGGCTCCATGTAAACCATTGATCCAGGGCTCTGAGACAACTGAAAATTGGTGAGTTTCCAATGTCTTTGGAGCATTCCAGTTGAAGGGGTATTTGTTTGTCATCTGCATAGTTATAGCATGCAAGGTGAAATAGATTGTCCATGCCGGTAATGACCATGTAGATGTTATAAAGTATGGGTGAGATGATATAGTCTTGAGGGACCCTTGTTTTTGTGACGTACAGTTTGAAAGAGAAAGGAGGGTACGGGTGAAATGTATACTGTTTTGAAGGTAAGATGTGATCCAGTCTAGAGCAGTCCCCTCTATGCCGGCTTTGTCGAGTCTTTGTATCAGAGTGTCATGGTCAACTGTGTCAAAGGCAGCTGAGAGGTCCAATAGAAGAAGTGCAGCAACCCTGTTGCGGTCAACTGTGTTCTTTAGGTCATCCCAGATGGCAACAAGGGAAGATTCTGTGGCTCTTCCTGGACAGAATCCTGTTTGGAAGTCTGAAAGTATGGCATTATCTTCAATCAATCGTGACATCTGAGCGAATGCTGCTCTTTCAATCAGTTTACCCTGGAAAGGTCCATTTGTAATTGGTATGTAGTTGTCGGGGTTCAGCGGATTCAGCTTCCTGATTTGTTTTCTTTAGTAATGGGCGTAGAGCAT
The DNA here is from genome assembly GCF_964261635.1 of Lissotriton helveticus. Lineage (NCBI taxonomy): Eukaryota > Metazoa > Chordata > Amphibia > Caudata > Salamandridae > Lissotriton > Lissotriton helveticus. Next base: position 1,866,742,211 of record NC_136057.1, read on the forward strand.
CTCTTACTTGAGGTAATGTGTCAGTCTAACTTCTATACACATTCCACGTTGCCTTTCTTTTAAAATAATTAACCAAACAAATCCTTGCACTATAATTGAAATGGAGATACTTCACATTCACACTAGGTAGGATAACATATAAATTAAGGTTGTCAGTTAAAGGTGAATAGGAAACATATATACTTTAACATCATCCCTTTGTGCCTCAGTGATGACAGTCTGATGTTATGCAGTTGGGCTTATTTACAAGCCCCTTGTGCCATTGGTGCCTCACTTTTAATATGGGAAAAAGTGACGTACTGGTGGTGCAAGGAGCTTTAAATAAGCCCCTAGGTTGAGTAATAATATAATATAATGATTAGATAAAAAATCATTGTTCATGCTGTCCAAATATACCAAACTGATGTTATAAAGAGGAAGAGTGCACAAGTCAATCTATGGCTGCCTGACCTCAAACAACCAATCACTGAACCTGGTGCCACTTCGGCACGATGAAAAAACTCTATTATGTGTATTAAATCAGGTGGTGGGCTATAGAGACACTGGAGGGGGCATATTTATGAGAGCATTGCGTCATGCTTTACCACGTAACGTGAAACATGCATGACGTAAACCTCTAAGTCATATTTTTGAAGCCACTCGAAGCCACTTTGCGTTGCTTTGGATGGCTTCAAAAATATGTATTAATGCAACGCAGCGCACATCGCTGCATTGCCTTACTCTGTGCAAGGAAGGTGTTCCATAGGGGTTGCAGTGTGCTTTCCCGGGCAACTGCCATGGTTTTTTACGCCTTCCCATATTTACCAAACCTGGTAAACCTGGGAATGCGGCAAAAAGATATGCCTCCCTAGGGGATGCGCAACCAGGAGAAATATGTTCATTTCTCCTCGTTTTTTCGGCCTTCTGTTTGTACTGCATTCTGAACCACACAGAGAAGGAGAAAAAAGCCTCTCAGGATTGTTTTTGTGCAGGACGTTGCCCCTTCTTGCACAAAAACAAACCTGCCTACAACACAGGTACCTTTGCAACATGGTGCATAGGCGCCTCCGTTGGCGCAAGGCTGCCAAATCAGCACCAGCACATGGGGAAAGGACAGAAATGTGCCATATTGGATAAATACGGTGAATTCCTGCCCTTTTCCTATAACACAGGGATATGCAGCAACGTGACATGCTGTGTTGCCCTGTGCCACTAATGTCATAAATATGGCCCTAAACAGTGACAGATCTGTCCACAGGTTTCGACATGGTATCTCATACCATCCTTTTTGCCAGGCTGCAGGACATTGGTATTTGAGGTAGGGTGCAATACTGGTGTCAATTTTATTTAAGATATAGGTCAGAGGCAGTATATTTACATCCTTTTATGTAAGAATATAAGACACTGTATCAAGGTGATCCTCAGGTTTCAGCACTTCAGTATCTGCATACGCCTGTTGGTGAATCTAGTGAAATCTTTTGGCCTCCGGTGTATGAATTATGGCGATGATTCTGAGTTCATCAAAACTTTGGAAAGATCGGGTACTGGCCTTTTGAATTATTTCATCAGTACATGTCGGCAGTGTCAGCCTGGTTGCAACAAAGGGCCTGATTTATATATTGAGGGTATGTATACTCGGTCGCAATGGCGATGGAGTATATATACTGCCAAGATATAGGTCCCCTACCTGTTTTAGATGAGGGTGGACCATAGGTTTAATCACGTCATAGACATCTCCGTCTCCACCATAAGTAAACCCTTCCGATGGCCTGTCACGCATGCCGTAATTCGTATTCCGGATGCTGCAGGGGCGGAGCATACACAACATAAAGAGGGCATGGACGGACAGGAAGCTGCTTGGCGTTCTAGTTGTTTCGTGCCTGTACGTTCCTGCCATCAGGTCACTCTCTTCTGCATTCGGCTTCCTACATGTCTCTGCAGTGTCCCCGACGGCTCCTCTCAGGATCCCTCAGTGGTCTTCTGCTTAATTCTTTCTTCTCTTCAGATACGATCTTGTTGGCTCCTGTTCCTGGAAGCATTCTGTTTCTTGGCATCCAGGGATCCCTGCAACACAAATGAAAAAAACAATCTAAAGAATCAGCATAATAAAGTCTGGGTAACGCGCGCTGCGCATTAAATTATGATAACTCTTTCTCATTGTGTCACTTATCTGATTGTGCATCTTCCCTGAAGTATATTGCATCTTTTTTGTTTACTTGTGATGACCATACCTGTGGAACAAAAATAAACGACATTGAGCCTGATTCACAAAGGGCCTCTGGACTTGTGGTGGAGGCCCCGCAGTCGAGGTGGGGGGTGGGCCTCCACACTCGGGTAGACTCTCCACCATGCTAATTCTCATACGGACAGTCTACCACAAGTGCGGAGACTCCCCTCAACTGCGGGGTCTCCGCCACGATTGCGGAGGCCGTTTGTGAATCAGGCCCAATGTGTTGACACTCTTGGTATGGAAAATTACTCTACCGCATTCCAGTTTTTCTTTTCTCTAATTTGCAAGGCTCTAGAATTTCTGTGAAGAACTCCCGACAAATATGTGAAGTAAGATAGTTCTTTATTCGAAACGCCAACACTGGCTCCTACGAGGTTCGGAGCCTACGTACTCCCAGTCAGTTCGGTGATCAGCTGTCAACTGTCATACGTGACAGTTCACAGCTGGTGACCTCACCGATGGTATGGTGTCCGCGCAGGGAACCCAAGCAACAAAGCAATCACCGAGACGGTGTACTGGAAGGGACACGTACATGTAATCACAACACATCTCCCCCTTAAGGAAATGAAGGGAAAGATGAAGGGATAGAACAGAACAATGTGAACAATGTGACTATTTGCAAATATAGTCTTTTAGTTTTGCCCGAGGCCCTAACAACCTTCCCACCTGGCTCCTGCTGATGGGCTGTGATGTGTCGCCTGCGGGCGTAGGTGGCAACATGCGTCTGACTCTCTCTGCGCTAGTCGGATTGGATGATGTATTTGCTGGCGCTAAGGTGGGCCACGAAATGTTGCTTCCAGTCATAGTAGATTGTGCAGGAAACTCATAGTCAGACTCATAGTCTGAGGAGCAAGGTTGTGCCACGTTGCCTTTTGGTGTCTCAAATGAGTTCCCTGTGAACTCTGTGGGCAAATGGGATGTTTCTTGCTTAGTGTCCTCTGGGTTCTTTATGGGATGTCTGTAGGCAGAAAGGGCAGAGAAGTGCCATACCCTACCGTCGCTCAAGAGTGCAGAATTACAGTACACTTCTCGCACGGTCAGGGGAGCGGTGTATTGGTCTTGACACTTCCCTATGTGACCACTTTTCCTTACCTTGACGGCATCTCCCACCCTGAGTTCCACGTACTTGCACCCATGCTTGTTGAAGTAGGTCGTCTTGTTCCTGAACTGAGCTTGCATGAGTCTTTGCCTGACCTGTTGTGACGACCAGTGTACTCTTCTAGCTGCTGTAACTCAGCCCACATTGTCCTTTGAAAGGGGAGTTCTGCCTCGCATAAGTTCAAACGGACTGTGTCCTGTAGACTCACATGGTGTGATTATGAATGCCCACACTGTTTTGAGTATTTCTTGCTTCCAGTGCAGGTTGTTGCTTTTTGCAAGTTGTAATATGCCCTTCAAGACTCGGTTGAATCTCTCTACGGCTCCGTTTCCCGCTGGATGATAAACAGATGTTGTCTTATGACCAATACTGTGCCTGAGTATGTAATCCTTGAATATCTCTGAAGTGAATTGGGCTCCGTAGTCGCTCACTATCTACTTGGGGAGACCTCCACTTGCAAATGTTTTGTCCATGAACTTAACTACGTTCAGTGTATCAGGTTTGTTACAATTTTTAATCTCTGGCCACTTGGAGTAGTGGTCAATAATTACTATCACATACCATTGATCAAGATCATCAGGTATGGGTCCCATAATATCGATACCGATTCTTTCCCATGGCATGGATGGGCAGGGAATGGGGTGCAGGGGTGGTCTAAATGTCACCTGTGTCTTGTCAGAGTCCATGCACATTTTGCAATCCCTTACTGTTCTCTCCACTTCAAGGCTAACACCTGGCCACCAATACATGTTTTTGCTTCTGCTCTTCGTTTTTGCAATACCTAAGTGTCCTTCATGGTATAACTTAAGTATTTTAGTTCTTCTGTCTTTAGGTGGTACAAATCTCCCATTTCTCAATAGGAACCCATTTTCTAATGATAATTCGTCTTTAACCTCCCAGAAGTGTCTTAGGGGCTCTGTCAGTTTACTCTTGTCTATCCAACCTTCCGTAATTTTTTGTATAACCTTACATAAGACATTGTCCTTACTTTGCTCAAACTGCCACTCCTCTTTTGTGATTCCGCTGGATTTTTCAAGGACATTTGCTGTACAAGACTCATCCACTTCATTGACGTTGATGCTGCTGGATGTCCCTATGGGCATTCTGCTTAAAAAGTCTACAACGACATTTTTCCCGCCTGGGACATAGTGGACATTGTATATGTAGTCAAACAGGCGCACTGATAGTCTGGCTAGTCTAGGTGAAGCTGTGTACAAACCTTTCGTTGTGAGTACTTTTGTTAAGGGTTTGTGGTCAGTGCACAAGTTTACCATTCTTCCCCAAATATATTGCCTGAAGTGTTCTAGGGCCCACACAAACACTAGTGCTTCACGTTCTATTACGGAAATGTTTTCCTCTGCTGGAGTCAGTGAGCATGAGGCAAAAGCTATGGTGTATTCCACTCCCCTAGTGTCCTTCTGTGTGAGTACTGCGCCTAGCCCCTTGTTGCTGGCATCAGTGGTCACAAAGTTTTGTACGGAGGGGTCGAATCCTTGAAGAGGTAGGGCTGTACACATGTCCGCTTTCAGATTCGGAAATGTTTTCTCGCATTCTTCCGTCCATTCAAATTTGTTCATAAGCTTAAGTTGCTGTCTTAGTGTGTAAGTATTACATGAGAAATTCTTGATGAATTTGGAGTAAAACTACACCAACCCCAGGAACGATCTGAGCTCATCTTTGTTGGCTGGCACTGGTGAGTCCTTTATTGCTTGTATGAGTTCTTCTCCGGTTATTTGGTGTCCAAGATAGATGACAGAATTACTTGCAAACTTGCATTTTGCATATTCTGCTGTCAAACCTTTTCTGTTCAGGATTTCTAGGACCTGTTCAACCCTGTTGCCCTGCTCTTCCTTAGATTTGCCCATGATTAGGATCTCGTCTTGGAAGAGTAGTATTCCTGAGACTCCTTCGAAGATGTTGTTTATGAGTCTTTGAAACATTGCGACCACTGAGGCCAAACTGAAGGGTACACGCGTAAATCTAAAACACCCAAAAGGAGTAATGAATGTTGTTAGTGTCTTACTGTCACGGTGCAGAGGCACTTGGTGATAGGCGGATTTCAAGTCGATTGTGGAGAACCACTTGATGCCCTTGGTGGTAGCCAGCATCTCATTTATTTTGGGCAGTGGATATTGTTCCACTATAATGTTTTGGTTTAGGTCGCGTAAATCTACACAGAGCCTCAAATTGTCATTGGGTCGTTTAGCGACAACAAGAGGTGCGACACATTCGGACGCTTCCACCTTTTTGATTATTCCTTCATTCATTATCTTGTCTAATTGGGTCTTAACTTCATCCTTTATGGCAAACGGAATGATTCTTGCTTTGTGTACTTTCGGGGTTGTGATTTCCTTTAGTTTGATTTTGTATTGATACCCCTTCAATACTCCCACAGCCCCACCTTGGGATACTTCTTGAACAAGGATGTCGCATAGTCATCGTTGTCAGACAAACTCAATATGGGCTCGCTTTTGCTTGGGTCAAGGATGATGCCCAGATTCCCCTGGTCCATCCACCCCAGATACGATGGTCCCACCTTTGAGACGTAGAGTTTACCTGCAGCCTCTCGTCCTGTCTATATAAAGTTCAATTTTCTGTAGCCGTGCACATCGATGGGCTCTCCAGTGAATGATCTGATATTTATATCAGGTTTTTCAAGTTTTTCTTCGATGCATGGTTTGAAACTTTTCCACCCAGACACCCTCATTGACTATTGTATATGGTGATCCGCAGTCTGCCACGATGTTGATCTCCACGCCACCAATTGTCATGCAACATATGGGTTTTCTTGTCTTAGTTTTTGTCTTTGTTTCGCTAATTTTGTTTACGTTGTTACTCAGTTCATCATCGATGTTCAATATAAACATGTTTATGTCTTCATCATCAGATGCGTTCTGAATATTATCTTCTGCGCACTCCACTACTCTCACATGTTGTGGCTTCCTTTTATTGCAGGCCTTGATGAAATGTCCTTTTACGCCACAATGTGTGCATCTCGCTTCACGTGCGGGGCATTTTGGGTCATTAGCCATGTGTGATGTGCTCAAGCATCTGTAACAGTGCCCACAGCTCTTTGTCTCATTTCTTTTATATGTTGGTTTGTTGTTTCTTTTGTTCCAACTCTGTTTGTTGTAAGATTTTTGGTCAGACACCCTGCTTATGGTGTCTCCTTCTTTTTTTCCTTTATTCTCCGATAGGACTGCTTTGGCACAACGGCCTGTGAACTCGGCTTTTCTTGCAATGTCTGTTATATTTTGCAGTGGGTATTCACCCTTAGCCCACAAATTGTCTTGGATGTTTGAGTTTGAACCCTGCTTCACAATCTGATCCCTTATAAACTCATCGTGGAGTGCATCAAAACGACAATTAATCGCAAGGTTTTTGAGTGCAGAAACGTAATCATCAATTGATTCTTCTTCTCCTTGCTTCTTATGGAAGAATTTATACCGATCTACTCCAACACATACTGTCGGTTTGTAATATGTATTGAGATCATCTATGGCGTTGGTAAATACATCACCTTCATTTTCTGCTCTGATCTTTTTTTTTTTTTACTTTTTTTTTCAGGTTTGTAATGTAACAGTTACAAAAGGAAATCCCCCCCAGATGGCATCATAACAACACATGTATACAAATCGACATTCTCATTATGGCACTCTGATCTTCTTATTAATTGCGTTGTACACCTTTATACCGCCTGCACCTAAGCAATGCATAAGCATTTTGTACTTTTTGTCTGCCTTAACTTCTTCATCTTCCTCTAAAGTGGAGATGTAGTTGAGGATATATTCCCTCTATTCTTCCCACTTAAGTGCTGGCTCACCCACAGCACGTAGGCAGTGGGTGAGCTCCGGTGGTGAAAGATTCCACACACAATCTGAAGCCATTGTATTTTTTTCCTTTCTCAAAGCTTGTTTATGTGTATAACTATAAACTTCTATTTTATTTTTGAAGATATAGATTAACTGAAGGTGTTAGGCAACTTTTGTATTAGTGTTTAATACTTGACAGCTTCTTAAGTGGTTGCTTATAGAGGCGTGCTACAGTTCACTTGCTATACTTTTTGAAAGCGTGCATGCATTTGAAATACCTTTCACTTCCACCCCATGTTTTTTTTTTAAACAAGTGCCTTATTACGTTATTGTTATAGCCAACAGCCGCCTATTATTTATTTTCCAACCTTTTATTCTCCTACTGTTTTATTTGTCAGTTGTCACTCTGAGCGGTAGTCCTTTGAAGATGCTTGCTCCTTAGAAGTCCGGAGTTTAGTCACGGAAACGCTGAGTGCCCGCAGAGTGACTGAAAATTCAAAATGGCGCCAACGTTGTACTTACGCTGGCTGGACCGCTGACCTACGTTAGTCTCTGTGTCCTTTATTGTATTCCAAGATGGGCTTGTGCGTCTTTTGTTTTGCTTACGTAATGAATTCGGGTACAGCCGAAGTCCTCCTAGATGTTTCTGTTGGATTTGACAGTTGGCTTGCGACGATTTGACAGTTGGCTTGTGACGGTTGTAATCCGTTTTGTTCGTAGAGGCAATAACTTTGACAAGGTTTTGACTCTATTCCAATGTGCCAGTACTTTTTTTTAGCGTTCACACGCAGTTTAGCAATAAGGTTTCCTCGTTGGTTTTGTATTTGAATGCGTGCACTTTGTAGACATTTTTGTACGCCTTCCGCTGCTCATTTATTCATTCCCTTTTCCTTGTTAACTTCGGCGCAGCGATGTTACACATTCTTCTCCACTTTAGCTATTCCTCATGCGCACCGCATCCATAAATGATTTTCTCAAGATTTCTTGCACATGAGTGAATTTTCTGCTAGTCTTTATAAACTTTGCTGCTGACCTCGTATCTTCTTTTATTTTCTCCATTAACGAAGAATGTTCTGTTTGCCGCCAGGTGCTCCGTTCACCTTGCTAACTTTCAGGGTACTTCTTCTGTCCTTAATTATCATGACCGACTGGTTATATATATATTTTTTAAAGAAAATTCTTTCAAATCCATGGGTTCTGTGTTGGCGCTCATCGCCACTTTGTGAAGAACTCCCGACACATATGTGAAGTAAGATGGTTCTTTATTCGAAACGCCAACACTGGCTCCTACAAGGATTGGAGCCTACGTACTCCCAGTCAGTTCGGTGATCAGCTGTCAACTGTCATACGTGACAGTTCACAGCTGGTAACCTCACCGATGGTATGGTGTCCGCGCAGGGACACAACAACGCAATTACCGAGACGGTGTCCTGGAAGGGACACGCACATGTAATCACAACAATTTCATCAGCCAATCACTTTAAAATAAACAAAACTACATTACCCATGAACCCCCTGTATATCATATATCACGTGCTCCAATCATAGGCGAGCAACCCCTATAGGAGTATATGCCACCATTTTTTGTCCTCTTTCTTTGCTGCTTTGCAGCCAGATACGTACCTTGTAATCTTTATGGTTAATGCTTACTGTTAATTACTTGTTAACACGTGCTGTGCTACTCCGACGCCATGTGCTTGCCTTTTATGATCTTCGCCGACTGCTATTGCAGCATTGTAAGGCTGATTGTGATGCTGCAACTCATTGATGTGTTGTCAGCTTGAGCGCGCTGCAGGGCACGAGGGGAGTGCCTGTGACCTCCCACATCTTTCTTATTTGTGGCAGCATGTAGACCGCCTGTCTCCGACACCGGTGTAAGCCTCAGTGGAGCTGGAAAGGAGAGCGGACTACACTTGTCTCGGACGATTGAAGTCCATCTTCTATTGCCCTTGTCAGCACCACACCAGACGCTCAGAGGAGTTTTGCAGGGAATTTGCAGTAGTTTTGTATATCATGTGCCTTGACCAGGTGTGCCGTAATTGCCGGGACAAACTCCTAGACAAGTATGGTCCCTTGACGAAGATACTTGAGCTGGCATACCAAGCCAAATATTCCAACTCCATTTGCCAGTTAGGAAACACCAATTGTGCTCTCTACACAGAACACTTGAGATCTATCCTCATGCAGATAGACCTCAAACTTAGTGATTTGGCCACCTCAGAAGCCGGCCCAGTATCTGAAGGTATGTTGATCGGAGGCTCCTTCGTTAAAGAGCTAGCCTGATTTTGCTACACATACTCCACTCTTGACAAGGCCCACATATCACTTAAATAGTTCAGGAGAAGTCTTTATGGCAAGGCTGGGCGCTATGGATAGTGTGCATCAGGCCGGGGCTCCTTTCAAAGCTCTCAACAAGGGTACTATCCCAGGGGTAGAGGTGGCTGGTATGGAGAACAAACGGAACACACCTTTTATCCCACATGCTCCAGAGGAGGTCATCCCCGCTTCCGCTGCGGCAACCAACGCATATAATAAGGTACGACACAAGGTGCAGGATATTCTGGTGGGAATGATTCCTTTTTCAAAGGTGACCTGGGGGGGTCGGGGGGGGTGAGTGGGCTTATTCTCAGACATCTGGAGGCAGATTACCCAGTACTCATGGGTCCTAGAGACCATTTTAGGCTTCAAACTCGAATTTTACAATGCACCAATTCAATCTGGCCCACCAAAACAAATGTATTTTCCCCAAACAGAGCAGTCTTTTATAGACTCAGGGGCATATTTACTACGAAGTAGCGGAGCGCGGCGTTAGTCACCTTTGTTTAACACTGCACTCCACCACTATCAAAACGCAGAGATGCCCCGTATTTACAAGGATACAGTGCAGTCCTGCATTTCTCCCTGCACTGGCGCTAAATTTAGCTGCCTAGTTCCAACGCAGACACCCTTGCACTATAGTACAAAGGTGCCTGCGTTGTAGGGGAATTTGTTGTTTATGTTCAGGTAGATCTCCCTTCCTGCACATAAACAATCTGAAATGGCATTTTGAAACTGCTATGTTAGCTGATTAAGTTGCAAAACATAATTGTTTTAATTGATTGTTTATGTGCCGAAGGGTCACCTTCCTTCACATAAACAATCAATGGCTTTTTGCTGTTTCTATGTGTGCTGCTCAACAAAGCACACATAGAAACAGCAAAAACGAGGGGAAATCCATGGTCTTAATTTTGACGCTGCCCTTGTAAATATGGGGCAGCGTCAAAATCAATGGGTTTTGCGATGGACTGCCCACCATAACACCCATTGCCCGCCCCTTTCACACTAAGTAAACCATGAAAGGGGGCCTTATTTACAAGGCAGCGGCTTAACAGTGCCTTGTAAATAAGGTGAAGCCCATATCATCTCAGGAACGTCACTAAAAGTGACGTCCTGTGACGAAAGGGGCTTGTAAATATGGCCCACAGAAATTCTAACACTGTTAAAATAGGGGGCAATTTGTCTTTCAGTACCTCAACCCAATGGGCTCCGAAGCCTAAATTTTCTAGTCGAAAAGAAAGGGGGCTGATACCGATTAGTTCTCAATCTGAAAGATTTCAACGTCTGGATATTATAAAGACTTTTCAAAATGGAGGGCATTCATTTGCTAAGGGATATTCTACAGGACAATGACTGGATGGTTTGGCTGAGCCTGAAGGATACCTACCGTTCTTTCCCCATTTTCCCGCATCACAGGAGACCTCTGCAATGCCAGTCTTGGGGTCAGTGTCTGGAATTCTTGTCCCTTCCCTTCGGACTCTTATCAGCCCCCTGGTGCTTCATCAAACTGATGGGACCGGAGGTGGAGTCCCTGAGAGGTCGAGGAATTCATCTTATTGTGTATCTAGATGACCTTCTTTTGATGGCTCAGGGTCCTCAGACACCCAAGATTCACTTTTCATGGATCATTCATCTACTGCAGAGTTCGGGTTTTTTAGTAAACTAACAGAAGTCAGTAGTGTCTCCTGTGCAACAGATGGAATTTCTGGGATTCCAGATAGACTCGGTATGAACGCAATTGATCTTCCCTTCCCAGAAGATGCGCAAAATCAAGAAGGAATTGAGGTCTGCATTGTGAAGACAGACTGTATCCTTGAGGTCAATCGCCAGGATTGTAGACCTTCTAGCCTTCTCAATCCATGCCATTTTTCTGGATCCCCTCCACTATGTAACCCTTCAGAGGTTAAAAATACAACATTTAAGGAAGTACCTCCCAAGGAGGTAGTTGGTGGAAGCAGAGATGTGTCTCCATATCAATTGCCTGGAACTCATTGTGGGCTCATACGCCATTAGGAGTCTTTCTCCCTTAAAGACAGATTGTTGCATATGGCTGAAGATGGACAATATCTCAGCTGTTCAATAAGTCAACGACCTGGAGAGAAGAAGTCTTGTCTACTTGCGGAGATTGTCAAGGATTTCTGGCATTTCTGTCTCAGTCATCACATCTCCATCACAGCAGAATATATCCCAGGCAAGAGCAACACAATAGCCCATTGGAATTCCCATCATTTACAGAATTTCAGCGACTGGAAGCTGATCCACTGTATGCTCCAGCATCTTCACAAATTGTCGGGAGCATGCAGAGGGGACGTGTTTGCATCTTGGCTCAATTGTCAGCTTGCAATGTTTTTCAGTTGGCGACCAGATACAGAATCCCAGGCTACAGTTGTGTTTCTCAAGGTCTGGTCTCAGTTCTGGGGTTATGCCTTTCCATCGTTCCTTATAATATCTAGAGTTCTGACGCAACTCAGACGTCAGAAATCGGAAATCATTCTGGTGGCTCATTGGAGAGCTCAGCCTTGGTTCCCGGTAGCCCTATTTCTAGCGAGTGCTCCTCTAGTTCAACTTCCGACATGCCTACTTTTGGACCCAGAGGGATTCCCTCATCCTTTAGTCCTGGCCAGTCAACTCAAATTGATGGCTTGGATGGTTTCAGGGAAAAATAGTATACGCCAGGCATTTCTATTTGTCCTCCTTGTCATTCCTTCCTATGGTACCTATTCCTGTCTATGATGTCAGCTCCATGGTTACAGAATGTGTTGATTTGAACATCAGGGAATGTTACAGTCAGTCCCTGGAAGCTGTGGAGATGAACTGTCAATAAACATAGTGCTCTTAAACTCACCTGCTTGATGTAATCACTACAAATTTGGGGACGAGTTTGACCATTCACTGTCTCCACCCACGTGTGCTGCACTGTGTCTTGAAGTTCTTCACCGTTTCCTCCTGTCTGCCATTGTCGCAGCTCAGCCAATTTCCAGCATTCTTGCTGTATGCCCAGCATTCGCAGTCTCTCATCAGTTTGGCTCCACGCTCTCAAGCCACGTTTCACTACTTCCCTGCTGTCAAGTGATGTTTACTCGCTAGTGGAAAGTGGTTGGCAGTGTCATTTGCTTTACAAGACTGGTGAAGTATCTCGATCTGATAACAAGACACAACATGTGTGCACATCTGCTCGCCTCACCGCAACAAAATCTGTAAGTGTACTATTTCCTGGTGATCTGAGGCGTACTGATCGTCGCCTGCCCGGTACGAGTGAGGGGCTGTGCGCAGAGGCCTGTTCTCGGCCAGAGCAAGTCCTGAGGTCTGTTCGTGTCTGCAGCTAGTCCAGAATGATGATGCATAAGAATGTCCATCCATAAGTGTAAGTCTTCATGGAATGATGCGCACTGTGTTCTTGAGGTGTCATGACTGGCCCTGTTGCTTGGCGTTGTCGTACGCTTGGTTCAGCTGATGCGTGATGAATTCTGGCATAGGAGGGCACATACCGGGTCGCGTTTTTAGGTCTCGCGACCTATTGAGCGGAGCGAGAATTCATGTCCTCAAAATCCTCGTCAAACCAAGGGCTTCTTGCTGTGGTTTTCTTTAAGTTCACGTGAATCACGTGACCAAACAAGCACGCGCATCAGCCTCCCTCCCTCCTAATTGCATTTTTTTTTAACGGCCGCACAGCACATCAAAGGGCTTCGCCCAGCGTGCGCTCTGCGGCTTCTCGGCTTCTCCTCCCCTAATTATTCATGGCTCAGTTTCCCGGCGCACGCATTTGTTCACAAGCAAACACTTCACAGCACATGCACGCCTATCAGCAGCCATGCTGAAAAGGAATTCCTAAAGTAGAAATGGCCGGCCGTACTTTCAGTTTCCCGGCCGCTCATCTTCTCGCTTGTTTTTATTTTCATTCCCGTTCGACAATGCTTGTTTCCTCCTTATACCCCCACCCAACTGTTTGCTCTCTTTTCTCAAACCCCTGCTTCCAAATCATTTCTGCCCCACTCCCCAATTCTCTGGCTGTAGGATCGAGTGGATACTGTGAATGCTCTCTAATATTTTTTGTCGTCCGGGTTCCGCTGCTTCATGATTCCTCGCAATGTGAAGCGGCTCATTTACCGATGTTTCTTATGTACAATACTTATGCAAGTACGGTACCCGCATTCGAAGACACGCAGTTGTAAATATAATCTCACCGAATAATAAATGTTCTGTAATTATGACCACGTGTAAAAGCACCACAGTGCAAGTCAGAAACAAAATACCTTTCTTTCCACCCGCCACGTGAAAGACGGTGGGCTGTCGCATCACCGAGGTGAAGTATCAGAAGGTACCTGCGTCATTGGTGTGGGGGGATGGAGCAGGGTGGGGTGGGGGTGTTGCGCTCACGAGCAGGCGCCATGATTCCTCGCAATGTGAAGCGGCTCATTTACCGATGTTTTTTATGTACAATACTTATGAGTTTATTTTAAAGCAGAGCTCGCTCCCATTAACCGCCTTCCTTCTGATACCAAGTACACCATTTTTAAAGTATTATTTTCAGATACATCGTGACTGGACTTTCAGGAAAATATATGTATCTGCCTAGCACCGTCTTACCGGTTGATGCATATTGTTTCATCAGTTATGAATGGCCATTCAATGGAAAATGCAGGATCGAGGGGATACTGTGAATGCTCTCTAATATTTTTTGTCGTTCGGGTTCCGCTGCTTGTTTTATTTTCTCAGTATGCAGCACACATCGTTCTGGCATTCGTTTCTTTACAGGTTGTGCATCTGAACTGGCTGTCCAAGAACATATAATATTAGTCAGGTGATCACCCCACTTATAGCGCTTAATGGACATTTTGAATAATAGGTCTCGCTTTTGGGACCTTATAAGTAGTTATGCAGCATAATATCCTTGTTGCAACAACATAAACTGTCGCATGGCTAAACACTTACATGGTCCCAAAAGCGAGACCTATTGGCTATGCCAGTGCTTGTTAAAAAGGTTTCCTCCCTAGTGTGTGGTTGCTAGGCACCCGTGAGCACTTCACCCTTCAGCTGATGGCCGATTGACTGTGTCTTTTCACCGCACATGCGCTCCTGTCTCATGGACGCTGTTCTGTTTTCAATCACAGGCATAAGTGACAAGCAGTCAGATTAAACTGTTGGACAGTTACGTCTGCTGTGTGTGGGCATGTGGATTTATTTATGCTCAGAAGAGGCATCGCTGCCTTATTTCTACATGGAAGGGCCATTGCTCCAATCTGCCAGTTTTCAAGTACTTTGATATCATCAACTACAGTGGCATTAGTGTGTTATAACCAAACGTTTTTTGGCAGGTGGACTTTAAGTGACTGTATAGGATATCAATTTATCTGGAGGTTTTCTTTCCTAAAGTACTTTAGTTAGGTTATCTATCTAGATTTCTCAGTCTTATTACTAAGAGAGATTCCACCAACATGAAAAATGTACAGGCTTTCCCCACCTTTTTATAGCTTCCTGGAGACCCGCCAGTGAGCCTTCACCAAATATTTAGGAGCCATGGGTAGTATAAGGTACAGTGCTGCATGCAAAAGATTCATCTTAGAGCACAACCTAGGTTTGGAGGGACAGCCCATCCTTGATCACTTACCTCCTCTTGAGGTTATCAAGCGGGAAGAGGCCCTAAATGAGTTTGAACAAGCCGTGAAAATGTTGGAGACACAGTTTGATATTGAGGGCAGTTTAGTTGTAGCCAGGCACAAGTTCTTCACAAGAGAACAAGAAACTGACGAAAGCATTGTGTTGTACGTAGCGGCATTGCGCATTCTGGCATCAGAATGTGAGTTTGAGCATTTCACCTCTCAGTTAATCAGGGATCGGGTTGTAGTACATTGTAGAGACAAAAAAGTTCAGGAGAAGTTGTTAACCCTGAAAACTACCTCCTTGCAAGAAACCATCACTGTTGTTAAGAGCATAGAGCTGTCTCAGAAAGCTTCCAAAGAGCTCAAACCTGACAAAGCCTTTGTTGGGGTGGTAAAAGAATGCAGGGAACAGGGAGAAAAACAACAGGTAGAGAGAGGGAAACAACAAGGTGAGCTAAGGGGTAGCAAGTACACAGTTGCCAGGTCTGAGAAGACGGGGGTCAGCCAAGAAAAATTTACAAAGTGTGGGTTTCCCTCACATTATCCCAATTCTCGATTCTGCCCTGCGAGAAATGCCTCCTGTTGCAAGTGTGGCAAACAAGGGTATTTAGCTAAGGTGTGTGGTTCCTGAGGCAGTGTCAGCACGGTCTACTCAGACGAAAATGAGAGTGATGTGTTGACTGATGTTGGAAATTCATTAAGTGATTTGATTCTTGTGGTCAAAGATGAGTTTGATGACTGTGTGGATCAGGTTATTGAGGTGAATGTTGATGGAAAGTCTATTCAACTGGTGGTGGAATCTGGTGCATGCATGACCATGATCACAAAAGAACTGTTTTAGTGCAATTGGGTGGACAAGCCTCTTCAAGCACCAGACAGAAGTCTGGTTTCTTACGAAGGGAGGAGGATCGAGTTAAAGGGGTTTTTTAAACCAGCCTAATCTTCAAGGATAGGTTTATTCGGGAAAGGTGTACGTGGCAAAGAAAGGGCTCCATATTATGGGATGGTATTTTGGTATGACCCTTAGGCCAGGTGTGTAAGAGCAAGTGATGGTGGTGGATGACTGTAGTCAGGGTGACGGTCTGGTTGCCTGGGCCAACAAGTTCAGAGTGGGTTTGCTGACAAGTTGGGATGTATAACAGGATTTAACCACTTGGCTGCTAAGGCTTTTCCCGTCCTGTGCTGAGATTTCTTAAATCTCTTTATTTCATGACGAGTTCACCTGGTCATGAGCACAGCTCCAGTGTGCCTCATGACGAGCTCACTTTGTCATGAGCATGCAAGAGGTTAAACATCTCATCAAGGTGAAGGACCGGGGGGGGGGGGCGTGGCTTGCAGCCGACGATGGTGGCTGCTTGAAAGAGGATCTCCATGTTTGAGCCCCATTAATCCTAATCAGACGGCGCCCGGGACCCCCCCGCCTCCCGCACGACAATTGTGAAGGGAGTGCCCCCCCCGTGCATCTACAGACGGGGAGTGCTAGCGGCTGTGAAAACCTGCTGGGGCACGATAACTGACTGGCCGGCGAGACGCGAAGAGCGACCCAAAATGGCGGTGGAGAGTCGGACCCCACATAAAAAAAGTGGCGGCCACCTGTTTTGGCATCTTACGAGGGTTGAGACCTATTCTGAGGTTCTTTGATGCTCCTACCAGGCAGTTGGTTATACAGGCATCCATACTATCTCGGCTCAATTACACCAGTTCGCTCCTGTTGGGGGCCAACCAGGCTGAAATCGCCCGGATGCAACGTGTCCAGAACGCCGCAGCTAGAGCCTTGGTAGGCTTACCGAGGTTCTGCTCTGCGGAAAATACCATCCGCTCTCTGCACTGGCTGCCTATGGCACAGAGGATTCACTTTAAGACCCTGTGCCTATCTTTCAAGATCCTCAAGTTGGCCTCTCCCCAGATCCTTGATAACCTTTTGGTGCCTTACGTGCCCACGCATTCCTTGAGATCTTCGGGTCAAAACCTGGTGGTGGTCCCACGGTTCAGGCTATGCAGGGCTGGAGGTCGGTCCTTCCGGGTTTTGGCTGCAAAACTGTGGAACTCTCTTCCGTCCCACATTCGTGAAATGGATGAGCTTCTGAAGTTTAGGAGGGCTATTAAAACGCATTTGTTCCCTCATTCATCTTAGTTCTCTGATCTGTGCGCTTCTGCCTTTGCGCTGCTGTGTTGTGTTTGGGTACTCTCTCTGAAGCGCCAGGCCGCCCCTTGGCTGGGGCAGCTGTGAGCTATAGAAGTGTTATTAACATAACATAACATAACCTTCCTAACACTACGGCGGAGAGAATAGCAGCGGACAGGAAGGACTCCGACCGGAGAGTCTGCGACCGGAGGAGGTGCCTGGAGGGTCCGTAACCCCGGATGCGGCGGCAGGAGTGAATCTGGACAGCATCGATCGGCGGTAGAAAGAACCCGTGATCCTGCTGAGACCCGCACCCGAACTGGCTGATGGGCAGCGAGACGGGATTTAGCATAGCGCCTGAGGCAGAGCCTTTGGGACCTTGAGGGCCGCTACGGTGAAGGCAGTGGTAAGATGCAGGCCCTCGCGTCTTAGGGAGTTCATGCTGCACGTCCTGCAGAGCAGCGTCTGGCAATCACACCCGGGGGGCCCTCGCACCGAACTGTTGCAGAGAAACTGAGGCGGGGCTGATCCCATGGTGCACAGTGACGCACTTGGACCCAGAGGGGGACCAAGCTGAGATCTTTGCTGTTGCTCCACAGAGCGAGGACTAATGTGGCGAGGACTGCATTGGCTTAATTATGCACCAGGGGTGATAGAAGATCTCACAAAGTAGCGCAGCCCTGGACTAGTGCTGCACTTGGTCGCAGGAAGGCAGGTACTCGGAGCGACTGAAGGGGAGTCGGAAGAGTCGAACCGCAGGTGCCGCCCAGACGGCGAAGAGCAAGAAGGTGCTGGGGTTGAAGCAGGGTGTGGCCGCGGAAACGCATGGAAGGAGCTACTCTTTAGCGGCACAACGATCCATACCGAAGAGCAGAGCGAGGCGAAAATACGCCTGCTGAGACTACTGAGGCACAGCCCTGGCGCAAGACCAACCAAGCACATAGAGAGAGTGCAGGGATGGGCCGGACACCATACCAGGCTAGCGCTACCAATTACAACCAGAGGTGGAAACGACCCCCCCTGGGCCTAGGACGGACCCCCTCGACACGGACTGCACCACGAGGTGGCAGATGCTGTGACCTGTGCCCGGTGAGCCCCTGAGGACCCGGAAAAAACTTCAACAGCAGCAAGTAACAAACTCCCTGGTGGCTTTCGGGGTTGGGGGCCCGGTGCTGGTATTCAGGGTGGACACTGCAAGAAACGACGCACCACCTCTGCACAGCACCGGGTGCCTGGAACTGGGCACTACCGGTTCGCTGGTGAAACGGGGAAGAGACCAGCGCTTTGTGGGAGTGAACATGGGCGTAAAGCCCTGGAGCCTATTCACAAAGACCTGACTATAGGAGTCGGGCCAATCCAATCAGCTCCGACAGCAACTGATAATGGGGAAACTTAAGGGAGGTAAGAGCGGCATCCAACCACCTGTGGAGGAAGAAGCACCTATACAGGAAGAACTAGGGGAACCTGAGCAAGTGCGAGACTCTCACCTACAACTACAGCTCGACAGAATCCTATTAGCGATAACGGACACCCGAACGGCGCTACAGCAGGACATAGCGCAAGTAGCCACGGGTCTGGGTTTGTTGCGAGCCGATCATGGGAAATTGGCTGACAGAGTCACAGCAGTGGAGGGCGCGCTCCAAATTCTACGCGAAATATATAGATGAGCTAGTGCCAAAACTCCAAGAGGTATACAAAGAGGCAAAAGAACTTGGACAGTTGCCCCAGTCTATGCGGGAGGCGCTGGTGATCCCGCTTCTGAAACTGGGTCGGGACGTGAGAGAGACGGCCTCCTATCGCCCGCTATCAATGTTAACCACCGACTACAAAATACTTAGCAGTATATTGGCAACTCGGCTCTTAAAACACATGACCACACTGATCCATGCAGATCAAGCTGGCTTTATACCGACAAGAAACACAACCACAAATGTAAGGCGGTTGGTACGCCTATTGGAGGAGGACCACACAACAACCCATGATATTGTCAGTGGACATCGAAAAAGCATTCGATAGCTTAGAATGGGGTATTTGTACAAAGCGATGGAGCGTGTTGGCCTGAGAACAGACTTCCTGCAGTGGACAAAGGTGCTGTATTCGTCCGCTGTAGCCAGAGTAAGAGTGGGAACGCTGATATCGACGCAATACCCGGTCAGTCGGGGAACAAGGCAGGGGTGTTCGCTGTCCCCCCTGCTGTTCGCCTTGGCGGTCGAGCCTCTTGTGGCGAAGGCCCGGATGGGAAACTTTTATGGGGGGCTGGGGAGTAGAGAGGGTCAACAATACATATCACTATATGCAGACGATATGCTGCTCTTCCTAGAAGATGCTGGGAGAGCGCTGGTGGGCGGTGGCTCCCTGCTTTCGGAATTTAGCACCATATCGGGCCTGAAAGTGAATTGGCCGAAAACTTGCCTGTTTTCCAGTACAACGGGGGAGACACGACCTATAACGGATAGAGAGGTGAGATGGGAACCCACTTGTCTGAAATACCTAGGCACACATATTTACCACACTGCAGCAGACATGTTAGAAGGGAACGTGGGCCATGGCATAAGAGCGCTAAAGAGCAGCATGGCTTTTTGGCCCACCCTTCCGTTGTCGGTGACAGGCCGGATAGCACTATTAAAGATGATAGCGCTCCCGCGCTTCCTCTATTATTTCAGAACTCTGCCGATATGGAAGCCGGGTTCAATTTTTAAGTTGCTGAAATCGCTCGTGGTGGCTTTCCTCTGGGGTACGGGCAGGCATAGAGTTGCCCAGGCAACGCTCGTCCGCCCTAAAGCTGAAGGAGGATTGGCGGTCCCAGACTTCGAACTGTACTATCTGGCAGCCCAACTGCAGTTTTTCACTCAAGCAATAGCGAGAGAATTCAGAGGCCCGGAACAGCAGAGAGGCAGGGGAATACCGCGCCATATCCTATCGTTTATAGCATTACAACAGAGGCTGAACCTTAAAGATCTTTTACTGGAAGAGAGGACACTTAGGCTCTGCTGGAACCGCTCCCAATGTAGAGCGGGAGTCCTGCACCCGTATGTGCCCGAAATCCCGCTGGGAATGATAACGGCATTGCCACACGGTGGGGACTGGTCACAATTGCAAACCTCGGAGGAGGCGGGCCTCCAAGTTTTGGGAGACCTATACGAAGACGGAGCCATGTTACCCTACCAAACACTACAAGACAGATTTGATCTCCCGAGAGGTGGATTTTTGTTGCATGCAGCCTTGACGCGGGAAATACAGGCACACTGGCGGGAAGGGCTTCCGGAACCTAAGACGACGATGGCCTGCCAATATACCATGATGGCATCGGGTACATTCAAGGCGGTCACGTGTCTCTACTCTAGGATGCTTAACAAGGGGCTGACTCCACTGGAGGTGCTGAAGGGGAAGTGGGAGGTCGGTATAGGGAAGGAAATCCCTGAAACCGCCTGGGCACAGATAGTACGGAGAGCATGGAAGAGCTCAAGAAATGCAAGATTCCAGCTAGTACATTTCTACATCCTCCACAGAGCGTACTTGACACCTGGAAGGATCTGTAAATATTTCAAGGTTCCTGAGACAGCATGTCCCAGGTGTACACGAACGGGAGTAGAATTAGAACATATGCTATGGTCTTGTCCAATGATGGGGTCCTACTGGGTAGAAGTGGGAGACACCCTTAATGTAAATGTAAAATGTAAATTGATACTTGTATAGCGCACTACTCACCCGCAAGGGTCTCAAGGCGCTTGTACGAATACCGCTGTGGAACCCATCCTGGCTTTCCCTGTGAGGTGTCCACTCCTGGGCACCCCCAAGGTGGAGGCCAGGCATCCTTAGCGTTGTGGGGGCCGTTGTGGAGATTAAGCAAGCTATTGACCAGAGTTGCAGAGTGGGACTCCATGATTGGAATAGGCAGGAGGCGAGAATTATCAGGTCCGTGGAATTTTTGAGCCCAAGACCCACCGAGGCGGGGAATTGAACCCTGGTCCCGGGCTAGACCTCTGCATCAGGGTCTGCCGCTCTAACCATTGAGCGACACTTCTCCGTTTAGATAACGGAGAGACAATTGACATTTTGATATGGCCACTAGCATCCTACATTGGTTCGCCCACACATCCAAAAACAAAATAACGAGTACATTTATCGATATGGGGCTCATATTAGCCAAACGGGAAATCACAAGACATTGGAAAGCGACAGCAGGGCCCAGCAGCAGGAGGTGGAGGAAAGAGTTTGTAAAGTGGGCGAATAGTGAGAGCACGCTGCGATTTCAACTAGCGCAAAGGCGAGGCAACGATAGAGAACTGGAAACAGCGACAGCATGGGAAGCGCTAGTGCAGGCGTTGCTAGACTATGAGACGCAAGAGGACAAGCTGGATGGTTACACAATACAGGAGAAGCCCCGTAGCATAACAGGAACATCAACAGGATTAGGACATGGTGTCTTCCTGAACACAAACGGTATAAGGGACTATTACAGCTCTATGCATCAGTGACGGGAAATGGGAGGAGGGAGGGAGCAACTGTTGTTAGAAAGGGGAGTTGAGGATGTAAATAACGGGGTTTATTGGGCTCTATTGGGGGACACTGATAAAATAGTCGACACATGGATATGACACACAACGAGATTTAGGCCGGGAATGTCCTTTTATGGGGAAGACAATATTGAGGCCTCAGGGCCAACTGTGTTCATGTCTGTCTTGTACGAAAATCAATAAACTACATTTAAAAAAAAAGTGAAGGACCAGGCTACCCCAGCTAAGCATAAGCTGCACAATGTGCCGTTTAGTATCAGAGATGATCTTTCAGATGAGCTGAAGAGGATGTGTGAGTCGGGGGTAATCAAACCAATTGAGTCTTTCCTATGGTTGTGTCCGTTGGTTGTTGCCTGCAAGAAGAAAAGGAGTTTGAGAGTGTGCATTGACTTGCGCAGTCTGAACAAGGAGATCTGGGTCGACTCTCACCCTCTTCCCCGCATTGATGACTTCCTCTCCATGTTAACAGGTGCTAAGTATTTTTCTAAAATAGATCTTGCCTCCACCTTCCACCAGGTGGAGTTGGACCCTGCTTGTAAGCATTTGACTGTGTTTGTGTCACCGGTGGGTACCTTTCAATTTAAAAGGATGCCTTTTGGTCGGATGTATGTCGTTACAACGCATGCTTTTACAACGCATGCCTTTACGACACAAGTTTTACAACGCAAGTCGTTACAACGACTTGCGTTGGGGGGCGCTGGATAGTGAATACTATTCCAACTCCAGTCCCCGTGGACAGTGGCGGTTCGTCCATTGGGGGCGTTGCCCCACTATCCATGGACGACCGTCACTGCTGTCACTGTCTGACACACTAAAAAAGTAAAATCATGAGCGCACCAGCAGTTGAGGCCGGACCGGAGTCACAAATCGTGACGTCATCCAGTGCGATCACGGAAGGTGTGGGGGGCGGGCCTGCAGCAGTGAGCGGCATGTGGCAGGCTTGGCAGCGAGTCGTGGGGCAGCAGTGTGTGTGTGCGCATTTAGGACAAGTCATTTTTATGACTTACCCACGCATGCGCACACACGCAAAAGCCCCTTCCCTCCTCCTTCTCCCCTAGCTGGGACACAGGCTGCCGGGTCTCCTTATGGGCAGTATTAGCCCTGCTCTTTAGCCAATCCTGGCGCAATGGCGATGTTATGCCTGTGCCAGGATTGGCTGAGTTCACGTGCACGAGGATGGTGGTGCTGCCACGCGTGGGTGGGTGGCTGACTGGCTGTGCTCAGCGCTGTATGGCCAATCACATGTGGCCATTTGGATCCATGGAGTTGTGATTGGCCTGCGTTCGTTGGCCGCTGTGGGAACGTCACTGCGCCCTGGCGTGGACTGCAGTGCCAGTGCCACAACAACAACACCAGAGTCACGCTCAGACCTCGTGCCTGTGCAGTGTGCAACAATCATTGTCTTCTTCGACTGACGTCGTGAGAGTCAGTCTGTGACAGTGAAACCACGTAAGTTACGTTTTTTTCATGGCTTTCTGACTTACGATGGAGAGTAGTCCTCACGGCTAGGCAGAGAAGGCAGGTGGAGGGGACAGCACGTGCGTGTGGGGAGGGTAAGGGCGAGATGGGACTGGAGAGAGTGCCTGCCAGGGCGAGGTGAACCTTACAGCAGATGGGGTCTCGGAGTAACCTTCCGCCGATCTGTAAGTCAGCCTTGTCTTCGCTCACTCCACAGTTAGGGGAAGTGCGACCCACCCAGCAAAATGCGTTTCGAGGCCCCGTCAGGTGCGAAGCACTATAAATGCATCGACTAAAAGGCGGCACTTTTCCAAAATGCAAACATAAATGTGCACCTTAAGATTAGGCAGCAACATCGACACATAGGTACAGCGTTCTACAACATCGAGTTTACTGGGTGCTCCCTCAGGCCCCGGGCAGAGCTGATTTCGTGGGGAAAGCGTTGTGCTCCTGCGCCATCTGAGCGGAGCTGTACAGGCCAGGGGTCATCTGTTTTTTTCACTGTAAATGTAGACCCTAGATAAATGAATTCCAAAAGCCCAGGGCAGGGACACCTTCATGCTGTACAGCGAGGAAGGATGTGTGTGAAATACTTATGAAAAAGCTTGCAGAAGCAGCCAGTGGCGCGGAAAAGGGGCGTGGGACCCCAGGCAAGCAATGTGCACCTTCAGATTAGGCAGTAAAATCGACATGGGTACACCATCGAGCTTCTGTGCCAATGAAACTACTGCACAGCTAATAGCTAGGCCCCTAAATACGGTCCGTATCTGTCAAGTCACTGGCAAATCTGGGTTAAGCATCATCAAATTAATTGGTTTTCAATTTCTATAGCTCCGTTCTCGACCACCCAATAAGCCCCCATCTACCATTAATGTATAGCGGCGAGTGCTTGTTCTTGTTTCTTCTCTCTCGGCCTCTACAAATATGTAGGTTTTGTTATTCAGACCTTTCATACATTAAAAATGTCGCCACACAACACTGTAATAAACCGGGGAAGTGTGATTAAGCACCATGGGGGACACTAGCGGGCCCCCCGCTCAGCAGCGCCATGAAGGAGAAGCAACAGTCTGCAAATTAAAAGATGCATATCCAGGGTTACTCGGAATGAAAGATTTAAAAATACCAGATACCAGTTTTAACCGACAATATGCACTTTATACTGCATGACGTAATCGCCCAACTCCACGATGACGTCCTTTGCCCAGATTTCTTGTTAAAACTGGGAACAAGGTCAGGGTCTTAAAAAACACACAACTAAGCTCTTTCCACAAACGAACAAAGCAAACACGAGCTCTGAGGTGGAGAAGCGGCAGGCTGCCTCTAAGTGGGTGTCGGAAGAAGTGTTTGTCAGCATTACTAATACCCCTCACCTCCAGATACAACTGCCAGAGAACAGACCAGACTCAAACCGGCCTGAGCTGCTCCGGCCCCAGTAACACCTTCCCACTCCCAAAGTTCGCACTTCAGCACTGCTCACACACAGTGACCACTGCTAAGTGCTGAATCCTGTTGATGGGACCGGACTTCCCTCCCCTCCACTTACTGAATAGAGCCCACCATCGACCTCAGACCACGCCCATGAATCCCGCATATAATCTCCAACCTAAAACTGGACCTCGAGCAGCTGCACATAACCCCTCCATAGACCCCACCCTTGTTATTTGGAAATCTATTTTCTTTATTTCCCATCTCAGGTGGGATTACAATTAATTCTCTTTCATCTGGGAGAGGAAACGTAGTAAAAAAAAAACACAGACACACCAAGTGTTCCACCTGGTCTCTCTAAGGAGAAACCATTCAGTCAAACGATCTGAGTGGAGAAGGGGACAAGTTTTTACTTTTTTACAAGCAGTATGTAAGCACGGCCTGGTAGAGCCTTTGTGGCGCTTTACCATGTGCAAGTATGAACGAATGTATGAATTTTGAGCTGGAGGAGTGGACTAGTTGTAACTCACACTTATGCCTCATTTTACCCGGAGATAATGTGTAACATGACCAGCAACTGACAGACTTTATGGCTGTTGTGAGTTCTGGCAGCTCTTAGCCACAAGTGAATACACATCAGAAACCCAGATTATTCTTTTTAAAGGCATTACTGTAAACGGATTATAGTGCAGAATGGAAAAAACAAAACAACCCTTATTATGACATGAGTCTGTGTGCCATGTCAGCTAGACTAGTGCCCTTCCATTCTTGGTGCTTTGTGACAATTTTAAGATCTTCTTAGAGTTTCTTGTTGCTCAAATGGTAGTAATTCCTGATAATTATATGTTTTCCTCGTCTCCATTGCTTTATTTTTGCTCATGAGAAAGTGTCACTCATAGTCATTGAAATGTCACTCATAATTACACTGAAATTATGAAAATGTCACACATAGCAATCTGAAAACTTGGCAGGTATGAGGCCACACACAGGGCAGTATAAATCTGCAGTTCCAAAGGCTGTTAAGCCACATCTTGTTTCCAGTAGCAATGGACAGTATTCATTGTTTTACCAACGGTGTGAGCCTTGGTGTCTTCATCAAACAATACAGTTTAGAGGCAGATATGTGTTACAGGTAGAAAACTCTTAGAGGGCCTGTTTCCATTGGTTGTGTGCTTGGCTTGGTGGTCATTTTGCAACCAAACCAGTTAGAGGATTGGGCAAATTTTTGATATGTTTCTAATGTTTTCTTCTCACTTGTGCTTTAAAATGCTAGATTTGGACCACGTGTTTGCAACAATTTGCTTTAAATATGTGATGTAAAAGCCACCATTTGAATCCATATTTTGCAGTTCGGGCTCGCTTGCTCGTTATACTAGGATATGATTTTTCGCCCCACCACTTTCAAAATCCACCAGCCGCCACTGCCCGTGGATAGTAGGGAAGGTGTTGGAAAGTAAATTAAAACTATTCCCTATCCTAGAGCGCCCCCCAGCGCAAGTCGTTGTAAAAGTTGTGTTGTAATGGTTGCGTCGTAAAGGTACTTCGTTGTAAAAGTTGCGTTGTAACCGCTGTTCCCCCTTTTGGTCTTGCCTCGGCAGCCTTGGTATTTCAGCACATCATGGAAAAGGTATTAGAGAGGGTTGAGGACACAGTGGTTTTCCAAGAAGACATTCTGGTTGCTGTGAAGTGCAAAGCATCACATAATAAAAACCTCACGGAGGTATTGAACAGACTTCAGGAGAAAGGGATTGTTGCAAACAATCTCAAGTGTGTGTTTGGGGTGGAATCCATTGAGTATTTGGGGCATCACATATCAGGTGAAGGGATTGTACCGAGAGAAGGATTGTTTGAGGCCATCGTGAATGCCCGGTGCCCCAAGTGCAAAGATCAAGTATTGTAGTTTTTGGTGTGTGTGAATTTTACACTAAATCTATTGCCAATTTTGCTGCGATAACTGTCCACTTGAGGAAGTTACTTAAGAGGAAGGCCAGTTTTGTATGGGATCAGGTTTGCCAGGATGAATTTGTCCGCATAAAGCAAGAACTTGGGACGTGCAAGATTCTCATGCCTATTGACCCCCACAACCAGTGCAACGTGTCGGTGGATGCGGCTTTGGGGGGCATGATCACCTAGGTCAAGCACACCAAGGAACATATGGTTGGGTTTGCCTCTCGGACGTTACAACAGAGAAGAACTGCTCGGTCATTGAAAGGGAGTTATTGGCTTGCTGCTGGGCGGTTGAAAGGTTCAAGTGCTCTCTGTGGGGCAAGACATTCAAGTTGTTGACTGACCACAGGCCTAAAGAGAAACATTTGGATGGTGAGCTTCAGACCTTTGCCAAGATTGCTGTTGAGCCTATATTGGAGGGTGGCGAAATGATCATATGGGGGGATACGTTGCTTCCCCCTGAGGGCATGCATCATTGGATCAGGTCATGTGGGGCATCTTGGCAAACGAGTACAAAGAGTAGGATTCTTGGTGTTTACTGGTGGCCATCTATGGATCGTCAGGTGGATGATGTTATCAAGGGATGTGTGACATGTTGTACCAGTGACAAAGTTATCAAGATATTCACTCCTCGTGTCCAGGAGGTTGAGCTCCCCAATGGTCCATGGATGAAACTGGCTGTTGATTTTGTGGGTCCCTTCAACACTTTGCCGAACAAGTACAAGTTTGCTTTGGTGGTTGCCGACTATTACAGTAAGTGGTGGGAGGTCCATTTCATGGTTGATCCCAACACCCAGGAGGTTATAAAAAAAATTAAAAGCCTATTTGCCAGGGATGGTTTCCCTAAAGAAATCGTCTGATAATAGGGTACAATTCACGTCCAAGGAAATGTCTGATTTCTGTCTCAATCAGGGATTTTGCATCGCCGTGTGGCTTTATATCACCCACAAGCCAATGGTTTTATTGAGTGCATGAACCGCATTCTTGTTGAGTGTGTGGAGTGGGCAGTTTTCAGTAGGATTGAGAACAAGGAGAAGGTGCAGAGCATATTGTGGGCGCATCGCACTACTCCCAATCAAGCCGTGTGTGGTAGCCCATTTGAGTTGCTGCGTGGGAGAGATGCCACTTTTCACATGTGTCCTGCCTGGATGAGGAAATGGGGTTTGTTTTCCAAGGTTGGGTGCTGTGGATACATCTGCCAGGGCTACTGATCGGGGGTATCTCAAAAGTACCTCCGAAGTTTCTGGGCCTGTTTCCAAGGTCCAAGTGGGTGATTGGGTGAGAATCAAATTACCTTACAGCGCGGCCAAGGGTCTGTCAAAGTTTGATCCTCCTGTTAAAGTGGATGCTACCTTGTGTTTTGCTGTGAGAGGCAACGGGAGGAGCTGATGGAACCTCTCCTGGGTATACAAAATTCCTGGACACATGGTTCTGCGATTGGGGCTCAAGAGTGGTGCTGGCACAGCTATGTTTGGACCTTCTTAGAGAGAGCATGCTAATCCTAAAGCTTTTAGTGATGGCATTATGGATTTATTTTATTTTTTTATTTTCAAGAGTTTTATATAGCGCTGGCTAGACCCGGAGGTATCAGAGCGCTTTACATGTGCATCAGATCATAGTTACAGGTTACATCATAACGAAGGTTACATAGTTCTTAGAGCATGGCCACATAGTTACTGGTAAGGTCGAGATAAACAATAAGCACAAATACGTAAGGGGAGAAGCAGGCAAGGTGAGAGATTCACGGGAGGGGGGTTGGAGCAGGGGAAGTACACAGATAATGAAGGCGGGAAAGAGGACGTTAGGGTGAGAGACACAGCATGGGAAGAGGAGGGGAAGGGTGACTGGTACACAAACCGGTAGACGAGTCAAGGCAAACGTCCAAAGTCCAGTAAGCTGTGATCCCAGGGGAAGTGGTATCACTTCCCTATCTCTGTTGCGAGAGGCTCCCTTTGCGCAGTGGACTCTCTCAGAGAGGTCTCTGAGACTCTAAGACCTACATACTGGATCCTTCCCCAGAAAGGGGAGAGGGAGTGCTTTGGCAAGGGGTGCCATACCATACCTCAAGTGTGAGTGGCTCCCTTGGCGCAGTGGACTCACTCAGCGGGTTCGCTGAGACTCCAGAGTATAAATATTGGATCTTTCCCCAACAAGGGGAGAAGGAGTGCTTAGTCAAAGGGCACAAAGGACAGGGGGTAGGCAGAGTAGCAGGCAAGGGGAGAGAATTCGGGGGAGAGGGGATAGGAGCTAGGGACGAGACAATGAGGAGAGACGAAAGGAAGTCTGTCTAAAGACCGACTTGGTAGGTGACGACCAAGGAGGGAATCCACGGCCCATCTCCCCTATAGCTAAACTAAGTAGCTCCATCGGGCGTCAGACAAAATAGTTCAGTCTCAATACATTAAGAGAGGAGGGAAGGAGAGACATAAATGGAGGGCGGATGCGGTAGGAGACTGCAGGAGAGACGAAAGGAAGTGCAACAATGTGGTTCAACAATATATAGGAAAAGATCAAACAAGAAAACATTATATCAAACAGTCAGCAATACATTAGGGGAGGAGAGAGAGGAGCGAGAAAGTAGTGGGGGGGAAGGGGGAGGGGTAGCGGACAGTACGGGCCACACAGGCGCACACGGGTAGATGGAGGATCGCCATAAATCAGGAGGAAGAAGAGGGCAGGTCAAATGAACAAAGGGAAGGCAGGTCAAATGAACAGAGGGAAGGGAGGGGAGGAGGGAAAGTGAGATTGGCTAGACCCAAAGGTATCAGAGCACTATACATGAGGATCAACAATGTATCAGACAAGGTCAACAATTACACAATACATCAAAAATAATAGGCAATACATTAGGAGAGGAGAGAAAGGAGAGAGAAAAGCATTGGAGGGGCGGGGGAGGTGGGAAAGGGAGGAAAGAGAGAAAAGACAACAAGGAGAGACAAGAGGAAGTCTGTCTAAAGACCGACTGGGTAGGTGACGACCAAGGAGGGAATCCACGGTCCATCTCCCCTATAGCTAAGCCATGTAGCTCCATCGGGCATCAGACAAAATAGTTCAGTCTCAATACTTAGAGAGAGGGGGGAAGGAGAGACATAATAAAAATAAAATAAAATAAAAATAAAAATAAATGGTGGGAGGATGGGGGAAGAGACGACAGGAGAGATGCAAGGAAGTCTGGCTAAAAACCGACTGGGTAGGTGACGTCCAAGGAGGGAAATCCCCGACCTGTCTCCCCTATAGCTAAACTAGGTAGTTCCATCGGGCATCAGAACAAAATTGCTAGCTCTCAATTGACGAGGGAAAATTCGTAGATAAACAGGGTGGGGGCTAGGACAGGTGAGGGCAGAGGTCATTAGCAGGAAAGTGGAGAAGAGTAGAGCGGGGAGGGGTAGCGGACAGGACGGGCCACACAGGCGCACACGGGTAGATGGAGGATCGCCATAAATCAGGAGGAAGAAGAGGGCAGGTCAAATGAACAGGGCTAAGCGAAATACAGTTGCAGGAGTCCAACCGGGGAACTGGGTAGTAGAGCCCCCGGAAAACGCTGCTGGTTCGGTGTAAGTGTAATGGATTCCCATCAGCGCTCTCCCCATTTTTCTCCTCAACTGTCCTTTCCACGTAAGAATGGTAGGAAAAGTATTCCACCTGAACGTTTGGGTCTCTAATATGTAATTCTTGTTATTCTTATGTTATTACATAGGTTCTTTGCTGTTTTTGTTTCTTTATCCTTGCCTTTTATTTTCTGATGGAAGGAAAGGAGATGTTGTAGTCGTTTATCTATTTATCCTGCTTGTCATTCCTTCCTATGGTACCTATTTCTGTCTATGATGTCAGCTCCGTGGTTACAGAATATGTTTGAACATCAGGGACTGTTGCAGTTAGTCCCTGGAAGTTGTGGAGATGAACGGTCAACAAACGTAGTGCTCTTACACTCACCTGCTTTCGTGTAATCACTACACTCAGCTTGGAGGAGATGGTGTGCTTGGTACAACGGACAGGTGTTGATCTCGTGGGGCAGAGTGTTGCATGGTGTTAAATTTCCGTTCTGATCTGATTTCTTCTGGTTTGGCATACAGGACTGTGAATAATTTCAGGTCTGTGGTTTCCAGAGGACTTCTACTGGTCGAAGGTAAACCAGTGGGTGAGCACCTTTTAGTCTGCAAATTAATGAGGGGCATTTGTATGCCCAATCCTCCGAGACCCAAGTACTCATCCATTTGGGATGTGAATGTTGTCTGCAGATTCCTGGAACAATCGCTGGCAAACAGATATTTGTCGCACAAACAGCTTTCTGCTAAACTCACTATGCAGTTATGTCTAATATCATGTCAATGTTCGTGCTCTGGATTTGGTAGGCAGGGTTTTTCCCCAGAAGGTGTTACATCATTCACTATCACTCGTGTAGCAAATCTAATACTAGCTGACCAGAGGGCCGTGGGGAGGGGTAGTCCCTTCAAAAGGAAATCTTTTTGCATTGTTTTTCTGTAGTATTGTTTTATTTGTTTCGATTTAGAAGTTACAGGAGGGCAGAAACTCCTTGAGATATCATTTGCGCTGTATCCTCAGGTAATTGTAGTTCTCTGAACTTACTCAAAGGAAAGGATCAAGTTTTAAGCAAGGAGAGCCATATATTTCACAGAGATTAACTTTTATTTTCAATTGTCTTTGTTGTATAGTAGACGTTTTTCTGGTCCTGAAGAGAAGAATATATTCGAATAGACTTCCTAGAAAGAAAAAGGAGGAAAAGAAGATTAGAAGGAAAAGAGAAAACGAGGGATTGATATAGTAAAAAAGGAAATACAAAACAGAAAGTTGCCTGACCTTATTTCTTTTTCCAAGGGTCACCGGTTCACCAAAGCAGATGGCAAACCCTAGAAGGAAAGAAGAAGTGGCATTAAGGGAAAGAAACCAGAAGTGAAGCAAAGAAACAAACATAAGATTATTGATTGGGAAAGTAACATTGACTCAAGTTCTAAAAAGTAAAGAAAGGAAATTAAAAAAAGAATTGGTGCAGCAAGTCATTTCCAGGAACCTATCACATTGATGGTGTCAGAAGCAGGGTATATTCCATTGACATATGATGGAGACAGTAGTGCATTGCTTGGTGCACGGACAACAGAAACTAGAATGGGCACTGGAGTAATATATTCAGTCAACAGACTTTGAATGGGAGCCATTCTCTGGACATTTAAATTACAAGTTGACTAGCTTCATCAGTTTATTTGAAAGCCAACTACGGGTGGTTATGGGATTATCACAAGCTAGAGGACTTGTACCCGCTGGGCCAGCTATCTCCCTACAGAAATATACATCAGGAGATGATCCAACTACTTTCTTATTGAAATTTGAAAGGGCTGCCAAAGCCAGTCAGTGGCCTGAAGAGAGGAGGGCCAATTATTTAGCCCCTCTGTTGGTAGGGTAAGCGCAAGCAGCGCATCAAGCCACAAATCCAACTGAGGATACTCCATACCAGGAGGTGAAGAGAGTAATCTGAGATAGGCTAGAAGTTGATGAGGAAATCTACCAACTCACTTTTCATAGAGAACGGGGAGCAATAGGATCCTATTCTTTGAAATTAAAGGATGCTGCTGATATATGGCTAAAACACAATAAACGTAATGAAAGGAGGGGTGGAGAATGAACCGCAAAGGTCTCAATGTCAGAGTCTCAAGAATATTGTCTCAGAGACCCTCAACCACACGTTCACAGTCTGCGGCATATATAACCTCTGCTTTGTGTGGTTTGGTGGATAGTATCATCATTGGCTCTGTCACTTGAGTGTCCCATTCTCCAAGTGACATCATAACCTCCACCAGGTGGGAGACTGTCTGGATGTTGACAGTGGTGAGTGAATGAAATCAATCAATCAATCAGAGTACTTGTAAAGCATGCTACTTACCCGTGAGGGTCTCAAGGCACTGAGGGGAGGGGATGCCGCTACTGCTAGAAGAGCCAGGTCTTGAGGAGTCTTCTGAAGGGGAGTAGGTCTTGGGTCTGCCATAGGTGGGTAGGGAGGGTGTTCCAGGTCTTGGTGGGGAGGTAGAAGGATCTGCCACCGGAGGTTGTTCGTTGGATGCGGGAAACAGCGGCGAGGGCGAGGCTGGCGGAGCAGAGCAGGCGGGTGGGGGTGTAGAAGCTGAGTCTGCTGTTCAGGTAGGCTGGTCCGGGATTGTGGAGTGCTTTGTGTGCGTGGGTGAGGAGCTTGAAGGTGATCCTCTTGTTGACGGGGAGCCAGTGCAGGTCTCTCAGGTGGGGTGTGATGTGGCTGCGGCAGGGGACGTTGACGATCAGTCGGGCGGAGGCGTTTTGGATGCGTCGTCGTAGGTATTTGGCTGGGATTCCTGCGTAGAGAACGTTGCCGTAGTCCAGTCTGCTGCTGACGAGGGCCCGTGACACCGTTCTTCTTGTTTCAGTCGGGATCCACTTGTAGATCCTGCAGAGCATGCGGAGGGTGTTGTAGCAGGTGGAGGAGACGGCGTTGACCTGTTTAGACATGGAGAGGGAGGAGTCGAGGATGAATCCTAGGTTGCGTGCATGGTCGGTGGGTGTCGGTGCTGTTCCCAGTGTGGTCGGCCACCAGGAGTCGTCCCAGGCTGAGGGGGTGGGTCTGAGGATGAGAACCTCCGTCTTGTCCGAGTTCAGCTTCAGACGGCTGTTCCCATCCAGTCAGGGACGGCCTTCATTCCCTCATGGAGGTTGGTTTTGGCGGTGTGCGGGTCCTTGGTGAGGGAGAGGATGAGCTGGGTGTCGTCAGCGTAGGAGATGATATTGAGGTCGTGTTGGCGGGCCACTTGTGCGAGGGGGGCCATGTAGACGTTGAACAGCATTGGGCTGTTGGATGAGCCCTGGGGGATGCCACAGATGATGTCGGTGGCCTCGGATCGGAAGGGCGGGAGGCGGACGCTCTGGGTTCTGCCGGAGAGGAAGGACGTGGTCCAGTCAAGGTCCTTCTCTTGGATTCCGGCTTCTAGGAGGCGTGTCTTTAGAATGCGATGGCAGACCGTGTCGAAAGCGGCTGATAGGTCCAGGAGAATGAGGGCTGATGATTCGCCGTTGTCTAGTAGGCCCCTGATGTTGTCTGTGGCGGCAATGAGGGCTGTCTCGGAGCTGTGGTTTCGTCTAAACCCGGACTGGGACGGGTCCAAGATGTTGTTGTCTTCCAGCTGGCGGGCCAGTTGCATGTTGACGATTTTCATGATGACCTTCGCCGGGAACGGGAGCAGGGAGATGGGCCGGAAGTTCTTGAGGTCCTTGGGGTCCGCCTTGGGCTTCTTGAGGAGGGCGTTGATTTCGGCGTGTTTACAGCTTTCTGGGAATGTCGCTGTTTCGAAGGAGATGTTGATGACCTTACGTAGTTGGGGTGCGATGGCAGCGTCTGATTTGTTGAATACGTGGTGTGGGCACGGGTCTGACGGAGATCCTAAGTGGATGGAGTTCATGACCTTGCGTGTCTCGCTGTCGTTGACGTTGGACCAGGTCAGGCGGTTGGCGCTGGTGGTGTTCACAGGGGAGGTGGGGTCTGGCGTAGTGGGGGCGGTCATGGTGTTGAAGCTGTCATGGATGTCAGCGATCTTGCTGTGGAAGAAGATGGCCAGTGAGTTGCACAGTTCTTGTGAGGGCGGTATGTCGTTGGCGTTGGCGCTGGTGTTGGAGAGTCCCTTTACAATCCGAAAAGCTCTTTGCTGTTGTGTGCGTTGTTATCCAGGCGGTCTTTGAAGGAGGATCTCTTGGCTAATCTGATGAGGTGGTGATGTCTGCGGTTGGCATCCTTGTGGGTTGCGTGGTTGTCCGGAGTGCGTTCGTGGAGCCGTATCTTCCCCAGTTTCTGGCATGCGTGTTTGGAGGTCTGCAGCTCGTCGGTGAACCAGGTAGATCTCTTGCTGGCGTGGTTGTTGGAGGGTTTCTTGAGTGGGGCGAGGGTGTTGGCACAGTCGTCGATCCACCGTCTGAGGTTGCAGGCTGCGGTGTCTGGGTTGGTGGGTTTTGGGCGAGGGTGGTGATCAGCTGGTCTTCGGTGACTTTGCTCCAGCAGCCGCGAGGTAGCTGTTGGGTGCGGTGGTGCGTGGTTGGTTTATTGAAGGTGAAATGGATGCAGCGGTGGTCGGTCCAGTGGAGTTCAGTAGTGTGGTCGAAGGTGACGTGAGTGCGTGTTTAAGTTGCACATTTTATCTGGTAATAATCTACAGCCTGCTTTCAAAAAATGTTCTAAGTACAGTCTAACTTAAGTGTTTTTTCCTCCTATTGCGTGTTTCTGGAAACCTTTGTGACTTGAATATTTTGCAGGAAATTCAGAGCAGCAGAGGATGTTCCAAATATAGTTCTGTATAAGTAGCGTGACTGTTAGAATCACGAACACCTGAAAAAGCTGCCCTTTAAGGAAATGTGTGCAGTCTGCGTTGGACATAACGGAAAAGAAGGAAGCTTTTCAGCGTTGGACATAACGGAAAAGAAGGAAGCTTTGTCCATTGTTTATATTGTATTGAAGTTATGGGTGTTTGTCAAATTTAGTATTATAAAGAAGGACTCGCAGCATGTGTAATTTGAGACTGACTTGTGCTTCTCTTATGGTGCGGTACAAAAGGGGGTGGTGATGGACGGAGCATCTGAGCCAATCAAACACTCACACGAAGTCAAAAGATCTGGGTTTGATCCATCACCGTTCTTTAGCCCACTCTGCCACCCCAGTTCAGACATGGCTATATGCAAATCAGTCTGACCCTGTGCCTCATGGGAACAGTCCAGCCCGGACTGCCAAGCCATGTCTTCCCTGGACCGAAAACAAGCTTCCGAGGACCGGTTTCTGGCATTCCAGCCGTCTTCAGCCCGGCTTGCTTGAATCCAGTGGCAAAGTGAGCAAGGGACTCACGTCTGAGCATACCCTGCCCCACTTATGGCGGCCAAAGCGGTACAAAAGGGGGTGGTGATGGACGGAGCATCTGAGCCAATCAAACACTCACACCCAGTCAAAAGATCTGGGTTTGATCCATCACCGTCCTTTAGCCCACTCTGCCACCCCAGTTCAGACATGGCTATATGCAAATCAGTCTGACCCTGTGCCTCATGGGAACAGTCCAGCCCGGACTGCCAAGCCATGTCTTCCCTGGACCGGAAACAAGCTTCCGAGGACCGGTTTCTGGCATTCCAGCCATCTTCAGCCCGGCTTGCTTGAATCCAGTGGCAAAGTGAGCAAGGGACTCACGTCTGAGCATACCCTGCCACACTTATGGCGGCCAAAGCGGTACAAAAGGGGGTGGTGATGGACGGAGCATCTGAGCCAATCAAACACTCACACTCAGTCAAAAGATCTAGGTTTGATCCATCACCGTTCTTTAGCCCACTCTGCCACCCCAGTTCAGACATGGCTATATGCAAATCAGTCTGACCCTGTGCCTCATGGGAACAGTCCAGCCCGGACTGCCAAGCCATGTCTTCCCTGGACCGGAAACAAGCTTCCGAGGACCGGTTTCTGGCATTCCAGCCGTCTTCAGCCCGGCTTGCTTGAATCCAGTGGCAAAGTGAGCAAGGGACTCCAGTCTGAGCATACCCTGCCACACTTATGGCGGCCAAAGCGGTACAAAGGGGGGTGGTGATGGACGAAGCTTTTGAGGGTGCAACAGGTTACGGTAGAATTACAGACACAAATGTATGTTGACATGTCTCCCTTGTCTCTTGGTCTTCTGAAAAAAACACAAAGTGTATAAGAACAGATCAGACAGCAATACTGTCAGTTACAAGGAGGCACTCATGCCCTTTGACATGACAGGTAACAACACTTCCTAATTAGTAACAACGCAGGGAGCATCACTTTCCTTCACAGGCACATACAGAAATCTCTCCTTGCAGAGTGTAGGGTGCCAGGCATTAAAGCCTCCTTACAGGGGAGGCAGCACCACAGCACCATTTCAAGGAAAGTTGCCCAACTGCTTTCTCACAGGGCAGAAATTACTACTACTCAATCACAGAACAAGCAGCAGGACTGCCTCCTATCTCACAGAGCAGGCATTCATTGCATGAGAAAGGGCAGGAAGAAAACACTGTTTCATGGACTCCAGTGCAGGAACCTTGCAGGGTAGGCACTACTACCTCACTCATGATGCAGGCAACACCGCTGCCATCTTATTCACAGGGTGAAACTACTAATCACTCCGTCAAAGGACAAACATCAGTGTCCCACAAAGGCAGATATCACAACAGCCTCTTCTCAGGGCAGACCTGCAGAGAAGTGAACTACCATAAGAGTGGAAAATACTAGATATAAGAGTAGGAGCAAGATGGCGGCTGCTTGAACGCTGCGCGAGCCGCCCGCTCCTGTTCACCGTTATTATTTATAGCTCTGGTGACATTTAAACAATGCAGACAGTGCTGCTATTTGCGATCTAAAAGCTGGAGACCCATCTTAAAGAAAACATCTTCTTGGTGCTTATTGAAGCCAGAAAGCTTACCCTACTCTTGTTCCGTACCACTGCAGAGGTGCTTGGTGGGTTTGGGTCCTGGGCTTTGCCGAGCCAGCTGACTGCGATGCCCCCGCAATGAATAAGGCGGCCAAGGATCGCAGTCACCGATGCGAATGTGGAGTGTCTACAGGGGGTCGGGGATCCTCCCTTAACCAGAAAATGCTGGTTGTGCAAAAGTTGGATGACGTGGTAGCCCCGCTGAGAAGCGTGAAGGGATGACGCCGCCTGCAAAAAATAAACTGAAGGGGACGCGGTCTAGTGTTGAACTGCTAAGAGGGAAGCAGGCAGTCAGTCATGACGGAGATCTTAGGACGCGAGTGGTGCGCGCGCATGACGATAAAAGTGAAGGCGAAACCTAAACTATGAACCTGGAACAAACAGAGAAGATATGCGAAATTAAAACACGCAAAAGATACGGCATGAGGGAGTGTGCGAGAGCGACAGTAAGGCATGAACAACGGGGTGGTGAGGGGACGAAAGGCACAAGCATTGCCTGCGAAAGTAAAAGTGATCGCGATCAAGCGCGGTGGCCGCTAGAAGCGATCTGTGGTGGGGGAGGGGGAGAAGAGGGAGTTGGGAGAGGAGGAAAGACAGATGGCGGTTGCGCATGCACGCAAGGTTGAGGCCACCAAAAACCTGTGGTGGCCCTTTCAAAAGCCGCTTACTAAATGTCTCGCAGGTCAGAGCAGGAGCTGGCTCAGGCGAGACCTGAAAATATTTACATTTACAAAGCCAATAGCTGTGGGAGCCTGCTGCCTTAGGTCTGGGTGGGGGCGCCCCCTCTCCTTAAAAAAAATCAGCATACAAGAGCCATCCAGCCCAAAAATAAATCATCTACAATTTAAGGTTCACGCTTT
Source organism: Lissotriton helveticus (assembly GCF_964261635.1). Classification (NCBI taxonomy): domain Eukaryota; kingdom Metazoa; phylum Chordata; class Amphibia; order Caudata; family Salamandridae; genus Lissotriton; species Lissotriton helveticus. Next base: position 1,866,780,027 of record NC_136057.1, read on the forward strand.
CAAACGGGAAAAAATGTCGCCCAAGTATGCGTGAAATACCTCAATCTGGCCACACTTAGATACATTGAGCACGACATTTGTGGGCAAATTGAGCACGACATTTGTGGGCTGCGACCGTAAGACAGAGGACGTATTACGCAATTACGTCACAAACACGGCCCTTAAAAGGCGTCTCCACGCGTTCAGCATTCTCTTTTCCGCTTTGCTGCAAGCGTGAGAGACACCGTGTCAAGGGGTAAGTCGACTGCCGCCCGCTATAGCGCGTAGTTGCTCATGCTTTCTTTACATTGTAGGCGCAGTTATTGAGGTGGTGATTCTACTGCACCCGGGCTAGACAAGGGTTCACGTGGTCAGGATGAATGTGGATTTTAGGGTTCAATTATCGGCCAGTCGCATCATGGCGGTGGGAGTCACCATTGTAGCCGATAGCCGAGATCAATGTAGACGATGTAAACGCACGCTTTTAAGTGTGCATCGATTGTGATGTTAGTATCTTTAAACTGTTTCGTCTGAGAGCTGCAGCATTACATGGCTCTAATGAAGGATTTATACACCACTTTTTATTTAAAATATTTTTCCGTTCATATTTTAAACTATTTTGGAGCATTCACCTGTACAACGATAATTCAAAGGAATTAAATTTAGGATTTTCGGCAGTTACTGTTCTTAATGTTCACGTTTTAGCCAGTCGTTCTCTGCCTGATTAAATTTTGCTGAACGCCGAGTGCTGCTGCAACTCGGGAATGTGGTGTAACAAGGTGTGAAACTTGTGTGGGGTTATGTCAAGATTGCGTCGACGGGCTTCCGCACGGTCTCCGCAACTTTCGCACTTTTTAGGGTCAGGCATATAGTAAAGTTGACTTAGCCTGTGATGTAAGACCAGTGGACACTTTTATTCCTGACCGCATGATCAACGATAGCTCTCGTGTTTAATTTGTATTACCAGAAATATGGGACTTGATCGTGTATTATGGAATGGTTTTACAATTGCATTCTGTTTTGTAATTACAGTCTAGCTCTGTGCTGCTTATGATGACTTTTAAACAAATGGGAATCTCTCTGATAAAGGATGAGGGATACACTTGTAGCTGAAAGTGCACAGGGCTGACTGACGTGGAAATGTGCCCGTGGATAACGTGCTCACTAAAATACCACTTTAATAATTGCAGGTCCACAATTGCTGGAAATTTCACCGGGTCTGAGATGACCGAGAAAAAGCTGGTTAAAATGCCAGTGGGCTGCCAATGGCCCTGGCTGGATGTGGTGCTGGAGAAACCCATCCCCGGATGAAGCTGGTAAGTGTGTTGGTGAAAGGTGTTGTAATATTTCTCGGGACAGTTTGTTTTCCTCACTAGCTTGATATGGCTACTTCGTTGATAAAAGGCATGTAATTTTACTTAATCGTTTTTACTTGTCACTCTATCAGAAGTACAGTTATCACCAGAGGGATCTTTGCATGAAACTTCATGAATCCCTCGAGGCGTATGTGCTGCTTGCTAGCCTCTGCCCTAGTTAAACGACTGCTCAGGCAGGATTACTTTGTTTCTTGGAGGTTACCTACCTGCATGTAGTACTGTTCGGTGTGCTGCATTAGTGTAAGACGCGGTCGGTCTGCGCCGAGATCGATACAATGATGATCACATAGTTCAGCAGATGAACAGTGGTGAATAAGAGCTCTTGTCTTTCGCTCCTATCTGATGTATCGATGGTTTGTGGGCCGTGGCCAAAGCAGCAGATGGTGTGTAATGTGTGCAGGAAAACTAATGCAGACCGTGTCCTTTTCATTTCAGCCTCCAAGGAAAGGGGAGTGATCGAAGGTAAGTTTCTTCTCTAGTTTAGAACATGTAGGCCGCTGTTACAGCCAGTTTGTGGCGAACTAGCAGTAGCTCACAAACCTTCAGAGTACCTCACAGCCATGTGTTAATGTTTAACCAAGAACTGTAATGGAAGTACTGCCCTCCCTCCTCTTTCCAAGTTAAGGCTATGTTTAATTAACGTTATTGGAATGCAACTAGCGGGGCCTCATAAGCTGTGCTCTACTAGGATTTATGACCCATGTGTGCGTCAGTTTCCGAACTTGATCACCTACTTATTTACCTCTTGAATAAGTCCTCCCCCCCCCCCCCCAACTCGATAGTGGAGCATGTGAACAAAACCCTTTTAAATGAGAACGTAAATAAAGTTATCTAAATTAACTTATTTACAAACGGGCATCTTGCGCCTAGTAGCTGGTAAACACTTATAACTGAAACTGCGTTTTCTTTTAAACTGGAGAAATTCAGAGGGAAGACAAATATTTCTGATACATTAAAGTCTTAATATTTTTCTCTACTTTACACTAAGCCAGTTATGTCCTAATGTATCATGGGTCATTAACGTTAACCCCCATAACAAACTACCGTTTCCCTCTTTTAAATATGGTGCCATGTCTACAGGCCCCTTGGCTTAAAATGCCTACTGTCTGAAGACTATCACATGGGAGAATTGAAATTGTGAGTTTTATGTAATGCTTTTAAACAAAGTCAACTCAGTTATTTATGCACAGCAGGAATCTTCCTCCCAATGGCTGGTAGACATGCTGCCATATTTATAATTGAAAAATACTTTTAAGGGAAGACCTTGTGATCTCTGCACAATTTTGCATTACATTTTTCTGTACTTAACATTTTTACTATTTAAAAAAATGTTGGTGCTGTACACCTACATCCCATTCATTCGCACTCACTGACGCATGGCAGCGCTAGCATATTACCCTTTATACACATATTTTGTTTAAACCATAGTATCCAGCTCCATGGGTTTTAGGTTTAAAGTACGTGAAGCTGGTCGTGTCTAGTAACCATGCAGGAGTTACTTGGCATTCAATAGCTCACAAGTATTCTCATTGATCAGAAGTAGCTATTTATAAAAGTAGCTATTTTTATAGCAAAGTTGGAGAACTCTGTTCTAGACTTTCCTATTGTGTTTTTAAAGTACCTCGGGTCTCGTAACTTTTCTGTAGTGCGTTACTTCAGATCAGTGGCTCTTCATGAGCTACTGAAGGTTAAGCAACTTGTGCTTTGTTACCAGATGCCCCTCGCAAAGCTTAATTAACTTGAAGCACAATGTCCATAGAGCCAGATACTATGGTTTGAACAAAATACTTTGAGGGACCTATGACAGGTCTGCCATTTGTAAGTGAGAGCGTGGTCTTTAAGGGGTGTTATGAACATGCATATAGGTGTTCAGGTGACAGTCTGTATTTGGCACATGATGTACCATTTGCACATGATGTACCATTTGCCGTGTATTGCATCATTGCACATGTAAAACGCAAATGGGAGAAAATTGAAGTGCTGAAATGTCCTGCAAAACTTTTGTGTATGGAGCAAATATCTGCACTTCAAATTTCTCACTCTTAAAGGCTGTATTTCACTTGAGTATGGCACTGTTAAGAATATCAAACTGTAGAGTTAAATTTAAATGGTTTCCGTATAGGTCACCACTTTGTTTTTCTCAAACGAGCATCGTTACCAGTAGCCTATAGGGTGCCATATTTACAAGTGGGGAAACAATAGTTTAAAACACTTAGGGGCATATTATCAACAAATAGCGATATTTATCGCTAAGTAGGGTTAGACAATTTTTTTTTATCGCTAAGCATCGCCTATTTTTATCGCTTAGGAACCTTGCTATTATCGAGGTTTATCTCCTAAGCGATAAAAATCGGCCGAAATGCATGAATATCGCTGAAAAGTCAGCGATATTCATGCATTATCGAGCTAATGCTCTTAGCCATGTTATCCACCTCCCGTTGGATAACATGGCTAAGAACTGCTTAGGGGCAGGTGTTAGCTTTTGGGGATATTCGCGGCTAGCGCGAATATCTCAAAGTTGATAATAGGAGATAGCGATGTTAGCGACTGTTTCCAGTCGCTAACATCTTGGCACGCCCACTTTGCATGTCATTAGTGATAAATATCACTGACATGCAAAGTGGGGCCCAAGATGGTTGCTATCTCCTACTAGCTGTCGCTAACTGGTGTCAGCGACAGCTTGGTAATAGGGAGATAATTTTATCTCCGCTTTCTTGGCTTTTAAAGCCAAAAAATTGGAGATAAACCCCCTTGATAATATGCCCCTAAGGGCCTTATCAAGTTTTTCATGGACTGCCAGACTCATGGGAGAGCGCCGTGGACTTCAGTCCTAGGGCAGCATAAAAAGCTCATTACTGCACTCTTGTAGGACTACCGCTCTGCCTACCTAACCACTATGCCTACCAAACAACGATTTGTATTGTAATCTGGTGGGCTGGCGGCATTCTGGTTTGGTGGCACAAGAGCAGGGCAGTTCGTACTGGAAAACACTTATTCAGGCCCGAAGATCTAATTTGCTTAATTGGGTGAAGAAAGAAATGGTTACTTGCCGTTAAATAGACATTTTAAATTTAGAAAACCTTTTCTACTTTAATTGCTTTTTCGGTTATACATGTAGCAGTGTCCACTGCCCACTAGGAGCAGAAGCCTTACTGCTTGTAAATTCCACACTTTGAGATAGGAGAATTAAACTAAAGAGTTAATCGTTAGGGTAACTTAATTTTAATTTTCTCATTAAAAAGCATTTATAAAGTTCATTCCTCAAGCTCCAATATTTAGTTGGCAATTACTTTTATTTTAGAGTTACGAAACTCAGTGCTCTAGTTCACTTCTGTGCCCCAGCATGACCCTAAATCTGAATAAGCACTGATCACATCAGGCTGTATATAGCAGACCATTAAAATGAAGTAGAGCCAACCCCCTCTCCAAATTAAAAAAAGCATGTGACCCTGTGCTTAATTAAAAGTGAGCTGCTCTGAAGGTGTCTGGGAGCTACTAGTAGCTCGCGGCTGACTGGTTGGATACCTGTTTGCATATTTGACACAGCAGCCATCATGAGTGAGTTTCTACCACTTAAAATTCTGATCAAATAGAGCACTTCTTGGTTTAAATGATGCTGATAAATGTCTGACCTGAACACCCATGTTGATAAAATGCAGACTGATACACCTAGAGGTGCTCTAGCATGAACCGTATGTACAATGGTATAAGTCATTGAATTACTTGGGACAAGTCTGCCACATGAGCCTGCCTGACACTTGCAACTTGCTTTTTCATTCCTGTGACTCTTTGCTGCTCCGAGAGGCTTTCATTTTTACAATCGTAGCATCACGGTGTCTGTACCCATGTGAGCAATTGTACAAAGAGTGCCTTAGCAAACGGCCTTGAGGGTGTACCTCTGGTATACCCATTGTATTGCTTGCCCTCATTACCTTTACATGCAGGCCTTGAGGAGTAGCTTAATGTTACATACACCATAGACCAACATGTAAAAATAGGATAGTTGTTGTGTTACCTATTTATACATGTAACGATGTAGTCTACTAATTCAGAGAATTTGATTGGATAACACATGTTTGGTACTCATAAGAAAATCGGGGCACGGTGAAATAAATGTGTCCTATGATCACCTAACTTTGTCAAGCTGGGATAGATGGTGCCTTTAATAGAGGTACAATATTGTAGGGAATTATGAAGAATAAACTACACCCATCTTGCTAGTTCACGTAATTGATCTCGCACACATGGTGTGAATGGGCCACAGTGCTCAGGTGATTGCTTTTGGACCACGCCTTCAGTGTTCAAGTTCTGTTTATTACAGCCCTGGTGAAGTCTGTCATACCAGTGACTTAACTTGTATGACAGACTTGACGAAAATATGTGGTGGGTGTAACCTACCAGTATTTAGTTGGCTCCTGCCTTGCTATGTCCCCCTAGCATTGGCACTTCTAATGGGTCTGGAAATGTGCATGCCCTTTGTGCCAGCATGAATAGGCGCATCAAATCCAGACATGGTAGCTTTGTCAATGCTTGTTTTAGCTTTATGGTTGCTACAGCATGCGACTTACCTGTTTTTTTTTTTTTTTTTTTTAGACCAACCTACATCAGTTGGCGCAACAAGTGGCGACTTCAACTGGCTTCTACTGCAGGTATAAAAGCAAATCTCTTGTCGCATGTGCTTGCATTGTAATGGGCACTTTTAAACTGACGTGTAACCCATGATGAAACCGATTCTGCCATATGACTTTTGCTGATTCTACCCCATACCGTTCCATTGTTATCTGAGGTTACTTTTTGTGGCGTTGATATTAAACTGATCCGTATTATTGCAGTTGCTAATGTTGTACTTGCCTGTTTCTTGTAGGATCCTGCCTGACTTAGCTGCCACACTGGCCTTTGACGTAAATTGCTATTTTTTCATACCATATAACACCAGTGAATTATCGTGGGGTTGACATTGGTACCAAAGTTGACTTGCCATGGCCTGTGATGCTCTTATCTGTGAAGCGTTCTGGGTGGGAGCAATAAAGTTTCTAGGAGTGTTAACTGTGTCCACAGCCAAGTCTGCAGATGATGATAAATATGTTGGTAGGGACATCTGATTAAGTGTGAAGATTACCAACGTCTCTGAGCAGGTTGCACGCTGGTATGTGGGTTAGTCTTTAGTTTAACGTGCTTTCTTCAACCCCCACTGTCAATGTACATACATTTTTAATGTAAAACTGTTTGTCCCCCAGTCTAGACTCCACCGGCTTTGAGAGTTTTTGGAGTTCATCTCGCTTGAAATTTCCAGGTATATTTGTTTTTATTCAATAGGTCTTGCCATGTGGGTATGCCACATTGCAACATATTTTGAACGGTTTCAAGGGTGTGGGATCTTGTGCTGTTTGACTTTAGCCCTTCGGCTACTGCACGTAGGGGCCTATGTTGCAATCCAGTTATATAAAGGCTGTCTCATGTAACCCTGACATGAAGTCAAAGTTGTGGATTGGGTGGGGTTGCTCTCCTGCCATGGCATGTAGCGGGGACTACTGAACAAACTAAAGTGCTATAGTTTACTGACTGGGTAGAGGGCAACTGGTAGATTAGCACGGTCTATTCGCAAATTGGGGGTTAGTTTCTGCATTCCATTTCTCAGACCTGGTTAATCCGGCTTCAACGGAGCGAGTTTGAACCAATAACTACATTTACTGGACTGAACGGAAGTAGTTTGCTGATTAGTGGTGATGTGGGTGAGCCAAAAGCCGGATGTGGCATGGCTCCGAGCAGAAGCAGGGAGGCTTGCCATCGAAGGACTCAAATTAGTAATAGGAAAATGGTACCTGCCTTTTGGATATACATAAACCTGAGATTGTACAGCATAGAGTAACAGGCCCGGGAGTTATCCAACACATAAGTTGTCATGTTCTGTCTAGAACCTACAGTTATAAAAAACATAGATTTGCCATATAAGCAATTGGAAAGTGGGTTATTGGTAGGGGCAAATGTAGGTCTGTCACTGGCAATAAGGCTCGAACACATGATAGAACTTGGCATAGGTCTTAGAAAATTATTCCTTTGCTCAACCCTTGGTAACGTGGCTGCGAGCAGACCGGCTTAACTTCAAAGACTGGTATGTAAAGCATTTAAAAACACCATTTCAGTCATTTAAGACGCAACACAAAATAAAAATCCAACACCAATTTATAAAAATAGGTAATCTGTTTTTTAAATGACACCAACACGAAAATCCACTGCAGGGAACCAGAGTTTTGATTTTTTTAAAAGATTAGTCCCTTCAAGTGCTTAGAAACAAACAGTGCCCCTTAAGTCATTTCGTTTTCTGTCATGGACACCCTTTATCAATTGTTCACCACTGGTGGGCTGCCTTTTTCAAGCGGGGTCCAGTTGGAACACCTTCATGGCTTTCTGCTTGCAGGTCCCAGTATCCAACACACAATCCAAGGTTCTGGAATCTACAAGAGGGTCCTTTAAAGTGTGAAACTTAAATTCCGCAATCCACTTGAACAAAACCCTTACAAATCCACTGGTACTCCAGGCTTTGAATTCTTTGTGGGGCTGTCCAGGTGAGCTCTGTTAACCTGTAGCTTGTAGGGAGTTCCACTCTTGAGTCTTTTGGCAGCAATGTAATCCACAGGGTTGTAGTTTTACTTGGTGCAGTCTTCAGAGGTCAGGCCTTAAGAGTTTCTTGCACAGCAAAATCTTTCAGCAGGGCACTTCTTGAATGTAAAATTTCACTTTACCCAGGCATATAAACTCATTTATACCCGGGGGTCCCTAATATGCAAAACATGGTAGGTTTTTCATTAAGGGCCCCTAGCCCCCGTCGAGTTTAGGCACAATTTAAGGTTTAAAAGCTGCCCTGGCCACCAGGTATGCTTTTAAACTGACCTCAGGCTTCAGCACTGCACACATGCTAGTGCAGAAAATCTGCTGGCCTCTAAACTGCTATGCCCCAGGATACTGGAGACTTCTAGGTAGTTTCAATCCCCTGCCCTCTTACATACTAGGGGGTTATGTGGTAGGTCATGCCAATTACAGGGATACCCCACCATACCATAGTGTACCCTTGTGTATGTTTAATGTCTTAACTGCATTCTAAAATGTGTTCCTATTTAGCTTGGCGCTGGCCCATGGCAAACAGAGCCCAGGGTCAGTCAGTTACCACCAGGTCCAGTCAGCAAAAATTTGGGGGGTGCCCAGGATGACTTTGCAACAGCAATGTTCGAAAGTGAATCCCAATCTGTAGTCGGTGTTAAATTCCCTTTAACCACATTGGTGCTAAGGCAATTCCCGCTGGGTGCTGCTACTCCAGATTTCCCATTGTTCATGACAAGGTCAGCTCGTCATTGGCACAGCTCCAGTGTACTGCATTACGAGCTGACCTTGTCATGAGCATGGAAGTGGTTAAGGAGTCTGCGTGCACGAGGTGCACGTGTTTCAAAATCTAATGTAAGGGAAGACAGGCAGTTGTCTGCTCTTCTACCTTGAGAGAGAATAGTTTTTGATTTCTGTGTTTTTTGCCTTGTAAAGACTACATCAGGGAGCTATTCCTGGCATGTGGCTAGGTTCTGTTTGGGGTTGCCAGTAACCTGCCATAGACCAAGCAAGACATTTGGCTCAAACTTTGCTTTGAACTCCTACCTGCATGTGTTTTTTGACCTGTGTTTTGCTCCTCTAATCCAAAGCCCTTGATGTCAATATTATAAGAGTAGTGGACAGAAAGGATTTCTGAAAACTCAAATACTGAGGCTTTCGGATTAGTTCTGGAGCAGTAGACGATACTTGTGATCCTGAACTCTGCTTAACATGTCACTTTTTTTTTTTATTTTAGATTTGAGCTTCAGAATGTGCCTAAAACGGTAAATATCGACTGTTTATTGACATTGGGCATCGTGGTAATTTTAATGTGGTGTAAATGGCTTAGCCAGCCTCTAGGATGAGGGTGGGTAGGGATAGGTCTCATAGTTCAACTAAAAATTAAGTTTGTAGAGACAAGGTGGCTGGGGAGCTTGAGCGTGCTGCTGTGATGACTGTGTATTTGCTACTCTTGACCAAGAGTATGATGAGAGCTAACCACACTTGATACTCTGAGCACGTTGACCTCTTGCAGTGGCTTTAGTTGTAAAATAATGCTTTTATCTGATGGCTTTTTTTTCTTTCTTAACCTTCACTTGTAGAGTCCATCTGCCTTCGGGTGAATCCCTTATCCAGTATACTCTGCAGGAAAAGGTGAGTTCAGAAGTATTTCAGCTCAGACATTCTCCCTGCAGCACTCAGCCCAGGGTGTGCATGATGAGCACATAGTTCAGCTGATTCTCTATGAAGAACAGTCTTTCGCTCCTAGCTGATGCACCCTTCACTGAAAAGTGCTGCCCCTAATAGCCCAGGTTTGACACTTGTTCAACTCTCACCTTAACTGAGCTTGGTGTCACTGAACCGAGTATCCTGCCAGTCTCAAAGCTATCCATTGGTGTAGTACTGAAACATTCTTTCCATTGGGTGCTCCTGCTAATTGCATTAACTGAATCAACAATTGTTAGTAGGACACATCAGTGTTTAACATCTCTTCATGCTACCTGCCTCTGACCAGTTTCTGTTGTCTTTTCAGACCATCGTTTGCGACTGGAGAACAGATGAGCCAGGTTAGTAATTGTGCGCTCAGGGTGGGTTTGCATCATTTACTTGTGTATGTAAAGCCGGATGCCAACATGGTTTGGTTCGTTAATAATTTTACGTGTTCAAGCTGTTTCTTGTAGCCAGGGTACTGGATGTATGTGATTGTGCGGGCGCAGCGATTTTCACAATTCTAGATTTGCCACGTGGTCCATCTGCTTCTATAATCTGTGTATTTTACCATTGTTTTTTTAGTAATCTGTTAAGTTAGTAAAGGCAGCAGCATGGTGCAGTGTAAGAGCATATGTTGAGTGGTCACCTTTCTGTTGCTATATTTCGGTAGTAATGAGCCCCCCCCCCCCCCCCCCCCCCCCCGCGGAGTACTAAATGAGGTTAATAATGTGGCACATGATTTGCCCTTTTGCCGCACAATTCCTATGGCCCTGGTTATAGCTAGTAGTGACTTACTTTGCTTTTTCTGCCTCCTACATATCGTGTAGGCCAGTACTAATGTCATGGCTTGTTGGCTAGTAGCATTTGTCAAATTGGTATGGCATTTCCAACGCTACAAGAAACCTGCGGTCTTCCTCAGTTCATTGTGTGGCTGCTCTGAGCTTGGAGGATTGATCTATTCAACACCATTATGCAAAGCCTCGTGGCACCCCCTCCCCCTGAATGTTGTAGCAGTCATGGGTAGTTCACAAGCAACCAGTGATGAAACCGATTCTGCCATATGAGTATTGCTGATTATACTCCTACCGTTCCATTTGTCTGAGGTTGCTTGACTCTAGGGTAGCCGGTGGCTTTGTATATATCCACCAGACAACTCCACACTAACCTCTATGTGGACCTTTACTTCAAGGTTTCTCTATCCACCTGAATTGTGTTAAGGAGTGTAATGTGGCAAAAGCTGAAACTTTTGTGCCTGGAAAATGGAAGACTAAGTGCATTTTATTTTAGGTGGGAACGTCAACTCGGGAAGACTAGATCGTCGGATTTCTGAAGCTTACCTGTGCAGACCCTTCAGCAGGTGAGATTAATCTTTTGTTCAATTTCAAAACTGGATTTACGGTGATAGTAACTAACAATCACTGATTACCCCATGAAATAGACAAGAACTGATTAATCTGAGATCCTTTGACTTAACTGGGGGTCGAAAGAGCAAGCATCCCTCCCTTTTTTGTTACAGGACCTTGATCTACCTGTAAAGGTTTAGGGGTGTTAACTGATTCTTGTAGGACGGAGTTGATTAAATAAGGCAGACTTTAAAATTTGTGACCTTAAAACAGGGTATTTAATATATGAAATGGTGTGTGCGCTTTGAGAACAAACCAATATGGCGAGGCAGAGAGTTCTCACACACTTAAAAGCCAACAGGCAGCACATGCCCCATAAGTAGGGGTAATGTATATTTGCTACAATCATTTGATGTACAATCTGAAGATTTTACATCTTTGTTTCTAGCTCGATGGGATCAAAAGTAGCTAAATCCTCAGCATCACAATTTGTTGTGCAGTGGAACAACCTTAAATACCTGCACTGCGTAATTCAATAGGGATGTCGTACATGGAGGATAACTAGGCTGCCTTAAATTGCAGCATTTTGCAATAAGTTAAAAAGTCTAGTTTGAAAACATTGCTCTTCTGCTAATTCCATCTAAGATTCAGCATACACACAGAAGCGCCGGGACACCCCTCTGGGGTAGCTGCGCGCTATACAAAATACACTAAATAGTTTGAGAGCAGTCCTTTCAATTGTTAGTGCAGAGTTGTATAAGTGGCAGTGAATAGCCCAATATATTTACATTATCATTCTAGCTAGTAGGTGTGGGCTAGGTAGTAAAACCCAGCCAAAAGCAGTCTCTACTACCTCGCAGAAGCCAATCTGTCAGTTATTTGGATAGGATAGCAGTGACTGCAAGAGAAAGGTTGACGCAGGACATTAATAGACTCTTAAGGTCGTTTTTTCTGTTCAACTGCCTTCAATTTCACTGTCTTGATAGAAAACGACCAGCAGAGGACCAGAATCGCTTTAGAATTCCCTAGATTCCAGTCCATGGGAATGGTCTTCCACGAGCACCCGTAGACGATATTTTTCCAAATCTTGTGTTTTTAGTGAAATGACCACAAAGCCCTGATTTTATATTAAAAACCGCTTTGGACTATACCATTTTCCGCTGAAGGGCAATATTTGTCATCGTGTTGCCATACCTGGCGTGTCACGCAGTTTGGTGCTTATTTCCCTCCTTTTTACATATGGTTTCAAAGGTGAGACCGATTGCAAATGCTTGTTTGGTTTGCATGTTAGCCAATCGCACACTGTCTTAAGTTTATCTTAACACAAAGTACTGGTACAATTATGTGGCTTAAGTCTGGTGCTTCAATGTCTGTTCTCCTTGTAACATATTCAATGTCTTGTTCTCGTTACTGCTCTGACTTGAGCATTTTCACACTCCCTGTTTAACTTTTGTCTTGTAATCTACAGCCCTGTCTGGCTCTGTGCTGCTTATGATGACTATTAAACAAATGGGAATCTCTCTGATAAAGGATGAGGGATACACTTGTAGCTGAAAGTGCACAGGGCTGACTGGCGTGGAAATGTGCCCGTGGATAACGTGCTCCCTAAAATACCACTTGAATTTTTGCAGGGCCGGCCACGCTTGATGGTAACTGCTCCAGGTCTGAGGTGACCGAGAATAATCTGGTTAAAATGCCAGTGGCCTGCTGGATAAACAGGACGTTCCCGGATGAAGCTGGTAAGTGTGGGTGAGAAGTGTTTATGCTCCTTCGGGTCAATTTACTTACAAGAGGTTGATGTAGCCTTTTTTGTTGCCGAAAGGCATGCAATCAGTTTTATAATTGTGATGTTCCACCCTTTGAAGTCAGTGGAATTTGAAACTAATGAATGTATGTTCGCGTGGTGCACTAACGCAGTACACATGGTCAATGCAAGGACCGTTTATATTTGAAACGCATGTATGTTCTTGTGTACTGCATTAGTGCAGCACGCAATGGGTCTGCGCCCTGATCGATACAATGATGATCACATAGTTCAGCAGATGAACAGTGGTGAATAAGAGCTCTTGTCTTTCGCTCCTATCTGATGTATCGATCGTTTGTGGCCAAAGCAGCAGATGGTGTGTAAATGTGTGCTGGAAAACTAATGCAACCTTGTCCTTTTCTTTTCAGCCTCAAAGGAAGGATGATATGTTAAAGGTGAGTTTTCTCCTCTACCCCATCCCCTCTCCCGTAGTTGGGCACTTGCAGGCAGTGTTGCCTTTCCTATGGTTGTCATGCCTCGCAGGGCAACTCTTGAGCTGAGATTTGGCTTCTGTTCTAAAGCAAGTTTTGAATGTAAAATTGTCCCTGCTTTTCTCGTCCATTCTTGCGCTCCAAGATTTCGATTTTTCATATCTTGGTTATCTTAACGCACTAAAGTTGTGAAGCCTGCGTCTTATTTAGGGAATTAACAGCAATGGCTCGTGTTTGTAGTACAGCGGATGGATGAATCTGTTAAATGCTTAATTTGGTGGTTGCTTTGCCTTGCGTGATGAGACTGTCAGACTTGACTTGCACATGGAAGTCTGTATTAGCTCTATCTGATGTGGCATTTAAAGCCATCCCCTGAGATTTTTTACTCTATTTTAAAATCCTAAACGGTGCCTATTTGTTCTTTGCAGATTTGACATCGCAGCAATCGTGAACGGTAAGTTTCTACTCCTGGCCAAGTAAATTGAGAATTTCGTAGCTTAGGTGATGACAAATGTTTGACCTGAAACACCCTTATTGGATACAAGGCAGATTATACACCTAAAGCTGCTCTTGCACGAACTGTACATGGTGTAGGTCTGTCTTGCTTATGACAGTTGGCCGTGTGAGCCTGTCTAGCACTTGCAGCTTGATCTTTGCATTAACGACCCTTTGCTATTACAATTGGCTTTATTTCCTGCATGAACAGCACATGTAGCAGCTCTTGTTGTCTGTCACCTCATGAGCAATCGTACAACTGGCAGCCTTGAGGGTACCCTTCTATGTAGTGGTTGGTGTTGGAAAGTGGGTTATTGACGGGGGCAAATGTAGGTCTGCCACTGGCAATAAGGCCACTAACACATGATAGGACTCCGCATAGGTCTTAGAAAATGATTCCTTTGCTCAACCCTTGGTAACGTGGCTGCGAGCAGACAGGCTTAATTTAGACAGGTATGTAAAGCATTCAAAAACACAATTTCAGTAAATAATTAAGTCACAACACAAAATAAAAATCCAACACCATTCTAAAAGTAGGTAATATTTTTATCTTTTAAATGATACCAAAACGAAAATAATCCACTGTAGGGAACCAGTCACTTTCTAGTGCTTAGAAACCAACAGGCCCCTTAAGTCATTTCGTTTTCTTTGTCAGGAACACACCATTCTAAATAGTTCTGAATTCTCACCACTGTAGTGGGCTGCCTTCAGCAAGCTAGGTCCAGTTAGAACACCTTCCTTGCGGGTCCCAAAGTATCCAACACGCAATCCAAGGTTCTGGAATCTCCAAGAGGGTCCTTGAAAGTGAAACTTCAATTCCGCAATCCACTTGAACAAATCCACTGGTACTCCAGCCTTTGAATTCTTTGTGGGGCTGTCCAGGTGAGCTCTGTTAACCTGTAGCTTGCAGGGAGTCCACTCTTAGTCCTTTGGTAGCAAGGTAATCCACAGGGCTGTAGTTTCAAATGGTGCAGTCCTCATAGGTCAAGCCTTAGAGTTCCTTGCACAGCGAACTTCAGCAGGGTACTTCTATCTTCATTCAGTTTCAAGCAGCAGATCTGGAGGGCTCTGCCCCTCTCAGATACTTGTTCAAATTTCTCTGTGTCAAGCACCAGGTCACTGCTGACCAATGAGAGCAGGGCAACTCCTCATAGTTATGACCACATCCTGTGGAGTGTGGCATTAGTTTGTCCCAGAGTGGATCAATCTTCCAAATCCATAATGGCTGATTTTTCAGCAAGGAGGTAAGAGCTGGCTAAACGCACCCCCTCGGATATCTAATTTCCATGGACCATCTCCGCCCTGCTTTCCTTAAGCCTTGCCCTGACTCTGGGTCAAGACTGTCAGAGTGGACTGAAACACAGGCCTCCCCCTCTGCCTTTAAAGAGTGTAGTTTACGACGCCACCTCCTGGCCTGGCATTCCTATTGAACAGCACCCTGCACTCCCAGCAACCTGGCTAATCCACTTAACTCTGACCAATCGGGGCAGACCACTGAAAGGCTGAATTTGGACTTGCAAACAAGAAAGTCTCAACTTATTGTATTTACACTTTGGGAGAAATTTAACAATATAATATTGTTAATTTACTACTACCATTCTGGGAAGTCTTTGAATGGTCAGGATGACTTTGCAACAGTTGGTTAAATGGTCTCATTTAGGATTACTCCTTGTATTCCCCGGCAGCTCCTTGCGTGACCTGTGCATGAGTGCCCCATGAAACCATCAGCACTAGGCCGCTGCTAACCTGCCAGGGCACTAACGTTCTGAAATGTTTATTTTATTTATTCATTCAAAGTTTTGTATAGCGCGAACAAGATCCTTACAGATATCAGAGCGCTTCACAGAGACGGGGGTAAGGGCAGCAGGAAAGAACAGGAATAATGGGAGCAGTATACTAGTCACTAACATAGTAGGATAATAACGTACAGAGAACATATCAATATACAATCAGGTAGACCAGTAATATAAGACGGCACAAGTCATTAATCTCACTACAGAAGTGTTCAGGTAAACCCTGGATGTGTGGGTGGCTTATACCAAATTCTTAGGTTAGAGAGAACACTGAATGGGGCATCGGGAGGGTGATTCAGTGAACCAAAGTGTATCATATATTGGTCGGTAGTAAGAGGGTAGCGTAGTAGTGTCACCAAGTATAAGTATAGTGCCAATGGATAAGGTGAACAGTGATACAAAGCGATGCAGAGTCTCTGATCCAGTACCTATAAAGTTCAGGAGATCTTGGCCAGAAGGATGGTTTTCACCTCTTTCTTGAAGAGTGCAGTGGAGGAGATAAGCCTGGTTTCAGGAGGGAGCGCATTCCAGATCCTGGGTGCCATTCCTGAGAAGGAGCACTTGTATGTTTTCTCTTTCCGAAATCTACGAGTTTTCAGGAGTAGATTTTTTGTACTTCTATTGGATCTCGAACCTCCTGATATAGACAACTTTTGAGCGAGGTAGTTGGGTGCATTGTGGTGCACGGCCGCGTGTGTCATAACTTCGATTTTTAGCTGTATTCTGGCTTCAAGAGGCAGCCATTTTAGAGACTTTAAGTCTGGGGATATATGCGAGTTTTCTTGAGCCAGTAATGAGTCTCGCGGCAGCGTTAGCCATTTTAGAGACTTTAAGTCTGGGGATATATGCGAGTGTTTTCTTGAGCCAGTAATGAGTCTCGCGGCAGCGTTCAGGGAGGCTCTTAGGGGTGCCGTTGTGGATAGCGGGAGTCCGCTGAGGGCCACAATTCCGTAGTCTATTCGAGGGATGACTAAAGCTTGTACAGCAGTTTGGAAGTCTTCGGCAGGGAGGAAGGGTTTAATTTTCCTCAGTGTGTTGATTTGGAAGTTAGCTCCTTTTGTGGCTTTGCTAACGTGCTGGTGCATGTTGAGCTTGGCGTTAAGTGTGATGCCTAGGGATTTCGCCGAATCCACAATGGTAGGTTGGACATTGAGTGCTGTTAGGTTATTGAGCCAGGTTTGGGTGGTGGAAATTTTCGCCGGGGGTGAGATGAGTAGGAACTCAGTTTTCAGAGCATTTAGTTTGAGGTGATTATCGGCCAGCCAAGATTGAGTGTTAATAAGTGTGGAATTCAGATGTTTGATATCTTCCGGGGATTGTAGCTTTAGGTAAAGTTGTGTCGTTGGCGTACATATGGAATTGGACATTGGAAGCTTGGAGCAAGGTGGCCAGCGGTTCCATGACGAGGTTAAACAGTGTGGGGGAGAGGGAGGATCCTTGTGGAACACCTAGATCTGCAGGCACAGGTGTAGATAGCACATTGTCGATCTTGAACGTCTGAGACCGGTTATGAAGGAAGGACTAAAACCATTTGAGAACAGTTCCCGGTAGACCCATTCTAGTGCTTAGCAGCGCCAGCAAGTTCTCATGTTTGACCATGTCAAATGCTGAAGAGAGGTCAAGAAGGATGAGGAGGCAAGACTCATTGCGATCAAGGATTTGGAGGGCGTCATCAATTATGTGTGTCATCGCTGTTTCCGTGCTATGTTTCGCTCGGAAGCCTGGTTGAGGAGGTCAAATTGATCAATGTGTTTAGTTAGTTGGAGTTGGACACATTTCTCCAGCAGTTTGGCCAGGGTGGGGATATTGGTGATGGGATGGTAATTGTTTAGGTCAGACGGATCAGCTGTAGGTTTCTTGAGTATAGGCGTGACTTGCCCCACCTTGAGGGAGTCTGGAATGAGACCTTGTTGAAGGGAGCTGTTTATTTTGGTCCAGAGAGGGAGGAGCAAGGGGATGAAGTCTTTTACAGCATTAGCAGGTAGGGGGTCAGTGAGGTGATTAGAGGGCTTCAAGGTGCCGAGCAGTTTGTGTATTGCTTCTTCCGAATAAGTATCTAAGTACAGCCAAGATGCATTGTTTTTAGGTTGAGTGTTAGACATCCTGGTGTGGTTGGGGAATCAGCTTACATCCATGATATCATTTCTTATGTTAAAAAAAAATAATTATGTTGTCAGTCTTTAGCTTAAAGAAAGCAGAGAAGGCTTCAGTGTGGGGTGTCGCTTGTTGTGCTGTTTGATTGTAAGCGTTGTCTTGATTAGTTCGAACAGCTTTCTTGGCCTGTTTTTTGCTAGGTCCAACTGGCGGCTAAAGAAGTCCGACTTTGTGCGCTTTATTTTCCTGAAGTAAGCATTTCTCTTGTTCTTAAGCCTTTTAAGATGCAGTGATGAGGGGTCAGATCTCCAGGTGCGCTCTGCCATTCGCATAGTACGCCTGTCGTCATTGAGTCTGTCGTCATACCAAGGGTTGGAAATTTTGGTGGAGACTCTTCAGTTGCAATGGGGCGACTTCATTGACTATTGTATTCATAGAGATAAGGTAGTGGTCGGTCAGTGATTGAACATCCGAGGCACCTGAAGGGGGAAGGAGGAGATTGCCGATGTGGGGAGGCAGGGTAGAGGGGGTTAAGATTCTTCATGTCCCTTTTCCAGGTTTTGGATTTGGTTGGTTGGGCCGGGTTAGGTTTAACTTTTACGTTGATAAAGAAGGTGATAATATGATGATCTGACCAGTCACAGGGTTGGATCGCCTCCAGTTGGGTAGAGTTCTCTTTGGCGATGATGAGATCGAGTATCGAGCCTTTGTCGTGTGTTGGTCTATCGCATATTTGGGTGAGGTCAAGCGCGTTAAGGAAAGTTTTGACTATTCACCACTGTGTCTTTCTGATCGTTCCAGTGGGGATTGAAGTCACCCAGGTAGACTTGGGTGGTCTGTCGACCGGCATTGGAAGTGATCATGTCCATGAGTTGGGTGAATATGAGGTTGTCACCAGGCGGGTGATAGATGAGATGTAAAGCACAGACTTGTTTGCCCTCGCTGGTGATGTCGAGGCAGAGAAGTTCACAGGAGGAGGGGGAGGTGGCTTTAGTAACGGAGAGGTTGCTCCTAAAAATGCATGCAATTCCCCCGCCCGTCTTGCCCGGAGGCCTGTCCAGTCTAGTGATGTGATAATTGGGGGGGACTAGTATGTCCATAATCTGGGTAGAGGCTTCAGTAAGCCACGTTTCAGTCAGAATGGCTAGGTCCAGATCCATTGCTGAGACGAGATCAGCGATGTCGGAGGAGTGTCTCTGGGCCGATCTGCAATTGAGTAGGATAGGATGCATTTGAGTTTGGGAGAGAGAAGGGTGGTCAAGCCTTCTAGTGTGAGGGGAACTTTTCTGAGGTTGTTAGGGACGGAACCTCTGTTGTTGAGTGATGGGAGCCTCAAAGGATTTGTAAGGATTGTGGGTATGGGGATGTGTGTTGGATATGTGTTTTATTGGACCTGGGCCATAAGAGCATAGGAGAGAGCCTAGGTCGCGGTCCGACAGTGCGTTGAGGACACGACGGGGGCGGTGGGAGTTATTGCGAACGGGGATAGTCGGCCAGCGCGGGTGTCGTTGGAGGCGGGGGGGGGTGTAGGGAGGGTGCGTCGTTTGTAGGGTGGTGGGATGGTGGGAGGTAGACTGGGCTGTGAGAAGAGAAGGTCTTTGATTGCGTGGACATCTTTTTTGACTTGTAGAAGATCCTCTTTGACTTGTTGGAGGGTGGATAAAGTCATGTCAAGAGGTGGATTGGAGATGACGTTGGGGGTGAGAGCCATTGGAGAATGGTTGAGTAGTGAGCTAGAGAGCGGGCAGGGTATCGAGGGGGGGGGGGTATGCTAGCGTTGTTGGAAGGTTCTGCGGTGATACTGAGTGGGATGGCATTCAAAATGTGGGCGAGGGGTGTGGGTGAAGTAGGTGGTGGGTGGGAGGCATAGGTGGTGACGTCAGTGGGAGACTGCCGGTGAGTTGAAGAGTGAGTGAAGGCTGAAGACAGTGGGGGAGACAGGAGGGTAGTGGGGGCTGAGAATAGGAGGGGGGAGAGAGGGGGATGCTAAATTTGTTAAATGGGCTAGTTAATGGTAACGGAAATGAAGGAAAGGTGCAGGTGTCCTGCACCACTTGACCGTGAAGAATAGCTTCAGGTTACAGACATTGTAGACAAACATGTAAAAATACGATAGCTGTCATGTGTAGATTAGTGTGCTATACAGTTGTTGCTTCAGCATGCGATACCTTAAACGAGAGGCCAATCTCCCTGGACCTTTGTGGTGGTTCTGCACTAATCTGGGATTTCCAATTTGTCTGCTGGCTATGTGCCACCTTACCTGTGACCTGGCAAACCATAATCTCGGTCCTGGGACTCAAGCCTGCTTAACTAACTATTCCGGAGTCTGGGTTGACGGATTTCTTAACTGGCTAATTCAATAACTGCTTAATATACATAAAGGGACAAATGTCTGTGCTACTTCTCCACCTGGCTCCACACAGGTAACCTCTATAGAGACCTAAGCCCATAATGTGTGTTGACAAAGTCAATTTAGTTATTAGAGCTATGTCTGGCTAAAGATTGGCCGCCAGATACTAGACGTTTTCATGTCTGCCGTATTACAACTGCATTCTGTTTCTAAAGTGCTTGTAATGAGGCATGGATCTGTGGAGTACCGGTCTGTCAAACTAATCCTGGCCCTTTGTTCCTTTTGTGCCTTTGTAGACCTTAGCCACTTAAATATTGCCTTTGCCCCAGATAAATTTCTCACTAGTCCACCTTTTAGCACGTATACTAGGCACTGGTTGTCCTCTTCTGCACTTTAAATCAGGAGGTTTAGTTTCTCTAGTCTTACACTTACTACTAGTATTTAGTTTGAGGTGACCTTCTCCCCGAATTGGAATTTCTAATGGATCTGGAAATGTTAAACATACTGTGCATGCTTGCAGGTATTAAAGCCAATCTCTTGTCGCATTTGCTTGCTTTGTATTGGGCACTCCTCTTAAAACTGACATGTAACCCATGATGAAATCGATTCTGCCATATGAATCTTGCTGATTCTACCCCATACCGTTCCATTGTTATCTGAGGTTACTTTTTGGTAGCATAAATATTAAACTGGTCGTATTATTGCAGTTGCTAATGTCTTATTTGCCTGTTTCTTGTAGGAGTCCCTTCACTGCGGCACTATGGCCTTTGAGGTAAGTGGCAGTCTTTTCATAGCATCTAACACCAGTGAATTATCGTGGGTTTGACACTGGCACTAAAGTTGACTCAACATGGCCTGTGATTCTTTTATCTTTAAAGCTAAGTCTGTGTGGGGATAATTAAAAGGTGAAGTGTAAGCTGTAGCAGTCTGCAGATGATGATAAATATGTTGGTAGGGACATCTGATAAAGTGTGAAGATTACCAACGTCTCTGAGCAGGCTGCACACTGGTGTCCGTGGGGGTTAGGCTTGTGTTTAACGTGCTTTCTTCAACCCCCACTGTCAATGCATGGATTTGTATTACTTTCTGGTCCGTCAAACATCACATATTGCCATTTTAGGTACATATTTGTAAGTCCCATGCATCACAAACTTCATAGTCGTACAGTCCCAAAAATGTATCATTACAACTGTTGACAGTCCTATACACTCCTAGTACCAGGATCTGCCCGTAGGTATACAGAATAATGCAAGAGCACATTGACATTTGTTACATGTATCCTGTACATATCCCATCTCTTGCAATACATCCCAACATAGATGTCTGGGTTGTGTGATGTGCTCCTGCTCATCAAGTCATGTGGTCCGTCCCTCGGTTGCGTAGCTGTGAGGTACTGTACTAACTGGTCCCAAAAGTCCCTTAGGCGGGAAGCTTGTGATAGTTCCTCCGCAGGTTTCCAGTCTCTCCTTACAATGTCATGTCTGTAAGCCAGTCTTTGCATTGCGGTACACGTTTGCGTCCCCATCTCATTGCTATGCGTCTTAGCCAGCAGCAATGTTACCGCCAGGAGTTTGCGCCTTTGAGCCAGTTTAATCTTCTAAATGCCTAAGAGGCGCACTAGTGTTTGAGATTTAATGTACATTGATATGAAAACCTTTTTTGTCACCCCCAGTCTCTGCTCTACCGGACGTAAGAGTACTTGAGTTCATCTCGCTTGAAACTGCCAGGTACGCTTGTTTTTTTTTTTTTTCTTGAATAGTATTTTGTTTTGCCCATGTGGGTTAAGTACTGCCAAATTCCAACAGATTCTTGTGGGTAGGGGGTCCTATGCTGTTTGATAACAACACTTTGCTACTGCATTGTAGGGGGGGGCCTGTGTTCCATTGGAAGTCAAACTACCTGGCACTTGTAACTGTGAAATTGCCAAGAGTTAACCAAAACAAATCTGGTTTTGGTTAGGGACTGTGGTTATGGATCTATTTGGGGTTGCCAGTCCCCAGGCATAGGCAGAGCAAGGCATTTGGCTTGCTTTGCTTAACACCTACCAACATGTGTTTGAACTCTTATGTCTTTTTGCTCCTCTAATCCAAAGCCTTTGATGTCAATATTATAAGAGTAGTGGACAGAAAGGATTTCTGAAAACTCAAATACTGAGGCTTTAGGACTAGTTGTGGAGCAGTAGACAAAACTTGTGATGCTGAACTCTGCTTGAAGTCTTTTTTGTTTTTTAGATTGGAGCTTCAGAACACGCCCAGAATGGTAATTATCAACTAAGTTTTATAGGACTTGTTTGAGATTGGTCTGTGGCAATTTTAACATGGTGTAAATGGCTTAGTCAGCCTTTAGGATGAGGGTGGGAGGGGTGGCATATTTCAAAAAAATTGTAGACCTGTTAAGGAGGGTGGGGAGCTTGAGCGAGCCCCGGTGATGACTGGTATTTGCTACTCTTGACCGAGAGTATGATGAGAGCTAACCACACTTAATACTCTGAGGGCACGCTGACATCTTGCAGGGGCTTTGTTCGTAAAATGCTTTTACCTAATGGCTTTTGTTTCCCCCCCTTGACTGTAGAGTCCATCTGCCTTCGGGTGAATCCCTGCGCATAAGTGAACTCTGCAGGAAAAGGTGAGTTCAGAAGTATTTCAGCTCAGACATTCTCCCTGCAGCACTCAGCCCAGGGTGTGCATGATGAGCACATAGTTCAGCTGATTCTCTATGAAGAACAGTCTTTCGCTCCTAGCTGATGCACCCTTCACTGAAAAGTGCTGCCCCTAATAGCCCAGGTTTGACACTTGTTCAACTCACACCTTAACTAAGCTTGGTGTCACTGAACCGAGTATCCTGCCAGTCTCAAAGCTATCAATTGGTGTAGACCTGAAACATGCTTTCCATGGGTGCTACTGCTAATTCCATTAACCGAATTAACAATTGTTAGAACACATCAGTCTTTACCATCTCTTAATGCGATCAGCCTCTGACCAGTTTCTGCTGTCCGGTCTCTTTTCAGACTGCATCGTTTGCGACTGGAGAACAGATGAGCCAGGTTAGTAAATGTGTACTCAGCATTGGGTTTTTTCATTGACTTGTGTATGTAAAGCTGGGTGCCAGCATGGGCCAGTCCCGATTATTGGCTTGGTTGTTAATGACATTGTACCTATTCAAGCTGTTTCTTATCACCTGTAGAATGGCTTGATTTGCTTTTTTTAGCCTCCTAGTAGGACAGTACTAATGTGAACCTACAACAGATGCCCTAGACACTACAGTGCCCTAGGGCTGCCTTGTAATCTGTGAACTAAAATTATTTAACAATCCACATGGAATAATTCTAACGAAATTCGTGGCGAAAAACGAATCTGTTCTCCAATCCAGTTGATTAAATGGCTAGTTCTTCACATTCGTGTAGTCCAACAAAAGTTGGTTTTCTCGTTAATGACCTTGCAAACCCAATGCATTTAAGGTCTAGAAAACCCTTCGTCTGGCGTCACTGCAATAAAAATCTAATATTTACTCGCAGGAAGTACATTCATTGACTCCTCGTGCAGGTCTACCCTAGCGATACTCAGTGAAACAGTGGTGGTTTGAAATGTGAGTCTTTACAATCATCCAGTTTCACATTTGTGAAAAGATTTCGCCATCCACAATTCAGTGGATTAAAGAACTGACGTTTTTCGCCACAAGTTTCATTTGAATTCAAAGTTGATTGATAAAAAACTCTTCACAAAACTACAAGGCAGCCCTAGGGATCAGTAGTGCAGTGTCTAGAACATGTATGTTTTCGTTTTTTCCCCATTATCAAGCCTTGGGCTAGAGTTGGACACCTTTCCACGTTGTGCAGAGTTCGTTTTAAGAGGTTCTTCCTCTGCCCATTGTGTGGCTGTTCTGCACTTTGAGAAGGACTGATTGGTACAGTGATGGCCAAAGTGCATGTGCTTACTTGTGATCTGTACATGATGATTAGAATCAGGTCGCCGATCCATATGAGGATACATTTATCAAACTGATACAGATGCCAGTCTAGTTTTGTCGAAACACTACAGCTAGTGTTCCTTCTCTGAACTGTTGTATTTTTATTCCCAGGTGCTACAAGTGTCTACTCTTTTGAATTGCTGCCTACTGGTAAGTTTACCTTGGTCATTTGGGGGGGGTTTTAACCTGAGAATCCTTACTTGGCATAAACAGGTTCACTCTTTGGCTTTGTGAACGGCTGCTGTGCATCCCTAGTCTGTACTACTGTTACATGGTTAAACAGTCCTCCATTTCAACACTTCCCTTATGGAAAGCCTCCAATTGCAGTTTTTTGTTCGATGGCATGTGTGGCTGTAGATGCACATGCCTGCGTTCTTCTTCCATCTAGTGTTGGGTTTGGAGCTGTGTGGGTTTTTCTTCAAACAAGTCTTTCGAGTCGCAAGACAGTGACTCCTCAGTGATGTTGCGCATGGGCATCGCCTTGTTCTCTCCGCAGTCTGGTCCAGCTGCATTTGCCTCTGCCCCTTTTAACTCTGTTATGATACTTTATTGTCTGACCGGGTTAACTTTTACCACAACTTTCCCTCCGCAGGGAATCACAACGTGGTCGTCACGACCGTGTTGTGATTCTGCATACCATTACTCTGCAAGTTGGAACAACGACTTGCGTGGGAGGGAGGTGTTGGATTTAAAATCCAACACCTTCCCTAGTGGTCGCACAGACTGGAGTTGAAAAAATTAAACTATTCAACATCCAGCCCCCCCCCCCCCGCAAGTCGTTGTTCTGACTTGCGGAGTTATGGTATGTGGAATTACAACGCAGTTGTTGTAGTAATGGCATTGATTCCCTGCGGGGGGAAAAGACTGCAGGATGGCTGTACATATTCTGACCGTATTCTCAATTGTGCTTCCCCCTTCTGCTCTGCACTCTAGTTTCTTCTGTTCGGACCGAGACTGCCTTTTGGGGTGCTATCCAGCTCTGGCCCTCTTTCCTATGTCACCCTCCGTTGATGCATTACTAATTGAATGTACACCATTAAGACTTTGCCCGCATAACCATGCAAAATACCTGTACACGGATCAACGCCATGTGTGCAGCATGTGCCTTTTTTTTTTTTTTGCCCAACCATAAAGTAGACTGCGACTTGTGTAAAATAGTTGTGGTCTAAGGAAACCCTTTAGGATTGTATTTTAGAAATGTCTGAGGGGGTGACTCCTAATGTTTTTAGCAAAGAATATGCCCAGGATAAGTCAACCACTAAAGCTTTCTCTAATGATAAAAGCTCTGCCATAGAGCTGGGTATGGAGATGCAGGAACTCCCATCCGACCAACTCGTGACTACTATGACCTCTGTCAAAGTCTTCCCCAAAATATTCCCTGTTCCCTCTCAGTTCACCAGACCAACACTACTTTCGGGCAATGGTTGAATCTGAAACTGTTCCGATGCCCCACTCTTGGGTCTGGCACCGACAATTTGATCCCAAGGTTGTATCAAACCACCCAATCCACGTTTGTGTTGAGCAAGGAACAGTTCCTAATCAAACTTCGGTAGCACAACCCTCTGAGCCGAAAGACTCCAGACCTTTACTGGCTTCAATCTCTTCTCATCCATTCTGGGGAAAAATGAGTCTGGGCAAGATTAAAAATCCAAAAAGGAACTGGTCTTATTCTTGCCTCTGCCACCAAAGAGGAAACTCACATTGGAGGAGACTCGACATTCCTGTTCCTCCCAAAAAGGATAAAGCCACCAGTCATACATACCCTACTCCACCACCAGTTGCTACCACCTCTCCTCCACTGTCCAACACATGACCTCCTTGATACTTTACGTTCAGGGTCACCACATTGGATCATCAGGAGATCAGAACTCTCAGGATATCCACATTTATATCCAGCGTGTCCCTCCCAAAGATGCTACTTCCATTCATCAGGTTCTTGCTAGGGCTACAACTTTTCAGTGATGAGCTGCATAAAGAACCCATAGAGCCAGATTTTGTATTTGACATCTTTCACTCACAAAGACACCCAGTATTTTCCAATGTTTCCTGGCATAAGACATGCGAAGAACCTCTTCAAAGACCGGGTCATCAGCCCATGGGTGGACAAAAATACAAAGTGGCTCATTTTGACCCCTTCATCCAGAGACCACTTCTGCAGGACTAAATTGTTGCAACTACTGCTTGTAAGAGGTCAAACAGGCTACTGAGGACTACTGAGAAGGAAAGCAAGGGCATAGATGAGGATGGGAAGAGTCACAGCTCAAGCAGCTTATCACTGGCATTGCCAATTCACATTCGCTTCCAGCCTGCTATGAAGGACCCATTGGGATTAAATGAAAGAACTCTTGCAGTACCAACCTGAGCAATACTGTCCAAGAGGCCAACAGATTGTCACAGAAGGGCAGGCGAATACCAACCATACATCCACTGTCCTAGACGCAGCAGATACAGCAGCTAGAGGTACGAATACCAGCGTGCTTATTTAGATGCACATGGCTTCGATGGACCCATCAGGCAGTCTTAAATATGCCTTTGAGTGTACATTTATGGATCGCAGGTAGATGCTACCCGTGACCAAAGAAGACACCAAAGAAGACGCCATGGGAGCATTACAAAATGCCACTTCCAGAGGCTTAATTTGTCACTATGAATCCACCGCCAGACCATCTTCCCAACAAACCAAACCAGTCCACCTACAGTAAGGGTCATTTTAGAGTCCTTTAGAGGAGGGAACCTAGGAAGGGGCAGGGGTACCTTTGCATGTAGAGCAACACCCACTGCAGAGCAGTGACTACCCAAACCTACCCTACAATTCCTGTTAAGGCATGCTACAGTTCTTCTACCAAGTATGGGACTCACCACAGACCAGCTGGTACTAGCCATTACCCCACCTGGCTTATTACCTTTCCGGCCAACATTCCAACTTGCTCTTGTTATCACAGGAACATCTCCTCAAACTAGGCATAAACCTTTTCAAGGGGGCAATAGAACCTGTCCCTCTTCAAGGCTCAGGCTTCTAGTCGCTATGCTTTGCAGTTCCCAAAGACTGGTTGCCAAGATCAATTTTGTCTCAGACCTCTAAACCATTGCATCCTATCGTGACACTTCATATGGTCACTACAGTGTGTTATACACTTCTCCAGGGAAACTTTATGGCAACACTAGACCTAAAGAATACCTATTTTTACATACAAATACACCAGCTCACTGCGCTTATCAAAGCCAGGTCTCACAATGTGATCAGGTCTCAAATAATGCCATCAGCGATGCACTCTGATAACAGTGGGTTCGAGGCATATGGGCTGCAGATGGTACATTTATGAATAGATCGCCATCTGGTGTTGGGCTCGGATGATTGCACTTTGTTTTTCTTCTGGAGAAGTCTTTGTCGTCATAGGTGACTCCTCCTCTCAGTGTTAGTGCGCATGGGCATCGGCTCCATCCTTAGATTGTTTTTTTCCGCCATCGGGTTCGGATGAGGATCGAAGCGTTCCGGACCGACTTCAACAAAGAAGGTTATAACCGGCGCGTATTCCTTTCCAAATCGACGGTATCGTTATCGAACGCGACTGCACCCCATACCGACGCGATTCGAAGGACGACGACTACGAGAAACTCGACGTAGTCCAGCCCGGGGTCCATGGAAAGGACTCCATTCAAAAAATGTCCAACGTGTGGTGCTAAGTTCCCACACAAGGACCTACACGAAGTGTGCAACCTCTGCTTGTCCCCTGAACACGAATCCAGGGACTGTGAGGCCTGTGCAGCATTCTCGTCAAAGTCGACGATTAGAAACCGTCGAGCCCGAAGACACGAGGTATCGAATGCAGTCACAAGCAATCCCGGAGCTGTTCGAGGACCAGCAACCAGAAGAGGAGGAAGAAAAGGCCGACGAGGCGGGGTCAGAAGCGGACGAGTCCGACGTCGAGGAATTCGACGTCCAACAAACCGTGAGTGACGACGTCCCTTTACCGAAAAACAAACCCCGCACGGTGTCGACCCCGCCCTCGAGCCCGGTCAGACAACCGAAAAAAGTTTCCAACGCCCCGCCTTCGAGCCCGGCAACGAAACAGAAACCGAAACACTCGGTCCCCCATCATAGTGGTTCCGGTTCCGATAAACCAACCACATCGACACCGAAGCACCAAGTAAAGGAAAGCTCGAAGTCGAAGCAGTCCATGTCGACACCGAAGCACGCTTCGGCGCCGAAAACACCCTCGACACAAGGGGCATCTTCGATACCGAAGAAGTCGGATCCGAACAAAACTTCGGCACCGAAAATACAAATGGACATTTCAAAGAAAAGACACCTTTCGGAACCGAAAACTGCGGTACCGACACAGGAACACGGAACGGATCCTAAACAAAAGACTTTGTTTATTGACCCAAAGACTGGCAAGGTAGTCACAGAGCTACCTAAAAAGAGGAAACATGAACATTTGGACGACAAGGCTCATCCAAAGAAGAGAACAATGGGGACGAATACAACTCCTCCCCCTTCTCCCAAACCTCATACACCATCTCCGCCTATTCCTCACAATAGGCCAGATATTCCTCCCACACGTCCATCTACACCTACAACAGATGGAGAAAGTGACACAGGGGAGGGGGGACACCCTGGGGATGATGAGGACACAATCCCAGAGGAGGCAGACCCATGGGAGGAGTATAATGTGGGATCAGGTAATGATACCGACCTTGAGTCATATCCCTCAAAACCTTCACCTCCTGATGACAATACTGGGTTTGCACAACTCATTACTAGAGCAGCAACATTTCATAAGGTAGACCTACATACAGAACCTCTAGTACAGGACTTCTTATTAGAGACACTACCTACTGCACAAAGAACATCAGGAACACTACCAATGCTAAAAGGCCTTCTCAGTCATACATCAGAGATATTCAAAGACCCAGTGAGGGCTAGGGTATTGAACCCAAGAATTGATAAAAAATATAGGGCAGCTCCAAAAGACCCAATATACATTAAGGGACAAATTCCTCTAGACTCACTAGTGGTCACAAACGCTCGCAAGAGAGCAAACTCTTTATCTACGGGAGAAGCGCCACCTCCTGACAAGGAGTCTAAACTAATAGATGCCTCTGGCAAGAGAGTAGCATCTCAAGCGGCAAACAGTTGGCGCATAGCTAATACGCAAGCACTACTTGCAAGGTATGACAGAGCGCATTATGATGAGTTAGAAACACTCATCAAACATCTCCCTAAAGAACATCAAAAGAGAGCTGATCAACTTATACAAGAAGGGAAGTTAATTACTAACACTTCAATAAAGTGCGCCCTAGACGCGGCAGAAACTGCGGCAAGGTTGACAAATACAAGCATCATGCTAAGGAGACATGCATGGCTCAGAGTGTCAGGATTCAAACAAGAGGTACAAACCTCGTTACTTAATCAACCTTTTGATGGGAAAACACTTTTTGGCACAGGGACAGATGAGGCCCTAGAAAAAATGAAAAAAGATACAGAAACGGCTAAATCAATGGGAGCATTGCAGCAGCCGACACAAAGAGGTTCCTTTCGTAGATCCACCTATAGAGGAGGATCCAAAAGTACAGGTACAAACCAACAGCAAACCTCTTTTACACCTACATCACCCAGAGGTAATTCTAGAGGTGGATACAGGGGTAACAACAACAAGGGTAGAGGTCGCGGAAACAACAACCGCAACTCTCCAACCCCAAAACAGTGACTTCATAGAGCTTCCCCCAGACCATATAACACCGGTAGGGGGACGCCTATCACAGTTCCTACCTGTCTGGGAAAACATCACATCAGACAAGTGGGTAAGACAAATTATCCAACATGGTTATTGCCTAGAACTTACAGCTACCCCACCAAACATCCCCCCCAAACAGCGTCCAATGAAACAAGATCACCTGACACTGTTAAAACAGGAAGTAATATCACTGCTAGAAAAGCATGCCATAGAGAAGGTTCCACAGCACCAACAGGGAACAGGAATATACTCACTATACTTCCTAATCCCCAAAAAGGATGGGTCTCTAAGGCCAATACTGGACCTAAGACCTCTCAACGCATACATAAATTCGGAACATTTCCACATGGTCACGCTCCAACAAGTACTTCCTTTACTGAAGAAAGGGGACTTTCTTTCTACACTGGATCTAAAAGACGCTTACTTTCATATCCCTATTCACAAAGCCCACAGGAAATACCTCAGGTTTGTGGTAGAAGGACAACACTATCAGTTCAAAGTCCTCCCATTTGGTGTCACGACGGCACCAAGAGTGTTCACAAAATGCCTGGCAGTGGTAGCAGCTCACCTAAGAAGACAACAAATTCATGTCTTCCCATACTTGGACGACTGGCTAATAAAAGCCAGGTCGCAAGAGGAGTGTCTGAAACACACACAAAAGACAATTCAGCTACTACACCAGCTAGGGTTCACGGTGAACTACAAAGTCACACCTACAACCAAACAAAGTTCAACAATATCTGGGGGCTACCATAGACACAGAAAAAGCCAAAGTGTACCCCAACGCAATAAGAGTCCAAGCAATGCTTACAATCATTCAGAGATTTCAGCCACAACACTCACTAACAGCGAGAGTGTTCATGCAGCTACTAGGCATGATGTCATCCTGCATACTGCTAATACCATATGCTAAACTACAAATGCGTCCGCTACAAGAATGCTTAGCGACACAGTGGAATCAGGCTCAAGGACAGATTACGGATCTGGTGTTGGTAGACGACCGCACACACCGCTCTCTGAAGTGGTGGAACAGAACAAACATTACCAAGGGGCGGTCGTTCCTAGAGCCAATTCCACAGGTGACAATAACAGCAGACGCATCGCTCACCGGATGGGGAGCACATATGGACAAATACACAGTACAAGGAAGGTGGAGTGTGCAGGGAAAAAACACTGCACATCAACTATCTAGAACTACTGGCAGTGTTTCTAGCATTGAAAGCCTTTCAGATACATGTTATCCACAAAGCAGTCCTGATCAGAACAGACAACATGACAGCCATGTATTATATTCAAAAACAGGGGGGGACGCACTCTCTCCAATTATCCAGACTGGCACAGGAGATTTGGAGATGGGCCATTCCTCAAAACATCTATCTGTTAGCCGAACACCTACCAGGAGTTCAAAACCAGATAGCAGACATCTTAAGCAGACAGTCGGAACAAATACACGAATGGGAACTGCACCAACAAATACTGCAGCCATTCTTCCAAAGATGGGGACAACCAGAGATAGACCTATTTGCCACTCATCAGAACGCAAAATGCCAAAGCTTCGCGTCCAGGTACCCACATCACCTGTCGCAGGGCAATGCGTTATGGATAAATTGGTCCAACAAATTTGCATACGCTTTTCCCCCTCTCCCACTAATCCCATTAGTGGTCAGGAAACTGCAACAACATTCAATGACAATGATACTAGTAGCACCCACGTGGGCAAGACAGCCGTGGTTCACCACGCTCCTGCAACTCTCACAAGTGCCACATCAAAAGCTACGAATTCTACCCATGCACCTTACACAGAACCATGGAGAGATAATGCACCCAGATCCAACTCAATTGAACTTAGCGATCTGGCTCCTGAAATCCTAGAATTTGGGTACTTAGATCTCCCCCCAAATTGCATGGAAATAATTAAACAAGCGAGACGTCCAACCACCAGAGCATGCTATGCAGCTAAGTGGAAGAGGTTTGCTATACACTGCACTAATAACAATATCAACCCTCTAGACGTATCAACAAGGGAGATTATTTGCTACTTGTTACACTTACAGCAATGTAATCTAGCGTACACATCTATCAGAGTACATCTAGCAGCTATAGCAGCATACCTACAAAACAGGCAGCGCATATCACTGTTCAGAGTACCAGCGATAAAAGCATTCATGGAAGGTCTTAAAAGAGTCATTCCACCAAGATTACCACCTACCCCAGTCTGGAACCTCAACGTAGTACTCACCAGACTAATGGGGCCACCCTTCGAACCTATGCATAGGTGCGAAATACAATTCCTTACATGGAAGGTGGCATTCCTTATAGCCATTACCTCACTCAGAAGAGTAAGCGAGTTACAGGCATTAACAATACAAGAACCATTCCTACAGATACACCAGAATAAAGTGGTTCTTAGAACAAACCCAAGGTTCTTGCCTAAAGTAATTTCAGCATTCCACATCAATCAGCCAGTGGAATTACCAGTCTTCTTTCCAAAGCCACAGATGGTGGCAGAAAGGGCTCTACATACACTAGATGTTAAAAGAGCCATTTCATACTACATAGAAAGAACACAAGGTTTCAGGAAAACTAAACAACTATTTGTAGCATTTTCCCCAACACATAAGGGCAATCCTATCTCTAAAGCAGGCATCGCAAGATGGATTGTAAGATGCATACAAATATGTTACATTAAAGCAAAGAGAACATTAACTGTTCCTCCTAGAGCTCATTCCACAAGAAAACTAGGAGCATCTATGGCATTCTTAGGGAACATTCCCCTAGATGACATATGTAGAGCAGCAACTTGGTCTACACCACATACATTCACAAAGCACTACTGTGTTGATGTACAGGCTGCACAACAAGCCAGAGTGGGCCAAGCTGTATTAAAAACTCTATTTCAGACAGTTGCGACAGACACTGGTGACCACCGCTAGGGAGGTAACTGCTGTACAATCTATTCATAA
Source organism: Lissotriton helveticus (assembly GCF_964261635.1). Lineage (NCBI taxonomy): Eukaryota > Metazoa > Chordata > Amphibia > Caudata > Salamandridae > Lissotriton > Lissotriton helveticus. The sequence goes on from NC_136057.1 coordinate 1,866,812,648, forward strand.
ATGTACCATCTGCAGCCCATATGCCTCGAACGGAATATGCTACTTACCAGTATGCATCTGTTCTTGGCATAGAGGGCTGCAGAGTGGTACATGCCCTCCCTGCCTCCCCGGAAACCTGTGTCTGTCCCAACATTATCTTATTTAGATACATTTACATGGGCATATCTTTATGTACTACACTACACTACTCCATCTAACCCTACTATGGCAAAACAATCTAAGGATGGAGCCGATGCCCATGCGCACTAACACTGAGAGGAGGAGTCACCTATGACGACAAAGACTTCTCCAGAAGAAAAACAAAGTGCAATCATCCGAGCCCAACACCAGATGGCGATCTATTCATAAATGTACCACTCTGCAGCCCTCTATGCCAAGAACAGATGCATACTGGTAAGTAGCATATTCCATCTACTACACCAGCTAGTGTTTACTATCCAATATCCCCAAGTCTTACCTTGAACCTACTGGAGAGCAGACCTAAACACAGATTAGCCAATCCTGCTTGAGTTCAGAACTTTTAGCTAACTACCCCAGTTCCAACCCAACAAAACATTCCTAGTAAGGACTGTCGTGTCTGCTTAGAAATGATGGCTTCTTGCATTGTCATAGTTCCCCACAGTTGCATGCAGCCTCTACAGCACTGCCTAGCTTACCAGTGAGCTCAATCACAGGGTCGCCCAAAGATCTAGTGTTGATAGACCAACAAATTCACCATTCTCTGCAATGGTGGAACACCAGTAGTCTATGGCAGCCTTTTGTGGACCCTGTTCCTGACATCACTCACCACAGGCGCATCAAACATGGGTTGGGGGTCCCTATCTAAAAGACTTGACATTGTTAAGGTCTTTATGATGCCAAACATCAATCTATTAACATCCACTACCTGAGTTTCAGGCAGTATATTTAGCATTAAAGCCTTTCCTTTCTCACCAGTCCTACAAGGCTCTCCTAGTTTGGACTGACTGCAGTGTAAGGGGGGGGGGGGAAGTTAGTAGTTAAGACCATCACATTTGTCTCAGACTCCCCCATAATTTTCACCTGTTGGCAGAAAACTACCCACATCCTTCTTGCCTATTTTCAATGGTGGGGTCTTCCTCAGATCGACCTGTTAAAAAGCAAAATGCCCAAACTTTGCCTCCAGGTACACACCCCCACTATCCAAGGGCCACTCGCTATGGATGAGTTTGTCAGGGATATTTGCCAATACTTTCCCACTGCTCCCTCATTCCATTTCTGGTTTGGGAACTCGGGCATACTTCTCAACCTGATCCTTGTAGCTCTAGCTTGGGTGTGTCATCCCTGGTTCACAGCACTACTAGATCTCAGTAGGACCACACAAAGAAGCCTCCCAAGGGGCCAAAGCTTTTCAATCTAACACAAATCGGTCTCTAACACGCAACTTGGCTTTTGCAGTCATAGAACCCAACTAGAGCTGGTTATGCTATTAAGTGGAAACGTTTTGTTGAAAGCCACAGTGCAAGACTTAATCTGCTACCTACTTCATTTGCACAAGGCAAATGTAGCCTTCACTTCTATTTGGTTACATCTCAATGCACTGGCTGCCTATCTCCAAAATATGCAGCATCTCGCACTATTCAAAAGTCCAGTCATTAATGCGTTCATGGAAGGAATTCTGCCTCTAGTTCCGCCAGCAATCTGTTGGAACTTTTAACAGGTCCCCTCTTGAGCCTCTTCACATGTACCCCCTTCGATCCCACTTTCATGTAAAGTGGATTGTTAGTTTCCATTACCTCACTTTGATGTGTTAATGAGCTCCAGGCCTCCCTAGAAGAACCATTCTTCCAAATGCATAGGTACAGGATGGTTCTTCCTACCGATCTTGTATTCCTAAAGTTCCGCTCAGTCCACTGCCCCTTCCCCTCACTTCACCTGGGTTGCATTGCAGAAAGCTCTTCATACCCTAGATATAAAAAACACCTTCTACATAAGCTTTGATTTCAGTGAAACAAAGCAACTGAAGTGTTTTCTCCACCTCCATAAAGGTAGCTAAATAGTAAATTGTATTCAAACTTGCTATTTTAAGGCCAAAAGACCATACATAACCTTACACTCGGAGCACATTCCATTCGTAGAAAGTGGCCTACTATGGCCTTTCTTGGAAATATTCCTAAAGCTGAAACTTGTAAGGCAGCTCAATGGTCTGACCCTATACTGGCTTATGTAGCACCCCCACAAGCCAGTGCTATGCGCCCATTTCCAAGTCTGTGCAGAGCATGTGTATCTACAGGCACATGCAACCGTGCAGAATGTTACTTACCCTGTAAGCATCTGTTAATGACATGTAGTGTTGTGGATTCACATGTGCACTACCCTTTCTCCCCAGATGCCTATGTAGTTACATTATATAATTGATGTCCTAACTTTAGCATGGCCACCACTTTCCTTGCACTCCTTTCTGACCTTCCTGTGGGAAAACAATACAACAATGAGTCGATGTCCATGCACAATATCAAGAAAAGTCGCTGAGTCATGTAGTGTTCTTGCACAACTCTGAACCAAACACCAGTTTACCAGAGTATACAGAGCATGTGAATCTGCAGCACTACATTCCATAAATAGATGTTTACAGGGTAAGTAATATACTGCATTGTGGGAATGTTGTAAAAATCATGGGTAGTTCACAAGCAACCAGTGATTAAACCGATTCTGCCATATAAGTAATGCTGACTATAATCCTACCGTTACATTGTCTGGGGTTGTTTGACTAGGGTAGCCTGTGGCTTGGTGTACATACCAGTCAACTCCTCACTAGCCATTGTGGACTTGTTTCTATCCACCTGAATAACCTTTACAGGGTGTAATGTCATAATTAATATACTTTGTGCCTGGAAAATGAAAGACTAAGTATGGTTTTGTTTTGTTTTCAGTTGAGCGTAAAACTCTCCTGAAACTACAATATCGGATTTCTGAAGCTTGCCTGTGCAGACCCTTGATTGAGCAGGTGAGAAATGATTCAGTTGGTAGTGTTTACTTTCAAAACTGTGGATGTATGATGAAAGTAACTTGAACTCTCTCACTGAGCACCCGATGAAACTACAAGAACTGATTAATCCAAGGTCTTTTTACTAGAGTTTACTGTGGTTGAAGGGGAAACAGTAACAAACTTTTTTTTTTTTGCAGGACCTTGATCTACCTGTCAAATTTGAGGGTTTTACAGGATTCCTTTTGGATGGAGTTAACCCAGAGGTGCTCTTGCATGAGCTATACAATATTGTAACTCACTGAATTGCTGATGACCAGTCTGCTACATGAACCTGTCTGGACCAGTCTGCTACATGAACCTGTCTGGACCAGTCTGCTACATGAACCTGTCTGGACCAGTCTGCTACATGAACCTGTCTGGATTTAACAATGGCAGACTTGACTAGTGATTATAGATCACAATTAAAGTATTTTGTTAAAACTGTCATGACTTTCTTTTTGTTCAATACAATGTGTTTAGTGTATGAAATGGTGGATCTGATGAGCTCCCACAATCCACTTCCCTCACATTCGGGTCTTCTCCGAAGGTAAGCTACAGAGAGATGGCCATTTTGATCTACTTAGGTGATCTACTGAGTTTAAAGTTTCAGTCCCGGATACCTAGGGTCCAGCCAAACTTGCACATAACATTAATTTGCCTACTGGGATCATGGTCCTTCTGGATCTGCATGATCATGGTAATTTTGTTTGCATGGAGGGCACAGCCCTGTACGTGTGGTAAAGTCATGATTTTTATGCCTCAATGAATGGCTGGGCTTTTAATTCTGAGACTTGGAGCTACTTCTAAGATGAGGACACTGCAGCTCGAAGCGTCCCACTGGATCCAGAATTTTTTTCATGAGCTCCACATGGCATTGTCTGTCGGAAGTGATGTGCACCTTGCTTATTGACGTGCCACCCAGCACACTGTCCAGTCTTTCCACACCAGTCAGCGCAGAGCATTAAATCGTCCCCTGTCATTTTTAAAACCGTTTTAAACTAGATTGGGGTTGGTATCTTTTGCATTTATATAGCGTTTACTACCCCTAGCGAGGCATCGGAGCATTTTTGGGGGGGACTAGTGCACTACTCCATAAACCATAAAGGATTGGTGTTAATTAGTATAGTGAAATATGAATTTGAGTGGTGGATGTTAGTCCGTTATTTGGATTGATGATAGCGGGAAAGGTTGCTACCCCTGATGTGTTAATGTGCTTTTTCAGCAAATAGCAGGCAGCTCTAGAACCTATAGAGGATTAGTATAGTGAAATGAGTGGACATGTTACATTTATTGCGGGGGGAGAATTGGAAAGGATAGTGGAGGGATAGAGGTGAGGATTTACAATTTCCCTTTTTTGGGGAGGTCCTAGTAGGAGGCATGGAATGAGTAAAAGGATGTGGAGGTAAAGAGTTGAAGCCAAGAGTTTATAAAGGCTTGTTTTGGAGGATCGGTATAGTATGAGAAATGTTAGAACATCAATTTATGATGCATGCCCCAATGACAAGCAATAACCAATCCAATGAGGTCCATCCCATTCCAAAAATGATAGAATCTGAGAAATGAGGGATTTATTTATTTTATTTTGGAAGTTTTATATAGCGCAAACAAGATCTTTGCAGATAACTGCGCGCTTTGCAAAGGCATAAAAGGGTGGAAGGGTGGGTACATGAGGGAGCATCGTAGGAAGGTAAGGTAGGTCAATGCAGTAGTACAAATAAGGGGGGAGCATGAATAATCGGTTAGGTCAAAAATACAAGTAAAATACATGTGCAAAGGGATCAAGCAAATAATATAACTACGCAAAGTCTTAAGAGATAAAGAGTAGTAGTTCAAGTGTATTTAGCCATGAGGATAGCTTTAACTTTCTTAAAAAAGAGTGGATGAGATGAGCCTCGTTTCGGGAGGGAGTGAGTTCCAAATCCTAGGCGCCATTCGTGAGAAGGAGCGTTTGTACGTTTTTTTTCCTTCCGGAATCTTCGAGGCTTCAGCAGAAGATAGTTTGTACTTCTGGTGGTTCTGGACCCGCCGGAAATTGTCAACTTCTGAGTGAGGTAGCCGGGTGATTTCAAGTGTATAGCCTTGTGCAGCCAGTTCAGGGATTTAAAGTCAGGGGAGATGTGAGGTTTTTTTTTTAGATCCAGTGATGAGTCTCGCTGCCGCGTTTAGCGATGCTCTTAGGGGTGCAATTGTAGTTAGGGGGAGACCGCAGAGGGCGATGCTGCCGTAATCTGCGAGGGATGACTAGTGCTTGTACTGCAGTTTGGAAGTCCGTGGCTGGGAGGAAGGGTTTGAGTTTCCTCAAGGTATTTATTTGGAAGTTCGCTCCCTTAGTTGCCTTGCTGATGTGTTGCTGCATGTTGAGATTAGCGTCAAGTGTTATGCCTAAGGATTTTGCTGAATCCACGACGGTCGGTTGGACATTGAGTGCAGTTAGGTGCTTAAGCCAGGTTTGAGTGGTAGAGATTTTCGCGGGCGGTGAGATCAGAAGGAACTCTGTTTTCATAGCATTGAGTTTGAGGTGGTTATCGGCCAGCCAGGATTGGGTGTTTCTGATCGTTGAGTTCAGACGCATAATGTCTTTGGGGGATTGTAGTTTGAGATATAGCTGGGTGTCATCGGTGTACCTGTGAAAATGTACATTGGATGCTTGTAGCAAGGTGGTGAGAGGTTCCATAACTAGGTTGAACAAGGTAGGGGATAGGCAGGATCCTTGGGGGACACCTAACTATACAGGTATTGGAGCGGACATCAAGTTGTTGCTCTTGAATTTTTGAGATCGGTTGTGTAGAAAGGTGAACCACTGAAGAACAGTTCCAGAGAGACCCATTCTTGTGTTTAGGAGTTCGAGTAGGTTCTCATGTTGCAGTGTCGAATGCTGAAGAGATCAAGAAGGATGAGGAGGCAGGTATCATTTTGATCTAAAATTTGGAGGGCGTCGTCAACTGTGGGTCATAGCTGTTTCGGTGCTAGGCCCTGCTCAGAAGCCAGATTGATGGTTGAGACGATCAAACTGTTCTGTGCTTTGTCAGTTGTAGTTGAACGCATTTTTCCAACAGTTTGGTGAGAGTGGGAATGTTGGTAATCGGACGGTAGTTGTTTAGATCAGTGGGGTCGGCTGTTGGTTTCTTTAGTAGAGTTGTAACTTGTCCAACTTTGAGGGAGTATGGGATGGTTCCTTGCTGAAGTGAACTATTGATAATTTTAGTCGAGTGGTAGGAGCAAAGGGGGTGAAGTCTTTTACAGCGTTAGCAGGAAGAGGGTCAGTGAGGTGATTGGATGGTTTCAGGGCGCTGAGTAGCCTGTCAATTTCTTCTTCAGAGTAAGTGACAAAGGATGACCATGTCGCATTGTTTTTTGGCTCATTGGGTGTTATGTGGTGGGGTTTGGAGTAAAGGCTTGTCAATGAGGAGATCGCTCCTTATGTTGTCAGTTTTTTGGTTTTAAGAAAGTAGCGAAGTCTTCACAGGAAGGTGTATTGCCCATAGTGTTGACTGCTTAGGGTTGTTCCTTGGATTGAGATCGGATTAGCTCGAACAGTTTTCTTAGACGTTTTTTTTTTGCTTGGTCTAGCTGGAGTCTCTGATTTTGAGTTTTATTTTCCTGAAGTATGGACTAGGATATCCATGATAGGAGTAGAAGATTCAGTTAGCCATGTTTCGGTTAGAATGGCTAAGTCAAGGTTAAACAAGCATTTACAATGCAACGGTTTCGCCTTTGGAAAAGTTAGAGCTATTGGCAATGTAAAGGACAATGCCATTTATTTATCTGTTTTCAAAACCAACACATAAATACAAATGTTATTTACAATGCCAATAGCTCAAACTTTTCCAAAGGCGAAACCGTTGCATTGTAAATGCTTGTTTACTTTGCGTGCTTATTTCTCAATACATTTCTGTAATGCTTTCTTAGTGAAAATGTTCAATAAAATGTTAATATAAAAAAAATCTTTGACTCCATCACAATTAGGAATTACAAAAAATGTGCTCCATTTTTGCTTTCTTAACTGCTGAATTAATACTATTCATTTATAGCTATTGACATTTTGTTGGGTGTTTACATCCTACAGCCTTTCCGTTCACACTCTATTTCTCCTGCATGACCGTCATAAAATTCACTTTTTCTTTCTCTGACTGCAAACAGGAGTTTGTAAACATGAATCACCACGTAAAAAACAGACAGCAATTTGTCAAAAGACATAGCCTGTCATTTGACCAGTATTTGAAGGGCAGCAAATGTGACCAAATAATTACAAAATGAAGATATAAGAGGCATCTTTATTGCTTTGACTTTCACGACCCACCAACAATTGGGTTGTAGACTACAATTTGGGAAACATTGGTCTAGAACATAAGGTGTTAAATAACACAACTGTTGATGACTAGGATTGCAAACTATTTTCTCAGATGGTCCACGCTCCAAACCGCGCGGGGGACACACGTTGTGAAGATAGTGATGGCCTCCCAGGTTTAATTATGTAACTAGGAACATCTTGAAATACCCAAGTGGAAGCTGCACACCCTAAATGCAAGTGTTAACATTCACCTTGGAGGGTAAGAAACCTAGATTTAAACCATTGAAGCTGCACGCAGACACTAGTGCAGGGGGTTGAGGTAGCCGGACATGTGTCTCTATTAGCTTGGGCACCACCTGTCGCAGTTAATGTATTTACTGGTAGGCAACGACGAACAACCAATGTGGGTGGCTATGGAGCGTACTACAGTCCAGGACTGGGACTCCCATAATGACACCACAACATTAAGTTCTGGCTTGACTACCATGAAGGCAATGTGGCAGTCTTGGAGAGACTCACAAACTTTTTGCATTATATATCTATCTGGATGCAGTGACAGAGCAAAATACCAGTGGGGGGGAGGCACACTCAGTTAAGCATAGGTTTTCAACCGGAGTGTGTTCAAGCTGCGCCTAATTACACATCGGCCACACCCCTTTGAAAGACCCACCCCAATTTTTTCCTCATGCAAAAAAATTACAAACATGAAATCTTTTTTTTCAACAAAAAAAATCACTTGTTTTATTTCTAACGTTTAAAAAAACAGAAGAGCACAACATTTCAACACTATTAAACTCTCAATCAATGAGGGAATCGTGTTAAATGTGGTCACTTGCTTGACTTGGGGTTTCATGGATACTCAACGATCAAAATGTACATAGAGGAAAGGGGAGAGCAAATGACAAAGAACCATAATTTTTTTAATTTCGAATAATCACACTGACGTACCTACCGGACACAAGTTTCAGGTTACAGTTTAATAAAAACCCGTCTAGCCATGCACTGCAATTCTCGAAGATGGGGCTACAACAAGGGCGGGGGTACATATTAAAAGGAGCGAGGACTTTAGCACTGGTGCTGAATAGCCTCGGGTTATCTAACTTTTGAAAGACAGGTAAATATGACGGACTCAACGAATGTCCTTACCTCGGCGCCGCAGCTCCGAATGAGAAGCCCCCGCCACCTGAGGAGGTGCCTCCTGTGGTGGCCCCCAGGGTGGCGGTACCGGCCCCGAACGAGAAGCCGGTGGCCATTCTCCTGAATCAGCCCACGTACCATGCTGGGCAATCCAGGCCCATACGGCCCACGAAAAGACAGGGGCAGCTAATGACTAGTCGCAGTGCCACGGCGAGTTTACATCGTTGCCCCACAGGCTAGAGAGGGGAGGACTCGCTCCAGGCTTTAAGACGGCTGGGAAAAAAGAGAACCGCGCGCTCAACGACTGCGCACAATCACATCAACGAGATGACTCCAAGAACAGTGCACAGCTTCGCGCAAAGCATGACGGGCTCAAGTCGGGCCAGTGACAGCGAGGACGCCACGCCTACGAAAACTCGTGTTCGGGCCTCCCACTTGACGCAGCGAATAGGCGAGAGAGCAACGCAAGTCAAAGGAAAGTGAAAGTATAAATTAAGAGGTCAGAGTACTATAGGAGTTAAGGAAACACTTTTAAATGGTGATGCGTCTGGAAAGGAGACGTCATCATTTTGATTGGTTATCTGACCAGTTATTAATGCACCGTTCGGTCGTTATCTATCGTTTTCACAAGGCTGTCAGACTTTAAGACGCTCTTGGTACGCCGGTAATGACAGGCAAGCTGGTAAGTTTCTACCAAAGTTTAATTACAGTAAAATTGACTCGCGTTTAGAGAGCGAGCCGGTCTGAGCAAAAGACCTCCTGCAACTGCCATAGATAGAACGTTGTGCAAAAGTGTGTGCACTGACAATTCCTCATAATGAACGTAGTACGTGGAAGCATGAATATACAAGTCAGGTCCCGGGCCGCGCTGTGATTGGCTGACGTCACGGGGGTGTCCCGGGCCGGCAGCCAATCACAGCGTGGCCCGGGAATGACGTCACGGGGGTGTCCCGGGCCGGCAGCCAATCGCAGCGCGGCCCGGGACAAAGGGGCGGGGCTTAAAAAAAAAGCACCAGAAACGCCCCCCAATCGCGTTTTCGTGAGAGAGCGCGATTGACAGCCTCTGTCTCCCAATGGCTAGCCTCCATTTATGGAGCTAGCCAATTGGAAACAGAGGCGGTCCGAACCTCACTACTAAAAACAAGATTTCGATCTGGGAGGGGCTTTGCCCCTCGCCAAGTCGAAACCTAAAAATGATGAGGTCAGCGACCTCCGAAGAGTGTCTTTGGGCTGATCTACAATTGAAGTGTGCATTGGAGTCTGGGGGTGCAGAGGGAGGAGGAGGGATCAAGAGTGCAAGGGACTTTTGTGAGGTTGTTGGGGACGGAGCCTCTGTTATGCGTGTGGTGTCTGAGAGGGTTGGAGATAATCGTAGGAATGGACAAGTGTGTGGTGGCTAAGAGGTTTTGGCGGGCCGGGACATATGTGCGGAGTAGGGTGTGTATGTCGAGGTCAGAGTCTTGTTAGTGCGTTGGGGGCGGTTGGAGGTATTGCGAGAGGGGATAGAGGGCCAATGTAGGGGGTGAGTAGGATGTGCGGGGTATATGCTAGGTTGCGAAGTGGTCATGTGAGGGGGGTGTGAGGAGTAACTCTGAGGGTGTGGAGTTCTTCTCACTTGGAGGAGGGTGGTCATGATCGTGTTCAGCGTGGGGATGGGTAAGGAGTTGGGGGAGGGCACTGAAGGGGAGCAAGTGTCTAGGTTATTGGAGTAGGGGGGGGAGAGGGGTGAGGGTGTTAGGGAAGTCATTGGAGTTGGGGGAGATAGCGAGTGTTTGTGTTCGGATAGGTAGGGACGTGTAGGGGGAGTGACAGGATTAGTGATGGCGTTGGTGTTAATGGACAGGGAATCAATGGTAGGGGGATGAGGCAATTGCGGGATGTGTTGAGGCTGTGCGTTGGGGTGATAGTGTAGTAGAGGGGAGTGAGAGTGGGGGGGAGAGGTAGAGGGAGTGCCAGGAGTGGCGGGAGTGCAAAGAGTGGGGGGAGGAGAGGTTGAAGGAGTAGTGAGGGCTAGGCGTGGCGGGAGTGCAAAGAATGGGGGGGAGATGGGTTGGGAGAGTCATGTTGTGTGGGGTGCCGTCAGGTGAGGTGGGTTGTTCTGAGAAGCTAGTAGGGAGTGTGGTGTTCTCGTTCTGTGGGAGTGGGGTAGAGGGGGTGGGGGTTTGGTGGCAGAGGGGAGATCCGCATCTGGAATTGAGTGCGAAATGTATGTAGCCGGGGGGGGTGACAGTGTACAGTACTGGGGGGAGGGAGGAGGTTCGTGTTAGTGGTAGGAGGTGCTGTGGGGTCGAGGATGTTGGTATTTGAGGTCGAATGGTGTGGCAGCTGCGCGTTGGAAATGTATTCTTTGAAGGTGGGGAACAGGTGGTCAAATAGGTCGAGGTTTCTGTCTGTAGATTGAATTAAGATGGTACCGTTATTGTAGATAGTGATGGATGCTCTAGCTGGGTAGAATTTGGATGGTGTGGTGGAAAGTGTTATGCCATGGGCAGTTTTCCTGGAGGTCGTGATGGTGAGTAGGGAGAGGAATGCTTTTCTCCATTGTACTCTGCATGTAGTGTAAAGAATGATATCTGTGCTCTTAGCTCCATTGGTGAGGGAGAAGTAGGTGTCTAAAAAGGGGGTTTCAGGGTGGGACTTTAAGAAGTTGTGTTTAAAACGTTTTGCGTTTTTTTGGAGAGCTCTGGGGGGTAGTTAATTTTGTGTGCTTGCCAGTGCGTTCCATGTTGGATGACGAGGAAGAGGCAGTGAGGGTCGGTGTGGGAAAGGAGCTATGGTAGAAAAAGTTTAGAAGTGTGTATGGAGGGGTAGAGAATTTGACTAGCCTAAGATGGCTGCTTCGTTAGGTATGGTGGAGTGATGAGGATTGACTAGTCTAAGATGGCCGCCAGGGTAGAGAGGCAGCCAAGGGTATAGTAGTCCTATGTTTGTTATTATGACCTTAGATCAGGGAGGCAGATAAGTTTCGAGGAAGTCCTGCTTCTATCTTACTGGGAGGGTAGAGGTGAGTCCTATGTCTATTTTGGAGGACCAAGGAAAAGCAATGATGTTAGATTAGCTTTGTGAGGGTCTGGCAATTTGTTGTTGCAAGTTTACGACCCCAGCCATTTTGGGTGAAAGATCTGTTTTCTGAGGAGGTTAGTGAAATGGAGTCTAGTAAATACTACAATTTATGATCCCAGCCATTTTGGGCAGAGGATCACCAAAATAAAGTCTCTGTAAATCAACTTAAAAGCGGTGCGAAAATGAAAAACTGAGGAGGCACGATACCTTGCCATAGTCCTGGGGTCGTTTTTGTCTGAGAAGATTGACCTGCTGGCTTCAAAATTACCTTTTTGGGTTTCGCCTGCCGAGCGCAGCCTTTCAGCGCAGGTGAAATCCTATGTCGACACTAAGCAGTTCGGGAACGTCCCCCGGCTCTCATTGGCTAGCTCCATAAATGGAGGCTAGCCATTGGGTGCCGGATCTGTCCGTCAAGGCCGGACCAGATTCGGGGGCGTTCCCGAGATTTTTTCCCAGGGCGGAGTTACGTTTTTTCCCGTTCCCTCCCCTTTCACTGAAAGTGAATTCAGATGCGCTGTCCATTCCCGCCCCCTCCGTGTCCTCTCCCGCCCCCTCCCGCCGTCCGTCCCGCCCCCTCCGTGTGCCTTTCCGCCCCCCCCCCTCGCTGTCCTGTGCACGTTTCCCGCCCCCTCCCGCCGTCCGTGTCCCCTCCCGCCCCCTCCCGCCGTCTGGTCCCCTCCCGCCCCCTCCCGCCGTCCGTGTCCTCTCCCTTCAAGAATGCTTCGAAGGGCTCAGGTGCCGCGGCGTCAGGCAAGTCAGCAGAGTCCTGTGGGGCAAGGGAGGGGAAACGGGGGTTAGGGTGAAGCACCGTTGGCATGGTGCGTGGGAGAGAAGGCCGGAAGTCCCGCCCGGAGACGCATGGAGCCCCGGAGGAGAAGTGCTGGATGGTGCGGGGCTCCCGTGTGCTGAGGGAGCCCCGGGGGAAGAGACGGCAGGAGCGGAGTTGTGTTCCTCCAGCTGACGGAAGTCCCGCCCGGAGACGCATGGAGCCCCGGAGGAGCCTGCATGACACGCACTGGTGACACTTTCAAATACATAAATTGTTGGCGCCCTAGCACCGGCACCCTGTCTCGTTGGTCCCTGGGGCGCCCCTGGTCCTTTCCCTTTGCCTGACCTGTCTCACTGTCCCTGCCCTGTCTCACAGTCCCTGCCCTGTCTCACTGTCCCTCTCTCGGTCTCTTGCAGAGAAGCGGCCGAAGCCCTGCGCCGAGAGCAGGTCTGCCTCGCCCCCCATCGCTCAGGTGGAGCTGCAGGGGTCCGAGCTCTGGAAGCGCTTCCACGACTTTGGCACCGAGATGATCATCACCAAGGCCGGCAGGTAGGCACCTGCGCCCCCCCGCCCACTGTCGGGGCCGCGGAGCCCTGTAACACCTACTAATCTCACAACCTCTACTGAAATAAGCACCCAGCACGCGCAGTGCTCACGCTCAGCACGTTCCATTCACATTATCAGCCAGTGAGTGTGTGAAATAATGCGCGACTGAGCTTAGCAAATAATGCGCTATTCGGAACAGAAGAGCTCTTCTGCTCCTAATAGTTTAAAGTGGATGTCCATGTGAATAACTTTTCCTTTGCACGACTTGCCGGAAACCACAAGCGGGAACCTTCAGCACTGTTTACAGCACTGTGCACCTTAGCGCGACTTTATAATACGTCGAATGTGGCCCAGTTCTTATATATAGTAGCAATACAATTATCGGCGTAAATTAAGTCAACGACACTTGCATGCGCATTTGCACAATTCATATAAAGTAGTTTTAAAAGAGAACCGACCATTCTGTAGCCGTGTTTCTCATAGAAGCCGCCCTGTTTCCAGCGTGGACACATATCTGCTCACTGTTGTTATATAAGTGTGCGAGTTCTTATTTCGAAAAATGCTCCCTGTGTACAGCATCACCAGTGAGGTTTGTGGTAGGTTTTCAAATTTCCCACCTCGTGGACACCAATGCACGTATTTGTGTTCATTCGTGCTGCATTAGTGTGTGCACCTGTGTTGTGTGGCACTTCTCACATACCCGCACTATTTTGCGCCGGCGGGTAGATTCTCGCCTGTGCTACGCGGTGTGCACTGTTGAGTTTTCGGCCTCTTGAGTTCCCTTTGCCCTGCTGTAGTATCGAAGGTGGATGCTCGCTCTTGTTATTCCAGCGTGTGTGCCGGTATTCCTCAAAGCTGCCCATACTTGTCACCTCGATACTTGTGCTTTTTTCCAGTAAATTCCCATACCTCGTGTGTGCGCTGCTTTTCCCCACAGATACATATATTTGTTACATCAGTGCGTTTATTGTTAATTCTCCTGGGTGATTCCTCTTGTTACTTCGGTGTGTGTGTGTGAGATGCTATGTTTCGTAGATTATCACTCTGATCGTCGTCGTGCGTGTGTTGGTATTTTCCGCAGAGGCTCACTCGTGCTAGCCCGGTGTGCTCAGTATTGTAGTGCCTCTTTCGTTGATGCTCACTCTTGTCAGCTTGTGATTGTGCTGATACTTTTCACACGTACACTCTTGCACGCTGAGCGTGTGTGATTATCTTTGTGTAGGTTCACTCTTGCTAGCTTGGTGCGCGTGCCTGAATTCGGCGTGAGTTCACTCTTGCACGCGCTGTGTCCTGCTGATGCTTTCCGTATATGCCCCCACTTGATTGTGTGCATGCTGGTATTGTTCAGAGATGCTCGCTCTTGACCTTTCAGTGAGCGTGGTGGTGATTTGTGTAGTTCCACTCTTACTCGCTCTGTCAATGTGTTCAAATTTGGTGTAAATACATCATGCTAGCTCAGTATGTGCTAGTATTCTTGTTTGTTTTTTATGCTCTTGCTAGCTCAGTGTGGTGGTATTCCCTTAGGATAATTCTTGGCAGCGCGGTGTGAGTGCTGTTATTCTTCGTAGATTTACTTTTGCCGGCTCATTGTACGCGGTGGTATTCTTTGTTTGTCCATACTTGTTAGCTCAGAGTGTGTGCTAGTTTTGTTTCTTATATTCACTCTTGAACGCTCAGTGGCTAGCTGGTTATATTGTTCCTAGGATTGCTCGTGCCTGCTCATTGTATGTGTGCGTGTTGGTATTTTTCGTAGGTAAACTCTTGCTAGCCCTGTGTGTGCTGAATATGTTCCGTGGGTTCTCTCCTGTAGTTCAGAGAGCGTACCGACATTCTTCGTAGTTTCACGCGTACTGGCTCAGTGTCTCTCTGGTATTCTTCTTCTTAGGTTTGCTCTTGCTAGCTCACCGTCTCCGTGTGTGCATTGGTATTGTTTGTACGTTCACTTGCTAGCGAAGAGTGCGTGCTGGGTATCTGCCAGCACACAGACTGAGTAGTAGGCTCTCTCCTATATATCATTGAGTGTACTGATATCTTGAGTGTACTGATATCCTTGGAAGGCTTACTCTTGCGGCTTACTCTTGCTAGATCAGTGTCTGCCTGGTATTCTCGCAGTGTTACTCTTGCTACCTTATTGTGTGCGTGTTGGTAGGTACACTTTTGCTAGCTCAATATGTGCGCTGGTTATGTATTGTAGTTTCTCTCTTGTGGTTCAGCTCTGCGCAGCTTTTCAGCGCAGGTGAAATCCTATGTCGACACTAAGCACTTCGGGAACGTCCCCCGGCTCTCATTGGCTAGCTCCATAAATGGAGGCTAGCCATTGAGTGCCGGATCTGTCCGTCAAGGCCGGACCAGATTCGGGGGCGTTCACGAGATTTTTTCCCAGGGCGGAGTTAAGTTTTTTCCCGTTCCCTCCCCTTTCACTGAAAGTGAATTCAGATGCGCTGTCCATTCCCGCCCCCTCCGTGTCCTCTCCCGCCCCCTCCCGCCGTCCGTCCCGCCCCCTCCGTGTGCCTTTCCGCCCCCCCCCTCGCTGTCCTGTGCACGTTTCCCGCCCCCTCCCGCCCCCTCCCGCCGTCCGTGTCCCCTCCCGCCCATCCTTGACAGTAATATTGTAGCTCATTCCAAAATCGCTTCACCTTACACCCTAGTTAGTGAACTCCGTGTGCCTATAAAACAGGACTGACTCATGGAAAGGTTACCAGTGTCACAATAACACCAGTCATCCAATCAAGGCTGCAACACTGCTTCCTGGTCTGTTGTTCTTTAATAATAAGATGGCTGGCACACAATGGCGGGGCCTGTTATTTTGTCTCTTAATTGTGCTCACCGTCCTTTTTCCCCAGCACCCTCCCCTCTTCCAAGGGGCGGCAACCTGAGGGATAGCCCCGGGCGCCACAAGCTCTAGCTACGCCCCTGACAGGTCTTGATGGTAATAGATATGAAGCTTGTAATCTAATAATCTAGGAGAATATTAGTATGAATATTTACCCCTTTGGTCATTTCAGAACCTGATTTTCGATCAAGTAATACAGATTCTCACATTACCTTGTACATAAATCGGAATCCTGGTTATGGTAAATACATTCTTTTTAGTCCTTAAAAGCCAAATATTAATATTCTGAGTGGGTGTGTGTGGCTCTGGGTGGGTGTGTGTGTGTGTGGCTCTGGGTGTGTGTGTGTGGTAGTAATTGCTGTCTGCTGAGCTCGTCCGTAGGGTACAATAGGTCTCACATTTGCAAGAGATTAAGCTAATGGCAATGTAAATGACAATGCCATTTATTTATCTGTTTTCAAAACCAACACATAAATACAAAATTTGTCATTTACAATGCCAATAGCTCTAACTTTTCCAAAGGCGAAACCATTGCATTGTAAATGCTTGTTTTCATGTTGCCGGTGTGTGTATTCCTCTCTTCCAGTTGAGGGTTAAGTAGAAATAAGAACTCCATTAATGAATGATAGCCGATGTTAGTGCTATCGGCGTTCTTTTCCTTTATTCAGAGCATTTCCTGGGGGGCGGGGCTATTAGGCGCCTTCTCTCCGTGTGCAAGGTTCCGTGTGATCCAGCGACTCACCGCCCAGCTCTCCTACCAGCACCGCAGCCCAATCGCCACTGAACAGCCGCTCCGCTGCCCCTCAACTCCACAGCTCCCAGTGGGCAATCCGGCGAGAGGGGAGAGAGGCCAGATGCACCTCCGTCACGAGCCGCGCAGACCGGATGGTTTGGAAAATGGGTTACAGATTGAGGGGAAAATACGAAGGGGCTTTTACCTGTAGGAGGAGCAAGTCTGAGTAGCCACACCAGTCTACAATGTGCTTGTACTGACATGTGCAGCCAACTTGCGGGTCCAGTTGTCCAAGAATCACAAGCATGGCTGTTTTCTAGGACTGAAAGAATCATTCTGCAAGACAATTTCCTAGTTTTGATGTTCAAACTCTTTTAATGCATCTTTCATACAGTACACCGCTTTTTGCGCCTACAACCCTGGGGCTGGCAGTATGATATTCACGTCTATATAGAGGTAGTAAGTGATGTGACACAGCCTTCCTTACCGGCATCCCGGAGGCCCGGTGGAGTTTTATATTCTGCATTTTAGGCAAATTCTGATGTCGTTACAGTAGAACATTTTGTGAATTTTTCTATGTATTAACATCCTTAAATTTCCCACAACTTTAACAAAGATCACTGCATCTCAACATTCTCACTCCTGTCGTGTTTGTTATATTCTGTGTTTGAGTTCTTACATGGTGTCTCCTTGTTACCGCAGGCCTTACCAACAGAGAAAGTCTACTATTTACTCATTAGCTGTCCCCTTTAGGTATTCAATTAGGTACATCCAGTAGTCTTTGGGTCTAGCGCCTGCAGGCAGTTCCTCCTCATACGTGTTTAGCGTATCTTTACAATATGTGAGATCTGCTAGCCAGTGTTTCATCTTAGGGTGCTTTTTGCTGTTCCAAAAGAGTGAGACCCTACGCTTAGCCATTAGTAATGCTATCACACAGAACATACGCTTTCGTGCTCGTATATTCGGAACCAGGCCCAACAGACACACTTTTACTGAACATTCTATATGCGTGTCTAGCATTACGCCTAGTGCGTCACACTTCTCCCCAATAGTCCGCTATCCCGGGGCAACTCCAAGCCAGATGTATAAAATCTGCATCTTCCATTCTGCATCTCTTACATCTTGAATCTGCACTTAAACCGTATCTATGCAATTTGTGCGGTGTGTAATACATTTGATGTATTTGTAGTGAATTATTCTTAGGTTACCGTTTGGGGTAAGCATGTCAGTTAACATACATGTTACGGACCATTCCTCTGTAGATAGTGGTTCATCTATAACACTATTCCATTAAGCCTCATTTTGTCTGTGTTCGCAATGTCTTCCTGTAACCTGGAAACCAAATGTGCTTCTGTGGGCGTTGTCAACAGATATTGTAAGGAGAGCGGTTGCTGCGGCTCTTTAGGGTATACAGCTCTTTCATTGCCCTCTGCAATCTGTAATAAGTGAAAGTGAACAGTAACGTCGGGTTACTAATAAAACTCAATGTGTCTAGTGTTTTAAAGGGCCCTTCCTCGTACAGATCTCCCATTTTATCAATTCCTGCCCTTTGCAACCGTTCCATGCCTACTGTTTCTTGTGTCACTGATGGCTCCGGATGATGTGCTATAGGCAAGTCAGGTGCATACAATAGGAGCTTTTTCGGCCATCAGTTGCCATGCTGTGGTGGTCGTATCTATTGTATTTATGTCTTTTGTATGTAGTGGTGGACGTTTGTACAGCAGTATTGCTGTTCAAGGAATAGGGTGGGCATCACCTGTCAATAGCTACGTGCGACATGAAGGGTATCTCATGGTACCAGTAGAAAGCGAATTGCGCGGATTAATAATAGAGATAAAGATCTGGCACCTTGAAACCACCCTGCGCATACGGTAGTGTTAAAGTTTGGAGTTCGAGTCTAGCCTGCTTTCCTGCCCAGATGAGACTTAAGACCAATTGGTTTATGTTTTGGAAGACTGCTGCTGGTGGTTTGATAGGAATGTTGTTAAACAAGTAGAGAAACTTGGGCAGAAGCACCATTTTTACTATGGCAGCTCTGTCTGCTAACTAAAGTGGTAATTTATTCCATCTGTTCTCTCCATGTCTGAAATGACCCTTCCATAGTTTGTGCGAATTACCATTTCAGGGTCCCGGTGATACCAGATGCCCAAGTATCTCGTGGGTTCGCCCTGCCATTCCAGTGGGTAATCCAATGCAAATGGAGTAGTACTGTCAATTAGCGCCAATATTAGGGATTTGGCCCAGTTGATCAGTAGACCAGAGTGCTGTCCAAACTCAATGTATTCCCTTAACAATGGGTTGAGGTTTTGGGCAGGGTCTTTCACATATAGCACCATATCTGCATATAAGGATATATGTAAGGGTCGCGTAGGGAACTGCAGTGCTGAATAGTGATGTTGCAAGCTAGAGGTTCCAGCACCAGCGCGAACAGCAGGGGGGACAAGGGGCACCCCTGTCTAGTCCCCCTACCGACCGCTATTGGGTCTGACACGTAACCATTGACCTTTATTCTAGCCGACAGATCAGTGTGCAGCATAGTAATCCATTGTGTGAACATTATCGGAAAGCCCATTCATCTCAACACTGCATGCAGGTATTCCCATTCCATTGTATCTCAAGCTTTTGCAGCGTCCAGAAGGATTGCAGCAGCTTTGGTGTCTGGTGTTAAGTAGTGCGAAAGGGCAAATAGTGTCCTCGTGTTGTGTCGTTGCTCTTCCAGGTATAAAACCTGACTGATCTGGTCTGATTAGCAGTGGCATAAGGCATGCGCCAGCAATGATGTTAAAATCTTGGCATCCACATTTATAAGTGATAGGGGCCTATACGAGTCACAAAGTTCTGGATCTTTCCCGGGCTTCAGCAGGGTGAATAACATCGCTTCTCGAAGAGATGCCGGGAGAGTCTGTTTCTCGTGTGCTTCCCCATACATCCTTACCAGGTGCGGGGCCAGCTGATCAACAAACGCTTTATAGAACTCTCCAGTTAAACCATCTGGCCCTGGCGCCTTACAGTTAGGGAGAGCTTTAATAATCTCGCTTACCTCTTCAACCGTGATCGGGCTGGACAAATATGCCCTATGACCATCCGATAGCCAGGCGATTTCAACATCTTCCATGTAGTCTAAGATGATGTCAGGAGAGACGCATAGGGTCGACTCATAAAGTTGGCCATAAGTCTTACAGAATTCCTCCACTATCCCTTTCATATCATATCTATTGTTTCCAGTGGCGTCCCGTACTGTATGAATGTGCTGTGGGGCACGGCCTGTACATATCTTCTGAGCAAGTGCCCTTCCTGGCCTGCTGCCTTCCCCATATGCCCTGGCTATATCCCGCTTTGTGGTGTATCTAATTTCTGCATTTGCATATTCCTGATGTTCAGCCAGGATTGTTTATCTCCCAGTATGGAAATATCTTGAGTGTTCAAATCGACGCTCCAGTGCACTCAATGTGGCTTCCCTAGTCCGTATCTGCTGTCTAATATCTTTTAGTATCCCTGCTGTTGTGCTAATACATTTTCCCCTTATCGTCGCTTTGAAAGCTTCCCACAATAACCCCTTGTCTTCCGTCGTCGGAGCGTTGAGGTCAAAGTACTCTGTTATGGCGTCGTGTATGGTTTCTGTGTATACTGTCTAAGTGCTGCTGCATTAAATCGCCAGGTGAAAGGCGGGGGTACATAATCAGGCAACTGCAATGACAATAGTACTGGGCTGTGGTCTGAGAGTGTGCATGTAAGTTTTTAACAGCTGCTGTCCATAAAGATACATCTCTTGACCCCAACCAATAGTCAATCCTCGACCAACTGATGCGCAGCCGAGATGTGTGTGGCGTCCGTGCAGCCTGGGTTCCGTGTCCTCCAAATGTCACTTAAATGTAACTCTGCTATAGCATCTTGCAATTCTGCACGTGCTCGTTTATGTGTTTCTACCGTGTTAGGCGATCTGTCTGATCCATCACGCAATGCTATATTAGTCTCCTCCCCACACCAAATGCGGTACATTTAAATCTGATATAATATGCCATATTTTCGTGAAAAAACTTGGGTCATCCGTGTTTGGTCCGTACGTGTTTACTAAAGCTACAGCGTGGTGTCTGAGCAAGCCAATGACTATAACATATCTACCTTCCGGATCTTCGAGTACCTTTGATACTCGGAAATTAATACCTTTTCTGATTAGTATGCTTACACCTCGTGCGTACGAAGAGTAGTTGGAACTATGTACAGACTCCGCCCATCTCCTTCCTATGGTGTTCGTTGTATGTGCTGCAATGTGTGTCTCCTGAAGGAAGGCGATGTCTATCCTGTGTCTTGTGAGGTATGCAAATATTAGTCATTTTTGTGATGATTCATACCCCTTACATTCCAAGTGAGAAAGTTCAGGTTTTAGGACTTCAGTGTGTGACTTTGTTACTACTCATATTCTCGACGCTATTCACCTTCTGTAATTTGCTATTTGGCCTATTTGGCTATTAGCTATTACAAGGAAATCTACCATCTCATACAGCAAAAGTGATTCGGAGTTTGCAATGCTTCTCAGATAGTGATGTGCAATGAATATCCCCAACTGTTCCTCTTCCCCCCCCCACCCACTTCAGCAACCCAATCCTGCCAAAGCCAAAACCCCCAACAGGTTAAACTATGAAACCAACAGGTATCGGGGAACCCCCACGTCAGGGGTCCCACACATCTCCACCCACATTGTGGATGTGGACGGGTAGACCGTCTCATTCAACTAACACAATCATGGTGCTATAAAGCTACAGTCTTTACTTATACTGACGTAATTTTATGCAATGTGTCAGAGCTACAGAGCCCACAATCCAGGTCCTTGTCTCCTGCTCTGCAGGAGCGCCAAATCATTATCATGTGAGTGCCTCACCTCTGTGTCAGGAAGGTCCCTTTTCTGCTACTATGTAGATCACAGACGGTGCATACCCTGCCAAAACCAAATGTATGCTCAGTGTCTGTGGGAAATGTTTGCATAACTGGGTCACGTAGTTTAACCCCTTCTTCCAGTGGCACCGAGTAGTTTGTCTCACGTGCATCAGTATGGTCTTCGCCTTTCAACAACATGCCGATGCCATCATTTTACTATAGACTGCGTTGGATCAGTACATGTATCTCATATCCCCTGAGTCCGTGCACAGTTTAATTAGTGTATAAGCGATCCACTATCGGCATCAACATGCTAAGTGCGGCAAAAACCAGTCTTGGGAGTGTTTCCTGGCCCATGGAGCGGGCAGTGTATCCCACCCATCAGCAACATAGATCATGGTAGTCATATTGTTTATGTGAACGTTGTACAGTGTGCGAGAAAAGTAATAGTAAGGCACGCCTCGTCACAGTTCACTTCAGTTTAGTGTCCAAGCTCTACACATCGGCAGCATTTTATATCATAAATCTACACTGGTACAGCATTACCTTGTTGGTACCTCTCAGCGTCCTGTCATTCTTCACAGTCTGGTGTGTGTGTTTGCCTGCCTAATTTTTTGATAAATTCATGAGCTGCCTGTGGTGAGGTTAAAACCAATGCTTTTCCTTCGTGGTTTACTTAAGTTTTGCGGGATAAAGCATGGAGTATTCCACTCCTAAATCTCTTAGCTTCTTTTTCGCCGAGGTATATTCCTTGCGGGCCAACTGGACCGCTATAGTGTGATCTGGATAGAAGTCGAGTCTGTTACCTTGGTGAGTGATGTCGCCTTTTTCTCGCGCCCGTCTGAGGACCGTGTCCCTGTAGTTCAACAGTCGTGCTATTATGATGCGCGGAGGTGCACCAGGCTTCGGACGCGGTGCCAAGGAACGATGGGCCCTCTCCACCAGGAATACCGTCGAACTCTTCCGCTCCAAATAGATCCTTAAGGAGGTTTTCCACATACACTTCCATCTTACCAGTGTTTGTTGTCTCTGGAAGACCCGCTATGCGAATATTATTGCGTCGGGACCTCGCTTCCAAATCCTCTGCCTTACTGCGTAGTGCTTCATCGTCTTTTCCATGGTGGCGCAGGTTTTAGTGTTGGTATTAGCGACGTCTTCCACTGCCGATATCCTTGTTTCTGCCTCCACCAATCGTTCCCCATGCTTGTCGATTTTGGAAGCCACGTGGTCCACTCTCTGTGTGAGAGTATCCAATTTACTGTTCATTTCTTGTAGGCTGCGCTGTATAGTGATGGAGCGAGATAGAAAACAAAATTTTGTTTAAACTCGCAAAGTCACATTTCCATAACATGAATAAAATTATTAATGATTTGTGATATGTCGTGCTAATACAACTTAGATTAAACTTTACACGTGGGGGGACTAACATGTGTGCTCATAAACGTGCATAAATGTTGCATCTTTTTGTTAGTGCAAAATAATAAAATAATTTATTGTTTTCGTTTTTGTCATTACTAACTGCTGCAAACTTAAAATAAGCATGTGCTTGTTTTGCTTTTCCTTGTCTGTGTGATGTCATTTATACTATTCTAGGTGCATATGGGTCTCATAGAAAAACGGAGACTGGTAAATATAAACGCTGCTTTATTTGTTTGCAATGGCTAGGTAACATTTTGATTAATCGGGTGGGTTAATTAATTAGTAAACCATGGGGTGGATACAGAATCTACTTTATTTCTTACATTAATACTTTTCTTGTGTTTGTTTTATACTAGAAAACATAAGTTGCCTGCTTTTGGGCCTAGTCATTTGAACCGCAGAAAAAGAGCTGATCTATAATTCTGCAGAAAGTCACGAGACGTCCATTCTGAATTAAAACGATTATTGAAGCTGCATTCACAAAGTAAAAACTGATGAGCTGACATCATTCTGTCGGACATGGCCAAGGTCGAAAGTGAACATTTTGTCAGTCCTTAACTTGGCATCCGCGGAAGTTGTACTGAAAGACTATGGAAACTGCGAGGATGACTTAATACATAGTTGCAATCGCAGGAAGCTTCTGGCTTCACGTGGAAGAGACAATGGTCTTTGTAAGACATGATTTTGTGGAACTTTTTTGAGAATCTGGTGACATGTCACTTGTCACTCTCAGCCAATGGGACGTCGAGGATTTCTGAAAACTTTCCTTTGCTAGTTTAGTTAGCGTAGAAAGGTATAAAAAGTCATGCCCTTAGGGTTGGGCTGGCTGCTGCTTTCTGACTTTCCGATGAGGGTGATGTGCTGCTGGACTTTGCGTGGAGCACGTAAGAATCCTCAAAGAATTTTACTTTAATTTCTATCTATTTAGCTTATTTAGGGACTTAGGTTTTAGAAATGCTAAACTTTAAATATTCATTTTAACTTTGATTCATTTGCTTAAATTATGTCTTTCCATAATTCTTTACAATCATGCTTGCTTTATTGCTAATAAAATTCAATTATAAAACATTCAATTTACATACCATAATTTAGAAAATAAAATCTTACTTTTGACAAACAAGCTGGTCTTGGTTATTCAGAAGTGTAGGTTACCATTAGCTAGATCATGTCGCCTATGGTGGTCGTTTAAATGGTTGGGTTTTATTCTAGTGACAATATTCTCTCTGCAAGTGTATAAATATGTATATAGTTTATAGATAATGTATATATAGATTTATTCTGACCACCTGATTCAGTAGGCCCAAAATATATCTGGTTCATAAATGGGTCCATATTTAGTATAGAAATTTGTTTATAGATTATGAAGTTGGGTAGCGTTGTTTATGATATATTTTCTATAGCCCGCTGGATCAATTCTCTGGTAGCAGAAATTGATGGTTGCTAAGAGGTAACCAAGGTAATATGTTGGTTGCTAAGGATTACGTCATGGTATAGAAATAGGATCGATGTTTTAACACTTGTTAAGTTCGTTTTTCGTGCTATCTGTAAGCTATACCGGTATAGATTGTGTGACGAGAAATTAGTCACGCAAGCCATCTGTTCAGTTTGTAGTGATATCGCCGAGTATCACAAGAGGTATCGCCGTGTACCATAGTGTTGTCGCCGAGCAGCACAGTTTTAGGGCTAGGTCTGAATCTTGTATAGTGAGGGTTTTCTAAGAAATTAAAGCAGCATGAGAATAGGGACAAAGCGCCTTCCATAAAACTCACTGTGATGAGAGTATTAGTTATATCCGAGCTTGAGTGAAGGGTAAAATTAACGTCGGTGCATGATTATCTATAAACAGGTTAGAGTCCTGTACGGGTACATGTTTCATATCTATAAACAGGTGAGAGTCCTGTACGGATAACGTCGTTATTTTGCTAACGGTGCATGAATTCTATAAACAGGTGAGAGTCCTGTACGGATTTCATGTGTGTTTGAAATTAGGGAATTTTCAGTGTAAAAGTGTGAGTTTGAATTGTATTTTATGTTCAAGTGGAACTCTTAGAACTTTCACTTCGCGGTGGGTTCAGAGCAAAGCGAGTTCATAATTATACGTGTTAGAAGGGTGGGGTAAGGTTACTCTACTGACAATTGAATATTATCCTTAGTGTGAATAGCGCCGTCTATTCCGAAGTGTGGATACTTGAATGTATGTAAACTATCCTAAATAGTGAAACGAACAGATGTTGTCTTCATAGTCATTGTTAAGAATTAATTTACACTGAAAAGTGTTCTTAAAATGGCGCTGTGAAAAGATTTTGTGAAGGAGGGGTAAGCGCCAGGAGTGAGAAGCGAGAAACCGCAGCTGCTGTGTACGTCACAGAGCCGCGCTGGGATTGGGTGACCTACGTCACAAGCTGTATTCTGATTGGCTCTTGAGTCTCTGACGGCCTGTGAGCTGATTGGTCGTTCGGAAAAACTCCAAATTTATTGGTTGAGCAGGAAACTGACGTAACTCAACTGCCATTGGCTTGTTAGTGTGTTTCGCGCACGGATTGGTTG
Organism: Lissotriton helveticus; assembly: GCF_964261635.1. Classification (NCBI taxonomy): domain Eukaryota; kingdom Metazoa; phylum Chordata; class Amphibia; order Caudata; family Salamandridae; genus Lissotriton; species Lissotriton helveticus. The sequence continues at coordinate 1,866,837,847 of NC_136057.1, forward strand.
TTTTGCGGAACATCCCGAAAATATTTTACGAACGATTTTGTGAATTAAATTTAACTTTAAAAAAAAAAATGAGTTATCATTTTAAACATGTTGAGAAAAAGACAACATTATTTCAGAAATTCAAGAATTTATTTTCACCTGACAAGAAAATCGAAACGCGAGGTGGTAAACTACTTCATAAGTATAAAACACCTGCAGCGTACATGGAAGGTGAATACGGATATCATACTGTCTTATGGTTCGACAGTTGGAAACGCTATACTAAAAACGACGGTGTTTTAGCTTGGCCTGATGATGGTTCATTTAATGTAAGGGTTTTAAGAAATTTACGAGAGAAAATGAATGCTCTTGTTCCAAAACCGAGACCAACTCAATTTGAAGCTTTAGTTGAGTGGGAAGACGAGATGTATCAGTTACAAAGAGAAGCTAGTGGAATTAAAAGACCTTCTAAAAATCCATCATGGAAAAGAGAAACTCATGAAGATAGATTGAGAATGTGGAGACAGGGAAACATGAGTGAAGGATTGTATTTAATTCATGAAATGGTAATGGGTTCTCCTACAGGGAAATCTATGGAAAGTGAATCTGAGGATGCAGTTATGGAAGAAATATATACAACTGCTAGAAAGAAACAGCCTAATCAGCCTTTGAGACCTCCCAGATCATGGTCTACTCCGGTGGTTTCTACTGAAACTTCACCGAGTGCACCTCCAATTAGTGAAGCTCCTAAACTTTATCCAAATAATTGTGAAATCACTGAAACTCCTAGAAGATCAGAATTCGAGAATGCTCGAAATGAAGGTAGACATTTTACAATGACTCCAAGAGCAAGGGAACCTCCAAAAGATTATGCTAGAGAGACAAGAAATGTTGAGGATGTTGATTATAATGAATATTTAAGATCAAAAGAAGAATTAATTAAAAGAATGACAAAAGGCATGGAAGCTGTCACTGTTCCAGTAACAATAGGTCCTGTTCAGCCTGTATTTGATCAAAGAGATACAAACAAAAATGGATTAACTATTCCTTTAAATACAGAAATTCAAAAGCCTACTGAAAAATTTTATTCAGACTTGACTGAATTAAACACTTCTAGATCGAGAATGCCTGATTTAACCTTTAATGAGGATTTATCTCCAAAAACACCAATGGGTGCTATGTCAGATGTAGGGAGTCCTGAAGTCAGGGTAACCACACCAAAACTTGATGTGGCTAAATTAAAAGCGAATATCGAAGAATTAATAATTGGAACAATTGGCCCAGATAGTTTAAATTACTATCGGGATGATGAACTACTATTCATTTGCAAAAGTATTCAATGGAAAACGAAAAATAAATATGATCAATTAGAAGATCTAGCTGCAGAACTTGAAATCGATGTAAGTAAACAAAAGAATTTTGCAAAGCATTACAGATTAGACTTTTCAGAAAGTGACATTGAGAGTTTGAACTCAATGGGAAGAATAGTTCACATTAAAGATTTGATTGTCTATATCAAAAAGCTAGGAGAACTGAACAAATGGAGAGTGAAATGGACCAAAAGGAAGGAAGATGAAAGATTGGAAAAATTGTCAAAACAATTTCCAATGAGAGAAGTTGCAGGTGGAGGATATGTTCATGTCCCATGGTCGAGACAAGATATTCTGTTATTCACAAATGACTTTCCAAAATTAAGAGAGAAACCAGTTGAGTGGTACAGGCAAGTCGATAGATTTATCAAAGTGTCAAAAGTTCTGTGGATTGATTTAGATGGATTTTTTGATATTGTCGTTCCATCTGATCTTTGGACAGAATGCAAAATATCGATTAGTTGGCCAAAAGCAGAACCTGAACGAATTAAAGAAACAGGTGCCCCAAATCCACTTGTAATGGATTTTTATGAGAAAGTAATTGTTTGGATGAAAAACAAAATTCCACCCAAAGAAGTTGATTGGGTTAAAATAGAAAGAACAGAACAAGAAACAAAAGAATCAGTTCATTCTTTTTATGAAAGACTATTGTTAATCTTTAAACAATACAGTGGTTATGAAAAATTGGATGAAAAAGACATGAGTCATTTTATCTATAGATTTGTTTATGGACTAAAACCTGAAATTGGAGAAATGATCAGAACTAGTATTGTCGGATGGCAAGCACTATCTGTAGATGATATTCTAAGAAAAGCAAAATATTGTAGCGATGAATTAGAAGTAAAACAGAAGAAGCTGAAGGAGAAAGCCATGTGGGCTCAGGTAAAGGTGGCTGAGCAACAGATTGCCAGCATGGGAAATAAGAACACTAATTTTGTTCAAACTGGAAATACAAACCAGATACAAGGAAAGTTTAAAGGTAATAATTTCACAAAGAAATTTAGCCCAAAGATAGAAGAACTGAAACAAAGATTACCTTGTTTTAATTGTGGCGAAATTGGACATTGGAGGGACGAGTGTCCTCATCCTCCTAAAAACTTAAAGAATCCCTTATTGAATCCACAGATGCAGAATGGTGTTAACCTGCAGCAACAGCTACAGATGCAACAAGGGTTAAATGAATTTAATATACAGCGACAGTTACAACAACAGCAACAACAACAGGTGAATAATCGTCAAGACCAGTTGCCACAACCACCTTTTCCGAATTGTGGGGGAGTTCAAAAATATAATCAAAACGTGGGATTTCAGGGATGTGAACAGGTAATAAAACCACAAAAACAGCAAAAGCAACAAAGGGTTCAAATGCAGAATGCTTCACAACAATTTTTATTAACAGAAAGTCAAGACAGTGATTCTGATGATTATTGCTGACGGTGCCCGAGAGAGGAGGAAGAGTGTGTTGTTGGAGCCACTCTTGAGGTTGACCAGTCTGGTCCTTATGTAAACGGGAAAGTTAATGATGTAGACATCACTTTTCTAGTGGACACTGGTGCTACCCGTTCTACTGTTAGATCAGTGGAAATTGAAAACCTACCTCTCTCAGGGGATACCATCCAAGTTGTCGGAGTAAGTAATCAGCAAATTAAAACTGACTTAACTGATCCAGTACCAGTTGAAATTGGAAACTACAAAGATAAACACAGATTTGTGGTTTGTAATAGTAGTCCAGTAAATCTATTAGGCAGAGACATCCTATGTAAAATGAATTGCAGAATATATTGTTCTCCTGAAGGAGTTGAGTTACAAACAATGGAGGAAGATGGTTTGTACAGAATGACAATGATGATGATGGAAGCAGAAGAAACAAAATTGTTTCCTGCATTTGAAGAAAAGGATTTACCTGAAGAGCTAAAGGAAACAGTGAAATCTGAAATATGGGATTTTACTGGGAATGAAATGGGTCTGATGAAAAACGTAGATCCTGTAAAAATTGCATTGAAACAGGGAATAGAATTTCCAAACACTCCACAGTATAAAATGAAAACAGAGACAATTGAAGGTATTACACCTATAATTGAAAAATTAATCAAGCAAGGTGTATTAAAGGAAATGAAAAGTAGCTCTTGTAATTCACCAATTATGGGAGTTAAAAAGTCTAACGGAACATTTAGAATCGTACAAGATTTGAGAAAGGTTAATCAAATTGTCATTCCATGTTGTCCTGTAGTTCCAAATCCAGCAGTAATTCTATTTCAGATTCCACATGATGCTGAATGGTATACAGTCATCGACCTTTGCAATGCATTCTTTACTGTTCCATTACACCCAGACAGTTATGAAATCTTTGCTTTCAGATTCCAAGGTAAGACCCTTGGATGGACAAGAATCCCTCAGGGCTATACTGAAAGTCCTTCAATCTTTAATGAATTGTTAAAAAGATCATTAGAAGATTTAGACTTACCAGGTAGGTCTACATTGGTGCAATATATTGACGATTTGTTAATAGCTGCAAAGACAAGAGAAAATTGTGTAACAGACACAATAATTCTGTTAAATCGCCTTGCAGAAGAAGGACATAAAGTGTCCCCAGCAAAACTACAGTTTTGCAAACAAGAAGTAAAATATCTTGGTCACAGAATTGCAAAAGGAAAAAGACAAGTAACAATAGAGAGAATAAAAATGATTCAAGCAATGTTACCGCCAAGAACACAAAGACAGGTCAGAATGTTCCTGGGAATGGTAGGTTACTGTCGACAATGGATAAGTGGATTTTCAGTAATTGCAAAACCATTACAAAGACTGACCAAATCAGATGTAAAAGATCCAATTATTCTCAATGACGCTGAGATGGAATCTTTTGAGAACCTGAAAAAGAGCTTATGTCAAGCTCCCGCTTTGGGTATGCCAAATTATGAAAAAGATTTTGAACTGTATTGCAGTGAGAGAGAAGGATGTGCATTATCTGTATTAATACAGAGACATGGAAATTTAAAGAAACCTATTGCATACTTCTCTGCAGTTCTTGATCCAATTGCAAAAGCATTACCAGGTTGTTTAAAAGCAGTTGCAGCTACAAGTATCAGCCTTGAACAAAGTGAAGGAATCATAATGGGATTTCCTGTAAAAGTTTTTGTGCCTCATTCAGTTGAAATATTACTGACAAGAGGTAAGACTCAACATTTAACAAGTAGCAGATTGACAAAGTATGAGAAAATCATACTGGGAGCAGATAATGTTTCGATTTCAAGATGTTTGAATCTGAATCCTTCTACATTACTGCCTGATTCCGAAATTGTTGATGACATTGAGACAGAACATGAATGTTTAGATGTCATGGAATTCTGCACTAAACCAAGAAAAGATATCAAAGACAGACCCTTGTCTGAATCGGATTTTGTCTACTTTGTAGATGGCTCATGCTTAAGATCCGAAGGAGGTGTCTTGAAAGCTTCTTACTCAGTTTGTACAGTTGTAGATGTTGAAGAAGCATCATGTCTTGAAGGAGTTCGTTCAGCACAAGTAGCTGAATTGATTGCTTTAATTCGTGCATGCGAAATATCAAAAGATATTAGAGTTACCATCATTACTGATAGTCAGTATGGATACGGAGTTGTGCATGATTATGGACAACTCTGGTCACAGAGAGGATACATGACATCAACAGGATCACCAATTAAAAATGCAGTTTTCATTAGAAGATTAATTGAAGCAATACAATTGCCAAAAGAAATTGCCATAGTCAAATGTGCAGCGCACACTAGAGGAACTGATTATATTTCCAAGGGAAATGCCTTCGCAGACGAAACAGCAAAGTACTGCGCAAAAAAAAATAATTCATACAATCGGGAGAGGAGTAAAGAAACTGATTCAAATTCATTAATGCTAACAACTGTTGTAGAAACATGGCATGAGATTAGAGATTTACAAAACGAAACAGATGATGAAGAAAAAGACCTATGGTTAAGATCAGATTGTAGACCACGGGAAGAAGATGGAGTGTGGGTTTACAAAGATGGCAGAATAGTCTTACCAAATTGCTTGATTGCTGACATGGCCAGATTATATCATGGCCCTGCACATTTAGGAAGAGATTCTATGGTCAGACTTTTTAGAGAAACTTGGTTCAATACCAAATTTAGAACCATTGCAGAATCTTTTTGTCAAAGGTGTTTATCATGCCAACAAATGAATCCAAACAGAAAATCAGTGGTGGGAACAGGAATAATTGGTCGAGAGGGTGGTCCCTTTACCAGGTTACAAATAGATTTCATTGAAATGCCCTTACACAACTGTTTGAAATATGTACTTGTAATTGTATGCTTATTCTCAAGATGGGTAGAAGCTTTCCCTACACGACATTGTGATTCAATTACAGTAGCAAAACTAATGCTCAGAGAAATCATCCCAAGGTACGGTTTTCCAGTCACTATTGAGAGTGATGGAGGAAGCCATTTTGATAACAAACTGTTGAAGTTAATTTGTGAAGCTTTGAGCATTGAGCAGAAAATACACTGTGCATACAGACCAGAGGCATCAGGTGTAGTTGAACAAATAAATGGAACTATCAAAAACAGAATTGGAAAAATGTGTCTTGAGACAGGTGTTAAGTGGACTGATGCACTTCCACTTGTTTTGATGTCATTAAGAAGTACACCAGATAAAAAGACAGGTCTGAGTCCTCATGAAATTATAATGGGAAGAGTTATGAGACAAGCTTTTGTACCTGTAGGTAAACTGTTGAGCATAAATGACAGTGCAATTTTGGATTACTGTAAAAGGTTATCTGATATGGTAACTTCTGTGTCTAATCAGGTGGGAACTGAAGCTCAATCAAATGACAAAGTTTTGACACATGATCTGAGACCTGGAGACTGGGTCAGAACGAAAGTACATCGGAGAAGGAATTGTCTATCTCCTAGATGGCAGAAACCTAGGCAGATAATCTTGATCACTACTAATGCTGTAAAGTGCAGAGGATTGAAACGCTGGATTCATCCAAGTCATACTATTCCAGTACCAACTCCTGAGAGTTCTGATGTTGAAAGTGATACTACAGATGATTCAGATTCTGAAGCAGAAGACAGAACAGAAGGTGAGGTAATTCCAGATTCTGAAGATCGACAAGAAAGTCGACATCTGGAAACTGTGCCAGTGAATGGAAATCTGACAAGAAAAGACTTAGAAATAATTGAAATAGATTCTGAAGGAGAAGAGAATCTGTTAAAAGGAAAGATAACTGAGGATTCGGTTGTCTCTATTGAAGACAAAGAAGCTGAACCAAAGGAAGTTTCAGACCAGGAGAGTATCGAAAGGCAGAGAACAAGCTCTGAAGTAAGGAACAAAAATCCGAAATCTGGGAAGCTAGAGGTAATTGAGGAAGAGGAGGAGAACGAATTACCGAGTACCAGTGATGGAAGACAAAGTGAAGTTCCTGAAGGAGTGAAATTGCCGAATAGAGAAGTTCCTGAGTCAATTGAAATTTCAGACTACGAAACTGAAGAAAGTGACGTGGAAGGTGGAAGTGAAAACGGAAAGAAAAGGACTTGGAAGTCAGAATCAAATAATTCTGAACCAAAGAAGAAATACGTGAGAAAAGCAGACTACTGGCCTGGTGGAAGATTGAGAGTAAGATTGATCAAAAAGCCAATAGAACAAGTTGAAGAAATCAGTAGTCAAAAGAGTCCAGGAAAAGAAATTGGAGTTGGAAGAAAAATTGAAGTAATATCGAGAAAAGGGAAGAGAATAATTAGACCAAACCAGAAATACAAGTCTCCTGAGTGGACTTACTTGGTAATTCCACCTGTTATAGACATATATGATAGTAGTGAAGAAGAAAACGAAATCCAAGAAATTAGTGACAATGATTGAAGTACAGAATTATTAAATTGGCAAAAGGCTGAAGAAATCTTGTTAGTTGACACAAGGTCGAAGAAAAACTGTTTAGTTGAAGAAAACTTATGTATGACATAAGGTCGAAGAAATCTTGTTTAGGGTTATAAAAGAAAAATATATTTTAAAAGGGGGGTGTATATAAATTTTAAAATTTATTTTTATTTTTGAGGCTAAAACTAACCTAAAAATGCCTTACGTTAAGGAGAGCACTTCAAAATGTTCTGTTTTTAAAAGATGCTATAAGATGACTCTGGTATGTCTGCTCATTTTAGTTCTGCTCTGGTTAGTACTAGCTGTGATTATCCCTTTAGAAATGAATAGAGAATTACACAAAGTTAACATAACAAGCAAAGCTCTGGTTAGCCAAACTAAACATAGTGCATCTGCAAAAGTTATTGATCATCAGCCTAACATTCATCAAGATAAATCAATAGGTGATTTTTCAAGCAATACATTCACAAAGCTTTTGAGTGAATATGTCAAGGTAATGGATGCTAAAGACTGTTATGTCTGTGTTAAGTTACCTGCTTCTGTTTCTGAGGGAGTAACTTATAATATGCTTCCTCTCACTTATGCTGTAACATGTAGTGTATTAACTAGTTTATTTTATCAAACTGGTCGTTTAGAATATTACTATTCAAATTATGATGAGATTTTTGCTAATGTTAAGATTGATAATGCTTTAAATAAGCATAAGAAAGCAAAACAAATGAGAGAATATTTCCTTGTTACTAACGAACTCACTTACGAGTATGCTTACAAGAATAATTTAACATGTAAATTAAGTGCTGAAGGAAAGAAATTTTTGAATATGGTTGAGGAGAGAAGAGCAATTTATAAGAGAAATGAATTAGTCAAGCAGACTAAGTCATCCTTCTGGCAAAAAGAGGATGAGAAATTAAATGGCAAAATGCTTGAAAATATTGCAATTCACATAGACAAACCTGTTAGTGGAAAGCTTTGCATTAGAAGAGATAATACACTTTTTGATAATTATTTTGTAGGTGCAAGTAACTGTGAAGATACTTATCAGATTATGGGAGGTTGGGGATTTAAAGGTGGAAAAGATCCTATCTTCCCTGGAATTTATTTTGTTTGTGGCGACAAAGCCTACTACAACCTTCCAGACCATTGGTATGGAACTTGTTATGTGGGAATTGTTTTTCCTAAAGTGTTTCATGTTGACAGAGATTCAGAAGGATTGTTTAAAATTCATAATTATGTAAATAGAGCTAAAAGAGAAACTTTTACCGAAGTTCTGGGAGATATTTTTCAAGCTGTAATACCTTTTGTTGGTATAACCCTAAATGCAGGGAGAATCAGAAAATTGTCCACTATAGTTGATAGATTATCAACTGACACTGCTGATGGGTTTCAATTAGTGAATGTTGAAGTTATTGCAATTAGATCCATGGTAATTCAAGATCGTCTTGCTTTAGACATACTCCTAGCAAAAGAGGGAGGAGTCTGTGGCATTTTACATGTCCAACATTGTTGTACATATATTCCTGATGAGAGTAAGAATATTGAAATGTATATTAAGAATATTACACAAATGCATTCAGAAATAATTCCTTTAGAAGAAGAAGATTTTACAGGGAAACTTTCAAAAAGGTTTCAAGCAATTAAAAACTGGTTTCATAATATTGGAAGTTCAATTCTTGGCAAGATTTTGGCACCTTTGATTATAATAGTATTCATTTTTATTTTGACTAAAGTAGGTTGTTTGTTACATAAAAGAAAGAAACAGTTGAAGGAAAAGAAGAGAATCTATAAACTCAGAAAAGAAGAAGAAAGGGAGATCGAGTTACAGGAGTTACATAGAGAGCGTCATGTTAATTGCAAAGATTATGCTGAAACAGATTTTTAGGTTTACTAATACAAATGAATTTGAATCGATTTCTTATGAATTTAATTTACCAACATTTTGAGTGCTGGTGTGGTGATTTGTTAATCACCAGATGAGGGAGTTGATGGAGCGAGATAGAAAACAAAATTTTGTTTAAACTCGCAAAGTCACATTTCCATAACATGAATAAAATTATTAATGATTTGTGATATGTCGTGCTAATACAACTTAGATTAAACTTTACACGTGGGGGGACTAACATGTGTGCTCATAAACGTGCATAAATGTTGCATCTTTTTGTTAGTGCAAAATAATAAAATAATTTATTGTTTTCGTTTTTGTCATTACTAACTGCTGCAAACTTAAAATAAGCATGTGCTTGTTTTGCTTTTCCTTGTCTGTGTGATGTCATTTATACTATTCTAGGTGCATATGGGTCTCATAGAAAAACGGAGACTGGTAAATATAAACGCTGCTTTATTTGTTTGCAATGGCTAGGTAACATTTTGATTAATCGGGTGGGTTAATTAATTAGTAAACCATGGGGTGGATACAGAATCTACTTTATTTCTTACATTAATACTTTTCTTGTGTTTGTTTTATACTAGAAAACATAAGTTGCCTGCTTTTGGGCCTAGTCATTTGAACCGCAGAAAAAGAGCTGATCTATAATTCTGCAGAAAGTCACGAGACGTCCATTCTGAATTAAAACGATTATTGAAGCTGCATTCACAAAGTAAAAACTGATGAGCTGACATCATTCTGTCGGACATGGCCAAGGTCGAAAGTGAACATTTTGTCAGTCCTTAACTTGGCATCCGCGGAAGTTGTACTGAAAGACTATGGAAACTGCGAGGATGACTTAATACATAGTTGCAATCGCAGGAAGCTTCTGGCTTCACGTGGAAGAGACAATGGTCTTTGTAAGACATGATTTTGTGGAACTTTTTTGAGAATCTGGTGACATGTCACTTGTCACTCTCAGCCAATGGGACGTCGAGGATTTCTGAAAACTTTCCTTTGCTAGTTTAGTTAGCGTAGAAAGGTATAAAAAGTCATGCCCTTAGGGTTGGGCTGGCTGCTGCTTTCTGACTTTCCGATGAGGGTGATGTGCTGCTGGACTTTGCGTGGAGCACGTAAGAATCCTCAAAGAATTTTACTTTCATTTCTATCTATTTAGCTTATTTAGGGACTTAGGTTTTAGAAATGCTAAACTTTAAATATTCATTTTAACTTTGATTCATTTGCTTAAATTATGTCTTTCCATAATTCTTTACAATCATGCTTGCTTTATTGCTAATAAAATTCAATTATAAAACATTCAATTTACATACCATAATTTAGAAAATAAAATCTTACTTTTGACAAACAAGCTGGTCTTGGTTATTCAGAAGTGTAGGTTACCATTAGCTAGATCATGTCGCCTATGGTGGTCGTTTAAATGGTTGGGTTTTATTCTAGTGACAATATTCTCTCTGCAAGTGTATAAATATGTATATAGTTTATAGATAATGTATATATAGATTTATTCTGACCACCTGATTCAGTAGGCCCAAAATATATCTGGTTCATAAATGGGTCCATATTTAGTATAGAAATTTGTTTATAGATTATGAAGTTGGGTAGCGTTGTTTATGATATATTTTCTATAGCCCGCTGGATCAATAGCACGCAGTACTCCTTCCATTCCGGTTCCCTCCTCTAACTCCTGGTCTCCCTCTGTTTCCGACCCACCTGTCGCACTTTTAGATTGCTTTTTCGCCTCAAATTGCAGCTTGGTTTGCTGTTTCTCCGGCTTCCCCATCGCGCTGGTTAAGTTGGGTCCACCGCGATTTGTGTGCGGCAGATTGTGAATGGCGTTCGCCCTTCTCGTCAGTGTTCATCCGGTGTTTGCGACACTGGCTGGCCTGCAGCGGCGATGTAGGTTAGTGTTCGTGCAAATACCTCACCAGTGGCATATGGGAACTCGGGCACCCAACCCCTCTCGGAAAATGTGTACTCCTCTTTTCCCATGTTCTTCCCTCCCTCCGGGCACATAGGAAAAGGGACTCGTAGCTCGCTAGCCGCAGGCATCACACAAAATCATGCAGGGCCTTCCTCTTCCCCCATACAACGTTGATATAGTGCGGCTGTGTCTATGGAACCATCAGAGCGCTCCACTGCGCGTGTAAGGCTCACACCCATCGCCTGACTGCGATAGTGAGACCGCCGTGTAGCGCCCTATGTCTCTAGGGGCCCGACTCTCCAGGGCCATACGCTAGTTATTGCCAGTTTCCCCTCATTAGCTTGTAGGCTCTGACGCCTGCTGCTCCGTCTCTCTCCCGCCAGATGAGCCACTGCTAGAGCCTCCAGCTCCTCGTACGCTCACTCCCACAAACAGTCGCAAATTGCCCAGCAGAGAGTCAGTCGTTATTGCAGGGTATGCAGGCAGGGAGAGGTCAGCACGCTTATTTCGCGGACCTATCTGGACACATCACTGCGGCGTATGTTATTCTTCAACAGCGTGCCGTATCTCTGTGCATTCCATTGCGACCGCCATCTTGTGCTTCGTGGAACGCACGGCACAATGTACTCACAGTTCGTGTCTGCTTCTGCCAGGCAGCAATACTTCCGCACCGGAGGGTGTTTTGATCCCCACGCTGTGTCAGGGATGCACTTAGGGTTCAAATCCGTGGTTTCTTCATGTTCTTTTTGCCGTCTCCTCACATCGCGGTCTCCGCCATTTTGAAAGTCTGTCCGAGGTCCATGCTGTTTCGCCCCACAGGTCCCGATTCAGGTAGTTTTGGACCTCAGAAACCCTTGCCCGGCATTCTGCAAACTTTCCGATTGCCCTTCCAGCAACGTCCGCTCATTTTCGTAGCTTCAGCACCGCTGTCTAGGCATTAACTGTCTCCTGTCCGGCGGAGCTGACTCAGGAGCCAGCCATCCCGCAGCGCGCCCTCTAGCGCGCCCCCCCGACAATTTCATAGTTGACTGATATGTCCACTAGGAAAGACAGTTTCAAGCCCTGCAGTGCCAGTCACTGGCTGTCAGTGACAGATCTGCATCTTGTTTGAATCTGCTGCCTTGAGTGCAACTGATGCAAACACCGGTCTCAACTGCTGCACCATGTGGGTTTGGGAGGTACCCCAACTGGATCTTCTCTGGTGGTTCCTGTCAAACTTTTGCAGCCTTCCCAGAAGAAACGAAATGACACCAGCCAGCAGTTTGCTCAGGAACAGATTAAATGTTTTTGTAGGTACCAATGCTTGCTGACCAGTAGGAAGAGCAGACACATTATGCATAATACAAACCTGCTTTTCTTCGATTCATTCTTGTATGGCCTTTATTGACTGTACAAAAGTCACTAAAGCACAGCTAACCCACTGAGTCAAACGTGGGCAACCATAGTAATGCAGCATCTGCACTAAATATACAGAAGTGTAGTGTAGACAAGTGAACAACCTGATGATCAAAACTAACGTGGAAGTGGGGAAAAGCAAAGTGGGCTCTAACCTGCTGTTGAAGCTTGTCCAGGCAAGGTCTGACTGGAAGTCTTTGGCTTCAAGCATCTTAATGGAGGGGGAAGTGATATGGTTCAGTTGGTCTGAGATAGTGCTGTTAAACTAGAACCAAGCATGAGATCTATGTAGTGAAACATGGCTATATTTTTTTCCAACAGTCCTAATCTGCTCAAACTCTGTTTGTTCCACCACTACCTTCCCCAGCCCTGAAGGTGACTGGCAGTGCCATTGCTGACACTAAGCTGGAGAGTTGGCTTCAGGCAGCGGCACCCTGGAACCATACTCATGACAGAACCTGAGCTGTATTCCTATGACTTAAAAAGCTGGGAGGCCCTGTCCTTAGTGGCAGTCAAGCCTATCTGGTCTGGTGCTTCACCTGTGAGTGAGCCCAGCATGGGTTCAGAGGAAACCTAACAAACATTTGAGAAAACTAGATACCTGGGGGAGTCCGGTGAAGATATGGCTTGCATAGATCCCCCAACAGTTTCTAACCCAGAATCCCCTGCAAACCTAAAAATGAAACATTTTCCTCACGTTTCATCTGGGATTACTCTACTGGCATAAACTACCTACCACCCAGCATACCACTCATTTCTCGAGAAATGATACCTCACTTGTGTGGGCCAAGGACCTGCGACTGGAAGGGCCAAAAACGTAGAAATTGAGAGCACAAAGCTCTAAGCGCAATATTTTTGTGCCTTCAAGCGGGTCTGCATTAGATTCCTCTATCAGGAGACCAAAGGAACACAGGGTGGCGGCGTGCTGATCCCAGGCAGAAATACCAGCTAAATTTGAGGTTTGCACAGGATTCTAGGTAAGCAAACGTTTGGGTTCCATGCAAGCCACACCTCCTTGGACTCCTGGGGTGGGGCGGGCATTGCCATGATCATTCTGGGCAGCCCCAGACCATTAAAGAGAATTGATCCTTGGTGCCTGATGGTATTTCTGCCTGCCCTGGCCCCTGGAGGGGCCGATAAGGGGCTATTGTCCCCTCTGCCGCCTGGTGGGCAGCAAGGCTGGCTTTTTATGGTGAGGTGGGGGCATTAGCATGCCCATTCTGGGCAGCCCGCCCCTGAACTGGTGGCTAGGAGCAGAAATACTTAATATGCCCATTTCCAAATGGGGAGCAAATGCTCGTCTCTGGTGTCTAGTGGGTGGATCCCTGTTTGGGGATTGTTCTCCGGCAGTGATCGGCAAACGGGAATCCACTAGGGGTGGGTTCCATTGAAAACGGGACGGGAGATTGTCCCATGAGTACCGAACAGTGAAACTTTTATTTTTGATGTAATGTCACCGTGCAATCGTCATTACATTCGAATCAAAAGTGCCCCTGGTTGGGAAAGCTCTTCCCCCCTCCCCGACCCACCTCTCGAGGCAAAAGGAAATCTCTGCCGTTAACAACAGAGGATTTCGTGCAAGTGACGGAATAGTTCCTTCATGAGCACAAAAGCACAGGTGCTCATGACGGAACTATTCAGTCATGAACACTGAAGGGGTTAAGAGGTGGTTGCCCAGGCCTTAACGGCTGCCTCCTCCACAGCCTCAAATCATGGCCTTTAAGGAAGGTTACACTGAAGGACCTGTTTCCACCTCCAGTGGCACCACCACAATCCAACCACTCTGATTTCCCTGTATGCCGATGGCATCCAGAGGCTCAATGTAGGCAGAGCCAACTTAATGTAACCCCCCCCTCTACAACATGTGGGGGAACAAAGGCCACTGCATACCCACCCCCCTTTCTGTAAGGACTGCTTTGCGAGACCTGCTGAGAAGGAAACCACCTATATGCCCTCTACAGCAGGGCGTACAGTACGAGGAGTCACTAAGCACAATTGGCAAGGTACTCCATTCCCTAAACTGTCCCCATGCTCTGCTGACTAATGCAGAGCAACATGGGCTGGAGAAACTGAAAACCGCCACAACACTGCTAGAATGCATGGAGCCTGGCAACCCTGCCTGTTGAAGCAGGAAGCCACAGGCTGGACCAGCTGCACAGAAAACCATGCAAAAAGTACAGGGAATATAAGACTAAACCATAACCCTGAAAGTGAGTCTGACTAATTGTAGAGCGGGGAATCGTGGCTGTTCAACAGACCTGGGTGAGGTCATGGTTGTCAGGAAAGTCTTGCGGGCAGCGACACTCTAAAGGACAGACACACAGCCATGCATGCAAGAGGGGTGGAGGCCTGGCTGCAACCCCACGCAGCATGGTCACCACATGTCAAGCCTCTGAAGAGAGGGCCATGACGGCCGCGCCACAGTGTGAGCAGCATAGGGCCAGGGTCTGTGGCGAGAAGGGTGGGGGTGTTTTCTGCCTGAGGTGTGGGGCGTGGGCAATCTCTGCTGCACCCAGAGGAACAAAGGAGTGGGGCACGCACGAGCTGCACGTCGAGCCCCCAGCTCCCCTCAGTGCAAGGGTGAGGTGAACTAATGTACACACCATGCAGCCAGCACACAACCCACTGAGATGCCTGTACGGGGCCACATACGGACTCGGTGGTGACGGGCGGCCTGAGTCCTTAAGCGTGGGCCCCTTCTGTCCTCCGGAACCAGAGCCTGGTGCGCTGCAGCCCGCTCCACCCTATGGGGCAATAATAAACAAGCATTGGAAATGCAATAGGTCTCGCATTAGAAAAGTTGTAGTTATTGGTCTTGTAAATCACATATTTTATTTATTTGTTGGTTTTTAAAATTGCTAAATTGATGGCTTTGTCATTTACAATGCCAATAGTTATAACTTTCGCGAATGTGACACCTATAGCATTTGGAATGCAACATGTTTTGTATTTACGTCACTTAGATGGCAGCTCTGGTCGTTAGGCCACATCTCTAGAGAGCAGGAGAGTGCAGCAGGGGAGAGAAGCACAGCAATGCAATAGGTCTCGCAGTAGGAAAGTTTGAGCTATTGGTATTGTAAAGGACACATTTTTTATTTATGTGCTTGTTTTGAAAATAGCAAAATTAATAGCTTTGTTATTTACAATGGCAATAGTTTTATCTTTCGCAAATGTGACACCTATTGTAACACAATATGTGGTGGGTGAGGGTGAGTGGTTGAGGGTGAGGGGTTGAGGGTGAGTGAGGGTGAGTGAGGGTGAGGGGTTGAGGGTGAGTGAGGGTGAGGGGTTGAGGGTGAGTGAGGGTGAGTGGTTGAGGGTGAGGGTGAGTGAGGGTTGAGGGTGAGTGAGGGTGAGGGGTTGAGGGTGAGGGGTTGAGGGTGAGGGGTTGAGGGTGAGGGGTTGAGGGTGGGTGAGGGGTTGAGGGTGGGTGAGGGTGAGTGAGGGGTTGAGGGTGAGTGAGGGGTTGAGGGTGAGTGAGGGGTTGAGGGTGAGTGAGGGTGAGGGTGAGTGAGGGTGGGTGAGGGTGAGTGAGGGTGAGTGAGGGTGAGTGAGGGTGAGTGAGGGTGAGTGAGGGTGAGGGTGAGTGAGGGTGAGTGAGGGTGAGGGTGAGTGAGGGTGAGTGAGGGTGAGGGTGAGTGAGGGTGGGTGAGGGTGAGTGAGGGTGGGTGAGGGTGAGTGAGGGTGAGGGTGGGTGAGTGAGGGTGAGGGTGGGTGAGGGTGGGTGAGGGTGAGTGAGGGTGAGTGAGGGTGAGTGAGGGTGAGTGAGGGTGAGGGGTTGAGGGTGAGTGAGGGTGAGGGGTTGAGGGTGAGGGGTTGAGGGTGAGTGAGGGTGAGGGGTTGAGGGTGAGTGAGGGTGAGTGAGAGTGAGGGGTTGAGGGTGAGTGAGGGTGAGTGAGGGTGAGTGAGGGTGAGGGGTTGAGGGTGAGGGTGAGTGAGGGTGAGGGGTTGAGGGAGGGTGAGGGTGAGTGCCAGATAGAGTGTACCTCTTTCCTGTGCAAGGTGGAGAATATAGTTTTGTGCCAGATAGTATCAGTGCATTACTCAAATTGGGATAAGAGGCATGATATTTACGTATGTCCTCAGAGCCATGAATCGTCAAGCAAACAAACAATGCTATCCAATGCTATCCACCTCTCGAACCCCGTAAATGCATCTGCCTAATTGCTGGAAAGCCGGGATTGTTTAGTAAGTATAAGATGGGGCACTTGCATCCCTAGTTCAGTTCACCCCAGAGTCTGATCAGAGCTTAATATTAATATGATTGACATTAATATAGCATGCCTTTAACATCTCAAATAAGTATTCCTCTGAATAAGAGTGCCCAAACCTGTGGGCCTGAGAAAATGCACCGCCCGCTGATAACTATCGGGTGTTCGAATACTTCACGAATCAAACCACATCCCACCTGCTCGTACTCAACTGTGCAGGTTATTGTGGCCTATGTCAGCAACCCCTTTTCTTTACTGTGCTTAAAAGCATACTATTTATTTACTCCCTCTGACATGGCATATGCTCAGTACGACAAAGTGACCAGAATATCAATAGCACTGCCGGGGCATGAATTGAGTGTTATTAAATGTTTTATAATGTCTGGGGTTTCCAAACCCCAAGTTCACAACCCGGATGAGCACTCTTGAGAGTTAAGTATTGAAGAGGTGTGTATGGTTATCAACTTTCCATGACATCACGCCTAATGGATACACTGATAAGGATTCTGTTGAAATCAACTCCCTGTATCTGTAAGAACTGAATGTTTCGTCTCCAATCTAAGTATGGCCGGAACTCCATTTCACTCAGATTACTACGTTCAAATCCGATGAGAGGTGTTTTTTTAAAATGAGCAACTTTGCCTCGAGGCCTATATCAGATCTAAATCAGCTTGTTGGATAGAAATGCTGGGGTAATGAGAGAAGATGGTTATGTTGCAATTTGACTGCAAACCCAATTTGTTTATTGGAGGGCAGGGTCGGAATTAACACTCGTGTGTGAATTCTTTAAATGTAGTATGATTTGGCTACTAGAGAATGCGAATAAATAAATATGTGATGAAATGAACAGAATATGCACTAGATCTATCTAATAACTGCAACGGTGTATGGGATTTTTAACCTAATGGTAACTGATGTCTGTCAATTGCTGTTTTATATTTAAACCTATAGCGGCGCCACTGGCATGCGCTGACATCAATTCTCTTTTTTTCCTCACCACTAGACATGGATCCAAATATCCCTCTTATCTCTTTGAGACTCTGATTACCTCTACAAATTGTAAAACAGACGGAGGGCATTGCTGTGGGGAGGGGGTGTAGGAGAAATGCACACGGCGGGCAGGGGAGGGGGCGGAGCGGGGAGAGCGGCATGTGGGTGTGAAGAAGCTGGGGCCTTTGAAGTGAAGCTAAGCTTCACTTCAAAAGGTGTCGGAGGAATGCGGCTGAGGGAACAGACGGCGATTTGGTGATGTGCACGCGCATTTTAGGTCAATGCGCAAGCGCATTGACCTAAAAGCCACGGGCACAGCACCAAATCGCCGCAGTTAGGTAAACTTTGTTTAAATCCCAATAGTCTCGCTCTGCTCGATGCGCATGCGCATGCGCATCGACAGGCGAGACCTAAAAAGAAACGAATCTCTCTGATAGCGAAGTAGCCAAACCGGCTTCAGGGACGGATGCCGCAGAAATGCATTCTTCGTGAAAGCATTGCCGCTGTGAGCTGGTTGCTCCTCGGAATCCTTTCATTAGCATTCCTGATTAAATCACGCAGTTCCTCATTCCTGCTCTCAGCATGAGGTAAAGCAGACGGATGAGTGCCGGGGGTCCCTTTACTATTCACACTCAGGCTAATCCCCAAACCACCCACAGGTGAAATTGTCATGCCAACTACCTGGCTAAAGACAGGCTGGGCTCTCCCGGCCGCTCTCTAAACACCGCACTCTTTGTCCTATTATTAGATAAAACCTCCCAGCGGAGAATGCGCCGCTCTGAGATTTACTATTTAGATTTACTGTTGGTTGTGGTTTTAAAACGCATAATCCCGCAGTAACTGCTTTTCTGAATGAAGAGGTAGATGGATTTGCACTAAGAAAGCTGCCCTTGGACAGGCAACTCTTTAAATTATTACTTTGCTCCCATTAAAATAATGGCCCGTACCCTCAAAGATGAAGAGTCTTTTCCAGGCAGCTTATCACCGAATTGACTTCTTGGTTTAGGGCTGTTAACTGATTCGGCACCTGTGGTTTTCTTTCTTCTGGGGTCATTTTACATTGAGGTTTCACTAAATGCTGTGTTTTCACTGAATTCAACGAATTCTTTCATTTGAAACGCAAATACACTATCCAGCTATTTCATTCATTCAAAATCGGGAATATTTGAGATTATTGCCGGAGTTTCCCCAAAAAAGTGAACCAAACGTATCCGAGCGCTTTACATGAGCACCAGCCAGTTGCGTTACAACCTCTTCTGACATTGGACACCCCTAGGGCCAGCGCAACACCAGGCCTCTTGCCTGGCTCACGTGGGGGGGGGGGGGGAGAGGAGCCGTTGCGGTCTGGCATCTGTCTTACTGCAGTTGCACCCGGGCACTTCACAGGTCTTTAAAAGAACATTTAGTTAACGAGGCCTTGTTGTTCTTTCACCCCTTCGTGGAGCCCCTGCAACTTCACTCTGCCAATTGTTTGAAGAATTAGCCCCCCCGAAATTTTTTCTTAGCCGTTCCCCCCCCTCTCTATTTCTGACACTAGTTGCGCCTGTGCACTCTGTCTATGGGCTTTTGTTGATGTATGGGTCAATTCACTCAATTTGTCCTGTTTGGCTTTTGAAATAAAATGCACAAAAACACTGGAAGTAAAACAGATGGCCTTACAGAGCCAGGAAGTGCTTAAAATTAAAACAAACACGAAGAAATACATGTAATTTCTACGCTTTGGAAAAGTGCTGGGTATTCTGTGTAGGCGGGGACTGGAGGACGCACATGGATCTGGTCACCTTGTTAGCAGGAGTGCTGACATGGGTTGCTTTGTGCCGTAGTGATGATTTCTGGCACCCCAGTATGTCACGGAACCCCTCTAGCAGGCACTGTACCGGGCTCAAAGGCCTGCAGGGCATCCTATGGTAGCTTAAGGTGGAGTAGTGTGGCTCACTGGTTAGAGGCGGCAGACCCGGGAGCAGAAGTCGGCCCGGGACCAGGGTTCAATTCCCGACGCGGCAGGGACGTGGACTTGGGTCAGCGGACTCGATAATTCTCACTTCGGTGCTTACTCTAATCAGGGGTTCCACTCGGCCACTCTGGGCATTAGCTTGCCTAATCTCCACAACGGCCCCATCAATTCCGGGGATGCCTGGCTCCACCTTGGGGACTCCCAGCAGGGACCATCCCACAGGGAAAAGCCAGGACTGGTTCCCCAGAGTTATACAGCGCCAGGAAACCTATGGACGGGTAGCAGTGCGCTTTACAAGCTCAAATACATTTACAAGGTTTTTCATGGTTAAATAACGGGAGAGCCTCAGCAAGTTCTTCTAACCCAAGGCAGGCCCAGGAGTAACCAATCAGTGCCAGATTTTCTGTACTGTACTGACCATGTTAAGGAGTTCCAGTTATAATTGGTCTGTGAATTTTTGCTACATAGCTATCATGAAAATCTGGCATGCATTATTATAAAAATGTCAGGGTGTCGTGTTTTATATAGCGCCAACAAGAGCTGGAGATATCGGAGCGCTTTACATCTTCACTCTGCAGATTGCTGGAAGAAATACCAACCCCCCGAAATTTGTATTAGCCCACAACCTCCTCGAAATTTGGCTCTAGTTGCACCACTGCCCATCTCAAAAGAAATGGGGATATTTTTCTGGTTATAGATGGCACTAACCCATGCGCGTATGAATGGAATGGCACAGCTTTTTTTGGTAATTAAAACAGCATTTGGTGTAGAACCGCACAACAAACGTATCTGAGATGTGAATTAAATAACATAAAAAGGCAAAAGCCGGCATTGAGTCCGAAAAGAAACTACTTAAAGAGGGCTTCCACTCCTGTTGAGCAAAGAAATGCCCCTCTAATCAGGAACCCTGGCAGTAAAGGAGCCTCAAATCCTCGACTGCGGCGGCACCATCAGGAAAATGGAACCGCTCACTTGCGGAGGATGAGTGGGCGAAAGGCCGCTCAGTGTAGCATCCCAGAAATACAGACCTATTTCCGCTGTGCAAGGCGGCCAAACACAGACTACTAAAGCAAGTCACACAGACAAACATATACATTCAAATAAAACCATGATCACCTTACATGACCTCGCTAAACATGTCTATAGTGCAGAAAGAAAGGAACCGGTTGTCCTAGTTACTTGCTTCCCCCTTCATGCATGCTGGGTAGGTTGTGCCATATTGGGCGAAGTATTTTGACCTCGGCTAGGTAATAGTTTACGTGAAGCAGGTGAACTGCTTAAGCATAGGAATGGGATGGGAAGACGGACGAGAAGGTAATAATAGATTGTGGCAAATCCTTAATCATCCGAAAAGAGCAGGGACTGCAGAATTGCATAATTCCAGTTGCCCTGGGTATCATTGAGAAAGGAAGGCTGACACACAAACTCATGAAATTAAGAGGATTTGAGACGGAGACAAGTTGCCCTGCAACTCACGCAATCTTCATCCCCACTTAATTCTATTCGGCTAGGCAGTCTATAACTGTGAGGTAGTCAGACCACTTCCTGGTACTATTTCATGTCAAACTCAAGTGCCAATTGACCCCTTTCAAAAACGTTCTTCCAGGTCAGCTAGGCCATGACATACAGTGATGGAGGAGAATCCGAAGTCTACCTTGGAGGCCACTAATCCTTACCTCCCATCATCCTTGTAGGATGGATCTTAGGTTCTAAAACTTGGATGCCTCACTCCCTGGACAAAACTGTCCTAGTCCAGGCTATAAAAAGCATGCAGAACTAAACCATTGGGGCCATGATGCGCAGAAGAAGTTGGAGCCATTAAAATGCAGTGTTAGGCTCTCAGTGCCGAAAGTACTGCAGCCCGGAAGTGAAGGAGCTATCGCAAAGCTATAAATAAATACATATTACGGTATGTACTCTGTGCTGCATTCTATGCCGAGTGAACGAGGAATCCTTCTGAGGAAGTTTTTACTATTCAAAGATTTCTATCCCCAGCAGCTTGTACCAACACTATTTCTCCCTCCCGGGTACTGTGACAATCTGGCTTTCTTTTCTATAAAGGAAAAAAATGGCCCTGAGACTGCTGCTGCTTCCCTTACTGTTGTCACCTGCTGGAAGGAATTCCACCCGATGACAACAGGTGCCTAATTTGTTAATGCAATCCACAAAGCCTGGAGCACCATTGGCTACATGTGATTGTGCACCTCGCTAAACATTCTGTGGCCCCCTTAATGGGGCGATAAATAAAAGACTGGATACTGCTGAACTTCCATCTCGCTTGAAACCTGGCAATATTGTTCTACTCTCCCAAAAACATCTATTGATCCTAATTTTCTCACCAATCGTAGACCTATTTCTTTACTGCCTTGCTAAGCTCATCGAAAGACAAGTTAATTCTCTGCTGATGGTTTACTTGGAAGAGAACCAGTTACTGGACACTGTCTACTCTGGTTAGACCTTTCCATAGCACCAAGACAGCCCTACTGGCTTCAGCAAAGGACATTTGAGCTTTTCTGAGTCGGGTCTAGTCTGCGGCTTTGATGCTTTTAGACCTGTAGCTTGCCATACAGTGGCTCATCCTGTGCTTGTTGAGCGGCTGCTGAAGATAGGAGTTTTGTGCCTTGCACTAGAATGGATTAAGTCCTTTCTTTTCAATACATCGAGCTGTTTTGCTAGTCTGTTTCAATCTGAGATTTCACCTTTCACTGGGTTGTTCATACATCATTGGTGTATCGTAAATCATTGTCACAAGCAGTCACCCATTTGTTGTCAAATCATTCTGCATGATTGTCATAAATCATCAGCAATAAATCATTTGTTGGTCATAAATCACTTGCTTATCTTAGCTCATTTGCATAACAATCACTCTGACAGTTTGTAGATTTTTCTTTTGGTATCCACGCCCCTTTGAGTGTGGGGGGATAGCCTCTCCCTGGAGTTAGACCACAACTCGCTACCTTGCTAGTCTTTTTTTGTGCTCTGCTGTCTGGCGGGGTCTGGGCTGCAAGCGCCGTCTGTTTGCTATCCCCTTTTGTCAGGCCTACTCACCCTGCCGTAAGGCATCCCCAAAGGAGCTGCCCTTCTACACACCGCCCTGTATGTGTGCCTCCATAACCAACCAAATGTACCCTTATCTGCCACGCCGCCAGGGAGGCTCACTTCTTGCGGCTCCCTCCTGTCTGTTTTTTTTATCCTCCTCCTGTTTGTTGGGTGCAGCCAGCTAAAACAATCGCACCACACAGGTTGTTCCAGAATACACGCATCCCTTCCTCTGACAGATGAACCCTGTCCAGACCGTAGAGATCCGGGCGGATGAGGCCATGCCTAATGCTCTCCAAGCCATTGGTCTTGCAGAATTTGCATATAGCGGTATTCAGTTTCCTTTTTGAGTTCTTGACTGCCTTATGCGACTCTGCCCTCGCCACACCAGCCTGCTAATCAGTTTAGACCATATGATGGTGGTGCTCCTGAAGGGGGGCGTGGCTTAGGAGCCGGAGGGAATGGCGGCGTGAGCTCCGAGCTCCGCGCCCGATCCCCGCATTTATCCTGCTAAAAGGTGCGGCGACACCCGTGAAAGCCCTAAATTGCAGACTGGAGGCAGCGGGAATCTGGACTGCACCCCCGAGACCGCTGGCGGAACTGTGAGAGAGCCCGCCACGGAGGAAAAGCGACTACGGACCAGCGCACGCAGGAACGCAAAATGGCGGATGCCGGGAGTAATTGAGAAGCACACCTGGGCGAGAGGCGCCTCTCCGGGAGCTGTGCAGGCAGGAGGGGCGGGCGCTCTGCCGAGGGAGCGGCCCGGCGGGATTGCAGTGAGTCCCGTGGCCCCTGACTGGGACGCCCGCCGATCTATGACTCTGACCAAGCCGGGACCCCTGTAACAAGATGGCGGCAGGGGGAACGAAGGAGGAAAAGCGGCTCAATTGAGGCAGCCGCCCTGCTGATCCTAAGCCCTGCTGAGATGAACCCGGGGCGCCGCCTGCCGTGGGAGGCTGAGAAGCGGAGCTGCATAGAAGGAAGCCCGGAGTGCGGCGGGGCGCCCATGCCGTATCGGAGCCGAGAGGAAGACTGCGGTCCTTACCACTGGAGAGCGTCCGGCGGCTGCCGCCTGTGGGCTTGAGAGGCACAGAGCCCGCCAGCCGCTGAAGGAGGCTGTGGGGACGAGGACGAGAGACGGCCTCCTCCGGAAGAACAGTGCTTATCCCCGTCGGGGGTGGAGGTGCCCCGTAGTGCATTGGCTCTGATGCGTCCTAGGCCCACGGAAAGAACGAAAAAGAAGTTGGAAATACCCGCGGCTGACCCAGGCGGACTGGAGGGTCCGACGGCGTAGCTAACACCGCCGGGAGGGAGTGCTACGGTGGCTGACTGTGGGGGCTCCCGCACCCTGGCCGCACGGAGAGGAGCGGTAAGCAGGATTTAAATGGCGAGCGACCCCGGATGGGCCCTGGGCTGCAGCTGAGAAGGAGGGAGATACCTCTTTTGCCTCCGGCCGCGGCTGGGTGGCCCTCGACCACGCTCAGGAGCACTGGGGAGGTCGGCGAGTCCAAGAGGGAGCGACGAAGGCATATTCATCTCGCCGAGGGCAGAGCGGAGAATCTGGGCGAGGTCAAGCACCCATTGCGACAGCCAGGCCTGGGGGCGACCTCGGCTCAACTTATGGACCACTGAGCGGTTCTGGGACAGCACGAACTGCGGCTGGGGAGTGGGCCTCCCTGACGAGAAGGCCCCAACAAGGGATAAGTTCCTGACCGCGAATAGGGCAGGAACTACACCCTGAGATCCATCCCCTATTGTTGACGGACGTAGTGGTAGACTCCTGGACACTCGTGAGTAAGGCAAACAAGCCCAAAGCAGCTACACGGAGAAGGGGGGGCCGGAGGGGGCACCCTGCGGCTGAAGCGGCCACAAACTTGTGATGGAGGTGGATTAACGGTGGGGGGGACCGTGGATTCCCGCCTGGGGACGGAACCGAGTCTGAATCTCCTAGTGGCCAGTCGGCTGATGACCTAGAAGCCTGGGGTGTATAGCTGATACGATATCGCGATCTGAAAGAGACCACTGAGCCTACCCGGCAGCTGCACAGAGGATTACGCACACTGGTGTGAATAGTGAACTGACACCATGGTAAAAAACAAGGGGAAACCCGAGGGAGCTGCGACCTCGGAGGGTGGCCCTATGGGGCCCTCTGACCTGCAGCAACTTCAGGACCGCATACTGGAGGCTATTGCAGCAACAAGAGACGCTTTGCGCAGGTGGTGTCGGGACTGGGTCTCCTGAGGGCTGACCACGATAAACTCAAAGATAGTGTCAAAGAGGCCGAGGACACTTTGGGTGAGTTAGCCCCAGCCCACAAAAAATGGAGGAAAGGCTCACGGACGCTCTGGGCACGATACAAACGCTGGAGAGGAGGGCTGAGGATGCCGAAAATAGGAGTCGACGCAGTAATGTTCGAATAGTGGGAAACAGAAGGGGGAGATATGGTTGAGTTTCTGGACAATTGGCTTAAGACCACGGTGGTGCCAGAAGGCCTATCACCATTCTTCACTCTGGAACGAGCTCATTGTGTTCCGGCTAGGCCCCCTAAGCCGGGCCTGCCCCCGAGGCCAGTCGTAGCCAAACTGCTGCACTATAAAGACAGGGACCTTCTGCTTCAGAGAGCCCACGATGCAGGGCCGTTCCAGGTAGCGAATAGTAAAGTGACCCTATTCCCTGATTACACCTTTGAGACGCAGAGACTGCGAGCCTCCTTTTTATCTATTAAACGCGAATTACGAAATGAGGGCATTCGGTACCCCTGCTCTTCCCGGCTAAGCTAAGAGTGATACTGGATGACAAAACACACTTCTTCCCCACATCGGCGGATGCTTGGGCTTGGTGGGAGACATACAAGGCGGGCACGGACGGTGCCAGAGTCCAAGAGGAGAGGGAACATGCAAAGACGCAGACACGAAAATCACAGAGGCTGCGCTGGCGAAGGCAGGGTTCGCTGAAACCATCGGTGTCCCAGACGGAGGTGGAGCGGCAGGCTGCGCTACAGGCAGTGGAATCGTTGTCGAGATCGGGCACCTCCCCATCAAAACAGGGCACGAACTCAGAGGACCGAGGCACAGGATCGGAGACGGAGTATTCAGAAACGCACAGTACTAAGGGCCTGCTGGTGACACCACAAACGTCAGAAGAGATCCTGAATAACTGATACGAAGATAACGGCCAGAGGACATTTCTGCAGATGGAAGAATTTACGAACTGTAAGGTACTGCGGTCGGGGGTCACTGACCGGGATGTCAGACCCCCGCTAAAGAGGGGGTGCGGGGGGGGGGGCTGCGTAACTACCTTCAGGCCTAGGCCACAACCCGTTTGCCCTTAAGGCACTCACGTTTACGACCGTGAACTAGTTGGGAAGTTGAGTGCATTGACTAAGTTTGGATGGGTACTGATAGTTTGATATTGGGGCCTATTCTGGGGGGGGGGGGTGAGGGAATTGTTGGGGTTGCTTCATTTTTCTGGCAATGGATGGTTCCAGGACATAAGGGAATTAAAATGTCAGACGGTTCAAAGGCTAGTTGGGGGGACACCACCACTCATGTCGCAACGGAAATGCGAAAGAGACTACGATGTGAACTATGGGACAATGGCTAGTGCAAATACATTGCGATGTATGACCTGGAATGTGCGGGGGCTGAATACAATGACGAGAAGACACAAAGTACACGCCTATCTGGTCCGCAGAGGGGTGCATATAGCGCTGCTGCAAGAGACACATCTCACAAAACCAGAGGGGATAGCACTGCAAAGGAGATGGAGAGGCCAGATCTTTAACACCACTTACTCAGCATTCGCTAGGGGAGCTATGATATGGATAAGGGCGAGCACCCTGTTTCAGGCGACCAGGCACATAATAGACCCTGAGGGTAGATATGTGGCAGTGGAGGGCAGACAGCGGGGCAGGGACATAGTACTGTGTAGCATATACGCGCCAAACACTGACCAGATGACCTTCTTAACAGGTCTATCGGGGACACTAGCACACTTCTTAGCGGGTCCGGTCCTAATTGGGGGAGATTTTAATTCAGTAGCGGACACAACACTAGACAGATCCCACCCGCCACTGGGAGATTCCCCCCGTACACCATCTCACGAAGGGGAGATTGGATTGGCAAGAGAGATGGGGTTTGACGGATGCGTGGCGCACACATCACCCAGCTGAGCGTGACTACTCGTTTTTCTCGAGCCTCCATGACCTCCATGTCCGGATTGATAAAATTTTATGCTCCCGGATTGTAATGCAGACTGTGGCAAGGACCGAGTACCTAACCAGGACACTGTCGAACCACAATCCGTTGTTGATTAGTTTGGACTGGGTCACGGAGGTATCACGAGTCCCGACTTGGAAGTTGCGGCCTGAGACACTGGATGACCCACTGTTTCACGCGGCGCTGGAGGAGGGCATAACCCAGTACTTCGTGGAAAACGAGGGGTCCACGGCTTCCAGAGTGATGGAATGGAACGCCTTTAAGGTGGTAACTAGAGGTCAGGGCATAAGGAAACACGTGGGCGTACGGAAGGTATTATTAGAGGATCTGCAGAAGACGGATTCCAAGTTGAGAGACGCCAAGAAAGCGCGACCGGGCCACCCCGAGCTTCAGGAGGAGGTCAGCTTGGCTAAAGAGGCAGTAGCGGTGGAAGTAGAACGCCTCCGCAGCTTCGATCACAAAGCATACATGCTCCGGGCCCATGTTGAGGGGGACAAAGCTGGGACACTACTAGCGTGGCTAGCCAACCCCACTAAACGAAGCTCCCCGATACTGGCAGTCGAGGGAGTAGGGGGTCACATACAATACTCCCAGATGGAGATACTAAATAGCTTTCAGGGATAGTATGAGAGCCTCTATAGGAGCGTGCTGGCGGGGCAGGAGAGCAACATTCAAGCTTTTCTCGCGGACCTACAATTGCCACACTTGGATCAGGAACAGGCGGACGACTTAGGTAGGGACATAGAATTAGAGGAGATCAGAGGGGCGGTTAAACGGATGGCTCGCAACAAAACGCCGGGTCTGGATGGGTTACCCATTGAATTCTACAGCAAATACCTAGACTTGCTAGCGCCGAGACTACAAACGATATATAATGAGGCCAAGACAACCGGCCATCTGCCCCAGTCTATGCGCGAGGCCCTGGTGATACCACTACTAAAACCAGGGAGAGAGAGCAAAAGCCCGGCCTCCTACAGGCCGTTATCCATACTAACCACGGACTACAAAATATTAAGTGCCATACAAGCAGCGAGGCTCTTACAGCACATGCCCAACCTAGTCCACACAGACCAGTCGGGTTGTATCCCTGCGCGGAACACAACGATAAATATAAGGAGACTTACACGCTTGGTAGAAAGTCCACACACGGAAGCCCAGACACCCCTGGTCCTATCGATAGACATAGAGAAGGCGTTTGATAGTCTGGAGTGGTAATATTTATACAGGGCCATGGAACACTTTGGCCTGGGAGATGGTTATATCAAGTGGACGCGAGTCCTATATACGGCGGCAGTGGCTAGAGTGAGGATCGGACCCCTCGTTTCACACCAATATCCGGTGGAACGGGGTACCAGACAGGGCTGTTCCCTATACCCCTACTGTTCGCCTTGGCGATTGAGCCCCTCGCGGCTGAGGCCCGGACAGGTAAACCTTTTCGGGGCATAGATAGCAGAGAGGGCCAACAATTCATCTCCTTATACGCGGACGACCTTCTATTATTCCTAGAAGACGGGTCAGAGGCGCTAAAGGGTGCGGAGCGACTACTAGAGCGATTCGGAGAATTATCAGGGCTGAAGGTTAACTGGTCTAAAACCTGCTTGTTTCCTCTGAGACGAGACACAGCACGACCCGACCTCCGACCCGAGGTTAGATGGGAGCCCACTTGTTTGAAGTATTTGGGAGTATATATATACCACACAGTGGCAGACATGTTGGAGGGTAATGTAGGCCGCTGCATGCGGGCACTGAAGGGCTGTATGGCCTTTTGGGCCACGCTCCCGCTATCAGTCACTGGGCGCATTTCTTTATTGAAAATGATCGCCCTGCCGCGACTACTATATTACTTTCGCACCCTCCCTGTCTGGATACCTAGATCCTTATTTTGCCAACTGAAATCTCAGATGACCTCCTACATATGGGGGACGGGCAGATGTAGAGTGGCGCTGGCGACGCTCACCCGCCCGAAAGATGAGGGCGGACTGGCGACCCCTGATTTTGAACTTTACTATTTAGCTGCTCAACTGCAGATCTTTACGCAGGAGATAGCGAGGGTATATCGAGGTCGGGAGAGGCGGGGGCACACCGCGCCATGTTCTGGCCTATATCGCTTTGCAGCAGAGGATCGCTCTTATGGATCTGAGACCCGAGGAACGGACGTTCAGGCTCTGCTGGAACCGATCCCAGTGTCGCGCGGGGGTGCAACACCCATATGCCCCAGAGATACCCCTGGCAATGCTAACAGCACTCCCCCATGGAGGAGATTGGTCGCAGTTGCAGAGTTGGGAGGACGCAGGAATACAAGTGTTTGGCAACCTCTACGAGGACGGGGCGCTTGTCCAGTATCAGGAGTTGCAGGAGAAATTTGGGCTGCCTAGAGGGGAGTACCTACTGCATGCTGCGGTGACTAGGGCCATCCAGACGCACTGGAAGGGAGGACTTGCGGAACCAACGACGACCATGGCCTGTCAGTACACCATGATGGCAGCCGGAACCTATAAGGCAGTAACATGCTTGTACTCCAGAATGCTCCGGGTATACCTGCCGCCGCTGACGATGCTAAAGGCCAAATGGGAAACGGACCTTAACAGGGAGATCCCTGAGACGACTTGGGCCCGGTTAGTGAGACGAGCTAGAAATAGCACGAGAAATGCGCACTTTAATTCAGCAGATCCACTTTTACGTGCTACATAGGGCTTATATGACCCCGGGCAAAATCAAGAAGTATTTTGGAGCAGCCAA
The DNA here is from genome assembly GCF_964261635.1 of Lissotriton helveticus. Classification (NCBI taxonomy): domain Eukaryota; kingdom Metazoa; phylum Chordata; class Amphibia; order Caudata; family Salamandridae; genus Lissotriton; species Lissotriton helveticus. The sequence goes on from NC_136057.1 coordinate 1,866,867,430, forward strand.
TGCGGCATGCCCGAGATGCGCTTTGGAAGGAGCGGAGTTGGAACATATGTTATGGTCCTGCCCTGGCCTTCGGGAATACTGGCAAGCGATAGGCGATACTTTAACTGAGGTGATGGATAGGACACTGCAATACGATATAGCAGTATGCCTACTACACTGGTTCCCGCACACGCCCAAAAATAAAATAGACATGGGCCTGATCATAGCTAAAAGAGAAATCACACGACATTGGAAGGCGAGAGTAGGTCCCACACACAGGAGATGGGTCAATGAGTTCTTGAGATGGGCCGCATGTGACAGTACGCACCGGTACCAGACGGCTCCCGTAAATCGAATGATAGAGCATTGGACACGGCGGCGGCTTGGGAGGCATTGGTTCAAGCCCTAAGAGATAGCACAATACAGGAGGATGAGGTTGACCTGGACGAGGACGGCTCCCGCGACACACCGGGGACATCGCAAGCCTAGGTAGACACTAGACACTGACTCCTGATTGAACCCATAGCTGAGACAGTGGCAAGAACTTCTGAGTAGGTGGTGGACATTTGGGAGGGGGGGAGGGATGGGACGTTGGGGACAGTTAATAAATGTTGGGAGGTTTCATAGAGGGGAGAAGGAGAAAAGCAGATGAGCACATTTCCAAGAGAGAGGATTACACCTGATACACCTTACCAGGCCTCGAGAATTCTTCTATTTATCGCTGCCCGACCTCCGGGTTGTGGGCCTACAGGCTGTGTACAGAAATGATTGGAGACAGAAGAATGGAAGAGCTAAGAGGTGTTAATTCTGGGATAAAACTTCTGTACTGAATATCTGCAATAAAAATTATTTAAAAATAAATATCCCCGATACACGACTGTTCCAGGACTTAATTCATCTTACACTTTCACCATAGTCCGGAACAATAATGTAATGTTAAGACTGGCTCCTCAATTTAATATCCTCTTTTCCAAAATTCTAAAAATGTACATAGTGTCTCGCACTCCAACGGTGCACTACCTCTACTTCGTGAAGCTGTATATTGCGTAGGCAGCATTGCTCCAAGACATATGTCCTAAATTTTTGAAACTTTCTTGTAGCACACCCTAAGGTGTTTAATCATAAACCTACTATATGGCACATATTTATATAAAGATCACACGTCATCATGCTGGGGACTTTTCACCTCACATTTGACTCTAAAATCTTACATTTTTGGGAGCACAAGGATTATAATGGCTAAGTACTTGTATCGGAAATCCACCATAACTTTCCTATTTCCATTCCCACAATTTTTCTATCACTTGAACTTTTTTTTGTTATGACTCACTTTGTAGGTTTTTTGTCTGTGGACATTGAGTCACCATCAATTTCCTTTACTCGTTCGTGGGATGCACTTTCTTAAGACATGCACATTTATGATATAAGACTTGCTGGATATTGATTTGTACACGTTATTCATTGTGGGCTTGAAAACTTTCAAGGTGGAATGAAACATGTGTCGGCTGGTTTCTCGCTAATCTTCAACTGCTTCAACAGGATCCACTTCCCGTCTGTCTATAATACAATTAACAAGGAGGGCTGATTTGTCTAAAGGCTCATTATACCAAAACTGTCTTATTTGTAACTGAATGGAAATTGAAACCTATTTACTTATGGTGAAAGCTGATTGTGATTACGTCATTACTGTTTGAAAATCCTGTCTTGAACGCTGACTTTTTACATATAATAAATAGAAATGGCTTATGGTGGTGCTCCTGAAGCACCACTTCTGGTAACTCTGCCTGGATGGCGAGGAGTAGCTTTTTCATCCCCAGCCGTGCAAAGTCATTCTCACCCAGATGAATTAACAACACGTCTGGGTGCCAGGCAAGGTCTGCCTGTAATTTCGCAAGCACCGCTAGAAGTTGGTCCCATCTCATCCCCTGGCAACCCCACCATCGGACGCAAGTGTTAGCCGGCCCGCCTCGCTGCCTGTGGCCTCCTTGCTGCCACCACAAATTCATCCGGGAAACACATGAGTGACCCACCACCCATACCAGCCGGAGGCGCCGCTCACCTCCAGGGGCAATAATCACAGTCAGGTGCATGGTAGGCAACCACGTGTTCCTGTGGTCATGCTTCCCGCATGCTCCCTCTCCGTGCTGCTGGGCTTGCCTACATCAGCTGGCTTCTCATGTAAGTCTTAGACTCCACCTGCCGATGGCCTTGATCCCCGCCTCGGTCATCCCGTGCTGTGGTGGTCGCCGTCCCAATCCTAAATGAATGAGAGCCAAAGAAGGCCAGCGGGAGGTCCGCTCTACCCAGGGCCTGGCGGATCACTGCAGAGCACTGGAATTTACTTAGGAGGTTCCCATCTCTCAATAGGTGGCCCTCCCCTGCCGGACATGATGCCATGTAGGTTAGACAGCAGCATACTGCGCAGTATTTTGGGTCCCTGATGCATTCCAGTTTTACTACTGTCCCATTACTTGCCTGATCAGGTTTTGACCTTCTCAGCAGTAATCCTACCTCTGCCACTCCGGACCTGACATCGGCTGGTTGTAGGCCGAGCCCCGCTGGGCCTGTCCTAGCTGGGGCCACTAGCTCGCTAACCCTAAATGCCCCAAAGAATGCAGTTGCAATGGCTGCTTTGAACAGGTTCAGTTCATATGTATTCTTTGCTATTTCCCCAAGTGCATCCATGAGTAAAGCCAGTCTGTTAAAGTCTATGGGCCCGGTTATCATCTTTTACCCCTTCCGAGTCATTCACACCCTTCATTGCGGCTTAGGAGGCAGTGGGATCCTGTCCCATGATTAACTTGGAGAAGTGTGCTACTGCTGACAGGTGGGCCTTGGCCCTGTACCTAGACCTTCTGTTCGTAAATGCCCACTGAATTAATTGTTCCACAAACCCCTTTGTCTTGCCTGCTTCGCCCAGTGTCTGGATATGCCCTATTTGCATCACTGTCTCTGCGTATTTCTTGTAGTGCTTGGCCGCGTCGGGGGTAAAGGTCTTGTTCACTAGGATCGACAAGTCCGACCTGCAAGAGACCATAAGTCCTCTGGGAAGGGTGTCAAATCTCTCGCCGCCTTTGGTGCCAGCTCCCTGAATCTGCTCATCTGCGCGTGGGAAAGAGCATCCGCCACTACGTTCTCCACCCCAGGTACATGGCGTGCCTTCAGCTCTATGTTCGCCTCCAACTGTAGTTTAACCAAGCGACGCATTAGCTTTAATGTGTCAGGACACCGGGCTGTGCCTCTGTTGTTCGCTTGCACCACTCCTTTGTTATCGGACCATAGCGTCAGCTTCATGTCCCTCAATTTTTGCCTCCAGACCACCAGGGCCACTACAATGGGGAACAACTCTAGGAATGTGATGTTGCTGGTGACACCCTGTTTATGCTAACTGCCTGGCCATAGTCCTGTGCACCACTTGTTTTGCAGCATGAATCTTTCTAGATTCACTATGCTGTGCATTATTCCGCCATCTAGTTGTTGGGTCCGAAATTGTAGTCTTTTTTTCTTTTCAAGGGTCGGTACCAGCTGATTCCATAATCACAGCAACGGCTAGGAAAAGGGCCAATGTACCCACTAATGCCAGACCACCTCCAGACAAGGAGAGTAGAATGATGGATCTCACAGAGAGAAAGGTAGAGAGAAATGCAGTAATCCAGTGGTGCATCGCTAACTCCAACACCCTGATCAACAGGCATGCATACCAGCACTGGGAGGAGGTGGGGGCAACTCCTAAAGCATCTACGAGACCAGTACCAACAAAGAGTGGCTCACTTGGTAGAAGAGGGCAAAAGCATGGCGCACACATGCTTGAAATCGGCCCTGGATGCTGCCGAGACGTCCAGCAGACTAATGATGATCGGAGTGACAGAGAGGAGACATGCATGGCTCAGAATTTCTGGATTCAAGCCTGAGGTGCAAAGCAACATCCTGAACACACCTTTTAATGGGGAGCAACTGTTTGGCACACCAGTTGACGACAAGTTAATGCAGCTCAAGAAGGACAGCGAGACAGCAAGGTCCATGGGAGCGCTGTAGTTCAGAGGGATGAGACTGGGTACACCAACAAGAAGACCAGGTGTAGGAGGGGCAACGTGCCTACCACATCACACCAAACGTTTCAGCAAGGCTATCAAGGGAACAACCAAGGCCAGCGGCAGCAGGGACAGCAGCAGCAGAACTGGCAGTACCAGCCCCGGGACAGTACTTTCGAGGCCGCACAAACGGACGTGGTCAGACACGAAGAGGAGGCCAGCAGCCTCCCCCCAAGTGACTTCACCGGAAGCTAACACCCACCCTAGCAACACTTCGGGGTGGGCACAAGGACATAGGAAAAAGCTGCAACCGGACTTTCCACGACAAACAGTACCTCGAACACACAACACCAATAGGGGGCAGAATAAGAGACTTCATCCAGGAGTGGAACAGACAAATGGATACTAAACATCATACAATACGGATACGGTATAGAGCTAGAGAAACAACCTCCAAACAGAAAACCAAGAAGCACGGCACACTCTGCGAAGGAACTCTTGCGACTAGAGGCGTAGGAACTACTCAGCAAGGAGGCAATAAAGATAGTGCCACACAACCCGAGGAACAAAGGGGTCTACTCAAATTACTTCCTTGTGCCAAAGGTGGACGAAACACTAAGACTTATCCTAGATCTAAGGTTCTTGAACACATTCATAAAGAAGACTCAAAGGTTCAAAATGACTTCCCTACAAGAGGTAATCCCACAAATACAACAAGGGGATTCCATGGCAACTATAGATTTAAAGGACGCGTACTTACACATCCCCATTAACCACAAGCACAAATGTCTACTGAGGTTTGTGAACAACCAAAGTCACTTCCAGTTCACAGTACTGGCATTCGGACTCAAATCCGCACCAGGGGTGTTCACAAAATGCCTAGCAGCTGTTTCGGCCCACATACGAAGGCAAGGAATACAAGTATACCCCTATCTTGATGACTGGCTTGTAAAGGCAAGTTCGTACAGCCAATGCAAGCAACACATCCAGCAAGTCATACGGACACTGACACAACTGGGTTTCTCAATACATTGGGAAAAATTGTCAACAGAACCGGAGCAAATCAAGAAATTCTTAGAGGCAGAGATCGACACCATATAGGCCAAAGTGTTCCCCAACAGGAAGAGAATACTGGTGATACTGAAGGAAACACGTCATTACTGCAAGGGGCAAGTTCTGCCAGTGAGCAAGCTGATGGGAATGATGGTGTCATGCATTCACCTAGTCCAAAATATTCGGCTACTCATGAGACCATTCCAGGAATGGATACAGCAGCAATGGTCACAGGCAACAGGGAGTTGGGAAGATCTAGTGGTTGTCACACACGCAGTGCACCAGGAAATAGTGTGGTGGAACAAGGAAAACATATCACAGGGGGAAACCATTTACACAACCAACTCCAACAGTGACCATCATAACGGATGCCTCCCAGCTGGGGTGGGGCATGCACATGGACAAACTGAAGGTGAGAGGGCTATGGTGGCAGCAGGATACGGTCAAGCACATCAACTTCCTGGAACTAAAGACCGTGGGGCATATTACCAAGGCAGGCAAAATTAAATTATCGCCATTTTTGGCCGCAAAGCGGCGATAATTTCATCGCCCTATTAGCAAGCTGTCGCTAACATCAGTTAGCGACAGCTTTTAGGTGATAGCGAGCGATTTGGGGCCCGCTTTGCCTGTCAGCAATATTCATCGCTAATGACATGCAAAGTGGGCGTACCCAACCTGTTAGCGACTGAAAGCAGTCTCTAACATCGCTATCATCAACGCAGGCGTAGCGATTAAAATATTTGCTCTAAGCGCGAATATCGCCAAATCCTAACGCCTGATCAGACCACTTCTTAGCCCGTATATCCAATGGGAGGTGGATATTCAGCTTTAAGTCCCTATTAGCAATAATGCCTGAATATCGCTGAATTACCAGCGATATTCACCCATTTCGCCCCTATTGCCGGATATTTTATCGCTTTGGAGATAAACGTTGCTAATAGCACGTTATCTTTGCGATAAAATCCGGCGATGCGCGGCGATAAAAAATTTCGCTAAGCTTAATTAGAGATAAATATCGCTAGTTGTTGATAATATGCCCCCGTGTTCCTAGCCTTAAAAGCCTTTCAGAAGGAGCTGTACGGGAACAGGGTGTTGATCCAAACAGACAACACCACGACTATGTTCTATATCAACAAACAAGGAGGAACACAATCAGTAGCACTATCAGGGCTAGCACAGAAAATGTGGACATGGGCCATACCACTAAAGATAGACCTACTAGCAATACATCTCCTGGGGAAGGACAATGTGGAAGCAGACAGACTCAGCAGCCAGATGTCAGCATCCCACGAATGAGAGACCAACCAACAGGAAATACAGAGAGTATTCCACAAGTGGGGTGCACCGCAAATAGACCTATTTGCAACACACCAAAATGCAAAATGCCAAAACTTCGCATCCAGACAACCAGACCATCGGTCATAAGGGAATGCGCTAAAGACATTTGCATATGCTTTTCCCCTTGATACCACTGATACACAGGGTACTCAGCAAATGCAGGATCAGCAACATGTCGCTGATACTAATAGCCTCACAGAAAAAAGTATCTCTACCTATATGATTAAATATGTACATGTATCATCTCTTCAAATAATGACACTATGACTGGACCAGAAAAAGAGAAATGTAAAGAGTCATAGAAAATCTCAGTTATTTAATTTTATTTGTAGTTTTTCTTTTAAGCAAAAAAGAAAAAAAGGAAACAGTCCCAATAGAACATAATAATGACAATTAATAAATATCATTAAAAAATAACAAAAAGCAATTTTTAATTAAATAAGCAAAAAGGTTAGAACCCATAAAGGAGGTCTCATTAACAAGCCATCAATCACAACACACACTCAAACCAGATTCATACCGCACCACAAGTCAAGTCATAAATTTGTACCACAAATACATACATCGCACTTGTATGTGAAAGAAAGTAAATAAACAAACACAATGGCCCCACACAAAAGGTAATCAATTTACAAAAAAACAATGTACAAATGTAATGTTTTATACATAGTATAATATTTAGATGTCTTCAAAATAGCGACATTTCATCAATATCAGAAGAATCAGAAGAACAAGGGTGGGGGGGTCTCTTAAAAGCACCGACGCGCATTTCGGTGTACTATCCCTCAATTTGGAAACCCCCTTCTTCAGGGCATGACAAGGCCGTGTCAAACGGACCAAGGTAGCAAGGGGACCTGCCAAGTACAAAGTAATAACATGTAAAATAATTCATAGATAAAACAAATATTATTTTAAATCATTCAAGGTTGAACATCAGCATATTACACAGTCAAAAAAGTGTCATTGCAGCAATTAAATCATAAATTACCAGCACTAGAATTAGACTCAACCTGAACCAGAGACAGTGGATTGCACCAAAAACGTTATATACAACGAACCTAGTAAGTACCTATAGAGTTAAAAAACCACAGGCGGAATAGACTGAAGAAGAAAATTAAGACGCAATAGGGGGAAATACTCAAACAATAACAGACAATTTGAGAAGAAACAATAAACACAAAACACAGTTCACCTAATACCAGCCCTAGATCTGAAGGAGCTTCACTAAAGGCTCGTCTAATCAAGCACTACCGCGGAAGGGATGTATGACGTTACAACGCATGCTTTTACCACGCATGCTGTTACAACGCAAGTATTACAACGCAAACCTTTCCAACGCATTACACTTGGGGGTGCTGGATAGTGAATAGTTTAATTTACTATTCCAACTCCACTCCCCGTGGACACTAGGGAAGGTGTTGGATAGTAAATTAAAACTATTCCCTATCCTAGAGCGCCCCCCAGTGTAATGCGTTGTAAAGGTTTTCGTTGTAACAGCACTGCGTGGTAAACGTTTCGTTGTAAAGGATGTTCCCCCCGCGGAAGAATATAGACAAGGATTACTAACAAGGAGAACTCACCTCAATGTGAAATAAGGAGACTGACCAGAGCGATAAATAACAAAATACAGGAACAAAAACACCAAATTTGCAAGCCGACTGTTGAAAAACTCCAATCTGAAAATAAAGAGTCCAAGTGGAGAGAAAAACAAGAAATGGGCACTGTTGTAGTTTATTTAAAAGTATAGACTAACGACATACGTCTCAAACACCGGTGTCAAGTCACAAAGAGATTGAGGCAAGGAAGTCGAGTGTATGTTCCATTGAGTGCAGTGTAATTATGTGGCACTGAGTGGTATTTGGAATGTATGTTGCATTGAGTGCAGTGTAATTATGTGACGTGAACTTATGTGGCACTGAGTGGGATTTGGAGTGTATGTTGCATTGAGTGCTGTGTAATTATGTGGCGTGTAATTATGTGGCAATGAGTATGATTTGGAGTGTATGTTGCATTGAGTGCTGTGTAATTATGTGGAGTGTAATTATGTGGCACTGAGTGGTATTTGGAGTGTATGTTGTATTGAGTGCTGTGTAATTATGTGGCACTGAGAGGGATTTGGAGAGTATGTTGTATTCAGTAGAGTGTATTTGTGTGGTGTGTAATTATGTGGCACTGAGTGGTATTTGAAGTGTATGTTGCATTGAGCGCAGTGTCACAAGACCTCTGCGACTCCCTCGCCTCGTTCTTCCACCGCAAGATCGCCGACATCCACAACAGCTTCGGCGCCCCACCCACGCACCCAACCGTCGAACCAATGCCCCCCACCGCCACCCTTCGCACCTGGACCACGGTGACCACCGAAGACACAGCCCGCACGATGAACACCGTCCACTCCGGATCACCGACCGACCCCTGCCCACACCACGTCTTCAACAAGGCCGACTCCACCATCGCACCCCAACTCCGGAACATCATCAACGCCTCCTTCAACACCGCCACATTCCCGGAGAGCTGGAAGCACGCCGAGATCAGCGCCCTCCTGAAGAAACCTACAGCGGACCCCACCGATCTCAAAAACTTCCGCCCCATCTCACTCCTCCCTTTTCCTGCTAAAGTCATCGAGAAGATCGTCAACAGACAGCTGACCGCCTTCCTCGAGACGAACGGATCCCTCGACCCCTCGCAGTCCGGCTTCAGAGCCAACCACAGCACCGAGACCGCCCTCATCGCAGCCACCGACGACATCCGGACCCTGCTCGACAAGGGGGAAACAGTGGCCCTCATCCTCCTGGACCTCTCCGCTCCGTTCGACACGGTCTGCCACCGCACCCTAGTCCAGCGCCTCAGCAACATCGGTATCCAAGAGAAGGCACTGGAGTGGATCATCTCGTTCCTCGCCGGAAGAACACAAAGAGTCCGCCTCCCCCCGTTTCGCTCCGAGGCCACCGAAGTCATCTGCGGCGTCCCGCAAGGATCTTCACTCAGCCCCACCCTTTTCAACATCTACATGAAACCTCTCGCAGCCATCGCACGCCAGCACAACCTCAACATCATCTCTTACGCCGACGACACCCAGCTGATCCTCTCCCTCACCAGAGACCCCGACACCGCCAGAACCTGCCTACACGAAGGGATGAAAGATGTCGCCGAGTGGATGAAGGACAGCCGCCTGAAACTGAACTCGGACAAGACGGAAGTCCTCATCCTGGGATCTTCGCCCTCCGCCTGGGACGACTCCTGGTGGCCCCCAGCCCTGGGCACCGCACCCAAGCCAACCGACCACGCACGCAACCTGGGCTTCATCCTGGAACCCTCCCTCTCGATGACCAGACAAGTCAACGCCGTCTCCTCATCGTGCTTCAACACCCTGCGTATGCTTCGCAAGATCTTCCGCTGGATCCCGACCGAGACCAGGAAGACTGTCACCCAGGCACTCTTCACCAGCCGACTGGACTAGGGAAACGCCCTCTACGCCGGAACCACAGCCAAGCTACAGAAAAGACTCCAGCGCATCCAGAACGCCTCCGCCCGACTCATCCTGGATGTCCCCCGACGCAGCCACATCTCCAGCCACCTGAGGAACCTGCACTGGCTCCCCGTCGACAAGAGGATCACGTTCCGGTTCCTCACCCACGCACACAAGTCTCTCCACGACCTGGGCCCTAAGTACCTCAACGACCACCTGACCTCCTACACGCCCACCCGCCAGCTACGGTCCACCAGCCTCGCCCTCGCAGCCGTACCACGCATCCGAAGAGCCACCGCCGGAGGAAGATCCTTCTCTTACCTGGCTGCCAAGACTTGGAACTCCCTCCCCATCCACCTTCGGCTGACCCAGGACCATCTCGCCTTCAGGAAACAACCCAAGACCTGGCTGTTCGAGCAGTAGCATACCCCTCCCCCCAAGCGCCCTGAGACCCTCCCGGGTGAGTAGTGCGCTATACAAATGGCATGATTGATTGAGTGTAATTATGTGACACTGAGTGGTATTTGGTGTATGTTGCATTGAGTGCTGTGTAATTATGTGGCGTGTAATTATGTGGCACTGAGTGGGATTTGGAGTGTATGTTGCATTGAGTGCATGATGGGGCCCGCAGTACAGAGGCCTCTAGGCATGGGGAACAAGGGTTTACACCAGAAAGCAATCCTAAATGGGGTTTGTAGCGCTGCAAAACAGGTGCATAAGACCCCAGAGAAGCCGCTACAACGGAGACAACCCCTCATTGGCACATTTGAGGGCATCATTGATGAACAACAGTGCCCCCTGTTTGATCGAGGGGGGGGACCTCCCACACTATTGGACTAGCACAGAAGGCCTGTGGGCCACAAATAGCAGTTCCGCTCCTTCTATCCCTCCTGCTCTTCTCTTGCTGCGGTTTCTCCTGGATATCTCCTTGGAGAGAGAACTGTTGTGCCGTATCTGGCCCAGCCTGAAGGTGGTGACTGGGAAAACAATGAGCTGCTGCTTGGTAGGTCTGGGTGCACTGTTCTGGGGAAGGCCCCCACAGGGAGAGTGCCTTTGTGGGGACAGATAGAGGGAGCTGACTTTGGGTAGTGCTGTTACAAGGTGATGGGGGACACCATGCACACTCTCCAGCGCAACAATCTCAGCACTCTTGACATCATGATGATGATCCCTAAAGGCTCTAAAACAGGTGAAAGCCAATAAACCCCCTCCATGTCCGAAGCGGGGACAGCCCCGACAGGTATGAACCTCCATACTGACCACTAATGCTAAATTTGCAGCTTCTTGCTGCTGTGCAAGGTTTGCGGGTGCACAGCAGCAAGAACCAAAATTAGACACTTTGATTATTGACATGGGTCATATGTGTGAGCAGCACAACAAACTAAAAGCGAGAATGTCCACACATGATGCGAAAGTAATGGAGATGCAGCCTGCTGTATCAGACACACAGACTAAACTTGCAGCCCTGCACCAAAAGGTGGACCTCCTGAAACAAACCTGAGGACAAAGAGGGAAGTTTCACGCCTGAATAACATTCGGATATGATCCTTCCCGAGAAGATTGAGGGGCCTAGCATGGATTTATACCTGGAACAATGGCTAACGCAAACCATCCTAGGGGGCAAAACATCCACCTTCTTTTCAGTGGAACCGGGTACCGACCCGGCCATAACATCCTACAGATTGCGCGCACCAAAGGCCCATAACCGGTAGAGAACCAGATAGTTACAATATTCCCAAACTATGTGTTTGACGTACAAAAATGTAGGGTGAAACTTAAACTTTGTCAGTGGGGATCAGGTGCACATTGATTTTTCCAGCTAAACTTTGAGTCTTGGATGGTGATAATGCACTTCTTTTCCAATCCACCTATGAAGCCTAGTACTGGTTGGAATCCAAAGGGACCGTCCTTCATCGGATCGCCAGGACGTTGAGGAGGGTTGGACCCTGGTCCAGAATCAGTGCTAGTCAGCCTGTAAGCAGTGCTTTAATGGGCCGGTACTCACCGGTACTGAGTACCGGCACTTCTTAGTTTTACCGATCAGAGTACGGGCACTTCTCCACTGTTAAGGAGAGTACCGGTACTCTGAAGGTAACCTAATTGGTGCTAGTGCTGCGGAGCTTGAGGGAGTCAGAGTGGAGCAGATCTGTACGGGACTCTGACAGCCAAAGCGCCTCTCTAGCTCGTAGATAAGTGAGTAACTGCTGAACCATTCAGCAGCAGCTCATGTGCATTATGCAAGGGGTGTCCCTGTTTGGAATTTTAACGCCCTGCTGTGTTTGATAGAGAAGGGCCCATTAAGGCCGTTCTCTGTCAATCACATTCACACTGTGCTTGCTGTGACAATCCCAAGTGAACCTTTTTGGGAGCGAGACTGAGAAGGAGAGAGAGTGTGTGTCACGTTTGCCTGCTTCTGTGTATGTTTGATTGTGAGCGAGAAAGCAAGCTCAGAGAGGAAGAGAATCTGGACACACTCAGGAGGTAGTTTTAAAGAAATGCGTGAAATGCTTTTGTGTGTGCATTGTCTGCTTGTTTCTGTGTGGATTAGAAGTATTGTGCCAAAAGCAAGCAAGTAGATCTCATATGTGAAATAGTCATAGGGAGAACTGGTTGTTTCAAATGCATGCTGGAAGTACAGCATGTCAGTCGCCTGTCTCACAGGTATGATGGTTATTGGTAGCGTGCTGGATGTCTCACAAGGGAGCCGCAAGTCCTTTGTAGAAAGCTGGCTGTCTCATATGCGTAGCAGTCTTTAGAAGAGAGCTGGCTAGCTCATAAGAGACAGCTGCTTCACAGGTGTGGTAGACATTGGAAAACAGCTGGCTAACAGGTGTGATAGAATCTATAAAAGAGAGTGGACTGTCTCCTATGCATATTCCAGTCATTGGAAGTACGCTGGCTGTCTCAAATAAGTGATAATAATTGGACGGCAGCTGTCTTCATTGGAAGAGAGCTGACGGTCTCAACAGCATAATAGACTAAAGAACAAAGTGGATGTCTCACAGTGAGCTAACCCTTATTGGTTACAAACAGCAGACTATGCCTCACTTCTCTGATGAATCCCTGGGCAGGTGCAAGCCTGTCTGCCTGATTATCACCCTGTCTGTTCTGTCTGCCCGATTATCACCGTTTTTTTCTGTCTGCCTGATTATTATCCTGTATTTTCGGTCTGCCTGCAAATATTGCAAAACAAGGAAATCTTAACATATTGTGTTAGGTAATTATTTTGTGTAATGAGTTAACACGTTTTGTTTATAGCTATACTTTTCTCGAATGTTTTGGTATGTCCTGCAACTGGCGTAGTACTCATTATTATTACTGCGATTCCACACATTGTTTTGTTCTGAGGCACATTGATAATTTGCCTGAATAGTGCTGTTGATGTCTTGACTGCATTCATTCAAAAGCTCCTATTATGATTTAGGGCATGCTCCCAGCAGGTATTCACCCCACTCTTTATCATCATATGCAGCTGTTAATCCGCATATATGGCAAGCTGGAAACTACAATCTAAGGAAATGCACGGACAAAATGAATACGCGATAGAAATGTCTTAGTATCATCATGTCTCGCCCCGCCAATATCGCCCACTAGCCACGCCCCTTGCTCAATTTAATGAGTACCTACCTACAGTTACTTTTTCCATTTAAAGCACTGCCTGTAAGTACCTCTCCCACCCTTTCCAGGAGCAGGCAGTGAGGGTGAGAGCCACAAGTGGTAGCTGCACTGGTTCGGGTGAGGCCCTCTCCCTGGAGGCGGCAGTGGGGCGTTGGACGCTTCGGAGATACAATTCATGACTGGCTCCATACCGGACGACCGCCCAGAGACACTACGAGAGGGACCTCAGGTGAACCCTGCCAAGTTTCCCAAGTGCGTGTGATGTGCTGCTCCAAACCACGTTTTTGCTTTGATTTCTGGGACTTGCCGGCTTATTATTCCCAGAATCCAAAGGGAAACCTGGACTAGAGCAGACCACCAGGCATGGACCTGGGAACCTGTGCTGCTCTGTTTACATGCAATTACCTGTAAGTGGAAACGAACAAAATTGCCGTACGTTTTGTTCTTAACTAAACCTTTGTTCCCGCTCGCTGCGCGCAGGTCTTATCTTCATAGACTTCGACCAATTTTTATAAACCTACAGAAAAACTGTCCGGGTGCTGCCGTCCTCGACTACCTCGCGTAAAACCCTTCCGCCATTGACCGCCAATTATTTGGATCGGATGGTAGTGATTGCAGAGAAAGATGATTGGAGCACGACATTTGAGTTTCGACCAATGACAGAGGACGCAGTGCGCAATTACATCACAACCTCGGCCTATAGGAGTCTCCCGCCTTCTGCACTTTTCCGCCTACTTGCTCCAGTCCACTGTCTCGCAGCTGTGTGCTCCATCCATACAGACCCGCTGAGGCTGCAGCGACTCTACTGCACCGGGGCTAGCTAAGCTCACCTGCTGGTTGTGTTTTTCGGCTAGCCGTACCTGACGGTGAGGCATAACCGGTGCAGTGGATCACCGAGGGGTGTATGTGTATATAAGGAAGAACTTTGGGGCAGATTTATGAGGCCCTTGCGCCACGTTTACGCCGCTGTTGCGTCACGCAAGGCGGCGTAAATGTGGCGCATCCCTACGAACGATTTACAACGTGACGCATCTAGGCAGATGCGTCACGTTGTAAAGCCCTGCGCCGCTTGTGGGCGTTCCGGCGCAGGGTGGGCGTTCCGGGGCAGGTGCGCCTCGCAAAAGTGGCTGAGTGAAATCTATAAGATTTCACTCAGTCACTTTCAGGCCAATGCTGCGTCAAAAGCCTGCGCCTGCTTGAAGCAGGCGTAGGTCTTGATGCAGTATTGGTCAGATAGGGCACCCCCGAGCCTTGCTGGAGCTGCGTCGCGCTTGCGACGCAACTCCAGCAATGCGCCACCTTTACGGCACAGATGCGTCACGCATCTGTGCCGTTTTTGCCCCATGGTGCGACGCATTGTAAATGCGGCGCACCATGGGTGGCGGAGCTGTGGCGCACTGTGGCGCACATTAACTGGCGCATCCCTGGGGATGCGCCAGTTAACATAAATCTGCCCCTTTGTATTTTAAAAGTGCTTTGTGATGTGCCCATTTCTAAAGGATGGAATGCTGCAGCTTTTGCCGATTGTTGACCGTGGTTTCTACACTGGGTATCTGCTATTCACCATTTTTATATGCAAAGGTTTTTCCGAAAATAATCATTTGATTTATATTTCAAAGCGTTCGTTGCACGGTGACCAAGTGATCCCTGCAAAGACGGGTTTTCTGCTTACGTTTTAGCCAATCGCGCACTGCCTTGTGAAGTTGAGTTTAACACAAAGTAGTGGTGCAACTCTTATGTGGCTTACATTCTGGTGCTTCAACGTCTGTTCTCCTTGTAACACTTTAATGTTTTGTTTTTCTCGTTACTACTCTGATTTGATACGCATTTTTACACTCCTGTTTGTTTAAACTTTGAGTCTTGTAATCTACAACCCAGTCTGGCTCTCTGTTGCTTATGATGACTATTTAACAAATGGGAATCTCTCTGGAAAAGGATGAGGGGTACACTTGTTGCTGAAATTGCACAGGGCGGACTGGTGTGGAAATGTCCCATAAAAGGCGTCTCCACGCGTTCAGCATTCTAAGTCGACCGTCGCCCGCTATAGCGCGTAGATGCTCATACTCCCTTTGCATTGTAGGCGCAGTTACTGAGGTGGTGATTCTACTGCACCCAGGCTAGACAAGGGCTCACCTGGTCAGGATGAATGTGGATTTAAGGGTTGTTATCGGCCAGTCGCATCATGGCGGTGGGAGTCACCATTGCAGTAGATAGCCGCGATCAGTGTAGAAGGAAGAACGAGGTAAATGCACACTTTTAAGTGTGCATTGATTGTGATGTTAGTATCTCTAAACTGTTTCGTCTGAGAGCTGCAACATTACATGGCTCTAATGACTATGATTTGTGCACAATTTGTAAGTTCCTTTTTTTCGTAAATATTTTAAACTATATTTTAGAGTATTCACCTGCACAACGAGGATTTACATTTAAGGCTGTTACTGCAGATACTGTTAATGTTCACGTTTTAGCCAGTCGCTCACTGCCTGGTTAAAGTTTAACTGAACGCCGAGTGCTGCTGCAACTCGTGAATGTGTAGCGTAACAAGGAGTGGTGCTACTTGAATGTCGATCTCCTTCCAACGCAGTTAATGTCTTGATTTTGCTCAGCAAAGCCAGAGCATCGGCTGATAAAATGGAAAACTGGAGTAGTGTGATGCGGTTTAGGTTAATTTTAGGTTGGGCGCGGGGGTCAATTAAAGTACTTGTAGAGCGCGCTACTTACCCGTGAGGGGTCTCAAGGCGCTGAGGGGAGGGGGGGTGCTGCTTCTGCTCAAAGAGCCAGGTCTTGAGGAGTCTTCTGAAGGCAAGTAGGTCTTGGGTCTGCCGTATGTGGGTATGGAGGTTGTTCCAGGTCTTGGCGGCCAGGTAAGAGAAGGATCTGCCGCCGGAGGTCTTCGTTGGATGCAGGGGACAGCGGCGAGGCTGGCGGAGCTGAGCTGGCAGGTGGGGGTGTAGAAGCGGAGTCTGCTGTTAAGGTAGGCTGGTCCAGTGTTGTGGAGTGCTTTTGTGTGCGTGGGTGAGGAGCTTGAAGATCCTCTTGTCGATGGGGAGCCAGTGTAGGTCTCTCAGGTGGGGGGTGATGTGGCTGCGGCAAGGTATGTTGACGATCAGTCGGGCGGAGGCGTTTTGAATGCGTTGTAGTTGTCGTAGGTGTTTGGCTGGGATTCCTGCGTAGTGTGTTGGCATAGTCCAGTCTGCTGCTGACGAGGGCCTATGTCACTGTTCTTCTTGTTTCGGTCAGGATCCACTTGTGGATCCTGCGGAGCATGTGGAGGGTATTTTAGCAGGAAGAGAAGGCGTTGACCTGCTTAGCCATGGAGAGGGTGGAGTCGAGGATGAATCCTTGGTTGCGTGCATGGTCGGTGGGTGTTGGTGCGTTCCCAGTGTGGTCGGCCAACAGGAGTCGTCGCAGGCTGAGGGGTTGGGTCCGAGGATGAGTACCTCTGTCTTGTCCGAGTTCAGCTTCAGACGGATGCTCCTCATTCAGTCGGCGATGGCCTTCATTGTAGAATGCTCATATTTTTAAAGTTAGTGTGGAATGCTTACTCTTGATGTTTATGGTATTTTTTTCCGTAACTTCAGAGTTTGTGTGGGGGTATGTCCACATTGCGTCTAGGGGCTTCCGCACGGTCTCTGCAGCTTTTGCACTTTTAGGGTTAAGCATTTAGTCTAGTTGACCGAGCCTGTGATGTAAGAGCAGTGGGCACGATTTTTCCTGAAAGCATGATCTACGGAGGAACTTTAGTGTTTAATTTGTATTACAAGGAATGTGTGACTAAAGTGTTTTCATTGCTTTTAGGAATGGGGGATGGACCAACGACTGAAAATAGGTAAATACGGCCTTGTAACCATTCCTTTCTTAAATACTGCTCACTGCCTGCTCTGAACAATGCTTAAAAAAAATTTGAACAATCTCGACATTGCATGGCTTAAATACGTTTTGAGAATGCCTAGCTTGCTGTTGAACCTCGGAGCTAGCAAAGGCGAATCCAGTGCATTATTCAATTAAAAAAAAAAAAAAATTAAAATATCCATGACGTCTTTAAAACTTATGTCTCACTTGCAGTAATAGTGTATATTTACAGTTCTAAATAGCAGTGCTCCACCTGGTATTGGAACGATAGAAAGTAACTCTAAGGCCAGCGGGAGCTGTAAAGAATTTAACTTTACTACGTACATTTATCCGCCCCTATTTAGGGAATCCTAGACGTGTACAGTAGATTGTCCTTCGTCCTCCTATCTCTGTTCTTGGCGCCTTGATCGTGTATTATGGAATGGTTTTACAATTACATTCTGTTTTGTAATCTACAGTCTAGCTCTGTGCTGCTTATGATGACTATTAAACAAATGGGAATCTCTCTGATAAAGGATGAGGGATACACTTGTAGCTGAAAGTGCACAGGGCGGACTGGCGTGGAAATGTGCCCGTGGATAACGTGCTCACTAAAATACCACTTTCATAATTGCAGGACCGCATTTGCTGGAAATAGCACCGGGTCTAAGGTGACCGAGAACAAGCTGATTACATTTCAGTGCGCTGCCAATGGGTGTGGTGCTGGCGAAACGGGACGTGCCCGGATGAAGCTGGTAAGTGTGTTGGTTAAAGGTGTTTAGTTGTAATATTTCTCGGGCCAGTTTGTTTTCCTCACTAGATTGATATGGCTACTTTGTTGATGAAAGGCATGTCATTTTACTTTATCGTTTTTACTTAAGTCACTATCAGAAGTACACGTTTATCACCAGAGGGAGCTTTGCATGAAACTTCATAAATCGCTCGAGGCGCATGGTACTGCTTGCTAGCCTCTGCCCTAGTTAAAAGACTGCTCAGGCAGGATTCCTTTGTTTCTTGGAGGTTACCTGCATGTAGTACTGTTCGGTGTGCTGCATTGGTGTAAGACGCGGTCGGTCTGCGCCGAGATCGATACAATGATGACCACATAGTTCAGCAGATGAACAGTGGTGAATAAGAGCTCTTGTCTTTCGCTCCTATCTGATGTATCGATGGTTTGTGGCCAAAGCAGCAGATGGTGTGTAAATGTGTGCTGGAAAACTAATGCAGACCGTGTCCTTTTATTTCCAGCCTCCATGGAAAGATGAGTGATCGAAGGTAAGTTTCCTTTTTTTCTCTAGTTTAGAGCACTTCTGGGCAGCTGTGTTCTAGTCCAGGTGTCTCCAGTCAGTTTGAAGGTTTGTGAGCTACTGGTAGTTCGCCACAGAGTAGCTCCCAGCCTTGAGTTAATTTTTAACCAAGAACTGTATTGAAGGAAGTATTGCGTTTCCCCCCCCTTTTTCGAAGTTAAGGCTGTTTAATTTACATTATGGGACTGCAACTAGCGGAGCCTGATAAGCTGTGCTCTACTAGGATTTATGACCCATGTGGGTCAGATTCCAATCTGAATCACCGAGGTACTCACCTCTTGAATAAGTCATCCTCAACTCGGTAGTGGCGCATGTGAACAAACCCCTTTTTAAATGAAGAGTTAACTAAATGATTAACTTAACTCATTTTAATTTCAACCCATTTCAAAGTGTTGTATTTACAAACTGGCATCTTGCGCCTAGTAGCTGGTAAACACTTATTTATAGCTGAATGTCCAATAAATCTAAGCACTGATCATTTTAATGGTAGGCTATATGCAGCCCGATGTGAAGTAGAGCCAGCCTCCCTCCGCTCACCTTTTTTTTATGAAAAGAAAAATGTGACCCTGTCCTTATTTAAAAAATTAACTCAAAGCTGTGAGCTACTCTGAAGGTGTCTGGGAGCTGCTAGTTGCTTGCGGTCGACTGGTTGGAGACACCTGTTCTAAAGGATGCCTGCTTGCATATTTGACACAACAGCCATGAACGGTGAGTTTCTACTCCTTAAAATTCTGATCAAATAGAGCACTTCTTGGTTTAAGTGATGCTGATTAAATGTCTGACCTGAACACTCATGTTGATAAAATGCAGTCTGATACACCTAGAGGTGCTCTAGCATGAACCGTATGTACAATGGTATAAGTCATTGAATTGCTTATGACCAGTTGGCCACATGAGCCTGCCTGACACTGGCAACTTGCTTTTTCATTCCTGTGACTCTTTGCTGTTCCGAGAGGCTTTAATTTTTGCAATCATAGCACGCGTAGCATCACTGGGTGTCTGTGCCCTCGTGAGCCATTGTACAAAGGGTGCCTTAGCAAACAGCCTTGAGGGTCTACCTCTGGTATACCCATTGTATTGCTTGCCCTCATTACCTTTACATGCAGGCCTCTTCGTGAAAATCATCACAGGGCTTCTGGTAACCCGATTTAACATATTTCTGAAAGTTAGTGCTCAAACAGGCTAGGTGCATGGTAACGGAAGTAAAAGAAAAGCACAGAAGGTGTCCTGCACCACTTAGCGTTGAGGAGTAGCTTAGTTGTCATGTGACCTAGTTTGTTATACATGTAACGATGTAGTCTACTAATTCAGAGAATTTGATTGGATAACACATGGTTGGCACGCATAAGAAAGAGGGGCACGGTGAAATAAAGGTATGTCCTATAATCACTTAACTTTGTCAAGCTGGGATAGATGGTGCCTTTAATAGAGGTACAATGTTGAGAGAAATTGTGAAGAATAAGCTACACCCATCTTGCTAGTTCACGTAATTGATCTCGCACACATGGTGTGAATGGGCCACAGTGATCAGGTGATTGCTTTTGGACCACGCCTTGAGTTTTGTCAAAGTTCTGTTTATTCTAGCTTGGTGAGGTCTGTCATATGAGTGACCTAACTGGTATGACCGACTTGACGGAAACTTGTGGTGGGTGTGACCTACCAGTATTTAGTTGGCTCCTCTTTTGCTATGTTCCCCTAGCATTGGCACTTCTAATGGGTCTGGAAATGTGCATGCTAGCAGCCTTTGTGCCAGCATGAATAGGCGCATCAAATCCAGACATGGTAGCTTTGTCAATGCTTGTTTTAGCTTTATGGTTGTACATCATGCGACTTACGTGTTTTTTTTTTAATTTTTTTTATTTTTAGACCAACCTACTTCAGTTGGAGCAACAAGTGGCGACTTCAACTGGCTTCTACTGCAGGTATAAAAGCAAATCTCTTGTCGCATGTGCTTGCATTGTAATGGGCACTTTTAAACTGACGTGTAACCCATGATGAAACCGATTCTGCCATATGACTTTTGCTGATTCTACCCCATACCGTTCCATTGTTATCTGAGGTTACTTTTTGTGGCGTTGATATTAAACTGATCCGTATTATTGCAGTTGCTAATGTTGTACTTGCCTGTTTCTTGTAGGATCCTGCCTGACTTAGCTGCCACACTGGCCTTTGAGGTAAATTGCTATTTTTTCATACCATATAACACCAGTGAATTATCGTGGGGTTGACATTGGTACCAAAGTTGACTTGCCATGGCCTGTGATGCTCTTATCTGTGAAGCGTTCTGGGTGGGAGCAATAAAGTTTCTAGGAGTGTTAACTGTGTCCACAGCCAAGTCTGCAGATGATGATAAATATGTTGGTAGGGACATCTGATTAAGTGTGAAGATTACCAACGTCTCTGAGCAGGTTGCACGCTGGTATGTGGGTTAGTCTTTAGTTTAACGTGCTTTCTTCAACCCCCACTGTCAATGTACATACATTTTTAATGTAAAACTGTTTGTCCCCCAGTCTAGACTCCACCGGCTTTGAGAGTTTTTGGAGTTCATCTCGCTTGAAATTTCCAGGTATATTTGTTTTTATTCAATAGGTCTTGCCATGTGGGTATGCCACATTGCAACATATTTTGAACGGTTTCAAGGGTGTGGGATCTTGTGCTGTTTGACTTTAGCCCTTCGGCTACTGCACGTAGGGGCCTATGTTGCAATCCAGTTATATAAAGGCTGTCTCATGTAACCCTGACATGAAGTCAAAGTTGTGGATTGGGTGGGGTTGCTCTCCTGCCATGGCATGTAGCGGGGACTACTGGACAAACAAAAGTGCTATACTTTACTGACTGGGTAGAGGGCAACTGGTAGATTAGCACGGTCTATTCGCAAATTGGGGGTTAGTTTCTGCATTCCATTTCTCAGACCTGGTTAATCCGGCTTCAACGGAGCGAGTTTGAACCAATAACTACATTTACTGGACTGAAGTAGTTGGCTGGTTAGTGGTGATGTGGGTGAGCCAAGAGCCGGATGTGGCATGGCTCTAAGCAGAAGCAGGGAGGCTTGCCATCGAAGGACTAATTGCTAATGGGGAAAATGGTACCTGCCTTTATGTATATCCAAAACATGAGATTATACAGCATCGAGTTAGTGTCATGTGCCGGGAGTTATCCAACACATGGGTTGTCATGTTCCTTCTATAACCTACAGTTCTAAAAAGATTATAGATTTACCATATAAGTAATGTTTGAAAGTGAATCCCAATCTTTATTCAGGGATAAATTCCCTTTAATTGAGTCTGCGTGCGCGAGTTGTATGCGTTTCAGAATTAAATGTAAGAGAAGACAGGCAGTGGTCTGTGCTTTTCTGCCTTGAGACAGGACAGTTTTGATTACTGGGTTTTTTGCCTTGTAAAGGCTACATTAGGGAGCTATTCCTGGCATGTGGTTGGGTTCTGTTTGGGGTTGCCAGTGCCCAAGCATAGACCAAGCAAGACATTTGGCTCAAACTTTGCTTTGAACTCCTACCTGTATGTGTTTTTTTTTTTTTACCTGTCTTTTGCTCCTCTAATCCAAAGCCATTAATGTCAATATTATAAGAGTAGTGGCCAGAGAGGATTTCTGAAAACTCAAATACTGAGGCTTTAAGACTGGTTCTGGATCAGTAGACTATACTTGTGATCCTGAACTCTGCTTGACATGTCACTTATTTTCGAGCTTCAGAATGTGCCTAAAACGGTAAATATCGACTGTTCTATAATACACTGGCCATCATGGCAATTTTAATGATGTGGTGTAAATGGCTTAACCAGCCTCTAGGATGAGGGTGGGTAGGGATAGGTCTCATAGTTCAACTAAAAATTAAGTTTGTAGAGACAAGGTGGCTGGGGAGCTTGAGCGTGCTGCTGTGATGACTGTGTATTTGCTACTCTTGACCAAGAGTATGATGAGAGCTAACCACACTTGATACTCTGAGCACGTTGACCTCTTGCAGTGGCTTTAGTTGTAAAATAATGCTTTTATCTGATGGCTTTTTTTTCTTTCTTAACCTTCACTTGTAGAGTCCATCTGCCTTCGGGTGAATCCCTTATCCAGTATACTCTGCAGGAAAAGGTGAGTTCAGAAGTATTTCAGCTCAGACATTCTCCCTGCAGCACTCAGCCCAGGGTGTGCATGATGAGCACATAGTTCAGCTGATTCTCTATGAAGAACAGTCTTTCGCTCCTAGCTGATGCACCCTTCACTGAAAAGTGCTGCCCCTAATAGCCCAGGTTTGACACTTGTTCAACTCTCACCTTAACTGAGCTTGGTGTCACTGAACCGAGTATCCTGCCAGTCTCAAAGCTATCCATTGGTGTAGACCTGAAACATGCTTTCCATGGGTGCTACTGCTAATTCCATTAACCGAATTAACAATTGTTAGAACACATCAGTCTTTACCATCTCTTAATGCGATCAGCCTCTGACCAGTTTCTGTTGTCTTTTCAGACCATCGTTTGCGACTGGAGAACAGATGAGCCAGGTTAGTAATTGTGCGCTCAGGGTGGGTTTGCATCATTTACTTGTGTATGTAAAGCCGGATGCCAACATGGTTTGGTTCGTTAATAATTTTACGTGTTCAAGCTGTTTCTTGTAGCCAGGGTACTGGATGTATGTGATTGTGCGGGCGCAGCGATTTTCACATAACCATAGATTTGCCACGTGGTCCATCTCCTGCATAATCTGTAACAAATGGTTTCGAAGTCAAACGGTTCAAAAGTTACTAAAAGCAGCAGCATGGTGCTGCAGTGTATGACCATTTGCATATGTTGACTGGTTACCTTTCTGTTATTTCTATATTTCGGTAGTAATGAGGTCTCCCAATGCACAGACAGGGAGTACTAAATAAAGTTAATAATAATCTGTATGATTTGTCCTTCTGCCGCATAATTTCCTATGGCCTGATTATAGCTAGTAGTGACTTACTTTGCTTTTTCTGCCTCCTACATATCGGGTAGGCCAGTACTAATGTCATGGCTTGTTGGCTAGTAGCATTTGTCAAATTGGTATGGCATTTCCAACGCTACAAGAAACCTGCGGTCTTCCTCAGTTCATTGTGTGGCTGCTCTGAGCTTGGAGGATTGATCTATTCAACACCATTATGCAAAGCCTCGTGGCACCCCCTCCCCCTGAATGTTGTAGCAGTCATGGGTAGTTCACAAGCAACCAGTGATGAAACCGATTCTGCCATATGAGTATTGCTGATTATACTCCTACCGTTCCATTTGTCTGAGGTTGCTTGACTCTAGGGTAGCCGGTGGCTTTGTATATATCCACCAGACAACTCCACACTAACCTCTATGTGGACCTTTACTTCAAGGTTTCTCTATCCACCTGAATTGTGTTAAGGAGTGTAATGTGGCAAAAGCTGAAACTTTTGTGCCTGGAAAATGGAAGACTAGGGGCCAGATGTAGGTAAAACTTATTTACCGATTCTTAATTACCGAATTTTACCGATTCGGTAATTAAGAATCGGTAAATAAGAAGTGGGGGTATGTAGGAACATCCAGATGTTCCATTTACCGAATCGTTAAGAATCGGTATTTACCGATTCGGTAAATACCGACCGGTAATGCTCCATTCATTCCTATGGGCTTTGAAGCCCATAGGAATGAATGGGGCATTACCGGTCGGTATTTACCGATTCGGTAAATACCGATTTTGACAAGGGTGCAGGGGGTGTCACTTTGACACCCTCTAGCACCCCCACAAAAGGTTCAGGGGCCATATGGCAGGCATATCTGCCCTAAGGGCAGGTCTGCCTGTCATATGGCACAGGTGTGCATGCACACATGTGCATGCACACCTGAATCGGTATTTTAACATCAAATACAATTTGATGGTAAAATACCGATTTTGTAGGCCTTGTGGGACTCAGAAGAGTCCCACCTACATATCAATTTTACCGATTCTGTAAATATACCGGTCGGTAAATTTACCGACCGGTATATTTACCGAATCGGTAAAATTACCGATTTTCCCTGTTTACCTGCCCCTACATATCAAATGCCAAATACCGGTCGGTAACGGCCGAATTCGGCCGTTACCGACCGGTAAAACCCTACCTACATCTGGCCCTAAGTGCTTTTTTTTTTTTTTTTTTTTTTTTAGGTGGGAACGTCAACTCTGGAAGACTAGATCGTCGGATTTCTGAAGCTTGCCTGTGGAGATCCTTCAGCAGGTGAGAGGAATGTTTTGTTGGTAGTATCCACTTTAAAAACTGGATTTATAGTGATAGTAACTCGAACAATCCATGATCACTCCATGAAATAGACAAGAACTGATTAATCCGAGCTCCTTTGACTTAACTGGGGGTCGAAAGAGCAAGCATCAAGGATCCCTCCCTTTTTTGTGTCAGGACCTTGATCTACCTGTAAAGGTTTAGGTGTGTTAACTGATTCCTGTAGGACGGAGTTGATTAAATAAGGCACTTTAAAATTCGTGACATTAAAACAGGATATTTAATATATGAAATGGTGTGTGCGCTTTGAGAACAAAGAAGAAATATGGTGTGGCAGTGAGTTCCTCCCACACTTAAAAACCCACAGGCAGCACATGCCTCATAAGTAGGAATAATATATTTTGATTCAATCGTTTTATGTACAATCTGAAGATTCTACAACTTTTTTTCTAGCTCAATGGGATCAAAATTAACTAAATCCTCAGCGCTACAATTTGTTGTGCAGTGGCACAACCTTAAATAAGGTTGTTGCCTTTAGTGACCTGCATTGCGTAATTCAGTGGCCCTGTTTATAGGGAAGTCCTACATGGAGGTTAACTAAAGTGCCTTGAATTGCAGCATTTGCAATGAACATGTCTAGTTTGAGAGCAGTCCTCTGTCAATTGTTAGTGCAGAGAGGTGTATGTGGCAGTGAATAGGCCAATATATTTACATTATCATTCTAGCTAGTAGGTGTGGGCTAGGTAGTAAAACTCAGCTAAAAGCAGCCCATGTTACAGAACCATGCAAAGTTTCCCAGGTGCATGTGATGTGCTGCTCTAGTCCAGGGTTTTCCCCTTTGAATTCTGTGAATTCTGTGACTTGAATGCTTATTCCCAGAATTCGAAGGGAAAAACCTGGACTAGAGCACCCCATCGGGCATGGACCTAGGAATCCTTGCTGCGGTTTACATGTAAGTAAGTAGAAACTAAGAATTGCTGTATACTGATTTCCACTAAAGGTTTGTTCCCACTCACTGCACTCAGCCTCACAAGTCTTATCTTCATAGACTTCGACCACTTTCTATAAACCTATTGAAAAACTGTCCGGGTGTTGCCGTACTCTACTACCTCGCAGAAGCAAGTATGTCAGTTCTTTGGATAGGATAGCAGTGACTGCAAGAGAAATATTGAAGCGGGACATTTGAGAGATTCAAAGACCGTACGGCTTAGGGTCTCTTTTCTGTTCAGCTGCCTTCAATTTGACTGTCTTGATAGAAAACGACCAGCATAGGTAAGTAAAATACTACAATCACTTTAGAATTCTCGAGATTCCAGTCCATGGAAATTGTCTTCCACAAGCACCCGTAGACAATATTTTTTTAAATCTTGTATTTTCAGTTATATGACCACTGAAAGCCCTGATTTTATATTAAAAACAGCTTTAGACTATACCATTTCCCGCTGAAAGGCAATATTTCTCATTGTGTTGCCATACCTGGCTTGTCGCGCAGTTTGGTGCTTACTGTCCCTCCTTTTTACTGTAATAGCAGATGTTTCATCACTCAGGCTAATGTGCTAAATAGGTAAATACATATGGTTCCAAAGGTGAGGTCGGTTGCATTGCAAATGCTTGTTTGGTTTTCATTTTAGCCAATCGCGCACTGCCTTAAGCTTTTATCTTAACACAAAGTACTGGTACAATTATAATGTGGCTTAAGTTTGGCGCTTCAATGTCTGTTCACCTTGTAACATATTCAATGTTTTGTTTTTCTCTTTACTGCTCTGACTTGAGCATTTTCACACTCCCTGTTTAACTTTTAAGTCTTGTAATCTACAGTCTGGCTCTGTGCTGCTTATGATGACTATTAAACAAATGGGAATCTCTCAGAAAAAGGATGAGGGTTACACTTGTAGCTGAAATTGCACAGGGCTGACTGGTGTGAACATGTACCCGTAGATATTTGCTCACTAAAATACCACTTGAATTTTTGCAGGGCCACACTTGGTAACTGCTCCAGGTCTGAGGTGACCGAGAATAATCTGGTTAAAATTCCAGTGGCCTGCTGGCAGTGGCATAACGAAACTTGAGGGCCCCCCCCTGCAAAGCACATGGAGGGGGACCCCCCGGCGGCCCGGCCCACCACCTACTACTTTGCCCCACCACCCAGAAATCTAGTATATTTTGATTTGAAACCTCAAACATTTAAATGAAATGCCTCTATAGTGTCAGAAAAAACACCTGGGGCACACAGTGTTGTGCTAGAAGACAGGACATTGTCATATTAGAACCAAATTGTAAACACACTAAACAAAAAGTAGACTTTTCCTGTCCAAGCTACCAGGAATTGGAATATCAACATCAGAAAGGCCCTATCCTGAAAGGACCTGAAGATTCGCCTTTTCAAGAACACTACACTGCTTAACAATAGAAATCACCATTGTAAGATTCTGCTTTTTGTGGATGATAATGAATCTTATCCCTGCATTCTTGACAATGTAATTATTATTAGCTTATAAAGTGCACTGAAACATAAACTGTATCCTGGTTCTGAGAAGCTGCAGATTCAAATTACAATTAGATAAGTGTACCAGTTCAGGCATGTTGTTTATAAAGCCAGGTTTATAAGCTTTACTACCACAACCGCTGTGTATCTTCTGCAAAGCTGGGCAACGTGTTCCAATGTTGAACAGCTTTAAAAAAAAATTTTTTTATTAAAACGAAGAAACAAACAACATACAAGGCAAAAAACAGCAGTGTACATGGACATTTTCTCACAGAGGAGGACACCTAGGCACGATATTACACAGTAGATCATTAGCACATGGAGTGGGGGCAGCGGGGAAACAAATTAGCAATAACATAAAGAACGCGATATATGGAATGTCGGATCAGGGGGACATCGGGGTTCTCCACGAATGGAGGTGTACATATATTTCCACGGTATGCGTTCCATTGGCTCCAAATGCTGTTCCATTTCCTAGGTTTGCCCCGCGCCACATAGTTTTCTCCCTGAACATACACCAATCCATATTCTCCTTCCATACCGATAACGTGGGCGGCCGCTGGGAGCCCCACAACAGCGCAATATCTCTCTTGGCGATCATATTCCCAAGGGTCTCCCACTGCGTCTGCGCCACACCATAATCCTTCGGCTCCCACACATTTAACAGACAGCGTCTGGCCTCGGGCAACAACACCACTCCCGTGACCCTTCCCATCAAGGCATGCACACGATTCCAGAACGTCACCACCTCCGGACACTCCCAGATTATATGAAGGAAAGTTCCAAGCATCCCACAACCACGCTTACATAACCCATCAGGGGAATAACCCATACGAATCAAGTGCGGACCAGTAACATATACACGATGTATGATTTTGAGCTGAACGAATCTGAGACTGGCAGGAATCACAACTTCTTTAGGCGAGGATAATTCAGCTTGCAAATCCTCGTAGTCCAGCTCCAAACCATCGCTGGTCCAAACCTCCCTGAGACGCACCAGCAGATCCACCCGGGTATTGATCAACTTCTTATAAATGAAGGAAATGGTACTGTCGGGCACATGGCCGTCAAGGACCCGATCTTCAAGGGGGGAGGACTCTGGGACGACGGTACCCGCAGGGAGAACCGAATTTAAAGCATCTTGAATCTGTGCGTACCGGAAGAATTCCCTGTCACTCAACTCATATTCTATCTTTAATACTGCAAAGGTCTTGATTTTGCCATTGACCCAAAGATCGCCCACGCTGCTGATACCAATCATATCCCATTTTTCAAACCGTTTCGTTTTCCAGAGACATCCCAACCTTTCAGAAGCATACAACGGGGTCGCACGAGTCAGTTGATCTCTCCATCCCACCGGCTCATTCGCATCATGCCACACTCGCACGGCGATCTTGGTGGGTCCAGATAAATCCTTGCCCGCCATCTTGGAATAAAGCGCCCTTCTGTAATCCCCACCCGGTAGCAAATATTTATCCATCTCAAATGCCGGGTTAGGAGCTGGAGCGTACGTTGCATGATTGATCGCACTCAGCTGCGAGGCCCAATAATAGCGCCTGATATCCGGCAGCGCTATACCCCCGTCATACCAGGGAAGAGTGAGTTTAGCGAGGGCAATATGCGAACGTCCATCCC
Source organism: Lissotriton helveticus (assembly GCF_964261635.1). Taxonomy (NCBI): domain Eukaryota; kingdom Metazoa; phylum Chordata; class Amphibia; order Caudata; family Salamandridae; genus Lissotriton; species Lissotriton helveticus. Next base: position 1,866,896,378 of record NC_136057.1, read on the forward strand.
ATATTAACCGTCTCTGCAGGCTCTCCACCTCTCGAAAGTAACTCGCCGGAATAATATCGAACGTATTCTGAAGTGCGTACAAGAACCGCGGCAAGGACATCATTTTAAAAATGGCTGCACGCCCGAGCGGTGATGGAGGCAACCCGTGCCAGCGCACAACATCAAGTCTCAATCTCTGAAGAGGAGGGAGCAGATTACGTTCATATCGGGCCACGGGGTCCAAAGATATAAAAACCCCCAAGTACTTAACGCCTGTCAGAGCGACCTGAATGGGGCACCTACGAGGCAAGGGAGGGTGGCCGCCCGAGAGCAGGTATACACAGGATTTAGCCCAGTTGATCACAAGGCCCGAGTTCCTCCCAAACGAAGTAAGCACGTCAAACAAAACATTCAGAGATTTTCGAGGGGACGTAAGGTACAACAAGATATCATCCACGTAGAGCGAGACGCAATCCTCAAATTCGGGGACAACTGGATCCCCTTAATCGAGGGCTCCCAGCGCAACCAGGCGGCCAGGGGCTCAAGGGCAAGAGCGAAGAGCAGTGGTGACAACGGGCAGCCCTGCCGAGTGCCCCTCCCGAGTACAAAGGATACACGACCATTCACGACCACCTGCGCCAGCGGCTCCTCATACAAAAGTTTCACCCAGCCAATGAACCCGGGGCCGAAACCAAATTTCACAAGAGCGGCCCAGAGATAAGGCCACTCTAGCGTATCGAAGGCCATCGTAGCATCCAAGGAAGCCAAGATGGCCGGCTCGCGAAAAGACGCCGCCCTCGCGAAAACGCCGTGCAAGCGCCGCTGGTTGAGCGCCGTGTTACAGTGTGGGAGAAAACCGGACTGATCCGGATGGATTAAGTCACTGATAACAGATGTCAGGCGGTTAGCCAACAATTTGGCAAGAATTTTCGGTTCAGCATTTAGAAGCGAGATTGGTCTATAAGATGAACAACGATCCCGTGGCTTCCCCTCCTTATGAATCACCACGATAGTAGCAAGACGCTGGTCACGAGGAAGGGAGCCAATGTCTCGGACTCTAGAAACATATCGCGAAGATACGGAGCCATCTTGTCCGGACACAATTTATACAACAATGGGCAGACCATTGGGACCCATAGCCCTGCCAGAACGCACTGAACGAATGGCAGTAGCCACCTCATCCGCCGAGAGCGCCGCGTCCATTAGGTCTCTGTCAGCCTCAGACAGGCAGGGCAGTGTAATATCGCGGAGCAACAAATGAGAATCTTCCTCCGGCATATCGGAGACCGGAGAATACACCGTTCGGAAGTGCTCCACAAAGCAGTCAACAATTTCAGCCGGGTCAGTCACACACACTCCGTCAAGGTTCTCAATCACAGGCACTACACGACTCGCCCTTTCTTTCTTGTCCAGCCACGCAATCAATTTACCCGCCTTATCCCCAACATCATACAGTCTGCCCTGCTGTTCTCTGCTCATGACTTTCGCAGGGTCAGTAACCAGGGTCCTATAATCTAATTGTTTGAGGCTGAGGGAATGAAGCTTGGCACGGGACACCCCGAGTTCCAAGTCCCTCTCCAGCTCGGCTATCTCCGCCTCCAAACGGACCACCTTCGTGCTTACTTTTCTTGGCATTAGCGATTAGGGATAAAGCCTGTCCATGTATCAGTCTTAAAAGCTTCCCACAACGATACAGCAGAGGACACAGACCCCACATTTTCAACAAAATAATGATCGAGGGATTTCATCAACTCAGCACGGGTCTTGGGATTGCGAAGATACCAGGGGTTTATTGGGGCTACTCGTCCCTCACTACTCATAGCAGTATCCATACTAAGCCACACTGGGAAATGATCGGATATGCCCCGGGCGAGGTTTCCCACCTCCCTGATAGAGGAGGCCAGTGCCGCCGGCACCAGGACATAGTAGAGTCTAGACAGACTGCCATGGGCTCCAGAGTGGAAAGTGTATTGCACCTGCCCGGGTGTAGCAACCTCCAACAGTCTACCAGACCCAGGGTCTCCAAGAACCCACTCAACCAGGATTGAGACTTGATAAGATCTCTGGGGGGGTAGCGATCCACATTACCGGAGACAACCGAGTTGAAGTCTCCACCCATCACCAAGATGCCCTCTGGGAGCCCCAGTACTACACGCCCAAGATCCGCAAAAGTCGAAGTCTGTAGACCCGGCGGGATATATACAGCAACAAATGAGACAGTCCTCCCCTCCCATCTACCAGAGAGAGCAGCATAGCGCCCCCTATCGTCAAGAATCACATCATCTATTGCCAAAGGGAGAGAGGACCTGACGAGGATACCCACACCCCTAGAACCAGAGGTCAATTCAGAGTGTGCCACAAGACGATACCCTTGCCGATTCATGGCGTGGCACGTGTTCCCAACCAGATGCGTTTCCTGCAATAATACAATATCGGGGGAGAGGCGCCGCAGCAACTGTAACACGACAACCTGTTTTATCCTATCCTCCAATCCATTGACATTCCAACACATCAGTTTCAACCCACTACCCCCCATCCCGGAAAGAAGTGCTAGATCCACCCCATAACGAACACAATGACCAGATCAATAAGAGAAACAATACGTTGCCTTGAAAGAAACTTACAAACGCCCAGAATCCCCCCTCCACCCCCCAACTAGAACCCGTTACCACACCCCCCCCACCCTGCACCCCTGCGTTAGACTCAAAAGCCACCCCAACTTGCAGTGTGCCTGTCGCCCTATCATTAAACTAGTCTACAAAAAGAAACCCCGGAGGAGGAAAGAGTCCCACTCCCCCCCGCTACCCTCGGGTATACAGCAATAGAACACAGTAGTAGAAGTATCGAACCCAGCTGAATGATATGTGAAGTGTTCAGAAATCAGGAATCATAAGGTCACTCTTGTTCCGATACACCGCCCTCTGCTCCACCCGGATGCCCGGTTGAGTCATTCTGTTTGGGAAGGGTATCCAGCCAGTCACTAACTCAGTCGGGACGATCAAACAAGAAAGTCCGGCCTTCATATTAGACACGCAGCCTGGTTGGAAATAGCATTGCATATTTCAGTCCTAAGTCTCTCAATCTTCGCTTCACTCCCTGAAACCCCATCCTTTGCTTCTGAACAAGCTGGTTGAAGTCCGGGTAGAAACTCACCGTCGTGTTCTCGAATTTTACGGGGCACTCACTCACGAGGCCTGCAGGATAATGTCTCTGTCTCTGAAATTGAAGATAATGGCGATGATGGGTCTCGGAGAGGCACCCGACTTCCGCCTGCCACTCGATGGGCACGCTCAACGGCAAAGAATTTACTCAGGCCTGTAGGGGTGAGGTGATTCAAGACGAGGCCCTCCACAAGGAGATCCGTTGCCAAAGTACCAGAATTTTCAGGGACCCCAATGAGGCGTATGTTGCGTCGGACCCTATTTTCAAAATCCTTCAGTCGATGGGCCATAAGATCGTTGGAGGATCGCAAGTTTCCAACTTCTGTCTGCAGATCAGACACATCGGTCGTGAGGCTAGAAGTCTTTAGATCTAGAGACTTGACCCGTTCATTGGTCTTCGATAAATCAGCTCTAATCAAAGTAACATCAACGGCTACAGTGTCAATTTTGAGAGCGAGAGCCTCGTATTGCTGACCAATGGAGGCCTTCATGGTGGCAATGGCGCCCATAACATCCTGCAGGGTCAATTCGGTCGACGCAGTCGGTTCGTCCTTGGGGTCCTCCGAAACTCGGCTGGTGCCACCGGGGGACCCCTTGGGTTGGGTATAGCGATCCATGACGTTGGTTTGGATCGGTCCCCCACGTACAGGCGTTTTAGTCTTCCGCTTCTCGTTGTCAGGCCTGGCAGTCATTCCGAATGGCGAGCCCCGAAGGGGCCCGTGAGACCTGGTGAAAATGGCCGCTCACCACCAGACCACCGACGATCACAAAAGTGGGCCGCAGGGGCAAAGGCCGCAACTCAGCCCAACACCCAAGCACTCACGACCGTTGGCATACCATAGGGAAGCAGAGTTAGGCTAGACCTCAGTGGGCGCGCGAAGCAATCACGCAGTCAGATGAGGCCAGAGGTCCAAGAACGAAACCGAAAGTCAACTCAGGGCAACAGGGGTAGCCCCTCAGGCCGTTGTTGTTTCATCTACTTCCCGGCGTCTTGGTGTGCCAGCCCCCGGTGTTGCCGTAGGGCAGGCCTCAAAAACTCTGATCGGCTTATCTGCGGTTCCCGAAGTCCAAATGAAATTTTGAAAACAGCTACGGTGTCAGCTGAGGTTCCTCTTCAAGAACCCGTCATCAAAGTCAGGCTATCTTTCAGGATATATGCGGAGGGCGGCGAGGAACTCTGGAGCCCTGTGCTCACGCGGCCATCTCGGATGCGCGCGTAGCTCCTCCCTGTTGAACAGCTTTTAATGAGGAGTTGCCTCCCAACTAAATTGCCGAACGTACGGTTCTGGCTGGAATAAAAAACATCATCTTATTTTGTGTGTAACTCGGGCCCTTACCATGTAGAGCCCAATGGGCCAAATACAAAGATTTGAAACTGACCCGCTTGACAATCAATAACCAATTACGACAATCCCATCCTAGGGAATCCGAAGGCATCCTCTGCCATTTTAAGGCTAGTTTCGCAGCCACATTCTGAATGAGCTATAAGCCCTTTAATATGCCTACTGCATATCCTAAGAATAAGAAATTGCCATTATCCATATGGTTCACAATTAATACCTAGACAACCACAGGCCAAGCTTGAGAAGGAAAGAGTGGTTTAGCATTCAAATGCTCCCTAGCTAAGTCTGTGCTATGTGAATATACATATGCACAGACCCTGCCATACCTAAGCAGTCAAAAGTACCCCACTTGGTGGTTTGAGACCTGTCCAGAGATTTACCAAAGTCTCACCTGATCATTATGTCCAGAACAGAGACTGGTCAGTTTCCCAGTTCATTACCACTAAATGCGTCACAGATTTGGGCGCCCGTAACAAAGAAAGTGACCTGCTTGCCTCCTCTGCCAATCCCAAACTATTACAAATGCCTGTGAATCTCCAACCTGTGCATCCCTGAATAGTTAAGCGTCCTGTAAGCATATAATGTCATTCTCCATTACATAGGGGCCTGTGAGCTCCATATAAGGATAATAAATAACACTATTAAAGTCTTCAAATTGTATATCTGCCTTTTCTGACCAGGTTTAGAGATATGAAGAATTTCATCTGGCAGTCCAGAGATTTGTGAGCTTTTAACTCTATTCTGGAGAGAACTGAACATCCATTTAGCAACTCTTTACCAGTATCAAGACTTTCAGGTCTCCCAAATGGCCACCCCTTACCACCTGGCAAACAAAGTTTCCAACTGGCTATGTGAGAGATGATGTGAAATATGCAACTCTTCCACATGGACATCCCTAACCTCTTCAGAGACTAGCAGGTCGCCTACTTAGCTGTCCCTAACCAGGATTAGAGATGCGGGCACATGCTATGCACGACTCGGGTTCACTGCTCCCACAAAGTGTTGGGTATTGATTAGGAAGCTGTAACTCACCTGCCCATCCGCCTAGCTCATATGTGGGCAGTCATTTAAGTAGGGCCTAAAGATGTGCCAGATTCCTAGAAATAGATCTTTGGCCGACACAGGCTCCACGCCACCTTAGCTTATCCACCTGTAAGATTAATGCAGTCCCTTCTCTTAAATATATGTAAGAGATCAAGTGTACACCAACATCAAGGCTCTGCTATTTAGCGAAAAGCTGTTGTATTCAGGGACTTCTACTTTCCTTTTAAGTTTACATACGGATTGAAAACACTTAGCACTCAAAGTGCTGCTGTTTGCTAAAAACCCAGCACAAGAAGTCAAACATGACATAAGGTAACTTGGTAGTTCCTTCACCACATCATGCTACGATAAAGCGGATACCATTTTGAAATTAGAGGATATTCAGAAGTAATATTAAAAACATATATTTTCAATTAACGGTTATGAACAAATGAAAAGATCAACCTCCCAGCTGAGGGGTGTTGAGAGAACCTTGATAAGGGAATTAAAAGGATTGGGACAGTCCCGCGTGAACACCAATCCTCAGTAAGCAAAGATAGCGCTGAATACCTTGTAAGAACAAGAACAGGCTTGTGACTTCTGGTAGTACAGTGATAACATCTGGACAGCGATTATCTAGTCTGCGAACCTGTATGTGTTCATTGGTAGTGCTAATAAATACTTCCAGGAGGTGTTCTCCAAAAATGACTGGTGTCAGACCATCTCTTTGACATTAGAAATATTTTCTTTGTGATTTGGATTTTCTAATGGCTGTACAGGCAAGAGATGCCAACCAGTGCCATATTCATTACTGCAGTGCTTATTTGTACTGTCAATGAACTAAAATGTATTTAGTTCAAAGGAGAATTGTGCAAACGCTGCAGCACAACCATTACACTTTTCATATGCCAATTGGCTGCTTGCGTGGAAACTGAAGGATTGGAGGCTGAGTTTACGATGCCCTGGCCTCCTCCAGGAACCCTGCTCAAAATGCTGTGACAACAAACAATCAGGAGTTTCTAGCGTCACTTGAGCCCTCAGCCCTGGCTTAGACCAGGTATCATATTTAACTAAAAAGCACCCCGTTATAGACCCGCATTACCTTCGCCTCCAGTCAGCAAAAATGCGCTGTGCCCTGTAACTTCACAAGTAAGCCGACACACAAACCTATAAATTAATGTTGTCAAGAAAAAGTGAAGAAAATTAGTGTGGTATCAAAGAGCAATTGTGGACGGCAAGGTATGGGACATCCTCTGTGCAAGATAATGGAGTAAAACAACGTCTATCAAACGCCATTTTGTGTATATGGTATTGTAGGCTATGTGTCATTACATTATTTATTAACATTTATAATGAACAATACCCTCTTAATTGTTTTGGCGGATGCTCCGGGTGCATAATACACACCTATTTTACTGCGATTGGTACTTGTGACGGGCAAGCTGCAAGAGGATATTCTACAACAAACACAGTAACCCAATGTAAAACATTACCAGAACACAAACCAGATACCTGCAGGTTGGTTACACGCAGGGATCCAAAACCGGGGCATTCGTTTTTTTCAGTTATGTTTCAAACCTCTGACTAGTAGTTTGGAAACACCGGGTCTATGGGGTAGCTGCAAAAAATTCCGAAGCTATCTTATTTAGTATTGAACCTTGAGGTGCTTGATACTTGGAGACCTATGTAACAAACTCCATAAGCTTATAGACAGTAGGTCTATCTGTAACTAATAAAGTAAAAGAGAACAGCAGTTGATACGTGTACATTTTTGTGGCGATATGTTGAGTGATTCTGTTTTTCAGCTATGTTGTTTGAAAACTCCTACACCGCATTTCTGTATGGCAAAGACTCATTATTACATAAATCAGGCCACAGTGCTGCTGCTGATGTAAATGCTGAGAGCAGCCAAACCCTCAGAGCCTCTTGCCCTGAGGAAATTTCACTCACTGTTCCCTTCTTGGCACCTTAGTACCATCTTCGGTTCTGTCAGTGGCGCTTCAATGCTTGTTCGGCCTTGTATGAGCGATGGCGGTTTACAGTTTGTACAACTAAGTTGCTGAGGGGGTGGTGTTTTGCTGCCTGCATAAAAGTCGTAAGTTAAGCCTTGTTTCCACGTGGGGGAAGTGGGGAGCTTTACTGCTCAGGTGAGTTTTAGGCACATACTTTGTAAAGGCACTGGCACCTCTTTTATTCTCTGCATTTTCGTTTAATTTCGTTTTGTTAATTTTTTGACAACTGTATTTTCTTCACACATTTGCATAATTTCAACTAGAATACGTGACCATTGCTCTGTGCGCTCTGCAGAGAGGCCAACTATTGGATGACCATGTACTCTGAACACCGTTTTGACACAGTGGCATGCACTCTAAGAAGCTTGTGGAGCTTTAACCACCAATTACAGAGCTCTCAGTCATGGCCAGTGTAGGAGAGTAGGGTCTGCAATCCTATGATCACCCAGATTTTTGCTTTTTGCTGCACTGGTTTACGACTTTCCCTGGCTGTGGGCCTGCTAATCAGACCCACAGCCTAGCTGTTCTCTCTATCCAAATTGTACTCAGGTACTGAATTGGCACTGGGCCCTCTCCAAGTCCCTGTACCCAGGGCTGAGGTGCACCCAGAAGTCTCCCAGGGGCTGAAGCATGTATTATGCCACCCCTGGATTGACTAACTAAAACTGACACAACTGGCTGCACGACAGCTGGGGCAAGGTGGTGTACTCACCCTTTGCTTTAGATATAGTATACCTATATCTAACCCTAAAAATGGACACACAGATCTCCTATCAGTCACTCCTATAGCAGGCCTTAACAATCCTGAAGGCAGAGTGCTTGGAATCGTGTGAGATGGTGCTCTAGCATGAGCTGAGCCTGTCTGCGGCTTTCGGGATCCATCCCTTAGCCGTTTCCATGATATCGCATACCATATACTCTTAAGTGCATTATAATCCTCGCGGTTATGTGCCAACTCTGGTATCGCTTTATCAAAACATGTCGAGTAAGGTGTCATACGAATTGGAATACTAACCCCTCGCCAATTCTGGCGACGGGGTTAGCATTCCACCCTTCTAGAGGGACACGACATGCCTGTAACCTATAACCCGGTTAAAAGTCAGACAGAGCCTTAGCATCCACAAAATGGATGCTGCCACCGAGACACAAGTCTGCCCTCCTGCTGCTGGGAGTCCTCCCAGAGCAGGAGATAAGGACAAAGGGTTTCCTGCCAGGGGCGGTGCCAGCACCGTCCCAGACAGGGTTTTGTGTATTGTAGGTAGGCAGGGCTTTAGAGGAAGGTGACTGCACATGGCACCCCGGTGCTCACTGTGCATAGGCTGGCTGGAACCAGTTCCAGGGGCACTCCAGCCCCTGGCCTGGGGAAAAGCCCGCCAAGGAAGTGGGTGTAACCACCCCCCTCCTGGTCCCACCCATAGGGCAGGACCTAGTCGCGTGCCAGCCCCCTTTTACAGGATAAAGGTAGAGACTGGCCCCCTTCCAAATCAGATCATCTTTGAATCCTGAAACTACTTTCCACGAAAGGAACTCAAGACTTCTTCCTAAGATTTCTCCCTTGTGACTAAGGAGTAGTCACCCTGCATCCGCAGGCACCATCTAAGAACACTGCGGTCTGCTGCAAGTCCTTCCTCCGGAATCCGACTGCCCAGCTCGACGAGAACCGGCTTCCCTGGCACCTCTGACCTCTACCTGCATCATCAGTCACGCTGAGATTCGTGGGTGTGACGAGACCTCGAGGGACCGGCCATCTTCAAGACTGCACGACTTCTGAACAACAAGCCCGCCGAGTGAATTCCTGGTGAGTGCTTTGGGGTCCGAGAAGCCCCCACCCTGAGCAGCTCCAGCACCGAAGAGCAGCCCCCCAGCATCTCCACGATCTGCGTGGGGCCCTTCTGCTTTTTGCTGCTCACCGCGTTGTTTGGCTACTAGCCCGCTGGCTTGTGGCCTTCCTGACGACGCCCGACGACATTTCTGCTGCTGGTCTGGTTGCTCCAGACTGGCCCTTGCTCCCTTCCAGAAGAGGAGCACCCCGGACCCTCCTGGTCCACTCAAGACGCCATTTTGAGTCCACCGCGTGGGCTTGAATTAGCCAAGGCTTGTTGCCCACTCCTGGGTAACTTCGACGCCGACGACTTCATCCTTCGTGGGACAGCTCGCACCTCCATCCTGGTCGCCGACAACGCCTCCTGGTCCGAGAGACTGCAGAGCCCAGCAGCGCCCACTCACCTGACTGCGGTGACTTCGCCCGGTGCCATCCTGGTGCCCACTTAATCACTGGCTAGTGATTCAAGAACTTGGTCCCCTCTGCTTTCAGGTTTTCTTCTTCCTTGATCCAGGCTTGGATCCATCGAACTTTCCTTCACTGGTCGCCTGCCAGCAACTTCTTCCTTCCAGGCTCCTGGTCCGGCAACGAGATCCCCGACGTCTTTTCAGACCTATGCAGCTGCAGCCCCTGGGCTAGGTAACTTCGGCACTCCGGTGTCCCAGCATAGCCTCACTATCCAAGGGTCAGGATCCACTGTCGTTTTCTCCCTACCAGGTCGGGTTCGCCCGTGAACACTAACTTTGTGAATTCTAGCTTCCATAGACTTTGTCCCGCATCCCGCGTGAGAGTGCACACTCTGCACCCGAGTCCCCTGGGCCTCCTAGTAATAATCTAACGATTCCCTAGTCCAGTCCTAGCGATTCCAAAGCCTATTAGAACTGTTACTTACCTGCTAGTAATTCGCATTCCACTTTTAGCGTATATGGTTTTTCGTGCCCCTCGGGCATTTGTGTAACGTGCTAACTTAAAAGTATTTTCGTAAGAGTTTTGTTGTGTGCTTAGCTCCCTGTCTCATAAAGAGCCAGGGTAGTCTTGTTATAAATAAATACACTGTTTATTTTCATAACAACTTGTGTGGTGTCCTTTCACTGGGTGTTCAAGGGGTAATGTGATGGTAAAACAGCTGGCTTAACACGCCCTCTAGAGTCTTAGCCTTAGACTGCTCGTATCCATGCTACTAGGATAGCTGGTCTATAAGGTTGACTTACAACCAATCATCAATAAGGGTTGTTTGGACTGATATATAGTGATCACTAGAATAGTGAGCACTGCACATCAGGCCAACTTCTCACATTGGTGAGCAGCGGTTGGGATTTGAGCTTGCTGTTGTTTTACCACACATATCCTAAGAATATCTTGTGAAAGATCACATAAGTACTAAAGGTACATATAACTTAGCTTAGAATACTCTGAGTTCTACTGAACCAGCTGTTGTAGCTCCTAGGGCCTAGCACACCCTAAACTACAACTCTAGCAAGGGATCAGTAGGCAAACATATAGTGTAGGTAAGTGCACCACTTACACCTCACTAGAAAAGCATGTCGACTCAGGAGGACTCTACTGAGACTCCCCTGGTCAGTGTTGACCCTCCACAGGTCACTTCAAGATATGCAGCTCTCAGTTTCCATGAGATGAGACAGATCTGTGTCTCCAGAAAACTGAAGCAGGGGTCTAACCCCACCACTTCCTTTCTGATAGGTCTCTTAGAGACATATGATGCCAGAAAGCTTTCTCAGTTACATGAGAACATGCCAGCCTTAGAGGGAACCTCTGGGGATCCAGATCTCCACAACACTGATTCAGCAGTTGAGGAGGAGGATCAGGAGGTACTCTCTGGGGATGAGGTAGACAAGGGTCTTGAGGTAGTCAGAAGGCTAACTAGGACCAACTTAGACTTACTTGGGCTAGGATCTGGGGGCCCCCCAGTACTAACCCGAAGTGGGCCTAACCTTGGAGTTAGGAGAGATAGATCTCTTTCTAGGGACTCCAATAGATCTCTGCACTCTAATGCCTCTTCTCAGGGGAGAAGGAATCCTCCACAGAGGAGATTTACTTCCCCTCAGAGAAAGGAGCATGAAGCTAGGATGAGACAAGCTGAACTGAGGATTGAAAGGGAAGAAATTGCCCTGGCCAAAGAGAAGCTTGCCCTGGCAAGAGAGCAGCAGATGAGTGGGCTAGCTCCCACTGGTGGCAGCAATCTCCCAAGAGATAGAGAGAAGGGTTTAGATACTAAACACCTGACTAAAATAGTGCCCCCCTTTAAGCAAGGGGATGACATCCAGAAATGGATGGCTGCTCTGGAGAGGGCCTGCACTGTGCAGGGCATTCCCCAGAGTCAGTGGGCAGCTATACTGTGGCTCTCCTTTGATGGTAAAGGTAGAGATAAGCTCCTCACTACAAGAGTGGAGGATGCTAACAATTACCAGGTCCTGAAGAATACACTGGTTGATGGGTTTGGTTTAACCACTGAGCAGTACAGGTTGCTGTTCAGAGACACCCAGAAAACTCAGTCTCAGGACTGGTCTGATTTTGTGGATTGTGCCACTAAGGCTTTGGAGGGCTGGTTGCTGGGTAGCAAGGTTACAGATTACACAGGATTGTATAATCTAATGATGAGAGAACAAATTTTGAACAATTGTCAGAACCAGTTGCTGCACCAGCACCTTGTTGATTCAGATCTGACCTCTCCCCAAGAATTGGGAAAGAAGGCAGACAAATGGGTCAGGACAAGGATCAAGCAGAAACAGAACCAGAACCAGGGTGGTCAGAAGAAAGCAGACCAGAAGGGTAATGTTAAGAATGAGCAAAATGACCAGAAGTCTTCACCAGGTCCCCAACAAACCAAAGAGGGTGGGGGTCAGGCTTCCCAGAAGAAGAAGACTCAAGAAGGCCAGTCAAAAAGGTGGTGCCAGTACTGCAAAAGTAAATCTCACTGGTTTAGTGAGTGCACCAAAAGAGGAGGACAAACTCCTGCCACTACAGCTCCTAAAGCAACTGCACCCCCTAGTACAGTCAGTAGTGGTAGTGTCACTCCCAAGGCATTAGTTGGGTTAACCTTGGGTACTGAGGGGTCTGACAACTTAGTTGGCACACTCACTCAGGCTGTCCTTGTCTGTACAGGGGATATGGATATGTCCCCTGAAATAAGTCCCAATACTTTGGGCAAATACAGGCAGACACCTTTGATTAATGGCAAAATGGCTCAGGCCTATAGGGACACTTGTGCCAGTGTCACCATGGTGACACCTAACTTTGTGGACCCTGGACAGATCATGCCAGGTACTGATTTCCTGGTGACCAATGCCAGCAATGTCACTACTAGTCATAGTGTGGCAATTGTAGCTTTCTCCTGGGGTGGAGTGAAGGGACAAAAGAAAGTTGTAGTCAGTTCAGACCTCCCAGTTCATTGTTTGTTGGGCAATGATTTGGAGTCATCACAATGGTCAGAAGTGGAGCAGAGGACTCACATGGAGATGTTAGGCTTGCCAGCACATGTGCTTGCTGTGACTAGGTCACAGGCCAGAAGATGCCCCACTGAACAGGTGCTGGATCCTGAAATTATGGACCAGACACCTTCCAAGAAGAAGAGCAGTAAGGGTAAGGCTTTGCCTTCCCCCTTGCCCCAGGTTGAGGATCAAGTCTCTGAGGAGGCTGATCTAGAAGAGCTGAGGGAAACTGAGCCTAAAGAGCTTGAACTTGATCAAGTTGAGTTTCTGGGCTCAGGGGGACCCTCCAGAGCAGACCTGGGGAAGGAACAGTTGAGCTGCCCTTCCCTTGAACCCCTCAGACAGCAGGCTGCTGCTGAGGCTGCAGGGAATGCCACAGGTGCCCACAGGGTATACTGGGAAGATGGACTCCTGTACTCTGAGTCAAGAGACCCCAAGCCTGGTGCAACCAGGAGGCTGGTCATCCCCTTGTCTCTGAGAGGTTTCCTTCTCACCTTGGCCCATGAGATTCCCCTTGCAGGTCATTTAGGTCAGACAAAGACTTGGGACAGGCTTGTCTCACACTTTCACTGGCCCCATATGAATGAGAATACCAAGGAGTTTTGTCGCTCATGTGTCACTTGCCAAGCCAGTGGTAAGTCAGGTGGCACAACAAAGGCCCCCCTCATACCACTACCTGTGGTGGGGGTTCCCTTTGAGAGAGTGGGGATTGACATTGTTGGTCCAATGGAACCCCAGACAGCATCAGGACACAAGTTTATACTGGTGGTGGTGGACCATGCCACCAGGTATCCTGAGGCTATTCCCCTTAGGACCACTACAGCCCCTGTAGTGGCAAGAGCCCTAGTTGGAGTGTTCTCCAGAGTGGGTTTCCCTAAGGAGGTCGTTTCTGACAGAGGTACAAACTTCATGTCAGGATATCTGACTGCCATGTGGAAAGAGTGTGGTGTGAACTACAAGTTCACCACACCCTATCATCCACAATGCAATGGGCTTGTTGAGAGATTCAACAGGACCCTGAAAGGGATGATTCATGGACTACCTGAACCTCTTAGGAGAAGATGGGATGTCCTGATCCCCTGCCTCTTGTTTGCTTACAGAGAGGTCCCACAGAAGGGGGTTGGCTACAGCCCTTTTGAGCTTCTGTATGGGCATCCTGTAAGAGGACCCCTGTGTTTGGTGAAGGAAGGATGGGAGAGACCTCTCAAAAAGCCTGCAACCAACATAGTGGACTATGTACTTGGTCTCCGCTCCAGGATGGCTGAGTATATGGAGAAGGCATCTAAAAACCTTGAGGCCAGCCAGGAACTTCAAAAAGCTTGGCATGACCAAAAGGCTGTACTGACTGTGTACCAGCCAGGACAGAAGGTGTGGGTGCTGGAGCCAGTGGCCCCAGCAGCTCTGAAAGACAAATGGTCTGGGCCCCACACCATCATTGAGCAAAAGGGAGAGGTTACCTACTTGGTGGACCTTGGAACTCCCAGGAGCCCTCTCAGAGTGCTCCATGTTAACAGGCTCAAGGCATATGTTGACAGGAAGGACATGAGCTTGCTCATGGCCACAGATGAGGGACAGGAGGAAGAGAGTGACCCTCTCCCAGACCTGCTCACTCAGAATCCTGATGATGGGTCAGTTGATGGTGTTGTCTTTTGTGGCAGCCTCACTGAACATCAGCAACAGGATTGCAGGCAAGTTCTGCAATCCTTTCGACATATGTTCTCTCTGACACCCAGCCAAACTGATTGGTGTACCCATGATGTTGACACTGGAGACAGTCTGCCTGTCAAGAGTAAAATCTACAGGCAGCCTGATCATGTTAGAGACTGCATCAAAACTGAAGTGCAGAAAATGTTGGAACTGGGAGTCATTGAGCCCTCAGATAGCCCTTGGGCTAGCCCAGTAGTTCTAGTGCCAAAGCCTCACACCCAGGGTGGTAAGAGAGAGATGAGGTTTTGCGTAGACTACAGAGGCCTCAATGCAGTCACTAAGACTGATGCCCACCCAATACCAAGAGCAGATGAACTTATAGATAGATTGGCTTCTGCCAACTTCTTAAGCACATTTGATTTGACAGCTGGGTATTGGCAAATCAGGTTAGCTGAGGAAGCCAAACCCAAGACAGCATTTTCTACCCCTGGAGGGCATTATCAATTTGTGGTAATGCCCTTTGGACTGAAAAATGCACCTGCCACCTTCCAAAGGTTGGTGAATCAAGTCCTCACTGGGCTGGATGACTTCTGTGCAGCTTATCTTGACGATATTGCTGTCTTTAGCTCCACCTGGGAGGATCACCTGGTCCACCTGAGGAAAGTGTTAGAGGCCCTGCAAAAGGCAGGCCTCACTATCAAGGCCACCAAGTGCCAGATAGGGCAGTCACAGGTTGTATACCTGGGCCACCTTGTAGGTGGAGGCCAGGTTCAGCCACTGGAGAGTAAGATACAGGCCATCAAGGACTGGACTCCTCCAATCACCCAGACTCAGGTTCGAGCTTTCTTGGGCCTGACTGGGTACTATAGGAAGTTTGTCAGAAATTATGGGTCCATAGTGACCCCCCTTAATGACCTGACAAGCAAGAAGATGCCAAAGAAAGTTCAGTGGACAGCAAGCTGTCAGAAAGCATTCAATGACCTAAAGCAGGCCATGTGCACAGCACCTATCCTCAAGAGTCCAGATTACTCCAAGCCATTCATTGTCCAAACAGATGCTTCTGAGTTGGGTGTGGGAGCTGTTCTGTCTCAACTGAATTTTGATGGTAATGATCAGCCTATTGCTTTCATTAGTAGAAGGTTGACACCCAGAGAGAACAATTGGTCAGCTATTGAGAGGGAGGCCTTTGCTGTGGTCTGGGCCCTGAAGAAGCTGAGGGCCTACTTGTTTGGCACTCACTTCACCATTCAGACAGACCATAAGCCCCTCTTGTGGCTAAATCAGATGAAGGGTGAAAACCCCAAACTGCTTAGGTGGTCCATTTCCCTACAGGGGATGGATTTTACAGTGGAGCATAGACCTGGGACTGATCACAGCAATGCTGATGGGCTCTCCAGGTATTTCCACTTAGAGCAAGAAGACTCACCTGGTCAAGGTTAGCTTATTGTCCCAAAGTTTGGGGGGGGGGTCATGTAGGAGAGTAGGGTCTGCAATCCTATGATCACCCAGATTTTTGCTTTTTGCTGCACTGGTTTACGACTTTCCCTGGCTGTGGGCCTGCTAATCAGACCCACAGCCTAGCTGTTCTCTCTATCCAAATTGTACTCAGGTACTGAATTGGCACTGGGCCCTCTCCAAGTCCCTGTACCCAGGGCTGAGGTGCACCCAGAAGTCTCCCAGGGGCTGAAGCATGTATTATGCCACCCCTGGATTGACTAACTAACACTGACACAACTGGCTGCACGACAGCTGGGGCAAGGTGGTGTACTCACCCTTTGCTTTAGATATAGTATACCTATATCTAACCCTAAAAATGGACACACAGATCTCCTATCAGTCACTCCTATAGCAGGCCTTAACAATCCTGAAGGCAGAGTGCTTGGAATCGTGTGAGATGGTGCTCTAGCATGATTCTTCTTTTTTTTTTTTTTTTCAAAATCACTTTATTCGATTAAATTAAAATCACACAAGTATGCTATACATTCATAGTTGATTATTGGAGTATAAAAATTTTTTTTGTGTATATAACTTAAAAACAAAACACATTATATACAAAACCAAGTTTCATATTTACAAATTTCATATTTACAAGAATTAAATAATTAAAATGTTAAAATATTTGTCCCCCTATTGCACTGTCTGTGGTTTACTACAGAATTTCATTACACTTATACGGTTTGTAATAGGAGTATATTCGATGATCTATTTACAATGATATTTACAAACCTATAATACAATCATTTACAGTGCTGCCCCAACAGGGCGTACAGTTTTTAACAAAGGCTAGGACAATTTACCAGTAGCTTCGCTCTATTTTGACGAGACCTGATGGACATAGTGAGAAAATTTGCTACCTCTAGCATGAGCTGAGCCTGTCTGCGGCTTTCGGGATCCATCCCTTAGCCGTTTCCATGATATCGCATACCATATACTCTTAAGTGCATTATAATCCTCGCGGTTATGTGCCAACTCTGGTATCGCTTTATCAAAACATGTCGAGTAAGGTGTCATACGAATTGGAATACTAACCCCTCGCCAATTCTGGCGACGGGGTTAGCATTCCACCCTTCTAGAGGGACACGACATGCCTGTAACCTATAACCCGGTTAAAAGTCAGACAGAGCCTTAGCATCCACAAAATGGATGCTGCCACCGAGACACAAGTCTGCCCTCCTGCTGCTGGGAGTCCTCCCAGAGCAGGAGATAAGGACAAAGGGTTTCCTGCCAGGGGCGGTGCCAGCACCGTCCCAGACAGGGTTTTGTGTATTGTAGGTAGGCAGGGCTTTAGAGGAAGGTGACTGCACGTGGCACCCCGGTGCTCACTGTGCATAGGCTGGCTGGAACCAGTTCCAGGGGCACTCCAGCCCCTGGCCTGGGGAAAAGCCCGCCAAGGAAGTGGGTGTAACCACCCCCCTCCTGGTCCCACCCATAGGGCAGGACCTAGTCGCGTGCCAGCCCCCTTTTACAGGATAAAGGTAGAGACTGGCCCCCTTCCAAATCAGATCATCTTTGAATCCTGAAACTACTTTCCACGAAAGGAACTCAAGACTTCTTCCTAAGATTTCTCCCTTGTGACTAAGGAGTAGTCACCCTGCATCCGCAGGCACCATCTAAGAACACTGCGGTCTGCTGCAAGTCCTTCCTCCGGAATCCGACTGCCCAGCTCGACGAGAACCGGCTTCCCTGGCACCTCTGACCTCTACCTGCATCATCAGTCCCGCTGAGATTCGTGGGTGTGACGAGACCTCGAGGGACCGGCCATCTTCAAGACTGCACGACTTCTGAACAACAAGCCCGCCGAGTGAATTCCTGGTGAGTGCTTTGGGGTCCGAGAAGCCCCCACCCTGAGCAGCTCCAGCACCGAAGAGCAGCCCCCCAGCATCTCCACGATCTGCGTGGGGCCCTTCTGCTTTTTGCTGCTCACCGCGTTGTTTGGCTACTAGCCCGCTGGCTTGTGGCCTTCCTGACGACGCCCGACGACATTTCTGCTGCTGGTCTGGTTGCTCCAGACTGGCCCTTGCTCCCTTCCAGAAGAGGAGCACCCCGGACCCTCCTGGTCCACTCAAGACGCCATTTTGAGTCCACCGTGTGGGCTTGAATTAGCCAAGGCTTGTTGCCCACTCCTGGGTAACTTCGATGCCGACGACTTCATCCTTCGTGGGACAGCTCGCACCTCCATCCTGGTCGCCGACAACGCCTCCTGGTCCGAGAGACTGCAGAGCCCAGCAGCGCCCACTCACCTGACTGCGGTGACTTCGCCCGGTGCCATCCTGGTGCCCACTTAATCACTGGCTAGTGATTCAAGAACTTGGTCCCCTCTGCTTTCAGGTTTTCTTCTTCCTTGATCCAGGCTTGGATCCATCGAACTTTCCTTCACTGGTCGCCTGCCAGCAACTTCTTCCTTCCAGGCTCCTGGTCCGGCAACGAGATCCCCGACGTCTTTTCAGACCTATGCAGCTGCAGCCCCTGGGCTAGGTAACTTCGGCACTCCGGTGTCCCAGCATAGCCTCACTATCCAAGGGTCAGGATCCACTGTCGTTTTCTCCCTACCAGGTCGGGTTCGCCCGTGAACACTAACTTTGTGAATTCTAGCTTCCATAGACTTTGTCCCGCATCCCGCGTGAGAGTGCACACTCTGCACCCGAGTCCCCTGGGCCTCCTAGTAATAATCTAACGATTCCCTAGTCCAGTCCTAGCGATTCCAAAGCCTATTAGAACTGTTACTTACCTGCTAGTAATTCGCATTCCACTTTTAGCGTATATGGTTTTTCGTGCCCCTCGGGCATTTGTGTAACGTGCTAACTTAAAAGTATTTTCGTAAGAGTTTTGTTGTGTGCTTAGCTCCCTGTCTCATAAAGAGCCAGGGTAGTCTTGTTATAAATAAATACACTGTTTATTTTCATAACAACTTGTGTGGTGTCCTTTCACTGGGTGTTCAAGGGGTAATGTGATGGTAAAACAGCTGGCTTAACACGCCCTCTAGAGTCTTAGCCTTAGACTGCTCGTATCCATGCTACTAGGATAGCTGGTCTATAAGGTTGACTTACAACCAATCATCAATAAGGGTTGTTTGGACTGATATATAGTGATCACTAGAATAGTGAGCACTGCACATCAGGCCAACTTCTCACAGCCAGTTACAAACACCTGGAAAGGACTCACTTCAAAGTAAGCACTAAACAAGTGTAATAGGATTCATAAAAAAATATGGAAACACAGCATCCTGCAAATAGCGAACACTTTTAGGGAATGCAATATTAAATAAAACATGTGAACTATTAATAGAAATTAAATAGCTGACTTAGATTACCTAAAACGTTTTTGCATTCATTATTTATAAACCGATCAGTGTTTTTGCCATTACAACTAACATAGGGGACCTGTTTCAATGTCCGTTTTGAAGTATTACCGGTCCTCTTAAAGCCCTGACCTCACCTGAAAGTATTGTCATAATCCAGAGCATCAGCACATGATATGCTGTGACTAACGAATGGCTAGCAGATGCACAGATTCACAAAAGGGGGTGGTGATGGACAGAGCATCTGAATTAAACAGAACACTCATACCCAGTCAAAAGATCAGGGCTTGGTCCATCACCATTTTTTAGCTCACTGCACCATCCCAGCTCAGAACCTGGTTACATGCAAATTAGTCTGTCCCTGGCCCAGTGCATCATGGGAACAGGGCAGACCAAACTACCAAGCCAATTCTTTACTGGAAAGGAAACAAGCTTCCGGGGACCGGTTTCTGGCATTGCAGCCGTCTTCGGCCCGGCTTGCTTGAATCCTGATGGTGCAGTGAGCAAGGGACTCATGTCTGAGCATACCCTGCCACTCCTATAGTGGCCAAAACGATTCAGAAAAGGGGGTGGTGATGGACAGAGCATCTGAATTAAACAGAACACTCATACCCAGTCAAAAGATCAGGGCTTGATCCATCACCGATGCACAGAGCCATATTGTAAAAATTTTTCATTCATTTCATTTTAAGGCACTGTAGCTCTGTCCTGCCGAAGAATATAAGTGACAAAGTGAGCCTGAGATGTTTGAGCAAATCTGAATTAATGCATGATATGCGATAGAATATCCCTGCCTGCAAACCTTGGAAAGTTGAACAAAATATGTCCTGTATAGGCCAGCACTGTCTAGACAAACTTTTGTGAAGGTGGAGGGATCCGCATTTGGAGCTTCCCAAATACATTTTGCTATTTGGGGTCTTGGCAAGATTTCAAAATTATTTCAAATCATGCACGATTCTTAATTAACTTTCGTCCAATACACACTCCCTTCTGTTCCACAGCAGCACTTTAAAGATGGACAACATTGTGAGGCCTACAAATCACTTTCATGTTTCAAACCTTACCTCACTGAAGCATGAATTTACGGCACAAGCGCTAACATCCAGTAAATCTAAAGGGGGGTTAAGGCAGTGACTTCCTGGAGAGTGGCGTGCACTGCTGCTGAGGCTAATAGATGACTCAATGCAAATATCCGGAGCCTCTTTTGAACCCTGCCCCTTTCACATTTCGTCACGGGGAGAGGTGGGATCTGTAAGTCTCGCTGTTCACACCCTGCCCTGTAACGAGATGGTTGACAGACGGGGAATATAACAAATTTAAAAAAAATGACAGTAGGAAATAGGAAGAAAGGAACTGCCACTGTAAGAGGCCTGTCCGGGCCCTGTAGTGTCCTAGCTGACACTGTTAAGGGTTAACCATGTAATGTACACCTAACACCCACCCACCACTGATGTCACGAGACCACGTGACACAGCTAATAAAAAGAGCAGAGCACACGTGCTCGAGGCTCACTAACCCACTATACCTCCGGTGTCTGTGTCGCAGTTCTTCTACCATGTGGGCCTAGGGCCCCACACTATTACAATGGCGACGAGGGAGTGTTTCGAACTCCACGCGACGCAGCCACTGCAAGAAGGGAGGAGACTGCTGCCCGTGTGAAGTAGCGCCGGCCGCCGAGTGCCCACGGGGCGTGCACCGTGCCCCGGGCCTAGCCTTGATAAGGAGGTGATCGGGAGCTGACCCCGCACCTCTCCGGCCCCGCCGACTGCTGCTGTGCTGAGGGAGGCGTTCCTGCGCCAAGCGGACCGTGCGGTGCCCACCCGCATCAGCCGCGTCTGCCCCGGTAAGGAGAGACCGGACGGAGCCCACCCGCCGCGGCCGGAGCCCAACTGTAAGGCCCGTAGGCCAGAGGTGAGCACGGGGACTGCGTATGGCCCCCTCGTCGTTTGCCCATAAGCGGAGCTCACCCGCATGGCCAGAGCACGAGACGGCCGCAAATAAACTTTAATTTCAGCAGTACCAGCGGAGCCCACCCGCAGCCTGCTACCACTGACTCCTGCCCGCCGCGCAGCCCGTGTGTCCAAGGCTGCTGCGGCAACGGGGAAACAAGCCCGCAGCGGGTGGAGAACTGCGGGCGTGAAGGTGCGACTGCCCCCAGTGTTACAGGATCAAGCGGAGCCCACCCGCATGTTGCCACTGCAGCCCGAGCCCCACCCGCACAATGAACCGCCCAGGAGCGCTGCCCGTTTAAAGCTTACACGGGACAAGGAGCACGCGCCAGAGGCCGATCATAGCGATTTCCCCTCCCCCGCAGCCCGTGAACACTTGGCCTGCTGCGAGGGGCGGGGAGCGGAGAAAGTAACAGAGGCGCTATCCGGGGAAGAAAGAGGCAGCGGTCAGTTGATGGCCGTCCAGAGCAACCGGGACAAAAGGAGGCCAGCTACCCCGGTCCAGGCAGCAAGTGAAGAGGAGTGAAAGACTGCATGCAGCCAGCGCCACCTAGAAAGGCGCTACAGAGCTCCCAAGCACCGCAGAGCAACGTAGGCAATGACCACCCCCTCACATCAAATGAAAAGGGGGATTACAAGAAAGGCACGAGCGTCCGTCCACACAAAGCCCCAGCGGAATGTAAAGTAACTCAAACTCACCGGCCAGGACGTGGGGCAGCAAGCAGGAAATTCCCTGATCCGACTGAAGGGCTCTGCGAGAAGGAAAACGGCCGTGACCTGCTAGAAACTAACCCAGCACTGCCACCTAGTGGCCAGCGGGAGACATTGCCTCAGCAACCTGAATAAGCAGTACAATGGCTGCAACAGTGTGAAGACACAGAGACAGTGGAATACAAAGTACGGTCTGCACCCAATGGGTCACTTACTCCCCTGCAGCTCAGGAGAGTCCACCCGTGTGGAGACAGTGTCGCTAACTGGAGAGAAAGCGCAGGCACATGCCACAGAGCTACGCAGGACTGGCGCACAGACGCCACACCATGGGGAGAATTGCACTAAAAAGAAACAAAGAAGCAAACAAGCATTGGACAAACCAGGGAAGGTCTCCAGAGTAAAACAGACCTGCAGCAATCACAGCCTGGAATAGATCCAATCAGCAAACAAGCACAAGACAAGCCAAGGGAAAGCCTACAGAGGTGACGTAAGCCTGCAGTGACGCGGACGAAGACTGAGACCCATCATCCCTGCTGAAGTGACGCCTGTGGCCACAGGTGATCACCGCAATCGCAGAAGACAACCTCACGCTGGACGGAGAGGAAGAGTCAAGACGTCTACCGCAAGCAGCAAGATCCAAAGGCAACCGACTGGAAGAGCACAAGTGTACCCCGGACGCGGACAGTACAGAACAGCGCCTGAAAGTAAGGAAGCCACACCCAACGCACCAGAAGACGTGCGAGGCAAGCACCCAAGTGTGAAGAAGAAAAGTGCGACACGCAAGTGGAAAAGCGACGCCGCCAAATAATCAAATGAACCGCAAGGAACAAAGCTACACTGAAGATGTATCACGACGGTACCAAGTGAAGCAAGAACTTGCCACTACACTGCACACTGACGTGCACTGGAAGAGTAACGCAAAGTTACCCCGCAGCCAAAAGGAGGCGAAACAACCAAGCAAGGTGAACGCCCCAAGAAGCTAAAGAGCCTCACCGGAAGCGAGCACGAGAAGTGCATCCACCGGAAAAGGTCCAAGGAGAGGTGAAGCCAACCCTCCGGAAAAGCAGAGCACACGAAGAGCGCAGGAGAAACTGCGCCAACGCAAAAGCACTGCAGCAGAACCAATAGCGATCCCAACGGTCGCGGATAGCGAGAAGACTCACGAAGAGGAAGCTGTCCACCCCATCTGGTAGAAAAGAAGATCGCCATGGAAAAAGGATGATCCGACAAGCCAGAGGGGCGCCCAAACAAAAGCCGATCACCCAAAATGATCGCCAGAAATAAAAGAAGAAATTCTGCCAAGTCAGGATGAATATGTCCTGCCAGAAGACGTCCGTAAACCAAGAGATCAGAAGACCCGGAGAGACGGACGCAACACCAAGAGTAACTGGAAGTAATCGGAGACAATAGAGAAGATCGTAATGACCGGTCCAGTCACCGAAGAGTGGAGAGAAGACAGTGTCCTAAAGACAGGACAGGACCCGACAGAATCAGGCAGAGTGCACGCTGCTTGAAGAAGCCTGGTCAGCAAGACAAAGGAAGAAAGGTGACTGCACTGTGTCGTGAAAAGGAGAAGAGTGGCACGATGCCATGAAGAAGAGAACTAAAGTAAGAAGTCATGTGGCACGACGCCATCATCAACAACTTCTGGAAAAGGTGAAGAGAGGTGTAACAAGTCCACACACCTACAAGAAGAAGAAGAAGAGGGTACACACTACAACATTGTGTACAGTGACCCGCACGTCCTTGAGAACACTGATAGCACCAAGAAAAGAACAGGCACCTATTCACAAGACCCCGACGACCCGTGGACGGTAGGAGAGCACAGGCCGGACCATTGGCAACACCCACCTTTGGGATTGAGCGGAAGTCTGGAAGCTGAGGGAGCTCAGATGTCCTGAACAAGGAGAACTGACCAATCCACACCAGCCCGTTGAGATCCAAGGGGCAAAGGCCTCAGGGACACCGGTGGCAGAGGGTCCCAACACGAGAGATGAGTCCATCGCCGTCTAACCTGCACGTCCCAGGAAGATGAGGAACTTGTGCGCAAAGGCAAGAGTCCACAACTACCCTTCAGGTGGAGCTACGGACTTTGTGAGGTAGTACCCCATCGACTCCTCCATTCACACGCAGACTGTGGAGTTGGAGCAACGCTGTGGAATAATACCCGGCCCAGTGGAAACCTGGTAAAAGGGCCTCCGGTGATATCTCGTGGCAGGAGAACACCCGCGAGAGGGGCATCCTAGTGAGAAGAAGGTCCTTCGAACACTCCACCCTTTGAAAAGTGAAGCCAAGCTGCCTACAGTGAAGAAACCGACGGACCAGCTGAAGACAACCCCATCCAAGTCTAACTTCTGGTCATCCTGTTTGACGTCATCCTCAGAAGCAAGATCTCCGTGGACTGACCACCACACGTCCACGGCGCAAGCAAAGAAGAACACGCCCACCGAGAACCAGGACGTCGAGCCAAGAAGAAATAAAGTCTCTGCAGCAATTTCCATCACCGTCATCAAGCAAGCAGCTGAAGAGACTCACTGTAAATTTGTAATTACTGTATATTTATGCACTTCCTCCCACAGGCTCGGACTTTGTGCCTTTCCTTAATTTTTATTAAAGTTTGGGAGGAATGTAGTGTCCTAGCTGACACTGTTAAGGGTTAACCATGTAATGTACACCTAACACCCACCCACCCACCACTGATGTCACGAGACCACGTGACACAGCTAATAAAAAGAGCCGAGCGCACGTGCTCGAGGCTCACTAACCCACTATACCTCCGGTGTCTGTGTCGCAGTTCTTCTACCATGTGGGCCTAGGGCCCCACACTATTACAGGCCCACGCACCTTTTAATGAATGAAAGAGGCTCCGAAGGCCTCTGAATCTCTGGGCCCTGGCCGGGCGACAGGGCCTACACACCATGTAATTAATGAAGAGCCTCTGAGGCCCATCCGGGGCCCGTGCGTGCCTTGTGCACCATTTAATTTATTAAGTGCCGAGCGCACCGTTTCACTTCATGATGAAGTGATGCCCCCCCCCTGCAACGTGGGGCCTGCGGGGGCCTGTGTTACTCCCCTGCCTGCTGGATAAACTGGACGTGCCCGGGTAAAGCTGGTAAGGGTGGGTGGGAAGTAATCTCCTTTGGGTCAATTTACTTCCAAGGGGTTGATTTAGCCTCTTTTGTTGCTGAAAGGCATGCAATTGCACTCCCATTTTATAATTAGTGATGTTCAACTTCCACCCTCTAAAAAGTAAATGTTTGTCGCACGGAGAGAGGTCCATGAAAGCTTCATGAGTTGACAGTCTTGTGTGCTGCGTGTTGGGACGGGGGGAGGGGCAAGAAGTGCACCACGCGGTCAATGCAAGGACCGTTTAGATTTGAAACGCATGTATGTTCGTGTGTTCTGCGCAAGTGCAGCATGCGATAAGTCTGCGCTCGGATCGATACAGTGATGATCACATAGGTCAGCAGATGAACAGTGGTGAATAAG
This sequence comes from Lissotriton helveticus, assembly GCF_964261635.1. Taxonomy (NCBI): domain Eukaryota; kingdom Metazoa; phylum Chordata; class Amphibia; order Caudata; family Salamandridae; genus Lissotriton; species Lissotriton helveticus. The sequence goes on from NC_136057.1 coordinate 1,866,921,761, forward strand.
AGCTCTTGTCTTTCGCTCCTATCTGATGTATCGATCGTTTGTGGCCAAAGCTGCAGTTGGTATGTCATGTGTGCAGGAAAACTAATGCGACCGTGTCCTTTTCTTTTCAGCCTCAAAGGAAGGATGATATGTTAACGGTGAGTTTTTTTTTTTTTTTTTTTCTCCTCTACCCCATCCCCCTCTCCCGTAGTTAGGCACTTGCAGGCAGTGTCGTTTTTTATGTTTTGCCTGGCGAAAAGATGCGCTCTGTGCATCTTTTTCGCGCAGGCGAAAACCTGATGAGAACTGTAGTGTGGCTTTGGGTCGGCCCTCGTCATTCATTGGCTGGCTCCATAAATGGAGCCTAGCCATTGGACGAGGGGCCTGTCCGTCAATGCCGGACCAGATTCGGGGGCGTTCCCGAGATTCTTTGGCTTTTGCCGACGTCACGCGACGTCAGCCGAAAGCCGGGAACGCCCCCGAATCTGGCTTTACTCTGTGGGCAAACACGAGGAATTGTTCCTTTCAGGTCATTTGCTTTCATTGCCCCCAGGCTATTGGGATTCTGCGGTGGTTTCAGCGTGCCGGAGCTTTTGTCAAAATGTTTCTGCTGAGTTGCTTTGTGCCGCAATTTCTTCATATAATGATCCTGTTGAGTGGAAGAAATGGCTCCGAAATGATAGGTAATCTCGCGCTTAATTTTCTTTTCTACCCGAGTCCTGCAAGTGACTTGGCTTGCAGGGTTGCGGCGCCTCGCCTCTCGAGTTCAGCGGGGGCAATGGATGGCTTCTCCTTCTCGTCGGGGACTTTCTGCGTCTCGGTTTCCCACAATTTCAACTGTATGGCGAAATGCTGACGAGAGAGTAAATTGTAGTGGGCTGCCTGTGTTAATCGTCGGGGTAATTCGAGGCTTGTGTATAAGGAGCCGGGCATATTTGTACACCGCCTCTGGCCGTTTCCGTGCTTATATTATGATATATTTAAATTCTAGAGGACCCCATTACTCTCAGCTGTAAAGCCAAAGTGCCTATAATGCACCAATATTGAAATCTGCAGTAGTAGCGCGTAGCGCGATGTTTGCTTCTATGGCAGGCTATGGGAATGGTTCATCTGCTCCTGTGCTACAATGTAACACCAAGAGGACTGACGTCAGAAGAGGAGTCATTGTGAGTGGCAAATTGTGAGACCCGTTTTAATTGAGTGGGCAGGCAGGCGCGAGAGGGCTGTATATTTTAAATTTAGTAACTGGCTGGGCTGCTCCACTGCTGTGCGCGCGCGGGATTTTGGTAGTGCAGTTGAGCACGCTGCTTCCATCTGTTGCAGCGGTGGCGGCATAACGGATCCCGTGGGCAGCCCGAGCTGCACCCTCTGAGGCTCAGCCGACCCCCAGCGCTGCAGGCGGGTGACTCACTCGCCCCCGTGAGTCTGCTGCTCAACTTTAATAAATGTAATTCTGCGTAAGTCAAATTATTTTATTTTTCTGTTAATTTATAATGAAGAAACTGAATAATCGGAGCTGGAATTGAATCATACATGGCGAGGCCCGTGTTTTACAGATTTGCCGTGCCCCGCCTGGCCTGCCTCTGTCCGAGTTTACTCTGGGTATTATAGAAGAGCCCGGATTGCTCTCTACAGCGCTACAGGCATGAGTGATCCATGAGCGGCGCCTTGCCTGCAATTTTCCTGCGAAGTGTGTGCCATCAAAGGGGCTCCCCTTTGATGGCCAGCAGCGTCACACACCTCGCAGATTGGCCCCAGATAGGCAGAATGACGCCGGGCGGCATCTTTGTTTTTCTTTGCAGCGCTGCCATCAGCAGACTTTCTGTGCCGTCTGACCCGACCCTTTCAGTGTTGTGGGTAGGGTCATGGTAGAGGTTGTTGGTTTGCAGCCTGCTGGGCCCATGCCTTCCTAACCCCCCACAGATTACTTACCTCGGATTGTTGTGAAGAATCGATTTGCAACTCTTGCCCTCCAATCACATATGGTTTCAGGAGCTGGCACAGTGTTTGTTCATTTTCCCGATCCCGGGCCTTTTTCGGTCAGCAGAGCGCCCAAGCGTTTGTGTGACCTCCAGCCCAAACTTGTCAACGTTCCAGTCGAGGCTTGTGACATCCCCCATCCCAAAAATCAGAAGGCCGTCTGTACTGTAGAACCTGGGAGACAACCCAACCCAGCGCGAGGATGAGGTCAGCCAGCAGCAACAATTTGGTAGGGAGCAGGGATAAATGTGCAGTGCGCGCCATGGCAGATGACAGCTAAATTCTTCAGAGATCGGAAAACTGCTGTCATTAATTTAGGTAATGCGTATCAATTAAAACTGAAATACCAAACTAGTGTAACATTTTGTTTACAACAAAATTAATTTCTACTTACAGATCAAAAGGGTATAAACAGGCCAACCCTGAGATAAGACAGCTGTTATTTGGTATAGATTACCTGCTGAATTTTATTAAATGCTACTAAAACATGTTACAGGAAGGTATGGTATGGCAGAAAAGGGTGCAGGGCAACTTCACAAATCATACCAGGTGTGAGTGGTGTATTTAATCCAGGTACTACACGCACTTAATACAATTTTTTTTATCATTTTGTACCATACATTTTCTTAAACCACTGCGCCTTATAAAGTATCACTGAAGGCATTGCACAGGAGATGTGAAAATCACTTATACTTGACTTGAAAACAGAAATGTTACTTGTGTGTACTGAGTACTTGGCAGCTATGTTTGGGCCGCGCCAGTGATGGTCGGGTGACACTGATAGTTGTGACGGCGATAGTGTCACTCATAGTCATTGAAATGTCACTCATAATTGCACTGAAATTATGAAAATGTCACACGTAGCAATCTGAAACCTTGGCAGCTATGTGCCCGTATGTACGTCAAAGGCTTCTTTCTAAAAGGAGATACAAATCATGGCTTTTAATAGCGCCTAGTGAAGGGTGGCGCACTTACATTGTTGAATATATCTTATAACTAAATCTTCGATACGGAGCGTTAGACATCAGCCCCTTTGTAACTGGCTGATGCGTGTGTATACAGGAGCAAACACATACTTTTAAAGCGCCTTACGAGATTGGTGTGCTTATATTTTACCGAAAATTGACATTACTGAATATTTATATTTATAATTTCACACCAGAGCAGGAGCGTCTCGTCTGAACCCAAAAACATGGCTTTTAATACAGCACCGTATGGAGGTCGGGAGTGTAACATTATAAAAAAAAGGTAAATTATAAAATAATCCACATAAGCCGAGGGTTGGACCACAACACGATGCCTTTGTTTACTAGAGACCAGAAAACATGGCTCCACATAGCGCCTTATGGAGGTTGGTGCATTTATTTGACTAAATATTGAAATTCTAATTTCATAAACTGCGACGTGCGCACTTATTGGGATGTGTTTGTTTAAATATAACCAGTCTTTTCTAAACTCATCTATACGTTGTTGACTTTAGTAACGAAGAAGATTCAGAGTGCAGAGGCAGATTCAGAGTGCAGAGTGCAGATTCAGAGTCAGAGTGCAGATTCAGAGTGCAGATTCAGAGGCAGATTCAGAGTGCAGAGTGCAGATTCAGAGTCAGAGTGCAGATTCAGAGTGCAGATTCAGAGTGCAGTCAGAGTGCAGAGTCAGATTTCAGATTCAGAGTGCAGATTCAGAGTGCAGAGTCAGAGTGCAGATTCAGAGTGCAGATTCAGATTCAGAGTGCAGATTCAGAGTGCAGAGTCAGAGTGCAGAGTCAGAGTGCAGAGTCAGAGTGCAGAGTCAGAGTGCAGAGTCAGAGTGCAGAGTCAGAGTGCAGATTCAGAGTGCAGATTCAGAGTGCAGATTCAGAGTGCAGAGTCAGAGTGCAGAGTCAGAGTGCGGATTCAGAGTGCGGATTCAGAGTGCGGATTCAGAGTGCGGATTCAGAGTGCGGATTCAGAGTGCGGATTCAGAGTGCGGATTCAGAGTGCGGATTCAGAGTGCGGATTCAGAGTGCGGATTCAGAGTGCGGATTCAGAGTGCGGATTCAGAGTGCGGATTCAGAGTGCGGAGTCAGAGTGCGGATTCAGAGTGCGGAGTCAGAGTGCGGAGTCAGAGTGCGGAGTCAGAGTGCGGAGTCAGAGTGCGGAGTCAGAGTGCAGAGTCAGAGTGCAGAGTCAGAGTGCAGAGTCAGAGTGCAGAGTCAGAGTGCAGAGTCAGAGTGCAGAGTCAGAGTGCAGAGTCAGAGTGCAGAGTCAGAGTGCAGAGTCAGAGTGCAGAGTCAGAGTGCAGAGTCAGAGTGCAGAGTCAGAGTGCAGAGTCAGAGTGCAGAGTCAGATTTCGGATTCAGAGTGCGGATTCAGAGTGCGGATTCAGAGTGCGGATTCAGAGTGCGGATTCAGAGTGCGGATTCAGAGTGCGGATTCAGAGTGCGGATTCAGAGTGCGGAGTCAGAGTGCAGAGTCAGAGTGCAGAGTCAGAGTGCAGAGTCAGAGTGCAGAGTCAGAGTGCAGAGTCAGAGTGCAGAGTCAGAGTGCAGAGTCAGAGTGCAGAGTCAGAGTGCAGAGTCAGAGTGCAGAGTCAGAGTGCAGAGTCAGAGTGCAGAGTCAGAGTGCAGAGTCAGAGTGCAGAGTCAGAGTGCAGAGTCAGAGTGCAGAGTCAGAGTGCAGAGTCAGAGTGCAGAGTCAGAGTGCAGAGTCAGAGTGCAGAGTCAGAGTGCAGAGTCAGAGTGCAGAGTCAGAGTGCAGAGTCAGAGTGCAGAGTCAGAGTGCAGAGTCAGAGTGCAGAGTCAGAGTGCAGAGTCAGAGTGCAGAGTCAGAGTGCAGAGTCAGAGTGCAGAGTCAGAGTGCAGAGTCAGAGTGCAGAGTCAGAGTGCAGAGTCAGAGTGCAGAGTCCATTCCGAGTGCAGATTCCGAGTGCAGAATGCAGATTCAGAGTGCAGATTCCGAGTGCAGAATGCAGATTCCATTCCGAGTGCAGATTCCATTCCGAGTGCAGAATGCAGATTCCGAGTGCAGAATGCAGATTCAGAGTGCAGAGTGTAGATTCAGAGTGCAGAGTGTAGATTCAGAGTGCAGAGTGCAGAGTGCAGAATGCAGATTCAGAGTGCAGAGTGCAGAGTGCAGAATGCAGATTCAGAGTGCAGAATGCAGATTCAGAGTGCAGATTCAGAGTGCAGATTCAGAGTGCAGAGTGCAGAATGCAGATTCAGAGTGCAGATTGTGTGGGTGACTCTATGTGTGTGTGGGTGGCTTTGCGTGTGTGGCTCTGTGTGGGTGTAAAATGCAATAGGTCATGCATTTGCGAGCGATTAAGCTATTGGCATTGTAAATGACAAGGCCATTTATTTAACGATTACGCTATGGGCAATGTAAATGACTGCCATTTATTTATGATTTTTTTTAAAAAACACCCCCAAAAAAATGTCATGAGCAATGCCAATAGCTCTACCTTTAATATTGCCGAGACCATTGCATTGTAAATGCTTGTTTATACTGTCACCCTGCCTCGGAGACACACATTTCTCAGTCAGTCCCTTCAACGCTCAGTTGGAAGTTGCCAAAACCCATTTTTGAACTTTAGACACGCAAATATCCGGTTGTATATTATTAGATATGTTGAGTAGCCCATCGAGTCTGTTTGTGTTTTTCCTTTTGCTTTTCATGTTAAAAATGCGAACTCGAGCAGCGGAAAACCCAGAAAAAACGTGAGCAGGCGGACTACTCGCTTGTAAAAAGCTTTCTGAACTTCCTAGTCAACTGCTATTAAACGCGTAAAGTGTATACATGTTGTATATGGTCGTTTTTAGGGTGTGCAGGCAAAAATGGGGGTAAAATTGGGGTCTGCAGTGCTACACGGTGAGCTCTCCTAGATATCAAGTGTGTATGTTACTGTTTTAAACACATTTTTGGTCTGGCAATAATTGTCAGTATGGAACTAATTAAGTTCTATCAAGCCCTGTGTGTGTTGAGGAGGGCCCCTCAGTGTTACACATGCTTTTACGGAGGTTTAGGGACCTTGTTGCTTCACTGCTGATTGGGCTCTGAGACGGCCATCCTGCCTAGTTGCCTGTTGTGAATGGGTATAAACAATAAACGTCCGATTATGGTGCCGGTTGGACCTATCCCCCCTCAAGAACACAAAGAACCTACTGACATTTTCTACCTGAAATAGACCATCTAATTTGGAAAGACCACCCTGTGTCCTTCCTGATTTTATTTTCACCCAGTCACTAATCTCAAACTTATACTCCTTTCTCTCCATGCTCACATTTGTCCCCTTGCCTCCTACACCATTTCAACCTTTCAGCCATGCAGGGACCAATTTAGTACCAGGTAAGCATCACACATCTATTGAAATGGGGGTCGCAGTGTGTGGGGGGGCTCGCAGTGTGTAGGGCTTGCAGTGTGTGGGGGGGGTCGCAGTGTGTGGGGGGGCTCTGTGTGGGTGTGTGTGGAGGGCTCTGTGTGGCTGTGTGTGAGGGGCTCTGTGTGGGTGTGTGTGTGGGGGGCTCTGTGTGTGTGTGTGTGTGGGGGGGCTCTGTGTGTGTGTTTGTGTGGGGGGGCTCTGTGTGTGTGTGGGGGGGCTCTCTGTGGGTGTTTGCGTGTGTCATTTGCGAGAGATAAAGCTAGTTGCATTGTAAATGACAATGCCATTTATTTATGTTTTAAAAAAAAAAACATAAATAAAAATAATGTCAAGGGCAATGCCAATAGCTCTAACTTTAACAAAGGCAAAACCATTGCATTGTAAATGCTTGTCCTATGTTTGTCGTCCCTAGACTGCTTTATTTGACCCATGCCTCGCAGGGCAACGCATGGGCCGAGATTTGGCTTCTGTTTTAAAGCAAGTTTTGACGGTAAAATTATCCCTGCTTCTCTCGTCCATTCTTGCGCTCCAAGATTTGGATTTTTCATATAATATTGGTTATCTTAACTAGCTGAAGTTGTGAAGCCTGCATCTTATTTAGGGAATTCCACCAGCAACGGCTTGTGTTTGTAGTACAGCGGGTGGATGAATCTGTTAAATGCTTAATTTGGTGGTTGCTTTGCCTTGCGTGATGAGACTGTCAGACTTGACTTGCACATGGAAGTCTGTATTAGCTCTATCTGATGTGGCTTTGTAAAGCCATCCCCTGAGATTTTTTACTCCATTTTTAAATCCTAAACGGTGCCTATTTGTTCTTTGCAGATTAGACACCGCAGCAATCGTGAACGGTAAGTTTCTACTCCTGGCCAAGTAAATTGAGAATTTCGTGGCTTAGGTGATGACAAATGTCTGACCTGAAACACCCTTATGGATACAAGGCAGACTATACACCTAGAGCTGCTCTTGCACAAACTGTACATGGTGTAGGTCGGTCTTGCTTATGACCAATTGGCCGCGTGAGCCTGTCTGGCACTTGCAGCTTGCTCTTTGCATTACTACGACCCTTTGGTATTACAATTGACTTTATTTCCTGCATGAACAGCACATGTAGCAGCTCTTGTTGTCTGTCACCTCATGAGCAATCGAACAACTGGTTCCTTGGCAAACAGCCTTGACGGTACCCTTCTATATAGTGGTTGGTTAAAGGGTCTGTTGGACAGGCCCCACGAAGGGCTCGCTCCCTCCCCGCATGACAGGGCCCAGACACCGGCTCTCCGGGGGCTACCCGCAGAAGCAACCCGCAACCCGTCCCCTCCGGGACGCCTGCTCCCGGATATCTCTGTGTCACGGGCCCGGGCCCCCGGCAGCCCCATTGCCCGGCCCAGCCGCCATCTTGGACACTGCACCACGCGGCCGCGTGGCCTCAGCTCGACCCCAACCCTGGGCCCGGCCAGGCCCCGCCATCCCGGCACCACCATCCATCCAGGAGGTGAACGGACCACTTGGCAGGCTAATGGGAGAAAGAAGTGTCGATGGCTCTCCCCCGCCAGGTGCCGATCGCCCCCAGCCTCCCCGGGTGCTGGCTCCACCCCCCTGCTGGGTGTCTGGACTCCCTCATCCCGGACCTCCCGACCTCCCAGTGCTAGGGTCCGGACATCAAAGGGCGCCAGACCTATAACCGAGGAGCCCCAGAGCAGGAGGGCAGTTGTATCCTGGAGTCGAGAGACACCGAGAAGAACTCATCCTTGACGGACTGCTGGCGCTGCCGCAGCTCTGCCTTGTGAACTATCGTCCTGCCTGCTGGCGCTGCCGCGGCCTTCTGCAACCTTCATCCTCGTGGGACCTGCTGGCGCTGCCGCGGCCCGTTGTAACTTCCATCTTCTTTGGGACCTGCTGGCGCTGCCGCGGCCCGTTGCCACCTACGATCTCTTCGGGACCTGCTGGCGCTGCCGCGGTCCGACCCGTCCGACCGCCGAGCTCGAGGATTGTGAGCTACTGCCGTTTCACCTCAGTACCCGTAGGTACCAAGACTGTCCCGCTACCCCCTTTCCCTACTAGAGACTAGAATTGAGAGGATCATCGTGTCCTGATCTCCTTGTATCGTACTACCTTACTTCAAGAACTGCCTATAAAAGGTGTTACTCTGATCTTCGTGTGGTGTCCATCTGTGGGGGGGGGGGAAGTTACTTGTCTGTACGATCGCTGGAGACGGCCCTCACCGGAGGCCTCTCCCCTTGTGCTCGGCCGACCCTCCAGGTCCCCGTCTAACATTGGTGGCCAGCGGCGCGATCCGAACCAACGCGTAACCGTACAGAGAGTAACTCACCCTACGACTAATCCACAATGACGACCAGAGAGAGCGGATCTGCAGAGAAATTCCAGATGGAAAAACTGGAAGAGTACAACCACCGAGAGCTAAAACAATTTGGCATAGAACTAGGCATTGCCACCACCGGTCTGAGCACGAAAGAGGACTTCAAACACGCCCTAGAATCCTGGGCAGAGACAAATATCGCCGGACCCCAGGACCCCGAAGCCCCGGAGACAAACACCACTCTGACGGAAGAAAGGAGAACGGATCTCTCCCGGGAAGAGATCCGAGAACGAGAGAAAAATAGACTACACGAGTTAGAGTTGGCACGGCTCAAATTAGACGGAGAATTGAAACTGGCAGAACAAAAGATGAACTTAGAACACTTACGGCTCCAAGAAGAGCGAGAGGAAAAGCAGAGACAGAGAGAACTCGAAGAAAAAAGACTGGCATACGAACACGAGTGCAAGCTAGCGGAGATAGAAATGCGCAAACAGAACAAAGACCTAGGGGTGCCCGAGCAACCGCGCCCCCCAGGTACTACCGAACAGAAGGTCCACATCCCCAAGGATGTGGTCCGTGAATACTATCGGAACGACGACATACAGCAGTGGTTCAAGGCCTACGAGATCGCCATGACTGCCCACCGGATCGCTCGAAGTGACTGGGGAGCCGGTCTATGGGGGAGATTCGTCAATGAAGGCCGGGATGCCCTGCTGCAGCTTCCGGACCATCAAATGACGTCCTATGACCACATGAAGGCCGCCCTCCTCAGTCGATATGGGCTGACGCCCGAGATGTACCGCCAGAGGTTCCGCAACTGCACCCGGATCCCGGGTACAACCTGGATAGAATATGTGAACTATTTCAGCCGAGCCTTCGAGGGATGGATCAAGGGTAGCAACGTAACAACCTACGAACAGCTCTTCAACCTCATTGTGTGGGAGCACCTCTCCAACAACTGCTTCGTCGAGCTCAGGCAGCACCTCCTCGACAGTAAATTGACTGACCCACGGCAGCTCGCCGCCGAGGCTGACCGATGGGAGAGCACCCGAGTGACCCGGAGTGGGCCAAACGAGCAGAACAGAACCAACCAAGGTCATCATCGTCCCCGAGGAGGAGGAGGAGGACAGGGCCGGGGCAGAGACGCCGTCCCGGCCGCTCCCGCCAACAACACCCCACCCCCGGCCGGCCGGGGCAACCCCCCGATGCGCCCGGGGTTCCGAGCCAACGTTACGTGTCATCGATGCCAGCGAGTCGGCCACTATGCCAGTGACCCGACCTGCCCAAAGAACCAGACCCCCGGACCCCGCCAGGTGGCTGCCGCCGCCCTAGGAGAAGAGCAAGTCTCCGAAGAGCCTGAAGAGTATGAGCAGGAGCAGCCCGAGTGGGAACCTGCCGCCATGACCCTGGCCTGCCTAGGGGGAAGAGACCTGATCCCGCGGGCTCCCCTACCAGCCAACACCAGGAAATACAGCCAGTGGGTGAACATAAATGGGCGTAAGGCCGAAGCCCTGCGTGACACAGGGGCCAGTGTGACGGCCGTCCGTTGTCACCTGGTGACCCCAGAACAAATTCTGCCAAACGTTCTTTGCCCCGTCCGATCGGCCGACAATTCGGAGAGCCTGTGTCGGATGGCCTGCGTCCCCTTCGAATGGGGAGGAGTCTCCGGTATGTTAAAAGTGACTGTCCGCGACGATGCCCCCGTGGACTGCCTCCTGGGGAACGATCTCGAGAGTTCCCCGTGGGCAGCCGTTGAAAGAAGAGAGCACCTGGGGATGTTAGGCCTCCCGGGCTGGGCGTGCGTAACAACCCGGTCCATGGCCGCCGACACCATCCCTAGATCTGAAGAACCCGAATGGCCAGCACCTCCTCCCCCGATCGCTCCAGAGGGAGACTCCATCCCTACCGACACCCCGGAACAAACCCACGAAGAGCCCGCTCAGCCCCAAGACCTTCCGGACCTGGCTCAGTGGCGTCAGGAAGGGGGGCCCACCCAAGAACAATTCCGGCAAGAGCAAAAGACATGTCCCTCCCTCGAGGGACTGCGACAGCAAGCGCTCGCCCAGGGCGCAGGAGACACCGCAGGGGCCCACTGGATCTATTGGGACAATGACCTACTGTACAGCGAACAAAGAATAGCGGAGCTGGGGGCCAGTCGAGTGCTGGTGGTGCCCCTCCGTTTCAGAGACTTCCTTCTGAACTTGGCCCATGATGTCCCCCTGGCTGGACACTTGGGGCAGGACAAAACATACAACCGCCTGGTGACTCACTTTTACTGGCCGAAAATGAGAAATGACGTCTCCACCCACTGCCGGTCCTGCCCGACCTGCCAGGCCAGCGGGAAGAGCGGCCGCAAACTCAAGGCACCTCTGCAACCATTCCCCGTTGTGACCACCCCGTTCGAAAGGGTGGGAATAGACATTGTGGGGCCCCTGGACCCCCGAACAGCACAAGGGCATCGATTCATCCTGGTGGACCACGCCACCCGCTATCCTGAGGCGGTTTCCCTTTGAACTGTAACAGCACCAGTGGTAGGTCGAGCCTTAATGGGGGTCTTCTCTCGAGTGGGCTTCCCCAGGGAAGTCGTCAGCGACAGGGGCACGAACTTTATTTCAAAATATATGAAATCCCTATGGCAACAGTGCGGAGTCACCTACCAATTCACAACCCCCTATCACCCGCAAGGAAACGGACTGGTCGAGCGATTCAACCGCACTCTCAAGGGGATGATCATGGGGCTGGAAGAACCCCTACGCCGCCAGTGGGACGTGCTACTACCGTGCCTCCTCTTCGCCTACCGAGAAGTCCCCCAGAAGTCCCTCGGCTTCAGCCCTTTCGAACTCCTGTACGGACACCCTGTTCGCGGGCCTCTCAGCCTAGTTAAAGAAGAGTGGGAAATGGCCCCCCTGAAGACCCCTCCAGACGTCTACAAGTACCTCCTGACCCTCCGTAATCAGACCCGGCGATTCAGAGAGCTCGCCAAAGCCAATCTTGAAGCCAGTCAGGAGGACATGAAGAAGTGGTACGATAAGAATGCCTCCTCCATCGAATTCGAGCTTGGCCAGCAGGTATGGGTGATGTCCCCCATCGAACCTTGTGCCTTACAGGACAAATGGACGGGGCCCTTCAAGGTGATCGAGCGTAAGAGCCCCGTCACCTACCTCATCGACATGGAATCCCCCCGGAACCCCCTCCGGGTCCTCCACGCCAACAGACTCAAACCCCACTTCGTGCGCTCGGAGCTCAGCCTGCTGATGGCTACAGACAGTGGGGCGGAAGAGGACTCCGAGCCCCTCCCTGACCTACTGGGGGCCGGGGAAAAAGATGGTTCAGTGGACGGGGTCCAACTCTCCGAGGCTCTGACCCCGGAGCAGCGCCAAGACTGTCGGGCCCTCCTGCTGCAATTTGCAAACCTATTCTCCCTCACACCCGGGGTCACCCCCTGGTGTCTACACGACGTGGACACTGGCGACAGTCCTCCTATCCGACACCGGCCGTACCGAGTACCAGATCGGGTACGCACCTGCATCCAAGAAGAAGTCTCCAAGATGCTCGCACTCGGAGTCATCGAACCCTCGGACAGCCCCTGGGCCAGCCCGGTTGTACTGGTCCCCAAAGCTGCGGCCCCGGGCACCACACCCGAGCTCCGGTTCTGCGTCGACTATCGGGGTCTGAACGCTGTCACCCGAACCGACGCTCACCCCATCCCCCGAGCCGACGAACTAGTTGACCGCATGGGGGCGGCCCGCTACCTAAGCATCTTCGACCTGACGGCGGGCTGCTGGCAGATCGGCCTCACCCCCAGGGCACAAGAACGATCCGCTTTCTCCACCCCGGATGGACACTACCATTTCAGAGTGATGCCATTCGGCATGAAAAACGCTCCAGCCACGTTTCAACGACTTGTGAACCAGGTATTGGCGGGCCTCGAAGAGTTCAGCGCCGCATACCTGGACGACATCGCGGTGTATAGCCGCCACTGGTCAGACCACCTCCGCCACCTCCGAGGGGTCCTGCAGGCCCTCCAACGGGCCGGCCTCACAATCAAGGCCAGCAAGTGCCAAATCGGCCAGGGGTCCGTGACCTACCTCGGACACCAAGTGGGGAGCGGTCTGGTGGCCCCCCTCCAGCTCAAGATCGCTGCCATCCAGTCCTGGCGCCCCCCCGTAACCCAAACCGAGGTCCGAGCCTTCTTGGGGCTCACCGGATACTATCGGCGGTTCGTAAAGGACTATGGCAGCATTGTGGGGCCCCTCACGGAACTCGCATCCAAGACCAACCCAAAAACAGTCAACTGGACTCCCGACTGTCAAGCGGCCTTCGAGAGGCTGAAGGCCGCCATGTGCACCGCTCCTGTGCTCCAGGCCCCCGACTACAGCCGTGAGTTCATCGTCCAGACTGATGCCTCAGACCATGGCGTCGGGGCCGTCCTCTCCCAACTGAACCCCGAGGGAGTCGACCAACCAGTGGCCTTCATCAGCAGACGCCTCCTGCCCCGAGAACAGCGCTGGAGCACCATTGAGCGAGAGGCCTTCGCAGTAGTATGGGCCCTCAAGAAGCTCCGGCCGTACCTCTTCGGAACCCACTTCCGGGTACAAACAGATCATCGGCCCCTGCAATGGCTAATGCAAATGCGGGGGGAGAACCCCAAACTATTGCGATGGTCCATCTCCCTGCAGGGGATGGACTTCACTGTGGAGCATCGCCCTGGCCAAGACCACGCCAACGCGGATGGCCTGTCCCGCTTTTTCCGCCTCGACGAGGAGAGTCCCCAAGAGGATGGGTGACTCTCCCCGCCTTCAGCTGGGGGGGACGCATGTTGGACAGGCCCCACGAAGGGCTCGCTCCCTCCCCGCATGACAGGGCCCAGACACCGGCTCTCCGGGGGCTACCCGCAGAAGCAACCCGCAACCCGTCCCCTCCGGGACGCCTGCTCCCGGATATCTCTGTGTCACGGGCCCGGGCCCCCGGCAGCCCTATTGCCCGGCCCAGCCGCCATCTTGGACACTGCACCACGCGGCCGCGTGGCCTCAGCTCGACCCCAACCCTGGGCCCGGCCAGGCCCCGCCATCCCGGCACCACCATCCATCCAGGAGGTGAACGGACCACTTGGCAGGCTAATGGGAGAAAGAAGTGTCGATGGCTCTCCCCCGCCAGGTGCCGATCGCCCCCAGCCTCCCCGGGTGCTGGCTCCACCCCCCTGCTGGGTGTCTGGACTCCCTCATCCCGGACCTCCCGACCTCCCAGTGCGAGGGTCCGGACATCAAAGGGCGCCAGACCTATAACCGAGGAGCCCCAGAGCAGGAGGGCAGTTGTATCCTGGAGTCGAGAGACACCGAGAAGAACTCATCCTTGACGGACTGCTGGCGCTGCCGCAGCCCTGCCTTGTGAACTATCGTCCTGCCTGCTGGCGCTGCCGCGGCCTTCTGCAACCTTCATCCTCGTGGAACCTGCTGGCGCTGCCGCGGCCCGTTGTAACTTCCATCTTCGTTGGGACCTGCTGGCGCTGCCGCGGCCCGTTGCCACCTACGATCTCTTCGGGACCTGCTGGCGCTGCCGCGGTCCGACCCGTCCGACCGCCGAGCTCGAGGATTGTGAGCTACCGCCGTTTCACCTCAGTACCCGTAGGTACCAAGACTGTCCCGCTACCCCCTTTCCCTACTAGAGACTAGAATTGAGAGGATCATCGTGTCCTGATCTCCTTGTATCGTACTACCTTACTTCAAGAACTGCCTATAAAAGGTGTTACTCTGATCTTCGTGTGGTGTCCATCTGTGGGGGGGGGAAGTTACTTGTCTGTACGATCGCTGGAGACGGCCCTCACCGGAGGCCTCTCCCCTTGTGCTCGGCCGACCCTCCAGGTCCCCGTCTAACAGGGTCTAATTTAGGATTACTCCTTGTATTCCCGGGGGGGAGGGGCGCTCCTTGCGTGACCTGTGCATGAGTACCCCATGAAACCATCAGCACTGGGCCACTGCTAACCTGCCGGGGCACGAACGTTCTGAAATGTTAAATGGGCAAGTTACATGGTAACGGAAATAAAAAAAAGGCGCAGGTGTCCTGCACCACTTGACCGTGAAGAATAGCTTCATGTTACAGACATTGTAGGCAAACATGTAAAAATACGATAGCTGTCATGTGTAGCTTAGTGTGCTATACAGGTGTTGCTTGAACATGCGATACCTTAAATGAGAGGCCAATCTCCCTGGACCATTGTGGTGGTTCTGCACTCATCTGGGATTTCCCGTTTGTCTGCTGGCTATGTGCCACCCTGCCTGTGACCTGGCAATCCGTGATCTCGGTCCTGGGACCCAACCTGCATAACTACCTATTTCGGAGTCTGGGTTGACGGAGTTCTTAACTGGCTAATTCAATAACTATGCTTAATATACATAAGCTAGATAAGGGACAAATGTCCATGCTGCTTCTCCTGGACTTCTCCACCTGGCTCCACACAGGTGACCTCTCTGGAGAAGCAAGCCCATAACGTGTGGGTCCTTCACAAAGTGAATTCAGTTTACCAGAAAGCTATGTCTGGCTAAAGATTGGCCGACAGATACTATTAAGACGTTATCCTGTCTGCCTTATTACACCTGCATTCTGTCCTAATGCGCTTGTAATGAGGCATGGATCTGTGGAGTACCGGTCTGCCAAACTAATCCTGGCCTTAGTTCCTTTTTTTCCCTCTTATTGTGTGCCTTTGTAGACTTTAACCACTTAAATATTGCCGTTGCCCCAGATAAATTTCTCACTAGTCCACCTTTTAGCGCGTATACTAGGCACTGGTTGTCCTCTTCTGCACTTAAAATCAGGAGGTTTAGTTTCTCTAGTCTTACACTTACTACTAGTATTTAGTTTGTGATGCCCCTCTCCTCGAATTGGAATTTCTAATGGATCTGGAAATGTTAAACGTATTGTGCATGCTGCAGGTATTAAAGCCAATTTCTTGTCGCATGTGCTTGCTTTGTATTGGGCACTCCTCTTAAACTGACATGTAACCCATGATGAAATCGATTCTGCCATATGAATCTTGCTGATTCTACCCCATACCGTTCCATTGTTATCTGAGGTTACTTTTTGGTACCATACATATTAAACTGGTCGTATTATTGCAGTTGCTAACGTCTTACTTGCCTGTTTCTTGTAGGAGTCTCGTCTCTGCGGCACTCTGGCCTTTGAGGTAAGTGGCAGTCTTTTCATAGCATCTAACACCAGTGAATTATCGTGGGTTTGACACTGGCACCAAAGTTGACTCTTAACATGGCCTGTGATGCTTTTATCATTAAAGCTGTCTGGGTGGGGATAATTAAAATTCGAAGTGAAGTGTAAGCTGTGGCAGTCTGCAGATGATGATAAATATGTTGGTAGGGACATCTGAAAAAGCGTGAAGATTACCAACGTCTCTGAGCAGGCTGCACGCTGGTGTGTGGGGGGTTAGTCCTGTGTTTAACGTGCTTTAACTCCCACTGTCAATGTACATGGATTTTTATTACATTCTGGTCCGTCAAACATCACATATTGCCATTTAAGGTACATACATATTTGGAAGACACATGCATCACAAACTTCATAGTCGTATAGTACCAAACAATTATCATTACAACTGTTGACCGTCGTATACATTCCTAGTACCAGGATCTGCCTCTACGTATACAGATTAATGCAAGAGCACATTGACATTTGTTACATGTATCCTGTACATATCCCATCTCTTGCAATACATCCCAACATAGATGTCTGGGTTGTGCTCCTGCTCAAGTCATGTGGTCAGTCCCTCGGTTGCATAGCTGTGAGGTACTGTACTAACTGGTCCCAAAAGTCCCTATGGCGGGAAGCTTGTGATAGTTCCTCCGCATGTTTTCAGTCTCTCCTTACAATGTCATGTCTGCATTGCGGTACACGTTTGTGTCCCCATCGCATTGCGTCTTAGCCAGCAGCAATGTTACCGCCAGGAGTTTGCGCCTTTGAGACAGTTAATCTTATAAATGCCTAAGAGGCACACTAATGGTGTGTTTGAGATTTAATGTACATTGATTTTAATGAGAACCTTTTTTGTCACCCCCAGTCTCTGCTCTACCGGACGTAAAAGTACTTGGAGTTCATCTCGCTTGAAACTGCCAGGTACGCTTGTTTTTTTTCTTTTTTTTTTTTCTTGAATAGTATTTTGTTTTGTCATGTGGGTTAAGGACCGCCAAATTCCACAATTCCAACAGATTCTTGTGGGTAGGGGGTCCTATGCTGTTTGATAGCAACACTTTGCTACTGCATTGTAGGGGGGCCTGTGTTCCATTGGAGGTCAAACTACTGGGCACGTGTAACAGTGACATTGCCAAGAGTTAACCAAAACAAATCTGGTTTTGGTTGGGGACTGTGGTTATGGATCCATTTGGGGTTGCCAGTCCCCAGGCATAGGCAGAGCAAGGCATTTGGCTTGCTTTGCTTAACACCTACCAACATGTGTTTGAACTCTTATGTCTTTTTGCTCCTCTAATCCAAAGCCTTTGATGTCAATATTATAAGAGTAGTGGACAGAAAGGATTTCTGAAAACTCAAATACTGAGGCTTTAGGACTAGTTGTGGAGCAGTAGACAAAACTTGTGATGCTGAACTCTGATTGAAGTCTTTTTTGTTTTTTAGATTGGAGCTTCAGAACACGCCCAGAATGGTAATTATCAACTAAGTTTTATAGGACTTGTTTGAGATTGGTCTGTGGCAATTTTAACATGGTGTAAATGGCTTAGTCAGCCTTTAGGATGAGGGTGGGAGGGGTGGCATATTTCAAAAAAATTGTAGACCTGTTAAGGAGGGTGGGGAGCTTGAGCGAGCCCCGGTGATGACTGGTATTTGCTACTCTTGACCGAGAGTATGATGAGAGCTAACCACACTTAATACTCTGAGGGCACGCTGACATCTTGCAGGGGCTTTGTTCGTAAAATGCTTTTACCTAATGGCTTTTGTTTCCCCCCCTTGACTGTAGAGTCCATCTGCCTTCGGGTGAATCCCTGCGCATATGTACATGGATTTTAATGAAAACCTTTTTTGTCACCCCCACTCTTTGCTCTACCGGATTTAAGAGTACTTGGAGTTCATCTCGCTTGAAACTGCCAGGTACGCTTGTGTTTTTTTTCTTGAATAGTACTTTGGTGGTCCTTACCCCACATGGGAAAAACAAATTCCAACAGATTCTTGTGGGTAGGGGGTCCTAAGCTGTTTGATAGCAACACTTGGCTACTGCATTGTTGGGGGGGGGGGCTGTGTTCCATTGGAGGTCAACTACTGGGCACGTGTAACAGTGACATTGCCAGGAGTTATCCAAAGCAAAACTGGTTTTGGTTGGGGACTGGTTATGGATCCATTTGGGGTTGCCAGGCCCCAGGCATAGGCCGACCAAGGCATTTGGCTCGAGCTTTGCTTGGAACACCTACCAACCTGTGTTTTTTGAACTCTTGTCTTTTTGCTCCTCTAATCCAAAGCCCTTGATGTCAATATTATTATAAGAGTAGTGGACAGAAAGGATTTCTGAAAACTCAAATACTGAGGCTTTAGGACTAGTTGCGGAGCGGTAGACAAAACTTGTGATGCTGAACTCTGATTGAAATGTCTTTTTTTTTTTTTTTTAGATTGGAGCTTCAGATGCGCCTAGAAGGGTAATTATCAACTAAGGGCCAGATGTAGGTAGCCAAATACCGGTCGGTAACGGCCGAAAATACCAATTTTCGGCCGTTACTGACCGGTATTTGCATTTCGACATGTAGGGGCTCAAAAAAACTACAGTCTGTAAATTTACAGAGTCGGTAAATAAGAAATGGTAAAAATGCATTTTGAGAAGTAGGTAACCTCTAAAATACCGATTTTTCATGAAAATCGGTATTTAGAGTCTGTATTTACCATGGATTGAAAGCAGGTGGTAACCAGGTGCAGGCTATAAAAAAGGACCCAAAATGCAACAGTTTGACCAGAATGGCGGCATTCTATGTGATTGCGAGGCGGCTACGGCTACTACAGACAGGAGAGAGGGTCTGGAGAAGGGAGGAGCAAGTCTACAGATAGAGGATTACCCTATTCCAACTCACTGATGCAGAGATTCAGCAAAGGTACAGGCTACATCCCCAAACCATCCTGGACTTGATCAGGGACCTGCACCCACTTTTGGAGCATCCAACCCCAAGGGCACACGCCATCCCACCCCATGTGCAGGTGCTGTGTAGCCTACACCTGCTTGCCTCTGGCAGTTACCAGAGTGTCATTGCTGCGGTAGGTGGGGTGTCCCAGAGCTGCCTGTCCCGCTTCTTTAGGAAGTTCCTAGAGGCCATGATTCAGCGAATGCATCACTACATCACCTTTCCTGAAACGTACGCAGAACTGCTCAGGACAAAGACAGGGTTCTATCAAATAGCGCACTCCCCAACGTCATCGGGTGCATTGATGGCACCCACATTCCAATTTGCCCACCTGCTGACAGAGTACATCTACAGAAACCGAAAATCATCCCACACCATAAATGTGCAAGTTATCTGCGATGCCAACTACATCATCATGGATATAGTGGCCAAGTTTCCAGTCAGTACCCACGACTCCAACATTTTCCAGAATAGTGGGATCTACGCACGCCTGACTGTGGGGGAATTTGGCGAAGGCTACTTGCTAGGTAAAACAGTGTGTTACACTCCCATGATACATGTTTCAGATGTATGTGAATGTGTGCAGGTGTGTAAAGCTTTTCTTATTTTTAAATAAGGGATAGTGCATATGCCATCCGGTCCTTCATCCTAACACCCTACCTCAACCCTTCAACCCTCAGCCAGAGGCGATACAACAGGGCACACAAATCCACCAGGAACATTGTGGAGCGAACATTTGGCGTGTGGAAAAGCAGGTTCTGCTGCCTCCACTAAAGTGGAGGGGCACGCCAGTACACACCAGTGACCTGCTGCAAGATAATTTCAACCTGTGCAATGTTGCACAACCTTGCCATGAAGAAGGGCACCGAGGTGGAATTATCAGATTATGAGGACAATGATGACGAACAAGCACTGCCTGAATCCAACACTGCAGGAGTTGCAATACCAACAGATGGCAGACACAGACGGGAAGAGATCACACGCAACTACTTTTAAGTAAGTAAAGAGACACAGACAGGTTGAGTATGCACCCAAGGTAGTTTAATTTTGTCACTACGCAGGTTCCAAAAGCACAATTGTGCAACTCAAACAGTATGCATTCAAAGGTGTTAGTCCTGGGTCACTTCCCCATTAACTGATTTACTAATTTTCGTCCACGCCTACCAGTGCCAGATGTTTGTGGCTGGCTGTCTTCACTTGGCGTTTGGGCTGCTGCCTCACCCTGGCGCCTGCTGCTCCTCCGTGTCTCTACGACAAGGGGGCTTGCCATGCTGTCCCTACTTGTTCTCCCTTCACTCTCTGGCACATCCAGAGCAGCAGTTTGTGCTGCTTGTGCATTTATCAGCACTGGTCAGAATAGCAATGCCCCTAGTAACCTCATTGCTATTTAGCGTGAGTCCCTCCCGCATGTTAATGCACCTCCTGCATAGCAGGGAAGTGGCTGTGGCCAGGCGGTTGATGGCTTTATTTTGTTGCTGCGCACGCTGGTTCTCCTTGCGCCTTGATGCAAATTACTTATCTAGTTTGGTGCACAGAAGCTGCACCGATTGTGACATATCATGCATCCCTGCTGCAATATCCTTGTTGACATCAACTGCTTCTCTGATGCCCTTCCCTATGTCTTCCATATTGTTGTTTAGGGTCCTCCATTTGGCATTGGACAGACATGATGGCCTTTCCCTGCATCCTTTGGATCTTCACCATGCTCCCCTCCAGGCCACGGAACACACTGGGACCCTCCACACGTGCAGCTACACTGCTTTCTCGGAGCCTGCGGCGTCTGGAAACATTACGGGACACCTCTGCACTGGACTGCAGTGCGCCAGTGCTACCTTCACCAGGCAAGGTGTGTGTGTCTTCCCCCTCCATGTCACCTGCTGATGACTCCATTTCCAATAGTGGGGAAACAACATGCCTCCTGCTCTGTTGTGCGGCAGGTGTTGTCACAGGCAGTGATGCTGGCATTTCTGGGGATGACAGTAACAGAGGGGATTGTGTACGTTCTGGGGACGCCTGCAACTCTGGAGCCATTTCTGTGTCTTGGGATGGTGGCTGTGTACTTGGTGCACCCGTGTCCTCTGATACATTCTGTGCACTTGGACCGGACTCCTGACTCTCATCCCTCTCTGGTGCCGTGCTTTCAGTCTCCCGGAAACGCCTGTGAGATGTCTCACCTGTGGACATATGAGCGTACATTAGCTCAGCCACTACAGTTAAATAATTTTCACTTGAACAATGTACATGTTGCCTACGCTTCTTTCTGGAATCATTTCCCTAACTTGCTTGTTGCTATGCTGCATGACATTGACTTTCATTTCCTGCTTACATGTCCCATAATGCATTGCTCCTGTGTAGTGCTAGCTGTACTGGACTGGGGTTCACTTAGCCACATAGGGTAAAGGGAAGGATGATTGTGTGGGGGGGATTGCTGTGCATGCGTCTTACCTTTTCTGCTGGCAGCTCTGGCTGAGCTGTCTACTTCTCCCAGTCCGCAGACGCTTTCAGGTTCTATGGTTGAGCTCACCATCTCCTCCAGGTCAGTTAGGAGGTGGGCTGGGTTCTTCCCTCCACCAGTTTTGCTTGCCTGCTTGTGGTGTTCAGACTTTTTTTGTTTGGTCAGGCTCCTGAGGTCGTACCACCTCTCTTTAAGGTCCTCTATGTCTCTAGGAGTCACTCCAACTGCATTAACTTTATCTTGAATGTGCAGCCAAATGTTCCTTTTTGCAGACTCCGCCACAGTGAGGGACTGCCTGCCAAACAGTTTTCTGTACTCCTTCACCACCTCCTCAACCAGGACCTGCAGCTCCATGCTGCTGAATTTCAGTTCCTCTTCCTCTCTGGCTGATCTTTGTCTGTGCTGCTTGCCATTTTTCTAATTTAAAAGTGCACAAAACTCGTTCTACTGCTCAGGGTCTCAGCTCCGCTCCAACTGCCTCTCCAGAAGCTTCTAATTAGTTGCAGCTGCCTGTGTAGCGACTTCCTGGTAGGGAGGGGGAGGGTGGTGGCACACCTGGTTGGCTGCCTGAATCAGTTTAACTTTTCTTTGGTTTCAGATTCGGTATTTCCCACTCATTCCAATGGGCCAAAATGCCCATTGGATTGAATGGGAAATTCCGATTCGGTAAATATCGAATGACCGATTCTGATTTTTACCGATTCGGTAAAAAATACTGTTTTTTTTTAAATCTTTTTTTTTTACTTTTTTACCTACATTGCATTTACAGACTCATAAATACAGAATCGGTAAAATTCAGTATTTATGAATCGGTAAAATGCAATTACCTACATCTGGCCCTAAGTTTTATAGGACTTGTTTGAGATTGGGCTGTGGCAATTTTAACATTGTGTAAATTGCTTAGCCAGCCTTTAGGCTGAGGGTGGGAGGGATAGGCCTATTTAAAAAAATTAGTTTGTAGAGACATGTTAAGGAGGATGGGGAGCTTGAGCGTGCTGTTGTGAGGACTGGTATTTTCTACTCTTGACCAAGAGTATGATGAGAGCTAACCACACTTAATACTGTGAGGGCACGCTGACATCTTGTAGGGGCTTTGTTCGTAAAATGATTTTACCTAATGGCTTTTTTCCAATGGGTGCTACTGCTAATTCCATTAACCGAATTAACAATTGTTAGAACACATCAGTCTTTAACATCTCTTAATGCGATCAGCCTCTGACCAGTTTCTGCTGTCCTGTCTCTTTTCAGAGTGCATCGTTTGCGACTGGAGAACAGATGAGCCGGGTTAGTAAATGTGAACTCAGCATTAGGTTTTTTTAATTGACTTTTGTATGTAAAGCTGGATGCCAGCATGGGCCAGTCCTGATTATTGGCTTGGTTGTTAATGACATTGTACCTTTTCAAGCTGTTGCTTATCGTCCGTAGAATAGCTTGATTTGCTTTTTTTAGCCTCCTACGTATCTGGTAGGACATTACTCATGTGAACCTACAACAGATGCCCTATACACTACACTACTGTGCCCTAGGGCTGCCTTGTCTTGTGAACCAAAGTTATTTAACAATCCTTATGGAATAATTCAAATGAAATTTGTGGTGAAAAACGAATCTGTTCTCCAATCCAGTTGATTGTGGATGCTAATTCTTTTCACAAATGTCATCTTCACATTTGTGTAGTACAACATAAGTTGGTGGTCTTGTTAATGACCATTCAAACCCAATGAATTTCAGGTCAAGAAAACCCTTCGTCAGGGGCCACAATCAAAATATAACATTTACTCGCAGGAAGTACGTCATTTGACTCCTTGTGCAGGTCTACCATAGCAATACTCCGTGTTACGGTGGGGATTTGAAATGAGACTGGATCACTGTAAAAACAGATCACAGTTGTGAAAAGAATTCGCCATCCACAATCCTCTGAATTCAAGAACTGACTTCTTTTCGCCACAAGTTTCATTTGAATTCAAAGTTGATTGTTGAGAATCTTCAGCCCTAGGGACCAGTAGTGCAGTGTCTAGGACATGTATGTTCTAGTTTCTTTTTTTCCTATTTATCAAGCCTTGGACTAGGGTGGACACCTTTCCAAGTTGTGCAGAGTTAGGGGCAGATTTATGTTGGGAATGTGCCACGTTTGCGTCACGCAACTGCGGCGTAAACGTGGCGCATCCCTACGACCCATTTACAACGTGATGCATCTAGGCAGATGCGTCACGTTGTAAAGCTCTGCGCCACTTGTGGGCGTTCCGGCGCAGGGTGGGCGTTCCGGGGCAGGTGCGCCTCGCAAAAGTGGCTGAGTGAAATCTATAAGATTTCACTCAGTCACTTTCAGGCCAATGCTGCGTCAAAACCCTGCGCCTGCTTGAACCAGGCGTAGGTCTTGACGCAGCATTGTAAAGATGGGGCACCCCCGAGGCTAGCTGGAGCTGCGTCACGCTTGCGACGCAACTCCAGCAATGCGCCACCTTTACGGCACAGATGCGTCACGCATCTGTGCCGTTTTTGCCCCATGGTGCGCCGCATTGTAAATGCGGCGCACCCTGGGTGGCGGAGCAGCGTCGCAAAATAACTGGCGCATCCCTGGGGATGCGCCAGTTATCATAAATCTGCCCCTTAATTTTAAGATATTTTGATTGTCACGTACATAAGTGAATCACAAACAGATGTCTTCATAGGGCAGTACTAATGCCGGGGCTTGTTGACTGGTACCATTTGGCAAAATGGTATGTCATTTTCAACGCTTCTAGACCTGCAAGAGTTCTTCCTCTGCCCATTTTGTGTCAGTTCTGCACTTTGAGAAGGACTGATTGGTACAGTGATGGCCAAACCCGATGGCTTCTGTTGGAGTGCATAGTACTTAGTGTTGACTTGTGATCTGTACATGATGATTAGAATCAGGTCGCCGATCCATATGAGGATACATTTATTAACCTGATACAGATGCCAGTTTAGCTATAGTGTTTCGACAAAACTAGTGTTCCTTTTCTGAACTGTTTATTTTTATTCCCAGGTGCTACAAGTGTCTTCTCTTTTGGATTGCTGCCTACTGGTAAGTTTACCTTGGTTATTTGGGGGTAACCTTAGAATCCTTACTTGGGCATAAGCAGGTTTACACTCTTTGTGAACTGCTGCTGTGCATTCCTAGTCTGTACCACTGATGCATGGTTAAACAGTCCTCCATTTCAACACTGCCCTTATGCAAATCCTCACATCGTAGCTTTTTGTCTGATGGTATGTGTGGCTGTATATGCACATGCCCTCATTCTTCTGCCATTTAGTGTTTGGTCTGGAGCTGAGCAGATTTTTCTTCAAATAAGTCTTTCGAGTCACGAGACAGTGACTCCTCAGTGATGTTGTGCATGGGCATCGCCGTGCTTGTCTCTGCTCCTAACTGTCCATTATGATTCTTTCCTGTCTGACAGTGTTCTCAATTGTGCTTTTCCCCTTCTGCACTCTATTTTTGTCTGTTCGTACCTCGACCACCTTTTGGGGTGCTACCCAGCTCTGGCCCTCTTTCCCATGTGTCACCATCCATTGAAGATGCGTTACTAATTGAATGTACACCATTAAGACTTTGCCCGCATAGCCATGCAAAGTACCTGTACACGGATCATAGCAGTGTGCAACCTGTGCCTTTTTTCCCCCAACCATAAAGAAGCAGACTGCGACTCGTGTAAAATAGTTGTGGTCTAAAAACCCTTTAGGATCGTATGTTGGAAATGTCTCAAAAGAATAGGGGGTGACATTCCTGATGTTTTCGGCTCAGCATATGCCCAGGATAAGCCATCCACTAAAGATTTCTCTAATGATAAAAGCTCTGTCATAGAACTGGGTATGGAGATGCACAAACTCCCATCTGACCAACACGTGTAGTACTAGGACCTCTGTTCAAGTCTGCCACAAAATATTCCCTGTTCCCTCTATCGGAGTTCACCGGACCACCACTACTTTCGGGCCGTGGTTGGATCCGAAAAACTGAGCCAGATGCCCCACCCTTGGGTCTGGCACCAAAAATTCGATCCCAAGGTTGAACCTTCAGTATTGACCTCTTTGGACTGAGGACATTCTTCAGTATCAAACTAATCCACCTTTGTGTCGAGCAAGGAACCGTTCCAAATCAAACTTCGGTAGCAAAACTTTTAGAGCCGAAAGACTCCAGACCGTCACTGGCTTCAATCTCTCCTGTCTAACCCATTCTGGGGAAAAATTTGTCGGATAAAGATTAAAATTCAAGAAGGAACTGGTCTGATTCTTGCCTCTGCCACCAAAGAGGACATTTACATTTGAGACCCTAGACATTCCTGTTCCTCCCAAAAGGACAAAGGATAAAGCCACCAGTCCTAAATACCATTCTCCACCAGTCGCTACCACCTCGCCTCCACCACAGTCCAACACATGACCTTGATGCTTTACCTCCAGGGTCATCACATTCAGACTAGTTTAGGGGGACCATTAGGAGATCCTAACCTGTGGGATATGTGACCCTGATCACACTTCCATTGATCCACATTTATATCCAGCTTGTCCCTCCCGAAGATGCTCCATTCATCAGGTTCTGGCTAGGGCAGTGATGAGCTGCATAAAGCTCCTCTAGAGCAAGATTTTCTATTTGACATCTCTTCCACTCACAAGGACACACAGTATTCGCCCATGCATCCTGGCATAAGGCATGCTAAGAGAACCCCTTCAAAGACCAGGTCAGCACCCCATGGGTAGACACAAAATGTTGACCCCTTTATCGAGACACTGCTTCTGCTGGACTAAATTGTTGCGGCTACTGGGGACTTCACCTCCTGAGGTAAAGCAAGCGCATAGATGAGGCTGGTAAGAGTCTCAGCCAATCACTGGCCTTGCCAATTCACAAGCCCTTCTAGCCTGCTTTGAAGGACCCATTGGGATTAAATGAGCAAACTCTTGCGGTACCTACCTGTGCAATACTATCAGAGGCCAACAGATTGCTGCAGAAGGGCAGGCCAACCATTCCATCCACACTGTCCTAGACGCAGCAGATACAGCAGCTAGAGGTACGAATACCAGCATGCTTATTTAAAGATGCACATGGCTTGGAGTTTATAGATTTAAGCCATGGGTCTAATAGGCAGTTTTAAATATGCCTTTTAAGTGTACCTTTATGGACCGCAGGTAGATGCTACCGTGACCAAATAAGACCGACCCAGAAGGCCATGGGAGCGTTACAAACAGCCACTTCCAGAGGTGCGCTTTGTTGCTTAGGCTACAGAGGTGCATATGAATCTCCCTCAACAGACCAATCCTCTTCCCAACAAACCAACCCAGTCCACCTACAGTGAGCATTATTTTAGAGCCTCCTTTAAAGGAGGGAACCAAGGAAGGGGGCAGAGATACCTTCTCATGTGGAGCAACACCCACTGCAGAGCAGTGACTACCCAAACCTACCCTACAATTCCTTTTGGGGGGCATGCTACAGTCCTTCTACCAAGCCTGGGACTCCATCACCACAGACAAGGTGGTACTAGCCATTATCCAACCTGGCTCATTACCCTACCGGCCAACATTCCATCTTGCTCTAAAGTTATCACAGGAACATCTTTAACACTCCTCAAACTAGGTCTAAACCTTTTTCAAGGGGGCAATACAACATGTCCCTCTTCGAGGCTCGGGCTTATATTCGCAATGCTTTGCGGTTCCCCAAAAGACTGGTTGCCAAGATCAGTCTTTAGTCTCAGACCTCCAAACCACTGCATCCCATTGGAAACACTTCATATGGTCACTACAGGATGTTATACACTTCTGTAGTAGGGGATCTCTGTGTATAGAATAGTCCCGCCCATGTGCGAGGACCCCGGCAATCAAAAATAATCTCTTAAGTTGTCGGAAAATTGCAGAACTGCAAAGACACTTAAGAGAAAATTTAAAGACAAAAAATGCAGCCTATATTCACAGGCTACACTGTCCAGTACTTCAACTAGAAAATTCCACCAAAAATCCACAAACAGCAAAGCCTGTCCAGATTCCCCTTGCTTTAACAGCAAACACCCTCAGAAATGATAGAGAGGAAGGCATGGACAGACAAGCCCCATAGGCTGCCATTCTGTGGCTTAAATAGGATACTGTGCCTTTAAGAGAACTTTCCAGAACTTCTCCCAGTATCCCAGAATGCATAGCAGGTCCCTCTTACTTTCAGTTCTTTTTTCCGGCTCCTGCTTACAGGACCCTGTGCATTGAGCTCTCCCTTTTTCAAGGGTTTATTGGACTTTTTTACACTTTTTGGATTTAAAAGTGTTCTCATTTGATTCTTGGTGTTTCCTTTTCACTTCTGTGTGTTTGTTCAGGCTTTTAGGGATCTAAAATGCCTGCTTTATTCGACAAGTGCCCAGCATGTGGAAGGAAGAAGGCCAAGACTGATTCACACGACGTCTGCATTCTTTGCCTCCCTGATGATCATGTCCCTGAAGATTGTGACATCTGCCAGACCTTTTCTACAAGGACCCTGAGGGAAAGGCAGAAGATTAGGCTCCAAGGCCTGGAAGAGAGGCGACTGCAGGCTGCAGGTGGGTCTGGGCAGGCTGGGAAGGCTCCCTCTGCCCCTGCTGAGGCCTCTGGGGGGCTCCCCAGAGGCAGGAAGACCAGCAAAAGGTCCCGGTGACGTCGATAGCATCGACGACGACGTCGAGAGGGATGACGACGATGTGTTCCCCTTCTCTCCGCGTCGAGACAGCGTGGAAGATCGACGTCGAGAGGCCTGGCTAGGCCGCCGTCGAAGTCACCACCGACGGCGTCGTCGAAGTCGAGGCGTCGACGAAGACACCGGCGCTCGCCGTCGACCAGTTCGACGTCGAGGGGATCCTCGGCGTCGAGGACCGTGAGGAAGCGGTTGTCGAGGAGAAAGAGTCGACGCTCGCCGTCGAGGTCTGACCGCTTGTCGTCGAGGGGGCGACGTTCGTCGTCGAGGAAGAAACACTCGCCGTCGAGGAGACGGCGTTCGACGCCAGAGTCGAGGGATCGCCGTTCCAACCTGAAAAACGACGCTCGACGTCGAGCAGGAAGAGATCAGCGTCACCAAGGATCTCAACCTCCTCTAAGAGGCGCAGGAGGGATTCTGGCGCCAAAAGTCATGCTGGATCTGGTGGAGGACGTCGGAGGCGTCGCTCACGCTCTGGAGGGTCTGGATCACAGGCCCCTCCCTCGAAGAAGTCATCGGGCACGGTGTACTCGGTGGTATATACGCCGCCAAGGCCGGTGACCCCTCCTCCTCCTCTACCGAAGGAGGCTCCTCCGGCTAAGCCGCCTCTCCCCTCCCTGTCTCCCGCGGGGCAGCCTCCACCTCCGGTCCCTCCTCATAGGCCGCCGAGGTCGGTGTCGCTGCCTCTGCTTCCGACACCTCCTAAGGGTACGCCTACCCCGAAGCCCCAAGACAGGCCACGGAAGACGCCTCCACGGAAACCGGTGGAGCGCCCACGTGCTGGGAGGTCGCGCTCCCGCTCCAGGAGAAGGGAACGTTCGCGTCACAGGTCTTCCACCTGCTCTAGACGGCGCCACAGGAGACACAGGTCTCGTTCACGGACCCGGTCGTCTGGGACCAGGGACTACTCCCCGACCTTGTCAGATTCTCCGGACACGAGGGTTTCACCGGTCGACGATCTGGTGTCCTTCCAGGACGTGCTGTTACGGGGTGCGGCGAAATTGGGCATTACTCTGACGGTGCCCACTCCAAAGACTTCGGTCATCTTCGAGACGCTCCATCAGAAGCATTTGTCTCGGCCGTTACTGCCACTGGTGCCGGGCCTGGAAGAACCGGCCCTGGATCTTTTCCTCACTCCAGCAGTGACGAAGGCGGCGCCTTCCAGACTGCAGAAGAAGTACCGGGCTCCGGACTCGGACCCGGTCTTTCTCAGGCTGGAACCCCCGCCAGACTCGGTGATTATGACGGCGGCGTGCAAACAGCATGCCACCACGCCTTCCTCCACGGTTCCGCCAGATAAGGAATCTAGGTGGTTGGATTCATCTGGGAGAAGAGTTTGTGGGACCTCGGCGACCTCAATGAAAGCAGCTAGTGCCACTGCCTTGCTGGGTCGGTTTGACAGAGCCCTCTGGGAATCCCTTCAACAATTTGTGGAGCTTCTTCCGCGGGACAAGCGTGAAGACTTCCAGGAGGTGCTTAACGAAGGAATGTTGGTGGCGAATCAAGTCATCAGCGCTGCAGCCGACTCTTCTCTTCTGGCGGCGCATGGTTTCTGCCACGGAATAAACCAGCGACGACATGCATGGCTCCGCCTTACGTCTCTGAAACCGGACGCTCAGCAGAGGGTTGCCAATCTGCCATTCTCTGGCGAAACCCTGTTCGGGAAGCACGCTGATGACGAAATGGCCCGCATGAAGGCGGAGGCTGAAACGCTCACAGCGGTGGGTTTGGAGAAGCCCAAGGAGACCAAGAAGACGTACCGTCCGTTCCAGCGCCGGTTCGGTGGTCAAGGCAGGGGGCGTGGCCAGTCTTCTGGACAACAACAGCAGCAGTTCAGAAGACCATTCCAGAAACGCCAGAGGGGCAGAGGCGGCCATCAGTCGGCACCAGCGACTAAGGGCCGGGCCGGGTCGAGGCCCTGAGCACTTACTTCAAGACAACTGTTACCCGCTCCGGTGGGGGGAAGCATTCAATCTTTTCTGGCAGAGTGGAGAAAAATTACTCAGGACAAGTGGGTGCTGAATATTGTTTGCAATGGATACAGTCTTCGGTTCACCAGCCCTCCTCCATCGATCCCTCCGGTCGGCTCGCAGTATCAGCTGCGCGAGCTCCAGGCGGAGGCCGATATCCTGTTAAGGAAAAGGGCGATCGAAGTCGTACCTCTGTCTCAAAGAGGAAGAGGTCTGTACTCCCGGTTTTTTCTGGTTCGAAAAAAGGACAAGAACGAGTTCAGGCCCATTCTGGATTTGCGACAAGCAAACAAGTGGATTCGCAGGGAAAAGTTTCGCATGCTGTCGTTGCATCAGATTTATCCTCAGCTGCAACGGGGAGACTGGCTGTGTGCCATAGACCTCCAGGATGCTTACTTCCATGTGCCCATTGCACACAAACACAGGAAGTTCCTGCGGTTCCAAGTCGGCGCCAATCACTATCAATACACAGTACTGCCATTCGGACTGAAATCTGCGCCGAGGACATTCTCAAAGTGCATGGCGGTGGTAGCCGCTCACCTACGGAGGAACAAGGTGTTTGTCTACCCATACCTGGACGACTGGTTGATCAAGGCCTCCTCCACGGAAGCGCAAGCGCACTTCCAGAAGACGTGCGTTCTCTTGAACAAGCTGGGGTTGCACATCAACATGTCCAAGTCGGTTCCGACTCCAGTCCAGTGCATTCAGTACTTGGGAGCCTCCATCGATACGCTGTCAGCAATCGTGTCTCCTTCGGAGGAGCGACGATTATCACTGCTTCGGAAGGCTCGGGCTCTCATGACCGCTCCATCCACGACAGTGAGGACGGTGTCTTCTCTACTGGGATCGATGGCCTCCTGTATCTTCCTGACGCCACATGCACGGCTGCACATGAGACCGTTGCAAGAGTGCTTGGAGGATCAGTGGGATCAGAGGAGAGGATGTTGGGACGACAAGATACGTCTATCTCTGCATGCTCTTCAGTCTCTGAAGTGGTGGTGTTCAGCGGAGAATCTCCTCAGAGGGGTTCCCTTCCACAAGGACATTCCCACTCAGGTTATCGTGACGGATGCTTCTCTCCAGGGCTGGGGAGCGCATTCCGGAGACCTACAGATTCAAGGAACGTGGTCCCCGACGGAGTCCACGTACCACATCAATTTCCTGGAACTCAGAGCTGTTCACTTGGCACTGAAGGCCTTTCACCCGTCCTTCCAGACCGACTCTCTACTTGTGCAAACGGACAATACGACCACAATGTATTACCTCAACAAGCAGGGAGGCTCGAGGTCACGCACCCTGTCGCAGGAGGCGCAGACGATCTGGCGCTGGCTTCTGGCTCGAGGACTGACGATAACGGCTACCCATCTGCCAGGTGTGCAGAATGTTCAGGCAGACGCACTGAGCAGACTGATTCAGGAAAACCACGAATGGGTCATAAACGACGAAGTACTAGGAGAAGTCTTCGCAAGGTGGGGGACTCCAGACGTAGATCTGTTCGCCACCGCCGAAAACAGCAAATGCCGAGGCTTCGCCTCCAGGTACTACCAGCTGGGGAACGCGTTATGGATCAACTGGTCGAACAGCTTTCTGTACGCTTTTCCACCCATTCCCCTGATTCCGACGGTTCTCATCAAGCTGTCCCAGTCCAGGGCGCGGATGATACTGATTGCCCCGGAATGGCCCAGACAGTGGTGGTTCACGGACCAGCTTCACCGGTCTCTCCTTCCTCACATTCGGCTGTCGTGCAGGCCGGAACTTCTCACGAAGTTCGGGGGGCTGATGTTGCACCCCAACCTCTCGTCTTTGAGTTTGGCAGCATGGCTCCTGAGTTAGTGCAATATGGTCATTTGAATCTTCCTGCAGATTGTATGGACATACTGAAGGAGTCTAAGAGACCTTCCACTAGGACTTCCTATGCTTACAAGTGGAAGAGATTTTGTATCTGGTGCAAGTCTAAGAACTATGATCCGACGACTTGTAAGGAAGATGTCATCCTTCCTTATCTTCTACAGTTGGCGCAGTCTGGCCTTAATGTCCATTCTATTAAGGTTCATCTTGCTGCTTTGACTGCCTACAGGAAATGCCCTTCGCAGACTTCCTTCTTCCAGATCCCTGTGATCAAAGATTTTTTGGAAGGCTTGAAGAAAGTGTTCCCTCCTGTCAGGCTTCCTTCGCCTTCATGGGAATTGAATGTGGTGCTGTCCAGGTTGATGAAGGAGCCTTTTGAACCTATTCATAAGGCTTCGTTGCAGCACCTGTCCTGGAAGGCGGCGTTCCTCGTGGCCATTACATCGGCCCGCAGGGTGAGTGAAATTCAGGCGTTGTGTTGCCAAGAACCTTATACTGTATTTCATGCTGCTAAGGTTGTTATGCGTACTCACCCTAAATTTCTTCCCAAGGTCATTTCTGATTTTCATGTCAACCAGACCATAACTTTGCCTACGTTTTTTCAGAATCCTTCATCTCCAGCGGAAAGGTCGTTACATTCCCTGGATGTTAGGAGGGTATTGAAATTTTATCTGGATAAGACTAAAGATATTCGTAGGTCTGACCAATTGTTTATCAATTATGGATCTGTCAGGACGGATCTTGCGACCTCTAAGCAGACTATCTATAGGTGGATTGTGTCCTGCATACAGTTATGTTACCAAAAAGCTAATAAGACCTTAGGAGGTAAGCCTAAGGCTCATTCCACCAGGGGCAAAGCTGCCACGACAGCTTTGCTCCGTAATGTTCCGATTGCAGAAATCTGCAAGGCGGCCACTTGGAAGTCGGTTCATACCTTTGCTAAGCATTACTGCCTGGACACTGATGCCAGGGCAGACGCTCAGGTTGGGCAGGCTTCGCTGCGAAATCTGTTCGCACAATAGTGGTGTTAATTCTCTTTTCTCCACCGCCGCTTTGGTGTGGGGATGGGCTTGCCATTCTATTCACTAGATTATGACTATACACAGAGATCCCCTACTACAGAAGGAGTAGTTTCTGTCCTGTAACTCCAGTTCTGTAGTAGGGGTATCTCTGTTATAGTCATAAGCGCCCTCCCGCCTCCCCGGTGGAGAGAGATGTTCAGTTGAGGAATGCGACAGGTCTGGCGTGTTACGCCTTCAATAAGAACTGAAAGTAAGAGGGACCTGCTATGCATTCTGGGATACTGGAAGAAGTTCTGGAAAGTTCTCTTAAAGGCACAGTATCCTATTTAAGCCACATAATGGCAGCCTATGGGGCTTGTCTGTCCATGCCTTCCTCTCTATCATTTCTGATGGTGTTTGCTGTTAAAGCAAGGGAAATCTGGACAGGCTTTGCTGTTTGTGGATTTTTGGTGGAATTTTCTAGTTGAAGTACTGGACAGTGTAGCCTGTGAATATAGGCTGCATTATTTGTCTTTAAATTTTCTCTTAAGTGTCTTTGCAGTTCTGCAATTTTCCGACAACTTAAGAGATTATTTTTGATTGCCGGGGTCCTCGCACATGGGCGGGACTATTCACTAGATTATGACTATAACAGAGATACCCCTACTACAGAACTGGAGTTACAGGACAGAAACTACTCCTTCTCCAACAGGGAAACTTTATGCCAACACTAGACCTAAAGAATGCCTATTTTTACGTACAAATACACCCTGCTCACTGCAGATACCTCATATTAATTGATAGTGCTTGACTACTGCGCATCAGGTTTTCACAAAATGCTTGGCTCTGGTCGCAGCACATTTGCAACGGTAAATGTCCGCATATTTCCATACTGGACGATTTGCTCATCTAAGCCAGGTCTCAAATGCCATCAGCTGCGCACTCAGTTGACAGTGGATCTACTACACCAGCTAGGGTTTACTATCACTATATCAACGTCTTACCTTGAACCTCAAAGTTCAGCCTTACTTGAGAGCAGTCCTAAGCACTGTTAAGATTAGCCAAATCCTGCTTTAATTAACTTTTAGGTAACTACCCCAGTTCCAACCCAACAAAACACTCCTAGGACTGTCGTGTCTTGCTAGAAATGATGGCTTCTTGCATTGTCATAGCCCTCCCCCCCCCCCCAAAACAGTTACATGCACTGTCTAGCTTACCAGTGATCTCAATCACAGGGTCACCCAAAGATCTAGTGTTGATAGACCGCCAAACTCGCCATTCTCTGCAATGGTGAACACCAGTCTATGGGTAGCTTTTTGTGGACCCTGTTCCTCACATCACTCACCACAGGCTTATCAAACATGGGTTGGGTTGCCTATCTACAACACTTGACATTAAGGTCTTTGGGATGCCAAACATCAATCTATAAACATCCATCCACTACCTGAGATTCAGGCAATCTATTTGGCATTAAAGCCTTTGCTTTCTCACCAGTTCCACAAGGCTGTCCTAGTCCGGACTGACGCTGACTGCAATGTAAGGGATGGGGTTGGTCTTCACAACTATCCCACTTGTCTCAGACTCCACAACAACTTTCACCTGTTGGCAGAAAACTACCCACAAATCCTAGTTGCCCATTTTCAAAGGTGGGGGGCTTCCTCAGATCTGACCTGTTCACCACATCAGAAGAAAAATGCCCAAACTTCGCCTCCAGCTACCCACCCCACTATCCAAGGGCCTCTCGTTATGAACACAAATCAGAACCCAAAACACGCAACTTGGCTTTTGTAGTCATAGAACCCAACTAGAGCTGGTTATGCTGCAAAGTTGAAACGCTTTGTTACAGCCAGTTCTAACAAATTGGTCTATGAAAGCCTCCGTGCAAGACATTAGCTGCTACCTACTTCGTTTGCAAAAGGCAAACTTAGCCTACACTTCATATGGTTACATCTCACTGCAGTGGCTGCCTATCTCTAAAATAGGCAGCATCTCTCGCTATTCAAAACTCCAGTCATTCATGCTGGAATTCTGCCTCTAGTTCCTTCAGCAATCTGTTGAACCTTTAACATAGCTCTCACTCATGGGCCTTATGATGCTCTCCACATGTGCCCCCTGCAATCTTTCATCAAAAGTGGCATACTTAGTTGCCATTAGCTCACTTGGATGCGTTGATGAGCTCCAGGCCTTCCAAGAACCATTCTTCCAAATGCATAGGTACAGGCTGGTTCTTCCTAACAATCCTATAGTCCTACCAATTTCAGCTCACTCTTGAGCTCAGTCCACCACCCCTCTTCTCTTCACCTGGATTGCATTGCAGAAAAAGCTATTCATACCCTAGATATAAACACCTTCATAGATTTTGATTTCAGTGAAACAAAGCAACACTTTGTAGCGTTTTCTCCACCTCCATAAAGGTAACTAAATATCCACATCAGGTATAGCTAGATGGATCGTCAATTATATTCAAACTTCCTATTTTAAGGCCAAAAGACCATACATAACCTTACTCCCAGAGCACATTTCACTTGTAAAAAGGGGTCCTCTATGGCCTTGGATATATTCCTATAGCTGAAACTTGTCAGACCATCAAGTTGGCTTACACTACACTGGCTTGTGTAACGCGCCTACAAGGCTATGTACCCATTTCCAAGTCAATGCAGAGCGTGTGTATCTACAGGCACATGCCACAGTGCAGATTGTTACCTACCCTGTAAGCATCGGTTCATGACATGTAGTGATGTAGATTCACGTGTTCTCTCTCCCGGATGTCTATGGCATTGTTGCATTATATATTTACGTCCTAATTTTAGCATGGCCACCACTTTCCTTACACTCCTTTCTCACGGTCTGTGGGAAAACAATATAAAAAGGAGTCGATGCCCATGCACAATATCAGCAAGAAGAGTGTCACGACTCGTGTTCTTGCACAACTCTGGACCCAACAGTAGATGACCGGAGTATACAGAGCATGTGAATCTACAGCACTACGTCCCACAAATAGATGTTTACAGGCTAAGTAATATACTGCATTGTGGGAATGTTGTAGAAGTCATGGGTAGTTCACAAGCAACCGGAGATGAAACTGATACTGCCATATGAGTAATGCTGATTATACTCCTACCGTTCCATTTGTCTGAGGCTGTTTGACTAGGGTATCCAGTACATACCAGTCCACTCCACACTAGCCTTTGTGGACCTTTAGTTTCAGGTTTCTCTCCACCTGAATGACCTTTATGGGGTGTAGTGTCACAATTCTACTTTTGTGCCTGGAAAATGGAAGGCTAAGTATGCCTTTTTTTTTTCCTTTTTTTCTTTAGGTGAAAAACTTCCCTGAGATCTGAAGCTTGCCTGTGCAGATTTTTCAGCAGGTGAGAAATGGTTCAGTTGGTAGTGTTTACTTTCAAAACTGGATGCATGATGATTGTTACTTGAACTCTCTCACTGAGCACCCGATGAAACTACAAGAACTGATTCATCCAAGGTCTTTTTACTAGACTTTACTATGGTTGAAAGAGCGAACATTAACAAACCCTCTTGTTTTGTTGCAGGACCTTGATCCACCTGTCGAATTTGAGGGTTTTACCGGATTCCTGTTGGATGGAGTTAACCTAGAGGTGCTCTTGCATGAGCTGTACAATGGTGTAACTCACGGAATTGCTTATGAGCAGTCGGCCACATGAACCTGTATGATGGATTTAACAATGGCAGAGTTGACTGATTTGTGATCTATAATCATTAATGTATTGTTAAAACTGTCCTTCTTTTTGTTCAATACAATGTGATAAGTGTATGAAATGGTGTGTCTAATTTTATTGAGCTCTCACAAGCCACTTCCCTCACATTCAGGTCCTCTCAGAAGGTAATCGCTACAGAGATTTGGCCATTTTGATTGTCAAATCGGTCTACTTGGTTGATCTACTGGGTTTGAAGTTTGTCCTGGATACCTAGGGTCCAGCAATGTATCGTATTAAGCTTTATTCAATTACTTATCATTATTAAAAGGAAGAGTTAAAATACCACGCATGTTGCTACAAACTGGTAGAGCGTAAAACATTAAACTGATATCAAAACTGGCTGTATAGTGCAAATGCATAAGACTTGGAGGGGAGTTTTGTCAAAGTCTCTTGCTTGCTAGCCGGCTGGTTTCTTTTTGTAACTCAATCTTCGAGGCATATGAGCTGCAGATTGTACACTATGCATAGATCGCCTTCTAGTGTTAGGCTTGGCTGTTTGCATGTTTTTGTCTTCTAAGAAGTCTTGTCACTAGGTTTGACTCCTCCTTGGGTAGACAGTGTGCATGAGCTTCGGCTCCATCTCTAGATTTTTTTTCCCCGCCATCTGGTTCGGATGTAACTGGCTGCGCTCGGGATCGGTGTCATATCGAAACCCCACTCCCCCCCCCCCCCCCCCCATCGACACGCAATCACACTTAACCGTCGGTATTGTCTTGATCGCGTGCCTTTGACACACACCCTCTACAACTTTTGAATAAACTTCGATGCCTGCAGACTTCGACACGGGCCGCTGGGCCTACCCGTGCCAGTGAAGACTGACGTCGATGGAACTGACTCCATTCAAAAAATGTCCACAGTGAGGTGCTAAGTGTTCGAGGCATATGAGCTGCAGATTACACACTATGCATAGATCGCCACCTAGTGTTGGGCCCGGATGTTTGTAGATTTTGTCCAGAAAAGTCTTTGGCAGTCACAAGATAGGTGACTCCTCCTTTAGATTACACTGCGCATGGGCATAGGCTCCATCCCTGGATTGTTTTTTCCCGCCATAGGGCTTGAATGTGTTTCCTGCCCTCCGGTTTGGAACAGATTCTCCATCGGCACGCAATCCTCACCCTTTTCGACTGTATTATCTCAAACTCGTTCCCAATCAACGCGACTTCACAACTTCAGTCTTCGATTCCGGTTGTCAACAAAGGCCTTTGGGCCTACCTGGGCCTCATCTTCTGGCTCATGGAAAGGACACCATTCAAGAAGTGTCCTCCATGTGGGTCGAAGTTTCCCCAAACCGATCTCCATGCGGTGTGCAACCTTTGCCTCTCACCGGAGCACGAGGCCAGAGACTGTTCCGCTTGTGCCTCCTTCTGCTCCAAGAGGGGCAAATGTAGGTCTGCCACTGGCAATAAGGCCACTAACACATAATGGGAGTTGCACGGGTTGAAGGGGTAAGGAGGTCACAATCCCTTACTGGCCAATTCAATGAGCTTCCGATCTTTCTGTACTTCTGCCCTCAGCAGGGGGACACCCCGACGCCCTTGTTTGAGTAGAAAGTAGCCGAGTTGTGCCAGGGCATGAAGATAAATAAATAAATGTTGCTTCTTTGGAAAAAATTCCAATAACTCACTTTGGTTATATTAGAAGTATTTATTTGCACTTCTGGAAGTCATGAATGGTGCAACAAGTGAACAGCCAACACGTGTTTCACCCCTACATGGCCATCTGGCCTGGGGCTTCTTCAGGGCTGTGTTTTCATGTGGTGAAAGAAGGGTATAGCGCTAGTGTGAAAGAAGAAGGAAAGAAAAAGGAGTGGGTTGAAGAAGGAAGTCGGGGAAGGTAGGAAGTGTCAAGGGTAAAGTTAATGTGTGATATAGTAAAGGTGAGAGTTTAGGGTGAGAACAACGTAAAGTTTTTAGGAGTATGACGTTTTTTAGGGGTTAGTATTTGTGTGATAGTGATTATTTGTGTGACAAGATCAATAATGTATATATATACAAAGTACGTATTTTCCATTGTTTGAGAGGCAGATGGTATTAACACATATAGATATTGATAACATACAGTAAATAAATGAGTTAAAATTCAGCATGGTAGTAACATTTTGGATTCAATGTGTCGATTTGAGCCAAAGGGTATGAGGTCAGAAGATCCGGTCAAACAGGCGCGAAGCAGAGGGCACGATTAAGGTGGACATGCCAGCAGTTCGAAATGGAAAAGGGGAAAATGGAATAAAACAAAAAGGACAATGCAGATATTCAAAAAAGTTATCGTGATAATTGGCCGCATTATCATCATCATTGATAACTTTATTTCGACCACAGAGTCATAAAAGTACATCATAAGAACAAGGTGAACGATAAAAAATCCATTTTTAAATAAGTTAAAAACACATTTCATATATATATACACATAAATACAATAAGAATATTCATGGTTAAAAATTAAGAATTAAACTTTCAGAATAGTTGTCAAAAGATTCAAAATGACTGTTGCAAAAAAAATAGAATCTAGAATTAAGTCGTTAAAGTTCTGCGCTTAATCCACATACTATTTAGAAAACTGGAAACTGCAAAAACAACTGGTGGGTGGGTGTCCTATTTTAGTACTCTAAGCGCGTGTTCACATTCTTGAAACCCCAAATTCCTGCAGATGGGTTTAATCCACCTCTTTCGAGACAGCACATATGCTGCACAAAAGAAAAATTCATGGCTTTCATTTTCTAGTGGATATTCACACGCTGGGCACTGGGTACATTTGTTTAAATCCATGTCATTGACCTTAATGGCAACCTGCCCATTCTTAGTTGTAGATACAGCTTTCTAGTTTGGGCCGGACAGATCTTGTCAAGGAATTCCTCCTTCTTGTAATCTGTTTTTACATTAGTGAATTCCTCAGTCCGTCTCCCTTACAGCCGTACTAGCATGCAAGGTCAGCAAGTTATTAGACCTAAACCTTCTTACCAGGTCAGATCTGGCTATAGTCAAGGAAACTGTCTCGGGAGATTCCCATAGTCCAGAAACACCAAGCCGTACGCAGAGATCCTTTATGTGAAAGCCAGGGGACTTTTTTTGACCTCAAAGACACCCAAACCTCCTTGAACTCTGCACGGTACGGGGCGAGTTCTTGGACAGACCAGTCTTCTCCAATAAGTTAAAGGTCTCAGGGCAACCTCCTCTTCCACTGGGAGCAAACCAAGATCAAGACTGAGTGGGACCAGTGGGGTACTAACGGGTAGGGCAAACAACTCTCTCATAAATGTGTGTTTGACCCTAACCAGACCTTTTGGTCGACAATGTCCCCATAATTCCGCCCCATATAATGCGGCTGCTCTAGCTTGAACGCTATATATCTCAATAATCGGGGCAGCCGGCTTGTGTGTGGATGTTCTAAACCTTTTAAGATAACCCAGCAACAGTCTGCGTCAATTTCAATGTGGATTTAATTAATTGTGCATCCCAGCCCAGGTCTTCCTTGAGAGTAATACCTAGGTAGTCAAACGTCTTAACTCTCTCAAGAGGTATGCCATTCAGGGTAGGATTTGGTCGCGTTTGCCTTGGTGGACTAAAAATCATAAATTTTGTTTTAGCCAAATTGATTTCTAGTCCACTAAAAGCACAAAAGTCAGCAAACCCATCAAGGATATGTTGGATGCCAGTAGCTGTTCGAGACAGCAGTAGAGTGTCATCCGCAAACATTAATGCGGGCACTCTACCTGAAACTAATTTAGGGGCATCCGTATCCATTATGGCTAAAAGATGTTTGACAAGCCCATTTATATACAGGCAAAAGAGTAGGGGCCAGCACGCACCCCTGGCGTACCCCCCTTTGCACTGGGAATCGTGCTGACAATTCTCCCATTTTTCCACATCTGACCTGGGCGAAGTTTCGTGAGTCAAGCCTGATCAGTACTTCCAGCAAGTAGTGGGGCATTCCAAGATCATGGAGGACTCTCCACAACTTGTCCCTGGGGACCAGATCAAACGCGGCCCGTAGGTCCACAAAGATGAGGTAGAGACTGCCACCCTCCACACTCACTGTTTTCCAAAAGATGACTTGTAACCGGAAGATCTGGTCAAATGTGGAGGAACCAGATCTAAAACCGGCTTGTAAATTACTTAAGATCTGGTTTTCCTCCTCCCATTGCTGGATCCTGTCCAGAAGTATCCTCCCAAAAAGCTTCTGCGGGATATCTGAGGCTAATGGGCCTGTAATTTGAGGGTTGCAGGGGACAGCCTTTTTTAAAAATGGGAACTATCTCAGCCCCCCTCCATGTCTCGGGCGGGCCTGTACCCTTTAATATTGTATTGAACAGAACACCGAGATAGGGGGCCCATATTTTAGGTTCAGACAGAAACAAGTCACCAGGGATTTTATCAAGCCCCGGTGCTTTGCTCGGTAGCAACCTGGCAATGGCAGTCTCGAGCTCCAGGATCGATATCTCCTGGGCCCCCTCCAATCGATACTCATGGAGGAGGCTCAGAGACTCCGACTCTGAGTCGCCAGTGCTTGGATGAGCATATAGGCCTCCAAAATATTCTTCCCATAATGTTGGGGCTATGTTAGGACTTATGGCGTTCCTCCCACCCCTGCCCTCGGTGCTAACAATTGCCCAGAACGATTTGAGATCTCTCCGTTGTAATGCCTACCTCAAATCTTCCCATTGTCCCTCCTCCCACGACTTTCTTTCCCTTTCTAAGACTTGCTTGTGCAAAACCCTTAGCGACTTAATTCGGAGTCTATCTTTTGCTTTGACTGCTTTAACCAGCTCTCCTTTCAGCTTTCGGCATTCAGCAGTATACCAGGGATGGGTCTTAGGCGCTTTTTCTTTGCACACCTGGAGTGGAAAAAAGACCTCTAGCAATGTTGAAGCTAACTGTTGATGAATTTCTACCGGCCTATTATCCAGCCCAACTACAACCCCCTCAGACCCCACCACTGCCATGTCACTGAGATAAGGCAAGACTTGGCGGTATATTTTGGACTGCCGGTTAGGAGAGCCCGCAATTTAAGGCCATTTAACTCTCCCCTCTTTATCCCCTTCTCCTCCACAATAATAGGAGGAAATAGTCTCAGGAACAGTGTTTCTCATTCCCCAACTCCCGGGCTTCAAGGACATTACCAATGCGTTATGATCGCTATCCATCCGATAATCGATCCTAAAGTCCTGGACATCGTCCCATGACCTACATTCGATCATGATATAATCAATGATCGAAGATTGGCCCGCTCTATTGAAGGTCACATTTCCGGGCCTATCTGATTTTAAACGGCCATTACAAGGCCTTACTGATAGGGACAGTGTAAGGGAGAGAATTTGCAGTACCAACGGTGTCCATGCTTTTACTATAGGGATTGAGGGTTCCGGGATATTCCAATGTAGATTTTCCTCATCAGGGTCCTCAGTACTTAGATTACTGAGGGGTTCAAATTGACAATTGAAATCCCCCCCGATAATTATACCGACCTCCGGGTCTAGTGACTTAACAAATTCCCTTAGCTGTTCAATAACCATGGACTCCTGACCACTCTGTGTTGGTCTGGAGTAAATATTGATTATGGCTAAGTGCTTATTCCCCCGAAGTGTCAATAAGACACATAAAATGTCTGGGGAAATGGCTGACACCTGCTTAGCCATAACTTCTAGATGAGTCGCTACCCATATACTGAGCCCTCCTGACGGTCTCCCTCTACTCCCTTTTGTTGCACGGATGTTAAATGTAGCAAACCCACTTCGCTGGTAGTCGTCCATAGCCCACGTCTCCTGTATAAGGCAGATATTGTGTTTATCCATGAACAGACCCCAGTCATCTGAAGTTAGTTTATTTTTCAGCCCAGCCACATTCCATGAAATTATGTTGACACTTCCCTTGTCCTCCCTTTGGGCTGGACTTCTGCTGGTACCAGAATCGGATCGTCTGTGAGCCCAACCTCCAGACTCTGACAGGCCCCTCTTTTCGCCCGCATGGCAAGCTCCCATAGTCCCTAAATCTTTAGCCTTTGTGCCACTGGTCCCCATGCCACTTCCAGTCCTACTCGATAAATGGCCACTAATTGTACAATTTCTATCCCCTAGAGGACTTTCCTGGGCCCGAGTTGCGTTTGCGACAAGAAGATGCTTCATGTGCTGGAAGTTGACCCTTACTTCCAGCATATTTTTATATCCTACCGTGTGTGCGGGGGACTTATTTAGTTTCGTTAGTCAGTCGACAGAATCCAGGTCATTATATCTGTTGTGATTGGAAAACATGTTGAATGACATTGGGCTATATAGTGGCCTGTCCCAATTTGAGTTTCCTGATATAGGATTGTGTCCTCGGTTGTCTTCACCCATCCGGTTTATCCCTACTCTCTTATGCTCCAGGCAGTTCTTATAAGTGCCTGGATAAAAATAGGTCAGTGGCAGGGATTTGATACAAGTATCT
Organism: Lissotriton helveticus; assembly: GCF_964261635.1. NCBI lineage: Eukaryota > Metazoa > Chordata > Amphibia > Caudata > Salamandridae > Lissotriton > Lissotriton helveticus. The sequence continues at coordinate 1,866,964,593 of NC_136057.1, forward strand.
GAGCTACCTGGGTTCAGGTTACAAATGTGCCTAACTGTCCTGCTGTCCCTAAAATTGATTACAATGCAATCCCCGTCTATGTTCTTCTTCTCTGGCCCCCACCCAATCTATTCGTCTAGCGAATAGAATTTCACTGGCTCCCCCAACCGGGAGAGGTCTGTAACGGTTAAACCAGTATATACATTTATTTTTGAGGTCCCTATAATTTTCAGCCTTATCCGGACTTGGGGAAGGGACCCCAGCAAGGACCACCACGAATGGGACTGACTCCGGGGGCAAGGTGCAACGCGAGATTGGGAGATATGTTTCTGGTATGGACTCAAAAGGGGCCCTGTTCACTGGTGGGCTGTGCAGCATCACCACAACCTCCTTCAAGGTATTGGCCTCACTCACCCATGTGCCCGCTGTAATTCTGGGCTCTATATGTACTACCGGTGGTGGCTGTGTTAATATTGCGTCCAAAGTTGGGTGAGGAGATGGGGCTGTAGCTATCGTGCCCAGGAAGGATCGTTTGTTGAATAATTGGTCCATAGATGGACGTTTTTCGGTAAGTTCGATTTCCCTTTGTAGGACAGAGGAAGCCCTATTAGGAACTGGTCTATGGTTCCAACAACACCTCCTGTGGTGGACTTCCGCCCCCTCCCGGCTCCGTTGGTGGCCATACCCCTATAGCAATGAAGCTTGATATTCACTTTGGCACTAACCCACTGTAAGATGTCCTGATCCAGGTGTCAGAGAGGGGGGTCCCGTCCCGTCCTCAGTCGGCCTCGGACGGCCACAGGCGGTCCTGCCCTTGTCCCGAGCTTCTCCCGGCGTGCGCCCGCTGGACGGACAATAGGATGTTGATTATATACACCTGTGAGGGGGCGTGCCGGTGTGGCTGTCCGAGGCCCCGCTGCCTTCTGGAGCGCGTGGTTCACTCCTGTTCGTGTGCCCCTCTGCTGCCTGCAAGCTCCTCCGCTGGTTTGTGTAATGCGAGCATTTCCCCGTATTATCCATTGGTAGGGAAACAGAAGGTGCTATTAGCACATATACAAGTTTATGTTATACAGTGTAAAGATGAGTTAAATTCAGGGTGGTAGTAACATCCGAATAACCAGGTGACAATTTTGGACCAATTAATCGTTGTTCCCGGTCGCGGATATGCGAAGTGGAGGACACGGTTAGGGGTAACATGCCATAAATTCGAAAGGGATATGCAGTTATAACAAAGAGGATAGTATAATTGTTCAATAAAATAAAGAAAAATATAAGTGCAAATAAATACTTCTAACATAACCAAAGTGAATTATTGGAATTTTTTCCAAAGAAGCAACATTTATTTATCTTCATGCCTTGGCACAACTCGGCCACGTAACACACAATGGGACTCAGCATAGGTCTTAAAAATGTATTCCTAAACTCAACCCTTGGTAACGTGGCTGCAAGCAGACGGACTTAACTTTAAAGACCGGTATGTAAAGCATTTTAAAACAAAATTTTTGTAAATAATTAAGACGCAACACAAAATAAAAATCCCTCACCAATTTATAAAAATAGGTAATAGTTTTATCTTTTAAATGACACCAAAATGAAAAATCCACTGTGGGGAACCAGAGATATGAATTTTTAAAGATGTCACTTTCTGGTGCTTAGAAACCAACAGTGCCCCTTTTAGTCATTTCTTTTTCTCTGTCAGGGACACCTTTATAAATTGTTCTGAAGAATTTTCTCCCCACTGTGGTGGGCCGCCTTCAGCAAGCGAGATCCAGTTAGAACACCTTCCTGGAGTTCTGCTTGCGGGTCCTAAAGTATCCAACACACAATCCAAGGTTCTAGAATCTCCAAGACTGTCCTTGAAAGTGTGAAACTTCAATTTCGCAATCCACTTGAACAGAACCCTTACAAATCCACTGGTACTCCAGGCTTTGAATTCCTTATGGGGCTGTCCAGGTGAGCTCTTAACCTGTAGCTTGCAGGGAGTTCCACTCGAGTCTTTTGGCAGCAAGGTAATCCACAGGGCTGCAGTTTTACTTGGTGCAGTCTTCAGAGGTCAGGTCTTAGAGTTCCTTGCACAGCAAAATCTTTTCAGCAGGGCACTTCTTGCTTCAGTAAGTTTCAAACAGCAGATCTGGAGGGCTTTGCCCCTCTGATACGTATTCAAAATTCTCTGGGTCAAGCACCAGGTCGCTGCTGACCAATGAGAGCAGGGCAACTCCTCATAGTAATGACCACATCCTGTGGAGTGTGGCATTAGTTTGTCCCAGAGTGCATCATTCTTCCAAATCAATAATGGCTGATTTTCCAGCAAGGAGGTAAGAGCTGGCTAAACACCCACTGGGATGGCTTATTTCCATGGACTCTCCCCTACCATCTGCACATACCTTCCTTAAGCCGTGCACTGACTCTGGGTCAAGATTGTCAGAGTGAAACTGGAACCCAGGCCTCCCCTCTACCTTGAAGAGGATGGTTTATGACCACCCCCTGGCCTGGCATTCCTATAGACCAGCACACTGCCCTCCCAGCAGACTGATTAGCCAGAGGGGTTCCTTATCAACTCTTCAAAGCAGCCTGGCTCATACACTTCACTCTGACCAATCAGGGCAGGCCACTGGAAGGCTGAATTTGGACTTCCAAACAAGAAAGTCTTAACTTGTTTGTATACTTTAGGAGAAATTCAACGAAATAATATTGTTGGGTTTACTATGACTGTTCTGGGAAGTTGTTGAATGGTCCGGCTAGTCCTCTCCTATCAATGTATTAATAACTTCCTACCATGTTAACCTATGGGGAAAATTACGTGGGCCAGTTTTCTAGCACCAGGGCTTATAAAAACATATAAGTATTTCCCTAATTTCTAGAGGACCCCCACCCCCTGTACAACTAGGGGAGACTTCAGGGGTACTGAATCTGCAGAAATATTGCAGATCATGCATACCCTTCTAGCATCAAAGTTGAATTTGAGCAGCTCTTCAATACAAAGTGGGGAGTGAAATGTAAAATGTCACTTTACCCAGGCCTATAAACTAATGTTACAAGGGTGCTCCTTATAGATAACTGACCCCTCACCCCTGGGAGTCCCTAATATGCAAAAACATGGCAGGTTTTTCATTTTTAAGGGCCCCTACCCCAAAGTCGAGTTTGGGCACAATTTAAGGTTTAAAAGCTGTCCTGGCCACCAGTGCTGATTTTAAACTGACCTCAGGCTTCAGCACTGCACACATGCTAGTGCAATAAATCTGCTGGCCTCTAAACTGCCATGCCCCAGTATACTGGAGACTTCTAGGTAGTTTCAATCCCCCTGCCCTATTACATACTAGGGGCTTATGGGGTAGGTCATGCCAATTACAGGGGTACCCCACCATACCATAGTGTACCCTAGTGATTCTGGGGAGTCTTAACTGCATTCTAATGTGTTCTTTTTAGCTTGGCCTGGTTAAACTGAGCCCAGGGTCAGTCAGTTACCACCAGTTCCAGTCAGCAAAAAGTTGGGGGTTGCCCAGGGCACAGGATGACTTTGCAACAGGGCGTAGACGTGCCAGAACAGGAGCGTGAACATGTCGTCGACAGCAACTCCGAGGCTGCCGACTCCGTACACACGTTGACCCCGACCCTGCCTTAACACCCTCCAAAAAGTCTTCGGTCACACCCTCTCATTCGGGCCCGGGTGCACACAGACTGCTTCCCATACCCCGCCTTCGGGCTCGGCAAAGAAGCCTAATAAGCCTGTAGGTGACTTTGGCTCGAGTCAGCCTACCCCCGGTGCCAGCGCACACCTACCGGCACCGAAAAAGCCATCTTCTTGCTCCTCCACGCCAGGTGCTTCCACATCTAAGCACTCGGCGCCGAAGATTGGCACTTGCTCCTCTGCACCAAAAACACACTCTGAGCCGAGCAAAAAATTGCCACCGAAAGGACCAGACTCCCATGCCCCTGAGCCGAAAAGGCCTGCGAACTGAAACCACACGTTCCACCAGCCAAAGACATTGCAAAAGAACATGTTTCAAAGCCAAAAGAGGCTACTGGTTCAGTGCCAAAAAAGCCTACAGAAGCAAAGACCTCGGCACCGTAGGATCTACCTCCCATAGAGGAACTATTTCATCCAAATCCTACACAAGACTCTTGTAAAGGATCCCCAAACTAGTTGATTGACTCTTTGTTTTAAGAAACGACCATTAGACACACCTGCTCCTCTTCCTAAGAAGGACATTGCAACCTCTCCTCTAAGGATAACTTCTCCTTCTCCCCTCCTGCCACATCACTCCCCTACGCCATCTCCTACTCCATTAGAAGATGATGGGGATAATACCGGAAACAGGGGGTGGTAGCCACTAGATCCGGGGTCTCCAACCGGTCGATCGTTAGCTACCGGTAGCTCCCGGAGACCCCGGGAGTAGCTCGTGTACCCCTTCAGCCTTTCCGGCTCCATTTGCCCGCCCTCACCCAAACCAGCTGCTCGGATTGGAGCTAAGCTGGGGTGAGCGAAGAGGATGACGCTCCGCTCCTGGAGCTGTAGACTCCTCTCGTGAGAGTCTGATTCTTGTGGCTTCATCGTCAGGTGCCAGCGCGGAGCAGTAGGAGACTTGCCTTCCACCGCAGGTAAGCTCAATGGTGGAATTGGGGATCCCGTGGGAGGGATGGCTTACAAGCCGTCAGAGCGCCGGCTAGGAAGGAAAAACGAGTGGAACAGAGGGCAGAAGGGGCACAAAAAACAAGGGGAAAACGAGTGGAGCAGAAGGGCACAAAAAACGAAGTAAAAACGAGTGGAACAGAGGGCAGAAAGGCACAAAAACAAGTGCAACAGAGGGCAGAAGGGCACAAAAAAACGAAGGAAAAACGAGTGGAACAGGGCAGAAGGGCACAAAAACGATGGAAAAATGAGTGGAACAGAGGGCAGAAGGGCACAAAAAACGAAGGCAAAACGAGTGGAACAGAGGGCAGAAAGGCACAAAAAACTAGTGGAACAGAGGGCAGAAAGGCACAAAAAACAAGTGGAAAACGAGTGGAACAGAGGGCAGAAGGGCACAAAAAACGAGTGGAACAGAGGGCAGAAGGGCACAAAAAACTAGTGGAACAGATCGCAGAAAGGCACAAAAAACAAGGGGAAAACGAGTGGAACAGAGGGCAGAAGGGCACGAAAAATGAGTGGAACAGAGGGCAGAAAGGCACAAAAAACGAGTGCAACAGAGGGCAGAAGGGCACAAAAAAATAAGGGAAAAACGAGTGGAACAGAGGGCAGAAAGGCTCAAAAAATGAGTGGAAAAGAGGGCAGAAGGGCACAAAAAACAAGGGGAAAACGAGTGGAACAGAGAGCAGAAGGGCACAAAAAACAGGGAAAACGAGTGGCACAGAGGGTAGACGGGCACAAAAAACGAAAGGCACAGAGGCAAAATACAGAATACAAAAATATAGGGGCAGCTAAGAACAGAAGGCAGAACGGGCAGAGGGGCATGGGGGCAGCGAGGGGAACAGAAGGAAAGACCGGGCAGAGAGCATGGGGATAGCGAGGGGAACAGAGGGTAGAAAAAGGGGCACGGACCACATACAGGCAGCGGGGCAAGACAGACAACTGCAGTCACAGACACAACAATGATAATACAGGCAATACAATAAAAGCAATAAAACGTTGAAAGGCACGTGTATAGGTTACCGTTACTTGGCAGGCAGGTAAAAATAGATACAGCCAGGATCAGCAGTAGGATTTTCGTGCTGCTGTCTGATTGCTCACTTTCCACAGGCCCTTGGGTACCACTGCCTCTTACAACTCTGCAGTTATCTGTGTCCAGTAGTCGAGGCCAAGTTCATGATGAGGCAGGGGGGGAGTAGAGGGGTATGGGGGGCATAGGATTGAGGGGGCATGACTGTTAACTCATGGTTCAGGGCCACTGGTATTATGTGGCACTGGGGGACCAAATTATGCAGCAAGTTTGACAAAATCATGTAGCAAAAAAGACAAATGATATGGTGTATTGCAGCTAATTTTGTGATAGCACTACTTTGTTTTGTAATTTGTACTTGTTAGCAATGTCTCTGAAATTTTGGACCTATTAATTGAAATGTCTTGAAGCGTCAAAAATCCAAAGTCATTCCTTTTGGTGTTCTAGGGAACTCTTAAGTCAGGCCTGTCTTGGGTATTTTGTTCAAACCACAGTATGGGCTCTGATGAAATTAGGCTTTAAGTCAATGAAACTAGGCATGGGGGGTCTCTCTGAAAAATGCGCGAGTTGCTTCGGGTTCAGTAGCTCACGGCGATTTTCACTGGCCAGAAGTAGCTCTGACTACACAAAAGGTTGGAGACCCCTGCACTAGATAATCCTAGTCGTCCTGGCTCACCTGACCCTTGGGATGATTATAGCACCCCAGACGTCCCAAACATGCCACAAGATGATACACCCCTCCAGGCCTTCCCACACCAGAGGACACTATGGGATTTAACCAACTTGTCCATAGGGCTGCCCAATACCATGGGGTTGACCTACACACTGACCCAGTAGAGGATTTCCTTTTGGATACCACGTCCACCTCAATTCTACCCATGCTTAAAGGGGTCATTAGGCATGCGCCAGAGGTCTTCAAAGATCCAGTCAGGGCTCGAATCATCAACCTCCAAACTGAAAAGAAGTATAAAGCTGCCCTCCTCCGATCCAGCCTATATTAAAGGACCTGCACCACTAGACTCCCTTGTAGTCTAATGCACGCAAAAGAGCCAATTCCCAAACATCAGTGAGGCTCCCCCACCAGATGAGTCTAAACTCCTGGACGCCTCCGGCAAATGAACGGCTTCACAGGCAGCAAACATGGTTGTATTGCCAATACTCTGGCACTACTAGCAAGGTACGACATGGCACATGAGTTAGAATCCATAATTCAGCACCTTCCAGACAAGTACAAAAATAGGGCCGATGAACTTATACAAGACGGAAAAACCATCACCCATACCTCTATTCGTTGTGCCCTAGATGCAGCAGATACTGCTTCAAGAGCAATTAATACCAGTGTCCTTTTGCGTAGGCATGCCTGGCTATGCATTTCAGGTTTCAAACCTGAAGTCCAAAGTGCCATCCTCAACCCTTTGAGCAACACCTAGGGGGAGAGGGGTTGGCCTAACGGCTAAGGCGCTCGACCTCGGACCTGGGGAACTTGGTTCGAGTCTCGGTAACGACGCCAAAAACCCCCTGTGATTCTGGGCAAATCACTTAATCTCCCCGTGCCTAAAATGAAGGTGTGTCCTCATGTAACGTAACTGGTGCTATGTAAAGCGCTCTGATAACTGATTCAGTTCGGTTCTAGTTCGTGCTATATAAAACTCTGAAAAAAAACAAAAAAAAAAAAAACAACACCTATTTGGGCCTAATGTGGACGTATCCCTTGATAAAAAATGAAAGGATACGGACACAGCTAAATCTATGGGAGCCTTTCAGTCACAAGCTTCCAGATGCTCCTTTCATCGCTCTTCATACAGAAGCACCACCAGAGGCTACTCCTCAGATAATCCCTCTACTTCTTACAAAGCCCCTATCCAATCCACCTTCAGTAGGGGCTACCAGAGGGGGGGGTGGGTTGCAAGGGTAACCACAACAAAGGCAGAGGCAAAACTAACAACTCCTGCCACCGTTGCCCAGTGACTTCCCTCCACTTCCCCCACAGCATTCAACTCCACTTGTGGGAAGACTACAACAATTCCTTCCTGTCTGGACCAACATTAGTCAGGTGGGTGCGACAAATAATTCAATCAGGTTACTGTCCTGAACTAACACCCCCCGCCCCCAAACAGCGCCCAATGTCACAAGAACATTTGCTTTTGCTGACCTCTTGCATATTCATAGTGCCTCATGCAAGACTCCAGATGCGTCCTCTTAAAGAGTGCTTAGCACGCCAATGGAACCAGGCTCAAGGTCAATTAACTGACTTAGTGTGGGTAGACGGTTGGACTCCCCGCTCTCTGCAATGGTGGAGCACCAAAAACCTTTCTACGGGGTGACCTTTCCTAGAGTCAGTTCCTCAGATAGTCATAACAGCGGACGCATCGCTCTCTGGTTAGTTACTCCACATCAACCACCTGGATTTACTAGCCTTAAAAGCATTCCAAAAGCAGATATCTGGCAAAGCTGTCTTCGTCCGCACGGACAACATGACAGCCATGTACTACATAAACAAGGCGGGACACACACTGCAACTCTGTTAGCGCAGGAGATATGGAGATGGGCTATACCTCTAAACATTTTCCTCTTAGCCCAACATGATCCAAGGGTACAAAACACCAAAGCAGATCTGTTAAGCCGCCAGACAAAAGAGATCCACGAGTGGTAACTTCATCTACAAGTTCTTCAACCGTTCTTTCCGATGTGGGGCCAACCTCAAATAGACCTCTTTGCCACCCACAAACTCCAAATGCCCAAGCTTCACCGCCAGATATCCAAACCTGTTGTCAAAAGGCAATGGGATATGGATGAACTGGTCCGGCAACTTTGTGTACCCTTTTCCACCTGTCCCACTAGTGGTGCGCAAACTACAGCAACGTTCGCTGACACTCATTCTGGTTTCTCCAACTTGGGCCAGACAACCGTGGTAACACCACACTGCTGCAACTTTCTGTGGTTCCGCACCAAAAGCTATACCTGTCTCCACGTTTCCTAACTCAGAACCATGGAGAGATCAAACACCTGGACCCAGCTCAACCTAGCGATCTGGCTCCTGAGGTCGTAGAGTTCAGTTATCTTAACCTTACCCCTGACTGTAAGAACGTTATTAAAGAAACTACATGTCCCACCACTAGGGCATGTTATGTAGCCAAGTGGAAACGTTTTGTAATATACTATCGTAACCACATCAGTCCTCTAGATGTGTCTATTCAACACGTCATAGGGTACTTACTACACCTCCAAAGATGTAACAGCGTACACATCTATTAGACTGCATCTTGCTGCCATTGCAGCATATCTACAAAATAGACATCTATCACTTTTTAGAGTACCTGCCATAAAGGCTTTTATGGAGACCCTTACAAAAATAATTCCTCCCAAAGCACCACCACCTGTGTGGAATTTAAACATTGTTCTCACACGGTTAATGGGACCTCCCTTTGAACCTTTACACAAATGTGAACTGCAATTCTTAACTTGGAAAGTTGCTTTCCTAGTAGCTATTACTTCTCTAAGAAGTTAGTGAGCTACAAGCATTGACCATTCAGGAACCATTTTCTGCAAATGCCTCATAATAATGTTGTTTTCCGAACCAATCCTAATTCCTTCCAAAAGTCATTTTGCCCTTCCACCTCAACCAATCGATAGAGCTGACTGTATTCTTCCCGCAGCCACAAACAGTCGCAGAAAGAGCTCTTCATACCTTAGATGTCAAAGAGCATTGCTTTACTACATTGAAAGAACACAACCCTTTTGTAAAACTAAACTTTTTGTGTCTTTCTCACCACCACACAAAGGCAACCCCATATCAATCTGGGATAGCTAGGTGGATTGTCAAATGCATACAGATTTGCTACCACAAAGCGAAACGTACGTTGTCTGTTCCTCCTAAAGCCCATTCTACAAGAAAGATAGGGGCTTCAATGGCATTTTTAGGGAACATTCCCTTAGCTGATATCTGCAAAGCAGCCACATGGTCTACACTGCACACATTCACAAAACACTTGTGTAGATGTGCAAACTAAACAAGCTATTGTGGGCCAGGCTGTACTCAAAACACTGTTTCAAACTCCTGCAACAGATACGGGTGGTCGCCGCTAAGGGTGGTTACTGCTATGCAATCTATGCATAGTGTGTAATATGCAGCTCATATGCCTCGAACGGAAAATGCTACTTACCAGTATGCATCTGTTCTTGGCATGTAGAGCTGCAGAGTTACACATGCCCACCCGCCTCCCTGGCTACCTTTGTCTGTTCCAGTATTATCTTATTTAGATACAGCTTACATGAGCATCTTTCCTGTTTCTTACAAAACTCAATTTCTCTACTGGTGGAAAACAATATAAGGATGGAGCCGATGCCCATGTGCAGTGTAATCCAAAGGAGGAGTCGCCTATCTCGTGACTGCCAAAGACTTTTCAGGACAAAAACAACTGCAAACCCCGGCTCCAAGGGATGTGAGTGCTGAGACCCCTACCCCACCCAAGCCCATACCAATGGCTCCGGTAACACCTTTGGGGTCAGGTCCACACCGAACGTAAACTTTGAGCACCTGCCTCCGGGCCTGACAAAGAAGCCATCTGGCTCGAGCCAACCACCTGGTACCGAAAAACCATCTTCGGCATGAAACTCAGTTGTCTGAGTTGCCACACCCTCCTCTACCGGCACCAAAATCAACAAACGAGCCCTCTGCACCGAAGCAGCCCGATAAGGCATTGGCACCTAAGCAGCCGGATAAAGCCTCAGCCCCGAAGCACACAGATAAAACTTTGAGACCGAAGCACAACGGACTTCAGCACCCAAAACTTCAGAGCCAAGACCATTAAAGGACAAGGCACCAAAGGCTTCGGAACCAAGCAAGGATTTTGTACTGGACAATGTCCAAAAACAGTTTCCAAAGAGAAATACTCGACACCAAACAAACCTATCGAACCTGAAGAGCTTTTCTTTTCCAAAACAGACTACCATCTTTATTCACCCAAAGACTGGTCATAGTCACCAAACAACCTACTAAGAGGAAACCAGAACATTTGCCACATGCTCCAGTTCCTCCAAGAAAGATACATATAGCTACTAAGATTTCACCATCACCTCCACCTGTTAACCCTAATCGAATCATTTCGCCACCACACTCTCCACAATCAGAGGACAGTGACAAATCACATGGGGATGGGCAACTGGATGAAGACTTAGTACCATTAGATCCTGATTCACCACAGGAACCAGCCCATGGCATGATTATTATACTGATCCTGATCTAACCAATGATGCGGATTTCTACTCCAAACCATCCCCACCAGATGACAATGTGGGTTTCGCCCAGCTAATCAATAGGGCTCCCACATACCATAAGGTCAAACTTCATTCAGATCCTGTAGCAGAGGATTTTCTACTGGAGACTTTTGCCTAACCACAAAAATCCAATGTTACAAGGCCTTCTTAGACACACTCCTGAGGTGTTCAAAGACCCAGTTAGAGCTAGGGTTTTTAACCCCAGAGTAGACAAATACAAAGCAACTCCCACTGACCCTATATACATAAAGGGCCAACTTCCCTTAGATTCACTAGTTGGAGCCAATGCACACTAGGGCAAACTCCCAGGGGTCGAGTGACACACCACCTCCTGATGACTCTAAATTATTGGACGTGTCAGGTAAACGTATGGCGTCTCAAGTTGCAAATTCATGGAGAATAGCAAAAACACAAGCCCTTCTAGCAATATACGATTGGGCCCTCTATGATGAGCTTGAAAAGCTCTTTTAAAATCTACTTCAAGAATATAAGGACAAAGCCAATGACCTTATACAGGAAGGCAAACTAATAACCAATGCATCCATCAAGTGCGCGCTAGACGCAGCAGACACTGCATCCTTTGCAATAAATCAGTGTTTTGCTACTCAGACACACCTGGCTCAGGGTATCTGGATTTAAACAAGAGGTACAAAATACCATTCTGAATCAACCCTTTGATGTGGAGAAGTGTGGCTCAATGGTTAGAGCGGCAGACCCTGATGCAGAGGTCTAACCCGGGACCAGGATTCAATTCCCCGCCTCGGCGGGTCTTGGGCTCAAAAATTCCGCGGACCTGATAATTCTCGCCTCGGTGCCTATTCCAATCATGGAGTCCCACTCTGCAACTCTGGGCAATAGCTTGCTTAATCTCCACAACGGCCCCCACGACGCTAAGGATGCCTAACCTCCACCTTGGGGGTGCCCAGGAGTGGACACCTCACAGGGAAAGCCAGGATGGGTTCCACAGCGGTATTCGTACAAGCGCCTTGAGACCCTTGCGGGTGAGTAGTGCGCTATACAAGTATCAATTTACATTTACATCAAGAGCACCTCTTTGGCCCTGCAATTGACCCATCTTTGAAAAGATAAAAGACAGACGCAAAGTCTATGGGAGCTTTACAGTCCCCATCTACCAAAGGCTCCTTTCGTCACTCCTTCTATAGAGCAGGTTTCTAAACCAATACATCAGAACACCCGTCGTCCTCCTATAAAAGTCCTAACCAGAGCTCCTTTTCTAGGGGATACAATAGAGGAGGCTACATGGATAACAACAACAATGGTAGAGGCAGGGGTAATGACACTTGCAACTCCCCTAATAAACAGTGAATTCCCTACACTTCCCCCCCGATCATCCCACTCCTGTCGGGGGACGCCTCTCACAGTACCCATCTGTCTGGAATTCCATCACAACAGACAAGTGGGTAAGACCTTATCCAGTATGGTTATTGCCTGGAACTCACTTCTACACCTTCCAACATTCCTCCAAGACCGTGTCCAATGTCTTTAGAACACCTGATGCTCCTCAAGCATGAGGTCTTAGCAATGTTACAAAAAATGCAATAGAACCAGTTCCTTAGCCTCATCAGGGCACAGGAGTCTATTCCCTTTATTTTCTAATCCCAAAAAAGGACGGCTCTCTCAGACAAATACTGGACCTCAGACCACTCAAATATTACATTGAGACAGACCACTTCCACAAGTGCTTCCACTACTACAGCAAGGCGACTTTCTCTCCACTCTAGATTTTAAGGAAGCATATTTCCACATTCCCATACATCCCGCTCTCAGGAAATCTCAGGTTTGTGGTAGATGGTCAACACTACCAGTTCAAAGTGCTCCCATTTGGAGTCACTACAGCACCCAAGGGGCCTTATTTATGAAGGCCTTGCGCGGCCGGTGCGTCACTTTTAACATGGGAAAAAGTGACGCACCGGTGGCGCAAGGCCCTCATAAATAAGGCCCAAGGTTTTTACCAAATGCCTCGCAGTGTTTGCAGCCCATCTAAGAAGATGACGAATTCATATCTTCCCTTATCTGGATGATTAGCTCATAAAAGCAAACCCCCACAACAGCTGTGTTCAACCCACACTCCATACAATACAGTTGCTTCACAATAAATCTAAACAAATCCCATCTCCAACTGTTCACAATGCATCAATATCTAGGAGCTACAGTGAATACTTCCACAGCCCTAGCATCCGGTCAGGACACGTGCTATACAAATGCTAGTTCAAAGATTTCAACCACAACACTCACTACCAGCAAGAGTGTTCATGCAGCTAATAGGAATGATGGCCTCTTGGATTTTTCACGTTCCTCATGCAAGACTGCAAATGTGCCCATTACAAGAGTGTCTGGCATATTAGTGGAACCAGGCTCAAGGTCAGCTAACATCTGGTGTTGGTTGACGACCGCACCCATCACTCTCTGCAGTGGTGGACTACAAAAAAGAGCGGTCGTTCCTAGAGCCAGTCCCACAGATAGTGCTAACAGATGCATCGCTCACCGGCTGGGAGCACATCTCCAAAACCATACAGTTCAAGGTTTATGGACCTACCGCCAAACAATTTCACATCAACTACCTGGAATTGTTAGCAATCCCTCTAACGTTGGAGTCTTTTCAACCACAACTGCTAGGGGAAAGCTGTCCTAATCCGTACAGACAACTTGACCGCAATGCATTACATACAAAAGCAGGGGGACACACACTCTCCAGTTATCCCACCTAGCACAGAGCATCTGGAGATGGGCCATTCCACTGAAGATATATCTCCTGGCAGAACTCCTACCAGGAGTACACAATCAAATAGCGGATCTGCTCAGCCGTCAAACACAACAGACCCATGAATGGTAACTTTATCCTCAAGTTCTTCTTCCATTCTTTCACATGTGGGGACACCCAGACATAGATCTGTTTGCCACACACAAACGCAAAATGCCCAAGCTTCGCATCCAGGTATCCACACCCATTGACCAAAGGCAATGCGCTATGGATACATTGGTCAGGCAAATTTGCTTACGCTTTTCCGCCTCTCCCACTCATTCCATTACTAGTGAGGAAACTCCAACAGCATTCTCTCACAATGATCCTAGTTGTTCCAACATGGGCAAGGCAACCATGGTTCACAACTCTGTTGGAACTATCAGTAGTGCCACATCAAAAGCTACACATCTCACCCAAGCTTCTCACTCAGAACCATGGAGAGATAAGATACCCAGATCCCAGTCAGCTCAACCTTGCGATCTGGCTCCTGAAACCCTGGAGTTCGGCCTTAATCTTCAGCCAGAATGTATGAACATTATCAAAGAAGCTAGACACCCTACCAGAAGGTCATGCTATGCAGCAAGATGGAAGGGGTTTGTCATTTATTGCTCACATAACCACCTCTTGCATCTACTACAATGTACCCTAGTGTATACAGATGTAAGGTTACATCTAGCTGCCATAGCGGCCTACCTACAAAAACAGACAACATTTGTCTTTGTTTAGTGTTCCCGCTATCAAAGCTTTTATGGAAGGACTTAAAAGAATAATTCCACAAAGAGCTCCACCCTCTCCAGTGTGGAATCTCATTGTAGTCCTTACCAGACTAATGGGTCCTCCCTTTGAACCTCTACACAAATGTGATCTACAGTTCCTTACTTGGGAAGTAGCATTTTTAGTCGCCATCACATCTCTCAGAAGAGTGAGCGAACTCCAGGCATTAAACATACCAGAACCATTTTTACAAATCCATCATAAAGTAGTTCTTAGAACAAACCCAATATTTTTACCCAAAGTGGTGTCTGCCTTCCATCTAAACCAGTCTGTTGAACTACCAGTATTCTTCCCTCCACCAGACTCAGTGGGAGAAAGAGCTCTACACACCGTAGATGTTAAAAGAGCAATACTTTACTTAACTGTAAGAACAAAATTGTTTAGAAAAACCAAACAACTTTTTGTAGCTTTCTCCCTACTTCATAAGGTCAATCCTATATCCAAAACAGGAATTGCAAGGTGGATTGTAAAATGCATACCAATATGCTACCTTTAAGCCTAACAAACGTTAACCATTCTCCTAGAGCTCAGTCTACATGCAAACAAGGAGCCTCTTTGCCATTCTTAGGGAACATTCCCTTAGATGACATGTAAGGCAGCAACTTGGGCTACACCAAACACCTTCACAAAACACTATGCATACAGGTAGCCACCTCTAAGGAGGATACTGCTGTAGTCTATGCATAGTGTACAATCTTCAGCTCATATATCTTGAACGGAAAATGCTACTTACCAGTATGTGTCTGTTCTTGACATGTAGAGCTGCAGAGTTGTACATGCCCACCTGCCGCCCCGTATGCCTCTGTCTGTTCCAGCCTTATCTATCTTAGATACATCATGCATGGACATCTTTCTATTTCTCAGTACTTCATCTAACCCTAGTGACAAAAACAATCTAAAGATAGAGCTGAAGCCCATGCGCACTGTCAACTGAAGAAGTCACCAACCTCGTGACTACAAGACTGCTTCGAAGACAAAAACATGCAAACATCCGAGCCCAACACCAGATGGCGATCTATGCATAATGTATAAGTGCAGCTCTACATGCCAAGAACAGATGGATACTGGTAAGTAGCATTTTCCTTTCTGCGTCAGTACGGCCTGTATTGATTCTGTTAATTTCCCCAGCCGCACAACTGCTCTGTTTTGGCAGAGAAACACAAGTCCGACTTCTCAGCAACGTACAAGACCGTGGGATCTGCAGATAGGAAGAACCAGTGGGTTCCGCTCACTGGCTAACTTTGGGCAACAGCACAGCAGATAGAGCCAGGATTCATGATGGTAATTACAAAGTTGACATGCGGCTAAATTGTCCTGCTGGGCCCAGGCTTGGTTAAAGTCCACGATGAACAATGCAAGAAGTCTCATGTAGGTGATTTGTTTCCAGGCTGGGACTGTCAGTGCTTGCTCAAAATACGGCTGTGGTGTTCCCACTATGTAAGAGGTGTCAAGTGATGAAAGATTAGGTTGGTGGTGTAAGCTTTCCAGGTCTCTTTCATGGGATATTTTCTTGACCTGTGTATTCACTGATCTTGTCCATGCAGCAACAGGAATGTTTTAAGTTGTGCACCTTTTGAAAGTATATTTTTAACAGTTTTGTGGCTGCTGCCAACTGAACCTGCCATGGGGATCCACCTTCATCAAAGATTGTTTTAATTTGCGCTTTGCAAGAGGTTGCCGGAGCTCGCAGGGTGCTAATGTAGTATTTTAAAATGTCCCCATAACAAGTAATGTCCGGACGGGTAAGTACCAGCTCCAACCATACTCTTGCTTTCGTGGGATGCCTAGCACCTTCTTGTATGCAGAAATATGGTGCTTCATAAGTAACTTAGTGAGGGCACCAGGGAAGACTAGGTGGCCGTCGTTAAGGGAGGGCACTCGTTTTGTTTTTAAGGCTTTCAGGATAGGTTCTGCAGTCTGACTGTGTAGTCTTCGATTGATATTGCTCAACCTACAGATAATTCCGACCCCCTTACTACTTGGATATTTCAGATGGGCTATGGGTTTGGCCCCTTTCGATAGCCTGAGACACAGATAGTTATAACTTGTGCATGTTCTGATTTGCAGGTCACCTAGGCGCCATTGTGCTGTCTTCTTTAGGTGGTACTTCCCAAAGATTTATCCTGGTCTTCTCCTGATTCACCAAGAGATTGTTCTTTTGATTAAACCTGTGCAGCGCTTCTAAGGCTTTCTGTAGGCCTGTCCTAGTGTGATCCATTATAACTGTCATCAGCATATTGGAGAATTTGGAGCTGCGCATTCCCCAGCCTTGTTGTTAGTAGATTTACCCCCTCCAGGGCTTTCCCCAGATCGGCTGTATAGATATTAAAAAGTAAAGGGGCGGGGGCGTGGCCAAGATGGCGACGGAGTAAGACGCTCTCTGCGTTCCCTCCGGCGCCGAATTCTACAACGCACCGAATAGCACCCCCGGGACCGTGCTTGGACCGGTGGTTTTGTAGCCTAAGGGCACCGGAGCATAGCGGCTGAGTACTGGCGGCGGCGTTGGCCCCTCGGAGCGTCCCGCGAGGAGAAGCGCGCTCTTGGTGCGGATGCGGTGAAGGGCCTGTCCGACGCCGGACTGGCGTAGAAAGGAAGCCGACAGGAAGTGCAGGCTGAGCGGTTGCCGTGAGGTGGTGGAGGTCGGCCCGATACCTGGAGCGGCGCCTCCTTGGCCTCAGTGGCCGACGGGACCTCCGGAGGTCGGCATTGCTCCGCTGCCCCCTTCCCGTGTACCGCACTGGGGGCACGGCGGCTGAGCTGGGGGCTGTATGCGGATCGGCGGAGCGGGGGCCCTGCAGCGCGGACTGAGGTGAGCGCCTGGAGGCAGCCGGGGGGCTCGGGACCGCGATCTGGCCCGCGAAGGGCGACGGCTGTGCCGGACTGCTGGGCGGGAGCTGTGAAGAAGCGGCATTGGGCGGGTTGGGCGGCCCCCCCGGGGCGAGTCGCCTGCAGATTGCGGCCGAGTGCGGCCTACGCTTGCTTGCGGGGCACACTGGACGGCGGCGGCCTATAGTGGAGGAGGAGGCGTAACGCCTGGAGTCTTGGCTGTGATCTACGACCTGCGTGAGGCTCGGCTCGGAGGGCCTGTGCCCTGCAGTGACCTGGGCACCATTGAATCTGGGAGCGGTGGCCCGGACATGTGAAGCGCTCTCTGGTCTGTGGGGGCACGCACACCATTGAACTGTGACCTGGGGGGGGCTGTCGCAAGATCTACAGGGCGGGCCGATCAGTGGAGAGGTCCGGATATAGCGGCCCTAACACCTCGAAGAAGGACGCCGGGAGGCCCTCGTGGCCGGCGATTGCCACTGTGATTTGTGGTCGACGGCGACTTGGGATCAACTTGAGGGGACGCACACGGCGGACCTTGTGATGGCGAACAACCAGAGGAGGGGGAAGCCTAACAAGGATGGCCTGGCCAGGGGCTCCAATCTTCCGCCATCGCCTGGGGCGGGCTCCTCCTCCATGTCCGGGGACGGTGAGGCGCCGGTCACAAAAGCATTTATGACTGAGCTATTTGCTTCCATTAAAGATGACATCTCAGAGCTGCGGTCCCAGCTCGCGTCGGACCTTCGGGAGGTGAGGAGAGACCTGGATGGGGTTGGCGAGAGGGTAGCCACCCTGGAGGACCATGATCTTACCCTGGCTAATGATGTCCATCAGCTGCAACAGGATGTGCTGCGTCTTAGGGAACAGAATCTGGATCTGCAGTCCCACGCGGAGGATCTAGAGAACCGCTCCAGGCGGAACAACATCCGTATTAAGTCGGTACCATGGGACGGGGAGTCCGGCGATTTGAGAGGCTATATCCTGGAGCTGTTCCGGCAGATCTTGGGCGACGAAGAACTTACGGATGTCAAGATGGACAGAGCCCATAGGGTTGGTCTTCCTAGGCGCGGGGGGGGCCCTCCGCCGGACATTCTAGTCTGCATCCACGATTTTCAGTTGAAAGAGCGCATTCTGAAGAAGGCCCGGGAGGCTACGTCTATCCAGTTTCGTGGACACCACCCACAGCTGTATCAGGATTTGGCAGCTTCTACTCTTCAGAAGCGGCGTGAATTCAGGCCTGTGACTGCCTTCCTGCGGGACCGCGGCGTTGCTTACTCCTGGGGCCACCCGTTCCGCATCATATTTCGTTGGAACAACAGGCTTGAACAGATCAGGTCTCTTCAAGCGGCCATGGATCTACTGGGGATCGACAGACCGGATGCTTCACCTGGCGACAGGAGTCCCTCCGCAAGGGGCCGGCGGCGGTCCCCCTCCTGGCACAGGGTGGGCGGGGAGGGGGGGAGGAGGGTGCCTGACAGGCCCACCAGCTTGCAAGAACGGGTCGACGCGGTGGCCTCGGTTGCCACCGCCACGCTATCTGCCTCTCAGCTTGGTTCCGGGGCGGCGTGATTTCTGAAGAGGGATCTGGCTGGCGCCGGAGGGGCGCACCCCTACAGGTATCGTGGGTTCCTATGTACTTTGGGAGAAGACGCCCAGATACGAGACTCGTGGGGGACATCGGCCGATGTCTCCTTGCCGTCCCATGGAGGACTCTTTTGGACTTCTGATGGTTTGTGGGGGGGTTTCTGGGGGGGGGAGGGTCTTGGTGGGGTTGTTTGGGGTGTTGGGGTTGGGGGCGAGGGGGGGTGTTGGTGGTGACGCGGCTGTGCTGTGGATGGTGCTGTGTGGTGATGATTGGGAGACTGAGAGGTGCTGTTGGTGTGGGGGATGCGAGGCG
The DNA here is from genome assembly GCF_964261635.1 of Lissotriton helveticus. Lineage (NCBI taxonomy): Eukaryota > Metazoa > Chordata > Amphibia > Caudata > Salamandridae > Lissotriton > Lissotriton helveticus. The sequence continues at coordinate 1,866,983,767 of NC_136057.1, forward strand.
GATGGGCGTGGGACTCGAGGTTGGGACTGTGGGGCGGAGGGTTGGCGGGGGCTTGATCTTGCCATGTGTTGTAAACAGGGCATCTACCGGCTGGGGTGGAGGGCCTGCCCCCGAGGTATAGAGGATTCTTGTTTTTTGTCTCCCGATGCCTGTTAGCATAGGGACCTGGAATGTTAAGGGACTGAACTCTCCGCAGAAAAGGCATAAGGTGTGGAAATACATAACGGACCACCACTTGGATATAGTGGGTCTGCAGGAAACTCACCTTACCCGCACGGATGAGCTGCGGCTTAAGCATAAGGCATATCCCATGATATACAGATCCTCCGCTTCCACAAAGCACAGGGGGGTGGCCCTCCTCTTCCATGCCTCGCTGCGTTTCCAGCCTGTGGCGGTGCGCACGGACAGGGAGGGTCGCTGGTTGATGGTGCGGGGATTAGTTCAGGGGAGGCTCTGTACCTTTGTTGTGCTGTATGCTCCTAATACTGGCCAGAATAAGTTTTTACAAAGTTTACTGCAGAAAGTGGGTGATTTTGTTGAAGGGCAGTTGTTTATCATGGGGGACTGTAATTTGGTGTGGGACGGGGCGCTGGATTGCTCTGGCGCTCGCAGGGCGGATACTGGTGTGTTCTCAGAGGTGTCGCGGCAAAAAGTGGTGGACATGGGGTTGATTGATGGGTGGCGATCTCTACATCCAACGTCCAGGGATTACACGTTTTTTTCTAATGTGCACCGCTCATATTCCCGACTGGACCATATATTTCTTAGCCAGGCTCTTAGAGGAGATGTCCTTGACTCCACCATACTGCCCCTCTCGGTCTCGGACCACAGCATGCTGGTACTTATTCTGCGCTGGTCGTCGACAGGCTCCGGGCAACGGAAATGGTATTTCCCGGCCTCGGTGCTTCGAGACGAGGCTTCTAACAAGGCGCTGCGGGTGGCCATTAGGGAGTTCTTTGCCCTCAACCCACCGTCGGATACCTCGGTAACCAACACGTGGGATGCCTTTAAGGCGTCCATCAGGGGCACTTGTTTGGGCCTTAACGCACAACTCAATAGGATGCGACGCAGGGAGAGGGAGGCCCTGGAGGCTGAACTGGCCTCTCTCGAGCAGGTACATAAACTCAACCCCTCGAGGGTGACCCTCCGGCCTCTCACGGCGGTACGGGGGAAACTGAGGGCCCATTACAATAACAGGGCGGAGTTTACCCTACTGCGGTTGGGCCGACAGTCCTACTCTTGTGGTAATAAGGTGGGGAGGCACTTGGCCCGACAGCTTCGTGACAGGCGGGAACGTGAGTACATTGGAGGGATTCGCGACTCTGCTGGACAACTGCAGCATCGGGACGAGACGAAGGCGGCCCTCTTCGGTCGCTTTTACTCGGACCTATACAGGGGGGAACAACTAGGAACGGCTGCCCAGAAGGCATACCTGGGGCGTCTAACCCTTCCGCAGGTGTCTAAGGAATGGAATGAGCTCTTAGGGGCACCGATTACCAGGGAGGAGGTGCTAGCGGCTATTACGAACTTGAAGCTTCACAAGGCGCCTGGCCCGGACGGTTACACGGCTGTGTTTTATAAATCTTACGCCTCCGAGCTTTGTGATTTCTTGGTCGCCCTTTTTAATGATGTGGCCTCCTCTGGTTCCTCCACTGGCTCCCTGGCAGAGGCGATGATTACGGTGTTGCCAAAGCCGGGGAAGGATCCGGCACACTGCGCCTCCTTTCGCCCGATAGCGCTTCTTAATCTGGACGCCAAACTATACTCGGCGATCCTGGCGCGTAGGCTCCAAGACCTTATGCCGGCGCTGATCCATCCGGATCAGTCTGGCTTCATCAAGGGGCGCCAGACGCATGATAACACGCGTCGGGTGGTACATCTTATAGAAAAAGCGGAACGGTTTCGTATACCGGCGGTTCTAGTGGGCCTGGACGCCGAGAAGGCCTTCGATCGGGTGGATTGGGGGTTCCTTTTCAATACCATGACTGCCTTTGGTTTTTCGGAGACCTTCATCACTATGGTGAGGGCCAACTACTGCTGCCCCCGGTCCCGGGTTGCGGTGAATGGTCATGTGTCGGCATTTTTTGCTCACACTCGCGGCACCAGGCAGGGTTGCCCTCTGTCCCCCCTGCTATTCGCGCTGAGCATTGAGCCGCTGGCGGTGGCGGTGCGGGAGCATGAGGGGATCCGAGGTTTACCATTCGCGGGGGAACAGCATAAGATTTCGCTCTTCGCGGACGATGTCTTACTCTCTGTTACTGATCCGGAGAGCTCGCTTCCTTGCGTCCGGGAGGCCCTGTTGGAGTTTGAGGGAGTGGCGGGCTTTAAGGTCAACTATAGCAAGTCGCACATCCTGAATCTTACCCTGTCGCAGGTCGAGAGGGACAGGGTGCTGCCGCTGACTCCGTTGTCCTGGGCCACGGGTTCGATTGTCTACCTGGGGGTCCACCTGACTCCGACGGTGGGCGGGCTGTTCCAGGCTAATTTCCCATCCTTGCTGGCGAAATCCCAGGCGGAATTGGATAGGTGGAAGCCGAAGTTTCTGTCGTGGCTGGGCAGAATCCATGCCGTGAAGATGGTCCTCCTCCCCAAATTCTTATATTTGTTCCAAGCCTTGCCTATCCCCGTGGGCAGCGATTTCTTTCGGCGCCTCAAGACTTCTTTATTGCGTTTTGTGTGGCAGGGGGGTCAGGCACGGGTCTCCTATGCGGTTCTCCGTCGGCCGAGATCGGAGGGTGGGGTTGGGCTCCCGGACCTGCAGTTGTATTACAAAGCAGCGCAACTAAGAGTTTTGGTAGAATGGTCGCAACAGACCTCCGAGAAACACTGGCTCCATATGGACCGATGCGTTGCCGGCAGGTCAATCTGGGACCTGGCCTGGAAACCGAAGAAGGACCGCCCCCTCAATGCATATATCAGCACTCCCACCGGCACGGTGTTGAAGGTGTGGGACTCACTGGCGGGAGATGACCGTTGGACCACGTTCCCTTCGCCGTTCACGCCCTTGCATTTCAACCCGGCTTTCCCGCCGGCGCTACATGAGGGGCCGTTTGCGGTGTGGAGGGAGGGGGGGTGTCGGGCGTTGACCCATTTGTTCCACGGCCCGGACACCCTCACTTTCGCTAACTGCATGAGGGATTATGGGGTTGCCCAGACTGAGCAATTCCGGCATGTGCAGCTGCTTCACTGGGCTACGTCGCCTGGAGTGGTGGAGGCGGCTACGAGACCACCGACGCCGTTCGAAGCCTTTATTTTGCGGACGTCTGCCATGAAGGGGGCCATTTCCTTCCTTTGCCAACTGCTGCTTCAATCGGCTATAGCTCCTCGACCTCGTTATATGGGGCAATGGGAGGAAATGCTGGGGCGAGCTGTCTCAGACGCGGAATGGTCGGCGCTGTGGCGCGACTTGTCGTCCTTTAACCATTCCTTGCACCTGAGGGAAGCCCATCTCAAAACGGTCATGCAGTGGTATATGTGCCCGACTAGGCTTCACCGCATTTTCCCGAGGACCTCGGATAAGTGCTGGAGGGGTTGCGGGCTTTTGGGGGACTTCCGCCATATCTGGTGGGACTGCCCGGTGATCCGTCCGTACTGGGAGGAAATCCTCTCCCACATGAAGGACATATTGCCTTATCCCATTGATGACTCTATGGCCTGTGTCCTGCTTGGGCTGCGGGACCCTGGCCTCATCTATCAGACCAGGGCGGATAAAAAGATTATGTGGCTGTGCCTCGGTGCAGCGAAGCTCACACTGGCTGCGGCCTGGAAGAAGAAGGAGGCCCCGGCGGTCTCCTTGTGGCACGCGCGGCTGTGGAGGTTGCTCAGTCTGGAGAGAGTGGCGGACATCTTCCTGGGCCAGTATAAGAATTTCCGGTATCAGTGGGGTCCTCTGGTTACGTTTCTGTCTAAGGGGTTGCCCTCGGCCGTCTGTCCGGCCTCTTTGAGGTCGATGCACCTCTTTCAAGTGTAATGTAGGTATGATTGAGTGTTGAGTGAATGGCGTCACCACTGGGGGGAGGGAGGGGGTGGGGTGGGGATGTTGGTTGTTTCTGTCTTTGGGCTGTGGAGGATCCACGAACTGCTTATCTGCACCGCTTGTATGGTTCCTGGAGGGCTAGGGCCCGGCGCAGTGCGGCGCTGGGTGTCTCAGCTGGACTGACCTAATGACAAACTGTTAGAACACTGTGTACAATGGTCCTAATTGCTATGTGGTCTCGCGCCTGGGCTGGATATGCATATGGAATGGCTTGAGTCACTGTTGCTGTGCGTACAAAGATTTTACCATGACTTTGAGTTATGTGCGGTTCCCCCGCAGCCCTCTGTTTATTTTCCTGTGCAACTTAAAATAAAATAAAACTTTTACAAAAAAAAAAAAGTAAAGGGGCAAGAACGCACCCTTGTTTGAGGCCATTATTGGTTGGAACTTTAGTTGATACAGACGTTTGGCTGGTTTTAATATGCACCCAGGTCCCCTCACAAAGGGTAATTATTGCTTTTAACAGCTTTTGAGGAATGCCCCAGTTGAGTTTTTCCCCATAGCTTCCCACAGTCGACTCTGTCAAAGGCTGCACTGTAAGTATGTAATCCACATAGCAGCAAAATAAGGGTAGTTGTGATGGCTAGGTCGCAAGTAGTGACAAGTGTCCCAGTACTAGGATGTTGTCTATGGTGGAGCTTTGGGGCCTGAAACCGGATTGTCAGAAAGGAAGGATGTTATGATCTTTTACCCAGGTTTCTAGTTCTTTCAACACTATTCTGGCATATTCTTTTGCTTCTATATCTAATAGAGCAACAAGCCGGTAATTTTCAGGTTTCATGCGGTCCACTTTTTTATGAATTTGAAAGAGTTTTAAAGCTTTCCACGAAGATGGAACGGTTGAAGTGGCGAATGCTTACTTAAAAAATGGCGTTCACTGTTCCACCCAGAATCTGTGAGGCTTTAAACACTGCTACTGGGACTCCATTGGCACCCGGCGCACCATCTGACCTCATTTTTTTTAATCAAGTTGGTTATCTCGACCTTAGTGATGACCGGTATTTTGCCACCTTTGTGGATTGCTGGGGAAGTGTTTTGTATTTGAGTGTGAGTCCTGTTCTGATGTGTTGTATACAGTTGCTTTGCATATTTGACCCACTCAGAGGCTGCCACCCTGATTTCCTTGCTCTGACCGGTGTGGCTTTGTTTCTTGATATGTCTCCAAAGTTGGATGTGACCCTTTTCTTTGAGAAGATTAAATATTTTCAGCCACTCTGCCTCTATTTTCTTTAATCGGGTTTCCCATATTTTTTCTGTGTTCCATACAAGCACTATTATTTCCAGTGTATGGGAATTTTTGGCTCCTATTCTTGCCTTCAAGGCCTTTGAAAGGCTCTGCTTGGTTTGCACTAGGGCCCTTAGTTTTGATTGTGATGGTAGGCATTGGGGATAGGGGTTCTGTGCTTTAGAGCTTCCAGTACCTCGCCCGAGAACGTTTAATTCATCAAGGAGTGCTTTCCAGAGCTCCAAGGGTGATGCAGTGCTTATGTCTGTGGAGCTCAACTCTTTATGTATGATCCACTGCAAGAGTTTTGGACCTAGATTTGTGGTCCATTTTATTCTGCTCAAAACTTCATAGTGCTCTTCTCCGGTTGAAACACCCAATGTTTCTAGTTGTTTTGTAGGTTTCCCGTTTAGCTAACGATACCCTCAGTGGTCTGCAGTCACTCTTGCCCCTATTTCCCACTTCAAGGTTGTTAAAATAAGTTAACAGGTTATCCGATATAACAGTGTAATCAATTGTGGACTTATCCCTGAAGGTGGGGAGAGGATGCCAGAGAGGGTCCGCAGCTTTTTTGATGGTGTATGCGGAAACAATATTTTGCATAAAAAGGAGCTGCTTCAGAGGGGCCGATTCTGTTTTGTTTGGAAGGTCCGTTTTTACATGCCCCCAACTCCCGGGTGTTCATGTCCCTGACAATGATTGGAAATTGTGAGGCATATTTGTTTGAGGTGGTCTACCTTTGTTGATGTTTTTAGTACTTGCTTTTTTTGCTGAGTGGTGGGGTTGACGTAGCAATTATCAAAAGACGAATAGAGATGTTGTTTATTAATCCGCAGATCAGTACTGCTTGCAAATTGGCAGTGTATGTTAATAATGCCTCTTTTGCTGGCTTGATTAATAAAGATTAAGAGCCCACCAGATGCTCTCCCGAAGATGTTGCGTTTTATGGCTGCAGAGTGACATTCTTAAAAACCTGGGCGAATTAGGGGTTCAGTGGCCCACGTCTCTTGCAGGCACAGGATGTCACGTTCTCGAATGTACTTGCATGCTGCATTGCACCCAAGCAATCTTTTTAGCACTGCGACATTCCAGGATATGATGGACAGATATATGTTTCCCGGTGTTCTGTTCTTGTTCAGGTGACGTGCAGCATTTATTATGTTAGAAGTGCTGTTGTGGGGGCTGGCCTTCAGGACCAGTCCGAGTGCCTTGCGTGGAGCTATGCTTTGGCCCACTGTGGTGGACGGTCCTTTGGTCAAGCGTGTTTTGTTATCCTGTAGGTATTGTAAGGTCTTGGCTCCGCGGCTAAGCTTTTCCCTGGTTGATTGCTCGCTGTTCCCCTTAAAACAGAGTAAACCTCTTCCGGTGGCGATGATGCTACTAGTACGTTTGGGTTTTTATCCGGTATGGGGAAAGCTATGTCAATAGCCTAATCAGCCATTTGTGCTATTTGTTCTGGTGTAAACCCCACCTGGGCGTGGCGACTCAGCCCTGTCGAGGTTGATTCCCGAGAGTCACTGGAGAGACTCAGGGTATGAGTCCCTGAGATGTGTTGTCCCCGGTGTCTGGTCCTTGTTCCTTGATTGAGCATGCTAGTTTTCTCTACCTTCATGATATTTGATGAATAAGGTAGTTGCGTTATTGTTGCCAGGCCTGATGGGCTGTGCAAGTCCCCTGTTCGGGGAATTGGCTTTGAAGGCCTGTCTCTGGTATGGCGACCAAAGGCGTTGGTGCTATGGATATTGATTTGCTTGGGATGTGGTTTTTGGTGAAAATTGGATAGAGCCGTGTTTTGTCTTTGTCAATGTGTGAATTTTGAATGTGAGCTGGTAATAGGAGGGTGAGGTTTTTGATGCCTTGGCCTTTTTCTCTTGTTTCTTTAAATTTTTCTTGTCCCTCCTTGAAAGAGGTTCTTCCTTCCTTTTCTGGCAGAAGGCGTTGCCCTCAAGGTTCCTCCCTGGATTTGAGATTCGTGAGATAGGATTGAAACTGAGTGGACTGGTGAAAAGTTCAGTGGATACGAAAAGTCCTTGAGTATCGGGCTTTGTTAAAGGGTTACCCGGATTGATTATGGCTGAGTTACCTTGAGGGTCGTCTAGGTTTGAGGTAGGTGCGATACTACTATTCATCGGGCCCATAGTGCATCCTATTTGAGCTTTTAATGAGACTGCCAGGTCTTTTAAGATTTCTGGAAGAGTTGCCCATTTACCCATGAGAGCTGCACACGAACAGGTGCAAAGCCTGTTATTTTGATTGATACTGAGCTTGTGCTCTATAAAGTCCACTTTGTTGCTCAATTCCACCAGTTGTGCAATGGTGGATAGAAGGTCGATTTTCATCTCCATTTTGTTCGATTGCCAGAGTAATGCCCTGGCGTGAACTGATTCACCAGATGAGGTTGCTCCTGGGTTGTTAATGAAACTGCTATTGTAAGGACTATGGCTTTAAGCGCTTTGTGTGGGGGGAGGAGGAAGCACCAGATTACATTGCCATTCTGAAGAGTTTTGGGGTGAGCTCCAGTGTGCTTTGTATCTTTGATTCCAGGTTTTGAATAAATATCGGTGATAGGTATCCAAGGTGTTGTAGACGCTCTGACTCTTCTGTCTTAGTTGGTCCAGATACTGTGGGTACTAGGAGCACTGACTGAACAGGGGACTGCAAGGTGTTTTGTTGCTGACTGTGTATTTGGGCTGTCCCTACCTGCTCATGGTTTCTTCGAGTTAATACAGTGGTGTCGACAGGTGGGTCACTTGCGTGGCTTTGTTTAATTCCTGGGGGGCGACACTACCCAGAGCAAGATTGAGACAAACATCTTTCGATGTTTGTGCTTCTGATGTTTGTACTTTGTACTTGTGTTGCAGGGAACTTGTTGTTGGAAAGGCTCCCTGTCATGTGGTTCATTCCCTTACTGGCCTTGGCCCATCCTGATCGGTCTGTCGGTGCGGGGGAGCTCTCGCCTTTAGGAGGACGTTTGTATAAAAATTGGGTTATAAGGCCTGCTGCTGGGGATTTTAAAAAGGTCTTTTTGTCAGGGACCGCATTCCGTGCACTCCTTAGGATTCAGGGTGATACTTTAGTCAGGGGGGATGACTTTACGGGGGCGTTCTCTTGATGCCGAGTGGCTTTTTTCTTTCTTTGTCATCCTTCAGAGGGGGTGCTCGGTTGTCAGTGGCTATATGGTGTCACAGAAGTCTTAAACTTGAACTTACTCCTTGGGGTTTTGGAGTTTGAGCAAGGCTGGTGTCTGTGCCCTAGGACCTAGCGAGGAGGCTGAATGATCTTTGAACCGTTGACTTCGCCTGGTTACAGCCCCCGAGAGCCACGCCACCGCTCGCCACACCTCCGCCCGAGGATTTGGATGCCAGCTGATCACTCTGCTTCCCGCCCCGGGGTCCAATCCTTGTCCCTCGATTTCCTGCAAACTCTAGCCCCCTACAGCGCGCTCCAAATATTAGCCCTCCAGGGTTGACCGTAATCAGCAACTTCTCCCCGGGTAAGCCGAGGTAAGTTATCAGTAGCTCTGGGATTTACACAAAGGGGGCTCTGAAAGGCCTTGGAAGGGCACAATGTTTCAGAGAGTCAAACCTGCTTCCCACGGTGTGCAATGCTCATTTACCTTGAGCGTAACTCTCTGCCGGTCACCCTCGAAGTCCTGCAACTCTCTTGCCCCGGTGATGAAGACTGCAGATGTTGGACCTGGAAACCTCCGCTCCTGGTCGTGGGTGCCACGGCAGCTCCCTCACCGGGACGGCTTCAGCTGAAATGGCTACCGATGGCGGGGGGCAGTGGGCCAGGCCTCACCGAGATCTTACTGGACCTGGCTTATTCTTCAGCTGCAGCTGCAACAAGGCCCAGGTTAGAAAAGATTGCAGGGAGAGCAACGGTTTATGGCAGCCTGAGCGTGATGAGGGGAGGGGGAGAGGAGAGATCACTGCCTCAGTCGCTGCCACTAATCAACCGCTGGCCGTTGGAGGTGATTAAAAGTGTCTAGATTGTGTCCAAAGAAAAAATTATTAAATGACCTATCAGACACACTAAAAACAGGGTGTGGGATGAAAGAGCTGGATCGATTGTTCAGCTATATCCCATTGTGTGGGGTCGACATGTTTCTGCCTAGAAGGTGCTATTTACCTGGCATTCTTCAGGACCAAAGATCTGTACCACCGAGGTACAGATCTTTGGTCCTGAAGAATGCCTGGTAAATAGCACCTTCATTTTGTTTGCATTACGATGACTGGGGGACCAAGAGTGTTTCTATATTAATTTTCCCTCTCTCTCCTGTTGATATTAGGAATCTTCCAAGGTACCAATCGACAAAAAAAGCCTTGAAAGATCTACACTGGCGCCCAGTGGAATATCAAGTATAGCTCAAGGCGCTCTGCAGTACGCACAGGTCACTTCATAATAGAGATCCTATTTTGTTAAAGTCACTAGCAACTCCTTATATCCAGGCCCGGCTTTAGGGCAGTGCGACTGGTGCAGCTGCACTGGACGTGAACTGTGGAGGGGCGCCGACCTTAGGGGTGGTGCTGTGTTTAGCAATAGGTTATGATTGGAGAGATGAGGGACACTTTTGCCCGGTTTTAGAGGGAGAATCCGAGGAGGCGGTCATGGGATGTGGGGACGCCAAAAATGATTCTCGCACCGGGCGCCAACAGCGCTAAAGCCGGTTCTGCTTATATCTCTGGGAGGTTGCTTAGATCCTGCTCAGCCCCCCTGCCTTCAGGTCTTCAGGACTAAGAGATCTCATTGGGGAGGTCACTCATTTCCCCACTTGGCTCCCAGACTTTGGAACACCCTGCCTCCTGATTTGCGTGAACTGAACAAAGAACTTCCCTTACGTAAAACCTTGAAAACCTGACTCTTCAGGTACTGCCTTCCCCTGCTCTAGAGTCAGGAGGCTATTATGAATGTTCCTAGCGCTGGGAGGCCTATAGGTCGCCATGCGCTGTAAAAGAATAATAGAATATAATTTTTCATGTGGGAACAAAACATTTTATGCATTAACAAGTCATCACTAATATGTGCTTTGGATACCCACAAGGCTGGACACTTCGGGGCAGATTTACAATAAGTGGCGTATCCCTGCATATCAGCAGGGATGCGCCACTTATTGTGCGCCACGGCTCTGCCACCATTGGTGGGCCGCATTTACATTGGGGCGCACCATGGAGCAAAAACGGCACAGATGCGTGACGCATCTGTGCTGTAAAGGCGGCGCATTACTGGAGTTGCGTCGCAAGCGCGACGCAGCTCCAGCAATGCTCTGGGGGGCCCTATCTGTCCAATGCTGCGTCAATCCTTCAAGCAGGCGCAGGGTTTTGACGCAGCATGGGCACAAAAGTGACTGAGTGAAATCTTGTAGATTTCACTCAGCCACTTTTAGGAGGCGGTCCTGCGCTGGAACACCCCCCCCCGTGCAGGAACGCCTCCTTCTGGCGCAGGGCTTTACGTGACGCATCTCCCAGATGCGTCACATTGTAAATACACCGAACCATGGCGCATCTTTTGCGCTGCTGCTGCGTCACAAAAGTGACGCAACTGCGGCGTACAAGAAGCGCAAGGGGCTTGTAAATCTGCCCCTTAATATATAAAATAAAGTGGCACGCTACATATTTGGAATAGTACTCCCTTCCTATGACCAAATGTCCAAAACTATTTTCACTGTGTAGATTTAACTAAATGCTCCATGAACATGACTAAGTATATTTAAAAACCTCATCTATTTTTGCCCAGAAAAATACTAGGAAAATGATTTAAAATTATTTTCCACTCAGTTTAAAAAATCTAAATTAATAGTGAAATCAGATTTTTGGTAACTTTAGTGGAAAAGTAGCTATATTAAAATGTACTTTGTAGTGCACAAACCAAAACTGGTGTAGAATCATTTTTCGACCTAAGAAGGAGTCACTTAGGGATTTTTTAGGAAGCCCTCACTCACCACCCTGGGTGGTGACATGCTTCATCATCGGGCCCACCAGGAGAAGCCGAATGCCTCCCTGGTGTGCTGCAACGCCAGATTACTGCGGAGCTGGTTGTGTGACAGTAATGTGCAAAAAATTGTGAATTTAAAAATGCCAGCAGGCTATACCATGCAAAAAACTTTATTCCGTGGTTAGCTGGGCATAGGATAAAATCAATGTGTCGGGAAATTTACCAACTATTGTGTTGGGTGTTTTCCCCTTTAAAGGCCTTAGCGCGTCCATACCACCGAGGTACACGATTACATGGTCCTGACGAAAGCCCCGTAATACCGTTACACATAAGGGCAGAAACATGTTGACCCCACTTTAAAGGGGAAAACACCCAACACAATAGTTGGTAAATTTCCCGACACATTGATTTTATCCTATGCCCAGCTAACCACGGAATAAAGTTTTTTGCATGGTATAGCCTGCTGGCATTTTTAAATTCACAATTTTTTGCACATTACTGTCACACAACCAGCTCCGCAGTAATCTGGCGTTGCAGCACACCAGGGAGGCATTCGGCTTCTCCTGGTGGGCCCGATGATGAAGCATGTCACCACCCAGGGTGGTGAGTGAGGGCTTCCTAAAAAATCCCTAAGTGACTCCTTCTTAGGTCGATTCCTTTCCTCTCTCGATATCCTGTGCTGGATACTTGTTTTCTCTGTACAGACACTCTTCTGTTGTTTATGAATAGAACCTGGGGGACTGAGAGTGTCTCTTCCCTCTCTCTCTTATTGTTGGTATTGTAGAATCAGTTTTGTCACTCATCTCACCTCCAGAGGCCGGTCACATTCCTGGTTGAAGTTAACAGCCCTGATATCAAGTGGGCAGTATCCTGTCCTCTGGGCACAGGAAGGCAGGGATTTTTTAATCAACCAGCCACTTAACAGGGATTCGCCATATAGGAGGGGTCCAAGAACAGGTGGCAGAACAAACAACAACTTTCATACAACCTTCTTTAGAATTGGAGAAGCTAATTGGGTCTCACTGTATCTTCTTCCAATCATTCCCACCACTACACACACTCACTCCAGTCGCGGCAGGGGAGCAAAAAACAGCTCTACATCCTGACAGGGCTAGGAGACTTCATCTGAATAGGGAGTGCGTTAGGGAGAGCCAGAAACCTTTCTGATGGGCGATGGGATAAGCCATTTTGGTTTTCAGACTTCTAGGAATTTTTACTATAAAGCATGGAGGAAGTACTGCAAAAGGAGGTTGGAGAGTAATCAGGGCTGGGTAGGAACAATTCTCAAATCACTGGCTAGTGCGTAGGATAACATTAGTATCTCACCACCACCTCTCAGAACATTACTGTACCATGGAAATCTACACCTGACGATGAAGGCCTTCCTGGAAGAAAGAAGACTTGAGAACGTCTGTGTCAAGCACCAACCTGACTGTTTCCACAGAGGCGAGTTGAATTCTGAGTTGCTAGGTCCCAAATCCTCCACTGCGATGGAACTTCCCGGCACACATATAGTTATATCCAAGGATCCCAAACCCAGGAGGGGAAGGGGAATGAGATATGCCAGAGATGCTGAGCCGGTTGCTACTGCATCTTGCAACAATCTCCTCGGAATGTAGAAAATGTTGTTCTGAAGATGATGTTGTGTTGTCTCTTGATTGTGTCTATGTAAGAAAATTGAGCATAGTTAAAACTGTGTGTTTAAATGAGTTATCCATCCTCCCACCAACACCGAAGAGTGTAAGTATACTTGCGTATTCCATCTTTCCCACGTATTACTATTTGTTCCGTTCACAAGCTGGGAAGGAAACACCTTTAGGAAACAAATGACCTGAGATTATTTTGTGCTTCTTGCCTAACACTAAATATTCATTTCAAACTTGGGTTAGCAAAACATACCGCAATTATAAGGGTGGAGCAACAGCTGTGTCACCTTTCCTGAACACCTGCTTCAATGTGTAGTTTCTCAGAGACTCGTGAAAATTACCTACAATACTTAAAAGTATATGGCTCTCTTAAAAAGGTATACTTCAAGGTGTGATCAATTACCATTGCACACCATACACAATGTTCATAATAGTCAAGTTGTATATAGATTATTTCTCATTGTCACTATGCGATTCTTATACCAGATATACATCAACTTCTGAGAGTCTGCATGCAACTTGTCAGCCCATTTCCAACTCTTCTTTTAAGTTTCTTGCTTTTTCAGGTCTTGGGGACTTGGAAGGATACAACTGTCAAGGTACGTTCTCCAAAACATAATGCTTTCTCCAAAAACAATGTCTATGCACAACAGTCCCGCCAGCGTGTTACTGCCTTGGCACCCTGATGATTCTTGTTTTCTTTTCCGTCTGAAGATCTGAAGCCGCATGAAAGGATGCTGTCAAGTAAAGGTGCAGCTTAAATAGCAGCCGTGCATACTGATAGCCACCAAATCTCGCGAGATTTTGTAATCTTGCGAGACTTCCTTTTAGGTCTCGTGCCTAGCGTTGTAATGCACAGCATTGCTCGTGCAGCGCGAGACCTCTAGTATTTGAAAAACGGGGTTTTAGCACTGACCTAGGAATCGCACACGCTTGTGCGTGTGCTTTTTGTGCTACGCCATTGGCCTTTGCATGCGTCTTTTTATAAAAGACTGCACGCAGTTGGCCAAAGGCGGGTGCATTGCTCCGCCCATGGCCTATTGGTGTCTATTACGCGCTTGGTGCGCATAATAGACACCAATAGGCCATGTGGTTTCAATTATCGTGCCCAGGCACGGGCGCGATAATTGAAAGCACATGGCTCGCACTGGCGCGCACCACTCGCTGGCTTCTTTGTTTTTCAAGCGGAAGTGATAGTGAACGCTTTCCCTGCCGCTTGTTACATTTGCGTTAATTTCACTCTATGCAAAGTGAAGGACAAACTTGCCCATTTCATGTGACTCAATACGCCGACTGCTAACTATTTGCATAGAGCGTTTGTTGGCCAGCTTTTCTCTCTAGCTTGTCTTTTGATTTGTGTAATGCTGAACTTTAAAAACACGTTTTTATAAAGTGGTTTGAGCTTCCCTTGATTTATGATGAGCTGTTCTCCGAAGAGAATTCACACTCAAGAACCCCGAGTGGCAGAGATGTCAGAAAGACAGCTCACAGATTAATATACTTATGGACAACCTATGGCGAAGACAACCTCTTAGTAAGACCGAGGCTGGCAATCTTCCATTTGCTCTATAGACATGACACCTATGGAATTTCCACTTTATTAAGGTGTGCTATACACTTATATAAAGAAAGCACAGGAGGATGTTATGTGCTCCCATTAACTGTGCCGTCTTTTATTCAGCCACATCGTCAAAGGCTTGCCATTTTTGTCTTTTTTTTATTCCAAGCTTTGAAATCGTGCGTGAATCTTGCCACCCATCAGGGCCGGCTCTAGGCTCATGGTGGCCCTGTGCAGGGAGCGCAGGTTTGGCGGCCCTGTGCAGTTGCACAGTTTGCACATGCCTTGGGCCGGCCCTGCCACCCATCCGTTGAGAGTAGACAACTGATCAGGGCATGTATACTGATTTTCAGCCAGCAGCAAAGCCCTGACGTATGGCGTATGGCAAACACTCTGACAGACAGGTAATCAACCTTATCTCATGTTGCCTGAATGTACAGTTTGAAACATAAAACCGAATTATAAACCTTGCACATCAAAGAAGTTCAATAATGATGTTCTTTCGATTAGACCTTTCAGTCTTCAGGTACTGGTCAATCATCTAACGACTTTTCTGGACGTATTATTAGTAAAACACCTTCCTGAGCTCCGCCCCGTCCGGACCCCCTCTTCCAGGGGGCCCCACCTGCGCTCCCTGCACAGGGCCACCATGAGCCTAGAGCCGGCCCTGAACTGATGGGGCTTGGCCACTCATATTTCGTAGGGGAGAGGAGTTGGCCTAACGGCTAGGGCGCTGGACCTGGGGATCTGGGTTCGAGTCTCGGTAACGACGCCAAAACCTCCTGTGATTCTGGGCAAATCACTTAATCTCCCCGTGCCTAAAATGAAAGTGTGTCCTCATGTAACGTAACTGGAAAATATGTAAAGCGCTCTGATACCTGATTCGGTTCGGGTCTAGTTCGCGCTCTATAAAACTCTGCAAAAAAAAAAAATGGAACCGATCTTTGCCCGGGCTTTTACATCTAAACAGAAGTAAGAAAAAGACAAACTGTCGCGTGCTTTTCTGGATTCAAGGCATTTTAATGGCGCAGGATAAAGTTTACAGCTTCCGCTCACGGGGTTCGTGCTATATCAAGAGGGCCCATGATTGGCCAAGCGAGAATGTAAATTTTGGTCCAACACTGGTGGCAAATGTATGTGGTATAACCCCAGAGAATATGTTTTCCGAGTTGAAGAATCAGTCCCAAAAGGTTATTCCCCATTCCTTGGGGTTTTACTGATAATTGCCCAGTACTGGTGTGGAATTACCACACATAAACAATAAAATGAAAAGCGAGTTTACTGTTACTCCCGAAATGTGTAACTTAAATTTAAGGGGCCTTATTTATGAAGGCCTTGCGCCGCCGGTGCGTCACTTTTAACATGGGAAAAAGTGACGCATCTGTGCCGCAAGGCCTTCATAAATAAGGCCCAAGGTTTTCATTTTTATTTTCCCAAGGTGAATAGAAAGATACTTCAATCGAAAATAAAGTTCTTGTCTTTCAGTTTTGAGTGGCAGGCTGATGCTGCTAGTACCATGAAGACTGCCTAAACGTAATAGTTTAAATGATTTTTTGTTTATAATGTTTTACTGTGACTCTTAGCTGGCCTGTTTTGGGGCTTCGTTTAGGTTCTTGATAATTTTAGTATGATGCTTCCCAATTGTACAGTTATCCTCATACTTTGGTATATTTAAGGACTCTCTTATATTTATCAATGACTTGATTTCTGGCACGTCTTGAAGCTTGTTTGTTGCCGTAGTGTGTGTACAAAAAGTATAAACAAACAAAAAATACACAATTTCTTTGGGTATTAATCTAATACTAAAAGGACTGCTGTTTGACATAATGCAAATCTTCTGTACGTTTGTTTAGCGATGATTTGTGTCACTCATTTAACTGGGACACTAGCAAGACGTATTTAATCACTACCTGGTGAGGTGGCAAGAGATTCTTGTATGTCACTGTTCAGAGGTAGAAAGTCAAAGACTTATTAGACGTTCCAATGAGCTTGACATGGGGACCTATGATAAAGCCACAAGAGTGATGGAAACTGAAGGATACACATTGTTTCTTAGGGCTCAAGATGCATCCAAATCAGTTCGACAACTTTTGTGGCATCAAGAGTCACGTAGGGAAGCTCATGTGTGAGGAAAAGTACATCAACAATATATTCCTGATACAGTTTGTTTTCAAAAAGGCTCTGCTTGACCAAAATGAAAAACGAAACAGAGGCACTGTTGTGTCTTGTATCGAGCTAATGGCTCAGGAGTGTTGTAACAGATGTGCAACGGATTGGTCATGGTGGCAAGAAAGAGAATGCAGGGTAAATACTTTGGGAAGAGGACCAAGAGAAGCTAGAAGTTCTATCAAAGAGACAGTTGTAGTTTGGTTGGGCACAGCCGCCAGTCGAGGCTGCACAGCAATGCACTGGTAATGCTAATGGTGTTTATGTTAAGTGACAGTTTTCATGTATCTGCAGTGTTATGGCAAATGGCAATATGAAGCATCTTGGAGAGAAGGATGAAGGTGTGCAAAATGGTGACTTGGTTTGGAACGTGGTTAAGAACACAATTGATTTTATTCGGTAAGGAGTAGAAGACTAAGGCACCCGCTACAAGTGACCCGTTAAGTCCAATGGGCTCAGTAAAAGACGTTCAAAATACACATACTTAGTATTCTACAATACATGCAGCTATATATCTTTACAATAAATACTCTAAACTGAAAACAAAACAATATAGCCGTATTATATTTACAATGCCAATAACTCTAACTCTAACTAATGCGAGACCTGTTGCAGTGTAAATGCTTGTTTAGTCTTTGGGAGGGATTGGGAAAAAGAGACAGGAGCAAACTGCACCAGTGGTGTCCACTGGAAGCACTATTTAACACGCTTGACTAAAGACCCCTAGCAAGGAGGTCGCGCCACGCCTCTCCACGGTCTGCAGACCTTGAGAGTCCAATATGGGTGTGGCCTTAGTCTGTGTGTCCTTCCCTGTCATTAGGCCACGGGTGGATCTGTAGGCCCGACATTCTGGAATAAAGGGAGTGGAACTGTTTTTCATGGGTGAGGTGGTTGATCTCATGTTTGCCTGCTCCAGGGACACAAAAGCAGAGTGGCTCCTGACTCCAAAAGGGTCTAGCTGACTGTTGAGAACTAGACCCAGCAGATGCCTTGTCAGAGAGAGATCTGGGGGCAGATTTATGAAGGCCTTGCGCCGCCGGTGCGTCACTTTTTCCCATGTTAAAAATGACGCACCGGCGGCGCAAGGCCTTCATAAATCTGCCCCCTGGTGTCTAGAAACCTGCCCTTAGAATCTGAGGGCGGAAAAGGTGATAGGAAAAACAACGTTCCCAGAAGTTGGAGAAACAGGGGGCTTTTTTCACCTCCAGAGGACTGCAACAAGGTGCTGAGGTTTGTTCAGCCTGATCGCACCCTAAGCGGCACGCTTATGGAGCCTTGCCTAGCTACGGTTTCCTTCCTTGCCCTGTTGGAGGATTTTGAGAGCCAGAAAAATGGGCAAGAGTGAGACAGCAAATCTATCCAAGCGGCAAGGCAATCTCGGTGGCTATGAAATCCAGCTTTGTCTCGCTGAGAGCTTTTGCCAAAAACAACTGGAGCTCTAGAACAATGCATCCGACCTTGAGGTCCCCAAACCGGCTTCAGCATTAGACCATGACCTACTGAAGGATTCATACTTCAAAGTATTCTAGGTCAGAAGATAAAAACTTTTATTTGGATGACCCACTTTGTGTATCTAACCTCTGTTCAACTGCGGTCAGCCTTAAATATCACCTAGATCCCGCTTAAACACACCGGGCCTCATTTATGAGGCCGTGCGTCACCTTTACGCCGCTGGTGCGTCACTTTTTGTGACGCACCAGTGGTGTAAAAAATGCGCCTTGTTGCGCCATATATACAAAGTCACGCATCTAGGTAGATGCGTCACTTTGTAAACCCCTGCACCACATTATACCTGCGCCAGGTATAATGTATGCAAGGGGGGCGTATTGACGCAAGAAAGGGTCGTAGAAGTGACGCAGTGAAATCTATGAGATTTCACTGCGCCACTTCTAGGACACAAATGCGTCAATTTCTTACGCCTGCCTCACAGCAGGCGTAAGACTGACGCAGGCCCTTTCACATGGGACTTGCCCCATGTGAAAGGACACATTTCTGGAGTTGCGTCACTTTTGTGACACACTCCAGCAATGCGTCACTTTTGCGTTTACAGATACGTCAGAAATACAGACGTATCTGTAACTCCTTGCGACATGATGCGTCATACTGTAAATATGACGCATCCAGCATGTCGCAAGGAGGACGCAATGAAAAGTGACGCATCGCTGTTTTCACGCAGCGATGCGCCACTTTTCATAAATGAGGCCCACAGTGTTTCTTTTCAGTGGCACTTTATTTATTTATTTATTTTTATTTTTAAGTCACAAGCAAAGCAAAAAACAACAAAACACATATAGCACAGAAATCATTAAGAACAGAAAAAGCAAACAAAATTATCGAGCATTAGAAAATCAGCATAGGTCAGATAAGGCAGTCTAATAAAAAATGATTTAAATCAAGGCCAGGTGAAATGGGAAAAGAGAAGAAAAAAAATCCCCTTTTCTCTTTTTTTCCCCCTCCCTTCTTTTTGCGAACAAAAATATAGAAAAAGACCAAAATATAGTAAGACAACCGAAATATTACTAGAGCCTTTGAGCAAACAGGAGCAATTATTCACATTGCAAACTTGACCATACCTTCCCAAATTTCACCCTTGACCGTAAACCCCAAGCTTTCGCTAATGCCAGTTCCATTTCAAAAACTCCCCTAAGTAACAGCCAAAAAACAGTGATCTTGGGACTAGCTACCTCAATCCAGGCCCTGGCAATGCAGAGCCGTGCAGAAACAATAATAATTGAGGCTAGAGATTTAGATAGACAGCCTGACTCGATGACCGAACCCAAAACTATTTCTTTCTCCATTAGATGAATCAATGTACCTGATGACCTGCTCAGCACCGAAGCAACCTCAACCCAGAATGTAGTTAGGGAGGGACATACAACAAACATATGTCTGAGATCAGCAGCATTCAGGTTACACTTAGGGCAATGAGACTTGGAAGAACCCTGGGATGTTGCCCATTTTGAAATGATATGCGGTGTATAATATAGCATGAACATAATACGGTGTTGATGCAGCTTTAAATTAATCGAAGAGACAGCAGAATTGATTTTAGCCAAGGAATCAAGAAATTCTTCCATACTAATTCCAGTTGCAAACATATGATTAATCTTGGCTACCATCACCAAACCATCATCCACCGTTGCACGCATAAAGCTCTGGTAAGCTTTACCAATCTGACCCTGAACAGGGGTAAAGAAGATAGCCCGCAGTGCATCCAGGGGCGTAACACGTGACCCTGCAGCCCCCGCGGTGCGGGGGGGGCCTCACCCTCCAGGGGGCCCCGTCAGCACCGCACTTCTGCTGGGGAGCTGTAGATTGAGTCCGGAGGGGGCCCCTTCACTTACCCTGCAGGGGGGCCCCTTCAAGGTTCGTTACGCCACTGAGTGCATCTGAAGTAAGGGGGAGAGCAAACAATCCCTTCCCTTGTAAAAAGTAATTCCTAATTTGCAAATACTTAAAAAATGAGTTCTGTGGTATCCCAAACTCGTTTTTTAAAGAAGAAAATGACCAAAAGCCCCCTTCATCATACATTTGCCCTAGCCGTATTATTCCACACTGTTGCCACCTTCTACAGACGGAATCCGAAAAAATGCCCGAGAACCTAGGGTCATCCCACAAGTAAGTAAATTCATGTAGGTCTGGCAGAGCAAAAGATTTGCAAATATCCTGCCAGATACGATAAATGTGCCTAACTACCTTGAAGCGGACTCTTTTGAAATAGTTTGGGTCCGACATATAGTATAAAAGAAACCCACTAACAAGACCAGATGTGAGCTGATACGCTAACCAAGTTTTAACCACATTTGGTCCGGAAAGTAAACTCTGAATACGATTGAGGAAAGCAGCCTAAAAGTAAGTTTTAAAGTCGGGGAGTTGGAAGCCGCCTTGCTCATACGTCAGCTTGATATATCTAAGAGCTCTCCTAGCTCTACGATAGCCCCATATGAAACTACCTATGACAGAATCAAGCCGCTTAAAAAAGGAAATTGGGACCCTTAAAGGTATTAAACGAAATAAATAAAGACATTTGGGCAAAACATTCATTTTCACTACATTGCATCTCCCAATGATAGTCAAAGGCAGCCTGTGCCATCGACGCAGATCAGCAGTAATTTGTTTGAGCAAAGGTTCGTAGTTCAAGGACATAACATCATTAGTACAGCTACTGAGACAGATTCCAAGGTAAGTAGCTGTGGTAGTGAGACCAAGCTGGGGTAGAGGAGATGCAAGAACATAATTAAGAATAAACTGTGTTTTATTTAAATTGAGCTTGTAGCCAGAGAGGGAACCAAAATGTTGCGCCTCTTGTGTAATTGCTACAAAAAGGGGGTGGTGATGGACAGAGTATCTGAGTTTATCAGAACACTCCTACCCAGTCAACAGATCAGGGCTTGATCCATCACCGTTTTTTAGCTCACTGCACCATCCCAGTTCAGAACCTGGCTATATGCAAATTAGTCTGTCCCTGGGCCAGTGCATCATGAGAACAGGGCAGACCAAACTACCAAGCCAATTCTTCACTGGAAAGGAAACAAGCTTCCGGGGACCAGTTTCTGGCATTACAGCCGTCTTCGGCCCGGCTTGCTTGAATCCTGATGGTGCAATGAGCAAGGGACTCATGTCTGAGCATACCCTTCCACACTCATGGTGGCCAAAATAATTACAAAAAGGGGGTGGTGATGGACAGAGTATCTGAGTTAATCAGAACACTCCTACCCAGTCAACAGATCAGGGCTTGATCCATCACCGTTTTTTAGCTCACTGCACCATCCCAGTTCAGAATCTGGCTATATGCAAATTAGTCTGTCCCTGGCCCAGTGCATCATGGGAACAGGGCAGACCAAACTACCAAGCCAATTCTTCACTGGAAAGGAAACAAGCTTCCTGGGACCGGTTTCTGGCATTACAGCCGTCTTCGGCCCGGCTTGCTTGAATCCTGATGGTGCAATGAGCAAGGGACTCATGTCTGAGCATACCCTTCCACACTCATGGTGGCCAAAATAATTACAAAAAGGGGGTGGTGATGGACAGAGTATCTGAGTTAATCAGAACACTCCTACCCAGTCAACAGATCAGGGCTTGATCCATCACCGTTTTTTAGCTCACTGCACCATCCCAGTTCAGAACCTGGCTGTATGCAAATTAGTCTGTCCCTGGCCCAGTACATCATGGGAACAGGGCAGACCAAACTACCAAGCCAATTCTTCACTGGAAAGGAAACAAGCTTCCGGGGACCGGTTTCTGGCATTACAGCCGTCTTCGGCCCGGCTTGCTTGAATCCTGATGGTGCAATGAGCAAGGGACTCATGTCTGAGCATACCCTTCCACACTCATGGTGGCCAAAATAATTACAAAAAGGGGGTGGTGATGGACAGAGTATCTGAGTTAATCAGAACACTCCTACCCAGTCAACAGATCAGGGCTTGATCCATCACCGTTTTTTAGCTCACTGCACCATCCCAGTTCAGAACCTGGCTATATGCAAATTAGTCTGTCCCTGGCCCAGTGCATCATGGGAACAGGGCAGACCAAACTACCAAGCCAATTCTTCACTGGAAAGGAAACAAGCTTCCGGGGACCGGTTTCTGGCATTACAGCCGTCTTCGGCCCGGCTTGCTTGAATCCTGATGGTGCAATGAGCAAGGAACTCATGTCTGCGCATACCCTTCCACACTCATGGTGGCCAAAATAATTACAAAAAGGGGGTGGTGATGGACAGAGTATCTGAGTTAATCAGAACACTCCTACCCAGTCAACAGATCAGGGCTTGATCCATCACCGTTTTTTAGCTCACTGCACCATCCCAGTTCAGAACCTGGCTATATGCAAATTAGTCTGTCCCTGGCCCAGTGCATCATGGGAACAGGGCAGACCAAACTACCAAGCCAATTCTTCACTGGAAAGGAAACAAGCTTCTGGGAACCGGTTTCTGGCATTACAGCCGTCTTCGGCCCGGCTTGCTTGAATCCTGATGGTGCAATGAGCAAGGGACTCATGTCTGAGCATACCCTTCCACACTCATGGTGGCCAAAATAATTACAAAAAGGGGGTGGTGATGGACAGAGTATCTGAGTTAATCAGAACACTCCTACCCAGTCAACAGATCAGGGCTTGATCCATCACCGTTTTTTAGCTCACTGCACCATCCCAGTTCAGAACCTGGCTATATGCAAATTAGTCTGTCCCTGGCCCAGTGCATCATGGGAACAGGGCAGACCAAACTACCAAGCCAATTCTTCACTGGAAAGGAAACAAGCTTCCGGGGACCGGTTTCTGGCATTACAGCCGTCTTCGGCCCGGCTTGCTTGAATCCTGATGGTGCAATGAGCAAGGGACTCATGTCTGAGCATACCCTTCCACACTCATGGTGGCCAAAATAATTACAAAAAGGGGGTGGTGATGGACAGAGTATCTGAGTTAATCAGAACACTCCTACCCAGTCAACAGATCAGGGCTTGATCCATCACTGTTTTTTAGCTCACTGCACCATCCCAGTTCAGAACCTGGCTATATGCAAATTAGTCTGTCCCTGGCCCAGTGCATCATGGGAACAGGGCAGACCAAACTACCAAGCCAATTCTTCACTGGAAAGGAAACAAGCTTCCGGGGACCGGTTTCTGGCATTACAGCCGTCTTCGGCCCGGCTTGCTTGAATCCTGATGGTGCAATGAGCAAGGGACTCATGTCTGAGCATACCCTTCCACACTCATGGTGGCCAAAATAATTACAAAAAGGGGGTGGTGATGGACAGAGTATCTGAGTTAATCAGAACACTCCTACCCAGTCAACAGATCAGGGCTTGATCCATCACCGTTTTTTAGCTCACTGCACCATCCCAGTTCAGAACCTGGCTATATGCAAATTAGTCTGTCCCTGGCCCAGTGCATCATGGGAACAGGGCAGACCAAACTACCAAGCCAATTCTTCACTGGAAAGGAAACAAGCTTCCGGGGACCGGTTTCTGGCATTACAGCCGTCTTCGGCCCGGCTTGCTTGAATCCTGATGGTGCAGTGAGCAAGGGACTCACATCTGAGCATACCCTTCCACGCTTGTGGTGGCCAAAACGATTGAAAAAGGGGGGTGGTGATGGACAGAGTATCTGAATTAAGCAGATCACTCCTACCCAGTCAAAAGATCAGGGCTTGATCCATCACCGTTTTTTAGCTCACTGCACCATCCCAGTTCAGAACCTGGCTATATGCAAATTAGTCTGTCCCTGGCCCAGTGCATCATGGGAACAGGGCAGACCAAACTACCAAGCCAATTCTTCACTGGAAAGGAAACAAGCTTCCGGGGACCGGTTTCTGGCATTACAGCCGTCTTCGGCCCGGCTTGCTTGAATCCTGATGGTGCAATGAGCAAGGAACTCATGTCTGCGCATACCCTTCCACACTCATGGTGGCCAAAATAATTACAAAAAGGGGGTGGTGATGGACAGAGTATCTGAGTTAATCAGAACACTCCTACCCAGTCAACAGATCAGGGCTTGATCCATCACCGTTTTTTAGCTCACTGCACCATCCCAGTTCAGAACCTGGCTATATGCAAATTAGTCTGTCCCTGGCCCAGTGCATCATGGGAACAGGGCAGACCAAACTACCAAGCCAATTCTTCACTGGAAAGGAAACAAGCTTCTGGGAACCGGTTTCTGGCATTACAGCCGTCTTCGGCCCGGCTTGCTTGAATCCTGATGGTGCAATGAGCAAGGGACTCATGTCTGAGCATACCCTTCCACACTCATGGTGGCCAAAATAATTACAAAAAGGGGGTGGTGATGGACAGAGTATCTGAGTTAATCAGAACACTCCTACCCAGTCAACAGATCAGGGCTTGATCCATCACCGTTTTTTAGCTCACTGCACCATCCCAGTTCAGAACCTGGCTATATGCAAATTAGTCTGTCCCTGGCCCAGTGCATCATGGGAACAGGGCAGACCAAACTACCAAGCCAATTCTTCACTGGAAAGGAAACAAGCTTCCGGGGACCGGTTTCTGGCATTACAGCCGTCTTCGGCCCGGCTTGCTTGAATCCTGATGGTGCAATGAGCAAGGGACTCATGTCTGAGCATACCCTTCCACACTCATGGTGGCCAAAATAATTACAAAAAGGGGGTGGTGATGGACAGAGTATCTGAGTTAATCAGAACACTCCTACCCAGTCAACAGATCAGGGCTTGATCCATCACTGTTTTTTAGCTCACTGCACCATCCCAGTTCAGAACCTGGCTATATGCAAATTAGTCTGTCCCTGGCCCAGTGCATCATGGGAACAGGGCAGACCAAACTACCAAGCCAATTCTTCACTGGAAAGGAAACAAGCTTCCGGGGACCGGTTTCTGGCATTACAGCCGTCTTCGGCCCGGCTTGCTTGAATCCTGATGGTGCAATGAGCAAGGGACTCATGTCTGAGCATACCCTTCCACACTCATGGTGGCCAAAATAATTACAAAAAGGGGGTGGTGATGGACAGAGTATCTGAGTTAATCAGAACACTCCTACCCAGTCAACAGATCAGGGCTTGATCCATCACCGTTTTTTAGCTCACTGCACCATCCCAGTTCAGAACCTGGCTATATGCAAATTAGTCTGTCCCTGGCCCAGTGCATCATGGGAACAGGGCAGACCAAACTACCAAGCCAATTCTTCACTGGAAAGGAAACAAGCTTCCGGGGACCGGTTTCTGGCATTACAGCCGTCTTCGGCCCGGCTTGCTTGAATCCTGATGGTGCAGTGAGCAAGGGACTCACATCTGAGCATACCCTTCCACGCTTGTGGTGGCCAAAACGATTGAAAAAGGGGGGTGGTGATGGACAGAGTATCTGAATTAAGCAGATCACTCCTACCCAGTCAAAAGATCAGGGCTTGATCCATCACCGTTTTTTAGCTCACTGCACCATCCCAGTTCAGAACCTGGCTATATGCAAATTAGTCTGTCCCTGGCCCAGTGCATCATGGGAACAGGGCAGACCAAACTACCAAGCCAATTCTTCACTGGAAAGGAAACAAGCTTCCGAGAAGTGTTCTGCTTAATTCAGATACTCTGTCCATCACCACCCCCCTTTTTCAATCGTTTTGGCCACCACAAGCGTGGAAGGGTATGCTCAGATGTGAGTCCCTTGCTCACTGCACCATCAGGATTCAAGCAAGCCGGGCCGAAGACGGCTGTAATGCCAGAAACCGGTCCCCAGAAGCTTGTTTCCTTTCCAGTAAAGAATTGGCTTGGTAGTTTGGTCTGCCCTGTTCCCATGATGCACTGGGCCAGGGACAGACTAATTTGCATGTAGCCAGGTTCTAAACTGGGATGGTGCAGTGAGCTAAAAAACGGTGATGGATCAAGCCCTGATCTTTTGACTGGGTAGGAGTGTTCTGCTTAATTCAGATACTCTGTCCATCACCACCCCCCTTTTTCAATCATTTTGGCCACCACAAGCGTGGAAGGGTATGCTCAGATGTGAGTCCCTTGCTCACTGCACCATCAGGATTCAAGCAAGCCGGGCCGAAGACGGCTGTAATGCCAGAAACCGGTCCCCGGAAGCTTGTTTCCTTTCCAGTAAAGAATTGGCTTGGTAGTTTGGTCTGCCCTGTTCCCATGATGCACTGGGCCAGGGACAGACTAATTTGCATGTAGCCAGGTTCTAAACTGGGATGGTGCAGTGAGCTAAAAAACGGTGATGGATCAAGCCCTGATCTTTTGACTGGGTAGGAGTGTTCTGCTTAATTCAGATACTCTGTCCATCACCACCCCCCTTTTTCAATCGTTTTGGCCACCACAAGCGTGGAAGGGTATGCTCAGATGTGAGTCCCTTGCTCACTGCACCATCAGGATTCAAGCAAGCCGAGCCGAAGATGGCTGTAATGCCAGAAACCGGTCCCCGGAAGCTTGTTTCCTTTCCAGTATAGAATTGGCTTGGTAGTTTGGTCTGCCCTGTTCCCATGATGCACTGGGCCAGGGACAGACTCATTTGCATGTAGCCAGGTTCTAAACTGGGATGGTGCAGTGAGCTAAAAAACGGTGATGGATCAAGCCCTGATCTTTTGACTGGGTAGGAGTGTTCTGCTTAATTCAGATACTCTGTCCATCACCACCCCCCTTTTTCAATCGTTTTTGCCACCACAAGTGTGGAAGGGTATGCTCAGATGTGAGTCCCTTGCTCACTGCACCATCAGGATTCAAGCAAGCCGGGCCGAAGACGGCTGTAATGCCAGAAACCGGTCCCCGGAAGCTTGTTTCCTTTCCAGTAAAGAATTGGCTTGGTAGTTTGGTCTGCCCTATTCCCATGATGCACTGGGCCAGGGACAGACTAATTTGCATGTAGCCAGGTTCTAAACTGGGATGGTGCAGTGAGCTAAAAAACGGTGATGGATCAAGCCCTGATCTTTTGACTGGGTAGGAGTGTTCTGCTTAATTCAGATACTCTGTCCATCACCACCCCCCTTTTTCAATCGTTTTGGCCACCACAAGTGTGGAAGGGTATGCTCAGATGTGAGTCCCTTGCTCACTGCACCATCAGGATTCAAGCAAGCCGGGCCGAAGACGGCTGTAATGCCAGAAACCGGTCCCCGGAAGCTTGTTTCCTTTCCAGTAAAGAATTGGCTTGGTAGTTTAGTCTGCCCTGTTCCCATGATGCACTGGGCCAGGGACAGACTAATTTGCATGTAGCCAGGTTCTAAACTGGGATGGTGCAGTGAGCTAAAAAACGGTGATGGATCAAGCCCTGATCTTTTGACTGGGTAGGACTGTTCTGCTTAATTCAGATACTCTGTCCATCACCACCCCCCTTTTGCAATCATTTTGGCCACCACAAGCGTGGAAGGGTATGCTCAGATGTGAGTCCCTTGCTCACTGCACCATCAGGATTCAAGCAAGCCGGGCCGAAGACGGCTGTAATGCCAGAAACCGGTCCCCGGAAGCTTGTTTCCTTTCCAGTAAAGAATTGGCTTGGTAGTTTGGTCTGCCCTGTTCCCATGATGCACTGGGCCAGGGACAGACTAATTTGCATGTAGCCAGGTTCTAAACTGGGATGGTGCAGTGAGCTAAAAAAACGGTGATCGATCAAGCCCTGATCTTTTGACTGGGTAGGAGTGTTCTGCTTAATTCAGATACTCTGTCCATCACCACCCCCCTTTTTCAATCGTTTTGGCCACCACAAGCGTGGAAGGGTATGCTCAGATGTGAGTCCCTTGCTCACTGCACCATCAGGATTCAAGCAAGCCGGGCCGAAGACGGCTGTAATGCCAGAAACCGGTCCCCGGAAGCTTGTTTCCTTTCCAGTAAAGAATTGGCTTGGTAGTTTGGTCTGCCCTGTTCCCATGATGCACTGGGCCAGGGACAGACTAATTTGCATGTAGCCAGGTTCTAAACTGGGATGGTGCAGTGAGCTAAAAAACGGTGATGGATCAAGCCCTGATCTTTTGACTGGGTAGGAGTGTTCTGCTTAATTCAGATACTCTGTCCATCACCACCCCCCCTTTTCAATCGTCTTGTGTAATTGCAGCAATCGCCACCTCTGGCCTGGTAGTGAATACATCAATGTCGTCTGCGTACGCCATCATTTTTAAGGTTATGCAATTAAAACATACAGACGAGATAGAATTATTATGAAGGAGATGCCTAATGTAGGGCTCAATATAAAGAGCAAATAATAATGGGGAAAGCGGGCACCCCTGGCGTGTGCCCCACTGGATGTTAACTACCCCAGATGTACAACCATTGAGCTTAATAACTGCAGACGGATTGGAATATAATCACTGGACCGCCGAGACAAACCTCCGACCAATGCCTAATGATTGCAGAGTACTCCATAAAACCCCCCAGGCAACTCGATTGAAGGCCTTCTCGGCGTCCAGCATTACCATCCCAATCTGCTGACCCAGTTGCCCTGCAACATCAAAAGCTGTATTTATATGCGCCACCGTATCCCTACCGGGGACAAAAACCATGTTGTTCTTCAGAAACCAATAAGTAGACACTTGGGGCTAGACAAGAAGCAAGCAGCTTCGAAAAGATTTTGGCATCCGCATTAATAAGTGAGATTGGTCGATAAGACCCCAGATCATCCACCGGTTTACCCTTTTTGGGAAAGACCACAATATTAGTTTTATTCCAGGAAGGGGGAGCAGCCCCGCCCTGCAATATGTCATTGACCAACTCGAGGAGAACTGGTAACAACACTTCCTTAAAGGTTTTGTAGAACTCTAGCGGTATGGTGTCCTCTCCGACCGCCTTACCTCTGGGGAGTGAGGTTCTGTAATTCTCGAGCCTGACTCCATTTTGTGTCGCCCTCACGTAGGCCTGTGAAAGAGGCCCGGCGAACAAGTGGCCTGGCCTTTTGAGTTCATGTATACATTAACTCGGTTTCTTTCGACTCTGAAAGAACTGCAGAGAAACTGACCTCTTCACCTGAAACTGACCTCGCAAAGCCAATTTCCCTTGGTTTGATCCTTGTCTAAGATTGCCACTTAATGTTCAGGACCTCGTTAGCCTTTAGTTTCCTTGCACATGTTTTATCTTGTTCAGAATCTATTACTGTTTCCTTTATGTTCTGACATTACATGGGTTGTGCTTTTCAATTATAAATTTGTCCGGCTTGCAAAGATTGAATTTGGGACATTCCTAATAATTAACTTTTGGGTTGGGTTACTGTAAATTGGGTTTTTGTTAATGTGATACTCAGTTAGAAAATGTGCCCTAAAGGTTAGAATTTTGCGCAGTGGGTGTACATTTATAATGAGAATATGGTGTATAAAAGGAGATGTCTTGCCTTAGTAATTTGAACAGTCTCCTAGGAATATACATTGTGATGTATTGTTGGGATTTCTGTTACTAGGTGCAGCTAATAAACTTGGTCTCTGACGCCACCCAGAAGTATTCCGTGTCTCTGTATACCAAGACAGGTGGAACTCGAAGATATCAGGTGTGTCCCTGGCACCGCTGGGTTCTGACCCGGTTCTTCAGGAGGGCCCCTAAGGCCAAGTCAGTTCCTCAAGATCGGCATTGGTCTCTAAACCCAGCGAATGAGTAACATCCAAACAAGGGAGAGCACTCTCATGCAGATAGAGCCTAGCCGCTTGTTGGTTGTATGTTCTAGATTCCTCATATAAGCTACAATAAAACTTCCTAAATTTTTCAGCTATGTCTTCTGGTTTTGTATAGATAATAGAATCCACTCCCTTGATAGACTTGATGTGGGAATTAGCCCGCTGATCTGCAAGTTGGTAAGCCAGTACTCTTCCCA
Source organism: Lissotriton helveticus (assembly GCF_964261635.1). Classification (NCBI taxonomy): domain Eukaryota; kingdom Metazoa; phylum Chordata; class Amphibia; order Caudata; family Salamandridae; genus Lissotriton; species Lissotriton helveticus. Next base: position 1,867,013,568 of record NC_136057.1, read on the forward strand.
CCCTCTCTCCATACTCATATTGCTTGATTCTATGCTTGTGGAAGTTGTTGGCAACTTTATCTTTCAGCCTTATGTGAAGTTTAGCTTTGACATCAATAATCTGGGTGTATATCTGTTGTTCACCCCTATCCTTTGATGCTATTGCACAGGCATGTTGCTGCTCAAGCTGAGTGTACTGACTGTGTTCATTAGCCAGCTGAGTAGCGTTTTGTCTGTTCTGCTTAACTACGTACTGGAGCGTTGCCCCTCTCACACATGCTTTTAAATAGTCCCAAACCATAGCAGAGGACGAAGTGTGGAGATTAATCAAGATGAATTCCTTCAAAGCCTTCTGCATGTGTGTGATTATTTAACAAATGTCGAGGAAAGGAAAACTCCCTGACTTGATGCTGTCTAAACCCTCCAATAGTAACATCAATCATAATGGGATTGTGATCCGAGGTTACCTTTGCACATACAGTCATTGTTGCATTAACCAAAAACCCATAATTAATAAAAATCATATCAATCCTGGAGTACTGTTTGTTGGGATGAGAAAAGAATGTAAACCCCGGTGTTGTAGGATACAGTATCCGTCAGGCATCGTCCAATTGATGAATATGTATTAGATCACGTATAGCAGCCCTTACCTGGACCATTCTAGCCCTTGCATGTGCATTGGTAGTATCAATTTTTTTGTCCATAATACAATTAAAGTCACCCATTACAACAGAGTCTCCATCTCAGTCCAACAATTCAGAATTCAAGTAAGAGACAACTTCAGGACAGTCAACATTAGGACCATAAATCATACAAACTGTAATTTTTTTCCCGAAATCAGAAACTGCGCAATTGCCCACCTTCCCCGGCTATCAGCAAGAGTTCTAAGTACGGTTATTTTGGAGTATTTATCTTTCAATAATGCAACGCCCCTTATAGATGGCGTCTGTGAAGTGCAAATAACCAGATCGTAACCTAATTGTTTAACAACGCTTCTGTCTTTATAGGCGAGATGAGTTTCAGCCAGTCCCACTATATGGGACTTAAATCCTTTAAGCTCTTCCGCCACCAATCTCCTTTTACTGACCATATTGAGCCCACAGACATTCCAGCTCATAATCTTAACGCTAGACATTACAAAAGATCACATTGGCCGAATACTGCTCTAACCAAAGCCACACATGCATTTTCCTGCATAACAGAATCTCGATTTTATTTATACAAGATACCTGTGCTATTTTAAACGATCTGTGACTTTTTATCCCCTCTTCCACCCAACCCCCCCAAAACCAACCCCACCCCGTTTCTTAGAAAAGGAATCACCCCCTTTGATGCTGTTCTGAACGACAGCAAGTGAAGGACAATACGACCACCCACCCCAAGAGCCCCCCGACATGCCCACACACCATCCCTCCTCCGACAACCACACCAGCAAATAAAGCATAAAAAGAAATGTCCGTCGCTATTGCTACAAAAAGAAAACATTTGACAAATTGCACAGTTGTAGCCTGTTACAGCATTTCCTACCCCAGGTGCCTAAGAAGAGAAAAGAAAAAAGAAAGTAAAGGGGAACCCCCAACCAAAAAACCAGAGTGAAAAACCAGAGCAAAAAAAAGAATCCCCCCAGACAGATATTAAACCAAGACACTGGGTTAATCAAGGATTGGGGGGGGGGGGTTGTCAGCTAGCCAGTGCTTTTTTAGCCTCCTGCTCACTTAAAAAACAATAGGAGCGACCATCCTTAATGACTTTAAGCCGAGCAGGCTCCTGCAGAAAAACCTGAGAACAGACAGACTTAAATGAATCCATAAGCTGGCGAAGCTGCCATCTCTTGTCCATGGATGACTTGCACAGATCAGATCTCACAAAAATTGACATAGCATATACTTGAACAGGAGCTATTGGCTGGGCCTTAAAAAAGATAGCCTGGTGAAGCAAAAAATTTCTGAAAAAGACCAAAATAGGACTGGAATAGTTTTTTTTGGCTTGAATATTAGGGGCAAAAAGAGTGGGAGCCGATGTGCTCTTTGGACCTGCGTTACCATGTCCCAGTCTTCCAAGTCCGGGAAAGCTTTCTGTTAGAGGTCCACGATGAATGCGCGAGGATGCGTGCCTTCTTTTCCTTCCGGTACCCCGAAAATCCTCAGATTATGGCGCCGCTGGCGAGTTTCAAAATCATCAATTTTAAGTTGCATCGAGACAAGCTGTGACTCTTATGCGGTAACCACCTTAACCGTGTGGGAGTTGGTCTGCTCCACGCCTGCCACACGCTCCTGCAGCTCAGAGACCTCCACAGTTAAGTGATGGACCTTATTGGTAACCTCAGACAATGCTTTTTTAATTTCACTAGAGTACGCCCTTGCCTGTTGGTAATATGCTTGTGCTTCAGCTCTATGAGCAACAAGAGTGTGCTTTATACTGGAGAGTGAGGGCTCGTCTCCCCCTTCATTCTCCTCACTCGAGTGATTCTTCTCCTCATTAGGTCTTATTCGCACTATATTGGAGCCCTGAGACACAGGGATGGGGGAAAGGGGGAGGGAGTCCAGACACTGTGAATGAGTTATTAAATCCAAGAGGTGTTACCTCCTTTGAATTAGAAGGCATCTCAACAGCAACATTTTGGTCGTAACAGTACACAATGCCTGTTTTTTAAGATGTTAATGGTTACACATTATTTGGGCTAGTATCAATGAGAGAAAGATTGGTAGCACTTTGTTGTACTGCAGTTGCAGCCCTGGCCAAAGTAACCAACGAGTCAACACCTCCCTTCAAAGGAGTAGGGGCGATACAGTCCCGCTGTGACCCTACAATCGAGAGTCTGGAGACAATAGATTGCACTTCTCCCTTTGATGAGACCCATTTTCGAAGAGGATTGGCTCCTGGGACGGGTTTAGACGTACTAGCTACATCCTTTAATCGTCCAAGTGCTTCATTAATCAGTGCAATGGTGCCGATTCCTCCACGGCCTCTACCACCTTTCCCGGACCGAACGATCTTAGGACCTTTTTATTTTCCTTTCGGGGTTCCCCCCCCTCAGGGGTATTGCCTCCGGAGTTGCAATTAACAGTACCCAAGTTTAATGGGGATGGAGCCTTAGGCAGGTCCATGCCCAGAGCTCTCCCTATTTCTACCGAGCTGATTGCCTGTTCCTTACTCCCTCCAACTTCATCGCCAAAACATTGTGTAGGGCAGTTGTCGCTCCTACCTGAGCTGCCCCCCTGCCCTATTACATTCAGCTGAGACGGGAGGCTTTTGTTTCTCAGTCTATCCGTTTGAGGGCTTGTCAACCCTGGGGAGAAAGTTCCAGTATCACCAGCACCTGCACCAGCACCAACACCTGCTGCAGGTAAGAGGGGTTCAGCCAGGTCCTGCTCCACCACGCATATGCCCCCGGGATCGAGGGGAGAAGCAGGAGAAACATCTGCTCTGCAATCAGAATCCTCCGTATTCCCCCACCCTTCATTGACCGCGAAATTCAAAACTTTTGCCATCTGGGCAGGGAGGGGGCAGTACATTCCGACCCGCAGGACTGGAGAAGCGCTTTGGCCTTCCCTGAGCGTTGTAATTTAAGAATGGGCTTCCCCACCTGCGGGTCCGTATAACAATTTACACTTTATTTTTTCTAGGGGCTTTTTTTCCTTAAAACTGTTACAAATTCATATCCTTAATCAGATTGAGATCATTTTTGTGTTTTTTTTTGCTTATTCATTTTTTTCTCTATTTTTGTTAATTGTTTTAGGATTTTTGTTGTGTAGTCTCCTTGATTTTAAAACTTTAGGTACAGCTTGAACTTAGCATGTGTTTCTCTGGTGAACTGCTAGTGCCACAGCTTCCAGGTGTAGGGCAGAGTTTCGCTGAGACCTGTGTTCAAACCTAACCTTGGTGTGATTTCGTTGGTAAGAGTTCCCTTTTCATAAATAAAAAAACCCTTTCTGACTTCTACCATTTGGAAGATCGAGAACCAGCAGAAAATATGCATTCACTAATAGTGTGGCGAGCCTGCAGGGTCTACACACCTAACATTGTCTGAGCTCATACGGTCACCTTTCTCGCTAACCTTGTGATGTATTCTTATAGGTTCTGTATCGATCCCCCTATTCCTGACCCTGTTCTGGTTAACAAGTTAACTAGCAGCCATCCCATGATGCAGAAACCGTTATCTGATTAAGCCACACTACGGCACAGGAACGTGTTATCTGATTAGGTCATAACGCTTGCCATCTAATTAGACAAGCGATATTCCTCCAGCCCCTGATAAGGCATACGGAGTTCTCAAAACAAATCAAACCTATGACAACCTGGGAAAAACCCTGCGGCCATTGTTTTGATTTCATCGAGAACTTCAGCAAAAGAATGTGCTAACGACCAAGTCGTATGACATCCTTATTGACGTATCTATGTCCATCCTTACGTCAATCTCGGCACCTTACAGGTATAAATATTACCGGTATTGCCTTAAGCAAACACACGCGGTGGTGACGAGATCGGAGCAGCCAGACTTGCCGAAGCCCAGAGCAGAGCAGACCCCGCTGGCGCAGCCCCGCCTTCCTGACGCGCTGAGAACGAGACGCTGCTTTCTCCTGCCGAGAAATCCAGCTCCGGCGCTTCCGGGTAGCCCTCGCAGGCAGCCTGGAATATCGAGACCAGAGACGAGAGATACCATCCCTCATTCATCCTAGATTCAAGGTACAGAACTGAATAACCCCTTGCAGAGAATTCTTGAGTCAGTCACTTGGCAAAACAAACTTAACTTAAACTGCTACTTTCTATTCCCGCCCACGTATTAGGCTTAGGTCAGGTACACCGGGGTAGGCGTAGTTAGAAACACCAGTTGAGTACGATTAGTCAAATGTATATGTGTATGTATCTATTTTATCCATTTTAAACCACCTTATGGCTTAGAAACCATATAAATGTTTTTACAGTATTATTTTATACTTCTGCTTTTATTGTATGCACTTTACTTAACCATAAGTATTGCGATAATATCGATCCATTTCTCTTGTATGAGAAAAGAGACTGATCAATAAATAACATCTTTTATTGAACACGCCCGTCTCTTCCTTTTCTCTACAATCTGGTGAGACTAAGAATGCACGTACTGACTGAGTAAAATAAGTTGTCTTTTGTTTTCACACGACTCTAGAGATACACTCTTGATTAGGGGAGAGCAAAGTTGTCATGTTCTATGGTTGTCAGAAACTGTGGGGTATATTATCAACAACTAGCGATAATTTTTGTCTCTAACTTGTTTAGAGACAAAAATTATCGCCGCACATCGGCGATTTTTATCGCAGATAAACCTTGCTATTAGCAAGGTTTATCGCAAATGCGATAAAAAACGCCCGCAATGCATGAATATCGCTGAAAAGTCAGCGATATTCATGCATTATTGAGCAAATGCTCTTAGCCATGTTATCCACCTCCCATTGGATAACATGGCTAAGAACTGCTCAGGGCAGGTGTTAGCTTTTGGAGATATTCGCCCTTAGCGCAAATATCTCCAAAAGTTGGTAATAGGAGATAGCGATGTTAGCGACTGTTTCCAGTCGCTAACATCTTGGCACGCCCACTTTGCATATCATTAGTGATAAATATCACTGACATGCAAAGTGGGGCCCATGATGGTCGCTATCTCCTATTAGCTGTCGCTAACTGGTGTTAGCGACAGCTTGGTAATAGGGAGATAATTTTATCTCCGCTTTCTTGGCTTTTAAAGCCAAAAAAGCGGAGATAAAACCCCTTGATAATATACCCCTAAATCCCTTCTTGTCTATCCAGGGAGGTTCAACTCCTCCTTGCCTATTCGAGAAAGTTTCTAGTGAACTCTGAGCTAGCTGGCAAACCCAAAACTTTAAGTCTAATATCGACAATAGAAGACCTAGTTAACGTCTGGTCTAGGCCTATATTATTGAAGGTATTATTCCAATGCGCAGAGCCTATTGGGATAATAGGAACTACACTACATGGCGCCCAAACGTTTGGAAAGGCGATAAAACTAACGCAAGACATTAGAGTAACTCAGTCGTGCTTTTTCACTCAGACCCCTTTTTTCCCATAATACTCCAAAGACGTCTGGAGTGGGTGAAAGGTCATATCCGCCAAACCTCGCAGGAGGAAACTCCTATGTATGGTTCTTGGTTTAGTCAACGTTGAAGGATACACTGTTCCAAAATATTGTGCATCTAATCTTTGTTTCCATAAGAAACCTGATCTGCAAACAAACAAAATAACCTTCCTGACAGTAGAATGTCAGACACTGAAGAAGAAAGAGAGATAGCTAGAGTAGCAGCTGAACTCGTAGCAGCTGATAATACTATGCAAGAAGCAGACCCGGATTTAATACTCATCCCGGTCAACATAAGAAAATCTATAACTTTAAAACTTATAGAAAATGGACTGACACCTAGAGGTGGCACAGTCATATTCGTAATAGAGGCACACGAATATCGGCAGACAGAGGTATTCTATTCATGGATAAACTTTCCAGCAGCAAACGCTGTAACAAAGCACTTCCACCATTACAAAACAGAGGAACCTCCTGAAGAATACACTCCTTTCGAGGAGGTGGAAGTACCACGTAAATTTCAAGAGCACCTGCTCTTGTTTAATGGCGCCCTAAAACACAACAATCACATCACCAGGCTCGGTCCATTAGGTAGACCAGGAGCAACGTGGCCGGTCCTAGCCGGATACACACCACATCCAGACATCGAAAGAATGTCTGCAGCAGATCTTCTAATACAACTAAAACAATTAATAAAAGTACATAGACAATTAGTCCAATATGTAATGCGGACTTCAACAATCCAACCAGCAATTAAAATTCCACAGCTGACCCCTCATCAGGGGAACACAAATAAAATGACACCACAGAACATACAGTCCTGCCTAGGTAAAGTACCAGCTAAAAGGGAACAAATACCATTCTGGTTAGCACAAAAAATCACCCAAATAGAGGCGGTGTTTTCAGACACCACCCCTGTGGATAAACACAGGATTCTGACTATCTGTCTTCCAATGGGAATCGCACCACACGTGGAGGACTGTGACACTTGGGGTACAGTCTTTGCTTCCATCTACACAAAAACGCATGGTGTTCCATCCACCTCGGTAATACCAGATGTGCTAAAACAAATTCAAGACGAATACGGTCCAGAACCCGCTTTAACTCTTGGTATGAAATTACTGAAAGACTTCAAGCAGGTCTCGGCTATATTACTAGCCAATATAAAGGGAGAAGCAGCAAACGTGGCGATCCGCCAAAGGTTAAAAGAAACAGATATAGCAGACCAACCAGCTGAAATTGCCAAAATTATAGAAAAATCCTATGAGGAACTAGGTAGAGATAGTTTAGGTGGAATACCAGTAAAACCCCAACTGATTGAAAGTCCTGAAAAAATATTTATTAAAAATCATCTAAACAGTCAAAAGAAGAACTGGGATGGAAACAAACAATCCAATCCAAAAGAAAAGAGATTCCAGTCCAGAGGAAGGTCTCCTCGGCGGAGAGAAAGATCTCCGGACCAAGGACCCAAGTCTCCCCAAAGTGAGCCCTCTGTGAAAAAATACAACCTTAGAAATAGGGATAATATAAAGAAACCGGATAGATATCAAGATTTTGATACACGTCCCTCTCAATCTTTTCAGACTTCCTCGCAGAAATCGGAAAGAAGAGGACGATCGGAACCCAGGGAAGGGCACGTCAAGTCCAAAGACAAGGAACCTGCTCATCCAAATAAGAAATTACAATTTCCAAAAAAGAAGGTAGCCAGTATTAAAGTAGTTAACAATGCCGAGAATACTGAGGACACAACTGAGAAACGGAGAATGGGCTCAGACAATGCTAGACAGCGCAGCAGAAGTGAGCATAGCTCGCAAAGTCCTTATGAATCATCTGGAGACAGTGGACACGAATGAATACTTTCAAGTGGAAACTGCAGACACCAGAGTTAGCAAACCTCACAAAATATATGAAATAACTTTACGTATAGAAGGGGATAAGACTAGAAAAATAAGGGGACTATTTTGGGATAATCTCTCCAAGGGCTATGACATCCTTCTAGCTGAAAAAGACTGGCCACCAGAGTTTGTCAGGGACTGCCCTCATGGCGAAGAAATAATTATGCCTGCCTTCTCAAATCATATCCCAATTCATAAAAAATACACACTTGCTAGAAAGTGGGCAGTAGCTCAAGCTCCTGCTTTATATAAAAATCACGTAGGATGGGATGAGGACTCTCCTCCTCACAAAATCCAGTTAAAATCACAACCTACTGCACAAAGACAGTACCCAATTAAGCAAGAAGCTAAGAAACAGGTAAAAGAAATCCTAGATCAACTAGAATACCAGGGGGTGATTGAAACTTGCACCTCACAAATGAACAACCCTTTGTTTCCTGTCTCCAAACCAGACAATTCATATCGTCTAGTTTTGGATTACAGACACCTTAACTCAATGTGCAAAACTTTTGCAGTACAAAACTCGCATAGTGCAGCGCTAATGAATAACATAGTGCGCAAAAAATACAAAACAACATTAGACATCTCTAATGGATTCTTTTGTCAAAATATAGCACCAGAGAGCAGATATTTGTCCGCGTTCTCAATAAATGGCGCTCAAAAACAATTCTGTCGGTTACCCCAAGGGTTCAAGAACAGCCCAGGATTATTCTCAGCAAGAGTAACAGAGTTACTACAAACATATGATGACGAAGCATTATCGTATGTCGACGACATATACCTAACAGATGATGACTTGGATACTCACTTGAAGAGAGTGAACACCATAATACTTGGGTTCGCAGCAGAGGGTTACAAATTCAACTTTAAAAAATCTAGAATTGCCCATCTAACAGTCCTGTTCTTAGGATATGAATTATCAAGTGAAGGCAAAAGCCTGGCTGACAATTTCCTAGAGAAATGTGCCGTACTCCAAGCACCTAGAACACTAAAAAACCTACAGTCAATTCTAGGCTTCCTAAATTTCGGAAGAACATACATTGCAAATTACGCAGAAAGGGTCAAGCCCCTTTATGATCTAATAAAACCAGATTTTAAAAGAACAAATTGGACTCAAACACACACAGAAATTTTGAGATCCTTACAAACAGACATGTTAATTAAAACAAAATTAGAAACACGTGATAACACACGCAATCTTGTGATTCGAGTCATCCCAGGAAGATGCGGATTCACATACCTGACCTCTAACGAGGGAGAAAAGGTACCAATTGCATTCAAATCACACTTGTACACAGAAGCTGAAAAGAAATTCAGCATTAAAGAAAACATTGTTCATGCAGTTCAAACCGCAATAGCTAGAGAAAAAGATAAAGCTGACGGTAGACACATCACAGTCAGAACAGCAGAATCAGCCTTTGAGGCATTAACAACACCGTGTAATTTACCAACAACAGCATTGAATCCGGAATGGATAATATGGGTGAATTCAATTACAACGGACAAAGTAAAATACTACTTTGATCCAGAATTAAAAGAATTGAAAAATCTAGAATATGAAAGAACATTCCCTCTGCCAATCGACATTCTGCCCTTACGACAGTACGCTTGTGTAATCTATACAGACGGACATGCTCAACCCTCCGTTTGGGGAGAACAAGCATACAACACCACATGTGAGATTACAAAAGAAGTGTGGCGCGGAGATAAACTAAGACCTCTATTAACAAAAACACACACAGTAGAAACCAATTCAGAACAACAGACTGAAATAATAGCATTGAAAATGGCGCTAGATAATGCAGATCGCGAATTCCCGACACTTATAGTGTCCGATTCGTATTACTGCGTCAAATCATATAACAGCGATTTGCAGAAATGGATTCAAAACGGTTACAAAGATGACACAGGTGCAACGATAAAGCAAAAACTGCTTTGGGAACAAATAGTTCTTTTACAGAAAGAACTACCAAAGACTCACGTGACACACTCACTGAGTCATCAGCGTGATGGCGTTCACGTTGCAGGGAATTCATTGGCTAAGACAGCCACAGCGGTAGCAACTAAATCGGCTTCCGTAGCTAGAAAAAAGCGTACAATGAAATACATTGACGGTGAAACAGTGCTGGCGGTAAAAACGTCATCAAAAGGCGACTGCTCAGCGCTACCGATCAACTATCCACTCAATTATACATACATAATCGATGCAAACTCCGTCCCTTTTGCTCGAATCCCTGGAGTGGGGGATAGAGTAATTCCAAACATGGACAGGAGAACTTTGATAATTGCAGACGCACATATGGGCGAGGGTCTCAGACACCTCAAACTAAAAGATTCTCTGGAAGAACTACAATCAGTGTACTGGTGGCCAGGCATGAGCCTGCAGCATCACATTTTTGTAAAAAAATGCCCGGACTGCAACAGAGATCGCAGTGGCGAGAGAAACGGTATACTACCGTGGCGTTTCACTCCAGAAAGGATCAGCAGTAAAAAGCAAAGCGTCCGATTAACATATACAGGCTAGTTTCCACTTATAATGTAGATCCCCAGCACTCGGCTGACGTCTGGACTGTTATACAAAGATTTGCGAGTCTAAATGGCATATACGCTAGGAGCATGCTACGTTTGACCAATGTTTTCACTTTAGCCCTCAAGCTTGTGGGGAAGCACGGCCAAATGAGCATAGCGATGCGGGATTCTTCTCACTTCCTTCCTGAGGGATACGGGATGGTGTAAAGAAAAAACCAAGGCATAAAGCTATCTATAACAGAAAGGATATTAGGTTCGGGAGCTGGGTGGGTCAAACATCTAATAAGTGTCCAACGTAGTCTAAATAACCTGCCAAGAAATTCTCTGAAGGGATTCAGTCCGTACGAATTATTGTTTGGAACTAGGATGTTAGTCTTAGATCTTGACAGTCAGACTTCAGTGGTAAAGGAAAAAAGCTTTGATATCAAAGATCGTTTGGCTATTTTGCAGGACTTAAACAAAACAAGAAAAGACCTGAGCAACATAAAGTTGAAACAGCAGCCAACAACCACTGAAGAACCACCACCTGTCCCAGCAAGACCTGTCTGGATTCCAAAAGTCGGGGATCTAGTCAGAGAAAAGATCGCGGTAAAGAAGGAATTTGGGCCTTCTTACAGAAAAGCAGTTCCTGTCTTGTCTATCAACGGGACAAGATCAGTTGTACTACCGCCGCTTGCTGGTAAAAAGGAGAACCGAGTTGTATCCATCGACCTGGTAAAACCACAATCATGTGGCCGATAACAAACAGTAGGCCAAGTGGACTCCCGATAAGTAGTAGAACACCAAGATTTGCTACCAATACAGAGGTCCAAACTAAGAGGCTAATCACATTTGAAACGCCTACAGAAGAACAACAAGGACTATGCAACAATGCATTGGAACTTAAACCTCTGAAAACCCAAATAAAAACATCTAGTAGAGACACACCAACCTACAATGAAGTAACAAACGAATATGCAAGAAACAGTAATCCTGAAGCAATTGGAACAATTGACAGAACTGCATCCGGCTACTTCATAAACTTCGATGATTCCTCTGAAGACCTAAGTGAATCAAAAACACAGCCATCAACAAAAACCTTTGAAGATAAAGCTAAAGAACTTTTGAAACAGCTGAAAGAAACATATCTGATTTCTCCATGGATTGAATTTTGGGTGGGCTTTGGTGCATTTATCCTCATACTTTGGCTCATCATGGTACTAACTTTGGGACGCTTCATTGAGGGAAAATATGCTAAAATGGACACAGCAAGTCAGAAAATCAACTTGATCCTCAAGCCACACACATCTTCACACGTCGAGAAAAGAGAACTTTCTTCAGTCAACTTCACAGCCAATCCTATACCGGGTGGGGTAGCATGGGACAATACTGACTACGAAATTTATGGTCCGGTTGAGATCCTGAAATATCCACACCAAATTAAGATCTCGTTGAGTGACTTTGTAAAAACAAGCTCATTTGCTGATGATTGGGACTTTGAAAGTATAAATAATATGATGTCTGACTTAGTGATGTCTGCTAAATTTACCAAACATGATTATTTGCAGGGTTCGACTAATTATGATAGTATGTACTGTTACAACCACTATGGTAACCATTTTCTACATAAATCTGCACAACCTAGAAATGTTTTAAATTATAATCAATGGGAACATTGTGCAACCCCTCCAAAAGGAAGCTCAAGAACCTTTTACGACAAATATTCATACTTTTCAGGGTTCAACACAAGTAATGCTGAAACATTTTATTTCAAATTGTCAAATAAGACAGGGACAAAGACCATGCTAACAAACACGAAATTGATATATTCAGACTCATTTTTTGAACAAATGAATACTTTTGGTTTTGATTATTGGGACAAAAATGTTGAAGTTAAAAGTGTTTGGGGTACAAAAGAATGGCAAGTACAAGGTATAGAATCATTGTTTAGAGCCTGCATGATCCCAGAACAAATTATATTTTTAAATGACACTGTTCAACAAACCACCTGTCTTGGCTTAGCCAAAATCAAAGACTTAAATAAACCGTCTATTCCAAAGCCAACAATGGACAGCAATAGCTCTACAGATGAAGAGATAGACGTAAACTATATATTAAACCAAAACAGAACACATCCTGATTGGAAACAGTGGTTGATCTGGCCCACAGATACTAATAACTGTCAAGACAGATTCCTGAACAAAAAACAGGGGTTCAAATTGACCAGGCCAGACCCTAGATATTCCCAAAGACAACACCCAGGGATAATAACCACCTACAGTGTGGGCAAATTATGCCTTCAATGGCTACAAACTTCCACACTGACAGAAATTAAGCAACACCTAACTTTACTTACTGATGGTGCTGACTTGCGTGATTTCATTATGGGACCGCGCAAACAGCGTCAAAAACGCTTCATAGCAGCCTCTGTATATGCAGCTTACAATGAGGCCTGGAAGGTAACTCAAATTGAGACAGCAGAAAGTATACGGGAAATTGACCGTATTAATTTGGAAAAATCACTTTCTGTAGTGGACAATGGGTTAATGACTCTGTCCTCCAGAATTTCTTCTTTGGACAGCATTGTGTCTTCAGCAATCGACATAATATCGCAAGACTTACTGTTGTTACAACACGGTCAGTCTCAATTGCGTTCTATTGTACAGCTTGGCTGGACGTTACAAAATCTGCGTTCAGGCTATGTGCCTTGGCGTTTAATCAACACAACGTCACTATTCAATATCTTTAACCTTACTGATAAACAAATCAGTATGGCACAAAAGGGTGCTGATTATACAATCCTGAGCATTGAGAAACTCGAGAGATTACCAGTGACAATGTCAGAACGACCTGTCAGTGAATGGATAATACATGGGATAATTAATATTCCAATATCAACCTTCAGGTTTCAATACTGCCAAAAATATATACAGGCTGGCATGTACGAAAAATTGGGAAAAGGGTACATTAAGACAACATGGAACTTGCCCTATTCACATGCATGTGTCAGTAATAAAGGACAGAAAGTGTTTCTTAGTGGCAATAATTGTGCGATGTCACTAAGCGGTACACTTCTGTGTAATGGAATTAGTTTGCATGGAGCCTGTGAAGGGAACTCAAATAACCTTTCATGTCACCAGCTAGGCGCACCTGCAACAGAGATAGAACCATTCCTTAAAAGACTCTATAACGGGAGTTACATTCTAATTGTGGATCGCAGATGTTGTAGTCTTATGCCCGGGACTCCTTATCTCGTAACTACGACTGCGAAGGTCATGTGCTGTGGACAATCATTGTTCCCCAGCTCCTTTCCAGACAGGGAGGCAAGGGCATGGCCTAACTTGAAAATTACTTCTATTCGAATAGATACTTTAAGCAGAATGAAAACAGTGCTTCTTCAGACGCCGACCAGACTCACGTCATCAAAAGAAACGTATGATCTCCTAGTCGCAAGGACGACTGCAGAGATTCACTCATTGTTATCAACTAATTCCCCCATACATTTCGCAGAAATCCTGAATGAAATCTTAAATATTTCTGATACCAGTGGAGTCTCAAAAGTATTTAAGACAGTATTTTCGATGGCATTAACACCATTCAAAGCCATACTGGGTATTTTTCCAGATTTCGTCCATTCGATTTTTGGCGGACTTCCCCTCATTTTAGGACTAATTGCAGTGATCCTATTCTTGGTCCTGATATTTCGTTATGGCAAACCATGTCACAGACAAAACACCTGCGACAAGGGAAGAAACAATCCGAGCCATTGGATACCGGGACCGGATATCAAAAATCCTGGGACTATCCCGGCTTAGAGACCTGAACATGACTTGGTTTCTTTCATTTCGACCAATGTGGCATCGATGTGTTTTACCTGTATTAAGGTGCTTGCTGTGCGGAGAAGAATGCGTGTTGGACACCTGTCTGACGCTACAATCGGATGCGCCTATGGATGCAGAAACATTGTTGGGTCCGATAAAGGCTCATGCTTTGTGCTGCCCTCAACGGCTGCCAATCCTGATGACGGCATTCGTGGAAACTTCACCACTACGATTAAGGGGTAGTGGAGTTCAAGATGAAAGCAGCATCGATCAGGTACGACCTTCTGTCAGCAATACTAATCAAAACGTCAATGGAGACAATCATGCGCACGAATGCATGGTTACACCTTTTTCCGAGTTAGTGGAACTCTCCCAGGAAGCTGTTGACAGCTTTTTCGACAGTCTAAATGATATGATGTTCTCACCAGAGCAGAAATAGAGACTTTTAAGCAAGCTAGCACACGGCGTTCCCAACACCCTGAATTTGGCCTTCAACTTAATAGCAAAATAACATGGACAATTTTCCCTCCAGTTCACGGACAGCGATTTTTTCAGCAGCCCCAAAATATTTTTACGATTTTTCGGGACACTTATCTTCTGCTTAAAGTAAGAACTATTCTTAGAGAACTAGAATTTTCTATTTTTTAGAAACTTTATAGACATTAGCTGCCCGCTGGTATGTTCATAATTATTTTTATTCTGTGATGAAATGGTCTCGAACCTTTTTCTTCTGTATTAAGAGCCATTTCATGTGTAAATTCTCATATACCAATTAGCAATAATGTATACATATGCGTGATTACTTTAGCATTATTCTACAGCTTGAGTGCATATAGTACATGTGAATATTTTTTCCGTATATTACATTATTCGAAATGCATTATATGTATTTTGGGGTGGTAAGGTATACACGATACTCTACAGTATGTTTTACTATGCCTAGATTCGTAAACATGGCCATAGTTAGCGTGGAGTGGGTGTGATGTATTCTTATAGGTTCTGTATCGATCCCCCTATTCCTGACCCTGTTCTGGTTAACAAGTTAACTAGCAGCCATCCCATGATGCAGAGACCGTTATCTGATTAAGCCACACTACGGCACAGGAACGTGTTATCTGATTAGGTCATAACGCTTGCCATCTAATTAGACAAGCGATATTCCTCCAGCCCCTGATAAGGCATACGGAGTTCTCAAAACAAATCAAACCTATGACAACCTGGGAAAAACCCTGCGGCCATTGTTTTGATTTCATCGAGAACTTCAGCAAAAGAATGTGCTAACGACCAAGTCGTATGACATCCTTATTGACGTATCTATGTCCATCCTTACGTCAATCTCGGCACCTTACAGGTATAAATATTACTGGTATTGCCTTAAGCAAACACACGAGGTGGTGACGAGATCGGAGCAGCCAGACTTGCCGAAGCCCAGAGCAGAGCAGACCCCGCTGGCGCAGCCCCGCCTTCCTGACACGCTGAGAACGAGACGCTGCTTTCTCCTGCCGAGAAATCCAGCTCCGGCGCTTCCGGGTAGCCCTCGCAGGCAGCCTGGAATATCGAGACCAGAGACAAGAGATACCATCCCTCATTCATCCTAGATTCAAGGTACAGAACTGAATAACCCCTTGCAGAGAATTCTTGAGTCAGTCACTTGGCAAAACAAACTTAACTTAAACTGCTACTTTCTATTCCCGCCCACGTATTAGGCTTAGGTCAGGTACACCGGGGTAGGCGTAGTTAGAAACACCAGTTGAGTACGATTAGTCAAATGTATATGTGTATGTATCTATTTTATCCATTTTAAACCACCTTATGGCTTAGAAACCATATAAATGTTTTTACAGTATTATTTTATACTTCTGCTTTTATTGTATGCACTTTACTTAACCATAAGTATTGCGATAATATCGATCCATTTCTCTTGTATGAGAAAAGAGACTGATCAATAAATAACATCTTTTATTGAACACGCCCGTCTCTTCCTTTTCTCTACAATCTGGTGAGACTAAGAATGCACGTACTGACTGAGTAAAATAAGTTGTCTTTTGTTTTCACACGACTCTAGAGATACACTCTTGATTAGGGGAGAGCAAAGTTGTCATGTTCTATGGTTGTCAGAAACTAAATCCCTTCTTGTCTATCCAGGGAGGTTCAACTCCTCCTTGCCTATTCGAGAAAGTTTCTAGTGAACTCTGAGCTAGCTGGCAAACTCAAAACTTTAAGTCTAATATCGACAATAGAAGACCTAGTTAACGTCTGGTCTAGGCCTATACTATTGAAGGTATTATTCCAATGCGCAGAGCCTATTGGGATAATAGGAACTACACTACAACCTTTTAAGTTACTTATATATCAGGATCTGAATTTGTAATTGTATCCCTTGCATGTTGGTGATGCCAGTGTGCCCATCTCTCAAGTTACTCTGGTCCGTGTTTGAGAGATACTCCAGTTAGGTTTTTTGTCTTTCCATTCTGGTACTGACCTTGTTTTCCTTATTTCAGAATGGAATATTCATGGCTACAAGTATCAAAATGGAAAGGAAACACCTGATTTGGATCAACTAGCTTGAAGTGTTGTCATGCCTTTGTGTCATTCCGACACACAGCCGACATTTGTAATGCATACAAGCTTGAAGCTGGAGTCAGAGAGGCAGAACTGGCAATGAACAAAGCATCTAAATTGATCTAGATTAAGACTAGGAGTAACTTTAACTACGCCAGAGTAATCAAAGTATTTTTGGTAATTATTTGTTTCTCTTTAACACGGAATTACCAATAATGCAATTACGCCCACTTGAGTAATTAAGAATAATTTGGAGCAAAAAAAATGACCACAAGAGCACATTTAGAGAGAGCGAACAGCTGCTCACGCTACTGTTTGTATTCTGTTGCATTTTGTGCTAAGAAACTAGAGCTAAATTACAGGAGTAAGTTTGGGGAAATCCTACCCCCAGCAGGGGCGGCTGGTGACATTTTACAGTGGTGAGGCGCAAACTGATTTTCAAGTGCGGGCCCCAGGCCACTCAGGCCGGCGGCGACCCCCCCCCCCAACCACATACACAACACTCAAAGAAATATATTCACACACGCATACACACAAACACATCCATTCACAACACTCTCCACCAAACATTCATGCATACACGCACGCTCGCACCAAACACTTTAAAATAAAAGAAAAACACACACTCTTACCTTGCTGCCGGTCCCGGTCCGCGCCACCTCTGGGCTCTGCTCCCCACACGTCACAGGCTCACAGCACCGCTGGCCAATCCTGGCGCCAGGGGCACAGGTACCTTCTCGCCCGAAGCACGCCCATTAGGGCTCCTGATGGGCATGCGCAACGCCACAAAAACACAGGTGCGCATGCGTGGGCACGGGTAAAAATTCACCCTCCGTACCCACGCATGCGTACTTGTGTTGCCGCCTGTACAATGTCAATCAATCAACATGACGCCCGCCCGGCGGTCTGATGTCATGTTGATTCATTGACATGATTGTCATGAGGGAGCTGCGGGCGGCGTCGGGCAGGGGGGCTACGCCCCCACGCCCCAATGGACGAACCGCGCCTGACCCCCAGTGCACATTTAGCAAGCGTGAGCGACTGCTTGTGCTGCTGTTAGTGCTCTGTTCCATTTAGCGCTACATCTTAGCACAAAATACATCCTCACCGAGACATTTTTGCTCTAAGAAAATGCAGAATTACTCTTCTTGTGTAATTCCGTGTAATCTCGAAAAAATGTGGGTAATTCTGTGTGATTTAATACATGAATTACATGAGTACCACCCATAGTTTATGTATACATGTGCCCACTGTGAATGGTAAGCCTTAAGAGGCAATATACATCTACTTGCAGCCAGTCCTATTGGGCGAGAGCCTATATTTATTTTTAATGGCCTAATATCTTTACATGTAATTCTGAACTTGACATTGTGGCGAAATCTGACAAATGCAATTTGTTCAAGACCACAAATGAGAGTGAAATCTATTCTAGGAGGCACGGTTGGAAGTCTTTTCACCACTCATGCAAGGAAACTTTGTAGTTACGATATGGAATGGCACATGATCCCCTTACTGTGTAGTATAAAAACAGCAGTACCTGGGGTGGCAGGGAACAAGTCAGGGGTACACGTGGTTGGACAGAGTACACCCACTATTTTCACAGGGTGGACACCATCCACCCTGCCAAGAAATTGGGCCCCATGAAATATGTTGAACTTGCCCAGGTGTCATTTTCAGACACCAGGACACATTCAGCAGCATCTGCATGTTGTCTGCTTTCGTTCTGAGCAGATGTGTTATTCTAAATTCGAGCTGGTCCCAAAACAAAGGCTGAATTTAGGAGGCCATCATGTTTTTTCTTTGAGTATCCTGGCTGGGAGCCTTCTGGAGCCTCACACCTAGAATGCAAATGGGATTTAGGAGAAACAAAGGTACTCAGCTTGTTATTGCTTCACAAGTACGTAAGAGAGGCATGGTTTTGACTTGTTTAGGTCCCTGTGTATAAGAGGTATGAATGCACTGTAAGAATGTCAGATATGTTGGTCTGTCCCAGAATTCAGACAAATAACAATTTAAATACCACTATGTTGTTTTATTTTTTTATAGCGCAACTCATGCCCATGATGAGTGTCAGAGCGCTTTACATCACACATACATATTGTGATTGACAATAAGTCATATAAGTGTGTAAATCAATGTACACTATGTGTTACATAAGACATTGAGGTTTATAAGTGTCACAACTTGCTCCCTGCGTTCTCGTGTCCACCACCATGGGGCTGAACTGTGGGACTCTCCAGTGTTCTAATAAGCTTCCAGACCCTCCTCTTCATGTATATACTGACTTCCAGCCATTTGGACACTATTTGGTAATTGACATCCATTAGAACAACAAGGAACCTAGAGGTCTAAGGGGAAATAACATGGAGATCCCTGATAACCTGGCGTCTCGTATAGTACATCAGGTTAAAGCAAGACTAAATAGTTCTAATAAAAGACAAGAAGTATTGTACCAATGGGCCACCTGTGATTGTAGATCAAAACTCATGTAGGATTCCCATCAAAGACTTGTAATGATCAATGTTATCATTTGGTTATCCCAAGGGTCGTGTGTCTCTGGATCATTGAGACATAGATCGTACCCTCTGGTCGTTTAGAGTTCCGACCCACAATAACTGTTGGACCATATGAAATTGATCTAATGGAATCGAGTGCAGTGCAGAAAATAATAAAAAGTGGTGAGTTTAAAATAGGATAGAGAACCAAAAAACATGGACTTTTTATTAGAAAGAGGTCCCTTCCTGCTAAAACCAAGAACAGCGCAAAATTGTATAGCAGTTTTAACCAAATATCTGCATAGGGGCCAACATGTTTCAGCCTAATGGGAAAAAGGCGAGACTTACATTTGATAGAGCAGGATAGGCTTATTCTCTCTGTTGTACTGAAGTCCAGGTTGTCTTACTCCTACAGAGCGGGGTCTCACAGTTCCTGAGCCAGGTCCAGGAGAGGTGATGTCTGATCTCTGGGCACACTGGGTGAGTAGATACTGTCCTCCAATTGAGAACACTGTGGACATGCTATCTCAGACAACTAGTTTCACAGTGGGGTCACAATGTTTTTTTCATTATAGATGTAACAAACACACCAGGTGTCACCAGGGAGATCCATCAGACTACGGATGATATATCCTTTGCTGTTATAGATCTTAAATTTACACCTTTGTGATTATATTTTGTGTTGGCACATTCTTAGCACTATATGCAGTAGCATTATTAATGAGAACAGAGGCCCTGAAGAAAGCCTGGGTTCATTTTTCCCATTAGGCTGAAACATGTTGGCCCCAATGCAGATATTTGGTAAAACTACTACACAATTTTGCGCTGTTCTTGGTTTTAGCAGGAAGGGACCTCTTTCTAATAAAAAGTCCATGTTTTTTGGTTCTCTATCCTATTTTAAACTCACCACTTTTTATTATTTTTTGCACTGCACTCGATTCCATTAGCTCAATTTCATATGGTGCAACAGTTATTGTGGGTCGGAACTCTAAACGACCAAAGGGTACGATCTATGTCTCAATGATCCAGAGACACACGACCCTTAGGATATCCAAATGATAACATTGATCATTACAAGTCTTTGATGGGAATCCTACATGAGTTTTGATCTACAATCACAGGTGGCCCATTGGTACAATACTTCTTGTCTTTTATTAGAACTATTTAATCTTGCTTTAACCTGATGTACTATACTAGACGCTAGGTTATCAGGGATCTCCATGTTATTTCCCCTTAGACCTCTAGGTTCCTTGTTGTTCTATTAGCTTGTTAGAGGGGTACATCCTAGGCTGGTCTTTAAATATCCCTCAGACCCTTCACTAATGTATTGTTATTTATAATTGACATCCATTCCCAATCCCTGCTGGGTTTGGTGGAAGCCAATCCTGCTCATGCCTGAAGCTTACTGTTTCGTCTCCACCCCTGCAGGCCAAGGATGGGTAGAGGAATTTAGCTCACCTGTGGCTGGCTGCTGATGGCCTGCTCTCACCTGGTGCATGTGATTACTATGTGCTCTTTAAAGCCCCAGCTCCCTTCAGGCCAAGGTTGGTCATTATAGCTGTTTTCCGGTGAGACCGATCCTTGTTTCCTGAGCTTATATTCCTTGATACCTGAGCTATAGTTAACCCTTGTTCCTCGATTCTTGAGCTATAGATATTCCTTGTGCCCAAATTAGCATTGCCTGTAGTGATACCTTGTGTCCGGAGTTCCTGAGCTATAGCTATTCCTTGTGCCTGAATTAGCACTGCCTGCAGTGCTACCTTGTTTCCTGACTTCCTGAGCTATAGTTATTCTTTGTTCCTGTTCCTGGACTTAAGCCATTTCTTGTTCCTGATTTGCACTGCCTGTAGTGCTCTCTTGACTCCTTGTTTCCTGAGCTGTAGCTATTTCCTGTTTCCTTGAACCAGTACTACCTTGACTCCTGAAGCTTTAGTAATTCTCTGTTCCTGAACCAGCACTGCCTGCAGTGCTACTTTGACTCCTGAAGCTTTATTAATTTCCCTGTTCCTGAACTAGCACTGCCTGCAGTGCTACCTTGACTCCTGAATCTTTAGCAATTGCCTGTTCCTGAACAAGAATGGCCTGCAGTGCTACCTTAACTCCTAAAGCTTTAGTAATTCCCTGTTCATGAACCAGCACTGCCTGCAGTGCTACCTTGACCTCAGAGCCTTAGCTCAATTCTAGTTCCTGACCCAGCAACACAGTTCCTGATACCAAAGAGACAATGTTTAATGCTACATTCAAAGTAAACAATCAGATTAACAAAAGAGAGAAAAGACCTACTAAAACAAAGACAGCTATCTGTTAGAGACTACTAGCTGCAGATTCCTTAACGTAGAATATTCCCTAGGCATGAGACTGGACCTGGAAAAATTTCTTGTCCAGCATCCCTGAGCACCAGGGGCAGTGCCACGCAACTCCACCAAACGTCCTCCGTGGGCGTTACGTCAGCGAGGTCACATAAACCCCACCCAGGCGCGCTGACGTCAGTTTTTCTTCTTTTCCGCTTGCAATGCGGACCCGAATCGTGTACTCCTGGACTGTTACAGACCTCCCTTTTTCACCTTGAGCGTTTTCTTGAGAACAGTGTGTGAATGCCTTCGGGCTTCAAAATATGCTCATCTTGCGCGCACCAGATGTCGGCGACAGATCTTCACTTTATCTGCATGTGGTGTTTGCGAGAGCACTACAACTCCACAGACTGTGAGGTATGTCAGCAACTTAAATCGAAGTCCCGGCGGGAGCGCCGGATGAAACTCCTATCGGCACGCATGTCCAGGTCGGCATCATCACCGCGTTCATACCCTGCGGATTGTTTCAAAAACCGCCGCCTGCATCTCCGACATCGGCCTTCACCCAGGCCGCAAGAGCATCGCTCACCTGTTGGTAAGTGTCGCAGTTTGTCCCCGAGGGCTGGTCCCCGACCTGTTGGGGGCATGGGTTCTCCACGGGTCGTGCGGCCTGCACGTTTCCACCCTATCCACTGTTTCCCAGTGCGGGGGCGACTAGAGCCCAGATAGAGGCCTATGCGGAGGCCTTGCAGGCCTCGTTGGCTCCTCCTTCTCCTTCAGGGACATCTGCGGATCCCTTGCCGCGCGCGGGTACCTCTGCGTTGTCGCCGGTGGCTCCAGCCCCGGCGCAGACAGGTTCAACTCCAGGTTCGGAGGATGTGGTGCTGTCGGTGTGCGACCCTTCGGGGTTCCCTCCTTCGGACCACGGTGCCTCTGCCTCGCCGCAAACCCTCGCTGGGGTCACTGTGATTTCGCAGGAGGTTGCCGGGTCTCGGGGTGTGTCCCCGAGTCCCCCCGGTCCTCTGGGCAGGCGGCGGCCTTGTCCGAGGTGATGCCGCTCAGGTCCCGGCGGTTGCTGGCCCTGGCGGCACCGCATGGGCCGGCTAGGGGTCGGGGCATGTCCTCGAGCCCCCCTCGTCCCTCCTTGCAGACGGCTGCCTAATTGGGGGTTGAGTTGATGCCTTTTCGGCACCGTTCCTTAGCCGGCCCGGCTCCGACCCAGCCGGGGTCTCCTACACCGCGCGTTGGGGCAGAGGTCGTTCCGGCGTCCCCTGCGGCGCCGGTGGACATTGACCTGCCCCAGGTCGCGGACTCTATTGCGCCGGGCCGGCGTCGGGTTGCTGATTCATCTTCGGACGCCCCCTCCTCCCTGGAGGTTCGGCGGTTGATGGTTTTGTCTTCTCTGGAGACGGGTTGCCGTGTCGTGGCTTTTTCCCCGGCGTTGTCTAAGGATGGCTCCACGCCATCAGCGCGACCGCAGTTTTCGCTGGCAGCACCTCATGTCCCCCATTCCTCAGTCCCTTTTTCCCTTTCTGATCTTGGCCCTTCCTTCCTCCGGTGGGACTGGGGAACGGCTGCCTTAGCTTGCAGCCGTCACCCACAGAGGAGCTGCTTTCCCCAACGCGGGGCACTACGGAGGCGGGTGCTGCTTTCGCTCGGGCTGTTTCCACGGCTGCGGGTATCTTGCGCATGGACGATCCAGCTGCCCATTTCCCCACGGATCATCTTCTGGAGGCCCTCCATCAGGGTTCTGGTGGTCGGGAGCTGCTTCTTCCCTTCAAGGCTTCGCTCCACACTTCACTTTCAGGGGCTTGGGGGCAGCCCGCCATGGGGTACCAGTGTCCCAACAACTTCTGCACCAACACCACCCTGCGCCGCATGACCCTGTCTGTCTTTCTCTTCACCCTTCTACTAGGGTCCCTCTTTTACAGACTGCCTTTCCCTTCCTGCCATCGGTGTTGTCTCCCCCATCACGGGAGGCTCGCTGGTAGGATTCTTGGGGGCGCTATATCTTTGCCTCCACCAGCGCATCTTTGTGGACCCTTAAGACTGTGTGTGTCTTGGCTAGGGCCACTTCTTGCTTGTGGGACTCGGCTGAGTCCCTTCTGTCTGCTGTTTCTCGGGAGGGTGCCTGTGTTGATCTGCGGCACCATTTGTTGGATGGCCGGGAGCTGGCGCCATTCATTCTTCACTCCGCTCTGACATTTCGGAGGTGCTTGGTTGTACCATGGCTTCTTCTGTGGCCCTTCGCCGACATGCCTGGCTACGAGATAGGGTGTTCCCGGAGAACGTTAGGGAACAGTTGGTGGAACTTCCTTTTGATGGCGCTCTTTTGTTCCACGCCCCTGCGGACTCTGCCATTCAGAGGGTTCTGGCGGGGCTTCGTCGTCGTCCTCCTCCTCCTTCTCCCCCTCAGTGACCGGTGAGTCCTTTTGGTATTTGGGAGGTGTTCTTCCATTGTGTTCTGAGGCCTTGTTGCGAGTAGCCCCGGTTGTGTGTGTTCTGTGTGATTATGGTGCCTTCCGGTCCTTTTGTTGGACTTTGGTGTTGTTGGCTGCTGGTCTGGCCCCTTTTCGATTGTGGTTTTGGCTGTTGGTCAGCCGTGTTGGCCCTAAATTTAGGGCTTCTGTGTATTCTTTTTAGCTGATTGGCAAGCCGTCTGCAGTTCCTCTGCAAGTCTTTTTTGTTGTCCTCTGCTGCGGATACTTTTTCCTAAGAGGGTTCCCATGTTCTTGAGGCGTCGCATGCCCTATGTGGGGTAGTGGTAGCTATTATATAGCCCTATCATGTGCTGGAGAGGTGTGGTCGTCCTTCGGACTCTGCTCTCTGTGGCGTCACGGTAGGTCGCGGGTGCGATCTCCTCTTTCTTCTTCTTCCGTCTGCACTTTTGGTGGTGCAGCCGTCCCGTCTTCTCCGCTGCTTGAGGCTGTGGATCCACTACTTAGTGTTCCGTCTGGGGCGGTCCCCTTTTGGGGTCGTTTGGGACGGTTTACTAGCCCTGCCCCTTGTTCTGAGTCTGAAGTGATCCGGGCATTTAGTTTTGTGGCGTTGTCAGCAGCTGGCTGCCCCATGCCTGCTCTTCTGTTCTATGACCCACAAACTTGGCTTGGGCTCTGGCGCTTCTGTTTTTCTGTCCTACGGTGCCATTGTGAGTTCTTGTTCTTATTCTTCCGCCTGCCTTATTGCTGAGGTGCTGTTCTGTCTTGACTTCGAGCTGTGAGGGGCTTGGCCGCCCTCTTAACTGGGTTTTTTCCCGGTGGAGGGCTTTGCTGTACTTCTACCCCTTTTCCTTGGAGTCTGTAGGTGGCTCTTCTTCCTCTGCGTTGTCTGTACCTTGGGGCTTCGGGTGGAGGCCCCTTGTACACTGACTGGGCTTGAGGTGGTCTGGCCTTCGTTTTATCCTTGCTTCTCCTGTTGCTGGAGGCTGGGTTGCCTCTTTGTCTTTATGACACATCCATTGTGGGGCTGGTGTTCCTCCACAATGCTGAGGTTCTCTTCAGCTCAGGGCCTGTGACTCATCCCCTGTTGCGGTGGACGGGGCTATTTTTCCCTGTCCCCGTGACTGTTTCCCTGTTGGGGGTCTTGTGCTCGTCAGTAGCTGGAGAGGTCCTCTCGCAGACCCTCCTCCCCTTTGGGTATGGCTAGAGTATCTATTCTACGTTAAGGAATCTGCGGCTAGTAGTCTCTATCAGATGTAAAAGTTACTTACCTTCGGTAACAATGTATCTGGTAGAGACGATTCTAGCCGTAGATTCCTTCATGACTCACCCTTCCTCCCCGTTCTGCGAGGAGCCTCTGCTTGGGTTTTCTGCAGTCGCCTCCCTTTGCGTGTCTTTTTTCTATGAGTGTCCTCTTCCTTTACTTCTGGCAGGCATCCCTTCGGCTGGTTTTCCTCCAGCGTGAGGGCCTACTTTGTCTCTTTCTCTCTGTTGTTATAGTTCTGATCCCCTCCTGGTCTTCTTCTTTAGGGGTTATTTTACCTGTCCTTGACTTCCTCCTCCTTTCAGGAGGTATGCCCATCCTTGGCAGTATAGTCTGGAAATTAATTACTGTTGCTCCTCTGTCCGGGCTCGCGGCCCTTTCCCTTGTGGTTGTAGTTGCAGACTCTCTCTCTCGCTCTCTCTCTCTCTTTCTTTCATTCTGTCACTGCTCTTTCTCATGCTTGTGCCTCCAGCATGGCTCTCGCCTTGGCGTGCGAGGTGGTTCCAAGCCACCTAACCATTGTTACCGAAGGTAAGTAACTCGTACAATTGCCGTTTTGAACAAAATCCAAGTTGTAGCTCTGTTGCTTGTTGTGAAGTTGCCAAGTCTACCACAGTCCTCGTAGAGAAAGATCTGCAGTCTTCACAGGATATAATTACATCTAAGATTCTTGAATTACAACGAGAGAATAAAATGTTTCAGACTCTTTTAAAAAACAATAACCCAGAGTTCAAGTGGGAATCTAAAACCCCTGTACAAGACCACTTTTCCAGCTCTACCTTAGCCTCCTTAGAAATGGAGAATGAAAACTTGTGAGCTCTTTTGTGTTCCCCTCAGAGCTTGTCCAGCGATTTTGTGAATAACACTGTGGCTGATCACTCGGATTCTACTCAGAAAGATCATAGTACCTTTTCTCACAGTACAGTTAATCAAAGTATGTGTTTGAAGTCAGAATTTTCTAACTCATTTGGCGTTTTGTCTTCTAGTGCTAAATCACATCTAGGCACTACATCTCAGATGTGTCCCTTCACTTTTCAGGAACCCCAAATGTTAGGCAAAACAGAAAAGATCTCTTTGCTTTCTTTTCCTGGTAGTGAAGTCAGTTCTATCTCAGTGATAACCCACAGACAGGCCATACTGACAACCTGAGCCTGTGACCAACATAATCCCTGATGTGAAATTATCTTGTGATTCAAACCACACTCTTGATTTAACTGCTGCAGCTGAAGCCAACCTCCTAATTGAGAAGGATAAAAATCCTGACCCCTTGTTTGCTCTCTCGCCTTCAAGTACACCACATTTTGAGTAGTCAGGAAATATTACTCTATGATCTGATTCAACTGTAACACCTTGTAATATAGAGGAAATTGAAAACATTTCCAAAGACCAAGTATGTCCGACCTGTTTCCTTGGACTAAGACATGTGAAGTGCCAAATGGTAAAGGGAGTCTGGTCATCAGAGACTCTAAGATAAGCAGTATTCTTAGCCATCCCAAAGAAAGTGTTTCAATGTGTTTTAATGAGTCAACGAACTGTGAAGATTTCACTATTGACAAAAGGGAATCAACTGTTCACAGGCTATCTCTATTCCCAGAATGTAAAGTTTCTCATCCTTGTGCCTCTGTGCCATCAGCTTGTCTTCTTGCAGAGTCTCCAGAATCCTCAGCCGGCATGCTGCTTTCAGAGACCCCAGCCGGCCTGCTGTTTTCAGTCTCCAGAGTCCTCAGCAGGCCTGCTGTCTTCTGAACCAGAGCCTGCAGACTGCCTTCCATCTGAGCCAGGGCCTGCAGCCTACCTGCCATCTGAGTCCGAGCCTGCAGCCTGCCTGCCATCTGAGCCCGAGCCTGCAGCCTGCCTGCCATCTGAGCCCGGGCCTGCAGCCTATTTGCCACCTGAGCACGAGCCTGCTGCCTGCCTGACATTAGTACCGGAGTCTTCAGATTGACTGCATTCAGGGCCCAAGCCCTCAGCTCACCTCCCTAGTAAGTCAGAGTCTCCAGCCTGTCTGACTTTAGAGCCCGAGCTTCCAGCCTGTCTGACTTCCGAGCCAGAGCTTCTAGCCTGTCTGACTCCAGGCCAGAGCTTACAGCCTGTCTGACTCCAGGCCAGAGCTTCCAGCCTGTCTGACCCCAGAGCCAGAGCTTCCAGCCTGTCTGGCTCCAGAACCAGAGCTTCCAGCCTGTCTGACCCCAGAACCAGAGCGTCCAGGCTGCCTGCCTTCAGAACCAGAGCGTCCAGGCTGCCTGCCTTCAGAACCAGAGCTTCCAGGCTGCCTGCCTTTAGGGGCATTTTTCCTTTCAATCTACGAGGGAACCAAATTGTGTTGGACTCTTGTGAGAGTTTATTAACAGAAAATTTACCCATAGAGGGAACAAAAATAATAATTTCCCCGTAGTTAGTCTGCTTTCATATATATAAAAAAAAGGCAAAGGGCAAATAACTTTGGTGTAAGCAGGCTGTTTGCTAACAAAATGTGACTGGTGTAACCATGTGAAAATGTGCATGATTTGCAATATATTGACATGTTTTAATGATTTTTTTATATTGAGCACAAATTTGTTTTACTTTGTTGATGAATTATTTTCTGAAAAATGGATTATGTATCTTTTGAATGCATCAAAGAAAAATGATGGTATTTGAAGGTGATTTAAATAAAATGCAACTAGTAAAGTAAGGTACAATAACAGATTGTGTTGTAGCCTAAAATCTGCTGAATAAGAAAGCAGTAATGTGAATTGGTGGCCAGGTAATTTCCCTCTGATTTTGCCTTCAGAACCAGAGCTTCCAGGCCGCCTGCCTTCTGGCCTTGAACCTCTATCTTGCCTACTTTTTGACCCGGCGCTTCCAGTTTGCCAGCCTTCAGAGGTCACAGAAAGTATACATTCAGAGACTGAATCTCCGGCATCAGAGACAAAACTCTCAACATGTAAGCCTCAAGGGCATTGGTCTCCTACATACCTGCTTCCAAAGTCGCCTGCATGTGAGTCTTCTGTATGTTTTCTTCCAGGGCCAGAACTTCAGGTCTGCTTTCTGTCACCTCCTTTGGCTTCAACCAGTTTGCCTTTGACCTCTGTGCCTCCAGCCAATCTATCTGCTTTTGACCCTACAGTTAACCTTCCTTTGTTTTCAGAGTGCTTCCTTCCCCATAGTTCTGCTTTGGATGCTGCTGTTAATTTTCAGCCTATTGTACTACCCTCCAGAACATCACAGTTTTCCTGCAGTCCTCTGGTATCTTGCACTACATCTCTGATTGAAATTAACTTACTTCTTAGGAGCAAAGGCTTTGAATCTAGTTCCAGATTCCAGGAGACGGTCCTTGGAGGGGGTGTACTGTCATAACTTGCTCCCTGCGTTCTTGTGTCCACCACCAGGGGGCTGAACTGTGGAACTCTCCTGTGTGTAAACAAGCTTCCAGACCCTCCCCTTCATGTATATACTGACTTCCAGCCATTTGGACACTATTTGGTAATTTCCATCCATTCCCAGTCCATGCCGGGTTTTGTGGATGCCATCCTGCTCATGCCTGAATCTCCATTACCTAGACTTCCCTGCTCACTGCTTCGTCTCCACCCCTGCAGGACAAGGATGGATGGGGGAATTTAGCTCACTTGTGGCTGGCTGCTGATGGCCTGCTCACACCTGATGCATGTGATTACTGTGAGCTCTTATAACCACCAGCTCCCTTCAGGCCAAGGTTGGTAATTGTAGCGGTTTTCTGGTGAGACCGATGCTTGTTTCCTGAGCTTTTGAAATTCATTGATTCCTGAGCTATAGTTAATCCTTTTTCCTTGATTCCTGAGCTATGGATATTCCTTATGCCCAAATTAGCACTGCCTGCAGTGGGATGTATGACGTTACAACGCATACTTTTACAATGCATACCTTTACAATGCAACATCCATTACAACGCATTCCATTACAACGCATGCCATTACAACGCATACTACCTTTACAACGCATACCATTACAACGTATAACATTACATTGCATGTATGGTAAGTATTGGATAGTGTACGGGTAAAAATTACTATTCTAACTCCAGGGGGTGCAGCATTAGGGTAAGTGTTGGATAGTGTAGGGGTAAAAAAATACTATTCTAACTCCAGGGGGGTGCAACAGTAGGGTAAGTGTTGGATAGTGTAGGGGTAAAAATTGCTATTCTAACTCCAGGGGGTGCAACAGTAGGGTAAGTGTTGGATAGTGTAAGGGTACTATGCGTTGTAATGTTATGCATTGTAATGGTATGCGTTGTAATGACATGCGTTGTAGTGGTATGCGTTGTAGTGTCATGCGTTGTAGTGTCATGCGTTGTAATGGTTGCGTTGTAATGGCATACGATGTAATGGGTGTTGCATTGTAAAAGTTTAGTTGTAATGGTAGTGCGTTGTAAAAGTTGCGTTGTAAAGGTTGTTTCCCCCTGCAGTGCTACCTTGTTTCCTGAGTTCCTGAGCTATAGCTATTCCTTGTGCCTGAATTAGCACTGCCTTCAATGCTACCTTGTTTCCTGAGTTCCTAAACTATAGTTATTCTTTGTTCCTGTTCCTGGGCTTCAGCTATTTCTTGTTCCTGATTTACACTGCTTGTAGTGCTCTCTTGACTCCTTGTTTTCTGAGCTGTAGCTATTTCCTGTTTCCTTGAACCAGTGCTACGTTGACTCCTGAAGCTTTAGTAATTCCCTGTTCCTGAACTAGCACTGCCTACAGTGCTACCTTGACTTCTGATCTTTAGTAACTCTCTGTTCCTGAACCAGCACTGCCTGCAGTGCTACCTTGACTCCTGAAACTTTAGTAATTCCCTGTTCCTGAACTAGCACTGCCTGCAGTGCTACCTTGACTCCTGAAGTGTTAGCAATTCCCTGTTCCTGAACTAGCACTGCCTGTAGTGCTACCTTGACTCCTGAAGCTTTAGTAATTCCCTGTTCCTGAACCAGTGCTACCTTGACTCCTTAGCCATAGCTCACTTCTTGTTCCTGCCCCAGCACTGCCTTCTATGCTACTTTGTTTTCTTGATTCCTTAACTGCACTATTCTAGTATACCCTTGTAGCCTCCCCTTCTATATATATCCCTTTCCAGTCCTTGCCCTTCTTCCCATTTCCTTGGTACCAGTTCTAGTTTGCTGTCTTTCTATTCTGCTGTATTGCTTCTGTTACCTTGTATGTTTGTCACCTGCTTTCTGCCAAGTGTGCCCTGTGATGTCCTTCCTTTCCTGATAATCAGTCCTCCTTGCTAGATCCTTGTCTATTGTGCTTGTGTTTAGTTCTACCCCTTTGTCTTTATTGCCTTGCGTGTTCCTGTTTGATCGCCAGGATCCGTGGGCAGAGCTCACTACCTAGGTGGTGTTTCTTGTTCACTGTGATTATTGTCTTTAAGTTAAAGTTATAACATCACCATAGGTATAAGCTCCACAGATCCTGCCTTTGCATACATATCATATATATGGGTATTTTCAGTCAGTATCTGTAACAGCAATTGTGGGTGAGGAACTTACTGAGCTTCAGTCTTAACGTGTGAAGCTCCTGAGAGCTTTTCCCCACATTTCCTTTATTCTTAATGTTGTATTATATATATGTCTTGCACGTCCGTCCTGGGTGTAGTTAGTCTGAATGCTAAATTGCCTTGTGAGTGCCCTTCCTTTCTGGGTCTTAGCCACCTTGCACAGGCTTCCCCTTTGGATCCCTTTTTCTCCTGTGACTCCTTGTTTGATCCTGGACAGCGCTGTACCACTCTTTCTGTGCACGGTACATTTGCTACCCAGTCAGCAGTCCTTTCTTAACACCCTGACTGTATTCCTGACAAAGTCCCGGACAGTCCCTGACAATAAGGTGTACGAGTCACATGTCCTTCATAGCTCACTGTGCTATATTATAAGGATTACAATTTATTAACGGCAAGTAACAAAAGGATCTGTGTTAAAAGACGAAACTCACTTAACTATCTACATAAAATAAATATGTCATCTGTATGTTAAATGGTGTGCTTTGCAGGTGACACATTAACTCTATATGCTGTTTTGATTCAAAACTAGGGGGCATATTCTCAAGGACATCACAGAGTTATCAGCACTTTATCGCAGCCAAAGTGCTTATAAATTTATCACCCCATTTACAAGCTGGTGCTAACAGCATATATCACCGTTTATCCTGCAATACCGGACGCAAAAAGCATCGCCACAGATGACCCCGGCAACTAACGCTAATGATATGCAGAGTAGGCGTTCCATTGCAAAAAGCAGCGACAACACCACTCCGCAACATTCTCAATGACCATCCAGATCGGCAATAAGATCCCAAAACAGGCGATAAGGCGCGTTAGCAGCAGGGATTTAACACCTGCTCTTACCTGGTGTAAAGTCGGACGACAACCTGCACCATCAAAGGGAGCCCAGCCCAGAGCCACACCTGAAGAACAACAGATGCCATGGAGCTACTGATCATGCAGCTCGGAGCCCCAAGAGGGCCACAACACCCACCACCACCACACCCACGCCCGCCACCCCCCCCTGGCCGCCACTCCCCCCGGACTACCACAGAGGCAGCGCAGACAAAGTTGTGGACCTTCAGAAAACTGCTCACCTGCCAACACCGGTGTGTGTCAAAGCGGGGCCCACCACATGCCGGTGCAAGCTCCAAGCCCAAGGCCTGCGACTTTGGCAGCCTCCTCAGACCATCGCTGGCCTCCTTGACACAGGCCCCCAGCACTCCTTTCCCGTTGACATACTCCACTGCCTCCGGCCTACACTGCGGTCAAGTAGGTCACACATTTGGAACTGAGTCTTGATATCATGATGGCTGAGTTCATATGTTAATGGGACGTTTGATATCACTCTACTCCGTTCGATGTGGTGCCACCAACTCTGTGCATAGCATTCCAACGACACGTGTCTGTGGTCCCTTGCTGACTACTGCCTTCGGTCTAAACTGTGGTCAAGTAGGTCACACATTTGGAACTGAGTCTTGATTTCTCAATGGCAGAGTTCATATCATTGTATGCAGGGAGAGGAGTAAGAGGAAGATGCAGTTCAGTCCGGAGGAAAAAAGGATCATCGTTACGGAGGTGATCAAACACTACCAACAACTGCTCTGGTGCTACTAACTCTGTGCATCGCAAGCCAACAAGACGCGGCTGTGGGCCCCTGCTGACCACTGCCTTTGGCCCACACTGCGGTCGAGTAGGTCACACATTCGGAACTGAGCCTTGATTTATTTATGGCAGAGTTTATATCATTGTATAGGCATCATAGCAAACTGCATCCCCTTTAAGCTCTGGTGCCACTAACTCTGTGCCACGAAATTCATGGACACTCTCTGGTTGTACTTTGGTGGCGGCTGAGTATATGGCCTGGGGGTTGTCTTCATCATCATGTATCTGATACTAACTTGGTGTTAAGAATGAGTCTGTAGCATTCATCTCCTCCATATTGCCTGCTGTTTCTGCTTGGTTCTGCCCTCTGCATCATGCCCTGGAAGAACACCTTCCACTGTCCCCCGAAACACTCCACGACATTCACCTTGGACATCGACGAGGACCCGCTCAGCTCTTGTGGCCCTACCGCAGTGCACCGCAAGTCATTGTCCTGTGGCGGTGTGCCTGTGCCGGCCCCAGTACATCCGGGACCACTAGCTCAATTTATGGACCCTAGCTGTTTGAACTTCTGATTGTCTGATCACTGTTGTAGTTGTTGCCAGCGCCAACCACTCCCTGAGGCCTGGCTTACACTCACCCCATGCTCATCCATTACAGGCATCACTGGACATGTGACCCTGGCAATAAAAGGGGCCGGGCTCACGTGCCCATAGCCAGTTCCATAAACGATCTAAGTGTGTCTGTGTGGTCATTATGTATGCATGAGGGCCCCGGGCTCTACCACATAACATTGTGCTGTGTACAGCGGATGCAACCATGTCACCTCAGGAAGTAAGGTAGACCTGGGACATCTAGCTGTGTAGTACCCCCCTGTAAACGTAAGCGTAAGCGGAGTGGACTGGCGTACGACAGACCAGCGTAGGGGTGTGGTTAATCAACCCGGGGCCCTAGGCGTGGTTAAGTTTTGGCATTGCCAAGGAAGTGACTAATGCGTGTGTCTCTGTTGTAGTGTTGGCGCCACCCATCCCGCAATGGACAATGTTGCAATGTAGCATGCCCCCAGAGTGCAGGCTTGACCAAAGGGATAAATGAGGTAGCGCAAGCCCGCCCGGGGTCCGGGATCATACATGCCAACTGTTGTGTGTGTCGCTATCACCGCAGCATATTCCAAAGGTCTACCCCCAACCGCATCGTGAGTCCAGCCAGCCATGAACTCTACATCTGTGGCCACCCTATCCTTACCATAGGCCTGCACACATGTGGCCGCCACCTTCATCGCACAGCATCACAGTGTCGTTGTCAAGCTCCTGGACATGCGCAGGCAGGCATGACAATGATGTGCCGTAGGAGTGCAAGTGATGCAACCGCACTGCGCACACTAGTAAATAGGCTCGGGGAGGGAGGAGCAGCAGTGAGGCTACGTAATACACACTGATGCCTCTCATTTGGTACAAGCAGTACATGTCAAACAGGAATCACTAAGTCACACATATCACACACCAATGAACCAGTGAGCCTGCCAACACATCATGCAGAACCAACTATTGACTCATGTCTCTCTTCACTGTCAGACGTGACCAAGGATATGCACTCTGCCCTAGGATGATGACAACCCTCAGAGCCTCGAACACACAGGCCCAGAGGCAGTACAATGTGGCCCACAAACGCACCAGGGACATCGTGGAACGCACATTTGGCGTGTTGAAGTCACGTTTCAGGTGCCTGGACATCACAGGTGGAAGGCTCCTTTACAGCCCAGACATCATGTGCAAGATGATCGTTGCATGTTGCGTGTTGCACAATATATGTGTACGCACCAATGCCCCATGGATACAAGTGCCAGATGAACCGCACGATGAAGAGGAAGATGAGGCAGGTGAACCACACCCAACTGCAGCCGCAGCAGGAATAGCCCGTAGGAACACCATCATTGACAATTCCTTCACATGAGCACGTCACATTGTGACAGTCCTTAGCAATCATGGGACAGTACAAAATGACCACAGGCACAGCATGTGAAAATAGATTAATTACAACACACATTCCCTGAGTGTATGTCACTCCTCTGTACAAGCACATCACTCTGACATGTATAAGTGCAACATGTAGTGCAAACAATCCCATGATTTGAAAATATTTGGTGGTTGTGTCACCTCTGTACAGAGAGGCTGTTTAGGGTGTCAAGTATTCGAAATGCCATTTTTGTGTGTCAAAGATAGTACGGAATCCCCCTCATCAGCGTTTCACATGTGTCCAAAATCATTACATATAGGCTGTCAGTTGTGACCTACAATTGACAGCAGGCAATCTTTTGGGGTCAAATATGTACCACCATGATGCAGAGATGCACCCTGTGACTCAAGTCCCACAACATGAGCAACATGGACGTAAGGGGGAATCACTGCCCCTACATTCGTCGATGCTTCATACTTGATTAATCATAGACATAACACGTCTGTGTGTATTAGCTTGTAGTATTCACGTTCAGTGGAGTGTTGAAGCTGTCTTAGTACTGGGACATGCAGACAACACTTTACAATGTTGCCCTGAGAAGGGCCAGCCAGAGTACTTTAGGGATTGGTGAGTTACTCGGAGGGGGAATAGTCCAGTCGGCAGGCTGATTGCTGTATCATTGTTTAGCAAAAAAATATGGCATTCCATGTCGAGGTTAGTGTTGCAGAGTGTATCGGGGGACGGTGGAAGGTGTTATTCCAGGGCATGATGCAGAGGGCAGAACCAAGCAGAAACAAGCCATATGGCGGAGGTGAGTGCTACTGCTTCCTTCTTCCCACTAAGGCAGATTCATCCTCATCTTCGTCCTCTGACGTTTAATGTGCCTCACATGTGGGTGGTGGTGTTTGGTCTGCATCACTGTGTGACACTGACACATCAGGGGCCGGAGATGTGGATGTAGAAGTAGCAGCAACATTCATCTGTGCATTGTCTTGTGGCATCACTCCCATGATGAGGATCTGCAGGGCATGGAAGATCCCATCTACAGCTTTCTCATGTGCAGCCGTGGTAGCCATTCTTTGTGTCTG
Organism: Lissotriton helveticus; assembly: GCF_964261635.1. Lineage (NCBI taxonomy): Eukaryota > Metazoa > Chordata > Amphibia > Caudata > Salamandridae > Lissotriton > Lissotriton helveticus. Next base: position 1,867,049,012 of record NC_136057.1, read on the forward strand.
CATCCGCTCCATGTTCTCCATGACCCTCCTTATGTTTTCCAAATCACGGATGACATCGCTGTAGCCACTCTGACTAGACAGTTGTTGTTGTCTCCGAGTCATGACTCCTGCAACGCCAGCCATGGATTGTTGGTGGGTATGGGGCAGACTGCAGGTGTCCGTTTGGCAGTGTAAGTGGTCCCTGATGGGACTTACACACCCACGTATGGCATCTAGTTTGGCTGCTATGAGGCAGAACCCCACCTGCACCTGTTCAGCCAGCTCCTTCTGACGATTTAACACACGGCGTTGGAACGCCATGTGTTCTTCAGTGAGGTGCTGGGAGCCAGAATTGGTAGTGGGTACTTCCTGCTGTGTGGTCGGTGCAGGGGGTGGGCTCACCTCGATGGTGCTGGGCTGCCCTGCTACTGGAGGTGGGGTTTGGAGGTTGTCCATGAACTGTTGACGTTCATCGTAGTCGTTGTCCTGGGGTTGTCTCCATCATCACTGATGAGATGTAGGGTCTGCTCTGCAGGAGGTGTTGATTGTCCCTCTGCAATGTAAAGGGGAGATGCAGTTTCACAGTGTGTTCCATGTATGTTTATGCAATGGCGAAGTTTACATACAGACTGCATGACAATGTACATTGTGGCTGTTTGTGAGGAGATGCCTTTTTGATGCGGGACAGTGGACATTTGTACTACATCACGGATGTGAGGTTGTACTCGTACATTGTCATCTCACTGTTTTATTTCTCTGCTTTATGATGCATTTTCCCGCATGGCGCGTATGAATTCCAGGCCTGTCGCTGATTATCGCTGATTTTTGTATCGCGGTTTGAGACATCACCGCTTTTTTTGCAGTTCGCATTTTTTAGGCTTTGCGTTAATTTTAACCCGGTCATTTGACGTGTTGTCATGAGACTATTGCATGGTACAGCCGTGTTGAGAATAGAACGTTAACACGTCGTTATTTTCCCACTATGGGTTACAATGTGAAGAGTTACGTTAAGCTAATTTAGCAATAATTATCACACGTTCTTGAGAATATCCCCAAGGAGTAGACAAAACAGAGATCTCTCCAGCAAATGTGTTAACCTCTGGAGTTATCTCACCATTAATATTATTCCCTGAGATTTTCTGGGCACACAAAGACCTCGGCAACAGGTGCCTTCACCCCATATTCGATATTTTTAAACGCAGACTCTGCAACTAATTAAACAGAATAGATTTACTGCCACAATTCTCTTTGTTACCAATTTCTTTGTGGCAAAGTATCAAAAATTTTGTTTTTTGCATTGGTTTGAGTTTTTTGGCAGGACCCAGACGCAAAATCTAATTTTTAAATGTCATTTTAACCCCGACGTAAAATCTCATTTGTTAAACCTCATAATGCGCTCAAACATACAGAGCTGCTAAACATGTGTGAGGTCCTAAGATCTGTTGTCACTTCTTGTGATGTCACTTCTTTGGTGTCACTTCCTGTGAGGTCATGCTTTGTGATGCCATATCCTGTGATGCCACATGCTATGCTGTCACTTGCATACTGCCTAAGTTGGTTAGCCCCCACCCTATGGGGTGTGGTGTGCCTCAAAGAACTATGGACCGCATGCTGTGTCAGAACCGGAGGCTCAGGTTATGCTTCTCAATTGTTACTGAAAAACTTACAGCAGCCAATAAAAACACAGTAAATCTACAAATGTTTTGCAACCGCATTCTGGTTGCAAAACATTCATACATCCCCCTGTGACTGGCTATTAGGAAGGCACGCCCTTCACATGCCACTTTCTAATACTGACTTGCAAAATAGGGTTAGTATATGTCAAAAGGCTATTTAGAAGCCGCAAATGCCCAACTCTCTATTTGCAACCGCTAAAACCTTTTGTACATTGGCACAAAGTAACAACAAGTGTGGCAGGTGCGATGACGCTGAAAAACTTTCAAGCATTCACATAGAGAATGTTCTATTCTATTAAGAACACAGAGGTGAGGATTATGCTTGGCTATCTTTACTGCAAAACTTATAGCCACCCACAAAACCACAGTAAAACTCAAACTACATTTCCCTGAAGTCCATCAGCCAATCAGAGGCCACAACCCCTATATTAAAGACAGCCCACAAGGACTCCTCCTCCTCCTTCTTTGCTGTTGCAGCCAACGCTAAGCATCTCTCCTCCCACTAATCATCCTATAATGGTCGTTTTATGATCTATGCCAAATGTTTAGTTTAATTTTGCTGTATTCCTTTTATTTGCACTTGATTGCTGCATGTTAATGCGCGAGGCACTCTCACTGCATTCCAGTATCCCGCGGGGGCCGACCAGCCTGCTGTAGTCCTCTATCTATGCTGTCCTCAGCGGCCTAGTTCTTCTCCCAACGTGGCTTCCTTTCAGATGGGGAGCTGCGTGAATACGCTGAAGCCCTTGCCAGCATGCAACCATCCACTTCACACCCTGCATTCCAGGCTCTTGGCAGTGGCAAGTCAATCTGGGAGGGGTTTTAGCAAAGGCATTAGTGCTGCTGCCCGTGGGATAATTGGTTTGGCTAATCCAACAGTGAACACCCAGACCTTGACAGGGACTCCCAACACCCTCGCCCCTCAACACCATGAATATGAATATTCAAGAGCAAGAACCCTCACCCACCCAATTGGGTGGCATGCTTCTTCATCGGGCAGTTCCTCGTTGGGCGGGCAAAGTAAGAAAGTATAACAAGCATTGGAAATGCAATAGGTCTCGCATTCGAAAAGTTGGAGTTATTGGTCTTGTAAATGACATATTTTATTTATTTGTTGGTTTTTAAAATTGCTAAATTGATGGCTTTGTCATTTACAATGCCAATAGTTATAACTTTCGCGAATGTGACACCTATAGCATTTGGAATGCAACATGTTTTGTATTTATGTGACTTAGATGGCAGCTCTGGTCGTTAGGCCACATCTCTAGAGAGCAGGAGAGTGCAGCAGGGGAGAGAAGCACAGCAATGCAATAGGTCTCGCATTAGGAAAGTTTGAGCTATTGGTATTGTAAAGGACACATTTTTTATTTATGTGCTTGTTTTGAAAATAGCGAAATTAATAGCTTTGTTATTTACAATGCCAATAGTTTTATCTTTCGCAAATGTGTAACACAATATGTGTTGTGAGGGTGAGTGAGGGTGAGGGTGAGGGGTTGAGGGTGAGTGAGGGTGAGGGGGTGAGGGTGAGGGGTTGAGGGTGAGTGAGGGTGAGGGTGAGTGAGGGTGAGGGGTTGAGGGTGAGGGGTTGAGGGTGAGTGAGGGTGAGGGGTTGAGGGTGAGTGAGGGTGAGGGTTGAGGGTGAGTGAGGGGTTGAGGGTGAGTGAGGGTGAGGGTGAGTGAGGGTGAGGGTGAGGGGTTGAGGGTGAGTGAGGGTGAGGGTGAGGGTGAGTGAGGGTGAGGGTGAGTGAGGGTGAGGGTGAGGGGTTGAGGGTGAGTGAGGGTGAGTGAGGGTGAGGGTGAGTGAGGGTGAGGGTGAGTGAGGGTGAGGGTGAGGGGTTGACGGTGAGTGAGGGTGAGGGTGAGTGAGGGTGAGTGAGGGGTTGAGGGTGAGGGGTTGAGGGTGAGTGAGGGTGAGGGGTTGAGGGTGAGTGAGGGTGAGGGGTTGAGGGTGAGTGAGGGTGAGGGTGAGTGAGGGTGAGGGTTGAGGGTGAGTGAGGGTGAGGGTGAGTGAGGGTGAGTGAGGGTGAGGGTGAGTGAGCGTGAGGGTGAGTGAGGGTGAGGGTGAGGGGTGAGGGGTTGAGGGTGAGTGAGGGTGAGTGAGGGTGAGGGTGAGGGTTGAGGGTGAGTGAGGGTGAGGGGTTGAGGGTGAGTGAGGGTGAGGGGTTGAGGGTGAGTGAGGGTGAGGGTGAGTGAAGGTGAGGGGTTGAGGGTGAGTGAGGGTGAGGGTGAGGGTGAGTGAGGGTGAGGGGTTGAGGGTGAGTGGGGTGAGGGTGAGTGAGGGTGAGGGTGAGTGAGGGTGAGTGAGGGTGAGGGTGAGTGAGGGGTTGAGGGTGAGTGAGGGTGAGTGAGAGTGAGGGTGAGTGAGGGGTTGAGGGTGAGGGGTTGAGGATGAGTGAGGGTGAGGGTGAGGGTTGAGGGTGAGTGAGGGTGAGGGGTGAGGGTGAGTGAGGGTGAGGGTGAGTGAGGGTGAGTGAGGGTGAGGGGTTGAGGGTGAGTGAGGGTGAGAGTGAGTGAGGGTGAGGGTGAGTGAGGGTGAGAGTGAGTGAGGGTGAGGGGTTGAGGGTGAGTGAGGGTGAGGGTGAGTGAGGGTGAGTGAGGGGTTGAGGGTGAGGGGTTGAGGGTGAGTGAGGGTGAGGGGTTGAGGGTAAGTGAGGGTGAGGGGTTGAGGGTGAGTGAGGGTGAGGGTGAGTGAGGGTGAGGGGTTGAGGGTGAGTGAGGGTGAGGGTGAGTGAGGGTGAGTGAGGGTGAGGGTGAGTGAGGGTGAGGGTGAGGGTGAGTGAGGGTGAGGGTGAGGGGTGAGGGGTTGAGGGTGAGTGAGGGTGAGTGAGGGTGAGGGTGAGGGGTTGAGGGTGAGTGAGGGTGAGGGGCTGAGGGTGAGTGAGGGTGAGGGGTTGAGGGTGAGTGAGGGTGAGGGTGAGTGAGGGTGAGGGGTTGAGGGTGAGTGAGGGTGAGGGTGAGGGTGAGTGAGGGTGAGGGGTTGAGGGTGAGTGAGGGTGAGGGTGAGTGAGGGTGAGGGTGAGTGAGGGTGAGTGAGGGTGAGGGTGAGTGAGGGGTTGAGGGTGAGTGAGGGTGAGTGAGAGTGAGGGTGAGTGAGGGGTTGAGGGTGAGGGGTTGAGGGTGAGTGAGGGTGAGGGTGAGGGGTTGAGGGTGAGGGGTTGAGGGTGAGTGAGGGTGAGGGTGAGTGAGGGTGAGTGAGGGTGAGGGGTTGAGGGTGAGTGAGGGTGAGAGTGAGTGAGGGTGAGGGTGAGTGAGGGTGAGAGTGAGTGAGGGTGAGGGTGAGTGAGGGTGAGGGTGAGTGAGGGTGGGTGAGTGAGGGTGAGGGTGAGTGAGGGTGAGTGAGGGTGAGGGTGAGTGAGTGAGGGTGAGGGTGAGTGAGGGTGAGTGAGGGTGAGTGAGGGTGAGTGAGGGTGAGGGTGAGTGAGGGTGAGGGGTTGAGGGTGAGTGAGGGTGAGGGTGAGTGAGGGTGAGGTGAGGGTGAGTGAGGGTGAGGGGTTGAGGGTGAGTGAGGGTGAGGGGTTGAGGGTGAGTGAGGGTGAGGGTGAGTGAGGGTGAGGGGTTGAGGGTGAGGGGTTGAGGGTGGGTGAGGGTGAGTGAGGGTGAGGGTGAGGGGTTGAGGGTGAGTGAGGGTGAGGGGTTGAGGGTGAGTGAGGGTGAGGGTGAGTGAGGGTGAGGGTGAGGGGTTGAGGGTGAGTGAGGGTGAGGGTGAGTGAGGGTGAGGGTGAGGGGTTGAGGGTGAGTGAGGGTGAGTGAGGGTGAGGGTGAGTGAGGGTAAGGGGTTGAGGGTGAGTGAGGGTGAGTGAGAGTGAGGGTGAGTGAGGGGTTGAGGGTGAGGGGTTGAGGGTGAGTGAGGGTGAGGGTGAGGGGTTGAGGGTGAGTGAGGGTGAGGGGTTGAGGGTGAGTGAGGGTGAGTGAGGGTGAGGGTGAGTGAGGGTGAGGGGTTGAGGGTGAGTGAGGGTGAGGGTGAGTGAGGGTGAGGGTGAGTGAGCGTGAGGGTGAGTGAGGGTGAGTGAGGGTGAGGGTGAGTGAGGGTGAGGGGTTGAGGGTGAGTGAGGGTGAGGTGTTGAGGGTGAGTGAGGGTGAGGGGATGAGGGTGAGTGAGGGTGAGGGTGAGTGAGGGTGAGTGAGGGTGAGGGGTTGAGGGTGAGTGAGGGTGAGGGTGAGTGAGGGTGAGGGTGAGTGAGGGTGAGTGAGGGTGAGGGTGAGTGAGGGTGAGGGGTTGAGGGTGAGTGAGGGTGAGTGAGGGTGAGGGTGAGTGAGGGTGAGGGTGAGTGAGGGTGAGGGTGAGGGTGAGCGAGGGTGAGGGGTTGAGGGTGAGGGGTTGAGGGTGAGTGAGGGTGAGGGGTTGAGGGTGAGTGAGGGTGAGGGGTTGAGGGTGAGTGAGGGTGAGGGTGAGTGAGGGGGGTGAGTGAGGGTGAGGGTGAGTGAGGGTGAGGGTTGAGGGTGAGTGAGGTTGAGGGTGAGTGAGGGTGAGGGTGAGTGAGGGTGAGGGGTTGAGGGTGAGGGGTTGAGGGTGAGTGAGGGTGATGGTGAGGGTGAGGGGTTGAGGGTGAGTGAGGGTGAGGGGTTGAGGGTGAGTGAGGGTGAGGGTGAGTGAGGGTGAGGGGTTGAGGGTGAGTGAGGGTGAGGGGTTGAGGGTGAGTGAGGGTGAGGGTGAGGGTGAAGGTGAGGGTGAGAGGGTGAGTGAGGGTGAGGGTGAGTGAGGGTGAGGGTGAGTGAGGGTGAGGGTGAGTGAGGGTGAGGGTGAGTGAGGGTGAGGGTGAGGGTGAGTGAGGGTGAGGGTGAGTGAGGGTGAGTGAGGGTGAGGGTGGGGTGAGGGTGAGTGAGGGTGAGGGTGAGGGTGAGTGAGGGTGAAGGTGAGGGTGAGTGAGGGTGAGTGAGGGTGAGGGGTTGACGGTGAGTGAGGGTGAGGGTGAGTGAGGGTGAGGGTGAGTGAGGGTGAGGGGTTGAGGGTGAGTGAGGGTGAGGGGTTGAGGGTGAGTGAGGGTGAGGGTTTGAGGGTGAGTGAGGGTGAGGGGTTGAGGGTGAGTGAGGGTGAGGGTGAGTGAGGGTGAGGGTGAGTGAGGGTGAGGGGTTGAGGGTGAGTGAGGGTGAGGGTGAGTGAGGGTGAGTGAGGGTGAGGGTGAGGGTGAGTGAGGGTGAGGGTGAGGGTGAGTGAGGGGTTGAGGGTGAGGGGTTGAGGGTGAGTGAGGGTGAGTGAGGGTGAGGGTGAGGGTGAGTGAGGGTGAGGGTGAGGGTGAGTGAGGGTGAGGGGTTGAGGGTGAGGGGTTGAGGGTGAGTGAGGGTGAGGGGTTGAGGGTGAGTGAGGGTGAGGGGTTGAGGGTGAGTGAGGGTGAGTGAGGGTGAGGGTGAGTGAGGGTGAGGGTGAGTGATGGTGAGGGTTGAGGGTGAGTGAGGGTGAGGGTGAGTGAGGGTGAGTGAGGGTGAGGGTGAGTGGGTGAGGGTGAGTGAGGGTGAGGGGTTGAGGGTGAGGGGTTGAGGGTGAGTGAGGGTGAGGGTGAGGGTTGAGGGTGAGTGAGGGTGAGGGGTTGAGGGTGAGTGAGGGTGAGGGTGAGTGAGGGGTTGAGGGTGAGTGAGGGTGAGGGTGAGTGAGGGTGAGGGTGAGGGGTTGAGGGTGAGTGAGGGTGAGGGTGAGTGAGGGTGAGGGTGAGTGAGGGTGAGGGTGAGGGATTGAGGGTGAGTGAGGGTGAGTGAGAGTGAGGGTGAGTGAGGGGTTGAGGGTGAGGGGTTGAGGGTGAGTGAGGGTGAGGGTGAGGGTGAGGGGTTGAGGGTGAGTGAGGGTGAGGGGTTGAGGGTGAGTGAGGGTGAGGGTGAGTGAGGGTGAGGGTGAGGGTGAGTGAGGGTGAGGGGTTGAGGGTGAGTGAGGGTGAGGGTGAGGGTGAGTGAGGGTGAGTGAGGGTGAGTGAGGATGAGGGTGAGTGAGGGTGAGGGTGAGGGTGAGTGAGGGTGAGTGAGGGTGAGGGGTTGAGGGTGAGTGAGGGTGAGGGTGAGTGAGGGTGAGGGGTTGAGGGTGAGTGAGGGTGAGGGGTTGAGGGTGAGTGAGGGTGAGGGTGAGTGAGGGTGAGGGGTTGAGGGTGAGTGAGGGTGAGGGAGTGAGGGTGAGGGTGAGGGGTTGAGGGTGAGTGAGGGTGAGGGGTTGAGGGTGAGTGAGGGTGAGGGTGAGGGTGAGTGAGGGTGAGGGGTTGAGGGTGAGTGAGGGTGAGGGTGAGGGTGAGTGAGGGTGAGGGTGAGGGGTTGAGGGTGAGTGAGGGTGAGGGGTTGAGGGTGAGGGTGAGTGAGGGGTGAGGGTGAGTGAGGGTGAGGGTGTGTGAGGGTGAGGGTGAGGGGTTGAGGGTGAGTGAGGGTGAGTGAGGGTGAGGGGTTGAGGGTGAGTGAGGGTGAGGGGTGAGTGAGGGTGAGGGTGAGGGGTTGAGGGTGAGTGAGGGTGAGTGAGAGTGAGGGTGAGTGAGGGGTTGAGGGTGAGGGGTTGAGGGTGAGTGAGGGTGAGGGGTTGAGGGTGAGTGAGGGTGAGTGAGGGTGAGTGAGGGTGAGGGTGAGTGAGGGTGAGTGAGGGTGAGGGTTTGAGGGTGAGGGTGAGTGAGGGTGAGGGGTTGAGGGTGAGGGTGAGTGAGGGTGAGTGAGGGTGAGGGTGAGTGAGGGTGAGTGAGGGTGAGGGTGAGTGAGGGTGAGTGAGGGTGAGTGAGGGTGAGTGAGGGTGAGGGTGAGTGAGGGTGAGTGAGGGTGAGGGTGAGTGAGGGTGAGTAAGGGTGAGGGGTTGAGGGTGAGTGAGGGTGAGGGGTTGAGGGTGAGTGAGGGTGAGTGAGGGTGAGTGAGGGTGAGGGTGAGTGAGGGTGAGGGTGAGTGGGGGTGAGGGTGAATGAGGGTGAGGGTGAATGAGGGTGAGGGTGAATGAGGGTGAGTGAGGGTGAGGGTGAGGGGTTGAGGGTGAGTGAGGGTGAGGGTGAGTGAGGGTGAGGGTGAGTGAGGGTGAGTGAGGGTGAGGGGTTGAGGGTGAGTGAGGGTGAGGGTGGGTGAGGGTGAGGGTGAGTGAGGGTGAGGGTGAGGGTGAGGGTGAGTGAAGGTGAGGGTGAGGGTGAGGGTGAGTGAGGGTGAGGGTGAGTGAGGGTGAGTGTGATGGGAGATGTATATGGGCATATAACGAGAAAGCGAAAGTGAAAGAACAGGTGATGTGGAGGACTCAGAGGTAATCAGAACGGAGCCGAACGCAGAGGAGATGGCTTCGAGCTCCAGTACACCACCCTGGCAGCAGGTGTAAGGTGGCTGAAGCAGACAATGCGCATCTTGACGACGGAGAAATCCCATTTCAAAAAGCATCCAGGGCCCTGCATTATAGCTTTGGGCTTTGCTGACAATCACTGATCAGGAAGTCCTTTGCTAACTGGTAACGACCTCTGCTACTGGACGCAGCCTGTGGTGGGCACATTGCTTGTACTGCAGAAAAAGACAGAGTTTAAGCAGCACGTGAGAAGATACCTCGGGCTGCAGGTGGGAGCAAAGTACAGGCCCTGCACCCTCCTCAGTCTGCATGCATGCATGGAGCTTGAATTGCCGTGGCTCTGAGATTTTGGTGGCTTACTGCAAAGTTGCCAGGTTTTGCATGTATGTGCACTGAACACCAGGTTTGTAGAACTGAGCTTTGATTTAACAAACAAGTGTCTTCTGGGAGTTGTAGTTTTCGTGTGCCAATATGTAAAAAAAAATAGGCTAATCTCCATGCCCGATAACTATCTGTAGTAGAAAATATCAGGAGTAAGAGAGATGGTGATCGGCACAAATGAACGGCTGGTAACCTTATTTGTGGCACAGAACCGTTTGCAACCAAAAAGATTGGCTTTCTGGATAAGAAAGTAAGGTTAGCAATAGGCAAAGAAAAGAGACTGCTAGAGGCACACACAAAAGCCAGCTGCTGCTGTGTGTAGGACCACCGGTGAGCCCAGCCTGCCTTGAGCATGTAAACACACTCCATTCAGCGTAATCGGAGTGCAAAGTTCCCAGAGAAACAAGACGGAGGGCATTGCTGTGGGGAGGGGGGGAGGAGAAATGCACACGGCGGGCAGGGGAGGGGGCGGAGCGGGGAGAGCGGCATGAGGGTGTGAAGCAGCCGGGGCCTTTGAAGTGAAGCTAAGCTTCACTTCAAAAGGTGTGGGAGGAGTGCGGCTGAGGGAACAGACGGCGATTTGGTGATGTGCACGCGCATTTTAGGTCAATGCGCTTGCGCATTGACCTAAAAGCCACGGGCACAGCACCAAATCGCCACAGTTAGGTAAGCTTTGTTTAAAGCCCTATAGTCTCGCTTCTCTCAATGCGCATGCGCATTGATAGGTCACGAGACCTAAAAATGACCATGAGCCATCTAATGACTATTTTATTATGATGGTGGATCACCGCCAGGAGTGCAGAGAGGGGTAGGTCACCGGCAGTTGATCATGCATGATGCCCAAAACCGCACAGTACACTGCTTTTTTTTGCAACACCTATGGGGCATGTCTTCTTTCCAACAAGGTCAGACTCTCCCTTATGTGACTATTTTACAAGAGGTATTCATTTTACCACATTACCTAGGTGATTTTCGGATTGGGCCTTTTACCAATTTGGTCTACTGTCCCGATCCCATGTAGATTAGGGCTTTTCAATGGTCCTGACGAACAGCCTTAGATCATCCTTGACTACTCTGTTGGCAAGAAACATATTGACCTCCACTTAAAATGAACCCTTGAGAAACGAAGTAAAAATATTTCATTTGTGTTTCACCTTGTTTTTATATATGACAAGATCCACCCTCTTAATAAAATAGTCTTTATGTGAGTCTTAGTCATTGTTGTACTTTCTCACTTCTTCTCTCCAATCTACACATTCGGCACCCTCACTTTACCCTCATTATGGCAAAAACAACTTAAAACATCTCCGGCAAAGAGCCCCCTCGATGGACTCATTGGGCATTGCACCACTGGCCCAACGAGAAGTATTCCCACTGATGAAGCATGCCACCCAATTGGGTGGGTGAAGGCTTTTGCTCCTGAATATTCATGTTCCTCCGACCTATCTTGGCATGGGTGTGATACCAATGATATTCCCCCAATATACGAATTTAGGAACTGCATACTGTTTGTATGTTGATTCATACAGGGGCGCGTGTATGTTGGACCTTGATTGCTCCTAGACCCTTTCTTTTTGTAGGTTCTAGCCCTTCTTCTGCCATAAAACAATACTTTTTGGAAACCAAAGCCTAACGGGGTCGAGCTGCTGACTTCTAGCCACTCTTCAATATTGGAATCCTTCACAACCCCACTGATTGTACCTGGTACACCCTTCTCCTCTACCCTTTATACTTTCGGGGTGTGCATTTACATTATGTTAGAACTGGGGGTCTCTAGTTGGCAAGGGTATACACCTTGGACCAAATAGGGACCCTTGCTTCTAAGTCAGGGAAAGGGGATTAGACTACTGGATAACCCCCGCTCACCCCCTGGGTAGCTTGGCCCGAGCAGACAGGCTTATCTCAGAGGCAGTGTGTTAAGCATTTGTGAATACACACAGTAATTCAGTGAAAACACTACAGATGCACACCACACAGGTTTTATAAAAATAAGTATTCTTTATATAGACTTAACACAAGACCACAAACGACAAAAATCCACAATACTGTACTTAAGATTGCCTTAAAGATGGTAGAAGTTACTTAATTCAAGTTGATGATGAATGAGACAAAATTCTCACAAAAGTACCTGGATGCGTAACGCAAAACAAACAAAAGGTTTGCAGGAATGGAAATGCTTCGGTTCATTGCTTTGGGGGAGACGATGCTTCGTGCCTCGATGCGTGCGCAGAGTAGGGGATGCGTCTCGGTCCTTACCGGAGAGGAGGTGATGCGTAGATTCTCGTGATGCTTTCCGGTTGCGATACGACAAGATGGTGCCTCGATGCGATGCGACGATACAGTGCGATGCGATAAGATTGCACCCTTGGTGCGACGACGTGAAGATGATGCCTGCACACGAACTCTGAACTGTGGAGCCGCGACAGGCCCTGCGACACGCGTCTCCGGTGATGCGACGGTGACCCTCACGGTGGTGACACGCTTCTCCGGTGATGTGACGGCAAACAGCTGCGACGAAGGCACGCTTCTAGGGAGATGCGGCGGCGACACGCTTCTTCTCGTTGAGTCGCGCTTCCAGCTGCCAGCGACACGCAGGCTTCTGCAGATAGAATTCCCAGCAAAGAAATTCAAGGGGGAGCTGGTTGTGAAATCGTGTAGCCCTGAGACTTCAGCAAGAGGCAAGCACAAGTTCAAGCCCTTGGAGAAATATTCTACAAGATGATGAAAGTTCTTTAAAAGTCCCTTCTCCTTTCCTTGGCAATGAAGAGATCACTGAAGGCCAACCCAGCAAACCGCCCACTGGCAGAGGGGCAGTCCAAACTCCTGCAGCTTCCTTGGTTCTTCTCCTTGGCAGAAGGTTCGTCTTGTTCCCAGAAGTGATCTAAAGTCTTGGGGTCTGGGTCCCCATATTTATACTACTATTCTCTTTGTTCTCTGAAGGCAGAGATGCCCCTGCCTAGTCCAAACCAGTTCTGGTCAGTCCTGGATCACTTTGTTGACAAGACTCCTTTCCTTTCACAGTGTAGACCAGGGACATCAGACACACCACAGGAGGTGGAGCCAGCATTGCGGAGGGACGGCACAGCCCTATTCAGGACCCAGGTGCAACTTCACCCATCTACATGCAGATCTCTCTATTCAGCCTTGTGCTTACTCACCCTGTCTCCTGGAATCCCAAAGCCCCTGTCACTAAAACTCCAGACAAGGAATACACAGCCTAGCAGAGGCAGGCTTGTATAGTTAAGCAAGAAAATTCCTACTTTCTAAAAGTGGTATTTTCAAATACATAGGGCCAGATGTAGGTAAATACTATTTACCTATTCTTAAATACCGAATCATACCGATTCGGTATTTAAGAATAGGTAAATAGTATGTAGGTAATTTTTCGGTAAATTTTACCGAATCTGTAAAATTTGGTATTTACCGAATCGGTATTTACCGATTCGGTGATTGCCATTCATTCCTTTGGGCCTGGAGGCCCATAGGAATGAATGTCAATTACCGAATCGGTAAATACCGATTTGGTAAAAGGGGGAAAACATTGAAAGGTGGCAGGGTGTCACTTTGACACCCTGTTGCACCCCTCAATTGTGTATGGGTGCACATGATGCCGACATACATGCCCTAAGCGCATGTATGTCTGCAACATGGCACTGTTGGAAAAGCAAGAAAAATGCTTTTTCAAAGTTTTCATTATTTACAACCAACTTGTAGTTGGTGGTAAATAACGAATCCTTAACTGAGGAATGCACTAACTTGAGTGCTCCCTACCTCCTGGATTCGGTAACTTACCGAATCGGTATGTTAAGAATTCGGTATTTTACAGAATCCTTAAATTAGCGATTCGGTAAAATACCGAATCCTACAAAAATGCCACCTACATCTAAAAAGCCCAATACCGGTCGGTAACGGCCGAAATTCGGTAATTTCGGCCGTTACCGACCGGTATTGGGCGACCTACATCTGGCCCAAAATGTTAAAACCAACTTCACTAAAAGATGTATTTTATCATTCTGAGTTCAGGCATGCTAAACTCGAATTTCTACCTAGTTCCCTGAGTCAGTTAGGATTATAAGATGTAATAATCAAACTGCCCATTCTGGCCTATGGGGAACAGGTAGCCTTGCAATAGTGAAATCCGAAAATGGGTGTAATTCACTATTAGGTCATGCCACACACACCAGGGCAAGCCCTACCTTATACTTACAATGCACCCTGCCCTTGGGCCTACCATAGGGGTGTCTGATATGAAGAAAAGGGAAGGTTTTAGGGACTGGCAAGGGGGTGCACTTACCTAGTCGACATGGCAGTACTAGGCTGCACACAGGCTCTGCAGTGGCAGGCCTGAGACACACTTTACGAGCTGCTTCTGTGGGTGGCAGAACCAGTGCTGCAAGCCCACTAGCAGCATTTGATTTACAAGCCCTGGGCACACATGGTGTACTGTACTAGGGTCTGAGAAGTAAATCAAAGAACCCAATCAAGGAGTCACCAATCAATACATCAATTTAACATAGGGAGCACTTGCACTGTGGCACTGAATAGCGGTGGCACAGTGCCCAAAGTGTCTAACTAGCAAAACAGGTCAAAACAGAGGAGGCAATCAGTAAAAAAAATGGAAGGGAGACTTACACCAATGATACCAGGTCTAACACATTATTGCTACTATTCAGCTGTGGATCAATCTGGCTCTCAGGCCCCAGGTGAGCCTTATAATGTGAAGGAGTTCAGACTGGGGGAGGATCTAGCTGAGGCATTAGGCTCATTGGTCCAACATTCAGTGAACAAGACCCTTGCCCTCGCCCTTCAAACCTTCTCTCGCCAGCTTCACGTGATTTCATAACACATCCCTATTCCCCTCCCTCCAATCCCTCCTCACCTCCTTGAGCCCACTCCAGGTATCCCCCTCAGGCCCAAAGGGCTAAACAGCCCCACACAGATGCTTCATCCCATCTCTCCCAATCCTTTTTAATGGAACACATTTACAGCACCCCTACTGGCTCCCATTCCCCTTCTACCCCTCCCACTAGTCCTCTTCCCCAGGATGGTGACACTCAGGCTGACCCTTCCCCTCCCCCAGATGACAGTCCTGTCCCAGCCTAGAGGAGTCGTACCACCCCAGTGCAGGATTAGTCCCAGTGAGAGCTCGTTGACTACGACCCAGAGGACATTGCTTACCCCAGATCTAGCAACTGGAGCCTATGCCATGGAGTCGCCGCATACATGCATGCCCACCTATGCAAAAGATTCGACAAGGAGGTTAAAGCTAGGCCTGGACAGAATGCCCCAACCGACTTTGGAGGATGAGGTCTCCGACACTCCTAAAATTGTTAACAACCTTAATAAGTTCTCCAAAGACATTATAAAAGGCATTGATAAAGCCCGGCAGTCTTGCCAAGATCACTTGCTGGATGTCACTGGACCACTGGCAAAGACCCTAGAGATAGTGGTTGATGCCAAGGAAACAAGGACTCTTATTGATCTCAAGGTCCTGGAGGGGTAATCTCAGCGTGCCATTTGCCAGGTAGGAAATGCTAACTGTGCCATATCTAAGGAATGCAGGAAAAAATCCTTATGTGCATAGACCTGAAACTTTTAGAATTAGCCTCTGTGGAAGCCGGGCCTGTTGCCAACGGCCTCCTTTTTGGCAAATTTTTGAACAAGGACCTGGGCAAATTTGTAAATACTTTCACAGCCCTGGTCAAAGCCCAAACCTACCTCAAAAGAGTCTTTCCCTCCAACCTTTTTGGCAGAGCCACTTGTTTCTGAGGTCGCTCACTCGGCCATACCTTCCTCCGAGGCCTTCAAAGTGGGTTTGTCAATCGCCGGAGTAACTTCTGACAGGATTGGGGCAGTGGTAGCACCTTCTACCCCACCCACTGCCAATTCTGCAGAGCCAGGCATGGGATAGGTGGCTGCGGATCTGGAACGCATGGCGAACCGCAGCTGTCAATTGCAGATGAGCCTGATTTCTCCCTCTCAGGTACCATTGGGGGATCAGATGTTTCTCTTCTTATACAATGGAGCTCAGATAACTCACAAGGCCTTTATCCTCCAAAAAGTGAAGGGCTATCAGACCGTTTTTTAGGGGACTCCGCCTCAACGTGTCCCTCCCCTTCTGCTGTCTTTTTTCCTTTCCAGGCCAGGTGGTCATAGACGAGGAGATTCAGAATCTGATGGCCAAATGTACCATTTCCATTGGGTCTCAAAGTCCTAGAGGTTTTGCAATACCACCTTCGTAGTCCCAGAGAGTGGAGAGGTGGTCACAGGCTATTTCTAAACCTCAGGGACATTAATAACTGGCCATTTCAAAATGGAGGGCATTCACCTCCTCAGAGACCTCTTCAGAGTAGGTGATGTTCAACAGCGGGGGCAGCCGTACCCCAATCCACCTCCGGCACTTATGTGGCGCCTGACCTCTCCTGTCCGCCGCAGCACTGTTTCTCAAGAGGGGTGGTGATTGTTATAAGGGTATTTCATGAGAGGCTGCTTAGCAGCATGTCCACATGCTCCCATTTTCCCCATTCCATTGGTACTCCGGCTCAGGGCTCCAAATGAGTATCTCAGTGCAGCATCTAATTTTCCTCATTCTGCAAGCCCAACTAAAGGCTTGAATAAAGGTTCCTTTTCATCGTCCTCAATTCTAGACGTGCTCCTTTTGATTCACAGTACCTTGTAAGGAATTCCTTTACTGGCGTTTCACTGTCTCCCTCAGCAGGCTCCGGGTTCCAGTAGTCCGCTCCGCTGGCTTATCAGAAATAGTTCTTAATCATCAAACCAACATGACCAATTTGATATTAACATGGTAAACAGATACATATCAACACAAACCCAAATCAGGTGGGATAAAACTCGCCTCTGTGTCCTTCACAGAATCTAAGATTCTTGCTGTGAACGCTAGAATTTTTTTAATTGTCATATGCTGAACAGAAGTTAACCAACCTTGTAAATCCGGATACAGCAAGAGCGATGTCTGATGCGTGTTTCCTACCTCCCCTGTGTGAAATACCTCCTGCGAGTTATGCAAACAACTCTAAAAAAGGTATCCCAACCGGGGGAAGGGGAAAAGTGGAGAAAGAAACCATAAAGTAGCAGCAGTGTAAATCAGCAGGTCTGGGTGGTGTTGAAGACGTTAGAATCACTCCTTCCTAACCAGGGACCCTGTAAGGACAAGAGAACAGGTCATGCACACATACACCCTCTATGGATTCTATCAATCAAACTATGTGTGAAGATAACTTACTTTTGAACACTGCCACAGTTGCTATTACCACAAATCACAAAAATAGAAAAATAAATAAAAGGTAAAAGAAAAAACACAAGAGTAATTTCTACTTCTTTGAAGCAGTTCGTGATTACTATAAGGAGAAGATATGGCCACAGTTTCATTCGTTTAAAGTACTTATCTGGACCCGATAGCTATCTGGTTCTGCGAGTAACCAGCTCCTCAATTCCTTCGAGCGGTCCTGCAGCACAAACAAATGGCACGAATGAAGGCGGCTTTAGTGCGACTCCCAAATCCTGCACAGTTCTCCTTTGAACACACGTTCAGCTAACGCGAAGCAGAGCCTATCTAATCCAGCGCGGCATGCGCTTTCCTAACTAGAGTCCAGTCTCTGTGTCAGTGCGAACAAAACGCCACCTAAACAACTTAGGGCCCGATGTAGGTAATTCTTATTTACCACTTCTTAAATACCGAATTTTACCGATTCGGTATTTAAGAAGTGGTAAATATGAAGGGGGGAGATGTAGGTATTTCCAGATGTGTAAATACCGAATCTTTAAGATTCGGTATTTACCGAATCTGGAAATACCGAATCGGTATTTCCTATTGATTCCTATGGGCTGTGAAGCCCATAGGAATCAATGGGCAATACCGATTCTGTAATTACAGAATCGGTAATTACCGATTTAAGCAAGGGTGCAGGGGGTGTCACTTTGACACCCTCTGGCCCCCCCAAAACAGGCTCGGGTGCCATGTGGCAGGCATACATGCCCCAAGGGCAGGTCTGCCTGTCATATGGCAGAGGTGTGCATGCACACATGTGCATGCACACCGGAATCGGTATTTTACCATCAAATTGGATTTGATGGTAAAATACCGATTTTGTAAGGCTTGTGGGACTCAGAAGAGTCCCACCTACATCTCAAATTTACCGAATCGGTAAAAATACCGATTCGGTGTTTTACAGAATCGGTAAATTTACCGGTCGGTAAATTTACCGATTCTGTAAAATTAAGGGCCCTACATACCATTTCTGGAATACCGGTCGGTAACGGCCGAAAATACCGATTTTCGGCCGTTACCGACCGACCTACATCTGGCCCTCAGTCCTCGCGTTTCAGTTACACGCGCAACCTTCTAAACTTCGGAATTGCAAACACTTTAATCTTCCTTGCCGTTGCAGTTCCAGAATCCAGCGCGTATATGCGCTACAGCATCAGAGGTGAGAAAAACAACTTTAACGATCAGGCTCTCCTAAAACACGAGTTTCTCCAAATGGGTCCACATATCAATCAGGTAACAAGCACCCGCATCCAGGAAGGCAGAGTCTATGTAGCCATGGAAAGAGAAGAAAGAGTGGGAAAGCCTAGCCCTATGAATTCTGGGACATGTAGTTCATCATGCATACCACACACGTTACAGGGCGGATTGTGACAGAACCCCCTCACTACGACCGACGTCCCGGCGGTCCACCAGGCTTCCCTGGAAACTGTGCGTGGAAACGCCGCAGTAAAGCCGGGCAACGCAGGTTGGATCGAGGTTCCCAGGAACGATCCTCAGGTCCATACCCTTTCCAGTCCACTAGATACAACACCCTCCCTCTCACTCTTTTGGAATCAAGAATGACCCTCACTTCATACTCCAACTCCCCTTCCACTACAAAGGGGCAGGGCCTCAAAGACAACCTAGCACGAGAATTACAAGGTTTTAAAAGGGAAACATGGAACACCGGATGGATATGCCAGGAAGAAGGAAGAGCGAGTTTCATCGCCACAGGATTCACAATGCTTTGGATAGCATACGGCCCTACATATTTGGGTTGCAGTCGGGTGTTTCCTTTGAACTTCAGGTGTTTCGTACTAAGCCACACCTTGTCTCCTATTTGATAGGAAGGCTCTTCCTTTCTCTTTCTGTCAGCATATAGTTTATCCCTATCTTGGGAATCACTCAAATGTTGCTTAGCTTCCTTCAAGACCGATCTAAGATGTTCATGGTGACCCTGTATTGTAGGATGAGAGGAAGTAATAGGTTGATCAATAGGCAACATGTTAGGGTGATGGCCGTTTAAGCAAAAGAAGGGGGAACAACCCAAAGAAGAATGTGTGGCATTATTATATGCGAATTCGGCAGTCCATAATAGAGTGCTCCATTCTTCACTATGCTGGATGGTAAAACATCGAAGATATTGTTCTATGGTTTAGTTCAACCTCTCCGTTTTGCCGTCGGTTTGGGGGTGATAACTCGTAGACAGACGAGCATCGATCTTCATGCTGGTACAAAGAGCCTTCCAAAACCTGGATGTGAATTGCGTACCCCTGTCAGTAATCAGGACCGAAGGCAGTCCATGTAATCTTACCACATGTTGCAAGAATATTGTAGCTAATTCTCCTGAGGTGGGCAATTTGCTCAAGGCTACAAAATGCCCCATCTTGGTTAAATGGTCAATGATGACAAGAATGGTGGTATAACTTCTAGAGATGGGCATTGCAACGATAAAATCCATTGAAACTGTGTGCCATGGTGATGGAGGCACAGGGATTGGCCGTAATAACCCTACGGGGGATTGATGGCTGGTCTTGGCTTGAGAACAAATGGAGCATTGGGGTACATATTCCATCGTGTCCTTCTTCATTGACACCCACCAAAAATAACGAGACAAATTCTGCAATGTCTTTTGTTGCCCCAGATGGCCCCATAATGGAGAATCATGTGTCCACTGTAATACCAATTGATGTAAAGGACCCGAAGGAATGTATAACTGCTTATCATGAAACAGCATTTCATCTTTCATACTGCGATGTAAAGGATCTGCAGCCAACCATGCTTGTTCATCTGGGACGTCGCACTGTTCTTTCACCTCATCCAAGAAGGTTTCGGTTGTTGTCACAGCTGCGATATCGGTTTGGAACGAAGCCTTGTGTAAAATAGAAGGAGGCTCTTCATTCAGCAAAGGAGAATCAGTATTAGGCACTGGTCTAGACAGGGCATCTGCCTTCCCATTCTGAGGTCCAGGTCGGTATTTAATAACAAAGTCGAAATCAGCGAAAAACAGAGACCATAGGAGTTGCCTGGGTGTCAAGGCCTTAGCGCTTTTCAAAAACAGGAGATTGCGATGGTCGGTAAAGATCTCAACTACGTGTTTAGCCCCCATCAAATGGTGTCTCCATTCTTCGCATGCGCGTTTTATTGCGAGCAGTTCTTTATCCGTAATGCTGTAGTTGATTTCTGAGGGAGACAGTTTCTTCGAATAATACGCAACGGGATGAATCTGCCTGGTATCAGTGTGCCTTTGAAAACGGACTCCACCCAAAGCATAGTACGAAGCATCTGTCTCCAACACAAACGGTTGTTCTGGGTCAGGATGCCGCAGAATAGGAGCACTGGTAAAACACCTTTTTAACGTCTGAAAGGCTGTTTCTGCTGAATCATTCCATAGAAAAGGGGTTCCTTTGCGCAGGAGCAACGTCATGGGTTGAATAATGGAGGAGAACCCCTTGATAAATCTCCTATAAAAATTGGAGAACCCAAGAAAGCTTTGCAGACTTTTCACACTGGTGGGGGATGGCCAACTGATGATGGCGTCAATTTTCTTTTTATCCATGCAAATGCCCCCTGGGCCGATATACCCCAAGAACTCCACCTCACTGGCGTGAAACAAACACTTCTCAAGCTTGGCAAACATCGTATGTTGCTGCAGACGTTGCAACACGGCCTGCACATGTTGTACATGTAGATCTTCCGTCTTGGAGTATATTAAAATATCATCAATATAGACCATACATGATACGTCAAGCAATCCTCTCAGTACTTCGTCCATAAAAAACTGGAAGGAGGCGGGGGCATTGCACAGGCCGAAAGGCATGACTCTGTATTCGTACAACCCATATTTTGTACGGAAGGCTGTCTTCCACTCATGCCCTCTTTTGATCCTTACCAGGTGGTATGCTCCTCTTAGATCTAATTTAGTGAACACCTTGGCACCCTTTAACTGGTCCATCAACACTGGTATCAAGGGAAGAGGATACCTGTTCTTCTTTGTGACTTTATTGATCGCTCTAAAATCAATGCAAGCCCTTAAGCCGCCTTCACTCTTCGGAATAAAAAAAAGCGGCGACGATGCGGGTGATGTGGAAGGGCGTATGAACCCAGAGGCCAACAACTTCTGTAAATACGATTGCAAATAGGTGTTCTCAGCTTCCGTGAGTACATATATTCGGCTACACGGGATACTTGCACCTGGTTCTAATTCAATGACACAATCGTACTCCCTATGAGGAGGCAGCCTGCTTGCTTCCTGTTCGCTGAATACGTCCGCGAATTCAGAATAAATTTAAGGTAACGATGAGACCAGACACACACTCTGCGCCTTGCATCCAAATGCCAACAACACAGCGGGATTGTCCTGTATAATATTGGCTGCTGTATTTCTTTCTTTTGTACAATTCTCAGCACAAAACGAGGAATTCATATCGATGGTCCTTGCGGCCCACTGCACATGAGGATCGTGCATAGTCAGCCAAGGCATACCTAATATTAATTTGAAATTCGGGGCATCGATAAGATCGAATTGAATGTGTTCAAAATGTGTCAATCCCATCTGCATAGGAATAGGGTGTGTATGATAACACACTGGTCCTGAAGTCATCTCCGTGCCATCTACTGCCTTTACTGGTTCTGGCCTTAACTTCCGAATACAAGATATGCCCAATTCATGAGCATACTTCTGGTCAATAAAATTTCCAGTGGCCCCACAATCCAAAAGTGCATGAACCAATTCGACCTTTCCTGCTGACACTTCCAAGGTTACACACACATTCATGTGAGCCACAGAATTTTGTATGGTGTTGATTAATGCGGAGAGACCTCACTTTTCTCCAACCTCAAACAAGGAGTCTCCGTCATGTTTGAGGACTTTAGTTTCCCGCCGGCTCATCCATCCATTCCACCACAGACACTTTCTTCCCTTCCTGCTTCTCTTTATAGGGGAATTTGGTTTTAGCGGTGCAGTTCTTTATTAAATGACCAGCCCTTCCACAATACATGCACAGTTTCAGCTGCCTCCTTCTTTGCCTTTCTTCTGTGCTAATGGGACCACGTATACCGCCAACTTGCATCGGTTCGGTGCCATCAGCGGAGGTGGTATGTTCATCTACCATCTGACCTGGTCTGGTAAACAAGAGTCTAGAATCACCACGCTGTTTGTCTCCCTTTCTCTCCAGCAAACGGTGATCCAACTGGACAGTCAGATCAATCAGTTCATCACATGTATCGGGCATATGAACAACCTGTGCCAACACATCCTTTAATTCACTGCGTAGCCCTTGATAGAACAATGAAGTACGTTTCTTCAATGGCCACTCAGTTTCTATGACTAATCGGTTGAAATTAGTGATATATGTCAAAAGGTCTTGTGTTCCTTGTCTCAATGTAATGAGTTCTCTATCTAATGACAGCGAATGAGCCTTCCTATCAAAAAGTTTCCTCATCTCTTCACAAAAGTCAGAGAAGTTCAACAAGACGGGGTCATTCCTTTCTATCAATGGAAAGGACCAGGTGGTAGCGTTGCCCCCCAAATAGGACATGACATATGCGGTCTTTGCCTGGTCATTTGGAAAGACAGCAGGCTTACACATGAAGTGCAATTTGCACTGCCCAAAAAATATGCCGAACTTTTTTGGATCGCCATAATATCTTTCAGGAGGAGAGAGAGGTAATTGGAGCGGCTGAATGACCTGGATAGTGGAAGGGCTAGCTCCCTCACTCTGAACCTGTGTAGGGTCCCTAGCGGCAGGAGGAGGGAGTGTCCAGTTTCTGATGTAGGAACCCCCTTGTGTTCCAGAAGGACCACCCCGGGAAAGACCAGCAACCTCCCTCCTCATTGTGACCATTTCATTACGAAGTTCAGTGTTTTCCCCTCTAAAGGCATCTACTTCCATTCGCAGGGCCGTTAATGATTCCAACGCGGTTGTCAAAACAGTGTTAGTATCCATCGCTCAGGCTGTAATATACCGTGGGCTTGTCAATCTGTCATATGCTGAACAGAAGTTAACCAACCTCGTAAATCCGGGTACAGCAGGAGCGATGTCTGATGCTTGTTTCCTACCTCCCCTGTGTGAAATACCTCCTGCCAGTAATGCAAACAACTCTAACAAGGGTATCACAACCGGGGGAAGGGGAAAAGTGGAGAAAGAAACCATAAAGTAGCAGCAGTGTAAATCAGCAGGTCTGGGTGGTGTTGAAGACGTTAGAATCACTCCTTCCTAACCAGGGACCCTGTAAGGACAAGAGAACAGGTCATGCACACATACACCCTCTATGGATTCTATCAATCAAACTATGTGTGAAGATAACTTACTTTTGAACACTGCCACTGTTGCTATTACCACAAATCACAAAAATAGAAAAATAAATAAAAGGTAAAAGAAAAAACACAAGAGTAATTTCTACTTCTTTGACGCAGTTCGTGATTACTGTAAGGAGAAGATATGACCACACTTTCATTCGTTTAAAGTACTTACCTGGACCCGATAGCTATCTGGGTCTGCGAGTAACCAGCTCCTCAATTCCTTCGAGCGGTCCTGCAGCACAAACAAATGGCACGAATGAAGGCGGCTTTAGTGCGACTCCCAAATCCTGCACAGTTCTCCTTTGAACACACGTTCAGCTAACGCGAAGCAGAGCCTATCTAATCCAGCGCGGCATGCGCTTTCCTAACTAGATTCCAGTCTCTATGTCAGCGCGAACAAAACGCCACCTAAACAACTTAGTCCTTGCGTTTCAGGTACACGCGCAACCTTCTAAACTTCGCAATTGCAAACACTTTAATCTTCCTTGCCGTTGCAGTTCCAGAATCCAGCGCGTATATGCGCTACAGCATAAGAGGTGAGAAAAACAACTTTAACGATCAGGCTCTCCTAAAACACGAGTTTCTCCAAATGGGTCCACATATCAATCAGGCGACAAGCACCCGCATCCAGGAAGGCAGAGTCTATGTAGCCATGGAAAGAGAAGAAAGAGTGGGAAAGCCTAGCCCTATGAATTCTGGGACATGTAGTTCATCATGCATACCCCACACATTAATGGGCGGATTGTGACATTAATCTGTCAGGATTGGAGGCTCAGATTATGCTGGCTCAAAGCTGATCCACCACAATAGAAGTTGCATAAACAATAGGCTTGTAATAAAAATGTTTAAACATCAAATCAGACGACCAGTTGGTTGCACATAAAATATCCCCCAGCCTGGATCTCAGCACAAAAGCTTTGGAGTCCATGGCGCCCCTAGCTGAACAAGCCTCATAAAGGGAAACATCAATGCCGGCCTCCACCGTGATCTACCTGACTCACCTTGCAAGAGTTGTAGCTCACACCGGCTTAAACAGCTTCTGAATAGCCAAAAGTAATTGCCCAAATGGTCAGTACGACAAGCAAGAGTGCTCTCCTCATATACATTCAAACACTTAACAACACAAAGCTTATCAATATGTGAGGAAAGGTGGGTATTAAATGCATCTAGAAAGAGTTTTAGTCCTTTTCAAAATTGTAAAAGAAACACCTTCTGGAGAAAATAACCTACCTGCTCTGTCCAGGGCTCTCACATCAAAAACTCTATCTTACACACGACATTAGACACAATAACATGGTCAATTTAGCTGACAATTGCTTCGTTGACAGCAAAGCATTGTCCGATCATTGCTCAATTAATCATACAACAGAATTAACATGCTATAACTGGGCTTAGGTGGGTTAGAAACCCTGATGCCCTTGACCAGTTTACAAATCAAAGGATGCATACCTACTGGTTTACCATCCAGCTGCGAGTGACCCTCAGATATAGCGGACCGAAAATTGTTTACCAACCTGAAAAGTATTGCTGATTAAACTGGTTCCGATAGAATATTAATGATATCTTTCAACTCTGCCCCCACAGGATCTAGATTTTGTTCCAGGCACCAACCCACTCACCTCCGCCATGCCGAAGCATATCGTTTGAGGTTGGCCAGAGCCCAAGCTTGATTTATAAAGTGGGCAGGCTCCTCTGAATTCCCAACATTTTTGCTGTGTCTCCAGAGATTTTCCAGGGCATGAGAGCCAGCAGGCCGTGCATCAGAAGGGGGTTGTGCATCTCTGCCAGGTCCAACAGCAGCTCTGGGAAAATCAAAAGGGCCAGTGTAAAATTCCTCAGCATCTCCAGAAGTACAGGAATCCAAGATTGTCTCTTCCATATGGGAGTGATCAACACCACAATCACTCGCTGGTGTCTGACCTGGGCAGTGACCCTGGGAATCATCTCAAAAGGAGGAAAAGCATAGCCTAATTCCGGTATCCAATATTGAAGAAAGGAATCCATGGCTAACACCACTGGATCCGACTTCCAACTGTAGAAATCCTTCAACTGACAATTCAGTCTGGAGGCAAACAGATCCGCTTTGCAAAGAACCAAAGTCTGCTGAACCACTTAAAATACTAGGGGATGAAGGTTTCAATTGTTGGGATCCCTTTAGAAACCTGGAATTCTAATCGGCCACAGCATTGTCCCTTTCGGGTAGATACTCCGCTATTACCGTTATCCTGTTCTGGAGACAGAAGAACCAAAAGTCTTTGCAATCTTAGCCAATATCCGAGACCTGGGACTGCCTTGTCTGTTTATATACCAAACTGTCGAGACATTGTCCATCCTAAGGAGGATGCAGCAGTTGGCCTTCTTGGGGGATAGGGTTTTGATCGTGAAGGAGCCTGCCAAAAAATCGAGACAACTGATGTGATGAGTGAGTTCTTCTTACGAATGATCTCCTGTGGAAAAATCTTCACATTGCGCAGCCCAATCCCAAAAGCTGCCGTTGGATTCAATTACCACATCTGGCACAGTTTCGAAGATGGCTCTGCCATTCCAGGCTTCCATGTGCTGCATCCACTGCATGATTCCTACAGTCGCTTTCTGAGATCGCGGTATCTGAGAGTCATACGCAAACCTGTGTTGGAGGTGACGGCTCTTCAAGCGTTGTAGAGCGTTGTATAGCCCTGTAGTACAGCGGGCCCAGGAAGATTACTTGGATGGAAGAGGCCAAGAGCCCCACCCATCATGCATCCCATCTCAATGAGAGTCTGCCTGCTCAGAAAGGATTTTAATTCCCTCTTGATCAAATTCATCTTGGCAGCTGGGAGAAGCAGTTGAGTCTCGATCAAGTCCACCTAAAATGCCAAGATTTCCATCTGCTGGGAAGGGATCATCACTGATTTCTTGAGGTTCAGAATGAAGCCCAACTCCAGCAGAAGGGTGATCATCCACGAGAGTTGGACAAGTAAGGTATAGTGAGCCTAAGCCATAATAATCATGTCGTCGAGACAGATGATCAGGCGCACACCCTTCACTCTCAGTGCCTCAACCACCGACTTTATTAGTTTGGTGAAGGCTTAAGGTGCCGAAGAGAGGCCGAAAGGAAGGTCTAATATTCAAACCATTGGGACCGCCATTGGAATTGCAGAAATCGCCTGTGAGGTGCAAATATACCAACTGTGCAGGGACAGCCACCTCATTGCCAACTCCTGTAGTTTGGTCAGACAACTATTTATTAACCTTTAGCTTATTGATGCCGGGTCAGACCTTCCCTGGAAGCTGCTCAAACCCGACATTGGTTCAGAAATTGGCGGTATAAACTCAGGATGACTTTGAAGGAGCATTGGTAGGCAGCCTCCCTGAAGTTGGGGACAACATCCTGAATGCCGATAATGTAATATCTAGTTGGATGCTGGAGGCAGTTTACTCCCTGATTCCATTAAAATAATGCAAAAGTGGGCGTACCGCTGCCTCTGCGAAGTGGTTTTCGGCAGATTTGGTGCAAATGAAATCTAGTTGTAACCATCTCGAGCATCAATGGAGGAAGAGCTACAGGGATAGAATAGACAGAAATATCTGGTGGCTTTAAAGCTATACCATCGTCAGATCAGGAGAGTGCGTAGGGAATTCTGGCAAATTGATCTAGCTAAAAATTTAACAAAGGCAATCTTTCAGGTAGTGAAACAACTGTCCTCTTTGGAACGAGTGGCAGCTGCGTTTCCTGCCTCTACGGACTACTGAAATATGGTTGCTGATTTTTTCACTAATAAGATTGCTAAGATCTATGCAACCTTTCCAGAAAGCAGTAGGAGTTATGCTCCTGCAACTGGTTTGGATATTCCGGGGCCTGAGGATATGTTTGTCCTCCGACTTTTGGTGGAGGCTGGGGTTACCAGGCTGATGGAGGTGGTAAAATCTGGGTCACCTCTAGACCCGGTCCCCCCAACATTTCTGCTACTGAGAAAGAAAATGATTGCTCCTGTCTTTACCTCACTATTGAATCTATCATTTAGAACCGGTCAGGTCCCTAGCCATTGGAAACATGCAATGGTGGTTCCTCTGTTGAAAAACCCCTCATTGGACCTCTTCCTGAACATTTAAGGCCAATATATCTTCTTCCCAATGTGGCTAACATTGCAGAGAAACACCTGAGAGGCGGGTTCTGCACGATAGCCAGTCTGGGTTCAGGCCTATGCATGGTACGGAGTCTGCTCTCCTGCTGGCAGCCGAAGTAGTGAGGGCTGCGGCTGATGAAGGTAGGACTTGATTCTGCTGGACTTGAGCGCCGCGTTCGACGCGGTTTCACACAGCCTTCTTTTAGAAAGGCTAAGGGAAGCCAGGGTCGGAGGTATCGTGTGGACCTGGGTGAAGAATTTTCTGGCAAATAGATCCTTTCAGGTCTTGCAACATCCTTTCAATTCCAGAATCTGTCCTTTAAACCATGAGGTGCCCAACCCTTTTTAATATATATATGCACTCCCTTGCAGACATTGTTCTGAAACATGGCATTCAGCTGGTGTCATATGATGATGATACTCAGCTAGTTGTGACCCTGGAACAGAAGGAACCTGAAAGGGCTGCCGATTTTAGAACCTGTCTGGGTATCCCTTGTTGAATTGACCTCTGAAGCCTATATTTGAGCCTTCTCGGTCATTGGAGTTTATGGGTTCCCATATAGACACTGTAAAGGTTCAGCTAAAGTGACAAGACAGAAAGATTAAAATGATAAAGAGAAAAGTATGCCATTTGACTGGAAGGAAGAAAGAGACTTCGAGAGATTTTTCACGTTATTTTTGCTGTCAATTCAAGCTGTCTTTCCAGGACCTTTGCATTATAGGGTTTTGCAATGCCTATAGGCATCAGGTTTATCGAAGGATCTCTGTTATGGAGACATGGTGGAGATGATGGAGGAAGTACAAGAGGAGTTAACCTGGTGGTTGAAAAATCGGGATGCGTGGAATGGTTGAGCAGTTTTTTGATACAGTGCTGGGTTTTGTGGTAGAGTTGGTTGCGAGCAATGAAGAATGGGGAGCAATGTGTTTGGGTCAGGAAACTGGCAGAAGATGGAATCGGAAGGAAAGGGAGGAGAACATTAATTCATTGAAGATGGCTGTGGGTCTGTTTGCTCTAAGCAGTTTCACGAGTCAGTTGAAAGCAGGTTCAGTGTTTTTAAGAATGGACAGTGTAACAGAAGTATCTTATATAAACATGTTAGGGGGAGTAGGTTGAAGATCTGGAGGGGATGAATCCAGATCTGGAGGTGTCTTGCCATTCCCCACAATGCTAGAGGCCAAGTCCCTCTGAGGACTTTTTGAGAAGGAGCGCCCATTCAGGCGTCTTCGCATCGACCGGCACGCCAGAAAAGGGGTTGAAAAACTTTCTTGAGGGAGGGCTGAGCATTGTCAAGGGCGGTGAATGTGTTTATGAACTTTCCAATGCCCTAAACAAAGTGGCCTCCAAACAATTTGTCCTCTGCTAGGGCCATCTTCCGAACTGGGCAAATCAACTGTGGCGACTCCACCAGGGAGTGCTGCGGGGCAGGGTGAGGGGTTAGTGTAGTCCGACATACGATTGAGGAGTAAGGTAAGTAATTAAATAAATAAAACGATTTACCTTGTGCGCGCTGCATCGTTAACTCAGCGATGCAGTGCACGCAGGGTAAATTGTTTTATTTCTTTAATTACTTACCTTTACTCTTGTCCGTCTTTTGTCGGAGTCCACTACCCATCCACCCTGCCTCTCCCCCGCCCTGCCTCACCGCCCTGCAGCACTCCCTCGGCAAGCCGCCACTGCAAATCAACAAACTGGGGTCAATTCTCATCAGGATCGATTTGCGCCGTTCCGACGAGAGTGCACAATTGCCATTGCCTAGGAGGCAGATAGCCCGCGGAGCCCAAACAGCGAGGATCTCAGCGTCCACCCCTCTACCAGCTTCTTGTGCCTCCAGGCCCAGTTCCAAAATCTTTGTTTATGGACCAGAGACGTCCAGCAATTTGTCCTGGCAGGCGAGTAAGGAGTGGTCAATGCCTTTCTTTGGGTTACATCTATACTTCTTGAGGAAAGTACGCATTCTCTGATCTATGTTGGGTGTTTCAGCCGTCTTATTAGGGATATCAGGCCTAGGACATTCCACTCTCAGGTGACTGCACACCATCTTTTCAAATCATTGTGGAGATGAACCTGCATGTAGTCAGCCACTGCAGGGGACAAGTCTAAAGATCTCTGGTGAATGTTATTGTCTGGCTCAAAATCCCAAGGATTTTGAAGGATAGAGGACTGCGAACTTCACAGCAGGGGGCTAGTGGCTCGCTTGCTGCCCAAAGGCTTACTTAGGTCAGAGTGGGGGGAATATAGAGGGTCAGGGGCATCCAGTTTTCGGACAAGAGGCACTGACTGGACACTATATGACTGGACACTATATGTATGTTCCCTTACCTGAAAACCTGTAGCAATAGCCTTGCTGTGGTCTCCGCATGCGGCTATCTGGCTGATTTAGCTTGTGCTTTGATGGGCGAAACCCAGGTTGAGTTTACGCTATATAAAACTACAACAACAAAAAAAACATTCAAGATGGTCTCTCAACAATGATAATTGGGGGACTGTGGTTGGGGTGTGGTTTTAAGGGTTCATGGGTCTTGTGCTTCACAAAGTTTTTTCTAATGTTTTGATTGGCTGCTGTTTTGGAGTTAGTAAAGAATCAGAAGCATAATCTGAGCCTCAATCCTGACATAGAATCTTCGGAGTTTTGAACTGTCTCCTACTCCTTTCAGGACCTTTCTGCAGCCTTTGACATTGTAAACCATAACAATCTTTTGAACACACTCAAACAAAGAATGGGACTTAAAGGCACAGTACTCAAATGGTTTGAATCATACCTAACAGGCAGCTCTCAGATGATTAAAGTTGCAAACTGTCTCCCTTCATCAAAGGCTGTGGATCAAGGCATCACTCATGGCTTGATCCCAGTGCCCACCCTTTTCAATGTCTATATAGAACTGCTGGGAAACCTACTAAAAAAGTCTGGGCTCAATTATCACCTCTATACCGACGAAATCCAACTATACCTAAAGGTGTCTTCCGCACTCGACATTTCAATCCTTGCCACCACCCTCAACTCCAACCAATAATGGATGACATCTCATCATCTAATTTTGAAACCTTCTAAAACCGAATTCCTTCTTTTCTCAACCTCAAACTCTACACCTCCTGGTCAATCATGGATGGATAGTCTGAACATTTTTAACAACAAACCTACCATTATTGACAGTGCCATATCCCTAGGTGTCATCCTAGAAAAAAGACTCAACCTCCATTCTCAAATCAACACTGTGGCCATGAATGCACGCTGCTTGCATCACCCATAAAGCCTTACAAGCTTCCACCTCTAGCTATCTGGCCAACAAACTCATAATATCAGGCAAATCCAGACCTTCAAGCAATGCTGAAAATCTACTGCTTGAACCTACAACTTTCTAAAGGGAAAGACTTATTGCATAATCCTTCTCAGATAATACGACTAGAATTTTGAACTCGCCACCTCCAAACCGCCTCTTTCCGGATTTTCAAAAACAGTTCTTAAAACTCTTCTCTTCCAAAGACACTTTGATCAATTACTCTCCTCACAAGCTCCCCACCAGGCACACGTCCCCTCATCCCAGGTCCTACCCCTGTTTGTTCATGACACTTATGAGTGCTACTAGGACCATCTCAGTTTTGTAAATATGTATTGAATATTTGTGTAACACTAATCGCTCCTGCTTTTCTTAATATGTAACCTTGGGTGAATTTGTAACCTATTAATCTGTAACTCTCACTGGGAGTAACTGTTGTACATATCAGTAGTGTTACCTACTATCATGTCACGCTCCTTCATTATGGAATTCACTTCGCTCTATTGTAAAGCGCAAACGGTAAGGGTAAAGCACCCACAGGGCTTTAAGTGGGCCCGGTCCCACCGGGTCTGAGCACCAGCAGTTTTTTAAAGGGGGCCTAGAAACGGGTCTCTTTCGGGCTCAGTTTTGTGCCTGCTGTCACTGCAGTCTGTTTTTTCCGGACTGCAGTGACAGCAGGCACATCGATGTGGCATGCTCACACTGCTCACTTCTCACTAGTGGAGAAATTACGGCATGACGTCATGCCAGGTGAGCGTTGTAGGGGAAGGGAAATCCTTTAAAGAGAGTTATTTTCTCTCTGGATTTCCCTTCTATTTTTGATACTCGGGAGCAACTACACTGTCCTGGTGTCACCAGGGCTCTAAGTGGAAGCTTTTTGAATATTATATACAACAAGCCATAATTGCTGCTTATTTATCTAATGCAACTAACAACCATTGACAAAAGCCAATAGTCCTGACTTGTTGTAGGTATGATCTTACTTGTTGTATGATATATCTAGATGCAATGACAGAAACAGCAAAATACAAGTCGAGCGGCACACTATGCTAAGCACAGGTATTTTAGTTTAAGTGGTTTTAAGTCACGCCCTTAATTACACTGGCCACGCCCCTTTGAGAGACCCTCCAGTTTTTTAGGTCTCGTCTAATCCATCCCGTAGGGATGGTGGGCGAGATTATAGTAAGGCTTCCGAAATGTCTCCCCAAACTGCGGATTCGGTACAGTTCATGTGAGCCAGGCACGTGCACATCGCCAGCCACATCCCACACCATGCCTCGGCATCAGACTTCAAAGGAAGCCGCTCCCCCGCCCCCCCATCCGACTTCAAAGGAATGCGCTCCCCCGTCCCCGCCTCAGCAATGCCGAGAGCTTCAAATGCACAACAATTGTCGTGCTTTCACTCGCTCCCTTTCTCCTCCCACTCAGCATGTCTCTGTATTGCTGCCTCTGCCCCACACCCCTCCACACTCCCTCCTACCCACAAGCTTTTCCAGCCTAAAGCTTGCGTGCATGTGCGCGTGAAAGCGCGCAACAAGCCTCCTAGTCAGCTTCTCTGCTCCTCCCCCACCTTTCCTGTTCTTCCTCTCCGCCCCACTCCATCACAATTTCTCACTCCACTTACCCGTCTATAGCCCTTTCACTCACAATTCACTGATTTGTCATTTGCCCTCCGTACCCTCTTCCTCCCTGTTTCTTTCTAACCCCAGCTTCAGTTTTCACTCCTAACACCCTTTTCATCTACCCCCGCGTCCACATAGCCCCCAGTCTGCCTTTCTATTCTCTCTCCCTCTCGTCTTCTTAGTTTCCTCCTTTCCCACTTTTCACGCTCTCCCCCTGAACCTCTTTCCACAATGTATCGCCTTCTGTCAGGCCGTCATGTCTCAAAGCACAGCGCTCTCCCAAGCGCCTCGCTCTGCCCCTCCCCACCTCCCCGTCAGCTTCTCTGCCCCTCCCCCTCCTTCCTATCCTTCCTCTCTGCCCTGTCACAATTTCTCACTCCACTTACCCGTCTTGAGCCCTTTCACTCACATTTCATATGTCATTTCCCCTCCGTACCCTCTTCCTCAGAGTGGGAACTTGATCAGTCCGCATTGGGTGGGGGTATGCATTTGTTTTGAAACACCTTTCCATCTTGTTTTCTGATGAAACAATGTCCGGCAAGCAAGGAATTGCTTTCCGTGCTTGCTGGGGCTACAAAAGTCTCATGCATACTTGCGTGTTTTTTTTTATTTCCCACTCCCGGGCTTGTTTCCCTTTGGGTGAGGGCTTAAAGGAGGCACAGCTCCTCTTTGGCAGACGTATTGTTAATATTATACTTTAACCGCATGCGCGCTAGCGGTTTTCACGCTGTGCGCTGGGTTTTTTAAAAAGCCGCATTACATGACGAGCTGAGCTCGTCATGAGTATGCGAGCGGCAGCTCGTCATGAGCGCGAAAGGGGTTAAGGCTAGACCTCAAGATGCTCACACCCTGCACAGCTCAAGAAGTGCGCAAAATACTGCCATGGCACAGAGAGGGACATTGCAAGTCTATTATGCCACTCTTTAATGGCAATGAATCGTGAGTCACCTAATATAAGCAGCACATGAGCAATGTGCGCCCTCGTGTACATAAATAAGGAAGGCTTAAATGTATTTTGGTACAACAATGTGGGAGAGTTTTAATGAAACATGGGGGAATATGTACACATTAACATTTTTTGTGCAGCCCATGGTACAGAATCATGTTATAGAATTAATATAGTCCTCTGAATCTGAATTACATATCTATGTACTTTTTTGACTGCATTGCACAGATATTCTACGCAGTAGTCTATTATTATTGAGCATTTTTATTTTGGTGCCTGTGTATATTCTCTATCTCAGTACTACCCCTATAGTTGGCAGCCCACTAGAGAATCCTTTGATATTTACTAAATACCCCGCAGTTGAGGTACACCTGCTACTTGCTACCAAATGGGTGTTTGGACGCATAACAAAATGGAACAAGCATTGGCATAGCAAATAGGTCTCGCATTTGGGACCTCATAAATGTTTAGTTATCCAGGACAATATCCTTGTTTATCTTTTGTTTTACACACAGCAGTGCACTGATGGCGTCTCTGCTGGTTTCATTCAAATCTGCACTAAGTCAAACAGGGGGGCCCTCCACCAGATGACACAGCAGGAGCTCTGATTACAGACCCCATGCCTGGCGCTGCCACTGACCCCACATGTGTCTCAGTAGTGTAGTCCAATTTGCAGTCTCTGGAGCCTGTGGTGACCCATCAGATAGGTCATCCAGTTCTGCCACCGTGCCACATTTCTACACTTTAAAAGATTTCATGCACACATTCTTACCGGCAGTTGCCGCCGCTTCCCAGATGCCTCGAGCCAGCAGAGAGTGAAGGTACAGGTCAGAAACAGCATTCAGTCATCATCATTGTCTACATTTTTTTTGTCATGACTCCTTCCCCTATCAGGAGAACAAACGGAGCAAATGCCACCTAATAAAATTGTTCGTGTATCCAAGGACTGTAAACTTCAGGGGACCTTTAGTGGAGGAAACTGCCTTATTCTACAGCAAAATGGCAGCCACTGAGTCCTAATGGAGCTGAAAAGAGCAGGTCAGAGAGCAACAGCAGTTTGAAGGGCCACTTTGATGGCCTCCGTAAAACCATCATTGGATCATAGCCCAAGACGCACGTTAATGTTTTTGGGAAAAGGTTGCGATCTCAGGCCGGATTTACTTTTAGAAAACATAAAAACAAAATACACACAATTTGATATGCATATTTATTTGCATAATTATTACAACATTCCTTTCCCCAAAATACACAGTAGACAAGTCATCAAGTTATCTACAACCTAGTCTCCCCCTGTGTATCCAAACATTGTTTGTGAATTCATGGATTGCCTTTCCACCCGATCCCACAAGCAAAAAAAAAGTGTCTCTTATGCAACCCTCAGGCCCAATTCTCTTAAGCTAGAGGCCTATCCATCCTTATCCTCAAGCATCCCAGCTGGGGTATGCATTGTATAAAAATGTGTTCTCAGGTTCTTATGAAGTTTCTTTCCTGTTGCTGTCCTCTTCACTAACACCTGGTAGCTTTTTCAACCATGTCTAGTTGTTTCGGTGTTTGAATGCTTCCATAATATTTCTGTTTCCTTAATAAACATGTTGAGATTCTCACATCTTCTCACACGGACCGTCACACACCACCAGCCGTCAGTGCACGCTTCCACCAGGCACACACACCACCAGCCGGCAGTGCACACTTCCACCAGGGCCGGACTGGCCATAGCGGGCACCGGGCAATCCCCCGGTGCGCTGCACGGGTGGGGGCAGTTTTGGGCCCCTGGGGGGCGTTTTTGCAGCAAAGCTGCAAAATCGACCCTGTACCAAAATCGGCCGAAAACTGGCCCTGGCAAAGGGCTCGGCAGCAACTCCACCCTCCCCCCCACACATCCACCGAGTGGGAAGGGGGGGGAGAGAGCGGCCGAGCACTTTGCCAGGGCCGGTTGTGGTTCCCAGTCCGGCACTGCCTTCCACCAGGCACACACACCACCAGCCATCAGTGCACAATTTCTACAGGCACACACAACACCAACCATCAGTGCACACATCAATTGTTAACGCATCCACAATGAACTATTGTAGCAATCGCAGTATGGCGCACTTTACATTTAATCAAATATCAAAAAAAGGTATACAGTTCCCCTAGGTAAAGAGAATAAAATGACAGTTGAATGTGCATGTGAGTGAAGACACACAGGAGGGGGATCCTCCTATTCGGAATTAGAGGCCTCACACACCCAGCAAGCTAGGTGTCATGCTTCATCATATCGCCTTTCCCCTCGTCGGGTCGGCGGTGCAATACCCGACGGGCACCCATAAAGGGGCTCTTTGGCGGGGATCTTTTATTCCTGCCGTATGGTGCTGTGGGTGTGAGGGCCCTAAAGATAAAGGTGAGGGGTGTAGATGTGTGTAAGTGGTTTAAAAGAAGTCAGGTAGTCCACAAGGTACTTTTATTAACGTGGTAACCCACCTCATTAAAAACAAAGAGAGTGGTTACTCCGCAGGCTTAAGGGTCCGTGGAAGCAGAAACCTACTCTATGTGGTGATGGTCGACATGTTTCATGCTAAGGTGTGTAACGAATCACTAAGCATTTCATCAGGACCAGAGTGAACTATCTACACTAACGGGGATTTTGCCCTTTCAGTTAGAAATGTTGTGTGCCGGGTATCATCTTGTAGAGACCTGCAAGGGATGACAAAGAGACAAGGAAGGATAGTCATCCATAGAAGGATCACTCAATGTGTATCAACTGTCAAAGTGGAGAGGCTCTGGGATGCATACTCCACAGTTTGTAGCAGTGGTGAAAAGTACCAATTAAAAACAACTAAAAACAAATGACTGGTAACGATTTCTAAGATGGTATGGTACACAGACTAGAAGTATACAGTCTTAGTCGGAAATGTGCGACTCACCCGTCAAGGTAGATGTGGGTGCTTCAACAGATCCACCTATGGCGACTAGACACCTCAAAGTAAATGTCCTGTAACGGGAAAGAAAGTAGACAAATATGCCCCCGTATGGTCAAAAGTCATGATGTTGATTGTAGGCCATGGTAGGTGCCTGCAATCAGCGTGGTGGTTTAGGTAAACATCAATAGGTATCCCGTCGTACTAAGGAGATGTTGCGCTCAAGGGGTATATATATATATATCTATATATATATCTAAACATATATACATGAGCGTGGACAGGTGGACACACGCGGAATGGTATGTACCCAGGGGCGGGAGAGGCCGCAACGCCGTTATAGCTACTTATAGTCGCGTGTCCCAACGGGGTGACGGGGGCACGGCCAATTATTAGCCAAGGCCTCCCGAAAACCCAGCAAAAGGTAGGCGCCAATCCATGTAGCAAAATAGGCCGGCCAGAGCTCCTACCCTCAGGTCAGTAATACACACGTAAGCCCCTATACCATCAAACAGCCCCCCGGCGGCATCACGCTCCCGCACATAGCGGTACCAATGAGTTGCTCAAACCAGGGCACCACAGGCGCAATGCCTCGCCAAATCTCACCCCAACGCTTACCTGCCCACATTGGGGATGCTGCCGCCTACCTAGACCGCGCAGCCATAGGAGATCCCGTTCCGAGCCTTTGATTGCCAAGACTCCATTATATCCCGAGTGGACTGCGGCCAGGGAAGAGTGGCGCCGCGTCCTCACGGTGCTTGTAAGTCGTCATGGTAACAGGAAGCTGATTCGCGACTCCCACCCATAGCGATGAGGAGTGTGTCGGCCATATTGAAAAGGTGCGTCGCCTTAGCTTTCAATGGCTAGTGACCAGTGTTCAGAGCCGGCTGGGATTTGCTAGTGTGCTACGCTCTGCAGTGTTGTGTATAAATCAAGGTGAGTACACACAGGCACAAATGTGAGGGATTCACCGTTGTCTGCGGACCATTAAAAGTTATCAATGTCACGAGGGGTGTTGCCCAGTATGGCGCGAGCAGTGGGTGTATTATGCGGCAGGCTCGTGGCCCATCTCATGCATTTGGAGACTTTTATTGTATTGGAGAATGAAAAAACAATAAACAATATTGCCGTTAGAAATCGTGGCAGTCTCAAAATTCAGTGGTAGGATCATACTGCCATGGTGTAAGGCAGTTGTGCCAACTCAAATCTAGACGAGGGGTTGTCCCAGGAATGGGTTGGCGTCAATATCTAAATTAGTGATGGGGTTGGTAGAGGGTTATCCCATCTGTAGTAATCATAAGTATCGTGGACGCTTCTCCATCTACTTGTGATCCTTCATGCGCCTAATGTGGATATACGCTGCATAGGTGTGGGGAGTCATGTCCACCTGCAGCCAGACTCAGAATAACGAATTTGTGTCCTAGGTAACAGTATCGTTAATGAGTGCTGGAGGCTGGATTAGTGAGTGGATATACAGTGGACTCAAGGATATCCCAAAATCAAAGGCTTACCATACAGATACGGGCACAATCAGTTGTTAAGTGCAGCCCACGGTATACTGTTGTTCAAGCCGGTAGTGTCAGTATTGAGGCGTGTGTACCCATCTCTGCTCAATTCTAAAGAGAGCTTTCTGAGTGATGGTCTGATGTGTTTCCAGGACAAACCACTTCAGGCTATCCGGTGTATGTCTATTCTCTCTGCAGTGTGTGTACAGTTTAGTGGTTATCTTTTGGCATCTGATGTTGCTCTTATGTTCAATTATTCTTTGTTTCACATGTCTCATAGTCATGCCCACGTATTTCATGTCACAGGGACATATGATTAGGTAGATGCACTTGGTAGAGTTGCAACTACTGTGCCTCCTAAGTTGCCACATAAATGTGTCAGACAACTTAACCGCTTTGCAAGGAACAGTCTGGGTACAAACTGTGCATCCGCCGCAGGGGTAGTGGCCCACCACTGGTGGCGGGTTCCAAAGAGTCCTTTGCGTTTTCCCTTCCCTAGTCCTAGGTCTA
Organism: Lissotriton helveticus; assembly: GCF_964261635.1. Lineage (NCBI taxonomy): Eukaryota > Metazoa > Chordata > Amphibia > Caudata > Salamandridae > Lissotriton > Lissotriton helveticus. Next base: position 1,867,086,694 of record NC_136057.1, read on the forward strand.
GTGTGGACTAGTGTGTCTTTCAAGTTAGTGGTGCGTTTAAATGCAAATCTCGGTTTGGGAATGGCAAGGTTGCCGGTGTTTACTATTCCCCAGTGCCTGTTGATGGTCTTCCTGATCTGGTTAGAGTTACACGTAAAGGAAGTCACACATGTGAGCGTGTCAGAATTGTCCCTGTCCCTCCTTTGCAGTAGACTCTCCCTCAGGTTGTTCATAGCCCGTTTGTATGATTGTTTGATTTTACGGGTGGGGTAGCCACTGTCTAGTACAGAGGTCTTCAAACTTTTGCAGGTTGAGCCCCCCCAGCTCAATTTTTTTAGCTGTTGGGCCCCCCCACCACCTTGCAGAAATTTCTGGAATCTAGTACACTACATAATTGACCGCCGCGCGCATATCCCGGGCCATAACCAGCAAATAATGTTCAACACAATAAGAGCGTTTGGTAAAGTGCAGGTTTGTGAGTGGGTGTACTGAAATGACAGGTTATTACACGGCTCAAACAACCATTTTCCTAGTTAAAATGTGCACAAATTGTTTTTACTAGGATGCTTTGTTTTACACATGACATTGATTGATAACACCACCAACATAAATGTGACGGGTGTGCCTGTTTTTCGCCACAGGCGGTCAATCTGTGGATGGATTTTTGCTACTGCCTTCCTCAGGTTGTGCTCCATATCCAGGGGCAGATCTACAAGGAAGTGCAGCAGCGTGGCACCGCAAGCCCTTTGGCTGCGGCACTTCCGAAGCACAGGGGTGCGACATATTTACAAGAATATGACGCATATCTGTGCTTCCCCCTGCGCTGGTGCACAACCTGCAGCCATGTGCTGGCGTAGGCATCCTTGCACCATGCCTGCGTCATGGGGAGATTGTTTTTGTGCAGGAAGGTGCCCCTTCCTGCACATAAACAATCACTACAGGCATTTCCCTCTTTCAATGCATGCTGTAGAATGCGGCACGCATTAAAAGAGGGAAAAACGAGGAGGAATGAAAACATTTCTCCTCGTTGTGCCTCGCTAAGCCACCTCTAGGACGGCGTAGCATTCGACCCCTCAATGAGCAGTTAGCCAGCCCGAGAGAGTCTGATGCAGGTGGGTGGTCACAACAAAGAGAGGGGAGCCAGGTAGGAGTTGCATGAAATGCAGTTGCTCTCGAGCTGCAATTTCATTTCAAATAAGCGTGGGCCTAACGCTGGAGTTAGATAGGGGCGTAAAATAAGAGTACTTGCTGGTCATAAAGTTTCAATTGATCTGTGCTCCCGACTTGCCTTCGGACCTATTCCAAGTTCCAAACACACACACACGACTCACGCCCACACTTGCAGCCCAAATAAGTTTGAAGAACTCTGCCTTAGATGTTGGTAAGAATGTGTCTTCTGCCTGCACATTGCTCTGTGGTTAGCGCCTTGATGCCCTTGGGCTAAGTTAGCGCTCTAGAAATCTTATATTCATTGATTCATACCACAGTCTACCCCACTCCATCTCAAGCTACCCAACTCCCCCACTCCAATCTGCCCCACTCTACCCCCACTCCACTCTACGCCAATCAACCCCACTCTACCACAATCTCCCCAATCCACTCTTCCCCATCCCACGTCAATAACTTTGAGCTATTCTGAACAGCAGTCACGCTGGTGTACAACGTGGCTAAACCCCCCTTGCCAAAATCTATAGCTCTTCCAATGGTGAGACCTATTGGCTTTGCTAGTGCTTGTTTTCTCTAAATTTTGGGACTTGTTCAATTTAAAGGAAGAAACCTGGTCTAGAGCAGTACATTACTCAAGGACCTGGGGAACTTGGAAGTTAATCAACGGCTGGAGAGGGACAGTTCTTATTCTGTATGATAATGAGATGTGACGAAGTGAGGTGCATTAAACTAAAGCTCCTTCATCAAAACCCACTTTCGTTTCTGTTACTTGCAGTTTTGCTACTGTAGTTCTGAGAAATAACAATATGATATATTTTTTTTTTAAAGGGGCTGTACTGCCAAATTGCACCTGCACACATACTACAATAGGAAAGACAGTAGACAGGTTGGCTTCATTTCACCTGAAGGATGAAAGAAGCAACTTGTCTTTAACCAAAAGTAAACGAGACGCGCATGTTAAGTGGCCATATTGAAATTGTTAATGACTCGAGTCGTTGGTAAAGAACTGAAGTGCACAATGTGAGTTTGTAAGGAAAAAAAATGCAATTTTAATTACTGTAGAGAAAACTATTTTTGGAATTCTCGTAGTATAACACAAAACGTATTGTCTGATATTTCACAAAGCCAGAAAACAGTGAAATAATACGAACAATATTTTAGAGGCTTCTTAATATTTCACTGAATAGAAATCCTTGCTTGTGGTTACGCTCACGCCTTCTTCTCTTTACAAAGCATCGGAGGACTGAGAGGTTCCTTACTTTCAGTTCTACAAGGAAGGACAAAGCCCTTTTTCCGATATTCAGTTTATCTCGGTTGCCGTCCGTTCTCTGTATCGCTGCGCTCTCGCCGTTGCCAGGGTAGGAAGGGAGTGTCATCATAATAGAGTGACGTCATTGAACTGCAACTAATTGCAAATAATAATTACCCTGAAATTACGAAAATGTTACACATGGCAATCTGAAACTTTGGCAGCTACGCAGGAGGGGGTTAATTCATAGAGCTGAAATGCTTCAGCTGTAGTGAGAGGCAGGAGACACTGCAGCTGAAGCATTTCAGCACCATGAATTAACCCCATCCCGGGAGGTTAACATAACAAAGCATGGGCACTTCGTGCCCCGTCGATTTCCCCTCCCTCCAGCCATACCAGAGTTCTCTAAGATGCAGGGAACAATAGTAAAATTAGAGTGGAGTTCGCGCCCCCCCTAGGATGGTGTTGCGCCCCCCCCAGGGGGGCGCGCCCCACAGTTTGAAGAACTCTGGTCTAGTAGGTTGTGTTGTAGAGTCAAGCCCTCCGTTTTATAGTCTGCTAGGGTGGTACAGTTCCTTCTGATGCGAAGGAACTGACCGAAAGGGAGGTTGTCCCTCAAGGATTTGGGGTGATGGCTCTGGTAGAGGAGGAGGCTGTTCTTGTCAGTTGCCTTTCTATATAGGTTCGTGTGAAGGCCAGTGTCAGTTAAACTGATAGTGAGGTCCAGGAAAGGGATGTTAGTGCTTGATATCGTACTGGTGAAGCGTAAAAAGGGATTTTGTGTATTAATCCACTCACAGAAAGCCTGGCAGGTCTCGGGGTCGCCACTCCAAAATAGGAGGATATCATCAATGAAGCGTCTCCATAAGGTGAGATTACCTCTGTAAGGATTACTGGGGTTGAGAATGATGTCCCTTTCGAAGGTGGCCATATACAGACAGGCCACACTCGGGGCGAAGGTACTACCCATCGAGGTGCCCTGTGTTTGGTGAAAGAGGAGGGTGTTGTACTCAAAATAGTTTTCCATCAGGGTTAGGGTCGCACAGTGCATGATGAAAGGGATGGGTGTGGGGGAGGACCAATCCTCATTGAGGAGACTGGACACAATGGCTTCTAGGGTGGCGCGCTGCGGAATATTGGTATAAAGCGGCTCCACATCAAGGGTGACCAATAAGTCCACCCCTTCCCTCCCATTGATACCCTCAATCAGGCGTAACACATCCGCAGTGTCCTGGGCGTATGAGGGTATCTTCTTGACCAGAGGCTGAAGAAAGTAATCACAAAATTTGGAAAGTGGTTCGAGTGGGGACTTTACATTTAAACATATTCATCTAAAGCGCAGCATGCCACGACACCCAGCTGATCTTCTCCCTCACCAACGACCCCGCCACCGCCAGAGCCAGCCTCCAGGAAGGAATGAAAGATGTCGCGGAATGGATGAGGCTCAGCCGTCTGAAACTGAACTCCGACAAGACGGAAGTTCTCATCCTGGGACCATCCCCCTCTGCCTGGGACGACTCCTGGTGGCCCCCTGCCCTGGGCACTGCCCCCACGCCAACGGCTCATGCTCATAACCTGGGCTTCATCCTGGACTCCTCCCTCACGATGACCATGCAAGTCAACGCCGTCTCGTCATCCTGTTTCAACACCCTGCGCATGCTCCGAAAGATCTTCTTGTGGATCCCCACCGAAACCAGGAAGACGGTCACCCAGGCCCTCGTCACCAGCCGACTGGACTACGGGAACACCCTCTACGCTGGCACCACAGCCAAAGTCCAGAAAAGACTCCAACGCATACAGAACGCTTCTGCACGACTCATCCTGGACATCCCCCGTCACGGCCACATCTCTGGTCATCTGAGAGACCTGCACTTGCTCCCCGTCAGCAAGAGGATCACGTTCAGACTCCTCACCCACGCACGCAAGGCTCTCCACGACATGGGCCCCAAATACCTCAACAGCCGCCTCACATTCTACACACCCACCCGCCAGCTCCGATCCGCCAGCCTCGCCCTCGCCACCGTCCCACGAATTCGCAGAACCACCACCGGAGGAAGATCCTTCTCCTACCTTGCGGCCAAGACATGGAACTCCCTTCCCACCCACCTACGGCTGACCCAGGACCATCTCTCCTTCAGGAAACAACTCGAGACCTGGCTGTTCGAGCAGTAGCGACTCCCCCTCCCCCCAGCGCCTTGAGACCCTAGCGGGTGAGTAGCACGCTATACAAATTCGCTGATTGATTGACCATTGCTACAAAAATAAGTACACATTTTTTTGGCCTACAATTTATAGACTTTTGTTGCAATTGGTGTTGCAATATTTAGCAATGCCAATAGCTCACACTTAATTAATGCTAGACCTATTGCATTGCAAATGCTTGTTTTTTTCATCCCAATTAAAGCCCTGAGTACACACTATATCAAAACGCATAAATAAATACTACCCATGCGTGCCACATGCCTGGAAAGCGCTTCAGAGATTTCTCAAGGGTTATAAACGCTTAACCGTGTCCCGTGGCTGTCCACGTAGGTGTCAATGTTGCCCCAGCAAATATATCACCATAAACGCAAGTTGGAGACCGAGCAGAGATGCTCTTGTAATTCTCTGGACAGGGAAATGTATCCTTTCAGTAATAATTTGTTTTAAATTGCCGTTCACTTCGTAATATCAACTATTAGACACTCTCATGACTTTAATAAGGCCATCAGGTTCGTCGCAAGACTTTTCACTCTGCACGCAAGCCCTATTCGATACTTTATTCTGGCGGCCACACATCGTCTTTTCTTTCGTGTTTAAACATTGGTTAAACGAGGTCACTGGAAGTGACGTCGCCGACAAGCCGCTACCCGGTATGTGCCACTTGTCACAGGAAGACCTCGGCGGGGCGTGGTTAATAGATGACGTATGTGTTTCGTTGTCAGTAGGGGACGTCTAAACCTCTGCCTTTTACGTCATTTTCAGAGCGACGTGCGGTGCGGGAAATTTCCAGAGGTGTCTGGGGCGGTCTACTTTTGCGAGGTCTGAAATCACTTGCAGGGTACAGGATGGAGGAAGAGGTGAGGACACGGGGCAAAACAAACATTAATGTGTACAGTGGAGGAAACAAGGACAATTGAAAGGGGGAATAATATGTGGCGAGGTGACAGTACAGCCGGGTGAGGGCAACAGAGGAAAAGCAGAAAGGGACGTTGGTGAAGGTAGTAGAAGAATGGGAGGAGAAAAAACAGCATAGGAACAGTGTAGGGAATCGGGAGGGAGCACGCCTATAGTTAAAACGGGGAGATCAATATTTGGACGAATGGTGCATGTCCCCTCTTTCTGTTTGTCCTTTTTGACATTTTTATTTTCCCCTAGCCGGGCTGCAGCACCTCACTTGTCAGATGTGCTTCTTTCTGCCCAGTGTCCTCCTTTTCCCAGTCGTGACTTCCGGTTGTGTTGCCTCGTGCTGTTTTGTATTTCATTTTATGTAATTTGTCAAACTCCAACCTAAAATAAGCTCATGCAGTTTTTATTGATCTTTGGGAGTGTATTAATGATTTCTTCCGTTAAGTCTGTTTGTTTTTCCCACAAACCTTTTTTCATGGCGATTCAAGGCGTATGTTTTGCTCCGAGACCATGAAGATATCTCGACCGTCGCCTTCTGCTTATTTGACCTCTTAAGCCCTATGTCATCAATAATGCCCATAGACCATTCTAGCTATGTGGAATCAGGTGAAAGAATTTCCAAGGTTTTAATAGTATAGCGCGAGTTACTTCTGAAAAACTGCTTCGTTCATGTTTAGCAGAGAAAACTCACTTTTATGTCTGATGGTCTGCTTAAAGATTGTGGTGTGCTACTGTTTTTCCGTCTTCCTCTTTAACCCCTGCTCCGCCATCCCACCATGAGCTCCCCACCTTCTGACTTTTCTCTTATAGAAAGCCTAGTATCCTGCTCTTCATTCGTGGCGGGGATCTCCTTTGGGCAGGGCTTTAAGTGGGATGAAAAAACTGGGGTGGGTCTTTCAAAGGGGCGTGGTCAGTGTAATTGAGGGCGTGGCTTAAAAACAGTATGTTAAAAATCTGTGCTTAGCATAGAGTGCCGCCCAACTTGTATTTGCTGTTTCTGTCATTGCATCCAGGTAAATAATACAACAAGTAACATACTTACAAGTCCGGACTATTGGCTTTGTCAATGGTTGTTAGTTGCATAAGATAAATAAGCAACAACTATGGCTTGTATAGAATATTGAAAAAGCTTACACTTAAAGCCCTGGTGACACTACATACGATGTTGCTGCTCTTGCGTTTCAAAAAGAGAAGGGAAATCCAGAGAGAAAATGACTCTTTACAGGATTTCCCTTCCCCCTGCAACGCTCACCTGGTATAACGTCTTGCTGTAACTTTCCACTTGTGACTAGTGTGAGTAGGGTACATCGATGTGCGTGCTGTCTTGAAACTGGTCCTCTATTGGGCTCTGTTTTGCGCCCTGGCACTTTATTCCGGGCTGCAGTGACAGCAGTCCGGAAAAAAAACTGACCACCTGTGCCAGGATTCAAAACAGATCCCGATAGAGACCCGTTTCGAGGCCCCCTTCAAAAAACTGCCGGTGCTCAGACCCGGTAAGACCCGGCCCACTTAAAGCCCTGCCTTTGAGATTTCAATCAATCAATCAATCAGGAAATTTGTATAGCGTGCTACTCACCCGGAGGGTCTCAAGGCGCTTGGGGGAGAGGGGTCCGCTACTGCTCGAACAGCCAGGTCTTGAGTTGTTGACCGGTTACTTTTGGTTCGGTAACTTTATATACTTTTTTGTGCTTCTATATTTCAATCACTTTCTATTCCATTTCCCTTGTTGCTCTGGCTGTTGTCATCAACAACAGCGCCAGGATCTAAGCACTTTATACATTTAACACAAACACTTCTCTACTCTCTCTTTGAGACCCTGACTACTGTCTCTAGGGCCAATTCCCACAGCAAACTGTTCTGGTAACTGGCCCGGTTCCACATTAAGTATTTAAGAGGACAATGAAGTATGGGTGGGCCATGCCAATGCATGGGTGAGCGAGCAAAAAACTGTGTTTTGGAAGAACCGTTGTTCTAGACACTGTAAGTTTTGACCTGTCTAAAGGGTGAATCCACATATCTTAAACAAGGGTGGACCTAATGGGCGGATTATCTGTGCCCAATTAAAACTGAGCAAGGGCACTGGACACAGGTGCAGACCATGCCCTGTCCCCATTCTCATACCTGTTACCTTTTCAAGACCTAAATGAGGTTGATATTAGTGGTGTGCTGCAAACACTATCAGTGGTTTGCGGATCAAAAGGGAGGAACACAAAGCTCACACTAGATCTTCTTTCCCAACTCCGAGCACAGGCCACCCACCTTCACCGCAGTTCCTTTCTTTACACCAGCTTTTCCTTCCACCACCTGCTTGAGCTGCTGGTATTTTCTGTTCTTCACTTAGTACTTCCCCCTCTTCTAGCTCCAACTACACTCCGCCATCTTCCTTTCCCTATTTGCCGTCTTTCAGCCTATCTCTTTTCCTCATCAGCTGAAGGACACCTCGCGCATCCTCAGTTTTTCCTCCCCATCTTCAGCAGCCGCTGCTCTTTGAGTATTCTTCTCCACTTTCCAGAGCACATAAATGACTGATTCTCTCCCTCCATTTCCTCAGTCTCTCTAAGTTGGTCACTGAATGTCATTAAACACAGAATAAGTTGTAATCAAGACTGCAGGTAAAACGAGCATTGTCATAGCCAAAGGGTCTCGCTTTTGGGACCTTATAAGTATTTAGTTATGCAGCACAATATCCTTGGTGCAACAACATCAACTGTTGCTTTACATTCCGCTGGCAAATGGCACCGAAGAGTGAGACAGTAGGATATGGCTGTGGGAGGTGGTGAGACAGTAGGAGACGACTGGGAGATGAGACAGGAGGAGATGGCTGGGGGAGTGAGACAGGAGGAGATGTGTTTGGGGGTGCGACAGGAGGCGATTGTTTGTGGGTGGGTGCAACAGGAGGAGTTGACTTGGGTTAGTGAGACAGGAGGAGATGGTTTGGGAGGAGGAGGAGAAGATGGCAGGGGGAGAGGAGACAGTTTGGGGGAGCAGCGTGATCTGTCTAGAGATGTGCGAGGCAACATATATCTAAGTGTTTAAAAAAAGTAGGCGCCAGGTCAGTTTGGCAGAGGGAAGGACAGCAATAAAGGGATAGCTAGGACTGCAAACCTGAGCAACCTGGGTTGAGAATATTTTTAGGTAAAGAAACAGTCTGATGGGACACGAGGAGTATATTTTGGAACGGAGACTGTTAGGGAAAAAAAGGGAGATGGAGTTAAACTACAGTGATAAATCTAACTTATGCAGCTGAGGGAATGGGTACCTGAGGACTGAAAGATCCTGGGACAGGCTGTGGACTGAGAGAGTAAAACATGTGAGAAAAGATGCACACAGAAACAAACACAGGTATAATTTAATGGAAAAAAGCATGTTATATCTCAAATTTGATCGCTTGGAATGAATCCTGCCAGCCTAGGATGCACATTGCTGTACTTCACAGAATCCATCTATTTTTGTAAGCATTTCAGCAATAAAGCTTCCCAATAAATAGCTGCTTCAGACCCAGGCTGTGGTGCCTCTGCAGTGACCAATTTTGTACTGAATACAGGCAAAGAGCAGACGCAGATCCTCAGCGACGGCTGAAGAGTACTCAGCACCAGACCGTCAGCTGCTTGCGCAGTGAAAGAATTCTACAATGTTGTGACCACATCAAGGCTCGATCTTCTTTGCCATGAAATGAGCTACATTTGCATCCACAGGGTGTTCCTAATGCTCTCCTATTTAAAATGTGCAGGAAAAATCTTAAAACAAAATCAATACATTTGAATTGGAAAGATATGTTGCCTCGACTTCTGTTTTCCTTGGTGGCTCAATATATTGCTCTCTGGTGGTAGAAGAGAGCCACCACCACAAAACAAAATGGGGGGGGGGAGGTTTGGTCAAATAGTCATGCTTCCTTTCTTTATAAGCAGCAAACAAATCAAATAGGATGTCACAAAAGGGACTAATTTTGTCAGACAGGCAGCAGCTGTAGGCTTAATGCAGTTAACGTGGGGGGGTTTGCCTAGCACTTTTCTGTGAGGTGGTCAGTTGCGAGCCTGTAACAATCTCTGGAGATCTTCAGGTTTTCCACTACAAGGGATGTTGGGCGTTATAGGATAGGTAAAGTTGTATGGTGTATGCGCATAGGCGCCACACAATGTTACAAAGTACCTACTGTTCAATGATATATTTGGCTGTTATTCTAGGTCCTTGGTGACTATGGCCGAAGCCCATGTTTGTGAGAGCAGGAGCAAAATCTCACAATTACCCTCCGCCCACCTGAAAGTGATTTAGGGTCTGTGAAACACAGATAAAAATGGTAACAACAGACTGGCGTCAAAGATCCAATGCTGAGTTAACAGGGCTGCCAGGGATCCAATGGTTTCTGGCAGGTGGCACAAGGCACCGTTGAGTTTGTTTCAATGGAAATGCTAAAGGAGTTTGTATTAGCGTAGCATGTAGGGCACATTTCCGGGGATGGGGAGACCTGTACCAAACCTCATGGGCTTACAATATGCAAATGGCTGGTCACAGTTGGTGTTGTGAGTTTGATGCTCATATGTGACGTGAGTGACAATTTGTGAGCTAATTAACCAATGGGTACATAGTGATTCCCACCAACGACTAAATTTTAGTTTGAGGTCCTGTTGCACCTTTCAACCACGATATTTATGAAACTGTGGGTCATAGGGAAGTGGCACAGAATCAGGGCGGGCAGCCTCTGCTTAGTTAGCGGACACTTCTAGTTATCTAGGATGAAAGGGAAAACTTGTGCAATCTCAAGTTGGAAATAAATAAGTGATCCAACAAAGTTGCGTAAATAAAGGGTCAATGCAGGTTTACCATCGGGTGCAATCCATTAATTGTCCCAGCATGGTCTTGACTATCAGCTAATTGCATATTCTCCCTATTTTTTATCTCACGGAGATTCTGCCTACTCAAAAGTTCCAGCTTCGCTTAAGTCAGACCTGTTACTGCTTTGAAGGAAGGGGCAAGCAGCAACACAGGATGTCTTGGTAGTGGTAAAACAACTTTTCTGAGCTGGTTCCAGAGTTGCTTTCTATTCCAAAATAAGGTCCGGGTACTGGCTGTGGTGGTCCATTACTTAAAGTTTCTGTGGGAGTATTCAATCATTCAAGCAAACATTGTAGAGCGCACTACTCGCCCATGAGGGTCTCAAGGCGCTAGGTGGGGGGAGGGGGGTGCTACTACTGCTCGAATAGCCAGGTCTTGAGATGTCTCCTGAAGGTCAGCAGGTCTTGGGTCTGCCGCAGGTGGACGGGGAGGGTGTTCCATGTCTTGGCGGTGAGGTGGGAGAATGATCTGCCGCCGGTGGTCGTTCTGTAGATGCGTGGAACTGTGGTGAGGTCAGCGGAGTGAAGCTTGCGGTTAGGGGTGTAGAAGGGGAGTCGTTTGTTGAGGTATGCTGGTCCGTTGTTGTGGAATGCCTTGTGAGCGGGGGTGAGGAGCTTGAAGGTGATCCTCTTGTTGACGGGGAGGCAGTGCAGGTCTCTCAGGTGTGCTGTGATGTGGCTGTGGCAGGGGATGTCAAGGAAGAGGCGTGCGGAGGCGCTCTGTATGAGTTGTAGTCATTTCTGGAGTTTGGCTGTGGTTCCCGCGTAGAGGGCGTTGCCGTAATCCAGTCTGCTGCTGACGAGGGCCAGGGTGACCGTCCTTCTGGTTCTGGTGGGGATCCATCTGTAGATCTTGCGGAGTAGGAGGAGGAGACGGCGTTGACTTTCTGGGTCATTGATAGCGATGAGTCTAGGATGACAAGAAGGGTGGGCCAAAAAAGTTTGTGCTGTGTTCGGAAATCCAAAATTATGGCCACTTGGTGGTTGGCGAAGCTCCCTGTGAATCCCTACAAGGGATAGGCACCAGATTATTTTATTAGATTTATAAAGCACACTATGCCCTAAGACGTCAAAGCCCTACCAACAGAAAACAAGCCACCCACAAAAGGAACTATTACGGAAGAGAAAATAACCATGTCTTCAAATTTTTTATGGGAGGCTATGTGAGAGGTTAAACTAGCAATGTGGATCAGGAATGTTTGACAATTTAGCAATTGCTACCAAAGAGGTGTGGCCAACCAGCTCATCTTCCGAAACCTATGAACAATCCTTTGTCTTTGAGAAGAGTATCTCAGCTGTCTTTTATGCAAATACCATTGGAATGGTAAGCTGAGGTGAAGCGGTCCCTGAAGGTACAGTGCCCGATGGACCATGCACACTGCTTTGAAAATGACCCGCTTCCTCACAGCCAGTATTGAGAGCGCAAGCCCTCCCTCACTGACTCCCTCGCTGATATTTTCAATATCAAATGAGCAGCCGCTTTTTGAATAATCTGGAGTTCAAATGAGGATTTATTGATATTTAAGTAAAGAGCGTTTCCGTTATCAAGGCGAGAGGGAATCCATGCAATGACTACTGCAGTTCTGTGCTCCATTGGAATGAAAGGAAGAATATTTTTCAAAATTTTAATGATAAAAAAAATGTGCTTGGAGTCCTATTGACCCGAGTAGCAAAAGTGAGTGTGTTATCAATGACTCCTCCTAGGTTTTTAACAGAAGCAACTGGAGTAGGTAGGGGGCCACATGTCTCTGTCCACCACAGTTCTGACCACACCAAGTGCTTAGCCCCAAAGACTGCATCTCTGTCTTCTCCGTAATCAATTCCGTATTGAATGTCAGACAGTAGTACTTCATCAAGATTCCAACATCCAACATACAGAGTTTGAATTTCTCTGCTATTGATATCATGTCATCAGACACTGAGACAATAATCTGGGTGTCCTCTTCATATGACGAAACCAAATGACTGCACCAGAGTTGCTAGTGGTGCCACATGCTGATTAAACAAAGTGGGGTTGAGCTAGGAACCCTGTGGCACCCCAAAAGGGAGTTAAAGGGTTCCGCCATGAAATCACCACTGCTTACTGTCTGGGTTCTGTTAGTGAGAAACGACCCCCAGTAAAGCCGGTGCAGTGTCACTTGCCCCCTCCCGGTGCAGTCTTAGTACTAAGTGGGAGGGGGCACAGTATCAAATACTGCTGACCGATCCAACATGAGCAGGATAGCCGTGCCACTCTGGTTCACTTAGCAGCGGATGTAGTTTTCCACAGCGACTAGAACTGATTCGGTACTGTGACCGCTACGGAAACCGTTCTGTGAGGGGTCCAGCAGTCCTGCGTAAAAATAAACTCGTCCAAGGTCTGATTAATGTATTTTTCAGAATTCTTTGCTGGTGCAGGCAAAAGCAAAATCGTGTGTAGATTTTTAAAATCGTCTGGCTACTCATTCGTTTTTTTTTAATGGGATTTGTGGATGGACTTCTGTTCAGATTATCTGGCTATATACTTTTTCCAAAAAAGTAGTAATCCAGACAGGGATCCTCTGGGGGGCCTGATTTCAGATGTATAAATAGAGTTTTCATTTGCATACAGGATATGGGGAGGGGTGCGGAGGTGGACAGAGTAGCAACAGTCTCCTTAACCGTGGAAGCCTCCATGGCCTCTTCAAGAGAGAAAATGTCCTCATTTACCTCAAAATCCGACATTATGTTTAGGGTTCCTGGTTTTATGGTATTTTTAGGTCGAGCGTAGCGATGGACCTATAGTCGGCGTGTTCGGAGGAATCTGAGACAGCATTCATGCACGAGCCTCGCTATCTCAGATTCCTCCTCGAGGGCGCGCACGGCACCGTGCACATCCCCTGCCTCGGAAGCTCCATCCCGCAAGTAAGCCTCTCGCCTCTGTCAATCACGCGCGCGCACACACAGCCGCACTCACGCATGAACACGCACACACACACGCAGGCAAACACACACGCAGGCACACAGGCATACACACACGCGCGCACAGACACACATACCGCCGCCGTCCCCCCACCCCGCCCCACTTACCGCGTCAGCGGCCACAGCCACCACTCCTGACTTCTGCTGTGCGTCATGACTGCTCCTGGGCCATCCACTCCATGGGCGCGGGCTTCGCGGCAGACGGAAGTCCCGCCCCACGACAGGCGTGATGCTTCCGAACTTCCGGGATGCGCACGCTCACGGCTTGCTCTGTATACTCGTTGCTTTTGGTCATAGCTGCTGTTCTGCTCTGAACGAACACTGTGTGTGCCATTTTCCAAACACAAGTGAAACTGTTCCTTATCTTGCTCAAATTGTATGGAAGCTTCCGTCGGAGGGCCCCCAGGTCTTCAGTATTTTTCATCGGCCTTCCTGTGGTCCTTGGTCTGCAGGGTATAGGGGCAGAACTACAAGCCGCATCGAGTCTTGGCTCTGCCCCTTATGCGACACCCGTGCTCTTCCCCTGGAATCGATGCCTGAATGGTGCCGTATGCCACCTACTCGGCTGCGTGATCTAAACTGCAGCAGGCTACTCCAACTATGTAGCGTTACCACCCGTCTCACTGCCACTCTCGATGTTGCCTCCTCGACTACTGCTCCGCTCCGCTCTAAACCGAGGCAGCTGCTTACTTTACATCTTAAGCTAAGTGTCCAGTATGTATCATTAATCACAGCTCCACGTGGGCATCCTACCCGTCTTCAATGAGTTCTAACCATGTCGCTGAGATGGAAACGTGCAGTTGGGCTATAGCTTCTAATATATGATGTTGATCCATTGCTCCTAATATATAATGTTAGTCTATACCTCCTTATATGTTATGTAACTGCGCTGTCTTGTACCTTCTCACTGTGTACTCTCACACCCACATCTTGGGTTTGTTTCCAAGTGCCACGGACCTCTGATCCATTCTAGCGCTTTAGATGTAGCTTCCATGTAACTTTCATTTGGGAAGCCTGTGCTCGTTTCTCTTGCTTTCAGCATTTTCCCTATTTGTCTATGCTTTTATACCCACCTCACTCCTCTTGTTCTTTCTTGTCCTCTTCACGCTGGCAAATACGCACTATTACGATTTCTACCAACGTTCCACTTTTCTTCTACATTTCCCCATCTTTCCGCTTCCACATTTCTCACTATGTTTTTCCGAAACTGCTCCACTATGGTCCCTGTCCTCCTGCTAACCTTTGTATATTTTTCTTGTCTCTCCTGATAGAAACCGATTAGGAAAAAAAAGCGGATACGTCTTTACAGGTCCAGTGAAAGGCGTTATGCTCGGTTGGCAGCAGATTCTCAAAACTTAGTAACTATGATTACAGTAAGCGATCTCACATTAAGACCAGGAAGAAGGTTCAAGTTCGGCTTCGAATAAAAAGAAATTATCTGCTTACAGAATAGATAGGACTTTACAGAGAGTATATACTGGCTGTGAAGTATGCAGATTTAGCTCTTTTAAGAGACTGTTTACATACTGTGGAATACGCTGCTTTTAGGCTCGAGTTCTTTACTTAGATTACTTATAGCTTGTAGAATACAAGGCTTAGTTACAGAACACGTAGGGTCCTTTGCAGAAAAGAGTGTTTGTAAGCTTTGAAATGCACTTTTTACAGAATATGTAGTGTTCTTTATAGCATTTGGAGGCTGTAAAATATACTGTTTAGATGACGTAACACGTAGGGTCGTTTACAGTGAGACTGTTTGCAGACTGTGAAATACTGTGTTTACTGCACCGAGTCCTTTACAGTTAAAGTGTTTACAGGTTATAAAATGTGCTGTGTACAGAACATCCGGTGTCCTTTCCAGCGAGGGTGTTAGCCTGCTGTGAATTATGTTGTTTTGAGGTTGGCAAGAGTTCTTTCCAGAGTGCCTACACCATTTAGAATATGCTGTTTACATGATAGATATAAATCTTTACACAGAGTGCAAGTTTTACAACACTCGGCTTGCAGAATAGACAGGGTTCAATGATCCAGTTTGGAGGTGGTGGTGGCGGCTAATGCTGGTTCCAAACAAAGTATTTTTTGTACACTGGGAGTATGTGTAGGCCTTACAGTAAATAAATGAGAACGAGCATTGACAACACCTCGTGTGTTGCCTGTTTTATAGGGAAAAGGTTCCTTCTTACCAAGCTTTAATAATGCACTATACATACAGCTTTACAATAGTGCAGTCACCCTGCAGTAGTTCATATGACCCTTCGATTATTACTTTTCAATTTAAATATCGGCTCCTCTGCGATGTGATGTCATCATATTGTTCGTTCTTATTGTGCAACTGTACGCAGGTCATGAAAGATCGAACAATTACTTTTTGATGTTCTTTAGTAACAATTTGATTGGTGTTTCTTGATGTTATAACACCCAAAACAGATATATTTTGTAGTGCCCCATCCCTAATACAAAGTACATGTACATGACAGTTGGCAGCAGTAACTCTCCCAACCCACACATACAACTTTACCTTAGTATTTGAAGAAGGTTTGGCTTTATGAGATTGTATTCACACTTTCTGCTAAAGACACTTTGGATTTACCAAACTCCTTGGATGGTAGAACAGATCTCTCTATGCCTCTAGCTATTTCCAATGTCTCACACCACCACGTCCAACACCACCACGTCCAACACCACCACGTCCAACACCACCACGTCCAACACCACCGCGTCCAACACCACCGCGTCCAACACCACCGCGTCCAACACCACCGCGTCCAACACCACCGCGTCCAACACCACCGCGTCCAACACCACCGCGTCCAACACCACCGCGTCCAACACCACCGCGTCCAACACCACCGCGTCCAACACCACCGCGTCCAACACCACCGCGTCCAACACCACCGCGTCCAACACCACCGCCACATCCACCACCACCACCACATCCACCACATCCACAT
This sequence comes from Lissotriton helveticus, assembly GCF_964261635.1. Lineage (NCBI taxonomy): Eukaryota > Metazoa > Chordata > Amphibia > Caudata > Salamandridae > Lissotriton > Lissotriton helveticus. The sequence goes on from NC_136057.1 coordinate 1,867,102,917, forward strand.
CCACCACCACCACATCCACATCCACCACGTCCACCACCACCACACCTACCTCCATCACATCCACTACCACGTCCACCACATCCACCACCACTACGTTCTCCACCACGTCCACCACCACTACGTTCTCCACCACGTCCACCACCGCCACCCCCACGTCCACCACCCCCATGTCCACCACGTCCACCACCACCACCACATCCACCACATCCAATACCACCAAGTCCACAACCACGTCCACCACGAGGCCACCCCACTCTATCTATCTAATGCCCTTACTATCTATCTGTTGCCCTCACTCTATCTATCTGTCGTCCTCAATCTATCTGTCACCTTCACTATATCTATCTGTCGCCTTCACTATATCTGTCTGTCGCCCTCACTCTATCTGTCTGTCGCCCTCACTCTATCTGTCTGTCGCCCTCACTCTATCTGTCTGTCGCCCTCACTCTATCTGTCTGTCGCCCTCACTCTATCTGTCTGTCGCCCTCACTCTATCTGTCTGTCGCCCTCACTCTATCTGTCTGTCGCCCTCACTCTATCTGTCTGTCGCCCTCACTCTATCTGTCTGTCGCCCTCACTCTATCTGTCTGTCGCCCTCACTCTATCTGTCTGTCGCCCTCACTCTATCTGTCTGTCGCCCTCACTCTATCTGTCTGTCGCCCTCACTCTATCTGTCTGTCGCCCTCACTCTATCTGTCTGTCGCCCTCACTCTATCTGTCTGTCGCCCTCACTCTATCTGTCTGTCGCCCTCACTCTATCTATGTCGCCCTCACTCTATCTATGTCGCCCTCACTCTATCTATGTCGCCCTCACTCTATCTATGTCGCCCTCACTCTATCTATGTCGCCCTCACTCTATCTATGTCGCCCTCACTCTATCTATGTCGCCCTCACTCTATCTATGTCGCCCTCACTCTATCTATGTCGCCCTCACTCTATCTATCTATCAATCGCCCTCACGCTATCTATCTATCGCACACACTCTATCTATCTATCGCACACACTCTATCTATCTATCGCATCACTCAGCACCACCACAGCATCACACAGGTGCACCACAACATCACTATGCGCTACCACAGCATCGCTGAACGCCACAGCATCACTCTTCGCCACCACATCACTCAGCGCCACCACTGCATCAATCTGTGCAACCATTCAACAACAACTGGTTCAAATATGTTCTCTCAATGTTTCAAGCTTTATGAAAAATGTCACAAAAAGATGTTAATATTTCACATCTGTTCTTGGCTTTTCGTCACAATAAAATACACTGAACATAATCTTCACAAAAGTTATTTCCAAAAGTGTAAGCTATTGCCATTATAAATTGCAATAGCTTTTATTTAAGTATTAATTATAAAAAAAGCCATTGTTATTTGTAATATCAATACATCTAAGTCACATAAATAAAACACATATTGCATTACAAATGCTATAGGTGTCACATTCACGAAAGTTAAAACTATTGGCATTGTAAATGACAAAGCTATTAATTACGCTATTTTCAAAACCAACACATAAATAAACAAGCATTTACAATGCAACGGTTTTGCCTTTGTAAAAGTTAGAGCTATTGGCATTGTAAATGACAACATTTTTATTTGTGTTCGTTTTGAAAACAGATAAATAAATGGCATTGTCATTTACCATGGCAATAGCCTAATCTCTCGCAAATGCCACACACACACACCCACACAGAGCCCCCCCACACAGAGCCCCTCCACACAGAGCCTCCCCACACACACACACAGGGCCCCCCCACACACACACCCACACAGAGCCCCCCCCCACACACCCACACAGAGCCCCCCCACACACACCCACACAGAGCCCCCCACACACTGCGAGCCCCCCCCACACACAGAGCACCCCATCACACTGCGAGCCCCCCCCCCCACACACTGCGAGCCCCCATCCACACACTGCGAGCACCTAGAGAGTACAATACATATAGGGCCTGTGCAATGAGTAAACACCAACTCCCCCCCCTCCCTTCCAGAAAGATGCCACGGAGGTGTTATCTGTTAGCAAATACCCCGGATCGAACCAGGGACCGCGGCTCTAAAGGAAAACGCTTTCCTTGGCTGATTTCTGCGGCCATCAGAGAGCTCAGGCTGGGCTAATGCAGGCGCAACCTGGAGGAGAAACCCATTAACGTCCATTAGTAGGAGCAAGAGCTGCTCCCAGGAGAGGCTGCAATGTCTGTGGGAGGAGGCGGGGTCTGAACACTGGTGGTGGACTGGAAGAAAGGAGTGGATAGACAGTTTTTATATAGCGCATCGTCTGACATTTACACTGCCTCGTGGAGCTGTTCTTTCTTAGCCAGGCTGGGGACAGGTTGCCCCAGTTTAAGGTGCTGCTATGGGAAGGGGAGGGGGGGGGGGTGGAGGTCTGCGTCCTCACTTTTTTTCTCTTATTATTGTGTTGTAGAAGCCTGGAGTCCTCTTTGACCTCAGGTGTCCTTCCACCCGTTGTCATTGACTTGCTAAATATAGGATTGTTATTGTACCTTTTCTATATGTGAATGTAATGCTGCATTTAGAATCAGAAAAGTACGCCCATGGGTACTCAAAAGCACAGCACTAGCTGGGTCAGGAACTCACACTGGGCACGGGGTGGGTGAAGACTTGCGCCAGGGCTGTCCTGGCCGCTGTGCCCGCTGTGTACTCTGCATTGGAGAAAATACTTCATGGTATGCAACAATGTCAGGAAACAATGAGGTGTTTCAGTTCCTCGTGGTCTGCCTTAGTACCCTGGATCACTATTTCTCCAGAGCAGAAAATCATTTAGTGCCAATGAAAAAATTGTCGGCCAGATACACACACATACAAACTTGACGGCTTTGTTTTTCTCGATCTAAACCCTTCTCCAGAACGAGCTTTGCATATTTGTACCCGTCATTGCTTTCTGTCTCTTCGAGGACAAAATGCAGGTTACTGCTCAGCTTATAGCCCTGCAGGGCGTTGATGCCAATGTCGGGGTCTCGGGCATTCCCGACAGCAATGCGCGTTCCTGGCAACGTGGACTCCGATATATTTAAATCAACAGCATTCTTTAAAAAACTCGGGATGTTATCGTTAATATCCTGGATGTGCACGTCCACGTGAAATTTTTTTAAGGCATTCTCCACAACGGTCTGCAATTTGATGTAGCAACTGTCTGATTCCGCACACAGCTCCTCCCGGTCGATCCTGTCATTCACGTGCAGTGTCCCCGCATCCTCGTTTAACGTAAAATACTGAGTCCCAGCAGCAGAAACAACACAAACTTTCCTTTCAGACAAATCCCGCAGATTTAGCCCCAAGTCCTTTCCAAGGTTTCCAACAACTGAACCTCTCCTCATTTCTTCCGGTATTGAGTATTGTATTCGCCCTGCAACTTGTTCACAAACGATAATAACAAGCATTGGGGTGGGAATGGGCACAACAATGACGGACAGCGGGTATGGGGGGCGGGAACGGGGAACATGGACAGCGAGAGGAGGGGCCGGCGGGAACGGGGGAGGGGGGCGGGTTAACGGAAACACGAACAAAGTTAACAAGGCGAGAGGGGGGGCCGGCGGGAACAGCGGAGGGGGGCGGGTTAACGGAAACACGAACAAAGTTTAAAACAAATTAGACAGCGTGAGGGGGGGCGGGAACGGGTACACACTTACCTGCTCGACAACATAAATCGCGCAGCCCACTCCTGCAAAAGGCAGGACGAGAGTAAACAAAACACGGCTTGAGAGAAAAAAAAAACCCCGCCCACCGCAGCGTGACGTCGCCAAAAGCGAAAAATTCTTGGGAACGCCCCCGAATCTGGTCCGGCCTTGACGGACAGATCCGGCTCCCAATGGGAGCAGGGGGCGAGTCCCTGTTCCCCACTGTAAGACATAAGGTTTTTCTAGCGCATGCGCACTTTGTGCGCATTTGCTAGGCAAAACCTAAAAATGTGTCATTTACAATACCAGTAGCTCAAACTTTTCTAATGCGAGACCTATTGCATTGCAAATGCTTGTTTGTTCTTGACTTTCCATCTGTATTAATCCATATTTGTTTGCTAATTTTTTCTGTATTTATGTAATGTAAGCACACATTTATATAGCGCTACTATCGCTCCAAGGAGCATCTTGGCACTCAACACCCAACCCCGCTGGAATAGGTTGGTGGACAAAGGCAATTTCACGCATTACAAGCTTTACACTAATGATCTGCAGGCCTCATCGGAGAGTGAGAAGATCCATGTCTTCAGAGACTTCCTAAAGTCGCTCTCCTTGACTATACGCCGAAACTGAGCTGGCAATTTGTTCCAAGCTCTTGATCCTAGTACAAAAAGAGATTTCCCCCCTTTGGTTGCCAATCTGAATCTGGGGATCACCAAAAGATTTTGATTGATGGACCTCAAGCAGCGTGCTGGCACATAGCGTTTAAAGCCATTCAACAGATATCTAGGACCTTGTGACTGGAAGGCTCTGAAGGTGATAACAAGGACCTTAAATAGAACACGCTTGTGGATGGGCAGCCAGTGTAAGATCTTAAGCGCCACCGAGGCAGATGACCTTCTCGGCCAGCGAAGTACCAGGCGAGCAGCAGCATGCTGGACCATCTGCAGCCTGTGCAGCACTGCTTTATTGGTGCCTGCATAAAGACTGTTGCAGTAGTCCAATCTAGATGTTATAAGAGCTACTGCTACTGTCTTCCTGGCTGCCAGAGGAAGAAGATCAAAAAAACTTCCTCAATGAATTGATAATCTGGAAACATGAGCTAGCTACGCCTACCGCTTGCTGTTTGAATGAAAGTTGGTCATCGAATTTAATACCCAGATTTCGAGCAGAAGCAATAGTATTGGGAGGAGCTTCTGCATCCTCAGGCCACCATTGTTTAAGGGAAAAGAGATTTTGGGGTCCAAAGGGCAATATTTCTGTCTTCCCTGAGTTACACTTGAGGTGATTGTTATTCATCCACTCAAATGTGGCCGTAAGACAGTTCATCAAATTTTCTTCAGCCCCAGGCAGCTCCCTATCCAGCACTAGGATCAGCTGCATATCGTCAGCGTACAATATGACTTCAATCTGGTAGGATGCAATCAGCTCAATCAGGGGGACCATATAAAGATTAAAAAGAACAGGACTCAAACTAGCGCCCTGTGGGCCCCTGAGCTGATGACCTTTTCTTCAGATTTGTAGTCACCTAGTACTATTACCTGACGTCTCTGAGAAAGGAAATTAGTAAGCCATGCCAGCACCATTCCTCCTATACCTGCGTTTTCCAAACGGTCAATCAAGATTGAGTGTGAGACCGTATCGAAGGCCGCCGATAGATCGAGTAAAATCAAGACGGCCTTCTTCCCTTGGTTCAGTGCCATTCGTAAAGTCTCTGATGAAAACAAAAGAGCGGACTCAGTCGAATGTTTGGACCGAAACCCTGATTGATTGGAGTGCAGGATGTTATTCTCCTCCAAAAAACTCGTAAGTTGATAGTTAACGAATTTCTCCGTCAGTTTAAACACCGCAGGGAGTAGGGAAATGGGACGCAGGTTAGACAGAGTAGTTGGATCTGGCAGGGCTTTTTTCTGTAGTGGCATAACCGCTGCGCATTTCCAATCACCTGGAATTACTGCTGTAGCCAACGAGGAATTGATGATACTGTTAATAGTTGGGTTTAACTCCTCAACCAGGGTTCGCAGGACCATAGGCGGGCAGGGATCGAATGGAGACCCAGATTTTATGGCCAAAATAGCCTGATGTGAATCCTCCAGGGAGATATAGGTAAATGAGTCCAAGCGAGAAGTGTTGGTTGTCATAACGCCTATCCTCATTTTTTCCGAATTTGTCGAGATGGATGGCACAGATGGAAAATACTTAACAATATCAGAGATTTTCTTTTCGAAATAGTTGGCTATGGAATTGCAAAGCGGGAGGGAAGGTGGAATCTCCTGAGAGAGTGCAGTGGGATTAGTGAAACTCTTAACTATCTTAAAGATCTCCTTCTGTCCCTTATCCGAAGAAGAGATAACCTCTAAGTAGTATGTTTTCTTTGCCAGCTTAATTGCGGCATGGTAATTCCTACGTGCAGATTTATATAAATCACGAGCAACCAGCTCATAGTTCCTTCGCCACCTACGCTCCAAGGATCTTATGCACTCAGTTTGGTTTTTAAAGCTAATGAAAACCGTGGGGCACTCTTTTTATTTGTGGGACAGCGTAAATTTCTTTGCTTCTTCCTCACGTCCAAGGACCACCCAAATGTTGCTAGCCACTCACAGTATTGATGATTATCTGTTAGAGTGCAACCTGTTAAAGCAGGTTTGCTAGCATTCAACTTTTCCAAAAGATCAGGCCGTGAGAAGGCAGTTATCCAGTCCAGCTTACGGCTGACAGAGTTTAAGTTTGCGCTTATCACCGGAGCCTTCTGTTTCACCAAAAGATGAAATGGAATGAGTTTATGGTCTGACCAGGTTAAAATGTGTGGAGATTTAACTAACAGACCATCAACATTAGAACAAATACAATCCAAAACATGGCCTGCTGTGTGAGTAGGTTCTAGTGTTAACAAAGTAAGGCCAAGTATATTGATAATATCCATAAACCCACTAGTGCCTGGTTCCTTAGGGGACTCTAAATGGAAATTAAGATCTCCCATCACTGTGCAGTATGCGAACCTAAGAGTAAGCTCGCTCAGTGCATCTCCAATGCTTTCCAAGAAATCAGCCGATGGGCCAGGTGGACGGTAAATCAAAGCACCAGAGAAGGAGAAGGAATCATGGATGGCAAGGCAAAAGGCCATAGCCTCCACTCCTTTAATGTCTGGCAACTCAAACGTAGTGCATTTAATAGCACTACGATGAATGATTGCCAGCCCACCTCCCCGCTGCAGAGGTCTATCTAATCGTTGGATTGAGAAAGCATGTGGAAGAGCCACAGCTAGGTCCGGGTTGCACCATGGGCGAAGCCAGGTTTCCGTGACAAATACCCAATCTAGGTCCATTTCAATAATTAGATCGTGTATATGCTGTGCATTTTTGCTCAATGACCTGGCATTAATAAGTCCCCCCCCCCGGAGTACAGCTGAATGAGAATTGACATGGGGGCCCAGCACAGGAGTGAACTTCATCTTGCAATGCAGGCATGAAGCTGAGCCATCCCATGTATCTGGGGATAAAGAATTGTGGCAGGAAGGGAAGCAATTGTTAAAGGAGCCTAACCACTCCCTGGAATTGACTACAGTTGTAGCCCTGGGGACGGCATCCCTTACCTCCTCCGCAGCCTCGACGCGGACGAGCGCAGACGGGCAGGACTCTGGCTGGACTCCGGCGTGAGTCTGGCGCTCCCGCTGCGCGTTGCCGCTGCGCGTCATCAAGGCAGGTTTAAATAGAGTCGAGGTCAGCCCGACAGAAGACTAGGGCGCTCACCAAAATGGCGCCGCATTTCGTCCCTGCCTACCACCAAGATGGCTGGAGGCGTGAGTGTATGGGAATAAGTGACCCGCCAAACAGCGGTGATATAACAGATTAAAATGCGGGTAAGCGCTATGTGTGCTTATTATTAAAATATCAGGCAGTTCCAATTTATTTAAATGAAAAACGACGATTTTAAAATACGCGTGCTAGCGCTATGTAATTAGGCTGAGAAGCGCGTCATGTAAGGGCCAGCGCAGCGTTACTGAATACCTTTGTCCAGGGCCGAGCGAACGGATACTGCCGTCTTAAGTAGAGCCGAGGTCAGCCCGACAGAAGACTAGGGCGCTCACCAAAATGGCGCCGCGTTTAGTCCCTGCCTACCACCAAGATGGCTGGAGGCGTGAGTGTATTGGAATAAGTGACCCGCCAAACAGCGGTGAGATAACAGATTAAAATGCGGGTAAGCGCTATGTGTGCTTATTATTAAAATATCAGGCAGTTCCAATTTATTTAAATGAAAAACGACGATTTTAAAATACGCGTGCTAGCGCTATGTAATTAGGCTGAGAAGCGCGTCATGTAAGGGCCAGTGCAGCGTTACTGAATACCTTTGTCCAGGGCCATTTTTAGATCTCGCTAGTCAGCGCATGCGCTGCTCTTGGGAGAAATTTAGTAGGTGGTTTAATAGTGCTACCCAGGCCGGCCAACTGCTTCCTATTACGCGCACACACACACACATGCGTGTGACGTGCACAGCACTTTTTCCCATCGCGCGTGCACGCACAACTCGCGTCACCACTCACGTTTAAACATTTTTTTTATTTCATTTTGTGCGCTTCAACGTTATTTTTATAGCAGCGCAGCCGATGCTTGTGTTTCAGAAGCAGGCGTGTGTTTTTCAGACTGGCACCAGCAGGGCCCTTCGTCACCTCCCCCTACGCCTCCATCTCTTCCCCCCCCCCCCCCCCTTCAACGGGGACCAGGCTGGAAACATTCTGTTCCTCACAGTCTATGCATGCGCCCTGTAATCACAGCAGGCACAGATGTCACCCTGGAGATAGGATGATTAGCCGCCGGCAGCAGCAGGTACTTCAATTACTGGTTTTGGGGGAAAGTCTGCATCTTAAGGCGACAGGCACACTGCCCGCAGGGGGTTCGGAAGGTACGTGGGACACTGGGACTATATATATTGAGTTATATACATAGCGCTTTAAGAAACGTGTTAGTGTTCTTCCGCACAGGATCGACGCCTTCCTTACAATACAGAGACTATTTTGCAAGTAGCGCCGCTGCAAGGCACTTTGGATTAAGTTGATCATATCAGGTGATGCACTGAGCTTGCTGGGGACTATATTGTCATGATAGCGCCAGTTGCTCACATTCCTGCTGCGAGGCGCTTTGGATTAAGTTGATCATATCGGGTGACGCACTGGGGGTGCTGGGGACTAAATCGCCATGATAGCGCCAGTTGCTCACATTTCTTTCCAGTCAAAGCCTCACACTTGTGCCCTCTCCAAGCTTTTCACATGTCCCACGTGCCCCGAGCGCCTCATCCTAGCCACGTGACCCAAGCTCGCTGAGCTGTACCTAATTGCCCCTGTAACCGCACGCAGGCTGCCCAGTGCACCTCTTCTGTGTCCAATATTCCCCACACTATATTGGCCCTACTTACTGACGTGTATTATGCCCCAGACTCCCCAGACTATCCATGTGGCATAAGGGCTTCATTCTGTCCATACTCCACAAAACCCCCTCACTGACTGTGTGTCCCAAGCCCTTCTCTAACTGGCAATATGCCCAAAGGTTGTCATGCCCACATTGTGCCCCAAGCTCTTCACCTGTCCACGTGCCCAAAGTTTGTCACACTGCAAAATGTGTCCTAAATTCCTCGCAGTTTGTGTGCCCAAAGCAGGGCTATCAGGAGGCGTGGGAGAGTGGGGGTTCCCCTGCAGGGTTGGATTGGGATTAAAAATTGGCCAGGGCACACCAAAAACAAGCATTGGCATAGCCAATAGGTCGTCTCGTCTTTGGGACCTTATATTTGTTTAGCCATGCAACAGTTGATGTTGTTGCACTAAGGATATTGAGCTGGATAACTAAACACTTATAAGGTCCCAAAGGCGAGACCCATACATGAAGCTACAATGGGTATTTTTCCATAGTTAACTGATAAATGTGTATACTTATTTGAATGTCCAAAAGGTTTCATCAGTGTACAGTGTAATAGCATTATTTGAAAAACTTGCATTATAGAATACGATACATTACTGTAGATCTGAGCTTAATTAGGAAATCTATTGTCTTATTTTCATCTTCCCTCTCTCTGTCTGTATACCATGATGGTCAGTAGGAAAAATCATTCAAAGAAGACTTATTTTCCGTATTTGAAATTAAATGCAGACTGGAAAATAAATCGTTTTTTGTCTGTATTTATCTTTAAAATAATCTGCAACGCTAATACAAAAGCTTTGCAAATTCTCTAAAAATTGCTGAGCTGGGGGCGGTGGGGTAGTATATAGCTCTTTCACAGCATGGAAAAGTTAATTACAGGTGTTGCTAGCAGCACATAGTTTTCTTATATAATATACAGGTTTAGCATAACAAATGATGCGTTTATTTATAACCGTTAGCTCTTTGTTTCTAATTTTCTCTCTTGCAATGTGAGCAAGCCTCCATCTGCTTTCTTGCCTACTGCATCTTTGTCTAAGCTCTTTCAAGTTCGAAAACCATGGTGCAAAAGCCTTGGCTCTCGTGGCCATCTTAGATTTGAGTGGGGCCACTTGTTCAATGGAAGCAGGTGTTAAAAGCCTCTGGCGAGGGAGCATGTGCAATGATGTTTATCACCATTATTTCATCTAGGGCCGCTTCCCACCAACTTTTATAGGATATATGCTTACCCTGTATCCATACTACTTCCATCTGTACTTCAAGGGTAAAAGTAATTGCTAGGAGGTCCGACCAACCAAACAGAAGGACATTTCCTGACTTCGAAGACCGAGTGATTCAGGAAAATTCCATCAAGGGCGTGGCTTTCCGCATGAGTGGGAAAGTTAACCAATTTGGAGATCCCAAAAATTGTTCATCAGTTTTAAAAATCTACTAACATCTTTTCTTTTGTGATCTTCCAAATGAAGATTAAAATTGCCTAAAATAGTAAAATTGGGGGCAACAATTAAGGGTTCATACGAGAGCCAGGGTGATGATTCACAAAAGCCCAAAAAAGAGAAGCTTGTTATTAGCTTTAAATCTGAACTGCGCTATCTCACAGACATCTTGTAAGTCAAAGCTAATGGGCTGCAAGGTGCAGCTCAGAAATTTTATTGAAATTATTGCCAGCCCCCTCCTCCCTCCCTCTGCCAGAGGCACTATCTAGTCTGACAATCAAATATCCTGGAGGGCTAGCTTCTACTAATTATGGTCTAGAATCTTCTGTAGACTGATTATTTGTGACCGAATCTTGGGCTAATTCTAAATGTACAATCAGTTCATGTATCTCAGTATTGTGTTTGACCATCGGCCATGCATTCAACAGGGCACATAGAAGCTTTTCCTGAGTCAGGTCCCTTTAGCCTTATGTATTTCCTTGCAGTTGTGGTAAGGCATGCCAGAGTCCAAAGCTAGCTTTGGGTTCCATTTGCAGTGAGAACATTTGCGAGCCAGTGTGATAGTAGGAATAAAGATATCACAGACCCACTTTCCCCCTTTAGGAAGCCAGCTCATTAAGTCCTCTTGGGAGAAGTGAAGTCGCTACCCTCCGGTGTCACCCAGCCAGCATCCCTGGCGCCGCCCATGCGTAGACTGGTTTTACGCCTTCGGCGTGCATCTACGCATTGGCCTGTTTTTTATGCGTGATTGGAAACCCGAAGTCCGTGCTAGACAGCTGACCTCTTCCACTCATCGGTGCATTAAAGATGGCCGACTGGATGGGAGAAAGAACCCCCTGCCACCAATGAGTCAACTAGAAGAGGGTAGCGAGGCGGTCTGTAACAGGCAGCGCCAAAAATCTCTACTAAAGCGTAGAAGTTAAAAAAACCTATAAGTAATAGTTTTTGCTGCTATCAAAATATATCATTAATATCCTAAAAAGCAGTGCTAAAAACCACAATTTTAAACACCCAAGACCACTTACTTTTTAGCACCCCCTCACCCTCCAATGATGCCAGAAACTATATCTTTTAAACACATAAGAGATAAGCTCTCTAGAAAGCGTGAGCTTCTTACTGAGGCCAAATTGACACTGGGGTATATATTCTACCAGAGACAGGCCAATTTTCCCATGTTGATGTCTTGTGTTTACAAGTAGCTTTCAGATCAATTCAAAGGGACAGACTTCCGATATGTGTATTGCGCACCACAGAGTTCAGATGTCATGAGCTTAGGCAAGCATGAGCCGGGCAGATTAGCTTAGATGGTCTGTTGTGGCATAGGAATATGACACTTTACAATGCGTGTCATTACAACAAATTATTTACATTGCAAAATCCATTACAACGCATGTTGTTACAACACATGTCAAACGCATAATCCATCACAACGCAATTACTATTCTAACTCCACTGTGGCGTTACTTTGGAGAATGTGTTGTAATGGATTATGCGATGTAATGACATGCGTTGTAATGGATTTCGCGTTGTAAAACATTTGTTGTAATGACATGTGTTGTAACTTGTGAGTTGTAAACGATGTTTCCTGTGGCATAGTATACAGTTTTTACCAAGATTGTCACCAGGCTCCTCTCCCTGGCATTACGAATCAGCTGCTTTTTTGGTCTCGCCTACGCAGCGCACAAGTGCTGCTTAGGAGGGACCTCTTGGAATAGCTCAGGACTTTTGGTCAAACGTGCATGTTTTGCATTTTTCTCCATTGGCACTGCACTCGTGCACGTTTGGCGTTTCCCTTGCAGGAGCGAGCAGCGGCTCCATCTGTTAGCAATTATCGCGCCTGCCGCTGCTCGCTCCCGCAAGGTAAACGCTGTACATGCCCCCGGCGTCTACAGGCGTTGTTTTTCTCTCGTAAACAGATTAACTATCGCGGCCGCGGGCCGCGCTTGTCTTTCAGCGCTTGTCTCAGTTGTTTTTAAGAGGAGGCCTTTATATTTCATAGAACCTACATATTTCCCTGCAATAGTTGACATCTCTCAGATAGATGATGCCTTGACGCTTATGTGCCTGTTTAATTAGCTCTTCCATTGTTGTTTGCAGTCCTTGTGCATTTCAGTTACTGACACTGGCGCTAAATCTTTTGCTGAGCACTCATCTTTGTCGCGCAACAGCTTGTGGCAGCAATTAAAGGCCTCTTAATTATGAGGCATCACATTTTGTTTTTCCTCTTTTCCCAACACACGCCGCTGGCCCGCACCCTTAGTGTCGTCTTCCTCGGAGTGAATGGCAGGGACGGCTGCCACAGCCCTTCCCTTCTCATCCCATTTGTTAGTGGTTGTTTCTTTTTTTTTTGTCATGCCTTTTTTGACTGGCCTGCTGGGCCCTGAGAAGCAATTCACCGGGGGGCAGTGCATGGCCCCGGCAGCACCACAGTTGCCAACTACATACATCTCCAAGTACCAGAACGGGCATCTGCACACAGGTGCCTGGGTCCCTTGGTACCTAAGCTCCCTCACTCAGTCAAATCACTGAGATTTCTAACCGCGTCTGCTGACTTTCGGAGTGCGCTAGCATACGGCGTTTGGCTGCATGAGTACGAGCACAACACCATAGCTCAGCTGCAATAACAAGTATCTCTACTATGGAGACGGTCTAGTTTCTTAACTCCCCAGACATAGGTCCGGGGAAACTGCGGTGTGATGATGAGGCACAAAGTGAGGCCAGAAGAAATAAAACTGTTGCATGGCATGAGCGTCCCCCCCCTCCCCCCACACCAGTGTCGAGAGTGGTAAACAAAGCAGATCTTTCCAGTAAAAATGGAAAGTTTCTTTCAAATCAAACATTTCATAATTTTGTTTTCAGTTCTAAGTAGTGCAAACTCGAACCAAAGCACTTTACACGAGCACCAGTTACTTCACACAAGGGCACCTTTAATTTTTGAAAGGCAGGAGGAGATTAGGTGATTAACTGAGAATCACAGGATGTTGAGCAGACGCCGAGAGTCGAAGCCCGGTTCACAGTCTTAAAGTTGGCAGCTCTGACCATAATGCAACATCCTCCATTTAAAATACACTTCCCTTTCTGCTGCAAGCGCTGCCAGTATAAAAACTGCTGACTGGTCACAGTCACCAAATAGTAATTTACACAGTGAGGTCTATTAGTGTGACTGTTCACAGCACATTTGTGTTTTGTTTTACTAGTATTACATTTAATTTGGTAAAAAGCATTACTGACCGAATGCTGTCACCGTCCAAAAGAACACCCGCCAGGCCTAGGCTGCGCCTCCCGGCTGGGACCTCAAATCACATACTTGGGGAAAAGAATGAAGGTGACTTCTCTTCCCCTCCCTTCAAGCACAGGGAATCCACTGGCCAAAAAAGTGGGATTTCTGACACCTTTCTCGCTCCTTCCAATACTCTGGATAAATGAGAGCATTTCTCAGTGAACCTGGTTGCCCCGTAGATAACGGAGGAAGAGTCTACAGCAAAACACTCACACGGCCGATGGAGTGAAAACACCAACACGCTCTGACGGAGTGCTTCAGAAATCTCAAGCTGTTCTTTTGTCCAGTGTGAGGGCCTCATCCATTCCTCCGATGGCGCTGTGCGCGAGGAAAGCATATTGCATCATCTTTGAATAGAAACATGGCCAATGACTTTGTGACTTCAATATAAAGCCACACAATGTTTGGTCGTTCTATTATTCTCCCACCCCTGCCTGTGGAACAGGACAGCCAGGATTGGTTGGGGCAGTGAACCCAGCGCTCCAAAGGAGACTGGGGGGATGGAAATGAGCTCCCCAGGGATTCTAAGGCAGTGCAAGTTCAGTGGGTCTGAATTGTCCATGTCAAGCTGGGCACAGTAAGAGGCCAGTTCAACCTGACAGGTGCACTTCACATCATGGCACCAGCCATTATTATGCAGCCTTTCTGCCTGCCTGCCAATCAATAGAATTGCCCCCACCTCCCCTCTGAAACCTAGTGCTGAGACCTGGGCAACGTAAACCAAAAAACCAATATGTAGTCATTATAAATTCTATATGCTGTGACTTATGGCGGCTCAAAGGGGTGTGGGGGGAGGGTGACGCTCCTACACCCCCATGGAGAAACAACCCTTGTGTTTACCAATTATAAAAAAATCCCTAATTAAAAATCAAGAAACTAAATAAAAATCAGTACTATTAAAAATACATACTAGTTAAAAACAATGTTTAAAGCGTTAATTGATAGCAATTCATAATGTAATTTGTTTGCATTGTTTCAATTACAGCAATAAACTCCTAACTTTAAATGACTAATGAATACAATTAACAATTGAAAAGCATATGTCTTCTGCAAAAAAGCTGTTGTAAAAATACAAAGGCAGGCCAATGATATCTAAAGTTATTTTTATGTAATGACAGTAACAAAAAGAAGCATTTGCTTAGCCAATAGGTCTTGGTTTTGGGACTGTATAAGTATTTAGTTATGCAGCACAGTATCCTTGGTGCAACAACATCAACTGTGCATGGCTAAACACTTATAAGGTCCCAAAGGCGAGACCTATTGGCTATGCCAATGTTTGTTTCTTTTGTTTTGCATTTGCCGACTTCGTGAAAGTGACAAAGTAAACAAAAAAGGTGGTATAGTCAGCTACGCAAATGTTGAGTCCATCTAATCTTGAGATGTAAGGCCACTGGACATTAAACAAGCATTTGCAATGCAATAGGTCTTGCAATTGTTAAAGTTAGAACTGTTGACTTTGAAAATGACTATGTTTTTTACTTTTGCTCAGTATAAAGTTTATTTTAAGAATCTGGAGTATGGATGGGGAGAATGAGAGAGGCACTGGAGATGAATAGGGAAGAGAGACACTGAATGCAGGTGAAGTAAAACCCAAAACATGTATAATGGAGACACGAAGTGGAGCTAAACATTGGTGGGTACAATAATAATTAAAGAGACACATGATAGACGAAAAGCTAAGAAGAAGGAGAAAAGAGACTGTGGAACGATATGCTAGAGGCAGAGAAACTGCCTCTATACCAAAAAAATAGGGTGTTATGAGAGGAGAAGTAAGAGGAATAAGACAGGTGAGAGAAGCTGTACACAGAAGTGAAATTATTTGGTAAGAGGAAATAAGGAGACTGTCTGATTGAATGAATGTGATGAGAGAATGGGCTAATAGGAAAAAGTAAATATGGAGGAGACACGGTTGGCACAGTAAGTTTGACTAAAGGTGGCAATACCATTCACGAGAGCACATGGGAGATTGCCACACTTACCAGAACAACTGGATATCTTAAGGAAAGCCGCCTCCAAAAGTGCCAATAAGCTGGGAAGACGCCATCTTCTAAACAAAACTCATTGCATTACAAATAAGGAAACAAAGAGAGCTGCGTTACTCCCTGCCCACCTCCTCTCATATAAAGGAGCCAACGCTGCCTATGCTCCTCGAAGCACGAACGGAAAAATAGATTTTTGCGAGCCACGCCTTTCACTGGAGTGGGGTAAGGCGGGGCTTGTAGAATGCCGAACAGAGTCTGCCCAATTTTGTAATGAATGCAAATATAAGCAGGAACACTACAGCCGCCTGCTAGCAGCACCAATAAATACACACGGTCTGCAGAGTAAGGCACAGACTAGCAAGGGGGAGGGGGTGGCACCACACACCCACCCAAAAATAACTAGTCTACTCAATTTTTAAGACGTGGACATCTCGCTGAATGTACACAACTCACTAACAGATCCTGCCAAACACCCATCTCAGCCATGGGGAAGAACCAGAGTCCGTACTATCATTATGGACTAGACTGCACTGGACGCTCCTACATGCACCCCAACAGTCTGCTGCAGATACACTGTAGTAGGATTGCTCACTACTGAAAGGTGCAGCTGCACGAGCAAACACCCAGGGCAGCGCAGTGAAACTCCAGTGTCAAGCAGCCATGCATGGCACTTCTAACAGTCGGCAGAATAAGCCACAGAAACCAGCATTCCACCAATGGAATGCAAGGACATTAAAGATGCCAGCGAGGCTCCCATAACCAGTCCCAATGGAACAGGCGACCACTACGGATCTAAAGAGAACCCCGCTCTCAATACCTCCTGGCAGACTGGTGCGCCATGTGCCAGCCTTCCTCACCACTCCTAGACTTTGAGAAAATTCGACTGCCACAAATGTACACAATTCACAACTCTACCTGCGTGCTCTAGGAAGCATTAAGCAAGCATACAAAAAGAATTAAAACTACTATTAAACTACCCACAGCTCCAACGCGAGTACTTCCAAGATACCTCGGCGCTTACATCACGGAGCAGGATGCATTCTACGGAGGCTTTCATACCTTTCTGTGGGAAGGAGGGAGGGCGCTGCGAGGAATGCGGCACTTGTTAGGCCTTTTATCATGAGAAAAGTATCCAACCTGGCATTCCGAGGCATTGCGGTCTCACGCACTTTAGCTCCGTGCAGCAAGAAGTCCCTCTGCAGCTTGTCTCTGCCTACCAGGCAGGCTGGCGATGTTCCCTCGTGTCTACATAGGACACGGGATCTTGTGCAAATAATAAATAAAATAAAACAATTCCTCTGCAAAGTCGCTGTAAGTTTTTTTGTGCAATTTTCTCACGTTGTTGGTTTAGTGTGCACAGTGGGGACAGGGCAGGCATTGCCATCAACCTTGTCGGACAGGCAGTGATTAGTTTCTGTTTGCTGGGTGCGTTCGTGGCTTTGGAGTTCATGTCCATGCACGCTGAGGTAAACCTCTCCTTTGACCTCGCTGGTGCCCAATTAAAAAAAAAAAAAGTTACGTTGTTAAACGCAGTAAAAAAAACAAGTGGCGTGCACGTCACGCCTGTGTGGGCACAATCATAGCTCCTCCCGTCAGCCTATTGGTGTCTATTACGCGCTTGGTGCGCGTAATAGACACCAAAAGGCCATGGGAGGAGCTATCCGCGTGCTTCGGGCCAATTGCGTGCAGTCTTTTACAATAAGACGCACGCAAAGGCCAATGGGGGAGCTCAAAAGGAAACGCACATGCACAAGCGTGTGCGATTCCTAGGGCAGCTCACAATCACCGGTTTTTACCTACAAAAGCTCACGCGACTTGCGTGAGCACTGCTACGCAGTGCACCGCAGGTCGCGAGACCTAAAAACACTTGGCAGTCAATAATGCACATAACTAAATACCCTTTCTCTTGATCAATGTAATGCAAACTTCCATTAAGCCTGGTTTAAATCACTTCTGCTTCTTGGTGCCTGTCTATGACACTATTGTAGCATTTGTGCAAACCCTAACTTATATGAGCTCTTCATATAGCATTTCTTTTGAATGAACATTCGAAGTCACACACAAAGGAATTTGTGTTTCAGGGCTGAAAAATGGCAGTGCTTGGCTATCCTGTATGCCTCATGTGATAGTGACAGAAAGGGATTTAAAGGGTAGAGGTAATCTCTGGGTGTGCTTGAAATGGGAAACTTGCCTATGACTGTCACAATAGGGATGAGTGACTTCGAAGTCCTGAGTGTACCCTCCTGAGACAGAGGTTTGCATTCATCAGTCCTCTCTCCCAGCTCCCTTCGCAGTGGACCACCCTTAACTCTGTCTCCCTTAACTATGCTATTTTGAGAGCACTACGAGTTACATGACCTCACATATGTAGATGCTGATGAAATGGTATGCAAAAAAAGTGTAAAGAATTGGAATGTAGAGAAAGTGATTAAGAAAAAAAACAGGCAAAGAGAAAGTAAGACAGCGGCTTGCATGTTGAGTAAATAAAGGAATGTAAAACAAAAAAAGTTTTGTTACTAGGCTGTAATCGCTATTTTTTCTTTTTATCATCTCAAGCTACGTAAAGACCTGGAGGAAGTTAAAGATCTGCTGTCGAAAGCATCCCGGCAACGTGTGTGCAAAGTCCTGCTTGCTGAGCAGCGGAGGCTGGAGACCGAACTTAACAAAGTCAATCAGAAGTTAGCCAAAGAAGACTCTGAGCTTACAAAATCAGCTACTGTTGTGGGGCCACTTAGCTCTGGCTATACTGTGAAGATCAACAATTATGGTACTAAAGAGTTTGTAATCTCCAGTGAGGGCAGTATTGTGCTGATAGAGAGAGATGTGATGTTGAGAATGTTATCTGCTTCCTTTGTGTGGTACTCTGAGGAGTTGGCGTTACAAGAGTGGTGTTAAAATGGCTTACAAGTTCATGCTGCAAAGAACTCTGTATAATGCAGTATCAGAAAACCCTCCAGAGATCTGCTTTGGAGTGAATCCCAGAAAATGGGATGCAGGGGTTTGAGATATCAGAGGAATGGTTTTGCAAAGACTCTGGATTCAGATGCTGGTTAGGATATCCGTATGTTTAGCGTTCTGGCTGAGCTTCCAGTCCTTCATCTAAACCCATCTGCTTGTATCTTCCCATCTAAAGTATCCTTGGTTTCTGCACAGTGCTCCGCTTATGGTGTCAAACTCTAGTATTTCATCTTCATTGGTTCATTTGCTTTCTTACCCACCCCTTCCCATATGTTGTCTTCTTTTCGCCGCTCTGCCGTATTGATGTTGTACATCCTTTTCATTGTCTGAAACGGGGAGGGGGTGAAGGGGGGCAGATGGGCTCTTATTTTGGCTAAGCCGTGGCTGCGACCGATATTAACAGTGATGGGTTAGTAGGGCACACAGCCAGGGGGAGGAGGCATTTGACAAGCAACAGGGGAGGTGAAGGTTAGTGCTCCATGAAAGAGCTGGAACAGCTATATTTTACAATCTATTTTATCATCTGTTCTGTGTGTGAGTAAAGCTTACGCTGCACCGGCCCATAATGGCCCCACATTACCACAATATCAAACATAAATATGCACCATATCCCTGAGTAGATCAGCATTTATTTGCACTATATGTGTGAACCTACATATGTGTACTCCTTTGTATAAATGTGTATAATAATTATGTTTATAAACATTACTTATTGTTATATTATTCTGTGTTTAACATGTATACATATCACTGCATAAATAAGTTAATCTTTATCATAACTATCTACAATAGCATCCTATTGAACTACAGGAAATATTATAAAATCAAATAAATTAGCTTAAAGTACAGCAATACTGGAGTCTGAGTTTATTAAAAGCAACTTAAATCTACATATATTATTTTCTTTATACATATAAACCTTCCATGTTCTAGTGTATCTTTATATTTATTACTTTACTTCTAATTCAGCATCTCCAATGCACTACCAAATACCTCTCTCCATATCCTCTACCTGTGCTCTCTGACTCATCCCAAACCGCATTCTACTACTATGATCTACAAAATATCCCAAAAAGCATTCTACTACTATGATCCCCAAAATAACCCTTTCTAGACTCTTCCCTCCTCTACTCCACCTTGCATCATCTCAAAACACTTTTACTGTTCAGATCTTTCAAACACGCCTTTCTAAGCTGTACCCTCTGACTCATTTCCCCCTCTCCATCTCTCCATTATCCATCCCAAACCTCCTCCTACTGCTATGATCTCACAAAAAAGAAAAAACAATTTCTAAACCCTTTCTAGAAAAACACTTTCTAGACTCTTTCCTCTTCTATCCCTCCACCATCCCTTTTCAATCTAAATGACAAACTCACATGTCCACCGCTCAAATTAATTTAATATCTCTCTCTACTAATTCACCATTAATCCTTTTTGGGTTCCGGAGTAGCATGCTACTTGCGAAAAGTGATTCGCCTTGTCGGGGGTAGTACGCGCCTTATAATTTCAATGACCTGTTTTTCTTACTCCCTGTAGAGCATTGTCCTCTGCTAACTATTGTCTTTCTATTCATCCTATCCTTCTTCACAATCTTGTAACACACTGTATGTTCCCAGCTGTTTTCCGCAACTTTTTCACATTCTACCTATTGATCATGATATGTCGTGGTGGTAGGTAAGGTTCGACAACGAAAGGTTGCATTAGTGAACGTGTATGGCCCTAACATTGACGACCCTCAGTTTTATGAGACACTATGGCACACTTTTGCAGACATACAAGCTGAGAATATAATTTGGGGGGGAGATTTTAATGTCACACTAACAGACGGACTGGACAGAACGCTGCACACACAGGAACCACATACGAATGCGAGTTATCAGATATGTGCGATTGTAAACAATGCTGTTATTGCTAGGATTTGTGTTCTTGTTCTTACTATTTTTATACATTGTATGTGAAGTCATAGTAAACTAGATAAACAAATTAACAAAACCCTCTCAAAGCACTGTGTCACAGCATTCTCCCTCCTCCATTCTCATTCATATAACCATACTCATTTCCACGTGGCCGGATACTGCTCAGATCTTCAGTAACGTTTCAGTCCGTCGTACTCGTTAACAGGTATTGTCGAAATGGAGCCCAATAGTCCCTGGGGCGTGAACTTACAGGCAAGTCTTCTTCAAATCTGGCAAGCGTATCACAACAATACGTCAAATCTTCCAACCAACTTTGTACCTTGGGCCTCATTATACTATTCCAATGTAGAGATACTCTCCGCTTTGCCATTAAGAGTGTTATTACACACAGTTTACGCCTCTGCGCTCGCAGCTGCGGTACTATTACTAGCAAACAAATCTTGGCCGTACATTGCAAAGTTGCTCCCAGTATGTAATTAATGGCCTTTATCACCTGTTCCCAGTAGTTCGCTACCGGGCCACAGTGCCACGCTAAATGTATAAAGTCTGCATTTTCTTGTCCACAGCGTACACAATTGGAAGTGTCCCTTAAACCATACCTGTGTAGTCTGTGTGGTGTGTGATACATTTGGTGAAGATATTTATAGTGGATAATTCTTAAATTTCCATTAGGTGTCAGCAACCCCGTCAATAGGCAGGTGACTTCCCATTCCTCTTCCGAAATTGTGTCACCCAATGCCGTGGCCCATCTTTCCCTCGCCGTGTTACCTCCAATGTCTATTTGCGCGCTATTATATAACCTAGATACTAAATGTGAGGCCGTAAGTGTGGTAAGTACTAGCTGTAAAGGGGCTAGCGCCTGTGGTTCATCGGGGAATGTGGGAAAGTGTTCTCTCATCGCCCTTTGCAACCTATAATAATTGAATCTAAACAACAGTGTTGGGTTGCTGATGTAATCTAGTTTGTCAAGAGTTAGAAAAACTCCATCCTTGTATAAGTCGCCTATTTTGTCTATTCCCGCGTGTTTCAGTGATTCCATTCCAATTTGCTCCTGTGTAACTGACAGGGCTGGGTGATGGGCTAGCGGAAGCGCAGGAGCGTAGAGTGGCACGCTTTGTGCTACTTTTCCCAGTATCCTCCATGCCTCAGTGGTGGTATTCACCGGATTAATGTCATGGTCATGTAATCGTACTCTCTTATGAGTGAGTATGCTCGTGAGCGGGATTGGGTCAGCGTCACCCTTCTCTACCGCTACATGCGTTAGGAAAGGCACTTCATGGAACCAGTAATGCGCAAATTGCGCTTGAGCGCAGAGGTAATATAAGTAGATATCTGGGACCTTAAAGCCACCCTTAGCATATGGTAGCGTCATCGTATTCAATTCTAGTCTAGCTTGTTTCCCTGCCCATATTAGGGTCAGTATGAGGGTTTTGATGTTACGGAACACCTCTGCGGGGGGTTTGATAGGAATGTTGTTGAACAGGTACAGGAACTTGGGGAGTATGACCATTTTTACAATTGCGATTCTATCTGCCAGGGACAGCGGTAGCTTAATCCATCGCTTAATTTTGTCTTCCAATGTGGATATAGTTCTCCCGTAGTTGGTGCGGATAACCAATTCCGGGTCCCTGTGGAACCACACTCCCAGATATCTGGTAGGCTCAGTTTGCCATTCTAGTGGGTAGTCCAGGGCCGTCGGATGAGTACTGTCTGTTAGCGATAGAATAAGGGACTTGGACCAGTTAATTTGTAGCCCCGAGTACTGACCGAATTTGATATACTCTCGCAGCAGCGGGTTAAGATGTTGTTCCGGGTTCTTAACATACAGCACCATATCGTCGGCATATAGTGAGATGTGAATGGGTCGTGTCGGGAGCTGAATGGCCGAATAGTGATGGTGCTGTCCGATCTTGCAGGCCAGGGGCTCAAGTATAAGAGCAAACAGCATAGGCGACAGAGGACACCCTTGTCTGGTACCGCGACATATCGCTATGGGGTCCGACAGATGTCTATTTATCCGTATGCGTGCAGTTAAGTTCGTGTATAACATCGTTATCCACCCTATGAATAACGGTGGGAA
The DNA here is from genome assembly GCF_964261635.1 of Lissotriton helveticus. Lineage (NCBI taxonomy): Eukaryota > Metazoa > Chordata > Amphibia > Caudata > Salamandridae > Lissotriton > Lissotriton helveticus. The sequence continues at coordinate 1,867,125,620 of NC_136057.1, forward strand.
ACCCATTCGTATAACTACTGCGTGTAAAAAAGGCCAGTCAATTGTATCAAACGCCTTGGCCGCGTCTAGTAACACTGCCACGGCCTTTGTCTGGTGCCAGATAATGTGCCAAAGCAAACAGTGTGCGGGTATTATGTGTGGTTGATCTTTCCGATATAAAACCAGATTGGTCGGGCCTGATCACTAGCGGCATTAGAGGTTTTAATCTGTCAGCTAGTATGCTCGCTATTATTTTAGTGTCTAAGTTTATTAGCGAGAGAGGGCGGTAGGAATCGCATTGTTCCTGATCCTTTCCTGGCTTTAATAGTGCAACTATTAACGCTTCCCTCATTGAAACCGGTAATGTTTGTTCTGCGTGTGCTGTCTCGTACAGGTTTATCAGATGCGGAGCAAGCGTGTCCGCAAACTTTTTATAAAATTCAATCACGAACCCGTCTGGCCCCGGAGCTTTTCCGTGCGGCAGACGTCTAATGGTATCTAATACTTCCTGGACCGTAAGGGGACGAGCTAGATATTCCCTATGTCCGTCGGCCAGCCACGCCAGCTCCACATCTGCCATATATTCCAACAGTTTGTCTTGCGGTATCAATGGTCTCGCCTCATATAATGCCTCATAAGTGCCCATAAACTCGGCCAGTATGTTTTTGATGTCGTGTGTGAGTACGCCCGCCTTGGTCTGGATTGCTGTAACATGTTGAGGCGCTCTACCTGTACATATCTTGTCCGCCAGGGCCCTTCCCGGTCTACCTCCCTCTCCATACCTCCTTGCAGTTGTCCTTTTGAAAATATATTTCAACTCGTCCTCTGCAAATGTGCGGTGTTCCGACAGTAGTGCCTGTATTTCCCCTAACACAGTTTTGTCTCCAGTTTGTGTGTATCGCTGTTCTAACTTATGTATTTCCTCTTCACGTGTTTTCAATTGTTGGCGAATGTCTTTTAATATGCCTGAAGTCGTGCTAATGCATACTCACCTTATCGTGGCTTTGAAAGCTTCCCACAGGGGTCGTCCGTCGTGGGGGAATTTAGCTCAAAATACTCCGATATCGCTTTCTGAATGGTATCCACATACAATGGGTCACGCAGGGCTTGTGCATTAAAACGCCATGTGAAAGGTGGTGGTGTATAGCAGGGGATTCGCATCTCCAATAGCACGGGGCTATGATCCGAAAGCGTTCTGGGGAGGTGCTTGACATTTACAACCCATGTTATTATATCCTGTGTGCCTAACCAGAAGTCCAGTCTGGACCAACTGCCGCGTGCTGTATTTATGTGTGTCGCCATTTGTTCCCCTGGGTGCATTATCCTCCATAAGTCGCTCAGGTGTAGGTCTGTCAACGTGTCGAGTAGCATCGCCCTCGCATTCGTATGTGGTTCCTGTGTGTTCAGCGTTCTGTCCAGTCCGTCTGTTAGTGTGACATTAAAATCTCCCCCCCAAATTATATTCTCAGCTTGTATGTCTGCAATAGTGTGCCATAGTGTCTCATAAAACTGAGGGTCGTCAATGTTAGGGCCATACACGTTCACTAATGCAACCTTTCGTTGTCGAACCTTACCTACCACCACGACATATCTGCCCTCTGTATCTTTGTGCGTTTCTGAAATCTGGAAGTGTGTCCCTTTCTTTATCAGTATGCTAACCCCTCTTGCGTATGTTGAGTAGTTTGAGCTAGTGATAGATTCCGCCCATCTGTTACCCAGCGTGGACGTACCTGTCGGTGCCAGGTGCGTTTCTTGTAGAAATGCAACATCTACCTGTGCCCTGTCAAGGAACGCAAACATTTGCAGTATCTTCTTTGGGTTGCCTAATCCCCTTATGTTCCAAGTCATGAAGTTTAGTGTATTATTGTGTACCACGTCTTTAAGTCTACTTGTCGATTGAGCATGCCAGGACTTACTACTGCATCTAGTCGTCCAGCAGTGTGTCTTAATGGACACAATCGTATAAATTCTCTGGTGATGAGCATGAGCCAAACACTCGCAGATTTGGTAGTTAAAGAGGTTGCAATGCCTCTCAGACACAGTGCATCTTTTTGAACAATTCTCAACATCCCTTCCCTCCCTCCTCCCACTTCAGCACCCAAACTTTGCCAAAGCCATCCCCTTATTAACATCAAACCAGTACCAAACCTTGAAGCGGGGTACACCCTCTTGGGGGTGTCGCCAGGTGCACACGTCTCCATCCACATTGTGGATGTGGACGGGTGCTCATTCCAACATCGTAGTAACATATTACTTTTCCTTTCCTCCCCATCACACCCTATTCATGTCAACAGATCTCGTTGTTCCAGAAATATTAATATTATCAACTTGTTTGGGATCTTTCTTCTCTCATGTGAGCCCCCCCATGCAGTCATTATCACAGTACAGTAGGTCATGGGCTCCTGGCAGCTGGAGTGCCGCGTACGTACCCCGAGGAAAGACCTCCCCCAAAATTGCACCACATTGGACCAACAGCAGGGAGCGCTAATGTACTCACTGTTCAGTACTAATGTTCTCACTCTTCGCAGCTCCGTCGGTTAGTCACTCCATGTCCTTCAGTAAGTCCCACGTTCCACATATTACCTTCTACTTGTTCCACAGATATCCGTTTTACGCGTTACCGCATTCGCTCTTGCGAAGGATATGGAGAAAAATAAGAAATTAAATTTACGGGGGGGAACGTATGAACAGCAGCCAACGGACTTTCGAGATCCCGCCGGTCCTTTGTGTCTCAGCCATTTATCCTCTGTTGTTATCACTCATCCTGTCTTCTCTTTCCCGTTCCTTTCGGCGCTTCCCTACTGTCTTGATGTAATCCTGTGCAGCCTGTACCGTTTGAAGAATCACCGGTTTACCCGCATTGATGATTTTTAGTTTGGCCGGGTACAGCATCGCATATTGAAGTCCCATCTCTCTGAGTTTCTTTTTCACCGAGGCAAATTCCTTTCTCGCCAACTGCACCGCCATGGTGTGGTCTGGATAGAATTCCAGGGTGTTGCCTTGATACTCTATAGTACCCTTCTCCCTCGCAAGTCTCAGAGCTGTGTCCCTATCCCTGTAATTCAGCATGCGGGCAATAATCATTCGAGGTGCGGCTCCCGGCTTAGGGATTGGCGCCAAAGATCGATGCGCCCGTTCGACTAGGAATACCTCCGAGAAGCTTCCTGCGCCAAATATGTCCTTCAGCATTGCTTCTATGTATGTCTCCATCTTGCCCGTGTTTGTCGACTCCGGCAGGCCCGAAATGCGTACATTATTCCTGCGTGATCTCGCTTCTTGATCTTCCACCTTCGCTTTTAGCCCCTCCAGTGTCTTTTCAATATTTCCACAAGTTTTCGTGGTGATCCTCGACTCGTCCTCCACTGTAGAGATCCGTTGCTCAGCCTCCACTAGCCGCTCGTCGTGCTTCTCCAGTTTCGCTGTCATGGTATCCACTCTCTGCATGACGTTATCTAGTTTATTGTTCATTTCCTGTAAGCTTTGCTGAATGGCCCTCAACACAGATTCCATGCCTGCACCCTCACCCAGTTCTTGATCACCCTCCGCTTCCGAAGTAGGTGCGTTAGATTTGGTTGGCTTTCTGGATTCAAAGGGCAGTTTCGTCTGTTGTTTGTCGGGTTTCTCCATTACTTTGGGATGAGTCCGAGGGGTAGATCGCTGTGGATCTGGGCTCTTAGTGACCTCGTTCACCGCGGTAGTTCGATTACGTCGTGGATGTGTTCGTGTAGCCGACTGCGTTGTAGCACTATGCATTAGCCCCTCCGTGCACTCACTTTTCTGCCCGGCTTTGCTGTGCAGTGTCTTGGCTCTTATTCTTTTAATGTGCGCAGTGTTGCCTCATTCTCTCCGTGTTACACCATGCCAGGCGCTGTGCATCTGGGGGAATGTAGATCGTAGTCATGCGTGGCTCTAGGGACCTGCAGGTCTCGTTAGCGTGCGGTTATGGAGCGAATGTTCGCGGCAGACAGTTTAGCCCTCACCTGTCTATAGTGCTGGCATGTAGTTTTCGTTTTCTTCGCCTTTCCTCCGGTCGCCCCGTAGGGCAGTCAGTTAGTTGTGCAGGCTTCCAGGTTTCCAGGTAGTATCGCGGTCTCCGTGTACACTGCACGTCTGAAATGCCGTGCTCGCACTGCGCACCTCTCGTTTCCCCCGTTGCCTCTTCAACAGTGGCGCGCAGTCGGTCACCTGGTGCAGTGCCTCGCGTGCTAGCCCTCCAGCGTTTTCCACCTGTTTTCCGCCGCTTCTGCCCAGCCTCTATAGGAGCTTGCTCTCCCTTATTGTCCGCCTGCCTGCAGCCTCGTGGTATCGGAGCGCCCGCCGCATCCCGTGGTATCAGCAATGTCTTTGTGTTCCAGCGCCGCCGCCATTTTGCGTGCGGTGGAACGCAACTTTGTCCACAGTTTTCACTTAGCGAGGAAGGTCTCCCCTCCCGTGGACCTTAGAAGCGCTGGGGCGCCCACTTACTGGGGTGATAATCCTGCGGTCCGCCAGCCTGCCAACGTTGGTTCTCGCCGGTGAGACCTGTGATTCTGTTTCTTCGGCGCCGCCTTTTTGAATCTCCTCTCGCCTCCACTTGTATTTACGTTTATTTTCTCCTCCCAGGGCGCTCGTGCAGAGCCGAAATTCTTCCCGTTTATTGCCTCCGTCTTCCGATCTTCATTTTTTATGCTGCCGTACTTTTTCGTTAGGGGTAGGAAAGGCGTTTAGTCCGCACCCGTCCGGCGGAGCTGACTTACATGCCAGCCATCCCGCAGTGCGCCCTCTAGCGCCCCCCCCTAATCCCTTAATACTTGATCTTCTTCTAGGCCCACAGATAGGAGAGGGAATCCAGGCTTGGTCTTTTGAAAGGACTCTGTTATTGGATGAAGAGTATTGTAAATTTATGGCTAAGGTGATACAGGAGTTTTTTAAAGTTAATAAAGGAACTGCCTCGAATCAGATAGTTTGGGATACTTTTAAAGCCACAGTCAGGGGTGAAACCCTTAGTTTTTCGATTGCACGTCGTAAAGGATTATTGGTTAAACATAGGAATGACTCTAAAATGGTCCTGTTAGCTGAACAACATCTAGCCGAGATGATTAGACTTGGTCAGGACGTCGCTGCGGCCCAAAGAGATCTTACCATAAAAAGAGCTACTGTGTATGCTAATATTGCTGATCAAATCGCGTTAAAATATATCCAACATAAGGAGGAATCTTATGAATTTAATGAAAAAACTGGGGGAATCTTGGCTAAAAGGCTCAGGCAGAAAGCAGTTTCAATGATATCTCCAAGATTCTCGACACACACGGTGTCATGCAAGAAACTAAAGAAGGCGTCTTAGGTGCCTTTCAAAGGTTTTATCAAGATCTATATAGTGAATCAGCAGATGAGGCATTAAGTTATGGAGAAGGTGGATAATTGAGAGATTTATAGACTGTTGCACTTACGGATATGCAAAAAACGTTGCTGTCCGCTCCTATAACCTGGGAAGAACTGGAAATAGCTTTATTAAATTTATCTCCTGGTAAGGCTATGGGTCCTGATAGCATACCACTCGAGTTTTATCGCACCTTCAGAAAGGTGCTTAAAAAAGAGTTAGCAGAAATATGTCAACAATCTTTCTTGGGCAACCCTCCAGACTCATGGTCTGAGGCAAATATAGTAATTTTTTTTTAAAAAGGCAAGAAGGATACTGATATGGGGTCGTATAGACCGATTTCTCTTTTAAACACTGATAGCAGGATCTGCTCAAAGATAATAGCTAATAGGTTAAGTGATCTTATGCCTAGCTTAGTATCTAAAAGACAACATGGGTTTATTATGAAACTAGATACAACTGATCATATTAAAAGAATCATTTCCTTGTTGGACTGGTCGCAAGCTACTAATTCTCCTGTCGCGGTAGCCCTGTTAGATGCAGAAAAAGCATTTGACAGGGTTTCCTGGAGGTTTCTATGGTCAGTCCTAGCCTGGAAGGGATTCCCGGTGGAATTCTCTAAGGCAATACAAGCTCTGTATATTCAGCCAAAGGCCTCAATCCGTATCTTGGGTAAACTCTCTGGAATCATAGCAATAATAAGGGGGACGAGACAAGGGTGTCCCTGCTCCCCATTGTTATTCGCTCTGTACATTGAGCCCTTTTTAAAAAGCTTAGAAAATAAAGTTGGAACTGAACCAGTTTGGATATTGATATAGCGTATAAGGTATTCGCATACGCAGATGATATTGCAATCACAACTTCAGATATCAAAACTGCGTTACCTAAGATAGTGGAAGTAGCCGACAAATTTGGGGAGCACTCGGGGTATAAAGACTACTTCACTCAGAAGCGGGGCGCCCAAATGATATGAATTTTGAATCGGAAGCTACATATCTGGGCATCAAAATTACAGCAAAAATAGATGATATTGTCCGGCTGAATCTCGACCCAATCACAGTGTCAGTAAATAAGACGTTTGAACGGCTGAATAATCTTCATTTTTCTCTTTATGGGCCTAGTAATGTTTTAAAAATGCTTATTTTTTCAAAATTTTTGTATTTATTTCGTACGATCCCTCTGCTTTTTCCTACATCCTTTTTTTGTTCGAATTGATAGAATTTGCTCTAGGTTACTTTGGAGCTACCGTAGGTCTAGGAGAGCTATTAAATTGTGTATTTTACCTAGGGCTAGAGGAGGATGGGGGATACCTAATTTCCGTTTATACTATTGGACAGCTCTTCTGCAACATATGGGCGTTTTGCTCTTGCAGGATGTAAGAATGGAAGAGTCAGTCCTCAATATATGAGCTGGTTTTGGGCGAGGAGGCCCGACAATGTCTAGTTCGTATAATTGAGCCAAGTTATTATAAAACAAGCATTTACAATGCAACGGTCTCGCCTTTGCAAAAGTTAGAGCTATTAGCATTGTAAATGATACATTTTTTATTTGTGTTGGTTTGGATGTGGTGGTGGTGGTGGATGTGGTGGTGCTGGATGTGGTGGATGATGATGTGGTGGTGGTGGATGTGGTGGTGGAGGTGGATGTGGATGTAGTGGTTGTGGTGGTGGTGGTGGATGTGGTGGTGGATGTGGTGGTGCTGGATGTGGTGGTGCTGGATGTGGTGGATGTGGTGGATGATGATGTGGTGGTGGTGGATGTAGTGGTTGTGGTGGATGTGGATGTGGTGGTTGTGTATGTGGTGGTGGTGTATGTGGTGGCGGTGTGGTGGTGGCGGTGTATGTGGTGGTGGCGGTGTATGTGGTGGTGGCAGTGGTGGATGTGGTGGTGGTGGTGGTGGTGGTGGTGGTGGATGTGGTGGTGGTGGATGTGGTGGTGGTGGATGTGGTGGTTGATGTGGTGGTGGTGGATGTGGTGGTGGTAGATGTGGTGGTGGTGGATGTGGTGGTGGTAGATGTGGTGGTGGAGGTGGATGTGGTGGTGCTGGTGGATGTGGTGGTGGAGGTGGTGGTGCTGGATGTGGTGGATGTGGTGGATGATGTGGTGGTGGTGGATGTGGATGTAGTGGTGGTGGTGGTGGTGTATGTGGTGGTGGTGTATGTGGTGGTGGTGGATGTGGTGGTGGCGGTGTGGTGGTGGTGGATGTGGTGGTGGTGGATGTGGTGGTGGCGGTGTGGTGGTGGTGGTGGATGTGGTGGTGGCGGTGTATGTGGTGGTGGTGGTGGATGTGGTGGTGGTGTATGTGGTGGTGGTGGTGGATGTGGTGGTGGTGGATGTGGTGGATGATGTGGTGGTGGTGGATGTGGTGGTGGTGGATGTGGTGGTGGTGGATGTGGTGGTGGTGGATGTGGTGGTGGTGGATGTGGTGGTGGTAGATGTGGTGGTCGAGGTGGATGTGGTGGTGGAGGTGGATGTGGTGGATGTGGTGGTGGTGGATGTAGTGGTGGTGGTAAATTAAAACAGTCTATTTTCATTGTTACTATTAAGACCAGCCCTCCCCCTGCCCTGCTCGTCTCTCCCCCTCCTCAACACATCACCACTGCGCTCTCGGGGCTCTCACGTCTCCGATGCAAATCCCTGCCACGTCCTGCCTGCTTGCTGCTTCTGCTGAGATACACACCTCTGGCTTCGCAACCCTCACATTTGTCTGTTAGGAAATTGGCGTCTAAAATACCACAAAGCGTTACACTGGACAAAGCCCACTGGCTCGCAGGCAGTGTGTGCCCGTGGGCACAACGCCGAGGGGGGAGGTGTTTTAACACAACAAAGTCAAGAGTTAGGAAAGGGGAGTATCCGATGTAACATTGCTGGATTTCCTTCAAAGTAAACAGACATCTCAGCTCAACGTAAAGACGTTTGATAAAAAACACAAAAACAAATCCCATTACAAGTATATGTGGATTGCTTTGCAGTGAATTAAAATAAAAAGTACACAAAGATTGCAGCAAAGCTAAAATACCTTAGCTGAATTTGTAATAAATTCTACCGAGATCGCAGCCGAACATGAATACGGCCGATAAAGAAGCCAACAAAAATCATCACAAAAATGCACTCTGTTTGCATTATAGTAAACAAAGATCGCAGATACACGTTAATCCCTTAGCTGGATTTGCTTCAAACTAAACAGACATCTCAGCTCAACGTAAAGACGTTTGATAAAAAAATAAACTAAGCCCATTACAAATATGCGGATCGCTTTGCAGTGAATTAAATAAAAAAGTACACCAAGATTGCAGCCAAACTAAAATTCCTTCGCTGGATTTGTATTAAATTCGACAGAGATCGCAGCCAAACATGAATACGTCTGATAATGTAGCAAACAAAATTTATCACAAAAATGCCCCCTCGGTTTGCATTATAGTAAACCAAGATCGCAGCCAAACATTAATCCCTTAGCTGGATTTGCTTTAAAGTAAGCAGAGATCTCAGTTAAACGTAAAGCCCATCGAAAACAAAAAATAAAACAAACCCCATTACAAATATGCGGCTCGGTTTGCAGTGAATTAGACAACAAACTACAAAGAGATCGCAGGTAAACTAAAATACCTTCACTTAATTTGCATTAAATTAGACAGAGAGCGCAGCCGAATATGAATACCACCGAAAATGAAGCAAACAAAAATCATGACAAAAATGCGTCCTTGGTTTGCATCATAGTAAACAATTAATCCCTTAGCTGGATTTGCTTTAAAGTAAACAGACATCTCAGCTAAACGTCAAGCCCTTTAATAAAAAAACAAAAAACAAATACCATCACAAAAATGTGCGTTCGGTTTGCATTAATTAGCCAAAGAAGTACATAGAGTTTGCCGTGAAACTAAAATTCCTTCGCTGGATTCACAGCAAATGATGGTGGGGAGCACCGCCTGTGTCTTGGTGTAAGTTGGTCGACCTCGTATACGCCGTCTGTATATAAGAGCTTTGGCAGTTTTTTGATCCAGGACAGGCAGCAGCGCCTAGAGTGGGAGACGCTCCAGCCAGGGAGGCAGCAACATGCCCAGAGATGCGATGGTACGTGGGGGTAAACTCAAGACTGCACTACCGAACTAAAATGATGGTAGCTGAGGCCTCGCAGGCAGGTCCGTTGTAGTCACGTGGGGGGTCCCCACTGGAGCCAGTGTGAGAAGGGGGTCGTCCTCGCGGTGAGGAGTTAATTCACTTTGCACAGGGGCGATACGATGGTACGTGGGGGTAGACTCAAGGCAGCGCCGCAGAATGGAAATGATGGTGGCTTAGTCCGCGCAGGCAGGCCTGTTGTAGTCACATGGGGGGGGTCCCCGATGGATCCGGCGTGAGAAGGGGACGATCTCGCAGTGAAAAGCGGTGTCACTGTGCCCCCAGCAGTGGATTAGCAGTCGATAACGTATGACCCTTTGTCTGGGCCTCTGAAGTATATGATGATTGTCACTTGCGCTGCCATCACCTTGCAGCTGTATCCCATAAGGAAACTGGAAAGCATACGTGACAACTTGTCTCAAACAAGTCAGGTCAGCCAATCACAGCGCGGCCCGGGGAATGACGTCACAGAGGTGTCCCGGGCCGGCAGCCAATCACAGCGAGGCCCGGGGAATGACGTCACGGGGGTGTCCCGGGCCGGCAGCCAATCACAGCGCGGCCCGGGACACACGTCAACAAGGGGCGGGACTTAAAAAAAGACCGAGAAACGCCCCCGAATCGCATCGTGACTGAGAAAGAGTGATTGACAACCATCTCTTCCAATGGCTAGCCTCCATTTATGGAGCTAGCCAATGGAAGAGAAGGCGAGACAAAGCCCCACACTGTAGGATCATAAGATTTCGCCCTGCGCGAGCACTGCTGCGCAGTGCTACCGCCAGGGCGAAACCTAAAAACTAAATTTAAAATCATTTCGACGGCTTTTGAAATTTGGAGAAAAATAAAAAAGAGAATTTGCCTGTACTCAAATCTAAACTATTACACTCCACTAAATAACTGCCTTGTATTACCAGGTGTGTTTAGAGATCAGGTCACTCTGAGATGGTACCGAGCAGGCATACGCCAATTGGGAGATTTATTTCAAAGGTATCAGATAGCCTCTTTCTCGTTTTTGCAGCAGAAATTTGATTTAGCTCGGATAGAATTTTTTAAATATCTCCAGTTGCACAGCTTTTTAGAGCAGAAAATAACTCTGGGTCAAATTTCGTTTACCAAAGTTAAGGTCCTTGAAGCAATTCGAGTAAGATCCAGGATAGGTCCTATTTATCAATTAATGGTTGTAAATCTTGTGGATGACTTGACGATGTGGGAGGATAAATGGCAAAACAAATGGGGGTGGATAAAGTAGATATGGACAGATTAATTGAACTGTCTACAAAAGTTTTAATTAATGGCTCGCTAAAGAGTCAACATTTCATGTCCATATTTGATTTATATTATTCTCCTGCAAAACTAGCAAAGTGGAAATCCACAAGAGGGAATAAATGTAATCGGTGTGGATTAATTGCGGCGGATGCTGCTCATATGTTTTTTCAGTGTCCCAAACTGAGTCAATTTATTAAGGATGTTGAATATTTTTTTAATGTTAGTTTAAGTATCCGGATTCAACTTTCGGCAGAATTGGTTATTCTAGGGCTACAGGAAAGTTTAACTAGTCCTAGAACTGTAGCAGAGGAAGGATTTTTATTTATTTGTATGTCTATCTTTCGACTTTGTATAACATCTCAGTGGCTTGATATGGATCCACCAGTTTTCAGCAACTGGAAAACTAGATTACTTTCTACATATTATTTGGAGATGGCGGTATACAAATCAAAAGGAAGGAGGAAAAAGCTTAATGGGTCAGAAACTGTGGTCTCCTTTGTCAAAATGGATCTAATATATGAACTTATGATCTAATGTGTGTAAATGGAATAACGCTGTAATATGAGATTGGGGATAATGGCCATAATTTGATTTTAATGGGTTGGATTGTTTTTTTTATTGTTGTTATCTCTATCTGCTGACATAAATACCAATAAAGAAACCCCCCCCCCAAAAAAAGGACAGTTTGTTTTCCTACTTTTAATTTATTTGAAACAAAAAATTCAAAAAATAATGTGGCTTGCCAAATCCTTGCAATCAAATAATTGTATACTTTTTGATGCCAGTTACATTAAATGTGATTATTCTATATTTGGTTTATATTTGAATTGTTTGCAATTCCTACTGTCAAGTTTTCTGTTTTATTTCGAAGTACTTTAAGTAGAATTAGATCAAACCTTAATTTCATGTAATTGATTTATATATTCAAACTAATTAGGATGTTAAACCTTCACTAATTTTAATATTTTATTTTCAAAATTTCGTCAAAATGTATTTCTATTTAATTCAATTATTTAGCATAATATTTTGATGGAAGCCACTCCCCTAATTTTTTTTTAACTTTAAATGCATAATTAGCGTGTCTCCGTTATTTTTTAAATTAATTTTAAGATATTAACATTTTAGTTGATATTTTTTTGTTAAGTTTAAAATGGCTTATTTATTTATCTATTAAAGCAAAGTCCAAATGCAAAAGTGGAAGTATTTGATTCAGTACAATGCGTTGCTTGTTAAGTGTGTGCTAAGACAATGCAGAAATGATGAGTAGAATGAATGGGATTTGAAGTTTTTGTGTGCCAGCATATTCGATTTCCTGACCAAAAAGAACTGTAGTGAAAGGGTATCCTGTGGCCAAGAACCTTTAGACATGACCATTTGGTGTTTCTAATTTTTTTTCTTCTATTGTCTTTTGTTCTCTTGTAGGCTGGGACCAATCCAATGCATTTGTGAAAATCTATATCACCTTGAGTGGAGTTCACAAAATCCCAGCGGAAAACGTACAGGTTCATTTTGCAGAGAAGTATGTTAATTAGTCCAGCTTCTGCTTGCCAGAACTGTACCTTTTTTGTCTCTGTTGCATGTTTTTAGGACATTGGTACATAATAGTCAGAAAAGAGTTCTAAAGTGCAAACTGCAATAAAAGCAACTTTAAACTTGAGTGAGCTGTCTAGGAATAGCTGAGCTAATAGTCTTGAGTGCCCCAATGAGACCAAGCATAAGCCAAGTCATTAAAAGATTCTACAGTTAAATAATACTGCAATCATATTAAAATCATAGATCCTTTTAGATTAAAAATAAAACTATTTCTTGAATGCATGTTGTAAGAAATGCGATTATTATTTGGCATAGCAGACTGCCTACCCCAAAGAGTAATGGCAACTCTTGTCAGGGTGGTCATTTAAAGTCACTAAATTACCTGGGCTTAGTCCCATGTTAGCTGTAGCACAGAGCAGACAGATTTCACTCATGGCAATGTGTAAAGTATTTATGCAGTACCAAAACCTGAATAAAGTCAAAATGCCAAGCAATACAAATCCCAAAATGAATTAGAAAATTAGCACATTTAATGTACAAAACAGCAAAAATCTAATAAGGGGAACTGAAGACATGAATTTTTAAATGCGTTAATTGGAAATAACACTAGAAACCTGTAGGCAAAAATCGTAGTCTAAGTGGATCGTGCTAGAGGGGGGCCTAGACGCAAGTTGACTGAGATGGAGTGCTGGTCTGAAACACCAACCAGGTTCGTCCTTCCAAGATGGTATCTTCTGACTACGTCTTTTAAGTCCCAGTTAACCACAGGAGAACACTTCTAAGACCCCCAGGACCTCAGGGGAGGCACGTAGGGACGCGAATGGTGTGAAGTAGACACCAACAGCTGGGTCCTGTCTAAATCTAGTTGCGACTGGTCAGCCGGTAACTTCAGGAAAAGATGCCTTGAAGCTCGTTGTCTTCCTGTAGTTGCACAAGAGGTCAGCCAGTTGACTCTTGGAGTCCACTTCTTGGGTACAAGAGGGAGCAGGGTAGACCTGTCTATCGTACTTGAAACAGGCCCAAAATGCCTGGAGTCGGGGCATTTTTATTTTCGGCCACACTAATATTGGGCTCTGAAGGTATGTGTTGAGGTTACTATGGTAATCCTTGCGTCCCCCAACATCTAACATTAAAGTCCAGTTTAAAGCAGGCACTGTACCCACAAGAAACCCATAGACCAGTCTGGTACGACAAAGGATGGCCCTTCAACAACCAAACAGTAGATCTATACGAAATGTCTTGGCATCCTGTTCTCTTCCTTTCAAGTATGCCTCAAGTGTTACATGTGACTCAAAAGACCTGTCAAGCAGGATTTGACACTGCTGCAAAAAAGAGGTCCACATCCCCCCACCATGCATATTCTTTGGAGCTCAGAGTGGTCTTCTCTGTCTATTCAGGTCAGCCTGTTTGCACCTAGGAGGCATTTCACACCTATTCAGGTCAGAGAGCTGGCATAGGCATTTGCTAACTAGCCCCCTGACAGTTCTGGGAGGAAAAGAGTAACTTTCTAAAAACGACTTTTCCTTAATATTTATTAAAGATCCAACTTCACCATTCAATTGGACCCATCACAACTAGTGTTTTTTAATTTTCATGCTGCTTTTATATCTGAGATATCAGTATTTTATTCCGTATTCTTGTTTTGCAGGAGAGCCAGGCCTGCCACAGCGAAAATTGCTTTTAGGACCCTGTCATTGTAGGGACATGGCAGTATTAATTTTCTAAATGCCCTACCTTTTAATATACTTGCCCCACCTGTTGGGCTACAAGGCTTACATAGGAGTGACTTACTAATATTTAAAAAGGTGATTTCCTTCTTTTTTTTTAGTCAAAGGGTTATGTAAACATTTTGCATTGCAGGTTTAAACTGCAGAAGTGAGGTTACAATGGTAGGCCCGAGGCCATGTTTGCGCTGATACTGTAGTGGATGGCACAAAAGTTGCTACAGTCACTTTAAATGACTTAACTTTTAGGCTCTGGGTGCACTTTTTACACCATATATCAGGCAGGGCTCGAAAAATCCACTCCCATTGTCGAGCAAGATTTATTCAGGACCAGATATTTTCAGGGACTACTTGCCCTTTGGGTGAGTGGAAAATCCTCTAACTTAAGTAAATATAGAAAGACAAACTGACTTTTGACCTTGGTCTCTGAAAGCAGAGCAAATGTGACAAGACAACAAGATTTAAAGGCATTTAATTGCTCACATATTGAAAGAGCAATAAAAATGCCTTTGAATTTTATCTTTTCACATTTGCTGGCTTTCAGAGACAGGTCAAAAGTTAGTTTGTCTTCCTACATTTAGGGGTCCATTATGATGTCGGGCGGATTGCCTCCGCCAGGCTGGCGGTAGCCACTGGCGGAGGCAATCCGCCCGACACCTATGCCCGGATTCCCCCCCCCCGCCGTATTAGGATGGCAGGGGGGAGCGCGGCGGACGGAAAGACCGTCCGGCGCTTTACCACCGCGGTCGCAGCGGTAATGGAATAATATGGTGGCGGTGTCACACCGCCAGCCATATTACAATGGCCACATATAGGTGCCTTTCCGCGGCGGCACTGCCGCCACGGAAAGGCAGGCGGTGTTTGCTGCGGCAGCCCCCTGCGGGGCCCCCAGGTGAAGCCGGTTTAGGGGGAGGACAGGGGGGTACCTATGGTACCCCCCCACATTTGCATATGCAAAGCGGCAGGCACCACGCGGTGCCTGCCGCTTTGCACATGCCAATGCGTTCACAAGTGTTTTGCATTGTGGCGGGCGGTGCAGAGTGCACCGCCCGCCACAATGCAAAACATGGAGGACGTGCCCGCCACACTGGCGGGCACATCCTGATTCCCCCTACGGGACCCCTGCCCTTATGGCGGGCGGTCACGTTCTCCGTTAGGGCGCCATCCCAATGAGCCCCTTAGTTTTCTTTCTGTGACTAAAGTTAGAGGATTTTGTAAAGTAAATATGTGCCATGCATGTTAAATAAAGGCTGTAAGAGGTCAGCCTTTTTAACAGCTGAAAAAGCTAAGTGAACTGTTCAACATTTCAAATATATTTCACTAGTTATGAAGACCTGTTTGTGTAATTCTGTAGTGAAAACAATAATTTTATAGGATCAAAACAAATGAGGAAATTTACTTGGTGATGTGCAAATCTGAAATACTTTTGCTAAAAATGAATTTCCAAACATTGTTTATGCGCCATTATTAGTAAAACCACATGTTAGTGAGAACGTTTTTTGGCCATTTCAATGGAAAATATGCTGCCTGCAAATGACAGTGCACTACCACATCATGCTTTTGGTAATATATTTATGAAAAGTGAGTTTTTAAACATGAACTGGGAATCATTACTGCTGCTGCCTAGATGACCATGCTATTCGTGAAATAAGAGGCAAGTCAGGGATCATTTGTACCCTATATATGGGCTCGACCTCTTGCTATATATGGACCAACCATTTAGTCTAGTAAATAAAGAGTTTTTTGTACAGCAGACATAGTGAACTTGCATATTTGAAGGGGCTCTCTTATGTGATTAAGAAAAAGGTGGCACCATAAGACAAAATACTTGCCTAGGATCACACAATTTGAGACCAGTTCACGGGCCAAGTACATTACAGTTAGGATGGGTAGATCATTAAAGTTTCTAGACCTGCAGGTCTTGTAACATTTTATATGATTTTTCGAGCCCTGCTAGGGTCTTGCAGGCAAGTTAAATGTGCTCAACAGATGAATATGCAAATTAAACCATATTCAGGGGGGGTGGGTATAGGCACTTTACTACTAGTCAACAGGGTTTAAGTTCACAGAACTCTAAAGCCAACAAAGGTTCCAGCAAAAGGCATACAAAATCCAGGTGACCAAGCAGTATGGGTGGATTTTGTCCATGTGTTTATTAATATAATAGAGTGTACTGCATTGAAATCTGTCAAAAGTAAGTTTATATACCTTAGTGCCACGACATCACTGCTATAAGTGAACCAATAAATGTCTGTTTATCATGTTCTCTATTCGAATGGCCTGTATTGCTGTTTTTTGTTGAGTAACATTGTCTATTAAACCCTACATAAGTCAGGGCCACTGGAATTATACGGCAGAAGAGGGCCAAATTATGCTGAAGCGTTGAGTAAATTATACAGCAAGAAAAGGCAAATTAATGTGGTGTAATGCAGCACATTTTGTGATAGTATTACTTCATTAGTTTGTCATTTTTACACAATCTGTGTATCGGTTGTGCCTCATTAGTATCCGTTTAGCTCCCCAAAAAAGGAATAAGCAACAGAAAGATGACCAGGCAACCTCTGTAATGGGCCTTCTACTCTGTCGCAACGTTTCAATGAACTTTTAGTAACTTTTAAGCCGTTTGAGCTAGGAAAACGTTTTTTTTTTTTTTTTTACATCTGCAGATTATGCAGCAGATGATGGCTATTATGGCAAATTAGGCAAATGCCATAATTGTGTGGAAAACGCCCCTCTTACACAATCATAATTCCAGTGGCCCTGACATAAGCAAGGGTTTTTATTATACAGCACAGATTCAGAGCTAAATTAATTCAAAGTAATCTTACATCTGGATTATGATGTTTTTGAACTCCGGTTTTCTGGTTAGATTCTTGTCAGCATCTGGTTGAATATCTTCTTGCTCTCCTTTTACTTTAAAATCACAGTGACTATTGTGCAATAATTTCATAATCTAATTCGTACACTAGGGTCAGTAAATCTAAGTATCATTTATTAATTTAATCTGACTAGGTATATCAAAATATGACAGATAGCTATTTCGTTATTAATATCACTGCTTACCCCTGACTTTACAAACAGTTAAGAGGGACAGCATCAACACATTCATTATGGCAATTTAATCGACTTTCAAATCAAAGAGGAATTTAGCTTCCCGCAGAATTTGCTCTCCAATTGTAGATATTCTGTGTGGCACAAGTGGAATTGCAGCTCTGTCTGGCTGCAGACACATAGCACAAAACATTGTTTTAGGTTTTATATATTCAACTTTCCTGTGTCTAGCGTGTTTTTATTTTATTATTATTTTTATGTATTTATTTTGTCGTCTTTCAAAACTGCATCAGGGAGGAATAGAGCTGAGCCAAGCCTACAGGTATCACGTTTATTTTGACTCTCTTGTCCTCATGGGACCAGCTTGAGCCAGCCATTCAGCTTGAGCCTTTCTTGACTTAACCCTTCTTTGTTAGGGGTATGTTGGGAGAAGTCTGAATTGACGAGGCATTAAAAGATAGGAAGGTATTATTACCAGTGAAAATTTGTTTGAAAGTTTTGTGTGGCTGGGAAGAGGGGTAGTGGTTATCATGTGAATGATCGAGTGGTTAGGGGTGAATTGTTGGTGGTCGTCTGAACTGGTTCTCTAGATCCGTGATTTACATTATAGATATCTGTAGATATTTAAAACTCCAGTGTTTTTTGCTATCAAAGGCTTGCCTTCTGTATGTTGCATTGGTTTCTGCCTAATGTTTGGTGGTCTTTTTTCAGATCCTTTGAGCTGCTGGTGAAGGATTTGAATGGGAAGAATCATTCCTTAATTATCAATAACCTTCTGAAGCCCATCTCTGTGGAAGGCAGCTCTAGAAAAGTGAGTCATTATGCATCTGGTGACTTCATGCTCGTCTTCTTCAGTTCCACAGTTCCCTCCAGCTTGTGTCCTCTTATGTCTCCATTTCTCAACCTGTGTTGCCCATTTCCCTTTTCCTACTGTTTTACTTTAACTCCTATACTGTTTTTTCTTCTTTGAATTTTTTTGCATGTCTAAAATTTCCCTGGCCATCACAAAACGTCTGCCTAGAGATCGTGGCTTAGCTCGGTCTGTAGTTGGGGGTAGTGGGCAACATGCATGCCCTTCATAGTTGTGACTGTCCGCTCCCGACTGTGTTGTGATTTGTGGAGCTAGAAAAGTCCTTTTTACCTGTTTGCTCCAGGATGTAATGTCCTTTTGGTCCTGCCGTGAATTTGTATACTGTGTGTGGCACTATGTGGTCATGGTAGGATGAATCAAGTTTGAACCATGGTTGGCTGTAGGGACAGGGGACACCATCTTGAATTTCTATTGTAAGTATGATGTACAAAATAGTGGTCGGGGTTAGCCTGCCAGACTGTACAGATTTCAGATGTCCCTAGCCTATACATTTGGGATGACTGGTGACCCTTCTGTCAGGTCTGCTCTTATTATCCCTTCAGGCATCTCCTCCATCAGGGTTATGGGTGATTTAGTTAGGTAGAAGACAACCATGTCTTGATAAGGGAAGCGTAATCCTTTGACCATGACCGGTCTTTTATTCACCTGTGGTTACTCACAAAATACTCATGCACATTTTAAAGACTTCTCTACCCTTTGTTCTCCATTGTGGGATTCTCAGAATAAAATACTCCTGCCTACATCCATGCTTCCTGCTGACATTTGGAGATAGACGGTAGCTTTAGTGTCTGCAGATTGATACACAAGATTTCAGAACACCCTAAACCAGGCATAGAACTGTGATATGGGAATACATAAACGAACGTGGTTTAAATGTGGACTGAAATCCTGAGTCACTGTTCCAGGACTTTTCTACTGAGATCTGAAGCTGTTGTCTCCAACAGCCAGCTTCCAAGTCAGGTGAGGGGGTCATCACTTGAAATGTATGACGCTTTCTGCTGAAAGATCGAAATTTCTGCCGTGTATGAATTAGAGATTGGTACTGCAAGTGGTAGTGACGAGCCAGTGCCTTCTTTACGTCCTTTGCTGCCCCCATCTGGGCCTTGAGGCGTCTCACTCACGCAAGCACCAAGTAAGTAAACGTGCCAGCGTGGCCCTAGTGACCCGATAGTGAAGTGGGTGACTTTTGATCTACCTTTCATCTTCTCATACTAGAGAAAGGTATATTTTGGTGAAAAGAAACTGTAAGGCCATGCCTCTTCAGGCATAGCCTTGGACGAGGGCCGAATCACTTGATCACAGATTTTGGCTTTCCTATTTTTCCATATGACTTACAGTATTTTTTTAATATAAAGCATTGGTTTACTGATTTATTGAGCACTGTAGTGAGAGACTCTGATTTGAGTCTCTACCTCTCCACCACCTCCTTGAGTAAGCCTTGGACTGCTTGCCCCGCTACCCTGTGAGTCAAGTGCCAAGGGGGCGTACTTAATGTTCAGTTTTCCAAGTCGTAATAAATTAGCCCCAGGACACTTGAGGCAAACCAAATCACCTCAACCGAGGCCTATTAAACCTGTGTGCTCCATGGCTCCAATGGAGTCTTACAGCTTGCTTTTGATCCCTTAACCTATTAAAGATTTCAAAAAGTACTCCTTCCTTCCCTCTGGCTTTTGCCTTCACCAAGGCCATCTCCACCACTTTCAATTTTTTCCTCATTCTTAATGTGATTTATTCCTCTTTTTCCTTCTCCAATCCTTTATTATTTCCGGCCTGTGTTTGGTGGCTGTAATTGTACTGTACACAACAAATCAACCCTTTTTCAACTAAGGCAAAAATACGTCATACTTCTAAACGTCATCTCTCTTTTCTGTATTCATGCCTTGCCATGCTTTCTCCTCACGTTCTGCACGTCTTTTTTCCTTTCGATATTGCTGTTTACTTTGAGAGCATCACAAACAAAATGTATTTTTTTCAAATTTCTTATTATGGATTCAAAATCAAACCATTGTAACCTTTCGCTTTGCCACCATATTCCTGTTCTCATTCTGCCTTGCTTCTTTTTATGTTATTCACCAACCGAGCACTAGTATTTAGTACAAATGGCTGCATATGTTTTAATTTAACATTTATAGATGTCTCTTAAATTCACCATGGTGTTAATAGCCCTTTTATCCATCTGTCAGCTTTGTCTCGTCATTCTGCTCCTTTGTACTTTCCTTTTCTTGCTCGTGTTTTTCTTTACTTCACTTGCTTTGTTGTTTCCCTTTTTCTTTTCTCCACCTCCTTCATTCCAAGTACGTTTGATGATATCTCCTTCCTTTGTGTATATCTCTGCCTGATTGTGATCTATATATTTAAATCTTTGAATTCTCCATGGACAAATGCAATAAATATTATGGAAGAAGTATAGTGAGTTGACTTGTTAAAATAGAAAACTGTCCCTTTGCCCCATGTGTTTTTTTTATTTTATTTTTATTTTATGCCTGTTCGTAGATTAAGACGGACACCGTTCTTGTAATGTGTAAGAAGAAGTCTGACCAACCTTGGGAGTACCTAACCCAGGTGGAGAAGCAGCTCAAAGACAAAAAGTGAGTTTTAAATCCTCTGCATCTACTGTTTTTTTTTAGCTGAAACTGGGCATGGCATTACCTCCGTCTTTATTTTAGAAAAATGTGCTTGCAATAAATTCCACGCTGCTTTGTGATTGTGCCTTAGTAGCAAAGGAACCAGTCCCATAATCTGACTCCAATATTGTTTTTAGGTTTTGCCTGGCGAAAGCTGCGCTCTGCGCAGCTTTTTCGCGCAGGCGAAAACTTAATGAGTATAGTAGGGGAGACAGGAACGCCCCCCGTCTTCCATTGGCTAGCTCCATAAATGGAGGCTAGCCATTGGAAGAGATTGGCCGTCAATCACGTTTTCCAGAGAAAACGCGATTCGGGGGCGTTTCTGGGTCTTTTTTTAAGCCCCGCCCCTTGTTGCCGTGTGTCCCGGGCCGCGCTGTGATTGGCTGCAGGCCCGGGACACCCCAGTGACGTCATTTCCCGGGCCGCGCTGTGATTGGCTGCCTGCCCGGGACACCCCCGTGACGTCAGCCAATCACAGCATGCCGGGACCTGACTTTTTTCCTCTTGTAAAGTATCGTTTGCTACCTCTTGTATTTTGTTTGCTCTTGATACATGCACAATTGTCACTATTGCCTTATGTAACGTAGCGTTTGCTTTTGTAACATGCTGACTTGTACTTTTTCCTCATGTTTCATTACTGTTCCTATTGGGAAGCGCTCTGACACCTTCGAGTAAAGTGCGCGCTATATAAAAACGCGTAAAATAAATGTCCGAGTTTAGTGGGAGGTTTGAAGGTGTAAAGTTTATTAGGGTGCACTGCAGTCACTTATGAGGACGTGTGTTGTTTCCGTGTGGGGTTGGGCTTTGTGTGGTTGTGTTTAGTGCACGTGCTGTACACATAGCACGTAGTTTGTGTTTTGGGAGGTCCGGCTGTGAATGGGGCGAGGGTGACCCCCGTCTCTCCTTGGGGCGTGTGTAGCACGTCCTCCGCACTCTGATTGGCCGTTCCAGGGAGAGCCCCTCCTCTCTGTTTCAGGCTCAGTCCCTCCCTGGAGCCCTCCTGAGTGAGCAGCAAGTGCGCACTCCCTGTCCTTGACTCCCCAGCGTGTCCAGGCGCCCTGCACTCTAGCGCCGAGAAGCTGCTGCCGCCGATCGACCTGCACCTGGGGGTGGCACAAAGGGCACCCCCTTGACCATCCAGCAGAGGGCGCCTTTCACCGCAGAACACTGGTGAGTGACTGAAGGGCTTCAGCTTTTGTCTAGTGCTTTCCGTCGAGCCGTTGGTCTCTAAGCGCTAGTTTACTAGTAGTCAGGTTCGCATCGGCAGGGCGGGACGACGGCCGGTGCCCGAGGGGCCTGTGGCACTGCCCAGCTGGTGGCCGGTGTTCCCGCTGTAGATGATCTGCGCCCATAATTCGCCGGAAGCTGCAGCGGCCTTGGGGGGTGTTTAGGGCCCAGTGTGGCACGGGAGGGGGGCTCCTTTGAGCAGGCGCAGCAATCGTGGGGGGCTCCTATGAGCATGCTCAGCATGCGCGAGGGGTCCTCTAAGCAGGCACAGCACATGGGGCTCCTTCTACCCTGGGGCGCAGGCAGTGCACATGAATTCAGGGCTCACAGCAGAGCTCCGTGGTGAAGGTGGCGTTGTGCAGGGAGGCACATCACGGGGGTGAAAGGGCAGTGTGCAGGGAGGCACATGGGGGGAGGGGGGGGTGACAGAGCGCTGTGTAGGGAGGGAGATCGCGATCAGTTCAACTAAAGAGAACAAGCATTGGCATCAGGCGCGCAACACCCATTGGACTCAAAGGGTGGTAATTAAGTTTGCCTGGCACGCTTCATACCGTCCTGTGCGTCTGGCCCTTGAGATATACAGAGCCGAGGCTGTACGTGTTGCACTGTAAGACACAGAGCTTTGGAGACCCTGTGATGTAGAACATCTTGGGAAAGCTGAGAACTTCTCTCTATAAGATCCCTATTGAGCCTTTCGAAGATTATCCCTTTGCTTCCGATCAGGCTTGATTTGGCTCTGAAATCCATAATCAGACTTTCCATACTGAGGCCGATCTTGTACAGGCTTTGAAATTGGGTGACAAAAGAACTTGACCCACATAGAGAACGCCTGCATGATGTTGGTAGAAGACCGCATACAAATTAACCCTTGCCTGAGAATACACTGACAGAACTGGGGTTTGCTAATTTTTGGACTGATACTACACCTCTTACGTCAAGTGCCCATTGCATCTTGAAGGAGAGACTGTAGTTATGCACGATTGCGACACTGCAGTCCTCATCCTCTATGGGTCTACTGATTCTTACCAACCAAATGAGACCATACATTTCAAGAATATTTGGATTTATTGCAACCTTTCTCAGCCAGGACCCTTCATGTGAAGTTTAGGTTGCGAATCTTATCAATAGCATCTTTTATGAATATGTGGTCCCTCTTTGGACAATAACACGAGTGATGTCCAGCGTTCATGCATTATAAGGAAACTGAGGGTCATGTTTTATATTTTTTGCATCCCTATAGGAGATTAAGATCTTCATGTGTGAAGCCGCTCTGTCGGTTACTGGGAATACAGCAATATCACATGGCATTAAGAAATATGTAAATGTGATTCCGTGGAAAGAGTAGCATTCAAGATCAAACAGCAGCAAGCACACTTCTCAAAATCCGAAAAACCTTATTGTAAAGAGATTGTAATTTCCTACCACTTTGGAGATTACTTTCAGTAGGCATTAGCAGATGAAGACCTGCACTCTAAAAACAAAAGTCACCATGTGATGATAGGGTGGAACCTTGGAGGGGGCGTGGCCTAAGTATGTAAATGTAAATGTAAATGTATGAAACTTATATAGCGCAGGACTTACCCTGGGGCATCTCCGCGCTTGCTTAGGGAACCCGTCCTGGTATTCCCCTGTGAGATAACCCTGGAAGGGTATCCACAAGGTGAAAGCCAGGCATCCCACCGCGAGGGGCCGATGTGGAGATTAAGCAATCTATTGCCCAGAGTCGCAGAGTGTGAACCCGTGAGTCGAGAAGGCACCGGAGCGAGAATTAACGAGTCCGTGGAATTATTGAGCCCAAGATCCGCCGAGGCGGGGAATTGAACCCTGGTCCAGGGCCGAACTCAAGCTCCAGGTCTGCCGCCTCTAACCCCTGAGCCACACTTCTCCCTATCTATGAGTCACTTTTTCCCTTTTCAGCCACCCTCATCAGACTCCTTCCTGGGGGGGGGGGGGAATAGCTGGGGCTGGTACAGATATCCTGGGATGTTTTCACACCTCCTAATGAACATCGGCCGCTCAAAGCCCCGAAAGACGCTAGCCATTGGCAAACAGAGGCGTCCGTCATCCTGCGAGGCGACTCGTGGGCGTTTCTGGAGAGTTTTTCTCATCCGGCCCCTTTTGTCTCGTCAGTGCGGCGGTGGGCGGGGTTTATTTTTTTTTTTGCTGGTCGAGGTTTGTTTTGGCCATTCCGCGGCCGACCGCCGCCGGAGGAAGTCCAGGTGAGGGCTTGTTTTTCCTTGCCTTCCTGCTGTCCGTTCTCGCCCCCCCCACCCCCCCCGGCCAGGCTTGCCCCGTCCGAAGAGAGGAGAGCAGAAGCCAGGGCTACAGCGGCCGAGGGGCTCCCTCGGCCTAATTGGCAGCTGTTTCTAGTTCTTGGTATTCAGCATGATGTGCATTACCCCCTTGTGGTGTGCCCAGCAGCCAGATAAAAAGCACATGGTGACCATTATTGTGTGTTTGAGTCACGTAAGTAGATTCTTGCCTCAACAAACTATAATTAGTACTCCTGTCCTGTCAGAACCCGGAACGTTGTCTAGATTACATTTCTGGTTGTGTCTCTGCCTTTGACTCAGTACCGCACTCTACTCACTTTCGACTAGGTTCATACTACACAAGTATGTACAAATATACATTGTGGAGCAATTAAATCCCATGTGTGTCCATCCCCCACACTTCGCTAAACCGATGTAACTTTATAAGGAGTCTCTTTTTAGAGCTGGCTTGACAGCACAGCTGTCTCATACCTCATGTAATTAACATAAAAGAGTTACAAGAAACACTACTGAGAGAGGAGCTTTGGCCCTGCCTAAATGTTGGTTATCTTCAATACAGGATATGACTGGGCAGGAGATGTGTTCTTTCACTACAAAAGAGTGCTTAAATTGCACTTTATGCCGTATTGGAAAGCCTAGGCCTCAAGTTCGTTATGGGGATAAACAATTTATGCCATGTTAGATGCCCAGGATCTGGTAATCTTGGAACGTTAAAACAAAGGCAATGGAGTTGAAAGGCTTTTACGGGTGGCTTGTTATTCCACTGTTGTCAAGCCTGTAGATGAGTGTTTCCAATTTCCTATCGAAAAATGATGTCTGATGCCATAGATTAAATCTGTTTATTATGAAATGGTTTGACAAATGCAGTAGTCTAACATTTCTTATGAAAAGCATAAGGTTAAGCTAACAGGTCTTTAAGGGTGGCTTTTTGTTACACTGTGGTAAAGTCTGCAGAAGTATTTTGGAACATGGAATCTCACACATTACAATAGTCAGCAAGAGTTTTGGTGTTTAGCCCCGTCTAACAAGCCCCCCTGAGTAGATTTTCATTGTGATAATCCAATTTTATGCATGTGATTTAGCTTTGGGTGTATATTAATCCAATTGTTTTGGTCCGGCTTGTCATATTTAGCTATTTTCCAGGCTCTTGTAGTCAGAAAAATTTATTAAAAACATGCATCCATATACATTTCGAGAGGGGCCATGGAGCATTCCTTTTCGTTGGTCTGTTCTAATATCACTCCCATTCTGTTTGTGACGTGTTAGCATATAGAATGTGACAATGGGTCAGCCCACTTCTGCCATTGATTCTCATGGCCTGTGAGTGACTGCAAGGCGGGGGAGATCGTGGCCGTCCTGCTGGCCCTGTCGGGCTGGGTGCTGGTCTGCTCCACGCTGCCCACCGACTACTAGAAGGTGTCGAGCATCGACGGCACAGTCATCACCACGGCCACCTTCTGGTCCAACTTGTGGAAGACCTGCATCACCGACTCCACCGGCATCTCAAACTGCAAGGATTTCCCGTCCATGCTGGCCCTGGAGGGTGCGTCCTGACGGGGGGGGCTGTGTGTGTGTCTGTATGTGTATGTGGCTCTGTGTATGTGTGTGTGTTGCTCTGTGTGTGGCTCTGTGTGTGGCTCTGTAGGTATGTATGTGTGTGGGACTCTGTGTGGGTCTGTGTGTTTGTGTGTGGCATTTGCGAGAGATTAAGCTATTGGCATTGTAAATGACAGTGCCATTTATTTATCTGTTTTCAAAACCAACACATACATAAAAATGTTGTCATTTACAATGCCAATAGCTCTACCTTTTTCAAAGGCGAAACCGTTGCATTGTAAATGCTTGTTCTTTAATGCTACTAATTGCCATACTGGCAAGTATCTGTTCTTAATACGGTAGAAATTAGACTCTTACATTTCTGCAGCCGAACCTCACTCTTGGGTGCAACTTAACAGATTTTTGCAACTTATCGTCACTGCTATGTTGTGGAATCCTACGCTATCTGTGCTAATACATATCATAGGTGTCCTGCAGCTGCCTCTGCTTTCGCGATAGATGCTGGCAATTCCACCAGTGCACTATGTGGCTAGTTTTGAGCAGCTCATGCGATCGTGTATTGAATGCTGGGTTAACTCAACTGTATCATCTGCTATTGTATTTTGAATGTCTCTGAATCTTCCTGTGCGCTTAAGTACTGACCTGCAGAAACCCGTGCTTTTTAGGTTGAACCTTACCCTACTGTCTTTGTAGCATTCTGTGTTCACTCTGGGGACTTACAACATGCCTACAGCTTTTGATTGGCTTATGTTAGTGTCCTTTAAAAAAAACTTTGCTTCTAAGTGGTTAATGTTTCATGTTTGTCCCACCTTTTTTACAAATGTTAACTCCCATGCAGTAACGCCTCGGGACTTGTCCTCTTCCACTTGTGTCATAGTATTTCATGTGTTTGGAGCATTTTTTTTTAAATTTCATTCGGACCGAGCACTACCCACTTAGCTTGGCACCTGAATCACGACCGCCGCGCATCAATGTAATCGGGCACTTCCCTCAAGTGTTTGTTGTGTTTTGAATCAGTGCAGGACAAGCTTCACAGATGCTGTGCTTCACACAATCTTATTTTAATTTACGCTTTTTGTTGTTGACCTTCTAAACCGGCACTTCTCACTCCATTTCGATATGCGTTTCATGGGGACCACACTTCATTTTATTTCACCATTGCGGCTGCTTTCGGAGGATGCTTGCTTTTCTTTTGCTATAATCTTGTTTACTCTCTAGTGTAGCACTCTGTAAGAGTGCATCGTTTTACAGACCATCTACATCGGTGACACCCCCCGCCCCACCCCCACTCGCATGTATTTTTAATATAGCACAAAATCTGCCTGAGGGCACAGGAGTGCTTTACATTAGTACTGTATTATGTATACAAGGTCAGGTCAATTTAATTTTTTTCTTCTTAACACTGGAGAGGCGGCCTTGTAGAGCTCCCGTCATGCTCTGCTTTGGGGGCTGACGATTAGAAGGCTCGGTCCACTTGGGAAGCAGCAGTACAAGATGGCGCTTGCGTCTCCATCTGAACTGTGGCACAGAGACGCGGCATGGAGTCTGATTCCACCATGCATGGCCGCAGAACAAGGACTTTCGGGAACCATTGCAGCCCACCGTAGCCAGCAACACACCGTAAGACTGGGGTGCTTGTTTCACAGTGCTTGTTGAAGGCATGTCAATTTATCTGACGATCGCTGGATCAAAAGGAGCTCTAAGAGGCATAGGAAGGTGGCAAGAGCAGGGGCAAAGAGTACTGCAGCTGCTTCCCACCACTTTGTTACTAACCACATTGCCTCTACGTAGCTTAATAGAGGAGCTGGAAGGAGTGGAAAGAAAGGTTGAGGGGGGGGTTGAACAACTTGGAAGGGACGCAAAATTTTTATTGAAGCGTCACTCTTTATGTGAAGTTTTGGCCAAAAAAAGAATTACTGTCAAGTCTCCGAAGGGTTTAAAACACCACTCATTTACAATGGGATCAGCAATATCTGCTTCCAAGGCTTCCTCTGACTATGAGCAGTTAAATACTGTTACAAGGTGAAAGCCTCTTTCAGGCAGTGTGAATTAATAGACTATCAGAGTTTAGCCAGGCAAACAGCTTCGCAACCAAACTTCACTTAAGCCACAATGGAAGAATCTGAGACTTATTGCTTAACCTCCAAGTTCCAGGCATTACAGGTAGAGTCATGAGATAATCAACCCACCCTTCTCACCCAGCTGGTCCGCTCTAAAAAGGAAGCTAACAGCCCAGAAACAACCTATTCATTATTTTCTTCAGCAATTTAAGCTGGGACCACAGAAATGTTATTTATTTATTTATTTTTTTATTTTATTTTGAGAGTTTTATATAGCGCTGGCTAGACCCGGAGGTATCAGAGCGCTTTACATAAGGTTCCACAGAAATTACAAAATTACATCAGTTACACGTTACATCAGCTACTAGAATTCTTTTTTTTTTTCTCTCTTTTTTTCTCAAGAGCGTAGAAGACGTAATAAATGGAGCTTAGAAGGGTAAGGGGGTATAGATAAATATATGCGACACATTAAAGAGCGAGAAGGAGAGACAAATAGAGCGGATGGGGGAGAGGAGGAGTAAGAAGGGAGAGGAGAGATAGACTGTAGGAGAGATGAAGTGAAAATCTGCCCAATGACCGACTCAGTAGGTGAAGTATGGTAATACTTCACGGTGATCCATCCAACTGCCCCACTGTGATTAATCCATGCTAGATGCACCGGGCATGGTTGCAATTTTTGACTGTTCCACGCGATCACTATATGCGGCATGTGTTCACTTAACTTAACATGCACGTAGAACTCTTCTGCGCGGATAGGCTACTGCCTATGTACCAATCGCTCACACATATTCTTCCTACCAGTTCACACGCCCCGTATACATCGACACAGTATACCAATGAGTAATCCTCACCACCTAAACAAGGCATAACGTTGTGGCTGCCTGCACGTTCTCCACCTTCTTCGCGCATCCTCTTGTTCGCACTCTGTGTTATGAAGATGTTTTACGCACTTCTTGGAACTCC
The DNA here is from genome assembly GCF_964261635.1 of Lissotriton helveticus. Taxonomy (NCBI): domain Eukaryota; kingdom Metazoa; phylum Chordata; class Amphibia; order Caudata; family Salamandridae; genus Lissotriton; species Lissotriton helveticus. The sequence continues at coordinate 1,867,154,220 of NC_136057.1, forward strand.
CCCATCACGCCTCACACTTGCATAGTCTGTCCTTGATTTGGATGCATGCCCATCAGTAACACCCCAAATTCGGCTGCGGTTTGCAGTGACTGTTTCCACGTTAATCTACCTGGAATTCTACCAATTCCTAAACGTTCGCTTCTATATCCCCCCCCCCCCGCCCCATTTTTCCCCCTAGGCTAAAGAGGCTCTAATTCACAGGCATGGAATTAATGTCCGGATGATGATCTGCTCATTCTTTTAAATGGATCGAAATGCCGTCGACACCTTAATACACCTTATACGCAGAGAAACTTTCGTTCATTTTGATGTAAAGGTGTTTGTAATTATTTGTTTTTGTAACACTGGATATTCCTTGTGAAACAAACCAAGCTTTGCCTGAGCCCCCTGTTTGTTATTTCTCCATGTTTTGCACTCTATCTGCTGAGTAGGACACAGGACTGTGTCCCAGTTTATGTATTTTTGTGTACTACTATGTTAAAATCTACAAGTAAATATTAGACCTCTGTCCGGCTGGACATGTCCATGAAATATAGCTACGATTGAGTCTCTATTAATTCTTTGGTTTCCATCTCAATTTCTGGGCACCACTGTTGTTGAAAATAATTGACTCCTAAGGTCCCTGGCCGACTTGTTTGGGTTCCCTTGTTGTACAAAATATACAGAAAGAAGGGTGCTGCAAGCTAATGAAAGAGGCAATGAAGGCAGGTTTAATACACCTGCAAGTACTGCTAACTTAATGCAAATGCATGCAAATATACATCCCTCCCCCAGTGCTTCTCGCTCCTGGTACTTCCCTAATTCATGCCAGGCTCCAGCACTTCAACCTGGAAAGGAGAAGGATCTATGGAAAGGAGAAAGATCTATGGTTAGGAAGAGTGCTGCGGTGTAACCAGTCTCCATATCTGGTAGAAACATGACTTTTACTTCCACCTCCTTTCTGCCAGTCCCTCCTATCGTGTATTGGTGGGGGAACTTTCTGCAAATGTCCTTCTGTAGTAGGGGATCTCTGTGTATAGTCATAATCTAGTGAATAGTCCCGCCCATGTGCGTGGACCCCGGAGCAATCAAAAATAATCTCTTGCAGTGTCGAAAAAATGCAGAACTGCACAGACACTTAAGAGAGAATTTAAAGACAGATAATGCAGCCTATAAAAGCTACACTGTCCAGTACTTCAACTAGAAATTCCACCACAAAATCCACAAAACAGCAAAGCCTGTACAGATTTCCCTTGCTTTAACAGCAAACACCCTCTGGAATGATAGAGAGGAAAACCTGGACAGACAAGCCCCATAGGCTGCCATTATGTGGCTCAGAATAGGATACTGTGCCTTTTAAGAGAACCTTCCAGAACTTCACAGTATCCCAGAATGCACTGTTACTTTCAGGTTTTTTTTTCCGGCTCCTGCAAGCAGGACCCTGGAGCAGTGAGCTCTCCCTTTTCAAGGGTTTATTGGTGTTTTTTCACTGTTAATTTCGATTTGAGTGCTTCTAAAGTACTTTAGTGCTGTTCTTCTTGGTTTTTGCTCCCTTTTGATGTCAAATATGCCTGCATTATTTGACAAATGCCCGGAGTGCTCCAGGAAGAAGGCAAAATCAGATTCCCATGAGGTGTGTATCCTCTGCCTTCCCTCTTCCCACATCCCTGAGGAGTGTGAGATTTGTCAAGGCTTCTCTGGCAGGACCCTGAAGGAAAGACAGAAGATCAGGCTTCAGGGCCTCGAGGAAAGAAGGCTGAAGGCGCAAGGTGGGTCTGGAGGGGCTTATTCTGCCCATGCTGAGGCCTCTGGGGGGCTCCCCAGGGGCAGGAAGACCAGCAAACGTTCCCATTCTCCGTCTGGGTCGGTGGCACTGACCACGACGTCGAGAGGGATGACTACGGTCTGTTCCCCATCTCCCCAGGGCTCTGGGTCGAAGAAACGTCGACAGTCGACGTCGAGGGAGTTACACAGGCCGCCGTCGAAGTCTCCTTTGATGATTTCGTCGTCATCATCGTCGGCGTCGATGTCGAGTGATCGACGGGCCCGGCGTCGGCGCTCGCCGTCGAAGCGACACCGCCGTTCGCCGTCGTCGAGGCGGACGAGGTCGTCGTCGAGGCGGACGAGGTCGTCGTCAAGGCGGACGAGGTCGTCGTCGAGGCGGCCGAGGTCGCCGTCGAGGCATGGAAGACGGTCGAGGAAGGGGCGCTCGACGTCGAGGGGCCTACGCTCGCCGTCTGGTCACCATTCTTCGCCGCCGAGGAAGCGTGGTGAGAGGCCTGATACTGTGGGAGGCTCTCCACAGTCCGGATCTGGAAAGGAAAGCGGATCACCGGGATCGGTGTACTCCGAGGTGTATACTCCATCACAGAAGCATGTTACACCCCCGCCTCCGTTGCAGAGGGGTCTCCCTCCGAGGGCTCCAACCCCTCCTCCGTTGCCTCCTCTGCCTCCACCCGTGCCTCGGCCTCAAATGCCAGAGAGGCCGCCCCCGGTTCCACCGAGGTCGGTCTCGTTGCCCAGGCTTCCGACTCCTCCCAAAGGGACTCTAAGCCGCAGGTCCCGTCCAAGCCCAAGACGCCCGCCCCGGGGAAGCCGGCAGAGCGTCCCAGACCTAGGAAATCACGGTCACGCTCCGGACGGAGAGGAAGATCGAGGAGTAGACACAGGTCCTCCACTAGATCTAGGCATCGCCATAGGAGGCGAGGATCCAGGTCCCGTACGGACTCCTCTAGGACTCGCTCATATTCGCCTACCTTATCGGACTCCCCGGAGACAAAGGTGTCTCCGGTAGACGACATCAGCACGTTCCAGGAGGTTCTCCTGAGGGGGGCTGCGAAATTGGGCGTCACGGTGACGGCTCCTACACCTACGACGTCCGTGATATTCGAGACACTTCACAAGAGGCATCTGTCTCGCCCTCTGCTGCCATTGGTGCCAGGACTGGTCGAACCTGCGGAGGAGCTGTTCCTTACGTCTGCGGTGGTGAAGGCCGCTCCCTCCCGACTTCTGAAGAAGTACAGGGCACCAGGTTCGGACCCAGCCTTCCTGCGGATGGACCCAGTACCCGACTCCGTGATAGTGACGGCGGCCAGGAAGTTGCATTCTACCTCCCGGTCCTCCACCGTGCCGCCTGATAAAGAAAGCCGTTGGATTGATTCGGCTGGAAGGAAGGCTTGTGGGACTTCTTCCACGACCATGAAAGCCTCCAGCGATTCGGCATTGCTGGGCCGGTACGGCCGTGCACTGTGGGATTCCCTGGAACAGTTCGCGGACCTTCTACAACGTGACAGGAGGGAGGACTTCCAAGAAATAGTTATGGAAGGGATGCTGGTTTCAAACCAGATCATCAGCGCCGCTGCGGATATCTCGCTGTTGGCGGCCCATGGTTACTGTCACGGGATCAACCAGCGCCACCATGCTTGGCTCAGGCTTACGTCACTCAAGCCGGAGGCACAGCAGCGGGTGGCCAATCTGCCGTTCTCCGGAGAAACTCTGTTCTGAAAACATGCTGATGATGAAATGGCCCGCATGAAGGCTTAGGCGGAGACCCTGACGGCGGTGGGCTTGGAGAAGCCCAAAGACAAGAAGCCCTACCGCCCGTTCCAGAGACGGTTAGGTTCGCAGGGAAAAGGACGAGGACAGTCTTCGGGACAACAGCAGCAGCAGCAACAACAACAGCAGCAGTTCCGGAGACCCTTCCAAAAACGCCAGAGGGGTAGAGGTGGACAACAGTCCTCTACCGTGAACAAAGGCCCGGCCGGGTCTCGACCCTGAGCGGTTACTTCCCCTTCATCCGTTACCCGCTCCGGTGGGGGCAAGCGATCTATTGTTTCTGGCAGAGTGGAGAAAAATTACTCGGGACAAGTGGGTGCTGAATATTGTTTGCTTAGCTTAGGACACCCCCCGCGCCGCACGGCCACCAGCTGCTGCGTGCCTCCCGCCACCCGCCTGCCTCGCTGACCTGCCGCCGCCGTGTGACCACGCCCCCTGCCACCGAGCGGCGTGGTCTCCGGCGGTCCAGCGCTGTGCTCACTGCTTCATCTACTGTAGGCTCCCCGTTTTCCTTGCTGTGTACCCCGTTTTCCTGATTGTAATTGTATTTCTGTATTAGGATGGTATTGTTTTCATTGTTGTCTCCTCGCCTGTCCCCCTGCTGACGCCCCCCCCGCCCCGGTCTCCTCGCTCCCCGCTTCCCGCCTCCGCCGATAACCACGCCCCTTTCTCTTCTGTGCCCTCCCCGCTCCCGACTCCCAGCTGCTCCGCCCTCCCTCGCACTTGGCCATATATGGCGACCGTGCGACGCAGGTGAGTGTGTCCTAGCTTAGGACACCCCCCGCGCCGCATGGCCACCAGCTGCTGCGTGCCTCCCGCCACCCGCCTGCCTCGCTGACCTACCGCCGCCGTGTGACCACGCCCCCTGCCACCGAGCGGCGTGGTCTCCGGCGGTCCAGCGCTGTGCTCACTGCTTCATCTACTGTAGGCTCCCCGTTTTCCTTGCTGTGTACCCCGTTTTCCTGATTGTAATTGTATTTCTGTATTAGGATTGTATTGTTTTCATTGTTGTCTCCTCGCCTGTCCCCCTGCTGACGCCCCCCCCCGGTCTCCTCGCTCCCCGCTTCCCGCCTCCGCCGATAACCACGCCCCTTTCTCTTCTGTGCCCTCCCCGCTCCCGCCTCCCAGCTGCTCCGCCCTCCCTCGCACTTGGCCATATATGGCGACCGTGCGCACGCGCAGCGGGCGCGCCGATTGTGCGCCGAAGGCGCGCCATAGGTAAGCCCGTCCGCGCCCAGCGCCAGGACCCCTGGCCCCCTCGGACTCCAGCCCACCCGCCGGACGTACGACGCCGCCACCCTCAGCGCACTCAACACCAACAGAATCCCGGGATGCTACCGAGCAACCCCGAGACGAACCCACGGACCCTTCAGCTGTCACACCTGCAAATTCTCCTGCATCCGGACCTGCCCCACTCCAGCGCCCGCCAAGCCGAACACCAGCAGCAACCACCTCAAGTGCATCCTGCTCAACACCCGCTCCGTCCACAGACACACCATCGAACTATGGAACCTCCTCGACACCACAGATCCTGACGTCGCCTTCCTCACGGAAACCTGGATGAACGACTCCTCAGCGCCCGACATCGCCATCGCCATTCCTGAGGGCTACAAGATCACCCGAAGAGACCGCGGCAACCAGACTGGAGGAGGCATCGCCATCATCTACAGGGACACCATCCGCATCACGACCAACACCGACGACACCCTGAAATCCGCCGAACACCTGCACTTCCAGATCCACACGGACCCAAAAACCACCCTCAGAGGCACCCTCATCTACCGACCCCCGGGACCACGCACACAATTCAGCGAAGACATCGCCGACTTCATCTGCCCGCATGCCCTCCCCTCTGCTGACTACATCCTCCTGGGGGACATCAACTTCCACCTGGAGAACAACAACGACCGCAACACCACCACCCTGCTTGACAACCTCGCCAACCTCGGACTTAAACAGCTGGTGACCACCCCCACCCACCTCGCTGGACACACACTCGACGCCGTCTTCTCATCCAGCAAGGACATCATCTTCAGCCACGCCACCGGACTCCACTGGACGGACCACAGCTGCGTCCACTTCAGCTTCAGAAGGACCACGATCCACCACCACCAGCAACAGGTTGCTCGAAGAAACTGGAACAAGATCACGGCAGACCAGCTCGCCGCTTCCCTGAGCCAGCACCCTCCCGCCAGCTCAGCGAACCCCAGCCAGGCCGCCGATAACCTCACGAAGTGGATCAGCAACTGCGCAGACGACCTCGCCCCACTGAGGACCCCACCCAGCAGACCCGGCAGCAAGAAGGCCCCATGGTTCACTGACGAACTCAAGAGCTCCAAAAAGAACTGCCGAGCCCTCGAGAAAGCCTGGAGAAGGGAGCCAACACCGGACAACATGACCACCCTCAAGCTCGCTACCCGGAAGCACCACCAACTGATCCACGCCACCAAGAAAACAGCATTCAAGGACCGATTGGACAACAACGCACACAACTGCAAGGAACTCTTCAACATCGTGAAAGAGCTCTCCAACCCCAACGCCGGAAACAACGACATCACCCATTCGCAAGACCTCTGCAACTCCCTCGCCTCCTACTTCCACAACAAGATCGCTGACATACACAACAGCTTCAGCCCACGAACAACGCTCCCCACGACCACACCAACGCCCCCCACCACCACCCTCAGCGCCTGGACCCAGATCAACACAGAAGACACCATCTGCACGATGAACTCTATCCACTCCGGATCTCCGACCGACCCCTGCCCCCACCACGTCTTCAACAAGGCCGACGCCATCATCGCACCCCACCTGCGGGACATCATCAACACCTCCTTCGACACAGCCACCTTCCCTGAGAGCTGGAAGCACGCCGAACTCAGCGCACTACTAAAGAAACCAACAGCGGACCCCACCGAACTCAAGAATTACCGCCCCATCTCGCTCCTCCCGTTCCCAGCCAAAGTCATCGAGAAGACCGTCAACAAGCAGCTGGCCGCCTTCCTCGAGACGAATGGATCCCTCGACCCCTCACAGTCAGGCTTCCGAGCCAACCACAGCACCGAGACCGCCCTCATCGCTGCCACAGATGACATCCGAGCCCTGCTGGACAACGGTGAAACAGCGGCCCTCATCCTCCTAGACCTCTCCGCGGCGTTCAACACTGTTTGCCACCGCACCCTAGTGCAGCGCCTCAGCGACATCGGAATCCAGGAGAAGGCACTGGATTGGATCATCTCCTTCCTCGCTGGAAGGACACAGAGAGTCCGCCTACCACCGTTCAGATCGGCAGCCACAGAAGTCATCTGCGGCGTTCCTCAGGGCTCCTCGCTCAGCCCCACCCTCTTCAACGTCTACATGAGCCCCCTGGCGGCCATCGCACGCCAGCACAACCTCAACATCATCTCCTACGCCGATGACACCCAGCTGATTCTCTCCCTGACCAACGACCCCGCCGCCGCCAGAACCAACCTCCACGAAGGGATGAAAGATGTAGCCGAGTGGATGTCGACCAGCCGCCTGAAACTGAACTCAGACAAGACGGAAGTCCTCATCCTGGGCTCCTCGCCCTCCGCCTGGGACGACTCCTGGTGGCCCCCCGCCTTAGGCAACGCACCCAAACCGACAAACCACGCACGCAACCTGGGCTTCATCCTGGACTCCTCCCTCTCCATGACCAGACAAGTCAACGCCGTCTCCTCGTCCTGTTTCAACATCCTGCGCATGCTACGAAAGATTTTCCGGTGGATCCCCACCGAGACCAGGAAGACGGTCACCCAGGCCCTCGTCACCAGCCGACTGGACTACGGCAACGCCCTCTACGCCGGAACCACCGCCAAGCTCCAGAAAAGACTCCAGCGGATCCAGAACGCCTCAGCCAGACTCATCCTCGACATCCCCCGACGCAGCCACATCTCCAGACACCTGAGAGACCTGCACTGGCTTCCCGTCAACAAAAGAATCACCTTCCGTCTCCTCACCCACGCACACAAAGCCCTACACGACCAAGGCCCGAGCTACCTCAACAACCGCCTCAACTTCTACGTTCCCAAACGCCACCTCCGATCGACCAACCACGCCCTCGCCGCCGTCCCCCGCATCCAAAGAGCGACAACAGGAGGAAGGTCCTTCTCCTACCTGGCCGCCAAGACCTGGAACACCCTCCCTTCCGACCTCCGCATGACCCAAGATCACCTCTCCTTCAGGAAGAAGCTCAAGACCTGGCTGTTCGAGCAGTAGCCCCCCCCCCCCCCTAGCGCCTTGAGACCCTCTGGGTGAGTAGTGCGCTATATAAATGCCATGATTGATTGATTGATTTGCAATGGATACAGTCTTCGGTTCACCAGCCCTCCTCCATCGATTCCTCCGGTCAGCTCGCTGTATCAGCTGCGCGAGCTCCAGGCGGAGGCCGATATCCTGTTAAGGAAAAGGGCGATAGAGGACGTACCTCTGTCTCAAAGAGGAAGAGGTCTGTACTCCCGGTTCTTTCTGGTCCGCAAGAAGGACAAGAACGACTTCAGGCCCATTCTAGACTTGCGACAGGCAAACAAGTGGATTCGCAGAGAAAAGTTTTGCATGCTGTCGTTGCATCAGATTTATCCTCAGTTGCAACAGGGGGACTGGCTGTGTGCCATAGACCTACAGGATGCATACTTCCATGTGCCCATTGCACACAAACACAGGAAGTTCCTGCGATTTCAAGTCGGCACCAATCACTATCAGTACACGGTACTTCCGTTCGGGCTGAAGTCTGCGCCCAGGACTTTCTCGAAGTGCATGGCAGTGGTAGCGGCACACCTGCGGAAGAACAAGTTGTTTGTCTACCCGTACCTGGACGATTGGTTGATCAAGGCCTCCTCCTTCTCTGAAGCTCAAACGCACTTCCGGAAGACGTGCGTTCTATTGAACAAGCTGGGGTTGCACATCAACATGTCCAAGTCTGTCCCGACTCCGGTCCAGTGCATTCAGTACTTGGGTGCCTCCATCAATACGCTGTCGGCAAGCGTGTCTCCTTCGGAGGAGCGACGATTATCACTCCTTCGGAAGGTTCAGGCTCTCATGACCACTCCATCTATGACAGTGCGGACGGTGTCTTCGCTACTGGGATCGATGGCCTCTTGCATCTTCCTGACGCCACATGCGCGGCTGCACATGAGACCGCTGCAGGAGTGCTTGGAAGATCAGTGGGACCAGAGGAGAGGATCTTGGGACGACAAGATACGACTGTCTCTGCATGCTCTTCAGTCTCTGAAGTGGTGGTGTTCAGCGGAGAATCTCCTCAGAGGGGTTCCCTTCCACAAGGACATTCCCACTCAGACTATCGTTACGGATGCTTCTCTCCAGGGATGGGGAGCGCACTCCGTAGACTTACAGATTCAAGGGACGTGGTCCCCGACGGAGTCCACGTACCACATCAATTTCCTGGAACTCAGAGCTGTTCACTTGGCACTGAAGGCTTTTCACCCGTCCTTCAGACCAACTCTCTGCTTGTACAGACGGACAATACGACCACGATGTATTACCTCAACAAGCAGGGGGGCTCGAGATCGCGCACTCTGTCGCAGGAGGCGCAGGCGATCTGGCCCTGGCTTCTGGCCCGAGGACTGACGATAACGGCCACCCATCTGCCAGGTGTGCAGAATGTTCAGGCAGACGAACTGAGCAGACTGATTCAGGAAAACCACGAATGGGTCATGAACGACGAGGTACTAGGAGAAGTCTTCGCAAGGTGGGGGACTCCAGACGTAGATCTGTTCGCCACCGCCGAAAACAGCAAATGCCGAGACTTCGCCTCCAGGTACTACCAGCAGGGGACGCTGGGGAATGCGTTATGGATCGACTGGTCGAACAGCTTTCTGTACGCTTTTCCACCCATTTCCCCGATTCCGACGGTTCTCATCAAGCGGTCCCAGTCCAGGGCACGGATGATACTGATTGCCCTGGAATGGCCCAGACAGTGGTGGTTCACGGACCTGCTTCACCGGTCTCTCCTTCCTCACATGAAGCTGCCGTGCAGGCCGGACCTTCTCACGAAGTTCGGGGGGCGGATGTTGCACCCCAACCTCTCGTCTTTGAGTTTGGCGGCATGGCTCCTGAGAGAGTGCAATATGGCCATCTGAATCTCCCAGAGGATTGCATGGAAATACTGAAGGAGGCTAAGCGACCTTCCACTAGGACTTCTTATGCTTACAAGTGGAAGAGGTTTTGCATCTGGTGCAAGTCAAAGAACTATGACCCTACGACATGCAAGGAAGATGTCATCCTTCCATATCTACTACATCTGGCGCAGTCTGGCCTTAATGTCCATTCCATTAAGGTTCATCTGGCTGCTTTGACTGCCTACAGGAAATGCCCTTCACAGACTTCCTTCTTCCAGATCCCTGTGATCAAAGACTTTCTGGAAGGCTTGAAGAAAGTATTCCCTCCTGTCAGGCTTCCTTCGCCTTCCTGGGAATTGAATATGGTGCTGTCCAGATTGATGAAGGAGCCTTTTGAACCTATTCATAAGGCTTCATTGCAGCACCTGTCCTGGAAGGCGGCGTTCCTCGTGGCCATTACATCGGCCCGCAGGGTGAGTGAAATTCAGGCGTTGTGTTGCCAAGAACTGTATTTCATGCTGCTAAGGTTGTTATGCGTACTCACCCTAAATTTCTTCCCAAGGTTATTTCTGATTTTCATGTCAACCAGACTATAACTTTGCCTACGTTTTTTCAGAATCCTTCATCTCCAGCGGAAAGGTCTTTACATTCCCTGGATGTGAGGAGGGTGTTGAAATTGTATCTGGATAAAACCAAAGATATTCGTAGGTCAGACCAATTGTTTATCAATTATGGATCAGTCATGACGAGTCTTGCTACCTCTAAACAGTCCATCTCGAGGTGGATTGTGTCCTGCATACAATTGTGTTACCAAAAGGCTAATAAGACCTTAGGGGGCAAACCTAAGGCTCATTCCACCAGGGGCAAAGCTGCCACGACGGCTTTGCTTCGTAATGTTCCCATTGCAGAAATCTGCAAGGCGGCCACTTGGAAGTCGGTCCATACCTTTGCTAAGCATTACTGCCTGGACACTGATGCCAGGGCAGACGCTCAGGTTGGGCAGGCTTCGCTGCGAAATCTGTTCGCACAATAGTGGTGTTATTTCTCGTTTCTCCACCGCCGCTTTGGTGTGGGGATGGGCTTGCCATTCTATTCACTAGATTATGACTATACACAGAGATCCCCTACTACAGAAGGAGTAGTTTCTGTCCTGTAACTCCAGTTCTGTAGTAGGGGTATCTCTGTTATAGTCATAAGCGCCCGCCCTCCTCCCCGGTGGAGAGAGATATTCATGTAAGGAATGCCACAGGTCTGGCGTGTTACGCCTTCAAAAAGAACTGAAAGTAACTGGGACCTGCAGTGCATTCTGGGATACTGTGAAGTTCTGGAAGGTTCTCTTAAAGGCACAGTATCCTATTCTGAGCCACATAATGGCAGCCTATGGGGCTTGTCTGTCCAGGTTCTCCTCTCTATCATTCCAGAGGGTGTTTGCTGTTAAAGCAAGGGAAATCTGTACAGGCTTTGCTGTTTTGTGGATTTTGTGCTGGAATTTCTAGTTGAAGTACTGGACAGTGTAGCTTTTATAGGCTGCATTATCTGTCTTTAAATTCTCTCTTAAATGTCTGTGCAGTTCTGCATTTTTCGACACTGTAACTGGGGGACAGTGGGGGGTATCGTACATTCACCCTCTCACATGCTCTTTTAGCCTTAATAGTAACTAATAGCACACTGCTGCAGAAACACAGTACACCTCAGAATTGGTCGCAATACCGAAACTTCCAGTTGACGCTCATCGACCGACAATAGATGATGAAAGAGGTTCATGATAGGGGATGTAGAAAAAGGTGGTCATTGGTGGTCCCTATTGGGGTAAAATATAATGCAATAAGGTTTGCACAATGTCTCGTGTGTTGCCTGTTTGTTTCACTTGGCGATATACTCAAGGTAAAGATGTTAAGCATATCTTACGCATCATGTGTGCACATCCAGGATTAATGCACTTTTTCCCCACTTGCTGATTAATAAAAACCAATAGATAAAGAAAAAATAAAACTCGCCCCTTTTGGTACAGAGCCCAGTCAATGAAGCTGCTGTAAACCTTTTTATTTCTAATTTGAAACCCCTTATAAGCTTCATGTATTTATTTCAATACTGTGCAGTATCATACTTCAACAAAATGTAAATTGACCCTGTATTTTTTTCATTTGTAACAAACATGATCAATTATATTTACTCGCTGGGGTGGCCGAAACCGCTGCTGGATACCATTCACACTGTTTTAACCAAATACAGGAGGGGTGAGAGGACAGGAAAGAGGAACATCATCATCTTGCATCCCATGGAAGCTGTTCCCTCAGCACTGCAGTAAATAGACAACAAGTATTCAACTCCACATAATTCAACAAATTAAGTAAAAGAGACACAGATGCTGGACAGAATGTAGAGAAAATCAAATAGTCACCCCCAGTCAAGAGATCTGGGTTAAATCCATCATTCTTTTGCTCGCCATACCCCCCCAGTTTAGACCCAGCCATATGCAAATCAGTCTTGACCCTGTGCCTCATGGGAACAGTGCTGCCCGAACAGCCAAGCCAGGTATTCCCTGGACCGGAAACAAGCATCCTGTGACCGGTTTTGGGGCATCACCCCTCCTCAGCCATTCTAGCTTGAATCCAGTGTCACAGTGAGCCCGGGACACACATCTGGGCATACCCGGCGCACTTGGTGCTAGAAAGCAAAGGAGACACAGATGATGAACGGAATGCAGAGCTAATCAAACATTCACCCCCAGTCAAGAGATCGGGGTTAAATCCATTGTTCTGTTGCTCACCATGCCACCCCAGTTTAGACCCAGCCATATGCAAATCAATCTTGACCCTGTGCCTCATGGGAACAGTCCAGCACGAACTGCCAAGCCAGATCATCCCTGGACCAGAAACAAGCATCCTGGGACCGGTTTCGGGGCATCACCCCATATCAGCCAGGCTAGCTTGAATCCAGTGGCACAGTGAGCCCAGGACCAACGTCTGGGCATACCTCGCGCAATTTGGTGCGAGAAAGCAAAAGACACACAGATGATGGATGGAATGCAGAGCAAATCAAACAGCAAATCAAACATTCACCCCCGTCAAGATTAAGTGTCACATAATCCATGCCACATAATTCCATTACACACAACACATTTAAACTTCTCATAATTACAAGCCACACAATTCAACTATACACACTTCCACTCCACATCATTCAAGTCCATGCCACATAATTGCAAACCAAAAAAAGTAAACTTCACAAATTTCCACTCTGGTCCATGCCAAATAACAACAATGCACATTAATACACTCCACATCATGCCACATAATTCCAGTCCGCATAATTTCACTCAACGCTATACAGTTCAACGCCACACAATTCTCTTCAACACATTTCCATTCCACACCACATAGTTTGACAACAAACCACATAATTTAACTCAACAATTCAATTACACACTACACACATCCAATCCACACCTCAATTGCACATCAAGCTACACAATTCAACAGGACACCACATAATTCAACTCCACTACATATCGCTCCACATCACAAAATACCAGTCCACATAATTACACTCCATGACACACAATTCCACTCCACGTTATTTCAGCACACTCAATACCACATAATTACTATCCACATTATTCCATTGCACACACAATTCCACAACTAACAATTTCAGCCCAACCCACATAATTCCACTCCACACCACATACATGCACTCACACCACTTGGGTAAAAGTCATTGTCATTTACAACACCAATAGCTCCAACTCCCGCAAAAGCGAGACCTATTGCTATTTCCAGTGCCTGCTGTTGTACTGCAACCAATACACGTTTAGACCTAGGCACCTTAATCTTGACCAGCAGCGCCATCTGCTGTTCAGCCTTAAACACTTATGTAGCTCTAATAGTTCCCCTTTGTTTTGAATATATTTGGATCCTCTAAGGTGTCTCGGAATAGTCTTTTTATTTTTAAAGGCTAATGGACAGAACTACATGGCGGTAAAACAACAAATTATCACTGTAAGGAAATAGAAAACAGATTCATATGCTTCTTTCCTCACGTAAAGGAAAGTTCTTCAGCTACATTACACCAATTGTGACTGTTTAGAGAACATGATGGTAACAGGCTAACCGCTTGCAAGCAGCTGCCCTGAGGTGAACTGCGGCTTCCTGTGTTCCTGTGTAGCCACCTTTTTGTTTTGGTTTTTTACTGTCACCCTGCCCCACAACCACTCAAAACATTAATTTCTCATAAAACCAACCAGTTGTGCAGCCAATGCCCACCCACTTTCCTGCAGCAGAGTTAAAGCAAGCCCAAGGCGGCTACAGTGCTTAAATGTAAAAAAACAAATAAAGTGCCAGGGCTCTCGTCAGGAGTCCACTGCTTCGTTCACCACACCGTGCCCTGCTATGCTGCCAATAATAGTAACACAACTACTAACCATCACACTTTTACAAGTGTGACAGTTCAGACTATTTCAGGCCCCCAAAACTATTATAATGGCTTGGGCGGCGCGTAATAGTTAATAATTCAATATGCATTCAAAATGTCTAACTGTTGTTGTGGTACTCGCTACATTAACCAGGCAGTGCCACCTTTTGGCAGACTGTAAAGCTCTGGTGTTGACAATTTAGTGCCGGTGCCAAACACATGAATCCACCGGCTGAAATTAAGCCCTGCGGACTACCGTCTTAGAACATCCTTTTCTCCACTCGTTACAGTTTACTTAGTTGCTTGCCAAATAGTCATCTGCCAGCAAACACAAGATGCCATCCCGAGGTCCAAGGCACATTTTGATCTTACTGTGCGTATTTTTGTAATGCATGCCCCACAAAGTGACTAAATCTCTTCAACCGCACCCAACCAAGCACAAACACCCACCCCATTGCTTGTGACTCCCACAGTTCGACAAAGACTTAAGCAGCCTAAATCCGCGTGTCACGCAGATGTTCAGAAGCCAACTTCATTAATGTGTTTTGACACCTCCTATGTTAACATATTTGCACCTTTCTCAATCCTCGCCTGCTTCTGGTTACAGAAACCAGTTTTTAAAGGGGACCCTAAAATTAGCCTGCCTTATAGTTGTTATAGGCATGTCCCCAAACTATACATCTGGTCCTAAAAATGTATTCCTCAAGCTTGAGTCGTGCATTTTAAATGCACCCATGCAATTGTGTAACCCCCTCCTTTTTCTAATCAGCCAGGTTTCAGGCACCTCTTCTGGTCCTAAAAACTTTTTTTTTATATAGTTTATTTTCTACTACACCTCTCCACCTATACTTATAAATGATCCAACTATTTGGAGTATCTGGTGCCACTGATTGAATGCCATACAAATTGGATGAGGCTTATTGAACTATGAAGGACATTGAATTAGTTGAGAATTACTGTGCCTGTTGGTAAATAGTCTTTCTTTCAATCCATCTCTTGACAGCAAACCCCCAATTGACAAAGACGCAGACCCCAACGAGAGCTTGATGAATCTGATGAAGAAGATGTACGATGAAGGGGATGACGAAATGAAAAGAACCCTAAACAAGGCCTGGTCCGAGAGCAGGGAGAAGCAAGAAAGAGGGCAGATGGATTTCTGAAGTGAAGAGACCTGCCTGCAGCTGAGGCTCCACTGTGCAAGTGATGCAAAGATCTGAGCTCGGACTGTTGCATTGCCAGAAAATATACCTTCAAGGCTCTTTGTTTCCAAACCGCCTAAAACCATTAATTGGGGCAGGCGGTTGAAAGAAAAAAAGAAGAAACTCGTCAGTTTGTAACTTGCTGATTTCTATTTCTGTGCTTTCTTGCATGAATGTCTCAGATTGGTTAATAGGGTTGTGCAAAGATTAAGCAGGCATTAGTGGTCTGGTGCCAGCCAGGCTAGGAGGAGAGGACACTGTATGACTGATATGGCTGCTATTGGGTTTGTTTATGTGCAATAACCTGTTGGCTTATCTCGAAAGATCAGCTTTTTTATTTCTAAACCTAGCGAACACATTTAAACGTTGTAGGTATACACTGATAAGTATGTTTTTAATTTTTTTCTGTATACAGCCTTTTCTTGTCCAGCATATTTAGGTGTGATCTTTCGACAGTGCAACTGGAAATGTATTGTCTCAAACGACCTAGGTTTTTACACATGGCTGGTATTCTCCTGTCATCTAGCTAATGCCTGCATCTACGAACTGTAAACATAAAGTGATTTTCTTCCATCTCGAAGATGTGCTACTCTGTTATGGTACAAGGTTTTCACATCCACCCTGCTGGTCCGCACCATCTTCCAGCTTTCACATCTTGCTTGTCGTTAAACCAAAGTTAACTACAAATGTTATCGAGTAAGAGTTAACCGAATAAGGCTGTGCACCACATATTGTGCAGTGTCTTAACCTGTTAGCAGAGGTGTAAAAGAACGGACCCTGCTGAATTTATGAGCTTGAGCTACACCCATCCAGGGCAGTGTAGTCAATGGTTGAAAACTGCACTGTGTGCATACTGTTTTTAGAAGGATGTGGCTAGAGCTACTTTAAGAAAAATGGGAATGTCCAAGAATACAGGTGGCATATGGAGAGAGAAGGGAGATGGGGTCACCAGTTATAAGATGCAGGCATGCAGAAAAGTACTTTTTTAATTTTTTTATTTGTATACAAAGGACGAACATATACAACAGTTTGTTAGTTAAATTGGCAAACCGGGCAGGTGCTACTGGTGCGATAAGTGTGGGGGTGTGCAGAGTTGTTATCATTTAGAGATGGATGAATGAGGGAAGGCGAGAAGGGTGGGAAACCGGTCCTCCTGAGTTGCGAGTTGGGAAAAGGTAACTGGCCTCACTTGGTGAAGATGTGGCTTGTTAACCTGGGTGCTGTTTTAACTGCTTGGAGGTGGGTGCTGGAAAAACAAAGAGTATGGCATACAGTGTGAAGGGGGCAGATCGAAAAACGGTACATAGCCAAGTGACCAGAAGATGTGACAACAACTAGATGGTAAAACGCCAACACCTATCCGCAGTTGCATTAGGACAGTTGCTTCCAGCCGCAGTTGTTGTCCCCGTCTGCTTCTTTATCAAGCTGCTGTCAAAAAGGAAAGAATGTTTGTGAAACTTCCCCTTCCCGCTCCCCCCCCAATGTGGTTAGCCATCCAACATCACGGACATTTAATTATGCTGCCAGTGCCAGTTACCTCCGAGCAGCTGTGCCTAGGGCAGAGCATTCATGCATGCATTAACCTCCCACCACTTATACCACTGAGATTCGTACCTTTTGGCAAAGAAATGCAATATCCCATCGTTTACATGATTAAAAATTCTCGTTCATGAAATGGATTTGAGATTTTTTTTTTAAGAGGTTTCAGAAAGTGTTAGGCTTTATTGGAAAAACCATAGTGTGAATTGGGGGGAATGGTTTGTGCTGGGTGTGCTTAGGGATACTTTGTTCTACATATGTAAATCCCACTTCGTAGCACCGGGGCATACATCACTCAGTGGATCCCTTGGTTGAACATTCAAACACCTGGTACTTTTATTGTTGTTGAAAGATGTGCAATCATTTGTAGGTCTCGCCTAGGCAGCACGCTGTCTCGAAGAGACATGTGGTGTCTAGGTATGGACTTCAAAAAAACGGCCATCTTTTTCATTGGTTCCTCTTACTGTCCTTTAGACATGCTGGCTTTTCATTGGTGAATACACTTAGTAGTCCCTCCTTTTGTTCTGTTCTGGAGACTGCCCATGCTACATGGATCCTTTTACTATGGGCCATATGTTTTCCTGCAATGCACTACTTTGTCTTTTGTTATGTCCTCCCAGCTGCTCCTAGTTCACCTATTCTTCCCAGAACACCACCTCCTGCCCCTGCAGCTTTTTTGTATTTTGAGCAGCGGCCCCTCTCTCCCTCTCATGGGCTGCATCTGCCTCCTCCGCCTCCTCCTCACCCTCATTAACGATGTGAGGAGGAAGCTTTCACTTTAGTAACACAGCAACATTTCGCCAGTGTTAATTTACAAGTGCCTGCAGCATGGAAACGACCTATAGAATGTGCGCTGAGGCAAAGTATGGAATATGCGAGTTTCCGAAGCCATATTTGAATCCCACACCTGTTAACCTTTTAATATCCCATTTGATGCACTTCCTCAAATGGAAAAGTCTGCTGGTTTGGTGGACTTCCACTTAAGGGTTTGGCAGTTAAAAAAAATTCGGATTTTTATAAATCAAGATCCCCGCATTCAATGTGTGCTGTGTCATAGTTCTTTTTAAAATTACTTTCTCCCCACCCCTTGCTTGTTTATTTAAAAACATCAAAACAGCTCTTCACACAAGTTTTTGCGTTTTCCTTCCTAACACATTTTACTTAAACAGGACTGCAGCTGCACCTCATCTTAATTTTTTTTCCAGCCTCACAGTTGGAGCAACTGTGACTAATAAATGTTTTCAGGTCTCGGCTAGGCAGTGCGCATGCGCATGCGCTGTCTCTCTGAGACTTCAAGTAATCTATATCGGGGGTGAAACTCCCGGGTAAATTTTCCTGCCACTTGCCATTTGTTAACTGTGGCATTGCTCTTAGCAGGCTTCTGGTTGGCTGTGGATGCATAAGTCACTTCCGGTTTTTCCGGAAGCAGCACCGCCTAACCACAGTTTTCGTCCGCTTTTGTGTTTTAATTGTGTCCAAGGGGAACTTTTTTTTAGGATTTTTGGAGCCCAGCACGCTCACTTGCATGATTTGATGTGTATAGCATGCGCACGTGGCCTGCTTTCATTTAAGTTTAGTGGCACAGAGAAGGGCTTGTTCCAACGGAACGCTGTTGTGGCAAAAGGTAAAGTGCTTTGATGTGTATAGCGCGATCACTGTGCCCGCTTTCATTTAAGTTTAATGGCACAGAGAAGCGCTTGTTCCAACGAGGTGCTGTTGTGACAAAAGATAAAGACACAGTCAAGATACACTGTGTTCTGTTTCTGACACTGCATGACATGTGAGGTGATTATACAGACATCTAACATGGAAAGCAGCCGAGAAATGATAACTCGTTGCATGCTGTTGTTTCCAACCTCCCCTTGGACAGCGTGAGCAGAGAGGCCACTACAGTCCCGAGTCAGCCTCCTCCTCCCAAATGGCTGAGAGAGGCCTTGGTAGCTCGGCCCATCCTTCCGCACCACAGAGCATCAACAGAGAGGCCTCGGTAGCTCAGCCTTCTGCCCCCCGCCCCCCCACCCCCAGGTGCTATAAATGTGTGACTTCACTTTAATGTTGCCCACTTAAATGCCTGTCATGGTAATCAGCCGGAGAAGGAATCAACCAGAAAAGAAACAAGCATTTGCAATGCAATAGGTCTTGCATTTACACAACTTTAAGCTATTGGCATTGTAAATGACAATGCACTTTTTAGGTTTTAAAAGCCAAAACATAAATAAAGGCATTGTCATTTACAGTGCAAATAGCTCAAACTTGCGTACATGCGAGACCTATTGCATTGCAAATGCTTGTTCTTGTCTGTGACTATGGGGCCAAGCGCTGCCTAATGTTTGACTGTTTGTTGTACATACATGACTCTGAGGGGGTCTCTCAGAGTATGGTGGTAGTGCACCCCCCGCCACCCTCCCACCCAAACCGGTGGCCTCTGTAATCTCCCCAGCACTTCCCCCACCACCGAAGCACTCAATGTGAACGTGAGGAAAGCACCCCTATCTTCTCAGAGCTCTTGGCTGGTGAAAGCTCTTGGAAGCCAGCGGAAGGTCATTCTTAGAGCGCCTGCTGGGCCTCACACCTACCTAGGCTCTGCCTGAGAGGTCTCTGCGCTTTTCTAGAAGGTTGGAGTTAATTTCTGGGGCCACTTGTTTTCAGGGCTCGCCTGGTGTGTCAGCGCGAAGTGCTGCCGCTAGCGAGCCTTATTGTCGCTGTATTGCCTCCCCAAGTGGTACAGACCGGTGCACGAGCAGACACCGGTCTGTGAATGCGCGAGCCGCAGGTAACGCCAACGTGCACGCTCACGGCGTCACGCTCCTGCCCTCCCGCGTCTCTTCCAAGGCGCGCTCCAGGCCGACTTGTTTTGGTTTGCAGGTATTCTGAACGCAGTAAGAGTTCTGCAGCCCAGTTTGTGCACTAGTGACGTAATCTCTGCGCGTGGCCTCTGTCGTCCATCCACACGAGATTTGTAGATATACCGACTGGAAATGACCTTCAAACAGAGATCGCGTCCTCCTTTAACAGTATTAGTAAAACGCGTTCGAGGTGAACTGCACGCAAACGACCCTGAAAATAAGGCATCGTCTGTGCTGTTTCTAAAGCTATGCTGTGCTTCAAGTCAAATATATCTCAGCTCAGAGACTGCTGTAGGCTCAGCCGACACAAACACACTACCACTATTGCCCACAATATTTTTGTTTTTCATAATAGAAATAACTATTAATGAACCAATAGCGATCTGTCCATCGTGCTCGCAGGAATGGCCGCACGCCTGGATTCTAAACTGTAAAATGCAGATTAAGCATAGACTTCTGCAGCAAATGGTCAACCCACTCAGAGATATGTGTTTATTTTATATTAATATCGACACCGTTAACTATTCGGTAAAGACCAGTCAAGATAATGCTTCTCTCCGGTAGGGGTTATGCAAACGGTCATTATTAGCAGAGAGCTGCTGCGCACTTGGAATGGAGCTGCAGCGCCATCTGCAGACCTGCGGGGGTGTTCAGGGAGGGAGTCGCCCCTGGCAGCGTTGGCATGGGTTAAGTGCAGTGCAAGCACTGAACATTACCAAGCCTGGGCGCGAGATATTGCCAGGCATTTGCGACCCCTGCACTTCAGCGAAAATCCCAGTGTGAGGTATCTGCAGAACACGCACCATGTGATCTCAGCAGTTCGGTCTGCACTCCTTCTCGAGTTGTGAAAAAAGGGTTTGAAAACTGTTGTTCCCCCTTGTGCGATGGAACGCAACCCTGGGGAATTCGGAGTGCTTATGAGTGACTGAAGCATATACATAATTTGTATTTTAAAGTAGGTCGCATCCCTCAAATACGCACATGCGATGGTGCGCCTCACACACCTGCGCTTGCCACAATCAGTAAATAATACGCAGACCATGACTCCCAATATATCCCGCCTGCGCTCGGGTTACCGTTTTTTAGGTTTCGCCTGGGGCACGGAGCGTAAGCTCCGCCCCCAGAGAAATCTCTAGTCTTCAGTTAGGGACTCTTGAATACGCCCCCCTGTCCCATTGGCTAGCTCCATAAATGGAGGCTAGCCATTGGAACAGAGATCTGTCCGTCATTCACGGACCAGATTCGGGGGCGTTCCCGACATTTTTTCCCTCTCCGCCTCTTTCACGTCGTCATTGCGGCGGTGGGCGGTTCCTATTTTTATTTTTTTTGGTCGCCTTGTTTTGGTCAGTTTCGAAGTGTATTTTTTAGGAATGGGCTGCGCGATTGTCCTCTCCGTGAGTCAGAGAGGAGTCTTCGCTGGGATGTCGTCCCCCCCCCCCCCGCTTCCGTGTCTTTCCCTCGGCCTGTCCATGTGGCACTAACAGGCCCTGCTCGCACATCAAGCCAGGTAGGAATAAAAGCGCCATGACACACAGCTCGGGTATTTAATATTTCATCTGCAGACAGGAGACTTTTAAGGCTGAATATTGGTTCACAGGCGGCAGGCAGCGCTGCCTGAGCGCTCCCCTCAGACGAAGCGCTAGGGCGTGAGGAGAAGATGGCGGAGGTAGAAACACTCACAACTTCTAGCCTCAGTGTGCGGGTGGTCTTTCCCGCAGCCCCCCCTCCCGCTTCCGTGTCTTTCCCGCCCCCCCCTCCCGCTTCCGTGTCTTTCCCTCGGCCTGTCCATGTGGCACTAACAGGCCCTGCTCGCACATCAAGCCAGGTAGGAATAAAAGCGCCATGACACACAGCTCGGGTATTTAATATTTCATCTGCAGACAGGAGACTTTTAAGGCTGAATATTGGTTCACAGGCGGCAGGCAGCGCTGCCCGAGCGCTCCCCTCAGACGAAGCGCTAGGGCGTGAGGAGAAGATGGCGGAGGTAGAAACACTCACAACTTCTAGCCTCAGTGTGCGGGTGTAAGCAATATTGTGCTACTTGGAGTGTGGGGGCAATACACACACCTGCTCCCCCACACAAACACACGCGCCCAAACACACAAGAACACAAACACGTGCTCACAGACACACAAAAGAAAGTGTGCACACAGACACATGCGTACAAACAAACATACATACAGGCACAAACACATACACGCTCCTTGCACACACAGACTAAAAAGTGTTCAGACACATACAAACGTGGACGCCCATACTAAACACACAATCCCACTCAACATATACCCAAAAACAAGCACACACACGGAAGCACATGAACATATGCAAGGGGCACATACATGCACAAACACACACACACACACACACATGTGCAAATAAACTCGGTGCATGTAATCATAAAAGTATTTGTGTATATTTATTGAGACGTCCTAAGGCAGGCTTAAACAGAGCCAGGAGTGTCACACACACACTTTAGTTTTGCAGGATTTGTACTTTTTAAGCTGAGGCAGCACTTCCGGCTTACACATCCCCCACCCCTTCTGATCTCGCGCCTCTCGTGATGTGCTAGGCTGGCACGGGCGGCTGCACCTCTGCACAAGCAGCTGGCACCCCTTCTGAAGTGCGCATGCTCATATGCCAGCTCGCCCTGGCAAGGCGGAAGGACGGCAGCAGGTCGTACAGGCCCTCTCGCGTGTAGCATGATACCTCCGTGTGTGGACACTGCACATACAAGAACCAGACAGTGGCAAAGCAAGGAAGCGAGGGCCTCAGTGCAAGCAAGGAAAGTGAGCCCTGTGGCCTCTGTTGGACCAGTGAAATATGGCAACTATCGCGGTTCAAGGGGCCCCTCAGGGCCCCGGTGCACTGCACCTGCCGCACCGGTGGTAGCCACACCCGAAACTAGGTCTCGTGGACAGGCCTGGCCTCCCGGGAGAGTCCGCTCCGGGTGCCAGGCCTGCGGAATGTGCCCGTCTCTGCCAGCCATCAGCATGGCAAATACACCTCGCCATCTTCGCCCAGTGGGCGCAGCCCCCCTGCAGAAACGAGCTGGTGTGGGAGGGGGCGCAGGCCTCGACATATTGTCCTTATGATAAAGGGGGCGTCCGGTGAATAATGTCACAGTAGCTGCTAAACCCGTCATCAAACAGAGCGACATAAGAGTGCCCGATGCTGGTGATTGGCAGCGACCCGCGGCTGGGAGGGGGTCACAGCGAGGGTGGGGGTGGGCGGGGGTGGGGGGGGGGTCCTAAGTCGACGCTTCTTAAGTGTCTAACCAGCGTCGTCTGGGGTGGATTTTTTGGCGGGAGGGGGTACAAACTGTTGTCCTCCGTTGAACACTTTACCCCGAGGAAGGGTCCGGGGGACGCTCGCACTGTCCAGCCAGAGGCCATAGGACGATGTAGCTCCTAGAAACCAGTGTCCAGTGGAGCCCGCTCTGAGTTTCATATTGGTCAGTTAGAGTCCGGCGGCGCGCCCCGGGGTGCCAACCTGCCGAGCAGAGAGAGGGCGCCTCGACGCCCTGACCCGCACCCTCCCTGCACACAGCTGCCATCTGTGCCAGGACTCTAGAGGGCGCTGCAGTCCCAGCTCACAAGGGTCTCCAGCAGAGGTGAAAATCTTTCACCCCTGTGTATCCGGTGTCACAAGAGCACCGAGGCGCCGCTCTTGATGAAAACAACAAATAAACCCATTAAAGAAAACACCACTGTGTGGTGCTCACTGCACGGGCCGCACAGAAGCCCCCGTGCCCACCCTGCCCGAGATGCCAGCCACGGCTGCTTGGCACGAGGATGAGGGTCACTTTACACCACTGCCCGCGCATCCGTTCCCCAAAGCACCTGGGTGACCCCCCCCCCGCACAGAGGATCGTAACACAGGAGCAGTCCCGACCGTCGCCGAGGACCCAGCTGCATGCAACATCAGTGCGGGCTACCGTCACGAATGACACTGCTCTAGCGACCCCTTCCATTCCCTGGCCCCACACATACTTCTGAGCTGCAATTATAGGTCTGCTGTGCCCCCGCTTGCACGAGGAGGTCAACACGCTGAATAACCGATGTGGTGTAGCACTCGGTTTATTCAACTTTCGCGCTGCTCTTTAACATTTGTTCATTGATATGATCTTCACTCATGAGCTGGCGGTGGAGGGGCACCCAGAGCAGCGCTCCGGGATAGGCTGAGGAAGGGGATCATAAAAGGGACCTAGACGGTCAAACATCGATATATAGCACAAGCCCCACCATTTTATGATTTTATCAAACTAAGGAACCCAAGACCACCCAATTAGCGGTAGGGGTAACATAAAGAAAGGACCACTCACCTCAAGCCACTGCAACCCACAAAGAAAGGACAAGACACTGCAAAACACAGGCCCTATAGCACTCAGCATATCATCAGACAGAAAGAGATGTTCATACAAACGGACAAAGGACCATCCCTTGTTAGTTTTTTTTGTAGCAACAATGCTATTTATTTATAAGTTAAAAAAAATGTCATAAGCAATGCCAATAGCTCGAACTTTTCCAAAGGCGAAACCATTGCATTGTAAATGCTTGTCCAAGACTGCAACCCAATTTTCCCCAAACCACACTGCACTCTCTCCCACACTGCACTCCACTCTCTCCCACACTGCACTCCACTCTCTCCCACACTGCACTCCACTCTCTCCCACACTGCACTCCACTCTCTCCCACACTGCACTCCACTCTCTCCCACACTGCACTCCACTCTCTCCCACACTGCACTCCACTCTCTCCACACTGCACTCCACTCTCTCTACACTGCACTCCACTCTCTCTACACTGCACTCCACTCTCTCCACACTGCAATCCACTCCCAGGGCCGGACTGGCTACCGGGCAGTTTGGAATGCTGCTGAGCTGGGGGCTCATTTCGTTCATGGAGACCTGCGTGTTTTAAACTAAATTCGTTTTGCTTTAATTATTTCGCAGTGAAATCAGCCAGCAGCTCGGCAGCATTCCAAACTGCCCGGTAGCCAGTCCGGCCCTGTCCACTCTCTCCACACTGCAATCCACTCTACCCCATACTGCAATCCACTCTACCCCATACTGCACTCTCTCTACACTGCACTCCAATCTCCCCCACCGCACTCCGCTCTCCCCCACACTGCACTCCACTCTCCCCCTCACTGCACTCCACTCTCCCCCACACTGCACTCCACTCTCCCCCACACTGCACTCCACTCTCCCCCACACTGCACTCCACTCTCTCCCACACTGCACTCCACTCTCTCCCACACTGCACTCCAGTCTCCCATACTGCACTCTCCCCCACACCGCACTCCACTCTCCCCCACACTGCACTCCACTCTCCCCCACACTGCACTCCACTCTCCCCACACTGCACTCCACTCTCCCCACACTGCACTCCACTCTCCCCACACTGCACTCCACTCTCCCCACACTGCACTCCACTCTCCCCACACTGCACTCCACTCTCCCCACACTGCACTCCACTCTCCCCACACTGCACTCCACTCTCCCACACTGCACTCCACTCTACCCCACACTGCACTCTCTCTACACTGCACTCCAATCTCCCCCACTGCACTCCACTCTCTCCACACTCCACTCTCTCCACTCCACTCTCTCCCCCACGCTGCACTCCACTCTCCCCCACGCTGCACTCCACTCTCCCCCACGCTGCACTCCACTCTCCCCC
The DNA here is from genome assembly GCF_964261635.1 of Lissotriton helveticus. NCBI lineage: Eukaryota > Metazoa > Chordata > Amphibia > Caudata > Salamandridae > Lissotriton > Lissotriton helveticus. Next base: position 1,867,179,530 of record NC_136057.1, read on the forward strand.
ACACTGCACTCCACTCTCTCCCACACTGCACTCCACTCTACCCCACACTGCACTCTCTCTACACTGCACTCCAATCTCCCCCACTGCACTCCTCTCTCCACACTACACTCCACTCCACTCTCACCACACTGCACTCCACTCCACTCTCTCCCACACTGCACTCCACTCTCCCCCACACTGCACTCTACTCTCCCTCACACTGCACTCCACTCTCCCTCACACTGTACTCCACTTTCCCCTGCACTCCACTCTCTCCCACACTGCACTCCACTCTCTCCCACACTGCACTCCACTCTCTCCCACACTGCACTCCACTCTCTCCCACACTGCACTCCACTCTCTCCCACACTGCACTCCACTCTCTCCCACACTGCACTCCACTCTCCCATACTGCACTCCACTCTCCCACACTGCACTACATCGCTCCGTGCTCATGCCCTCCTTAACTACTGTCCATGTCAGTCACTTCCCCCAGGCCACTATCTACACCTGTAGTAACCCCGACCCCTCCCCGCCCTTTAAGACATCACTTCATCAGTCAGTTCCTGCTTCCCCCCTGGATGCTTTCCGTCTATTCTAGCCCCTTCCCCCGCCTCCCCTCAGCTTTTTAAACTGCAGTCCCCCAGCATCTTCCTCCTCCCTGCCCAGCAGTCCTCGCGTCCACCCCCTCCTTCCCGTGCTGTGGCGCATACCTGCTCCTCTCCAGGTTGCAGTGGGCGCCCTTCCCACTCCCTCTATATACTCCTTCCTGTAGCGCATATAATACCTTCCCTGGGCTGCACTTATCGCTCCCGCCGCTTCACACTATTCTTCTTTCCCAGTGGCCTTAAATGACGACCATAACTGCTCTCCTCAGCTCCAGTACATCCATTATTTCCCCCCTGATGCAGCCCTGCCCCCATCTCCCCTCCCTCGCCTTTATGTAGTCCTTCCCAGCACTCACTTCGTTCCTCCTCTTTCTGAGGTTCCCTACCTGCTCTCTCCAGGATGCTGCTCCTGCCCCGGTCCCACCTTGCCAGTAAGGATGCTCTGAGCTTGGGAGCTTCCCACGATGCACCTCCCCTCTGCATCCAGGAGTAGGAACCATCCAATCAGAAGGCTGCTTCTTTCTGGTCCAGTCTAGCAATATCGGCTGAGGCAGAGTCGGTCGAGACCAAGAAGCCGTGAGTGGGACGCTCAGGTCCTCAGTCTCCTGCTCCTCCTATCTCTCTTTTTTTGCATTACGTGTTGCAGCAAAAGCACCCCTCCTGGCCAACCCCATTCCACTGACACAACCCTTAATGTAAATATCCAATGCGAACCTCCCCGTCCAGCTATTCTCAGTGGACATGCACGAGCAACAGAAACGCAGGAGCTGAAGCCGGTGCGCTCCCGTGGCCTCCTACTAAGATCCGTACCCTCTGTCAAGAGCGCCCTTGGCTCCATCTTTCCCCATATTTAGGGCTCGCCTGGCGTTGCAGCGCGAAGCGCTGCCGCTAGTGAGCCTTATTGTCGCTGTGTTGCCTCCCCAAGTGGTACAGACCGGTGCACGAGCAGACACCGGTCTGTGAACGCGTGAGCCGCAGGGAACGCCAACGTGCACGCTCACGGCGTCACGCTCCTGCCCTCCCGTGTCTCTTCCAAGGCTCGATCCAGGCCGACTTGTTGGTAACATCGACTGCTCTTCCTACCCGTCACTTTTCTACAAACTCATTTTATGCATTACTATGCGCCCCCTCTTCAGCGCCGCTCTAAACAAGTTTTTGCAGGTTTGTCCTGTGAGAGCTCCTGCAGCAGGCAGGCAGGCAGGCAGGCTGCGGGAAACCTGATCTCGGGCAGTAACAGCAGAGCAGCGCTGGCTGCAGGCAGCCACGACTCTCCCCTCCTCTGGGTTGCTTACACGGACCAATTTAACCGGGGAGTTAGGTGTCCAGACTCTGCACGTGGCACGGTGGGGGTGATCTGCGAGAGTCCTGGCCCCTGGAGGATCCCTGGCCCTCCCCTGCTTCAGAGCCTTCAGTCTGCCAGGCTGGCACAAGTAAGTATACATTTTAGTTAGCACAGTCTCTGCTTGATGGATGTCTTCATTTTATAGGCACCCGCTATTGCCATCCTCCGTGCTTTCACCCCAAGAGCAGTGTGCGGCTAGCTTGGCTCGAAGTGCTGAACACTCACTGCCTGGTCTCGTCAGCTCCATTAGTTTTACCCCAAGATCTGCGGCGAGTTCCACCCTGCTCTCACAGCTGTGAAAATTAAAAGTCTCGTGGTTTTTTTTTGCAGAGCAAAGGTATTTTTCAACAACCAGCTGTTCCTAATGGCCCCTTGGGTCAAACGTTTGTATTTCTCGTTTGGCCCATCTTAGCTCACTGCTCAACCCGGTGAAAACTAATAGGGAAAACAAACAATCTTTTCTGTGGCAAACCCTCACTTGAGATCATGGAAAAATAGGCTGCTGCACGTTTAATGGCTGTAGGTGTCTGGGAGGTTAAATATGGGGTGGGTTTAAAACCAGGTGCTTTCAGTGTTTACGGAGGGGTGGCTTTGTTACTGCCAGCAGCACGTGCCTATTTCAATGAGGGCGACAGGCTCTGTTATTGTTAATGGTCTGGGAAGTAAACTTTCAGCGGACTTCCCACTCGACACGCACATTGTTGTCAATGTATGGCGGAACTTTAAGTAACGAAAAGACCACAACCACCACATCCACCACCACATCCACCACCACATCCACCACCACATCCACCACCACATCCACTACAACATCCACTACATCCAAGACCACCACATCCACCACCACCACCACATCCACCACCACCACCACCACATCCACCACCACCACATCCACCACCACCACATCCACCACCACCACCACATCCACCATCACATCCACCACCACATCCACCACCACCACCACATCCACCACCACATACACCACCACATACACCACCACATCATCCACCACCACATCATCCACCACCACATCATCCACCACCACATCATCCACCACCACATCATCCACCACGTCCACCACCACCACCACGTCCACCACCACCACGTCCACCACCACCACGTCCACCACCACCACCACGTCCACCACCACCACCACGTCCACCACCACCACCACGTCCACCACCACCACCACGTCCACCACCACCACCACGTCCACCACCACCACGTCCACCACCACCGCGTCCACCACCACCACGTCCACCACCACGTCCACCACCACCACCACGTCCACCACCACGTCCACCACCACGTCCACCACCACGTCCACCACCACCACGTCCACCACCACCACGTCCACCACCACCACGTCCACCACCACCACGTCCACCACCACCACGTCCACCACGTCCACGTCCACCACCACCACATCCACCACCACCTCCACCACCACATCCACCACATCCACCACATCCACCACCACATCCACCACATCCACCACCACATCCACCACCACCACCACCACCACATCCACCACCCCCACCACATCCACCACCACATCCACCACCACCACCACATCCACCACCACCACCACATCCACCACCACATCCACTACCACCACCACATCCACTACCACCACCACATCCACTACCACCACCACATCCACTACCACCACCACATCCACCACATCCACCACATCCACCACCACCACATCCACCACCACCACATCCACCACCACCACATCCACCACCACCACATCCACCACCACCACCACATCCACCACCACCACATCCACCACCACCACATCCACCACCACCACCACATCCACCACCACCACATCCACCGCCACCACATCCACCACCACCACATCCACCACATCGACCACCACATCCACTACATCGACCACCACATCCACTACATCCACCACCACCACATTCACCACCACATCCACCACATCCACCACCACATCCACCACATCCACCACCACATCCACCACATCCACCACCACATCCACCACCACATCCACCACCACCACATCCACCACCACCACATCCACCACCACCACATCCACCACCACCACATCCACCACCACCACATCCACCACCACCACCACATCCACCACCACCACCACATCCACCACCACCACTACATCCACCACCACCACTACATCCACCACCACCACCACATCCACCACCACCACCACATCCACCACCACCACCACATCCACCACCACCACCACATCCACCACCACCACCACATCCACCACCACCACATTCACCACCAGCACATCCACCACCACCACCACATCCACCACCACATCCACCACCACATCCACCACCACATCCACCACCACCACATCCACCACCACCACCACATCCACCACCACCACCACATCCACCACCACCACCACATCCACCACCACCACCACATCCACCACCACCACCACATCCACCACCACCACCACATCCACCACCACCACCTCATCCACCACCACCACCACCTCATCCACCACCACCTCATCCACCACCACCACCACCACCTCATCCACCACCACCACCTCATCCATCACCACCACCTCATCCATCACCACCACCTCATCCATCACCACCACCTCATCCATCACCACCACCTCATCCATCACCACCACCTCATCCATCACCACCACCTCATCCATCACCACCACCCCATCCATCACCACCACCCCATCCATCACCACCACCTCATCCATCACCACCACCTCATCCATCACCACCACCTCATCCATCACCACCACCTCATCCATCACCACCACCTCATCCATCACCACCACCTCATCCATCACCACCACCTCATCCATCACCACCACCTCATCCATCACCACCACCTCATTCATCACCACCACCTCATTCATCACCACCACCTCATCCACCACATCCACTACATCCACCACCACATCCACCACCACCACATCCAAATCCACATCCACCACCGCCACCACATCCACCGCCACCACATCCACCGCCACCACATCCACCGCCACCACATCCACCGCCACCACATCCACCGCCACCACATCCACCGCCACCACATCCACCGCCACCACATCCACCACCACCACATCCACCACCACCACATCCACCACCACCACCTCATCCACCACCACCACCACCTCATCCACCACCACCACCTCATCCACCACCACCACCTCATCCACCACCACCACCTCATCCACCACCACCACCTCATCCACCACCACCACCTCATCCACCACCACCACATCCGCCACCACCACCACATCCACATCCACCACCACCACATCCACATCCACCACCACCACATCCACATCCACCACCACCACATCCACATCCACCACCACCACCACATCCACATCCACCACCACCACATCCACATCCACATCCACATCCACCATAACCACATCCACATCCACATCCACCATAACCACATCCACATCCACATCCACATCCACCACCACCACCACATCATCATCCACCACCACCACATCATCCACCACCACATCCACCAGATCCACATCCACCACATCATCCACCACCACATCCACCACATCTATGTGTGTGTGGCTCTGTGTGTGTGTGTGGCTGTGTGTGTGTGTGTGGTTGCAAATGCAATTCGTTCTCACATTTGCGAGAAATTAAGCTATTGGCATTATAAATGACAATGCCATTCATTTATCTGTTTTAAAAACAAACATACATAAAAAAAATTGTCGTTTACAATGCCAATAGCTCTAACTTTTGCAAAGGCGAGACCGTTACATTGTAAATGCTTGTTATTTTGAACTGGTGAACCTCACATATGAGAACGCTTACTCCCTCCGCTTTTGCCTGTATTTTATTGCCTGCCCGCCCCCATCCCTGTCGCTGTCCAGGACTACACAGTTGGGGAAATGGACAGTCCACCCCACAGCGAACATGTGTACACATGTAGGATTCACAGGATGCTGACTGTTTAACTCTTCATAAACCCGATCAAAGGTTACAATCAGTAGATATAAGAGCAGTGCCCAGTTGGGAGTGAACTGCAAGGTAAATACTTGTATTTATTGTGCCATTTAAAAACATTTAACGTGGCTTTTGCCTGTGATCAGTTATTTTTATTAGTGTCTGGGGTTAGATGAGCTTTTCTCCTGGGTTAGTGATCCAAATTCAAAGCAAGCCAGGCCTGTCTCACAACAACCTGTGGAATGTCACCGATCTTTATGGCAGGCCCACATCAATGTGGAACGCTTAAATCGGCTACAAATTCACGAATTGGGGAATTGTCTCCCCGTCCAGCGCGATATAATGGCTAGGGAAGAGAAGCGTGAAGTGCTCAGCCATGGATGTGAGCAGAGAGAGATACACTCTGTACCTCCCTCCTTGCTCAGGATTACGAAAGAGGTAATCCTAGAGGGTACCCCTGAGTTATGAGCTGCGTGAAAGTGTTTTTCACTAACGTGTTTGTGCATTTTGAATGTAAGCAGTGTAGATTGCTTATGCAGAGAAGAGTATACTTTATCTGCAGAATTACGTTTCCGTACTTAGTAATAATGTTTAATAGGAAATCAACATTATTTACCCGGAAACGGAAAATGTGCACTTATTTGACTGTTTACAGTGTTCCGACTAAGCTGTGCTTTTCTGAGTCTGAGAGGAGTGATAAAAAACATATCAATTAAAAATATGTGACCATCAACCGCTAGACATAGCACTTAAATAGTTTAAAATAAAAGCTAAAATGGAAAACAATACCACAACAGTTTGAAGTTGGATGAATGTTTGCTAAAAAAAAAAGGTGCCTTATACAATATTATTTGGATGAGATGTATTTAATGTATACACGTTTGTGTGAGGCTTGGTGCAGTGTCATTCCTATTGGCAGTGACTACATTTCATGGTCCCAGGTGAAAGGCTTTTCTGCAGTAACTTGCCTCTCCTGTACGTTCAGCTTTGGTTGCTTGAAAACAGCTGAAAAAGAGGGCACTTCACTGTTAGGGATACACAGTCCACCATACAGTGACCACATGCACTCCTAGGGGATTCAGAGGATGTTGAGCTGAAGCTAAGACTCCAACCTGGTTCACCACTTACAGTTGGTAACTCTGGCCCTAGCGCACTCAAAGTCAACAGCAATCTAAGGTCCGCAGAGATCAATTGACAATATAGCCGGCTTGTGCAGACAGCACTCACGCTCAGATGGTTTATGAAGACAAGCATTCGATTCCATATAATTCAACACAACACCACACAATTAAGTGCCATGCAATTCCACAACAGACAATTGCAAACTACATAATTCCATTACACACCACATTTTAACATCTCATAATTCCACACCGCACAATTCAAATCCCCATCGTTCCACTACATGCCACATAATAATCCATCAAATTCAACTCCACAAATTTCCACTCCATACCACATAATTTCACTTCACATAACACTACTTCATGCAACATAATTCAACTCCATATAATTCCACTACACATAATTACACTTCAAACTACACAATTACACTTCATTCCACTTCACGTATATCCACTCAGCTCCAAAACACAATTACACGCAGCAAAATTCTACTTTGCAACTTGCCCCATATTTACTCTCCACATAGTTGCACACAATGCCATACAACATTATTACACTCCACAGCACATTACACTCCACATAAATCTACTCAATGCCACATAGCAACACTCCACATGAATGCACTCCACACCATGGCACACAATTCCCCCCAACATAATAGGGCCAGACGATTCTACACAACACAATTCCATTCCACCTCACAAAATTCACCTCTATTACACATAATTCTACTACACACCGCATACATCCAATCCACACCACACAATTCCACATCATGCTATTTAGTTAAGCACCACACCACATAATTCCGCTCAATACATGCCACTCCATGACACAAAATACCACTACACAATTCCATTACACTTAATCCCACATAATTTCTATCCATATAATTGCACCGATCCAGCATTTCTCATATTGGCTCACTTCAGGTTTTTCAGCACAGTTTCTTTGCCATAACTTTTCAAAAAATCTAAACTGCAAACTCACACTCCTCTTCTTTCAATGTCTTCTGCGAACACAAGCGCAGCCTCTTCATACGTCTAAAACCTTCTCTCCCCTTCATTCTCACATACTCTTTCTACTACTCCATCTCAAGTTTATTCACCACTTCATATACAAATGACCTATCCCTCTCAATCTTACTTTCTATCTATTCACCATACCACATACTTCCAATACACTACACACTGTTCCACAACTAACAATTCCAGTTCAAACAACATAATTCCAATACAGACAACATACATCCACTCCAATACAAAAAGAACGAAGTAAAAAAACAATATAATTTACATTACCAATATCTCTAACTTTCACAAATGTGAGATCGATTGCATTACAAATGCTTGTTTTCTTTTTCCCAGCAGTACTTGTGATGCCATTCTCATTTAACATGCTGTTTAATATCTGCTGTTTTTGGTGGTCTCCTCTTGGCGATCCAATTGCTCTGGTCAGTGTTGCTCTTGATCTGTTTACTGGGCCAAGCTGTTTTGCTTTTTGTTTTTTCCCACTCCGAGCCCTACTGCAGCATAGTGGACTAGTTAACTTGCATAGAGCAGGTAAGGGAATCTGCCCTCACACATTCTCTGGGATAACCAAAGGAATTTGCATCCTTCCTTGATATTTACAGTGATGAGCGGATAAAATCTGGAAACGTCATGCTTACTGAGATGATCATTACACCCCAGTATGATGGGAAAGACTGACCTTTTATTCCAAACATGTGCATTTTTGACTTGATCTATTTTATTGTATTTCTGGAAAGTGTCCACACCTCGTTTTTGTTTGAATTGGTTTGTTGAAATCTTGTAAATTTTTATTTTTAGCAAATCACATTAAGCAATCCATGTAACGCTTACGTATTTGTGATCACTCACAAAGATGTATAGCAAATGAGTACAGCAGGTTGTGTCCAACAGCATAAGGCGATACCCAATGAATAGGTCATTACACCTGTCCATGTCAATTGTCCATTCTAGGAGCGATTTCAGAGGAAATAAAAGTCGATTTGATAATACATATCAAGAGATACATTTGAATATTATACAAATCGAGAAAACAGAAGATTCTAATCTCTAAGAGTACCTAAAGAAACTTGGGCCTATTAAACCCCCCCCCCCCCCCCTCCGAGCAGCATGTGAAATTATTCAGCGAAACCACAATTCGCGTGAGTCTCTGCTCGCCCTGCAATCGGGAGTCCCTCCTTGTAAAAGTCACAGCTGGTCTCCATCTGGCCGGTCCCCTGTGCTGCAATCAGTGTGCTGTTAGGCTCAGCCCCTGCCCAAGTCCCTCCCCTCGCACAAAGGAATTCAAAATGTGCAGCCTAAATTGCCACTCTTTGGCAAAACACCGTGCAGAGGTGTTTGACCTTCTATTTGAGTAGTCCCCTGATATTTTATTTCTCACGGGGACCTGGCTTTCTCAGGACTCTGTTGCGGTCCTGGTCCTACCCACCGGATACACCATGAACATTCTGAATGGGGGGGAGAGGCGGGGGCATTGCAATGATATATAAAACCATCTACGCCTGCACTCTCACCCTGGAAAACCTCCTGGACTGCAAAAGTGCACTCTTTAAAATTGCACGGATAATTTTATGTTCTCTGGATTGCTTATGTACCGGCCACTAGGTCCATCTGAAAGATTTAGAGAAGACCTAGCCAATGTTGTCACCACACTGGCACTCAAAATAGCCAATTGTACCATCCCAGGTGATTTGAATCTCCATCTGGAGTCCCACGATGTTCTTGATATTCATATTGTTTTTTAGGTGACATGGTAGCGTGCTAACTGTCACAATGGGTTCCAAGACCTACACAGCTGATAGGTCATCTTCTTGATCCTGTTCTCCCCCCCCCCCCCACATCCCGTCCCTAGAGGTCCAGGCCCCTTTACCCATGACATAGACTGACCACTTCCTTGTGTATTTCTCCATTTACCTAGCAGGCTCTAAAGCTCAGCCCCACCGCAAGCCTATAATCAAATGTCTGTGGCATAAATTGGATTATACCACCTTCCGAGCCACTCTCAGTACTCTGACACCAGCATTGCCTTCTAATATAGAGGTGGCCAGTGAGCCCTTCAGGGGGTGGGTCAATCAGGCACTGGAGAAGTGCATCCCTGCCAAGTTGACCTATCCTAAGAAAGCACTGGCTAACGCTTGATTTGACAAAACCCCAGCAGTGCGAACGCTCTTGGAGGCGCTCTTACGACCCCATCCCCAAAATTCAGTACAGAACTTTTATTAAAACCTACCATAAACTGGTTCAGAAGACTTCGGCCACCTACTACGCCAATAAAATCAACATGAGTAACAACCCCACAAAACGATCTTTTCCCTTTTAAAAGACATGGTGAAATCCCCTTCGGTTCCTGAAAGCACCATATCATCCAACTGTCAATGTGAGGCATTGGCCACCCACTTCATAAATAAGGTTGAATGCATTTATGACAGTTTCTCCCAGGAGATTACTGATCCGGACCCATTGGGGGTCCACCACTCAGGAACTACTAACCACTCCCTGTCATCTTTTCCTCCACTTTACTCTGAAGTACTTCAAATCTTGTTTAATACGGTAAAATCCGGGTCCCCAGATGATCCTCTTAAACCCCAACTTTTAATAAAGTTCCTAGACTGTGTTACCTGGATGCTTGGAACTTACCAACCTATCCTTATCTTCGGCAGTTATCCTGGAATATTGGAAACATGCCAAAGTCATTCCTTTGCTTAAAAAACCTTCCCTAGATGCCGCAAGAGTATTTTTCGCCTGATTTCCCTACTCCCATTTCTAGCCAAAATAACAGAAGTTCATGTCAGTACTACCTTGACTCAGTAACTGGAATCTCATTCTATATCGGATCCTTCCCAAAATGGATTTAGGCCCTTCATAGCACCGAGTCAGCTCTGTTGGCAGTCACTGAACAATTACGAGCCTCCCTGGATGAGGGCAGAACCTCTGCACTGATTCTACTCGCCCTAAGTGCAGCTTTTGATACGGTCTCCCATAACCTCCTACTGCAAGGGCTGCTAGAGATCGGGATCGCCGGCAAAGCACTCCTGGTTTTCCTCCTTTGTGTCTGACAGGACTTTTCAAGTAATTTCTTCCCCTTTTTACTCCCATTCGCTTCCTTTACGCTGCTGCATTCCCTGGGGTTCAGCGGTGAGCCCTTCCTTGTTCAAAGTCTACATCCAGCCGATGGCTCAGCTAGCTAAAGCTTGAAATATTTCCTTGGTTTCATATACTGACACTCAGCTGGTGGTTCCCTTTACTAATGATCCTAGCCAGGACTCTGAAAAATTTCAGGAGGACCTGACTGCCTTCTCTGATTGATGTCAGCCAACTGAATCCCACTAATCAGAGATCCTTCTCCTAGGAAGAGACCATCGTCTCTGGGGTAGCAACTGGTGGCCCGCTGAGCTTGGCGCACCGACCCTGCCAAAAACTGTTGTCAAGAACTTGGGCGTTTGGATGGATAGCGCCCTCTCCTTTGATGCTCATGCAAAGTTAGTGGCAGGTGCTTGCTTTGGCCTGCTCCAGGGGATAAACCCCATATTGGGACTTTTTGATGCTTACACCCGTCAGATGATAGTCGAGGCTACTGTCTTGGCAAGGCTGGACTACTGTAACACATTGTTCATTGGCTCCATTAAGTCAGTGATTAAAAGGTTCCAGCGTGCCCATAATGCTGCCGCAAGAACTCTGCCCTCCCTAGGTATTGTTTGGCCTCTGGTCTCCTTTGCCGCCTAAATTGGCTGCCAATAGCGCAGAGAATCCACTTTAAAGTCCTTTGCTTCACTCATAAGATGCTCTCTGGCACTTGTCCAGCGATCCTGAGCAATCTGTGTCTTCCCTATGCCCCCACGTGTGCTCTACGCTCTGCTGATCTCCATCAGGCTTGGGTCCGCAGAGCCAGAGCTGGAGGGCATTCTTTCCTGGTGATAGTGCTGTCCCTTTGGAACTCCCAACCCCTCTATACCAGAAGCATCCCCAACCACTTGGCCTTCAGAAGGGCAGTTAAGACTTGGCTCTTCGCTGATCATTACTCTCCTCCACGTGCTTAGCGCTGGGATGTCCCATTGCTAGGACAGCCATGCTCTCTACAAATATTTTACATATCATCGCTCCTGAAACATTGGCCACAGATCTTGCCAATTGAATATCTGGATCTCCACTTGATTCTTGCCCTTCAACGATTCTTAAGAAGGCTACATCAGTGATTAATCCCTGGGTGCAAAACTTGCTAAATAAGTCTCTTGCCCAGGCAATGGTCCCTGCTGAATGGAAACAGGCCTTGCTACTCCTCTTACTTAAGAAGCCTTCCACTGACCCTACAATTTTGAATAACTTTAGGCCTATCTTCGTATCATGGCAAAGCTGGTGGAAAAAAATGTGAACAGACAGCTCATTTATTTCCTCTGAGTAAACCTTCTGCTACGACTTGCAATCTGGCTTTCGACTTGGCTGCAGTACTGAGACTGCTCTCTTGGGGGTTTCTGGGTATATTAAAATTAATATTGACTTTCATTCCCCAGCTATGCTTGTTCTGCTGGATCTCTCGACGGATTTCGATACAGTCTCTCATGCTACCTTGCTCGAGAGACTGTAAGGCAGAGTTCTTCAAACTGTGGGGCGGGCTCCCCTAGGGGGGCGCGACACCATCCTTGGGGGGGCGCGCTCTCCTCTCTAATTTCACACCTACTCTCTATTTTCACCTTTGTTCCCTGTGGCAAGTCGAGGGAGGCGGGAAGGGAAATCGACGAGGCACGAAGTGCCCATGCTTTTATTCTGTTTACCCTCCCAGGAGGGGGTTAATTCATTCAGCTTCAGCAAGGAGGCAGGAAGTCTCCTCTGCTAAACCGAAAACTGCCTTTCGAGGACATTTAATTTAGGAAAAGAGGTCTGTGGTGACGTGGGAGGCGCTGCTTTAGATGACTGAGCCCAAATGCAAATTATGGTTTGTGAAAAAATGGGAACAGCGCCAATTGCAAACAGGAAGCATTTAAAGTTGACACGGAGCCCGGCCCCCCTTTGAAATGAAGTGAATCCATACCAAGAGCACAAAATCGTAAAGAACAAAATCATCCAGAAATTGGGCAAAGTCACAACATTCAGACCATGAAACAGGATATATTGTTGCAGCCTCATTTTGACACATTTAAAGCAATTGATTTGTGGTGCTTGCCAATGGTCCCTTAACCCACATTCCTGATTGTCTGTCCCCAGAGGTGAAATACAGAAGCCTCATTAACATACAAATGGTCTTTTAAAGACCTGTGAAGTGCTTGGGTGCGGGTGTGTGTGTGTGCCCTGAAGCTGTCTCATCCTGGGCACAGACAGGCAGGATGAGATGAAGAGGGTGATAGAGGGAGGTAGAGGGAGGTAGAGGGAGGGAGACAGAGGGAAGAAGGAACAAGCATTTGCAATGCAATAGGTCTCGCATTAGCAAAGTTTGAAGTTGTTGGTATTTTAAATGGCATTGTTTTTTATCTATTTGTTTTTAAAAGCGTCCGTGGTGCATTTATTTATTATAGTTTTATGTAGCACTATGTTCTAACATTGCATTAGGGGCGAATTAACACATTCCGTGCTGCTTGACTCCCGCACAATAGGAGCATCAGCTGAGAGGCCACTATTCGAATGAGCACAATAACAAAGCTGTATTTAACTGCCTTGAGGACACCTCTATTTGGAGGGTTGCGGCTAAGTACTGTAACAATTCCCGCATCTCCATGATAGTAATTTTCCTGACAGTGGGAGGACGGTGCGCAGCCGGCCCTGCTAGGGTTCAAACTAACACTCTGCAGCCTGCGAGGACGTTTCTCCAGCAGATGTGTGAACCCGCTCAGTTACCTCCTACCACCATCATGCACTCTGGCAGAAGTTACGAGGGGTCAGCTGGGCTATAGCGCACACGAATCACAATGACCATGAGTCGCTTTCAGGCAAAGTTCCATCTTAAAAGAGTGAGAAATGCTAAAGCAAGTCAAGGGTCCATGATAGTGCTACAAGGTGTACATCTGACTGTTGAGGCAAGCTAGTCCAGATGCATTAGGGGCGAATTTACACATTCCGTGCTGCTTGACTCCCGCAGAATAGGAGCATCAGCTGAGAGGCCACCATTTGAATGGGCACAATAACAAAGCTGTATTTAACTGCCTTGAGGACACCTCTTTTTGAAGGGTTGTGGCTAAGTATTGTAACAATTCCCGCATCTCCATGATAGTAATTTTCCAGACAGTGGGAGGACGGTGCGCAGCCGGCCCTGCTAGGGTTCAAACTAACACTCTGCAGCCTGCGAGGACGTTTCTCCAGCAGATGTGTGAACCCGCTCAGTTTCCTCCTACCACCATCATGCACTCTGGCAGAAGTTACGAGGGGTCAGCTGGGCTATAGCACACACAAATCACGATGACCTTGAGGTGCTTTCAGGCAAAGTCCCATCTTAAAAGAGTGAGAAATGCTAAAGCAAGTCAAGGGTCCATGATAGTGCTACAAGGTGTATACATCTGACTGTTGAGGCAAGCTAGTCCAGATGCATTAGGGGCGAATTTACACATTCCGTGCTGCTTGACTCCCGCAGAATAGGAGCATCAGCTGAGAGGCCACCATTTGAATGGGCACAATAACAAAGCTGTATTTAACTGCCTTGAGGACACCTCTATTTGGAGGGTTGCAGCTAAGTACTGTAACAATTCCCGCATCTCAATGATAGATGTACTTTTTAGTGTACTTTTGATAAATATACAAATATATTTTTAACAAGCATTGGAAATGCAATAGGTCTCGCAGCATTAGAGTTAGTGCTTTTAGAATTGTTTATGGGTTTTTTTTTGTAAATCTTTAGCATTTTTGTTTCCTGTAGCCAATGCTAAAGAATTACAAATAAAAAAAGCCATAAACAATTCTAAAAGCTCTAACTCAAATGCTCCGAGACCTATTGCACTGTGTGAGGGTGAGGGGTTGAGGGTGAGTGAGGGTGAGGGTGGGTGAGGGTGAGTGAGGGTGAGTGAGGGTGAGTGAGGGGTTGAGGGTGAGTGAGGGGTTGAGGGTGAGTGAGGGGTTGAGGGTGAGTGAGGGGTTGAGGGTGAGTGAGGGGTTGAGGGTGAGTGAGAGTGAGTGAGGGTGAGTGTGAGTTAGGGTGAGGGGTTGAGGGTGGGTGAGGGTGAGGGTGAGGGGTTGAGGGTGAGTGAGGATGAGTGAGGGTGAGTGAGGGGTTGAGGGTGAGTGAGGGTGAGTGAGGGTGAGTGAGGGTGAGTGAGGGTGAGTGAGAGTGAGTGAGAGTGAGGGTGAGTGAGGGTGAGTGAGGGGTTGAGGGTGAGGGGTTGAGGGGTTGAGGGTGAGGGGTTGAGGGTGAGGGGGTGAGGGGTTGAGGGTGAGGGGTTGAGGGTGAGTGAGTGAGGGTGAGGGGTTGAGGGTGAGGGGTTGAGGGTGAGTGAGGGTGAGGGGTTGAGGGTGAGGGGTTGAGGGTGAGGGGGTGAGGGTGAGGGGTTGAGGGTGAGGGGGTGAGGGGTTGAGGGGTTGAGGGTGAGGGGTTGAGGGTGAGTGAGTGAGGGTGAGTGAGGGTGAGGGTGGTGGCCCGATGGGAGAGAGCAGCCAGGATGGGAGAGAGTGTGAGAGAAATGGCAGGATGAGAGAGAGATGTCAGGAAGGGAGAGAGATGGCAGGATGGGAGAGAGAGATGGCCGGATGGGAGAGAGTGTGAGAGAAATGTCAGGATGTGAGAGAGATGTCAGGATGTGAGAGAGATGGCAGGATAGGAGGATAGGCGAGAGGGCGTCAGGCAGACAGAGAGAGAGAGTGGGAGGAGCAGTGACTCTGTTACAGACAGATCGAGGGAAGTAGGGAGAGAGGTGAGGGGAGGGAGAAACGGCGGCCGCGATTACTGACACTTCAGGAGAGAGGGCGCGTGAGGAGAGCTGAGAGTGACAATGTCAACAAAGGACGGGAGGGCATGAAGAAAGGAGACCCCCTTGCAGAGGTGACGGGCAGAGAAGAAGAGACAGCGACTGGTGAAGGGTCATAGACAGAGGGCAATGGGAGAGAAAGGCGACATTGGCAGGGAGAGAGAGCAGTGATGGAAACACAGTTCATTAGACAGGAAGCGTAAAGGGTGTGAGGCTGGAGGGGGTACCAGGTGCGGCCCCCGCTCGGGGAAACGAGGTGGAAACAGAGAGAAGCGCTCCACAGCCAGAGGCAAAAGACGGGGTCCGGGCACAGGCGAGGAACGAGGGCACATTGGGTACAGGCAGCATTCATAACAGGGCGCGCTGGTGAGCGCCAAGCCTTCCTGCCCCCCAGGCCTGGAGAACAGACAGCAAGGCCCAGCTGCAGCCGCCCTGGCCTCCCGCCAGCCCCAGGAGATCAGCCGCCTGCAGGAGGAGTGATTCACCGCGGCGGCACAACGGAGCCTGTGTGCAGCGGCAGCGGCGGGCCGAGGGCCTGCTTGTTTTGGAACAGACGTATTGCATTGAAAAAATAAAGTTTACGAGGGCTTGAACCGGAGCTCAGCGACCGCTGCTCTATTTTAAGAAGCGTCTCGCGCTGTCACATAGACGCAGGCAGCGCGAGGCGCGTCTTTGCTCGCTGAAATGGTTTGCGAGATGTTTGTCACGAGCAAATGTAGCGCCTTGAAATAATAACGGGACACTGCGCAGAAATATTGTGTAAATCAGTGTGCATAAAAAAGGTGGCGTTCTGAATTGAAAATGTACATACTGGCTGGTTTGTCACTCCTTGATTCTGGTGGTGAAAACCCTAACAAGACGAAGAGAGCGAGAGTGAGCTGGCCCTGGAAACGCCTCCCCTCCCTGCTGTTTGTTTCAACAGAAAGAGGAGAGGAAGCAGCGCTGCTTGCCAGCACAGCCGCCCATAGGCAACAAGACGGAGGGAAGAGAGGGGAGGGGGGAGGAGAAATGCGACACGGCGGGAAGGGGAGGGGGCGGAGCGGGTAAAATAAACAAGACGGAGGGAAGAGAGGGGAGGGGGGAGGAGAAATGCGAGGGGGCGGAGCGGGTAAAATAAACAAGACGGAGGGAAGAGAGGGGAGGGGGGAGGAGAAATGCGACACAGCGGGAAGGGGAGGGGGCGGAGCGGGTAAACAAAGACGGACGTGCACGCGCTTTTAAGCTCAATGCGCATGCGCATTGAGCTTAAAAGTCACGGGCACTGCAAGGAATCGCCACGATTCCTTGCAGTGTGGATAAAGAGTGGATAAGTCCCAATACTCTCGCCTTGCTCGATGCGCATGCGCATCGACAGGCGAGACCTAAAAACGTTAAGGAAGCTACAAGTATGCGTTCTTAAATTATAATATTAAAAGTACCTTACCGTATATTTACGTACTAAATGTAGCAAGGCTTTCAGCTTTCCAATTCACCGAAGTTTCTCCGTTGGAACAAATGTTTGCAAATGCTTGCTTGTGTGTGCTTAAGTAGAGGAGTGGTAAAGGGAGGCAGACAGAGAGAGAGCGAGGGAGGGAAAGGGAGGGAGAAGGATGGAGGGAAATGGAGGCAACAGAGGGAGAGCGAGGGAGGGATGGAAAGGGAGGGAGAGCGAGGGAGGGAAAGGGAGGGAGAGGGAGGGAGAGAAAGGGAGGCAGACAGAGGGAGAGCGAGGGAGGGAGAGGGAGGGAAAGGAAGGAGGGAAAGGAAGGCAGACAGAGGGAGAGCGAGGGAGGGAAGGAAAGGAGGGAGGGAATGGGAGGCAAACAGAGTGAGAGCGAGGGAGGGCGGGAAAGGGAGACAGAGAGAGGGAGACAGAGAAAGTGAGACAGAAAGAGGGAGACGAAGAGAGGGAGATGGAGGGAGACAGAGGGAGACAAAGAGAGGGAGAGGGAGGGAAACTGAGGGAGAGGGAGGGGAACAGGGAAACAGACAGAGGGAGACAAAGAGAGGAAGAGGGAGGGAGACAGAGAAAGGGAGACAGACAGGGAGACAAGGAGAGGGAGGGAGACAGAGAAAGGGAGAGGGAGACAGAGAAAGGGAGAGAGAGGAAGACAGAGGGTGACAGACAGAGGGAGGGAGGGGGGAGGGCGACAGAGTGAGGAGGGTAGGAGAGAGAGGGAGACAGAGAGGGATAGGGAAGGAGAGAGGGAGACAGAGAGAGAGGCAGAGGGAGATAGAGAGAGAGGGAGACAGAGAGAGAGGGAGACAGAGAGAGAGAGGGAGACAGAGAGAGAGGGGGACACAGAGAGAGGGAGACACAGAGAGAGGGAGACACAGAGAGAAAGGGAGTGAGACAGACAGAGTGAGTGAGACAGGGAGGGAGAGAGAGGGAGTGAGAGGGAGTGAGACAGTCTGAGTGAGACAGAAGGAGGGAGAGAGGGAGAGAGATGGAGAGAGAGAGAGAAAGAGAGAGAGAGAGAGAGAGAGAGAGAGAGAGAGAGAGAGATGTGGGTATGCCTGGTCTGGTGGCTCAGTGGACAAAGGCGTCTGCTGCAGGGACCTCTGTTCAACCTCAGTTTTTTTTTGTTTGCTCTAGCTCTGCCCCCTCCCCCACTTACCCTGCCCCCACCGGTGCGGCCCTCGGACACAAACCACACTGTAAATTTGGCCAGAGAGAAAGTTTGTGACTACCCATGGTTTAACACATGTGAAACCCTACTCTGCCCTCAATAACATTCTGAGTTACTTCAAGTGTCTTGGAATGCACCTTGCATTCAGACAACTCGCTTCTCATTCTCAAAAATCCATCCACAGATTGAGCGTCTGTGACGAAAAACGGGCACACCCGTCACATTTATGTTGGTGGTGTTATCAATCAATGTCATGTGTAAAACAAAGCATCCTAGTAAAAACAATTTGCGCACATTTTATCTAGGAAAATCGTGGTTTGAGCTATGTAATAATCTGTCATTTCAGCACACCCACTCACAAACCTGCACTTAACTAAACACTCTTATTATGTTGGACATTATATTCTGGATATGGCCCCGGATTTGGCGCGGCGGTAAATTATGTAGTGTACCAGATTCCAGAAATTTCTGTCAAGTTTTGGGGGGGGGGCCAACAGCTGAAAAAAAGTGAGCTGGGGGGCTCAACCTACAAAAGTTTGAAGACCTCTGCTGTAAGGCATAGGCATTACAGATCATGCTTTCTTTGTTTAGGTCTTTTATCTATAACCATACAGTCTGTCTTCCTCCTGCCTTTTACATCTGAAGCTATGACTTTAAACTGTTGTGTTCCTCAGAGTTCAGCTCTTAGCCCTACCCTTTTTAGGGCTCGGCTGAACGCGCGGAAGCGCGTCTCCGCCGAGAACTTATTGTGGCCGTGTCTCCTTTCCAGGAGACATTCCTGGCCGCGCGCATCGCCTTGGAGGCGATTCGAAACGAGCACGCGCGCGCGAACGCGCTAGCTGCATTCTTTCAGAATCACACACAAGCTCCCATGCACGCACATACAGGCCCCCCCACGCTGCATTCTCTCACACACACACAAGCGCCCATGCACGCACCTACAGGCCCCCCCACACACTCACCTTCGCTCTCCTTATAAGCATATCAAAGCAAGTAGCAGCTGGTGCAGGCGGAGGTAGGCGTAGGCTTATCACACGCCTTAAAAAATAACTAAGCTGTGCCAGAGTGAACGCACTAACACCAGCGATTATCAGACACAGCTTGATGTCAGATAGGCAAACAGGCCTTAAACTTTCTGAATAGAAATGAAGCCACACAGCCATAGCGTCTCTTTGTCTGATGTTGTCATGTTTATAAATCAACTGAAGTTATAGACTTACTGACTTCTGAAACACGAAGAGTGCTAATTTATGGAGTACTGCAATTACCTGCCCCCCAATTTTGTTGAGCTGTATGTCGATTAGTCAAGGACCTTTTCATTATTATTATTTTTGGTTGTTGCAGTTTTATATAGCGCTAACTAGAACAGCAGCTTTAAAGCGCTTTAGCTTTCTAAAGCCTTTTTAAAGTGATTACCAGTTGCATTACACAGGGAATCTTAATATTTTTTGGCGCGGGGAGATTTATCCAAAGTCGACGAATGCTTAAGTGTTGCGCCAGAGTAGAACTTGGTTGTTCTCCAGCTTAAAAGTCGGCCGCTATAGCTGTACCTATTAAGCCACGTTGCATGCAGCACCATCTCTAACATGGTAACAAAGAAAGCAGGCTAGGGGGTGTCGTTGTCTGCTAACAGACCTGTGGGTACTCACTAACTGAAGATTCCACCCCCAGTAAACAAACCGGGAAGTTTCTGTTTACTGCAATAAAACAAATGTTGTACGCATTTTTACATACACCGTTAGCCAACTGGTAGCTCCAGCTTCATTTGCTTATTGCCAGAGCTTCGTGCGTGAAGGATTAAGAGCACAAGTCTCTGCTCTGCAGAGCTCGGACGTGTTGCCTTCAGAATATTTCACTGCTTTTAAAAAATGTAAATACTGCACTTGCCGGCATCAGGTAGCTTCTTTCCCGCTTTTGTTTTATAAGCAACCAGCCTCCAAGCACATGGTGGGTTTAAGCACCTGCAACAGAGATACAGATAGCACAAAGACTATCTTACTTACCTTGAGCTGTTGCTTGACAGCCTAACATGGCATGTGCTGGCACAGAAATGGCATAAGGACGTGTGCTGATCTTGCAGCCCATAAACTAAATCCATTATAAGAGGGTTGGCATACAACCGTTGCCCAGTGATACCAATTTCATTGTAAATAACAATGCCATTTAATTATCTGTTTTCAAAACCAACATATATTAAAAAGTTTGTCATTTACAATGCCAATAGCTCTAACTTTTGCAAAGCCGAGACCGTTGCATTGTAAATGCTTGTTTTTAATATATACATGGCATCCTTGAACAATATTGTGGAGTCCTGTGGAATTAGTGGTTTCCTACGCTGATGATACTCCGCTATTCTTGTCCTTCCATGAAAATGCTCCCTTCACATTGATATCTTTTAAAACTTAGCTCAAATTAATAGTAGTTTGGATGACTAACAACTTTTTGAAATTAAACAGAGACAAGACTGAAGTTCTATTTTTTGGCTCTAAAACCGTACCTGACTTCAACCTCTGGTGGCCATCTGAGCTGGGCAATCATCCTTGTCCTTGTACTGTGGTCTGAAATCTGGGGATTAAATTTGATGCCGAGCTCACCTTTGAATCTCCGATTAAATCGCTGTCAAGTTCTTGTTTTTTACATATGGCATTTTATCCCTGTAGTTCAGCAGAGAGCAATCGTACATGCTTTGATCACTTCCAGAATGGACTATTCTAGAAGCCTATATCATGGACTCCCTTCCTTTCTTATAGGATAGGATATATGTTTATAGAGCGCTCGAATGCCATGGCGTCTTAGCGCTAGTATATGAGAGAGAAAGTACGGCCTCTGTTACCAGGGGGGCTAGAAGTAGGCGATCAGCCATGATTTTTCAAGTCCTTCCTAACGAGCTGCTGATTAGATTGAAATCTCATGGCCATATATATACATAGGGCCTTATTTATGAAGGCCTTGCGCCGCCGGTGCGCCACTTTTAAAATGGGAAAAAGTGACGCACCGGCGGCGCAAGGCCTTCATAAATAAGGCCCATAGTCTACGGATCATTCAAAACACTGTTGCACGACTGATTCTTAAACTGCCTCCCTCCACTCACCTGCGCCAGTTTCCCTGGTTGCCGATCAGTAAAAGGATTAGGTGTCAGTTCAAACTCTCTTCCCAGATATGATCTCTTCGCTCTAATAATCTTAAGCGTTTTCAAACCCCTTGCATTTTTAAATCAAGAAGAGGTGGTCGTACCTTTGTCTATCTGACAGCCCGACTTTGGAATGCCTTACCTGCGGCTTTGAGAAGCTGTCCATCTAAAAACGGATATCAGGAAAAAGATGAAAACACTTCTCTTCAACACTTTAATAATTCGATCTAGAGCTAGTCTCAGACCCTGAACTCGGTGGCCTCTGTTACCTTTGGCGCTGGTACACCTTTTTAGGTAGCTTTCCGCTCTATAAATGTATTGCATTGTATTGTAAGAGGCATGTGATGTCGGGCAGTCCCCCTGCCAGTACTGATGGAGGGACGGGCAGACCCACCGCATGTGAAATAAACCTGCCAGATTGCAAGGAGGCAGGTGTCATCCGTGCGGTAAAAATAACTATGAATCTTATCGGGGGAAGGCAGCCTCTGTGGGTAATGTAAAATTGAATGAGTCTGAAATGAGTGTTACGTGGAACTTGGATAGAGCTCTCTAGTAGGGCAGCCCATTTCTTGTAGGGCGAGTAAGGTCGGTCTACCTGCACCAGTGCAAAAGTGTGAGCAGCAGTGCAGCGTGTGTACGCAGTTAGTCAGTAGGTTAGGTGTCTGCCTGTTCCCATCACATGAAGATTCTGAATATTGAGATGTATCTGGTGTTCTTGTACCATATCACCCCACTTGCTCCCCAGCGTCCCATGTAGTGAATTTTAGAGAAGGTGGTCAGGCGGTAAGCCCTCTTCTTCTATCAGGATCGCAATTGAGAGAAGACTGTCTCGGTGCAGGTTCCCTAGAGTGTGAATGCCCTCCGCATGCCAGGGGGCCAGCTCTTCTGAGAAGGTGATGCAGCATTCTCTGGGTGAGCCAGGCCAGAGCTGGAGCATAAAGAATTGTTAACCTCGAAATGAAGACGCTGCAACGGTAGAAGCGGTGCACTACTCGTAGGAGTATGGGATTGGGCGTTGCCACACTAAAACAACGGTGAAACAAGTGAAGGTTTTTTTTGTGGTTTTTTTGTGTCCTCATCTCACCTTTAAGCACTGTGCAGAGTGTTACGTCCGTGTTTTGAACCTTGGCTCCCTCCGGCCAACTGCGGTGACTTAGGTCCCCAGACCAACTCCTTGTGCCGGAGTTTTAAGGTGTAATCATTGGACTGGGGGGCTTTTGCTTTTCAGTTCCTATACAGTCTCAGATCTTTGCCCATGGTGATAAAAGGGTGGCAGAGGCTATTAAGAAGGTTGCCAACACTAGCCAGATCTAATTGGGCCATCGCAAAGGCAGAGATCAGCCAGTCCTCCAGTCTTGGGGGATTAGGGTCCTTCCATTTCAGGCAGATTTCTCTACGAGCCAATAGAATCAAGCACAGTAAGAGGCCTCTATCCCTTACTGCTAGGTCTTGTGATGAAAGGCGATCATCCGCAAGTGAAGGTTTCTAAGTAAGCTCCGGGCCGGGGATACTGTGACAGAGCCGGTTATCTGCTGGCTCACCAGCCATCTAGCTACCCATTGAAGGGGATGCCAGATGGTAATGCTCGAGGTTTGATACTGCAAGCGTGCCCAATCAGTGGGTAAATTTCTTTTACAGAGTGCTACTCTGTAACAGGAATTATTGCAAAGGAACTCCCTTGTTACTTTCTCAAGAGAGAGTTGAAAAAGGGTCTAGGGATTTGTAGGGGGAGGTTGGCAAAATAATATAAAAGGCGGGGTGGGATGACCATTTTTAGGAGGGCCGATACTGGCAGCGACCTCCAGAAGCTCATATGCGCCCATAGTGATGTTGTTGCATGAGTGAGGTTAACATCAGAGGTCCGTAGGCGAGGGGTACACGTGAATTTTTAAATACCGGAACATGGTGGGTTGCTAGGATAACCTGACACCATTGAGGCTGAAGTTTGGGTTTTTCAATGTGGTTGGAAATGGAAAGGGACAGGAATTGGCCCACTTGATTTTGAGGCCTGAATGGTCAGCAAAACGGTTGAATGTTAGGGCCACTGTGGTGGGGATCGAGTGTAGGTCCCTAAGATAGAAGAGTAAATTGTGAGCAAAAAAGAGATTGAGTGGATTCCGTCTCCCAAATGTATTCCCCAATCTCTACCCTGTTCGCGAAGGGCAAGGGCTAACAGTTCTATTGCCAGGGAGAAAAGCAAAGGGTAGAGTGGGCAGCTCTGGCGAGTGCCGCTATGTACCTGAATTGGATCAGAGATGAGAGTGCATGTTTTGACTCTGGCCAGTGGTAGAGTGTTCACAAACTTCACCAATGTGCCTGAG
The DNA here is from genome assembly GCF_964261635.1 of Lissotriton helveticus. NCBI lineage: Eukaryota > Metazoa > Chordata > Amphibia > Caudata > Salamandridae > Lissotriton > Lissotriton helveticus. The sequence continues at coordinate 1,867,203,508 of NC_136057.1, forward strand.
CAATTCCCAAAACCATAGTATGGCAGTGTGTCAAATAGGAAGGCCCATTCCAAGGAATGAAAGGCCTTCTCCAGATCCAGCACTAAGCAGCCAGCCTGGGGCCACTGGCTGGGAGCATACCCCAGGATTCTTAAGAATCTCCACAAATGAAGACAGGTGTTGCGGGACGAGACAAACCCATTTTGGTCTAGGTGTACAAATGTCGGGGCCAAAGGCACTAATCGGTCGGAGAGTACCTTGGCCAACACTTTATAATCCGTGTTGAGCAGAGCCAATGGTCTATATGAGCCTAATGCAGTGTTATATCTGTCCAGTTTAGGAAGGGAGATAAGGAGTGCTTCACGGAGGGTAGTAGGGAGGCATGAGGACCATAAAGCCTCACCACATAATTTTTGCAGATGGGCTAAAAGCTGGGCGGATGCCTTGTAAAATTCCCATGCAGGCCGTCTGGCCCTAGGGTCTTGCCAGTTGCAAGGGCTTGTATGGCTTCCTGGATCTCAAAAGGTGTAATGGGGTCATCTAAATCCGCCCTATGAAAATTGTCCCCTTCAAAGAACATAACCTATATTTTAAAAAGTCCTACCCATGCAACCTAACAGTAACCAATCCTGTGTTGCCTATCTTATACTGCCAACCATGTGCATGAAGGGGCTTGGCACCTCTCCTACTAAAGATCACGCCTAACTCATATTAATTTAATCTAACACATTGAAACTAGAGAAGTGCATGGAATGGTTTCCTTAAGTGAAGAAGACTAATCCCAATAACACTAATTACTGGAGGAAAAAAAACTTGTGTTCCAGAGCAGCGTGCTGCTGGCTTAACGAGCTTTAATGCCTCGTTAAGGGCAGGGGAAGCTATATAATTCTACTTCAAATCAATATATAACCCTCTTGGCCCATGCTAATGCTAATACCATAACACTCAGCAGTTGTGCTGTTGCTTGTAGTTCATACAGCTGCATAATAATTCCCTTATGTAAGCGCAAGACTGTCACGCAGTATAAGAGAATATTGCTATGGATCCTGTACATCGCCCAACAGTGTATCAGTTCACAGCATTAAACCTACCATCACCAATTGAACAGACATGGATTAACTGAAGAGATATACCTTATGCTGCAGGCCAACAGAGGACTTTAATTTAGTTCACTACTGCAGTTCCCAACAGGGTTACATGCATACTATGAGAGCTCACAATGACAATCAGATACAGTGTGATATTGCCAAAGTCCATCCCAGCAGATCTCGACACCATTTCTCCCAACCTATGCCTGCTCAGGACCATAAACTTTAAACAAAATATCTAAGAATGGGAAAGCTAGAGACGTAACCAGCTAAGCGGACTGTGATCATAACGACTATAAAGGGACTTGCAGAGCTTTTAAATGCTACCTTATTACTGTAAATTGTAAACTGCACCACTCTCTTTCACACCTCTTCAGCTAAGTGATGCGTCCTATAACACGATAACTGTACCGGGATGATCATCATGCACGACATGGAAACACTTCCCATATAGGATCAAAACAAAGACAATTCACTTCCATCCACATGCCCTACATGGTGGAGCGTGCTATCGATGCAAGCAAGCACTTCTGCGCCCCCATTAGGGGTAGTAAGAGCTATATAAATGTTGCTGTACAGTACAATACAACTAGCACAAGTGAGCTGGTATCCCTTCAGCCTGTGCATCAAGTAATTCAGTGGTACACTGTGATGGAAGAAAAGCAGGATGTGGGCAGGGGTTGAGGGGGGAAACCAGTGTTATTTGTTTTTTATGCAGATCTTTATATCGCACATATGCCTTTATTGGGCACTTTAAACATGTTGCTGTCACATAATTTGACTGCATTCAATTTACCAACTTTTTGGATGAATAAAAGAGTCAGCCTTCTTTACCAAGTTTTGGACTCATGATCTGTAGTTCTCTGCATGGTTCTTTGGGGAGTGTTCATCTCATAGAGCCACCTTGCCAGCTAAGTAAAAAAAAACTGCAAACACAAATAATATGTGGTTACATTTGTTTACAATCGAAATGAGCTTTTATTTTGCATGCTCTGCAAACTGATGTGACCCTGTAGTCTTCAGAAATGTGTTATTGCTTGAGTAAACAAGTAAGTAATTGAATGGGAGTATCCTATCTCAATCATGTAACACTGTAAGGGAACCATGCTGTCGCTAGGTGCTGCTCGCGTGTCAGGCTGATTTTGAGGTCAGAAAAATGGTGTTGTACATGGCTTCCATCGGAAATTAAACTCGTTAGACCGAGCCTTCCAGACAGCACAGCTGTTTGGTAACAAAATACCTATAATGGTCTTTCCGAGAGCTTACCTGAGATTATAGTCCTCTGTTCCTTACCATTGGTTGGCTTTATTGTCAGTCTCATTGGCTTGCAGCTTATTCAATGGCTTTATGTCTTATAGTTTGTTAATCTTGTATTTGTCCCTCTCCAGGAGCGTTGTCTCGTTACCATTTCTGCTTCTGCCTTATATACCTTTCAATTCTGACTATTGGCACACATTTTTTTTCTTTTCACTTAAGGACTCTGTGGGGCATATCATCAACGAGGCGATAAAAAGTTATCAGCGCTTTTGCGTCCGTTTTCGGACGAAAATCAGCGATAACTTTATTGCCTAATCAGCAAGGTCACGCTAGCGCGTGAAACCTTGCATTAGCACCTGTTTTCTGAACGCCCAGCTTTGCATCTCTAATGAGATGCAAAGTGGGCGTTCCTGCCCTGACATAACTGGAGAACTTCCGCTAAACGACATTTCTCCAATTATCAATGGCCACTCTAACCTGCCGAGCGATAAGTAAAGTAGCGATTACCTCTGTTATCGCTACTTTCCTTACGCCTGCTTCAAGACTGACTTAGCCATGATATCCTATGTAAGGTGGATATCATGGCTAAGTATGCCTTGCCCTATCATCAAGCTATCGCCAAACTTTGTGAGATTATCTCTGGATTTCTAGCGATAATCTCACATTTGCAGTTAGCGCTTGGAATTTTTCTTTTTTTAAATTTCTTTTTATTAAGCAAAACGGAAAACAAAAGACAATACAAAAAGAACTCAACTCTCAGGTGAGTACATTCAGTTTCAAAGCATAGATTCGAATCAACACTATACAGGTTCTAATAACAACTATCAGTAATAGGGTCAATGGGAGTCCTGTTCTCCTTGGCCTAATCTCGTCACGGGTGGCTCACAAATTCCTCCACGATGGCTATTCCACGCTCCCCAAACTTTCCCCCACTTCTGCAGGCAGCCCCTAGCCACATACACCGATCTCTCCCGAAACATGCACCAATCAAGATCTTCCGCCCATTTATTAATACGGGGCGGTTGACTGGCCCCCCAAAGTTGTGCAATATTACGTTTGGCCACCATATGGGCCAGGGTCACCCATTGTTTCTGGTACCCACCCAAGTCGGTCGGCTACCACACATTCAGCAGACATCTCCAGGCCTTCGGTCGCATCTCCTCACCCAGAACGTCCCTCAATTCCTTGTGGAGTTTTGTCCAATACATCTGGATCGCATCACAATGCCAAAGGATATGCATCAATGTACCGACTTCACCGCAACCTCTTCTACAGACTCCACCCTCAGCTGTCCCCATTCGCACCAGACGAGGCCCTGTTATGTAGGATCTATGCAGTATCTTTAATTGGACCAACCGGAGACGCATCTGGACAGCAACTACCTTAGGGGACGACACTGCCTCCGTCCAGTCCTCATCATCAAGCTCTAACCCATCTGCACTCCACTGAGCCCTAAGCTGCATCAATGGGTCCCCGGAGCTCTTGACTAACTTCCTCCAGATCAAAGAGATGATCTTCTCAGGAATATGACCATCCAACACACGGTCCTCAAGAGGAGATGCCACCAGAAGCCCCGCGTCTTTGGGAACATGTGTGGTAAGGGCGTGTCGAACCTGCAGATAGCGAAAATACTCGTTTTGATGTAAACTCAAACGTGAGTACCGAGTCTTTCCCCCACACATCTTTAATCTGGGTGATCCCGATGAGGTCCCATCTGTCAAATCCCTTAGTCCTCCATAGGCTTCCCAACCCGTCGGAATTTAAGAGGGGGGGTAGCGAGTGTCAATCTGCCCTCCCACCCCAGACACCTGTTAGCTGTGTGCCACACTCGTACCGCGTGTGCGGTCGGGCCTGTCAAAGGAAGCTTCCCGGGCCTGGCGCACAACGCTCGATCAAACATCCCGCCCGGGGCCTGACCCCGGTCCATAGCATATCCCGTATCCCCGGAGAGTCCGCAGACAATATGGTTCACCGTGGCCAGCTGTGAGGCCCAATAATACTTCCGCAAATCCGGAAGTCCAATCCTGCCGTCCTACCACGGAAGGGTCAGCTTATTGAAGGCGATTCGGGCCCCACCGTCCCAGAGGAGCCGTCTCTTAAGATCCTCTATCTCTCTGAAGTATGCGGCTGGCACCGGGTCCATTGAGTTTTGCAAGGCGTACAAGAACCGAGGCAAAGCCATCAGCTTAAAAATGACTACCCTTCCGAGCAGGGGGAGTGGAAGAGCCTTCCAGCGCTCCACATCTTTCCTGCACCTACTCAGTGGGGAAGCCAGATTATTATCGTATCGCAATTTCGGATCAAGCGTGATAAATATACCAAGATATTTGAACCCTATCGTCTCGATATGGATAGGGCATGTCGCGGGGATCGCCAGCAGGTCTCCCACCAACACAAAGAGTACTGACTTTGCCAAATTAATGGCCAACCCAGATTATCTACCAAAAACAACAAGTACATCCAGGAAGTTGCAGAAGGAATCCCTAGGGCAAGTGAGATAAAGCAGAACGCCATGTGCATACAGGGAGATGTTGTCTTCCCATTCAGGCGTCCACCACAAACCCCGTATTGATCTATCCCATCTAACCCAGGCAGCCAATGGCTCCATAGCAAGGGCAAAGAGCAGCGGAGACAATGGGCATCCCTGTCTTGTTCCCCTCCCCAACGGAAAGTCACTGGACTCACAGTTGTTGACGACCACTCTAGCCAGGGGGTTTGCATACAGCAAGCGTACCCAGCCGATAAACTCATCTACGAAGCCCAGCTTAGCCAACACTGCGAACAGATATCCCCACTCCACCCTATCAAAGGCCATTTTGGCATCAAGGGATACCAGCACAGTCAGCTCGTGGATTTTTGAGTAGCCTCCTAGGACTCCGTGTAGCCGTCGCAAATTTAGCGCCGTGCTGTGGCGCGGCATAAACCCGGATTGATCAGGGTGGATCAGGGTTGTGATTACTTTGATCAACCTAGTGGCCAAGAGTTTCGCAAGTATCTTAGGTTCCGCATTAAGAGGCGATATGGGCCTATAGGAGGAACATTGTGTCGGAGGCTTACCTGCTTTGTTTATGACCACTATATTGGCCACCTGCTGATCATAGGGGAGATCCCCCTTCTCTTTAGATTCCACAAACATGGCATGGATGTGAGGGGCAAGCTTATTAGCGTTCAACTTATACAGTTCAATAGGCATCCCATTGGGGCCCGTAGCTTTACCCGATCGTATCTGCCTAATTGCTTGGGCTACCTCATCGTCTGACAACGCGGAATCAAGATATCTACTATCTTCCTCCGACAAACATGGCATGACTATATCCTTAATCATCCTGGCATTATCCATTTCTGTGTAGTCACCACAGGCCGTATAAACCTGCCGGTAATAATCGGAGAACTCCTCCGCCACAACCTGCGGCTCTGTGATCCTGTGTGACTCTGGTCCTTCCAGTTCAGGTACTAATCTAGGCGCACGTTATCTTTGTTCGAGCCATGCGATCAGTTTGCCAGCTTTGTCGCCGTGCTCGTAAATACGGCTCTGGACGGCATTATGCTGAGCCACAGCTCTATTCCTAACCAGGTTTTTATACTCCTCCTCTCGGAGTCGCAACAAATGGAGCCCCGCCTGTGTGTATTTGACCTAGCCACCTCCCCTTCCAGAAGAATAACTTCCTTCTCTTTCTGCACCACTTCTGCCTGGCCCGCCCTCTTCTTCCCTGACACCAAGGACAGTACTTCACCTCTAGCGACCGTTTTGTATGCTTCCCAGAGGGACCGTGCAGAGTCTACCGACTCCGTGTTCTCCATAAAATAACGGTCTGATTTATGGAGAATCTCCTTCTTTATAGCAGGGTCTTTCAACTGCCAGGCGCCGATGGGAGCCACTCTACCGACTGTCGGTATGTCAAGAGCGAGGGAAAGTCATAGCGGGGAGTGGTCGGAAATTCCCCGACCGAGAAATCTCACTTCCTGGATCATGGACGCCTTCGCCGCAGGAAGCAGCAAGTAGTCCAGCCTAGACAGGCTGCCATGTGCAGCCGAGACATGGGTGTAATGCGTCAATGTCGGATTACGTACTCGCCAGCTGTCCACCAGCCCCAGCGTGTCAAGAGTGCCTGGGGTGGACTTCGATCAATCTCCCCATCAACTACTGAGTTAAAGTCACCCCCTAAGACTAGACCTCCGAGAGGCAACGTAAGAAATATAGTACTCAAATCCCGAAAGGTCTGTCTGAAGGCCAGGCGGCACATAAATAGATAGAAAGGTGATCGTCCGGCCCCCAACCTGTCCGGAAACACAGGCATACCTGCCCCTTTGGTCAATCCACGTGGCCTGCACCAACAGTGGAAACAAGTTCTTGACCAGGATACCAACACTCCTAGAGCCGGTAGTAAAACCAGCATGCACCACCAATTTATACCCTCCCTTATGGAGGGCCATGCACCTATTCCCGACTAGATGCGTCTCCTGCAGTGAAATCACACTCTGGAATGCCGCCTGACAAGTTGACTGACCATCCCCCTCTTGATCTTATCACCCAAGCCATCCACATTCCAACTCAACACTCTCACCCCCGACCCTCGGCTATTCTGCGTCACCGGACCTATGCAACAGGCAAAGCGAAACAATGGTATCACCTGAGTTCAAATAATAATAATAAAAAACCCCACAATCACACCTCAACAAATGGAACAACACATAAGGAAAAAACATTCCCAGCCCTCCTTCCCCCACCCTGCAACCGTGCTCCTGGCTTACGACTGACCCCAACTTGCAGTGTGCCTGTCGCCCCACTCTCTAACTAACCGACTAACTAAAGATATAAATGAGGAGGAAGACAGCTCTTAAGGACCCCCCCACCCCCCAAACTCCACGTAAATAGCAACGCTTATGACATTTTAAAGAAAAGCGCTTGCTGAACACCCCATCATTATTTTCCAAAAGCGGCACCCTCTATTCCTGCTCTAACTCATCTGCGACCTCTACAGTTCCGGGTATCTCAGACTCTGGCCCAGGCTGTGCGTCCAACCAGTCCGAGGCAATGTCAAGATTATCAAAAAAACACGTTTTCCCATTAAGCTCAATCAGCAGTCTGGCCAGGAACATCATGGCATACTTCAAACCCTTGTCTCTGAGCCTCCTTTTGATCCCTAGGAACCTCTGGCGCTGCCTTTGCACCGCTTGCGTGAAATCGGGGAAAAAGGAAAGGTTAGCGAATTTCAAGACCTGGAGGCCTGCAGGATAGCGTCTCGATCCCTGAAGCTAAGTATTCTCTCAATCAGCGGACGTGGAGGAGCCCCAGGCCTCGGCCTGCCACCCGGGACTCTATGCGCCCTTTCGACAGTAAAGAAATTACTCAGTCCCTTGGGTTGAAGGTGGGTAAGGACTAAATCTTCAACGAATAAGTCCGTGGCCGGGCCCTCAGCCTTCTCTGGAACACCAACTATCCTAAGATTGTTTCTTCGGGCCCTCCCTTCATAATCGTCAAGCTTCCGACACGTGAGTTCCCCGGCCCTCTTGAGCTCCCGTACCTCCTGCTGTAGCACTGCCACACCATCTGTCAAGCTCGCTGTTTTAATATCCAAGGATTTGACCTTCTCGCTAGTTTTAGTGAGATCTGCACGAATAAGATTAACTTCAATAGTTACTGTATCGAGCTTATGATCAAGCGACTCCATTTTTTGTCCCAATGATGTTTTCACCCCATCTATCGCTGCCATAACATCGAGAAGCGTTGGTTCTATCAGAAGGCCGGGCAGTTCCTTCCCCGAATCCTGCGACTTCTTATGGTCCTGCGGGGATCTCCTGGACGTCGTGTAGCGGTCTAATTTATTGGACTGAACATATCGAGTTCCCCTAGAGGACCGAGACTGGGATTTCTCTGAGTCTGGTTTCGATGCCATCCCGGAGCTCCAGGCAGGGCACTCAACAGCTAGCCAAAATGTCAGAGACGCGCACCACAGTGTATAACAAGTACGTCCGCTTCCTCCACACACCGGCCTGCCGCCACACACAGTCTCAGTGTCTACCTTTACCTCAGGGCGTTGGACCGTCCCTCAAGCCACACCGCTCGTCCTGCACCGGACGCCTCCAGGTAACAATCGTTAGCGACACAGGCAGGCCGGGGAGTCAAGGTCTCTACAGTTTCCTCTCAAATCCTCTGTTCGTTCTTGCCGGCTGCCAGGGAAAGGGGGGGGGCTCAGAGCGGGACAGGATGGCCAATCTCCTTGCACTGCCACCGAGGCAGTAGAGTGCACACTCGTCCAGTAGGGCAGTGACCCTCACTTCTTACGCCCTCTGGGCCGGTCGGAGTAGTTCCCAGCCGCAGTAGGCTCAACCGCCGGCAGCGTCCCCGGAAGCCTCCCAGCACTCTCTTCTCCGGGGGCTGCGTCTCTCAGTCTACCACTCCTGTTCTCGTTCCCGCTGCGGAACTGGAGCCGAGTCCGCAGCACATCTGACCCATGAAATGGGCCCCTCGTGCCCCCGTCTCAATAAAGTCAGCGGCTTATCGCCGGTGCACCTGGGGCATCCCGACGGCCTCAGAGGTGAGCGCAACCGGGGGGGGTGGGGGTTGGTCCCCAGCACCGAATACGCGGGTCAGTCTCCCGCTGCTGGCCCAAATTCAACATTACCAGGATCCGGTCGGCCCTACCGGTGTCAGACACGGCTTCTCATCAGGTCTCCACCAGCTGCGCCCCCCACTCGAGCCCCAGGCTCAGCACTCCACAGGGCCTCAGTTGGGCACGCACTTCGCTCCGGTCCCCGACCCCACAGCGGGACCGGAGGTACATCAGGGTGTGGTGCACGGGATCTCCGCCGATCGCGTCACGTCGCTGTCCACCACTCTGGGCACGGAGCTAAGTCTGCCTCACTCTGCACCTCAAAGGGCTCTCACAGCCTCACTCAGCGCTACCAGCGGGGAGCGCGACCGGGGGGACGGGCCCACGCCAGGTATGTGTGTATATGCCTCTCTACTCTCGGGCCAAACCCCGCGATCCTCCGATCCGGCCGGCTCTTCCGGTTTGTGGCCGCGGCTGTTGTTCGACTCGCCGCCGGCCGCGTCTCCCACGCGAGCCCCAGGCTCAGAAATCCAGAGGGGCCTAAACGTCCATGCACGCCGCTCCGGCACCCGACCTCACAGCGGGGCCGGAGTTGCTTCAGGGGGGTGCGCGGGGTCTCTGCTGGACATTAGGCGGCACTGCGTCTCAGGAGTGAGTCAGGATATGGGGCGAGGATTTCGTCCCAGCGGAGCTGCTCACCTAAGCGGCCATCTTATGCGCGCGTTAGGCTCCTCCCAGCAGCGATTGGAATTTTATCGCTTTTGAGATAAGCGTTGCTAATAGCACGCTATCTCAGCGATAAAATTCCACGTTACCCGGCGATTATTATCCTAGCGCTAAGTGCGCTTAGGTCCTTGATGATCTGCCCCCCTGTGAGTTCATATTTTGCTCTCTTTCGCCTGTGTAGTTCTTTCCCCCACCTGCGCTAGTGTTGCTTTCTCTCAGCTGTATGCTTCTCAGCCTCCCCTGCTCTCTGTGTTGCTCTCCCTCGTGTGCTTCTCCCTTTGCCTATGTTATTCTCCCTCATGTACTTCTCCCCTGCCCTCTGTGTTGCTTCCCTACCACTTGCTCCTCTGTTAAATAAAAAAAAAGCTTTACTGGTACTTAAAAAAAATAAGAAGGCCCCTGCAAAATGATCCTCTCTTGCTTGTGTGCTTCTCTCCGTCACCCATGCCTGTGTTCCTCTCTCTCTCTCGCCTGTTTGCTTTTTTGTCCCCATCTACCCCCGGCTCTGTGTGTTCTTCCTTACATGCCTCTCCTGTTGCCCCCTTGTTATTCTCCCTCATGCACTTCACCCCTCCATCCATGTTACTTCCCCTCCACTCACTCCCCCGATTCCCTGTTGAGAGTTTATTCTTTTATTTCTTTTTTAAAGCCTTTGTGATACTTTTTAAAATGCACCTATTCGTCTTGGATCGGTAAATACAAAGAAAACAAGCATTGAAAATGCAATAGGTCGTGCCTTTGATTAACTTAAAGCCATTTGCTTTGCTAATGGTATTGTACAGCAAAGCAAATGGCTTTAACTTAATGAAAGACGAGACCTGTTGCATTTTTAATGCTTGCATTTACTTGCCGCTCCTTCATCTGCCCCACCCTCCTTCCTCCTACTACTCCAAAATGTTCAATGCAAAGACAATTAAAGAGGACGAGTGCAGGAGGCACCACATTTGATTCCACCCAAGGTGCAGAGCAATTGCCACCTCTGCCCCAACCCTTAGGGAAGCACACAAAGGGTTTAACACAGTGTGTACACTTAGGACAGCAAGACATTGACTCCAGCACAAAACTGTAATTCCTAGTGACCACACTCACATATGTTAGGATGGATACAAAGCCTGCTTCCACGAAGCCCCTTTTATTAAGATCCACACCAAGGCCCCCAGCTGAGCACAGGAAAAGCATGAAACACCACATAACATAAATTCCGAAAAAAACGAACTAAACTAAATTGCCCAGACACAAATATATTGACGCAATATCTGAACAAGCATTTACAATGCAACGGTCTCACCTTTGCAAAAGTTAGAGCTATTGGCATTGTAAATGTCAAATTTTTTATTTATGTGTTGGTTTTGAAAACAGATAAACAAATGGCATTGTCATTTACAATGCCAATGGCTTAATCTCTCGCAAATGCCACACACACACACACACACACACACACAGACACACACACACACAGACACACAGACACACAGACACAGAGCCCCCCACACACACAGAGCCCCCCCCCCACACACACAGAGCTACACACACACACACACACAGAGCTACACACACACACAGAGCTACACACACACAGAGCTGCGGCAGGGATGAGTAAGTCATGCGGCAAGCAAAGCCAAATTATGTGGCGTAATGCAGCACACTTTATGCTAGTATTATGCCATTATTTTGTCATTTTTACACTTGCTAAAACTACCTGGGCATTGGTTGCACCTAATTTTTTTAAGTTTAACCATCGAATATAGCAATAAGCAACGAAAGGTGACCAGTCAAGCTCTGGCAGGGGCTTTCCATGGAGCAGCAACACGTGCTGCTCCACTTTTAGTAACTTTTGAAAAGTTTGAGCTGGAAACCTTTTTTTTTATCTGCAGATGGTGCAGCAGATAATGGATTATGCGCAAAATGTACAATTATGTGAAAAACGCTGCAGCTGCACAATTGTATAATTCCAGTGGCGCTGGTAATGGTATGCCTCACAATTCTGCACTAATTGAATGTTGTTTTGCACATTAATCTGCCCAGGCAGCGCCTAGTTTGTCTTTCCAACAATCATTCAGACCCCTTACATCAGGGTAAGACATGATACCTTAGCTGTCCCTTCGTCACTGACAATGGACTTCTTTCACAGGCCGAAACAGGGCCCAACCAAAGTCATCTCTGCCAAAGACGTTCAAATCAGCACCATACAGCGGGGTATCATGACTACAGTGGGGCGTTGGTGGATTGGGAGGGGGGGGGGGAGTAATCATCCGTACTGGCTACCATACTAGCGCAGCCTAACATACTAGCCTGTATCCCACTGGTAAAACAATAGCATGGCGGAATGGCCAGTCCGCCCTTAGCCATGAACTAAATTAAGCATTTAACGCTTCGTCACTGGCCTTCAAAGTCACCAAATCTGCACTTCAGCTCCATGCATTGGGCTGTAGAGCCAGCATTAAGATGTCGGCTGTTCCAGGCTCCCATTAGCCACATGGGCTACAGACTACACTGAGCAGGACTGCAGCTTTTCCTCTGTCTCGAAGGTCCAACAGAGCCCAGCGCCTGGCTTTCTTCCTTTTAGGCATTGGCATTATGTTTAGGTTGGCCTGCAAATCCCAACATGATAAAGGTTTCAGCCATCCCCAAATAAAGTGATCCTGGGCTTCTTGACATTCATCTCGCTGCCCTATTCAGATCATCTCAGAACTTTCACATTCATTAACATATAAGTGACTCTGATAGGGAACTTTGGCCACTTTCTTAAAAACTGGCAACCCGAGAGTGCCACCTTCTGTTCAGATACAGCCAGCACAGTCTTCTATTCACTCGCAGTATAAGCAGGCGCGTGGGTGCCCATATTCTACCATGACCATCAGTTAAGACTCCTAACCATGTCCCAGGGTAAGCACATGATAAAGCATGAGAACTGCTTTCACTGGTGATTTAGGGAAGACGCCTGTTCTCGCGAGCTTTTTTTTCGTTCCAAAGTCTTGGTGTTCAGTTTCTTGCGTATAATACTCGGGAGGCGACGTGCTCAAGCTGTAATATGCCCTGTTCTCCTATATATGGCACCAGGTTTCTGCACGCTCAGGGGGGGCGAGCGGTGTGTCCGCTTGTAGCTTCTAAATATTCCTGAGGTACGCCCACGACCACAAGGGTGTCTCTTAGAGGTCCCTTTATATGGCTCGGGTGCGTGTCGACAGGATGGTACTTCGAAAAGGGCATGGGGGCGTATTTCAGCACAAAGTACACTGTGCACCCACTCACCTTCAGAAGGCGGGTATCTAAATATAGCTGGCACAGAGCCTTTGCACGAGAGGAATAGCACGAACGCCACATGCGGGTCGCTCTCAGCCCCTCCCCAGGTGCTAGACGCACTACAGTAACAAGCAAGCTTGTGTCTAATATACGAAGGGGGCTCACATCTTGGCAGGACCCTACAAGACGGGTGGGAAGTGGTAGCAGGAGGCGGAGGCGGGCAGTTCCCGACTTTGCACGTGATGTTTGCACACAGCGTTTTGTCTGTAAGCCCCGTCCTTTTCAGACTGGGGGGCGTGTTTTTGACTGTCGTTTACATCCTTTGATGTTTTAGGTCTTCGCCAGCTCGACTGCGCATGTGCGCAGTCTTTTGTAGGCGGAGACCTAAAAAAATCAAAGAATGTAAGAAACAACAGTCAAAAACACGCCCCCCAGTCTGAAAAGGACGGGGCTTAGATATACAATGGCCGTTTAGGAGGCCAACCAATGGAGAAGAGGGGCGGGGCTTAACCTCGCTAGTGATGTTCTCCTCTATCTCATTAAATCTCGCCAGCGAGACTGCACAAGCGCAGCAATCGCAGGCTGAGATCTAAAAACAAACAGGTTTCATGACCAGCCAAAAATGCACCGGACACCTAAACAAACTGCCTACTGTTCCCCAAGTCAACTGGGGGAAAAGTGATTAAGCTAATAATGCCTGATTTCACCGATAAGGAGATCAAAGTTTATGAATGTCTCCTTCCGCGCGGACTACTTGGCAGCAGAAGCCATGAGTGACGATGACTTGGGACAGGGGAGAGTCTACCAAAGACCAGAATCTAAGAAAGCTTCCAAGAGCAGTCGGGCTGGTGCACGCAGGTGTGAAGCCGGAAGCAAAGTAAGAACTGTTGAAGGTACTGCAGCTGGAAATGGAACAGTAAAGTTACTTCTAGGACCCGTCTTTAGTTCGGATTCTCAAAAGTCAGAAATGTTATTAAGTGGCCAATAAAATTTGAACTACTTGCGAATCCCTAAAGAATTCTAGGAGATCTCCTGCGAAGGTACTGATTAGTATACGCATGTGTATCAATTAACAACAAAAATGTGTGAAATTGTACTCTTCTGGTTGCACACCAGTGTCAATGAGGTGCATTACTCTTGTTTGTTTCTGAGGATGGGGGTTTAGGGGGGGGGGCGGTGCTTCGTGGCAAGAGCTCCCTAAGAGACACTCTGCCCTCAACCAAGCCCACCACCACCACCTAACCACACACACAAACAAAACAGAAGCTGCCGGGACCAAAAGGAAAAGCGAAAGGAGGGTGGGGGGGTGGGGGGGGGGGGAAAGAAGCTGCCAGTACTGCCATGAATACTAAAGTACAGCTGGGTCAAAAGGTTCCAGCCACGGGAGTCTGTGACTTGTAAACAGCTGATAACCCATAACCTTTCCTCGGCCCTGGGCAATGTTCACAGAGCCACAGAACAACAGACATCATTAGTATCGGTGCAAAGCACATTGCAGGCACAGTAATTCAAGCAAGTTCTGGCATTCTGAATTGCGTGACAAAATATTTTGAGGGAATGCGATAATCCCAAATATGCATTAGTGCTGAGTGACCCTTGGCAGGGCTGCGGTCTTGCCAGGCGCACTTACCTCCATATCCTGTTTCACTCACGGACCCTCGACGTGCCGAAATGGTGAACTATGAGCAAGTGAAGCTCATTGCACTAAGCAGCAATGTCCCTCCCTCTCAGCACCCATGAGGAAACAAGACAATGATCTGAAGCGTGGCGTCAGTGAAGCAGGTGCTGTGTTGTTGTGTTGTTAAAACAAAAACTCTGTAGCGTACAAAACTATATAAACACATGTTTTACAATTGAAAAAACAACAGGAGCGGAGAGTCAGAAAGCAGTAAAAACGTAATAGGAAAGGGCAACGCATGAACATGCTTGAACACAAGCCCGAGGCAGACCCTAACAAACAAATAGTGCCAGGAAGGAATGTACATTAAAACAAGCAGCTGTGTCTCTGAGAGAGACAGAGGGAAGGGTCTGCTCGGGGAGAGAGACAGAGGGAAGGGGAAACAAAAAGTGCTTACCCAGTAATTAAAGGCCAGAGTATCATACCGCCAGTAAAAGATGCAATCCCGGTGGGCAGGGAAAAAGTGGACAAGGCGGTAACCAGGAGGGACTAAGAAGCCTCCTTTTCAATCATGAGCCAGCATTTACCATGAAGGATGATGCCAGCGTGAAGCCAGCGAATGAAAAAGATGGGCGGGGCTTCTGAAAGCTTCGGAATCCATATTGATTCCAAGAAGCCCTCAGCATGGCGAGAGCAGCGCATGCGCTGCTCACGCCAGGCCGAGACCTAAAAAGGGAGCTGCATCATTTTGTATGTGTGCATATCGCTTACGAAATCATGCGGCTGCAGCAACAATAAGTGTCGAGATCTATTGACTTTGACAATGCTTGTTTCATATTCAACTCACTTGAGTGGTTCATTCTTTGTCCATTTTTCTATTTCTGTGTTTCGTACTGTTACAGACGTATAACTTTGCTGAGCTGTCCAGATGTTTGCCAGTATCTTTTCTTTTGTCACTGTTGGACGGCCAGATATGTGTTACGGTTTTTGCAAGTTCTGTTTTGTACAAAGATTTAGGGGCAGATTTACAAGCCCCATGCGCCACTTATGCGTCATTTTACCCATGTTAAAAATTACGCAAAAGTGGTGCAAGGGGCTTGTAAATCTGCCCCTTAGTGAGCTCCAGAGGCTACGTTTATTTCTGTTTGACTGGTTATGTGCCTAGGTATCAACAGTGAGTTTGAAAGCTACTATATTCTGTGATGCCTTCTCCCCGCCATTAAATCCTGTGATTGATTAGGTTTTGCCTTTTGAAAATAATAAGAAGAATCTTAAAACGGTCTTAGAGCCCGCCCATCAGTCTTGTTTCATTGCTTTACATTGCCTGCATATATAGATCAGATATAGAGATCAGACAAGATCAATCAGAAGCAATCGATACCTGTGAATACCTGAGTCTCAAGATCAGATCAGCAGAGAATCAAAGATGCAACCTGCATGCGATTTACCACCCTCCAGGCAATAATATGTCCTTCATAGAACAATTAATGGAAATCATTACCACCAACACCAATTCTGAAACTAATAACATTGTTCTAGGAGACTTTAATTTACACTGGAATGACAAGGATGACAAACAGGTGAATGCTCTTAAACACCTTCTAGCGGAGCTAAACCTTAACCAAGCGTGTACACAGCCAACACACAGGAAAGGAGCCACATTAGACTGGATAATCTCAAAAACTAACAATTCCTCAATTATAGCAATTGAGCCCTGCGACTGGTCAGATCACCATGCCATAACGTTCCAGATAAATACAATGAAAAAGAACAAGACCATACAACCTACCAGACACAAGAAATGGACGCGAGATACTAAAGATCTGAATATGAAATTACTAATAGAAAGTTGTGAGAAGGACCTAAACCCACCAAACAACATGCTAAAAGTGGAGGATCTCACAGATCATTACACTACAACAGTGACGAACATAATCAACACCACAATGCCACTAAAAATGAAAAAAATCACAGAGAAGATTAAAAATCCATTGTTCAGTGGAACACTGAATGAAGAAAGGCGGAAACTGAGACTGGCGGAAAGAAAATGGAGACAACGCCCATCATCGCCTGAACTGAATACCCTTAGAAGAATCAGGAGGGAATACAACAAAAAGATCCTAAACTCAAAAAAGGAATTTATTAGAGCTGAACTAGACAACGCCAAAAATAGACCTCGGAAACTATTCGAGATCATAAAACAACAATCCAATAAAGAAGCCAAAACTGCCCAAGAAACGACAAAAACGAAACTAAGTTGTGAAGAGTTCGCAACTTTCTTCACAGACAAGGCCAATAATATGGAAAGAGAGCTCAGAAAAGAAGCTGACAACAATGGCATTACTGACAATCGAACACCCCAAACAATCAATATCACATTGGAAAATACTCAGAACAACACAAAAAACAAGGCGTTATGGGACAATTTCATAACACTTGACCAAAATACCGTAGCCAAAACACTATCTGACATCAAACCCAACAACCACTATAATGATCCACTCCCATCAAAATGCATCAGAGAAATAAATCATATTGTGATTCCCATATGGACGAAAAAAATAAACGCCTCCCTTTCTCAAGGGATCCTTCCAGACTGCCTAAAGACAGGTCAAGTCGTTCCCATCATCAAAAAACCGTCAGCGGACCCAGCAGATCCAAATAACTTTCGCCCAGTGACCAATATCCCTATTCTTGCCAAACTAATTGAGAAATGCGTACAAAACCAGTTAAGCCAACACATCACGAACTTCTCGCTACTAGACGACTGCCAGTCAGGATTCAGAACAGGACACAGCACAGAAACAGCGATCCTACATATTGTCGATGACGCACTACAGGCATTAGACCGGAATCAGACATGTCTACTTATCCTCCTTGACCTATCATCAGCATTTGATACGGTAAATCATGAGAAACTACTGAACAGGCTCCACGACAGGATGGGACTGTCGGGAAATGTACTAAAATGGTTTGAATCTTTTCTTCAGAATAGAATGCAAAGATTCTTGGTCAATCAATCACTCTCACCATCATACCCTAACTCAATTGGAGTGCCTCAAGGTTCTACATTATCTCCATCACTGTTTAACCTCTACATCGAACCTCTCACAGAAATCCTTCGAAATTCCAAAATATCCTATCATATGTATGCGGATGATACGCAGATTTACATCAAGATCTCGTCCAGGGAGGACATCATGAGAATGAATAATGCCCTAAAAACATCATTACAATGGCTAACTGATAACCATCTGAAACTAAATGCGCAAAAAACAGAATTCTTACTAATCACACCACCGAAGAAACCCACAGAAGTAAAAGAATGGACCAACTTGATCACAGCATTAAACTGCACCCCCACCCTAGTTGGATCAGCGAAATCATTAGGAATCATTCTTGATGAGAACCTAAACATGAAAGCCAACATTAAATCAATGACAAAAAGCGCACGCTATCATCTGAACTACATCAGAAAAATGAAACCAATCATATCTAAGGCGGATCTCAAATTGGTGGTACAATCACTAGTTATCGCAAGGATTGAATACGGATGTACAACGCTAGCAGGTCTTCCAAAAATTTCAACAGCACCTCTAAAGGCATGTCTCAACGCAGCGACAAGACTGATCACCGGATCGAGAAAATTTGACCACACCACACCTGAAGTCATTAAACTGGCTACCTTACGAAGCCAGAATCCAGTTAAAAATGGCATGCATAACCCACAAAGCACTACACCACAATACACCAAGTTACCTTGCCCAGAAAATCAAAATATCTGGAGGAAACAGACCAGCCAGGAGTGCAAAGCAGCTAGTGTTGAGACCAGCCATCTTCAGAAAGAAAAAAACGTACGATAGAGCCTTCTCAGGAGCAGCCCCAAGGATCTGGAACTCACTTCCTCCAAACATTAGAAAAATTGCGGACACAACATCCTTTAAGAGGGAAACTAAACTCTACTTAATGAGTAAGTTCCTTCCATAAGGCTTGACTCAAGAAACTAGGATACATCAACAAGGACTGAAAGATACACATGAAAAGAGACTCTTGGGAGATATTATTTCTATTCGAAAATTATATTTAGCTAGATGCTAATCTTTATCACCCACTATATGCATTTACTATATATCCTTTAATGTATATTATCATTCTAGGGCTGCTATATGTATTTTGCTATATATCCTTTAATGTATAATATCAATGTACCTACCTCAAAACACCTACCTTGCAAAGGACTGAGAGATACACATCAAAAGAGATTCTGGGGAGCTATTATTTGTATCTAAAATTTATTTAGCTAGATGCTCATCTTTATCACTCACTTGACGTATTTATCATATATCCTTTAATGTATAATATCAATGTAACTACCTCAAAACACCTACCTTGAAATTGTACCTACCTCAAAACAATGTGAGAAATCTTCCTGAAAAAAAAAATACTTGTCGTTAACCATCTCATGTAATGTGAAGCGCTCTGATACCTAAGGGTCTTGTTCGCGCTATAGAAAACTCTTGAAAAAAAAAAAAATTTGAGTCTTAGCCTCCTCCTCGCTTCAACTTCTGTTAGGGCTTTTCCGTGTCTCCCTTCTGTGGAGCATTGACCTAGCACAGTATCCTGTTTGCCACCAGTGTCCTTCCACAGGCTGCAGGCTCCTCCAGGTTCTTTTTTTTTTCTTTACTTTTTGGCATGCACTTTAAGTGCATGTGTCTGCAGTCCCTCTTGTTCACCCCCCGAAAGAGGTAGTTGGTCTAGCAGATGGCTCTGTAGGTTGTCTTTCTTTCTTAGAAGGTCTGCATAAGAAGAAACACCCAAAGCCCTGCATGTTTGTTTTTTAAAATTTCAGATAAGTTTTATTAGATTTTCAATGAAAAGCAATAAAGAGTATGGTACATAGCATCTCACATCTAAAGCATAATCTACAGACCATGCAATATAATTTTAAACAGGGGTGGCTCCTCCGCTAAGGTAAAGGAGCGTCGCCCCACTACTTTAAGGCAGTGAGTGAAAACGAAAAATAAAATGATAACAACGAATCCCTATTATCATTTTATTTGTAGTATTTCAGATATCTGCAGCCAGCCAGGTTGTAAGGCCGGGGTGGCGCTGGCCTCCCCTGACGTCGATGCCGGAGTTGTGGCTGCACCTTAAGTGCAAATGACAGTTTGGAACGGCGGTCTTGGTCTGGTCAAACCACCATGCGCACTGTGCATGTTCTCCACAGGCTGTATTGTAGAACCTGGGTGGAGAACAAGCCCCTGTCTGAGCACCAAACCACGGCGTTCAGACCAATCACAACGCTGCTGTAAGGTAGCGTTGTGATATATCAGGGGATTCTGGGAGACTGTGTTCTTCATGGTTCCTGCATGAAGAAGAGACGGCGGCTGGCGACGACACCCACAGGTAAGTTTTATTTTATTTCCTTTTTTCTCTTCTACCCCCCCCCCAACATCCCCCCCAGCTTCAGGCCACCTGCCTGCCACCGTTTCCTACCAGCTGCCACTGAGTTTATAAGGTTTGACATAAAGCATCAGGTGTAGGTTTATACAGCGCTTATATCGAGAGACTGTGATATCTATTTGATGGCCAACAGTGTGTTGTGGTATAAGCAAAGTAGGATATATAAACCAAAAGTAAAAGAGAGAAGGGAGACAGGGGGAGAGATCGAATATGATGGAGAAATGGGAAGGGAGGGGTTGGGGGGAGAGTTTTAAGAGGTTAAGGTTATGGCAATACCAAGTTTACAAGGCTATAGAGTATGTATGAATGTGTTGAGGTATTTGAACGTGTATAGGGAAGGTTTATGAGTGGTACTGAGTTGGAATCAGGATATTCAAAAATTATTTTGTCCATTCTGTTTATTAGTGGTTTTTGGAAACAAATCAAAGAAGGACATCACAATGCATTGGACATGTTAACAATATCAGCACAGTAAATGGGTATGGCTGACACAATATGAGAGGCCCTGCAACTTGCAGGTGTGGGGTACCAGGCCATGCGGGAAATAAAAAGGAATAATACCCACCCAACACTGGCTAAACAAATGCTGTCAGGGCAACCGCTCCAAAGTGAGTCCATGATTATCCACACGCTAAGTCTGCGTGCATAGTAGAAGATGGATCTTCCCAACACCAGGTCCGTACACGGAATTGACTTTCATTCAACAGTTAGAACCAAACAATAAAAGAAAAGCAGAAAAACTATTGTAGCTAAAGGAATAACACTGGTACCTAATGGTCCCTTTCCGCCTGCGCACAGGTTGGAATCAGGATATTCTCATGGTTGAATGGGGTCTCATGGCGGTTTCTGGGAAAAATGTACGTATGCAGTTCCTTCCTGGATTTTTGTGTTTTTAGAGGTGTTTAGGCGAAGGTATGACTTCAGGGAGTTATTGACATCTCTTAGTTGTGTCCAAGCCCACCATGAGTGGATTGATAGTAGTTTGAAGATTTTCCATTCAGAGAGAATATATTTGAGGCTGATTGTTATGAAAATGTCTAAAAGGAAGAAACCATGATCTTACAGAGTTTGGCTAATCGATGTAGGATATATATCTAGAGCAATAGCTTATAGGTTTGGGATCCACCTGAATTAAATCTGTAAAATGTTGATAGCAGGTCTGGCACATGAAGAGGTTATTAAATGGAATTTGTTCTGCACAAATTTTAAAAATTCTAGGTCATTATGATTAAATGTAGTTTTGATTATGGACAATGTGCGTGGTTGGATGGTAGACCAAGGGCCATGTTATCAACATCGCCGATTCACAGCAGGAAACTGCCGCTAAAGCGGTGATAAGGGGCTTCATAATATGCCCTTGTGAATTCCCATAGAAGCCCAGGTTCACAAAATAAAAGGGAGAGAGCAGAAATGCTCCACAGTTACACAGCTATGGAGTATTTCTTCTCTCTCTTTTCTGTGGCGCACTGTGTACTACATAGCGCCAACCCAGGCACCCCTGCACCACAGTGCCTTTCTGTACAAAAGCAATCCTTAGAGGCTTATTAATCTTTCTATATTTGCAGCCGAATGCAGCACACATGGAAAGAGGAAATAATGAGGAGAAATAAAATTATTTCTTCTCATTATGTCTCTGTGGTATGCGCACCATTTCAGAATAATCCCAGAGTAAATCTGGGATAGCGTCAGATTCCAATACTGGGATGGACAGGAACACCGTGCTACACCCATGGAACGACTACCACCATGAAATGTAATGCAAAGCAGTTCAAGCTGCTGTGTTGAGTTACATTTCTTTCCAAAGTTGCACAAGACGGCGCAAATCTCCCGTTGCGGGGCTTTGAAAATCTCAGGTAAGGAGTTGTGCCACACAAGAACAACGCAAGTCCTTAGTAAATCTGGGCCAGTATTACTTTTATGTCATGCCTCATCTGTTTTCCATATGCCTGTTGATATTTTGCAATTTAAAGAGTGTGGTGCAGGATTTCCAAGTTGAAATTTCCATGGCAGCCCTGAGTCTGATTTAGTTTTTTGAAGATGTGCTCTCAGTACTGTGGGCCTCTGTTAACTTTGCCACTGGATTCAAGCTAGCCTGGCAGATGAGGGCTGTTAGCCCAAAACCGGTCCCAGGATGCTTGTTTTCTGTTCAGGGAAGACCTGGCTTGGCAGTATGGGCTGGTCTGTTCCCATGAGGAACAGGGTCAAGACTGATTTGCATATAGCTGTGTCTTAACTGGGGTGGCGAAGAGAGCTAAAGAACGCTGATGAATTCACCCAAATCTGTGACTGGGGGTGAGTGTCTGAAAAAATGTTTCAGCGCTCCGTCCATCATCTCCTTGTGATTGGCCTCTGTTAACTGAACATGCCAGGGTGATTCTAATTATTAATGGAGCAGTTTGTCAAATGCCTTATGTCACCTTTCAGTTGTTCAGAGTGCTGATAGAAGAAACTAAATACAGCCTAGGGGTTTGTACGGCAAATGGAGTACATTGCCTGGGGTAAAAAAACTATCTTATAATCAAAAAAGGGGGGGGGGGAGAGAAGCTAAGGCTCATTCGCCTTCCATCCGATAAGTAGGTAATCAAGGGAGAATGAGTTACTGGTCCTGTTATTAACCAGTGTCATAAGGGTCTATCGGTCTATAAAAACCCTCATTCACGTTGAAGCCGATGATGCGGTATATCTTGATTGTCCGCAGAAGTTATAACATGAAAAGCATCATCACCGGTCTTTTTTCTTCTGTTTTCCTCCACCTGGAGGGAGACCAACTGGTATTCACAGTAGTAATCAGTAATTGTGAATGTTAGAGTGAAGTGGGTTTAAAAATACCTCCATCCTTACCACAAAATGCCTTTTATTATGTTAATGATGGGGTATGGTTAAAAAGATGGTGCGCTGCGAGAATAGAAGAGTCACTGTTCTATGGCACCTATTAGAAAGTGTGATCGATCAACATGTTTCAGCCCTCTCGTGCCCTGTCGGGTCATTGGGCTTTCTTCAGGACCATGTGATAGCACACTAAGTCGTAGTGTGCATAAGTGATTCGCTTACCCTTCTTCTTGTAAGTGCTGATTAGCACAGTTAAAGGTGATTTGTACCTGTAACTGGAGAAAAAGATCATAAAAACAAACAGAATGCAAGCGCCAATCTTATCCCTGCCTTATTTTGCTCATACAATCTATAGATCACAATATTATGTGGTTGTAGTGCTCTATGTGGAAATAGAGATGGTGAGTAAGCATATCTAGATTCCAAAGGGAAATAGGTGTGAATACTAGCTCATGCTCGTGCGCGGTCGTGCTTGTATTAGTTCCTAATGGGCAATGGATGTGATCGCTATGGTGGCTATTGATGGTTGCGGTGTTTTGCAAGCGTTACTTGTTTGGCCTCGGTCGGTTACCTGGTTTAGGTGTTCATAATCTGTGTTAGGGTTTTTTTACACATTTACATGAACTGATCATGCGATGCAACGTATATACAGAGAAAAGTGCTTACAATGCCCGTGACTCAGTCATATGGGGGAGCAGCGCGGCAAATGCATGGTGTTGTAGTCGCTTGTTACTTGCTACAAGGTGTAGTTCATTGTGTATGGAGCGGCATGAACGTAATGTTAAGGTTGTGTGGGTATGCATGCCTGCTGTTGTTAATTTCATATATTCAGTTGCTTGTTAGTTCATTAAGGGTTACCTTATCTTTTGTGGCAAGAAGCTCTGTCGGAGACGGGCGGAATAAGACTGTCTCTACTAGAAAAGTAAAAATATATATTGTCAGAGAAATGGCATTTGTGATAATTGAGCGCGCTGCCCTGCGTTATGTGTGTTCTCACCGTTTGTTCGAGGGCCTACCTCGAGACGTGTCTGCCTGCAACTTGTGCTGACTCCAACTGCGTTGCCCCGGTGACGCGGGCCAGTAGACGAGTCTTTTCATAGTATTCAGCATGGAGTTGGAATGGTGGAAACACTTCTGTGTCTGTTGTCTCGAATAGCAGTCATGGATAAGAGTCTGTTTGTGATATAGTGGTGTTCGATATGCGACATCTCCGCATTATTGTTTAAGCAACCACTCGTGTCAAGGCAGAGTCCCTATTTTAATTCTTATTGTGGTAACTTTATTATGAGTTAAGATCTTGCCGATCTTACGTGCTAATATTTTGTGACCATCATTATAGTAATCCTGGAATGCTATCTCAATGAGATTGGACAGGATGGTGTCGTTTTCAGGTCTAAAGTATTTACATTATGTCCAAGAGTGGGGCGATCATGTGTACTGTCAAATGGCGAATAATCTCAGACATGTCGTTTTTATGTGGGGTGGGGCGTTATTTGGGTCCTGATGTCTAAATGACATCAGTGTGCAATTGCGTGCCACGGTATATTGTCATTGAGCCCCATGTCATAGGTTTTCAAATGGTAAACCCATCTCTTCTCTTTTTCTAATAGGATGCATTCTGCGTTCTCATTTCTTGTTGTTAGGGTTTCTAATACCACCCAGTTTATTTCTTCAGGCGTGTGCTTTTAGTTTATAAAATGGGTGCTCATTTCTTTTGTCATTTTTTTACATTTAATGTTGCTCCTGTGTTCTACAATTCTCTACTTTATTTTACGTCAAGTCATGCCTATGTAATTTAGGCCGCAGGGACATGTGATCATATAGATCACATGGGTTCGTGTTACAGTTTCGTATGGTTTCTTAATGTCCATTTCAGATCTGGTTTGAGTTGTAGTGTTTTGGTTATTTTGGTCAATTTGCAGACGGCACAAGATCCACAGGGGTAGTGCCCCGTGATGGTTGCTAGGTTCCACGTGTCTGTTAGTGTTTCTGTTCTCACGGTATTGGTCTGAGGACTTGTGTTAGCCAATAGATCACAGAGATTTTTCGTTTGTCGCCATTTTAGGGACCCTGATGTGAGGATTAACAGCTTTCATCCATGCCCCTTAAGAAAAAACCTACCCTATAGCCAGTTTCTGTGAATAAGATGCAATTTGCAGCAAAATCCAGGACTATAAGGACTATAAGAAACAAGCAAGAGACCTGAGTATTAAACTGAAAACACAAGACTATTCAGAGAGAGTAATCAAGAAATGCCAAAAGAGAGCAAGAAACCAAAACAGAGATAATCTAGAAACCACAACAAAAAGTCAAAATGAAAATATACTTACCTGCTTCACGAATTACAAGACGGAATGCAACACAGTCAAAAAAATTGTGAATAAGAACTGGCAAATCCTCACATCAGGGTCCCTAAAATGGCCAAAACCAAGATTCGCAAACTGACGAACTAAAGATCTCCGTGCTCTATTGGTTCACACAAGACCTCAGACCAATACAGTAAAAACAGAAACACTAACAGACACGTGGCTGGGCCGATTCAAATTCAATAGATCTTATCTTAAATTGAGCTGCTGATGGAACGCACTCTGTTCCGTTTCAGTCAGAATTGCCATTCCAAATACCCTCACACCGATCAACATTCAGTCTGCAATCTATGACTCCTGCCCTACCATTGAGAAGACACTTGTGAGGCCTGTAGGTCGTTCCGATCTAAAAATACCCTTCCGGACCGACGTGTGCATCTCCAAGAAATGCAGCGCAGACAAACAGACTACACACCAGACATCTTTGGTCAACAAGTGGAGGAAGAAGAGCAAGCATCAGCAGCCCAGGAACAATTGTTCTCCATCCAAGATTCCGATTCAGAGTCGAAGACCATCCTGGAGTCTACTCAGAAAAGTAAGACCATGAGTACAACTGCCCCTGATCTAAAGCCCAAAAAAATAATCTCCTTCTGAAAAAACTGCTAACGGTCCGCCACTGCATAAAAGCCATGGTGCATACCGACATACAGACTTGGAAGCTCGACCCTCTGCTCTGAAATTTCAGCCTACAGCAGCGGCCTCCACCTTCTCGAAATCTGATTCAGAACCAACACATTGAACAAAAACTTTGGTACCAAAAGACAAGGGACATATTATCAAAAATTATCGCCAGTTTAGCGGCAGAAAACTGCAGCTAAAATGGCGATAATGGGCTTGATAGTATGCCCTTGTAAATTCCCATAGAAGCCCAGGTTCTGGTGTCAACCTGGGCTTCTATTGGAATTCTCCAGGGCATATTATCAAGACCATTATTGCTGTTTTAGTGACAGTTGTCTGCCGCTAAACCGGCGATAATTGTAACGCCGTTCTTGATAATATGCGCCATAGTGCTTCGGCTCTGAGCACACTGGCACCGAAACCAAAACTTTCCTTGGCATCGAATTGTTACACCTTCGCAACGAAAACTCCACCCAAACCAATCCTTGGTGTTATGTAGGAATGGCTTGATCTGAGGCAAAACACTTTACAGATTCAACCCAGAACAAAGAAGATTATTCTTCAGCTGGCAAAAGCCTCAACCCTCTAAATGACAGCTGTTTTTCGAAGAGGCTATAGACATTCCTATTCAACCTCTCAAAAAGGAGAAAAAGGACATTGCCACTAGCCCTTTACACATTCTTGTCTCTACCTCTCCAAACCCACCAACACCACCCCAAGCATCCACTCCACGACCTGCTACACCAAAACAATCTGAAGCAGGCAACATGACCTCTCATTCACTCATATTAGATGCAGATGATTATATACCAGAAGACACAGATCCAAGGGATCAAGGGGATGCTTATGATATAGAGCCACAGGGGGATACGACCCAGAACTCTAGCCCACACATCTATCTCCCCCAGATAACGCTTCAGCCTATCAAGACCTGATAGCCACAGCTGCAGAATATCATCAAGTGACCTTAAATAAGGACCCTATAGAGGACGTCTGCAGCTACAGGCATAAATACCAGCCTTTTCTTACGTAGACATGTTTGGCTCCGTGTTTCAGGACTTAAAACTGGACTTAAAGGACTTAAAAAGAAGGCAATTCTTAATCTTCCCTCTGACACAGAGCACCTCTGTCGCACTCGGGTAGACCAAGCGCTTGAAAAAAAGACATATGTTGTAAAATCGATAGGGGGTCATACAAACTCCCTCCTCCATAGGTCCTTGCGTCAGCCCAATTTCAACCAAGCTGCTAGGTCTGCCTTTACAGACATTACAGGGTCCTCCTAGAAAAATCAAGGACAGTTAGGCACCTCTAAATGCTTCTACAGGGGCACAGATAGGGAAATTATTTCAGAAGCCACGGTAGCGGAAATACTACCTGTGCCGCAAATACAAACACCTAACAATGACTTCCTCACCATTCACCGACTATCTAACACCTGTCTGAGGACGTCTTTAAAATCTTTTACCAGCATGAAAATTCATCACAACAGACCAATGGGTGTTGGACATTATCCAACATGGTTACTGTCTGGAGCTCATCAAAAACTCCTCCAAATATTCCACCCCACAAACACAAACTACTCATACAACAATAAACTCTCCTCAAACAAGAGATATCAGCTCTCTTACTCAAAGCAGCTAAAGAACCAGTTCAAATCAACATTAAGGCACAGGGGTATATTCACTTAACTTCCTCAGTCCCAAAAAAGACAGGTCACTTTGACTTATTCTCGACCTGAGGCCCCTCAATCACTATATCCTATCCAAACACTTCCACATAGTCACCCTTACTACAAAACGGCAACTTCATGTCCGCCTTGGACCTAAAGGGCGCCTATTTTCATGTACCCATCTGTCCTTCACACTGCAAATACCTGTGGTTAGTCTTCCAAGGAAAGCACTATCAATTCAAGATTCTTCCCTTCGGAGTGACCACTGCACCACGGGTATTCACAACATGCCTAGCAGTAGTGGTGGTACATCTGCGCAGGCAAAACGTCCCCCTATTTCCTTATTTGGACAATTGGCTAATAAAAGCAACCAGGGTTTACCATCAACCTGCAAAAATCGCACCTACAACCATCTCCAATACAACCATATTTAGAGGCCATACTCAATGCTCTCTTGGGGTTGGCATACCCAAATAAAGGCAGAATACAAAACATTCTGACACTAGCCCAACAGTTTCAAACTGGGATCCAGGTCACAGTCAGAACACCCATGCGCCTTTTGGGCATGGTGGCATCCTGCATCACAATAGTCAACATGCTTGTGTATATAAGAGACCGCTGCAAGAATGTCTTTTACGTCAATGGACACAATCACAGGGGCAACTACACGATTGCACACATCGCTCTCTGCAGTGGTGGGATCTACAAAACATATCGAAGGGGTGGCCGTTTCCAGACCCAGTTCCCCAAGCCATTCACACAGCGGATGCTTCCCTGACAGGTTGAGGAGTTCACTATCAAGATCTTACAATTCAGAGTGTATGGGACTCCAAACACCAAGGTCTCCATATCAATTACCTGGAGCTTCAAGCTGTTCACTTAGCATTGAAAGTGTTCCTAGCTCACCTACTAAACAAATGTGTCCTAATCCAGATAGACAATATAACAAATATGGACTACCTGCAGAAACAGGGGGGGATCACTCTCCGCAATTATCCACCTAGCCCAGACCATATTGCTCTTAGCAGTTCATCAAAACATCCATCTCCTGTCAAAACACGTACCAGAGACATACAATCAAGTTGCTGACCTTCTCAGCAGGACGCAGCAACGAGTCCACAAATGGAACGTTCACCCCAAAGTTCTCCTACCGTACTTTCACAAATTAGGGTTTCCACAAATAGACCTGTTTGCAACCCCAGAAAACACAAAATGGCCAAACTTTGCGTCCAGGTTCCCACACCCACTATCCAAGGGCAATGCTCTGTGGATGAACTGGCAAGGGATATTTGCGTACCTTTTTCTACCTCTCCCACTACTTCCATTACTAGTCAGAAAGCTCAGGCATACCTCCATCATGCTAGTTCTGATAGCTCAAATCTGGACTCATCAACCATGGTCCTCCATACCAGAAGCTTCCCCTCAACCCAGACCTTCTCACACAGAACCATGATGAAATAAGACATGCCAGTGGCAAGAAAATTAACCTTGCAATATGGCACCTGAAGTCATAGAATTTTGGTACCTAAACCTACCAAAACAATGCATGGATATTCTCAAACAAGCTTGTAGGCCTACAACTAGAAAATGCTACCAAATGGAAACTACTATGAGCGTCAAAAAGTAAACCCATTAGATGCAAAAATACAAACAATTATTTATCTGTTGCATCTTCAAACTTCAGGTCTAGTCTATATTTCAATACCCTTACACCTTGCTGCCATTGCAGCCTACCTGCAAAAGAGATAACATTTATCTTTATTCAAAATACCTGTCATTGAAGCATTTATGAAGGGACTTAAAAGTAATTCCCTCTACACTTCCAACAGTATGGAATCTAAGCGTTGTACTAACAAGGCTCATGGAGCCCCCACTTGAGCCACTGCATTATTGCCACCTCCAATATTTATCTTGCAAAGTAGCTTTTTTAATAGCTATCACTTCACTCAGATGTGTCAGTGAGCTCCAGGCACTAAGCTTAGCAGAACCACTCTTCCAACATCATCGAGACAAAGTAGTGCTCAGAACAAACCCAAAGGGGCATATTATCAAGGGATTTATCTCCGCTTTTTTGGCTTTAAAAGCCAAGAAAGCGGAGATAAAATTATCTCCCTATTACCTAGCTGTGGCTAACACCAGTTAGCGACAGCTAGTAGGAGATAGCGACCATCTTGGGCCCCGCTTTGCATGTCAGAGAAATTTATCACTAATGACATGCAAAGTGGGCGTGCCAAGATGTTAGCGACTGAAAACAGTCGCTAACATCGCTATCTCCTATTACCAACTTTTGGAGATAGTCGCGCTAAGCGCGAATATCTCTAAAAGCTAACACCTGCCCTGAGCAGTTCTTAGCCATGGTATCCAATGGGAGGTGGATAACATGGCTAAGAGCATTTGCTCGGGGTATACAACCTTTACAACGCAACTTTTACAACGACCTACCATTACCACGCATTTTTTACAACGCAGGATCCATTACAACGCATACCATTACAACGCATGTATTTACAACGCAGGTACCTTTACAACGCATACCATTACAACGTAAGTATTGGTAAGTATATCATTTTATTAAAAATATTATAAGTTTGGGTTTTTAGGTAAAGGGGTATTTTTAGGGTTCAGGGTCAGTTTTCAGTTTTTGGGTAAAGGGGTATTTTTAGGGTTTAGGGTCAGTTTTCAGTTTTTGGGTAAAGGGGTATTTTTAGGGTTCAGGGTCAGTTTTCAGTTTTTGGGTAAAGGGGTATTTTTAGGGTTCAGGGTCAGTTTTCAGTTTTTGGGTAAAGGGGTATTTTTAGGGTTCAGGGTCAGTTTTCAGTTTTTGGGTAAAGGGGTATTTTTAGGGTTCAGGGTCAGTTTTCAGTTTTTGGGTAAAAGGGTATTTTTAGGGTTCAGGGTCAGTTTTCAGTTTTTGGGTAAAGGGGTATTTTTAGGGTTCAGGGTCAGTTTTCAGTTTTTGGGTAAAAGGGTATTTTTAGGGTTCAGGGTCAGTTTTCAGTTTTTGGGTAAAGGGGTATTTTTAGGGTTCAGGGTCAGTTTTCAGTTTTTGGGTAAAGGGGTATTTTTAGGGTTCAGGGTCAGTTTTCAGTTTTTGAGTAAAGGGGTATTTTTAGGGTTCAGGGTTAGTTTTGGGTTTTTGGGGTACAGGGGTATTTTTAGGGTTCAGGGTCAGTTTTGGGTTTTTGGGTAAAGGGGTATTTTTAGGGTTTAGGGTCAGTTTTGGGTTTTTGGGTAAAGGGGTATTTTTAGGGTTCAGGGTCAGTTTTGGGTTTTTGGGTAAAGGGGTATTTTTAGGGTTTAGGGTCAGTTTTGGGTTCTTGGGTAAAGGGGTATTTTTAGGGTTCAGGGTCAGTTTTGGGTTTTTGGGTAAAGGGGTACAGGGTAAAAAGTAAATATAATTAAATTTAAATTACATTAAATTAAATTGATTAAATTAAATTAAATTAAATTAATTAAATTAAATTAAATTAATTAAATTAAATTAAATTACATTATATTAATTTTAATTAAATTACATTTTAAAAAATATTATATACTTACCAATACTTACGTTGTAATGGTATACGTTGTAAAGGTACCTGCGTTGTAAATACATGCGTTGTAATGGTATGCGTTGTAATGGATCCTGCGTTGTAAAAAATGCGTGGTAATGGTAGGCGTGGTAAAAGTATGCGTTGTAACGTCATACATCCTTTGCTCGGTAATGCATGAATATCGCTGACTTTTCAGCGATATTCATGCATTACGGCCGATTTCTATCGCTTAGGAGATAAACCTTGATAATAGCAAGGCTCCTAAGCGATAAAAATCGTCGCTACACGGCGATAAAATTATAGCCGCTAAGCCAACATAGCGATAATTATCGCTAGTTGTTGGTAATATGCCCCCAAGTTCCTTCCAAATGTGGCCTCACCTTTTCATATTAACCAATCTATGGAATTACTGGTCTTCTTCCAACAACCTGATTCTGTTGCAGAAAGAGCTCTTCATACTTTAGATGTCAAAAGAGCTTTAATGTATTATACTGATAGAACCAAAACTTTCAGGAAAACTAAGCAATTATTTATTGCTTTCTCACCTTCTCACACTGGGAATGCTATTTCAAAAAATGGAATTTCGAGATGGATAGTAAAATGTATCCAAACCTGCTATACTAAAGCAAAGAGACCTTTACCTGTTCCTCCTAGGGGGGTCACTCAACTCGTACAATAGGGGCTTCTATGGAATTCTTAGGGAACATTCCCATTGCTGACATTCGCAAAGCAGCAACATGGTACACACCACACACTTTCACAAAACATTTCTGTGTGGAAGTACTAGCACGTCAGCATCCAATGTGTGACAAGCAGTACTATGTACAACTGCAACCCCCACAGATTAGCCACCATTTTGGGAGAGGGACTGTTTTAAAGTCTATACAAAGCATGTGTATCTACAGCCACACATTCCTCAAATAGATTATGTTACTTACCCTGTAAGCATCTGTTCTTGGCATGTAGTGCTGTAGATTCACATGCACCCTCCGGACGCCTGTGTAGTTCTCAGTTTATTTTTTGATTTTTCTTAATTCACATTACTTGCTTGGACATCACATTACTGATGCTTACTCTAACTCCATTCACACCTGCCTGCGGCAAAATAATCTAAGAACAATGGAGTCAATGCCCATGCAAAGTATCACCTATAGGAGGAGTCACACAGCCTTGTGACTCGAAAAACATCGTTGAACAAAAACAACTTGTAAACATCTGAGCCCAACACTAGATGGCAGACTTATGCAACGCATGTGAATCTATAGCACTACATTGCAAGAACAGATGCTTACAGGTTAAGTAACAATTCTTTCCTGGTGCAATACCTATAGCGTAACCCTCCAGGGCATTTGTAACTTGGACCTGTATATACTATATATGCAGCACTGGGTGCATACAGAGTTCTACCTACTGTCTACTGTTGGATGTGATGCATGCGCAATGTGATGTGATCAGGAATGAGAACCCGTGGTGATGTGAGCTATAGGACATATCAGTGCTGTGTTGGTTGCATGTTCAAAGTTGGGGCTTTTGACAGCAGTCCAAATATTACAACACACACATATATTACAGAATAAGATAACCTCATGTTTAGCTGCAACATGAACTCGAGGAAACCAGTATGTTATGCTCTTTTACATAGAAGGTGCTGTTGTCTACTCACTCCTCTGGGGGCTGCCCTTTTACATGGCTAGATGGTTGCTCAAGTATTAATTAGAATCTCAGAACTCATCATCGGTGGCTTAAGGTTGGAGGGAAGCAATGGAGTGCTAATAGTAGCAGGGGGAGTCTCGAGATATTAGGCCAGTGAAACCAAACCTGCTGAAGTAAAACGGTAAAAACACAAAAGGTGCCAAATAGTTGGAGGTTAAAACAATATCTTCCAGCATAATTGCAGAAAGCGGATTCTTGAGCAGACAAGAACTCCTGGAAGCACCTCTCGCTGCTGGAGCCTTCTACCAATGGGATGGTATTGCTGGAGGTAACCGATACAATTTGGTATCATTAACCACTGATGAGCTCTGACTCTAGAGCTAATATCCCACCAAGAACTATGGGGCATATTTACGAGCTACGTTGCATCGTTCTTGCAACTTGCAACATGGTCCAAGAGCAATGCAACTCAAAACAGATATATGAAGCCACTCAAGGCCTGAGTGGTTACATAAATCTCGAGTAAAGCAATGCAGTGGAAATAGATGTGTTGCCTTTCTCTGCACAGGAAGGCATTCCATGGGCGGTGCATGGGTGTTCCCATGGTTTTGATGCATTCCGAGATTTACCAGAACTGGTAAACGCGGGACTGCGCCAAAAAGAAACATCTCATCAGGTAAGGCGTAACGAAGATAAATATTTTAATTTCAACTACTTACTTCCTCTATGTGTGCTGCATTCTGCATCACACATAGAAAAAGGAATCTGCAGGAAGGTGCCCCTTCTTGTACGAAAACAATTCTGCACGCATCACACGCATCCTTGCACCATGGTGCAAGGGTGCCTGCGTTGGCGCTAGGCAGTCAAACCGGTACCAGAACAGCGACAGGCATGCCTCATACTCTTTCAATACGGCGCATTCCTGACGTTTTCCTGTCACGCAGCACAGCGCAACAAGGTGACTTGCTGCGCTGCGTGACTTTTTCATAAATAGGCCCCTCATTTCTGGAAGAAGCACAAACTGTTGATGTTGAAAAGACACTGACAGGAGAAATGGCTATGTCACATTACTGTGATCCTCCAGCACAGTGGCAGGGTTGCAATTTCATTCAACGCATCTATGAATGGTCCTATATCACATTATTGTGCGGCTACTGCCTCTGCCTGGTGCTTCTATGAACATACCCTCTATTGGAGAAAGGCATGCCCTTGCACCAACACCCTTCCAATACTATAAGACCTTGCTTACAGATTTGCCTATTTGGGAGTGATAGTGCCCTCTGTGAGGGATAAACATCCTCCCCATCATGAGGAGCTGGAAGCGCAGGTCTCTCGTGCCGCACCATGGTAGGTGTGAGCAGCTTCTTGTTTTTCCTTTCTGGCGCTTGAAATCCTGAATTTAGAACGGGTACAAACAAAACTAAAAATACCAGAATGCAAGTAAAGTAGAAATAGGACTGTGTGCACTACCCATACATGGAATTGAACAACCTATGGAGAAGATCTGCATTGCCTCTCTGAGGATTAATGGATTAACCTCAATAGGGCACACTCTAATCTCAGGAAGTCAACATTTTGAGCAGATTACTGAATGGAGACCAAGGCAAAAAGTAAATTGCGAATGCCTTAACCCTCCGTTGTAAAGTCCGAGATCTATAATATATATGTATTTTTTTATTTACCTCATTACCTCTCTGTATCTCTACCCAAAACCTAAACACTAAAATGACAGTTACCCCCTTTACCTCTACCCACTTCTAAACCCTAAAATCGAACTTACCTCTCTTTACCTCTGCCCACCCCTAAAACCTAAACCTACCTGTACCTCACTTTACGGCTATCCAACCATTAACCCTAAAATTACCCTTACATTCTT
The DNA here is from genome assembly GCF_964261635.1 of Lissotriton helveticus. Lineage (NCBI taxonomy): Eukaryota > Metazoa > Chordata > Amphibia > Caudata > Salamandridae > Lissotriton > Lissotriton helveticus. Next base: position 1,867,237,980 of record NC_136057.1, read on the forward strand.
ATCTCTACTAAACCCTAAATCCTAAGGGCCTCATTTATGAAAAGTGACACATCGCTGCGTGAAAACAGCGATGCATCATTTTCACTGCGCACTCCTTGCGACACCAATGATGCGTCATATTTAATGGATGACGCATCATGTCGCAAGGAGTTACAGATACGTCAGTATTTCTGACGTATCTGTAAGCGCAAAAGTGACGCTTTGCTGGAGTGTGTCACAAAAGTGACGCAACTCCAGCAATGCACCCTTTCACATGGGGCAAGCCCCATGTGAAAGGGCCTGCGTCAGTCTTACGCCTGCTGTGAGGCAGGCGCAAGATTTTGACGCAACGGCGTCCTAAAAGTGACGCAGTGAAATCTCATAGATTTCACTGCGTCACTTCTACGACCCTTCCTTGCGTCAATACGCCCCCCCTTGCATACATTATACCTGGCGCAGGTATAATGTGGCGCAGGGGTTCACAAAGTGACGCATCTACCTAGATGTGTCACTTTGTAAATATGGTGCAACAAGGCCCATTATTTATGCTGCTGGTGCGTCACAAAAAGTGACGCACCGGCGGCATAAAAGTGACGCACGGCCTCATAAATGAGGCCCTAAAAATCACCCTTACTTACCCCTCTTTACATCTGCCAACCCTAAAATCACACTCCCTTTACCTCTAGTCATTCCATAACTCTAAAATCAAACTTACCTCTTCCAGCAACTGTAATTTTTTTAAAAAGAACACTAGAATAATGTCATCTAATAAAATATATATGCTTCCCTGTGGAGTACAGTACCACGTGGTAAAGGTAAAAACCGAATAAAGGGGCATATTATCAAGAACGGCGCTACAAATTATCGCTTTAGCGGCGGGAAACTGCCGCTAAAGCGGCGATAATGGGCTTGATAATATGCCCTTCTTGCCCATTATCGGCTCTTTAGCGGCAGTTTCTCGCCGCTAAAGCAGCGATAATTTTAAACGCCATTCTTGATAATATGCCCCAAATGTACTTAATTGTGTGCTCCCTACCTGCATAGTAAGGACTGCAGGAAAAAGGTTATGTGGCGTAACGGCTACGATGAAAGGCTACATAACCATAACAATAGGTAGGTAAAAGGGCTGCTTGTTGTTAGGTTTGAGCAGATATGTATTGAACGTGATGCACATTGCTATTTAGAACATTGGAATGTTGGAAGCTCCATTAAAAACAATGGAGTGCTCTGGGCTTATCATGGCTGGTATAAGCCCAGAGCTCCAACATTCCAATGTTTCTTTGTTCACAGCTCTGACTGTGAACAAAGGCTTCAGGGAGCCTGAGGGGATTTCAACCCTCTCGCGCTCCCTGAAACCTTTGTTTTATTTGTTAGAACATTCTGCCTTCTAGTGGCAGAATGTTCTAATAGCCTTATAGCCCTTCGTAACAGGGCTATACTGGCTATTAAAGTCCCGCTGCCTTGATAAAGTCACTCGCCTTCGGCCTTTAATATAGCCTTATAGCCCTTCGTAGAGGGCTATACCGGCTATTAAAGGCCCTCTCCAGCGTTAAAGGCCCCGAGCCGAAGGTGAGGGCCTTTAACAAGGGAGAGGGACTTTAATAGCGGTATAGCCCATCTACGAAGGGCTATAAGGCTATTCGAACATTCTGTCACTAGAGGGCAGAATGTTCTAGCAAAAAAACAAAGGGGCAGATTTATGTTAACTGGCGCATCCCCAGGGATGCGCCAGTTAATGTGCGCCACAGTGCGCCACAGCTCCGCCACCCATGGTGCGCCGCATTTACAATGCGGCGCACCATGGGGCAAAAACGGCACAGATGCGTGACGCATCTGTGCCGTAAAGGCGGCGCATTGCTGGAGTTGCGTCGCAAGCGCGACGCAGCTCCAGCAAGGCTCGGGGGTGCCCTATCTGACCAATGCTGCATCAAGACCTACGCCTGCTTCAAGCAGGCGCAGGCTTTTGACGCAGCATTGGCCTGAAAGTGACTGAGTGAAATCTTATAGATTTCACTCAGCCACTTTTGCGAGGCGCACCTGCCCCGGAACGCCCACCCTGCGCCGGAACGCCCACAAGCGGCGCAGGGCTTTACAACGTGACGCATCTGCCTAGATGCGTCACGTTGTAAATCGTTCGTAGGGATGCGCCACGTTTACGCCGCCTTGCGTGACGCAACAGTGGCGTAAACGTGGCGCAAGGGCCTCATAAATCTGCCCCAAAGCCTTTTGGAAGCGTGAGGGGATTGGAATCCCCTCAGGCTCCCTGAAGCCTTTGTTCACAGCCAGAGCTGTGAACAAAGAAACATTGGAATGTTGGAGCTCCAGGCTTATACCAGCCATTATAAGCCCGGAGCACTCCATTGTTTTCAATGGAGCTCCCAACATTCCAATGTTCTAATAGCCGGTATAGCCGGCTACGGCAGGCTATAAGGCTATAATATTACACAGTATGAATTTTTTTTTTCTTTTTAAACTAAGCAGGTTGACATATTCCTTGTCCGTGCTGTGCTTCATACCTCACAGGGGGACATGTGGTAGTGATTACACAAGATATATGTTGTATTAAGAATGATGGGCTGAAGAGTTCTATTAGTGAGAAAGCAGCTCCATGGTACGAATTCTGAGGCAGTGTGAATGCACCAGTGATTGAACTGTAATCTTCTTTACGCCGAGTCAAGCTACTCACAGTAATGATTTCTTGAGGGTGTCTCGCCCTGACAGCGCATTGCTGCCCCTTTAACCACTTGGCTGCAAAGCCTTTTCTCCTCCCAGTGAGGAGCCTAAATTTAGGTAGTTTGCCCTGAAGTATTTTAAACTTGTTTTCCACTACAGATATCAAGGTCTAATTTCTACACTCTCTCCCAAGTCCCTCACCCCGACATGGTGTGGGTTTTAAAGGTACGTTTGTAGGGCATGCCCCGTAAGAAAAACTGGTGGGATTCACATAAGTCAAAACACAGAGGGGCAAATGTATAGGAAAGTCACGCAGTAGAGCGAGTCGCCTTGCTGCGCTTCATGATAGGGAAGGAATGCGCCATTTTTAAGGCAATACTGTGCATTCCTGTCCTTTTCCTTGTGCTGGCTTTTTTTTGGCAACCTTGCGCCAACGCAGGCAACCTTGCACGTTGGCGCAAGGGGGCCTGTGTTGCATGCAGGTTTGTTTGTGCAGGAAGGGGTACCTGGCTATTTTGGATGAATTTGATAAATGCACCCTTCAGAAGTTGAAAAGGGACAGTTTATAGCAACTTGAAATGTAAGGAATATCCCATGGGTGAATAGGCGAATTAAATTTTGGCATGGAAATTCAAACACATTTTAGTACTCAGGAAACATGACATTTCCCCTCACCAATCCCTGGTCAACGATTTCTAAAGACCTTCATCAAAACCGATTGACTCGAGAGGATTGAAAAGCAAGATTAAATAAAACTACGTCCTGGGGAAAACCAATACCCTAAGTGGACCAAAACATGGAGGCAGGAGGTCCATGGTGAGAGACCATTTGTCTAATGACTTAGGGGCAGATTCACAGGCCCCCTGTGCCACCAGTACGTCCCTTTTTGTGACGTACTGGAGGGGCTTTTCACTTCTCCATATTTACAAGGAAAGGAACAGCCACCCTGCATGACTTTTTCTCTCCTTGTAAATGTGGCCCCTTCACTTTGCGTGGAAGGGGCGTTCCATGTGTGTTGCTGTGGGTGTTCGCATGCAACACCCATGGAACGAGACACATGAATCGCAAATCTGGAAATGCATTTCAATGCTAGGCCTCCCCAGGGGAGGCATAGCGAGGCGCAATGTTTTCATTTCTCGTTTTTTTCCTCTTTCAAAGCGTGCTGCATTCTACAGCACGCATTGAAAGAGGAAAATGCCTGTAGTGATTGTTTTTGTGCAGGAAGGTGCCACTTCCTGCACAAAAACAAATATCCCCATGACGCAGGAATCCTTGCACCATGGTGCAAGGGTGCCTGCACCAGCGCATGGCTGCAGTTTGTGCGCCAGCGCAGGGGAGAGCACAGGAATGCGTCATATTATTATATTTATGTCGCATTCCTGTGCTTCGGAAGTGCCGCAACGTGCCACGCTGCGGCACTTCCTTGTAGATCTGCCGCTTAGTGTCTAGCACAGTACTTCAGAGTTACTTGGCACATAGATTGCTTTAGCGCAAGAGCTACTTCTCTGGACATCTTTTGTAGAGAACCATTTAGAGTCAGGAAAGTCCAATTTTGAAGCATCTGCCACTGAAGACGAACAACAGCAAGTATCAGGGAGCAATCTGTAGCAAATGCCATTTGGGACAGAATTTGTACCAGTGGCTAACTCCTGCTATTTAGAAGAACCAGAGCAATTAAAGGAATGGAGGAAAACAATTAGAAGATGGCCAAAGGAGCGATATAGACTTCGATTTCTCAAGTATTTTATGACCAGTGCAGATTTGTGCTTTGCCCATAGGCCTGGACAGTGGTAAGTAAATTAATGCAATGCTTTACATCGCAGTACACCAACAGAAAGCCCACGCAAAACGCTAGTAAATAACTCCCATATACTCAACCTTCTGGGAAAGATGGAAAAGCAAATTCAGATTACATTTATAGTTAATGGTGATTAATCTAAACACTTGCCACTAGGCCCCTTTATAGTACAGTTCAATCAGATGCCATTGGAAAAATCAGTGCAGGCTATCCATAACTTTCAGTCCAGTTCCCTCTGGACCCCTGACCTCTGCATATTTTAATCAAAGCACTCTCAGCAGTTAATCCCAGACCGAACAATATCTTCAGTCTATCCATCAAGTCGGCTATGGGGCAAAAATGCTGTAAACAAGCACTCAACTTGTTCCTTTGCTGAAGAAACAGACGGCGGACCGTAATAACTTGACAAACTATAGGATTACATCCATTCTTCCACCAGTTTTAAAAATGGTCGAGGAAATTGTAATTATATAGCGCTTACTACCCCCGACAAAGGTTTTTTTGGCAAGTAGCACACTACTCCAGAACTCAAAGGATTAGTATAGGGATGGTGAACACTTAGCTATTTACCTATCTGGAGGGCTACAATCTTCTCTGCAGCACTCAATCTGGTTTCCATGCACGTTAATGGACCAAACAAACACATGATGAAGAAATATCTGCCTCAGTCTGCCTTCCTGCACACTCTGTAAAGCGCTCTGATACCCTCGGTGGTCATGTTCGCGCTATATAAAACTTTATAAATAAATAAATTGAGGTTTCGGAGTTCCTTAAGATGAGATTAGATCAAGGCCAATCGGCCACTTTGGCGTTATTAGACCGATCAGCGGGCTTTGACTATGTGTCAAATTCCATTTTAAGGGAGCGATTGAGTGATGTAAGAGTCTGTTGTAGTGTAGTTCCTATATTCCCAATAGGCTCTGCGCATTGGAATAACATAAACGATAGTTTAGACGTAGGACTGAGGTCGACTAGGTCTCTACTGAATATGTTAGACTTAATTATGAATGCCAGCTAGCTCAGAGGTCACCAGAAACTTTCTCGAGTAAACAGGAAGGAGTTAACTTTCCTGAATTGACAAGAAGGGATTAGCTTCTGACAACCGCATTAACATGACAACTTTGCTCCCTCTAGAACAAGGAGTATATCTCCAGAGTCGTGTGAAAACAATAGACAGCTATTTCACTCAGTCAATCGTGCATGCTTAGTTTCACCAGGAGTGCAGAGAAATAGAGAGACGGGCGTTTTCAATAAAAGATGTTATTTATTGAGCAGTCTTCTTTCTCATGCAAGATAAGTGAATTGCCACAATTGCAATACTTATAAAGTAAAGTGCGTACAGTAAAAGTAGTATTATGAAATAATACTGTAAAAGCATTGATATGGTTTCTGAACCATGTGATACTTAAAACGGATAAAATTTATACATACATAAAATCATTGACTAAACGTACTCAACTGGTGCTTCTAAGATAGGCCTACCCCGGTGTACCTAACCTAAGCCTAGTACGTGGGAAGGAGTAACAGCCTTATTCATCAACGGGCCGTTTTGCGAGTCCCTAATAGTGATTCATAGCGAATCGCTATTAAGGACTCGCAAAACGGTATTCATGTAGGAATTGCTAAATAAGTAGCGATTCCTACACATTCCTTATTTGCGAGTAGCAAATTGCTAATCGCAAATAAGGAATAACTCCCCATTCATTCCTATGGGCCAAAAGGCCCATAGGAATGAATGGGGAGTATTCCTTATTTGCGATTAGCAATTAGCTAATCGCAAATAAGATAGCGATTGAAAGGGTGCCAGGGGTGTCCAAAGGACACCCTGTAGCACCCCTGAAATGCAAATTGAAACAGGTGTTGCGCACACACATGTCCAAGGGACCTGTGTGTGTGCAACATGCAACTTAGAAAAATGCTTTTAAAAGCATTTTTCTAAGTTTTTGCTATTTACCGAGAGGTCTGACCTCTCGGTAAATAGCGGCCCAAAATTGCATTTTCGCAATTTTAAAATGCTTCATGAATTGCATTTAAGGAATCTCAAATAGAGATTCCTTATATGTAATTCCTCGCAATTTAGCGAATTAGCAATTACCGATTTTTGCATTTGGGATGATGCAGCCTTATTCATCAACGGGCCGTTTTGCGAGCCCCTAATAGCGATTCATAGCGAATCGCTATTAAGGACTCGCAAAACGGTATTCATGTAGGAATTGCTAAATAAATAGCGATTCCTACACATTCCTTATTTGCGAGTAGCAAATTGCTAATCGCAAATAAGGAAAAACTCCCCATTCATTCCTATGGGCCAAAAGGCCCATAGGAATGAATGGGAAGTATTCCTTATTTGCGATTAGCAATTAGCTACTCGCAAATAAGATAGCGATTTAAAGGGTGCCAGGGGTGTCCAAAGGACACCCTGTAGCACCCCTTAAATGCAAATTGAAACAGGTGTTGCGCACACACATGTCCAAAGGACATGTGTGTGTGCAACATGCAACTTAGAAAAATGCTTTTAAAAGCATTTTTCTAAGTTTTTGCTATTTACCGAGAGGTCTGACCTCTCGGTAAATAGCGGCCCAAAATTGCATTTTCGCAATTTAAAAATGGTTGATGAATTGCATTTAAGGAATCTCAAATAGAGATTCCTTAAATGTAATTCCTCGCAATTTAGCGAATTAGCAATTACCGATTTTTGCATTTGGGATGATGAATCCCAAATGCAAAAATTGCGCTCGCAAAGGGCCAGATTCTTAGATTCTGGCCCTTTGCGAGCGCAATTCGGCTTGATGAATCAGGCTAATGAATCCCAAATGCAATAATTGCGCTCGCAAAGGGCCAGATTCTCAGAATCTGGCCCTTTGCGAGCGCAATTCGGCTTGATGAATCAGGCTGTAAGTGAGCTGCAGTTTAAGTTAAGTTAGTTTTTGCCAAGAATCTGAATCAAGAATTCTCTGAGGATCTAATCAGCTCCGTACCTTGGTTATAGAATGAAGGAGGTCTTGTATCTCTTTCTCAGGACTCGATCTCCCAGCACCCGCAAGGGTGACTGGAAACACTGGAGCTGGATTTCTCGGCAGGAGAAAAGACAGCGTCTCTCTCAGTGCGTCAATGGGAGGGTCGGCTTCCTTCAGCACTCGCATCAGCTGGGCTTTGGGCAAGTAGATAGCCGCTCTGCTCCAAACCACCGTGTGTTTGCTTAAGATAAATGCTGGTATATTTATACCTGGAAGTTGCCGAGTTTGACGTAAGGTTGGACATAAGACGTCACTAAGAACTTACAGTTCTTTCTGAACTCCAGGAGTTCTTGTTCAAATCAAAACAAAAGCAGGGGGAATTCCTGGGCTGCTGGAGGCTTGGTTTGTTTAAAGAACGCGTTGTACTTTCTAGAAGTCTATGGGAGTAGACTTGCCGTATTTGGACTGCATTGGCTATGACTAAATATGGATATGATTCTTATGCCTTTATAAGGATATGTTTTCTTATAACCACATGAGGGCATGAATCGGGAATATTTAAATAGGGTCCTAGATACGCTTACAACACCCACTCCACGTATTATGTCAATCATTACTAAAATACTAAGCAATACTAAACATATAAGGATGCATGTGTTTTCCAACGCACCCCAAAATACATAAAATGCATTTGAAATGGTATATGGTATATACACGAGAATGAGTATTTGTACTGTACGGTTTTCAAGCAGTGGTATCATTCAGATAATGCATACATAAATATTGGCTGAATGAATTGCGAAAATTACATTTATGAAATGGCTCTTAATACAGAAAAGAAAGTCGAGACCATTTTATCACATATTTATACTATACTGTACATGTGCTAGAGGCTGAATCAAAATATTGTCTCTAGAGTTTCAAAATAGAAGTTCTGTTCTCTAAGAATAGTTCTACTTTAAGCAGAGTACCGTGTGCCAGAAAAAAGGTAAATATTTTGGGAATTGAAAAATAATTTCGCTTTCAGGGGAAAAAATAGTTCCAATTGTTTTCAGTAGTCTTGTTTATCAAAACTGAAGGCCCAATTCAGAGTTCAGGGAACGCTGTGTGCTCGTTGTTTCAAAAGTTATTCTCGTTGTTAGGAGAGAACATCATATCAGACAGGCTTGCGAAAAATTGGTCTACAACAGTAGGTGAAAGTTCGACCAAGTTCGAAAAAGCTGAAATAGTGCATATGTGAGAATCATTACCATCATCGATGTCTGGATCAGCAATGCTCACAGAAGGTTGTACCTGTGTGGTGCTGCTTTCATCTCGTACTTCACCGCCACCTAATCGTAATGGTGAAGTCTCAACGAATGCCGTCATCAGAATAGGTAGCCGCTGGGGACAACACGTTGCATGAGCCGTTACCGAACCAAGCAAAGTATCGATATCCATAGGTACTGCTGATGGTAGTGTAAGACAGACGTCCAACACGCATTCTTCTCCGCATAGCAGACATCGAAGCACAGGTAAGATGCAATCTTGCCAGATTGGTCTGAATGAAAAAAACCAGGTAGTACTCAGATCTCTTAGCCGGGCAAAGCCGAGGACTTTAGTGATCCGTTCTCGGTATCGTATAGCCACGATCGTTTCTTCCATTGTAGCCTGAGTTTTGTCTGTGGCTTGACTTGCCATATCGGAGCAGAAAGAACAAAAATAAAATTCCTGCTATGAGTCCCAAAAGAAGAGGCTGTCCGCCGAATACAGAATGCACAAAATTCGGGAAGATGCCCAGAACTGTTTCAAAGGGTGCTAACAGTCCCGAAAAATTGGTCTTAAATACATGTGCGATGCCACTGGTATCAGACATGTTTAAAATTTGGTAAACAAAACAAGAGTATTCCAAGGCAGTTAAGGACCACCGGTAAGGAGCAAACAAACGACTTCACTTAAGGCGTTTTTAGGTCGCGCCTGCGATTGCAGGGGCGAAAGCCCCTGCTGTCGCAAAGCGATCTATTGTAATCATTTCAGTCCTTTTCCCGTTCAAGGACTAGGCAGAGACAACAGACTGTCACGCGCACGCAGCCGGCCGGAATCGGATCAGGTCACGCGCTCCGATCCCGGCCGGCTGTTCACAACACATGCACATGCAGGCACAGGCAGGCACACACGCAGGCACAGGCACACACGCAGGCACACGCAGGCACAGGCAGGCACACACGCATGCACACACAACACACACACACACAGACAGATGCACGCACACACATTCCCCCCCCCCCCAACTCACCGGGCTCTTTTAGCGTGTTCCGTGTCTTTTTTTCCCCCCGTGGATGCGTGGTGGACTGTTGAAGCAGCTTCAAAATAAACATTTAATTTACTGCACCAATCAAACATTCAGTTGTCGAACTTTTCCCGTGTAGCATTCCTGTGCCCAAGGCTGACTTTGTTTTCGCTTTGTCTGCATCAATTCGACTACAAAAACGAAAGCTGGGCGACAACCGTGATTCCTACGTACTTCCAGTGGCGCCGGAAGTTACGTCACCTGCAAAGCCTTTTGTTTTGGTGAACCTGCAAGAGTGAGATGGTGGAGAGCCATTGTGGTCTTTTGAAGTATGGGTATGGCGTTTCTCGTGCTTTTCATTTTCTGCAAGCAGACATACCTTGAGTGCGTGGTTGGGAAAATATTTTATAAGCTAAGCACATGGAGATCAGATGAGATCGGATTCTCATCTCTGCCAGGAGGACGGGTAATAATTGATTTCTGTTTTGGATGGCAATTTTTCTTGGCTTCTACTGTCCGTTTGAGGAAGACGTTTTTCAAGTTCTCCACGGGACACAAACAAACAGGGCATAAAATGAAATACGACGCTTAATGGCACAAACTGTCATTTTGTAAACATTTAAAATTAGTCGTATGTTACATGCGTGATTTCTTGCTTGGGCGATCAGTAGACGCTGGTGTGTAGTGTAACTAATTTTTGCGGTGTATAATCAGTCTTTGAGCACTTCACTTTATTTTCTTCTAAATTAATTAGCGTCTTGAAGTAGATGTGGGTGGTGCTGTAGGTGCTCTAGAGGATGTGTAATATTCTAGACAGATACATTTTTCCTTTCAGATTTGACTGAACAATCGAGTATTTGTAAAAGGCAACCGAAAGTTACATTTTATTCAGAAGGTTTAAAATAGAGGAGCCAGTGCTGCTGATGTTTTGGACCGTTTACCTGCAGGGGAAGGGATAAAAAGCAAAGTAAACGCGTTATGAGCAGATTCTGCCTTCCACACCAATGCGCCCTTTTACTGGACACTGTTGATTTCATTCTTAGTAAACACTGAGATGTGTGTGAATAAAACACAGCAGACCGCAGTGAATTTAGGGCTGTAAAAAAGTTAGTGATAGGTGTGAAATACCTACCTAGGATCGGGGTAACATCGAAATCTGGCTAGTCCTCTCACTGCGTTTGCTGGCTAATTATCTGCAGCGTGGTAGAATGTGCTAGATCCAAAAACATCTATCAATACTAGTGCATATGCTATATATGTGCGGCGCCAGACCAAAGAACATATATTCATTCTGAACTTTGTGCACAACGGTTGTACATGCATTCTAGTACACCGTGCGACTAAAAATTGGCACTAGTAAAGATTGTCAAGTTGTGTGTGCAGAACAGAAGTGTAAAATAGTGTATGCATGCCAGTGCCTACTTGAGAAGAAATACATGTTTCCAGTGTCTTGTTGTAAGTACCGTGTGTGTGTGTCTATTAGCGTGCATGTGTTTGTTTCAGAGTTGTGGTGACATGTTTTGGAACAATAGGAGTGTGTTAGTTTTAACAGTTAGAGGGTTTCGATTTTTATTAATAGTATCTATGGCAACCCAGAGTTCCTCCCTTCTCTTTCCCATAAATGCTCGATTGTGTGGCGGTATAAAGAGCCCTGCATGTTGACACCACGCCTTCCTTTCGAGCGCTAAGCTTTCGCTCTGCGTTTTCCGCGGTTGACTCATGTCGCTAAGGCCCTAGGTTCAAGAGACAGCTTGGCCGTGGGGCCCTCTGTTGTCTTGGGCCTTTTCCTTGATGGCTCTTATCCTGTGAAGTGAAGTAATCCATTGATTGCTTTGTGTGGCCTGCGCTAAACACCCCGCTCATGTTTCTCCTTTCTCTCATATCACGTGGCTTTACCGTATCTGTTCCTTTGTTTTATGTGGCTCCTTCCAGCGAGTGCTGCTTCTCTAACCTCATTCCTAAGCGATGTACCTTTAAAGAATCACTCTGTTCCACTGTAAAGTAACTCTGACACACCCACCCTTTTCAACATTCTACTGCTCCAAACATGCAGGTACAAGCGCCTCATATTGTTACCTCACTGCTCTTTTACTTTCATTCAATTGTAGTTCTCTTTCGTTTGTACTTTGTTTCCTCTTATGACTCTGTTCCACGCCCCTCCAAACCCCTTCAGAACAAAAGCCTTATTTCCTGGCCACATTACCCACTTTCCAAACAAGCATTTGCAATGCAATAGGTCTTGCATTATTAAAGTTTGAGCTATTGGTGTTGCATTATTTAGCAATGCCAATAGCTCAAACTTTAATAATGCGAGACCTATTGCATTGCAAATGCTTGTGTTAGATTTCTTTCATTATGAGGTCTTTGTTTGAGCGTTTACAACAATTGCTTAAACAAAAAAAAATCTGTTTCGATAGAAATACACCATTGTGCACCAGGGTAATGATGGTTGCTATTTTGGTTACATGTGATTGCAAACACTCTGTGACCAAAAAGAGGTAGGAGTTTTTTTCTCAAATTGTAATACTACTAAAAAGCATAATGATAACATCACTGTAAACAATCCACCCGATGATGACAGCGCAGGACATCAGATAAGTGCTGATCAAGTTGACTCAAATCCAAACTACATACTATGAAATAAATATTAAAACTGTGAACTGGGCACATTTTTATCTTTCCTTATCATACCTTGCAAAATTACTTCTCCTTTGCCTCGCTGTCAGGACACTCCAGGCAGCCCCAGACCATACACTTCTTATTACTACGCTGCCTTCAGAGCTTCCACTTAACCTAATCTCCCCATGGCTTACGCCAACACGACCCCTCACCCCAGAATATGCACATTACTTTTTTCTTTTCTGCTCTCCCACACATCGTTTTCACTGTGATGTCCTCTCTCACTTCTGGCTCAACCACCTGCCTGTCTCCGTCATAAACTTCTCCCACTTGCCTCCCCTAGCTTTCTGACTCACCTCCCCCACAACCTCTCTGCAGTGGTGTCATGCAAAATTATGGGCTACCTGCAGAGTGTTGCGAGTGCTCCCGAGACTTGTGTATCTTGGAAATTTATTAGGCCTGAGGCTAAACTGTTTTAGTGACAGAAGGGTGTGCACCCTCCTCTCCCCCTTACAAGTGTAGTAGGCCTCTCTGTTCACCACTGCGGCCTCGATTCTTCTTTTGGTCTTCCCTAACTCAATCCCTCTCACTGTCCCACCTTTCTCGCCCACCTCTGTCTATCAGACCTGACCCTCCCATAAATGATTCATGAGGCAAGGATGTATTCATGAATCAAACTGCACGTCCCAGTGTGTAGCAATTGTACACTTCTTCAATGCTTAGTGGCAAGCACCCAGGATAATGTGCTGCATGGCTAAACACTTATAAGGTCCCAAAGGCGAGACCTATTGGCTATGCCAATGCTTGTTTAAGAAAGCCCTCACTCACCACCTAGTGATGACATGCTTCATTATCGGGCCCCACAGAAGGGACCTAGCATCCCTTCTGTGTGCTACAACGCCAGATCTACTGCGGAGCGGGTTGGTGGGTAAGGACAGTGCTGTGCAAAGAATTTTAAGTGAGTGATGTGAGGTTAAAAGAAGTCTGTAGTGTATCAAAATAAATTTTATTAGGATCACTAAGGACTTATAAATAAAATCATGTGTAGGAAATATGTCCACAATTATTTAAGTGGTAGTTTCCTAAGTCAGTCGACATGTTTCAGCCACGAAACGGTGTAAATTTACCTGGCATTCTTCAGGACTTGGTGTGGATAAACCCTGGCGGTATGGACTCTCTAAGGCCCACCCTTACCTAGGGACGTGAAAGTGAAAATTAAATAGTGAAAAAAGTGCAAGAAAATTAGAAAGAAAAACTGTCTTTCTAATAACTCCTGGTTTAGGAGGCTTCCGAATTTTCGGTTTCTGCACCTGTTGGAAAGAAAATAACGAGGACAAACAAAAAAGACAGAACAAACAATAAGTTGTATTGATGATCGCCTATTATCAGTCCATTGTGCTCCAGTTGGTGGTATCAGAGACATCATGTGGTTGAGTAACAGTATAGTTAGCACCACCTTGGTCCCCAGATTATAGAGCGTTATGGGTAGGTAGTGATAAGTGCTATACGTGCCATGTACATCGCGTGATATTTACAAGGGGTTGTGAGTTTAAAAACGCTATCAACCTAAAATGTCGGCGCGATCAAAATCGTGCTGATAATTAAAATAATGGTAATTTCTCACTTTTATAGTGTGATGATTTCACACCATGGGTCACAGGAGGGGGGTGGAAGCGTAATTGGCACACCCTGCAATCATCAAAAATAAAGTAAAGTAAGGCAATTACGCGACTCAAATCGGTACTTAGCTCAGTGAAGTATAAATGATGGGAGGTTTCCGGTTTTATGTACTCACGCCCTCGACGCTCGGCACCCGTGGTATACCTATAGCGACCCTCTGCTGGACCCCGAAGATGTCCGCTCGAGGCAGCGAGGTCGTTAAGTAAACACAGCGTTACTCTGCTTCCGGGTGGGCGCGGTCGAGCTACGTCAGTGCGTGCGGGAGGGCCAATCAATGCGCACTGACGCGATGTTCGTGCGGCCAATAGGAGCAAGTGGCGTCGTTGTTAATGGCAACTAATGATTCAGGCCATGCCGATTTACCGCAGCGAGTTTGCGAACTGTATAACAAATGTCAATGCCAGTAATATTAATCTTCAGGTGGCAAGAAAAGAATTCTAACACTAGGACTCCGGGGGGCCCCCAGAATCAATTGAGAATATCTAAGACGATGTCAGACACTCGTCAGGACTAAGGATTTTTTGGTTGGCAGAATGGAAGAAGGCATTATCCGTTATCATGTTGCCTGAGGATAATGTTTTTGGGATTAATATGCGACAGTTACGATCCAGGCATAGTTCAGAATGGTTGGCTACTGTTAGGAATGACTCAGGACAGAGTTCCAAGGAATATCATCGTTCAGCCCCTGGAGGTGGGTCCCAAGTCTATAGACCCATCTTTGTTCTTTTTCAAACAGACGGCGATTAATGTTATTACCACTTCCAATGTGCTCTATTATTGTCCAGTGCATGTCGTTGGTAGTGTGGTTGTATTCCAAGAAATGTTTACTCATTTTCGTGGTGGATTTTTTGCATCTGATGTTCGACCGATGCTCGCAGATTCTCTGTTTTACCTTCCTACCAGTCATGCCCACGTACCGTAAATCACATGGACATGTGATGAGATAAACAACATTGTTAGTGTTACAATTTGTATGGTCTCGTTGTGTCCAAATTCTGCCTGGTTCAAGTTCCAATGTTTTGGTATGTGTGGTTAGGTGGCAGACACTACAATTGGAGCAAGGGTAATGGCCCACCACTTTCGGGAGACCCCAGACGTCAATTACTGACCTAGGAGTTTCTGTGATTGTTGGTCTCGGTCTTGTGTGGACCAAAGCGTCCTTTATGCTTCTCCCTTTCTTAAAAGAAAACAGAGGTTTTTCCCAGTTTTTTTTGGTGCTGGTTAAAATTCGCCAGTTCTTATTGATTGATTTTTTCATTAAATTAGACAGGGTGCTGTATGTTGTCACACAAGTCAGGGGAATGTCCTTTGCAACATGTGTCCTTTCCTCCAGGAGGGCCTCCCTTGGCTGATTGCGAGCTCTTTTGTAGCCCTTGTTCAGGGTTGCAGTAGGGTATCCTCTGGCCTTTAGTTTGGATGACAATTCTGCAGATTGTTCCTTGAAGTCATGTAGCTCAGAACAATTGCGCCGCAGACGTAAATATTGACCGTAAGGGAGATTCTCTTTCAACGGTCGCGGATGAAAGCTGGTGTACTCGAGGAGATTGTTTTTTGCAGTCGGTTTATGGTAGGTCTTGGTGGTGAGTTTAGTTCCCGAAATTTGGATAGTGACATCCAGAAATGTTGCCTCAGTCTTACTGGTTGCATATGTGAATTTCAGATTAGGGTCAAGGTTATTGATCCAGATTAGGAAAGTCTGGAGGTTTTCTTCATCGCCTGTCCACAGAACCAGGACGTCATCGATGTAGCGACGCCATATTCGTATTGACTGAAAAAAGGGGCTGGTAGTGGGTAAGATGTATTTGGCCTCAAAGTCTGCTACATACAGCCCGCCATGCTCGGGGCAAAGGTACTGCCCATCGAGGTCCCGGTACATTGAAGATAGAGGTTGCCTTGGTATGAGAAAAAGTTTTCTTTGAGTGCCAGAGTTGCACACTGTAAAATAAAACTTTTTGAAGCTTGGTGGGTCCAGTTGACAGAGTCTAGAGCTACTCCCAGGACCTTGATTGTATCGTCCTGGGGAATGCTAGTGTATAAGCTCTCGATGTCGAGTGTGACAAGGGTGACAGTGTTTTCAGCAAAGCTTAAGCTCTCCAGTAACTGGAGAAGACTCTTGGTGTCTTTGAGGTAGGTGGGGGTATTCTGTACTAGCGGCTTGAGGTAAATGCCACCTCCCGGACGCCCAATCGTTTCCGGAATTGGCTCCTTACTGGAACCTCTGTCGCGCTTCTGCGATTTTTACCTCAATTCCCCAGGACGATACAATCAAGGTCGGGGCTGTATGTAGCAGACTTTGAGGCCAAATACATCTTACCCCCTACCAGCCCCTTTTTTCAGTCAATACGAATATGGCGTCGCTACATCGACGACGTCCTGGTTCTGTGGACAGGCGATGAAGAAAACCTCCAGACTTTCCTAATCTGGATCAATAACCTTGACCCTAATCTGAAATTCACATATGCAACCAGTAAGACTGAGGCAACATTTCTGGATGTCACTATCCAAATTTCGGGAACTAAACTCACCACCAAGACCTACCATAAACCGACTGCAAAAAACAATCTCCTCGAGTACACCAGCTTTCATCCGCGACCGTTGAAAGAGAATCTCCCTTACGGTCAATATTTACGTCTGCGGCGCAATTGTTCTGAGCTACATGACTTCAAGGAACAATCTGCAGAATTGTCATCCAAACTAAAGGCCAGAGGATACCCTACTGCAACCCTGAACAAGGGCTACAAAAGAGCTCGCAATCAGCCAAGGGAGGCCCTCCTGGAGGAAAGGACACATGTTGCAAAGGACATTCCCCTGACTTGTGTGACAACATACAGCACCCTGTCTAATTTAATGAAAAAATCAATCAATAAGAACTGGCGAATTTTAACCAGCACCAAAAAAAACTGGGAAAAACCTCTGTTTTCTTTTAAGAAAGGGAGAAGCATAAAGGACGCTTTGGTCCACACAAGACCGAGACCAACAATCACAGAAACTCCTAGGTCAGTAATTGACGTCTGGGGTCTCCCGAAAGTGGTGGGCCATTACCCTTGCTCCAATTGTAGTGTCTGCCACCTAACCACATATACCAAAACATTGGAACTTGAACCAGGCAGAATTTGGACACAACGAGACCATACAAATTGTAACACTAACAATGTTGTTTATCTCATCACATGTCCATGTGATTTACGGTACGTGGGCATGACTGGTAGGAAGGTAAAACAGAGAATCTGCGAGCATCGGTCGAACATCAGATGCAAAAAATACACCACGAAAATGAGTAAACATTTCTTGGAATACAACCACACTACCAACGACATGCACTGGACAATAATAGAGCACATTGGAAGTGGTAATAACATCAATCGCCGTCTGTTCGAAAAAGAACAAAGATGGGTCTATAGACTTGGGACCCACCTCCAGGGGCTGAACGATGATATTCCTTGGAACTCTGTCCTGAGTCATTCCTAACAGTAGCCAACCATTCTGAACTATGCCTGGATCGTAACTGTCGCATATTAATCCCAAAAACATTATCCTCAGGCAACATGATAACGGATAATGCCTTCTTCCATTCTGCCAACCAAAAAATCCTTAGTCCTGACGAGTGTCTGACATCGTCTTAGATATTCTCAATTGATTCTGGGGGCCCCCGGAGTCCTAGTGTTAGAATTCTTTTCTTGCCACCTGAAGATTAATATTACTGGCATTGACATTTGTTATACAGTTCGCAAACTCGCTGCGGTAAATCGGCATGGCCTGAATCATTAGTTGCCATTAACAACGACGCCACTTGCTCCTATTGGCCGCACGAACATCGCGTCAGTGCGCATTGATTGGCCCTCCCGCACGCACTGACGTAGCTCGACCGCGCCCACCCGGAAGCAGAGTAACGCTGTGTTTACTTAACGACCTCGCTGCCTCGAGCGGACATCTTCGGGGTCCAGCAGAGGGTCGCTATAGGTATACCACGGGTGCCGAGCGTCGAGGGCGTGAGTACATAAAGCCGGAAACCTCCCATCATTTATACTTCACTGAGCTAAGTACCGATTTGAGTCGCGTAATTGCCTTACTTTACTTTATTTTTGATGATTGCAGGGTGTGCCAATTATGCTTCCACCCCCCTCCTGTGACCCATGGTGTGAAATCATCACACTATAAAAGTGAGAAATTACCATTATTTTAATTTTCAGCACGATTTTGATCGCGCCGACATTTTAGGTTGATAGCGTTTTTAAACTCACAACCCCTTGTAAATATCACGCGATGTACATAGCACGTATAGCACTTATCACTACCTACCCATAACGCTCTATAATCTGGGGACCAAGGTGGTGCTAACTATACTGTTACTCAACCACATGATGTTTCTGATACCACCAACTGGAGCACAATGGACTGATAATAGGCGATCATCAATACAACTTATTGTTTGTTCTGTCTTTTTTGTTTGTCCTCGTTATTTTCTTTCCAACAGGTGCAGAAACCGAAAATTCGGAAGCCTCCTAAACCAGGAGTTATTAGAAAGACAGTTTTTCTTTCTAATTTTCTTGCACTTTTTTCACTATTTAATTTTCACTTTCACGTCCCTAGGTAAGGGTGGGCCTTAGAGAGTCCATACCGCCAGGGTTTATCCACACCAAGTCCTGAAGAATGCCAGGTAAATTTACACCGTTTCGTGGCTGAAACATGTCGACTGACTTAGGAAACTACCACTTAAATAATTGTGGACATATTTCCTACACATGATTTTATTTATAAGTCCTTAGTGATCCTAATAAAATTAATTTTGATACACTACAGACTTCTTTTAACCTCACATCACTCACTTAAAATTCTTTGCACAGCACTGTCCTTACCCACCAACCCGCTCCGCAGTAGATCTGGCGTTGTAGCACACAGAAGGGATGCTAGGTCCCTTCTGTGGGGCCCGATGATGAAGCATGTCATCACTAGGTGGTGAGTGAGGGCTTTCTTAAAAAACGCCTTAAGTGAAGTCGTTTGTTTGCTCCTTACCGGTGGTCCTTAACTGCCTTGGAATACTCTTGTTTTGTTTACTGGATTGATACTGGGGTGTAAGAGTGTCCCACTACCCTGTCTCTCTTTTTGTTTTGATATGTTTAAAATTTGACCTAACATTTCTACGAAATGCACGGGGCAATTTGTCGATAATAGGGTATGTATCTCTGCCGCTGTCCATGCAACTTGCAGATCATACGTCTCTTAGGACGAGGTTAAAGGCACAGTTGTCTGTAAAAGAATAGACTTCATTCTGCTTACAGTATCAATTCGAATAGAAGCGATATTCAGAGAAGGCCATATTGCTGCCTCCTTGTCTGGTTTACTGTTTGGATACAATACTTGCAGTGGATGAGCTTCAATCATTTGAAGCTCAACCCTGACAAGACAGAGCTCGTCCTCGCTGGTGGCCCCTCCAATCCCTGGTCCTCAGCCTATTGGCCCCTTTCTTTTGGTCTTCCACCCTCCCCTGTTCCCTCTGTTCGGACCTTGGGCATCAAGATCAGTAATGATCTTTCGATGCACGCGCACATCAGTTCTGTTGTATCCTCCTGCTTCCTCTCCCTCCGCCTCATCCGCAAAATTTCCCGGTTTTTCTCTGTTGATGCCCTTAAAGTTATCATCACTGCCCTCATTACATCTCGCCTGGATTATGGTAATGGCCTGTATGTAGGCATTCCTGCCTACGAGACTCGTCGTCTCCAGGCCATCCAGAACCAGGCGGCCCGTCTTGTCCTCCGTCTTCCTAAGTTCTCCCATATCACTCCTGCCCTTAAAACCCTCCACTGGCTCCCCGTTCAGTTTAGGTCCCAGTTTAAACTTGCCTGTCTGGCCTTTCGGGCGCAGGCCCGTTCCGCTCCTTTCTTTATCAATTCTCTGATCTCTTCTCATGTCCCCACCCGCTCCCTCCGTTCTTCTTCCCTCTCTCTCCTTCACGTCCCCCGCTTCCGTAAGTCCCGCACAGGTGGCACCCGTTTCTCTGTGCGTGCCCCGCAGATCTGGAACTCTCTCCCCCTCTCTATTCGTTCCATTCCTATTTTCTCTCACTTTCGGAAAGCCCTTAAAACTTTTTTCTTTCTTCAGGCTTTCCCGGGCTAATTCTTCCCCGCACCTGTTAGGCAGATATTGATGTGTTCCTCAGCGCCAGGAAGCCACTTGGCCACAGAGCGCTTTATAAGTTTCTTTTTCATTTCATTTCATTTCATTTCATTTCATTTCAAATGACCCTGGAAGTAACGCTCACGAGATAGGCTTTTCCTGGCACCATGCCACAACAGCTGTGGTCACTTATTATAACATAGCTGCCATTGGAAAGCTGTCTGAAAAAAAGGCTCTATCTGTGTTGCAGGAGTGCCATGCAGGTGACATGAAAGGTTATTTGATGAACCTTCACAGGCTCCATGCAAGTTAATACCTTGACACAGAAGTGTACCGCTTAGTGATTTTTTACAGTTGTTACCACTAAGAAATACTTCTTTTTTCCCTTCACTATAACATTTATGTGTATAAGGTAAATTCCAGGTTGACTTGATGTATCCTTTACCCAACCTTTCATACAGGCCTGCTGGTATATACTTTTGGCAATACTGAAACTGAAAAGTCGTTATCGGAATTGTAATTGTACCATGTATTATCCATTAAATGACAGGTCTCTCTGACATTGTCAATGGTAATCTCTCAAGTTTTTCAATGCTCAGAATCGTATAGTCTGCTCCTTTTTGTGACAAACTGATTTGTTTATCAGTAAGGTTAAAGATAGAAAATAATGACGCTATGTTGATTAGAAGCCATGGCACGTAGCCTGAACGCAGATATTGTAACGTCCAGCCTAGCTGTACAATAGAACGCAATTGGGACTGGCCATGTTGTAACATTAGCAAGTCCTGCTCTATTATATCAATAGCAGATGATACAATGCTGTCCAGTGAATAAATTCCTGGAGGACAGAGTCGTTAACCCATTGTCCACTACAGACAGTGATTTTTCCAAATGAATACGATCAATTTCTCGTATTTTGTTCAGCAATTTCAATTTGCATTACTTTCCAAGCCTCGTTGTAAGCTGCGTATATACCGGCGTATATGAAACGTTTTTGACGCTGTTTGCGAGGTCCCAATATGAAATCTCGCAAGTCAGCACCTTCTTTAAGTAAAGTCAAGTGTTGCTTAATTTCAGGCAGTGTGGATTTCTGTAGCCATTCGAGGCATAGTTTCCCTACACTGTATGTTGTAACTATCCATGGATGTTGTCTCTGGGAATATCTTGGGTCTGGCCTGTTCTGTGTGAACCCCTGTCTTTTATTCAGGAATCTATCTTGACAGTTATTAGTGTCTGTGGGCCAGATCAACCATTTTTTCCAATCAGGATTTGTTCTGTTTTGGTGTAAAATATGGGATACGTCTATCTCCACATCTGTAGTGCTATTACTATCAGGTATGGGCTTTGGAATAGATGGTTTGTTTAAGTCTTTTATCTTGGCTAGGCCAAGACAGGTTGTTTGTTGAATGGTGTCATTCAGGAATATTATCTGTTCTGGGATCATGCAGGCTATCTAAATAATGATTCTAGACCTTGTACCTGCCAGTCTTTTGTACCCCAGATGGTTTTTGTCTTAATATTATTTTTCCAAAATTCAAAACCAAATGTAGACATTTTTTCATAAAATTTTTCAGAATAAATCAATTTAGTATTTGTCAACATGTTTTTCATTCCTGTCTTATTTAACATTTTGAAATAAAACGTTTCTGCATCAGTGTTGTTAAACCCTGAAAAGTATGGACATTTCTCATAAAATGTTTTCGAACTGCCTTTTGGAGGTGTTGGACAATGTTCCCATTGATTATAAATAAAAACATTTCTAGGATTAGCAGATTTATGCAAATAGTGATGACCATAGTGGTTAAAACAGTACATTTCGTCATAAGTTGATGAACCCTACAAATAATCATGTTATGTGAATTTTGCTGACATTTCTAAATCTGACATCATATTATTAATATTTTCAAAGTCCCAATCATCAGAGAAAGTACTTGGTGTCACAAAGTCACTTAAGGAAACCTTGAACTGGTGTGGATATTTCAAGAGTTCGATCGGGCCATAGATTTCATAATCCGTTTTGTCCCATGTTACACCCCCAGGTATAGGATTGGCTGTGATGTTCACTGATGACAGTTCTCTTTTCTCGATGTGAGAAGATCTGTGAGGCTTTAGGACCAAGTTGATGTTCTGACTTGCTGCGTCCATTGTACTATGTTTTCCATCAATAAATCTACCCAAACTTAAAATCAAGATGAGCCACAGAAGGAGGAAAAGTACACCTAACACAATCCATAATTCAATCCATGGTGAAATCAGATGTTTCTTTGAGTTGATGAAAGAGTTCAGTCATTTTTTTCTTTGAAAGGTTTTGTTGCTGGCGTTTCTTCATGTTCACTTGGATCATCCGAAAAGTCATCGAAATTGATGAAGTAGCCAGATGCAGTTCTGTCAATTGTTGGAATTGCTTCCGGATTTTCTTTAGTCTTTGAATCTTCTTTTTCACATTAGTATAGTCTGAAGCTACATCATTGTAGACAGGTGTTTCTTGACGAACTGTTGCAATTTGGGTTTCAAGAGGCACAAATTCCATGGCTTTGTTGCATAGTCCTTTTTTGTTCACTGCAGGTTTATCAAAAGTGATTAGTCTCTCAGTTTGAACCTCTTGGATTGTAGCAAGGTTTGGTCTTCTGCTACTTCTTGGGAGTCCACTGGGCCTACTACTTATTATTGGCCACATGATTGTGGTTTTACCAGGTCGATTGATACAACTCTGTTCTCCTTTTTACCAGCAAGGGGCGGTAGTACTACTGATCTTGTTCCGCTGATTGTTAAGACAGGTACTGCTTTTTTGTAAGAAGGCCCAAATTCCTTCTTCACCGCGATCTTCTCTCTGACTAGATCCCCAATCTTTGGAATCCAGACAGGTATTGCTGGGACAGGTGGTTTTTCTTCAGTGGCCATTGCCTTTAGCTTTTTGTTACTTAGACTTCTTGTTTCATTTAAGTCCTGTAAAACAGCCAAACGTTCTTTGATATAATAATAATAATAATAATAAAGACATTTATAAAGCGCCTGGTTACGCCATCCCGGCGTGTCCCCGCGCTGTGGAAAAAGGAACTGTCAGGGACGAGCAACCAACAAAATTGACCACAAGAAACTAGTTGTTAAATAAATACGTTTTAAGCAGTCGTCTAAAATTAGTCTCCGACCTCTCCAACCTGAGGCCGGCCGGAAGTTTGTTCCAGCTTTGAGCGACTAAGAAGCGGAACGAGCGGCTGCCCATTCTTGCTTTCTTTATCTTGGGTATTACAAGCAGCCCCGTACCCTTAGATCTCAGGGCCCTTCCTGGAAGATATCTTGCGACCAGATTCCTAAGATATGCTGGTGTCTTGTCCCAGAGAATACGATGGCAGATAAGAAGGGCTTTAAACAACACCCTTTTTTTTATTGGAAGCCAATGAAGAGCATCAAGGGCCGGCTTTGACGCCGCCCTTCGTGGCAGCCTCATGGTCAGCCGTGCTGTGGCATTCTGTAGGACCTGTAAATGTCCCAGATTCTTTACAGACGCACCCAAGTATAGTACACTCGCGTAACCAATACGAGAAGTGATAAGGGCATGTGTCAGCGTCTGTCTGCCTTCCAGCGGGAGCAGGTCTAAAGTTTTGCGTAAGGGTTTTAAGACGCCCAAACACTTTCCCACAACACGGCGGATCTGACCATCATAAGAAAGGATGGGATCCACCCATACCCCCAGATTCTTTGCTGCCCTACAGGGCGTCGGGGTAGGGCCCAGACATAGTGGCCACCAGTCTGAGATCCAGCTGGATCTGTTTCCACCTACCACCAGCACCTCGGTCTTTTCGCCATTTAACTTCAAGCAATTCTTGTTCATCCAGCCGGCCAATTCCTGCATACATGCCTAGAAGTTGGAAGCCTCGACCGAGGGTGCTTGGGATAGGGAGATCAGCAGCTGGGTATCGTCTGCATAGGAGACTAGCTCCACACCAAACGCCTAGACCACCTCAGCCAAAGGAGCCATATACATGTTGAACAAGGTGGGGCTCAGGGCAGAGCCCTGAGGCACCCCTTGTTCCAGTACGAAATCCCTGGACTGGAATGTTCCTCTTCGGACCTGGAAACTGCGCCCTGTCAGGAAAGATTTCAACCAGCCTAGAGCAGGACCCGAGACACCACCCCTGCTCAGACACTGCAGCAAGGTGTAATGTGCTACAGTGTCGAACGCTGCGCTGAGGTCTAGCATTATCAGCACCATGGTGTGTCCCGTGTCCACCCCCTGCCTAATGGTCAAATGTTTTTTGTTCCACCACTGAAGTGTGACGATCAAGGTCATGAATGATCATTCTGGTACCAAACAAAAGTTCGTATGGAGTGATACCTCCTAGAGAATTTCTTGGCAGATTATTAAGACTACGTTGGACACTTGTTAGATGTCTGACCCACCCGTCACCCGAACCTAATACCCTCGCTGTTATAGATTGTTTTATGTCACGTTTTTTTCTCTCCACTACCGCATTTCCCTCGGGATGGAATGGACTAGAGTACCGCAATGCAATGCCCATGCTGGCCATGGCCTCCTTGTAAGCCCGAGAGCTAAACGCAGGACCCTGGTCAGAATGTAGCATGCCAATTGCGTATGTGCTGATAAAGACTCGCAAATCTTCTATAACAGTTCTGGCGTCAGCCGAATGCTGGGGTCTCATCTAAATGAATCCTGTCTTAATAATTATGGGATCGCATTTCTCCATCTGGATTTCTGCGTATAGATAGCCTAATGCTTTCTAATAAAGGTGTCCTGGCAATTGTCTGGCCCGGTTCACAACTGCGATTTCTATTGCAGTTCTGACAATCCATTACAAAGTTATAAATTTGCACGCTCATCCCCAGCCACCAGTATTGTGATTGCAATTCTATTAGAGATTTCAAGATCTCTTGGTGCCTCACACCCATTCCAATGTGTGCTTCTTGAATCAAGTAAGCTCTCCGGTTCGTGTTTGGAATTACTCTATCCCCCACTCCAGGGATTTGAGCAAAAGGAACGGAGTTCGCATCAATTATGTATTTATTTCCGAGTGGATAATTTAGAGTTAACGCCGCATAGTTGCCTTTTTATTGAGGCTTTTACTGCTAGTAGCGTTTCACCGTCTGTTTGTTTTTTAGTACGCTTTTTTGTAGCTACTGAAGCCGATTGAACAGCTGCCGCTGTGGCTCTGTTAGCCAATGAATTTCCTGCAACGTGAACGCCATCACGTTGATGACTCAGTGTATGTATCACGTGAATCTTTTGTAGTTCTTTCTGCAAAAGAACTACTTGTTCCCAAAGTTTTTTATGCTTTATTGTGGCACCAGTCTCATCTTTGTAACCATTTTTGATCCAGGTCTGCATTTCATTATTGTAAGACTGGACGCAGTAATGCGAATCACACACTATTACTGTGGGGAAAATCGCGATCGGCATTTTCAAGCGCCATCTTTAAAGGTTTTATTTTAGCTCGCTGAGCTGTACAGTTTCTGATTGATTCAGTTTTGGTGACCATCGGTCTGAATTTACCTAAGCGCCAGCGACCTTTAACAATCGCGCATGCTGCATGGTAAACTTGTTTTTTCACAACGTAGTGTTGTGCAAATCTGTCCGTGTAGATTACACAGGTGTACTGTTCGAGAGGCAGAATTTTGATTGACGGAGGACATTCACTTTCGTATTCTAGATCTTCTAGTCTTTTCATTTTGGGATCAAATGCGTGTTTCACGTCTGTTGCAGCAAGAGAATTTTCCCATTGTATCCATTTTGGATCTAATGCCACTGCCTCAAGGGCTGATACTGCTGTTAAAACAGATATGCTCTTGCCTTTGCTACAGCAGTTTGAACCGCAGTCACAATTTTTTCAGTAGAACTGAATTTCATTGCAGCTTGTGTGTACAAGTGCGATTTATAAGCTATTGGTACCGTTTCTCCCTCATTAGAGGTTAGGTACGTGAATCCGCATCTTCATGGGATGACTCGGATTACAAGGTTGCGTTCGTTTGCGCGTGTTTAAAGTTTCGTTTTAGTTAACATGTCTGTTTGTAATGTTCGTAAAATTTCTGTGTGTTTCTGAGTCCAATTAATTGGTTTGAAATCAGGTTTTATTAATTCATAGAGAGGTTTAACCCTCTCTGCATAATTTAGAATGTATGTTCTTCCGAAATTCAGGAAGCCTATTATTGATTGTAAGTTCTTCAGCGTTTTTGGTGCTTGGAGTACTGCACACTAAGAAGTTGTCTGCTAGGCTTTTGCCATCACTTGATAATTCATATCCTAAAAACAGGACAGTTAGGTGGGCAATTCGTGACTTTTTAAAGTTGAATTTGTACCCTTCAGCTGCGAACCCAAGTATTATGGTGTTCACTCTTTTCAAGTGTGTCTCCAGGTCGTCGTCTGTAAGATAGATGTCATCGACATAAGATAATGCCTCATCATCATACATTTGTAGTAACTCTGTTACCCTTGCTGAAAATAATCCTGGGCTATTCTTGAATCCCTGTGGGAGTCGACAGAATTGTTTTTGTCCCCCATTGTTTAGAAAGCGGTCAAATACCTACTTTCAGGTGAAATGTTTTGACAAAAGAAACCATTTGAGATATCTAATGTTGTTTTATATTTTTTGCGCACAATGTTATTCATTAGTGCTGCACTGTGTGAGTTTTGTACTGCAAATGTTTTGCAGCAGGAGTTTAGGTGTCTGTAGTCCAAAACTAGATGATATGAATCGTCTGGCTTGGAGACAGGAAACAAAGGATTGTTCATTTGTGAGGTGCATGTTTCAATTACCCCCTGATATTCAAATTGATCTAAGATCTCCCTGACTTGTTTTTTAGCTTCTTGCTTAACAGGATACTGCCTTTGTGCAGTAGGTTGATTTTTTTTAACTGAATTTTATGGTGAGGAGAAACCTCATCCCATCCTACATGATTTTTATATAAGGCAGGGGCTTGGGCTACTGCCCATTTTCTTGCAAATGTGTATTTTTTATTAATTGGAATTTGATTTGAGAAGGCAGGCATAATCATTTCCTCGCCATGTGGGCATTCCCTGACAAACTCTGGTGGCCATTCTTTTTCTGCTAGAAGGATATCATAGCCTTTCGAAAGGTTATCCCAAAAGAGACCTCTTATTTTCCTACTTTGTCCCCCTCTATACGTAATGTTATTTAATATAATTTATGGGGTATGCTAACTCTGGTGTCTGCAGTTTCCATTTGAATGTATTCATTCGCGTCCACTGTCTCCAGAAGATTCATCAGGATCTTGCGAGCTATCGTCACTTCTGCTGCGCTGTCTAGCATTGTTTGCTTCAATAACAAAATGATGCTATGGAATCAATATGTATAATTACTTATTTCAGTTAGCATTGTTTGGGCCCACTCTCCGTTCTTGAGTTGTGTCCCCAGAATCCTCAGCATGTTTTATTTTAATACTAGCTACCTTCTTTTTTTGAAATTGTAATTTTTTACTTTGATGAGCAGGTTCCTTGTCTTTGGACTTGACGTGCTCTTCCTTTTGTTCCGACAGTCCTCTTCTTTCCGATTTCTGTGAGGAAGTCTGAAAAGATCGAGAGGGACGTGTATCAATATCTTGATATCTGTCAGGTTTTCTCAATTTATCCCTATCTCTAAGGTTGTATCTTTTTTCAGAGTGCTCCCTGTGGGGAGACTTGCTTCCTCGTTCTGGAGATCTATCTTTCCGTTGAGGAGACCTTCCTCTGGACTGAAATTGTTTTTCTCTGGGAGTGGTTTGTTTATTACCCTCCCACCTCTTTTTTGGAGTGTTGAGATTGTTTTTGATAAATGTTTTTTCAGGATTTTCAGTTAGTTGTGGTTTTAGTGGTTTCCCACCCAAACTATCTCTACCTAGTTCTTCCTAGGATTTTTCTATGATTCTGGCAAGTTCAAAAGGTTGTTCTGCTATATTTGTTTCTTTCAATTTCTGGCGGATCGCCACAGATGCTGCTTCTCCTTTTATGTTGGCTAGTAATATAGCCGAGACCTGCTTAAAGTCTTTCAGTAATTTCATACCTAGAGTCAAAGCAGGTTCTGGACCGTATTCATTTTGAATCTGTCTTAATACGTCTGGTATAACCGCCATGGACGGAACACCATGTGTTTATGTGTATATCGAAGCAAAGACTGTGCCCCAAGTGTCACAGTCCTCCACATGTGGTGCGATCCCCATTGGAAGACAGATAGTCAGAATTCTGTGTTTGTCATGAGGTGTAGTATCAGGAAATACTGCCTCTATTTGAGTTATTTTTTGAGCTAACCAGAATGGAATTTGTTCCCGTTTTGCGGGTATTTTGCCAATGGCTGATTGTATATTCTGTGGTGTGATTTTATTTGTGTTCCCTTGTTGAGGGGTTTGTTGTGGATTTCTTATTGCTGGTGTGATTTTATTTGTGTTCCCTTGTTGAGGGGTTTGTTGTGGATTTCTTATTGCTGGTTGGACTGTTGAAGTCTGCATGACATATTGGACCAATTGTCTATGTATTTTAATGAGTTGTTTTAGCTGAGCTAAAAGTTCTTGGTCTGACATTTTTTCAATGTCAGGGTGTGGTGTATAGCTGGCTAGAACTCGCCATGTGGCTCCTGGTCTACCTAGTGGACCGAGCCTGTTGATGTGATTTTGATGTTTTAGGGCGCCATTAAACCAGAGCAGGTGCTCTTGGTATGTTAGTGGAATTTCAACGTCCTCGAAAGGAGCGTATTCCATTGGAGGTTCCTCTATTTTGTAATAGTGGAAATCTTGTGTCACAGCGTGTGCTGCTGGAAAATGTATCCATGAATAGAATACCTCTGTCTGCTGATATTCATGGGCCTCTACCACAAATATGACTGTACCACCTCTTGGTGATAGTCCATTTTCTATAAGTTTAAGAGTTATAGTTCTTCAAACGTTTACCGGAATGATTATAACATTCGGGTCTTCATTTTGGAGACTTGTGTCATCTGCTAAAAGTTGAGCTGCTATTCTAGCTCTCTCTCTTTCATCCTCACTTTCCCCCATTTTTCTGACAGAAAGTTTTGTTTTGTTTGCAGAGCAAGTTTCAAGGAAACAAAGATTAGGTGCACAATATTTTGGAACACTGTATCCTTCAACGTTGACTAAACCAAAAACGAAAACATAGGATTCTCATCCTACTAAGTTCCGGCGGATATTAACCTTTCACCCACTCCAGACGTCTATTGGAGTTTTTACGGGAAAAAGGGGTCTGTGTGAAAAGCACGACTGAGTTACTCTAGTATCTTGCGTTAGATTATCGCCTTACCAAACGTTGGGCGCCATGTAGTGTAGTTCCTATATTCCCAATAGGCTCTGCGCATTGGAATAACATAAACGATAGTTTAGACGTAGGACTGAGGTTGACTAGGTCTCTACTGAATATGTTAGACTTAATTATGAATGCCAGCTAGCTCAGAGGTCACTAGAAACGTTCGAGTAAACAGGAAGGAGTTAACTTTCCTGAATAGACAAGGGATTAGCTTCTGACAACCGCATTAACATGCCAACTTTGCTCCCTCCAGAACAAGGAGTATATCTCCAGAGTCGTGTGAAAACAATAGACAGCTATTTCACTCAGTCAATCGTGCATGCTTAGTTTCACCAGGAGTGCAGAGAAATAGAGAGACGGGCGTTTTCAATAAAATATGTTATTTATTGAGCAGTCTTCTTTCTCATGCAAGATAAGTGAATTGCCACAATTGCAATACTTGTTATAAAGTAAAGTGCGTACAGTAAAAGTAGTATTATGAAATAATACTGTAAAAGCATTGACATGGGTTCTGAGCCATATGATACTTAAAACGGATAAAATATATGCATAAATAAAATCATTGACTAAACGTACTCAACTGGTGCTTCTAAGATACGCCTACCCCGGTGTACCTAACCTAAGCCTAGTACGTGGGAAGGAGTAAGTGAGCTGCAGTTTGAGTTAAGTTAGTTTTTGCCAAGATCCTGAATCAAGAATTCTCTGAGGATCTAATCAGCTCCGTACCTTGGTTATAGAATGAAGGAGGTCTTGTATCTCTTTCTCAGGACTCGATCTCCCAGCAACCCGCAAGGGTGACTGGAAACACTGGAGCTGGATTTCTCGGCAGGAGAAAAGACAGCGTCTCTCTGAGTGCGTCAATGGGAGGGTCGGCTTCCTTCAGCACTCGCATCAGCTGGGCTTCGGGCAAGTAGATAGCCGCTCTGCTCCATACCACCGTGTGTTTGCTTAAGGCAAATGCTGGTATATTTATACCTGGAAGGTGCCGAGTTTGACGTAAGGTTGGACATAAGACGTCACTAAGAACTTACAGTTCTTTCTGGACTCCAGGAGTTCTTGTTCAAATCAAAACAAAAGCAGGGGGAATTCCCAGGCTGCTGAAGGCTTGGTTTGTTTAAAGAACGCGTTGTACTTTCTAGGAGTCTATGGGAGTAGCCTTGCCGTATTTGGACTGCATTGGCTACGACTAAATATGGATATGATTCTTATGCCTTTATAAGGATATGTTTTCTTATAACCACATAAGGGCATGAATCGGGAATATTTAAATAGGGTCCTAGATACCTTTACAACACTGTGGTGTAGTGGTGCACTGGCTTCCGTCCTTATTGGATAGTTGCCAATAGGTCTTCCTTTCCCCTGTCTTAAATATTAAGCCATTGAGTCACTGTGGTACACTCGGCTCATCCTGGAGCCTTGTATTGTTTAATGTATATATGGCTCCTCTTGCCACAATTATTTAATCGTAGAGCATTAAGGAGGTGTCATATGCTGACGATACTCAGCTCAAGATTTTGTTTGAAAAAGAGCTATGAACTGAAAGAGGCTTTTAAATCAGGGCAGGATCACAGTCCTTCCTCTCTCTGGGTGGCAGACTGGATTTAAAAAAAGAATTCAGAAACAAACAGAAATTCTGTTTTTTGGCAAAGCTCAGCACAAAATGCCCAGCTTTTAGTGCCCATGTAAATTAGAAGAGCCTCCTTCCCCAACTACAGCTGCAAAGAAATTGGGCACTAAATTTGACAGGGGGCAGTCTTTTTGCCCACAAATTGAGTCAGTGACCCCAACTTGTTTTGGACTTTTGCGCTCTCTAAGAAAAAGTTTACAAATGCTCCCTTGACAACACACACAAGACCCTAGTCCACTTACTGATCACTGCAAAGTTGGACTACGCCAATGCCCTATATCTTGGTGGGGAACATCCTTTATGACGTGCATGTTACCCCGCAGTACCTTTACAACGCGTATTTTAGAACGCAAGTCGTAACCACGACTTGCGCTGGAGGGCGCTAAAGGACAAGGAATAGTAGATTTACTATTCCAACACCTTCCCTACTGTACGTAGGCTGGTGTTGGAATAGTAAATTAAACTATTACTAAGTCCGCATCCCTACAGCGCAAGTCGTGGTAACGACTTGCGTTGTAAAATATGCGTTGTAAGGGTACGCGTGGTAATACCACGCGTCGTAACAATGTACATCCATCTTGGTCTGCCTCAAAACATGTTGGACAGGCTTTAGGTGGCCCAAAATGCTGCAGCAAGATGGTTACTTAATATTCCTCGTCAGCAGTGTACTGCACATCATTTGAAAAGGTATTGGTTACGGATTCAAAAGTGCATACACTTCAAAATATGGTGTTGACCTATAGAGATTTTCATGGAAAAGGCCCTAAATATCTGAGAGACAGACTCCACCTTTACGAGACCTTTAAGGACCAGAAAAGGAGGAAGTTCCTTTTCATCTCTAAACTCTGGATTGACCTACCTCTCCATCTCAGGGATAGCCCTTCTGAACCAAGGTTCAAGAAACAGTTGAAAACCTGGCTATTTCAGCATGGCGAAAATATGTTAATTGTTTCCCCTCTATTTAGCACCAGGATGCCCTACGGGGCAGCTGCTGTGATATAAAAGTGCTATTCATTTATTTCCGATTATGCCTTGAGGAACATCACCTTAAGAGAACTTCCAAAGCAGCTTACAATTAGCTTCTAGGTACTGCTTCATGTGGGCATGATTCCTCACAAAGAATATTTGAGAACACATTATCTATCCTTCATAGACAAGGGTGCTAGACTGCTGCTGATACCTGAAAATAATTCCACACTTACTCTTAAAGCTGTTAAATAATAGCCGCTCCTGCTGTTGTGTGAGCCACTCAAATAGTAATCTGTCCACCCTGGATTTAAATTAAATTTCTTTTTTACCATCTTTCTATGTTAAGGCTGGAACACCATTAATAACATTCCAGTCCTGATGAAGACTCCATTTATATTATTTGTGGACTCATGGGTCGAAACATCAACTTTCCCACTATAGGACCACTCTAAATTAAATCAAAAGAAATAGGTGTTTCCCAACCACTATAACCCGTATCAGCAGCTGCCAAATTAATATAACACTAATCTCAGTTTTATTCTATCACACTGGCAGTCATAAGTTCTGTATTATTTTTTTTTATTGTTATTATACTTCATCAAACAGGTGTGCAACACCTGAACACTTCAACGTTACTTCAGGTGGGTTTGTAGCATTTCAATATTTATGCTTTTGCAATATAATATTGTTGATTGTAGAACGCTGTTTTTTGGCTTTCATTATATATTTTTTGGCTTGGCTTCTTTGTTCTATTGCTTTCTTATAGTGTACATGTTTGGACTTATGACATTTCTGCAGAATCCTCCTGTAGGATATCGTTTTCTGGCTCCTTTGAGCACACAAATGCCCTCCTTGTATACTTACTGTAGAAAACCAAAAATCATCTGGGAACATATGTCCTATCAGGCAAATAAACCAATCTACACCAGATGTCGAATGTCATCTTTATTAGGATAACGATTGGCATGAAATCTACAAATCAGAAACCACCCCCATAATGGAAGACCTCAGCAGTGCAATCTGAATAAAGATGGGGCCTCTCATTCGGTGATATCTTGTTATTATTTTCCACAAAACAAGGAGGCCTACTGCACTGAACATGTGTATAAATAAAGGGAATGGTACAGTTGAATGGAAAGGTACACATGTAAGAAAATATTTTGCAGTTCAATGCACTGTTGCATTCACTGATATCTGCGACAGTTTGCGGTAAGAATGGTTCATCTAAAAATGCAAAGCTGTTTTTTTTTAATTTTCACCAACTTCATCGAAATTTTAAACCTAATTCACAGCCTTGAGTCAGTTCTTTCCTTTGGGGACTGTCCCTGCTCATTTTCCATCTGCAAAGCCTGAACTATAGTTTGTCCATGGTTACGGAAGGCGCAGTCCTGTATCCGTTACCACATGGCCCTTTGGATCCCCGACATTTGACTGTGATCCGCTAGATGACGGAAGACGATCCGGCTGAGCCTCCAGCGCCGTTTCACACCTCGTGGGCGGGAAGTAAGGACACACCGGTTCCGGATCCGAACTGGACAACTATCCCGCGGCAGGGCTGCAATCTCTTTATCTGCCGCTTCCTGTAAAGATTTGAACAATAGTTGAGTCACCAAAAGCTTTATTCACAAAATCAGTCCCAAGGACCACATGATTACAGATTAACAAGACACTTGGAAAGCTACAAAAATCCCAGTCTTTGGGTACCTGAAGTGTAGAAGCAACCCTCTGCACTCACTAGACTCTATTCATCGGTGTTTAAGAGCCCACACCTGAGCACCACATGCTATTTCAGGACTAAGGCATGGACAGAACTCTACTAAGGCACCATAGTTTTACGAAACATAAGGAAAATTGAATATATACCAACATGGACTGCATAGATAGGCCTTCCTAGAAAACCTTTATATGCAGGAATAGTGGTCTATTCTACTAAATTGGATGCAGACAGTTGGACCACCCATGATTCTCCAGCAAACTGCAGTTTCACATACACAGATCTTTCCTGGCTTATCTTCTCAGTGCTGAAAAACATTTGTATCACGCACAGAGGATGGAACTACAGTTCTCGGACTACAGGAACAATAGCCACTTAGTCAGTACTTCTATCATTCTTAGCCGGAAAAACAAGGGCCAGTTTGACATCACATGGACAGTAATTGTGGACCAATCAGAATCTCAGGCAAGTGGGTGTAAGAGAAGCAGAGTCTCTAACAAGAGCTGTAAATCCTGACCAACTGGAACTTTGGGGTAAGCACTGTGGACTTCACACTTGCATGCTTCAATTTACCTGGGATCAGTCGGAGAGAGGAATGGCTGATCCTGTTCCGAGAAGGAGGGCCCTGAGGGCGAGAGAATGTCATATTATTGGAGATTAGATTAATGTGGAATTTCGTGGCCGCAGGCCGAAGACCGGAGATACTGCAAGGAGGAAGCCCAAAGGCAAAGGTGGAGATTATATATGACAGACTTCACACAGGGATTAGGGGAGAGGCAAGGACCTCCTTGTCAAGTGGGCTGCTGTCTGCTCATGTGACAGACCTTAGTACAATCCCATGCAGTCTAGATATGTTGCAAATGCGTTCTTGCCCTGTCAACTGTCAAAGCATGAGGATCACGCACGCAAAGGCCTACCAGTAATTACATCTATAGGTGGGAATTTGTTATAAAGTGGCAATTCAGGGACTTTGAATCAGGGACAAACAATCTTATTACACGGACATGTAATAGTTACACTCGTTTTCATATTTATGTTTTGCTCTCTTATTTCCGCATTCTTTATCGTAACATACTGGCATGATGGGAGACAGTAATGAATCAAAGCTAGAGATGGACTCTTAGTTATGCCTTTATCGATAAGTAATCAAGGCATTACCCCCTCATCCCTCTCTCTTGGAAGGAATTACAACATGAGATATACCGAAGTGAAAAAACCGCAGGACAACTGTACATTTTATTCTGGATTTATAGATCTAGTTTTTACTTCACAGTAGACCGAACCTTAAAACCAAAGACATTCTCCATGACTGGTACATATATAAGGGGGTCCCCGCAAGGAAAGTGTATTGTAAACTACATACACTAGGAATATTCTGGATAGTTCAATGATACACAGAATTTACAGGTATTGTATTTACAGGTATTGTAATTTATTAATCAACACCATATAGTTGCCAAGGGCAAGTAACAATCACATAAAATTTGAAGCCCCAAGAAGGGAGAAAAGGGAAGGGAAGGTAGTGCTCAAGGGAGTGTCAAGTCAAGGAAAAATAAACACAGTACCAAGAAATTTGAATTACAGTATTGCAATCAAAGTCATGAAAATTCTGATGCAAAGCCCAGATTCAAGGCATAAATTGAAAAACTGTTCAAAAAATGACATTCAACGGTCACATACAACATTCAGAAATATCAGGGGCATGTGCCGGAAATCCAAGGAAAGAAACAACCGTCGACGTTTCGACCCCTATCTACAGGCTATGTTAAGTCCTTTCACGGGGTCTTCATCAGGACATCTACAGGGGGTCGGAGGAGAGGTGGGGCAGTGTTATTCATGGAGTAAGGCCCAACTGGGCTCTGTACATGAAAAGGAGACTGCGCTACGCAAGATGTCGTGGTCGTACTCAGAGGAAAAAATTCCCAAAAGCTTCAAGATTCAGGACGAATGGTAAGTGATTAGTTGTACCATAGTTGTCACAATTCAGTATTAATGCAGGTAAACACGGGCTCCAAGTTGAGAGAAAAAATCACATCAATAGTGGAACTGGTTGCCGGCATGAGTAAAGGCAAAAAGGGGGACCGTCATGCGGTCCACAAGTCTTTGCGTCAGCCTTCTTCCGATTAAATCAGGTAAACAAACGGGCAATGCCGACTCAGCCGGTCGTGCAAGAAACTCCGCAGACCGGCTGAGTCGGCATTGCCCGTTTGTTTACCTGATTTAATCGGAAGAAGTTCAGCAGACTACCATGTTTGTGATTGGGTTGTAATAAATGTTTTGTGTTGTTGCTGAAATGCAGCACGTTTTCCTAAAAGGAAAATGGGCGCGCTTCAACAATGAATAATGAAACGTTCAGTTTAATTTTTATCAGAGCAGGCAGTGGTCCCTTAGCCCAATGCCTGCTCTTAAAAATGCTTTCCCAACATTCACAAAGGGGAAGGGGTCCCATGAGGACCCCTTCCAATTTGCAAATGCATTACCACCGACTGAGTTGGTGGTAAAGTGTGAATGTTTTGCGACACAATCCGGTCACAAAACATTGGTACATGCTAATGAGATTCGTTATTTGGAAGAGACTCCCTAAACACGCCCCTTCCCAATACCGAAGTGCAAAACCCAAATTGCGATTCGGTAACAAGTTACTGAATCAAAATTTGGGAATTGTACATTCCCCAAAGCATTTTTCAGGTTGCAAACAGGCCGATTCTGTGAAAATTGCTTCGCACATATAGCCCTAAATGCCTTAATTTTAGCCCATTGGATTTTTACGGTGTTAAAACAAAGTCCCAAAGAGAATCTGTCTTGAAGAAAGTTCATGATTTGAGGGATAAATTGGAAAATTGGAAGGGAGTAGGAAGAGGCAAGAAAGAGTAGCAGAAATAGGCAACCATCGCTTCACCAAATACCACTCCCTAAAGACTTTCAATGCTGCTAGAGTAAAAATAGCGAATTCTCAGTTGCCTGAACTGAAGAGGATACAGAATTAGACAAACCCCTGGACCTTCACTCTGCCCTTTCGATCATCAACCTGTGGACTGGAGTCTTATAAGCAAGATGGTCTAGAGAATTGGAAAGGCCTGAGGGGATGAGACTACTGGAAACTGACATTTCTCACATTCATGCAACGCAGCAACTTTACTAGCTGCACTGCGTTGTGCGATTTCCTTGTACATCTTGGTGCCAGTTACTAGAAGATAGGATAGCTTGGCTTACAAGCACAGTGCCAGGATGCCCTGCACAAGGTTCAGGAATGTTTGGCTGGGTGCTCCGTATTAAAAAGTGAGATTTTTGAATAGATATCTGTGCAGCTGGTTGCTAAATTGGGATAGAGTACCACATTTAATTTTTTGCCTAGGGTGCATAGAATAGAATCATATGGTTTGAATTGGCAAACTAACTTTAGTCAGAGCAAAAAATTGTCTCCACAAGAGTATTAAGTAAAAATACACTGTTTTACAGACAAAAGAGTGAGCATAGAAGAGAAGATGGGAAGGAGAATGCTTCATGCATGAAACTGCAGATTTAGAAAATAAAATCAGGACGGGATGAAGTGTCGTGGGGCAAGATGGCGGTCTGTCTCTAGACCGTGTAAGCAGCACCGTGTCTAAGCTCTGCAGGATGCCGATAGACTGAAGGATTACGATAAACCTTTACTAACCTCTGCTTACTACAAACCGAGTAGCTGGGATTGCTATTCACCTGTACTGAACTGCCCAAGCCGAAAGAAATCCCTATGCTTCTCTTTGAGATTCACGAACCTTGCGAACGGCTCCTGTCCTTCGGTATCCCAGGAGCTTTGCTCCGCTTCACCGCAGCGCCCCGAGCAGTCTCTCGGACACTCCCAGCCTCAGCTGCAGCTGACCTCTCACACTTGGACCTGCAGGGCGGAGTTCACCTACAATCTCCGACTCCGCTGCAGAGCCGACCTTGCTCTGGTCTTGATTGTGGAAACACTGCAGCGGCGGATTCCTTTACCGACTGCAACTCTCATTCAGTAACAGCAGAATTTTGTGGAGCGGTTCCCGTGTTTCAAATAACTAAACCGCTAAGCGTGAAGAAAGTATCCGGCACTGAGTCGGGTTTGATTAAAACATGCCGGCAAAGACTTCTGCCTCCGCCGCAGCAACCAGAGCACGGGTTGCCAAGGCAGCCAGGATTCTTGGTAAGGAAGCTGAACGCCAGCTGCTTGATGAAGATGAAGGAACACATTTACTATCTAGCTCCGGTAAATCCAAGACGCGAAGCCAGCAAGCTATTTCAGACCTAACAGCGAGACAAGATCTTCATGCTGCCCGAAGGAAACTAAATTCAACCGGTGGCACGGTTTTGGATCTATTTCTCAAGAAAGGTCTTCAGAGTGGCTCCAAGAAGAAAAATACGACAAAAGAGACTTCTACTTTATCTCCTACCACCAACGCCGCGGAGCTTGGACAGTCTTCTGAAACTTCATCTGCAGAAACTTGTGTTACTCCTGTTTTACAACCTCCTTCTGTGAACACCGAAACTGTAAGTAACATTGAAGAGACAGCTCAGATTCCTCTCTCTGATATATTGGAGGCCCCGGTTAGCGCGAATCAGATCTTAGAGCCAGTGCGAGAATCTATGTCTTTCTCAGGGGCTGGGGAAAATATTCTGGGGGTACAAATAGACTCAACCCCACCAGGGACTGCCCAATCCATTCAACTGTCTCCTACTAGGCTCCATACAACACCCTCTGAACTTTTGATTGCATCCCCTTTACAACAGACTAATAACTGTGCGGACTCAGATATGCTGGCTGGGAGCCAGTCATTGGGTCAAACAACAGTAGGGGAAAGCTCTTTAAAGACTTATTTACCTGAAGAAAAGGAGAAGGAGCCTAGTGAATTTTACTCTTTCTCTGATGAGAATGGTTTAAATGTACAGGAGGAGTGGTCGGATGAGACTGATTCTTTGGAGGGCTCAGTAGACCCAGAATCGGAGTCTGAACTAGTGCTCAGTTCCTATGGTGAAAGTACAGATGAACAAGACTCAAATATTAATAAAATTAAAACCTGACCTAAATCCACCACTAGGTTATTACAGAAGGGCCCTAAGGATAATCAGACGGTTCCTAACCTACTTTCACAATCAGCTGTAACACCAAGTACCTCAGCAAATCTGGAGGTATCTCAATCAGCTGTAGAGACTATTCTGCAGGCCATTGCGGCTCATAGAGAAGAGACTGCTCAAGACAGTAAGAGATCCCGAGCCGCACTACGCAAAATGCAAGGAGTCGTTATACAACTCTCTAAATCATGTACTCTGATAGGTGAAAGAGTCACCGAGATAGAGGCCAGGGTTGTGACAAACGAAAAGGAAACTATTTTGAATGCCGAGCGAGCCAAACTTCAAGATGCCGAGCTTGTTGATATTAAGTGGAAGTTGGAGGAGTTTGAAAACCGGCAACGTCGAAATAACCTCCGTATTTTAGGAGTTCCGGAGAAACTTGAGGGGTCCCTTCCAGCCCTCAAAGATTGGAACTTGAATGCAGAGATTCAGCGAGCTCACCGGATGCCATTTAATATCCCTACGAAACCTGGGATATATCCCAGAGCTATTTTGGTTTATTTTGGGAATTTTTTGGTACGACAGATTGTTGCTGATAAAGCTAGACCTGACCACAAAGTACAGTACAATGATTTTTCATATTTTTCAAGACCTGACTTCTGCCACGTGGAAAGACGATGGCGGCTTCGATCTCTGATCAAACCGTTTCAACATAAAGGCGCACAAGCGTATCTCAACAACCCCGCAAAGTTAAAAATTGTATACGGTGGCCTCACAAAAATTTTTCAATCAGAAATCAAAGCAAAGGCTTATCTAGATCAGATTCTTAAAAATTTTTCTGAATAGTAATGAAATAGAAACTATACTTGTTCTCTTTAAATATGTAGTAAATGTGATTAAGGAGCCGCGTGTTATAGTCTAACTAATGGCTTAATACATCCTTACATGATGTTACATATGTATTAATTTCTGTTTTATTATTACTGTCTATCACTTCTAGCTTATTCTTTTTTTTACTCGTATTATGCAAACTATTCGCCCTTCTCCTTCGCTCTATTTTTTTGTAATTCTATGAGTTAAATACTTTATAAAGCGGAAGCTTAGATGCTATGCTGTGACTACATCACCCAGACTCTGTTTGAGTCTGATTGCCTACTTAATGGGGGGGGGGGGGCTCAAGGGAAGGGTGGGGGGGTGGAAACACAAACGGAAAAAAAAGAACCAGACTTTTCAGCTAAAAAGACACTTAAAAGGGTACTAAACAGAACAGTAATAGAATTAGATAATTGCTGTATAATAAAGCTTTATATGCTTGAGGCGATGCTACAACTATTTTCTATAAATAATGGGTAGATTAAGTATCCAAACTTGGAATGTTGGAGGGCTCTTAACAGGGGATAAACGAAGACGCTTGGCTGAGCTGCTTAAATTAAACCCAGTAGATGTACTTCAAGAAACCCATGTGCCATGGACTAAAAAAATCGTGGTTAAATATAAATGGGTACAATCTACTGTCTGCATCCACACAAACCTCGAATATAAGGGGGGTTGCAATACTAGCAAAAAATAATCTTGACCAGGGATACGACACCTTTCAGATCCTCATGGCAGATGGGCAATTGGTAAACTCACTTGTGGTATACCCATTTGTACTGTATATGGTTCAAATCAAGATGACTCCACAATCTTTGAGGAACTAGAGATCGAATTAGCCACCTGGCAAGGCCCGTTAGTTTTGTATGGGGATTTTAATATTTCATTAATACCACCATTATCTAACATTACCTCCAAAACAAAATATCGAGGTCGTAAACCCAGAGTATACAAAGCTGTTAGGAGGCTTATAGGCAATCTGGGCTTAATAGATACGTGGTTACTTAACAATTCATACGATCAAGGATTCACTTACTTTTCTCATCCTCATCAAAAACAGGTTCGAATCGACTACATGTTTGTTACTGGAGAGCTTATTCCACAATCAAAAATTAAAAAAATCCCAAGAATAATTTCAGACCATAATGCATTAATCCTTGCAATTACAACCACTCCTCTATTTACTCAACAACGATCTTGGTCGTTTGACAGGAAATTACTATCCAATAATAAATTTATATCACACATTAAAAAATGGACTGAAGAGTTTTTTAATATAAATCGGTTCAGTGCATCTAGAAACGTAGTTTGGGATACATATAAATCTGCCCTAAGAGGAGAGATCTCCAGTTTTCAATATGCCGCACAAACCAAATCAAGAAACTATCATGAAGCAAAGCTGTCTGAACTGGCTAAAGCTGAATTAGAGCACACCTCCCTGATTGATCAGGGCAAAGAAGCCAACAATCAATGGCTTTAGGTAGCGGTTTTAAAAGCTGAACTTAACACTGATCTTAGCCAGAAAGCCGCCCAAACCTATAGAGCTTATAGAAAGAAAGCCTATGAAAGTGGGGAAAAAATAGGTAAACAACTGGCATTACGAACTCGCCAAAAAAATGCTTCTAATAATATTACCACTATTGTGGATGGTGGACAGACTTATGTCCAACCGACAGATATTATTCAACAATTCCAACGATATTATCAAAACTTATATTCTGAAGAAGTGACCAACTCGGAAGAAGATATTGATACATTTTTGTCTGGCTTTCTTAATAATTCAGCAGCCACCAGTTTATTAGACGACGCGACTAAAGAAGAACTTCAAGCCGAGATTTCATTGGATGAAGTAGAGGTAGCTTTATCGCTTTTATCTTCTGGTAAAGCAACAGGTCCAGACAAATTGCCAATCGAAATTTATAAAACCCTTAGTTCTCTACTAAGCCCCCTACTATTGGATCTGTTTTTGGGTGTTCAGTACAATGGCATTCCCCCTTGTTCTTGGGATGAGACTAGTATTATAGTATTTCCTAAGAAAGGAAAATCGCCCGAGCAGCTGACCTCGTATCGCCCAATCTCTTTGATAAATTCGGACTCTAAATTATATGCCAAGGTGATGGCTCTCAGACTCAGCGGGATCATTGGGCACCTGGTTTCTCTGTGGCAGCATGGCTTCGTTCCGGGAAAAGGGACCACCGATCATACCCGTCGGGCTATTGCCCTTTTTGATGCCATGTCGGTCACGTGGGGCCAGATGTCTATGATCCTGCTTGACGCTGAGAAAGCCTTCGATCGTGTTTCATGGAACTTTTTGTGGGTTGCCATGGCACGTCTTAATTTCGGCCCTAAATTCCTCAAATCTATAAAATCCATGTATCGTCAACCTAAAGCAAGAATATCACTGTCAGGTTTGGAATCCGGATATATTAACATTGCTAGAGGTACAAGACAAGGGTGCCCCTGCTCACCTCTACTCTTCGCCCTCTATATTAATCCCCTTATTTTAAAATTGTTAGAAAATAATAATATCAAGCCAATTCTCTGTAATCAATACGAAACTAAAGTTCTGGCATACGCTGATGACATCGCGGTATTAACATCTCACCCGATAGAAGCACCGCACGAAATTGAACAGCTGGCAATATGGTAACTACTCGGGTTATTCTCTTAATAGGGGAAAAACCATTGTACTGTGCACGATAACACTTTATGTTTGGATACAAGAAGAGCCAAAACAGCTACATATCTTGGAGTGATCATGTCAATCAATACCAAGATCCTAGTTAAAAACAACTTTGATCCACTTATAGATAAGATCAAGACAGATTTGGACAGGGTAAATGGATTATACCTTTCAATTATTGGTAGGGTGAACTATTTGAAAATGAATATATTACCGAGATGCCTATATCTTTTTCGATCAATTCCTCTATTTGTAGATCCTAAGATACTTATGTCAATTAACAAGCTTATATCTAAATTTGTCTGACAATATGGGAAAATCAGACGTTCACTATCCTATCTATCCATTCCTTTCAATAGAGGTGGGCTTGCGGCACCGAATATTATCTTGTATCATTGGGCAGCCTTTTTAAAACATCTAAAACCAATGATCCTAGAATCACCCTCTGCTGTTGGAACAATTAATGCCACAATCCCTACAATTTATGAACTTGTACTTGGCCAAGAAGCTAGCGGCCTTTTATTAAGAAAGACCGAAAATACCTATTATAAACAATTTAAGGGTGAAATTGTTAAAAGCGCCTGGATAATTTGGAATAAAGTACTCAAACATATGCAGATAGGCAAAATTAACCGATACACCCCTCTGTTCCAATCCACCATTACCTCTGGTCTTGATTTTGATCATACGGCTAAGAAATGGCAAAGATTGGGCATAAGAACAGTTAAAGATATATGGGTAAATGGTTCACACACTACGTTTCAAGATCTAAAAATAAAATGTGGTCTTTCTGAAGGGGACTTTCTCAAATTTGCTCAGCTTCATGCGAAATTAAAAATAAAAAGGGACTTAATCAGTCTCCAGAAGAATGATCTAATTGAAGCATGTACTACCTCAAAAACTAGGATTGGAACACTCTATGATATACTTTTAACAAATATTAACGATGATATAGAGAAAACAGAAACTAAATGGGCGGTGAAATTAAACAACCCTGATGTGGATATAGATGAAGTACTAGATATGAGCAATAACTTGTTTATGGCCAGTAATTTAAGGGCACAACTGTATAAAACAATATATGATCTTTATTTTACCCTGGCCAAACTATTCACGTGGGGTAAAAGGGAGACCGATTTATGCCCACGTTGCTCGCAGGGCACAGCGACATTAACTCACATGTTTAGTACCTGCCCTGAACTTCTTCTCATTAAAAATATGATTGCCTCATTTTGGGAGAAAATTTTCCATCATAAACTTCCTGAATCCGACACCCTATATGTGCTGGGATATGATGGCTCGTTAAAGTTAACTAAATCTGAACAAAGATTAATATTTATAGGCACAGCAGTACTGAGATTAATTATATCTGCCCGCTGGAAGGATGATCTTCCCCCTAGTTTTCAAATGTGGTTAACTCGTTTTCTAGCCGTCTTTAATTATGAATCTGCAATATTCGCCAATAGGGGATTTAAAACAAAACTTCGTGGTGAAGAACTATGGCGTCCAATTTCTATTTGGAAAGAAGGTTTATTTCCTAGTGAAATTGGGTGAGATAAATGGGATTTAGTCGATTTATGTTATTAGCTTTTTGTTAAAATCCTCCAGCATATTTGTTCTTTTGTTATCTAATTCTTGTATATCATTTCTGTTATTCGTTCTACCATTATTATTTTACTGGTCCTTAATGTATATATTTTATTCAATTTTCCTATGTTAAGTGTATTGTCTTATGCTGATACTGGTTCTTTAATAAAAAAAATAAAAAAGAAAAAAAGAAAATAAAATCAGGACGAATGACCTCTGAATAAGCCAACAGAAGCAAATTCTTATAAATCAGACAGTTCAACCAAGATCAGAAGTACAGCATAAATAGTGCGTTTATGTAAAGATCTGGCTTGACGAGGTTTCTGTGACACGTAGTGTTAACTGAAAACTGAACACAATCAAAAACCATAAATATTCATCTGCGAAAAGAACAGCAGAACCAAAAGCAGTTTGAAAACGATACTTCCATTCTTAGCTTATAATATGAAAAGAACTTGTGTAGACTAGACCACATAGTAGCCACACAAATGTCTATAAAATAAACCCTGAAGGAAGAAACACCTGTAGTGCGGTGCCCATGAATAACAGCAGGAAAAGCTAAACCTGCGTTATTGTTAGGCAAGGAAAAAACTTTAACCAACTACTTTAGGTGGAAATCATTGGGCATTGGCCTCTGTTGCCCAAACCAAAAGAAATGAAGAGAAAATTACCCTTCTGAAAGAAAGATGTCCTTTCTAAATAGTCAAAGCTCTGACAAGATCTAATAAATGCCAGAGAACCTCATGATCAGAGAATGGAAAGTGATAGAAAGAAGAACAAGATCTTGAGAAACATGAAAAGACGATATTTTGAGAAGAAACAAACGATTTGGCCTGAGGACCACCTTATCTGGTAAACTCTTCAAAAATGGCTCATGCTACAGAATAGCCCCAATGTCCTCATATCTATCACCTGAGGAAATTACCACAAGGAAAATAAATAATCAAAGTAAGTTATTTTCGATGAACCGAAGAGAGAGCCCCCTGAAGAAAAGCCAACACTAG
The DNA here is from genome assembly GCF_964261635.1 of Lissotriton helveticus. Classification (NCBI taxonomy): domain Eukaryota; kingdom Metazoa; phylum Chordata; class Amphibia; order Caudata; family Salamandridae; genus Lissotriton; species Lissotriton helveticus. The sequence goes on from NC_136057.1 coordinate 1,867,282,816, forward strand.
TGAGAGTTTCCAAGGAGGAACTAGATTATGAACTACTGGCTTCTCAAATGGAAACTACACAGAAGTCTAGAGCCCAGAGACTCAACTGTAAAATATCAAGGTCCCCTAAAGCCTTAATAGCAGCCTACTGTCTTCTCCATGTTAAAACACCTATCCCCAAGAGAAAACCATCTCAAAGTAATTCCAAAAGGCTCCTGCCCTCACATGAGATTGGAAGCAAAACCCTGGAAGAACATTATTTGTAGAAACTACTCCAGTAATGCTTATAGACCTTCAGAGTGCTGGACTCCCTTGAATTCTAAATACATATAGCTATGTCAGGAGAACACCCAGTGATTCCAATCTCCACTTTTCAATCAACAAACACCCAGAGGCAGACAGTGAGGAGAGCTCTACAGGAGGATTGTAAAATAGAGAGGAGAAGGAACAGGAGGAAATAACCAGGGAGGCTGAACCAGGGAGGCTGAACTGCGAGATGTAGGACAGGGAAACCAAGGTTGCCTCTCCCAGGTGGTACCACCCAAAAAACCTCAACCATCTCCCTCTGTATTTAAGCTAGAACGAAGACGAAGACCCTGAGACTATAGGAAACTCATTGCTTCCGTCCCTCAGGCACCCTGGTGAGGAAGAAGGTAGCAAAAGTTGGGAAGAAGGGCATTTTCATACATGCAAACAGGGAAACCAAACCTATCTGTGTTCTCCTGAAAGAGAGAAAGGGAAAGAGATGAGGAGGGGGATAGTAGACTAAGGAGGTCCGCAAGCCCATCCTCCCGCTACGGAAGACAGATTGCTTTCCATGACATCAAGTTTCCCTTGACCCAATCTCTTTCTCTGTTTCCACCCAGATGATTCACATAGGCCTGAGCCACCTAATTGTCTGTTCTGGACTGGAAAGCCATCAATTAGAGGGTAGAATAACTAGAGATCTCAGTGAATCACTGAACGTTCCCGCCAATTGGATGATTATCTGGCTTGCGACATAGCCCACAGACCTAGAGCAAAAGAATTCCCCAAAGTTGCTCCCCAGCCGAGACTGCTAGCAACAGTCTTGATTGTCTGAGGAATTAGAGTAGAGAGCAGAACCCCTTGCTCAGGTTCAGAACTTACAACTACAGCTGCAGTTTGGAAACACCACTGGAGAGACTGGACCAACAGAATTGTAATCCTGTGAGCTGGGATCCCACAGGAGATGAGACACTAGGTGGTACAAGTGAAGGCGAGCCCAAAGCACAAAGAATAGCGAGGCTGCCATACCCCTCTGTACACAAAACCGGGACTTGTGGAAAGGATAAGAGGGGTGAGAGCTGGGTTATTAGCCTCTGCTGATGTGCCTCTGGGAAGGCCTTTCCGATCAGAGTATCGAACAGGGCCTAATGAATAGCGGTACAAAAGGGGGTGGTGATGGACGGAGCATCTGAACCAATCAAACACTCACACCCAGTCAAAAGATCTGGGTTTAATCCATCACCTTTCTTTAGCCCACTCTGCCACCCCAGTTCAGACATGGCTATATGCAAATCAGTCTGACCCTGTGCCTCATGGGAACAGTCCAGCCCGAACTGCCAAGCCATGCCTTCTCTGGACCGGAAACAAGCTTCTGAGGACCGGTTTCTGGAATTACAGCCGTCTTCAGCCCGGCTTGCTTGAATCCAGTGGCAAAGTGAGCAAGGGACTCACGTCTGAGCATACCCTGCCACACTTATGGCGGCCAAAAGCGGTACAAAAGGGGGTGGTGATGGACGGAGCATCTGAACCAATCAAACACTCACACCCAGTCAAAAGATCTGGGTTTAATCCATCACCGTTCTTTAGCCCACTCTGCCACCCCAGTTCAGAGGGTCCTCGGAAGCTTGTTTCCGGTCCAGGGAAGGCATGGCTTGGCAGTTTGGGCTGGACTGTTCCCATGAGGCACAGGGTCAGACTGATTTGCATATAGCCATGTCTGAACTGGGGTGGCAGAGTGGGCTAAAGAACGGTGATGGATCAAACCCAGATCTTTTGACTGGGTGTGAGTGTTTGATTGGTTCTGATGCTCCGTCCATCACCACCCCCTTTTGTACCGCTGATGAAAAGAAGGCAACAAGAAGGATTTCCTGGGTTCAGGAGGAAACCATTGCTCTCTAGGCGGTTGCAAATCAGCGAGACTATTTGACGAGCCTTAGAAAAAGAAGTGTTGCAGATTAGCCAAGCATCCAAATAGGGAAAGAGCTATCGACCTAAATAATGTAGGTTTTCCACCAGAGGAGTAAGAGTTTTTGTAAACAAGAACACAGAATAGAAAATGATGATTCCGAGAAGAAAACCAGGGAACTTCTGATAAGAGGGATGAATAGGAAAGTGAAAATAGGCATCTATTAAATCTACTGAGGCCCGAAACATGACAGGAGACACGAGGGGAACAATGTCCTGCAAACTCACCATCTTCAACCTTCGATGACGGATATAAAAGGTTCACTTGTTTGAGATAGAGGACTGGACGGAAGCCTCCTGGTGTCTTTTCGGCCAAAAACATCAGAGAAAAACATTCCTTGCCCCATTATTTGTTTGGAACGGACACAATAGCATTCTTCACAAGTAGGTCCACGATTCCCTTCTGCAGGGCATGCAATTTGCCTTGTTTGTGTGGAGTTGGATTTTGGATGAGGAAGTCACTTGGAGAAGATGAGAATTTTATTCTGTATCCTTCTCTCACCAACGAGGACCCATGCATCTGGCACATCTTTTCCCCCAAGCCGAGTAAAAAGCAATCATTCTTCCACCCACAGCTCTTTGAACAGGGCTGCCTTTGGATTGGTTGCAGGAGACAACCCTCCCATAACCAACATCCCCCCCTCCCTCCCCCCCAAAAGACTGCGGAACCAAAACCTCTCCCTCTAGATTGAGGGCTCACCTGGCATAAGCAATTTACGATCCTCCGCCGATTTATTCACCAAATCTTCCAGCAGAGAACTGAAGAGTTTGGTACCATGAAAAGGAATGCGAGACAGAAGAGTCTTTTGAGAATTGTCTGCTTTCCAGATCCACATGCAAATGTGTTGTTTTGCTGGGATGGCAGAACCTGAGGCCACTGCAGCAGCTTATAGGGAATCAAAGGTCATATCTAATAGCAATGTCACTTCCTGTGCCATGACTGATCATTTGGAAGTTTCCTCTCCTCCGTCCTGCAGCTCCTTTGGCAAGTCCTGTAAGTCATACAGCAAGGACTGAACGACATACGTTGTGTATACCACAGATAGGATAGCAAAGTTCTAGCAGAATAGGCTCTCATAATGGCCCCCGCTACCTTTTTAGGTCGAGGACCTAAAGGCTGCGCTTGCGCAGTCTGGGGTCGGAGATTTAATGTCTCTTAGTAGCTCAGTAGATCCCGCCTCCTTGCCCCGTCTCTTCCCTATTGGCTGGCTTCCAAAACGGAGGCCAGCCATTGGAGGAGAGATCCGTCACTCCGATGTAGCCCCGTCCTTTTCAGATTTGGGGGTGTCATTTTTGATGTTCTTTAGACAGTGACGTTGTCTGTCACTCAGAACTTCAAAACCACGCCCCCAAGTCCAAAAATGGCCGTAGCATTCTAAATGCTATTTTCCCCTGATCGTCTCTGCTAGAAGTCGCTGTTACGAAGCTCTTGAAACGGGTAAGTATGTTGTTGTTTTCGTTTAGATGTAAGCCATGTTTGTTTTTTTAGGCTAATCTTATGTTTCTTTTCTTTTTTCTAGGTCCAACATGGCCCGTGGCGTCTCCCTGCAGCGATGTGCACCGCTGTGCACGGAGTGGTTCCGATCCGCGGCTCTTTTGCAGTTTGAGGTAAGCTATCTTTTCTTTTGCAATAATCTTATGTTTTTTTTGTCTTTTAGAGGTCCAACATGGCCCATTTTGTTTATTTTGCTAATCTTATGTTTATTTCTTTGTTTTTCAGGTTTAACATGGCCCGTGTCGTCTCCGTGCAGCTGTGTGCTCCGCTGTGCACGAAGTTGTTCCGACGGGTATGTATGCTGCTGTATTGCTGTTAGAGGGAAGCCATTTTGTTTATTTTGCTAGTCTTATGTTTATTTCTTTGTTTTTCAGGTCCAATATGGCCTGTGTCGTCTCCGTGCAGCTGTGTGCACTGCTGTGCACGAAGTGGTTCAGACAGTTATGTATGCTGGTGTTTTGCTGTTGGAGGTAAGCCATTTTGTTTATTTTGCTAATCTTATGTTTATTTCTTTGTTTTTCAGGTCCAATATGGCCCGTGGCGTCTCCGTGCAGCTGTGTGCTCCGCTGTGCACGAAGTGGTTCAGACAGGTATGTATGCTGCTGTTTTGCTGTTAGAGGTAAGCCATTTTGTTTATTTTGCTAATCTTATGTTTATTTCTTTGTTTTTCAGGTCCAATATGGCCCGTGGCGTCTCCGTGCAGCTGTGTGCACTGCTGTGCACGAAGTGGTTCAGACAGGTATGTATGCTGTTGTTTTGCTGTTGGAGGTAAGCCATTTTGTTTATTTTGCTAATCTTATGTTTATTTCTTTGTTTTTCAGGTCCAATATGGCCCGTGGCGTCTCCGTGCAGCTGTGTGCACTGCTGTGCACGAAGTGGTTCAGACAGGTATGTATGCTGCTGTTAGAGGTAAGCCATTTTGTTTATTTTGCTAATCTTATGTTTATTTCTTTGTTTTTCAGGTCCAATATGGCCCGTGGCGTCTCCGTGCAGCTGTGTGCACTGCTGTGCACGAAGTGGTTCAGACGGGTATGTATGCTGCTGTTTTTCAGTTAAGGTAAGGCATTTGGTTTATTTTGCTAATCTTATGTTTATTTCTTTGTTTTTCAGGTCCAATATGGCCCGTGGCGTCTCCCTGCAGCTGTGTGCACTGCTGTGCACGAAGTGGTTCAGACAGGTATGTATGCTGCTGTTTTTCAGTTAAGGTAAGGCATTTTGTTTATTTTGCTAATCTTATGTCTATTTCTTTGTTTTTCAGGTCCAATATGGCCCGTGCCGTCTCCGTGCAGCTGTGTGCTCCAATGTGCACGAAGTTGTTCCGACAGGTATGTATGCTGCTGTTTTTCAGTTAAGGTAAGGCATTTTGTTTATTTTGCTAATCTTATGTTTATTTCTTTGTTTTTCAGGTCCAATATGGCCCGTGGCGTCTCCGTGCAGCTGTGTGCACTGCTGTGCACGAAGTGGTTCAGACAGGTATGTATGCTGCTGTTTTTCAGTTAAGGTAAGGCATTTGGTTTATTTTGCTAATCTTATGTTTATTTCTATCACTCACTGCTGCACTCTCTCCTCAGCCTCTTACTGCACCATCCCTTCACTCTCTCCTCAGCTCCACTATACCGTCTCTTCACTGTTGCACTCTCCTTAGTCTCTCACTGCACCATCCTTTCACTGCTGCACTCTCTCCTCAGCCTCTCCCTGCACCATCCTTTCACTGATGCACTCTCTCCTCAGCCTCTCCCTCCACTGTCCCTTCACTGATGCACTCTCCTTAGCCTCTCCCTGCACCGTCCCTTCACTGATGCACTCTCTGCTCAGCCCCCATTGCATTGTCGCCTTAACTGCTGCACTCTCCTCAGCCTCTCCCTGCACCGTCCCTTCACTGATGCACTCTGTTCAGCCCCCCATTGCATCGTCCCTTCACTGCTGCACTTTCCTCAGCCTCTCACTGCACCATCCCTTCACTGCTGCACTCTCCTCAACCTCTCACTGCACCATCCCTTCACTGCAGCACTCTCTCCTCAGCCTCTTCCAGCGCCATCGCTTCACTGCTGCACTCTCTGCTCAGCCCCCCATCCAGGCTGCAGCCCTCACTCCTCCACTGCACCATCACTCACTGCTGCACTCTCTCTCAGCCTCTCACGGTACTATCCCTTCACTGCTGCACTCTCTTCAGTCTCTCACTGCACCATCCCTTCACTGCTGCACTCTCTCCTCAGCCTCTCCCTGCACCGTCCCTTCACTGATGCACTCTCTCCACAGCCTCTCCCTGCACCGTCCCTTCACTGATGCACTCTCTGCTCAGCCTCCCATTGCATCGTCCCTTCACTGCTGCACTCCCTTCAGCCTCTCCCTGCACCGTCCCTTCACTCATGCACTCTCTGGCCAGCCCCCCATTGCATCGTCCCTTCACTGCTGCACTCTCCTCAGCCTCTCCCTGCACCGTCCCTTCACTGGTGCACTCTCCTCAGCCTCTCACTGCATTATCCCTTTACTGCTACGCTCTCTCCTCAGTCCCACTGTACAGTCCCTTCACTGCTGCACTCTCTGCTCAGCCCCCCACTGCACCGTCCTTTTAATGCTGCACTCTCCTCAGCCTCTCCCTGCACCGTCCCTTCACTGCTGCACTCTCTGCTCAGCCTCTCCCTGCACTGTCCCTGCACTGTCCCTTCACTGCTGCACTCTCCTCAGCCTCTCCTTGCACCGTCCCTTCACTGATGCACTCTCTGCTCAGCTCCCATTGCATCGTCCCTTCACTGCTGCACTCTCCTCAGCCTCTCCCTGCACCATCCCTTCACTGACGCACTCTCTGCTCAGCCCCCCATTACATCGTCCCTTCATTGCTGCACTCTCTGCTCAGCCCCCCCATCCAGGCTGCAGCCCTCACTCCTCCACTGCACCATCACTCACTGCAGCACTCTCTCCTCAGCCTCTTACGGTACCGTCCCTTCACTGATGCACTCTCCTCAGCCTCTCACTGATGCACCATCCCTTCACTCTCCTCAGCTCCACTATACCGTCCCTTCACTGTTGCACTCTGCACCCTCCCTTCACTGCTGCACTCTCTGCTCAGCCTCTCCCTGCACCGTCCATTCACTGATGCACTCTCTGCTCAGCCTCCCATTGCATCGTCCCTTCACTGCTGCACTCTCCTCAGCCTCTCCCTGCACTGTCCCTTCACTCATGCACTCTGCTCAGCCCCCCCATTGCATCGTCCCTTCACTGCTGCACTCTCCTCAGCCTCTCCCTTCACCGTCCCTTCACTGGTGCACTCTCCTCAGTCTCTCACTGCACCATCCTTTCACTGCTACACTCTCTCCTCAGCCTCTCCCTGCACCATCCCTTCACTGATGCACTTTCTCCTCAGCCTCTCCCTGCACCGGCCCTTCACTGATGCACTCTCTCCTCAGCCTCTCCCTGCACCGTCCCTTTATTGCTGCACTCTCTCCTTAGCCTCTCCTTGCACCGTCCCTTCACTGCTGCACTCTCCTCAGCCTCTCCTTGCACCGTCCCTTCACTGATGCACTCTCTGCTCAGCCCCCCATTGCATTGTCCCTTCATTGCTGCACTCTCTGCTCAGCCCCGCCCCCCATCCAGGCTGCAGCCCTCACTCCTCCACTGCACCATCACTCACTGCTGCACTCTCTCCTCAGCCTCTTACGGTACCGTCCCTTCACTCTCTCCTCAGCTCCACTATACCGTCCCTTCAAACTCTCTCTCTCACTACCTCACTCTCACTACCCCACTCTCTTTCACTAACTCACTCACTACCTCACTATCTCTCACACTACTATACTATCTCTCATTCACTCTCTCTCTACCTCAATCTCTACCTCACTACTCAACTCTCTCTTTCTCACAGCATCACAATATCACTACCACAGTAACTATCTCTCTAACACACTACTTCACAACTTCACTCTCTATCTCACTACCTCACCCTCTCTACATCACTACCTCACTCTATCTATTACTATCTCACTGCCTCACTATATAATGACACTCTCAAAAATTCACTACAACACTCTCTCACTACCTCACAACTTCTCTCTCTCTCTAACTCACTGCTTCACTCTCTATCTCACTACCTCACACTCTCTCTATATACTACCTCATTCTATTTCTATCTCACTATCTCTCTCTCACTATATCACGACACTCTCTCTAAAGTTCACTACATCACTCTCTCACTACCACACAACTTCACTCTCTCTCTCTAACTCACTACTTCACTCTCTCTCTATCTCACTACCGCACTCTCTCTCTCTCTCTCTCTCTCAAATACACTAACTCACTTTCACTCTCTCATACACTACCTCACTCTCTCTCTAGCTCACTACTTCACAACATCTCTCTGTTTCTATCTCAATACAGCACAACAACTCTCACCCTCACTACCTCATTCTTTCACTACCTCACTCTCTCTCACTACCTCACTCTATATCTACTTCACTCTCCCACAAAACAAAAATAACTACATCAATACTCAAATTATATCTATAACACTATCTCACTCTCTCTCTCACTAACTCTCTCCATAACATCACTCTATTTCCATATCACTCTCACTACCTAACTATAACACAAGTCACTCACTCAAAAAATAACTACAACACTCTCTCGCTGACTCACTCTCTATCTCACTAGCTCACAAGTTCACTCTCTCTCTCCAACTCACTACGTCACTCTCTATCTCACTAACTCACTCTCTCTCTTTCTATCTCACTAAGTCACTTTCACTCTCTCTTACACTACCTCAGTCCTTCTCTATCTCACTATGTCACAACATCACTCATTGTTTCTATCTCACTACCACCAAAATCACTCTCCATCACTAAGTCACTCTCTCACTACCTCACTCTCTCTATTTCTATCTCACTAAGTCACTTTCACTCTCTTTCACTACCTCACTCTCTCTGTCTCACTCTATCTACCTCACTCTCTCTCTCACTACCTCACTCTCTCTATTTCTATCTCACTAAGTCACTTTCACTCTCTTTCACTACCTCACTCTCTGTCTCTGTTTTCGTTCAGAGGTAAGCCATTTTGTTTTTTTTGTTGCTAATCTTATGTTTATTCTCTCTTTTCTAGGTTCAACATGGCCCGTGGCGATTCCCTTCAGCGATGTGCACCGCTGTGCACGGAGTTTTTCAGACAGGTATGTATGTTGATTTTAGTTTATGTTAGAGGTAAGGCATATTTTTATTTTTACACTGCACTGTCCTTTTACTGCTGCACTCTCTCCTCAGCCTCTCCCTGCGCCATCGCTTCACTGCTGCACTCTCTGCTCAGCCCCCCCCCCCATCCAGGCTGCAGCCCTCACTCCTCCACTGTACCATCACTCACTGCTGCACTCTCTCCTCAGCCTCTCACGGTACCATCGCTTCACTGATGCACTCTCCTCAGCCTCTTACTGCACCATCCCTTTACTCTCTCCTCAGCTCCACTATACCATCTCTTCCCTGTTGCACTCTCCTCAGTCTCTCACTGCACCATCCTTTCACTGCTGCACTCTCTCCTCAGCCTCTCCCTGCACCAACCTTTCACTGATGCACTCTCTCCTCAGCCTCTCCCTGCACTGTCCCTTCACTGATGCACTCTCCTCAGCCTCTCCCTGCACCGTCCCTTCACTGATGCACTCTCTGCTCAGCTCCCCATTGCATCGTCCCTTCACTGCTGCACTCTCCTCAGCCTCTCCCTGCACCGTCCCTTCACTGATGCACTCTCTGTTCAGCCCCCCATTGCATCGTCCCTTCACTGCTGCACTTTCCTCAGCCTCTCCCGGCGCCATCGCTTCACTCTCTGCTCAGCCCCCCCATCCAGGCTGCAGCCCTCACTCCTCCACTGCACCATCACTCACTGCTGCACTCTCTCTCAGCCTCTCACGGTACTGTCCCTTCACTGCTGCACTCTCCTCAGCCTCTCACTGCACCATCCCTTCACTGCTGCACTCTCTTCAGTCTCTCACTGCACCATCCTTTCACTGCTGCACTCTCGCCTCAGCCTCTCCCTGCACCGTCCCTTCACTTATGCACTCTCTCCACAGCCCCTCCCTGCACCGTCCCTTCACTTCTGCACTCTCTGCTCAGCCTCTCCCTGCACCGTCCATTCACTGATGCACTCTCTGCTCAGCCTCCCATTGCATCGTCCCTTCACTGCAGCACTCTCTTCAGCCTCTCCCTGCACCGTCCCTTCACTGGTGCACTCTCCTCAGTCTCTCACTGCACCATCCCTTCACTGCTGCACTCTCTCCTCAGCCTCTCCCTGCACCATCCCTTTACTGATGCACTCTCTCCTCAGCCTCTCCCTGCACCGGCCCTTCACTGATGCACTCTCTCCTCAGCCTCTCCCTGCACCGTCCCTTTATTGCTGCACTCTCTCCTTAGCCTCTCCTTGCACCGTCCCTTCACTGCTGCACTCTCCTCAGCCTCTCACTGCACCGTCACTTCACTGCTGCACTCACTCCTCCTCCCCACTGCACCGTCCCTTCACTGCTGCACTCTCCTCAGTCTCTCACTGCATTATCCCTTCACTGCTACACTCTCTCCTCAGTCCCACTGCACCGTCCCTTCACTGCTGCACTCTATGCTCAGCCCCCCACTGCACCGTCCTTTTACTGCTGCACTCTCTGCTCAGCCCCCCACTGCACCGTCCTTTTACTGCTGCACTCTCCTCAGCTTCTCCCTGCACCGTCCCTTCACTGCTGCACTCTCTGCTCAGCCTCTCCCTGCACTGTCCCTTCACTGATGCACTCTCTCCTCAGCCTCTCCCTGCACTGTCCCTGCACTGTCCCTTCACTGCTGCACTCTCCTCAGCCTCTCCTTGCACCGTCCCTTCACTGATGCACTCTCTGCTCAGCCCCCCATTGCATCGTCCCTTCACTGCTGCACTCTCCTCAGCCTCTCCCTGCACCATCCATTCACTGACGCACTCTCTGCTCAGCCCCCCATTGCATCGTCCCTTCATTGCTGCACTCTCTGCTCAGCCCCGCCCCCCATCCAGGCTGCAGCCCTCACTCCTCCACTGCACCATCACTCACTGCTGCACTTTCTCCTCAGCCTCTTATGGTACCGTCCCTTCACTGATGCACTCTCCTCAGCCTCTCACTGCACCATCCCTTCACTCTCTCCTCAGCTCCACTATACCGTCCCTTCGAACTCTCTCTCTACCTCACTCTCTCTATCACTACCTCACTCTCTCTTTCACTAACTCACTATCTCTCACACTACTACACTATCTCTCATTCACTCTCTCTCTACCTCAATCTCTACCTCACTACTCAACTCTCTCTTTCTCACAGCATCACAATATCACTACCACAGGAACTCTCTCTCTAACACACTACTTCACAACTTAACTCTCTCTATCTCACTACCTCACTCTCTCTACATCACTACCTAACTCTATCTATTACTATCTCACTCTCACTGCCTCACTATATCACGACACTCTCTCAAAAATTCACAACACTCTCTCACTACCTCACAACTTCACTCTCTCTCTCTAACTCACTGCTTCACTCTCTCTATCTCACTACCTCACACTCTCTCTATATACTACCTCACTCTATTTCTATCTCACTATCTCTCTCTCACTATATCACGACACACTCTCTCTAAAGTTCACTACATCACTCTCACTACCCCACAACTTCACTCTCTCTCTATCTCACTACCGCACTCTCTCTCTCTCTCAAATACACTAACTCACTTTTACTCTCTCATACACTACCTCACTCTAGCTCACTACTTCACAACATCGCTCTGTTTCAATCTCAATACAGCACAACAACTCTCACTACCTCATTCTTTCACTACCTCACTCTCTCTCACTACCTCACTCTATATCTACTTCACTCTCCCACAAAACAAAAATAACTACATCACTACTCAAGTTAAATCTATAACACTATCTCACTCTCACTAACTCTCTCCATAACATCACTCTATTTCGATATCACTCTCACTACCTAACTATAACACAAGTCACTCACTCAAAAAATAACTACAACACTCTCTCGCTGACTCACTATCTCACTAGCTCACAAGTTCACTCTCTCTCTCTCCAACTCACTATGTCACTCTGTATCTCACTAACTCACTCTCTCTCTTTCTATCTCACTAAGTCACTTTCACTCTCTCTTAAACTACCTCAATCCTTCTCTATCTCACTACGTCACAACATCACTCATTGTTTCTATCTTACTACCACCAAAAATCACTCTCCATCACTAACTCACTCTTTCACTACCTCACTCTCTCTCTCACTACCTCACTCTCTCTATTTCTATCTCACTAAGTCACTTTCACTCTCTTTCACTACCTCACTCTGTCTCTCTCACTACCTCACAAACTCACTCACTGTTTCTATCTCACTACCTCAGAACATCCCTCTACCTCACTCTTTCACTACCTCACTTTCTCTGTCGCTCACTACCTATCTCTCACTACATAACTCTCTACCTCACTACTCCACTCTCTCACTACCTCACAACTTCTCTCTCTCAAAACATCACTACCTCACTCTCTCACTACCTCACTCTCTAGCTCACAACCTCACAACTTCACTCTCTTTCTCTAACTCACTACCTCAATCACTCTCTATCTCACTACCTCACTCTTTCTATCTCACTAACTCACTTTCACTCTCTTTCACTACCTCTTTCTCTATCTCACTACATCACAACATCACTCTATGCTTATATCTCACCTCACAACATCCCTCTCCCTCACTACCTCACTCTATCTCACTACCTCACTCTCTCTCACTACCTCTCTCTCTCTCTATTTCAATACCTCACTCGCTCTCTCTATCTCACTACCTCACTCTCTCTCTGCTAATGCAATAGGTATCACATATGCAAAAAACAAAGCTAATGCCAATACAAATGACAATGCCATTTATTTAGGGATACAAAAAAGATAAAAAAATAATGAGCAATTCTAATAGCTCTACCTATAATATTGCCGAGACCGTTGCATTGTAAATGCTTGTTATCTACTTGGATCTGGTGGAGAAGCGTCCTCTGAAATGATGGAGCCACTGGAAGTGTGACCCGCCATCAAGGAATCAACCCTTGCTGAAGAAGGAAATTCCTCTACAAAATTTGAAGTGGATACCTTTGGAGAGAAAGGGAGGAAAAACATTTTTTTTCATATCTGACCATTCTCTACTCAACAGTCACCAGATGTCCTGATTCATAGGGAGATTCTGGATCCAGCTTACGATACTGAAGGAAGATATCACCATCCTCCACCTGGGCCCCATTATCAGGAAAAGAGATTCTCCCCAACATAGGCCAAAGGGTATTTTAAATCAGAGCCCTGAACAGATCTTCCTCTGACTTCTTCATCCCCAGACTTGTCAGAATCGGGGTCAGCAGAACAAGAGGCCCTGGGAGTGTTGGCTAACAGAGCACCTTCCTGAGGAGCAAAAGCAGATTCCACTGCTTAAATGATCATTAATTGCAGCATTTTCAGATCGTAGGAAGCCCAGACCAGGACTAGGTTCTTCCTTTCCTAAGGACACCCCCAAATGCTTACTTTTAGATGCACCTTTTCTCTCCATGTTGAAACACAAAGAGAACCGAAAACACGCATTTAAATAAGCTGGTGGGATCACTACCCACTTGGAAGCGTTGGCAAGCAACGGTGAGCCAACCCAATGCTGCACCCAGCTCAGTAAGGAGACAGTGTGACAACGCTTCACCGAGCGTACATAAACATGTTGGGGCTGTCCTCCAATTGCTAAGCATTGGGGGCCGAATACCAATAAATCCAAGGTACCATGAATGCATCTGCTACGGCAGGTTACAGCAATCAACAGAAAGAAATTAAAAAGAGGGGCACTTTATTTGCAATGAAACACCAACGATGAGCCACAAAATAAATTAAAAAAACAGGAAGCATTAAGAGTTAGCTCCATGCTTATAGTTATGTGATAGTGTCCTTGTGGAATCTAACAGGTGGTCATGTAAGGCGCTCCAATACCTTTGCATCGAGTTCACGCTACATAAAACTGCAACAACAACAAACAAACAAACAAACAAACAAAAAAAAAAAAAAAAAGGGAGGGTTGGGGCTTACTTTTTTTTTTTAGATGAGTGAAACACTGTGCGAGCTACAGATAGCACAACTTGTCAGGAATGTGGCAAGGAAGATAGACGAGGTAGGTAATGAATGTCTCAGATACCATCTTTGTTTCAATGCTGTGAGTGAAAAACGGCAGGACTGGGAATATGTGTGGGCAGATCTACAAGAAAGTGCCACAGCGCGGCACCGCAAGCCCTTTGGCTGCACCACACTGCTGCAGTTTCAGAGCACAGGAATGCAACATATGTACAATGATATGTTGCATTCCTGTGCTGTCCCCACAAACAGCTGCCATGCACCGGCGCAGGCAGCCTTGCACCATTGGGAGATTGTTTTTGTGCAGGAAGGTTCTCAAACAATAACTACAGGCATTTTCCTCTTTCAATGCGTGCTGTAGAATGCAGCCCACATTGAAAGAGGGAAATAAACTAGGAGAAATTAAAACATTTCTCCACGTTGCGCCTCGCTAGCATACTGACGCATTTCCAGGTTTACGATTCCTCGTAAATCTGGAAATGTGTCTCGTTCCATGGGTGTTGTGCGGGAACACCCACAGCAACACCCATTGAACACCCCTTTCACGCAAAGTGCTGCGTGTAAAGGGGCCATATTTACAAGGACAGGAAAAGCCACGCAGGGTGGCTTTTCCTGTTCTTGTAAATATGGGGCAAGGAAATGCGCTGCCAGTGTGTCACAAAAAGTGACGTACTGGCAGCGCAAGAGGCTTGTAAATCTGCCACGTGGTGCTTTCGATTTAGAGCAACTCTCTTTTTTTTCATAGCTCATAGGGGGATGGGACAGTTGATATTCCTGAGCCCGTGATTCATAGATAGGGGAAATCCGTCACAGCAGGCATTAGATGGGGCTTTTTACCTGTAGCTCCCGAGGAAGGATGTTGTTTTTCCGAATGGCATTAATTCTTAGCCTCTCATCAGCATATTCAAAGGCCATCTTTCTCCTCTTCACATCTCTAAGCATCCTCCAATTCACGTAATAGCCTCGCACTGGGACCAGACTGGATGGCTTCGGCCATGGAAAAAGCTGAAATCAGAAAATATACTGAGCTATTAGTCTATAAAACTAAGTATAATCCGAGTCAACGTCTCTGACGAGAGAACGTTTATTCACACAATTATGGCAATGAATCTCGCCGAGGCGTATATGCAGGGGCGAAAGGTGTCAGTCAGGGTTTGGGGAACACATACTATTCAGGATATGAATTCCAAATGCAAACCAGAATATCAGGCTTGGAGAGAGGAATCAAGAATTGGACCTCTGTGCAGGAGAGAGGTGTAGTGAGGTATAAATGCTAGATAAAAGATGTGTGACGCGTCTACACCTAAAAAGAGGAGTGGGAGTCGTCAGAAGTATGTATATTTGCAGGAAAAGGGTAGCGTTAGGTACGCATGTAGGAAGAGAGTAGCAGCTAAGGGGTGGACGGAGGTAGAGATGCATGCATACAAGTAGTGGAGTGCACATACTGAGAAAAGAGTAGGTCAGGAGAGGAGTTATTAATGTTAGAAGGGAGAGAGGATGTCAGTGGTGAAGGGAAGTACAAATGTGGCAAGAAGGTCGCAGATCAGTTTTTAGGCATGGAATGAGGTAGATATGCTTGGGGAGGTGGGGTGAAGCCCAGGGACACAAAAATAGATGACGTACACCGAATGATCTTTACTTAGAAAAATCATATGCTATAAGTATACATATGCTTTTCCTGTTTGAATTTACGATACGAGCTGACTGCTTATGGAAACCCAAGATCCGCACCAATGCATACTACAGCGACAAAACCCTTAATGTTTGTGATGAAATAAAACGCATGGGCATACCTCTTTAGGTGGAGGTCTGTAATAGAGACCCTAACCCAATCTCACCTGGCATGCTCCCAGCAACATACGGCTCGCGACCGCCAGTGCCATATTTTCACCTCCAAACCCTAGCCAGTTCGAACTTAAGAAGTAAAGAAAGGACTTGAGCCACAGCACAAGCGCCGGTAGCAAGAATAGCGGCGGCCATCTTGGAAAGGAGACGCTACGCTTGTGCTGTAAGGGAACTTTCGCCATGCTTTAAGATCTGATCATAGGACCTATGGAGAGACAAAGTTCCAAAAGTTCCACCTTGGATGTTTGTCTTTTTGAGCGTGCAGGAATTCCACACGGTAGGAGATTAGGTGACTGCTAATGTATCTCTCAAATTATGGATTTCACCATTATGAATTGGTCAAGTGCAGGAATTCCACAAGGTAGGAGATTAGGAAAGTGCTAATTTAGCTCACAAATAATGGGTTGTCAATATGAATTGTATAATTGTGATACGTGATTAAACTAACCTGCTGCTCTGGTTCAGAATGACTCTGTCATCTATTTGTAAACCTCAGTGGATGGTGCTGTGTATGGTTAAATCCAACAAAATTTGGTTATTACAAACATTTAGTTCACAAAATGTGACAACATCGGGTGCCATTCTTCTGGGCATACATTTGTTTGGGATCCTTAACTTCCCTAGGCATAGCTGGCAAGTTTCCCAGGTCCATGAGTAATGAGTTGCTCCACTCAAGGTTTTTCTTTGAGTTCTGGGACTTGTAGGTTTGTTTATTACATGATAACACACAACTATAAGTCTCATAATTTAAATAAAAAACCTGAACTGGAGCAACACATCGTGCATGTAGTTAGGAATCTTGGCAGTTGTGGTGCGGGGTTTGGAGGGTGATTAAATTGAGGTAGGCCCCTGCTTATTGTGTGTGCTGGACACAATGACACAAGCCACATTCTGGGTCCTGGCTGGGGTCCTGAGCGACCCTGCACGCTTTATTTATATCCCAGGAGCCGCGCCCGGCCCCTTGTGTGACTGCAGATACAATGTTGGGTAGTGGTTGGTTGGCTCACTACATCCCTCCTAACATTGAGGTAATTAATAACCGCATCAGACAAAAACAAATAACAAAATAGTACAACAAGATACCCAGATACAAAAGTTCACCCTTGGGTGTAGGTGTGATATGATCAGGAGAGCCCCTATAGATCCTCAGCAGACAAAGTCCTTTAAATGTTGATTTGGTCGCAAATGAGGTCTCAGTTGGTACAGGTGTCCTCTAGATGTTTCGGATGGTTTCTCCCCGCTGAGTCCGCCTTCCAGCACCTCCAGTCCTGGATTGCTCACTGCTGATTGACCTGCTATCCCCAATCATATTCCTCGCCTTCATTGGCATCCTGCTCTCTTGCCCCACCCCGGGGCTTTCTCCTCTTGTTTCCACTCCGGTCTCGTCGCTTGCCTCTTGCAGGCTCTCCACCTTCTGGAATCAGGATGCATTGCGTGAAGCCGTTACAGTACCCCTTTTTGCTGTGACCATCATTCCTTTTATTCCAGCTACCTCCCATGTATCTCTTTTAAAAGTAGTCCGGTATTTTCACCCCGGATGTCTGTCCTTAACCATTACCGCATCTCCTAGCCTCAAGCTACATTCTCTGACGTTCCTCTTTCTGCTGGCCCGCTCGTTGGTCGCTCGTCTCTTGTTCTGCGCTTCCTCTAAATCCAAACTTGCCGTGCCCACTCCGCACAGACCAGTACTAAGTATCTTACTGGTCTTTTCCTGATGAGTTCACTTGGAGTACATCCTGTTGTGGACTGCAGAGTGAGACGATACGCCATCAGAAATTGGTGTAAGCACACTTCCAGATTTTCCACTTGATCCACCCCAAATTCTTAGTGCTTTGTTTAAAGTTCTCATAAAGCGTTCTACCTCCCCATTTGTTTCGGGCCACTGAGGGATAATTTTTCGGTGGCGAATGTTGAGATGATGTTGATACTCTTTAAACTCTTCTCCCTGGAAAGGTGGACCATTATCTGTTTTTACTTCGTCCAGGATTCCCAGCATCACAAATATCTTCTCCAGCACTGGCTTTACATATTCAAAGGTGGTAGATCTAACAAGTTCAACAGCAGGAAACTTGGAGTTGCTGTCTATCACAGCCAGTGTTAGCCATCCATCCGGAAAACTTCCAAAATCCATGTTGACCTTTGACCACAGCTTGTCACAGTGTTCTTCCGTGATGATGAGCGGAACGGCTCCCATGTTATTGCATAAATAGCACCCCCTCATCGTCTCTTCCACCATTCGATCTGCCACGGGAACCACACTTTTGAATGCAGCCGTGCTTTGGTCTTCACTACTACTTGGTGTCTGTGATGAGCAAACTCCACAGTGCGTCTCCAGAAACTTCTGGGGATCACTATGTGTTGTCCCTTCAGCACGAGTCCTTCTGCACTTTCGCTCAATTAATCGCTGCATAACCACAGGCTCGTGAGCACTTCCTTTTCCTCATCAATAAGCCCAGTTGCCCCTCTTAGAAATTCTTTCCACTGATGCTTCTTCAAGGCCTCTTTTACCTTCTTGAGGCACTCATCTTCTGTCGTTGCTTCCTCCAGCTCCTCTATGGACATGGCTCGAGGGCACGCGTTCTCGGTGACAAACTTTACAAAGTCCTTTGCTCCACCGTCCATTTCATGGGTTGTCGGCCATCGGGTCTCTTGACAAATAGTCTACGGTATTACTCGCCCTGGGGCGATATGTGACGTCAAAGTTGTACTGTTGTAACTCTAACCCCCACGTTTCTATTCTGGGTGGTCCATTTATTTCAGATCTGTTGAATAGCGGCATGAGGGGCTTGTGATCAGTGATTACTTTGAACTTGTGCCGGCACATATAGATGTGGAAATGTTGACACGCCCACTGATGGCCAAAGCTTCCCTTTCGATCTGTGCATAGTGCTGTGAGGGCACAACTGGTGTATACGATGGGCAGCCACTTATCACCTTCCTTCTGCTGTAGAAGAACTGCCCCTAGCCCCACCGGACTGGCATCTACAATGAGTTCTGTCTTCCCTACTGGTTTAAAATAAGCCACGGTTGCCCCTCGAAACAACGCCCCCTTCACGTCCTTGAATGCACATGCTGTTTCACTGGTACATTCCCACGATCTTTACTTTTTTTGTCAATGCGCGCAGGGGCTCCCTTAGTGTCGCAAACTGGGGAATTAATTGCCCACAGTAATTCACCATCCCCAGGAAACTGCGCATTTCAGTGGGGTTTTGAGGGATGGCTGCCTCCATGATTACCTGGACATTAGCCAAGTCCACTTGAAAGCCTTCCTTCGAAAACCGATATACAAAGAACTCCACCTCATTGGTGTAGAAGGAGCTTTTGTTCTTGCAGATTGTGAGTCCTTGTTCTTCGAGTCATCGTAGTGTGGCTCTCAGTCCTGCTTGATGCTCTTCCAGAGTATCTGAGAATATCAGTAAATTGTCTCTGACGTTGATGACTCCCACCAACCCAGATAGCGTTTCTCTTATGGCATTCTGAAATACCTCTGCTGTGGAGGACACCCCAAACCTCAGTCTTTTGAACCTTCTCAGTCCGACGTGCGTGGAACACGTCATAATGTACTGGCTACCTTCATCCAGCAGCAGCTGATTATAGCCAGAGTTTAGGTCCACTTTAGAGAACCACTTGACTCTGTTGATGTCTGCCACAATCTCATTGATTGTCGGAGTGATGTGCCTTTCCCTTTTATGGCTTTATTTGGCAGGCACATGTCCACACACAACCTTATGTCCCCAGGCTGCTTTGGTTTGGGAGCTATGATGAGAAGAGATACCCACGGTGTCGACCCTGACATCTTTTCAATGACGCCTTCCTCTCTAGTCAGTCCAACTCTGCTTTGACGAGAGGCAGTAGGTGAAACAGTACTCTTTGGTGTCTCAGTGCCACCGGTCTCACTGTTTTGTTGATGTGAAGCTTGACTTTGACACCCGTCAGACATCCCAAGCCTTTGAACAGGTGTGGGGAATCCCCATAATTTCTTCTGCGTGAAATCTGTGTACTTGCCTCCTGAATAGCACCAGTCCCAGATCTTTGGCTGTGTGACAGCCTAGAAGTATGCCAGCGCTTTCCTTCTTTAAAAAAAAAAAAAAAAATTATTAAGGAAAACAAGAGGAGGTGATACAAATATCAGGTGTCATACTATGGAATACAGTACAGTAATAAGCGAGGGGATGCAGTCATGCAGATAAACAACTTTAAAGGAACATGTGACATCATCGTAGTTACGCATATGAAGAAGGATAAACAGTATGATAGACGATCTAGTCCAAACCCCATCCGCAAGACCCATCCACCCAAGATACAGGATAATTAGAGCCAATGTAGACACCCAGATAAATAAGGAATCAGTGAAGGATAAACAACCAACCTCTCGTAAAAGAAAGAAAGAAAGAAAAAGGCCCTAGAACAAAACAAAGACAAAATAATAAACCCCCCCTAACCCCTCACCCTGCACCCTGCAATGGCTACAGCCTAACCCCACTAGCAGCGTGCCTGTCGCCAAGAACTTACCCTAAAAGAAGGAAAGGAAAAGAAGCGGAGGAGGAGAAATCAAACACACCCCCGGTCTCCCTTACCCCCCGCCAGAAGCGACCACCCGAAACATAATCTAGACAGTATGCAGCAAAATATACAGACCAACCGGGGGAGTTTAGCAAAAACCACCCAACTCCCACAACGTGATAGGTTACAATCCCGGCATCGAATCAAGGTATTTCATCAAACCCGAGCAGTCAAGTTCAACCCTGGCCAGTCCGGTTTATCGTGAGAGCCCTTTTCACCCGAACCACCATCTCAATGGAAAAATCAGAGCGTTCATAAAAGTTCAAGTCAGTGCAGTAGGATCGAAAACAGGATAAAAGTTGACGATGTCCACAAATCAAGCGAGGAAGAGTGTCACAGGATAGCGAATCTCTCCAATAGTCACTGAGGAACTTGTTACGGCACATAAGATTGTCCATGTCTATATTGGGCGGCATCAGGATCGAACAGGAGAAGCTGCCGATAGTCACAGGCTTGCTAGCTGTTATTTGGGAACCGACAGAGCACATTAAATATGGCTTCTGCACGGGGTCCTCAACCTCAAGCGTACACTGCTCCGCGGGTACCACAGCTTGCGGAAAACCTACCGGAGGGTCGTCGTCCGGCCTCAGACAGATATCGTCCACTGTTACAGACAGTTTCTGGAATATGGCGGTGACCTGCGAGTGGAGCGCCCCAATGGCGGCCATTACGGCCTGCAGCGATGGCGTGCCTTCCGTCCGCTCCATCCCCTCTCGCGAAGCGACAGAGCAGGACTTGAACCCCGGAGGTCGACTACTCCGGGGTAACAGGCCCCGCGAAGCCGATGACAACAGCGGGCGCTCTCCGACTTGCAATATCGACACCGTCGCCGCTAGCGAGGGCCCAAGCCCGTCCACCCCGGGAGGCTAGCAAAGTCTCCGGGCGTCGGACCCCCGACCACAGCAACCGGTGCGTCACGCTGCTGGGTCCTCGGTGTAAACCGTTCACAGTGTCGCCATCCAAAACAAGCAAATTATGTCCCACTTCGGGAGACCGGACGCCGCCCAGGTCCCGCGGCCGTTGTTGTTCAACTCTAACCCGGATGGGCTAGAAATCGAGGCCCCGGCTTCCACGCCGAGGTAGGCCGAGAATGGAAACACGGCGTATCGTCATCATCCGATAAGATGAAAATCTCGGGATTGCACCTTTAGAATCAGAAACACCTCATGAACACGGGAGTCTGGTGCGAGTTCAGGATCGATATCAGGATATACGAGCTGCTGGCGGAGGTCGGCGGAGCCAGGAGCTTACGCGGTCATCTTGAGTGCTAGCGTAGCTCCTCCCCCAGTGCTTTCCTTCTTGACATAGAATTTGGTCCGGAGCTCTGTGGACCCATTTCGCACTCCCACCTCTATGACTCCTTGTAGAGGTATGGGGCTGGCCCCTCCATACTTGTATATATTGGCCTTAGTCTTCTCCAACGGCGGGCAGGGCTTCAGCTGCTGGTACTGCTCGGCTTCCAAGATGTTCCATGGCGAGCCAGTGTTAATGAGTGCTGTTATCTCTACTCCGTTTAACTGCACAGTACACATGAGTGGAGGTCTCTTTTTCTGATTCTGTCATCCGGCAAATGACACTAAGAACATTTCGCCGTCGTCATCATCCTCTTCCGCTACGTTTCTCATTTGTTGACTCACAATGGCTGTTGTGCCTTGCTCGTCTTCTCTGTCCAATACCGCTTTCACTTTTCTGAACTTCTTTTCATTTCCTCCATGGCTTTTGGGCCTCACTCCTCCTCGTCACACCCTTGCAAAGTGATCAGCTTTGGTACATTGCAGGCATGTTTTTTCTCTTGCCTGGCAGTTCCTCATCGGCAAAACTGTAGTTTCAACATGCTTTGGCGCTGCACCTGCTGGGAAATTACCTTGTCCTCACCCGCTCCTTTTTGGATGGCATCTACCCACTCCTACTTGATGTGCGCAGGTGTTGAGTGTTTGGTCATCGGTGTCCTGTGGACCAGGGCTGATTTCATCTCACCCGCTCTCACATTGGCAAATTCCTGATATCTACTCAGGATCAAGATCTCATCCAGTGATATTCCTGGCTGGCGTAGGATCAACTTCCTTAGCTTTGCTGACTGGCACCTCTGGATCAGTTGCGCTCGTATTTCTAGCTGTTTGTCGATGCTCTTGCACGTGCTGGCTAATTTCCAGAGGCGCGCAAAGAACATATCAGCTGACTCCCCTTCGTGCTGGCGAGCCTGTCTCAACTTTAAATGTTCATAATTCGGGTTTAATTAAGGATCGAAGTATCTGTCAAGGGCTAATACCTCTGCATTGTAATCATCATTGTTTGCCTTGTTTGGCAAATCATGGAAAAGTTTGTATATTTCACCCCCTCCCATGTGTAGCATGGTTGACCTTTTCACAGCCACATCCGTTTCACCCGCTGCCAGAAAGTAGTTCTCCAGCATTCGTATCCACTTGGTGCTGCTGTGGCCGGGTCTGCTAGCTGACTGAATGGTGGTAATGCTGCTAATGTGGACTGTCATCATCTTTCATGATGTCACTCCTACTCCTCATTATCTTGCACCAACATGTTTTGGTTGTGTTTTTTGTTTCTGTTTCTTTTCCTGTCGACTCCTGCTGCTGCCATGCTTAGGCTCTTCTCTGTGCTTATTGCGGTGTTGTGCCTCCTGAGCCTCTTACTTTCTATCTCTGTCCACTATGTAATGACCTTTATGGTAGTTCCTTTATTGTCTCTGTATCTATTTAGTTATTATTATTAATATTTTGTTTGATGACGCTTGTTGCCCCCTTTTACTGTGATTATTTATTCTAGTGGGTTCTTGGGTTCTGATTATTTAATTTGTGTGTTTTTGTCTTTTTCCTGCCCTGGGAAATGCCTCCTGCCCCCATCTCTGTAGTGTTGCGGTCTAGTTATTGCGCGGCTGCGTAACAACGTGGAGCGTGGCCGCCATTTTGTGCAGCATTGAGCGCGCTGCCAGGACACTGCACGGACATGTCTCCCGGCGCTCTTCCTTATGTTAGAATAAATTTACAAGTTCACCACCTTCGGTCTCCTGTGGTCTTTGGGGGTAAACAACATTATTACAGTGGCGACGAGGCCGGGACTCGGCAGAGAAAAAGAAGGGGAAAACGATAAATATATAACTAGACACAACAGCCACCGAGGACCGAACCCTAGCACCCGACAAGGACGGAGGCCACGATTGAGGAGGCAACAGGTGAAGAACATAGGGAGAGCGGTGGACAGCGCTACAGCCCGGAGCACAAACCCAGGCCCACTTACAGTTGCGAACGGCAGGGCAGGCACGGCCAAAACGGGGGCAAGGACAGGAGCCCCACAGGCATCACGTCCACGATCATCCTGCGGAAGGTGGGCGAGAAAAGAAGGAGAACTGCCCACAGTGAGTACCGGGGCCCAGGCGCAGAAGGGAAAGAACAGGGAGTGAGCTACCTTGGGTAGTACACCTCAGCCCCAACGTAACACAGCCCACGTATCGGGGGCCCTGGCGGAACACGCGCTGCAAGGCGAAGGGGGCGCGTCCAGCCCGCAGCAAGACCACGCACACCCGAGCAGGTCGGGTGCACCAGGCAGTCCCAGGGGAGAGGAAGAGCAGCCGGAAAGGCGGGCAGAAATGTGTGACCAAGCCTCATCACTTACGACGCCAATTCCGTTCCTCCCCAAGCCGGGGGACCCCGTGATGAAATGGGAAGACTGAAAGGAATACTTTATGAATTACCTAGAGGCGTTAGAAGACGGGAGTGGGGAAGAATTTTCAAGGAAGAGAAGAAGGAGGATATTACTCCACAACCTAGGCCCAGAAGGCATACGGGTATTCCAGAATCTAGTCCTGGCACAACGACAAGGAGACGATGACGATGTATTTCGACACGCGATAGAGGATTTGAACAACCACTACATGCCAGCGGTGTGTACATCCATAGACAGATACAATTTCCAACAAAGGAAACAGGCGGTAGGAGAGTCCATCGATGAGTATGTCGCAGCTCTGAAGAAGCTAGGAATCACGTGTAATTTTGGCGCCTTGCACGACGAGTTCATCAAAGACCAAATAGTCATGCACACAACGAATTCGGCCGTCCAAGACAAGTTGTGGGCGAATGGGGATGCCACCCTTAAGGAAGTCATCGCCATGGTAAAGAAAGCAGAACTATCCAAGAGGTGTGCAGAAGCGGCAAAAAGAGACGCGGCAACCAGGCCTATAGTCAACAGGATCACCGACATGGAACCACCTGAGAGGGGCAAAGTAGCTTCCGTGGAAGGGAAGACGCAAACCATAGGGACACCCCGGGCAGAGCTGGGAAGAAATCAATCCAAAGAGAATAAGAAGGAGTGCTACAGATGTGGCAGCTCGTCCCATTCAGCGTATGACAAACGCTGCCCAGCCTTCAGCGTCAAATGCATGTTCTGCGGGATAGTGGGACATTATGAGAAAGTATGGCGCCGCAAAAAGCAGAGGCCGACAGTCAAGTACATAGCTCAGGAGCCAGGGGCAGAAGGAGATGAAGAAGAGGAAGAGGAATACAGCGTGCTGTTTGTAGAAAAGCACATTCTAGGCATCGACTGCAACAGCTCCAAGAAACCACAATGTGACCAGGTGATAGGCGGGGTACCGATCAAGATGATGGCGGACTCAGGGTCCCCGAACACTATAATACAAAGAACGGTGTGGGACGAATGCTTCAAACGCAAACTAGGACCACAGCTGGAACCTCCGGACATTCGGCCTGTCACCTACACGGGTGAGCCCATCCCCTTGGTAGGATTTCGAATGTTGAAATTCGAATTTAAGGATCGCAGTGCGGAGTGCAAGCTGTATGTTGTGGAAAAGGGGCCCTCGGTGCTTGGATGGATGGATCAAGGCGACCTGGGCATACAGCTGGATCCGGGAGGCGCCACTCAAGTCTAGATGGCCGTTTTGCAACGACGACCTAACGTCACCAAATTGAAGGAGAAATTCCCCACAGTATTTGGCGGTAAAGTGGGGAAACTGACGAAATTTACACACAAGATTGACCTCAAGACTGACGCGAAACCGGTATCCCACAAGGTGAGAAATATACCGTTAGCCATCAGAGATACAGTGCAGCAAGAATTGCAGAGGCTGGAAGATAACGGAATCATCGAGCCGATAAGTTGTGCGGAATGGCTGGCACCCCTAGTGGTGGTAAGGAAACCCAAAGGCAAAGTCCGCTTATGTGTGGATTTGAGGGAACCAAACAAGAACATCATAGTGGAAAAGTTCCCTCTGCCCAGGATTGATGAGATGTTGACAATGACCAAGGGGATAAGGTGGTTTTCCACCATCGACCTCACGTCAGCATATCATCAAATAGCCCTGCACCACACTAGTCGGAAACTCATGTCATTCATAACACCATTCGGATGTTACCAATTTTGCAGGATGCCCTTCGGGCTGGCGTCTGCAGCAGCAGTGTTCCAAAAACTGATGCACAGACTATTCAAGCACATAGAGGGAGTGCAATACTTTCAGGACGATATCTTGGTGATGGGCAAGGATCAAACAGATCATGACAAGAAGTTGGGAGAAGTGCTGCGGATTCTGGAATGGAATGGACTCACGGCGGAATGGGAGAAGTGCCGATTTGGAATGACCTCGGTTACGTACCTGGGCCATGAGATTAGCAATCAAGGGATCACGCCCAAACAAGCCAATGTTAGAGCCATTTGTGAGGCGCCACCACCGAAGAGTAAGGAAGAAGTGAGATCCTTCCTCGGGATGGCAGAGTACGGCAGTAAATTCATACAGCATTGCACAACCAAGACTCACCATTTGCGTCTACTCCTACGAGACAAGACAACTTATGCGTGGACGGATGAGGCTCAAGAAGAGTTCCGAAGAATCAAAGAAGACATCAGCAAGGCCATCCCCTTGCAGGGATTCAATCAACAAGAAGAATCCATACTGACCATGGATGCTAGCGAGAGGGACCTGGGAGCTGTCCTCATGCAGAAAAGAAAAAATGGGGAAATGGTCACTATCAGTTTTGCGTCCAGGACACTTTCACCCACAAAACAGAAATTCAGCGTAATCGAAAAGGAAATGTTGGCCGTTGTATGGGCCATGGGCAAGTTCCGACAATTCATCTGGGGAACCAGATTCAGACTCAAGACTGACCACAAACCCTTAATCAAAGTGCTCACATCAAGTGGGCATGAGAACGCCACCCCACGAATAGCCAAAATGACCTTGAAGCTGTTGGATTGCAGGTATGATGTGGAGTACATTCCAGGAGCAAGAAACAAAGTGGCGGACTATCTCAGTTGAGCCTCCGCCATGGAAGAGGCTCCCTCACAGGTGGATGACGAAGATGACAGTGTTGCATTCATGGAGGACCATGAGAAATTTGACACACCCGTGAACCCGTGGGAAGAGCTGTCCATTGACATCCTAGGACTGGTGCTGGACGCACAAGGAGTACAAAAGTATGTGGTAGTACTCATCGACAGGTATTCCAAGTGGCCAGAAATAGACATCCAGGAAGAAATGGACACAGAGAGTGCTAAAGTTCCTCACTGCTTCCTTCAATAGGGAAGGCATCCCTCGCTCCATGTTGAGTGACAATGGCCCTCAGTTTATCTCGGAGAGATGCAACAATTATATAGGAAGGAATGGCATTAGGATAAACACACCTCCATCTATCACCCGGCTGGCAACGGACTGGCCAAGAGGTTCAACCGAGTCATAATGGGCTCCATTCAAGCCGCAATAGGAGCAGGAAAGGACTGGGAAAAAGAAGTGAAAAGTACCCTGTGGGCATACAGAATCACTCCAACATGCACAGGCTACATACAGTCCCTTCCAAATTCTGAGAGGACGTGACCCTTTCATGAAGGACAACCTAGCATGGAAGGAACGCATCGTCTTGAGCAAATGGTCCCCAGCAGTGGTCCATCACAACTTGGAAAGGGCCCAGAGGATATACACTGAACATTACAACAAGATGAGGAATGTGAAGGAGACAAACTTGGAAAGAGGTGAATGGGTCAGAGTCAAATTGGCCCAACTGAAGAGAAATGGAGACAGTAAATTTAGCGAGCCCGTACAAGTGAAGGAAGTGTATGACTGGGCGGCGCTGCTAAGTGATGGAAAAATATGGTCCCAAAATAGGATATCAAAATACAATAAGATATTGCAGTGGGCCCGAGAAGAACCGCAACATCAAGGAAGCCAGAACCGACAGGAGGTCAGCATACCGTCACTGGAAGAAGTAGGGAACTCAAGGACGAGGGGAGAGGAAGAAGAGCTGGAGGGTATGCTCAGATGTGAGTCCCTTGCTCACTGCACCATCAGGATTCAAGCAAGCCGGGCCGAAGACGGCTGTAATGCCAGAAACCGGTCCCCGGAAGCTTGTTTCCTTTCCAGTAAAGAATTGGCTTGGTAGTTTGGTCTGCCCTGTTCCCATGATGCACTGGGCCAGGGTCAGACTAATTTGCATGTAGTCAGGTTCTGAGCTGGGATGGTGCAGTGAGCTAAAAAACGGTGATGGATCAAGCCCTGATCTTTTGACTGGGTAGGAGTGTTCTGCTTAATTCAGATACTCTGTCCATCACCACCCCCTTTATGAATCGTTTTGGCCACCACAAGTGTGGAAGGGTATGCTCAGATGTGAGTCCCTTGCTCACTGCACCATCAGGATTCAAGCAAGCCGGGCCGAAGACGGCTGTAATGCCAGAAACCGGTCCCCGGAAGCTTGTTTCCTTTCCAGTAAAGAATTGGCTTGGTAGTTTGGTCTGCCCTGTTCCCATGATGCACTGGGCCAGGGGCAGACTAATTTGCATGTAGTCAGGTTCTGAGCTGGGATGGTGCAGTGAGCTAAAAAACGGCGATGGATCAAGCCCTGATCTTTTGACTGGGTAGGAGTGTTCTGCTTAATTCAGATACTCTGTCCATCACCACCCCCTTTATGAATCGTTTTGGCCACCACAAGTGTGGAAGGGTATGCTCAGATGGGAGTCCCTTGCTCACTGCACCATCAGGATTCAAGCAAGCCGGGCCGAAGACGGCTGTAATGCCAGAAACCGGTCCCCGGAAGCTTGTTTCCTTTCCAGTAAAGAATTGGCTTGGTAGTTTGGTCTGCCCTGTTCCTATGATGCACTGGGCCAGGGTCAGACTAATTTGCATGTAGTCAGGTTCTGAGCTGGGATGGTGCAGTGAGCTAAAAAACGGTGATGGATCAAGCCCTGGTCTTTTGACTGGGTAGGAGTGTTCTGCTTAATTCAGATACTCTGTCCATCACCACCCCCTTTATGAATCGTTTTGGCCACCACAAGTGTGGAAGGGTATGCTCAGATGTGAGTCCCTTGCTCACTGCACCATCAGGATTCAAGCAAGCTGGGCCGAAGACGGCTGTAATGCCAGAAACCGGTCCCCGGAAGCTTGTTTCCTTTCCAGTAAAGAATTGGCTTGGTAGTTTGGTCTGCCCTGTTCCCATGATGCACTGGGCCAGGGTCAGACTAATTTGCATGTAGTCAGGTTCTGAGCTGGGATGGTGCAGTGAGCTAAAAAACGGTGATGGATCAAGCCCTGATCTTTTGACTGGGTACGAGTGTTCTGCTTAATTCAGATACTCTGTCCATCACCACCCCCTTTATGAATCGTTTTGGCCACCACAAGTGTGGAAGGGTATGCTCAGATGTGAGTCCCTTGCTCACTGCACCATCAGGATTCAAGCAAGCCGGGCCGAAGACGGCTGTAATGCCAGAAACCGGTCCCCGGAAGCTTGTTTCCTTTCCAGTAAAGAATTGGGTTGGTAGTTTGGTCTGCCCTGTTCCCATGATGCACTGGGCCAGGGTCAGACTAATTTGCATGTAGTCAGGTTCTGAGCTGGGATGGTGCAGTGAGCTAAAAAACGGGGATGGATCAAGCCCTGATCTTTTGACTGGGTAGGAGTGTTCTGCTTAATTCAGATACTCTGTCCATCACCACCCCCTTTATGAATCGTTTTGGCCACCACAAGTGTGGAAGGGTATGCTCAGATGTGAGTCCCTTGCTCACTGCACCATCAGGATTCAAGCAAGCCGGGCCGAAGACGGCTGTAATGCCAGAAACCGGTCCCCGGAAGCTTGTTTCCTTTCCAGTAAAGAATTGGCTTGGTAGTTTGGTCTGCCCTGTTCCCATGATGCACTGGGCCAGGGTCAGACTAATTTGCATGTAGTCAGGTTCTGAGCTGGGATGGTGCAGTGAGCTAAAAAACGGTGATGGATCAAGCCCTGATCTTTTGACTGGGTAGGAGTGTTCTGCTTAATTCAGATACTCTGTCCATCACCACCCCCTTTATGAATCGTTTTGGCCACCACAAGTGTGGAAGGGTATGCTCAGATGTGAGTCCCTTGCTCACTGCACCATCAGGATTCAAGCAAGCCGGGCCGAAGACGGCTGTAATGCCAGAAACCGGTCCCCGGAAGCTTGTTTCCTTTCCAGTAAAGAATTGGCTTGGTAGTTTGGTCTGCCCTGTTCCCATGATGCACTGGGCCAGGGTCAGACTAATTTGCATGTAGTCAGGTTCTGAGCTGGGATGGTGCAGTGAGCTAAAAAACGGTGATGGATCAAGCCCTGATCTTTTGACTGGGTAGGAGTGTTCTGCTTAATTCAGATACTCTGTCCATCACCACCCCCTTTATGAATCGTTTTGGCCACCACAAGTGTGGAAGGGTATGCTCAGATGTGAGTCCCTTGCTCACTGCACCATCAGGATTCAAGCAAGCCGGGCCGAAGACGGCTGTAATGCCAGAAACCGGTCCCCGGAAGCTTGTTTCCTTTCCAGTAAAGAATTGGCTTGGTAGTTTGGTCTGCCCTGTTCCCATGATGCACTGGGCCAGGGTCAGACTAATTTGCATGTAGTCAGGTTCTGAGCTGGGATGGTGCAGTGAGCTAAAAAACGGTGATGGATCAAGCCCTGATCTTTTGACTGGGTAGGAGTGTTCTGCTTAATTCAGATACTCTGTCCATCACCACCCCCTTTATGAATCGTTTTGGCCACCACAAGTGTGGAAGGGTATGCTCAGATGTGAGTCCCTTGCTCACTGCACCATCAGGATTCAAGCAAGCCGGGCCGAAGACGGCTGTAATGCCAGAAACCGGTCCCCGGAAGCTTGTTTCCTTTCCAGTAAAGAATTGGCTTGGTAGTTTGGTCTGCCCTGTTCCCATGATGCACTGGGCCAGGGTCAGACTAATTTGCATGTAGTCAGGTTCTGAGCTGGGATGGTGCAGTGAGCTAAAAAACGGTGATGGATCAAGCCCTGATCTTTTGACTGGGTAGGAGTGTTCTGCTTAATTCAGATACTCTGTCCATCACCACCCCCTTTATGAATCGTTTTGGCCACCACAAGTGTGGAAGGGTATGCTCAGATGTGAGTCCCTTGCTCACTGCACCATCAGGATTCAAGCAAGCCGGGCCGAAGACGGCTGTAATGCCAGAAACCGGTCCCCGGAAGCTTGTTTCCTTTCCAGTAAAGAATTGGCTTGGTAGTTTGGTCTGCCCTGTTCCCATGATGCACTGGGCCAGGGTCAGACTAATTTGCATGTAGTCAGGTTCTGAGCTGGGATGGTGCAGTGAGCTAAAAAACGGTGATGGATCAAGCCCTGATCTTTTGACTGGGTAGGAGTGTTCTGCTTAATTCAGATACTCTGTCCATCACCACCCCCTTTATGAATCGTTTTGGCCACCACAAGTGTGGAAGGGTATGCTCAGATGTGAGTCCCTTGCTCACTGCACCATCAGGATTCAAGCAAGCCGGGCCGAAGACGGCTGTAATGCCAGAAACCGGTCCCCGGAAGCTTGTTTCCTTTCCAGTAAAGAATTGGCTTGGTAGTTTGGTCTGCCCTGTTCCCATGATGCACTGGGCCAGGGTCAGACTAATTTGCATGTAGTCAGGTTCTGAGCTGGGATGGTGCAGTGAGCTAAAAAACGGTGATGGATCAAGCCCTGATCTTTTGACTGGGTAGGAGTGTTCTGCTTAATTCAGATACTCTGTCCATCACCACCCCCTTTATGAATCGAAGAGCTGGAAGGAGCAGACAACCCAGGAGGCGTGGAACACCAGGGCAGCCCCAGCCCAGCTCCGAGCAGAGAAACTCCCCTGGCAGCCAGAAGAAGGATAACACCCGCAGGAGAAGAGAGTTTGGAGAGTCATCCATGTACCCCGGTGAGATGCACCCGGTTGGGGAGGATGGTGGTAAGACCAGCAAGGTACAGGGATTATGATATGAGAGGAGGTGAACGGCTGGAGGACTGATGGACAGCGAGACATTGTGTTCCCTATTGTAAAATATAAAAGAGGGAGATATGTAGTGTTGCGGTCACGTTGTTACGCGGCTGCGTAACAACGTGGAGAGTGGCCGCCATTTTGTGCGGCATTGAGTGCGCGGCCAGGACACTGCATGGACGTGTCTCCTGGCGCTCTTCCTTATGTTAGAATAAATTTACAAGTTCACCACCTTTAGTCTCCTGTGGTCTTGGGCCGCAGCTCAACACGCACCGCCACCCGGCTGCTCCGGGTCATCGCACTGAGGCCTCCAGTCACTGTGGCCTTCTCCAGGTTCTCGCTCTCACTCTCACTCTCTCACCCACACTCTATGCACCACTGCACAGCTTACTGCAGTCGACTTGCTTCTTTGCCATGCTCCTCCAAGTGCCCGGGCCTCTACCAACCTCCACTGTGTCTGCCATGTCACCATCCTGCTGTGAGACAGTGTGGACAACTGCTTTGTTTGCCACACACCGCCACTGCTGGGCATCCACAGCCTGTGCCACTGCTCACAGGGTAAGTACGTCCTTGTCGCCAATGTGGTGCGGGGGTTTGGATGGTGATTACACTGAGTTAGGCCCCTGCTTATTGTGCATGCCGGACACCATGACATGAGCTACAGTCTGGGCGCGTGCTGGAGTACCGAGCGCACCCCGCACCCTTTATTTATATCCGAGAAGCAGCGCCCAGCAATGAGGTTCAGATGTGCAGATAGTGTAGCAGCCAAATTTCAACATCGCTTCAGTGCAGTGGGGGGTCAGGGTGATGCGATGTCATCAACAGTAAGTCTAAGTACTCACAAATATATTGGGCAAGAAAGTTCCCAGAAGGTGTGAGATAGAAATTTCAAGCATGTCCCCCACATCTTTTCAAAGGCATGGATTGTGTGTTCTATGACAGACTTCAGCTTTTCCATACCGAGTAGGTCCCAGAGCTTGTGCAGGCAATCCGTGTGGATGGGAACAGTATAGGTACCCCATTTAGAGAACAGGATTTGCTAAAGTGGCACAAAGTGCTAAGGTAATAGCCCTCCCACTCCTCGACTTCAGTGGATACGTTAATAGGTTAGAAGGCCCAACAGAAAGTGGCTCGGAAAGCGGGGCAATTCAGTGGCAAACATCTGGTCGATATCCCCAAACACCTCTGTCCAATAGCGGTGTAGTTTAGGACAGTGCCACAGTAAATGCGTAAGGGTTCCAGACGCCCGCACTGGCTCCAACAATGGCCATTGTAACCCCTCCTCCACCAGGTCACCCTTTCAGGTGTGAAATACCAATAGTGAGTCCATATCCGATGTGCTGCAAGCAAATGTGCAGGTCCACCACAGAATGTCCAGCCATTTCTTATCCAAGAATGGTCGTCCGCACTCCGTCTCCCAGCACACTTGTGTATGGGAAGACAAGGAGCCCGGGGGCCCATGTAGAAAGATATAGATATCTGCTGGGAAAGAAGCCAAGGCTCAAAGGGGGTGAGTGGTCTACTCGCGTTGGGGTGCACCTGCGAGAGCGTCACCGAAAGATGGACTGCAGCTTAATGCCAGTACTCAGTTGTGGAAACTGGCAGAGATCGCTGTTAGCATGAGCTGAAGCCATTTTGTTTGTGGCAGCCATTTAAGTTAGCCATGTGCTCGCCACGTGCTTCTCCCGTCCTCACTGTTGCCTGCCCTTATATTTCGCTTGAGTCGTCAACTATAATTAACTCTTTCAGCACTGACCCAGAGCCTTGCGCATGCTCTGAAAGACTTGTAGCTATTAGAATGCACCTGTTACAAACTTAACTGTCAGACTATTTTTACCGATGTCAGCAGTTGTGTAGCTCCTCCCACTTTGTTGACTAAGCGATTCTCATGTACCCTTATATGTAAAAGACTATTTGTGTGTACACTTGTACTGCCTCTTTTTGAGTCTCCATGCTTACACTGCAACTGTCACAGTATATAAGCACCATGGTTTCTGTACTCCATGTACTGCCTCATACATTGCCTGAGGGTTATGAATTGATGCAGTTCCACTCATGAGTGTTAATAAACTATCTCTTTAATATTACAGCTTCCGTGCCAATCTCTATTTTGTCAGTCTAAAGGATCAGTGCGCAAAGCAGGGCGAACCCCTGCACCGGTGGGCCTCTGAAAAGGCTCACCCCCACACAGTGGCTGGCAACCCGTAGTCCCTCCGCAGCTGTGAAAAATCCAGGAGGCCGTAGACAACAAATAAATCCCCAGTCCTCTTACAACTGACTTCCTGCCAACAAAGGAAGGCTGAGCCATGCAACGCCAGAGGGAAGTCTGCATTGCCCATAATGGGAGTTAGGTGGGAAGGATAAGTGGAAAGTTGAGCAGATATACAAACTTTGTCCCACACGCGAAGTGTCACTCGGACCATGGGGGAAATATAAACCCCAGGTGGGTCGATGCTTGCGCGGAAGCCACAACATTTTCTAAATGTGGACCCCCCGCCACCACCGTGTCCAGGAAGCACCAGTGCTTCTCCGAAAGTGAACACAGCCATTCCACCAGGAATCATAATTGCGCTTCCTGGTAATATCTCTGTAGGTGCGGGATCTCCAATCCCCCCCTGGCCACGGGCAGATATGAACACTCTTTGTTCATGCATGCATGCTTGCCACCCCAGACAAAAGTCTCCAGGAGTCGCTGCAGCCTTTGCAGGCTATGTGGTGGGGGCGAGAGTGGCAGCGTCTGCATGACATATAAAATCTTGGGGAGCAGAGACAACTTAACTGTAGCAATCCGGCCAATCCATGAGATAGGTCCCCCATGCCAGGATTGAATCATAGCTTGGGCCTCCGTAAGCAGAGCCAGGTAGTTGTGCATTGCTATTTTTTCTAATATAGGAAACAGCTTGATCCCCAGCTATGGGATCCCCTTTTTTGCCCAAGTGTAAGGAAACAGTGTCCGCTCCCCCGTGAAATATTTAGAGCAAGGCCAATGGCCTTCCCAATATGTTCAAGTTCCTCCAAGGGGGGTGAGGGGGGGTAAATTGGCTAGGGCTAGTGACAGCCAAGAATATATCGTCTGCGTAGATGGCCACTTTATGAGATTGCCCTCACGTAGATTCCAGGGAAATCAGCATGCCACTGCAGGCGCACAGCCAAGGGCTCTATGTAGAGAGCAAAGAGGAGCGGCGACAGGTGAAAGCCCGTCACGTCCCCCTGGAAATGGAGAAGGGGTGCGAGACCGTTCCATTGACTTCAACAGATGCCACAGGCTCCGCATAGCTTGCCCGAACCCAGCTGCGAAAGTGGTGTCCAAGGCCCACCTCCTTCAACACAGATTGTAGGAAAGGCCAATGAACCAATTGAGGCCTTTTCGGCATCAATGGAAATAAGTAGGGAAAGGGACACAGAATGATTGGTCTAGTCAAGGAGATGGAGTATTATCTTAGTATTATCTCTGCAGTCCTGTCCTGGTATAAAACCTGACTGGTTGGGATCTATTATTCCTGGCATATACTGACCCAGTCGAGCAGATAAGATCCCTGTTTAAATCTTTGCATCCACGTTCAGGAGAGAGATAGGCCGTTATGAGGCACAAAGGGCTGGGTCTTTACTCTGCTTGGGTTTGACTGTTATGGTAGCTGCTATCATGGTATCGGTAATAGATCCCTGGGAAACGAAAGAGTTATACAGCCTTGTCAACATAAGGGCCAGCTAGGGGGCAAATTGCTTATAGAAAGCAACAGTGAACCCATCTTGGCTGGGTGCTCTGTCTGGCTTGAGTCTCTCGATGGCTCCCAGAACTTCCTGAGTTGGGATGTCTCCATTGAGTAGGGATGCCTCCCATTCTGGGAGCCTAGTCAAAGGGCCCTATATTAGATAAGAGTCGATATCTTTGGGATGAAGTGGGTCAGCGGAGTCGAGCGTAGCATAAAAATGGCAGAATTCATCCGCAATTTTGGCATCTCCCCATACTGCCTGACTGGCAGAGGTAGAGATTTCAGGAATCCACCAGCAGTAGGCCTGCGCAAGCAAGTGGTGGGCGACAAAACAACCCGCCTTATTTCCACAGGCATTATTCTTCTGCATGGTGCAAAGCAGTGCATGCTCCGTGGCATTCATGCCTATCTCTCTGAGCGGTTTCCTATTCATCGTGAGTTGCCTACCTGTTCTATGGGAACTCGTCTTCTTATGGGCCCTCTCAAGCACCCTTGCTTCGGAGTCAAGTGCCAACCACTTGAGGGTACAATCTTTGTTGAGTTGTCCTATGTTTGCCCCCCAACCACTGCCTTGAGTGCAGTGGCGGTTTCTGTTCACGGGCGTCGGGGCTCCGCCCCCCTTACTTTCACAGAAAAATGAAGCAATCATAGCAATGGTTAAAATATGTTTTGTCATTAAAAAACAATTTTCCATGTAAGTTCCTAGAATGAGGGCACTGTCTGCCCTACTCACGGACATCGGCGTTGTTGCTGTGCTCCACAATGCGGACATGTGACAGCCTTTTAACTGCTTGCTCCCCTGGCCCTGGGCAGGTGGGTATTTGCCGGGTTGACGATCTCTCCGCCCTGAGGCCTGTGAGGTCATCAGCTCGGCAAAGACCTAGCATTCCGGCCCAGTCTCCACCCCCTGATGACGTAGAGGTAAACTTGGCCCCGGGCGTTTTAAAAACAAGCCCGGTTTTGCCAAGCTTCCACGTCAATCAGGGAGTGAGAGCATTGTCACCCCTCCCTCCCCTAATTCGTTACAGGGTGTGGGTGGGACCATACTCTGTGACGAATTGGAAAAGGTGTGGCAGCCGGAAAGAGGCAGACCAGGAATCGAGTCTGCGCAGACACGACTTGTTGTGTGTCTGAGAGTGATACAGCTTCGCTTCCTACACGAGCTTGTTCATTGTGGCGTTGGACGCCACTGGAAGAGAATAAGAGTCGGAATGCGCGGTAATTTACTTGTAGTCTAATGTTGTCTAACGCTATTAGCCACTTTCCTCAAGACCGTGGGCCTTGTAACCTACTCAACAGTGGCGGTTTCTGTGCATGGGCGTCGGGGCTCCGCCCCCCCTTACTTTCACAGAAAAATGAAGCAATCATAGCAATGGTTAAAATATGTTTTGTCATTAAAAAACAATTTTCCATGTAAGTTCCTAGAATGAGGGCACTGTCTGCCCTACTCACGGACATCGGCGTTGTTGCTGTGCTCCACAATGCGGACACGTGACAGCCTTTTAACTGCTTGCTCCCCTGGCCCTGGGCAGGTGGGTATTTGCCGGGCTGACGATCTCTCCGCCCTGGGGCCTGTGAGGTCATCAGCTCGGCAAAGACCTAGCATTCCGGCCCAGTCTCCACCCCCTGATGACGTAGAGGTAAACTTGGCCCCGGGCGTTTTAAAAACAAGCCCGGTTTTGCCAAGCTTCCACGTCAATCAGGGAGTGAGAGCATTGTCACCCCTCCCTCCCCTAATTCGTTGCAGGGTGTGGGTGGGACCATACTCTGTGACGAATTGGAAAAGGTGTGGCCGCCGGAAAGAGGCAGACCAGGAATCGAGTCTGCGCAGACACGACTTGTTGTGTGTCTGAGAGTGATACAGCTTCGCTTCCTACACGAGCTTGTTCATTGTGGCGTTGGACGCCACTGGAAGAGAATAAGAGTCGGAATGCGCGGTAATTTACTTGTAGTCTAATGTTGTCTAACGCTATTAGCCACTTTCCTCAAGACCGTGGGCCTTGTAACCTACTCAACAGTGGCGGTTTCTGTGCATGGGCGTCGGGGCTCCGCCCCCCTTACTTTCACAGAAAAATGAAGCAATCATAGCAATGGTTAAAATATGTTTTGTCATTAAAAAACAATTTTCCATGTAAGTTCCTAGAATGAGGGCACTGTCTGCCCTACTCACGGACATCGGCGTTGTTGCTGTGCTCCACAATGCGGACACGTGACAGCCTTTTAACTGCTTGCTCCCCTGGCCCTGGGCAGGTGGGTATTTGCCGGGCTGACGATCTCTCCGCCCTGGGGCCTGTGAGGTCATCAGCTCGGCAAAGACCTAGCATTCCGGCCCAGTCTCCACCCCCTGATGACGTAGAGGTAAACTTGGCCCCGGGCGTTTTAAAAACAAGCCCGGTTTTGCCAAGCTTCCACGTCAATCAGGGAGTGAGAGCATTGTCACCCCTCCCTCCCCTAATTCGTTGCAGGGTGTGGGTGGGACCATACTCTGTGACGAATTGGAAAAGGTGTGGCCGCCGGAAAGAGGCAGACCAGTAATCGAGTCTGCGCAGACACGACTTGTTGTGTGTCTGAGAGTGATACAGCTTCGCTTCCTACACGAGCTTGTTCATTGTGGCGTTGGACGCCACTGGAAGAGAATAAGAGTCGGAATGCGCGGTAATTTACTTGTAGTCTAATGTTGTCTAACGCTATTAGCCACTTTCCTCAAGACCGTGGGCCTTGTCACCTACTCAAGTGCATATTGCGCGTCCGTGCTCATAGACACACAACTCCCAACTCCTTGCTACCGCTCGCGCGCTCTGGCACTTACATGATAATCCTGTCTAAAATTGTGCCCCGGGGCCGGGACTGAGGTCACAGCAACCACCATATACTGCGCTATCACAGAGGGCTGCATTAATACACCTCCCCTCAGCATGAGTCCTTAGTGCCCCCCAATGAATTGCTCAAATGGGGCCTGGCATGATTGATTAGGCAGAGTCGTGCAGCTCGTTCATGGTTGCACAGAAGGACATAAGATTAATTCTTACGTGCATACACGGGCAGCCTAGTTCAGTGGGCGAATGACAAGATGTCTGTCTTTCAGTAAAAATAAATTTATTCTTTTCATAACACATTAAACACGCGGCAAAAAGGAGCACAAAACACAAGCGCAAAATGCTGGAGTCCAATCGGCGCTAAAGAAAGTGCCAAGGAGAAAGCGAGCC
Organism: Lissotriton helveticus; assembly: GCF_964261635.1. Classification (NCBI taxonomy): domain Eukaryota; kingdom Metazoa; phylum Chordata; class Amphibia; order Caudata; family Salamandridae; genus Lissotriton; species Lissotriton helveticus. The sequence continues at coordinate 1,867,321,169 of NC_136057.1, forward strand.
ATTCCTCACTCCAGCCAGCATTTCAGAGAAAAAACTGTTCTGTGCATTTCATTTGATTTGGCCTAGATTAGAAGTCATACATTCTGCATCTGATCAAGTCAAGGCGCCTCGTACAGCTCTGCATCTGGGAGGCCTTGCAGGACAGCAGAAAGAGATGACTTAAATGTTTTTTTTGTTTATTTCGGTAGTGTTCACACAGTCTGAAACAAGAATGATTTACTGCATCGCTGGCAGCTTGTGAGCAAGACCCCATATGGGAAGGAGTCGGCAGCGCAGCTAGGCAGGCAGTTTACAAGGTAAGGAACTGCAATTATGCAATGGGGCAGACGGCAGAGTGTATGCTAAGTGCTTTGTGGAGCGCATGTGCGTCCAAATTGTATACATGTAAACGGCATTTCCTTAGTATTCTCACAGGTGCTGGATAGCACGACACTGAATAGCAGTGAGGAGACAGGAACAATGCCAGGGAAGAGAACGACACACACTTCAATATGAAGCAAATTCTGCTGGCTGCATTACCAATGCACTTTCCACTTTGCTGACACATCTACACAGAACTACCGGAAATTTTAAGACACACAAATTCACAACTGCCCTTTTCCGGTAGCTGAACAACACGTGCTCAGCACAGACCTGCAATACGCGGCGTGTGTCTATCTTTCTACCACAAATGGGCATTCCTACAGTGTGAGCATGCCCTCCAAGGTCCCTACAGACTCCGCTCGTGGCATCATTTTAATAGTGAGATTACTAAAAAATTTGATGTACAGGAACATGCCCAAAAGCCTGTGCGGTGCTCAGCGTGAGCTTCTGGTGCAGGGCAGATTTCAAGAAAGGTCAGAGCAAAGCGTCTCCGACTGAAACACGTCTTATCCTATCATTGGTGACACAGGGGACCCCCCCCTCAACAAGCAGTTTCCAGACACCAACGAGAGTGCCTTTAAACCTACAACCATACACAGTGCATAGCACGTAGAGTACTGCATAGTGAAACTGCACTAAACAGTAAATACAAAAATGACATTCACACATTTAAATGTGTTTTCAGTCATATCGTTCCAGCGTACCTGGATTTATCTGAGGTGCATGGAAAACTTTTGCTTCTCTGGGAGAGCACTGGAACGTCATTGCAGGGAAGCCTCCTGAAGAAAATAATGATTAACAATGAGGTTCGCAAAGTACCTTGGAATTGCAGGCTTGGCTTTGAAATGTCAAAAAAATCAATGTTTTAGAAAGAGTTGGGTGGTTAGGAATTGTATTTCAAAGCAGGCTGCTTTGTAGCATATAACCATCTATGTTACTGCAACATGTCATACCTTTAGAGGGTGTGCGGAGCCATAATTGGGTTATTCACACAAAGTACAGGCAGCCTCTCAACCCGATAGATAGAACAATAACACTCTGGGGAGTACTAATGAAATTGTATGTTAATGTTTCTATTCTTGAATGATGATTAGCTATTGGGATGAATATATAAATGAATACTGGTTTTGCATTATTCTAGTGTTTGAGTGGTGGCTTGTGGACCCCGCCAAATCATCTCATTCTTTTTGTTTCTGTACACAGTTTTTTTTTTTGTTATATGCATTATGCAGGACCATGCCATATTTAGCACGTTAGGATTGCTGATGATAATAGACTTGTTTTGTAAAGCTTTCTTCCCCACCAAGGAGTTAATTTTGTGATTTCTCAAATACCTAACAGGACGGATCCTTCAGGTTACAGCGCGCGCTCTCACTGGAACCTGTGACCTTTAAGTTAGGTGCGCATCACTGCAGCAACTTTCCAACCTTTTTAGCTATCGTTTTGGAATTGGGATCAACGCGTACCTCACACATGACTTATTTGTGTATTTTCACTCAAATCTCGAGAGGCAAAAGGTTTGCGTTGCAAACTATGCCTAGTTATCAGCAGACCAGCAGAAGAAAACTTCACACGCCTTTAAGTATTGATTTGATGTCAGTGGAATGATAGCTCCAGCCAGTTATTTCATGTCCAGAGCAGCTTTTCCATGGTGATGGGTCCTTATAAGTGAAGACATAATCGAGTGGGCTCAGAAGCGATAGACAAGGCGCAATAGGGGTTTTATGCACCAGTGGAAGCATCTTACATCAATGTTACTCGACGACAGATGGTCAGGTCCAGGAACATAGCGCGAGACCAGAGGGGGTGGGGGTCAGCTGGATTCCAGGATATTTCTTATGGTATCCCATTCATGTTCTGAGTTGACCAGCAATGACGTGGAGGAAGATGTATGCCTTAATGCCTTTATAGAGAGTTATGCTTTTTTCTAATAAGTGCACAACAGCTATCAGTGGTGAATTTGATGTTTGCGAGTCTAGCTAAAGACAAGGAGCTCTGCACAAAGGTGGTCGCAGAGGGAGGAGTTCACAGGATGGAGACGAGGAGGGAGGCTATGCAATCTTTATGCCACAAGGCATTACCACACAGGAAAGCAACACATAGGAAAGAACCACCAAGACCCATTTTGGTACTTTACCCGGCAGTATTTTACCACACAGGATAGTATTTTTTAATGACATACATATTATGCCATTTGAAAAAAGAGAATTTAAGGGTTAGGTAAGCTTAATGGAGGCACAGGTAAAGAAAGGGAAGGTGTCTTTAGAGTGCTGGGCAGGTAGAGGTAAATGGTCAGACTAGGCTGACTAGGATGGGATGTATGTATTTAACTATCTACATAACCACATACACTTTACTTTTCACAGTCAAAAAGGAGGTGAGCATTGGCTTAGACTAATTGTTAATTAGTTTAGGCCAACCCTCACCTCGTTTTTGACTGTGAAGAATAAAGTGTGTGTGTTCTCAAATTTACTTGAAAATGCACCATTTGCCCACACATTTTTCAAAATTTTCTCGGGGGGAAATCCCCCCGAACCCTCCTTAGGTTGTTTCGCACTCGCTCGCTCGCCTCAGTGTGCTCCAGCAAACATTTTAAGCCCGACCACTTTCAAATGTCACCAGCCGCCACTGCTACTCAAGTGCATATTGCGTGTGCGTGCTCATAGACACACAACTCCCCCCTCCTTGCTACCGCTCGCGCGCTCTGGCACTTACATGATAATGCTGCATCCTGTCTAAAATTGTGCCCCGGGGGCCGGGACTGAGGTCACAGCAACCACCATATACTGCGCTATCACGGAGGGCTGCATTAATACACCTCACCCCAGCATGAGTCCTTAGTGCCCCCCAATGAATTGCTGAAATGGGGCCTGGCATGATTGATTAGGCAGAGTCGTGCAGCTCGTTCATGGTTGCACAGAAGGACATAAGATTCATTCTTATGTGCGCACACGGGCAGCCCAGTTCAGTGGGCGAATGACAAGATGTCTGTCTTTCAGTAAAAATAAATTTATTCTTTTCATAACACATTAAACACGCGGCAAAAAGGAGCACAAAACACAAGCGCAAAATGCTGGAGTCCAATCGGCGCTAAAGAAAGTGCCAAGGAGAAAGCGAGCCATTCCTCACTCCAGCCAGCATTTCAGAGAAAAAACTGTTCTGTGCATTTCGTTTGATTTGGCCTAGATTAGAAGTCATACATTCTGCATCTGATCAAGTCAAGGCGCCTCGTACAGCTCTGCATCTGGGAGGCCTTGCAGGACAGCAGAAAGAGATGACTTAAATGTTTTTTTTGTTTATTTCGGTAGTGTTCACACAGTCTGAAACAAGAATGATTTACTGCATCGCTGGCAGCTTGTGAGCAAGACCCCATATGGGAAGGAGTCGGCAGCGCAGCTAGGCAGGCAGTTTACAAGGTAAGGAACTGCAATTATGCAATGGGGCAGACGGCAGAGTGTATGCTAAGTGCTTTGTGGAGCGCATGTGCGTCCAAATTGTATACATGTCAACGGCATTTCCTTAGTATTCTCACAGGTGCTGGATAGCACGACACTGAATAGCAGTGAGGAGACAGGAACAATGCCAGGGAAGAGAACGACACACACTACAATATGAAGCAAATTCTGCTGGCTGCATTACCAATGCACTTTCCACTTTGCTGACACATCTACACAGAACTACCGGAAATTTTAAGACACACAAATTCACAACTGCCCTTTTCCGGTAGCTGAACAACACGTGCTCAGCACAGACCTGCAATACGCGGCGTGTGTCTATCTTTCTACCACAAATGGGCATTCCTACAGTGTGAGCATGCCCTCCAAGGTCCCTACAGACTCTGCTCGTGGCATCGTTTTAATAGTGAGATTACTAAAAAATTTGATGTACAGGAACATGCCCAAAAGCCTGTGCGGCGCTCAGCGTGAGCTTCTGGTGCAGGGCAGATTTCAAGAAAGGTCAGAGCAAAGCATCTCCGACTGACACACGTCTTATCCTATCATTGGTGACACAGGGGACCCCCCCCCCCTCAACAAGCAGTTTCCAGACACCAACGAGAGTGCCTTTAAACCTACAACCATACACAGTGCATAGCACGTAGAGTACTGCATAGTGAAACTGCACTAAACAGTAAATACAAAAATGACATTCACACATTTAAATGTGTTTTCAGTCATATCGTTCCAGCGTACCTGGATTGATCTGAGGTGCATGGAAAACTTTTGCTTCTCTGGGAGAGCACTGGAACGTCATTGCAGGGAAGCCTCCTGAAGAAAATAATGATTAACAATGAGGTTCGCAAAGTACCTTGGAATTGCAGGCTTGGCTTTGAAATGTCAAAAAAATCAATGTTTTAGAAAGAGTTGGGTGGTTAGGAATTGTATTTCAAAGCAGGCTGCTTTGTAGCATATAACCATCTATGTTACTGCAACATGTCATACCTTTAGAGGGCGTGCGGTGGCCATAATTGGCTTATTCACACAAAGTACAGGCAGCCTCTCAACCCGATAGATAGAACAATAACACTCTGGGGAGTACTAATAAAATTGTATGTTAATGTTTCTATTCTTGAATGATGATTAGCTATTGGGATGAATATATAAATGAATACTGGTTTTGCATTATTCTAGTGTTTGAGTGGTGGCTTGTGGACCCCGCCAAATCATCTCTTTCTTTTTGTTTCTGTGCACAGTTTTTTTGTTGTTGTATGCATTAGGCAGGACCATGCCATATTTAGCACGTTAGGATTGCTGATGATAATAGACTTGTTTTGTAAAGCTTTCTTCCCCACCAAGGAGGTAATTTTGTGATTTCTCAAATACCTAACAGGACGGATCCTTCAGGTTACAGCGCGCGCTCTCACTGGAACCTGTGACCTTTAAGTTAGGTGCGCATCACTGCAGCAACTTTCCAACCTCTTTAGCTATCGTTTTGGAATTGGGATCAACGCGTACCTCACACATGACTTATTTGTGTATTTTCACTCGAATCTCGAGAGGCAAAAGGTTTGCGTTGCAAACTATGCCTAGTTATCAGCAGACCAGCAGAAGAAAACTTCACACGCCTTTAAGTATTGATTTGATGTCAGTGGAATGATAGCTCCAGCCAGTTATTTCATGTCCCGAGCAGCTTTTTCATGGTGATGGGTCCTTATAAGTGAAGACATAATCGAGTGGACTCAGAAGCGATAGACAAGGCGCAATAGGGGTTTTATGCACCAGTGGAAGCATCTTACATCAATGTCACTCGACGACAGAACATAGCGCGAGACCAGGGGGCGTGGGGGTCAGCTGGATGCCAGGATATTTCTTATGGTATCCCATTCATGTTCTGAGTTGACCAGCAATGGCGTGGAGGAAGATGTATGCCTTAATGCCTTTATAGAGAGTTATGCTTTTTTCTAATAAGTGCACAACAGCTATCAGTGGTGAATTTGATGTTTGCGAGTCTAGCTAAAGACAAGGAGCTCTGCACAAAGGTGGTGGCAGAGGGAGGAGTTCACAGGATGGAGACGAGGAGGGAGGCTATGCAATCTTTATGCCACAAGGCATTACCACACAGGAAAGCAACACATAGAAAAAGAACCACCAAGACCCATTTTGGTACTTTACCCGGCAGTATTTTACCACACAGGATAGTATTTTTTAATGACATACATATTATGCCATTTGAAAAAATAGAATTTAAGGGTTAGGTAAGCTTAATGGAGGCACAGGTAAAGAAAGGGAAGGTGTCTTTAGAGTGCTGGGCAGGTAGAGGTAAATGGTCAGACTAGGCTGACTAGGATGGGATGTATGTATTTAACTATCTACATAACCACATACACTTTACTTTTCACAGTCAAAAAGGAGGTGAGCATTGGCTTAGACTAATTATTAATTAGTTTAGGCCAACCCTCACCTCGTTTTTGACTGTGAAGAATAAAGTGTGTGTGTTCTCAAATTTACTTGAAAATGCACCATTTGCCCACACATTTTTCAAAATTTTCTTGGGGGGAAATCACCCCGAACCCTCCTTAGGTTGTTTCGCGCTCGCTCGCTACGCTCGCTACGCTCGCTCGCCTCAGTGTGCTCCAGCAAAAATTTTAAGCCCGACCACTTTCAAATGACACCAGCCGCCACTGCTTGAGTGTATCCCACAGTGTGGCCACCAATGTTTGAGCGTTATCGTTTAGAACGAGATAGTTCTGAATCGCCTCTCCAATTTCTTTGATGGAAGGAGTATACACTAAAAGCTTGGGGGAAGACGCCAGGTTTGTGATTGCATAATACGAGTAGGTAGACATGGGGTAATCGTGATCGAGGCATGGTCCAGAAGGGCCACCACCCCGATCTCGAAATGTGGCACAGTGGGCATTAGGGACACCATGGTAAGGAAGGGATCTATTCTGGCATAAGATTGGAGTGTCACTGAAAAGAAGGAGTAAGACCTTAGTGGTAGGATTAATAAATCTCCACACATCCACCAAGCCTGCCTCATGATGCCACTGGAGGCCCTGTGTAGTGTACGTCCCAATTAGTCCCACCCTTTGCACAGAGCAGTCAAGGTGCGAATCGGGTATCAAGTTGAAGTCTCCCCCAAACACGAAGTTAGTGTCCGGGTAGGTGAGGACCTCATCCAGTGCCAGAAGGATGAAGGATTCCTGATTATCATTAGGAGTGTGTGAACATGCCATCATAAACTGATGCATAGAGAAAGCATACAACCCGCAATTTCCGAGTGCGTCTTGGTAACTTGCCCCTGGAAGTATGTAGCCAGCAGAATAGCAACCCCGACCCTCTTCCCTGGACCAGAAGAGAAATACTGACGTTCAAACCACCATGATCTCAGGTAGCCCCAATCCCTGCAGAGGAGGTGCATCTCCTGCAACAGACAAATATCGCACTGGAGAGATTTCAGCTGAGACAACAAAGCCAATTGTTTGGCAAGAGCGTTCAAGCCTCTAACATTGAGACTCACAACCTTAACCATTTCTGTAGAGAGGGGACAGAGTGCAAACTAAGTATGGGCGGAAAATCCGTCCCGCTCGCGGATTTTGCGGATTTTGGGCAAATTCGCAATCCGCGAGATTCGCGAATTCCCCGCAAAATCCGCGAGCGGAACGGAGTGGGTCAAAAGTTGAAGCTGACTTTTGTAACTATTTTAGAATGGCGCCGGCAAGCTGCCAGCGCCATTCTAAAATAGTTACAAAAGTCAACTTCAACAGGAAGCACTAATAGATAAAGTAAAGCAGGTGCTCGAGTTGAAGCTCAAATTCAGTTACACAATCATTAATCACCCCAAACTCGGGGTGATTAATGATTGTGTAACTTAATTTGACCTTCAACTCGAGCACCTGCTTTACTTTATCTATTAGTGCTTCCTGTTGGCTGACTTTGTAGCTATTTTAGAATGCGCTGGCAGCTTGCCGGCGCCATTGTAAGTAGGGCTGAGGGCAGAAGGGCACAAAGTGGGACAGAGGGCAGAATGGGACAAAAACGAGTGGGGCAGAGGGCAGAAGGGCACAGAAACGAGTGGGGCAGAGGGCAGAAGACCACAAAAGCGAGTGGGACAGAGGGCAGAAACGAGTGGGGCAGAGGGCAGAAGACCACAAAAACGAGTTGGGCAGAGGGCAGAAGAGCACAAAAACGAGTGGGACAGAGGGCAGAAACGAGTGGGGCAGAGGGCAGAAGACCACAAAAACGAGTTGGGCAGAGGGCAGAAGAGCACAAAAACGAGTGGGACAGAGGGCAGAAACGAGTGGGGCAGAGGGCAGAAGACCACAAAAACGAGTTGGGCAGAGGGCAGAAGAGCACAAAAACGAGTGGGACAGAGGGCAGAAACGAGTGGGGCAGAGGGCAGAAGAGCACAAAAACGAGTGGGACAGAGGGCAGAAACGAGTGGGGCAGAGGGCAGAAGACCGCAAAAACGAGTTGGGCAGAGGGCAGAAGAGCACAAAAACGAGTGGGACAGAGGGCAGAGGGCAGAAGACCACAAAAATGAGTTGGGCAGAGGGCAGAAGAGCACAAAAACGAGTGGCACAGAGGGCAGAAACGAGTGGGGCAGAGGGCCGAAGACCACAAAAACGAGTTGGGCAGAGGGCAGAAGAGCACAAAAACGAGTGGGACAGAGGGCAGAAACGAGTGGGGCAGAGGGCAGAAGACCACAAAAACGAGTTGGGCGGAGGGCAGAAGAGCACAAAAACAAGTGGGGCAGAGGGCAAAAGGGCACAAACGGGCAGAGGGCAGAAAGGCACAAAAACGAGTGGTACAGAGGGCAGAAGGGCATAAAAAATTAGAGGGTGGCAGTGATGAACCAGAGGGCGCATCACGGTCTCGCCCAAAAAAATCCCAGCGAACACGCAAAGCGCCCCGCGAACATGCCAAAACGCCCCGCAAACACGCAAAGCGCCCCGCGAACACGCAAAAATATAAAAATCCGCAAATTCGCACAAATTCAGTAATTTTGCGGATCGCGAATTCGCAAATCCGCAAATTTGCAAATCGCGAATTCGCAAAATTCGCCCATGCTTAGTGCAAACCATCCACCCCAGGCCGGCCCACCCCGTGACTACCCATTGTAGTGTGTAGAAACATGGCATAGCAGAAAAGTCACATGTACCAGGATACTGCAAATGTCCTTCGCGACATGAGAAGGAAAAAAACCAAAGACTCAAACCACATCAACAGACAAAGAACAACAGGCCTGGAGTTGAGGGTCCATGACATGGGCGTTCCTCCCGGGCAGTAGCGAGGTGAAGAAGATGCGCAGGAGCTCCGCCGCCCCATTGAAAAACATCACCTCAAGGCATCCCAGGGGTATCTTGCAAGCCCCATGGGTGGCCGCCGAACTGCACCACGTCCCAGAGTCCAGGCCGGTGTGGCACAGAGGACCAGCGAAGGACAAGGGCCAGCCGCACCCCACCATGACCGGCCCATAGCAGAGAAGAGGAAATCCTGCAGTTCCTCACTCCACCACCAAGTCTGGCGACGTCCTCCTCTGGGTGAGTTGTGTCAATAGGCCAAACCTCGCCATGAGGCTCTCTTCCACAGTTGGCCTGCTCATCTTCTTTTAACCCTGAGGCTTAGATCTGCAGGTAGATAGGCTTTGTGACGGTAGGGGAGGCAGCTGCTGTGACTGTAAGTCTGACTCCTCTAGAGCTAGCCACAGGATTGGCACCTCCTCAGCCATTTTGCGGACCACATGAGTCTCTCCCCCCAAGTGAAGGTGAGGAAAAAAGGATATCCCCACTTGTAGGGAACCCTATTCTCCCTCAGGAAGGTCGTCGCTGGCTTTTAGGCTCAACAGTGCTGCAGCGTGATGAAGGAGAGATCCTGGTAAAGCCAATTCTTGATTCCCTCAAAGGTGACATGAGATAAGTCCCTTACCGCCGACATAACTAATTCCTTTTGGCAGGATCTGTGAAGACAGGTCAAAATATCCTGAGGGGATCCTGGCTGCCCAGAGGAGTGACCAGCGCAGTGGGTGCGGTCGAGGATTACTTCCTTGTTGGCAAGGTCCAGTATGATGTGGTGGAACAATCGGACAGCACAATCCTCTAATCTGCCCGCAACAGCCTGCAACAGGACTCCCTTAATCCGTACATTGGATATATGGGATCTGTTTTCCAAATCCTCCAGGTAGTAGTTGAGTTTCGCGTTGTGGTCCTAAAGCTCCAGAACCTGGCTGCAGCATACCTCTAGCTCCTCCTCCCTGGTATCAGCTCCCTGCTCCAGAGTATCCACCCGCTGTCCCAGGTCAGTTTACTCCCGCCGAATTTCTTTGACTTTGGTGGCCACCTCTTGTCGCAAGGTCGCGAAGTCATTCCACAAACTGTGGAAGAGGGACTTAATAAAGCCACTGGTAACAGGTGCTTTGTCTCCCGCAGTGACCGCATGTGCGGACATAGGGGGAGCGGGGAGGAGGACTGGAGTCCAGGTCTGGACTGGCCGTTGCGGGCACCGAGGCAATCCCCCAGTGCGCCGCAAGGGTGGGGGCTGGTTTTGGGCCCCTGGGGGCCGTTTTGTGTTACAGGGCCGTTTTTGCAGCGTGGCAAACTCGGGTGAAAACCGGCCCCGCAAAGAGCTCGGTCGCACCCCCAACCTCCTCCCCAGGGGGCCGGCCGATCATTTTGCCAGGGCCGGTTTTGGTTCCCAGTTCGGCCCTGCTGGAGTCTATTGTTTGGTCTGCCTTCCTGGCAGGGGTCTTAGAGAGTAGGTCCCTGATGGAGGGGTCTCGCTTGCTGCGCAAAGAGGCCATGTCCCGAGAAGTTCATGGCAGGCCAAAGGGAGAAGGGTGCCACCCAGGTACAGCCCCAGAGGTGCAGAAATGGTCCCCGGAGTCAAGACACTAAACCGCGATGTCAGCCGAGTCCCCTGATGCCCAGTCGCCCAACCTCTCTTATCACGGGCGACAGGTCCTTTCCAGCCAAAGCAAGTAATCCAGAGGGGAGGAGGGCGGGAAAGCACCAGTTGTATGTAGCCCTTGTAGCTCCACGACATTCACTGTGGCCAGAGGGCCAGCTCCTACCTCCAGTCAAGCCGTCTGGTGGCAAGTTGCCCACCTCCAATCCGCTGAAGTCCTGTCTCCCGGTCTGTCAGGCCAACAAGACACTCCTGCAGTAGCAGTACAACCAGCAAAGTCACCCGCTCTAGAGGGAGCGCTGGGCTGTCCATCCATCAGCACCTCCAAGTCAGTCGGGGCATCCAGCTGGGCCACACACACAGCCAAAGGTTTCCAGCTGTCAGTCGCTGTGGGAGCCCAGTGCTGCCTACGGTTTCAGCCCACCACACTGCTGGCCTCGCCAATACAAAGCAGGACCGCTGGCCTCCAAATGCACATCTCCGGCAATCTCCATCAAGGGCCGCGGGCCTCCCCAGGACTGGCTGCACCCTGCTAGGCACTCACTGCCAGACCCCGCTCCTCACCCCACCAGGCGCTGCTCACCCCACCTAGGTGGTCTTCGGAATAAGCAAGAGTCCACAGGAGGTCCTCCCCTCCCTTCTGCCAGGCAGTTCAACTGTCTGCCACAGCCTCACCAGCACAGCAACACCAATCTGGCTCACCCCTGGTACGATGCTCAGGTGGCCAATATTAATGCGGCTCACTAGCTCAGCCTGCCACTGTCTCGCCTGCTCAGTGGACACAGATCATCCACCCCGGGTCAGCTGGCAGGGGGCACAGCAGCAGCTCGTCCCTCTAGTGTTGCGCAGCCCCCTGGTCTGCTCACGGTCTAGAAGTCGAGGCGGAGTTCTGACAGAGTGCTCCTATTTGGGCGCCATCTTGGACACCCCCCCCATGCCAACATTTGAGAAGAAGAAAGTGGGAGATTTAAAAAAAAAAATCGTCTGAAGCACGTATATTTCCGATTCACTTCTGTCGGCATGCAAACTTTTCCTAAATGATCCTGCCAAAAGCACAGCAGCAGCTAGGACCTGGAGCAGTTTAGTCCAGATACAGACTTTGGTGCTCCCTGATTAGTCCAGTCACTAATACATCTGTGAGCAAATTCAAAATCAGTACTGAGACATTCTTATAAGAATGACAGACACCAATTATCGGTTGAATTTTTGTATGAGGAATTAGTAGGCAAAATACATGAAGTAAGCCATCAATAAGCATAATAATAATAATAATAATTAGCATCCAAAGCATACAATTCGTAAGTACAAATAACTCAGCAAAGTTCTGTATGAAATTTGGCATAGATTCGCCTTCTAAAGGTGGGAAGTAGAGGCTCCAAGGTATAGAGAAATGCTTGCCTTTTTATAGGACTTTAGATGAAGACTTTCATTATTTCTTAACAAGTACATGGTTCTCAGGGTATGCACCAATGGGGAACAAGATGGAGGAAACACTATTCTCTGGCAACATTCGTTATTCATTAGAGTAAACTTGCATTTCTTTATTTAGAACAAGAAACAGTAATACCAAATATCACATGATATGCTAAAACAGTGATTCAAGATGAAGGACAGTGTAAACTCAGATTATGTTACTGTAAGCCCAGTTCAAATGCATTTAATTGAGAAAAGTAAAATGGCTTTCACACCCACTTTCTGATGATTTCGAAATCATCACTTCATGTCTTTATTACAGCACATCATTCATTAACTTTGGGCTTTTCTCCTTGGGTTCTTACAAATCCTTTTAAGTGTCGCAGAGGTCACTATGCATTTCTTCAACCTTGACATTGAATCTTTTTCTCTTTCTTTCTCTAATTGCGAGAGAGAGCTTCTAATAGCTACAGTCCATATCATTGCTTGATGAAATTCTCGTGCAAAATTTTAATGAAGTAAGCAGACACACAATGCCAATTAGTATTAAAAGAGTGATGTTAAAAGTAACATTCGAATCCTTCCGCCTAAGCTACCAAGCCATTTCCCTATGTTAACAAAGCTTTGCCAGTCTATCCAAATAAAGAACCTAGGGCCCGATGTAGGTCGCCAATTACCGGTCGGTAACGGCCGATTTCGGCCGTTACTGACCGGTATTTGGGATTTGGCATGTAGGTAGGCTTAATTTACAGAATCGGTATATTTACCGATTCGGTAAATTTACCGATTCTGTAAAATACCGATTCGGTAAATTTACCGATTCGGTAAATACAGATGTAGGTGGCACTGAAAACAGTGCCACAGGCCATTACCGATTCGTTATTTACCATGTAATACTATTACATGGTAAATAACGAATTCCAGTGTACATGCACATCTCTGCATGTACACCTGTGCCATGTGGCACACAGACATGCCCTAAGGGCATGCATGTGTGTCACATGGCACACAAGCCAGAAACAGGGGTGCAACAGGGTGTCAAAGTGACACCCTGTCCCCCTTGTAAAATCGGTAATTTTACCGATTCGGTAATTACCGAATCGGTATTTGCTATTGAATCCTATGGGCTTCAAGGCCCATAGGAATCAATGGCAAATACTGATTCGGTAATTACCGAATCTTACCGATTCGGTATTTGTACCGAATTTTTTACCTACATAGCAATTACCGATTAGTAAATACCGAATCGTTAAAATTCGGTATTTACCATTCGGTAATTTGTTATTACCTACATCTGGGCCTAATCCTTCCCAGGCTCCTTACTCTTCTAGCTCAGTTAGTTCATTCATTATGATCGCAATGTAGCTGTCAAGGTGCTTCTCTATGTGCAGAATGTATGTTGCAAACTCCGCCTTCCTTCGACAGGAGTAAATCCAACGCAAGCTGATTTTGCTTAATCATAGCTCTCATAGCAAGCAATTCTTTATTTATAACAGTTAGTGCTCCTGCCATGTTAGTAGTAAGCCGTTCTACTAATGTGGACAGGTGTCTAATCTTAATATCATTTAATGCCATTTCTATGGAAGGTATAAGGGCTCCAAAGATATTGCTAAGACTGTGTTTTAAGTTACGCTTGCTTCGCTTCATCTGTTGCTCAAGGGGGGAATCTAACTCAATAGTGTGATAGATCGTAGGGAAAACTAGAGCTGCATATCAAGGATTTTAACAAATTGTTTTATGTTGTTTTCCTTTAATGAACTTAAGTGTTTAACTAACTTATTATTCTACTACTAGAGATGCACAGATACAACATGCCCAGTTGTGTGGCAATTAATAGTAAGCTGATTTACCACACACACGATTTCCAGCTCAAGGAGGGGATTCTGCGGAAGGCTCGAGATCCTGGCCCCCTCCAATTCCGTGAGCACCACCCGCTGCTCTTCCAGGACCTGGCGGCGTCCACATTGACCAAGAGAAGGGAGTTCAAGCCTGTCACTACTTATCTGAAGGAGCAAGGCAACCCCTATTCTTGGGGGCATCCTTTCAGGCTAATCTTCAAGCTTAACGGAAAGCTGATTCAGGTTCGCTCCCTGACGTCGGCCCTCGACCTCTTGGGCCTGGAGCAGTCCACTCCCTCACCAGGTGATGCGGGGTCTCCCGCCAGACGACGCAGGCGATCGACGGAATGGCAACGGGTCAGCAAACCAGCACCTATTGCAAAACCCGACTTGTCCACGAGCCGGCTTGAGAGGGGAGCAGCGGTCGCGTCGGTGGCACTGGTGACAGAGGCGTCTGGGGGCCCCTGAGGAGAGAAACCTATGACTGGCACTGATTGGGCTAGTAGATGGCGCCGGAGGGGACTGTCCACTGGAAGCTGCTGTTGATCTTCTTATGTCCTCGACGAGAGTTGAGTCCTGCATCAGGAACTGGTTACTTGGACGGTTGGTGCCATGTTCCCCAGCTCTTGGGGCCTGTTTGACGAACTGTCGTTTGCTTCTCCTTTTTTCCATTGCTAAAGTTGGTCTGGATAAGGGTTGTGTGAATGAAGGGGGGTTGGGGGACTGGAGTCTGGGAGGTTGGGGTTGCTGGGGGGTCTCCGCGTCAGCTGGGGGGGAGGGCTGGGAAGGGGTCCGGGGGAGTTAGGGCAGGGAGGCCCTTTAGGAATCACAGCGCTGGAAGGTGCACAGCGAGTTTACTCTACCTACCCGTATGCAGCGTAGGGAACTGAAAATAGTAAGCCTGAATGTCCGTGGCCTCAACAGCCCGATAAAACAGGCTGCCATTTTATCCCTACTAGAGAGCTCGGAGGGGGCTATTTGCCTGTTGAAGGAGATCCATTTCCTTTCCAAAGATACGCGGCGCATGACCGATAATCGCTTCCCGCTGCAGCTTTGGTCTTCAGGGCCTACTAAGAAGAATGGGGTGGCGATTCTCTTTAGCGCACGTGCGCAGTGCAAAATTTTCTCCCAGGTGATAGATATTAAAGGAAGACTCCTAGCGGTGCGAGTGCAATGGGGAGACGCGCAGTTCACTGTAGGGACCATTTATGCGCCGCACACTAGCCAAGAGCCCTTCCTGCAGTCGGCACTTGCGCAGGTTTTAGCTACCCCGGATGCCCAGATACTGGTGGGAGGTGATTTAAACATTGTGATGGAGGCAGAGACTGATAGGTCAGGACAGCGTGTGTACCAAACAGGGGCCTTGTCTCAGGGAGGGAAGCAGTGGTTGGTAGAAGGAGGATTGCATGATGTGTGGCGCGTTCACCATCCCCAGCAGCGCGATTATACCTACTATTCGGCGGCCCACAAGACCTATGCGCGCTTAGACCAATTTCTGACCTCGACCTCCATCTTGCCTCACTTGGCAGAGTCAGACATTATGCCGCGTTCCTTGTCGGACCACGCACTTATCTCAGTAACCTTCACTTCTAGTTGGGCCCGGCCGCCGTCGGCGGGATGGCGCCTTAGAGACTCCCTGCTTCACTCCGAGTCGGTGATCACGAAGATCAGAGAGACGATAGTCCATTACCTGGCCGAGAACGAGGTAGAGGGTACTCCCCTGGTGGCGGTATGGGAGGCCCTAAAGTTAGTGACACAAGGCAAATTTATTTCCCTGGCTGCGCGGTACTCCCGCCTGTGTAAGGAAAAAAGAACGGTATTAGAAAAGGACATTAGCGGCCTCGAGGCGATCCATAAGCGAACTGGGGCGCCAAGGATTTGGTGGGAACTTAGTCGAAGAGGCGCATGTTGAAACATTTGGACACGGACAGAGCTATGCATGCCCTCCTGCGTCTGTGGCACAAGTTCTATCTCTGTGGAGATAAGGTAGGATGGATGTTGGCTCACAGGTTGCGGGCGGGTTCCCAACTGAACACTATACAGGCAGTTCGGGACCGGGCGCGACAGAACACACCACAGACTCCGCCATTGTTGACACCTTCCGGTGGTTCTATCAGGACCTGTACTGCAAAGAGGGTGAGCCTTCTTTTGGGATAACAGAGTATCTGGAGTCCTGTGGCGTTACACCCCTCCTGCAGAGCTCCTCT
This sequence comes from Lissotriton helveticus, assembly GCF_964261635.1. Lineage (NCBI taxonomy): Eukaryota > Metazoa > Chordata > Amphibia > Caudata > Salamandridae > Lissotriton > Lissotriton helveticus. Next base: position 1,867,337,330 of record NC_136057.1, read on the forward strand.
GAGGCTCTCGAGATGCCTATTCGCATCGAAGAAGTAATCTCGGCTATTTCAAAGCTGAAAGTGGCCAAATCGCCGGGCCCGGATGGCTTCTCGGCAATTTTTTATAAAACTTTCTGCAGGGAGTTAGCCCCACTCCTGACTCGCCTTTTTAATTCATTTTTGGACATCGGGGTTGTGGCACCGTCCATGTCGGAGGCGGCCATCACTGTTATTCTCAAGCCCGAGAAGGATCCCAAGGAGTGCGGATCATATAGACCGATCTCACTCCTCAACATCGATGCCAAGTTGTTTGCTGGGGGGCTCGCGGCTAGACTCAGTCCCTTGATGGACGGACTCATTGAGCCCGATCATGTGGGATTCATTCCTATGGGGCAAGGAGGAGACAACACCAAAAGATTGTTCCACCTCATGGACTTGGTCCATCGCTCTCGGTCGCAGGCTTTCCTGCTCTCTATAGATGCAGAGAAGGCCTTTGACCGCCTAGATTGGGACTACTTGTTTGCCGTGTTACGGAGGTTCGGTCTGGGGAATAACTACATCCAATGGATTCGGTGCCTTTATGCAGCCCCAAAAGCGGCGGTGCGGGTCAATGGCTGCAAGTCAATGGCTGCAAGTCAGCTCTCTTCCCAATCGCAATAGGAACGCGGCAGGGTTGCCCCCTGTCCCCGTTACTCTTCGCGCTTTATATGGAGCCTTTCGCCCAGCGGGTCTGGTCCAATGTCAAGATCTCTGGGATCAAGTTTGGGGCGGACACGCACAAGATTAGTCTGTATGCGGACAATGTCATCCTCTCACTTACTCACCCCCACTCTTCCTTGCGGAGCCTTTCGCGAGAATTGACGGAGTTCCAGAAAGGGGCAGGATTCAAGGTCAATTTCACCAAATCGCATATCCTCAACTTGTCTATACCGGAAGAGGAAGTCCTGGATCTGAAGCAGGACTTTGAATTCCAATGGGTGCAATCCGATATCCAGTACCTGGGAATTCGCCTAGCATCGTCAATTTCTAAAACTGTGTCCCTGAACTACAAGATCTTGGTTGAGCAGGTCAGTACGGCCCTCTCTGATTGGTCCCACCTCAAGCTGGCCTGGTTTGGGAGATTGGCAGCCCTGAAGATGGCTGTTTTCCCCTGCATACTGTATCTGTTTCAAATGATGCCACTGACCCCACCGCCGGGCACTCTCTGGAAGTTGCAGGGGTCCCGTAACAAATTCCTGTGGGACAATAAAAGGCCGTGACATGCACTGTCCGTGGCAGTTGCTCCGGGGGCGGCTGGGGGATTAGGTTTTCCCCTGCTGTCTGCCTATTTCCAGGCGTCCATTCTGAGATACATAGTGGAATGGAATAGACCCATGTCCAGTAAGCACTGGAACGTCATGGACCAGATGGTGGCGGGCTGCAACATTTGGCAGGAGCTTTGGTTACGTCGCTAGCATAGAGCGTGGGGCCTCTACTCGTCTCCGGTGATGGCGCCGACCCTTAAAGGAATGGGATGAGCTGGCGTCCTGATAGGGAAGGACTACGTTTGCCTCACCGATGACAACCATTGTCGACAATCCCGACTTTCCTCCGGGCCGCGCGTCCCCGGTCTTCCATCGCTGGCGAGAGGAAGGCTGTAAGAGAGTGGGCTCCCTCTTCGACCTGAATGGATTGATTCCGTTTCCCCGGCTGCGAACAGAGTTCTTCCAGTTGCCGCCAGCAGATGCCTTCTCCTACACGCAGGTGGCACACTGGGTTACCCAACCCACTAACGTGGCTGCTACGTCTCGACCACTGACAAAGTTAAAAAAATGGCTGGTCTGTAAGAAAGACGACCGGCGGCTCATCTCGGAGTTGTATGCTATGATTCTGAGTCACCCCAAGAAGCAACGCACCCCCGCGCAGGTCCGGTGGGAGACGGAGCTGGGACGTCCGCTCTCGAAAAAAGAGTGGGAACATGTGTTTTACCACGCGCAGCACATGACCTCCAATACCTCAGGGGCCGAATCAGCATATAAAGTGGCGGCCTATTGGTATTACACTCCGGCGCGTGTCCGAGCCTGGGACATCACTAAATCTGGTCTCTGCTGGAGGGGATGTGGGCTAACGGGGACCTTGGCACACTTGTTATGGCACTGCCTGAAACTGGGGAGGTACTGGCCCACGATTTTTTACGAGCTAGATGAGGCGTTTCAGATTACATTCCCCAGTTGCCAGAGCATACTTTATTGGGGCTTCCCCATTCCAAGTTCTTCCCTCTGCGCTCGCTGAAGGGTAGACAGATTGCGCTGGCGCTGTTGGCTGCAAGACAGGTGCTACTGGCCAACTGGGGCTCGCAGACAGTACCTGATCCCTGGGACTGGTTTCAGAGGCTATGGCATATTTTGGCGATGGAAAGGCTCTCGATGGGAATAGATGGGAAAGGCACGGAGTATGCTAAATTGTGGGGCCCGTTCTTGCATCTTCTGTCCAAAGACCTGCGAGAAGTAACTTGCCCGAAATACCTGCAGATCCTACTACTCATCCCCTTAGAATCGGATAGAGCTGACCCTGTGGTTTGAACCTTCCCTTCGAGCTTTGGTAGTTTATGTGATCATCCTGCAGTAAGCTGACGCGGAGTGGGGTGGGTTGGGGAGGGGGTTGGGTATGGGTGTGTGTGTGCCCAAGTGTGGAGAGGCGAGGAGGGTGGGAGGAGGTGGAGGGTGTTTGTTGTTGTTTCATTTGTTCAGTTTTGAAAAGGCGGTGGCCACTGCACAGGCGGGGCGACAATCTTCGGCTTATAGCACTTGCGGGGCCGACCTCCGGGTTGTAGGCCCAGACGCTGCGTTGATGCACTGTGTTTATGCCCTGCCGGCAAGTTGATGTAGGCAGCTGGGCTGTGTACAGTATTTCTTACCGCATAATAAACATGATTGATTCTAAATGCAGTCCAGGTCTATTCAGCCCAGACCTAAATCATCAGACGTCTGGAGCCGCTGCCCCTCTCTAGCCCGTGCCATCCAAAAGCTAGACATGCAATACACAAACCTAGCAGAGGCACACTGGATGGTTAGGCAAGAAAATACCTACTTTCTAAAAGTGGTATTTTCAAACAAAGAATGCATTTTAACATTCTGAGTTCAGGCATACTAAACATTATGTTTCTACCGTGTTCCCAGGGCCAGTTATGTTTATAAAATGTTATAAACAAACTCCCCATTCGGTCCTATGGGAACAGATAGTCTTGCAATAGTGAAAAATGAAATTGGCAGCATTTCACTATCAGGACATGCCACACACATCAGGGCATGTTCTACCTTTCACATACAATGCACCCTGCCCACAGGGGTACCTTGGGCCTACCTTAGTGGTGAATAATATGTAGAAAAGGGAAGGTTTAGAGAATGGCAAGTGTGTGCACCTGCCAAGTCGACATGGCAGTCCATACTGCACACAGTATCTGCAATGGCAGGCCAGAGTTACATTTTACAGGCTGCTTCTGTGGGTGGCACAATCAGTACTGCAGCCCACTAGCAGCATTTGATTTACAGGCCCTGGACACACACAGCGTACTATATTAGGGTATGACAAGTAAATCAAATATGGCAATCATGGAATCACTAATCCATAACAACAATTTATAAAGGGCGCACTGAGCAACAGTGGCAACGTGCCCAAAGAAACTAGACCAGCAAAACGGAGTCCAACACACAGTAAAAACATAGGAGGCAAAAGCAAAAATGCAGGGGAGACCCACGCCAATGGTGCCATGTCTAACATGTGTCCCCGGCAGCTGAAATATGGGGGGAACTACCCACCCTCTTGGGAGTTCTTTTCACTGAGGTGGAAAATCTGGACAGACCATCAGCATTGGTGTGTTCTGTACCAGGACGGTGTTGCACCGTGAAGTCCATCCCCTGCATGGAAATCGACCACCTCAAGAGCGTTGGATTCTCACCCCTCATTTGCACCAACCATCTGAGGGGCCTGTGGTCTGTCTGAACCTGGAAGTGTGTCCCAAACAAGTAGGGCTTTAGCTTCTTCAGTGCCCAGACCACAGCAAATGCCTCACGCTCAAGCACACTCCACCGCTGTTCCACTGGAAGTAACATCTTACTAATGAAGGCTACAGGTTGGTCTAGGTCCTCCTCATTTAGCTGTGAGAGCACAGCTCCCATACCATGCTCTAAAGGATCTGTTTGCACAATGAGCTCCCTTGAGAAGTTGGGCGCCTGAAGCACAGGCACAGGCACACTTCTGCAGGCATCAGTCCAATTCACTTTCTTGGGCTGCTTCCTGGAAGTCAGCTCTGTCAAGGGGGCAACAATGGTGCCACACCTCTTGACAAAACTCCTGTAATACCCTGTGAGTACCAAAAAGGCTCTCACCTCTGTCTGAGTCTTGGGGGGTTCCCAAGCCAGAATGGTATCAATCTTGGGCTGTAGGTGTGCCACCTGGCCGCTCCCTACCTGTTGTCCCAAGTACACCACAGAACCCTGCCTGATCTGGCACTTACTCACCTTGATCGTGAGGCCTGCCCTCTGCAGAGCCTTCAACACTTAACAGAAGTGGTGCAGATGTTCCTCCCAAGTGGCACTGAACACTGCAAGGCAATCCAGGTAGACAGCACTGAAATCTTCTAGTCCAGCCAACACCTGGTTGACCAACCTCTGAAAGGTGGCAGGGGCATTCTTCAACCCAAAGGGCATCACCCGGAATTGGTAGTGCCCCTCTGGCATTGAGAATGCTGACCTCTCCTTTGCCCCATCAGTTAAGGCAATCTGCCAGTACCCAGATGTTAAGTCAAACATGCTGAGGTACTGGGCAGCTCCCAACCGATCGATGAGCTCATCAGCTCTGGGGATGGGGTGCACATCAGTTCTGGTGACCAAATTGAGCCCTCAGTAGTCCACACAGACCCGGAGTTCTGGCATGGCACCGGGTGCGGCAGCCTTTGGAACCAAGACCACTGGGCTGGCCCAAGGGCTGTTTGAGGGCTCAATCACCTCTAGCTCTAGCAACTTGGAGACCTCCTTCTTTTTAAAAAAAAGATATTTCTTTTTATTGAAAACATAAAAACAGCAAGGTAAAGAATATATCACACAATGTGTCAATTCAACCGGGGACGGAGAAGTCAGTACAAATGAAATCAGCAATCCATATACGGAAGGGGAATGGGGGGAGGACACAGGGAAAATCAGTACACATACAAATTGGCAGTCAGAATGCGTGGTCAGGGGGAAGGCGGAACAGCAGTATTATGAGCAATAGGCGGTGCTCAAATATCTCCACGGTAGGTATTCCAGGACCCCCATATTGTACACCATTTCCGGGGTCGACCCCGGGCCAAATACACCGTTTTTTCTCGGAACATGCACCAGTCCATATTTTCCTTCCATAATGCAACTGTAGGTGGCTTTTGGGATCCCCACAATTGAGCTATATCACGCTTGGCGATCATGGCCCCCAAGGTCGCCCATTGTGTCTGGGCTACGGTATAGTCCGCGGGTTCCCAAACATTTAATAAACATCGCCTAGCCTCTGGTAAGAGAGCCACCCCGTTACTTCCTTCATTACATCATGTACCCCACTCCAGTAGGCAGCAACCTCACGACATTCCCAGATAATATGAAGAAATGTCCCCATCTGGCCGCATCCTCGCTTGCACAAACCCTCCTCAGAAAAGCCCATGTGTACCAATCGGGGGCCCGTGACATATACCCTGTGAAGAATCTTAAGTTGAACCAGTCTGAGTCGAGCCGGTATCGCAACCTCCTTGGGAGAGGAGATCGCAGATTGCCAGTCCTCGTCATCCAGTTCAAGGCCGTCACGGGTCCACAAGTCACGAAGATGCAAAAGGAGATCCGACCTGTCATTTATTAGTTTTTTATAGACTAAGGAAATAGTACTATCGGGCACATGACCATCTAACAATCTATCTTCGAGCGGGGACGACTCCGGAATTACTACCCCCACTGAAAAAAACGACCTCAAAGCATGTCGAACTTGAACGTAACGGAAGTACTCTGAATAAGCTAGTTCATACTCCCTCTGTAGCGATTCAAACGATTTAATCTGGCCCTTCACCCAGATGTCTCCCACCTTACTGATACCGATGAGATCCCATTTTTCAAATCCCTTGGTATTCCACAGTTTACCCAGTTTTTCAGAGCCAAAGAACGGGGTCGCCCGAGTCAAGCGGTCTCCCCAACCCATCGAACTAGTTGCATCCCGCCACAGACGCACCACCGTCTTGGTAGGTCCCGACAAGTCCCTGATCACCGATCTAGAATATAGTGCCCTGTAGTAGTTACCCCCAGGTAACAGCCATCTAGCCATTGCAAATGCGGGGTTCAATTCGGGACCATACGTAGCATGATTGAGTGCTCCCCGTTGAGACGCCCAATAGTAACGTTTTATATCAGGGAGAGCGATCCCCCCGTCATACCATGGAAGCGTCAGTTTAGCAAGTGCGATACGAGGTCTACCATCCCAAATCAACTTCCTTTGAAGATCCTCGACTGCACGGAAATAGCTGGCCGCAACTACATCAAGAGTGTTTTGAAGTGCATAGAGAAAACGAGGTAGAGACATCATTTTAAAAAGAGCCGCACGACCCAACGGTGAAAGCGGAAGCTTACGCCAACCTGCGACATCTTGTTTCAATCTAGACAAGGGAGGGAGGAGGTTATGCTCATACTGAGTCATGGGGTCCAATGAAATGTAGATACCGAGGTATTTAAAACCTGTGTGCGCTACCTGGATGGGACAATTATTTGGGAGAAGAGGGACATCACCTGAAAGGACGTAAAGATAGGATTTGGTCCAGTTAATGATTAGACCTGAGTTTCTGCCGAATGAATTCAAAACATCGCACAATACTATCAGGGACTTCCGGGGCGAAGTCAAATACAATAATATATCATCTGCATAAAGCGAGGTGCAATTTTCAAACTACAGGGCCCACTGAATACCCTTCATCGAGGGCTCCCACCGGATCCACGCGGCGAGGGGTTCAAGAGCTAGAGCGAACAAGAGCGGTGACAGAGGACAACCCTGACGAGTTCCCCTCCCAAGACCAAACGGAGCCGAGACTCGGCCATTCACAACAATTTGCGCAAGGGGTTCCTCGTAGAGCAGCCGCACCCAGCCTATAAAACCGGGTCCAAACCCAAACTTAGCCAACGCAGCCCATAAATACTTCCATTCCACAGTATTGAAAGCCATCGTGGCATCCAACGACGCCAAGATGGCCGGCTCACGCAGAGTCGCAGCTCTCGCGAGAACACCGTGCAATCGCCTAAGATTCAGGGCAGTATTTCTATGTGGGATAAAACCGGATTGATCCGGATGTATCAAATCGCTAATTACCGTGATCAGTCGGTTAGCCAATACTTTCGCTAGGATCTTAGGTTCCGCATTTAAAAGGGAAATAGGTTGATACGACGCACACTTATCTCTCGGCTTCCCTTCCTTATGAATCACAACTATAGTCACTAAACGCTGATCGCGGGGGTGAGAGCCACTTTCCCGAGACTCCAAAAACATATCCCGGAGATAGGGAGCCATCTTATCAGGGCGCAACTTATAAAGTTCGATAGGCAGGCCATTGGGACCCAATGCTTTCCCCGAGCGCAAGGAACGAATCGCAAGCGCCACTTCATCAGGCGTTATAGCGGCCTCCATCTGGTCTCTATCAATGTCAGAGAGACGCGGTAGAGCTATATCTCGCAACAATAGATGTGAGTCCTCCTCCGGTCTGTCAGACACAGAGGAGTACACAGATTTGAAGTGATTTGCAAAACACTGAACTATCTCCCTAGGGTCAGAGATCCGAACACCAGCATCTGTCTCAATCACAGGCACCACCCGATTAGCTCGATCTTTCTTATCCAGCCACGCAATCAATTTACCAGCTTAGTCTCCCACGTCATACAGACATCCCTGCTGCTCCCTACTCATGGCCTTAACCGCATCGGTAACCAATGTCCTGTTTCAAGTTGTTTTAGTCGCAAAGCATGGGTCTTAGCACGGGTGACCCCGCTCCAGGTCAAGCTCCATGTCCGCGATCTCTGTTTCAAGTCTAACCACCTGCTCATCTCTCCGTTTCTTAGCACCCGCTATCAACGACAGGGCCTGACCCCTAAGGACGGTCTTGAAAGCCTCCCAAAGCGATACCGCTGATGAAACAGAACCCTCGTTCTCCAAAAAATACAGTTCAAGAGATTTAACCAGGGCAGCACGAGTCTTAGGGTTTCGGAAATACCAAGGATTAATCGGGGCAACCCGTCCCTCTGACCCGGAATCCAAATCCATCCGCAGCCATAATGGAGAATGATCCGAAATACCCCGAGACAAATGCTTGACCTCAGTGATAGAAAGAGCCTGCACAGCCGGCACCAAAACATAGTCGATCCTGGAGAGGCTACCGTGAGCGCCCGAATAAACGTATACTGCCGTTGTGTAGGATGTAACAACCTCCAACAATCCACCAGACTCAAAGTGTCAAGGAATCCATGGAGCCAGTTTTGTGACCCAATTAGATCTCTGTGCGGGTGTCGATTGACTACTCCAGAGACCACTGTGTTAAAATCACCACCCAGAAGCAGTGACCCCTCAGGGAGAGCCAGAACGATCCACCCCAAGTCCGCGAAAGTAGTGGACTGCAGGCCAGGAGGGACATATACCGAGACCAGAGAGAGGGTGCGGCCCTCCCATCTTCCCGTAAGAGTGACGTAGCGCCCTCTATCATCGAGAATAATGGAGTCAATCTCCAGTGGGAGAGAATTCTTAATGAGGATTCCAACCCCTCTAGAACCGGAGGAAAACCCAGCATGTGCAACCAGACGATACCCCCTCCTATTCATAGCATGACACGAATTACCAATCAAGTGCGTCTCTTGAAGAAGGACCACATCAGGGGAGAGACGTTTCAACAATTGCAACACCACCCCACGTTTTATCCTATCCCCCAGCCCATTCACATTCCTACTCATTAGTTTCAGCCCTCTACCCCCTATCCCGAAGAAGAAAGAAAATCCAACCCCCGTAAGAACTCAACACCTCGATGAAACAATTTAAGGATACGGTACCTTGCAAGAAAACAGACACACACCCCAACAGAACCTCCCACCCCCCCCAACATCCCGTTACAAAGCCCCCCACCCTGCACCCCTGCATTAGACTAAAAAGCCACTCAAACTTGCAGTGTGCCTGTCGCCCCCAAATTTAACTAAACTACAAAAAGACACTCAGAGGAGGAAAAAAGACCCACCGATAGCCCCGAACCCCCCAAATGTACATTAATCACATGTCAGGATTATCGAACCACAGTCCAAGGTCCACGAAAATACCCCAGGAACCGAGCAACCGGCGACTATTCTTGTTCCGCCTGTCCGCCCTCCGCCCCTCCAGATCGCTCCTCCGATGGATGTGGATTAGGTAGAGTGTCTAGCCAGTCGGCCACCACCTCTGGTCGATCAAAACAATAAGTTCGCTCAGCATGTTCAATCCTCAACTTGGCCGGGAAAAGCATGGCATATTGGAGTCCCATATCACTCAGTCTTCTTTTCACACCCAGGAAACCGAGTCGCTGCTTCTGGACAGATTGGGTGAAGTCCGGGTAGAAGCTGATAGTTGTGTTTTCGAACTTTGTAGGTCCACCCAACCGTGAGGCCTGCAGGATAGCGTCTCTGTCACGAAAATTAAAAATTCTCGCAATGATAGGCCGCGGTGGGGCACCCAGTTTCGGTTTGTCGCCCGGAACTCTGTGACCCCGTTCAACTGTAAAGAACTTACTCAATCCTTTAGGTGCGAGGTGACCAACAATAAGGTTCTCAACAAAGAGGTCAGCTGCAGGATCCTCCGCCTTCTCCGGGACACCAATAATACGAACATTGTTCCGCCTTGCCCTTCCTTCATTATTCTCCAGACGACGTGTGAGGAGATCACTGGCGGTCTGTAGGTGACGGACCTCCGTCTGTAGGTCAGCGACATCACCCATCAGACTAGAAGTCTTGATATCCAGTGATTTGACCTTCTCATTAGCTTTTGCCAGGTCCGTGCGGATCAGGTTGACGTCAATCGCCACAGTATCGAGCTTATGGGCGAGAGTCTCCATTTGTTGCCCTAATGAGGATTTAATCCCGTCAATGGCGGCCATGACATCTTGCAGGGTCAGTTCATTGGCCGAAGTTGGTAGATCTCTAGTGTCCTCCTGTGACCTACCAGATCCGCCGGGAGATCCCTTAGCTTGGGCATATCGATCCATGGTGTTAGTCTGGGCATAGCCACCTCGCCGAGTGGGCTTAAGTTTCTGCTTTTCGCTCTCTGGTTTCCCCGTCATTGCGGGAGATAGGTTAACTTGAATGGGAGAGACGAGTCAGGAAGATGGCGGCCCCTGGTCCACTCGGGCGGGGGCAGCCACAGCCAGGGGGCACAGCCAAATGTCCTCCAGATTCGGCAAGTCGATGAGAAATCACACTTGTGGGCGCCACTTGGCGGCCGTCTTCAGGCTAAGGGGTGGGCTTGGTTCCTGTCACAGCTTCCCTTGAAAGCAAAACTGAAAGTGAAAGCAACCGGACAGGACGTCCTAGCCCTCTCAAGCCATTGTTATTCAACTACGACCCGGGCACCATGCCAACTCCACCGCCGGGCCTCACGGAGATGTAGGCCGCAATCTTCTAATCGCCGTAACTCCGGCTCCCAGGGTGCGATTCAAAATCTGAAAGCAGATTGCATCTCAGTCATGGTTCGCCTCCAAGATTACATGATAAAGGGACAGGATAAACGACAGGATAGATGCGGGAGTTTGCGAGGGTCTCGGGACCCCTAAGCTCACGCGGCCATCTTGGTTGCGTGCTAAGCTCCTCCGGAGACCTCCTTCTTGATGCAAGCCTGGACCCTGTCAGTCACTCTGTAAATTTTGTGCTTTACAGGAGGACTGTCCCTAGTGTCAACATCATGGACATACCACTGGGGGGCATGGCTTGTAGGCCGATGGAGACGGATGCATGAGCTCGGAGCTCCGCGCTGGCCTCCCCAGTTATCCTGAACGACTGCTGATACCCCAGTGCCGGGGGCACATACTGGTCCTCACCACCGATAGACAACAGCTGGGCTTCACAAGCGAGGGACCCAGATGCCTAGATTGCGACGAACATCGAGCTGCGCGGAGGAGCAGGCTTCGGCTCCGCGGCAGCAAGATAGCGGCGCTCGGAGGCTCGGAGCGCTTGGGGAATGCATAGTGGCACTTCCTGGCACTCGCATGTGCCAGTTTGAGTCCGGAGTAGTGGCGCAGGGCCTGAGTACCGGACCGGTCACCTGAAGCATGCCAAACACTGGGCTGAGTGACGGAGCGGGTCTTGGCTCCACGACACCAAGATGGCGGTGTTCGGAGGCTCGGAGCACCCAGGGACTGCTTAGGGGCGCTTTTTGAACCCCGTGCTTGCTGGATTGCTCCTAGAGAACAACAGGAGGATCCCCTGCCTGCCTGAATGCTGAGGGGGCGATTTGGGCGCTGAGTCGGGAGGTGCACTCCTCGCCTGGTGAGTCGCCTCGAGCACTGTCCCGGAGGCATCTTTCCCCCGCTTCTTGAGTACACAACCACATTGGGCCAGACTGGGGGCCCTTGCTGAGGCAGCAGTCCTCTTGTCTGAGCAACGGAAGGGCCCTCCCGGGGGTGGGCTCTCCCAGGGGGATCTGCCGAGGCTGGCAGTGGCGTGCGCGGAAGCCGGCGCCATTCAGGAGGTGGTGCCCTCGGCAATTGCACCCTTGGACTGCTGCGGATCTTTTGTAGATCGTGGAACCATTATGATCCCCTGCACCCCGGGTGGGGAGGTTGACTGCTACTTACAGCGACCGCTGTCGAGTGTACTGCTCTGTCTGGTGCAGTACTGGAGGCTGATGTTGGAGTTGCCCTTCTTTGTGCAGTGCGCCCTCCCTTACCACTTACGACGGATTGTTGTGGGGCCTGGGCACCTTGCTTGGAGACTACTGCTCGATTACCTCGCTATATAGCGGAGGGAGACCACTGGCCGCCTGACGTTACGGGTGCCTGGGCCCCCTGGGAGCGGTTGCAGGGCTCGGTGACGCTGACCTGGGCCGGCTCGTGGTGACTGGACTTTGGGGCCTGGCCATGGGTGAAATACATGCTCCACAGGACGGGGCAGTGTCTGGTTGACGATTTCGCACTGGTACGTAGCGTGGATATTTGCACCTGTCCCGGTCCCTGCGCTGGGGGCCCCACTGATTTATCTTTGCCTGCTGGTGACTTCTCATTCCTGGAGGCATGGGGAAATCTAGGGGCAAGCAGACAGGGGTTCTCCAGGACCAGGAGGAGTCGGCGTCGGACCGCAGACAAGATTCACCCGAACCCCCAGCCCACAACTTGGTCCAGCAGCAACTGGCCCAGATCTTGCAGGCTATAGCGGATACCAAGGACACCTTGCATCAAGACATTGCTAATGTGGCGTGGGGTTGGGGCTCCTGCAGGCAGAACATTCCAAGCTGGCTGACCGGGTGAAGCAAACGGAGGCCTCCCTGGCAGACATGGTGCCGGTGCAGCAATCCCTCTCTGCCCAAATGGGGTATATCTCGCACAGAGTTAAAATGCTGTAGAAAAGAGCCAGGGATGCTGAAGGGCATAACACAGAAATAACATACAAATGCTGGGACTCCCAGAAGGAGTGGAAGGGTCTAATATGCTCGACTACTTGGAGAGCTGGCTCCGAGATGTGGCGGCGCCTGCTGAACTGAGCCAATTTTATACTCAGGAGAGGGCTCACCGGGTTCCTGCTCGACCCCCGGCGCCGGGGAGGCCCTTTCAGCCGGTGGTCGCTCGTCTCGTTCATTACAAGGTAGGGATTTCTTGCTGCAGGAGGCGCGCTCCTCAGGGCCTTACACAGTAGATAACAGCAGAGCGTCGATCTTCCCTGATTATACGTTGGAGGTTCAGCGGTGCCGCACATCCTTCCTCGCGGTCAAGAAGGCATTGCGTGATGGGGGGCTTCAATACTCCTTGATGTTCCCGGCTAGACCGCGGATAGTTCTAGATGGCTAGACTCACTTTTGTGATGATCCCAAGGAGGCGTGGGAATGGATTGAGTCTTATAAGACTGGCCGCGGACTGATGGAACAATGGCGCACACTTACCCCGGAGGAGCAGCGCTCACAAAAAATAGACCGACAGGGCAACGCCCCAATCCTATTCGGACACCTAGTGCCTCCCAGACAGAGAAAGAAAGATCTGATGCACTGCGGGTGGTGTCGAAACTATTGCAGGACCATAAGCTGCCATCTGGAACAGAAACGGAGTTGGAGAAGGCATCTGATGTGGACATCTCGGAAGAGTCCCAAGCTGACAGTGTCCTGCACACTTGCTCCAGGGACTGCTTACGACCCGATGTGATTGCTTTGATACCTCTTATTGCCTTTATTTTGCTCATCCTCTTCCCTCTGGGCTGTCGTTCATTTTATTCCTGCGCTTACTGGCACTGCTTTGATTTTTCGTGTGCTGTTGGGAAGTAAGGGTGGTGGGGGCAGATCTCCAGGTCATTTGTTGGGTGACCCCGAGCACGGGGCAGTTGGTGTTGTTGGAGGCATCGGCGCTGCACTGGTTGTTGTCTCTGTTGCAAAGCAGCGTTGGCTTGTAGCCGCCTCCCCTTTAGTTCCTCTTTAGTTACTAGAGGATACCGAGTGTGAAGGGAGTTTGGATGGGAACTAGGGTTGTAGTGCCTGTTCTGGGGAGGGGTTTTTGGGTTTTTTTCTTGTTTAGTTCGGGGATGTTACTGGGGCCTTGGCGTATCCACTTTAAAGGGTTGCTAGGATACTGTGCACTGTTCTATCATGGGATCGTTACTTGAACTAAAATGTATATCATGGAATGTCAGGGGCATGCATACAATGGTGCGCCATCACAAGATACATCCCTATTTAGTGCGTAGAGGGGTTTAAATCGCCTTCCTTCAGGAAACGCACATCACACGTCAGGAGGGTCTTGCCCTGCAACGTAGATGGCGGGGTCAGATTTTTAATGCGACATATTCTGCTTTTGCTTGGGGAGTATTAATATGGATTAGGGCGGGGGTTCCTGTCCAACCTACGCAATAATTGGTGGACCCGGATAGGGAGATATGTGATGGTGGTGGGTCACCTTCACGGCAGTGATGTAGTGCTAAGTAACATATATGCACCAAACACGGAACAGACAGCTTTTTTCTCCCAGTTGTCTGGGAAATTGGCACCACATCTGACTAGGCTGGTGATTATGGGTGGGGACTTTAACTCCATTCCTGACATTTCCCTGGATAGGTCTCACCCCCCTCTCCCGGATGCCCCTTTATTCATAAGGTCTCTAAGGCTAGGAGGGATTGGCAACATAGATAGGGATTAGTTGATACGTGGAGAGCACATCACCCAGGGATGCACGATTATTCCTTCTTTTCAGCACTGCACGAACGTCATGTTCAATTAGATGTGATATTGTGTTCCTCAGATATTCACTACTAAGGATCCACTGAGTCCAAACGCGCCCCACAATCCAGACGCGGCACTTTGCCCCAGAACTGTTAGAAGATCAGGCCTATCGTGAAGTGGTAGGGGATGGTGTTACTCAATACTTCCACAAGAATACTGGCACAGCGTCCTCGACTGCTGTGGAGTGAGATGCTTTTAAGGCTGTACTACGGGGTCACTGTATTATCAACATGAAGGGGGTGCGTAGGATGCTCTTACAGGACATAGAGACCGCGGACCGGCGCCTGCGTGAGGCAGAACAGGGACGGCCTGGACACACTGATAGACAGCAGAGCTTATTGGAGGCGATGGAGGAGGTAGCCACGAGGGTTCAGAGGTTGTGCTGCTTCGATTATGAAGAATACGTAGCGCGCGCTCATGCTGAGCTTGATAAATCTGGAGTGCTGTTGGCTTTTTTAGCCAACCCCGCCAGATGGGGAACGGTCATTTTAGAATTGTGTAACCCAACGGAGAAAGTTTGCTATACCCAGCAGTAGATTAAGGACCAATTCCTTGCTTATTATAAGGATCTCTATCGGAGTAAAGTGACGCCCAATGATGATGCTCTTGGTGAGTTTTTAGCTGCACCATACCTTCCAACGTTAGAAAGGGTACAGGCGGAGTTGCTAGGCCAAGATATAACAATTGGGGAAGTTAGAGGAGCGATCAACCATATGGCGCGGAAGAAGACCCCTGGAGCAGATGGCCTGCCGATTAGGTTTTATTTGACTTACATATATCTTCTGGATCCTAAGCTAGTAACCCTTTATAATGAAGTGAAGTGTGCAGGACAACTGCCTGCCACCACTCGCGAAGCCATTATCATTTCCTCCTGAAGCCAGGGAAAACGCCCTCTGATAGGACTGCTTATCGTCGACTGTCTATGCTGACTACTGACTATAAGATTTTAAGTTGTATCTTAGCAACCAGGCTGCTCCCCCACATGACTCATTCAGTGCATAGTGATGAGGCGGGATTTATCGCATCAAGGAAAACAGCCATAAATGTGAGTCGCCTGATTTGGGTATTGGAAGCTGACACTTACCCGAAAGCAGTTGCTACCATTCAATTGGTTGATAGAGAGAAAGCATTTGACAGCTTGGAATGGCCGTGTTTGTTTCAAGTAATCCGCAGGTTTGGATTGGGGAATGATTTTGAATCTTGGATGGCGTTGTTGTACAAGCATTCTACTGCTCGGGTGAAAACGAGGGGACTGATTTCGGATGCCTGCGCTGTGAGTCGTGGGATGAGGCAGGGTTGCCCGCTCTCCCCTCTGTTATTTGCCCTGGCCTTGGAGCCTTTAGTGGCTCAGGACGGGACAGCGATATCCGAGTCTCTGTGTACATGGTCAAATCCATTACATTGCCCTTATGCCGATGATCTCCTTATGTTTTTAGCCAAGCTGACACCCTTGCAAGAGCAAAGTGTTTGCTTCATGATCTTGGAGCTGTTGCCGGACTTAAGTTGAATTGGGCAAAGTCTTGCCTGTTCCCTGCGGCCCCATCGGCAGGGGGCCCTCCAATTACAGATGGAGTGCTGTGGGAATATCATTGCCTGCCGTATCTGAGGCCCCAAATCTATCATACGCAGTCAGATTTATTGGAGGGTAATGTGGGTCGAGCCATTCGGGGCTTCAGGAGCAACATCGACTTTTAGGGGACCCTACCTCTCTCGGTGGCAGGTCGAGTGGCCCTCCGCAAGATGGGGACCCTCCCCAGACTGCTGTACTATTTTAGAACCCTCCCGGTCTGGATACCTGCGTCAAATTTTAAACAACTCCAATCACTGATTCTCTGGTCTGCTGGCAGACGAAGGGTGGCACTGAAAACACTAATGAGACCGAAGTCCGAAGGCGGACTAGTGGTCCCTGATTTCCAGACTTATTACTTGGCAGCTCAACTTCAGTGGCTCACTCAGGCGGTAGCATTAGAATTTAGAGGGTCAGATGACCGGGAGGGGGTGCGGGGCCCTGGACAGATGCTCTCTCGAATCATTCTACAATTGCCGCTGCGGCTTAAGGCGCTCACTAATGAGTTCCGTACGTTTAGGCTTTGCTGGAACAGGAGCCAGAAGAGAGAAGAGAGCGCGGATCGCATGTCCTTATGCCCCTGAGATCCCTTTGACTATGTGCACTGCTTTGCTGCATGGGGGCAGATGGGCTGCGTTGACCGACTAGAAGGAGAGGAGTCTATGTACAATGGGGGACCTATATGAGGATAACAACTTGCTTCCCTTCGGTACACTGCAGGATAGGTACGACCTGCCTCATGGGGACTTTTGTTCCATTCGGCCCTCATTGCTGCCATCCAAAAGCACTGGAAGGAAGGGTTGGCTGAACCACAAATTACAATGGCCTGCCAGTATGTAGTGTTAGTGGCTGGCACCTTTAAGGCAGTTACCTGCCTTTATAGGAGTATGGCACATGAAGTCTTAACTCCGTGGTTGATGTGGTGACAAAAGTGGGAGGAGGACATTTTAATATGTGTGATACGCCAGGGAGGGGGAGGGCTAAGCGTGAGGGGAGTTATTTTGTTTGGTATTTTTACATGTGCGGCACAGGTACTTGGCCACTATTATTACATTTGCAACCATTATGTTGTGGGATGATGCACGATCTATGTTGCTAATGGTTTTGCCAAATGTACCTGGGTGAGACCGGGGAATGTGGATGTTAAATGAGAACCTGTTTGCCTTTGTCATTCTGATCATGACGGACTGTTTTATTGTCTTGGAAATAATAGAAATACATTTAAATAATCATGGACACACCACTGAGTGACACCAGGGGTCAGTGAGAACAGAGCAGCAAACTGTCCCAACAGTTGGCGACAGTCACTCTGCTGTTCAGGAGTCAGGGCGGGGGAGAGTGATACAACTTTCACTGACCCATTGTGCTCTTTTGCAGACAGGATGTCAGGAACAGGCTCAGTCTCCTCTTCCATTCCACATCTGTTGCTTGGAGTATGCCCTCTTTGGACCTCTCCAAGTGGGGCTTCAGGCGATTCGCATGCAGGACCCACAAAGGGCTCCTAGAAGACTGACGTCCTGTAAGTAGGTGACGTTACTCTTGCACTCCACTACCTCAAACGGTCCTGTCCACCTATCCTGGAGTGCACAAGGTTTCACTGGGGCCATGGTCCATACTTTTTGTCCAGGTTAAAACTCGATCAGAGTAGCATTCTGATCATACCACCTTTTCATCTCCTCCTGGCTGGTTTCCAAATTCGCCTGAGCAAGTTGTCTGAAGCTCTTAGTCTGGTTTCTGAAGGCCAGCATGTAGCTATATACATTCTGGGGAGGTTTACTGGGAGCTTTCTCCCAGCCTTCTTTCACAAGACTCAGAGGTCCTCTTACAGGATGGCATTACAGCAGCTCAAAGGGACTGAACCTTAAGGACTTCTGGGGCACCTCTTTTTAAGCAAACAAAAGGCATGGGATGAGGACGTCCCACTTATGTCTCATGGGTTCACCAAGACCCATAATCATGCCCTTCAGGGTCCATTCAATCTCTAAACCAGCCCATACCCTTGGGGGTGGTAAGGAGTGGTGAACTTGTATGTAACACCGCACTCCTGCCACAGGGTCTTTATATACTTCGATATGAATTTGGTACCACAGTCGGACACCACCTCTCTGGGGAACCCCATGCTGGAGAAAAGCCCCATCAGCACACGGCCCAGCAAGGGGGCCGTCACAGTCTGTAGAGGGATGGCTTCCGGGTACCGGGTGGCATGGTCCACCAAGACCAGGATGAACCTGTTGCTCATGGCTGTCTTGGGATCCTGAGGCCCCACAATGTAAATACCCACCCTCTGAAAGAGGGTGCTGACCACCGGGAAAGGTTGGAGAGGAGCTTTACACTTCCTCCCACTCTTACCACTTGCCTGGCAAGTCTGGCAAAACCTATAGTGATTATCAGAACGCTTACGCATTTGGGGCAAGTAAAAGTAGGTGACAAGCCTTTCAAAGGTCTTGCCTTGCTCCAAATGTCCTGCCAAAGGCACATCGTGAGCCAGACCCAGTAGGAAGGCTCTGAAGCGCTGGGGTACCACCAGCACATGGGCTGACCCAGGCTCATCAACCTTAGTCTTGCTACACAGGAGACCATTCTCCCAGCATATCCAATGTGATCCAGACTGATCACCTGCTGCCTGTTTTGCAGCCTGTTGCCACAAACCAACAAGAGAAGGGTACTTCAGCTGCTCCTCGCAGAATTCTTCCTTCGAGGGGCCTCCTTCCTGCTGCCAATGGGTCAGCTCAGGCAGGTCCCCCAGTTCAGCCACTTGTTTCCCTGTAGGCTCCAGGGCACCCCCTCGCGGTTTGCCTCCTCCTGGGCTGTGGGAACTTCAGGGGCTGGTTTCCAGCACCCCCTGTCTCTTCTCTTTCTGGCTCCAGGTCCTCTTGAATGTCTTACCGGCTGCCATAGACTGAGTGGTCATGCACGCCCACTCAGGCAGACCCAACAAATCCAAATGAGACCTCCACTCCACCTTCGCCCAAGGGGAGCTCTCATAAATCATTGCCTAGCAGACCGTCAACAGGCATGGCTGGCCTCACAGCTTTATTCAAGGTACCTGAGACCCCCCCCCCCGCTCAAAGGGAACCTGTGCCACTTTGCAGAGGCATCCTGAATTGTCAGTGGCAACTACTGAGTAGAATGTGTTGGGGACCACCTGCTCTTTAGACACCAGCCGACGACTGACAGCTGTCACACTGGCTCCGGTGTCTCTCAGAGCCTCCACACTATTGCCATTGATGGTCACCCACTGCCTGTACTTCTTATTGTTCTCAGGCAGATGAGCTCTTGGGACCATCTTACTGTCTCCTAAAGAGACCAGGTGCAAAACAACAGTTGATGGACAGAATGCAGAACAATGTCATACATTCACCGCAGTACAGAGATCTGGGCCTAAATCCATCGTTTTTTTGCACTCCACACCACCCCAGTTCAGACATGGCCATATAAAGAGACCAGGGACATCTCTGTGGGACCACACCCATCCTGGTCCCGACTCCTCCTCCAAGGCTACACTAGCCAACAGCTGGGGCGGTGCACCAGTGGTTACGGTTGTAACATTTTTGGGACACCTAGGATCCCCTTGGAAGTGGCCCACTTGATCACAACCTTAACACGCCTTGGAACCCCTCTGAACAGGCTTATCTGTCGGGATCCATGGCTTCTTCTCAGTGGGAGGCTGGGAACCCTTACCTTGGTTCCCCTGTCGATTACTTTGGGGCCCTTTTTGGAACTCCTTCTGTTTACTCTGGTCCCCTCTACTCTTCTGCTGGGGACCCTGCTCACCTTTGCCGGAGTCTCCCACATGACCTTTTTGGACCCTGGTGCTGACCTAGAGGTCCGCCTCCACAGCAAGCTTCCTGAGATCAGTCAGCTTACTGCAAATCAGGTGAATGCGTAGTTCTGGAAAACAATTATCTGACAAGTGCTCCCATGCAACCAAATCTTAGAGCCCCTGCAAACGTTCACATTGCTACCCTTCACCCAACCATCCAGTGCTCTGCAAAAGAAGGACACATACTCCACCCAAGTACTTGACTCCAGCTTATTGCAGTTCCTAAATTTCTGCCTCTACAGCTCTGGGGTCAACCCATACCTGGCTAACAAGACTTCCTTCATGGGGGCATAGGACATCTTCTTTTCCTCCATGCCCAAGTTCTTGCTCTCCAATTCCAATCTCTCATTCTCTAAGTCACCCTCGCTCCCCAGCTTGAGCTTAGCAAGCTCCAAATCATGCACTCTGCTTCTCTCCCTGTCCTCCAACTCCTCTGGAGACAGATCCTTTGAAGAAACAGTGCTGCCCCCCCAGAAGGCAACTTCCCCCCAGTCAGGCCCAATAGCCCCTCCTGCTGCCCATCTAAATTCTCTCCCTCCACCTTAGGCTCCTCGGCATGCTCACTGACATTCCTTGATTCCAACCAGGCCCTCAGTGCCTTTTGAAATTCCTCCTTTCTGGTTAGGCATCTCACAGAGATTTAAATTTTTGGGGAAACAGCTTTGAGCTGTTGCCTAGTGTAGGTATCAACCCTCTCTTCTTCAAATTCAATATCCACAGATGCAATAGATTCTGCCTTGCTCATGGTGAAAATTGGCAGTTCTCAAGATGCAAAAATTTCCAAGGGAAAAAAAGGTACCAAATGTAAGTGGTTGCGTAATGGTCTGCACTATACTAGTAGTGTACACCAATCACTGTATGTAAGTCACAAATGCAAGTCCAGATCCACACCACTGACCATCAATGTTAGAAAGGGGGGTCTCTGGGGACCTGGTTGACTGAGGCAGATTTGAGATTTACCTGAGATGATTTAGTAGAGGAACTTGGGGTTACGGTATGTTTCGTCCAGAGGAGGACAGGCTAGGTTGTAGGCTTTTCGAGCCGCTTGAAATTCTAGATGGGCAGCTCGGGGTAGGGCCCCAGGTGGAGCATAGTAGAGCGATGTTTGCTCCTCCGTCAAAGTCTCTTCAAGACCGACATTCTGGCATGCAGCTTTGGCTGCTGCCCACGGCCATCCGAAGGGTGTGCGGCTCAGGTTCTGTAAGGAGACCAAGGAAAACAATCCTGAAGTGTGCGCTGTTCTGACGAAGTTTTGGATCGGCCTTCTATGTTGAAAGAAGATGGGTCGCTGACGTGATTCGATGTCACGTTTGGGTTCAGTCCTTTTTCAGTTTATAGACATTTGCAAAGAAAGAAGAAGTAACTACGTTTGTGGACATTTATTCACACTACTGTAATATGATTGGTGCAGACCTGGAGGGGGTTGTACTTCCAGGTTATTCTGTTTAAAGTTTAACCCTTTGCTGCTGTTTGTTCAGTAAAGAATAGAGAAGCATAAAAAAAAAAGAAATGGGGGTCTCTAGTTGGCAGGGGTAGGTACCTTTGTCCAAATAGAGATCCTTGCTTCTAGTCAGGGTAAGGGGGATACACTTCTAAAATAACCCCTGCTCACCCCCTTGGTAGCGTGGCACGAGCAGAGAGGCTTATCTCAGAGGCAGTGTGTACCACACCAGTTTAGAAAAATAATTAATCTTTATCTAAATCAAAACAAGACCAAACAACAAAAATGTACAATACAGTAATGAAGATATGACTTTCAGATGGTAGAAATAGTTCAGTTCAAAGCAAATTGCAGATGCAACACTTTTCAAACAAAGTACCTTGGATGCCTCATGCAAACAAAAAAAACGGGCCGCAGGAAAGGTGGTGCGTCGGTTCCTTACACTCAGGGAAGGTGATGCGTCGGTTCCTTGTTCCGGGGGAGGTGATGCGTTGATTCCTTACCGGAGAAGAGGTGATGCATCGGTTTCTTACTGCGCAGGAAGGTGATGCGTCGTTTTCTTACTGCGTCCCCCAACATTGCGACAGACTTGGTGCCTTGTGGCGATGTGATGTGATGATCTGGTATGATGCATGGATTCTTGCAGCCACACAGCACGCCTTGCGTTGAGATCAATGCAGTGACTTCAGACTTTGGAGGTTGTTGCACTCAATGCGGCATGTGGCGATTTTCGCTGCGACCGTTTCTTCGGCAATGCGTTGGAAAGCGGCACAGATGCATCACGCTTCTGCGATGTTGCGTCGATTTTCTAGCTCCCAGCGGAAATCAGTTCTCTAGAGGTTCAAAACAACAGCAGGCACCTCTTGCATGTCAAAACTCCCAGCAAGGAAGATCAGGGGAGCTGGTGGCAAAGTCTTTGTGTCCCTGAGACTTCAGAACAGAAGGCAAGCCCAGTTTCAAGCCCTTGGAGATCTTCCTCAAGATGACAAAGCAAACAGCAAAGTCCTTTTCTCCTTTCCTTGGCAGCAAGTAGCCACTGCAGGCCAACCCCAGACAGCAAACAGCACAGGGGCAGTATTCCTCCTCAGCTTCTCCAGCTCCTCTCCTTGGCAAAGGTTTCTCGATTCCCAGAAGTGATCTAAAAATCTGAGGTCTGGGCCTTGCTTTTTATACACAAACATCCTTTGTTCTCTGAAGGCAGAGAGTGTCTGTACCCAGCCAAAACCAGTCCTGTCATCACTGGTGCAGCTTCCCGGCAGGAGGTGGAGGCAGCACATTTGAAGGTAGACCAAGCCCATTCAGGTGAAAGGAAATCTGCTCACCCTGCTCTAAATGCAGCCCATGTCTATTCAGCCCAGCTCTGACTCATCAGACCTCTGGAGCCACTTCTCCTCTCCAGCCCCTGTCACCAAAAAGCTAGACATGGAAAACACAAACCTAGCAGAGGCACAGTGGATGGTTAGGCAAGAAAATACCTACTTTCTAAAAGTCGTATTTTCAAACACAGAATGTACAAACCACTCCCCCTAAAAGATGCATTTTAACATTTTGAGTTCAGGCATATAAACTTAGGGGCATATTATCAAGGGGGTTTATCTCCGCTTTTTTGGCTTTAAAAGCCAAGAAAGCGGAGATAAAATTATCTCCCTATTACCAAGCTGTCGCTAACACCAGTTAGCGACAGCTAATAGGAGATAGCGACCATCTTGGGCCCCGCTTTGCATGTCAGTGATATTTATCACTAATGACATGCAAAGTGGGCGTGCCAAGATGTTAGCGACTGGAAACAGTCGCTAACATCGCTATCTCCTATTACCAACTTTTGGAGATATTCGCGCTAAGCGCAAATATCTCCAAAAGCTAACACCTGCCCTGAGCAGTTCTTAGCCATGTTAACCAATGGGAGGTGGAAAACATGGCTAAGAGCATTTGCTCGATAATGCATGAATATCGCTGACTTTTCAGCGATATTCATGCATTGCGGCCGTTTTTTATCGCATTTGCGATAAACCTTGCTAATAGCAAGGTTTATCTGCGATAAAAATCGCCGATTTGCGGCGATAATTTTTGTCTCTAAACAAGTTAGAGACAAAAATTATCTCTATTGGTTGGTAATATGCCCCTTAGTTTTCTACCTTGTTCCCAGGGCCAGTTATGTTTATAAGATGTTATAAACAGCTCCCCATTCTATCCTTTGGGAACAGGTAGCCTTGCAATAGTGAAAAACTGAATTGGCAGTGGTTCACTATCAGGACATGCCACACACATCAGGGCATGTCCTACCTTTCACATACAATGTACCCTGTCCACAGGGGTACCTTGGGCCTACCATAGGGTTGACTAATATGTAGAAAAGGAATGTTTTAGTGACTGGTAAGTGTGTGCCAAGTCGACATGCAGTCCAGACTGCACACAGGCTGTGCAATGGCAGGCCAGAGTTACATTTTACAGGCTGCTTCTGGGGGTGGCAGAATCAGTGCAGCAGCCCACTAGCGGCATTTGATTTACAGGCCCTGGGCACACACAGTGCACTATATCAGGGTCTGACAAATACATCAAATATGCCAATCATGGAATCCCTAATCCATAACAACAATTTGCAAAGGGAGCATTTGCACTTTGGCACTGAACAGTGGTGGCAACGTGCCCAAAGCATCTAGATTAGCAAAACAGAGTCCAACACACAGCAAAAACACAGGAGGCAAAGGCAAAAATGCAGGGGAGACCCATGCCAATGGTGCCATGTCTAACAATTGGCATATCCAGGATGGGCCTATTTGATTTACTAGTAAGTCCCTAGTATTGGGCACAGGGTGCCCAGGGCCTGTAAATGAAATGCTACTAGTGGTTCTGCAACACTGAACGTGCCACCCACACAAGCAGCCTCTGAAATGTGTCCCAGGCCTGCCACTGCAGTGTCAGTGGTCGCAGTTTTAAACTGCCATGTCGACCTGGTAAGTTCACCCACTTGCCAGACCTTAACCTTCCCTTTTGTTACAAATAAGTCACCCCCCTAAGGTAGGCCCAAGGCAGCACCATGGGCAGGGTGAAGAGTACATAAAAGGTAGGACATGTAGTAGGGTGTTTTTACATGTCCTGGTAGTGAAATTCTTCGCATTTCGTTTTTCACTATTGAAAGGCCATCTCTTCCATAGGTTAACATGGGGTCTGGCTGTGTAGTGTAGTTCCTATAGTCCCAATAGGCTCTGCACATTGGAATAATATATTCAGCAGTGTAGACGTAGGACTGAGGTCGACTAGGTCCCTACTGACTATATTAGACTTAAGTTTTTGCCAGCTAGCTCAGAGGTCACTAGAAACTTTCTCGAATAAGCAAGGAGGAGGAGTTTAACCTCCCTGGATAGACAAGAAGGGATTAGCTTCTGACAACCATATAACATGACAACTTTGTTCCCTCAGAATAAGAGTGTATCTCTAGAGTCGTGTGAAAACAATAGACAGCTATTTCACTCAGTCAAATGTGCATACTTAGTTTCACCAGAATGCAGAGAAAAAGAGAGACGGGCGTTTTCAATAAAAGGTTGTTCTTTATTGAGCAGTCTTCTTCCTCATACAAGAGAAATGAATTGCCACGATTGCAATACTCATAGTAAAGTAAAGTGCGTACAGTAAAAGGAGGATTATAAAATAATACTGTAAAAGCATTGATATGGTTTCTTAGCCATATGATACTTTAAAATAGATAAAATATATATACATATATACATTGACTAACGTACTCAACTGGTGCTTCTAAATACGCCTACCCCGGTGTACCTGACCTAAGCCTAATACGTGGGAAGGAGTAAGTAATTAGCAGTTTAAGTTAAGTTTGTTTTGCCAAGAATCTGACTCAAGAATTCTCTTTAAGGGTTTAGTCAGCTACGTACCTGGGTAATAGAAAGCAGGAGGTCTTGTATCTCTCTCTCAGAACTCGATATCCCAGTAACCCGCGAAGGTATCTGGAAACACCGGAACTGGATTTCTCGGCAGGAGAAAAGACAGCGTCTCTCTCAGTGCGTCAAAAGGGAGGGGCAGCGTCCGTGGGCTCTCGCATCAGCTGGGCTCTCAGGCAAGTAGATAGCTGCTCCCAATACCACCACCGTGTGTTTGCTTAAGGCAACGTTGGCATATTTATACCTGTAAGGTGCCGGGTTTGACGTAAGGCTGGACAGGGGAGAGAAAAAATATAGTTCCAAATATGTTCAGTAGCTTTTGTTTATCAAAGCCGAAGGCCGAATTCAGAGTTCAGGGAACGCTGTGTACTAGTTTGCTTAAAAAGTTATTATTTTTGCTCGGGGGAAAACATCATTTCAGACAGACTCTCAAAAAAGTTGTCTACGGCTTCAGTTAAAAGTTCGATTAAGTTCGAAAATGCCGCAACTGTACAGTCGTGAGAATGATTGCTATCATCGATGTCAGGATCAGCAATGCTCACATAAGGTCGTACCTGGGTGATGTTGCTCTCATCTCGTACTTCACTACCCTTTAATCGCAGTGGTGAAGTCTCAATGAATGCCGTCATCAGAATGGGTAGCCGCTGGGGACAACACGATGCATGAGCCGTTACAGGACTTAGCAAAGTATCTGTATCCAATGGTACTGCTGATGGTAGTGTAAGACAGACGTCCAACACGCATTCTTCTCCGCATAGCATACATCGAAGCACAGGTAAGATGCAATTCTGCCAGATGGGTCTGAATGAAAGAAACCAGGTCATATTCAGATCTCTTAGCAGGGCTAATCCAAGGACTTTAGTTATGCGGTCCCGATAGCGTATAGCTAGGATCGTTTCTTCCATTGTTGCTGGAGTCTTGTCTCCGATTTGGCTTGCCATATCGAAGCAAAAGTAGCAAAAATAAAATGCCTGCTACGAGTCCCAACAGAAGTGGTAGGCCGCCAAAGACAGAATGGACAAAATTAGGAAAATTGCCCAGAACTGTTTCGAAGGGTGTTAACAGTCCTGAAAAAATTGTCTTAAATATATGTGGGATACCGCTGGTATCAGGCATATTTAGGATTTGGCTTAGCATTTCTACGAAATGCACGGGGCAATTTGTTGATAAAAGTGTATGTATCTCTGCCGTTGTCCTTGCAACTTGAAGATCATACGTTTCTTTTGATGACGTCAAGGGCACAGTTGTCTGTAAAAGAACAGACTTCATTCTGCTTAAAGTATCAATTCGAATAGAAGAGATATTAAAAAAAGGCCAAATCTTCGCCTCCGTGTCTGGAGTGCTGTTTGGATACAATACTTGCAAACAGCAAGTGACCATGGAACTAACGCTCACGAGATAAGCTTTTCCTGGCACCATGCCACAACATCTGTGGTCCACTATTAGAATATAGCTCCCGTTAGAAAGCCGTCTAAAGAATGGCTCTATTCGAGTTGCAGGTGTGCCATGCTGGTGACATGAAAGGTTATTTGAAGTCCCCTCACAGGCCCCATGCAAGTTAATACCTTGACAAAGAAGTATACCACTCCATGATTGTTTACAATTGTTACCACTAAGAAATACATTCTGTTTCTTTTCACTATAACATGTGTGTGTGTAAGGTAATTTCCATGATGACTTAATGTACCCTTTACCCAACCTTTCATACTGGCCTGCTGGTATATACTCTTGACAGAATTTAAATTGGAAAGTTGTTATCGGAATTGTTATTATTCCATGTATTATCCATTCAATGACAGGTCTTTCTGACATTGTCAATGGTAATCTCTCAAGTTTTTCAATGCTCAGAATTGTATACTCTGCTTCTTTCTGTGCCAAGCTGATTTGTGTATCAGTAAGGTTAAAGATAGAGAATAGTGACGTTGTGTTGATTAAACGCCAGGGCACGTAGCCTGAATGCAGATTTTGCAACGTCCAGCCAAGCTGTACAATAGTCCTGCTCTATTATATCAATAGCAGATGATACAATACTGTCCAGTGAATATATTCTGGAAGACAGAGTCATTAACCCATTGTCCACAACAGAAAGTGATTTTTCCAAATTGATACGGTCAATTTCCTGTATTTTTTCTGCTGTTTCAATTTGCATTATTTTCCAAGCTTCGTTGTACGCAGCGTATACACCGGCCGCTATGAAACGTTTTTGACGCTGTTTGCGTGGTCCCATTATAAAATCACGCAAGTCAGCACCGTCTTTAAGTAAAGTCAAGTGTTGCTTAATTTCTGCCAGTGTGAATGTGTGTAGCCATTCAAGGCAGAGTTTTCCTACACTGTATGTTGTAACTATCCCTGGATGTTGTCTCTGGGAGTATCTAGGGTCTGGCCTGGTCAATTTGAACCCCTGTAATTTGTTCAGGAATCTATCTTGACAGCTATTCGTGTCTGTGGGCCAGATCAACCATTTCTTCCAATCAGGATGTGTTCTGTTTTGGTTAAAAATATGGGATACGTCTATCTCAACATCTGTAGTGCTATTACTGTCAGGTGTTGGCTTTGGAATAGACGGTTTGTTTAAGTCTTTAATTTTGGCTAGGCCAAGACAGGTTGTCTGTTGAATGGTGTCATTCAAGAATATAATTTGTTCTGGGATCATGCAGGCTCTAAATAATGATTCTAAACCTTGGACCTGCCAATCTTTGGTACCCCAGATGGTTTTTGTTTCAATGTTGTTTTTCCAGAAATCGAAACCAAATGTGTTCATTTTTTCATAAAATGTTTCTGAGTAGATCAATTTAGTATTTGTCAGCATTGTTTTCATTCCTGTCTTATTGAACATTTTAAAATAAAACGTTTCTGCTTCACTTGTGTTACTTCCTGAAAAATATGGGAATTTCTCATAAAATGTTTTCAAACTGCCTTTTGGTGGAGTAGCACAATGTTCCCATTGATTATAATTAAAAACATTTCTAGGTTGAGCAGATTTATGCAAATAATGATGTGCAAAGTGGTTGTAGCAGTACATTTCTTCATAATTCGATGAACCTTGTAAATAATCATGTTCTTTAAATTTTGCTGACATAACTAAATCTGACATCATATCATTAATACTTTCAAAGTCCCAATCATCAGAGAATGTGCTCGGTTTTACAAAGTCACTTAATGAAACCTTAAACTGATGTGGATACTTCAAGAGCTCGACCGGGCCATAGATTTCGTAATCTGTTTTGTCCCAAGCTACCCCGCCGGGTATTGGATTGGCTGTGACATTCACGGATGATAGTTCTCTCTTCTCGATGTGAGATGACTTGTGTGGCTTTAGGACCAAGTTGATGTTCTGACTTGCTGTGTCCATTGTACTGTATTTTCCTTCAATAAAATTTCCCAAACAGAGAACCATGATGAGCCAAAGCAGGAGGAAAAGTACACCTAACACAATCAAAAATTCAATCCATGGAGAAATCAGATAGGTTTCTTTGAGTTGAGGAAAGAGTTCTGTTATTTTGTCTTTAAAAGTTTTTGTTGTTGGCTGTTCTTCAGGCTCACTTGGATCCTCAGAAAAGTCATTGAAATTGATGAAGTAGCCAGATGCAGTTCTGTCAATTGTTGGAATTGCTTCGGGATTTTCATTTGCTTTTGCATTTTTTGTTTCATTAGCATAGTCCGAGGCTGCATCGTTGTAGACTGGTGTTTCTTGACGAACTGTTGAAATTTGGGTTTCAAGAGGCACAAGTTCCATGGCATTGTTGCATAGTCCTTTTTTATTCACTGCATATTTATCAAATGTGATTAGTCTCTCAGTTTGAACCTCTTGTATTGTAGCAAGTTTTGGTACTCTGCTACATCTTGGGAGTCCACTGGGCCTACTACTTATTTTTGGCCACATGATTGTGGTTTTACCAGGTCGATTGATACAACTCGGTTCTCCTTTTTACCAGCAAGGGGCGGTAGTACTACTGATCTTGTTCCGCTGACAGCTAAGACAGGTACTGCTTTTCTGTAAGAAGGCCCAAATTCCTTCTTCACCGCGATCTTTTCTCTGACCAGATCCCCAATCTTTGGAATCCAGACAGGCCTTGCTGGGACAGGTGGTTTCTCTTCAGTGGCTGTTGGCTGCTGTTTTAGCTTTATGTTGCTCAGGTCTTTTCTTGTTTCATTTAAGTCCTGTAAAATAGCCAAACGATCTTTGATATCAAAGCATTTTTCTTCTACCACTGAAGTCTGACTATCTAAGTCCTGAATATGCATTCTAGTACCGAACAATAGTTCGTACGGGCTGAAACCTTTTAGAGAATTTCTTGGCAGATTATTAAGACTACGTTGGACACTTGTTAAATGTTGGACCCACCCATCACCCGAACCTAATACCCTCGCCGTTATAGATTGCTTTATGTCTCGGTTTTTTCTTTCCACAATCCCATTTCCCTCAGGATGGAAGGGACAAGAGTACCGCTACGCAATGCCCATGCTGGTCATGGCCTCCTTATAAGCTCGAGAGCTAAAAGCAGGACCCTGGTCAGAATGTAGCATGCCAATTGCGTATGTGCCGATATAGACTCGCAAATCTTTTATAACAGTTCTGGCGTCAGCCGAGCGCTGGTGTCTACATTTTTAGTGAATCTAGTCTTAAATAATATACATTGGGACGCATTTTTCCTGTTTGATTTGGCGTATAGATCGCCTTATGCTGTCTACTAGGTGTTCTGGCACTACATCGGCCGGTTTGCCACTGCGATCTCTGTTGCAGTTTTGACAGTTTATTGCAAATTTGTGATTATGCAAGCTCATTCCCGGCCACCAGTATTCTGTTTGTAATTCTGTCAGAGATTCTTTGATCATCTGATGCCTTAGACCTAATCCCATATGTGCTTCTTGTATTAAGAAGATTCTCCTGTTCGTGTTTGGAATTACTCTATCCCCCACTCCAGGGATTCGAGCAAAAGGAACGGAGTTTGCATCGATTATGTATGTATAATTGAGTGGATAGTTCAAGGGTAATGCTGCACAGTCGCCTTTTGACGACGTTTTTACCGCCAGCATGGTTTCCCCGTCTATGTATTTTTCTGAACGCTTTTTTGTGGCTACGGAAGCCGGTTTAGTTGCTTCCGCTGTGGCTATGTCAGCCAATGAATTCCCTGCAGCGTGAACGCCATCACGCTGATGACTCAGTGTATGTATCACGTGAGTCTTTTGTAGTTCTTTCTGTAAAAGAACTACCTGTTCCCAAAGCTTTTTATGCTTTATTGTTGCACCTGTGTCATCTTTGTAACCGTTTTGAACCCAGTTCTGCAAATCATTATTGTAAGATTTGACGCAGTAATGCGAATCGCACACTATTAGTGTGGGGAATTTGCGATCGGCAATATCGAGCACCATTTTTAAAGCTAATAAATCAGTTCGTTGACCTGAATTGTCTTTTACGGATTGAGACATAGTTACCAGTGGTCTCAATTTACCTCCGCGCCACCGGTTTTTAACAAACGAGCACGTAGCATTGTAAGCTTGCTTTCCCCAAACTGATGGTTGAGCTGATCCGTCTGTATATATCACACAGGCGTAAAGTTGAAGAGGCAGAATCTCGATTGGTAGAGGATATTCTTTTTCATATGTTAGATCTTCCAGTTTCTTCATTTCCGGGTCAAAATAGTATTTCACTTTTTCTGTCGCAAGAGAATTTTCCCATTGTATCCATTTTGGATCTAATGCCACAGTAGTTAAGTTACGTGGGCTTGTTAATGCCTCAAAGGCTGATTCTGCTGTTAAAACAGTTATCCTTCTGCCTTGGGCTTGGTCTCTTTCTCTTGCTACAGCTGTTTGAACCGTGTTTACAATGTTTTCTGTAATACTGAATGTTTTTTCAGCTTGTGTGTACAAGTGTGATTTGTAAGCTATTGGTACCTTCTCTCCCTCATTAGAGGTCAGGTACGTGAATCCGCATCTTCCTGGGATGACTCTGATTACAAGGTTGCGTGTGTTATCGCGTGTTTGCAATTTTGTTTTAGCTAACATGTCTGCTTGCAATGATCCCAAAATTTCGGTGTGTTTTTGAGTCCAATTGATTGGTTTGAAATCAGGTTTTATTAGTTCATAGAGAGGTTTAACCTTCTCTGCGTAATTTAGAATGTAAGTTCTTCCGAAATTCAGGAAACCTAGTATTGATTGTAAGTTCTTCAGCGTTTTTGGTGCTTGGAGGACAGCGCATTTCCCTAAGAAATTGTCCGCTAGGCTTTTGCCTTCACTTGATAATTCATATCCTAAAAACAGGACAGTTAGATGGGCAATTCGTGACTTTTTAAAGTTGAATTTGTAACCCTCTGCTGCGAACCCAAGTATTATGGTGTTCACTCTTTTCAAGTGAGTATCCAAGTCATCATCTGTGAGATAGATGTCATCGACATAAGATAGTGCCTCATCATCATACATTTGTAGTAACTCTGTTACTCTTGCTGAGAATAATCCTGGGCTATTCTTGAATCCCTGTGGGAGTCGACAGAAATATTTTTGTGACCCCATTATTGAGAAAGTGGTCAAGTACCTGCTTTCAGGTGCTATGTTTTGACAAAAGAATCCATTGGAGATGTCCAATGTCGTTTTGTATTTTTTGCGCACGATGTTATTCATTAGTGCTCCACTGTGTGAATTTTGTACTGGAAATGTCTTGCAACATGAGTTAAGATGTCTGTAGTCCAAACTAGACGATATGAATCATCTGGCTTGGAGACAGGAAACAAAGGATTGTTCATTTGTGAGGTGCATGTTTCAATCACCCCCTGGTATTCAAGTTGATCTAAGATCTCCCTGACTTTCTTTTTAGCTTCTTGCTTAATTGGGTACTGCCTTTGTGCAGTTGGTTGACATTTTAACTGGATTTTGTGAGGAGGAGAGTCCTCATCCCATCCTACATGATTTTTATATAATGCAGGAGCTTGGGCTACTGCCCATTTTCTTGCATTTGTATATTTTTTATGAATTGGAATATGATTTGAGAAGGCAGGCATAATCATTTCTTCGCCATGAGGGCACTCCCTGACAAACTCCGGTGGCCAGTCTTTCTAAGCTAAAAGGATGTCATGGCCTTTAGAAAGGTTATCCCAAAATAGACCCCTTACTTTCCTAGTCTTATCTCCCTCTATACGTAATGTTATCTCGTATATTTTATGAAGTTTGCTAACCCTGGTATCTGCAGTTTCCACCTGAATGTATTCATTCGTGTCCACTGTCTCCAGAAGATTCATCAGGATCTTGCGAGCTATGGTCACTTCTGCTGCGCTGTCTAGCATTGTCTGGGCCCACTCCCCGTTTTTCAGTTCTGTCCTCAGTATCCTCGGCATGTTTAATTATTTTAATGCTGGCTACCTTCTTTCTTGGAAATTGTAATTTTTTACTTTGATGAGCAGGTTCCTTGTCTTTGGACTTGACGTGCTCTTCCCTGTGTTCTGACCGTCCTCTTCTTTCCGATTTCTGCGAGGAAGTCTGAAAAGATCGAGCGGGACGTGTATCAATATCTTGATATCTATCAGGTTTTTCAAATTATCCCTATTTCTAAGGTTGTATCTTTTCTCAGAGGACTCCCTCTGGGGAGACTTGTGTCCTTGGTCCGGAGATCTTTCTCTCCGCCGAGGAGACCTACCTCTGGACTGGAAT
The DNA here is from genome assembly GCF_964261635.1 of Lissotriton helveticus. Taxonomy (NCBI): domain Eukaryota; kingdom Metazoa; phylum Chordata; class Amphibia; order Caudata; family Salamandridae; genus Lissotriton; species Lissotriton helveticus. The sequence continues at coordinate 1,867,370,131 of NC_136057.1, forward strand.
CTTTTTTCTTTGGGAGTGGATTGTTTATTTCCATCCCAGCTCTTTTTTGGAGTGTTTAGATTATTTTTAATAAATATCTTTTCAGGATTTTCAGTTAGTTGGGGTTTTACTGGTTTCCCACCCAAACTATCTCTACCTAGTTCTTCATAGGATTTTTCTATGATTCTGGCAAGTTCAATTGGTTGGTCTGCTATATCTGTTTCTTTCAATTTCTGGCGGATCGCCACAGATGCTGCTTCTCCTTTTATGTTGGCTAATAATATAGCCGAGACCTGCCTGAAGTCTTTCAGTAATTTCATACCCAGAGTTAAAGCAGGTTCTGCACCGTATTCATTTTGAATCTGTCTTAGCACATCTGGTATTATCGCCATAGACAGAACACCATGTGTTTTTGTGTAAATGGAAGCAAAGATTGTGCCCCAAGTGTCACAGTCTTCCACATGTGGTGCGATCCCCATAGGAAGACAGATAGTCAGAATTCTGTGTTTCTCAGTAGGGGTAGTGTCCGGAAATACTGCCTCTATTTGAGTGATTTTTTGTGCTAACCAGAATGGAATTTGTTCCCGTTTTGCGGGTACTTTACCCAGACATGATTGTATGTTCTGTGGTGTAATTTTGTTTGTGTTCCCCTGATGAGGGGTCAGCTGTGGAGTGTTAATAGCTGGTTGAACTGTTGTAGTCCGCATTACATATTGGACTAGTTGTCTATGTATTTTAATCAGTTGTTTTAGCTGTGCTAAAAGTTCTGGTACTGACAATTTTTCTATGTCGGGATGTGGTGTGTAGCTGGCTAGGACCGGCCACGTTGCTCCTGGTCTACCTAGTGGACCGAGCCTGGTGATGTGATTATTATGTTTTAGGGCGCCTTTAAACCAGAGCAGGTGCTCTTGGTATTTTAATGGGATTTCCACCTCCTCGAAAGGAGTGTACTCATTCGGAGGTTCCTCTATTTTGTAATAGTGGAATTCTTGTGTGACAGCGTTTGCTGCTGGAAAGTTTATCCATGTGTAGAATACCTCTGTCTGCCGATATTCATGGGCCTCAATTACGAATACCACTATTCCACCTCTTGATGTTAGTCCATTTTCTATAAGTTTAAGAGTTATAGTTTTTCTTATGTTGACCGGAATGTGTATAGCATTCGGGTCATTCTGTAGGAGACTTGTGTCATCCTCTAGGAGTCGAGCTGCTATTCTAGCTGCCTCCCTTTCTTCTTCATTTTCTGACATTTTTACTGACAGAAAAGGTTTTTGTTGCAGATCAAGTTTCAAGGAAACAAAGATTAGGTGCACAATATTTTGGAACACTTTATCCTTCAACGTTGACTATACCAAAAACTATACATAGGAATCTCTTCCTACTAAGTTCCGGCGGATTTTAACCTTTTACCCACTCCAGACGTCTTTTGGAGTATTTACGGGAGAAAGGGTCTGTGTGAAAAAGCACGACTGAGTTACTCTAACGTCTTGCGTTAGTTTTATTGCCTTACCAAACGTTGGGCGCCATGTAGTGTAGTTCCTATAGTCCCAATAGGCTCTGCGCATTGGAATAATATATTCAGCAGTGTAGACGTAGGACTGATGTCGACTAGGTCCCTACTGACTATATTAGACTTAAGTTTTTGCCAGCTAGCTCAGAACTCACTAGAAACTTTCTCGAATAAGCGAGGAGGAGTTTAACCTCCCTGGATAGACAAGAAGGGATTAGCTTCTGACAACCATATAACATGACAACTTTGTTCCCTCAGAATAAGAGTGTATCTCTAGAGTTGTGTGAAAACAATAGACAGCTATTTCACTCAGTCAAATGTGCGTACTTAGTTTCACCAGAATGCAGAGAAAAAGAGAGACGGGCGTTTTCAATAAAAGGTTGTTATTTATTGAGCAGTCTTCTTCCTCATACAAGAGAAATGAATTGCCACGATTGCAATACTCATAGTAAAGTAAAGTGCGTACAGTAAAAGGAGGATTATAAAATAATACTGTAAAAGCATTTATATGGTTTCTTAGCCATATGATACTTTAAAATAGATAAAATATATATACATATATACATTGACTAACGTACTCAACTGGTGCTTCTAAATACGCCTACCCCGGTGTACCTGACCTAAGCCTAATACGTGGGAAGGAGTAAGTAATTAGCAGTTTAAGTTAAGTTAGTTTTGCCAAGGATCTGAATCAAGAATTCTCTTTAAGCGTTTAGTCAGCTCCGTACCTGGGTAATAGAAAGCAGGAGGTCTTGTATCTCTCTCTCAGGACTCGATATCCCAGTAACCCGCGAAGGTATCTGGAAACACCGGAGCTGGATTTCTCGGCAGGAGAAAAGACAGCGTCTCTCTCAGTGCGTCAAAAGGGAGGGGCAGCGTCCGTGGGCTCTCGCATCAGCTGGGCTCTCGGGCAAGTAGATAGCTGCTCCCAATACCACCACCGTGTGTTTGCTTAAGGCACCGTTGGCATATTTATACCTGTAAGGTGCCGGGTTTGACGTAAGGCTGGACATAAGACATCAATAAAGATGTCACTAAGAACTGGCCATTCTTACAGTTATGGGGCAAGAACTGCTCTGGGGGGAAGATGGCGGCCGGGTAGGACGTCCGGTCGGAGGCTCCTGACTCGCATTCAGAAGAAATCCACAGGAATGGCGCTTCTAACATAAATTATGATTTGAAAACTGAAATCAGTTGCAAAACCAAGAGGAACAACTTCATTTCGAGTGAGAACAATTATCCTACCTCCTGTCCCATGTTAAGCACGGAAAAAATCTGGCGTCAGGATCGGAAGGGGAAAGAGACGCGAGTCGCAGCTGACGGACTGATTCTCCGAACCTGGGCAGCCGCCGCTTCTGCGAGGAAGAACCTCCGGAGCATCGCCGGGAGACTCGGGTTCCACTTCCGGGGCGAAAGCGGCAGAGCTCGCTGGGGGCAGACAGCGCATACAGTGGGCTCTCAGGGGAGCTCGTGGACGCCGATGGTTTGCGATTACAATTACAATTACCCCCACAAGCATCAGAACGCTCGCGCTGAAAGCCTCCAGGCAGCGGAGGTGGTGTCAGTAACAGCGGAAGCGACAGCAGTGGAAGTGGAAGTAAGTGTTACAGTGAAAAAAGATTCTTTTTACCGGTGTCTCCTTAAGGGAGCGGACTACTTCAATGTGCCTGTAATTAAACCCCCAGAAGAAAAAGAGCAAATCAACAAATATCAGCCCATGAGCAAGGCATTGAGTGGGGGGGGGAGGAATAGGGGATTTCATCCCTATTGACATTGACCCACACACGACTATTGAGAGAATTGAAACCCTCAGAGTAGAGGCTGAGAGCAGGGGAGTAAAAATTGCTGATATGCCAGCTACCTTTTTAAACAATCCTTTGAGCACATACAATCAGGGAGTGTCAAAGAAAGGAATAGATTCCCAAACAGAACAAACAGAACAAAATAGATATATAAGATCTTGCTACAGTCTCAGAAGCAAACAATACCTCAAACAGGATTATAACCCCCCAGCAATTAAAGGTATAACCCCGAAGAAGTCCGGTAAGAAGCCCAAGAAGATACGCCCTATACCTAAGACCCGAGCAGATAAGGTAAACTCAGATGAGAAAGGAGTCCCGAAAGCTAAAATCACTCCATCTCTGAAGACCTTCTTTAAAGTCCAACACCTCTCTCAACAAGGAACCAATCCACCCATCAGGGCACAGAGAGAACAAACTATACAACAGGGATTGAGTGATACTCTTACTCTTTTCACCGCACCAAGAGCCCAAGATTCAAACCCAAAGACACAGGATCTCGAGAATATCGAAACCTCAAATATGGAGGAAGCAAGCCAAATCAACCAAGCAGGGATAGGGGAAGCGCATCAACTGAGCAGTGAAAAGGATACAACAGAAAAAGAAGATGAAGCTGAAACAACAAGAAATGGCGCTGAGTCTAAGACAAACCACCTGGAGAAATTCATGGAGAGAATGCTAAACGAGATGAGAGACAAATTTGCGATTTCAGAGGCTAACCAGGGTAAAATTCAAAATACCTGTGAAGCACTAGACTGCAAATTAAAAGAGCTTGGAGATAGAGTGACAGCAGTGGAAGAAGAGGTAGGAGGTCTTAGTAAAAAAGTAGATGACCATCAAAGGGAGATCAGAACCCTAAGAAAAGAAGGAAAAAATATGAGCGAGAAACTTGAGTCTCTGGAAAAGCAGGCCAGAAAAAACAATATAAGGATTTTGAAAGTCCCGGAGAACCAAGAAGTCACACTCCTTGCAGATCACTTCTCATGGGCCAGTAAAGAAATCCTAGAAGAAGACATACAAAGGGTTCACCGAGATCCATTTGGGAAAGCCAAGGAAAGGAAAACACCTAGGAAAATCCTCATCAACTTTAAAACATATACGTTGAAGGAGAGAATACTAGGCGAAGCTCTTAAAAAGGGAGTTTTCAGTAAGGACAATTGGTCCTTCAGGATAAGGTCAGATATGTCCAAAGCCTCGCAAGATAGACAGTGGGAGCTGGGACAATTCATGGCAGAACTAAAATCCCTCGGGCCGTGGTACAAATGAAGTTCCCTCCATCGCTCAGAATTATGTGGAGAAATAAAATGAGAAATATACGAGACCCTGAGGAGGTCAAAGAATTTCTCTAGATGGCACGTGACAACATTAGGTCCGAAAATCTCACGAACCAATAGAAATACTCAAGAAATTTACCACAGGAAAATCAGAAAGAGTTAATATAACGCAAATTGAAAATAGAAGAGTCAAGGAGCCTGAAAGGGGCAAGAGAATAGCCCTGAAAAAAGAAAAAGAAGAAGGAGGCTTCCCCAGGGAGGGTAAACAAAATGCACATGAAACAAAACCAAAATATATAAAACAGAACACGGGTGGGGAGCAAACTCGGGAAAAAAAAAATGCTCAAACCTTCAGAAAATCCGGGAATTAAGGGTTCCAACTAATAAAACCACTACTAAAACCACTATTACTACCAGTACGCAATATACAACTCAGTTAATAGATGGGGTCAATTAACAGAAAGCTTAACATACTCTCATGGAACGTAAACGGGCTCAGGGTGAAGAACAGAAGAAATAAAATTTTAGAATATTTAAAGACATCAGATAGTGAGGTAATCATATTACAGGAAACACATCTTTTGAAAGAAGAATGGAACCAGATAATGAAAAATCTTGGGTGGGTAGATACGTACGTATGCACGAATCAACAATGCAACGTAAAGGGGATAGCTATTATTTTAAAAAAAAACCTCAAAGCTAAGTTCAAATCTTATGAGGTGGACAGTAAAGGTAGGTGGGCAATAGCTAGGGTAAGAATTGGAAATAATTTATACACAATAGCAGGGTACTATGGCCCAAACACAGACGACTCAGAGCCATTGCAAAAGCTATATACACACTTGCTGTCAGCCACCTCTCCAATAATATTGGGAGGCGATTTTAACATAATTATGGACCCTAAAGTAGATAGATCACCCCCAGGAAAACATAAAAATCTCCCCAATATGAGAGAGTGGCTGGGAATCTATATGAGAGATCTAAATTTACTGGATATTTGGAAAACAAAAGGAGACAAAAGACAACCTTTCACTCTACATAATAAAAACTTGGGCATAGATCAAGAATTGATTATTTTTTAATTGACAGAAGCCTCTCAGAAGATGTAATAAAACTAGATCATCTTCCTGCTCACCTATCAGATCACTCTGCAGTCCAGCTTACATTGCAAAGGACGATAATCAATACACAAAATAGAATGACAATCGAACGGGCTATATTGCTCGATCAAGTATGCATACAAGAGCTCAGGTTAGAAACAGAACTCTTTTTTGAAAATAACAAGGTAGGCACAACGAGACAGAACACATGGGATACCTACAAGGCAGTTTTAAGAGGGAAATTATTAAGCCAAGGAGCATTCAGACTAAAAACAATAAAACACAAGATAAGTGATCTGGAAAATTCAATAAAACTGCTGGACGCACAATTACTGGTTGAGCACAGAATAGACAAAAGAGAGGAAGCAGAGAAGGAAAGACAAAGACTAAAAGATTGCCTAGCTGACATTTTAGAAGACAGAGTAAGGACGAAGTGGGAAGCGAGCAAATTAGTAAATCACGAGTATGGCGAAGGGTGCGGGAAACTTCTGGCCTGGAAACTAAAATCGGATATAGCCAGCAATAAAGTAGTAAGCATAAAACAAAACATTCAATCCTCCCCAACATCCGAAGAAACGGTAATCAGACAGGAATTCACAATTTTTTTTGCTGAGTTATACTCGGAAGATGTAAACCCATCGGAAGACCAAATAGAAGCCTATTTGAACACTCTACCCACTGTTGCCCTAACAGAGGAGGAGAAAACATTTCTAAATGAAGAATTCTCTAAAGAGGAAGTAGAAGAGATAATAAAGAGTCTGAAAAAAGGAAAGGCTGCGGGCCCAGATTCTCTTCCAAACGAACTATACATGGCGCTGAGAGAAACGCTGTCGCCTCATTTTACAGAACTACTCAATCTGGTGTATAAACAACATGAAAAGATCCCAGATTCTTGGAATGATGCCATCATAACTATAATACTAAAACCCGGACAAAACCCAACACAGTGCGAATCATACCGGCCAATTTCACTGCTTAATTGTGATTATAAGATCTGCACACAAATGGCTGGGGAAAATGATGACTCAACTGATCCATTCTGACCAGAAGGGTTTCATCAAAGGAAGACAACTTCAAGACCTGACTCACGAGTTATTCGGGGCAATAGATGTAGCTACCTCCGAAAAATCCCCCCTCACAATACTTACATTCAATGCCGCAAAGGCGTTAGATCGGGTGAACTGGGTTTTTCTGAATGAAGTTATGAGAAGGAACAATCTGGGAGAATCCTTTTTACATACAGTGAAGGAGATTTATAGAACCCCGAGATCAAAAATTCTGGTGAATGGATGTTTAACCGATAATATACAAATTGAAAGAGGCACTAGGCAAGGGTGTCCGCTCTTGCGCCTACTTTTTAACTTGTACATTGAGCCTCTGGCAAATATGTTAAGAGGAAACGAAAAAATACTTCCATTCAAACATCAGGAATGGTCCAAAAAAGTGGCCTTATATGCCGACGATTTAATGCTCTTTACTAACGATTACGCGTCTTCTATACCTGAAATCAAAATCACCCTCGAGAACTTTGGGAAAGTCTCATGTTACCTAGTTAATCACTCCAAAACTGAAGTTATGACATGGAACACAAATCTGTCCAACCCAAATACAAAGAAAGAAATCAAATATTTAGGAATCACATTAGTACATGATCTGGAAAAAATATCACAGATAAACTTAAAAAGAGTGGCAGGCGAAACAAGAAAACTTCTTAAGACCTGGAATAGCCTTCCATTAACTTTCTTAGGCAGATCAAACATTATAAAAATGTCTATATTACCTAAATATACATACCTGTTCAACACGATTCCCCTAGAATTTAAAAAGAACTCACTGAAAAAACTCCAAGGAGAAATTACGAGCTTTATATGGGCGTCTAAGGGAACTAGAATATCGTGGAAAAAAATCAGAAGAAGAAAAGAACACGGTGGGATAGCTAGCCCTGATCTGTGGGAATATTATAGAGCCTTTTTCTTTAAAAACATGAGACCATTGCTGAGAGTTTACAATTACTATCCTGAATATCTTCGAGCAATGACTATGAAAGTTGACCATTTCTTATACAAATTCGGCCACCCAAAATTAAAAAAAAATTAAAAAATTGAAGGTTCTGAAGGACGCGTCCAAAGTATGGGCCCAGATTAGAGGGACTCTAAATATTTCATACTACAGCCCTATGGCTCCTATATGGGACACCCCAGGTACCCCGGACTGCTTAAAAGATAGCTTGGCAAATCCGTTAAAAATAGCTAACATCGTGCACTGGGGTCAAATATTGAAGGGATCATCATTGATCACCTGGGAGAATCTTCAAACCATCACCAACTCTACCATTTCTAAATTCAAATATTATCAGCTATCCAGCTGGGCAAAAACTCTTACATATCAGGAAAAGGACACTGAAGAGCTAGAAAAAGAAATGCTGAAAGTCCTACCCATAAAGAAAGAGATAGCCAGATGGTATTGGGCCCTAATAACATCAGAAGATGAAAATGCTCAGATTGCAGAATTAATCTGGGGGAAGAACTTACAAATTCCAGACCTTGAGGGGATGTGGCTAAAATCAATCGAGAAATGCTGGGCTACACTAAAATCAGCAGCTCTAAAAAGGAACCATATCTTCACGATCCATAGGTACTATTGGACTCCTAAAAAACTGTCAAAATTTAAAGGTGCCCAAATCAGGAAATGTCCAAAATGTGGAGAAGAGAAGGCAGACGACATCCATATCTTTAAAGAATGCCCATCTCTCGACGAGTTCTAGTCCAGTGTGGGTAAGACCTTAAGCTCAATCCTTCAGCAGCAACTAACTGTAAGTACTACTCTTGCAATTTTTGGGATTGACTACACAGGAGTCGGTAAAATAACAAAAGAGCAAGAAAACCTGGTTTTTTTTTTGATTCTCCTCGCAAAAAGGGAGATATGTATTAAATGGGTCGGTCCAGTACCCCCCACGGTTGGGGAATGGTTGAGTTCAGTTTTGAAAGTAAACAAACTAGATAGAAGGGGAAAACATACTAACAGGAATACATTTTGGGAAATATGGGAAAATCATTATAATCCTAACTAGTGGTTGAGATGGAACTATGATCCTATGATTAAGCGATGGTAACTTCTGTTGATGAGTATAATACTCATCGAGTAGTCAATGGTGGCTATCTCCCCCCAATAACGAAAAAAACAGAAAAGTTATTTATGTGAGGGCTTCAAAGGGGTCTCCTATGCAAAATGGATCGAATGGTAAACTCCCCTAGCCCACTCGTATTTGGGGGCAGTGCAAGTACACCAGTTGCAGAGGCTGAAACCCGATATTCCCAAAAAACATAATATCGCAATATGAGGATAAAAAATAAAAATAAAAAAAGAACTGGCCGTTCTTACAGTGCTTTACAGGAGTTCTAGGATGAAATCAAAACAAAGGCAAGGGGGATTTCCCAGGTTGCTGGAGGTTTGGATTGTTTAGAGAACTCGTTGTGCTTTCTAGGGGGCCGGGGGAAGTAGCCTTGCTTAATGTGACAGCACGTGCTACGACTGAATATGGATATGATTATTATGCCATTGTATGGATATTATTGATTATAACCGGACAAGGGCATAAAATAGGAATATCGATTTAGGCTCCTAGATAAAAACACAATAGCTGGAAACACCTTTCCAGTACAGATTCCAATTGAAGGTGATAGAAAGTTGGAGTTTGGGATTTGTGAAATCACAATTTAAAAATTCACCTTTTAGTAAAGATGGTTTTTAAATTGCGTGTTTGAAAATTTCACTTTAAGAAAGTGGGCATTTTCTTGCTTAACCATTCTGTACCTGCCTGTGGAATCCACATCTGGTTTAGACTTATGGGCCGTTTGTGCCTTCACTCCAGACACTAACACAAAGGGAGCAGAGGTGTACCCTGCATATCCCGATGGGTCTTCCTGGACTAGAGTGGTGGGAGGAGTTATCACTGACACCTGAATAGGGCTGTGTCTGCCTTTCACAATACTGTCCCCACCCCCTGTAGTGTGGCTGGACCAGGGAGGACAGACCTTGTTCTAGTAAGGCAAAAAAGAAATGTACTTTAAGTTTGCCAACTTCAAAGATAAAAGTGGTATAAGTACTGGTGCTCTGACCCCACAACTATAGAGCTATTTTCGACTAAGGAACATGCCAAGAAGAAGAGCTGGAGAAGCTGTCCCGAGGGACTTCCACTTTGTTGTGCGCTTTGCTGTTTTGGCCTGATGCTTGCTGCTTCTGTCTTGGGCAATGAAAGGACTGAACTGAACTTTTTGCAACTTATTACCTGAGTAATAGCTTGCCTCTTGTTGGAAGTCTTAGGAACATCATAGACTTCAAGTTCATCTTCCAACAGCACAGGGAATTGTGTGTTTTGTGCTGCAACAGTAGAAAAACAACAACACTATCAACAACTCCGCTGCCTGCTCCATGACCTGAACCCACTGCCCGGAGCATCGCCCCTCTGCACACCGCAATCCTGGTCTCACCAATGAGCCACACAACGCCATCACTGATGCCGCTGCTTGCACCTTGACCTGTGGGCACTGTAATTCGCAACGCCTTGCTTCACATCGCTGCCCTGGTATCACCACCGCCGCTGCTCCACACCGACTTCGACATCGCTGCCTGCACTGTGACACCGCTCGTGAGGTACATGAAGCATCGCCCCATCCCACGTGGCAGCCCTGGTCCACCAACATCAGCACCATCGACTCCAAACTTGTCAACCGACGACACTGCTTGCACCATGACCTATGGGCCCCGCACTAAGCATCACCCCGCCTCACATCGCAACCGAGGGTCTACCGACGACAACGCTTCAGCAAAGACATTGATGCTGCCTGCACTGTGACCTGTGAATACCGCAAGTTGCTACCTGCTTCACACCACATCCCTGGTCTCACCGATGATGCTAGACACTGTCCCCGAGCCGCTGCCTGCACCATGACCTGTGGGCACCGTACGTCACATCGTGCTGCTTCACATCGCAGCCCCAATGCCATTGACGCCGGCTCTCCTGACTTCAATCCCACGGAGTTCGATCCGCAGCGCTTGTGACTTCAAGGGCCCGACGACTCCTGCACCGACCTCTGGAACAGACGTTATCTCTTCGGAGCCCATCGCAAGGTCCACGATGCTCTGCATTTCCGAGGTACTGTTTGCGGGTCTTCGGGACACTGTAGCTCGCCCGCGACATCACTGTTGACCTGAACTATTGGATTTGTTTGTTCACAGCGTCTTGATGGCCCTGGACAGAGTTTTCAACTTCAAGGGACTGTTTTTTAAGTTGATTCTTGCAATAGTCATATCTTTATTACTGAGGTTGGATTTTTATATTTTTGGTCTTGTTTTACACAGGTAAATATTGCCTATTTTTTCTAAAACTGATGTGGTGTTATTTTGTAGTGGCTTCACTGTATTATTGTGTGTTATGTGCAAATGCTTTGCACATTGCCTCTGAAATAAGCCTAACTGCTCGTGCCAAGCTACCAAGTGGGTGAGCAGGGGTTATTTTAAGTGAAGAACTCCCTTATCCTGACTGGAAGGAAGGGTCTCTACTTGGACTCCAGTTAGAGACCCCCATTTCTAACATTGGTTGTCAGCGGTGAGGATAGGACTTGTGTTTGTACTTGACCTAGAGTGATTGGTGTACTCTACTACCATATCGCAGACCACTACGTACCACATACTGTTTTATCCTTTTGATCTATTTTTGTCTTGCCACATTTCTTGAGTTCAATTTGAACTTTCTACTGCATCATGTCTCAGTCAAGAGCATTGTCAGTCACATCCCTAGAATTGGTTTTAGAGAAGGATAGGTTGGAAACCTACACCATGAAGTAATTTAAGTCAGTCCAAGTTAAAGGCCTCAACAAAAAGGAGAACCTACAAAAAGCACAGAGGGCCCGGCTAGCAGCGATAAATGCCAGTGGGCCTTCTGGAGATCTTAGTGTGGATACCAAGGAGCTAATTCAAAGGGAAGATGTGCTGAGGGCTCAGGAGAAGCCAGGAGGGGAGGTACCCAGAGGGTCAATCAGCACTAGTCCTTCAAAAGGTCTGTCCCCAGAGGAGCTAGAGGACAGGTGGGAAGCAAGGAAGTTTTTATCTGGAGAAACTCCAGTTGGAGGGTGAAAGGGAGGATAAGAGGCTAGCCATAGAGGAGAGAAAGATGATCATAGACCACAAGCATGGTTTAAAGGAGCTGGGGCTTGAAGAGTAGGTCCAGCACACATGGCGGCTACAATTCCTTAGTGCACTCAGAAAGAGGGGTACACAATCCTAAGAATGTAGGCAAAGAGTACAAGAAAGGAGATGAAATGCCGAGGTGCTTTCAGGGCCATGAGACATCTATCTACATGAATGGGGTCCCTGAGAGAAATTGGGGGGGGGGGGGGGGGGGGGGTTGTGGAACCACTTCACAAAGTAGGGGAGGAACACATTCTTAGCTTTGGGTAAGGGGCATATCCTCACCAATTCTGACATGAAGGACAGTCTTCTCACTAGGTATGGTCTTACTCCTGACAAGTACAGGAATCAGCTTAGGGGAAGTAAGAAAACTGATTCCCAGACCTGGTTAGAATGCGTGGATTCTTTTTGCAGATCGCTGTCTGGTTGGGTGAAGGGCAGTATTGTTACAGATTTTCTTGGGCTGTACAATTTGATTGTGTGGGAGCACTTGTCTAGTTTGTGTTCTGCAGAGATGCACCAACACTTGACTGATAGTAATCTTACTGACCCAAGGAAGCCTGCTATGGAGGCGGACCGCTGGGTGAACACAAGGGTCCACAAGAAGGTGTATCAGGGATTCTCCGCCACCGGTGGGCAGGGTCCTCAGCAGAAGAGTGGGTGAGGACAGGGATAAACAAAAAGAGTTCTCTAAAGGGCCCCAATCTAGTACCCAGGGTAAAGATTCCCACCCCCCAGGAGATAAGATGCCATGGGTCTCTTGAGGCAAGCCTGCAGACGGGACCCTGGAAATTTTTGATGTTATCCTGAAGGTCACATAAGAGGGCATCCCAAGTTTCCCAAGCGGGCAAAGCCACCCACCGGTGGGCAGTCCAGCGCATTGGCTAGTGTAGCGCTTGGGGAGGAGTTGGTCTCAGGTGGGTGTGGGGAACCAGCTGAGATGACCCATGTCTCACTAGGGGACAGTGAGCGTATCGAGAGAAACCTAAAGTCTGAATAACATTAAAAAGTACAGGCAGTGGGTGACCATCAATGGGCAGAGGGTAGAGGCTCTCAGAGATACTGGAGCCAGTGTGATCACGGCCTGGTCTCTGAAATACTAGAGCCAGCGTGACCACTGTCCGGTATCACCTGGTGTCTGAGGAGCAAGTAGTCCCTGGTGTGTTCCACCAAGTAGTTGCAGTGGACAACTCTGAGCACCTGTGAAAGGTGGCACAGGTTCTTTTTGAGTTGATGGGGTCTCCGGTTCCTTGAGGGTAGCTGTGAGTCCCACTATGCCTGTTGACTGTCTTCTAGGCAATGAGCTGGGGTTTCCCACCTGGACAGAGGTGGAGCTCAGGTCTCACTTGGGAATGTTGGGGTGGCCAGAGTGGGCGTGTGTGGCCACACTGTCCAAGGCAGCCAGACAGGGTGATCAGAAGGAACTGGAGCCTGAAACAGTGGCCCATGTGCCTGCCAAGAGAAAGGGCAAGGAAGCAGTAAACCCACTCCTGAAGTTTCCATGATCCGGGAGGAGGCTGACCTCGAGGGGGAGACTCCGGAACCTACAGGGGAGCAAGTGTCCGAACTGGGAGACTTGCCTGAGCCGACCCATTGGCAGCAAGAAGGGGCTACCAACAGGGAGTTCTGTGCAGAGCAGAATGTGTGCAAGAGTGGAGGGAGTTGTAAGGCTCCCCTCTAGCCTTTCCCTGTTGTGAGCACCCCTTTTAAGCGGGTGGGCACTGACATTGTTTGGCCTCTGGACCCCAAGACAGCCATAGGCAACAGGTTCACCCTGGTCTTGGTGGGCCATGCCACCTGGTCCCCAGAGGCTATCCCTCTGAGGACAATGACGGCACCCGCGGTGGGTGGGCATTGACGTGAATTTTTCCCACATGCGTTTCCCCAAGGAGGTGATATCTGACCGGGGTTCCAATTTCATGGTCAAGTACATGACAGCCATGTGGGGGGTGTGTGGCATGAACTGCTAATCCACCACCCCAAGGAAATGGGTTGAGAGATTCAACCAAACCCTGAAAGGCATGATTTGGGGTCTGTTAGAGTCCATGAGGCGTTAATGGGACATTCTCTTGCCATGCCTTGTCTTTGCCTACAGAGAAGTACCACAGGTAGGGTTGGCTTTAGCTCCTTTGATCTGTTGTATGGGCACCCTGTGAGAGGACCTCTCTGTCTGGTGAAAGAGGGCTAGAAGCAAGCTACTAGGAAGTTAACCCAGGATGTATTTAGTTACTGTAGGAAGGTAATATCCTTCTAGCATGGTTACTCCCACTTTTTGCCTGGTGTCAGTGTGTTTTTGGCTAGTCTGACTGGGACCCTGCTAACCAGGACCCCAGTCTTGGTGCTTCTCTTCTAAAATGGACATGGTGAGTACTTAGGTACACTCCAGATTGGCTACTGATGTACCCTTGTAAATCCCTAGTGTATGGTACTAAAGTATCCAGGGCATAGGTACAACGGGGGTCTCCCATGGGCTGAAGCATATATTATGCCATCCATGAGAGACCACTCAAATTGTGACTACAGGCCTGCAGGTTCTGCCTGTGTAAGCTTGTTATAGCACCACTTACAACAGATATACGATTCCTTAGATCTGAGGTCACTACACTTAAAACCTATAAGTCATCTCTAAGGTAGGCCTTTCAATCTTGAAGGCAGGGTGCTCGGTTCTGAGTGTGAGGGTGCCCCTGCATGAGCAGGACACCCGTACAATCCACAGAGTCCATTCTCCCGGGTTGTAAGTGCATAAGCCATTACGATATATATAGAGTGGTCATGCGTCATTATGCGATGACCATCTCTAAACTGGCTGTAACTACCTGTCGTGTTTGGGATAAAAAATGCTGGAATCATACCCCACACCGTAAATGATGTTGGAGGTATGATTCCATGTTCTGTAAAGCGCCTCCGGGAGGCCCTCAGTGCTCCCGGTACCAGTCTTCCAGACCCGGACAGCAAACTATGGCTGCTGTCGACCAGAGACACGATTCTACCCTCCTGCTGCTGAGCCAAGCTTGAGCAGGGGATTGCAGAACAATAAGTATCCTGTCACAGGGATGGGTGACCACCTCCCAGACAGGACTTAGTGTATTGAGACAGGGTGGGGGCGCTTGCCAGCGCCACTAATACTGCTTGAAGGGCACATTTGGTGTCCGCCATACATACTCCAGTCCAAACCAGTTCAGGGAGCTGTTGGCTCCTGCTCTGGCGTGGAACTGGACAAATGACATGGGAGTATCCTCCCCATTGTTAAGCATCTCCCCTGGGAGGGACCCCTGAGTCGTTCCAACCATTTCCTTAGGGTACTTAAGGGCTTACCTGTGGGTGGGTTCCTAAATTCGTCATGGGACAAGATTCAGATCCAACAGCACTTCAACTTTGATCATCTGGACACTCTGGACATCGCTGGACTTCGCTTTGGGGACCAAGATTTCAACTAGCAAGACTCCTGCTGCTCCTGGTCTTGTTGACTGGCAAGTCTGCTGCAACATCTGTGCCTGTGCCTCATACAGCTTCTTCACAAGGCCCATGGACATCAAAGACCCCTAAGGCAATCTCCCATGGAGTGAAGAAGTCACTTCCCTGCATCTGCAGGCACCACCATTAAGCTGACCGGTCTGCTGTTCCTGGCCTCCTATGAACTGAAAGGTCCGGCAACACAGGTGGTGGTTTTGCAACTCCCTCGAGGCCTGCCCTGACTTCACAGCAAGTCGCTTGTCGGAACCGCTGGAGCAGTACCTCTGTGCACCGCATCAACTGCTGATGCCAAGGCTTTGTTGACTCTTCTCCAGAGATCTTCAGGCTCCAAGAAGCTCCAGGGTCAAGCTTCTCCTGCAGCCAAGATATTCGCCTGCACCACATCCTTGCACGGTGGGCCTTCGTCCTTTGGTGAGCTGCTCGAGGTCCTCTTGCGGCTCCTATACCTCCGGACTGTGGGTCCTCTTGAGGGACTTCTTCAACTCCAGTGGAGTCTCCTGCTTGCTCTGGCTTGCTCTGACTTACCTGCTAGTGGTGAGTCATTTGGACCTTGCTGGTCCTGACACTGCACCTTTTTCGACAACTAAGTTCCTTGGCGCTGCCAAGGCTTGTTGGTGCCCCTGCCAAACACTGACCCCTTGGCTCTCGACATCTGATGTGGGACAGCCCATGAATGGCTCCTGGCCTTCCTCAGCATCGCCTGGTCCGTACAGCTGCAACTTCAAGGGCACCATCTACTCTCCTGTATTCCAGACATCTGTGGGCATTCGTCTTCCGTGCCTCCTGGTCACTCCTGAGTGGCATAGATTATATCCCCTCTGCTTGCAGGTACCTCTCATCTTGAATCCACCTTTGGGTTCCACCGGACACTTTCACCTTCTTTGCCAGCGGCATCTTTTCTGAAGTCCTCCATTGTGGTCTACTGCGATTTCTAACATCAGCCTCCCTGGTATTCATGGGTGAGGTGACTCTCCAACCTTCCATGTTCTACTGGGTTTCTTCGGGGTCCACTGGGAAGGGTCCACAACTTACCCACAGACTTCCATTGAGTACGCGTTCGTGTTGCCACTTTGACACGGCCTCCGTGGGGTGTCTAGATACTCACCTTTGGTGGTTCCTTGGGTCCCTGACACTTCTAGATCTTCAGCTTCCATTCTTGACTTAAGTTGTGGTTCGCATTCCACTATTTCAGTATATGTTTTTGTCTCCCCCTAGAGGCCACTGTGTATTCCGTACTAGTTATGCATTCTATTGACAAAATATTGTTTGTATTGTGTTATATCCACGGGTAGAATATATTGCAATGTGTTTGTGAGTGATAATAATACATAAATATTTTTAATCCTACACTGTGTGGTTCTTTTTCACTTAACTCATACCATAAGATTAAGTACTGGTAAAACAAGCTGCTGTATATTCCTCTGGACTAAGGCTAAAGGCTGCTCTCCACAGCTACCACTTAAAGAGCTTTCTAAGGTTGTCTAAGACCACTAAAATCATCTTAAGGGTTGGCTGGATTAGTGCAGGGTACTAAACTTACATAAGTGAGCACCATATACTAAGCTAGCCTCCAACAGTTACATGCTGACCTTCAAAAACCAGACTCTCCACTTCAGAAAACTTGCTCAGGCGCACCTGGAAGAAAGCCAGGAGGACATGAAATGCTGGTACGACCAGAATACCACTCTGGTTGAGTTTCAGCCTGGCCAGAAAGTGTGGGTCACTGCCCCTGTGGATCACTGCGCTCTACAGGACAAGTGGACAGGGCCATTTGAGATGAAGGAGCCCAAGAGCGATGTTACCTACCTGGTAAACTTGCAGTCCCCTAGTAACCTCTTGAGGGTTCTACATCGGAACTGACTGAGACCACACTTTGAGACTTCACACCTCAGCCCTGGCCTCACTGATGACGCCGGATGCCACCAATGAGCCTTTGACTGCACCATGACCTGTGTTGCATCTCCCCGCTTTGCTATGAAGCCCCGATGCCACCGACGCCATCGATGCCAACACTCCTGACTTCAGCTTGAGGGACTTTGATATGAAACGCATGCGACTTCAAGGGCTCGACGACTTTTGCACCGGCCTCTGGAACTGACACCTGCCGACGGTGGTTGCACTGCGACTCACTGATGACGCCGGATGCCACCAATGAGCATTTGACTGCACCATGACCTGTGTCGCATCGCCCCGCTTTGCTATGAAGCCCCGACGCCACCGACCCCATCGACGCCAGCGCTCCTGACTTCAGCTTGAGGGACTTTGATCTGAAACACATACGACTTCAAGGGCCCGACGAATTCTGCACCGGCCTCTGGCAACGGTGGTTGCACTGCGACTTCGGAGGTATTGTTTGGGGTCTTCCCGACACCGCAGCTGGCCCGCAACCTCGTGGTCAATCGGAACAGTTGGATTTGTTGTTCACGACATCGTGATAGCCCCGTATGGAGCTATCAACCTCAAGAAACTGTATTTAAAGGTTAGTCTTGCAATATTCATATCTCCATCATTGTATGTTGGAGTTTTATCATTTTGGTATTTCTCTACACAGATAAATATTGGCTATTTTTGTGACACTCGTGTGGTGTCATTTTGTATTATTTTCAATGTGTTACTGTGCGTTATGTGCAAATGCTTTACACATTGCCTCTGAGATAAGACTAACTGCTTGTACCAAGCTAGCAAGGGGGTGAGCAGGGGTTATTTTAGGTTTGTAACTCCCTTATCTTCCCTAGAAGGAAGGGTCCCTACTTGGACAGGGTGCAATCCAATGCCAACTAGAATATTTCTTGCAGCCACTCGTACACCCACTTACAGATCCTTAGAGCCACTCACACACCTACTTCCAGACCCATACTGCCAATCACATACCCATTCACAGACCCATACAGTCACTCACAAACCCATCCACACACCCACACAGTTACTCACCCACCCTCTTACAGACCCATACAGCCAATCATACACCCACTCGCAGACTCACAAATCCACTCACACACCCTCAAAAGTGCTCCCTCTCATACACCCATACAGTCAGTCACACACCCACTCACAGACCCATACAGCCGATCACACACCCAGTCACCAAACCATAGAGCTACTCACACACACAATCAATCAATCAATCAATCAATCCAATCAATCAGCATTTGTAAAGCGTAACACTGTCATCCCTAGGGGTATATGGGTGCTGTCTCTACGTCACAGCGTTCGTGTAGTCAGATCGTGGAGAGACCGGCATTGGAAAGGAGAACTTTATCGGCAGCTCTAGAAGAGAGAGATTCTTACACTAAGGGAATGCCCACGGAAAGGAGACGACCCGTTTACAGTGCACAAATTGGCACATATGTAGAGAATTGAGTGGCGATTGTTTACCACCTGACCCACCCGCCTGGGTGCTCATTCGTAAAGTTTCCAAGACTGGTGGAATTGAAAAATGTGCACACGACTGCCCTAGTCCTGATGAGGCCAACAAGTAGAGTGGCTGAAATGCGTCAACAGACATGTTGAGACACCATATAAAATCGAAATAAAATGTAAAATAAGTAGTGAACACCCAACACATTAAAGGGTTTGAATTAACAAAACCCTACGGCGACTCTAAGGATGGTGATCTAATATAGAAAGGAATGCACTGGGTTTTTAACGTGTGAGGTGCATCCTGATCTATAATAAGGGCTAAGAGAGCTAGAAAGTTCTTTACACTTGTGTTTATGTTATATGTATAAATGTAAATAAGTGTATATATATGTTGTATCAATGTATTTGTGTTTATATGGATCATAAAAATATGATGTTTTGCTTAGAATGAAATACAATACAGATCAATCTGAATTGAAAAGAGGTGTACTTAAATTGTTTGTTCATTGACTACAGATATTGGAAATGTATGAGATTTATTGAGGAGAGTTATATGGATAGGAAGAGTTTAAATTAATTTTCTCTTCTTTTTACTGTTCAGTATATCTATTGACCCCGAGGCATTGTTATTTTTCCGATTGTATACTATTACCAAGATGCCGAAAGGTTAATTGGGTTACCCCCTGTGTTCAATAGGTCTCTACGTCAAAGAGACAGGTCTTGAGTCTCTTTCTGAAGTTTGCCAGCGAGGAGGCTGTACGGAGCTGGGGGGAATATCATTTCAGGTCTTGGCAGTGATGTAGGAGAAAGAGCAGCCACAGCTCCAGCTGCACCAGATACGGGGGTGTGTGAGGGCGAGTGAAAAGGAGCACAGGTGTCTGTAGGGTTGCAGAATATATCAATTGTTGAAGTAGGCAGGTCCTAGGTCATGCAGGGCTTTGTAGGCATGTGTGAGAATCTTTAACTGGCATCTCTTCTGGACGGGGAGCCAGTGGAGGTCTCTCAGGTGAGGGGGGATGTGGGATCGTTTGGGGCGGTCCCGCCGGAGTCTGGCTGTAGCATTCTGTATGATCTGGAGTCTTCTGAGGAGCTGGGTGGAGATTCTGGCGTTGAGGGAGTTGCTGTAGTCAAGGCGGCTGGTGATGAGGGCCTGAGTGACAGTCTTTCTGGTGTTGGTTGGGATCCATATGAAGATTCTGTGGTGCATGCAAAGTGTGTGTGGAAGCACAAAGACGTAGGGTGGAGGGCTGTAGGTTGATATATATCTATCACTGAAAAAACAGAGGTTACAGGGACATTACAGCTAGGAAATAGAATTTAAAAAACCTCTGAAATTCACTGAAAGAAACCAAAGGTTATAGGGACGTTATAGTTAGACTAAAATTGTACACGCACAAACCCAATAATATATATATATATATATATATATATATATATATATATATATATATATATATATATATATATATATATATATATATATATATAATAAAGCAGTCCTGGTTCCGTTCAATGGTGGCGGAACCGAAAGGTCAAGACCTCGAAAGCCTCACGCCCAGCAAGCAGCAATAGCCTCAAAATAATCAGCAATCCAGGAATGGATAACAGGGAAGACGATTTATTAAATATAGGTGACGCGTTTCACTCTACAAGAGAGCTTGTTCACACAACACGCCAGGAACAAACAAAGCATATAAATAGTAATGATAGAAAAAGGACAATCTAACGTGACCAATAGTGCACGCCTTCTCTGAATAATGAACAATATAAAAGGACTATTAAAGTGACCAGTGTTTAAAGCAATAAAAATAGAAACAAATGAACCATAGCTCCGTGTACAGAGGCTCCAAGATCACACATAGATGAATCAACTCTTGGAAACAAATGAAAAGAAAACTAATCAGCACATGGCAAAGGTGCGGTGTATGTACAGCATGTGTCACTCCCATTCGGAATGTAAGTATCTGTCTGCAAATCATTTAAAACATATAATGACATAGTGCCATAAATAAACGCAGAAAGCAATACTATCGAGTGGATAACTGCAGATCATGTAGATATATAACGACAAAGTGTCAATAAACATTGCAGAAAACATGACTATTTACAAAATGCACAAACTGCCCTGAACCTGAATAAATAGAAATCAAGTGCCCAAGAAGATCAAAATAATTACAAAAAATTATCGTGTAGAGCATTCCTGATTACACTACATACCAGCTGTCCATAGAAATAGAAAAGGGCAAGTAATAACTGGTGAAACCAAAATTGCCAAAATAATAGGAGAAAGCAAGAAAAATAGCAAAACTATATAAGGAAAAATGAAAATAAACAAAGAAAAAATGTAAAATAGCCACAGCCGACAGTAATAGAAATGACAGTGAAAGAAATCATTCAATTCATGTAAACCAATGAACTGGTGTAACATAATTAATAAGCCAAGCAATAATTTGGAATTCAGTAAAGTATACACCAGACAAAAGTGTATATTAATATATACACATGAGAGCCAACAGGCGGCCAAATACGAAATGAAAATCTAAGTCATACGAAGAAAATTCATGAAAAGCAAAATCAAAATCAAAAGCAATATATATATATATATATATATATATATATATCCAAATGTTTTGCCTGTAGAAAGAGGGCCCACAAAACAGGTAAATTCATCCGCCAACATTTATTTCAAAGGGACACAGCAAAGGTTCAACGCTGCGCGCCACAGCATGTAGTCCAGCCGACGCGTTTCGTATTCATACACTTCATCAAAGGGCCACGGACTCTCCAGGGTAAACTCCTCGGCCTTTTACTAGCACCACCACAACTCCGACTCAATGGGCGTGGCCGCACCAGGGGCCTGATGTTAATCGTAGTGCCTGATTGTTTCTGCAGTGAGCGGCCACCCGGGTAAACCCCCAATATTCAAATCAAACCCAAGTGGGTAGTGGGGCACAGCATGAGTCCTCGCTGTGTGCTTCATCCCTAATAAAACCGGCACCTGTTCACCTTGTGGCGACGTCGGTTGGCGTTGTCGCGGGATGTCTCACGACACCGGGGCATCCTCCACGGCTCAGGCCAGCCGTAAACAATCCAAAAGTTTTGCCTGTAGATAGAGGGCCCACAAAACAGGTAAATTCATCCGCCAACATTTATTTCAAAGGGACACAGCAAAGGTTCAACGCTGCGCGCCACAGCATGTAGTCCAGCCGACGCGTTTCATGTTCATACACTTCATCAAAGGGCCACGGACTCTCCAGGGTAAACTCCTCGGCCTTTTACCAGCACCACCACAACTCTGCCTCAATAGGCGTGGCCGCACCAGGGGCCTGATGGTAATCGTAGTGCCTGATTGTTTCTGCAGTGAGCGGCCACCCGGGTAAACCCCCAAGATTCAAATCAAACCCAAGTGGGTAGTGGGGCACAGCATGAGTCCTCGCTGTGTGCTTCATCCCTAATAAAACCGGCACCTGTTCACCTTGCGGCGACGTCAGTTTTGGATTGTTTACGGCTGGCCTGAGCCGTGGAGGATGCCCCGGTGTCGTGAGACATCCCGCGACGACGCCAACCGACATCGCCGCAAGGTGAACAGGTGCCGGTTTTATTAGGGATGAAGCACACAGCGAGGACTCATGCTGTGCCCCACTACCCACTTGGGTTTGATTTGAATATTGGGGGTTTACCCGGGCGGCCGCTCACTGCAGAAACAATCAGGCACTACGATTACCATCAGGCCCCTGGTGCGGCCATGCCCACTGAGGCGGAGTTGTGGTGGTGCTGGTAAAAGGCGAAGGAGTTTACCCTGGAGAGTCCGTGGCCCTTTGATGAAGTGTATGAACACGAAACGCGTTGGCTGAACTACATGCTGTTGCGCGCAGCGTTGAACCTTTGCTGTGTCCCTTTGAAATAAATGTTGGCGGATGAATTTACCTGTTTTGTGGGCCCTCTATCTACAGGCAAAACTTTTGGATATATATATATATATATATATATATATATGAAACTCCAACGAGTCGCCAGCTGCAGCCGTCAGCCAGCGCACAGGTACACAGACTCCAAAATAAATACCGCAAACCAGTCTTGTAATTTCGAGAATTATTTATTCCATAGAATGGTGATGGTGGTGCCAGTCATCAGACGCGTTTCGGACATGCGTCCTTGCTCACTGATGAGGGGATAATGCGGAGGGTCATACTTAAAAGGGGTTTGGAGCACATTCAAAATTCGCGCCTTTCCAGGCAATGATAAACATAAAGGGCGGACTTACATTTTGAGTCACCTTCCATTCCCATTTCATGGGCGCCATATTACAGTGGTTAGTGATATACAATGAATGTGTTCCTTTTGCCATTACATCAGATCAAAGGTGCTGCAGTGCATAAATGCATGTTGTTATTAAAATGTTCCAAACATTTCAACTATCTTAAAGCATTCCCAATCTTCAAAGTGCTAATGCAAAACGCGCTATAAATGCCCAAAGGATAAAAATTGTCCTCATTGTCACGAGGTTACCCTATTACAAATTGCATATATAGCGATAGTCAGTTTGCCATTCATAAATACATTGAATTATTATCAGTACAAATACATGATTATTCGCAAACAGATCACGTCGCATAAATACTTTTTGAATGCAATAGTACGTGATTGCAAATGAAAACAATGCTCTATTTTGTTGCACTGAACCTTAGTGCAATACATGTTAAAGCGGTAGTTGTTTATGTTGGAACATACAAAATGTTGGATGCTATCTGTACAAATACACACAAAAAGAAAACCACAATAAGTAAGGGTGTAAATAAACTCTGTGTTCTCATGAGGTCTGCCATAGGGCCAGTCCTACCTATATACTGTACCATCCGGTACCTCAGGACAAGACTGTTCATGACTACTCATAATAAATCATGAGATGGAGGGCATTACAATAATAGTGTGGTCAAAATGATCAAGACCTCCTCCTATATTCCATATTGTTTCAAACAATCAATCTTGATTGTAGATAAGCCCAACATCAACTGACCTTGAGAATGGCAGTATGATTCCTTAGTTAGACACTCCATACATGAGTGAAGGCTAAAAAAGGTACATCTCATATAAATAACATGAGAGCCTTAATAACAAAGTGTAAAATACGTGCAAATAAAGTGCTACAATATAACATTAACGTTTAACTCATTTCAAGAACTCTTACTGCCCATTTTAATTCATCATTATGTATATAGAGCTCTGGGTACTAGCAAGTGAAACCGCAAAGAAAACAACAAAGAAAACAATGATTTGAGGTCACCCTGAGATGTGTATCATACATCCAAAACACAACTGTATAATGAGTTTCACTTTGTACAGTTTCTGCTCTACATATAGACAGATACACAGGCTCATGCAGCCAGACATGTGGAGTGTTTATAGGCTGCATATATCTACAGGAAATTGCGAAGGTCCTCCCCTGTGTTCAACCCCCCCGGGTGTTTGCTATGCAACATTACAATGTACTTGGACTCTAATTGGCGTAAGCGTTTCTCGGTATCCCCACCTTTCTTGCTTGGTATGATAGCATCAATAACAAAGTACTTTAGATGATTTAAGTTCTGCTTGTGTACCTGTTGGAAGTGTCGAGCGACCGGATACGAGGGGTCCGCATTAACTATAGCCCTCAGATGTTGGAGAATGCGCAAATAAACTGCTCCCTTAGTGCTTCCCACATAGGTGAGATCACAACTGCATTTCAATACATAGACCGCCAACTCTGTGCGGCATGTATAGTGGGATTTGAGCATGATTGGTTTTGTGTCGAATGGTGACAGGCAAGATCTGGTGTTTACACCGAACTTGCAAGCACGACAACTAATACAGCAAAAAAATCCCTTGCGGGGAGATAACCAATTCTCCAAAGGTGTCTCCGGGCTACTGCTAACCAAGTCATTACGCATTGCGTACGCCCTTCTAAATGTAATAGTGGGGAAATGAGGCATAATGTCCCTGAGGACATTATCAGTTAGAATGATGGGCCAATCGCGTTTTATGATTCTTGTAATTTCCTTTGCCTTACGGCTGTAACCAGTAATGAGACGGATGGTATTGGTTTCATTTTTCTCATTAGGAGAGGCCTTGAGATTGGATCTAAGGGGGTTAAGAAGTTCTTGACGATCTATTCTATTTGCTTTTGTCATGCTTGAAAGTAACTTCCTGTTGTCATAACCCCTCACTAGGAGCCGTTGTCTACACTCCTCTTGATGATGGTCTCTCTCCTCCAATGTACTACATGATCTGTGAATTCTTAGGAATTCTCCATAGGGAATGGCAGCTATGGTATGTTTAGGATGGAAACTTTGGGCATGCAGAATGGTATTCCCCGAGGTAGACTTTCTATAGAGACTGGTTACAATTTTACCCTCATTTATTTTTACATGCATGTCCAAGAAGGTCGCTTCGTCCTTCTTAATCTCTGCTGAAAATTTAAGATTTAATTGATTGTTGTTGATATCAGCAACAAATGATTCAGCTTCTTGTAAACTGCCATGCCAAATGATGAAGATTTCATCTATATACCTCCAGTACTCAATTATGTTATTATTCCACCATGTTCCATGAGTGGCTCTGAAGACATGCTCCTCCCACCACCCCACGTGGAGCCCCGCGTAGGTAGGGGAAAAGCATGCCCCTATTGCCACCCCCCTTAGTTGTCTGAACACCTCATTGTTAAATACAAAGACATTGTTACTGAGACAAGTCTCTATCATGGATAAGAGCATTTTGTTATGATGATGAAATTCAATGGGTCTATGTTCTAAATAATATTTCACCGCTCTAATACCATCTATGTGATCAATACTCGTATAAAGTGAGGTGATGTCCATGGTGATAAGGAGGTAATTTCCAGACCAAGTACATTGATTAAGTTTGTATAAAAATTCGGTGGTGTCCTTGAGGTATGCCGGTAACTTGATGATCTACATATATGTGTGGACTTGTCCCATTTCTATTTTGACTGTCTGCACCCGTGTAAAACTTTATTAGCTACCTCTTCTCATGTGCTCTGTTCACGTGATCAAGACTGTTTACAGTCGAAACGCATTGTGGATTAAACTTGGTTTAACTAGACTGGTGTCCTATCCTGTTGTTTGGAATTATTATTGCCGGTACGCTCTGCCGGTGTGTACGCCACCCTTCTCGGGTATATATATATATATATATATATATATATATATATATATATATATATATATATATATATATATATATATATATATACACACACGCACACATATATATATATAAATACACACACACACGTATATTACATTACAGAGTGGCAGTAATCCCTGTAACCTTTGTTTTTTTCAATGACATTCTAAGGTGTTTTAATTCTATTTCCTAATTGTAATGTCCCTGTAAGGATTTCTTTGGATTTTTCACCATTAATAACTTAGTGCCCGTCTGACGAATCTCCACAAAAGTTTGCAAACCTATTCTTCCTTTAACATTGGCGGATGATACAAAGTTTTGTGGTACTTGGTTAACTTAACTATAAATCGCCACTCTACCATGTACTGTGTTCTCTCAAAGCATTCGATTTGCAATGTCATAATTTTTCTTGCGAATACTATTATTTTACATGCTATAAGTGAAGTAATATAAGAAATGGTATAATCAGTGCATGGAGAAGGCGTGCGTTATAGTTAATGTAGTGTGTCGATCGAGTTGAAAACGCTGTCTATGGAGGTGTGCAAGTAATAATAGTGTGTCTACCGAGTTGAATACACTGTCTATGGAGGTGTGCAAATTATAATAATTTGAAGAGACTGAGTACATTTTCAAATTATTCGTATAATTTTAGAACATAGAATGTTTCTGTACTTTAACTTTTGTTTGTACTTAAAGGATAAGTAAAGTTGAATTAATTTAAAGGTGGTGCATGCATTATACGTTTAAAGTAATTGTGGAACATGTCACACAGATATGCAATACTGCAAAGGCTACAACATTATGTGCTTAGTAATAGGTTTGGTTTGATATTTATGTAATACTAACAAAACCCACTGGGAAGTTCATATCTGCATCTTCACACACGTAGTGCCCTATTATGTGTCTGGCGGTCTGAGGACTGCCAGACTTGTGGTGGCATGGCGGTGGCAGATCCAGCCACCGCCGCACTGGCTGTCCGACTGCCCGATTAAAACTCTGGCAGTAAGTCCGCCGACTCTGCCAGGGAACCACCATTCCCTGGCGTAGAAGCTGTGGTCAGAGGCCACAATAAGCTTGGCGGGACTACTACGGTCCTGCCAAGCACATTAAGCGGTTCCTCTCAACCAGGCTTTTCATGGCAGTTCCACTGCCGTGAAAACTGTGGCAGAGAGGAAACAAAGGGGCTCTACAGGGCCCCCCTTTGCCTCAAACATATTTGGATGAACACAGAAGGGGCATAACATGTGCCCCCCTGTGTGCATGCACATAGGTTCCTCCACGGCATGGACTTTTGTGTCCATGTCTTGCAGGAACCTTGTAGTGCAGTCACAGTGCGGCT
This sequence comes from Lissotriton helveticus, assembly GCF_964261635.1. Taxonomy (NCBI): domain Eukaryota; kingdom Metazoa; phylum Chordata; class Amphibia; order Caudata; family Salamandridae; genus Lissotriton; species Lissotriton helveticus. The sequence goes on from NC_136057.1 coordinate 1,867,397,337, forward strand.
CCTTTTTTAATACCACTGTGGCCTTCAAAAGAGGCACTGCCATGGGACCGCCACGCCACCCGCTTGCCAGACTACTAAAAAGTCGTAATCTGGCAGGCGGGTGGCGCAAGCTTTGGCAGTTTGTACCGCCGTGCTACCGCTCAGCTAAAAACACGTAATCAGGGCCTTAGCAGAGTGACGTATGGAAATTTCAAAATCTGAAGACATATTACCATATGTTTTTGCCCATTTTCAACTGAAATATTTTAAAAGACACCTCATTTATTCTGCTCTGTCAACTTTTTTCAAACCCTCTCCGTACTGTTCCCAAAAAGTTATTACCTATAAAAGTTTTGAAATGTTACCACAAACAGACTGATTTTTTTTTTGTCTCTTAAAAAACATTCAACATACACAATGAGTAAAGAAAAACATTTCCCTTACCTGTTGCACTGCAGAGCTATAGAGCTCGCTGTAGTGTGACAGGGTTTTCTCTACCAACATTTGAAGTTCATCTTCAGTGAAGTTAGGGCCCCGGTATCCAGACGACTCAGCCATTTTAGCTCACAAAGTTTGGTGAGCAGCAAGGTTGGAACGGATGTTTACTGTACAAAGCATAGGAAGCAAGTGAGTCAACTTTACAGACACATGCATGCCACCATGATGGACGCATAGGTCAACAGACGCATACCCCAATCATTGGATTTGCTGAAGGTAATCTCACAATATTAACCTATGGGTGTGTACGCCATTGAAAAATGTATGTCCCATTTGACATACTTTGAACGTATTGCATGACTGTTAAGTCAGGTATCCATCATTTTAGTTGTACATCATCCTTATTTCTAGAAAGTTTGATGAAGATTCATAAAATGATGGAGCGGATTTACACTAATGATATAACTTTAGTACATCAGTCACGGATACTTAGCGAACGATATAGAGAATATAGCATTGGAATAGTCAATAAATAGATTATTCACAGTGTAAAATAAACCTCTGTTGACGGAAATACATTTTTTTATATATAATGCTATCAAATCAGAAATCACATAGGGGCCGATTAGGATGGCGGTTTTTCCGCATCCTCCGGGCCGGCGGACACTTCCGCCGGGCCGGAGGATGCGGAAAAACCGCGGCGGAGACTCCAAAGACCCACCGCCAAATTAGGATGGCTGGTGGGTCTGGAATTCCGTCCGCCGCTTTTCCGCTGCGGTCGGCTTCCGACCGCGGCGGAAAAGCTATAACATGGCAGGCGGTGTCTATGAGACACCGTCCGCCATATTATGATGTTTGTGTAAAACTGCTTTTCCACGGCGGCTTTTCCACCATGGAAAAGCATACGGATATTCACTTTGGGGGCCCGTTGCGGGCCCCCTGGGTGAATGGGGGGTGGGGGGTGCACATGGGGGGTACCTATGGTACCCCCCTGCATTTGCGTGCACAAAGCAGCAGGCACCGTGCGGTGCCTGCTGCTTTGTGCATGTAAATGTAACACATGCTTTTTTAACATTGCGGCGGGTGCAGCTTGAAGCTGCACCCGCCGCAATGTTAAATATAGAGGATGTGACCGCCACCCTGGCGGTCACATCCTAATCAGCACGGAGGGAACGCCGCAGCCCCTGCGGACGTTCCCTCCTCCTCAAGGGTGGCGGACGGACGCAAGTCCGTCCGCCATCCTAATCGGCCCCATAATGTTTATATAATTATTGTGTTTTAAGTCGAATGTGTGTTATAATGTGGCTTGTAAAATAATGATATGTTTTATATTATTCTAGCTTACCCGTCGCGCGTTGCTGTGATCTCATAAGAAAGGAAATTCAAGGAAACTCGTTATGAGAACATTCAATTTACATTGTGTCATTTTTATTGAAACTTATTCATTTTAATATGGAAAACATTTATAAGTGTTGTTTTAATTTTATTTATTTATTCGAGTGCTTGCGGATACACAATATTTTTTGTTTTTCCGTCTGGTGTGTACACGAATAAATCAGAAGATTTTCCTTCGCGTGAGCTGGCCACATACAGTTGTCCATGTGAGAAGCACGGATTCTCCAAATCTAGTCCACACACTTGCAGCGATTGTCCTTTTGCTTTGTTGATTGTCATTGCAAAAGCGAGTCGCACCGGAAACTGTAAACGTTTGAATTCAAAAGGCATATCTGTTGGGATCATTGGAATACGTGGCAACAGTACATCTTCCCCCTTGAATTTCCCATTCAAAATCGTGGCTTCGATGACATTGTTCATCATCTTTTTCACCGAAAGTCTTGTACCGTTGCAAAGTTGTGGTGGATTGATGTTTCGGAGAAGAATGATCGGCACGCCAATTTTCAATGTTAAAATGTGCGGTGGCATACCTGGCAAATCCAGTGAATTCAAGAATTCCGTTGGGTAATTGACAACTTCGTCTTGATTCATCACAGTTGGAATACGTGGCAACAGTACATCTTCCCCCTTGAATTTCCCATTCAAAATTGTAGCTTCGATGACATTGTTCATCATCCTTTTCACCGAAAGTCTTGTACTGTTGCAAAGTCGTGGTGGATTGATGTTTCGGAGAAGAATGATCGGCACGCCAATTTTCAATGTTAAAATGTGCTGTGGCATACCTGGCAAATCCAGTGCTTTTAAGAATTCTGTTGGGTAATTGACAACTTCGTCTTGATTCATCACAGTATCGATGGACTTATACTTTGTCGCTTCGCCTGGTATTCTATAAATGGAAAAAATCAGTATTCGAAAGATTATGAGGGCCCTGGGGGGCCGATATTTCAAAAAATGTTATGCCAGAAACCTTCGCGGGAGTGTACTCAACAACTTCCCAAAGTTTCATGGCGATCGGATGAATGGTGTAGTAATGCATATGCCAGAAACCTTCGTGGGAGTGTACTCAACAACTTCCCAAAGTGTCATGGCGATCGGATGAATGGTGTAGTAATGCATAAAGGACAGACAGACAGACATACATTTGTTTTTATATATATAGATAGATTTCATAGTTAATGTGTTTTAATTCCTCAGACAAATACTGCAACCACTTCAGCTTGTCCTAGCAGAACTAGAAGACGACAGCCTAGAGTATTCTGTCCCTTTCCCGATCATGGTCTCATGCAAGAGAGGGAGGTCATAAAAAAATATTGAGTTAACCAACAGATCATATTGGATATGGCCAATCAGCTGTCCCAAGCACAGATGGCTCTCAATCAAAATGCAGTTGTAAAGACAATGGCAGTACTGTATTTCACTGCAATGGGCTACTTCCGGTACCCTGTTGGGGATTGCAATGTGATGTCACAAGCCACTTTCTCTTCTGTGCTACAACAGTTCCCGAATGTCATGATCAATCACAGGCATGGCTTTATTCAATTCTCTAATGATGTGCATACCATTAAGAATACAATAAAGGCAGAGTTTTTTTGTATTGGGTGGCACACCACATGTTGTTGGTGCCATTGATATAGTACACATATAGCTTTGGTTCCATCCCACAACAGAGAACACGCTTACCGCAGCAGGAAGCATTTACATTCTATCAATGTTCAGGTTGTCCACATTCCAGACCCTTTACATCACCAGTCTGTGTTCCAGATTTCCTGGATCCACCCATGATTCATTTGTGCTACACAACAGCAGCATACAACAGAAGTGGAAATGTGAGGTCATGGAATGTTGGTCAGTGCTGTGCTCAAACATTATAATCCATAGCATTAGTTAGTGGCCTGATCATTATATTCTAATTGAAAAATACATATACATTTTTTAGAAATTTCAGGAAACTGACAGATCATAGTTGGTATCACCTCTAAAGACTTGAACATCTCCACGGGATGTCTTCTCCAATGAGGCACATCGTCAAACAAGGGGCTCTTCAAAGCATGATTTAAGTGCCTAGATACGTCTGGTGGATACCTCCTCTACTCACCTGACAAGGTGTGCCAAGTATCAATTTTATGTTGTGTGATGAACAACATTGCCCTGTGGCGGAACATCCCTTTCATACCTGATGATGACTACAACGAGGATGCCCAGTGTGATGTTGTACGATTGCACCATGAACATGACAGCGGTGAGGGAGAAGGAAATTACCCTAGAAAAGAAGTAACAGACAGCTTCTTCTCATGAGGGTGAATTTTCGATGTACAAAGTAAATATTTAGCTATTTTATCCTTTAGTTTCTGACAATGGAACTATATACAGTGCTTTCAGGTTGCTGCCTTCAATAATGTTTATTGTAGTTAGATGAACATAATCAAGTAACTGTGTTTATCAAACGTTCATAAATTGAACACTCTCATAGTTAATATTCAGAAGTTGATGCTTTCCTCTTTTTAATTGTCAAGGACATAAATGTAGGTATATAATTATAATAGTTGTAATCTGAGGGGATGAATACACGTAACCATAACGTTTCAAAATGTAATTTTGTGTTCCGATTGATGTTATAAGCCACATCTCACTGTCACCTTCTGTAGCACTGGAGAATTATTGGTGACTCTTGCATTGGGTATGTTATATGCCTAGTGATATACAGATCTAGAAGGTAAGATACTTGCATATTGATGCACTAGTGTGTATTTTGTTGTCACAGTTCCTTCACAGAGTACTGGATGGACTCCAATGTGTGTGTTGTCATGAATGCCAATTATTAATGTGAGTGTATGTGAAACATTATTTTATACAGTGTCCGGGTGACTATTTTTACATTTTTTTTGTAGTAATACATATTGTACAAAAGAGAAGTAGAAATGGCCTTAAAGTGACCATAGAAGCAAATAATTATTGGTTGGCTCTCATACTTGTCGGTGCTTTTTGAACACACCCAAGAATAAAAATATATTTTTAAAGAAATATTGCAAATTATTCCTTATTTTGTACAACTGTGTGTAAAATCGGTATTGTTAAACTACATAGTACTACACCAATTAATTTGTATGTGCTAGATCTGCTACTTTATTCCACCAAGTATTACATTCATATTTGTTGGTTAACGAAATACTGAAAGTTAAGAATCTAAGGGTTCCCTACAGTATTGTCAATGTTTTTTTTGATAATCAATTTTATTGAATTTTTTTAACAACATATAAGTTCATTGGTTGCAGTTCAATAATCATCAGGATAAGCATGACAGTACATACAGTTGACAGAGAAAAGGGGTGCTCCATCTAGGTATAACACGGCAGTCCGTACAGTAGGTACAGTTGTACATGTAATAAACTAAAATAAAGGAAGTTCATCAGGGTGGAAGCATATTAAACCATTTACCCCAAACTTTACTGAATAAGTCAGGGCACCCCCGGGCTTCGAATAGGGCCTCCTCCTGGATCCCACACCAGTCCACACCTCTCCTCCAACCTTTTACAGAAAGCGCCTTAGCCTGGGACCAGTGCGCCGCTATATCTCTCTTGGCCACCGCCACTGCTGTCCCCAACAGGCGCTTGTCCGGCCTTGAGCCATCAAACACCCCCAACAACATACGCAGTGGATCACGGGGAACCTCCCATCCCAGGGCCTGCATGAGCTCATGCTCCAACCCCCCCCCCCAAACGGCGCCAACGCTGGACAGCACCATACCATGTGATAAAAATCGGCTGGGGTGGAGGCACATCGTGTACATGCTGGAGAGGATTTCAACCGGGCCTGGAATAGACGTGTCGGGGTGAGATATGCAGCGTGGAGGTAATAAAGTTGGACCAAGCGCAACTTGGAGGATGTGGTCAGGGTTTTGGGCGCCATAATGGCATCCCTCCAGTCTGCCTTTTCTAGGGGGCCTAACCATCCCTCCTATCGAGGCCTGAGACGATCTAGGGAAGCGGGACAATTGTTCACCAGGGACCGGTAAATACGGGACACTCCCCCCCTCCCCAGATTTCCCATCATCACCCGAGCCTCCAGTGGGCTGAACTCTGGAAGGCAGATAGGTGGTGAGACATGTGTATGAAGGGCGTGTCTGAGTTGTAGGTACTTATAGTGTTGGGAGTGTGCAAGGGCATGGCGTTGCTGCAAGTCCGCAAAGGAGCGAATGTGGTCCCCCACTCAGACATCTCCGAGCACTGAAACTCCAATGAGGTCCCATCGCCGGAACCCCTGCAGGGACAAGACCTCCTGCATCAAGGACCCGTGCCAAAGTGGCGTCTGCCGAGTGAGTTTCCGGTCCCACCACATGTGGTGAAGAGCCGTACGCCAGCCCAGGAACACCGTCCTGGTGACCGGGGGCAGGGCCTGGAGCACTGTGCTACCATATAGAAACGCCTGGAACAGCGGGAAGTCTGGCGTGCTGAGTTCCACGCGATATGCAGGGTTGGACCAACCTCCTGCTTACCAATCATGGATGACAATGAGTTTCGTGGCCAGGTAGTAGAGGTGAAGATTGGTTACCCCCATACCTCCATCAAAAGGGGGAATACGACAATGCGCCAGAGATAAACGTGGTCTCGCCCCTCCCCAGAGAAACCGGGTGAGGACACCGTCAAGCTCGCGGAACCAACTACCCGGGAAGTGGATAGTAGTGTTTTGCAGTATGTAAAGAAAACGGGGAAGGATCATCATTTTGAAGAGTGCACTCCTGCCCAGGGGGTTAAGGGGAAGGGTCTGCCACCTCTTGAGATCCGCCTTCATCCGGACGACCAAAGGCGTAATGTTTAAAGCCCATTTGAGTTCTGGCAGAAGAGCTATCCAAACGCCAAGGTATTTCACCGAGTGTCTTCTAAGGGGGATGTCCGACTGCCAGTCATAGCAGTCTCTGGAGGGATGCAGGCGGACCAAAGTAGACTTCGCCGGATTAAGGCGGAGTCGGAGACCCAATTCAAAAGCGACTAGAGCCGCCAGGCACCTGGGGCCAGAGCTATCTGGGTCTGCCAAGTAAAGCAGAACATCGTCTGCATATAGGGCTATCTTCTCCACCTGGCTCGAGTCCCAGATCCAACCTCGAATAAGTGGGTCTTGGCGGATAAGGGCCACCAGGGGTTCCATCGCCAGTGCAAATAAGAGTGGCGAGAGCGGGCACCCCTGACGCGTACCTCGTCGTATCGGGATTGCCTCAGAAAGCTCCCCATTAATGAGTACTCAGGCTCTGGGATTAGTGTATAAAACTCTGATCAGATGGCGGAACGAGGGGCCGAAACCCATCCTGCCCAGCACATCTTGCAGATACTCCCAATTCACTGTATCGAAGGCCTTTAAAAAGTCTAAGAAGAGCAGTGACAAGTACGGGGTTAGGCGCTCCCTGTGGGTCAGAGCCAGGTGGAGCCGACGAATGCAGTGGTGAGTGCCCCTGGCAGGCATGAACCCGCATTGGTCGGGGTGGACAAGATCCTGCAGGAGGGGTTGAAGTCTCTGAGCCAAGACGGTGGCGAAGATCTTGATCTCCGTATTGGTCAGTGAGATCGGGCGCTAGTCCGCACAGTTCAGGGAGGGCGGCTTCGTCTTCGGAATAACCACGATCGTGGCGACATCCGACTTGGGCGGGAATGACCCTGTCTCCGCCACAGGGCAGAAAAGATCCACCAAATGGGGGGGGGGCAAAATATCCCGAAAGGCCGCATAGTACTCCTGAGGATACCCATCGGGACCAGGCATTTTACCGGTGTGTAAGAGCGAGACGGCGTCCTGGATTTCCTCCAGGGTGACGGGGCGGTCCAAGGCTTCTGCAGTCTCTGGAGAGAGACACGGCAGTCGGGTACCAGTCCCGTCCAACAAGCCAGCCAGCAAAGCGCCCGGGGAACGAGCGGTGTAGAGGCTCGTGTAGTAAGCAGCAAAGGTTTGTGCGATGGCTGAGGACGTCACTTGGAGGGTCCCGGTGTTCAAGCGGACCTCCGGAAAAATACAGTTGACTTTGGGATAGGACACAAGGTTGTGGAGGAGTTTGCCATTCTTGTCACCCCACCCATAAATATGGGCAACCGACGAATGCCAAAGCATCTTAGCAGATTCCAACTAGATACGACGGATCTCCTCGCGTACCACGGCTAGTTGTTGCAAGGAATCCCTCGCTTCATTAGTGAGTTGAGCTGCTTCAGGCTGTGCCGCCCGGGATTCCAGCTGAACAAGCTGGGCCGTCTGCTCTGACCGTTTCGTGTGGACCAGTCCCCTGGCCATCCCCCGGATAACGGCCTTGCTCGCCTCCCACAGCGTCCCCGGTGAAGAAACTGAGCCTGTATTGGTGGATAAAAAGTGACGCAGCTCCTGACCAAGTGACTCCACCAGTCCTGCAAGAACCAGGCATTTAGCCGCCAAGTTGCTCGTGGGCCCGACGGAGGGAATCCAAGACAAAGGGAGAGGGGAGAGTGGTCCGAGATCCCCCTGGGCAGTATAGCAGCCCAGATACTAGCTGACAGTCTGTGGCCGGCATCAGGAGAAGGTCGATTCGGGAGTGAGTATGATGTGCAGCCGACGTGTGGGTGTATTGTTCCCCACGAGGGTTCCAAACCCGCCATACGTCACAGAGAGCAAGGGCCGAGGACCAGCTGGAGAGGAGCTTCGCGGAGGCGACACGGGCTCCGGACGGGGTGCCCGTTGTATCGCGCAGGGGCTGCAGAACGGCGTTAAAGTCCCCGCTACCACCATAAGACCCTGCAGGAGGGAGGAGAACACTTGTGTAAGGTGGTGAAGTGTTGGAGGAAAGTATGGGGGGAAATGTAAAGGCATAGGAGGCTCAAAGGGCGCCCCTCAATGGTTCCGAGACGGCCACATAGCAGCCCTGTGCATCAGTCTCGGCTTTATCCAGGGTAAAGGGAAGCCCTTTCCTGAGTAAAATAGCCACCCCTCGGAATCCCCGTGTAAAACCAGAGTGCCAGACCTGTCAAATCCATAGCGAGCTAGGAAGTTGCATAGTGTACCCAGGAGGTGCGTCTCTGGGAGGAAGAGAATGTCCGGGGTGTGGTGGTGAGCAGCGCGGAGGACAGCCGTGTGCTTAATTCGGTCCAAGAGGCCATTGACATTTCATGAGAGGATGTGGATAGGTCTAGTGAGGGTGTAACTCATCTAAGGAAATGGACTCTGGAGGGACGGATAACTACTTGGGACCCTACCCACCTGGAGGGGAACACCGACCCGAACCTGAGCCCAGAAGCGGGGTCATGGAAGGTGTGATCTGCTCGTCAACTGTGGAAATCAAGGAAGGAGGGAACTTAACTACCAATAGGAGCCCCCGATTGCGGCCCGTAGGCGGCCAAAAATAAAAAACTGGTGGAAGATGTGATCTGCGTGTCAACTGTGGATCAGTCAGAGAAACATGGGTACCAAGAAGAACTGCAACCAGCGGCCCGTAGGCGGCTAAACAAAACAAACTGTCGAGGAACAACGGTCACCCGTCCCTACACTTCTGAAGTGGAAGTATCTGTTGCCCAAGACCCCAACTACTAACTACACCACAAAAGGTGATTCGCTACTCTAAAACGGTTAGCAAACAATCAGTCAGGAGCATGGCTGAGTCGGACCCCCCTCCATATATACGTATGCATTCCCACAATGAATAAGCATGGAGTGGATAACCAAAAAGTCACAAGATGGTTCGAATCCAGGATGGCGGTGAGAAGGTAAACCTTGGCCGGATCTTCCAGCGGAGCCAAGGGAGAGCCCCTTTCACGGGGCCAGAGATAGGTTCGCCATTTCAGATCCTGAAGGGTAGAGTGCAGGCATACAACTTGTAACCCTGATCACTCCCCTCCTCCCCTCCAGAGAAACGGATCACTGGACTGCCAGACAGGTCTGAGTCCGACACGGCCCTCCGCCGGGTAACGTCTGATAGTGTAGCGCTACCCATGTCGATAAGGGAGGACACCAGGGTGGGGGAGGAGGCCCTCTGGCTTAAGGTCTTATTCGGGGAGTGCACTGAGAGCTCCCTCGCCAGCGGTTGCCCCGCCGCCTGTATCCAGTGTGGCACCGCTGCGCCCTGGGCACCTCCCGGCCTGGTCGGGCTGTCGTTTTCGGGGCGGGAGGGCGCACCAGGTAGGAGGGGCCGCTCTTCCGTAAGCCAGGTCCATGCCGCCTGTGGAGTGTCGAAGAAAAAGGTTTTGTCCTGAAAAAACACCTTAAGGCGGACCGGGAAGAGGAGCCCATAGCGGAGGCCCTTAGCCCTGAGTTTCTGCTTGACCTCGTCGTAAGACCGGCGTTGTGTCTGCACCTCCCTAGAGTAGTTTGGGAAGACCATGATTTTGGAATTTTGGAAGTGCACTGGACCTTACACCCTGGCGGCCTCCAGAATCGCATCCCTGTCCCAGAAATTGAAGATTCGAAGGATAATGGGGCAAGCGGAAGCCCCAGAAGGGGTTTAGGAGCAAGGGAGCGCTGAGCTCGCTCCACCGCAAACCAAGGGGAGAGCTTTTCTTTGAGATCCAGGACCGGATCCATGCCTTGATGAAGGTGTCAGTGTGTCCCTTCTCTACTCCCTCTGGAAAACCCAGGAGGCGTAGGTTGTTTCTCCGGGCCCTATTTTCCGCATCCTCGGCCCTGTGATGTAACTCCGCGGTCTGTGCCTGCAGGCGGGCCACCTGGGATTTAAGAGTGCCCATGTCGTCCTCCACCGTGGAAAGACGGGATTCCACCTCTGTAATACGGGCCGAGGCATTACGGAGGTCTTGCCGGATCAGTGCCACATCAACCCGCACTTGGTTTCCACCGAGGTCTGCGATGCACTGATCGCCTGCAGGATAGTGGAGAGGTTCCCTCCAGTCACCTGAGGTGCCGCAACAGCCCCAGACGCTGGGGTGCGATCAGGCTTGGCGAATTGGTCCTTTTTCGTTTGAGTTGAGGGCCAGTGTCCTAAGAAGCGCGGTTCTTGCCCATGTTCCCAGGAGGCAGGTGGAAGTGCTCAACTGGGGGGGAGGGGGGCACGCAGCAGCGCCTATGCCGCGGCCCCGCCACCCGGTATGGTGGACGATCCCTCTCCCAGTCCCCCACGATGGAGGGAGGCGTACAGGGTAACACTCCTCGTCAAGACGATGGCGGCCCTCGAGGCGACCTCAGTGGGCCCAAGACTCCAGGGCCCTTCTACAGGCCCCAAACACAAGATCCTGGGCCTCCAGGTGGGAAGAGGGGGGGCAGGCACACACTTGCGCAACCCGACCCAGCAGCCGATCTGCCCCACGTTAAGTCTCAGCGTTCCTCACAGCCTGCAGCCAATGGGGGGGAAAAGGGGGACCCTCCAGTCCGCAGGTTAAGGTAGTCCAGGGGACCCGACGGGCCTCCAGAGTCGGGCACTCGCCCCTCCGGTATCCAGATGGGTAAAGGGGGTAGCTCACTTCACAGCAGGGCTTGCCATCCGCAGCTACCTGCCTCCATTGCACTAGGAGATAGTTCAAAATGAGACCGGCTGCCCCCCTGTCACTGTTGCGGGTCCCCCAGTGCTTTTCACACACCTCGCACCCCAAAATGGCAGAGGGTGCAACATCCACAGCTTGTCAGAGGGGGGTGAGGGGGGGCGCCCCAGCGGGGGATGCATACAGAGGTTCAGTGGGGCCCACCAGGCAGCAGGACAAGTCTAGGCTTCAGGGCGTGCCAGATCGGCCCACTTGCACCGCAGCCCACATGCCCGCCACCTCCGCAATCACGATCTCTTCTCCACGGCCCGACACGGCCGCCGAAGGGTGCGGGGAGGGAGAGGGGGCCCACACAGCAAACCCCCGCCTCCTCATCTCGTCTGGACCTCAGCGCAGGCCACCTCCCACGCCAGGCGTCTCTTCAGCCACCACTCCAGCAGGCGTCCAGGTCTGGACTCACCCACTCAGGCCGGTGGCGGGAGCAGAAGCGGCATGGCAAGGGGAAGCGCCGCACCCGGTGCCACCCGACAGCAACCCCCTCCGGTCACCGCCTCCACCGGGGGAACCTCAGGCTCCGCTTCGCTCCCCAAGCTCCATCGATGTGCCTCGGAGCCATCCCTCGAATTCCGCAGGCACCGGAGCGGGAGGCCACCCCATGGGTCCAGGCTGCAGCCCAGCACTCCGCTGCGAGTACCATCTGCCGCCGGCAAAGGAGCGCAGGTGAGCAGGGCGGGAAGGGGGCAGCCGGGGCGTCTGGCCGAGGAATCAGGCCTCCGGAGCGGGCAACATGGTGGCCGCCATCTTGCCGAAGGAAGGCCGCCCGGAGCAGATGGCAGTACGGGCCGCACGGGCGGCAGGCCCCTCGAGGGTTCAGGGCAAAGCGGGCAGGATGCAGGAGTCGTCCTTGAGACTTTGGGATGTCGATGGTCAGTAATAGTGGGACGATGCAAGGCGGATGACGGAGGGGTCCGGAGCACTCTTAGAGTGCGACCGCCATCTTGACGTCTCAAGCCACCCACTCGTATTGTCAATGTTAACAATCTTATTTTTAATATCACAGATGCTATGACGACACAGATGAAAGCACAGAACAGATTATACAATTTGTGCACGAAATTTGTATTAAGTTAATTGTCCTATATTCTGCATAAAAAGTTATATTTGTTTAAGGATCAAACCATCATTATATGATTTGATCCTTGAACTTTTTGGAAACGAACTTTCTGCGCCAGGTCGCCAGAGGAGCACGGCGGACCCTCAGTGTAGCTGACCCTTTGTGGCTGACCCCTTGTGAATTCCGACCGCCTTCACGACTCGCCGGACCCGCTTCGCGGGTCCCGCAGCGCGTCGTCTGCCAGGAGGCAGCATCTAAGTCATCAGGAGGAGTGCGGGGACAGGCGAGTAACCAGCGGGGCTGCGAGCATAGGCAGGGGACTCCAGTGTCCAGGAGCCCCTGCGCGCCCAATCACCATCACCTGGGCTGCTCTCCCCGCTGGCCACGCCCCCCCGCCAACGGAGGTAAAAGTCGACCTCACCTTCAGCTTTTGGGAACTTTTTGGAAACGAACTTTCTGCGCCAGGTCGCCAGAGGAGCACGGCGGACCCTCAGTGTAGCTGACCCTTTGTGGCTGACCCCTTGTGAATTCCGACCGCCTTCACGACTCGCCGGACCCGCTTCGCGGGTCCCGCAGCGCGTCGTCTGCCAGGAGGCAGCATCTAAGTCATCAGGAGGAGTGCGGGGACAGGCGAGTAACCAGCGGGGCTGCGAGCATAGGCAGGGGACTCCAGTGTCCAGGAGCCCCTGCGCGCCCAATCACCATCACCTGGGCTGCTCTCCCCGCTGGCCACGCCCCCCCGCCAACGGAGGTAAAAGTCGACCTCACCTTCAGCTTTTGGGAACTTTTTGGAAACGAACTTTCTGCGCCAGGTCGCCAGAGGAGCACGGCGGACCCTCAGTGTAGCTGACCCTTTGTGGCTGACCCCTTGTGAATTCCGACCGCCTTCACGACTCGCCGGACCCGCTTCGCGGGTCCCGCAGCGCGTCGTCTGCCAGGAGGCAGCATCTAAGTCATCAGGAGGAGTGCGGGGACAGGCGAGTAACCAGCGGGGCTGCGAGCATAGGCAGGGGACTCCAGTGTCCAGGAGCCCCTGCGCGCCCAATCACCATCACCTGGGCTGCTCTCCCCGCTGGCCACGCCCCCCCGCCAACGGAGGTAAAAGTCGACCTCACCTTCAGCTTTTGGGAACTTTTTGGAAACGAACTTTCTGCGCCAGGTCGCCAGAGGAGCACGGCGGACCCTCAGTGTAGCTGACCCTTTGTGGCTGACCCCTTGTGAATTCCGACCGCCTTCACGACTCGCCGGACCCGCTTCGCGGGTCCCGCAGCGCGTCGTCTGCCAGGAGGCAGCATCTAAGTCATCAGGAGGAGTGCGGGGACAGGCGAGTAACCAGCGGGGCTGCGAGCATAGGCAGGGGACTCCAGTGTCCAGGAGCCCCTGCGCGCCCAATCACCATCACCTGGGCTGCTCTCCCCGCTGGCCACGCCCCCCCGCCAACGGAGGTAAAAGTCGACCTCACCTTCAGCTTTTGGGAACTTTTTGGAAACGAACTTTCTGCGCCAGGTCGCCAGAGGAGCACGGCGGACCCTCAGTGTAGCTGACCCTTTGTGGCTGACCCCTTGTGAATTCCGACCGCCTTCACGACTCGCCGGACCCGCTTTGCGGGTCCCGCAGCGCGTCGTCTGCCAGGAGGCAGCATCTAAGTCATCAGGAGGAGTGCGGGGACAGGCGAGTAACCAGCGGGGCTGCGAGCATAGGCAGGGGACTCCAGTGTCCAGGAGCCCCTGCGCGCCCAATCACCATCACCTGGGCTGCTCTCCCCGCTGGCCACGCCTCCCCGCCTATCACGTAGTTGCAGAGTCTTAAGGTGCCTAACATCCCCGCTTCGCGGGAGCGAGCGGGAGCAGCCCGGGACAAGGGCGGGGCCGTCTAAGGCCGTCCAAGGACGTATAAGGTCGGGTCGGGGCTATCTCCCTTCTCTTTCACTATTAATCCCAGATTGTTCCATTATCGTTTTACTAACTATTTTCATAATTCTGGCACTATAACTTGTGTTTTATCTTAACCCCCATGATGTCCACACGCTCAGGGAAGGGCAGACAGATTACCGTTAAAACAAATAATGGTAAAGCCACTGGAACTTTGGATGACTTTATAAGCCGGGCAACCGGAATTTTAGAAAAGGAAATTGCCCTCACAGAAAAGCGTCTATCACTTGACCTGATCCCAGGAAAACGCTCGTCCCTTGGTAATATTGCATTAAAAATTACACCTACTAAACTACCTACTTCTGAGCAAAGTCTACTTTGCTCTGATAGTAATTTGGAGGCTAGCCCAAATTTGGAGATAAGCCCAGAGTCACAGCCAGTCCTGATAGCGGATCCAGGGGATTCCCAAGTTGAAGCATCTACACTTACTCCCATACCCATTTCACCAGATTTTATGGAAGTAAATGTAATAGATAGTAACCCGAGTAATTTAATTAATAATGTCCCTTCCCCCACACAAGATCAGATAGTGGTATCTCAGCGGGAACCTCACAACCCAAATAAACGTAAGAGAGGTGGCACTCATAGGAAAGGGGCAAAACCAAAGTTAGCGAAACCAGTACCATCTAAAACCCTAACAATCCCTACTAAGCAAAAGGGCCCCCAATTACCTGACACGGGAAAGAAAACTTTCTCTTTTAATACCAACAACAATGACCGCCTTTTGGGGGAAATTGAGAAATTAGTTCAAATGCTCTTGTTACCTGTTTTAGAGAAAATTCAGATTGTTAACCTGAAGTTAGATCAACTGGAACATATTATTTCTTCTAATATTGATTCCCCTGAAACTCTAGCAAGTAAGATTAAACTGCCTGAAGAGGGGGGTATAAGAAACAAGAATAAAAACTGTAATGTCAGCAATAGTGACCCAAAAAAGGGGAGTGAGAACAAAAATATGAACAAAAACGCTAAAATGCCTATAACTATTAACCCTAAGGTGGCACCGGCCCCGCTAGTTCGAACAAAACCTATACCACAACCCCGTTCCAAACCTGTCTTGATGGATGTTGTAGGGACATCTGGTCACAAAATAGGTAATGTGGCATCAACAACGGAAGCCGCGACCCCCAAACAGGGAAGTACCCAAGGGCGAAAACAAACAGGTTTACAGGGTTCTGTAAAAAATACAAAAAGTACTGATAGTGAGGTAGTATATCGAAAGAAACCACCACCCTTGAACTTGCCGCCAGATTCAGCCCCTTTCATGGTAATACTTACCGGAGTACCCCCACTCCCTCCTAATAAAACTGAATCTACCCAGGAACTAACAAATAAAATAACATATTGGCTTAATATTAATAGACCACTTCCCTCTGACTCTAAAACAAATATACTTAGTGTACGTAGAGCCCCCTGGGTGGGCCCGAGTGAGAAGGATCTTGAGGGGGATTGTATCTTGATTAACTTTAGTGACATCTGGGTAAAAGATATCATTTGTAGTAAACCGAGATTTGCTAGAGCTGGGGACATTCAGTGTATAGGTTTGGAGTATTTCTACCCAAGCCTGAATTTTGTACCCCAAACTCTCCCCTACAAGAATGCTAGGCAGGTATTTAACAACGAAATGTATCCTATGTGGACCCACAGAAATAGGGCTATATGGCCAAGCCAGAACAACTGGGGACCCTCCCAACAGAGTGATGCCTTTTCCTGGGACCTGAACCATAGTAATAATAATTACCCCCTGCGAGCTTGGCATAACAACTTAAGATCAAGGTATCAGGGAGAGGACTATGTAGGATGGCCCCCAAATAATGTCCCCTTGAGAAACCGCTTTAACCCACTTGTAGGTATGGAAGAGATTGATTGACCATCACAAAATCCTCCCAGGATTATGGATAACCCAGTATCAGGAGAACCCAGGTTGTGGGAGAAGGGGGAAAGGGGTAATGACATCTCACTGGAGATCGCTCCCACTGGTGATGACCAAACTTCCGATGCTCAAGCTTTTAAGGTATCTTTTGTCAGAGAATGTGATTTAAGTCCAAACGTTTCTGGGAAGACTCTAGAAGTAGGAATAGAACCAGACATGAGACATAATAATGATCAAAAGATGGGTCTAATCTCGTGGAATGTTGCTGGTCTTGCATCAAGACTTGAGGACGAGGCATGGCTGGACTTTGTGGGGGACTGTGACATCCTGTGCCTGCAGGAAACATGGAGTAGAACTGCCCAGAGTGTGGAGGGTTTTCAAGCTTTTAACACCTTAGCAATACCCTCTCAAATGGGCAGGGCAAAAGGTGGTTTAATGTCAGCAACCTCGTTAAAATTATGTAAACTTGCGACCTCTATAATAGTTGATTCACCCTGGTTTCAAGTGTTGATGTTGGTTAATCTGTTCCTTGAACCATTGTTGTTGATCAATTGGTATTATAATATCTTTGACAACAACGAGACAACTGTGATTTTGGAACTAGAAAGGGCCATAGCTGGGGTACGTCAAGAACAACCCCAACTATTTGTTATCTGGTTGGGAGATTTTAACTGTTCATTATGCGCCCATAGCGATTCCAAGGTGTGTGGTCTGACAGACTCACACGATCAACCGCTGTCACATTTTAAACATACACCTCAGGGGGATGCGTTAAATAATATCATTATTTTAAATGACTTATGTATATTGGAGCCCTGGGTTGGCGCAAATTCTGTTCCTATACCGACGTTCCAGGGAACTAGGGGCACTATGAGTTTTATCGACTTTGTAATTGTCTCTAGTGGGCACCTCTCCTATGTTGATAAGTTGGAAGTAATACCTAATGCTGCCAGTGATCACAATCCTCTAATTCTAACCCTGCTTTGTCCGGTTAAACCCAAACACTCTATTTGGGAGCAAGCGGTAAAGTACAGTAAAAACCAAGGCATTACCCTTAAATGGGGCAAAATAGACGCGGTGGGTCTTGAGGCAGAGATCCTAAATGTATATAGTGCTGAATATGAGGCCTGCCTCACACCTACAACCGGTCCAGAAGAGGTTATAGGTAATTTTGAATCCCTATGTGAGCATGTAGCTGAGCGCCTAATAAAACCAATTGGTAAAAACAAAAAATCAGGCCCCAGATGGTTTGATGCTGCATGTTCAGCAACACAGAGATCGCTGAAAGCAGCATTAAAACAAAAACCTAGGGATATAAAATTAGTTAGAGCAGCTAGATTAGCTTATAAAGAAGCCATCAAATCAAGGAAGTTGGGTTTAAAAAATCAAGCCTGGGAAGACTTAGAAAAGTCTACAGAATTAAAGGATAGTAGACTTTTCTGGGAAGTCATCAATCGCCCCCTCTTTGCAAATAATGATATGGATAATATTGTGATGGAGATTGATTGTGATTCGTGGGAAACCCACTTTGGGAATATTTTTAATCCTCATAAAATTCAACTGAATGTGGTATCGTCAGGAGATGTAAGGGTATCTGTGGTTCCCCAATCTTCCCTTTCCCTGAGCTCATCGTTGACTTTGCAGGAAGTGGAGGATGCGTTATTAAAAGGTACATCACTAAAAGCACCTGGCCCCGACCGAGTACCTTTGGACTTTTTTAAGCACAATGTTAAAGTCTGGGCACCTGTGTTGTTGAATGTTTTTAAAGCAGTTGTCACTAGCCATATTCCGGCATCCTGGAAAGAGGCAGTGGTGGTGCCAATTTTTAAGAAGGGCGATAGATCTGATCCCCGATGCTATCGCCCAATCTCTTTAATTGACGCATCATGTAAAATTTTGGGCAGGGTTATTTTAGCACGATTAGAATCATGGGCGGATTCGGTGGGTCTCATTGTAAATTCCCAATATGGATTTAGAAAAGGCAAAGGCACTGTTGAACAGTGCCTTAATTTGGCCCTAATTATTGGGAAATACACAAAAGCAAGAAAATCTTCAATCCATCTTGCTTTTATGGACCTATCAAGTGCATTTGACACTGTGTGTCGTAGTAAGTTGTGGCAAATGATGACGGAAATGGGTTTCGAGGAACCCTTAGTTACTCTTCTTCGTAGACTCCATGAATCCACCACGGTGGCCATAAGGTTTGGACCAGGGGGAGAGAAAACCAAGTCCATTCCCTCGACCGAGGGTGTCCGACAAGGATGCATATTAGCTCCTTTTTTATTCCTTGTATATACTAATGGCTTGGAAAAATACTTGCTGGACCATTGCCATGATTTCCCGAAAGTAAATGGTAGAAGCATTCCAATGCTTTCCTATGCCGATGATACGGTACTCATGACACTCACTGCAAATAGTATGCAGCACTGCCTTGATGCCTTCCACAAATTTATGTTGGACCTAGATCTTAAAGTGAATTTTGCTAAGTCTTTTATTATGGTCTGTGGCCCAAAATGCACCAAGAGCAGAAAGTTTGTAGTTAGTACCTCCGTCATTGACAAGGTTGAAAATTTTAATTACCTGGGAAACCTTTTTAATCACAAATTAAGTTGGGCACCGTTAATGAAGACACGAGTCCAGAGTGCTAGTCGCTCAATAGAGGGATTGTTCCGCTTTTGTGGCAAATTAGGCCAAAAACCCATTGCACACTTAAAAACTCTGTATAAAGCAAAATGTCTGTCAATTGCTACCTATGGGGCAGGGGTCTGGGGGACAGATAGCCCCGACACGGTACAGGTTATGGAAAATAAATTTTTAAAACGTGTCTTGGCCATCCCATCAGGCTCCTCAAACAAATTTGCCCACAATGAACTAGGTTTAAACTATGTAAGTGACATTATTCGTCTTTCTCCTCTGTTGCTATGGGGCAAAATATGGTTATCGGAGGATTTACAGCTCACTAAGGATATTATCCAGGACTGTTTGAAATTGTCAAATATGAATCAAATCCCCTGGATATCCTATGTAAATGAAATGTTTCATAAAATAGGTTTGGGTGATACTTTTGACAATCCTGAAAATATACAGGGAGATATTAAAAATGTAATTAAATCGACTTACTGGAAATCTTCTATTGTAAATTGCATGGACAGCCCCTATGCCCCTAAGGCTGTCTTACAACACCAGTTTTATCTGACCTTCACAAATCATGTACAATGGCGTTTTTACCTGACAAGATTTAGGCTACATACTTTGCATTTTCTTTTTGCCTTTCCTATACAGAGGGGTTGGTGTGAGGAACTCCCCCTCTGCAACTGTAATAACAAAGATAGCCAAAATACAATGCATCTTGTTCTTTTTTGTTCCTTATATAAAGACCCGAGAACCAGGTTTATTAAACCGATTCTCAAGGAAAAACAAACACGCCATTACAAAGAGGGTTATGATTTCTTAATATCTCTGTCATCTCCAACAGTCTGTTGTGCAATGTTGAACTTTATACGTGTGTCACTCCAGATTAGGAAACGGTATGGCTAAAATTTTTGCCCCAAGAACCAGACTACCTGATATGTGCACTTTATATTCCCGTACCGTGATTCTTTTTACTATTTATTTTATGTTTCCAAAACCCTTGCCCGATAATTTATCTACTACCCAGAGATGATTAATTCAAAGTAACAATATGGTTATGTGACTTTACCTGCCAATGAATTTTCATAGTGCCATAAATTGTAAAAATGCCTTTTATAGTGAAAATTTTTTATGGTGTGTTGTAAATGTATTTCTACTTTTATGATTCTGTGTATTGAATCGAATAAAGTTTTGAAATGAATGAATGAGAAGAAATAATCTTTTTCAGAGACATAATTAAGCTGTCCGATTAAATGAGATTATTAAGTAAACCCACAGTTACTTAGCCTCCACGTCCAGAAATTACACATCTCTCAAAAGGCAAATGCGTTCAACAAATAGTTCCAAAAGTAAATGGGAGCTCTATGCATTCTGAACCTAAAATACAAACCCTTTGGCTGGAAAGTATATGACATAACTAATAGAAGAAGACCTAAGTAATTGTAATAATTATCTGTTGTCCAAGTTAGTAAAAGTCTCATAAGAGGGGTGCAACTTGTGGGGTTATGCCACTATAGTATCTACATATGAGCAGTAGCGGCTGCTATCAGACGGGGGTAGTGGGGCGGCGGCGGGGAGGGAATAAGAAAAAAGAATAGGACTTACCTAGAATGGCCAGCCGCTGCCTCTCCTCTGTAATCATTCTCTACAGCTCTCTTCTTCCTGTCTCCAGTCCCGGCCGGCAGCAGGAAGCACCTGGGCACATAATCTCCCCTGAGCCAATCACAACGCTGTAATGCAGAGATGTGATTCGTCTGAGCACCGCGGTTCGACGCACAACCAGGGACAGGGAGCCTGTGCATGTTCCTCACCAGGCTGTGTAATGCAGACTGGTGGGGAACATGCAAAGTGCGCAAGACTGTCTGGCCGGCCCAGGAGGACCGGCCAAACAGTCATAAGTACTTAGGGAGTGCCAACCACTCCTCCCCCTCCTCAGGCCAGCCCCGCTCTGCCACGGACTGCGATAGGAAAAATAAAATGATAATAACGTCACATTATCATTTTATTTTTCCTTTTGACCTGTGGGGTGACGCGCCTCTGCCTAAGCGGAGAAGCCACCACTGCATATGTGTCAACAACACTGTTGTACTTGAGCCTTTAACACCGAAGTAACATTTCATAACACAATATCGACACAGCAAACTGATAACAAATGTATAAGTGTAGGTATTAGATTACCAATATTTTGTAATATTGTGGTACAATACACATATTCAGCAAAACAAGTGAATCAAACCACAGTGTCCATGGAGTATATGGTTATAAAACATAGAGTAGAGATTGTCAGTAAATGTTCTCAAATGACACGCTGTTCTCTACCTACACATTTGCTGTATGTAAAATTACTTCTTCTTACATGTTACAGATGTCTAAAACTGTTATATATGCTACATTATTAAAATAAATTCCATGTTGACACTCTTATTATTAATATTGTAGATACTGTGACAACACAGATGAATGCACAAAACAGATTACACGATTTATGTGGGAAGTTTGTTTTATGTTAATTGACATAAATTCAACATCAGAAATTACATTTGTCTAAGGATCACACCAGCATTATATAAGATTATATAATGTTTTCAGATATATAGTTAAGTTTTCTGACTGATTGAATGAGATTAATATAATAAAGCCACAGTTATTTACACTCCATGTCATGAAATTAAATATTTCACAAAAGGCAAAATTGTTCAACAAAGAGTTCCAAAAGCAAATGTTGGTGCCTCACAGAAGGAAATCAGTGCTTGTTCCTCTTGGCAGTGGTGTTGCTGGAATCCTCTCCCACTGGTCCAGAAGAACAACCCCTCCTGAAGGGACTGTTGTCCCCACAGTTGCAGACTCAGAGGTGATGACAGGTGTCTCCAGGGTTTGCAGGGCCGCCTTTTCTATGCAGAAGCCTGAGTGGTTGTTGGCTGTAGAAGGTGGTCTAGAGAAAAGGGTTGATGAGTCCCTAATAGATCTACAAATGTCCTTCAATCCGTCCTGTACCAACTCCGAAATGGAGCACAATATAGACATTTGACATTTCATGAGGTCATTGGGCTCCCAATGCAACTGACTTTGCTGTCACAGGAGGTCATTGTTGTTTAGGAGAACCATAACCATGGCCCATCTGATCTTCATTTCTAGAGGCTGCAGCGATAATGATCTGGCCCTAGAGCTGTACGAAAATTATGGCCATCTGTGGTCCCAATAAACTGTGCAAATCCAGACTTGCCACTACCCCCAGTGCCCTGTGAATTTAAAATGGTGTGCACCGTAAGAGTGCGCCCTCTCTCAATTGCAGATGTTGCTGTAGGACATACAGGATAAACGACAGGGATGCACATTGCTGAGCTGATGGTGGGTGTTGATCTACAAGGAACACATGTTACCACAGACTGTTGAGGAGGAGCCTGCACTACACTAGAGGATGTGGATGTAATGTATGGCTGAGTGAGTCATGCCTTTGCAACCTGACCAGACAAACCAGACTGGACATGCTGTTCCTCCGCATGATCCAGAATGCCAGGAGATGTCTGAGCACTGAAAGCTTCTTGAGTGGTGGTTGGGAGATCTTTAGAGGGCTGCTGAATTTCACCTTTGGATAATCATCCTACAATGATAATGGAAATAATAATGAACAAAATATGAAATAAAGAAGATGTGTAGATTAGCATTTGATATATTGGATTCTAGGTAGATTTTTTTTTACAAAGGTGGACTTGCAGTTCAGATAATTATGAACAGGCGCCTTTATCTGTGCCTAAGGGACAGAACTGGGATAGTAGGTTTTGGAAAAGCAGACACATATTGTGAGTTATTCAGAAGCAGTCCTCCTTCACAAACATTACATTGATACCATCCAGTTTAATAGAAGCGAATGACATACCTTGATAAATGTACTACAAACAAATAAATGTCCATGATTCTTTTTTAATAAAGTATGTTTCCTGCCCAATTTTAAATATAATTCAGAAAAGGGGGTGGTGATGAACAGAGTGTCTGAATTAAGCAGACCACTCTTACCCAGTCCAAAGATCAGGGCTTGATCCATCACCGTTATTTAGCTCACTGCCCCATCCCAGCTCAGAACCTGGCTATATGCAAATTAGTCTGTCCCTGGCCCAGTGCATCATGGGAACAGGGCAGACCAAACTACCAAGCCAATTCTTCACCAGAAAGGAGACAAGCTACCGGGGACCGGTTTCTGGCATTTCAGCCTCGTCGGCCCGGCTTGCTTGAATCCTGATGGAGCAGTGAGCAAGGGACTCATGTCTGAGTATACCCTGCCACACCTATAGTGGCCAAAAATGATTCAGAAAAGGGGGTGGTGATGAACAGAGAGTCTGAATTAAGCAGACCACTCTTACCCAGTCCAAAGATCAGGGCTTGATCCATCACCGTTATTTAGCTCACTGCCCCATCCCAGCTCAGAACCTGGCTATATGCAAATTAGTCTGTCCCTGGCCCAGTGCATCATGGGAACAGGGCAGCCAAAACTACCAAGCCAATTCTTCACCAGAAAGGAGACAAGCTACCGGGGACCGGTTTCTGGCATTTCAGCCTCGTCGGCCCGGCTTGCTTGAATCCTGATGGAGCAGTGAGCAAGGGACTCATGTCTGAGTATACCCTGCCACACCTATAGTGGCCAAAAATGATTCAGAAAAGGGGGTGGTGATGAACAGAGTGTCTGAATTAAGCAGACCACTCTTACCCAGTCCAAAGATCAGGGCTTGATCCATCACCGTTATTTAGCTCACTGCCCCATCCCAGCTCAGAACCTGGCTATATGCAAATTAGTCTGTCCCTAGCCCAGTGCATCATGGGAACAGGGCAGACCAAACTACCAAGCCAATTCTTCACCAGAAAGGAGACAAGCTACCGGGGACCGGTTTCTGGCATTTCAGCCTCATCGGCCCGGCTTGCTTGAATCCTGATGGAGCAGTGAGCAAGGGACTCATGTCTGAGTATACCCTGCCACACCTATAGTGGCCAAAAATGATTCAGAAAAGGGGGTGGTGATGAACAGAGTGTCTGAATTAAGCAGACCACTCTTACCCAGTCCAAAGATCAGGGCTTGATCCATCACCGTTATTTAGCTCACTGCCCCATCCCAGCTCAGAACCTGGCTATATGCAAATTAGTCTGTCCCTGGCCCAGTGCATCATGGGAACAGGGCAGACCAAACTACCAAGCCAATTCTTCACCAGAAAGGAGACAAGCTACCGGGGACCGGTTTCTGGCATTTCAGCCTCGTCGGCCCGGCTTGCTTGAATCCTGATGGAGCAGTGAGCAAGGGACTCATGTCTGAGTATACCCTGCCACACCTATAGTGACCAAAAATGATTCAGAAAAGGGGGTGGTGATGAACAGAGTGTCTGAATTAAGCAGACCACTCTTACCCAGTCCAAAGATCAGGGCTTGATCCATCACCGTTATTTAGCTCACTGCCCCATCCCAGCTCAGAACCTGGCTATATGCAAATTAGTCTGTCCCTGGCCCAGTGCATCATGGGAACAGGGCAGACCAAACTACCAAGCCAATTCTTCACCAGAAAGGAGACAAGCTACCGGGGACCGGTTTCTGGCATTTCAGCCTCGTCGGCCCGGCTTGCTTGAATCCTGATGGAGCAGTGAGCAAGGGACTCATGTCTGAGTATACCCTGCCACACCTATAGTGGCCAAAAATGATTCAGAAAAGGGGGTGGTGATGAACAGAGTGTCTGAATTAAGCAGACCACTCTTACCTAGTCCAAAGATCAGGGCTTGATCCATCACCGTTATTTAGCTCACTGCCCCATCCCAGCTCAGAACCTGGCTATATGCAAATTAGTCTGTCCCTGGCCCAGTGCATCATGGGAACAGGGTAGACCAAACTACCAAGCCAATTCTTCACCAGAAAGGAGACAAGCTACCGGGGACCGGTTTCTGGCATTTCAGCCTCGTCGGCCCGGCTTGCTTGAATCCTGATGGAGCAGTGAGCAAGGGACTCATGTCTGAGTATACCCTGCCACACCTATAGTGGCCAAAAATGATTCAGAAAAGGGGGTGGTGATGAACAGAGTGTCTGAATTAAGCAGACCACTCTTACCCAGTCCAAAGATCAGGGCTTGATCCATCACCGTTATTTAGCTCACTGCCCCATCCCAGCTCAGAACCTGGCTATATGCAAATTAGTCTGTCCCTGGCCCAGTGCATCATGGGAACAGGGCAGACCAAACTACCAAGCCAATTCTTCACCAGAAAGGAGACAAGCTACCGGGGACCGGTTTCTGGCATTTCAGCCTCGTCGGCCCGGCTTGCTTGAATCCTGATGGAGCAGTGAGCAAGGGACTCATGTCTGAGTATACCCTGCCACACCTATAGTGGCCAAAAATGATTCAGAAAAGGGGGTGGTGATGAACAGAGTGTCTGAATTAAGCAGACCACTCTTACCCAGTCCAAAGATCAGGGCTTGATCCATCACCGTTATTTAGCTCACTGCCCCATCCCAGCTCAGAACCTGGCTATATGCAAATTAGTCTGTCCCTGGGCCAGTGCATCATTGGAACAGGGCAGACCAAACTACCAAGCCAATTCTTCACCAGAAAGGAGACAAGCTACCGGGGACCGGTTTCTGGCATTTCAGCCTCGTCGGTCCGGCTTGCTTGAATCCTCATGGAGCAGTGAGCAAGGGACTCATGTCTGAGTATACCCTGCCACACCTATAGTGGCCAAAAATGATTCAGAAAAGGGGGTGGTGATGAACAGAGTGTCTGAATTAAGCAGACCACTCTTACCCAGTCCAAAGATCAGGGCTTGATCCATCACCGTTATTTAGCTCACTGCCCCATCCCAGCTCAGAACCTGGCTATATGCAAATTAGTCTGTCCCTGGCCCAGTGCATCATGGGAACAGGGCAGACCAAACTACCAAGCCAATTCTTCACCAGAAAGGAGACAAGCTACCGGGTACCGGTTTCTGGCATTTCAGCCTCGTCGGCCCGGCTTGCTTGAATCCTGATGGAGCAGTGAGCAAGGGACTCATGTCTGAGTATACCCTGCCACACCTATAGTGGCCAAAAATGATTCAGAAAAGGGGGTGGTGATGAACAGAGTGTCTGAATTAAGCAGACCACTCTTACCCAGTCCAAAGATCAGGGCTTGATCCTTCACCGTTATTTGGCTCACTGCCCCATCCCAGCTCAGAACCTGGCTATATGCAAATTAGTCTGTCCCTGGCCCAGTGCATCATGGGAACAGGGCAGACCAAACTACCAAGCCAATTCTTCACCAGAAAGGAGACAAGCTACCGGGGACCGGTTTCTGGCATTTCAGCCTCGTCGGCCCGGCTTGCTTGAATCCTGATGGAGCAGTGAGCAAGGGACTCATGTCTGAGTATACCCTGCCACACCTATACTGGCCAAAAATGATTCAGAAAAGGGGGTGGTGATGAACAGAGTGTCTGAATTAAGCAGACCACTCTTACCCAGTCCAAAGATCAGGGCTTGATCCATCACCGTTATTTAGCTCACTGCCCCATCCCAGCTCAGAACCTGGCTATATGCAAATTAGTCTGTCCCTGGCCCAGTGCATCATGGGAACAGGGCAGACCAAACTACCAAGCCAATTCTTCACCAGAAAGGAGACAAGCTACCGGGGACCGGTTTCTGGCATTTCAGCCTCGTCGGCCCGGCTTGCTTGAGTCCTGATGGAGCAGTGAGCAAGGGACTCATGTCTGAGTATACCCTGCCACACCTATAGTGGCCAAAAATGATTCAGAAAAGGGGGTGGTGATGAACAGAGTGTCTGAATTAAGCAGACCACTCTTACCCAGTCCAAAGATCAGGGCTTGATCCATCACCGTTATTTAGCTCACTGCCCCATCCCAGCTCAGAACCTGGCTATATGCAAATTAGTCTGTCCCTGGCCCAGTGCATCATGGGAACAGGGCAGACCAAACTACCAAGCCAATTCTTCACCAGAAAGGAGACAAGCTACCGGGGACCGGTTTCTGGCATTTCAGCCTCGTCGGCCCGGCTTGCTTGAATCCTGATGGAGCAGTGAGCAAGGGACTCATGTCTGAGTATACCCTGCCACACCTATAGTGGCCAAAAATGATTCAGAAAAGGGGGTGGTGATGAACAGAGTGTCTGAATTAAGCAGACCACTCTTACCCAGTCCAAAGATCAGGGCTTGATCCATCACCGTTATTTAGCTCACTGCCCCATCCCAGCTCAGAACCTGGCTATATGCAAATTAGTCTGTCCCTGGCCCAGTGCATCATGGGAACAGGGCAGACCAAACTACCAAGCCAATTCTTCACCAGAAAGGAGACAAGCTACCGGGGACCGGTTTCTGGCATTTCAGCCTCGTCGGCCCGGCTTGCTTGAATCCTGATGGAGCAGTGAGCAAGGGACTCATGTCTGAGTATACCCTGCCACACCTATAGTGGCCAAAAATGATTCAGAAAAGGGGGTGGTGATGAACAGAGTGTCTGAATTAAGCAGACCACTCTTACCCAGTCCAAAGATCAGGGCTTGATCCATCACCGTTATTTAGCTCACTGCCCCATCCCAGCTCAGAACCTGGCTATATGCAAATTAGTCTGTCCCTGGGCCAGTGCATCATTGGAACAGGGCAGACCAAACTACCAAGCCAATTCTTCACCAGAAAGGAGACAAGCTACCGGGGACCGGTTTCTGGCATTTCAGCCTCGTCGGTCCGGCTTGCTTGAATCCTCATGGAGCAGTGAGCAAGGGACTCATGTCTGAGTATACCCTGCCACACCTATAGTGGCCAAAAATGATTCAGAAAAGGGGGTGGTGATGAACAGAGTGTCTGAATTAAGCAGACCACTCTTACCCAGTCCAAAGATCAGGGCTTGATCCATCACCGTTATTTAGCTCACTGCCCCATCCCAGCTCAGAACCTGGCTATATGCAAATTAGTCTGTCCCTGGCCCAGTGCATCATGGGAACAGGGCAGACCAAACTACCAAGCCAATTCTTCACCAGAAAGGAGACAAGCTACCGGGGACCGGTTTCTGGCATTTCAGCCTCGTCGGCCCGGCTTGCTTGAATCCTGATGGAGCAGTGAGCAAGGGACTCATGTCTGAGTATACCCTGCCACACCTATAGTGGCCAAAAATGATTCAGAAAAGGGGGTGGTGATGAACAGAGTGTCTGAATTAAGCAGACCACTCTTACCCAGTCCAAAGATCAGGGCTTGATCCTTCACCGTTATTTGGCTCACTGCCCCATCCCAGCTCAGAACCTGGCTATATGCAAATTAGTCTGTCCCTGGCCCAGTGCATCATGGGAACAGGGCAGACCAAACTACCAAGCCAATTCTTCACCAGAAAGGAGACAAGCTACCGGGGACCGGTTTCTGGCATTTCAGCCTCGTCGGCCCGGCTTGCTTGAATCCTGATGGAGCAGTGAGCAAGGGACTCATGTCTGAGTATACCCTGCCACACCTATACTGGCCAAAAATGATTCAGAAAAGGGGGTGGTGATGAACAGAGTGTCTGAATTAAGCAGACCACTCTTACCCAGTCCAAAGATCAGGGCTTGATCCATCACCGTTATTTAGCTCACTGCCCCATCCCAGCTCAGAACCTGGCTATATGCAAATTAGTCTGTCCCTGGCCCAGTGCATCATGGGAACAGGGCAGACCAAACTACCAAGCCAATTCTTCACCAGAAAGGAGACAAGCTACCGGGGACCGGTTTCTGGCATTTCAGCCTCGTCGGCCCGGCTTGCTTGAGTCCTGATGGAGCAGTGAGCAAGGGACTCATGTCTGAGTATACCCTGCCACACCTATAGTGGCCAAAAATGATTCAGAAAAGGGGGTGGTGATGAACAGAGTGTCTGAATTAAGCAGACCACTCTTACCCAGTCCAAAGATCAGGGCTTGATCCATCACCGTTATTTAGCTCACTGCCCCATCCCAGCTCAGAACCTGGCTATATGCAAATTAGTCTGTCCCTGGCCCAGTGCATCATGGGAACAGGGCAGACCAAACTACCAAGCCAATTCTTCACCAGAAAGGAGACAAGCTACCGGGGACCGGTTTCTGGCATTTCAGCCTCGTCGGCCCGGCTTGCTTGAATCCTGATGGAGCAGTGAGCAAGGGACTCATGTCTGAGTATACCCTGCCACACCTATAGTGGCCAAAAATGATTCAGAAAAGGGGGTGGTGATGAACAGAGTGTCTGAATTAAGCAGACCACTCTTACCCAGGCCAAAGATCAGGGCTTGATCCATCACCGTTATTTAGCTCACTGCCCCATCCCAGCTCAGAACCTGGCTATATGCAAATTAGTCTGTCCCTGGCCCAGTGCATCATGGGAACAGGGCAGACCAAACTACCAAGCCAATTCTTCACCAGAAAGGAGACAAGCTACCGGGGACCGGTTTCTGGCATTTCAGCCTCGTCGGCCCGGCTTGCTTGAGTCCTGATGGAGCAGTGAGCAAGGGACTCATGTCTGAGTATACCCTGCCACACCTATAGTGGCCAAAAATGATTCAGAAAAGGGGGTGGTGATGAACAGAGTGTCTGAATTAAGCAGACCACTCTTACCCAGTCCAAAGATCAGGGCTTGATCCATCACCGTTATTTAGCTCACTGCCCCATCCCAGCTCAGAACCTGGCTATATGCAAATTAGTCTGTCCCTGGCCCAGTGCATCATGGGAACAGGGCAGACCAAACTACCAAGCCAATTCTTCACCAGAAAGGAGACAAGCTACCGGGGACCGGTTTCTGGCATTTCAGCCTCGTCGGCCCGGCTTGCTTGAATCCTGATGGAGCAGTGAGCAAGGGACTCATGTCTGAGTATACCCTGCCACACCTATAGTGGCCAAAAATGATTCAGAAAAGGGGGTGGTGATGAACAGAGTGTCTGAATTAAGCAGACCACTCTTACCCAGGCCAAAGATCAGGGCTTGATCCATCACCGTTATTTAGCTCACTGCCCCATCCCAGCTCAGAACCTGGCTATATGCAAATTAGTCTGTCCCTGGCCCAGTGCATCATGGGAACAGGGCAGACCAAACTACCAAGCCAATTCTTCACCAGAAAGGAGACAAGCTACCGGGGACCGGTTTCTGGCATTTCAGCCTCGTCGGCCCGGCTTGCTTGAGTCCTGATGGAGCAGTGAGCAAGGGACTCATGTCTGAGTATACCCTGCCACACCTATAGTGGCCAAAAATGATTCAGAAAAGGGGGTGGTGATGAACAGAGTGTCTGAATTAAGCAGACCACTCTTACCCAGTCCAAAGATCAGGGCTTGATCCATCACCGTTATTTAGCTCACTGCCCCATCCCAGCTCAGAACCTGGCTATATGCAAATTAGTCTGTCCCTGGCCCAGTGCATCATGGGAACAGGGCAGACCAAACTACCAAGCCAATTCTTCACCAGAAAGGAGACAAGCTACCGGGGACCGGTTTCTGGCATTTCAGCCTCGTCGGCCCGGCTTGCTTGAATCCTGATGGAGCAGTGAGCAAGGGACTCATGTCTGAGTATACCCTGCCACACCTATAGTGGCCAAAAATGATTCAGAAAAGGGGGTGGTGATGAACAGAGTGTCTGAATTAAGCAGACCACTCTTACCCAGGCCAAAGATCAGGGCTTGATCCATCACCGTTATTTAGCTCACTGCCCCATCCCAGCTCAGAACCTGGCTATATGCAAATTAGTCTGTCCCTGGCCCAGTGCATCATGGGAACAGGGCAGACCAAACTACCAAGCCAATTCTTCACCAGAAAGGAGACAAGCTACCGGGGACTCTGTTCATCACCACCCCCTTTTCTGAATCATTTTGTCCACCACAAGCGTGGAAGGGTATACTCAGATGTGAGTCCCTTGCTCATTGCACCATCAGGATTCAAGCAAGCCGGGCCGACGATGCCTGAAATGGCAGAAACCGGTCCCCGGAAGCTTGTTTCCTTCCCAGTATAAGAATTGGCTTGGTAGTTTGGTTTGCCCTGTTCCCATCATGCACTGGGACAGGAACAGACTAATTTGCATATAGCCAAGTTCTGAGCTGGGATGGTGCAGTGAGCTAAAAAACGGTGATGGATCAAGCCCTGATCTTTGGACTGGGTAAGAGTGGTCTGCTTAATTCAGGCACTCTGTTCATCACCACCCCCTTTTCTGAATCAATTTTAAATATAGGCCCTCATTCATGTTTGACACCAAGTAAGCCTATTAGTTTGTGGAATAGCTCTGCATTTTTATTGCACCTATTTATTGAACATATAAATATTTGATCAATTCAATAATTTTTCACACTTATGTTAAATAGGAGCCTCATGTTGTCTGAACCTAACATGCAAACCCATTGGCTGGTAAATATTTGACAAACTAATAGGAGCAGATTTACAAGCCCCTTGCGACATCTTTACGACACCGCTGCGTCTCTTCTGTTACACAGCGGCGTCTTAAACAATGCGCCATTATGCTACATATTTACGAGGTGACGCATCTAGGGAGATGCGTCACGTTGTAAAGCCCTGCGCTACATTATACCTGCGTCAGGTATAATGTATGCAGGGTGGGTGTTCCGTCGCAAGGAAGCATCATAAAAGTGACGCACTGAAATCTACAAGATTTCACTGAGTCACTTTTACGACCCCGCTGCATCAAAACCTTACACCTGCTTGTAGCAGGCATAAGGAGTGACGCAGCACAGCAAGTATAGGCTGCCCCTGAGCAGTGCTGGAGTTGTGTTGCGCTTGCAACACGACTCCAGCACTGCGTCACCTTAACGCCGATAGATGCGTCACACATCTGTCTATCCTTGCACCATGTAATTGCGGCGCATCCATGATGGCGCAAAGTTTTTCTTACGTGTCACATTTTAACTGGCGCGTCCCTGCTAATATGCAGGTATGCGCCAGTTATTGTAATTCTGCCCCATAGTACTTACCAAGAAGACCTAAGTGAATGTAATTATGGTCTGTTGTCCTTGTTGATAAAAGTCTCATAAGCCTCATAAGACGGGTACCACCTTTGGTGTAATGCCACTGGAGTATCTACAGCTGTGTCAAAAACACAGTTGTACTTCATCCTGTTAACTTTTATAACAAAATGTACATTTAATAATGCAATATTGGCACAGCAAAGCGATTGAAAATGCGTTAGTGTTGGTATAAGAGTACCCATGATTTGTAATATGTGGGCACAATACACATATATAGAAGTAAAAGTGTCGCAAACCATAATGACCATGGTGTACATTGTTCTATCTATAGAATGGAGACTGTCAGTAAATGGTCTAAAGTGAAACATTGTTCTCTACTTAGTCCTTTGCTATGTGTAAAATTACTAGTTTTTTGTATGTCTCAGATGTCTATACATGTTATATATCCTACATTATTAAAAGGTTTTCAATTTTGACACTCTTATTATTAATATTATATATGCTATGACAACACAGATGAAAGCACAAAACAGAATATACAATTTGTGCAGGAATTTTGTATTATATTAATTGTCATATATTCTACATGAAAATACATTTGTTTAAGGCTCAAACTTATATTATATGAGATTATATAATGTTTCCCAGAGACATAATTAGGTTATCTGATTGAATGATATTGTTATAGTAAACCCACAGTTATTTAGACTCCATGTCAAGAAATAAGCTATGTCTCAAAAGACAAGTGGGTTCGACTAATACTTCCAAAAGTGAATATTGGTGCCTCAAAGAAGGAAATTAGTGTTTGCACTTGGTGGTAGTCTTGCTTGAATCCTCTCCCACTGGTCCAGAAGAACGACCCCTCCTGAGGGGGAACGATGTCTCCGTAGTTGCAGACTAAGAGGTGATGACAGGTGTCTCCAGCGTTTTAGGGCCTCCCTTTCTGTGGAAGAGCCTGGTTGGTTGCTGGGTGTTAGAATTGGTCCAGGGAAAGGTGTACATGAGTCCCTAATATCCTTACAAATGTTCTTTAATATGTCCTGCACCATCTCTGAAATGAAGCAGAAAACAGAAATCTAATGTTTCATGAGGTCATTGGGCTCCCACTGCAACTGATTTTGCTCCCCCAGGAGGTGAATTTCGTTCAGGAGAACCATGACCATTGCCCAGCTGATCTTCATGTCTAGAGGCTGCACCGGTAATGATCTGGCCCATAGTTGTACGAAAACTATGAGCATCTGTGGTTCCAATAAGCTGTGGAAATTCAGCCTTGCCCCTACCCCAGTACCCTGTGACTTTAAAATGTAGTGCACCGTAACAGTGGGCCCTGTCTCAATTGCAGATGTTGCTGTAGGACATACAGGACCCAAGACTGGGGTGCACACTTCTGAGCTGATGGTGGGTATTGAGCCACAGGGAGCACATGTTACCACAGACTGTTGCGGTAGGGCCTCCACTACACTAGAGGATTTGGAAGTAGTGTACGGCTGAGTGAGTCTCACCTTTGAAACCTGACCAGACAAACCAGACTGGTCATGCTGTTCCTCCTCATAATACAGGCCTTGGTCCTTTTGGACTTGTCCGCTGCGTTTGACACGGTCGACCATACTATTCTTCTTGACCGTGTCAGCGCAGCGGGCATCCAGGGCGTTGCCCTCTCCTGGATCGCCTCCTTTCTGCAGGGACGCTCACAGGCAGTCCACCTCTCCACCTTCTCTGCCCCCCCCTTCCGGTCACGTGTGGGGTACCCCAGGGCTCCTCTCTCTCTCCCCTTCTTTTCAACCTCTATATCCGCCCCCTTATTTCTTCGCTTCTAGAGCTGGGGGTCTCGGTGTATAATTACGCCGACGACCTCCAGCTCATCTTCGATCTGTCTTTCCCCACTCACTCTCTTCCCAAGCTCAGGTCGACTCTTGTCTTTATTTCCCAGTGGATGAGCCTCAATCATTTGAAGCTCAACCCTGACAAGACAGAGCTCGTCCTCACTGGTGGCCCCTCCAATCCCTGGTCCTCTGCTCATTGGCCCCTTTCTTTTGGTCCTCCTCCTTCCCCGGTCTCCTCTGTTCGGACTCTGGGCATCAAGGTCAGCAATGATCTTTCGATGCATGCGCACATCAGTTCTGTTGTATCCTCTTGTTTTCTTTCCCTCCGTCTCATCCGCAAGATCTCCCGGTTTTTTTCTGTTGATGCACTTAAAGTTATTGTCACTGCCCTCATTACATCCCGCCTGGATTATGGTAATGGCCTGTTTGTAGGCATCCCTGCCTATGAGACTCGTCGTCTCCAGGCCATCCAGAACCAGGCGGCCCGTCTTGTCCTTCGTCTTCCTAAGTTCTCCCATATCACTCCCGCCCTTAAGACCCTTCACTGGCTCCCTGTTCAGTACAGGTCCCAGTTTAAACTTGCTTGCCTGGCCTTTCGGGCGCAAGCCCGTTCTGCTCCTTTTTTTATCAACTCCCTCATCTCCTCTCATGCCCCTCCTCGCTCCCTCCGTTCCTCCTCCCTCTCCCTCCTTCACGTTCCCCGCTTCCGTAAGCCTCGCACAGGGGGCACCCGCTTCTCTGTGCGTGCTCCGCAGATCTGGAACTCCCTGCCCCTCTCCATCCGCTCCATCCCCATCTTTTCCCACTTTCGGAAAGCCCTCAAAACTTTTCTCTTCCTTCAGGCTTTCCCGGACTAATTCCTCCCCGTATCTGTTAGGCAGATGCTGATGTGTTCCCCAGCGCCAGGAAGCCGCTTGGCCACAGAGCGCTTTATAAATCCCTTTTTCATTTCATTTCATTTCATTTACAGTATAGCATGAGATGTCTGTCCACTGAAAGCTTCTGGAGTGGTGATAGGGAGATTTTTAGAGTGTTGCTGGACTTCACCTTTGGATGATCTTCCTACATTGATAATGGAAATATTAACAAAATATGAAATAAATAGATGTTAGAAATGGGATTTTTTTAATTGGCTGGGGCATGTGCCAAAGTCGGGCGGAAACCACCACCCTAGTCAGGATAAGGGAGTTACACTCTTAAAATAACCCCTGCTCACCCCCTTGGTAGCTTGGCACGAACAGTCAGGCTTATGTTAGAGGCAGTGTGTAAAGCATTTGCACATAACCAACAGTAATACAATGTAAGCAGTACAAAAGGACACCACACCAGTTTAGAAAAATATCCAATATTTTTACATACTTAAAACAAGACCAAAAACGATAAAAATCCACAATACAGTACTTAAAAATCTTCAATTATCAAAATATTCTTGAAAAATAGTTCCTTGATGTCGATAGCTCATTCCGGGGCTATCACAGCATCGTAAGCAAACAAGTCCAAACAGTTCTGGCTGACTGCAGCATCGCAGGCCAGCTACGGTGTCGGGAAGACCCACAAACAGTACCTTTTAGAAATTCAGGGCGTCGGCGACCTCTCGTTGAGCTTCCAAAAGCACGGCTTTCACAGTCGTCGGTTCCGGAGCTCGGTGCAGGAGTCGTCGGGCCCTTGAAGTCACAAGCGTTGCAGGTTGAACTCCTCTCTGTTGAAGTCAGGAGGGCTGGCGTCGGCAGGCATCAGGTGCTACGGTGTGAAGTGCAGTGGTACGGCGTGCAGTGTCCTCAGGTCGCGGTGAGAGCAGCGGCTTGGTGGTGGCGTCAGATGGTGTCATCAGTGAGACCAGGGTCACGGTGGAGGTGAAGGCAGTTCTAGTCGCGGTGCTGGCAGGTCATGGTGCAAGCAGCGGCGTCGTGTTGGCTGAAGCGCTGTCGTTGGCTGACGAACTGGAGTCGAGGGTGCCAGCATCGGTAGGCCAAGGCTGCGGTGCGGGATGAGGGCGGGGCGTCATGTAACTTTACGAGCGGTGCCCTTGAACCACGGTGCAAACAGTGGCATAGATTTCGGCATGGAGCGTCGTCGTCAGGGATACCAATGCATCATCATGAAGCGAGGTGGTGCAGAGTGCAGTGCCCACAGGTCTTGGTGAGAGCACCGGTTCGGTGGTGATGTCGGCAGGCATTGTCGGTGAGACCAGAGTCAAGGTGTGGTGTTGCGCGGTGCCTGCGGTGGTGCCTTTAAGGACACGGAGTCAGCAGCTGCGTTGTAGACGGCGTTGTGTTACTTTTTCCTCTGTTGCAGCACAAAAATCACAGTCCCCAGTGCTGAGGGCAGAAGAGCTTGAAGTATTTGCTGTTCCTGAGAGTTCTTGAACAGGGCGCAAGCTCTACCTCAAGCCCTTGGAGAAACTCACAAAAGTGGAAAGTTCAGTCCAGTCCTTCCACTGCCCAAGACAGAAGCAGCCACTGCAGGCCAACACAGCAAGGCACACAGCAAAGTGGTAGTTCCTCCTCACAGCTACTCCAGCTCTTCTTCTTGGCAGTCTTCTTGAGCCAAAAGAGTTCTAAAGTTCAGGGGTCTGGGCCCCAATATTTACATCACAAAATCCTTTGATCTCTTATGCAGAGATTGTCTGTGCCCAGCCAGAACCAGTTGTCCCTTTTCTGGTGTGACTTCCTGGCAGGAGGTGGAGACGGCATGGTCAGAGGCAGACCAGGCCCTTTGAGGTGCAAGGAAATCTTCTCCTCCTTCCCCAATTGCAGCCCGGGCCTATTCAGCCCTTTCCCTACCCACCTAGACTATCTGGAGCCCATCCTGCTCCCCAGCATTCTGTCATCCAAAACCCAGACAGGCAATCCACATTCCAGAAGAGGCACACAGGATGACTGAGCAAGAAAATACCTACTTTCTAAAAGTGGTATTTTCAAACACAGAATGTAAAAATCACCTTCACGAAAAGATGCATCTTTAGATTCTGGGTTGAGGCACACTAAACTTTATTTTCCTATCTAATTACCCGGGCCAGCTATGTTTATAAGATGTTATAAACAAACTCCCCATTCTGTCCCATGGGGAACCGGTAACCTTGCAATGGCGAAAACCAAAATTGACCGTAATTCGCTATCAGGACATGTCACACATACCAGGGCATGTCCTACCTTTCACATACACTGCACCCAGCCCACAGGGGTTCCTTGGGCCTACCTTAGGGGTGGTTCACATGTAAGAAAAGGGAAGGTGAGGGACTGGCAAGTGGGTGCACTGGCCAAGTCGACATGGCAGTTACAAACTGCTCGCAGACTCCACAATGGCGGGTCTGAGTTACCTTTTCAGGAATGCCCATGTGGGTGGCACAATCAGTGCTGCAGGCCCACTAGTAGCATTTGATTCACAGGTCTTGGCACACTCAGTGCACTTTACTAGGGACTAACAAGTAAACCAAATATCCAATCATGGAAACACTAGTCCATAACACAATTTACCACAAGAGCACTTGCACTTTACCACTGATCAGCAGTGAGAAAAGTGCGCAGACAAACTACGCCAGCAAAAGCAGAGTCAAAATTGGGAAGTCAGAAAGCAAAAACTCAGGGGAAAAACGCCAAAAGATGCCAAGTCTAACACATGTCCCCTCCAGCTGAAAGTAGGGAGAGCTATCCACCCTCCTGTGAGTTCTCTTCTCTAAGGCGGAAGAACCTGGACAGACCATCTGCATTGCCAGTACCGTGTGCCACCATAAAGTTCATTCCTTGTAGGGAGATGGACCACCTCATCAGTTTTAGATTCTCACCCCTCATTTGCATCAACCATCTGAGGGGCATGTGGTCTGTCTGAACCCAGAAGTGAGTCCCAAACAGGTATGGTCTCAACTTCTTCAGTGCCAGACCGCAGTGAAGCTTCCCTTTCTATGGCACTTCACCTCTGTTCCCTGGGGAGTAGTCTCCGGCTAAGGAAGACTACAGGCTGGTCTAGGCACTCTTCGTTCAGTGGTGAGAGCACCGCTCCCACTCCATGCTCTGAAGCGTCAGTCTGCACGAGGAATTCCTTAGAGAAGTCAGGTGCCTTGAGCATGGGTGCTACGCACATGGCTGCCTTCAGGACATCAAAATCCTTCTGACAGGACTCAGTCCAGATCACCTTCCTGGGCTGTTTCTTGGAAGTCAGCTCTGTTAAGGGGGAAACAATGGTGCCATACCCCTTAACAAACCTCCAGTAGTACCTGGTGAGTCCTAAGAAGGCCCTCACCTCTGTCTGGGTCTTGGGGGGCTCCCAAGCCAGAATGGTGTCAATCTTGGGTTGTAGGGGTGCCACCTGGCCGCTTCCTACCTGGTGTCCCAAGTACACAACTGCAACCCTGCCTGATCTGGCACTTACTGGCCTTGATCGTGAGGCCTACCCTCTGCAGCGCCTTCAACACTTCACTGAGGTGCTGCAAGTGTTCTTCCCAACTAGAACTGAACACTGTGATGTCTTCCAGGTAGGCGGCACTGAAATCCTCTAGCCCAGCCAACACCTGGGTGACCAACCTCTGAAAGGTGGCAGGGGCATTCTTCAAACCAAAGGGCATCCCCTTGAACTGGTAATGTCCTTCTGGGGTCAGAAATGCTGACCTCTCCTTGGCCCCATCGGTTAAGGCAAACTGCCAGTACCCAGACGTTAAATCAAATGTGCAGAGGAACTTGGCAGCTCCCAACCTATCAATGAGCTCATCAGCTCTGGGGATGGGGTGTGCGTCCGTCCTCTTGACGGCATTGAGCCCACGGTAGTCCACACAAAACCTCAGTTCTGGAATTGCAACGGGTACAGCAGCCATTCGGACCAACACCACAGGGCTGGCCCAAGGACTGTTGGAAGGCTTGATCACCCCTAACACCAACATCTTAGAGACCTCCTCTTTAATGCTGGCCTTGACCCGGTCAGTCAACCTGTAAATCTTGTGCTTCACAGGAGGGCTGTCACCGGTGTCCACGTCATAGGTACACCAGTGAGTAACACTTGGGGTCAGAGAGAACAGTGGGGCAAACCGTCCCAACAACTGGTGACAATCAGTCTGCTGTTCTGGGCTCCGTGTAGGGAGAGGATCAATCACACCTTCCACTGACCCATCGTGCTCCTTTGTAGACAGGAGGTCAGGAAGAGGTTCACTCTCCTCTTCCGTCTCATCATCTATCACCAAGAGCATGCTCACTTCGGACCTCTCAAAGTGGAGTTTTAGGCGGCTCACGTGGAGGACCCTCAAAGGGTTCCTGGGAGCCCGCAAATCCACCAGCTAGGTGACATCACTTTTGCGCTCCACCACCTCAAACGGCCCAGTCCAATTGCCCTGCAAGGCACAAGGTTCCACTGGGGCCATGACCCACACTTTTTGCCCAGGTTGAATTACGACCAGAGTGGCATTCTGGTCATACAGCTTCTTAATTTTTTCCTGGCTTGCTTCCAGGTTTGCCTGAGCGAGTTTCCTGAAGCGGGCAGTTTGGTATCAGAAGGCCAGCATGTAACTAAACACGTCCTGGGGAGTTTTCCTGGGAGCTGCCTCCCAGCCTTCCTTCACCAAATTCAGAGGTCCTCTCACAGAGTGACCATACAGAAGCACAAAGGGACTGAACCCAAGAGACTTCCGTGGTACCTCTCTGTATGCAAAGAGAAGGCACGGCAAGAGGACGTCCCACTTGCGCCTCATGGCTGATGTTAGACCCTTATTTATGACCTTCAAGGTCTGGTTGAATCTCTCCACCAGACTGTTACCATGTGGGTGGTGAACTTGTAGGTTACACTCCTTCCACAGGGATGTCATATACTTGGATATGAAATTGGTCCCCCAGTCAGCAGCCACCTCTCTGGGGAACCCCACTCGGAAAAAGATCCCCATTAACTCCCGGTCCAACACGGGTGCTATAGTTGTCCTCAGAGGGATTGCCTCTGGGTACCGGATGGCATGGTCCACCAAGACCAGGATGTACCTGTTGCCCATGGCTGTCTTGGCATCCAGTGGCCGCACAGTTGATTTCAAAGGGCGTCCCTACCCTTGTCCCCCCACTTTTCTGCTGGGGACCCTGCCCACCTTTGGCTGAGTCTCCCCCAAACGCTTTCTTGTGGATCCGGGTACTCACCCAGCGGTCCGCCTCC
Organism: Lissotriton helveticus; assembly: GCF_964261635.1. Taxonomy (NCBI): domain Eukaryota; kingdom Metazoa; phylum Chordata; class Amphibia; order Caudata; family Salamandridae; genus Lissotriton; species Lissotriton helveticus. The sequence continues at coordinate 1,867,436,963 of NC_136057.1, forward strand.
ATAGCAAGCTTCCTGGGGTCAGTCAGCTTACTATCGACTAAGTGCAGGCGCAGATCTGCAAAACATAGACTAGACAAGTGCTCCCATGCAATCAAATTGAATAGCCCCTGAAAATCTGTCACATTACTGCCCTTCACCCAGCCATCCAGTGACCTGCAAAACATATCAACACATTCCAACCAAGTGTTGTCATCGGACTTCTTACTGGGCCTGAACTGATTCCTGTATTTTTCATGAGTGAGACCATATCAAATGAGAAGGGCTTCCTTCATGTCAGCATAGGTTATACCCGTTACCCAAAGCTACTAAAGTATCCCTTGCTTCTTCTGGAAACAGAGGCCACAATCCTGCTCCTGAATTCTCCTCAGGGATCCCATTCATGTGTATCGCTGCCTCGTAACCCTGAAACCACCTTTGTATGTCATCTTCCTTCTTGAATTTCTTGCCTACATTCTTAGGGATGTGTACAATTCTGTCTGCCTGTCTTGACGAGTTGCTGCCACCATCTGAGCTGGCTCTATTCCTTAGCTCCAGCTCTTTAAGACTTCGCTCATGATCTAAAATCGTCTTCCTTACCTCCATGGCTATTCTTTTTTCTTCCCTTTCACTTTCTATCCTGAGTTTCTCCAGCTCAAACTTCCTTGCTTCCCACCTATCCTCCAGCTCCTCTGGGGACAGGCCACTTCTGCCTGGCCTGGAGGACCCCCCTTCCAAAAGCACATCTACCCTAGGAGTAGGCTCCTCTGCCTCTCCTACCCAGGCCCTCAGCGCCTTTTGTAGCTACTCCTTCCTAGTGAGGGATCTGACTTGGACTTTTAGGTTTTTGCAAATTGATTTAAATTCCCTAACATTGTACGATTCCAACCTATCCTCCTCTTTTTTTAAAACATATTTTATTACATTTTTCAATTTTCAACCCATCAATTACGGCATTTTGCAGTTATACACAATATCGCAGTACACTGAAATCATCATACAGTGTACTTGCATTATCATCTACAGTAAGTGTATGACATATGAATACAACTATCCCATCCCTCCCTCCCCCAACTTCGTCTGGCACCAACCAATCATAGTCCATATGGCAAGGTGTTCCCCCGTCTACTCCCGACTGCACATAAACATTCAAAGTGTATGCATGCACCCTGTGGCGCAGGATTCACAAACAATGGAATTCCATAATCCTGGAAACTAGGAAACTGGGGCTAGGCGATAACACAATTGTTAGGTTCGAGCTACCGGCACAGGTGGCAGGGCCAAGGCCCTGAACGCTACCAGAGTACTGTCCCAGCCCAAAGAGATGACACTTTTGCGCAATCCCCAGGCTTCCTCCAGGCAGTTGGCAGGACTCTCCGCTCCACCCCATCTCACTACTTCCCCATGCCAGCCATAAAGCTGCGGGATGTGGTCGATTTCCACCGCATAGTAATGGAGCGTTTAGCCAGGAGCAAAGACAGATTGTCAAAGCGAAGTTACACTTTCTGCACCTTGGGGCGTCGTAACAGTCCCAAGAGACACACTGCAGGTGTGTCTGGGACGGGGATCCCAACCACAGCTGTAAGCAAGGACAATAACTCTGACCAATAAGAGGTAAGCACAGGGCACTGCCATAGCATATGTAGCAAGTCAGCGTCCTCTAATTTGCATCTAGGACAACAACGTTGTGTGGTCGGAAAAATACGTTGCAAGCGGTACTGGGTAAGATACGCACTATGTAAAACCATATATTGGATGAATTTGAATTTGGCGTTGTGTGGAATTCTACTAGGGTATGCCTAAGCTTTGTCCCAGTCCCTATCTGTCAGGTCTGTCCCCAGGTCTGCGGACCATTTATTGCGTAGGTCCGTTAGTGGGATTCCAGTGTGGGTGGTAATGCCTAAGCCACTTGGTAAGGTCGCAGCCGTCACCCATTAGCTAGGTCATAAAGACCAGCTTGTGGCAAGGGGGTTCTTCCCTGTGTGGGGCCCAATGTTTCTTCACATATTGCACAAGTGCAGAATGCAATAGGTACAATGCATCCATGACTCTCTGACGCCGAACAAAATTACCATGGTCCATAAGCGTTCAGTTATCAAATAGATCACCCACTGTGGTCACACCATCCTCTGCCCCAGGAAGCAACCATCATTTAGTAAGCAAGCCAGTGGGGGTAGGGATCCCAAGAAGTGGTGTAGTGTCAGAGTAGGGAAAACAGCTACGCACGTAATGAGTGGCTTTTTTCCAATAGGTAAGCTCCGTGCGCAAGAGCAGCGATGCATCTGTCGGGATCTTAGCCTGCGGGAGCAGCAGTGTGTGGAGCCGCCCTCGGTCTACATCAGCAGGGGAAAAATCTATTTCCTGTAAGTTGCGCCCTGCCAGTCATTCAGTCAAAAACTCTTTATTCGATAAAATTAATATCATAAAAGACATGGTACAATCATTTTTAAATAAAACATTTCAATTTGGTTAACATAAATTCAATACAGTTCATTCATTATCATTAAAAATGCAATACATATTAAAAGAGTTTCTAGCATTAAAAGTATGTGCCTTTTAAGAACTGTTAATACTGTAATTACTACGCAAGTATAATATATATTTCTACAGAAAAGTATTACTCAAAACAACTTTGGATCTGAGGTAAGCTGTTAATGTTTTTTCTTATGCGAATGGCTGCCGTCAGGAAACTAGCCACACAGAACATAATATAGGGGCTATCCAGTTGCATTAAATATGTTAGAGCGGGCCTAACCTGAATAACGCCCGCCTTCTTCAGGAGTGGTAACAAATATTTCCGTCCACATGGCTCATAATGAGTGCAAAACATAACAAAATGAAGCGTATCTTGTAATGAAAAGGAATCACAAGAACAGGGATCCGCCTTGTCCGGTGCGCACCAAGTGCGGAAAACTCCCAAAGAATAGTGAATCAAATTTAGGCGGAATCTTGTCAGGAGGAATCTGTGGTGTTGATTATTCACCACTATTAAGTATGGTTCCGGGCCTGGGCAACTAACCAGCCCATACTTTCTTCTTACAAGAGGTTTTCTCAGCTCCATCTCCTCTCGATCTAATGTAAAAAGGTCCATTAGGGCCCTTTTAATTGGGAGAATATCTTTTTTAGTTAATGTTTCGGGGGAGTAAAACATGGCTGAGCGACCTATTTTTTGCAGACCCTTTTTAATGTAATTCAACCATACAATTTTATCAGCCCTCTCTAAATGCAGACAGTCTCTAATGATAGAGTGGTTTAGAGTAATTTCTTTGTTGAGCCAGTTTTTTAGCCAGTACAAAAGGGGTGCCATTTGGATTTGGTCTGAGATATAGCCAATCCCCACTTCAGTATGTGTTGTAAAAGTGGGGGTAGACTGAGGGACTGAGAGGAGACCCCTCAGGAATTTGTTTTCCACTAATTGGATTTTTTGGGTGTGGTATAACCCCATATTTGGCATCCATAAGAGGCCACCGCCAAACATTTGGCTTTGTAGACCTTTATGATAGCTTCAACTGGTCTACCTCCCAGTTTTTTGGCAAAGCCCATGAGGCCCGAAACACTTCTACTAAAAACCACGCTACGGCTTGTATTTTGTGAACCCCAGGTACCCCTTTCATCGAACAATACCCCTAGATAGGGAAAGGAAGGGACCCTACATACCACTTCGTTGTTACAAAAAAAGCTTCTTTGTTTCCCTTTATTATGGCCCTTCCCTGCTATTAGGACCTGGGATTTTTTGGCATTAACCTTAAGATCCAGGTTACTCATAAAGGTGCCAAAGGCGTTCAGCAGTTTTTGAAGACTCACCCCGGTGCGGGCCATGAGTACGGCATCATCCGCGTATAGGAGAACAGGTATTACCTGTTCCCCTACACGCGGGATGTCCCAAGAGACATCCCCCACCTTAGCCTCAAGGGCATTGATGTAAAGGGTAAACAACAGGGGCGCCAAAATGCACCCTTGTCTTACCCCTCTTTCAGATCCAAATGGCCTAGTGCAGCGCCCATCCATATTCACTCTTATTTTTGCAGAAAGATTTGTATGGAGGTTCGCCAGAAAGTGCACTAAGGGAGGGTCAAGACCTAACTCAAGGAGTCCCATCCAAAGCTTCGACCTATGAACTAGGTCGAACGCCGAGGATAGGTCCATAAAACCCATGTACAAGTTACCCTCCTTGGCCACAGTATACTTGCTGATCAATAGATGCAAATTTAAACATTGGTCAATAGTTCCTCTATTTGACCTAAAACCGTATTGCATATTAGACAGAACCCCTTTCTCCTTCAACCAATCACTTAGTCTGTGCAGGACCACCCTTCCCAAAACCTTTACAGAAGAATCGATTAGTGAAATCGGTCTATAGCAAGAGGGATCCTGCCTAGATCCTTTTTTATAGACCGGAATGATGGTTGACGTTAGCCATGATTGTGGGATACTGTCTTTGCTGATAGAATTAAAAAGATTTACTAAGATTTTTGACCACAAACTAGGGGCATCTTTGAATAGGTCACTGGGACCCCGTCCGGTCCTGGCGCCTTATTTTTGGACATTTCCTCGATGGCCTTTGCAACCTCGGCGGTTTCAAATGTCAGCGGTGAAAAGGTGTTTTCAGGGAATTGGGCCTCCATATTTTGACAATTGGGGGGCAGGCTATAAATCTCCTCAAAATGTGCAATCCAGGCCTCATCTGTGATGTTGCAGTCCATAGTAACATTATCTGAATTTGCAAAGAGAGGTTGGTTGACTGTAGCCCAAAATTTAAAGCTATCTCTCAAAACTTCAGGTGTCAACAATTTATGCCAAGCTTCATCCCTTAATTCCCGCTTTCTATCATTTGTCGCCATCTTATATGCCAGTCTGCATTTGGTTATTAAACCCTTATCCCTAGGGGTAGCTTTAAGTGCTTTAAGTAATGCAGCATGTGCATTTGAACATTTTTTGTCAAACCACCTCTCATCATGCCCAATTTTTGGTTTTCCCTTGGCAGTTAGATTATCTTTTACATACAAGCAGATAACATTATAGGCATTAACAATGTCAGTACCATTTGTCTCATTATTTAAACATATTGTTATCTCTGCCCTGGTTGATACCAACAGGTCCGCTATAAAGGTATCGGGTACCACTTTCGTCCATTTTAATATTCTCCCCTGATCTTTGAGGACAATATCACTTTGTACCCTGTATTGTGAGTCCCTAAAAGACAGGGATTCCCCCGTTGCCAGCTCCATTAGCACAGGGTTGTGGTCGCTGCAGGTCGAAACCTCCACAGTGTAATTTAAAACAAAACGTAACAAATAAGATGACCTGCCAGTCAATAAGATAGCTATTGCAATTGGCTCGCGTAGCAGTATGCATGGAAGTCTGGGGCACCCAGCCCACCCTTATCAGTGTCCAATTGTAATTTGGTCAGCCCTACCCTGTGGCTGCCATTACCCTAGATCAAAGCGGAGACTGTAGTGTTCAGGGACTTGAGCATCGGGGTCGGGTTCAAACCGGTAAATTAGTAAAAAAAATATAGAAGCCGGGGCAGGGCCACCATTTTCGAGTTCGCTACTTGGCCCATCACCCAGAGTGGTAGGGAGGACCAGAAAGTGACCTGGCAGCGGAGCGAACGTATAGTCTTGCCCAGATTACCCTCAATGAGATCTGGCGCTGATCGGTAAATCTGTATGCCTGGATATCTAGAAGTATATGCGGCGACAGTTAAGAAATGGGGGCCGAACTGAACCGTCTCTGGACGGTTCCCCTGCTGGAAAAAGAAGGCATAAGACTTACTGTCATTGTTTTTAAGGCTCGAAAGCCGTGCAAAAGAATAAAAAATGCTCGGGACGGGTGAGAGGGAGGCCAGGTCATCAGCATACAGGATAATGTTGTCCGCATATGCGGAAATTACGTGTGTCGTTTGCCCCAGGTGGATCCCCTGTTGCGCCGCGGAGAGCCACGCCCTAAGGGCTAAAGGCTCCAGGGCCAGCACAAATAGCAGGGGGGGGGGGTAGGGGGCATCCCTGGCGGGTGCCTTTACCAACCGGTTACTCCTTTGAGATGTGCCGTCCCGTGCAGAACCGCGCTGTGGGGTCCGTATACAAGAGCCTCACCCACTTTAAATAGCCTGGGGGTATGCCAAATTGTTCTAGCGCTCGGAACATGTAGTCCCCCCGAGCATGTCAAATGCCTGTCTCAAATCTAGTGTGACACATCCCGCATTGGCTCTCCTGGGGAGTGGCTGCCATGACATGATACATCCTCCTGATATTAAGCGAGGTACACCGCGCTGGCACAAAGCCGCATTGGTCTGGGTGAATGAGCTTGTGCACGTATGGGAACAGGCGGCTAGCAAGTACCTTAATCAATATTTTATATTCGGTGGTGAGTAGGGACTATGGTCTGCATCCGGACAGGTCCGTGGACGGGCGTCCTGGTTTGGGGAGAGATACTACCAGTGCCTGTCTAGTGGGATGGACCGTGACCCTGAGGACAGCGCGGCTTTGCAAAAGCTCTCTAGTTGCAGCACCAGAGTGTCCGAAAATATGGCAAAGAATTCGTCCGGGAGGCCATCTAAGCCTGGGGCCTTATTCTGAAGTAGGACCCTGAGGGCCGCCTTAATTTCGGTCCTTGTAATAGGGCCAGAGAGATCGTCCTGCTCCGATTTGTCCAATTGTGGGAACTGTACATCAGCTGAAAAGGCGTCAAGGGCCTCTTCCACCAATGTGGGGGCTCCCGATATAGGGCCTGATAGTAGTCACAGAAGGCCGCATTTATGTCCTGTTGCGTAGTTACTGTGTGCCCGCTGCTAGTGATAATCCCATGGATAGGGGAATGTTGGAGGTCATCCCTGAGTATGCGTGCTAATAGCGGGCCGACCTTGTCTGCGTCAGCGTGTTTCGCTTGCATGTAGGCGGCATAGTCTATGTGCCTAAGTGTGTCTAGCAGCTCTGCATGTTTTATTCGGGCGTCTTGTAAAAGCGTTCCCTTTGTGGGGTCTGTTGCTGCACCCTATTCAAGACTATTTAGAGAGTTTTCTACCTCTTTCAAGTTATTATGCAGTTCTTGTCGTGCCCCTGCTGTGGTGCTGATAGCTATCCCCCTGATCACCGTCTTGAATGCGTCCCACTCCACCTGAGGTGTGGATGCAGTACCAGTGTTCTCAGCAAAGTAATTGTCTATGCCAGTCACCAGTGCCTCCCAGAAGACTGAGTCCCAAGCATCAGGGGCCATAATTTCCAAGTAGGAACCGGGGTTGGGATTCTGCCCCAGCTGAGGGAGACCTCCAATGGGTTATGGTGATTAAGGGTTTTACCCAAATATGTGGCATGTGTCATCTGGGCTGTAATGTGGTTGGAGCAAAGGATCCTATCTATGAGAGTATGAAGTTGGTGCAGGTGGGAAAAGAAGGGATATTCCCTACTGGTAGTGTTTTTCAAATGCGAGACATCACCCAGGCCCAGGCCCTTGGCCCAGCTGCATAATGCCTCAGTTTGACGGACAGTGTTTGCTCCTCCAAGGGGGATGAGATCTATCAATAGAGGGGTCCATTACAGCATTATAGTCTCCTCCCAGTACCCACAGACATTTAACCCAAGGCGCCAAGACCGGATTGAGGCTGAAGTGGTATGCATCCTACTCAAAGTTGGGCGAATATATGCTGCCTAGGACAATTTGTGTACCATCCAGTGTGCCCCTCACTTAGATATATCTGCCCAATGGATCCACCCGTTGTTCCAGCGCCTCAAAGGGGACCCCATTCCTGACCCATATGGACACACCCCTCGCAAATGCAGAATATAACATGGAAAAAATCTGACCCCTCCATTTTTTGCAAAGTTTAGTCGCTTCGGCTGCAGTCAGGTGGGACTCTTGCAGAAATACTATGTGCGCCCACCGCCTATTCAACTATGCATGTACTCTGTGCTGTTTGTGAATCGACCCCTGTCCCCGTACATTCCAGGTAATCATGTTGTAGCTATCCTGCATTGGTGTCTAAGGTGTGTAACCAGGTAACGCTTGGCATTAGTGTTAATGCAGTAGTGTATCGGGGGGCGCACGTGGTGGGCCAGAGTCTAAAAGTTACAAAACTTTCATCTACAATACTTGGGCCAGCTATCTGAACTTTGCTGGCCCAAACCCAATGTGCAACGGTGCAAATTAAGAACATTGTGTGTGTTGCTTTCGCTATAGGGGGGGTGTATGCCTACAGCCAGGTAAGCTGAGTTAGAGCGTTACGAGTTTCACGCAGCCCGGACCAATATTGTTACCTTTTCATTTCGCAGTTTCGGTACTAGAGGCATGGCATTGTGCTGCTAAGTGCAAGACATAAAGGGCGGGGTCAGTAGACAACTCGCCCCAACATAAGCCGTAAGCCATCATCACCCTAAATAACCATCAGCAGTCTGGGGTGTAATGTTGCTAAATAAATTAATAAACAAAGTGGAATCCACTTGGATAGTGGTGGTGGTCCCTACTATGGTGGGGAGCACTCAGTGTTGTTTAAATACCCCTCACACACCAACAGGCCCCTTGGTGTCATGCTTCATCATCGGGGTCTTCGCACCCCTCTACGGGATGCGGCGTGCTGCGACCGACGACTACGTGGGAGCACTATGTGTGGACTATGTGTGGGTGTGTGTGGGGTAATCGATGTGCGTGAGTGGTGGGTTGTGAGTGATAGTTAAAAAATACCTGGCTCGTGGGGTGAAAAAAGACTTTAATTAAGCCCCCGGCTGGTATTATTAAAAGGGGTGCAGTGAGTGGTTGTTAGTGTATAATTAGTGTATAATTATGTACATCAACCTCGTATGTGCGTCTACATGAACATGTTTCGGAGTTTAGAACTCCTTCTTCAGGACGGGGTTTGCACAAAGGTCCCCACCTTACCCACATAAATGTAAATGTTAAAGTGTACTCTACAAAAAAGGTGTGGAAAAGCAGCTCCTTTGGATAACCTTTTCTGACACTGCTTGGCGTTAGTCGCCTCTAAACCATTCAATGATTATCAAATAAAGAGGCATGCGCTGGAAATCGGAAAGCTCAGGGTAGAGCACAGAGGGTGTTCTAACAGGGCATTGGCCCGATGTTTCGGACTCTCGTTCTTTCTTTATTCTCTCTCTTTCCTTGACCTCCTCTCGCTGCTTTTCGTAGTTCTTTCTCTGTTTTTGCTTCGTCTCTCTTTTTACGTTGTATTGCTTCTTTTCGCCACATGCCGAGGCTATCGAGCATGGTTGGTGTGGTTTTATGTTTACGAAGGGCTGTTTCTAGTGCTTCTATTTTCTTTATATCAAAAGATTCTATCAGTGGCCACTGACTTTCTTGATCTTTCTTGGTATTTTTATGCCATAGCTTACTATAGGCTACGGCGACTAGTCCATATTTAGTGAACATGTCCTTATTAGGGGTGCCCTCCAGTGGAGCTGGATGATCTACCTCTAATAAACGGTCCGGGCTAAACCAACTACCAATCAGTGGGGAGAAGATAGGCATGACGTATAACGGATAAAAAGTATTTCAAACAATGGTGGACAAAGGTCCGCACTACCTATCCTTCGCTACTTGCAAAGACTAGACAGAATATTTCTAGTCTTCGATATTTGCAAACAGGGAATATCTCAAAAGAACCAATAGAACCAAACAATCAATGGGGAGAAGATAGGCGCGGCGTATTATCAGCCCATACCGATATGGACAAAAAGTCCGCGCTACCTATCCTTCACTATCTGCAAAGGGGGAGAATATTCCTATTCTTCGCCGTTTGTAGGCAGAGAATGTCTAAAAAAGAACCAATCTCGTTTAACAACCGAGGTTAAGCGATTCAAAACAATTTAACTAGTATTTTCATACAATCAAACAAAAAGAGTCGTGCTGCACGACCTTACCCGGACCGTTTGAACAGTTTCTCGTCTTCCACTTCCAGCGCCCGATCGTCCTCTATTCTCCGTTATCGCCGCGGCACTCCTGAGGGTTCCCAGTCAGGACCGTAGATCACTCGAGAGAGGTCTGTTCGGAACCAGTGAAGTTCGAATGATCAGCCGCCAGACGAGGGTCTATCGGGCGTGAGCTCTTCCTGATCGTTGCAGTCGTTCACTCTGTCATCAGGACCTCTCCCGTTGGATCCACGTGTCGCTGATGGGCCCCATGTTTGGGATGCCAATTGTGGAAAAGCAGCTCCTTTGGATAACCTTTTCTGACACTGCTTGTCGTTAGTCGCCTCTAAACCATTCAATGATTATCAAATAAAGAGGCAGGCGCTGGAAATCGGATAGCAGGAAACAGGTTTTAATTCTCTCCGGAGTAGAACACGTCAGATCGGACAAACAGGGTATCGTCTCGAGGTGCTCTCCCGCATCTCTGTGGCCTGGCCTCTTATACACAGGTTTATTGCTTTATTGCATACAACACATTCTTGGCAATGCTTTGATGTTCGGAAAGACATCCTCGGAATCCCCGCTTCAGGCCCGTTCCCACAAGTATCTACAGTAGAAGTCCCCACCCCAATCTCAGCAGGTGATGGCTATCGCGCAGCTGGACATTCCGTTGGGAACAGGAATATGTGCGATCGGTCAGATCTTGTGGTGTGAAGACATTGATTAATCTCAGCCCCCTTTGAAGAGAGGCTAGTTTCTACTGTAGGGGGCAATAAACTGCATCCGCAGGGCTAGGTGATGGCCTAGGATCAGCTCGGACAATCGGGCATGGAGGAAGGGGTTTATCAAAGGATCCGTTTGCGTAAAAGAGATGAAAGGGTATGTGGGTTTAGCATGGGATGTGGCTCCGGGGCTGGGTCGCGCTGAGGATGTTTTTATGACTCTAACATGTGCTTGGGGGTTGCCAGCGCACGGGGGGAGGATCACAAGGTCGGGGAGGCGATCTGTTACGAGAGTGGCCACAGTCTTAAAATGTCTGCCATTTACGCGCTCGCAAAAGGGCCTAAGTGGGACAAGATGGCGCGGGTAATGTTCACTTCGCAATCTAATATTCAACAGTGTGCCCTTTGAACATACCCCGACATCTTGCTAGTTTATGTCAATGTTCATTATGTGGTGGATCTCTGTCTCGTACAATGCTTTCATGTGTTCGAACTTATTGTCCAAAGTCTTAGGGCATATCGTATTCGCAAAAAGAGTGCACAAGGGCGGTATGCATTGTATCCCCAGGCAACACCCACATAATACAAAAACTGGCACCAATACTATTATCAACAATTTCCAGCCCCAGTCTTTCAAAGTAGTCCAAAACCAGCCTCCGAGTGTCCAGCCGTCTTGTTCCTGGCGGATTTCCGAAGATAGTCTGTGGAGGTATTCTATTGCTTTGTAGACAGAATGTGAATAGTCCGGGACAAAGGTGCAACAGCTGGCACCGATGATGCGGCATGCTCCTCCGCGATCCGCCAGTACCACGTCGAGCACAAGGCGGTTCTGCAAAGCCACAAGGCGGACCGCCTGCAGCTCAGCTGTATTGTTTGCAAGGATGCCGGCAGTGATGTTCAATGCTGTTTCGACTGCTTGGGTTAGATGACGGATGGCTCGACTGCTTGGCATCGGGCCCCAGAAAGGCAGCATCGAGGAACTGCGAAGAGGTGGAATCCGCTTGTTCTGTGTCCATTGAGCGCTTCTGCCTGTGGTATGCTGCCGGTGCCACATAGGTGGGGGGAGGACAAAGGAGATGTAGCAAGTGCCTCCCCAGCCTTGAGGGAGCCAGGTGTAGGCTTTAGTGCCGCAGACGAAATACATGTTGGGAGATGCTACAAATGAAGGGGGGTCAGCAGCATTCAAAGTCCTTTTTATGGAGCAGGAGCTGTGGCCCACGATTTTTGTCCCATGGCCCTCGATGCAAACAAGGCCAGAGACATTTACCACAGACAGGGCCACAGTCAAAGTTGCAGCAGTCCGTTTGTGTAGGTATGAAAAAGTGGGTCTGACTGGATTGTTGAATACCTGTATCTCGAGCCGTTCTTTCTCCGGAATGTCCATTTGAAGCGTTGTGTTTGAGGTCTGAGGGCAAAAGGGAGTGGAAGTTTTTCCGGTTCTTCCCAGCCAGAACCCATCATAGAAGTGTGAAATGGTTTCGCCGGAAGTTGCATTGTCCTTGTAACTCTCTTGCAAGAGTATCAGCCAGGCAAGGCAGGACCCATGAATGGAGAAAGGCGAAGGGATGAAGGGGATAGAATGTTCAGTTGCATGTGGCAGCAGTCCACAGATCCAGCAGTTGGTGGCATTGGCAGCGAGGTTGTGCTGGTGTAGCAATTGTACAAAGGAATTGTTCCAGAACTCCGTGCGTCTTTCTCGGAGCTGGGGTGAAAGTGAAATGAGATAGTGTTCTCTTTTGGTGATGGGTTGCACAGTGGGTATCAAAGTCTTATGGGCAGGTACACTTTCTTCCACGATCCAGAAGGTGGCCATGAGAAGGAGGCAGAAGAGAAAAGAAATGAAGAGGGCAATTGTCTTTGTTTTATGCAGCGTTTCGGTCTTGGGACCTTTAAGTGGATCTTCGGTCGTTCGGTTGCTTCCATCATCTTCATGCCGGGGGCTTCCATCACCTTCAAGAGGGCCCGGTAGCGGGCAGAACCACACACTTTGTCTGGCGTCTCTCCTGGTAGCCTTTGTAGTGCTAGCTACTGCTCTGAGACTGTTGACTCAGTTAGTGGCCTGCTTTGCCGGAGCCTTCTCCTTTCGTCGCAAGTTGTACCCTTCCCTGGATGGCACAGTGAGATCGGGAAACTTGGCCAATTCGAGTGTCTCTGTGTCAGGATAGCAACTCAGGGCTGGTCTGTCTTTGCTCAGGAGCTCTTCTTGGGTCTCCACGTCTTCATTTGTTGTCAGGGTCGGTGATATTTTCTTGCAGTGATGTGCATGCAGCCAGTTTCGTTTTCCTTCCACCCGGAGTGCAGTTCGGGTGGTAATCAAGACTTGCCAGGGACCCGTCCACCTGGGTTCCAGACTCTTCGTTCTTTGAAAGTTGCGGATTAAGACGAACTCGCCAGGTTGGATGTCGTGTCCGGGGCCCCTGGATGCATCTGGGATGGCTTGCTGCACCTGTTGGTGAATAACAGTTAGTGTTTTCGTTAAGTTATGCAGGTACTCAGACATTAGGATGTCTGGGACATCAGGGATGGATGCTGGCTTCGGTGCGGCCCAGATATTCATGGGTCGGCCAAAAACGACCTCATAAGGGGTTAGGTGGTGCTTGGTAGGAATGGAGCGCATCGATAGTAATGCCAGTGGGAGGGCGTCTGGCCATTTCAGTCCTGTGGTGGCAACTATTTTTGCTAATTTGAGTTTCAGTGTGGCGTTATGTCGTTCTACTAGGCCTGCAGATTGGGGGTGGAAGACCGCGTGAAATTTCTGTTTTACGCCCAACCCTTTCAATATGAGTTGGATAACTTCGGCTACGAAGTGGGGGCTGTTGTCGCTCCACAAAATCCGACAAAGGCCGTAGCGTGGGAAAAATTCCTTCAACAACACCTTGGCAGTAGTGATGGCGGTGTTGTCTTGAGTGGGGTAGGCTTCCACCGATTTGCTGAACGCACACACAATGACAAGTACGTATTTCAGACCATGGCACCTTTCTAGCTGAATGTAGTCCATTTGAAGGACTTCGAAGGGATGGTCAGGGACCCCAAACCCTCCCCGGGGTACTACAGTCCCTTTCCCTGGGTTGTGTTGCAGGCATATCAGGCATTGTTGAAACAGGCGCTTCGCTGCGTCTGCTATTTTGTCATGGTGCCATACTCTAGAAACAAGCTCAGTCATGGGGGCAGATCCTATGTGTGCAGGGGAGTGTGCCATGGTCAGTATAGGGATCAGATAGGAAGTGGGTAACAGCCATTTGTTTGTGTCTTTCGTCCGCCAGCAGCCTTCATCGTCTTTTAGTCCCACCCGTGCCCATTCAGTCAGCTCCTGTGGTGTGCTAGTCTTTTGAATGTCCTTTATAGTCTCTCTAGCGTCTTTCCATTTTTCTGCTTGAGACCTGGTTACGTATATGCGGGTTGTCGTCCTATTTTCAGCTGTGGTTCGGGCAGGGATGTCGGCTAGTGCATTTCCTTGTCCTACAATGTCCGTCACTTTCTTGTGTGCCTGGCATTTGATTACAGCTAGCTGTTTGGGGAGGAGGACTGGTTCAGTCAGGGCGGAGACTAGATCTCCATGTAGGATCGGTGTGCCATGTGAGGTCAAAAATCCCCTCTCCTTCCAAAGGAGCCCAAAATGATGAACTACCCCGAAGGCATACTGGCTGTCCGTATATATGTTGGCTGTCGTCCCTGCTGCTAGGATGCATGCTCGTGTGAGGGCAATCAGTTCTGCTGCTTGTGCAGATCGCTGGGTGATACTAGCAGTCTCAACAACAGTTCGGGCTGTGGTGACGGCATATGCGGCTGAGGTGGTGCCGTCGGGGAGTTTAATGCAAGAACCATCTACCCAAAGTTCTCCATCAGGTTCTGGGAAGGCAGTGTCTCGGAGGTCTACTCTGCTCCTAGTCTGTTCGTCAGTGAGGGTTACACAATCATGTAGAGGAGCGGCATTGGGGTCGTTTTCGAGTAGGGGCAGCAAGGTAGCCGGGCTCAGAGTGGTGCATCTTTTCAAAGTTAAGTTAAGTGGGGTGCCAGTAGAGTCAGTTCGTACCCAGTCAGCCGAGCGTTAGTCAGATGATGAAGTAGCATGTTCAAACTGGCAAGATCAAAAATAGGCCAAAAAGAAAAAGAATCAGTATGAGGTACGTAATGGTCTGCGATATCGTAGTAGTGCACACCAATCACTGTAAGTCAAGTGCAAACGCAAGTCCTATCCTCACCACTGACAGCCAATGTTAGAAATTGGATTTTTGGTTGGCTTGGGCATGTGCCAAAGTTGGGCAGAAACCATCACTCTAGTCAGGATAAAGGAGTTATACTCCTAAAATAACCTCTTCTCACCCCCTTGGTAGCTTGGCACGAGCAGTCAGGCTTATCTTAGAGGTAGTGCGTATAGGTATTTGCACATGGCCAACAGTAATATAGTGTAAGCACTACAAAAGGACACCACACCAGTTTAGAAAAAGATCAAATATTTTTATATACTAAAGAGAAGACCAAAAATGATAAAAATTCACAATACAGTACTTAAAAATCTTTAGTTATCAAAATATGCTTGAAAAATAGTTCCTTGATGCCGATAGCTACATCCGGGGCTATCATGGCATTGTAAGCAAACAAATCCAAACAGTTCTGGCTCACCGCGGTGTCCCGGGCCAGCTACGGGGTGAGGAAGACCCGCAAACAGTACCTTTTAGAAATGCAGGGCGTCAGCAACCTCTCATTGAGCTTCCGAAAGCATGGCTTCCGCAGGCGTCGGTTCTGGAGGTCGGTGCAGGAGTCGTCGGGCCCTTGAAGTCACATGTGTTGCAGGTCGAACTCCCCTCTGTTGAAGTTTGGAGTGCTTGCATCGGGTGCTTCAGTGTGAAGTGCAGTGATGCGGCATGCGGTGCCCTCAGGTCGCGGGGCGAGCAGCGGCTTGGTGGTGGTGTCAGATGGCGTCATCGGTAAGACCAGGTCACGTTGTGAGGTGAAAACGGTGCTCCTCGTGATGCTGGCAGGTCACGTGCAAGCAGCAGCGTTGTCGTGACTGAAGCGCTGTCATCGGCTGATGAACTGGAGTCGATGGTGCCGGCATCGGTAGGCCAAGGCTGCGGTGCGGGATGAGGGTGGTGCATCCTGTAACTTTACGAGCGGTGCCCTTGAACCACGGTGCAAGCAGCGGCGTGAATTTTGGCATGGAGCTTTGTTGTCTGGGATACCAAGGCATCATCGTGAAGCGAGGTGGTGTGGAGTGCGGTACCCACAGGTCTTGGTGCGAGCAGCGGCTCGGTGGCGTCGTCAGCAGATGGTGCCGGTGAGACCAGGGTCACGGTGCGGCATTGCGGCGGTGCCTTCAGGACACGGAGTCAGCAGCGACGTCGTAGACGGCGTTGTGTTGCTTTGTCCTCTCTTACAGCACAAAATACACAGTCCCCAGGGCTGAGGGCAGAAGAGCTTTAAGTCTTTGCTGTTCCTGAGTCTTCTTGAACAGGGGGTAAGCTCTACTTCAAGCCCTTTAGAGAAACTCATACTAGCAGATTGCAGAAAGTTCAGTCCGGTCCTTCCACTGCCCAAGACAGAAGCAGCTACTGCAGCCAACACAGCAAAGCACATAGCAAAGTGGTAGTTCCACCTCACAGCTTCTCCAGCTTTTCTTCTTGGCAGTCTTCATGACCCAAAAGAGTTCTAAAGTTCAGGGGTCTGGGCCCCAATATTTATATCCTAAAATCCTTTGATCTCTTACGCAGAGAATGTCTGTGGCCAGCCAGAACCAGTTCTGCCTTCGCTAGTGTGACTTCCTGACAAGAGATGGAGACGGCATGGTCAGAGGCAGACCAGGCCCTTTGAGGTGCAAGGAAATCTCCTCCCCCTTCCCCAATTGCAGCCCAGGCCTTTTCAGCCCTTTCCTGACCCACCTAAACTATCTGGAGCCACTCCTGCTCCCCAGCCTTCTGTCATCCAAAATCCAGACATGCAATCCACATTCCAGCAGAGGCACACAGGATGACTGAGCAAGAAAATACCTACTTTCTAAAAGTGATCTTTTCAAACACAGAAAGCAAAAATTACCTTCATGAAAAGATGCATCTTTAGATTCTGAGTTCAGGCATACTAAACTTTATTTTCCTACCTAATTCCCCAGGCAAGTTATGTTTATAAGATGTTATAAACAATCTCCTGATTCTGTCCTATGGGGAACAGGCAACCTGGCAATGGTGAAAAACTAAATTGGCCGTAATTCGCTAACAGGACATGCCACACCCACCAGGGCATGTCCTACCTTTCACATACACTGCACCCGGCCCACAGGGGTACCTTGGGCATACTTAAGGGTGGCTGACATGTAAGAAAAGGGAAGGTGAGGGACTGGCAAGTGGTTGCACTGGCCAAGTCGACACAGCAGTTACAAACTGCGCACAGACTCCGCAATGGCGGGTCTGAGTTACCTTCTCAGGGCTACTCATGTGGGTGGCACAATCAGTGCTGCAGGCCCACTAGTACCATTTGATTCACAGGCCCTGGCACACTCAGTGCACTTTACTAGGGACTAACAAGTAAATCAAATATCCAATCATGGAAACACCAATTCATAACACAATTTACCACGAAGCACTTGCGCTTTACCACTGATCAGCAGTGAGAAAAGTGCGCAGACACACTACGCCAGCAAAACAGAGTCAAAACCGGGAGGTCAGAAAGCAGAAACTCAGGGGAAACACACCTAAAGATGCCAAGTCTAACAATAGGTCGGTAGATTAGCATTTGATATATTAGATTCTGGGTAGATTGATTTATACAAAGTTGGACTTGCAATTCATATAGTTATGAACAAGCTCCTTTATCTGTAGCTAAGGGACAGAAATGGGATAGTAGGTCTTGGTAAAACAGACACATATTGTGAATTACTCAGATGAGGTCCTGCTTCACAAACATTACATTGATACAATACAGTTTAATAGAAGTGATTCATATGCATGGACACATGTACTACAGATAAATAAATGTCCATGATTCCTTTTTATTGAAGTATGTTGTCTGCCCAATTCCAAATATAGGCCCTCATTCCCGTCTGACACCAAGTAAACTTGTCAGTTTATGGAATAGCTCTGAGCTTATTTTCTGCATTTTTGTTACACCTATTTATTGAACATATAAATATTTTATCATTCTAATAATTGTAAACACATATGTTAAATGAGAGCCTCATATTGTCTGAACCTAAAATGCAAACCCATTTGGTGGGAAATATTTGACATAACTAATAGTACTTACCAAGAAGACCTATGTTATTGTAAGCATTATCTGTGTCCTTGTTGGTAAGTCTAATAAGAGGGGTTCCACCTTTGGTGCTATGCCACTGGAGTATCTACAGATCTGGCAACTACACGGTTTTACTTCATCCTGTTAACTTTGAGGTAAAATGTACATTTAATAGTACAAAATTTGCAAAGCAAAGTGATTGAGAATGCAATAGTGTTTGTATAAGAGTACCCATGATTTGTAATATGTAGGGACAATACACATATGTAGAAGTAGAAGTGTAGCCAACCATAATGACAATGGAGTACATTGTTCTAATTCATAGAATTGAGACTGTCAGTAAATGGTCTAAAGTGATACATTGTTCTATACTTAGACCTTTGTTATATGTAAAATTACTAGTAGTTTGTTGTATGTCACAGATATCTATATACACTACATTATTAAAAGTTTTTCTATGTTGACACTCTTATTATTAATATTAAACATGCTGAGACAGCACAGATGAAAGCACAAAATAGATTATACAATGTAGACAGGAATTTTGTATTATATTAATTGTCATATATTCTACATCAACATTTTTATTTGTTTAAGGATCAAACCATCACTATATAAGATTATATAATGTATCTTGGATACATAATTAAGGGGGCAATTATGATTCCTGTCAGAAAAGCCTTCCGACTGCCTTTGTGTTGTTGAAACACCTTCACCACCACATCCACATTTGCTATAGTATTCATTTTATTAACACCCTTCACCAAGTCCTAGAAAAAAATGCCAACATTTTTTGACAATGAGTTAGCAGTGATAGTAGATGAGATCATAAGAGTTGAGCCACATTTGTTTGGTAACCTAGTCCAACAGACCCCACTTGCCAGCAAGAATCAAATGTGGGAGAGGATATTAAACAAAGTCAATGCAGTAGGTTCCACCTTGCGCACAACACGTGACATCAGAAAAAGGTGGCATGACCTCAAGACCTGTGTTAAACAACTGGCCAACAGAAACCACCTGGTAGCTCAGAGGACTGGCGGGGCCCCTCGCATTCCGCCGCTAACATTCACTGAATGGGATGAGAAGGTGCTTGCTATCCTGCATCTAGAGAGTTCCACAGGAATACCCGGGGTAGTGCAGACTGGTAAGTAACAAATAAAAAAAACCTCCACATTGTCATGGTAATTTTTACACACCAATTGATAAAGACAGTCACATCCAATTATCATTTTTGTTGTTCCCACTGCCCCCACCCCATCACCCACTGATCAGCCATGTCTCTCCTCTGATCTTGACCTTACAGGTAGCCATCTCACTAGGGAGGGGGTGTGGGGGCAGGAGAACACCACTACAACTCCCAGCAGGCCATCTTGCCTCACTCTCAAACAGCACCGAACACTCCCACCACCCCAGAGCCATGTGGCAGCCATCTCACTCCTCTGATTCACCTTACAGGTAGGGAGCCATCTTAAGCTCTCTTGCCTCATCCATAAACAGCATGTAACACGCCCGCCACCCCAGAGCCACGTGGCAGCCATCTCACTCCTCTGATTCACCTCAAATCTAGGTAGCCATCTTACTAGGGAAGGGGGTGTGGGGATAGGAGAACACTACTACAACTCCCAGCAGGCCATCTTGCCTCACCCCTAAACAGCATGGAAAACTCCCACAATCCCAGAGCCATGTGGCAGCCATTTGACTCCTCTGATTCACCTCACAGGTAGGTAACCATCTTAAGCTCTCTTGCCTCACCCCTAAACAGCGTAGAACACTCCCACCACCCGAGCCATGTGGCAGCCATCTCACTCCTCTGATTCACCTTACAGGTGTGTAGCAATCTTAAGCTATCTTGCCTCACCCCTAAACAGCTTGGAACACTATCCCCCCCCCAGGGCCATGTGGCAGCCATCTCACTCCTCTGATTCACCTTACAGGTAGGTAGCCATCAAGCTCTCTTGCCTCACCTCTAAACAGCATAACATGTGACATATATATTATGCATAATGATATATGTACATACAATGGAAGGTGACACGGAAACAATACATGCATGGACATGCTTTGAAAGTACAAAGTGCATATGATGGTCAATGCAAAATAGCCTAAATAAAATGTGAATATGCCCACATATTGTAAACATGCAATTGCTAAATGACTAATACACATGGCAAAAATACAGTGGTTGATCATCAAGTTACCAGGTGATATAATGTCTACTGAAACAGGCAATGTAAGTATGTATTATAATCCCCAAGTCTTTAAAGTTCACAAACAAAGAAGGGTTGTAGCCGCTATTTCATCTTATTCTGGTAAAGCAAATGGAAAATGTCTGTTATTTACGAATGCAAGCCTTTTGTTGCCTTCAAAACATTACTCACTGTGTCAGTTATTTTTGGGACTGAACTCAAAATCCTGATAATGTAACTTTTCTCCAACAGGAGGATCTCAATCACCATCAGTTGAGACTCAGAACACTGAGCAAAGCCAGTCCTCAACACTGGATCAAAAACTCTCAGATGCTGAATCTCTCCAAATCTTGAACGTGAAGGACCAATCTGGCCCTTCTGGACTGCCAGGGGGACAACAGGCAGTGGCTCTCACTGGCCCCAACACCACTCTCACCACAGCAACTGGAACAATGCTGACTACTGTCCCACGTACCTGTGTGCCAACCACCACCACCACTGCTGCCTCCACCACACTCCGGGAGATCAGGTTGCTGCAGCGGTCCATAGACACCAGATTTGGTCAACTCGTTGTTGTCATGGGCTAGCTCATTGGGGTTCTGAGAGGCATCAGAGCAGGTCAAGTCACAGCTCCCCCCCACGCCATCATCTTGTGGCCAGTCTGCAGATACTCCATCTACCTCTTTGGCTGCCACACGTGCCTTTTTCCTCAGATTCCTCAGAGCCTGCAGCAGTGGAACCTCCCGACAAACGTAAGCGGGGACAACCAAGAAATACGACGGGAGATTCTAGTGCCAATGCACTATCCCAAACCAGGAAGCCAAGCTGCAAATTATGTCATCAGTTGTGTGCAGGTCATTTACTTTGTGTACTATCCTGTCCCACATTTCCCTTCTGCTGGCTGGAGTCTGTTGGACTGTGGACATTACCAATGTGGCTCAACTCCTATGTGTACATCTCCCATCACGGACAACTCAATGTTTTCATTTAATATACTTTTAAATCATTGTTATGCACCTAAATAAACACTCACTTATCACACATTTATTTGTCAGAATTGTATGTTTTTCAGATTCATTTAAATATGATCGTGACTGTGATTTACAAAAAATGCAATTATGTGCAAAATAATATAGCCGGACACTAGGTGCAGCTCTGGCCAACATAGTAGATGAGTACACCAAACATGTAAACATTTTTAGACCTTTAAGTTAAAAAAAAACATATATTTATCGCAGTGTCACAAACGTAGGTACTTGTGAGGAGAGGCACATTGTAAGATGCTGTACCACCATTCACATTAAAGCAACATCTCAAGTACAAGTATGTTTTGGAATCACGATGCACTGTCCAGTGCCAGAGTAAGCACACCGCTTTGGTATCAGTGAAGCCACAGACACGTCAAGTATGCCATAAGAGACTTCACACAGCCACACATATCACAGCATCAGTGGGTCTAAACAGCAAGTCTGCACTAGTACACTCAAAACAGTTGTCCTATTCCCCACTGATTAGTTTAAGGGGTGTCAGGGTCTGACTGGGAGGGATGGCGTTTGGAAATCTGCTTCTTTGTTTGTTGGTACCATAGCACAGGGACACACTAGCCTAGTGTAACCAGGCGCTTTATAAACATGTATATTATTATTATTATTATTATTATTGTGGCTGCATCTCCATGTGTATCTTTGAGCCATGTGTATGTGTTGCAACATGTCTGTCACCTGCAAAATTGACATACATGGACACCTAAATCCAGTTTGCACATAGAGAGGTATACACCTAGGTAAAAATCGAAAAACATGTATCGGTTTGCAGATACAATGCAGTGATGAAGTTGTACCTTAAACAGCCATCCCATTGCTATGCACGTTGACTGCAAAGCAGAGTTGTACTCACAAAGTCAGGGTCAGACATTCACATGGACACATCACGTTCAATTTTCATGGCAGAACAGCAACATTCCGCTGATGATGTCAATACACTGACATGCCAGTTATGGTAATTACAGGGCGAAGGAACCGATAACAACACAAGGATATGTAATTGAGGAGTTGCATCATGTCCCATCCACTACACTACACTACTGGTGTACACAGAACAAGGATCAGATCACATAATACCGACCTACACCAATAACAGGATGTATGACGTTACAGCACAATCAAATACAACACATTTGTTCACAACAATCTCAATACAAGACAGCTTACATTACAATGCATGCCAATACAATGCGAGACATTAAAACAAATGTTCCTACATACAACAAATCAGTAATATAACCCCGCAGTGAAGGTGCTTGTCAGTGAGTGACCTGCATTATTATGGCATGCCTTGTGATGGAAAGTGTGTTGTATTGTCCGCGTTGTAAAGGCATTGCATTGTAATGCCTGTGTTGCAATGCATGTTGGCCCCGTTAATGTATACATCATTTAGGAGTTTGCCCAAAGACAGCTATGCACAAAGTAGGCCACTGTTGTGCATAACAAACAGTTATCATCACATAACATCCTCATTGCTTCAGCTGACATCAGATGCAACCGTAAGAGTCATGCCATCTCAATGCATACTTACAGTAAAGGGAAGTAGTTGTTGATGAGCTGTTGACCATGGCCCATACCTTCCTCTTCCCCACTATCATCTTCACTGCCCACGTCAGAATTCACAGCCGGGGGCTCCTGCTGGTCATCATCCTCCAGAATAAGAGGGATCTCAATGCAAGGTTGTGGAGCATGCAGCGTGCAACTGTGATCTGACACGCCTTCTCTGGTGAATAGAGGAGGGCTCCACCAGTCTTGTCCAAACACCAGAATCTGGCCTTCAGGAGCCCAAAGGCCTGCTCCACTATCCAACATGTCCTCCCATGGGCATCATTGAAACTGACTTCCCCTGGTGTCATTGGATTTCTCAGTGGTGTCAACAACCAAGGCCAGTTTGGATATGCTGAGTCACCCAGTTGTGAGACACCCAGATGCACAATCAGAATCTACCTCACTGATGATGAGCTTCGCATGTCACACACTCACTTAAAATATTAACACATCGTACTCACCAACAAGCCAGGCCCTCTCTGGTTGTAGATGTGACATTAACTGGGGTATGTTGTTGTTCCTCATGATATAGGAGTCATGTGCAGAGCCTGGGAATTTAGCACATACATGTAAAATGGTCATATCTGCTAGGCATGTCACTTGCACATTGATGTTTTGAATGTGTGGTGGTTATGGACTTCCATCCTAACTTCAGAGGGACACTACACCATTAGATGTGCAGCTCTTTTGCAAGTAAGACTGTAGGTGTGGATACACAAAATTGGATGTGATATGCATTGGATTGGCACATGCAATGTTATTTGCCATTGTCAACACATCATGGTGCATGGTTGGACAGACAACATATGTCTATACATCAATTTAACTTATCAAAGGTTGTGCTGATGCAGCCAGTACTTGTACAGGTAATTTCCCGTTCTGATGTGTTACATTATGTTTTTGCTATTTATCTACATATTTGTGCCAAGGCCACTGTATTAAACATATTTCTCCATCTGTGACAGCATCTACCGAGGGCAGGGAAGGAGTGGGACCTGACACCGTTGGGGAAGCAGATGCCAAGAGAGGTCCTCGGGATTTCAGTAACACAGAGGGGACCAGTGCCTCGGAAGGGGGTAGGAGTGCCCTGGAGGAGACAGGAGCTGAAACTCCAGGCTCAACATCTTAACACTCCAGCAGCGACTCCATGGTGTTGGTGTACACAGGTAACTCTACATCTGCATCTCCGACCACCAAACCACGTACTTTGTTTACCCTCCCTGCTACTCCCAAACCTGTTATCCAGGCCCGCTCCCTTAAGAAGGGTAGAGTCTCCTTCCCCATGCACCGCAGCCATTGCCCCTGTCTCCCCTGCTACCCTCAGTGTGGAGGCCATAGACGTCCTGCGGCAGATCTCTGTGGGGCAGACCCGGCCTCATGGCGTGGTCCTACCC
Organism: Lissotriton helveticus; assembly: GCF_964261635.1. Classification (NCBI taxonomy): domain Eukaryota; kingdom Metazoa; phylum Chordata; class Amphibia; order Caudata; family Salamandridae; genus Lissotriton; species Lissotriton helveticus. Next base: position 1,867,460,910 of record NC_136057.1, read on the forward strand.
CACCAGCATGGCGGGCCCAGGATGACATCGGCATCCATCCTTTTGCCCGACACTGCACGTCCCAACATTGTTGGTCCGGTCACCATCCCGGACCCCCACTACCGGCCTGGCTCCATCATGGGTCCCTCACGACCTAAGCACGAGGCCGCGCCCGACTCCATCTTGGGCCCACCACGTCACGACCACGTGGCCTCGGCCCCAGCCCAGGCCCCAGCGAAGCCCAGACATCGAGGCACCAAGATCCACCCAGGTGGTCGAGTGGCCACTCGACAGATCCCGGAGAAAAGGAAGTTTCGATGGCCCTCCAGCCGTCCCCGGACGCCTGGTTTCGATCGCCCTCCGGCCTCCCTGGGCGCTGGCTCCACCCCCCTGCTGGGTGTCTGGACACCATCATCCCGGCCCCTCTGACCCCCAGGCGCGAGGGTCCGGACATCAAAGGACTCCAGTCCTATATCTTGGCCAGCCCTGGATTAGGACGCCAGTTGTATCCTGGACTGGACGCCCTGCTGACGCTGTCACGGCCGACACCAGAAGAACTCATTGCCTGTAACCAGAAGAGACCCTGAGAGCCTGCTGGCGCTGCCGCGGCCCACCTTTGCTGTACCATCCTAGGACCCTGATGGCGCTGCCGCGGCTGAACCACCGGAGAACCTGCTGGCGCTGCCGCGGCTGAACCATCTTGAGAGCCTGCTGGCGCTGCCGCGGCTGAACCATCTTGAGAGCCTGCTGGCGCTGCCGCGGCTGAACTATCTTGAGAGCCTGCTGGCGCTGCCGCGGCTGAACCATCTTGAGAGCCTGCTGGCGCTGCCGCGGCTCGACCTCTCGGAACCCCCGGCTCGAGGATTGAGAGCTGTGCGCAGGGTATCCCTTCCTGTATCCATACCGAGACTGTCCCGCTACCTGTCCCTTCTACGAGACTCTACAGATCCCTCGATCTGCCTGTATATACCGCTGAGACCCAGCAACCGTTATTCTTGATAAAGCCTAAGAACTTAACCTCTGGTGTGGTGTCCGTTTGTAGTGTTGTGGTTACCCTGCTGCCCGATCCTAGGAGAGGACCCTCACCCAGGAGGCCTCTCGATAACGCTCTGCTACTTCTCGACGGAGGGGTGGTCCTAGGGGTGGTCAGTCAGACATCTTCTGCCTCCCCCGGGATAGCCTTTCTAACATTGGTGGCAAGCGACGGGATCCGAGCCGACGCAGATCGTACAGAGGGTGATTCACTCACTACCGAGAAAAACACACTCCGACCATGACTACGCAAGAGACAAGACCGACTACGGAGTTCCAGAAAGAAAAAATGGAAGATTACAGTCACAAAGAATTAAAACAATTCTGCAAAGATCTGGGCATCGCTACCACTGGGCTAAGCACCAAGGAAGACTTTAAATCAGCCCTACAAGCATGGGTTGACACCGATGATACACCACCCCGGAATGAAGACAACCCCGGACCGAGCGGACGCCCGGAGACCGACACGACCCCAGCGGGGGAGAGACCCGTCAATCCCGGCACGAGCCCCCACGAAGACGCCCGAGAGCGAGAGAGGAACCGGCTCCACGAGTTGGAGCTCGCCCGACTCCGGTTGGATGGAGAACTACAGCTGGAGGAAAGGAAGATCGCACTCGAGTAACGACGGCTAGAAGGAGACCTGGAAGAGAAGAGAAGACAAAGAGACCTCGATGAAAAGAGACTCATGCTCGAGCATGAGCGCGGCCTAAAAGAACTAGAACTCAAAGCCAAAACGAATGATGCCAACGCCTCCGGGGGCAAGACCTCGCCCCCGCCCTTGGACACAAAGGTGCACATACCCAAGGATGTCGTCAAAGAATATTACAAGATCGACGACATCCAACAGTGGTTCAAAGCCTACGAGGTCGCCATGACCGCCCATCAAGTACCCCTCAAGGACTGGGGCGCCGGCCTGTGGGGGAAGTTCGTCAATGAGGGGAGAGACGCCCTGCTAGAGCTCCCCGACGCTGAGATGACCTCGTACGAGCACATGAAAACCGCTCTCCTCACTCGCTATGGACTCACCCCCGAGATGTACCGCCAGCGATTCCGAGACTGTAAAAAAATACCCGGTACCACTTGGGTGGAATACGTGAACTTTTACAGCAGAGCCTTCGAGGGGTGGATCAAAGGCAGCAAGGTCACCACCTACCAGCAGTTGGTCGACCTCATTATATGGGAACATCTGTCCAACAACTGCTTCATCGAACTCCGGCAGCACCTCCTCGACAGCAAACTGACTGAGCCCCGAAAACTCGCTGTCGAGGCGGATAGATGGGTGAGCACCCGAGTCCCCCGGAGTCCGATGGGAGACTACGGCCGGGGATCCCCGGGGATCCACCGACCACGGGGCGGCGGAGGAGGCCAGAGCAGGGGACGAGACACCCCCACGGGGTCCTCCCCTACCTCCACTTCACCAGCCCTGGGCCGAAGGGGGGTTCCCCTAGCCCGACCCGGCCCCGCCCGAATGTGACGTGCCACAGATGCCAGCGACAGGGTCACTACGCGAATGACCCCCTCTGCCCGATGAACCAGCGACCCGGCACCACCGGTCCTCCCAACCGCCAGATCGCGGCCACCGCCCTGGGGGAAGAAAGAGGCGAGGAAGACGACAACGACCACGAACAGGCCGAGTGGGAGCCCGCCGCCATGATCTTGGCATGCCTGGGTGATCGAGACATGTTCCCCCGAGACCCAATTCCAGGCAACACCCAGAAATATCGCCACTGGGTCACCATCAACGGCCGCCGGGCCGAAGCCCTCCGAGACACTGGAGCCAGCGTAACAGCGGTCCGACGCCACTTGGTGAGCCCAGAGCAAATTCTCCCCAATCTCATGTGCCCGGTGCGGACGGCGGACAACTCCGAGAGTTTGTGCCAGATGGCCCGCATCCCCTTCGAATGGGGAGGGGTGTCGGGTATACTGAAGGTGACCGTCCGGGACGATGCCCCCGTGGACTGCCTCCTCGGGAACGACCTGGAAAGTTCCCCCTGGGCCAGCGTCGAGCGGAGAGAGCATCTGGGGATGCTAGGCCTTCCAGAGTGGGTCTGTGCGACCACCCGCTCCATGTCGGCCCGAGCCTTCGCCCCACCGGAGGATGCTCCGACCGAGGAACCAGAGTGGCCCGCACCGCCACCGCCCGCCGTCCCCGAGGACGCCGACCCTGAACCTGGCCCCCAGGGGCCCAACCAGGAAGACCTCACCGAGCTCGGCCATCTTCCAGAACTAGCTCAATGGCGCCAAGAAGGTGGCCCCACCCGCCAACAATTCCGGCAGGAACAGAAAACCTGTCCCTCCCTCGAGGGAATCCGACAACAAGCTGCCACTCAAGCCGCTGGAGGCCCCTCGGGGTCCCACTGGGTCTATTGGGACCACGACCTTCTCTACAGCGAGCAGAAAGTTGCCGAACTAGGGGCCAGCCGAGTACTGGTCGTTCCCCTCCGTTTCAGAGACTTCCTCTTGAACTTGGCACACGACGTGCCCCTCGCCGGGCACCTGGGGCAGGATAAAACTTACAGCCGCCTGGTGACCCATTTCTACTGGCCGAAGATGCACAACGATGTGCACAACCACTGCCGATCCTGTCCGACGTGTCAAGCCAGCGGGAAGAGCGGGGGAAAAGTTAAGGCCCCACTCCAGCCCTTTCCTGTGGTCACCACCCCCTTCGAGAGAGTGGGGATCGACATTGTGGGACCCTTGGACCCCCGCACCTCTCAGGGGCACCACTTCATCCTCGTTCTGGTGGACCATGCCACCCGCTATCCTGAGGCCATCCCCCTCCGAACCATCACGGCCCCAGTAGTAGGCCGAGCGCTGATGGGGATCTTCTCCAGAGTCGGCTTCCCCCGAGAAGTCGTGAGTGATCGGGGTACAAACTTTATCTCCAAGCATATGCGATGCCTGTGGCAACAGTGCGAGGTCACATATAAGTTCACCACCCCGTATCACCCCCAAGGAAATGGACTTGTAGAACGGTTTAACCGAACACTGAAGGGGATGATCAAAGGCTTAGACGAGCCACTACGACGCAGATGGGACGTCCTGCTGCCCTGCCTCCTGTTTGCGTATCGAGAGGTACCCCAGAAGTCCCTGGGGTTCAGCCCCTTCGAACTATTGTATGGGCACCCGGTCCGAGGCCCCCTCAGCCTGGTCAAAGAAGGCTGGGAGACGGCTGTCCGAGGTGCCCCACCAGATATCTACCAGTACCTCCTGACACTCCGCAACCAGACTCGGAAGTTCCGGGAACTTGCCGAGGCCAACCTCGAGGCCAGTCAAGAGGAGATGAAACGCTGGTATGACCAGAACGCCTCATCCATCGAATTCGAGCCAGGCCAGCAAGTCTGGGTCATGTCCCCGGTTGAACCTTGCGCCCTCCAGGACAAATGGACGGGGCCCTTCAAAGTGGTGGAGCGCACGAGCCCCGTCACTTACCTGGTGGACCTGGAATCCCCCCGGAACCCCCTCCGGGTTCTGCACGCTAACCGGCTCAAGCCACACTTCGCCCGCACTGAACTAAGTCTGCTGCTAGCGACCGATGACGGAGCTGAAGACGACTCCGAACCCGTACCAGATCTCATGAGCATCACCGAGAAAGATGGCTCCATCGAAGGGGTCACGCTCTCCTCTACCCTGACCCCAGAACAGCACCAAGACTGCCGGGAGCTGCTGGGGCAATTTGCAGACCTGTTTTCCCTCACCCCTGGCGTCACCCGGTGGTGTGTCCACGATGTGGACACCGGAGACAACCCGCCTGTAAGACACCGAGCTTTCCGAGTGCCCGACCGGGTTCGGGCCTGCATTCAATCTGAAGTGGCCAAGATGCTAGCTCTGGGGGTAGTCGAACCCTCCGACAGTCCCTGGGCCAGTCCTGTTGTCCTGGTCCCCAAAGCCACCGTCCCTGGCACACCCCCGGAGCTCCGGTTCTGTGTTGACTACCGGGGGCTGAATGCAGTCACCCGGACCGACGCCCATCCCATCCCCCGGGCGGATGAACTGATCGATCGCCTGGGGGCCGCCAAATATCTCAGCATCTTCGACCTCACGGCGGGGTATTGACAGATCGGCCTCACCCCTGGAGCACAAGAGCGATCGGCCTTCTCGACCCCTGATGGCCACTACCACTTCAAAGTGATGCCCTTCGGCATGAAAAACGCCCCGGCCACCTTCCAGAGACTCGTGAACCGGGTACTGGCCGGACTAGAAGAATTCAGTGCTGCCTATCTGTTGGACCCGGCCTTATGGCGTGGTCCTACCCCTCCCGCATGGCGGGCCCCGGACGACACCAGCCCTCCTCCGAACCTCGGGCGGCCCCTTCGGCCCGACCCCGCACGCCCCAACACCACCGATCCGGATGCCATCCCGGATCCCCATCACCAGCCTGGCTCCGGCGTAGGCCCATCACGACCTAAGCACGAGGCCGTGCCCGACTCCATCTTGGGTCCCCCACGTCACGACCACGTGGCCTCGGCACCAAGATCCTTCCAGGTGGTCGAGTGGCCACTCGACAGATCCCGGAGGGAGAGGAGTTTCGATGGCCCTCCAGCCGTCCCCGGACGCCTGGTATCGATCGCCCTCCGGCCTCACTGGGCGCTGGCTCCACCCCCCTGCTGGGTGTCTGGACACCATCATCCCGGCCCCTCTGACCCCCCAGGCGGGAGGGTCCGGACATCAAAGGACCTCCGTCCTATATCTGGGCCAGCCCCGGAGTAGGACGTCAGTTGTATCCTGGACTGGAAGCCCTACTGACGCTGTCACGGCCGACACCAGACGAACTCATCCTTCCTGTAACTCGTCGACCATCTGAGAGCCTGCTGGCGCTGCCGCGGCCTACCTTGCTGAACCATCCGAGAGCCTGCTGGCGCTGCCGCGGCCTACCTTGCTGAACCATCCGAGAGCCTGCTGGCGCTGCCGCGGCCTACCTTGCTGAACCATCTGAGAGCCTGCTGGCGCTGCCGCGGCCTACCTTGCTGAAACCATCCGAGAGCCTGCTGGCGCTGCCGCGGCCTACCTTGCTGAACCATCTGAGAGCCTGCTGGCGCTGCCGCGGCCTACCTTGCTGAACCATCCTGTAAGCCTGCTGGCACGGCCGCGGCTCGAACCTCTCGGAACCCACCAGCTCGAGGATTGAGAGCTGTGCGCAGGGTATCCCTTCCTCCCCCCAGAAGCGAGACTGTCCCGCTACCTCGCCCCCTTTTCGAGACTTTACGGATCCCTCGATCCGCTTGTATATACTGCCAAGAATCCGCAACCCGTATTCCTTATAAAAGCTTGAGAACTTGACCTCCTGTGTGGTGTCCGTTTGTAGTGTTGTGATTACTCTGCTGTACAATCCTAGGAGAGGGCCCTCCCCCAGGAGGCCTCTCGGTAACGCTCGGCTACGTCTCGACGGAGAGGTGGTGTAGTGTAGTTCCTATTATCCCAATAGGCTCTGCGCATTGGAATAATACCTTCAATAGTATAGACCTAGACCAGACGTTAACTAGGTCTACTACTGTCGATATTAGACTTAAAGTTTTGGGTTTGCCAGCTAGCTCAGAGTTCACTAGAAACTTTCTCGAATAGGCAAGGAGGAGTTGAACCTCCCTGGATAGACAAGAAGGGATTTAGTTTCTGACAACCATAGAACATGACAACTTTGCTCTCCCCTAATCAAGAGTGTATCTCGAGAGTCGTGTGAAAACAAAAGGCAATTTATTTTACTCAGTCAGTACGTGCATTCTTAGTCTCATCAGATTGTAGAGAAAAGGAAGAGACGGGCGTGTTCAATAAAAGATGTTATTTATTGATCAGTCTCTTTTCTCATACAAGAGAAATGGATCGATATTATTGCAATACTTATGGTTAAGTAAAGTGCATACATTAAAAGCAGAAGTATAAAATAATACTGTAAAAACATTGATATGGTTTCTAAGCCATATGAAGGTTTAAAATGAATAAAATATATTACATACACATATACATTTGACTAATCGTACTCAACTTGTGTTTCTAGCTACGCCTACCCCGTGTACCTGACCTAAGCCTAATACGTGGGCGGGAATAGAAAGTTACAGTTTAAGTTAAGTTTGTTTTGCCAAGTGACTGACTAAAGAATTCTCTGTGAGGGGTTATTCAGTTCTGTACCTGGAGTCTAGGATGGATGAGGGATGGTATCTCTCGTCTCTGGTCTCGATATTCCAGGCTGCCTGCGAGGGCTACCCGGAAGCGCCGGTGCTGGATTTCTCGGCAGGAGAAAAACGGCTTCTCGTTCTCAGCGCGTCAGGAAGGCGGGGCTGCGCCAGCGGGGTCTGCTCTGCTCTGGGCTTCGGCAAGTCTGGCTGCTCCGATCTCGTCACCACCGCGTGTGTTTGCATAGGGCAATATCGGTAATATTTATACCTTTAAGGTGCCGAGATTGACGTAAGGATGGACATAGATACGTCAATAAGGATGTCATACGACCAGGTCGTTAGCACATTCTTTTGCTGAAGTTCTCGGTGAAATCAAAACAATGGCCGCAGGGTTTTTCCCAGGTTGTCATAGGTTTGATTTGTTTTGAGAACTCCGTATGCCTTATCAGGGGCTGGAGGAATATCGCTTGTCTAATTAGATGGCAAGCGTTATGACCTAATCAGATAACACGTTCCTGTGCCGTAGTGTGGCTTTATCAGATAACGGTTCCTGCATCATGGGGGTTTTCTGCCTCATGGGATGACTGCTAGTTAACTTGTTAGTTTGTTAACCAGAATAGGGTCAGGAATAGGGGGATTGATACAGAACCTATAGGAATACATCACACCCACTCCACGCTAACTATGGACATATTTACTAATCTATGCATAGTAAAACATACTATAGAGTATTGTGTATACCTTACCACCCCAAAATACATAAATGCATTTTGAAATTATCAAATATACGGAAAAAATGCAGTCATATGTATAGTATGCACTCAAGCCGTAGGAAAATGCTAAAGTAATCACGCATTTGTATACATTATTGCTATTTTGTATATGAAAATTTACACATGAAATGGCTCTTAATACAGAAAAAAGGTTCGAGACCATTTCATCACAGAATAAAATATTTATGAACATACCAGCGGGCAGCTAATGTCTATAAGCTGTCTAAAATTAGAAATTTTAGTTCTCTAAGAATAGTTCTTACTCTAAGCAGAAGATAGTGTCCCGAAAAATATGCAAAAATATTTTGGGGCTGCTGAAAAAATTGCTGTCCGTGAACTGGAGGGAAGATTGTTCATGGTATTTTGCATTTCTAGTTGAAGGTCAAATTCAGGGAACGCCGTGTACGAGCTTGCTCAAAAGTCTCTATTTCTGCTCTGGTGAGAACATCATATCATTTAGACTCTCGAAAAAGTTGTCAACAGCTTCCTGGGAGAGTTCCACTAACTCGGAAAAAGGTGTAACCATGCATTCGTGCTCATGATTGTCTCCATTGATATTTTGATTTGGATTGCTGACAGAAGGTCGTACCTGATCGATGCTGCTTTCATCTTGAACTTCACTACCACTTAATCGTAGTGGTGAAGCTTCCACGAATGCCGTTATCAGGATTGGGAGCCGTTGAGGGCAGCACAAAGCATGAGCCTTTGTAGGACTCAACAATGTTTCTGCATCCATTGGCGCATCCGATTGTAGCGTCAGACAGGTGTCTAACACGCATTCTTCTCCGCATAGCAGGCACCTTAATACAGGTAAAACACATCGTTGCCACATTGGTCGAAATGATAGAAACCAAGTCATGTTCAGGTCTCTAAGCCGGGGTAGTCCCAGGATTTTTGATATCCGGTCCCGGTATCCAATGGCTAGGATTGTTTCTTCCCTTGTCGCAGGTGTTTTGTCTGTGACATGGTTTGCCATAACGAAATATAAGGACTAAGAATAGGATTCCTGCAATTAGTCCCAAAATGAGGGGAAGTCCGCCAAAAATCGAATGGACGAAATCTGGAAAAATACCCAGTATGGCTTTGAATGGTGTTAATGCCATCGAAAATACTGTCTTAAATACTTTTGAGACTCCACTGGTATGAGAAATATTTAAGATTTCATTCAGGATTTCTGCGAAAAAAATGTATGGGGGAATTAGTCGATAACAATGAATGTATCTCTGCAGTCGTCCTTGCGACTAGGAGATCATACGTTTCTTTTGATGACGTGAGCCTTGTCGGCGTCTGAAGAAGCACTGTTTTCATTCTGCTTAAAGTATCTATTCGAATAGAAGTAATTTTCAAGTTGGGCCATGCCCTTGCCTCCCTGTCTGGAAAGGAGCTGGGGAACAATAGGCGTCCACAGCACTTGACCTTCGCAGTCGTAGTTACGAGATAAGGAGTCCCGGGCATAAGACTACAGCATCTGCGATCCACAATTAGAATGTAACTCCCATTATAGAGTCTTTGAAAGAATGGTTCTATCTCTGTTGCAGGTGTGCCTAGCTGGTGACATGAAAGGTTATTTGAGTTCCCTTCACAGGCTCCATGCAAACTAATTCCGTTACACAGAAGTGTACCGCTTAGTGACATTGCACAATTATTGCCACTAAGAAACACTTTCTGTCCTTTATTACTGACACATGCATGTGAATAGGGCAGGTTCCATGTTGTTTTAATGTACCCTTTTCCCAATTTTTCGTACATGCCAGCCTGTATATATTTTTGGCAGTATTGAAACCTGAAGGTTGATATTGGAATATTAATTATCCCATGTATTATCCATTCACTGACAGGTCGTTCTGACATTGTCACTGGTAATCTTTCGAGTTTCTCAATGCTCAGGATTGTATAATCAGCACCCTTCTGGGCCATACTGATTTGTTTATCAGTAAGGTTAAAGATATTGAAAAGTGACGTTGTGTTGATTAAACGCCAAGGCACATAGCCTGAACGCAGATTTTGTAACGTCCAGCCAAGCTGTACAATAGAACGCAATTGGGACTGACCGTGTTGTAATAACAGTAAGTCTTGCGATATTATGTCGATTGCTGAAGACACAATGCTGTCCAGAGAAAAAATTCTGGAGGACAGAGTCATTAACCCATTGTCCACTACAGAAAGTGATTTTTCCAAATTAATACGGTCAATTTCCCATATTCTTTCTGTTGTCTCAATTTGAGTAACCTTCCAGGCCTCATTGTATGCTGCATATACAGAGGCTGCTATGAAACGTTTCTGACGCTGTTTGCGCGGTCCCATAATGAAATCACGCAAGTCAGCACCATCAGTAAGTAAAGTTAGGTGTTGCTTAATTTCTGCCAGTGTGGAAGTCTGTAGCCACTGAAGGCATAATTTGCCCACACTGTAGGTGGTTATTATTCCTGGGTGTTGTCTTTGGGAATATCTAGGGTCTGGCCTGGTCATTTTGAACCCCTGTGTTTTGTTCAGGAATCTGTCTTGACAGTTATTAGTATCTGTGGGCCAGATCAACCACTGTTTCCAATCAGGATGTGTTCTGTTTTGGTTTAATACATAATTTACGTCTATCTCTTCATCTGTAGAGCTATTGCTGTTCATTGTTGGTTTTGGAATAGACGGTTTGTTTAAGTCTTTGATTTTGGCTAAGCCAAGACAGGTAGTTTGTTGAACAGTGTCATTTAAAAATATAATTTGTTCTGGGATCATGCAGGCTCTAAACAAAGATTCTATACCCTGTACTTGCCATTCTTTTGTACCCCAAACACTTTTTACTTCAACATTTTTGTCCCAATAATCAAACCCAAAAGTATTCATTTGTTCAAAGAATGAGTCTGAATATATCAATTTCGTGTTTGTTATCATGGTCTTTGTCCCTGTCTTATTTGACAATTTGAAATAAAATGCTTCAGCATTACTTATGTTAAAACCTGAAAAGTATGAATATTTGTCATAAACGGTTCTTGAGCTTCCTTTTGGAGGGGTTGCACAATGTTCCCATTGATTATAATTTAAAACATTTCTAGGTTGTGCAGATCTATGTAGAAAATGGTTACCATAGTGGTTATAACAGTACATACTATCATAATTTGTAGAACCCTGCAAATAATCATGTTTGGTAAATTTAGCAGACATCACTAAGTCAGACATCATATTGTTTATACTTTCAAAGTCCCAATCATCAGCAAATGTGCTTGGTTTTACGAAGTCACTCAATGAGATCTTAATTTGGTGTGGATATTTCAGGATTTCAACCGGACCATAGATTTCGTAGTCAGTGTTGTCCCATGCTACCCCACCCGGTATAGGATTGGCTGTGAAGTTGACTGAAGAAAGTTCTCTTTTCTCGACGTGTGAAGATGTGTGTGGTTTGAGGATCAAGTTGATTTTCTGACTTGCTGTGTCCATTTTAGCATATTTCCCTCAATGAAGCGTCCCAATGTTAGTATCATGATGAGCCAAAGTATGAGGATAAATGCACCAAAACCCACCCAAAATTCAATCCATGGAGAAATCAGATATGTTTCTTTCAGTTGTTTCAAAAGTACTTTAACTTTATCTTTAAAGGTTTTGTTGATGGCTGTGTTTTTGATTCAGTGAAGCCTTCAGAGGAATCATCGAAGTTTATGAAGTAGCCAGATGCAGTTCTGTCAATTGTTCCAATTGCTTCAGGATTACTGTTTCTTGCATAGTCGTTTGTTACTTCATTATAGGTTGGTGTGTCTCTGCTAAATGTTTTTATTCGGGTGTTCAGAGGTCTAAGTTCCATTGCATTGTTGCATAGTCCTTGTCGTTCTTCTGTAGGCGTTTCGAATGTGATTAGCCTCTTTGTTAGGACCTCTGTACTGGTAGCAAACCTTGGTGTTCTGCTACTTATGGGGAGTCCACTTGGCCTACTATTTGTTATCGGCCACATGATTGTGGTTTTACTAGGTCGATGGATACAACTCGGTTCTCCTTTTTACCAGCAAGTGGCGGTAGTACAACTGATCTTGTCCCGTTGACAGACAAGACAGGAACTGCTTTTCTGTAAGAAGGCCCAAATTCCTTCTTTACCGCGATCTTTTCTCTGACTAGATCCCCGACTTTTGGAATCCAGACAGGTCTTGCTGGGACAGGTGGTGGTTCTTCAGTGGTTGTTGGCTGCTGTTTCAACTTTATGTTGCTCAGGTCTTTTCTTGTTTCGTTTAAGTCCTGTAAAATAGCCAAACGATCTTTGATATCAAAGCTTTTTTCCTTTACCACTGAAGTCTGACTGTCAAGGTCAGAGATTAACATCCTAGTTCCAAATAATAATTCGTACGGACTGAATCCCTTCAGAGAATTTCTTGGCAGGTTATTTAGACTACGTTGGACACTTATTAGATGTTTGACCCACCCAGCTCCCGAACCTAATACCTTTGCCGTTATAGATTGCTTTATGTCACGGTTTTTTCTTTCAACAATTCCGTTCCCCTCAGGGTGAAATGGACAAGAGTACCGCAATGTCACGCCCATGCTGACCATGGCCTCCTTATAAGCTCTAGAGCTAAAAGCAGGACCATGGTCCGAATGCAGCATGCCAATTGCGTATGTGCCGATAAAGACTCGCAAATCTTTTATAACAGTTCTGGCGTCAGCCGTTCGCTGGGGCCACATCCATATGAATCTCGTACATGAGTCCACTGCAACCAAGATATATTTATAGTTACCATCCCTTTGTAAGGGACCACAGTGGTCTAGGTAAACACAGGCTAATGGTTTATCCGAGATTAGAAGGGGCGTCTGCGCTGGGCTTCTCACCGTTGATACTTTCATTCTTTGACATATTTCACATTCTAAAACATAGTTCCTTGTTTGTCTTCTCATTTGTGGCCACCAGTATCTCTGTTTTAATAATGATACTGTGGCTGAGACGCCAGCATGTATAGAAGCAAGCCCTTCGTGTGCCGCTATTATCAGTCCTAACCTATGTTCCATGTTTGGAATTGCCCTATCCCCCACTCCAGGGATTCGAGCAAAAGGAACATTGTTTGCATCAGTTATGTATGAGTATTTTACTGGAAAGCCTTTCGGGAGTGTTTCTATCGAATCCTTTTCTGTAGCGCTGACAGCCTGTAATATTTCGCTGTCTATTTTTGTTTTTGACCGTGTGATGGCAGCTACGGAAGCCGTTTGCACAGCTGCCTTTGCTGCCTCATCAGCCAATGAATTCCCTGCAACGTGAACGCCATCACGTTGATGACTCAGCGTATGTATCACGTGAGTCTTTGGTAGTTCTTTCTGTAAAAGAACTACTTGTTCCCAGAGCATTTTATGCTTGATTGTGCCACCTTTCGCATCCTTGAAACCATTCTGAAGCCAGATCTGCAAGTATTCATTGTAAGATTGAATGCAATAATACGAATCGCACACTATGAGTGTGGGGAATTCTCGATCGGTATTTTCAAGCGCCATCTTGAACGCCAGTAGTTCAGCTCGCTGAGCTGTACAATCTCCTAAAGATTGTGTTTTAGTGATTGCTGGTTTAAATTTCCCTTCGTGCCAGCGACCTTTAACGATCGCGCACGCAGCACTGTAGGCTTGTTTACCCCCTACTGCGGGTTGTGCTGATGAGTCTGTGTATATTATACAGCCGTAATGTTCTAGAGGCAGAATTTCGGTCGGCGGAGGACATTCAAATTCATATTGGAGAAATTCTTGTGTTTTTAAGTTAGGATCAAATTCGTATGCCACGTCTGTTGCAGCAAGAGAATTAGCCCACTGTATCCATCTCGGATGGAGCGCTTTAGCATTTGGAATGCTTGCCTTTGTTACCGCCTCTAGGGCTGGTATCGGTGTCACGATTATTATTCGTTTACCTTGTGCCAGGGCTCGTTCTTTTGCTATAGCTGTCTGTGTTGCAGTTAGAATTTTTTCCGTTGGGCTGAATTTCATTTCAGCCTTAGTGTACAAGTGTGATTTGAATGCAATTGGTACCTTTTCTCCCTCATTAGAGGTCAGGTATGTGAATCCGCATCTCCCTGGGATGACTCGAATCACAAGATTGCGTGTGTTATCACGTGTTTCTAATTTTGTTTTAATTAACATGTCTGTTTGTAAGGATCTCAGAATTTCTGTGTGTATTTGAGTCCAATTGGTTCTTTTAAAATCTGGTTTTATTAGATCATAAAGGGGTTTCACCCTTTCTGCGTAATTTGCACTGTATGTTCTTCCGAAATTTAGGAAGCCTAGAATTGACTGTAGGTTTTTTAGTGTTCTAGGTGCTTGGAGTACGGCACATTTCTCTAGAAAATTGTCAGCCAGGCTTTTGCCTTCACTTGATAATTCATATCCTAAGAACAGGACTGTCAGATGGGCAATTCTGGATTTTTTAAAGTTGAATTTGTAACCCTCTGCTGCGAACCCAAGTATTATGGTGTTCACTCTCTTCAAGTGAGTCTCCAAGTCATCATCTGTTAAGTATATGTCGTCGACATACGATAATGCTTCGTCGTCATATGTTTGTAGTAGTTCTGTTACTCTTGCTGAGAATACTCCCGGGCTGTTCTTGTACCCCTGGGCTAACCGACAGAATTGTTTTTGAGTGCCATTTATTGAGAATGCAGACAAATATCTGCTCTCTGGTGCTATGTTTTGACAAAAGAATCCATTAGAGATGTCTAATGTTGTTTTGTATTTTTTGCGCACTATGTTATTCATTAGTGCAGCACTATGCGAGTTTTGCACTGCAAAAGTTTTGCAACATGAGTTAAGGTGTCGGTAATCCAAAACTAGACGATATGAATTGTCTGGTTTGGAGACCGGAAACAAAGGGTTGTTCATTTGTGAGGTGCAAGTTTCAATCACCCCCTGGTATTCTAGCTGATCTAGGATTTCTTTTACCTGTTTTTTTACTTCTTGCTTAATTGGGTACTGCCTCTGTGCAGTAGGTTGTGATTTTAACTGGATTTTGTGAGGAGGAGAGTCCTCATCCCATCCTACATGATTTTTATATAAAGCAGGAGCTAGGGCTACTGCCCACTTCCTAGCAAGTGTGTATTTTTTATGAATTGGGATGTGATTTGAGAAGGCAGGCATAATTATTTCTTCGCCATGAGGGCACTCCCTGACAAACTCTGGTGGCCAGTCTTTTTCAGCTAGAAGGATGTCATAGCCCTTGGAGAGATTATCCCAAAATAGTCCCCTTATTTTTCTAGTCTTATCCCCTTCTATACGTAAAGTTATTTCATATATTTTGTGAGGTTTGCTAACTCTGGTGTCTGCAGTTTCCACTTGAAGATATTCATTCGTGTCCACTGTCTCCAGATGATTCATAAGGACTTTGCGAGCTATGCTCACTTCTGCTGCGCTGTCTAGCATTGTCTGAGCCCATTCTCCGTTTTTCAGTTGTGTCCTCAGTATTCTCGGCATTGTTAACTACCTTGATACTGGCTACCTTCTTTTTTGGAAATTGTAATTTCTTTTTTAGCTGAGCAGGTTCCTTGTCTTTGGACTTGGCGTGCTCTTCTCTTTGTTCTGATCGTCCTCTTCTTTCCGATTTCTGCGAGGAAGTCTGAAAAGATTGAGAGGGACGTGTATCAATGTCTTGATATCTATCAGGCTTCTTTATATTATCCCTATTTCTAAGGTTATATCTTTTCCCAGAGGGGTCACTCTGGGGTGACCTGTGTCTTTGGTTCGGAGATTTTTCTCTTCGCCTAGGAGACCTTCCTCTGGACTGAAATTTCTTTTCTTTAGGATTGGATTGTTTGTTTCCATCCCAGCTCTTTTTTTGTGATGTTGAGTTATTATTACAAAATATTTTTTCAGGACTTTCAATCAGTTGTGGTTTTACTGGTATTCCACCTAAACTATCTCTACCTAGTTCCTCATAGGATTTTTCTATAATTCTGGCAATTTCAGCTGGTTGGTCTGCTATATCTGTCTCCTTTAACCTCTGGCGAATCTCCACGTTTGCTGCTTCTCCCTTTATGTTGGCTAATAATATAGCCGAGACCTGCTTGAAGTCTTTTAGTAATTTCATACCAAGAGTTAAAGCGGGCTCTGGACCATATTCGTCCTGAATTTGTTTTAGCACCTCTGGTATTACCGAAATAGATGGAACACCGTGCGTTTTTGTGTAGATGGAAGCAAAGACTGTACCCCAAGTGTCACAGTCCTCGATGTGTGGTGCGATTCCCATTGGAAGACAGATAGTCAGAATCCTGTGTTTTTCTAACGGGGTGGTGTCTGGAAACACAGCCTCTATTTGGGTGATTTTTTGTGCTAACCAGAATGGTATTTGTTCCCGTTTAGCTGGTACTTTACCTAGGCAGGATTGTATGTTCTGTGGTGTAATTTTATTTGTGTTCCCCTGATGAGGGGTCAGCTGTGGAATTTTAATTGCTGGTTGAATTGTTGAAGTCCGCATCACATATTGGACTAATTGTCTATGTATTTTTATTAATTGTTTTAGCTGTGTTAAAAGCTCTGCTGCAGACATCCCATTGATGTCTGGATGTGGTGTGTATCCGGCTAGGACCGGCCACGTTGCTCCTGGTCTACCTAAAGGACCGAGCCTGGTGATGTGATTATTGTGTTTTAGGGCGCCATTAAATAAGAGCAAATGCTCTTGAAATTTAAGTGGTACTTCCACCTCCTCGAAAGGAGTGTACTCTCCAGGAGGTTCCTCTACTTTGTAATAGTGGAAGTACTTTGTTACAGCATTTGCTGCTGGAAAATGTATCCATGAATAGTATACCTCTGTCTGCCGATATTCGTGTGCCTCAATTACGAATATGACTGTACCACCTCTAGGTGTCAGTCCATTTTCTATAAGTTTTAAAGTTATAGATTTCCTTTTAATGACCGGGATGAGTATTATATCCGGGTCTGCTTCTTGTAGTGCAGTATCAGCTGCTGCTATTTCAGCTGCTAATCTAACTGCCTCTCTTTCTCCTTCACTGTCTGACATTGTACTGTCCAGAAGGTTATTTTGTTTGTTTGCAGATCAGGTTTCTTAATGGAAACAAAGATTAGATGCACAATATTTTGGAACGGTTTATCCTTCAACGTTGACTAAACCAAGTACCATACATAGGAGTTTCCTCCTGCGAGGTTTGGCGGATATTACCTTTCGCCCACTCCAGACGTCTTTGGAGTATTATGGGAAAAGGGGTCTGAGTGAGAAAGCACGACTGAGTTACTCTAACTGTCTTACGTTAATTTTATCGCCCTTCCAAACGCGTTGGGCGCCATGTAGTGTAGTTCCTATTATCCCAATAGGCTCTGCGCATTGGAATAATACCTTCAATAGTATAGGCCTAGACCAGACGTTAACTAGGTCTACTACTGTCGATATTAGACTTAAAGTTTTGGGTTTGCCAGCTAGCTCAGAGTTCACTAGAAACTTTCTCGAATAGGCAAGGAGGAGTTGAACCTCCCTGGATAGACAAGAAGGGATTTAGTTTCTGACAACCATAGAACATGACAACTTTGCTCTCCCCTAATCAAGAGTGTATCTCGAGAGTCGTGTGAAAACAAAAGGCAATTTATTTTACTCAGTCAGTACGTGCATTCTTAGTCTCATCAGATTGTAGAGAAAAGGAAGAGACGGGCGTGTTCAATAAAAGATGTTATTTATTGATCAGTCTCTTTTCTCATACAAGAGAAATGGATCGATATTATTGCAATACTTATGGTTAAGTAAAGTGCATACATTAAAAGCAGAAGTATAAAATAATACTGTAAAAACATTGATATGGTTTCTAAGCCATATGAAGGTTTAAAATGAATAAAATATATTACATACACATATACATTTGACTAATCGTACTCAACTGGTGTTTCTAGCTACGCCTACCCCGTGTACCTGACCTAAGCCTAATACGTGGGCGGGAATAGAAAGTTACAGTTTAAGTTAAGTTTGTTTTGCCAAGTGACTGACTAAAGAATTCTCTGTGAGGGGTTATTCAGTTCTGTACCTGGAGTCTAGGATGGATGAGGGATGGTATCTCTCGTCTCTGGTCTCGATATTCCAGGCAGCCTGCGAGGGCTACCCGGAAGCGCCGGTGCTGGATTTCTCGGCAGGAGAAAAACGGCTTCTCGTTCTCAGCGCGTCAGGAAGGCGGGGCTGCACCAGCGGGGTCTGCTCTGCTTTGGGCTTCGGCAAGTCTGGCTGCTCCGATCTCGTCACCACCGCGTGTGTTTGCATAGGGCAATATCGGTAATATTTATACCTTTAAGGTGCCGAGATTGACGTAAGGATGGACATAGATACGTCAATAAGGATGTCATACGACCAGGTCGTTAGCACATTCTTTTGCTGAAGTTCTCGGTGAAATCAAAACAATGGCCGCAGGGTTTTTCCCAGGTTGTCATAGGTTTGATTTGTTTTGAGAACTCCGTATGCCTTATCAGGGGCTGGAGGAATATCGCTTGTCTAATTAGATGGCAAGCGTTATGACCTAATCAGATAACACGTTCCTGTGCCGTAGTGTGGCTTTATCAGATAACGGTTCCTGCATCATGGGGGTTTTCTGCCTCATGGGATGACTGCTAGTTAACTTGTTAGTTTGTTAACCAGAATAGGGTCAGGAATAGGGGGATTGATACAGAACCTATAGGAATACATCACAGTGGACCTAGGGGCGGTCAGTCAGACATCTTCTGCCTCCCCCGGGGTCGCCTTTCTAACACTATCTAGACGACATTGCGGTGTACAGCCGCCACTGGGGTGAGCACCTGACCCACCTCCGGGAGGTCCTGTCGGCCCTCCGACGGGCCGGACTAACAATAAAGGCCAGCAAGTGTCAGATCGGCCAAGGGTCCGTGACGTATCTGGGACACCAAGTGGGTAGCGGCCTGGTGGCTCCCCTCCAGCCAAAGATTGACGCCATCCGGGCCTGGGAGCCCCCGATCACCCAAACAGCCGTCCGAGCCTTCCTGGGGCTCACAGGATACTATCGGCGCTTCATAAAAGACTATGGAAGCATTGTGGGGCCCCTCACAGAACTGACCTCCAAGAGGCTACCCCAAAAGGTGCGCTGGACCCCAGAGTGCCAAACAGCCTTCGAGGCTCTAAAGACTGCCATGTGCACCGCCCCTGTGCTCCAGGCCCCCGACTACAGCCGAGAGTTTGTGGTCCAAACCGACGCCTCGGAGCACGGCATTGGGGCGGTCCTCTCACAAGTGAACCCTGAGGGAATCGACCTTCCCGTTGCCTTCATCAGCCGGCGGCTGCTGGCCAGAGAACAGCGCTGGAGCACCATCGAGAGGGAAGCCTTCGCCGTCGTGTGGGCACTAAAGAAGCTCCGGCCCTACCTCTTCGGCACCCACTTCCGGGTCCAGGCCGACCACCGGCCCCTGCGGTGGTTGATGCAGATGCGGGGAGAAAACCCGAAACTGTTGCGATGGTCCATCTCCCTGCAAGGGATGGACTTCACTGTGGAGCATCGCCCCGGCAACGACCACGCCAATGCTGACGGCCTGTCCCGATTCTTCCGCCTCGGCGAGGAGAATCCCCAAGAAGATGGGTGACTCTCCCCTGCCTTCAGCTGGGGGGGACGCGTGTTGGACCCGGCCTCATGGCGTGGTCCTACCCCACCAGCATGGCGGGCCCAGGACGACATCGGCCCTCCACCCAGCATCGGGCAGCCCTTTTGCCCGACGCTGCACGTCCCAACATTGTTGGTCCGGTCACCATCCCGGACCCCCACTACCGGCCTGGCTCCATCATGGGCCCCTCACGACCTAAGCACGAGGCCGCACCCGACTCCATCTTGGGCCCACCACGTCACGACCACGTGGCCTCGGCCCCGGCCCAGGCCCCAGCGAAGCCCAGACATCGAGGCACCAAGATCCACCCAGGTGGTCGAGTGGCCACTCGACAGATCCCGGAGAAAAGGAAGTTTCGATGGCCCTCCAGCCGTCCCCGGACGCCTGGTTTCGATCGCCCTCCGGCCTCCCTGGGCGCTGGCTCCACCCCCCTGCTGGGTGTCTGGACACCATCATCCCGGCCCCTCTGACCCCCAGGTGCGAGGGTCCGGACATCAAAGGACTCCAGTCCTATATCTGGGCCAGCCCTGGATTAGGACGCCAGTTGTATCCTGGACTGGACGCCCTGCTGACGCTGTCACGGCCGACACCAGAAGAACTCATTGCCTGTAACCGGAAGAGACCCTGAGAGCCTGCTGGCGCTGCCGCGGCCCACCTTTGCTGTACCATCCTAGGAGCCTGCTGGCGCTGCCGCGGCTGAACCACCGGAGAGCCTGCTGGTGCTGCCGCGGCTGAACCATCTTGAGAGCCTGCTGGCGCTGCCGCGGCTGAACCATCTTGAGAGCCTGCTGGCGCTGCCGCGGCTGAACTATCTTGAGAGCCTGCTGGCGCTGCCGCGGCTGAACCATCTTGAGAGCCTGCTGGCGCTGCCGCGGCCTCCTCTCCGTTAAGACCACCTGTCGAGTCCTGCTGGCGCTGCCGCGGCTCGACCTCTCGGAACCCCCGGCTCGAGGATTGAGAGCTGTGCGCAGGGTATCCCTTCCTGTATCCATACCGAGACTGTCCCGCTACCCTGTCCCTTCTACGAGACTCTACAGATCCCTCGATCTGCCTGTATATACCGCTGAGACCCAGCAACCGTTATTCTTGATAAAGCCTAAGAACTTAACCTCTGGTGTGGTGTCCGTTTGTAGTGTTGTGGTTACCCTGCTGCCCGATCCTAGGAGAGGACCCTCTCCCAGGAGGCCTCTCGATAACGCTCGGCTACTTCTCGACGGAGGGGTGGTCCTAGGGGTGGTCAGTCAGACATCTTCTGCCTCCCCCGGGATAGCCTTTCTAACAGGCCTCCAGGATCATGGCAACAAGTTGTCACAAGTTGTAGCATTCCTAGAGGGCATTCATTGGGACATGGATGGCCTGCAGAGATCAGTTCAGTCTCCGGTCTCCACAGTGACGGCAGCCATCAGGAGTTATCAAATTCCAATCCCAGCTCCTGTCCCTTCCCCTTCCCCTTCCCCTTCCACACTCCCAGTGCCCCCACCTGACCAGAGCACATGCATACCAGAGCACACATGCAGCCAGACATCCACACGCAGTACACATCAACCACACTCCAAAAAACACAGAAACACCACACACTCAAAAACATGCAAAACACACACCCCAAGAACACATGATACCACACCAACTACACTCAGAGACATACCTGTCGTACAATTTCATCCACATCTCACACCTCAGAATCCTCCAAAAGCCCACCCCTCACCACACCTTCTCCCACATTTCAAAAAACACTTGCCCTTCATGCACTGGACCTGTGGCCTACCAATGCTAATCCCCCTCCCAGAGTGAAGAGGGCTGGCTTGTGCCAAAAGACTCCCCCCTCCACCTCTCAGGCCCACCTGTGAGAAGGGCGGTCCCAGCACACATGCGGAGTTAGTCCCTTCAAAACAGGGGAGAAAGGGCAAAAGAAGCAGCCAGCATGCTCCCACACCGGAATCAGAAAAACAGGTAAGGAAAGATGCCCCACCCCCATATCCTGAGAAGAAGGTGGCTGAGGTGGCCATCTCACTTTAGATTTCTGGTAAAGCCCTTCAGGGATATTGCATTCTCAGATAAGTCAGGCCTAGCACCCAACATTCTGAGCCAAGCCACCCCCTTCACCAATCCAGCCCTCCCCCTCCCCAAGCCACTACAATGGGAGTAGTCCAGCCAGCCCACCACGAGACACTACTCACACTATCACTGACAGCCCTATCCCTCCCCGGTCCAGTGCACCCACAACACCATCTATCCCTCCCCCTACCCGAGCCACTACTCCCCTGGCCCAGCCAGCCTACAGCGAAACATTACTCACACTACCACTGCCAGCCCTATCCATCACCTGTCCAGTGCACCAACTACACCATCCAGCCCTTCCTCTCCCAGTTCCAGTCCTCCCCAAGTTTGAGCCAGCCTCCCAGCTCACACCCATATCCCACCTGAACGGTGCCTGGAGTGCCCATTTGATGCCCCTTTCCTAGGGAGGTTTCCCTGCAGTGATATGTATGGCATGTTTTTAGCACACAATTGCTTAGTTTTGTATGCTTAGTTGTATTTGGACTGGCACTTTGCCTTCACATTTTTGCACTATGTCTAAAAGATGTTCTTGTTGAATAAAAAAATATTATTTTGTGTATGACGCTAGTGGCTGTGCTTGCTACTGATGCTGGACAATGTTGTTGTATATGTTGTCAAATCAAGTATATTGGTACCACTGTCACGGTGGCATGTGAGTCTTTTGCAGGTGTGGATGACCCCAGAAAGTTGAGCAGGTAATGTGATTCGTGGATCATAGGGTAAGTGGGTACATGATACATATCTGTGATGGGCAACTCTTGGCCTCTACATTGGCTTGTGTGGGCTCAGCTTTGAAACACATGAGATCTTTGCTTCCTTTACATCAACACCTGCAATTTGTCCATGCTGTTTGACTTGTGTGGTGGACAGGGTGCATAATATGTTAATGGATAGTTTTATGTGTTACCACCTTGTTAGGTGGACAGTTCTCTTTCATGTGTAGTGTTACACAGGCACATGTGTACATTTCCATATTTGGAATTGATAAGCTATGCATATTGAATGTCATGGGTACTGCAGATATGGGAATGTGTACTGTAGACATGAAGCTCAAGCATTCACACATTTACATGACAGTTGGTGACAGCATGATCAGTGCAAAACTCAAAGACATGCAACAGGTTGTGTGCACAAGGGGACATTGCTGCAGGTGCAGTGCAGTGGGGTTGGACCTTGGTGTACTAGAATCCAGCTACTTGTGGGACACATCAGCCGGGATTAGGGAGAGTGTATTGCTCTAATGTGTGAGGCAATGGTTTCTGAATTTCCCAACTTTCTGATTTTGCTTTGTAACCATGAATTCACTGTGCTGCATAACTCTGAACAATATATTTTTATTTGCTGGCATATCTCCAACATTCATGTTCCATGGCACTGTATCCACTCAACTTAATGCTAATACACTCCATGCCAGTCCTGTATACCAGGCAAGTGTACGTGACTCCTCTGCATGCTGTTATGTTGCACTTTCACCACTATATGACACTACAGTCTACACAACTGCATTATCCACAACTACAATTTGCTATCCTCCAATATTTCATGTAGCACTTGAAACCAATCCACTGTGCCACATTCCTCTCTACGCTACTTCACTCTACACCATTACACTGTATAGCATTCCAGTGTATGACACTCCACTACCCACGACTCCAGTGTGTGCCTCTATACTATGGTACAATCCATTCTGACCTACTCCATTGTGCACATTACCAATGTTTTCCACTCCAACTTATGCTATGGGACTCTATCACATTTCAGTGACAACAAATCCATTGTGGTAAACTTTACTTTGCAACACAGTCCTCTACGCTTATCTCTTGCATATGTAGTTGCTTACGTTGTATAGCAGTATGTGTCATCCGCAGTGTTGATGTGTTTGGTGAGCCAATCCCACCCATCCTGATGTTTGTTGTAGATGAGTATGTGACGTATGTGGGGATGCATTTGAGGTTATGGCATGAGATTCAGACAGTGTCATTTGTGAGGATGTGCTGTGAGTGAGGAACTGTACAGAATGGGCATGTGGTGTGTGAGAAGTAGTTTGATTGGTTTGTGTAGGAAAGTCCATGTTGATTTTTGTGGACACAGAGCAACCAACTTACATGTGTGGGGGTCTGATGTCTGAGATCTTGCATACATGATCAAAGTTGCTTGGTTTTGTGCATGGATGTGTAAATGAAGACTTTTGTCACTGTGTTGATGGTTTTCAGTGGGGATGGCATGGACACCTGCTTAGATGTTTTCTGTATGCCATCTGTTCTTAATAGCCTTTTATGTGTTGATATTGAGTGTATGTGAAAGCTCATTCAGTATGTGTTTTTTTGACACCCTGACATGTACAGGTGCTAGCTGTTTGAGTGTACAGTGTGGTCATGGTCATGCTCTTCCTAGCAGCAAATGTGCTGTAGCTGGTGGCCTTCATTGTAATGCGTATGGAGGGTGGACTGTGAAAGTAATATGAGGGGTATTGTATGGGTCAATCATGGATAATACAGAGTACAATGAGTGCTGTGATGAATTGTGATGTTGTTGATCACACTCTTGACAACTGTTATGAGTGTCCCTTGTTGTGGTATTGGCACACTGCTTTGTGCACATGCAGTGCTGTCAGTGGCAGAGCCATGCCCCTTGATAGGTGTGAGGCCCACTCTTGTCCCTCTATGTTTGCTGTGTGGTGTAGTTGACTGTGAATGGTTAATGAGTTGATTGGGATGAGTGGAGTGTATTTTGTGTATTGGCCCTTTCCACAGAGCAGTGCATGTGTGTTCTGTTGTCATTGTAGGAGTGTGTGTCATTAAGTGCACTCAGATGAGTGTTGCTTTTGTATTTGGTTTCCTTTTTGTGCATGTCAACTCAGACAATCTTGAGTTTTGGGCAGTTTGATATGTGAGTGTTTCCATTTGTGCTCTGGCACTCTATCTGTTACCAATCTGCTGTCAGGATTATGTCTGCTAATGTTTGGGAAGGGTGAATGACACAGTGACCCCTTTGTGACCAGTGGAGTCTCTGCAGCGGTGTTACCATATTGTTCTAGCTCATGCCCATGAGGGGTCCAATTTATTGGTTGCTGTTGGACTTGGGCCTTAGGGCAGGTTCACCCCTAATCTTTTTGCTTTTGTTTGTGACCCAGAGTTAGGTATTTTTGGGTCTTGGCGCACTTTTTCCCTGTGTCCCAGAGTAAAGTGCGTGCGTGTAGTATGGCTGGCCTGCCCTCCCATAGGAATGCATGGGGAATGTGTGTGTCCATGCTAGTTCCTGATGTGTGGGGAGTGCAGGCTCGAGTTTGGTATGTGTGAACTCGTGAGAATGAATGCTGCGCAATGGTATGTGCGGCTTGTATGTGTCTAGAAGGGAAGTGCTACTTCTGGACATTGATGTATGTGTGCAGTGAGGGTGCTGGAGCGTGATTGGCTGGAGCTGGCTGGCATGCCAGGCTCCAGGAAGTCTGGATGGGTCTGCCCGGTGGTGAGTGTGAGATAAGCATGAGTGATGTGTGGGAGGAGTGCACCTGGGTCCTGGATGGGCTGGGTTTTTCCCCACACAATGCTGGCTCCGCCCCCCTGTGGTTTGTCTAACGACCCAAGCCTCCCCAGTGAATGAAAGGGGTGGTTGGGCCATCAAGGGTACTCCCAAGCCAGCTGCAACTGGTTTCCCCCCACCCTGCACCCTGAAACAAAGGATTTCACAGTATAAGAAGGGGCTGTGTCCCCTTACAATTTGTTCTACTTTTGGATCCTTGCCAGAGGGGGCTGTTGCTGCTGCTGGGGCCAGGAGGACCGCCACTTGGCTTGTCTCCCTGCCTGGAGACCCAGTGTGCTGGCTCTGGCCCTGCCTTGCCCCCCCTGCCTGCCTCCAGACCCTGCTGGAGCTTTGCTGTTGCCTGGGAGCGCTGTTCCCTTGTCCTTAGCGCTGAGGAGTGCTTTATTTTGAGCCCTTGGCGCTTGATAGCGCTTTATTTCCCTGCTAGCGCTTCAAGCGCTCTATTTTGTGCAGCCGGTGCCCAACCTGCGTTTGCCCGCTTTATTGCCGATTTTCGGCATAGCGAGTGCCCACCTCGCTTTATAAGTATCTTGGAAGCCGGTGCCCACCCGGCATTGCCCCGGTTTATTTTAGTATTTACAAGCCGGTGCCCACCCGGCATTGGCCGCCCGTGATCACCGCCGCAGCCCAGGAGCATTGGAAACCGTTGCCGGGTCGCTGCCTAGTGCGACCCGGAAGTCCCGCCTCCTGACCCCCAGGGCCGCGCTGCCATTGGCGGCCCCAGCGGAAGTCAGGCGGAGGGCAGCGAGACAAGGCCAGGCGGGAGACGCAGGAAGCAGCCTGCCGCGTCCTTGCGAGGCTCCGGAGTGAAGGGGAGCCCCGCCCGCGGCCCCAGCAGAGTCGCCGAGGAGCCGTCCTGCAGCAACAGACAGCCGGTGAGTGTCAGGAAGGGAGGGGCGCCGGGACACATTGTCGGTGTCCGCCCCCCCCTCTGCCCGGTAGCGCGAGCTCGCGCTAGTCTCTAGAGTGAAGCCACGAGGGCTTCAAAGGGGGCATTCATTTGTTCTGAGTCCCCCGTGAGGGACTCCAACGACCGGCCCCATTGGGAGAGAGCCAGAGAGGCTCGAGGGCCAGTGCCTTGTATGTAGGAGCCCGAGGCTCCTGGGGGCAATTTGTTTATTTAGAGCCCAAGAGGCCCCCGCCCTAATTATATTTACGAGCCCCGAGGCTCGAGGGGGGCAGTTCTTTGTTCAGAGCCCAGAGAAGGCTCACAGCGCCCACATTTGTTCTAGAGCCCCAGAGAGGCTCTTGGGCGCCATTCATTGTTCTTGAGCCCGCGAGGCTCCAACGTTGCCCAGCCTTATTTACAACTGTCCAGCACTTAGTGGACAGTTGCTACGTTTAGGCTTTGTGTGCTGTGCTGCCTGCGCAGCTTCCCTGACATTGAGACTCAGGGCATTCAGCCCCTTGCGAGGCCAGTTGGCCTGAGGGACAACCCTAGTGTTGTGCTATATGCACCCTGCACAATTTATGAGTTACTGCTTATATGATTCTTTATGTTTTATTCCCCTTTGCTAAAAGTGACCTGCTTAGAGGAATGTCTGTTATTACCTTTGCTAAAAGTGACCTGCTTAGGTGATTCTTTATGTTTTATTCCCCTTTGCTAAAAGTGACCTGCTTAGAGGAATGTTTGTTGTTACCTTTGCTAAAAGTGACCTGCTTAGGTAATTGTTTATGTTTTATCCCCTTTGCTAAAAGTGACCTGCTTAGAGGATTGTTTATGTTATTACCTTTGCTAAAAGTGACCTGCTTAGGTAATTGTTTATGGTTTATTCCCCTTTGCTAAAAGTGACCTGCTTAGAGGAATGTTTGTTGTTACCTTTGCTAAAAGTGACCTGCTTAGGTAATTGTTTCCCGAGTCTGGTACCTGTTCCCCCAGAGGAGGAGTGTCGGTTGAAGTTCAGGAACCTTAGGAAACTGCCTCACCAGGATTGGGAGGAATATGCCGATGATTGTCATGATGCAGTGATTGATTGGTTAAAGGTTCACGGGGAATCTGAGTTAGATGGACTGCTCAACGTAGTTATCAGGGAGCAACTGCTCAGTGTTGTGTGTCCAGAGTTGCGCCAGCACCTGCTGGAGTTGAAATGTTTTTGTCCTTGGGACCTTGCAAAGGAAGCAGAGCGCTGGGACAGTGCGAGAGGTTCTTTAGAGTCACTAGTGAGTGATTCCAACAATAGTGGGTCAGGTGTCCTCCAGCCCAGCGTGGTGGAGGAGGGTGAGAGTAGCCCAGCTAGGTCCCAGGTTAGTGAGGAGGGTGTAGGGACTGACTGCCTGTCTCAGTGGAGCGGGAGTGAGTGTGTGACCGAGAGTCCCCAGACGCCCGAAGCCCTGTCACAGAGCCTGGATGGTTTCTTTAGGGAACGTAAATACACAGAAAGAGAAGACCAGGTCCGAGGGGGTGTGCAGCCCTAAATAGTGAACAAAGATCACGCAGGTACATGTGTGAAAAAGAGTGTGTTGAGTCACACTGGGCTAAGAGATTCCCATCAGACCACCCTCGTGGCGGCATTTCATCATATGGGAATGAGCAGTCGCTCCATGTACCGCCCAAGTCATCACGTGGCGGAGTATAAGTGGAGAGCGGCATGCTAAGCCTCAGTCATGCTCAAAGAAAAGTATAAGATGAGTGCAGTGCTCTAGAAGAAGTGATGATTAAAATTGACTACCTAGACTAAGGGAAGTACCTATAAAGGTTAGTGTAGGTGACAAGATTAAAAACACGCCTAGTGATAGATGAGTAAAACTACACTATGGCGCTGTGCAGGGTGGTCGACTAGTTTCAGCTTTTTGGAGCATTGCTCCAGCTTTCGTCAGGACCTTTAAAGATGTGAAGCTACTGCAACAGATACACATATAGTAAACAATAATGGCAAACATGCAATGTACTTAAGGAAGTCATATATCTCCCCAGAACTTGGAACCCGAGTGTCCACTGGAGACAGAAAGGAGATCTTCTTCCCAGCTTTGTGTGGGTGAAAGCCTCACCTCGCCCGGCAACCGCTCGGGAAATTGAGGCCCAGCTCCAAAGTTTTCTCCGACGCCGCTTTGGAGTCACCTCAGCTCTCGCTTCTCGATCAGGGCGCGGACGTCTGCAGCGTGCGCACCTGCACTCAGCTCGGCTGATTGCACCCCCGCCGAACTCTCCACCAATCAGGTCTTTAGGGAACACCAGGATGGGAACCTAGGCTTGCCTGTTAGTTCACTTGAGGGAGATCTCCTAGTGTGTAGAGGACCTGGAGCATCTGTAAGCGGAGCTTCTATGGTTCTAGAGTCTGGCAGTACCGCTCCAGTAGGGAGGGTACAGGAGTCCAGCGAAAGGAGTGATTGGGGGATAGTATGTGAGTCCCCAGAAGTCCTGGAGTGCCAGGCATTGGTTCCACCAAAGGTTCTAGACCAGAGGTTGGAGGGCCAGGTTCGGGATCCGCCTGACCTGAAGGGTGGGACTACTGTAATCAGTGTCCTGACCAGTTCTTTTTCCAGAGGTACCGCCCCGGTTGGGAGGGAGCAGGACTCTGGAAGGGGGTGCAGAGGGTGGGAGAGCCCACCTCTGACCCCGGTGCAACCTGAGGGGTTAAACCCTAGGTTGGGAGGATGGTGTTTAGAGGGTACCCCTCGCAGGAGGAGGAGGAACCCGAGAAGAAGAGGTAAGGGGAGGAGAGCCTTCCCTGAGACTCCTGGTCCACCTAAGGTTGTAGACCCTAGGCTGGAGAACCAGTGGCAGTCTAGCCCTGTCTTGCAGACAGGAAGGGTGGAGAATGGCTATTATGTGCCAGGGGTTACTACCCCCCACTTTGTGAGTAGGCAGGATCCAGTGGTACCTGGGTGGCCTAGGGCCTGGTCCTGGCCGAGGGCAGCTGGAGAGTACCAGTGGGGTACCCCAGTTAGTCCCTACAGTAGTTTTAGAAGGAACCCTAGGGGTTCACCGTGGCGTAAAACAGGAGGGTGTCCCTGCAGTTGTGGGCCCGCGTCCGTGTTTTATCGCCCCAAGCAGGAAAGTCCATCACGGTGGTGATTGGTCTGCCCTGCATTTTGGCTGGAAGGGGGTTGTGTTGGACTTGGGCCTTAGGGCAGGTTCACCCCTAATCTTTTTGCTTTTGTTTGTGACCCAGAGTTAGGTATTTTTGGGTCTTGGCGCACTTTTTCCCTGTGTCCCAGAGTAAAGTGCGTGCGTGTAGTATGGCTGGCCTGCCCTCCCATAGGAATGCATGGGGAATGTGTGTGTCCATGTTAGTTCCTGATGTGTGGGGAGTGCAGGCTCGAGTTTGGTATGTGTGAACTCGTGAGAATGAATGCTGCGCAATGGTATGTGCGGCTTGTATGTGTCTAGAAGGGAAGTGCTACTTCTGGACATTGATGTATGTGTGCAGTGAGTGAGGGTGCTGGAGCGTGATTGGCTGGAGCTGGCTGGCATGCCAGGCTCCAGGAAGGCTGGATGGGTCTGTGAGTGTGAGATCAGCATGAGTGATGTGTGGGAGGAGTGCACCTGGGTCCTGGATGGGCTGGGTTTTTCCCCACACAATGCTGGCTCCGCCCCCCTGTGGTTTGTCTAACGACCCAAGCCTCCCCAGTGAATGAAAGGGGTGGTTGGGCCATCAAGGGTACTCCCAAGCCAGCTGCAACTGGTTTCCCCCCACCCTGCACCCTGAAACAAAGGATTTCACAGTATAAGAAGGGGCTGTGTCCCCTTACAATTTGTTCTACTTTTGGATCCTTGCCAGAGGGGGCTGTTGCTGCTGCTGGGGCCAGGAGGACCACCACTTGGCTTGTCTCCCTGCCTGGAGACCCAGTGTGCTGGCTCTGGCCCTGCCTTGCCCCCCCTGCCTCCCTCCAGACCCTGCTGGAGCTTTGCTGTTGCCTGGGAGCGCTGTTCCCTTGTCCTTAGCGCTGAGGAGTGCTTTATTTTGAGCCCTTGGCGCTTGATAGCGCTTTATTTCCCTGCTAGCGCTTCGAGCGCTCTATTTTGTGCAGCCGGTGCCCACCCGGCGTTTGCCCGCTTTATTGCCGATTTTCGGCATAGCGAGTGCCCACCTCGCTTTATATTTATCTTGGAAGCCGGTGCCCACCCGGCATTGCCCCGGTTTATTTTAGTATTTACAAGCCGGTGCCCACCCGGCATTGGCCGCCCGTGATCACCGCCGCAGCCCAGGAGCATTGGAAACCGTTGCCGGGCCGCTGCCTAGTGCGACCCGGAAGTCCCGCCTCCTGACCCCCAGGGCCGCGCTGCCATTGGCGGCCCCAGCGGAAGTCAGGCGGAGGGCAGCGAGACAAGGCCAGGCGGGAGACGCAGGAAGCAGCCTGCCGCGTCCTTGCGAGGCTCCCGAGTGAAGGGGAGCCCCGCCCGCGGCCCCAGCAGAGTCGCTGAGGAGCCGTCCTGCAGCAACAGACAGCCGGTGAGTGTCAGGAAGGGAGGGGCGCCGGGACACATTGTCGGTGTCCGCCCCCCCCTCTGCCCGGTAGCGCGAGCTCGCGCTAGTCTCTAGAGTGAAGCCACGAGGGCTTCAAAGGGGGCATTCATTTGTTCTGAGTCCCCCGTGAGGGACTCCAACGACCGGCCCCATTGGGAGAGAGCCAGAGAGGCTCGAGGGCCAGTGCCTTGTATGTAGGAGCCCCGAGGCTCCTGGGGGCAATTTGTTTATTTAGAGCCCAAGAGGCCCCCGCCCTAATTATATTTACGAGCCCCGAGGCTCGAGGGGGGCAGTTCTTTGTTCAGAGCCCAGAGAAGGCTCACAGCGCCCACATTTGTTCTAGAGCCCCAGAGAGGCTCTTGGGCGCCATTCATTGTTCTTGAGCCCGCGAGGCTCCAACGTTGCCCAGCCTTATTTACAACTGTCCAGCACTTAGTGGACAGTTGCTACGTTTAGGCTTTGTGTGCTGTGCTGCCTGCGCAGCTTCCCTGACATTGAGACTCAGGGCATTCAGCCCCTTGCGAGGCCAGTTGGCCTGAGGGACAACCCTAGTGTTGTGCTATATGCACCCTGCGCAATTTATGAGTTACTGCTTATATGATTCTTTATGTTTTATTCCCCTTTGCTAAAAGTGACCTGCTTAGAGGAATGTTTGTTATTACCTTTGCTAAAAGTGACCTGCTTAGGTGATTCTTTATGTTTTATTCCCCTTTGCCAAAAGTGGCCTGCTTAGAGGAATGTTTGTTGTTACCTTTGCTAAAAGTGACCTGCTTAGGTAATTGTTTATGTTTTATCCCCTTTGCTAAAAGTGACCTGCTTAGAGGATTGTTTATGTTATTACCTTTGCTAAAAGTGACCTGCTTAGGTAATTGTTTATGTTTTATCCCCTTTGCTAAAAGTGACCTGCTTAGAGGATTGTTTATGTATTTCCCTTTGCTAAAAGTGACCTGCTTAGAGGAATGTTGATGTTTTATTGCCTTTGCTAAATGTGACTTGCTTAGGTGATTATTTTAGGTTTCCTTCCCTTTGCTAAATGTGACTTGCTTAGGTGATAGGTTTTCCTTCCATAGGTCCTGATGATAAGGTCCTAGTTCCCTGCGTGATTTCCCTACAGTGTTTAGGGTGGCGTAGGAGGTATTTTCCCTTTACCAGTAGTTACTGGTTGTATGCTACATTTACTATTTCTGTGTTACAGTCATTATATGTTTATGTACTAAGTGTTATACCTACAAGTATTATTTCTAAACAGTGCATACCCCTGACAGTGGTCCAGGTGGCCCTGTCCTGTACATAATCCCTTGTAAATCTTGCCCGTGCCTGTTGGCACATTGTAAAGTGTGTGTGTTATCTAATGTGTTTTTATTATTATAATACAAGGGCTATTTTTGATATAACCTTGTGTGGAGTTTCCTTTGTGGTGGGCCTAGGGTGTTGTCGCTGGGGTGCGCGCGCAAACGCTTTACACATCGCCTCTGAGATTAGCCTTGCTGCTCGCGTCACGTTACCTAGAGGGTGAGCGGGGGTTATCTTGGTGTGTGACTCCCTTGCCCTGACCTTAGAAATGGTGATCCCTGACTGACCTTGGCGTGAGCGTTGGCCGGCCGGGGGTCCAGTTTCTAACAGTTGCCTTTTGAAATACGGTGTTATTGGGGTTTCTGCGGTCTATGTGGTTGGCCAAATGGAAAACTGGCATGTGTCCCAGGGAGAACTATGGGCATATTGGTCTGTGCCCTCTCTCTTACTACACCTCCCCATAGTTTGTGAATGTATTTAGAGGTTGTCTGTGAGGATGAACCTTTGGAATTGCCTTGTGTACAACTTAGCATCTGACATGCTTGACCTGGGCTTCCTAAATTTGGTATACCCTCCAGTCTGAGGCACAATATAACAGGGACAGAATGCTAATGGTGTGGCACCTGTATCAGGGGATGAGCAGTGTGTATAGCAGGGAAGTTATTGGCTGGGTAAGTGAGGGCTGATGTAAAATGGGATTTTATATTATTCATGCCAGGGCTAAGCACAGAGAGGCAGTAGAAGAGTAACAGTGGCATACTGACGTAGGAATCGTGTAGGCAATTATGTTTCATATCTATGGATGCCTATTGCCAATGTGCAATCACTGTGCTTCAATGGCTTCCTTGCACTGCTGGATCACAGTGATACTGCACTGATCATATCTTTCCTTCTTGTTCCAGCTCTGTGCCACACAGAGGTCAGTAGACATACAAGGTATGATCTCAGAAGTGAGACCTCTTTACTTACAGCAACAAATCCAGCCACTCAGTTCTACAAACATTTCTTGCAGTTATTGCTCAACTTTGGAACAGTTAACTTGTTCTTATACTGCGTCTGAGATTTACACAGTGTGAACGAAGCAGGGTAAAGTGACCTAGAGGCTGGCAGAGAGTGGATTATGGAGCTGACATGCAGACTGACCAGTGAAAGGTCTGGAATCTGAGCAGTCAATTATTCATTAATCAATTCCGCAAGGTTATTCACATGAGGGTAAAGCAGGGGGGACAATGATGACTTTTCTATGTTGCTTAGGTCATGTGTCACCGCTTTATTAGTGGTCTATTCATTACACATCAGCAATCCATTCAGCTTTAGTGCTTTATGCTACAGTTGTACATATTAAGTACTGGGTTGGAGCAGTTAAGTTGATTGCTGCATAGTCAATGTTTTGGGGGGACGGGACAAACACACATGGCAACTTGTTGAGCTGATAAACAGATAGGAGTCAAGATGTCCACTGTTGTTGCCATGAAGTTTACAGAGCCGGGCAGCAATTCTCTGGTGTGATGAATGGCATGCAATGTCATTATGCTGTATGTTCTGCCATTGTATGGTATGTGCCTGTTATTGGCTGATTGTGGTATGATATGGCCTGTGATTGTATGGCATGGTGCCTCTCTTCATGTGTCATCTACCTCCACTCTGTGACGCATCCCAGAACTCATTCTCATTCTACTACTGTGATCTTCAATTTCACATTTGGTTTACTCTACCTTCCTCTGTTCCTCCTTGGATCAGTCCAAGCCTCATTTCACTTGCATGAGCTCCATAATAACTTCTAGGAGACTCTGCCCTGCTCCATCTTTCCTATTGCTCATCCAAAACTCATATGCCTACTATCATCTCACAATGTGCACTTCCTGGACCTTTCCCTCAACTCTTCTTCCACCATCGTTTTAAATCCACTTCACATACTCAAATGGCAACCGTTACATTAAAAAAGATTTAAACAGACTATTCCATCACCAATCCTCTATGTGTTACAGCATGGCATGCAACTGACCAATAAACACTCCAACGCCTATTCAGGGGGAGTAGGCTAGATATGATCTCACGGATGATGTGCCTGCGCTGACTGTGAGCATAGTGCTGCCCTAAAAGTAGTGTGTGCAAACCACTTGTAAGCTGAAATTACTACACATGCATTGCAACAGACAATGCACAACTTTCCTCTTTGCAAACTTAGTAGTTTCATACATTCTGTGCAGGACACATCTAGGAGATGGTCCTGTCAGGTCTCTTCATTTACTTCCTGTTTGACGCTGTCCCTGCACCTCCTTCATTACAATAGCTATGTAAGGCTACTTTGGGATAACTTTGGCAACATCTTTTGTTTGCCTGTGGGTTAGGTGATGATGTGATGATATGGCATCAACAGGGTTTTGAGTGTGCTAAGTCTTGCCAGTGCGCAGCACCAGCAGTTCTAGATAGCAGGATGCCAAAAGGTGTCTCTATTGGTCTCCCGATTTTTGCACTCAGCCTGGGGCTTTTTAGATAATCTTCACTCTGCAGCAGTAACACCCTCCATTTCCTTTGAGATTACTTCTGAGAGACTCGTTTTGAATCGTTTACAGTGTCATCATTTAAGTACAGGAGTATTTTCAATGACCTATGTCACAGAGACAAAGGCATTGTTGTTGCTTATGTATCTAATGCACCTTATACCCATTGACATGGCCAATAGCCCAAGCTTGACAGTCATGGGGCGCAACATGCTGAGCACAAAATTACTGCTGAGGGCTTCTAAGCCACACCCTTCACTGCATCTGTCACGCTCCCTTGAGAGCCCACCAGTATTTTGGGATACCAATAAATTCAGTGGGTGACACTGTCCTCATCTGAGGAACATCTGCACCCATGTTGCCATCTTTGCCCACCGCTTTGCTGCAGCTGTGCTGTGAACGCCATGGCCAGACTAGATGTCTGCATTGTGTCCACCAATTGGCCCGCCCGCACATGAGATGACAACAGCACTTCTTGCACTGCATTTTTGTTTGACCTGCCTATGGTTCCCTTAGTCCAGCAAGGTGTCCGAGGCTGACAGGCTAGTAGACCTAGAGCTGGGTGTGGGTGATATTGGTGTCAGACAGATGAGTGTGGTGATGTGTGTTGGATTTACCTCGAGTGGGGTCCACAACAGTGTCATATATGATAGTTGTGGATCAGGTAGAGAAGTGGCAGGACTTTTAGTGCAGTATCCATGACGTGCAGGTACATGGAGGGGCGCATGTCTGAAAGTTTCTTCTCTCTGTGTTCCTATTTCTACCATCTTGGATGGGCAGGTTTTTCTGCTATGTTTGGGTGGCCTGATTGGTGCATCGTTATGCGGTAGGTGGTTGGAGTGCTGTTCTGCCCGGCTGTGTGTCTCCATTGGCTCTCTCCAACACTGGCGCAGTGGGATTTTTCTGTCGGATCGGGAAACACTAGGGTGTTAGGAAAATGGCCTATCTTTGCCCATTGTAATGTGGCGGTCGCAATGAACGCTTCCGGCGTGGCGAATTGCAAGGAGGTGCTTACAACAGCCATCATAATCAGGCCCTAAGTTCTCTGATTGCCTGAGATTGTTATAGTAAAGTCACAGTTCTTTAGACTCCGTGTCAAGAAATGTGATATGTCTTAAAAGGTAAATGGATTCAACTAATATTTCCAAAAGTGAATGTTGGTGCCTCACAGACAGAAATTAGTGCTTTCTCCTCATGGTGGTAGTCGTGCTGGAATCCTCTCACACTGGTCCAGAAGAATGAAACCTCTTGAGGGGAACAGATGTCTCCACAGTTTTTGACACAGGTGTCTTCAGGGTTTGCAGGACTTTCCTTTCTGTGGAGGAGCTGGGAAGGTTGGTGGATGTTGAAAATGGTCCAGGCATAGGAGTACATGAGTCCCTATTAGCCTTACAAATGTTCATTAATTCGTCCTGCACCATCTCTGAAATGAAACACAATATAGAAATATAACGTTTAATGTGGTCATTAGGCTCCAACTGCAACTGATTTTGCTTCCCCAGGAGGTCATTGTTGTTTAGGAGTACCATGACCATGGCTCATCTGATCTTCATGTCTAGAGGCTGCACCAATAATGATCTGGCCCATAGTTGTATGAATACTAAGGGCATTTGTGGTCCCAATAAGCTGTGCCAATCTGGCCTTGCCCCTACCCTCAGGGTTCTGTGACTTTAAAATGGTGTGCAGTGTAACAGTGGGCCAATAATGATCTGGCCCATAGTTGTACAAGGCAGTTTCTGGACAGTGACTTGGGGTCCAATTTTATATTCCAACTCTACTGGGTACTTATCTGAGGGCAGGTCCTGGACTATGACTATGGCTCCAATTTAATATTCCAACTCCACCGGGTATTTACCGCAGAGCAGGTGCTGGACAGTAACTAAGTATGGGCGAATTTTGCGAATTTGTAATTCGCGAATTTGTGCGAAAGCGTACTTGCGGTCCGCAAAATCCGCGAACTTTTGCAAACTTGCGGATTTTTTTATTTTTGCGTGTTCGCGGGAATTTTTGCAGCGCGGCTACCGCGAAGTTACCCATGCGGTCGTACATGAGCGCGGCCTTCTTGTTTTCAGTGTTTGCGTTGCGTATTTCCGATTCCGGGCGCTAGTTGCATGCTCGCGTTGTGCATTTCCTACGTGCGGGGCGCAATTGCGTGTTCGCGTCTGTTTTTAGCGTGCTCGCGGGGGAAATATCGAGCGAACTTACCCACGTAGTCGCAATGGGCGTGGCCATCTTGTTTTTCATTCATTGCTATGGTTCTGGGCATGCTTTTTCAATCCTCCTTCAATCTTTGTAATCATTTGTTTGTTTGAACTTTAAAAATTTTTTTTTTACTCATTATCTATCACTCTATTTTTGTACATCTATATTTTGTGTTTTTCTCTACTTTTCGTTACTTCAAAACTACTTTTTTTTAACTCTCTTTTCATTAAAATTACTTTTTCCCTATTCTTTCCTATTTTATTTTCCTTTAACTGTCCAGGACCATGGCAAAGGGAGCCGGCAAAATCCTGAAGGGGAAGGGTCCCCCACCCCGTAGCCGGCTCCCTTGCGGGCGCTTAAGGGGGAGGCTGTAAGTTCCAGGGAGATCTTCAGCGTGGGAGAGGTGGCCGTACTGGTCTTCTTCATGCAGCGCCACCTCCCCAAGACCGCCACGGCAGGCGGCAGGCCCGGTACCGGGTACGGCCTCCGGGAGCGTCGCCAGCTATGGGGTAAGGTGTGCCGGGCCATGTATTGGGAGTCTGGGGTCCTGCGCACCTACAACCAGGTGACGCACCGGAGGTCGGACATACTGGACCGGGAACACGACCTGCTCGACCTGCTTGGCGTGGAGATCCCTGGGCTTGGTGAGTACTAGTAGCTATTTAATCACTACTTTGTTGTCTTCTGCTCTGTGTTATGATATTGCAAATATTTTTTTTCCCCGAAGAGCAAGAATGCTGCCGATTACATTGCAGGTAAATTATGTTTCAAAAGCTTCTGTGATTGCAGGCGCTCACCTGCTCACTGGCGGTGCTACTATGCTTTCTTGTTTTCAATTTTGTGCTCATTTGGCCTGAGTGATTATGTATGAGTGTACTTTACAGAACTGCGTAATGCTAGACACTAGAGATTACATTGCAGGTAAAATATGTTTCAAAAGCTTCTGTGATTGCAGGTGCTCGCCTGCTCACTGGCGGTGCTACCATGCTTACTTGTTTTCAATTTTGTGCTCATTTATCCTGAGTGATTATGTATGAGTGTACTTTATAGAACTGCGTAATGCTAGACACTAGAGATTACATTGCAGATAAATTATGTTTCAAAAGCTTCTGTGATTGCAGGTGCTCGCCTGCTCACTGGCGGTGCTACTATGCTTACT
Organism: Lissotriton helveticus; assembly: GCF_964261635.1. Lineage (NCBI taxonomy): Eukaryota > Metazoa > Chordata > Amphibia > Caudata > Salamandridae > Lissotriton > Lissotriton helveticus. Next base: position 1,867,498,509 of record NC_136057.1, read on the forward strand.
TGTTTTCAATTTTGTGCTCATTTGGCCTGAGTGATTATGTATGAATGCACTTTACAGAACTGCGTTGTAGGAGAGTAGGGTCTGCTATCCTATGGTCACCCCAAATTTTTCCTTTTGGCTTCACTAGTTTTCGACTTACTGAGGCTGTGGGCCTGCTAATCAGACCCCCAGCCTGCTGTTCTCTCTCTAAATTAGTAATACATGTGCTATAGGTACATACTACAATTGGAAATGGACTCCTTGTCAGCCCCTGTACTATGCACTATAGGTGCTCAGGGCATAGGTGCCACCAAGACCTACCAGGGGCTGCAGCATATCTTTTGCCACCCCTGGCTGGTTCTTAAATTGACACAACTGGCTGATCACTCAGCTGGGGCAAGATGGTGTAATCACCTCTTGCTTAGATATAGTATACCAATATCTAAACCTATATCTGGACACATATAAACCTGTGAGCCACTCCTATGGAAGGCCTCATCAATCCTGGAGGCAGAGCGCATGGTTTAATGTGAGATGGAGCTCTAGCATGAGCTGAGCCTGTCTGCAGCCGTCGGGAACAAGTCCCTAAGCCGTTCCGGGATAATGCCATACCATATACTATTAAGTGCATTATAATCCTCGCGGTTATATGGCAACTTCGGTTTGGCTTTATCAAAACATGTCGTGTAAGGTGTCATACGATTTGGAATACTATCCCCTGCCAGTCCTGGCGACGGGGATAGCATTCCACCCCTCTAGAGGGAGAAGACATGTTACTTTACTGAAATGCGGTTGATTTTTAAAAGAGCCTCAGATCCACAAAATGGATGCTTCTGCCACAGACACGGGTCTGACCTCCTGCAGCTGACCGAAACTCAGCCAAGGAGGCCTGGACAAAGGGTTTCCTGTCGCAGGGAGGTGTCACACCCGCCCAGACAGGAGATAGTGGATTGTAGCAGGGAGGTTTGAAAGAAACCAGACACTGCCTGGGGAGCACAAGGCTGCCCCTTGCATAATCCGGCCAAACCGGTTCTGGGGCACACCAGCCCCCATCCCAGCGCGGCCTGGATCAAAGGAAAGGGGTGTACCCACCCCCTTCCTGGGTCCCACCCATAGGAGGGGACCTAGCAGGTAATCCAGCCCCCTAGATTCGAATAAGAGTGGGAGCAGTGCCAATGCACTTCAGATTATCCTGATGAAACATAAGAAACGAAACTCTGGACCCTTCGACATCCTACTCGACGTAGAAGACTGAAGAATCTCCCTTGTGGTCAAGGAGTGACCACCCTGTGCAAACAGGCATCATCCAGCACCTCGACGTCTGCTTTGTTGCAGTTCCCGCCGGAACTTGAGCGACAGAGATCGACGAGATCAAGCTTTCCTGCCTTCTTACAGCCCGATCCACAGTCCCTGCAGAGCTGAGACCCGTGGAGGAGACCGGAAGTGTGGGGCACGCCATCTTGAAAAGACCACGAGACGCTGACCGTGCAGCCCACGAGTGACCCTCGAAGCTGTACACCGGGGTTTAAGAAGCCCCAACCCATAGCCACTCTTGCACTGAAGCTCACTCCTCTACACTCAACGAGTGCTGCGTGGGGCCCTTCTGCTTTCTTTGGCTCAACGCGTTGGCCCGGTCACTTGCCAGCTGGCTCGTGGCCCCTGTGCCGGCGAAAACCTAAATACGACTTGTGATTCTGGTTGCTCCAGACTTGCACCAGCTCTTCTGAAAAGGAGCACCCACATTGACCCTCCTGTTCTGAGTGAGAAGCAATCTTCCAGTTCCGCGTGGATTGCTCTTGCCAAGTGTTGTTTGCTCCGATCTTGAAGCCGACAGCGCCGACGGTGAGAGTCTACGTGGGACAGCTCGTGACCCGCTCCTGGATGTCGCAGATGCCCCAGAGCCCACGTAGCAGCGGAGAGAAGCTCCTCGACAACCACCTGATTGCGCCCGACATTGCCTGGTTCCGTCCTGGTTCCACCCTGGTCACTGCTGAGTGACCCAGACTCTGTCCCCTCTGCTTTCAGGTACTTTTCTGCTCTGATCCACCCTTGGATCACACCGGACACTTCTCCTTCACATCGCCTGCAGCTTCTTCAGCTTCAAGCACCCAGAACCTGCGTGACGAAACCCGACGCCACTTCGACCCTATGCACCCGCTTCCTGTGGGTGAGGTAACATTGCAACGCCGGTGTTCCCATACTAGTACACACCTCTAGGGTCTGTGTCTAAAGTTTTGTCCTTCTAGGTTCATCAGAAGTATCCTAAAACTCTATTTGTGTAACTTTTACGCACCATTGACTTAACATTGGTGCATGCGTGTGCTTTAAGCACTGCACCCTAATCCCGCGGGCTTTTCCCGACTTCAGCATTGCTTGTCCCGACTGCTCCCAGCGATTCCCTAGGCCCTAGGCCTAACCACTGTTCGATTGGTATCTCTTATACCACTTTCTTAATATATGGTCTGAGTGGCCACCCGCCCTCATCCATAATCGTGCAACTTTGTATGTTATACCGTGCTTTTGATTTAACGCTTGTGCCCCTTTGTTCATAAAGAGTACTGGGGATTATTTTTAGAAATAAACACATATATTTTTAAAATATATACTTGTGTGGTGTCCTTTCATTTGATATTACTGGACTGTGATTGGTAAAACAGCTCGCTTAACACGACCTCTTGAGTTTAGCCTTTAAGGCTGCTTAGTCTATGCTACCATTAAGATAGCTTGTCTACAAGGTTGACTTACAACCAGACACCATAAGGGATAGTTTGGACTGATACAAGGTGGTTCCAGAATTGGAAACATCATATATCAGGCCAACTTCTCACATTGGTGCGCAGCGGTTCGGATTTGAGCTTGCTGTTGTTTTACCATTGCAATCTTTATATCAAATTGAAAGATCACATCAAGTACCTTAGGTACATATAAATCAAAAGCTTAGCATATTTAAGTTCTACTGAACTTAGTAGTTGTAGAGAAAAGGGAGTAGCACACCCTGACTATAACTCACTAGCAAGGTACAGTAGGAAAACACTTAGTGTAGGTAAGTGCACCACTTACAGCTCACTAGCAGTCATGTCTGGACAGGCGAAGCTCCTGGCTCTCAGCCTGTGATGGTTGACCTTACCAAGGCAACCTCCAGCTATGACAAACTTAGCCATAAAGACTTGTGTGCCTTGTGCATATCAAGAGGGCTAAAAAGGGGCAGAGGCCCCACCATTCCTACCCTGATAGCCATTCTGGAAAAGGATGACTTAGATAAGGCGAGTGCAGCTCCCTTAGACTCAGGAGATGGAGTGAACCCCCCTGTAAATGAGACCACTCCAGAGGAGGAAGAAGAAGAGGAGGAAGAGGAGGAGGAGGACTCAGAAGTAGAGGATCCTGAAGATCAGGATCAGAGGGGTAACCAGGTTGTAGTTGCCAGGCTTAACCAGGCCAACTTAGACCTACTTGGGAATGGAGAGGGCCAGCACCTCCCCAGATCCCATAACATCATTCTCCCAGGCAACAGAAGGGTGAGATCTCCATCAGGGGACTCTCATATTTCTAGTGCCTCAAGGGAATCTCAGAGAGGAATTACTCCCTCTCAGAGGAAAGAGCATAGGGCCAGGATGAGGGCTGTCAAACTCCAGATAGAGAGGGAGGAGGTAGCCCTGGCTCAAGCTAGACTTGCTTTAGCAAGAGAACAGAAGTTGTGTGGCTTAGATGCCACTGGTGGCAGCATAATTCCTAGAGAGAAAGACAGGAGCTATGATAATAGAAACCTGACAAAAATTGTGCCCCCCTACAAGGAAGGGGATGACATCCACAAATGGATGACTGCCCTTGAGAGAGCCTGCATTGTACAGCAGGTTCCTCAGGATCAGTGGGCTGCAATGTTATGGTACTCCTTTTCCGAGAAAGGGAGGGATAGGCTCCTCACAGTTAGACCTGAGGATGCCAAAAACTACTCTGTCCTGAAGAGTGCTCTTATTGAAGGGTTTGGCCTAACCACTGAGCAATACAGGTTGTTGTTCAGAGACACCCAAAAAGCACAGACTCAGGACTGGACTGATTTTGTTGATTGTGCCACTAAGGCTCTGGAGGGTTGGCTGCAGGGAAGTAAAGTCTCAGACTATACAGGATTGCACAATCTGATAATGAGAGAGCAGATCCTTAATAACTGTCAGAACCAGCTGTTGCATCAATACCTTATTGACTCTGATCTGACCTCTCCCCAAAAATTGGGGAAGAAGGCAGACAAATGGGTCAGAACAAGGATTAAGCAGAAACCCCAGAACCAAGGTGGTGACCAGAAGAAAACAGACCAGAAGGGTGGGAATCAGAAAGATAAAGAAAAGGACCAGAAGTCTTCAGGCCCCCAAACTAGTAATAAGGAGGGTGGTTCCCAAAATGGAAACAAGAAAAAGAAGAACGATGGCCCAAAGAAACCTTGGTGTAATACCTGCAAATCAGTTTCACACTGGGGCAGTGGATGCACCAAGAAAAATCCAGTCCCCACCACTGCAGCTCCTAAAGCACCTGCACCCCCTAGTAAAGTTAGCAGTGGTGGTACACAACCAAAGGGTATAGTAGGGTAAACCTTGGGTACTGAGATGGAATCTGGCCTAGTCAGAGTCCCTACTCAGGCAGTTCTCCTATATTATGTGGACTAATCTTTGTCCACTACAGTGAGTCCCAGTAACCTGGGCAAATATAGACAGACGCCTTTCATAAATGAGAGACTGGCTCAGGCCAACAGGGACACATGTGCCGGTGTCACCATGGTGACACCTGACTTTGTGGACCCTGGACAGATTGTACTAGGTGAGAGTTACCTAGTGACCAATGCAAGCAACTCCACTACTACACATAGTGTGGCTGTTGTGAACTTCTCCTTGGGAGGGGTAGATGGCCTAAAGAAAGTTGTTGTGAGTGCAGACCTCCCAGTAGACTGTCTGTTAGGCAATGATCTTGAAAGCTCAGTTTGGTCAGAAGTGGAGTACAGGACTCATGCAGAAATGCTAGGGATTTCAGCACATGTCCTTGCAGTGACAAGAACTCAGGCTAAGAAGTGCCTTCCTGAACCAGTGGTGGATCTTGGAACAATAGACCAACCACAACCCAAGAGAAGGAGCAAAAGGGTTAAGGCTGTGCCTTCCCCCTTGCCCCAGGTTGAGGATCAGATTTCACAGGAAACTGATTCTGCAGTCCAAGAGGAGACTGTCTCTGAGGAACTTGAGCCTGACCAGGTTGAGTTTCTGGGGACAGGGGGACCCTCAAGGGCAGACCTGGGGCAGGCCCAATTAGATTGCCCTTCACTTGAACCCTTCAGACAGCAAGCTGCTGCTGAGGCTGCAGGGAATGCTCAAGGAGCCCATAAAGTATATTGGGATGATGGACTCCTTTACTCAGAGGCTAGAGACCCCAAGCCTGGTACCACCAGGAGGTTGGTTATACCTTTGAAGTTTAGGGGTTTCCTTCTCACCTTGGCCCATGATATTCCCCTTGCAGGACACTTAGGCCAGAACAAGACTTGGGACAGGCTTGTTCCACACTTTCACTGGCCTCATATGTCAGAAAATGTCAAGGAGTTTTGTCGCTCCTGTGTCACTTGCCAAGCCAGTGGTAAGTCAGGTGGCACAACAAAGGCCCCCCTAATATCACTACCTGTGGTGGGGGTACCCTTTGAAAGAGTTGGAATAGACAGTGTGGGTCCCATGGATCCTCAAACAGCATCTGGGCACAGATTTATACTGGTGGTAGTGGATCATGCCACCAGGTACCCAGAAGCCATTCCCCTGAGGACCACCACAGCACCTGTGGTGGCCAAAGCCCTCATTACAGTTTTCTCAAGAGTGGGCTTTCCAAAGGAGATTCTTTCAGACAGAGGTACCAACTTCATGTCTGGATACTTAAAAGCAATGTGGAAGGAGTGTGGAGTAAACTACAAGTTTACCACACCCTATCACCCACAGTGCAATGGGCTTGTAGAGAGATTCAACAAGACCCTCAAGGGAATGATAAAGGGATTACCAGAGAAGCTTAGGCGGAAATGGGACATCCTTTTACCCTGCCTGCTCTTTGCTTACAGAGAGGTCCCACAGAAGGGGGTTGGCTACAGCCCTTTTGAACTTTTGTTTGGCCACCCTGTGAGGGGTCCACTATGTTTGGCGAAGGAAGGATGGGAGTTACCTCTAAAAAAGCCTAAGCTAGATGTTGTGGACTATGTACTTGGTCTCCGCTCCAGGATGGCTGAGTATATGGAGAGAGCATCCAAAACCTGGAGGCCAGTCAAGAGTTACAGAAAGCTTGGCATGACCAAAAGGCTGTTCTGGTTGAGTTCCAGCCAGAGCAGAAGGTGTGGGTGTTGGAGCCAGTGACCCCAGCAGCACTCCAGGACAAATGGACTGGACCCTACCCTATTATTGAGAAAAAGGGAGAAGTCACCTATCTGGTTGACTTTGGAACCCCTAGGAGCCCCCACAGGGTGCTCCATGTAAATCGTTTGAAAGCATTTGTGGACAGGGAGTACATGAGCTTGCTCATGGCCACAGATGGGGAACAGGAGGAAGAGAGTGACCCTCTCTCAGACCTGCTTTCCCAGAACCCTGATGATGGATCAGTTGATGGAGTAGCCTTGGCAGGCAGCCTCACTGACCAGCAACAGATGGACTGCAGACAGGTTTTGCAAGCCCACAGACACTTGTTTTCACTCACACCCAGTCAAACTAACTGGTGCACCCATGAGGTGGACACTGGTGACAGTCTGCCTGGGAAGAATAAGATCTACAGGCAACCTGACCATGTCAGGGATTGTATAAAGGCTGAGGTGCAAAAGATGTTGGAGCTTGGAGTGATTGAGCCATCAGAGAGCCCCTGGGCTAGCCCAGTGGTCCTTGTGCCAAAACCTCATACCCAAGATGGAAAGAGAGAAATGAGGTTTTGTGTGGACTACAGAGGTCTCAATGCTGTCACTAGGACAGATGCACATCCCATTCCAAGAGCAGATGAGCTCATTGATAAATTGGCTACTGCCAAGTTTCTGAGCACATTTGATTTGACAGCTGGCTACTGGCAGATCAGACTAGCTGAAGAGTCAAAAGCCAAGACAGCATTCTCTACCCCTAGTGGACATTATCAGTTTGTGGTAATGCCCTTTGGTTTGAAGAATGCACATGCCACCATCCAAAGGTTGGTGAATCAAGTCCTTGCTGGGCTGGATGACTTCTGTGCAGCATATCTAGATGATATTGCTGTCTTTAGCTCCACCTGGGAGGATCACCTGATCCATCTGAAGAAGGTTCTGGAGGCCCTCCAAAAGGCAGGCCTGACTATCAAGGCTACCAAGTGCCAGATAGGGCAGAGCAAGGTTGTGTACCAGGGCCACCTAGTAGGTGGGGGCCAGGTTCAGCCACTGGAGAGCAAGATCCAGACCATACAGGACTGGGCTCCTCCAACTACCCAGACGCAAGTCAGAGCCTTCTTGGGCCTGACTGGGTATTACAGAAAATTTGTAAAGAACTATGGGTCCATTGTGACACCATTGAATGACTTGACATCCAGGAAGATGCCCAAAAAGGTTCAGTGGACAGTTAGCTGTTAAAAGGCATTTGATGACCTGAAGAAGGCCATGTGCTCTGCGCCTATCCTGAAGAGTCCTGACTACTCCAAACAGTTCATTGTACAGACAGATGCTTCTGAGTTGGGGGTGGGAGCTGTGCTTTCACAACTTAATCAAGATGGTCAAGACCAGCCCATTGCTGTTATTAGCATAAGGCTGACCCCCAGGGAGAAACGTTGGTCAGCTATTGAGAGGGAGGCCTTTGCTGTGGTTTGAGCCCTGAAGAAGTTGAGGCCATACTTGTTTGGAACTCACTTCCTAATTCAGACAGACCATAAGCCCCTCTTGTGGCTAAATCAGATGAAGGGTGAAAATCCCAAACTGCTCAGGTGGTCCATTTCCCTACAGGGGATGGACTTTACAGTGGAGCACCGCCCAGGGACTGACCATGGTAATGCAGATGGTCTCTCCAGGTACTTCCACTTAGAACATGAAGACTTATCTGGTCAAGGTTAAGTTTAATGTCCCTGCGTTTGGGGCGCGGGGGGTTGTGTAGGAGAGTAGGGTCTGCTATCCTATGGTCACCCCAAATTTTTGCTTTTTGCTTCACTGGTTTTCGACTTACTGAGGCTGTGGGCCTGCTAATCAGACCCCCAGCCTGCTGATCTCTCTCTAAATTAGTAATACATGTGCTATAGGTACATACCACAATTGGAAATGGACTCCTTGTCAGCCCCTGTACTATGCACTATAGGTGCTCAGGGCATAGGTGCCACCAAGACCTACCAGGGGCTGCAGCATATCTTTTGCCACCCCTGGCTGGTTCTTAAATTGACACAACTGGCTGATCACTCAGCTGGGGCAAGATGGTGTAATCACCTCTTGCTTAGATATAGTATACCTATATCTAAACCTATATCTGGACACATATAAACCTGTGAGCCACTCCTATGGAAGGCCTCATCAATCCTGGAGGCAGAGTGCGTGGTTTAATGTGAGATGGAGCTCTAGCATGAGCTGAGCCTGTCTGCAGCCGTCGGGAACAACTCCCTAAGCCGTTCCGGGATAATGCCATACCATATACTATTAAGTGCATTATAATCCTCACGGTTATATGGCAACTTTGGTTTGGCTTTATCAAAACATGTCGTGTAAGGTGTCATATGATTTGGAATATGATCCCCTCACCAGTCCTGGCAACAGGGATAGCATTCCACCCCTCTAGAGGGAGAAGACATGTTACTTTACTGAAATATGGTTGATTTTTAAAAGAGCCTCAGATCCACAAAATGGATGCTTCTGCCACAGACACGGGTCTGACCTCCTACAGCTGACCGAAACTCAGCCAAGGAGGCCTGGACAAAGGGTTTCCTGTCGCAGGGAGGTGTCACACCCCCCCAGACAGGAGATAGTGGATTCTAGCAGGGAGGTTTGAAAGAAACCAGACATTGCTTGGGGAGCACAAGGCTGCCCCTTGCATAATCCGGCCAAACCGGTTCTGGGGCACACCAGCCCCCGTCCCAGCATGGCCTGGATCAAAGGAAAGGGGTGTACCTACCCCCTTCCTGGGTCCCACCCATAGGAGGGGACCTAGCAGGTAATCCAGCCCCCTAGATTCGAATAAGAGTGGGAGCAGTGCCAATGCACTTCAGATTATCCTGATGAAACATAAGAAACAAAACTCTGGACCCTTCGACATCCTACTCGACGTAGAAGACTGAAGAATCTCCCTTGTGGTCAAGGAGTGACCACCCTGTGCAAACAGGCACCATCTAGCACCTCGACGCCTGCTTTGTTGCAGTTCCCGCCGGAACTCGAGCGACAGAGATCGACGAGATCAAGCTTGCCTGCCTTCTTACAGCCCAATCCACAGTCCCTGCAGAGCTGAGACCAGTGGAGGCGACTGGAAGTGTGGGGCACGCCATCTTGAAAAGACCACAAGACGCTGACTGTGCAGCCCACGAGTGACTCTCGAAGCTGTACACCGGGGTTTGAGAAGCCCCAACCCCGAGCCACTCTTGCACTGAAGCTCACCCCTCTACACTCAACGAGTGCTGTGTGGGGCCCTTCTGCTTTCTTTGGCTCAAAGCGTTGGCCCGGTCACTTGCCAGCTGGCTTGTGGCCCCTGTGCTGGCGAAAACCTAAATACGACTTGTGATTCTGGTTGCTCCAGACTTGCACCAGCTCCTCTGAAAAGGAGCACCCACTCTGACCCTCCTGGTCTGAGTGAGAAGCAATCTTCCAGTTCCGCGTGGATTGCTCTTGCCAAGTGTTGTTTGCTCCGATCTTGAAGCCGACAGCGCCGTCGGTGAGAGTCTACGTGGGACAGCTCGTGACCCACTCCTGGACGTCGCAGATACCCCAGAGCCCACGTGGCAGTGGAGAGAAGCTCCTCGACAACCACCTGATTGCGCCCGACATTGCCTGGTTCCGTCCTGGTTCCACCCTGGTCACTGCTGAGTGACCCAGAGTCTGTCCCCTCTGCTTTCAGGTACTTTTCTGCTCTGATCCACCCTTGGATCACACCGGACACTTCTCCTTCACATCGCCTGCAGCATCTTCAGCTTCAAGCACCCAGAACCTGCGTGACGAAACCCGACGCCACTTCGACCCTATGCACCCGCTTCCTGTGGGTGAGGTAACATTGCAACGCCGGTGTTCCCACACTGGTACACAGCTCTAGGGTCTGTGTCTAAAGTTTTGTCCTTCTAGGTTCATCGGAAGTATCCTAAAACTCTATTTGTGTAACTTTTACGCACCATTGACTTAACATTGGTGCATGCGTGTGCTTTAAGCACTGCACCCGAATCCCGCGGGCTTTTCCCGACTTCAGCATTGCTTGTCCCGACTGCTCCCAGCGATTCCCTACGCCCTAGGCCTAACCACTGTTCGATTGGTATCTCTTATACCACTTTCTTAATATATGGTCTGAGTGGCCACCCGCCCTCATCCATAATCGTGCAACTTTGTATGTTATACTGTGCTTTTGATTTAACGCTTGTGCCCCTTTGTTCATAAAAAGTACTGGGGATTATTTTTAGAAATAAACACATATATTTTTATAATATATACTTGTGTGGTGTCCTTTCATTTGATATTACAGGACTGTGATTGGTAAAACAGCTCGCTTAACACGACCTCTTGAGTTTAGCCTTTAAGGCTGCTTAGTCTATGCTACCATTAAGATAGCTTGTCTACAAGGTTGACTTACAACCAGACACCATAAGGAATAGTTTGGACTGATACAAGGTGGTTCCAGAATTGGAAACATCATATATCAGGCCAACTTCTCACATGCGTAATGCTAGTCACTAGAGACTCAAGTCCAGTCCTTCCTTTGTACTCCTGCCACTAAGAAGAGATAGTGGTGGTGGATTGATAGTTTGAGTATATTATGAGTGGTTATTTAGTAGGAAACTTTTTAGTGGTCTGCAATCATGACGGACTGTGTCTGTCACTTCGCGTGCTGCCTGCCAGTACTAGTATAACCTTTTTGTAGTTGGTTTAGTGAGTTACATAACTTTCCAAGTAGACGGTCCGCGAATCCAGCAATACTAATATCCTAGTAGGCCACATCAGATAGGTCAATAAATTTGGTGCAATTGTTGTCTATTTCCCCGAAATAATTTGTTATTGTTTTTTTGAAAAGTTTGATTTGATTGACAACAATCAAACATGTTTGTGTCTTTCTTCCATGTACATCAGCTCCTTCCAGGGGCAAGAGGACAGAGGAGGTAGCGGCGCAGGTGGAGCAGGTAGGCCAGGTTCGGTCCGCCGAGGGCTCCTCTGCTGGCCCCAGTTAGTTTTCCTGTTAATATTAATAATTATACTTCCCTAACTTTTACAGCACCTATTTATTCCAAACGTTCATCATAATTCTATTTTTCCTAAATCGTCTTTGATCTTCTTGTAGACTGTTTCTAAATTCTTATCCTGCCTCTACTATGACTCTTTTATTAGTCTGTCTGTGTAGCTAGCTAAGCTTGCACAGTTGGCAAAAGGTGTTAAAACAAAACTCCTATTCAGCAATAGCTCTAGGCACTGAGTGCAGTCCTCTGGGTTGTCCATAATGTCTATTGAAGTCTTCTTAATGTTTATGCTTTGACAATTCCCATAAAAAAAAAGTCAATGGCCACCAAGAATAAGATACTAGTTTACTTTTTGATTGGATAGGAGGACATACTACTACTACTGTTGCAGGGACTATTCTGCACAAACAGAACTATGGACAAGAAATAGGGCATTGGTGATAATAGGCGCAGTTAGACTTTCCACATACCTCAGTCATAACAGAAGTTGAACCCCCAATCTCCTTACTCACTAGCTAGTGTGTCAGAGTCATTATTTAGCTCCCGAATGCAGCGATAATCCCCAATGATTATACAACCCAGAACATAAGACTAGGGAGTCAGAGTCCCAACCTCTCAGAGTCACAGACTCATTCTTGCAAATTGCAAACCCTTTCGCTCACTCACTCATGACCAGAAACCATAGAGTCTATGTAAGTTTTAAAGCTTTATTAAAAGTAAAACAACTAGCTCTGTGTGTACTATATTACTTTTCAATTGTGCATTATATAAAAACATTTACTAAAATCAACTTAATATAAGACAAACGGTGAACTCTTGAAAACTCAACAGTGGCTGATTTTACATATTAATTGTGGGAGAGCCCTCACCTGGTTGGAACTTAAAGTCTTGGTGGTGATGATGACGACTCGGAGTAACATATTTCTCTTGTTTGTAGAAGGGAAGCTTCTGTCTGTTATGAGAAAAATGGTGCGTGTTAAAAAGCAAGCATTCATCAGTTGTGCCAAAATGTGTAGCATGTTATGGCTAAGCATAAATAAAAAACACCCTCCCCTTACGAAAGGGGAATTTTCAGTTTAGACTAGAGAGTCACAAATAATTAAATTTGTTTATTTAAAAACATATTTTTTCATTCCTAGACAAAAAAAGGAGTGGTGTATATGGCATCTAAAAATATTAAATGTATTTTCTAGGCGTAACACCATCGGCACAGCCCACCACCAGTGCCGGAGCCAGCGCGGAGGTGGTCACTCCAGGGGTGGATGCGGTGCCAGCGGGAACTGCTGTGGGGGATGCTACTGTAGTTGCGGGCAGTGGTAAGCTATTATATTCCTTACTTATTGAGATTGCAGAGTAGGCTGGTTGCAGGGGTATATATGTTGTACAGTACAAGTACACTTTACTGTTAAGAATTACACATTTAGGACTAAGTTTTTATCAACCAGGTAGAAGACAGTCACCCTTGACTTCGCATTAGCAATAGCATTAGCGGAGGGAGTTGATGAATAACCAATGGCCTCCTCTAAATTTGACTTCAACTCAGCTGTGAAAGTTTTATCGAGAAGCCAAGTCAGATCAGAGATGAACTTGATGGATGGGATGAACGAAAAGGGAAAGAAGGGTGTAAGGAAGGACGAGCGAGTTAAATTAATGACTGGCAAAGAATGATACGTGTTTTTGAATGCAGGCACAGGTGGCTGGGAATCTGATGCATGGCCGGTTGAAGGCTGAAGCAAGGATGGGTGGAAGGAGAAAAGAAAAGAGGACTGCCTGGGTGGGTGAAACAGAAACCTTATGTGTGCGCAATATATCCTTTGGTTCAAATTCAAATGCAAGTAAAGCACGGATGCATGGCTGGCGGTTTACAAAATAAAATAAAAAGGGTGTTTTTCAGTGAGAAAAGGTAAGGTTTGTCCAGTTGAGACATTAAGAAGAATGATTGACATATACTTTGAATGGATGGATGCCTGGATGGTATCTTCCTCATAGATAGCATAGGTGTATGTAGACAGAGTAGACGGTCACTGGATGAAGAGTGTTACTTTGAAGAGCATGTAACACCGCACGTCCGTGCCAGAGTAGCAAAGCCGAGGAAAGTAGAAGTTGTAATTTTTTAGAATACTCCCTTGACTAACAGTAGTTTGCAAGCACAGCATATATAGTGTACCTATATTGTATAGTTCACATTATCAAGTCAAGTAACAACTCACAAGTGCCTTCCTCCGGCGATTACGGGGACCACTCACTACCTCTGTTAATAATTTTTTTTCACTCAATCAATAAAAACAAAGCACCTAAAGTCATCCCTTATATAAGCAAATATCCTGTGAAGGAATAGATGATCATATTATTTATCTTCTTCATTTACCTTTTGAATGAGTCAGTGGCAGGGCAGGGTGAAAGTTAAATTAATTGAGCAGTAGCCCTTGTAACAGAGTACGGCCAATGCCACCCGTAATAGAAAAGTAAGAGCTTCACCACCTGCATGTACTAGACTGGTAACAGTAATGCAAGTCTGCGTCATCATGGCTTGCGTCTGTTTTTCTTGGGTGCAAGCTGACTGCGTGAGCATTATGCAAGCTTCCACAAGTTTACGTACTAATTTTGCTAAACAAGAGAAGAAGAAGAAGACTGGTGTACTGTCTGACTCTAATGTAGTGAGTCCATATAGTGTTAGTAGAATTCCTGAAACTCCCACTAATGTTAGAGCAGAGGCCGACGAAGTGGGAGGATAGATAGATGCCACAAATGTTATATACTGTGCTTGCAAGTTGCTAGTGCTACTGTGACACAACTTTCTGTTGAATTCTTTTGTGTTAATCTTAAAGAGTATTGGTTACAGTATGTTTTTCTTTCTTCATATAGATACTCCTTCTAAACTAACAAGGAAGGAGTTGGCTATCCGGGCCCGGCAACGGAAGCTGGAGGCAATTGTCGCCGAATACCGGCGGCTGGTGGCTCAGGAGGAGGAGGATGACTCGCAGTCGCAGTCAACATCCACGACAGCTGCATCCTCCTCCGCTGCCCCTGGGTCATACAGTCAGCGCAATCCTCCAGCGGTATTTTGCCGTGGTCCGGCAGCCACCCGCCGCCACCGAGCAGCAAAAACAACAGCTGCCCCCCACAGTACCTGCAAGGCTCGCATCCACCGACTAACCCTGCGAGTGGCCTACCTTGAGCAGGAGGTGGCGAGGCAGAAAGCCCTGCTCAAGGACCTCTGGAGAGAGCTGCGTGACCACCTGGCCACAGGAGGACACCGCCGGCGAAAGTAGAGAGGCTGTCCCTTGCCCCTTTTGGGGGGGTGGGAATTGGGCGTTGGGGTTTTTGGACTTTTGGGGACATTTGATTTCATGGATATTGGTTGGGGTTAGGGAGGGGGTTAACTGTACGTTTGTTTTCCTGAAACTTAACTGGCTGCTTGATTCAAATTGTCTAAGTAATCGCCCACATTTGTACAAAAGTGTCACTGACAGAGTTAGTGAATTCAATTGTCCTACTACTTTACTAATACTACCATCAGTCTCTCCTCTCCTCCTACTCCATTATTCTTCCTCCCCAAAATGCTTATCTTACCTGTGATTCGTGTTTGAGAATAGGGCTAGGCACAGGGCTGGCTGCATGGCAAATGGCGATTAAGGTTGGCTATGGAATCCTGGACGGATGAAATGGCATAGTTGTGGTGGTAGTAGTAGTGGTACACACTGGCAATAGCAGCATATGAAAAAAAAGTTAATGAAACATTGAGTGGCCTGAGAGGAGCATTAGAACAGTACGACAGATAGTACAGTACACAAGAACAGTGCCATAAATTGTAGCCTAAGCAATGCTAAAGTATTCCATCAAAAGTTAACTACTAGTTGTGTGGAGTATGGCTACTACAAGAAATAGTACTTTTTATTTTTTTATTTATTTACATCATTTATAGAGCACCTGAATCCCCCGAATGGGGTATCTCCGCGCTAAGGACGACAGCTGGGATGAATAACAAAATTAGAAAAGTAGTGTTTTGAGCTTCTTTCTGAAGCCTAGGTCATTAGTGGTGAGACGGATCTCGAGAGGCAGTTGATTCCACAATTTGGGGGCCAGGTAGGAGAAGGATTTTCCTCCCAACCTGGCTCGCCTTATGCGCGGGACAATGAGCAGGCCCTTCCCTTCGGAACGAAGGGAGCGAGGTGTTGTACTGAAGGACACAGCAGCGTAAGCATTCGTTACGTGTAATAGGAGGATGTTACTGATGATGAATCCACTCAATGGCGCACATGAAATTCTGATTTGATTTGCAAATACTTACGGGTGTGTGTCAAGCAGACTAAGAATATATCCTCGGATTCCTTGACATGCCTTGAAATTGATTTTCTTTTGCTTTTGACCTTATCTTCCCCAACAAGTGTGTGGAATTATTGTTGTCATTTAGTCACACCTCAATAAAAACCACACAGCCCGGGAGAAGAGGGTTAGGGTTTGAAAATTGGATGGGAATGGGGGTTTTTGGGAAAGTTTTGTGGAGAGAGAAAAAAAACCACAGCATGGACAAACAACAAATGAAGAAAAACAAATCTTTGGATACGAAGATATCCATAAATCTTTTAAGGACATAAAGGAAGTGCATGCATGAAGTTGTTTGCTGAATGGATGGTTAGGTTACTGAAAAGTATTACTTACAACTTACTATGAATAAACAATTTAACAGTACAGGGCTGCAGTAATTACGCAATTTCACTTGGCTATCTGCCCTCAGAGAGAATAAACACTTATTAGTACATTAAATTAGTTTTAAAAATAGCAAAGAAACTTATCAAATAGCTGTAGTGATGAATTTGAAGCAGAGAGAAAACGCACAGAGTCGCACTCATAGAAGTTCACAACAATAACATTATTTATAAGATAAGGAGAAGTGAAGAGGATACTGAAACTGTATGTTGTTGTTGTCCTGTTCAATTTGGGAAGTTGCATGCATCCAGCCATTCCTCTTATTCGCGGTACTCCTCCATTCCATCTGACGCTCCGTCGATCAATATTGGTGACCAAACTCTCCACTGCCTGCCTGGCGGATGCAGAATTACGGATTGGTATGGTAAGCCTGAGTTAATGTTTTTCCCATCGCACAGGGTGAAAGCCGGCCTGTAATTGTCGATGGAAAAACAGGAAGGGATATTAAAACACCCTGGAGGAAAAATATAAGGTACGGTGTGTAGTGCAAAAATAACACTTTCACTTTCAGAGGCAACAGTATTACATACAAGCATCATTTCTAAAGTGCGTACTCTGAGTCTCCTTTTCAAGCAAGGATAATAATTAGCACACAGCAGGCCAAGGCCATGCAGACGGTCAAGGCAGGCACCACTGAGTGAACCAACCTCCATGTAGCATACCTCTTTGACACAGACAGACAAAGCAGATCTAATTTTATACAGCAAGCCACATAGCCGCAATTTTACATGAACTGCTGTCTGGACTCTGGCATAGCAACACTACACTGGCTCGACCACTCCATACCATGACTAGAAAGACATGTAGTTCTGCTGTGGTTGTTGTTGACTTGTTTACCTGTTTGCCACTCACGAAATGGCCATAGTTCTTCCGTAAACAGACGATGATGATCCATCCATCCCAGTGAGTGACTGTAAAGATGTTATGTAACGTTGATCATCAAGATTCATCATCATCATCATGGTATTGGCAAACTCAATGTTGTTCATGCAGTCACAGTCTACACACAGTGAGTCCAAGGACATTTTCCATATTAAAAAATGCAACGTAGTGGTCCCTGCAGTAGAAGTACAATTTGTATTAAACAAAGTAAAAACAGAGTAGACTTAAGTTACATTAAGTGTGTAAAAGATTAAATAATAACAGAACACATAGGATTCATTTCATGCACAACAAACAAACAGCAATTGCTTTCATCCGAGCCAGACTGCCAAAGTTGTCCACTCTGCATGCCATCTCATCATTCATTACCTACTCCACTTTTTGTCACCATCTTATTCTTAAGTGAAGGGCCACAGGGCAGACTCTCGTGTCAATTTCAGAAGTAACAGTCAGCATAGCGACAGTTTCTTGATTCTGCGTAATCCGGCCATCTGCCGTGAGGGAAACAAATGGATAGGGGGAGTCTGGAGGAGGAGGATAGAGGAGCATGACTGAGTTGTGAACTTCTGAACTTCAGAGTGCAGACAGCGTCACCTTCAATGTGGAAATAAGACGAAGACAGTGCTGCTGATGGATTTGTTGTGATTAGAGTTTTGTTGTGCTAAAAGTTGCAAAACAAAGAAAGACACACAGAAATAAAAGTGAATAAGGATGGGAAAAAAAAGTATGTATTTCAAGCCTAGGTGTCAGGGAACTAGAGCTCGTCCTCAAACTCTGTGAATTGAACGTGGAGTAGGTCAGCTAACAAAGAAGAACTTCCGTCATTTAAGTCGGTGTCCTCTTCTTCCTGCGTGGATTCACGTATTTTGTAATCTGGTGGTATGAAGTGCTGATTCATCTTGATCATTGTTAACCTCTCCACATTTTTGGGCGAGAGGCTGGTCCTTTTTGAAGTTACAATGGCACCAGCAGCACTGAAAACACGTTCAGAAGACACACTTGCGAGTGGGCAAGCCAAATAATTTATAGCCAGCTTGGTGATCAGTGGCCATTGAGGCATTTTGCCATACAATACACCAATGGGTTCTGATCAAAGAAGACCTCTGTTGGGTCATCCAGATAGGCCTGCACCATCCACTCAAGGTCCTCCATGGGTGCTCCACTTTGCGTACCATCTGTTGCCTTTGCAGCAACACTGGAACGAGCAAACCCTTGATGAATTATCCAATCCGCTTCCGACAATATTATGGCTGGGCCTGGTGCAGGTGATGATCATGATACGGTTGCTGCTGTCGGTAACGGCTGTGAGGGAAAGTGACTGCCTTCGGCCACAGAAGTGGACCTTGACGCCGGATGGCCTGCTGCTTCAGTAGTACTTGTGGTGGTTCCTTCAATTTCCTGCCGCTCTTTTTCGAACCGAGTGGCTGACAGAGCCAGCCAATGTTTGTACTTGGAAACATCTGCTTCATAAAAAGGAATGAATGTATTGCTGCCCAGTACCTTTTTGTACCGTGGATCCAGAATAGTGGCACAAATGTAATGTTGTTCTGAATGTATTGCTTAAAGCCTTTCATTGTCAACTAGGTGGCTTAATAAGCTCTCCACCCACTGATAAGCATCTTGTTTTTCAGCTTCAACTCGGAACGTTGAAGACACCGCCTTCAGTTGGTGCTCTAGCATGCGCAACAATGGGATAGCTTTGCCCAAAGTACATTCCTCCCTGCTGACTTCACGCGTGAACACCTCAAAAGGATGAAGCATGTCTGTCAGACTTTTAACTAGGTCCCATTCATCCACCTCTAGCCTCATGTCTTTCATGGAAGCACCCTGTGCATTAAAGACATACTCATTGATTACCAAGTACTGCTCAAACAGCCGCTCAAGCATGTAGAAGGTTAAGTTCCAACGTGTTGCCACCTCCTGGATGAGTCCTCTGACTGGCACTCTACGGTTACGTTGAATGATCCTCAGCTGCTTCCGGGCCTTAAAAGAATGGCTGAAATGTGTGCAGATTCTTCGGCAGGTGGCCAGTAACTGTGTTTTCTTTTTTCAAGAAATCTTGAACAACAATCTTAATACTGTGCGCCAAACACGGAACTCTCAAATAACCACCATCAGACATGTCCTTAACTATATTACTGCCATTATCCGTGGAAACATAACCAATCATGCGCTTTCTTGGCTGCAGCCATTCAAAGACCTTACTGTTAAATGCCTCCAAAATGTTTACTGAAGTATGAGATTTCTCCATGGCAAACATGGCTACTGTTGCATGTTTCCGAGTAGCTTGAAAAATTGTGACACTGTCAACACCTGCAGCTATCTTGTCTCTAACCCCCGCAAAAGAGAACCAGTGTGCAGTGATGCACAGGTAATCAACGGCTTGGCAACTGGTCCACATGTCTGTTGTCAGGTGGATAGTGTGAACAGCACTCTTCTGCAAAGCTGCCCCAATCACCTCCAGCACATCGTGATGTAGTGCTGGAACCGCAACTCTGGCAAAATAGGACCGGCTAGGAACCTTCCATTTAGGGCAGACTGTTGCCACAAATTCTAGAATACCCACTCCTTCCACGAAAGAAAAAGGAAGAAGGTCCAGCGCTAATATTTTAGCCAGCATTGCATTATACAGACGTGCCGTTGGATAGTTGCGTTCAAATGGCGCCTCTGACCAAAACATGCTTTTAATGGTGGTCTGGACCGTTTTCATATGTGATGAGGATCCAGACTTCTTCAACCCAGTTAGGCTCATTGATGTACTTTTTCGCATTGGTGTCTCTACCAGACTACTGTGCCTCCTAGATGTTGCTGGGGTAGAGGAGGGTGTGGGCGCTACCACTGCAGTGCTGCTGCCAGGGGTACTGTGTGTATCACAAAAAATGTCTCTTGGTTCTTCACCTCCCCCTGCACGATCAACTCCTCGTCATCAGATGCAATATCAATGGATACATTTGGATTTGTACTTTTGGCTTTCCGGATGTTACTTAGGTGCTCCTCCCACTGGATAATGTGGTGTTTTTGGAGATGACCTCTCTGGCCTCCAGTACCATAGTTGGTACCAAGCTTACCTCGACTAACTACTTGTTTACAAATCGAACAAATGACTAGGTTTTCTGCCCTTTTGCTAATACTAAAGAAGTCCCAAACTGGGGACCGGAGATTTCTGGTGGTGCTGGAGGTGCTACTTTCAATGCCAGATGAAGTGGAGGATGGGCGTGGCGGAATTTGACTCTGTTGTGCACTTACAGCACCACTACTTGAGGTAATGGAGGTCGAGCTGGATGGAGGTCCCTGCCGACCCTTCTGACGAGAAAATATGGAAGCTGTAGGTCGTGTTGGTGTAGTAGTTACCTGTGTTGGTGGTGGTACCAGTGGTGCTGCGCCGCACACATCCTGCACAGCAGCATTTTTGGATAGGGTAAAAATGTCTGTCTGCTGCATGCCCGCTGGGGCTGGAGTGACGACTGTGATGACTGGGTCGTCATTGTCAGACTGTTCATCAGCAGCAGAATACACCACTTCTACTTCTTCTTCGTCATCACCCATAACTGAAAGCCTTGCGGGAACCTTCCTTTTATCTAACTTTGTCGGCTGGCTTGCCTCCCTCTCAGACTGCATTGGTGGGTGCTAATCAAGATCTAGATCATCAGAAGGAAGGGGGCATGAAGAAGAACTTGCACTAGCCCTCCTTGACCTTTTCCTTGCTGGGGATCTGGAAGACAATGGATCATCAGGAGGAGTGGCTTGCTCGGCTGATACCTCCGCATGAATCTCGATTTCCTGATGTGCCCCTACTTCTGGAGGAACAAGCATTGCGAGCAGTTGTGCCTCTCCATGCGCCTCTCCATGCACCTCTCTTTGCGCCTCTCCTTGCGCCTCTCCTTGTGCCTCTCCTTGCGCCTCTCCTTGCGCCTCTCCTTGTTGCACCTGTGGTTGTCGTTGCGGCTGTGGTTGAACACTCGTCAGATGAGTTACACCCTGCGTTGATTGGATGCTACTTTGTGATGAGTCAACGCCAACATCACTGGTCGATGGTGAAAGAGCAATTAAAGTGGCTGCCTCTGCGTCACTCATGGGCTTGGGCCTAACTTGGTGTGGTGACACTGAGACCAATGAAGCGGAGGTGCTGCTCCCAGCTTGGTCCCCGGCGGACACCGCTGCTGCAGGCGTAGTTTTTTTCCCCCAAAAAAGTGTCTGTCGGCACACCAGTCTCCTTGGTAAGTGGCGCCACTTGCTTCTTCTGCTCCTTCTTACTGGCAGTTGCACTGGCAACTTTCTTGGTAGAGGAGCTACGGCCACCTTTCTTTGGGCCCATCTTCTTCCGATGTCAGAACAGCAGGATGCAGTTGCACGAGTTGCAGAGTTGTCTGTGGCCACACGTGACGTCACGTGACGTTGTGCACACACCGCAGCAGGACTTCTTCCTGGCACTACAACAAGTGATGATGATGAGGATGATTCCTGGTTCTTCTCAGTCTTTGTGCACCTAAAAGCAAAGGAAGCCAGAGGAACATCCGTTAAATAAATGTTGCATATGTCGTGCTTCAATTAATATTTGCAACTAGGCATTTATTATTATTAACACAACACACCCAAAAACGGAAAGACCCAAAATAAAAATTGCAATTCTAATCCAAAATGGATGTTTAAATTAATAGAAGAGAGACCACACAGAGAGAGTTGTTTCATGCACCACTGAGTACCCCTGGGCATAATGGATGAAAGCAAGGCAGACTGGGTGCAGGCCTATGGCACAAAGCACACTGCCTGACTTCAAAATTGCCCCTAGACCCCCACCCACATGGCCAGGCCCTGGACCAGGCCTCACAATGGCCCCCACCCACATGGCCAGGCCCTGGACCAGGCCCCAACAACACCCCAAAAATTCGAAATACACATAAAAATCCCCTCAATCCAATGCCATTCATGCCCTAAATGATGTTTAAATTCAAGAGACCCCACAGAAAGACATGGCCCATGCACCAATGAGTACCCCTGGGCATAATGGATGAAAGCAAGGCAGACTGGGTGAAGGTCTATGGAACAAAGCACACTGCCTGGCTTCAAAATGCCCCCTAGACCCCACCCACATGGCCAGGCCCTGGACCAGGCCTCAAAATGCCCCCCACCCACATAGCCAGGCCCTGGACCAGGCCCCAAAATCACCCCAAAAATCAAAATACACACAAAAATCACCCCAATCCAATGCCATCCATGCCCCAAATGATGCTCAAATTCAAGAGACCCCCACAGAAAGACATGGCCCATGCACCAATGAGTACCCCTGGGCATAATGGATGAAAGCAAGGCAGACTGAGTGCAGGCCTATGGCACAAAGCACACTGCCTGGCTTCAAAATGGCCCCTAGACCCCCACCCACATGGCCAGGCCCTGGACCAGGCCGCAACAACACCCCAAAAATCGAAATACACACAAAAGTCACCCCAATCCAGTGCCATCCATGCCCTAAATGATGTTTAAATTCAAGAGACCCCACAGAAAGACACGGCCCATGCACCACTGAGTACCCCTGGGCATAATGGATGAAAGCAAGGCAGACTGGGTGCAGGCCTATGGCACAAATCACACTGCCTGGCTTCAAAATGCCCCCTAGACCCCCACCCACATGGCCAGGCCCTGGACCAGGCATCAAAATGCCCCCCACCCACATGGCCAGGCCCTGGACCAGGCCCCAACAACACCCCAAAAATCGAAATACACACAGAAAATCACCCCAATCCAATGCCATCCATGCCCTAAATGATGTTTAAATTCAAGAGACCCCACAGAAAGACATGGCACATGCACCACTGGCTACCCCTGGGCCTACTGGCTAGTGTGGCTTGCCTTTAACACGCACCCCAAAATTACAAAAAAATTCCACATAGATATAACAGTGAGCTATTCAATTCCATGCCATCCATGCCGTAAATGATATTTAAGTTCAACAAAACTCACAGAAACAGTTGTATCGTGCACCCATGACTAACCCTGAACGTACTGGATACTGTGGCTACCCACAATATATTTTTTAAAAAGTAGTGAAAAAGTTTATAAATTGTAGTTGCAGCAACTGCAATGCCCCAAACAAACCAAATCAACTTACTTGTAAAATCTCAACTCCAAAAGTGTTCCAAACAAAAAGTCCTCAAATACAAATATCCAGCAGCAGCCTCAAAGAGTAATCCTTCCAGCTCCAGATCCAAATGAAAAGTAACCAGGACATGGACAAAGCACTGGGAGGAGCCTGTTGGACGGTAACAGGAAGTTGGAGACTCTGGGGCACTTCTTTCCTCCCAACCCCCCAAAAATGCACTCCTTGCACAAACAAGTGCAGCCAAATGTCAATCTGAGGAGTTATTCTGATCCAAATCATCAATTTCAGAAGGTTTATGCTGCCAGCGATAGATTTCTTGAGCCGAATTGCAATTTTTGCGATTTCGGGAAAGCAAGATGTTCAAATCTTCTGCCGAATGTCAGCTGCGCGGCGCATCTACGCGTTCGCAATTGTTTACTCTCGCGATGCGTGATCGCGGGTCCTTATGACGTATTCGCGTTCTGAAAGTCTCGCATTGCAAGATGGCGGGACTCCATGACGTACTCGCGGTCGAATAGTCTTGCTCGATCACGCCATGACGTACTCGCGGTTGAAAAGTCTAGCGCGATCACGCAGCAAGATCGAAAATGGCACAGCGCACGCAAACCGGGAGGAACACAACTCAGCGAACTCAGAATCACAGTAAGTCAACGCCGTGTGCAGGAGTTTGTATTTTTTAAGCATGACTAAGCAAAAAAAATCCGCCAACTCGTGAATTGCGAATTCTTTGACAATATCGCGCGATTCGCGGACCGTGAAATTGCCAAAAATACGCAAATTCCGCGAGTGGAACGGATTTTCAGCCCATGCTTAACATTGACTTGGGCTCCAAGTTAATATTCAAACTCCACCAGGTACTTACCTCAGGGCAGGTGCTGGACAGTGACTTGGGGTCCAATTTAATATTCCAACTCCACCGGGTACTTGCCTCAGGACTGTAGCTGGTCAGTGACTTATGGTACATTTTTTTTTCCTATTTCAGAAATCGATTCAACAGAAGTTTTAGATTTCTCAATTCAAGGAGCCTGCAGATATCAATCAACAACCTACAACTGTACAGATTAAGGTCTTGTAAAAAATCTACCATTACTGACACATGGTCCAATTTAATATTCCAACTCCATCTGGTACTTACCTCAGGGCATGTGCTGGACAGTGTCTAGGTTTCCAATTTAATATTCCAACTGCACCAGTTACTTACCTCAGGGCAGTTGCTGGACAGTGACTTGGGGTTCAATTTAATATTCCAACTCCACCGGGTACTTATGTCCTGGCAGGTGGTGGACACTGACTTGGGGTCCAATTTAATATTTCAACTCCATCAGGTACTTACTTCAGGGCAAGTGGTGATCAGTGGCTTGGGTGGCAGTTTATTAATCCTACTCCACTAGTTACTTACATCTTGGAAGGTGCTGTTCAGTGTATTAAAGTCCAATTCTATAATCCAAACACACCATGTAATTAGCAATGGGCCAATGCAGTTAAGAGACTTGGGAACCTATGCAATAATGCAACTCAAACCTAGTTTCCTAATTTAGGGCCTGATTACGATGTAGGTCGGAATGCTTTCCGACAAACTCCTTGTGGGAAACGGTTCTGACCGACTGGCAGGCGGAGGATCTGACCAACCAATTATGATGCTTCTGGAAGATACCGTTGTTAGGACAACAGAGCATCACCACTTAGCCTCTGCATTGGAAATTGAAGTACGTGAAAATGTACAACAATTTAAACTTCTGGCACACACTTCCAATGAATCCTGTGGAACCATTTTAAGTGTAGTAACTCAAAACATACCAGTGCACGTTGTAGGTACTGAGGTACTGGGTTTTTAAGAACCGGCACAGAACCGGTAACCCAGCGGTGTCAGGGAATCAACACCCAGAGACCTCGGGTTCTCCTGAGTCAGACCTACAGAAACTCAGAGTCTTCGAGGTGAAGTCAAAGATTAGTTTATTGGCTGCAACCAATGTAACAGGGTCCTAGAAGTACAATACGGGTATATTCTCAGGAGACTGCACACTTTCACGAAGTCAGGCTTCTCTCTTTATACATGATATTCGGCCTTGGGCAAACATTCTTCGAATTCGTGGTATTTCATTTATAGTTACTGGTTACAAAAGAAAAGCAGAGTCATGATGACATGTACATATTTCACGTCGTGCTGCCCATAACAAATCATCCGGCAAGGCCCAACATTTCATCAGATATCGCTGGACCCCCAATAAAAACGGTCACCTCCCCATCATAAAGCAAGTGAAGAAAAGGAGTGGAGAAAAGATGTGAGCGAGATATGGCAGGTGTGCGCGCTGAAATGGTTTTATGGCTGGTTGAGCCTAGATGCTATCTTGCTCGGCCACTGGGAGGGAACTGACCTAACGAGTTCGGCCTGGGGCAATGGTTCTAACTTGTACTGAGGTCAGGGAGAAGTCGATTAAGGAGTATGTGTCCTTGTGGAATCAAATTCAACTGGATTAAGGCCTATGTAAAGGGCAACATATAAATGGGAGTGGGGTTCAGAATGTAAATGATGATTTCGAGGTGAAATCGTCACTCGAATACGCCGAAAATACATGTACATGATGTACTCGTCATTCTCGGTCTTTTGATACCAAATTCGTCCTATTTCGGCGAAGTTTTTATTCTCGAGTCCAGTACTATTATATGAATCCAGATTTTCAGAACCACAAACCCTCCTTTTGCCCTTACATAGGCAATTAATCTATCCTCATGTTAGTCTGAGTCCAGATCTATATTCCTAAAGTCATTGAGATGTTGCTGTAACATCATTCTAGTACTGAGTTCATCTCTTGACACAGGCTTCCTCACACATGATATAGCACAGAGGCCACATATTGCAGGAGCACACTATGCATAGACAGAACAGGAAAAGAATGGCTAAGACCATCCCAATGACCATCAGAATTTTCCATCCCCAGGCAGATATCAGTTCCCAGAACCATCCCATTAATGACCAATCTCCTTTATCCACATGAATAGATTCGGAAATCTTATGCAGTTTGGAGATGGCCCTGTACACTGTTGGAGCATTATCTGGGATGAAAATGCAACAACTAGACTGGATCAATTTGCATACTCCACCTCGGTCCGCAAGTATTACATCCAAAGCGACCCGGTTCTGAAGGGTCATAAGTCGATCCGACTGGAGCTCAGCAGTCAGGTTACTAAGGGCACCAGCAGTTTCAGTCACGGTGGATTCAACAACCCTTGTCAATTGCCTTATGTTCCTGCTGTTAGCCATGGCTCCCCAGAACGGCAGAAAACCCATTGCAAAGTCACCAAATTCTTGACCTGCAGTGTCTTCTTTACTCAAAACACCTCTAACTACCCTTGTCCGATGGTAATCCGCCGCTGCTGTGTAGGTGGGAGGTAACAGGAATGAAACAAAACATGAGCCCGAGAAGTCAGGGGGCAACCATGTATAGGCTCTATCATGGCAGATGAAATAAGTACCCTTAGCGGCTAAAAACGCAGGGGAAGTCTGAGATCCAAAAACATACGTTTCTGTACAGACACTCTTCCCTAGCTGAGCTCTGGGATTCTTGCCAATACCTTGCAGACACAGGTGACCTTGATGAGGTACGATCCAGATAGGGGACGATCTTTTGGCTTGCTGTTTCTCACTTTAATGTAGTGCCATATCCGGTCACGTTCCAACCTACATATGCAAGTATCTCATCATCCGGGGTATCTTCGTAAGAGGTTACTTCCTTGATCATGTCAACTATACCTTTGACTAGGGCGCTAGTCTTGAGGTTGTCTTTTACAGAACGTAGGGGTTGGATTTCTCGTGCATATATGAACATTGTCCTATATGCCCAGACTGAACCATTGTGACTAAATGGCAGGATCAAATAGGGGATATTTTTATCCGTGATGTGGGGCATGAGACCACACACCCAACAGTTAGTTGTGTTCATTACAAGTTGGTGTTGGTGTAATAACTGAACGAAGGAGTTATTAATGAACTCTAATCTCCTATTTGATTTGTGGTCAGGCAGAGGGTGGAAAGAATGAGAGGAAACAGTAGGAGGAGGTATGGGTGATGTAGTGGGCGCAAATGTCACATGAAAAGAGAATAAAACATAGCTTATCAAAAAGACCATTACGCTGAATAGCATAAAAATACACACTATTATAAAACTTTTCTTCGTCATCGTGTTAAAAAGTCTCTGCTTAAAGTTCATTTGTTTGGCAGGCCTCTCCACATCAGGAAACTCCATCCTCTCTAAGGTGCTGCCCGCGGTGGTAGGTTGCCTCTGCTAAAGGATGCTTCCGTCAGTCTAGGGCAACTCCCTTGGACCAACCAGAACCAACGACCTAACGTCGTCAGCTGCACCCAAAAGTCTTTAATCAACCGCGACCCTAGCAGCGGAACCCGGATGGCGGTTCGAAAAAACAAAAATAAGCAAGTTACCTAGATGGGAGATCTGCACTTTAAAAAAAAATTGGATTTGGGGAAAAGACACATTTTATTAGTCCATGGGGTTTTCTCCCGAATCACAAAAGGAATCACTTTTAATTAGTCTGTTTTTCTTGGTCGCAAATTGTAGCGTCTTTTCCCGGGTACTGTCTGGTCCAGAAATAGTAGTTCAGGTTCCACAGAGTTCAGTTATTCTGGTGGTGGCACAGTTTCTCGAAAAATGTTCTCGCTTTCACAGTCAGGGTTAGTTTCTTTTACACGTTCATCAGTTGTGCGCTCTGAGTCAGTGCCTCCTTTCTGGACCCATTGGTCATGTGGCAGAGGGAAGGGTATCTTCTTACAATGGATCCCGTGGACCCAATTGGCCTTCCCCTCCACCCTAACAGCCGACCTTGTAGACAGGAGGACGAGGTGAGGTCCGGTCCATCTGGGCTGGTCTTTTCTTGTTCTTTGAAAGTTGCGGACGAGGACCCATGAACCGGGGTCAATGGAGTGACCCGGGGTCTCAGAGACCGGAGGCAAGGTGTTGTGGACCTGTTGATATAAAACACGCAATTTAGCCGTCAATTCATACAAGTAATCAAGCAAAATAGGGTGTTGCAGCTCGCTGAATTTCGTGGGCCTAGGCACTCCCCATATGTTGGCTGGCCGACCAAAGACTATTTCATAAGGGCTGAGTTTCACTCGCGAATGCACAGTCATTCTGGTGGATAGGAGTGCTAAGGATAGAGCGTCAGGCCATTTGAGACCTGTGCTCGCTTGGATTTTGGCCAATTTAAGTTTAAGCGTGCCATTGTAACATTCCACTAATCCAGCTGATTGGGGGTGATTTGCAGCGTGGAACTTCTGCCTAATGCCTAGCCCTTCACACACTCTTTTCATCACACGACCCACAAATTCACTTCCGTTGTCAGATCAGACCATTCTAGGCATTCCGAACCTGGGGAAGAACTCTTTCACAAGGGCTTTCGCTGTGGACAAGGCAGTATTGTCTTTTAGGGGATAGGCTTCTACCCATCTTGAGAAGGCACAAACAACCACGAGCACGTATTTTAAGTTGTTGCACCTCTCCATATGTATGAAATCTAGCTGCAAAACCTCGAACGGATACGTAGGAGGTGCAAAATGACCAGCTGGAGTTGGGGTTCCCCTACCAGGATTGTGTTTCAGACATACCATGCAATTCTTGACAACATTCTCTGCACACTTGGGAATCCCCGAATTCTTCCACACTGGGGCCAACAACTCGCAAATCCCTTTCACGCTGATATGGGCCATTCCATGAGCCATTGTAACCACTGCAAGCACATATGCATCGGGTAACAACCATCTCTGATGCTCTGTCAATTCAATCCAACAACCATTTGCATCCATTCTTCCTGTACTCTCTCTCCACGTGCTCAACTCTTTCTCCGTGGCCTCAGCTTGGATGGACTTAACGCTCTCTATCGTGTCCTCACATATTCCAACATCACCAGTCCATCTTTCTGGGCTCGCAACATACATTCGGCTCATCACATTCTTTGCAGTTTCCTTAGCGGTTTCATCCGCAAATGCATTTCCACGACCAACATCATCAGTCACTTTCTTGTGAGCACTACATTTCACGATCGCTATTTGCAGGGGCAAGGTCAGTGATTCAAGAAGCTCATTCACCAACTGACCATGCTGAATCTTAGTTCCATGCGAAGTCAGGAACCCACGTTCTCTCCACAATCGTCCAAAACTGTGAGCCACGCCAAACACATATTGACTGTCAGTGTAGACAGTCACTCTCATTCCTCTAGACAACACACATGCTCTCGTAAGTGCTACGAGTTCTGCGGCTTGAGCTGAACCATGTGGTATTCGCGCAGTTTCAACGACTGTGTGCAAAGTTGTGACAGCATATGCTGTAGTCACGTTCCCATTTGGGAGCTTAAAGCATGAACCATCTACCCATAATGTACCATCACATTCAGCAAGAGGAGTGTCGAACAAATCAACTCTCCCTTTCGTCTCTTTCTCTGTTCTAAGAAAACAATCGTGCTGTTCTGAAGCATCTGATTCTTCTGCAATTGGTAACAATGTGGCTAGGTTCAAGGTACTGCACCTTTTTATGTGCACATGGCTCGCTAGCAGCGTCAATTCGTAACTGGACAGTCGAGCACTAGTTAAGTGCTGTGTCTTGGTCCTATTTAACAATGTGTCTACTGCATGCGGACCATCACGATTAGTGTATTATTCATTACTAGACCAGCAGACTGTCGAATGGAAACAGCTGCTGCTGCTGTGGCCCTTAAACAACTTGGCAATGCTCGTGCTACCGGATCCAAAGTTGACGAAAAATAGGCGCATGGCCGCTGTCTATCTCCGAATAACTGAGTCAGCACAGACAATGCACAGCCTTCCTTCTCGTGGACATACAATGTGAAAGGCTTACTGTAGTTGGGGGTACCTAACACAGGAGCCGAACATAATGCTGTGCGTAATTCGAAAAAACTTTTCTGACACTCTTCAGACCAAGGAATGGGATTGGGTGTATTTTTACACGTTAATGCCACCAAGGGTTTGGCCAATAACGAAAAATTTGGAATCCATTGTCTACAGTACGATGTAATGCCCAAGAAAGCACGTACTTCTCTCTGTGTTCTTGGCACACTCAATTTCGCTATTGCCTGAATTCTTTCAGGGGTCAGTTTCCTTCCCTCCTTCGATAAGAGGTGACCTAAGTAGGTCACTTCTTGTCGGCAATATTGGAGCTTGGAAAGTGACACCTTGTGATGCAGATCACACAGATGACGCAATAATGTCAACGTGGCCATTTTACAAATTTTCTCAGTATCCGCAGCGATGAGCAAATCGTCCACGTACTGTACGAGAGTGGCACCTTTAGGCAAAACCATGGTGTCAAGCTGTGTTTTCAGAGCTTGACTGTCTATTGAGGGGCTTTCACAGTAGCCTTGAGGAGCGCGTTTAAAGCGGAAGCTTCGACCTCCTAAACAAAAGGAAAAAATATCCCTGCTCTCCTCAGCAATTGGGACGCTGAAGAAAGCATTCTTTAGGTCAATCACTGAAAACCATGAAGCAGAAGCTGGAATCATAGTTAATAATGTGGTAATGTCGGGGACAACTGGGAATTGTGGCACAACTATCTTATTTACTTCTCTAAGATCAATCACGAATCTATACACAGGTGGCTGAGAAGGGTCAGTTCGTTTTAAAACAGGCAGAACAGGACTATTGCAAACATTGCCTCGTGTTTCTTCAATCACATCCTTTTCAATCAATTCGTAAACGATCGCTAGCAAAGCTTTTTCACCCTCACATGGCTCGCTAGCAGCGTCAATTCGTAACTGGACAGTCGAGCACTAGTTAAGTGCTGTGTCTTGGTCCTATTTAACAATGTGTCTACTGCATGCGGGACCATCACGATTAGTGTATTATTCATTACTAGACCAGCAGACTGTTGAATGGAAACAGCTGCTGCTGCTGTGGCCCTTAAACAACTTGGCAATGCTCGTGCTACCGGATCCAAAGTTGACGAAAAATAGGCGCATGGCCGCTGTCTATCTCCGAATAACTGAGTCAGCACAGACAATGCACAGCCTTCCTTCTCGTGGACATACAATGTGAAAGGCTTACTGTAGTTGGGGGTACCTAACACAGGAGCCGAACATAATGCTGTGCGTAATTCGAAAAAACTTTTCTGACACTCTTCAGACCAAGGAATGGGATTGGGTGTGTTTTTACACGTTAATGCCACCAAGGGTTTGGCCAATAACGAAAAATTTGGAATCCATTGTCTACAGTACGATGTAATGCCCAAGAAAGCACGTACTTCTCTCTGTGTTCTTGGCACACTCAATTTCGCTATTGCCTGAATTCTTTCTGGGGTCAGTTTCCTTCCCTCCTTCGATAAGAGGTGACCTAAGTAGGTCACTTCTTGTCGGCAATATTGGAGCTTGGAAAGTGACACCTTGTGATACAGATCACACAGATGACGCAATAATGTCAACGTGGCCATTTTACAAATTTTCTCAGTATCCGCAGCGATGAGCAAATCGTCCACGTACTGTACGAGAGTGGCACCTTTAGGCAAAACCATGGTGTCAAGCTGTGTTTTCAGAGCTTGACTGTATATTGAGGGGCTTTCACAGTAGTTTAAAGCGGAAGCTTCGACCTCCTAAACTAAAGGAAAAAATATCCCTGCTCTCCTCAGCAATTGGGACGCTGAAGAAAGCATTCTTTAGGTCAATCACTGAAAACCATGAAGCAGAAGCTGGAATCATAGTTAATAATGTGGTAATGTCGGGGACAACTGGGAATTGTGGCACAACTATCTTATTTACTTCTCTAAGATCAATCACGAATCTATACACAGGTGGCTGAGAAGGGTCAGTTCGTTTTAAAACAGGCAGAACAGGACTATTGCAAACATTGCCTCGCGTTTCTTCAATCACATCCTTTTCAATCAATTTGTAAACGATCGCTAGCAAAGCCTTTTCACCCTCATTAGAGATAATAACATTTCAACTGCCTTTTCCACATCTGGACCTACAATCATACCCTCTCCAAACTTAAATCGTACACGACACATTTCTTGTGGGATGCATTCTTGATCATTGTCTTCCAAATCCTCGCCAAGAAAGACACACATCTGTTCGAATACATATCTCTGTGTCGCTGCTTCCCATTGATGGAAGACTTCCATGACAGACAGTACATCATATTTTGCAGTGTCCATGACCCATTTCCGAGCTAAACTATTCAGGGAATCTCTCTCTTGATAATCAGGCAGTTGACTTCGCAACTGTCTTCTTCCTATGTTAGGGGTCGTAGCAGGCGACCCGAAAAGAGGTAAAAGAAGATTAGTAACAGTGCTGGCCATTTTCTGCCGAACGGAAGGTGAAACTGAAGGACAAACAGATGGAAAAACGGGGTGAGATAAGGCGGAGGTAGAGATGGCAGAAGAGGTATCAGGGAAAATAGATGTGGTACTAGGCAGAATCGTAGAGGGAGCATTAGGAGATGTAAAAAGTACAGTAGGCAAAATCGTAGAAAACGCAGGTGAAACAGAAGTGGTCGGTGGGCCTGGAGGAGGCTGCACCGAAGAAGTAGGAGCCAGCTGAAGAACAGCTGGTGGGTGCTGTGGAAGAGCAGGAGGCGCAGCTTGTGCAACTAAAGGTTGCGGGGGTGCTGTGGCATTCTGCGCATAGGGGGGTGGTGAAGTTAATAATTGCGACATTAATGGGTCTTTTTCACGCTCTTTTGCTGCCTCTTGCTGAAGAGACGGCAAAACTGGATAACATTTATCTATTGCCATTTTACGTTGCTTGTGCAACTGCTCATTTATCTGCTCTTCCTCATTATCTTTAAACTGCACGGCTGCTTGCATTACCGAAAGTCCCCCTTCTCTCTTATTTTTCTTAGCTAATTTAATTTCTTTTTGTTTGGCTTCTTTGCGCCATAAGCGGAAAGAGTCAAACATCGCCGGCCGGGCTTTCTTTTTAAAGAGTTTCACTTCAAGGTTGTCTAAGATTTCAGAATCAAAGCTACCATATTGGGGCCATTTTAAAACACCATCTCTCCTAGTGTATTTAATCCATACTTCGTTGTAAACGATGGGGCCTACCCCATGTTTAACATATAGCTCGTAAGTCGGAGTTCCAACTGGAGGAACCGGACATGAGTCCTCCAATCGGGAGTCCCTATTATTACCAAGACAAAACAAATTCCCAAGTCTAAGACTAGGCATCCTCGCTCTCTAGTCTAGTTCCAAAACTTCAAAGGATTATCGATTACGATATTTCTCGTGAATACACGAGTCCTTCGGTTATGGTGCTTGCAAGTACCAATACAAAACCTTTTGTATCCCAAAGATACCACAAAGTAAGTCCAACTAAGGACTGGGAGACGCTCCACTTATACTTAACTGAAAATATCGATGGCGTCACCAGAAGACTCGTCTCAGTGTTTCGCTCTACCGAAAACTTCAAGGGTCCAACATCAGGGCGATAGCCAGGGCAGCAGTCCTTGTAGCCGTCGGGAAGCGGGGAACCTCGCAGCAAAGACCTTCGGACCACGTCGACATGCAGGGGTCGATGAGGTGGTGGGCCCTCCTCCGGAATTTCCACACGAAGGTCCTCACGATCTTCAGGCTGACTGGTACCACTGGAATCGCCCCAAGTTGGGCGCCAACTGAGGTACTGGGTTTTTAAGAACCGGCACAGAACCGGTAACCCAGCGGTGTCAGGGAATCAACACCCAGAGACCTCGGGTTCTCCTGAGTCAGACCTACAGAAACTCAGAGTCTTCGAGGTGAAGTCAAAGATTAGTTTATTGGCTGCAACCAAGGTAACAGGGTCCTAGAAGTACAATACGGGTATATTCTCAGGAGACTGCACACTTTCACGAAGTCAGGCTTCTCTCTTTATACATGATATTCGGCCTTGGGCAAACATTCTTCGAATTCGTGGTATTTCATTTATAGTTACTGGTTACAAAAGAAAAGCAGAGTCATGATGACATGTACATATTTCACGTCGTGCTGCCCATAACAAATCATCCGGCAAGGCCCAACATTTCATCAGATATCGCTGGACCCCCAATAAAAACGGTCACCTCCCCATCATAAAGCAAGTGAAGAAAAGGAGTGGAGAAAAGATGTGAGCGAGATATGGCAGGTGTGCGCGCTGAAATGGTTTTATGGCTGGTTGAGCCTAGATGCTATCTTGCTCGGCCACTGGGAGGGAACTGACCTAACGAGTTCGGCCTGGGGCAATGGTTCTAACTTGTACTGAGGTCAGGGAGAAGTCGATTAAGGAGTATGTGTCCTTGTGGAATCAAATTCAACTGGATTAAGGCCTATGTAAAGGTCAACATATAAATGGGAGTGGGGTTCAGAATGTAAATGACGATTTCGAGGTGAAATCGTCACTCGAATACGCCGAAAATACATGTACATGATGTACTCGTCATTCTCGGTCTTTTGATACCAAATTCGTCCTATTTCGGCGAAGTTTTTATTCTCGAGTCCAGTACTATTATATGAATCCAGATTTTCAGAACCACAGTACCATGCCCTCCGTCCCTACCTTAGACGGATGGTTCAGGGTAAAAAAATGGCAAGCAATTCTAACCATGTAACACCCCGCAGCTTTGAAGACATTAACATCCCTCCTCAGCTAACTCTAGCTTTCTGAAATGAATCGTTTCTCCTATATGATAATGCAAACCCTCTGAAAAGAATTTTAATTTTTAGCACTAACCATAACCTTGTAACCCTAGAGAATAGTCCAGTTTGGATGATCGATGGTACATTTAAATCAACATCCCATCCATTTTCACAAATGTATACTATTCATGCTAATAGGAATAACACTACGGTTCCTTTAGTGTCTGCTTTGCTGCCCGACAAACATTCCTCAACACACAGTGAATTTTAACAGCGGTTAAAAGCAAAACCTTGAGTAAAAATCCTGGAAAAGCAATAATTATTTTGAATTATAGATGATTAACTCTTTAACAAAATTATACCCTGATACCCAGATCCAAGGATGTTCTTTTCACTTTTCACAGGCATATTTGTGTAAGATTCAGAAATCATCCTTGGTTGAGGACTATTTGTCAAGCAGCAAACTACAATTCAAATTGTGAAAACTAAGGGGCAGATTTACAATTACTGGCGCATCCCTGCATATCGGCAGGGATGCACCAGTAATTGTGCGCCGCAGCTCTGCCACCCATGATGCGCCGCATTTATAATGCGGCGCACCATGGGGCAAAAATGGCACAGATGCGTCACGCATCTGTGCCGTAAAAGCGGCGCATTGCTGGAGTTGCACAATGCTGCGTCAATCCTAACGCCTGCTTCAAGCAGGCGCAGGGTTTTGATGCAGCATGGGCCCAAAAGTGACTGTGTGAAATCTTGTAGATTTCACTCAGCCACTTTTGGGGGGCGTTCCTGCGCCGGAACGCCTCCCCCTGCGATGGTACGCCTCTTCTGGCGCAGGGCTTTACAAGGTGACGCATCTGGGAGATGCGTCACGTTGTAAATACCCCGCACCATGGCGCATCTTTTGCGCCGCCGCTGCGTCACAAAAGTGACGCAACGGCAGCGTAAAAGCGGCGCAAGGAGCTTGTAAATCTGCCCCTAACTGCGTTATGTTTTGTACCACCAGAAAGTGTAGATGAATTCCAAACTTCTATTACAGAATCTGACTATTTTACACTAAATGAAGAAAGATTGGCTCCTCTACTAAATTTCTTTGAGGATACATGGATTTACTGTCTAAGCAGGTCAGGTCGCAGGAGGAAACGCAGGTATCCTATAGAATGGTGGAACTGCCATTCAATCTGCTTAGAGGGTGGTGGGAAAACTAACAATGGCACAATTACCTCAACAAATTAGTAGCCAAACAGCATCCTAATCTTGATCATTTTCTGGAAATTTTGAAGAAGGAACAAAGTTTCCAGGAAATGAGACTGCACAATCACTCTCAGGTAGTCTGAATCCACATATTGAAAAAAAAGAATAGAAATGTCTGAGAGACTATTGGAAAAATTTCAACAATTTTCCTTTGATGGTGGCTTCCGACTATCTTGGCAGTATTGCAAACATTCTAAGGGGCCGATTCCTATGTTGTAAAGAAGGGCTCCGATGGGATTCGGTATTGTTAAATCCAATTCGGAGCCCTTGCTTCCTACCGAATCGTACAGTTATCCCAAGGACTAACTACGATGTTTGGAAACCGTTCAAGCAGACGGAATCAGTTCCAAAAGGTATCCAAACAGCCTGAGTCTTTCAGAGCCAATTGGTATGGCTCTATGTACACGGTTTCCGGACAAACGATTACGATTACCGATTTGGAAAGCAGTTCCGATTTAGTTTGCCCGCGACAAAACGGCTGCTGGGAACTGTATTTTAGGGACTGTTGCGGGTCCCTCTTCCCCCAGAGTCGTCCGATTGTAGTCCGTGGGGCTTAGTACCCAAGGGACCCCTCTTCCCAACCATGCACAATGTGGTAGACACCATGGGGTACCTGCCACAGGGTGCAAGGTTTTCCCTTACTACCCCCTTTTTCTAAGGGAGCCTGTGTTCGCATTCGGGACACAGGCTCCCATTGAAGTCAATGGAGGCATCGTAATCTGTCATCCGGACTCACAGGACCAGATTTGTTTGAAAACTAGTCTGGAACCGATTTTGTTCAGGACAGTTTCGTAACGACATCGAAATCGGCCCCTACATTTCTAAAATTTACTAACAACTTTTCCACATTACTAGCCAGTTTTAATCAAACAACTATTCAATTGAAATTTTTGAAATAATTTTTCTCCCAAAAATTAAGGAAAGTTGGGGTTCCTACCTTACAAAGTCTTCTTTTATTCAACTCCTGGTGACTGTTATACATTCCAGGTGTCACCACGACTCTCCAATTCTTACATGCACATTCATGTCTACACTCATCTTTTCTTTGTTTATTGTTTTGCCCAACAATATCCAAAGCAATATTCAAAAAAGCTAAAAAGATCTTCAAAAAAGGCAACAACATTAGCCTTAATCCACATCATGAATGTCCATTCCAATTTTAAAAATCCAGTGACCAAGTAGTCTCCCATTTGAAAAAAAAAAAAAAAAAAAATTGGCAACTACATTAGCCATAATCCATCCAGAGACTGTTTTAAGTTCAAAATTGAAGCACTCCATGTTTTTCAACTTAAAAAAATAAATCTTCAGGCTACTATATTAGCCTTAATCCAACAGAAATCCAAATTTGAACTCCAAAGAAAACATTCCTTCTATGCAATACTTTAAAAAAAATGCATTCACCTGTCCCTTAAAAAACAAGATCTTCTTTTCCAAAACCTTCGAAGTCCTTACCCCAATCTAAAAGATCCTCTGAAACAAGCAACTAAATTACTGTATTCCTCCTCTGCTTCTCCAAGTGCCTTCTTTAAAATATGTAGCATTATTAAATGCTGTAAAACAAATCTGTAATCCCCAATTTTTTAAAATATAATTTACAAAGCCATCAACAAGGGGTAAATCTCAACCAAACCCGCACTTTGATGTAAAATGGGTTAACTTAACGTAACATGTTAAGTTAACCACAATTAAACATCTACACCTCCCTACCAACTGCTTTTACACTAGAGGTAACCACCATATACCTTGAATAAAAAAATTAAAACAGACTTACCCGACCGCGAAACCTCCATCCTCTAAGCCTGAACACGATGCTGTACTGAATGCCGAAAGACACCTACAACCGCGTATGTCACCAAAAGCTGCAAAAATAGTAAAAGCACTTCAATCCGCATTGTAATGATAGAAAAGCATGAGAACAAGTTCAATGTAAATGCTAAAAAAACATAATGAATGTATTACCTTGCAAAACAATTTACAAAAATGTGCAAATAACCTGAAACTTTCTTGGTAGAGTTGCTACGGCCACCTTTCTTTGGGCCCATCTTCTTCAGATGTTAGAACAGCAGGACGCAGTTGCACGAGTTGCAGAGTTGTCTGTGGCCACACGTGACGTCACGTGACGTTGTGCACACACCGCAGCAGGACTTCTTCCTGGCACTACAACAAGTGATGATGATGAGGATGATTCCTGGTTCTTCTCAGTCTTTGTGACCTAAAAGCAAAGGAATCCAGAGGAACATCAGTTAAATAAATGTTGCATATGTCGTGCTTCAATTAATATTTGCAACTAGGCATTTATTATTATTAACACAACGCACCCAAAAACGGAAAGACCCAAAATAAAAATTGCAATTCTAATCCAAAATGGATGTTTAAATTAATAGAAGAGAGACCACACAGAGAGAGTTGTTTCATGCACCACTGAGTACCCCTGGGCATAATGGATGAAAGCAAGGCAGACTGGGTGCAGGCCTATGGCACAAAGCACACTGCCTGGCTTCATAATTGCCCCTAGACCCCCACCCACATGGCCAGGCCCTGGACCAGGCCTCGCAATGGCCCAACCCACATGGCCAGGCCCTGGACTAGGCCCCCACAACACCCCAAAAATCGAAATACACATAAAAATCACCTCAATCCAATGCCATTCATGCCCTAAATGATGTTTAAATTCAAGAGACCCCACAGAAAGACATGGCCCATGCACCAATGAGTACCCCTGGGCATAATGGATGAAAGCAAGGCAGACTGGGTGAAGGTCTATGGCACAAAACACACTGCCTGGCTTCAAAGTGCCCCCTAGATCCCACCCGCATGGCCAGGCTCTGGACCAGGCCTCAAAATGGCCCCCACCCACATGGCCAGGCCCTGGACCAGGCCCCAACAACACTCCAAAAATCTAAATACACACAAAAATCACCCCAATCCAATGCCATCCATGCCCTAAATGATGCTCAAATTCAAGAGACCCCCACAGAAAGACATGGCCCATGCACCAATGAGTACCCCTGGGCATAATGGATGAAAGCAAGGCAGACTGGGTGCAGGCCTATGGCACAAAGCACACTGCCTGGCTTCAAAATGGCCCCTAGACCCCCACCCACTTGGCCAGGCCATGGACCAGGCCGCAACAACACCCCAAAAATCGAAATACACACAAAAGTCACCCCAATCCAGTGCCATCCATGCCCTAAATGATGTTTAAATTCAAGAGACCCCGCAGAAAGACACGGCCCATGCACCACTGAGTACCCCTGGGCATAATGGATGAAAGCAAGGCAGACTGGGTGAAGGTCTATGGCACAAAACACACTGCCTAGCTTCAAAATGCCCCCTAGACCCCACCCACATGGCCAGGCTCTGGACCAGGCCTCAAAATGGCCCCCACCCACATAGCCAGGCCCTGGACCAGGCCCCAACAACACTCCAAAAATCTAAATACACACAAAAATCACCCCAATCCAATGCCATCCATGCCCTAAATGATGCTCAAATTCAAGAGACCCCCACAGAAAGACATGGCCCATGCACCAATGAGTACCCCTGGGCATAATGGATGAAAGCAAGGCAGACTGGGTGCAGGCCTATGGCACAAATCACACTGCCTGGCTTCAAAATGGCCCCTAGACCCCCACCCACATGGCTAGGCCCTGGACCAGGCATCAAAATGCCCCCCACCCACATGGCCAGGCCCTGGACCAGGCCCCAACAACACCGCAAAAATCGAAATACACACAGAAAATCACCCCAATCCAATGCCATCCATGCCCTAAATGATGTTTAAATTCAAGAGACCCCACAGAAAGACATGGCCCATGCACCACTGGCTACCCCTCGGCCTACTGGCTAGTGTGGCTTGCCTTTAACACGCACCCCAAAATTACAAAAAAATTCCACATAGATATAACAGTGAGCTATTCAATTCCATGCCATCCATGCCGTAAATGATATTTAAGTTCAACAAAACTCACAGAAACAGTTGTATCATGCACCCATGACTAACCCTGAACATACTGGATACTGTGGCTACCCACAACATATTTTTTAAAAAGTAGTGAAAAAGTTTATCAATTGTAGTTGCAGCAACTGCAATGCCCCAAACAAACCAAACCAACTTACTTGTAAAATCTCAACTCCAAAAGTGTTCCAAACAAAAAGTCCTCAAATACAAATATCCAGCAGCAGCTTCAAAGAGTAATCCTTCCAGCTCCAGATCCAAATGAAAAGTAACCAGGACATGGACAAAGCACTGGGAGGAGCCTGTTGGACAGTAACAGGAAGTTCGAGACTCTGGGGCACTTCTTTCCTCCCAACCCCCCAAAAATGCACTCCTTGCACAAAAAAAGTGCAGCCAAATGTCAATCTGAGGAGTTATTCTGATCCAAATCATCAATTTCAGAAGGTTTATGCTGCCAGCGATAGATTTCTTGTGCAGAATTGCAATTTTTGCGATTTCGGGAAAGCGAGATGTTCAAATCTTCTGCTGGATGTCAGCTGCGCGGCGCATCTACGCGTTCGCAATTGT
The DNA here is from genome assembly GCF_964261635.1 of Lissotriton helveticus. Taxonomy (NCBI): domain Eukaryota; kingdom Metazoa; phylum Chordata; class Amphibia; order Caudata; family Salamandridae; genus Lissotriton; species Lissotriton helveticus. The sequence continues at coordinate 1,867,538,908 of NC_136057.1, forward strand.
TTACTCTCGCGATGCGTGATCGCGGGTCCTTATGACGTATTCGCGTTCTGAAAGTCTCGCATTGCAAGATGGCGGGACTCCATAACGTACTCGCGGTCGAATAGTCTTGCGCGATCACGCCATGACGTACTCGCGGTCGAAAAGTCTAGCGCGATCACGCAGCAAGATCGAAAATGGCACAGCGCACGCAAACCGGGAGGAAAACAACTCATCGAACTCAGAATCACAGTAAGTCAACGCCGCGTGCACGAGTTTGTATTTTTTAAGCATGACCAAGCAAAAAAAAACAGCCAACTCGTGAATTGCGAATTCTTTGACAATATCGCGCGATTCGCGGACTGTGAAATTGGCAAAAATACGCAAATTCCGCGAGTGGAACGGATTTTCAGCCCATGCTTAACATTGACTTGGGCTCCAAGTTAATATTCAAACTCCACCAGGTACTTACCTCAGGGCAGGTGCTGGACAGTGAATTGGGGTCCAATTTAATATTCCAACTCCACCGGGTACTTGCCTCAGGACTGTAGCTGGACAGTGACTTATGGTACATTTTTTTTTCCTATTTCAGAAATCGATTCAACAGAAGTTTTAGATTTCTCAATTCAAGGAGCCTGACGAAATCAATCAACAACCTACAACTGTACAGATTAAGGTCTTGTAAAAAATCTACCATTACTGACACCTGGTCCAATTTAATATTCCAACTCCACCGGGTACTTACCTCAGGGCATGTGCTGGACAGTGTCTAGGTTTCCAATTTAATATTCCAACTGCACCAGGTACTTACTTCAGGGCAGTTGCTGGACAGTGACTAGGGGTCCAATTTAATATTCCAACTCCACCGGGTACTTATGTCCTGGCAGGTGGTGGACACTGACTTGGGGTCCAATTTAATATTTCAACTCCATCAGGTACTTACTTCAGGGCAAGTGGTGATCAGTGGCTTGGGTGCCAGTTTATTAATCCTACTCCACTAGTTACTTACATCTTGGAAGGTGCTGTTCAGTGTATTAAAGTCCAATTCTTTAATCCAAACACACCATGTAATTAGCAATGGGCCAATGCAGTTAAGAGACTTGGGAACCTATGCAATAATGCAACTCAAACCTAGTTTCCTAATTTAGGGCCTGATTACGATGTAGGTCGGAATGCTTTCCGACAAACTCCTTGTTGGAAACGGTTCTGACCGACTGGCAGGTGGAGGTTCCGACCAACCAATTATGATGCTTCTGGAAGATACCGTTGTTAGGACAACAGAGCATAACCACTTAGCCTCTGCAATGGAAATTGAAGTACGTGAAAATGTACAACAATTTAAACTTCTGGCACACACTTCCAATGAATCCTGTGGAACCATTTTAATTGAAGTAACTCAAAACATACCAGTGCACGTTGCAGGTACCATGCCCTCCGTCCCTACCTTAGACGGATGGTTCAGGGGAAAAAATGGCAAGCAATCCCAACCATGTAACACCCCGCAGCTTTGAAGACATCAACATCCCTCCTCAGCTAACTCTAGCTTTCTCAAATGAATCATTTCTCCTATATGATAATGCAAACCCTCTAAAAAGAATTTTAATTTTTAGCACTAACCATAACATTGTAACCCTAGAGAATAGTCCAGTTTGGATGATCGATGGTACATTTAAATCAACATCCCATCCATTTTCACAAATGTATACTATTCATGCTAATAGGAATAACACTACGGTTCCTTTAGTGTCTGCTTTGCTGCCCGACAAACATTCCTCAACACACAGTGAATTTTAACAGCGGTTAAAAGCAAAACCTTGAGTAAAAATCCTGGAAAAGCAATAATTATTTTGAATTATAGATGATTAACTCTTTAACAAAATTATACCCTCATACCCAGATCCAAGGATGTTCTTTTCACTTTTCACAGGCATATTTGTGTAAGATTCAGAAATCATCCTTGGTTGAGGACTATTTGTCAAGTAGCAAACTACAATTCAAATTGTGAAAACTAAGGGGCAGATTTACAATTACTGCCGCATCCCTGCATATCGGCAGGGATGCGCCAGTAATTGTGCGCCGCAGCTCTGCCACCCATGATGCGCCGCATTTACAATGCGGCGCACCACGGGGCAAAAACGGCACAGATGCGTCACGCATCTGTGCCGTAAAAGCGGCGCATTGCTGGAGTTGCACAATGCTGCGTCAATCCTAACGCCTGCTTCAAGCAGGCGCAGGGTTTTGATGCAGCATGGGCCCAAAAGTGACTGTGTGAAATCTTGTAGATTTCACTCAGCCACTTTTGGGGGGCGTTCCTGCTCCGGAACGCCTCCCCCTGCGATGGTACGCCTCTTCTGGCGCAGGGCTTTACAACGTGACACATCTGGGAGATGCGTCACGTTGTAAATACCCCGCACCATGGCGCATCTTTTGCGCCGCCGCTGCGTCACAAAAGTGACGCAACGGCGGCGTACAAGCAGCGCAAGGAGCTTGTAAATCTGCTCCTAACTGCGTTATGTTTTGTACCACCAGAAAATGTAGATGAATTCCAAACTTCTATTACAGAATCTGACTATTTTACACTAAATGAAGAAAGATTGTCTCCTCTACTAAATTTCTTTGAGGATACATGGATTTACTGTCTAAGCAGGTCAGGTCGCAGGAGGAAACGCAGGTATCCTATAGAATGGTGGAACTGCCATTCAACCTGCTTAGCGGGTGGTGCGAAAACTAACAATGGCACAATTACCTCAACAAATTAGTAGCCAAACAGCATCCTAATCTTTATCATTTTCTGGAAATTTTGAAGAAGGAACAAAGTTTCCAGGAAATGAGACTGCACAATCACTCTCAGGTAGTCTGAATCCACATATTGAAAAAAAAGTATAGAAATGTCTGAGAGACTATTGGAAAAATTTCAACAATTTTCCTTTGATGGTGGCTTCCGACTATCTTGGCAGTATTGCAAACATTCTAAGGGGCCGATTCCTATGTTGTAAGGAAGGGATCCGATGGGATTCGGTATTGTTAAATCCAATTCGGAGCCCTTGTTTCCTACCGAATCGTACAGTTATCCCAAGGACTAACTACGATGTTTGGAAACCGTTCAAGCAGACGGAATCAGTTCCAAAAGGTATCCAAACAGCCTGAGTCTTTCAGAGCCAATTCGTATGGCTCTATGTACACGGTTTCCGGACAAACGATTACGATTACCGATTTGGAAAGCTGTTCCGATTTAGTTTGCCCGCGACAAAACGGCTGCTGGGAACTGTATTTTAGGGACTGTTGCGGGTCCCTCTTCACCCAGAGTCGTCCGATTGTAGTCCGTGGGGCTTAGTACCCAAGGGACCCCTCTTCCCAACCATGCACAATGTGGTAGACACCATGGGGTACCTGCCACAGGGTGCAAGGTTTTCCCTTACTACCCCCTTTTTCTAAGGGAGCCTGTGTTCGCATTCGGGACACAGGCTCCCATTGAAGTCAATGGAGGCATCGTAATCGGTCGTCCGGACTCACAGGACCAGATTTGTTTGAAAACTAGTCTGGAACCGATTTTGTTCAGGACAGTTTCGTAACGACATCGAAATCGGCCCCTACATTTCTAAAATTTACTAACAACTTTTCCACATTACTAGCCAGTTTTAATCAAACAACTATTCAATTGAAATTTTTGAAATAATTTTTCTCCCAAAAATTAAGGAAAGTTGGGGTTCCTACCTTACAAAGTCTTCTTTTATTCAACTCCTGGTGACTGCTATACATTCCAGGTGTCACCACGACTCTCCAATTCTTACATGCACATTCATGTCTACACTCATCTTTTCTTTGTTTATTTTTTTGCCCAAAAATATCCAAAGCAATGTTCAAAAAAGCTAAAAAGATCTTCAAAAAAGGCAACAACATTAGCCTTAATCCACATCATGAATGTCCATTCTAATTTTAAAAATCCAGTGACCAAGTAGTCTCCCATTTGAACAAAAATAAAAAAATAAAATTGGCAACTACATTAGCCGTAATCCATCCAGAGACTGTTTTAAGTTCAAAATTGAAGCACTCCATGTTTTTCAACTTAAAAAAATAAATCTTCAGGCTACTATACTAGCCTTAATCCAACAGACATACAAATTTGAACTCCAAAGAAAACATTCCTTCTATGCAATACTATAAAAAAAATGCATTCACCTGTCCCTTAAAAAACAAGATCTTCTTTTCCAAAACCTTCGAAGTCCTTACCCCAATCTAAAAGATCCTCTGAAACAAGCAACTAAATTACTGTATTCCTCCTCTGCTTCTCCAAGTGCCTTCTTTAAAATATGTAGCATTATTAAGTGCTGTAAAACAAATCTGTAATCCCCAATTTTTTAAAATATAATTTACAAAGTCATCAACAAGGGGTAAATCTCAACCAAACCCGCACTTTTATGTAAAATGGGTTAACTTAACATAACATGTTAAGTTAACCACAATTAAACATCTACACCTCCCTACCAACTGCTTTTACACTAGAGGTAACCACCATATATCTTGAATAAAAAAATTAAAACAGACTTACCCGACCGCGAAACCTCCATCTTCTAAGCTTGAACACGATGCTGTACTGAATGCCGAAAGACACCTACAACCGCGTATGTCACCAAAAGCTGCAAAAATAGTAAAAGGACTTCAATCCGCATTGTAATGATGGAAAAGCATGAGAACAAGTTCAATGTAAATGCTAAAAAAACATAATGAATGTATTACCTTGCAAAACAATTTACAAAAATGTGCAAATAACCTGAAACTTTGTTGGTAGAGTTGCTACGGCCACCTTTCTTTGGGCCCATCTTCTTCAGATGTCAGAACACCAGGACGCAGTTGCACGAGTTGCAGAGTTGTCTATGGCCACAGGTGACGTCATGTGATGTTGTGCACACACCGCAGCAGGACTTCTTCCTGGCACTACAACAAGTGATGATGATGAGGATGATTCCTGGTTCTTCTCAGTCTTTGTGCACCTAAAAGCAAAGGAAGCCTGAGGAACATCAGTTAAATAAATGTTGCATATGTCGTGCTTCAATTATTATTTGCAACTAGGCATTTATTATTATTAACACAACACACCCAAAAACGGAAAGACTCAAAATAAAAATTGCAATTCTAATCCAAAATGGATTTTTAAATTAATAGAAGAGAGACCACACAGAGTGAGTTGTTTCATGCACCACTGAGTACCCATGGGCATAATGGATGACAGCAAGGCAGACTGGGTGCAGGCCTATGGCACAAAGCACACTGCCTGGCTTCAAAATGGCCCCTAGACCCCCACCCACATGGCCAGGCCCTGAACCAGGCCTCACAAAGGCCCCCACCCACATGGCCAGGCCCTGGACCAGGCCCCAACAACACCCCAAAAATCGAAATACACATAAAAATCACCCCAATCCAATGCTATCCATGCCCTAAATGATGCTTAAATTCAAGAGACCCCCACAGAAAGACATGGCCCATGCACCAATGAGTACCCCTGGGCATAATGGATGAAAGCACGGCAGACTGGGTGCAGGCCTATGGCACAAAGCACACTGTCTGGCTTCAATATGGCCCCTAGACCCCCACCTACATGGCCAGGCCCTGGACCAGGCCTCAAAATTGCCCCCACCCACATGGCCAGGCCCTGGACCAGGCCGCAACAACACCCCAAAAATCGAAATACACACAAGTCACCCAATCCAGTGCCATCCATGCCCTAAATGATGTTTAAATTCAATAGACCCCACAGAAAGACACGGCCCATGCACCACTGAGTACCCCTGGGCATAATGGATAAAAGCAAGGCAGACTGGGTGCAGGCCTATGGCACAAATCACACTGCCTGGCTTCAAAATGGCCTCTAGACCCCCACCCACATGGCCAGGCCCTGGTCCAGGCATCAAAATGGCCCATATCCACATGGCCAGGCCCTGGACCAGGCAGCAATAACACTCCAAAAATCGAAATACACACAGAAAATCACCCCAATCCAATGCCATCCATGCCCTAAATGATGTTTAAATTCAAGAGACCCCACAGAAAGACATGGCCCATGCACCACTGGCTACCCCTGGGCCTACTGGCTAGTGTGGCTTGCCTTTAACACGCACCCCAAAATTACAAAACAATTCCACATAGATATAACAGTGAGCTATTCAATTCCATGCCATCCATGCCGTAAATGATATTTAAGTTCAACAAAACTCACAGAAACAGTTGTATTATGCACCCATGACTAACCCTGAACGTACTGGATACTGTGGCTACCCACAATATATTTTTGAAAAAGTAGTGAAAAAGTTTATAAATTGTAGTTGCAGCAACTGCAATGCCCCAAACAAACCAAACCAACTTACTTGTAAAATCTCAACTCCAAAAGTGTTCCAAACAAAAAGTCCTCAAATACAAATATGCAGCAGCAGCTTCAAAGTGTAATCCTTCCAGCTCCAGATCCAAATGAAAAGTAACCAGGACATGAACAAAGCACTGGGAGGAGCCTGTTGGACAGTAACAGGAAGTTGGAGACTCTGGGGCACTTCTTTCCTCCCAACCCCCCAAAAATGCACTCCTTGCACAAAAAAGTGCAGCCAAATGTCAATCTGAGGAGGTATTCTGATCCAAATCATCAATTTCAGAAGGTTTATGCTGCCAGCGATAGATTTCTTGTGCAGAATTGCAATTTTTGCGATTTCGGGAAAGCGAAATGTTCAAATCTTCTGCCGGATGTCAGCTGCGCGGCGCATCTACTCGTTCGCAATTGTTTACTCTCGCGATGCGTGATCGCGGGTCCTTATGACATATTCGCGTTCTGAAAGTCTCGCATTGCAAGATGGCGGGACTCCATGACGTACTCGCGGTCGAATAGTCTTGCGCGATCACGCCATGACGTACTCGCGGTCGAAAAGTCTAGCGCGATCCCGCAGCAAGATCGAAAATGGCACAGCGCACGCAAACCGGGAGGAAAACAACTCATCGAACTCAGAATCACAGTAAGTCAACGCCGCATGCACGAGTTTGTATTTTTTAAGGATGACCAAGCAAAAAAAAACAGCCAACTCGTGAATTGCGAATTCTTTGACAATATCGCGCGATTCGCGGACCGTAAAATTGCCAAAAATACGCAAATTCCGCGAGTGGAACGGATTTTCAGCCCATGCTTAACATTGACTTGGGCTCCAAGTTAATATTCAAACTCCACCAGGTACTTACCTCAGGGCAGGTGCTGGACAGTGACTTGGGGTCCAATTTAATATTCCAACTCCACCGGGTACTTGCCTCAGGACTGTAGCTGGACAGTGACTTATGGTAAATTTTTTTTTCCTATTTCAGAAATCGATTCAACAGAAGTTTTAGATTTCTCAATTCAAGGAGCCTGCAGAAATCAATCAACAACCTACAACTGTACAGATTAAGGTCTTGTAAAAAACTCTACCATTACTGACACATGGTCCAATTTAATATTCCAACTCCACCGGGTACTTACCTCAGGGCATGTGCTGGACAGTGTCTAGGGGATATATGACGTTAAAACGCATGTTTTTACAACGCATACCGTTACAACGGGACTTTTACAACGCCAATACTATTACCACGCATGTATTTACAACGCATTTTTTTACAACGCAGGTACCTTTACAACGCATACCATTACAACGTAAGTATTGGTAAGTATATATTTTTTTTTATTGTATATTATTTAAAATTAATATAATGTAATGTAATTGTATTTAATTTAATTTAATTTAATTTAATTTCATTTAATTAATTTAATTTAAATTTTATTTTATTTTATTTTTACCCTGTACCCCTTTATCCAAAAACCCAAAACTGACCCTGAACCCTAAAAATACCCCTTTACCCAAAAACCCAAAACTGACCCTGAACCCTAAAAATACCCCTTTACCCAAAAACCCAAAACTGACCCTAAACCCTAAAAATACCCCTTTACCCAAAAACTGAAAACTGACCCTAAACCCTAAAAATACCCCTTTACCCAAAAACTGAAAACTGACCCTGAACCCTAAAAATACCCCTTTACCCAAAAACTGAAAACTGACCCTGAACCCTAAAAATACCCCTTTACCCAAAAACTGAAAACTGACCCTGAACCCTAAAAATACCCCTTTACCAAAAAACTGAAAACTGACCCTGAACCCTAAAAATACCCCTTTACCCAAAAACTGAAAACTGACCCTGAACCCTAAAAATACCCCTTTACCCAAAAACTGAAAACTGACCCTGAACCCTAAAAATACCCCTTTACCCAAAAACCCAAAACTGACCCTGAACCCTAAAAATACCCCATTACCCAAAAACCCATAACTGACCCTGAACCCTAAAAATACCCCTTTACTCAAAAACCTAAAACTGACCCTGAACCCTAAAAATACCCCTTTACCCAAAAACCCAAAACTGACCCTAAACCCTAAAAATACCCCTTTACCCAAAAACCCAAAACTGACCCTAAACCCTAAAAATACCCCTTTAAAAAAAACCTAACATATAACATTTTAAATATAATTATATACTTACCAATACTTACGTTGTAATGGTATGCGTTGTAAAAGTACCTGCGTTGTAAAAACATGCGTTGTAAATAAATGCGTGGTAATGGTATTTGCGTTGTAAAAGTTCCGTTGTAATGGTAGTGCGTTGTAAAAAATGCGTTGTAATGTGTGTTTACCGTGTCTAGGTTTCCAATTTAATATTCCAACTGCACCAGTTACTTACCTCAGGGCAGTTGCTGGACAGTGACTTGGGGTCCAATTTAATATTCCAACTCCACCGGGTACTTATGTCCTGGCAGGTGGTGGACACTGACTTGGGGTCCAATTTAATATTTCAACTCCATCAGGTACTTACTTCAGGGCAAGTGGTGATCAGTGGCTTGGGTGCCAGTTTATTAATCCTACTCCACTAGTTACTTACATCTTGGAAGGTGCTGTTCAGTGTATTAAAGTCCAATTCTTTAATCCAAACACACCATGTAATTAGCAATGGGCCAATGCAGTTAAGAGACTTGGGAACCTATGCAATAATGCAACTCAAACCTAGTTTCCTAATTTAGGGCCTGATTAAGATGTAGGTCGGAATGCTTTCCGACAAACTCCTTGTTGGAAACGGTTCTGACCGACTGGCAGGCGGAGGTTCCGACCAACCAATTATGATGCTTCTGGAAGATACCGTTGTTAGGACAACAGAGCATAACCACTTAGCCTCTGCAATGGAAATTGAAGTACGTGAAAATGTACAACAATTTAAACTTCTGGCACACACTTCCAATGAATCCTGTGGAACCATTTTAATTGAAGTAACTCAAAACATACCAGTGCACGTTGCAGGTACCATGCCCTCCGTCCCTACCTTAGACGGATGGTTCAGGGGAAAAAATGGCAAGCAATCCCAACCATGTAACACCCCGCAGCTTTGAAGACATCAACATCCCTCCTCAGCTAACTCTAGCTTTCTCAAATGAATCATTTCTCCTATATGATAATGCAAACCCTCTAAAAAGAATTTTAATTTTAGCACTAACCATAACCTTGTAACCCTAGAGAATAGTCCAGTTTGGATGATCGATGGTACATTTAAATCAACATGCCATGCATTTTCACTAATGTATACTATTCATGCTAATAGGAATAACACTACGGTTCCTTTAGTGTATGCTTTGCTGCCCGACAAACATTCCTCAACACACACTGAATTTTAACAGCGGTTAAAAGCAAAACCTTGAGTAAAAATCCTGGAAAACCAATAATTATTTTGAATTATAGATGATTAACTCTTTAACAAAATTATACCCTGATACCCAGATCCAAGGATGTTCTTTTCACTTTTCATAGGCATATTTGTGTTAGATTCAGAAATCATCCTTGGTTGAGGACTATTTGTCAAGCAGCAAACTACAATTCAAATTGTGAAAACTAAGGGGCAGATTTACAAATTACTGGCGCATCCCTGCATATCGGCAGGGATACGCCAGTAATTGTGCGCCGCAGCTCTGCCACCCATGATGCGCTGCATTTACAATGCGGCGCACCATGGGGCAAAAACGGCACATATGCGTCACGCATCTGTGCCGTAAAACCGGCGCATTGCTGGAGGTGCACAATGCTGCGTCAATCCTAACGCCTGCTTCAAGCAGGCGCAGGGTTTTGATGCAGCATGGGCCCAAAAGTGACTGTGTGAAATCTTGTAGATTTCCCTCAGCCACTTTTGGGGGGCGTTCCTGCGCCGGAACGCCACCCCCTGTGATGGTACGCCTCTTCTGGCGCAGGGCTTTACAACGTGACGCATCTGGGAGATGCGTCACGTTGTAAATACCCCGCACCACGGCGCATCTTTTGCGCCGCCGCTGCATCACAAAAGTGACGCAAAGGCGGCGTAAAAGCGGCGCAAGGGGCTTGTAAATCTGCCCCTAACTGCGTTATGTTTTGTACCACCAGAAAGTGTAGATGAATTCCAAACTTCTATTACAGAATCTGACTATTTTACACTAAATGAAGAAAGATTGGCTCCTCTACTAAATTTCTTTGAGGATACATGGAGTTACTGTCTAAGCAGGTCAGGTCGCATGAGGAAACACAGGTATCCTATAGAATGGTGGAACTGCCATTCAACCTGCTTAGAGGGTGGTGCGAAAACTAACAATGGCACAATTACATCAACAAATTAGTAGCCAAACAGCATCCTAATCTTTATCATTTTCTGGAAATTTTGAAGAAGGAACAAAGTTTCCAGGAAATGAGACTGCACAATCACACTCAGGTAGTCTGAATCCACATATTGAAAAAAAAGTATAGAAATGTCTGAGAGACTATTGAAAAAATTTCAACAATTTTCCTTTAATGGTGGCTTCCGACTATCTTGACAGTATTACAAACATTCTAAGGGGCCGATTCCTATGTTCTAAGGAAGGGCTCCGATGGGATTCGGTATTGTTAAATCCAATTCGGAGCCCTTGTTTCCTACCGAATCGTACAGTTATCCCAAGGACTAACTACGAAGTTTTGGAAACCGTTCAAGCAGACGGAATCAGTTCCAAAAGGTATCCAAACAGCCTGAGTCTTTCAGAGCCAATTCGTATTGCTCTATGTACACGGTTTCCGGACAAACGATTACGATTACCGATTTGGAAAGCTGTTCCGATTTAGTTTGCCCGCGACAAAACGGCTGCTGGAAACTGTATTTTAGGGCCTGTTGCTTGTCCCTCTTCACCCAGAGTTGTCCGATTGTAGTCCGTGGGGGTACCCAAGGGACCCCTCTTCCCAACCATGCACAATGTGGTAGACACCATGGGGTACCTGCCACAGGGTGCAATGTTTTCCCTTACTACCCCCTTTTTCTAAGGGAGCCTGTGTTCGCATTCGGGACACAGGCTCCCATTGAAGTCAATGGAGGCATCGTAATCGGTCGTCCGGACTCACAGGACCAGATTTGTTTGAAAACTAGTCTGGAACCGATTTTGTTCAGGACAGTTTCGTAACGACATCGAAATCGGCCCCTACATTTCTAAAATTTACTAACAACTTTTCCACATTACTAGCCAGTTTTAATCAAACAACTATTCAATTGAAATTTTTGAAATAATTTTTCTCCCAAAAATTAAGGAAAGTTGGGGTTCCTACCTTACAAAGTCTTCTTTTATTCAACTCCTGGTGACTGCTATACATTCCAGGTGTCACCACGACTCTCCAATTCTTACATTCGCATTCATGTCTACACTCATCTTTTCTTTGTTTATTGTTTTGCCCAACAATGTCCAAAGCAATGTTCAAAAAAGCTAAAAAGATCTTCAAAAAAGGCAACAACATTAGCCTTAATCCACATCATGAATGTCCATTCCAATTTTAAAAATCCAGTGACCAAGTAGTCTCCCATTTGAAAAAAAAAAAAAAAAAAAAATTGGCAACTACATTAGCCATAATCCAACCAGAGACTGTTTTAAGTTCAAAATTGAAGCACTCCATGTTTTTCAACTTAAAAAAATAAATCTTCAGGCTACTATATTAGCCTTAATCCAACAGACATCCAAATTTGAACTCCAAAGAAAACATTCCTTCTATGCAATACTTAAAAAAAAATGCATTCACCTGTCCCTTAAAAAACAAGATCTTCTTTTCCAAAACCTTCGAAGTCCTTACCCCAATCTAAAAGATCCTCTGAAACAAGCAACTAAATTACTGTATTCCTCCTCTGCTTCTCCAAGTGCCTTCTTTAAAATATGTAGCATTATTAAGTGCTGTAAAACAAATCTGTAATCCCCAATTTTTTAAAATATAATTTACAAAGCCATCAACAAGGGGTAAATCTCAACCAAACCCGCACTTTGATGTAAAATGGGTTAACTTAACGTAACATGTTAAGTTAACCACAATTAAACATCTACACCTCCCTACCAACTGCTTTTACACTAGAGGTAACCACCATATATCTTGAATAAAAAAATTAAAACAGACTTACCCGAGCAGGTATCCTATAGAATGGTGGAACTGCCATTCAACCTGCTTAGAGGGTGGTGCGAAAACTAACAATGGCACAATTACCTCAACAAATTAGTAGCCAAACAGCATTCTAATCTTTATCATTTTCTGGAAATTTTGAAGAAGGAACAAAGTTTCCAGGAAATGAGACTGCACAATCACTCTCAGGTAGTCTGAATCCACATATTGAAAAAAAAGTATAGAAATGTCTGAGAGACTATTGGAAAAAATTCAACAATTTTCCTTTGATGGTGGCTTCCGACTATCTTGGCAGTATTGCAAACATTCTAAGGGGCCGATTCCTATGTTGTAAAGAAGGGCTCCGATGGGATTCGGTATTGTTAAATCCAATTCGGAGCCCTTGTTTCCTACCGAATCGTACAGTTATCCCAAGGACTAACTACGATGTTTGGAAACCGTTCAAGCAGACGGAATCAGTTCCAAAAGGCATCCAAACAGCCTGAGTCTTTCAGAGCCAATTCGTATGGCTCTATGTACACGGTTTCCGGACAAACGATTACGATTACCGATTTGGAAAGCTGTTCCGATTTAGTTTGCCCGCGACAAAACGGCTGCTGGGAACTGTATTTTAGGGACTGTTGCGGGTCCCTCTTCACCCAGAGTCCTCCGATTGTAGTCCGTGGGGCTTAGTACCCAAGGGACCCCTCTTCCCAACCATGCACAATGTGGTAGACACCATGGGGTACCTGCCACAGGGTGCAAGGTTTTCCCTTACTACCCCCTTTTTCTAAGGGAGCCCGTGTTCGCATTCGGGACACAGGCTCCCATTAAAGTCAATGGAGGCATCGTAATCGGTGGTCCGGACTCACAGGACCAGATTTGTTTGAAAACTAGTCTGGAACCGATTTTGTTCAGGAGAGTTTCGTAACGACATCGAAATCGGCCCCTACATTTCTAAAATTTACTAATAACTTTTCCACATTACTAGCCAGTTTTAATCAAACAACTATTCAATTGAAATTTTTGAAATAATTTTTCTCCCAAAAATTAAGGAAAGTTGGGGTTCCTACCTTACAAAGTCTTCTTTTATTCAACTCCTGGTGACTGCTATACATTCCAGGTGTCACCACGACTCTCCAATTCTTACATGCGCATTCATGTCTACACTCATCTTTTCTTTGTTTATTGTTTTGCCCAACAATATCCAAAGCAATGTTCAAAAAAGCTAAAAAGATCTTCAAAAAAGGCAACAACATTAGCCTTAATCCACATCATGAATGTCCATTCCAATTTTAAAAATCCAGTGACCAAGTAGTCTCCCATTTGAAAAAAAAAAAAAAAAAAAAATTGGCAACTACATTAGCCATAATCCAACCAGAGACTGTTTTAAGTTCAAAATTGAAGCACTCCATGTTTTTCAACTTAAAAAAATAAATCTTCAGGCTACTATATTAGCCTTAATCCAACAGACATCCAAATTTGAACTCCAAAGAAAACATTCCTTCTATGCAATACTTTAAAAAAAAAATGCATTCACCTGTCCCTTAAAAAACAAGATCTTCTTTTCCTAAACCTTCGAAGTCCTTACCCCAATCTAAAAGATCCTCTGAAACAAGCAACTAAATTACTGTATTCCTCCTCTGCTTCTCCAAGTGCCTTCTTTAAAATATGTAGCATTATTAAGTGCTGTAAAACAAATCTGTAATCCCCAATTTTTTTAAATATAATTTACAAAGCCATCAACAAGGGGTAAATCTCAACCAAACCCGCACTTTGATGTAAAATGGGTTAACTTAATGTAACATGTTAAGTTAACCATAATTAAACATCTACACCTCCCTACCAACTGCTTTTACACTAGAGGTAACCACCATATATCTTGAATAAAAAAATTAAAACAGACTTACCCGACCGCGAAACCTCCATCCTCTAAGCTTGAACACGATGCTGTACTGAATGCCGAAAGACACCTACAACCGCGTATGTCACCAAAAGCTGCAAAAATAGTAAAAGGACTTCAATCCGCATTGTAACGATGGAAAAGCATGAGAACAAGTTCAATGTAAATGCTAAAAAAACATAATGAATGTATTACCTTGCAAAACAATTTACAAAAATGTGCAAATAACCTGAAACTTTCTTGGTAGAGTTGCTACGGCCACCTTTCTTTGGGCCCATCTTCTTCAGATGTCAGAACACCAGGACGCAGTTGCACGAGTTGCAGAGTTGTCTGTGGCCACACGTGACGTCACGTGATGTTGTGCACACACCGCAGCAGGACTTCTTCCTGGCACTACAACAAGTGATGATGATGAGGATGATTCCTGGTTCTTCTCAGTCTTTGTGCACCTAAAAGCAAAGGAAGCCAGAGGAACATCAGTTAAATAAATGTTGCATATGTCGTGCTTCAATTATTATTTGCAACTAGGCATTTATTATTATTAACACAACACACCCAAAAACGGAAAGACCCAAAATAAAAATTGCAATTCTAATCCAAAATGGATTTTTAAATTAATAGAAGAGAGACCACACAGAGAGAGTTGTTTCATGCACCACTGAGTACCCCTGGGCATAATGGATGACAGCAAGGCAGACTGGGTGCAGGCCTATGGCACAAAGCACACTGCCTGGCTTCAAAATGGCCCCTAGACCCCAACCCACATGGCCAGGCCCTGAACCAGGCCTCACAAAGGCCCCCACCCACATGGCCAGGCCCTGGACCAGGCCCCAACAACACCCCAAAAATCGAAATACACATAAAAATCACCCCAATCCAATGCCATCCATGCCCTAAATGATGCTTAAATTCAAGAGACCCCCACAGAAAGACATGGCCCATGCACCAATGAGTACCCCTGGGCATAATGGATGAAAGCACGGCAGACTGGGTGCAGGCCTATGGCACAAAGCACACTGTCTGGCTTCAATATGGCCCCTAGACCCCCACCTACATGGCCAGGCCCTGGACCAGGCCTCAAAATTGCCCCCACCCACATGGCCAGGCCCTGGACCAGGCCGCAACAACACCCCAAAAATCGAAATACACACAAGTCACCCAATCCTGTGCCATCCATGCCCTAAATGATGTTTAAATTCAATAGACATAATATAAACAAAAGGAGAGAGTGTAGGGATTTTATCCACCGAAGTGGACGGAATAATACTCCTGGTCCCCTGGGTTAGGTATCTAAATAAACAAAAAGAAGGAGTACCACCTGAAAAAAATGCTCGACAGAGCGATTTCGGCGGGATGATTCAATTTCAGAAAGAAGAGAGTCCTTCTTTGTTTTTTAATAACCCCTCACTTACCGACCTGGTCGGTGACATGCTTCATCATCGGGGCCACCTCGATGGCCGAGTGCCATCAAGGTGTGCTACAACACCTGAAATACAGTGGAGCTGGTTTGTGGGCGATGAATGTAGAAAAAAGAGAGTGGGTGTGTTAAAAATTGTCCTGGTATGGCTTATTTTAGAATTTTTTTTATTCTTAAGACTACTGGACAATGTTAAAATCTGTGTGTAGATACAATAACAGGTATAGTTATGACCAAGTGTATCTGGATTATATGTGGAGGGTCTACATGTTTCAAACCGTAATGGGAATTACCGGTTTTTCTTCAGGACCAGAGCAAAGAAATGGGTGGTCAGGGTACACTAACACCCTGCCGTGCCGTCATTCCTTTGTGCCTAGGTTACCAAATTCGTGAAACCAGGCAAAAAAAGTCAAAAAGGTATAACCCGAAGGTGGTTATCCTAAAAATAAAAAGACCTGTGGAGAAAAAGAAGTATTGATCACAAGAAAACTCGTTACAAGCCTGTAACGTAGTGAAGTGACGGAATCTCCTGTCTTTGTGTTTCATAGTTCATCCCACACTGAGTTAATGCGAACTATTGTTGTGCATTAATTCTGGGGTGCATAGTGCAGCTCAAAATTATCCAAATAAAATATTGGCGCAGATTTGTCGACTAGACTTCCTGGCACACCTATCAATCGTAGAGTGCTTGGTGAAAAGAGGTCTGAGATTTATTACTCATTCATACGCTTCCGAAAACTATAGGTGCGTGACTATGCCACAATCACATCCTACTAGGTGAAAGGCATAACGAGGTGTCTTTATTGTCTCTAGATTCAACACAGGACAATACGAACTAACACAACATCAAACACATAGTAGAAGTGCTTACTCCTATTGAGGGGTCAATGGGCAGCACGGGATTAAGAGGGAGAAGAGGCCTGTAGTTGAAAACATATTCTGTAATAAAAAACGAATAAAGGTGGTGCTGAGTACCTAGCCGAGTGGTAAAATGTACTCGAAAAACTTGAGTTGAAACGCATGGGACTTAGCGTTTCCTAGGGATGCTGGGGGTCTCTACTTACAGTTCTCCCAGGTCTGGCATGGCATTATACCTATGGAGTCCCTCGTGCGCCCGTAATGAGATCGAGCGTTATGCCTGCATTAAGACGGCCGCCATCGCGGTAGTGAAGGGCGTGGCTGACCAGACGTGCTGACGTCACGCAAAGGCCCGTGCGTTCACTACGGGAGCCTCATGTGTACAAACTGATCAGTTACCATGGTAACATCGTCGTCAGTAAACAAAGGACATAACGGGGTTAGTCGGGACACCGAAGTATCAGCGTTCATGATGAAAGGGGAGAGTAGCGCCCCGTGTACTTGTAAAGGCGAAATGGGAAAAGACGGGAAAAAACAGGGAGAGAGATCCTTACTCGGGGAAGCCCAAGAGACATAGCACATGGGATGTCTTAAACTAGCATGGACATAGGAGAACATTACACGTAGTTGTAATATAAATTCCTTATGAGAAAGGTGACAGGGATAGTCATAGCAAAATCAAAATCAAAACGGCTTGTAAGAAGCTCGAAAGAGATTGGCGCATTGATTTCTGCCCTGAAATCAAAGCCCGATATAAACTAGCACAAAAAGAATATTATAAAAAGGTACGCCTATCCAAAGCATCGTATTACAATAACCGAATCCTGGAAGCTGAAAACTCCTCGAAGGAGCTCTTCCAGATCTACAAAGAAATCTCTATAGTTGACGCTAATCCCACTTCCCACAATGACTCAGTGGAAACCTGCAATAAAATTGCTAAGTATTTTTCTGATAAAATCACAAACATCTATGCGAATTTTTCTAACAATATAAAACCTGGCATTGACTTTGTAGAGAATGTAGACCACACATGTACTCAACCTTGCTTATGTGTGTTCTCTGTACCTCCCGCTGTAACTCTGATAAAAATTTGTGAAAGTATCAAATCTGGTTCTCCGCGAGATCCTGCGCCACCTAAAATTTTAACTGCGAGTCTCTCGGTCTTAGAGCCCCACTTTAGACACTTGCTTCAAATGTCTTTCTCCACGGCCTGTCTACCTGCAGACTGGAAAAAGCCATAGTGTTTCCCATAAAAAAAAAAAACAACACGAGTCAGGACATAATGGAGAATTTACGACCGATCTCCCTGCTGCCCTATCTTGCTAAATTAGCAGAGAAAGTAGCTAATGCCCAACTTATGGCCTATCTTGAAGCCCAAAACGCCTTCCACACATCACAGTCGGGTTTTAGGTCAGGCTTCTCCACAGAGACAGCACTCTTGAGAGCTACTGAAACTCTGCGGGAAGGAGCCGACGAGGGCAAGACCATGGCCTTGATCATGCTGGACCTCAGTGCCGCGTTTGACACTGTAGCACATTCCATCTTGCTACAGTGTCTAAACAGAGCGGGGGTCACCAAAGAGGCACTGGGATGGCTGAAAGCTTTCCTTACCAACAGGAGCTTTCAGGTTCAAAGGGGAAGTTTTTTCTCGGACAGCATGACATTAGAACAGGGGGTGCCTCAGGGCTCTGCCCTGAGTCCCACCCTGTTCAATTTATATATGGCTCCATTGGCAGAGGTAGTCCAATCGTTCGGCGTAGAGCTTGTCTCTTACGCCGACGATACTCAACTTCTGATCTCCCTGTCCCAAGCTCCCTCCTCCGCGGCCGACAATTTTAAATCATGCATGTGCAAGCTTGCTGCATGGATGAATGAGCATTGCCTCAAATTAAATGGAGCAAAAACTGAGGTGCTCATAATAGGTGGGAACAATACAAAATGGACCAATGACTGGTGGCCCACATGTCTGGGACCTGTACCTACTCCCAGTCAGGAAGCCAAGAACTTGGGTGTCTGGATAGACAATAAGCTATCCTATGACAGCCATGTCAAAAAAACAGTAGGGAAGTGCTTTGGAGTCATGAAAACTCTCAATCGTACCCTGGATCTCCTACCGATAAGTTCCAGGCGTACCATGACTCAGGCACTTATTACTTCCCGTATAGATTACGGGAATGTGCTGCTGTTGGGCACTTCCGAAAAAAACATGAGGAAATTACAAGTCCTGCAAAATTCAGCTGCACGCCTTGTGCTAAGACTCCCCCGTAGAGCTCCTTCTAGACCTTCCCTGGCTGCCCTTCATTGGCTGCCTATTAGCAAGAGGATACTATTCAAAGCGCTCCTCTGGTGCCACAGGATTATTCATTTTAAGGCCCCCCCCTACATGTGTGATCTAGCTACACTTTACGAACCAAACAGATCCTTACGGTCTAAGGGAATAGGTCTGCTTAATACAACGCTCCCTAAAAAAGCTAGAATGGGAGGCAGATCCTTCCGCACTCTGGCAGCAAAAAAATGGAATACCCTTCCCATGCACATTAGACAAGATAACGATGAGGCATCCTTCAGAAAAATGTTAAAAACTTATCTTTTTACTCTCTAAATTACTTGTCTCTGGATCCACTTTGCAAAAACTCTCTCTCCACAGCGCGGGGACACGCCGGGAGGCGTCACCAGGCGCTTTACAAACCCCTATAATAATAAATATAATAATAATAGTCCACAGGGACAGGTTGTAGAAACTGTATGAAAAAAATTACTGAAAGATATTAATTCTGCAACATTGAGTGTGGAGGCATTATGTATACATATAGATGAGAGAGTTTTTACAGAACATTCGCCCATTAAATATTATCGTTGAGACCATTGATATGTGTGGACAGTCTATAAACCCATCTTTGTTCTTTTTCATACAGACGTTTCTGTAGGTTGGGCCCGGCTGGTAGTTGTTCAATGATAGTCCATACCATGTCGTTGGGTGTGTGGTTCTTCTCTAGAAAGTGGTCCGTCAATCTGGTTGCACTTTTTTTGCAGCGAATGGTGCTGCGGTGTTCGCAGATTCGTTGCTTGATCTTACGGGTGGTCATCCCTACATACTGTTTTTTGCAAATGATTCGATCAAATAGACAACATTATTGCTATTGCAGTTCGTGTGAGCAATTTGTCTCCATATTTTTCCTTCTTCAAGATCCAATGTCTTAGTGTTTCTCGTAAGGTGGCAAACACAGCAGTTGCCACAGCGATAATGTCCAGTCACATTGGGAAGGCCCCAGATTTCAGTGATGGATTGATTTGTAGGAACAGCCTTTGCTGTGGGCCTGGTTTTTACCAAGGTGTCCTTTAGACTATGCGACTTTTTGAAGGAAAAAAGGGGTTTCTCCCAATGTAGATTTCCAGAGTTGATAATCGCCCAGTGTTTATTTATGCTCCTAGTCACCTGATTAGAAACTGCGTTGTATGTAGTTACGCAGGTTAGTGGTACTGAGTTGTTGGCATTCATTCTTTCTTCAAGTAGTGCCTCTCTTGGTTGGTTCCTGGCCCTTTTCTGGCATTTATTTACAATCTTGTTAGGGTATCCGCGTTTTCGCAACTTTTCGGATAGATCGTTTGCTTGTTCCTTGTATTCAGATATTTTACTACAGTTCCTTCTCAATCTGAGGAATTGTCCGTATGGTAAATTTTCCCTGAGTGGGCGAGGGTGGAAGCTCTCAAACCTTAAGAGGTTATTTTTTGCAGTTGGCTTGTAGTGAGTGCGGGTCTCTAGTCGGTTGTTCTCTTTGCTAATCACCACATCCAGAAACACAATTTTTTCTTTGTCATAGCAGTTTGTAAATCTCAAGTTTCCATCACAAGTGTTAATCCAGGCGATGAATTGATCCAATTGTTCGGTAGGTCCCTGCCAAATTGCTAGAACATCATCGATGTAGCGTTTCCAGAACATCAGATTTTCGCGAAAGGGATTGCTGTCATTAAGGATGAACTTCTGTTCAAAGTCGTGGACGTATAGTCCGGCCACGCTTGGGGCAAAAACACTTCCCATTGATGTACCCCCCGTCTGTAAGTAGAGAGTACCCTCAAATTCGAAGTAGTTGCATTTTAGAGCCATTTTAGCGCATTCCAGGATGAAGGCTCTTGGGGTTTTGTGTGGCCAATCGGTGTTCTCCAAGGTGTTCTCAAGAACTTGGATGGTGTCATCTTGGGGTATGCTTGTGTAAAGACTTTCAATGTCGAAACACAGTAACACAGTATTCTCGTCTACAATCAGATTCTGTAATAGATTTAGTACACTCTTAGTGTCTTGTAAATAAGTGACCGTGTTATGGACAATGGTCTTTAGGAAGAAATCACAAAACCTAGATAAAGGTTCTAGTAAAGATCCAATCCCTGATACAATTGGGCGTCCTGGTGGTGGTAGTCTGCCCTTATGCATTTTAGGAAGTATGTAAAAGTATGGGATTTTTCCTTCTGTGGTGCATAGATAGTCAGCTTCCTGTTTGGATATCTTGCCCGTCGATTCTGCAGTCTCCACTAGTTGTACAATTTCCGTTTTCAATTCATTGGTAGGATCTCACTCCAAGATTTTGTAATTCCTGTCATCACTGAGAAGTCTGAGGCATTCCTCGCGGTATGTTATTACATCCATAACAACCAAACCCCCACCTTTATCCGCAGGTTTTATTATAATGGTCTCACAGGCACGCAATTCCTTTAATGCTGTTTTTTCAGCACTACTCATGTTTTGAAATTGGGTGGAAGTCTGCATTTTTTCAACATCATTGTATACAGCTTGTTCAAAAGCAATTAGTTCCACGGGGGTTGTATGTGGAGGTGGCGTAAAGGTAGATTTTACTCTCAGTCCAGTTTCGTTTTCAATTTCATTCCCTTTTGGAGGGCCTTGTTTCTCGAAAAAGGCATTTAGTCTTAGCTTTCTGAAGAATCCTGCCAACTCGCAGTGTAATTGAAACTTGTCCACACGAGCTGTGGGGACAAAGCCTAGACCTTTATTCAAGACAATCTCTTCTGTAGTTGATAGTGGTCTGGAGGAAAGATTTGTAACTAGGGTCTCATGTTGCTGGGCCCTGCTTTGCTCTTCGTTCGGTTGCTCACTGGATCGTCCTCCTCCCAGTGTACCTGGTTGGATTGTCTGTTTTTTCCCCTTCCTCTTCGGCCCCTGTGAAAAAAAGGGGGTCGAAATTGGTTCTGGTGAAACGGGGAGGTTGGAAATGTGGTTGAAAAGGTGGTTGCCATCCATACATTGGGAAATGTGGCGGTTGGTTGTAAGGGTCTTGAAACATTGGTGGGTTGAAATTAGGCCAGAGATTTTGTCCTCTTCTCCCCCCTCTGCCTCGTTGTTTATTGCCACTCGAATTTGACCCATTGCTGCTATTCGATGAGTTGCTAGAAGCATCTGAATCAGATGCAGTTTTCTCAGGTGGTTTAAAGTCTGGGTCTGAATAAGGATAGGTGTTCTTGAAGGTAAACCTTTTCAAGTCTTTTTGAAATTTAGTGACTTTTTGTTGGGTCAGATTCTCTCTGTATTCATTGATTTCTTTATTTATTTCATCAAGTTTCTTTTTGTACCCAGTGATACTTGTCTTGATATGTGATTCAGTCTTTTGAATTTCAATCTGGATAGCCTCCGATAATCTCAAGGCTGTTTTTAGGATGAGCACGATCCAATCATGCGTGCAGTGCCACGCTATTAGAGCCCAGTCTTTTCTGAAGGTGGGATCAGTCAGGAAAATTCGTGGGGCATTTGTTACCAGCAAGCCTTTTGGTGCCATATCATTAGTTAAGTATTCCTTAAGAATGGTACCGTGTAAAATTGTTCTTATGCGATCTCTCTTCATCTCTGACAGCTTTTCCCAATCACCTGTCTGTGATATAGTTTGTGAGATATTTGCATCTGAGAAGCCCGAGATTTCGCCCATGATGGCGTCAATCTCTTCAGTAGAATATGAAAGGCCTTGATTTTCTCCCATGGTGCCTACTGTGTGCTGAGTGTGGGTGTAAGAAAGTCACAGGTACAAAGAAGGACAATGGTACTCTCGCAGCTGTGCGCTGCCAAGATATAATATAAACAAAAGGAGAGAGTCTAGGGATTTTATCCACCGAAGTGGACGGAATAATACTCCTGGTCCCCTGGGTTAGGTATCTAAATAAACAAAAAGAAGGAGTACCACCTGAAAAAAATGCTCGACAGAGCGATTTCGGCGGGATGATTCAATTTCAGAAAGAAGAGAGTCCTTCTTTGTTTTTTAATAACCCCTCACTCACCGACCTGGTCGGTGACATGCTTCATCATCGGGGCCACCTCGATGGCCGAGTGCCATCAAGGTGTGCTACAACACCTGAAATACAGTGGAGCTGGTTTGTGGGTGATGAATGTAGAAAAAAGAGAGTGGGTGTGGTAAAAATTGTCCTGGTATGGCTTATTTTAGAATTTTTTTTATTCTTAAGACTACTGGACAATGTTAAAATCTGTGTGTAGATACAATAACAGGTATAATTATGACCAAGTGTATCTGGATTATATGTGGAGGGTCTACATGTTTCAAACCGTAATGGGAATTACCGGTTTTTCTTCAGGACCAGAGCAAAGAAATGGGTGGTCAGGGTACACTAACACCCTGCCGTGCCGTCATTCCTTTGTGCCTAGGTTACCAAATTTGTGAAACCAGGCAAAAAAAAGTCACGTATAGTCCGGCCACGCTTGGGGCAAGAACACTTCCCATTGATGTACCCCCCGTCTGTAAGTAGAGAGTACCCTCAAATTCGAAGTAGTTGCATTTTAGAGCCATTTTAGCGCATTCCAGGATGAAGGCTCTTGGGGTTTTGTGTGGCCAATCGGTGTTCTCCAAGGTGTTCTCAAGAACTTGGATGGTGTCATCTTGGGGTATGCTTGTGTAAAGACTTTCAATGTCGAAACACAGTAACACAGTATTCTCGTCTACAATCAGATTCTGTAATAGATTTAGTAGACTCTTAGTGTCTTGTAAATAAGTGACCGTGTTTTGGACAATGGTCTTTAGGAAGAAATCACAAAACCTAGATAAAGGTTCTAGTAAAGATCCAATCCCTGATACAATTGGGCGTCCTGGTGGTGGTAGTCTGCCCTTAAAATAAGCCATACCAGGACAATTTTTAACACACCCACTCTCTTTTTTCTACATTCATCACCCACAAACCAGCTCCACTGTATTTCAGGTGTTGTAGCACACCTTGATGGCACTCGGCCATCGAGGTGGCCCCGATGATGAAGCATGTCACCGACCAGGTCGGTGAGTGAGGGGTTATTAAAAAACAAAGAAGGACTCTCTTCTTTCTGAAATTGAATCATCCCGCCGAAATCGCTCTGTCGAGCATTTTTTTCAGGTGGTACTCCTTCTTTTTGTTTATTTAAATTCAATAGACCCCAGAGAAAGACACGGCCCATGCACCACTGAGTACCCCTGGGCATAATGGATAAAAGCAAGGCAGACTGGGTGCAGGCCTATGGCACAAATCACACTGCCTGGCTTCAAAATGGCCTCTAGACCCCCACCCACATGGCCAGGCCCTGGACCAGGCATCAAAATGGCCCCCACCCACATGGCCAGGCCCTGGACCAGGCCGCAATAACACTCCAAAAATCGAAATACACACAGAAAATCACCCCAATCCAATGCCATCCATGCCCTAAATGATGTTTAAATTCAAGAGACCCCACAGAAAGACATGGCCCATGCACCACTGGCTACCCCTGGGCCTACTGGCTAGTGTGGCTTGCCTTTAACACGCCCCCCAAAATTACAAAACAGCAACTGCAATGCCCCAAACAAACCAAACCAACTTACTTGTAAAATCTCAACTCCAAAAGTGTTCCAAACAAAAAGTCCTCAAATACAAATATGCAGCAGCAGCTTCAAAGAGTAATCCTTCCAGCTCCAGATCCAAATGAAAAGTAACCAGGACATGAACAAAGCACTGGGAGGAGCCTGTTGGACAGTAACAGGAAGTTGGAGACTCTGGGGCACTTCTTTCCTCCCAACCCCCCAAAAATGCACTCCTTGCACAAAAAAGTGCAGCCAAATGTCAATCTGAGGAGGTATTCTGATCCAAATCATCAATTTCAGAAGGTTTATGCTGCCAGCGATAGATTTCTTGTGCAGAATTGCAATTTTTGCGATTTCGGGAAAGCGAAATGTTAAAATCTTCTGCCGGATGTCGGCTGCGCGGCGCATCTACTCGTTCGCAATTGTTTACTCTCGCGATGCGTGATCGCGGGTCCTTATGACATATTCGCGTTCTGAAAGTCTCGCATTGCAAGATGGCGGGACTCCATGACGTACTCGCGGTCGAATAGTCTTGCGCGATCACGCCATGACGTACTCGCGGTCGAAAAGTCTAGCGCGATCCCGCAGCAAGATCGAAAATGGCACAGCGCACGCAAACCGGGAGGAAAACAACTCATCGAACTCAGAATCACAGTAAGTCAACGCCGCGTGCACGAGTTTGTATTTTTTAAGCATGACCAAGCAAAAAAAACCAGCCAACTCGTGAATTGCGAATTCTTTGACAATATCGCGCGATTCGCGGACCGTGAAATTGCCAAAAATACGCAAATTCCGCGAGTGGAACGGATTTTCAGCCCATGCTTAACATTGACTTGGGCTCCAAGTTAATATTCAAACTCCACCAGGTACTTACCTCAGGGCAGGTGCTGGACAGTGACTTGGGGTCCAATTTAATATTCCAACTCCACCGGGTACTTGCCTCAGGACTGTAGCTGGACAGTGACTTATGGTACATTTTTTTTTCCTATTTCAGAAATCGATTCAACAGAAGTTTTAGATTTCTCAATTCAAGGAGCCTGCAGAAATCAATCAACAACCTACAACTGTACAGATTAAGGTCTTGTAAAAAATCTACCATTACTGACACATGGTCCAATTTAATATTCCAACTCCACCGGGTACTTACCTCAGGGCATGTGCTGGACAGTGTCTAGGTTTCCAATTTAATATTCCAACTGCACCAGTTACTTACCTCAGGGCAGTTGCTGGACAGTGACTTGGGGTCCAATTTAATATTCCAACTCCACCGAGTACTTATGTCCTGGCAGGTGGTGGACACTGACTTGGGGTCCAATTTAATATTTCAACTCCATCAGGTACTTACTTCAGGGCAAGTGGTGATCAGTGGCTTGGGTGCCAGTTTATTAATCCTACTCCACTAGTTACTTACATCTTGGAAGGTGCTGTTCAGTGTATTAAAGTCCAATTCTTTAATCCAAACACACCATGTAATTAGCAATGGGCCAATGCAGTTAAGAGACTTGGGAACCTATGCAATAATGCAACTCAAACCTAGTTTCCTAATTTAGGGCCTGATTAAGATGTAGGTCAGAATGCTTTCCGACAAACTCCTTGTTGGAAACGGTTCTGACCGACTGGCAGGCGGAGGTTCCGACCAACCAATTATGATGCTTCTGGAAGATACCGTTGTTAGGACAACAGAGCATAACCACTTAGCCTCTGCAATGGAAATTGAAGTACGTGAAAATGTACAACAATTTAAACTTCTGGCACACACTTCCAATGAATCCTGTGGAACCATTTTAATTGAAGTAACTCAAAACATACCAGTGCACGTTGCAGGTACCATGCCCTCCGTCCCTACCTTAGACGGATGGTTCAGGGGAAAAAATGGCAAGCAATCCTAACCATGTAACACCCCGCAGCTTTGAAGACATCAACATCCCTCCTCAGCTAACTCTAGCTTTCTCAAATGAATCATTTCTCCTATATGATAATGCAAACCCTCTAAAAATAATTTTAATTTTAGCACTAACCATAACCTTGTAACCCTAGAGAATAGTCCAGTTTGGATGATCGATGGTACATTTAAATCAACATGCCATGCATTTTCACTAATGTATACTATTCATGCTAATAGGAATAACACTACGGTTCCTTTAGTGTATGCTTTGCTGCCCGACAAACATTCCCCAACACACACTGAATTTTAACAGCGGTTAAAAGCAAAACCTTGAGCAAAGATCCTGGAAAACCAATAATTATTTTGAATTATAGATGATTAACTCTTTAACAAAATTATACCCTGATACCCAGATCCAAGGATGTTCTTTTCACTTTTCATAGGCATATTTGTATTAGATTCAGAAATCATACTTGGTTGATGACTATTTGTCAAGCAGCAAACTACAATTCAAATTGTGAAAACTAAGGGGCAGATTTACAAATTACTGGCGCATCCCTGCATATCGGCAGGGATACACCAGTAATTGTGCGCCGCAGCTCTGCCACCCATGATGCGCTGCATTTACAATGCGGCGCACCATGGGGCAAAAACGGCACATATGCGTCACGCATCTGTGCCGTTAAACCGGCGCATTGCTGGAGTTGCACAATGCTGCGTCAATCCGAAACGCCTGCTTCAAGCAGGCGCAGGGTTTTGATACAGCATGGGCCCAAAAGTGACTGTGTGAAATCTTGTAGATTTCACTCAGCCACTTTTGGGGGGCATTCCTGCGCCGGAACGCCTCCCCCTGCGATGGTACGCCTCTTCTGGCGCAGGGCTTTACAACGTGACGCATCTGGGAGATGCGTCACGTTGTAAATACCCCGCACCATGGCGCATCTTTTGCGCCGCCGCTGCATCACAAAAGTGACGCAAAGGCGGCGTAAAAGCGGCGCAAGGAGCTTGTAAATCTGCCCCTAACTGCGTTATGTTTTGTACCACCAGAAAGTGTAGACGAATTCCAAACTTCTATTACAGAATCTGACTATTTTACACTAAATGAAGAAAGATTGGCTCCTCTACTAAATTTCTTTGAGGATACATGGATTTACTGTCTAAGCAGGTCAGGTCGCAGGAGGAAACACAGGTATCCTATAGAATGGTGGAACTGCCATTCAACCTGCTTAGAGGGTGGTGCGAAAACTAACAATGGCACAATTACATCAACAAATTAGTAGCCAAACAGCATCCTAATCTTTATCATTTTCTGGAAATTTTGAAGAAGGAACAAAGTTTCCAGGAAATGAGACTGCACAATCACTCTCAGGTAGTCTGAATCCACATATTGAAAAAAAAGTATAGAAATGTCTGGGAGACTATTGAAAAAATTTCAACAATTTTCCTTTGATGGTGGCTTCCGACTATGTTGACAGTATTAAAAACATTCTAAGGGGCCGATTCCTATGTTCTAAGGAAGGGCTCCGATGGGATTCGGTATTGTTAAATCCAATTCGGAGCCCTTGTTTCCTACCGAATCGTACAGTTATCCCAAGGACTAACTACGAAGTTTTGGAAACCGTTCAAGCAGACGGAATCAGTTCCAAAAGGTATCCAAACAGCCTGAGTCTTTCAGAGCCAATTCGTATTGCTCTATGTACACGGTTTCCGGACAAACGATTACGATTACCGATTTGGAAAGCTGTTCCGATTTAGTTTGCCCGCGACAAAACGGCTGCTGGAAACTGTATTTTAGGGCCTGTTGCTTGTCCCTCTTCACCCAGAGTTGTCCGATTGTAGTCCGTGGGGGTACCCAAGGGACCCCTCTTCCCAACCATGCACAATGTGGTAGACACCATGGGGTACCTGCCACAGGGTGCAAGGTTTTCCCTTACTACCCCCTTTTTCTAAGGGAGCCTGTGTTCGCATTCGGGACACAGGCTCCCATTGAAGTCAATGGAGGCATCGTAATCGGTCGTCCGGACTCACAGGACCAGATTTGTTTGAAAACTAGTCTGGAACCGATTTTGTTCAGGACAGTTTCGTAACAACATCGAAATCGGCCCCTACATTTCTAAAATTTACTAACAACTTTTCTACATTACTAGCCAGTTTTAATCAAACAACTATTCAATTGAAATTTTTGAAATAGTTTTTCTCCCAAAAATTAAGGAAAGTTGGGGTTCCTACCTTACAAAGTCTTCTTTTATTCAAATCCTGGTGACTGCTATGCATTCCAGGTGTCACCACGACTCTCCAATTCTTACATGCACATTCATGTCTACACTCATCTTTTCTTTGTTTATTTTTTTGCCCAACAATATCCAAAGCAATGTTCAAAAAAGCTAAAAAGATCTTCAAAAAAGGCAACAACATTAGCCTTAATCCACATCATGAATGTCGATTCCAATTTTTAAAATCCAGTGACCAAGTAGTCTCCCATTTGAAAAAAAATAAAAACATAAAATTGGCAACTACATTAGCCATAATTCATTCAGAGACTTTTTTAAGTTCAAAATTGAAGCACTCCATGTTTTTCAACTTAAAAAAACAAATCTTCAGGCTACTATATTAGCCTTAATCCAACAGACATCCAAATTTGAACTCCAAAGAAAACATTCCTTCTATGCAATACTTTAAAAAAAATGCATTCACCTGTCCCTTAAAAAACAAGATCTTCTTTTCCAAAACCTTCGAAGTCCTTACCCCAATCTAAAAGATCCTCTGAAACAAGCAACTACATTACAGTATTCCTCCTCTGTTTCTCCAAGTGCCTTCTTTAAAATATGTTACATTATTAAGTGCTGTAAAACAAATCTGTAATCGCTAATTTTTTAAAATATAATTTACAAAGCCATCAACAAGGGGTAAATCCCAACCAAACCCGCACTTTGATGTAAAATGGGTTAACTTAACGTAACATGTTAAGTTAACCATAATTAAACATCTACACCTCCCTACCAACTGCTTTTACACTAGAGGTAACCACCATATATCTTGAATAAAAAAATTAAAACAGACTTACCCGACCGCGAAACCTCCATCCTCTAAGCTTGAACACGATGCTGTACTGAATGCCGAAAGACACCTACAACGCGTATGTCACCAAAAGCTGCAAAAATACTAAAAGGACTTCAATCCGCATTGTAATGATGGAAAAGCATGAGAACAAGTTCAATGTAAATGCTAAAAAAACATAATGAATGTATTACCTTGCAAAACAATTTACAAAAATGTGCAAATAACCTGAAGGAAAATATACATTAAATTATAAGAATACACTTTGATTTATGAATACTTAAAAAAAATTAAAATATTAAACTATGCTTTGTTAAATCAATCTGTGAATTTTCTTTTAAGATCACCAAAGATAAGTATTTTTTTAAATAATATTTAATTAAATTAATATTTGAAATAAATTGTTTTTTGTGTTAAATGAAAATATGTTTTTTTAAATTAAAAGGCATGATAATACCCAGGCATAAAAATGAATAACTGAGTATTAAATTACTTCTCCACGCATAATCTCTATATTCCCTACATCCCGTCCCTAAAGGTAAGCAGTTATGAGATTATATACATTGAATTAAATACTTTGATTGATTGATGATTTATATTAAAAAAAAATGTATATGCGTCCAAATGAATACGCTTCTTTTTTGGGATCAGCAAAGGTAAGTATAGTTTAAATAATATTTATTTAAATACATGTTTTAAATTTTTTGCTTTTGGTATTTAAAAAACATCTTGTAATTTTTTTTTGATTTTTTTAAATACCCAGGTATAAAAATCAAATACCTGAGTATTAAATTACTTCCCCACCCATATCCTCTATATCCCAAGATGTAAATATGTATGTAATTTCTACACATTGTATTAAGCGGTCGATTAGGATGGCGGACGGAAACGGGTACTGTCCGCCATGTTCGGGGAATTTCTACTCCCGGCAGCGCCGCGGAGAATCCACGGTTGCGATTAGGATATTCATGTCAAGAAACTCCGACCACGGCGGACGGATCACATCAAACACCGTCCGCGGTGGACGGAACACATCTAACACCGTCCGCGGCGGACAGACCCAAATAAACACCCACCGCCGCGGACAGACATGACCGCGGACACAGCCACATTTACCGCCATACCTGTGAAAACTCCGTGTCCGCAATTAGGATAACGCCGCCTGTACCACGGTACGCACAGCCATCCACGTCCGTGGCGAAAAGAATGCAACGAGAAACAGTGCATCACTTTGGAAGGCCAACACGAACAACATCCCTATCGTCAAACCAATGTCTAAAAGTGTGCCGCCAGTAAATAGCAAACACACGAAAAAGGACAACCCCCCCACCTGAAACACCAACACCAATCACAAGCCACTATGACACCCCCCCAAGTACCCAATAATGCACACTAGTCAACACACCCACCTACCACCTGACTGCCAACAACCATTGAGACACGACTATAAAATGACACCCACCCACTACCACAATCCTTTGCATCACAGCATTGCTGCTAGCAAGAGGCCCTATACGATCTACAGCATCTACAGCATACTCAAATTTAAGGCACACAACCACCACCCTAAAACACCCACCACACAAACACCCACCACACCATTCTTACACACCACACACCTGCACCCCCCAACTCACTCAACCCACACACTGAGCACCACACACCATGGCACCCAAAAAAAAACCTAAATTCACGGAGACCGAGTTGAAGGTGATGGTCGATGAAATTCTCCGTGTTGAGCCCCACATATTCGGGGCACAAGTCCAGCAGACCACCGTGGCGCAAAAGAATCACATGTGGGACAGAATCGTCAGTCGGGTGAATGCGTCTGGGACCGTGCCAAGGTCAAAGCACGAAATACAGAGGCGTTGGCATGACCTGAAAACCAGGGTGAAAGGCATCCGCGCCAAAAACCATGCGAGAGCCAATCACACTGGCGGCGGAACATCCCCGGAGCCCATACCCTACACCGATTGGGAGGAGAAGGTGCTGGTTATACTTCACCCAGAGAGCCTAGACGGACTTGAGGAAGGAGAAGAGGCTGGTAAGTACAAACCAAGCACCACGATCAGTACGACATGGTCAGCCTCACACAACTGAGAAGACACATCTCCCAGGCCCCAACCCATTCACGTCGGACACATACTCACCAAAATGTAAATGGCTACCAACATGCCCCCATGTCCACAGGGAGGGTGGTGTTGGTGGGTGGGGTGTGTGAGAGGTCACAACTACAACTCCCAACAGGCCCCCATGTCCACAGGGAGGGCGGTGGTGGTGGGTGGGGTGTGTGAGAGGTCACAACTACAACTCCCAACAGGCCCCCATGTCCACAGGGAGGGGGTGGTGGTGGGTGGGGTGTGTGAGAGGTCACAACTACAACTCCCAACAGGCCCCCATGTCCACAGGGAGGGCGGTGGTGGTGGGTGGGGTGTGTGAGAGGTCACAACTACAACTCCCAACAGGCCCCCATGTCCACAGGGAGGGTGGTGGAGGGTGGTGGAGCGTAGGGTGTGTGGGGTGTGTGAGAGGTCACAACTACAACTCCCAACAGGCCCCCATGTCCACAGGGAGGGCGGTGGTGGTGGGTGGGGTGTGTGAGAGGTCACAACTACAACTCCCAACAGGCCCCCATGTCCACAGGGAGGGTGGTGGAGGGTGGTGGAGGGTAGGGTGTGTGGGGTGTGTGAGAGGTCACAACTACAACTCCCAACAGGCCCCAATGTCCACAGGAAGGGCGGTGGTGGTGGGTGGGGTGTGTGAGAGGTCACAACTACAACTCCCAACAGGCCCCAATGTCCACAGGGAGGGTGGTGGAGGGTGGTGGAGGGCGGTGGAGGGTAGGGTGGGTGGGGTGTTTGCGACAGGACACTGAAATGTATACAAATTGATATGACCATGTAATGTCCACATTACTGACCTGCACAATCTTGTCCCTCAGGTGATCGTAATCTGACTGGGGAAACCAGCACCCGGCCGCCAGACTCGCCTCACATCCATACCGGACTCTCTGGGGACGATGACACAGGCAGCTCCGGTGCGGAGGATGGTGCGGGCCCAAGCAGACAGCCAGGGCCATCTGGCTCACAGGGAAACCCGGCCCCGACAACCGTCGCACGTGTAACTCCAGCTACACCGACCTCAGTGATCTGCAGAGTCACCACCACCACCACCACCACCACCACCAGTACCACCACTCCTGCCTGTGCCACCCTGCCTAACCCACCGCACGACGCAGGTCCATCGGCCTCCCACCCAAGCAAGGTGAGTGGGCCACAAAGGAGAGAGGTGAGGCCACAGCAGGCAATCAGGAGACCCACACTCCGCCGCACAGAGGAAGGACACCCACCCCATCCTGTGGTAGAGTCCCTTGAAGCCCTAGCCAGGTGCCAGGCTTCATACGACCGTGGCCAGGAACAGGCAGATCGTGCCCACCATGACTCGGTGGACAACACGAACATGTTGCGTGAAATTTCGGGCTACCTTGGCCAGATAGTGGACATCATGGGCCAGCAGACAACAATGTGGAGGGAATGGATAGGCCGGAACAACCCCACACCCCCTTAACCAATTGTCCTTGCGCCAGGGCCAGCAACACCACCGCCACCGCCACCGCCACCGCCACCACCACCACCACCTGTGCCCCTGGCGACGGATGTGGCCCCTGAACAACCTGCCCCCCCAGCTGACTCTGTTCCACCTCAAAGACAGAGGGGCCGTCCGAGGATGGAAGTGGGTGAGAGCAGTGTGGGTGCTCCATCCACACGGTCCAAGAGGGGCCACCAATGACTTTGACACTGCCTGAGCCAGCCATTCATCCTGCCAAGTATCCTGTCACACATAGCCAATCATTGTCACAGGTCTGCTGGACTAGCCTGACACCACCCAATGTGGTGTCAGCACGGACATTTCATCGGCCATTACCTTCAACTCCCACTCCCCCACCCCACACTTATTTGTAAATATTCACCTGCACAAATGCACAACCTGTAAATAAATGCCACTTACACACTCAATGATGTGTTGCCTCCATGTTTAATCACATGATTGCCTCAGAAACAGACGTAACCAGGTGCAGGGATCCAAGTCGTACATAATCATGCCGCTCCGGGAGTGACCTAGGGAAATTCAGAGACAGCAAACACACGTCAGGAAACAGATTCATACACATCACAACACACTGCACAGCAACATTACACAAACTACACTCATCACAAAAGCATTGGATGAGAGGACACACATCATGGAGACTTGCCTGTCCAAATAAATGAACACACACATATGCAACCATCACATACCAGAACACACAGCTGATGTACCCCACATCCACACAACACCAGAAAACATACATAAGGCATTGTCAACCGGCACAAGAGGTAGTTACTCACATTCAAGGGAAGTAGCGATCAATGAGCTGGCGCCTCTGGTCCACACCTTCCTCCTCACCACTATCCTCATCAGTCGACATGGGTGGGATGGGAGGCCGAGGAACTTCTTCGTCTTCAGGTTCCAAGAGCAGTTCAATGTCATTGCGCACGGCCAGGTTGTGGAGCATGCAGCAGGCAATCACGATCCTGCATACTTTGCCTGGTGAGTAAGGCAGGGCCCCTCCGGTCTTATCCAGGCACCGAAACCTAGACTTTAGCAGTCCAAAGGTACGTTCAACCACTCTACGTGTCCTTCCATGTGCATCATTGTAGCGCATTTCACCCGCAGTTGTAGGATTACGTATGGGACTCAGGAGCCAGGGCCGGTTTGGGTACGCCGAGTCGCCTATGTAGGGGGATGACAGACACAAATATCACAACCAGATTTGCTGGGTACCCCATGCCACACAGAGATCACAAAAGTCCCCACGCCAGACTCACCAACAAACCACGCTTGACCGGGACGCAGATTTGCCATCAGTTGGGGGACAATGCTGCTCCGCATGATGTGGGCATCATGTGCGGAGCCTGGAAATCTTGCGCACACATGGGAGATGATGTTGTTGGCCAGGCACACCACCTGCACGTTCAGCGAATGGAAGTGCTTCCGATTCCTAAAAACCTGCTCACGTGCCCGTGGTGGAATGATAGCGATATGTGTGCCATCAATGGAACCCACTACATGTGGTATCTGGCCCAGTGCATAGAAGTCTGCTTTGACTGCTGGCAACTCTTCCGGCCGTGGGAAATGGATATAGTCATCCTTGTACAGCATCATAGCTCTTAAAACATCCCGAAGTACCATGCTGAACATGGACTGTGACATCCCCCCGGCATGTCCAACTGTGTACTGAAAGGTTCCAGTAGCAAAAAAGTGTAGGGCCGCCATCACCTTTGCTGTGGGTGTAA
Source organism: Lissotriton helveticus (assembly GCF_964261635.1). Taxonomy (NCBI): domain Eukaryota; kingdom Metazoa; phylum Chordata; class Amphibia; order Caudata; family Salamandridae; genus Lissotriton; species Lissotriton helveticus. The sequence continues at coordinate 1,867,573,603 of NC_136057.1, forward strand.
TGGAACCAGGATAAGTCCTTCGTGGCTGCAGATGAGGAGACAATTAGGCAACAAGCTCCATCAACCGACGTTGATCAAGCCGGAATTTCCTAATCACCTCCTCGTCAACCATATCCTCCAGCACAGTGTATGGCCGATGCACATTTGGAGCCCTCCTGTGTGGGAGAGAGATGTAACTTGAGTCAACTTCAAACGACGCATAAGTGTGCAACTACATCACATGTAAGCCAACATTAGCAAGAAGAAAAATGTTTCGGAGAATGGTCATATGTGTGACATCTCTGATAGTTACTACAATACGGAGTGGCCCTTAACAATGTGCAGCCACTTGCAACTGGAAGTGTGTCAACACGTACAACGCTACTTAGTCACATGTCAACATTACTGACAATACGTGTGTCATGGCCCTAATGTGTAGAAGCCACATCACAGACACACATGCAAGTGCATGCACACAAACGATAATGATACACACACACCATGTCATCATGCACCAATGCCAACACCAACAATGGTGAGCATACAGTCATTACATGCATGGTGACACAACAGCCAACACACATACACTGAATGCATGTGTACCCCCACCATTGTAGTCACCTCGCCTGAACCACACACTGACAACAGATTCAGAATGTGGCCATACAGCCGTGATGTCATGTGTAGATGTGAAGATGTAATAACGTCTGTAGGGTCACACCTGACGTCAACACGTCGACATGCACATCTGTTGCACATTGTGTGCCCACCGATGGGCATAGTATGGACACACATGGAATAGTGCATGACATAGGAAGTTTCCCTATCACGCTCACAACCCTCATGACGCAACTACAGACAACACATCACGGTGCAGCGTCTGACAATATAAAATCCTTGGCGCCGCCATGGCGGTGCACTGCTTCCGCTATCCTCCAATGGCCAAACGCGGCCAGCGTTCCCTCTTCCCATTGGCTGCATGTGCACGGACCGTCACGGTCACACATCGGCAACCGCACGTGCAAGCTTCCGGCACGGATGCTTCAGTTGCAACAATGTTCTATCACTGGCGCCACCATGGCGGTGCACGTACTCTGCGGGGGAGGTGCAGGCCTACACACCCTTTAGATGTAGGCAATGGACATGGCAGTTCATGTCCCCTCTTACAGTCACATTGCATCATCCACCGTCCACCGGCCGGACCAGCCCGGCCTAGGACCGGCGTGCCGGCCATGTCCACAACCGGCGTGCCGGCCATGTCAGCCACCGCCGTGCCAAGCCTGGCCTAGGACCGGCGTGCCGGCCATGTCCACAACCGGCGTGCCGGCCATGTCAGCCACCGCCGTGCCAGGCCTGTCCTAGGACCGGCGTGCCGGCCATGTCCACAACCGGCGTGCCGGCCATGTCAGCCACCGACGTGCCAGGCCTGGCCTAGGACCGGCGTGCCGGCCATGTCCACAACCGGCGTGCCGGCCATGTCAGCCACCGCTGTGCCAGGCCTGGCCTAGGACCGGCGTGCCGGCCATGTCCACAACCGGCGTGCCGGCCATGTCAGCCACCGCCGTGCCAGGCCTGGCCTAGGACCGGCGTGCCGGCCATGTCCACAACCGGCGTGCCGGCCATGTCAGCCACCGCCGTGCCAGGCCTGGCCTAGGACCGGCGTGCCGGCCATGTCCACAACCGGCGTGCCGGCCATGTCCACAACCGGCGTGCCTGCCATGTCAGCCACCGCCGTGCCAGGCCTGGCCTAGGACCGGCGTGCCGGCCATGTCCACAACCGGCATGCCGGCCATGTCAGCCACCGCCGTGCCAGGCCTGGCCTAGGACCGGCGTGCCGGCCATGTCCACAACCGGCGTGCCGGCCATGTCAGCCACCGCCGTGCCAGGCCTGGCCTAGGACCGGCGTGCCGGCCATGTCCACAACCGGCCAGCCATGTTAGCCACTGCCGTGCCACGGCGGTGGCTGACATGGCCGGCACGCCGGTTGTGGACATGGCCGGCACGCCGGTCCTAGGCCAGGCTGGTCCGGCCGGTGGACGGTGGATGATGCAATGTGACTGTAAGAGGGGACATGAACTGCCATGTCCATTGACTACATCTAAAGGGTGTGTAGGCCTGCACCTCCCCCGCAGAGTACGTGCACCGCCATGGTGGCGCCAGTGATAGAACATTGTTGCAACTGAAGCATCCGTGCCGGAAGCTTGCACGTGCGGTTGCCGATGTGTGACCGTGACGGTCCGTGCACATGCAGCCAATGGGAAGAGGGAACGCTGGCTGCGTATGGCCAATCGAAAGTAGCGGAAGCAGTGCACCGCAACACCAGGGCCAGTCATTGGCCCTTTTACGAACACGCTTCCAGGGCTGACCAATTGCTGGCGACGTATGCCACTGACACGTGCTGAGGGCCCTATATATGTGTGATGTCCAAAAGCACACATCCTACCATGGGAACCAGTGCAGCCTGTTCACCTCGACCTGCTGCTGCTGAGCTGACCACCGACTGCTGCCTGTGACCATCACCTTGACCTGCTGCTGCTGAGCTGACCACCGACTGCTGCCTGTGACCATCACCTCGAACTGCTGCTGCTGAGCTGACCACCGACTGCTGCCTGTGACCATCACCTCGACCTGCTGCTGCTGAGCTGACCACCGACTGCTGCCTGTGACCATCACCTCGACCTGCTGCTGCTGAGCTGACCACCGACTGCTGCCTGTGACCATCACTTCGACCTGCTGCTGCTGAGCTGACCACCGACTGCTGCTCCAGTGCCATACTCCGTGATCTTGCCATGTCGAGAGAAAAAGAGATCCGGTCTCGTCCCTTCACCGCCGCGGAACTTGATGTCCTCGTGGACGGTGTGCTCCGCAACTTTGGACGGCTCTACGGCACACCCGGACAGGTGGTAAGTGCAGTGTGGGACATGTTGGTGTGCATGAGGTGGCCAATGACTCCTGGCTTCTGCAATCTTAGCTGTGTACTGTGGCCTCGACATATTTTGCGGATTGTGCATGGCGGATGACACATACGTGTTGCCCCTATCTGTGTGACAGGCCAACTGTCCACTGACTTGCACCCTTTTGTCTCCCTTCATGGTAGGTCAAGCTGCACCTTCGCAAGGACGTGTGGAGGAGCATTGCACGTGATGTACGGGCATTGGGGGTGTGCAACAGACGACATACACACTGCCACAAAAGCTGGGACGACATTTCCAGGCTGAGCAAGAATGTAGCGGAAGTGACACTGGGGATGATTCCAAGGACGCCACGTCTGGCCCGACGCTCCATGACCCCTCTCATGCACCGTGTCATTGCTGTGACGCATCCTGACCTGTCCGAACGGCTGAGTGTGGATCAACAGCAAACTAGCGGTGAGCATACTGTCTGTGTAGGATACTTGAAAGTGCAATGCATGCATTGGTGCCCAGACACAGTATTGAGTTCCGTGGTGCGTATGTATCTCTGCGATGCCATGTTGGTGCCATTGTGTGTGTGTAATTTGACATCCAGGTCCGGCTTGTTGACACGCCACTTGCTTAGTAGTTGAGTGTTTAAGCACATGCCGTAGTGGTCCGTGGACCCATGGCAACACATGTGTGCAGATGTACGTGCTCCTGCCCTGTCCGCATGCTGTACATGTGTCACGGCCACCAACGCTTATGTAATGTGAGGATGACTGTTAGAGGTGGGCCGTGTGCAGGATGGGGGCTAGAAGAACTTTGTCAGCTATGGAATTAGGGATTCCTTGGCCTTCTGTACGTGAGTGTGCCCATGACTTACACCTCTTTTCTGTGCATTTCAGCTTTGACAGAGGGTACTCAGCCACAGACGGCGGAGATGAGTGGAGGCAATGCATCCGGATCAGACTTTGCGCACACGAAGACTGACACAGAGGAGGGCAGCGCCGGAGAGGGGGACAGGACCGTCCCTGAGGACTCGCATGTGGAGACACCATCGTCCTCATCTTCTGAAAATCTTGGTGAGCCAGCACTGTTGTCACAGACTGGGAGTGGGCAATCAACACCTTCTGTCGGGACACAGCCCACAGGGCCCACACTTCCGCGAACTGCACCATGTACTGTTCGTGCACGCAGGAGTAGGGGGAGCAAAGTGGCGTTCGGTGCAGGCACCGCTGACCCTGCCACGGTGAGCCAAAATGCACTGTGTGCTGAGGCTGTTGATCTGCTGCGACAGCTGTCTGTGGGGCAGACCAATATGACAAATGCTTTCCAAGACCATGATAGGAAGTTGGGGCAGGTGGTGGCATTCATGGAAGGGATGCATGGCGATCTTGCTGGTCTACACAGGACAGTTCAGTCATTGGCAAGCAGTGTGTCATCTGCCATAGTACAGTCGCATGGACAGGGTGCTACTTCTGTTTCCCCATCTACACCACTGGATGTCTCAGGGGGTAGTGAATATTCTGACCAGGACTCTAATACAGGTTATTGCACTAGAAGCAGCGTCAGACAGCACGTCAGGGCACGGAGGGCAGAGACACCATCCCCTAGGTCATCAAAATCTGTTCACAAAGACAACGTCAGATACACTGGAGTACACACACAGGATCCACAAGTGGTGTTGGGGGACATGCCTTCACATGCTACACAGGCATTCAACACAAAAGGTACTCCCAAGGCAAGGGATACTCCCAAGTCCATGGACAGTCCCTTGGACAAAGACAGTCAAAAGACAAAGGCACCTCAAAAGAGCAGGGAGAGTCCCAAGGGCAGGCCCACAACAGAGGAAGGGGCCACTCCCAAGGACATGGACAGGGACAGTCGAAAGACAAAGGCACCTCCTAAGAGCAGGGAGAGTCCCAAGGGCAGGCCCACAACAGAGGAAAGGGCCACTCCAAAAAGACAGGGACAGGGACAGTCAAAAGACAAAGGCACCTCCTAAGAGCAGGGAGAGTCCCAAGGGCAGGCCCACAACAGAGGAAAGGGCCACTCCCAAGGACATGGACAGTCAAAAGACAAAGGCAGCTCCTAAGAGCAGGGAGAGTCCCAAGGGCAGGCCCACAACAGAGGAAGGGGCCACTCCCAAGGACAGGGACAGTCAAAAGACAAAGGTACCTCAAAAGAGCAGGGAGAGTCCCAAGGGCAGGCCCACAACAGAGGAAAGGGCCACTCCCAAGGACATGGACAGTCAAAAGACAAAGGCAGCTCCTAAGAGCAGGGAGAGTCCCAAGGGCAGGCCCACAACAGAGGAAGGGGCCACTCCCAAGGACAGGGACAGGGACAGTCAAAAGACAAAGGCACCTCAAAAGAGCAGGGAGAGTCCCAAGGGCAGGCCCACAACAGAGGAAAGGGCCACTCCCAAGGACATGGACAGTCAAAAGACAAAGGCAGCTCCTAAGAGCAGGTAGAGTCCCAAGGGCAGGCCCACAACAGAGGAAAGGGCCACTCCCAAGGACAAGGACAGTCATAAGACAAAGGCACCTCCTAAGAGCAGGAAGTGTCCCAAGGGCAGGCACACAACAGAGCAAGGGCCATCTCCCAAGGGCAGGGACACACACAGTGAGCAGGTGTCTTCTGGAGACAGGTACACCACAGACGACAAGTCTGCTGGCAGGAACAGGACACCGTCCAGGGCACAGGCAAAGTCCAGAGACAACACTCCACCTACGGATAAGGCACATCCTAGGGACAACGATTCTCCCATGGACAATGGCGCAGTCAAGGACAGGCATACGTCACCCCTGGCTGCACTGCGGCTGATGTTTTAGAATGAACGGCAAACAGATGTCTCCGCGGCGGAGTCCCCCCATACCTCCACTCCCATCCAGGCCTGTCAGAAGCACAGGAGGGAGTCCCCTGTTGTTGCATCCCCCATTACACATGATTCTGAGTCCAGGCGGCAGGCACACAGCAAACAACAAGCAGGCTCCAGCACGTCCCCAGAAAGCCGATCCCCGGCAGCAGATGCTCCACCTATGGTGGGTGATATTTGTTTTGAGTCACCACCACTTGCCAGTCCTGTCCTGTCCAGGGTGCACTCACATATCCCTAAGAAACGCAGACACACACCATTGACACCTGCCCACCCTGATGTCGCTCAAGTACAGCTATCCCCAGCTCCCAGTGCCACCCTGCCTCCTGGCCCATACAGCCCTGTGGCTCATCATTTAAGTGGTCCCAGTGGCGCAGGTGCAGTTGACTCTCATGTATCAGATAGTGGCACTGTGTCTGTTGTTTGCTGTCATGCATCATGTAGTGGCACAGTCTCAGTTGTTCCCTCTCCTGTTTCAGGTGCTGGCAGTGTATCTGGGTCTATGGCTCATGTGTCAGTGAGTAGATCTGTGGCTGTGTCTCACACTCCTGTTTCTGGTGCTGGCAGTGTATCTGGGTCTATGGCTCATGTGTAAGTGAGTAGATCTGTGGCTGTGTCTCACACTCCTGTTTCTGGTGCTGGCAGTGTGTCTGGGTCTGTGGCCCATGTGTGTGTCACTTGGGCTGTGGCTGTGTCTCACACTCCTGTTTATGGTGCTGGCAGTGTGTCTGGGTCTGTGGCCCATGTGTGTGTCACTCAGGCTGTGGCTGTGTCTCACACTCCTGTTTCTGGTGCTGGCAGTGTGTCTGGGTCTGTGGCCCATGTGTGTGTCACTCGGGCTGTGGCTGTGTCTCACATTCCTGTTTCTGGTGCTGGCAGTGTGTCTGGGTCTGTGGCCCATGTGTGTGTCACTCGGGCTGTGGCTGTGTCTCACACTCCTGTTTCTGGTGCTGGCAGTGTGTCCGAGGCAGGTAGTTCACGCAGTCCACCTGATTCAGTGATGTGAGGTGGTGTTCACTTGACTCACATGTTATTTCACATGGTGTGTGCATTGTCCATTGAGAACAGCCTTGCACTGTTGTGGTCCCTGGGACGGGTTGGTTGGAACACGTACTTGTGCTGCCTCTGATGTACCTGCTCTGTTGGGCACAATGCCCTGTTGATGCTGTGATACTGCATTCTGCCCTCTCACGTGCTGCCTCTGATGTACCTGCTCTGTTGGGCACAATGCCCTGTTGATGCTGTGATACTGCATTCTGCCCTCTCACATGCTGCCTCTGATGTACCTGCTCTGTTGTCCACATTGCCCTGTTGATGCTGTGATACTGCATTCTGCCCTCTGATGTGCTGCCTCTGATGGACATGTTCAGTGCTATGGACTGTTGATGCACTTAGCCCCTCTCACGTGCTGCCTCTGATGTACCTGCTCTGTTGGGCACAATGCCCTGTTGATGCTCTGATACTGCATTCTGCCCTCTGATGTGCTGCCTCTGATGTACCTGCTCTGTTGGGCACAATGCCCTGTTGATGCTGTGATACTGCATTCTGCACTCTCACATGCTGCCTCTGATGTACCTGCTCTGTTGGGCACAATGCCCTGTTGATGCTGTGATACTGCATTCCTCCCTCTCACGTGCTTCCTCTTTTGTACCTGCTCTGTTGTCCACATTGCCCTGTTGATGCTGTGATACTGCATTCTGCCCTCTGATGTGCTGCCTCTGATGTACCTGCTCTGTTGGGCACAATGCCCTGTTGATGCTGTGATACTGCATTCTGCCCTCTCACGTGCTGCCTCTGATGTACCTGCTCTGTTGGGCACAATGCCCTGTTGATGCTGTGATACTGCATTCCTCCCTCTCACGTGCTGCCTCTGATGTACCTGCTCTGTTGTCCACATTGCCCTGTTGATGCTGTGATACTGCATTCTGCCCTCTGATGTGCTGCCTCTGATGGACATGTTCAGTGCTATGGACTGCTGATGCACTTAGCCCCTCTCACGTGCTGCCTCTGATGGACATGTTCAGTGCTATGGACTGTTGATGCACTTAGCCCCTCTCATGTGCTGCCTCTGATGGACATGTTCAGTGCTATGAACTGTTGATGCACTTAGCCCCTCTCACGTGCTGCCTCTGATGGACATGTTCAGTGCTATGGACTGCTGATGCACTTAGCCCCTCTCACGTGCTGCCTCTGATGGACATGTTCAGTGCTATGGACTGTTGATGCACTTAGCCCCTCTCACGTGCTGCCCCTGATGGACATGTTCAGTGCTATGGACTGTTGATGCACTTAGCCCCTCTCACGTGCTGCCTCTGATGGACATGTTCACTGCTATGGACTGCTGATGCACTTAGCCCCTCTCACGTGCTGCCTCTGATGGACATGTTCAGTGCTATGGACTGTTGATGCACTTAGCCCCTCTCACGTGCTGCCTCTGATGGACATGTTCAGTGCTATTGACTGTTGATGCACTTAGCCCCTCTCACGTGCTGCCTCTGATGTACCTGCTCTGTTGGGCACAATGCCCTGTTGATGCTCTGATACTGCATTCTGCCCTCTCACATGCTGCCTCTGATGTACCTGCTCTGTTGTCCACATTGCCCTGTTGATGCTCTGATACTGCATTCTGCCCTCTGATGTGCTGCCTCTGATGTACCTGCTCTGTTGGGCACAATGCCCTGTTGATGCTGTGATACTGCATTCCGCCCTCTCACGTGCTGCCTCTGATGTTCATGCTCTGGTGCCTACTTTGCCCATGCTCACGCATACACTGTGATTATACCCCTATTATGTGTAATAAAGGTAGTCAATCATGTCTCGTGATTTGTCGTTGTCATTCCTGCTTGCGTACTACAAACGTGTATTTCTATTTGCTTCTGATCAGTGGTTTCGGTAACATGACACTCCCCCTCCCTACGTCACGACCCTTGCAGGTATTCCCCTCCAGACAGCCAATGGTTTGTGCCTTACCTGCGTCGGCGTCGATGGTGGGCCAAGACTAGGACGTGGTGGATCGCGAAGAGCATCGGGAAAGCGTGTAGCGCTGGGTCCATGGTGGCGAGCAGCTTGTGGTGGGTATCTCTGCTATGTATCTTCTCTTCGCTGTGGAAAATCCGCCGTGTTCAGACAGGTTGTTTTTCCGCTGCGGTTTTATGTGTATTTTCCGCCATCTTGATTTGGGGGACGGTCTTAGACGTCAGTACGTACGGCGGTGTCTCAGGATTCGTTCCGTCCGCCGCGTGGTCGGGTGTAGTTGGGCGGCGGTGCGTGATTTTCCGTCGCGGATGGAATTTTTACACTATTTCCTATCCTGATATGGCGGACGGAGTGTCCGCGGCTGGCAGACACGGAAAAGGCTTTTTCCGCTTACTCCAGGGCTGCGGTCGCTCTTCCGTCCGCCATCCTAATGAGCCCCAATATACTTATTTTTTTAAATAATGTAATGAATTTTTTTTTAACATGCACTATAATTAATACACAAGTATAAATATTAATACCAGAGTATTAAAACACTCCCCCTCCCATTCCATCCCTAAAGGTACTCTTATGTCACTATTTTTTATTTAAATATTATATATTTACATTTTTACACATTTTCTCTAATAAAATTAATTTCATTTATTTAAAAAAAAAAGAATGCTCAGATTGTAAAAATCAAATACTGAGCATTACAAAACTTCCCCGCCCATCCCATCCTTAAAGGTAAGTAAATATGAAATATTATTCATTCATTAATATTGGTACTTACCCAATAATCGTGGTTCAAGCAGTTCGTTGCTCAGACTTGATAGTTGTTAATGCAGTAGTGGTTAATCAATGTCTGGTTGAGGTCAGGTTGTTGTTCTTACTTTGTGGTTCTCGTCCCTCGTTGTTAAGGATTTGTGGTCTTGTGGAATTGCAATCCAGATAGTAATCAACAGGCTCTTTTATCTATGCCTAAGGGACAGAAATGGGATAGTAGGTTTTAGCAAAATAGGCACACATTGTGATGTGAGTTATTCAGATGAAGTCTTGCTTCACAAACATTACATTGATACCATCCAGCTTAATAGAAGTGATCGATATGCGTTGACAAATGAACTACAGATAAATACATGTTCATGATTGTTTTTTAATAAAGTATGTTGCTTGCCCAATTCCAAATATAGGCCCGCATTCATGTTTGACACCAAATAAACTTGTTAGTTTGTGGAATAGCTCTGAACTTATTTTCATATGTAAACAAGGATAAGGGGAACCCTACTCACAATGAACCAGGGTATTTTACTGTGTATCAAGAAACAACGGTTCCTGTGGAAACAATGGTAAATTATACTGATATTTAAAATGCACACTGGCAATAACCATGGGCTATGTGGATATCAGACAAAAAGGAAGCCGAGTACAAGGTGATTGCGTATTTGTAGTTTATAACAATAATTTGGCAAATTTCAAATTATACACACAAAAGTTGGTGCTCAGTGTCCCCAGTGCAAAACTGGAACCAAAGGGAAAAGGAGTAGTGACATTGGTGAAGTTTACAGTTTGGTTTCCATTGTATTGAAAAAACAACCATATATATATTTTAACAGTTTTCAAGACAATGTGCTCCCTGTACTGAGCCAGACTAGTCATGCTGTTCCTCCTCACAATCCAGAATAGCAGGAGATGTCTGTCCACTGAAAGGTTCTGAAGTGGTGGTTGGGGGATTTTTAGAGGGTTGCTGGATTTCACCAATGGAGGATCTTCCTACAACGATAATGAAAATAATAATCAACAAAACATGGAATAACTAGATCTGTAGAGTGGCATTATATATATATATTACCTACTGGCGGTCGCCAGTAGGTATATATAGTTAGGATTTTTTCTCTATGGGATTTTTGAAAATTCTATGTCGAATAACTTTGGCGTTTGAGGACGGAATTGGCTGAAATTTTCAGGAAAATTGAACATTTTGTTTCTGAGCAGCCCCTGAAAATTTGGGGGGGTTTCGTCAAGGGGGGCCGAGAAAAAAGGGGGGTCCCAAAACGCGTTTTTCCCATGCAATTTTCCATAGGGCGGTTGGCCTCACTTTTAGCTCGAACGGCCGAATGGATTTCCACGAAACTTGGCAAAATTGTAGGGACTGGTAGCCCGATGTGCCTTTGCTAGGTCTCAATATATGTGCTCCAGTGGATTTTGAGAAATTAACGTTCAAAAAAATATATATATCTGTAAGCGCGCTCCGGGCAGCGCCCCGGTTCACGTACCTGACGCGTAACGGAACTTCGCGAGGAGAAGCGGATTGGCTCTCCGGTGCCTGTCAACATTCCAAACAGTCCGGAGCGGCCGCCATCTTGTCTCTCGGTAAGATCGAGAGACAAGAGGTGGCAATAACGAAAGGGGAAATGCTTAAAAGGGGGCAGGGTAGACACCCCCTGACCCCCTAGATTTGAAGTGGGTGGCTGAAAAGGCCCATATAAAGCAAAAAAAAAAAAGAATTTTTTTATTTTCGCGGGTTAAGCGCCCGGTTCGCGCACCGGATAGCGAACCGGGAAGCGTGACCGGCATAGCTACGGGAGTCCACCATCTTGTGTTTCGATAGAATTTATACACAAGATGGAGGGCAAAAAATTTTGGGAATGGGTAAAAGGGGGCATGGTAGACACCCTCTGACCCCCTGGGTTTACTGAGGGTGGTTGAAAGGGCCCATATAAAGCAAAAAAAAAAAAAAACAATTTTTTCGCGGGTTAAGCTTCCGGTACGCGAACCGGGCAGCGCTCCGGGAAGCGCAACAAAGAGAAAAAAAAGAAAGACAGGGTATAAAAATTTTAGCAATTTTGTTATAAATGGAAGGTAGTTCTGAAAATAACTGTTTTTTTATTCTTTTTTTTATTTTTTTAATTAATTTTCTGAACAATTTTTTGATTTTTTAGGATTTTTGAAAACTATTTTGTGTTTTTTTAGTGTTTTTTTAGGGGAAATAACAAAAAAGCAGGGTTTGAACATGTCTCAACAGGAGCAAAAAAAAATAAAAAGGATTCATTGTTTTCTCTTCTTGTTGCATTCATGATTTTCTCCAGCTCGGTTAATCAAAGTAATACTCTTCTCTCCATAACAAATAGTTCCTCCACAATATATACAAACTATTTTGTAGTTTTCAAAAGGAGTTTGAATATTGTGGATCATTTCTCGGCCTTCTGGTCTGGCGAATGAGCTTTGTCCACTGGAGGTGCTGAGGATGACATTTGGGGGGTTGGCAGCAAGATCCCTTACTTGTGCTTGGGAAAGATTATTAGGATGCCACCGCTCCATGTGGCGAATCATTGTATGATTCCCAAAGCTGTATTTCTTGTTGGGGTTGCCACGAGAAAGTAAATTTTTACATATCAAACAAGACACCTGGGGTGCATTGACCTTCTTTTGTCCAGGTGGAAATTTAAAAAATTGCCATATGTAGTGCTCTTTAATGTGGCTCTGCCTTGGTGTTTCTGGCAGGAACTGCCTTACTTGTTCTTCCTCCTCCTCCTCCTCTTCGTCCTCATTATCTTCCTCTGCACCAAAGTCCAGTGTTGGAGGTGGTCCTTTTGGTGGTGGTGGTGGTGGTGGTTGCTGAGAAGCAGCAGCTGCAGCTATTACAGAAGCCATTGTCAAAAACAGGTCTTGCTCTCTGGAAGTAGAAAGTAAGAATGAGGTAAAAAGGTGGGGGGCTTTCATCATTTTGAAAAAAAAAATGTCTGAACCAATGAAAAGTGTTATTTTCAGGTCACATGACCTGTTACGCTTACGTTACGCGCCCCGCGCCGCGCCCCGGAGCGCTTCCGGGGCACTGCGTGTCGCGCTCTGTAGCGCTCCGGAGCGCTTCCGGGTGCGCTAACGCAGCGCGTCATAAGACGCATCACGCGGCTACGCGATAGGTCATACTTACGCGACGCGTCACGATGTTGTTTTTGATCGCGTCAGTTGCGCTAACGGAACGTTTCCCGGGGCGCGAACCGGGGCGCGATGCAAAGATACGCTAACGGGGCGCTCTCCGGGGAGCGCACCGGAAGCGTACCGAAGCAAAAAAAATAAAAAAAATAAAATACTTTCATACATCCCAAAAAAAATATTAAATACATAGAAAAAATAGTATTCACCCAGTTTAGTCACTATCCAATATATTTAGTGACACACTACAAATTAGTCAAGTAAACAGTCAATCACACTGCTACTAAATCCTCCATCCAGACACTTATACATCCACTTATTCTTCAATGCGGATTGCTATATATATATATATATATATTCAATGAAAAAACCATAGGTTTTAGACCATATATAGTTAGGAATTAGCATTTAGAAAACCTTTAAAGTTGATATTTTACTCACACAAAACCATTGAAATATGCATAGAAAATATAGTCTTCATTATAAAGAAGAATATATTTTACAGCTATAGATATTTGCTATTAAAAAACCATTGAAATTCACAGAAAAAACCATAGGTTTGAGACCATATATAGTTAGGAATTTGCATTTACAAAACCTTGAAAATTCACTGAAAAAACCATAGGTTTGAAACCATATATAGTTAGCTGGATAATTTAATCATACAAAACCATTGAAATTCCCATATATAGTTAGTTGCACTAACTATATATTTCGCGCACCCGCAATCCACTGCTGATGATGTCACATATTACATCATTCATGACATGGTCAGTGACATCACTGATGACATCTCAAATGACATCACTGATGACATCACTGATGACATCATCGAGTCATTGTATGTTTCTGTAAAGTTTAAATATGTTTTACAGATTGAAGAATGAGTGAATGTATAACTGTCTGGATGAAGGATTTAGTAGGTGCATGACTGACTGTATGAGTGAGTGATTTAATATGTCTCACTGAATGCATGGGTTAGTGAATAAACTGTCTCAATTTGTGCATCAGTATGTCTGTTGTTGTGTAAACTGCTGCATGTGTTGAACAGTAGCTATATGAGTGACTATATGGGTTATTGATTGGTTGCCCAAGTAATTGTATGGGAGACTGAGTGTGTGTGTGGGTGGCTGGGAGGTGTGTGACTCTGTGCATAGATGTGTGAGCAGTTGATTCACTAGATGTATGGGTTCAAGAGTGCATGTAGAAACAGCTGTATTGGCGAATGACTGTGTGCATGAGTGTATTGATGAGTGAATGGATATCTCAATGCTACATGTCAAAGTAAGTACATAAGTAAAACACAGTACATGTGAGAGTTGGCATATATAAATAACTGTGCATGAGAGCCAGTGAATGTGTGAGTGGCTGTATGGATCATTGTGAACTTGTATCAGGGATTGTATAAGAGAGTACGTATGTGTTAGTATATGTTTGAATAAGTAAGGTGTGTATAACTGTATAGTTGAGGAAATGGAGGTGTGATTGATTCTTTGCATGACTGACTAGGTGTGTGAGTAACTCCATGGATGAGTGACAGTGTGTGAGTGTCTGTTTACACTGAGTGTTTCTAAGGTTATATTAGAGTCTGTAGAGGTTCATCGTATTATCACATGAATGATGTCATCAGTGATGTGATCAGTAATGTCAACTGAGATGTCATCAGTGATGTCATCAGTGATGTCATTTGAGATGTCATCAGTGATGTCATCAGTGATGTCATTTGAGATGTCATCAGTGATATCATCAGTGATGTCACTGACCATGTCATGAATGATGTAATATGTGACATCATCAGCAGTGGATTGCGGGTGCGCGAAATATATAGTTAGTGCAACTAACTATATATGGGAATTTCAATGGTTTTGTATGATTAAATTATCCAGCTAACTATATATGGTTTCAAACCTATGGTTTTTTCAGTGAATTTTCAAGGTTTTGTAAATGCAAATTCCTAACTATATATGGTCTCAAACCTATGATTTTTTCAGTGAATATATATATATATATATATATATATATATATATATATATATATATATATATATATATATATATATATATATATATATATTAAACACACAAGTTTGTCCCTCACTTGAAAGGCCCACAAGCAGGTAGGTGTAGATTCCATTTTAATGGGCAGATGACATCGCATACAGAGAAAAACAAAGTCCAGTTTAAAATTACTGCAGCCTGACGCGTTTCATGCTCTCCTGAGCATTTCTTCAAAGGCTAATGAAACTCTGTGTGGAGCAAGAGTCATTTTAATCCATTGCACCTGCCCTGGTGGGCATTGGCTCCCCTGAGCCTGCTGGTACATGAAGTTTGATGTTTTGCGCTAGTGCGCTGCTCCCAGAATAAGATAAAAAGTTACTTCAATTGAACCCCAGTGGGCCCGGAAATTATTTCCTTCATGTTAACGATGTCAGTATAAATCTGCACAACGCCCCATCTGCTCACCTCGCGCTGTGTGCCATCTGGCTCCAGCAAGAACCACATGGTTTGTGGCAGGGCTCTTCCCCGACCAGGACCGGCCGGTTAAACATTAAACACACAAGTTTGTCCCTCACTTGAAAGGCCCACAAGCAGATAGGTGTAGGAGTTTCATTAGCCTCTGAAGAAATGCTCAGGAGAGCATGAAACGCGTCAGGCTGCAGTAATTTTAAACTGGACTTTGTTTTTCTCTGTATGCGATGTCATCTGCCCATTAAAACGGAATCTACACCTACCTGCTTGTGGGCCTTTCAAGTGAGGGACAAACTTGTGTGTTTAATGTTTAACCGGCCGGTCCTGGTCGGGGAAGAGCCCTGCCACAAACCATGTGGTTCTTGCTGGAGCCAGATGGCACAGAGCGCGAGGTGAGCAGATGGGGCGTTGTGCAGATTTATACTGACATCGTTAACACGAAGGAAATAATTTCCGGGCCCACTGGGGTTCAATTGAAGTAACTTTTTATCTTACTCTGGGAGCAGCGCACTAGCGCAAAACATCAAACTTCATGTACCAGCAGGCTCAGGGTGGCCAACGCCCAACAGGGCAGGTGCAATGGATTAAAATGACTCTTGCTCCACACGGAGTTTCATTAGCCTCTGAAGAAATGCTCAGGAGAGCATGAAAAGCGTCAGGCTGCAGTAATTTTAAACTGGACTTTGTTTTTCTCTGTATGCGATGTCATCTGCCCATTAAAACGGAATCTACACCTACCTGCTTGTGGGCCTTTCAAGTGAGGGACAAACTTGTGTGTTTAATGTTTAACCGGCTGGTCCTGGTCGGGGAAGAGCCCTGCCACAAACCATGTGGTTCTTGCTGGAGCCAGATGGCACACAGCCGAGGTGAGCAGATGGGGCGTTGTGCAGATTTATACTGACATCGTTAACACGAAGGAAATAATTTCCGGGCCCACTGGGGTTCAATTGAAGTAACTTTTTATCTTACTCTGGGAGCAGCGCACTAGCGCAAAACATCAAACTTCATGTACCAGCAGGCTCAGGGGAGCCAACGCCCACCAGGGCAGGTGCAATGGATTAAAATGACTCTTGCTCCACACGGAGTTTCATTAGCCTCTGAAGAAATGCTCAGGAGAGCATGAAACGCGTCAGGCTGCAGTAATTTTAAACTGGACTTCGTTTTTCTCTGTATGCGATGTCATCTGCCCATTAAAACGGAATCTACACCTACCTGCTTGTGGGCCTTTCAAGTGAGGGACAAACTTGTGTGTTTAATGTTTAACCGGCCGGTCCTGGTCAGGGAAGAGCCCTGCCACAAACCATGTGGTTCTTGCTGGAGCCAGATGGCACACAGCGCGAGGTGAGCAGATGGGGCGTTGTGCAGATTTATACTGACATCGTTAACACGAAGGAAATAATTTCCGGGCCCACTGGGGTTCAATTGAAGTAACTTTTTATCTTACTCTGGGAGCAGCGCACTAGCGCAAAACATCAAACTTCATGTACCAGCAGGCTCAGGGGAGCCAACGCCCACCAGGGCAGGTGCAATGGATTAAAATGACTCTTGCTCCACACGGAGTTTCATTAGCCTCTGAAGAAATGCTCAGGAGAGCATGAAACGCGTCAGGCTGCAGTAATTTTAAACTGGACTTTGTTTTTCTCTGTATGCGATGTCATCTGCCCATTAAAACGGAATCTACACCTACCTGCTTGTGGGCCTTTCAAGTGAGGGACAAACTTGTGTGTTTAATGTTTAACCGGCCGGTCCTGGTCGGGGAAGAGCCCTGCCACAAACCATGTGGTTCTTGCTGGAGCCAGATGGCACACAGCGCGAGGTGAGCAGATGGGGCGTTGTGCAGATTTATACTGACATCGTTAACACGAAGGAAATAATTTCCGGGCCCACTGGGGTTCAATTGAAGTAACTTTTTATCTTACTCTGGGAGCAGCGCACTAGCGCAAAACATCAAACTTCATGTACCAGCAGGCTCAGGGGAGCCAACGCCCACCAGGGCAGGTGCAATGGATTAAAATGACTCTTGCTCCACACAGAGTTTCATTAGCCTCTGAAGAAATGCTCAGGAGAGCAAGAAACGCGTCAGGCTGCAGTAATTTTAAACTGGACTTTGTTTTTCTCTGTATGCGATGTCATCTGCCCACTAAAACGGAATCTACATCTACCTGCTTGTGGGCCTTTCAAGTGAGGGACAAACTTGTGTGTTTAATATATATATATATATATATATATATATATATATATATATATATATATATATATATATATATATATATATATATATATATATATATTACCTACTGGCGGTCGCCAGTAGGTATATATAGTTAGGATTTTTTCTCTATGGGTTTTTTGAAAATTCTATGTCTAATAACTTTGGCGTTTGTGGACGGAATTGGCTGAAATTTTCAGGAAAATGGCACATTTTGTTTCTGAGCAGCCCTTGAAAATTTGGGGGGGGGTTCGTCAAGGGGGGGCCGAGAAAAAAGGGGGGTCCCAAAACGTGTTTTTAACATTGAGTTTTCCATAGGGCGGTTGGCCTCACTTTTAGCCCGAACGGCTGAATGGATTTGCACGAAACTTGGCAAAATTGTAGGGACTGGTAGCCCGATGTGCCTTTTGTAGGTCTCAATATATGTGCTCCAGTGGATTTTGAGAAATTAACGTTTAAAAAAAGATATATATCTGTAACAGCGGACCAGGCAGCGCTCCGGTTCGCGTACTTTACGCGCAACGGAGCTTTGTGAAGCGAAGCTGATTGGTTCTCCGGCGTCTGTCAACATTCCAAAAAGTCCGTAGCGGCCGCCATCTTGTCTCTCGGTAGGATCGAGAGACAAGAGGAGGTCAAAACAAAGGGGGAAATAACTATAAGGGGGCATAGTAGATCCTCGCTGACCCCCTAGGTTTGATGTGGAGGTTTTAAAAGGGCCCCGCGGGGCAAAACAAAATAATAATAATAATAATCGAACGGCTGAATGGATTTGCACGAAACTTGGCAAAATATTAGGGACTGGTAGCCCGATGTGCCTTTGCTAGGTCTCAATATATGTGCTCCAGTGGATTTTGAGAAATTAACGTTCAAAAAAAGATATATATCTGTAACAGCGCTCCGCTTCGCGTAACGGAGGTTTGCGAAGCTGATTGGTCATTCTGTCACTGGGCTATAGTTGGGCTACATCTGGCTGATATTTGGGCTACATTTGTTTTTTTGTGTGTCTGGCGGCCATCTTTGGGCTACATTGGGCTACATTGGGCTTCATTGGGCTACATTGGGCTACATTTGGGCTCCAACATATATATAGGCCAATGTAGCCCAATATATATTTTTCAAAGTTAATTTTCGTAAAAACCACTGGAGCATATATCTTGAGACATAGCAAAGGCACATCGGGCTACCAGTCCCTACAATTTTGCCAAGTTTCGTGGAAATCCATTCAGCCGTTCGAGCTAAAAGTGAGTCCAACCGCCCTATGGAAATGAAGGAAATGAATGGGTAATTTGTAATTAGCAAATAGCTAATCGCAAACTAGGAATGGTAAAGAATCGCTATTTATTCCTTAAAGTTCGCTATTTAGGAAATGCAAAAAACTTTGATGATACATATGGCGGTTCATCTCTAACAAGATAAGAAGCATAGGGATACATTTATGATGACTGGCGCATCACCAGGGATGTGTTAGTCATTCTGTGCCGCTGTTCCGTCACCTATGGTGTGCTGCATTTACAATGCGGCGCATCATGGGGCAAAAACAGCACAGATGCGTGATGTATCTGTGCCGTAAAGGTGGCGCATTGCTGGAGTTGTATCGCAAGTGTGATGAAGCTCCAGCAAGGGTCGGGGGTGCCCCTGTCGCAGGGTTTCTGTTCTCACACAGAACTGTGGACAGAGGATTGGAACCTCGGCGAATTAGGGTGTCCCAAAACTCACGTTAGTAATCAAAAACTCCTTAGCAAGCTAGGTACAGTGTCACATTGGATATAACAAACTCTCAATGTTTAGACAATCCAGAATATGAACTTATAGTACCTCAGGATACGTGGAACTCATGAACAGTCGGTCGTTATATATTTCTTAGAAACCAGAACATGGAGTTAAGAAGAACACATGTGTATTTGAAATGTTTATTTACTAATGCCGTCTTCTCAGGCGTAGTATCTTAGATAATAGAAGTACACATATTATCAGTAGCAAAATTACCAGCATAGTTACTAGTACATAAAAAGCGAATGGTGACAGTATGTTAACATGCTGTAAATGAATAAGAGTTAGCAACACTTATAAGCAGCCGCGGGCCGTGGAGGGAGTTACGGTGGGGCAGGGAGGCGGGGAGGGGGAGGGGCAAGGTAGAGAGGGCTCCACCCTGCTTCTCCCCCTCCCCGCCTCCCTGCCTCACCGTAACTCCCTCCACGGCCCGCGGCTGCTTATATCTCACCCTCCCTAATACACATATTATATTATTTGCTAAGAAGGTCTCTTTGTGTTGGTTTAGGGCGTGCCCATACTTTAGTGTCTTAGATTTGAAGGAATCACATCAGCATACACCAGCTCTCTCTTCATGTGAACCGCATCAACTGTTGTGTATGTGTGTTCGGCAAAGCAATATAAAACTCGCCTCATGCCCAGAATTGGCAGAAGTTGCACTTATGTTATGAGTATGAAGTCGTGGAGATCAGACCTCATAACAATTCTGTATCGTGTTGTTCTTGAAACTTTAGCACTCGCTGTACAGATATAGTTTAACAAGCAAAGCAGATAGTAGAGCAATAACATATTATTCTCATGTAAACCACGATGAACTACTAGGTGGAAAGCTAAAGCAACAACTAAGTGTCGTGTGCAGAAGTTGCAAAAAAGGAAAAATGGCGTTTAAACCGGTAATGAGCCCATGCTAACTTAACACGGTGTAAAGATATCCAGGACCTAGATGACACCTCCCCATGATCCGGAAACAAACTGAATAAGATAATAGAAGTGCCATCTCATGAGAGCAGATTGCAAGTTTATATGTGGACGGTCCGCAAGGTAAAGCATTAAAAACTAGGAAAATTTAATGCTAAAGAAAAATAAAACAGCCAAGTACTTTATCGAGTCTTAAGCCAATAGGCAAGGTAAATAATAAAAACTTGACAAATAAGTCAATGAATTGTCAATGAAATGCTAGTACTCAGCATATCAAACATGAAAAAGGTCTATGACATAACTGTGTATGCAAAATAAGCTGCAACAGCCTCCAATAGGAAGTCACCGTCTTCATCCGAAAACAGTCCAGCCATCCAATTTAAAAGCGGAAAAGAACATACGTGCTCTCCCAGCACCGGATCCTCTATCACCATCAGAGGACAGCTCGGTGGGTTTTCAAGAAAGCTCTGTTCCAAGAAAGACTGTGCTGCCGCCAGTAAATTCCAGGGACCAAGTAGTCCATGCATCAATGCCACAGCCATAATCCTTTCGCCAGGACAAACCAACTCGTGAGTAATGATAGGAGTCATCAGCTGATTAAAGTCGACATCAGGAGAAACCGGTCCGCAGAGACACAAATCAATGGCCCAATCGAAATCACAGGTCAGGCAGTGAAATACAGGCTGGACACAGGTGAAGTAGGAGAATCGAAAAGATAATCCATATGCCGTGCTTAATATCGCCAACGGCATTGTGCCATAATATTCTAGCATGCGATTGCGGAACAGTGTCAGCAGCTGCAGGGTGGGAGGTTGCATAGGAGGGACATCCATATTTAAAAATGTAAAAAAGCACAAGAGCGTCCGCTGGTAATGCAAGTAAAAATGCCAATCCACGAACCGGAGTGGAGAAAATGGAATGAAAGGAAGCAGGGATGACTCCAAAGATTTTCTCAAATGAAGTCACGAGACCACTGGTAACAACTTTAAAAAAGTGCGCCAGGGTCTTTGTGGAGGATGCGTTAAAGATAGTCGGAACCATCTTGCTGAAATTGAAAGGCAAATCTGAATTAAAAGTATTCCTTTTATCGTAACAGTAAGTGAACGGGTTATTTGCTGCAGAAATGTTCTATTTCCTCCCACACATGAACATAGGGAGTTTTCAATCTGGCCACAAATACCAACCTTGGGACAGATTTCAACGGCATGGCAAGAATAAGAGCTCTTTTGTCTCAGAGAGAGGTGGCCTTGAGTTCGGCCCGTGAAACTTTCGTGCTTCACATAGCGAACACCCGTACAGAGGTGCAGACCCTTTTCAATTAACTCAGAACAATCTTCATTATTGAGCATCAAATAACTACCATTTTCCAACAACTTGAACGTGGGGATGATAGCAGGAACTGGCGTGCCTTGCAACACGCAAGCCATATTTGGTCGGTGTTTGTTGCATGAACCGTGTAACTGTATGTGCCTACACATTAGTGAATGATCTGGCGTCTCAGTGCATTCCTCTCCATTCAGATAAACTTCTTGATCATCTTTGAAACATCTGTATGTGTATGGAAGCGACCAGACCTCATGAAGAAAAGCACTACCTAAAGGTTCATAACGACCTATTGGTATATATTTCATACAATTTGAAAACTTATATAAAGCAAAAGGCAGCGTTATTAAACCGTGGATAAGGCACGTTGCCAAAAAACCCGCAATCCTCTGCTGATGATGTCACTGAGCATGTCATGAATGATGTAATATGTGACATCATCAGCAGTGGATTACGGGTAATAGTATCTCTAGTTTACTCCCCTATAGCTGTCTTTCTTTTAACATAAGTGTCTGTTTCCTTCCCTTATACTTACTGTTTTTGGTTCGCTTCTAGTTCGCGT
This sequence comes from Lissotriton helveticus, assembly GCF_964261635.1. Classification (NCBI taxonomy): domain Eukaryota; kingdom Metazoa; phylum Chordata; class Amphibia; order Caudata; family Salamandridae; genus Lissotriton; species Lissotriton helveticus. The sequence goes on from NC_136057.1 coordinate 1,867,595,493, forward strand.
ACCGGCGAGCGAACTGGGAAGCGAACTAAGAGAAATAGAGGTTGGCACAGTTCCAAATATTGTACCAATTTTTTAATAACGGGGAGGTAGTTCTGAAAAGAACTTTTTTTTTTATTGTTTTTGTTGTTTTATATTTTTTTTATTATTTTTCGGAACATTTTTTTACTTTTTTTGAATTTTTCTGAAGTTTTATATTTTTTTGGGTTTTTCTTGGAGGGGGCAATGAAAACGATTCATTGTAAAGGGCTCAACAGGAGCAACAAAACAAAAAAAGAAGTATTTATTATTTTGGGCGTTTCGTACAAACTTGCATATGATAGTCAATAGCTCTGTTGATCAGAGTGATGCTTTTTTCTCCGTAGGAAATGAATCCATCGCAAAATACGCAGGTGTGTTTTACTTCACCAAATTTCATTTGTATATTTGGCACCATCTCCCTGCCCTCTGGTCCCGTTACTTCCGGTATAACAGATCTTCTGGCCATAATAGGGAGATTATCTAGGTCGTTCCGAAACTGTGCAGCACTGTAGTTGTTAGGATGCCACCTAGTCATATGGCGATGCATTGTGTAGTTTCCGAAACTGTATTTTTTCTCGGTTCCTCTGGACAGTCTATCTTGACATATAAGGCAATTTACGTATCTTGCATTTACTTTTTTCTGACCTTTGGGAATTTTAAAAAATTGCCAAATGAAGTTTTCTTTCCGGTGAGACGTCCTGGGCTGCTCAGGCAAAAACTGCCTCTCTTCGTGCTCGTCGTCCTGTTCCTCTTCTTCTTCTTCTTGTTGAATTATAACTTGAGCAGGTGGTCCACTCTTCCTTGGATGTGGTGGAGGTGGTGGGGAAGCACCAGCTGAAGCTACTAAAGAAGCCATTGCTCAGTGATCACAAAGGGTCTTTCTCTCACAATGATGAAAGTCAGAGTGAGGAAAGAAGGAGGGATTTTCATCATTTGGGAAAAACAAGAGTTCTCAACCAATCAAAAGTGTTCATTTTAGATTATATGACCTAGTCTTACATCATTAGGAAACCAAAAGTGAAATGAACCAATGAAAAGTGTTATTACCAAGTCACATGACTTGCTGTGTTTACGTTAAGCGCTTTGCAGGGCCTCCCGGTTTGCTTCCAGAAACCTGCGCTTTGCGACTCGCTTCGCGTACCAGTTCGCTAACGTAGCACGTCATATGACGTATCACGCGACAACGTGAAACGTCATGCGGACGGGAGGCGTCACGATGTTGTTTTCTAACGCGGCACTTGCGGTAAAGAAACGTTTACCGGCTCGCAGTCTATTTCGCGGCATCAAGGTCAGCTAACGGGAAGCTTCCCGATTCGCGAAGCGGGAACGAAGAAAAAAAATATTTTAAAAAAAAATTATTCATAAACATATAAAATATATTTTTGGATTTAAAGAAGAATACATTTTACAGCTACAGATATTAGCTGTTAAAAAACCAATGAAATTCACAGAAAAAACCATAGGTTATAGACCATATATAGTTAGGAATTAGCATTTACAAAACCTTGAAAATTCACTGAAAAAACCACAGGTTATAGACCATATATAGTTAGGAATTAGCATTTAGAAAACCTTATTTTACTCACACAAAACCATTGAAATTCCATATATAGTTAGTTGCACTAACTATATATCGTGCACCCGCAATCCACTGCTGATGATGTCACATATTACATCATTCATGACATGGTCAGTGACATCACTGATGACATCACTGATGACATCTCAAATGACATCCCTGATGACATCACTGATGACATCTCATTTGACATCAATGACCACATCACTGATGATATCATTCATGTGACAATACAATGCATCTCCTCACATTTTAATATAACCTCTGTTTCACCCAGTGTTAAAAAGAGAGTATAATTTTTGAAACCATTGACACACCAATACTAGTTACTACATACGCACTCACTGATTGCAACGTCTACACACACCTTCACTCATTCACCCATACAATCATTCATACATACAATCACTCATCTTTACAACACTATCATATGCACTCATACACCTATACAGACACTCACAGTCTGCCACTCATCCATGGAGTTACTCACACACCTAGTCAGTCCTGTAAAGAATCAATGACACTTCCATTTTCTTGTCTATACAGTTAAACATAGAGCACCTTACATTTTCAAACATATACTAACACATACTTACCTTCTTATACAATCATTGATACAAGTACAGATTGATCTGCACAGAGTCACACACCTCCCAGCTAGCCACACACACACTCAGTCTCCCATACAAATACTTGGGCAATCAATCAATAACCCATATAGTTACTCATATAGCTACTGATCAACACATGCAGCAGTTTACAGAACAACAGACATAATGATGCACAAATTAAGACAGTTTAGTCACTAACCCATGCAGTCAGTGAGACACATTTAATCACTCACTCATACAGTCAGTCATGCACCTACTAAATCCTTCGTCCAGACACTTACACATCCACTCATTCTTCAATATGTAAGACATATTTAAACTTTATAGAAACAAAAAATCACTGGATGTTGTTATCAGTGATGTCATCAGTGATGTCATTTGAGATGTCATCAGTGATGTCATCAGTGATGTCACTGACCATGTCATGAATGATGTAATATGTGACATCATCAGCAGTGGATTGCGGGTGCACGATATATAGTTAGTGCAACTAACTATATATGGAATTTCAATGGTTTTGTGTGAGTAAAATAAGGTTTTCTAAATGCTAATTCCTAACTATATATGGTCTATAACCTGTGGTTTTGTCAGTGAATTTTCAAGGTTTTGTAAATGCTAATTCCTAACTATATATGGTCTATAACCTATGGTTTTTTCTGTGAATATATATATATATATATATATATATATATATATATATGGGTAGATTGATTTCTACAAAATTGGACTTGAAATTCAGAGAGTTATGAACAGGCTCCTTTATCTATGCCTAAGGAAAAGAAATGGGACAGTAGGTTTTGGTAAAACAGACACATATTGTGAATTATTCAGATGATGTCCTGCTTCATTCACAAACATTATATTGATACCATCTAGTTTAATAGAAGTGATTGATATGTGTTGTCAAATGTACTAAAGAGAAATAAATATCCAAGTTTTTAAAGTGTGTTGCCTGCTGAATTCCACATATAGGCCCTCATTCATATTTGATACCAAGTAAACTTTAATAAATAGAGCTGTATAGTGGCATTTGATATACTGGATTCTGGGTAGACTGATTTCTACAAAAGTGGACTTGCAATTCAGATAGTTATGAACAGGCTCCTTTATTTATGCCTAAGGAAAATAAATGGGATAGTAGGTTCTAGTAAATTCAGACGAGGTCCTGCTTCACAAATATTACATTGGTACCGTCTAGTTTAATAGACGTGAGTGATATACGTTGACAAATGTTCTATAGAGAAATAAATGTCCATGATTTTTGTTATTAAAGTGTGTTGCCTGCCGAATTCCAAATATACCTGGCTGAATCCTCTGGTGCTATCCTGGTTCGCATCTATGATGCGTAGCAGTTGGGGGTCATCATGCAGTCCAGGCCCCTCTGCAGGCCGTGACCTCTGCCTAACACCCCTCCCACCACCCCTAGCCACAAGGGCAGGACCTGCGGTGGCATGCACAGGTGACCCTGGGACCCCTTGGGTGTTGCTACTGGTGTTATTGTCCGTAGCTTCCTGGGTGGCCGGTCTCCCTGTGCTGTTTGAATTCTGTGTCCTAGGTCTGTCCCTGTTGGTGGGGGTGCTCGGTCTGTTGCCAGAAGTTGTTGGCATGGGTGCAGATATTTGTGCTGCTGGGGCTGCATGATGACTCACAGCGGAGGTGCCAGGTTGTTGTCCGTCATCCGAAGAGGACAGAGCCAGATCCACACCAGAGAGCTCATCCTCCACCACAGTCTGGGACAGGAACTCCTCTTCACTTGCTGCTGTGTCCCCAGCACCACCTGTGTTTGGAAGAGACAGACATTGTCAGTTATGTTACTACAGGCATCAATGGTTCACATATGTATTTTGTAACGAGAGGGAGGAAGAGGTACTGATACATTCAGCTTGCAATGGGTAGTACTAACAATGAAGGAGGGGGGAATGGATCACTCGTCCTGTGCAACCAGGGTATTTACGTATTTTAATTCCTTACTAAATACCCTCATATACGTACACAGGAATGGGGTGGTATGTCTTGTTTCGCCGCCTCATTGTACTGTAGCAGCATTTTCTTTGTGTCACCATTATTGCAAATATGCTGTGCCTCCACATGGAGGTAGACTGGCAGCTTTCCCAGTGGTGTCCAGAGGAGAAATAGGCTCAAGGATAACATGGGGCTGCAACATGTTGACCAACAGTGAACAACCCTGGTGCGGTGGATCAGTAGCTGGATCCACACACGCAACACCTTTGTTTGTAACTTCGTACATCACAATGTTCACAATTTTTCCTTTGCCTTTGGGTAATGTGAGTGATTTTGACCCTCAGCACTTGAGCACAGAAACGCACTCTTAATTTCCATCTCTGGACACTACTGGGAAACCATCCAGTTTACCTCCAGGTGGAGGCACATCATATTTGCAACAATGGTGAGCCAATGATGATGCTGCTGCGGTAACTGAGGTGGAAAAGCAAGATATTCTGCACTACGCATGTGTACGTATGTGAGGTTTTCAATGAAGGCAACACAATACATAATGGCCCCTGTTGCACAGGACGAGTGAACCATTCCCCCCCTTGATTTTTGTAACAGTGGTTCATATACATGACATTTGTAACTGGACATCAGGATGCCTGCCTGCACACTGCCTTGTCTTCAGTCGTCACCGACAGAGGTTGATATTGTTGTAGCACATTGTCCTGCCAGCATGAAGCCTTTCAATGTGCATGTTGAAGTGTGTGCATGCCCAGCTCATGTATGGATTTTGATGTACATGGTCTTTGGTACTCTAGGGCCATCAGGTGGCTCACACAGGAGTGTCATCACTGTTCACATTTGACTCTGCTTCCCTGGGAGGGTTGTGCCTGTGGTGACAAGATGGCTGACAGTGCAGTCCTGGTGTTTGTTGGTGGCCAATTTCCAGCAGGGTCTTGTGCTCCACACAACAGAGCCCAGTCACAGAGTTCTTGCCAGTACATTTCTACACCCTGTGAGGTGAGCATGGTTCAGTGTGAGCTTGCTGGGCCATGTAGGTGGCTGAGGATTGTGAGTGACTCTAACTCCCACCATGCTCTGGGCTACACCCCCTTCCCAGCATGCCCTCACTTCTCTCCTTTGGACTCTGTTTCCCTGTGAGGGGGTGTGCCTGTGCTGACAAGATGGCTGACAGTGCAGTCCGGATGTTTGTTGGTGGCCAATTCCCAGCAGGGCCTTGTACTCCACACAACAGAGCCCAGTCACAGAGTTCTTGCCAGTACATTTCCACCCCCTGTGAGGTAAGCATGGTTCAAAGAGGTGTTGCTGGTTCAATTGGGAGGGGAGCTTCATCTGTGACAATAACCCCATCATGCTTTTGAATACACTCACTTCACCAGCATACCCACTATTCCTTCCTGTCAGCTTCACTGTGAGGTAGTGGTTGTGGTGGAAAAAATGTCTGATGGTGTTTATTTAGATTTGTGCCACTGCCTTGCTCTATTTGTTGGTAGGTTTGTACATGTCATAAAACAGTTAAAAATCACTATGATGTGGCCAGTATTGTGTTTGTCTGACTAGAATACACTTCTTGGGGCTGATTAACTTTTGCTTACTATGCCTTTGCTATCAGTGCATGCTTTCACTGTCCCCTTAATGCAGATGTGTGTGTATTGCGGCACAATATTGAGTATATGGGTTGTGTACTCAAAAGGCTCTGGTATGTCTGCTAGGCCATGGACGCTCTCTGGTGGCAGGATGTCCCGCACCTTCTCCTCCCAGGACCTGAAGTAGACTGCTTTGGCAGGAGGGCCACCGCCAGTTGCTGACTCAAGGCGTGTTCCTTCTGGAGGAGCTTCTTGACCCTCCTGTGCACATCATACCACCTGTTCTGGATGTCGGTCTTTGTGCGATACATTGGTGCTTGTGCGTCACCTTGTCCACAATCCTCTCCCAGATCTTGGTTTTCTGTGATATGGGGGTCCTTTGTACCAATGTACCAAACAAATGTGGCTCCACTCTGAGGATCTCATCTACCAATACTTCTAACTCAATATCTGTGAACTGTGGATTCTTCTTAGGGGGCATGGTGATGGGTGGTGGTGAGGAATGATGTGTGTGTGGGTGCAAGTGAGGATGGGTGGGTGGTTGTCTGTTTTGCTAGGTGTATGTGGGAGAGGTTATGGAGGGGTGCTGATGGTGTGAAGGTTGTGTGATGGATGAGTTGTGTGTGTGTCTGTGGTTGCTGTCTGAAGTTGTTCTGTGCTGGCTGGTCTGTTGTATTTGCAAAGGATAATGGTAGTGAATTTTGGCATTTATATAGGTGGAGTTGTGGGTGTATTTTGTAACTTTTTTGTTGTTATTTATTCACTTTGTCATTGCTTGATTGGTCCTTTTCTAATGTTTTTTCCTTTGTGTTTTGTAAGCATGTAAGAGATGTTCTTATATTGGCTCGTGCGGGCTGCTCCGTGTCTTTCACGCTGACTTTGTTCTGTGTTGCATGCGAGTCGGTCGCGGCAGTCTCTCTCGCTTTAGGTACCTGTTTTCTGTGCGTGTCGGTCATGCGGCTTGGGCTCCGTGCGAATCGCTCGGGTTTCATACGCATCGCATCGTACCGTGGGTGTCGGATGTCAGGGGTACCTCTCAGTCGGGTTCATTCCTGGTTCGTGTCGGTCGTTGTGGCTCGTGTTCAGTTTCCGGCCGAATTTCAGATTTTTGTGCGGCTCGGTCGTATGGCTTGATTTCCGTACGGGTCAGTTTTAGGTCACGGGCATTACATTGTACTGCACGGGTCATAAGGTGCCTGTAGGTGTCGGTCGGACTCCGTTCCCCGTCCGAGTCGGTCAGTCCGATTTCTAACCGGAATCTGAATCGACCTCATAGAAGTAAAAGTGTTGCAAACCATAATCACCATGAAGTATATTCTTCTAATCCATAGAATAGAGACTATCAGTAAATGGTGTAAAGAGACATATTGTTCTCTACTTAGACCTTTGCTATATATAAAATTACTAGTTTTTGTATATCACAGATGTCTATAACTATTATAAATCCTACATTATTAAAAGGTTTTCGATGTTGATACTCTTATTATTAATATTATGTATGCTGTGATAACACAGATGAAAGCACAAAGCAGATTATACAATGTGTGTAGGAATTCTGCATTATATTAATTGTCATATTCTACATCAAAAATGTAATTTGCTTAAAGATATAGGGCCAGATGTAGGAGCCTAAATACCCGTCGGTAACGACCGATTTCGGCCGTTACCGACCGGTATTTAAGAATCGGCATGTAGGGGCATTTATTTTACAGATTCGGTGAATTTACCGAATCGGTAAATTTACAGAATCTGTAAAATAGCGAATCGGTAATTTTACCGATTCGGTAAATCCAAATGTAGGTGGGACTCTTCTGAGTCCCAAAGGCCATACAGATTCGGTATTTTACCACCCAATTCAATTGGGTGGTAAAATACCGAATCCAGGTGTGCATGCACATGTCTGCATGCACACCTATGCCATGTGACAGACAGACATGCCCTTAGGGCATGTCTGTGTGCCACATGGCACACATGCCTGTATTCGGGGTGCCAGAGGGTGTCAAAGTGACACCCCCTGCACCCTTGCAAAAATCGGTATTTACCGAATCGGTAAATACCGATTCGGTATTGCCCATTGATTCCTATGGGCTCCAGGTGTGCATGCACATGTGTGCATGCACACCTATGCCATGTGACAGACAGACATGCCCTTAGGGCATGTCTGTGTGCCACATGGCACACATGCCTGTATTCGGGGTACCAGAGGGTGTCAAAGTGACACCCCCTGCACCCTTGCAAAAATCGGTATTCGGTATTGCCCATTGATTCCTATGGGCTTCAGGCCCATAGGAATTAATGGGCAATACCGAATCGGTATTTACCGATTCGGTAAATACCGATTTTTACAGATTCGGTAATTCAATTACCGAATCTTCCTACATCTCTTACCTTCATTTTTACCGATTCATAAAAACCGAATCTGTAAAATTCGGTATTTATGAATCGGTAAATAGGCTTTTCCTACATCTGGCCCCAAATGAGCATTATATAATATTATATAATGTTACTCAGAGACATAATTTAGTTCTCTGATTGAATGAGATTGTTATAGTAAAGCCACAGTAACTTAGGCTCTGTGTCAAGAAATGAGATATATGTCTAAAGGCAAATAGTTTCCAATAATACTTCCAAAAGTGAAAGTTGGTGCCTCACAGAAGGAAATTAGTACTTGGCCTCTTGGTGGTAGTCTTGCTGCAATCCTCTCACACTGGTCCAGAAGAACAACCCCTCCTAAGGGAGACCAATGTCTCCACAGTTTCAGAATCAGAGTTGATGACAGGTATCTCCAGGGTTTGCAGGGCTTCCCTTTCTGTGAAAGAGCCTGGTTGGTTGTTTAATGTTGAAGTTGGCCCAGGGAAAAGTGTACACGAGTCCCTATAAGCCCTACAAATGTTCTTTAATATGCCCTGCACCATCTCTGAAATGAAGCACAATATAGAAATCTAATGTTTTATGAGGTAATTGGGCTCCAACTGCAACTAATTTTGCTACCCCCGGAATTCACTATTGTTTAGGAGAAACATTGTCATGGCCTGCGCTTCATGTCTAGAGGCTGCACCAATAATGATCTGGCCCAAAGTTGTACGAAAACTATGGGCATCTGTGGTCACAATAAGCTGTGCTAATTGAAATGATATGGGATGCACTCGCATTTCAGCATATTTAAACCTAGAGTTTTTCTTTCGAAGCGTGCTAGCTTGGTGAGGGTGTCTTGCCCAAGTAACATCCTTGGAAACACGAAGAGAGGGAATGAGGCGCATGTCGCCCCAACCAAACGCACTGCCAAATATGCCGCGTTGGCAATTATTGTCGTATAATTAATCCGATTTTTTTGTAATTATATTTTCATACAGTATCCATAATTTTAATCATTTTCTTTCAAGTGTAAGTCCCCATCAGGAAGTGAACGCCAATTTTCAAACTCTTCTATTGTTCAAACTGTGCCGCAATGGCCTCTTGTAGGAACAGGACAAAAGCGTAGTTCATCAGTGGCAGAGTTTATTCCAATAAAACCCAATGCTTTTCAGGCATCACAGTGCCCTTCGTCAGGGGTCACTACAATTAATCAAATAAAAGTAATTTTAAAATTCATACACTGTATACAACCCTGGTTCATAATAGTCCATTAGTCAATAGTATGCTGACATATCGTTCATTTACTCACCCTCCTTATTATTACTTTAAGCATTATCCAGTTAACCAAACAGTTAAAACCCCCTATGATGTCCCAATTCAACCCACTGTGTGAACACTTCAGATAAAGCTTAAATTTGACGAATTTGATAAAAGTGAGGAACGGAATACTACCTAAATACGAGTGTTCACACAGTGGGTTGAATTGGGACATCATAGGGGGTTTTAACTGTTTGCACAAGGTGAGGAATCCACACGGCAGATGTATCTATCAGAAGAACAAGTTACTTACCTTCGGTAACGCTTTTTCTGGTAGATACAATATATGCCTGTGGATTCCTCACTGACCCACCCGCCTCCCCGTTGTCCACTCTTCTATGCCAGTGTTTCTATTATGTATTTGTTCTATTTTCAAATGTTTTGTTGCATTTGCTTCACACTGTGTGTGTTTCTTTGATATTTATACTGCGTATACTGGGTATATTTCTACTGTCATTGGTCCGTCCGTGTGCCTCGAAGGCACGGAAAAAAGGGCGGAACTGATGTCATCACGCCGGTGTGGGCCTATTATAGGCGTCGGTGACGTCAGCGGAGTCGCGAGCGATGCCGTGCCTCTATGACGTCCAAGTCCACGTCGGCGCGAAGCTACGAAAAGAATTTCCGAATGTTGCTGGCGCAAGGGGATATTCACAAGGTGAGGAATCCACTGGCAGATATTGTATCTACCAGAAAAAGCGTTACCGAAGGTAAGTAACTTGTTCTTCTGATAGATACATCTGCCGTGTGGATTCCTCACCTTGTGAATAGAGTCCCACAGCAGTCCCCACTCCTGGAGGAGGGTGTCCACACTTCTAGACTAGGAAATCCTGAAGGACAGAGCGTGCAAAGTGACCGTCCCTCCTCACCTCGGAATCCAAGCAGTAATGCTTCGCGAATGTGTGGAGGGAAGACCAAGTTGCCGCTCTACAAATATCCTCAACAGGCACACCTCTAGCCCATGCAGAGGTCGAAGACTTAGCTCTAGTTGAATGAGCCCTTATACCCTCTGGAGGTTCCTTACCGGCCAAAGAGTAGCAGATCTTAATACAGAGAACGATCCATCTTGATAAAGTCCTCTTATGGACCGCTCTTCTTCTCTTGCAGCCATCAAAGCCAATAAAGAGCTGGTCATCCAACCAACAGTCTTTAGTCCTGTCCAGGTAAAAAGACACTGCCCTCTTGGGGTCCAGATGGTGCAATCTCTCCTCCTCCTTGGGAGGGTGAGGGGGAGGATAAAAAGTAGGGAGGGTAATGGATTGACCAAGGTGGAAAGGAGTCACCACCTTTGGCAGAAAAGCAGCCCTGGTCCTAAGAACCATTCGATCAGCATGAATGGTCAGGAAAGGGGGCTTGGAACTAAGAGCTTGAAGCTCACTTACCCTCCTTGCCGAGGTTATTGCAACGAGGAAGACAGTCTTAAGAGTCAAAAGCCTCATAGGACATTTGTGAAGAGGCTCAAAGGGAGCACCCATCAGAAAGGACAAAACAAGATTTAAGTCCCACTGAGGCACAATAAAAGGAGTAGAAGGGAACTTATTTATGAGGCCCTTCAAAAACCTTAGGACTACAGGAGATTTAAAAAGAGAAGGCTGGTCAGGCAAACAGATAAAAGCCGACAGCGCTGAAAGATAGCCCTTCACTGTGGCAACAGCAAGACCTTGCTGCGCCAGAGAAAGGGCAAACTGGAAAACATCAGACAAATGGGCTCTCAAAGGGTCTATAGACCTCTCCCTGCACCAAGTGACAAATTTAGACCACCTATAAGAATAGATGGACTTAGTGGAGTCACGCCTGGCTGACAAAATGACATCCACCACGTCAGGCGGGAGAGAAAAAGAACTCAGGTTGCCCCGTTCAATCTCCAGGCATGAAGGTGTAAGGTCTGAAGGTGGGGGTGTAGAACCTGCCACTCCATCTGGGAGAGGAGATCTGCCCTGTGAGGGAGACGGAGCGGCGAGAACGAGGAGAGGTGGAGAAGATCTGTGTACCACACCCTTCTTGGCCAATCTGGGGCGATCAATATAACTTGGGCCCGGTCTTGGCGAACCTTCCTCAGAACCCGAGGAATCAAGGGTATGGGAGGAAACGCGTAAAGGAGTTGCGAGCCCCAACTCAACTGAAACGCGTCCCCCAAGGCTCCTTGCATCGGATACTGGAGACTGCAGAATAACGGGCAGTGAGCATTCTCTTGAGTGGCAAAAAGGTCCACCTGAGGAGTCCCCCATGTCCGAAAGATGTGGCGAACTACCTCTGGATGAAGCCTCCACTCGTGGTCGGCAGAGAACTGCCGACTGAGACTGTCTGCACGAACGTTCTGAACTCCGGCCAGATGATTTGCCATCAGACAAATCTGCTGGTCCTGAACCCAGGACCAGAGACGCAGAGCCTCTCTGCAGAGACACTGCGACCCTACTCCTCCCTGCTTGTTGATGTACCACATCGCGGTCGTGTTGTCCGTCAGGACCTGAACCAACTGACGGGAAGGGAGGAAGGCCTTGAGCGCCAGATGTATCGCCCGCAACTCTAGAAGGTTGATATGAAGCAACCTTTCTTCCGGAGACCAAAGACCCTTGACCTCCAGGTCACCCAGATGAGCACCCCACCCTAGAGTGGAGGCATCCGTGATCACTGTGGCAACCGATGGAGGAAGATGAAAAGGCTTCCCTTGTGACAGGTTGCCTTCCACGCTCCACCAAGACAGATCCACTGCAGTTTCTCTGGAGATCCTGATCGACTCCCTGAGATCTCCGTTGTGTTGATACCACTGCCTGCGGAGGCACCACTGGAGTGCCCTCATGTGCCAGCGTGCATGGTTGACCAACAGAATGCAAGAAGCCATCAGACCGAGCAGGCGAAGGACCTTCAGGACTGGAATAACCGCTCCATTGAAAAATAAAGGAATCATTGCCTGTATGTCGCGAATCCTTTGAGGAGGAGGGAATGCACGGCATACAGTTGTATCCAGTACCGCACCTATGAACAGGATGTGCTGGGAGGGCACCAGGTGAGACTTGGGTACATTTATTGAAAAACCCAACCTGTGCAACAACTGAGTTGTCTCCTGCATATGATGGAGCACCTTCTCTGACGACTCCTCTTTGCTCAGCCAGTCGTCCAGATACGGGAATACAGGTATCCCCGACCTTCTGAGATGTGCCGCCACCACTGCCATCACCTTGGTGAATACTCGAAACGCAGTAGTAAGACCAAATGGAAGGACCGCAAACTGGTAGTGCTGCGACCCAACCGTAAAACGGAGATACTTTCTGTGCAACTTCAAGATGGGAATATGGAAATACGCATCCTGTAAGTCGAGCGACACCATCCAGTCTTCGTCCAGCAGCGCTTGAAGAACCTGTGCAAGAGTGAGCATCTTGAACTTTTCCTGTTTCAGGAAAAGGTTCAAGATCCTGAGATCCAGGATCGGACAGAGTCTGCCATCCTTCTTGGGGATCAGAAAATACCGGGAGTAGCATCCCTGACCCCTCTCCTGCTTCGGAACCACCTCTATCGTACCTTTCTTGAACAGTGCCAGGACTTCTTCCTGCAAGAGAAGCAGGTGGTCCTCCGAACAAAAACCCTGGCAAGGAGGGTAATTTGGGGGAAACTCCCGAAAGGGAAGAGCATACCCATTCCCCACGAGATTGAGAACCCAAAGATCCGATGTTATCAATTCCCAATCTCGTAGCAAATGGGTGAGGTGGCCCCCTACTGGGACCACATGATCCGGAATGGCGGATCTAGGGCTGCTTTGCTGCATTGGCAGGGGGCTGGGAAGGAGAAGAAGAGGAGGAGGAGGAAGCTTGACGGCCTCTAGGACGGGCTCTTTGTCTGCCTCTGTATGATTTGTACAGCGTATTTTGCTGTTGCTGTGGCTGCTGCTGAGATGGTCTGTAGGAACGAAAGGAAGATTTGCCAAATCCTCTGAAGCGTCTTCCAGTAGTACCCCTGGACTGAAGGCCCAAAGATTTAGCAGTGGCCCTACTGTCTTTAAAACGTTCCAAGGCCGCATCAGCCTTCTTGCCAAATATTCCTGAGCCATCAAAAGGCAAGGCTATCAAAACAGATTGAACATCCGTAGAGAACTCCGACGTCTTAAGCCATGCGGCTCTCCTAGTGGCCACGGAAGAGCCCATGACCCTCGCTACCGAATCAGCAGTGTCCAGCCCACTCTGAATCACCTGCCTCGCAGCAGCTTGAGTGTCAGATATCACTTCCTGAAAATCCTTTCTATCCTCTTTAGGGATTTTCGGACCCAACTGTTTTACAGAATCCATCAAGGCATGGACATACCTTCCCATCAGACAAGTTGCGTTTGTTGACTTTAACGCCATACTGGCTGAGGAGAAGACCTTCTTGGCAGCCTGATCCTGCTTTCTGGACTCCTTATCCCCAGGAACCTGCGGAAAAGCACCAGCAGACCTCTTCGAGCAGGCAGCCTGCACAAGCAAACTTTCAGGCAGGGGGTGCGTTGACAAAAAATCAGGGTCACCAGGCGCAACCCTGTATCTCCTCGCCACTGCCCTAGAAACTGCAGGAGTAGACAAGGGCTTCTTCCAAACCTCATAGATGGGTTCGGCTAACGCATCATTAAAGGGCAACATAGGCTCAATAGAAGAGGAGGGTGAGTGAAGAACTTCAGTTAGAAGATTCGACTTATACTCAGCAGTGGGTAGAGTAATGTTTAACAAATTTGCCGCTTTTTTGATAACAGTGTGATAAGGCACCACATCCTTTGAAGGTACAGTCGACACCGAAGCCAAATCCCACTCAGGAGATAGTTCAAGCCCACTGGCTTCTCCCAGGTCCTCAAAAGGATCTTCAGAATCCTGTAATTCTCCTTCCTCCATATCAGCATATCAATATTGTTCTTCCTCCATAAGTCTCTGGGCTTCTCTCTGTGACCTTTCCTTCACGATAGAAGTCGAAGGATCCTGAACCGACTCCGACGGGGCCGGAGCCGGCATCGAACTCGAAGTCGGATGAGGTCGTTTCACACGAGGTCGAACAGAATCCTGCCTCGGAGTCGTAGGTATCGGCGTCGATGGAACCGGCGTCGAAGGAAGTCGGCGTCGACAACACAGGCGGTGTCGGAAAATGCCAATGCGGTGGTAAAGGCATGAAGGCCGCAGGAGCATAAGCCTGGGGAACACCCAAGTTGGAAGACATAGGACCCGTGGGACCAACAGGTGCACCAGACGGGTACATCGCCCTGGAATAAACACCAAATATGGCATTCAGGAATTGGGATGGATCCTGACCTGGAGCTGGAAAATCTGGATACGGTCCTCCGGGTTGCTCCCGAGGAGGCGGATCCGACCCGAAGCCGACCTCTTCTCCGAGTTCCGGAACCGGGGTCGACGAACCCGCAGGCACCGGAACATCGGCCTCACCAAACCCCTGCACCTCACCTTCATCCTCCTGACCAGAAGGATTGGACGGATCCGGGGAAGGGATAGCCATCTGCTTCTGCGACTCGGGCGAATTCGGATGCGAAGCTTCACCAACAGAGTCCTGAGCCTCCGACGCCGAAACCTCCGCTTCTTTATGAAGAAGTTTTACTTGCGACTTCGGTCTCGAACCAGAGTCCTTCCCTGAGTGATGACGTGACTCATGGCTCCTCTTCTTATGTTTCTTCCTAGAGGATCTCGAAACATGAGCTGAAGACGACTCCGAGAGCGACTTCGACTGAGACCTCGACCTCGAACGCCGAGATCGAGACTTCGAAGTCTTTTTAACCTTTTTATCCTTCAGTTTTGCCACGAGGAGTTTCGTCTCCCTTTCTCATAGGGCCTTTGGGGTCATCTTCTTGCAACAAGGGCAATCCTCGACGTCATGGTCGGAACTCAGGCACCAGACGCAGCACGCATGCGGGTCAGTAATAGACATAGTCTTGCCACATTCTCCGCAAGCCTTAAAGCCAGTCTTCTTCGATGACATCTCGAAGAAAATAGAAACAGCAATAATAGAATAAGAGTAACAAAGTTACTAGGAAGCTACAGTACGATCCCAGAAAACCGTTAGCGTCGACGACGCGGAAAAAAGGGAACTAATGTCATCACGCCGGCGTGGGCTTATTATAGGCGTCGGTGACGTCAGCGGAGTTGCGAGCGATGCCGTGCCTCTATGACGTCCAAGTCCACGTCGGCGCGAAGCTACGAAAAGAATTTCCGAATGTTGCTGGCGCAAGGGGATATTCACAAGGTGAGGAATCCACACGGCAGATGTATCTATCAGAATAATCGTGTTCATGGAATAGCTCTGAACTTATTTTCTGCATTTTTGTTGCACCTATTTATTGAACATATAAATATTTTATCAATCTACTAATTTTTAACATATATGTTAAATTGGAGCCTCAAGATGTCCGAACCTAAAATGCAAACCCATTGGCTGGTAAATATTCTACTTAAATAATAGTACTCACCAAGAAGACCTGGATGATTGGAATTATGATGTGTTGTCCTTCTTGTTAAAAGTCTCAGAAGACGGGTACCACCTTTAGTGTTATGGCACTCGAGTATTCACAGACGTGTCAACAACACAGTTGTACTACATCCTGTTAACTTTGAAGCAAAATATACATTTAATAATACAAAATTGCACAGCAAAGTGATTAAAGATGCATTAGTTTTAGCATAAGTGTACCCATGATTTGTAATATGTAGGCACAATACACATATATAGAAGTAAAAGTGTTGCAAACCATAATGACCATGGAGTACATTGTTTAATTACATAGAATGGACACTGTCAGTAAATAGTCTAAAGTGAAATATTGTTCTCTACTTGGACCTTTGCTATTTATGTGAAATTACTAGTTTCTGTATGTCACAGATGTCTATAACTATTATATATCCTACATTATTAAAAGGTTATCGATGTTGACACTCTTATTATTAATATTATGTATGCTGTGACAACACAGATGAAAGCACTAAGCATATTATACAATTTGTATAGGAATTTTGTATAATAATAAATGTCATATTCTATATAAAAAATGTAATTTGTTTAAAAACTCAAATGCGCATTATATAAGATTATGTAACGTTTCTCAGTGACATAATTAAGGTCTCTGATTGAATGAGATGTTATAGTAAAGCCACAGTTATTTGAACTCCTTGTGAAGAAAGGAGATATATGTCTCAACTAATACTTCCAAAAGTGAATGTTGGTGCCTCACAGAAGAAAATCAGTACTTGCGCCTTTTGGAGGTACTCTTGCTGGAATCCTCTCCCACTGGTCCAGAAGAACGACCCCTCCGGAGGGGGACCGATGTCTCCACAGTTGCAGATTCGGAGGCGATGACGGGTGTCTCCAGGGTTTGCAGGGCCTCCCTTTCTGTGGAGAGCCTGGTTGGTTGTTTGATGTTGAAGTTGGTCAAGGGAAAGGTGTACATGAGTCCCTATAAGCTCTACAAATGTTATTTAAGACACCCTGCACCATCTCTGAAATGAAGCACAATATAGAAATCTAATGTTTCATGGGGTCATTGGGCTCCCACTGCAATGGATCTTGCTGTCCCAGGAGGTCACTGTTGTTTAGCAGAAGCATGGCCATGGCACATATACTCTTCATGTCCAGAGGCTGCACCAAAAATGATATGGCCCATAGTTGCACAAAAACCATGTTAAAACCTGAGTCGGGTCGGGGACAATCGATATTTGCCCGGCGGTATTGCCTCTGTGACCCTCTAGTTATTTAATCAATGAAGAGGCAGGCGCTGGAGACTGGAAAGCAGGAAACAAGGTTTTTATTCTCTCCGGAGGAGAACACAGCAAAACGGACAGCAGGTATCGTTCTGAGGTGCTCTAACTTACGTTTGAGGCCTGGCCCCTTATATACAGTGTTTGTGGTTTTTATTACAGTTTACATACATATGATAAAGCTTTGATGTACGGAAAGACATTCCCGGAATCCCCCTTCGGGCCCGTTCCCACACATATCTACAGTAGAAGTCCCCACCCTGGTCACAGCAGGTGATGACTATCGCGCAGCTGGATATTCCGCCAATTCATGGAATGCGGGGTTCGATCGGATCTCATGGGATGGGGGCTTTGATCAACTCGGGGGTCCTTTGATGAGGGAAGCTTTCTATTGCACGGGGAGGGGCAAGGGATAGTATCGGCAGAGCTGGGTGTCGGCCTGGGAACGGGGAAGACAAACGGGCACACGGGGAAAAGGGGGTTTGCATCTAAGGGCCGGGGATCATGAAAGGGAAGAAGGGAGGTGTCGCGCTGGGAACAGGATGAGGGCCTGGGGCAGAGCAGCGCCGAAGAGGGGTTTATGATTCAAGGCAGGTGCAAGCAGGGGGTTGGTCAGCGTGCAGGCTTAGTGAGGGCGAAGGGCTATGTCAGGGGCCAGCGGCATGCGAAAGGGTTCGTTCTGATCAGGGCATCTTAAAATGGCGGGTGCGCACGACAAAAGTGTGGCATCAGGGGAAGAGGCAAGATGGCGCAGATAATGTTCACCAAACCGTACTAATTTTCAACAGTCCTCCCTTTAACATATTCAAGACATCTTGCTGGTTAATTTTCTACTCGGTTCTATTGTGGTGGGCATGAGAAAGAAAACGGTGGGAACCCTAGATGAAAAGAGTTGTAAACAATACATTTTGGGATTTCTAGTTTTTAGGAGGTGGACCTATTTGATAAACTTTAATAAACTTGTTCAGCAGGAAAGTCATAGGAATGCAATACAAAAACGATTCTGTAGCGAGAGCAGCAAGTACATTTCATAACGTGGACTGGCAGGTTGTTACATATATCAGATTCGGATTGGAGCATGATCAATACAATGGCGGCTGGGAGAGAAATGAGGCGCAGCAGAAATGGTGATTGAGGACGTCAAAGTGTTCGTAGTTAACGAGTTCTCAGTATTCTTTGTTGTCTTTTCGTTGGCACTGTGGAGCACCGGCGATGGAGCTACGGGTCCAGCTCTATTCTAGGTCTCGTGTTGCAGGGCACGACCTTTCCCTCGTATTCCTGGTCGGAAAGGTCCTTTTCGCCCTGTGTCCTTTGAGGTGATTGTCAGAAAGTTCAGATGGAAGAAGAGCGTACAAAACAGTCCATAGGGTAGGTCGGAGGAAAAGGGGGATGGAGCAAGGCCAAATTAGGAACAAACTAGGGGAACGAGAGACTTCAGATGGGCGGGCTCGTGACCGAGTCTAGAGAGCGGGGACCTTTCGGCACACATTCGGACATAGAGCGGGGGCATCAGGTTAGCCCTTCCTTCTCACTTTTGCTGGAGGTAGTGCCTCGTCCTGTAGCTCTGCTCTGTCGCGGTCTCGCCTTGGCCCATGTCGCAGGTGTTCCATAGTCTGCAGTCAGGCCTCGTGCTCCCACATCCGGTCCTTCTCTCTCCTGACAGCCGTACCCTTAAACGAGTTTGAAAAGACAGTCTTTAGAGAATTTGCAGAGGAAGGTAATCACAAAAGTCTATTTCTCTCCCAGCTTCAGACAGAAATGAAAACGTCCGTTATTTTAGGGTTCACAACTAACATATAAATGACCGATGACGGGCCTGTTGGATGTACTATGACTTTCCTTCATAATTATTTATTACAGTTTCGACAGTTTATCTGATGGAGACCCACCTTCGTAAGACGGGTTTGACAAAGATATGCCGTTCTCTAGGGCTTTATATTTACCAAGGGTACTGTGTGCTATCGACATGGTACTAAACAGGTATTTTGCTGAGGGACGAACATAGGCTAAACATTTCTTTTTATCAATGCGTCCTGTTTTTCAACTAAACATTTTTCACTTTCGGCAGGGTTCATTTCAACTATTTCTTCACTTTGGTCTAGTCTTTTAACCTCGTAAAACATCATTCTGGTTCCTACGTAGCTTCCTACGGCCTGATTACTTAATCAGAAAAGACAGGGGTTTTATGGGAAACAACTAGGGACATAGAAAAGTTATGGTAAGGGCGTAAATCGACCCATCTCTCACAACCGGGAGTGAGGGGTAGTTTCATAACTCCAGTTTGGAGCGGCTGATACAGGGGATGTAACGGGGGTGATCATTTTTCCTGTTTGGGTATTGCGATAATTCGGGGCGGGGAGGGTCGCGTATTCTGAGGTCCTTTTTTTTATACCATAGGAGCCGTTGACATGTAATTCCCTTATTACGGGTCAGATTAGGGAACCTTTGTCGTCTTACCTGTCCTTTCCCTTACGGCCCAACCTCGGTTCATTGACTTCTAGCGGAAAAGGAGAGGTAATGACGCGGTCTCAGGGTGATTGTATTAAAGACAAGTTTTTGTGCAAATACTGACGGTATTTGAAGCCAATTAGGTGGTGTGCTAGGGGTGGCAGTCTGCCAATTTCGGGGCTAACCACTCGGAAGAGTGGGAGTGCAAAAATAGAGGGAGAGAGAGAGAGAGAGAGAGAGAGAGAGAGAGAGAGAGAGAGAGAGAGAGAGAGAGAGAGAGCGCAACGGCAGGCTAAATAGTACACGTGCAACAGAGAGGGTGGCAGTGTATTCAAGAAAGGCTATTTAGTGCATTACACAGTAAAGGACATTCACGGGTCTGCGTTAGAATCTTGTAATCATGCAGTTTGAGCATTAGACAGGGTAGAGGGGACGTGCCTTGAGAAAAAGGAAAGAAGAAAGGAGGTACCATTTTGTCGCACTTTCTCGCATTCTCTGTCCTTCGACCAGTTGGGTCAACGCCTCAGTCACACACACACACATTCTCTCATAGTTTCGCATCATACGTGACATGGGTTCATTCGTGTGGTCTGGTTTAAGGGTGATCACTTTTTATCAGGTCATACTAATTTTACGGGTTTGTTCGATACGTGAGTAGTTAGTAGGCGTGCTTAGGCACCACCTTGCAGCGCTAGTCTGCTTCGTACATTTAGACATGGCAAGGCTTCAGGTCTTCGCCATACCTCGGCTGTAATCTCTGATGTAACCTGCAGAGGGAGGAAAAAAGGGGGGGGAGGGGAGGGAACAGCATTCGCGCATATTTAAATATATGTATTCAAGAGTCCTTTACTCACCTCTTACTCGTCTTCCCTCCTCGGGGCAGAGTCCCCGGGGATATGGTTTCTGGAGTCGGGGGGGGGGGGGGCAGTTTGTCCATATAGGTCGTGTGCGGGGAACGTGAAAAGGAAACCAGAGGTGCCTAGTGCGAGGTATCTAGTCAAAGGACGTATCTCACTATCGGGATCCTTAAACCTCCTTCAACGCTGTGGCGTTCTAAGGTTCTTCGGTTCTTGGGTCAGCTCCGTTCCCTGATACCTTGGAACGTTGTACTTTATAACGTTTACATCATTTCATTTCACCCTCCTTTTACATTCCCTCATTTACACCGTTCGTTTTACCCATCCTTGGAAGTCAAGGTCTTCCTCCACGCGAGAGTTCATGAGTCAGTCGCGTACTTTGAAGGCAGAGTGTCGTGTTGTCGATCCGATCCGTCCTCCAGGGCTGGGCAACCATCTTCTTTCAACCTTAAAGAGAGAGCAGAGTAGGGTGCACAGAAAAGAACTTTCCCACCGATCCCACATTTTTTTAAAATAAAGCATGCAATACCCGTCCATAGTTTCGAAAACCTTTATTTCTCGGAATCATTTCAGTACGTGGATGATGAGGGTGCAGTCGTATTTGGTCGGACATGGCAATGGTTAAAGCGCGTACAGTGGGAGTGTCGTCTTGCGGAAATAAATACATTGGAAAGTTTTATTCATTCATTTGCAGGAAACTAAAACGTCTATTAATTGGCTGGGGGTTCGGGGGCATTTATTTCATAATTTAGAAGCATAATCATAATAGTTGCAATCAGATTTCCTATATGCATACTGTATGTGTGCGTCGTAGATGAGGTTATACATCAGCTATAAAAATATAATACATTGTACATTTGTAATCAACATTTTTAACGGGATCCTTTCATACTGTTCGTCGAGTGAGCTCTCCTTGTCTTTTCTAGCCAAGTGTACAAAGGATCATATAAAGTCTCAGAACATCAAGTTTATATTAGTGCGAAGGAACACCACGAGGTGTTCGCAAGTCCCTCTTGATACCGGAGCCATTTTGGGCGGGGCCGGCTCAGTCCGGAAGTAGCATCAGGGGGAAATGTTTCCCATTACTGGCAGTTGGACCAGAGTCCTTTTCGGCAGTTCTAGAATTCATGCTAACAGAGGGAGTGGCAATGTCACGTTTATTTCGTTGGCGATCAAGGCAGCCGTCCCTTACCGGAAGCCTGCAGAGGCCGAAGGCTCCGCCGAGGACCTTTGTAGAATCTTCAAGGCTGCGGAGATGCTGTCGGAGATGGGGGCTCGTGCCCCAGTGGGCAAGTGTCCGAGTTATATTGCTGGTCAAAGTTACTCTAGCGGCCGGGGCCCGCCTTCCAGCGGACCCAGACGCCATTTTGAGGCCCTACAGGGGCCACTCTCGTCGAGTTTGCAAGAGTGGAAGAGACCCTTCGGAGTGAAAGGAAGAGGGCTCTGTTTTGTGAGAGCGGGACGTTCGGCTGGGGTGCAGCTGTGATGCCCCCACCTGGGGGCGAGGGAGACTCGTTCGCGCCGTCTCCTTCTTCCGGGGCACCCCATGCTGCTCTTTTTCATCGGCCCGCACGAAGGTCTCTCCCCATCCGGTGCTTCTCAAGTCGTGTGCTCCGTGCCGTGGGAGTATGGCCATCTGTGGCGCACACTCGGTGCTCCGCAAGTATCGGTGCAGTCATTGCAGGCTCAGTGTTCCGAAAATATGGGCACCATTGCACGTTCGGTGCTGCGCAAGTATTGGGGCACCATCGCCTGACTGGGGGTGTTCGGCGTTGGGCCGGGGGCTGGGAGACCTCCTATCGGTGGAGGTGGGAGAGGCTCGTCCGCGTCGCCTCTCCCTCCCAGCCCGACCTGGACGCATTCTTGCAGAGGTATGGACAGGGCATCCCGCCGCCCAGAGCTGCTGCGGTTGTTACGGAAGGGAAAAGAAAAAGGTGCCTCGTTCTTCTCTGGACATGTGGCGGGACTACCTACAACTGCCCAGGCTGCTGGCTCCTGCCTCTCCTCCGGCTCCCCCATACGTTAAGATTTCCTGACCAAGAGTTGGCAGCAGGGCCCGCCTTATATGGGTTGCCGCTGGTTGGGCGTAGCCGTAACCCTGCCCTACTTTGGAAGGTTCCAGAATGTGGGGGGGGCGAATGTTCTATTGACTTTCATGTTCTACAGTTTACCGTTCTTGTTTTTCTAGCGTTATTGTGTTTTCTCTTGCCTGTTATGTTAAAATAAAAGTTCGTGTTTATCAGTGGCTTACTGATTTCGTTTCCCATTTCTTTCTTTCCAGGTTGTTTCATGCTAAAATTTCTATTAACATAGTTTATGTAACATGGAAGCACGTGCAGGGGGATGACGCAGATTCATATATTACGTACACACAAACTCAGACGGGGGGTAGTAGAAAAGTATGACACGCAAGATCCGAAGACAAACATAAAACAGTGATTATTTGGCCAAAATTATCTTTTTCCGTCTGTTAACTTAGAACTAGGCTGGGTTCCCGTTTTTATATTGTCCGACCTAGGAAAACTCGAACATGCCGCTGAAATTGTTCTGGCGAAATCTGTGCCATCGGGCATAATCGAACGTGGTGGTTCTATCTGGTCTGTCCATGTGAGTCTGATTCTTCTTTGTCTCGCGCCCTTTCCCTTTCCGTTGGCCCGTTACTCCTGTCGGCCCTCTGCCCCTACTCACGCTCAGTAGAGTCGGGCATTGGGCTTTCCAGTGTCTGACATATCTACAAAAAGCACATTGGTCTGGCCCTAAGTCTGGCCGTCCTGTGCGTAGTGTCGGGGGATAACCTTCGGGTCGTGGTGTCCAGGGGTTGTCCTGTTGATATGTTCCTCTACCTGCTCTGTCCTCGTCTTTTTTTCTGTCGTTGCATTGCCTCTCTTCGCCACATACCGAGACTGTCGAGCATAATAGGCGTCGTCTTATTATTACGAAGGGCTATTTCTAACGTTTCTATTTTATCAAGGTCGAAGGATCCTATCAGTGGCCACTGTTTGTCTTGACTTTCTTTGGTATACCTGTGCCACAATTTATTATAGGCTATGGTGACTAATCCATAGTTTATGAACATGTCCTTATTAGGGGTACCCTCCAGCGGGGCTAGATGATCCACCTCTAACAGACGGTCCGGGTTGAACCAAGTATCAATCAATGGGGAGAAGACAGACATGACGGCTCGCAACGAGGGACAAAAAGTCAGCACTGCCTATCTTATCACTGTGTGCAAAGACTAGACAGAATATTTCTATTCTACGTTGTTTGCAGGCAGTGAATACCTCATGAACGAATATCAAAGAATAATCAATAATAAAGAACAATCAATGATAAAGAACTAGAATAGAATCAATGGGGAGAGTAAGCAGGGGCGCAAAAGTCTGCGTCCTCTACCCTTTCACTATCCGTAAAGAGGAATCTGTTATTCCCTGTTTGCAGACAGAGAATCTCCAGAAGACAATCTGTGAACCGCAGTTCGGGGTCAAGGAACCCAGTTAATCAGTGTGGGAGAGGGAATCTCCTGAAAACCGTTAATAAATAATAGAATCAGTGGGGGAGAAAAATAGGTACGACGGCTGCGTTACCTATCCTTCACTGTTTGCAAAAGGGAAAGAGCCTACTGTTTCTCCGTGTGCAGACAGTGAATCTCCAAATAAGTCAAATAACGAGCAATACTAGTATTTAAACAATCAAGCAATTATTTCGCACTTGTCGTGTTTACACGACCTTACCCGGACCGTACGGACAGTTTCTTGTCTTCCGAATCCAGCGCCCGTTCGTCCTCTTTTTCTCGTATTTCTCACGGCACTCCTAATGGTTCCCAGTCAGGACCGTAGATCACTCGAGAGAGGTCTGTTCGGAGCTAGTGAAGTTCGGATGATCGGCTGCCAGACGAGGGTCTATTGGGCAAGAGCTCTCCCGATCGTTGCAGTCGTTCACTCTGTCGTCGGGACCTCTCCCACTGGATCCACGAGTCGCTGATGGGCCCCACGCTTGGGACGCCAATTGTTAAAACCTGAGTCGGGTCGGGGACAATCGATATTTGCCCGGCGGTATTGCCTCTGTGACCCTCTAGTTATTTAATCAATGAAGAGGCAGGCGCTGGAGACTGGAAAGCAGGAAACAAGGTTTTTATTCTCTCCGGAGGAGAACACAGCAAAACGGACAGCAGGTATCGTTCTGAGGTGCTCTAACTTACGTTTGAGGCCTGGCCCCTTATATACAGTGTTTGTGGTTTTTATTACAGTTTACATACATATGATAAAGCTTTGATGTACGGAAAGACATTCCCGGAATCCCCCTTCGGGCCCGTTCCCACACATATCTACAGTAGAAGTCCCCACCCTGGTCACAGCAGGTGATGACTATCGCGCAGCTGGATATTCCGCCAATTCATGGAATGCGGGGTTCGATCGGATCTCATGGGATGGGGGCTTTGATCAACTCGGGGGTCCTTTGATGAGGGAAGCTTTCTATTGCACGGGGAGGGGCAAGGGATAGTATCGGCAGAGCTGGGTGTCGGCCTGGGAACGGGGAAGACAAACGGGCACACGGGGAAAAGGGGGTTTGCATCTAAGGGCCGGGGATCATGAAAGGGAAGAAGGGAGGTGTCGCGCTGGGAACAGGATGAGGGCCTGGGGCAGAGCAGCGCCGAAGAGGGGTTTATGATTGAAGGCAGGTGCAAGCAGGGGGTTGGTCAGCGTGCAGGCTTAGTGAGGGCGAAGGGCTATGTCAGGGGCCAGCGGCATGCGAAAGGGTTCGTTCTGATCAGGGCATCTTAAAATGGCGGGTGCGCACGACAAAAGTGTGGCATCAGGGGAAGAGGCAAGATGGCGCAGATAATGTTCACCAAACCGTACTAATTTTCAACAACCATGCGCAACTGTGGTCCCAGTAAGCTGTGGAAATCAAGCCTTGCCCCTAGCCCAGCACCCTCTGACTTTAAAATGGTGTGGACCGTTACAGAGGGCCCTCTCTTAATTGCAGATGTTGCTATAGGACAAACAGGATCCAGGACTGGGGTGCACATTGCTGAGCTGATGGTGGGTGTTGAACCACAGGGAGCACATTTTCCCACATACTGTTGTGGAGGGCCTGTGCTACACTAGAGGATTTGGCAGTAGTGTATGGCTGAGTGAGTCTCACCTTTGCAACTTGCCCAGGCAAACATGACTGATCTTGCTATTTCTCCTCACAATCCAGAATAGCAGGAGATATCTGTCCACTGAAAGCTTCTGGAGTGTTGGTTGGGAGATTCTTAGAGAGTTGTTGGACTGCACCTTTGGATGATCTTCCTAAAATGATAATGAAAATAGTAATTAACAAAACTTGAAATGAATAGATTTGTAGAGTGGCATTTTATAATTCGGATTATGTGTAAATTGATTTCTACAAAGGTGGACTTGCAATTCAGTTAGTTATGAACAGGCTCCTTTATCTATGCCAAAGGAAAAGCAATGGGATTGTAGGTTTTGGTAAAACAGACACATATATTGAGTTATTCAAATTAAATCGTGCTTCACAAACATTATATTGATACCATCTAGTTTAATAGAAGTGATTAATATGTGTTGACAAATGTTCTACAGAGAAATAAATGTCCATGATTTTTGTTATTAGAGGGTGTTGCCTGCCGAATTCCGAATAAGAGCCCTCATTCACGTTTGATACTAAGTAAACGTGTTAGTTCATGGAATAGCTCTGAACTCATTTTCTGCATTTTTGTTTCACCTATTCATTGAACATATAAATATTTGATCAATCTAATTTTTTTTAACACATATGTTAAATTGGAGTCTCAAGATGTCCGAACCTAAAATGCAAACCCATTGGCTGGTAAATATTTTACTTAAAAAATAGTACTCACCAAGAAGATCTGAGTGATTGGAATTAGGGAAACGGCCACTACAACGCTGCCGTTTCCACGAATACCTTAACCATGCATGCAGTACAACGCATGCGTGGTTACCACGAAAGCCTTTACCACACATACCTTTACTACGAGGTATTTAGTAAAGGCATATGTGGTAAGGGTTAAAAGTAAAAAAAGGGGGCTTGGGGGGGTCTTCCCCCCCCCAAAAAAACTCACCAGAAGTCACGTCGGGATATGCAGGCAATCAACGTCCTTTAAGAGAAACCGGAAAAAAACTTCCGCCTCCTCCTAACGACGTATGACGTCACAACGGAAGAATTCGAGGAAAAGCAAATGCGTAGAAATACCATTCCGTTGTAACGCATGCGTGGTAAAGGCATGCGTTGCAACGGAATGCGAAGTAAGAACATACAACCTTGGAATTATGATGTGTTGTCCTTCTTGTTAAAAGTTTCAGAAGACGGGTACCTTCATTAGTGTTATGGCACTGGAGTATCCACAGACGTGTCAACAACACGGTTGTACTACATCCTGTTAACTTTTTAGCAAAATACACATTAAATAATACAAAATTGCACAGCAAAGTGATTGAAGATGCATTAGTTTTAGCCTAAGTGTACCCATGATTTGTAATATGTAGGCACAATACACATATATAGAAGTAAAAGTGTTGCAAACCATAATGACCATGGAGTACATTGTTTTAATACTTAGAATGGACACTGTCAGTAAATAGTCTAAAGTGAAATATTGTTCTCTACTTGGACCTTTGATATATGTAAAATTACTAGTTTCTGTATGTCACAGATGTCTATAACTATTATATATCTAGGCTGTCCTGTTTTCAGTTTCTATTTTTGGTAAATTCTGGTGGGGTTTTTTCAGTGTTTTCAATATCTTAAAAAACAGTTGTTATCAGTGGTTACACATTTTCATGCCACTAAAAACAACAGAAAAAGTGTTTTTCCGGTGTTTTTGGAAAGTTTTGCTTTGATCATTGCTTGCTTTCTGCACTGAAAGAACATGGTATATAGACAGTGTACGTATAGTGTATATGAGGTCCAAAGAGATTCTTGCAAATTAATCTTATTGTAGTACACCATACAATACTTCTTCAGTGAGTGTTTGGTCATGTGCGCTCGTGCTTTCCTTCCCATGTAAACTTCTGTGAAAAGGCCCTCTCAGCATTCATAGCCCCTTG
The DNA here is from genome assembly GCF_964261635.1 of Lissotriton helveticus. Lineage (NCBI taxonomy): Eukaryota > Metazoa > Chordata > Amphibia > Caudata > Salamandridae > Lissotriton > Lissotriton helveticus. Next base: position 1,867,623,020 of record NC_136057.1, read on the forward strand.
GGCTGAGAACCGTCAGCTAAGGGGCACAGTTTGGATGACTCTTTCTTTGATGCCACATATGTAAAAATTGCGTTCTTCCCATGCACGGCTTTAAATGCCTTCATTGTGGATTTTCACTGGGTAGGATGACCTATAGTAAGGTAATGAAAACAGCTTGTCGTCACACTACATATTTAAGATTAAACAAGGCACGGCCCCCAAATACCTACAAGAACTCATCCAAGCTTACCATCCTACTCGTTCCCTCAGATCTTCAGGTATAGGTGATTTTGTGACCCCGAGATTTAGGTTGGTGAAGATGGGCGGCCGCTCATTTTCCCACCTTGGTCCTAAGATCTGGAATGTCCTGCCCGTTGCTTTAAAAACTGAAACAAACCTGTCCCGTTTCCGCAAAGGACTCAAGAACTGGCTCTTTTGGCAATGATCTATGGTTGCTCTCCCTTCCCTCTTTTAATCTGTCCCTTGGCGCCGGGAAACCCATTACGGGCAGCTGTGCGCCTTATAAGTTAAATAAATAATAATAATAATAAAGCACGAAATGATAGATATTTGTGTTTTAGTTCCTGGGCATAGGAAAACAGTGCAGCAGAATGGACTAAAAAGGTCAATAGCATCCCTCATTAACTCTGAAGATTGTAAAGATGCTTTCAGCATACCATCTAACAAGTGGCAAGGATCTCCTACAGGGAATCACTACAGCTCGGGTATCAATTTTGAAAGGTCATCACACAAATTTTTTATATACGTAGCTGAATCACTACAAATACAAACAATATCACTCCAATCTTTGTTGAACTTGGAAAGAACCTTTTTTGCAGAGCATAACAAGTGACACTGCGTTCCATGTTTTCCAAAAGTCTGGTGTCACGTTTTCACCACTATCCCAGATGCTTGGTGATATATATACTTGTCACTGTACCTTAGATTTAATGTTTAAAGCATGAGGTGTTGGCAATTCACCTACTATCAATACTGACCCAATAGAAACTATGGTCTGATGTATTAAGGGTTTTTACCCATTCTCTGTGGGCAAATGTGATGACACATATTAGGAAAGATTTTTATGAAACAAGCCATTTTACCTATCAGTGAAAGAATCAAATGGTAAACAGTCATGATATCGATTCCAAAATATAGAATGGACATAATATCGAAGTAAAAATATAGAATGGACAAAATATCAAATGGACACAATATAGTGGTTAAAAATATCGAATTTAAGGTAAGTAATATCGATTTTCAAAATATAGAAGTCAAAATATCGAAGTATACAATATAGGCATTAAATATATCGATTTTTTAATAATATCAATTTCTTAAAGTGTTTTGTATGTTAGTATATGTGTGAAAAGTGTATATTAATTTTTGTAATGTATGTTTAATGTATTTTAAGTAATGAATTTTATGTTATTTAATTTTTGTGTAATTTAATTCTGTAGCGGGTTGTGGGTTTATAGGGGAATAGGGTGGAAAGTAATTTAATTATATTAAATTAAATATTAATTTTGAGCAATTATTATTCATTTTTAATTAAATTTTGCTTTCTATTTCTGTAGCGGGTTGTGGGTTTATAGGGGAATAGGGTGGGAAGTAATTTAATTGTAATTAATTAAATATTTTTATTTATTTATTGGTATTCATTTTGAATTTATTGTTATTTTTTAATTGGTAATTATTTTTTATTAATTGCCAATTAATTTGTATTAATTGATTAATTGTTAATTATGTTAATTTTCTACATTGATTTTCTGTAGCGGGTTGTGAGTTTATAGGGGAATAGGGTGGGAAGTAATTTAATTGTAATTAAGTAAATAATTTTTTTCATTTATTGGTATTGATTTTAAATTTATTGTTAATTCATTTTTAATTGGTAATTAATTTCTATTAATTGGCAATTCATTTTTATTAATTGGTAATTATTTTGTATTAATTAAATATTTGATAATTATGATAATTGTATTAATGTATTTTCTGTAGTGGGATGTGGGTTTATAGGGGAATAGGGTGGGAAGTAATGTAATTGTAATTAATTACATATTAAAATACTTTTTGTGTATTGATAATTAATTTACTGTTATTTTTTAATTGGTATTCATTTTTATTATTAATTAGTTTTTGTTATTGAAAATTAATTAGTTGTTAAATAATTATGAATGGGTTATTAATTTTTAATAACTAATATGTAGTTGTATTTCCAATAATTATTACATAATATTAAATTGGTTATTAATTTCAATTAATGTTTTATTGGTATTGATATTTAATTTATTTGTAATAATATAATAAATCATTACTTTCCCTACTGTTAAACTCACTGGAGTGGGAATAGTAATTTTCACCCTCCCGTTATCCAACGCTTTCCCTACTGTTGCACTCTCTGGAGTGGGAATAGTATTTTTTACCCCTACGCTATCCAACGCTTTCCCTACTGTTGCACTCTCTGGAGTGGGAATAGTATTTTTTACCCCTACGCTATCCAAAGCTTTCCCTACTGTTGCACTATCTGGAGTGGGAATAGTCATTTTCATACTCCCGCTATTCAACGCTTTCCCTACTGTTGCACTCTCTGTAGTGGGAATAGTATTTTTTACCCCTACGCTATCCAACGCTTTCCCTACTGATGCACTCTCTGGAGTGGGAATAGTAATTTTTACCCCTACGCTATCCAATGCTTTCCCTACTGTTGTACTCTGTGGAGTGGAAATAGTAATTTTTACCCTTCCAATATCCAACGCTTTCCCTACTGTTGCACTCTCTGGAGTGGGAATAGTAATTTTTACCCCTACGCTATCCAACGCTTTCCCTACTGTTGCACGCTCTGGAGTTGGAATAGTAATTTTTACCCTTCCGCTATCCAACGCTTTCCCTAGTGTTGCACTCTCTGGAGTGGGAATAGTAATTTTTACCCTTATGCTATCCAACGCTTTCCCTACTGTTGCACTCACTGGAGTGGGAATAGTATTTTTTACCCCTATGCTATCCAACACTTTCCCTACTGTTGCACTCTCTGGAGTGGGAATAGTAATTTTTACCCCTACGCTATCCAATGCTTTCCCTACTGTTGCACTCTCTGGAGTGGGAATAGTATTATTTACCCCTACGCTATCCAACTCTTTCCCTACTGTTGCACTCACTGGAGTGGGAATAGTATTTTTTACCCTCCCGCTATCCAACGCTTTCCCTACTGTTGCACTCTCTGGAGTGGGAATAGTAATTTTTACCCTTACGCTATCCAACGCTTTCCCTACTGTTGCACTCACTGGAGTGGGAATAGTATTTTTTACCCCTACGCTATCCAACGCTTTCCCTACTGTTGCACTCTCTGGAGTGGGAATAGTAATATTGTTTCTTCTTCCTTTTACTTTTTTCATTTTTTTGGCCTTTGGTCTAAAGATGCAGGGTTTAGTTTCACGTTTAGTTTAATTATTTTATAAACTGTAGAGAATCAGGACATAGCTAAGAGAAATTCCCCTATGACCTTATGATTTCATATTCGACATGGTTCAAATAAAATTTTACAACAATAATGTCCTTTTCATCACCACAGATGACATAGATTTATATTATTTTCATTATTTTTTTTATTATTTTTTACAAACAGTCTAGTTTCTTTTTTTCTTTTTTGTTGGATACTTTCATCATATCATTACATATTTTATAAACATTAAAAAATTACAATACATAATTTATATGTCACAAAACACTCAAGCAATTCTAAAAAAAGAGCTCTGTTAACCACACATACAATCACTAACACTCCTTATTCATGCATACTCAATGACAACCTACACTCTACATACAATCCATCCATTCATTTCTGTGTTTGAGGTAGTCCAGATGATATGGGTGACTAGATACGCCAGGTCTATGCGTTTCGGTGGGTTAAGACCACCTTCCTCAGGACCAACAGAATTTCTCCTCTAATTCTCGTGGGTACAGGGTATCTTTTCTAGTCACCCATATCATAGGGGAATTTCTCTTAGCTATGTCCTGATTCTCTACAGTTTATAAAATAATTAAACTAAACGTGAAACTAAACCCTGCATCTTTAGACCAAAGGCCAAAAAAATGAAAAAAGTAAAAGGAAGAAGAAACAATATTTTAGTGGCATCCCTAAAGAACAAAACTCAAGCAGAATAATGTTAGCCAGTCTTTATTACTGCTAGCTTGTATAACAAAGTTATATTTTATTGACCCCTTCAGTAAGAACAAAATGACTCTTTCACTTTCTTTTTCCTTTCTTTGAATGGCATTTAGTTTGTGGTTGTGCAGGTGTTTTTTCAGTGTTTATATGTTTTCACCGATGAGGGACATTTTTCTTTCAGTGGGGTTTTATCAGTTATTATAGGTTTAAACCTAAAACCCCACAGCCTATATATATCCTACATTATTAAAAGGTTTTCAATGTTGACACTCTTATTATTAATATTATGTATGCTGTGACAACACAGATGAAAGCACAAAGCAGATTATACAATTTGTGTAGGAATTATGTATTATAATAATTGTCATATTCTATATAAAAATGTTATTTGTTTAAAAACTCAAATGCGCATTAATCAAGATTATGTAATGTTTCTCAGTGACATAATTAAGGTCTCTGATTGAATGAGATGTTATAGTAAAGCCACAGTTATTTGGACTCCTTGTGAAGAAAGGAGATATATGTCTCAACTAATACTTCCAAAAGTGAATGTTGGTGCCTCACAGAAGAAAATTAATACTTGCGCCTCTTGGTGGTACTCTTGCTGGAATCCTCTCACACTGGTCCAGAAGAACGACCCCTCCGGAGGGGGACCGATGTCTCCACAGTTGCAGACTCGGAGGCGATGACAGGTGTCTCCACGGTTTGCAGGGCCTCCCTTTCTGTGTAGAACCTGGTTGGTGTTTTGATGTTAAAGTTGGTCAAGGGAAAGGTGTACATGAGTCCCTATAAGCTCTACAAATGTTATTTAAGACACCCTGCACCATCTCTGAAATGAAGCACAATATAGAAATCTAATGTTTCATGAGGTCATTGGGCTCCCACTGCAATGGATCTTGCTGTCCCAGGAGGTCACTGTTGTTTAGCAGAAGCATGGCCATGGCACATCTACTCTTCATGTCCAGAGGCTGCACCAAAAATGATATGGCCCATAGTTGCACAAAAACCATGCGCAACTATGGTCCCAGTAAGCTGTGGAAATCAAGCCTTGCACCTAGCCCAGCACCCTCTGACTTTAAAATGGTGTGGACCGTTACAGAGGGCCCTCTCTTAATTGCAGATGTTGCTATAGGACAAACAGGATCCAGGACTGGGGTGCACATTGCTGAACTGATGGTGGGTGTTGAACCACAGGGAGCACATTTTCCCACATACTGTTGTGGAGGGCCTGTGCTACACTAGAGGATTTGGCAGTAGTGTATGGCTGAGTGAGTCTCACCTTTGCAACTTGCCCAGGCAAACATGACTGATCTTGCTATTTTTCCTCACAATCCAGAATAGCAGGAGATATCTGTCCACTGAAAGCTTCTGGAGTGGTGGTTGGGAGATTCTTAGAGAGTTGTTGGACTGCACCTTTGGATGATCTTCCTAAAATGATAATGAAAATAGTAATTAACAAAACTTGAAATGAATAGATTTGTAGAGTGGCATTTTATAATTCGGATTATGTGCAAATTGATTTCTACAAAGGTGGACTTGCAATTCAGTTAGTTATGAACAGGCTCCTTTATCTATGCCAAAGGAAAAGCAATGGGATTGTAGGTTTTGGTAAAACAGACACATATATTGAGTTATTCAAATTAAATCGTGCTTCACAAACATTATATTGATACCATCTAGTTTAATAGAAGTGATTAATATGTGTTGACAAATGTTCTACAGAGAAATAAATGTCCATGATTTTTGTTATTAGAGGGTGTTGCCTGCCGAATTCCGAATAAGAGCCCTCATTCACGTTTGATACTAAGTAAACGTGTTAGTTCATGGAATAGCTCTGAACTCATTTTCTGCATTTTTGTTTCACCTATTCATTGAACATATAAATATTTGATCAATCTAATTTTTTTTAACACATATGTTAAATTGGAGTCTCAAGATGTCCGAACCTAAAATGCAAACCCATTGGCTGGTAAATATTTTACTTAAAAAATAGTACTCACCAAGAAGATCTGAGTGATTGGAATTAGGGAAACGGCCACTACAACGCTGCCGTTTCCACGAATACCTTAACCATGCATGCAGTACAACGCATGCGTGGTTACCACGAAAGCCTTTACCACGCATACCTTTACTACGAGGTATTTAGTAAAGGCATATGTGGTAAGGGTTAAAAGTAAAAAAAGGGGGCTTGGGGGGGTCTCCCCCCCCAAAAAAAACTCACCAGAAGTCACGTCGGGATATGCAGGCAATCAACGTCCTTTAAGAGAAAACGGAAAAAAACTTCCGCCTCCTCCTAACGACGTATGACGTCACAACGGAAGAATTCGAGGAAAAGCAAATGCGTAGAAATACCATTCCGTTGTAACGCATGCGTGGTAAAGGCATGCGTTGCAACGGAATGCGAAGTAAGAACATACAACCTTGGAATTATGATGTTGCTGCGTGATCCCGCGGGAGTTTGGCGCCCGCGAATACGTAATCGCGGCTTGCCACCTTGCACAGCACACCTCGCGAGAGTTCGCAATTGCAAACACGTAGTTGCGGCGGAAAGGAACAATCTCGCACTCGCGAAATAGATCTTTTGCAATTCTGCACAAGAAAATCACCAGCAAACAGGATAAACCTTCAGAAAATTATGATTTTTATCAGAATCACTCCTCAGGTTGACATTTGCATGGCGAATGCGTAGAAATACCATTCCGTTGTAACGCATGCGTGGTAAAGGCATGCGTTGCAACGGAATGCGAAGTAAGAACATACAACCTTGGAATTATGATGTGTTGTCTAAGCATGGGCGTAAAATCCGCTCCGCTCGCGGATTTTTCGGATTTTCGGCAAATTCGCAATCCGCGAACTCTCGCGAATTTGTCGAAAATCCGTGAATCCGCTCGCGGCGGATTTTTTGCTTGGTTGCGGCGCGCGGCGTGGTGCACGGCGTTCACTTTCCGTCATTTCGCGTTTGCCGAGTTGTTTTTCTTTGCGAGTGCCGCGCCATTTTAGATGTTGCTGCGTGATCCCGCGGGAGTTTGGCGCCCGCGAATACGTAATCGCGGCTTGCCACCTTGCACAGCACACCTCGCGAGAGTTCGCAATTGCAAACACGTAGTTGCGGCGGAAAGGAACAATCTCGCACTCGCGAAATAGAGCTTTTGCAATTCTGCACAAGAAAATCACCAGCAAACAGGATAAACCTTCAGAAAATTATGATTTTTATCAGAATCACTCCTCAGGTTGACATTTGCATGGCATTTTTTTTTGCAAGGAGTCCATTTTGGGGGGGGGGGGAGGAAGGAAGTGCCCCACAGTCTCCAACTTCCTGTTCCTGTCCAGCAGGCTCCTCCCAGTGCTTTGTCCATCTCCTGCTCACTTTCATTTGGATCTGGAGCTGGAAGGATTACTTTTTGTGGGTGCTGCTGCATATTTGGATTTGAGGCCTTTTTGACTGTCTTTGGATCACTTTTGGATTAGAAATCAACTTTCACAAGTAAGTTTGTTTGGGGCATTACAGTTGCTGCAAGTACAATTTTGGAACTTTTTCAGAACATTAAATAAATTATATTGTGGGTAGCCACAGTATCCAGTAGGACCAGGGTTGGTTAGGGGTGCATGATACAACTGTTTTGTTGAATTTAAACACCATTGAGGCCATGGATGGGCTGGGATTGTGCTGAATTTTGTCGTTTTTTTGGGCCTGCTGGTGTGGCCCTTTGCCCAGGGGTGGTGAGTGTTGCATGGGCCTAGTCTTTCTGTGGGGTGTCTTCTTGAATTTAAACATAATTGAGGCCATGGATGGGCTGGGATTGTGCTTATTTTATTGTTTTTTGTCGTTTTTTTGGGGCTGCTGGTGGGGCCCTTTGCCCAGGGGTAGTGGTGCATGGACTGAGTGTGCCTGTAGTGTGGTCTCACTCTCTTTAATGTAAACATCATGGATGGCATTGGATTGTGGTGATTTCTGGCTGTTTTTCTGTTTTTTGGGGGTGTACTGTTGATGTGGACTGGCCATGTGGGTGGTGGTGGTGGCCATCTTGAGTGCTGGCTGGTACAGGCAGCAACATGTGCTTGGGGTGTAAGGGGCCATTTTGAGGAGAGGCAGTGTCTGAGGCCTGCACTTATTTTGCCTACTTTTCATCCATTATGCCCAGGGGTAGTGAGTGTTGCATGGGCCTAGTGTTTCTGAGGGGTGTCTTCTTGAATTTAAACACCATTGAGGCCATGGATGGGCTGGGATTGTGCTGATTTTATTGTTTTTTGTCGTTTTTTTGGGCCTGCTGGTGGGGCCCTTTGCCCAGGGGTGGTGAGTGTTGCATGGGCCTAGTCTTTCTGTGGGGTGTCTTCTTGAATTTAAACATAATTGAGGCCATGGATGGGCTGGGATTGTGCTTATTTTATTGTTTTTTGTCGTTTTTGGGGGCTGCTGGTGTGGCCTTTTGCCCAGGGGTGGTGGTGCATGGACTGAGTGTGCCTGTGGTGTGGTCTCACTCTCTTTAATGTAACCATCATGGATGGCATTGGATTGTGGTGATTTCTGGCTGTTTTTCTGTTTTTTGGGGGTGTACTGTTGATGTGGACTGGCCATGTGGGTGATGGTGGTGGCCATCTTGAGTGCTGGCTGGTACAGGCAACATGTGCTTGGGGTGTAAGGGGCCATTTTGAAGAGAGGCAGTGTCTGAGGCATGCACTTATTTTGCCTACTTTTCATCCATTATGCCCAGGGGTAGCGAGTGTTGCATGGGCCTAGTGTTTCTGAGGGGTGTCTTCTTGAATTTAAACACCATTGAGGCCATGGATGGGCTGGGATTGTGCTGATTTTATTGTTTTTTGTCGTTTTCTTGGGCCTGCTGGTGGGGCCCTTTGCCCAGGGGTGGTGAGTGTTGCATGGGCCTAGTCTTTCTGTGGGGTGTCTTCTTGAATTTAAACATAATTGAGGCCATGGATGGGCTGGGATTGTGCTTATTTTATTGTTTTTTGTCGTTTTTGGGGGCTGCTGGTGTGGCCTTTTGCCCAGGGGTGGTGGTGCATGGACTGAGTGTGCCTGTGGTGTGGTCTCACTCTCTTTAATGTAAACATCATGTATGGCATTGGATTGTGGTGATTTCTGGCTGTTTTTCTGTTTTTTGGGGGTGTACTGTTGATGTGGACTGGCCATGTGGGTGGTGGTGGTGGCCATCTTGAGTGCTGGCTGGTACAGGCAACATGTGCTTGGGGTGTAAGGGGCCATTTTGAAGAGAGGCAGTGTCTGAGGCATGCACTTATTTTGCCTACTTTTCATCCATTATGCCCAGGGGTAGCGAGTGTTGCATGGGCCTAGTGTTTCTGAGGGGTGTCTTCTTGAATTTAAACACCATTGAGGCCATGGATGGGCTGGGATTGTGCTGATTTTATTGTTTTTTGTCGTTTTTTTGGGCCTGCTGGTGGGGCCCTTTGCCCAGGGGTGGTGAGTGTTGCATGGGCCTAGTCTTTCTGAGGGGTGTCTTCTTGAATTTAAACACCATTGAGGCCATGGATGGGCTGGGCTTGTGCTGATTTTATTGTTTTTGGTCGTTTTTTTGGGCCTGCTGGTGGGGCCCTTTGCCCAGGGGTGGTGAGTGTTGCATGGGCCTAGTCTTTCTGTGGGGTGTCTTCTTGAATTTAAACATAATTGAGGCCATGGATGGGCTGGGATTGTGCTTATTTTATTGTTTTTTGTCGTTTTTTGGGGGCTGCTGGTGTGGCCTTTTGCCCAGGGGTGGTGGTGCATGGACTGAGTGTGCCTGTGGTGTGGTCTCACTCTCTTTAATGTAAACATCATGGATGGCATTGGATTGTGGTGATTTCTGGCTGTTTTTCTGTTTTTGGGGGTGTACTGTTGATGTGGACTGGCCATGTGGGTGGTGGTGGTGGCCATCTTGAGTGCTGGCTGGTACAGGCAACATGTGCTTGGGGTGTAAGGGGCCATTTTGAAGAGAGGCAGTGTCTGAGGCATGCACTTATTTTGCCTACTTTTCATCCATTATGCCCAGGGGTAGTGAGTGTTGCATACTTGCATGTCCCTAGTCTTTCTGTGGGGTGTCTTCAATGTAAACATCATGGATGGCATGGGATTGTGCTCATTTTTCTGTGTTTTGTCGATTTTTTGGGGTGTATAACTGAACTGATGTTCCTCTGTCTTCCATTGCTTTTAGGTGCACAAGAAGACTCAAGAGAACCACCAGTGCCAGGAAGAAGTCCTGCAGCGGTGTGTGTGTGCAGCATAACGTCACGCGACGTCACGTCTGGACACAGAACCCTCTGCAACTCGTGCAACTGCTGCCTGCTGACCTGCTCTGAAGAAGATGGCCCCAAAAAAAGTAACCCGTAGCTCCTCTAGCAAGAAAGGTGCCAGTAAGGAGCAGAAGAAGCAAGTTACCAAGGACACTGGTGTGCCGCCCGCCCCTTTTTTTGGGAGTAAAAAAAAAAGTATGCCTGCAGCAGCAGCGGGATCTGCTGGGGACCAAGCTGGCAGCAGCACCCCCGCTCCATTGGGCTCAGTGCCACCACCACCACCAGGCCAACTTAAGTCCAAGGCCTTGAGTGCTGCAGAGGCAGCCAGTATAGTTCTTCAATCACCATCGACCAGTGATGTTGGCTCATCGCAAGAAAGCAGCAGCAATGTCCCTCAATCAACACAGGTTGTTGTAGCTCATCTGACGAGTGTTGAACAACCACAGCCGCTACAACAATCACATGTGCAAGTACAAGCCCAAGTACATGTGGAAGGAGAGGCAGCGCAAGGAGATGCGCAAGCAGAGGTGCATGGAGGGTCACAAGTGCCCACAATAGTTGTTCCTCCCGAAGTAGGGGCACATCAGGAAATCGACAATCAAGGCGAGGTATCATTTGAGGAAGCCACTCCTCCTGATGATCCTTCATTGTCTTCCACACCCCTAGCAAGGAAGAGATCAAGGGTGGTGTCTACATCTTCTTCAAGCACACCTCCTTCTGATGATACGGATCAAACCTGGGAACCAGCACCACAGCCGTCTGAGAGTGAGGCACACCATGATCCGACAAAGGTAGTTAAGCGTAAAAGGAAGCTCGTCCAAAGTCTCAGAGTTATGGAGTGTGATGAGGCTCAACAAGAAGTGGCGGATACTGCTGCTGATGAAGACTCTGCCAACGACGACCCAGTCATCATAAAGGTCACTGCAGCCCCAGCGGGCATGCAGCAAACAGACATTTTGACCCTAGCCCGAAGAGTTGCTGAGCGTGATGATGATGATGATGTTGTCGATGAGGAGGCAGTGGAAACACCACAATCATTGGAGTTAAGTAGTACACCAACTCGTCCCGCTTCCATATTTCTTTCTGGCAAGAAGAGACCTCCATCCACCTCGACCTTAATTAGTGGCGGTGAAAGTGCACAACGTACAAAAGTTGGGCAATCCAGATCCTCCACTTCATCTGGCATTAGCTTCATGACCACCACCACCAGTATCGCCGCCTCCTCCAGGTCCCACAGAGACTTGAAGTCCCCAGTTTGGGACTTCTTTACTGTTTGTCAAAAAAATCCAAAGTTTGCCATTTGTACCCTTTGTAAGGTTGCAGTTAGTCGTGGTAAGCCAGGTACCAACTATGGTACCGGAGGCCAGAGAGGTCATCTTAGGAGACAGCACACTGTCAAATGGTTTGCGCACCTAGATGCGATCAAGAAAGGCCGAATTCAAGGAAACGTTGATGTTTCATCTGATGATGACGAGGAGGAAGAAGACGTGTCAAACACTTCCCTTACACCCAGTACCCCTGTCAGCAGCACACCCAATGTGAGGCACACTAAGAGTGTTGGAGCGAGTGAGACACCAACGCACAAAAGTTCACCAGCGAGCAAAATTGGGTCAACGAAGTCATTATCAGCCCGTAAATGCTTGGTCCAGGGCAACATTAGAACAATGCTTACTTCAGACGTGCCATATGAACGCAACCACCCACTGACGCGTCTGTATAACACTAAGCTGGCTAAAATGCTAGCTGTGGACCTTCTCCCTTTTTCTTTTGTAGTAGCAGTAGGTTTTCTAGAATTAGTGGCAACGCTCTGCCCTAAATGGAAGGTTCCTAGCCGGTTCTATTTTGCCAGAGTTGCGGTTCCAGCACTACATGAAGATGTGCTGGAGGCGATTGGGGCAGCTTTGCAGAAGAGTGCTGTTCACACAATACATCTGACAACAGACATGTGGACCAGTGGCGCAGGCGCTGATTACATGTGCATCACTGCACACTGGGTCTCTTTTTCAGGTGTTAAAGCAAAGCTAAACGCAGGTGTTGACCCGGACAAAGTTTTCAAAGCTGCTCGGAAACATGCAGCACTAGCCATGTTTGGCTTGGAGAAAAGTCACACAGCAGAAAACATTTTGGAAGAGTTTGACAAAAAGGTCTTGAAAATGCTATCCCCCAAAAAACGCAAGATTGGTTATGTTTCCACGGATAATGGCGCCAATGTAGTTAAGGCCATGTCGCAGGGTGGCTATTTCAGAGTGCCATGTTTGGCGCACTGTATCAACCTGGTAGTTCAAAAATTCTTGAGTGATAGAGACAGTGCAGCGTTCGCGGTAATGGCCACCTGCCGCAAAATGTGCAACCATTTCAGCCATTCTTTTAAGGCCCGGAAGCATCTGAGGAGGCTGCTACTTCAAAGTCGAATACCAGTGAAAGCACTCATCCAGGAGGTGGCAACACGTTGGAACTCAACCTTCTACATGCTTGAGCGTCTGTATGAGCAGTATACGGTACTCGATCACTATTTCTTCACAGAGGGTACATCTCAGAAGGAGGACCTGCGGATGAGTGCGGCGCAATGGGACATAGTTAAAAGCCTGACAGACATGCTTCGTCCTTTTGAGTTCTTCACGCGTGCAGTCAGCCAGGAGGACTGTAATTTGGGAAAAGCTATCCCATTGTTGTGCATGCTGGAGCACCAACTGATGGCGGTGTCTTCTGAGTTTGAAAAAGATGTACAAAAAAAAGACCATTTTATTTTGTCTGAGAAATTATTAGAGCGCCTACGTGGTGATGAACGTCTTCAAAAGATCAAGTCAGAACAGCATTACATTTGTGCTACTATTCTGGATCCACGCTACAAAAAGGCGCTGGCAGGCGAAGCATTCTTTCCTTTTGCTGATGAAGATGTTCAAAATTACAAACATTGGCTAGCCTGGTCAGCCAAGAGGTTTGAAAAAGAACGGCAGGTTATTGAAGGAGAAGGCAGTACATCAGCATCAGCATCAGCAGGCCATCCCCAGTCACAAGAATCCACTTCTGCACCTGTGGCTGGGGCACAAGTGACCTCTCTGCCGTTAAAGACACCGGCAAGTGGAACATCTGCACCACACACAACACTAACAGTGGCTGCTGTGGAGGATTGGCTAAGTTTGCTTGGGTATGGTTCTCGAAAAAATGTCACAGGCACAGCGAAAAGTAAGCAAAGTGGAGGGACCGTTGATGACCTTGAGTCGATGGTGCAGGACTATCTGAATGACTCAACAGAGGTCTTTCTTAATGATGAGCCATTGCAGTATTGGCATGGCAAAAAACAATTGTGGCCACAGCTCTCCAACCTGGCTATAAACTACTTCTCTTGCCCACTCACAAGTGTGTCTTCTGAACGTGTTTTCAGTGCTGCTGGTGGCATTGTAACTCCCAAACGGAGCCGCCTCTCGCCCAAAAATGTGGAGCGGCTGACAATGATCAAGATGAATCAGCACCTCATACCACCAGATTACAAAGTACGAGAAAGCACGCCGCATGAAGACGAGGAGGACGGCAACGTAGATGAGGGGATTTGTTCTCTGTTCGGTGGCACTGACCTCATCCTGCCTGAATTCGCAGAGTATGATGACGAAATCTTCTTCTTATTCCCTGACACCGAGGCCTGAAAATGAGACAATGAATCAATAACTTTCTTTTTCGTCTTATTCACTTTTATTCCTGTTTGTCTCTCTTTCTTTGTTTTGCACAGTTAATTTAATTCAAACTTTAATCACCTAATCCCAAAAACAAGACCATCAGCAGAACTGTCTTCACTTGTTTGCTTATTGATTTGAAGGTGCCGCAGTCTACATTCCTCAGGTTCACAAGTTCTGAAGAACATGCTCCTCTATCCTCCTCCTCCAGACTGCGATTTCCCTCAAAGCAGAGTGCTGGATTACGCCCAATGAAGAAAGACTCAGCACTTGTGGGGGTGTTGTACTTCTTTGCGGGTGAGTTGACAGATTTGGGCCCAATGCTGTGAAGCTCTAATAATGGACAAAAGTGTTTTGGACCAAATATGAGGTGGAAATTTCTTGCCGTTTTTGCTGACTTGCTTGCCTTTGGGGTGCTCTTTGGCGGGGTTCCGGGTGTTTGTGGGTGATTTTTGGTGTCTGGGAGCACTGCTGCGACAGTCTAATCTTGATTGCATTTGCTTTTCAGGAAATCCGTGCTGGAAAACAGGAGTTATGATGATTGATGATGATGACCTAGCTGCACAGCGCCGCGTTTGGACCGAAGGCCGAGAGATATTGTAAGTATGAGATTTAGCTTTTTCGCTGTTTGGGGGTGTTGTCGGGTGGTTTTTTCCGGGTGGGTTGGCGGGTCTTGCCTGGGGCATTCCTGGGAAGGTCTAATACCGGATAGAAGTGTTTTGGACAAAATGCTTAATGAACAGCCTTTTTTTTGCTATTTCTTCTGTCATCTTGCTCAATGTAGCGTTTTGGGGGGCTTCCTGCTGTTCGTGGGTGGGTTGCGGCCGGGGTCTCTGTCGAAGCACTGCTGCGACAATCTAATCTTGATTGCATTTGCTTTTCAGGAAATCCGTGCTGGAAAACAGGAGTTATGATGATTGATGATGATGACCTAGCTGCACAGCGCCGCGTTTGGACCGAAGGCCGAGAGATATTGTAAGTATGAGATTTAGCTTTTTCGCTGTTTGGGGGTGTTGTCGGGTGGTTTTTTCCGGGTGGGTTGGCGGGTCTTGCCTGGGGCATTCCTGGGAAGGTCTAATACCGGATAGAAGTGCTTTGGACAAAATGCTTAAGGAACAGCCTTTTTTTTGCTATTTCTTCTGTCATCTTGCTCAATGTAGCGTTTTGGGGGGCTTCCTGCTGTTCGTGGGTGGGTTGCGGCCGGGGTCTCTGTCGAAGCACTGCTGCGACAATCTAATCTTGATTGCATTTGCTTTTCAGGAAATCCGTGCTGGAAAACAGGAGTTATGATGATTGATGATGATGACCTAGCTGCACAGCGCCGCGTTTGGACCGAAGGCCGAGAGATATTGTAAGTATGAGATTTAGCTTTTTCGCTGTTTGGGGGTGTTGTCGGGTGGTTTTTTCCGGGTGGGTTGGCGGGTCTTGCCTGGGGCATTCCTGGGAAGGTCTAATACCGGATAGAAGTGTTTTGGACAAAATCCATAAGGAAACACCAGTTTTGGCACTTTTTGTAAGTTAGGGTTCGTTAGGGTTAGCCCTAGCAGCAGGATTGCATGTGTTTCGGGGGGTTCTATTGCAACGCAGTTCTGGTGTTTTAGAGCACTGTTGGAGCGATGCTGGCTATGGATACTTTTGCTTGCTTGCAAGTGGTTTGAATACAATACACGGTCTGTATTTGGGCCTACTGTTACTTTCAAAGTACGTTTTGTCACCATTTTTCTGCTAGGCATCGTTTTTGGAGATCTGATTGGGGTTCTTCTACATTTTTGCGACTGGCTTTAGTAAGGGTCTTGGTGGGAGCATTGCTGGGAAGGTCAAATTTTGTTCTAAAACACAGTTTACAGTACACCTACCTTGAGGGGAAAGATCCGCTATAATATTTTGGCCATACTTATTTATCCTTAAAAAGGTGACTCAGACAGAGCACGCAATTTCAAAAATATTGTACTGTCTATTAGGGAAATCAAAGTGTCACTTTTTGAACCACACAGCGTACATACCTTTTATTTATTTATCAGTGGTATTGTAATAGCACTTCCTGTTTTCCGTTCAATAATTACAGGCCGGGTTTCAGTCAACATCCGCCAGGCAGGCAGTGGACAGGGTGTCTTCTGTCAGTGGTCACCAACATTGATGGACGAAGCGTCAGCTGGAATGGAGGAGTGCCGCCAATAAGAGGAATTGTTTGCTGCATGCAACTTACTTACCAAATTCAACAGGACAACTCCAACAACATACGCAATACAGATACAGTATCCATTGTTTTATTCTATGAGTGTGACTGCATGTGCTTAGCCTTAGTTTGTACCCAAAAATTCTCTTTATCTTCAATTATTGTTTGTCCATGCTGTGCTTTTCTTTTTTTTTTTTTCTCAACAAAACCTACCCAAAAAGAAACCCCCATTCCCATCCATTTTCCAAACCCTAACCCTCTTCCCCCGGGCTGTGTTGTTTTGCTTGATGTCTGACTAAAATGACATCAATAATTCCACACAGTTGCTGGGGAGGATAAGGTCATAGCAACAGGCTGGTGAAGGAATACGAGGATATCTTCTAGACTTACTCAGCTTCAGTACTATATCTTCTAGTAGTAGGAGCCAATGTCAAATAAATTCAACGCAAGTACTAGTTATACTTGCAAGCAAATACTTTACCATTTGTTAGGCTACATTATGGCACTGTTCTAGTGTACTGTCACCTGCTATATTCTCGATCGTACCGTAACCGTTGTAATGCTACAGTAAGGACAAACCAGGTTTCGTTGTCTTTTTTTCCATAGGCATGCAACTGCCACTGTGTCACACCACTAGTACCACCGCAATGAGGAAATTTCACCCGCCCAGGATTGCCAACGTTAATCCCCATTTCACGTGGAGCCAGCCCTGGGCCTAGCCCTAATTTCTAACACAAATTACAGGTAAGATAAGCGTTTGGTGGGAGGTAGTATAATGGAGTATTATTTAGGAGTAGACGAGAGATTGACGGTTGTACTACTAAAGTCCTACGACTGTTCAGGAAAACAAAGTTACTGTTACACCCCCGTCCCCCACCCACCAGACTGAAAAGCAGTAAAAAACAGGTATGGTCAGATAAAGTTTAAAAATGTATATTTATGTATCCCTAACAAAATAATCTCCCTCAAGACCCACCCTAACCCCAACGATTGTCTTTGAAACGTCCCAAAACGATCCCAACTCCCAAATCCCACCCCCCAAAAGTCTATAAAAAAAGGGCAAGGGACACTCCACTACTGGAGGGTGCTGGTGCATTTTGCGGCATGGGCATCATACTCCTTGCGGAGGGTGGCAAGCTCGGAGCGGAGGCCCTTCACCAAGTTCTTATAGTTCTGGACCTCCTGCTCCAGGTAGGACATTCGGACTCCTAGGCGGCGTTGGCGTGCCTTGCAGCTCCTGTGGGGGGCAGCTGGTCTTTCTGTTGCTTGGCGGTGGTGGTTGGCTTTGTTAGCCCGGCTCGGTCCCGCTGGAGCACTGCGCATGCTGGCGTCCCGTGGGGTCACGGAGGAGGATGCAGCGGTCCCAGTCGAGGATGTTGTTGTTGCAACGGTCGACTGCGTGTCCTCCTCCTCCTCCAGGGCCACCAGCCGCCGATATTCGGCGACAGTGGCATCCAGCCTCCGTTGCCGGGCCATTCTAGCCTGCTCCCTCCGTGATGTTGATTTGGAAGGAGCAACTATATGAAGAAAGAAAGACATAGTCTGTAACCAATGCTCCTTAGCATTAATAACACAAAGTGATTGAGCCGAAAGTTGGGTCACAGACAGTACAAGTAGCAAATTGAAAGCACAGTACATAACTATTGAGGACAGTATCTATGTAACCTCCCACTTCTGCATCCTTGCTCTAACATTAGTGGTAGTTTAATGAACAAATTCTACGACCACTATGGACTTCCATTACAGTCGACTATGACAGTACACCAGTCTTATTCTTCTTCTTCTCTCTTGTTTAGGAAAATTGGTACGTTATCTTATGCAAGCCGGCAGAATGACATTGACAGCACAGTGAACTTGCACCCGAGAAAAACAGTTGCACACCATGATGAGTGAGACAGACTTGCGTTACTGTACCGGTCCAGTACATGCAGGTGGTGAAGCTATTACTTTTCTATTACGGGTGGCACTGAGAATACTCTGTTACAAGGGCTACTGCTTAATTAATTTACCTTTCACCCTACAGTGCAAATGAGTACTAGAAAAGGAAAATGAAGAAGCTAACTAATTTGATTATCTATCACTTCACATGGGACGTATTTGATGACATATGGGATGACTTTAGGTGCTTTGCTTAATATTGAGTGAACAGTGATACACCCACACATGAATGACGTACTACAAGTAAACTAAAGTTATTAAGAGAGGTACGGAGTGTCCACCGTAATAACCAGATATATGCTGTGATTGCAGTCGCAATACAAAGTACCGCTACTATTCATGGTAGTATTGGACACATTTACAATTTCTTTTCCTTGTCTTCCCTGCACTGGAACGGACGTGCGGGTGCGGTGGTACATGCTCTTCAAGGTAACACTTAGTTCATCCAGCGACCATCTACTCTCTCTAGATACACATGTGCTATCTAAGAGTCAGAGAATACCATGCTCCAGGCATCCATTCATTCAAAGTATACGCACACATACAGTTTCTGTTTCACCCACCCAGGCTGCTGTCCTTCCACCCATCCTTGCTTCATCATTGACCCAGCCATGCACCATACCATATTCTTTCCTTCCCAGCCACCTCGGGGGCCAAGCAAACACATATCGTTCTTCTTTGCCAGCCATCATACAATTTCGCGTCCCACTTACTTACACCCTTCTTTCGCTTTTCGTTCATCCCATCCATCACGTTCGTCTAAGAACTTATTGGGATTCTTCTCACCAAAAACTTCACAGCTAAGTCGAAGTACATTTCGAGGAGGCTACTACCTGGTTGATTTGTAATACACCCGTGCAGAAAGCACACTATGCAGTCTTCAATCTCAATAAGTAAGGAATATATAGCTTACCTGTTTCCGCCACCACCGTTTGAACCCCCACAGGACCGTCCGCCGGCTCTTGCACCGCCTCCTCCCCAGAGTCCTCCGAGTCCTCGCCCAACACCGCCACCTCCGCGCTGGCCCCGTCACCAGATGTTACACCTACAAAGTACATTTAAGAATGTTAGAATACACCACTCACTACTATATAATATTTGGTCTAGGAGAAATGTTAAAAAAACAGAATACAATGTAATAATTTGTGACTGTCTACTCTAAAGTAAAAATGTCCCTTTTTCCAGGGAAGGCTGTTGTCTTGCTGCACTTTTATGCACAACTGATGAATGCTTGCTTTTTATTTTTAACACGCACCACTTTTTCTCCTAACAGACAGAAGCTTGACTCCTAAGAACACGACCAGGATCAAGTTCAAACCAGGTGAGAGCTCGGCTCGACCACAAGAAATGTGTCCAATTAATCGTCAGCACTAACCACTTTTCCGTTTTCAGTGAAATAGTTTTATGACAAAGTAGATTTTAATAAATGTGTTTACTTTTAATAAAGCTTTTAAACTTAAATAGACTCTGTGGTTTTTGGTCCTCCAGACTAGAGTGGATGAGCTAAAGGTTTTGGAACTTTTGCAAGCATGAGTAGTGCCTCTGACACTTCTTGACTGTGCTGTGACTCCGTACTCTCTTGTCCTGCGTACGATAATCTAGAGATCATTGGGGATCAATAATCGGTGACTTCGGGAGCTGAATGACTCTGCCACACTATCTAGTCAGTAAGGAGACAGTGCATAGAGCTATTGCTGAATAGAATGGGAGTCCAATGGAATTGCCAAATGTCCAATCTTAGTTAGCTACACAGACAGACTAATAAGAATAATCTAGTAATACCACAGGGAGTCATATTAGAGCCAGGATAAGAATTTATATCCAGTCTACAAGAAGATCAAAGACGATTTAGAAAAAATCGAATGAGGAACGCTAGGAAAAAATAGGTACTCTTTATTACAATTAAAACTTACTGGGGCCAGCAAAGGAGCCCTCGCCTGCCCGATCCTGGCCTGCATCCTGAACAGCACCCTCCTCCTCCTGTGTCCTCTTGCCCTTGGGGGGAGCTGATGTACAACATGAAAGAAAGAAAGACCAGAAAACATGGATGAGATTTGTCAACCAAATCAACCATTTCAAAAGAACAATAACAACATTTTTTGGAGAAATAGCAAATAGATAGACAACTATTCCACGGGATCTATCTCATGGGATTGGTGTCACTACAACGCATGCTTTTACCACGCATGCCTTTACAACGCGGTTTTTACCACGCAGTCCATTACAACGCATAATGCTTTTAGGCGCTGGATAGTGAATTATTTAATTTACTATTCCAACTCCAGTCCCCGTGGATAGCAGGGAAGGTGTTGGATAGTATATTAAATACATTCCCTATCCTAGAGCGCCCCCCAGCGCATTGCGTTGTAATGGTTTGCGTGGTAAAAGTTGCGATGTAATGGTAGTGCGTTGTAAAAAATTCGTTGTAACCGTGCTACACCATCTCATGTGGTATACTACGTTATTCGTATTGCCTGATTTGCGAACCGTTGACTTAGAAAGTTCCTATGTAACTCAATAAACAGACTACTAAAGAGGTTTGCCTAGGCCTGGCACTGCAGGCAGCAGTCCGCAGCACGCGAAGTGACAGACAAAGTCCATCCTGCTTGCAGATCAGTGAATACTCAAACTATCAATCCACCCACCACCACCACTATTTCTTCTTATAGCCATGTGTCTAAAGGAAGGAGTGGACTTCAGTCTGTTGGGGCTGATTTAGAAGTCCCTTGCGGCTCATTTTCCTCCATTGTTGCGTGACTTTTGTGACGCAGCGGCAGAACAAAAGACTCGCCATGGTGTTGGTGCGGCGTATATATTAAAAAAAAAGAAATTATGGGCGATGCATCACGTTGTAAAGCCCTGCGCCATCAGGGGGTGTTCCGGCGCAAG
Source organism: Lissotriton helveticus (assembly GCF_964261635.1). Taxonomy (NCBI): domain Eukaryota; kingdom Metazoa; phylum Chordata; class Amphibia; order Caudata; family Salamandridae; genus Lissotriton; species Lissotriton helveticus. The sequence continues at coordinate 1,867,644,078 of NC_136057.1, forward strand.
GGAGGGCGTACCTGCGCAGGGACGAATCCTAAAAGTGGCTGAGGGAAATCTACAAGATGTCAATCTGTCACTTTTAAGACAATGATGCATGAGTCAAACCCTGCGCGCTTGAAGCCGACGTACGGCTTGATGCAGCATTGGGGAGATAGGGTACCCCAGAGCATTGCTGGAGCTGCGCCATCGTTGGCACGCAACTCCAGCAATGCGCCGCCTTTACGGCACAGATGCGTAAGGCTTCTGTGACGTTTTGGGCCAATGGGTGGTGGTGGCATGGCACACAATTACTGCCGCATCCCTGCTACTTTGCAGGGATGCGCCGGTAATTGAAAATATGACCCTTAGTGTCTAGCATTACGCAGTTCTTATCTTTACACTACACTCATACATAATTTCTCAGGCCAATGAAATGAACACAATGTACAAAACAAATAAGCATAGTAGCAAGCAAGGCTACTGAGAAGGAGAGCAGTGCACCTGAAATGCATAGAAGATTTTCAAATATAATTTACCTACAATGTAATCGGCAGCATTATTGCTCTTGGTAAAGAACAAAGATTTGCAAATAACAGAGCCGGATAAAACAGAGTAGTGATGAATAGCTACTACTACTCACCAAGCCCGGGGACCTCTACGCCGAGCGCGTCCAGCAAGTCCCGTTCCCGGTCCATGACATCGGTCCAGCGGTGGGTGGCCTGGTTATATGTGCGCCGGACCCCAGAGAGCTTATACATGGCCCGGCACACCTTCTCCCACCGCTTCCGGCGCTCCCGGATGCCATAGCCAGTTGCGATCTTGCCGCCTCCCAGGATCGTCTTGGGGAGGCGGCGCTGGACGTGGAAGATGAGTGCCGCCACTTCCTCCGCGCTGAAGATCTCCCGCGGCACCACTTGCTCCCCCCTCAAACGCCCGCACGGGAGCCGGGCACGGGGTGCGGGACCCTTCCCCTTCTCAGGGTGCTTCCCGGCTCCCTTTACCATGGTCTGGGCAGAAATAAACTTAAATGATAAAGAAGAAATAGAATAGTGAAGAAGAAAAGAAAAGAGTTTAAAAAAGTAGTTTAAAAGTAACTAAAAGTAGCAGAAAACACAAAAATATACAGCTAGAAAAATAGAGGGATAGATAATAAGTAAAATAGATTAAATAAACTTCAAACAAGCAAAGGATGGCAGAGATTCAGAGAGGATACAGAAAGCATGCCCAGAACCATAGCAATGAATAAGAAACAAGATGGCCGCGCCCGTTCACGACCGCGTGGGTAAGTTCGCGCGAGATTTTCCTCGCGAGCACGCGCGAAATTGTACTAGCGAGCAGCACAGTTTGCGAGATTACACATAGCGGCCGGAAACGGAATTACGTCACGCAAACAAGATGGCCGCGCCGGTGTACGACCGCTAGGGTAACTTGGCAAACGTATAGCTACAAGCGCCTCGCGAACACGCGCAAAAGCACGCGAACATACACGTCGCAAAAAAAAATACGTGTATTCGCAAGCATTCGCGGCTCCCGAAATCGATCTCGCACGGATTCGCGCCCCAAAAAACGCGCGAAATTGCAGAAAAAACGATTTTTGCTAAACTGAAAGCAATGAGCAGGTGCAAAAGTTCAAACTTAACATTTGTAACATTCACTGTAGTGCTTCCTGAGGGGCCCCTCCAGAGTTTGCAACTATTCTATGACCCTGCTATGACCCAAACAGCAGGCTCATAGAATAGCTACAAGTAGACCATAAAGGTCCTGTGAAAAAAAATTTCACTGCAACAGAAAGCAAATTACAGATAAGGAAGGAAGCAGGTGCCAGCAGACTGGAACTTTCTAAATAACTGACACATTAATCAACCCCCAATTAATTCATGGCAGTTGAAGTAGGGGAGGTGTGCTTGCTTTTTTCACCCCCCATAAACTACAGTGATAAACAAACCTAATGGGTGGCAGTGAGGATGTACCAGAGGGTGGCATGGGTGTCCCAGAGGGTGGCAGTGGTGAAACAGAGGGTGCTGTGAACCTGTGAGATAAACCAGACGTAGAAACAACATAGTCGCGGCCGTTGCGTGCCGAAAAGTAAGTTCGCAATTGCGAAATTGTCCCAAAATCGGCGCGAACGCTCGCCAACACAAAAAACGGGAAAATCCGCAAATCCGCAAGAGTTCGCGTATCTTCGCGGATTGCGAATCCGTAAATCCGCAATTTCGCATACGCGAGATCCGCTAGATCCGCCCATGCTTAGTGTTGTCCTTCTTGTTAAAAGTTTCAGAAGACGGGTACCTTCTTTAGTGTTATGGCACTGGAGTATCCACAGACGTGTCAACAACACGGTTGTACTACATCCTGTTAACTTTTTAGCAAAATATACATTTAATAATACAAAATTGCACAGCAAAGTGATTGAAGATGCATTAGTTTTAGCCTAAGTGTACCCATGATTTGTAATATGTAGGCACAATACACATATATAGAAGTAAAAGTGTTGCAAACCATAATGACCATGGAGTACATTGTTTCAATACTTAGAATGGACACTGTCAGTAAATAGTCTAAAGTGAAATATTGTTCTCTACTTGGACCTTTGATATATGTAAAATTACTAGTTTCTGTATGTCACAGATGTCTATAACTATTATATATCCTACATTATTAAAAGGTTTTCAATGTTGACACTCCTATTATTAATATTATGTATGCTGTGACAACACAGATGAAAGCACAAAGCAGATTATACAATTTGTGTAGGAATTATGTATTATAATAATTGTAATATTCTATATAAAAATGTTATTTGTTTAAAAACTCAAATGCGCATTATATAAGATTATGTAATGTTTCTCAGTGACATAATTAAGGTCTCTGATTGAATGAGATGTTATAGTAAAGCCACAGTTATTTGGACTCCTTGTGAAGAAAGGAGATATATGTCTCAACTAATACTTCCAAAAGTGAATGTTGGTGCCTCACAGAAGAAAATTAATACTTGCGCCTCTTGGTGGTACTCTTGCTGGAATCCTCTCACACTGGTCCAGAAGAACGACCCCTCCGGAGGGGGACCGATGTCTCCACAGTTGCAGACTCGGAGGCGATGACAGGTGTCTCCACGGTTTGCAGGGCCTCCCTTTCTGTGTAGAACCTGGTTGGTGTTTTGATGTTAAAGTTGGTCCAGGGAAAGGTGTACATGAGTCCCTATAAGCCCTACAAATGTTCTTTAAGACACCCTGCACCATCTCTGAAATGAAGCACAATATAGAAATCTAATGTTTCACGCGTCATTGAGCTCTCACTGCAACTGATCTTGCTGTCCCAGGAGGTCACTGTTGTTTAGCAGAAGCATGGCCATGGCACATCTACTCTTCATGTCTAGAGGCTGCACCAAAAATGATCAGGCCCATAGTTGTACAAAAACTATGGGCAACTGTGGCCCGAATAAGCTGTGGAAATTAAGCCTTGCCCCTAGCCCAGCACCCTCTGACTTTAAAATGGTATGCACCGTTACAGAGGACCCTCTTTCAATTGCAGATGTTGCTGTAGTACATACAGGATCAAGGACTGGGGTGCATATTGCTGAGCTGATGGTGGATGTTGAACCACAGGGAGCACATGTTACCACATACTGTTGTGGAGGGCCTGTGCTACACTAGAGGATTGGGAAGTAGTGTATGGCTCAGTGAGTCTCACCTCTACAACTTGACCAGGCAAACATGACTGGCCATGCTATTTTTCCTCTCAACCCAGAATAGCACGAGATGTCTGTCCACTGAAAAATTCTGGAATGGTGGTTGGGAGATTTTTAGAGGGTTGCACAACTTCACCTTTGGATGATCTTCCTAAAATAATAATGGAAATATGAATTAACAAAACTTGAAATAAATAGATTTGTAGAGTGGCATTTGATAAATCAGATTCTGTGTAAATTGATTTCTACAAAGGTGGACTTGCAAATCAGTTAGTTATGAACAGGCTGCTTTATCTATGCCAAAGGAAAGGAAATGGGATTGTAGGTTTTGGTAAAACAGACACATATTGTGAGTTAGTCAGATTAAATCCTGCTTCACAAACATTATATTGGTACCATCTAGTTTAAAAGTAGTGATTGATAAGTGCTGACAAATGTTCTACAAAGAAATAAAGGACATGATTTTCGTTATTAGAGGGTGTTGCCTGCCGAATTACAAATATAAGCCCTCATTCACGTTTGACACTAAGTAAACCTGTTAGTTCATGGAATAGCTCTGAACTCATTTTCTGCATTTTTGTTTCACCTATTTATTGAACATATAAATGTTTTATCAATCTAATTTGTTTTTAACACATATGTTAAATTGGAGCCTCAAGATGTCCGAGCCTAAAATGCAAACCCATTGGTTGGTAAATATTTTACTTAAATAATAGTACTCACCAAGAGATCTAAGTGATTGGAATTATGATGTGTTGTCCTTCTTGTTAAAAGTTTCAGAAGACGGGTACCACCTTTACTGTTATGGCACTGGAGTATCCACAGATGTGTCAACAACACAGTTGTACTACATCCTGTTACCTTTGAAGCAAAATATATATTTAATAATACACAATTGCACAGCAAAGTGATTGAAGATGCAATAGTTTTAGCATAAGTGTACCCATGATGTGTAATATGTAGGCAAAATACACAGATATAGAAGTAAAAGTGTTGCAAACCATAATGACCATGGAGTACATTGTTCTAATACATAGAATGGACACAGTCAGTAAATAGTCTAAAGTGAAATATTGTTCTCTACTTGGACCTTTGCTATATGTAAAATTACTAGTTTCTGTATGTCACAGATGTCTATAACTATTATATATCCTACATTATTAAAAGGTTATCGATGTTGACACTCTTATTATTAATACTATGTATGCTGTGACAACACAGATGAAAGCACAGAGCCGATTATACAATTTGTGTAGGAATTTTGTATAATAATAAATGTCATATTATAAATAAAAAATGTAATTTGTTTAAAAACTCAAATGCGCAATACATACGATTATGTAATGTTTCTCAGTGACATAATTAAGGTCTCTGATTAAATGAGATGTTATAGTAAAGCCTTAGTTATTTAGACTCATTGTGAAGAAATGAGATATATGTCTCAACTAATACTTCCAAAAGTGAATGTTGGTGCCTCACAGAAGAAAATGAGTACTCGCGCCTCTTGGTGGTACTCTTGCTGGAATCCTCTCCCACTGGTCCAGAAGAATGACCCCTCCGGAGGGGGATCGATGTCTCCACCGTTGCAGACTCGGAGGCGATGACAGGTGTCTCCAGGGTTTGCAGGGCCTCCCTTTCTGTGGAGAGCCTGGTTGGTTGTTTGATGTTGAAGTTGGTCCAGGGAAAGGTGTATATGAGTCCCTATAAGCCCTACAAATGTTCTTTAAGACACCCTGCACCACCTCTGAAATGAAGCACAATATAGAAATCTAATGTTTCATGACGTCATTGAGCTCCCACTGCAACTGATCTTGCTGTCCCAGGAGGTCACTGTTGTTTAGAAAAAGCATGGCCATGGCACATCTACTCTTCATGTCTAGAGGCTGCACCAAATATGATCTGGCCCATAGTTGTACAAAAACTATGGGCAACTGTGGCCCAAATAAGCTGTGTAAATCAAGCCTTGCCCCTAGCCCAGCACCCTCTGACTTTAAAATGGTGTGCACCGTTACAGAGGGCCCTCTCTCAATTGCAGATGTTGCTGTAGGACATACAGGATCCAGGACTGGGCTGCACATTGCTGAGCTGATGGTGGGTGTTGAACCACAGAGAGCACATGTTACCACAGACTGTTGTGGAGGGGCTGTACTACACTGGAGGATTTGGAAGTAGTGTATGGCTGCGTGAGTCTCACCTTTACAACTTGACCAGGCAAACATGACTGGCCATGCTCTTTTTCCTCACAATCCAGAATAGCAGGAGATGTCTGTCCGATGAAACATTCTGGAGTGGTGGTTGGGAGATTTTTAGAGGGTTGCTCGACTTCACCTTTGGATGATCTTCCTAAAATAATAATGGAAATATTAATTAATAAAACTTGAAATAAATAGATTTGTAGAGAGCCATTTGATAAATCGGATCCTGTGTAAATTGATTTCTACAAAGGTGGACTTGCAAATCAGTTAGTTATGAACAGGCTCCTTTATCTATGCCAAAGGAAAGGAAATGGGATTGTAGGTTTTGGTAAAACAGACACATATTGTGAGTTATTCAGATTAAATCCTGCTTCACAAACATTATATTGGTACCATCTAGTTTAATGGAAGTGATTGATATGTGTTGACAAATGTTCTACAGAGAAATAAATGTCCATGATTTTTGTTATTAGAGGGTGTTGCCTGGCGAATTCCAAATATAAGCCCTCATTCACGTTTGACACTAATTTAACTTGTTAGTTCATGGAATAGCACTGAACTCATTTTCTGCATTTTTGTTTCACCTATTTATTGAACATATAAATATTTTATCAATCTAATTTTTTTAACACACATGTTAAATTTGAGCCTCAAGATGTCCGAACCAAAAATGCAAACCCATTGGCTGGTAAATATTTTACTTAAATAATAGTACTCATCAAGAAGATCTGAGTGATTGGAATTATGATGTGTTGTCCTTCTTGTTAAAAGTTTCAGAAGACGGGTACCACCTTTATGTTATGCACTCGAGTATCCACAGACGTGTCAACAACACGGTTGTACTACATCCTTTTAACTTTGAAACAAAATATACATTTAATAATACAAAATTGCACAGCAAAGTGATTGAAGATGCATTAGTTTTAGCATAAGTGTACCCATGATTTGTAATATGGAGGCAAAATACACATATATAGAAGTAAAAGTGTTGCAAACCATAATGACCATGGAGTACATTGTTTAATTACATAGAATGGACACTCTCAGTAAATAGTCTAAAGTGAAATATTGTACTCTATTTGTGCCTTTGCTATTTATGTGAAATTTCTAGTTTCTGTATGTCACAGATGTCTATAACTATTATATATCCTACATTATTAAAAGGTTGTCGATGTTGACACTCTTATTATTAATATTATGTATGCTGTGACAACACAGATGAAAGCACTTAGCAGATTATACAATTTGTGTAGGAATTTTGTATTATAATAAATGTTATATTCTATATAAAACATGTAATGTGTTTTAAAACTCAAATGTGCATTATATAAGATTATGTAATGTTTCTCAGTGACATAATTAAGGTCTCTGATTGAATGAGATGTAATAGTAAAGCCACAGTTATTTGGACTCCTTGTGAAGAATGAGATATGTCTCAACTAATACTTCCAAAAGTGAATGTTGGTGCCTCACAGAAGAAAATGAGTACTCGCGCCTCTTGGTGGTACTCTTGCTGGAATCCTCTCCCACTGGTCCAGAAGAATGACCCCTCCGGAGGGGGATCGATGTCTCCACCGTTGCAGACTCGGAGGCGATGACAGGTGTCTCCAGGGTTTGCAGGGCCTCCCTTTCTGTGGAGAGCCTGGTTGGTTGTTTGATGTTGAAGTTGGTCCAAGGAAAGGTGTACATGAGTCCCTATAAGCCCTAGAAATGTTCTTTAAGACACCCTGCACCACCTCTGAAATGAAGCACAATATAGAAATCTAATGTTTCATGAAGTCATTGAGCTCCCACTGCAACTGATCTTGCTGTCCCAGGAAGTCACTGTTGTTTAGAAAAAGCATGGCCATGGCACATCTACTCTTCATGTCTAGAGGCTGCACCAAATATGATCTGGCCCATAGTTGTACAAAAACTATGGGCACCTGTGGCCCAAATAAGCTGTGTAAATCAAGCCTTGCCCCTAGCCCAGCACCCTCTGACTTTAAAATGGTGTGCACTGTTACAGAGGGCCCTCTCTCAATTGCAGATGTTGCTGTAGGACATACAAGATCCAGGACTGGGGTGCACATTGCTGAGCTGATGGTGGGTGTTGAACCACAGAGAGCACATGTTACCACAGACTGTTGTGGAGGGGCTGTACTTCACTGGAGGATTTGGAAGTAGTGTATGGCTGCGTGAGTCTCACCTTTACAACTTGACCAGGCAAACATGACTGGCCATGCTATTTTTCCTCACAATCCATAATAGCAGGAGATGTCTGTCCACTGAAACATTCTGGAGTGGTGGTTGGGAGATTTTAAGAGGGTTGCTCCACTTCACCTTTGGATGATCTTCCTAAAATGATAATGGAAATATTAATTAACAAAACTTGAAATAAATAGATTTGTAGAGTGGCATTTGATAAATCGGATTCCGTGTAAATTGATTTCTACAAAGGTGGACTTGCAAATCAGTTAGTTATGAACAGGCTCCTTTATCTATGCCAAAGGAAAGGAAATGGGATTGTAGGTTTTGGTAAAACAGACAGATATTGTGAGTTATTCAGATTAAATCCTGATTCACAAACATTATATTGGTACCATCTAGTTTAATAGAAGTGATTGCTATGTGTTGACAAATGTTCTACAGAGAAATAAATGTCCATGATTTTTGTTATTAGAGGGTGTCGCCTGGCGAATTCCAAATATAAGCCCTCATTCACGTTTGACACTAACTTAACTTGTTAGTTCATGGAATAGCACTGAACTCATTTTCTGCATTTTTGTTTCACCTATTTATTGAACATATAAATATTTTATCAATCTAATTTTTTTTAACACACATGTTAAATTCGAGCCTCAAGATGTCCGAACCTAAAATGCAAACCCATTGGCTGGTAGATATTTTACTTAAATAATAGTACTCACCAAGGAGATCTGAGTGATTGGAATTATGATGTGTTGTCCTTCTTGTTAAAAGTTTCAGAAGACGGGTACCACCTTTAGTGTTATGCACTCGAGTATCCACAGACGTGTCAACAACACGGTTGTACTACATCCTGTTAACTTTGAAGCAAAATATACATTTAATAATACAAAATTGCACAGCAAAGTGATTGAAGATGCATTAGTTTTAGCATAAGTGTACCCATGATTTGTAATATGGAGGCACAATACACATATATAGAAGTAAAAGTGTTGCAAACCATAATGACCATGGAGTACATTGTTTAATTACATAGAATGGACACTGTCAGTAAATAGTCTAAAGTGAAATATTGTTCTCTACTTGGACCTTTGCTATATGTAAAAATACTAGTTTCTGTATGTCACAGATGTCTATAACTATTATATATCCTACATTTTTAAAAGGTTATCGATGTTGACACTCTTATTATTAATATTAAGTATGCTGTGACAACACAGATGAAGGCACAAAGCAGATTATACAATTTGTGTAGGAATTTTGTATTATAATAATTGTCATATTCTATATAAAAAATGTAATTTGTTTAAAAATTCAAATGCGCATTATATACGATTATGTAATGTTTATCAGTGACATAATTAAGGTCTCTGATTGAAAGAGATGTTATAGTAAAGCCACAGTTATTTAGACTCATTGTGAAGAAATGAGATATATGTCTCAACTAACACTTCCAAAAGTGAATGTTCGTGCCTCTCAGAAGAAAATGAGTACTTGCGCCTCCTGGTGGTACTCTTGCTGGAATCCTCTCCCACTGGTCCAGAAGAACGACCCCTCCGGAGGTGGACCGATGTCTCCACAGTTGCAGACTCGGAGGCGATGACAGGTGTCTCCAGGGTTTGCAGGGCCTCCCTTTCTGTGAAGAGCCTGGTTGGTTGTTTGATGTTGAAGTTGGTCCAGGGAAAGGTGTACTTGAGTCCCTAAAGCCCTACAAGTGTTCTTTAAGACACCCTGAACCATCTGTGAAATGAAGCACAATATACAAATCTAATGTTTCATGAGGTCATTGGGCTCCCACTGCAACGGATCTTGATGTCCCAGGAGGTCACTGTTGTTTAACAGAAGCATGGCCATGGCATATCTACTCTTCATGTCTAGAGGCTGCACCAAAATTATCTGGCCCATAGCTGTTCAAAACCTACGGGCAACTGTGGTCCCAATAAGCTGTGGACATCAAGCCTTGTCCCTAGCCCAGCACCCTCTGACTGTAAAATGGTGTGCACCATTACAGAGGGCCCTCTCTCAATTGCAGATTTTGCTATAGGACAAACAGTATCCAGGACTGGGGTGCACATTTCTGAGATGATGGTGGGTGCTGAACCACAGGGAGCACATGTTCCCACATACTGTTGTGGAGGGCTTGTGCTCCACTAGTGGATTTGGAAGTAGTGTATGGCTGAGTGAGTCTCACCTTTGCAACTTGACCAGGCAAACATGACTGATCTTGATATTTCTCCTCACAATCCAGAATAGCAGGAGATATCTGTCCACTGAAAGCTTCCGGAGTGGTGGTTGGGAGATTCTTAGAGGGTTGCTGGACTGCACCTTTGGATGATCTTCCTAAAATGATAATGGAAATATTAATTACCAAAACTTGAAATACATAGATTTGTAGAGTGGCATTTTATAATTTGGATTCTGTGTAAATTGATTTCTACAAAGGTGGACTTGCAATTCAGTTAGTTATGAACAGGCTCCTTTATCTATGTCAAAGGAAAAGCAATGGGATTGTAGGTTTTTGTAAAACGGACACATATATTGAGTTATTCAAATTAAATCGTGCTTCACAAACATTATATTTGATACCATCTAGTTTAATAGAAGTGATTAATATGTGTTGACAAATGTTCTACAGAGAAATAAATGTCCATGGTTTTTGTTGTTAGAGGGTGTTGACTGCCGAATTCCAAATATAAGCCCTCATTCACGTTTTACACTAAGTAAACTTGTTAGTTCATGGAATAGCTCTGAACTCATTTTCTGCATTTTTGTTTCACCTATTTATTGAACATATAAATATTTTATCAATCAAATTCTTTTTTTTAACACATCTGTTAAATTGGAGCCTCAAGATGTCCGAATCTAAAATGCAAACCCATTGGCTGTTAAATATTTTACTTAAAAAATAGTACTCACCAAGAAGATCTGAGTGATTGGAATTATGATGTGTTGTCCTTCTTGTTAAAAGCTTCAGAAGACGGATACCACCTTTAGTGTTATGGCACTCGAGTATCCACAGACGTGTCAACAACACAGTTGTACTACATCCTGTTACCTTTTAAGCAAAATATACATTTAATAATACACAATTGCACAGCAACGTGATTGAAGATGCAATAGTTTTAGCATAAGTGTACCCATGATTTGTAATATGTAGGCAAAATACACAGATATAGAAGTAAAAGTGTTGCAAACCATAATGACCATGGAGTACATTGTTCTAATACATAGAATGGACACTGTCAGTAAATAGTCTAAAGTGAAATATTGTTCTCTACTTGGACCTTTGCTATATGTAAAATTACTAGTTTCTGTATGTCACAGATGTCTATAACTATTATATATCCTACATTATTAAAAGGTTATCGATGTTGACACTCTTATTATTAATACTATGTATGCTGTGACAACACAGATGAAAGCACAGAGCCGATTATACAATTTGTGTAGGAATTTTGTATAATAATAAATGTCATATTATATATAAAAAATGTAATTTGTTTAAAAACTCAAATGCGCATTATATATGATTATGTAATGTTTCTCAGTGTCATAATTAAGGTCTCTGATTGAATGAGATGTTATAGTAAAGGCACAGTTATTTAGACTCCTTGTGAAGAAAAGAGATATATGTCTCAACTAGAACTTCCAAAAGTGAATGTTGGTGCCTCACAGAGGAAAATGAGTACTTGCGCCTCTTGGTGGTACTCTTGCTGGAATCCTCTCCCACTGGTCCAGAAGAACGACCCCTCCGGAGGGGGACCGATGTCCCACAGTTGCAGACTCAGAGGCGATGACAGGTGTCTCCAGGGTTTGCAGGGCCTCCCTTTCTGTGGAGAACCTGGTTAGTGTTTTGATGTTGAAGTTGGTCCAGGGAAAGGTGTACATGAGTCCCTATAAGCCCTACAAATGTTCTTTAAGACACCCTGCACCATCTCTGAAATGAAGCACAATAGAAATCTAATGTTTCATGACGTCATTGAGGTCCCACTGCAACTGATCTTGCTGTTCCAGGAGGTCACTGTTGTTTAGCAGAAGCATGGCCATGGCACATCTACTCTTCATGTCTAGAGACTGCACCAAAAATGATCTGGCCCATAGTTGTACAAAAACTATGGGCAACTGTGGCCCGAAAAAGCTGTGAAAATCAAGCCTTGCCATCAAGCCTTGCCCCCAGCCCAGCACCCTCTGACTTTAAAATGGTGTGCACCGTTACAGAGTGCCCTCTCTCAATTGCAGATGTTGCTATAGGACAAACAGGATCCAGGACTGGGGTGCACATTGCTGAGCTGATGGTGGGTGTTGAACCACAGGGAGAACATGTTACCACATACTGTTTTGGAGGGCTTGTGCTACACTAGAGGATTTGGAAGTAGTGTATGGCTGAGTGAGTCTCACCTTTGCAACTTGACCAGGCAAACATGACTGATCTTGCTATTTCTCCTCACAATCCAGAATAGCAGGAGATATCCGTCCACTGAAAGCTTCTGGAGGGATGTATGTCACTACAATGCATACTATTACAACGCATGCTATTACAACGCATTTTTTACAACGCAAGTACCATTACAACGAATGTTTTTACCGCGCATACCATTACAACGCGAAATAGTAAAAATAATGGAAAAGTAACATTACAATGAAAACAAATAAAACGCATACCATTACAATGCATATTTTAAAAAAAACCTTTTTTTTTTTGTAAAATATCTCCTGGCACGGGATGCAGGGAAAATAGGGGTTTTGGGTGGGGAAGTGTATTAAAAAATAGTAGAGAACTGAACGTATATTAAGAAAAATAGCATGTTTTTTTTAAAATTAATACTCAAGTATTAAAAAAAGGTACTCGAGTAATTAAAAAAGTGCTCGAATATAAAACGTATTTTATAAAATATAAACATATATTGAAATCATTTTCCATAATACACAAAAAATTATAATTAATCACAATATCAGGCGAATTATTTAAGAAAACAGCAAAACCAAAACATAATCGCCATTTTAGAGATAATGCCAAAAATGAGTCCTACAACTCTTTTCATGAAAGAAACACAGAAGCACTGTAAACAAAATGGAGGTCTAAATGATACTCTGCGCACAATACACACACTTTTAAACACAAATTTGAATTACGCGTTTCCACAGCAAATGAAAACTTTATTAAAACCGAACCAAACGATACTTTTCTAAAAAATTATGATGAGAATAATAAAAACCTATAAATACGAGTAATACTCCATTTTGAATTCAGTAGTAATTCTACTACCAGAGAGAGCAGTCGCGACTTTCTGACCCGCTGACCTCTTGCCACTGTGAAGAAATCCTACTTAAAAGATACAACTTCTGTCTACAAAACATGTAAGTTCATACACAAACACAAGTAAAAATCAGTACTTTTAAAAGAAATTAATAACATATTATTAAAACGAAAACGTTATCTTGTTTCCCATTTTGTCAAAAATTGGCAATCACTACACATAATTTTCTCAACATTTTTACAAAGTGAGAAGAAATGGAAGTACATTTAGAGTAAATAAAAAGATTATTACAATGATTTTTTAAACTGTCACATAATAAAATGTTATCGTTATATATGTTTTAATTTAAAATGAGATTTAAATAAATCTCAAATCACATGAAATGTGTAACCAACAAAGAACGAAAAAATATATAGTAAGCTTTACGTTCTTAAATTTGAATTTTTTCAGCTTACTGAAAACTTTTATGAGCCAGCGGTTTTGGGTGGGGAAGTGTCTAAAAAAATAGTAGAGAACTGAACGTATATTAAGAAAATTAGCATTTTTTAAAATAAATTAATACTCGAGTATTAACAAAAGGTATTCGAGTAATTAATTAAGTACTTGATTTAAAAACATATTAATATAAATTTGAATTTTTTCAGCATACTGAATACTTTTATGAGCCAAACATCGCCATCCTTAAAAGTTTAAAAGAAAACAGAACTGATTTTCAAATATCCTCATAAGCTAAGGTAACCAATTAAAAATAATCGTAATGAAATGGTTATTTAAAAAATACTTATCCATCTCTCCAAAAAGTTAAAAACAATGTTGTAAATGAAATAAACATGTTGAATAAAATTTCTAATTTTCTCACACAATTTTTACTAATTAATGAATGTTTACAATAACTACGACATTTTTCACTCAAAATACTAGGATTTTCAAAGAACAAAAATAACCTCCATAATCTCTTTCTCACCCTACACAGATAAAACGAGTGAATTTCCAAGTTTAGAGGAAAAAAACGACCATCATTTACCAAGCCTACAAAGAGTCAACCCACCGACAACAAAAGGACTACTTGTAATCAGGTAAAATATTTTCAAAAAGCACCATTAACCAGTTTTTTATTAACCGCTTTTTAATCCACAGTTTGCGAACGCTAAAACACCACAGAATTTTTTTTTTTTTTCAAAAAATATATATTTTTTTCAGATTGTGAAAACACACCATTAAGTAATATCCAGTAAATCCAGAAAAGTTATCAAGCCACCAAAAGATAACTTCAAAAGGTAAGGAACGTGAAGTATCATATAAAAGCAATGCAAAAAATTAATCTTCTTTTAAAATACTTACATAGCAAAAATGCAATGCAAATATGTTTTTGAAATAATAAATGTTTTAAAACTCTTTTGAAAACAACTTCATATTACGTGAACATATTAGATTAGAAATAGAACATTAAAGTTAAAAAGTGCAATGTAATTATAGACATCATCTTAGAAACTTTTCAAAAATGCAGAACATTAATTACATTTTATAAATGATATTGCAGACAGTCCATCATTTCAAAAAAGAAGTGCAGCCAAAAATCCCAAATGAAAATACATTTTCAAGCAAAGCGTCAACAAATCAATTCCAAAAAGGTAAATTTATCAATTGCGTATGATTAAAAACCTCTGTAGTTTACCAAAGTCATTGACTATTGAAACACCAGAAATGTGCAGCAATAGAGAAAGTGATGGAGATCCAGGAAGGTGCAGGAGTAGGGAAAGTAATGGATAGTGTAGGGGTGTAATTTACTATTCTAACTCCAGTAAGGTGCAGCATTGATAAAAGTGATGGATAGTGTAGTGCTATGATTTACTATTCGAACTCCAGAAAGATGCAGCAGTAGGGAAAGTGATGGATAGTGTAGGGGCGTAATTTACTATTCTAACTCCAGGAAGGTGCAGCAGTAGGGAAAGTGATGGATAGTGTAAGGGTGTAATTTACTATTCTAACTCCAGGAAGCTGCAGCAGTAGGGAAAGTGATGGATAGTGTAGGGGTGTAATTTACTATTCTAAATCCAGGAAGGTGCAGCAGTAGGGAAAGTGATGGATAGTGTAGGGGTGTAATTTACTATTCTAACTCCAGGAAGGTGCAGCATTCATAAAAGTGATGGAAAGTGTAGGGGTATGATTTACTACTCTAACTCCAGGAAGGTGCAGCAGTTGTGAAAGTGATGGATAGTGTAGGGGTGTAATTTACTATTCTAACTCCAGGAAGGTGCAGCAGTAGGGAAAGTGATGGATAGTGTAGGGGTGAAATTTACTATTCTAACTCCAGGAAGGTGCAGCAGTAGGGAAAGTGATGGATAGTGTAGGGGTGTCATTTACTAATCTAACTCCAGGAAGGTGCAGCAGTAGGGAAAGTGATGGATAGTGTAGGGGTGTAATTTACTATTCTAACTCCAGGAAGGTGCAGCATTGATAAAAGTGATGGAAAGTGTAGGGGTATGGTTTACTATTCTAACTCCAGGAAGGTGCAGCAGTAAGGAAAGTGATGGATAGTGTAGGGGTGTAATTTACTATTCTAACTCCAGGAAGGTGCAGCAGTAGGGAAAGTGATGGATAGTGTATGGGTGAAATTTACTATTCTAACTCCTGGAAGGTGTAGCAGTAGGGAAAGTGATGGATAGTGTAGGGTGTAATTTACTAATCTAACTCCAGGAAGGTGCAGCAGTAGGAAAGTGATGGATAGTGTAGGGGCATAATTTACTATTCTAACTCCAGGAAGGTGCAGAAGTAGGGAAAGTGATGGATAGTGTAGGGGTGTAATTTACTATTCTAACTCTAGAAAGGTGCAGCAGTAGGGAAAGTGATGGATAGTGTAGGGGTGTAATTTACTATTCTAACTCCAGGAAGGTGCAGCAGTAGGGAAAGCGATGGATAGTGTAGGGGTGTAATTTACTATTCTAACTCCAGGAAGGTGCAGCATTGATACAAGTGATGGAAAGTGTAGGGGTATGATTTACTATTCTAACTCCTGGAAGGTGCAGCAGTAGTGAAAGTGATGGATAGTGTAGGGGTGTAATTTACTATTCTAACTCCAGGAAGGTGCAGCAGTCGGGAAAGTGATGGATAGTGTAGGGGTGTAATTTACTATTCTAACTCCAGGAAGGTGCAGCATTAGGGAAAGTGAAGGGTAGTGTAGGGGTGTAATTTACTATTCTAACACCAGAAAGGTGCAGCAGTAGGGAAAGTGATGGATAGTGTAGGGGTGAAAAGTTGAAAATGTGTAACAATTTACAAGATACAAAAACGTTATATCACTAAAACTTTTACTTTTTCATTACAGATAATGTCATCTGACAAAACAGCAAGATACGTCAAATCCAATAAAGGAAACAGACTACTTAAACACGCAGGATATATATATTGTAAGGAGAGAACAAGTGAACCACGAAGGCATTGGAGGTGCGTGCAATATTACTCAAGCCATTGCAAAGGCAGAGCGGTTACTCTTGATGAAACAATAATAAGTACATCTGAGCACAACCACTCTGCCTCTGCAATGAAATTCGAGAAACTATAAATGAAATGAAAGATATTGCAAGCACCTCCAATAACACTTCAGGTTCTATTTTAAGGGAGGTTGCACAGCATGCCCCAGTCATATAGCTAGTAGTATGCCTATAATTCCAAAATCTGAGGAGAATAATTCAAAGACAAAAGCAGGCAAGTAACACAAATACAACCACTCCACATACCTTTTCTGATATTGTCATTTCTCAAGAACTCACAATTTCTTTTTCTAATGAACCTTTCCTCCTGCATGACAACCAAAAACCTCAAAAACGTATACTTATCTTTAGTACACCCCGCAACCTTGTCAGATTAGAGAATAGTGAAATTTGGATGATGGATGGGACGTTTAAAAGCACGCCTCATCCATTCATTCAAATTTACACTATTCATGCTAAAATGAACAACAATGTAATTCCATTAGTGTACAGTTTGCTACCAGACAAACAATCTACAACCTACACTGAGCTTTTATCAGTGATTAAAAACAAAACCTCCAACAAAAGTCCTAGGAAAATCATTATTGATTTTGAATTTGCAATGATCAATGTGATCACCAAAACGTACACGGATACCCAAATTCAGGGATGTTTTTTCCATTTTTCCCAGGCATTTTGGCGTAAATTACAAAAAACATCCCTGGTTGTAGATTATTCTAAGGATAGCAAACTACAGTACGAACTTAAAAAACTAACTGCTCTTTGCTTTGTTCCTCCTGAAAGTGTAGACGAGTACTACACTGCAATTACAGAATCTGATTTTTTTACTGAAAATGAGGAAAAATTGGCACCCTTACTAAATTATTTTGAGGACACATGGATTGCGCATCTATGCAGGTCGGGTCGCAGGAGGAAGCCACGTTTCCATGTGGAGTGGTGGAACTGCTACACGAGCTGTTTAGAAGGAGAAGCAAAAACAAACAATGCCATAGAGGGATGGCATAACTCCTTCAACCATACAATTGGAAAACCTCACCCAAACTTCTATTATTTTTTGGAAACTTTGAAGAAGGAGCAAAGTTTTCAAGAAATGAGAATCTCCCAAATATTAACAGGTAGTCTAAATCCACAAAACTCCAAAAATTCAAAAGAAATGTCTGAGAGACTATTGGCTATTTTACAACAATTTTCGTTGTGTGTGGCTTTAGACTACCTTGATAATGTTGCTAACATACTACATTTCTAACAAAACTTAAAACATTACTTTCCTGCTTTGCCCTAAATTTCTGTAACATTTCAATTTAATTGGCATTTTTCTAAAAAAAAAAAGTTAAAATGTTGATGTCGGGTCACCTTACCTGAAGATGTCTTCTTTCTTCTTCTTTTTTTTCTTTTTCCCCAAAATATATCCATAGAAAAGTAAAATCCAACCAGAATACCTCTCCAAATTTTTGAAAAATCGATATCCACAAAAAAGCCCATTTACTGTTTTCTTCATTCCATTCTCCAAAGATAAGTGAAGCATTCCATGTATAAAAAAAGAAGTCAAACCAAGATCGAATTCCATTTTCCCAATTTGTAAACAAAATCCATAAGGTTTCAGAAGTCTTCTTTCTTCAAAACCGATCTCCCAATACGGAAAAAAATCCATCACAAATCCTTCGAAAAACAAATCCAAAACTCATCTTCTATTCCCAAAAATAAAATCCTGATTAGGCTTTCAAAAAAATGTTTGCAGTCATCTTTTGCAAGTCTTCTTTGTTCCAAAACGTACTTCCGATCTTGAAAAAAATCCAACTCCAATTCTTCGAAAGCCAAATCCAAAAATCATCTTCTATTTCAAACAAATCTGATCCCGATTCGGCCCAAAAAAATGTTTGCAGACAAACCATAATCCTTAACTCATGTCCTTCAAAATTAAGTCCAATTATTCCAAAAACTACGAATTCGATCTTCTACTTAACTTTTTTCTTGTACACATGTGAATGTCTTTGTAAACATTACATTTCGATAAATAAACGATACTGTAAACTTTTTTTTACAACAATATTATACATTATTTACCTTTTCAAACTCTAAACAGGCGACCCGACAAAGGCATACTCTAGCTAAATGATCGGCGACATGTGAAAATAGTAAGCATAACATCCAATATTACATTTGCAAACTCCCCTTATTCTCTCCTTACAATGTATATACTCCTTAAGTAATTTATGTATATAAATAAAGTTTTAAAAGTTTCCTACCTGAGCGCAGATCTGCTTCCTGCTGCATTGTCCAACGATGCTCTTCAAAATGGCGGCGTCCATGCACGTTTACGCGTCTACGTCATCTTTTGCATCAAACAGAAAAAAAGGACAATTTATTTTTATTTTGTATTATAATACATTAATGTTGAATAAAACTTGTTTTGATATATGCAAATGTCAAAATAAAATTATTAAAATTATTTTTGAACTAAATATATATTTTTCTAATAAATAAATTCAAATTTAAAGATGTTCTTCGTGTTTTATTATATTATTAAAGATATGTTATATTTTTAAAATTCAAATACAACTTCCATAATTACTATTAAATTATACTTAACTATATACTTGATCCATTTGGTCCTGCTCTGTCCCGCATGTAGCTTCAAATGAACTTAGTAAACTGCTCTCCGGAATACACACAAGCGGATATAGAAATAAATGAAGGACAATACTTTAAATACAACTCTAAAGCGTGGGAACTTTTTCTTTTATTTCATTTCTTTCATACTGTAATAATTTTTTGGGTGAAAAAATAACAAACAATATTAATAATGTTTTACTTTTCTATTATTACTAAAATAATACTTTAATTAATAGATTTTTAAAATATTTTATAATTATTTTCTGAGAATAATTTAAATAATATTTATTAAT
Organism: Lissotriton helveticus; assembly: GCF_964261635.1. Taxonomy (NCBI): domain Eukaryota; kingdom Metazoa; phylum Chordata; class Amphibia; order Caudata; family Salamandridae; genus Lissotriton; species Lissotriton helveticus. The sequence continues at coordinate 1,867,663,776 of NC_136057.1, forward strand.
AATAATATTATTAACTTATATTAATTTACATATATTTTAAAAATATTCTATCAATATATTTATAATTAAAAGTACTATAAAAATAATTGTTTTTTTAATTATTTAAATTTCTCTTAATTATTAAAACTTCTTCATTTTTTAATGTATTATTATATATAAATACTCATTAATACTTCTCCTTTTTTTAAAAAATCACTATATTTAAACAACATAAATACATTTTTTTATATAATATTAATATTTTTAAATTTAAAAAAAATAATTTTGGTTACTTTTTTAAAATAATCTTACTTTATGTTTTTTTATAAATACTAGTATAAATTCATATTTGAATAGATATGTATTTATTTAAATATCTCTTAATTATTAAAACTTCAGTATTTTTAAGAAAATACTATATTTAAATACTTATTAATACTTCAGCTTTTTTTAAATTAATAAATGTATACATCTTAAATAAAAAAATATTTTTTTAAAAGTAATACTTGAAATTATAAGATGTAACTTTAAAAAAACAAATTTATAAAAAAAATGTTTTTTTAAGTAAAAACATTAAAATTAAATACTTACCTATACTTACGTTGTAATGGCATGTATTGTAATAGCACCTGCGTTGTAATGACATGCGTTGTAATGAGATGCGTTGTAATGGCACCTGCGTAGTAAAGGTTGCGTTGTAATGGTACTGCGTCGTACAAGATGCGTTGTAATGGATGTTCCCCCTTCTGGAGTGGTGGTTGGGAGATTCTTAGAGGGTTGCTGGACTGCACCTTTGGATGATCTTCCTAAAATGATAATGGAAATATTAATGAACAAAACTTGAAATAAATAGATTTGTAGAGTGGCATTTTATAATTCGGATTCTGTGTAAATTGATTTCTACAAAGGTGGACTTGCAATTCAGTTAGTTATGAACAGGCTCCTTTATCTATGACAAAGGAAAAGCAATGGGATTGTAGGTTTTGGTAAAACAGACACATATATTGAGTTATTCAAATTAAATCGTGCTTCACAAACATTATAATGATACCATCTAGATTAATAGAAGTGATTAATATGTGTTGACAAATTTTCTACAGAGAAATAAATGTCCATGATTTTTGTTATTAGAGGGTGTTGCCTGCCGAATTCCAAATATAAGCCCTCATTCACGTTTGACACTAAGCAAACTTGTTAGTTCATGGAATAGCTCTGAACTCATTTCCTGAATTTTTGTTTCACCTATTTATTGAACATACAAATAAGTTATCAATCTAATTTTTTTAACACATATGTTAAATTGGAGCCTCAAGATGTCCGAACCTAAAATGCAAACCCATTGGCTGGTAAATATTTTACTTAAATAATAGTACTCACCAAGAAGATCTGAGTGTTTGGAATTATGATGTGTTGTCCTTCTTGGTAAAAGTTTCAGAAGACAGGTACCACCTTTAGTGTTATGGCACTGGAGTATCCACAGACATGTCAACAACACGGTTTTACTACATCCTGTTAACGTTGAAGCAACATATACATTTAATAATACAAAATTGCACAGCAAAGTGATTGAAGATGCATTAGTTTTAGCATAAGTGTACCCATGATTTGTAATATGTAGGCAAAATACACAGATATAGAAGTAAAAGTGTTGCAAACCATAATGACCATGGAGTACATTGTTCTAATACATAGAATGGACACTGTCAGTAAATAGTCTAAAGTGAAATATTGTTCTCTACTTGGACCTTTGCTATATGTAAAATTGCTAGTTTCTGTATGTCACAGATGTCTATAACTATTATATATGCTACATTATTAAAAGATTATCGATGTTGACACTCTTATTATTAATATTATGTATGCTGTGACAACACAGATGAAAGCACAAAGCAGATTATACAATTTGTGTAGGAATTTTGTATTATAATAATTGTTATATTCTATATAAAAAATGTAATTTGTTTAAAAACTCAAATGCGCATTATATACGATTATCTAATGTTTCTAAGTGACATAATTAAGGTCTCTCATTGAATGAGATGTTATAGTAAAGCTACAGTTATTTAGACTCCTTGTGAAGAAATTAGATATATGTCTCAACTAATACTTCCAAAAGTGAATGCTGGTGCCTCACAGAAGAAAATGAGTACTTGCGCCTCTTGGTGGTACTCTTGCTGGAATCCTCTCCCACTGGTCCAGAAGAACGACCCCTCCGGAGGGGGACCGATGTCTCCACAGTTGCAAACTCGGAGGCGATGACAGGTGTCTCCAGGGTTTGCAGGGCCTCCCTTTCTGTGGAGAGCCTGGTTGGTTGTTTGATGTTGAAGTTGGTCCAGGGAAAGGTGTACATGAGTCCCTATAAGCCCTACAAATGTTCTTTAAGACACCCTGAACCATCTCTGAAATGAAGCATAATATAGAAATCTAATGTTTCATGAGGTCATTGGGCTCCCACTGCAACTGGTCTTGCTGTCCCAGGAGGTCACTGTTGTTTGGAAGAAGCATGGCCATGGCACACACATCTACTCTTCATGTGTAGAGGCTGCACCAAAAATGATTTGGCCCATAGTTGTACAAAAACTATGGGCAACTGTGGTCCCAATAAGCTGTTGAAATCAAGCCTTGCCCCTAGCCCAGCACCCTCTGACTTTAAAATGGTGTGTACCATTACAGAGGGCCCTCTCTCAATTGCAGATGCTGCTGTAGTACATACAGGATCCAGGACTGGGGTGCACATATCTGAGCTGATGGTTGGTGTTGAACCACAGGGAGTACATGTTACCACATACTGTTGTGGAGGGCCTGTGTTACACTAGAGGATTTGGAAGTAGTGTATGGCTGAGTGAGTCTCACCTTTGCAACGTGACCAGGCAAACATGACTGGTCATGCTATTTTTCCTCACAATCCAGAATAGTAGGAGATGTCTGTCCACTGAAAGCTTCTGGAGTGGTGGTTGGGAGATTTTTAGAGGGTTGCTCGACTTCACCTTTGGATGATCTTCCTAAAATGATAATGGAAATATTATTTAACAAAACTTGAAATAAATAGATTTGTAGAGTGGCATTTGATGAATCGGATTCTGCGTAAATTGATTTCTTCAAAGGTGGACTTGCAATCAGTTACTTATGAACAGGCTCCGTTATCTATGCCAAAGGAAAGGAAATGGGATTGTAGGTTTTGGTAAAACAGACACATATTGTGAGTTATTCAGATTAAATCCTCCTTCACAAACTTTATATTGGTACCATCTAGTTTAATAGAAGTGATTGATATGTGTTGACAAATGTTCTACAAAGAAATAAAGGACATGATTTTTGTTATTAGAGGGTGTTGCCTGCCGAATTCCAAATATAAGCCCTCATTCAAGTTTGACATTAAGTAAATTTGTTAGTTCATTGAATAGCTCTGAACTAATTTTCTGCATTTTTGTTTCACCTATTTATTGAACATATAAATATTTTATTAATCTAATTGTTTTTTTAACACATTTGTTAAATGGTAGCCTCAAGATGTCCGAACCTAAAATGCAAACCCATTGGCTGGTAAATATTTTACTTAAATAATAGTACTCACCAAGAAGATCTGACTGATTGGAATTATGATGTGTTGTCCTTCTTGGTAAAAGTTTCAGAAGACATGTACCACCTTTAGTGTTATGGCACTGAAGTATCCACAGACATGTCAACAACACTGTTGTACTACATCCTGTTCACTTTGAAGCAAAACATATATTTAATAATACAAAATTGCACAGCAAAGTGATTGAAGATGCATTAGTTTTAGCATAAGTGTACCCATGATTTGTAATATGTAGGCACAATACACAGATATAGAAGTAAAAGTGTTGCAAACCAAATTGACCATGGAGTACATTGTTCTAATACATAGAATGGACACTGTTAGTAAATAGTCTAAAGTGAAATATTGTTCTCTACTTGGACCTTTGCTATATGTAAATTTACTAGTTTCTGTATGTCACAGATGTCTATAACTATTATATATCCTACGTTATTAAAAGGTTATCGATGTTGACACTCTTATTATTAATATTATGTATGCTGTGACAACACAGATGAAAGCACAAAGCAGATTATACAATTTGTGTAGGTATTTTGTATTATAATAATTGTCATATTCTATATAAAAAATGTAATTTGTTTAAAAACTCAAATGCGCATTATATATGATTATGTAATGTTTCTCAGTGTCATAATTAAGGTCTCTGATTGAATGAGATGTTATAGTAAAGCCACAGTTATTTAGACTCCTTGTGAAGAAAAGAGATATATGTCTCAACTAGAACTTCCAAAAGTGAATGTTGGTGCCTCACAGAGGAAAATGAGTACTTGCGCCTCTTGGTGGTACTCTTGCTGGAATCCTCTCCCACTGGTCCAGAAGAACGACCCCTCCGGAGGGGGACCAATGTCTTTACAGTTGCTGACTCGGAGGCGATGACAGGTGTCTCCAGGGTTTGCAGGGCCTCCCTTTCTGTGGAGAGTCTGGTTGGTTGTTTGATGTTGAAGTTGGTCCAGGGAAAGGTGTACATAAGTCCCTATAAGCCCTACAAATGTTCTTTAAGACACCCTGCACCATCTCTGAAATGAAGCACAATATAGAAATCTAATGTTTCATGAGGTCATTGGGCTCCCACTGCAACGGATCTTGCTGTCCCAGGAGGTCACTGTTGTTTAGAAGAATCATGGACATGGTACATCTACTCTTCATGTCTAGAGGCTGCACCAAAAATGATCTGGCCCATAGTTGTACAAAAACTATGGGCAACTGTGGTCCCAATAAGCTGTGGAAATCAAGCCTTGCCAGTAACCCAGCACCCTCTGACTTTAAAATGGTGTGCACCGTTACAGAGGGCCCTTGCTCAATTGCGGATGTTGCTATAGGACAAACAGGATCCAGGACTGAGATGCACACTGCTGAGCTGATGGTGGGTGTTGAACCACAGGGAGCACATGTTCCCACATACTGTTGTGGAGGGCCTGTGCTACATTAGAGGATTTGGAAGTAGTGTATGGCTGAGTGAGTCTCACCTTTGCAACTTGACCAGGCAAACATGACTGATCTTGCTATTTCTCCTCACAATCCAGAATAGCAGGAAATATCTGTCCACTGAAAGCTTCTAGAGTGGTGGTTGGGAGATTCTTAGAGGGTTGCTGGACTGCACCTTTGGATGATCTTCCTAAAATGATAATGGAAATATTAATTAACAAAACTTGAAATAAATAGATTTGTAGAGGGGCATTTTATAATTCGGATTATGTGTAAATTGATTTCTACAAAGGTGGACTTGCAATTCAGTTAGTTATGAACAGGCTCCTTTATCTATGCCAAAGGAAAAGCAATGGGATTGTAGGTTTTGGTAAAACAGACACATATATTGAGTTATTCAAATTAAATCGTGCTTCACAAACATTATATTGATACCATCTAGTTTAATAGAAGTGATTAATATGTGTTAATAAATGTTCTACAGAGAAATAAATGTCCATGATTTTTGTTATTAGAGGGTGTTGCCTGCTGAATTCCAAATATAAGCCCTCATTCACGTTTGACACTAAGTAAACTTCTTAGTTCATGTAATAGCTCTGAACTCATTTTCTGCATTTTTGTTTCACCTATTTATTGAACATATAAATATTTTATCAATCTAATTTTTTTTAACACATATGTTAAATTGGAGTCTCAAGATGTCCGAACCTAAAATGCAAACACATTGGCTGGTTAATATTTTACTTAAATAATAGTACTCACCAAGAAGATCTGAGTGATTGGAACTATGATGTGTTGTCCTTCTTGTTAAAAGTTTCAGAAGACGGGTACCACCTTTAGTGTTATGGCACTGGAGTATCCACAGACGTGTCAACAACACGGTTGTACTACATCCTGTTAACTTTTTTTTTTATTATTATGTTTTTTTTTATCCTCATTTGCCGTCTTGCCGCCCATTCTTCTATCTAATCCACCACTGGGCTGTTATTGTCTCTTAGGCTGGATTTAGAGTAATGGGGCGTAGACAACACATATTTTTTTGGGCCTGGCCTTCCTCTAAACTATCCTTCTTGACCCCCTGACCCAACATGTGTGTCCTCCACCAACTCTTTTTATCGTCCTGGGATAGTTCATATACCAGCGAGACAGGCACGGGCTTAATCATTGGACTTTAACATAAACTTAACTTTAACCAAAATTTAGCAGGAAGGGTATCCAAAATCCTCTATTTCTCTTAGATCGGTCTAACATATCAAGCTTAGCCATGTACCTCATAGCTAAAACCCAATCTAATAAAGTGGGGCTAAGTGGTGAGACCCAAAGTTTACATATCTCTCGACGTGCCAACAACATAGCATAAAAAATAAGTCTGACATTATTATTCAAAAATCTATTTTGTAAATCAATTCTCCCAGTAATAATTAATTCAGGGCTTACCTCAATAGGTTGGTTCAAAGATTTGGAGAGAGAATTACTCACGTCAAACCAGAATTTCTTGATATTTGGGCAAGACACAAACATGTGTAGGTCATCAACATTTGGAGCTTGACATTTTGGACATCCAACAATCCCTCCATCTTTAAATTTAGAGAGCCTATACGGAGACCAGTACGCCCTGTGGATAGTGAACAAAAGATTTCGCCTTAGGTTTGCCGGTTTAACAATTCTGTATAGCATGCACATAGTTACTTGCCATTGGTCTTCTGTCGCGATCCTTGGCAAGCTTTCCTTCCACAGGGTCTCTGGTAGATCAAATGTTCCATCCTCCATATCTAGTATTCGCCAATACCAGAAAGCTACTTCCTTCTCGAATGCCCCTGTCTCCAACTTTAACTCAAACTCATTTTCCACTCCAATCTCTGCTTCCAAATGGCTTGCCCAACTTTGGATCTGTAAGTATTTATATTTTGAAAAAACTGGGCCCCACTTTTGCTGGCAAGTACCCCAAGGAATTAAATTGCCGTCTTGAAACAAATCCTTTCACCTTTGCAAATCAGGTTCCTTTTTCAAATTTAAAGCAAGCACATCTCTTGTCCAAGAAGGGGCTCCAGGAGAACCCCATATAGGAGCACTATAGCTGAAATACGAAAGCTTAGATAATTTCCTGATCTTATACCATATCTCAGCCAAGTCTCTCAAGATCTTGAGTTTCACCTTTTTAAAAAACTTAGGGTCTCCAAACTTATACAAAAAACCAAACTCATGATGACCTGATCTCTTCAGCATTATCTCAAAAAGTCCTCCGATCTGAGAACTAGCAGGGGTACCCAACAACATCCTGCAGTTTTTTAAACAAAAAGCCCATGCATATATTCGTATGTCCGAGGCCGCCAACCCTCCTTTTTCAACTTTCCTCCTTATTTTCTTCCATGAGATTCGAGAAGTCTTTGACGCCCAGATAAACGATGTTATCATGCTTTGTAACTTCGCCAGCCATTCCTTTTTAAAGCCCAGCGGAATAGTCTCAAACAAAAAGGTAATCTTAGGTACAATCACCATCTTTACAAGGTTAGATCTTCCATATATTGACAGGGGTAGATTCATCCAGCCTTTTAACGTGTCACTAACCTCTTTCTTCACCCTATCAAAATTAGTTTTTGCCAAATCCTCAATTTTCTGAGTAATCCTAACTCCCAGATACCTCATTTCTTTTGTTGTTTTTACACCTTCAGTGTTAAGATTCCAAGTCATTATTTCAGTTTTATCTTGATTTAACTGATATCCAGAAATCTTACCAAACTCCTTTGTCATATTCACTAAATTTTCCAAAGTTCCCACTAAATTAGTAGAATAAACAATAATATCGTCCGCATATAACCCAAGTTTCTTGGACCAATCCATCACAACAAAGGGGGGTATCTCTACTGAAGCTCTAATTTTGCATGCAAGAGGCTCTATATATATATTAAAGAGTAGCGGTGATAAGGGGCATCCTTGTCGGGTGCCCCGCATTACTCTAATAGGAAGCGTACGGGTTCCGTTTACAAGTACTCTTGATGTTGGTGCGCAGTACAAAGAAAAGATAGATTGTGTGAACTTATCCCCTAAATTAAGATGGTGCAAAAGAGTTTTTAAATATACAAAATTGACTCGATCAAAAGCCTTGGCAGCATCTAACGCAATCACTGCCAAGGGGTATTCATATTTAGAGGCTAAATCTATCATACCTGTTAACTTTGAAGCAAAATATACAATTACTAATACAGAATTGCACAGCAAAGTGATTGAAGATGCATTAGTTTTAGCATAAGTGTACCCATGATTTGTAATATGTAGGCACAATACATATATATAGAAGTAAAAGTGTTGCAAACCATAATGACCATGGAGTACATTGTTTTAATACATAGAATGGACACTGTCAGTAAATAGTCTAAAGTAAAATATTGTTCTCTACTTGGACCTTTGCTATATGTAAAATTACTAGTTTCTGTATGTCACAGATGTCTATAACTATTATATATCCTACATTATTAAAAGGTTATCGATGTTGACACTCTTATTATTAATATTATGTATGCTGTGACAACACAGATGAAAGCACAAAGCAGATTATACAATATGTGTAGGAATTTTGTATTCTAATAATTGTCATATTCTATATAAAAAATGTAATTTGTTTAAAAACTCAAATGCGCATTATATATGATTATGTAATGTTTCTCAGTGACATAATTAAGGTCTCTGATTGAATGAGATGTTATAGTAAAGCCACAGTTATTTAGACTCCTTGTGAAGAAAGGAGATATATGTCTCAACTAAAACTTCCAAAAGTGAATGTTGGTGCCTCACAGAAGAAAATGAGTTATTGCGCCTCTTGGTGGTACTCTTGCTGGAATCCTCTCCCACTGGTCCAGAAGCACGACCCCTCCTGAGGGGGACTGATGTCTCCGCAGTTGCAGACTCAGAGGTGATGACAGGTATCTCCAGGGTTTGCAGGGCCTCCCTTTCTCTGGAAGAGCCTGGTTGGATGTTTGTTGTTGAAGTTGGTCCAGGGAAAGGTGTACATGAGTCCCTATAAGCCCTAAAAATGTTCTTTAATATGCCCTGTTCCATCTCTGAAATATAGCACAATATAGAAATTTAACGTTTCATGAGGTAATTGGGCTCCCCCTGCAACTGATTTTGCTACCCCAGTAAGTTACTGTTGTGTAGGAGAACCATGTTCATGGCCCACCTGCGCTTGATGTCTAGAGGCTTTAAACAATAATGATCTGGCCCATAGTTGTACGAAACCTATGGGCATCTGTGATAACATTAAGCTGTGGAAATCCTGCCTTACCCCGACCCCAGCACCCTGTGACTTTAAAATGATGTGCACTGTTACAGTGGGCCAGTGGCGGATGGTGGAATCTCAAAGTGGTGGGCGGATGCAAAACAAATCAACGTATGCGAGCACAGCGAGCGAGATCAACGGCATTAAGGGGGCTTCTCCCCCGTGAAGAAATTTTAAAAAATTGGCATCTTTTTGATGCAATTTTAAGCACTATTTCTGTGTCAGATGGTCAAAAATTCAGGTCTTCTAGGCATTCATAAAAGAAAAGTCATGCATTAGTTCAAAGAATTTCTGGGTTGCCAAGCAAGTCTGACTTCTGAAGAGGGCTAGGGCACTAAGCAAGACTGCCTTGGCTCTACCCTTTCCAATAGAAAACTCTAGTTAGCGATGTGAAAAAGTTTAATGGACAAATCTGTAGTCTTGAAATATTAAACATTAAAAACTGCCCAGTATCTTCCTGTATTAATGTGTTCAACAGTTACTGTAATATGTAAATTGTTCTGCATGACAACTTTAGCCCTTTAAAACAATGCTTGCCCAGTGTCTTGCACTGCATGCAGCATTAACTTTGGAAAAATATGTTCTAACCAGACTTCGTGAAGAACCCACAGCTGCTGGCTGTAACCAGTCATATAGAAATATGTGCAGACAGGTCTTTAAGTGAGATGAAAAAAGTGGGTGCTCCCTATAAAGGAACATGCCAAATACATTTCTCTGATTCCCATAGTGTGCCATTAGACCGGTATTTTGGTTTCTCTCTGAGATGTAATTTTATCCAGATAAATGGCACAGCAACTGACATACGCCTAAAGCCTGTCCGTATGATTGGCTTTGTCACTGGGTGTTAGCTGTTTAAGATAAATGAGTAACAACAATGATTTCTTATAAATGATTAACATTGAAAATGTTTAAATTCTGAAATAGTGAGTCTGTGAATTAAATAGCATTGAGGCCTGTTGAAGGAGTTTTGGCCTTTTATTATGTGTGCTTTATGTTAGATATGCATCCTCTTTTTCTCTGCATATCTTGTCCATCTGCACATCTTCAACCCACTCTCTTTCCTCTTCAGCATCCTCTATCCACTGTTCTCAGAATGCCCTTTCTCACTGGTCAACAGACTTGTACTGCAATAACACTATGGTATAATGGAGTGCAGGCATGCGCCGATTGCTAACTCCTTAGATAAGACAAGCAGGAGTTCTGTCAGCGGCTCCAAACTGCAATTGACACTGAACAAGGCTTAAATCCAGAGCACTGTGCTATGGACTGCACAGGTCAAGGTGAAGACTGCAGAAAATATCTAAATAAGAGGCAGAGATGGACCCAGAGTTACAGAACAGCTTAGCACGAAAGAAGCCAGAATAGACACGTGTTGGGAGTGGGTGAAAAACAAGATGAGTATAGGTCAGCCAGACACACACTCTAGGTTGCATAGAATTGACATTATGCACAATTGTAAAATTTTGCCCTCCCAGACCCATATGTCGTACTACTCAGTCCAACCTTGTACACACCCAAGTCCATTATTCTGTGCTGCGGTCCCATGCTCTATTCAGCCCATCGTTCTGTACTACAATATGCAATGCAATGTGCTGAATAGTGAACTCCCACTTGTTTCTTTGAGCAGTGCCGTGCCCTGCAATGCACAGTTCCCTCTCTCTGACCTGTGTAGACTTGTATTCTGCATTTAGCATTAATTTTCACGCTGTTCTGTCCCATTTTCTAAACATGCTTCCCCTACATTCCACACACAGCAAATTTCAATTCCATCCAGCATTCTTCACATCTACACATGGCAAGTGGTGTAATCACCCAAAATCAAGCTTTTCAAAGGAATCTGGGGACATATTATCAAGAAAGGGCGTTACATTATCGCCGCTTTTATCGGCAGGAAACTGCCGATAAAGCGGCGATAATGGGCTTGATAATATGCTCTATGAATTCCAATCGAAGCCCATGTTAGATGTGAAGACATCTAACATTGGCTTCGAATGGAATTCATAGAGCATATTATCAAGCCCATTATCGCCGCTTTATCGGCAGTTTCCTGCCGATAAAAGCGGCGATAATGTAACGCCTGGTCTCTCTCGTGTGCTGACCACCCCTATGCTCTGCCCTGCATTGTCCAACAGTCTAGTCTGTGCTTTTAAGTCCAACCCTCTCGACTGGACTTACCATGTTTAGCACCGCAAATCCCTTCATTCTGCACTATTGAATTCCACTTTTTGCACAGTCAAACACTTAAAATTCACCTTACTGCAATGCAACGTAATTTGCACAAAATCACTCCGTGTAAAAAAAAAAACCAAAAAAAAAAAACCCTCCCTCTAAGTGCACAAAAATGCTGAAGGTGAAACACAACGAGCCTTTTGGCTGACGAAAATCAGCTCAGAGGGACATAATTCCACACCCACGTCACTTACTAATTGGCACAAAGAAACAGATGCAACTTGGAGCGGTTTTCTGTTGTTTGCTATATATATATAATTATATTTTTTTAACTCTGCGCTAAAGTTTTTGCAGTCAGGTGATGGGTTCAGTCAGCGAAAAAATTAAAAACTTACCTGACCCGGGTCCGCCTTAGCAACTTCTGCCTCAACTTCGGAACTGGAACAGCCACGTCACAACCCCTCTCAGCCAATAGTGACGCTGGGAGCAGTGCCAGGATTGGTTGAGGGCAGGGATACTGCCCGCCGATTAGGAGACCGAGACTGCGGCAACAAGCAACCCTCGGTCTCCTAAGGGGAAGGCTAGTGCGCATGTTCGGGCTCATACTAAAAATGACCAGTCCAAAGCTGAACATGCGCACTAGTGCGCTCACCCGCCGTCAGTCTGAGTCAAACCCTCAGTGCTGCCACAGCCTCACCCCTCTTTACCATGACAGCGTCCTGATTGACTCTAAGAATTTGATATATTTCATTATAATGATGAATGGGGCCTTGCCGGCATTAGTGGGGCAATGCCCCAGCGCCCCCAATGGATGCACCGCCCCTGTAGTGGGCCCTCTCTCAATTACAGATGTTGCTGTAGGACACACAGGATCCAGAACTGGAGTGCACATTGCTGAGCTGATGGTGGGTGTTAAGCCACAGGGATTACATGTTACCACATTCTATTAAGGAGGGTCCTGCAAAACATGAAATAAATAGATCTATAGAGTGGCATTTGATATCATATATTGGATTCTGGGTAGATTGATTTCTACAAAGGTAGACTTGCAATTCAGTTAGTTATGGACAGGTTCCTTTATCTATGCCAAAGGAAAGGAAATTGGATTGTAGGTTTTGGTAAAACAGACACATATTGTGAGTTTTTCAGATGAGGTCCTGGTTCACAAACATTATATTGATGTCATCTAATTTAATAGAAGTGCTTGATAGGCATTGACAAATGTTCTACAGAGAAATAAATGTCCATGATTTTTTTTATTAAAGTGTGTTGCCTGCTGTATTCCAAATATATTATTTACAACAAGGAGTGGTGATGGACAGAGTCTCTGAATTAAGCAGAGTACTCTCACCCAGTCAAGAGATCAGGGCTAGATCCAACACCTTTTTTTAGCTCATTGCACCATCCCAGTTTCAGAACCTGGCTGTATGCAAATTAGTCTGTCCCTGGCCCAGTGCATCATGGGAACAGGGCAGACCAGACTACAAAAGCCAATTCTTACACTGGGAAGGAAACAAGCTTCCGGGGACCGGTTTCTGGCATTACAGTCGTCTTCGGCCCGGCTTGCTTGAATCCTGATGGTGCAATGAGCAAGGGACTCATGTCTGAGTATACCCTTCCACGCTTAGGGTGGACAAAAATATTTACAACAAGGGGTGGTGAGGGACAGAGTCTCTGAATTAAGCAGAATACTCTCACCCAGTCAAGAGATCAGGGCTAGATCCAACACCGTTTTTTAGCTCATTGCACCATCCCAGTTTCAGAACCTGGCTGTATGCAAATTAGTCTGTCCCTGGCCCAGTGCATCATGGGAACAGGGCAGACCAGACTACAAAAGCCAATTCTTACACTGGGAAGGAAACAAGCTTCCGGGGACCGGTTTCTGGCATTTCAGCCGTCTTCGGCCCGGCTTGCTTGAATCCTGATGGTGCAATGAGCAAGGGACTCACATCTGAGCATACCCTTCCACGCTTAGGGTGGACAAAATTATTTACAACAAGGAGTGGTGATGGACAGAGTCTCTGAATTAAGCAGAGTACTCTCACCCAGTCAAGAGATCAGGGCTAGATCCAACCCCGTTTTTTAGCTCATTGCACCATCCCAGTTTCAGAATCTGGCTGTATGCAAATTAGTCTGCCCCTGGCCCAGTGCATCATGGGAACAGGGCAGACCAGACTACAAAAGCCAATTCTTACACTGGGAAGGAAACAAGCTTCCGGGGACCGGTTTCTGGCATTTCAGCCGTCTTCGGCCCGGCTTGCTTGAATCCTGATGGTGCAATGAGCAAGGGACTCACATCTGAGCATTCCCTTCCACGCTTAGGGTGGACAAAATTATTTACAACAAGGAGTGGTGATGGACAGAGTCTCTGAATTAAGCAGAGTACTCTCACCCAGTCAAGAGATCAGGGCTAGATCCAACACCGTTTTTTAGCTCATTGCACCATCCCAGTTTCAGAACCTGGCTGTATGCAAATTAGTCTGTCCCTGGCCCAGTGCATCATGGGAACAGGGCAGACCAGACTACAAAAGCCAATTCTTACACTGGGAAGGAAACAAGCTTCCGGGGACCGGTTTCTGGCATTTCAGCCGTCTTCGGCCCGGCTTGCTTGAATCCTGATGGTGCAATGAGCAAGGGACTCACATCTGAGCATACCCTTCCACGCTTAGGGTGGACAAAATTATTTACAACAAGGAGTGGTGATGGACAGAGTCTCTGAATTAAGCAGAGTACTCTCACCCAGTCAAGAGATCAGGGCTAGATCCAACACCGTTTTTTAGCTCATTGCACCATCCCAGTTTCAGAACCTGGCTGTATGCAAATTAGTCTGTCCCTGGCCCAGTGCATCATGGGAACAGGGCAGACCAGACTACAAAAGCCAATTCTTACACTGGGAAGGAAACAAGCTTCCGGGGACCGGTTTCTGGCATTTCAGCCGTCTTCGGCCCGGCTTGCTTGAATCCTGATGGTGCAATGAGCAAGGGACTCACATCTGAGCATACCCTTCCACGCTTAGGGTGGACAAAATTATTTACAACAAGGAGTGGTGATGGACAGAGTCTCTGAATTAAGCAGAGTACTCTCACCCAGTCAAGAGATCAGGGCTAGATCCAACACCGTTTTTTAGCTCATTGCACCATCCCAGTTTCAGAACCTGGCTGTATGTAAATTAGTCTGTCCCTGGCCCAGTGCATCATAGGAACAGGGCAGACCAGACTACAAAAGCCAATTCTTACACTGGGAAGGAAACAAGCTTCCGGGGACCGGTTTCTGGCATTTCAGCCGTCTTCGGCCCGGCTTGCTTGAATCCTGATGGTGCAATGAGCAAGGGACTCACATCTGAGCATACCCTTCCACGCTTAGGGTGGACAAAATTATTTACAACAAGGAGTGGTGATGGACAGAGTCTCTGAATTAAGCAGAGTACTCTCACCCAGTCAAGAGATCAGGGCTAGATCCAACACCGTTTTTTAGCTCATTGCACCATCCCAGTTTCAGAACCTGGCTGTATGCAAATTAGTCTGTCCCTGGCCCAGTGCATCATGGGAACAGGGCAGACCAGACTACAAAAGCCAATTCTTACACTGGGAAGGAAACAAGCTTCCGGGGACCGGTTTCTGGCATTTCAGCCGTCTTCGGCCCGGCTTGCTTGAATCCTGATGGTGCAATGAGCAAGGGACTCACATCTGAGCATACCCTTCCACGCTTAGGGTGGACAAAATTATTTACAACAAGGAGTGGTGATGGACAGAGTCTCTGAATTAAGCAGAGTACTCACACCCAGTCAAGAGATCAGGGCTAGATCCAACACCGTTTTGCTGTAGGACACACAGGATCCAGAACTGGAGTGCACATTGCTGAGCTGATGGTGGGTGTTAAGCCACAGGGATTACATGTTACCACATTCTATTAAGGAGGGTCCTGCAAAACATGAAATAAATAGATCTATAGAGTGGCATTTGATATCATATATTGGATTCTGGGTAGATTGATTTCTACAAAGGTAGACTTGCAATTCAGTTAGTTATGGACAGGTTCCTTTATCTATGCCAAAGGAAAGGAAATTGGATTGTAGGTTTTGGTAAAACAATGAGCTAAAAAACGGTGTTGGATCTAGCCCTGATCTCTTGACTGGGTGAGAGTATTCTGCTTAATTCAGAGACTCTGTCCCTCACCACCCCTTGTTGTAAGTATTCCAAATATAGGCCCTCATTCATGTTTGACACTAAGTAAAGTTGTTAGTTTATGGAATAACTCTGAACTTATTTTCCGTATTTTTGTTGTACCTACTTATTGAACATATAAATATTTTATCAATCTAATAATTTTTAACACATATGTTAAATCGGAGCCTCATGATGTCTGAACCTAAAATGCAAACTAATTGGCTGGTATATATTTGACTTAAATAATAGTACTTACCAAGAAAACCTAAGCCATTGTAATTATGAACTGTTCTCCCTCTTGGTAAAGTCTCATAAGACGTGTACCACATTTGGTGTTATGCCACTGGAGTATCTACAGATGTGTCAACAACACATTTGTACTACATCCTGTTAACTCTGAAGCACAATGTACATTTAATAATACAATATTGGCACAGCAAAGTGATTCTAAATGCATTAGTGTTGGTATTAGAGTAGCCATGATTTGTAATATGTAGGGACAATACACATATATAGAAGTAAAAGTATTGCAAACCATAATGACCATGGATTACATTGTGCTAATCCATAGAATGGAGACTGTCAGTAGATGGTCTAAAGTGAAATATTGTTCTCTACTTAGACCTCTGCTATATGTAAAATCACTAGTTTTTTGTATGTCACAAATGTCTATAACTATTATATATCCTATATTTTTAAAAGGTTTTCGATATTGACACTCTTATTATTCATATTATATATGCTGTGACAACATAGATGAAAGCACAAAGCAGATTATACAATTTGTGGTGGAATTTTGTATTATATTAATTGTCATATATTCTACATCAAAAATGTAATTTGATTGTATAATGCTTCTCAGAGACAAAATGAAAGATCTCTGGTTGAATGAGATTGTTATAGGAAAGCCACAGTTATTTAGACTCAGTGTCAAGAAATTAGATATATGTCTAAAGGTAAATGGTTTCAACGAATACTTCCAAAAGTGAATGTTGGTGCCTCACAGAAGGAAATTAGTACTTGCGCCTCTCGGTGGTAGTCTTGCTGGATTTCTCTCCCACTGGTCCAGAAGAACGACCCCTCCGGAGGGGGACCGATGTCTTCGCAGTTGCAGACTCAGAGGTGATGACAGGTGTCTCCAGGTTTGCAGGGCCTATCATTTTGCGGAATAGCCAGGTTGGTTGTTTGATGTTGAAATTGGTACAGAGAAAGGTGTACATGGGTTCCTATAAGCCCTACAAATGTTCTTTAATACGCCCTGCACCATCTCTGAAATTAACCACAATATAGAAATCTAACATTTTATGAGGTCTTTGGGCACCCACTACAAATTATTTTGCTACCCCAGGAGGTCCCTGTTGTTTAGCAGAACCATGGCCATGTCCCACCTGTTCTTCATGTCTTGAGGGTGCACCAATAATGATCTGGCCCATAGTGGTACAAGAACTATGGGCATTTCTGGTCCCAATAAGCTGTGGAAATCTAGAATTCCCCTACCCCAGCCCCCTCTGTGTTTTGAATGGTGTGTACTGTTTCAGTGGGCCCTCTCTCAATTGTAGATGTTGCTGTAGGACATAAAAGGATTTAGGACTGGGGTGCACATTGCTGAACTGATGGTGGGTGTTGAGCCACAGTGAGCATGTTACCACAGACTGTTGAGGAGGGTCCTGTACTAAACTAGAGGATTTGGAAGTAGCGCAATACCCGAGTGAGTCTCACCTTTGCAACCTGACCAGGCAAACCCGACTGGTCATGCTGTTTCTCCTCACAATCCAGAAGAGCAGGAGATGCCTGTCCACTGAAAGTTTCTGGAGTGGTGGTTGAGAGATTTTTAGAGGGTTTCTGGACTTCACCTTTGGATGATCTTCCTAAAATGATAATGGAAATATTAATTAACAAAACGTGAAAGAAATAGTTCTATAGAGTGGCATTTGATTTATTGGATTCTGGGTAGATTGATTTCCACAAAGGTGGACTTGTAATTCAGTTAGTTATGAACAGGCTCCTTTATCTATGCCAAAGGAAAGGAAATGGGATTGTAGGTTTTGGTAAAACAGACACATAGGGGTCGATTCCGATCCGGTAAAAAGCTCTCCGAATTGCCGTTTGGAGCGTTTTTCCCCGTACGATTCGTACCCGTAAGCGTCCCCGTACGAATCAGCAAGTACGATCCCAACCAAAAGCGTCACGCTGTACGCCTCGTAAAAAACGCTGTACAAATCAAAAGTCCATACGATTTGCAGTCGGCTGACGCTGCACGCTACGTCCGAATGTAAATAGACCGCGTCTTCCGAACCAGGAAGTACGATCCGTGTTGAACACACTCCGTACGGCTCTTTTGCTACGAGAGCTCAAAACGACCGTAAAATCAGAGTCCGGCACGAACCGCACCCCGGTACGCGACAAGCAAGACATGAACGCCATCGTCCGTGTCATCCCAATCCTGTACGGCCACCACCTTGTACATAGAAACCGACGACGGCGCAGACAGTGAGTACAACGAAGTCCAACATACCTGTACGTGGTGCCACACGCGCACATCTCCATTGCGTGACTGTAATGTCTGGGTACGTTGCGCCACACACTCCCGCATATCACCAGTGTAATACGGAGACGTGCCGTACCTACGTCATCGACCTCTGGGTACGGTACGCCACCGCACATCACCAGTGTAATATGGAGACGTTCCGCACCTATGTCATCAACCTCGGGGTACGGTACGCCACCGCACATCACCAGTGTAATACGGAGACGTGCCGCACCTACGTCGTCGACCTCGGGGTACGGTACGTCACCGCACATCACCAGTGTAATACGGAGACGTGCCGCACCTACGTCGTCAACCTCGGAGTACGGTACGTCACCGCACATCACCAGTGTAATACGGAGACGTGCCGCACCTACGTCATCGACCTCGGGGTACGGTACGCCACCGCACATCAGCAGTGTAATACGGAGACGTGCCGCACCTACGTCATCGACCTCGGGGCACGGTACGTCATCGCACATCACCAGTGTAATACGGAGATGTGCCGCACCTACGTCATCGACCTCGGGGTACGGTACGTCACCGCACATCACCAGTGTAATACGGAGACGTGCCGCACCTACGTCATCGACCTCGGAGTACGGTACGTCACCGCACATCACCAGTGTAATAAGGAGACGTGCCGCACCTACGTCATCGACCTCGGGGTACGGTACGTCACCGCACATCACCAGTGTAATACGGAGACGTGCCGCACCTACGTCATCGACCTCGGGGTACGGTACGTCACCGCACATCACCAGTGTAATACGGAGACGTGCCGCACCTACGTCATCGACCTCAGAGTACGGTACGTCGCCGCACATCACCAGTGTAATACGGAGACATGCTGCATCCACGTCATCGACCTCGGGGTACGGTACGCTACCGCATATCACCTGTGTAACAGTGAGACGTGTGGGACATACGTCTGCTATGTCAGAGTAAGTGTAAGAGGTGTGTAGAAAACACACCCAGCAGTGCCCAGCAGCATAGGGTGTGTGTGGCTAAGACCCCCACCAGTGCCCAGCATTAGAGTGTGTGTGGCTAAGACCCCCACCAGTGCCCAGCAGTGCCCAGCATTAGAATGTGTGTGGCTAAGACCCCCACCAGTGCCCAGCATTAGAGTGTGTGTGTGGCTAAGAACCCCACCAGTGCCCAGCATTAGAGTGTGTGTGGCTAAGACCCCCACCAGTGCCCAGCAGTGCCCAGCATTAGAGTGTGTGTGGCTAAGACCCCCACCAGTGCCCAGCATTAGAGTGTGTGTGTGGCTAAGACTCCCACCAGTGCCCAGCATTAGAGTGTGTGTGGCTAAGACCCCCACCAGTGCCCAGCAGTGCCCAGCATTAGAGTGTATGTGGCTAAGACCCCCACCAGTGCCCAGCATTAGAGTGTGTGTGTGGTTAAGACCCCCACCAGTGCCCAGCATTAGAGTGTGTGTGGCTAAGACCCCCACCAGTGCCCAGCAGTGCCCAGCATTAGAGTGTGTGTGTGGCTAACACCCCCACCAGTGCCCAGCATTAGAGTGTGTGTGTGGCTAAGACCCCCACCAGTGCCCAGCAGTGCCCAGCATTAGAGTGTGTGTGTCTAAGACCCCCACCAGTGCCCAGCATTAGAGTGTGTGTGTGGCTAAGACCCCCACCAGTGCCCAGCATTAGAGTGTGGCTAAGACCCCCACTAGTGCCCAGCATTGCCCAGCATTAGAGTGTGTGTGGCTAAGACCCCCACCAGTGCCCAGCATTAGAGTGTGTGTGTGGCTAAGACCCCCACCAGTGCCCAGCATTAGAGTGTGTGTGTGGCTAAGACCCCAGCAGTGCCCAGCATTAGAGTGTGTGTGTGGCTAAGACCCCCACCAGCACTCAGCATTAGAATGTGTGTGTGGCTAAGACCCCCACCAGTGCCCAGCATTAGAGTGTGTGTGGCTAAGACCCCCAGCAGTGCCCAGCATTAGAGTGGGTGTGGCTAAGACCCCCACCAGTGCCCAGCAGTAGAGTCTGTGTGGCTAAGACCCCCACCAGTGCCCAGCATTAGAGTGTGTGTGTGGCTAAGACCCCACCAGTGCCCAGCATTAGAGTGTGTGTGGCTAAGACCCCTAGCAGTGCCCAGCATTAGAGTGTGAGTGGCTAAGACCCCCACCAGTGCCCAGCAGTGCCCAGCATTAGAGTGTGTGTGGCTAAGACCCCCCCCCAGTGCCCAGCAGTGCCCAGCATTAGAGTGTGCGTGGCTAAGACCCCCACCAGTGCCCAGCATTAGAGTGTGTGTGTGGCTAAGACCCCCACCAGTGCCCAGCATTAGAGTGTGTGTCGCTAAGACCCCCAGCAGTACCCAGCAGTTAAAGCAAAAACGTACCATTGTTAACCTCATTACCATCAGGAAATAGACACATGTTACTATACCCAAATTTGAACATCACACCAGCTCCCAGGCACACGGCAGTCACAGACATTATCAGACAAACTAAAGTACATAAACTGAAAAAATAGATTTATTCAGCTGGTTCAAAATTGAAAACGCAAATAAGAGTCCTCACTCACAGAAGGCCAATGGCCAGTCCAAACAAGTCAGATAAACAGTTTGTGCCTTCATGGATGTTCTCACACCCAAACTTGCCTGCACATGGAGTTCAATCCACTGTGGAAACTTTGGGGGCATCATCTATGGAATCCTCCGGCACCGCATGGACAGGAGAGGGAAGGACAGGTGGAGTGGGTGCAGGTGTTGTGGATTCATCCACACTGGCCGGTGCATCGCAGAAAGTAGCAAGATAAACTTGGCTGCACACTTCAGCCAGTTCTGAAAAACTACCACCTGAACCCGGGGACACATTGGGGGTGGAGGTAGAGGGCTGTGAGTCTGTTGTCCTGGGTCTGTGGATGCGTGTGTGAGGTGTGTCCCCTCTCCCTGTGGGTGTGCCTACATCCCCTTGAGATTGGGTGCGTGGAGATTTGAGCTTTTTCTGCTGTGTGGGTGTGCTGGGTGTGTCTGTTGTTGCGTCTGACCTGTGGCGTCTGCGTGTATGTTGGGTAGGTATGGGAGAGGCTGAGGTGGATGGGTCTGAAGGATGGGGGGACAGATGCTGCTGGGTGTACAGAGCTGCTGTCAGTGTTGACTCTATGGCAGCCACACTCCGACGTAGATCAGACATGGCAGATGACATGCCCTCCATGAACGACAACAACTGTGTAATTAGTCGTGTATGTCCATGGAGGACAGTCAACATGGATGTCTGACCTACTACAATCTGCCAGAGTAGGTGCACAGACAGCACTGAGGGCAGTAGGGGACACAGGGGCAGGTGCTGCGGTGCCGGGAACAAAGGAGACACGGGGGCTAGCACGGACCCTAACAACTGGGAGGGTGGAGATGGTACTGGAGGAGGAGAGGCAAGCCAAAGATGAAGAAGAGACCATTGCTGCATATTCCCCCTTCCCCTGAGAGTCTGATTCCGAGCCGTCCGCATGGTAGGATGTGTCAGTCACATGGGGTCCGGCCTGCAGACTCTCCTCACCCTCCGTGCCACTGCCTCCCTCTGACTCCTCAAAGCATGTGGCACTGTCGCTGGGTCCCTCTGCCTGGTCCGCGCCTGTGTCTCCTCAAGATTCTGGTGATGATGCTGTTGGCAAGGAGAATAAGAAAAACATATCAGTCACCTGTACACATCAGACATATCAGCTACAAATCATTTGGGCACATTTCTAAACATGGCATGGATCATGAGTCACATGCCACTGAACTCTGCACAATGCCAAGCCTAGTCTTGGGCAATTGTAAGAGACACAACGCTCAATGTATAGTAGGGTACAAGTAACAGGCAAGGCAAAAACTTGTATGAGAGACACAATGATCAGCCACCGCCTGACAACAGGATAGCCGATGTTGAATCACAGTTCATTTGCCCACCCTGCCACCCAAATCCAGACCTGGTCATGTTTGATTCGCTTTGACCTTGTGCCACATGGGAAAAGTCCTGCCTGAACTGCCATGTGATGCCATCCTGGGACCTGAACCAAGTATTCCATCACCTCACACTGGCATCACAGCTGTCTACACTCAAAGTCACATTGTGTGGCTGACCATCAATATTATTTACAAACAACATGCAACATATTTTGAGAATATGCACACACGCACTGCCCAGTGTGAGTATGCACAAGCCAAAATTATTGCACATGTACAGTGTGCACCTGTAGCTAACACATGACAACAAGAAAGTGTACCATGGACAAAGGCCACTGAGGATGACTCGTGTAGAAAACACATGTTGAGACTCAAGATCAGTGCCAAAATATGAAGAAGGGCAGACACAGTGCACATGTGGTGCTACATGTAAGGTACCAACAGGTGTCACAGACCCCCCTCCAACATGATGATGTGCAAAGGAAGATGCATACTAAGACATTGCACCATAGGAGTACATGTGAAAAGCAATCATTAGCCAAAGCGCTGGTCAAATGTGGAGTAGGGCAAGGCGTGTAAAGAAGCATCTGCTGAAACTGGGCCATTCTTATGCCAATGCATAAAGTGCCTGTCTGACCACACCACTCCAACTATGGGAGTGTTACCATGCCTCGCAGCACTGCAGGTAGCATGTGACACACATGACAACAAAGAGACATGTACCTACCCCCTTCTTGCTGCTGTCCCTCCTGCAACTGCCTATGGAGGTCTGGGAACACCACTTCCAGGACCCGGAGCATGTGGGGGGTGAGGCGGCAGGTGCCGCCATGCCGGCGTGGAGCTTCCAGCTTCAGCTGTACCCTGGCGATGCGTCGGGTCCAGCACCGGATGTCCTGCCACCTCTTCTTGATGTTTCTGAGCCTCCTGCGAGGCCCCTCCTCACTCCTGACAGCCCTGGCGATGTCCAGCCAGATTTCACCCTTCTCATAGGCAGATACCTGTCACAAATGTAAAGTAAAAGAACATCAGTACACCTGGTCCATGTTCCAAAGACACACATATGTGCACAAAATACTTGAGGACAACAGGGCATTGGATGCTCCACACACTTGCATCATTGTCCAGGAGTATGTGGCCTGTGAGCAAACAGAACTGCACTACATGCCATTTAAAGGCTACAGATTACATAAGGGGTGCAAACCACTCTTTGAGCATGGCACTCACTGAGCAATATATGCTACATCAGGGGGCACTGCAGCACGTGACATGCTGTCACACACCCCACTACAACAAATAACCCTCTTCACACAACACTGTACACACTGGCACTCACTCACATCAACATAGCATCTATCCACTACACATACACAGTGGCTATAGTGTCACACACACAACAGGTGCACACTCCAAGGTAGTGCACACATCACTCACCTGCTCCTCTGGTCTCCCATACATCTTGCTGTAGTTAGGCAGGAGGGCATCCAGCAGGGCCTTGTTCTCACCATCACTGAATGCAGGTGCCCTCTCCATGCTCAGCTAATCAGGGTCCAGAGGATACAGAGACAGCTGCTGTGTTTTCCACTCCAATGTTTTGCAGGCAAGTGCCCTCCCACAGCCACATGCTGCCTTATATTTGTGCTGCAGTGGGTCTGTGAGTCCAAGGAGTAGTGTGTGATAGGCCACCATAGTTTGCATCCTATGTTTCATCCAATCCCGTCACACATACGGCCATGAAACACATATGCATGGTTTGAAAACTGAGCCAGAGCTGAACAACAACTTTTGCAACATTGTATACTTTTGCCCAACTGAATTTTCTAGAACACCTGTAGGAGGCTCAAAACTCTCTGAATCCATGACAACCTGGCTGCATTCTGATCATTCCACTGTTCCCCTAGATGTTCCCTATGTATTTATTTGATTACCCACACAAGTACGGTGCGATTGCCGTTCCAAATGCAACCCATTCAATGGTGAAACGAGGCGTACACATGCACGTACCATTGGGGTACGCTGTGCTCGCGTATGGTTACGATGCAATAGGGAAACGAGGCGTACACACGCACGTACCATTGGGGTACGCTGTGCTCGCGTATGGCTACAATGCAATAGGGAAACGAGGCGTACACACGCACGTACCATTGGGGTACGCTGTGCTCGCGTATGGCTACAAAGCAATAGGGAAACGAGGCCTACACACGCACGTACCATTGGGGTACGCTGTGCTCGCGTATGGCTATAATGCAATAGGGAAACGAGGCCTACACACGCACGTACCATTGGGGTACGCTGTGCTCGCGTATGGCTACAATGCAATAGGGAAATGAGGCCTACACACGCACGTACCATTGGGGTACGCTGTGCTCGCGTATGGTTACAATGCAATAGGGAAACGAGGCGTACACACGCACGTACCATTGGGGTACGCTGTGCTCACGTATGGCTACAATGCAATAGGGAAACGAGGCCTACACACGCACGTACCATTGGGGTACGCTGTGCTCGCGTATGGCTACAATGCAATAGGGATACGAGGCCTACACACGCACGTACCATTGTGGTACGCTGTGCTCGCGTATGGCTACAATACAATAGGGAAACGAGGCCTACACACGCACGTACCATTGGGGTACGCTGTGCTCGCGTATGGCTACAATGCAATAGGGAAACGAGGCCTACACACGCACGTACCATTGGGATTCGCTGTGCTCGCGTATGGCTACAATGCAATAGGGAAACAAGGCGTACACACGCACGTACCATTGGGGTACAGTGCGTCAGACATGCTCAAGTGAACGCTTGTGTAGGCTGCGGTTCTGACCTCCTTCATGTCACCATTGGGAGAGTGACCCCAGGAAATCACATTGCAGGGATGTAGTCTAGACTCATGTTGATGATGTGGATGCATACATCAGCATGGCATCCTTACATCAGCAGGCCCCAGGTGTGGCAGACATTGAAGAAGCACAGGGACTGTGACCTTGTGACTCAGTTGATGTGTGAAGAGCTGTTGAGACATGTCATTAATCATTGTGCACATGTGTATCACATACATTCAACACTTCGCACCTGAGTAACGTCTGCAACATATTGTGATGCACATCAACACTGGAATGGCACACCATTCAGTACAGGGAACTGTCACATGATGACAGCAACATGCCCACTGTCACAGATGTCGAATTGACGCACTGCATGACCCTGTGTGACCACGTCATGTGTGTGCCATGTGCGACATTGTGCATGCTGTTTGCATATGAAAGAAACAGGTCAGTATTATATTCCTCACCTTACAATATCCCCAAGTGGCAGACTGGATCTGCCAATTTCGGCTTCGCAGTACCCTTGTGTGTCGGTAGGCATCGTCTGCGGCTCCGCGTGTGTCGTTGGCGTTGTGTGCGCTGTGCTGACATTGTCTGAGTACTCATACGTCGCCTCCACGTGCTCACGTCAGGTCCTCTTTTTTCACACCCGCAGCGCAGTTCCCGTATAAGTGTAACCTAGCTCATTTTGTTTCAAATCATAGTACGATCACTTCTGATCATTTAACTTGGATTGTCCGACTCAGGACGGTGCCAATAGGGATGGCCGTTTCCAAGCCTGTGAGGATTGCGACCGACTGATGTCGGTGACTGACCCTCACCGTCGGTGTCTCCACTGTTTCGACGTCAAGCACGGCAACAAGTGCTGCTCCGACTGCCGGGCCCAGACATATGAAGTTAGGTGGGAGTGGTCCCGCAAGCGGCTCGGACTCCAGCAGTTGGCCCAGCACCGCAATAGCTCATGGTCTGGACGTAGGTCGAGTGCCCGGGTGTGGGGTTTGAGCCATCAGAGCCCCGGGATTTGACATCACTCCTCCAGGGCAAAGTCGTCAGGTAACCACAATAAGTCAAAGAGACGTCATCGCACTTCAAACTCACCAAAATGCAAGTGCAATGCTGCATGGGATTTGGGTGACACCGCCCATGCGGCTCCGTCAGATTTGAAGTCTTCGTAGCCTGCACCATGACCTCTGGTCCCTGGCCAGCATGCGACGCAGGAGGAGTTAGTGCGCTTCCTCATGGCCATGATGTCCCTCACTCCACCGACGGGCTACGCCGCGGCTTAGGGCCCAGCGGACCCGTCTGGGGGCACTAGCGGGTCTGGTGCTTTGGCCCCGACGCCGTCTCTTACTTTGGCTCTGACGCTGGCGGCGCCTTCGTCCCGGCACCGCTGGGCCACACTGGATCCGATTGGTGATCCTGGTCCTCGCTGGTTCACCTCACGACCTCACCGACAACAGTCCCCCAGGTGTCACCCTCGGCGCTGTCCTCGGGTGGTGATGTCCCCGATACCACACACTATACGGCTCCGGCGTGGGAACGGCGCGGCAGAACAACGCTTTTAATGCTGCATGGGGAGTTTAACTTCAACGAGCCGGGCACATATTTTGACAACTCTGATTATCAGGGAATGGGTGATAAGGAGTATTGGGAGGGTTCTGAAGACCCACTGACACGTGAGTGTCAGTCCCAAGACGAATGCACAGGTGGACTGGGGGATGCGAGTGGTCTGGACAACTCGCCAGACACTGGTAATGTCTCTAATCCAACCGTGTCTTTGGAGGAGCGGGCAACGTACAGTGTTGTGTTTACGTGGGTGGCCAAAGCCTTGCCCCTTCATCTCCCCGTGAGGACCAACCTCCTCACTGAGGTCCTTAAACTGCAGTCAAGCTCGGC
The DNA here is from genome assembly GCF_964261635.1 of Lissotriton helveticus. NCBI lineage: Eukaryota > Metazoa > Chordata > Amphibia > Caudata > Salamandridae > Lissotriton > Lissotriton helveticus. Next base: position 1,867,690,513 of record NC_136057.1, read on the forward strand.
TGAGCCTCTGCAGCCGTTTCACGAGGCATTGACTGACGCTATTTTGGCCACGTTGCCAGACGCCCACACCCGTCCCCGGACGACCCATGTTTCCTGTCCTCCCACCCCACCCCAGAGAGCATGGGCATCCAGGCCTCCAAATCAGAGACCGCATTCACGTTTGCTCCGCTGGACAGGGTATCCAAGAGGTATGAGCAGTACGGAAAGATGGTATCATCCTCCCTGAGTCTGGGACTGAGGTCTTCCAACATCACATGCCTCTTTGTCCGATACACACACTCTCTGTGGGACACGTTTGTGGAACTGCTGCCAGAGTGCGCGTTGTAGGTACGGGCAATACTTGGCCAAGCCCTTGTAGAATGCTGATCTGCGGCACGGTATTCGATCCGGTGTGGGCTGGATAGCACCGACTCACTGGGCAGAGCGATGGCATCCACGGAGGCGATTTGTTGCAAAGCCTGGTATGTATTCCAAGGTAGGAATATGGTACTAAATACTGTTCCTTACATATATTTCGTTACAAAAGGTAAGTAACTTGTTCATACTGTTCAGTATATCTGCTGTAGGAGCATTTATGATGGGTCCTTGCCGTGATGACAGGGTTTTACATGTACGTACACCATGCCACTTGTGCAAATGAACCGCTCATATGGGTGATGGCATCACAGACCATTTGTCACAAATCAAACATTTCTGCTGTCTGATGATGTCCATGTATTAGTTTTGGAAATATCACACCGCTATAGGAATATGTCAGATCTGTGCAAATGATGGCACATGTGATGTGGGTGTGTGTATTGCTGTCAGCTGTCTGGATGTGCAGACAACCTCCTAATGCAATTCACGTGACGTGTGTCACTGACGTGATACATTGTCATGCTCACTCAGACCTTCCCATCAGATCATTTGTATGCATGTAATATCCATTCCACAGACCACAGGTCTTTTACTTTTCACAGAGGAGTGGCTGGCAGCTGGCACATGTTTGCTCAGTGTGTATCCCACGCCACACTCAAAATTGTCTAGATTTGTTGAAGCAGTGTTGCTTGTGCCATGTACATTGTTATTGTCTTTGTCTGACAGTTGTACATGTTTTCTACTAAATATGGTTTGCAGGGCACCCCCTCTGGAAAGGCCGTTGCCAGACTTGGAAGCCATGAGGGAACGTAATTGCATACGGCGTTACCGCTTCTCCAGACAGTTGAACAAGGACCTGACGGACAGGCTGGAACAACATCTGCAACCACGACACAGGTATCCAACTGCGCTGACACCCAAGGTAAAGGTGATGGCAGCCCTATATTTCTTTTCCACAGGTACGTTCCAATTTACCATAGCTGATGTGGGAGGGATGTCACAAACAATGTTTAGCCGGGTATTAAGCGATGTATTGGCAGCTTTGTTGCTGCACATAGATGAATTCATTACATTCCCTACTCCAGAACAGTTGACACATGTCAAGGGGGAATTCTATGCCCTGGGACGCATGCCACATGTAATTGGTGCAATTGATGGTACCCATGTTACTCTGGTGCCACCACAGGCTCAGGAGCAAGCGTACCGCAACAGGAAACACTACCACTCGATAAATGCCCTGGTGGTGTGTCTTGCCAACATGTTTATCTCACATGTTTGTGCACGTTTTCCATGATCGTGCCACAATGCATTCATCATGAGGCGTAGCAGGGTCCCACAGATGATGCTGCAGCTGCACAACCATCGGGCATTTCTTGTTGGTGGGTAAACTCTGTTAGCCATATATGTCAGTATGTCAAAACTTCATGAACTGCATCATATTACACACTCATTTCCATGATGTAAATTTGCAGGAGACGCAGGATATCCAAACATGCCGTGGCTAATGACTCCGCTACGCAACCCCAGGACAGCTGCAGACCAGCGGTACAACAATGCTCAAGGGAAGACCAGGCGGGTGATCGAGCGAACATTTGGACTCCTTAAGAGCCGGTTCAGGTGCCTGGACAAGACAGGCGGAGCCCTCCAATACACCCCACTCAAGGTGTGTGACATCTTCACCGTGTGCTGCATGCTACACAACATGGCAGTGGAGAAGGCTGTGCCACTCATCCTTGATCCTGATGAGCTGGAACATCCACCCGTTGAGGATGAAGGCCTTGCCCAGGATGCCAGTGACGAGGAGGATGAAGATGATATCCGGAGTCACCTCATCCGCAACTTCTTTTCATAATGGTGAGACATAGGTGCATTTTGGTAAAACATGTACTATAGAGTTGCATGGGTAGCATGCTGTGTATGCAACTGACTGTATGCAATGTCTCTTGGATGTTTGTTGTGCAGTGTCACACAGGTGCAGATGTAATGCAACACACATACGTGCTATGGGGAACTTGACCCCTTGTGTGCCTCTCATCCCCAGCTCGCCCTGCCTGTTGTCCGTTGGTGTCATCGTGGTCAGCCTGCTATTGCTCATTATGATTGCAACGTCAGCCGAATCAACGGTGCATGCATGGACATGTGGAAAAGTCAATTTGGGTAAGGACTCATATGAGGCTGTTTAGGTATGGTTTCTATTGTGTGGTACATGTTCATGCGCACGTTGTTAGACCATGCATACATGCAACAACATCATGTATCTTATTACATGTAGGCCCACTCCCATGACAGGATAGTCACCCCATCTGACAGTCATCTGTCATAGTTTTAGACTCTGGTGAATGCATCAATGTGTGTAGACATTGACACTGCAACATTGCATATACCATGGTTTGACATTGTGTTAGAGGTCACAACCATGGACTCTGTGGGGGATTGCAGCCTCACTGTGTGCATTAGAATTTGTCTGGATCCTCACCTCAACCTTGTGGGCCAGTCCAGATTGTTTACCAAAAAACCATGTTGTGTAGGTGTGGCCCAGTGTATGTTCCACATGTTAAGACAACTGTCCTGTGATTCTGTTCACATGGATGCATTGCCCCTTGCTGCAGTATGTCATGTCACTGTCATGTCGTTACCTCAGTGCAGGTTGAGAATACTGCTCCGCCAGCCTTCACAGTGAGTAGCAGTTATGTTTTTATTCACTTGATGCCATGCATGTTTAGCAGTAGACATGACAATGGTGGGATGATGCATATGTGAATTATTGTGTTGCACCAGTGGAGTGCGGTCATTCACATGATTCTCTTGTCCCGTGCAGCATTTCTGTGCGACGGTAGGGTTCATTATGTGGTTTGGATCAACATCACTTGCTGTTGAGTTATTTTCAACCTGCTTGTCATGTTTAGCATAGTGATGCAAAGTTGATAGAGCAAAAGACTGGTTACAGAGTGCCTTCATTGCATGTAGGTCATTAGCTTCCTCATCATATGTGATTCTTACAGCTGTTGTGGGTGATGTCACGTTTGCCTACATGGCCCTTACGGGTACACATAAACATATACAGATATTACACTTTGCGTAAATAGCATTGCCATATATTTTAATTTGTTTGTAGGGTCCACATCATCAGACACTGTGAATTAGTTTTTGTCCACATAGATCTCATTGCATAGTAGCAGACTTGTGAGCGTAACACAAGACTCAAATAGATGACAGACTGTCCTAGGTTTTATGTGTCCGTGTTACAGCATCGGATCTCATGTGATAGCATAATGAGTGATCTCAAATTGGCTACAGTCGTTACACTTCACAGGTGTGACTGGTACAGTGTATCCCATGAGGTATTTGTAGTGTCAGTGACATGAGAAAGTACTCCTAATGGTTATTTGCCTCTGTTTCAGGTCTCCCTCCCTGCAGTTCCCATCCTCTCCTTCCCTCGCCTGATCACTCTTTTGTGTCTGTCATTTGTACTCAGACCAAGGGGCTATTTGGAAGTGGAACCCTTTGAGCATCACACCACTCTGATGAAAAAAGGTACGGCCAGTCCCTGGCAGGCTTGTAGCGAATCGTTCTGCTGCATTACAGGTGACATCATTCATATTCTTTTTTTGTCTTCTTGCCAATGCCAATGACCATGTATGTTGGATAATGCTACATGGGCTCCCAAGGTAAAACATCATGTTGTGCATGACGTGTGATTTCAACTGAATTTTGTGCCTCCTTGATGTCAACGCACATGTCCTTCTAATGTGCATGTATACTATATGGCATGAAGTAAGCTTATTCTTGTTATGTGTTTATGTATACAGTGACAACATGCATGGTGTTGGTTAAGGCTAAAGTACTATATTGTGTGTGAGGTAGATGGCTGTGTAGCTGCTGTTTAGCTTGGAACACACTACCTGTAGACTACACCTGCTGACGCTGTGTGTCCTGTGCCCCACTTGTCCCTAAGGGGCCTGATCCTGTGACCGTGATCTTTGGTGATTACTGTGCCATTTTTTTTGCAGTGACCCTGAGTGAAGCAGACACTCCTGCATTCACATACACATGTCACTTTGTGGCTTGCCAATGCCCTTGTGGTATGTGCTTGTTTTGCAAGTTGTCACACCCCTCCTGCCGTCATGTCTTCCCTCATTCCTGCTGCTGCATACACAACCACAATGCAGCGCACACTATCCAGGACCACACACGCCTACAGGATTCCCCTCCTTCCATCCATTTGTAGAGCATGCTCCAGCCACCCTACACACAGAGAACACCAGAAAATCATCCTCCTGGTATCACAATGCCTCAAACTCACCCATTACAGCTTCTATGCCTGTGTGAGCAACACATACTGGCAAGACTATGCTGAGCCACATGACAGTGTGTCAACGTACCACCAGGTCATGTGCCTTGTACAGGACACACACACCTTCCATAGGCATAATATTGTACATTGTTACCTTGTCAACACCACAGCAGCAAAACTCGCCTTCCTTACAGTCACGTGGCAGTACACGACCTGGTCACACCACTTCAACATAGCCGTCACAGTCAGTCAAGTAGCCACAGGGGACACACACCATGACCACGTCTCTTGGGTGTGGTGTGATTTGGCCGTTCTGGTGTAGATAATTGTCAGACGTGGCTAGTTGTTCTGGATGCGTTGCACCCATCACAGGAGTTTAGTACTTGTAGCTCCATACGGGGAGGTCACGTAATCAGGTGAGCTTGGGTAGAGTGCTACAGCCCATTGCCCACAGTCTGTCCTGCCACCCTTGTCCTGTGCGCCATTTATCACATCCACAGTACAGCAGCATGCTGATGATAGTTCACATACCTGAGGACACAGATGTAGGTACTCCCTACGTGGACAACTAGCTTTTTAACACTGATCTATACACCTCCAAGTGACTCTCCTGTGCCTGTCTGTAATTGCAGTTTTGTGATCCGAACCCCCTCCAGCATTTACTATCCATCACAGGTGTGTGTTTCCATCCATGTATCTAGTTGTTAGAAATTTGTGACCTATGTGTGTCCTCACCCGGACTCAGATCCAAGTGTGTGGATGGCTGCAGTTTGTTGGATACTCTTGCATTTCATACATTTGCACACACATATTCTTTTATACTGTGGGTACAAGATGACTCAACAAATGCGTATGATGTTTGTTATATTTATTGGGTGATCTTGTGCAGGAAACGTGAGTAGGTGCTGTACAGAAAGGGGGGAATTCAAAGTTCGCTGCTAGAGATGAGATGCCTTACAGTTTGAGTCAACAGAGTCCAGCCCACAGTGCTTTGCATCATTGGGCAGACTGTGACCAGCAAGTCCATGTGGGAGAGTCTCATAGGTGATGCTGTTGCACCCAAGGGCAATATGCCAGGTCAGGTGTCCTGGGAGTTGTGCATGCCCCACTGCCTCTCAACGTCTTAGCCGTGGACGACCCTTCTTCCTTGGGGGACCCTCACGTGCAGGCATGGACGATGCATGGGACGCTACGTCAGACAGTTCCTCCTCCTCCTCCTCCCTCCCTGTGGCTGGTGTTGCACTTTGCCTTGATGTAGCTGGCCTGATGACACAGGGAGGGTGCTGCATGTTGGCAGCAATCTGACGTAGTGATTGGCTCATTTCCTGATGCACCGTCAAGAGCTCAGCCAGACTTGCCTCCACCCGTCCATAATGTTGTTCTTGCCTGGCATTTTGCTCAGCCTGCTGTTCTTTCACCTGGTTGAGGGCCTCCGCTACCTGGCTTACCTCCCTGGCATCCCGCTGGTATGCCTCCAGGATGTTAGTCAGTTCAGGCATACCGGGCCCTGCAGCTGACTGGCCAGAATCTCGCCTCCGCCTTGCGCCACTCCCACCACCCTGACCCACACGAGCACGGCCTGCGCTTGTGGGCACATCCGCTCGACGGGCCCCCCCGAGTGCTGACAGGTTTGATGTTGTCTGCCACCTCAGGGGTGCCTGACAAAGGGTGTCCCTCATTTTCAGACAGGCTCTCTGGTGGATCATGGGCAGGCCTCTGACCTGTCTGCTGGGATGTGGTGGGAATGGTTCCGGTGGTTGGCACAGATGTAGCTGGTACAGTTGCTGCAGGGGTTTGGGATCCAGAGGGGCCAGGTTGGTTGGGGTCATCCACAGTGCGTTGAGTGGCGTTGCTGTCGGTGGGGTCAGGGTCCTGCCGAGCCTGGGACTGGGATCCTTCTCCCCCCTGGTTGGGGGTGGTCTCCACACGTTGCCCTGTGTGTGGGAGAGACAGACACTGTTAATGCACTATCAAGTGACATCTTAATTTGTTAACCATTATCAGCATCACAGTTCCACCAGCTTTACATTGTTGCAGTGGCGGCTGGTGACATTTGAAAGTGGCAGGGCGTAAAAGTTGCGAATGAGTCTTACATCGCGAGCGTGCGAAGTGCGCAAGGGTGACCAACAGAAAGGGTGTTTGGAAGGCTGCTGCTGAGAACCCCTTACCTTCAACCCGCCCATTTATATATTGCCACACAGGGACAGCGTCAGCATATTTCACTGACTCGGTCTGGATCCGGTTCAACAATAGGTACCGGATCCTAGGTATGTACGTCACGTGGCAGTTAGGGGTGGTCGATGCAGTCTGGCACGGTGAGGACGGGTATAAATGAACTTAAACACTGTGAGGGATGGGGTGACGTGCAGAGGATAGGGTGACTGTCTCAGACAAATAACGCGCTTCGCGCCCTGTGATGAAGTAGGTAGCGCTGAATACATATACAATAAAATGCAGTTCGATGTGTGCTGGTGACAAGCATGGAAGGGGTTAAAGAAACAAACATTGTGAGACATTGAGGTGACCGCGTGAGGAAAGAGAACGGGGTACCAGCGCGGACTCGCACCAACTGATGTGTTCATGTGATGGGAGGGTCGAGCGAATCACGGAAACAGAAACACTCGAGACACAGGCGGGACAGGAGCAGACACCCGTCCAACCGCCCAACGCATGGCAGTGTCATGTGAGGAGTGCGGGAAGGGGTGACTGCAAGAGGCGCTGCAGTTTGAACTCTCTGAGTGGATTGGTGGTTGACAAATATGTGTCGTCTTCCGTAATCACAGAACAATACACATAATAAACGCATGCTCAATACTGTAACCAGCCTGCATTGAAACATAAGTGAGGAGACAATCCCAATAAAAGCGCGGTCAGGAGGAGGCACCAAGATCATTCACTCTCATTCCCTCACGGCGGAGGTCAGCCCAAATGGCAAAGAAATATAAATAACTTACCTTGGCTTCCCGACTCGAGTCCCGTCCCGAGACCGCAGTGCAGACTCCCGCCTTCCTGGATTTAGAATGCCCGTGCCGCCGCTGCGTCTGACGTGGTCGTGTGGGCTCTCGTCGTCACTGGAGGCTGCAGGCAGCCTCCTCCCCTCCATGGCAGCTGGTGCTGATTGGTTCGGCCGGCTGCCCTAACCGCGTCATTTCTCCGAGTCTGCATCCTGCAGAACGAAGAGTGGGAGGAGGCTTGGGGGAGCGGCTTGCCCACTGTTGCTAATACTGTCTGTTTGGACAGCCTCTCAGGCTGTCCAAACAGTCAGTATTAATAACAGTGGGCAAGCCACTCCCCCAAGCCACTCCCCCCTGCCCTGAGGCTCCGCTCGAGTTAGTAACCAGGAAGTTCGCTGCTTTCTCGCCGTGCGAGAAGGGCAGGCAGAAACAAATGGTAGTTATAAATAAATAACTACCATTTGTTTCTGCCTTCTTCTCGCACGGCGAGAAATCAGGTGGGGCGGCGCCCAAACGCCCCATGTAGAAACCGCCACTGCATTGTTGTCATTGTTCAGTTGTGTATGTAGTGGTAGCAAAATGACATGTACTCAGGGGTATTTTCCTTCTTCCATTCTCTTGACAATGACTGACACAGCCATTGCTGTGTCTTGTCTTGCCGGCACAACACATATACAGCAGTGCTCTGTTTCACGCAACATCCAGGATACAGTGTAAATCCTTATGCCTGCGTCAAGCATGCACAGAGTTTAGATGCAGCCTGTTCATGTAAGAGACAGAGCATTATTTATTAGGATAAATTATTCTACTTTGGATAGGTGTTGCTGTTCCGTGATGGCCAACCAATGCCAACACCCCTGGACCTGTACACCCACTTCTAGATCATGGCTTCAGAACGTGGCACTTCTCCAAGACGCATTACCTTGTCAATACCCATATCCATGTTAGTACTTAAGTGCATCCACAACGTTCATAAGATGGGGCACGTGCATTGTGTGAGAGGCACAATGGAGTGGAGCATCTGCAATGTGCATGTTAAAGTTGTATTCGTATTCATATGAGTAAGTGTTTAGTTGTGGGACATGACAATTGTGACAGTGTTGCACTCCATTGCCTGTCCCCAGGGGATGAGTTTCTGTAAGGGGTGTGTGTGACAGGCCATGCTAATAGTTCGAGTGTGATTTACAAGCGTCCATCCTTCGTGATTTGGCTGTGCCCTCATGTAGCATGCTGGCATAATCGTGGTTGTGGGTTCCTGTACCGGATGTCTGACCTTGTCCTGGTGTTTGTGTTTGCAATGTTCACAGGAGGGACTTGTGCTGCCTACACCTGGACCCATTGTGTACTACAGACCTTTCCAAACTGTGTGTCCTGACACTGTACTGCGTCGCCTGCAAATGGTGGGTGTGTCGCAGGCATTTAGTACATGACTGCTGGTAATTAGGAGACATCCCTAGACACTCTGCTCTATGGTCTTTATAAGGCCTGTGCAGTGCTCGGGTGCAACTGTGTGTGTGCCCAGGAAGCTGGGGTGAGGTGACAGAGGGAGGAAAACTGAGGGGGGATACAGAGGGAGGAGGGTGACAGAGGGAGGGAGACAGAGGGAGAGGGTGACAGAGGGAGAGGGAGACAGGGAGAGGGAGACAGAGGGAGAGGGAGACATGGGGATAGGGAGACGGAGGGAGGGAGACAGAGGGAGGGAGACAGAGGGAGAGGGTGACAGAGGGAGAGGGAGACAGGGATGGAAGGAGTCAGAGGGAGGGAGGGAGACAGGGGGGAAGACAGAGGGAGGGAGACAGAGGGTGACAGACAGAGGGAGACAGTCAGAGGGAGGCAGACAGAGGGAGGGAGACATAGGGAGAGGGAGACAGAGGGAGAGTGCGACAGGGATGGAGGGAGTCAGAGGGAGGGAGGGAGACAGAGGGAGGGAGTCAGAGGGAGGGAGACAGAGGGTGACAGACAGAGGGAGACAGACAGACAGAGGGAGGAGGGCAACAGAGGGATGGAGACATGTTGTTTGTGCTCGCTCGCTTGCTACACTGCCTTACTGTGTCACAAAATGATGCAGCTCCGAAAAGTGCGTCAGCAACATGAAATAGTTTTGACGCTGTGGTCTACTATCTTGTGTGAAATTTCCATATCCCTGTGCATTGGGCATGGTGCTTGGGTGTGTACCTGGGACATATGGGATGGGAGCAGTCTCCTACCCTACACCTTCCACCCTTTGTGCCTCCCCCTTGCAACTACCCCCATTCTGTTGTGTACTGCTGGGACTCATGGCCACCCACCCCTATGCTGCTGGGCACTGTTGTAAGTCCACCCATGTAACATGTGTTTTTTGTACACTCACCAGACTCAACGGCTCCTTCAATTCCGTGTACTCCCACCGGCGGCAGCAGGGCCATGACTTTCTCCTCCCAGAGATAGTATACTGGAGGTCTGCGGGGACCACCACCTCCAGTGTAGTGTGCATTGACGTAGTCCTGGTCCATTTTCTTCTTGACCATCCTCCGCAGATCATACCACCTGGCCTGGCAGTCCTGCCTGGTGCGCATGATGGGTACAACTGCATTGACCCGGTCTACGATCCTCTCCCACAGGTGTGTTTTTTCAGCCATGCTGGTCTGTCTGACCAATGCGCCAAACAGCTGTGGCTCGACTCTGATGATTTCAGCTGTAAGTATCTCATTCTCCGGGTTAGTGAACTTTGGATTCTTGGGTGTGGTCATGGTGTGGGATGTATGTGATTGAGGAGGTAATGGTGTGTATGGATGAGGGTGTGTGGGTCTGATTGTGAAGAGGGTGGTTTGGGTGTAGATGAGATAGGTTGTATGTGTGAAGGTGTGTGGCTGCAATTGTTGGTGTGATGTCTGTGTCTTAGCAAGAATAGGTATGTTGCAAAGGATGATGGGTTGTATGTGTGGACCCTTTTATTGGTCAATTTGTGGGTGTGGCTTATTTTGAATTGGTGGTGTGTGTGTTATATGGGGTGGGTGTTAGAGTTGACCTCTGTTTGCCTGTTTGGCTGTGAGCAGGACATTGTTTCTCAATGGTGTGTACACAGGAGACATGTTCAGTGTTGTTGTGCGACTCGTTAGCAAAGTCCTTGTGCTGGTTTTGGTATTGGCGTTATGTGTGCGTGTCGTACTTGTGAGTGCGGCTGACTTGAACGGGCCATTGGCGGGTGGGGGGTTCGCGTAGGCTTGATGGGGGGTGTGCGTGTCGTACTTGCGCGTGCGGGTGACTTGTACGGGCCGTTGGCGGGTGGGGGGTTCGTGTAGGCTTGATGGGGGGTGTGCGTGTCGTACTTGTGCGTGCGGTTGACTTGTACGGGCCGTTGGCGGGTGGGGGGTTCCCGTAGGCTTGATGGGGGGTTGTGAGTGTCATACTTGTGCTTGCGGGTGACTTGTACGGGCCGTTGGCGGGTGGGGGGTTCGCGTAGGCTTGATGGGGGGGGGGGTGCGTGTCGTACTTGTGCGTGAGGTTGACTTGTACGGGCCGTTGGCGGGTGGGGGGTTCGCGTAGGCTTGATGGGGGGATGTGCGTGTTGTACTTGTGCGAGCGGGTGACTTGTACGGGCCGTTGGTGGGGGGGTTCTTGGTCGCTTAAGGGGGGTGTGCGTGTCATACTTGTGCGTGCGGTTGACTTGTACGGGCCGTTGGCGGGTGGGGGGTTCGCGTAGGCTTGATCGGGGGGTGTGCGTGTCGTACTTGTGCGTGCGGTTGACTTGTACGGGCTGTTGGCGGGTGGGGGGTTCGCATAGGCTTGATTGGGGGGTGTGCGTGTCATACTTGTGCGTGCGGCTGACTTGTACGGGCTGTTGGCGGGTGAGGGGTTCGCGTAGGCTTGATGGGGGGTTGTGCATGTCGTACTTGTGCGTGCGGGTGACTTGTACGGGTCGTTGGTGGGTGGGGGGTTCGCGTAGGCTTGATGGGGGGTTGTGCATGTCATACTTGTGCGTGCGGTTGACTTGTGCGGGCCGTTGGCGGGTGGGGGTGTTCGTGTAGGCTTGATGGGGGGGTGTGCGTGCCATACTTGTGCATGCGGTTGACTTGTACGGGCCGTTGGCGGGTGGGGGTTCGCGTATGCTTCATCGAGGGGTACACGGGTGGTATGTGTTGTTGCCGCTTGTTGTGAGGTGAAAAATCCTGTACAAATCATTCTTCCTGCGCGAATACTTTGGCCCGTACGAATCGCGGACAGGCTTTCCGTACAGGATCGTACTAGTGTGGTTGTACGGCATGTTTACAAATCGTACGGTAGGATTTCCGATGCTAATTCGTACGGCTCATCGACTGTGGTTCGTACGGTTTGCTGATATTCATACGGCACTCGACGGAAATGGATCGTACTTCGCAGGTCGGACGGTAGTTTCCCATTCGTACGGATTCGGCTACGAACAAGAATCGTACGGCGGATTTTTTTACCGGATCGGAATCGACCCCATATTGTGAGTTTTTCAGATGAGGTCCTGGTTCACAAACATTATATTGATACCATCTAATTTATTAGAAGTGCTTGATAGACATTGACAAATGTTCTACTGAGAAATAAATGTCCATGATTTTTTTAATTAAAGTGTGTTGCCTGCTGTATTCCAAATATAGGCCCTCATTCATGTTTGACACTAAGTAAACTTGTTAGTTTATCGAATAGCTCTGAACGTATTTTCTGTATTTGTGTTGCACCTACTTATTGAACATATAAATATTTTATCAGTCTAATAATTTTGAACACATATGTTAATTCGGAGCCTCATGATGTCTGAACCTAAAATGCAAACGCAGTGGCTGATAAATATTTGACTTAAATATTAGTACCTACCAAGAAGACCTAAGCGATTGTAATCATGATTTGTGTTACTTTTTGGTAAAAGTCTCATAAGACGGGTACCACATTTCGTGTTTTGCGACTGGAGTATCTACAGACGTGTCAACAACACGTTTGTACTACATCCTGTTAACTTTGAAGCCAAATGTATATTTAATAATACAATATTGGCACAGCAAAGTGATTGAAAATGCATTAGTGTTGGTATAAGAGTACCCATGATTTCTAATATGTAGGCACTATACACATATATAGAAGTAAAACCATTGCGAACCATAATGACGATGGAGTACATTGTTCCAATCCATAGCATGGAGTCACTAAATGGTCTAAAGTGGAATATTGTTCTCTACTTAGGCCTTTGCTATATGTAAAATTACTAGTTTTTTGTATGTCACAGATGTCTATAACTATTATATACAATATTCCCCGTAAGGTGCGTGCACGAGCACCCACACACCTCTGTTCCCCCGAGTGTGTAGTGCTGTGTGTGGAGCGGGCACACACAGCACATCCTGGGAGAGCAATCGCGACACCACTTTTAAAATGCGAGCGGCGCAAAAAATTGTAACTTTTTGTCTGCAGGAAGGTTGCGCAAGCAGTGACTCCTGCACTTGCTGCATTTCCTTCATAAGGGAGCACGACCTGGGGCTGTTTGTGGGCCTTTGTGAAAATATTTGTTAATTGCGGCACTGGCATGCGCTGCAATTAACATAAATATTTTCACAATGGCCCACAATTGGCCCCCAGGCCCCCTCCTTCAAAGAATAGAAATGCAGCAAGTTCAAAAGCATGACACATCGTTCTTTCGGACTTGATGCATGTCTTTTCTTAATGGAGGACAACTGCAGGCTGATTGTGAGCCATTGTGAAAATATTTATGTTAATTGCAGTGCATGACTGTGCTGCAATTAACAGGAGTACTTTCACAAATGCCCACAATCATCCAGCAGCCACGCTATTTTAAGAAAAGAAATGCATCAAGACCAAAAGCACAACGTGTAAAGCACACGTTGTGCTTTTGGGCTAGATGCATGCCTTTTTTCAATGGAACACGGCTGAGAGCTGTTTTTTCTTTTTTTCCTAGGTATTCATTTATTGAGCAAGGAAGCACTTTCTAACATTTGACCAACTCCCACCTTAAGGTATAGGACAAGGATCATTCTATACTTGCTCACTAAGCCGTATTTTGACACGTTACATCTATGACAACCAATCACAGTCAGTGGTGACACTAGGTGGGTGCGGGGGGTGTGGACCGCACCGGGTATCACCCCATCTGGGGTGACACCAATCTAGTTAGTTAGCTGGCAACTAGTCATAGTGCTGCTTTAGTTTAGTGCAAGCGCACCGCGTGGCCCGCACGCCACCACCACGGTGTGCTCCTTCAGACCTTACAAAAAATGTAAAATACTGTCTGCTACACAGTGATCACTGCGCAGTGTGTGTGCACTCACACTGCAGCAGCACAATGGTCGCCACGCACGCACACGACTGTGCTGGTCAGTGGTCACTGGTGCGTTGAGGATCATGTGCGGTGTACCCAGAAGTTTGTGGGTCCCAGGGCTGTCAATCTTTAGCGCTACCAATGACGGCCCTGGGACAGCCCCCGCGCACTGTGCGAGTGTGCGCTCCTGCTCTGACGCATCACAGCGGTCACGCGCCCGCCGGGAATAAAGAATTATTACCGCCGACATCAGATCGAGCGCCGTCATGGCCTCCTCTCCCCTTCAAATTCTTCTTGCTGGTGGGTCCGGACTCGGAGCGAGGCAGCAGTCGGACCGGACGGTGAGAGAGAATGAAATAATATCATTTATTTATAAATGAATGTGAATCATTCATGATGAACTAAGTTAAAAATGTGGCAGTGCAAACGAAATTAATCAGATTCAGTACAATGCTTTTTTACTGCATTCGCACAAACGAAAACATGGCCCTCTTCGACGGGCAGGTCTAGACTCTAGTGCAGAGTGCACCCGACGCCCAAAGCCTGGATAGACTGAAGGGTCACACTTGCAGGAGCATGATGGTGAGTGTTTGCATAGGGACTGTCATTGGCAGCATGGCAGGGGCAATGTGTGTGTCTTTTTTTAAACAAATTAAGCACTGGTTTGGGGGCAATATAAAGTGTCTATCTGAGTAAAAGCCAAAACAACATTTTGGCAAACAAAAATAGAGTTCACAAAAGAGTTTTGGGTTTACTCTTGGGATGATACTGCCAGCCTAATAAGACGAGTCTTGTGAATTACATGCCAGGTGACAATCCCAGAGCACGGCACTGGCTAACAACACCCCCTGGTTGGAAATTCCTTCCTAGCACCAATTGTGTGTGGCGTCCCCTTTCCTTCCCACCCTAAAAAGAGTTTATTATGATTTTAGGGTCGGAAGCGGCGGGAAAATAACTTGTGTATATCCGCAAATGAGTAGGTTTGTGAGTGTGTCCAGGAGTCCAGGGCACTTCCAGCCGGGACCGCCCACTTCCCACCCACAGGAGAGGAGTAACTCGCACAGACACCTGTGTGTGTGTAAAGCACTTTCCGACTGTGTAATCTACTTTCATGAGTTTGAAATACGAGGAAAGCAGGCTATTGGCTCATGGGAATCTGACCTGAACTAGAAGGCAGATTTAGGAACGAGGCACCTGGACGCATACATTCAACCCCAATGCCTGCATATGCCCCTTCGACCCTCTTCCAGAGACAAATGACCCTCCCCCATCAAGCACATCTGCAAACTGAGAGGTCGCACCGTGTGACCCTCAGCGCTCCTCGGACTCCTTCACAAAGGGAAACTTAGACCAAAAGTCTTATTTTACTAGGAGTAAAGTTAGACTTGGGGCCCTTAGACTTTTGGTCTAAATTTACATTTGTGAATCAGGCCCCTGGTCTTGCACTGACCCCCTCCCCCTCTGCCCCTGGTCTTACACTGATGACCCCCCCTCCTGCCCCACCACCCCTCCAGTACAGATAACACTTCCCACATCCTCACAGGAAAGCTTGAAAAGAGGTAGAAATGCCTCGGTCTTGAGGAAATGTTTCTGACCGCAGAAATGACTGATACACCGCTGCAGCAGGTGCAAAGGGCAAGAGACTGAGCTATCTCACCG
Organism: Lissotriton helveticus; assembly: GCF_964261635.1. NCBI lineage: Eukaryota > Metazoa > Chordata > Amphibia > Caudata > Salamandridae > Lissotriton > Lissotriton helveticus. The sequence goes on from NC_136057.1 coordinate 1,867,706,054, forward strand.
GTCTGGACTGAGGGGGTGACACCATGAGTTACACGCACCGGGTGACACCAACCCTAGTGACGCCACTGATCACACTGCATGGTCAGCAGCCTCGAAATGCTGACTATTCTAATGCCAATCTTGAAACCTGAGTTGGTTGCCGGTCAAACATTGCAGAGATAATATTTTTCATAACTATAAACAGAGAAATGAAAGGTTTTTTTTTTTTAACTCAATAGCACAGCAAGCACAGAAGGCAAAGCTTTTGAAACGCAAAACCACCATAGCAAAAGGCTGAAACAAAGTTAATACAACATATCTATACTTTTAGCTCCTACCATATAGGAAATGTTTTCAGCCTGCATTTTCTTCAATAGTAGGAAGAATTACTTCTGTCCGCCAATTAATGTCAAACTATGTGTGGCTGGTGAAGAATGTTTTGACATTAAATATATACCCCTACTTCCAAAACCGAGGCCATAACCAAACATAGCAAACAATGTCAGAGCTATGGGAAGAAAAGTAAATATGGAAAAAACATTCACTGTTGATGTGAGTCCGTGTTTCATTTTTTTTTACTTTACATTTATATATTAATCACTCAAGTTTATTATTCTTATCTCTATGATGCACATGCTTTGTCCAGATTTGGCAATTTTCTGTTGTATTTTTATCTATTTGTATGATTGTATGTATCTATTTACATATGTATGTATTTTGTTTTAAATACATCTTTATTGACATTTAGCATTACAATTACAAAATCAATGGCTATGTTCTCGCAATCACATATGCGGAGCATCAAAACTGGATAAACATAGCATGTATAGTCTGATTACATCATATATTATCTTCCAAACCAGTCCTATTCTGAAAACGCTCCAGTGGAATACATGTTCCTTTATCCCATTGCAACCCCCACGGAATACCCCATGTTATCCACAATGTAAATTATTTGGGGCCGACCAGTGTCTGGGTAATCTCCCTCCCCCATGAAGCAAGGTTAGGTGTTTTACTACTCATAGGTGTCAAGAGACTGTGTCATGTTTGACTCATTTAGCCACTTGTCAGCATAGCTTTTTGTACATTATCACTTTGCACATTTGACATTTAAACTGCAGCTCAAAAAATGAGTTGTTTAATGTTTATTATCATGATTACATATTTGTTTAACAGTACGATCAGGTTACAAGGGCACTAGGTTAGTGCCCTTTCATTTCTGGTGCTTTGCAGCAGTTTAAAGATCTTACAGTTTCTTGTTACTCAAATGGGTGTAATTTCTGATATTTATATGATTCCCTCATCTTCATTCCTTGATTTTGCTTGCAAGAAAGTGTCACTCATAGTCCTTGAAATGTCACTCATAATTACACTGGCTGGAATAATTTCAGAATTTATGGCCGATAGACCTCCGCAGAGCTCCGTCATGGCCAGTAGCCTTCCCCTTCTTCATGTGAGCAATAGCTGACCCTGTTTCCGCCTCAAAAATGATGCCTATCAGCACATCGTGCTGAAATCAAACAAGCACAGGGCAGATATTTTGATGTTGCGGACGTTGCAAAAAAGAGCAAAATCACTTAAAGCTGGAATTTGTACATTTTATCTGTACATACTACAAAGACCAAATATAAATAGAAAGCATTTTTAAAAGTGTTCTGGAGGTGATCTATGAGTGACTAACACTTAACGTAAACATATACAGAAAGGGCACATTACAAATGAATAAATTAAATTGAATAAATTAAATTTAGTGTTCAGTCTTGTTTAGTATCAGGTCCAGGCCTTTGCAGACTCTTTGAATAACAACTAATGGCCAATTTGTCTCTGGAAAAGGTATCAACCCTCGGGTGAGATATGTTACTGCTGCTTTCCACCAGTGCCAGAGAGCAGCCTTGTTTTCAGTCTTGAGCTGCGACGTGTTTTGGTGCTTCATCCAGGGAGGAAGGAAAAAGTATATAGCTGCAATTTAAAGATGTGTCAGAGCGCATGAAGAGCCACAGGCAGTTCTCCTCAGGAGTTTCTTGCTCTGGCTCACAGCAGTTTTTCCTTCTTACGGGGCTCCTTGCATGCTGTTTACAGGGGGCCCAGCTGCCCACCCAAGCAGCAGCATTGCCTTCTAAGGTCAGGCTTATAAAATAAAAACATCCTGCATAGTCTCAGTCACCGATGCTGACAACACTGTGAAGTCCGGTAAGCACACAGACAGTACATTGCCACTGAGCCCCCAAGTGGACTATAGGATACCAATTCCACACTCTCTCTGTGCCTGCAGCCAGCACTGCAATAAGAAAAAACATTGTTAAATTTGCCCACAATTTAGTTCATATTTGTTGCTTAGTTCTTATTGTGGATCACGTAATTCAGTAATTCTGTCAAAGGCGGATGTATTTGGCTAAACGTTTACATTTGATGCTAGTATACACACTAGGTAATTCACCAACTCGTGTTCTAAAGTTTACAGCGGTGATAGCAAGTCAGGCGTACTACGGTACCTTGTGTATGGCTTACCGCTTTGACGTTCCCCAATAGGCAGCCGGGAACTTCCAAAGTAAGAATATCATCTACTTTCCTAAAATTAAATCAATTTGATTGTGACTGTTATACTTGAACTGACAGTGACTGATGGCTATACCTACTGTGTGTAGAGAGCCACCCGGCCTCTCAACTACAATGTATCGATACACACACACGCACTCACCCACCCTCGGGACGGGCCCGCCCCGAGGTATATAATAAAGGGCGGCAGACCGCTCGGGGTCTTTCCGGCACACCTCCTACTATAGTGTATGTGTCTGATTATTGTCTGTATTCCCTGAGCGCGAGGCCCTGACCTCGCCCACCACATTGGCGACGAGGCCGGTACCGCGCCCCGCGTGCCCTGCCTCTGCTGGAGCCATCCGCTCCCTACCTGCTGCCTTCCGCGGCTGAAGCTGCCGCTGACGTCCCCGGCCGCGGAGCCCGTCCGCCGGCCTGCTGCTTTGGCTCTCTGTCGGCTCCCGCCCACGCGTCTCCCGCTGTGGAGCGTGTTCAGCCGGCGGGGGCTGTGCCTGCCCATCATCGTGGTGCCGGTGAGTGTACTGCCCCTGCGGCCCCGCTGCGGCCCCCCCGCGCAGCGCGTGTTACTGCCTGAGGGGCCCGTTCTTCCCCGGCGTGTGGCGCACGTGTGCGCGCGCTCCTCCTTGAGTGCACTGCCCCGGTGGGGGAGGGGTGAAGAGGGGAGACGCTGCACGTCATCCCCGGGGCTCAGGACACGTGGAGCCTCCAACGCTTGCTCTGCCCTGCGCGCTGTGTGGTTGCTCCTGGCCTCCCTCTGCAGCAATCGACTGGAAAAAGAAAATAAAAAAAAATAAAACAAAGAGAGGAAACGATCAAAAGGGACATTTATAAGCAAGTCTGAGCAGGTCTAATAAAGCATTGGTAAAATCAACTGGGCATGATATCCCCATAGGACACTGTCTGCTTCCTCAGTTTCCACAGTGTGCCAGCTGCCTGCTTTGGGTACACCCTTCTCACGAGCCAGAGACCACGTTCAAGGCCAGGAAGGGGCGAAGGTAGAAAAGGGACGTCAGCATGACCGATACCGCCACCGGAGGCGCGACTGCAGCGCCAGTCAACAACGCCGCTCAACCTGGTCCCGCAGGCCCACCTCAACGCCGCGACGCCGACACGCACGTCGTTACTCATGCTCACACAGGCGTATCCCCCATTCCACCGTTTAGCGAAACGGCGGACCCCGCCACTGCGGCGCCGCGTTGGAAAGCGTGGCTGGGACGTTTGAACTTGTACTTCAAAGGGACCCGAGAAACGGACGACATAGTGAAAAGGTCGCTCCTGATAATGTATGGGGGCCCAGAAATTTATGACCTCTTCGAGTCTCTCCCAAACACAGGTGAAGAAGACGACTATGATGCGGCGGTGGCCGCGCTAAACGCGCATTTTGACCCCCAAGTGAACACCGACTATGAAAAATTCAAATTTAAGAGGGCATGGCAAACTGACGCTGAGTCGGTGGACATGTATTATGCGAGGCTGCGCCGGCTGGCCAGCAGCTGCCCATTCGCCGACCCGCGTGAGGAAATAAGAGACCAGATCATCGTGGGTTGCAAGTCGAAACTTCTCCGAAAGCTCATCCTCAGGCAACCGGGAATCACTCTGGACGCCATTCTTGTCCTTGCGCGCTCCCACGAACTGTCGGACTCCAGAGCAGACGAAATGGAGCTGGCGCTTCGTTCCCCTATAGCTCCGCAGGCCGTACCCAAGATGGTGCCCATCAAGGAGGAAACAGTTGACGCGATACAGAGAAGACCGACGAGTGGAAGAACACGACAGTGGCAACCACGGGACGCTCAGTGTGCATACTGTGGGGGAGACCATGCACCGACCGCCGTGTGCAACGCAAAAGGAAAGACGTGCTCTAAGTGCGGCAGACTCAATCATTTTGCCGCCGTATGCCAAGGAGGAAGATACAGGCCCAATGCACAGAGATCGCGAGGCGGATACGGGCCTCGGTCGGCGACGTCCAAGGTGAGACAGCTATCGCTGGAGCAAGAGCACCCGCCTCCAGACACGCAGGCCCAGGGTCGGAAGCCGTACTACGAAGACGAGGAGGACGATGAGGTATATGTGATATCCTACGTCAGCAGAATTGCCACCCGGAAAAGACCGCCGCCCATGTGCACAATCTCCGTGGAGGGCTCCGAAATCAGAGCACTTATTGACACGGGAGCCTCCGTGAACGTCATGGACTCTGACCAATACGACCAAATGTCGCCTAAACCTGCCTTGAACCCGTCGAGCGTCCGAATATACACCTATGGGGGCACAGAACCCATGCCGCTACGTGGCGTCATCAGCACCACCATTCGCAATGGTGAGTACACGACGGAAGCCCGGTTCCACATAACCGAAGGAAAGAAAGGCACCTTGCTCAGCTGCAACACCGCAGAGGATCTGGGACTGGTGTTCTTCGCCAACCAAGTTCACCAATCACACGCCGATATCATGCTAGAGGAGTTCCCTGCGCTCTTCAGCGGCCTCGGAAAGCTCAAGGGCAAGAAGGTCAAGCTGCACATAGACACTTCCATCCGTCCAGTCGCCCTGCGACACCGAAGGGTGCCGTTCAACCTCCGCCCTCAGGTAGAAGAAGAGCTGAGGAAGCTCGAAGACCTTGACGTTATCGAGAAGGTGTCGGGACCGACTCCATGGGTGTCCCCACTGGTGGTAGCCCCGAAGCCCAAGCAGCCTGGCGCCATCAGACTGTGCGTCGACATGAGGTTGCCGAACACTGCAGTGAAAAGGGAGCGCCACATCACGCCCACCATGGACGACATTGTCGCTGACCTCAACGGGGCGAAGTGGTTCTCCAAACTCGATCTCAACGCGGGGTACCACCAGTTAGAACTTGAACCAAGCAGCCGGTACATCACGACCTTTTCCACCCATGTCGGACTCCGGAGGTACAAGAGACTCAGCTTCGGAGTGTCGTCAGTGGCTGAGGTGTTTCAGAACGCGATTAAGGAAGTTCTGTCAGGGCTGAGTGGGGTCATCAATTTGAGCGACGACATTCTCATCTACTCAAATACCCTGGAGGACCACCATGCACATCTCAGGGCCACCCTCCAAAGACTGCAGGACCACGGCCTAACCCTGCACAGAGAGAAGTGCTCATTCTACCAGGAAGCAGTGGACTTCTTTGGCTACCGATTCACGCGCGAAGGGCTCCGGGTTGACCCCAAGAAGGCGGAGGCCATCCAGAATGCCAGCACGCCCAGGAACCCCACCGAAGTGAGGAGCTTCCTCGGGATGGCCACATACTGTGGCCGGTTCATACCCAACCTGGCCGATCTGGCTGAACCCCTTCGCGCACTCACAAGGCAGGATCAAGAATGGGAGTGGACGTGCGCGGCGAACCAAGCTTTCCAAGAAATCAAGGCGAGCCTCCTAGATAAGGCCACGATGGCCTACTTCCAACCACGCAGGAAGACCGAGCTAGTCGTGGACGCCAGCCCGGTAGGCCTCGGCGCAGTTCTGCTGCAGGAGTATGGCCAGAATGAATGGAAGCCCGTCGCGTACGCGAGCAAGGCCCTCACGGACACTGAAACGAGGTATGCTCAAATCGAGCGAGAGGCGCTAGCCATCAAGTGGGCCTGCCGCCACTTCCACTTGTATCTCTGTGGCCAACCTTTTACCATCGTTACCGACCACAAGCCGCTCCTGCCCCTGTTCGCTGGATCCTCCAGGCTTGCTCCCCCGCGAATTGAACGATGGGCCGTCCAGCTACAAGGCTATAACTTCACCCTGGTCTTCCGGCCGGGCGCCTACAACCCAGCGGACTATCTGTCCAGGCACCCCGATGTGACCAGAAGAGCTACCCCACTGGCGGATGGTCAAGTAGTTGAGGAGTTCGTCCACATGGTGTCCATGGCCGCCTGTCCAGAAACTCTCACCCTGCCCGAGATCGGAGAAGCCACCGCCGAAGATGAGACCCTGACCCGCATCAAGAGAGCCCTGGAAACTGGAAGCTGGACTAGTTTTCTGGAGGGAGCTCATGGTCTTCGACCTGAGATCAGCCATGCCCGACAACAGCTATGGCAGATCCGCCATGAGCTGAGCGTTGGTGATGAAGGCGTCATATTGCGAGGACATCTCATTGTGGTACCGGCAAGCCTCCAACAACAGACACTCGAGATCGCCCACATGGGCCACCAGGGAGCAGCCAAGACAAAGGCCCGGCTACGCAACAAGGTATGGTTCCCAGCCATGGATCGTATGGTGGATGAAATGGTGCGCTCCTGTCATGCCTGCACTATCACGGGGTCAGATCCAGCCCCAGCACCTGTCATCACCGAGGAAGCGGCGACAACACCCTGGACTCAGCTGAGCATAGACTTCGGGAGCTTCCCAGACGGCCGACACACGCTGGTGGTCGTGGACTCCTTTTCGAAATTCCCCGTCGTGGAACTGCTCTCTTCCACAGCATTCGGGCCAGTCAAGAGGGCGTTGGACCACATCTTTGCCACTATGGGACTACCAGAGGAAGTCAAATCGGATAACGGACCCCCTTTCCAAGGGCGAGAATTCCAGGCATACCTGGATGGACTAGGGATAAAACACCGCAAGATCACACCGTTGTGGCCGCAAGCAAACGGCGAAGTGGAGAGGCTCATGCGGACTCTCAACAGGCGCTCCGCATCGCCGTCAACGATGGCAAAGATCCGGAAGCCGCGCTGGATCAATTCCTGAGTGCATACCGACAGACTCCACATAGCACCACCCGATGCGCGCCGGCGCATGTTCTGTTCAAGAGGGCACCAAGAGGCAACATCCCTGCGTCCTCTACGTGGACCCCGGAAGAGAGAGACGGTGCCGCCATCCAGGCACGGAGAACTGTCACGAACCAGAAAGCAAGTGAAAAGAGACATGCGAGACACCCCGGGTTGCAGGAAGGTGACACCGTAGTGGTACAAGATCGACACCCTGGGTGGAAATTCAGAACCCCATTTGAACCGGAACGATGGATCGTGGAGAAGATTCGGGGGACAATGGTGACCGCCCGTCTCGGCCAACAGACCGTCACACGAAATGTGTCCTGCTTTAAAAGAATTGGGACGTCGGACGGCGTTCCCAGGGACGCTGATGAAGTCATCGATGCCGGCGCAGGTGGTCAGGACGACGAAAGCGCCACCGGGCACTCTGTGCCCCTCCAGGGCCATGACCAGTCAAGGGAAGACAGGCGTCAGCTTGCTGGACCCCAAAGTGAAACACCTGGGTACACCTCTTCCTCCCGAGATGAAGCAACAACCCCGGCTGGGGCTGTTGGGTCTCCTGTCCGCCACCACCACAGATACCACTTGCGGCCCCATCCAGGGCCGAGCCAAAGACTCAGAGACTTTGTGTGCACTTCCCCTTAACCCTGTGCACGGACAATTTACATATGAACTAAATTGAAGGAGGGATGTAGAGAGCCACCCGGCCTCTCAACTACAATGTATCGATACACACACACGCACTCACCCACCCTCGGGACGGGCCCGCCCCGAGGTATATAATAAAGGGCGGCAGACCGCTCGGGGTCTTTCCGGCACACCTCCTACTATAGTGTATGTGTCTGATTATTGTCTGTATTCCCTGAGCGCGAGGCCCTGACCTCGCCCACCACACTGTGTTCGTTCTGTAGCTCTTCTTCTTCCCCTCGACAGTGTGACTCTCCACTAGTGACGACTGGCCATCTCACCGCTGTCTCCTGACTGCACAATGCAGCAGTGCACTCTCCCTTACCCAGTGGACTTGAGTCAGCTGTCCTGGGCTGCTTGGAAATAATTCGCCGGCGTGGCCAATACTTTAGCTCCGGCGCCCCCTGACAGAGCAGGCGGCATGTACAGGTCTGAGCATCATCACTCTTTACACCTCATGCTTTTGGACTTGCTACATTTCTTTTAGGTAACTCGTAAGTTAGAAATCTCTGCTTAGTGTGCTGCCCGGCTGGCATTTTGCTGCTTCTTGCTGTCTCTGCATACAGATATACATAATACAACAAGTAACACTGCACCTACAGCAGTAAAATCTTATGATGGTACCACCATTGGAGTCTTGTGCTTTTCTAAACTCGAAGGTTACTTGCCTGTATAACCAATTCATGTTATGGTGTGTGTATCCAACTTGCAAACCTGCCTTGAGACCCTTAACGTGGTGCTGTATGTGTGGAAATGCACCAGTTTTTCACTATTTTGATCACAAGTTCAGAGTTATATTTGTCTCACAGAGACCCTAAACTTCCACACACAGAGGAAAGAAATTAGAGGGAACATTGATCATTTATCCTACATTTTAAAAGGTTTTCGATGTTGACACTCTTATTATTCATATTATATATGTTGTGACAACACAGATGAAAGCACAAAGCAGATTATTTAGGCTCTGTGTCAAAAAATGAGATATATGTCTAAAGGGAAATGGTTTCAACTAATACTTCCAAAAGTAAATGTTGGTGCCTCACAGAAGGAAATCAGTGCTTGCACCTCTTGGTGGTAGTCTTGCTGGAATCCTCTCCCATTGGTCCAGAAGAATGACCCCTTCTGAGGGGGACCAACGTCTACGCAGTTGCAGACTCAGAGGTGATGACAGGACTCTCCATGGTTTGTAGGGCCTCCCTTTCTGTGGAAGAGCCTTGTTGGTTGTTTGATGTTGAAGTTGGTCCAAGGAAAGATGTACATGGACACGAGCAAAACGCACGCAGGCACTTTGACCTACCAGGACTCCAGCGGCATCTACTTTACTCCCGCCCGCATCTCGCCGCACCCGCTCCGCGGGTGCCGCATCGCCGTGTGAGGCACAGGGGCAAATCCAGAAGAACGACAATTGGAAGGCGGTACCGGGTGAGAGGCGTCAGTGGGGCTGCGAGCGTGCAGGGACTCCAGGAACCAGGAGTCCCTGCGAGACCGACCTCCAGCTTCCGGTCCGCTCTCCCTGCTGGCCCCCCCCCGCCCTACTGAGGATTGATAACGTTCCTCACCTCATTCACTGTGGGACACGAGCAAAACGCACGCAGGCACTTTGACCTACCAGGACTCCAGCGGCATCTACTTTACTCCCGCCCGCATCTCACCGCACCCGCTCCGCGGGTGCCGCATCGCCGTGTGAGGCACAGGGGCAAATCCAGAAGAACGACAATTGGAAGGCGGTACCGGGTGAGAGGCGTCAGCGGGGCTGCGAGCGTGCAGGGACTCCAGGAACCAGGAGTCCCTGCGAGACCGACCTCCAGCTTCCGGTCCGCTCTCCCTACTGGCCCGCTCCCCGCCCTACTGAGGATTGATAAACGTTCCTCACCTCATTCACTGTGGGACACGAGCAAAACGCACGCAGGCACTTTGACCTACCAGGACTCCAGCGGCATCTACTTTACTCCCGCCCGCATCTCGCCGCACCCGCTCCGCGGGTGCCGCATCGCCATGTGAGGCACAGGGGCAAATCCAGAAGAACGACAATTGGAAGGCGGTACCGGGTGAGAGGCGTCAGCGGGGCTGCGAGCGTGCAGGGACTCCAGGAACCAGGATTCCCTGCGAGACCGACCTCCAGCTTCCGGTCCGCTCTCCCTGCTGGCCCGCCCCCCGCCCTACTGAGGATTGATAAACGTTCCTCACCTCATTCACTGTGGGACACGAGCAAAACGCACGCAGGCACTTTGACCTACCAGGACTCCAGCGGCATCTACTTTACTCCCGCCCGCATCTCGCCGCACCCGCTCCGCGGGTGCCGCATCGCCGTGTGAGGCACAGGGGCAAATCCAGAAGAACGACAATTGGAAGGCGGTACCGGGTGAGAGGCGTCAGCGGGGCTGCGAGCGTGCAGGGACTCCAGGAACCAGGAGTCCCTGCGAGACCGACCTCCAGCTTCCGGTCCGCTCTCCCTGCTGGCCCGCCCCCCGCCCTCCACGCCCTCTATATCTTACCACATACCTCCCGCAGCGCGGGACGCAGCTCGGGGTGAAGACCGGGCTAAGAGCGGGCCGTTTGAGGCCGTTCGAGACAGTGAGAGACTGGACTGGGCCACCCCATTTACATCAGGTATTGTCATTATATCTACCTTCCAGCCTAACTTACCACATCCCCTTGTATTGACAACCGAGCCCTATTTTCAATTATGAGCCAAATGGAGACCAGGAGCACAGCTAATCAGGCGGCTATCGGCCGCACATCAACGGCCCCAACCCAAGGCACAATCGACAACTATTTCCTGAAAGCAGGCTCCCTCTTGATAGATGACATTCATCTCCTGGAAAGACGAATTTCCCAGGAAATAGAGTGGGTTAAGAGGTCTTCAATGGGTGCAATAGCTATGGCGAAAACCCCCGAAGATAGGCGGAATAGAAATACACTACAAGATGGTGCTCAGGGTGGGGCTCAGCAATCCGCCGGCATTGACCTTTCCGAGGTAACAATAAGTGATCTAGAGGATATGAGTCTCCTCCCATTGCCCACTATACAAACTACTCAATTGCCCAACGCAAAAAACTCGGGGGAGGTCACCGCCACACCAACTCTATGCCCCATTTCAATCAGGGAGGAACTGAGTATAATAAGTGATAACTCAATTCTGCCAGGGACGCCAAGTACCAACCGAGGGATAAGGGAAGGAGCTATCCAAAAAAGGATACCAGGGAAAAATATAACTAGGGAAAAAAAGACTAAAAATGCTAAGGGACAAAAAGGGAAGATCCCCACCTTAGCTACCCTAGATCACAACACCCAGGAAAAAGCTTCGCAAGTGATAGCGATTAACCCTTCGCAGCAGTTGCACAGTAATACCCCCACTGAGTATATACCTTCTACCATCAACCAAAACCCTGAGTTACTAGAAGAGGATATAACCCTAGCTGATATAGGCCACCTTCTGAAGTCAATTATAGGTCCCTTAGAAGCACGCCTAATAAAAATGGAGGCGAGAATAATTAAAATCGAGAAAACAGATTATGGACAGCTGGAAACCTGGGGCTTTAGGGCCCACGCCTCCCAACATCGACCCACAACATAATAGCAGCTCGGCCACTCAAAAACTTGTAATATGTAATGAGGCAGGAATAACATCTACGACAGGCAATAATAACTCAAGTGCATGCACTAATCAACTGACAACATCAAACCCCAAATTAGTTGCAACACTGACCTCCGGTCCAGCTAAACAACCTCATGCTATAAAACAGCGATCAACTCTAGATAAGGGCAAAGTGCACCCTACCCCACAACTAATGAACTCCCCCATACTTTCTCTGAACACTAACCATGATATGAACGATCCTAAATATATAAAGGCAAAGGCACCTAGAACGGTTACTGTCAATCTTCCACCGAGGTCGCTCCATATACCGTTATCTTAGTTGGGGTACCAGAATTAAAATTAGATTCATATGAAACTGAAGAATCTTTGAGAAATAAGGTCATCAACTGGCTTTCAATGCACAGAGCACTCCCTGGAGGTATGACCAGCGATATTCGCATGGTCAGAAGGGTCTCGAGGGTAGGCAAGAGACCAAAAACAATCAGTGGTGATTGCCTACTGGTGAGTTTCAGAGACCCAAGAACAGTTACATTTGTCTGTAATCCATCATTGGAAGATGAAGATAGTAACATTCACCCAGTCCCCCTCTCGTTTTTTTACCCACCTAACGAATACGCAGCTAAGACTCAGAGTAGAGGACATTACCAGAATTTTAAGGGAAATTGGCAGGGTAACCAAGGAAGGAGGAGAATACCCTTCACTCAACCACAAATACCCCCATTCCGCCCAAACATATATAGGGATCCTCACGGATGGGAAACTGTCCTGAGAAAAAGGATGGGAGGGGGCAGATTTGATAGAGAGGAGCCGTGGCTCCCGAGAGTTTATCAGCCACCACCCCTACCTTTGTACAACCATTACGATTGTCTCGAAATGGTTGATTGACAGCGGGCTTCCATATCTGGGCTGCAAGTACAATTGGCAGGAAACGAATGTCCGAATTATTCCCCCCCAATCCGTAGCCAGGAGATGGATACATCTGGGATTAGTGAACTACCCCATGTTCTACATAAAGCGGACATTAGTAGAGATGTCCCGCTGATAGACGAGAGGGAAATGGAAAGCCCTCCTCTTTCAGAAAATATAATTCACACGCTCAAGCAACCAGACATCCAGAAAGCCCCACAAATGTTAAACATTCTTTCGTGGAATGTGGCTGGCCTGTTAAATAAAATAGACTCTGATGCATGGGCGGAATTAACGCAATTAAACAGCGTTTGTCTCTTTCAAGAGACCTGGTCAAGGGACGAGACCCCCTTTCGGGGCTTTCATACATTTTCAATCCCTGCTGTTTGGGGTGGGAAAGGCAGACCATCTGGAGGCCTAGCAACTTGGGTGGCCTCGGATATAGGATGCCGAGCCTCAAGATATCCAGTAGACTCTGTAGATATACTGGCTGTTGTCCTTGAATGGCCAGGTCTTTTCAAACTGTTGGTTATTAATATCTATTCAAGGCCAGTTAAAAATGGGTCCACCTCCAAAACTATAGAGCTTCTTTCTTGCCTACTGGAAACTATCCCCGCGGATATGTCTTATTTAATAGGAGGCGACCTCAACTCACATTTTGAGCCTTTACCTGGTTTACTCGATGGACCCTCCCTAGAGGAGGATTCGAGTTGGCAGGTTCCCTGGACGGAAGCACCTCCTCCCAGAGCATGGACAACTCTGGCTGTGCAGATCAACACCCTAAATCTCACACATGGGTTGAGAGCCTGTAATGGCCGTACTAGGTCCGACATTCCTTCCAAATGTACTTTCAATAAACCAGGGAGGGAATCTAGAACTGACTACTTCCTCGTACAGCTAAAGGCATGGAAAAGGGTGGTTGATTTTAAAATAACACCAAGACATGACAGTGACCACAATACTTTGGAGTTAGAGTACACTATCCCCTGGGAAAAAGTGATTGGCGAGGAGAAACAGATAGGAGGAATCCTCCTAGAGAACAACAGGAGACGGATAAGATGGGATAGGCTCGTCTCCAGTGGAGAAAGGCTTACCTCTCTTTATGCTGGGATTGCTCCCATCCTTGAGGAGGCTTTTGATTTGTGGGATTCACACCCCACAATAGATAGAAATGAGGACCTAGCTCAAATTCACACTCATTTAATCAAGAAGCTTGAAGCAGACCTTTTTGTTAGGGGCCGCCCGAAAGCACAGGGACAGTTTATCAATTCCTGGTATAATCGCACTTGCTGTTTGGCAAAACAAGACCTTATCTCCACTATAAAAGAGGGAGGTAGTATGTCAGAGATCCGTTCCAAAAGAAGTGCCTATAAATCACTTCTAACCAACGCTAGAATGGAGTGGGATATACAACATTGGGAGAATCTAGCGGAGTCCCTAGTCGATAGGGACTCCCGTAGATTCTGGAGAACAATCAACCACGGGAGTGGGGACCTTCCATCCGCAATTGAACCAAACATTGCAGCCAATGTCTGGCAGGATCACTTCCAGGGGCTATACGCCCCCGAGGCTGAGGAGTCAGAGACATCTGTAGCTAGTATTACCACCACAAATAGATCAGCCCCTTTTAGCCTGAAAGATATTGAGGTGGCCATATCGGGGTTGCCATCTGGAAAAGCCCCTGGATTAGATGGGATCCCAGGTGACCTCTTTAGGCAGGAACCTGTGATCTGGGCTCCATACCTGATGGTTTTATTCAATGCAGTGCTGGGGGGAATGGGCATACCAGATACTTGGCTGGGAGCAGAGGTGGTACCGATATATAAAAAGGGCTCGCCTCTGCTCCCCGCCAACTATCGCCCAATTAGCCTTATTGATGTTAGCCAAAAGCTGTTTGGAAGGCTGATCCTGGATAGGCTGCAATGTTGGATGGAAGAGACAGACATCTTGAGTCCCCTTCAAGCGGGCTTCAGGAAGGGTGTCTCAACAGTGTACCAAATACTGAGATTAAACATTCTATTCTGGAAAACTGCGTATTTAGAAGAGGGGTCACTGTACGCAGTTTTTGTGGACCTCCGTGCCGCCTTCGACCTGGTCCCCCGGGTTGTGGGCGGTACTAGAGGACATGGGTGTCCCTGGAGATATCCTCCAGATTCTCATTAGGCGCCACACAGATAATTATGCCCGGGTAAGATACGGAAAAGGAGGTAGGCTTACAGATAGGTTCCCTGTCCAATGAGGGGTAAGACAGGGATGTGTGTTGGCGCCGACCCTGTTTTGTTTATTTACGAACGGGGTGATAGAGCACCTGTGTAGAATCCCCAACATTGATGCGCCGCAATTGAACAGCAGTAGGGTGCCGGCGATTATGTTCGCGGATGACACCCTGCTGTTGTCAAAGACACCAATGGGGCTACAAAGGATCCTGGATGGATTCTTGGACTTCTGCAATAAAAGGGGATTAGAAATAAACCCAGCGAAGACCAAGTTTATGACCTTGAGCCACAAGCATAAAAGTTGCCCAAATCCACGCCTGGGATCAACACCTCTGGAGAGAGTTCAAGTGATTGAGTATCTGGGCATAACACTCAACCAAAATTTAACCTGGGTGCCACACAAAACAAAAGCAACCACTAAACTAATCCAGAGGGCGGGCGCAATCACAAGAATCGCAAAAAAATCCCCCCTTCGTCCATTGGCACCAGCAATACAAATTTACAAGGCCCAAGCACGAGGAGGCATTACCTATGGGGCTGAACTATGGGGACACACACCGCTTCACTCTATACAAGTGGCCGAGAACAACTTCATTAGACACCTGACGGCCCTTCCCTCGAGCACTCCACTACTTCCGTTGAGAATGGACTTGGCATTGTGCCCAATTAGTGAAGAACTGAGCCTCAAGCCATTGACTTATTGGAGGCGCCTGTGGAGTAGTCAAGATTTGGGCCACTATAGAAGTGAACTACAGGAGCTCCTCAGAACGATACAAGTGTCCAAAATTCAATGGCTCAAGTATATTAGAGACATGTGTATGACCCTTGGAGTCCCAGAGCTATGGAATAATCCTGAACTAACGTCTGTAAGGCTTCCCCGGAAAGCACTCTCTAAACTTTTCTATGATTTTATGTTGCAAAATTCTATCAGTTCAATCCGGGAGGGCTCTTTAACTGATATATTCACCAAAATAAAAGACTTTTATAGTTTCGAATATGTCCTTGATGCAATGTCCCCTGTGCACGTTAGAAAATTTTTCCTACAATGGAGATACAGCTCTCTACCGCTGAGGTCGCTCACCAAAAACTGGGATGGTAACCTGGCCTCACCCAACTGCCCTGCGTGTAATTACAAGTTAGAAAGTGACGTACACGTGGTCTTATTTTGCAAAGCTTATTGCAAAATTAGGAGCTATTGGCTCATCCCGTACTTAAGGAACTTGGGCTTTCGAACTTATGCCCCAGCCTACAGAGTCCTTAAAACTGACCTTGCATCTCCAACAGTGTTTGTAATGGCGAAATTTTTGACGGCAATGTGGAGAGTTCGCGCAAAAATTATAAGGAATTCTACCGTGCCATGAACAATTTGTCCCTAAATTTAGTCTAAAAATGCACTTTTGAAACCTTGAAAATGATTCTAGTTTAAAAATGCACTTTTGAAACCCAGAAAATGATTTTATGTATTTTAACACTGATGAATTATTTTTAACACACAATTTTATTGTTAATGGTGAATGTTTGTTTACCTGTACATCTTTTATGATCTTAACGATCGAAATAAAGATTGTTTGAATTGAATTGAGATGTACATGAGTCCCTCTAAGCCCTACAAATGTTCTTTAATACGCCCTGCACCATCTCTGAAATGAACCACAATGTAGAAATCTAATGTTTCATGAGGTCATTGGGCTCCACTACAACTGATTTTGCTACCCAGGAGGTCACTGTTGTTTAGGAGAACCATTGCAATGGCCCACCTGCTCTTCTTGTCTAGAGGCTGCGCCAATAATGATCTGGCCCATAGTTGTATGAATACTATGGGCATCTGTGGTCGCAATAAGCAGTGCCGATCCAGCCTTGCCCCTACCCTCAGTACCATATGACTTTAAAATGGTGTGCACCTTAACAGTGGGTACTCTGTCAGTTGCAGATGTTGCTGTAGGCCATATAGGATCCAGGACTGGAGTGCACACTGCTGAGCTGATGGTGGGTGTTGAGCCACAGGGAGCACATGTTACCACAGACTGTTGAGGAGGGGCCTGCACTACACTAGAGGATGTGGATGTAGTGTATCGCTGAGTGAGTCTCACTTTTGCACCCTGATCAGTCAAACCTGACTGGTCCCGCTGTTCCTTCTCACGATCGAGAATAGCAGGAGATTGTTGTATCATATAACTACTACCTGCTAAATCCCACATGCCTCAACCACGCATGCTAAACTACAAACAAACCTAAATCACAAAGTATAAAACAAAAAATTTACTTTACAACGCAATTTAGTACATTTACATAGAAAACTAAAGAACCACTACAATTCCAACTCCCCATGCCTTAGTAATGAAATTACAAACATAGGCACTAATTTAAAGGAAAAAAAAGAAAAATAATGTGCAATTCTCATAAAAAAGTATTTTATTTAACAAACTTGCAAAAATTTGCAAAATCGACATCAAAACTACATTAAAATAAATTTCTGAAGAACTTACGGAGTATCTATGGCCTCCTGACGAGAAACACTAAAATAGAAGTCCATCAACTATTTTTACATATTTGACACACTAGAATGGTAATTAAAAAGGTGGTTCATCGAACAGTACATCAATTGAAAGTGCATTTTATAAACCGTTAAAAAAACAAACCATGTTCTCACATAAAATACACTATTAAAAAAACATTTCCAAAATATATTTTGTAGTAAAAAAAAAAAATCCACAAAAACATGGCCATCCACCATTTTGTCATCAGTTCAACTGTGGATACTGCACTGAACAGATGCAGCTGAGCAATACACTGGTCATTTACAATCCAAGAGTGTCATCTACTGGCCTATGAAGGTAATTTTAAACTAAATTAAGTATTACGAGTGCTCAAATCAAAACACAAAAAATACGACAAATAATTATTTTTAATATAATTTGCAGACTTTGAAAAACACAATTCAAACAGTCTAATTTAACTCTGCCTTAAGAATGAATTGATAACTAAAATGTGAGTAAATCGTTTAAATACCTTTTAAAATAAACAACAAATCTCTTCAAAATTTTAAATAAAGTACAAACCAAAAAAGCTATCGAACAAACATCGCAATAAATTATATTGAATACCATAAAGCAACACCAATATTAACTAACCTCCTGGCTCATGCTGGACAGTGAGTCAAAGATACAAAATAAAAAAAATGAAAATGAAAATAGTGCAAATACTATTGTTTACTGGTCGCAAACAGCTCCCTGTGCCCCAAACAAATAATCAGTCTGATAATTATTTAAAAACCATAAGAAATGTAAATAAAATAAAATACAACTTTAAAAACATATGTATACAGTTTCTTTTTATATTGCAGAAATCAATCCAAGACAAGATTTTCATTTCTCAATTCAAGGAGCCTACAGACATCCATTAGCAACCTATAACAGTACATAGTAAGTTCTCAAAAAAAGTCTACTATCAATAACAAAGGGTCCAATTTACTATTACAACTCCACCGGGTACTTACCTCAGTGCATCTCCTGGACAGTGACTTGGGGTCCAATTTTATATTCCAACCCCACCGGGTACTTACCTCAGGGCAGATGCTGGACTGTGACTTGGGCTCCAATTTAATATTACAACTCCACCGGGTACTTGGCTCAGGGCAGGTGCTGGACAGTGACTAGGCATCCAATTTAATATTCCAACTCCACCAGGTACTTACGTCAGGGCAGGTGCTGGACAGTGACTAGGGGTCCAATTGAATATTCCAACTCCATCGGGTACTTACCTCAGGGCGGGTGCTGGACATTGTCTTTGGATCCAATTTAATGTTCCAACTCCACCGGGTACTTGCCTCAGGACTGTAGCTGGACAGTGACTTATGATACATTTTCTTTTCCTATTCCAAAAATCGCTCCAACAGACAACAGAAGTTTTATATTTCTCAGTTCAAGGAGCCTACAAAAACTCAATCAACAACCTGTACACAGTAAGTTCTTGTAAAAAAATCTACTATTAATAACACAGGGTCCAATTTAATATTTCAACTTCACCTGCCCTTACCTCAGGGCATGTGGTGGACAGTGACTAGGGGCCTGATTACTATAGTGAAAAGACCGCCACCGACAGGCCTCACCATCGGAGACATGTTTCCTGCCCACTATATTACAATGGTGGAGGGGGTGATGGGGGTCGAAAAGTCCGACCGCCACGCATCTGACGGGCTCCTTCAGCCCGCCGGTGCGGTGGAGGGGCTTGTAGTCCCTATCATGTTGACCGCGCCTTCCAGGCACTGCCTTAGGGATGACAATCTCCCTTTCTACCGGCCTTTTCATGACGGGTTATCCGCCATGAAAAGGCTGGCGGAAAGGGACTTTGGGGGCCTGTATCTAACCCCTCGTCCACACTGGCCCTTGACATTGGGTGTTGAGGGCACCTTTGGTGCCCCCCAACATATCCCTGAACCATGTGGTAGGCAGGGATTTGTGCGAGGTGTCTGTTTTGTCTTACAGCGGGTGCTGCAGAGCGCAGCACCCACTGCAATACAAAACTTGGGCAATGCGATTGCCACAGTGGCGGTCGCATCGTAACTTACCCTCTGGGACCGCCGCCTTTTAGGTGTAGTCCGTCCATCATCATAATGGCCCACCGTGTACTTGCCTTAGGACTGTAACTAGACAGTAAGCAAAATTGAAGGGACCCCCTCAAGTTTAAGTTAGGTCAGGGAAGGAGGGGAATGAAGAAAAACATAAACCAAAAATATTTCCCTCTTAGACCGTAATAATTCAACAATGAGATACTTCCTTTTCTTATTTGCAGTCCATCTCAGAAGTACATAAGTGAAAATCTCAAATGATTCATTATATAGTTTATTATTTATTCAAATACTATTTTTCTTTTTTAAAAACATTTTATATATATTTCATTCTTTTTCTTCTGAACAATTCATTTTATCTCGAATAGATTGTCAACAGAGTGATATTAATTTTCATGACATAAATCCATTATTTCGTAATTGACAAATAAGAAATCATCACATAATGTACAAAAAAATATATTAAGGGTAATTACCAAAAAATCACAATTCATCAGAAAAACCATTATCACAAATGTGTAAAATACCCCTGGATGCACACCACTCTCACACCAATCATACTAACACACTTACAACCTCACTATAAGCTTTCCAACAAAATCTGTACAAGGATGGGATCTGATTGACAAAGATTTTATGTGCCAAAGAGTGAATCTCAATACACAAGATGAGATTCCGCACTAGGTCAACGCGCGTTTCGGTGGGTTAAAAGCCACCTTCCTCAGGACCTCTCCAGATTAAAACATACAACTCCCAGGGGACATAAAAAAAGGGCGATGAGTTCTTTCTCCAAAATCAGATACAGTAACCGCTACAGAGTCTACGTGCAGGATAAAGCCTGTTAGCTCAGAAAACATTTGTATGAGCTATCCAAAGTTGTAGCACGGTCACAATCAAATTCCTCTAAGAAATAGTATCCATGAAAACAACAAACTGGAGCATGAGTGACATACACTTTTACTTAGGGGCAGATCTTCTCAATCCTCTTCATCCTCTCAGAATAGAGTCTGGTCATCTTATACGGACCAATAGTGTAGTACTCAGTTACACAGATGTAACGGCTTTGCTTTAAATAGAAGGTTACCTTCGATTTTTACCGTACAACGTGTCTAAAGGACGGCCGACATGATGAAGTGTATCAGCATTATTTAAAGCGAAGCCGTTACATCTGTGTACAATATAAAAGAGGTGTTGTTTTTCTTGTTTTGGAAAACAAGAGTTAAAAAACAAATTTAAACACAATTGAATAAACAAAATGGTCAAAATTAAACATATTACATCTAATATTTCTTCTTTTGTCAACAGATTATACAGGAATGGCATCCAGCAGACAAGCTACATATGTAAAATCGGGAACTATATGGTGGCTACCTATATTGCAAAGACAGGAGTCATTGGAGGTGTGTGCAATATGTTTCTTCCCATTGCAGAGGCAGAGCGGTTAATCTGGAAGATACAGTTGTTAAGGCAACAGAGCATAACTACTCTGCCTCTGCAATGGAATTTGAAGTATGTGAAAATGTACAACAAATTCAACTTCTGGCACACACGTCCAATGCATCCTGTGGAACCATTTTATGGGAAGTATCTTAAAACATACCAGTGCATGTTGCAGGTAGCATGCCCTTCGTCCCCAACCTCAGACGAATGATTCAAAGGCAAAAACTGGCAAGTAATCCCCACCATGTAACACCCCGCAGTTTCAAAGACATTAAAATCCCTCCTCAGCTAACTCTAACTTTCTCAAATGCATCTTTTCTCCTATATGATAATATAAACCCCCAAAAAATGATAACCGGATACCCAAATCCAATGATGTTTCTTTTATTTTTCACAGGCATATTGGCGTAAGATTCAGAATTCATCCTTGGTTGAGGACTATTTGTCAAGCAGCAAACTATAATTCGAATTGCGAAAACGAACTGCGTTATGTTTCGTACCATCAGAAAGTGTAAATGAATTCTACACTTCCATTACAGAATCTGAATATTTCACTCAAAGGGCCCGATTCCGATCCCGTGATGGCATCCGCCAGCAGCGAGTCAGAGTCGTATGTGTGATTTCTGGGTGACTCGTACAGGTGTATGAGCGAGCAAGTATGATGCAAAATTTGCCTCATGCTCTGAGCGACGCGTACGCGAGCCCCTCCAGATGACTCTGCCACGGCCGATGCGCACAGCGCAACGTGGCGGATTCCCGGATGACCAAGTACGATGCGGGCGTCGAGCAGCCAGATCGAGTCAGAGCCTCCAACTCGAAAAAGCTCCGGGAAGCGGACTTCGGGTGTCTGTAGCAGGCCCCCCTTCACCCTGGGCCCTACAACTCGATCACTGGGGGTCCCCATACGCATGCATGCATGGTGCTGGCGGGTCAGAGGCTTCCCCACGACAGGGGACGTCCTTGCATGAGACATGCGTTTTTTTGTCTATTGGAGCCTATGTACGTAACATACGCCAGGCTCCCATAGACTTCAATGGAGCTTCGAGCGGTGCATCGTACTCTGTCACACAGAGCCCAGGAGCATGAGTCGCTCGGAAAGCTCTACGGGTGCAAGTAAGCCATAGGGCTTTCCCAGCGAGATTGGAATCGTGCCCAAAATGAAGAAAAACTGGCCCCTCTACTAAATTACTTTGAGGATACATGGATTGGCCATCTAAGCAAGTCATGTCGCAGGAGGAAACCCAGATATCCTATAGAATGGTGGAACTGCTATTCAACCGGCTTAGAGGGTGGTGCAAAAACTAACAATGCCATTGAGGGATGGCACAATTCCTTCCAGAAATCAGTAGCCAAACATCATCCTAATCTTTATAATTTTCTGGAAATTTTGAAGAAGGAACAAAGGGAATGATTACGATAGCAGTGAATCCCCACCGGAAGCCTACCGGTGGCAGATTCACTGCCAACTTGCCGCCAATCACCGCCTGCCAAATTATGATGGCAGGCGGTTTGCTGGCGGACGGGGAATCCGTCTGCCACGGGTCCACCACAGGCAATCGTTCTGATTGCCTGGCAGACCCGGAAAGCATACCTAGAATGATGGCGGTGCCTAACAGGCACCATCCGTCATATTAGGATGCTTCATCTCCACTTGCCTTGAATGGCGGTTCACCTGCCGTTCAAAGGCTGGCAGAGATTGACTTTGGGGGCCGTTGCGAGCCCTCCTTCAGCAGGGGCCCTTTCCTTCTGCACCTATGGTGGCCCCCTACATTTCCCTGGACTATGTGGCAGGCACAGCATGGTGCCTTCCGCGTAGTGCAGGGAAATGCAAACCATGCATTTTTACCATTGCGGCAGGTGCCGCAGTTAGCAGCACCCGCCACCATGGTAAAAATGCCCAAAGCGACCGTCACTGTGGAGGTCGGATTGTAATTCCATGGGGGGAACCGCCACCAAATAGGTGGACGGTCCCAATTCCCATGACGATGGCGGACGGACTCAAGTCCATCCGCAATCGTAATCAGCCCCTAAGATTCTAGGAAATGAGACTGGCAATCACTGTCAGTTAGTCTGAATCCACGTATTTAGAAAAAAAAGTAAAGAAATATCTGAGAGACTATTGGAACAATTTTCGTTGATGGTGGCTTCCGACTACCTTGACAGGATTGCATACATTTCTAAAAATTACTAACAACTTTTCCACATTACTTGCCAGTTTCAATCAAACAACCATTCAATTGACATTTTTAAAAAAAAATTCTCAAAACAATTAAGGAAAGTTGGGGTTCCTACCTTATGAAGTCTTCTTTTTTTTCAACTCATGGTGACTGCTATACATTCCAGGTGTCACCATGAGTCTCCGATTATTACATACACATTCATTTCTCCACTCATCTTTTCCTTGTTTTATTTCCCCCAAAAAATCCAAAGCAATGTTCAAAAAAGATAAAAAGATCTTTAAAAAAGGCAACTACATTAGCCTTAATCCACACCATGAATGTTGATTCCCATTTTAAAAATCCAGTCACCAAGTAGATCGCATTTAAAAAAAAAAAGAAATTGGCAACTATATTAGCCGTACTCCACGTTTTTCAAATAAAAAAATAAAAAAATCTTCAGGCTACTATAGTAGCCTTAATCCAACAGATATCCAAATTCATCAGTCCAGGGCGGGTCTGTGAAGGATCAGTGAGTGTCATTTGGTCCCCGGTCGATACGGGGCCTTGGTGCTTGTGTAGTTAGGGAGGACTGCGGCTGCAGAGGGGGTTCTCGACCCACCCTCCATAGGGCTGTGCTGCATCTGTGTGGTGCGAAAGACTTAAGTGAGCGTTTCTATGAAAGTCCCTGTCGTGTCGCCTTATTCGACCTCTAACTTATGAGATCTGCTTTCTGGGGTGTGACTTGCGGTAGGGTGATCGAGTCCCCCTTGGATGATGTTTCATCGCTATCGTCCTCGCCCCCAAGGAGAACAGACGAGGGGCTCTGTCCCTGTTATCTGAAGGCAGTGAGGCTTGTAATGCTGTCACGGCCCTCAAGGCTTCACGGCGCTCTTGCATGATTGTCTCCAGATCTGGGGAGCCTTGCGTGGGGCTCCGCGCTAAAGTGTTCTCGCCATTGCGCCCTTTGTGTGGGAGACGTTTCCTGGGTCGTGGTGCCCTGTGTCTCTGTCTCCGCTCAGTTCCTGATCTGGGTAGCTGCGGGCAGTGCAGTTCTGCCCAGTCCCTGGCTTCCTCCGCGCATGTAAAAAATAAAGTAGAGTCATTGTAGATAATAGAGTCTGGCGGGGAATAATAGGGAATATTGGATGTCATTTTCCCAGAGCCATTGT
This sequence comes from Lissotriton helveticus, assembly GCF_964261635.1. Classification (NCBI taxonomy): domain Eukaryota; kingdom Metazoa; phylum Chordata; class Amphibia; order Caudata; family Salamandridae; genus Lissotriton; species Lissotriton helveticus. The sequence goes on from NC_136057.1 coordinate 1,867,730,043, forward strand.
TTTACTTCCAGGAAGAGCGATCTCTGCTGTTGCACCGCTCGTGCCTAATCCAGAAAGACCATCACCTATTGGTCCTCAACCCGGAGGGGGCCCGATCCTCCGGCAGCTGCATCCCGGTCTCTGAAGTGGAGGAATTTTGCCTGCATAGATCGGGGGGGTGCTCCTGGTTGGGGCCGTCGTGCCGGACTCTATAGGCGAGTTCGATGGAGAAGAAGGCCGAGCGGTCGGCAGCTGGAGTAAAGGATTTCACCCATGCTTCCATGTGGCCCACCGGATCTTGGCCCTCAATTCCCTCTGGTTGCCCAAGCACCCGAGTGTTACAGCGCCTTGAGCTCCCCTCTAGGTCCACCATTCGCTCCTCCACGGTGGATAGGAGGGACAGTACATCACGGATCGTCTTTTGTTGGTCTTTGACTGTAGATTGCAGGTCTGCCATGATCTTTTCCCCATCGTTGACCTTGTCGGCCAGCTTCCTGTGGTCATCTTTGATGAGGCTGATGTCAGTCGTTAGAGTGCCTAGTATCTCCTCCATGGATGCTCTGGAGAGTTCGATGGCCGCCAAAACTTGGTCTAGTTTGTCCCAAATGGACAGATCGGACGGGGTCGCTGCCAACTTGGACCTCGTCTTGGGATGCGGCATATTTTCCGGCGACGACTCTGGCACCACGGTGTGTTGCATGGGCCTGGGCTTCCCCATCATGCCAGCTGGGATGTCTCCCCCTCTCTGCTCTTGGGTCCAGGTGTGGCGGTGCTGGAGTCGACGGAGACCCTGCAGGGCCCAGTCTCCTCTGAAGCTGTATCCAGGTGAGCACTGCCTCCAGTCTGTGCTGTTGGCCCAGGTAGGTGCCCCAGGCTTACGATTTGCGGGTGGTTCCCCCAGTCCATGCCCTGTGGTGAGCACCGCAGTGGTCACTTAGTGGGCCCCAGCCGCCATGGGTGTTGGAGCCCCCCTGCCTCACTCGCTGTCCTAATCAGTAGGTGGCTTGTGCAACTGGAGGGGGCCCAGATTGGTGTGACTCCCTAATGCCCTGTGGACCAACGGGGAGCGTACTGTGTGCCTTCTTCCGTGGACTGTTGGCTGATGAGGCCACCCGGGGGGTCCCCCCACCCCTCACCGACTTGATGGTTGCTTGGTTCTTCCCGAGGCAGGTCAGATCCCTTCTTTCTCACTCAGCAGGCATCATGGTCGTGAGCGCCGGGTGCCAATTTGAGGTCAGGCAGCCTCGGTGGTATCGGTGCTCTGGTGGCCTATGATCCAGGGGGGTGACTCAGACCGGCACCCCCGTCCGTTACTGCTTCTCCCCCTCACGGTCTCTGCCGGCTGTGGGAAACCGGTAAGCCTGTTCTTCCGTCCCCGGCCACTTCAGCTTGGGCGGCAGGGACGTGGTGATCTGTTTGGCATGGGGGTTTTTGTTGCCGCGCCGTAAGTGTTGAGCGCTGCTGCCGGGTACACAGGCTGCCCCCAATTATTCTCAGTCCGGCCTCCCCGACCTTACGAGAGGCACTGTGTGTCGTGCTTCGCAGTGCCCGAGCCCCGTGGACGGCGAATGAAAACGCTGGCGGCCGCCATCTTACTGCCCAACGCCAAGTCTCTCAACAGCTGTACTCTGCACGCCGTTCGGGTCCGTCTCCGCAGGGGCCCTCAGCACCAGTAGATGCCCCGTGAATTCCGGTGCTGGGATGTCCGTTTCTGTACCGGGGCTGACAATGGGAAGCAGCCGATCAGCCGGCCCGCTAAGGAGCCTCAGCAAGGCACAACCGCCATTGTAGCTCGCTTGGCCACGCCCCCCATTAAATAAATATCTGTAGAGTGGCATTTGATATATCGGAATCTGAGTAGCGGATGACACTGTGTACTTGTCTGCACTGTGCAAAAAATGCAAAAAGTTTCCTGTACATGACCAAATATGATAAAATAAGTATTTCTATCTTTATATGTTTAAAGTGCATATAGTACTTTCACAATGGTGACTGAAAAATTAGCAAGCAGTGGGAGATGTGATGATTTTGGGATCCTCCCTAACCTAGGAAGAGTACCAAACAGATGCCGTGAAAACAAAATAGCACATCTTATTGAACGATTTAGTTGTGGCCCCATCCTCTTAGGACAAACCCAAACACAGTTATTGGCAAAAAAACATTCCCAACCAAAGGCCCTGCAAAGCATTATGGGATGAGATTAGCAGTGGGCAGTGAATATTATATAGTGTACAATTACAAAAGAATTCGACAAAGAGCTGCAGTTCAACTGGTGGTTACTAGATGTCCCTCACGAGTCAAATGCAAATGCTTGATGAAAGGGTTTCAAGGGTTTTGCATTTGACTCATGAGGGACATCTAGGGACGACCAGTGGAACTGCAGCTTGATGTAAGAATAATTTCAATGCTTTGCATTTGACTCGTGAGGGACATCTAGTAACAACTAGGTGAACTGCAGCTCTTTGAAGAATTATTTTGATATTGAATACTATAATATTCACTGCCCACTGCTAATCTCGTCCCATAATGCTTTGCAGGGCCTTTGGTTGGGATTGTTTTTTTGCCAATAACTGTGCTTGGGGTGGTCCTAAAATGATGGGATCACCACTGAAGTTCAACAAAATGTGCGTTTTGTTTATGCTCTTTGTGTTCAAGGCATCTGCTTGGTGCTCCCCCTAAGTAAGGTGGGACCCCAAAATCATCAGTTCTCTCATTACCTAATGTTTTCATTGTAAAAGTTCATTTTTGTTAATTGGTTATACGCTGTTATGCATGTAAAATTGCTTTTTCAAAGCATCTAAGAACATTGTTGACTTAGATGCTATAGGGCAGTTTTACAAGACCCTTATGCCACTGGCGCAGGGGGCTTGTAAATCAGCCCCTATGTTCCTGTAGTGCCCAGGGTTATTCACAAATATCACATTAATACAATCCAATTTAATAGAAGTGATTGATATGCAGACAAATGTACTACAGATAAATAAATGTCCATGATTCTTTTTTATTAAAGTATGTTACTTGCCCAATTCCAAATATAGGCTCTCATTAAGACTTGACACCAAGTATACTTTTTATGTTATGGAATATCTTTCAACTTTTTTTCTGCATTTTTGTTGCACCTATCTATTGAACATATAAATATTTTATCAATCTCATAATTTTAACTCGTATGTTAAATGGGTTCCTCATGTTGTTTGAACTTAAAATACAAATACATTGGCTGGTAAGAATTTGAAGTAACTAAAAGTACTTACCAAAAATACCTAAGTGATTCTAATTATGATCTCTTGTCCTTGTTGGTAAAAGACTCATAAGAGGGGTAGCACTGGAGTGTCTACAGATGTGTCAACATCATGGCTGTACTTCATCCTGTTAACGTTGAAGCAAAATATACATTTAATATTAAAATAATGGCACAGCAAAGTGACTAAAAATGCATTAGTTTTGGTATAAGAGAACGCATGAGTTGTAATATGTAGGCACAATGGGGCAGATTTATGTTAACTGGCGCATCCCCAGGGATGCGCCAGTTAATGTGCGCCACAGTGCGCCACAGCTCCGCCACCCATGGTGCGCCGCATTTACAATGCGGCGCACCATGGGGCAAAAATGGCACAGATGCGTCACGCATCTGTTCCGTTAAGGTGGCGCATTGCTGGAGTTGCGTCGCAAGCGCGACGCAGCTCCAGCAAGGCTCGGGGGTGCCCCATCTTAACAATGCTGCGTCAAGACCTACGCCTGCTTCAAGCAGGCGCAGGCTTTTGACGCAGCATTGGCCTGAAAGTGACTGAGTGAAATCTTATAGATTTCACTCAGCCACTTTTGCGAGGCGCACCTGCCCCGGAACGCCCACCCTGTGCCGGAACGCCCACAAGCGGCGCAGGGCTTTACAACGTGACGCATCTGCCTAGATGCGTCACGTTGTAAATCATTCGTAGGGATGCGCCACATTTACGCCGCCTTGTGTGACGCAACAGCGGCGTAAACGTGACGCAAGGGCCTCATAAATCTGCCCCAATACATTTATATAGAAGTAAAAGTGGAGCAAACCATAATGACCATGGAGTACATTGTTCTTATCCACAGAATGGAGACTGTTAGTAAATGGTTTAACGTGACACATTTTCCTCTACTTAGACCAGTGCTATACATAACATTACTCTTTTTTTGTATGTCACAGATGTCTAAATCTGTTATATATCCTACATTACAAAAAGGTTTTCTATGTTGACACTCATTATTAATATTATAAATGCTGTGATAACACAGATGAAAGCACAAAACAGATTACACATTTTGTGCAGGAATATCATAATAAGTTAATTGTCATATATTGTACATCAAAAATGTAATTTGTTTAAGGATCAAATCAGCATGAATTAAGATGATATAATGCTTCTCAGAGACACAATTAAGTTGTCAGATTGAATGAGATTGCCATAGTAAAGCCACAGTTATTTAGACTCCGTGTCAAGAAATTAGAAATGCCTCAAAAGGTAAATGGGTTCAACTAGTACTTCCAAAAGTGAATGCTTGTGCCTCACAGAAGGAAATTATGCGTGCGCCTCCTGATGGTAGTCTTGCTGGGATTCTCTACCACTGGTCCAGAAGAATGACCCCTCTTGAGGGGGACCGATGTTTCCATAATCAGAGGTGATGACACGTGTCTGCAGGGTTTGTAGGGCCTCCCTTTCTGTGGAGTAGCCTGTTTGGTTGTTGGATATTGAAGTTGCTCCAGGTAAAGGGGTATATAGTAATCTAATGTAATCTAATGTTTTATGAGGTCATTGGGCTCCCACTGCAACTGATTTTGCTCCCCCAGGAGGTCAATATTGTTTAGGAGAACCATGACAATGGCCCCTTTGATCTTCAAGAGGCTGCATCAAGCCCATTATCGCCGCTTTATCGGTAGTTTCCTGCCGATAAAAGCGGCAATAATGTATCGCCCGTCCTTGATAATATGCCCCATAGTTATATGAAACCTATGTGCATCTGTGGTCCCAATAGGCTGTGCCAATCCAGCCTTGCCCCCCCCCTGTACCCTGTAACTTTAAAATGGTGTGCACCGTAACAGTGGGTCTTCTCTCAATTGCAGATGTTGCTGTAGGACATACAAGATCCAGAACAGGGTTGCACACTGCTGAGCTGATGGTGGGCATTGACCCACAGGGAACACATTTTAGCACAGACTTTGATGAGGGGCCTGCACTACACTAGAGGATGTAGATGCAGTGTTTGGCTGAGTGAGTCTCAGCTTTGCAACCTGACCAGACAAACCAGACAGGTTATACTGTTTCTCCTCTTGATCCAGAATAGTTTGAGATGTCTGACCACCAGCAGCGGTGCGTCCATTGGGGCGTAGGGGCGTAGGGGCGTAGCCCCACAAGCCCATGGACGACGCTGCTCGGCTGCTGCAAGAACACACACTGACTGATGAAACATTTAGTGAAAGTCGTGCCTGCGCCGCCGGGAATCCGGGAAGCACCCGAGTAATCTGGGAGAGCGCTGCGCAGGGGGGCTGGTCTGGACTGCTGCGCAGCTTGAGTGACAGTCCACGTGATGCAATCACTCAGCTGCAGCAGCAGACAGCCAGGCCAGCCAAGGTATCTTCTAGCGCGCAAGTGATGCTTGGGGCAGAAACTAGCCAGAGGCGACACAGGGCGAGCAGTCAGTGAGCCCCCCTAGCCAATCCTGGCGCTGCTTCCAGCGACAGGATTGGCCGGTCACCGCGCAGCAGGGCAGGGCAATCCATTATTGGATGCCGCGCTTGGGTGGTGACACACACACTGCATAATGGCCAATCACTGTGTGTGACTTCATGTAGTCATACAGTGATTGGCCATTTTGCGGCACTGAAGAGCTTACGCCAGATCATCTACTCGCCACCATTCTTGCCTCGTGTGGACCGTGTGCATGAAGGACTCCAGTCCTTCCCTGTGAACGGTGAGTGGTTTGACTGTGTCACGGTGCACAATTTTAGGCGAAGTTGTGTTTTAGCGACCGGTATTTCAAACATTGTGAAAATGAATGTGTCCCTGTGTAAGGTAACTGGTGCTCAAAAGCGCTCCAATACCTTCGGGTCGAGTTCACGCTATATAAATCTGCGAGAGAGAAAACCAAAACCCTGAGGGTAGCATGATGTAGCTCTGCGCCTTCTGCTTGCTGGAGACTTGGGCCCCTCCCGTGTGACAGAGCACTGTTGTGTCCGGTGGCCGGTGCATCCATGCAGTCCTTTATTTAAGGCGTACGGGAGTAATGTCGGCCAAGGTATTGTGTGACTGTGACCTACATTCGTGGTGTAATAAAGGTGTAGTTGGCCCTGAAAGAAGCAATTAAATTTGGTCCACATAATATGTTCCATTCCCGGTTTAACATGTGGAAGGGGGCGGGGGTGTCTGTCCTTCAGCACACGCACCCACCCTAATATGTATACAAAGCAGTGGAGATGTGTTAGTCCGCACATCACCACAGTGCCCTGGTGCCCCAGCAGACAAGGGCAAGAAACACTGACTTCCTGAGAGGATACAAACAGACGGGGTTTAACAGAAAATTGGGTGCCGTGCTGAAACAAAGCACGGCGCCCATACATATAGCTATGTGTTCTTGCACGCCGCAGATAGGGTCACAGTGCAAATAGAAGGCGGAAATTAACAATTACAAAGCAGATGGGGTGACAGTGCAAATAAAAAGCGGAAATGAACAATTACAAAGCCGATGGCATGGCGGTGCACCGTGCGAATAGATGGTAGAGAGCAATATTTTTTTTTAAAATAGTCCTCCTAAAGGTCAGATAATGATGCATGCACAAAGAACCTGTACTTGGCCGGCGCTCTTCAGCCTCAAACAGAAGTGAGGTATCTGACAGGCGTACGAGTTAGGAGGTTGCCAAGAAGAGCAACATGGAATGAACCTATGGCAAGCAGTATGTGGTAAAAAAGTGGTATGAATTGAAGACAACAGGTCTTGCAGACAGCGCATGCCTGCTGATGCTCGATTTTAAATGTGTATGGCTTGTGATATCTTTTTTGAAACTTTGGTTGTTTTGTTTTCTGAGTTAAAATACAGTAACATTGCTCTCTCATACTCTTTTAGACGTTTTAGTCCCCAGACATTTGTAAATGTTTGTGTGGTTTATGGACAATAGTAATTGTTTGCACTCTTAACAGGCATCAAAAAATCAGGAAAATATTACAAAACCCGCAGGTCTAGTGACTTGAATCTACTCGAACTATCTGTAATGCTCTTGACCCATAAACTCATCTCAATCTGTGAGATCCTAGGCAAATATTTTATTTCACTGAGTCACCTTTTCTTCATTATCACAAACAAGTGTACCTTAAAATACATGAGTTCAGTTAGAGCTGTAGGTGTTGAAAACCACAATGTTTTTTACTTTTGCTTTTTTATACCATTGGCAATAGTGTTATGCAAATATAATAACTCCACTGCAAATAAAAAAACAAAAGTACATAAACATTGTTAGTTTCAATGTCAACAGCTCTAACTTTAACAAATGCGAGACCTATTGCATTGTAACTGCATGTTCATCCTTGAAATTGTAAAAGGCTGTGTTAAACCTGCTTTTAGAACCTCCAATCACACGTGTCTCAAGCAGGTATGTTAAACCTTTTGATGAATCTTACACAGGACTGGAATCAGCGATCTGCACTTTACACACAAATAACAGTGGTGAACACACTGACATAGTGCACTAGGTTACTGGGATTTGAATCTCTGACTTTTTCTGCTTTCTCATTGAAAGTAATTTCTAAGCAGCTACCTGTAACATGACCACTGACGTATCATCCTCACCCTGGAGGGCACGGGTCATTGGTGTGTGGCATGTAAAGTTTATCTTGTGAGACTCTTTCAAAGACCTTTAAACTACAGAAATAAATGGGTCCTGCAATGCACCTCCACACGTATCGACTCACTGCAACACAGAGAATGGAAAAAATCCTGCATACAACTTTAAGTGGGGAGTTGTTTGGACCCGCTGAACTCCAAACCTCACACCATAAACCAATCAGTGGAAAAGCCAATAGATCTTGCCTTTAGACTCGGTTGGCTTCACAAATTGTAACATCCCTGAAGTTCGGGACCAGGGCTAAGAAACAGGAAAAAACGTATGCAGCCGGCTGTGTCATTTTGTAGCGGACCACATTCCCTAGATTTACAGTACAAAAAAAATACAGGCACTAATTGGGATGGAGCGATCTCCTCACACCACCCATGTGCCCTACCTAGTGTAACTGGGCCTTCTACGTTATTGACAACTCCCCATGGTCGCCTGTTGCTGCATCGCCAGATGGTGGTAATCCCCATCTATAATCACGGCTTCCTTTTTACTCACCACTGTAAACTAGAAGTACAGTACAAAGTATTCTCTTGAAGCAAATAGACTTCAACTCCCATAATGCGTCTGTCAGTAGGTCACCAGCCAGGTTCTCCCTGTTTGTTTTCTTTTGTCTGCTTCTCACATAAAATAAACTCGACTACCAGGTCCCACATTATCACTCCAATCACCATGACAGTTCCTTTATTCGATCAAAGAAGACTACCAATGAGACAGACATTCCGAAGGGAAGAAAGATAAAAACACTGAAAATGTCAAATTTGAATTTCTGTTCTTACTTTACTTTTTGCTGGATGATTGTACACTGTCCTGCTCATTTCTTTTGTGTTGGCTATGCATCCCCGACCAGTTCAAAAATAAAACTTCCACCAAGTAACAGCACAGATGTTTTTTTACGTAGGAACGCTTTGCAGTGATGGGGTACATTTATAAAATGCTTCACTGCGAACGGATATATTTGCACCACTTTCGTGCATTGTAAATTACTTTAGCAATAAAACACTGCACATATTTTCTTTTCAGTGTAAATGCTAAATATCTGCTTAAAACCATATGCATTAATCATTATAATTGATTAAAGGTTAATTCCACTCATTTTGCCAAGGCATTCTGGAGAATATGCTGTAGCATTCCCTGAAGCTTCAGACAATAACTAGCATCCCTTATGCATTAGTCGTCTTATTTACATTTAGGGTCCTGCTGTGGTTAGTAAAATTGCTGTTAGGTGCTGCCTGATTTTTGTTTGTAATGTGTGTTCTCCTAAGCGGTATACTAACAGCTAGAGTTCACTTTTCATTGATATACACATTAACGCTTTGCTATTTTAAATTCACATCTTCAATTCTTAGGCCTCGCGTACAAACAGCTTTAGCTGTGTGTTGTCAATGATCCATTGTCTCCAATACAAAATACATAGAGTAAGCCAGAACCTAGTGTATGATTGAATGTCTTTCTTCTCTGTCTCAGTTCCCTGCTCCTTCTTAATTGCTTTCTTCCATGTTCTTGATGCTGTCTCCCCACTGCAGCATAGCTTCTATAATAATTTTTAGGTTCATTTTGTATCCTTTCACTGCTCTGAGGGGACAATTTTTTCACTCCCTTTCAGCACTCCATGGGAGCACATGATTTCCTTGCTGACTTCCCTTTCCCTGGCTTAATTACTATTATTATTCTTTTTTTGCGAGGACCCAGCGGAACACTGCTACTGGGCCACTCACTATGGAGACCCCAATTGGAAAACCAAAGAACCAAGGCATTCAACAAACATATTATGCACCTTTTTGATGATGTTTTCAAATGCTTTTATGTGGCTGGTGTTACCCTTTCGCAATACATCAGTCTGTATGCATGTTGGTAAAGAGAATATTTTTGTATTTTCTCCTGTCTCAAAAATGAACTGAGCTGGCCTGATTGATTTGTGTTTTTCTGGGCTTCCCTGCGTTTCTTCTGTTGTGAACCTGAATCCACAGAAGGTGCGGCACATTGTATTAATGTCTGTATTCTGTGTTTGTGCTTACTTTTTATGGTCCCGGTGATGACTATTTGCGTGCACAGTAATGTCTAAAAAACAAACTGTAGTTCGGACCGAATCTGTCCCTAGTTTCTGAGACGGCCGTAATACAGTGTCCTGATCAGGTATTTCTGCGCCTCAATTTGAGTTTTACTCAGGTGTGAGCAGCCACAGGGATGGACAGCCAAATCCTTTTTTCTATAAATTGAGGATACCTTTTTGGCCTCCTATTTTACTTAGCACGCGCACACATTTGTTGTAACAGTGTATTAGACACTACAAGATGGCCGCTGCCGTTTTTGGATGCACAACACGGCAATTTTTGGCGCCACTTGGTTTGCCAATTAAATCCAGGTGCATTCAATTGAAGAGAGTATGGGGTATATAAATAAGAAGGGCTGAGACATCACCATTGAGATGCTGCCCTGCGTGTGATGCGTTACTCTGAGCTGGCCACCATGCCTTTCCTTGGTAAGTCAATAGATAGGCTTTAATAATTTCTCCAACTACTTTTGGCCCTTTAATGACTTGATTTTGTCTTTTCATACTAGCTGTTTATTAATAGCAGATGTTATAGTACTTTGAACGAAGTTTTACTAGTATTAAGTTTTAACATGTATACATTGATGTCACTGACTCTGGTGTCTATTCACCATTAACAATATAGAGGTTACCTACAGTGATCCCAACTCTTTACACTTCATTTGTGGGCCATTTCTAGTATCAGGATATTAAGTTCTAGTGACCTGCTATCCTGTATACATTAGTGACACTGATTTTGGTGTCCATTCTTTATTAACAACACAAAGATTACCCTCAGTGATCCCAATTTATTATACTCCATTTGTGGGCTATTCCTAGTATCAGGATACGAAGTTTTAGCCACTTCCATCTTTTGAGGGTATTGCATGCAATACTAGGGTTGAATTATGTTCGGTATAGTATTCTTTGTATATTTAACTCTACTGTCACTGTATAAATACAGATTTCCTAAACCTCAAAACAACATTTCCAATTGGATATGTTGAGGTCAATAGCTAGTAAGACTTAAAGACCAGGACATAGAACTCAAAGTAATTGGGACATATGAACTGTGTAGAGATAAATAAGAAGAATTTCTTTTATGCGGAGGAATAAATATATAGACCTAGTTACTGAATCTCTTTTTCTCTTTTGTTGTTTTTTTATTCCTAATTTATAGTATAACAAGACCAAGCACGAAAAACAGGTATTCATTCTATAAATGAGATATAAGTTGGAGGTTTGTCTAAATTTGCAAGTCTATTATGGCAATTTATATATATATTCAGTGCGAATAATAGAATGATTTTATTTATTCACAGCAATACAAGCCTAAACAGACTAGAGACAGGGAAAATTGAACCTGCATGAGTCATAATTTTGCGAATTTTTCATCACGATATAAAGGTAATAAGTACATATCAGTAAAATCTCAAGTTTACAAACGTGCTTAATAGAAAATTTGCAGAATTTCATATTTGGAGGGTACTAAAAAAGAAACAATTCTAATGTGATGAAGCTGATTCCTTGACAAATTATTTGTTAGAATTTATGTGGTATTATATGTTTTTTTAGAATTTATTCTATCTTGCCGCATTTAAGAAATACTATCAAGGTGTATTGGCCGTTGAATATCATCAAATACTTGAGGTATGAATTTATTAATGATTGATGAAACTCCTTTTGGTTAGTGTTATTTAGGATTACCAAATACTTACATGTTTCTTCTAAGTATCAATTATTCTTGAAGCTTAACAAAGTGTGCATGTGAGCACCAAAGCAATTGATATTTTCTGATAATTTTTACTGTGTAAAGAACAGTGCTTCCTTCTGTTCTGTCGATCTCCCCAAGAATGTAACAATCAGTCAAGAACTTTTTCGGATGAATATGTCAACCAACTTGGATCTATTTAGCAAATGTAAAAAGCTTAGATATTTTATGGCTTATCCCTTATTTTTAACTCACGTTTTTTTATAGATGTTAATTAGTGTATAATTGTTTTATGTTTCACCCTTAGCCCTGAAGAAGTCTCAATGTGTGAGACGAAACGCGTCGGCTAGGAAGAGAATCCATTTGTGATCTTGGATTTTTCCTGACTTGTATTTTCACAATAAAGAACTTTTGAAAAAGCAAATTTTACTGAAATCCGGACTTATTTTCACAAGACTATATACTTTGGCATATGGTATGGACCTTTGAAATTATACAAGAAAACACTTTTGGATGGGTGCTGACTCCTTACTGTTGATTGCAATTTTTGGGCTTTGCCCTTGAAGGAACAGAAAGGGTTGTGTTCCTTGGATTCTCAAGCACCATCCCCATTACTTTCAAGCCACAGGTGAAAGCAGGTGCATTATTTCTTTGCCTCAACCCTTATTCCTGTGTAGAACATGGCAAAGAGCATTAGCTCGGTAATGCATGAATATCGCTGACTTTTCAGCGATATTCATGCATTGCGGCCGATTTTTATCGCATTTGCGATAAACCTTGGTAATACCAAGGTTTATTTGCGATAAAAATCGCCGCAGCTCAGCGGTAAATTTTTGTCTCTAACCAAGCAATAGCGATAATTATCGCTATTGCTTGGTAATATGCCCCTATATTTGATGTTCAAATCTCGCATACACCTTTTTACTGCCGGAGTGTTGTTGTTCCTGCACACGCTGCGTGTAGTCCGGGTAGATGGAGATCCGGTGTCCTTCATATGTCAGTGGTCCCCAGTTTCGGGTGAGTTACAGGTTTACGTTCGGTCATGAAAATTGAGTAATCAGTCAATGATAGCCCTGGGCAGGGCTCCCAGTTTTGGAGCGGGGACCAGTGCTCTATGCTCTCTTTCTATAGTGAGGAACTTTGAGAGCTTCTTGGGGGCCAGTGCGGCAACCAGCCAATCTTCCATGAAGCATTCTGCCGATGAACCCTCTGCTTTTACCAGAAAACCTCCAAAACTGAGGTTGTTCCTGTGTGACCTCCCCTCAACATCTTCAGCACGGTCATCGAGGTGCACTAGTCACTTCAGAAGGTCAATGACCGTCTCCCTGAGGGTATGGAGCTCTGTCTGCAGGATGCCCACCGTTTGTTCAGTGGGCACCCTCTCCGAAACCTTCCTCAAATCACACAGGAGTAATTTCACATCAATTGCCACGGAGTCTATTTTATGAATCATCTCATTCCTTGTGGCATGAATAGCTGTCAGCACATCCACCATAGAGGGGGCTCTCTCTTTGTTTTGAGGCAATCTCATCCGCACGAGAGGCCTGGGCCGCCGTCTGTGCCTCTTGGTCCGGGAGAAGAGGGTGTGCCTAATTAGAGATTTTATTGGCATGCGCCTTCTTGCCACCTCATTCCCACTACTGTATACAGGAGTCTTGTAGCTCCTGATGCCCGCCGAAGTGGACGCTGCTTCGCAGGTCTATTTCAGGAGCTCCTACTACCTCTTGCAACATTCCACAACTCAACAAGTGTTCGTATTACAGTGTCCTGATCAGGTATTTCTGCGCCTCAATTTGAGTTTTACTCAGGTGTGAGCAGCCACAGGGATGGACAGCCTAATTTAGAGTTTGGGGCTGACGCAGAAAAGGCTGTTGAGGTTTCTTTAATTACAGTTTCTTTAATAAGATTGGGGTCACAATTTCATTTTAAGAGTTGGTAAAAGTTTATCTAGTTCTAAAACGTGACTGAAAGATTAGAAAAAATTAATGTTGCTTCTGCACACTCTGAATTGGAGTGTTTACAACCGTAAAACAGATTTGTGGATCTAACCCTTAAGTCCGTCCAGGCATAAGAGTGAAAGTAACCATCTATCAACTAAATAAATGTGGAAAATGTACTAATTGCAACTTCACGTTTTTCACAAACCAAAAAATAAATATGGATAAATACAATGAGAAAAACAAAATATGGATAAATTAGACACCAATTTAAAAATAAAATGCCTTAAACTTGGCAAACTTGGTGGAGGTTAATATATTAATTCCCGACACTACAGTGAAAAATAGTTTTCAGTGATCCTGCTCCAAATGCACTTAAAAATATATTAACAATCCTTCACTGAACTCTCTGAAATTTGTGCGTATGAGCAGCACCATCTGGATTCCCAGGTGGTAGGTCTTTGCACCATGACAGTGTGTTGGCCCAACATGACCCGATGATCAGCATGCTCATCAAGTTACAAAAGTGGCTTCATTATCATTGGTCCTCATGTCACCAATCTGCAATCGTGGCTCAAGGCCAAAGTCTTGGACAACCAACAACCCACCACATGTGCAAATGATTTTCAGTCTGCTTTAATAACTTCTAAAGGAGAAAAACAGATGCACGAATTCGTACAGCAGGTCCTGACAGGGATTTAGGGCCTCTTTTATGATGCCCTACCGGCACTATTGTGCCTCTGCAAAGTCACTTTTTTTACATTCTGGTGGCGCAATGTGCCACTGGCGTATTTATAAGGCCACGTAAAGCCACGTTACATGGCTTTTCAAGGCCTTTTAAATATGTGTCCCTTTCACGCAGAAAACTGTGTGAAAGAGCGCTCCATGGGTGTTTCTGGGGGCGTTCCCAGCAACATCCATGGCTTTTGACACTGCCCCAGATTTATGATAAATTGTAAGTCTGATGCAGCACCAAAAACGTACACCTCCCCAGGGGAGGCATATGGGAGGCACAACGAGGAGAAATATCTTTATTTCTCCTCGCTTTTCCTCTTTCTATGTGTTGTGCATTCTGCAGCACACATAGAAAGAGGAAAAAGCCTCTTGTGATTGTTTTTTTGCCGGAAGGTTTTCCTTCCTGCACAGATATAATCATCCTGCAAAGCAGGCACGCTTGCACCATGGTGCAAAGGCACCTGTGTTGGAGCACGGCAGACCATTGTGCGCCGGCGCAGAATAAAAGAACAGGAATGCGCCGTATCTAATAGATACGGTAATTGCAAACACAACAGTGATGGACAGAATGTGGATCAATGTCACACATTCACCCCAGTCCAAAGATCTGGGCCCAAATCCATCATTTTTCCACTCCACACCACCCTGGGTTAGACAATGGCGATATGCAAATCAGCGCTGACCCTGTGCCCCATGGGAACAGTCCAGTCCGAACTACAAAAGCCATGTCCTTCCCAGAACGGAATCAAGCATCCGAGGACCGGCCCGGTTTCGAGGTAACACCTCTCATCAGCCCAGCTAGCTTGACTCCAGTGGTGTGGAGTGCCTGGGACTCACGTCTGAGCATCCCCAGTACACTTAGAGCGGTAATTGCAAACACAACAGTGGGGTGAATGTGTGACATTGATCCACATTCTGTCCATCATTGTTGTGTTTGCAGTTACGTATCTAATAGATACGGCACATTCCTGCTCTTTTCTTTTTCAATAAGGCAGCGCAGCAGCAAGGCCTGCTGCGCTGCCCTACAGCCAAAACCCCCATAAATGAGACCCCGTGAATCCACTGGAGTTCATGCCTTCAACGCCCAACGTACCAAGATACAGGTTGCAAATAGTGGGTGCTCATTTCGCAGGGATGCTAGCAAACTGTTTGTAACTCTATGATGTAACCTATGTACTAATAAATTGCGTTTTAATTGTTAATTATGGATGTATTTTCCGACCATTTTTAAATATTATGGTATTTTATTTTTGTAATGGTTTTTATTAACTACACAATAAAAGAATTACTAATAAAAGAATTACTTGCATTGCAAAATTCCAGGTACAGAACAACATGCCTAATGAATATTAATTAGGTGTGCTGCTGTTTCAGGTCCCTTATTATTGGCTGCAACACAAGGATCGTGGCCTGCAAGGAACAGCAGACCACCATCACGGTGTTAGCATTCCCATGTTGTTTAAAGGAAACGCTGCTACATTAAAAACAAGAATGTTTCCTATGTAGGAAGATATTGATTGAAGCATGCACTGGCCCAAATGACCACTGCCTGCTCCCCCTGAGGCTGAACGACGCCATTCTCACAGGGGATACTGTCCAACATTGGGCAACATCCCCATTTTGAATGAGTTACCACTTCCTTTGAGGTGTCGATAACTTTTCAAGGGTTTGTGACCACAATTGCGGACACAAATCATTGACACTTCTCATTGCAAGTCACCATTAGGAGGGGTTGTCCCTTTCAAGCCCCCTCCTAATTGTGATTCGGGATGACTCGCAAAACCTCAATTGCAATTTGGAAATTCTTTTCCAAATCGCCAAAGGGATTCAGGACACTTGAAAATATCATCTTGTGGTTTCAAACCTCCTGAATCCGCGAATCTCAGGGATTGATACTACAACATGTTTTCATGCATGTGCACCCTTGTCTCCTAATGAAATGTGTAAAGCCTGCACGAAGTTGCATAACTGTGCACAACGAATGTGCGGTGACTGACACATTCTTTGAATGCTTGAACTTGGCTGGAAGTTATGAGCTGTTTTGATTTGACTGTTTTCATCATGGTTGGCCGTGACGGGGGCCACCGCCTGCGGTGAACCTTTCAGAGCCCCAAACCTAACCGGAAACAAACTCAATAGAGGAACCTCAAAACAGACGCTTCGTGCCTGTGTTTTTCATTGTTCTGCCAGTTGCACTCAATAGTCGAAAACTCATGTTTTTCTGATGTGCTACCGATTCGAC
The DNA here is from genome assembly GCF_964261635.1 of Lissotriton helveticus. NCBI lineage: Eukaryota > Metazoa > Chordata > Amphibia > Caudata > Salamandridae > Lissotriton > Lissotriton helveticus. Next base: position 1,867,746,534 of record NC_136057.1, read on the forward strand.
GCAATTTAGCATGAAAACAACGTGCGGCCTCTGGCTACATGCCACAGGGGTGTACGCAGACTGGCGGGATAAAAGACCTCTTCGTGAAATTGAAGCCTACCGTTCCAATTGCCTCGCATAGCTATCTTTCATCTTTGAGACCAAGAAAATAAATCGTACCATATGACAGAGGCGTGTCATCGCCTCTCCATGTGGTTCCACTCAGGCGTTCCAACACACTGGGCTTCCGTACCCTCTGCTTTCTTCCTGGTACGGGTCCAACATGCTATGCATTTGAACAGTGTGCCAGGTCACGTGACCATGAATACCCTCAGGAACCATCCGTCCTGGGTACAAACAATTAATAGTACTTTTTGAATACATTTGGACATCACATTATAAACATAGTTCATCCTTAAGGCTGGAAATATCCATTTTAAAACTAATTCCTTCTAGAGAATGGAATCAGATGTACTGGGACACAGTTACATTAACATCGAGAGTGATGTGACCCTGGTGTGACATCAGCTCATAGCCTGCTTTACTCTATATTTACTTCATGGAAATAATACCGAGGATGTGAAAGATAAGGTGATTTTTTTTTTATGAAGGCTTTGCAACACGTTTGCGGTGCCGTTGTGTCACTTTTTGTGACGCAGCGGTGGCGTAAACAATGCACCCTTTTGCGCCATATTTACAAGGTGACGCATCCAGGCAACGCGTTGCCTTGTAAAGCCCTGCTCCACATTATACCTGCGTCAGGTGTAATATATGCAGGGTGGGCGTTTCCATGTAAAAAATTAGTTGTAGAAGTGGAGATTTCACTGTGACACTTCTAGGACGCCATGGGGTCAAAATCTTACACCTGCCTCATGGCAGGCGTATGGGTGATGCAGTGCCATAGGCACTGGCCAACCCCATGCATTGCTGGAGTTGAGACATGCTTGCCACACAACTTCAGCAATGTGTGACTTTTGTGCCAACAGATAGGTTACGATTCCTGACGTATCTGTCATTTGTTGCGACATGGAGCCCCGTACATTAAATGCGGTGCATCCATCGTGTTGCAAGGAGGGCACAGTGACAACTGTTGCATCGCTGTTTTATCACAGAGATGCAACAGTTTTCATTAATGAGGCCCAAGAGGTGTAATATCTTGGATGCTGATGATTGAGATCTCCTTTGAAGAGTAAATGACAGTGCACTCTCGTGTACGCAAAATGATGGAAAATCCCTGAAAATTTGACCTATGAGAGCTGTAACAAAATTTTTGATTATAATCACTGTAATTTGATCTATTTATGAAATGGTACTGCTTGTTTTTATTGTTGTACTTTTATGGATTTTATGAAATTCGAATAAAGGTCTTTTTGATTTCAATTGAATTGACAGTGCACTCGAACGAGAGAATCTGCAGCATTACTCTAATTTGTCATGAGCCATTGTTGAAAAGACTTAATTAAAATACTTTTGGGCATATTTACTAAAAGTTCATGCAAAGTAGGGTAGCAAGCAAAGTTGCACGAATGGGAGAGTTGAACAGCCCCATAGCTACTAAGATATGATGCTCTTCAGCTTCCTGCTGCAGTGGGCACTTGAGGCTACCTAGCACCAATACAAGGACCCTTGCACCATGGATGCCTGTGTTATGGACAGGATTGCTTTTGTCAGGAAGAGATCCCTTCCTGCACAAAAACAAGCCTGGGAGTCAACTTCCTACTTCTTTGTAAGGTGCAGAACTTGGAAGGAACATTTTATACCAGTTGCACAAATTAGCTTAAAACAAGGGCTTCACATATAGTTGTTTGTATTTCAAAGATTACAGACTTAAATATTTCTTCCTGCCCCCAGATATCATGCTCTGAACTATTCCAGCATTAACTCACTGCAAACATTGAAGTGCAAGTATACCTTATCATTTAAGCAATTGTGGCTAATGTATCCCCCTCCCGGACCACTGCTTTCAATGTGTCCTATAAATTGTCTTCACTGACATCATCCCTGTCCTTTTCAGTCATTAATAAATTAATACCTTTATTTTTTTTTCTCTGATGGATTCGTCACATAATAGTCAATTTTCTTAACCTCCAACTACAGCTTATCAGATTATAACAGTGGAATTTTAGATGATAAGGTCAGGTAGCGGCACACTTACTGATTCTGTTAAAAAAGGCCTGTTCACACTAAGGATTCACGGAACAGGATATCTAACGTGGGCTTCTATTGGAGTTCTATAACGCATATTAGCAAGCCCATTATCGCCGTTTTAGCGGCAGTTTCCTGCTGCTAAAACGGTGATAATTGTAACGAGGTTCTTGCTAATATGCCCCATGATGTGCTGCCACCACCACTATATGTCCTAAACCCAGGATAGGGATGGTAGTCTCTGTCAACTATGAGGGCACGCTTTACTTGGTACTCCCTTCCAGGTGACAGACAGATTCAAGACCTTGCATTGTCAGGGACAGGCCTAAGCCACTGCTCACGCACCAGGATCAGCAGAGGGCCACTCAGGGTAGGGATATGTGCTAGAGTACCTTTACATGGACATTCCTCTCCAAATATGGACCACTGCTGATGACATCTCTGTGGTATGTAGATACCACATTTATGTACACCACAACAGTGGAGGCGTATCCAGTGGCTTCCACATTTGTGCGATAGTGAGCATAGTTGCTAAAAATATGATTGTCATTAATCGCCTACATGGCAACAACAATGGGTTTTGACCTTCATCTCTTGTATAACCAAAAACCAAAATCAGTGGCTCAAATGGAATGATGAACTCTGTCATATCTTGAACAAACGCTACAGTACGAGTCTAGAAGGTATGTATCTGAGGGCAGGATCACCCTGTGTGCAAGTGTATCTTATTTACCACAACCTCTCCAATATCTATAGGAACTTCCGTCATTGCTTTCAGGTGTTTAGTGCCAGTGCATCATAATCTCATAAGCATTCTCTTAATGTTTTATTTTCTTGGGTGTGCTAGTCCTGATAATGGAACAAGGCCCAGGTTTACTAATATTTTGTGTCAAAAGTGCCACAGTTTTTGGCGTAGCCATGACTTAAAATGTATTCCAGGATTTACAAAGCCACGCGAAGACTGATTTGGGTGGCTTTGAGTGGCACTTTGTGTTGATGAGGCTTTACATGGGTGGACAAAGAGGAATACGCCTCTAAGAATAGTTTTTGTGCAGGAATGTATGACTTCCTGCACAAAAACTATTCTGACCACAACACAGGCACCCTTGCTTTGTGGTACAAGGGTGCCTTTATTGGCCCTAGGCTGCCACAAGTGCCCCAGCGCAAGGAGAGAGCAGAAGTGTGCCATACCTTAGTAAATATGGCACAGTTCTTCTTTCTCCCTTTCATTTAACACAGAACAGCAAGTTCTCTTGCTGGGTTGCATTGCATTAAAGTTTATTGAGTCAGGGCCTGACTGTGTTCAGGAATGGAGAGACCTAGAGGCCAGCTATACACAATGTTTTAGCTATCACAAACTGTACAGTTAACTAACTGTGTGTGTTTGGCATCTCTAACAGACTAATCAAACAGTACCTTGAGGGACTACGTAATCAGTAGATGTGGTGAAACTGAAAGAGTGGTGGCCCGCCCAGCCTCTTCCGGGTGAGGACGGGTGAAGATGGTCCCGCTCTTGGCGCAGCGGGGAGTCTCCAGTGTTTTAGTAGTGTGAGGTCATGGGAGCCCCTCCTCCTCTTCCTCAGAGAACTCAGCTGAATTGTGGGAAGTGAAGGCCTCACACCGCCCCTGAAGCAACACAGGAGTCCCGTGCCATGGTGAGAGACAAATAGTCCTTTGGACAATATGAAGATTTAACATCCTGTCCCTCCTTAAAACAAGTCTGGTATGTAGCCACCACTACTTGTAGCCCACTAATGGAAAAAGGTGCTCACTATGAATCTGATCATTAAAGTAAAATAACGTCTTTGCATCTTCTAGATACAAAGAATAAAACAGCCCTGATGAAAGACCAGTGACCTTGTGCCTGGTCTTGAAACGCGACGGCAGTTGTTCTTGGGTAGAATAAATTACCATCATCAAGATACTAGGACCGGCTGGTCCAGTATTCAAGCGTCTACGAGTCATTTGAGTTGCTTATGTTCCCCCAAGAAATTAGTTTTTCTCATGTTTTGATTGTAATGTTTGTGATATTGTTGTTTGTGATGTATTCATAATTTTTTTGTAATGTTTGATGCAGAAACTTTTTGTATTGTGTATACATTGTGTGTTTTTCTACGTATGTACAGATTATATATATTTTTGTAAATATTTAAATGTACAGTCTTTTTTCTGTCTGCAAGCTTTGTGAAAATTTGAAAAGTACAAAATGATTGACATAAAATAATCATGTCGAGGGAGGTTACAATAAATTGGTCTCTTACCCTCTTAAAAAATTGATTGAGTAATTGTGGTGCGGGCACTGTGTTTTTTCAATTTTTAAAGGGTCTAGCCCTCACCACTTGTTTATGAACCTATCCCCTTTTGTTCTTAATTAATGGTGAGAGTTCAACACTTTAGTTGCATGAGGACTTTGGAGCCAGGGACAGCTTAAGGATTTTGGGGGCCCTGGGCCAAACATATTTTGGGGGCCTCCATTCAAACATCTTTGAATTTATTATCCATTTTCAGCTCTTTTATGACCTCGTTGGCCAGGCCACTGACAGTGCTTATGCTCACTGGTACTAATTCTAAATGTGTTTACATCTAATATTCAGGGATGGTGATGTGTATTTTTGATAGTGTAATACAACAGCAGCTCACTAATATTACTGCAAATAATCTATGTGACCCTCTCCCATTTCTCATATGTGAGGTCCTCTTTGATCCAAAATAATCTTTTTTAGGGTTATTGTGTGATACATAAATACAACACCTCTCTGCAAAAATGTCTGTAATAGACTCCCACATATCACTCATATTAAAAAATAAATTAAAGGAAAACGGTATTTAAAACAACCTGTTTAAGAATTATTCAAGGTCATAAGGTTAAGATTCTCTGCAGAACAGAGTTGGCTCTATCAGGGGCCCCCTAAAAGACTGGGGCCCTGGGCCAGAGCCAACTTTGCCCATGCTTTAAAACATCTCTCTTCGCAGCCCCTCCTCCTCTACCTCAGAGAACTCAGCTGAATTGTGGTCAGTGAAGTCATCACACTGCCCCTGAAGCAACACAGGCATGTTGCACCGTGGGGAGAGTCCAGTGCTTTAGTAGAGCCAGGTTGTTGGAGCCCCTCCTTCTCCTCCTCGGGCTCAACTGAATTGTGGGAAGAGAAGTACCCACATGGATCCCAAAGCAACACAGTCCTGCAGCACCACAGGGAAAGTCCAGTGCTTTAGCAGCGTGAAGTTGTTGGCCCCTCCATCTCCTCAGACGGCTCCACTGAATTGTGGGCAGCGAAGCCCCCACATGGCCCCGAAACAACACAGGCGTCCCACACCGACGGGAGAGCCCAGGACTTTACTTGCACGAGGCCGTTGAAGCCCCTCTGCTCAGCTGAATTGTGGGCAGTGAAGTCACCACATGGCCCTGAAGCAACACAGGCATCTTTGTACTGATAATTATTGTGTCTTTAGACACGCTTCGGGCATGCATGGAGTGTGATGCAGCGGGGAGGCGCTAATGACTTAACACGGCTGGTGCGTGCTGCTTAGGCTTCATAAATAACAGACGAGACACAGAAGTGATGTTAGATGTGACGGCGCGCAGGCGGCTCTGACGCAGGCCCCGCAGATGCACATGCACATGCATTTATTAACCCGCTCGCAGAACCAAGTAGGTGCACGTCCCGGGGGATTTATTCCCTGTACCCCGGAACCACTCTTCACAATAGGAGCACCCACTTCCTCCAAAAATCGCCTTGCGATATAACATTCCTCCCAAAAACAGGTAAAGAAAAACATCAAACTGTTCCTTTAACCACAACCCAAGTTGGGGTGCACATCAACCTGGTACAGACGACCCCAGATCTTGGATCAGTCCCCTTAACAGTGGAAGTCTCTCAGTTTGTGGGAAGGTTCTGGATTGCCCGCAAACCATATCGACCGGCACCTCCTCTGACACTGATACATAGATCAGGGACTGCAGGATTCTCCAAGGCACTTCGGGCTCGGTCCAGCCAGGTGGGGTTTGGGCTCATGGTCTCCGACCTGTCATGAGAGCCTCCGCTTCAGAACCATTGTCCCAGTCTGATTCTCCTCCTTCGTTGTGTGACGGGTTCACGCCAAACTCTGGGATTCCATGAAACCTCCGAAACACAGACACATTGCGGGTGATCAGCTCCAAGCCTTTCCTTGCAGTTACTTGGGTCTCACGGATATGAGTGATGCGCCATGGGTCTTTCTCAAACCTGAGTCTGAACTTGCTGCCGTTGTGCCGGTCTTGGGCTAACACCAGGCCTCCTACTTGTAATTGAGAGTGCATTGCTGGGCGGCGAGCACTGACGTGGACATTAGCTCTTTGTCGGTCCTGTTGAACTTCAGATTCATCCACCCTTTTCGAGTCTGGCGGTAGTCTCTAAGAAATTAGTAGATTGATTGTTCAACTGACTCCCAATTGGCGACATTTGCATGTATTGGTGTGGATCAAATATCACAGCATTGTATTACTGGAGAGTCTTTGGTGGCTTGAAAAGCAACTTCCTACTCTGGACCCCACGACCAGTTGACAGATGCTTTGATAAGTTCTCTCAGAGGGATGGTGAGAGAGGAGAGATCCCTAATAAACCTACTGCAGTAGTTTACCATTTCCAGAAAACTGCGCATTTCCGTGATGTTCATTGGAGCTGGGGCCTCTTTGATGTCTCGGACTTTGCTCGGATCGGGAGCCACTCCTTCTGCAGAGAAGATGTAACCAAAAAATTGCAGTTTCCTCTGCAGAAACTCGTACTTCTCCTGATGCAAAGTAAGTCCTGACTCCTGAATTCTCTGGAGCACCTGTCTGAGCCGAGTGTTATGGTCACCCACTGACTTGGCATGGACCAGAATGTTGTCGCTCACATTGACAACTCTGGGGATGTCGGCAAGGAGTTCTTGGATCGTGTTTTGAAACACTTCCGCAGGGCTGGAGATTCCGAAGCTCAGACGCTTATAGCGTCTTAGTCCGACAAGAGTGGAGAAGGTTTTTATATATCGGGACTGTTCATCCAGGACCAACTGGTGATACCCCACTCTGAGGTCGAGTTTAGAAAATCAACTAGCTCCGCTGAGCTCCCCGATTAGGTCATCTATGGTGGGTGTCAGGTGTCTTTCACTCTTGATGGCAGTATTCGGGATCCTCATATCTACACATATTCTGACTTCCCCTTGCTCTTTGAGCTTTCTGGCAACCACTATCGGGGACACCCACGGTGTCGGACTATGTACCTTCTCGATGATACCAGGTTCTTCCAGCGGGCACACCTCCTTTTTGACGAGTGGTCTTGGATGAAAAGCGACCCTCTGGTGCCGAAGAGCCACCGGATGCACCAAGCGGTCAATATGCAGGTATATTTGTTTCTCATGCAGGCATCTTATTCCTTCGAACACCTGCGGAAACTCCTCCAGTATCTGGCTCATGCTCTCTTGATGGATGTCAAATGCAAACATGATTATCCCTAAAGCCTCTGCTGACTTGCAACCCAACAGCATGCCATGTCCTTCTTCAGTCACGTACACCAAAGCATCCACTTCATGCTGGTCATACATTATCTTGGGTTTAAACATCCCTAATAGTAGTAGTGGCTTGGTCTGGCCATTGCAAACACCTTCACCTTGGCCGGCGTAAAAGCCAGTGGAGACCGCAGTTCCTGATATGCTTCCCAGGACATTATTTTTATGGTGGCACCAGTGTCAATTATTGCTGTTGCCGGGCGCCCCGCACGAGGATTTGGCAACGAAGGAGGTGCGTCTGTGTGTCAGCTGCAGACCCCACCGTGAAGACTGAGTGCACGACGTGTTCTTCTTGGACATCATCATCCATGTCAATGCCCTGTTCCCTAGCCTCGGGAATCATGTTGACTTGGGACCTTCCTGCACGTCCCCTACTGGATCAGCACACATTCATGAAATGGTTAAACTTTCCGCATGCTGTACATGTCTTCCCACTTGCCGGACAATCCGACGGTCGGTGTGATGGCCCGCCACAGTACCCACACGACTTGACCCTGACACTCCTTGTGTGAGCCATGGACTCGTGGTGGTGGGGCTTCTTGTGCGAGCCACCGATCCAGTACCAGTAGTGGCAACTGCATTGACTGGCTCTGTCTTGATGGAAGTCTGAAGAGCCGACTCCATGTGTGCCAACCTAGATTTGGATAGTTATTTTGTCCTACCCAACGTGAGTATGTCCACCAGTTACTTCCCCGATTCTTCCAGTATTCTTTCCCTTAGCTTCGCTGATGCACCTCCCTGTTTATTCTGGCCCCTAATTCCTTCAAACTCATCCTGAAAAAGTCACATGTTCCTGCCAGTTCTTTCAGATGTGCGTGGAAAATGTCTAGGGATTCATTGGGCTTCGGCCACGCCTGCCGGAATATGAAGCGTTCATTATCCCTGTTTGCCATTGGTTAAAAATGTGCATTGAGGGCCGCAATTAGTGTGAGATGGGTCTTTGGCACTGCCTCAGCTACTGTCCTCCCTATCTTCTGTACATCTTTCCCTCGAAATGTAGCAGTCTGGTGCACTTTTGGTCATTGTCCACCTTTGCTGGTTCAAAAAAACACAAGGACTCGCTCCACCCACTCCTTCCATCTTGGAGCCTGCTCTGAGGGAGCCCCCTCCACGATGAAATTCTCCACTGCTGGGATGTGGGCGATGGTGCATACTATGCTCTAGGAGGAGAGGAGTAGCGGCCTGTGAGGAAGACTCTGACCCAAGACAAACTCCCCACTCACAGTTATATGTTGGGCCCACCAGGGGCACTTGTTCACCAGCTGTCCAGTCAAACACTGCGGGTGTTCTTTGCCACTTCCAGTAGTCCCAGATGCCTCCAGGAGTAGAAGCAGCCTCAATCAGGAGCCCCAGTCAGACCACGTGCAGAGGAGGCCGCACGAGCACTGCGCACAAAATGTCACATGCGTGGCGGCTACCATGGTGCCAAAGGGGTCCAGACACCCTCGTCGCCAATGTAGTGTCTTTAAACATGCTTCGGGCAATCATGGAGTGCGATGCAGCGGGGAGGCGCTAATGACTTAACGCGGCAGGTGCGCGCTGCGTAGGCTTCATAAATAACAGACGGGACACTGGAGTGATGTTAGCCGTGTCGGCGCGCTGGTGTCTCTGATGCCGGCCGCGCGCTTGCACAGGCATTTATTAATGCGCTCGCGCAGCGCCCGCAGAACCAAGTGGGCGCACGTCTCCGGGGGTTTTCTCCCTGCACCCCGGAACCACTCTTCACAATAGGAGCGCCCACTTCCTCCAAATATCTCCTTGCTATATAACATTAATTAATCTCTATTTGGAAGGGGTGTCCACAACACGTCACTTCCAAATAGCAATTTGTAAACCATTCCTAATAGTAAGAGTCATTAAAACTTTAATCGACTACCAAAATGGGTTTAATATATTTTTATATGCCACTTTGTGAAGTACCTATTCATGGACTTAGACTATCTCTGTCAGAATGCGGAAGCACAAGATTGCAACCAATTTGCCTAAATCCCAGACGGGCTCTTGACTTGATGGGTTTCTTCAACATGCAGTCGGCATTAATACCGAAATAGAACTTGCTGGGCACCATTTGTCCCTTACTCCTGCTACGCCAGTGCATCCTCCTTGCCAAACACCTGAGGACTCTGTACCTGAGGGCCCAGTTATTACTACTGGTGTCCTCAGAGTCAATATCTATGTATCCAGTCATTAAGCTAATGTCCTGCCAGCAAAAAGAAAGGGGGCCAACCATGTGCCAAATCAAAAACTACCAGCTCAATAACTGTTAGCTTAAAGGCGGACCTTGCTGGATGTGGCAAGGGAAATCCTCACCGGGTAGTGGTGGTTCTGTAGAGCAAAAAAACGGACATCCTGTAGGCTAAATTAAAGACAATCTATTAATGGATGGGAGTTATCGAGGCGAACTTTGTAAGTTGAATTCAGCCAGGCCGCCCCAGATCCTCGACCCCTATCGTCCTGTTTCCTCTGGTTCAAGTGAATCTTCTTTTATTAATCATTTGGCCAACAATGATGATAACACTGGACAGACACCAAACCGTTCATCTGATAAGATGGCTCCAAGACTAAAGAACTCAGTCATCCTTGCCCTTCTAGGTGATGAGCAAGTTATTACTGGCACTAGAGGGGGAGGAAAGGCAGTTGGGGCAATGGAACGACCATCATTCCAGAGATCACATTTCCCTGTGGTTAATCTTCCTCCCGAAGCTTGCCCTTATGTGGCAGTATTATCTAATGTTTCAAACACAAACAAAGCGGGGGAATTCAAAGCTTTTATTTAGGGGCCGAGAGGAAATCTAGAGGGGAGTATTTGTATTTGTATTTGTATAGCGCTAATCACAGGCAGGTCTATAAGCGCCTTTGGAGGCGAGGCCAGAGGTTGTGGGCAAATCAAAAAGAGTCCCCACAGTGATGAAGCGGTTAGACGGTAGTCAGTGCTTCTCTGAACAGGAGAAGTGTCATAACACCAACTCCTGTGTCATAACACCAACTCACCAATAAGTACCCCCCCAAACAGCTTAACTGCTACTAAGTGGTCAAGTGAACCGGGATAATGCCTGAACTAATAAAAGGTGGGACACCTATGTGAAGCTGCTGGTAGAACACCACTATAGAGTGGGAAAGGAGGCACAATCTTTTGTTTTATATTCCCTCACACACCCTAGTGGTGTCATGCTTCATCATAGGGACACCCTGATGCCTAAAAGTCAGGGTGGGCTCGACCATCTTTCAGGGAGCGCTTAGTGAGATGTTTTTGGCCAGGGGGATAAAGATTAAAAATCCACAAACAGATCCCGGTTTCCCTTTATTCTTAGATCTGTCAGGGACAATAAAAACAAGAAAAGTGGATCAACAGGGATAATATGGTCCAGGACCCTACAGCCAACATGTTTCAGTCCAATGATGCCCCATAAAGGGTGCTGGACTTTCTTCAGGGCGGGACTGGGAGCCCCCTGGGATTCTAAGTAGAAGAGAATTTCCCTATACTACCATTAGTAAGGGCAGATAGCTGCTCCTAAGTTTTCTGGGGTTTGTGTGTCTCAAGTAATCACTCCATCTGTGGAACGAAAAAAGGGGAAAAGGAAACAACCGTTGTATTAGGGTTCAGAATTGTTGTCAAAGATATGCGTTTGTTTTAATTACCCCGTGCTACTAGCAGTGGCAAACGCAAAGCAATTTTCTCATGTGATATTCAAATTCTGTCTATCACACATTCGTGTTTGTTTAGCGCCTATTAGCGCGGCGGCGAATTGCCGCATTCTATCATCATTCTTTTCATTACTGTGTAACCGGCATTATAAAAGCACCCATGTCATTCACACTCACTCTAAACCAGCGAACATAAAATCGCCATATCTCTGATCATGTTGTAGTACTTAAAACTTGTATGTCCATGTGTGCACATACCCCCTCATACTCACTTTCCTTTCATATTTCTATTAAACATAAGCACTCCTTACCCCGTGTTGGGAGAGGTTAAACTCCACGTGGGACCTCACCGTACATAGGGCTTGCCCTGTATTCAAACACTGTATTGTCAGATACGAATAATTGATCCATGTGAACCAAATGAAGTAACATAGTTGATCAAGAGAGCCAGCCACGTTAAACAATGCACACCACCGTGGGGGAAATAGAAAACAAAATGGAAAGGTGGTGAGGTTTTCTGTTACAAAAAACGGAGGGCTGCTCCTGAGAGGGAGTAGCGCTTTCTCATACCTTCTATTGAGTTGGTTCCAGGGAATGGAATTGTTTAGGCCAGAAAGAGGTCAGAGAGGCAAAGAATAGCATTCTTAAAGCAATAAAAAAAGGAATAAGTCATGAGATCAGGGAGGGCAGAATCCTATATCGGTCCGTAATAGGGCAAGCAAAGGCAAACTGTAAGAGTAACAAATGGGATGATCTTCTAGAAGCCTCTGCTAACAATGACTCTAGGAAATTTTGATGGTTAGTGAACCAAGGTACTGGGAATTTACCCAAGCCAGTGGAGACATCTAATCTGCCATGCTAGTGGGTTGCCCATTTTGGGTATCTTTACTTCTATTCACGCGACCCTGAGATGATTCTTACTAGTAGCGAGGGACGATGCATCCAGATCCCTGAATTCCCTTTTCCACCAGTTGTTTTTCCCTAGCAGAGACAGCAGCAACAGCCTCCTCCCAGGAGCCCAGTAATGCCCCAGGACTGGATAAAATACCACTGGATCACTATCAGATTGAAATATCTGGGTCTCCAACATCAATTCTGTTTTCAATGCGATTTTGGCTGGGGCAGTGATCCCTGTCATGTGGAAAGGGGCAGAGGTCGTCCCTGTTTTTAAAAAAGGAAGTCTGAATGTCCCGTCAAACTGCCATCCAATTAGTCTCCTTGACAATCTGCAAAAGTGTTTTTGCAAGCAGGCTCTGGAGATGCTATTAGAATGAACTCATCAAAATCACATTCTCTTCTACCTCCAGGCAGCATTTAGGTCCAAAACCATTTCCATTGACCAGGACTTCTGTTTTCTGATGGTCGAGTGGAAGCCTGCGGGTGTTGGTGGAGGAACACTTTTTGATGCGTTTATTGACCTCCAAGCCGCTTTTGATTTGATCCCCAGGAAGAATCTCTGAGAGGTTCTTCTTGGGTTGAGAATTCCCTGCAATTTGTTATATATCATTCTGCACTTTCATGAGGGAGATTTCCACTAGGGTTTGTTCTGGTGTGAATGGTGAACTAACCCAGGAAATTAACAAGGGAATTCACCAAGGTAATGTCCTGGCTCTCACGCCTTTTCTTTTATAGATCAATAACTGTGTTAAGTTTCTGATTAACTGCGCCAAAGATTCCCCAATGCTAACAAGGCAAAACATTCTGGCCCTGTTCTTTGCTCATGCTACTCTTCTGCTGGCTAAAACCGGGGCTGGTTTTCAAACCCTTGTCAACAGCTCAAGTGGATGACTTATGACAAGGGGAAGAGGGCAAGGGGAACCATTAGCCTGAGAATAGTAGGTATTGGAAAGAATCAATTAATTAGAAAATTTGGGAATTCGTTTAGGTGACTGTGGATCATGTGCCCAGAGATCTCTAAAAGGACACTTTTGCTAACCCATAGAGCTGCAACCATTCCTAGATTTGCTAAAAAGGCACCTGACACCTGATTCTTCCAGCAATGGAGATTTATAAAGTTTAACCTAGGGGTGCAGTATTGTATGGTGCACAGATATGTGGCCACACTCTCCCACTGGTCCCATGGGTATCAATGACAACAATTTCATAAGAACTCTGATAGGCATGGGAAGAGGCACCACATTGGTTTCTCTTAGGTTGGAACTGGATCTTAAGCCATTTTTTGCACGGCCTCCCTATGGCTACCACCCTATTGGGTTCGCAAATGGGCCATCAAAGAATTGCAATCCTTGAGAGAGGGTCTTGTTGATATCCTTAATTTACACAGCTCCAATAAGATCAAGTGACTGACCTATGTCAAAAAATCAATCTACGGCCTTGGTTTAGGTAATTTGTGGAATAGCATTCCTCCATCACGTCTTGTGTTGATACTGCTGTTAAATCTAGATATTGGGTGAGAGCTGCTGCTAAGAATATTTCGCCTAGTTCCACAGGCAGCTGCACCAGGTTGTTCCTACTGTACAGGAGTGAATCCAAGGCAACCAAGTTTCCATTAAGGAACTCAGTCTGCTTTAAAATATAAAAGTTTCCTTTTTTCAAAGGCAATCACAGGCATGGTGGCCTACTGACCCTTGCTGGCCACTATACCAGTGATTGTGACTAATCGTAATGAGTCACAAAGGCTGATTTGCCAAATGAATATTTATTAGGCAGGGTCATCAGCCACACACTACAATGCCTTTTCATTACATAGGTTTGGCTCTCTAAATATGTAAAGTTGCAAATTGTGACATTTTTTTAGACCAGAAAGTTAGTGCATCTGACTGTTATTTAAATCTTTGATTTTCTCCTATCATAAGGAAATTGGTTTGAAGTTGCTGAGCATAATGCACTGTATAACAGAAAGAAATCTCTCCTAGCCTTATGAAACAGCTCCTCCAGAAAAGACAAGTCTCTTGAGCTACCCGCAGGTGATCACTGCAGCTTGCACCTGCGCCTGCCTCTGCCAACTCTGACTATGCGAATACAAACACTACCTACTAACCATCAGACTCCTACAAATGTGGCAATTTGGACTATTTCAGGTTGCCCAAAAAGTTAACAATGGCATGGAATGCGCTGGTGTTATTTTTTCCAAAGGTATATTGAAATTTAAACAATCTTCGTATGCTATCAGCTCAAAAGTAGGCATACAGCACCACCTCGTGGCTGTCATAAATAAGTGCTGGTGTTAATAATTAAGTGGCAGTGTTGAGCACTGGCAAACACTGGTGCAAATTCAAGAAGAAGATCCCTAACACCTGATGAATCATTCTGTCATCATTAACCTCTATATGGAGCCGCTTGGTGTTCTCCTCACAGATAACAGCATCAAGATTCACCAATATGCCGATGATACACAGCTCTTTGTAAAAGTCTCCTTTCCTTCAGGCATCCAATGCCTTAAACAGTGCCTACACATCATCCAGACAAAGATATTCAGGGCCTACCTGAAACTCAGCCCAATCAAGACAGAATTCCTGTTGTTTGTGAAGAACAAGCAAGAAACAGTATAAACCTGGCTCATTTAAATGTGAACTTTGACAACTGCTAACTACAACTTTTGCCAAATATCTCACCAATTGGATTTAACTTTCCGTAAAATGACTTTAGAAGTGTTGTTCAAGCCTTCATAAGCTTGCATCTTGATAGTGGCAACCCCGTACTCCAAGCCCTCCCAAACTCCACACTGGTACCCCTTAGGGGCATCCTACACACTGTAGTGTGTCTCATACAGGGCTTGAAGAAATATGATAACATCACACCCATCCTGATCCAATTCCATTGGCTCCTCTTGCCAGCTAGAATCATGTTCAAAACCAGCTGTAACATTTAAAAACCTACCACAACCATCTCTCCCACTTATCTTGCAGACATGCTCACCATTTCTGGTGGTTCACAGCATACCTGCAGCCAGGACGCCAGCAGACGGCAGACTAAGAAGTGTGAAAAAAACAAAAAACAAGACAGCAGGGCTTATCCACCTATGCACCCAGGATAAAGATCAACATTCTAGTATCCAACAGGACTGCCAAACACTGCTCCAATTTAGGAATGAATTGTGGACTCACCTCTCTAAAGGACACTATATCACAATGCCTTAATCATCAACAACTCAGCCTCTTCTCCTATTACTTGTCGACTTTATGCTTGTGTTTTACCATGTACAGTGCTCTTCTGTCTTCTGGCTAGGTTTGGGCTATAGAAATACCATATACATACATACATATTGTCTCCTGAAGCACTGATTATTTGTAGTAAGGGTTCAGGGACAGACCAAAGAGTAATTGACACTAGTCAATGGTATGGACATGGACAGCATACCAGTAATCTTAATATTTTTCCCTCAGGCTGTACCAAATTAACTTTAATGAAACTTCAAAGGGTTGGACGACTTAGACACATCCTATCCAATAATATACACAAGTAAACCTTTTGACTCCCTTGAATGCATTCTTGGTATCGAAAGAGAGGATGACAATAGGATGCATATCTTCATCAATCTGACATTGCCACCATGCCATTTTCATATGCTGTTATTTTTGTAATGAATCCTGAATGATATGGAGAGTCGAAACGCAGCCAAATCACATCTAGTTTGAAAGAAAGATTTTTTTCGAAAATCTTTACAAAGTAGTCAAAAAGGGCTGTTAGTCCTGATGAACTACAGTGTCTTTATCTGGTTTTATTTGGGAGTTAATGTTGAGTCAATCATAGTGGATGTAATGGATTGAAACGGCAAAATTATATTGCATTTTTTTTTAAAGTTGTTCAGCTAACATCAGAATAAGTTCTGCAACAGGCGGTTGAAAAAGCCACCTGGACCAGGGAATTTACCTGTAGGTAGTGTTCCTATCACCCGCCTAACCTTCTTAGGACTTATCATGTCATTTTGGACTTCTATCGTGTCTGGTTCCAGTTGAGGAATGTTGGCCTCAGCTAGAACCTTGTTTTCCACAATGAAGATGCAAATTCCCAAGCAATAAAGGAGATTTTTATATGTTGTGAAACAGAAATGTTGTCATTGTCAATGAAGTGAAAAACACCGTCAGTGCTTCTAATCTGCCCTTTGTGTTTTCGTGTCTGAACAACCTGGGGGCATATTACCAAGCAATAGCGATAATTATCGCTATTGCTTGGTTAGAGACAATATTTTACCGCTAACCTGCGGCGATTTTTATCGCAGATAAACCTTGGTATTACCAAGGTTTATCGCAAATGCGATAAAAAACGGCCGCAATGCATGAATATCGTTGAAAAGTCAGCGATATTCATGCATTACCGAGCTAATGCTCTTAGCCATGTTATCCACCTCCCATTGGATAACATAGCTAAGAACTGCTCAGGGCAGGTGTTAGCTTTTGGAGATATTCGCGCTTAGCGCGAATATCTCCAAAAGTTGGTAATAGGAGATAGCGATGTTAGCGACTGTTTCCAGTCGCTAACATCTTGGCACGCCCACTTTGCATGTCATTAGTGATAAATATCACAGACATGCAAAGTGGGGCCCAAGATGGTCGCTATCTCCTGCTAGCTGTTGCTAACTGGAGATAAACCCCCTTGATAATATGCCCCCTGGATTTTAAAAACTACTAATCTGTTTCCTTTATCACCCTTGTCATAATATTGTTGCTGTATGTAAAGAAGTTTGAATGGTGCTTCTTTCATTAATAAGCTTTCCAGTGTAC
This sequence comes from Lissotriton helveticus, assembly GCF_964261635.1. Lineage (NCBI taxonomy): Eukaryota > Metazoa > Chordata > Amphibia > Caudata > Salamandridae > Lissotriton > Lissotriton helveticus. The sequence goes on from NC_136057.1 coordinate 1,867,763,510, forward strand.
TTTTTCTTATATGCAAAATTCTTTGGGCCAGACTTTTCAAAAGTCATGTACCGCTGCACAGTGTGAACAAACCTGTGCTGCACTGCACAGCTTTCTTTTCCATGGACTGCGCTAGATTTACTATGTGTTGCACTAGGGCACAAATATTGGGCCTCATTTATGGGTTTTTGCCATATGACAGGGCCGCAGGTTTTCCTGCTGCGCTGAAGTACGGCAAAATAACTACTTTCTCTGGCCCCCTTCTTTCTCTGCGTCTCTTCTTTCTCTGGACCCCTTCTTTCTCTGGGCCCCTTCTTTCTCTGGGTCCCTTCTTTCTCTGGGCCTCTTCTTTCTCTTCGTCCCTTCTTTCTCTGAGCCCCTTCGTTCTCTTGACCCCTTCTTTCTCTGTGCCCCTTCTTTCTCTGGGTCCCTTCTTTCTCTGGGCCCCTTCTTTCTCTGGGTCCCTTCTTTCTCTGGGCCTCTTCTTTCTCTTCGTCCCTTCTTTCTCTGAGCCCCTTCGTTCTCTTGACCCCTTCTTTCTCTGTGCCCCTTCTTTCTCTGGGGCCCTTCTTTCTCTGGGCCCCTTCTTTCTCTGGGTCCCTTCTTTCTCTGGGCCTCTTCTTTCTCTTCGTCCCTTCTTTCTGTGGGCCTCTTCTTTCTCTTCGTCCCTTCTTTCTCTGGGCCACTTCTTTCTCTGGGTCCCTTCTTTCTCTGGGCCCCTTCTTTCTCTGGGTCCCTTCTTTCTCTGGGCCTCTTCTTTCTCTTCGTCCCTTCTTTCTGTGGGCCTCTTCTTTCTCTTCGTCCCTTCTTTCTCTGGGCCACTTCTTTCTCTTGACCCCTTCTTTCTCTGGGTCCCTTCTTTCTCTTGACCCCTTCTTTCTCTGGGTCCCTTCTTTCTCTGAGCCCCTTCGTTCTCTTGACCCCTTCTTTCTCTGGGTCCCTTCTTTCTCTGGGCCCCTTCTTTCTCTGGGTCCCTTCTTTCTCTGGGCCTCTTCTTTCTCTTCGTCCCTTCTTTCTCTGGGCCACTTCCTTTCTCTTGACCCCTTCTTTCTCTGGGTCCCTTCTTTCTCTGAGCCCCTTCGTTCTCTTGACCCCTTCTTTCTCTGTGCCCCTTCTTTCTCTGGGTCCCTTCTTTCTCTGGGCCCCTTCTTTCTCTGGGTCCCTTCTTTCTCTGGGCCTCTTCTTTCTCTTCGTCCCTTCTTTCTCTGAGCCCCTTCGTTCTCTTGACCCCTTCTTTCTCTGGGTCCCTTCTTTCTCTGGGCCCCTTCTTTCTCTGGGTCCCTTCTTTCTCTGGGCCTCTTCTTTCTCTTCGTCCCTTCTTTCTGTGGGCCTCTTCTTTCTCTTCGTCCCTTCTTTCTCTGGGCCACTTCTTTCTCTGGGTCCCTTCTTTCTCTGGGCCCCTTCTTTCTCTGGGTCCCTTCTTTCTCTGGGCCTCTTCTTTCTCTTCGTCCCTTCTTTCTGTGGGCCTCTTCTTTCTCTTCGTCCCTTCTTTCTCTGGGCCACTTCTTTCTCTTGACCCCTTCTTTCTCTGGGTCCCTTCTTTCTCTGAGCCCCTTCGTTCTCTTGACCCCTTCTTTCTCTGGGTCCCTTCTTTCTCTGGGCCCCTTCTTTCTCTGGGTCCCTTCTTTCTCTGGGCCTCTTCTTTCTCTTCGTCCCTTCTTTCTGTGGGCCTCTTCTTTCTCTTCGTCCCTTCTTTCTCTGGGCCACTTCTTTCTCTTGACCCCTTCTTTCTCTGGGTCCCTTCTTTCTCTGAGCCCCTTCGTTCTCTTGACCCCTTCTTTCTCTGGGTCCCTTCTTTCTCTGGGCCCCTTCTTTCTCTGGGTCCCTTCTTTCCCTGGGCCTCTTCTTTCTCTTCGTCCCTTCTTTCTCTGAGCCCCTTCGTTCTCTTGACCCCTTCTTTCTCTGTGCCCCTTCTTTCTCTGGGTCCCTTCTTTCTCTGGGCCTCTTCTTTCTCTTCGTCCCTTCTTTCTGTGGGCCTCTTCTTTCTCTTCGTCCCTTCTTTCTCTGGGCCACTTCTTTCTCTTGACCCCTTCTTTCTATGGGTCCCTTCTTTCTCTGGGTCCCTTCTTTCTCTGGGCCCCTTCTTTCTCTTGACCCCTTCTTTCTCTGGGTCCCTTCTTTCTCTGGGCCCCTTCTTTCTCTTGACCCCTTCTTTCTCTGGGTTCCTTCTTTCTCTTGACCCCTTCTTTCTCTGGGTCCCTTCTTTCTCTGGGCCCCTTCTTTCTCTTGACCCCTTCTTTCTCTGGGCTCCTTCTTTCTCTGGGCCCCTTCTTTCTCTGGCCCCTTCTTTCTCTGGGTTCGTTCTTTCTCTGTGCTCCTTCTTCCTCTGTGCCCCTTCTTTCTCTGGGGCCCTTCTTTCTCTTCGTCCCTTCTTTCTCTGGGCCACTTCTTTCTCTTGACCCCTTCTTTCTCTGGGTCCCTTCCTTCTCTGGGTCCCTTCTTTCTCTGGGTCCCTTCTTTCTCTTGACCCCTTCTTTCTCTGGGCCCCTTCTTTCTCTGGGTCCCTTCTTTCTCTTGACCCCTTCTTTCTCTGGGCTCCTTCTTTCTCTGGGCCCCTTCTTTCTCTGGCCCCTTCTTTCTCTGGGTTCGTTCTTTCTCTGTGCTCCTTCTTCCTCTGTGCCCCTTCTTTCTCTGGGGCCCTTCTTTCTCTTCGTCCCTTCTTTCTCTGGGCCACTTCTTTCTCTTGACCCCTTCTTTCTCTGGGTCCCTTCCTTCTCTGGGCCCCTTCTTTCTCTTGACCCCTTCTTTCTCTGGGTCCCTTCTTTCTCTGGGCCCCTTCTTTCTCTGCAAGCGCATTGACCTAAAATGCACGTGCACATCATCAAATCGCCATCTGTTCCCTCAACTGAACTCCTCCCACACCTTTGAAGTGAAGCTTAGCTTCACTTCAAAGGCCCCTGCTGCTTCACACTCTCATGCCGCTCTCCCCGCTCCGCCCCCTCCCGCCGTGCCGCATTTCTCCTCCCCCACTTTCACTTTGACGGCCGCAGGCCGTCTCTCGTGTTTCTCCTTTTTTTTTTTTGGTTGATTCTGGTTTTTATTTTTTCTCGCATTTCTTCGGCATTTGTTTAAATCTGCCATTTATCGCATTTCTCCTCCCCCACTTTCACTTTGACGGCCGCAGGCCGTCTCTCGTGTTTCTCCATTTTTTTTTTGTTGATTCTGGTTTTTATTTTTTCTCGCATTTCTTCAGCATTTGTTTAAATCTGCCATTTATCGCATTTCTCCTCCCCCACTTTCACTTTGACGGCCGCAGGCCGTCTCTCGTGTTTCTCCTTTTTTTGTTGATTCTGGTTTTTATTTTTTCTCGCATTTCTTCTGCATTTGTTTAAATCTGCCATTTATCCTATCCTTTGTCCTACCCTTCGTTCTCGTGTTACTCTTTCCCTTTGTTGCTTTCTTCCTTGTTTTGTTAATTTTGCGCTTTTGTAATGTTATGTTTTACTGTCGCGCTACATTGGTAATAACGTTACGCTTTTGTGTCTGCTACAGGGTGTCCCACAGCAGAGCTACCCCTCGATGAACACAGAGCCCAGTGTATTGTGCAGTAGGTAGCAGAGCAAGGCCTCTACCTACTCAGAACAGATGTTTAGGCCTCAGATAGCTGAACTAGCCCTAACTAGCTAACTATGCCGACCATGACGTGTTCACGGTTCTTACATTGGGATTAAGATTGTAAGGTTTTAAACTCACGCAGTATCATGGTGGCGAGACCATCTGGGTAGTTATGTATGTACGTCCGAGCGCGCTCAGCATAGGGAGTGCATGTCATTTCAAAAACATCAGCTGTATTTTTATGCCCAGATTTTATGGTAGAGACCCTTGAAATAGGGTCATCCGACCCGGAATGCATTGGGTACAGGCATACGCAATTAGCAATTATTTGATATATTGATAGAATATTCAGTAACATCACTAGAGTAAACACAGAATTTTGATCAGCAAAAGTAAGACAAACGAAGAGTGTGAATAAATAACAGTGAAACCTAATAGACATGTGAAAAGAGTTTCATTTAAAATGTGCGTTTGTGGTTTTGAAAAGGAAACCATTTGGTTTGTATGTTCAATGCATCCACGGCAGCAAGTGGGGATCCGCTACCAGCCCATAGGGTCGTAATATCTTTAATACCTGACCCTGCTTGATACAGGGTGATGTCCACATGGGAGAGTGTCGTCAAACCCCCTTTGTTCTTATGTTTTGCTCCGTGGGTGATCCTTTTTTGTCTGATTAAGTGGCTCCATTCTGTTCAAGTGGTCTTCAGCGCCTTCTCTCATAGTTCCCCACAGTGCTACTTGCGAGGATGATGATGATATCCTAAAAGAGTGAAATGGGGGCGTGGCTGCTGATACTCTGCCCTCTGCCGCGTCTCCTTCTATTTTAATCAATGTTTATTATTTTGTTACAAATGGCTGTGCCCACTTACTGTCCCCACCTTTAACCTACTTATCGTCCCTCTGCTTGTAACTACGCACTCTGTACCCTCAGTTATGGGGTCTAGCCCCCCCCCTATCCGTTCCATCTTTTCTCTCTCGCTCTGTCCTTTCTCCCCTTTTCTTTACCGCTCTCTCCAGTGTCCATCTCCTGGGCCTGTCCACTCGCCCCCCCCCTTTGAACCCGCGTCCACCCCTCTGTCTCCTCTCGTGTTCACCCCTCCTCTCTCCCATCTCCGCTCCGTCTGTCTGTCTGCGTCTCTCTCATCCTCCTCTTCCTCCCGGTCTCTCCACTTCCCTCCCCATCTCTCCTCACCGCCCTCCCCCCACCCATCCCCGCCAGCTCTTTCTTCCTCCACGAATAGAAAAATATTCCCAGCTAAAAATACCGGAATAGAAAAAAACGAGGGAAATACTCAAAATAACTCTATAGATAGAGAAGAAAATTAAAATGACTACGAGATTCTTTAGAAATAGTGCGAAGGCTGCAGCTCCCACCAGGGCGCATTCGCTCTCTCTGTCTCTCCTTTCTCTCTCTCTCTCTCTCTCTCCTTTCTCTCTCTCCATCTCTCTCTCGCCCTCTCTCTCTCTCTTCTCTCTCTCTCTCCTTTCTCTCTCTCTCTCCACTCTCTCTCTCGCTCCTTTCTCTCTCTCTCTCTCTCTCTCTCTCTCCATCTCTTTCCCCCTCTCTCTATCTCCCTCTCTCTATCTTTCTCTTCCCCCTCTCTCTCCCTCTCTCCTCTCTCTCGCCTTTCTCCCCCCCTCTCTCTACTCTCTCCTTTCTCTCTCTCTCTCCTTCTCTTTCTCCCTCTCTCTCTCTCCCTCTCTCTCGCTCTAACTCTTTCTCTTCCCCCCCTCTCTCTCCCTCCCCCTTTCTCTCACTCTCTTTCTTTCTTTCTTTCTATGTGGCAGAGTTGACTTGTTTATGCAGCAAAGAAAGGAAAATTATGCTATAATTATGTGGCACCTCTTTCAGTTTAAAATCAGTGTAAAACAGCAGATCTCATTTCATGTGCCTCACTCGGCGGTGGTTTAAACTTCAGCGAGTGGGGCCCCGCCCAAGACGACGTGCAACAAGGCCTTGCACAGCTGCCAACAGGTTTGTAAAGCGGAATCCCCAAGCAGCAACACCAGCAGATTGAGTCTGAACCCTACTGAAAGGGCTGGGCGGGACGGAGGCCTGCGAGGGACAGCATACCCCGTCCCTGCAGTCACAGTCGCAAAATGCTCTTTTATTTTATGGATTTCAGCCTCTGCCCCTGGGAGTGAAGTGAAGCGCATTTGGGGGTCCCCTGCATGCTTCCCCCTGTCCCCACACCCTCACATTTAAAAATGCAAGTGGCGCTCGCAGACAGGGACCACTTTGTGAATGGGCACCCCCCATATAGGGATCTGAAAGTCGCCATTTGAAATCCTGGCAATGCCGACCGAGCCTGTCATCCTTCTGAGGTTGGTAATGTGAGTGGTAAAAGCAACATCTGTTATTTTACAATGCTTATTTTATTGATAAATTATTAAGGTGCTTTCAAACACCAGGTCTCATATGAAACGCTCTCTCTATATGTGCAAGCATTATAGACATACATGTTTATTACTGCAGGTTCCTAAGTAATGCGGCGCAGTTTTACATATGGGTGTGTGGGTCTCTATAGGTGGCACAGGCTGATGGGTGCTATGGCGACATCTCTCTTTTCCCTCGCGTCGTCACTGTCACTGCCGTCTCTCTTACCTTCTCCCTACCCCCTCTCTCTCTGTACCCTTTCTTTTTATGGCCCCTCTAAACGCCCTGCTATGTTGTCTCCATCCCTCAACTCTCTCACAGCATCACTCAGCTCAACCACAGCATCACTCAGCGCAACCACAGCATCACTCAGCATCACCACAGCATCACTGGTTCAAATATGTTCTCTCAATGTTTCAAGCTTTATTACAAATGTAAAAAAAGATGTTAATATTTCACTTCTGTTCTTGGATTTTCGTCACAATAAAATACACTGAACATAATCTTCACTAAAGTTATTTACAAAAGTTTAAGCTATTGCCATTATAAATGACAATCACTTTTATTTAAGTATTAATTATTTAAAAAAGTTAAAAGCCATTGTTATTTGTAATATCAATACATCTAAGTCACGTAAATACAAAACATGTTGCATTACAAATGCTATAGGTGTCACATTTGCGAAAGTTATAACTATTGGCATTGTAAATGACAAAGCTATTAATTTTGCTATTTTAAAAAACAACACATAAATAAAAAAAAATTCATTTATAAGACCAATAGCTCAAACTTTCCTAATGCGAGACCTATTGCATTTCCAATGCTTGTTTCTCTGGGCCCCTTCTTTCTCTGGGCCCCTTCTTTCTCTTCATCCCTTTTTTCTCTGGGCCTCTTCTTTCTCTGAACCTCTTCTTTCTCTGGGTCCCTTCTTTTTCTGTGCCCCTTCTTTCTCTTGACCCCTTCTTTCTCTGGGCCCCTTCTTTCTCTGCGTCCCTTCTTTCTCTGGGCCCCTTCCTTCTCTGGGCTTCTTCTTTCTCTGGGTCCCTTCTTTCTCTTCGTCCCTTCTTTTTCTGGGCCCCTTCTTTCTCTGGACCCCTACTTTCTCTGGGCCCCTTCTTTCTCTGGCCCCCTTCTTTCTCTGTGCCCCTTCTTTCTATGGGCCCCTTCTTTCTCTTTGCCCCTTAATTTCTCTGGGCCTCTTCTTTATCTGGGACTCTTCTTTTTCTGAACCTCTTCTTTCTCCTGACCCTTTCCTTCTCTGGGCCCCTTCTTTGCCTGGGCCCCTTCTTTCTCGGGGCCCCTCCCTTCTCTGGGCCTCTTCTTTCTCTGAACCTCTTCTTTCTCCGGGCCCCTTCCTTTTCTGGGCCCCTTCTTTCTCAGTGCCTCTTCTTTCTCTGGGTCCCTTCTTTCCCTGGGCCCCTTCCTTCTCTGGGCTCCTTCTTTCTCTGGACCCCTTCTTTCTATTCGTCCATTCTTTCCCTGGGTACCTTCTTTCTCTGGGCCCCTTCCTTCTCTGTGCTCCTTCTTTCTCTGGGCCCATTCTTTCTCTGGGCTCCTTCTTTCTCTGGGCCCCTTCTTTCTCTGGGGCCCTTCTTTCTCTGGGCCCCTTCTATCTCTTCGTCCCTTCTTTCTTTGAGCCCCTTCTTTCTCTAGACCCCTCTCTCTTTTAGCCCTTTCTTTGTCCGGGACCCTTCTTTCTCTAGGCCCCTTCTTTATCTTGACCCCTTCTTTCTCTGGGCACCTTGTTTCTCTTCGTCTCTTCTTTCTCTGGGCCCCTTCTTTCTCTGGACCCCTCTCTCTTTTTTCCCCTTCTTTCTCTGGGCCCCTTCTTTCTCTGGACCCCTCTCTCTTTTTGCCCCTTCTTTCTTTGGGACCCTTCTTTCTCTGCGCCCCTTCATTCTCTGGGCCCCTTCCTGAAGAACCGGGTTATTTAAAACCCAGCGGCGCCAGGGATAACGCCCTAGTCTCCGGGTCCACCTGTCTTAGAGTACAAAGACACGGGATACTTCTTGGTGACGTCAAAGATCAATTTCATTAGCTGCAGCCAGTAACAGATATCCTAGAAGTACAACACGGTGTATGTTCTCAGGAGACTGCTCAACTTTACAAAGCTAGTCATCCCTTTTTATACCAAATATTATGCTTCAGGCAAACATTCCTTATTTACAATTGACCATTCACATGTTTTCACGAAAAGAAAAAGCAGGATCCTGATGACAAGTCCATTTTTCAGTTTGTCCAGCCCACAATCAACTATTGGTCAAACCTAACATTCTTCATCAGATCGGTCGATCGAACCCACCATAAAAACGGGCACATCCCCATCGTAAACGGCCCATAAAGAAAGGAGCAGAGACAGGTGTGAGCAAGATAAGACATAGTGATGCGCAATAAAAGGTTTGATGGTGTCTTGTGTCCTGTTCAGTAATCTTGATCAGCTACTGGGAAAGGAACTGGCTTAACAAGTTTTGGCTTCAGGCAAGAGGGTCGCTCGCTCAGGTCATTCAGAAGTCAGCTAAAGTGTACGTGTGCTTGGAGACTCGTTCGGCCACTGTCATCGGCCTATGTGAGGGCAACCACAAAATAGCTGCCGTATACAAAATGGAACCCGAGGGTTCAGAACGGAATCCCTGATTTCATGGTGACCTCGCCACTCGAATATGACGAAATTGCTTGTATACCTTACACTTGCCATTTTCGGTCTAATGTTACCAAAATCGCCATGATACGACGACTATTAAGAAATGGGTTCAGAATTTCAGTACTTCAGACCCTCCTTTTGCCCTTACATAGGCAATAACCTAAACCCATGTCAGTCTGAGTCCAGGTCTATACTCATCAGGTCATCAAGATGTTGCTGTATTATCATCCTATTACTTAGCACGTCACTCGATACAGGTCTCCTTACACACGATGTAGCACAGAGGCCATATATAGCAGAGCACACTGTACGTACAGACAGAACAGGAAAAGAATGGCTAAGATCATCCCAATGACCATCAGAATCTTCCATTCCCACGTGGATAATAGTTCCCAGAACCATCCCATCAACGACCAATCTCCTTTATCCACAAGTATAGATTCGGAGATTTTATGTAGTTTGGAAATGGCCTGGTACACTGTCGGAGCATTATCTGGAATGAAAACACAGCAACTTGACTGGATTACTTTACATACCCCACCTCGATCTGCAAGTATGACGTCTAACGCAACTCTGTTCTGGAGTGTCATAAGACGATCCGACTGGAGCTCAGCAGTCAAGTTACTAAGGGCACCGGCAGTTTCAACTACGGTGGACTCAACCACTCTCGTCAATTGCCGTATGTTCCTGCTGTTAACCATAGGTCCCCAAAACGGCAGAAAACCCTTCAAGAAATCTCCTAATACTTGTCCTGTAGTATCTTCCTTAGTGAAAACACCTCTAACTACCCTTGTCTTGTGGTAATCTGCCACAGCTGTGTAGGTGGGAGGCAACAGGAACGAGACAAAACATGTGCCCGAGAAATCAGGGGGCAACCATGTGTATGCTCTATCATAACAGATGAAATAGGTACCCTTAGCTGCTAGGAACGATGGGGAAGTCTGGGACGCAAAAACATACGTCTCAGTGCAGATACTCTTCCCTAACTGAGCTCTTGGATTGTTGCCATTACTTTGCAGACATAGATGACCCTGATGGGGTACAATCCAAATCGTAGAGGATCTTTTTGCTCGCTGGCTCTCGCTCAGACTCGCTCCATATCCAGTCACGTTCCATCCAATATATGCTAGTGTCTCATCTTTTGGTATAGTCTCATAGGAACTAGCTCCCTTAATCATATCGCCTATTCCCTTAACTTGAACACTATTCTTTGGATTATCCTTCATACAACGTAGGGGGTGGACTTCACGAGCATAGATAAACATCGTTCTGTATGCCCACACAGAACCATTGTAACTGAACGACTATTAAGAAATGGGTTCAGAATTTCAGTACCTCATTCCTTCTCTGGGTTCCTTCTTTCTCTGGGCCCCTTTTTTCTCTGGATCTCTTCTTTCTCTGGGCCCCTTTCGTTCTCTGGGCCCCTTCTTTTTCTTCGTCTCTTCTTTCTCTGTGCCCCTATCTCTTTTTGCCCCTTCTTTCTCTGGGCCCTCTTCTTTATCCTCAGGGCCTCTTCTTTCTCTGGACCCCTTCTTTCTCTCAGCCCCTGCTTTCTCTGTGCCCTTTCTTTTTCTTCGTCCCTTCTTTCTCTGGGCCCCTTCTTTCTCCGTGCACCTTCGTTCTCTTTATCCTTTCTTTCTCTGGGCCCTTTCTTTCTCTGGGCCCCTCTCTCTTTTTGCCCCTTCCTTCTCTGGACCCCTTCTTTCTCTGGGCCCCTTCTTTCCCTTTGCCGCTCCTTTCTCTGTGCCCCTACTTTCACTGGGCCCCTTCTTTATCTGGTCCACTTCTTTCTCTGGGTATTTTCTTTCTCTGGGCCCCTTCTTTTTCTTTGCCCCTTCTTTCTCTGGGTCCCTTCTTTCTCTTCCTCCCTTCTTTCTCTGGGCCCCTTCTTTCTCTGGGTCCCTTCTTTCTCTTCCTCCCTACTTTCTCAGGGCCCCTTCTTTCTCTGGGTCCCTTCTTTCTATGTACCCTTCTTTCGCTTCGTCCCGTCTTTCTCTGAGCCCCTTCTTTCTCTGCGTATCTTCTTTCTCTTCGTCCCTTCTTTCTCTGGGCCCCTCTCTATTTTTGCCCCTTCTTTCTCTGGGTCTCTTGTTTCGCTGGGCCCCTTCTTTCTCTGGACCCCTTCTTTCTCTTGGCTCCTTCTTTCTCTGGGACCCTCTCTCTTTTTGCCCTTTTTTCTCTGGTACCCTTGTTTCTCTGTGCCCCTTCTCTCTTTTTGCCCCTTATTTCTCTTCGTCCCCTCTTTCTCTATGCCCCATCGTTCTCTTTGCCCCTTCACAAGGACCAAAGAGAGTAAGAGGAAGGCTGGTGCTGAGAGAAAGAACAGTCAATACGAAAAAGAGGGCCTCTTCTTTTAGATTCTCTTGTTTTAGGGCCTCTCTGTTTTTTCTTTGACTCGGAGCCACGTCTTTCTCTCAATGCACCTTCTTACTTCCGATGCCCCTTGCTACTATTTACATCTCTTCTTTCTCAGAGCAGCCCTGCTGTCACTAGATGCGCCTGCTGGTCCCAGTGTCTGATGGAAATATAGAATTACTTAAATCATATTTTAAAAGCTCAGCTAACCTTGATAGGTTTTCATGTATCACACGGATAAAGTAGTCAATCTTTAGTACTAAGTGGGGACAATGGTTTATAGATTTTGAATGCAATATCACACTTGTGTCAATATGTTCTAAACTACACAACATCAGACTCCATGGTTTAAAATGATTGCCAAAACTGATGCCAGCATTAAAATAGCTAGGAATAGGTGTAGAATGGGAGTGTTAGAAATGGGATTTCGGGTTGGCTGAGGCTTGCAACAAAGCAAGGCAGAAACCACCACTCTAGTCAGGGTAAGGGGGAACACACACACTGATGATAACCCCTGCTCACCCCCTTGGTAGCTTGGCACGAGCAGACAGGCTTATCCCCAAGGCAATGTGTAAAGTATTTGCACTAACACGCACAGTAACACAGTGAAACACCACAAATGTACACCACACAGGTTGTTTATAAAAATATCACTATCTTTATGTAGCTTAGGTCAGATCAAAATGCACAAACATACATATAAATGACGTTACTTCCAAAATCACTGGCTCTCTCTTGTGATGGTATATGACTTATTCACATTTCTCTTGGCCAAAAACCACCTTTGTATGCTTATTCTTTGAATGGTCCTGGTCAAGTTCTCATAAAAATAAACTCCAAGCTTTCTGCATTCTTTGATAAGAATATAAAATTGCAGGTTTCTGTATTTCTTTTCTTTACCCAGGTTCACTAGGGCAAGACAATTCAGAATTGACTGCCCAACCGGGTTATGGCCACCCTCTTCAAGTCAACACGGACTGACGCTGTCCTGCACCCTTCAAGACTGTCCCACAACTGACTCTGCGGTAATAGTCTTTTGTGCTTGCACAGTTCCCTTCCATAATACTCTTCGCTACCAGCCCAATTCCCTTCAGAAATTGTGAAGCTGGTGCTGCGCAACCAAACAGTAATATCGCCTTCTTAGCGCGAGGTGTACACGCTGGGTGACTCAGGGGGGAAACAAATGCTGAAGCTAAAGTCACCAACTCCCCCCGTGTCACAAGGACGCGCTACTGCTGCCGGTTCTAGATTAAACTCACCCCAGGGACGCCAATGCACGTGTTACCTTCTCTGCAGCAGAGGGAAGAAGGTTTGGCAGTCCATGTGGCTGCAGGGGCAGCTTCCTTCATACGCGGCTCCCCTGCTTCCGAGGCCAACCTTCCGACATAAGAGGAGCGGGGAAGCCTCGTTGCTAGGAGACGCCCGCACCTCCTCCAGTGCCTGCGCAGCTCTTTGCAGTCGAGCCCCTCGGTTGCTAGGGGCCGCCCAACGCTACGGCTAATCCCAGCGCGGCGTTCTCCTGACATCAGCAACGGGGGGGAAGCGGCACTCACGAAGCTCCCGGGCCGCGGGCGGTGATTCCTGATGCAGCGATCTCGTGCCTCCCGGGCGGCGGCGGTGAATGTAGCCCCCACAATGCAGCAATGCCGAAGGGTTGGGGCCGCTTCAGAGCTCCCCGCCCAGCGGCAAACTTGGTCACGACGCCTCAGACCAGACGGGGCCGGCGAGGATAAAGTGCTGGTCCTCCGATGATTAAACTGGCCGACAGCGGGGAAAAGTAGCACGCTACAATCATGGCTCACGGGCCGGCGGCAGTGATCTCCTTGTGCAGCAATCTGGGGCCAAGTAGACGTCCTGCAGGTCCTCAGCGGGGCGCTAGTCTGCTCAAAGCGCGAGAGGCACGATCCTGGGGCAGGTCACGCTTGAGGCAGAGCAGACCTCACGACAAGCCCCAGCTGTGTGCCGATGAGCACCTAGAGTCTGCAAAACACACGGGCAATAAAGTGGCTTCTTTCCTGTAAACTATTGTGTCCCTGAGTTTTAACAGGAGGCCCGCTCTCCTCTGGCCCTTGGAGACTCTCAGGACACAGCACACAGCAAAGTCCTTAGTTTGTTAAGAAGGAGGGTCACAGCACACAGCAAAGTCCCTTATCCTCGCTCTCAGTAGATTCAGTAAACTGCAGGTCAGCCCAAGAACACACAGCAAGGGCAGTCTCCCTTTCCAGTCTCTTCAGTTGATCTCCGTGGACAGCGGTTCCTCTTGATTGTAGAAGTAGTCTAAATTACAGGGGTTTTGGGTCTTACTCTTATACCCCAAAAGTCTTTGTTCTTCATGTGTGAGAGGGTCCAGGATCCAGTCCCAACCAGTTCTGGGTGCCCTCTGCCAGGGCAGGTCTTCTTCCTTTGTGAGTGTGGGCCAGGGCTATTAGACGCACCGCAGGAGATGGAGCCAGCATTGTGGAAGGCAGGCACGGTCCTATTCAGGCCCAGGTGCAACTCCTCCCACCACTCTAAGTGTAGATAGGTCTATTCAGCCTTGGGCTGACCCCCTAGCCTCCTGCAGCCATCCCAAGCCCCTGTCACTCACAAACCAGACAGTCAATACACAAATAGGCAGAGGCACACAGAAAGGTTGAACAGCAAAATAGCCACTTTCTAAAAGTGCTATTTTCAAACATGGAATGTAAAAACCATCTTTCCAAAAAGATGCGTTATCGAATTCTGAGTTCAGGGATACCAGACTTCAGCTTCCCATCTTGCTCCTATGGGGAGATATGCAGGTACACTGACACCGCATTCCACATTCTATCCTATGGGCAAGATGGCTATTCAATAGTGAAGAACGAAATTGGCAGTATTTCACTATCAGGACATATCACCCACACTAGTACATGTCCTACCTTTCACATACACTGCACCCTGCCCAGGTGGGTACCTTGCTCCTACCACAGGGGTGTCCAATGTGTAAGAAAAGGGAAGGGTCAGGCTTGGTCAGTGTGTACACTGGCCAGGACAACATGGCAGTTCACAGACTACACACAGGCACTGCGGTGGCAGGCCTGAGATACCATTTTAGGGCTACTCGTGTGGGTGGAACAATCAGTGCTGCAGGCCCACTAGTAGCATTTGAATTACCAGCCCTGGCACACTCAGTGCCCTTTACTAGGGACTTTACAGGTAAAACAAATATGCCAATCATGGATAACCAATCACAGTAATAATTTACAGGGGGAGCATATGCACTTTAGCACTGATCAGCAGTGGTAAAATGCCCAGAGTCCTATTGCCAACAACCACAGGTCAGGAATAACAAGGGAGGAAGAAGCAAAAAGTTTGGGGATAACCCCGCAAAAAGGGCCATTTCCAATAGGGAGGTACCCATCTGTCCTGGGACACGCACATTTATTTAATGTACAACTCTTGCATGCTGGGTACTGCCTGCTGTGGGCATATACTGTCAGCATCTGGGCAGCTCCTTCCACACAGCCCTCTTTCTTGTGGGTGAGTGAGAGGGGGTATGGCTGGTTATAAGGATTTTGTGAGGTTGTAATTCTCACACAGTCCTGGCCAAAGCCCAACAAACTTCAGATTCAAGTCATGGCCTTAATAGTGCTTAATTTGAGTCAGTGGTTTCCAGGGCTCAGCACCGACACTTACTTGGCAACACCAGCAGTTATAACAGTCTGCCACATGGTGCCACTGCTTGTCTAATTTTGAGATTAGCAAAACAACAGTTGTTTATTAATTCAATATACTTTAAAAATGACTAATACCTGCTGCCGAAACCATTCTTATAGCTTTGCGGGGCTGTATTAGTCTGTATTGACACTTGCAGGAGTGGGTTGGTTAATAGTTGTGTTGGTACTGTGATTGGCATCGCTGGCAGGGTCAATGGATGGTGCAAGCTGTAGTGACCTCCTGACGAGATATGTTTGAGTCCCACTCATGAAATACCAGGAGTTGATGTAATGTGTAGAACTAAGGCGCATTAGCAGAGTGTAAATGGACTTAATAATGGGTCGCTTGATGAGCTCTAAGTTGAAACTGAGGGGAACTGGCAGAACTTTGGCTCAGTGTTGAAATAATAATGGGCTTATTTAGTAGCCCTTCCGTCACTTTTGTGCTGCCGGTGCGTCCATTTTTGTGACACACCAGCGGTGTAAATAATGAGCCTTGTTGCACCATATTTACAAAGTGGCACATCTACCTTGATGCGTCACTTTGTAAACCCCTGCGCCACATTATACCTGCACCGTGTATAATATATGCAGGGGGGGCGTTCCGACACAAGAAAGGGTCATAGAAGTAACGCAGTGAAATCTATAAGATTTCCCTGCACCACTTTTAGGACGCAAATGCGTCAATAACTTACGCCTGCCTCATGGCAGGCGTAAGACACATGCAGGTACATTTCACAAGGGACTTGCCAATGAGTAATGACCCATTGATGGAGTTGCGTCACTTTTGTGACACACTCCAGCAATGCGTCATTGTTGTGCCTACAGATACATGAGAAATACTGATGTATCTGTAACTCCTTGTGTCATGATGCGTCATACTGTAATTATGACGCATCATTGGTGTCGCAAGGAGGGTGCAATGAAATGTGACGCATCGCTGTTTTCACGCAGCGATGTGTCACTTTTCATAAATAAGGCCCTAAGTGTTTCTGCTGTTCACAACTCGAGTCAAAACAGACAGCTGTGAGTGTCAGGACTGAGGTGCATCGGTAGAGCTGTAGGAAGGTATTACTACTGCATAGCCTGATGCATTGCAGATAATGCTCGTGGTACACTGCTAGAGCTGTTTGTATCAGTACGGGAATGTTATACATCAGGAATTATTGGAGGTACTGCCAGAGGTGTGGGCAAGTCTCTATCCAGGTTTATCAGTGTGTGCTGCAGGGCCGGACTGTGGTGCTTGGCAGAGCTGCGTTTGAGGCTCAGTGCAGGAGTGAAGAACCGGGGTTTAACCCAGGGGCGTCAGGGACATGCCTAAGATCTTCCAGTTTACCTGTCTTGGTATTCAAAGACACAAAATATTTCTGGATGGCGTCAGAGACCAAGTTTATTAGCTGCAGCTAGTAACAGTGATCCTAGAAATACATCACAGTGTAAATTCTCAGGAGACTGCTCATTTTACTAAGGCGAGACGTCTCCTTTTATACCCAATATTCACATTATAAATGTACACCCACTGCACAAAATTCTAGCCAATAAGATACATTTTCAAACAAAGTATCACATAGCAAAAACTCAATTTACAGTATCCCAAACCAAAAGTTAATTAATAGGAATGTCCCAAATTCAATCTCTACCAGTCGGACAAACCTATAATTGAAAGCATAACCCATGTAATGAAGAAACATAAAAAAGAAACAGTAACAGATGCTGAACAAGATAAAGCACGTGCAAGGAAACTAAAAAGTTAACGATGTCCTGAACATTGATTGGCAATCTCAGATAAAGATCGATCAGGGAAATTGGCTTTGCGAGGTCAGTTTCAGGGGAAGAGGTCAGTTTCTTACAGTTCATTTCAGAGTCAAAAAGAAACCTAGTTAATGTATACATGAACTAAGAAGGCCAGGCCACTTCGTTCGCCAGGTTACCTTAACAGGCCTACATGAGGGCAACACAAAATGGTGGCACAGAACAAAATCGAGTCAGACTTGAGAATTACAGAACCTCAGACCCTCCTTTTGCCATTACGTAGGCAATAACCTAAGACTCATGTTAATCTGAACCTAGGTCTATATCAATATTCATTAGGTCATCAAAGTGTTGCTGTAGCATAATTTTTTTATTCTCTACTTCTCTCGGGACAGATCTCCGAACACACATAGTAGCACAAAGACTACAAATGGCGGGACCACACTGGATGCAAAGACAACAAGAGAAAAGGAAGGCTAAAACCATACCAAGGAATGTCAGAATCTTCCATCCCCACTTAGACAGCAGTCCCCAAAACCATCCCGTCAATTACCAGTCTCCTTCGTCTACATGGATAGACTCAGAGATCTTATGCAACCTAGAGATGGCTTGGTACACTGTAGGGGCATTATCTGGTATGTAAACACAGCAACTGGATCCAATCAATTTACATACTCCTCCTCGATCTGCAAGTATGTTGTCTAATACCATACGATTCTGCAAAGTTATAAGGCTTGAAGCTCAGCTGTAACATTACTAAGAGCACCTGCTGTCTCATTAATAGTAGCTTCAACAACGCGGACGAGCTGTCGAATATGCCTACTATTGATCATAGGACCCCAAAAGGGTAGGAAGCCCTTGAAGAAATCTCCTACTTCATGTGCTGCAGGATCTTCCTGATTGAAGACACCTCTACCATATCTCGTTCTATGATAGTCTGAAGCAGTAGTGTACGTAGGGGGAAGCAAAAACGCCACATAACATGTTCCTGAAAAATCAGGTGGCAACCATGTGTAGGCTCTGTCATGACAAAGAAAATGTGCCTTTAGCTGGCACAAACGGTGGAGAAGTCCGGGATGAATAGACATAGGTTTGAGCACACACACTCTTACCTAGCTGAGCTTTCGGATTCCGACCAGTACCTTGCAAACAAAAATGGCCTCGGTGGGGTACAATCCAAATAGGGGGAGACCTTTTTCGTCTCTCCTTCTCTGTCAAGCTGGTACTATATCCAGTCACGTTCCAACCAACATAAGCCTGCACCTCCTCCTTAGGGATAGCATTATATGCATCAATATCTCGGATCATAGCTACTATTCCCCTTATCAAGGCACTATTGCTGGAGTTATCTTTAAGGGAACGTAAGGGGCGTACCTCATTTGCATAGATAAACATGGTCTGTAAAGCCCACACAGACCCATTAAAAGAAAAAGGCAAAACCAAATATGGCATACCTTTATCTGTCGTATGAGGCATAAGACCACAAACCCAACAATTAGTGGTATTTACTACTAACTGATGCTGATGCAACAACTGTATGAACGAGTTGTTGACAAATTCTGATCTCCTTGTTTGCTCATGTTCAGGCAACGTATAAAACGGGTGCAAAGAAACAGTAGTGAAAGAAAACATAGGTTGAGAGGTGGGTGCAGATGTCTGTTGTGTAACATAGACAATCCAACCCACACAAGCTAATGTGATACTTAAAAACATCAAAAAGCACAATATTATAAAACATTTGCTATATATCAATGTACAAAATCTTGTCTTAAGATCTATTCTCTCAACATCTCTTTCAGTTACAACAGACTCCATCCTCAAGTGTGCGTTCAGGCGTCCTAGACGTCCTAGACGTCCCTAGAACCGCAGACCTTTCGTCAATACGCGGGCCACCCCTTAAGTCTTATACCGCGACCCTGCACCTGAACCCAGATGGTGGCTCAAAAAGAAAAAGAAAAATAGTCTCTTGTCTGAAAGAGTGTAATTCACAAACAAAATTCAGATTTTATTTGTCCTTTTTAGTCCTTAAGTTGTACCGTTCTTTACCAGGCACAGTTTGATCCTGAAAGAGTGTCTCTGGATGCGTAGTATCAAATCTCAAACACGGCGGCACAGCTTCTTTCAAGACTTCATTATCCGCACGTTCTGACCGAGTCCATTCCAGATGTGCATCGCTAAAAGGTACAAATCTTGGAACCCTTTCACTCTCGGAATCGGCAACACCTTCCCGGACCCACTTATCGTACGGTAAGGGCAAAGGTATCTTCTTGCAATGGGTACCATGTACCCAGTTTTTCTTGCCGAACACCTTAATAGCAGTCCGAGTTGATAACAGGACTTGGTATGGACCAGTCCATCTTGGTTCCAAGTTCTTTGACCTCTGGAAATTCCTGGTTAGAATCCAGTCGCCAGGTTGAATTGTGTGGCCTGCGTCTACAGAAACTGAAGGCAAAGTGTCATGGACCTGTTGGTGATGAACACGCAATTTAGTAGTCAAATCATGTAAGTAGTTAACCAACATAGGGTACTCGATATCACTGTACTTCTTAGGCCTCGGCACACCTCAGACTTTCGCCGGGCGTCCAAAAACAATCTCGTATGGGCTAAGTCCCACGCTAGAATGTACTGTCGTTCTCGTGGACAAAAGTGCCAATGGTAAGGCATCGGGCCATGTAAGACCAGAGCTCGCTTGCACCTTGGCCAACTTCAGCTTCAGAGTGCCATTATAGCACTCGACCAGGCCTGCTGACTGGGGGTGATTTGCAGCGTGAAATTTATGTTTGATACCCAGACCCGCACATACTTTCTTCATAATCTGACCCACAAATTCACTTCCATTATCACTCCATACCATCCTCTGCAAACCATATCTGGGAAAGAATTCTTTGACCAAAACCTTGGCTGTAGACAAGGCAGTATTATCCTTTAGGGGGTAGGCCTCTATCCATCTGGAAAAGGCACAAACAACCACAAGGACATACTCAAGTTATTGCATCTTTCCATATGAATGTAGTCTATCTGCAGCACCTCGAACGGATACGTTGGAGGAGCAAAATGACCCGCTGGAGTTGGGGTTCCCTTTCCAGGATTATGCATCAAGCAAATCATGCAATGTTTAACCAAATTCTCAGCACACTTAGGAATTCCACCATTCTGCCATACCGGAGCCAACAACTTACATATCCCTTTTGAACTAATGTGAGCCAGCCCATGAGCCATAGTAACCACCGGGAGCACATATGCATCCGGTAACAACCATCGCCGGTGCTCTGACAACTCAACCCAACAGCCTGTTGAATCCAACATTCCCGTACTCTCTCTCCACATACTCAATTCTTTCTCAGTAGCTTCCGCCTGACTCATCTTCACACTTTCTGTTGTATCTTCACACATTCCTCCTTCCACAACCCATCTGGCAGGACCTGCAACATACATCCGACTCGTCACATCTTTTGCTGTTTCTCTCGCTACTTCATCTGCAAACGCATTCCCTCGACCGACATCATCCGTAACCTTCTTATGCGCACTACACTTTACTATCGTAATTTGGGTCGGCAAAGTAAGTGATTCAAGAAGATCATTCACTAATTGTCCATGCTGAATTTTCGTACCATGGGAAGTAAGAAATCCTCTCTCTTTCCACAAACAACCAAAACTGTGAGCCACGCCAAATGCATATTGACTATCAGTAAAAACATTCACTCTCTTTCCTTTTGACAACACACACGCTCTAGTCAATGCTATCAACTCCGCTGCCTGTGCTGAATTCTGTGCAATAAGTGCTGTTTCAACAATCGTGTGCAAAGTTGTGACAGCATATGCTGCAGTCGTCTCTCCATTCGGAAGCTTAAAGCACGAACCATCTACCCATAGGGTACTATCAGGATTCGAAAGAGGAGTATCTTTCAGATCAACTCTACCCTTCGTTTCCTCCTCTGTCCAGAGAAAACAGTCATGCTGTTCCTGAACATCTGTCTCTACAAAAATTGGCAACAATGTAGCTGGATTCAATGTGTTGCACCGCTTGATGTGCACATGACTAGCCAAAAGCGTCAACTCATAACCTGACAAACGTGCACTGGTAAGATGTTGAATCTTTGTTCTGTTCAATAGGGTATCCACTGCATGTGGAACCATCACAATCAATGTATTATCCAATACCAAACCAGCAGACTGTCGAATAGAAACAGCTGCTGCCGCTGTAGCTCTTAGACAACTAGGCAATGCCCTAGCTACCGGATCTAAAGTGGCTGAAAAATACGCACATGGGCGCTGCTTGTCTCCAAATTGTTGCGTCA
Organism: Lissotriton helveticus; assembly: GCF_964261635.1. Taxonomy (NCBI): domain Eukaryota; kingdom Metazoa; phylum Chordata; class Amphibia; order Caudata; family Salamandridae; genus Lissotriton; species Lissotriton helveticus. The sequence goes on from NC_136057.1 coordinate 1,867,784,144, forward strand.
ACACTGACAACGCACAATCTTCTCTCTCGTGTACATAAAGTGTAAAAGGTTTACTATAGTCGGGGGTACCCAACACCGGAGCAGAACACAATACATCACGCAATTCAGAAAAACTCTTCTGAGATTCGTCAGACCAAGGAAGAGATTGTGTGGTGTGTCCTTAAGAGTAAGTGCCAACAAAGGTTTCGCTAGCAAAGAAAAATTCGGAATCCACTGTCTACAATACGAGGTGATACCTAAGAAGGCACACACCTCTCTCTGTGTGCATGGCACAGTCATTTGGGCAATCGCTTGAATACTCTCTGGGGTCAATCGTCTTCCCTCCTTCGACAAGAGATGACCTAAGTAGGTCACTTCTTGTCGTCAATACTGCAACTTCGAAGGTGACACTTTATGATGAAGGTCAGACAGGTGTCGCAACAAAGAAAGAGTAACCTCTTTACAAATCTCTTCATCATCAGCAGCAACCAACAGATCATCAACATACTGATTAAGAGTAGCACCAGAAGGCAATACAAAAGAATCAAGCTGAGTTTTCAAAGCCTGACTATAAATAGAGGGACTCTCACCATAACCTTGAGGAGCGCGTTTAAACCGGAAACTGCGGCCTCCTAAAAAGAAGCCAAAAATATCCCTACTTTCCTCAGCAATCGGAATACTGAAGAAAGCGTTCTTCAGATCAATAACAGAAAACCAAGCAGCTGAGGCAGGGATCATAGTCAATAAAGCAGTAATGTCTGGAACAACAGGAAACTGTGGCACAACAATCTTATTGACCTCTCGAAGGTCAATCACAAACCGATACACAGGTGGCTGAGAAGAGTCAGTACGCTTAAGGACAGGCAGAACAGGACTATTACACACATTGCCTCTCGTTTCTTCAACCACACCTTTCTCAACCAAATCATAGATAATCTCTAAAAGAGCTCTTTCGCCATCACTGGAAATTTTGTACTGAGGAATGCGAGGTAATTTAGCATTCGACTTAAGGGTAACAACGTAAGGTGGAATCTGCAAGAGACCAACATCATTAGGACCTGTAGCCCAAAGTGTATCAGGGAGAGAACGCAGTTCCAGTGGAAGGCGATCCTTAGACAGATAAATCGAGGAAAACACTTTCTTACCCACTGTAAGATGCACTCCCAAAGGAGGACAATGTAATGTCGCATGCAATCTTTTCAACAAGTCCAAACCCAACAAATTCTCGCCACGGCCAGTCGTTAGAATATGGGAAACCTCCAAATCACAAGGACCAATGGAAAGGGGCAAAGGACAAGAAAACGGGTTACGAACTGGGGCGCCAGAAAATCCTACCGAAACATTAGTCAAGCCAGACAAGGGTGCGCCAGGGAGTTTAGTGTGCATGATAGAACTCTTTGCTGTACCAGTATCCAAAAGAAAAGGTTCTGCCACACCTGATTTAATCACTTCAACATAAGGTCCACTCTGGTCTACTGGAACTGACACTACTCCCTCCCTTTGTCCATGGCTGTCCTCACTATCATTAAAACCAGCACTCTCACTTCCAACATAATAATCATCAGTGTTGTACTGAGTGGACTGAACGGTCGGAACATTCTGTTGGTCAAAATAATTTATAGAATTCTGAGGGGAAAAGGAACGTTCATTCTGGGGAAACGTACCACGTCCCCTACCCCGAGGTACTTGTTGGTAACCACCACGACCTCTCAGACCAGACATACAATTTGCACGCTGTAGCAAGATCGGGCAACTATTCTTGAAGCGACCTTCCTCTTTACAATAAGCACACTGATTAGGGCCTAGAGGGAGTCGCGAAGCAAAAGACTCAGGCTTCTGCAACAGTTTCTGAAACTGTGGGGGTTGCTGAAACTGACGCTGATTAGGGCGAGGCGGATAAGCCTGCTGCAGAAGAACTTTCGTTTTTAATTCTCTCGTCTTCTTCTCTACTTTATCCTTCTCATCTTTATCTCTATTCTCATAGTATTGGGCTGAAGAAGAAGCAGCCCATGAACTCTCAGAATCTTTTAACTTAGTAGAAAGTTCAGGAAGTAAATTAAAAACAAACTTATCTACAAACAACCTCTGACCACCTTTTGTACTCATGTCCTGACCACTATGATCAATGAATGTTTCCTCGAACCTAGTGAAGAAATCAGACACACTTTCATCTTTCTTTTGTTTGCATGCTGCTAACTTGTCCCAATTCACCAGCAAAGGAGGCATCATAGTTTTCATTAAATTAATAATCCTACCAGGTAGTTCTGCAACTAAGGGTTCAGGTTTGGCACCTCCTACCTGCCGACCATCTGCAGCAGTAATATTAACCCATGTATTTCCTAACTCTGGCGCATGATCCTCATGACGGATCTTCGCCCACAAGGGTTGAGGAACTACATTACCCATCAACATATCTATGTCAGCTAAATTCATAACACATGCATCAACTGTCTGAAACAACTCCTTGTAATAACCAGCAGGATTTTTACGGGGGTCAGGCAAGGTCTGCTTAAGAGCCAGGACCTCAGCTCTCTTCCAAGGGACATGCACCCACACTTGCTGAAAATTAGCCGGTGCAGCCACAATACCATGAGCGGCATCAGCCACAACTGCCTCTCTCCATACAGGTGGGACCTCTCTCATAGGATACTGCTTCACTTTTCTCCTAACAGAAGGGTCAGGTTCAAACAATAACTGAGGTGGAAGTCTAGACCTAAAAGTGAGTAGTGTCTCTACCGCTTCCTCAACATCGGAACCCACTATCGTTCCTTTAGCAAATTCAGACTGAACATTAATCAATTCCAATGGAATTAAACCCAACTCATTATCTTCTCACTCCTGATGAAGGAAGGTACACATGACATCAAAAACATACCTTTGTTTTGGTGCCTCCCACTGTAGGAAGATATCCATAACCACTTGTGGACTGTACTTGGAGGCATTCGAAACCCATCTACGAGCAAGGAGATCTAACACTGCTCGCTCTTCGGGACCAGGAAGCTGACTACGTCTCTGCTTACGTTCAGAAACAGGGGTCATATTCAGTGACCCAAAGAAAGGAGACAAAATACTAGTGACAGTCTCAGTTATTCGTTGCCGAGCAGAAGGAGAAGAAGTTGACATGAGGACAGGAGACAAAGTGTTTTGAGGCAAGAGAGACGTAGGGACAGAAATAAGAGAAGTCGAAGATAAAGGAGTGTAAGGCAAAGGAGTTTGAGGCAAGGCTGGTGACAAAGCTGGCGGCCCTGGAGGGGGCTGCGCCGCGGAAGAAAGAACCACCTGTGAAGCAACAGGTGGCAGAACAACAACAGGGGGTTGAACAACAACAAGGGGTGCAACAACTGGAGGTAACGGAGGTGCAGTAGCACCCTGCACATAAGGGGGTGGTAATCTCAGTAAATGTGACATCAAAGGATCCTTTTCAGGGTCTTCAGTCACATTTGAAAGGGGAGGTGGCAAAGCTGGGTAACATTTGCCAATGGCCATGCAATGTTGTCTGTCTGACACTTCAATCGCACGATCTTCTTCATCTTCCTTAAACTGCCTAGCAGCTTGCATTACCGACATATTCCTTTCCTTCCTATCTCTCTTAGCTTGCTTAATTTCCCGCTGTTTGGCTTCCTTACGCCAAAGGCGGAAAGAGTCAAACATCGCCGGCCGGGCTTTCTTCTTAAATAGTGCAACTTCTAGGTTATCTAAAACATCTGATTCAAAACTACCATGTTGGGGCCATCGTAAAACACCATCTTTCCTTGTATAACGGACCCATACTTCATTAAAGGTAATGGGACCCACACCATGCTTTGAATAGAGCTCATAGGTTGGAGTTCCAACCGGAGGTATCGGACACGAGTCCGCCAATTGGGAATCCTTATTACAACTACAACAAAACCATTTCCTAATTTTGCCAAAACCAGGCATCTTTAGCTCGCTAGTCTTGCTTCAAACTTCAAGGGGTTATCAAAAAATGATACACTTGTAAATATACGAACCCCTCGGCATCGACTATTGCAATGGCCGAATCAAAACCAAGAAACAAAACAAAGTCGTGGGAGCGACCCACTTATACTTAACCAAAATGTCTGTCACGCCACCAGAAGACCGTCTAACGTCTCGCCTTACAAATCATCACAAGAGGGTCGAAGACAGGGCGACAGTCAGGGCAGCAGTCCTTCACAGCTGTCGGAAAGGGGAAGCCTCGCAGAAAAAACCTTCGGTCCACGTCGACATGCAGGGGTCAATGAAGTGGCGGCCGTCCTCCAGAATTTCCTCACGGGGCTCCTCACAATCTTCGGGCTTGGACCAGTACCGCTGAAGTCGCCCCACATTGGGCGCCAGTTGAAGAACCGGGGTTTAACCCAGCGACGTCAGGGACATGCCTAAGATCTTCGAGTTCACCTGTCTTGGTATTCAAAGACACGGAATACTTCTGGATGGCGTCAGAGACCAAGTTTATTAGCTGCAGCTAGTAACAGTGATCCTAGAAATACATCACAGTGTAAATTCTCAGGAGACTGCTCATTTTACTAAGGCGAGACGTCTCCTTTTATAACCAATATTCACATTATAAATGTACATCCACTGCACAAAATTCTAGCCAATAAGATACATTTTCAAACAAAGTATCACATAGCAAAAACTCAATTTACAGTATCCCAACCCAAAAGTTAATTATTAGGAATGTCCCAAATTCAGTCTCTACCAGCCGGACAAACCTATAATTGAAAGCATAACACATGTAATGAAGAAACATAAAAAAGAAACAGTAACAGATGCTGAACAAGATAAAGCACGTGCAAGGAAACTAAAAAGTTAACGATGTCCTGAACATTGATTGGCAATCTCAGATAAAGATCGATCAGGGAAATTGGCTTTGCGAGGTCAGTTTCAGGTGAAGAGGTCAGTTTCTTGCAGTTCCTTTCAGAGTCAAAAAGAAACCTAGTTAATGCATACATGAACTAAGAAGGCCAGACCATTTCGTTCCCCAGGTTACCTTTACAGGCCTACGTGAGGGCAACACAAAATGGTGGCACAGAACAAAATGGAGTCAGACTCGAGAATTATAGAACCTCAGGAGTGAAAGAAGTGCTTCACGTCAGGAGTGGAATACACAGCCAGATCTGTGAGTCTCAGTGTAGGAATAGCTGTTGGTACTGTATGGAGGATTGGGGTGCACTTGCAGAGCTGTATGTTTTAAATGTGGGAGGGAGTCAGGTTGAAATCGAGATGCCCTGGCAGAGCTGCATGGGCTTGTTTCTGTAATATCAGGGTTTCCTCCAGGACACCAATTGAGGTGCACTGGCAGAGCTGCACTGGACTGTTTCTGGAATATCCAGGTTTTCTCTAGGAAATGTGAGGAGGTGCACTGGCAGAGTTGTGTGCCAAAGAGAATGAATAGTGGGGGATGGGATTGGGGTGCTGGGCAGGACTCGAGTCCATTGGCAGAACTGAGTGTGCCTCTCGGTGCAGAAATAGCAGGGGGGCTCAGGCGGGGATTGATAAGCGATGGCAGGTGTGTTTGGGTGCCAGTCTAGAATAGCAGGTTGGTCGGAAAGTTACAATTGAGGTTCATTGACAGAGTTGTGCCTGTTAGAGAGCAGATGATCGAGTTGGGGAATTGGGTGAGGACTGAGGTGCAGTGGCAGAACTGTGGGCCTCATTAATGAGGCCCATTGCGGCACTTTTCCCAAAAAGTGACATTCCAGCGGCACAATGTGCCGCACATATTTACAAGGCCACGTAAAGCCACTTTACATGGCTTTTTATGGCCTTGTAAATATGTGCCCCTTTCATGCAAAACACTGAATGAAAGAGGCGTTCCATGGGTGCTGCTGTGGGTATTCCCCTGCAGCACCCATGGAATCTGAAGCATTCCAAGATTTAAGAGGAATCCTAAACCAGGGATTGCGTCAGATTCTTACACGACGCCAGGGGTGTCATTCGGGAGGTGCAACAAGGAGTAATATCCTTATTTCTCCTCTTTCTATGTGTGCTGCATTCACATAGGAGGAAATTACCTCCATTGATTGATTTTGTGCAGAAAGGTGTCCCTTCCTGCACAAAATCAATCATCTCTGCAACACAGGCACCCTGGCAACATGGTGCAAGGATGCCTGCGTTGGCACTTGGCTGCTTTTTTAGCAGTGGCGCGGGGTCAATACAGTAATGCGCCGTATTCCTGTAACTACAGCACATTCCTGCACTTTTAGAATGACGACGTGTGGCGCTTCACAATTGCCTTCAGCGAATATTGTAAATGAGGCCCATAGTGTGCAACTCAGTGCGGGATTAGCAGAGAGCGCTAAAGGACATTGGCAGAGTTGTGTGTGAGTCTCTGTGCAGAAATAGCAGTGTGCACTGCAGGTCAACCTAGAAGTGCACTGGCGGAGCTGCGGATACTCCCCAAGGAGGCAGTCAGTCCCTCCCTTCTGCATCTCCATTGCCTACAGCAGATTCCAGACGCCCAGCTCCATTCAGCCTGGCAGGAGCTGCCTCTTCCTGCCATCCCACCGTGCTCATGTCAAGGCTACTCCCTGCCTTACTCCGACCACCCCCCTCCCGACGTATCCCACTTATGCCCTTATCCTGTCACCTCTTTACCTGTTTGTTCCTCTCGTCTTCTCTCATCCTGCTCTTCTGTTCCCTTTCCCTCCCCAGCTGCAACTTAATCCAACACTCTTACATTCTGCCCTACCATCTCCCATCCCCTTTCCCTCTCCTCCTTTCTCCCTCATCCCTTCCCTCCTGACCTTGACTTTCCTCTCTATCCTTTCTGCCCCATCACATTCTATTCTCTTCTGTTCTCCCCGCTGCACCTTTCTCCTTTGTCCTTTCACACACTGCCCACGCCCTTCTCCCCAAGTCGTCCACTCTCCCTCTTCTGATGCACTCCCTCTTCCCCACTACTCTCTTCAACCCCATTTCCTTTTCCACTCTCTCTTCTCGCCCCTCCTCTCTCCCTCTGCGCACCCCTTCACTCTGGCGTCTTCTTCTCCCTCACACGCTCCTCAGCCCTCCGCTCTCACCAGCCTCTCGTCTTTCTTCCTTTCTCTCCCCCACTCCCTTTCCTGCTTTCCCTTCTCATCCTCTCACCTGCCCACACCTTAAATCTCTCCATCTTCTTCCATTCATTGCTTGTCCCCTCCACACCCTGCCTGCTTACCCTTCTTATCCTTTCCTTGCCTTCTGCTCACACTGGTCCCAGCCCTCCTTCGCCATATACTCGTCATATACTCCTCCCTACCTGCCCTCCCTTCTGGTCTTTCCTCTGCTCTCCTGCACACACCTTTCATCGCCCCCCAACTGCTCCCATTCCTTCCCTCACCCTTCCACTCTCCCCTGCTGTCCTACCTCCTGCACCTTTCACTTCCCCTGCCTGCACACAGCTCTTTTCCTAGCTGATGGCAGTTTTCTCTTTTCTCTTCAAAATCCCCTCCACTTCCTTCCCTTCGTTCCCCCGTCCTCTTGAACAAACATTACCGTTGGTGCTTGAATAATGATATATTGACAATTTACCGCTTCGGTGGAATCAATTTTATTTTGTCGTTCTCACAATGAGGAAAGGCCGAGTCGGCCTGGACTAGACTTGAAGTTCGACCTTGATTGCCACATAACATTCAAGAGAGCTCAATTTTGGAAATGTGTATTCTGTACTTGTATTACCCGAAGCGTGCCACCTGTCGTTTGCATAATAGTGACTATATTTGTAACTTGTTAATATGTAGCTCGCATTCCTTATGTAATTTACTTCGTTTTTTGTAAAGCGCTCTGAGACCTCTGGGTAAAGCACGCGCTATATAAAAAAAGGATACAATATAAATAAATAAATAAGAGGATCCCTCTATGCTCCATCAACCACCTTGATCTGACATCGCAGGAGATGTCTCTGTCCCCCACACGGTCCCATGTGGCTGCAATCCTACACACAGGGCTTTAAGTGAGCCGTGTCTCATTGGTGCTGAGCACCAGGAGTTTTTTTAAGGGGGCCTCGAAACGGGTCCCTATCTTTTGTGCGCTGGCACAGGCGGTCCGTTTTTTCCGGACTGCAGTAACAGCAGGGACATCGATGTGCGCAGCTCACACTGCTCTCTTCTCACTAGTGGAGAAGTTACGGCATGGCGTCATGCCAGGTGAGCGTAGTAGGGGTAGGGAAATCCTTTAAAGAGAGTCATTTTCTCTCTGGATTTCCCTTCTCTTTTTGAAAATCGGGAGCAGCAACATTGTCGGGGTGTCACCAGGGCTTTAAGTGGTAGCTTTTCCAGTATTATATGCAAGCCATAGTTGCTGCTTATCTATCTTATGCAACTAACGACTGTTGACAAACCTGTTGTAGGTATGATGTTACTTGTTGTATTATATATCTGGATGCAATGACAGAAACACCAAATACCAGTCTGGTGGCACACTATGCTAAACACAGCTTTTTAGCTTACATGTTTTTAAGCCACGCCCTTAATTTTATCGGCCACGCGCTTTTGAGAGACCCCCCCCCCCCAGTTTTTTCATCCCACTTAAAGGGATTTTAATTCTTGCAACCCCTCCCCCAGAGAAGGCTATTCCTCTACAGCTCCACACTACCACTGAGGCTTCACCCAACCGTTGCACGCTGCCTGCACTCGCCCGCACCTGCCCTCTCCTCGGGTTCTTCTCCTCGGTGTGGTCGCTCGCCGGGATGATCTCTGTGTCTCGGTCGGAGCGGTCTCTGGTGGGAGGGCCCAGCTTCTTACACACCCCGATAGTAAAGTCCAGCGAAGCCCTCCACAACGGCCACAACCCTGTCCGCAGGTGGCATTCTGATCACCACGGCAACGGGGCTGCTGGCGTCTGAGGTCACAGAGCGAGAGAACACAGCATGGCAGAGATGTCACGAGGACTGAGGTCACAGGCCGCGCTGACGTCATGGCCAGCCTGTCGACGATCAAACCGTGCAGTCGAGTTGGCCAGCTGTGACGGCCCGGGAATGGGCCTCTTTGCAAGTCCTACGCCGACCTCAGCAGCCAGATGGCAGACTGGTCAGGGTTATATGACACAGTAATGCCCTTACCACTCAACAGGCCCCTTTACCGCTAACATATCAGCAAAGATGTCCATCCATGACATTTACATACTATGGATATTTGCATAAAATTCTACTACCACCATTGAAACCCCCACCTCAACGTGATTCGGTGTTGGTGAGGTGTTTGGTAAAAGAATATCTCTCTTTTAAGAAAAGTTAAAAGCTCGACCAGGTTTGAGCCTATCATGGGAATAGCTCCGCTATTATTATGGCAAACGTTTAGAATTAAAAATACCCAAACTCAACTGGGCATTCCCTAACTGGAATGCCAGACTAAAAACGTAGGTCAGGATGAAGAACTATGATAAAGCAAACTCCTTCGTCTGCAGGAAAATAACTCAGCAGAGTCTCTCCTCAGATGTTCTCCCTACCAAACAACTACACACAGCAGCACACATCAGGCACACTCTCAGACAGCAGTCACTCGGGAAGAAGAAAAGGCTGCACACAACTCCAGCCAAGCTACATGCCATCACCAGTCCTGGCTGAAATTACAACACTTTATGCTTTTCTTGCCTTCCCTTAACAGGAAAACACAGGTTTCATCGGCTACCAGGAAATGCTCAAGAGAGTTAGAGCTTGGCTTTCATCCCTTACCAGTGGCCATTATTCCACTCACACACCCCAAATGTAGAAAAGATACTCACTAACATGTACTCACATCTGATTCCTAGGCCCCTGAATGACAAGGCTAGACATGTATAAAGTGGCTACTTAATTGTTTTCAGGCTGGAACTCCAAAAACTGTGAAAGAAGGGCTGGGGAAGGCCTGGCAAACTGAGAAATTGAGAAAAGGCAGAGGTGTGATCTGGATTTTTTGGGGCATATTGACAAGAAAATGTCGGAGCGCAGAACTGCGACAAATTTGGCAGCGCCATGTTCTGAAATTTTCAAAATGCAGTGGTGCACCATATTCACAAGAATACAGCGCACCCTTGTGTTTCCCCTAGAGCTGGTGCAAATAAAAACTGCCTAGCGATAACACAGACACCCTGCCGCCATGTTGCAATGGTGCCTGCGCTGGAGGGATGATTGTTTATATGCAGTAAGGAACACCTTCCTGCACATAAGCAATCAATAATGGTGATTTGCATTTTCTATGTCTGCTGCAGAATGCAGCACACATGGAAAGAGCAAAAAATAAGAAGAAATTAATAATTTCTCATTGTTGCACCATTTTAACACCTGGTATTCCATGGCGTTAGTTTTTAGCATTGTCTCAGCCTTGTAAACCTGGGGCAGCATCAGAATGCAATGGGTGTTGCAGTGGAATGCCCACAGTAACACCCATTGCATGCCCCTTTGCTGCAGAGGACTGCAGCGGAAGGGGGCTTCTTTACAAGGTGGCATTAAGCCACACAAGGGGTGAACTGTCACTTTGTTAATATGGAAAATGGCACTGCAACACCAAAAAAGTGATGCTCCGGTGGTGCTGAGGGCCTGTGAATATGCCCGTTGTTTTTCTTCATAGGACTTCCACTTTAACAATTTGCTGAGTGCTCACGGTGCAGCAGTGAAACAAGTCATCTCCGAAATGTACTCTGCTCACCTGCACTGAATGTTGGTTTACTCAAGATATGGTCATGGTGAAACGTTATCTGGTGATTACTAAAGAACCTATTCTACCAGTAGTAATGGTGCTATGCACATTCTTTTATTAGCATGTGTTGGAATGTGTGTGGCCACTACAGGGTTGATTTTGAAGCATTTTGCACTGGGTTAGCATCACAAAAGTGGCGCTAACCAGTACACATTTTTTTTTACTAATTTACTGTCCAGCACAGTTTTGCGCTGGAAAGTACCCTGAAAGTAACACAAAGCAGAGCTAAGCACTGCTTTGTGTTACTTAGTGCCAAGGGGGCATTACATGGGTGTTACATGGGTGTTCCCATGCTACCACCCATGCCGTTGATGCTAAAACCTATCTACAAACAATAGGAGGCAAGGTTTAGCACTAAAGGTTAATGCCACTTCAAAGGAGGAGTTAACAGGAGAAATGTTTTGATTTCTCCTTTCTTTTCCGACTCTTGCTTGCTGCACTGTGCAGCACACATATAAAGTGGGAAAAGTGCTCAAACTTGTCTAGGCTTAGTATTTCGTACAATAATAATACATTTTTTAATAAATCTTCCTTTATTCGGTTTTGGGAAAGAAAAACCATAAAAGTAATCACAAAAATTCATACATATTATATATATGGAAAATAATAAACACGTTATCAAAGTATAAAATACAGATATCATCAAAATCCTATGTGTATTTCTGTGCCTCATAATGCACTTTAAAAAGTTAAGAACATGATAACAAGTGCATTCAGAGTCTAGCAGCTGCAAGGCTAACATAGCAGGCCGACAGCGTCTAAGACCCCAGCGTTTTAGTAGCGGAAGTAGCCAAATCTTTCTGTGAGTGTGATAGTATTTGCAGAACAGTATTGTGTGGATACATGATTGGGGGGACATATCGTCACATGAACAAAGTACCAAGTTTGTGTCCCAGGTGTTCTTTTCAAGGCCACAAGTCTGTGAAACAGGTTCAATCTGAACCTTGTCAGGAGCATCTTATCGTATGTGGTAAATTCTAAGGTAAGATAGGGCTGGATTTGCGGGGTATACTGGATCATGTTTGCATGGAGCACAGATTGCTTAGATGATAGCGAGGTCAGTCTAAGAGACTCTAGATGGCTCAATGCTAATTGTTTTAGGTCTTTCTTTGTTATTTCAATTATTTTGTCTGGGGTGGTATAGTACTCTTCTAGACCCAGGTCAATAAAGAAATGTCTGACATAGGTAAGCCATGCTATTTTTTGTGCATGATCCAGTGCCATGGAGTCCAGTAGTATGTCTTTGGTCAGTAGATTTTTATCCGACAACCAGATACGTCTCCAGAGTAGTAATGGCTGCACCTTTATCAAGTCTTCTATATGGGATTCCCAGCTCTAGATGGCAAGCGTAAATAGAAGAGCATTTTGGGGTGGATAAAAGGAATCTCATAAATGAGTTCTCTACGATCTGTAGTGAGCCAATGTCTGCATGTCCCCATACCCCAGCCCCGTAGAGAGCAACGGCTTGGCATTTTGCTGCATAGATTTTTAAAAGTTCAACTTGTGGTCTCTTTCCAAGTCGCTGTGAGAAAGTCATCAGTGCTGTGATTGCTCTTTTAAACAGATGTCTCCTGGCCTCCACGGCGGCCCTCCAGTTTAGTCTTTCATCAATCATGATGCCCAGATAAGGGTACTGGGGGGTCCTCTCAAGTTTTTGGTCATTTAAGTTGATGTTCCTTGTGGGTTTTCGGCCTCCGCCCGCAACCATGACGAACGTTTTTTTTACATTTATCTGCAAATCTAAAGCGCTCATGAAATCAGCGTACTTGGATAGGGATTTCTGGAGCTCTATAGGAGTGCGTGCTAGGATGACTGCATCATCCGCGTAAAGCAATGCGGGGATCAGGCGATGTTTCAATCTGGGGAGGTCCTGCCCCCCTTTCAGCATCATTTCCTCCAATCCGTTGGTGTACAGGGAGAAGAGGAAGGGGGCTAGGACACATCCCTGCCTTACTCCTCGTTCTACTCTGAATGGCACAGTAAGTTCTCCTTTAGTTCCATAGCAGGGCCGGCTCTAGGCTCATGGTGGCCCTGGGCAGGGAGCGTAGGTAGGGGGCCCGGAAGAGGGGGTCCGGCGGGGCGAAGCGCGCAGGCCAGTAAAGAGGGGAGGGGGTCAGGGTGTTTAGAAGTGGAACAGAGCCGGGGGCCGCCAAATCCCTGCCAGGGGCCACCACGCAAATATGTATCCATTCTCAGAGGATTAATATATTAAGGATATATATTGGCGTGGTGGCCCCTGGGGTTTGATGAAATTGCCAATGACAAGGCAATGAAACATGTTGGTCCAATTACAACATCAAATGGTATCAATTTAACCCTTTTTTAAAAACAGTGCAGTTTGGCAGCACCAGAATAAAATTGATTCAGCCAGCCAAACCTCACTATTTTATATATTTTTATGTTTTGTTGGTGTTGGGTGTAGGTACTTGTCAATTCTGAACACATGTCTCTATCCTACTAGGTAGTGTATCTGTACACTCCCTTTCTGTCTCTCTGTCCTGTTTTGTGCACATCTTCTTTTGCACATTTTCATCCTCCCCGCAAGGAAAGTAACCGATGATGAGAAGTGGGTAAACCGGCCATTCACAGACCGGGAACCCCCTCGGGTGTCACGTCCGTGAGGTGCTTTCCTTGCTTTCACACATATTTCCTTTATGTGTTGTACCGTGTGCACAGTGTTGTTGGTATGTTTGAATGCATGTCAGGACCTGTAACGCAGCACTGACCTGATTTGGCCACTTGGTGTGTGAACGGGAGGTATGACCCCGTAAGTTACTGAGTCTGAGATTCACTACATGCAGGCTAATAGGGCTTCTTGTTGCAGATTTGTTGAGTGGGGGACTGCCCTAGATAGCCTTTTTTCCCCTCGTATCCCTTTCTGATTGAATGCACAGCTTGCACATGCCTAAAGCCGGCCCTGTCCATAGCGCACTCTCGCAGAAGCTTCAGAGTATAACTCTCTTAGGAAATCCAAAAGGGTGCCCTTCCTGTACAAAACCTATGCCCGACTCAGGCATGCGCCTTAGCGCTAAGGTGTGTGTGTTCTGAACGGCAGCTGAAATCAGCACAGGCGCTAGGGAGAGGGGAGCAGAGAGCTATAAAGCCTCCTTGTCATGCAACACAGTGCAGCCTCTTTGGGGGCTGCCCTGCTTTGCGTGACTTTTTTTAACATCTGGCCCTACATGTATGAAGTAGGGGCAACGCTCTGAATCATAAACTGCAGGTCTAACTGAATAAGTAAATTCGGTCACCAGTACAGTAACGTTAAATTACACCCCCAATCACGCAGAACGTGGCGAGAGGCCTCTGAGGCACTTCCATATCTCTCCGATATTCACCGGCTCGAGGCTGATTGGGGGACCCCACTGCAAACCAAGGCCCTGAGTTACACCCCTTATCTTCAGATTGTATCTCCAGGTCTTGGGGATGGGGTGACGGACAGGAGTATCAGGATTGGTACGGTTTGTTCTTCTCATCTTCCCAAAGATTAGCCACGATCCACTGAGCTCTCCTGTGTCTCCAATGGTAGCTGTGTTCGAGCAATCAAGTTTTTTTTTTTACGAGTTTGGGACATTTAACGCCCTACATAGCTTTCTTTGGAGGGAAATAATCCTCAATTGTTTTGCAGGACCATCTCCTTCTGAAAAAACCTTGGGGCAGATTTATGATGACTGGCGCATCCCCAGGGATGAGCCAGTCAACCTGCGCCGCTGCTCCGCCACCCATGGTGCGCCGCATTTACAATGCGGCGCACCATGGGGCAAAAACGGCACAGATGCGTGACGCATCTGTGCCGAAAAGGTGGCGCATTGCTGGAGCTGCGTCGCAAGCGCGACGCAGCTCCAGCAAGGCTCGGGGGTGCCCCATCTCCACAATGCTGCGTCAAGACCTACGCCTGCTTCAAGCAGGCGCAGGCTTTTGACGCAGCATTGTCCTGAAAGTGACTGAGTGAAATCTTATAGATTTCACTCAGCCACTTTTGCGAGGCGCACCTGCCCCGGAACGCCCACCCTGCGGCGGAACGCCTCCGCGTCACGTTGTAAATAGGGCGCATTGTTTGCGCCGCCGTTGCGTCAAATAAAGTGACGCACCGGCGGCGCAAGGCCTTCATAAATCTGCCCCCTTATGTCTACAACAATAATGATTTCTACACTTGTACTGAAGCCCGAAATTATCGTGATCATTATTGGCGAAAAGGATCACACATATGCAGATTCCTACCAGTGTCCGCCTACCCCGCTGGCCTAGTTGGCAGGTATGATTGGAGAAAATCAGCCATTGAGAAAAAGTATCTACCATAATTGCAAAGATGAAGTACCGTATATATCCGGAAGATGGCGATAGATCTCAGCACATCTCGGGTTTCCCGTTCTATTTAAAAGCCATAGTAGTACTAATCTTTGTCTACCTCATAAACAAGTTAGTGTGAAGTAGAACTAGCCAAGTAGCAATCGTTTTATATCTTAATTTAGGGATCTCACTTGTGGTTTGCATAGCCCAGTCCACCCGAGCACGAATAAGCGCACAACAGGGACAGACTTTACAGTTACAGCAGGGCAGCCTGGACTCAGTGGCGAAACTTGGGAATGGGTTTTGGTGAAAGCAAAGAAAATGCCCCCTTTGACTGCTGTTGTGGTAAAATACAACACTTATCAGGTTTTATTGGGCCCCGGTACCACTGCACCCGCTGCACCAATAGTAGCCACGCCCCTGTCTGGACAAGGGGTAACGTGTGAAGGACAGTTTACACAAGAAGGCCTTTGATGTTTATTGGTGAATATTCGAGAGGTGAAAGAAGGCGTTTTGTGTGGATTAAAAAACAATGAAATGCTGAGGGGGTATTTGGTGCCTATAGAGCTGGTCCATGGCGCATTATTTGTCTCTGCATTTTAGCCTCATCTTAAGGATTTTTGAGGCCCTGACTAATATATATTTTGAGGGCTTCTAGGAAATGGTTGTGAGTGTATCCCCCTCCTTCTTGTTTATGATTAAATAGGCACAAGGAGATCTCAGTTCATTTTTGATGAGCTGTTCTTTATTGTTCTTTTATACACTTGGGGGCAGATTTATGTCGGACTTGCGCCACGTTTACGCTGCCGTTGCGTCACGCAACAGCGCGGAAACGTGGCGCATCCCTGCGACCTATTTACAACGTGACGCATCTAGGCAGATGCGTCACGTTGTAAAGCCCTGCGCCACATCAAACCTGCGTCAGGTTTCATGTGGGCGTTCTGTCGCAGGGTGGGTGTTCCCTCGTAGGAAAGCCTCGTAAAACTGAGGCAGTGAAATCTACGAGATTTCACTGAGTCAGTTTTACGACGCTGCTGGGTCAAATCCTTACGCCTGCTTGAAGCAGGCGTAAGGAGTGACGCACCACGTTATGTATGGGTGGCCTCTGTACATTGCAGGAGTTGCGTCGCACTTGCGACGCTACTCCAGCAATGCGCCGCCCGTACACCACAAGATGCGTCACGCATCTGCCCTTCCTTGAACCATGGTGCACCGCATTGTAAATGCGGCGCATCTGTGTTGCCGCAAGGAGGGAAATGCGTGACGCATCAGTTCTGGCGCATCCCTGCTGATTTGCAGAGATGCGCCAGTACTCATAAATCTGCCCCTTGGTTTATTAGTGTTTTGTGAAGTTCAGTACAGGTATATCATCCTTGTTTTTCAAGGTATTCCTAACAGCACATAGCTAAAGCTGCATCAGCCGACACGTGTTTCGTCCATAGGGGTCAATGAGACCTGGACTTTCTTAAGGCTTTTTAAAAACATTAATACAGCATGGTCCGGTTCATACAATAATCATTAAATTCAATTACAAGCTTCAGTTTTATATTATAACTGTCGAAGTTTCTGTCGTAGTTCATGAGATGCGAGTCCTGGGTCAATCCCTCGTTATCGTGTCTTGAGGGAAATAGACTGGAGAGGTCCAATGCCTTGAGTGAACCCCCCTCAAACCTACTAATATCTATAGCTATATTGGGCAATACCATCCGGGACTGGGATCCCCGGACCTTATAAAACTGGGATTGATATATTTTGAAGGCACCTGTTCATAAAACTTTGAATTTTTATTTTATTGTTATATTTTATTGAGAGTTTTATACAGCGCAAAGAAGACCCTTTCGGGTAACAGAGAACTATACAAGAATAGCAACAAAAGGTAAGTAACAAAACGGTAAGCAATTTATAATTGTAGAATATAAGTTCCACAAGCAAATTTGTGGGAAAACAAAACAAACATCGGCACATACTGATATGGAAAGAGTCCTCCTGGCAAAAGAACAGTTTGTAGATTTGCGGGAAAGCACAGGAGAAGAACTCGGAACAGAGACGTATGTGCAAGGGTGTGGCAAAAGGAGCAACGCACAATCAGGAAAAGTGTAGTTTAGGCGGAGAGGGAGGATTGTCTTAAATGAGAGAGGAAATTGTTCACAAATAGAGTTTTTATTTCTCTCCTGAAGATGGATGTGAAAAGGATGCATCTGATCTCTGGCGGGAGAGAGTTTCATATTTTTGGGGCCATTCCTGAAAGGATGGGTTGTAGGTTTTCTTTTTGTTAAATTATTGTGGTAAGAGAAGAAGAGGCTTGTGCTTCTGGATGGTCTGTTTCCGTCCATTAGGGTCAGTTTCTGGGCGAGGTAAGAGGGAGTATTGTGATGCAGAGCTTTATGGGTCACGCATGCAATTTTGAGATGGATCCTGGCCTCATCAGGTAGCTATTTCAATGATTGGAGGTCGAGGGTGATGTGATTAGGTTTTTTTGAGCCGATAATGAGCCTGGCTGCAGCATTAAAACTGCCTTAATCAATCAATCAATCAATCTATCAATCAATTAATTAATTAATCAATCAATCAATCAGGGGTTTGTATAGCATGTCTACTCGCCCGTGAGGGTCTCAAGGCAATGGGAGGGCTGCTGATCTGTTTGGGTTTAGAAGTTCAGTCGAAGAGCCAGGTCTTGAGGTCCTCCCTGAATCGAGTCAACAACGCAGATTGCCTGAGGTGGAGGGGCAGAGTGTTCCACGTCTTGGCGACGAGGTAGGAGAAGGACCTAACTCCGGTTCTGGTCTGGTGAATCCGTGGGATGGATGTCAGGATGAGTTGGGTGGTGCAGAGTTGTCTAGTGGGTGTGTAGAATGCTAGGCAGTGGTTCAGATATTGTGGTCTTGCATTGTGGAGAGCTTTGTAGGCATGTCTGAGTAGCTTGAAGGTGATTCTCTTGTCGATTGGGAGCCAGTGGAGTTTTTAGAGTTTGTGTTATGCGGCTGCGGCAGGGGATGTTGAGGACCAGTCTGGCTGCAGCATTTTGGACGTTCTGTAGTTTCTTGAGCTGTTTCTGGGTGATGCCGGCATAGAGTGCGTTGCCATAGATCAGTCTGCTGGTGATGAGTGTGTGCCTTAAATGGTGCATGAATGATTTTCAGACAGCCCTCAAGAGTGGCACTGCCATAATCT
Source organism: Lissotriton helveticus (assembly GCF_964261635.1). Taxonomy (NCBI): domain Eukaryota; kingdom Metazoa; phylum Chordata; class Amphibia; order Caudata; family Salamandridae; genus Lissotriton; species Lissotriton helveticus. The sequence continues at coordinate 1,867,802,242 of NC_136057.1, forward strand.
CATTTTGGTGGAGCAAAAGCTTGAACCACTGTTTTGAGGTCTGGAAGGGGGAGGTACGAGTTACGTTTTCTTAGGAAGTGAAGTTGAAAGTTAGATCCTCTGGTGGCAGCAGTAATATTCTTTTGCATGGCGAGAGCAATATCCTGGCTAATATAAGGATTTTGCAGCGTGAAAGAGGTGTGGGGTGCAATTCAAAGCATTGAGGTGTGGAAGCCAATCTTTGATACTAGGGGCGATGGCAGGAGGTGAAATCAAAGGGAATTCTGTTTTGAGGGCATTGAGTTTGAGGTGGTTAAGAGTTAACCAATGTTGAGTTTTATCAGGACGTTGTTGAAGATATTGATGTCGTCGGGGAGGACATTTTCATGTAAAGCTGGGTGTCATCCGCATACATGTGGTAGGAGATCTGAGCAACTTTGAGGATTTTGGTTAGGGGTTACATGTATAGATTAAACAATGTCGGGGAGAGAGTTGAACCTTGGGGTACACCCAGAAACACTGGCATTGATTACAAAGAGCTTGGTGGATTAGGATGTACTGAGATTGATTGTGAAGGAAAGAGGAGAACCATGTTAGTACGATGTCAGAAAGGCCCATCCTGTGCTCTAATAGGCTCAGCAGAGTATCATGACTCCTTGGGACCCTCACGGGTGAGTAGCGTGCTTAACAAATTCCCTGATTGATGATTGATTGATGACTCATAGTATCGAACACTGCTGACAGGAGAGGTAGGATTAGTAGACAATTTTCATTCTGGTCATTTCTTAGTAATTCAAGCCAGCTAAACAATGTTACATTCTCTTCAATTTTCACACAAAAGCAGCTGAAATATGTCTTGTCCAGGGGTCCAAAATCCTTAAAATGACACTGAGTAGAAAGAGACAGAGTCAGACGTAGTGATGGGCAGAGATAGGTTCTGACAGAGAAATCGATTAAGGTGCAATAGATCGAGAGAAAGATCAGTTCACCAGGGAGCACCATTAGAGGGTCAAGAATAGGGCAATTGTCCACTTTGTCCATACCTTATAACTTTTTTGTTGCAATGATCAGCAAATGAGCGCAGGTGACAGACAGTACTCCTCTGCAGAAAGTCACCCTATCACTTAAGTAAAATATTCAGTGATAGGAGCATTTTCAGAGGAGCCTAAATAAAATCACGACGTGAATCTCGGAGCAAGGAGAGTATTAACAACTGATGGAGAGCATTGATTCTGAGGGAAGACATAACTGGCTAATTCAGGAGAGGAAAACTGCTTAGGGAAAAGCAAAGGAACCAAAAGGAGAGCATCGCTTCCTTGAGGTAATGGGTGATCTGTACAGCACTGCCTAGAGGTCTATAGGAGAGCATAGGTACTTTGAAGGGAGAACTGACTCATAGAGGAAATCGTTAATTCGTGTAGGACAGCATAGGTGTCTGGAAGAGAGCATGAACATCAAGGGGAAAACATAAGCTGCTGGAGAAGGGTAAAGATGTCCAGAGGAGAGCATTGGCACCTGGAGAAGAAGAAGAGTAACTGGAGTAGATTTCTAATTTGAGGACTGCATAGGTTCACAGTTAAGTACCTATAGGTCAGCATAGGCTAGTGTAGAGGGTACATATCCAGATGAGAACAAAAATATCCAGGGAAGGACACAAGTGTAGAGGAAAGCATGGATTCCTAGGAGCGATCATAGATACCTGGAGGAAAGGATAGAGACTTATAGGAGAGATTTTCAATTTAAATGCAAACATAGATTCCAGAGGATACGTTTGGCATGCATACCTAAGAGTGATCATAGATATGTGGGGGGAAGGATAGGGACTTATAGGAGAGCTTTTCAACTTTAATGCAAAAATAGATTCTAGAGGATAAGTTTATGTACCAAAATGAGAACATTTATACATGCAAAAACACATACGTTACTAGAGGACAGCATAAGATGCTAGTGGGTAGCAATTGTATCTAATATAAAAAACATAGGTCCTCAGAGGATACTTGAAAGAGAATGTAGCTAGTCAGGAGACATCAATTTCTGTATTTTCACATAATCCTGGTGCTTGCTGATGAAGATAACTGCCTTCTTGTCCTCCTACACCTGTTGATGGCCTTTGACAAGATTGACCATGATAGGCTGCTTCACAATCTGGAGCACTGCATGGGAGTGATTATGAGGTTCCAAGTTAGTTCAAGTTAGTTCCGAGTTAGTTCAGTTTATTCGTTGACAGCCGCAGGTAAAGATTGGTGAACACCTCTGGATCCAAGCACTGATTCTCTGTGGAGTCCCTCAGGGCTTCATTGTGACCCCCGCTGTCTTAAACCTGTAGCTTAAACTCTTGAGTTTGATCTATTAGAGGTCATGTAAATTCATTCATAAATATGTTAATGATATACAATTATACACCCAAACCCCCTCCATAATTGATATACACCGTGTCCATCTTGTACTTGCCCAGCTTCAGCACTGGTTGTCTAGCTATGTTTTGCAACTAATCTGATTGTCAAATTCAAATAAGACAGTCTGAGCCCTTTCCTGGCCAGCTCTGTTAAATCGCTGGGTTTCACAAATGTATTCTCTCATTCTCATCCCACCTACAAATGAAACCATGAGCTCAGTCAACTTTCACCTTACACACCATAGGAAAATCCAACAATTCCCTTCACTTACTTAACAAAAAATTTCTATCCATGCTATAAACCTATCCCATCTAGACTGTGGAAATGCCATATTGATCAGCATCTGAAGATCATATCTGTCCCCATCAAGGCAGTTATTCACTCCACAACTCGTCTTCTGTCTCTCACCTGAAAATCTGATCATACCACAGCCATCTCCAGGAGTTCCATTGGCTACCCAGCAAGGTAAGATTAAAGTTTAAAGTTGGGTGCCTAGCATACAAAGTCAACCATCACAAGACTGCACACCTTATCTCACAGGCCTCCTCGTCATCTCTGGGGGGGTCAAACCAGACTGCACTTTGAAAAACCATATTTCAGATACACCAAGTGCAGCTGACAGGTCAATTAGTTTATGTATAGGTGGGAGATGGTGGTGATGGGAAGGTATGAGTATTTGGCTGCATTGCAGAGTGTAGTATTGGTGGCGCTAAGAGACTGGAAGCAGAATTAAAAGGGATCATTTAGCTGTCAATTTTGAGAAATGTTGTGTGGTGATTAAAATTGAGCAATACCAAAGGGGATGATGGACGGAGTGTTGAACAATGCAAGCACTCACCCCCAAGCGACTGATCTGGGTTTTAACCATCATCATTCTTTAGCTCACTCCGCCACCCTAGTTCAGACATGGCCATATGCAAATCAGTCTGACCCTGTGCCTCATGGGAAAAGTCCAGCCCGATCTGCAAAGCCATGTCTTCCCTGGGCCGGAAACAAGCATCCTGGGACCAGTTTGTGGCTAATCAGCCAGGCTAGCTTGAATCCAGTGGCAAAGTGAGCAAGGGCCCCACGTCTGGGCATACCTTACAAACTTAGTCGAACAAAGAAACACCAAAGGGGACGATGGACGGAGTGTTGAACAATGCAAGCACTTACCCCCAGTCAACTAATCTGGGTTTAATCCATCATCATTCTTTAACTCACTCCGCCACCCCAGTTCAGACATGACCATATGCAAATCAGTCTGACCCTGTGCCTTATCGGAACAGTCCAGCCCGAACTGCCAAGCAAGTCTTCCCTGGAGCGGAAACAAACATCCTGGGAACGGTTTCTGGCTAATCAGCCGCCATCAGCCAGGCTAGCTTGAATCCAGAAGCAAAGTGAGCAATGTCCCACGTCTGGGCATACCCTGCCACCTTAGGGCGAACAAAGCAATACCAAAGGGGATGATGGACGGAGTGTTGAACAATGCAAGCACTCACCCCCAGTCAACTGATCTGGGTTTAATCCATCATCATTGTTTAGCTCAATCTGCCACCCCATTTCAGACATGGCGATATGCAAATCAGTCTGACCCTGTGCCTCCTGGGAATAGTCCAACCCAAACTGCCGAGCCATGTCTTCCCTGGACCGGAAACAAGCATCCTGGGACCAGTTTTGGGTTCATAACCCTCATCAGCCAGGCTATCTTGAATCCAGTGGCAAAGTGAGCAAGGAACCCATGTCTGGGCATACCCTGCCAACTTAAGGCGAACAAAGCAATACCAAAGGGGATGTGAGGAGAGGTACTCCTGTGCCTGTTGTGCCCTCACACACCCTTGCGAGTGTAAAACAACATCATTGGGCACTGCTCCTCGTGGGAGTGGCGCTGCAGTCCCTCACGGGCCCTCGAAGAGGGCTCTTTGGTGGAGATCTTTTATGGTTGAAATCTTTTATTGAGATTTCAAAGAAAACAAAATACAGGGACCTCAAACGAACATTCAAGCAATGCAAGGCAGACTCCAGTGCGACACAGGCATATGTTTCTAATGCAGAGCGGAGCCGATCAGTGATGTGGATCTCCTGTAACCCCCGGAAACACAACAGCCCCGCCCTCCCCCCTCCCTCCCCCTTTGTCCACTAAACAAAAAGGCATCCTCCGTATGGCAAAGAGAAAAAGCAAGTGAGATAGTCCTCAGTGCTTGGGTGTCAGTTTGCGCTTGGGCGCCTTCTGGTCCGGTATTGGTGTGTCCGCCAATCGGAGCAGGCGCAAATACCTTGGGCAGCTCAATTCACGAAATTCTTTAGTGAGTAATGTCAAGAAGGGGCGCCACAACTCTGGAAATTCGTCACCCCGCCCTGCCGAGACCAGCGACAGCTTCTCCATGCCGAGCACCATCCATAACCTATGTAACCAACCTGAATGTGGGGGGGCCTGTGGTGTCCTCCAATGTGCTAAAATATTTTGTGTGGCTGCCCCTAGTGCTATAGCAATGAGACAACCTCTCTGGGACTTCAGGGGGTACATTAGGGTATTGGGCAGTCCCAGCAAGATGTAAGCGGGGAACCGGGGAGTTGTGTATCCAGGTGGTCATCTATATAATCTAATATCGTGCCCCAGTACCTCTGTAGGCGGTCACAGCTCCATAGCAGATGTTCCAATGTGCCCAGCTCCCCACACCCCCTCCAGCATCGGTTGCTAATGTGTGGGTCAAATTGGTGGAGGCGTTCAGGTGTGTGATACCAGTAGGTCATAGTTTCGGTCAGTCCAGTGTGGTATGCGGAATAGCGTGATCTATGGTAGATGCCACTCCATTCTTTGTGTGTGAGAGATCTTCCTAATTCCCGCTCCCATCTGCACCTGCCAGCGTTATGTGTGTAAATGTTCGTGAGGAGGAGGAGGTGTTGGTATAAGTCGGAGATTAGTTTTTTCTCGGATGTGCGGGTGACCAACCATTTCTCTTAGGGGGAGAGGTGTCATTGTGCCCCGGGCCTGACTTCAGGGTGAAGCGCCCAGTGACGAACCTGTAGGTATGTTAACCGGTCTTCGTCTGTGAGGCCGTAGTCTTCCTTTACTTGTTGAAAGGAGAGCACACCATTTACATTAAAAAGATGACCTAGGGATTTGCAAGGGGAGTGTCGCCAGGCAGTGAATGCTTTCGGGTTGAGACCCGGAGTAAAGTCAGGGTTGGCGAGTATCGGTGTCATGGGGGAGGGAAAGGAAGTCAAATCGTATTTGGTGGTGACCCGATCCCACACCTCCATGACCGTGCCCGTAATCTGAGCTGCATATAGGTTCGGCGGTCGGTGTCGTCTAGGGAGAAAGGGCACCCCCTGTAGCGGCATACCCGCCACCGCTTGGTCTTGGAAGAGCCAATGTTTGCCCGATTCTAATTGATGCCATTCCACCAGGCTCTAAGTTGCACTGCGTAAAAATAAAAAGTTGGAGATCCGGTACCCCCACTCCGCCGTAGCCCGGTGGAAGGACCGCGATATCATGTTTGAAGCGTGGTCGACGGCCCTGCCAGATAAAGCGCGCCAGTTCAGACTGCGTTTGTTGTATCCAGTTCTTCGGTGGCCGTAGGGGAAGGATCTGAAACAGATATAGAATCTGCGGCAAAAGGGTCATTTTGGTGGCGGCTAACCTCCCCAACCAGGAGAGGGAGTAACGTTTCCATCTCCGAAGTTCCCCTCCGAGTTGTGTGCGCAGCCTGGCATAGTTCGCCTTGATGGTAGCTGGGAGTGTAGGACCCAAGAGGATTCCCAGGTAGGGGACTGTGGTATCTGACCACTGTATGTCATGTTCCTCCTGAGCCTCGGCTAGCGTCTCTGGTGCTAGAGACACATTAAGGGCTGTTGATTTGTCGGAGTTGATCTTGAACCCGGATGCGAGTGCAAAGCTGTGCAGCTCAATAAATAACGCGCGTAGGGACTGGATTGGGTCGGTGAGGGAGAGTAGGATGTCATCAGCATAGAGGCTAATTTTGTGGGTATCCCGTCCGAACGGAATGCCTTTAATGAGGGAGTGTTGCCGGATTCTCTGTGCCAGCGGTTCCATATAAAGGGCGAACAGGATAGGGGAGAGCGGGCAGCTCTGTCTGGTCCCTCTTCCGATCGAGAAGCGGGAGGAGGTGTGTCCATTGACTCGCACTGTGGCGTTGGGCTGCATATAGCAGTTTAGTATGCGAGTACAGAGTATCTCTCCAAAGCCAAAAAGGTGCAGGACCTGCTCTAAGTAGGGCCAATGCACCCTGTCGAAGGCCTTTTCGGCGTCAATGGTGAGGAGCATGCAGCCCGGCTTCGTACGGGACCCGGCTTCAATGAGATGGAGGACTCTTTTGGTGTTGTCACTGGTCTGCCGCTGAGGTATAAAACCCGCCTGGTCCGGCTCCACTAGCTGTTGCATGTAAGGCGCCAAGCGACTCGCAATGATTCCCAAATATAGTTTGAAGTCAATATTCAGAAGTGATATCGGCCGATACGAACCACAGCGGGTCGCGTCTCTGCCATGTTTCGGTATGACCGAAATTGAGCTTCCAGGAGTTCTGCGGGGATCGCGCCGGGCTTGGCAAAGGAGTTAAAAGGGTCCTGGAGGATAGGGGCCACTTGGTGACAGAATGTTTTGTAAAAGATTGCGGGGTACCCATCAGGGCCGGGCGACTTCCCCAGTTTCTGGCGCGAGATCGCAGACACTACCTCCTCCAGACCTATGGGCCTGTCCAGAAAGTCTGCCTTGGCCGGGGTTAGAGATGGAAGACGTGCACCTTGTAGGTAAGTCTGGGCCGTCTGTAGGTCCAGAGTGTCGCCTGCGTAGAGCCACTGATAAAATGCCCCAAAGGTTTCTGTTATAGCAGCATCGTCCGTGACTAGATCGCCTCCGTCTGTTCTTATGGCCTGTACACCCTGTCGCTGTCGCTGTTCCCGCAGTTTGGTCGCTAGTAGCCGTCTGCACCGATCCCCTCCTGTATAGTAGGCCAGTTTGAGGCGAAGTGTTGCATATTCTCAAATATCTTGATCTAAGGTGGCTAACATCTTTCTCTCGGTGCAGAGCTAACGCCATGCCCGGGCCGCTCCCGTGCGTTGGTGCATTCGTTCTAGTTCTGCTACGCATTGCGTTATTTCGGCTCTATTCTGTGCCCGCTCTCTATTGTTGGCTGTGGCGATCAATATGAATTCCCCTCGCAGGACAGCCTTAAGGGCAGCCCACTGAGTGGCCCATGCGGTGTCGGTGTTGTTGTTGTGGGTCAAGAATTGTGTAATGGTGGCTTTGATCCGTTCTACCGCCGAGGGGGTGTGGAGAAGGGCGTCTCTAAGGCGTCAGTGTCGTTGTGGGTTCGGGGTGGCTGGCAGAAGAAACACGGCCACCACCGGTGAGTGGTCCGACAGTGAGGCTGGCAAAATCTCTACTTCGTGTGTGCGTTGTACCAGTGAGGAAGTGCAAAGGAAGTATTCAAGCCTAGCGTATGATTTATGAGCCCCAGAGTGGTAGGTGTAAGCTGTACTACGTGGGTGGAGGTGTCTCCACAGGTCAGTGAGGCCTAGGTCACGGAGATGTGTGTATCCCGCCCTGGAGAGAGCCCCCACCTGGCCCGTTCTCTGGCAAGAGCGATCCGCTACGTTATGGAAAACCAGGTTAAGGTCGCCCCCCAGCACCAGATGTCGTTCCGTATTGGCCGTAGCTGCCGCTAGCGCTGTCTGGAGAAATGTTTCTTGACCATCGTTGGGTGCGTATACCAAGCCCACTAGTACAGTGAGTCCCACCACCAGGAAGCGATAGACTAAAAGTCGCCCTCTTATCTCCGCCTCCCGTTGGAGAACCTTGCCCTGAAAGGATTTGGATACCAATATTGCTACTCCTGCCTTTTTCTGGGGGGAAGAGGAGAAAAGCTGCGTGGGAAAGGCGCGTGTCTTGAGGCGGTGTTGGTCTTTGGGTAGCAGGTGGGTCTCCTGGAGGAGACAGATATCGGCTGAAGAGTGCTCTAAAAGAGATAGGACAGCTCAGCGCTCTATATGGTTGGTGAGCCCCCTTACATTAAGGGTAAGTACCTTGAGTTTGGAATGTGTCATTGGCAGGCCTGGTAGCTCCGGACCTCTGAGGAGTGTGCCAAAAGTAAAGACAAAAAAGAGTGTGGACAAAGGAGAGACCCTCCCCCCAAAACAACCACCCCACCAAAACCCAACAACTCCTGGATCCCGCACCTCCCACCCCCTTTACTGCTCCCACCCCTCCGCCCCCTGTCTCCCACCCCCCTCCCTCCCGGTTCCCGGCCTTCACCCCCCTCTCCGCCACCCCCCTCCCTGACCCCAACTGGTGACCCCCAACTGTAGACCATCGTCCCAGGTCAGTCACAAACTGTTCAGATCCGTGGTAAAGAGAAAGAGAGGAGTGTGTGGCAATGGCGACCCCGTGGCCCCCCCGCCCGTCCCCCCCAGCGTCTCGCTAAATGTCCATGCGAAAAAGGAGACCACCATCTGTCTGTGGTATATCAGCTTAAGGGTGCTGTGTCTTTAGACACTTCCTGGACTGCCGCCGCCTGTTCCTGCGCCATTGTCTCCGGGTCTGGTCGGTGGTCGGCTTTGGGCGAACGTTGGCGCCCCACTCGTTGCCATCCCTGTCGGTCGGTACGGGGGGAGTCGTTCCGCAGCTGCTGTGATGATGCCCCTGTCTCATGCAGGTCCTCCCCAGGGTCTATGCCCAGCAGAGTGCTAGTGTCCCTCAGGGAGCGGAGTTGATGCAGAGATCCCTTCCATTTAAAGATGAGTCTGAACGGATGGCCCCATGAGTAGGGAGTCCTATTGTCCCGCAGGAACTTCGTTGCTACTCGAAATGTCTTTCTCTTCTGCAGGGTGATGGCAGAGAGGTCTTGATATAGGGCCACCGAGTGGCCTTGAAACTGCAGGGGTTGTTTCTGGCAGGCCTCCCGCAGGATTCTTTCTTTCAAAGGAAAGTCAGGTAGGAAGGCCAAAATATCAGGTGGGGGAGCTGGCGCCCGGCGTGCGAGACCCACTCGGTGCGCTCTGTCAATGCGGATCTCGAATTCCTCGGACTGCCCTAGAACTTCACGGAACAGTCTCTGTAGGAAGTCTGTCACGTTGTTACCTTCCATTTTGGATGGGACTCCCCGGACACGTATGTTATTTCGACAAGAGCAGTTCTCGAGGTCCTCCGCTTGTGCCTGTAGGTCAACCTGCTGTTCGCGGAGCCGGACCACTTCTTGCTGCAACTGTTCTACTTCCTCGCTCCTGGTTTGGTCCGCTTCCTTTGCTGCCACTACTTGCTCACCCAGGCCGTCCACCTCTCGCCGCAGTTCCCTGTGTTCCCCGGCCATGTCTTGCTTAAGTGTCTGAAAGTCCTCTCTCAGGGAGTTAAATAGGGACTCCAGAAAGGTTTTAGGAATGGGGGACTCTCCATCGTCCCGCCCCAAGGGTTCTTTTGTTGCTGGCGGGGGCGTCGGGCTCTTCTCCCCCTTGGAGGCCCCTTTGGCCAGCATTTCTGTGATGGTGCGTCCACCTCTACGGTTCGTGTTTGCCATCGCTTACTCAATACCCAGTTCAGCCGGGCCCGTAGCAGCTAAGAATCTCCTGTCGCGCAGCGGTCTGCCTGTTGCGCCGACAACGCTGGCCGGGGTCCGCGCTCCCTTGGCAGTAGGCAATGACCTAGCGGTCAGCGATTTGGGGATGTGCCGCTCTCTAACTGCTGGGGAGGGGTGTGGGTTGCAGGAGGCCCACCTCTGACCTTCCCCCCGTTCGGCGATGTGGGTTGGACCTCAAGACTCTAGGTCTCCCGGACCCGTCACCATCCGGGCGTTGGGACTCTTGGCAGTGCCACTTCCCGGGGACAGAACTCCGCCCCCGACCGGCATTCATCGCTAACCTTGTCTCTGTTGCCCGCTGCGCCCCTAGGCTGTGGGCGTGCCACCGGACTCAGCGCCGTCCTGTTCTGTGCCTCTTCTCTGCACCTAGGCCGCCCCTGCTGATAAGTAGGTCATCCCGGCCCTCACACCCGGGGCCTGGATTGCGCGGGATCAGAGCATCCGTCCCCCCGGCGCTGGTCGGCTGCACTGCCCCTCACCTCATGCACCAGGTTCAGTCAAGGCCCGAATCAAGTACTGGGCCACCTCTGCCGCCTGCTCCTGGCCTGCGTAAGCTGCGCCTGCAGCCCCGCACCGTCGCTGCCTCTCGTCGTGTTGTCTGTGCTCCGGGGCGGTCGCTCGCTGTCGGGTGTGCGTGAGGAGGGGGGTGCGTGCTCCTCCACTCCCGGTAGTAGCTCTATGGGCCGTAGTGTAGCCGGAGCCGTGTGCTGCCTGGGGAGGCCCTGTCCAGGCCTGGACCTCCGCGACTCCCGGTGGTGTCTGCCTCTGTCAAGAAGACTATGTTCCACCTCCTTTTCACTTGCCCACACTCCCCGCATTTACTGAAGCAGAAGTGGAGAACGCTCCTTCTCCCACATCACAGCAAAGACCTGGAATATCCTCTCCATACACCTTCAGACCATCACCACACTTCCGGAATTCCTAATGGCCCTCACGAACTGGCTGTTCAAATAAGCCACCGGGACTTGCAAGTGTCTGGATTCCCTATCGAGTGATTAGCCGCACTCTAATAATCCTGATTGATTGATTAGTTAATAGCCTGTAACACACACAATTTTACTATGTTGCATAAACATTGAAATACTGTGGAAATGAGAGGTATTGGTGAATGTGCTTATCAGCTTCGTAATGGAGGGCCCTGGGGAACTTAAGCCACAAGCAAAGAAAGCCAATAAAAGTAAAGGTGGATTCTGGGGTTTATAGAAAACATGGAATTCAGGATTCAAGGGGGGGAGGAAGCACAACAACCAATATTGATACATAATCCAGAGACAAAATAGACTACTGGCAACTGTTCAGCAAACACCACCACATTTTAAACCAGGAGATACATCAGCGTTTCGGCAACTGGTCAGCAAACAGTACCATATCATAAAATCCACAGAGCAGGTCAGAATTCAAAAAAAGAAGATCATGGAATCGAGAAGGGAACAAAACAGCAAAGGTGAGGGATGCAACGTTGGAGAATAAACTAATCACCAGAATCACCAGTTATGATCCTGATGCCTTAGCTGCTATAGATAAGCCCTCCACAACCTACTAGTTCTTTTGACCATATCCTATGGCAACCAATCCCTGAAATGTACTCCAGGGTCTGCAAAACTCCCTTTTTTCTGACAAGAATGTCTGGTTTTGAATTGCTAGTAGTGATTAAGGATGCAAATTAGGAAGAGGCACCTAGGTGCAATTTTAGGCTGACCGCAATGGAGCGATACACCAAGTGGTTCTTCGAGGATGAAGTTTTTACTTTTGAAATTAGTTTTTTCATGGAAAGTCGAAATCCTGCAGTGGCATAAGGTTGAAGGCTGTATCCCACAAAGTCCTCTCAAAGTCTGAGAGCCATTGTATGCGGTCCTCTTGAAGCCATTAATTTTGGTGGAGAAAACTCTGAGCTGGAAAATTCACCAAAGTCCTCTTGTCGTCGAATACTTTTCACACGTTTGCCTGGCCTAGATTGCTACTTCTGACTTAGGGCCAGATTAATTAATATTTCATGCAACGCAACGCAGCATGACATCTTGCTGCACTACATGAAAGGGAGAGGGCAGGAATTTGCCGTATTTACCAATATACAATATATAGCACGTTAATGCTATTTGCCTGCGCTGGCACACAATCTGCTGCATAGCAACAACACAGATACCCTTGCACTGTGGCAGGATTGTTTTTGTGCAAGAAGGGACACCTTCCTGCACAAAAACAATCCTCTGAGTTTTGTTTCTCTTTCTATGTGTGCTGCAGAATGTTGCACATGTAGAAAGAGGAAACACAAGGATAAATAAAGATATTTCTCCTTATTGTGCCTCCCTGGGAAGGCGTTGCATTTTGACGCATTACCAGGTTTATTAGTCTTGGCATATGCCAAAATCCATGGGTGAATGCGTGGGGTCTCCCAGTGACTAGCCCTGCCGTGCATTACTCCAGATTTACCAAGCGACACAGGGCCACACAAGGTACTCTTGCATTGATTGGTTAGTCTGACTTTGGTATTGCTTTTCCCTTGCAACACGTTGTATTACGCAAGGGCAACGCAATACTATGACAAATCTGGGACTGAGTCTCTTTTTTTTGTAGCTCAAAATCTTTCAGTGGTGCAAGTCTGGGCTATATAGAACTAAGGGCCATATTATCAAGCAAGGGCGATACATTATCGACGCTTTTATCGTCAGGAAGCTGCCGCTAAAGCGGCGATAATGGACTTGACAATATGGCTTTGTGAATTCCCGTAGAAGCCCTGGTTAACACCAGAACCTGGGCTGCTATGGGAATTCACAAGGGCATATTATCAAGCCCATTATCGCCCCTTTAGTGGCAGTTTCCTGCCAATAAAAGCGGCGATAATGTATCGCCCTTGCTTGATAATATTGCCCCTAGTCCTCTTGAAATCGAACACCTTTGCTGCAAAGTCTGACTCTGGAGGTGTTAGAAGTCCAAACATTTCCAAACTTTTCAGATTTTCTGGAGTGGTTCCTCTAAGTCACCTCTAATGTTTACAGAACCTCAATGAAAAAGCTTAGGGGCCAGGGCGACACTCTAACTGAGGCCACCAGCAAGGTCCAATCCAGGTCCAGTTTTAACTGGCTAACTAGATAGATACTCCAGGAAAAGGGCCTCTTGCAGCTTTTGATGTCACTGTGGAAGGTCCACGTCTTAGTCCTGGGTACAAGTAGGAGCTGGTTCTTCCCTTTAGGTTGCCATACAGGTTATAGACAGCAGTTCCAGTCCTCCTTTGTTCTGCCACAAGTTCAGAAAGTGTTTGTTTAATCCACTAGCCAGTGGGTGGGGTGATTCCTGGACACTCCCCGATAAATGTGGAAACAATTCCCAAGGACAAACCTTCCCATGTTTCCATCACATACTTTTTGCTTCATTGCAAACCATCCCACAGTACAATAGTTTCAGTAAAATCCACTGACAGAACCTTTCTACATCTGGAGGGAGGGAGCTTGTGGCACACTTAGGGGTATGGTTAAGGTAATGAGCGGTCCCCTCCCACTCAACCACTTCAAACTAGTTTCTGTGGCCAAATCCCTCATCCACCGAGACTAAAGCCAGGAGTCTAAAATTTATTTCGGGATTTAAAGACTCCTCTTCTCTCAGCTTCCCTTATCACTAACCTATAAAAGTGCAGACTCCCCGTCCCATTCAAGTTAGTAAAGTTCCTGGACTCTCCTTCTGGGGTTAAGCTGTGTCACATTCCTCCTTCAAGCCATTCTACCTGTCCCAAGCCATTGTCTCTGCTCTGAGGCCATTATTTCACAGCTCATCTAACAGGTCAAATGCAGGCAGGCTAAGGTTAATTAGCCAGCTGGACCTTCAGGCAGGTAAAATCTAACTTTTTAAAAGTTACTTTATGTGTATATTTCTCAGAATTTCAACTTCATAAATGAATTGGATATTTAAGTTCAGAAAGTTTTATTAATGTAAATATGATGAAATCATACAAATTGAGTCAATAAAGGCGTTAAATAAAATCATACAGCAAAACAAATAGCAACAGTAATATAACTAGAAAAATCCAGACAGATAAAATAAATGTAAGCATAACCAAGTAAATTGGTAAATAATATAATGATGAAATACATAAGATGTGCAATTTAAGGAAAGAGCATCGAATACAAAAAGTAAATATAGTAAGTTAAAGGAAGTCATGGAGGTTTAGCAACTTCTTGTTGCAAAGGAGATTGAGACAGAGAACTCCTTGCACTTGTATTAAAAAATGATGTAACTGGGTCCCATAACTCTCTTCTCTTTGTAGCCAAAACCATTGGGTAAACAAATGTCGTGTACAGTCTATGATTGTAGCATACAGCATACCACCAAGCTTGATATTTAATAAATATTAAACATAGTGGTTGAATCATCTGTGTAGCTTATCCCAAACCACGGTTAGAAAAATAATAATTTAATTGCACTTTAGTTTTTCCTCATCGAAACATCTGTAGCCATTTACAGTAAAAATAGATTCTAATGACTAGTCACTGTAGGAACACATTAAAATGAAATTCTTCCATGTTCCACTTTTACATACTAAGCATCCTGCCTTGTGGGCTATGAGGCCTCCCCATGGGGACTTTTATAATATTTAAAAGAAGGGATCCTTTATGTCAAAAGGGGCTATTTTGACAGAGTCTCATGCAGGTTGAAAAGCTCCAGCAGCCACCCTTTACATTTATGCCTGAAGCCATGTTTTCCATGTGAGCCCAGTGAATGGTACAATAGGTGCTGCAGTCCACAAGTGGCATTTCACTTTCTATGCTGTTGGTGTTTTTTACTACATCATATACTGTGCCAAATTGCTTGATGATCTTGCACAATGATCTCACTACCTTCTTCATCGTCATGAAGAAGGTAGTGAGTAAAAGATCATACCACTGAAACACTATGTTCATTTCTTTAGGTTACTGTTAACATGATGCCAAGTTCCTCCTTCTGAATGAAAATATTTTTTCACAAATGTATGTTGATGTAATTATAATTGAATCTTTATTTCTGTAAGAAACAATGGGGTATATTACCAAGAACCTCGTTGCAATTATTGCCGTTTAGCGGCAGGAAACTGCCGCTAAAAAGGCGATAATTTTAACGAGGTTCTTGCTAATATGCCCTAATGTGCTTAAAAAGGGACAACATTGTATTTCTAAACTATGTATTTTTATGGGTTTGTTTTTAGACCAAAATACATTCAAACAAATTATTGCAAATAATTATTTGCATATTTAAATGAAATGTGGTTTCCTATTAAATTATGTGCATTGATACAGCCCAGACTTTCAAATAAGTGTTCCTTTTGGGAACTTTGTTCTCATTGTTCATATAAAGTTGGTAAACAATATAAATAATGATCATACTTACATTTGTGCATACTTTCTGTAGAAGGAGGTGTCCTCCCACATACCAGCAAAACACAGAGGCAGGTGATACTGTAGGCCGCAGAAGTTTCTTTTCATGTCTACGATCTCTCTTGATAAGTCCTCTAACTAAGCAGGCAAATTCTCATTCCCATATAATGATGTGTCACATAGTTTTTTCGCCCATTGAACCCTGTTTTTCAATTATTCTTCAGTAATCCTTTTCTGGTGCCAATGATGACCTTTCTGCCTCTCTGCGCTACACAGCAGAGCGGAATTACCATCACAAGCATCTCGGTGCAGATAAACACTTTCATCAGTGCTCTCCTTCATCTTTACAATGTATTTTGCCTCGCCTTGTTAAATTTAAGCCTAGTTCTTAAGTATATATTCAAGCCTAATTATCGGCCAGATTCATGAAAAGAAAATCGTCTCGCAAAGGGCCAGATTCTGAGAATCTGGCCCTTTGCGAGCGCAATTATTGCATTTGGGATTCATCATCCCAAATGCAATAATCGCTATTATAGAATTCGCAATTGTGCGAGGAATTGCATTTAAGGAATCTCTATTTGAGATTCCTTAAATGCAATTCATTAACCAATTTTTAATAGCGAATTCGCGATATTTGGCCCCTATTTACCACGAAGCCAGACTTCGTGGTAAATAGCGAAAAAAATAGAAAAAAGCACTTAAGTGCATTATTCTCTGTTGCATGTTACACACACACATGTCCTTTGGACATGTGTGTGCGCAACCCCTGTTTAATGTTGCATTTCAGGGGTGTTACAGGGTGTCCTTTGGACACCCCTGGCACCCTTGAAATCGCATCCTTATTTGCGATTAGCAAATTGCTAATCGCAAATAAGGAATAACTCCCCATTCATTCCTATGGGCCTGTAGGCCCAATGGAATGCATGGGGAGTTATTCCTTATTTGCGATTAGCAATTTGCTAATCGCAAATAAGGAACATGTAGGAATCGCAATATTTTTTGCAATTCCTACATGAATCCCGTTTTGCAAGTCCTTAATAGCGATTTCTTATGAATCGCTATTAAAGACTCGCAAAACGGGTCTTTGATGAATCAGGCTGATAGTTTCCTCTTTGACAGGTACTTACACTGGCAGAGCTGAAAAGTAATTGGACTTGTTCTATTTTAGAGTAAGCATGGTCGTATTCCTTATCTACAGCTCCCTTGTAAATGGCAGTGGATTTTCCTGACCACTCCCTTATATACCTTGTGAAAGGGCTTGTAATTCATTACTTTCATTGCTAACTCATTTTATTGGTGACCAGGGTCTGCTATTTGCCGGTCTCTTCTCTTTGCCTGCCTTCTCTTTGGCTATTCCTGTGCGATTTTTTTAAATTACTTAGTACTTTCATTATTGGTATTTTAAAACCCACAATTGTTCTTCTTGTCACTTGACACTCATACAGCTCTTCATCTGTCAAGAGTGGTGGGTAGTGGTGGCGATTACTGTGTTTGCAGCCCCGCAACGACAGCAGGTAAGAGCGGGGGGAGGCTGCCGCCCCCAAAACTCGTGCCACCATGGCCGGACCCCCCAACCCCCTTGCTACGCCACTGTATTTTGGGATGGTTAACCTCACAATGCAGCAGTGCTTAATTTGTAAAAAATGACTGTCAGGCCCTTCTCGGAAGACCACTGCCAGCGCTCCCAATGACGGTACCAACATACCACCTAATAATTGTACTTCTACAAGTTTGACAATTTAGACTATTTCAGGCCACACAAAACTATAATAATGGCATGAGAGGCTGGTATTATTGATTTTCAATATATACTGACGTAATAAACACAGTTGTTGTGCTCATCTCAAAATTACAAATGCAACACCACCATGTGGTGGACTGTCACTACAGCCAGTGCTGGCAAATAAGTGCCAGTGCTGAGCACTGGAAACCACCGGCACAAATTAAGCAGTTGCTACTACATTTACCAGCCATTGAAGACTATATCACAACATATACCTATGGACTGTTGTCTTCTCAATCGTTAGATTGGTGGCCTTGTTAAGTGGCTTCACCTCCCATCCTGACGACGAACCCCTCCAGTTTTGACAAATTGCGTTTGAAATGTTGACAAACCAATAGAGTGTGATTTGCTAAGACAAATAATTAATTGTACTCAAGACTGCAGATCATTTCAAATTCATGAATACTCTGAATTTCGAATTCTTTATAATACTTGTGCTTTTGTTACTCTTTTATCATTAGCCACTGCATCTCCTGCATTTATCACCTTTGCGCTATATGCCATTTTTGTCACCAGCATTTGTTTGACTTTTTGACCTAAGACCATATGAAGTAATAAATAAGAATTGCTTAGAGCAGGGGTACTCCTAGTACGGCCCGCGGGCCACTGGCGGCCCGGCAAGCCTTCCCTGGCGGCCCGCAGACCCTTCAGACATCTTACCCGAGTTGTAATGTTTTTGTTTTTAAGAGTGTCTGCAACCAGAGCGCGACTCAGAGACTCTGTTGCTCTGTGGGGACCGGGCGATTTCCGCCATAGTCAGAGTGGGGCTGCAGGGGCTCTAAGAGGTGAACAAGCCTCATTAACATGCCAATGGTCTTTTAAAGACCTGTGAAGTGCTCGGGTGCAGCTGTGTGTGTGTGTGTGCCCCCAGAAGCTGTCTCAGCCCCGGCACACACAGGCAGGGTGAGGTGACAGAGGGAGGGAGACAGAGGGAGGGAGGGAAAGGGAGGGAGAGGGATGGAGAGCAAGGGAGGGAGGGAAAGCGAGGGAGGGAGGGAAAGGGAGGGAGAGGGAGAGGGAGAGAGGGAAAGGGAGGGAGGGAAAGGGAGGCAGACAGAGGGAGGGAAAGGGAGGGAGAGGGAGACAGAGGAAGGGAGAGTGATAAGGAGGGAGGGAGAGGGTGGGAGAGCGAGGGAGGGAAATTGAGGAAGAGGGAGGGAGGGAAGGGGAGGGAGGGAGGGAGTGAAAGGGAGGGTGAGGGAGGGAGAGCGAGGGAGGGAGGGAAAGGGAGGCAGACAGAGGGAGGGAGACAGTGGGAGGGAAAGGGAGACAGAGAGAGGGCGAAGGAGAAGGAGGGAGGGAAAGGGAGGTAGACAGAGGGAGAAAGGGAGGTAGACAGAGGGAGAGGGAGGGAGACAGAGGGAGGGAAAGGGAGGGACAGGGAGGGAGAGCGAGAGAGGGAGGGAGAGCGAGGGAGGGAGGGAAAGGGAGGGAGACAGAGGGAGAGCGAGGGAGGGAGGGAAAGGGAGGGAGAGCGAGGGAGGGAGGAAGAGCGAGGGAGGAAAATCGAGGGAGAAAAGGAAAGGGAGGGAGAGGGAGGGAGGGAAAGGGAGGGAGACAGAGGGAGGGAGAGGGAGGGAGAGCAAGAAGGAAGGAGGGAGAGGGAGGGAGAGCAAGGGAGGAAGGGAAAGGGAGGGAGAGGGAGACCGAGGGAGGGAAAGGGAGGGAGAAGGAGGGAGTGGGGAGAGGGAGTGAGTGGGAGGTAAAGGGAGGGAGAGGGAGGGGGGAGAGAGGGAGAAAGAGAGGACAGAGTGAGGGAGAGAGAGTGAGGGAGACCTCAGAGTGAGGGAGAGGGAAGAAGAGAGAGGGAGACCTCAGAGAGAGGGAGACCTCAGAGAGAGGGAGATCTCAGAGTGAGAGGAAGGGATGGAGAGAGAGGGAGACCTCAGAGTGAGGGAGAGGGAAGGAGAGTGAGGGAGACCTCAGAGTGAGGGAGACCTCAGAGTGTGGGAGACAGAGGGAGACCTCAGAGTGAGGTAGACCTCAGAGTGAGAGAGACCTCAGAGTGAGGGAGACCTCAACGTGAGGAAGAGGGAAGGAGAGAGAGAGAGAGACAGAGGTAAGGAGGGAGAGGGAAGGAGAGAGAGGGAGACAGAGGGAAGGAGGGAGAGGGAAGGAGAGAGAGGGAGAGGGAAATAGAGAGAGGGAGAGGGAAATAGAGTGAGGGAAATAGAGTGAGGGTGAGGGAAACAGAGTGAGGGAGAAGGAAACAGAGAGAGAGGGGGAGACAGAGAGAGTGAGACAGTCAGAGTGAGTGAGACAGAGGAAGAGAGGGAGTGAGACAGTCAGAGTGAGTGAGACAGAGGGAGAGATGGAAAGAGGGAGTGAGAGGGAGTGAGAGAGTCAGAGTGAGTGAGACAGAGGGAGACAGAGAGACAGAGGGAGAGAGAGGGAATGAGAGGGAGAAAGAGAGGGAGGGAGACAGAGAGAGAGAGGTGTGTGTATGCTGGATCTGGTGGCTCAGTGGACGAAAGCGTCCGCTGCAGGGACCTGTGGGCAACCTCATGGTCATAGTTTTATTGTTGCTCTAGCCCCGCCCCCTCCCCCACTGACCCCGCCCCCACCGGTGCGGCCCTCGGACACAAACCACACTGTAAATTTGCCCCGGAGAGAAAGTTTGTGAGTACCCATGGCTTAGAGCATAAGCATTAATGCACACACTACTGATATATTGAAGGAGAAATCTTTATTGAAAAAACCTCCAAATGTCAATGTGGAACAATGGGGCATATTTACAAGCCCCTATTACCACAGGGACATCACTTTTCTCTACGTTCCTGTGGTGATAGGGGCTTCGCCTTATTCATAAGGCAGCGTTAAGCCACTTGATGTGGCTTAACGCCACCTTGTAAATAAGGCACCCTTTCATGCTATACGCAGCGTGAAAGGAGTGGGTAATGGGTGTTGCTATGGGCATTCTACCGCAACACCCATTCATTTTGACACTGAGGTTCTGTGAATTCTGAACCTGTGGGTTCCATTTTGTGTATGGCAGCCATTTTGTGGTTGCCCTCACATAGGCCATGATTGTGGCTGAAACACGTCTTTTAAGGACATGTAGACCTTAGCTTGAGTTTGTGCTGACTCCTGTTTGACCTGAGTGAACTGACCCTGTTGCCTGAAGCTGACCTTGTTAAACCAGTTCCTGCCCTTTAGCTGATCAAGATTGAGGATCAAAGCACAGGACATTGTAGAGTTTGGTATGCACACACACACCCCTTATCTGTTTTCTGTTCCTTCTTTTATGGTCTGTTTATGATATGGGTTGTGGTCCTTTTATTATGGGTTTGTCCGGCTTGTGTAAGAAGGAATGTTAGGTATTTTGCATGCTTGCAAAAGCTAGGACTGCCCCTTACTTGTATGCTGAAGTTTGTAACCCTGAGAGCATATAAAAGGCCTCTGTTCTCTGTATTCCTCAGACTACCTCATTCAGTTGCTACGGCTTCTGTGTGATGTGGCCTCACTTATTAAATTTAATAAAGATGTCTTTTCATATTTTCAGCTTCTGTGCCAAGTTCTTTTTTATTAGTAAGTATTCCCTAAGAATGAAGATTACAGTTCTTCAACACTGCCCCCTATTTACAATAGGGGGCATTTTTACAATGGTGGCGTTAATATGGGACAGTACCAAAATTAAGACAAGGGAAATCCTGGTCTTAAACAGGCGAAACAAGGAGAAATGTTTTCTTTCTCCTAGTTTTTGCTGAAGGGATACCTTCCTGCACATAAACAATCATTTTCCACAAAGCAGGCACTCTTGCACTATGGTGAAGGGTGCCTGCGTTTGCTATAGGCAGCTAAATTTAACACCAGCGAAGGTAGAAATGCAGAACTGCACCTTATTGTTGTAAATACTGGGCAGCCCTGCATTTCTAAAGTGACGGTGCGCAGCATTAGCCTTTTTCGACATACTCTGCTGGTAGTCTCTCACAGCTAAGTGAGTGCTCTGCCCTCTTTGGTTTGCCTAAGGAGCTTGCACAATCAGTGGGTGGGATGCGTGTTTCAAATCCCATAACCATGGTTAAAAGGAAAAATACTGCTACGGTATCAGGGAGCAATACTGCAGCTACCCTAGACTCCTTTTTAACTAGGGCAGCTAGCGTCATTTCAAAGGCGATAGCCCTGACTGAAAGGCTTTCTCTGGACACTGGCAAAGTCGTACATGATCTAACCCTAATGGAGAATCACGAAGCCGAAGGGGCAACTCTTCACCTAGTTTTATCGCCTGCTGCCATTTCATCTATAGTGGTCTCTAACGCCAAAGCAGACCTGACAATGGTGGAGGATGACTGAATCCCGGACGGCCCCCCAATTTAAAGGAAGAGGACTAGTTGTAAAAGAGCCCCTCGGATTACAACATAGAAAATGATGCTACCAGTATACAACTTTGACTCTGAACAATTCTTAGATATATTTTTATCCAGGCTGGAATCTCTGTTTAGTACATTAAATGCACCCATATCACAGCAGCTGGAGGGCATAGAGGTGACGCTTAACTCTCTTTCTCTGTCAGCACCCTGTCACTTTATTGGCATGGAGCCCATGGCGGAGGGGATTAACTATATTGCTAGGCCCACTACCATGGGATTGATTAGCACTGGGGGCATTACCTGTTGTGATTAGTTGTCCAAAACAGGTGGCACAGGAGACACAAAATATTATGCCATTGAGCCAGGGGGTGACCCAAGGGTCTGTGACTACCCGTGCTACTAACAATTGAATCTCTCCAACGCAGGTAGTACACACACAAGGGGTTTGATTATCAGAGGGGAGCTCAACTCACACATCCACCTCAAGAAGATCCATCATTGCACACGTTGGTTACCAGGGCTCCCTAGAGTTGCCCCCAGAATCAGCACCTTTAGCTGCAATTTTATTGAGTGTTCCGCCAATCTCACAAGGCTCGAAAGAATCAAAATTGGATCTTAGGCATAAGGTCACTCATTGATGTGATACCAAAGTTGGTAATGGTCAATACCTGCCTCCTCATATTATCATGGCCAGAAGAGAGGGATGGGTGGAACATAGGGTAGGGAAAAATATTGAGGGGGAGGGCGTCATAGTCAACATGAGACACCCTGCTCAAACGTAAGCGCTCACTGAGTGTCAGTTTAGGAGAAGTTCCAAAATATTGATCAGGGTTGTCCCCCTTCAGCACTTCTACCCTTTCAATTACTTTTTCCCAGCCTGGGCAGTTTGCTCTTAGGCCAGTTAGGCCTGCCCAGGGAAGTAATGGCAGATTTGGACTTCCCCTACCTAACCGATTCAAACTCTTGTGAAGCCCACAGGGGTTAGATGGCAATGAATGAATATCACTTGCTCAGGCCGAGTCGCAGGGCTTAAGGTCCTTGGGTCCGGCTGGTTTTAGACCCATTTCGCCTATCAAATCAGTTTCTGCCTCACCTCCAAAGCCAGCACCTATCACCCTTGGTCTCTCCTGTATGAAGATCCTGTCTTGGAATATTGCAGGCCTAAGATCTAAAAGAGATGATGTACTATGGCAGAGGTCCTTCTTATGTTGCCACTTAATTGCTTTACTGGAAACATGGGATACTACTGAGAGTTTTTTCTGGATTGCTTCACCTCGTTTTTTAAGTAAGCATCCTCTTCAACAGTGGGTAGAGCCAAGGGGGGGCTTTTTCTACTGGTCTCACTTGACAAATCATGTCAAACTACAATGGTAGATTGTCACTCATTACATCTGTTAGCAGTGGAACTGCTGTTCAAGAATCATCACCCCTGCTAATTTTTATAACTCCTTTACTGGAAGTTCTGAGCTCGAACATTTCATAGCCTTAGAGGGGTTTCTTGAACATTATGGGGAGAGGAAACACTTTTACTATGAGGTTATAATTTTAGGTGATTTTAATACTCATCATTGTCACCTTAATTGTATTTCTGCAATGGGCCATGTGGTTTTTCCACCAATGTTGACTCATTTTCAGCACTCGGAATCAGGCACTTTCATAGAAGAGCTCATTTCAGTTAATAATCTGTGCTGCCTAGAGCAAATGGGAGTGAACACTTCAATTCCCACCTATACAGGTAGGTGCTGCTCTAGTATTATTGACTGCATAATACTCTCTGCACTGTTATTCCCGTAGTCTACAAGCTGAGTTTTTCCTGGAGTAGTCATAGTGATCACAATCCCCTTATGCATAAACTGGTTTACTCCTCTGCTCTACATGGAGGGGAGGGCAGGAGTACTCCAAATTTTGTAATTAGTATAAAAGACCAAACACGCAGGCTGAAGTGGCGGTAAGGTGATACCGGAGACCTTCCTCGATAATTTGTATATTGAGTGTGCAGCAGAGATCTCACTATGTTTAGATACTAGAGTTAAGGACAGAGCTGTTTTGGATGCTTTTGACAAGCTAAACAAGCAGGTAGCCAATAGTTTAACTATCACAAGCAGATCCAAAGGTGCCAAGGAACAGAGGTGGCTTGACGCTAACTGCTCCAAGGCCCATAGAAAGTTATTGTTGGCACTGAAACATGTTCCAAGGGACGAGGTGGAGTTCAGGTCTTGTAGGCGGGCCTATAAATTTGCAACCCAACAGAGGAAGAAGTCTATTAGGCAACAGGCTTGGTAGGCTCTTGGGCAGGCTAGTGTACTATCAGAGAGCACCAGGTTCTGGGCTGCGGTCAACAGCCTTCTTTTTTCTGACACAGCTAATTCCAGTACAGATTGTACTATAGCCGCAGAGATATGGGTCCAGCACTTCGAAGAAATGTATAGTGCCAGTGATCTGGAAGGGCCTGACGTACAATGGGACCCTGACTCAATAAGCGCACCACTGCACTTTACCACAGATGAGGTACACAAAGCTATCCTGGCCACAGCCGGGGGGAAAGCACCGGGTCCGGATGGGGTTCCTTCAGATCTGCATAAAGCTGACCCCTGGTATTGGCCAGGATATTGGCTTGGGTTTTTAATGTTGCCAGAATGTGTGATTGTTCCCCCTCTTGGGCCAAGGCCATCATCATACCCATTTTTTAAAAAGGGTTCAAGGGACGATCATGCATGCCACTGACCGATTTCCCTCTTAGACTGTGCCTCCGAAAGCATGGGGAAAGTGATTCTGGATTGTCTGACTTCCTCGCTAGATAATTTTAATGTTATTTCTGTCCTACAGTATGGTTTCAGGCAAGGCAAAGGGACGTTTGACCAGAGCATCAACCCTACATCTAGTGGTGGGGAAATACACAATAGCAAAGAAGGGTTCTCAGCATATGGCTTTCATAGAGCTAACTTCGGTGTTCGACCACGTAAACAGATCCAAATTGTGGTTGATCCTTTGGGACTTGGGTCTGGATGCAGCCCTGGTGGCCTTTCTACACTCCGCCCATAATGATAAATAACACTGCAGCGGTAAGATTTAATGAGGACGGTGGTGTGTCAGACTACTAGGAAGTTAGGAGAGGGGTCCGCGGGGATGCATTTCCCCCCCCCCCACTGCTATTCATGCTTTAAAATAATAAGCATGGGGACCTTCTCTCGTCTAGTATCAAAGATTTCCCGAGAGCTGGTTTGAAACTGATCCCTGCACACTTGTATGCAGATGACGCCGTGCTGTTTGCCAGGACTGCTCTAGGCCTCCAAAGAGTTTTAAATGTCTTTATTGATTTTATGGATTCACTTGTTCTAGCCACACATTTTACAAAATCTCACACAATGACGATAGGTACTCAGAAGGCTGCTAGGTGTAAGTTCAATTGTAGGGGGGCAGAATTAACAAAAGTGTCAACATTGCCCTACCTAGGGGTGCTGTTTGACGACTGAGGGACCTTGGTAGAGCAAAGAACACACAAAAAGGACGTTCTGGCATGAGCAGAAGGGGCAACCATGGACTTTGCAAAAAGACTGGGGTAAAAGCCTATACCTGCCCTGCTCAAGGTGTAGACAAAAAAGTGTCCCTAAGGCCACGTATGGATATGATGTATGGGGACATAAAGACATGAGGGACATTCAGGGGGTAGAAAACAAATATTATGCATAGGCTTCTCACAGTTCCCCCCAGTACTCCAGCTTTTATTTTGCATGAGGAGCTTGGCATGGGCTATATCTCTGACCTTATAGATGTTACTTCCTTACTGCTCTGGCTGAGAATTTGGTCTTGTCCAACAACCACTTAAAACCAACATGTTGTACAGGACTGTACTGTACTTGATTTGTTGTACCTGTGTCACTAAGAAGGTTACCAGATCAATTTGATGAGCCTTGCCTTATAAGATAACACGATTTGACCATGGGGGAACTCTAGTATGTTTACCCTGTACTTGAGGGGCACCTTCCTATCCCCTGGCTAAAGTACATTATGGAGCAAATGAGGTGGTCATATTGCCCTGACTTGCATACCAACCCGAGGCCTTTGCCCCCTGCAGCCATCAGGAATATTAAACATCTGTTCTTGGCTAAGCAGCAGGGGATAAGGGTGGGCAAAGAATTAGCTAGCCCACAGTGAGAAAGTTTTCTTACTGAGCCTAAGCCCACAGGTGCAGCCTTATTTGTCACTGGTCATTAACGTGCACCATCACTTCGTGTTAACCAGATTCAGATTGAATCTGGTGCACTGGCTACTAGCCTTTCCTAAAGCCTACATGACGCCTGGTGCCTCAAAGCCATGTCCTTTCTTCCGCTGCTCAGACCTGGCCAATGTGTTCAAGTAAGGCCTGCATTATTATACCTCCAAATGCTTTCCTCCCCCATGGTTTGCTTTGGGGTTGCACGTTTTTTAACAGGGACATTAAGACTAAGGAAGAGGTGTATGCAGTAGTTAGGCTGCAGATGTCTAATGCTTGCTGGGAAATACATGTGTTATTTTTATGTTGATATGGTGTGACCATGCAGTCCTTTTACCAAGCTAATGCCTCATCACTTTTGCACTTTATCTGTTGTATTCTATTTCTATAGCGGCACTAAGTGTCTGTTTTTAATTATGAGCTTTACCTTTATCTGTTTGTATATTTAGCCTTAGTCAAATTCATTTGGGGCATTTCTGCTTTTTAAATATACATGTGGAACGTTTTTAAAGCTATTATATTCTTGAATGTTTTTATGTCTTCTTTTATGACTTTTAGTGGTCCAATAAAGTATCTTTGAGTTGACTTGTTGATGTTAATTCACTTTTTTCGCACCACAGAATATATAGAATCCATTGCCTTTCTGCAAGCCTATCACCACTAAATATATTTGCTACATACAAGGTCAGATCTATTGGCTTTCTCACAGCTTCAAGCCGGTTTAAGTGCACATTGGTCTCGCCTTATACACTTTTTCATCATGAGAAAATGTAATATATGTTTGTGCTCATACATGAGTTTGTCTTGGTATACATATTGAAGTAGGCTCAAGGCTAATTTGCATATGGCTTGGTCCACACTGAGGTGGCATGGAGTGCAGAATAGCGATGGACTGGGATACAGCCCTGAGTAATTATCAGTAACTCAGATAGCTGCCTTGCATTACTTTGCATTGGGTAGGCGTTACATGGGTGGAGCATGGGCATTCCTGTGCTTCCTTCCATATATTTTGATGTAAACCGCGAATTACAAAGACTTGTAACACTGGATTTTCTTCAAAATGGGGCACCCACCCGACAGAGGTGTAATAAGGTGAAATATATTTATTTCTCCTTGTTACATCCTCTTTCCATTTGTGATGCAGCAGCACACATAGAAAAAGGAAAAAGTCTCTTAGGATTGTTTTTGTGCAGGAAGGTATCCCCTCCTGCACAAAAATAATCATTTCCATAACATAGAAACCCTTGCAGGGTGCCTGCACTGGTGCTAGGCAGCACACAGTTCACTATCACAAGGAGAGATCAGAAATGATCCATATCTTTGTAAATTTGGAGCATTTTTACAATCTTCCATTTTTCTATTTGTTTGCAATTTTATATAGCGGGAACTTGACCTGAAGGTACTGGAATGCTTTACATGGGCACGAGTTACATTACACAAGGTCAGATTCATATTTTTTTTGGCACACTGAGATTAAGTGAGATGCCCAGAATCACAGGATGTTAAGTAGATGCCTAGACTCGAACCTGGTTCCTCAGTTTTGAAGTCTGCCACTGTGGTCGTAACACCACATCCTGTACTCTTTCAAGTAATCACAGAGCAGCAAGTTCCTTTGCTGTGCTGCGTTGCATGAAATACAGGGCTGGCATTAGGGCAGTGCGACTGGTGCAGCCGCACCTGGCTCTGACCTCAGATGTGGAGAAGGGATCGGGGTACTGTGTTTAGAATAAACTTATGGTTTTAAATGCAGCTGCTGCACAACTACTAGTCCAGCAGTTTTCAGGCAACAATAAAAATGTCAGGATATCTCTGGTGTTTAATGTTCCTGCTCGAGAGAGATTGTACTTTTACCTAGTGGCAGTTTGACTGATCATAAGGTAGAGCAAAGGGTTAATATGCCTGCTGCAAAGGATGTGGACCACACAGACCACAAAACTGTATTTTATGTGGACACCTCAGTGGGTTGCTGCTTTTGTCACAGAGATCTATTTTTTACTTGCAGTTCATAAGTTGCAAACCTAATACAGCATAGTGACTTGTGAACTGCCATCAGAGAGCTGCATTCAAACTGCATACTATAGGAACGTGCTGGAGCTTGGGCCTGCTCAAACATTTATCTCCAGGCCGATGGTCTTGAAAACAGCATGAGAGGTAAAGGGAGGAAACAATCAGTTGTTAAAATTTCAATACAGTGTAAACCATGTGCTCAACCAATAATCTACTCAACCACTTAATCTGAATTTAGTAGGGGTTAATTATAAATTTAAAAGCAAATTGATATAGACCAATCTCAACATTATTGTATAGAAATACAAGACGAGCAAAATTAGTCCAATTCTCCTGAAGAGATTTACCCTATATAATACAAAACAGACAACTAACTCTATGATAGCAATGCAAATAATCAGGAAAAATAATTGAGTATTAAACTGCATCTGTTGGTTTTCCAAGGTGAGCATGAGTAAACTATTTATCCTTGGACAACCGTAAAGGGGCAGCTCATAGCGTAAATCATTTAGTAAAGGTGAAATCAGAAAGGTGTCAGCTGTTGGAGTCTTCAGTAGAAAGCCTTCTAACCATGGGTCAAGTAGCGTAAAGCCACACAAGCAGATGCATAGATCTGCTTCCCCTCATGTCCTCAGATATCTCTCCAGTCCCTCACTACATTTCAGCATAAAATATTAATTGCATTCAGGGTAGATAGTCCCATGTGACTCTTTGCTAGTAGTTTTCTAGGACTCCGGCACAACTGGATACTTGCACCAACATTCCCACATCAATAAGTTGCAACTTCATTCGTCCTTGGCCATTCTTCTCCTCCTCCATGAGAACTCGCTTCTTTGCTCGTTACTGAGCTTCTCCTTGCCAACTTCATCTTTTCATACCTTGCTATCTAATGGAAACAAAACCCTTCTATGCTAACTAATGAGGCTTTGCCCATGCCTGCAGTGGAAACAAAAATACAAGCAAATGTATTCTACTTGAAGGTTAAACACAAGTACATG
This sequence comes from Lissotriton helveticus, assembly GCF_964261635.1. NCBI lineage: Eukaryota > Metazoa > Chordata > Amphibia > Caudata > Salamandridae > Lissotriton > Lissotriton helveticus. The sequence goes on from NC_136057.1 coordinate 1,867,830,841, forward strand.
TTAGACTTTAAACATGAGCTTGAACTGAACGAATTTCTCGAGGCCCACTTTAGTCAACTTTAGCAGTGGACAGGCTTACAGAATACATGCATATTTCTACACACAAAATAAATGTAGCTTCTTAATTCGTGAATAAATTGTAAAGGATTACATAAATGTCATTCTTAATGCACCTACATGGAAATAATTCTTGGTACAAGTATAAATGTTTAAACATCTGTCTACACATACACATTCTAATTTATTAATATCAAAATGGGACACATTTTATGTTAACTTCTACTATCACATTAATATGTAATTGTTGCATAGTCCATTATTAATCACATTCTATACACACAGGGGAGCATGCACCCACTCTGTATAGTCAAGGTAGTCTCAGGGTACAACGAGTGCGGTTAGGCCAACATCATGGAATATAGCAGGCGTCCAGAATAAGATGACAAACCCGGACTGGCATTCTGAATTAAGAGGAAGCCATTATCATTTTTTTGCAGGATACTTGGTCACAGAAGGGCTTTAGTGTGGATGGTTATCACTCCCGATGTAGCAGTGCCATGCCATTAAGCTCAGGGCGTGCAAGGGGGCTAGCCACCCTCATTTCAGTTGTCCTTGTGAGCATCTCTCAAATAATTAATAATCACTCCCCACACTTCCAGCTTATTCTCACTGAGACCCCCTACTCTTTGATTTGATTTTGTACAAAAATGTATTTGATGCAAGAGTAACAAAGGTATTATAGAACTGGAGACTGCCCTAGACTTCTTTATGGTTAGTCACAACAGGGAGATGCTCATAATCTGGGTGGGTAAATTCAACATCAAGCTCTGTGGGGCCAATAATCACGGGTGTTGTGGAGCAAAAGACATGGATGGTGATGGCTCCCCACACTTTCAGCGTGTGTCAGTTTGGGACTATGTAAATAGGCTGATGATGGAAAGGAATCTGGTTTTCGCCAAAGAATGTATGTTAGGAATCTCACCCCTTCCCACCTTATGGGGTTCTGTTAGACCTGGCATCATTGGCATGAGTCTCTCCTCCATTTGTTTCTGTTTGCCTCCTCTGTTTACGATGTTTTTGCTGGTATATTGCTTTGGGCACTGTGCCACTGCTGATCAGTGCCACAGTGCAAGTGCTCCCTATGTGAAATTGATGTATTGATTGGATTCCATGTTTGGCTTATTTGGTTTACTGTCAGTCCCTAGTAGCGTGCACCAGGAGTTGCAGGGCTTGTAAATACAAATGCTGCTAGTGGGCCTGCAGCACGTCTTGTGCCACCCACAAAAGCAGCCTAGTAAAAGTATGTCTAAAAGTCTGCCAATGCCAGACCTGCGTGCGCAAGTACACCTACTTGCCAGTCCCTAAAACCTTCCCTTAACTTCATGTTAGTCACCCCTATGGTAGGCCCAAGGGCAGGGTGCATTGTAAGCATAAGGTAGGACAAGCCTGATGAGGTTGGCATGTCCTAATAGTGAATTACAGCCATATTCGTTTTTCACTATTGTAAGGTAACCTGCTCTCCATAAGTTAGAATGGGCTGCCAGGATTATTAATGGTATAATCCTAGCGGGCTCGGGGAGCATGGTACAATGTCGAGTTTGGTATCCCTGAACTCAGGGTTTAATAACGCATCCGTTTGGGTGGATGGTTTTTAGACTCTGTGTTTGAAAATAGCACTTTTAGAAAGTGGCTATTTTCTGGTCCGACTGTCTACTGGTCTCTGCTGGTTTGGTGTGCGTGTGACAGGAGCTGGGTGGCTCCAGAGGTCTGAATGAGTCAGTGTGGGGTGAGTGGGGCATTTGCATTGAGAGTAGGGGAAGAGTAGCTCTTGATAGCCTGCCCTGCCTGACACAATGCTGGCTCCACCTCCTGCCAGGCGACTGATGACTCTGTGCCTGCTAGGGACGATCCTGGCCCCACCTCCTACCGGGCGACTGATGGCCCTGCCCCTGCCAGTGACAATGCTGGCTCCACTTCCTGCTGGGCGGCTGAAGACTCTGCCCTGCACAGTGAATAGGCCAGGTGCTTCGGCCTGGCAACACCCACAACAAACCCAGGATGGGGGGAAATTCCCCTGCATGGACAAAGGGATCAAAGCCAAAAAGGGGTATAAGAAAAGGACCCCTGAACCAAGAATTTAGATCACTTCTGACAAGGAAACCTGAACCAAGGACAAGAAGCCTACTGATCCAAGGACTTGCCTACCCCTTCTGCCAGTGTGCTGTTTGTTGGGGGAATCCTGCAGTTACTTCTTTATTTTTGCCAAGGAACCAGGAGAGAGGAACTGAGTGTGTACTCTCAAGCTTTGCCAAGGAAATCTCCATGGGCTGGAAGAGTGCCAGCCTCCTGTTGAAGTCACAGGGCCAAAGGACTTCATTTATTTGCTAAAAGTGCTTGTTGCTGGAACCTGAAAATCCAGCACCTTTGAAGAATCCAGCAATCCCGACGCCGACGGACGCCGCCGAATCCCGCTCGACATCGTGAGTGCAGCTCCCGTGTCCCGCACCTTCGACGCCGGCCGCCGGGCCCGATCGACGCTAGTAGCGAAGCCGCTGCCGACGCCTAGACACCGAGCCCTCTCGACGCCGTGAGCGCTGCTCACTCTTGCAACATCACCATCGACATCGACGACGACGCCGTATCCTGCTTCGCCTCGTAAGCGCTGCTCCTGCCTGACATCTGTCAACGCCGCTGCAGATCGTCCCGACTCCGAGGCTCGATCGACGCCGAAGACGCGACGCCGGACATCTCGACGCCGCTGATCATCGTGTGCATCACTTTTCCAAGGTACTGTGTTGTGGGGGTCTGTGCGACTCCGGGCTCGACGTAGCGCTCCTCGCGGTCGACGCCGAACCTTTGGATTAACTTTACCTCGACGTCGTGTGACTCCCGTGTGGGTTACATTGTTGCCAAGAACTGTGTTTTAAAGAAGAAGAGTTGCTTTTGTTACTAAAGACCTTGTACTAAGAAGAAACTACACTTGAACTGTTATTTTTCCTTCCAAGAGTATTTATTAAGATTGTGGTATATTTTTGTCGTTATTTGGTCTTGTGCTAAGCCTTATATAAACATCCTTATTTTTATAATACTACTGTGTCGTGTCCATTTGTAGTGTATTCACTTTATTACTGTATGTGGTCATAAATGCTTAACGCTCTGCCTCTGAGATAAGCCTGTCTGCTTTGCCAAGCTACCAAGGGGGTGAGCAGGGGTTATCGAAGTGTGTGATCCCCTTGCCCTGACTAGAAAAGGTGTGTCCCTATTTGTCAGAAGTGTATACCTCTGCCAACTAGAGACATCCGCTTCTAACAGGTTCTCTAAGGGAAATTAAATTTACTTTTTTGTTATTTCATCTGATCTGGTCAAAATTAAACTAAGGCACATGGTTTTGGCCTTCTGCATTAGAGATCATAAGCCTCTGTCACTGACTCTGGACTTACACCTGGAGAACAAGGCAGTGAGTCGGGTAACCTTACTGGTGTCAAATTCACGGAATAAGGGGTTAAAAGTTAAGTGGGATTCCCTGGACAAGGGGGCTTACTTGGCCAACTTGGTCAAGAATAATTTTTAACGTTTGCATTATTGACCTCTGTAGAGGAATCATCAGCATCAATTTTCGATGCCTTTACTTCTCTATGTGTGGTAGTTGACAGAAGTCTGAAGCAGAATAATGCAGCAAAACCACCACCCTCCTCAGCTGGTTTAATCATGAGTGTTCACATAAAATTAAAACCATTCCTCTCTAAAAATTCCTGCATCAAGGAAGAGGTAATAGAAGTTCGTAGGGCATACAAAGTTATCTTGGAGGCCAGAAAATCTGAGATTAGGGGTGCTGCCTAGGAAGAGTTGGACAAAGCATCTAGGGTGAGGGACAGTGCCTCCTTTTGGAAGGTGGTAAACCAATCATTCTCTACTGGCTATGATAAGCCAACTCTGGACTCGGTAATACCAGCAGAAGCTTGGGTGGAGCAATTCTGTAATAATTTCAATCCTAGAAATGAACAGGCTATAAGCCCCCCAAGACGAGAGGATAGTCACAACTTAGGATCATACGACGTTTTGAGTGATATTATAGACACTATTGATGGCAATCCTCCATCAGGCGAAGCTCTGCGGGGAAGGCCCCTGGTCCTGATGGGGTCCCCTTGGACCTCTGAAAAGAAAAGAAAGCTCTTTGGACTTCCATTTTAACTAGAATTTTTTTAAAGCATCAATTAAGGGAGAGCATCATGGACCAAAGCTATAGTTGTCCCAATATTTAATAAGGGGGATCGAAACTCCCAGGCCTGTTATAGTCCCATATCTCTCCAGGACAGCTCCAAAAAATTGGGGTATGGTTCTTGCCGCTAAACTTGAAGCCTGGCAGGTTCAGGTTCAGTCTTTGTCCAATGCCCAAAATAGGAGCAGTTCCTTAATCTGCAACTGACCATAAGGAAATATGTCAAGGCAAGGAGAGATTCCATCCTGCATTCATGGACCTCTCCTCTGCATGATTTGGTCAATAGAAGAAAGTTGTGTGACCGTGTGACCATATGACAAGGATAGAGATTGAACCAGGTTTAATTGGGCTCCTACAAAGAATGCACTGGGACACTAACATCAGAGTTAGATTTCGTGATCTGATCTCATTTTTGACTTTTTCAAACTTTCTATTTCTAGTCGGAGACCCATTGGCCTTTTTATACATGTTTTATGCATCTTAAAATTGATATGTACCATATGAAGTGTCTACCTCGAAAATATCTGAATTATTCCTGGATGTGTCCTGAACCTTTGAAATGCTGCTCTATCTATTCATGATATGTTTCTTATCATGTGAAATGCTTCTCTATTTATTCATGAAATGTTTTTAATCATCTGTACTTTTATGGCCGAAATTGGCCGAATAAAGTTTTTTTTGGGTGACTGACATTCTATACACAAATTCTTCATGTGGAGTACTTTAACCCCATCGCTGCTGCCGACGTACAGCGGACGTCGCGTGCACTACCTCGGTAGTGCTGCGCACGTCCGTTGAACGTCGCGGCCCCGCCCGCGCAATAGAACATTCCGCACTAGCGCGGAACGTTCAGCACAGGCACGGGGTTAAATATGGAATACTCCAATTTCCTTAGTAACAATAATCACACAGAATGTATCTATGTACTGACTGTGCATGATTATGATGCACTCCTACAGTATCACAGATGGGATCAAAATTACACTTCTCCAGACGTTATGTTTTTTTCCCCAGTCTTTCATTATCTATTCACAATGTTGCTAAAAAGGGTTTGTTTGAGTGGAAATACATTCTAATTAGTAAAGCCAACCAAAACCCCTTTGGTACGTTTTAAATCCTGAGTTTGTGTTTCTCCAGACCAAACACTCCTAAGATATACTGACTACTAGTATGGCAGCTGACTGGACTACTGCAATGCCTTCTACGTAGGAATCGCTGCACACATTCTACAGAAACTTCAGACCATACAGAATGCCGCAACCAGACTCATCCCTGGCCTTCCCCGACTAACCCATCACACCCCACCTCAAGAAACTCCACTGGCTCCCCGAACAGAAAAGATGCCAATTCAAGCTGCTGACACACACACAAGGTTCTGCACAACCAAGGACCTGCCTACATTAACCACCACCTGAACTTCCACCAGCCATCAAGAAGACGACGCTCCGCCTCCCTTTCACTTGCCCATACTCCCTGCATCTACCGAAGCAGAAGTGGAGGACACTCTTTTTCCCACATCACAGCAAAGACATGAGATACAACCTCCCCTCCGGACCATCACCTCACTTCTGGAATTCCGAATGGCCCTTAAGACCTGGCTGTTCGAGTAAGCCTCCGGGGTCTGCAAGTGCCTGGATACCCTAATGAGTGATTAGCTGTGCTTTATAAATCCTGATTGATTGACTGACATGTGATTGCTACACCTTGTCATCCCCATTATCCTCTGTAACCTTTCCTATAGACTAATTTATACACGTATTAGTCATTGTCTCTGTATAAAGTGTATGTGATATAAAGTGCTCTGAAGCTCTACACTGATATGAGTAGCACTATAAAAAAAATTAAATGCAATTGACAGAGGGGCTATGGAAAGATCAGGTGCAGTGCAGTGTTGGAGAGTGGTAGTGAGGGAATCCGTGGAGAAGAAGGTGATGAGGGGGGGCGCCAATAAAGATTGTTGCACTAGGCACCACCAGCGCTAAAGACGGCCCTTGTGAAATAATATTAAATGTGTCCCTCAGTTTATGTTGTTTAATAACCAGGTAACGTCTGGTAGTAATTTTAGACACTTTTCCCCTGGGCTGCGCTAGAACCCCAAAGTACACATCTGTCCGCGTGGGACCAGCTCCTATCCTAAAACACGGCGGGAGACGGTCCGCCTTTCGCAGGTGTCAAAATTAACAAAAACGTGTTCTATATATATTTTAAAATAGACATATTCTGGCCTGTGGATAGATTCCTCGTCTCCGAGTCTCAGAACGCTGGAGGCCTGGGAGGGCAGCTGGCTTGAACCAGACAATCTGGCCGAGGCTCTGGAGGGCGGAATGTGCATTGGGCAGGACAGCTTTTATGTCGGATGTAGAGATTTGACGCTCACAGAACGGCGGTACCATACAGTCTCATGTAGTATCCAAGGCCAACGCTCACGGCTTGCGTGCGCGCCACGTTACTCCACCTAGTGCGCTGGAATGTGGCACCCCTTTCTTCTAGCCCGTCTTTACCTTGCAAGATCTGTCTGGAAGCAGTGACCTAGTGGTGAGGTGCGGCCTAACAGGGCAACCAACTAACTCAGCCGTCAAGCCCTTCTTGTCAGTCTGACGCGTCTTGAAGTGTATGAAAACCTGTCAAAGTCCCGACGAAGGCCCCTCGGGAGGAGGCCTTTAATTATCAGGAGAGAGAGGCGGGATACGCGATACTCACCTCTTGTTATAGAAGGAATGTGTCTGATGCGCAAATTCTAAAAATGGGCTAATTTGGAAGCAGTGGATAAATCAATCCATAGCAAAAAGCCATCAGTAGAAAATTCCTTATTTCAGACTGTATGTTTGTGTCCTCCCAATGTTCCTCCATTTTGTTTTTCCCCGTTATTAGTCTATCTGCTCACTGACTGCATCGAGCTTGAAGGGGGCTGAACAGAAACGTTTTTTATCTTGGGAAAGTTGAAAATCCGAAAACAGGATTACGAAATATAATGCTCAATACTTATCTTTGGAACAAAAAAATGATGTAAAAGGAAGGAAAATAAAATTCTTATCGCCATAAATTATACTCTCCTGGAATTATTTCTGTGCCGTCAAATCGCTCTCTCTCTCTCTCTCTTCTAATGTCAACAGTTTCAAAGGGCTTTCCACTGCGCATAAACACGCGATGCTGTGTTTTTAGTAACTTTTGAACCGCTTGACCTTGAGACAATTAAAAAAAAAATCTACAGATTAGGCCACTGATTATTAGTTATGTGGCAAATGGAGGAAATCAATAATTCTGCCAAAAACACAGTGGCCGCACAATCACATAATTTCAGTGGTCCTGGGTATAACATATGTGGAATTACATCTCTGGTCCCCACTTGACAAACATTTCACTGCACTTTGGGCCCGACGTATTAAGAGACTGGTTCCAAAAAGTGATCACAATCTGAACACCGACTTTTTGCGACAAGTCTTTTATTTTGTGATGCAACCCATATACTAATAGGTCGCATTGCAAAATCTCCAGTGATGGGGGTCCCCAGGATGACCTTCCTAATGAATATTAATTAGGCAGTTCTCTATTTGTGACCCCCTGTGATTGGCAATAAACACGTGGGTGATCGCCAAAAAGGAGCAGCACACTACCTTTTCTGTGTTTGCATTCCCAAATGGGAATCTTCTTTTTTTAAGCAGCCTTAAAGGATCTAGTGGTCCTGTTAAAAAACACAGGGGCATATTACCAAGGGTGGCGATAGGCAATTATCGACGGTTTAGCGACCGTTTTCGGCCGCTGAGCGGCGATAATTCGATTGTTCTATTAGCAAGCTGTCGCTAACTGATGTTAGCGACAGCTTTTAGGCGATAGCGAGCGGTTTGGGGCACGCTTTGCATGTCAGCAATATTTATCGCTAATGACATGCATAGTGGGCGTACCCAACCTGTTAGCGACTGAAAGCAGTCGCTAACGTCGCTATCGCCTATTAGCAAGGCAGGCGTAGCGATGGAAATATTCCCGCTATGGCCAAAAACCAATGCCTGCTCAGACCAGTTCTTAGCCATGTTATCCAATGGGAGGTGGATAACATGGCTAAGAGCATTTCGTCGCTAATGCGTGAATATCGCTGTATTCTCAGCGATATTCACGCATTTCGCCTGATTTTTATCGCTTTTGAGATAAACCTTACTAATAGCAAGTTATCTCAGCGATAAAAAACGGTGATGCGCGGCGATAAAAATATTGCCGCTAACCCTACTTAGCGATAAATATCGCTATTTGTTGGTAATATGCCCCACAGTGTTCCTGTTTAAGGAAAAGTTGGGGGATCTTTCGCTGAGGCTGTCAACAGCTTTCACAAAGGAGAAAGTGTCCTTTCAAGTGTCGTAACTGATCAATGGTTGGGGTCGCAAATTACTGATATGTACCATTGTGACTCGCAATTAGGGACACCTCTTTATTTTTCTTCCTAATTGCAATTCGGAATTGATCACAAAAGCCATTTTGTGAGTCTGAAAGGCTTTTTCAACTCGCCAAATGGGTGTAACAAATAGAAAAGACCCTTTTTGAGGTTGCAAACCCTGTGATTTTGTGAATTGCAGGGTTTGCAATCGCAAAATGGCTTTGTACATCTGCCCCTTAGATTAATTTTAGGTGCACAAAATAATCCTTTTGCGAGGATAAATGTCCAATCCAGATTTTAAATTAAGAAAATATTACCATCGCAAATGGAATTCAGAGATGCAGAAACTCGTTCAAGATGGTGGGATTTCTTCTTTTGCAAACTGAGGTTCTGTGCTACGTTAGTGGCTGTGAGTCTAGCTGCAAAAGAAGCTGGAGCGGAGCATTGATCCCAGCTAGGATTTTGAGCATACTTGTGATTACGCTGCACATGCAACTATTGGATAAAGCCAGTTGGCCCGGTGTCCAGGGACTTACCTGAATATTCCCACAGATATACCATTCGGGCCGGGGTTCCCCCACCTGTATGCATGTCCATATTTTACTGCAATACCATGTTCTTTAGCATGGAAGTAAATAAGTTGCGGCCGGCGGGGGTCGGGCACAGGGACTTGTCACGCGGGGGGACCGGATGGGGAAAAAAAATACCTTAAGGCCAGGTCCTGCGTATTCTCTGATCCTGCTCTCTACCTCTCCTGCCTCCAAAAGGAACAGGAAGCAGGCAGACAGGCACCCTCCTCTAAGCCAATCACAACACTGTAATGCAGCATTGTGATTGGTCTGAGCATCGTGACACGGCGCCCGGCCAGGGGCTGGAGGGTGGGCATGTTCTCCATGCAGGCTGTAATGCAGCCTTCATGGAGAACAGACAAGTGCGCATGACTGGTTTGGGTGGCCCGAGAGGTCCCACCAAACAATCATTGCACACTTTGGAGTGGGCAAACCACTCCTCCCATGCCCTGCTTGGAGAGCACAGCAGCCCCGTCCACCTGCCCTCTGAAATGCAGCAGGACACAAAACATAAAAATGACAATAACTCTAAGTAACTGTCATTTTATGTTTCTCACTGCTTAACAGCAGTGGGACAACGCCTCTCCGCCATAGCGGAGGGGACACCCCTTAAGTAAATGTAAATATTGGGTTGATCTTGGTTATCTCCCACTTTCTGTCTTACTGACATACAGCATACCTGCTAACTTACACGGTGCCACTGTGTGACACATGATATCAGCTCCCATCAGATGAGCTCCCAGCGAGGAGCTGGTATCACACAGTGGCATGGAAAACAAGCTGAAAACCACTGTAAATAGTGGTTTTCCAACTTCTTTTCTGAGGCTTTGAACTGCCGACGTCCATTAAGGGGTGTGAAAACAACCCAGGACATCGGCACCAGCCTCAACAAGCTATTTTGATTGGGGGGAGGAGGAGATTTGAGGGCAAGGTGGGGCTCAAAATTGCCTTGTATGTACTTCTCTGCACTAGGCCCCACCCCCTTCAAGGCCCCTCCCCCTCCTCACACTGTGAGATTGTTCTTCAAGTTGGCAGGTATGATACAATGCGTTGACGGTATCCATCCAAGCTGGATCGGCTGTGTTATTATCTTGGATACAACCTGACCTCAAAATTGACTCGTTTGCTATCCCAGATGTAGCACCTCAAGCTCACCAGGGTGGGATCATAGGGCATGCACAAAGACCAAGGGGCAGAGGAATCAGTGATATTGTTCTTTTATTTCACAGTGATCATTTAACAGTGTAATCATTCTTTACAACCAGGCATCGGGGCAGATAAAGCGAGAGTGTCCAAAGAATAAGGGCCACTGCCAACTTGCGTCGTGATGTATAAATGGGCAAGCATGATGACATGCACATACACAGCTGGTGTGCTTTTTATTTTCTTTGGTGATTTTGCCCAGCATCAGCATACAAGCTCTTTTTTCCTGCTTATGCACAACAGTATCAGCAACTCCCCTGCTAGGACCAGTCTCATGGCAAAGGCAGGCCTAGGCCTTCACGCGCATGCTAGGTTAGGATGTGGCTGTGGCAAAAAATCCAGAAATTTGGACACTCGATATTCGCAGTTAGGCACACAGGGCAAGAGACATGACTGTACACCATGCAGAGAACATTCCCTTATCAAAGCTGTGGATTCATATACTACTGCACCTCGTGGAGGCTGTGAACTCAAACACCACTGACGAGTTGACTGCACTTATCTCATTTTTAGTAACTAGGTATTAATGTGGTGAAGTTGCTTATAATATTATTCTAGCCCTTCTTATTACAGGATGACATGCAATTACATCATTGAATAATGTTTACACCATTGAAGGCATGGTATTAAGCTTGTTGGCTAATGAAGAGCCTTTGCAGCTGTTGTCCTTTGCTTCTCACTTCTATCTACTAGTAAGAAGCAGATTGCCTAACTAGCCCAATTCATCATCTGAGGCCAGAAACGGGAATGCCATTTGAATGCCCTTCTGTTACCTTCCATTGTTTTAGATAGCAATAATACTGCCTCCAATGTAATGAGATTGCTTTTTAAACAAACCACTACACGTTTTTGTTAAGATGAGAGATTGGCTCCTTTTTCAGTGAGTAATTACTCAATCAGGATTTATAGAGCACGGCTAATCACTCAATAGTGTATCCAGGCGCTTTCAGGTCCCAGAGGCTTTTACGAACAGCCAGGTCTTGGGGGCCATTCGGACTTCCAGAAGTGAGGTGATGGTCTGGAGTTATGTGGGGAGGTTGTTCCAGGTCTTTACTGTGATGTGGGAGAAGGAGCGTCCTCCACTTCTGCTTCAGTAGATACAGGGAGTGTGAGCAAGTGAGAGGGAGGAGGACTAAAGGCTTCTCAATAGTTGGTGGAAGTTCAGTCAGTGGTTAATGTAGGTGGGTCCTTGGCTGTGTAGAGCTTTATGTGCATGGGTCAGCAGCTTAAACTGGCATCTATTCTGTACGGGGAACCAGTGAAATTGCCTGAGGTGGGGTGTGATGTGGGTTCATTGAGGAAAGCTGATGATGAGTCTGACTGTGGTGTGTTGTGCATGAACTGAAGTCTCTGTAGGAGGTGTGTGGCTATCAGGGCTAGAAAGACGAGGGAAAATTAATTATGTAGTACATTTTTACTCATCTTCTGTCAAGCCAAGACCGCTGAGTGGCAAAATTTGCAAAATAAAATTGACAGAAATTGAGGCCAGCAATTGTGTGACTGGCCAACAGACCTTCCAACTTCTAAAACGTTTTCACTGTGCGAGAGGGGGGGGTCACGGCTTTCGATGGAGCAGGGTTTTGTGCCGAGCACAGCCAGCGACACATGCATCCAGTGCTTAATTTGAGCCGGTGGTTACAGGTGCTCAGCACTGGCACTTAATAATCAACACCGGCGCTTTCATGAGCACCAGTTAAGGACACACATTCAGTTATGAATTAATTTTATTAGGTAATTTGCCCAGAATCACAGGATGATGAGCTGACTCTGAGGCTCTAACTTGGTTCCATGGCTACGAAGTTGCCAGCTCTGGCCAATATGCCACATCCTCTCTGCACTTTCCTGGTTAATTGACAACTGCAGTGCAAGACCACCAAACAACAGCTGGACACCTATTCTGTGCACGGGTATCAAGCTCACCTTCCTTTCACAAGTGATCTTGGCTCTTTGCTGGTGCCACGCAGTGTAATCCTGAGTTGGGAGCTCTGGGATAATTCAAGCACTCCTTCCATCACTTGGCTGTTTGTGGTTTCTTCTTCTCTGCTCCACCTGCCTCAATTGTGGTACTGTGTTAACATTCACACTTTTTTGTCTCATCTAAAATAATTTTATATTGGATAGGTCTGCAGTATTTATAAAGATGATTTTTCGAAAGATGAAAATGGCAAAGTCCTGTTGTCTGACACGTTCAATTCTCTGGCCAGATTGCAAATCCTCTGATTTTCGCGGTTATCTCGATTCCTACTCGTAATTCTTGAAGGTTTCTGCAAGTGAATTTTCACATTAATATATGGGCAATTGCAACCTTTTAACTTTCGAGAAAGAAGATGCCAACCTATCGTCCACTTTAAAAACTGTGCGAAAAACGGGTTTAATGGCAATTTGCGAGAACATGGCTTATAATTGGTTCTCAGCTCAAAATAGCTCTTTGGAGGAAACATTGATAGTTTGCATAGAAAGCTGTTTAAGAGTGTAAACGTATGAAAAGCAGGAAACGCTGCAAGTTAAATGTGGGCCAATAATCAGAATTGAGGCAAGACTTTGCTTTCCTACCAAAAACATTGTATACATAGAGGCAGAGAATTAGAAAATAGCTGATGTTCCTGAATGAGGTTATTTTTCACCCACAATGAGTTCGAATTCTAAAAATAAATGTCTGTTCTCACAATGGCATGATATTTTATATTTTAGAATTATTTTCGGGGTTTTACATTTTTCGTCCAATACTTATTGAAGTCCCTAAATGTTCTACATTATTCTACCACCTCACAATATATGAAGCTCGTGAAAGGTTTTTGCACAGGGTTGCAAGATATCAGAGGCAGATGGTCACCATTTTTTGGTTGTAAAAAGACAGGGAGCTTTGTTCTGTGAGCTGAGAATTTTGGTCATAAACTTAAAAAGTGATGAATCCTTCAGTGAGCATAAAATATCTGCATCTGGCACTAAAACCGCATGACCCATAAAACCCATTCAAGTCTCCAGTTCAAACAATTGCTCTTGGTGCCTGGTGACATTAAATATATTTGGGGAACTCAGGAACCTTAAATTCTGCAGATGCTGGATTTCCACACTGCTCAGGAAATTCTTCTTTTTCTTGTAAATCTTTTAATATTCTATTCGATTTTGTATTTCATTTAGATATGCTCTAATGGGCAAGCTTCACAATTTGTGTTCATTTTTGCCAGATGATTTTGAAAAAATATACATAACAATGCGTAACTAAACCTTAAACAACCCAAAATATAGGAAATCAAACAAAAAAAATTGTTCTTGAGCTATAGCTATTCAGTGACCTTAAAATGAGTGCAAAGTATTTAAAAAGTAGTTGCAAAGTTGAATTACAGCATACTAATCCACTTTCCTTTGGGCTTTGTTATGCTACTGCTTGATATGAAATTCTGCATTTACTTATTGGTGATAGCATTACTCTGAGTACTTCTCTCACTGCGATGACTCACGTAGTGAGGCTCTTGTGCTCAAATCACAACAATGTTCCAAATATAAAATTCCATACCCCCTCCTTACTTCCTGTTCCTTACCAAGCCCAAACACCCATAGTTGGACTGGGCGAAAAGTGCGGGAGGGGGGCCTGAGTCATATTGACAAGAGAAGGAATCAGGACTCAGGTCTATCTGGGGAGAAAGACAAAAGTCCTGAGAGAATGGAATCTCCCTGCTCAGGCGACCGTTCTGACAATTCAGAACTCCCTGTATAAAGATGTCTCTTATTGGGGGGGCATGGCCTGCAGCTGACCAAGATGGCCACAGCTTAGTGGAGGTCCAGCCGTCCGTTGTGCAAAATGTACAAAAATACATCATTATCCATCCCAAAGTCAACATACGAAGCAGGAGATGCCTGCCTAAGACCCGCAAGAACATGCTTGGCTGGAAAACTGCTGCAACTGAGGATAGACATGGCCGCACTGGGGCATGTCCTGACCTGGCGGCGAGGCCTTCGGGATCAGCGCAGCCCATAAATGACAGAGCCCTGGCGTGGTGGCCGGGGTTCCTGAGAGACACGGTGTGGAACTGAAGAGTGACCAAAAAAGTGGAGCGACTCTCTGGCGGTGAAAGCGATATTTACTGGAGCGGAGGAAAGTTTCAACGAGCAGCACTGCCCAAGGCCCGAGTCCCCCGGCAAGCCCCGCAAAGAAAGGAGACATTGGAGGTGGTAGGGAGCCTCCATCTGCAATGAAACATCTGCTGCCACAGAAAACCAAGAAATAGGCCTATCCCGGCTTCTATGAACGGACACCGTAAGGCCCACAACCTAGCAACTAATGGTGATGCAACAAGGTGAAATCAAAGAGCGCCTGCAGTGGTGGGGCGACTCTCAAGCGCTATGGGGAGTCTCTAACATGGAGGAAAGTGATCACAGGCCTCAGCAGATGTCGCAACACCACCCTGAGGCCTGGGTCCCCCAGTGAAGCCCGAAACAGGAGGAGGCGTGGGAAGCGGTAGGGGACCCGCAACAGCAGCGAGACATCCGCGACACACAGAAGCCCGTGAAATAGGCCAAATCTGATATCCTTAACAGCTGCGGCCTGAAACTGCAAGGAGAAGACGCTGAGTCGAAGTTACACCCGGACAGCACTGGGAGGCCCGAGGCGCGGCCACCAGTAAGTGAGCGGATCGGCAGCGGGTCGGGGTGAAGGGGTTGAAGTTACCTGGATTTGGCCTCACCCTGCCCCTGGACATCGATCCGCCAAGTGAAAAAGCTGCCCCCAATAAAGAACTGACCCCATGAGCCACAAACTCCAAACGAGTAACCGGGCTGACAGCCCGTACATCATGTCCCAGCACGAGCTGGAATACCAGTGGCCTGCTAAATCAGACCTGCGGGGTTGGGGTGCGATCAAGACCTCTGAGAGGGGTTGAGGTGGTGGTGGCTGTTTCCCCTTCCCTTGCACCCCTCTAAATGAAAAAAATCGAGGCAAAGTACCCAGAGACCCCCAGACCCAGCAGAAAATTCCTGGCCGCCCCATTGCAGGCTCAAATCCAGTGGAGAGCGGCGCTGATCCAGAGATGGGACTGGAGGTGAGAGGCGTGCCGACTGGACTGTATTAGGCACCCAGGGAGGTGCTGACCTATTGAGGGGGCATCTGTGACATGGGGGGCATGACCCCACAGGCCACTGGAGAATCCTCTGGCCCTCACAGGTAGGTGGCGTTGATGACACTCCCCTCCTTGTGCTTCTTACCCCACCTCTGGAATCTGCACTACAGGTAGATCAGAGTGATCTTAAAATATCGTTGGGCCCCATGTGATGTCTAGACCCAAGGGTTTGAGGGCAACGTCACAAACCAAGAAGGAAAAATACACCCACCTCACAACGGAACCCCCTGCCCCCAGCCCCTCAAATGATTCATCCGCAATCTTAGGACAATTCCCAGGGTGGCAACAGTGGAGCCACTGACCCTACAAGATGTCATGGCGGCGATTAAGGACATTAAAACCTCACTAGAGGTCAAAATTGACTTAGTAACCTCAGAAGTGACATTGGTGCTGGCAGACATCCGTAACATAGGAACCCGATTCAAAGAGGCAGAAGAAACCATCACCTCTCTCAAGATTGAGACAAAAACACTATTAACTCAAGTTGGTGATCTACGCAATCCAGTCAAAGTGTTAGAGGCTAGGATGGAAGATGCAGAAGGCCGATTGCACCGGAATAACATGAGAATAATAGGAGTGCGGGAGAGGGCCGAGGGCCCAGCTGTGATTCTATTTGTGGAAGATCTTATCCTAAAGCACTTAAATCCTAAAGGTCTTTCCAAGTTTTTCTCGACAGAACGAGCGTACCGGGTCCCAGGGACCCTACCGAAACCAGGAGCCCCACCAAGACCCATTATTGCCCACATTTTATACCCTGATGTAATTTTGCAGGCCTCACGTGTCGCACCCCCAGTGAAATGGGACAACAACACTATCTCTTTTCTTCCTGACTTTACAATAAGGGTTCAGAAGCAAAGGCGGTCATTCCTAGAAGTAAAAAAAGCCCTTAGGGAAAAAGATCTGAAGTATGCAATGCTATCCCAGGCCAATCTCTGAGTGCATGCGGAGGGAAAAACATGTTTTTTAATACGCCAGAGGAAACATGGGACTGGCTAGACAGGTGGAGAACTCCCAGACACAGAAGAACCAAGGGGGGGGAAAAAGACTAAGGAAAAAGGCAATCAAGAATCCTCTGACACGCACAACAGAGACTTGACAGATCCAGTAGAAGATTCACAATGAAACACAATAGCAAATGCAGGACTCAGACGAGAGCTCCAACACCTCTCCCATACACGCTGGAGGAAGATAACGATGCTAGAACTGTACATGGGCAGGAATCTCCCGTAGTTTACGACTCACTGATATGTCATGCCTCACTATTATAGACTTTATATTGGGATAAAAGGTAGCGGCAGCAACAGGAAGGGTTTGCTTGAGGTCCCCTCAATTAGCTAGGTTCATTTTCTTAACTGGGCACAAAGGCACTCTGCATAGGTGGGAGGCGGTCAGTTCCTAGTCTGTCATGCAGGGAGGTGGGGAGGTGGGAAGGGATTATGTTTTTGTCAGGAATGTTTTAGTTTATTGTTTTTTTAGCTGATCTTCGATGAGATACATGGTGGGAACAGTGCCGGGTGCCGAAGTGATGAGATACCCTCTCCTGCCCCCACTCTCCCACTCTCAACCTACAGTACTGGGCAGTAAGGACATAGCCTGATATTAAGTAAATAAATAAAATGACATTACCCAAAGGATTCAAAATTCTCTCCTGGAACATCAATGGCCTAGGCGATAGAATTAAAAGAAGGGTAGTTCTACAGTATTTGAAAAGACATGCCCCTGATGTAGTCCTGCTACAAGAGAACCACATCCAGGGGACACAGTATAGAGCACTGAATTGATGGAGGTACAAATTGATAGCGCATGCGTGATGCACCAGAGGCTCACAGGTGGTTGGCATCCTACTACACTCCTCCTTCCCTTTCATAGTCCATAAGATCATCCATGATGAAAACGGCTGCTATGTAACCATCACAGGAACCTGAAAGGACAACTATTTAACATAATCTCACTCTACGTCCGCCACTACTACAGGCACAATTACTTCCAAAACTAGGGACTCTACTCCTTGAATCCCAGTAGGCAACCTTATTGCGGAAGGGGACTACAATGTGGCTCTCTCCTCTGAAAGAGACCGCTGGCCAGCATAACTTCAAGAACCAACGCGTACCAGCTTAAGGGATTTCCTGTCAGCCTTAGGACTCATAGACATTAGGAGGGAGCTCAACCCCACCACACGCCAATACACCTATCATTCAGGTGCCCAAGACACCCTTTACCGTATAGACTACATCTTCACATTGGTGCATCTACTCCCACGCCTTCATGATCCACACCACCTGTCACGTGGGATCTCCGACCATCCCCAGTATGTGTGCGTTACGACTTGTGCTCCACTAACCACACTTACCAAGGATGGATAAACCCATGATATCTCAAAATACTCAAAATCCTTACTAAACTCTAGGAATCCACAAACAACTACATAGTAGAAAATGAGGGCATGGTGGATTCTACCAAAATACTATGGGAAGTCTACAAGACAGTACTAAGAGGACAAGGCACCTCCCTAGTGGCAGGTCACAAGAAGGAGAAACAGGCCAAACTACAAAAACTAGAACACAAACTACAAGATTTAAAAACAAAACTGATACAGGAGAACAACAATTTACTATAACATCGTCTTCGGCTCAAGTAGAAGAGTTCAGGGATAGCAGCTAAGGCTAGACACCATGCAATACAACATAACCTCTATGAAGTTGGTGACAAGGTTGGATAGCTACTAGCCTCGTTAGATAGGAGAGAGAGAGCAGCGCAGTGGGTCTGCAAGATCAAACGGAGAGACGGTACAATGGCAAGACAGGGACAAGAAATCGTAGCAGAGTTTGCGTCATACTATAGTCAGGTCTAATAGGCCTCACATACAGTCACAATAGAGGAAGCCAGAGAGCTGCTAGTCAATTTTCCCTTACAAAAGCTTACAGAAGAAGACAGAGATGTACTAGAAGTAGAAATAACGGAATGTGAAATAGCTCAAGCAATTGGGATGCTGAAGTCGGGAAAGGCGAGAGGCTCTAACGGCATACCGATCGATTATATAGACAGACGGCATCAAAGGTAGCCCCATTGCTTCTCCATATGTTTCAGGAGAATCGTAGCCTTGGCACACTACCCAGAGACAAGAGAATAGCCAAATAGTGGTTATACATAAAGTAGGTAAACCCAAGGAAGAATGTTCCTCTCGTAGACCGATATCACTCTTGAATGCGGATGTATTGGCAAAACTAATAGCAACCCGTTTGTCCAAGTTTCTGAACACCCTGACCCACCTGGGCCAGTCTGGTTTTATGCCAGGGAGAATACAACACTGAATATGAGAAGGCTCAATGGAGTCTTGGGTAGAGTGGCCAACACAGAAGAAGATGCGGTAGTGATCTCATTATACGCTCAAATGGCCTTTGACACCATTGAGTGGCCCTTCATGCATGCAGTGTTAGAGAAACAAGGTATCGGACAGCAATTTCTATCTTGGATAAGACTACTATACTCCCACGCACTTGCCCAGGTGACTGTTAATAGTAACACGTCAAGGCTCTTTGGGATGCACCAGGGAACAAGACAGGGATGCACTTTATCCCCACTAATATTCGCTCTTGTTTCTGGATAAGAGGAGACCCTATAAATAGAGGACTAAAATGGACGCCAGACTAAAAAGATAGAATTTCATTATATGCAGATGACATCCTATTATATATCGCAACTTTAAGGGCAACCCTCCATAGGATTTTGCTTATATTTGAACTCTATAGAAAATATTCTGGATATACGAGTAACTGGGAGAAGTCAGTACTGTATATTCTCTCGGGGGGCCCGCCTGCCGTGCCTAGAGGGTGCGTGATACCCATAGCAACTGAAGGATTTAAGTACTTGGGCAGTTATATTACCAGAGATCAAAAAGTATTTTATGAGCTTAACCTAGAGCCCCCACTCTGTAATCTACACAGTGATGTGCAACACTAGAGATCTCTCCCGCTGTCGCTTTTAGGTAGAGCTTCACTATTTGAGATGATGGCTCTGCCACAATTTCTTTATGTGCTACTCAATACCCCCCATTTGATTTCCCCAACATATTTTCAAGCAATTGAAACGGCCATGTGACTACTTCTGTTCGATGGCGGCTCCCCAAGGATATCCCTACAGAAATGAATAAGAGGATGGTATGACGGGGGTGCAGCAATTCGGGTCTTCGAAAATACAACTGGGCAGCCAGCTTACGGAGCTTAACCATTGGGTGCACTACCCTCAGGATGGCCCTGTGTATAAAATGGACCGCTATAATATGTAACCAGGGGGATACCTGAGGCCCATTTACGGAGGCAAAAGGGCAGAATCACTTCCAGAGCCAACCTCCACCACATTTCGGGTTT
This sequence comes from Lissotriton helveticus, assembly GCF_964261635.1. Taxonomy (NCBI): domain Eukaryota; kingdom Metazoa; phylum Chordata; class Amphibia; order Caudata; family Salamandridae; genus Lissotriton; species Lissotriton helveticus. The sequence goes on from NC_136057.1 coordinate 1,867,850,682, forward strand.
GGAAAGAGGCCCTCACAGCTCTTGGGTAGAAGGGTAGACTCACACAGATGACACCATTGTGGGATTCTGCATGTTTGGGACTCTAGGCAAAGCATGGAGGTTTTAGGAGGTGGGACTTTATAGGCATCTCGAGGCTAGGAGACCTGTGGGCGAAGGAAGATGCCAAACCATTTGCGACACTACAACAAGAATAATAGCTAGCACCATCCGAACCTTTAGATACCTGCAAGTCAGACATGCATTGAGGGCAGTACTGCCATGGGGTGAGGAACTTCTGGATTCCTTGCCCTTGTGAGACAGGTTACTAGATGAACGTCTTGAGAAGAAGTGAGGTTCCGTGAATTCTGAACCCGTTCCATAAAGGTCATGGTTTCGTTACGAATTTGATATTAGCGAACCGTAACTAGTTAGTGCGGCAAGTATGAGTGTTTTCATCACGTTAGACCGATGGATTCACTACGTATTTAGGGATTTCGTTCTGAACCCTTGGGTTCCATTTTGTGTATGGCAGCCATTTTGTGGTTGCCCTCACATAGGCCGATGACTGTGGCTGAACTAGTCTTTTTAAGGACATGTACACCTTAGCTCCAGTTCGTGCTGACTTCTGTTTGACCTGAGTGAACTGACCCTGTTGCCTGAAGCTGACCTTGTTAAACCAGTTCCTGCCCTTTAGCTGATCAAGATTAAGGATCAGAGCACAGGACGTCATAAAATTTTACTGCACACAAATATGCCTTATCCTACTCTCACCTGTTTCTGCTCCTTTCATCATGGTCTATTTACGATTGGGTTGTGCCCTTTTTTATTATGGGTTCGTTCGACCTGTCTAAAGAAGAATGTTGGGTTTGACCGATGATTGATCATGGGCTGGGCAACTGAAAAGTGGGTTTTACTGTCATGCGATACCTCTGGTGTGGATACATGTGATTGGACAGTTTGTAAATGTTAGGTACTTGTCTGGAATGTGATTTTTGGCATAAAAAGGGATGATTTGCTTTGTAAAATTGAGCAGTCTCCTGAGAACTCATACTGTGATGATTTCTAGGACTTCTGTTACTGGCCGCAACCAATAAATTTGATCTTTGATGCCACCAAGAAGTTTCCGTGTCTCTGTATTCTAAGACAGGTGGAACCTGAAGACTTTGGGCGTGCCCCTGGCGCCGCTGGGTATTAAATAACCCGGTTCTTCAGTTAGCGCCCAACGTTGGGCGACTTCAGCGGTACCGGTCCAAGCCTGAATACCGTGAGGAGCTTCGTGAGGAAATTCTGGAGGACGGCCACCACTTCATCGACCCCGGCATGTCGAATGTGGACTGAAGGTCTTTTCTGCGGGGCTTTCCGCTTTCCTGACGGCTACTAAGGACTGCTGCCCTGACTGTCACCAAGTCTTGGCCCCATTTGTGATGCTTTGTACGGCGAGACGATAGACAGGTCTTCTGGTGGCGTGACTGATTACCTCAGTTAAGTATAAGTGGGTCGCTCCCAGTCCTTAGTTTTTGGTCCTTTGGTTCTTAGTTTGTTTGGTCCTTAGTTTTGATTTGAAAATTGCAATTTCCAAAGCCGAGGGTCTTGTATATTTACGAGTGTATCGATAGAGATAATCCCTTGAAGTTTGAAGCTCGATTGGTGAGCGAAGATGCCTAATCGTAGCAAATTTGGTACTTGGTTTGGTTGTGGTTGCAACAGGGATTCCCGATTGGAGGATTCGTGTCCGATACCTCCGGTTGGAACTCCGACTTATGAGCTCTATTCTGAACACGGCGTGGGCCCCATTACGTTCAATGAAGTATGGGTCCACTACACTAGAAAAGATGGTGTCTTACAATGGCCCCAACATGGTAGCTTTAATACAGAGATTTTAGACAATTTAGAAACTAAATTATTTAGGAAGAAAGCCCGGCCGGCAATGTTTGACTCCTTTCGCCTTTGGCGTAAAGAAGCCAGACAACGAGAAATTAAACAAGCTAAAAGAGATAAAAGAGAAAAGGATGTATCAATAATGCAAGCTGCTAGGCAGTTTAAAGAAAACGAAGAAGATAAAGCAATTGAGGTGTCAGATAGGCAACGTTGCATGGCCATAGATAAATGTTATCCGGCCTTGCCGTCTACTCCTCCGAAAGCGATTGAAGATCTTGAGAAAGATCCTGTGATGTCTCATTTATTGAGATTACCACCTCCTTATGTGCAGGGTGCTACTGCGCCTCCATTACCACCGGTTGTTCCACCCTTTGTTGTTCAACCTCCTGCTGTTGTTCAGCCACCTGGTACTCCACAGATGGTTTTACCTCCTCCTGCGCAACCCGCTCTAGGATCGCCAGCTTTGCTACCAGCTTTGCCTCAAACTCCTTTGCCTTCCGCTTCTGCATCTGAGACTCCTACTGTTCTTATTCCTACACCTTCTTTGCCTCAAAACACTTATTCTCCTGTTCTTATGACTGCTTCTTCTCCTTCTGTTCGAAAGCGAATGACAGAAACTGTTTCTAGTTTATTGTCTCCATTGTTTGGGTCACTGAATATGACCCCTGTTTCGGAACGTAAGCAGAGCCGTAGTCAGCTTCCTGGTTCCGAGGAACGGGCTGTGTTGGATTTGTTGTCTCGTAAATGGATTATAAATGCATCAAGGTATAGTTTGCCAGTGGTTATGGATGTTTTCTTTCAGTGGGAACCGCCTAAGCAAAGGTATGTTTTTAATGTAATGTGTATGTTTCTGCGTCAGGAATGGGAAGATAACGATTTGGGTTTGATCCCGCAGGAACTACTTGATGTTCAGTCGGATTTTGCTAAAGGGATGATAGTGGAATCTGATATTACAGATGCCGTAGAGACGATACTGGCTTTTAGATCTAGCCTTCCGCCTCAGACATTGCACAAACCTGATTCCTCTGTTAGGAGAAAAGCAAGACAGTATCCCATGAGAGAAGTTCCCCCAGTTTGGAAGGAAGGGGACCCAAACGCTATTCCAGCTATTCTGCCTCATTTTCATCGAGTATGGGTACATGTCCCTTGAAAGAGAGCAGAGGTCTTGGCTCTGAAGCAGACCTTACCTGATCCCCGTAATCATCCTGTTGGCTATTACAAAGAATTGTCCCAGACAGTTGACGCATGCATCATGAATTTGGCAGACATAGATATGCTGTTGGGTAATGTAGTACCTCAACCTCTATGGGCAAAGATTCGTCATGAGAATCATGCGGTAGAATTAGGAGATACTTGGGCAAATATTATTGCTGCGGATGGTAGACAACAGGGAGGTGCTAAACCTGAACCTTTGGTTACGGAATTGCCTGGCAGAATTATTAATTTAATGAAGACGATGATGCCTGCTTTATGAGTGAATTGGGATAGGTTAGCAGCATGTAAGCAGAAGAAAGATGAAAGTGTATCTGATTTCTTCACTAGGTTTGAAGAAACATTTATAGATCATAGTGGTCAGGACATGAGTACGGAAGGTGGGCAAAGATTATTTGTGGACGAATTTGTCTTTAATTTGCTCCCTGAACTTTCTAATAAGTTGAAAGATTCTGAAAGTTCTTGGGCTGTTTCATCGTCGGCCCAGATATTGGCGACTACACAGTACTATGAGAATAGGGATAAGGACGAGAAAGAAAAAGCAGAGAAAAAGACAAAAGACTTAAAGACAAAGGTTCTTTTACAGAAGGCGTATCCGCCTCGCTCGAATCAGCCAGAGTCACAGCAACGCCCACAGTTTCAGCAACCTCCACAGTTTCAGAGACCGCAACAGAACGCTGGGTATTTTCCTCCAAGACCCCCCTTGGGTTTGAATCAGTGTGCATACTGTAGGGAGGAAGGTCATTATAAAAATGAGTGCCCTGTTTTACGACAGCGTGCAAGTGGTATGCCGGCCCCGAGAGACCGTGGTGGTTTTCAGCAAGTGTCTAGGGGTAGAGAACGTGGTGCGTTTCCTCAGAACGAACTTTCCTTTCCCCCACAAAATTCTATGAATTGCTTTGATCAACAGCGGCCATCTTTAGTGTGGCCCAGAGCGGTGTGAGCGCTCTAGTGGAACATATAAAAGGAGCCCTGTGACAGTGCTCGCGAGATTCTTGCCTGCAACCACTTGGAAACGTTACTTGTGAAGGGACAACATTTATTCAGTCTCTGTTAGCTGTTTCGAGTCATTTTACTCGTGTTTTTAAAATTGTACATTTTCACTCTGTGTTTGCAGACAGCATACTCCTAGGCCACCTGCACACATTTTCGCCAACATTTGACGGTTCTAGCGGCCGTTTTGGGCTAAATTGGGGTTAGGGAATTTCATCCCACGGCGGCCATCTTTAGTGTGGCCCAGAGCGGTGTGAGCGCTCTAGTGGAACATATAAAAGGAAACGGTTACCCTATCGCGCTAGCGGTCGCGTTTGCGGAAGCGCTGTCCCTAGCGCCGGAGTCTCGCCTGAGTCAGCCCGTCTGCGCCCGTCCGCGCTCTGACGGGCTTTGGGCTCTGACCAGTCCCCTATTTACATTTGTGAGTAACTTGTGTTTTGTTTTTCTTTTCACACTATTGTCCTCTCCTATTCTGCAGAGGAACTATATTTATGGCGCCGTACTTCTAACAAGAACTGCTCTGTATGTACACTGCCCTTCCCCAAATTCAAATGTCACCAATGCGGATTTGCTCTGAGAATGTCGGCGAGCTGCAGATCGCTCAAGCGCCACTGCAGACGCAGTAGGCCTGTCTCATTAAAAACTGTCTCTTCACAATCCTCTTTACAGTTCTGGAGTGTTAATTGCAGATCTCTCCCACAACACAAGTATAATATCTTTGACCTCATCACTGATGAGCAACCGGATGCGGTGTTTCTTACGGAAACCTGGCTACATGACAGTTCTGGCCCCGATATTGCCGCTGCAATTCCCCCTAATTATGTCATCGTAAGAAAGGATATGGTTTCAGGCAAAGGGGGGGGATAGCCATGATCTTTAAATCTAAGTACACCTGCAAATTTGAAGACATTTCTCTTAAAGGTTGCGAGGCAGCCCTGTTTAGGTTAACTATTAGCCCTCAGTTTACAATGACAGGTTTATTAATCTATCGCCCTCCTGGGAATGCTAATTCCTGGGTTTCTTCTTTGCCATATTTCCTTGCCCCTTTGCTGCTTAGAGCAGCCAACTTTACGATTCTTGGGGATTTAAATATCCATCTCGAAGATTCTGATTGTACGTCTAGTAAACAGCTTATTTCTATTCTTGAAGTCTTTAACATTCAGCTACTGAACTCTGCCCCTACACACCATGCTGGTCATTTATTAGACCCCATCCTGTCAAATATGCAGTTGGACTGCTCAGAAAGCATGTCCAATAGAATGGTCCGACCACTTTGCTGTTCCTTTTTCATTAGATACTACCAGGATAGTATCACAGATCGGAAAGGGTACAGATAAATGGACACGCAGTTGGGGGAAAATTAATATGCCAGAACTTAATAAACAATTATTGAGGACACTTCCTAACACTGACCTACCTCTCTCTGCACTAAACTGCACAGTTGGTCAGTGGTTAAATAATGCTGTTGATCTCACGCTTCCTTTGACATCTAAGAAAACTATGCCTCATCACCCTCCTGCACCATGGTTTTCCGACAAGCTTAAGTCCCATTCGCACTCAATGTAAGACTCTAGAAAGAAAGTGGAGGTATAATTATTCCCCTACTTGCAAAGTAGCATATAGAGAAGCTCTGAAGGGCTATCATAAAAGCTGCAAAACAGCCAGAGCAGACTTTACTAAAAAAATTGTTGCAGATGCACAAAACTGCCCTAAGGTGCTCTTGTCAGTTGTAAAAAACTGACAGGAGCAGACTCTATTCCTGCGCCCCCTGCGCTTGATGCGGTTCAATGTCAATCCTTAGCTGACTTTTTCATCAAGAAAGTCGACATGATTTATGATCTTTTCACCCCGTCACCGGTGGTAACATCTTCTGCATCTGGCTCTGTTCAGTCATCTGCTAGTGTCGATGACGGCGCCAAACTCTCTGTATGGCAGCCACTAGACAATGTTTCTTTTTCTTCTTGTCTAAATAGTGTGCGCTCTGGTTCTCGGTGCGATGCACTTCCAGTGAAAATACTGAAACAACTAGATTCCTCCATCCATCAGATCTTTGTTAAATTGTTAAATACCTCACTTACTGAGGCATATGTCCCCCAGCCATGGAAACACGCTATGGTAGTGCCCCTGTTAAAAAAGACTGGTGCTGATATTTTGAATCCTGCTAACTTCTTGTTACCCATCTTTTCTAAAGTGTTAGAGAGACACATTAATACCCAGCTTACTGAACTGGTGGAAAGGTCTGGCTTCTTACACTCATCCCAGTCGGGTTTCCGGTCCCGCCACTCGACCGAGACTGCCCTTCTTGGGGTAACAGAGAGTCTCCGACACGGTGTCGATCAGGGTGAAACTATGGCGCTCATCCTGTTGGATTTGAGCGCAGCTTTCGACACCGTGTCACATTCCATCCTTCTCGACTCTCTGCGGTCTCTTGGTGTGACTGGTATGGCCTTAGCCTGGGTGGCCTCCTTCCTTGGTGAGCGAACCTTTCAAGTGTTCTCCCCTAAGGCTGCATCAGCGGTCTGTCCATCAGCGCGGGGTGTCCCCCAAGGGTCAATACTCAGCCCCCTATTGTTCAATCTTTATGTAAAACCCTTGGCTAACATCGTAGAGCAGGCGGGGCTGACTCTGTTCTCTTACGCGGATGACACCCAGATCGTCTTTTCCCTATCAGGGCGAGACGAGAATAAGCCCTCTGCACTAAAGTCGGGCCTCACTCTTGTGGCTGACTGGATGCAGAGGAACTGTCTCAAACTGAATGGGGAGAAGACAGAGGTGGTCATTCTGGGTAAAAAAAAAGAAACTCTGGGGCCCTCAGCACTGGCCAAATGAGATGGGTTCACTTCCTGTACCCACACATGCTGTACGTAATTTGGGCGTCCAAATTGATGACAAGCTAACAATGAAGCAGCAAGCCACTAAGGTCGCAGCAACCTGTTTTTCTACTCTTAGGTGGCTACAAAAGATCTTATGGATGCTTCCCATTCCCTCCCGTAGAACGGTTGTCCAGGCATTGATAACATCTCGCCTGGACTATGGCAATATACTATATTTGGGCGCTGATGTAGCCACTGTTAAAGTATTGCAGGTTGTACAAAATGCAGCCGCGCGACTTCTGAAGAATGTTCCTAGAAGAACTTCGGCATTATCTGCCTTGCATGATCTTCATTTGCTTAAGATCTGTAGCCGCATAAAGTTTCAGACATTGTGCTACATGTTTAGAATCAAGCAAGGCATTGCACCTACATACCTACAAAAGCTGGTGCAACCTTACAGGCCCAAACGTACCTTAAGATCTTCGGAAATTGGGAATTTCACCATACCAAGATTTAAGCTGGTAAGGATGGGGGGACGTTCTTTTTCCTACCTTGGTCCCAAATATTGGAATGCCCTGCCCACAGCCATTAAATTAGAGACCAGTCTTCTTCGCTTTCGTAGAGCACTGAAAACGCTGTTGTTCACATAAGTAGCTGGTACCAGTATGCTGGCTTATTTGACATCTTCTTCTCCAGTCTATCCCTAGCGCCGGGAAACCCACTGTGGGTAGCTGTGCGCGGTAAAAGTTCAAATAAATAAATAAAATAAATAAACAGAAAATTGCATCTGGTCAGTCGACTCAGTACTATGCTGATGACTATTATGTTGAGAGTGAGAATGCTGATTATAATGATTGCTAGGACAGCCATGGACAAAGAGAGGGAGTAGTGTCGGTTCCAGTAGATCAGAGTGGGCCTTATGTTGCAGTAGCCACATCGGGTGTGGTAGAGCCTTTTCTTTCGGATACTGGTGCAGCGAAGAGTTCTATCATGCACTCTAAACTCCCTGGTGCACCTTTGTCTGGCTTAACTAATGTTTCAGTAGGATTCTCTGGCGCCCCAGTTCGTAACCCAGTTTCTAGTCCCTTGTCTCTTTCTATAGGGCCTTGTGAGTTGGAAGCACCTCTCATTTTAACGACAGGTTGTGGTGAGAATTTGTTGGGTTTGGATTTGTTGAAAAGGTTGCATGCAACATTACGTTGTTCTCCTTTGGGAGTACAGCTTACATTGGGTAAGAAAGTGATCTCTCCGATGTATTTATCTAAAGATCGGCTTCCACCGGAATTGCGTTCTCTCCCTGATACTCTTTGGGCTACTGGTCCTAATGATGTGGGTCTTTTGGAGATTCCACCTTACGTTGTAATGCTTAAAGCGAACGTTAAATTGCCGCGCATTCCCCAATATAGGATTTCTAGCGATGGTGAAAGAGCGCTTTTAGCAATCATCTATGATTTGATTGAGAAAGATGTGATTGAAGAAACGAGAGGTAATGTGTGTAACAGTCCCGTTTTGCCTGTCCTGAAGCGCACTGACTCTACTCAGCCACCTGTTTATAGGTTTGTGATCGATCTTAGAGAGGTTAACAAGATTGTCGTGCCACAGTTTCCAGTTGTTCCGGATATTACTGCTTAGTTGACTTTGATTCCTGCTTCAGTTGCCTGGTTTTCGGTTATAGATCTGAAGAATGCTTTCTTCAGCATTCCAATTGCCGAGGAAAGTAGAGATATTTTTGGCTTCTCTTTAGGAGACCAAAGCTTCCGGTTTAAGAGAGCTCCCCAAGGCTATTGCGAAAGTCCTTCTATTTATAGCCAGGCTTTGAAGACTCAGCTTGATACTCTTGCGTTGCCTGCTGGTACTGCTCTTATTCAGTATGTTGACGATTTATTAGTGGCTGCTGATGATGAGGAAACTTGTAAAGAAGCTACTATTTCTTTGTTGCGACATTTGTCGGACTTGCATCATAAAGTGTCACGTTCTAAGTTGCAGTATTGTCGCCAAGAAGTGACCTACTTAGGTCATCTCTTGTCGAAGGAGGGAAGAAGGTTGACCCCAGAACGAATTCAAGCGATTGCTCGAATGACTGTGCCAAGTACACAGAGAGTAGTGCGTGCTTTCTTGGGTATCACGTCGTATTGTAGACAGTGGATTCCGAACTTTTCTTTATTGGCAAAACCTCTATTGGCATTGACTTGTAAGGATATACCGAACTCTCTTCCTTGGTCCGACGATTGTCAGAAAAGTTTTTCTGAATTGCGTGATGCGTTGTGTTCTGCTCCAGTGTTGGGTACTCTTGACTACAGTAAGCCTTTTACACTCTATGTCCACGAGAGAGAGGGTTGTGCATTGTCAGTTTTGACTCAACAGTTTGGTGATAAGCAGCGTCCATGTGCGTATTTCTCGTCCACTTTAGATCCGGTAGCTAGAGCATTGCCGAGTTGCTTGAGAGCGACAGCGGTAGCGGCTGTTTCTATCCGACAGTCTGCTGGACTGGTGATGGATAATACGTTGATTGTGATGGTTCCACATGCAGTGGATACTTTATTAAAACGGACAAAAACTCAACACCTTACTAGTGCAAGGTTGTCGGGTTATGAGTTGACACTTTTGGCTAGTCATGTGCATATTAAGCAATGCAATGTATTAAATCCAGCAACATTGTTGCCGACGTCTGTGGATACAGATGGTCAGGAACAGCACGATTGTTTTCTGAGGACGGAAGAGGAGATGAAGGGTAGGATCGATTTAAAAGATTCTCCTCTTCCGGATCCTGACGGTACGTTATGGGTTGATGGTTCATGCTACAAGCTTCCGAATGGTGACACGACTGCAGGATATGCCGTGACGACATTAAGTACAGTTGTTGAAACTGCACGAGTGAGCTATAATTCAGCACAAGCAGTGGAATTGATTGCATTAACGAGAGCGTGTGTTTTGTCTGAAGGAAAGAGAGTGAATGTGTATACCGATAGTCAGTATGCGTTTGGTGTTGCCCATAGTTTTGGACGCTTGTGGAGAGAAAGAGGATTTCTGACGTCGCATGGGACTAAGATTCAACATGGACAGTTGGTTAATGAGCTTCTGGAGTCACTTACTTTGCCGAAGCAAGTTGCGATTGTGAAGTGTAGTGCTCACCGGAAGGTTACAGCTGATGTTGGTCGTGGTAATGCGTTTGCGGATGAAGTTGCGAAAGAAACAGCGAGAAATGTGATGAGTCGAATGTATGTTGCAGGCCCTGCGAGATGGATTGGTGCAGTGGGAATGTGTGAAGATACGATTGAGAGTGTGAAATCAATCCAAACTGAAGCTACTGAAAGTGAAAAGAGCGTGTGGAGAGAAACGACGGGTAGATTGGATTCGACTGGTTGTTGGGTTGAGCTATCAGAACACCAAAGATGGATGTTGCCAGATGCGTACGTGCTTGCAGTGGTTACTATGGCACATGGTTTGTCTCACATCAGTGTGAAAGGGATTTGTAAGTTGTTGGCTCCAGTATGGCAGAATGCTGGAATTCCCAAGTGTGCGGAGAATGTGGTCAAGAATTGTATGGTGTGTTTAATGTATAATCCTGGCAAGGGAACCCGAACTCCAGCTGGTCATTTTGCTCCTCCGACGCATCCGTTCGAGGTTTTGCAATTGGATTTCATCCACATAGAAAGGTGCAATAATTTAAAGTATGTCCTTGTTGTTGTTTGCGCCTTTTCTAGATTGGTAGAAGCATACCCCCTAAAAGATAATACTGCCTCGTCCACTGCTAAAGTCCTGGTCAAAGAATATTTCCCTAGGTTTGGGTTGCCAAGGATGGTATGGAGTGATAATGGAAGTGAATTTGTGGGGAAGGTGATGAAGAGAGTGTGTGAAGGGTTGGGAATTACCAGAAATTCCACGCTGCGAATCATCCCCAATCAGCTGGTTTAGTTGAGTGCTATAATGGCACGTTAAAGTTAAAACTGTCCAAGATTCAAGCAAGCACTGGTCTCCAATGGCCCGATGCTTTACCGTTGGGACTTTTGTCAACTAGAACTACAGTACATTCCCAAATAGGCCTTAGTCCCTATGAGATAGTTTTTGGCCGTCCGGCAAATGTGTGGGGAGTGCCGAGGCCAACGAAGTTCAGTGAGATCGATTATCCTATGCTAGTGGACTACTTGTATGACTTAACGACTAAATTATGTATCTTGCATCAACAGGTTCATGATAAAATGCCGCTAGCTTCTGTGGATCCAGGTCACACCCTCAATCCTGGTGACTGGATTTTGGTGAAGAACTTGCAGCGAACCAAGAATGATCAGCCCCGCTGGACCGGCCCACACCAAGTCTTGTTGTCTACGAGGACCTCAGTGAAAGTTTTCGGGAAAAAGAACTGGATCCACGGCGTACATTGTAAGAGAGCACCGTTGCCTCTGCCGTACGACCAGTGGGTCTGTGAAGGTATTGCAGATTCCGAGACTGAAAGGGTGCCGAAGTTTGCACCGTTTAGCGATGCTGAGTTGGTATGGAGAGGTTCCGAGAAAGAAGATGATAATGTTCTGCAAGAAGCTGTGCCTTTGTCTCTAAGATTGGACACTACTGAACCTGAACTATTATTCCAAAGTCAAACGAAGCCTGGAAAAGACCGTTATAATCTACGACCTAGGGACAATGAACTAATAAAGTGAATAATTCCTTTTTGATTTTTGGAACTGAACTCTCTCAGCCAAGAAACATTTTGGTATATTTTTGTGAACCACCATCCGGGTTCACCTGTAGGGTCACGGTGTAAAGACTAGGGAGTGCAGCCGAGGACGCAAGGTCGATGGTTCTGGTTGGTCTAAGGGAGTTCCCTGGGCTGACAGAAGCATTCTTTAGCAGAAGAAAACCAACCGCCGTGAACAGCACGGTTAGAGGATGGAGTTTTTTTAGATCGAGAGAGCTGTTGTAGAAATGAACGTTAAGACGAGACTGTGTAGACTAATTAGTAGCAAATGTTTTTTGATAACATGTCTTTTAATGTTACTTAGCATAACGATGTTCTTAGTGGGATATCTTGTTTTTTCTTTCCAAGTGACTTTTGCACCCACCATACAACCTATGTCTTTTCCTACTACTACTTCTTCGCATTCTTTTCATCCTTTGCCTGAACATGAATCTATCAGAAGATTGGAATTCGTTAATAATTCCTTTGTGCAGCTTGTGCATCTGCATCAGTTAGTAGTGAACACCACTAATTGCTGGGTGTGTGGTCTTATGCCTCATACCACGGATAAGGGTATTCCTTACCTGGTTCTGCCATTCAGCTATAATGGATCTGTATGGGCATATAGGACGATGTTTATTTATGCCCATGAAGTTTACCCCCTGCGTTCTATGAAAGATAATCCAAGTAATAGTGCTCTAGTGAAAGGAATAGTAGATATGATTAGAGGAATCGAGGCCTTTGAGACTATCCCTAAAGATGGGACACTAGCTTATATTGGTTGGAACGTGACTGGATATGGTGTTAGTCTGAGTGAAAAGCAGCGAAGGGAAAAATCATCCCCGTTTTGGATCGTGCCCCATCGTGGTCATTTTTGTCTGCAAGGTAATGGCAAGAATCCAAGAGCTCAGTTAGGGAAGAGTGTTTGTACTGAGACGTATGTTTTTGTGCCCCAGAGTTCCCCACCGTTTTTAGCAGCTAAGGGTACGTATTTTGTGTGCTATGATAGAGCATATACATGGTTGCCCCCTAATTTTTCGGGAACATGTTATGTTTCGTATCTGTTGCCCCCTACGTATACTGCAGCGGCAGATTACCACAGAACTAGAGTAGTTAGAGGTGTCTTCAGTAAGGAAGATACTTCAGGACAAGAATTGGGAGATTTTCTTAAGGGTTTCCTGCCGTTTTGTGGACCTATGGTTAATAGTAGGAACATACGGCAATTGACGAGAGTGGTTGAGTCCACCATAGTAGAGACTGCCGGTCCCCTTAGTAATTTGACTGCTGGGCTCCAATCGGATCGTCTTATGACGTTGCAGAATCGAGTTGCGTTAGAGGTCATACTTGCAGACAGAGGAGGGGTATGTAAATTGATTCAATCGAGCTGCTGGATTTTTATTCCAGACAATGCTGCTATAGTGTACCAGGCCATTTCCAAGCTACATAAGATCTCCGAGTCTGTACACATGGACGAAGGAGATTGGTCGTTGATGGGATGGTTTTGGGGATTGTTATCCACTTGGGGATGGAAGATTCTGATGATCATTGGGATGGCTTTAGCGATTCTTTTCCTGTTCTGTCTTTGTGTGCAGTGCGCTCCTGCTATATGTGGCAAATGTCTTACTACGTGTGCAAGGAGACCTGTCCCAAGAGAGGTACTAAGTAATAGGATTATGCTCCAGCAACATCTTGATGATCTGATGAATATAGACCTGGACTCAGATTGACGTGAGTTTAGGTTATTGCCTATGTAAGGGCAAAAGGAGGGTCTGAGGTTCCGTGAATTCTGAACCCGTTCCATAAAGGTCATGGTTTCGTTACGAATTTGATATTAGCGAACCGTAACTAGTTAGTGCGGCAAGTATGAGTGTTTTCATCACGTTAGACCGATGGATTCACTACGTATTTATGGATTTCGTTCTGAACCCTTGGGTTCCATTTTGTGTATGGCAGCCATTTTGTGGTTGCCCTCACATAGGCCGATGACTGTGGCTGAACTAGTCTTTTTAAGGACATGTACATTTTAGCTCCAGTTCGTGCTGACTTCTGTTTGACCTGAGTGAACTGACCCTGTTGCCTGAAGCTGACCTTGTTAAACCAGTTCCTGCCCTTTAGCTGATCAAGATTAAGGATCAGAGCACAGGACGTCATAAACTTTTGCTGCACACAAATATGCCTTATCCTACTCTCATCTGTTTCTGCTCCTTTCTTTATGGTCTATTTACGATTGGGTTGTGCCCTTTTTTATTATGGGTTCGTTCGACCTGTCTAAAGAAGAATGTTGGGTTTGACCGATGATTGATCATGGGCTGGGCAACTGAAAAGTGGTTTTTACTGTCATGCGATACCTCTGGTGTGGATACATGTGATTGGACAGTTTGTAAATGTTAGGTATTTGACGCCACCAAGAAGTTTCCGTGTCTCTGTATTATAAGACAGGTGGAACCCGAAGACTTTGGGCGTGCCCCCGGCGCTGCTGGGTATTAAATAACCCGGTGCTTCAGAAGGTGACTTCTTTGATTTATCGTAAAATCATGAATAACTCTCGAGATCACTTACTCACCCTCCTTGCCTGCTAGGAGCGGACCTGGCACAGATAGAAGATGAGGACTGGATGGAAGCCCTAGCCTCACCCAAGGAGGAAGCCATTAGGTCACAGTTTAGGTTGGTACAATTGAATGTACTCCACAGATCATATATTGCCCGTACAACCTTGGTGAAAATGAGCAAACTTGATTCCCCAAGCTGCACCGGGTGTGTGGACAGGAAGGTTCCTTCCTCCACATAATGTGGGATCGTCTAGCTTTGGGAGGAGGTTATCTCTTGCACGCGAGAGGTGCCCTCTGTAGCGATGCAGAAATTGGCACAATGGTGTCTCCTGAATATTTGGAGAGAAAACGACCTCACTAGTAAAGAATGCATCGGCGTGACACTGAGATGTGTGGTGACTAAGCGTAACATCACTAGTTTGTCGAGAGCCCAGGCGGCTCCTAAGTTGAATAAATGGAAAAATTATATGATTGGTGCATCATGGCCGAAAAAACGTATATGAGAGTAGGGGCTGCCCAGGCAAATGGACAAATGTTTGGGGAAAGTGTAACGAATATTGAGGCATGATATGCGCACCAATACCAACATCAAGGCAAAGAAATCAGTCAATACTGGCTTGAAGTATGGGCGGGTGAGGGTTGTGATCAATGACATCCTGAACATGTATGATCCTGATGACCGCTTGGTGCTGTTTTTGCAACATGTAACATGATACTGAATGTGCACTGACTCACTGATTGCTTGCTGTTTATTTACTTGTTTAAATAAAAAGATTTTTAAAAAAAGATGGCCCTTAATGAACCCACAGTCGACGGAGCCCAAAGGAACATTCGATCTGCAACTGAAGACAAGGATAGGACCCTAATCCCCCCTTGCTGATTGACATAACATAGCAGTGGTGTTGAATGTCTGAATGATGACAACACTGTCCTTCAGATGAGGGGAAAAGTGAAGGGAAGCCAGATGGATTGCCTCCAAATCCCTCCAGACGGACAACCTGAAACTCTGGAGGAAAGTCTACGGAGGGTTTGGGTTGTACAGAATAGGCGCTACGTGAATATTAATTAGTGAGAGGTCCAGATAGTTGAACGGTGCTGCCAGTAAAGAGGAAACCCTGAAGCCCCTCGGAAGCGGCTTGGTGGGGAACACCAGAACACCACATAAACTTATAGCAGGTACTGTGCACACGTACTGTGTAAAACAACTGGAACTCTGGCACTTCAGGCACAGGCCCTGGACCATGAGAGCCCCTGACCAGGCCCCCCCAACCACTCAGGCTTCCATCTGTGGGGATTATCTGGAGACAACAAACAGAACCCCTTCAGGATGTTGGACGGAAGTAGCCACCACCCCAGTTCCCATCCATCACAGGGAGAAGACATGCAAATCCTGCACCCACTGTCTCAGAATGAACCTCATGAGAATATTGATGTGCCACCAAGCCCAAGGCGCCAAGAACAGAGTGGCCACCATATCATCCTGTACCCTCAATCAAAGCGAGACTGGCTGAATGTGTGCCAACAATAGATCCAGCAGATGTGAATGATTCTTTAGCATCCTTGAGTGCGGCAACATCACAATGCCCAGATCCACCCGCAACCAGGTGCCAATGAAGATGCGATCCTGAGTTGGAACCAGCAGTGACTTCCTCACATTCACTAAGAAGCCATGAGATGACAGAAGATCCAGCGCTGTCTGTATATGCAAACAAGTCAAAGGGAAGAGATGCCCTCTTGACCAAAAAGTCATCTAGATACAGGCAGACGAAAATCCCCACCAGAGGAAGAACTGCCATCAGAGGGGCCAACTCCTTGGTAAAAACTCACAGAGCAGAATTCAGATCAAACAGCAGGACCTGGAATTGGTAATGTATCACCCCACAGCAAACTGAGAAACTTCTGATGATGCAGATGAGTGGGAACATGCAGGTACACATCCTACAGATTGATTGTAGCCATAGAGTCCCCTGGAGACACCAGAGGAATGAGCTGTTGGAGAGAAAGAATCTTAAATGACATAGATGCTACCCATTTGTTGAGGTGCTTTTAAAATCGAGCTCTGGACGAACCTCCCCTGATACTTTCTGTACCAGGAAAAGGATAGCGTACACCCCTTGACCGACATGATCCAGAGGCACAGGTGTGACCCCCCTTATCTCCAACAAAGCCTTGATCCCATCCAACAGTGCCACCTTCTTTGCAGGATTCCTGAGGCCAGGAGCAGGGAAGCACACCGTATCTGGAGGAAGTGAAACAAAATCTATGAGATTGCCACTCTGAACAATGCTCCTCACCCATTTGTCAAAGATAGAAAGCACCCTTGCTGAAGAATGCAGCTATCCGTTCTCCTATAGTTCGTGGGTCCATAGGAGTCTCATAGTCAGGAGCGCTGGGTATGAGAGGTGACATCCTGCTGCTTAGCCCTCCTGGGCTAGAACCTCTTCCTGGGGACACAATAGGACTGGCATTCCTTGTGAGGGAAATCTCTGCTGTCCCTGGCATCCGAGTGAATCCAAGTCTTAGAAAGCTTACTGGAAGAGAACCTGTAGCACAATGTGTGCTTCATATCCTTGAAGGACCTCCGTATTGGACCATCCAACCACTCACTGAACAGCTTGCCTCCCTCAAACAGCAGTTTAAGAAAAGAAGACTTCTCTGCCAGATCCATTTTCCAGTCCTGCAACCACAGGTTACAGTGAGCCATGATAGTTGATGAGGAAGGCAACGAAGCTGCCTTGATCACATCTGCTGAAACATCAGCCAGCAACTTAGCTTGTTGCTCCATATGTACGAGGACATACATCTAGTTGGAACCCTCCTGCATGACATCCGCCAAGAACTCAAAATCCTTGACCAAGGAATGAGCCATTAGTGCCCTAGGCGATGCTGCCCTGAGTACCAGATTAGAGGCAGAGAAAGACTTTTTAAGTCCACCATCCACTTTGCAGTCTCTGTAATCCATAGGAAAACAGTCATCAGGATTTAGAGGAATGACCATTGAGAGTGGCCAAGATGGAATCCACCCTGAAGGAATGTGGCAACAGCTTATTTCCTTCTTCCAAAGCCTAGGACTTTATGGAGAAAATGGGGAATCTGGCTATGGTCAGGCTCTTTCCAGGACCTGAAAATCACCTCCTTGATCTTAGAATGCAAAGGTAAAGCAAGAGCTGCAGGCTTGGCGAATTGCAGAAAGAAATCCTCAACAGCCCACTCCACCGGAGGTGATGCTATGGTCAGATTGTCTCTGATATGTGACAGAATGTCTTCCAGTTCCACTCTGGATATGACCTTTCCACCAGGTACCACATGTCTCTCTGGCTCAGAAACATCAGAATAATAGAATCCTCATCATCCAGCAGGGCCGAAGGATGTTTAGCCTTGTGTTGGTCGGACAAGGCTTTAGTGACCGTGGCTTCAATCATGGCCTGTACTTCCAAGGCCACCCCGGATACTGAAGCCCCAGTCAGGGCACCATCAGGCCCACTTGCTGATATTCTGATGATATTCATTCCCAATTCTGATGATATTCACTCCCCTCCTCTGAATCGGGGGAGTGCGACCTACTCCTCTTCGCACTACGCTTCTCCATTGCAACCACTACAGTAACGGACAGTCTCAAAACCCTAATAATAGGATCCAAAACTGACCAACCTGTAAAAATACAACACATATTGCTCAACCAATCTCATGCCACCTAGAATACATTTGGCAATAGGAAGCCTGTAATACAGTTAGAAAAATTAGGGGTATAGAAACTGATGCAAAACATTTCCCACATAGAGCAGCACTCTGCCCGAATGCCGCCAGAAATCCTGTCAGTTTCTTAGCCTGCAGGTTGTTGCAGAGGAGTCTCTGTCTCCTCGGCGAACAAGACATGCCTGTCGTATCCTCTTCAACCTGGGCACTCGCCAATGACTACGCCACACGCGGGGGTAGTTTTACACATCTTTATTCATCGATGTGTAAACGCGAACTCAACATTCTAAACCTGCATTCACTTCACTCTGCCCTAACATGTACGCCACAGGTCTATGGAGTCCTTCAGAAGCCAAAAAAGTTCAGTCATTTCTAACTCACACAACACTACAATGCCCTCTCAGCTGGCCAGAGGAAAGCACCGCAGACCTCCAGCCCGGCAGTACGGAAAGTGTGAATGGAGGAGGATCCAGAAACTGCTGCATGCTCCTCCCTCTCACACTGTACCTGCTGGCTCCCGCTGCAACTCCACACACTACAAGAAATGCCAACTCACAGGCAACCGATCCTGGATGAGTCGATGTGCATGCATAGGCCGCAAAACAGGTCAGTGTAGCCTCTCAAACCCACCGGTATGGTGCGGCAGAAAAAGAGCCGCCGAAAGTCACTGGACCACGCACGCCGAGCCTGCCCATAGATTGAATGCATAAAAAAGGAACAGGAATTAACGAAAGGGGAGGGGATTTTATATTTGGGAAATGGTTGTGATTGAAGGCACAGGGGCCTCACTTAGGGGCATATCAACAAAGAATAGCGATAAACATCGCTGAGCGTGCTTAGCGTGGATTAGTTTAACGCCGGCTATTGCCGGATTTAATCGGCAAGATATCGCGTTATCAACAATGCATATATCCACGGCGATATTAAATCCGGCGATAGCGGTGAAATCCGCGCACATCGCTGGAAATCCAGGGCTACAACGGGAGCGATCAGGTAATCCTTGCTAATAGGGAGATTTGGATTCAGCAATAGAATCCACCTCCCATCATATGTATAGCTAAACCTGTTTTTAGCAGACTTTAGCTTTCGGCATTATCCGCGGTAAGCGCGGATTCTAACGTCGGAATTGGTGTCCTGGACCAGCTTGTTGAAAGGGAGTAGTGCTGTAACTCCTTGATTCCCGTGTTGTGTTAGTAGAAAACACCCCCTTTGCATCTCATTATAGATGCAAAGCAAGCTGTCGGTCATAAGGCTGCTAACATGCGCTAGCACTGCCTTATAAATAGGGCGAAAACATTATCTCTGCTTTTTT
The DNA here is from genome assembly GCF_964261635.1 of Lissotriton helveticus. Lineage (NCBI taxonomy): Eukaryota > Metazoa > Chordata > Amphibia > Caudata > Salamandridae > Lissotriton > Lissotriton helveticus. The sequence goes on from NC_136057.1 coordinate 1,867,869,786, forward strand.
GGCTTTTAAAGCCAAAAAAACGGAGATAAGGCCCTTGATAATATGCCCCTAAGTGAGTCATCACAGCAAGCGGGACAAAGGGTTTATGGAATGTTCTGCAAAATTTTGGTTAAGGCTTTTTCAGTTTTCTGTTTTTACAGCTCATTGCTAACAAAAACGTTGTCAATATTTATATTTAAACACAAAAGGGAAACTAGGTCTTCATTTGAGTGCTTCTCAATGCTATTAGTTATTACTACCCAGCAAAGGACTGTGCAGACTGTCAGGAAGGCAGATTAACGAGAAAAGAGATGGTAAGTTTCCTAATAAAGCTTTACACAGATGCAGATATGCATGTGTTTGTACTGCAATGCCAATGCTTTCATATGAGTGTATTGCCTATGAGGAATGTGTTACATATGTCTTCTTACAGCATTAACCCCATCTGGCATCCACGTGGTCGTGTATCCGCTAACAAATGTGGAAATAAACAATTTGGAGCTAAATATTTTTTTTACAAAATATAAAATATAGCTAAATATATGTACAAATTCAGCCACAAATGTCTAAAAAATGAAACCATGAAAATGGGAGACATTATTATATTAATGCATTTAACGTTCTTTTGTGTTATATGATTAACCCCTTCGACGCTCATGACGAGCTGGGCTCGTCATGAGGTAGCCTCCTCGCACGCTCATGACGAGCCCAGCTCGTCATGTAAAGTGCGAATCCGCAAAATCCAGCGTACGGCCGGGAATCATGCCGCACGCATGCGGTTAAGGCTCCGAGGGGCATATTATCAAGCCTGTGCGATAAAATTATCGCCGCTTTATAGGCCGAAAACGGCCGATAAAGCGGCGATAATGGGCTTGATAATATGCTCTATGGAATTCCAATCGAAGCCCATGTTAGATGTCTTCACATCTAACATGTTAGATGTCTTCACATCTAACATGGGCTTCGATTGGAATTCCATAGAGCATATTATCAAGCCCATTATCGCCGCTTTATCGGCCGTTTTCGGCCGATAAAGCGGCGATAATTTTATCGCACAGGCTTGATAATATGCCCCCGAGTTTTCTGTTTTTACTGATAAATACGGAGATAAAACAATCTATTCTCCTTTCTTTATTTCTTCTTAAATATGGATAAAAACTAAAATTAGCTTGTCCTTTAATGATTTTAAATACTGTCAGTCATAACTGCTAGGCTACTAGGTGCACAGATAAACACGAGCGGTATATAAAACTAGAAAACATTATAATGAGACTTAAACAGCTACAGAAGTGTACAAGCTTGAAAATCAAATGTGTTGGTTTTCATACAAATTGATGAATTTATTATGCATCGGTATTTGTGTCATTGAAACATGTCAGGCATTCAACTATGAGTGTACATTTATGGGTTAAGTAAATGTGGAAATATACTATTTTCAACGTACTTTTTATCACAAAACCCAATATAAATATGGATAAATACAGATAAAATAGCAAAAAATAAATATTGATGAAAACTGTTGGAAATGTTAAAATATAAATACCATAAAACTGGGAGCACTCGTTTTGATATGCAATATTATGTTTTACAGAGTTATGCTATATTACATGATGTTACGTTGTGCAATGTAATATATTCACTTATATGCTATGTTGTGCTATGGTTGGTATGCCATGTTATGTTTTATCTATTCTATTTGTTGTATGACATAGCATGGTATGTTGTGTTTTGTGTTGTCTTGCTAGGTATGGTACGCAGTATTAGGGTATCGTAAGGTTTGTCTTTATGATTTGTTGTTATCTAGCATTATGCAATTCATTGTAGTGTATTGTATGTCATGTTCCACTAAATATATTATTTTTTGTTGTTTTATGAATTGATGGTATATGTGCTGGTATACTGTATTAGTCTACCTATGCTATGCTTTTTGCGAATATATTGTATTATGCAAAGTAATCTAGTGTATATTATGCTTTGTTATGTTGTTTAAAGCATTTATAAAGCTGTATATTGTGTTAATTTGCCTAAGATGAGTTATGCTGTGTTATGTTCTATTATGTTATGGAATATATGGTGCAATATTATTTTATCTTTTTTTATGCAATTCATTCTTCGGGATATTATGCTGTATTGTTTTAGAACAATATGCTATGTTTTTCATTTACAGGCATTGTTTGGTATTGTATATTTTGTAGTGGCTTACTATGCTGTGTATGCTATATTAATGTTATGATACGTTGTTTTGCTCTGTATTGTGTTGTGTTATGTGTTATGTTGTTATGTTATGGTATCTGATTCTATGTAATTTAAGGCACCCTGTGCTACCTTATACTCTGTTATATTGTGCTGTACATCGCTAATACCCCATTGTACAACATGTAATAACACAGATAAATATTAGGCTTTTTCATTATGACCATATGCCAATGGATGGTGATTGATGATTGATTAAAGGTGTAGCTGTTAATGCAACATGTGGGAGGAGAAGTGGTCTAGTGCCTAAAATGTCCACCCATGGAACCGGGAGTAGGTTTACCAAATAGCACCATGTCACAAACATGTTATAACTCTTAACTATCCTTTTGTACATCAGCGTAACATAGTGGCTTATTACGATGGCGGGTAGACCGTAACGGTAATCGGAACCGTCCCCCAGGGGTGCGACAGTCCGCCATGCAGATTAGGATGTGACATCCAGCATATTATGCATTGTGGTAGGCGGTGCTGTCAGCAGCACCCGCAGCAATGCACAATATGTATGTTGTGCATTTGCATGTACAATGTGGCAGGCACCGCGCGGTGCCTGCCAGCTTGTTCATGCAAATGCACCCCTACCCCCCCCCAAAACCATGGGCGTCAGCAAGGGGCCCCCAATTGCAAAGACCGCAAGTCTTTCCATGGCGGCATCACCGCCATGGAAAGGCATATTTCTGCTTTCATCATAATATGAGTGGCGGTGTCTGTAAGACACCGCCACCATATTGTGTACTTTTTCTGCCGGTCGACAAATCGACCGGCAGAAAAGCGGCGTAAGGACTTTCTGTCTGCCGTGGTACCCCCCGCCATCATAATTTGGCGGGGGGTAAATGGCATGCTGGCAGTGTATTATGGCAGGTGGATAGCCACCGCCGTTTGCACAGTGGCGATCCGCCCGCCATTGTAATGACCCCCTTAGTCTTTTCTTCAGGTGATATAATTCAATGGTACTTTGACTATAACTTCCCAGAATGTATTGTGACATGATAGGCAGTCACTGGAAGATAACTTTTTTTTGCTAATGTACCTCTGATCCCAGCTCTGTCCAACCTGGATATATTGTTAGGTCATGCGGTGTAGGTGGGTTTCTTCAGGTGGAATGTGTTCATACATACTGAACTTTGTAGGGGTGTGAGGTGTAATGTGGTGCTGGTGGTGTTTTGTTTGGATCATTGGGCAGTGATGTGGCCTTGATGTGGTCTGGCATTGTGTCAGTGGTGTTGTTGGATGTTGGGTTGCATTGGTGGGGCTGGCACAGTTCCAAAGGTGTGGAGTGATGAGATACCTCACACGGTGCCACCTCATAACACACAATATCGGCTCCCATCACATGGTGACCCAGTGAGGAGCCGATCTCACACAGTGGCAGAGAAAATGAGCAGAATTAAAACCACTGTAAATAGTGGATTTCCAGCTCGTTTTCTGAGACTTTGAACTGCTGACATCCATTAAGGTGCATGAAAACACCACATGACATCTGCACCAGTCTCAGCCCGATTTTAACCAGTAACCTGGTTCAGGAGGTAATTAGGATCAAGTGGATTTTTATTGCACAGAGGTATCAAGAGTTACTGTTACACGTAAGGCCATACTCCATCAGCCATAGCTCTCCTCCCATACTCAAGTGAAGTTAATTGGGCTTCTGAGACTCATATTTGAGTCGATTAGGGTCAACTGTGTGCCTTAATATTATATCATTTGTAAGGTGCTGTGTATGTTCAATAAAGTATGTTAATCTAATGAGCTTAAACCACTTATCCTCAGATACCTTCTATACAAGCATCGTTCTGACACTCCTTCTCTGACATCACAGCAGTATAAAGCAAATACAAGGAGATGATGGACAGAGTGCTGAAACTTTTCAGACACTCACCCCCAGTCACATATCTGGGTTGAATCCATCATTGTTCTTTATCTCACTGTGCCACCTCAGTTCAGACCCAGCTATATGCAAATCAGTCTTCACCCTGTACCTCATGGGAACAGACCAGCCCAAACTGCCAAGCCAGGTCTTCCCTGAACCAGAAACAAGCATCCTGGGACTGGTTTCAGGTTAACACCCCATATCAGCCAAGCTAGCTTGAATCCAGTGTCAAAGTGAGCAAGGGACCCACTGCTGGGCATACCCTGCCAACTTAGGACAAACAAAGCAAACACAAGGAGAGGATGGACGGAGCACTGAAACTTTTCAGACCCTCACCCCCAGTCACAGATCTGGGTTGAATCCATCATCGTTCTTTAGCTCACTTTGCCACCTCAGTTCAGACCCAGCTATAAGCAAATCAGTCTTGACCCTGTGCCTCATAGGAACAGTTCAACCCGAACTGCCAAGCCAGGTCTTCCCTAAACCAGAAACAAGCAACTTGGTACCAGTTTAAGGGTAACACCCCTCATCATCCAGGCTAACTTTAATCCAGTGGCAAAGTGAGCAAGGGACCCACGTCTGGGCATACGCTGCCAACTTAGGGTGAACAAAGCAAAAACAAGGAGATGATGGACGGAGCGCCTAAACTTTTCAGACATTCACCCTCAGTCACAGATCTGGGTTGGATCCATCATCGTTCTTTAGCTCACTTCTCCACCACAGTTCAGACCCAGCTACATACAAATCAGTCCTGATCCTGTGCCTCATGGGAACAGTCCAGCCCGAACTGCCAAGCCAGGTCTTCCTTGAACCGGGAACAAGCATCCAGGGACCGGTTTCAGAGTAACACCCCTCATCAGCCAGGCTAGCTTGAATCTAGTGGCAAAGTGAGCAAGGGTCCAACCTCTGGGCATACCCTGCCATCTTAGGGCGAACAAAGTAAACACAAGGAGATGATGGACAGAGCGCTGCAACTTTTCAGACACTCACCCCCTGTCACAGATCTGGGTTGAATCCATCATCGTTCTTTCGCTCACTTCACCACATCAGTTCAGCTATATGCAAATCAGTCTTGACCCTGTGCCTCATGGGAACAATCCAGCATGAACTGCCAAGCTAGGTCTTCCCTAAACCGGAAACAAGCTTCCTGGGACCTGTTTCAGGGTAACACCCCTCATCAGCCAGGCTAGCTTGAATCCAAAGGTAAAGTGAGCAGCCACTCACCCCCAGTCACAGACCTGGGTTGAATCCATCATCGTTCTTTATCTCACTTCGCCACCTAAGTTCAGACCCAGCAATATGCAAATACACAGCAGTATAGTCAGGGTGCTATGGTATTCACTAGTTAGGGGTTCCCACCTAATATCTTTGCAAACAGCCCCATAGAGTATAGATATAGTCCTCACCACTTCAGTCAAGTCTCACATGGCTTTTAAACCGGTAGATGCAGGAGGAACTTTGGGAAATGCGGCCCAAGCGTCTTTTCCAATCAGCCCTCACCAGTGTCCCATCTTCGAAAAGCAGGCCAACATCCGAGGAGAATGCCTCGCGAACCTCCCCAAATATAAATTAAAAAGTAAATTATTTCACATTTGAAAACAAGCCACCCATCATGTTTCACTGGCCTTCAACCCATTTCTCACAACACATTCCACTGCTGCCTTGTAAACCCAGTGAGCCCTCATGAAGGGGTCACTAGAGTGCATTGTGCATCAATTTTCACAATCACCCATTGCCATAGACTGCGGGCTTAGAACCAAGATGGCAAAAGACCTGAGATGTTACGTACAATCAGTTCCTTAAAAGTGTCTACATGTATCTTTCTTGCCGAAAGACCAGTATCAACAACAGCCTTTTCTGAAAAGCAGTTGGCAATTTTGCTGGAATGCCACCTCTTGTAACATTACATATATTAGCCTTTTAGGGGTGACATCTCCTTACATTAAATTGCAGGCTTAATCTTTCAATTTAAATCATATCCAGCAAAGCCTATAAACTTCCTGGGCCAGTCTGACCTGTTCCAGGTTCAGTCTGTTTGATTTCAATTTCCGGAGGCAGATTCTAATTCCCAGGTATCGGAATGCACTTATCACCTAAGGTAAAGATAGTACTGGAACAGTAGCGTATGACATTGTTGAGGGCGGGTTACAATGCCCAGAGTATATGCTCTGGGTGGTTGTATATCTCCTTTCCTATGGGCTGCTCCTCTGCAGCATAGTTGTGAACCAATGAAAGCATATATCACAGTTGGTTGCATGTTGATTGTTGCCTGCTACTCCTCAGTGGACTTCTTAGAGTACACCATGGCTGGATGCATAGCGCCAATTCTCATGTGTTCCTCTTGCAAGTACTACACATCTTGCGCCATATTTGAAAGAAGATTGCACTGTCCTTGTTGTATATGAATTTAGGACCCTAGTGTAATTTTCCCGATTCATGCCCATATATAGGTATAAATCACCCTATCCTTATATAGGCATAGAAATCATAACCATATTTAGACTTAGCCTATGCAGTCCAAATACTGCATGGCTACTTCCACTTATTCCGAAAATCCACAACGATTTCTTGGAAAAACCTGCCTTCAGCAGTCAGGGACTTACCCTTGCTTGAATATTGATTTATCCAAGAACTCATGGAGTTTTCAAAGAACTGAGTCTTTGATGATGTTATTATGTCCAACCTTACGTCAAACTAGGCACCTTCAAGGTATAAACATGCCCACACTTGCCCAGGCAAACACACAGTGGTTTGGAGCAGTTCGGCTATCTACCTACACGACACAGCTCGCCGAAGCAAGTGCCAAAGGAAGCCGACCCTCCAGCAGACGCACTGAGAGAGACGCTGTCTTTTCTCTTGCCGAGAAATCCAGCTCCAGTGTTTCCAAGCTACCCTTGCAGGTTGTTGGGAAATCGAGTCCTGAGAGAGAAATACCAGACCTCCTTCATTCTAAAACCAAGGTACGGAGCTGATTAGACCCTTAGAGAATTCTTGGATAGATTATTGGCAAAGAATACTGAAACTAAGCTACACCTCACTTACTTCTTTCCTTGTACTAGACCTAGGTTAGGCGTATTTTAGAAGCACCAGTTGAGTACTTTTTAGTCTTTATTTATTAATGTATGTATTCTATGTATTTTATGGCTTAGAAACCATATCCTGCTTTTACAGTATTATTTTATAATACTCTTCGTACTGTACGCATTGTACTTTGCAACCAGTATTACGATTGGAGCAGTTAATTTCTCCTGAATAAGACAGAAGACTGTTCAATAAATACTTTCTATTGAAAACGCCCGTCTCTCTATTTTCTCTGCACCTCTGGTGAAACGAAGCATGCACGATTGACTGAGTGAAATAACTATCTAATGTTTCCGCGACTCTAGAGATACATTTCTTATTCTTGGGAAACAAAGTTGTCATGTTTATTCGAGAAAGTTTCTAGTGACCTCTGAGCTAGCTGGCACTCACAATTAAGTCTAGTATATTCGATAGAGACCTAGTCGACATAAGTACTACGTCAAATCTATAGGATATATTATTCCAATGCGCAGAGCCTATTGGAAATATAGGAACTACACTACATGGTGCCCAATGTTTGGTAAGGCGATAATTTAACGCTAGATACTAGAGTAACTCAGTCGTGCATTTCACACAGACCCCTTTTTCCCGTAAAATACTTCAATAGACATCTGGAGTGGGTTAAAGGATATAATATCTGCCATAATTGAGTAGGACGAAAATCCTATGTATTCGTTTATGGTTTGTTCAACGTTGAAGGATACAGTGTTCCAAAATATTGTGCACCTTAACGTTGTTTCCTTGAAACTTGCTCTGCAAACCTTCGGTCAACAAAATGTCAGAGAGTGACAACGAAAGGGAGAGAGCTGCAGTAGCAGCTCAGGCAGTTTTAGACAACACAAGTCTCCAACACAATGACCCACATGCTATACTCATCCCGGTAAATATAAGGAAAACAATCACTATAAAGCCTATAGAAAATGGAGTATCATTGAGAGGTGGTAAAGTAATCTTTGTAATAGAGGCACATGAATATCGGCAGACAGAGTTATTCTATTCATGGATTCTGTTTCCTGCAGCAAATCCAGTAACACACGAGTTCCACTACTACAAAATAGAGGAACCTCCAGTGGAATACGTTCCTTTCGAGGACGTTTAAATTCCATTAACTTACCAAGAGCATCAGCTCTGGTTTAAAGGCACCCTACAACATCAAAATCACATTACCAGGCTCGGTCCACTAGGTAGACCAGGAGCAACATGTCCGGTACTAGCAAGCTATACACCACATCCTGACATTGAACAAATGACAGGTCAAGAACTGTTAGCTCAGCTAAAACAGCTAATTAAAATACATAGACAGTTGGTTCAATATGTAATGCGGACTGTAACAGTCCAACCTCCTGTAAGAATTCCACAGCACACCCCTCACCAGAGGAACACAAACAAAATTACACCACAGACTATACAATCAGTCATTGGTAAATTGCCCGCAAAAAGGGAACAAATTCCGTTCTGTTTAGCTCAAAAAATTACTCAAATAGAGGCAGTATTTCCTGATAGTACACCTCATGAAAAAAAACAGAATTCTGACAATCTGTTTACCAATGGGGATCTCACCACACGTGGAGGACTGTGACAATCTACACAAAAACACATGGTGTTCCGTCTATGGCGGTAATACCAGACATCCTAAGACAGATTCAAAATGAATACGGACCAGAACCTGCCTTAAATCTTGGTATGAAGTTACTAAAAGATTTCAAACAGGTCTCGGCTATACTATTAGCTAACATCAAAGGTGATGCACCATACCAACTTGCACCATAATTCCACTGTTCCTCCACCGCTGTTTTGCGGGCCCGGTTCCCGGGGAGGCTTGGGTGCTACCTCCACCATCTTGGGTCAGGAGGGACTTTGGCGGCCATCTTTGAGCGGTCTAGCGCTCGGGGGTATTCGGAGCCGCCTACTTAAGACGCTCTTTACAGCGCGCAGCGGTGACGCGCAGCGGGAGCGCCATCGCTGCGCCTGAGCCATCTTTGAGCGGTCTAGCGCTCGGGGTATTCGGAACCGCCTACTTAAGGCGTCAGTATTTCGTGGTCAGCCTGGTAAAGGTAACCATTTGGTTTGGGAGCGACATAGCGCGTCTGAACGCGACCTCGCGCACCTACAGCGCTGCTTTGGAATATTTTAAAAAACCTGTTTTGTATTTGTTTTTGTTTTATTTAATTTCCCCTGATTTTACCTGGCGCTGTGTTCTGGCCTTCACTTGCACCATAATTCCTCTGTTTCTCCACCGCTGTTTTGCAGGCCCGGTTCCCGGGGAGGCTTGGGTGCTACTTCCACCATCTTGGGTCAGGAGGGACTTTGGCGGCCATCTTTGAGCGGTCTAGCGCTCGGGGGTATTCGGAGCCGCCTACTTAAGACGCTCTTTACAGCGCGCAGCGGTGACGCGCAGCGGGAGCGCCATCGCTGCGCCTGAGTCGTGCCAGAGTCCTGCCCGTCTGCGCTCGTCAGCGTCTCGGAGGCGTATGGGGCGGCCTCAGGCTTTTCTTAGTATTTCCTAGGTAGGCGTTGTCTCTTTGTCGGAATGCTTTCCTACTCTTCTTCTGAGCTCTTGGCTCTGCGTAGGGACTCCTCGTCTTGCCATCATATATTTCCGGGAGGGCGTGCTCTTAAGAGAGGTTGCGTGGGTTGTGGCTGGCGTCTTTCGAGCAACGGCATTAACCGGCCGGTCGTTTCACCTGCTCTAAATGAGTGCCTTCTTCTCAACACGAGATCTCTTGGCAGACACTCCCTCGATATCTGGAACCTACTGACGGAGTCTAAGCCACCTTGTCTGTTTCTTACTGAGACATGGCTTGGAGATGGCTCAGGTCCCGATCTAGCTAACGCTATCCCTCCCGACTATACCATATTTAGGAAGGATAGAGTGATAGGCAGAGTAGGGGGGGTCGCCTTAGCTGTTAATAAGTTCTTTTCCTGTACTACCTTTTCGATTGACAATATCCCTAACTGTGAGGCCCTTGGTTTCACTCTTACGCTGTCGCCTCATCAAACGGTCGTTGGGATTTTACTCTACAGAGTACCTGGTCCTTTGGGCCCCTTCTTCGACGAATTGCAGGCGGCACTTTCTGTGCCTTGTCTTTAATCAGACCATTGTATTTTATTGGGTGATCTGAACATCCATATGGATAATAACACCGATCCTGATGTTCTTAAGTTGCGGGACATTACTTCCCCTTTAGGGCTCATTCCATATATTATGTGGCCAACTCATAACAAGGGCCACACCATTGATCAAGTTTTTTCCACGAAAACAATTAGTACATCCATGGCACTACCCGTTTTGTGGTCTGATCATTTTTTAATAAAGTTTACCATACCCCTCATCTCTATGACGGCCCCGAGAGCACTGAAAGACCAGAGAGGAATTACCCGGCCTTTTCACCAGGTTTCCGCCGAAATGGTATCTGATGTGCTTTGTCGTCATCCCTGCTTATTTTCTGGCAGTCTGGAGGAAAACCTTGAGTCGGTGCATAAGTGGATGACTGCTAGTTTTGAGGAGCTAGCCCCAGGGAAGCCGGCTAAGTCTGCTGATAGGCGTGCTTCGGCCCCTTAGTTTACTTCATCCTTGGGTGCGATGCAGCAGGAATGTAAGAGAGCCTAAAGGGCCTGGAGACGCCTGTATGACCCTGATCTCAAGGCTAGTTATAGAGAAGCCATCAAGCTATATCATAGGCACATCCTAGCGGGAAAAAAAGTCTATCTTGAGCGTAGAATAGATGATTCAGAGAGTACCAGTAAAGAGGTATTTAGGATAGTTAAGGAGTTTACTTCCCCCTCCCTTGGTGCTCCCTTCCATGCGCACACTGAAGTCTGGATTAGCCAGTTAGCGGACTTTTTCGTGAATAAAATTAAAGCTATTCACGATTCTTTTCGCCTTCTATCCCCTACGCCAGTTCCTGGCTTTACATCTAGCTTGTCTACATCTATAACTGAGGAAGGCCCACTCCTGTCGGAATTTCCGGTGATGTCTCCCACGGTCTCTCTTGACCTTCTGTCTCGGCTCAAGTCCGGCTCTCTGCTTGACCCCTGCCCGGCGAAATGTTTGGGGAAAGTAGCACCGGCTTTAAATGCGTTGCTTAATCCTCTGCTTAATGCTTCGCTGAGCACGGGAGTTGTCCCTCAAGCGTGGAAGCATGCATTGATTCTTCCACTGATCAAGAAGACTAACCTTGATCCTCTTATCCATGCTAACTACAGGCCCATCTCTCTCCTCCCTGCTCTGGCTAAGGTGACCGAGAAGCACGTGCATAGCTCCATTTCCAACTTCATTGAGAGTAACAACATTCTCCATGACTCTCAATCGGGCTTCCGCACGAATCTTAGTACAGAGACCGCTCTTCTCGAGGTCACCGATGCCATCAGAGAGGTTTTGGATACTGGAGGGAAGGCCATTTTGGTTATGCTGGATTTGTCGGCGGCTTTCGACACCGTCCCCCATGAAAGTCTCCTTTTAAGACTCCAGGAGATCGGTTTTCGTGGGACGGTGTTGCATTGGTTTAAATCATTTCTGACCGGCCGCCGGCAAGTGGTCTGGGCACCTCCGTTTTCCGCTGAAATGCCGCCGCTTGAGGTAGGGGTGCCGCAGGGTTCCATTCTAAGCCCTGCGCTTTTTAACATCTATATGGCCCCTCTGGCAGCGGTTGCGGAATCTTTTGGTGCCCAGATCATAACCTATGCTGATGACACCCAGTTGCTCTTTACTTTTGATAAGGGCAAGGATTTTGACGGTCCTCGGATTAGAGAATGTTTGGGAGCTGTCTTTGCTTGGTTCCAGCGACACAGCCTAAAATGCAATTTCGATAAATCGGAACTGCTTTTTTTTGGATGCCCTCCTGATCCTGGCTGGAAGGCCTGGTGGCCTTCAGATATGTTTCCACCGGATGCCGCCTCTTCCAAAGCTAAAAATCTGGGCTTTGTGATAGATGATGGCCTCACCTTTGGCCCCCAGATCATTGGGCTGACTGGTAAATGCTTCGGCCTCCTGGAAATGCTGCGGAAATTTCTTCCACTGCTGTCACTGAAGCATAGAAAGATCATCGTGCAGGCCTTGATAGGTTCGCGTTTGGACTACGCAAATGTTCTCTATCTTGGCCTGCCGAAATATCTTTTGGCTCGACTGCAGATTGTGCAAAATTCTGCGGCCAGAGCCATCTTTGGTCTCCAGCGCAGAGCTGGAGCCACAGAGTTGCTAAAAAAATTGCATTGGCTCCCAGTCGCCAAAAGGATCGTTTTTAAGGCACTTACTTTTGCCTTTAAGGCCCTTCATCAGATAGGCCCCAAATATCTTCAGAAGCACTTGGCTTTTTATGTGCCTCGCAGGACGTTACGTTCCGCGACTTTATCTAAAGCCTTGATTCCCCCCATCCGCCTTTCTAGAATCGAAGGACGCTCCTTTCGTTTTCTAGCGCCTCAAGGTTGGAACGACTTGCCTGTCCTGCTTAGGAAAGCTGATGATCTGCTCTCCTTTAGAAAAGGACTTAAAACCTGGCTTTTCGCCCAGTAATTGTTCCCCCTGCTTTTGTCGTGTTATGTTTCTCTTATTTCTAGGGCTCTTTGCCAAAGCCCCGGGACACTCCTAGGAGTAGCCGTGCGCTATAAAAGAGCATTTTTAACATAACATAACATAACATAACATAACATAACATAACATAACATAACATGCAGCATCCATGGCAATCCACCAAAACTAAAAGAAACTGATATAACAGAGCAACCATATGAACTTGCAAGAATTATTGAAAAATCCCACGAAGAACTAGGTAGAAATAGTTTGGGTGGGAAACCAATAAAACCCCAACTAACTGAAAATCCTGAAAAGTTTTTATTAAAAATAATCTCACTACTCCTAAAAAGAAGTGGGAAAACACCAAACAGACACTTCTTAAAGAGAAGCGTTCTCAGTCCAGAGGAAGGTCTCCTCAACAGGAGCCCTCTGAAAAGAGGTATAACCTCAGAAATAGGGATAATTTGAGAAAACCTGATAGATATTAAGATATTGATACACGTTCCTCTCGTACCTTTCAGACTTCCTCGCAGAAATCCGAAAGAAGAGGGCGATCAGAACAAAAGGAAGAACGCGTGAAGTCCAAAGACGAACAGAACGTTCCAAACAATAAGAAAAATCAATTCACCAAGAAGAAGGTAGCAAATGTAAAGATCAGACATGCCGAGGATCTTGAGGACACAACTCAAGAACGGGGAGTGGGCCCAGACAATGCTAGACGGCGCAGCAGAGTTCACCATAGCTCACAAGATCCTGAAGGATCATCTGGAGACAGTGGACTTGAATGAATGCATTCAAGTTGAAACTGCCGACACAAAGGTTAGTGTACCACATACATTATATGAAGTAACACTCCGGATGGAGGGGGACATAACTAGGAAAATAAAGGCACTCTTTTGGGAGAAGCTATCTTAGGGTTATGACATTCGTCTAGCTGAACAAGACTGGCCACCTGAATTTGTCAGAGAGTGCCCACATGGCGAAGAAATCATTATGCCAGCCTTCTCTAATCATATTCCTAAAAAATACACCTATGCCAGAAAATGGGCTGTGGCCCAGGCTCCAGCATTATACAAAAATCACGTAGGATGGGATGAGGACTCTCCTGTAGTGTAGTTCCTATTATCCCAATAGGCTCTGCGCATTGGAATAATACCTTCAATAGTATAGGCCTAGACCAGACGTTAACTAGGTCTACTACTGTCGATATTAGACTTAAAGTTTTGGGTTTGCCAGCTAGCTCAGAGTTCACTAGAAACTTTCTCGAATAGGCAAGGAGGAGTTGAACCTCCCTGGATAGACAAGAAGGGATTTAGTTTCTGACAACCATAGAACATGACAACTTTGCTCTCCCCTAATCAAGAGTGTATCTCTAGAGTCGTGTGAAAACAAAAGACGACTTATTTTACTCAGTCAGTACGTGCATTCTTAGTCTCACCAGATTGTAGAGAAAAGGAAGAGACGGGCGTGTTCAATAAAAGATGGTATTTATTGATCAGTCTCTTTTCTCATACAAGAGAAATGGATCGATATTATTGCAATACTTATGGTTAAGTAAAGTGCATACATTAAAAGCAGAAGTATAAAATAATACTGTAAAAACATTGATATGGTTTCTAAGCCATATGATGGGTTAAAATGGATAAAATAGATACATACACATATACATTTGACTAATCGTACTCAACTGGTGTTTCTAACTACGCCTACCCCAGATGTACCTGACCTAAGCCTAATACGTGGGCGGGAATAGAAAGTAGCAGTTTAAGTTAAGTTGGTTTTGCCAAGTGACTGACTCAAGAATTCTCTGCAAGGGGTTATTCAGTTCTGTACCTGGAGTCTAGGATGAATGAGGGATGGTATCTCTCGTCTCTGGTCTCGATATTCCAGGCTGCCTGCGAGGGCTACCCGGAAGCGCCGGAGCTGGATTTCTCGGCAGGAGAAAGCAGCGTCTCGTTCTCAGCGCGTCAGGAAGGCGGGGCTGCGCCAGCGGGGTCTGCTCTGCTCTGGGCTTCGGCAAGTCTGGCTGCTCCGATCTCGTCACCACCGCGTGTGTTTGCATAGGGCAATATCGGTAATATTTATACCTTTAAGGTGCCGAGATTGACGTAAGGATGGACATAGATACGTCAATAAGGATGTCATACGACCTGGTCGTTAGCACATTCTTTTGCTGAAGTTCTCGGTGAAATCAAAACAATGGCCGCAGGGTTTTTCCCAGGTTGTCATAGGTTTGATTTGTTTTGAGAACTCCGTATGCCTTATCAGGGGCTGGAGGAATTATCGCTTGTCTAATTAGATGGCAAGCGTTATGACCTAATCAGATAACACGCTCCTGTGCCGTAGTGTGGCTTAATCAGATAACGGTTCCTGCATCATGGGGGTTTTCTGCATCATGGGATGGCTGCTTGTTAACTTGTTAACCAGAATAGGGTCAGGAATAGGGGGATCGATACAGAACCTATAGGAATACATCACACCCACTCCACGCTAACTATGGACATATTTACGAATCTATGCATAGTAAAACATACTGTAGAGTATTGTGTATACCTTACCACCCCAAAATACATAAATGCATTTTGAAATTATCAAATATACGGAAAAAACAGTCACATGTAATATATGCACTCAAGCTGTAGAATAATGCTAAAGTAATCACGCATATCTATACATTATCACTAATTTGTATATGAGAATTTACACATGAAATGGCTCTTAATACAGAAAAAAGGTTTCGAGACCATTCCATCACAGAATAAAATAATTATGAACATACCAGCGGGCAGCTAATGTCTATAAAGTATCTAAATATAGAAATTTTAGTTCTCTAAGAATAGTTCTTACTTTAAGCAGAAGATAAGTGTCCCGAAAAATTCGTAAAAATATTTTGGGGCTGCTGAAAAAATTGCTGTCCGTGAACTGGAGGGAAAATTGTTCATGGTATTTTATTATTCTAGTTGAAGGCCAAATTCAGGGAACGCCGTGTGCGAGCTTGCTCAAAAGTCTCTATTTCTGCTCTGGTGAGAACATCATATCATTTAGACTGTCGAAAAAGCTGTCAACAGCTTCCTGGGAGAGTTCCACTAACTCGGAAAAGGATGTAACCATGCATTCGTGCGCATGATTGTCTCCATTGACGTTTTGATTAGTATTGCTGACAGAAGGTCGTACCTGATCAATGCTGTTTTCATCTTGAACTTCACTACCCCTCAATCGTAGTGGTGAAGCTTCCACGAATGCCATCATCAGGATTGGTAGCCGTTGAGGGCAGCACAAAGCATGAGCCTTTATTGGACTCAACAATGTTTCTGCATCCATTGGCGCATCTGATTATAGCGTCAGACAGGTGTCTAACACGCATTCTTCTCCGCATAGCAAGCACCTTAATACAGGTAAAACACATCGTTGCCACATTGGTCGAAATGAAAGAAACCAAGTCATGTTCAGATCTCTAAGCCGGGATAGTCCCAGGATTTTTGATATCCGGTCCCGGTATCCAATGGCTAGGATTGTTTCTTCCCTTGTCGCAGGTGTTTTGTCTGTGACATGGTTTGCCATAACGAAATATAAGGACTAAGAATAGTATTCCTGCAATTAGTCCCAAAATGAGGGGAAGTCCGCCAAAAATCGAATGGACGAAATCTGGAAAAATACCCAGTATGGCTTTGAATGGTGTTAATGCCATCGAAAATACTGTCTTAAATACTTTTGAGACTCCACTGGTATCAGAAATATTTAAGATTTCATTCAGGATTTCTGCGAAATGTATGGGGGAATTAGTTGATAACAATGAGTGAATCTCTGCAGTCGTCCTTGCGACTAGGAGATCATACGTTTCTTTTGATGACGTGAGCCTGGTCGGCGTCTGAAGAAGCACTGTTTTCATTCTGCTTAAAGTATCTATTCGAATAGAAGTAATTTTCAAGTTGGGCCATGCCCTTGCCTCCCTGTCTGGAAGGGAGCTGGGGAACAATAAGCGTCCACAGCACTTGACCTTCGCAGTCGTAGTTACGAGATAAGGAGTCCCGGGCATAAGACTACAACATCTGCGGTCCACAATTAGAACGTAACTCCCATTATAGAGTCTTTGAAAGAATGGTTCTATCTCTGTTGCAGGTGCGCCTAGCTGGTGACATGAAAGGTTATTTGAGTTCCCTTCACAGGCTCCATGCAAACTAATTCCATTACACAGAAGTGTACCGCTCAGTGACATCGCACAATTATTGCCACTAAGAAACACTTTCTGTCCTTTATTACTGACACATGCATGTGAATAGGGCAAGTTCCATGTTGTTTTAATGTACCCTTTTCCCAATTTTTCGTACATGCCAGCCTGTATATAGTTTTGGCAGTATTGAAACCTGAAGGTTGATATTGGAATATTAATTATCCCATGTATTATCCATTCACTGACAGGTCGTTCTGACATTGTCACTGGTAATCTCTCGAGTTTCTCAATGCTCAGGATTGTATAATCAGCACCCTTTTGTGCCATACTGATTTGTTTATCAGTGAGGTTAAAGATATTGAATAGTGACGTTGTGTTGATTAAACGCCAAGGCACATAGCCTGAACGCAGATTTTGTAACGTCCAGCCAAGCTGTACAATAGAACGCAATTGGGACTGACCGTGTTGTAACAACAGTAAGTCTTGCGATAATATGTCGATTGCTGAAGACACAATGCTGTCCAGAGAAAAAATTCTGGAGGACAGAGTCATTAACCCATTGTCCACTACAGAAAGTGATTTTTCCAAATGAATACGGTCAATTTCCCGTATACTTTCTGCTGTCTCTGTTTGAGTCACCTTCCAGGCCTCGTTGTATGCTGCATATACAGAGGCTGCTATGAAACGTTTCTGACACTGTTTGCGCGGTCCCATAATGAAATCACGCAAGTCAGCACCATCAGTAAGTAAAGTTAGGGGTTAATTTCTGCCAGTGTGGAAGTTTGTAGCCACTGAAGGCATAATTTGCCCACACTGTAGGTGGTTATTATCCCTGGGTGTTGTCTTTGGGAATATCTAGGGTCTGGCCTGGTCATTTTGAACCCCTGTGTTTTGTTCAGGAATCTGTCTTGACAGTTATTAGTATCTGTGGGCCAGATCAACCACTTTTTCCAATCAGGATGTGTTCTGTTTTGGTTTAATACATAATTTACGTCTATCTCTTCATCTGTAGAGCTATTGCTGTTCATTGTTGGTTTTGGAATAGACGGTTTATTTAAGTCTTTGATTTTGGCTAGGCCAAGACAGGTAGTTTGTTGAACAGTGTCATTTAAAAATATAATTTGTTCTGGGATCATGCAGGCTCTAAACAAAGATTCTATACCCTGTACTTGCCATTCTTTTGTACCCCAAACACTCTTTACTTCAACATTTCTGTCCCAATAATCAAAACCAAAAGTATTCATTTGTTCAAAGAATGAGTCTGAATATATCAATTTCGTGTTTGTTATCATGGTCTTTGTCCCTGTCTTATTTGACAATTTGAAATAAAATGTTTCAGCATTACTTGTGTTAAAACCTGAAAAGTATGAATATTTGTCATAAACGGTTCTTGAGCTTCCTTTTGGAGGGGTTGCACAATGTTCCCATTGATTATAATTTAAAAAATTTCTAGGTTGTGCAGATCTATGTAGAAAATGGTTACCATAGTGGTTATAACAGTACATACTATCATAATTTGTCGAACCCTGCAAATAATCATGTTTGGTAAATTTAGCAGACATCACTAAGTCAGACATCATATTATTTATACTTTCAAAGTCCCAATCATCAGCAAATGAGCTTGGTTTTACAAAGTCACTCAACGAGATCTTAATTTGGTGTGGATATTTCAGGATTTCAACCGGACCATAAATTTCGTAGTCAGTGTTGTCCCATGCTACCCCACCCGGTATAGGATTGGCTGTGAAGTTGACTGAAGAAAGTTCTCTTTTCTCGACGTGTGAAGATGTGTGTGGTTTGAGGATCAAGTTGATTTTCTGACTTGCTGTGTCCATTTTAGCATATTTTCCCTCAATGAAGCGTCCCAAAGTTAGTACCATGATGAGCCAAAGTACGAGGATAAATGCACCAAAACCCACCCAAAATTCAATCCATGGAGAAATCAGATATGTTTCTTTCAGTTGTTTCAAAAGTACTTTAACTTTATCTTTAAATGTTTTTGTTGATGGCTGCGTTTTTGATTCAGTGAAGCCTTCAGAGGAATCATCGAAGTTTATGAAGTAGCCGGATGCAGTTCTGTCAATTGTTCCAATTGCTTCAGGATTACTGTTTCTTGCATAGTCGTTTGTTACTTCATTATAGATTGGTGTGTCTCTGCTAAATGTTTTTATTTGGGTTTTCAGAGGTCTAAGTTCCATTGCATTGTTGCATAGTCCTTGTTGTAGTTCTGTAGGCGTTTCGAATGTGATTAGCCTCTTAGATTGAACCTCTGTGTTTGTAGCAAATCTTGGTGTTCTACTACTTATCGGGAGTCCACTTGGCCTACTATTTG
This sequence comes from Lissotriton helveticus, assembly GCF_964261635.1. Taxonomy (NCBI): domain Eukaryota; kingdom Metazoa; phylum Chordata; class Amphibia; order Caudata; family Salamandridae; genus Lissotriton; species Lissotriton helveticus. The sequence continues at coordinate 1,867,888,981 of NC_136057.1, forward strand.
TTATCGGCCACATGATTGTGGTTTTACCAAGTCGATGGATACAACTCGGTTCTCCTTTTTACCAGCAAGCGGCGGTAGTACAACTGATCTTGTCCCGTTGATGGACAAGACAGGAACTGCTTTTCTGTAAGAAGGCCCAAATTCCTTCTTTACCGCGATCTTTTCTCTGACTAGATCCCCGACTTTTGGAATCCAGACAGGTCTTGCTGGGACAGGTGGTGGTTCTTCAGTGGTTGTTGGCTGCTGTTTCAACTTTATGTTGCTCAGGTCTTTTCTTGTTTCGTTTAAGTCCTGCAAAATAGCCAAACGATCTTTGATATCAAAGCTTTTTTCCTTCACCACTGAAGTCTGACTGTCGAGGTCTAAGACTAACATCCTAGTTCCAAACAATAATTCGTACGGACTGAATCCCTTCGGAGAATTTCTTGGCAGGTTATTTAGACTACGTTGGACACTTATTAGATGTTTGACCCACCCAGCTCCCGAACCTAATATCCTTTCTGTTATAGATAGCTTTATGCCTTGGTTTTTTCTTTACACCATCCCGTTCCCCTCAGGGTGAAATGGACAAGAGTACCGCAATGTAACGCCCATGCTGACCATGGCCTCCTTATAAGCTCTAGAGCTAAAAGCAGGACCATGGTCCGAATGCAGCATGCCAATTGCGTATGTGCCGATAAAGACTCGCAAATCTTTTATAACAGTTCTGGCGTCAGCCGTTCGCTGGGGCCACATCCATATGAATCTCGTGCATGAGTCCACTGCAACCAAGATATATTTATAGTTACCATCCCTTTGTAAGGGACCACAGTGGTCTAGGTAAACACAGGCTAATGGTTTATCCGAGATTAGAAGGGGCGTCTGCGCTGGACGTCTCACCGTTGATACTTTCATTCTTTGACATATTTCACATTCTAAAACATAGTTCCTTGTTTGTCTTCTCATTTGTGGCCACCAGTATCTCTGTTTTAATAATGATACTGTGGCTGAGACGCCAGCATGTATAGAAGCAAGCCCTTCGTGTGCCGCTATTATCAGTCCTAACCTATGTTCCATGTTTGGAATTGCCCTATCCCCCACTCCAGGGATTCGAGCAAAAGGAACATTGTTTGCATCAGTTATGTATGAGTATTTTACTGGAAAGCCTTTCGGGAGTGTTTCTATCGAATCCTTTTCTGTAGCGCTGACAGCCTGTAATATTTCGCTGTCTATTTTTGTTTTTGACCGTGTGATGGCAGCTACGGAAGCCGTTAGCACAGCTGCCTTCGCGGCCTCATCAGCCAATGAATTTCCTGCAACGTGAACGCCATCACGTTGATGACTCAGCGTATGTATCACGTGAGTCTTTGGTAGTTCTTTTTGTAATAGAACTACTTGTTCCCAGAGCATCTTATGCTTGATTGTGCCTCCTTTTGCATCCTTAAAGCCATTCTGAAGCCAGATCTGCAAGTATTCATTGTAAGACTGAACGCAGTAATACGAATCGCACACTATGAGTGTGGGGAATTCTCGATCGGTATTTTCAAGCGCCATCTTAAACGCGAGTAGTTCAGCTCGCTGAGCTGTACAATCTCCTAGAGATTGTGTCTTAGTGATAGCTGGTTTGAATTTTCCTTCGTGCCAGCGACCTTTAACAATCGCGCACGCAGCACTGTAAGCTTGTTTACCCCCTACTGCGGGTTGTGCTGATCCGTCTGTATATATTATACAGCCGTAATGTTCTAGAGGCAGAATTTCGGTCGGCGGAGGACATTCAAATTCATATTGGAGAAGTTCTTGTGTTTTTAAGTTAGGATCAAATTCGTATGCCACGTCTGTTGCAGCAAGAGAATTAGCCCATTGTATCCATCTCGGATGGAGCGCTTTAGCATTTGGAATGCTTGCTTTTGTTACAGCCTCTAGGGCTGGTATCGGTGTCACGATTATTATTCGTTTTCCTTGTGCCAGGGCTCGTTCTTTTGCTATAGCTGTCTGTGTTGCAGTAAGAATTTTTTCCGTTGGGCTAAATTTCATTTCAGCCTTAGTGTACAAGTGTGATTTGAATGCAATTGGTACCTTTTCTCCCTCATTAGAGGTCAGGTATGTGAATCCGCATCTTCCTGGGATGACTCGAATCACTAGATTGCGTGTGTTATCACGTGTTTCTAATTTTGTTTTAATTAACATGTCTGTTTTTTAAGGATCTCAAAATTTCTGTGTGTATTTGAGTCCAATTGGTTCTTTTAAAATCTGGTTTTATTAGATCATAAAGGGGTTTGACCCTTTCTGCGTAATTTGCAATGTATGTTCTTCCGAAATTTAGGAAGCCTAGAATTGACTGTAGGTTTTTTAGTGTTCTAGGTGCTTGGATTACGGCACATTTCTCTAGGAAATTGTCAGCCAGGCTTTTGCCTTCACTTGATAATTCGTATCCTAAGAACAGGACTGTTAGATGGGCAATTCTAGATTTTTTAAAGTTGAATTTGTAACCCTCTGCTGCGAACCCAAGTATTATGGTGTTCACTCTCTTCAAGTGAGTATCCAAGTCATCATCTGTTAGGTATATGTCGTCGACATAAGATAATGCCTCGTCATCATATGTTTGTAGTAATTCTGTTACTCTCGCTGAGAATACCCCTGGGCTATTCTTGTACCCCTGGGCTAACCAACAGAATTGTTTTTGAGTGCCATTTATTGAGAACGCAGACAAATATCTGCTCTCTGGTGCTATGTTTTGACAAAAGAATCCATTAGAGATGTCTAATGTTGTTTTGTATTTTTTGCGCACTATGTTATTCATTAGTGCAGCACTATGCGAGTTTTGTACTGCAAAAGTTTTGCAACATGAGTTAAGGTGTCGGTAATCCAAAACTAGACGATATGAATTGTCTGGTTTGGAGACCGGAAACAAAGGGTTGTTCATTTGTGAGGTGCAAGTTTCAATCACCCCCTGGTATTCTAGTTGATCTAGGATTTCTTTTACCTGTTTTTTAGCTTCTTGCTTAATTGGGTACTGTCTTTGTGCAGTAGGTTGTGATTTTAACTGGATTTTGTGAGGAGGAGAGTCCTCATCCCATCCTACATGATTTCTATATAAAGCAGGAGCTTGAGCTACTGCCCACTTTCTGGCAAGTGTGTATTTTTTATGAATTGGGATATGATTTGAGAAGGCAGGCATAATTATTTCTTCGCCATGAGGGCACTCCCTGACAAACTCTGGTGGCCAGTCTTTTTCAGCTAGAAGGATGTCATAGCCCTTGGAGAGATTATCCCAAAATAGTCCCCTTATTTTTCTAGTCTTATCCCCTTCTATACGTAAAGTTATTTCATATATTTTGTGAGGTTTGCTAACTCTGGTGTCTGCAGTTTCCACTTGAAGATATTCATTCGTGTCCACTGCCTCCAGAAGATTCATAAGGACTTTGCGAGCTATGCTCACTTCTGCTGCGCTGTCTAGCATTGTCTGAGCCCATTCTCCGTTTTTCAGTTGTGTCCTCAGTATTCTCGGCATTGTTAACTACCTTGATACTGGCTACCTTCTTTTTTGGAAATTGTAGTTTCTTTTTTAGATGAGCAGATTCCTTGTCTTTGGACTTGGCGTGCTCTTTTCTTTGTTCTGATCGTCCTCTTCTTTCCGATTTCTGCGAGGAAGTCTGAAAAGATTGAGAGGGACGTGTATCAATGTCTTGATATCTATCAGGCTTCTTTATATTATCCCTATTTCTAAGGTTATATCTTTTCCCAGAGGGGTCACTTTGGGGTGACCTGTGTCTTTGGTTCGGAGATTTTTCTCTCCGCCGAGGAGACCTTCCTCTGGACTGGAATTTCTTTTCTTTAGGATTGGATTGTTTGTTTCCATCCCAGCTCTTTTTTTGTGATGTTGAATTATTATTAAAAAATATTTTTCCAGGACTTTCAATCAGTTGTGGTTTTATTGGTATTCCACCTAAACTATCTCTACCTAGTTCCTCATAGGATTTTTCTATAATTCTGGCAATTTCAGCTGGTTGGTCTGCTATATCTGTCTCCTTTAACCTCTGGCGGATCGCCACGTTTGCTGCTTCTCCCTTTATGTTGGCTAATAATATAGCCGAGACCTGCTTGAAGTCTTTTAGTAGTTTCATACCAAGAGTTAAAGCGGGTTCTGGACCGTATTCGTCTTGAATTTGTTTTAGCACATCTGGTATTACCGAAATGGATGGAACACCGTGCGTTTTTGTGTAGATGGAAGCAAAGACTGTACCCCAAGTGTCACAGTCCTCCACGTGTGGTGCGATTCCCATTGGAAGACAGATAGTCAGAATCCTGTGTTTTTCTAACGGGGTGGTGTCTGGAAACACCGCCTCTATTTGGGTGATTTTTTGTGCTAACCAGAATGGTATTTGTTCCCGTTTAGCTGGTACTTTACCTAGGCAGGATTGTATGTTCTGTGGTGTAATTTTATTTGTGTTCCCCTGATGAGGGGTCAGCTGTGGAATTTTAATTGCTGGTTGAATTGTTGAAGTCCGCATCACATATTGGACTAATTGTCTATGTAATTTTATTAATTGTTTTAGCTGTGTTAAAAGCTCTGCTGCAGACATCCCATCGATGTCTGGATGTGGTGTGTATCCGGCTAGGACCGGCCACGTTGCTCCTGGTCTACCTAATGGACCGAGCCTGGTGATGTGATTATTATGTTTTAGGGCGCCATTAAATAAGAGCAGATGCTCTTGAAATTTAAGTGGTACTTCCACCTCCTCGAAAGGAGTGTACTCATTAGGAGGTTCCTCTGTTTTGTAATAGTGGAAGACCTTTGTTACAGCATTTGCTGCTGGAAAGTGTATCCATGAATAGAATACCTCTGTCTGCCTATATTCGTGTGCCTCAATTACGAATATGACTGTGCCACCTCTAGGTGTTAGTCCATTTTCTATAAGTTTTAAAGTTATAGATTTTCTTATGTTGACCGCGATGAGTATTATATCCGGGTCAGCGTCTTGCAGTGCATTATCAGCTGCTGCGAGTTCAGTTACTATTCTAACTGCCTCTCTTTCTCCTTCAGTGTCTGACATTGTACTGTCCAGAAGGTTATTTAGTTTGTTTTGCAGATCAGGTTCTTATGGAAACAAAGATTAGATGCACAATATTTTGGAACAGTGTATCCTTCAACGTTGACTAAACCAAGAACCATACATAGGAGTTTCCTCCTGCGAGGTCTGGCGGATATTACCTTTCACCCACTCCAGACGTCTTTGGAGTATTATGGGAAAAAGGGGTCTGAGTGAAAAAGCACGACTGAGTTACTCTAAATGTCTTACGTTAGTTTTATCGCCTATCCAAACACGCTGGGCGCCATGTAGTGTAGTTCCTATTATCCCAATAGGCTCTGCGCATTGGAATAATACCTTCAATAGTATAGGCCTAGACCAGACGTTAACTAGGTCTACTACTGTCGATATTAGACTTAAAGTTTTGGGTTTGCCAGCTAGCTCAGAGTTCACTAGAAACTTTCTCGAATAGGCAAGGAGGAGTTGAACCTCCCTGGATAGACAAGAAGGGATTTAGTTTCTGACAACCATAGAACATGACAACTTTGCTCTCCCCTAATCAAGAGTGTATCTCTAGAGTCGTGTGAAAACAAAAGACGACTTATTTTACTCAGTCAGTACGTGCATTCTTAGTCTCACCAGATTGTAGAGAAAAGGAAGAGACGGGCGTGTTCAATAAAAGATGGTATTTATTGATCAGTCTCTTTTCTCATACAAGAGAAATGGATCGATATTATTGCAATACTTATGGTTAAGTAAAGTGCATACATTAAAAGCAGAAGTATAAAATAATACTGTAAAAACATTGATATGGTTTCTAAGCCATATGATGGGTTAAAATGGATAAAATAGATACATACACATATACATTTGACTAATCGTACTCAACTGGTGTTTCTAACTACGCCTACCCCAGATGTACCTGACCTAAGCCTAATACGTGGGCGGGAATAGAAAGTAGCAGTTTAAGTTAAGTTGGTTTTGCCAAGTGACTGACTCAAGAATTCTCTGCAAGGGGTTATTCAGTTCTGTACCTGGAGTCTAGGATGAATGAGGGATGGTATCTCTCGTCTCTGGTCTCGATATTCCAGGCTGCCTGCGAGGGCTACCCGGAAGCGCCGGAGCTGGATTTCTCGGCAGGAGAAAGCAGCGTCTCGTTCTCAGCGCGTCAGGAAGGCGGGGCTGCGCCAGCGGGGTCTGCTCTGCTCTGGGCTTCGGCAAGTCTGGCTGCTCCGATCTCGTCACCACCGCGTGTGTTTGCATAGGGCAATATCGGTAATATTTATACCTTTAAGGTGCCGAGATTGACGTAAGGATGGACATAGATACGTCAATAAGGATGTCATACGACCTGGTCGTTAGCACATTCTTTTGCTGAAGTTCTCGGTGAAATCAAAACAATGGCCGCAGGGTTTTTCCCAGGTTGTCATAGGTTTGATTTGTTTTGAGAACTCCGTATGCCTTATCAGGGGCTGGAGGAATTATCGCTTGTCTAATTAGATGGCAAGCGTTATGACCTAATCAGATAACACGTTCCTGTGCCGTAGTGTGGCTTAATCAGATAACGGTTCCTGCATCATGGGGGTTTTCTGCATCATGGGATGGCTGCTAGTTAACTTGTTAACCAGAATAGGGTCAGGAATAGGGGGATCGATACAGAACCTATAGGAATACATCACACTCCTCATCATAAAATCCAGTTACAAAATCAACCTACTGCACAAAGGCAGTATCCAGTTAAGCAAGAAGCTAAAAAAACAGGTCAGGGAGATCTTAGATCAACTTGAATACCAAGGGGTGATTGAAACATGCTCCTTATCCATGAACAATCCTTTGTTTCCTGTCTCCAAACCAGACAATACATATCGTCTAGTTTTGGACTACAGACACTTAAATTCTTGTTGCAAAACTTTTGCAGTACAAAATGCACACAGTGCAGCACTCATGAATAACATCGTGCGGAAAAAATATAAAACCACATTAGATATTTCTAACGGTTTCTTCTGTCAAAACATTGCACCAGAAAGTAGGTACTTGACCGCTTTTCAATAATGGGGACACAGCGACAATTTTGACGTCTCCCCCAGGGATTCAAGAATAGTCCAGGTTTATTCTCAGCCAGAGTAACAGAGTTACTACATACGTATGATGATGAGGCATTATCTTATGTCGATGACATCTATCTTACAGACGATGATTTGGCCGTGCATTTGAAAAGAGTGAACACCATAATACTTGGTTTCGCTTCTGAGGGCTACAAATTCAATTTTAAGAAATCACAAATTGCCCACCTCAACGTCCTATTCTTAGGATACGAATGATCAAGTGAAGGCAAAAGCCTGGCAGCCAACTTTCTAGAGAAATGTGCGCTGCTCCAACCTCCAAAAAGGCTGAAAAACTTACAGTCAATTCTAGGTTTCCTGAATTTTGGAAGAACTTATGTTCTACATTAAGCAGAAAGGGTTAAACCTCTCTACGAACTAATAAAACCTGATTTCAAATCAACTAATTGGACTCAAAAACACACAGAAATTTTGTGTTCAGTGCAAACAGACATGTTAGCAAAAACACAGTTACAGACACGCAACAACGTGCGCAATCTTTTAATCTGAATCATCCCAGGGAGATGCGGATTCACATACCTAACCTTTAATGAAGGTGAAAATGTACCAATAGCGTACAAATCACACTTGTACACACAGGCTGAAATGAAATTCACTTCTACAGAAAAAATTCTGACAGAGGTTCAAACTGCAGTAGCAAAAGAGAGAGCTCTCTCGCAGGGTAAACGCATAATGGTCGTTACACCTATACCTGCCTTAGAAGCAGTAACAAAAGGGAGCATAAAGCTTTACATCCGAGATGGATACAATGGGTTAATTCTCTTGCTGCATTAGACGTTGAATACGTTTTTGACCCCTACTTGAAAACACAAGAATTTCTACAATACGAACATGAATGTCCTCCGCCAACCGAGATTCTGCATCTAGAACATTATGGATGTATATTTTATACGGACGGATCAGCACAACCCGCAATTGGGGGTATACAGGCATATAGTGCTGCATGTGCGATTGTTAAAGGTCGCTGGTGCGAAGGTAAATTTAGACCTATGGTCACTAAAACTCAATCACTCAGAGACTGTACAGCTCAGCGAGCTGAATTGCAGGCTTCCAAGATGGCGCTTGAAAACACCGATCGCGAATTCCCCACACTCATAGTGTGCGATTCGTATTACTGCGTTCAGCCTTACAATGAATATCTGCAGAACTGGGTTCAAAACAGTTTTGAAGATGCAAAAGGTAGCACAATTAAGCATTAATTGCTTTGGGAACAAGTAGTTCTATTACAAAAAGAACTACAAAAGATTCACGTGATTCATACACTGAGTCATCAGCGTGATGGCGTTCACGTTGCAGGGAATTCATTGGCTGATGGAGCCGCGAAGGCAGCTGTGCAAATGGTTTCCGTAGCTGCAATCACTCGTTCAAAAACAAAAATAGACAGCGAAATAATGCAAGCTGTCACCACCTCAGTAAAAGACAGTGGTTAAACACTCCCGAAAGGCTTTCCAGTAAAGTACTCATATATAACTGATACAAATAATGTTCCTTTTGCAAGAATCCCTGAAGTGGGAGTTAGAGCAATCCCAAACATGGAACATAGGTTAGGACTAATCTTAGCAGCACATGAAGGACTTGCCTCTGCACACGCAGGAGTTTCCGCCACAGCATCATTATTAAAACAGAGATATTGGTGGCCACGCATGAGGAAACAAGCTAGAAACTATGTTCTAGAATGTGAAATCTGCCAAAAAATGAAAGTTTCTACAGTGAAACGACCTGCGCAGATGCCCCTTCTAATTTCAGATCAACCATTAGCGTGTGTTTACCTGGACCTCTGTCCAGGTAAGGGATGGCAACTATAAATATATCATGGTCGCAGTGGATTCCTGCACAAGATTCATTTGGATGTGGCCTCAGCACTCGGCTAACGCCCGAACTGTTATAAAAGATTTGCGAGTCTTTATCGGCACATACGCAATCGGCACGCTGCATTCTGACCAGAGTCCTGCGTTTAGATCTCGAGCTTACAAAGAGGTCATGGCCAGCTTGGGCGTTGCATTGTGGTACTCAAGTCCATTCCATCCTGAGGGAAATGTGGTAGTGGAAAGAAAAAAACGTGATATAAAGCAATCTATAACAGCTAGGGTATTAGGTTCGGGTGACGGGTGGGTCAAACATCTAATAAATGTCCAACATAGTCTTAATAATCTGCCAAGAAGTTCTCTGGGTGGAATCACTCCATATGAATTACTGTTTGGTACTAGAATGCTCATCCAGGATCTTGATCGTCAAACTTTAGTGGTGGAACAAAAACCCTTTGATATCAAAGACCGTTTGGCTGTTTTACAGGACTTAAATGAAACAAGAAGAAGTCTGAGCAACACAACACAAAAGCCACCGACCACTGAAGAAAAACCACCTGTGACCGCATTCGTGGAGATCTCACCAGCAACTACAGCTAATGGTGAGGTGCGTGGAACAACAGGCACACAGGTACCATCTGCTGCGAACATTGCTAATGCGGATGACGCTGACGGCAATGCTTCTCATCTGTGCACAATTGATCTACTTAATGAAGTAGTTCCACTTTCACCTACTGTGGTAGACAATTTATTTGCCAGCCTAGACGATTTGATGTTTTCTCCTGACACCGAGAATAACTTTTGAAATCTGCACACAACGTTTCATGAACTCTAAATTTGGCCTTCAATTTTCATAACAATCCTTCCAAAGCTTTGGAACTCTATTTTTCTATGGCTAATTTTGACTTTTTCCCCAAAAACGTAAAAAAAATTTTGGGGCACAAAGTAAATCTGCTTAAAGTAGAACTATTCTTAGAGAACATGAATTCTTTAAATACTTCCTAGAGACAATATTTGACCTTGTCCTCAAAACCAACACAGTATATAATTTCTGCTATGGAATGGTCTCGACCTTTTATTCTGCAACTTAGAGCCATTTCATAAATGTCATTATATGATTCATTCAGTTAGCTTTGCCAACATCATAATTCATGTTTTGAATGACGCCTATTGCTTTTAAATGCGTACTGTACAAATGCTCATTTTTCGTGTGCAACCTTATCAAATGCATTTTGTGTATTTTGGGTGGGATTGTAAACACATGCTTCAGATATGTTTTAGTGATTATAATTTAGTAATGTTAAACATAATAGAGTGGAGTGGGTGTTCTATATGAATTTAGGACCCTGGTGTAATTTTCCCGATTCATGCCCATATATAGGTATAAATCACCCTATCCTTATGTAGGCATAGAAATCATAATCATATTTAGACTTAGCCTATGCAGTCCAAATACGGCATGGCTACTTCCACTAGTTCCGAAAATCCACCATGATTTCTTGGAAAAACCCGCCTTCAGCAGTCAGGGACTTCCCCTTGCTTGAATATTGATTTATCCAAGAACTCGTGGAGTTTTCAAAGAACTAAGTCTTTGATGACATTATTATGTCCAACCTTACGTCAAACTAGGCACCTTCAAGGTATAAATATGACCATACTTGCCCAAGCAAACACACGGTGGTTTGGAGCAGTTCGACTATCTACCTACACTACACAGCTCGCCGAAGCAAGTTCCGAAGGAAGCCGACCCTCCAGCAGACGCACTGAGAGAGACGCTGTCTTTTCTCTTGCCGAGAAATCCAGCTCCAGTGTTTCCAAGCTACCCTTGGGGTTGTTGGTAAATCGAGTCCTGAGAGAGAGATACCAGACCTCCTTCATTCTAAAACCAAGGTACGGAGCTGATTAGACCCTTAGAGAATTCTTGGATAGATTCTTGGCAAAGAATACTAAAACTAAGCTACACCTCACTTACTTCTTCCCTTGTACTAAACCTAGGTTAGGTACACAGGGTTGGCGTATTTTAGAAGCACCAGTTGAGTACTTTTTAGTCTTTATTTATTAATGTATGTATTCTATGTATTTTATGGCTTAGAAACCATATAATGCTTTTACAGTATTATTTTATAATACTCTTCGTATTGTACGTATTGTACTTTGCAACCAGTATTACGATTGGAGCAGTTCATTTCTCCTGCATGAGACAGAAGACTGTTCAATAAATACTTTTTATTGAAAAAGCCCATCTCTCTATTTTCTCTGCACCTCTGGTGAAACGAAGCATGCACGATTGACTAAGTGAAATAACTATCTATTGTTTCCGCGACTCTAGAGATACATTTCCTATTCTTGGAAAACAAAGTTGTCATGTTTATGCAGTTGTCAGAAACTAATCCCTTCTTGTTTATTCGAGAAAGTTTCAAGTTACCTCTGAGCTAGCTGGTACACACAATTAAGTCTAGTATATTCGATAGAGACCTAGTCGACATAAGTCCTACGTCCAATCTATAAGATATATTATTCCAATGCGCAGAGCCTATTCGGAATATAGGAACTACACTACATCCTAAGACAGAACCGTGCACCTCTGCTCCATATTCTATGTGGCATCAAACTGTATTACACGAATCACTGGGAGGATGGCAGGTTTCAGCAAGAGCGACCACTTATATTCTCACACTTTTATCTTACACCTATGCCTATGTGCAGCTACCTTCTCCTGCAGCATGGATTGAGCAGTCTCTGCCATACATGCTCACCACCAAAACATGTTGCACATTGTCCACACTGCACTCACTCACTTTCTGACTATCCATAAACTAGCATCTAATGCTGAAGCATCATATCTCTGACTGTTTTTCATGACTCTCCACATCACGGTGCATCAATAAAACATGATAAGAGCACAACTCAGGACCTCACACACCACATCAAATGCAACCAATACAGGCCACATGACAAAGATACACTCTCATCAAAAGCATGGCCCTGGAGTAGCACAGCACCTAGCCACAATCAATCAATCATGCCACAAATGTACTTCAGTTTCAAGTCAGGGGTTGTATGCACTATATAGTCTAAAGAGCTAAGCCATACAACATGTCCCTTGTTACTGTTTGTCAGGCAGAGGCCTTGCAGTCTCCATTATAACTTACACCAATGTGGCTCAATTGCCAAGGCAAAGAGTAGTGGAGACAGTATGCAAAATTGTGTATCAAAAAGAGCAGCTTGCCCTTAGGGGCATTTGGGAGGGCTGTACCATCCTTTTTGTCTGTTGTTTTTTTTATACTATACTTATAGTGAATGATTAAATATTATTAGTATAATAATAAAAAATGCCAACCCTTGCTGTGACTGAGGGTCAAGCAGCAGTCTAAAGCAACAAAATCTTTTTCATAGCTTGTACATGCTTCTGAAGGGATCAGCACCAACAAATTGTCCAGTGCTGGGGATGTCCCAGCCTTGGCTTTATGGTCCTGCCTTGCCTTGGGGTCCCTTTATTTGTGATACTCTATAGTATCACCTATAAAGATAGCCTTGGGAGCTTTATGCTTGAGTCCTGTAATGACTGGGGCTACATGCCAATCAGTCTGCCATCCCACCCTCTCCCATTTTGTTATAGGTTGGGCTGAGGTGAGTGAGCCTCACTAAAACTGAAAGCAGGAGGTTGCTTAGTGCAGCAACATGGTGTATGTACTCTGCAGGTTCCAGCTTTCAGTACTCTGTTTGAGTGACTGAGGGAGGAGGGAGCTGTGTACCTCCTCCAAGGGTCCATGCAGCAGCAGCTGAGAAGCTAAATCTGACACCTGAGGTTAAGTAAAAACAGTACTATTAAATGTTAAGTGCATGGGTGAGTGTTAATGTATGTGTGTGACAGTATGCGCGTGTGTGTGCCAACATATATAAGTGTGAATGTATGTATGTATGAATGAAAGTGTGCAACAGAGTAAATGATGGAGAGTGAGTGAGAATAAATGAGAGTGAGTGACAATGAGTATAGCTGAGAGTGAAAATGAGTGCATCGGGGTGCGTGAATGAGTTCAAGTGAGTGAGTGAGAGTAAGAGTGAATGTAAGTAAGCTTGAATGAGAGTGAATATGCATGAATGAATGAGTGTGAGGGAGTGTGAGAGAGTGAGGGAATGACATTGAAGGCGTGTGAGTGAGAATGTCTGTTAGTGAGAATGAGAGTGAATGTACGAGTGATTGTATGCATGATTGTGTTATACTTGCGACTTTGCAGTTGGCCCAGCCAAATTGAAGGTAGTTGTTGTCTTATGGAGGCATTCCAGACAAATAGTTTTTGCGGGCATACTGGAGGTTATTCTTGGCATGTGGGTGCCCATTACAAAATGCATGCCCTGGCCTGATATTGATAATATTTAGCATATGGGACATCCATGGCAAAATGTTGGAGCTAGCATACAATAGATAATACTTGGCATGTTAGGCATGCAAAGCAAAGTATTCTGGGATACAGGAGGTTATTCTTGGCATACTAGGCACCATGGTAAAATGCTAACCCTAGCATACTATATGTAATTCTTGGAATATGTGGCGCCCATGGCAAGATGCCGGCACTTGAATACTTTAGTAATAGTTTGCAAATAAGGCATTTTTGTGGGAATTGCTGGTACTGACATATTGGAGGTAATTGTGGCATAATTAGCAGCACACATGGCTTAATACTGGTGGTGGCATTATAAGGCCAATTGTCAGCATGTAGGACACCTGTGGCCAAATGCCGGTGCTGGCATTATGCAGGTTATTCTTTGCATATGGGAAACCAATGTGAAAATGTTGGCACTGTCATATTGGAGGTCGTTCATAGCATAGGAAAGGACAAACAAGGCATGGGGGAGAGGTAGTCATGACAAAATGTTGGCCGTGAGATATTAAGATAAATGTAAACATGTCCTCGGTGCCCATGGAATATGTTTGGCATCAATGACAATTTTCTGCCACTGACATATTGTAAGTCATTTTTGGCATATGTGATATTAGTTTTTGTTATGCTATATTATTTATGGAGCGCTCAACTGCAAATCTTCTTGGCGCTCAGGTGACACATAACACACGAAGTACCTGAATTAAAACCTAACGAAAATTACTTGTTAATATGCATGTTTTCAGAGAGTGACTAAAATGGAGTAAATTAGGGTGGGTGTGAGGATGAGGGCGTAAAGAATTTCAAGATTTAGCTGCTATTGCTGAGAAAGAGCTATCCCTGAAGGTGGCTAGTTTTGCCCTGGGAAGCGAGAACAGGTAGAGTTTGGAGGACCTCATTGGACTCAAAGGTCAGCAGAAGGTAACTTTGTTGGCCAAAAAGCAGGTTGTTTCTCACATAAATCTTCATGCACAGGTGTCAGTGCTTTGAAGACCGCCTGTGACCTGACTGGAAACCAGTTCAGAGATCTTAGAAACAGGAAAATGTGTGCTCCTATTGACATCCCTTTCACCTAACAGATGGCCATGTTCTGAACAAGCTGCTAACAATTGGACATTTTGACTGAGGATGCCAAACAGAATTAGCATAGTCCAGTCTCCAATGGATAAGGGCATTTATAGCAGTGATCTGTAGTGTGGGGTCAATTAATGACATGATCTTTTTGAAGATGCTAAATTTCATGAAACTGGAGCGAGCAACACTTGTGGATAGCACTTCAATGAGAGTTTAATCTCAAGACGATCCTCCATCACACGATGAAAGATGATCAGAGGTTTAGCATTAGAGGGCAGCCATGGTAAATGGGAAACACCCACGTCAAATTGTTGGCCCAAGCAAAATGGAGGTAATTACTGAAGTTAGAGAGGCACCCATAGTACACCTCGATACAAAATGGAGTCAACTCATGGGGAGCATAACCATTACTGGCTTGGCACGCTATCAAAGTACTTGGATATGTTATGAGAGCTGTCTGGGAGACTATGGCTTTTTAGCAAATTTTTGTGAAAACTGAGCTTTGAAATGCGCTATTTGATTTATTTATTTTCAAATGTTCTTGGTGGGAGAGCCACTCAAACCCTTCTTTATTTGCTCGCTGGATATCATGACAACTATCACACCCAACCACCTCCAAAGCTCACCAGAAGCTCTCCCCAACCCTCTCCACTATGAGGAACATTGTTGAAAACTGAAAAAATTATTACGCACATACGTGAATGGAAGGGTGTTCATTCTGTCTGGATTTTTGTCGAAAAACATGGCAAAGCGTGCATTTTTAAGACCACTAGACCAGTTAGTGTGGCCAATGTGACTCAAAGACACCTTCACAGATTATCTCCTGGGCCTCACACAACATCAGAAGGAAGCCTCCTGATTTGCTTTCAGGTTATGGAACTTATGACTGGAAAATCTAAGACTGGCCCCTTCTCTCCTTTCTTTCAGGGTGGCCTTAAAACACATCTGTTTAACTTCTTCCTCTAATTTAACCCTCTTTTTAGGATGAGCTCCTAAAACACTTTATGCAAATCTGTTCTAAAGTTTCTATCTTGTAACAATGAGAATCAGATGATGCTTCGGTGAGAAGTTTGCACACTAAACAAATACATAAAAAACTAGAAATTGGTACATAGTTTTCTACTCTTTTGAAAAACAAAAGGCATCAATGAAAACTGTATGGTTTTTAAAGGTAATTTTTAAGACTCACGTATGTAGACACATGGAGACATGATGAAACAAGCACCGACAAGGGCTTCCTCGTTAAATTCAAAGGCAGACAGGGCTGCAGGAGAAGTAGAGGTTTGCCCATATCCAAATGACCACTAGTAGAGAGGACGTATGCGGGGAAAAGGCTGCTGGCAGTATACCAACTTTCATCATTTCATAGAAATCAATCATTACATTTTTTGTGACTATCCAGTGCCTTGTGAAAAGACACGCTATTTGGTGAAAAAAGACCAAAGAAAAAGGAACAAAGTGCCAGATGTACTAACACTGGATTCACAAAGAGTGGTCTCGAATTGTGCACAGATTTTTGCAAATCCAATGAGAGTCTGTGAACAGACCTAACACAAAATCAATTGACCTACCTCACAAATATTAATGGGATAGGTCACAAATTACGACTTACTCCAATTAGTTGCCATCGCAGGGATGGTGGCCTGCAGGGGCCACTAGATCACCATGTCTTTTTAGGTCTCGACTGTAGATGGCGCGCCTGCGCTGTCTCGAACCGAGACTGCTGTAGGTACATCTGGGCCTACAATCCACCTATAGACTTTCCATTTGCTGGCATCACCTTCGCTCCATTTTATGTCCTCCCCATTCGTGAAGGGCATGCAGACATCATGCCTTTTCTGGGGCTTAGCCCTCCCAAAGGGCTCTGCCCAACTACTTTTCAGCTTGGGCAGTGGGCATTGTAGGGCACTGTACTGGACTCCTTTTTTTTTTTTTACTTAAAGGTGCTTTCCACAAGTAGTACCCAGCAAGGTCAGTAATACTTGGCTCTGTTCCCCATCTGTTGCTTTTTGCTCCAGACGCAATGCCGCCCCCTTCCCCTCACGTTGCCTAGATGCTTGTAGCGAAGCTTGTTCCACTTATTGGAGCTTCATAAGTCAATGTTGCACAGCAACGGCAGCTCTAAAAAGCAGGTGCTGAAGCCGGTCCCTATTTGGCTCTACATTGTTGCCCTCTCCTTAGGGTGAAAACAATATTTCTAACTCCGCAGAAATGCCACCCTTCATACAGACTTGTTGTAGTTCCTTAATAGTCTCATCTTTCCCAAATTTGTTTATTTTTAGTGTTCAGGCTCATCATTCCAGAACTTTTTTTTCCAGTTTTATATAGCGTGAAGTTGCCCCGAAGGTATCTGAGCTCTTTCTGTAAGCACCAGTTATATTACACAAGATGTTCCTTTTCGGAATCACAGAATGTTAAGCCGACCCGAGGCTCAAACTTGCTTCCCTAGCTCCAAGGTAGGCAGCTCTTACCCTTATGCAGACAATCTCTCCCACAACAACGGAGACATTTTCAATATTATATACAACAAAGCCATATTTGTTTCTTATGAACTTAACAACCATTGAAAAAAACAATATTCCTGGCTTCTTGTAAGTGAAATGTTACTTGTTGCTTTGTATATCTGGGTGAAATGACATAAGCAGCAAAATACCCGACGGGAACCATACTATGCTAATTGATAAAGCAAATAGTCCTGGCTTGTTGTAGGTGAAATGTTGCTTGTTGCAGTAAAATCTGGGTGCAATCCACAAAATTAGGAGGGATGCCCTGCGTATTGAAGAGGAACAGGGTCACGGTGAATCTCAGTATTTCCTTCTAGAGTGGTTTGAGAAAGGTTAATTAAATATATATAAGAAACAAATGCTCACAACTACAAAATGAGGAAGACCTGCCCTCTATTTACCATGGGTGCAGAAGACAGGAGTGATACATAACTTTTCCTCATCTTATAGGTGGGTAAGATACCTCTATAGAGAAGTAAATTCCCAGTATTTCCAAATATCCGG
This sequence comes from Lissotriton helveticus, assembly GCF_964261635.1. Classification (NCBI taxonomy): domain Eukaryota; kingdom Metazoa; phylum Chordata; class Amphibia; order Caudata; family Salamandridae; genus Lissotriton; species Lissotriton helveticus. The sequence goes on from NC_136057.1 coordinate 1,867,906,382, forward strand.
CAGGGGCACCCAAAGATTAAAGATTGAAAGAATGAATGTTGTAAGTAAAAATAAGGGTACTTGGAAGTTTGGTCCTCACACAATGATTTACTGGGAGTCCATCAGTTTTGTTGTTACTAAATATAGTTATGAAGCATAAATGGGAGTGATTTTAATATAAATCAAAATTGCTCGAACCTAGAAGTGACATAAACACTGAACCTGGATATGTAGATCTGTCAAACTTAAAATAGTAAATTGACTATGTACAAATATGTTTTTATAATTGTTTGTCCTGAAGACGGCGGAGAAAAACCAATACACCACCAAAAAGCCGCGTTGACAACTTTTTAAAATGTTTTTAAATGGATGTGATCTAATAGTATATTATTGTTCGGAGTTTTTTTCAATGTTGATTTTGAATTTTTCTTGAACACAGAATATTGTTATTAAGATACTTAAAAGAAATGAGTTGGATTATAATTAAATTGATATACTTGTGGTAAAATAATAACTGTTTTTAATCTAGTCAAATTCAGGAGTTTACAGATCACAGGAGAAATTGTGTAATAAATGTGACCATTGTACATAAGACAGTGTTCAGGTGTCCAGTAAAAATACATATATGTTAATTGTTTATAAGGCTTTACTTACCCAGCAGAGCCCAAACAGTTTGTACAATACAAGTGTAAGAGTAACTGGGTGCAATGACAGAAGCAGCAAAATTCCAGACAGGCACCATACTTTGCTAAGCTCAGGTTTTTAGTTTTTGTTTTAAGTCATACCCTTAATTACATTGGCCATGCCCCTTTGAGAGACCCCTGCCCCCAGTTTTTTCATCCCACTTAAAGCCCTGGCTTCTCCTAAACTTACATTAAGAGCCCCCCACCACAGCGCCCCAGTGTTGCTGTTTATAGATCTGTTTCTAAACCCACACACCGCATTTATTGTTCGTTCAATTTACACTTTCAATAAAGAGATTGTCCGCTTTGCAATGCGCCTATTCCTGGAATTTGAGTTTTCCATTTGTTTTACAGGTAGACACCTACTTGTTACCAAAAGATTGCTCATTGCACATTTGTAGTCAGCTTCCTCACTAAAAAGCTCATTTATAGGCAGATTAACAAAGGGCAGTGTGTTCTTGTTTTCGTTAATAGGGCGCTTACTCTCACCACATTTGGTATCAATAACTGTAAACATGAGCCTCAAACCAGGGGAATTTTAAAATATGCTCTTAAGCTCTTGTTAATATCTCTCCCAGCTTCTTTCCACATTCCACATGTAGAACACTTGGTAGGCATATGTTATGTGTGTGTACCATCCAGTACTGTGTGACGTTTTGGTGTTTGGGGTGTTCCTTCTGCTTCTTCATATCTGCATTACATATCTCTGATTTAATGGCTTGTCCCTTCTTTACTGTACTGCTGCCCAATATTTTACATTGTTTCTTTTTCCTTCTAATCTATACCGTTTTAAAGTGTGTTTATGTCACCCACCCAGTGTAGTTCCACCTGTCACCTATATATTACTGTGGCTGTTTACGATACATTGACCCTTTGGGAGCTGTAACTGGGGTGTCTTGCTTTTCTGCTAAGGATTAAAAGACTTTCTTTGCCTTTTCCATCTGTACCCCAATAATGCTTGTTTTCAACTGTTTACGCAGTGCTTAATTTGTGCCGGTGCTTTCCGGTGCTCCGCACCAGCACTTATTTCACCGGGCCGGGTCTATACAATTTTTCTCCTCTGGCAGATCGATGGCCCGGTAATTATTAAAATAAATTCCTGCTCTCCCTCTGTGGCTGCTGACTGGTATGTCCTCATAGGAAGTCCCACCCTGGTGCAGGCATACTGAAACAGCGTCGTCATCACGTTAGTGATGTCACGTCAGCAGATTGCGCCTTCCCTTCATTGTTAATAGGTTAATTTCCGATTGTTGAAGAATGGCTGGGGACGGGCTTTTGGCAGACCTGGGGCAAGGCAGGCTAGAAGTGTGCAGGACTGCCAATAAACATTTTACAATATCATACAACGTCCAGCAGAAATGACTATATATGAGCCCCGGCGCCCGCAATCAATACAGATATAATTTTTTACATATTCTATATAGTTGCTTGCTTCATACAAGGAACAAGAGTCACACGCACAAAAAATAAATAAATATCCGGCATTAAGGCATGTTCTTTTAATCTCCTGTCTCCCGTGATGAGGGCCTGCTCTTCAGATTTGGGGCTAGATGTAGGTAATTCTAATTTACCGACTCATAATATTCGGTATTTATGAATCGGTAAATTAGAAGGAGGGAGATGTAGGTGAATTTATAATTTGAAATACCGAATCTGTAAAAATCGGTATTTACCGAATCGGTAAATACCGATTCGGTATTGCCCATTGATTCCTATGGGCCTTGAAGCCTGCAAGGGTGCAGGGGATGTCAATTTGACACCCTCTAGCACCCCGAATACAGGCACGTGTAACATGTGGCACACATACATGCCCTAAGGGCATGTCTGTGTGTCACATTACACAGGTGTGCATGCGGTATTTTACCACCCAATAGGATTGGGTGGTAAAATACCGACTCTTAAGGGCCTGTGGCACTTTTTGAAGTGCCACCTACATCTCATTTACAGAATCGGTAAATTTACAGATTCGTTATTTTACCGATTCTGTATATTTACCGAATCGGTAAATTTACCGATTCTGTAAATGACATGTACCCTACATGCCAAATCCTAAATACCGGTTGGTTACGGCCGAAATCGGCCGTTACCGACCGGTATTTTGGCTCCTACATCTGGCCCTTGGTGCCTTGTAAAATCCGGACAGAGGCTGCCGTTGAGTCTCATAGTAGTTTATACTCAAATGAAATTATGCAATGTGTGATGCAAATACACTAAGAGTGCCTTAGGAACAGGTCATGTTTATTTTTCGCGTTCACCACAAGAAACTCATAAACCCATACTAAACGGAGCCGATTTGGTTGGTGCAGCTGTTGGTAATTTACACCGCAGTGCACAGGACTTGGGTTTGGGTACCATTAGAAATTTCCCCAGCAAATGGAAGTGGAAACATTGCTAATGGCAGCCATTTAAAAATCAATACACCTATTTAGGAGGGTGTGGCTCAGACTACGTGAGTCAGTGGGGATTGCAGACATTTGCTTCCATCATCTTTAAAGAAGCCAGGAAATGTTTTCCTTCTAACCATACATCTATAAAAATAAAAAAACTCCCTCGTTGCCCCTGTAAACTCCCGCTCTTCAGTAAAAATTCCAAAGCTTAAACATGAGAGCGATGGGGAGAAGAAATGGTTGAAAAATCCTTACTGTTCCAATCTTTCCAATAACCTGCAGATCTGACCAATCAATCCATAAATGCAACCACTAAAACTTCAACGGCTATGGGTGTTAGGACACATCTTCGCCTCATCTGTAGAGTAGTTGGTTCTCTCATAGGTGGTGCTAAAAGGAGCAATGGGCTGGTGGAAGCTGCCTCCTGACGAGAGCCCCAAAACTTATTTTTTTCACAAATTACCCACTGCACAATTGCCATTGTGATAAAACGCGCATCTTGCTTTGTCTTTGCTCAGCTTTAAAGAATGTCAGAACTTGCACTCTAGCGCCTGTTGGGACCCTGGGGCAGAGTAAAATGACCAAAGAGGCAGCCATGGAGCTAAGGTAAACGAGGGGTGGTAGTGACCACTACCTAATCAACACACAATGACAATCTCTGAGTATACTCCTGATCCCCATCCTGACAGCGGAGTCCGAGCATTATGTCTGACGCCCTGTGGAGCTGCTCTGTTCAGCTATTGAGGAGATCAGCCTTGGGTTATCCCCTGACCGTCACCTACCCAGCGGGACTTTGGGCACAGTTTTTCTCCCCATCTCCCTGTCTTTCCCTCCCCCCCATCATATTTCTGTGACTCTGCTTTTTCCTTGTCTCCTATCTATCTGTTCCTATTCAACATTCTTTTGTTCTTAGTCTACTTCCTTGCTCCAATCCCATTTCACCTGAATCTTTCCCCTTGCCCGCTTCACCTCCTAGCCCCCTGTCCTTTTGTGCCCTTTGACTAAGCACTCCTTCTCCCCTTTTTGGGGAAAGATCCAAGATATATACACTGGAGTCTCAGCATACCCGCTGAGAGAGTCCACAGCGCTAAGGGAGCCACTCACAAATGAGGTATGGTTTGGCACCCCTTGCCAAAGCACTCCCTTTCCCCTTTTTGGGGAAGGATCCAGTAAAGTAGGCCTTGGAGTTTCAGAGACACCTCTGAGAGAGTCCACTGCACTTAGGGAGCCTCCCGCAACTGAGATGGGGAAATGATACCACTCCCCCTGGGATCACAGCTTACTGGACTTTGGGCGCAGCTTTGACTCGCCTACCGGTTTGTGTCCCCGTCACCCTCCCCTTCCTCTTGCCTTGCCGTGTCACTAATCCTCCCACCCTCTTTCCCTCCTCCACTCTCTGTCTACTTCCCCTGCTCCAACCACCCACTCCCCTGAATATCTCCCCTTGCCTGCTTTCACCACCTAGGCCCCTTCCTTTTGTGCCCTTTGACTCAGCACTCCTCCCCTTTTTAGGGAAGATCCAAGTTATATACGCTGGAGTCTCCGCAGACCCGTTGAGAGAGTCCACAGCTCTAAGGGAGCCACTCACAAATGAGGTATGGTTTGGCACCACTTGCCAAAGCACTCCCTCTCCCCTTTTTAGGGAAGGATCCAGTAAATAGGCCTTGGAGTCTCAGAGACCCCTCTGAGAGAGTCCACTGCGCTTAGGGAGCCTCTCGCAACAGAGATGGGGAAATGATACCACTTTCCCTGGGATCACAGCTTCTGGACTTTGGGTGCAGCTTTAACTCGTCTACCGGTTTGTTTCCCTGTCACCCTCCCCCTCCTCTTGCCATGCTGTGTCTCTAACCCTGCACTCCTTTTCCCCTCCTCCACTCTCTGTCTACTTCCCCTGCTCTTACCCCCGACTCCCCTGAATATCTCCCCTTGCCAGCTTTTTCCCTTACCTACATGTTCCTTTTTGTTTGTCTCAACCTTACTTGTAACTAAAATTTCCATGCTCTAATAACTGTGTAACCTTTGTAAAGCTGTAACCTGCAATTTATTGTCTGATACCCATGTAAAGCGCTCTGATACCTCCGGGTCTAGCCAGCGCTATATAAAACCTCTTAAATAAATAGATAAAATAAATAAATAAACATAATTAAATGCATCAGATAAATATGTCATATCACATACCTCTGCATGTAAGGATGACATCTCTAGGTATCTGGCTTTGGGTGTCTGAGTCTATTCTCCGAAAACAATGCGTGCACACATTTATAAATTAGAAATATGTGCACATTTTTTTCTGTACAATAGAATAATAGAATCATAATGCACTCTGCCTGTGTTATATGCTGTGAAGTGTAGGATAAAGACTCGCCAAGCAGACAGAATCTCATAACTTCATCTTTTAATCGTCGCATACATTTTTATTGCTATGTAAAATTTATTTTAAACAGCAAATATTCATTATGTTATCCGGCATGCCTTCAATAAAGAAACTTGCAGATGCAATCATGCAGTTTCGAGGGATTCTTTGTGTAGAATAAAAATGTAGTTTTCATATAATCTGAATCAGATGCTTGGCAATTTATAATTATTAATGTTAGAAATTTAGCAAAATAGTGTATTTTTATGTCCAATTTGATTCCTTCAAAAATGTTAATTGTTTTACGTGCCTTTCGCTCCCTCAGTGGAAGCGCTGTTTCTAACTGTTATCAACCTCTTAAAGATGAAACGTAGAGCGGGATTCAGAACTTTAACTTTCAAGTTACCGATACATGTGATGGTAGGCTTAATCCACTAAACTTTCCTACCTTCTTCCATCCACCTCACCATCAGATTACTATTCATAACAAGTATTGACAGAGCCACTGGGCCTGGCATTAAAATACTAGGACAGATGTAGAACCATGGCCTCTGCATAAAGCCCATTACCTGTCGCTTGTTTCACTGGGCGTGCATTGTTGCTATGTTAACTGTATTCAGCTGAGAAGCCACATGGTGAGCTTCAAATTCAGAAAAACTGCCTGTGAGACCAATGTGGCCAGGTATCAAGGAAGAGGAGCCATTACTGCCCCTTTGGGAAGCAGCCACTGAGGAAGGTGCAAAGGAGTCGAGTGCAGACAATACAGGGAAGCGTTACCTAAGGGGAAACCTCCCTCCAGATCCTGCACAACATCACATCCACTGCAAGCCGGTATGATGAGGCACCTTATTAATAGTGGACTGCCACATCCTTCCATTGCAGTCAGACAACCCATCCTTCAACGTCAAGGTGTTTCTGCTGACTCTGGTGGCGGCTGCTCCTAGCAGTGGTGTGTACTCTGTAACTTTTCTATGTTGATTGGTTCCCGTGTTTTTTTTTCCTTTAGTTCTCCCTTGTTTTTTTTTCAATTTAATTTACTAGCAATTCTTATTTTGTTCTCCTTTTAATCATCTTCTCTTCCATCGTGCCTTTTTTCAACGTGTTGCTTTCTTTTTCTGCACGTCCGGTGTTGTTTAATTTAGTGCATTCCCCAATTCCACTGCCATCGTACTTGCCAATCGCCAATAAACAATGACAAAGTCAATAGCTCTCGCATTGTAGAGACCTATTGGCTTTGCCAATGCTTGTTTTGTAATGCAGCCCGTTTTCCTTAAAGGAAACAGGTCTGTGTATAAAAAAAAAAGTTGATGTTTTTTTAAAACTTTGTGCATTTTTTTAACATTCACCAAGGAGGAGTCATGCTTAAGGGACCCCTTCCCCTTTGCGAATGGGTTACCATTTCCTTCGAGGAGTTGGAAACTTTTCAGTGGTTTGTGATACACTGCTTTGAGAATCACAGTTTGAAAGGGATGCACTAAACATACTCCTTCCAAATTACGATTCTTTATGTATTTCTATACTCATTTTGCAATTTAGAAACCATTTACAGAGTCACAAAATGAGTTTAGTATACAGCAAAAAGCTTTCAGCACTCAGAGACCCTGTGGTTTAGAGAATTGCAGGATTTATGACATCTAAAGTGACTTCGTACATCTGGCCAGAGTTAACATTCTGTCTGCAGAAAGCTCAGACACAGATTATGTTAACTGTATCAGTCCTATTATTGTGAGAGTTTCTGGGACAAATATCAAGTTGTTTATGTATGGGTCCTGATTTTAATCTGAAGGAGCCTGTATGAGAGTAATGAGTGGTCATGGCTACAACTATCTCTTGTTTGGTATTACTTCAATCAATGTCAGTCAGTATAAGGAAGTTATTCCTTCTTTAGAAGTCAACACGTTTTGACCCAAACATCTTCATGGGTCTCCTCAGACCCAGGACTTGGATGTGGTCTTATCTGTCTGCGTAGGTGCACATTACGGTGAAGAAATTGGATTCATACTTGTAATAATGTGGGATTCACACAGGATTGTGTTCAATAAGTAATATTTATTCAGCCCCATCCAACAGTCAGCTAACAACTGACAATCCTGGAATTACCAGTTATAGGAACCTTGGTGTCATGTGGTTCCAAACACTAGGTTCCAACAAGGAACCAGAATACCCAGGAAGACAGGTCATCACACTTCTCCCTCTTAAACATTAAACAGGTTTACATGTTCAGCAATGAAGTAGGCAACAGAAAGATAAAGAAAAACAAAGAAGAAACTACCTAGACATAATCACGCAAGTGAACAGGAGGCCTGCATACTCTCACACTCTTGCGAGAATTATTAGAACGCAGATCAGGAACAGCAACAATATCCTCACATTTCCCTTTTCCCCCAAAATGAGAAACCCGACTATTGTTCCAGATACGACCATCCTCCGTATTTACAGCATTTTTGAAAATTTTCACAATGGTTCTAGGAACAGAAAACTTCGACCAGTTTTGACAGCCCACAGGAGCCCTGATCTTTACTACCTCCCCCACCACGAATTTAGAATCCTTAGCAGAATTTCTCCTATCCACATATATTTTCCTTTTCCTCTGTAGTTTCAATTCCCTTTCTCTCCATGCACCGACCTCATTATTTTTTACACCCTTGTCTGCAGCCATCCAGGCAGGACATAAACAAGTGTTAGGTGCTCTACCCTTGAAAAGTTCAAACGGAGTTTTTCCTGTAGTTGAGTGAGGAGAGAATCGATAAGCTGAAATTCTGTTCTGTAACTCCTTTCTCCAGTCCAAATTGTTGACCCTTGCCAACTGAATGCTTTCCTTCAAAGTTTTGTTGAGTCTCTCCAAAGCACCATTTGCCTCAGGGTGATACAAAGAAATCCTCTTGTGGATAATGCCACACTTACTGAGATACTCCTCAACTTTCCCTGAACAAAATTGTGGCCCATTGTCAGAAAGAATGGAGTTCGGAAAACTCTCACGTTTAAAGACAGACTCCAAAAAGGAAATAACAGACTCACTTGTAATATCCCTTACCAAACTAACCTCCACCCATCTAGAATACAAATCCAATAAAACCAACATAAATGGAGTTTGATGTTCACCATGTAAAGGCCCCACAATATCAACTGCAATTTCATCCCAGGGGGACCTAGGCAACCTCCTGCAAACCATTGGAGAAGACCTCGTCCTCAAAACTTTATCACTTGCCTGACAAGAAGAGCAATCCCTAACGGTGCGTTCCACCAACAAATCGATACCTGGCCACCAGAAGTCCATTCGTATACGTTCTTTCGTCTTTGAAATACCCAAGTGTCCCTCATGAGACATGTCCACCAGAACACTTCTGAGATTAACAGGTGGAACTAACCTAGTACCTCTCATGAGTAAACCCTCCACCACTGCCAACTCATCAGCAATCAAAGACCAAGGTTTCTTTAAAGAACGAGACCTACCACCTTCCAACAATTTAATGACTTCCTTCAAATCCTCATCCTTACTCAGCTCTTCTCTCCAAGTATCTTCCTTCACCGCCCCCAGGGTAACGTCACACACCTTTAATTCACCCTCAAAATCGTCAGCCAAAGCTTCCTCAACATTCTCTACAACATCCACCAGCCTAGACAGACAATCTGCCGAGACATTAGTTTTTCCTGGGATATACTCAAACTTGAACACGAACTCCTGCAAATAAATTACCCATCTCCTTATCCTTGCTGAGATGGAGTCTAACCCCTTTTTTTCAAACACTTCCTTTAGTGGTTTGTGATCAGACCTGACGGTAAAGAAGGAACCCCAAACAAACTTCCTGAACTTATTCACCGCCCAATATATACCTAGAGCCTCTTTCTCTATGACAGAGTAATTCAACTCCGCCCCGTTCAAACATCTCGAAGCACAAGCTATCAGGACATCCTTGTCTTTCCTCACCTGTAACAACAAAGCACCCAGACCCTTACTGCTAGCATCTGTTACAATAAACGTCGGATCCCCTGGAACAAACGCCTGCAAATTTGGTGCATTCCTCAGATCCATCTTCACCTGATCAAACTCTCTGCTACACTCCTCAGTCCAATTAAACACAGCATTTTTACACATGATTTTCCTCAGATTAACAGTCTTATCTGCGAAATTTCTGACAAATTTATTGTAAAATTCTGCCATGCCCAAAAATGATGAAACCTCTTCTTTTGAACATGGTTCCTTCAACTTTTCAATTGTTTCTACAAGATCCTTTTTTGGACATATGCCCTTCCTTGAGATGTGGTGGCCCAAATAATCTAGCTCATTGACACCAAATTTGCACTTGCTCTGACGCAGAGTTAAACCAACTTCCAACATTTTCTTCAACACAAGGCAAACCCTCTCATCATGTTCCTGTTCGTCCTTACCAGAAATGAGAACATCATCCTGATAACATCTTACCCCCGGTACTCCTTTGAACAGATCTTCCATAATTCTCTGGAATACCGAGGCTGCCGAAACCAGCCCAAAAGGCATTCTTAAGAACTTGAATGCACCCATTGGTGTAATGAAACTAGTAAGCTCTTGACACTCTTCTTTTAGCGGAACTTGGTGATAAGCCAAAGCCATATCTAAGGTGGTGAAATAGCATGCCCCATCTAATGTAGAAACCAACTCCTCTATGTTTGGCAAAGGGTATTTGTCAACTATTACCTCTTTATTTAAAGCACGAAGGTCAACACACAGCCGAATCTCATTATTAGGCTTTCTCGCGACCACAATTGGTGCGAGCCACTCAGTTGCTTCTACTGGTTGTATAACCCCAGTAGACAATAACTTCTCAATCTCTTTACCCACGGCATCCTTTACACAAATTGGAATGCGCCTTACTTTAGCAGCAACAGGCACCGCACCCAACTTCAGTTTGATGTTGTGATTGTAACCCTTTATACATCCTAGTTTTTCACTGAACAACTCTTTAAAGTTCTTTATAAACTTGTTCTCCTCATTGTCTACAGCCTGTACTTGAATAACTGGATGAGCATTTGGATTGAGACTCACACCCAACCTTGCCTGATGAGACCAACTCAACAAATTGTCTCCCCTGTTTACCACATAAACTTTTGCTTCTGTATACCTCCCCTTATATTCGATGCAGTCAAAAAAGTAACCCATTATTTTTATGGGATGTTCTTGATAACCTGTTGGTCTTATATCCGGTTTACACAAAGTCTTTTTCTTTCCAAACACATTTTCAAACACCTCGTTTGAAATAAAAGTAACATGTGAGCATGAATCAAATTTCATCAACACACTTGCTTCCCCAATCAACACATAATCAGAAGGATGTTCTACAACATCATCATTAATCTGAAAGCTAACCAACTTCGTCTCAGTCTTCAGTGAAGTAGTGTGACTCACTGGTTAGAGGCGGCAGACCCGAGAGCAGAGGACGGCCCGGGACCAGGGTTCGATTCCCGGCGCGGCAGGTTTCTGGACCAGGGTCAGCGGACTCGATAATTCTCTCGCCTCGGTGCCCACTCTGATCAGCGATCACACTCGGCAACTCTGGGCATTAGCTTGCCTCATCTTCACTAACGGCCCCACCAGACCGCCGGGGATGCCTGGTCTCACCCTGGAGATACCCATTAAGGGACCATCTCTCAGGGAAGCCAGGAAGGGTTTCGCAGCGGTCGAAGCGCCTTGGGACCCTACGGGTAAGTAGTGCGCTATATAAATGCCTATACATACATTCATATCTCTCCCAACTCTTGTTCTGCAATTTCTACCAATGTGTCCCTTTCTACCACACACATTGCAATTGAACTTGAGGGCAGGACACTCTCTCGCATTTGCCAAATGCCCATATCTCCCACATCTGTAACAAGTTCCTTGAAAAGGAGTTGAAAATTTCTTACTTGTCTGTATTTTGGAAATGCCACCATCAATCTCCCCTTTCAACCTTTCCTCCTCACACACTTCTTTTTTTCTCTTCTCATCCTCTCTCTTCACAGCCTGACACACCACTTCTTGTGTTGAAGAACTAGTTGGCTTTTCATCCTTTTTCTCCTTGTTTAGTTCTCCAACGCATTTTAACATGTGTTCAACCCCTTTTGAAATACCTACCACTTCTTCAAGTGCAGGTTCATCCTTTAGCCACAACTCTTCCCTTATCTTATCACTCACACATCTCAAAACAAACTGATCCCTAATTCGTTCTTCCACCAAACCCCCAAACTTGCAACTTGAAGCCAACTTTCTTAGTGCAGTAATGTACTCTTCAACACTCTCTTCCTTACCCTGCTCTCGTAACCCGAAATAATACCTTTCCATGATAGTACTCACTTTAGGAAGATAATGTAAATCCAACTGCCTAGCACACACCTCATACTCATTCAATCCTCTTTGTTCTGCTTGTGGAATGACTGGAAGAGTCTCCAAAATCTCCTGGCCTTCTCCGCCCAAACAATGCATCAATAAAGCATGCTTCCTTTCACCACTCAAATTTGCACCACACACCCTTGCGTAATTTTCAAATATATTTTTCCATTTTTTCCACCTAATCAGTGGTTCCCCTGGTTCCATCAGAAAGAAAGGAGGTGCAGTTACATTCTGCATTTTACTGCCCCAGTTCCACTCAACACCTTTACCCTTATTCCACTTTTAAACCTTTAACAACAAATGTCCACCTCCCTTCCCTCAAAAAGGTGTGCCCATCACCGTCGACAGGCTTCAAGTTCTTCAATGTAGAACTAAAAAAATTGAATCTGGTTTTCCTTTCCGGCACCTCTTGGTACTTCTTCAAGTTTGAGTCACTTACTCCATCCACCAAGCTCCTCCGACTTTTCTCTTCCTCACGTTTTCACTCGTTTTCAGTACAACAGGTCCTTCTGTCCTCCTTTACCATTGAAGTAGATACCCTTATAATGTCACGCTCCGAACTGCTGCTTCCCCCGTTGCAATCCTCTTGAAATAACAGTAAAAGGAAAAAAAAAACAATCAAAAAAATCCAAGATGGCCGCCACTAATCCATCACAAACATTCAGTCTTGTTTCCAAAGTGGATTGGGCTTTCTTTTCTTCTTTTTCCAAAACCAAGTCAAAATGGCCGCCACAACATTAAATGCTTCTTTCTTTGGCTATTCGAGCTTGTTTTCTTTTTTTCCCGACCTAAAATGGCCGCCAAGAAACATTTGCATCACTTTCTATGGCCAATCTCGCTTGTTTTTTTCATTCTTGAAACTCGCCCATTCAAAGATGTCCGCCACCTTTTCTACAAACAAATAGGCTTTTTTCTAAGGGAAATCACCCTCGAAAATCGACGTCAGTTACAAGCTCCGTTTTTTAAATTTTCTTCCAAAAATCATTGTAAAAGACTACCTTTGCCGATTTTCGTCGCGTTTTCGACTTTTTCCACGTCCCTCGCCGCGTTTCCTTCGCTGGGCCACAGCTGTAGCTTGAAGATGCTGATCAATCTCCCCTCATCGACACAGCAGTCACGTGAGTCTTTCTCTTCGCATTTAGCTATTCACCTGTTGTTGGGGCTATCTTGCACGAGTAGATCCCATCCACAAACGTCGCCAGTGTAATAATGTGGGATTCACACAGGATTGTGTTCAATAAGTAATATTTATTCAGCCCCATCCAACAGTCAGCTAACAACTGACAATCCTGGAATTACCAGTTATAGGAACCTTGGTGTCATGTGGTTCCAAACACTAGGTTCCAACATGGAACCAGAATACCCAGGAAGACAGGTCATCACAATACTCCTGCTCTGAGATGATTTTACTCCCGTTCCATGGCTGTTTGCTCACAGTTTCCTCCTGCATAGTGCAGTTCAAATCATGAAGAGGGCCCTAATCGCAGGGACAGGAGAATCCTTCCTTTCCTCCTCATCTAGGTGGCCTATTGTCTGGTGGCATTCTCTTCACAGCTGCCAGACCTTGCTTGGGCAGAAATGCCACACTATGCTTGATTGGAGCTCACTTTTTTAAACAGCGACTATAGCAGCGTTCATTCCGCAAGGGCTTACAACAGAACAAAATATGTTTTAGGAACTTAACATAACGACAAGGGGTCAGGGGTTACTAGTGGCAGGGCTGAGTGCTCTTGGTGGTATCAGGTAACTGATAGCCTGCCTTAATGTAATGTGTTTCAGGCTCCCATTAACTCATAGGTTAACACCTTTGGAACTCAGACATAGAAACCTCAAAGTTAATACTTCAGTGCACTTGAATGTGATGTACCACTTTAATGCATCAACTGGCTAACAGCTCCAATGCTTTAAAATGCATACATCTGTCCGTCTCAATATCCAAAGCTCCACAAAATAGCCAGGCCAATTAGACATACCAATGCCTCACTCTCTTAGAAGCAACACACTGCCAAGTGTCATGGAGATGCCAACTGGTCACTCTGTAATAGTACTGAACACAGCCAAACACCCCAGCAGCTACAGACACACTCGAGACAAGTTCTGTGCAGTTTTAACTGCCCTTCAGAACTCAAAGCATCAAATCTAAACACAATTCCAACTTGATCCGTAAGTCCTACATTCACAATACACAAATGCAAAAGGGTTCACTAGAAACATTAACCTCAAGCTTGATGCAACCAACACAGCAGCAATAACTATGCAGATGGCACTACATTGCTCACGAACAGCAGTAAGCACAGCCATAATGCCAAAGTACCCATAACACAACACTGCACTCAATGAAGCCAGTGCTAAACAAAATCAGAGCTTAATCTCACCAACCCTTTTTATAGACATTGTTGATAAAACCAACCATATTAGATGCATTCACAACACGCTCACATGCAAGCATCACAAAGCTGAGGATATCCAAATGGCCACTCTCCAAAAACCCCAACAGAGACAAAGCCACCTGAACAAAGAAACCAGCACACCAATGGTCCCACAAACCACTAAAGTGGTGAAAAAACCCTCAGCACCTACCACACAACATTCACATGCCACCAAACAAAGCACGAAAGACCATTGCACTGGCACCATGTAGTTCTCCGGATCACATGAACTTCAGCTTACCATTGGCACTCCTGATCTGAGGCCCAAACCAAGCCCTTCCTCACCAAATCCTCCTGCAGCTAAACAATCACCAAGCTCCCAGAGGCCAAACAATTGGCAGTGTGCTTCTCTGAAAACCATACCCGCACATCTTGTCATTCTGCACTAAGGCAACCCAGTGAATAGGAGCTATGAATGAAGGAATAACTTTATTGCTTTGTTAATAGAAACCATGACAAACACCATGTTCATATATAAATATTATAAGTACAAAAAACATCTGATAAGATTATCATCAAGCATGATTAAAAGACACAAACACACATGCACACACACAGGTCTGATGACATTGTAAATGTCACCAGAAACCATTGACTGATGGCCCATCCACTACTATACGTTAGCATGTCTGCCCTAGTTAGGGCAGTCTTTCTGACATGATGCAAGGAAATAACTCTTTTAGCATGATCGCCCTTAAACTTTTGGACTGACGCTGCTGATTTTTCCACTCTTGAAGCGCACAGAGTACAGCAAAATAAGCCTCAGTGCCTATGATCTGATCCTTAAATGATATATGACTATTGGCTTACTCACAATTGGCATACGTTCACTTACTTATAAGTCCCTGGTATATGGTATCCGGGGTACCCAGGACCTGTAAGTTAAGTGCCTCTTGTGGAATGCCCATTATAACTTAATGGGGTAACCCAAGAAAATGTCCACGGACCTGGGTATCGATTGGTACAGAAGACAAACGGACCAAGACTAATTTATCTTACAGTTGAGTTGTACTATATTCATAATTAGAAAAACACCTTAGAGTTGCAATTGATTAGCATACAGTCATAAATGCACATACAGTTTATCCAAGAATATATATAGAAGCGCACTCTCAAAAAACGCATTGGCACCCAATTGAATTTCAGCAGAGACAACTGTTTTATTTCTATTTTTCAAAAACTCATAACGTAAACAGATCGCTATGTTCAATAGCAAGATGAAAAGTTTGCTCCAAAGATGGAGGGAAAGGGGCGTGCTCATGTGTGGGACAGATAAGATCAAGGAAAGAAAGGATCCAAAAAAACATCTAAGGGAGAATCAATTACAATCATTGTATATCATGATGAAACTGGCTATAGTTTACAATGAGACCAGTTTTTCATCCGGGCCTGCCCCTACTAAGTTGTTCAGGTAGTTGTTTATGATTATTCATAACACAATGCACAGAGAAACATCATCTGTGGGTTAGGCAGAGTAGGGGTGGTACCGGGTACAGGCCCACTGGGGCAAAGAATGTCGACGTTTTGACCCTGGCGCATGGAGGGTAATTTATATCCTCAGCTCATGGGTCTTCCTCAGGACAGGGGAAGGGGGAGACAACCTAAAAAGAGTAACCATATAGTTAGATGGGTGCCCCATTAATTCAATCGTTGTGTGGAAAGCAAAACAAAATGCTACAAGTACTGACCTATGTGTAGGTGTAGGTTGGAATAGTCCGGTTACTGCCCCCAAATGGTGGGTAGTATGTAGAGAGAAGTGAGCATCATGAGTCTATAGTTCCTAAAACATGTGAACTACGTCCCAAATAGACAGAATGAGAGTCTAACTTACCCGCACAATAGTTGTGGTGTAACATGCGCTGTAAGTCAGTAGGTGCTGTCAAAATCTGTCCAAAAATGTTCATGAGGGTGAATAGATTGCCCAATTCAATCGGGAGTATTAAGACAAAGGGGAACTCTATATTAATTACAGCTCCGCCTAGAGTGAGGAAAAGTCAGTGCCCCTCCAGTGGCGATAATTACCTTTATTCCAAACATTAACCTGCAGCCTATATCGTCCGTGACTCGCTCAATGAGACAAGACAGTTGAATGCACAACCACGCCTATTTAAGGATTACAAGCATCGGGAGGCGCGTGCACGTAGCCGTAAGACGCGCTGCTGCTGGCCGACACGTATATGCTTACCGGCATTGGGCAATGAAAAACAGACTCAGTCCGGTTGAGTGATTGGAATTAGATGCTATTTACAGGGACTGCAGCAGTGGAGATTGTAAAACACTACAAACAATTACAGAATTAAACAAAGACAGTGTAACATCCGCAATTCGGTTAGAATACAAAACAGACCAAAAAAGATAAACAAAGTCAAGCGTAAACATAAGATAATGAGAAGCAATCATAGTCAATATTGCGAATAAGTGCAAGCAGATTCATACAATAAATACAGAAATACAATGTTGTGATATTTACATGTGTAGTGAAAGTAGTGACGCGTGTTGTACCCTGCTCTGTAATACCCCTCAGGCCTATCAATGCTCAGCTCGGTGCGCAGAGGCAGGGAGCGCAGCAGCACCAGTAATGAGACGGACACCAGAAGTCGTGTCGGAAGTGACGTGCCCGAGCGCCCGTCCTTCTTTTATTGGCCCCCGCAGGCCACGCCTGGCCAGCGTATGTGTGTGTGCGTGAGGTGCGTAGGGCAACTAGACCGTTGCAAATATTACATCCCTATCCACCTATATAAACTTTTCGCAACAAATGGAAAATCAGTTCTCTTCTGAAATTAGTCTACACATCAATGCCCGAGTACTTGCATGTCCCTTGATGACAACTTCAGGGTTTCAGCGAACAGGCATAGTCTTTCAACCTCTGACTCGGTGGAGGGTTGGGCCGCAAGTTGTATCTCCGGGCATTGGCCCTGCCACCGTCAGCATCTGGATGTGCGTCTCTGATGGAGACCAGGGGGGTTTGAGACCCCGACGCAGATTCAGATCCCTCCGCCTGGCGCTCTTGGGGTGTAGGACCTTCTTCTCTGGGAGTCGCTGGCACGGATGGCTCAGTGTTAATTCCCCAGCCTCCACGTGTTGTCTGGATTCTGGTGGTAGGGCCTTGAACCATGAGGTATTCCATGATATTCCCTCTTCCCCCTTTTGAGCAGTGACCATGGTTCCATTTGTAGATGTTATTGTCCAAGTGCCCGGCTCGTATCGAGTTTGGAACTTTCCCCCCGGGCGTCTGTTCCGGACGATGACTCGGGTTCCCTGACTCAGGTTTCTTGGAGCTGCTCTTCTGCACCGGCTGGCTCTCTGGTTTCCTTGTCGTCTCCGTTCCTGTGCCTCTTGCACTTCCACTGGGGGCGGTGTCCAGCCCAGAGCAGTAGGGAGGAGGTCTCTCCGTGGCCCTTGGAACATGAGGGTCCATGGGCTTCTTTGCGTGGTACAGTGGGGGGTGCCCCGATATTCCCGTAAGAATTCATGCAGTCGTTGTTCGGGGTCGGCCTGTTCCACCAGTGCTATCCGGAACATTTTGTTGAGGGTCCACATGAATCTCTCAACGTCCCCGTTTGCCTGGGGCCACTGAGGTGTGATGCGACGGTGATGTATTCCCCTGGTCCTGAGGAAGGTGGCGAATTCGGTCCCTTGGAAGGGTGGTCCGTTGTCACTCCGTATTTCCGAGGGGTATCCGAACATGGAGAATATTCTTTCCAACGCTGGACCTACGTGGGAGAACGCTGTGGAAGCCACCTTCTCTACCAGCGGGTACTTGGAGTAGGAGTCAATGGCTACTAATGTATGTCCTTCCCCCGGGAAACTTCCAAAATCTATGCTGATTTTGGTCCAGGGAGACATGCAAGCTTCTTCTGTGATCACCGGTTCGGGTCTCTCAGGGTCACTGGTCAACTGGCGGGCCATACAGTTTCTCACATATTCCTCCACTAGGTTTTCCAGCTCCGAGAACCACACTTTTTCCCTCATGCGCGCCTTCATCTTGGTCGAGCCTTGGTGGCGTCCGTGGGCGAGTTGTACGGCCCGGTGTCTCAGGCTCTGTGGAATTACCAGCCGTGAACCCCTTAATAACACTCCATCCTCCGTGGCACTTAGCTCATGCCGGACTCGCCAGATCTTCGTGAGTGCCTCCTTGTCTTCCGCGGGCCAGGAGTTGGGTGGGCGTAGGTAGTCGGTCCACGAACCTTCTTGCACGGCCTGACGAGACCTCAGGTAGACATTGTCAGCGGCCGCCGCTTCCTTGATGTCCTCTATTGTCATGCTTCTTGGGCATGAGGCGAGTGCCACCCACTGTGCAAATTCCTCACAGTCGTCCTCCACTGATTCTGGTTCCTGATGGGATGGATGGCGTGACAGGTAGTCCGCGAGATTCTTGGCCCCTGGACGGTATACTACGTCCATCTCGTATGACTGTAACTGGATTACCCACCGTTCAATGCGAGGTGGTGGGTGTGGGGCAGTTCCCTTGAAGAGGGGCACCAGCGGTTGGTGGTCAGTAACCATAACAAAGGAGTGTCCTTGTAGGTACAGATGGAAATGGCCACAAGCCCATTTAATGGCGAGAGCCTCTCTCTCGATCTGGGCATACCTAGTCTCAGTTGGGGTTAGGGCCTTGCTGGCAAAAGCTAATGCTGTCCACTGGCCGGGTTCATGTTCTTGGGTTAAGACAGCACCGAGGCCCACCGGGCTGGCATCGACGATCGCCTCTGTTCGTTTCGTGGGGTCGAAGTATGACAGGGTGGCCTTCTCCAGGAGAGCGTCCTTGATTCCCTGGAATGCTTCGTCTTCTTTCGGGCCCCACTGCCATGTGGCATCCGTTTTGGTCAGGGCTCGTAACGGCTCGCTCTGAGTGGCCAGGCCCGGTATGAATCGGCCACAGTAGGTGGCCATGCCGAGGAAGCTCCTTACCTCCATCGGGGATTTTGGTGCTAGAGCGTCCTTGATGGCCTTAGACTTCCTCGGATCTATCTGGATGCCGTCCTGGTTAAAGACGTAACCGAAGAATTCAATGGAGGGCTGAAAGAACTGGCACCTTTCTTTATGGAGTGTCGCTCCGTAGGTACTCAGCCTCTTTAGGACATCCCGCAGCTGTTTGTGGTGTTCTGACGCGGTGGCAGAGTGTATCAAAATGTCATCGCTGACATTTATTACCCCCGGCAGCCCGGACAGGAGTTCCCTGATGGTGTTTTGGAACACCTCGGCTGCCGAAGATATGCCAAAGTTTAAGCGCTTATAGCGTCGGAGGCCCAGATGGGTGCTGAAGGTGGTGATGAAACGGCTTTCCTCCGCTAATGGTAACTGATGGTATCCGGCGTTTAAGTCTATTTTCGAGAACCACCTCGATCCGTTCACGTCAGCCACAATGTCATCCATAGTGGGGGTCAGATGTCTCTCCCTCCTGATCGCTGCGTTTGGGAGCCGCATGTCAATGCATAGGCGAATTTCGCCAGGTTGCTTAGGCTTCTCTACAATAACCATCGGCGATACCCACGGGGTGGGCCCCGTGACCTTCTCTATGACACCCAGGCTCTCAAGTTTCTCCAGTTCTTTCTCCACCAGGGGGCGTAGGTGGAATGGTATCCTGCGGTGACGCAGGGCAGTGGGGGTGACAGATTTATCAATATGCAGTTTGATTGGTTCGCATTTTATGCAGCCCAAGCCTTGAAATAGTTTGGGGAATCGTCCCAGTAGTTCCTCCACTTGATGTGATCTGATGCGGTTGGCGAAGGCTATGAGTTTCAAGTCTTCAGCGGTGTGACTACTTAACAGCGTGTCGGCCTCTCGGTTAATTATGTGGACTGTCGCCATCACTTCGGATTCATCGGCTTGAATTGGTATCGTAACCTTTCCTTTGAGGGGTAACGGTGTATCTGCTCCGCAGGCAAATATCCTTGTCTTGGACGGCACCACCAGGGGCCGCGGGCGTAGTTTGTTGAACTGCTGCAGGCCCATTACGTTGACAGTGGCGCCAGTGTCAATGATGGCCTTGACTTCATTTCCCACCATCTGCACGATGCACGTTGGTTGTGGCCGCCGTCGTCGCTTGAGCTCTCGTGCAAATGAGACAATGTAGGCCTCTTCATCTTCCGACTCAGAGTCGTCGTACACCGTAGGCAGGTGTCTCTCAGCTTTCACTGGCGGTGGGTCGGCCAGCGACAACTGACGAACAGCTTTTGTCGGCGTCCGTGGCTTCTTGGAGTTTCTTGAGGTGTTCCTTCTGCGGCACACAGATGCGAAGTGGTTTGGGATTCCACAGTTTTCACACGTTTTCCCTTGGGCTGGGCAGTCCTTGGCTGCGTGAGGCTCGTACCCGCAGTACCCACATCGCGTTCGGGGCGGGTCCCTCCGATGATCTGGGTATCTTCGGAACTCTCTCTGTGGTGCTTCACGTGGTTGAGGCCGCACCGCGTCTGCCCTTTCAACCTTGATGGTTTCTGTCTTGATGTGGGGTTTGTGTAGCGCCTGTTCCATGGCGGTGGCCCTGACGTTTGAAAGTTCGTGAGACCTCGCCAGAATGAGGATGTCTTCCAAGGAGATCCCTGGTTTGCGTAGGATGGACCCTCTCAGTGCCTTGTCTCGACATCCCTGAATGATCTGCCTCCTTATGGCTTTTGGTTGGTCTTCGTCGGTGGAACTGGCTAATTCCCTGACACAAGCATGGAACTGGTCCATCGTCTCACCTTCCCTCTGGCGTGCCTGTCCCAGTTTGAACACTTCAAAGTCAACATTCAGTTGGGGGTCAAAATGGCCGTTGAGGGCGGCAACCGCCGCGTCGTAATTGTCCACCGCCCCCGTGTTAGGCAGGTGTTTGAACAGTGTGAATATTTCATCCCCTGCGTAGTGTTGCAGGAGCGACCTTTTAACTGCTTTGTCCGTCTCCCTTGTGACTATGAAGTCATTTTCTAGTCTTTCAAGCCACACCTTCCACCTCGGTGAGGCTGTGGACGGGTCTTCCACTTCACTGAATGGTGGCAGCACCCCTGAAGCGGCGTGTTGAAATGGAATGTTGATGGTGGCGGCTGGTGCCTCTTCGTCCCCCATGGCGAAGGTGTACCTGGGTGAGGTATGCTGTGTGCCCCCTGCTGCTTGACTTCCCTCGTTGCGCCGGGTCTACAACGCTGCGTGGCAGTTGCGCGGCTCACCTCGTCTCCGTCGTGAAATCAGTGGGCCTCCTGCGGATTCTGAGTACTGGAGACTTGTCTGGGTTCCCTTCCGATCCCAGGAATACTGTGAATCTCCCTCCAGGGCGCAGTAGGTCACACTCCCAGCCGTCTTCACCCCTCACGCACAATGCGTGAGCATCGGCAGGGCGTTTGCCGTGCCTCACGCGCAATGCGTGAGCATCGGCAGGGTGAGGTGCCGGTCCGCGACGCACGCGAGATGCGTGAGCATTGGCAATCAGTCGCGTGAGCGGGCCGGTTCTGCTGATGACTGTCGCCGCGTCCCCCGGATGGCAGTGGGGACGGTACCAGGGTCCAGGCAAGAATGCAGGGGCAGCTGGGTGGCCACAGGGGTGGGCAGTTGGTGCCACAGGCAAACACGCGGTCGGCAACGCGAAATGGAGCGGGTTGCTCCGGACAGGCTGCTGGTGCACGGGCGAGGGTTGGGTCCCCTCCGCTCGTCGCCAATGTTGTACCCTGCTCTGTAATACCCCTCAGGCCTATCAATGCTCAGCTCGGTGCGCAGAGGCAGGGCACGCAGCAGCACCAGTAATGAGACGGACACCAGTAGTCGTGTCGGAAGTGACGTGCCCGAGCGCCTGTCCTTCTTTTATTGGCCCCCGCAGGCCACGCCTGGCCAGCGGATGTGTGTGTGCGTGAGGTGCGTAGGGCAACTAGACCGTTGCCAATATTACAATGCGCAGTGAATTTAAATGTGATAGATTGTGTACATATTTACATAAATGAGTAATGCATGATATAGTGTCTAGCCATTGTTCAATGTTGCGATTTGTTTGGCGATTTCCTCTTATTCATTCAAGCCCTTAGCCACAGTGTAAAAGATATGTATCCATTTACACTCACGGATAGTCAAAATGTTGGCAAAGTTCCCACCCATTGGGTTGATCCACACTTTTTCGATCACCCACCACCTCAGATCGTTAGCAGAGTATCCAAATGTATTGAAATGTTCCACAAGGGGTGCTCCCTGTACATTGTAACTTCACTTTTTGTACTGTCTGGCCAATGTACATGAAGTCGCATGAACAGACTATGGCATAAATAACCCCCATGGAGTTGCAGTTGGTATGTTCCTGTAGTGTGTATCTAATTGTTGTAGGTACACTGTTTAGTTTCCTCAGTCAGGGGACACGCCTTGCATTGACCACATTTGTAATGTTCCTTGACTGGTGAAATGTTCCAAAGTGTACGTTGGTTGTCCCTGGGTTTGGCAGGTAAAAGGAATTTAACCACTTAATCCCTTACAATTCTCCCTTTCTTAAAGGCATGCATAGTGGGTTCCGTGATTCCTATCTCATCCACTACTAGATGCCAGTGGCGATTAACGATTTTCTTAACCGCGTTACTCCTAGTACAGAACGTAGTTGCACACACTAGGCGTTACTGTTCAGGGTTTTTCTTGGGCTTGGGTTCAAGTAAAAACTCCCTGTGGCAAAACCATTCCCGTTTTCGGGCCTTTTCAAGAAGACTCCCGGGTATCTCCTCTCCATGAGCTGTACCATTAGGTCTGCCGATTCCTCGAAGGAATCTTTTTTCTTAGTGCAATTCCTACGTAATCTCAGGAACTGACCAAAAGGTAAATTGTCCCTGAGGTTACGGGCTGGTAACTTGAGTATCGCAGGAGAGTGTTCCTCTCACTAGTCTTCCTAAAGAGGGTGGTGTGTGTAATTTACCCTCATCCTCCCTTATCAAATGTCAAGGAAGTTAATAACTTTGTTACTGAAGTCGAGTGAAAACTGGATGTCAAGTGATCGTGCATTGAGTCATATGTGTGCTCATAGTTATCCATAAAGATTATGGCAGGTCCGGCGCAAAACTGTCCCTCATCGCCACACCTTTGGGCTTGATATAGAAATCGCCTTGTGGACTGCAGCACTGATTTTGCCACCATAATTGTGACAAAGGAAAGAATTACTTCCACTCCGCCACTGCAGGCTGACAGAGCAGCGTTTAAACTGCTAAGTTATCTCTGTCATTTAAACAATGGCAAAGCCCAAAACCTTCTTTTGAATATTTATAACTCAGCCCCTTATGCAGGCCTACTGAGCCTTAAGGTCAGAGTGCATTATATTAAAAAGATGGACATGTGTTTTATGAACTTTACATGACCTCATAATAAAAACCCAACATTGTCTTTTTACTGTAAGAAGGTGGTAGCCCCATTGGCAAGTATGATGTTACATGCTGACAACTCAGCAGTACTAACTTCCAAATGGGACTACTAAACGTGGGACTTCAAGCTATCAAATGAATCATTATATTAAACCCAGCTTATTGCTCAAGCCGACTCAAATGTAATTTATTTTTTACAAATGGCAACTTTAGAAAGTTATATCTAAACAACAGGAGAGTCAGGGTATGTTAGCCACTCTTCTACCCCTATTAAGTATATACCAACAACATAAGATTGACTAAAGGTTCTGTAATAGTAATATCACGACGCAACTAAAAACAAAGGGCATAATATCAAGAACGGGCGTTACATTATCGCCGCTTTTATCGGCAGGAAACTGCCGATAAAGCGGCGATAATGTGCTTGATAATATGCTCTATGAATTCCAATCAAAGCCCATGTTAGATGTCTTCACATCTAACATGGGCTTCGATTGGAATTCATAGAGCATATTAACAAGCACATTATCGCCGCTTTATCGGCAGTTTCCTGCCGATAGAAGCGGCGATAATGTACCGCCCGTTCTTGATAATATGCCCCAAAATTACCAAAGGTGTTTTAAAGCAACTGTGAAAAAAGGGGAAAACAACTTTATTTTTTAAGAAGAACCCTCACTCACCAACCTAGTGGTGACATGCTTCGTCATAGGGTTCCCACTGGGGAGACCGAGTGTCCCCCCAGTGTGCTACAACGCCTGATTTACAGCGGAGCTGGTTTTTTGTGAATGAGAAAAAGTGCTCAAGTGTGGTGGGTGCAAATTTAAAAGATAACAGCTGTACCCTAAACAACTTTATTAGATGGTCAGCTGGTATCATTGAACCACTGTGTCCTAAAGGTAATAGGTCACCTTTAGGACACAGTTGTTCAAATAGCAAGACCACTGGGAGTCCTTTCCACTTGTTTTTCACTTTTCTGTGTGCTGCAAAAACGAGGAGAAATAAAAGTATGTCTCCTCATTTTGCCATTCTAACGCTTGCTTTTGCATGGCGTTTGTTAAATCTGGGGCAGCATCCAAAAACAATAGGTGTTGCGGTGGAATGCCCACAGCAAGATCCATTGCACACCCCTTTCTCGCAAAGTGATGCATGCAATGGGACCATACTTACAAGGCGGCGTTTTGCCACAAAAAGTGGTTTAATGCTACTTTGTAAATATGGAGAAGGGCAACCAGAACGTCGCTAAAAGTGATGCTCTGGTGGCGCTATTCCCTTGTAAATATACCCTTAGTTTTGACCTCTTTTGTTTTGACCCAGCAGCTCCCACAAAAATGTTTTATTAGAACAATGGTGAAACTAGCATTGACAAAGCTCAAAGGCTGGATGCCAAACCAATTGGCTTCGTCAGTGCTTGGGTGTTTAGAGCCCTACAGATCCTACCCTCTAGCCTACATGCACTGCATAGTATGGGGTAATTGTATTCAGTAGAATTATAACTCATAAAATGAAATTTCTACTACGATTTTCTGTTGTGGTCGGAATCTAGTAATTAGTGTAGTGGCGCGTGCCCAGCTGTCTTCGAGCATGGCAGGGGAGCTCCCTGGTGCCCAGTTGCCGTTCATTTAAACATACAAAAGAAGTTACGAAAATGTCTGTGGTGTGGAATGCCAGGGCACAGCCGGGAGGAATGGTCCTTGGCCTCGTTTTCACATCTTCTGCTTTCATTTTGAACCCTTCAGTGGGCAAGCGTCGGGATTTTTTTGTTTATTCTTTGAAAAGCTTCTGTTTTTTTTCTATTAAATGCATTGAACTGGCGAGGCGGCCGCGCAGAATGGACTGGAGGCCAAGGCCACCAGCAGCCATGTTCCCTGGCAGCAAACACACAAGATGATGGACGGAATGTTGCACAATGGCAAAACATTCACCCCCAGTCACAGACCTGGGTTTAATTCATCGTTATTTTGCTCACCAAGCCACCCCAGTTCAGACATGTCCATATGCAAATCAGTCTTGACCCTGTGCGTCATGGGAACAGTCCAGCCCGAACTGCCAAGCCATTTCTTCCCTGGACCGGAATCAAGCATCCAAGGACCGGTTTCTGGCTATCAGCCGTCTTCAGCCAGAATAGCTTGCTCCAGTGACTTAGTGAGCACGGGACCCACGTCTGGGCATACCCTTCCCACATAGGGTGAACAGCAAAACACACAAGATGATGGACGGAATGTTGCACAAGGCAGGCAACATATGCGTATGCTGCACTGGCTGCCTGTCATTAAACTTGTAAAGTTCAAAGCCTTGGTTATTGCACACCGTGCACTACATGTGGTAGGGTTCTGCATATTTAAGGCAGCGCTTTGCATTTTATAAGTCTGTTAGACATTTGGGGTCGGCATCCCAGCTTCTTGCCCAGATACCCCGTGCACGCCTCCAAAGAATGGGAGGCAGGTCTCTCGCCTTTAGGGCAGCTACAGCCTGGAATTTCCTGCCTTATTCCTTGCGTAGCATTCAAGACCTGGGGCAATTTAAGAAACAGCTCAAAACATTCCTGTTCTAATCAGTTTATCATCTTTAGCACCTCATGGCTCATGCCGGGACACTCTTGGAGTATCTGTGCGCGTTACAAACTTCAGTAACATAACATAACATGATGATGATGATGACTTGCTTTGATAAAGCTCAAACTGAGTAGCCAGGGGGCATATTTACAAGGGCATTGCGCCACCAGAGCATCACTTTTTGAGACGTGCTGGTGGCTTTGTATCCTGCTCTATATTTACAATGCGGTGCTAAGCTACTTTGCGTGGCTTAATGCCGCCTTATAAATATGGTCCTCCTCAACGCAGTTTTCTGCCGCAAAGGGGTGTACAATGGGTGTTGCTGTGGGTGTTCCCACGCAACACCTATTGCTTTTTGGTACTGCTCTAGATTTACAAGAAACTGCAAATCTCAGGTAGCAAGAAAAACGTATGCCTCCCAGGGAAGAAATAAGCGTGGTGTAACAAAGGAGAAATTCTGGAGCATATTTACATGAACAAGGCGCAGCAAGGTGCAGCAAGCAATTTTGCTGCACTGAGCTGCGTCATTTTCAAAACTCAGGGATGCACCATATTAACAATAATACACTGCATCCCTGTGCTCACCCCTGTGCCGAAGCTAAAAAGGCTGCCTACTGCCAACACAGGGACCCTTTCACCATGGTGCAAGGGTGCCTGCGTTGCAATGAATGATTGTGTTTGTGCAAGAAGGGATAACTTCCTGCACAAAAACAATCATTAATGGCGCTTTGCTCCTTCTATGGTGCTGCTTACAATGCAGTTCTTGAAGGCCTCCTAACGGCATTTGCTCCATTTGCATTGGATCGGGAACGTGTCTTTCCATCATAGGGGTTAATTCCGATGTCAGTCGGAAGGGATCTGAATAGGATTTGGGTTTGCCGAATCCGATCTGGAGACCTTGTTCCTGACCGACTCATTTCCAGTTCCAAATGACCTAGTACGATGCCTGGAAACTTTTAGGGCTGACCAAATCTGTTCCGAAAGGCATTCGGACTGGTCGAGCCTTTCCGGAGATGATTCTTACAGCGCTATGGGCTTGGTTTCCGAGCGAGCAAGTACGATGACCGATTCAGACAGCCTTTCCAATTTGGTTTGACTGGAACAAAACTGCTGCCGGAATTGGTCTTCGGGGGCCTGTAGCATGCCTACCATCACCTGGGGCCCTCCGAATCAGGCCTGTGGGCGTACCCATGGGTCCCCTATTCACAACCATGCACAGTGTTGCAGGCACTGGGGGGTGCCTGCCACAGGGTGCACGTTTTTCCCCAGCGACCCCTTTCTTCAACGAGAGCCTGTGTTCACGCTCGGATCACAGGCTCCCTTTGAAGTCAATGTGAGTCCGACTGAATCGGATCCAGATGCATCATACTCATTCGACCGGACTCCCCCGAGCGGTCACCAAGCTTTCCAAACGAGATCGGAACCCTGCCCCGAATCAGAAAGGTTTCCAACCGACCGATTATGATGCGAGTTAGGCATTAGGAATATCCTAATCCGAACCCGACGGCATTCGGAATAACTGAGCTGTACGGAGCAGGGGTGCATTTCGAACTACCGATTACGATGCTGGATTCGGATAGCCTTTCCAAAGCATGCCTTACGACTCGACTGGGCAGTTGGAATCAGAGTTTGGGGGCCCTTAGCCTGCACCCAGAGCCTTCTTAATCAGGCCTGTGGGGGTATCCATGGGTACCTCCCTTACCAGCCATGCACAGTGTGGCAGGCACCAGGGGGTGCCCGCCACAGGGTGCCACATTTTCCCCAGTCACCCCTTTCTTCAATGGGAGGCTATGCATTCGGTCGAAACATAGGCTCCCTTTGAAGTCAATGGTAGTCTGACCAAATTGTATCTGGAAGCATCCGGATGCATTCTAATCGATCAGTCGGATTCTCCCAATCCGAGTCAGTCAGAAACCATTGCCATACCGATTCAGTTGGAATGATTTCCAAACCGCTTCGAATTTGGCCCCTATGTGTGCTGCAGAATGCAGCATACATAAAAAGGGCAAAAAACTAGGAGAAATAAAATTATTTCTTATTGTTGTGCCACATTAACTCCTCCTTTTCAAAGTTGTTGGTGCTGCCTCAGATTCACAGCTCCTTGTAAATCTGGAGCAGTGTCAAAAAGCCATGGGTATTGCTGGGAGCGCCCACAGCAGCACCCATTGCATGCCCCTTTGCCACAGAAAACGGCGTTGCAGAGGGCCATATTTACAAAGCGGCGTTAAGCCATGCAAACTGGCCTAGCATGGCCTTGTTAATATGGGCATCCATAGAGCGTCACCAGAGAATCAAAAAAAGTGAGGCTCTGGTACAGCTAGGGGTTTGTAAATATGCCCCACTTTTGTTTCTCCTCGTTTTGTGCTCTTTCTATGTGTGCTGCCAGTTCTGGATTACCATATAGGCAAAGTAGGAACCGGCCTATGGGCGCCACTCCTTTTAGGGGCCCGTGATATCAAATCAAATTGATATTGAAAGAAAATTACAACCAAGCTTTCTTAAATATTGTTTCCAAAAGATAGAAAAAAATGAATCAACTCAACGAAAGGAAAACTTTACATTAAAGACTCTTTAGAGAAAATACTAACCCTGGGCGGAGTATGCGGAGTGGAGCAAAAGAAATCTCTGTGGACCTACGCAGAGCTCCACTTCACCCCAGGACCACAACCCACACAAAGCCATATACATTTTTTTTTAAAACACCACTTACCTTGTCTTCTGCCTTCCCTGCTCCTCGCCGCGATGTCTCCCTTCTTCCCGTGTCCTCCATCTTGCGCCCCTGTAGGTATTACGTCTTCCGTGAACTGCGCATGCGCAGTACACGTGCACCATGGCGAGGAGGAGGGAAGGCAGAAGACAAGGTAAGTGGTGTTTTTTAAAACTTTTTGTATATGGGGCTAGCCTCATACTCCGCTCCACCACGGAGGCGGAGATTTGCCCAACTTCGCTTTCCCAGCGGAGAGCAGAGTTGGTAAATCTCTGCAAACTCCGCTGGTGGAGCGGAGTACGACGCCAGGAGTTAGAAAATACAATATTTATGTAATGTACCCATTGGTATTTAGACAAAATATCTAGTTGTAAATGCGACTTACACAAATATCGAGTTGTAAATATCGTGATACAGAAATATTGACAGCAAAAATATCGGGGACAAGAATATCGAAATTAAGGTAAGAAATATAGTTTTCAAAAATATAGAAGTCATTAATATCGTTTGCAAAAATATAGTTGTTTAAAATATCGATTTTGTTATTGGTACTATGTATTTTAGTTTATTTTTTTGTATAAGTATTGTTTATGTTTTTTAATATATGTGTTACATTTTTAGTAGTTAGCGTTTTTTACTTCTGTAGCGGGTTGTAGGTTTATAGGGGAACAGGGTGGGAAGTAATTTAATTATAATAAATCAACGATTATTTTTTATTTATTAATATATATTTAATTGTGTTTTACATTATTTTGTTGTAATCTTTATGTGTGGGTTCTGGGGTTTATAGGGGTACAAGTTGGGAAGTAATTTATTTTGAATTAAGTATTAATTGGTTGTTAATTAATATTAATTAATTACTAGTTAATAATGGCAATTGTGTAATATAAATGTAGGTGCAGGCTGTGGGGTTTATAGGGGTAAAGGGTGGCAAGTAATTTATTTTTAATTACATAATAATTAGTTAATAATAAATAATTGATAATGAATTTTGTTAATTGCTTAATTATATTTTTTGGGGGTGTGGGTTTTTGGTTTATAAAGGTAAAAGGTGAGACGTTATTTATTTGTAATTAATTAATAATTAGTTGTTAAATAATAATTAATTAATTCAAAATTAAATATGGAAATTGTGCAATTACTTTTAGGTGCGTGTTATGGTGTTTATAGAGGTAAAGCGTGGGAAGTAATTTAGTTTTAATCAATTAATAATTAGTTTATAATGAATAATATTAATTAATTGATAATTAATTAGTATAATTAATTATTATTTTTGTGTGTGTGGGTTTTGGGTTTATATGGGTACAGTGTGGGGAGTAAATTAATGTTACTTTCTTTATGATTGGTTGTTTAATACTATTAGTTATTTAATTGAAAATACATTTTAATTGTGTAATTAATATTTTTACAGTTTAATTTTAGGGGTGGGTTGTAGGGATTATATGGCTAAAGGGTGGGAAGTTAATTATTTATTATGTGTTTTAATTTGTTTTTTAATTTATAATATTTCTTTAATTGATAATTTTATGTGTTAATTATGCAAGCACATTCTTTTTTAATTTTGATGTGGGTTGTGAATTGTGTGGTGTTATAGGGTGGAAAGAAAATAAACGAAATGTATGTAATAAATAATGTTTTTGTTGACAAACAATTTCTAAAGAAAAATATTTTTCTATTTTATTTATTGTAATATTTGTAGGTATTTGTGATATGTATTTAACATTATAATATTTTTTTATTCTTTATCTTAAACATATTTGCATTTACATTTTTAACATATTTATATATTTTTTCATTTATTTTGTTTTTTAAATATTTTTGTTGTTGACATTTTGTTTGTTTTTAATTTTGAACTGACTGGAGTGGGAATCGTAAATTTTACCCCTCCCCTATCCAACACTTTCCCTACCGTTACACTCGCTGGAGTGCCAATAGTAGTTATTACCCCTCTGCTATCCAACACTTTCCCTAATGTTGCACTAATTTCAGTGGAAATGTAATTTTTTCCCCTTCGCTGTCCTTCACTCTCCCTACTGTTGCACTCACTGGAGTGGGAATAGTACATTTTATCCCTCTGCTATCTAACACTTTCCCTACTGTTGAACTCACTGGAGTGGGAATAGTAAATTTTACCCCTCCACTATCCAACACTTCTCCTACTATTGCACTCCCTGGAGTGGGAATAGTATATTCTATCCCTCTGATATTCAAAGTTTCCCTACTGTTGTACACTCACTGGAGTGGGAATAGTAATGTTAACCCCTCCGCAATCCAACACTTTCCCTACTGTTGCACTGACTAGAGTGGAAATAGTAAATTGTATCCCTCCCCTAACCAACACTTTCCCTACTGTTGCACTCTCTGGAGTGGGAGTAGTACATTTTACTGTTCTGCTATCCAACACTTTCTCTACTGTTGCAATCTTTGGAGTGGGAATAATAATTTTTTCCCCTCCGCTATCCAACACTTTCCCTACTGTTGCACTGACTGGATTGGGAATAGTAAATTGTATCCCTCCACTATCCAATACTTTCCCTACTGTTGCACTCACTGGAGTGTGAATTGTAATTTTTACCCCACTATTATCTAACACTTTCCCTACTGTTGCACTCATTGGAGTCGGAATAGTCATTTTTACTGAGGTTCCGTGATTTCCGAACCGGACTCCATTTTGTTTGAGTTGTTCGTAACGCCATTTTGTGTTGCCCTCACGTAGGCCGTGGAGGTAACCGAACGAACAAAGTTGCATGGGCTTCGTTGTTCATGTACGCATTAACTAGGCCTTTTCTGACTTGTGAGTGAATTGCAAGACGCTGACCCCGTCACCTGAAACTGACCCTTTTGCGAGGCCAATTTCCCTGGCTGATCGTTGTCTGAGATTGCCAATCAATGTTCAGGATATCGTTAACTTTAGTTTCCTTGCACATATCTTATCGTATTCAGCATCTGAACTGTTTCTTTTTCTTACGACTTTTCATTACATGGGTAGTGCTTTCAATTATGGGTTTGTCCGGCTTGTGGAAATCGAATTTAGGACATTCCTAATAATTAACTTGTGGGTTGGTACAATGTAGATTGAGCTTTTTGCAATGTGATAATGTGTGGGAAAATGTATTTCATTCGTCAGTATTTGTCGCAGTGGGTGTGCATTTATAATGAGTAAAAAGTGGATAAAAAGTGATGTCTTGCTCTATGAAAATTGACCAGTCTCCTGAGTTGTACACCGTGTTGTATTTCTGGGATTACTGTTACTAGCTGCAGCTAATAAATTTGATCTCTGACGCCACCTAGAAGTATTCTGTGTCTCTGTATACCAAGACAGGTGAACTCGAAGACTTTGGGCGTACCCCTGGCACCGCTGGGTTCTAAAAACCCGGTTCTTCAGTTGGCGCCCAATGTGGGGCGACTTCAGCGGTACCGGTCCAAGTCCGAGGATCATGAGGAGCCACGTGAGGAAATTCTGGTGTAAGGCCGCCACTTCATCGACCCCCTGCATGTCGACGTGGACCGAAGGTTTTTTTCTGCGAGGCTTCCCGCTTTCCGACGGCTACGAAGGACTGCTGCCCTGACTGTCGCCCTGTCTTGGACCCTCGATTGATGCTTTGTAGAGCGAGACGATTGACGGTCTTCTGGTGGCGTGACAGATATTTTGGTTAAGTATAAGTGGGTCGCTCCCACGACTTTGTTTTGGTTCTTGGTTTTGATTCGGTTGTTGCAATAATCGGAACCGAGGGGCTCGTATATTTACGAGTGTATCGATAGTTGATAACCCCTTGAAGTTTGAAGCTAGATTAGTGAGCTATAACATGCCTGGTCTTAGCAAAATTAGGAAATGGTTTAGTTGTGGTTGTAATAGGGATTCCCGATTGGAGGATTCGTGTCCGATACCTCCGGTTGAAACTCCGACTTATGAGCTCTATTCAAAACACGGAGTGGGTCCTATCACTTATAATGAAGTATGGGTTCGCTATACAAAGAAAGATGGTGTTTTACGATGGCCCCAACATGGTAGTTTCGATGTTATATAATCTGGTAGTTGCGCTATTTAGGAAGAAAGCCCCGCCGGCGATGTTTGACTCTTTCCGCCTTTGGCGTAAGGAAGCCAAACAGCGAGAAATTAAGCAAGCAAAGAGATATAGGAAAGATAAGAATATGTCAGTACTACAAGCTGCTAGGCAGTTTAAGGAAGACGGAGAAGAGCGTGCGAGTGAAGTCTCAGATAGACAACGTTGCATGGCCATCGATAAATGTTATCCGGCCTTGTCGCCTTCTCTTTCAAAAGTGAATGAAGACCCTAAAAAAGATCCTTTGATATCTCATTTACTGAGATTACCACCCCCTTATGTGCAGGGTGCTACTGCACCTCCATTACCCCCGGTTGTTGCACCCTTCGTTGTTCAGCCCCCTGCTGTCGTTCAGCCATCCGTTGCTTCACAGATGGTGCTCCCTCCTACGGTGCAGCCCCCTCCAAGGCCGCCAGCTTTGTCACCAGCCTTGCCTCAAACTCCTTTGCCTTCCATTCCTGTATCTTCGACTCCTGCTACTTCTGTCCCTACGCCTTTCTTGCCTCAAAACACTCTTTCTCCTGTTCTTATGTCCACTTCTTCTCCTTCTGCTTGAAAACGAATGACTGAGACTGTTGCTAATCTTTTGTCTCCACTCTTTGGGTCATTGAATATGACCCCTATTTCGGAACGTAAGCAGAGTCGTAGTCAGTTTCCTGGTCCCGAAGAGCGGACAGTGTTGGATCTTTTGCTCGTAGATGGGTTTTAAATGCTTCTAGGTATGATTTGCAAGCGGTTATGGATGTTTTCTTTCAGTGGGATCCGCCTAAGCAAATGTATGTTTTTGACGTAATGTGTACTTTTCTTTGTCAGGAATGGGAAAATAATGAGTTGGGTCAGATTTCGCCGGAAGTACTTGATGTCCAGTCAGAATTTGCTAAAGGGGAGATAGTGGAGTCTGATGTTGCAGACGCCGTAGAGACGATACTCGTTTTCAAGTCTAGGCTTCCGCCTCAGACATTGTACGAACCTGATTCCTCTGTTAGGAGGAAAGTGAAGCAGTATCCTATGAGAGAGGTTCCCCCTGTATGGAGAGAGGCAGTTGTTGCTAATGTTAATTTGGGTATTCAGGCCGAACCGGCTCATTTTCAGCGAGTGTGGGTACATGTTCCTTGGAAAAGAGCAGAGGTCGTGGCTCTTAAGCAGCCCTTACCTGGCCCCCGTAAAAATCCTGCTGGTTATTACAAGGAGTTGTCTCAGACAGTTGATGCGTGTATTATGAATTTAACTGACATAGATATGTTGATGGGTAATGTAGTTCCTCAACCTTTGTGGGCGAAGATCCGTCATGAGGATCATGCGCCAGAGTTAGGAGATACGTGGGTTAATATTACTGCTGTAGATGGTCGGCAGGTAGGAGGTGCCAAACCTGAACCCTTAGTTGCAGAATTACCTGGTAGGATTATTAATGTAATAAAAACTATGATGCCTCCTTTACGAGTGAATTGGGATAAGTTAGCAGCATGCAAACAAAAGAAAGACGAGTGTGTCTGATTTCTTTACTAGGTTTGAGGAAAAGTTTATCGATCATAGTGGTCAGGACATGAGCACTGAAGGTGGTCAAAGGTTGTTCGTGGACAAATTTGTCTTTAATTTGCTTCCCAAACTTTCTAATAAGTTAAAGGACTCTGAGAGTTCATGGGCTGTTTCTTCGTCAGCCCAGATATTGGCTGCTGCACAATATTATGAGAACAGGGATAAAGATGAGAAGGATAAAGTAGAGAGGAAGACTAGAGACCTAAAGACGAAAGTTCTTTTACAGCAAGCTTAGCGGCCTCGTCCGAATCAGCCTCATTTTCAACAACCCCCACAGTTGTAGAGATTGTTACAGAAGCCCGAGTTTTTCGCTCCGCGATTTCTGCCAGGACCTGATCAGTGTGCTTACTGCAGAGAAGAAGGTCATTTCAAGAATAGTTGTCCGATTTTGCTACAGCGTGCGAATGGTGTATCTGGTCAAAGAGGTTGTGGAGGTTTCCATCAAGCTCCTAGGGGTAGGGGACGTGAATTCTACGAATTATTTTGATAGACAGAATGTTCCGACTGTTCAGTCTACCCAGTACTACGCCGATGACTATTGTGTCGAGAGTGAGAGTGCTGGTTATAATGATAGTTAGGACAGTCATGGGCAAAGTGAGGGAGTAGTGTCAGTTCCAGTAGACCAGAGTGGACCTTATGTTGAAGTGATTACATCAGGTGTGGCAGAACCTTTTCTTTTGGATACTGGTATGACGAAGAGTTCTATCATGCACTCTAAACTTCATGGCGCACCTTTGTCTGGCTTGACCAATGTTTCAGTAGGATTTTCTGTCGCCCCAGTTCGTAATCCGGTTTCTAGCCCTTTGCCCCTTTCTATTGGTTTTTGTGAATTGGAAGCTCCCCTTATTCCAACGACTGGTTGTGGTGAGAATCTGTTGGGTTTGGACTTGCTGAAAAGATTGCATGCAACATTACATTGTTCTCCTTCGGTAGTACATCTTACAGTGGGTAAGAAAGTGATTTCCCCGATGTATTTGTCTAAAGATTGTCTTCCACTGGAATTGCGTTCTCTTCCTGATACACTTTGGGCTACGGGTCCCAATGATGTTGGTCCTTTGCAGATTCCACCCTATGTTGTTACCCTTAAGTCAAATGCTAGGCTACCTCATATTCCGCAATATAAAATATCTAGTGATGGCGAGAGAGCTCTTTTAGCGATTATTTATGATTTGGTTGAGAAGGGTGTAGTTGAAGAAACGAGAGGTAATGTGTGTAACAGTCCTGTTCTGCCTGTCCTTAAGCGCACTGATGCTTCTCAGCCACCTGTGTATCGGTTTGTGATCGATCTTCGAGAGGTTAATAAAATTGTTGTGCCACAGTTTCCTGTTGTTCCGGACATCACTGCTTTGTTGACTTTAATCCCTGCTTCAGCTGCTTGGTTTTCAGTTATCGATTTGGAGAACGCTTTCTTTAGTATTCCGATTGCTGAGGAAAGTAGAGATATTTTTGGCTTCTCTTTAGGAGGTCGAAGCTTCAGGTTTAAACATGCTCCTCAAGGTTATTGTGAAAGTCCATCCATCTATAGTCAGGCATTGAAAACTCAGCTTGATGACTTTGTATTGCCTTCTGGTGCTACTCTTATCCAGTATGTTGATGATCTGCTGGTTGCTGCTGATGACGAAGAGATTTGTAAAGAGGCTACTCTTTCTTTGTTACGACATTTGTCTGACCTTCATCATAAAGTGTCACCTTCAAAGTTACAGTATTGCCGTCAAGAAGTAACCTACTTAGGTCATCTCTTGTCGAAGGAGGGAAGACGATTGACCCCAGAACGACTTCAAGCGATGGCCCAAATGACTGTGCCATCCACACAGAGAGAAGTGCGTGCCTTTTTAGGTATCACTTCGTATTGTAGACAGTGGATCCCAAATTTGTCTTTGTTAGCAAAACCTCTGTTGGCGCTGACTCTTAAAGATACTCCGCATCCTCTCCCTTGGTCTAACGAATGTCAGAAAAGTTTTTCTGAATTACGTGATGCATTGTGTTCTGCTCCGGTGTTGGGTACCCCGGACTACAGTAAACCTTTTACACTGTATGTACACGAGAGAGAAGGTTGTGCATTGTCAGTGTTGACGCAACAATTTGGAGACAAGCAACGCCCATGCGCGTATTTTTCAGCTACGTTAGATCCGGTAGCTAGGGCGTTGCCGAGTTGTTTGAGAGCTACAGCGGCAGCGGCTGTTTCTATCCGACAGTCTGCTGGTTTGGTATTGGATAATACGTTGATTGTGATGGTCCAACATGCAGTTGATACCTTATTGAATAGGACAAAGACACAGCACCTTACTAGTGCGCGTTTGTCAGGTTATGAGTTGACGCTTTTGGCTAGCCATGTGCACATCAAAAGGTGCAATGTGTTGAATCCAGCTACGTGTTGCCGATTTCTGTAGAGACAGATGCTCAGGAACAGCATGATTGTTGTCTCCGGACAGAGGAGGAAACAAAGGCTAGAGTTGATTTAAAAGATACTCCTCTTTCGAATGTTGATGGTACTCTATGGGTAGATGGTTCGTGCTTTAAGCTTCCGAATGGAGAGTCGACTGCAGCATATGCTGTCACAACTTTACATAAAGTTGTTGAAACAGCACGTATAGCACAGAATTCAGCGCAAGCAGCAGAGTTAATCGCATTGACTAGAGCGTGTGTGTTGTCAGAAGGAAAGCGAGTGAATGTCTATACTGATAGGCAGTATGCGTTTGGTGTGGCGCATAGTTTTGGCCGCTTGTGGAGAGAGAGAGAGAGGATTTCTTACTTCCCATGGTACGAAAATTCAGCATGGGCAATTAGTGAATGAACTTCTTGAATCACTTACTTTGCCAAAGCAGATTGCAATTGTGAAGTGTAGTGCGCATAGGAAGGTTGTGGATGATGTGGGCCGAGGAAATGCGTTTGCAGATGAGGTTGCGAAAGAAACGGCGAAAGATATGACGAGTCGAATGTATGTTGCGGGCCCTGCTAACTGGGTTATGGCAGGTGGAATGTGTGAAGACACAATAGAAAGTGTGAAGTTGATTCAGGCTGAAGCTACGGAAAAAGAAGTGAGTGTGTGGAGAGAAACTACGGGTATGTTGGATCCGACAGGTTGTTGGGTTGAGTTGTCGGAGCACCAGCGATGGTTGTTGCCTGATGCGTATGTGCTCCCAGTGGTTACTATGGCTCATGGAATGGCTCACATTAGTTCGAAGGGAATATGCAAGTTGTTGGCTCCAGTATGGCAGAATGCTGGAATTCCTAAATGTGCTGAGAATGTGGTGAAGCATTGTATGATTTGTCTGACGTATAATCCTGGAAAGAGGACTCCAACTCCAGCTGGTCATTTTGCTCCTCCAACGTATCCGTTTGAAGTGATATAGCTAGATTACATTTACATGGAAAGATGTAACAACCTGAAGTATGTCCTTGTGGTTGTTTGTGCCTTTTCCAGATGGATAGAGGCCTACCCCCTAAAGGATAATACTGCCTTGTCTACAGCCAAGGTTTTGCTCAAAGAGTACTTCCCTAGGTATGGTTTGCCGAGAATTGTATGGAGTGACAATGGAAGTGAATTTGTGGGTCAGATCATGAAGAAAGTGTGTGCGGGTTTGGGTATCAATCAGAAATTCCATGCTGCGAATCACCCCCAGTCTGCCGGACTTGTTGAATGCTATAACGGCACTCTGAAACTGAAGTTGGCTAAAATACAAGCGCGCTCTGGTCTTACATGGCCAGATGCCTTGCCATTGGCCCTTTTGTCAACAAGGACGACAGTACATTCTCGTGTGGGACTTAGCCCATATGAAATTGTTTTTGGTCGTCCGGCCAATGTTTGGGGTGTGCCAAGGCCTAAGAAATACAGCGATATCGAGTACCCTATGTTGGTGGATTACTTACATGACTTGACTGCTAAATTACGTGTTCTCCACCAACAGGTTTATGACAGTTTACCGACAGCGACTGTAGATCCAGGCCACACGATTCAACCTGGCGATTATGTACTTACTAAGAATGTTCAACGAACTAAGAACTTGGAGCCAAGGTGGACTGGACCGCGTCTAGTGCTATTGTCAACTCGGACTGCAGTTAGAGTAGCTGGTAAAAAGAATTGGGTACATGGTACCCATTGTAAAAAGGTTCCATTGCCCTTACCGTATGACAAGTGGGTGAGGGAAGGTATAGCTGATTCTGAATGCGAGAGAATTCCTAGATTCGTACCTTTTAGTGACGCACATTTGGAATGGACTCAGTCAGAACGTGCGGACGATGAAATTTTGCAAGCTGCTGTGCCAGCGCATTTAAGATTGGTCATAACACATCCGGAAACACTTTTTCAAGAGCAAACTGTGTCTGGCAAAGAGCATTACAACCTAAGACTGAGAAAGGATAAATAAATGGACAAATAAACTTGAATTTTTTATGTTGTAAGTTACACCTTTTCAGATAAAGAGACTATTTTTCTTTTTCTTTTTCGAGTCACCATTCGGACTCCGCTGCAGGGTCGCGGTATAGTCTTAAGGGGTGAGCCGCGAATTGATGAAAGGTGTGTGGTTCCTGGTCGTTAGTACGATCTTGACGCACACTTAAGTGAAGAAGGTAATTGCTGTGAGCAGCACGTTAGAGGATGGAGTCTTTTGAATCTGATAAAGGTGTTGGTAGAATTGATTTAAAAATTAATTGTGTACATTAGTCCGTAGCAAATTTTT
This sequence comes from Lissotriton helveticus, assembly GCF_964261635.1. Taxonomy (NCBI): domain Eukaryota; kingdom Metazoa; phylum Chordata; class Amphibia; order Caudata; family Salamandridae; genus Lissotriton; species Lissotriton helveticus. Next base: position 1,867,945,390 of record NC_136057.1, read on the forward strand.
TTGATATTGTGTTTTTTGATGCTTTTAAATATTATATTGGTTTGTGTGGGTTGGATTGTCTATGTTACACAACAGACGCTTGCATCTCCATCCCAACCTACTCTTTTTTTTTTTCTGTTTCTCCGCATGAATTTCACACGTTGCCTGAACATGAGCAGAGACGAAGATCAGAATTTGTTAACAATTCATTTATACAATTGTTACATCAGCATCAGCTAGTAGTAAATACCACGAATTGCTGGGTTTGTGGTCTTATGCCGCATACGACAGATAGGGGAATGCCATATTTAGTTTTGCCTTTTTCGCCTAATGGGTCAGTGTGGGCACTCCAAGCAATGTTTATTTATGCGAATGAAGTATCTCCTGTACGTTCCGTCAAAGATAATGCGAGTAATAATGCCTTGATGCAGGGAATAGTAGATATGATCAGAGATATTGATGCGTATAATGCTATCCCTAAGGATGAGGTACGAGCATATATTGTTGGAACAAGACTGAATATAGCATTAGCCTGACAGAGAGGGAGAGATGAAAAAGGTCTCCCTCTATTTGGATTGTACCCCACCGAGGTCATTTTTGTCTGCAAGGTAATAATCAGAATCCGAGAGCTCAGCTTGGTAAGAGTGTGTGTGTTCACACCTATGTTTATACATCTCAGAAATCTCCACCGTTCGTGCCAGCCAAAGGCACGTATTTTGTTTGTCACGACAGAGCTTATACATGGTTGCCACCTGATTTTTCAGGTACATGTTATGTGGCATTTTTGCTTCCCCCTACATATACTGCTGCTTTCAAGTACCATAAGACAAGATATGGTAGAAGTGTTATCGATGCAAGAGATACTGTCGCACAAGAAGCTGGAGACTTCTTTAAGGGTTTTGTGCCCTTTTGGGGTCCTATGGCCAATAGTAGGAATATTCGTCAGCTCACGAGAGTGGTTGAGGCCACTATAAATGAAACTGTTGGTGCCCTTAGCAATATTACAGCTGAGCTTCAGGCGGATCGTCTTATGACGTTACAAAACCGTATGGTTTTAGATATTATACTTGCAGATAGAGGTGGGGTATGTAAATTGATCGGGTCTAGTTGCTGTGTTTTCATACCCGATAATGCCCCGACAGTGTACCAAGCCATCTTGAAGTTACATAAGTCCGCTGAGTCTATACATGTAGACGAAGGGAACTGGTCATTGATGGGATGGTTTTGGGGACTGTTGTCCAGATGGGGATGGAAGATTCTGATGTTCCTTGGTATGGCTTTAGCGATCCTTTTCTCGTGTTGTCTGTGCATCCAGTGTGGTCCCGCCATTTGTAGTCTTTGTGCTATGATGTGTGTGAGAAGACCTGTCCCGAGAGAAGCGAAGGATAATAAGATGATGCTACAGCAACACCTTGATGACCTGATGAGAATAGATATAGACCTGGATTCAGATTGACATGAGTTTAGGTTATTGCCTACGTAATGGCAAAAGGAGGGTCTGAGGTTCCGTGATTTCCGAACCGGACTCCATTTTGTTTGAGTTGTTCGTGACGCCATTTTGTGTTGCCCTCACGTAGGCCGTGGAGGTAACCGAACGAACAAAGTTGCATGGGCTTCGTTGTTCATGTACGCATTAACTAGGCCTTTTCTGACTTGTGAGTGAATTGCAAGACGCTGACCCCGTCACCTGAAACTGACCCTTTTGCGAGGCCAATTTCCCTGGCTGATCGTTGTCTGAGATTGCCAATCAATGTTCAGGATGTCGTTAACTTTAGTTTCCTTGCACATATCTTATCCTATTCAGCATCTGAACTGTTTCTTTTTCTTACGACTTTTCATTACATGGGTAGTGCTTTCAATTATGGGTTTGTCCGGCTTGTGGAAATCGAATTTAGGACATTTCTAATAATTAACTTGTGGGTTGGTACAATGTAAATTGAGCTTTTTGCAATGTGATTATGTGTGGGAAAATGTATTTCATTCATCAGTATTTTTCGCAGTGGGTGTGCATTTATAATGAGTAAAATGTGGATAAAAAGTGATGTCCTGCTCTATGAAAATTGAGCAGTCTCCTGAGTTGTACACCGTGTTGTATTGCTGGGATTACTGTTACTAGCTGCAGCTAATAAATTTGATCTCTGACGCCACCTAGAAGTATTCCGTGTCTCTGTATACCAAGACAGGTGAACTCGAAGACTTTGGGCGTGCCCCTGGCGCCGCTGGGTTCTAAAAATCAGTTTTTTCATTACCCCTCTGCTATCCAACACTTTTCCTACTGTTGCACTGACTAGAGTGGGAATAGTAAATGGTATCCCTCCGCTAACCAACACTTTCCCTACTGTTGCACTCACTGGAGTGGGAATAGTAATTTTTACCCGTCCTCTATCCAACACTTTCCCTGCTGTTGCATTGACCTGAGTGGGAAATTTAAGTTTAAAGATGTTTAAATAGTTTAATGTTTTAATTTATAATAGAATGTTTTTAATATATTTTATGTTATTGGTGTATATATATATATATATATATATACACATATATATATATATATATACATACATATATATATGTATATATACATATTTATTTGTTACATTTTTATATAATTTTAAAATGATAAAATATGTTAAAGTAATAGTTTATTAATTGTTTTAAAGTTTATATATATATATATATATATTAATCATTAGATATGTGTTAAACTTTTTAAATTACGTTTATGTACTATATTTGTTAAAATGTATATACAATTTTTTAAAATGTATTTTAATATATATATATATATATATATATATATATATATATATATATATATATATATATATATATATATATATATATATATTCGAGATAGGATTCCAGTTATCTCAGTTTCACACTGAAAGCATCCAGGCACTCACGAGCAGAGTTATATCAAAGCTTATTTATTCAGCAATTCCATCTACGCGTTTCGGGAGTCAAGCTCCCTTGATCACGATGTTTTTGCGTGTGTCTGAGCATTTCTTTTCAAACATGGGAAGGGTGATAAAAACCAAAGAGGGACTCACAAAGGAACACACTGTTAGTGTAAATACAGCGGCCATTTTTACATTTTCCCAATACATTTAAGAGAGATAACTAGATGTATAAAGCATTGTAAATCCTCACTTTACACAACATTTATAAGGGAATATTTGAAAACGTTCTCAATAAGAGAGATATTTAAAACACTATCCCTCAAAAGGACCGTTTCAGATTTTTTAAGAATGCAAGTGCATATTTTCATTTCAGAAAAATACATTAGCTCAAATGTACAACAGTACACAATTTGACTAAGGCAAGTGCCTATTACATCAGAGCCAAACCCTATCTGTGAAGTGAGGAAAATTCATCTATAACCCCTCATATTGTCAAAACATCACGATGTATTCAATTTTAGCACAGTGCGGTTCCAAGCGAATATGTCCTGGCTCTAACAATCAAGATACACTCCTTGTACTCGTGGGAACATTGCTTGTTGTAATGCTGTCAATCAATTCAACCTTATTAAAATCATAAAGTGCAAGTGCTTTAGTCAATAGACCATTATATACTGTAAACAATTAGACTGGATATTGCACTAAAAAGATAGAAAGTGCTAGTGCTTGAGCAGTACTTATTATATCACATAAAGTGCTAATGTTACTATGTTTTTCACAGTATTTAAAAACTGTGCATCAACCCCTTTGGATATATTTCTATAGAACAATTGGGGAATATCTTAATTCTAGTACAGAAGTGCAAGTGCTCTAACTCCAAATACAGTACTTCATTGATGTAAACATTTCACTCAAATTGCACATTCCCAAATATCATTCAAAGTGTCAGTGCATATCACAGGACAAAAACAGCATTACTTCATTGCAATAAAATTATCCCTGAGCCAACATCTTTAAAAGACAAAAAACCACCTCTTCACATGAAAATATAAAAGGTAAAAGCTCAGATTAAGACCATTAAAATCACAAAGAAATTTTCATCTAAAAGAAATCAACGATGAAAAAATCTTAAAATACAGTTCGGGAATTATCAAGGCTTAGAAAACAGTTCATAATATTTACATGTCAACTCAAGCAAGTATAAAGGTCTTCATCCATGTTCAGGCCCTGGGGCTCCTTACAATTGAATTCTAGTATAAAGTAAGCCTCCAATCTCCTCAACTCACTTTTTCTATCTCCCCCTCTTTTCTTTTTTGGGACTTCTGCGATACAAGAGTATTGCAGACCTTCGGGGTTGCTTTGATGGTAAAGCTCAAAATGTCGGGCCACCGGGTAAGACCTATCCTGGTTGACTATTGCTCTTCTATGCTGCAAAATTCGTTGGTGTACAGGTAAAATTGTACTCCCGATATAGATCTTAGGACAAGGACATTGTAAAAGGTACACAACAAATTCACTTTTACATGTGATAGTGCTTTTTATTTTAACAGTTTTATTGAAAGTTGTTTTAAACTCTGTGCGATTCATACCATGTAGGCATGCTTTGCACTTAAAACACTTTTTAAAACCAGGGTTTGGCCTCAACCAATCAGCACTCCTCTTACGTTTATCTACAAAATCACTACGGACAATTAGATCTTTTAGTGACTTGGATTTTCTATAGGTGATCTCAGGATTGTTCTTCACCTTAGAACCCAACACTGGATCATTCCTGATTAGGTACCAATGTCTTCTAAGTATTGATCTAACTTCCTTGTGTTTAGTGTTGTAAGTGGTGATAAATCTAGAGCTGCCACGGTTTAATTGTTTTGAATTTGATTTACGAGTTCTTGAAGGCTCAAAAAGTAAGGACTGTCTGGTCAATTTTTAGCTTTACTAGCAGCGCCTTTAAGGATTGTTTTGCTATAACCCCTTTCAAGGAATCTCTGTGTCATCTCTTCTTCAAGGGTGTTAAACTGTTCATCACTACTGCATGTGCGTCTTGCCCTATAGTATTCCCCAAATGGAATGCTCCTAATTAATGCAGTTGGGTGGGCACTTTCTGCATGTAGTATTGAATTCCCCGCAGTCTGTTTACGGAAAACAGTTGTTTCTAACTTATTGTTCAAAGGGGTTATTCTAATATCGAGGAAGTCAATCGAAACCTTACTAAAGTTATATATATATATATATATGAATATATACAAAACGATATTTTGAACTATATTTATGACATCAATATTGTTTTTCCTGATATTTTTTAACTTACCATTATCAATATAGAATGTTGATATTTTTGACATCGATATTTATAACTCGATATTGTGGTATGGGGATATTTTACGTGTCGATATTCTGTCAGTGAACCATAACTATTAACAACTTAGGGGCCGATTATGATGCCGGTCAGAAAGCATTCTGACTGAATCGGTCTCTGAATAGTTTCTGACCGAATCGGATCTGGGGAGTCTGACCGAAAGGTTACGAGGCTTCTGGACGCGATGTGGTTGGACTCCCATTGACTCTATTGGGAGCCTGTGTTCCGACCGAATACACAGGCTCCCACTTAAAAAAATGGGTGGGTGGGAAAAATCGTGCACCCTGTAGCGGGCACCCCTTGGTACCTGCCACACTGTGCATGGTTGGAAAGAGGGGTCTCTTGGGTACCCCCACAGGCCCCATTCGGAAGGCCCAGGTTGAAGGGGGGCCTGCTACAGGTCCCAAAGTCAGATTCTGACAGCCAATCCAAGTCAGAACAACCGATTCGGAAAGGCTGTCTGAATCTGACATCGTAATAGCTCGGTCGGAAACGCGATCCATAGACCTGTACGAATCGGCTCCGAACTACTTGATTCCTTTGAGTGCCATCCGGAACCAAGTCGGAAAGTCCGAACGCTTTACGAGCACTCTAATTGGTCATTCGGAAACCTTTCCAAATCGGTCGGAAAGACGGGTTCCGAATCGGATTTGAAACACCCCAATCCGATTCCGAGCCTGTCCCAATGGCATTGTAATGGACCCCTTAAAGTATATAAACCAGAGACATCAGATTCACATAACAGTTTATCTCTTTAAAGCTCATCTTCTGGCATATGTTAGTTTGTAAAAACATCCGGTGCATTGGGAATTGCCCTGAAATGTTGATTGCCTAGGGGCCTCCACAGGGTTTAATCCAGCACAGTGTGCTGCATGCTGCAGCATACATAGAAGTAGCAGAACACCATTGATGTTCTTTTTTGTGCAGGAAGGTTTCCTTTCCATCATAAAAACATTAATCCCTGCAAAACATACACCCTTGCACCATGGTGCAAGGGTGCCTGTGCTTGTACTAGGCTGCTTTTTTTCCCTGATGCAGGGGTGAGTACAGGAATGCGCTGTATTGTTGCAAACACGGCTCATTCCTGTACTTAGACAATGACACAGCTTGGTGCAGCAAAATTACTTGCAGCACTGCGCTACTTCATTTTCTTGTAAATATCTCTCCAGATGTGGTGTCCTGGTGCTAAACTCATTTGATTTACATTTGCTGGAACAGCCACTTTTTCAGATCCTGAGGAAATCTGAAGTGGTTTGTTTCTAACCCAAGATTTAAGGAAACATCGTTCCATATTTTGTGCACCAAAGTAGAAAAAGACCTGCCTCCAATTCTTTTCAGCTTGAATCTAGGAACTTTAAGAAGACCCTAACACCCTTCTTGGTTACGCATAGATTACTTTTGTTACCATTTAATTTATGTGCTTTATTGCAAATCCACTTTTTTACTTCTAACATGCAGTTGTGGAAGTTCCCAGCTGCCTTTGCTACCTCAGCCATTGACAAGACAATCTGGGGGTCATCTGCACAATACAGCGGTGACAGTGCGAAGCCTCGTGTCAGCGAGGCTAATGGGAAGAGGTAGAAATGAAAAAGTCTTGCTTAAAACAGAGCCCTGTGGAACCCCACAAAGCAAAGCCTCCTTAGTCCGTGAGTGGTCAAGTATTCTAAAGGACTGAGTACGATTGTGTAGGAAGGAGTGCGCCCATTTTAATGCACATCCTTATCCTCCCATGGTTTCCAATGTTTGAATGAGAATCTGATTGGAAACCGTGTCAAAGTGGCACTGAGATCTAATAATATCAATCCAGCTCTTTGCCCCTTATCTAGAAGAGGTCTTACGTAACCTATAATGGTTATCAATGCTTTCTCTGTACAATGCAGTGATCTAAAATCATTCTGTGTTTTAGCTAATGGTTATTCCTCGCCTTATGTCATACCAATTGTTTATCTCTTTTTCCAATAACTTTACAGGAAAGAGTAAACAAAAGATAGGCCTATAATTTGAGAGCTTCTCGCGGTCCGCTTTTGATTTTCTTTAGAATGGGAAGGTTTGACTCTCCTTCCATATTTGAGGCCAAGGGTAGAGGCGACTGATTTGTTGCAGAAATCAGTTATGATAGTTTCTAATGGCTCAGCTCCCAAATGGAAGCAGGTGGCTGGACATGGGTCCAGGGGAGAGCCTGATTTCATTTTTAACATTGACATGCGTGGAGATTGTGATGCTGGACGCAGCACCTAGCCCACGGCCATGCTGGCCATCCCAGGCATCAGGCATTCCCCGGGAGGCTGCAAGGGTGAGGGGCGGTTTGGCTGTATTTCTGCCCATGTAATTTAGAAGAGGCAGAGATATAGCCAGTTTTCATTTCCCGTCACCGCCAGCTAAAACCTGGCAGTAAGGGGTATTGAAAAGTACTCAATGCCCTTCTCGCCATGGGAGGAAACTCCCATGGCAAGGGGAGCATTGTTTTTTTATTTACAGAAAGGAAATCCATCTTTACTGAGCAGTATGGCAAAATTGCAAATTATTTGACAGGAACACATAATACCCTCCACCCACATATCACAACTAGGGGTATGAGGAACTCGTAAAGTTTTACTCTGCTGAATTCTGTGGCATTTCCTAAAAACTCAGCGAGATTCCGCAGAGTCCTGCGAGTGGCAGAATTTCAGTCCGTCACCCTTATTTTTATCACCCGTAGCTTGACCATTCTGTGCACCAGGGCGCTGCTTCTTCCTTCCACACGAGTAGATTTTCTACTCAAGTGGCATCTTCCACAACGTGAGCAGCAAAATTCTCAGTGCGAGTGGTAATGACCTGCCGTGACTGCTCACGCTGAGAAATCTTGCTGGGAGGTGGTCTAAATGTTGGCAAACTGTGGGCAACAAAAACTCTGCCACGCTGTGGATGGCAGAGTTTCTGATGAACTCCAGGCTCAAAGCACAGAACAGAGTGGGCAAAGTTCTGCGAACTCCACCGGAGGAGTGGAGGTTTTCCACCCATCCCTGATCATAACACACCACAGCATCCTTCATCACCTTGGGCTAGCATAACACCATACCACACCAGCCCACTCTGAAACAAAATACACCATATTCCATCATAAATCATAGCATTCCATATCACGTCATACCGTACCGAATCACAGCACACCACTCCATACTGCGCTTCACTTGTAATACCTCTTCATAACACACCTTACAAGATAACACCACATGACATTGCACCCTCACCACATTGCTCCTAGCACAGCATGCAATAAATAACTCCACAAAAATTCAACCGCTTTTTGTACCACAACACAACACGTTACTTATACCACACCATTCTACACAGCACTAGATCTGTCACAGTGCATCCCACTATTTCATACCACACATTACTCTATTACCCTACCTATACCATACCACACAGGAAGACCACAACACATGATCCATCATTGCACTGTGTAATCACCACCCAGGGCAACACATCAACACCAAACACACAAAAGGTGATGAGAGGATGCTTGCAATACGTCTACCACTGGCTATTGTTTGGGGTATCATTCCAACCCATCATTCTTTTGCCCACCATATACCTCAGATTAGACCGAGCTATTTACAAATCAGCCTTGACACTCCTCCACAGGAAGAGCAAACCACGGACTGCCAAGCAAGGCCCTCACTGAACCGGAACACAAGCAACCCAAGATCGGTTTTGCCCTGAATTGGGTGTTTTAGTCAGGTGTAGCTTGGTTCCAGTGACACAGTGAGAAAGGGCCCGACATCTGAGCACAACCTTGGCCACATAGGGCATTAAATCCAACGCACAGAAGGTGATGGGAGGATGCGTGCAAAAAATCTTCTCACTAAGTGGGAGAGGTACGCCCTGACATGGGTGCCATGCACACTGTATCACTGGATCCAAGCTATACCTGGCTAATGAGCCCTAACTAGGGTGAAACAAGTTCTGGGTTGCGTGTGTTCGGGTTCAGGTATGTTCTGGCCTTGCAGTACGGGCTGGACTTTTCCCATTGGAGAAGGGCAAGACGTATTTGCATATGACGAGGTCCAAACTAAGGTGGGATGATGTGCAAAATAACGATGAATTGTGGCTCGAGTAATTACTAGAGGCTGAGATTTATTCAAACATTTCATTCTTCACTTTTTCGGATACTAACACATCATTACTACACTGTACCAAGACGTACATCACTTCATTATTCTAGTCCACACCTTCAATTTATGACACTCAGCTACACTACGCTTTAACATGCCCCAGCAAGGGACACTTGGAACAGCATAACACGTGAGACCACACTATATGCCATACTAATAACCCTTAATTATATTGCATTGCGGCACATCATAACACACTACAAACAACATCACAACACTACATTAACCACACAGCACACCAGATAGTCCTATTAACAAGCAGACACTAGGGCTGGGGAGAAATTGGGGCTGGGGAGAGACTCTGGCTGATAAGCATGAGTTATGCAGGCTTGGGATTCACTCAATCTGAGATACATTTGGACCCTAGAAGCAGATGGAAGGGAACACATTTGGGATGGGAAGATAATTGGCTTGGAGAGACTGAAGGTGGGCAGACCGTGGAGCTATGAAGTCCCAGACATCAAATACTTAAACTAATTAAATTCTGAAAAGACAGGAACACAGAAATTCCTATACTGTGAGATAGTGAGGTAGGAACATCCAGAGAGAGAGCAGGAACTCTCAGGAATATCGAAGAAGGGTTTAGCCTTTGTACATAGTGACTCAGAAGCAATGAGTCATAGGGGCACAAACACACAGAGAGTGTGAGCCATTGGAAACATGAGAACATGATAGGGAGTCACTGTTCCACAGAGACACTGGTATGGACAAATTGTGGACACCCAGGGAAAGATTTAATAAAGGCTTTCATTGCCCTTGCGTGGGATTTACTAAGCCACGCAAAGCCACCTTGCATGGCTCTGCTTGAGTTAGTAAATCGAGAATAACACAAGGCAGCACCAATTGCTGCCTTGCTTCACTCTGATATGAGAAGGCATTCCATGGGTGGAGCAAGGGTGTTCCCATGCATCCACCCATGGATTTTTAATGCAAAGCCAGATTTACTAAGGTTAGTAAACCTGGAATGGCACCCAAATGGTACGCCATCCCAAGTGAGGAGCAATGAGGAGAAATATATTTATTGCTTCTCATTATTTCCTCTTTCCATGTGTGCTACATTTTTCACAATGGTGCAAGGGTACTGCATTATGATCAAAATTGCATATGTACAGGAAGGGACACATTCCTGCACAAAAACATTGCAGATTCCATCAGACATAGAAAAATGAAGTAACAAGCAGAAATAAAAATATTTCTCCTTGTTACACCTGGAAGGCATACCATTTTGACGCATTTCCAAGTTTACAACTCCTTGTAAATCTGGGAATGGACCCAAGTCCATGGGTGGATGCGTTCGAAAGCCCACACTCCACCCATCGAATTCCTCCCAACCACCAGGTAATGCAATACAGTGAAATATGCTGCCTTGTGTTACCTGAGATTTACTAAACCATGCAGGGCCACACACGGTGGCTTGGTGTGGCTTAATACATCTCAGTTAAGGGCTTGTGTTACCTTGTGTGGCCTTGAGTGATGCAAGGGCAACACAAGTCCTTAGTAAATCAGGCCCCTGATGTTTATTTGGCAAAGCAGTTTCAGCTAGCGGCGGTCAAAAGCAAGAAAGGCAGCACTGATCTAATGGATTTGTGCTGCTGAGTAAGCCTATCTCCTTTGACTGGTGAGTGATTTGCATATGTCAGGTATGCAGGGTTGTGATTGATGGAGTACAAGTTAGCCTGCTAGGCATATTAAGAGACCAAATATTTGTTCAATTTTTGACACCTTTCAATTGAGCCGATATCTCTTTACTTTTTTAAGTAAAAAATGCTAATAATACAAAACATATAGTGGTAGTTACTAAGGGGTCTATTAGAATGTCGGGAGGATCGCCACCGCCCGCATGGCGGTGGCGATACGCCCGACATTCTCCCCTGCCCGCATCCCATTTCCCCCGCCCTATTATTATGGTCTTTCCGTCTGCCGGTTTTCCACCGGTCACACAGGTGACGGGGCGGAAAAGGGACCTGATATGGTGGCGGTGTCTCCTAGACACCGCCATCCATAATATGATAAATTCGGGAAGCAGCCTTTCCGTGGTGGGAAAGGCATACGGTTTTCTCAGTTGGGGGCCCGTTGCGGGCCACCAGGAGTTTGGCAGGTGGGGGGGCACATGGAGGGTACCTATGGTACCCCCCAGCGTTTGCATGCACAAATGCTGGCACCGCACGGTACCTGCCACGTTGTGCATGAAAATGCACCCATTGCAATCACAGCATTGTGGCGGGCGGTGCTGTGTGCACCGCCCACCACAATGTTGTGAATGGGGGTTGCCACCGCCACCGAGGGACCGCCGCACCAGCCCGCTATCCTATTAGGCCCCAAAGACTCTACCTAACATGCCCAATATTTGTTGTAGTAAGTTACGAATTTAAGTGAAGAGCTGTTCAACATACCAGCACTTTATCTGAATGAGCTGTACAAAATAACCAAACTGACACCAAGGGGCATATTACAAGCTTCTATCGCCACCACCACGCCACTTTTCTTAACATTGTGGTGGCGATAGGGGCTTCACCTTAATCACAATCTGGTGTTAAGCCACTTAATGTAGCTTAATGCTGCCTTGTGAATAAGGCACCCTTTCATGCTATTCTTAGCGTGGAAAGAGGTGGGTAATGGGTTTTGTTGTGGGCGTTCCACCTCAACACCCATTGATTTTGACGCCAAAATTAAGACCAGGAAAATCCTGGTTTTACCCTGGCGCAACAAGGAGAATGTTTAATTTCTCCTACTTTTTGCTGTTTCCATGTGTGCTGCATTGTGCAGCACATACAGAAACCCCAAAACGCCATTGATTGTTTATGTGCAGGGTGGTGTCCCTTTCTGCGCATAACAATCATTAAAAAAATGACATTTTGCAATTTCTATGTGTTCTGCATTAAGCAGCACAAATAGAAATTTCAAAATGCCATATCAGATTGTTTATGTGCAGAAAGGGAAAGCTTCCTGCACATAAACCATCATTCCTCTCAACACAGGCACCCTTCCACTATTACGCAAGTGTGCCTGCGTTGGGGTCAGGCAGCTAAATTAGAGTCAGCACAGGGTGAAACGCAAGGCTGCACCGTATTCTTGTGTTCAGGAGGCTAACACCGCGCTCTGTCACTTCCTTGTAAATATGCCCTCAATTTCATTAGATCTCATTAAGGTCATTGATATTTTCCACAGATACTCTAACATTCTCATGGTATTTAAGCACAGGGGCATATTTACAAGGACATAACACCACTGGAGCATCACTTTTACTGATGCTCTGGTGGCGCTATGCCCTGCTCCAGATTTACACAGCGGCACAAAGCCACTTTGAATGGCTTAATGCCGCCTTGTGAATACGGTCCCTTTTTACACATCACTTTGTGTGAAAGGGGCATGCAATAAGTTTTGCTGTAGGCGTTTTCTTGCAACACCACTTGCATTTTGAGGCTGCCCCAGATTTGCAAGAATCTGTAAATCTAAGGCAACGTCAAAAACTAATCCCAGTAAAAAGCAGGCGGTAAAGTGGTGCATCAAGGAGAAATACTTATTTCTCCTTGTTGTTTCCTCTTTCAATGTGTGCTGCATTCCTGCAACACACGTAGAAGGAGCAAAACGCCATCACTGATTGTTTTTGTGCAGGAAGTGTAGGAGGATGGATATCTGACTATGGTTACCCCAGTTTTTTGCCTTGTGTTTAGCTGGTATTCGACTTAGTTGGCCTGAGATCCTGCTAATCAGGACCCCAAGCTATCTGCTCTCACTGTAAAATGGACTCCATGTACTCTAGGTACATCTCCAATTGGATATTGGGTCACCTTGTCAGCCCCTGTATAGTGTACCATAGGTACCTAGGGCATAGGTGAAACCAAGGCCTACCAGGGGCTGCAGCATGTATTATGCCACCCCTGGCTGGCCATCCAAACTGACACAACTGGCTGATCACTCAGCTGGGGCAAGGTTGTCTAATCACCCCTTGCTTAGGTATAGTATTCCTATATCAACCCTTATATATAGACACACAGTAACCTATAAGTCACTCCTATGGCAGGCCTTAACAATCCTGGAGGCAGAGTGCTTGGTTATGTGTGAGATGGTGCTCTAGCATGAGCTGAGCCTGTCTGCAGCTTTCGGAACCATGTCCTCATAGCTGTTCTATGATATCGCCATACCATATACTCTTAAGTGCATTAAAATCCTCGCGGCTAATGCTAACTTTGGTTTGGCTTTATCCAAACATGTCGTGTAAGGTGTCATATGCTTTGGAATACTACCCCCTCGCCAATTCTGGCAACGGGGTAGCATTCCACCCTTCTAGAGGGAGAAGACATGTTAGTTCTGACTATCCCGGTTAAAGTTAACCAGAGCCCCAGCGTCACAAAATGGACACTGCTGCCACAGACACAAGTCTAACCTCCTGCTGCTGGGAGTCCTTCCAGACACGGAGGTTTGGACAATAGGTTTCCTGTCTGGGGAGGTGCGAGCACCACCCCAGACAGAACTTTGTGTATTGGAACAGGGAGGACTGAATAGATTGAGACACTGCCTGGGGCACACTAGGTGCTCCTTGCATACCCCAGTTCAAACTAGTTGCTGGGGCACTCCAGCCCCAGATCTGGCACGAAACTGAACAAAGGAGAAGGGGTGTAACCACCACCCTTCCTGGTCCCACCCACAGGAGTCACCTAGTCAGTAATCCAGCCCCTTTTAGTAGTATAAAGGTAGGAGCTGAGTCCTGAGACTTTAGATTAGATCCTGCCTGAAACCCGAAATGAAACTCTGGACCTTTGACATTCTGCTGAAGCTGAAGACTGAAGAATCTCCCTTGTGGCCAAGGAGTGACCACCCTGGGCAACCAAGCACCATCCAGCAAATCAACGGCTTGCTTTGTCGACGTTCCCGCCGGAACCCAAGCACAGAGCCTGACAAGACCCAGACTTCCAGACCTCTCTGACCCTCTCTTCATGACTGCAGCATAGCTGAGATCCGTGGAGGCGACGAGACACGTGGGACTGGTCATCTTGAAAGGCCTGCAACTTGCTACCTGTGCAGCTCCTGAGGTACCCTTGAAGCTGTGCACTGGGGATTGAGAAGCCCCGATCCCGAGCTCCATCTGCAACGAAGATCAGCCCCCCACACTCCACGAGTTCGGCGTGGGGCCCTTCTGCTTTTGTTCTGCTCGACGCGTTGTTGGGTTGCTGGCCCGTTGGCTAGTAGCCTCTGTGATGACAATCCTTTTGAACCACCTCGCTGGTCTGGTTGCTCCAGACTGGCCCTTGCTTCCCTGCAAAGATGAAGTACCTCAGACCTTGCTGGTCTGCACCAGAAGCCTTTGTTGTATCCTGCGTGGGTTGCCTTTGCCAAGGCTTGTCGACTCCAATCCCGAAGTCGACCCCTCCATCTGCGAGAACCTTCGTGGGACAGCCTGTCTCCAGCACCTGGTCATCGTTGACGCCTCCTGGTCCACGTGGCTGCCAAGACAAGCTTCAAGACAGCACCTGATTGCTCCTCAACGTCGTCTGGTTCCTTCCTGGTTCCACCCGGTCACTGGCTAGTGACCCAGACTCTGTCCCTTCTGCTTTCAGGTCCTCTTCATCCTCGATTCACCCTTGAATCCACCCGGACATCTTCCTCCTGGTCGCCTGCGGCATCTTTCTTCAGTTCTTCATAGGCTTCAATGACGAAACCCGACACATCTTCACACCTATGCACCCGCCGTCCGTGGGTGAGGTAACACGAGTACCTTGGTGCTCCCAAGGGTATTGACTATCCAAGTGTCTAGGTTTTTAGTTGTTTCCTCCTAGCTAAACCGGAAGTGTCCTAAATCCTTCTAAATCTAACTTCTAAGTTTCCATTGACTTTGCATTGACTCACGCGTGTGTGTAAAGACACTAGACTAGACTACGGAAACACCCTCTATGCCGGAATTACAGCCAAATTACAGAAAAAACTCCAACGTATCCAAAACGCATCAGCGAGACTCATTTTGAACATCCCTCGCCAAGATCACATCACCGGCCACCTGAAAGACCTCCATTGGCTCCCCGTCAACAAGAGAATAATGTTCCGTCTCCTCACCCACGCACACAAGGCCCTCTACAAACTAGGGCCCGAATGCCTCAACACCCGACTATCCTTCTACACACCCACCCGCCAACTAAGATCCTCCAATCAAGGCCTCGCCGCAGTTCCGCGTATCCAAAGATCCACCATGGGAGGTAGATCCTTTTCCTACTTGGCGGCCAAGACCTGGAACTCACTCCCTACTCACCTCCGCCTTACACAGAACCACATCCCCTTCAGAAAAGAACTTAAAACCTGGCTATTCGATAAATAATGAATCCCCTCCCCAAGCGCCTTGAGACCCTCTGGGTGAGTAGAGCGCTATATAAATTCTTGAACTTGAACTTGAACTACACGCGCCGCCTGTGGGCCTCCTACTCCTAACCAAAGGTTCAGATAGTGTAGCCCCAGCGATGCTCTAGGCCCTAGGCCTTTCCTTTTCTCGTGACCTGGTACTTATACCACTTTCTTAATATATGGTTTGCTTCGCCCCGAGGGCCTAACTATAAATTGTGCAACTTAACGTATTCTGACTAAGTATCTTGTGATGTGCTTTGGCCTCTGATCTCATAAAGAGTTCAGAGGAGTGTGTTAGTAAATAAATACATATATATTTTATATATATGCTGTGTGGTGTCCTTTCATTTGATATTCAAGGGGTTGCATATGGTAAAACAGCTGGCTTTGCACGCCCCAGTAGCCTAAGACTGTTCTGTCCACGCTACCACTAGGATAGCTGGTCTATAAGGTTGACTTACAACCATCACCATAAGGGTTGTTTGGACTGGTGCAAGGTGTTCACTAGAATAGTGAACATCATATACTAGGCCAACTTCTCACATTGGTGTGCAGCGGTTGGGATTAGAGCTTGCTGTTGTTTTACCACTTGTAATCTTGAGATATCATTTGAAAGATCACATAGGTACCTGTAGGTACATATAAAAACAAGTCTTAATATACTTAAGTTCTACTGAACTTAGCTGTTGTAGAGCCTGGGCCTAGCACACCCTCACTACAACTCCTAGAAATGTTCTGTAGGAAAACAAATAGTGTAGGTAGGTGCAACACCACACCTCACTAGAAACCATGTCTCAGACAGTGAACCCCAGTGGTTCTCTGCCTGCAGATGTAGATCCCTTGAGGACTGCTTCGAGATATGAAGCCTTAGCCTTTCAAGAATTGAGACAATTGTGTACTCTAGAAGGCTAAAACAGGGTTCAAACCCTACCCTCAGATTCCTGGTTGAGCTCTTAGAAGAGTATGATGCTCATGCTCAACAGACACCTAACTTAGGTGCTTCAGGTAGTGCAGATGAAGTCCTTCCCTCCTCAGATGATAATGTTATAATAATAATTATTGTACCAGAAGAGGAAGAAGAGCCAGAGGAGGTAGATTCTGATCTTGAGGTAAACAGCCAGGTCCCAGTCAGAAGACTTAGCCAGGCTAACCTAAGCATACATGGGAGTCAGTATGGGCAGCCCCCATACAGACCCCCAAGTGGGTTTAACCAGAGGCAAAGGAGAGGAAGATCCCACTCTAGGGAATCTCTCCAATCTCGTGCTTCAAATGGCTCTCATGACCCTGCTCAGAGAGAGATGACGTCTCCTCAGAGAAGGGAACATGAGGCCAGAATGAGAGGGGCTGCTCTGAGGATTGAGGCAAGAACTAGAAGTTGCCTTGGCCAAAGAGAAGCTTGCTCGTGCTAGAGAGCACAAAGAGAGTGGGTTAGAACCCACTGGTGGCAGCAATATCCCTAAGGATAAAGATAGGTCCTATGATAATAGAAACCTAAGCAAGATTGTGCCCCCCTACAA
The DNA here is from genome assembly GCF_964261635.1 of Lissotriton helveticus. NCBI lineage: Eukaryota > Metazoa > Chordata > Amphibia > Caudata > Salamandridae > Lissotriton > Lissotriton helveticus. The sequence goes on from NC_136057.1 coordinate 1,867,962,626, forward strand.
AGAAGGGGATGACATCCACAAATGGATAACTGCTTTGGAGAGGGCCTGCAAAGTACAGCAGGTACCCCAAAGTCAGTGGGCAGCAATCTTATGGCTCTCCTTTTCAGAAAAAAGGTAGAGATAAGCTCCTCACAGTTTGTGATGGGGATGCTAACAACTACTCTGTCCTGAAGAGTGCTCTGATTGATGGGTTTGGCCCAACCACTGAACAATATAGGTTGTTATTCAGGGATACCCAGAAGACACAGACTCAGGACTGGACTGATTTTGTTGATTGTGCCACTAAGGCTCTGGAGGGCTGGGTATTGGGCAGCAAAGTGCATGACTATCAAGGATTGTATAATTTGATTATGAGGGAGCAGATCCCTAATAATTGTCAAAACCAGCTTCTACATCAACACCTGGTGGACTCTGATCTGACCTCTCCCCAAGAATTGGGTAAGAAGGCAGACAAATGGGTCAGAACCAGGATTAGGCCTAAGAATCAGAGTGGTGACCAAAAGAAAGATAATACCAAGCCTCAAGAGAAAGGTGGGGATAAATCAAAAGACAAGTCCTCCACAGGGCCCCAAAACTCCAATGGTAGGGGTGGGCCCCAAAACACTTCCTCTAACCAAAAGAAACCTTCTTGCCATGTCTGTAAACAGCCTGGCCACTGGAAGACTGATAGCAGTTGCCCAAGGGCCAACAATAAGGAAAACATTCCCCCAAGTAATACTCCCAAACCTCCTGTTACTATTAGTAGTAATCCCCCAGGTGGTGGGAGTGCCCCCAAGAATTTGGCTGGGTTTACTTTGGGAACTCATATGGACTCTGGCCTAACCAGGTCCCCTACAGCAGCTACTCTTGTCTGAGAAAATGGCATGGGGTTTGCCAACTTCACTGCTTGTCCCAACACTTTGGGCAAGTACAGGCAGGAGCCCCTCATCAATGGTCAGAAAGTTGAGGCCTATAGAGACACAGGGGCTAGCATCACTATGGTGACTGAGAGTCTAGTCCCCTCAAGGCAACTTTTACCTGGAGCCACATACCAGGTGACCAATATTGATGGAGTGCAGACAAATCATCCCATGGCAGTAGTAAGTCTCAGCTGGGGAGGTATCACTGGCCCAAAGAGAGCGGCAGTGTCTACAAACCTGTCTGTAGATTGTCTACTGGGGAATGATTTGGAGATCTCGGCCTGGGCTGAGGTAGAGCAAGAAACCCATTCCAAAATGGTAGGTCTCCATGGAAAGGTTAGTGGGGCTGTGATGGCCACAGCCCCAGTTCAAGATGTCCTCCCTGAACAGGTTGGTAGGGCTGTGCTAGTCCCAGCCCAATCTCAGGCAGATTCCTTCCCTGAATAGGTTGGCAGGGCTGTGATGGTAACAGCCCAAACCCAAACTGAGTCCCTTCCTGAAAAGGTTGGTGGGGCTGTGATGGCCACAGCCCAAACTCAAACAGATTCATGTGTTGTGAAGCCTGAAACTATGGATCACTCCACTCAAACAGAGAGCATTGAGGAGGAAGAAAAGTCTCCCTCCCACCAGACTTTAGGAAAGGATCAGCCTCCTCAGGGAACTGATCCTACCCCTTGTGAAGAAACTGCCCCAGAGGTAGTCAGGCCTAGCCTGGCAGAGCCCCTGATGTCAGTGGACCCTTCCAAGGTGGGACCCAGTCTGGAGCAGGTAACCTGCCCCTCTCTACCCTGCCTCAGTCAACCCAGGGCTGAAGAGGTCAAGGAGGCCAGTGGAACCCAAAGGCCCCCCTGTCCAATAGAACACCCCCATCAGCAGATTAGGGGCACCAAAGCTAGCAGCCCTAGCAAGGTGAAAATTCCAAAAACTCCTGAGGGAACTCCCTTACTCTTAGTTAGGAACCTCCCCCAGGTGGACTCTGTTGGGCACAGTCAAATCTGGGACCCCAAGGCCCCAAACCTGACCTGTCCCTCCAGAAAGCCAACAAAAGGGACCCAGCCTCCAGATGTAGGCAGCCAGAGGTTGACCCTGAGAGCACAGTGCAACTCAGTCATGGAAAGAAAGGCACCCATGGTGGATAGTGATTGGAGGAAGCTGAGCCCTACATTAGTGGTGCCTCACTTCAGTACTCCATCTCAACACCAGCCTTTTACTTTGCCAAAACACACCACAGGTACTAATTCCCTATGGTGGAGAACCTCTGATACCCCTAGGGTGAGGGATTACTTAGTGGACCATGAGACAGGGGATAACTATGCCAGTGCAGGTTCCTCCTTATATGGCCACTCAGGTAATATAGGCTTACCTGGTCAAGGACAGCCTTATCTCATTTTGTTTGGGGGGGAGGGGGTTATGTAGGAGGACGGATATCTGACTATGGTTACCCCAGATTTTTTGCCTTGTGTTTAGCTGGTTTTGGACTTAGTTGGCCTGGGATCCTGCTAATGAGGACCCCAGACTATCTGCTCTCACTGTAAAATGGACTCCATGTACTCTAGGTACATCTCCAATTGGATATTGGGTCACCTTGTCAGCCCATGTATAGTGTACCATAGGTACCCAGGGCATAGGTGCAACCAAAGCCTACCAGGGACTGCAGCATGTATTATGCCACCCCTGGCTGGCCATCCAAACTGACACAACTGGCTGATCACTCAGCTGGGGCAAGGTCGTGTAATCACCCCTTGCTTAGGTGTAGTATTCCTATATCTACCTTTATATATAGACACACAGTAACCTATAAGTCACTCCTATGGTTGGCCTTAACAATCCTGGAGGCAGAGTGCTTGGTTATGTGTGAGATGGTGCTCTAGCATGAGCTGAGCCTGTCTGCAGCTTTCGGAACCATGTCCTTATAGCTGTTCTATGATATCGCCATACCATATACTCTTAAGTGCATTATAATCCTCGCGGTTAATGCTAACTTTGGTTTGGCTTTATCCAAACATGTCGTGTAAGGTGTCATACGCTTTGGAATACTACCCCCTCGCCAATTCTGGTGACGGGGGTAGCACTCCACCCTTCTAGAGGGAGAAGACATGTTAGTTCTGACTATCCCGGTTAAAGTTAACCAGAGCCCCAGCGTCACAAAATGGACGCTGCTGCCACAAACACAAGTCTGACCTCCTGCTGCTGGGAGTCCTTCCAGTCACGGAGGTTTGGACAATAGGTTTCCTGCCTGGGGAGGTGCGAGCACCACCCCAGACAGGACTTTGTGTATTGGAACAGGGAGGACTGAATAGATTGAGACACTGCCTGGGCCACACTAGGTGCTCCTTGCATACCCCAGTTCAAACCAGTTGCTGGGGCACTCCAGCCCCAGCTCTGGCGCGAAACTGAACAAAGCAGAGGGGGTGTAACCACCCCCGTTCCTGGTCCCACCCACAGGGGAGACCTAGTCAGTAATCCAGCCCCTTTTAGTAGTATAAAGGTAGGAGCTGAGTCCTGAGACTTTAGATTAGATCCTGACTGAAACCCGAAACGAAACTCTGGACCTTCGACATTCTGCTGAAGCTGAAGACTGAAGAATCTCCCTTGTGGCCAAGGAGTGACCACCCTGGGCAACCAGGCACCATCCAGCAAATCAACGGCTTGCTTTGTCGACGTTCCCGCCGGAACCCGAGCACAGAGCCTGACAAGACCCAGACTTCCAGACCTCTCTGACCCTCTCTTCACGACTGCAGCATAGCTGAGATCTGTGGAAGCGACGAGACACGTGGGACCGGACATCTTGAAAAGCCTGCAACTTGCTACCTGTGCATCTCCTGAGATACCCTCGAAGCTGTGCACTGGGGATTGAGAAGCCCCGATCCCGAGCTCCATCTGCGACAAAGATCAACCCCCCCACACTCCACGAGTTCTGCGTGGGGCTCTTCTGCTTTTGTTCTGCTCGACGCGTTGTCCGGTTGCTGGCCCGTTGGCTAGTAGCCTCTGTGTCGACAATCCTTTTGAACCACCTCGCTGGTCTGGTTGCTCCAGACTGGCCCTTGCTTCCCTGCCAAGGTGAAGTACCTCAGACCTTGCTGGTCTGCACCAGAAGCCTTTGTTGTATCCTGCGTGGGTTGCCTTTGCCAAGGCTTGTCGACTCCAATCCCGAAGTCGACCCCTCCATCTGCGAGAACCTTCGTGGGACAGCCTGCCTCCTGCACCTGGTCGTCGTCGACTCCTCCTGGTCCACGTGGCTGCCAAGACAAGCTTCAAGACAGCACCTGATTGCTCCTCGACGTCGTCTGGTTCCTTCCTGGTTCCACCCGGTCACTGGCTAGTGACTCAGACTCTGTCCTCTCTGCTTTCAGGTCCTCTTCATCCTCGATCCACCCTTGGATCCACCCGGACATCTTCCTCCTGGTCGCCTGCGGCATCTTTCTTCAGGTCTCCATAGGCTTCAACGACGAAACCCGACACATCTTCACAGCTATGCACCCGCAGTCCGTGGGTGAGGTAACGCGAGTACTTCGGTGCTCCGAAGGGTATTGACTATCCAAGTGTCTAGGTTTTTAGTTGTTTCCTCCTAGCTAAACCGGAAGTGTCCTAAATCCTTCTAAATCTAACTTCCCATTGACTTTGCATTGACTCACGCGTGTGTGTAAAGACACTGCACGCGCCACCTGTGGGCCTCCTACTCCTAACCTAAGGTTCAGATAGTGTAGCCCCAGCGATTCTCTAGGCCCTAGGCCTTTCCTTTTCTCGTGACGTGGTACTTATACCACTTTCCTAATATATGGTGTGCTTCGCCCCTAGGGACTAACTGCAAATTGTGCAACTTAACGTATTCTGACTAAGTATCTTGTGATGTGCTTTGGCCTCTGATCTCATAAAGAGTTCAGAGGAGTGTGTTAGTAAATAAATACATATATATTTTATATATATCCTGTGCGGTGTCCTTTCATTTGATATTCAAGGGGTTGCATATGGTAAAACAGCTGGCTTTACACGCCCTCAAGAGTCTTTTAGCTTAAGACTGTTCTGTCCATGCTACCACTAGGATAGCTGGTCTATAAGGTTGACTTACAACCATCACCATAAGGGTTGTTTGGATTGGTGCAAGGTGTTCACTAGAATAGTGAACATCATATACCAGGCCAACTTCTCACAGGAAGGAGCCCTTTCCTGCACAAAAACAATCATTAATTAATGGTGCTTTGCTACTTCTATGTGTGCTGCAGAAAGCAGCACACATAGAAGTAGAAAATCACCATTATTGATTGTTTATGTGCAGGAAGGGTCAGGTTCCTGCACACAAACAATCATCTCTGCAATGCAGGCACCCTTGCAAAATGGCGCGAGGGTATCCGCACTGGCTCTAGGTAGCTATTTTCTGTACCGACGCAAGGGAAAACAAAGAGGTGCACTGCATTCTTGTAAATATGGTGCATCCCTGCATTTTTTTAAATGACCCGGCACCGCAAATTTGCTTGTACAACGATGCTGCACCTTTTCCTAGTAAATATGCCACATAATTTTTGTAGGTCAAACTGCCCAGTAAATTCCTATACATGCAGAATTTTGTGTTGAAAAGCACATTTTCCGCTCAGTGGTCCTCATTTCCTTGGTGCAAAACCAGAATAGGATCTATATACTAAATCCGATTAATATCTCACTACTGTTTGATGGTATTTACCGGGTCCAGAAATACCACAGACCACTACAGGACACTTATAAGCAAGGTGTTAATCTGATATTTTAGTAGCCTTCCACCCATTACCACTAAGCAAGGCTTGAGTTATCCACAAGGTCCTTGTGACCAGCGGATAGCCCTCCTTCTACAGAGGAAATTTAAACCATGGTTTTCACACAGTTATAGATATCTTCACAGATGTCAAAAACAATCCACCATCAAACCTTTATTCGCCACATCTTACTAAAGATCTTGAAGCCATTATCAATAAAATCTCCAAGTTCACAAAGCCTTTTACAGTTGTCTTTGCATCTCTGTGTACTTCTGGGCGCCTTCAAAGTATTTTGTTCCTTTATGGTGGAGGCCTGTTTCTACTTAGAGTCAGCTTTTTACTAGCTATCCGTTGTGTGCTTTCAATTTTCTTGATGAAAGTGTATGTTTTGATCTCTGTGCCTTCTAAGTATGCATGCATTCTTCTTTCTACTGTGACTGTTTTAACACAGTCTTGCTGTTACGAGTCTGTGTGAGTGTGTATTTTGACAGGAGCTCGTAATGGAATCTGGAAGTTAGTCTGATGTCATGTGGCGCATTAAAATTATATGAGTTTGGAGAAGGTAAGTTAAATTGTTATTGTAGAACTTCAAGAAGTTCTCCTTGCTGTGGGGTGATCCACTCGTTTAGTCCTCTGAACCTTGGTAAAGCATGGTTCTCAGAGTCAGGGATGGGTATCTCGCTGGAATTAGTAGGTTTAGTTGCAGTCACTGGCCATCTTCATTGGATATTGATGGGCCTTTTGTCAGTCAATTCTGTACAGTGCTCCAAATAACTGCATTTAAACCAGTGGAGATGTGCAAGAGTCTGTATAATTTGGCTGTGGCAATTGTGATGGAAATCAACCTGGCTACCTTGTTTTGGAGGAATTCGTAGTTTTTAGCATATGAGTGTGATGGGGTAATTCAGAGAGTGTTTCAATAGCCTTTTTCATGGAATATGACCTCTCCAATCAATGGAATGTTTGCTGAGGGTCAGAAATTTGGCGACGTTTCTAGCAAATTAAAGGTTATAGTTGCAGTGTTTAACCACTTGTGTGATCTATCACTATAATTGCCTTTGGGAAGACATGCGGTGACTAGAAGCGGTCACTAGCGAGAACAGGGCAGCCAGACAACGGACCAGGGTGAGCGTGGCAACTGTGGCGCTGGTTACCACTCATGCTGTACCTGTTCATTCACAGCCAATGCAAAGTATGAACCACTTTCTGTTCCCACAGATATCACTGGTGTGGTCCACCATTGAGTGGTCATGGTTGTAGCGGACCTCAGTACTGGGACATTGAGCTCAAGTGACAGAAGGTGCACCAGAGGAAGATCAATGTTTGCATTGGAGGTGGACCAATTACATTAAATGTAAATGTAGTATACTTGTAAAGCGCACAGCTGCCCCAGCAACGGGGCGTCCCGGCGCTGTATAACTCTGGGGAACCCGTCCTGGCTTTCCCTGTGGGATGGTCCCTTGCTGGGAGTCCCCAAGGTGGAGCCAGGCATCCCCGGAATTGGTGGGGCCGTTGTGGAGATTAGGCAAGCTAATGCCCAGAGTTGCCGAGTGGAACCCCCGATTAGAGTAAGCACCGAAGCGAGAATTATCGAGTCCGCTGACCAAGGTCCACGACCCTGCCGCGTCGGGAATTGAACCCTGGTCCCGGGCTGACTTCTGCTCTCAGGCCTGCTGCCTCTAACCAGTGAGCCACACTACTCCACATTAAACAAACATAATCCCACCTGGCATGGATACTGTGGAAATCGATGGAGATCTCACGTAGGCCATGTAGGAATCTCTAGCAGTGGCCTAACAGAAGAGTCAAGCTGAGAGGCGGGTGAAAGCAGGCAAGTGATTGGTTGTAAGTCTTTGCCACGGCCTTGAAATGGCAGGTCAAAGAGCTCTGTCGCCAAGAATGGCATGCAAGGGGGCTGCATTAAATGCAGTGCCATGGGGCTCAATGTGCTTATGCCCCTGTTTTCTGCACCCCCAGGGCACTGTAGTATTACAAAAGGGGCAAGAGATGCTTGTGCAGCCCCTTCTGTAATACAGAAAGTGTTGGGGCACATACAGTGCCGGCCCTATCTTAAGGGGTGTTCCCTCATTTGCCTGAGGGCATGGCACCATGCAAATGAGAGAAACACTTTGCCTCTGTGCCTGCTCTGTAATATTATTTATGTTGACGCAGGGTCAAAGAGGCTTTCAGGAGGCACACTGACAAAGAAGTGGCGCACACTCAGTGTGCCGCCTAACAGCAGCCCTCTGGAGGTGGGAAGGGATCTCATGGACCTCCGGATATCCCCCTGTAACTCGTGTGCACTCACTTACTGCATCCGCTGGTAGGAGGATCTCTGTCCACCTTCGAAGTGAAGGTGAGGACCACCTGCACAGTAAAAGATGGAGAGTCTGCTTCAAGCACTACATCTTTCACTAATGGGCTACCTCCATTGCAGGGTGAGTTCGTGGCTTCCCCAGGGGCAGCTTATTGATTGTAATGGGGCACACTGTTCCTATGTGCCCCCAGACACAGTGCGCTCATTACATAATACAGGCCCAAGTTTCTATTCATGAGCTTCTTATACAAACCAGCGCCCATGGCCCGAATTTACAGAAAGGGCGCTCTGTCCCTTCTTGTTCCATGGATCACCTTTAAACAGGTGCGCCGGGCACAAAGAGGAACAGTGCCCCCTATGACAATCAATGCGATGCCTCCACGGCGCCTGTGAACTTGTGCTGCCCTGATGGCAGTACATTAGTGAAATACAGAGAAACTGTTTGAACCAGCAGTTCAGTCTGTTTCTGTGACTCCCACCTCCACAACCTACTATAGGCGGGTGCAGTGAGTGACTGCACCTACCTGCAGGGAGATGTCTGTGGAAACCATAGGCTCCTCTTCCCCCCACCAGTGGGCTGCCCTGGCAGTGAAAATTCTAAGGGCCTGTTTGCTTCTGTGACCACATCTGTATTAAAATGTGGGCACAAAGGCCCCCGGGCAAATGAGGGAATACCACCTCAAGATAGCCCTGGTGCTACATGTGCACGACTGCTAGCAATCCCACAGAAGGGGCTGCTCAGTGTCTGTGGCCTCTTCTATAATACCATTGTACCCTGGGGTGCACAAAGCATGCACACACTCCCATTGCACCATGATCAATAAGTCCCCTGTGACCTTATTACATCAAGTGCCCCAGTGCTGTCTGTTTTACCAAGTGACTGCACATGCGTCTGCAGCCCCCTCTGTAATACCAAAGTGCCCCTATTGCACAGAAAGCGGGTGCACACGCCTTGTGCGCTCCTGGAGCACTCTGTGTAATACGACTCCAGGAGTGTTTAGGACATGCACATCAAAGGCAGAGACAGCGCAGGCTTCTTACAAGTAGACTGAAAAGGGAGAGGCTACAACAACATGAAGGAATGCTCAATACATAGCTCTGAACTCGAAAGGATGTTGATTAATAATCAATCTCAGTGCAGTTTTCCATGACATAGACAACCTACCTGGGAAGCTAAGCTGGGTAAGAGAGACTTTCTAATGAAGGACTTGATTAGAAAGCTAATAAAATCAAATCTATGTGCCTGATTTTGAGTTTGGTGGATGGGGGTAAGTCTGTTGCGGTGGCAGATGATTTTCATTCTGCCCTCCCGTGGGTCCTCCACCTGCCAAATTTTGAGTTGTCACAACCCGGCAGACAACTCCACACAGAGACAAGAGCTAACATAATGCAGGATATTCCTGGTGGTGATGGACAGCAAAAAAAAGCTATCTGAGCACCCACTGTAAACAGGACGGTTCGATGGCTTGTCCCCGCCGGCACCTACTCTCTCGGGCCATCAAAGGAAGATTTGCACTAATGAATACATTTTACTCTGTCAGCATAAATATTGCAGTCTGCCCACCTCTAAATCAGGGGGGCAGATTGATAGGTTGGCAGGCAGGGTACTCTGCCCACCAAACTCCACATCAGTCTCTAAGACACACTAACAGCATGGACCATGGACCAGGCAAGCAATGTGAGTACACCCTAGTCATTATCAGCTGTTCCAGACCAAGCAAATGGCTCAGAGAATGGGCAACCTGGTTGTTAGAATTGTGGGTCTCTGGTTGGCACAGGAGGTACTTGTGACAAGCAGGGACCCTCTCCTCTAGTCAGGGCAAGGGAATTACTCTCTCAAAATAACCCCTGCTCACCCTCTAGGCGGCGTGGTGCGAGCAGTCAAGGCTTATTTCAGAGGCGATGTAAGTTAAGCAGTTGTGACCACATACAGTATCCCAGTGACAACACTACAAATGGACACCACACAGGTTTTATATAAAAAATAAGTATTTTTTATATAGAGTTACCACAAGACCAATAAACGACAAAAAGAATCCACAGTACTATTAGATTTCAAGAGTTCAGGTTAAAAAAAGCTTAGTTCAAGGTTCTGTGCAAGGCGGTAGCCTTGTCCGGCTACAGCGTTGCAGAAAAGAACACAGAGTCTAACAAATCCAGCGGACCGCGGCAGTCCGGGCCCACTCAAAGGTCGACAGACTCAGTCACAGTACTTTTTCCTTGAGGCGGCCGGCACGGATGAGCGAACCGGTTCCGAGGTTCGTCGCAGTGTAGAAAAAAGAAAGCGTTGCAGGTCACGATGTCCTTCCAGTCGCGGTGCAGGCTACGGCTCATTGATGGCGTCGAGACGGAGTCGGTGAGCTCAGAGCTTGCGTTGTTCGAGGTGGACGTTGCTCGTTGCGGTGCTTCCAGCTTTATGGTGCGGCGACAGAGCCGGAGTTTGGGAGCTAGTGTTGGTCAGTCTGGACAGCAGTGAGAGTCGGACGGTGCGTCGCAAAGCATGCGAGGCGGTGCCCAACTCCGGTGCAGTCACAGGACTCGAAGTCAGCAGCAGTGACCGCGTCGGTCAGACCAGTTCGATTCGGTGTAGCGAGGCGTTGCACGTCGCGGTGTCCTCCAGTCGCGGTGCAGGCTACGGCTCATTGACGGCGTCGAGACGGAGTCGGTGAGCGCAGAGCTTGTGTTGTTCGAGGCGGACGTTGCTCAATGTGGTGCCTGCAGGACACCAGGCCGGTCGTGAGAGTCGGTCACAGCTCCCTGCCTCCGTAGCCACTGGAACAGCAGCAATTCACAAAGGCTGGTGAAGTCCATTGGTCCTGGGACTTCGTTCAGGGGGCAAGCTCTCTTCTAAGCCCTTGGAGATCTTTGCACAAGTTGAAAACTAAAGGTAAAGCCCACAAAGTCCTTTCTCCTCTCTTTGGCAGTCAGGCAACCACTGCAGGCCAATCCCCAAGCAGCACTTCAGCTTGGGAATAGTCTCTCCTCAGTTTCTTCAGGTTCCTTCTCCTCAGCAGAGGTTTCATCTTGTCAGTTCCAGGAGTCATCTAATTTCATGGGATCAGGGTCCCAATACTTATACCCCCAAATCCTTTGTTCTCTGAGGGGAGAGGGGCCTGTGCCCAGTCCAAACCAGTTCCCGAGCACTCTGTTGACAGTCTTCCTTCTCTTCTTTCAGTGTGCAGGGCAGAGACATCAGACACACCACAGGGGTGGAGCTGGCATTGTAGAAGGAAGGCCTAGCCCTATTCAGGTCCCAGGTGCAACTCCTCCCTCCCATCTGGATGCAGATCTCCCTATTCACCACCGGGCTGCCCCGCCTGTCTCCTGGAATTCCCCAGTCCTGTCACACACAAACCCAGACAAGGAATGCACAACATAGCAGAGGCGGGCTCAAATGGTTAGGCAAGCAAATACCTACTTTCTAAAAGTGGTATTTGCAAACACATAATATTTAAATAAACTTTACCAAAATATGTATTTTATTATTCTGAGTCCAGGCATACTAAACTCGAATTTCTACCATGTTCTCTGAGTCTGCTAGGATTATAAACATGTAACAATCCAGCAGCCCATTCTAGCCTATGGAGAACAGGTAGCCTTGCAATAGTGAAAAACGAAAATGGCTGTAATTCACTATTAGGACATGCCACACACATCAGGGCTTGTCCTACCTTATACTTACAATGCACCCTGCCCATGGGCCTACCATAGGGGTGACTAATATGAAGACAAGGAAAGGTTTAGGGACTGGCAAATGGGTGCACTTGCCCAGTCAGCATGACAGTACCAGACTGCATGCAGGTTCTGCAATGGCAGACCTTAGACACATTTTACAAGGCTGCTTTCTGTGGGTGGCACAACCAGTGCTGCAAGCCCACTAGCAGCATTTGATCACACGCCCTGGGCACACTCAGTGCACTGTACTAGAGTCTGACAGTAAACCAAACATCCAATCAGGGAACCACTAATTAATACATCAATTTGCAGTAGGGAGCACTTGCACTGTGGCACTGGACAGCAGTGGCACAGTGCCCAAAGCCTCTAACACCAGCAAAACACGAGGCAACAGCAAAAAATGGAAAAGAGACTCACGCCAATGGTGCCAGGTCTAACAATGGTGATTCACGTAAGTAGGACGCCAGGCTCCTGTCAAGGGCGTTCATATATCAATATGTATTCTGGTAGTCGTACTCTTAGGGGCTTATTTACAAGCAGTGCGTCACTTTTAATATGGGAAAATGGGAAAGCCCCTTAGTTTACCACCACTGTATCTATTGACTGGAGGACCAAATTACAAAGGCTATTAAAAGAAAGCTAAGTTGCAGCACAAATATAGTGCTGAATGTAGAAAGAGAAAGAAAAGGCATATCTGCTCTCTAGTACAGGGTTGCACAGGGAGTTAAAACAGGGCCCTGGTACAAGCACAACCAGAGCTCTGCTACGAGTTGGGAACAGATTGTCTCTGGCCTGCAGGCAAGGATGTCCCTCTCCAATCCCTGTCCCCTCCTGCCCGGTGATAAGGCCTGCTGATAACATTCCTCCCCGGGCCTGCATGATGGAGGAAGAAAGGCGAGTCAGGGGCTGTGGTTTCCGGAGAGATCATCACATGTGAACACAGATAAATAAACAGAATGCCCCCATTGCACCGCAACAGCTGGGTTTAATTGCTAGGCTCAAGCAAAGAGCGGCCCAGGCTGCCAGGCACAAACTACGGCACGAGGACGGCACGCAGGCTGCCCAGCGCGAGGCGGCGCGCAACCTTCCCAGCGCGAGCGCACGCCACTTTCCAGCACAGGCAGGACAGTTAGGAACAGCTGTGTTGATTGGGAAATATACCTCAGAGAAAAGACAGGGTACACCACCTTCCAGCACAGACAGGGTGATCTACCTTCATGCGCAGACATGGCCACTTTTGGGGCAATTTATGTCACATGTATAGTCATCTAGGAGTAACAACATGTTCTTAAGGAGATATACGTTACAGAAAACAGTGTTCTCCTGCGCAGTGCGATTGAACATTGATAAGTTCCGCACACTTGCTGTGCGTGAACACTTTCTCACGGTGGCCTGAGTATAGGAGATATCAGTAGGTCCAGAAATGAGTGCAATATTTATGAATGAATTACTGAATGGCTGAAAAGAATTATTTCTTGGTACGCTGAAGGGCTGGATTACAAGACTGCTGCTATGCGCAAGGAGGCGTGGCCAGCACTGCACAGCTATTGAAATTGTCAACAGGTCCCACGAGGTACGGGGCATGTGAAGGACGCCACTAGGTGCGTGCCCGGAGGAAGACTAGGCCAGCCGCCAAGACTGGGACTGTCTGCACCCGACTGCTGCCGGACAAGGCTGGGCTGCTCCCTTTGATTTTCATCTAATTTGCATGTGGGGGAGAATGGTGAAAATCAAGCTACATGGGGGACATTCTGACAATGTAAAGCCCAAAGTGGCATATTTATGAGAATGTAACACAGCGCAGTATGTCGCCTTGCTGCGTTGCGTTAAAGGGAAATGGGAGGAATATGCCATATTGTTCACAATATGGTGCATTCCTGCCTTTTCCCAGCGCTGGCATACAATGTTCTGCCGTGCACCAAAGCAGGCACGTTTGCACCGTAGTGCAAGGGTGCCTGCATTGCAAGCAGGATTGTTTGTGTGCAGGAAGGAGCACCTTTCTATACGAAATAAATCCCCTGAGGCATATTCCTCTTTCTATGTATGCTACAGGATGAACACACACAAGGAGATTTCTCTCCTCGTTACGCCTCACCTGGGAAGGGGTAGCATTTTGGCGAATTCCCAGTTCTACCAGTAATGGTAAATCTGGGAATGCTTCAAAATCCATGGGTGCTGTATGGGAATCCACACACAACTTCCAAGGAATGCCTTCCGTTGGCAGAATAACGCCTCGCAGCGATATGCACTGCGTTACTCCATATTTATCAAGCCACTAAGGGCCACGCAAGGGGGCCTTGCGCGCAGCTTGATAAATTGCATTACAGGGGTTGCATCACTTTTGCACCATGTTAATAAATATGGCCCAAAATCATCAAAGGTTTTCTGAACTGTGCTGTGGGGGTGATCACAATGGAAACAGAAACTTGTCTTTGCCCAATAAAACTAACTTGGTTGCGACGGTTGCTCCTGCTCTGCCTAATTTGATTACAGTGGAAATACAAAGTACCGCAGCGGCAGTAAAAACACAGTGAAGACCAGGAGTAGAAAGCTTCAGGAGCATTCACAATCATTAAAAGAGGATGTACCACTGTTGCTTTCGCTTGATTTAAATGACCTAGTGGACATGGTATGCAGTAAAATTAAATCTCTTTTGGAAGAAAGCCTTTGTATGTTATTTATATGTATGTAGCCCAAACAAATCACCCCAAAAGGGTCTTTCAGAGCTATGGCGCTTTAACATGAAAGAGGGCTTGAAGAGAGAATCAGAAGAGCCAGGTTTTAAATGTTTTTTTTGGAGAGGGCCAAGTCAGTGCAGGCGCGTATGTGTAAGGGTAGTCTGTTCCAGTGGTGGAGGGTAAAATATGAGAATGATCTTCCCCCATGCCTGGCTGTACATATGCGGCAAGTGTGAAGTAGAGATTTCCCTCTTGACCTGAGTTTGCACATTGGTAGGTAGGGCTGCAGCTTCTTATGTAGGCAAAGGGGGCAGTTTCCAGATAGAGACTTGTGAACTAGGTAGAGAAGTTTGAAGAGGGAACACTTTTTCATTGGTAACCGGTGCAGAGATTTGAGAGTGGGCTCGGAGGGGGAGTAGGTGAAAGTTTACAGACAAGGCGGGCAGCTGTGTTCTGCATTAACTGATGTTTAGCTATAATAGCTTTGTTTGCTGCTACCATAAGAGCGTGTACATAGTCTAGGCAGCTAACAATGAGTGCTTGAGTGAAGGATTTCTGGTCAGGGAAGGGCAGCCATTAGAAAGCCTATCTAAGCTGGTGCATGATCCCAAAACAGGCACCATGGATGGAGCAAACCTACTCTTTCAAAGAAAGGTTGTAATCTATCAGGATACCCAGATTTCTCACTACAGCAGTCTCCTGACCAGTGAGTATGAGCCTTAACAAGAAGCAGGATCTCTGTCTTTCCACTGTTCAATTGCAGGCAGTTGGACGACATCCCTAGAGCAATTTTCTTCAAGCAATCACTAAATCTAATCTTTGTGGATTCAGGATTCAGGATTGGATCCACTGGCTTTTCTTTCCTTCCAAGAAAGACTAGTGCCGGTGGAATGGAAACTTGCACAGGTTGTTCCAATTAAAAAGAAGGCCACCTTGAGCATTTCTAATTTGGACAATCTTAGGCCCATTTCTCTTTTGCCGTTCTGTGCCAAAGTGGTGGAAAAGCTGGTGACCAATCAGTTGGTTAAACATGTGGAAGATAACCAGCTTCTTCACCCTTCTCAATCTGGCTTTAGGGCGAGGTACTTGACTGAAACTGCCCTCCTTTTCTCCACAGAACTGCTTTGTCAGAAAGTGGACGAAGGACAGACGGCCGCCTTGATATTGCTGGACTTAAGTGCGGCATTTGATACCCTGTCGCACCTAGATTGCTAGCTCGTCTGAGTGAAATGGGAGTGGCCGGCTCGGCACATGAATGGATGGCCTCCTTCCTGGCGGGCCGACAATTCCAAATACACTGCCCCCCCTTCAAATCCACGCCCCGAATTCTCAATCAAGGGGTCCCGCAGGGTTCCATTTTAAGTCCTGTATTGTTTAATCTCTACATGGAACCCCTGACCAGGATGGTGGAATCGTATGGGGTGGATATCGTATCATATGCGGATGATACGCAACTGGTGGTTACTCTATCCCACAACCCAGTTGAGATGGCTGGTAAGTTTACAGAGTGCCTTGCGGCACTGGCAAATTGGATGAAGTATAACTGTCTGCACCTTAACGGCAACAAGACGGAACTGCTTGTGATTGGCCCCTCACCTTCAATCTGTTCATCAGCCTGGTGGCCCACTGACCTGGGTACTACACCGATCCCCTCTGACACCGTGGAGAACTTGGGTGTTCTCTTGGATTCCAAGCTTACATACTCCCAACACATAGGTAAGATAGCGGGGAGATGCTATGGCATTTTGAAGGTCCTGCGGAAGATCTTGGATCTGCTACCTATGAAAGACAGGAACACTTTGGTCCACGCACTGGTCACGTCCCATCTTGACTATGGGAACATCCTGCTCTGTAGCCTCAGTAAAAGGGGATTGACTCAGTTACAATGTGTCCAAAATGCCGCGGCCAGGCTTGTGTTGAAGCTGCCGAGGAGGTCGTCAGGTAAACGGGCGCTTCGGCGCTTGCACTGGCTCCCTATGAGGGAACGCATCAGGTTCAAGACCATGTGCATTAGTCATCGTATTGCACATGGCAGGGGCCCGGTCTATCTTCACAAGCTGTTAACCATCCATCGTCCTAGGCGACTCCTGAGATCCATGGGCAGTATGCAGTTCGCGATACCTCGCATATATAAAGCACGGATGGGAGGGCGATCTTTTAGATTCCTGGCCAGCAAACTATGGAATGACCTTCCTGTTGAATTGCGTATGGAGCCGTCGGAAACCAGGTTCCGGCAGAAACTGAAGACTCATTTATTTCCGGAAGACTAGTTTTAATGTAGGGTTTCTTTTTTCTTTGATCCCCTCTCCTCTTCGTGGTCTGCTCTTGATTTTTCTGTGTTGGATCACATCCTAGCGCGGAGACGCACTGTTCTAGTGTATTCAGGCGCTTAACAAATGTTTTTATTATTATTATTAATTGTGTGTCGTCCGCTTAAGAGATGACTTCAAACCCACAGGATCTTACCACTGGAGGCCACATACATATTAAAGAGAGTGAGGCTCAAGGATGAGCCCTGCGGCTACCGCTTGTTAAGGGCTATAGCACAGGAGATGAAGTACTCTAGATGCACAGTTTGGGTCCGGTCATTAAGAAAGTTTATAAGCCATCCCAGGGCTTTTCCTCCGACACCAATTTCGACAAGTCTGTAGATCAAGATGGAGTGTGAGATGGTGTTAAATGCGGCAGATAAGATCAATTGATACCAGCATAGCTGGGAGACCCTCACCGAGAGATAGTCTTGTGGTATCTTGTGCTGACACCAGTACCATTTCTGTGCTGTATGAGGTACAACAACCTGACTGATTTAAATGACGTAATGGACATGGTAGGTGGCACAATTAAATCTCCTTTGGAAGAAAGCCTTCAACCATTATATGATCGTTTATGGGCCATTTATTTATTGCTTGTGAGGCCAAGTATTAAGCCTATGGAGACTCCTAATGGGTCTGGTTTACAAGGAGAACCTTTGCCAGTACTAAATGATATACCTGTTTAACCTGTATAGTAGTTCCCTCTTTAGCTAGTGATCCACTTTATGTCCCACAGGGGAGCAGCTCAGTTCATTGCCATAATAAGATAATACACTGCCCTGGGGGAGAATCCGAAATTCGGGAACATCCAAGTGCTGAGGTAAGTGTGCCTTTTGATGGTACTCCTGCTTTCCACCTTCCTCCATCTGTGTGCCTTTTTGTGACAATACTAACAGATGTCCTTTCTTTAGCCCAGAGGGCCTTGGAATCTATGGAGCAGTTAAAGAATAAAGTCTTCCATTGGCTGAAACGCAATGTCAAGTTTAAAAACTATAATTATAGTGACATCCTAATGGTTAGAAGATCAGCTTCAGTCGGCCTGCTGCATAAGGAATATTATGGCGACTGTGTAATAGCTAATTTTAGATATCCCCAAGTGGTTGCTTGTTTATTGGACTCAGTTCATGCTGTCTTTTTGCCTGTTTCTCCGATGAAGTTTCTTCCTATAGAGTAGTTGTTTCGGCATATGATCCCAGGCCTGAAGTGCCCCTGCACTTTTTCACATACATTAACAACAAGGGGTCTCTGGTGACAGAAGAGCCAACAATCCAAATACCAACATTTAATTGCTTTGTTCTGCTCGCCAGCCCCATTGATAATGACTGACGCGCAAGTTCTAACCCTTGCAACCTGGATGGTGTTGGATCGCATGGAGCGAAGGGAGAGGGGCTGCCATAATAAATACAGCCTGGCATTACCAATTCCCTCTATTTTCAAACTAGTCAATTGAAACATTGTGGCGGTGAATACTAAACTAAATGTAGAGTTTTGGATTAATTTTATATGGCAGTTTGATGTGGTCCTACATCAAGAGACTTAGGGCCTGATTTAGATCTTGGCGGATGAGTTACTCCCTCATAACAGTTATGGATATCCCGTCCGCCGAAATATAAATCCCATTATATCCTATGGGATTTATATTTTGGCAGACGGGATATCCGTCATCGTTGTGATGGAGTAACCCATCCACCAAGATCCAAGATCTAAATCAGGCCCATAGCCACACTGTGAGGTTTTTCTGGATGGCTGTATTTGTTTGAGTGAATCCGCGATGCAGTTGTCTGCGTGTAGGGCACGTACTGGCCTTAAAGCATGGATCAAAGCCACTTTAAATTGCTCTAGCACTCCTGTTCATGTGCCCTGTAATTTGAATCAGGCTTTTTACCTTCATTGTACTGATAGATTTAATTTTATCTTGATACATTTTTATAATGATGATTTTTCGACCAGGGTTGATATGAATTTTAGAGTACTATTTGACTTCATTACCAAACTAAGCAATATTCACTTTAATGTGGGAAAGTCTCTAAATATAATATTGATGGGGAGTTTAAAGCCAAATTGGGTACCATGAACCTGATAAATACAGTTAACCCATTTTCTTCCAGGGACCCAGAGGACGAGATGGTAATCAGGGGTCCAAGGGGATAACAGCTATATAATCTGTTGTTGCCTCTTGATCTGTGTGATGTCATGGGATCCACAAGCTTTGGGGCTTCAAGGGCATCTAGTTTTACTGGCAGAGGTTATTGTACAATGATTGACTATATTTATTCCTCTAGTGGATTTGCTAATAATACTCAGAAGGCTGCTGTCAATCCCCAGTTGTCTAGTGACCATAAAACCCCTTTGAAGCTATATTTGTTATTTTGGTAGGTTATGTGAGCTATACGCCTGGGTCGGTTGCTGGGGTATGGGGCCTACTACTGAAAATGGTGGCTATAGACTTGTATGGAAACATGCAGATTTGAAGAACCTTTTCAATTGTCTGGTCAAAGACAATTTGGATATTGTGAGACTGTTTATCGTAAAATGTGTCTCTCTCTGATTTAATTAGCCCTTTGTTTCCTTGGGCACTTGTGTTGTGGAGCTGTTTATACAACCAGTCAAAAGCACTGCTGACAAATCCCTCCCCCCCCTTTCCCGGGTAGTGCGACTCTGTGCACTGGTGTAACAAAACTTGAGGGGGCCTCCCTGCAAGGCATGTGGAGTGGACCCCTCCGGGTACAATGCGGAGCTCTGCAGCCAGATTGCTGTGCTGAGGAGACCCCCTGGAGCTGCGGGGGCCTGTGTTACGCATCTGACTCTGTGCAAATCCGCTAATGCCAATATGCTCTAAAAGGAGTCCCTTGTAATAGGGAGGAAGTAACACAGTGCAGGGGTATTTACAGAAAAGAATTACAAACATAAAGCAGACTTGCGCATGGAGGTTTGAGAAGAGCTGGTGAACTCCTGTAGATGTATAGATGTTTCTGCCTTTTGGAAAATGGTTAACTCTATTAAGTAAGCCAATGTGCCTGTTATAGATTTGGTACAGAATATTGGTCCAGAGGAGTGGGTCATCCATTTTCAATTGATCGGTCTTCATCCCTCTGGTAGCAGTGATGTCCATGGTGAACCCCCACTATCATATCTTCTTGACATTTCCTTTGATCTCACAGAGGTTACAGCTGCAATTATGAAGAGCCCTAGTACCAAGGTGCCAGGCCCGGATAGACCTTTTTAAGGAGAACATTGAGTTTTGGGCACCTCTTCTGACCAAGCTATACATGCTGATTGTAACTCAAGCATATGCAGTCTAAGAGGTCTGCAAAAATTCTTCCAGTATTTAACAAGGGGAGCCATAGTGACCCACACTGTTACTGTCTGATCTCTCTTTTGGACTCTGTTAGATGTGGGGGTTTCTAGTTGGCACAGTTAGGTACTTGTGCCAAATAGGGACCCTTGCCTCTAGTCAGGATAAGGGGATTACACTCCTAAATAACCCCTGGCCACCCCCTATGTAGCTTGGCACGAGCAGACAGGCTTATCTCAGAGGCAGTGTGTAAAGCATTTGTGATCACAAACAGTAACCCAGTGACAACACTACAGATGGACACCACACAAGGTTTTATATATAAAATAAGTATACTTTATATAGATTTATCACAAGACCATAAACAACAAAAATACACAATACTGTTACTTTAGGATGGTAGTTTTACCTTAGTTTAGTTCAGTTCTTAAGATGCGACACTTGCGTCAATGTACCTTACGATGCGTTGCGCTTCCACAACAAGTAATGTTGCAGTGATGGAAATGCGGCAAAGTTCCGGTGCAAAGAAATAAAGACGTGAAGATCTTCCAGATGCGGCACGCTTCTCCGGGGATGCGAGAAGTTCTCGGTTCGATGCGTGGACTGCAGCGGAGACACCCTTGTTCAGAAGTGCGACAGCAACAGCTTCAGCTGCGATACTCTTCTCCCACGTTTGCGTGAAGCTTCGGCACAATGCGACAACTACAGCGGCGAAATTGTTGTTCAGAAATGTGACGGCAGCAGCTCCGACGGCAGCGCGCTTCTCGGGGATGCGAGGCGCTTTCCTGGATACGGTGCAATGTGACAGTTCCAGCGGCGACACCCTTGTTCAGAAGTGCGATGGCAGCAACAGCGACGGCGACACACTTCTTCCTCGTTGCGAGAATCTTCGCACAATGCGGTGCAATACGACAACTCCAGCCGCGACACCCTTGTTCAGAAGTGGGACGGCAGCAGCATCGATGGCGACACGCTTCCTCTTTGTTGCGTCGCGCTTCCAGCGCCTTGCGACACGCAGTCCCTCAAAAGGCCCAAAACAGCAGCAGGCGCTTCCAAAGAACTTTGGGGAGCTGAGGGTGGAAATCTGTTGTCCCTGAGACTTCAGCAGGAAATAAACTCTTTTCCAAGCCCTTGGAGATTCTTCACAAGTTGAAAGCAAAGTACACAAAGTTTTTTCTCCTCTCTTTGGCAGTAAGGCAACCACTGCAGGCCAATCCCCTAAGCAGCACTTCAGCTCAGGAATAGCCTCTCCTCAGTTTCTTCAGGTTCCTCTCCTCAACAGAGGTTTCTTCTTGTAGTCCAAAAGTGATCTAATTTCTTGGGATCAGGGTCCCAATATTTAAACAACAAAAACCTTTGTACTCTGAGGGGTGGGGAGGGGGGCCTTTGCCCAATCCAAACCAGTTCTGCAGCACTCTGTTTACCCAACTTCTTCTTTCCTTTCGCAGTGCAGGGCAGAAACATCAGATGCCCAACAGGAGGTGGAGCCAGCATTGTGGAAGGCAAGCACAGCCCTGAAGCACTTTGTTGACAGGATTCCTTCTCTTCTTTCACTGTGAAGGGCAGGGACATCAGCTGCACCCCAGGAGGTGGAGCCAGCATTGTGGAAGGTAGGCACAGCCCTTTTCAAGGTTCAGGTGCAACTCCTCCATCCCATCTTGATGCAGATCTCTCTATTCACCACTGGGCTGACTCATCCTGTCTCTTGGAATCCCCAGCCCTGTAACTCAAACTCCAGGCAAGGAATACACAACCTAGCAGAGGCAGGCTTGAAAGGGTAGGCAAGAAAATACCTACTTTCTAAAAGTGGTATTTTTAAACACAGTATGTTAAAACCAACTTCACTAAAAGATGTATTTTATCATTCTGAGTTCAGGCATACTAAACTTGAATTTCTACCATGCTCTCTGAGTCAGTTAGGATTATAAAATGTAATAATTCTAACAGCCCATTCTGGCCTATGGAGAACAGGTAGCCTTGCAATAGTGAAAAACGAAAATGGCTGTAATGCACTATTAGGACATGCCACACACACCAGGTCATGTCCTAACTTATACTTACAATGCACACTGCCCTTGGGCCTACAATATGGATGACTGATATGAAGAAAAGGGAAGGTTAAGGGACTGGCAAGTGGGTGCACTTGCCCAGTCAGCATGACAGTACCAGACTGCACACAGGCTCTGCAATGGCCGACTGTAGACACATTTTACAAGGTTGCTTCTGTGGGTGGCACAACCAGTGCTGCAAGCGCACCAGCAGCATTTGGATTTACACACCCTGGGCACTAGACTAGGGTCTGACAAGTAAACCAAATATCCAAACATGGAACCACTGATTAATATATCAATTTACAATAGGGAGCACTTGCACTGTGGCACGGGTCAGCAGTGGCACAGTGCCCAAAGTATCGAACACCAGAAAAAATACATGAGGCAACAGCAAAAATGAAAGGGAGACCCATGCCAATGGTGCCAGGTCTAACAGACTCAACTAGAAAACAGTACACGGAATTGTCCTTGAGAAGCTCCAGCTTTGGGCGACTGAGCATAACATTATTTCTGTAGTTCAATACCGTTTTAGGGAGGGGCTTGGAACAACTGTATAATATTTGAATCTTTACACAGTGGCCAAGCACAGTACATTTTATATGGCCTTCATGGACCTCACCTGCACGTTTGACAGCGTAAAATGCTCTAAGTTGTGGGACATCTAGATGAATCTGTGGGTTGACTCGAACCTGGTGAATTTTCCACGTGTCCTACATTACTATCTTTCTACCTCAGTACATTTTGGTAGCAAAAGAGAATGCATCAAGTCTTTAGAGTTGGCTCAGCGTGTCCGCCAATTGTGTGTTCGAGCTCCAACCCTGTTTTTTAGGTCTCGCTATTATATCCCGCAGGGATTAATAGGCGAGTATATAGTAGGCAAAACAAACTCTTGACCAAGCGCGGATTTCGTCCAGTTCATGTGATCCAGTCGTGTGAGACGCGTATGCACGTCAAACCCATCAGCCTCGCACTAGACTTCAATGGAATGCCTCCCAAGCTGCTCCCCCGCCCCCGCCATCAGACTTCAAAGCAATGCGCTCCCGCCCCGCCCCCCCCAGCAATGCCAAGAGCTTGTTTACAATAACGACATTCTCGTGTTACTTGCAGCTTCGCGCTGCATCTCCTAATGTTGTACTCTCCCTACCACCACCACCATCTCCTGCCTCGGCTCAGATTGGTTGCACCAACAGGGCAGAGATGAATGCTGTTTTTTATTTTTTTGTCTTATTACCTCCCTCAAGTAAGCTTCTTCGATGTTGCTCTATGTCACCCAGTCACCAGCCTGTTGCACTCGCCAGTGTGCTTCTTCCCACTGTGTTCCTTCTGTGACCCCCCAATCTCCCCATGTTGCTTTTATTTATGTTTTGCAGTTTAATATAGTGCGAACTCGACCCGAAGATATTAAAAGCATTTTACATCAGTACCAGTTACATTATTTATTTTATTTTTTAGACAATGATTTGCCCAGAATGACAGGATGTTGAGCCAACGCAGAGACTCAAACCTGGTTCCTCCCTTGCAAAGCCAGCAGCTCTGGCCATAACACCACATGCTTTCCCCAAAGTTGCTTTCACTTTCAACCTCACAACCTCCCTCATTTTGCTTTGGCGTGCTCCCCCCCCCGTTACTCCCCTCCACCACCATTATCTGCATTCATCCCACATTGCTCCAGGAACAATACATTGCTGTCGGAAATGAACGCTGTAAACAATAAGATGATATGTCGGCCTAATATAAACGTTACGGTGTGAATGTCCGTTCCAGTACAAAATGCCCAGCTTTGCCAAACTACTCGCAGAAATAGAGTTAGCTGTTGACATCTGTTTCTGAAGTGATTGTTTTTCACGCGCTCTGCAGGTCACCATTTGCCAACATACGGTCGCTAGCGCTTTCATCCCTATCACTCCCCCTCTCCTACTTCCCCTCCCATCTCCCAAACAGCATTGAGCCGTGAAGACTTGTTTTAGGTCTCGTTTTATTCTTTCTAGCATGCCACATTAACATTCGTTCTATTTTATAAACAGGCACACACAAAGAGAGTTGCACGAACATAACTGCTACGGTTGCACTACAAGTTATGTGCAGGCCTTTAATACTTCGTTAGTAGTCTTTCTTTTTAGCGGGCGGCATCAGCACATGTTGTCTTACAAGGAAAGGCTGGCACACGCACAGAGAGTTACATAAGCTTAACTGCACACATACACATATGCACAGCATCACTCAGGGCCAAGAATGCATCACTCAGCACCACCACAGCATCACTCAGCAACACCACATCATCACTCAGGGCCAAGAATGCATCACTCAGCACCACCACAGCGTCACTCAGCGCCACCACAGCATCACTCAGCGCCACCACAGCATCACTCAGCGCCATCACAGCATTACTCAGCACACAACAATATTGCTCAGGCCACCACAGCATCACTCAGCAGCACCACATCATCACTCAGGGCCAAGAATGCATCACTCAACACCACCACAGGATAACTCAGCACCACCACAGGATCACTCAGCACCACCACAGGATCACTCAGCACCACCACAGCATCACTCAGCACCACCACAGCATCACTCAGCACCACCACAGCATCACTCTGCACCACCACAGCATCACTCTGCACCACCACAGCATCACTCAGCACCACCACAGCATCACTCAGCAACCCCACAGCATCACGCAGGGCCAAGAATGCATCACTCAGCACCACCACAGCATCACTCAGCATCACTCTGCACCACCACAACATCCCTCTGCACCACCACAGCATCACTCTTCACCACCAGAGCATCACTCTGCACCACCACAGCATCACTCTGCACGACCACAGCATCACTCTGCAACACCACAGCATCACTCAGGGCCAAGAATGCATCACTCAACACCACCACATGATAACTCAGCACCGCCACAGGATCACGCAGCACCACCACAGCATCACTCAGCACTACCACAGCACTACCACAGCATCACTCAGCACTACCACAGCACCACCAAAGCATCACTCAGCACCATCGCAGCATGACTCAGCGCCACCACAGGATGACTCAGCGCCACCACAGCATGACTCAGCGCTACCACAGCATCACTCAGTGCAACCACAGCATCACTCAGCGCAACCACAGCATCACTCAGCACCACCACAGCATCACTGGTTCAAATATGTTCTCTCAATGTTTCAAGCTTTATTACAAATGTCACAAAAAGATGTTAATATTTCACTTCTGTTCTTGGATTTTCGTCACAATAAAATACACTGAACATAATCTTCACAAAAGTTATTTACAAAAGTTTAAGCTATTGCCATTATAAATTACAATAACTTTTATTTAAGTATTAATTATTTAAAACAAAAAAAGCCATTGTTATTTGTAATAGCAATACATGTAAGTCACGTAAATACAACACATATTGCATTACAAATGCTATAGGTGTCACATTTGTGAAAGTTATAACTATTGGCATTGTAAATGACAAAGCTATAATTTTGCTATTTTCAAAACCAACACATAAATAAAAAATTTGACATTTACAATACCAACAGCTCAAACTTTTCTAATGCGAGACCTATTGCATTGCAAATGCTTGTGTTATATACCAGGTGATTGGAGGTGGCCTTGCTGGCGAAAGGTCAGCATACACCAGTAATTAATTCTAGGTCTGTGCCCGTCCTCCTATACATGGACGATGATGTTATTAAGGCTATAACACCTAACAGTCTAAAGAAGCTTTCTGGATCATTTGTGGATTTATGGCAGACCTACATTTGGAGACGAGCTTCCAAAAGTCCTTTACTATGGCGTGTAGCCCAAAAAGCCTAATTCCTGTTCTTACGTTGTCAAAGGGCAACGTTTTGATAAAATCCCTTGTTTTCCATACTGAGAGATTACTTTTGATTCTAACTGTACTTGTAAACCCCTGTTTGTTTGCCATGAATAAACACTTTAGATGTGCCTTGGGCTCCATTTTTACCCTGACAACAAACCTTGGTAGAAAATCAATTGTGCCCTTTTTAGAAAGTTACAAAAGTAAATGTATTCCAATATTGTTATTTGGGGCTGGATATTGTGAGGCTAGTTTTCTGCAGGCGGAGGAAAATTGTGCTAGTCGAGGCATCCTGGGCCTCCCTCTGAGTAGCTCTAATTATGCTGTGCATGAAGAATTAGGCCTAGCTTTTGTGGAGGACACTAATAAACTTGCACCATTATTGTTATCGATTTTTATTTGGCATAACAAATTCACGCAGTTGAACAAGGAAATTATTAAAGGTTGTCTTTCACACAATCTTGGACACACTATTCCTTGGCTTCAATATGTAAAATCTACCATGATAAGCCTTAGTAGACCTGCTTTGTTTACTCATCCTGAGAATTTGTCTGTTGACAATAAGACCTGGGTCATTGCAGGGATGATTGTGTTTGTGCAGGAAGGGACACCTTCCTGCACAAAAACAATCATTAATGGAGCTTTGCTTCACACACAGAAAGAGAAAAAAACGAGGAGAAATAAAAGTATTTCTCCTCGCTGCACCACTCTAACGCCTCCTTTTCAAAGGCGTTAGTTTTTGGCGTTGCCTCAGATTTATATTAGGCAGTGTCAAAAAAGAATGAGTGTTGCGTGGGAATGCCCACAGCAACATCCATTGAACACCCCTTTGCAGCAGAAAACTTCAGAGAGGAGGCCCATATTTACAAGGCGGCATTAACACACGCAAAGTGCCTTAGCGCCGCCTTGTAACTATGGAGCAAGGCTTTGGGCCACCGAAGCAGCATTGGATAAAGTGGTGCTCCAGTAATGCAATGCCCGTGTAAATATGCCTCCAAATGCAGTGCTTGAATAGGTGAATGCCATTTCTAAGCTCTAGAAATGAAAGTTGTTTCCATTTGTTGAGCAATATCTTTGGATGGCCACCTCAAAATTGCCCTGGTTTTGAAGCCTGGCACTCTTTAACTCCAGAGATAAGAACACAGTGGGGCATATACACAAGGAAATAACGGAGCCCGGCGTTAGCCTTGTTGGCTTAACGCCACATTCCGCCACTTCAGAAACGCAGGGCTGCACCGTATTTACAAGAATAAGGGGCAGCCCTGTATTTCTACCTACACTGGCGCTAATTGCAGCTGCCATTGTGCAAGGGGGCCTGCGTTGCAGGCAAAGATTGTTTATGTGCAGGAAGGTGTCATAAACAATCACCAATAGCATTTTGTAACTTCTATGTGTGCTGCACCCATAGAAGTTGCAATGTGTAATTTAAAAAAAAAAGATTGTTTATGTGCGGGAAAGGACACCTTCCTGCAAATAAACAATCAATGGCGTTTTGCTGTTTCTATGTGTGCTGCACAATGCAGCACACATAGCAACAGCATAAACGAGGAGAAACAAAGTATTTCTCCTCATTTCACCAGGGTAAAACCAGTTTTTTTTGGTCTTAATGTTGACGCTGGCCCATATTTATATCACCCTTGCAAATAAGGGACAGGGTCAAAATCAATCGGTGTTGTGGTGCAATACCCACTGCAAAGCCAATTGCCCTGCCCTTTCATGCTAAGTATGGCGTGAAAGGGTGCCTTATTTACAAAGCAGCATTAAGCCACGTTAAGTGGCTTAATGCTGCCTTGTACATAAGGCAAAACCTGTATTGCCAGCTCAACGTTACTGAAAGTGATGTTCTGGTGGTGATAGGGGCTTCTAAAAATGCCCCAGAGTGACTACATCAACCTTAAATGTCTTATGACAATGTTCCTCATCCAGGCCTAAAACATACACCATCTAGAACTGTGATTCAGACACTGTCTAACATCAAGTTTGAATGGAATCCCTTGAGCTGCTGCAACACCTGTGGAAAATCTGGAGGTAGGTCAGAAAGAAAATAAAGAGTGACGAGTCCTTTAGAAAGGTTTGTTTCCTGTAATATTAGCTTTGTTTTTAAAGAAATCCAAAGGTCAAATGTAAATTAGTGGAATGAGAGAGTAAGTTCTGAAACCCACTCATTATTTTCCTTCCATGTAGATTTATGTTTTCACTTCTATGGCTGTAAAGTAAGAACATGTGACAACTCGCACTTCAGCAACACTGTTGCAGCGGTCCTGGAATGAGGAACGGAGGTTACATGTAGAATGTGCACTGATCTCACAGAAGTAACAAAATTCCTGGCTCCTATACATTGGGCTTTTTACTTTTGAAATGTTATGAAAAAAATGCACTCTTAATGAATGGTGAACTACCAAATCAAAAAGTATTACTTTTATTTGGTGTGATACATACACGGCTAAGAACATTCTGCCTGATAATTGTTTTTAAAAATCTCCCTTTATGCTTGGCGCAGCTGTAGACTAACTAATCAGTGTAGTTTGTGATATGAAAGCTAGACAAGTCTAATGGCAAAAGCTGTGGTATAAACTACTCTATAGGAATCAAAAAATACGCCACTGTTGGCATACAATTTAACAACATTCACTGATTGCGTTGCTCCTAACTTTATGATCCTGAAATTCCCCCATTTTATTCAGGCCCACAAAGCAGGACACACAGTAATACCCACAGGCAACAGCCAGAAAAACCATCACCATCCCAATATATTGTAGGACATGTAGGTGTAGAAACCCAAGTGGACTTAATGCACTTAAGTGTGCCCTGCTGTGGTGTCTGGTGCCATTTTAAAGCTAAGCCTGCCTTGCAGGCTGATTTGAAAATAAAACAATGTCAAAATTTGCCTTTAGAATTAAAAGTAATTTGAAAGTCCAAAACAAGCTTTTTATTACATATACGTCACCCCTAAATTCTTCCCTAGGTGTTCTAAGGGTGGTTGTGTGACGGAACCACGCACGTCATTACCTCACATGCCTGTTTAACTCGGTCTTAACCATGCAAGTCTCAACCACGCATATGCCTTTACTACGTATGCTTTACAATTAAATATTTGTTTTTAAGGCATGTATGAAAAAGACATATTTGTGGTTAAAACTCATGGGTTGGATTGGAATTAACAATCGGCCCGAGCACACAAAAAAGTGGCCCACATTTGCATATTGCCTTTGCACAAAACACTGCTATGGCAAAGTTTTATAAACAAACTGAGGCATGCTTTATTACCTTTACTTAGATAAAGAAAAATGCACAGATTAGTTCACACTGGTGAAACACACCTAAAAACAAGTGAGGCCACTTCTGCTCAGGCCCCCTGCTCAATTTGCATACATTAATGGGCCGGCCCAGCAAGACAAAGGGAGTGACACCTCTGCCCATCTGCCTCCAGAAAGGCCGCTCAGGCACCCACTTGGCCGCTGGCAGCATCCAAACATCACAGACACCGGCCAAATCGCCCTTCCCCAGGCTGCCCAAAAAAGCAGCCCACAGCTGGAACTCGGATCTGGCCCCTCGGCCATTGCCCGAGTGCCTGCCTTACCAATCCGACTCTGTTAAAACGTACCTATATAGCACGACCCCTGCCCCCACGCCCTCAGCCCTAAAACAACCCAGGGCAAAAATCGACTCTGTTAACAACGTGAGGAGGCTGCCTCTTTGTCGAGAGTCAAACTGCTGACTTTTAACTGCGAATTGACTTGACTTTGTTAGTTTGTCCTGCTGAAAGCTCTGGAAGCTCGAATTGGACTCTGTATCCGAGGAACTTACGGACTTGACGTCTAAAGAAAAGCTCTAAAAAAAATACTAAGTCCGAAGGTAAACGTTTGACCAGGACCTAGTACCTAGCCTATCCAACCCAGGCTCCATCACGGTTGGCTTAAAGCTTTGACTTTGTACCAGTCCATCACGACCAGATAGCTGCGAGTGGCGCTTTAAGCTTTTTGCAGTTAAAATGCAAATCTTTTATTTAATCTTTAAAAATTGATATCTCTGGTTCTCTACATTAGATTTTTGTCATTTTTGGTGTCATTTTAAGGATAAAAGTATTCCCGGTGGATTTTATAAATTGTTAGATTTTTATTGTGTTGCATCTTTTACTTAGTTATTGTTTTGGTGCTATTAAATGCTTTACACATACCTAGCTCCTTTACACATACTTATCTCTTAAATTAAGCTTGACTACTCATTGCCAAGCTGCCAAGGGTTCAGCAAGGATTCATTTATTGAGACTTGACTGGACCTTATTAGTGATTGTGGTATTATTACTAGCTAACGGAGAATACCCTCAACTACTAATAATTAACTTTCCTACAATGGCAGAACGGGCCAGCCCATTTCAGTCACTGGGTCTCCTCTGTGTGAGTGATGGCATTTTGCCTGCACTCAATGTGCATGTACCACAAATAGTGTCTTTCACTGTTTTAGCTGTGGAAGAATATGTGTCTTTAAATAAATTAAACATCTTTTCCCTTTCTAAGAATGCCATTTTTATATTTTGTAGGTTTATAAAGGCCTTGCAGCTGGAAGTACGCAATGTGCTGTGGTGGCACTCCTCGCTTTCACTTTAGAAACCTTTGTATTGATTTTCCAAGTTAAACACACACTTGTTTAACAAGAAGACCAGAGTAGATCTAATCCTCTTAACTCTAGTTTCAAAGATTGACGCAGTCAGGGCATATAGCTCACACACAATGTGGTTGCTTTCAATCACAACGTTCCTAGTTCGATTCCCTGTCTTGCTCAATTCTTTTACATTTTTTTTATAGGAATTTCTCCACTGCTGAACTTTAACAAGCATTTGCAATGCAATAGGTCTCACAATTGCGAGAGTTTTAGCTATTGGCATTGTAAATGACAATGCCTTTTATTTATGTGTTTAAAAAACAACACATAAATAAAAGGCATTGTCATTTAATAGGCCAAAGTTTCTAAAATTGCAAATGCCTGTTGTTTACAAGTAACCTATGCTGCGCTTTCACGTTAATAGAGGCCACGCCCCTTCCTTTAGATGAGATGTGTCTAAAGAAAGGTCCGCAACCACTATTAAAGTGAAAGAGCGGTATGGGGGGCTTTTACCAAAAAAAGCATTTGTTTGTCAAGTTGCAGGAACGCATGTAGTGCCTGCAATAGGAGAAACGCATGAAAGAAAATACTGCTTACTGACAAAATAAGACGTACCGTGTAACAACCAAAGTAAAAGGGCCAGTCCTCATGGGAGGTTACAAATGAAGACAACAAGCCTATTAATGAATCAGAAGCCAGCATTTACGAAGGACAATGGCACAAGCCAAAGACAAATATGGGTGGAGTGGGTGGGCCTTCAAGTCCATACTCAAATACAGCATGCCTTGCAGAGCAGTGCGTGCGCTGCCCAGGCTCGACCTAAAAAGGAACCACAATCAGCTTACCGCATTAATGATAACCCACCACAAAAAGCCATTCAAATGTTTACAGACACACAAATAAGTTCAGATTTTTTTGTTATAATTTTACATTCTGAATGTGACATTTAGAAAAACATGTTCTACTTTCTGAAAAGTGTTGGTTTTATTTCTTGCAAAGGCCCGGCAGCTCCTCATGGTCTGCTGCCAGATCCTCCCTTCAGCCTGTACTACACGACAACCTGCACAGGACCTGCTAGGTTTCACTGTGGTAGCCTTGTTATGGATAATGCCATTAAAGCAGGATTAAGATTCTTCCCAATTGCCATGAAGAACCCGAAACAAATGATCCTCCTTTGCCTTATTTTAGTTGATACAATTAAACTCGTTGCTTGGCACACAGGTGTCTTACTAGGGCATTGAAGTATTATGTTCGAGGTTCATTTTCTTGGCGTGAGTTCAATTTGTGTTTTTTGTAAATACAATGTTATATTCAAAATACTTTCCCAACAGGTCAACTTAATAATGGAGCAACGATCAGTTTAACTAATTGATATTAATGTTGTTACATCTTTCTGGATCTTAAAAACACATATAAATGCCCACCAGGCACCCAGAATAATTCACACACTTTAACTCTATTTTTATATTGTGAACTACACATTAGCACGAAGCTTCATAGCATTTGCAAGTTATGAGGGCTCTGCTTTAATCCAACCAGCCTTATTTGTTTTATATTAATATCTTTTATAGAACCGTGGCCATTTTTA
The DNA here is from genome assembly GCF_964261635.1 of Lissotriton helveticus. NCBI lineage: Eukaryota > Metazoa > Chordata > Amphibia > Caudata > Salamandridae > Lissotriton > Lissotriton helveticus. The sequence continues at coordinate 1,867,994,596 of NC_136057.1, forward strand.
TGAAGGGCGTTACGTCGGTTTAGCACCATGCAATGTGGTACATGCGCACCGTAGCCTCCAAATGAGAATTATCAAGCCACGCAAGGCCACTTTGCGTGGTCCTGAGGGGCTTAATAAATCAGGAGTAAAGCAATGCAGTGCAAATCACTGCCCTGCGTTACTCTGCCCTGGGAAGACGTTGCATGGGCATTGCATGGGTGTTCCCACTCAACTCCCATGGTTTCAATCAATCAATCAATCATGCCATTTGTATAGCGCACTACTCACCCGGGAGGGTCTCAAGGCACTTGGCGGGAGGGGTATGCTACTGCTCGAACAGCCAGGTCTTGAGTTGTTTCCTGAAGGCGAGATGGTCCTGGGTCAGCCGAAGGTGGATGGGGAGGGAGTTCCAAGTCTTGGCAGCCAGGTAAGAGAAGGATCTTCCTCCGGCGGTGGCTCTTCGGATGCGTGGTACGGCTGCGAGGGCGAGGCTGGTGGACCGTAGCTGGCGGGTGGGCGTGTAGAAGGTCAGGCGGTCGTTGAGGTACTTGGGGCCCAGGTCGTGGAGAGACTTGTGTGCGTGGGTGAGGAGCCGGAACGTGATCCTCTTGTCGACGGGGAGCCAGTGCGGAGGCGTTCTGGATGCGCTGGAGTCTTTTCTGTAGCTTGGCTGTGGTTCCGGCGTAGAGGGCGTTTCCGTAGTCCAGTCGGCTGGTGACGAGTGCCTGGGTGACAGTCTTTCTGGTCTCGGTCGGGATCCAGCGGAAGATCTTGCGAAGCATACGCAGGGTGTTGAAGCACGATGAGCAGACGGCGTTGACTTGTCTGGTCATCGAGAGGGAGGGGTCCAGGATGAAGCCCAGGTTGCGTGCGTGGTCGGTTGGCTTGGGTGCGGTGCCCAGGGCTGGGGGCCACCAGGAGTCGTCCCAGGCGGAGGGCGAAGATCCCAGGATGAGGACTTCCGTCTTGTCCGAGTTCAGTTTCAGGCGGCTGTCCTTCATCCACTCGGCGACGTCTTTCATCCCTTCGTGTAGGCCGGTTCTGGCGGTGTCGGGGTCTCTGGTGAGGGAGAGGATCAGCTGGGTGTCGTCGGCGTAAGAGATGATGTTGAGGTTGTGCTGGCGTGGGATGGCTGCGAGAGGTTTCATGTAGATGTTGAAGAGGGTGGGGCTGAGTGAAGATCCTTGCGGGACGCCGCAGATGACTTCGGTGGCCTCGGAGCGAAACGGGGGGAGGCGGACTCTTTGTGTTCTACCGGCGAGGAACGAGATGATCCACTCCAGTGCCTTCTCTTGGATACCGATGTTGCTGAGGCGCTGGACTAGGGTGCGGTGGCAGACCGTGTCGAACGCAGCGGAGAGGTCCAGGAGGATGAGGGCCACTGTTTCCCCCTTGTCGAGCAGGGTCCGGATGTCGTCGGTGGCTGCGATGAGGGCGGTCTCGGTGCTGTGGTTGGCTCTGAAGCCGGACTGCGAGGGGTCGAGGGATCCGTTCGTCTCGAGGAAGGCGGTCAGCTGTCTGTTGACGATCTTCTCGATGACTTTAGCAGGAAAAGGGAGGAGCGAGATGGGGCAGAAGTTTTTGAGATCGGTGGGGTCCGCTGTAGGTTTCTTCAGGAGGGCGCTGATCTCGGCGTGCTTCCAGCTCTCCGGGAAGGTGGTGGTGTTGAAGGAGGCGTTGATGATGTTCCGGAGTTGGGGTGCGATGGTGGAGTCGGCCTTGTTGAAGACGTGGTGTGGGCAGGGGTCGGTCGGTGATCAGGAGTGGATGGTGTTCATCGTGCGGGCTGTGTCTTCGGTGGTCACCGTGGTCCAGGTGCGAAGGGTGGCGGTGGGGGGCGTTGGTTGGACGGTTGGGTGCGTGGGTGGGGCGCCGAAGCTGTTGTGGATGTCGGCGATCTTGCGGTGGAAGAACGAGGCGAGGGAGTCGCAGAGGTCTTGTGACGGAGTGATGTCGTTGGTGCCGGTGCTGGGGTTGGAGAACTCCTTGATGATAGTGAAGAGCTCTTTGCTGTCGTGGGCATTGTTGTCCAGTCGTTCCTTCAGGGATTTCTTCTTGGTGGTGCGGATGAGCTGGTGGTGCTTGCGGGTAGCGTGTTTGAGGGCGGTCATGTTGTCGGTGGTCCGGTCGAGGAGCCAGGCTTTCTCGAGGGTGCGGCAGGTCTTCTTGGAGTCCTTGAGGTCGTCGGTGAACCAGGATGCCTTCTTGCTTCTGGGTCTGCTGGGAGGGTTCTTTAGTGGCGCGAGGTCGTCGGCGCAGGCGGTCAGCCACTGTGTGAAGTTGCGGGCTGCTTCGTTGGGGTCCGTTGTGTTGGCGGGTGGGCTCTGGCTGAGGGAGGTGGTGAGCTGGTCTGCGGTGATCTTGCTCCAATTCCTGTGAGGTACCTGTTGTGGGTGATGGTGGGTCGTGGATCTTTTGAAGCTGAAGTGGACGCAGCTGTGGTCGGTCCAGTGGAGTCCGGTGGCGTGGCTGAAGGTGATGTACTTGCTGGAAGAGAAGACGGGATCAAGCGTGTGGCCGGCGTAGTGGGTGGGGGTGTTGACCAGTTGCTTGAGTCCGAGGTTGGCGGGGTTTTCCAGCAGGGCGGTGGTGTTGCGGTCCTTGTTGTTCTCCAGGTGGAAGTTGAGGTCCCCGAGGAGGATGTAGTCAGTGGAGGGGAGGGCGTGCGGGCTGATGAAGTCTGTGATGTCTTCGCTGAATTGTGTGCGTGGTCCCGGGGGTCTGTAGACGAGGGTGCCTCTGAGGGTCGTCTTAGGGTCGGTGTGAATCTGGAAGTGGAGATGTTCGGCTGCGGCAAAGGAGTCGTTGGCGTCGGTCGTGATGCGGATGGTGTTCCTGTGGACGATGGCGATGCCACCTCCGGTCTGGTTGATACGGTCCCTCATGATGATCTTGTACCCGTCCGGGATGGCGATGGCGATGTCGGGTGCAGAGGAGGTGTTCATCCAGGTTTCCGTGAGGAAGGCGACGTCCGGTGATGTAGCCTCGAGGAGGTTCCAGAGTTCCACGGCGTGTCTGTGGACGGAGCGGGTGTTGATCAGGATGCACTTGAGGTGGTTGCTGCTGGTGTTTGTCTTGGCAGGTGCGGGGCAGGTTCGGAGGCAGGTGAACTTGCAGGTGCAGCAGGTGAAGGGTCCGTGGGTGCGTCTCGGGGTGGCTCGGCAGCAGGCGTGGGTCCGGCCGGCATTGAGTGCGTTGAGAGTGGCGGCGTCGTAGGTCAGTCGGGTCGTCTTGCCTCGGCGGGGAGGGCCAGGGGTCCTGGCGCTGGGCGCGGGCCAGGCGCGGACGGGCGCAGACGGGCGCAGACGGGCTTACCTTTGGCGCGCCTTCGGCGCTCAATCGGGGCTCCCGTTGCGCGCGTCCGCTGCGCGGTCGCTCTGGGGACGTCATAAGTAAGGAGCCGGGAGGGAGGAGCAGCTGGGTGGCGGGAGCGGGGCGGCGAATGGAATCACAGGGGGGCGGGCCGCAGGGAGGCAGCGGCGGGAAATTCCAAGAAGCAGCGGGCAGCGGGAAATTCCCAGGAGCAGCGGGAAATTCCCAGGAGCAGCGGGAAATTCCCAGGAGCAGCGGGCAGCGAGCGAAGGAATCTGCAGGCAGGAGGCGGCAAATGCAGGCAGGAGCGGCAGCAGTGAGTGAGGCGACCAAGCCCTGTGGAGGGCTGAGCGGTCACACTCTGTGGTCCCCTTAAGTAAGGAGCCGGGAGGGAGGAGCAGCTGGGTGGTGGGAGCAGGGCGGCGAATGGAATCACAGGGGGCGGGGCCGCAGGGAGGCAGCGGCGGGAAATTCCAAGAAGCAGCGGGAAATTCCCAGGAGCAGCGGGAAATTCCCAGGAGCAGTGGGAAATTCCCAGGAGCAGCGGGCAGCGAGCGAAGGAATCTGCAGGCAGGAGGCGGCAAAGGCAGGCAGGAGCGGCAGCAGTGAGTGGGGCGACCAAGCCCTGTGGAGGGCTGAGCGGTCACACTCTGTGGTCCCCTACGGTCCCCTTAAGTAAGGAGCCGGGAGGGAGGAGCAGCTGGGTGGCGGGAGCGGGGCGGCGAATGGAATCACAGGGGGGCAGGGCCGCAGGGAGGCAGCGGCGGGAAATTCCAAGAAGCAGCGGGCAGCGGGAAATTCCCAGGAGCAGCGGGAAATTCCCAGGAGCAGCGGGAAATTCCCAGGAGCAGCGGGCAGCGAGCAAAGGAATCTGCAGGCAGGAGGCGGCAAAGGCAGGAAGGAGCGGCAGCAGTGAGTGGGGCGACCAAGCCCTGTGGAGGGCTGAGTGGTCACTCCCTGACTCATTCCCAGATTTTCCATTGCTGGTAGACCTGGGAATGTGCCAAAATGCTGTGCCTTCCGATATGAGGCATAACAAGGAGACATATCTTAATTTCTCCTCATTACATTCTCTTTTTATGTATATTGCATTCCACAGCACATATAGAGGAATATGCCTCAGGGGATTGTTTTTGCACGGAAGGTGCCCCTTCCTGCACCAAAACAATCTTGGCACGGTGCTAGGCATACCAGGGTGTCCCAGTGCTGGAGAAAAGATGGGAATGCTCTGTATTGCAATAAATACATCACATTCCTGCCTTTTACCTGTAATGCAGCGCTGCAAGGTGACTTGCTTGACCGCGCTGTGTTACTTTCTCATAAATATTGCATTTAGTCAATAGTTTAATTTGAAAATGAAGCTCGACCTCTGACAGTGCTATAAGATTTCATGCAAGTGGTTGGTGTGTAAGCAAAGATTGTCCCCATGTAGCAGATTACCCTGGGTACACATTTTGCAACAATAAAGAATGAGTTACCAAGCTGTGCTCTTCTGCCCTAAGCTCAGCTCCCAGGAATGTATACCCAGGGCCACTGGAATTATGCAATTCTGCAACTAGTGCGTTTTGGGTATTATTGTGGTTTTACCACACTTGCCGCATACTCTACCACTTTCTGGATAACTTGCAGATTTCAGCAACAAATGTTGCTAAAATGATAATCTAGTGAATAGATACTGTCAAACAATGTGGAATATTATGTTGTCTAATTTGCCAAATCTTGCTGCATAATTAAGTCACGCCTGCTGCACAATTCAGTCCTTCTCTGCCGCATGAGTCCAGTAGCCCTCCTTACACCTAGGCCCAGATTTATGAAAGCTTCACGCAACGCAGCAAGACACCTTGCTGCTCTGCATGCAAGTGAGAGGGCAAGAACCTGCCATATTTAATATTATGTGACACATTCCTGTCCTTTCTGTGTGCTTGTGCCAATGCAGGCATCCTTGCACCATGGTGCAGAGGTGCCTGCATTGCAGGCAGGATAGATTTTGTGCAGGAAGTGGCATCTTCCTGTACAAAAACAATCCTTTGAGGCTTTTTCCTCTTTCTTTATGTGCTGCAGAATGCAGCCCACTTAGAAAGAGGAAAAAAAGAGAAGTAAAGATATTTCTCCTCATTACGACTCCCCTAAGAAGGTGTTGCATTTTGACGCATTTCGAGGTCTACCACTAATGGTAAATGTGGGAATGCACCAAAAATCCATGAGTCCACTCATGGAAAGTCTCCCTGGGACAGAGTAACACGAGGCACCAACTTGCGCTGCCTTGTATTCCTCCAGATTTAACTAGCAACGCAAGGCCAGGCAAGGAGGCCTTGTGTTGCTTGGTAAGTGTTGTGTTGCCCTTGCGTTACCTTGCATGACGGAAGGGCAATGCAACACTATGATAAATCTGGTCCCAAATCTTTGCAATGGCCTTACTTATACAGAAAAGGAAAGGCTATGAGGAATATTTTTGTTGTGTAATGTTTCCGACTGCAGGTTTGACATTTCTACTCTTGTTATTTATGGCTCTGTGTTTATCTTCCACTAATATTGTAAGTTCAGCAATGAATATTTGTCCAGGAATTTATCGATATGGGTTGTCTATAATATTATAGTGCATTTCAGCACAAATACATTTATGCAATGTATCAAATGCAGACACTAATTCAAAGAAAAAAGTTCTGAACCTGCCAAGTTTGTATACCCTGGATTTAAAATAAACAAGGTTTATCAGACAACATAATTTTAGGAGCTTTGAAAAAACAAATAGTAAGCTAATTTAAAAATACAATTTTCCACAGCAAAATCTGCCAAACAACATGAACATAAGCTGCTAATTTTACTATAAGCTAGCATCAGCTCACGTGTACATAGCAACAAATACATATTTTACATAACTCTCTAAATTTGTAGTGTGAGTGGCGATATGGGAAGAATGTCTCCTTTGTTAATGGACAGTCTGTATATAAACCATTCTTCTTCCCACATAAGATTGCATTCCACTGGTCCACTGGAAATCGTGTGAGTGGAGAGATCACTGTGACATCGCTAGGTAACAAATTAGGCTAGTGGACAGACTTGTAAGGGATCAGAGTGAGTCGATATTAAAAGTACTAGAACCATGAATAGGCATGGTAAGTATGAAAAATAAAGTTCGATTTAAGTTTATGTATTATCTAAAGCTGAACTCTGTGGCTGTCTGACTCTTGTCAACGGAAGATCCCTGGGTGAGTTTGAGTATTAACAAAAGCACAGATCTAAGTACATTTGTACTGTCACGTATAGAGCTTTGATTTAGTCTTGTTAAGTCGTTTTCAAAAGCAGAGCTCTGAGTAAGCCTATGTATTGTCAAAGAAGTTCTCGGGGTGAGGCCTCTGTAAGTGGTATCCTCACAAAGAATGCTTTCATCCACAATCAGTACCACTGAAACCATGAGCCAGTACATTTATACAATGGGAAGCTGGCCGGAATGTTATCACTTGACCTCCTTCCTTTTTCTTTCGAGAAAGAGAAGAATTTCTTGAGTTTGTGTAGACTCTCTTTCCAAAATGAATGGAAGGTTCCAAGCTGGACTTATTTTTCAACTGTGCTGTGTTAGCCCTGCACCATCAAGTGCTGGGATTGGTTAGCAGAGCAATGATGGAGAGCTCAGTCCAACTGCCTCACAACAGACATGTGGACCAGTTGTAAAGGCACAGAATACATGTGCATCACTTCACTGTGGGTCTCCTTCAGGAGGGTTAAGCAAAGGCTAGTCATTGGTCATTTTCAAGGCCTTCAGTAGCATCCAACGGTGGCAATGTTCTCCATGGCGAAAGCACATATGACTGCCAACATCCTGGAATAATTTACTATCAAAGTCTATGAATGGCTTTGGACTAGTTGCAATTGACAATGGCAGTAATATTGTCAAAGCTATGGATGACAAAGAATACTTCACAGTCGTATGTGTCGGTCTTTGAATCACTTAATTGTGCAAGACTTTCTAAAAAAAGATGTAGTTAACACCATACTGATCACCTGTTACAGGATTTGCACTAATTTTAATTATCCCTTCAAAGCCCTGGAGCAGGAGAGGACCATTCAGCTTGCTAATAGAATCCTTTTAAAAACCCTCATGCAGGAATTCCCAACCCATTGAAACTCCACATTCTAAATGCTGCAACACCTGTTTGAGTAGTTCAGGTGTATCACTGATTACATACTACAAAGGAGAGGAGGCTTTGCTGCCAAAGCCATGACAATGGATGTTGACAAATTGGGGCTAGTGGTGTGCCAGACCCAAATTCTACTGCACTGCCGTTTGAAATTTTGGCATGGGAAGTCAGCAAGAAGTGCTGCACGATGACCCAACCCATTCCATTGTTGCACAAGCCATTTGCAAAAGGTGGAACAAACATACAAAAATGTCAATGAAGAAGCATTTTTGCCCTTTGTGTAAACACAAATCAAAGGCTGCAAAAAGAGATTATGTTTTCCAATGAGTACATCTGTACCACAATACTGGATCCATGTGCAAAAAGGGCTACCCACTTATCAGTGGATGTCCCATTTACAACAATTGGATCGTCAAAAAAGCAAGTGCCCTAGAAGTCAAACGATTTCGACTTCGAGGGTGTAGCAGAACTGAACTGCTGCAATTACCCTCTGGAGAGCTGGGTGGTAGGTCTGACTGTGAAAGTATGTCACAAATTCAGTATCTTCACCCACCAGTCGTAACACAATTGCCTACTACTAAATCTACATCAACAACAGAATCACTTTAATTTTCAACATCTGCAGTGGGTTGGTTCATGAATACTCCAGAACTTAACCCTTTCCGTGCTGATGACGGAACCACTCCGTCATGAGCCGCGGTGGCGCTGTGCTGATGACGGAGCGGTTCTGTCATGGCCCGCCCGACGCGCCTGCGCGGCGCGTTCTATTAAGTGGGCGGGGCCATGACGGAACCGCTCCGTCATGAGCACAGCTCAACCGTGGCTGGTGACGGAGCGGTTCCGTCACCAGCATGGGCGCTCCGCACGCCCCCCCCCGTCCCCTTAGCGCTGCGGCGGAATAGCCGCCGCAGCGATGAGGCTAAATCAAGTGCACAGGTGCAGCAAACTCCAAAACAGAGGATGTTCACAATTATGATGATGGGGAATATGGTACGTCCCTAATTGGATGACAAAACAGAAGGCTCAAGATCCAATGATCTATTGGCATGGAAAAAGGAAAAGTGACCAGAAATCAGCAGACTGGCAATAGAGTATCTTGCAAGCCCTGTAGCCAGTGCATTCTCAGAGTGAATGTTTAGTGCAATTGTGGCAATTTTGATAGCCAGAAGTATTCAACTCTCCACTCATAAGGTTGATATTTTTTTTAATGTAGGGCTCCCCAAGACACACCCCAGGATGAGGGCAATTTCTCGGACATCCCACCATACAGATGACCTTTTTTAATCTGAGGATGAGTTCTACTTTCCGGATTAAAAAAATAAACAATAACCCAACATAAATATCTGCTGATGAAAAAAAGACAGACAAAAGTTTTATTTTTATTTCTATTATCCGACCAATATAAAAATAATGATATGGAATAGTGTGCACAACTTAGATAAAAGAAAACATTTTGGCATGGTGACCAAGTGATGAGAAGTGACAAAAAAGATAATGGGGCAGATTTACAATAACTGGCGCATCCCCAGGGATGCGCCAGTTATTGTGCGCCGCATCTCCGCCTCCCATGGTGCGCCGCATTTACAATGCGGCGCACCATGGGCCAAAAACAGCACAGATGCGTGATGCATCTGTGCCGTAAAGGCGGCGCATTGCTGGAGTTGGGTCGCAAGTGCGACACAGCTCCAGCAAGGCTCGGGGGTGCCCTAGCTGTCCAATGCTTCGTCAAGCCTTACGTCTGCTTCAAGCAGGCGCAGGGTTTTGACGCAGCATTGGCCTAAAAGTGACTGAGTGAAATCTTGTAGATTTCACTCAGCCACTTTTAGGAGGTGTTCCTGCGCAGGAGCGCCGGAACGCCTCCTTATGGCGCAGGGCTTTACAACGTGACACATCTCCCAGATGCGTCACGTTGTAAATACCCCGCACCATGACGCATCTTTTGCGCCGCCGCTGCGTCACAAAAGTGACGCAACGGTGGCGTAAAAGAGGCGCAAGGGGCTTGTAAATCTTCCCCAATGAGTTCAGCCTTAGGGTTAAATGTAGACTTTGCACTAAGCAATCAGTGCTATCTAAGTCAGCAATGGATGCTTCCAGACAATTGTCTAAAAAAACAAGACACATGTCTCCTATGCTAACCTTGCTTTCCCATGCTCAGCTCAGCTGTAAAAGAAGAAGCAAAGACTGCCCAGCTTAAGTATGAACTTCCATGGGAATAAAGAGAGTTAGAGATAGGTAGATGGACATCGCACTTGGATCAGGTTACTTGAATCAGTGAAAACCAAATGATGATTCTTATCATGGAAGTGACATGCTTAGTCTGAGTAAACTTGCTAAGTATGCTTGGGCGAACATTTGATTGAGGATAAACATTGGGAGTGTTAATTGATTAGCATTTTGGAAAATGGTACTCCAGCATCTCTTGTTTTTTCTGAAATGTCTCAGTTTTCCTAGCCTAGAGATAGACAAATATACTTTTGATTTTCTTGTTTATCAGGTCCATTTCTTTTTGAAAGAAACATAATCTGCTAGTCTTGACAACAACATACATAAGAAAGACCCGTGCCTCTCTACTTCTATGAGAAACAACAGAACTTAAGAGGCCTATCTCTGTGCACTGGAAATGTAAAGGGATGAGCTATTAATAATAATACAGCTTAATGACTCAAGTGGCAAATATTAAGTGGTTGTGGTGGATATGATGATGATAGGTACAATTAACCCTTTTTATTGTTTGGGTGATCAATCATTCAGGGTACTTGTATCTACTTGTTTAAGATTGGTTGTACTAGATTCATGCCTAATTACTTGTACAGTAGTTTATGCTCCACACACTGACAACTTGTGCCCTGTGTTTTCCCATGTTTACCTTGACCCTTAAATATTTATTTTCTCATTTAACAGACCCACTCCTCTGCAAGGACCTGAACCACAATGCCGCTCCTGCAGTGCAGTTCACCCCTGCTGCTGAGAAGAAAAATGCCAGAAGAATGCAAACATATCATTTGTATACATTAGCATTTTTCTTAGCTCTTATTATAAATATTTTTGATCTGTGTATGTGTTTTTTTGTCCTCATTCACCTCCAACTACAATAACCACTCCAGACGTCTGTACCCATACTCCCTAAAGCAGGTATTGGAACTTCCCACATACTGGTACACTTACGCACAGGAGGGTACTGTCCCAAAAGGGTAAAGTCACTATCAAATTTGGTCCAGTGTGTACAGGCAGCTGCTAGTAGGGTGTTTTGGAGGCGGGGGAGGACCCCCGCAGCCTGGAGAGATTTACGGCCAGATGTAGGTAGCCAAATACCGGTCGGTAACGGCCGAATTCGGCCGTTACCGACCGGTATTTGGCTTTTGAGATGTAGGTGGGTAGTTATTTACAGAATCGGTATATTTACCGATTCGGTAAATTTACCACTTCTGTATTTTACCGAATCGGTAAACATACCGATTCTGTAAATCCATATGTAGGTGACACTCCTAAGAGTGCCACAGGCCCTTAAGAGTCGGTATTTTACCACCCAATCCTATTGGGTGGTAAAATATCGAATCCAGGTGTGCATGCACATCTGTGCATGCACACCTGTGCCATGTGACACACAGACATGCCCTTAGGGCATGTATGTGTGCCACATGTCACACATGCCTGTACATGGGGTGCTAGAGGGTGTCAAAGTGACACCCCCTGCACCCTTGCAGGATTTGGTATTTACCGATTCGGTAAATACCGAATCGGTATTTCCCATTGATTCCTATGGGCTTCAAGGCCCATAGGAATCAATGGGAAATACAGAATCGGTTTTTACAGAATCGGTAAATACCGACTCTTACAGATTCGGTAATTTTTTACCTACATCTGCCTCCTTCCAATGTACCGACTCTTAAATACAGATTCGGTATGAGTCGGTATTTAAGAGTCGGTAAATCGGAATTACCTACATCTGGCCCTTAGAGAGGTATAATCATAGGGCAAAAATGTGTCAAAACTGAAGGAGACTGTCATTTTTCTCCCACCTCTTTGTTCAACCATCTCAATAAAAAGTTCCAAAGGGCCTTCTTTCTTTTAAAACATTTGGGTCTCCAAACTTAAACATGAAACAGTCCTTGTCTATGTTAGCCCCTTTCAACATGGCTAAAAATATGAACCCAGCACAAGAAGAATCAGGGGATTTTAATTGCATTCTTGAGTAGGAGAGTTGAAAGGCCCATCATAATACTGCAGATCTGGGAGGGATAGTCCCCCCTTCTCCCTTCTATATCGCAGCTTTTTCCAAGAGATTCTAGTTCCTTTATTTGCCCAGATGAAGGAATTTATGGCCTGCTGAAGTTTATCAATAGAAGGCTTACCAAAATGTAGGGGGATTGTATTGAAGAGGAAGGTATTCTTTGGTAATATTATCATTTTGACTAAATTCACCCTCCCAAAGATTGACAAAGGGAGGTAAGCCCAGCTCTTCATAAGCCACGTGCATTCCCTTGTAACGTTTGACATATTAATGTCCGGATTTTTCCTATCTCCTGCACTATCTTCAACCCAAGTATCTCATCTCTTTTTTGATCAGATGGTGACTGTCCTCTATATTCCATGCCATGATCTTTGTTTTTTCTGAGTTTACCTCATACTCTGACACCCTCCCGATGTCCTGTGCATGTTGTAAAATGACTGGGAGGGCAGCGGAGAGATCTGAGGAGTAGACCATAAGGTCATCGGCATAGAGGTCCACTTTTCTTTCACACCCTTCATATCTGAAGCAAGGGATATTCACCTCATCTCTGAGCTTCTGGGCGAACGGCTCAACGTAGATGTTAAAAAGGAGAGGGGACAGCCTTGTCTAGTACCCCTAGTTCTTCTAAAGGATTTAGTTAGATTGCCATTGACCAATACGTTCGCTTGATAGATCAGCTGGATGGCTCTACAAAAGTTCTTACCTATATTGTACTTTTCTAGCACCACCACCAGATACACCCAGCTGACTCTATCAAAAGCCTTGGTGGCATCTAGGGTCATGACTGCCAGAGGGAGGGATTACGTTGAAGCCAGATCTATTGCGCCAATTAGGTCATATGTGAGTTCGTGTAAGTGTCCACACTTAACAAAACCCTTCAGATCTCTCTGCAATATATCACCTGCTACTGTGCCCAGCCAATCCGCTAAGTCTTTAGCAAAAATCCTGTAATCCACATTGAGTAGTGATATAGGCCTGTATGATTCACATTTGGCTGGATTTTCCCCTGGCTTTAATATTAAAGTGTTAGTTGCCTTGCCCCAAAAGGTAGGTAGTTTTACTCCCGAGGTTAAGATCGCATTAAACAGAAGGGTCATAACTGGAATCAGAGCATCACCCAGATGTTTATAGAGCTCTGTTGGTAGGCCGTCCGGCCCTGCTGCTTTTACCCTTTCACTTGACTGTAAAGCCCTCTTTACCTCCTTCTGAGTAATTTCCTGCTCTAAGAGATACTGCTGTGATGTATCTAAAGGTTTAGGTACAGTCGAGCTCACCCACTCCTCCATTATATCCTTATTGACTTCCCTATCTTCCTTATATAATATCTGGAAGAAATCATGAAAGGCTTTCTCTATAGCTGAGTCAGTATTTAATGTAACCATGCTCTCTATATCCTCTACTTCCCTTATCAAGTTTTGTGTTCTGTCCGCTTTTGCTTTCCAAGCAAACAATCTCCCTGCCTCTTCTCCATACTCAAAATGGGCCAGTTTACTAGCCTCGCCAGCGCTTTGTGATCCTCATCTGCAAGTAGGTGCATAGCTGTTCCTTCAATTTATCTGCATCTTCCCGCCTTGTCTTCCCCTCCCCAGTAGGCCACATGCCGGCCTCTAACCTCTTTATTTCCATTTCTATCTGGCCAACCCCCTCTCTATAACATCTATTTATGAAACATAATCTACTGGTGCTTTTTACCCCTTAGGTAGGCTTTTAAGGTGTCCTAAACTATCGGGGTAGAGGCCAACCCAGTATTGAGATTTAAAAAATACCTCTGTCTCGGAGCGCAAATAGTTAATTTTGTCTGAATCGTGGAGTAGCGTCCGGTCCAACGTCCAGGCTCTCCCAATCTTCCTGATTCTTAAGTCCAGGACCATAAATACCCCTAGGGTGGTCAATCAATGAGCAGTCAATTACCCAATGTCATGAATTTCCTATCTCAGGCTTAGACTGACCAAACAATAGTCTATTCTGGATATGTGGCCGTATTTCCTATTAAAATAGGAGGCACCGAACTGGGGGCCAGACCTATCCCTCCAGATGTCACAGAGCACCGACTGCTTCATCATCGAATGTAAATAAGCTTGCGATGTGGGTGCCGCCGCCGCCGCTCTACTGTTTTTTGATTTATGCAGTTTAGTGTTTAGTGTAATGTTAAAATCACCAGCCATAATTATAGGATCAGGAAAATCCAATAAATTAGAGGAGATTGTTTTTAAGGGCTCAGGATCATCACAGTTTGGGCCATAATAACCTACCAACGTTATTAAATTGCCCATCAATATCATCTTAAGAATGGCCCACTTGCCACATGAGTCAGCTAAAGAATCAAATATGTGTGCCTTAACTTGCTTCTTAATTATAAACGCCACACCTCTTATATTAGCGCTGTGGTCGGTGCAAATCATGTGCCCTACCCATTTTGATTTTTTTAAATCGCCGTACATTCATTTTTAATCAAATGGATCTCTTGTAGAATGATTATCTGTGCTGGGGAGTTCCTAAGATATTGCAGCATTTTTGCCCTTCTCCTTTTGACAAGCAGACCATTAACATTCCAGGATAAGAGCTGGATCATACTCTAAGTATTTTGTATTTGAGGTATTGAGGTATACTGCCAGGACCATTACATTTTTATGAGATAACCAACTTAACCAGCTTAACTGGGGCAAATAAGGAATTTTTTTGTTTTTTTCCCTACGTGCTCCCCAGCCTATTCACCCATCCCAACCCAACCCCCCACCCTGCTTCCCAGCCTGGAGAACCCAACCCGCTAAATACCTGGACTTGATGTTAGTCCTAGTTGCTACACCTGGGCCACCACACCCCTCTGTTGTGCATTGTCTGTGACCGCATAGATTACCAATTGTAAAGATAATGATAACCCCCTCCACACCCCTTCCCTACGTAACCATATTTTATGATGGAGGAAGACTAAAAGAGGAAGAAAGAGAACAGAGAAAGACCTCAGGAAGATTCAAATATTAGCGATGTTAACTGTCTTCTTTTTTTATGCTTCCTAGGAGCTCTTCCGCATCTTGCTTACTCCTTATACTATGCATCTTATTCTTATGCATGACTTTTAAGGAGGCAGGGAACTTAAGTTGGGCTACAGACCCTAACTTTTTTACCTCATCAAGTTTTTACCCCAACTCCCATTGCCTATATAAGGTTGCACGGGAGAGATCAGATCTTATTTCAAAGGAGAAGTATTTCCCCTTAAGCTACTTTGTTTTCAAGGCCAGGGTCAAGATTTTCTCTTTTAAAGAGTATGTGCGGAAGTTCAATAGCATTTTCTGGGCTTAACTATGGGGCCGAATAGGATTGCGGTTTTTCCGCATCCTCCGGGCCGGCGGAAGTGTCCGCCGGCCCAGAGGATGCGGAAAAACCGCTGCGGAGCCTTCAATGACCCCCCGCCAGATTAGGATGGCTGGGGGGTCTGGAATACCGCCCGCCGCTTTTCCGCCGCGGTCGCCTTCCGACCTCGGCGGAAAAGCTCTAACATGTCTGGCGGTGTCTATCAGACACCCCCAGGCATATTAGGATGTCTGCAGTTCTATGCCTTTCCACAGCGGCATTTCCGCCGTGGAAAGGCATACGGACTTTTGTTTGGGGGCCCGTTGCGGGCCCCCAGGGGTGAAGGGGGGGTGGTGGTTGCACATGGGGGGTACCTATGGTACCCCCCTGCCTTTGCGTGCATGAAGCGGCAGCCACCACGCGGTGCCTGCCGCTTCGTGCATGCAAAGGTAAACATGCATTTTTTTAACCTTGCGGCGGGTGCTGCTTCAAGCAGCACCCGCCGCAATGTTAAAAATACAGGATGTGACCGCCAGGGTGGCGGTCACATCCTAATTTGCACGGAGGGACCGCCGCTGCCCCTGGGGACGGTCCCTCCACCTCTGGGGTGGCGGACGGACGCAGGTCCGTCCGCCATCCTAATAGGGCCCTTTATTAGGGTTCCTTCTAAAGGGATTCTATGCACCGTTTGAATGTCTTTACTAAATTCATCTTCAGATTCCTCGATCTGTACTGCTTCCTTGATTAATGCAGTGATAAAAGCACTTAGATCCTCTCCTTCTTTCTCTTCTCAAACATTCAGAATACGAAGATTATTCCTCCTTGAGTAGTTCACTAGCTGTTCCACTTTTTCACTAACCTCCTGATCTTCCTTTTTGAGAACCACTATATCCGCTTTCGCCGTGCTTAATTCATCTTTTAACTCCCCTACAGAGTTCTCCAGAGACAGGGTCCTAGTGTTTAAGAGGTCTATTTTCTTTTCCAGGGACTCACAGAAACACCTTACCTCTCTGGATTGAGATTGCAAACCCCTTCTTGATTTCCTCCGACAAAGTGTGGAACATAACTTCCATGGGCATTGATGTTTTGTCCATGGAGGCGTCCTTTTCTTTACCAGAAGTACTGGGCCCCGGCTCATCCCCCTGGGAGGTCATTGTTAAAGCCTCAAGGGCGGCTATTTCTCCACTCACGACTGTGGGAGCCTGCTCCTGACTGCCCATCAGGTTTAAAAAGGGGAATCACCCTGGGTGGCCATTTGCTCCACTTTAGACTCCCCCACTGACCACTTTCTCAGTGCCTCTGCCTGTTTTGCAATGTCCACCACCACAGGCTGTACTTTGAAGAAGGATCTCAAAGAGGGGGTAATTTTTTGTTTATGTTCTTCAATTTTCTTTCTCCCCCTAGGGAGAAGGGCAGAAAGGTCTCCCCCCCCCCCTCCACTAGCTGCCTTTCTTATGGACCTTTGTTTTTTCCCTCTGGGGGAGGACTTGTGCGATTTCTGAAGTCCCTCCTTACCCACCGTACCTTCTCTCACTGATTCTGAACTTGAAGGATCCACATGTCCCAAATGTAGCGTGCTCAGGGAGCTGCCTCAATACCTCCTGCAGCTCCTCCATCTCGTGCTGTCCTCCTGCTTTCAGGGCTGGGAAGACACAACCTGTACTGATGCTGCCAATGTTCCCCCGGAGGAGGCCGCATGCTGCTGCCCTGCGGCTCCTCTTCATCTTCAGGGCTGCCACTTCCCAGCGGTTAATCGCGGCGAAAACTGCTGATGCAGCAGGCTCAACTCGGAACATATCCAGGTGCTATAGAGAAAAGAAGGAGGGGGAATTAGCGTACAATGCGCAGTTCACAGCTCAAGTTTTGTGGCTGCAGCGCAGCTACAGCATGCTGAACAGGGCCGGACTGGCTACCGGGCATTTTGGAATGCTGCTGAGCTGGGGGCTTATGTCACTGCGGTGGGGACTAATTTCATTGAGGGAGACCTGCGTGTGCTTTGAAATAAACAAAGCAAAACGAATATCGTTCAGCACACATAGGTCCCCATCAATGAAATCAGCCCCCAGCTCGACAGCATTCCAAATCCCCGGTAGCCAGTCCGGCCCTGATGCTGAAGGTAACACGGGTGCCTCCGACGTGCAAGTGACTGACTTAGACGGCGGCCGCCATGTTCTCCTCAGTCATCGGCAGAGCTCTGTGTGTGTTGTTGCCATTTTGGATTCAGCCTGGATAACTATGGCTATCAGGGTGGACAACTATGCACATAAAAAATAGGGTAGACCTATCTTTTTTAATTTTTTTTATTTTAAAACCTTTATTTTGACCAGTAAACAATTTACACAGCCTGGTGCCTACAACCCTGTGGCCGGCAGGCGAGGGGCACAGAAAGAAACATAAAAAAGGAATATTGGAATGGATAACACAGCCTTTATGCCGACAACCCTGGGGCCCGGCGGCGTGATGTGTGTACCGGGGTTGATAAAAGACTGATGAAACCCACTTGAAAACCAGTGTGTATCATATCACACCTGATAGACCTATCTTTTAATGAGCGGAGTCTCCACAATGAGTACGGAATCTCTGCAATCGTGAAATTACTATTTATAAAATTTTAATTGTAGTATGTGAATACCAAAAAAATAGTAAACTTGCACAAACATGTAAGTATACCTTTGTGAATCAGGCCCTAAATATGGTTTTTCTACAGTGCTAACTTTATTTAATGTATGAATAATTTTGTGGAAATATGAAACACATGGATACCATCTTGCTCCAGAGGGACTAAGCGCAGCCTTTCCATGAGGTACTACAGTTCTCCTGTGGGACCAAGGGCAGCCCTACTGTGAGGTACAGTGGTACTCCCACAGGAGTCATATCATGGGACTGTGCACGTTTCACTGGGTGAAACTTGCACGGTCCTGAGGTACCATGGAGGTGATGCTTGATTGCGGATCCACGGGAGCACTGCAGTACTGTGAAATATGTAAATAAATATACTTGTGGAATGTGGGCCCACTGGGGGACTGGTACTCTCGGGGGAATGGGAGAAGGGACCGGCTATAGGCCAGGCCCTGCCAATTAACCCCATGTTGAATATGGCTTAAGGCTGTGCGCATTGGGGGTTGTATGCCTGCCAGGGGATGGGCGGATGACCTGGCTAGTGGCCAGGGCCTGCAGCCAACCTCTCTAGGTGCATGGCCACAGCCGTGCATGGTGGGAGTTTGGCAGCCCACAGGGATGTTGGGTGAATCGCTGGCCACAGGCAACCAACCTTAGATATGCACAGACAAAGTTTGTGTATGGCAGGGTGTTGGTTACCCATGGGGGGGTTGGTGCCTATTCAGGGTTGGGCAACCAACCCCCACCTGTGTACAGATTTAGGCTGTATGCGACAGGGTTTGGGTACCTGCAGGGGATTTGCCGCAGGGTAGACATGTGGCCAACAACCGCTGTGCAAAGATGATGGCTGAACGCAGTGGGTGCTTGGGTGCCTGCAGGGGTTTGGGTGCCCACAGGTGTTGGACACACGGTCTGGCCACAGGCCAGACCCTAAAGGCAACCACCTGCTGCACACAAAGGCTGTGCATGGCAGGGGTTGGGTGTCTGAGGTGGGTTGGTAACAGGGACGGGCCACAGACCAGGCCCTGCAGCCAACCCCCCAATCTGTGCGGACAAAGGCAATGTGTAGTGAGGTTTGGTGGCTTGCAAGGAGTTGGGTCCTAGACCTGGCCAGAAGCCAAGCCATGCGTCCAACCTCCCCAATGCATGGTCAAAGACTATGCGGGCAGGGCGCTGGGTGCTTGTGGAGGTGCATGCCTGTGGAGCGTTGGGTGTTGGACCTGGTCATCAGCTATGTGTGACGGTTATGAATGAATGAATGAATACATGCTTATATAGCGCATGGCTACCCGGAGGCATCCCAGCGCTTTAGACCAAAACAAGTAATCACCGCTCAACAAAATAGAAAGGTCTTCAACCGTTTCCTGAAGGCAAGATGGTTAGATTCCAGCCGGATAATGTCAGGGAGCTGATTCCAAAATTTCGCTGCATGAAATGAAAAACGTCGGCCACCAATGCGTGTCCGTTTGACCCTAGGGTCTATCAGCAGGTTTTTGTGGTTAGATCTGAGAGATCGCTATGTGTGGTGCATGCAAGGGGTTGGCCACATGCTGGAGTTGGGTGTCTAATGGTAAAGTAAATGGCAAGTGTTTGCTTTCAAATTCTGACACCTCCTCTGACAGCTATTTTCTTTTAGCTACCTGCAAGCAGTCCTCTGTGCTATTTTTTAGCTGGATCAACTAGCTTTTTAAATTATGTTCATAATTTAAAGTGTGAAATTTGAAAAATATACCATGCTGTTTATCAAAATAGAAAATAGTGGCTTTAATGTTCAGTTGAGAGATACCTATGTATTTATTTTTACTCCTATATTTTGATATTTTTTCTTTTACTATTTTTTAACAATGGTTTCCAAATAGGCATTGGCAAAGCTGCAGTTGCCGAGACCTATTGGCTTTGCCAGTACTGCCTTTGTCTATTGTGCATTCTCCCAATGGTAGACCTTCGCTTCTCTCAAGTTGATCAGGGTACCTTTCAAGTTTGGTTCTGAGGATTCCTTTAAAGATTAGGGTGTTAGACAAATTATTGAGTTGCAAATATTGATGTACAAGAATATCAGGTTTAAAATATCGTGACATGGAAATATCTGTGTCAAGAATGTCGATGTTAAGAATATTGATTTGAAGGTACATAATATCGATTTTTAAACTATAGAAGTCATTAATATCGTTTGCAAAAATATAGTTGTTTAGAATATCATTTTTAAATTTGTGTTATGTATTTTAGTATTTATTGTAAATGTATGTGATTAAATTTTTTGTATGTGTTTATGTTTTTTAATATGTGTGTTACATTTGTAGTAGTTGTTAAATTTAATTTAAATAAGTGTTGTCTTTTTAAATTCCATAGGTTTAAAGGGGAATAGGGTGGGAAGTAATTCAATTATAATAAATGAATGATTATTTTTTATTTGCTAATATTTATTTAATTGATATTTAATTGTGTTAATTGTGCTTTTAATTTTTGGGGGTACATTTTATGTGTGGGTTGTGGAGTTTATATGGGTAAATGGTGGGAAGCAATATCTTTTTAATTAATTAATAATTAGTTGTTAATTCATATTAAATATTTAATTGATAATTAATTATGTTAATTGTGTAATTTATTTAGGTGCTGGTTGTGGTGTTGTAGGGGTAAAGGGTGGGAAGTAATTTATTTTTAATTAATAATAAGTTGATCATTAATATTTATTAATTAATTGATAATTATGTTAATTGTACCAAAAGAAATGAGGTGTGGGTTGTGGGGTTATGGGGTAAAGGGTGTGGATTCAATTATTTTAATTACTTTATAATTAGTTGTTAAATACTATTAGTATTTTAATTTTGTAATTTTTTTTAACGTTTACTTTTAGATGAAGGATGTGGGGATTATAGAGGTAAAGGGTGGGAAGTTAAGTTTAATGATTATAATTTTGTAGGGGTATGGGATGGGAAGCAAATTCATTTTAAGCAATTAATAATATTATTTTAAATGAATATTAATTACTAATTTAATAATTCATTATGTTAATTGTGTACCTGATTTTTGTTAAATGTTATGAATGTGGTGTGGGCTTTGTGGGGGTGTATTGTAGCAAGTATGTTCCTTATAATTAATTAATCATTCATATTTAATTAATGAAGATTAGTTTGTTGATAAATATTTATATTAATAGTGTAAAAAAATGTAGGTGCAGGATGTGAGTTTTGTGGTGTTATAGAGTGGGAAGTAACTAAACTAAATGTATGTAATAATTAATGTTTTTGTTAATAAATAATTTCTAAGTAAAAATATTTGTATGACATTTATTTTTGTATTTAACCCGTTGACCGCGGCGCAAATTCCACCGCGGTGCAGGTGAATTAATGAGTGGGCATGTTTCGGATGGCCCCCGGCCATCCTCCGCACACACCCTCTGTGACCGAATGGGTTAATTTATAATAATTGTAGATATTTGTGATATGTATTTAAGACTTTGATGTTTTTTTTATGTTTAATATTAAATATATTTTTATTTTATTTTCCAACATATTTATCTATTTATATTAACTTTGTTTTTAAAATAATTTAATTTTGTTGAAGATATTTTGTTTGTTTTTAATGTTGAAAAGACTGGAGTGGGAATCGTAAATGTTACCCCTTCGCTATCCAACACTTTCCCTAATGTTGCACTTACTGGAGTAGAAATGGTACATTTTACCACTCTGCAGTCCAACATTTTCCCCACTGTTGTACTGACTGGAGTGGGAATAGTAAATGTTACCCCTCCACTTTCCAACACTTTCCCTACTGTCGTACTTATTGGAGTGGGAATAGTAATGTTACCCCTCCGGAATCCAACACTTTCCCTACTGTTGTACTGACTGGGGTGGGAATAGTACATTTTACCCCTCTGCTATCCAACACTTTCCCTACTGTTGCACTCATTGGGGTGGGAATAGAAAATGGTATCCCTCCGCAATCCAACACTTTCCCTACTGTTGTACTGACTGGAGTGGGAATAGTAGATTTTACCACTCTGCTATATAATACTGTCCCTACTGTTGTACTGACTGTAGTGGAAATAGCAAATGTTACCCCTCTGCTATCCAATACTTTCCCTACTGTTACATTTATTGGGGTGGGAATAGTAAATTTTAATGGCTGGAATGGGGACACTAAATATTAATTATACACAATCCAACGCTTTTACTACTGTTGCATTTATTAGTGGGAAGATTTGTCAATTTCAACCAGTTTTATAATTTTTGCGTTGTGTGACGTGGGAGTAGTACATTTTGTATAAATTAGTTTTAATAGTTTGCGTAGTTTGGTATAAATTGTAGTAGGAACAGTATATGTATAACATTTTATATTTTAGAATTTATGTTATGCTGTTATATTTATATTATTATGTTTTTGTTTATTTAATATTATAATATATTCACTTCCTAATATTTTTAATGTGTAAAATAATGTTTCCTACATTTAAAGAATTTTAAGTTGTTTCATTTTTTATTTAATTATAAAGGTTTTAAAAAAGATGTTATGTGAATTGCATATGTATAAATATATATATATATATATATATATATATATTTGTTTTTATATTATTTTAAAGTCATAATATGAATTAAAATTATTAGTTTAATAACTTTTTTGTAATTAGATATATGTAAATATATGTTAATTATAATATATGTGTGTTTAACTTTTTTATTTAAGTTTTCTATATTTGTTAAGATGTATATTAAATATGTTTAACTTTTTTAAAATTAATGTTACTATTTACTATATTTAAACTGTATGATCTTATTTTATATATATTTAACAATCAATATTTTATACAACTATATTAATGACATTGATATTTTTGTACTTACCATTATAACTACAGGATGTGTATATTTTTTGCATCGATATTTTGGTCACAATATTTTTGTATTGGAATATTTTGAGTGTCGATATTTTGTCAGTGTACCTCCACTATTGAAGGCAGCAGCTCTTGTGTACCACCTCTAAATGAAACCAAATAAGAAAACAAACCATGACAATGGCAAGGGAGCACTGCAAAGACTATGGGGTCGATACCGATTCTGGAAAAAAAACGTCCGTACGATTCGTATCCGGAGCCCTCTCCCTACGAATCATAAACATGCCGTACGACCCGACAAGTACGATCCGGACCATGGTATGAGGACGCGATTCGTACGGCCCACGTCAGGTAAGGGAGATTCGTACGGAAAAGCACACAATCACATACACACCATACGGTCCGTACACCGCATGATCACGGGGTACGGTGTGTACCCCTGCGATCATGGGGTGTACGCACCGTACCCCTGCGATTGCAGGGTGTACGCACCGTACACCCAGCGAACATGGGGTACGGTCCGTACACCCCATGATCGCAGGGGTACGGTGCGTACACCCCATGATCGCAGGGGTACGCACCGTACCCCTGCGATCATGGGGTGTACGCACCGTACCCGGGGGGGGGCGTTCCGTACCTGTTTCGGGGCGAACTCTGCTTTTACGGCAGTTTTCAGCTCCCATAGAAAAAGGGTCGTACGGTGCGTACCCGACATGAATCGTACTTGCTGGGTTGGAAAAACCAGCCGCGAACCGTACAGATGTCGCGTACAGCGGGTTCCAAGGGAGATTCGTATGGGGATTTGATTCGTACGGTCTCTGTTCGATTTGTACGGAGTCCAGCTCCTGGTACGAATCATACTTCGTCGTACGTACGGGGGACGTTGCAGGGTACGATTTGTCCAGGAAAAATGCCCCGAACGGCTATTCGGAGCGGTTTTTCCCGAATCGGAATCGACCCCAAAATTTTATTTTGCCTCGAGTCTTGAACATCCCTGCACTTCTCCTGAAATGACTCACAGTAACGCTACAGCAAGATCTGCACAACCGTTGAGAGAACAGTATCAGAGGAAATCTGCTTGACACTCTAACGGTGCACTAATAGAAATGCTTGGCACGACCTGAAGGTGAGCATGCTTCACTGTGCCATGTAAGGAAGCATCTGTGTGTGATTACAGACAACAAGCCATACACCAGTGAGCAGTGCAATTCTCCTTCTTTTACAGGAACAACAACAATTAAGGGCCTGATTACAAGTTTGGTGCAGTGGAGTTGGCGCATCGCTGCCTACGATGCGCCAAACCTGTGCAAGACCACCCAAGGACCGCTGACCGTATTACGAGTTGAAAATGCACAACTCAGAACTTTGTGGGGATACAGACAGTGGGGCACATGTTGTCCTGAATGTATTCCCATGCGAGGGGTCCATGGGGGCCCTGTATGGCCCTCTTTGTTCCTTCACCGCCAGCCTTTTCATGGCTGGGTTCCACCATGAAAAGGCTGGCGGTCGAGGAACTCATAATATGCTGAGCGGGACTGCGCTAATCCCAGCTCAGCATATTGCGTTGTGGCACTCCTGTGCCATCGCCAGGGAACGACTGTTTCCTGGCGCAGCCAACGGTCCACCGCCTCATCAACTTAAGAAGTCGTAATGCAGCGAACGATGGACCACCACTGCAGTGCGCCACAGCGAGTCTAGCGGTCGTAAGACCGCCAGACTCGTAATCAAGCCTTAAGACTCGAGAACTAGTCTCATAACTCTGAAAAGCCCTGGCCAAGCAACTAGCAAAATATTGTGGCGAATGTTGGCACTGGTTACACTAAAGTAAGCATCCCACTTGTCCAGGTATAAAACACACATTGATTTATTATTTTTAATGAACTGATGAGGTTTAACGGTGATCAAACTACATCATCAAAAATGTGACCACTAATGACTAGAAGGAAAATGTGAGAGGAAACTCTTCAGCCACTGGGCCGTGTAGAGGGCACTGAGCCACCATTAAGAGTGCCCTGAAGCTTCAAACACTGCCCTAATAATAGTTTTTTATCATAAAATAGTGAGGTCATCAGTAAGATTGTTTAATAGGTTGAGTGCCTGCTGCAGTCCTCATTCGAGACCCAGCCAGATCGCCTCAGTGTTTCTTCTTTCTGTAGACATAAATACCACAAAACTGGGTAACAGGATCGCCTATGAAAGTGATTCATTCAGTGTGTGGTATGCAGTTTGTTAATGCATATGTGGGATTAAAGTAAACATGTTTATGCACGATGTATGTTCGGTGGATATGTTAGTATCTCAAGAACGAATTTAAAAACCCTGCGGCTATGAGGACGTGTGTTCTTAAAAACTTAATTATGCTTTTTAAACTGAGTGGCTACATAAGCAGACCCACCTTTCCTTAATTAGCAACACATTGGCTGTAAATGGGTGAAGAGGGGTTCTTAAATTTAATGAAATGCTCCTGCCCTCTGACCCTGCCTCTAACAGGCCTGTGCAGGCCTCTTGGCTGTCAAACTCACAGCAGCAGCTGCCTGCACACAGAATATTTACATTTCTATATTTCTATAAGAGAAGGGATGATCTATGGCCTGCCAAGAGTATATTTCACTCCGGGGCTGAGCAACATCAAACCAAAGCAAACACCAAGAAACACTGCATTGTGGCATTAAACCAAAGTTAAAACTCATGCAGATATCATGGCGCAAACAAAATACAGAGAGATACTTACTGCCACTGCAGAAAAAGTAAGAAAAGCACAGCCTTTTTACAGTGACCTCAGAAGAAACAGGAAATACAGACATCCTTTTGTTAAATTAGAACAATCAGGCCTGAAATAAAATATAGGGACATCTCTATGTAACATCTTGCTAGAATGCGGCATCTCATTGCAACATACCAGGAGGCAGAAACTATACAGACATTTCATTCTGACACCGGACGATATAAAAAATATTAACATATTTTATGGTGACATCTGCCCATAAAGAAAATACAGAGATCTCTCGTTGTGAGATCAGACTATATAGAAAACGTAGAAATATATTGTTGTAAGATTAAAAAGAATTGTGATAGAGATAATGTAATTGTGGTATTAGAATATGTAGACGGTATAGAATATACATAGACATTTCATTGTGACACGAGACGAGATGGAAACTATAGAGGTATCTGTTTATGACATCAAAACAAAGAGTCAAACCATTGCATTGGAATTTTGCACAATTTATACAATATACACCTGTGACCTTAGCCCACTTTTAAAATACATAGCCATATCTTTGTAACATCAAGGTTGCAGCCACCAAGGTGGTTGGGGTGTTTAGAGAGCTCCCAGGGGTCTCAATCAGATCACCATAAAGTCCTCTTGTGGGGCATCGACTCTGCCTTCAATTGTTTATGTGCAAGAAGGGACACCTTTTTGCGCATAAGTAATAATTTCCTGCAATGCAGCCACCCTTACCATATGACGCAAGGGTGTCTGTGTTGGCGCTACGTAGCTATTTTTAGCGCCAGCACTGGGGAAAACACAGGGGTGCACAGTATTGTTGTAAATCCCTGCGTTTTGAAATGGTGGAAAGTGGCGCTGTAAAATTTGCTGCAGTCCCACGCTCCAACATTTCCTTGTAAATATGCTCCTTGGTCTTTTAAAATGGCGTGCCAAACAGGCTGGTTTGTCTCACCAACCTGATAAGTGTGGTATTGTTGGTCTGCGGAACTGCCATTTTGTCATTTTGTCAAGATCAGAGGTCATGTGGCCCTATAGAGTCGGCTGCTGTGCCACCTGCAGACAGGGCCGGACTAGGAATGCAAACTGGCCTAGAAAATTGAGTTGGGCCGGTCCCTAAGGGGTGCGCGTATAAAACACCGTAGTTGCTTTTGTTACAGGGGGGCGATATTGCTGATACTTGCCCGAGTAACAAAAGCCCCCCTGCGGGCCAAAGAAACGGCCCCCACCCTGGTGGTTCACCGGGAAAATGCCTGGTGTCCCCTACAGCCAGTCCAGCCCTGCCTGCAGAAGGCCCATGAGCGGAATGGTCTAAAGCTAGTCACCCATACCTGAAACTTCATGACTGTTATATTCACACCAGGAGCACGCATTGCCTTACCCTGTTCTATTGCAACCATCTAACAAATGTGCTGGTAGTCACAGAACATTTTGCATCCTCACCACCTAAAGATAACAGATTAATTCCCACTCCGTCGAATAGGAACCCATAGTTGAACTGTACCTGCAAGTCCTCAAATGTTTCACATAGCTTGTTGAAAATGTTTGCTATTTGTTCAGAACCCCGTTTGAAAGGTGACTCGACTTTTATAATATAAACCCGATCCTGTCCGTCTCCATAATTAAAGGTATAAAACAAGAATCCGACGAGTGGTTGGGGTGGTCCTGCCAGTTTTAACAGATCTAACCTGCAGCAAAAATCTATTCTATCTTAGTGTCTCTTCAAGTATGTGGCTAAAAGGGGGTCTGACCGTGAACAGCTGTTTTTTGTAGCAATCATGTGAAGACAACAAGAATACGACACCAGATTTCTTAATGAAATTCTGGGAGTGGAGTTGATCCTGCTAACAGCTCTGAAAAATGCAACTGTAAAAGTCAACCTCAAATTGTGCGCACATAAACTACACAACAAATGAGCAGATGACCTCATCAAAAAACATGAACCCATTGAAGTTTGTGCAAATTATCAGTGATCCAACACATAGGGGCATATTATCAAGGGATTTATCTCCGCTTTTTTGGCTTTAAAAGTCAAGAAAGCGGAGATAAAATTATCTCCCTATCAACAACAGGGTGCTAACACGCAAATTCGCATGTTAGCACCCTTTTTCTCTACGCTTCCCCTTGCATCTCTAATGAGATGCAAAGGGGGCGTTCCAGAGAAAAATAATAGGAGAAATGTTGTTCAGTGACATTTCTCCTATTATCAAGGATTTCGCTAACCCTGTTAGTGATAAAAAAAGCAGCGCTAACCGCGTTTAGCACTGCTTTTTTTACACCTGGTATTTTCCTGACTTAGCCATGATATCCTATGGAAGGTGGATATCATCGCTAAGTTTGTGAGCCCCTATCATCAAGCTAACGCCAAACTTCGAGAGATTATCGTTGGTTTTCCAGCGATAATCTCTCATTTGGCAGTTTGCGCGAGGATTTTTATCACTTCTGAGATAAACCTTGCTAATAGCAAGTTATCTCTGCGATAATTTCCGGCGATGCTTAGCGTTAAAAAATTCGTTGCTAAGCATCGTTAGCGATAAATATCGCTAATCGTTGGTAATATGCCCCATAGTCCCTAATTTTCCTATATTATTCACCAAAAAGTTATAATAATCATTCCTGCACAGAATTACTTGCATACCTGGAAAAGGTAATTACGAGGAGGCCTTGAAGTGGACCGTGCTTCATCCACTGCTAAGTTAGTCCTTTACCACCCTCAAACTAATGAAAATGGAAGAAATCACAAAGCTAGGTTAAAAAAATTGAATTTAAATTTACCAGGAGACAGAATCACGGTTTGCTGTATGCTTGTAGCAGTTTTTGCCAACAAATGCAGCCAACTTCATTAACCTGTCTATCACAACCATCTCAAAATGCTTAGTTCCAAGTTTAATGAGTGCAGTTAGCATCGCTTTAAATGTATACAATTAGTACATGTTGGGCTTTCTAAAATGAGTGCGCTTGAAAACAAAACATTATTCGCAAACACTTGAACAATAGTGTAACATTTAGGAGATTTCTACTTATTAAATGGTTGCAAATGTTTTCACTCATGTATTAGGTAAAGTTGTCTAGGTAGAGCTTGTGCTGTCTGCTGCGAAGCATATTATGGGATAGCAAGAACATAAAGAGCTTGGGAGACACCTTTTGATTACCATTGGTTGGGTTTCCTTGTCACTCTGATTTACATGCTTCTTGTTCCTATGCTAGCTTGTCAATCTTGTGGTTGTCCCTCCCAAAGAGCGCTGCCTCTTTACCGTCACTTTGAATGGCTGTCATCTCTGCTTTCACTGCTTGCTTTTCAAGCACTGTTTTTTAGGTCAAGACTACAGTTGCTTAATAGAAAAAGGCAACAGCCATGGCTTCGTTGTATATAATATTGAAAATGCTTCAGTTCTGACATGACGAGACTGTGAAAGAACTATAACGAGCCTCTTTTATGGTACATCAAAGGCAGTGAAGAGTGATATTGCTGCAGAGTTAAAAAAAAAACATTTCACCCTGAAGGTGAGGGCAAAAATGAAGAGCCGGATAGGTACCTCTCACAGCACCTGCTTTTTAGAACTGCTGTGCTGAGCACATGAAGTACCCGGCCCACTTAAAGGCCTGGGCAAACCCACTGCTCTTCCCTGTGTTGCTTAGCATTTCCCCCCTTCCAGTGATGCTCCCGCTTTCCCCCACCACTTAAAAAGCTTTGCGTGTTTTCTTTTCTTTTAGTTACCGGTACAACTCAGAACAGTAACTAAAATGTACAAAAAAGCACCTGCTTCATTTAGTAGGAGCGCGTATGCGTGATGCTCGCTTCAACAAAATGAGGTGGAACACAGGTAGGATACTTTTTGTTTTTACTTTTAAACTTTAGCGACTCCCTACAGCGCTGAGGATGCTGTGGCCTGTCGCTAAAAGCCATTCACAAAGGCAATAGGCCACAAAGATGAGACCTATTGGCTGTGCCAATGCTTGTTGAAATTAGTAAGAAACCAAAGAATGGCACTGTAGAAAGCCAAACAAATTTAAAAATGCCCAAACTATGAGTTAAGCAAGCGGCTGTCATTCTATTTTTCCCGAAAGCTATTTCACATAATATCGCAGCACACTAAATAAATTAAAAATTATATATACACTGTAAAATTACTCTCTACTGATATTCCGTCATGATCTTTCTTTGATTAACACCTGTGATTCCCTTGAATCTTTCGATTCTGAGGACACCTACCTGATTTTCATGTTTCTTCTGTGATGCATGTGCTACCCACAGCCAGCACCTCCTTGCGCTTGCTTTTTATAGCACAAGCACATTCCTTCACGTGGTTTGGAAAACTATTATCAAATAGGTCTACCTCACAAAAAGATTTACTGGAAGTTTCTGTACTTCCATGTAAATCAGTGGCCAATTTGGGGTAAATTCAATAGCCATAATCGAAACAGAGAAATATCTATAAAATCTGAGAAAACAAATGATAAAAAGAAATATCTAAGTATGCCACAATCAAATGTAATGCAAGAAGTAAGGGGCATATTATCAAGCCTATTATCGGCGCTTTAGAGGCCGTTTCCAGCCGAAAAGAGGCGATAATGGCATCGCAGTATTAGCAAGGACACGCCACCGTGTGTTTCCTTGTCTTAGCACCGGTTTTCCTTACGCCTAGCATCGCATCTCTAATGAGATTCAAAGTAGGCGTACCCTAGCAAAACAACATCAAAAATATCGCTATCTGTCCTTCGCAGTATTTACAAGCCCTCCCAGGACACATAAAGCAACATTAAAAGCCGCGCTAACTGGGGTTATCGCCGGTATTTTACGTCTGTGAAAATCCTGACTGGACTATCTTTTACATGGGAGGTGGATTGTACGGCTAAATCCACATATCCCTATCACCAAAGATTCCCCTATCGATGCAGGTTTCTCGCTGAATTTACAGCGATACACCTGCATTTCGCCGCTATCGTTGGATTTTTCATCACCATGGAGATAAGCGGTGTAAATAATACGATATCTCGGAGATCAAATCCGGCGATAGCCGGTGTTACACAAAATCATGCTAAGCGCGCTCTGCGATATTTATCGCTGATCGTTGATGATATGCCCCTAAATTCGTATTGCCATAAGTCACTAAGGGGCAGATTTATGTGGGACTTGCGCCACTTTTGCGCCGCCTTTGTGTCACTTCTGTGACGCAGCTGCAGCGCAAACCCTGCGCCACGTTGCGACATACTTACATCGTGACACATCTATGGAGATGCGTCACGGTGTAAGGCCCTACGCCACATGAAACCTGCGTCAGGTTTCATGTGGGCGTTTCCACGCAGGGGGGGCGTTCCGTCGCAGGAACGCTCCTGAAAAGTGATTCAGTGAAATCTACAAGATTTCACGGAGTCACTTTACCAACGCTGATGCGTCAAAACCCTGCACCTGCTTGAAGCAGGCGTAAGGCTTGACACACCACCTTACAGATAGGGCAAGTTGGAAAAGTGCTGGAGTTGCGTGCCGTACTTAACACAACTTCAGCACTGCGCCAACTTCAGGCCCTAGATACGACACGCATCTGTTTATTCCTGCGCCATGGTGCGCTGCATTGTAAATGCGGCGCATCATGGGTGGCGCAAGGATAAACTTGCGTGCAGTATCTTTCCTGGCGCATCTCTGCTGACTTGCAGGGATGCGGCAGGCAACATAAATCTGCCCCTAAGTTATTAACAGACCAATCACTTTACATTTTTATTATTTTTTAACCTTTCATCACTTTTGCTTTCAATTATTTCCACTCAATAAAGTACAGCACATACAACACTATACTGGCACTTCAAATCATTGGAAGGTTCGAAATAAACAATTAATTTTCTATTTAGGAACAACAAAAATTGTTAGGTGAAATGTAGCATTTCCTATTTTTATGCTTCTGAAAAGGTGGGCATCCACTCTAGCATCACAACAAGCCTCTGCCATGTTTATGTAATATTGTGTCGGAGATAAAGACAAACTTTTGCATTCAGTCAAGCCACGCCAGTGGTGCACATTGCTCAGCTGGCATCGTCCAATTTGAATCCTCTTCCATCTGCTATGGGCCTCTGTCGAAAGAGTGTTTTTTGTGTGAATGTACTGGTTGTAGCAGGACTTTGGTTCCTATGTACAACACTATTTTGTGGTCGCAAACGGTTTGCAACCGCAAAAAATCATTTTGGTATGTATAAATCCCAAACTGCAACTTGGTAACATGTTATCGAATTACAATTTGGAATTGCGAATACATACCCATTTGGAATTTGGAAGGGGCGTGTTTAGGGTGTCTCTTCCAAATACCGAATGTGAATGGGACATATTAATGTTTATCACCGAACTTTCATATTTTACCAAAACCTCAAAGGAGATGGTAACTCATTCGCAAATGGGAACCCTACCCCTTTGAGAATGTTAAAATACATATTTTTTACGTACAGGCAGTTGTCCAACGGCCACTGCCCGCTCTTAAAAAATTAAACTTAAACGGTTACTTTTGTGTTTGTTTTAAATCATCCCATTTTTTTTTTAAGGAAAACAAGATGCATTTTTAAAAAAAGGAAAAGATTGCTTTAATAAAAAGTGGTCACAGACATGGTGGTCTGCTCATCCCAGCAAGTCACCATCCCAGTACTGGCCATAATTCCTAATGGGTCACAAAGCATGACCTAATTCACTAATATTTGCGAGGTAGGTCGATTTGCGCCCCACTAGGAAATGCTATTTAAAAATTGGACATTTTCTTACTTTATGAATTGCGATTCGGAGCGAATCATAATTAGGAAATAGCTATTCTTACTTTTTGTACATCTGGCCCTATGTAATTTAAATTGTGGATGGGTAGCACCGAGTGCAAGGATGTCCTTTTCATTCATCCCTGCTGCTCCTGCGTTCTATATTCTCTGTTTAGTATAAATGTGTAGGAGAAGACCACAAAGCTGACCTACTTCAGTGGGAAGGAACTCTATTATAGGAATACTTATTCATCTTTTTTTTATAAACATCGAGTCCAAATTAAGACTATGAAAATGGCCATTGAAGGGTATGGTGGTCACCCAAAAATTCCAGCTAAGCGCCCGAGTCCAGCTCCAGAAAAGTGAAGAGGTGCGCCAACCAAAAATTGTTGAACCTGCCTGCTTACTAAACAATGAGCTGAATATTCCCCAAAGCTGGAACTAAGCCCGAAGTCGACGTTAGAGGGGCCTGGTTCTTCTGATTGTCTCTCTATTCTATTCTATTCTAACAGGATTTATAGAGTGCCTGGCTAAAAGAAGGCTTCCCAGTGCTAGCATCCACAACAATTCTGGGACATATGCTTCACAGCGACTCCTCTCACGATACAGATTAACCTAAATAGGGCCATGCTTATGAATGCTTCCTAAACATTACTTTATTCTCCATCATACACAGGCTAAATAGGCATAGAGTCCCAGAGCTTGGGAACGAGATAAGAGAAAGAGCGCCCACCCCTGTCCTGAGTATTTGGGGCAGTTCCATATGTGTTGCATTGGCTGACATCCGAGCCCTGCTCGGTACATAAGGCACCATTTAAGGGCCTGTAGCAAATAGGACCTTTCAAATTAAGGGGTAGATGTATCAAGATACCCTTTTGCGATTCTCTAATAGCGATTTTTAAGGAATCGCTATTTGAGAATTGCAAAATGGTATGTATGTAGAAATTCGCTATTTTTTAGTGATTTCTTAAAATTCCTTAATTGCGATTAGCAAATTGCTAATCGCAATTAAGGAATAATTTCCCATTCATTTCTATGGGCCCGGAGGCTCATAGGAATGAGTGTGAAATTATTCTCAATTTGCGATTCACAATTTGAGAATCGCAAATTGAGAATAATTTCAAGGGTGCAGGGGTGTCTTAAAGACACCCTGCTGCACCCCTGAAATTGACATGTGTGTGCATATGGTGCACATACATGCCCTAAGGGCATGTATGAGCGTCACATGGCACCTTTACAAATTGCAAAAAGTGCATTTGTAAAAGAATTCGCAAATCACCATCAACTACAAGTTGGTGGTAATTTGCGATTTCTTAGCCTAAATTCGCAAAACTGAAATGCTTAATACATAGCATTTAAGAAATCGCAATTTGAGATTTGTTAAATGCTTACGCAATATTAAGGAATCGCAAAATTTGCGATTCCTTAATATTGCGAGGCTTTTTGCATGATACATACCATTTCCCGTTTTTTTTGTCGCAAATGCTGCTATTTTGCGATTCGCAGAGTTTGCGACAGATAAAACGCTTGATACATCTGCCCCTCTGTCCTCTATGTGCACGGCTTAGAGCCTTGAACTTCACCTGCTGATCAACAGGAAGCCAGTCAAGAGAAACCAGGGCTTTATAGCTGAGGTATGTCTTGGACTGTTAAGCAGAAGCCGATCCGCTGCATTTTGGACAACTTGTAACCTTCTGGTCACATGCTGGGGGGCCCTCAGATATAGGGAGTTCCTGTAATTCAGCTGTAAAAGTACTAAAGCATGAGCAACAATCCTCCTGAGTACCTGTTTAAGAGAAGGCCCTGTACCGTAGACAGCAAACAACAGGAAACAACCCAGACTGAGCTGACGCCCTCCAGCAATAATTTCAGTGGCGATGGAGAGTTGATCCACAGCCACCTGAGAGTGAACAGACTCCAGGATTTCTGCCAAGAAGTCACAACTACACTAATACATCAGACTTTTCCTTAACCAAACAAGGGACCGTCTGCAATGCCACAAGCAGCACCTCATTGCTTCCATCTGGTATGGCCTCCGTCACAGGGCCTCTTCACCAAATTGGACCAATGTGTTGGAAGAGATGTTCCAGAACCAAACCTAGGTTCTCCTTGACCCTACTGGGCTGTGCTGAGGTCTAGCATCTGTCTGGTCCTTGAAATCCCCAATAATGAGCTTGTAGGTAGGTCTGCAGAGTCCGATTTAAATTTTGGACCTATTTCGGACTGGATTACAATTTTCATCTTTTGGTTAGACACACTCTCCTCACCTCCAAAAGAGACTCAATATGAACCCACAACATTTGTATCCATGTGGCTATGGCACCAAATATGCAGTGTTTGTTTTGTGAAGTCCTCGAAATTAACCCTGGGCAAAGCACTACGCTATGCTCGCGTGGTTTGCGAAGTTTCCGCTACTTCGCACTACGCGAATTGCACATAGCACAGTGCAAACACACGTAGAGTAGTGCAGCGGTCATTTGTTGAGGACCGCGAGCAAGCAAAATGACATCCCGGCGAGACTTTTTCCTCGTTCGGGATCAGCAGCATCAAGTTGCCGATCGCGAGCGTGGAAAATAAACCTCCTGGCGAGATTCTCAACGCGGGGAGGTCAGGTTTCTCATTGCGAGTGGTCGCGTAAGCTCGCGACCGCTCGCGATGAGAAACTACCAGTCCACGTTGAGAACGTTGCTGCTCGAGTAAAGATCTACTTGAGTGGCAGAAAACTACAGCTCGCACTGTGCAAGATGCATTTTTCAATAATTTGCACAGTGCCGGATGCTTGTCCGCTCTGTGCAATCATTGAAAACGGCATCTTGCACAGTGCGAACAGGCTACTACACAGTTCACGTACTGCTATGCGTAGCTTACGTAGTGCGAAGTGCACTTCGCGTAGCTATACATAGCGCTACTTCGCAAACTATGCCCTATTTATAGCCCTTATCTTTCTGGGGATATTATTTTTGAATTCATGATTGATCCCTTATACAAAATCTTAGTTCTCTATTACCAACTGGTGATCCTATAGGGCCTGTGGCTTCTCCTGATCCAATGGGTGTCTCCTCCAATTGAATATCTTGAGAGTAATTGAACAGCTTTAAAGAACAGGCACTTGATCTTCTATTATCTCCAAGGGGCACCCTCTGGGGCATATTTAAAAGAAAATGCTGGAGTGCGATGTTCAGCCAATTTTGGCAACGCCGCACTCCGACATTTTCAAAACGCAGGGATGAGCTGTATTTGCAAACATATTGTGCAATTCTTCGTTTCCCCTAACGCTGGCACTAAAGAAGCTACCTAGCACCAGCGCAGGCACCCTTGTGCCATGTAGAAAGGTGGCCTGCGCTGTAGGGGTGATTGTTTCTGTGCAGAAAGGGTCACCTTCTTGCACATAAACAATCAGTAATGGCTTTTCGCTCTTTCTATGTGTGCTGCAGAATGCAGCACACATGGAAACAGCAAAAAAAGAGGAGAAATTAATAATTTCTTCTCGTATCGACATCCTTAGACCAGGTATTACCTGACCTTAGTTTTTGGTGCTGCCCCAACCTTGTAAATATGGGGCAGTGTCAAAAAGCAATGGGTGTTGTGGTGGAACGCCCACAGCAACACCCATTGCCTGCCACTTTGCCGCAGCTGATTGCGGCGGTAAGAGGCATATTTACATGGTGGCAGTAAGCAATGTAAAGGGCCAGATGTACGATCTGTGTTTGCATGAGCAAACGGGTTTGCGTACCTGTTTGCGCACGCAAAAACATCAAGGGCCATGTGATCCAGCGGAAGGCCAAGGTTGGTAAATTCACAAAAATTTCAATGGGCCCATATTCCCTGGCCAATCCGCTCGGGGTCACGTTTATATTTCACTTAAGTTCTGATCAGTTAGTTCTCTTCGAAACATACTAGTTTGGAAATAAAACTCAATGACTAACTATTCTTCACAAATCAACACTCTTTCCTCTGGTCGATGGACCATTAGTTGAGTTAGTTCATGGTGATATTACCAACTATTTAACTAATCCACAGATCTCAGTGAAATAACCACAGACTCCGGGTAAGATTCATAAGCTTTATCTAAGAATTCAGTCATAAATTGAATGCTCATTTACACATTCACAGTGCAAGCATCATCATTCTTATCATGGGAGGGAAAAATTCGTTTAGCAAGAACATTCAATAAGACAGATTTTGTTCAATAAATCAAAATGTAAAAAGAGTGGATAGATGTAGAGACAAAAGGCATATAGATAGAATACGTTTGCAAAGAAATATGCAAAATTTGAGACAAAATGATAATTACCTAAAGGGAATACTGAAAACCACCCCTCTGGCCAAAGGACTGGTGGGGGTCCCCTGAATTAGGATCAGGAGTCAAAGACTATAGGACAGATCAGGACAGGACAGATACTTACTAGACTTTTCTTTGAACCCAAAGCACCAGGACAAATCCCTCTCTTACACTCTCTCCCTCCTCAATTTTCTTCTGGAATCTTCAAATCTAATCAGACTGTCATTTGAATCTGAATCTTCCCCGTCTGCTCTCTCTTCTTTTCTTCTAGCAGCTCTTGCTTCTCTCTCTCTCTCACAGCATCGATGTCTCATCATTAATAATAATCTTGATAACTTAAGTCACTCTAGACGTAGTCTTTATTTCTACATGTCCCACACTCAAAGGTTGCAAATATTGATGAAATACAAAATATGATTGGACGGGGGTTGGGGAGTCGACGTCACACCATGCTGGCATATTCATTTTTATTAATCCTCCTTTGTCTTTCACTTATTTCTCATACATCTATTATTGCCAATTTAATAACATTTTAATACAGTTCCACAGTCGCGGGCTCCTTTCACACGACTCTCGCCCTTGAATCTTGGCAGCCTTTTAGCTCCACAGTCATTTGGTCACATTGCGAAATTACTGGGCATGCGCAGCTCCCATTTCATCCAGCACCATTTTCTTTGGTTCATGCATGATAGCAGGCCCAAACGTGCACTATCAATATGGAATCATAAACATATGTTACATTTCTCAAATATATAGTTCTCACTGTTTACCCCCCACTTCTACTCTATCCCGTGTTATTATTATTCTCTTGGGTAAAAGCATTAATAATAGCAGCTTTCTTCTTAGATCAAACAAGCATATGCAGGGCATGTGGTACCTCACAACCACATTTCAGCCCTTCTTGCGCATGTGTGAGAGTTTTTCCCTCACAAAGCGGGTTAGTCATGTCACTTCTACGTAATTCAGGTTTGCACATGCGCAAAACAATTTCCAAGTTAAAGCAAGTTTTAAATGTGTTACATTTATTCCACATTAATTAAACATGCGTAAAGCTTTCTCCTGCGTGTCAGTGTCTGGTGTATATTAGTTTTCGTCTCTTTCTACAGTTTTTAATAGTTAGTAGAAGTTAATGAGGGATTTCGCCGAGCAGGTATCGCTTTCCTGAATCCTTGCTCCATCATGTGTACAAAGCCTATTTAGAGAGTCACAATGCATTTGCGATTCGCTAAATAGGCTTTGCAACTCACTATTTGGATGGGGCGTTTCATTCCAAATAGCGAATCTCAAAACCATGCACTAATGTTTTGCGGCTGCAATTACGGTCGCAAAACACTCACATTTACCACCTACTTTAAGTAGATGGTAATGCATTCGCAAATGGAAAGGGGTCCCCAGGGGACCCCTTTCCCCTTTGCAAATGCATGCGAAAATATTTTTTACGGGCAGGCAGTGGTCTCGGACCACTGTCTGCCCTTAAAAAATGAAACAAAAACATTTCATCTGAATTTTTCTTTAAATGCATCCCATTTCCCTTTAAGAAAAACAGGTTGTCTTAAAAAAAAAAAAACGGCTTTATTTACAAGCAGTCCCAGACATTGTGGTCTGCTGTGACCAGCAGGCCACCATCCCTGGGAGGGCCTGTCATTCCAAATGGGCTCGCAAATTGTCAGAGGCTCATTAATATTAAGGAGCTTTGCAATTTGCGACCCCCTTGGGAATCGCAAACAGTGTTAAACACACATTTTATTTTGTGCCTCGCAATTTGTGACTTGCAATTAGTCGCAAATTGTGAGGCGCAAAATAAAACGGTCATAGATCTGGCCCTAAGTGTTCTTGCTCCACCTTGTAAATATGGGGAATGTCGCAATGCCACCAGAGCATCAAAAAAGTGATGGTCTGGTGACGTTAGGGGCTTGTACATATGGCCCTTTGCGTGCTAACCCAGCTTCAGATGTCCCTTTGTGATGAACTGTGACCATGACGCTAGTTTGGACCAACTGTGCTCCTTTATGAATATTGACTGTTGGACTCAGGTTGCTCCACTAGACGGACACTGAGACTTGGGGCCCCATTAGAATGTCAGGCAAATCGCCACCGCCTGCATGGCGGTGGCGATCCGCCCGACATCCGTCCCCACCCGCCACCCATTTCCCCCGCCATAATACTATGGCGGGGGGTCCACGGCAGACGGAAAGACCTTCCGTCGTTTTTCCGCCCAGTCGACAAGTCGACCGGGCGGAAAATAGTTTAATATGGTGGCGGTGTATGTTAGATACCGCCAACCATACTATGATGGGGGCGGATACAAAAAGGCACGCGGGAATCACTTGCGGGGGCCCGTTGCAGGCCCCCAGGGATTCTGGGGGGTGGGGGTTGCACATGGGGGGTACCATACCACCTGCATTTCAATATACAAAGTGGCAGGCACCAAGCGGTGCCTGTCACGTTGTACATTGAACTGCATGACGTGTATTTTTAGCATTGCAGCGGGAGGTGCTTTCAGCACCACTTGCGGCAATGTTAAAAATGCGGGATGCACCTGCCACTGTGGCGGGCGCATCCTAATGGCCCAAACGGGACCCCCGCCCTTATGGCGGGCGGTCCCCTTTTGCGTTGGGATGGCGGGCGGACTCCTAATGTGCCCCAAAGTAATGTGCTACATTTTGGTTGGGGGAATATGGGTTACTTCGACTATTCTTGTTGAATACTAAACTACTTGTGCTTAAACCTACTGCATTGCCCTGCCTAAGGGCTCCAAGACCGCAACATGTCATAGCCATCCCAATACATTCTACTGGAAACTATTTCCCCCATGGCTGGCTCTAGTTGACATAGGCCACAGTAGCAGCCAGAAATGGCGGACGTGTGAGCGAGAGGCTCAGCACGCCCTAACAATTACAGGATGAAAACGCTGTAACCGGTGGCCTTGCGATCCCTGTAACATGAGTGCTTCCACAGAGGAGACCTGCCACCAACGGAGGAGACTCGCTGCATCCCGGAGACCGAGCTTTGACAAAGGAGCTGAGTTGAGCGTGTGGCATCAGACGCTGATCTGGGGGCTGGGCCGAGCCGATCCTGGATCCTGCCGCTGCTGAGAACAATAAACGGACTACGGCGCTGAATTGTGACTCTCGACAGGTGAGCAAGTACCCGCTGGGGGCCTGAACTGGTTGCTTTGGGAGGCGACGCAAGCAAGGTGAGAGCGGTGGAACTGTGGTCCCACCGGGGGGACAAAGATCGGCGGTTTTGCCGCAACCACGGAGGAACACTGGGTCCGGATCTAGAGGGATCACAAAGGCGGACCAGGGGGCTGATCTGAGGAGTGTTGTGCCTGCTTTGCATCTGCGGCCTCCACCCACCCATAACCTAACTGAGACTATTAAAACTCAAAATGGTGGATGGCTGGGGAAGTTGAAAATAGACCTGGTCACTCGAAGCCAGTGGAGGCGATCTGGAGAACGATGAGGCATGAGGAGACAAGTGGCTCTGTGAGCTGAGGGGTGTGGTGGCCTGAGCCGCAAGAAAGCTGACGGTGATGCCCGGTCAGGGTCCCGGGCTTGTGAGGCCTGGTTGGAGCAGTCGGCTATAGTCGAGTGCGGCGAGGTGACCTAGCTTGAGCTGGGGCCTGCCTGGCAGTACCCCCTGGGATAGGCAGAGGTGGTGGATCGATCTGTGGCCGCAAGACGCAGCAAGTGGCACCGTGGAAGAGCCCCATTGAGACACTTGGGAAAGAAGATGCAGTGACCTGAGCACACTTGGATTGGGCAGCCCAGTGATGGAATGCAAGTAGCGAGGAGGCCCTGAGATGCGGACAATTGACTAGTGCGAAACAGGTGAAAGCCAGCTAACTCCCCGCTCTGGGGAATCTCTACGGGGGCCGCGGACTTGGGAAGCCCTCCACCACTCTCTCAGATACCGCAACCCAGAGCTGGTGGATCAGCTATTGCCAGACTGAGGCCTGCCATTTGGGACATGGAAGCCATGTTGGAGAGGGGCCAGTGAATACTGTGGGGACTGCAGCGCACTGTGCTGAGCTCCCACGGGTTGAAGACCAGAATGGGTGTTGCCCCTGTGAGTGCCCGTTGCCTGAGGAGTATCGCATTCCTGCGACAGGGGGTAGTGCACCCTCGTGAGGGTCGAACAGAGGCGACACCAGGGACACCCCAAGACAACACCATATCCGAGGTGCGAAGATGGGCAAATCAAGAGCAAAGCCAGCTGAGACTGTCCCAGAACAAAAGGAGGGACAACGGGAACAACAGCAGAGCAAAGCGGGGGTGCAGCAGCCTGAAGACCCCATACAACAACAACTGACCAAGACTCTGGAGGCAATCGCAGACACAAAGGAGACACTGCATCGATATATAAGCACAGTCTTGATGGGATTGGGCGGAGCACCAGAAGCTCAACGGAAGTATAAAGGTGGTGGAATCAAGCCTTGAGGAGCTATCCCCGGTCCCATCAGGCGTTGGCCAAACAGGAGACAGAGCTACAGAACAGAGTTAAAACCGTGGAGCGCAGGGCAGAAGATGGTGAAGGGCATAGCCAAAGAGACAACATCTGTATTGTGGCCTGCCTGCAGGGGTTTAGAACGTCAGCATGATGGCCTATTTGGAGCCATGGCTCCCCACAGTGGTTGGGTCAAGAGGGGAGCAGTAATTACTCGTCCAAGAAAAGGTCACACCATAAAACTTACAGTATCGTCTACATGCGACACCATGAATGTAGTGTATTTACTTAAATGTCCCTGTGGACAAGGTTATGTGGGAAAAACTGAAAGTAAGATCAAGACTAGAATGAATGAGCACAAATCCAACATACGCAACAAATCGTTGAAATCCACAGTAGCAAGTCACTTTATGGAGGAATCGCATAGCATTAGCCAACTCAGAATTACCGTACTGGAGGTAATACCCAAAATGGAAGGTAAAGACAATAATAAACAACAGTTGCAAAGAGAGAATTATTGGATACACAGACTGGAAACTCTCAAACCGTTCGGGATGAACGACAGAGTGGAATATAGTTGTTACCTGTAATTACGATTTTTTTGTGAATACTGCAAACATATATCTCTGCTATATCTCCCCGCAATGTAGGATAATTCTTTGTTCTTATGATACTACTGTATTTAGATTCACGATGAGCACGTATTGAGCACGTATATGTGATCTATCATCGAAACTTACTATATTCACTAATGTAGGATAATTCACTTATTTTATTCCCATTTTGTTACTTTGATACCATGGTATCTAGATTTACAATTAGCACTTCTCTGTTTACATATTATCGCAAACTCCAATATGCCACCTGAACTTCTGGACCGTGCAGTCTGTTCACTATGTTCACCATTCATTAACTGGGCCGCTATTAACTTCCGCTTCACACACCTCCCAACCAGCAGCTGATTTCCTGTACATGGCGCACAGAAACCGATTTGACCGCATTATCGAGTAAGTTACCATATACTTGAAAACTCGGCCAATTAGTCTGACGGTTTTGACCGGGCTAGCAATAGCTGCATGCAGCAGTAACATAGAAACGTATTTAAAGCACCAACGGTAATTATACACCCGAGTGCATAAAACACTCCACTAGCATCATGCGCAGTTAGCCCACTAAAGCTCGCATGAGCACCTCTACACGATTTGTATTTAGGTCACGGCACCAACATTATGTACATTACCGGC
Source organism: Lissotriton helveticus (assembly GCF_964261635.1). NCBI lineage: Eukaryota > Metazoa > Chordata > Amphibia > Caudata > Salamandridae > Lissotriton > Lissotriton helveticus. Next base: position 1,868,036,433 of record NC_136057.1, read on the forward strand.
ACCATCTTACCTGTCACCAAACATTCACTTTTTAGCACCCATTGTTTATCGGATACCCGGAGCACAGAGTTCGTTTTTTTCTTAATACCTTATTACTTAGTTGATTCACAGAGCACTGAGCACCTAAACAGGCTGCATGAAAACATTTTATTATGCATGACTCTACATAGTTATTATTGGTTATTGGTAGGATAAGACAATCCACACAGATCCTTGTGTATTGAAGTTTTGTATTTACTTTTAGACACATGTTCCCTGATGAAGGCTATTATTAGCCGAAATGCATTGGATAACAAAATAACATGCATTTGGAGTGCAAATTAACTCAAATTGCAAAAATAAAAACTACGTACTACAACTAATGAAAATTGTGGACAGCCATTTTAAACCTTTTGAGTACAAGTTAAAGGATTAATCAAATAAACCCCAGCTGGGGGCACCGCTGTGACCAGGGGACGCTCCCCATTCAGGGGCGCGCTTTCATATAGGGGGTGGACTACCTCACCTATGATGTCAACACACTGCATTAAGGGAACATTAAGGGAATCGGGTCCATGTCCAAACGCCATAACATACATAACTACTTAACGAGACGAGGAGTGCAGATAGCTCTCCTGCGGGAGACACACCTGCTCAGAGCAGAGGAAGACAGACTGCTTAGGCGAGGACAGGTTTATGCTACATCCTTTTTGACGTATGCATGGGGAGTATTAGTTTGGGTGAGTTCTGGAGTACCTTTTGAGCTGACACAGTCCATAATAGATAAGCAGGGCAGATAGGTCTTTCTCACGGGGAGGCTATATGGGTGAGAAACCACACTGGGCTGCATGTATGCACCCAACCACGACCAACTGTCCTTTCTGGCCGACCTTTCCACTCGAATAGCGGACATGATGGTAGGGCAGGTTATAATAGGTGGTGATTTCAATGGAGTAATAGAAGTAGACCAGGACCGCTCCCACCCTTCTTTGCATGGGGTTCAAACCCGCCGGGTGGTGGCTGGATTGAGGTGTGGCGCCGCGGCTAGGGCGACTGACTACGGAATCTGAGGATCACGGTTCGATCCCCGGCACCGGCGGCAGATTAGCCCAGCACCATGTGACTCTGGGCAATAGCTTGCTTAATCTTCCCGACGGCCCCCAGCGCCTAGAGACCCTTACGGGTGATTATGCGCTTTACAAATGTGGATTATATTATATTATATTATATTATATATATTATATTGGGGGAGTGGATGTCACATTGGGGATTGATAGATATTTGGAGAGTCCACATGGGGAGACACAGGAATACTCATTTTACTCTCTGATGCACCAACTGCACACACAGCTAGACACCTTTTGGTGCTCCCCCTCCCAAAGCGGTTTTATCATGGGTACTGAATACCTAGGACGGACCCTGTCGGATCACAGTCCATTGCTCCTGACATACCAGCCACCTGGAGATAGACCACCCATATCAACATGGCGTCTCAATCCTATGTCCCGAGAAGACGTGCCATTCACCAGCGACCTGCACTCCCTCCTAGATGAGTACTTCACTGAAAATAAACACTCCACTCCCTCTGCATTAATAGAGTGGGTGTCCTTTAAGGTAGTGGTGCGTGGACATTTTGTGGTGCAAACTGTGGGAGTGCGTAAGGTCCTCCATAGGGACTTATTAGCTAGGGAGGAAGAAATCCAGACACTGGACAAAGTCCACGGACAAGATGACCAGGCTCATAGACGACTTCTGGATAAATACAAGCAATACGCTGACATCCTAGAAAGGCTCAGGTCTTACGATTACAACGCATATATGGACATAGTGCAAAAGGAGGAGAAAAATCTGGTCAGCTGTTGGCCTGGCTAATTAAGGCAGAAATACATAGGTCCCCAATTTTACGTGTCTAGACTGCTGCTGGCTTGATGGTACACGACCTGGGGGAGATTGATGGTCTATTTAGGAGCTAATATAGGACTCTCTATGCTGCCCCCCCTTGGGCCCCCCAGCACGCTTATTGGAGCTTTCCTTGACCAGTTAAATCTCTGCACTTTGGATGTTACAGCAAGGGGGGAATTGGGAGGACCGGTGGCCCTGCAGGAGGTGCAGGGAGCCATCAGCTCTATGGCCAACTGGAAAACTCCTGGCCCAGAAGGCCTTCCGGCTGAGTTTTATAGGAAGTTTGGGACCAAATTGGCCCCAAGATTGGTGATCTTGTATGCCGAGTCTCTCCAGGTGGGGCACCTGCTGGAGAGCACGCGTGATGCACTGGGGATTCCACTCCCCAAGATTGCAGCCCCTGACCCTGGGGTAAAAGATTACAGACCCCTTTCCGACTTTAAAATATTAAGTAAGGTGTTGCCACTTAGACTACTCCCATACATGCAGTACCTAATTCATACCAACCAGATTGGATTTATCCCTTCCCGCAATACCTTATATAACCTTCAACTTCTGTACTCAGTGCTGTACCACCCGGAGGTACAATCCCTCCGACAGGCAACTATTCTATCTATCGACCTGGAAAAGGCCTTTGATACCGTGAGGTGGGACTACCTACTAGCGGTTATGAGGTGATTGGGTATGGGAGACGAGTGGGTGGCATGGGTGCCCCGCAGCCAGAGTCAAGACTGGTAAAAACATCTCACCACAATATCAAATAGAACAAGGCACCCAATAGGGATTCCCTCTGTCACCGCTTCTGTTCCCCTTGGCGATAGAACCACTGGCTGAGTTACTTCGACAAGGGGGAAGTGGGTAAGGGCCTGGCGATAGGAGGGAGGACACATATCATCTCCCTCTACATGGATGACCTACTGGTCAACCTCTGCGATGCCACCACTAAACTGCTTGGAGAGCATTTGGGGAGCTATCGAGTCTGCAGGTTAATAAATATAAAACATCTCTGTTCCCAGTGGCTGGTCCCTTAGAGCGACCCCCTGGTCTACCTGCGATCATTAACTGGGCATCAGTTACGTTCAAATACCGAGGTATCCAGGTCTTTCATTCGTTTGAAGGCCTAAGGGACGGTAACGTGGATAAAGCACTATCTGCTAGATTCATCAAAGACCCGTTTTGCGAGTCTTTAATAGTGATTCATAAGGAATCGCTATTAAGGACTTGCAAAACGGGATTCATGTAGGAATTGCAAAAAATATTGCGATTCCTACATGTTCCTTATTTGCGATTAGCCAATTGCTAATCGCAAATAAGGAATAACTCCCCATGCATTCCTATGGGCCTACAGGCCCATAGGAATGAATGGGGAGTTATTCCTTATTTGCGATTAGCAAATTGCTAATCGCAAATAAGGATGCGATTTCAAGGGTGCAGGGGTGTCCAAAGGACACCCTGTAGTACCCCTGAAATGTGAATTTACACTGATGTTGTGCACACACATGTCCAAAGGACATGTGTGTGTGTAACATGCAACTTAGAAAAATGTATTAAAATGCATTTTTCTAAGTTTTCGCTATTTACCACGAGGTTTGACTTCGTGGTAAATAGCGGTCCTAAATTGGGAATTCGCAATTTTTAAATGTTTCATGAATAGCATTTAAGGAATCTCTAATAGAGATTCCTTAAATGCTAATCCTCGCATATTAGCGAATTCTTTATTAGCGATTTTTGCATTTGGGATGATGAATCCCAAATGCAAAAATTGCACTTGCACTTGCAAAAAAGCATTTCGCTTGATGAATCTGGCTGTTAGATCGCTCCTGTCCAACGTTCAGGTCTGGGGCATGTTACGCCTCCCCATAATGGCTAGGATTTTCCTGGCAAAAATGGTCATGCTACCACGCTTACTATACTATTTTGCCAATTTGCCAGTAATGATGCCTACGGGATGGTTTCGCACTTTAAACGCCTTAACACGAGATTTAGATTGGGGAAGCGGCAGACGTAGAGTATCCCTCCAGACTCTGAGGTGCCCTGTAGAGACAGGGGGCTTGGGGGTGCCAGATTTTGAGCTTTCTCAATTGGCAGCCCAGCTGCAGTGGCTGGCCCAATGGTTGGAAGGAGTAAATATGGAAGCAATCTTCTTGATGGAGCCCGGCCAAAATCCCAGGTGGCTGCTGGCAAAGCTTCTGGACCATACAATAAAAGTTCCCTATACCACGATATTGCAGACCACAGCACTACAGTGCTGGAAAAGTTGCATCGAGAGGATACCCGGTGCCCCAAAATACTCTCTGGAGTTAACCCTGGTGGGACTGCCACATGGGGAGCCGCAGAGAGTCATAACTATGGAGCAGATGGTGGGACTTGAGAACGCGGGGGATTGTTACCAAGAAGGAACGTTGCTCCCGTTTGCAGAGCTAGTAGAGAGATGTGGCAAGCCCCTGGCCAGTTCCTTATAAATGAGACCATGCAATGAGTATTTGGACAGCTATGGGGACAACACAGAGAGGAACTGGAGACACACGGGGTGATGCACTCACTGATCACCCTGGGTACAGCGAGACACCAAATTAAATGGTTCTATGCATAACTGCATGAGGCTTTTCTGACACTGCTGCTGAAATTGCAAGGGAAATGGGAGAGGAATCTGAAAATGGAGCTAACTGACAAGGAGTGGAGCAGAGTCCTAGAGTCCGCTAAGAAAGTATCACGGAATATTAGATTGAAATATGTTTAATTCAACTATGTGCATATGACATACCTGACACCACATAAGATAATTGTCACCTTTGGGGGAGGGCTGAGGAGATGCCAGAGATGCAGTCAGGAAGATGCAGACTTCCTGCACGTGACTTAGAACTGTGGGACCATACAATCCTTCTGGTATGAAGTACTCTCTAGAATAAAAAAACACCCTGGGGGGTTGTACGGCATCACAATGTGGGCTTTTACCCCGCATGCCATTAGAACGCAGTTTTTACAACGCAAGTCGTTACAACGACTTGCGTTAGTGGGCACTGGATAGTGGAATAGTTTCATTTTCTATTCCAACTCCAGCCCACGTTGACAGTAGGGAAGGTGTTGGATAGAAAATTAAACTATTCCCTATCCTACAGCGCCCTCCAGCGCAAGTTGTTGTAACGACTTGCGTTGTAATAGCAGGGTTGTAATAGCAGTGCAGGGTAATGCCCGCGTTGTTATGGATGTTTCCCTTGGAAACAGATTCATAGACTTAGCGCTCGCACTTGCCAAACAAACACAAGTAGATGATGGACAGAGCGCTGAAACTTTTAAAGAAGGAAAACATCATTCTTTAGTTCACTTCGCCACCTCAGTTCAGACCCAGCTATAAGCAAATCAGTCTTGACCCTGTGCCTCTTGGGAACAGTCCAGCCCAAAGTCAGGTCTTCCCTGAACCGGAAACAATCATCCTGGGACTGGTTTCTGGGTAACACTCATCATCAACCAGAGTAGCTTGAATCCAGTGGCAAAGTGAGCAAGGCACCCATGTCTGGGCATACCCTGCCAACTTAGGGCGAACAAAGCAAACACAAGGAGATGATGGACAGAGCGCTGAAACGTTTTAGACACTCATTTCCCAGTCACAGATCTGGATTGAATCCATCATCAATCTTTAGTTCACTTCACAACCTCAGTTCAGATCCAGCTATATGCAAATCAGTCTTGACCCTGTGCCTCAAGGGAACAGTCCAGCCCGAACTGCCAAGCCAGGTCTTCCCTGAACCAGAAACAAGCATCCTCGGACCGGTTTCTAGGTAATACCCTTCATCAGCCAGGCTAGCTTGAATCCAGTGGCAAAGTGAGCAAGGGACCCACGTCTGGGCATACCCTGCCAACTTAGGGCGAACAAAGCAAACACAAGGAGATGATGGACGGAGCGCTGAAACTTTTCAGACACTCACCCCAGTCACAGATCTGGGTTGAATCCATCATCGTTCTTTAGCTAACTTTGCCACCTCAGTTCAAACCCAGCTATATGCAAATCAGTCTTGACCCTGTGCCTCATGGGAACAGTCCAGCCCAAACTGCTAAGTCAGGTCTTCCCTGAACAGGAATCAAGCATCCTGGGACCGGTTTCTGGGTAACACTCATCATCAACCAGACTAGCTTGAATCCAGTGGCAAAGTGAGCAAGGGACCCATGTCTGGGCATACCCTGCCAATTTAGGGCGAACGAAGCAAACACAAGGAGATGATGGACGGAGCGCTGAAACTTTTCAGACACTCACCCCCAGTCACAGATCTGGGTTGAATCCATCATCATTCTCTAGCTCACTTCGCAACCTCAGTTCGGATGTATGACATTACAACGCATGCTTTTACCACGCATGCCTTTACAACGCGGTATTTACAACACATGCCTTTACAACGCATCGCGCTTTGGGGTGCTGGATAGTGAATAGTTTACTTTACTATTCCAACTCCAGTCCCCGTGGATAGTAGGGAAGGTGTTGGATAGTAAATTAAATCTATTCCCTATCCTAGAGCGCCCCCCAGCGCAATGCGTTGTAATGGTTTGCGTTGAAAATACCGCGTTGTAAAGGCACTGCGTGGTAAAAGTTGCGTTGTAAAGGATGTTTCCCCCTCAGTTCAGACCCGGCTATATGCAGATCCGTCTTGATCCTGTGCTTCATGGGAACAGTCCAGCCCGAACTGCCAAGCCTGGTCTTCCCTGAACCGGAAACAAACATCCTGGGACCGGTTTCTGGGTAACACCCTTCATCAGCCAGGCTGGCTTGAATCCAGTGGCCAAACGGCGTATAGCAATAATGTGGAAAGCAGGGGGACCACAGCTGAGTGTTTGGGAGAAGAAGGTGCTTCTTTTGGGCAAGTGCTGAGGAAAGGGCGTTGTGTAGAGAAGAGTTGATGGGTTTGCGACAACGCCCAATATTGGACCAATGAAAGGATACACTATATACCTGGGAATACCCGAGCTCCCCTTGCAGAACAAGTCGCAAAAGCAAACACTCCCTGGACTAGGCTAGCCTAGATTAGAAAGGGAGGCAATAGAGTCCCCCCCCCAAGCGGGGCTTTCATCCCCCCCTTCCCAGTATGCAATTTTAAATTAAGTGAGATCTACAGTCGCAGTCAATACCGCACTAGTTTAATCCAAGTAGTTAAAGGTTCTTGTTTCGGATTCTTTTTTACATACCTGTTTGGTAACTTTGGGGCAGATTTATGATAACTGGCGCATCCCCATGGATGCGCCAGTTATTTTGCGCCGCTGCTCCGCCACCCATGGTGCGCCGCATTTACAATGCGGCGCACCATGGGGCAAAAACAGCACAGATGCGTGACGCATCTGTGCCGTAAAGGTGGCGCATTGCTGGAGTTGCGTCGCAAGCGCGACGCAGGTCCAGCAAGGCTCGGGGGTGCCCCATCTTTACAATGCTGCGTCAAGACCTACGCCTGCTTCAAGCAGGCGCAGGGTTTTGACGCAGCATTGGCCTGAAAGTGACTGAGTGAAATCTTATAGATTTCACTCAGCCACTTTTAGGAGGCGCACCTGCCCCGGAACGCCCACCCTGCGCCGGAACGCCCACAAGTGGCGCAGGGCTTTACAACGTGACGCATCTGCCTAGATGCGTCACGTTGTAAATGGGTCGTAGGGATGCGCCACGTTTACACCGCAGTTGCGTGACGCAAACGTGGCGCATTCCCAACATAAATCTGCCGCTTTATATTATACCAGATCCCTGGACAGCGGTGATGCTACCTGCCCAGCCTCAGGTATCTTGTGCTGCGGGGAAAATATATTAGAGTAGGGAAGGAACAAATATGGGAATATGCATCCAATTTCCCAACTGTGTAATAGTCAGCATGCTAAATGTACCATGCCATCCCTATTTGCATTTCCTTGAGGAACGAAGTGCCCGACAATAATATTATGCTCTGTAACACCTACATATAAGAATAATACTGTACTGTGCTGATTGAACATTTGTAACGGGGTGAGGCTGCGTGCTGCAGATGAATGGTGGGCACCTGGTACTGACCCGGTACAACCTCCTTCCTTACAGACAGAGTCATGGGGTACGGAGTACGACGAACATGAAGAAGAGGAACGCGGCTCCTTTAAGTGGGTTTACACGGAGGAGGAGGATCCTCCCATTGTACACGTCAGCGAGACCGGAGTGGCTAAAACACAGGAAGCGATGTGGATGGCGTGTGACATCACCCCCGAAGAGACGGCGAGGAGTGAAGACGGAGAACCAGAGACCGGAGACTGCAGACCCGAAGGAAGAAGTGGAGAACCTGAAGAACAACTGGGAGCAAGCGGAGGAGTGTCCGAGGGGAAGCCAGGAGGCCAACGACCTTGCGAGCCGCCGTGCCACTCTCCCAGGGGAGGAGCGTGGCTTTCCCAGGTACGGCAGCGTATGGCAGCTTGGGTGGGAAGCAAGCGTGTAAAATAGTGTCCCCCCCCTCTCGTTTCCATTTACCCCGCGTTTTACCCTCACAGACTGTGTACTCCCCGACCACTTCACTGGTGTATGCTAGAGTTGCACGTTCACCGGTGAACCCTCTCCCGACTCACTACACCTGGTCCCTCGGTGCATGAAAACCCAGCGGACAACTGAACTAACGGCCCATTTTCTGTTGGTCTTCTCTTTCCCTGGGACACCGGAGCCAAGAGTGCAGCTTACAACCCAGCCCGTGACCAGACCTCGAGGGGCAGAGCTATACCCAGAATAAAAGAAGGAAGAACACCCGAACGCCAAAACGGATCCCAGTCAGTTCGCAAAAGAGAGACTAACGTTCAGAACGAGGAGAACATTAATGTTAAAAACACAACGAGGAATACCAATAAAGCCCTCTTTAACCCCACAAGCTGGTGTCCTGCCTGTTCCTGCACCACAACCTGATACATCCGCTACCCCTGGTCCACAAGCCCAGCCCACAGTGGTGTCAGAAGTGGGATCTACTCCCTCGAAGCAAGACCCGATCATGGAACAAGTGATTCAAACTTTAATAGATGGGCAGCAGAAACTGGAGTGGGCTATTGGCCAACAAATCAGTACAGCGGATGCAGACCGAGCCCTATTTCGCAACACCATGACTCAACAAATGGACAATTTACAGAAAGTAGTGCAGACCCCAGGAACCGCAGTGTCGGTAGATCGAAGACCTTTCGGACCCCATCCATCGGGGGTCTCCCTACAGAAGTACGTCATGGGCGAAGACCCGGATGCCTTCCTGGTTAATTTCGAAAGAGCTGCCCGCGCATGTGGGTGGCCAGAGGATAAATGGCCTTTCTTTCTCGCTCCCTTGTTGACGGGAGAAGCACAGACAGCATACCAGGTCGCTAACCAATCAGGAACGTCCACCTATACCGAGATCAAGGGGGTGATCCTGGACCACCTTGGTATGGATGCAGAAGCCTACAGACTCAGGTTTCGGAAGGAAGAGAGGGAGAGAGGGGTTGGCCTAACGGCTAAGGCGCTCGACCTCGGACCTGGGGAACTCGGTTCGAGTCTCGGTAACGACGCCAAAAAACCCCTGTGATTCTGGGCAAATCACTTAATCTCCCCGTGCCTAAAAAATGAAAGTAACTGGTGCTATGTAAAGCGCTCTGATAACTAATTCGGTTCGGTTCAAGTTCGCGCTATATAAAAACTCTCAAAAAAAAAAAAGGAAAGAGGAGTCACAGGCGAAAACCCAAAATCATTATATCTACGTCTGAAAATGGCGGTGGAAAAATGGCTGAGACCCGAAACCCGGAGCAAAGAAGATGTCATGACAAGCGTCATCTTGGAACAGTTTATGGAGGCACTGCCCTATGGTACACAAAGGTGGTTGAGGCAACATCCAGGCCTGACCGCAGCACAGGCAATTGAAATGGCGGCAAACTATACAAGGGCCGCTCCCCGAACCTTTCCCTGGGAAACGGAGAAGCCATCCAAGACTACGGTCCCTCCACCCAAAATGGAGAAAAAAAAGGCCGTCTTTGAACCCATGAAAACACGGCCCTTCCGCCCGGACATAACTCCTTTACGTGGTCCACAGTGCTTTGAGTGTGGGGAGTGGGGCCACATAGCCCGGTTATGCCCCAGAAAAAAACCAGCGGAGGAACCCATGGAAGTTGGGTACATTCCGAAGGCCGTGATGTACAGCGCAGAGATGGGGCCTTCCTACTACGTAAGGGTACGGGTGAACCACACTCCTGTGAAAGCTCTCCTAGACTCGGGCTGTAGACAGTCTGTAATAAGGGGGAAACTCGTGTATCCCTCTCAGATAGGGCAGGAGGGTGAAGTCCACATTCGGTGTGTCCATGGGGATGTCAAGACGTATCCCATTGCACGTATTACCATACACCCAACGGGGAGGGAACCCTGTACAGTAAGGGTAGGAGTGGTGGGGTCCTTGCCTGAAGAACTGATATTAGGGGTGGACAATCCGCAATTTCTGGCCCTGTTTAAAAGGGAGTTAGACAAACGTCCTGCAGAGGCCTACCTGTCCACCGAGCCATGGGTCATAGACAGGGGGTTTAAGCTTGCACAGTCCAACGACCCGACTCTCTTGAATGCGTGGGAGGCCGCCCACATTGCCCAGACTACTGACGTGTCTCAGAGATATCCCCGCTTTAGCGTTGAAAACAAACTGTTGTATCTGGAAGGAAAGGAGGGAGAGCCCAGACAACTGGTGGTACCAAGTGCATTCCGAGAACAGATATTGTTCTACGCCCACACACATTTGACAGCAGGACACAGTTGGGCGGAGAAGACTACACAAAATATTCTGCGCTTATTTTATTGGCCGGGAATCTACAAAGAGACAGAGGCCTATTGTCAACACTGTGAGGTGTGTCAGAGGAAGAATATGACCAAACCCCCAGCGGTCTCGCTACAACCCCTGCCCGTGATCGGCAATCCATGGGAACGCGTGGGCATGGATCTCATAGGGCCTTTGCCCCGCTCCTCTAGGGGACATACCTATGCCCTAGTGGTGGTGGATTATTCCACCCGTTTCCCGGAGGCATTTCCGTTAAGCAGCCCCACCACTAAGAACGTAGCAGAAAAACTTGTTGAATTGTTTTCAAGGGTTGGGTTTCCCCGTGAGATCCTGACGGATCAGGGGACGCCCTTTGTGTCACGCATGATGAGAGAAGTATGCAATACTTTGGATCTACAACACATTCGCACGTCTGCTTACCACCCACAAACGGATGGTTTAGTGGAGAGGTACAACAGGACTCTCAAAACCACACTCAAGAAACTGTTGACTTCTGAAAATAAGGACTGGGACCGAATGCTCACGTTGGCTCTATACGTAGTAAGAGCACAGGTCCAGAGTAGCCTTGGATACTCGCCCTTTGAACTGCTGTATGGCAGGCAACCCAGGTCCCTGCTCGAAATAACCAAGGAAGCATGGGAAAAAGAAGAGGCTAACGAACAGCGGTTCCTCCTAGACTACACCCAGCAGTTGAGGTCACGATTGGGGAAACTCAGGGATTTGGCCTATTCAAACCTGAAGTCGGCCCAAAGCCGCCAAAAGCAGTATTACGATAAAGGCAAACGATGGAGATCCCTGAACCAAGGGGACTGGGCTCTAGTGCTACTTCCTTCCTCCACACAGAAATTCAGGAGCGAATGGAAAGGGCCGTATCAAGTGCTAGAGAAGTTCGGCAGTACCACCTACAGGCTACAAATGTCGCCCACCCGCAAGCAGACCTTTCACATGAATCTCTTAAAAAAGTGGTTGGGACCAATACCTCGATCCGCCAATCTAACCCTTCCTGAAGGCAGTGATAAATCAACCCTAGCCTACCTACCCATCAACCCGGAGTTATCCAACACGGAGAAACAGGAACTGCTGAACGACCTCCGCCCTTTTTCCCCCTTGTTTTCTGACACTCCTGGCTGTACCCACTTGGCAGAACATGAGATACATACAACCCAGGGTAGCATAGTAAAACAAAGAGCATATCGCATACCAGCAGCAAAAAGGGCGGACGTGAGGAAGGAAGTCGCTAGTATGTTAGAGCTTGGTGTCATCAGACCCTCTAAAAGCAACTGGTCATCCCCGATCGTCATGGTGCCCAAGCCTGATGGGTCCACCCGTTTTTGTATGGACTTCAGGGCACTGAATGCCATTTCCACCTTCGATGCGTTCCCCATACCCAGGGTGGACGAATTGATTGAACGCATAGGGGAAGCCAAATACATAACGACTCTGGATCTAACAAAGGGCTACTGGCAGGTACCCTTAAGGGAGGAGGACCGCCACAAAACCGCCTTTGCCACCGAGGAAGGGTTATACGAGTTCAATGTCCTTCCCTTTGGCCTACACAGGGCACCTGCCACGTTCCAAAGACTCATGAATACGGTGTTAACCCCTCATGCCAGCTACAGTTCCGTGTATTTGGATGACATAGTCATTTTCAGTCATACATGGACAGAGCACCGAGAACATGTAACCAGGGTTATGGCCTCTTTGAGAGACGCCCAATTACACGTGAACGCCAGGAAATCCAGGGCTGCATTCTCCAAAGTGAAATATCTGGGGTTCATGTTAGGTGACGGAGTGATAGCCCCCCAAGAGGAAAAAATCAAAGCCATCACCGAAACACCGTTTCCATCTACAAAAAGAGAACTCAGGGCCTTTTTGGGCCTCATGGGCTACTATCGGCGATTCATAGAGAACTTTGCCGATATCGCCACTCCCCTGACCAATTTACTCCAAAAAACCGTCAAGAACATCCTGCCTCTCCCTCCTTCACAGGAAGCCAGGACAGCCTTCGTTCTACTGAAGAAAGCCATCCCAACCAGTCCTGTGTTAATACCCCCAGACTTTACAAGGCCGTTTATACTAGCCACAGATGCTTCAGACACAGGTGTAGGAGCAGTACTGTCACAAATGGGGGAAGACGAAGTTGAACATCCGATACTGTACATAAGTAGAAAACTCCACCCTCTGGAACAAAGGTACCCCACCGTCGAAAAAGAGTGTCTGGCGATTCGATGGGCTGTGGAGAAGTTACGTTACTATCTGGAGGGGAAGGCCTTTACCCTCTACTCAGATCATGCCCCTTTGCAGTGGATGCAAAAGAACAGGACACAGAACGCTAGGATACTGCGGTGGTTCCTCTTCCTCCAGCCCTTTGCATTTACGGTTGTTCATCGGAAGGGGAGGGACAATGGGAACGCAGATTTCCTCTCTCGCATGCCCATTCTCCCCAATCGGGAGAATCCAGGGGGGGAGGAGTGTAACGGGGTGAGGCTGCGTGCTGCAGATGAATGGTGGGCACCTGGTACTGACCCGGTACAACCTCCTTCCTTACAGACAGAGTCATGGGGTACGGAGTACGACGAACATGAAGAAGAGGAACGCGGCTCCTTAAAGTGGGTTTACACGGAGGAGGAGGATCCTCCCATTGTACACGTCAGCGAGACCGGAGTGGCTAAAACACAGGAAGCGATGTGGATGGCGTGTGACATCACCCCCGAAGAGACGGCGAGGAGTGAAGACGGAGAACCAGAGACCGGAGACTGCAGACCCGAAGGAAGAAGTGGAGAACCTGAAGAACAACTGGGAGCAAGCGGAGGAGTGTCCGAGGGGAAGCCAGGAGGCCAACGACCTTGCGAGCCGCCGTGCCACTCTCCCAGGGGAGGAGCGTGGCTTTCCCAGGTACGGCAGCGTATGGCAGCTTGGGTGGGAAGCAAGCGTGTAAAATAGTGTCCCCCCCCCTCTCGTTTCCATTTACCCCGCGTTTTACCCTCACAGACTGTGTACTCCCCGACCACTTCACTGGTGTATGCTAGAGTTGCACGTTCACCGGTGAACCCTCTCCCGACTCACTACACCTGGTCCCTCGGTGCATGAAAACCCAGCGGACAACTGAACTAACGGCCCATTTTCTGTTGGTCTTCTCTTTCCCTGGGACACCGGAGCCAAGAGAGCAGCTTACAACCCAGCCCGTGACCAGACCTCGAGGGGCAGAGCTATACCCAGAATAAAAGAAGGAAGAACACCCGAACGCCAAAACGGATCCCAGTCAGTTCGCAAAAGAGAGACTAACGTTCAGAACGAGGAGAACATTAATGTTAAAAACACAACGAGGAATACCAATAAAGCCCTCTTTAACCCCACGAGCTGGTGTCCTGCCTGTTCCTGCACCACAACCTGATACATCCGCTACCCCTGGTCCACAAGCCCAGCCCACAACATTGATGTGCCTTGAAGAATATATATTCAAATGCCATAAAAGATATGTTAAAAAACATTGTCCACATTAAACAAGAGAGTTCAACTCGTCCCCATGGTTGTGCACCAGCTCTTTGTCTTTTTTTGTTGTTGCAGTTTTACGCAGCACAAACTTGGCCTAAAGGCATCAGAGTTTCACAAGGCACCCCATTATATTACGCAAGGTCAGATTCATTTTATTGTTAATTTTAAAGCACGGGGAGATTAAGGGATTGGGCAAGAAACACAGGATGTTGAGACGACGCTCGAACTTGATTCTCTAGTTTCAAAGTCAGAGCTAGCCTTTGGGCTACATGTGTTCTCTGCTGCGTAGCATCTTATCGCCTCACCGTTTAAGCTGAACATTCTCATTTATTTTGTTTATTATTTTGAAACCTAAAATAGCAGAAAACATAGCTCTGAAACCGGAAACAGTGCGTTTTTCCAAAAAGTAAAATACAAAAAAGATCAGGGTCACATCAATTTATCTCCAAACTATAAATACATTACACAAGAGGTAACATATCTCTTCCCTTGCTAGTACCCAACAAACAATCAACAAGCAGCCACAGAAAACACCAGAGCATTCACAAAGGTACAGTGTTGACTTTTGTCTTCTGAAAAGTTTTTCTCAAACTTCACAAGTACACACACAGCAGATATACGGCATCACATGCAGAAGTGCAAGTTTCCCATACAAACATGAGGTAAAAGCAAACATATACATACTCTCTCTCTCACTCCCTCTCGCCCTCTCTCCCCCCTTCACCCCACCCTGCAAATGCGGCAGTGCAGGAGAGGTGTATTGTATTGTAACATTTATACTGTGCTTACCATCATTTGGCTTTGTCCTCACTTCCCACAGCACTCAAATTGTCGTCTCTCTTGGCAGAGAGGGGTCTGACCTAGGCACCAGTTTTTAGGTCTCGCCTGACCCAGCGCATGCACAGGTCTGGCGAGACATTTAGTGAGGGCTCAGAAAATGCTAACATGGCCAGTCTGGCCAGCCTAGAGCTACAGTGCATGTGCACAGGCGTGCGCTTAGGAGCCGTGGGGCCAAATGGCAAACCTCGTCATACTCATTAAGCGCCCGAGATCACTTTCGCCCGCGATCACTTTAGCAGCGCCCCTTTGATGTTCTCCCCTGTGATGTTCTTGTTCAAAGAACATCAAACATCAAAGAACATGTTGTTGTGTTAATGCTTTGCTGCGCCCATTTGATTTACAATGTGCTTTCTCTTTCCACAAACTCGATGTTTGTGTTCTTTTATTTTGAGACGCTTTTAGTATTACTGTCACACACACAACCACAACCACACGCACAACCACACACACACAACCACTCATACAACCACGCACACACACACAACAACACACATACACACAACCACACAACCACACACACCGCCACACACACACCAACCACAAACAACCACACATAAACACACACATAAACAAACACAACCTCACACCTAACCACACACACACAACCACACACACACAACCACACACAACCACAACCACACACACACAACCACACACACGACGCCCACACAACCACACACACACAACCATACATACACAATCACACACAACCATATACAACCACACACACCTAACCACACAAACCTTACCACACACACACCTAACCACAGACACATATAACCACACACACACACACAACCACACACACCCACAACAACACACACGACCACATACACACAACCACACACCACCACACACACAACCGCACACACAACCACACACACAACCACACACATACACACACAACCACACACACATACACACACAACCACACACACAACCATAACCACACCCACACCACACACACAACCACACACACACACACACACAACCACACACACACAACCCCCTTTTTTGGACTGAAGTGTGGCAGATAGCGTTGAGTTGAAGTGGGGCAGATTGTTTTGGGTTGGAGTGGGGCAAATTGTTTTGGATTGAGTGAGGCAGATTGTTGTGGGGAAGATTTTTTGGGATTGGATTGCAGTGGGATGGATTGGGGAGGAGGTGGATTGGATTGGGTTGAGGGAGGTGGATTGGATTGGGGTGGGTTGGGTTGGTGTGGGGGGATTGGATTGGAATAGGGTAGATTGTGGTGCATTGGAGTAAAGTGGATTAGGTTTGAATGGGTGGACTGGGGTGATGCAGATTGGAGTGGAGCGGATTGGAGGGGGCAGATTGGAGTGGGGCAGATTGGAGTGGGGCAGATTGGAGTGGGGCAGATTGGAGTGGGGCAGATTGGAGTGGGGCAGATTGGACTGGGGCGGATTGGAGTCGGGCGGATTGAAGTGGGGCAGATTGGAGTAGGGCGGATTGGAGGAGGGCGGATTGTTTTGGATGGAGTGGGGCAGATTGGAGTGGTGCAGATTGTTTTGGACTGGATGGGGCAGACTAGAGTTGTGTAGATTGCAGTGGGGCAGATTGTTTTGGAGTGGGGCAGATTGGAGTGGAGCTGATTGGAGTGGGGCCCCATTGTTTTGGACTGGAGTAGGGCAGATTGTTTTAGATTGGAGTGGGGCAAATTGTTTTGGATTGGGTGGGGCAGATTGTTGTGGGGAAGATTTTTTGGGATTGGAGTGGGGTGGATTGGATTGCAGAGGGATGGATTGGGGAGGGGGTGGATTGGATTGGATTCGGTTGAGGTGAGGTGGATTTGATTGGAGTGGGGTAGATTGGATTATGGTGGGCTGGATTGCTGTGGGGTTGATTGGATTTGAATGGGGTGGATTGTGGTACATTGGAGTGAAGTGATTTAGGATGGAATGGGTGGACTGGGGTGTGGCGGATTGGAGGCGGATTGAGGTGTGGAGGATTGGAGTATAGCAGACTGGAGTGTGGTGGATTGGAAGCGGATTTGGAGTGTGGCGGATTGGAGTGTGGCAGATTGTTGTGGATTGGATAGGGCAGATTTTTTGGATTGGATGGGGAAAATTGTTTTGGATTGAAGTGGGGCAAATTGTGTTGGATTGGAGTGGGGCAGATTGGAGTCGGACGGATTGGAGTGGGGCAGATTGGAGTAGGGTGGATTGGAGTGGAGCAGATTGTTTTGGATTGGATGGGGCAGACTAGAGTTGTGCAGATTAGAGTGGGGCAGATTGTTTTGGAGTGGGGCACATTGTTTTGGACTGGAGTACGGCAGGTTGTTTTAGATTGGAGTGGGGCAATTTGTTTTGGATTGACTGAGGCAGATTGTTGTAGGAAAGATTTTTTGGGATTGGAGTGGGGTGGATTGGATTGCAGTGGGATGGATTGGGGAGGGGGTGGATTGGATTGGGCTGAGGGGAGGTAAGGTGGATTTGATTGGAGTGGGGCAGATTGGATTACGGTGGGCTGGATTGCTGTGGGGTGTATTGGATTTGAATGGGGTGGATTGTGGTACATTGGAGTGAAGTGACTTAGGATGGAATGGGTGGACTGGGGTGGGGCGGATTGGAGGCGGATTGGGGTGTGGTGGATTGTAGTGCAGCGGATTGGAGTGTGGTGGATCGGGGGTGGAATGGAGTGTGGTGGATTGTTTTGGATTGGATGGGGCAGATTGTTTTGGATTGGATGTGGCAAATTGTTTTGGATTGAAGTGGGGCAAATTGTTGTGGGGCAGATTTTTTGGGATTGGAGCGAGGTGGATTGGATTGCAATTGGACGGATGGGGGAGGGGTGGATTGGATTGGGTTGAGGTGAGGTGGATTGGATTGGGGTGGGTTAGATTGGAGTCAGGTAGATTGTGGTGGATTGGAGGGGGTGAATTAGGGTGGAGTGGGGGGACTGGGGTGAGGCAGATTGGAGTGGGTCTGAATGGAGTGGAGCTGATTTTTTGGGATGGAGTGGGGCAGATTGGAGTGGTGCAGATTGTTTTATTATTTATTATTATTATTATTATTATTATTTTGCAATTTTATATAGCGCTAGCCTGACCCGAGGCTATCGGAGCGCTTTACAACAGTGTTTCAGTGGAGATATTTAATAAAGCAGTCGCAAACAAAAGTTCGGAAGTCCACGGGTGCTGCAAATTCTTGAGGTAGTAGTAGAGTACTGAGAAGGTTTTGTTGCATGCAATTGTAGAGGTAGTTCAAGATTGCTGAAAATTCTAGAGGTAGTAGTAGAGTCTTGGGGTGATCTTGTTGTATGCATTGTTGAGGTAGTTCAGGCCAACTCGGGAAGCCTCGGTTTTGGCTGTGGTGAGTCAGATGGAGTGGAGCCAGCGCAGGGGTAGGGTAAGGCATTGGTTATCCATTCGGGTTGTAGCGGTTGAGGAGGAGAGCTTTAAGGCGCATTTTGAATATAGTGAAGGACGGGATTGTTCTGATGTCTTCTAGGATGGAGTTACAAATTTTGGGCGGATTTCCAGCGAATGACCTAGCAGCTGTTGATTGCTTGCGTGCTCTCATGGGGATGAGAAGGAGGGAGTTGGAACTCCTGAGGTTCCTTGTCTTACCTGCCCTTTTGAGCTTGGCTGCTAGGTAGTCCGGCTTCCCTGTGCCTAGTGCTTTGTGCGTGAGGCAGGCTGTTCTGAAGTATGTCCGCTGATCAATAGGGAGCCATTTTAGATCTCTTAGAGCAGGCGAAATGTGGTCATATTTCATGACTCCAGTGACCATTCTGGCAGCTGCGTTGAGGGTTGTTTTGAGGGGAGCTAGGTGAGTTTTTGCGGTGCCGGTTAGGGTTGCGGTACCGTAGTCAAGTCTAGATAGCACCAGTGCTTGGATGGCTTGTTTGAGGTCTTTGTTGGGAATCAATGTTTTAATCTTGTAGAGAATTTTCAGGTTGAGGAAGGCGGTCTTTGCTGAATTTTTGATGTGCATGGTCATGTCCAGTTTGGGATCAAGGGGGATTCCTAGTGATTTTACGGAGTTCGCTAGGGTGAGGTTGCCGTTTAGAGTATCCAGAGCTTTAAGCCATTCTGCAATGTGTGGGTTCTCTTCTTTGTTGGAGATGAGGAGGATCTCTGTTTTGTCCTGATTAAGTTTAAGGTGATTTAGAGACAGCCATTGATGAATTTCTTTTAGGGTGTTGTTTAGTCTGAGGATGTCATCAAGGGAGGTAGTTTCCAGATAGATCTGGGCGTAGTCAGCATATAGATGGTAGGGGATATTGGCATTTTTAAGTATGGATGTGAGGGGTTCCATGTAAATGTTGAACAGTTGCGGTGAGAGCACTGAACCTTGTGGCACACCCCTGTTGATGGGTGTGGGTTGGAGTGGGGCAGCAGGTTGGAGTGGTGCAGATTGTGTGGATTGTGCAGATGGGTGTGGATTGGAGTGGGGCAGATTGGAGTGGTGCAGATTGTTTTGGATTGGAATGGGGCAGATTGTTTTGGACTAGAGTGGGAGGATTGGAGTGGGTTGGAATGGCAGGGTATGGATTGGTCTGGGTGGATTGGGTGTGGTGAAGTGGATTGGCGTGGATTAGTGTGGATTCGAGTAGTGTGGAGTGGTGTGCATCGGGGGTACTGCATGATTCGGTGTTAAAACATAATTTTAGAAAATACACATAAGAAAGAAACAATGTAGCTTTGCAATACAATAATCTTCATCTTTTGACAGCAGAGCCACAAGCAAAAACAAAAGAAAACTTGAGTGCAAAGTAATCAAAGACTTGGCAACATAAAAGAAACTTAACTAACAGGTTTTCCGAACCTAGCTCCATTTACTAGACAGCTCTCTAAGTGTATCACTGTTGACCTGGGCTGCGAAGCAAACAACTAGTCCCTCTGTGTAAGAAAATCTAGTGATCCTGACCAACAGTAAAGCACTGTGAGGCCAAGGACAGGGTATCCCTGCCCTGGGCCTCCTAGCACTACATAATGGCTACAAATCCTTGTGAAAGGGGCCCACATCCAGACTTTTCAGACTGATGGAGGGCTGCAAGGCCCACATGCCCTGGACTTCGCAGAACTGGATAATGGCCCAATTACCAGTGAATGGGGTCCTACACCTAACCTTGTAGCTTGATCCCGTGCTTCCAGGCCCAGGGGATGAGGATCACCTCCCCTGTGCCTCAAAGCAGTAGTGGGACACGCTGCTAAACACTGGTCTAATGTGCCAGTCTGAGCTGGATGCTCCCTCCTCCCCTCATCAACCTGTCCTTACCTGTTAATGTCCGGCTCGTTTTGGAAACAAAAGAGTCTTCTGTTGCCTGAAACGGAATACACAAAGGGCAGACAAGACTTATCCACAGGCTTTTAACAGTGGAGCTGCCCAGCCCTCGTCCCTGAGAGCCCACTTTGCTGCCATCACTTCCCCTACCTAGTCTTTCCACTCCCCCATCATTGAAGCCCCAGGAATGCTACCACGCCCTGACCAGCGAGGTCAAGACACCTCGCTTAACATTGGCAATGTGTTCACGTTGTGGAGGGGCCCTGAAGGAGTAGGTGGGCTGACTATGAAAGTGTAGCATTTCAGACAGAAGTGGGCCCCATGTTTTGAACTGAGCGCGGGCCCTGGGCAGCTGCCCACACTGCCCATGCCTAGCGCGGCCCTGTTTATTCATATTTATTTTTGGGCCATTTTATCTGTATTTATCCATATTTATTTAGTGTTTTGCATACAAATGAAGTTGTAAAACTGTACATTTCTATATCTATTTAACTGATAGACGTGCACTCATACTTTGATGTTTGTTGTGTTTTAGCTATTTAAGCTGCCAAATATTACATAACAATACATCCACTGGTAAATACTAGCATTATACCATAAGGGTATGTTGACATATGCCGTTATTTAAAGAAAAATCAACCTGTTTTTTTATTTCCTATGCTGTCCCTCTGCTCAGTTGCTGGACTATAATTCATGAAAAACAGCATGGAGAGTCACTTAAAAGAAGTATATTTTAGCGTATTTATCCACTTTTTAAAAATAAATGAAGACATAAAACACATTGCTTCTGTCTTTATTTATATCTCGGCAACTAATTTGAAATTGTTTGAAATGAGTCCCAAAGGGGAAATCCATAAAATGTGGTGGCCAGACGACATACTTTAGGGACATTGGGGGTATAGTACAGCCACTTATGAGTCATGGAGCAGCTCCAGTGCTGATCACAGATGATCACTCATCAAATACTCCAAGATCCAAAACACAGGCGCCATCCTAAAGTCAGGCTTAGCACTCATGAGAAATGCGGTGTCAGGTGATAACGGCTCAGCAATAGATCACACCTTACAACCAGGCACCACAACTAGAACACTTGCCTAGGACCATAGGATTCCAACGCGAAGCCCAGCAGGGGAAGGAGAAGTGCTCCCAGCACTTCTCAAATGGTCGCCATCTTAGGGTCAGGTCGTTCAAGCAATGATCGCCGGAACGTGGCGGCCACTCCCTCTCACCATCAGTCTAATGGCCCAAGGCATCTGATTGCATCACTGCTCGACGCTGAAGATCTAGAGGGGCTCCGTGTGCTCTCTCCCAGCACCGGGCGAACTTCCGCTGATGCACTGCTCCGGGCTGCTCAAGCGGATCAGCCCCTTGCATCCAAAATGGCAGGAGCTGTTTGCTTAAAGCTAGTGATATCGCTCTCGGGCAAAGACAACCAATCTCTATTTGTTCAATGATCCCACTTCAATGAGCATTGCAGTCATATGACTGTCATAAAGGTTCACCCAATAGCACTGAGAATGATAGGACTTGGAGTTCCACTTTTCTGTTATAAGTATGGGTCTAGACATAATGGCATGCGTGAAACCATTGGGTTACACATCAGGACTGGCTTCTTGTGGCCTGTTGGAAGGTATGCATGAGGTTTCATCACAATTTATTTCCCATCTAACATGATGCTAGAGATACTGCAACAATAGATCATGTTCCAATTTCTGCATTATGAAAAAACGTGAGTCCACAGAAAGTATCTGAGTTTACCAATATCTGATCTAAGATATCCCCTCATTCCCTCCCATCTTCAGGTCCCTTGCATCCATTGTATTACACAGAATTTGTCTCCTAACGGTCATAAACGTCTTATTAAAAGCAGTCTTGAGTACAATCCTTAGAGCAAGATGTTATTTAACTTCTGGTCGGAATAGACAACAAATTCACATTTCACATTCAACACTAACAATAAGCGTGTCAGTTGGTAATTGCTTGCCAGCTATTACAGACGTTTTTCTATTCCCCCGATAATATTCTGTCTAAGCAGGGACTACCACTTATATACGTTTAAAACATTTATTGAGATCAAGACTTCAGCACATCCCCTTTTCTACAAAGGCTCCAACCAAACTACTAGATATTGTAACTTACCCATCATATCAGATGTGCTAATATATTTATTTTAGGTTTTGGAAGGCCTCTTTTACAGCAGACATGCCATCACCAATAAAGGTGCCTCAAAACAATTTTTTTGCCATTGCAAGAGTGCAACAATGCTCAATGAAAGATACATACAAGCTTGACTATTTAATATGTCTTTCTCTATTACCCATTTGTCAAAAATGTAAGCACTTTCTAAGAGATTAAGGGCCCGCTGTAGGTAGCCAAATACCGGTCGGTAACGGCCGAAAATCAGTAAATTCGGCATTACCGACCGGTATTAGTGCATCGAGATGTATGTCACCAAAAACGTACCGAATCGGTAAATACCAGTCGGTAAAACACCGAATCGGTATTACACGATTCGGAATTTACCGAATACATAATCTCCGATTTGGTAAATAAGAAATGGTAAGTTACCGAATCGGTAAATACCGAATTCATATTTACCGAGTCGGTAAATAAGAAGTGGTAAAAAAGGCCATTTGAGATGTAGCAAAGTCAGGAAATACCGAATTTCGTGAAATTCGGTATTTAAGAGTCGGTATTTAACATGGATTGGAAGCAGGTGGAAACCAGGAACAGGATATATAAGAAGCTCCCAAAATGCAACAGTACACCCACAATGGTCGCCTTCTACGTAATTGCAAGGCGGCTACGGATACAGGCAGCAGGAGAGAGGGTCTGGCTAAGGGAGGAGCAGGTATATAGGCAGAGGATCACCCTCTTCCAACTCACTGAAGCAGAGATCCTGCAAAGGTACCGACTCCACCCCAGAACAATCCTGGACATGATCAGGGACCTCCACCCATATCTGGAACACCCAACCCCAAGAGCACACGCCATCCCACCCCATGTACAGGTGCTGTGCTGCCTACACCTTCTTGCATCTGGGAGCTACCAGCACGTGATAGCCACTGTAGGTGGAGTGTCCCAGAGCTGCCTGTCACGCTTCTTCAGAAAATTCCTAAACCCCATGATGCAGAGGATGGAGCACTACATTGAGTTCCCTGAGACACCTGCAGAACTAGCAAGGACAAAAACCGAATTCTATCAACTTGCACAGTTCCCACACATAATAGGCTGCATAGATGGTACGCACATCCCACTATGCCCACCTGCAGCAACTGAGCACATTTACAGAAACCGGAAGTCCACACATTCAATCAATGTGCAGGTGATCTGTAACGCTAGCAACATGATAACGGACATTGTAGCCAAATATCCTGGGAGTACCCACGACTCCTACATATTCACCAACAGTGGGATATACAGACGCCTTGTTGCTGGTGATTTTGGTGATGGATACCTGCTGGGTAAGTATGTGTGAGACACCCTGACAGTTCATGCAGAAGGAGCACTCCTGAGTATGTGACTAATCTAATTATCCTTTCCCACCCAGGTGACAGTGCATATGCCCTGCGTTCATTTGTGCTCACCCCCTACCTGAACCCATCCACCAGGAGTGAAAGGCGTTATAACCTGGCACACAGAACAACACGTTGCATGGTGGAACATACATTTGGGCTGCTGAAAAGTAGATTTTGGTGCCTCCATAAGAGTGGAGGTGCACGTCAGTACAAGCCAATAATCTGTTGCAAGATTATTGCGACCTGCGCCATGCTGGACAATCTTGCCACCAAGGAGGGCACAGAGATAGAACTCACATATCATGAGGACATTGATGATGGGACAGTACAAGCAGATCACAATGCAGCAGGAGCAGCACCAGCAACAGATGGTCGACTGCAACGTGCTGAAATTACCAAGAGATACTTCTAATTGAGCGATGACACACAGCCATGTCCAGTGATTGGAACACTCACTTTAATGTACACAACTGCACCTTCCAAAAAAACATTAAGCAAATTAAATGCACCTTGCACAATGTTTTGCCAAAGTTTCCTCACTTTGACCTGTCATGTGATCAATATGTCTTTCAATGCTTGCGCTTACGCATGATGTTTTGCGAGGCACGGGGCTGGGGGTCTACATGTGCAGTGGTGCCGGTGTCTTCGGCATGGAGTCTGCTGCTCCTACGTATGTCCTGAACAGGCGTGCTGGACCCACTCCTGCTCGTTGACTCCTAAGTGTCCCCAACAACCATGTTGCCACCTGTGGCTGTCAGCTGTGTCAGCATTGCCTCCATTGCTGAGGTCACCCTCCCCACCCCCGGGACAAGTCACTGCAGCAGTGAACAATGTCAGTCTGCAGATTAACAGAGCGGCGACACTGCAGGGTGGTGGAAGTTGCCAACCGGTTAATCGACTGATTGAACAGCCTGACCTCGCACCTATACCTGCGCCTCTCTTCTTGGTCACTTTGCAGCCTGTCACAGAGGGTGCCCATGCACACCTCCATGCCCCTCACCCCCTCTGCCACGGACTCCATCCCTTTGCCCATTGCCTCCATCCCTTTGCCCATGGCCTCCATTCCCCTTGCCATGGCACCTATCCCCCGATCGATGTCCGACATCCTGGTATTCAGGATGCGCACCTGCCGGTGCACAGCCATGATGCCTTTGGCATGCATACGGTGGACTTTCACCATTGTGGCTTCAAGCCCAGCGAAGACACCCTGCACATCCTGCCCCTCATCCTGCTCTCGTGCCCTACGGACACGGTCACCTGCACGGCCAGATCCCAGTGAGCCAAGTTGTCCAGCGTGGCCAGCCATTGTTGGTGTAGTAGGTCTGGGAGCCACTACCACTTCCTCATCGGAGCTCTCCAGGATCCGTAAAGGTGGTACATCCTGCCTCCTTGGCCTCATGCGCACAGGGGACCCTGAGCTGGGTGTTGTGGCTTCTGCTGGTGCTGGCTGAGTCTGTGTGTCGAACAGCAGGGGTGAGAGTGGCTGAGCAGTGGTGTCGTGCTCCATTGCTGTGGGTGCCTGGGGTGTGGATGTTTCCTCAGGGACAGTGCTAGGTCCAGCAGTGTCTTTGGCCTTCTCCCGCGCAGACGATGTTGTGGCACTACACTCCCCTCCCAGCGCTGCTCTGCGCGATGACTCTCCTGTGAACAGACATGGACAATGATCAGCTGCCTGTTTTCCCAACACAGATTCCTAACACACATTTTCATTTGCCTAGACTGTTTGTGCATGGGGAGTGTGGCATGGCATGCAGGGTTCGGTGTTGGCAGCTTTGATGTATGTACCTATGACTACAACTACCATGATGCATTGCTGGGGACTACAGCCATGTGTGCTAGATTGTGAGTGATTCACCCACATTGGGGAAGGGGTGGGGTACATGTCCATGCATCTTACCTTTCTTACTTGCAGCTCTGGCTGAGCTATCAGCATCCCCGATCCCATGTATGCTTTCAGGCTCCATGGTTGATTCCACAAGCTGCTCCAGGTCGGTGAGGCTTGGGGCACGGCTCTTCCCCCCACCGGTTGCTGCTGATTCCTTCCTCTGGATGGCTAGTTTTTTATTGGTGGTGATCCTTAGATCATGCCAGCTCTTCTTCATGTCGTCAATTTCTCTGTGGGTCACTCCTAGAGCATTGACCTTGCTCTGTATTGCCAGCCAGGTGGTCCTCTTTACAGACTCAGCAACTTGCAGAGACTGTCTCCCAAACAGCTGGCTGTAGTGCTGCACAACCTCCTCCACCAGCACCTGGAGCTCTGTTGGGCTGAATTTCCCCTTTCTCTTCCTGTCCCCTCCATCCTTTTGTGCCTCCTGGGACTCCATGCTGTTTCTCTTGGTCTCACTGCAGCCTGCTCCTCTGTCTCCCTTCCAGCTCTCTCTGCAGTTCTGTTGCTCTGCACCTGCATGGGCTTGGCCACCTCCAGGTACTGGGGTGTGGTACTTTCACCTGATTGGCTGATCTCTCAGATGCTAGGTTGTGGGGTGTGGTGGGTGTCCCTGATTGGTGCACAGGCTCAAATGTCATGTATTCAAAATTTTGAGATCGGATTTTACCGATTCGGTATTTACCGATTCGGTATTTACCGATTCGGTAAATTCCGATTCGGTGTCTCCCATTCATTCCTATGGGACTGGAAGGCCATAGGGTTGTATGGGTGTTACCGAGTCAGATATTACCGAATCAGTAGATACCGATTCGGTATTTACCGAGTTTGAATACCGATTGATACCGATTCGGTATTTTTTACCGGATTTTTACCTACATTTGGGTTTCTGGTTCATAAATACCGATTCGGTATGAGTCGGTATTTATGAACCGGTAAAAAAAAATTACCTACATCGGGCCCTAAATCTCAGTGAAATAGGAAAAAAGTGACAGGAGAGAATGAAGGTGATGAGAGAGAAAAGGGGAGTGTTTGGACATTCTGGAAGTTCATTAAGTACATGTGACATCCCAAGGCTGCTCCCAAGTGACCAAGGGAAATGATGATGGAGGGAAGATAGGGTAGATGTAAAAGGAGACATTATAGCATTTTGGGTTCTTGTTTAATTGTGTTGCTGCCCCAAGACTACTTCAAAGTGCAAAATGAGGAAACGAACGGGGGTTAAAAGATAATGAGTGAGAGGTGGGGGAGGAAAGATTGATTTATATTGTTTCTTTTGAAGGATTACACTTCACCTTCCACTTTGATTCTTATCAGTTCCCTATGTAGCTCTTTGAAGCAACCTTAGGTTAGCATACGAGTTGTACAAGAACCCAACCAGCCAGAATGCTCTCCTCTTCCCTCTACCTCTACCTCTGATTCTGTTTCCTTTCAGAACTTTGGAGTAGCCTTAATGTACCAAAATGTCTTCATGCAAACAACTTGCCATGAAGTTTCCTATTTCCTTCTGCCCTCTTTCCGGTCCCCTCCTTAAATCTTCTGTTCACATACAGCCCTTTAAAGCAACTTTTTGATGTGTATAGTCATGTTTCATTAAGTAATGTAAGGATGGACATTTTCACAAGATTTCCTTGCAACTCCAGCCATGTGACCATATTTGACTTCCTGGTCAGCTAACTGCTTGAAGTTCCATTTAAGGCTTTACAATTATACTTATGAGTGTGTGCATCATGGAAAGTGATAGGTAACCAGAATATTACTCCATCCATTTCAGCAGGCTTATTTACTATGACGTTCATGTAAATAAAGCATTCCTTCGTGGAGTTTCTTTAACCGTCGGTCTAGACCTTATTGATGCCCCTGGGGGATGATCAGCACCTGATCTTGATTGGGCCTGTGCTTTAGCTGAATCGGAGGTCGAACTGGATATTTGGAAATGTGACTCATGGAAGGCAAAGATCAAGGCTGTCAGTAGAAAGTCTACTGAAAGAATATACCTTCTCCTGAAATACGTGTGTGTTTAAATCATGTGGGGTCAGTGTGGAGGCTCCTGGAGAGACATTGGGTGCTGGTAAATGGATCCTGCATGCTCATGCATGTGTGCAACATACAGGTTATGTAGGAGCAGAAAGGCTTAATTAAGGCTTAACTTAGGGCAATGGGTAGAGCATTTATGCAATACCAAAACAGTAATAAAGTCAAAATGCAAAACAATAAAAATCCCAACTGAGTTAGAAAAATAGAGTCAAATGTAATAAACAAAATGACAAAAATCCAACTAAAGTGAACCAGAGATATCATTTTTTTAAAGTGTTAAGTAAGAATAGCTCCACGAGGCACAAAGTGCCAATGATAGTGAATTGTTTCGGTAGACCGGGACCTAGGTGCAATTTAAGGCTGACTGCAATGGAGCGCCTGGTGGATACACCAACTAAGTTCGTCCTCGTCGAAGATTTTACCTTCTAACTTATTAAAGTCCCAATCCGCTACAGGTGTACACTTCTAAGCCCTCTAGACCCTCAGCAGAGACCCTTAGAAACGTATAGGGTGTCAGGCAGGAGCCAACAGAAGGGTTCAGTCCAGGTCCAGTTTCCCTTAGTCATATGGACATTTGCATAAAATGCCTCTTATACCTTGTTGTATCCATATAGCTTGAACAGGAGATCAGCCATTAAACCTTTGGAGTCCAATTATTTCTACTTTGTAGTAAAGTAATTCTAGAGCCCTCCCACATACAACACGAAAATCCAGTCTGAGTTAGTCACTTTATCCCCAATAAATGCAGAGACACAGGTGTGGTAGAAATAAAGCAGGAGTATTCAGCAACCACACAGTGGATGCACAAGAAATGTTTTGGCCCAGAAGTGGATCCCAGGCTCACTGGGCCACTGGAAAAGCTAGCCTGGCAGATGAGGGGTGTAGCCCTGAAACCAGTCCTAGGATGCTATTTTCCAGTCCAGGGAGGACCTGGCTTGGCTGTTTGGGCTGGACTGTTCCCATGGGGAACAGGGTCAAGACTGATTTGCCAGTAGCTGTGTCTAACCAGGAATGGCATAGGAAGCAACAAAATGATGGATTTAGGCCCAGATCTCTGGACTAGGCTGAATGTATGACATTGTTCAGCATTCTGCCCATCAATTGTTCCTTTTGCACTAGTGGACCTGCAGCAATGATTGTGCTACCCACACAAGTAGCCTTTCCAACCTGCCTCAGGCCTGCCATTGCAAGGCCTGTGTATGCAGTTTACTGCCATTTCAGCTTGGCATTTAAAACCATTTGCCAAGCCTTACACTCCCCTTTTATTACACACACGCCATCCCTGAGGTAGGCCCTAGGTAGCCCACAGGGCAGGGTGTTATGTATGTAAGAGTTAGGACATGTACTTTTCATTTTTGCATGTCCTGGTAGTGACAAACACCCTAATCCATTTTTCACTACTGTGAGTCCCACTGTTCTCACGGGTTAACATTGGGAATTATTTTAAACACTTTTAGTCTGTAAAACCTGATTAGAGGAAAGCAGCTGTGTCATATTTTATATCTTTTGAATGGTAATGATAAATCCTCCGGACTGGTAAAGTTGGATTTTACACAATTTTATTATAAATGCCATTTTTAGAAAGTATTACAGCTCTGTGCGCTTGCAGCATGACTCCTATACACATCTGGAGTGGGTGACAGCTACACCTTGTGCATTCCCTCTAGACCGCTACAAACACAGGAAGGGTAGGTGTGACAGCAAACTCATCTCCATTCATCTGTATTCTGATAGCTCTTCCTGGTCAGGAAGTGAGAGGGAGCTATCTTCTGCTCCTAGTTTGTGAAGTTTGGATCCCATGGCTAAAGCTATACTCATCACAGATGTTAGTCTTAAGGGCTTGGGATATGTGTTATTGTAAGGTGAAGGAAATTTGCAGAGGACCGCCCGGATTGCTTGTATCTAATATTGGGATTTTATTGAGCTTAAAGAAGCCTTAATGGGTGGTCTGTCCACCAGTGGTTTCAAGGTCATTTTGGAGTTAAATGATGGCAAGAGAAAGCAGTATCCAAACTTGAAATATGCACTTCTATGGAGGCTGAGCTTACCACTGATGAGATTCAAGACTTCATAAAAAGAAATTAATGTGTCATGGCAGAGATGGTTTGCAAATACATGTGAGAGGTTGAATGAGGTCAAGAAGGATATCACCTTTGAGGTGATGATAGCTGTTTTACTTTGAGGCTGCATTTTCACATGGGTGGTTCACAGATTGCTGGCCTGGAATAAAGGCTAGTTTCAGCGAACTGACAAGAAACAGACAGGGTAAACTCAAGGAGGTGGTGGGCATGGCTATCGAAACAAGTTGAGGAAACATTCTTTCAATACAACAGCCATTAAACCATATTTGAATGTCCACAACCACTTCTTTGAATGACTTTCAGCATGCATGGGAGAAGTCCAATGAGAAAATGCCGTTTAAGGCTGGCCAGAGTCAGCCTAGGATGCCCTGAGTAAGTCACTTGAATGATGTTTTAAATGCAGAGATGGAACCACATCAAACAATATTGGAGACCTGCGGCCAGATTTAGCAATATTTGATGCAGCGCCACGCAGCAAGGCAACTTGCTGAGCAGCATCAAATGGAGAGGGAAGAATGCACCACATTTACTAACATATGGCAAATTCTTGCGCTCTCTCACTGCGCTGACACACCTGTGGCTGCCAAGTGCCAATTTAGGCAGCCTTGCATCATGGTGCAAGGGTGCCTGCATTGAAGTTGAAGTTGAAGGGTTTTATATAGCGCTCGATCACCGTGCGGTTTCTTGGCGCTGCATTACACCGAGGATTGTTTTTGTGCAGGACAACCCACCTTCCTGCACAAAAATAATCCTTACAGGTGTTTTACTCTTCTGAGTGCGCTGCATTCTGCAGTACACTTCAAAAGAGGGAAATTCGAGGACAAATGGAGATATTTCTCCTTATTGTGCCTCTATCGGAAGGATGTACTATTTTAACGTAGTCCCAGGTTTACTTATCTTGATAAATCTGGGAATGCACCAAATTACATGGACATACCCACTCTCCACCCATGAAACGCTTTGCCGGCACAGACTAATGCAAGGCAGTGACAAGGTGGCTTTGTGTGGCTTGGTAAATTTTGACTTAAGGATTGTGTTGCCCTTGCGTAACACTGTGTCACTTAAGAGTAATGCAATTCTTTGATAAATCTTGACCCAAATCTCAAGCTCACCAGATATCCATCCTGCTTTTTTCACACTTGAAAGGAATGATCTAGCATGCTTAAGGAAGCAGCAATTGTTTGGTTGGATGTCTGGACTCTTGAGAGATCCTTAGGTTCTGCTTATGCCATGTCTCTCCCCAACATTCTGCCTAACTTATGACAGTACCCTGAATTAGTTTATGTGACTGGTCAGATGATTATGGGATTCTGGAATTTCTATGCTATCAGATGAGGACGTGCATCAGTTTGTGGACCACAATAAGCCTTGCAAAGGCAGCAATGCGGAACATTTTTAGTTGGCAAGTGCAATTACAGATCAATCAATAACTAGATTTTAGAGTGATAATTGTCATCCTTTAGGGTATCCAGACGCAGATAGAAATCTAAACAGAGATAAAATCTGTGGGTGCGAAATAGGACCTTCACAAGCACAGTCTAGTAGTGAGTGACTTATTTGAGTTGGAGAATACCTTGACTAAGTTTAAGATAGACACCTGAGACAGAGGCTACACTCCAGGTTTCACCCATGAGAACTCGGGCATCTCAGAGCAGAGGTCATGGTTGCCTGGCCATTCAGAGAACAAATTGTACATCCTGCAGGTGCACAGATACTGAAGGGAGGGGCCCTCTAGATACTGAAGGGATCCTCCCGAAATCACAAGAGTTGTTGTCTGCTTGAGGTCTCAAGAGAGCAGAGTTTTACAAGGCTCAAAAAGAGTGATCTATTCTTGAAACATTGCACTGAATGGCACAGCATTGATGGAGCTTCAAGGGTACTTGGGAAGATTAGGCTGCTCTAGAGTGAGGAGTCATATCCTAAATCTGGTGCTAGCTGGAACCAGGGCTGAACCTGACCAATACCTGTAAGTGAAGTACAAAGGAAATTCCTGATGCAATTTTTCCATTAAGAACCTTTAGACTGCTTCCTATGGTCAAGTAAACAACGAGACGGTTGTATTCTACCTAGCAATGCCATAGTTACAGAGGTGTAGTCAGACTTTTTTTAAATATTTTTTTTTCATGCAAACTACAAAAGGAGCGCATCTTGCGTCACCAACAAAGGAATAACCAGAGCAGTAGAGCCGCAGCACAGCGTTAGCCCGGACAAATTTCATGGGTAGTGACTGAGTATCCGCTCGATAGGCAACAAGGAATCATACGAGTACAATTAAATGCAAAGTACAAAACATTAAGGTTGGGCAAGTGAGACCACATTTCCATCATCCATCAAGTGAAGGTCATAATATTTATCCAGTAACCCCATATCCTATAGAACTTACGCGGCCCCCTCTGCTTTTGTAAGTAATCTTCTCATCTGCTATATATAAATCCATTCCGCCCTCCAAGCGCTTAGCCACATCCCGCTTCCCCAGTGCTTAGCCACATCCCGCTTCGCCACAACCAGGTCCAGGTTGCAGAAAAGGAGTTTGGGGTGTGGGACGTCCACATCTGTAGGTATGCCAAGGAGAAAATACTTGGGCTCAACTGTGAATGTTGCCCCAAAACCATGCCCAGTCCATTCAGTATCGCTCGCCAATATGGTTGTATGGTAGGGCAACCCGAGAGCGCATGAAGGAAGGACCCCCTGTCTCCCCTACACCGCATGTGATCCGGGGGCTCCGGTCACCCCACTTAGGTTTACTCAGACTTGCCAGATAAACAAGGAGCTGGGTGGGCAAACTAAGGGCCGATTTCGGTGTTGTCACATTTTCATTCTCAGTGTTATTCTTCTGTATGTTGCGATTGTATTATCTCACTATTGTTCCATTTATCTTTGAAGACTGGGCATTCGTTAGTGAGAAATTCCAATTTTTCGTTATGTTTTACCAATTTTTGTCTTTTTTATGAAGTTGTTGTCAGCTTGACTGTTAACACAACAATTATGAAACATTCATACTCCAACAACTCTTTCATTCATTTTGCTTCTTATGGTGGATGTGCCGCATTTAGGTTCAGAAACGACATTATTTTCTGCCCTGCTTGATTTAAAAAGCGTTCTTCTTTTCTTGCTTGATTTAATAAGCGTTTTAACTGTGCACTGTGTATGTGGCACCCTCGTTAGATCGAAAATAGCATTTTACTTGCTCGAGTACCTTCCCCACCCAATCGCTACTCGGGCCACTCTCAGCTGAGCATTGACGCTGAGAGCCCGGCCCCGGGGAGGCGAACTTTGTTTAGCGGCCATATTGGGGGTATTCGAGCGCTCGGACGCGCTCCAGTCGGGTACAAAAGGGGCTTTCCTAGCCCTGCGATCGACTTAGCCTTGTGCATTTCACCCTCTTGAGGCGGATAGCCAGGAGGTTCTCTGCTTTTACTTTCTTGATTTTACCATTTGTGTTATTTTCTGCCCTGCTTGATTTAAAAAGCGTTCTTCTTTTCTTGCTTGATTTAATAAGCGTTTTAACTGTGCACTGTGTATGTGGCACCCTCGTTAGATCGAATATAGCATTTTACCTGCTCGAGGACCTTCCCCACCCAATCGCTACTCGGGCCACTCTCAGCTGAGCATTGACGCTGAGAGTCCGGCCCCGGGGAGGCGAACTTTGTTTAGTGGCCATATTGGGGGTATTCGAGCGCTCGGACGCGCTCTAGTCGGGTATAAAAGGGGACGGTGTTCTCTCCGCGCAGCGTACGCGCCGGACTCACGCCGGAGTCATGCCTGAGTCATGCCTGAGTCATGCCTGAGTCATGCCTGAGTCATGCCCATCTGCGCCCGTCAGCGCCAAGGAGGCGCCAGGGGTCAGGGGTGCCGCTCAGTCTCCCAGTCTTCCCTCTGAAACCTATAGCTACTCCCTCAGTATCCTCAAATGGCTCCGATCTACTCGGAAAGCTTGTCATCACAAATTACTCCCAGAGCAACTACGCCGTGGCCTGAACTGCAGTTGCTTGGGCGAATCTAGCTCGCCTAACCTCATCTTCACAATAAGTACTCCCAGGATCTCTGGGGCACAGCATCCTCTCCCATCCCTGAAAGAACTGGGCTTTCTCATTAATGCTCGTTCCCTGGTCAAAAATAACTTCGCTTTTAGAGACTTCATATCACAAAGAAAGCCCTCGTGGATCTTTGTCACCGAAACGTGGGGCTCAGATTCAGCTGGCCCGGACTTGATTAACGCCCTCCCTGATGGTTATGCCATTCTGAGGCAGGACAGAGAGGGTCGTAAAGGGGGGGAATAGGTATCATTTATAAAAACTCTTTTACCTGTCGCATTGAGTCCCTTCCATCTCTTCAGAACTCTTTCCAGGCCCTATTCTTTTCCCTCAGCACCTCCCCTAAGGAATCCTTTTCAGGTATCCTCCTCTATAGACCTCCAGGTCCTAGGTCTTCTTTTACCACCGAATTACTTGAAGTACTCAAACCTTTTATTAACAGGCCCTTCATTACTATTCTTGGGGATTTTAATTTCCATTTAGAAAATCTCAATTCGCCCGATACCCTGTCCCTTGTTGACTCACTGGCCTCCTTTGGTTTCTCTCAAAAAGTGTTGTCTTCCACCCACTCCGCCGGGCACACCTTGGACGGGGTGTTCACGAATGATCCCAGGTTAGAGATTGCCCCCCCTTTTCCCCTCTCCTGGTCGGATCATAAGGCAGTTCCCTTTGAGCTCGCGTCAGGCCGGCCCGTCTCTTTCCCTACGGATAAGAACTGTTGGGTCTTGAGAAGGAGCTACAGGGGCCTGTCGAATGAATCTCTTGGCCCCCTTATTGTTAACTTTAAGCCCCCTCTCAATCAGGACATCGATGCTGCTGCCCACGAGCTTGCGAGTACCATCTCTAGGGCTGTGGATGCCCTTGCTCCGCTTAAGTCTCAATATTGCGCCAGGAAACGCCCGTCAGCGCCCTGGTACTCGGACTCCCTTAGACTCCAGAGGCAGGAGTGTAGGAGGCAAGAAAGGCTCTGGAGAGCCCAGCTAGATGCTGACGGGAGGACCAAACATAAAAATCTCATCAAGATCTACAAGGCTGCTGTATTGGCCGAAAAGCAGGCATACTTCTCCAGACTAACCTCCTCTCTCACCTCTCCTAGAGACCTGTTCAAAGTTGTAGACACCCTATCCCTTGTTCAACATCCTGATCCCATAGTTCCCTCTCAAGAACTATGTGATCAAATCTCCACTTTTTTTCACACAAAAATAGTGGACATCTATACAGCACTTCAGATTCATAATCTCACTCATGCTCCCCCTCCTAGGCAAGAGCATACCTCAGCTCCCAGTGAAACCCTCGCCAGTTTCCCCCTCCTTACGGTTGAAGCCCTTGACAAGCTCCTCGACTCGCTCAAATTTGGATCTCCTCTTGACCCCTGCCCGCTAAAAACCCTGAAGAACTGTAGGGTAACTCTACTTCCCCCTTTTTTGGAAGTTATGAACAGGGCCATCTCCAGTGGAACTTTTCCTGCACCCTGGAAGACCGCCACTGTCAAGCCCCTCCTGAAAAAGGCCACCTTGGATCCTGGGACCTTGAAGAACTTTCGTCCCATATCCCTTCTTCCTGCTCCAGCTAAGATGCTGGAGGCTCATCTGAACTGCCATCTTAACGCCTTCCTTGACAAGACCTGCCTGCTTGATTTCTCTCAGCATGGTTTTCAGAAGGCGCACAGCACAGAGTCAGCCCTCACAGTGGTGGTCAATACCATCCGTGCTAAGGGACAGAGGTCAGACTACTCTTCTGATCCTGCTCGACCTTACAGCCGCTTTTGACACCCTGTCCCCGACCATCCTGGCCTACCGTCTCAGTGAGATGGGGGTGGAGGGGCTGGCTCTGAGCCTTCTTACATCTTTTCTTAATCAACGGGAGCAAAGGGTCAAATTGGGTGACTTCCTTTCCACCGCCAAGCCTTTGCAGTGTGGGGTCCCGCAGGGCTCCTCATTGAGCCCCACGCTTTTCAACATTTATGTGGCCCCACTGCTAGACTTGTCAGGCCTTTTGGATTGGAAGTGCTCTCGTACGCCGATGACACCCAGATCATGGTCTCCTTGTCACAATACGTCGAGACCACGGCCCTAAATTTCAAAAACTGTATGGAAGCAGTGGCAGGTTGGATGACGTCGAACTTCCTCAAATTAAACGGGGAAAAGACCAAGATCCTTGTATTCGGAGGAAACAAAGAGGTCTGGTCAGCCGACTGGTGGCCACCGGCACTGGGAGCTTGCCCTCAGCCTTCCCCTGTCGCCCGCAATCTGGGGGTCATTTTTGACACCTCACTTGCCTTCGACAAGCAAGTAAATAGAACGGTTTCCACTCGTTGTGGGATTCTAAGGGTGCTGAGAAAACTCACCCACTATCTCTCCCCGGACGCCCGGAAACTTGTCTCTCTCACCCTTCTATCCTCGCGTCTGGACTATTGCAATGCCCTATACCTCGGCATGAGCAATAAACTGGTCCACCGCCTGTAAGTTGTTCAGAATGCAGCAGCGAGATTTGCTGTCGATGCCCCCAGACGTTCCTCAGGAACACTGATCAGGAAAAGACTTCACTGGCTTCCTGTGCATGCCAGGATAAAATTCAAAACTCTGATCATCACTCCCCGGGCCCTCCATGGTGCAGGTGCCGAGGACATTAGGTCCTTGGTGTCAACCTACGCCCCTGGTAGGGCCCTGCGCTCGGCCAGTAAGAATCTGCTAACTGTCCCCCGAATTGCTAAGGCGAGATGGGGAGGTAAGGCGTTTTTTTCCCTTGCCCCCAAACTCTGGAACCAGCTCTCCTTGGAACTCAAGAACCAGGAGTCTCTCGCCCTCTTCCGTAAAGACCTAAAACCCCTGCTTTTTGTCGAAGCCTATCTCTAGTTCTCCTATGCTCACTAGGTGCACCTGGCAATTTTCCATTTCCTGCTCCTTGACGCCTCCGGGCAAAGTCGCGCATTACAAATCTCCAAGCAAATCAAATCATAAAGATGTGTTACAATGCATCATCTTTTCCCTGTCGCTGTCCACACTGGGCCACTTCCTTGACATTAATACTGTTGAAAATGGCAGCAGTTGCAGCATGTTTGCTCATGAGTTGAAACTTCCACTGAGTTCACCAGCTCGCATAAAAGGCCAATGTTGGTAATTTTATGAATATACATCACCTACATAGAATATAATCATGTACAGGCAGAACGGGGTGTAAGCTTCCCAAAGACACACATAAGAGGTCCAGAACAGGCAATAGCAGTGCAAGCTTCCCTCACAAACAGAGCAAGCAATATAAGGGTAGCAGTACAGAGTAGAGTATTAACCCATAGGTTTTTTTGCTTTGAAATCTTCAGTTACCTACTGCCCCTGCAAGAGAAGCAGGCTCATGTGGTTGCCTTTCCGGTGACGAAATACTACTAAAACCATTCAAAGGCAGGTACAATATTTGTGTGAAGACCGTGTTACTCTGTGTAACTGATTCAATTACTAAGGTTTGTGCGTACCCCTGAACTGTGGACAAACATTGCAACTACCTTGGCATGTTGATATTTATCATGTGATAGGATATTGCCCATGTATTTCCCTTTAACTGCACCCCTGGGCTCTCAACCCTTATTCACTGCTCCCCAGCTAGGTGTGTGATCTCTAAATCCACATACCTACAGCATGCATGCATAGTTCACTAGGAAAGATGTGTAGGTGAAACTATTCATTGCAGAATCTAGGCGTCCATTATGAGTTGCCCGGAGGATTCACAGTGATTATGGACATGAAATTTCTGGGTCCAAAAACAAAAGACCAGTTTTACTTGGGGTGGAGTCACACCCTGAAAACCCGCGGCAGAAGCTGCAAGGTGAAAGAGCAGCCCTGCGGACCCCGCCCGTCCTCAGGTACTGCAGCCACAGAAGACAATTTCCCCCTCAGGCACCGCAGCTGAAGCAGACAATCCCGCTCCAAGAAAGCCTAAAGCCGCACAACCACCCAGACACCTTCCACCACCATCCACCCAACCACAGACATTTACCACTTGATCAAAGGAGGTGGTAGATATCAACATTAAAGGGACCAAAAATTAGAGAGTCCCGGAAAACCTTCACAAAAGGACCTGGTAATTCCAGGTACAGCAGGTTAATCCACATTCCAGCAGCATTAACTTGTAATCCAATCTAGTTTATGGAGAGATACTGCCCTGAATTGTTAATTCTGCCCCATGTATCTCAGATGTGATCGGAGGTCTGGATGCAAGGTATGGCATATTTATGCCCAGACAGAGCCTTAAGGGGAAGTAGCTGTTACTAGCCAATGGGCTACTAAGACACTCCCCGCCTGTGGAAGATTTCCTCTGCTATATGGCATCTAGCTATCCAAGAGTGTACTATTCTGCCCACTACCAAGATGGTAGAACCCCTCTCTCAGTTTGTGTAGCTTGGCAGCTTACCCTATAGGTGTGGCTACCTGAGGGCTACATGTCCACAGAAAAAATGGTTTGGCAACTGGCCTCCCCCCTTTGTCCTTGATGCCAACCCCACCTACCTCAACAAACGGGCAGCCCTTCTCATGTGAGTTCATCAATTGCCCTTCAAAGGCGACTTCCTCTTTGAAGCTCACCTTGAGGGCTCACACCCTGTGTGGCTTCCTGCTAGGTAAAGGTGGCATCTATTCCAATAGCAGGCTTCTATTGTTCATACTCCTGGGAGTCATTCACAATACTCACCAGGAGGGCAGAAGGCTGTTTTGTGGCCAACATCTGCGAGTGGCCAGAGAAAGATTTGGGCAACTGAGTGGCAACTTTCTAAAGGTAGTATTTCTAGAAAAGTTACTTTACATTCAACTTGGGCATCAACTTTAGTAGTCCCATTCAGAAGTTAGCATAGGTGAGTTGATAACTGGAAACATGTAATGGTACTGATAGAGATCGTGGGTCACCCGACCAATAATTTCACCATATATTTCTCGGGCCCATACATTTCATTTCAACATATACATTAGTCAGATGACCTTACAATTCTACCATCAGTAACCCTGATTCCTTCCTATTGGTTCCAGTGTACCTGACTTACCATCCACCGTTACGGGTACCTATGACCACGATAGATCAGGGAGCTAGCTGTGAAGAAAGGCAGGCAAAATACAAATACCAAATTCTTATATCTTACTTTGTATTCATTGAAATGACCACAGACAACTGGGAAGTTTTAAGAATTTTATCTAGAATTAGTTTTTCTGAGAGCATTAGGCTTACAGTTAAAAGGCAGTCAATAATCAGGATAACGAAAAGCATATAACCATAAAGAAACAAGGTAAGGGCAATCATTTAGACTTTTAAAAATAATAGTTAGACAGAGAACATACTAAGTAGATTAATTTGAAAAAGCAATATTGGGCATCTATAAATGGGCAAAACTATGCACATATAAGATTACACTATTTTGGATGTACTTCATGAGTGAGTATCTAGGAAACCCTATTCAACCTATGGAGGGGTAGAAAAGTGAATCACGCTATAGTTCTAGCATTATTACTTCAATTCAGGAATATAAACCACATCAATAAATTCATAAACAGTATGGAGAAATTGCGTTTCTAAAAGGTAGGGAAACCTAGGAACATGCTATGGAAATAATGCAATGAGTTTTCATATAGCAGATATGCGGAAAGCATGGAAATTTAACGTATGCAAAGGTACGTCTTTATTGAAGCAAAGACAGGAAAAATAGAAAGGTGCAGTTTAGAGTTTCGCTCTTATAATTACCTAGACTGGTGTGAAAACCAACCCTGGCCACGGGTCAGTCAAGGACAGGAAAACCCTCAAGGAAGGATAACCCTCAATGGGACAGCAGGTGCAG
Source organism: Lissotriton helveticus (assembly GCF_964261635.1). Classification (NCBI taxonomy): domain Eukaryota; kingdom Metazoa; phylum Chordata; class Amphibia; order Caudata; family Salamandridae; genus Lissotriton; species Lissotriton helveticus. Next base: position 1,868,076,018 of record NC_136057.1, read on the forward strand.
AATGGACACCCCCGGACAGGACAGGATACCAGGACACGACCAGCACCTGCAGTTCGGAAGCAACGCCTGCGCTCCACCCTCTCTGCAGATATCAGTCAGAACCCCGATTGGGTTAGCGAACCTCCCAGCAAAGTGCTCCGCCAGCACTTAAGGTTTAGTAAAACCTTTGAGCCTATGGTCAAATTCGGACAGAGTGCTCCGCAGCACCTCTGTATCAAGTCACCTATTGAGTGCGATGGGTCAGTGACAGGTCAGCTATTCGGACAAGTCGGACAATTTCTCTAGCTGAACTCAGGCTAGTTATACTGTTTTTGGGTCAGTGTACCACCCCTCAATGTTGCAAAGTGTCAGAATCCCCAATTTCGATTGGTCCTAAAGTAGGATAGGTTAACACACCAATCAGAACAGACTACGGTAAGCCAAAATTTACATTCTAGGGATCCGCCTAGCAAGTTTGGGGTTCCCACGGAAAAGTAGCACAGAATACAATAAAACAATACAAATGTTACAATTAGAGAACAACTTCTACTCCATCCTCCTGGGTCAGAGGTGGCTTTCGCAGGAGCATCTTGACTGTGGCTGCCAGCTGGCTGAGTTCCACTGCTCAAGGCTACATCTCTCCCTGGCTGCACGATTCTGCGCAGAAGGGACCTTCAAAATGGTTCTTGTCTCATTTAGACCCCCCAGTTATCGCGGTACATGAAAAGTAAGCGAAAACAAATTAAAACATAGAAATAAATGAATGTACTACATCTTATATGTGGGTACTTTATATTTCACCTTATAAAAATATACTATGCAAGTATAGATTAGTGCAATACACAATAACACAAGAGCATCTGCACGAGCTTCACCACGTTAATACGATGAGTAGCCATCTTAGCTGCTTTACGCATGCGCACCCTTTTCCCTCCAAGAATCTAACTACGTCACGTCACGTGAGTATGACTAACGCATGCGCAGTAGCGAATTTAAAAGCAGCGGCCATGTTTACGGACAAGAGTTAATGGGTTTAGTAAAGCACATAGGCAAGCGTCTCTAAGATACACGCATATCCCAAAATAGATGAAATTAGTAAAACGAACAATTTGGGTTACCTGGTTATAACGGATTCGAGGTTCATGACTCGAGCAAGTCGCGTAATATGCAAATTCTTGCTCTATCAATCCCCTCTTTGAAGATATTTACTATCATCATAAACAAAATGGAACCAGATGCCAACTTCTCTCATACTTTGTACATCTCAATCTCTTCCAACAGGCGATTCATTTTCTCTTTCACTTCCTTATCAGGGTGAGAATTTTTCACCTTTTTGTAAATCTGATTATTCAAGTCCTCCAATTCAAGTTCATCCACACTTCGTTTCACACCTCTTCTATTCACAGTGTATTTCTTTGGGTGTTTGCGACATTTGCAACAAATAAATACTAGGAAAATGATGAAACCTATCACTCCAATTGGCATCAGTACCTTAAATAATAAACTTTTACCTAAATTAGCAAACCAATGACCTACATTTGAGAGACCATCAACCAGTCTCTTCCAGGCACTATCAACCTCGAGTGGTTTGAGTTCCTTTTCCAAATTAGTTATGTTTTTCACATATCTTTTGATCTGTACACTTTTGTCCGGTATGTAAGTGCAACAATGTTGTAAACATTTACATTGACATTTACATAACAATGTTGCGCCTTCAGCATCCGGCAGACTCCGCCCTCTTTTGCTAATAAGGTGTCAAGCGCAAGTCTGTTCTGCAAAACCATTGATCTGATCGCAACCATTTCGGTATTGACCAATAGAAATCCATGAGCTGTGTCAGTAGACAGCACATCCACTATTGTGGATAATTTGCAAATTCTGTGTGTGTTCAGAACCACTCCCACTACAGGTATCAGTGCACTAAAAATACTACCCATTATTTCACCTACGCTTTCTCTTTTACTACGCACTAAGCCATTAGTGTTTTCATTGCTTCCAGCTATTTTATTCACATGGTATATTTTCGGGAAAACAATGCCAAAGTAGCAGCTTCCATACCAGTGATCCGGCAATTTGAAATAAGCCTTGTTCCCACATATATAATAAATTCCAGGAAACACAGGTTCTGACCCATTTTTGAAACCCCAACCTCCAATTACCTTGTAATTATGTTCACATTGACTGGAACCAATGAAAATGTTATTATAATAACTAGTCCTTTCGCGGTGCAGACAGAGTTTCCCTTTTCTTTCGAAATCCAGCAACAAAGCAGGACCAGCCCCACCACTTGAGGTGCTTTCCATGTTCTCAGCCCATTTAGGCGTTTTCTGTCTCTTGTCATTAGCCTTTCTTTGGAAACTCTCCCTTCTTTTCTCTGCCATGTTTAGAAATATTTTTTCTTGTTCATGTAATGAACAGGTCAAGTTGTCTCTGTGTGCTTCATTTAAGTCTATGGTACCTATAGTCAGAAAATATTCTCCCATATAACGTGTAACGTCACTTTTAGTATGTACAGGATTTAGATTTCCACGTATAGGAAGTTCAGAAAATATTACGTCTGCGTTAGAGTAGTAGTACTGTAACGGTCCTCTTTTGTAAAATAAGCTTGCTAAAATACTACAGGAAATTCCATTAGTCAAAGGTAGGTGATGATAAGTCACGCCTTCAGCTACAGAAGTAGGTAGCTTCATGCAGACATAGCAGTCTTCTATTGCCATAGTTTCTACGTAATGCACTAACAAGTTTGCGAAAACGTTTAAATTAGTCTGGTTCTTAACTCTGTGGTAATGTAGTCCTTCCTCATCTGATGCTTCTAAGTCTCGTTTTGTCTGTCTAAGTGCCTTTTCACGTCTTTCTACACTTCGTGTTGTCAGTTCTTCAGTGTCAGTAGTCACAGTCTGTGTAGAGTTAATGTCAGTATTTTTGCTCACCATAAAAGGAATGAAAACTGTTAGTCCTATCCATATTATTATTGTCAGAGCCTGTCGGAGCGCCTGCTTGACTGCGCTGTGTGGCAGGAACGATCGTCTTCACCTCTAGGTTGAAAAGACTACATTTCCCAGAAGCCTCGGCTGAGGCTACATCTGTCCGTGAGACACGCTTCCTGTTGCGTGTTATCCTGTTTCCTGCTCGTGAGTCCGAGAAGGAAGGTCGCGTCTTGCCGCCTTGCTGGGGGCTCGTCCTGGACGGTTGCAGCGGTTGTTCTGCAGTTCAGGTAGGAGCGGCCCCTCCCGCATCTTGATTGCTCGTCATTGAGCGGAGCGCTGTGGGTGTCCACGCGTTGCCGTTTCCTGGTGCGTGCAGTGCAAGAACTGCCGCGCCTTGTTCTTTGTTTTTTGGATTGACGTGGAAGAGCGGAGCGGAGTGGTAGGAAGCCACACGCTGCCGTGTCTTCTTCCTTTTTTGTGTACATTGTGGCCATACTCGTTTTCCATACCACGGACAGTAGGTGGTGCGCGGTGGCGGTCGCAGCTCCGCGTAGCCAGAGCAAGCGCTTGTGGTTATTCTTTTGGACCTTTTGTCCCTATTTACAGGCGGAGCGCTGTGGCGGTCGCAGCTACGCGTTTCCGTGGGTTTCATAGGCACGCCTAAAGGTAGTGTTGTCCTGGCGGAGCCTATGTGTTTGTGCTTACAACAAACTTCGTGTATCATTTACTTTGAACTCTCCTTTTGTCTGATACCAAAGGACTGCCTTGTGTTTTGAGTGTACTGTTTCCAACGGAGCGGAATGCTGTGGTTCTTGCTCCCCACGCATTACCGTGTCCAGAAGGTTGGCATTTGCACTGCTACAGGGTTCCTTTTCAGTCCTGTTCTACTTTCATGATGGTGACTTATACCCAGAATCCCATTTCCTGCGTTCTTAGAATATGAATCAGGTATGAAAGTGAGGTTCCGTGGCGATTTCACTCGTGTTCATAACCGTGTCGTAAATACATAATTTTGGTAGCAGTGAACCGCAAATGATCCATTTAGTATATCCTGGTGTTTTCGCTATGCTACGAGCAAGAGCACTCCTGTTACCAACACATTTGTGATTTACCCATGGCATCCATCTTAGATCACGGAAGCCATTTTGTTTTCCTTGCCCTTACATAGTCAATGGACACGCAATGATCTCGTTCTTATTAAAGGACACGTAGGCTTTAACCGGCGATTCACCTTGCTAGTGACACGTGCACCTTAGGCCAGCAACACTGTAGCAGCATGACTCGGCAAGAACTGCCTCCCCAGCCTGAGGCCAGTCCTGCTATACTGGTTCCTGTGTTCGTTGGCCTGATCATGATTAGGCGGCCGAGGCTGGTAACCGTGCCCATTTACGACCCACAAACATTTCTTATCCTGTCTTCCTATCTTCTACACCTGGCTCTGCTCCTTCCCTTCTGGGCCTTTATTGGGGGGAGGTGACGAAATTTACGATGAAGCGGTCCGGGTCTTGAATGAAGAATTGACATGGGAGTATGATGGACTAGTGGGAACCCCTCATTCGTAATGTTTTGACATCAGATACTGTTGACGATTCCTGTGCAACGCCAAATATTTATTGTTTAAGACACGAATGTTTAGAACTGTGGTAACATGTAAAGAATTTGCCTGAAGCCCAATATTTAGTATATAAGGAGCAATCCTCTTTGTACAAATCGAACAGGCTCCTAGATACTGCCCATGTGTAGTTTCTGTGACTTCTGTGTCCCTGCAGTAATAAACCTTTGGTCTTTGACGCCACCATCGAGAAGCCCGTGTTTCTGTTTGTTTGTGTACCAAGACAGGTTGAACTCCGGGGTCTTCGGGTGTTGTCCCTGACACCTCTGGACGTAGCGAAAAAGTCCAGAACTCCATTTGGCGCCCAACGTGGGGCGACGTCATTCGGTACCGGTCCAAAAGCCTGAAGAGTTCGAGGAGCTTCGTGTGAAGATTTCAGAGGGAGGCGCCCCACTTCATCGATCCCGGCATATCGCAAAAGTGGCCCCGACGTCCTCTTCCACGAGGGTTCCCGTTCAGACGGCTGCAGTGCTCCGTTGCCTTGACCGTCGCCCTGTCTTGGACCCGAGGTGCAGTCCTCAGTACGGCGAAACGTGACGGGTTTCTCCTTGGTGACGTCTTCAGTGCCTCAGTTAAGTATTCAGTGGTTGCTAGTTAAATATTTTGTGAGGATTGCTCCTGTTTGGATAATCCTTTTAGTTCTCAGTTCAGTTCAGTTCTGTAAGATTATCACTGGTTATTCTGGTTACGATAATCATTCTGTTCAGTTCAGGTATCGATACATTTGTCAGTTCTGGTAGGCCTAAGTTCGTGGTTCGAGTGCGCATCTTTTCTGTTTGTGTCTTGTTTGTCTTGTGTTCCGGATTATAAAATGGTAAGTCGGAAAAATTGTATGTTGTCTTGTTTTAGTTGCAACAGTGATTCCCGGTTGGAGGACTCGTGTTTGGTTCCTCCGATTGGAACTCCCCTTTATGATCTATATTGCAAATTTGGTGTGGGCCCTATCTCTTATAATGAGGTATGGATCCGCTACACAGAGAAAGACGGTGTCCTTAGTTGGCCACTGCATGGTAGTTTTGAACCTGAAGTTCTCGATAATCTAGAAAGAAGGTTGTTTAAGAAGAAAGCCCGGCCGGCAATGTTTGATTCTTTCCGTTATTGGCGAAAAGAATCTAAACAGAGAGAAATTAAAAAGTTGAAGAAAGAACAGAAAGAGCAAGAGTTGACTTTAGAACAGTCTGCTAGGCAGCTGCAACTCAACGAGTCTGAGAAAGCGATGGAGGTGGCCGATAGAGAGCGTAATTTAGCGATAGACAAGTGCTATCCTGCTTTGCCATCGAGTACGGCTAAGACAGTAGAGGACCCTGAAAAGGATCCCCTTTTGTCTTACTTGTTACGATCACCCCCACCGTATGCACAGGGTGCTACGGCTCCACCTATACCGAATGTTCAATTACCGGTTGCTGGACAACCTGGTGTCCCTGTTCCCGCTCCCCTGAATCTAGTTCCTGTACCTCCTGTGGTCAATATTAATGTTCCTTCGACAACCCCTCTTCTAGGGTTGCCGGCTTCTTTTCCTATGCCTGTGTCACTCACACCTGCTACTTCACAAGCTATCTTGCCTGCTACTCCTACTGTTCCTGATCTATCTATTCCAACTACTACTCTATTCACTGCCTCTGCAAGTATTATGACTCCGATTTCTGTTCGACGAAGAATCACTGATTCTGTCTCTAATATTCTATCTCCCTTCTATAAAACTCTGATTAAGACTCCTACATCTGACTCTGTGCAGAGACGTAGTCAGCTTCCCAGTACTGAAGAAAGAGGAATACTAGATTCCACTGCCCTTAGATGGGTTTCGAAAGTTGGAAGATATAATGTACAAAATGTATTAGATACATTTATGCAATGGAACGAACCGACACAACGATATGTGTTCGATGAAATGTGTTTCCTTCTACGTGAGGAATTGGAAGAGGATGACCCTGAATCAAATTTAGGAGAATTAATTAATGTTCAGAAAGAGTTTGCTACAGGTATGATAGTTGGTCAAAATATAAAAGAAGCGATGGAACTAATTTTAAGTTATAGATCCGACTCATCCCTTCGTTCACCAAGAGAATTAGAGAAACGTAGTACGAAACGAAATCGTCAATATCCAATGAGAGAGGTTCCACCAATTTGGCGTGAAGCTGTGCAAGCTAATGCAAACCTTGGTATTGCAGCCGCTCCGGCCCAATTCCAGAGAGTATGGATACATATTCCATGGAAACGAGCTGAAGTGTTAGCAGTAAAACAGGCCTTGCCAGATCCGCGTAAAAATCCTGCAGGGTACTACAAAGAGTTGGCTCAAACAGTTGACGCTTGTGTATTGAATCTTGCTGACATAGATCTGCTATTTGGTAACGTAGTACCGCAACCAATTTGGGTTAAAATTCGTAAAGAGAATCATCCAGTTGCCCTAGGTGGTGACTGGGCAGCTATAACTGCAGCGGATGGTCAACAAATAGGTGGTTCCAAACCTGAACCTTTAATTGCTAACTTGCCTGGTAGAATAATCGATTTAATGAAAACCTTAATGCCTGCATTACGCGTTAACTGGGATAAATTGTCCGCATGCAAACAAAAGAAAGACGAAAGCGTCTCCGACTTTTTCACAAGATTCGAGGAGACTTTCGTGGATCATAGTGGTCAGGATATGAGCACAGAAGGGGGCCAGAGATTATTTGTTGATAAATTTGTGCACAATCTGTTGCCAGAACTTAGTGGTAAATTAAAGAATTCTGAAAGTGCGTGGGCTGTCTCTACGACTGCGCAAATACTTGCGACTGCTCAGTACTACGAAAATAGGGATAAAGAAGAGAAGGAAAAATCAGATAAAAAGACGAAAGATTTAAAAACTAAAGTACTTTTACAGCAAGCTTATCCGCCTCGCATGAATCAAACTAATATGCAGCAAGGGTCATATCAAAGAACGGATTATAATTTTCAAAGGCCACAATACCAATGGAATCAATGTGCTTATTGCAAAAAGGAAGGTCATTACAAAAGTGATTGTCCAGTTCGGGCGCAAAATAATGATGCGGCCGCTCAGAGAGGTCGTGGTAGTTCTATGCAAAACTCTAGAGGTCGAGGACGAGGTGCTATGCCTCCACAGACAAGTGATCGCCCCTCTAATTATTTCGACCAGCGTAATGGACAATCTGCCCAACAGAATAGGTCTCCACAGTATCATGTTGAAGACTATTATGAAGCTAGTGAGGAAGGTCAGCAAAGTGAATACTAGGACAGCCATGGACAAAGAGAGGGAGTAGTATCAGTACCAGTAGATCAGAGTGGGCCTTATGTCGCGGTAGCAACATCAGGTATAGTCGAACCGTTTCTGTTGGATACTGGTGCAGCAAAAAGTTCTATCATACATGCGAAACTCCCTGGCGCACCTTTGTCTGGCTCAACAAACGTTTCAGTAGGTTTTTCGGGCGCCCCTGTTCACAACCCTGTTTCTGGTCCTTTGTCTATTTCTGTTGGACCCCGTCAATTGAAAGCACCCCTGATTTTGACGACAGGTTGTAACGAAAATCTGCTTGGTTTAGACTTGTTAAAACGCCTGTACGCGACATTGTACTGTTCTCCAGCAGGAGTACAGCTTACGTTGGGTAAAAGAATAATCTCCCCGATGTACTTGTCGATGGATGCGCTCCCACCAGAGCTGCGTTCACTCCCTGATACTCTTTGGGCGACTGGTCCTAATGATGTAGGTCTATTGGAAATTCCACCCTATGTAGTAACTTTGAAAGCGAATGTCAAACTTCCACGAATCCCACAATACAGAATCTCTAGTGAAGGTGAGCGTGCGCTCCTACTGATAGTACAAGACCTGATCAAGAAAGATGTTGTAGAAGAGACTAGAGGTAATGTCTGTAATAGTCCTGTACTGCCTATTTTGAAACGAACTGACCCTACAAAGCCTCCAGTATATAGGTTCGTAATTGATCTCAGAGAGGTTAATAAAATTGTGATCCCTACAGTTTCCTGTGGTTCCAGACATTACTGCATTGTTAACGTTGATTCCTGCTACAGCAGCATGGTTTTCGGTTGTCGACTTGAAAAATGCCTTTTTCAGCATTCCGATAGCCGAGGAAAGCAGAGATATCTTCGGTTTTTCTCTAGGAGGACGAAGTTTTAGATTTAAACGCGCTCCACAAGGTTATTGTGAAAGCCCATCCATTTACAGTCAAGCATTAAAAAGCCAGTTAGATTCCTTCGTACTTCCTAGTGGTTCTGCTTTAGTACAGTATGTCGATGATCTTCTAGTGGCTGCCGATGACAAGGAAACTTGCAAAACAGCTACGATTTCTTTATTGCATCACTTGTCAGATTTGAATCACAAGGTGTCACCTTCAAAAATGCAATACTGCTGCCAAGAAGTGACCTACCTAGGTCATCTCTTGTCAAAGGAGGGAAGGAAGTTGACCCCAGAGAGAATAAAAGCAATTACACAGATGAATGTTCCTAGCACGCAGAGAGAAGTGCGTGCCTTTTTGGGTATTACCTCATATTGTAGGCAATGGATCCCAAATTTTTCTCTTCTAGCAAAACCATTGGTAGCCTTGACTGGGAAAAATGTTCCGAGTCCGGTACCATGGTCTGCTGAATGTCAGCAGAGTTTTTCTGAATTGCGAAATACACTGTGTTCAGCACCTGTATTGGGTACACCCGACTACAGTAAGCCATTCACGCTCTATGTCCACGAGAGAGAAGGTTGTGCATTGAGTGTTTTGACGCAGAAATTCGGTGATAAACAACGCCCTTGTGCGTATTTTTCATCAACGTTAGATCCGGTAGCCAGAGCATTGCCTAGCTGCTTGAGAGCTACAGCCGCAGCTGCAGCCTCCATTCGACAATCTGCTGGTTTAGTAATGAACAACATGTTAGTAGTTATGGTTCCGCATGCTGTGGATACACTCATGAACCGAACCAAGACGCAACACCTTACCAGTGCTAGATTATCAGGTTATGAACTGACACTGTTAGCTAGTCATATTCAGATAAAAAGATGCAATGTATTGAATCCAGCAACATTGTTGCCGACCAGTCAAGAGTCGAGTGATTCCGAACCACACGACTGTTGTTTCAAAACTGAGGAAGAAACAAAAGGACGAATCGATCTGAAGGACACTCCATTAACAGAACCAGATGGCACGTTGTATGTTGACGGGTCTTGCTTCAAATTGGAGAATGGTGATGTGACTGCTGCTTATGCAGTAACAACTTTGAGTACGATTGTGGAGACTGCAAGAGTGAGTCAGAATTCTGCCCAGGCTGCAGAATTGATCGCGCTAACAAGAGCGTGCGTTTTAGCTAAGGGAAAGAGAGTGAATGTGTTCACAGATAGTCAGTACGCGTTCGGCGTGGCCCATAGTTTTGGCCGTTTGTGGAAAGAGAGAGGTTTCATTACGTCCCATGGGACTAAGATTCAACATGGTCAGCTAGTTAATGACTTGTTGGAATCTCTAACCTTACCGACTGAAGTTGCGATTGTGAAATGCAGTGCTCATAAAGCAATCACGGATGATGTTGGTCGTGGGAATGCTTTTGCTGATGAGACTGCAAAACAGACAGCCAGAAATATGATGAGTAGAATGTATGTTGCAACGTCTGCAAGATGGATTTCTGAGTCTGGAATGTGTGAAGACACAGTGGAAAGCGTGAAGGAAATTCAGAAAGAGGCGACTGAGGAGGAAAAACTTGCATGGAGAGAGAGCACGGGTAAATTGGACTCGAGTGGGTGTTGGATTGACTTGTCGGAACAACAGCGTTGGATGTTGCCTGATGCGTATGTGCTTGCAGTAGTGATGATGGCACATGGAACAGCGCACATCAGTTCAAAAGGGATTTGTAAGATGTTGGCTCCGGTCTGGAAGAATGACGGGATTAGTAGGTGTGCAGAGAGAGTGGTGAGGAATTGTATGGTATGCTTGATGCATAATCCTGGCAAGGGAATCCCCACACCTGCAGGTCACTTCGCTCCTCCTTCCTGCCCCTTTGAGGTGATCCAGCTAGACTTCATTCACATGGATCGTTGTAATAACCTGAAATACGTCCTAGTGGTAGTTTGTGCTTTCTCCAGATGGATCGAAGCATACCCACTGAAGGACAATACTGCCTTATCCACTGCCAAAATTCTTCTTAAAGAATACTTCCCCAGATACGGAATGCCACGGATTGTATGGTCAGACAACGGAAGTGAGTTCGTAGGGAAAGTTATGCAGAGTGTGTGTGCCGGCCTAGGGATTAGACAGAAATTTCATAGTGCGAATCATCCCCAGTCCGCGGGTTTAGTCGAGGGTTACAATGGCACCCTTAAACTGAAACTCGCTAAGATACAAGCATCCACGGGTTTGTCCTGGCCAGACGCATTGCCTTTGGCTTTGCTATCAACAAGAGCAACTGTACATTCTAGAGTAGGGCTTAGTCCCTACGAAATAGTTTTCGGTCGTCCTGCAAATGTTTGGGGGGTACCTAGACCGAAAGAATTTAAACAGCTGGAATACCCAATGTTAATTGATTACCTTTTCGACTTGACTGCTAAATTGAGTCTTATTCACCAACAGGTTTTCGATGCATTGCCAAAGCCACCGGAGAGTCCAGGCCATCAACTGAAACCGGGTGATCAGGTGGTCATCCGAAATTTTGCAAGAACGAAAAATCTGCAGCCCAGATTTATTGGCCCGTTCCAAGTCCTGCTAGCAACGAGAACTGCTATTCGTGTGGCCGGAAGAAGAAATTGGATCCATACAACACACGCTAAACGTGTGCCTCTGCCACTTCCTTATGACAACTGGGTAAAGAAAGGAATCGGTGCCTCTGAAACGGAACAAATCCCCAGGTTCATACCTTTCAGCGATGCAGAACTGATCACGGATTCACCAAATTCTGACTCTCCTCCTGAAACTGCTCTTTTGAACCCTGAACATTTGCTTTCTGCACCAAAAGAACATTTGTCATCTGCGAACGTGAACATTGCAACGTCAGCTGAAAATACATTGTTTCCAGATCAGACAGCTCCTGCAAAACTGAGATACAACTTACGTTCTCGCAATATGGACAAATAAAGCAGGAAACTGCCTATTTTCAGATTTGAATTTGCTATACATTGCCTCCAGCCAGGAAGTTTGCTAATACTTTGTATTGTTTCTTTTTGTTTTAAAATTGCCTTGCCGTCTGGGTAGCCGTAGGGTCGTGGCTGTGTGCCTAGTTGAATCTGCAGGGGTCTGACACAAGGTCGATCTTTCTGTTAGTTTTGGGAACTCCCAGGGCTGATAGAGGCATTTTCATCTACGTACACATCATCAGTGGTCGCGAACGGTCGTAGAAGATGGAGCTTCCTGAGCTGCAACGAGAAAATGTAATTTATGTTCGCAGAAATAGACTGTACAGAATACTTCACAGCAAATGCTTTCTAATGCAATGTGCAGTTACATTTTTAATTGTTTTGATAACGTTGGTGGGTGGAATCGTCTTTGGTGTACATTTGATTTTTATGCCAGTAACTACAGTACCTCCCCTTGATCCTACTACTTCCACGGTTTCTTCTATGCATTCTTTTCACTCATTTCCTGAACACGAACAAGCTCGACGCTCAGAATTTATTAACAATACATTTGTACAGCTCTTGCATCAACACCAACTGGTAGTTAATACTACAGACTGCTGGGTGTGTGGCTTGATACCTCACACTATGGATAAAGGCATTCCCTATCTAGTCTTGCCTTTTAGCTACAATGGATCATTTCAGGCCTTTCAGACCATTTTTTCATATGCCCTTGAGACCTATCCTTCGCGTCCACCACGGTCCACTAAATACAACTCAGCCAACAAAGCTTTAGTCCAGGGAATTATTGACATGATTAAAGACGTCAATAATACTCCATCTTACCCTAGAGATGAATTACGGGTGTATTTGAGTTGGAACTCTACAGAGTATCGCCTTAGTTTGGGAGAAAGCAAGCGTAAAAGCTCCACTTCAGTTTGGGTCGTGCCTCACCGAGGTCAGGTCTGTTTGCAAGGAAATGGGAGAAATCTGAGAGCTCAGCTAGGGAGGAGTGAGTGCGTTGAGACTTACGTATTTCCGTCTAACTCCTCCCCTGCCTTTCTGACTGCTAGGGGTACCTACTTCATCTGTCAGGACAGAGCATATACATGGCTGCCTGCTGACTTTTCAGGTTCATGTTATATTGCTCGATTGTTACCCCCGACATACACTGCTTCTTCAGATTATCACAAAACCAGAGTAGCAAGAGGTGTCTTCAGCAAGGAAGATACCGCTGGTCAAGAAGCTGGAGACTTTTTCAAAGGTTTCCTTCCGTTTTGGGGGCCAATGGCCAATAGTAGAAATCTTCGTCAACTAACACGGGTAGTTGAATCTACAATCACAGAAACTGCAGGTGCCCTTAGTAACCTAACAGCTGAGCTTCAGGCGGATCGTCTCATGACGTTGCAGAACCGTATGGTTCTAGACGTAATACTTGCAGATCGAGGTGGGGTATGCAGAATGATCCAATCGAGCTGCTGTGTCTTTATTCCTAATAATGCTCCAACAGTCTATGAAGCAATCTCTAGGCTACATAAGATTTCCGACTCTATACACGTAGATAAGGGAAACTGGTCCTTCATGGAGTGGTTTTGGACTCTGGTATCAGCGTGGGGATGGAAGGTTCTGATGGTCATTGGTGTCATCCTAGTATTTCTGTTCTCATGCTGTCTTATTATCCAATGCGGTCCCGCTCTGTGTAGCCTCTGTGCTGCAACCTGTTTCAGAAAACCACCTGCATTTGGAGAAAAAGCACGAGACAGGATGATGACGCAACAACATGTCACTGACCTAATGAACATAGAATTGGACTCTGACTCTGATATAGACTAAGTAATTGCCTACGTAAGGGCAAAAGGAGGGTCTGAGGTTCCGTGGCGATTTCACTCGTGTTCATAACCGTGTCGTAAATACATAATTTTGGTAGCAGTGAACCGCAAATGATCCATTTAGTATATCCTGGTGTTTTCGCTATGCTACGAGCAAGAGCACTCCTGTTACCAACACATTTGTGATTTACCCATGGCATCCATCTTAGATCACGGAAGCCATTTTGTTTTCCTTGCCCTTACATAGTCAATGGACACGCAATGATCTCGTTCTTATTAAAGGACACGTAGGCTTTAACCGGCGATTCACCTTGCTAGTGACACGTGCACCTTAGGCCAGCAACACTGTAGCAGCATGACTCGGCAAGAACTGCCTCCCCAGCCTGAGGCCAGTCCTGCTATACTGGTTCCTGTGTTCGTTGGCCTGATCATGATTAGGCGGCCGAGGCTGGTAACCGTGCCCATTTACGACCCACAAACATTTCTTATCCTGTCTTCCTATCTTCTACACCTGGCTCTGCTCCTTCCCTTCTGGGCCTTTATTGGGGGGAGGTGACGAAATTTACGATGAGGCGGTCCGGGTCTTGAATGAAGAATTGACATGGGAGTATGATGGACTAGTGGGAACCCCTCATTCGTAATGTTTTGACATCAGATACTGTTGACGATTCCTGTGCAACGCCAAATATTTATTGTTTAAGACACGAATGTTTAGAACTGTGGTAACATGTAAAGAATTTGCCTGAAGCCCAATATTTAGTATATAAGGAGCAATCCTCTTTGTACAAATCGAACAGGCTCCTAGATACTGCCCATGTGTAGTTTCTGTGACTTCTGTGTCCCTGCAGTAATAAACCTTTGGTCTTTGACGCCACCATCGAGAAGCCCGTGTTTCTGTTTGTTTGTGTACCAAGACAGGTTGAACTCCGGGGTCTTCGGGTGTTGTCCCTGACACCTCTGGACGTAGCGAAAAAGTCCAGAACTCCAAAAGGAAGTGTCCTGTCTGGGTCATGTGTGTATCAGTACTTGCTATCAGACTGAAGTTAACCTATATATGTTCCCTATAGGTCTCAAGCCTGTCTCTCAAAAAAGGGGAATAGAGAAAACCCATAGAAAAGACCTGCCTTTTAACCCACAGGTATTTAGTTTACGTAGTAGTACATTAGCTTTTGCGGTGTTGTACGATTGGTGGTCTTACCCCTGTATGTTCTGTCGTTTCAGGTACATCCCTTTCCCAGCTGTTCCCTTCCTTCCCTTCCCTGTTTATTATTTTACTTTTCCCCTCGCCTAATGGCTCAAATCCTCTGTTGACAATTATCAGAGTGTTTGTGACGTTTGGAGGTGGGCTTTATACTCGTCGCCCGGATCCTGTGGAGCGTACCTGACAGAATAACACGCCCACGAATTCAGCTACACCCGATCCGGGTGGAGACTATATGGCTACCTTAGAGGATGTGCTTCAGGCATTGGTATTGGTGCAGCAGGAACTTGCTGCTTCCAAGGCTGAGGCCTCTGCCCTTAAGGAAAAGGTGGACAGATTGAGTAGGAACCCCTTTGATGCCTCTCCCTCACAAATTCAGGTTACGGTTCCTCCTCCTATACCCCTTGCCAGCCCAGAGAGATATTCAGGGGACCCGGCAAAGACCCAGATTTTTCTGACTCAAATTATGATGCATTTTTCGTGCAAACCGGCCTCTTTCCCGACCAACCATTCCAGAGTGGCTTTCGCCATTTCCTATTTAAGTGGGGATGCGGCTAATTGGGCCGTACCATTGGTGCGCAATGATGACCCTGTACTGAACAACTGGTCAGCATTTAGGGCCGAATTCGAGCGAGTGTTTGATCGCCGGGCTACAACCTTTAGTGCGGACCGCGAGTTACTGACACTCAGACAGGGAAAGAGAGACCTGATATCCTACATGACGGATTTTAACAGGTTGATAGCTGAAACTGCTTGGCCAGAGGAAAAAAGAATGTCCCTCTTCTATCAAGGGTTGAGGGATGGCCTCAAGGATGTTATTGCCCAAATAGATCCTCAGCCAGCCACCTGCACAGACATGATAAACCTGACCTTACGTTTGGATAGCAGAATGAGTGACAGAGGGGGTGATCGGAGAAGATGGGATAGGGGGTACCTTGGGTCTGAAGCTAGCCCCCGAAGAGCATTACCAGCTCCTGAATCAGGTTCTGAACCCATGGAGATCGGGGCAGTCAAAGCCCCGTTATCCAAAGAAGAAAAGGAACATAGACGAGCCTTGGGTCTTTGCCTCTATTGTGGCAAAAAAGGTCACTATGTCAGGGACTGCCCTACCAAACCTAAAACCAGTGGTGCGTGGAACCGCAGCAAACGGCTGGCCATCACAGCAATGGGGGCAGTAGAAAAAGGAAGCAAGGCAGGCTCTTCCTCCGAGGCCAGTTCTCCCCCCTATCAGATCCCTTCGTTAACAGTCATGACACTATCAGAGACTGAAACGCATATCCTCCTTCCCATGAGTTTAGAGAGCCACTGTCAGAGTCATCAAGTGAGGGTCATGATAGATTCCGGGGCCACTGGGAACTTCATCGACAGTGGGTTGGTAACCGCGCTGGCCCTGGAAAGAGTGCCAAGAGATGTTCCGGAGGAGGTATTAGCCGTGGACGGAAAGCCGTTAAAGTCAGGAAAGATCACTGAACAAACCGACTCTTTGGTGTTGTCAGTTGAAATCCCGGAAGGTCATCACCGGGAAGTATTGACATTGAATATTATTGAGGCACCTCAATACGAGGTCATTTTGGGTATGCCCTGGTTGAGCCACCACAATCCCACTGTTGACTGGAGGTCCAAGGAGGTCCGGTTTGCATCCGAGGAATGTAGAGAGCATCTGGTTCCCTCATGTACGACAACCGCAGCGGTGTCTTATCTACCTTTGGTGGTGGCCACAGCCGCCGAGAAAAATGTGATTTTGCCTCCGCAGTATAAGGCTTATGAGGAGGTGTTCAGTGAAAGCATGGCGGAACAACTGCCTCCTCATCGTCCTTATGATTGTCGGATAGACTTAGTGGATGGGGCTACTCTGCCTTCTTGTCGTGTGTATGCCCTCTCGGTTCCTGAGACAGCTCACTTGAAGGAGTATCTTGACCACTATGTGGACATTGGGTTTATCCGTCCCTCTAGATCCCCGGCTGCCTCCCCTATGTTTTTTATCAAAAAAGCCAACGGAGAGTTAAGAGCGTGTGTGGATTACAGGGTGTTAAACAGGAACACCGTCAGGAACAGATACCCTTTACCCCTTATTACTGTGTTACTGGATCAGGTGAAGGATGCTCGGATATATACTCGGCTCGATTTGAGAGGTGCCTATCACCTGGTTCGAGTAAGAGAAGGCGATGAATGGAAGACAGCATTCAAAACCCGTTATGGCCTTTTTGAGTATACTGTAATGCCGTTTGGGCTGTGCAACGCCCCAACGGCATTTCAGTATTTCCTGAACGATGTTCTGAAAGAATTTGTGGATGTCTGTGCTGTTGTGTATATTGACGACATCCTCATCTATTCGGTCAACACAATACAACATCAAGCTCATGTGTCTCATGTATTGCAGAGGTTGGGTGAGAACAAACTATACTGTAAATTGTCCAAGTGTGAATTCAGCGTGACTGAAGTGGAATTCTTGGGGGTGGTGTTGAGTCATGCTGGATTACAGATGTCAGACAGAAAGGTGAAGGCGGTGCAGGATTGGCCGATTCCGATGAGCATGAAGGAAGTACAAAGCTTTTTAGGGTTCTCAAACTACTATCGCAGGTTTATAGCGCAATTCTCTCAGGTGGCTGCCCCTTTAACTAAATTGTTAAGAAAAGGAGTCCCTTTTCATTGGACAGAGGACACCGACAGAGCCTTTCAGACCCTGAAAGATGCGTTCACTTCTGCTCCTATATTGGCACACCCTAAACCTGAACATCCTTTCATCGTTGAAGCTGACGCTTCGGATGAAGCAGTAGGGGCCATTCTGTCTCAAAGGAATCACCTCACGGGCCAATTACATCCAGTGGCATATCTATCAAAGAAGCTCAGCTTGGCAGAGAGGAATTACACTATAGCGGAGAAAGAACTGCTAGCAATTAAAAAGGCATTTCAAGAATGGCGCCAGCACCTGTGGGGGGCTGCGTTTCCTGTTACTGTTTACTCCGACCACCGTAATTTACAGTATATGAAAACTGCCCGCAACCTCACTCAGAGACAAATGAGGTGGATGCTTTTTTTTGCAGAATACGACTTTGTTATAACCTTTCGTCCTGGGGCTGACAACAAAAAGGCTGATACCTTATCTCGACAACAGCAGGGGGGGGTGTCAGCAGAGATCGCCAGGCTGGAACCCATTGTGGAACCTGGAAAGGTTTTGTGTGTGATACATGCTGACTCATTCCTGGATCGCGTTAGTCGAGCAAAGACCCCAGGGGAGTGGGTTGTGTGGGCTACCCAGGGGAGTGGCCGCACACTGAAGAAAGGTCTCCCTTTCCAGAACGCGAAGCTGTTCCTCCCAAATGAAGAGCTCAAAAAGACTGCATTCGCATGGTGTCACGATTCCAAACTGGTGGGACACCAAGGGGTGTGTAAGACTGTGCAGATGTTACACAGGTACTTCTGGTGGGACACGATTAAGAAAGACGTCGTGGCCTGGGTAAGATCCTGCAGTGAATGTGCTATGGCAAAAACCGAAACAGGAAAAAAGAAGGGGTTGTTGTGTCCGTTACCGACTCCCAATAGACCATGGCAAAACATCAGTCTAGACTTTGTTACTGGTTTACCTCCGGATCAGGGTATGACCGCCATCTTAGTGGTGATAGACAGCCTCTCCAAACTAGGGCATTTCATACCCTGCGTAAATTTGCCCACAGCAGGACAGACAGCTCAGCTCCTGATGTCCAACATCATCAGGTTGCATGGGGTACCAGAGATTATCGTATCTGATCGGGGTCCGCAGTTCATCGCTAGGTTTTGGAGGTTTTGGTGTCAGGCCCTGGGTATCCGTTCCTCTCTTTCTACCAGCTTCCATCCGCAAACGGACGGACAAACAGAGAGGCTGAACCAAACCCTAAAGAAATATCTCCGGTGTTACGCTGCGGATGCTCATGACTCATGGGTTTCGTTATTGTGGATGGCGGAAATGGCCTACAATAACGCATGGCACTGTTCCTTGGGGGTATCTCCTTTTTGTGCTACATATGGGTATGATGCAAAAATCCTTCCCCTTACCATTCCTGGTGACATAGCCGATCAGCCTACAGTTTTGGGCCAGATGAGAAAGATTCAGACGCTGCACAAGAAAATCAGGTCTCATCTGATACAGGCCAAGAAGGAATACAAAAAGTACGAAGACCAACACAGAAAACAAGGACCATCGTACGCTGTGGGTGATAAGGTGTGGCTTTCGACCAGGAACATCAGGTTCAAACTCCGCAGCATCTTTCACCCTAAGTACATAGGGCCCTATGTGGTGGTAAAGAAGCTCGGTTCGGTGGCCTACAAACTGAAACTACCTGGTTCGCTTCGTATCCACCCAGTCTTCCATTGTAATCTGCTGAAACCCCCGTTTTCGGACAGGCGCAGGTTGCCTCCACCAGTGTTGTGTGATGGGGGTTTCGAATACGTGGTGCGCAGCATCAAGGACTCAAAGTTTCGGAGGGAGGTGCTGTGGTACCTGGTGTCGTGGAAGGGGTATTCTGTTGAGGATGACTCCTGGGAACCGGTGACCAACATCCATGCTCCAGCGGCTATCCGTTCTTACCATAGGTGGTGGCCTCTGCGCCCTGGTCCTAGTAGGCGCTAGGAGGGGGGGCATACTGTCAGAGCCTGTCGGAGCGCCTGCTTGACTGCGCTGTGTGGCAGGAACGATCGTCTTCACCTCTAGGTTGAAAAGACTACATTTCCCAGAAGCCTCGGCTGAGGCTACATCTGTCCGTGAGACACGCTTCCTGTTGCGTGTTATCCTGTTTCCTGCTCGTGAGTCCGAGAAGGAAGGTCGCGTCTTGCCGCCTTGCTGGGGGCTCGTCCTGGACGGTTGCAGCGGTTGTTCTGCAGTTCAGGTAGGAGCGGCCCCTCCCGCATCTTGATTGCTCGTCATTGAGCGGAGCGCTGTGGGTGTCCACGCGTTGCCGTTTCCTGGTGCGTGCAGTGCAAGAACTGCCGCGCCTTGTTCTTTGTTTTTTGGATTGACGTGGAAGAGCGGAGCGGAGTGGTAGGAAGCCACACGCTGCCGTGTCTTCTTCCTTTTTTGTGTACATTGTGGCCATACTAGTTTTCCATACCACGGACAGTAGGTGGTGCGCGGTGGCGGTCGCAGCTCCGCGTAGCCAGAGCAAGCGCTTGTGGTTATTCTTTTGGACCTTTTGTCCCTATTTACAGGCGGAGCGCTGTGGCGGTCGCAGCTACGCGTTTCCGTGGGTTTCATAGGCACGCCTAAAGGTAGTGTTGTCCTGGCGGAGCCTATGTGTTTGTGCTTACAACAAACTTCGTGTATCATTTACTTTGAACTCTCCTTTTGTCTGATACCAAAGGACTGCCTTGTGTTTTGAGTGTACTGTTTCCAACGGAGCGGAATGCTGTGGTTCTTGCTCCCCACGCATTACCGTGTCCAGAAGGTTGGCATTTGCACTGCTACAGGGTTCCTTTTCAGTCCTGTTCTTCTTTCATGATGGTGACTTATACCCAGAATCCCTTTTCCTGCGTTCTTAGAATATGAATCAGGTATGAAAGGAAGTGTCCTGTCTGGGTCATGTGTGTATCAGTACTTGCTATCAGACTGAAGTTAACCTATATATGTTCCCTATAGGTCTCAAGCCTGTCTCTCAAAAAAGGGGAATAGAGAAAACCCATAGAAAAGACCTGCCTTTTAACCCACAGGTATTTAGTTTACGTAGTAGTACATTAGCTTTTGCGGTGTTGTACGATTGGTGGTCTTACCCCTGTATGTTCTGTCGTTTCAGGTACATCCCTTTCCCAGCTGTTCCCTTCCTTCCCTTCCCTGTTTATTATTTTACTTTTCCCCTCGCCTAATGGCTCAAATCCTCTGTTAACAATTATCAGAGTGTTTGTGACGTTTGGAGGTGGGCTTTATACTCGTCGCCCGGATCCTGTGGAGCGTACCTGACAATTATCACTATAGCTATACTACATATGCATACTTTGCAACATGTTTTGCAACAATTGTGTTTAGGCCTTCCATTCACTCTTGAATCAGACATTTTGCTCAGAAGAAATTTCTCAACCCCTCTTTGTAACTTTACACAGGTAGCTTACTCTGCGTAATTTCAGGTGAGTTCGTCTTCTTCGGCAGATAGATCAGCAATCTGTTCTTCGTTACTTTCATCAGTTATATCAAGATTCTCAAATTCTTCCAAGATTAGATATGTCCACTCAGGATCTTGGTATTTCTCGTTCAGCCTTTTTATTCGATCACTCCTTCTTTTGGAGCTTTCTCCAGCTTGCCCTGTAATTCGTGGACTTTTCCTTCTTTCTGCAAGTTTTTCTTCTACTGTTTTTATTCTGTCTCAGTTTCTTAATAAAGCCTGGTTCAATATTTTTCTTTTTCTTGAGTCTTTTAGCTGGCACTGTTATTTGGCTTTCTTATAATGTTCTTTTGTTTTCATTTACTTGTGGCACTTCTGCTTCTGTCTCTTCCTTTCCTGTCTGACTAGTCCCAGGTCTTGTATCTATTTTTTCTGCCTGGTTACTAAGCTGGCCTGGTTCAGGAGAGTTTTGGGTTTGGTTATCAAATGTCTCTGTTTCTGTGTCCTGAACACGTTCTTCTAATTCTGTCTGATCCTGTTCAAGCACTTCGATCTCTTGATTTTCTTCTGCTCGAACCTTTGGACTAGTTCTAGTCTGTCCCTTTTCAGTTTCAGGAGTTTGTGGAGGTGTATCGATCACCTGTTCTGTCCCTGTCTGACCTTCTCCTTCCTCAGACTTGACGTGAATCTCAATGATCTGAGGCTCTTCGCCTGTGCCTGTCTCCTCCTCGCTATTCCACTCTCTATCTTCGTAGGTTCGTTCTCTTGTTCTGATTGGGTCTCCAGTCAGGTCGATTATTGGTATCCAATCATCTTGGCTGGTGCTCGGTTGTTCGTCATCAGCTACTTCAGGACCAACGTCTGCAGACCCCTCAGCTGGACAACCTTTAGCGCCCTTTTCCTCGTCTGGAGTCAACTTCTTTGTATGGCTGGCATGGATCCACTTGGGAACGCCTGCACACTTCACCGCTGTCGTGGTCACCAATATGATTTGGCGTTTTTCTCCCCACCTCGGTGCAAGGCAACTCGAACGAGTATGTTTCTTGATTCTGACCCAGTCACCAGGGACCAATTTGTGAACTGGAGTCGTTGGATTGGCAACGGCGTCTTCCCCAATCTGGCGAGAGATAGAACGCACTTGGTCACCTAGTTGCTTGCAGGACTCAAGTACCAAATCATCAGAAATGTTTAACAGTTTGTATCCTGGCACCCATGCTTGTCTCATCACTCTTCCCATCAGGATTTCATGGGGGCTCAGGCCTGTTTTTCGGTCTGGAATGCTCCTGAGTCCCATCAGAACAAGAGGTAAGGCATTTATCCAGTTCATGCCAGTAGAATTACACATCTTTGCTAATCTCGATTTTATAGTGCCATTTATTTGCTCTACTACTCCAGAAGCCTCTGGACGGTATGCACAGTGCAGCTTTTGTGTGATCCCGAATGCTTTACAGAGCTGATCGATTACTTCATTCTGAAAATGTTTTCCTCTATCTGATTCAATAGTGACTGGAACCCCGAACCTAGGTATCAATTCCCTTAGTAACAATTTGGCTACAGTAATGGCGTCACTCTGTTTGGCAGGGTAGGCTTCCACCCATTTTGAAAACAGACAGACAATGACAAGGACATATCTTTTTCCCTCACAACGAGGCATGGTGATGAAATCAATCTGTACTCTC
Organism: Lissotriton helveticus; assembly: GCF_964261635.1. NCBI lineage: Eukaryota > Metazoa > Chordata > Amphibia > Caudata > Salamandridae > Lissotriton > Lissotriton helveticus. The sequence continues at coordinate 1,868,098,346 of NC_136057.1, forward strand.
ACAAAGAGACCCCCTGATTTTCCAATTTTCCCCAGTTCCACTACTGTTCTTTTCCCAGCGTTGAACTGCTGACATGTCAAGCACCTCTGGCAGAGTGATTCTGCCACCTTCCTGAACTTCGGATTGTACCATGTGTGTTGGAAAACCAGAACCATGGCGTCCCTACCAGTGTGTGAATTCCCATGTATCAATCTTGCCATAGAGGAGAGCAGGTGTCTAGGTAACACAGGCATACCATCTGGGCCCACAATGACACCATCCTCTCTCCTTGGTTGACAACCAAGTTCCTTCCACTTTTCTTTCTCTTCCCAGGGTACAGCATGCTGCCATTCTCTCACTTCATCCCAGGTAGGCACTTCTTCAAACACCATAAGTTGGCAGCTGTTTCCAGTCCCTCCCAGTTTAATATTTATTGACATGCGGTCTCTAGCACATTGTTTTGCCACTTCATCAGCAAAATGATTTCCCAAAGATACAGCGTCAAGGCCCTTTTTATGGGCAACACATTTGACCACTGCTAATTCTTTTGGTAATTGGATTGCCTCTAATAAATCTTGTACAACCCTTCCATTCCGAATAGGGGTACCTGATGAAGTCAGGAATTCTCTTTGTAGCCACAACTGGCCAAAGTCATGCACAACCCCATAACAGTACTGACTGTCAGTATACACTGTTATTCTCTTGTCCTTCCCCAATTTGCAAGCTCTTATTAATGCTACCAATTCGGCTACTTGTGCAGACTTTACTCCAAATAAACAGGATGCTTCTTTAATGCTGTCCAAAGCGACTACAGCATAAGCAGCACTTAGGCCCACTAGTTTGTGTCTCATATATGAGCCATCTACAAACCATTCCTCATCATGTACAGGCAAAGGTGTTTCTTTAATGTCTGGGCGGGGTTTTGTACTGCACTCTGTCAGGTCAATGCAGTCATGCTCGTTCTCTCCTTCATCTTCCATAATCATTGAGTCAGGGAGCAAAGTGGCTGGATTCAAGATATTACACCGAGTAATGTCTACATTTGCAGCACCCACGAGAATCCTCTCGTATTTAGTCAGTCGACTAGGGGTGAGATACTGGGTCTTAGTTGGGGTCAGTAAAATTACAACTGCATGTGGAACATATACAGTTACAGGATGTCCCATCACAATGGATTCACTCTGTTCTAAACTCGTGCATGTGGCAGCTACTGCTTTCAGACATCCAGGTAATCCAGCAGCCACTGGATCCAAAGTGGCGGAGAAATATGCCACGGGGCGTCTAGTCAGGCCATGCTCTTGAGTTAGAACTGACAATGCACAATTATCTCGAGTGTCACAGAATAGGGCAAAATCCTTAGAATAGTCAGGCATCCCTAAAGCAGGGGCTGTACACAGGCAATCTCGCAATTTAGTGAATGCAGTTAAGCTTTCATCATCCCATTCCACTGGGTCCTTTGCTCCTTTCTTTGTCATATGTATCAAAGGCTTTGCCAGGACTGCAAATCCCACAATCCATTGCCTGCAGTAACCTACCACCCCAAGGAACATTCTGATCTCTTTCTGAGTACGGGGCAACTGCATCTTTTGAATTATTCTGACTCTCTCTGAGGTGACTTTTCTGATGCCTTTTTCTATCTGGTGCCCCAGATATTTCACTGACTTTGAACAGAACTGCAATTTTTCAGGGGCTACTTTATGTCCCTTTTCACCTAGGTGATACAGCAAGGTAATGGTGTCAATCACACAATCTCTATGACTTTTAGATGCCACCAAGAGGTCGTCTATATATTGCACCAACACAGACTTCCCAGGTAAGACTCAAGTTTCAAGGCACTTTTTTAAGATCTGATTAAAGATAGAGGGGCTTTCTGTGTACCCTTGAGGGACACGATTCCAAACATACACGTGACTGTTGAAAGCAAATGAGAAAATAAACTTGCTGTCTGGATGCAATGGGATCGAAAAGAATGCGTGACATAGGTCTATCACAGTGAACCACTCAGCATCCCAGGGAATCTGATACAGGATCACTGCTGGGTTCGGGACAATGGGACAACAAGGAACCACAATTTTGTTTACCTTTCTCAGGTCCTGCACTACTCTGTACTTGCCACTAGGTTTCTTGATTCCAATTATGGGAGAGTTACATGGGCTACTCATTACTTCCTGTATGATGTTGGCTTCCAGCAACTTCTGTATTTCAATGGCAACTCCTGCTCTCACTTCTGCACTCATTCTGTATGGCTTAGTATTTGGGTAAACTGCATTTTCTTTCATGGTTATTTGTATGGGGTCTACATTTGCCATTAATCCTACATCCTTTCCAGTAAAGTCCCATACTTCTGGTTTCACTGTCTGTTGGAGTTCTTCAGGTAAATCTTGTATAGTCATTCGTTTAATTTATGAGTCAGGTCTGATTAACATTAACTTGTAGATGCCATCTTCGTCTGGGGTCTGAATTTCAACGCCTTTTGGTGTGCAAAAGATGGTACAGTTCATTTTGCACAACAAATCACGTCCCAGTAAATTCACTGGACTGGTATCACAAACGACAAATCTGTGCATTTCTTTGAAATTCCCTATTGTGATCTCCATGGGCTCGGTAACGGGGGTACTAATTAGTTGATTAGATACACCCACTACTTGGATTGCTTCTCCCGAGAGGGGTAGGTTTGGAACGTCCGCTGTTCTCACAGTAGAACGGGTAGCACCAGTGTCCAATAGGAAGGTGACATCAATTCCATCAACCTTTCCTTCAATGTATGGCCCTGACTGGTCTACCGGCAAGGAGGCGCCAAGTACACACTCCTCGTCCTCCCCTCTCAGGCCCCGTCAGTACTGATCATCACAGAAAAAAGTGTCATTTAACAAATACTGCGAAGTTGCTGCATTTCTGTTCTCATTGCCTCCCCAGATTTCTATGTCGTCACCCTGCGGTGATTTTCCCTTAATATTTGGTTTTGGCGCTCGGGGTACTTGAATTGTTTTTACCTGCTGCTGAGTCTTTCTTGGTTTTTCATTCTGCGTCTGTGGAATTAAATCAGGGGATTGGGTATTATCATGCTGTAAATATGGACACTCGTCTCGCCAATGTCCAATTTCCCCGCACTGGTGACAGGGGAATTTCTTTTTAGCTTCTTCTCTGCTCATTTTTACTTTGGGCTTTCCCCCACCCCCAGGGCCTTGATTTTGGGTATTCTTACTTATTTTACTTAATTGCCTTTCCTGCTGTTCTGCGAGCTTTACTTGTGCCCACATAACTTTCTCCTTTAGAGCCTTTCGCTTTTCTGCCATCTCATCCTCACAGTACTTTGCGTACCGGAGGACCTCATCCATTTTCTTCGACTGCCAACCAATTTTATTATCTTTTATCCACTGGCAAATTTCAGGTCTTAGACCGTTTACAAACCTGTAAATGAAGTGGGTCCTGTCTTTCATCTCGATGTTATCTATACCACTGTAGGTCTTAAACACCTGTAATAGTCTTTCATAAAAAGAGTGTACAGTCTCATCCCTTTCCTGCGAGGTTCTATCTATTTTGGTCCAATCAGTTTCCTTCGCGGGCACCTTTTGCTTCAAATGTTGAATTACTTGTTCATATTTTTTTTCACTTCAATAGAAGGTTCTCCTGTTTTAGAGTCCCTCGGGTATTCCTCACTAGGCCAAGCTATAGCAATCTTACACTCAGTCCATAAATCTACAGGGACCACAATGTCAAAGAACCCATCCAAGTCTTTCCACATGCATTTTTGCACGTTTACAAATCTTTCCACTTGTCTATACCAATCTACAGGTTTCTCTCGTAATTTTGGAAAGTCATTTGTAAAGGACACAATATCCTGTCTGGACCACGGAACATGCACGTATTTTCCACCTGGCACTTCTCGCATAGGATATAACTGCTCTGGTTTGTCAGCTTCTTTTAAAACAAATTCAGGAGTTACTTGTTTGGATCTAGCCTCATCTTTCTTCTTGGCCCATCTGGCTTTCCATTTTTCCACATCTCCCCATTTCTGCAACACGGTCAATAATTATTTGACCTGTGCCTTTTTCCCAGACACATTCAGGTTATCTAAATCTTTGTCCGAGAAATCTGCTCTATACGGCTTTTGCAAAGGTTTTGATTTCGAGATATCTATTCCCATACTAGCTGCAGTGTCGGTTAGTTTTTCATGGAGTACTCTGGCATTTCGAGTAAGGCTCTTGCAGATAAACAACAGCTCTTCTTCTGAGTAGGTATTTAGTCTGTCTAATCCCACATTTCCGGCCAATAGTTCTTCTATTTCTACTCTTAGTTTGTAGAGATCTAAAGGTTTCGACTGAGGAACTTGTTTTTCTAATTCTCGACTCCATCTCTCAATTTCTTCAGGAGTCACCACTGTGACGCTCTTAGTACCTGAAGCTGATTCCATTTGAATTTCTCTCGTATTAAAGGGATTATGTCTTTTCTGCATCCTTTTTCCTGTTTCCCTAATGGGCAGATCCATTAGCGAGACTTCAGACTCACATTCGCTTGTTAAATCATCTACAATTAAGGGCTCTGGTCTCGGCTGGGCCACAACTGGGGTAATAACTGGAGTTTTTGGACTCCCCTGTCGATCCCCATACAATGGAACCACGGGTCCAATAGTAACCAGGATGGTTAAGGACTCGGGACTTGTATTTAACTGGGATATTTTCTGAATTATTTCAGCTCTCTGCTTGGCTAGAGCCTCTCGTTCCCTGTCCTCCAATATCCTTTCGACTGAATTGTCATGTATTACCTGTGGGGTCAAAGTTGGAGCATAACTCGGGGCAGTGGGATGTGTCTCTCTCGGTCCCTCACCATAGTTAGGTTTTGGAAATAAGCTTCCTGTGCTTAGGGATCTTGGTTCTTCCTCATAAAGAGGATTTAAAATCGGCATTCCTGAACTTGATGGTCTTGCCTCCCTTTCGTAGAGAGGTCTAGGGAAACAATCTCTTTCGCGTGAGTATCTCGCCTCTCCACTAGCGGGTAATCTTGGGTAAATATCTCTCGTATCTATGGGTCCCAAATTCTCAGTATAGGGAGGTATTTGACAACCCCCTCCCACACTTGCAGACCTGGCCTCCTCCTGGGGAGGAGGTCTTCGGGAAGTATCCCCCTCGCTGGAAGGTCGGTGTCCTTCATTATAAGGAGGCGGACTTCTCATACACATGTCATCTAACAACTCCTCATCCGACTCTCCAATGGGCACCCAATGTTTGCATTTTTCTGTTCTCTTCTCCCCCCCGGGAGGACCACCCGCTGGCATCATTGGAAACAGTCCCTCAACAATCATATTCTGTCTCCACTGTTTCATCTTTTTGTCTCGGGTCTCTTGTTTTAATTTCGGATAAAATTTTGTTAACCCTTTATCCATTCGGGGCTTGTCCCTTTCAAAAGCCTCGATTTCCCATTCCTCTAGTGCTTCGTACTGCGTTAGTCTAGGTCTGGGATGTAAATCATTCATTCGGGTTCTCAAATTAAATAGAATCCTGCCGTTAAATGTACCTTCTAACGGAAAAGCCAATACTCCGTCATCTTTCGTGTATTCCGCCCAATTTTCCAACCATACACATGAGTGGTACCCTTTATCAAACATCGTAAAAGATGCGGGAGTATTAGGTGGCAGAATAACAACACCTTTTCGAGTCCTAATTGGTTTATCTTTTTTGAAATAATTCTTTACTTTGTTCACAAGTGACAACTTCCTCTTATTTCCGTACATAATGTCGGTTTTATGTCCTTTCCACTGATCGTTCTCAAACCCTAAATGTCTTGGATCTGGTCTAGTATGCGGTCTGTACGTATGCCACATATAATTTCCTTCAAGCAACTCTTTGTTTACAAAATCACTTCCAATCTAAACGCGTCTCTTATTTTCCGTGCGACCAATGAAATGCACGAATTCAAATAGTCTCGACCAATGGGTGCGCGGCCTTTTTGCGAGACAGTTTCTCACGCTCCGGCACTCACCCCTCCTTTACAATTTCAGCTCCGCTACACGCCCGCTGCGTCTACCAATCCCAGCGCGGCACGGAGTGACGTCAGTGCAGTTTCGCGACTGACTCCCTCCTTCACAAGGTAACGGCAACTAAATTTCTCTCTAAAGTGCTTGTGTTTGGTTATTTAACAACGAATACACATTCGCCACTGTACTCCAGTGTCTAGACAGAATAGAATTTTGTTTCACTGCAAGTAAACTACTTCCATTTACTTTTCATACGCTACGGATAGATCTCTTCCGCCTACCCTTCACTCAAGCATTAGGGAAGCTGTTACTTCCTCAGACTCATCCACTTTCTGGGATATTTGCTAAGTCTAAAGTTTCACCCGCGAACCCCTTTGCTATCACACAAGCTCCGACGAACCTGATACTCCTTCCGATGTGACCCTAAATAGGTTGTATCACTTTAGAAGTTTTGCCAATGATCTCATTGCTAACATTTATTCAAACATGCGTTCGAAAAAACCCTAGTTAGTGCTTCCAGTTCTACCTAACCTGCACCAACTTTCCTTAGAGTCAGTGACCTCACAACGAGTGGATTCTCTTCACCACTCGCTATTCAATTGCCCGGGGATTCTTAACAAACATTTAACGCTTAACTTACAAATGTGTTAATACATATATCAGTATAATAATAAAAAAAACAATTTAAAACATTTCATAATTTTTCAAAGAAAAACACTTCACGCGAGTGATCAGTTCACCTGAATTGTTTAACTTCTCATAGCAGCATAAACACGAAAAATAAAAACCCTTTTAGCAGCATCCAACTTATCTAGCTTAACTAGTCCTACCTAACTTTAACTAGTCCCTAACCATTTCCTCTGCTACCAGAAAATTACTGATAGAGATCGTGGGTCACCCGACCAATAATTTCACCATATATTTCTCGGGCCCATAAATTTCATTTCAACATATACATTAGTCAGATGACCTTACAATTCTACCATCAGTAACCCTGATTCCTTCCTATTGGTTCCAGTGTACCCGACTTACCATCCACCGTTACGGGTACCTATGACCACGATAGATCAGGGAGCTAGCTGTGAAGAAAGGCAGGCAAAATACGAATACCAAATTCTTATATCTTACTTTGTACTCATTGAAATGACCACGGACAACTGGGAAGTTTTAAGAATTTTATCTAGAATTCGTTTTTCTGAGAGCATTAGGGTTACAGTTAAAAGGCAGTCAATAATCAGGATAACGAAAAGCATATAACCATAAAGAAACAAGGTAAGGGCAATCATTTGGACTTTTAAAAATAATAGTTAGACAGAGAACATACTAAGTAGATTAATTTGAAAAAGCAATATTGGGCATCTATAAATGGGCAAAACTATGCACATATAAGATTACACTATTTTGGATGTACTTCATGAGTGAGTATCTAGGAAACCCTATTCAACCTATGGAGGGGTAGAAAAGTGAATCACGCTATAGTTCTAGCATTATTACTTCAATTCAGGAATATAAACCACATCAATAAATTCATAAACAGTATGGAGAAATTGCGTTTCTAAAAGGTAGGGAAACCTAGGAACATGCTATGGAAATAATGCAATGAGTTTTCATATAGCAGATATGCGGAAAGCATGGAAATTTAACGTATGCAAAGGTACGTCTTTATTGAAGCAAAGACAGGAAAAATAGAAAGGTGCAGTTAAGAGTTTCGCTCTTATAATTACCTAGACTGGTGTAAAAACCAACCCTGGCCACGGGTCAGTCAAGGACAGGAAAACCCTCAAGGAAGGATAACCCTCAATGGGACAGCAGGTGCAGAATGGACACCCCCGGACAGGACAGGATACCCCAATTAGGATCAGGACAGGACCACCAGGACACGACCAGCACCTGCAGTTCGGAAGCAACGCCTGCGCTCCACCCTCTCTGCAGATATCAGTCAGAACCCCGATTGGGTTAGCGAACCTCCCAGCAAAGTGCTCCGCCAGCACTTAAGGTTTAGTAAAACCTTTGAGTCTATGGTCAAATTCGGACAGAGTGCTCCGCAGCACCTCTGTATCAAGTCACCTATTGAGTGCGATGGGTCAGTGACAGGTCAGCTATTCGGACAAGTCGGACAATTTCTCTAGCTGAACTCAGGCTAGTTATACTGTTTTTGGGTCAGTGTACCACCCCTCAATGTTGCAAAGTGTCAGAATCCCCAATTTCGATTGGTCCTAAAGTAGGATAGGTTAACACACCAATCAGAACAGACTACGGTAAGCCAAAATTTACATTCTAGGGATCCGCCTAGCAAGTTTGGGGTTCCCACGGAAAAGTAGCACAGAATACAATAAAACAATACAAATGTTACAATTAGAGAACAACTTCTACTCCATCCTCCTGGGTCAGAGGTGGCTTTCGCAGGAGCATCTTGACTGTGGCTGCCAGCTGGCTGAGTTCCACTGCTCAAGGCTACATCTCTCCCTGGCTGCACGATTCTGCGCAGAAGGGACCTTCAAAATGGTTCTTGTCTCATTTAGACCCCCCAGTTATTGCGGTACATGAAAAGTAAGCGAAAACAAATTAAAACATATAAATAAATGAATGTACTACATCTTATATGTGGGTACTTTATATTTCACCTTATAAAAATATAATATGCAAGTATAGATTAGTGCAATACACAATAACACGAGAGCATCTGCACGAGCTTCACCACGTTAATACGATGAGTAGCCATCTTAGCTGCATTACGCATGCGCACCCTTTTCCCTCCAAGAATCTAACTACGTCACGTCACGTGAGTATGACTAACGCATGCGCAGAAGCGAATTTAAAAGCAGCGGCCATGTTTACGGACAAGAGTTAATGGGTTTAGTAAAGCACATAGGCAAGCGTCTCTAAGATACACGCATATCCCAAAATAGATGAAATTAGTAAAACGAACAATTTGGGTTACCTGGTTATAACGGATTCAAGGTTCATGACTCGAGCAAGTCGCGTAATATGCAAATTCTTGCTTTATCAGTACCAATGTCACTTAGAAGGAACATTTCAGCCTGTAACAATAAACGGATACACATTTGTAGGTTTGTTTTCATACAAAACTCCAAACTGATATTATACTATGAAATATGTCAATAATATAATGCAACATCTACATTCATTAATATAATTCTTTTAACTTATCAATACCCACAGCTGTTGGTGATGGCCAACATTGTGAACAAGGAGGGTGAGCTCAGCACTGTCCGCTGCCTGCTATGGTCACAGTAGAGACGCACTGGGAGGTTACATGTGAAAACTAAAAAATATTGGGGCATATTTCCAAGCCCCTATCATTACCAGAGAGTTACTTTTTTTGATGCTCCGGTGACGTAAAGCCATTTTCAATTTTTACAAGATGCGCTAAGCCACTCAACGTGGCTTAACGCATCCTTGTAAATATGTCTCTTTCCACTGCAGTCCTTTGCGGCAAAGGGGCGGGCAATGGGTGTTGCTGTGGACGTTCCACTGCAACACCCATTGCTTTTTGACTCTGCCCCAGATTTATAAGGGTTAAGCAGTGCCAAAAACAGGGCCATTCTAACAACATGGATTACCAGGCGTTAGAATGGGAATATGAGGAGAAATTATTAATGTCTCTTCGTTTTTTGCTCTTTCTATGTGTGCTGCATAGAAAGAGGAAATCACCGAGAATTAAGGTGTCCCTTCCTGCAAATAAACAATCGCCCCTGCAGTGCAGGCCCCCATGCCACATGGTGGCAGAGTGCCTGCGCTGGTACTATGCAGCTTCTTTTGCACCAGTGCTAGGGGAAACACAGGGGTGCGCTGTATTCTTGTGAATATTGCACATCCCTGCATTTGAAACATTTTGAAGCGTGGCGCTGCTGATTTCGGTGCAAGTCCGCACTCCAACACTTTTTTGTACATATGCCCCGTTGACTGCTAACAAATCTAATAAAAAACTTATGCTACCAATCTATCCACCCATCCATAAATATCTCATATTTTAAAATCCTACATCTTGCCATTCTCACTTCCCACCCACAGTAGAACTGCATTATGACAGTGGTTGTAGGTGTGTGCTGCAACTTTTAGAAAGTGATGTTTCAAATGCTAGATAGTTTGTCAGCAGGTGTTCCTTAGTTTATGATTTTGCAATCCATATACTGTTAGCCTGTTCCTACATATTAACACACCAATCAAGCTACTGCCCTGGGACTGTGGAGATGCCTGAAGGACAAAGACCGGTGCTGCTTGACATACTCTCACTGCTTGATTTACCCCTTCACTACTGGCCACTCTTTGCCAGGAATTGCTTCTCCCTTAACCCGGAGCATGTCCTACTCTTCCAGGATCCCTGGCACGAGCCATGCAGCCTCTGAAGCAGCTCCTGTTGACAGTCCGATGGCCTCGGGCACTTCCAGCCCCAAGGCTTTGACCTCTATGTTCCAGCTTTTCTTGGGGCCCGGCGATAAGGAGCTGCTCCCACTCAATGTCCATGATACCATGCTGCTACTAATGTTCTTGGGTATGTCTTCTTGCAGAATTGCCATGATGAAGGTACCTCTCTCAGGGAGGCCAGGATTGGAAAAAAGGTACAACACACTCAGACGCAAGTAGCAGCACTCTCAGGCAAGGAATGTGCCCATTGGGGACTCCTTCAAATACCCAGAGTTTCAACTGGAGACATCCTAACCAGGAAGACAGATGATCTGAGAACAAGGGAGACAAGACATGAGGGAATAAGATTACGGAGTCTCAATATCACAAGGCCTTAAACCCCCATTATCGGGCTCAGTGAGGACTTCCCAATCAGATGCAAAGCAACTTTTAGCCGGCTCACTTCCATGAGCGAATCAATCAATATCCACCTCATCTTGAGCTACACACAAGGCCTGCAAATCAAAACGCAGCTTAGTCTGTGCTGCCTTTTGGTTGACTGGCTGGCTCAAAGAAGTGAACTGCTATTTTCCTTGTCAAGCCACTGACTATTTAACAACTACAGAATGCAAAACAAAGAAGCACAGAGAACCGGTAGTGCAAATGTGGTGTGGGCATGTCTGCAAATTAATGACGATAGCTCTCCATTGTGGATTGCATTTATCAATTAAGAAGAATGGAATTACATAAAAAATACTAAAGAAGCCATGTTTTGATAATTATAATACTTAACGAGTTTCTGTTATGTGTTAATTTATTGATAACAGAGAATTTCTGACACTGTGCAAGAATGCCACATTTTGCAGTGAGTGCTGTTATAATGTATAAGGATGATAATCACTTTAATATGGTTGCTTGATTCACAGTGATAAACAAGCCAATCACACAAATACAACATCAGTTTGAGTATAAGAGAATACAAAATGTTCTAGCTATCGTGACAAGAATTTTAGATTCTATTAAGGATACGGAGGCGAGGGTTATGCTTTCTCATTTCTTGACTGCACAAACAGCAGCCAATGAAAATGAAACGACAAATGTAAAAAACAACATTTCCCATGAGGCTTTGAACCACGCCTCCAATACAACAACCAATCTCAGTAGTAATAAGCATATAAAGTATAGAGACACTAATCTGGCCTCCTCTTTCTTTGCGCGAACAGTCTCGTAATAATAACCAAGTCTTGAACTCTCAACGGAGAGAAAAAACAGTTCCTTAGGAATTCTCAACGGAGAAAAATCCATAACCACGAAGGAATCATCTTCCGCCAGGAAGGTACAGCAGCACAATCCAACGAAGGCAATCAACTCTTGTTGGAGTCGTTTCCTAAAATAGAAAAAGAAGTTTGAGAAAAGGAGCCCACCACTACATTTCTCACTGGGTGGGTATAAAGATGTTAAACAACATAACTTTAATAACTCTACAGTTACATAACTGTCCCAACGGGTGGGATAATCCTCGCCTCCGTGTCCTTAATAGAATCTAAAATTCTTGTTGCGATAGCTAGAAAATTTTGTATTCTATGGAAGGACCGGAGGCTTCTGATTATGCTGGTTCAAAGCTCACCAAACACAGCATCAGAAACATGAGGAATAGGTTTATAATAAAAAACTTTAAACATTGAGTCCGAAGACCAATCAGCCGCTTTGAGGATGTCCTCCAAACGGGAACCCAACAAATAGGCTTTAGAAGCCATCGCACCTCTAGCTGAGTGAGCACCATAAACAGAAATATCGATGCCAGCCTCTGACATAATCCAACGAACCCATCTGGCTAAAGTAGCCGCAGCGACTGGTTTGAAGGGTTTCTGAACAGAGATTAGCAACTGTCCTAAGGGATCAGTCCTGTGTGCAATAGTACGCTCTTCATAGCATTTCAGACACTGCAACACACATAACTTGCTATTTGTGGAAAAGCGGGATACTCCACTGAGCGTGACATAGTCTAGTTTGTCGTGTAATAACAAAGGAGACACCCTGTGGAGAAAACATCCTACCAGCCAAATCTAAAGCTCTAACATCTGAAACTCTGCGACATGAGATGAGACACAGTAACATAGTAAGCTTGGCAGAAAGCTGTTTTAAGGATAAATCACCATTATCGGGCCAGGTTTCCAACAAGTTAAGAACTTTTGTAACATCCCAAAGCGTGGAATACCTGGGCCGAGGAGGGTTGGCCACACAAACCCCTTCAAGTAACTTACACACATCCCCACAGGCTTACCACCGATATGATCGTGTCCAGCAGAAATAGCAGACCTGAAATTATTCACCGACCTGTAAGCCAGGCCTGAAGCTGCACATTCTTAGGGGGGGGGGCGGGAGTGGTCTTGACCAGGAAGAGGAAGAGGCTTACCAGGGACTAACAGCTCCAGTTTCTTGGCTAAGTGAAGCAGGGCCGAGGAAAGGGCCTTATCAAATTTAGCGTCCAGTTTTTTGTCAATAATATCCTCCATAGACTCCTCTTCGTAATACTCATCATTGCCCTGGTAGCCACACGCAGTACCCTCCTCATCGCAGTATTCCGTATCTGCCATATTCACAAGGAATTTGCAAAATTTCACTCTAAGTCCCCAGAGGGAAGCACAATTGCCAGCCCAGGCGAGGGCGTCAAATCAGGGGAAGTGCCAGGCACAGGAGCCGGAAATACCAAGAAAGAAGTCAAAGTCAGGCGTGTAAGTCCAATTCTAGGACTAATGGAGGGAAAATAACCCTTAACTGGCTTAGAGAAGGGTTTCCAAAAATTGTCCCACTTCCTCACTCACTGGGAAGCAAGGGGTTAATGCTCAATAGCTCCGATGCAATTTGCGCTGGAAAACGCTGCTTTTTTATGTCAAAAATGGCCCCTCGGCTCCTGGCCAAACTGCGTGATTCTCTTTGTTCTGAAAAAAAAACTGCGTGATTCCCCACTTCAGCCGGGGGCAGAGCGTCTTGCAGGCACTAAAGGCGGGCTGCGCGCACACACTGACGCGCGCGAGTCACCGAAGACGCACGCCGGCTTCAGACGAGCTCCGACGTGCGCCTCCTTCCCCGGGGGGGCCAAGTGCCTCCTAATCGCGGACCGCGATCGAAGCAGCCGCGGTCTTCAAGCAGCAAACCGGCAGAGAAGGGGGGCCTACTGGCGCAACACGTGCTCCAAGGGAAACCTAAGTGACACGGAGTGGGCCAGAGAAGCTCCGCTCCGAAGTCGGGAGGGGAAAAGAAGCCGTCAGCGGCGTAGACCCATTAATCACAATAGCGGTATAAACAGTGCATACACGGTAAAACAGTGCAAATACAACAATATAAATAGTAATTATCAGCAAGTAAGCGCCAGGGGTGATATCTACAACAGGAGGCCTGCCCTGAAGCAGAATAAGCATATAAAGTAAAGAGCACTTATCTGGGCTGCGGAGCAGCAAAGAAAGAGGAGGACAGATTAGTGTCTCTATACTTTATATGCTTATTACTACTGTGATTGGTTGTTGTATTGGAGGCGTGGTTCAAAGCCTCATGGGAAATGTTGTTTTTTACATTTGTAGTTTCATTTTCATTGGCTGCTGTTTGTGCAGTAAAGAAATGAGAAAGCATAATCAGAAGCCTCCGGTCCTGCCATAGAATCAGGGTGCCATGCGTACATCAATATCCTTCACAGAAACATGTGCTAAATTAGATAAATTTTTTTGCGAAAGCAGAAGGGAAATGTGAAACATGATCCAAACAGCTCTCTAAAGGTCGAAGGAGGCCCTACCAATATTACATGTCAAACAGCGAAAATGTTTTTTAAGTTAAGATCATTATTAGCATACTTGTGAACCGAGCTGGCTTCCCCTGTCACTAGATCTCTAACTGGTTCCACATAAACATTGAAAAGACTGCAGGTTGGCATTGAACCGAGGTGTATCCAATTCAACGCTCTGTGGCGGGTATATTTATGAAAGATTTTTTCTATATATCTTTATTGAAATAAACAATAACATTTTGAGAATCAGTATGATCATATACATTCAAGATAAGATCATTTAACAGAGTAACAGAGATAGTTATTTGACTAGGCTGTCGTAGATAGGTCCTTCAACAGATAGGTAACCTCAAACAGCGGTATTCAACAAACTCACCTAGCAACTGCATGGGCATTGAGAGGAGATTCTAAAAAGAATGGCGAAGTCGACACCGAGGAATGCCAAGTTCAAGTTGTAATGGTCAAAGAAAAGTAGTGGAGAGGGTGCAGATTGGAGTCTTATATGGTGATGATTTGAATGTTCTGACAGTGAAGGATCAGCATATTGTTGCAAGGCGTGCTAAGGGACAAGGGTACCGTTCCACAAGATAAAAGTTATACATACATGAGGAAGTTTAGTTTGACAAACTGCACCCTACTAGAAAAGAAACAGACCTTAAATTTAGAGACATTTTGACCCAACATAAACAGAGTAAACAGATAAGATAAGAGTCCCACAGGAGACCTTTCCAAATGCTACTGAGAGATCTAAGAAGAATGAAACAGCACTCACTGGTCTGTCAGGTAGAGGCATTGCTAATGGTTCTGTAGGGCAGCCATCTTGGGAGGACAGAAACAGTAATGCTACTGGTGCTTCTTCAGCACACTATTCTCTCAAAGATGGCATTTTATAATTGAGTCTTTTTACAGGTTTTTCTTTCAAGGGTAAAACTGTCATGAGGTACACGTTTAGAGGATTATGACCGTCTAGAGTAGCCTTCTGCGAAACGGGTAAAATAAAATGTCGGTCTTCAAAGACAAGGGAAAAAGACACTTCTCTCTGCTTCGTGCAGGCTGTCCTTCATTCTCACCACCCCCCACCCCCCATTACATCCTGCTACTCTGCACCATATGCACGCTGGAGAGGCCATGAAGATGTAATAGTTGTCCATTATATGCATTCTGAAGCAAAGAAACACTGTGGTCAGTAAGTTCTTAAGGTTTCCCAAGTATGACTGGCCCCAGTACTGAAGCTAAATCATGTATCTCTGAAATACCAGGAGACACAGGCCTCCTGCTTCACAGCTCACATCTTCTATACATAAAACAGCCTAACGGTTCTCTGCTTTAGGTATGATTCCTAATAAGCCCCAGACGAGCGCCGCTGCCCCCTCCACAGGCAGAGCCATGCGTCGTCTCCCTGAGACCCAGCCCCGCCCTACTCCAGGTGCGGCACCCCTGAACAAACAAGATGCAGGGCCGGATGCCCGCAGTAGCAACCACTTGGTCTGGTTCAGATCACCTTCCCCTCTGCCGCCCGCGCCCGGCAGCCTTTCATCCGGGCTCTGCTTGCGCGACCTTCGACCCCAGACGCAGGGCCTAATGAATCCCAGTTGTGAAGGTCCTAATCATTCCAAATTGCGTTTTCATCTTCAATTAACCGAGATGAAGACGGGATTGCCGGAGTCAGCCGAGCAACTACTTTATGCCCAAAATAACGTCACTCCCTGCCCTCCAGGCGCTCGACTTGAAGGCACGGTAGCTGTCCTCGCCTGTCGCCATGACTTTGAATACGAGTCACGTGACCGTCGCAAACTTATTAATGTTTAGCACAACAAAGTATACAGAAATATTAGCTTACAGTTCACCCTCTGGCGTCTGCAGGCTCCTTCCGGAAGCAGGTGCTTAATAGTGCCATTTAGGGCAACTAAAGCGCTTCCGGTTTCATATTCCACTCTAATGGACATTAATTGTGTTTTTTTTAACGGGCATCATCACCATCTGTATTTCCTGTTCATTGTTTTTTTTATTTTTTATAGTTCATTGTGTTAAAGTTATTAAAAGCTTGCAATCATAAATTACAAGTGCAATTTTAATCTTCTGGTATTTATTTGACTCAATCCAAAAATGCTCCGACCTTCCCTCGTCTGAAGTGGTCACATTAGTTGCACAGCGACGCAAGCTGCATTATTAAACTCTGGTCCCCCACGCACTGTCCATCATTCAATCTATGGAGCTGTTCAAGAGATGTCCGACATGACCTCTCCTCTCTGCTGACCATGTTCTCCTCTAAGTACAGTTTCGAGGAACCAGAAGAGGGAAGTCGGGCGTTCTTGATCCTGGGACTGAAAGTTCGGGATGAT
Source organism: Lissotriton helveticus (assembly GCF_964261635.1). Taxonomy (NCBI): domain Eukaryota; kingdom Metazoa; phylum Chordata; class Amphibia; order Caudata; family Salamandridae; genus Lissotriton; species Lissotriton helveticus. Next base: position 1,868,114,790 of record NC_136057.1, read on the forward strand.
CTACCCGCACTGTTATGGTCGACTGTCTGTTCAATAGAAAGTTGAAATCCTCGTGTCTTGAATGCTACAGCTAATAGGTGTTTCCTTTTGCAGCTTCATTGACCCTGTTTTTGCTATCACCAATAAACATCAACCGGGGCGGTCACATGGGGTTGCAGGGGCTGGGGGGCGTTTGAAGAGGGGGGGCGGTGCGATGGTGCGCATAATAAAAAATACATTAAAAAAAATTAACTTACCGTGCCGCCGTCTCTGCTCTTGCTCTTCTCGAGGAACAGGAAGCATAGCCAGGCACCACTGACCAATCACAAATGCAGCATTGTGATTGGTAGGCACCCAGGCTCCCCTGACCAAACACAACTCTGCAATGCAGCGTTGTGATTGGTTTTGAGCGTCCTCGTTCAACGCTCAACTAGGGAATGGGGGCCAGGGCATGTTCTCCACTCAGGCTGCAATGCAGCCTGCATCGAGAACGGGAAAGTGCGCATGACTGGGTTGGGCGGCCCGAGAGGGTGGGTGATCAGACAAAAAGAGGCATTAGATTACACTCATTAGGAGAGCCCAGTTGCAGATATCAAAGTGATATGCAAATGATAGAGTTTGACAGGCATAATAATTAAATATGACAACACATTCAATTGTCATTCATAACGCTCACAAGGTACTCAGTATGCTGAATTGTCTTACCTACTAACACATTAGTTTTGAGTCAGGTGGTGTCTCACCTGGCAATTGTGAGAACCAATAAACCAGTTACTGCAAAATGCTACATGTTGTCAGCATACATTTTAAGAACTAGCGTAGGTGCAGCAGAGTCAGTGGTCAATTCTGCAGGTGGAAAATTATCTCAGACACATAAGATATCGTGTGGGCGAGCGCTAAAACTGCACATACTCAGAAGCTTCATGTAGTGTCTGTGAACACTTGCAGGTGCAATATTGCTGCCAATGGGCATTACCAAGCATGTCCAAACATATATGGAAATGGTTCCTGGCCTGGTCAGAAGTGGTACACTCTATCCTGAATAGCACTGTCCAACTTCTATCACCATCTGCAGTCGCAGAACACTATAAAAACAACAGTACAGGTAAAACAACCAATATAAATATATTGAACAGAGCTTGAGATCCTGTCAGAAGAGGTGACAAAAGATTTCAGCAGATTGGTGAGAAGTGTCTTAGTAAGAATAAGGAACAGTATATGTGATGACATTCGTACTAGAGTAAATGGCGTTGCTCCAGTAACAAGAATCGCTGTGGAGACCCACAAGGGCCATCGGGAAACATCCTTTACAACGCAACTTTTACCACGCAGTGCCTTTACGACGCAACTTTTACAACGCAAACTGTAGTGTAGTTCCTATCTTCCCAATAGACTCTGCGCATTGGAATAATACCTACAGCAGTAAAGGCCTAGGCCAGACGTTAACTAGGTCTACTACTGTCGATACTAGACTTAAAGTTTTGGGTTTGCCAGCGTAGCTCAGAGTTCGCTAGAAACTTTCTCGAATGTTCAAGGAGGAATTAACTTCCCTGATTAGACAAGAAGGGATTTAGTTTCTGACAACCATAGAACATGACAACTTTGCTCTCCCCTAATCAAGAGTTAATCTCGAGAGTCGTGTGAACAAAAGGCAATTTATTTTACTCAGTCAGTACGTGCATTCTTAGTCTCATCAGAATGTAGAGAAAAGGAAGAGACGGGCGTGTTCAATAAAAAGGTGTTATTTATTGATCAGTCTCTTTTCTCATACAAGAGAAATGGATCGATATTATTGCAATACTTATAGCTAAGTAAAGTGCATACATTAAAAGCAATAGTATAAAGTAATACTGTAAAAACATTGATATGGTTTCTAAGCCATATGATGTTTAAAATGAATAAAATATATTTACATACACATATACATTTGACTAAACGTACTCAACTGGTGTTTCTAGATACGCCTACCCCGTGTACCTGACCTAAGTCTAATACGTGGGCGGGAATAGAAAGTTACAGTTTAAGTTAAGTTTGTTTTTGCCAAGTGAATAACTAAAGAATTCTCTGTGAGGGGTTATTCAGTTCTGTACCTGGAAGTTAGGATGAATGAGGAATGGTATCTCTCTCTCTGGTCTCGATATTCCAGGCTGCCTGCGAGGGCTACCCAGAAACGCCGGTGCTGGATTCTCGGCAGGAGAAAGCAGCGCGTCTCAGCGCGTCAGGAAGGCGGGGCTGCTGCCAGCGGGGTCTGCTCTGCTCTTGGCTTCGGCAAGTATGGCTGCTCCGTCTCGTCACCACGCGTGTGTTTGCATATGGCAAGATCGGTAATATTTATACCTTTAAGGTGCCGAGATTGACGTAAGGATGGACATAGATACGTCAATAAAGATGTCATACGATTTGCTCGTTAGCACATTCTTTTACTAAAGTTCTCGGTGAAATCAAAACAATGGCCGCAGGGTTTTGCCCAGGTTGTCATAGGTTTGATTTGTTATGAGAACTCCGTATGCCTTATCAGGGGCTGGAGGAATATCGCTTGTCTAATTAGATCGCAAGCGTTATGACCTAATCAGATAACACGTTCCTGTGCCGTAGTGTGACTGCGTCAGATAACGGTATCTGCATCATGGGGGTTTTCTGCCTCATGGGCTGACTGCTAGTTAACTTGTTGGTTTGTTTAACTAAAATAGGGTCAGGAATAGGGGGATCGATTCAGAACCGATAGGAATACATGACACCCACTCCACGCTAACTATGGACATATTTACTAATCTAGGCATAGTATAACATAGTACAACATACTATAGAGTAGTGTGTATACCTTACCACCCCAAAATACATAAATGCATTTCGAAATTTTCAAATATACTGAAAACATTTTTTTGCAGACATATATATATGGTATGCACTCAAGCTGTAGAAAAATGCCAAAGTAACTGCATTTGTATACATTATTGCTTATTTGGTATATGAGAATTACACATGAAATGGTTTCTGACAGAAAAAAGTTTCGAGACCATTCCATCACAGAATAAAATATCTTTATGAACATGCCAGCGGGCAGCTAATGTCTATAAGTTATCTAAAATTTAGAAACCTTAGTTCTCTAAGAATAGTTCTTACTTTAAGCAGAAGATAGTGTCCCGAAAAATATGCAAAAATATTTGGGGCTGCTGGAAAAACTGCTGTCCGTGAACTGGAGCGAAAAATGTTCATGTGACTTTATTTTTAAAGTTGAAGGCCGAATTCAGGGAACGCCGTGTGCGAGCTTGCTCAAAAATCTCTATTTCTGTTCGGGTGAGAACATCATATCATTTAGGCTTTCGAAAAAACTGTCAACAGCTTCCTGGGAAAGTTCCACTAACTCGGAAATAGGTGTGATCATGCATTCTTGCGCATGATTGTCTCCATTGACATTCTGATTTGCATTACTGACAGAAGGTCGTACCTGTTCGATGCTGCTTTCATCTTGAACTTCACTACCCATCAATCGTAGTGGTGAAGCTTCCACGAATGCCGTCATCAGGATTGGTAGCCTTTGAGGGCAGCACAAAGCATGAACCTTAATCGGGCTCAACAATGTTTCTGCATCCATCGGCGCATCCGATTGTAGCGTCAGACAGGTGTCTAACACGCATTCTTCTCCGCATAGCAGACACCTCAATACAGGTAAAACACATCTTTGCCACATTGGTCGAAATGATAGAAACCAAGTCATGTTCAGGTCTCTAAGCCGGGAGAGTCCCAGGATTTTTGATATCCGGTCCCGGTATCCAATGGCTAGGATTGTTTCTTCCCTTGTCGCAAGAGTTTTGTCTGTGACATGGGTTGCCATAACGAAAAATTAGGACTAAGAATAGGATTCCTGCAATTAGTCCCAGGATCAGGGGAAGTCCGCCAAAAATCGAATGGACGAAATCTGGAAAAATACCCAGTATGGCTTTGAATGGTGTTAATGCCATCGAAAATACTGTCTTAAATACCCCTGAGATCCCATTGGTATCAGAAATATTTAAGATTTCACTTAGGATTTCCGCGAAATGTACGGGGGAATTAGTTGATAATAATGTATGTATCTCTGCAGTCGTCCTTGCGACTTGTAGATCATACGTTTCTTTTGATGACGAGAGCCTGGTAGGCGTCTGAAGAAGGACTGTTTTCATTCTGCTTAAAGTATCTATTCGAATAGAAGTAATTTTCAAATCGGGCCATGCCCTTGCCTCCCTGTCTGGGAAGGAGCTGGGGAACAATGTGCGTCCACAGCACTTGACCTTCGCAGTAGTAGTTACTAGATAAGGAGTCCCGGGCATAAGACTACAACATCTGCGGTCTACAATAAGAATGTAACTCCCATTATAGAGTCTTTGAAAGAATGGTTCTATTTCTGTTGCAGGTGCGCCTTGCTGGTGACATGAAAGGTTGTATGAATTCCCTTCACAGGCTCCATGCAAACTAATTCCGTTACACAGAAGCGTGCCGCTTAGTGACATCGCACAATTGTTGCCACTAAGAAACACTTTCTGGCCTTTATTACTGACACATGCATGTGAATAGGGCAGGTTCCATGTTGTTTTAAGGTACCCCTTTCCCAATTTCTCGTACATGCCAGCCTGTATATATTTTTGGCAGTATTGAAACCTGAAGGTTGAGATTGGAATATTTATGATTCCGTGTATTATCCATTCACTGACAGGTCGTTCTGACATTGTCATTGGTAATCTTTCTAGTTTTTCAATGCTCAAGATTGTATAATCAGCACCCTTTTGCGCCATACCGATTTGTCTATCAGTAAGGTTAAAGATTTGGAATAGTGACGTTGTGTTGATTAGACGCCAAGGCACATAGCCTGAACGCAGATTTTGTAACGTCCAGCCAAGCTGTACAATAGAACGCAATTGTGACTGACCATGTTGTAATAACAGTAAGTCTTGCGATAATATATCGATTGCTGAAGACACAATGCTGTCCAATGAAAAAATTCTGGAGGACAGAGTCATTAACCCATTGTCCACTACAGAAAGTGATTTTTCCAAATTGATACGGTCAATTTCCCGTATTCTCTCTGCTGTTTCAATTTGAGTAACCTTCCAGGCCTCATTGTATGCTGCATATACAGAGGCTGCTATGAAACGCTTTTGACGCTGTTTGCGTGGTCCCAAAGTGAAATCACGCAAGTCAGCACCATCAGTAAGTAAAGTTAGGTGTTGCTTAATTTCAGGCAGTGTGGAAGTTTGTAGCCATTGAAGGCATAATTTGCCCACACTGTAGGTGGTAATTATCCCTGGGTGATGTCTTTGGGGATATCTAGGGTCTGGCCTGGTCATTTTGAAACCTTGTGTTTTGTTCAGGAATCTGTCTTGACAGTTATTAGTATCTGTGGGCCAGATCAACCACTGTGTCCAATCAGGATGTGTTCTGTTTTGGTTTAATATATGGTTTACGTCTATCTCTTCATCTGTATCAGAGTTATTGCTAAACATTATTGGCTTTGGAATAGACGGTTTATTTAAATCTTTGATTTTGGCTAAGCCAAGACAGGTGGTTTGTTGAACAGTGTCATTTAAAAATATCATTTGTTCTGGGATCACGCAGGCTCTAAACAAAGCTTCTATACCCTGTACTTGCCATTCTTTTGTACCCCAAACACTTTTCAATTCAACATTTTTGTCCCAATAATCAAAACCAAAAGTATTCATTTGTTCGAAAAATGAGTCTGAATATAACAATTTTGTGTTGGTTATCATGGTTTTTGTTCCTGTCTTGTTTGACAATTTAAAATAAAATGCTTCAGCATTACTTGTGTTAAAACCTGAAAAGTATGAATATTTGTCATAAACGGTTCTTGAGCTCCCTTTTGGAGGTGTTGCACAATGTTCCCATTGATTATAATTAAAAACATTTCTAGGTTGTGCAGATCTATGTAGAAAGTGGTTACCATAGTGGTTATAGCAATACATACTGTCATAATTTGTAGAACCCTGCAAATAATCATGTTTGGTAAATTTAGCAGACATTATTAAGTCAGACATCATGTTATTAATGCTTTCGAAGTCCCAATCGTCAGCAAATGAGTTTGGTTTTGCAAAGTCACTCAATGAGATCTTAATTTGGTGTGGATATTTCAGGATCTCGACCGGACCATGAATTTCATAGTCAGTGTTGTCCCAGGCTACCCCACCAGGTATTGGATTGGCTGTGAAGTTGGCTGAAGAAAGTTCTCTTTTCTCGACGTGTGAAGATGTGTGTGGTTTGAGGATCAAGTTGATTTTTTGACTTGCTGTGTCCATTTTAGCATATTTTCCCTCAATGAAGCGTCCCAAAGTAAGTACCATGATGAGCCAAAGTATGAGGATAAATGCACCAAAACCCACCCAAAATTCAATCCATGGAGAAATCAGATATGTTTCTTTCAGTTGTTTCAAAAGTTCCTTAGCTTTGTCTTTAAAGGTTTTTGATGATGGCTGTGTCTTTGATTCGCTGAAGCCCTCAGAGGAATCATCGAAGTTAATGAAGTAGCCGGATGCAGTTCTGTCAATTGTTCCAATTGGTTCAGGATTTTTGTTTCTTGCATTGTCACTTGGTACTTCATTATAGATTGGTGTGTCTCTGCTAAATGTTTTTATTTGGGTTTTCAGAGGTCTGAGTTCTATTGCATTGTTGCATAGTCCTTGTTGTTCTTCTGTAGGCGTTTCGAATGTGATGAGCCTCTTCGTTAGGACCTCTGTACTGGTAGCAAACCTTGGTGTTCTGCTACTTATTGGGAGTCCACTTGGCCTACTGTTTGTTATCGGCCACATGTTGTGGTTTTACCAGGTCGATGGATACAACTCGGTTCTCCTTTTTACCAGCAAGTGGCGGTAGTACAACTGATCTTGTCCCGTTGACAGACAAGACAGGAACTGCTTTTCTGTAAGAAGGCCCAAATTCCTTCTTTACCGCGATCTTTTCCCTGACTAGATCCCCGACTTTTGGAATCCAGACAGGTCTTGCTGGGACAGGTGGTGGTTCTTCAGTGGTTGTTGGCTGTTGTTTCAACTTAATGTTGCTCAGGTCTTTTCTTGTTTTGTTTAAGTCCTGCAAAATAGCCAAACGGTCTTTGATATCAAAGGTTTTTTCTTTCACCACTGAAGTCTGACTATCAGTGTCAGAGATCATCATCCTAGTTCCAAATAATAATTCGTACGCACTGAATCCCTTCAGAGAATTTCTTGGCAAGTTATTGAGACTACGTTGGACACTTATTAGATGTTTGACCCACCCAGCTCCCGAACCTAATACCTTTGCCGTTATAGATTGCTTTATGTCACGGTTTTTTCTTTCAACAATTCCGTTCCCCTCAGGGTGAAATGGACAAGAGTACCGCAATTGCACGCCCATGCTGACCATGGCCTCCTTATAAGCCCGAGAGCTAAAAGCAGGACCATTGTCCGAATGCAGAATGCCAATTGCGTATGTGCCGATAAAGACTCGCAAATCTTTTATAACAGTTCTGGCGTCAGCCGTTCGCTGGGGCCACATCCATATGAATCTCGTGCATGAATCCACTGCGACCAAGATATATTTATAGTTACCATCCCTTTGTAAGGGACCGCAGTGGTCTAGATAAACACAGGCTAATGGTTTATACGAGATTAGAAGGGGCGTCTGCGCTGGACGTCTCACCGTTGATACTTTCATTTTTTGACATATTTCACATTCTAGAACATAGTTCCTTGTTTGTCTTCTCATTTGTGGCCACCAGTATCTCTGCTTTAATAATGATACTGTGGCTGAGACGCCAGCATGAATAGAAGCAAGCCCTTCATGTGCCGCTATTATTAGTCCTAACCTATGTTCCATGTTTGGAATTGCCCTATCCCCCACTCCAGGGATTCGAGCAAAAGGAACATTGTTTGCATCAGTTATGTATGAGTATTTTACTGGAAAGCCTTTAGGGAGTGGTTCTATCGAATCCTTTTCTGAAGCGCTGACAGCTTGTAATATTTTGCTGTCTATTTTTGTTTTTGACCGGGTGACGGCAGCTACGGAAGCCGTTTGCACAGCTGCCTTCGCGGCCTCATCAGCCAATGAATTCCCTGCAACGTGAACGCCATCACGTTGATGACTCAGTGAGTGAGTCACGTGAGTCTTTGGTAGTTCTTTTTTGTAAAAGAGCTATTTGTTCCCAGAGCAGTTTCTGCTTTATTGGTGCGTCTGTGTCATCTTTGTAACCGTTTTGAATCCATGTCTGCAAATCCTTGTTGTATGATTTGACGCAGTAATATGAATCGGACACTATAAGAGTCGGGAATTCGCGATCCGCATTATCTAGCGCCATTTTTAATGCTATTATTTCAGTTTGTTGTTCTGAATTAGTTTCTACTGAGTGTGATTTTGTTAATAGAGGTTTTAGTTTACCTCCGCGCCACACTTCTTTTGTAATCTCACATGTGGGGTTGTATGCCTGTTCTCCCCAAACGGAGGGTTGAGCATGTCCGTCTGTATAGATTACACAGGCGTAATGTCGTAGAGGCAGAATGTCGATTGGCAGAGGATATGTTTTTTCATATTCTAGATTTTTCAATTTCTTCAAGTTGTTAAAAAATTGTCAACCAGGCTATACTTGATAATTCATATCCGACGTACAAGACTGTTAGATGGGCAATTCTGGATTTTTTAAAGTTGAATTTGTAACCCTCTGCAGCGAACCCAAGTATTATGGTGTTCACTCTTTTCAAGTGAGTCTCCAAGTCATCATCTGTTAAGTAAATGTCATCGACATAAGATAATGCTTCATCATCATATAGTTGAAGTAATTCTGTTACTCTCGCTGAGAATACCCCCGGGCTGTTCTTGTACCCCTGGGCTAACCGACAGAATTGCTTTTGAGTGCCATTTACTGAGAATGCAGTTAAATATCTGCTCTCTGGTGCTATGTTTTGACAAAAGAATCCATTGGAGATGTCCAAGGTTGTTTTGTATTTTTTGCGCACTATGTTATTCATTAGTGCAGCACTGTGTGAGTTTTGCACTGCAAAAGTTTTGCAACATGTGTTAAGGTGTCGGTAATCCAAAACTAGACGATATGAATTGTCTGGTTTGGAGACCGGAAACAAAGGGTTGTTCATTTGTGAGGTGCAAGTTTCAATCACCCCCTGGTATTCTAGCTGATCTAGTATTTCATTTACCTGTTTTTTAGCTTCTTGCTTAATTGGGTACTGCCTTTGTGCAGTAGGTTGTGATTTTAACTGGATTTTGTGAGGAGGGGAGTCCTCATCCCATCCTACGTGATTTTTATATAAAGCAGGAGCTAGAGCCACTGCCCATTTTCTGGCAAGTGTGTATTTTTTATGAATTGGAATTTGATTTGAGAAGGCAGGCATAATTACTTCTTCGCCATGAGGGCACTCCCTGACAAACTCTGGTGGCCAGTCTTTTTCAGCTAGAAGGATATCATAGCCCTTGGAGAGATTATCCCAAAATAGTCCCCTTATTTTCCTAGTCTTATCTCCCTCTATACGTAATGTTATCTCGTATATCTTGTGGGGTTTGCTAACCCTGGTGTCTGCAGTTTCCACTTGAAGATATTCATTCGTGTCCACTGTCTCCAGATGATTCATAAGGACTTTGCGAGCTATGCTCACTTCTGCTGCACTGTCTAGCATTGTCTGAGCCCACTCTCCGTTTTTCAGTTGTGTCCTCAGTATTCTCGGCATTGTTAACTACCTTGATACTGGCTACCTTCTTTTTTGGAAATTGTAATTTCTTTTTTAGTTGAGCAGGTTCCTTGTCTTTGGACTTGGCGTGCTCTTCTCTTTGTTCTGATCGTCCTCTTCTTTCCGATTTCTGCGAGGAAGTCTGAAAAGATTGAGAGGGACGTGTATCAATGTCTTGATATCTATCAGGCTTTTTTATATTATCCCTATTTCTAAGGTTATATCTTTTCCCAGAGGGGTCACTCTGGGGTGACCTGTGTCTCTGGTTCGGAGATTTCTCCCTTCGCCTAGGAGACCTTCCTCTGGACTGGAATTTCTTTTCTTTAGGATTGGATTGTTTGTTTCCATCCCAGTTCTTTTTTGGTGAATTATTATTAAAAAATATTTTTTCTGGACTTTCAGTCAGTTGCGGTTTTACTGGTATTCCACCTAAACTATCTCTACCTAGTTCCTCATAGGATTTTTCTATGATTCTGGCAATTTCAGCTGGTTGGTCTGCTATATCTGTCTCTTTTAACCTCTGGCGGATTGCCACGTTTGCTGCTTCACCTTTTATGTTGGCTAGTAATATAGCCGAGACCTGCTTGAAGTCTTTCAGTAATTTCATACCAAGAGTTAAAGCGGGCTCTGGACCGTATTCGTCTTGAATTTGTTTTAGCACATCTGGTATTACCGAAATGGATGGAACACCGTGCGTTTTTGTGTAGATGGAAGCAAAGACTGTACCCCAAGTGTCACAGTCCTCAATGTGTGGTGCGATTCCCATTGGAAGACAGATAGTCAGAATCCTGTGTTTTTCTAGCGGGGTGGTGTCAGGAAACACCGCCTCTATTTGGGTAATTTTCTGTGCCAACCAGAATGGTATTTGTTCCCGTTTAGCCGGTACTTTACCTAGGCAGGACTGGATGTTCTGTGGTGTAATTTTATTTGTGTTCCCTTGTTGAGGGGTCAGCTGTGGAAGTTTAATCGCTGGCTGAATTGTTGATGTCCGCATCACATACTGAACTAATTGTCTATGAATTTTTATTAATTGTTTTAGCTGTGTTAACAGCTCTGCTGCAGACATCCCATTGATGTCTGGATGTGGTGTGTATCCGGCTAGGACCGGCCACGTTGCTCCTGGTCTACCTAAAGGACCGAGCCTGGTGATGTGATTATTATGTTTTAGGGCGCCATCAAATAAGAGCAAATGCTCTTGGAATTTGAGTGGTACTTCCACCTCCTCGAAAGGAGTGTACTCATTAGGAGGTTCCTCTATTTTGTAATAGTGGAAGTACTTTGTTACAGCATTAGCTGCTGGAAAATGTATCCATGAATAATATACCTCTGTCTGCCGATATTCGTGTGCCTCAATTACGAATATGACTGTGCCACCTCTAGGTGTCAGTCCATTTTCTATAAGTTTTAAGGTTATAGATTTTCTTTTAATGACCGGGATGAGTATTATATCCAGGTCTGCATTTTGTAGTGCAGTATCAGCTTCTGCTATGTCAGCTGCTAATCTAACTGCCTCTCTTTCTTCTTCATTTTCTGACATTTTACTGTCCTGAAGGTTATTTTGTTTGCAGATCAGGTTTCTTATGGAACAAAGGTTAGATGCACAATATTTTGGAACTGTTTATCCTTCAACGTTGACTATACCAAGAACCATACATAGGAGTTCCCTCCTGCGAGGTCTGGCGGATATAACCTTTCACCCACTCCAGACGTCTTTGGAGTATGTGGGAAAAGGGGTCTGAGTGAGAAAGCACGACTGAGTTACTCTAAATGTCTTACGTTAGTTTTATCGCCCTTTCCAAACGCGTTGGGCGCCATGTAGTGTAGTTCCTATCTTCCCAATAGGCTCTGCGCATTGGAATAATACCTACAGCAGTAAAGGCCTAGGCCAGACGTTAACTAGGTCTACTACTGTCGATACTAGACTTAAAGTTTTGGGTTTGCCAGCGTAGCTCAGAGTTCGCTAGAAACTTTCTCGAATGTTCAAGGAGGAATTAACTTCCCTGATTAGACAAGAAGGGATTTAGTTTCTGACAACCATAGAACATGACAACTTTGCTCTCCCCTAATCAAGAGTCAATCTCGAGAGTCGTGTGAACAAAAGGCAATTTATTTTACTCAGTCAGTACGTGCATTCTTAGTCTCATCAGAATGTAGAGAAAAGGAAGAGACGGGCGTGTTCAATAAAAAGGTGTTATTTATTGATCAGTCTCTTTTCTCATACAAGAGAAATGGATCGATATTATTGCAATACTTATAGCTAAGTAAAGTGCATACATTAAAAGCAATAGTATAAAGTAATACTGTAAAAACATTGATATGGTTTCTAAGCCATATGATGTTTAAAATGAATAAAATATATTTACATACACATATACATTTGACTAAACGTACTCAACTGGTGTTTCTAGATACGCCTACCCCGTGTACCTGACCTAAGTCTAATACGTGGGCGGGAATAGAAAGTTACAGTTTAAGTTAAGTTTGTTTTTGCCAAGTGAATAACTAAAGAATTCTCTGTGAGGGGTTATTCAGTTCTGTACCTGGAAGTTAGGATGAATGAGGAATGGTATCTCTCTCTCTGGTCTCGATATTCCAGGCTGCCTGCGAGGGCTACCCAGAAACGCCGGTGCTGGATTCTCGGCAGGAGAAAGCAGCGCGTCTCAGCGCGTCAGGAAGGCGGGGCTGCTGCCAGCGGGGTCTGCTCTGCTCTTGGCTTCGGCAAGTATGGCTGCTCCGTCTCGTCACCACGCGTGTGTTTGCATATGGCAAGATCGGTAATATTTATACCTTTAAGGTGCCGAGATTGACGTAAGGATGGACATAGATACGTCAATAAAGATGTCATACGATTTGCTCGTTAGCACATTCTTTTCCTAAAGTTCTCGGTGAAATCGAAACAATGGCCGCAGGGTTTTGCCCAGGTTGTCATAGGTTTGATTTGTTATGAGAACTCCGTATGCCTTATCAGGGGCTGGAGGAATATCGCTTGTTTAATTAGATCGCAAGCGTTATGACCTAATCAGATAACACGTTCCTGTGCCGTAGTGTGACTGCGTCAGATAACGGTATCTGCATCATGGGGGTTTTCTGCCTCATGGGCTGACTGCTAGTTAACTTGTTGGTTTGTTTAACTAAAATAGGGTCAGGAATAGGGGGATCGATTCAGAACCGATAGGAATACATGACAAAACCATTACAACGCATTGCGCTGGGGGGCGCTCTAGGATAGGGAATGTGTTTAATGTACTATCCAACACCTTCCCTACTATCCACGGGGACTGGAGTTGGAATAGTAAATTAAACAATTCACTATCCAGCGCCTAAAAGCATTATGCGTTGTAATGGTATGCGTTGTAAAAACAGCGTTGTAAAAGCATGCGATGTAAAAGCATGCGTTGTAATGTCATACATCCGGGCCATCAGGCAACCAACCCCTCTCATCCCATGTGCTCCTATGTCTCTCTTCTATGTGTACAAGATGGCCAATGTGTACTCAATGTTGAGGATGTCACATTGTCAGAAGGTAGCAAGACCTCAGAGGCAGAACACTTACAGGCCAGAGGCAGACACAAAACATGTGCAAGCACATACTTGTTCATTAGAACATATGGCCTTCTAAATGCCAGGTGGCTTGCGGGAGATTCCTGCAAGAAGATCACACCATCAAGTGGCCATGACCATGTATAGGCCTTAAGGGGCAACAATGAGACAACCCTAGATGGAAAGGTACTGAAAAGGGAAAGAGAAGCATGCAGTCACCAGGGTGTGCGGCAATAGGAATAACAACATATAACCCAAACATTGTTCACTTATTTGACCTTCAGGCGAGATTGCTGTTACCCCACTCCTCCATGCCCCCACTATCTGGCATGCAGGAGATCAAAATAGCATTATTCATTATGTCCGTCCAATTTGAGGCAGGGAGTAGGTAATGTGAGTATGAGAGAGTTACTATTCTTTATGTGTGTTACGAGTTACAAAGCACATAGGATGTTGGGGTTATGGTTCCAAGAGTGTTTTAGCATTGGAAAGGACATATGTTGATATGTTTATGATTCATGGGTTGTTTTGTCATTATAGGTAGGATAATGGGGTTATAATTCATGGGCTGCTGGGGGGTTACTGTAGGCTTCAGTGGTGGTTGGTGGATTCTAAAAGTGGTGCGGCAGAAAACAGAGATTTGAATTGAACTCATGCAAGATTGTGGGAGGATGGTCGCCCCCCCCCCCCCGGACCCCCCCCGGTGCTTTTTAATGTCAGCACACCAAACTCCAAGGATGAGCAGTCTTGATTCCACCTCATGCCTCTTTAATCCACCTGGAAACATTACCTTCCCCTTTATCTCACTCTAACAGGTTCCTGCTTTCTCCCTTTGTGGGGTTTTTTCAGTCTTTATCTTCTTCCTTGTTTCTCCTTTGTGTGTTCTTCACTTTCTTGCTCTTGGTAAATGCTTGATGAGGAAAAATAAGTGCTGATCCTCAAAAATGAGTGCTGGTGGGCTGCACTGGCAACCACGGCCTCAAATTAAGCACTGCTAAGGAGGCAAGACTGAACAGGTGTACCACCCCACACTAGATGTGTTATCTTCTCTCTTGCACTGCGCTATCACCAAAAGAATGTACCCCCTCTTCATTCAGAATGAAATGTTCTACATTCAGGAAAATACAGAGTGCAGAGTAGTTTGCCTCCGATTCTACTGAAGTCATGTATACAAAGAGGGTACCTTCTCTCAGATCTGCAGCTTTTCTCCTACTCAGAGTAATAAACCAAAAGAAGATAAAATAAAGAAGAAAGAGGAGAACGGTAGTGCAGTATTAAGTGAAAAAACGCCACAAACTGTTGATTTTCCCAGCGTTGGGTCATGAGAAGAATTTACATAAAAATGACATCACCTCGAAGGAGATAGAGTTTTCGAAATTCAAATGTATCGTATTTCCTTGAGGCGAAGCTTGACATAGGTTTAAAAGAGCATGAGATAAAGAAACCATCCTTTTTATCCTAAAAAGCTAACGTGAAAGGTGTTTGAACAATGAAGCTTTTCCAGTTTATATTGCATTCTTCACATCCTGATTAATAGAAGCAAAACAAATATTCTTGAAACATGCATTAACAACCTGCATACTATACAATGTAAACAACCAGCTCCATGCCTGAATCAATCTCACTCCGGTACCTAGTAGGAGGTCCTCCTGTCCGAGATTTATGTTATGGCTTTGGCCTGGGTCTCCATCAGACTGGCAAGGCTGACAGGCACAAGCAAGTGAGGAAACATGGTTTGTTTTGCTGAATTTAATACCTTAATAGCAACAGCCGTATGATATGGTAGGAGTTGCAGTATAAAAATGTAGAACCAAATCACTTGCTGAATGCTGAAAAAAAGGAGAAGCCCAATCAATACGTTTTGCAAACAGTAGTATGCAGTTCTTGAAATGGAAAAATAGACCATGCTAGTTTCATCGTCTCCTTTAGTTACCGCAGCTTCAATGGAGCTTAGTTGCTGCATTTTCCTTCAGATTTAAATTTTTATCGGACCGCTATCAGGGACGCGACTTCTCACCATGAGAATTCTTTGGCATTTGTTGAAGAGCTTCCGGATATGAACACTCTCACACTTCACACCATCACGCCATCTTTGAGAGTAATGGAGCTGAAGCGTAATCGTGCATAATCCTTCTTGGCATGTTTAAGAGATTCCAGCACGGAACTCCACTCAGCATGGAAGGGAACTGTTTATTAAAATTTATAGTTAGAGTTCTGATGCGACTCAGTGTGACAAAATGAAAAAATAAATTACGACATGGTTTAGAAATGTTGCACCTCAGCTCGGAGGGTTCATTTAAGCCAATAATAGCTGTCTTTATGTAACGTGATGCTGTGCTCATGTAAAGCGCTGAGCTACAATACCTCCGGGTTAAGTTTGAGCTTTATAAAACTGCAAAAAGGCCACTTTTCCTCTCGTCTGGCAGTCACCACTCCACTTTGGCACCCCATACTAGGGCATGAGCTAATCCAGACGCTGCTCATTAGAGCTGTGCCAGGATTGGATGGAGCTGGTTGGCTGAGCCCTCCTGAAGGCCCTGGAGGCCTGTGTTTGCCCTCCACCCAGCTGTCTAAGACAGCTGAGTGGGGATCTGTAAAGTGCGCATGTCACTTTTGCCGGCTTAAGACAGCAAGCCAAACTTACATGCGTACTTTTGAGCGTCTGGCCAGCCAGTCCTCCATGCTGCCAATCAGCAGCAGAGGAGGACAGGCCACATTTCTCTTGGGTGCGGGGGGGGGGGGGGGGAAGGGGGGAAGGGGGACAACACTCCTCCGCCCTCATGAAGAAACCGCTGCTGGTGGGCTTATGAATTATAACTCATAGGATGCATTTTGATTAGGGAGGAGATAATATGAGTTATGAATCCTGACCATTTTTGGAGCTATGGAGGGTATAAGATGATGGTGTTGTTATTTATGGATTGCATTGGGCTTGGGACTAGAATGTTTAGGATTGTGAATCATGCAATGTGTTGTGGTCAGGGGGTAGTATTATGGGGCTATGGTTTATGGAGTGTGATGGAACAGGCAAAACAATTGTTTTCGAAACCTATGGTGTGTTGTGGGTAGGAATGGTGAATAGCCAAGTCCAAGTTTTATTCACATTTAATTATCGCATAATTAAACAAGCGTTTGCAAAGCCAATAGAATTGGCGGCAGCAACCTGGTATACTCAGCTTTTTTATTGCAAGCATATGTCAGAAAAATAAAAAGAAGAAACAAAAAGAAAACATGCTGCCACCACCTAAATGCGGTGAACATATGTTTGTAATAAACTTTGAAACTTAAAAGTAAACCAATGCATATAATTTTAATAGCACAGTAGGGTGCTTTCTAGCGGCCAAGCATACACACAACAGATGTAAATCACTTTTAAGTTTAATGCGCATTACAGGAAAATACGATTCTTATTGCCATAAAGAACATTGGTTATTGGCTTTTAAATGCAATAACCTGAAGGCATAGCTTAAGCACAGGAAGATAGCTGAAAAAATAAAAATGAATAAAAAATAGAAAGAAAAAACATTGGCAAAGTAAAGTATTTATCCACCAGTGGTGGATCTGAAGTGTGAAGTGCACTTCTTGTTAGGCGGATGTGCACATGTGACTGAAAAAAATACTATCATTCTGTGCGAGAGAGCCAGTGGCTGAAGTGGGCTGACCCATTATCCCATGCCGTAAGTTGTGCTTGGCAGCAACGAAATGTGAACTACAGCTCTTTGGTGTAGGCAGCTGAATCATCACTTTAGTAACATTCACTCATATTGCATGTATGTGTATGGCTCTCATTGTATTGCAACTCATAGGCATTGGTGGATGAAAGTTAGTATAAATATCCACACCTTAAAGGTCAATACGTCATCACCCACGTCACCCAATTGCAAAGAGAGATATGGGCATGTTTACTAGAAAATGTCAGAGCGCGGATCTGCGCCAAATTTGGCAGCACCGCGCTCCGCCATTTTCAAAATACAGGAATGCACCGTATTTACTACAACACGGTGCATCCCTGCATTTTCTCTTGCACTGGGGCAAACTTTAGCTGCCTAGCACCAATGCAGTACAAAAGGGGGTGGTGATGGACGGTCTTATGGCGAACAAAGCGGTACAAAAGGGGGCGGTGATGGACAGGTACAAAAGGGGGTGGTGATGGACGGAAGTTCGGGCTGGACTGTTCCCATGAGGCACAGGGTCAGACTGATTTGCATATGGCCATGTTTGAACTGGGGTGGCGGAGTGAGCTAAAGAACGGTGATGGATTAAACCCAGATCAGTTGACTGGGGGTGAGTGTTTGTATTGTCAACGCTCCGTCCATCATGACCTACAGTGCAAGGGTGTCTGCGTTGCAGGGAATGATTGTCCATAATGGCTATTTGTTGCTTCTATGTGTGTTGCATTGTGTAGCACACATAGAAGTAGCAAATCGTCATTATTCAATGATTGTTTATGTGCAGGAAGGGACACCTTCCTGTACATAAACAATGATTAATGGCTTTTTGCTCTTTCTATGTGTTCTGCAGAATGCAGCATGCATAAAAAAAGTAAAAATTAGAAGAAATAAAAGTATTTCCCCACGTGCACCATTCTTACGTCTGCTCTTACATGGCGTTAGTTTTTGTCTCTGCCTCTGATTTACACCTCCTTGTAAATCTGGGGCACAGACAAAAAGCAATGGGTGATGTAGTGGAATGCCCACATCAACACCCATTGCCTGCCCCTTTCACGCTAAATGATGCATCTTAAGGGTATTTACAAGGCGGCATTATGCCCCAAAAAGTGGCTTAACGCTGTTTTGTAAATATGGGGATGGGTATAATGTCACCAGAACATCCCTAAAAGTGACGTTCTGGTGGCGTTATTCACTTGTACATATGCCCCATAGTTTACAAGTTTGTCTGGTATCCTTGAACATTTAACACTTGACACTTGATGAAAGATTGCTCATAGTGTATAAAGAAATTGTAAATGTCTTGAATTGAATATGTACATACATATGTTCCATCTTTCCTGTTTTTGACAATGGTCACATAAAATGTATAGTGCGAAGTGATTTCCTTAACAACCTTTGGTTCTATATGAATTTTATTGTAGCATTTTTAATATTGCCAATTTATTAAAATGTATAGATCTTTTTTAATACTGTTATTTTAAATGTATGTTTTTATGATTTTATCATTGAAAATCGAATAAATCTTACATTGAATTGAATTGAATTGAATTGACACTTGACGCAGGGGTGTGCATATGGTTGTCTGGTGGGACAATAAAGTACTGTTTGGCAGTGTGTTGATGGTGCTCGTCTTCTCATGGAGTAAGCTATGCTGCTTATCCGAATATGCATACAACTACTTTGAAGTTTCAGCCTTCCGTGTCATGCGTGTATTGTATATCAATATGTTTCCAGGGTTTCAGGGTCACATGCTACTGAAGTGTGCAAATTGCATGTAGTGACTATTTGACAGGTGTGATACCGTCCATGTGTATAATCACGGCATGGTACCAGAATCTTGTTAGCATAATATCTGTATATAAAATATACACCAACTGGAGTAACATTTTTGTAAACTATATTTAGGGCATGATATTTATGTCAGACAATAATGCTATAGATGATATTCTGACCAATTATCATGCAAAATGTATAGGTTTGGCATACAACAAGTCGAGCACCATATCTCTCGCAGTTGTAGTATCCTGGCGACCCTGACACAATGCTATATCACAGAATCATGGAGGCATGGGCAAGTGCTGGTCATCTGGTATACACGTGTGAAGGACAGATCAGGGTTACTCGACATCTGTATGTCCACAAAGTATCTACTCTGAATGCTCGCTGGTGTTTGAAGGGCACCAGCTGTACGTTGGCGCATTTTATTTACATTACATGGAACTTCACTATGGCATAGAACCTCTCTTTGCCAGGCACTGCCTGTCTGTCAGTCGTGAATTTTATGTGGTGCTAGATTTTCCTAATGTGTCATTGATCACCTGATTCAATATATGGCAGAACATAGGTTGTAACAAATCATTTACCTTGGTAATTTTATTTTGGTGGGAGGCTGCCCGACAGCTAGTAGGGGTATGGTTCTTATGGTACACCCTAGCAGCTCCCGCCCGCCTCCTCTTCTGTGTGATTACTGCTGCCCATTGATTTGCCACTGGCTGTGTGTGCCAGCATCACAGTCTCTCCTCCAAGGTACATGCAGCTGGAGAGGTGGAGAGAGGTGGAGAGGCGTGGTGCAGACGGCCAGGGCAAAGCATTTCCGCTACTTCCCGATTCCACACGAAAAACTCTGGTGCAGGCCCTAGTGCTTAGTCGGCTCGACTATTGCAACGGACTGCTGGCATCCGCAATAGAAGAAGTTTTGGATAAACTTCAAGTGGTACAAAACACTGCTGCCAGATTGGTTCTGAATGCCCCCCCCCCCCCCCAGGTCTCCCTCTAAACCGCTCCTGGAAAAGCTGCACTGACTGTCAGTCCATCAGAGAGTGAAATTCAAAACCTGTTGTGTAGTCCACAAAAGCTTATATGGACTGGGACCTTTCTACCTGGCAGAGAAATTTGTTCCATATGTCCCTGCCCGCACCCTCAGGTCGAGCGATCAGCTGCTCCTGCGAGTTCCTAGGATTAGAAAGGCAAGGCAGGGTGGCAAAGCTCTATCAGTGGTTGGGCCTGTACTATGGAACAAGCTCCCATTTCTGCTGAGGCAATGTCCAGATCATTTGATCTTCAGAAAAAAGTTGAAAACTTTTTTGTTTAAAATGTGACATGGCTTTAAACTTTTCCACTAGCTTTCTTTTCTCATGACTGGCTATTCTTCCTCCCTCTTTGTCACTGGCGTTTCTTTTTGGGCGCAGAGATACTCCTTCGGGAGTGGATTCTAGAGCGATACAAGCCCATAAATAAATAAATAAATAAAGGGCAGCTGACTTCGGAGCACACGGTTCACCGTTCGATCCCCGGCTCCGGCCTCAATTCAACTCAGCACCGTGTGACTCTGGGCAATAGCTCACTTAATTTCCACGACGGCCCCCAGCGCCTTGAGACCTGTAAGGGTGAGTCGTTTGCGCTTTACAAATACGGATTTACATGATAGGGACTTTGGGAATGCCAATTTTCTATCCTGTCATACAACTGGCTGTGCAATTTCACTTGACAAATGTGATCTACATTAGATTATCACCAGCTTTTCTTTGGGGCTCACTTCTGGTGGAAAACCTTCTGTTTGTAGCTTTGGCCATGTCGAAATATTGGGCTGCAAGTTCTGAAGCAAAATTATTGCAGCCAAATTCCTACCCATGTTTTTCCACTGTTGGCGCATATTCTGAGCTGGTGGAATCTATGCGACCAGTAACTGCAGCCTTGTTCGACCTCCCTTTACTCTAACAGCAGAGTAAAACTGGGCGGTGATCCCATTAAAATAGTCTTTGAACATGGACCTCATTTAGACTTTGCAGGTGGGATACTCTGGCAAAATGTGGTGGGCATCCTGTCCAGGGTGTCATTTCAGCCAGTGGTTGAAGGTAGGGCCCACCTGCGCTCTTTTTTGGGACCAGAAGTTATTTTTTCATCATTAGACTTTGACTCCGAGCAAGAGAAGCAAAGGCAGAATAGGGGACAGATAAAGAGCAAGGGCCTGATTCAAATATGGCCTCCGCATTCGTGGCGGGGGCCATGCACTTGTGACAGGGGCCCAGCAGTCATGGCGGGGGTCCCACAGTCGTAGCGAGACCTCCTTCCTGCAGCTACCCATTGTGTTGGTCCCAACATGAGTACAAGGCTCCCTCCACGACTGCTGGGCCTCCGCCACGAGTGCGGAGGCTCTTTGTGAATCGGGCCCAAAGTAGGCAAACAGTGACAAAGGGAGGAAGAAGAGTTGAAAAAGAGCCTGCAAAAGGGAGATAAAGGGGCAGGGAGTGTAGAAGGGTGGATGAAAGAGGGATGAGGTGGAATCAAGGCTAGACAACCTTGAAATTCAGCAACTCCACCATTCAGCAGGCCACTGTGGGCTTCAGATAAACATCCTGGGCACTGACACTTATTATTTTTCAATTTAAGCACTGCATCCGCCATATTGCAAATGCCATACACTACAATGCGTTTGCAATATGCAGCACGGGACATCTTCCACTGTCCGATAGAATAACTCGTCAGTAATACTCGAAATAAGGCCCTAACTCTGGACTATAAAAAACAGTGTTATAGAACCACATCTCCGGATGGAGGCCAAATAAAAACCAGTTAACCTCCACCCCCCAAAAAAAAATCTGAATTTATTTGGACCATTACTTCCCAAACGTTAGGAGGTCAGATTGCAGCAACAGCTCCACAGGAGATTGATGATTCCTTCTAAGATGTACTAGAAGAGAAAGCACGTTTCCTTGTTTGTCTGTTTAGACAAGAAGGTCAGTTATTCTGACCACCTGTTTTGTGGCCTTCTCCTGACCTTGTCAGTTTCTTTACGAGGAAAAGTCGGGGTTTCCAATAAAAGGCTTTTGTGATGCATGTATCCATGAGCACCTCAACGAAGCTACTAAATACAAGGAGCCCAATTCCGTTTTTGTTTTGCTTAGGAAGTTACGAAGAGTAGCCTTCTTTTAACTGTGTGGGTGAAATTTTAATTTTGCCTGCAACTTTTTTTTTACTTAGCACCTAATAATAATTAGTATATTTCTTTGTGGGTAAAATTTAAATCTAATATCTAATATTTTGAAAAGTTCGGAAAAGCGAGATTTTGCTGAGACTGTTTTCCAAGAAACTCCATTTTACAGAAGTGTTACAGTTTTAAAGAAGTTTGCAAAGCTTGCAAAGTTTTAAAACAAGCTTCAGAAGGTTTGCACAGGAAAAAGGTTTGTAAATATCCTCATCCAACCACCCCCCCCATAGCAGGTGATAAAGGGATGTCAGTGTACCTACACTATCCAATCCAGGTCTTTGTTACTTGCAAGAGCTGACGTTGACCATGGGTGGGTGCATAAGCCAAGATACATTCTAACCTGAACACGGCTCCAAGTCTCAGGGAGGTGGTTTAGTTGCCTCGCCACCTGGGTCCGATGATGGTGAAAATACAGGGACCTACCAAGAAGCAGACATTGGAAATCAAAAACAGTTATTGGAGGTTTCCTCCACTAATCCTTTACCAATGTTCACTGTAAATTTCTAGTACGACCTATTACAAAAGAATACATTGGTTCGATCGATCTACGCTGACCAAATACAAAGATACAAGTTGATCTCGGAAGTCGATGAGATTTGCAGCTCCAAAAGCACTACAGAGCTATATAAATGGTAGAAATACACTATATGTATGCTGAACTCTAAACACAGCATAACACAGCTTTAAGCGGGACCATTAAATATCAAAATCCTTTTTGATGCTTATGTGTCCGAACATTTGATCATCAGGCTGGACTGTGCCACAGTCGTCTTGCCCTTGTACGTCCATCCCCTATACTGCTAGGTCAGGTGGCTCAGTGGACTAATGCATCCATTGCAGGGGTCTGTGTTTGATCTCATGGTTGCAGGTTCAAATCCTGGTGGGTCAACTCATCCAATAAAATGAGTACGATTGAATTGGGTAATAATAAACATCTGTTATTCAGTGCCAAGATCCCTTTTGGGGGGTGAATGTGCTCTTTACAAATACATGTTATGTTCTGTTGTACACAGTTTCACCACTTTCCACTTGCTGCACTGCATTGTGTTACTTTCCCATAAATATGGGCCATGGTAAACAGAAAGTCAAACAAAACTAAGAGGATTTCCCCTACAAACACTTACCTGCTTCAATATTTTCTATCAGAGGCCATGATGTTCCAAACTTTCCTTCGCAGGAATTTCCATATCAAAGTATAAAAAAGTTGTAGCTGAAAATGCATGAATCAATATTAATCAGCGGGATTTCCATGGGTAGCATTCGATTCATTCAGTTTTTAGCTTATCAGTTCCTCTACAAGAGGAGACCACCCGCTTAAAACACTGTCTTGGCCTTGCCCCACAGGAATAATTAAGCCAGATACTGAAAGCACAGCCCCTTGGTGTGGGTGCATTTCGGCTTTATTAGAATTTTGTCAGTTCGGTGTAGAGAGTTCTGGTAAACTACTTACCATGCTGGACACACAGCTCTAGGTATAGCATAACCGAGTTTCATTGGTCTCATGTAGTGATGAACTCTTCTGATGTCCACCTTCCTTCATCTCATTTTCCCTCCTAATCTCTCCAGCTGTATAGGTCCCAACCTTCTTGTCAGACGCATAAAGTTGCCTTTCCACAAATTGCTTTTTCTCCCTCCTGTGAGATACAGGGGGTTAGTGAACACATATCATTCACCACGACCTTTGCCATTTCCCTTCATCTTGTCACCTACTTGCCTCTCTCCTGGTTCACCTTTTCCATCTCTGCTGCCCTGCCTTAGAGCTTTCCTCAGAGGGGTTGAAATGTGATCCTATCAGGAATGGCTTTAATAATGCTGATAACTGTAACAGGGACATGTCTGAGGGGTCTGTCCTCTTGTATGGGGGAGATTTTACCATCCTACCAGCGCGAAGGGCATCATGGCTGGCTAGTGCATACTGCTGATAAATTTGCTGGTACAAAGCACCAGGAAATGAAACAAATATACATAGTTCCCACCTGATATTTTGCGGGAGCGAGAGTGGCTACACCAGCTCAGAGTCTTTTTACACTGTAAACGCAACATCTAATCAGAAATAAAGGTAACTATTTTTTTTCACAGCACAATACAACCTGTTCCTTCCTGGGCACGATGACACATAAACGCTACAGAAGCTCTTCTCACAAATTCAGCTCTCCCACCACAAGATGAGCCAGGGCAGCCGACTGTACTCACAGGGGCGGCTCTAGGCTCATGGCGGCCCTGGGCAGGGAGCATAGGTAGGGGGCCCCGAAAGAGGGGGGGGCGGTCAGGGTGTTTGGAAGTGGAACAGAGTCGGAGGTCGCAAATCCCTGCCAGGGGCCGCCACGCAAATATGTATCCATCCTCGGAGGATTATTATATTAAGGATATATATTGGCGTGGCAGCCCCTGGGGTTTGGTGGCCCTGTGCAGGTGCACAGCTTGCACATGCCTAAGGCCGCCCCTGGTACTCAGCTTACCCATCCATCGACCCTTAGTCTGAGTTTATTCCTAATGTGAGCCCTCACTGTCCAAATTCTCGATCCAGGCCTTTATATTTAAAATTGATTTGAAATTGAATTGTAACTACAACAGAGCGGCCCTGAGAGCTTCTCCACCTTCACTGGGAGAAAATTAAACAAAGACTCTTTGACTCTTAAGTTCAGGCGTGGTGAATTTTAAACTAAATCAGACAGAAGGAAGTTGTAGAAATGAAGAACCGGGTTTTAGAACCCAGCGGCGCCAGGGGCACGCCCAAAGTCTTCGGGTTCACCTGTCTTTGAATACAGAGACACAGGATACTTCTGAGTGGCGTCAAAGATCAAATTTATTGGCTGCAGCCAGTAACAGAAGTCCTAGAAATCATCACGGTATGAGTTCTCAGGAGACTGCTCAACTTTACAAAGCAAGTCATCCCTTTTTATGCCAAACATTATGCTTCAGGCAAACATTCTTTGTTTACAGTTTAACCAATCACATGTTTCCACAATGAAAGTATTGCATGACGACAAACCCCTTTTACAGTTGTCCGGCCCATAATCAATCATTGAACAAACCCAACATTCTTCTTTAGACAAGCCGGACAAACCCATAATAAAAAGGACCACAACCCATATCGTAAATAGACCATAAAAGAAGAAACAGAAACAGATAGAAGTAGGATAAGGCATGTTTGTGTGCAGTAAAACTTTATGATGTCCTGTGCTCTGATCCTTAATCTTGATCAGCTAAAGGGCAGGAACTGGTTTAACAAGGTCAGCTTCAGGCAACAGGGTCAGTTCACTCGGGTCAAACAGGAGTCAGCACAAACTCGAGCTAAGGTGTACATGTCCTTAAAAGACTAGTTCAGCCACAGTCATCGGCCTATGTGAGGGCAACCACAAAATGGCTGCAATACACAAAATGGAACCCACGGGTTCAGAATTCACAGAACCTCAGACCCTCCTTTTGCCCTTACATAGGCAATCACTCAGTCTGTATCTGAATCGATGTCAATATTCATCTGGTCATTTAGGTGCTGCTGGAGCATCATTCTATCTCTCTGTGCTTCTCTCGAGACAGGCGGTCTCCTTACACACGTAGTAGCACAAAGGCCACATATGGCAGGACCACACTGTACACAAAGACAACACAGAAAAAGAATCGCTAAAGCCATACCAATGACCATCAGAATCTTCCATCCCCAAGTGGATAACAGTCCCCAAAACCATCCAGTCAACGACCAATCTCCTTTGTCCACATGTATAGACTCAGAGATCTTATGCAGTCTGGAAATGGCCTCGTATACTGTAGGAGCATTCTCTGGAATGAAAACGCAGCAACTCGATTGGATCACTTTACATACTCCACCTCGATCTACAAGTATGACATCTAAAACCATACGGTTCTGTAACGTCATAAGAAGATCCGCTTGAAGCTCAGCAGTCAAATTACTAAGGGCACCGACAGTTTCATTTACGGTGGACTCAACCACTCTTGTCAATTGGCGTATGTTCCTACTGTTAACCATAGGTCCGCAAAACGGCAGGAAACCCTTAAAGAAGTCTCCCACTTCTTGTCCAGCGGTATCTTCCTGATCGAAGACACCTCTAACAACTCTCGTTCTGTGGTAATCTGCAGCAGGAGTGTACGTAGGGGGCAACAAATACGCCACATAACATGTGCCCGAAAAATCAGGGGGCAACCATGTATATGCTCTGTTGAAGCAGACAAAATACGTGCCCTTAGCTGCTAAAAACGGTGGGGAAGATTGAGACGTAAAAACGTACGTCTGAGTACATACACTCTTCCCTAACTGAGCTCTCGGATTCTTGCCATTACCTTGCAAACAAAAATGACCTCGGTGGGGTACGATCCAATTCGGAGGTGACCTCTTCTGTCTCTGCTTCTCACCCAGACTAATACTATATCCAGTTGCATTCCAACCAACATATGCTAGTAACTCATCCTTGGGAATAGTCCTATACGTTTCGATATCTCTACTCATATTCGTAATTCCCTTCACCAAGGCTTTATTACTTGAGTTATCTCTCATGGAACGCAGGGGATAGACTTCGATGGCATAAATAAACATCGTTTGGAAAGCCCATAGAGACCCATTCTGACTAAACGGTAGAATCAAATAGGGAATGCCTCTATCCGTAGTATGCGGCAAAAGACCACACACCCAACAATTAGTGGTGTTCACTACCAACTGGTGTTGATGCAGAAGCTGTACAAAAGAATTATTCACAAATTCCGACCTTCTAATCTGCTCGTGTTCAGGTAAGATATGAAAAGAATGCAAAGAAGTAGTAGTAGGAAAAGACATAGGTTGGGAGGTGGGTGCAGAAATCAATTGGGTAGTGAAAACAATCCAACCCACAATGCTAATATCATGCTTAAAAACATTAGATCACATGTTATCAGAAAACATTTGCTATGCATTAATTTACACAGTTTCATTTTAAAGTTCATTTCCTCGGCAGCTCTCTCCATCACAAAAGACTCCATCCTCTAACCGTGCTGTTTGCGGCAGTTGGTTTTCTTCCGCTAAGGAATGCATCTGTCAGTCCAGGGAACGCCCTAGGACCAACCAGAACCATCGACCTTGTGTCTACACAGCTGCAATCCCAAGTCTTTATACCGCGACCCTACAGCTGAGCTCGGATGGCAGCTCGAAAAAGAAAAATAGGCCAAAACAGTTTCTTGGATGAGAGAGTGCAGTTCTCCACAAACAAAAGGAAAAATTATGTTTTTATTTGTCCATTGTTTCTCGGTCGTAAATTATAACAGCCTTTACCAGGTACTGTCTGATCTTTAAACAGAAGTTCAGGCTCAGTGGTGTCCAATCTCTGATGCGGAGGTACAGCTGCTTGCAAAATGTCGTCGTTCTCTCGTTCAGACTTTGTCCATACTAGATGTGCATCGCTAAACGGCATGAACTTCGGCACCCGTTCTGTCTCTGAGTCACCAATACCTTCACGGATCCACTGGTCGTACGGCAGAGGTAAAGGCACCCTCTTACAATGTACGCCGTGGACCCAATTCCGCTTCCCGAAAACCTTCACCGAGGTTCTTGTCGACAGGAGCACCTGGTGTGGGCCGGTCCAGCGGGGCTGCTCGTTTTTGGTCCGCTGAAAGTTTTTCACGAGGACCCAGTCACCGGGATTGATGGTGTGACCTGGGTCCACAAATGCTGGTGGCAAGTTATTGTGAACCTGTTGATGCAAGACATGCAATTTATCCGTCAGGTCATACAAATAGTCCACCAACACAGGATACTCGATGTCACTAAACTTCACTGGCCTCAGCACTCCCCACACATTCGCCGGGCGTCCAAAGACTATTTCATACGGACTAAGTCCGATTCGGGAATGCACTGTAGTTCTAGTTGACAAAAGTGCCAACGGCAAAGCATCGGGCCATTGGAGGCCAGAACTTGCCTGAATTTTGGCTAACTTTAGCTTCAAAGTGCCATTGTAACATTCCACTAATCCAGCTGATTGGGGATGATTTGCAGCATGGAACTTTTATTTGATGCCCAAACCCTCACACACTCTCTTCATAATCTTCCCCACAAACTCACTTCCATTATCACTCCACACCATCCTTGGCAATCCAAACCTAGGGAAATATTCTTTGAGCAAGACTTTAGCTGTGGATGAGGCAGTATTATCTTTTAGGGAGTATGCCTCTACCCATCTAGAAAAGGCACAAACAACTACGTGCCTAAAAAAAATGAAAGTGTGTGTAACGTAACTGGTGCTATGTAAAGCGCTCTGATACCTGATTCGGTTCGGGTCTAGTTCGCGCTATATAAAACTCTGCAAAAAAAACAAT
The DNA here is from genome assembly GCF_964261635.1 of Lissotriton helveticus. NCBI lineage: Eukaryota > Metazoa > Chordata > Amphibia > Caudata > Salamandridae > Lissotriton > Lissotriton helveticus. The sequence goes on from NC_136057.1 coordinate 1,868,142,962, forward strand.
AAAAAAACCCAAAAAACTACAAGGACGTATTTCAGGTTGTTGCATCTTTCCATGTGGATAAAATCCAATTGCAGAAACTCGAAGGGATACGTCGGAGGCGCAAAGTGACCAGCTGGAGTTGGAGTTCTCTTACCAGGATTATACATCAGACACACCATACAATTCTTGACCACATTCTCCGCACATTTGGGAATTCCACCATTCTCCCACACTGGAGCCAACAACTTACAAATCCCTTTCACACTAATGTGAGACAACCCATGTGCCATCGTAACCACCGTGTGATGTATTCCTATAGGTTCTGTATCGTTCCCCCTGTTCCTGACCCTATTCTGGTTAACAAGTTAACTAGCAGCCATCCCATGAGGCAGAAAACCCCCATGATGCAGGAACCGTTATCTGATTAAGCCACACTACGGCACAGGAACGTGTTATCTGATTAGGTCATAACGCTTGCCATCTAATTAGACAAGCGATATTCCTCCAGCCCCTGATAAGGCATACGGAGTTCTCAAAACAAATCAAACCTATGACAGACCTGGGAAAAACCCTGCGGCCATTGTTTTGATTTCACCGAGAACTTCAGCAAAAGAATGTGCTAACGACCAGGTCGTATGACATCCTTATTGACGTATCTATGTCCATCCTTACGTCAATCTCGGCACCTTAAAGGTATAAATATTACCGATATTGCCCTATGCAAACACACGCGGTGGTGACGAGATTGGAGCGGCCAGACTTGCCGAAGCCCAGAGCAGAGCAGACCCCGCTGGCGCAGCCCCGCCTTCCTGACGCGCTGAGAACGAGACGCTGCTTTCTCCTGCCGAGAAATCCAGCTCCGGCGCTTCCGGGTAGCCCTCGCAGGCAGCCTGGAATATCGAGACCAGAGACGAGAGATACCATCCCTCATTCATCCTAGAGTCCAGGTACAGAACTGAATAACCCCTCACAGAGAATTCTTGAGTCAGTCACTTGGCAAAACAAACTTAACTTAAACTGCTACTTTCTACTCCCGCCCACGTATTAGGCTTAGGTCAGGTACATCTGGGGTAGGCGTAGTTAGAAACACCAGTTGAGTACGATTAGTCAAATGTATATGTGTATGTATCTATTTTATCCATTTTAAACCATCATATGGCTTAGAAACCATATCAATGTTTTTACAGTATTATTTTATACTTCTGCTTTTAATGTATGCACTTTACTTAACCATAAGTATTGCAATAATATCGATCCATTTCTCTTGTATGAGAAAAGAGACTGATCAATAAATAACATCTTTTATTGAACACGCCCGTCTCTTCCTTTTCTCTACAATCTGGTGAGACTAAGAATGCACGTACTGACTGAGTAAAATAAGTCGTCTTTTGTTTTCACACGACTCTAGAGATACACTCTTGATTAGGGGAGAGCAAAGTTGTCATGTTCTATGGTTGTCAGAAACTAAATCCCTTCTTGTCTATCCAGGGAGGTTCAACTCCTCCTTGCCTAGTCGAGAAAGTTTCTAGTGAACTCTGAGCTAGCTGGCAAACCCAAAACTTTAAGTCTAATATCGACAGTAGTAGACCTAGTTAACGTCTGGTCTAGGCCTATACTATTGAAGGTATTATTCCAATGCGCAGAGCCTATTGGGATAATAGGAACTACACTACATGGCGCCCAACGTGTTTGGATGGGCGATAAAACTAACGTAAGACATTTAGAGTAACTCAGTCGTGCTTTTTCACTCAGACCCCTTTTTCCCATAATACTCCAAAGACGTCTGGAGTGGGTGAAAGGTAATATCCGCCAAACCTCGCAGGAGGAAACTCCTATGTATGGTCCTTGGTTTAGTCAACGTTGAAGGATACACTGTTCCAAAATATTGTGCATCTAATCTTTGTTTCCATAAGAACCTGATCTGCAAACAAACAAAATAACCTTCTGGACAGTACAATGTCAGACAATGAAGGAGAAAGAGAGGCAGTTAGAATAGCAACTGAACTCGCAGCAGCTGATAATGCACTGCAAGACGCTGACCCGGAGATAATACTCATCGCGGTCAACACAAGAAAATCTATAACTTTAAAACTTATAGAAAATGGCCTGACACCTAGAGGTGGCACGGTCATATTCGTAATTGAGGCACACGAATATCGGCAGACAGAGGTATTCTATTCATGGATACATTTTCCAGCAGCAAATGCTGTAACAAAGGTCTTCCACTATTACAAAACAGAGGACCCTCCTAATGAGTACACTCCTTTCGAGGAGGTGGAAGTACCACTTAAATTTCAAGAGCATCTGCTCTTATTTAATGGCGCCCTAAAACAGAATAATCACATCACCAGGCTCGGTCCATTAGGTAGACCAGGAGCAACGTGGCCGGTTCTAGCCGGATCCACACCACATCCAGACATCGATGGGATGTCTGCAGCAAACCTTTTAATACAACTAAAACAATTAATAAAAATACATAGACAATTAGTCCAATATGTAATGCGGACTTCAACAATCCAACCAGCAATTAAAATTCCACAGCTGACCCCTCATCAGGGGAACACAAATAAAATTACACCACAGAACATACAGTCCTGCCTAGGTAAAGTACCATCTAAACGGGAACAAATACCATTCTGGTTAGCACAAAAAATCACCCAAATAGAGGCGGTGTTTCCAGACACCACCCCGTTAGAAAAACACAGGATTCTGACTATCTGTCTTCCAATGGGAATCGCACCACACGTGGAGGACTGTGACACTTGGGGTACAGTCTTTGCTTCCATCTACACAAAAACGCACGGTGTTCCATCCATTTCGGTAATACCAGATGTGCTAAAACAAATTCAAGACGAATACGGTCCAGAACCCGCTTTAACTCTTGGTATGAAATTACTGAAAGACTTCAAGCAGGTCTCGGCTATATTATTAGCCAACATAAAGGGAGAAGCAGCAAACGTGGCGATCCGCCAGAGGGTAAAGGAGACAGATATAGCAGACCAACCAGCTGAAATTGCCAGAATTATAGAAAAATCCTATGAGGAACTAGGTAGAGATAGTTTAGGTGGAATACCAGTAAAACCACAACTGATTGAAAGTCCTGAAAAAAATATTTTTTAATAATAATTCAACATCACAAAAAAAGAGCTGGGATGGAAACAAACAATCCAATCCTAAAGAAAAGAAATTCCAATCCAGAGGAAGGTCTCCTCGGCGGAGAGAAAAATCTCCGAACCAAAGACACAGGTCACCCCAAAGTGACCCCTCTGGGAAAAGATATAACCTTAGAAATAGGGATAATATAAAGAAGCCTGATAGATATCAAGACATTGATACACGTCCCTCTCAATCTTTTCAGACTTCCTCGCAGAAATCGGAAAGAAGAGGACGATCAGAACAAAGAGAAGAGCACGCCAAGTCCAAATACAAGGAATCTGCTCATCTAAAAAAGAAACTACAATTTCCAAAAAAGAAGGTAGCCAGTATCAAGGTAGTAAACAATGCCGAGAATACTGAGGACACAACTGAAAAACGGAGAATGGGCTCAGACAATGCTAGACAGCGCAGCAGAAGTGAGCATAGCTCGCAAAGTCCTTATGAATCTTCTGGAGACAGTGGACACGAATGAATATCTTCAAGTGGAAACTGCAGACACCAGAGTTAGCAAACCTCACAAAATATATGAAATAACTTTACGTATAGAAGTGAATAAGACTAGAAAAATAAGGGGACTATTTTGGGATAATCTCTCCAAGGGCTATGACATCCTTCTAGCTGAAAAAGACTGGCCACCAGAGTTTGTCAGGGAGTGCCCTCATGGCGAAGAAATAATTATGCCTGCCTTCTCAAATCATATCCCAATTCATAAAAAATACACACTTGCCAGAAAGTGGGCAGTAGCTCAAGCTCCTGCTTTATATAAAAATCATGTAGGATGGGATGAGGACTCTCCTCCTCACAAAATCCAGTTAAAATCACAACCTACTGCACAAAGACAGTACCCAATTAAGCAAGAAGCTAAAAAACAGGTAAAAGAAATCCTAGATCAATTAGAATACCAGGGGGTGATTGAAACTTGCACCTCACAAATGAACAACCCTTTGTTTCCGGTCTCCAAACCAGACAATTCATATTGTCTAGTTTTGGATTACCGACACCTTAACTCATGTTGCAAAACTTTTGCAGTGCAAAACTCGCATAGTGCTGCACTAATGAATAACATAGTGCGCAAAAAATACAAAACAACATTAGACATCTCTAATGGATTCTTTTGTCAAAACATAGCACCAGAGAGCAGATATTTGTCTGCGTTCTCAATAAATGGCACTCAAAAACAATTCTGTCGGTTAGCCCAGGGGTACAAGAATAGCCCAGGGGTATTCTCAGCGAGAGTAACAGAGTTACTACAAAGATATGATGACGAAGCATTATCTTATGTCGATGACATATACCTAACAGATGATGACTTGGATACTCACTTGAAGAGAGTGAACACCATAATACTTGGGTTCGCAGCAGAGGGTTACAAATTCAACTTTAAAAAATCTAGAATTGCCCATCTAACAGTCCTGTTCTTAGGATACGAATTATCAAGTGAAGGCAAAAGCCTGGCTGTCAATTTCCTAGAGAAATGTGCCGTACTCCAAGCACCTAGAACACTAAAAAACCTACAGTCAATTCTAGGCTTCCTAAATTTCGGAAGAACATACATTGCAAATTACGCAGAAAGGGTCAAACCCCTTTATGATCTAATAAAACCAGATTTTAAAAGAACCAATTGGACTCAAATACACACAGAAATTTTGAGATCCTTACAAACAGACATGTTAATTAAAACAAAATTAGAAACACGTGATAACACACGCAATCTTGTGATTCGAGTCATCCCAGGAAGATGCGGATTCACATACCTGACCTCTAATGAGGGAGAAAAGGTACCAATTGCATTCAAATCACACTTGTACACTAAGGCTGAAATGAAATTTAGCCCAACGGAAAAAATTCTTACTGCAACACAGACAGCTATAGCAAAAGAACGAGCCCTGGCACAAGGTAAACGAATAATAATCGTGACACCAATACCAGCCCTAGAGGCTGTAACAAAAGCAAGCATTCCAAATGCTAAAGCGCTCCATCCGAGATGGATACAATGGGCTAATTCTCTTGCTGCAACAGACGTGGCATACGAATTTGATCCTAACTTAAAAACACAAGAATTTCTCCAATATGAATTTGAATGTCCTCCGCCAACCGAAATTCTGCCTCTAGAACATTACGGCTGTATAATATATACAGACGGATCAGCACAACCCGCAGTAGGGGGTAAACAAGCTTACAGTGCTGCGTGCGCGATTGTTAAAGGTCGCTGGCACGAAGGAAAATTCAAACCAGCTATCACTAAGACACAATCTCTAGGAGATTGTACAGCTCAGCGAGCTGAACTACTGGCGTTTAAGATGGAGCTTGAAAATACCGATCGAGAATTCCCCACACTCATAGTGTGCGATTCGTATTACTGCGTTCAGTCTTACAATGAATACTTGCAGATCTGGCTTCAGAATGGCTTTAAGGATGCAAAAGGAGGCACAATCAAGCATAAGATGCTCTGGGAACAAGTAGTTCTATTACAAAAAGAACTACCAAAGACTCACGTGATACATACGCTGAGTCATCAACGTGATGGCGTTCACGTTGCAGGGAATTCATTGGCTGATGAGGCCGCGAAGGCAGCTGTGCAAACGGCTTCCGTAGCTGCCATCACACGGTCAAAAACAAAAATAGACAGCGAAATATTACAGGCTGTCAGCGCTACAGAAAAGGATTCGATAGAAACACTCCCGAAAGGCTTTCCAGTAAAATACTCATACATAACTGATGCAAACAATGTTCCTTTTGCTCGAATCCCTGGAGTGGGGGATAGGGCAATTACAAACATGGAACATAGGTTAGGACTGATAATAGCGGCACACGGAGGGCTTGCTTCTATACATGCTGGCGTCTCAGCCACAGTATCATTATTAAAACAGAGATACTGGTGGCCACAAATGAGAAGACAAACAAGGAACTATGTTTTAGAATGTGAAATATGTCAAAGAATGAAAGTATCAACGGTGAGACGTCCAGCGCAGACGCCCCTTCTAATCTCGGATAAACCATTAGCCTGTGTTTACCTAGACCACTGTGGACCCTTACAAAGGGATGGTAACTATAAATATATCTTGGTTGCAGTGGACTCATGCACGAGATTCATATGGATGTGGCCCCAGCGAACGGCTGACGCCAGAACTGTTATAAAAGATTTGCGAGTCTTTATCGGCACATACGCAATTGGCATGCTGCATTCGGACCATGGGCCTGCTTTTAGCTCTAGAGCTTATAAGGAGGCCATGGTCAGCATGGGCGTTACATTGCGGTACTCTTGTCCATTTCACCCTGAGGGGAACGGAATTGTTGAAAGAAAAAACCGTGACATAAAGCAATCTATAACGGCAAAGGTATTAGGTTCGGGAGCTGGGTGGGTCAAACATCTAATAAGTGTCCAACGTAGTCTAAATAACCTGCCAAGAAATTCTCTGAAGGGATTCAGTCCGTACGAATTATTATTTGGAACTAGGATGTTAGTCTTAGACCTCGACAGTCAGACTTCAGTGGTGAAGGAAAAATGCTTTGATATCAAAGATCGTTTGGCTATTTTGCAGGACTTAAACGAAACAAGAAAAGACCTGAGCAAGATAAAGTTGAAACAGCAGCCAACAACCACTGAAGAACCACCACCTGTCCCAGCAAGACCTGTCTGGATTCCAAAAGTCGGGGATCTAGTCAGAGAAAAGATCGCGGTAAAGAAGGAATTTGGGCCTTCTTACAGAAAAGCAGTTCCTGTCTTGTCTATCAACGGGACAAGATCAGTTGTACTACCGCCGCTTGCTGGTAAAAAGGAGAACCGAGTTGTATCCATCGACCTGGTAAAACCACAATCATGTGGCCGATAACAAATAGTAGGCCAAGTGGACTCCCGAAAAGTAGTAGAACACCAAGATTTGCTACAAACACAGAGGTTCAATCTAAGAGGCTAATCACATTCGAAACGCCTACAGAACTACAACAAGGACTATGCAACAATGCAATGGAACTTAGACCTCTGAAAACCCAAATAAAAACATTTAGCAGAGACACACCAATCTATAATGAAGTAACAAACGACTATGCAAGAAACAGTAATCCTGAAGCAATTGGAACAATTGACAGAACTGCATCCGGCTACTTCATAAACTTCGATGATTCCTCTGAAGGCTTCACTGAATCAAAAACACAGCCATCAACAAAAACCTTTAAAGATAAAGTTAAAGTACTTTTGAAACAACTGAAAGAAACATATCTGATTTCTCCATGGATTGAATTTTGGGTGGGTTTTGGTGCATTTATCCTCATACTTTGGCTCATCATGGTACTAACTTTGGGACGCTTCATTGAGGGAAAATATGCTAAAATGGACACAGCAAGTCAGAAAATCAACTTGATCCTCAAACCACAAACATCTTCACACATCGAGAAAAGAGAACTTTCTTCAGTCAACTTCACAGCCAATCCTATACCGGGTGAGGTAGCATGGGACATCACTGACTACGAAATTTATGGTCCGGTTGAAATCCTGAAATATCCACACCAAATTAAGATCTCGTTGAGTGACTTTGTAAAACCAAGCGCATTTGCTGATGATTGGGACTTTGAAAGTATAAATAATATGATGTCTGACTTAGTGATGTCTGCTAAATTTACCAAACATGATTATTTGCAGGGTTCGACAAATTATGATAGTATGTACTGTTATAACCACTATGGTAACCATTTTCTACATAGATCTGCACAACCTAGAAATGTTTTAAATTATAATCAATGGGAACATTGTGCAACCCCTCCAAAAGGAAGCTCAAGAACCGTTTATGACAAATATTCATACTTTTCAGGTTTTAACACAAGTAATGCTGAAACATTTTATTTCAAATTGTCAAATAAGACAGGGACAAAGACCATGATAACAAACACGAAATTGATATATTCAGACTCATTCTTTGAACAAATGAATACTTTTGGTTTTGATTATTGGGACAAAAATGTTGAAGTAAAGAGTGTTTGGGGTACAAAAGAATGGCAAGTACAGGGTATAGAATCTTTGTTTAGAGCCTGCATGATCCCAGAACAAATTATATTTTTAAATGACACTGTTCAACAAACTACCTGTCTTGGCCTAGCCAAAATCAAAGACTTAAATAAACCGTCTATTCCAAAACCAACAATGAACAGCAATAGCTCTACAGATGAAGAGATAGACGTAAATTATGTATTAAACCAAAACAGAACACATCCTGATTGGAAAAAGTGGTTGATCTGGCCCACAGAACAATCATGCTGTTCCTGACCATCTGTATCCACAGAAATCGGCAACAATGTTGCTGGATTCAATACATTACACCGCTTGATGTGCACATGACTAGCCAAAAGCGTCAACTCATAACCCGACAACCTCGCACTAGTAAGGTGCTGAGTCTTGATTTGATTTAATATAGTATCCACTGCAAGTGGAACCATCACAACCAACGTATTATCCATCACCAATCCAGCAGACTGTCGGATGGAAACAGCCGCTGCCGCTGTAGCTCTCAAACAGCTTGGCAACGCTCTAGCTACCGGATCTAAAGTTGACGAGAAATACGCACATGGACGCTGCTTATCACCAAACTGTTGAGTCAAAACTGACAATGCACAACCCTCTCTCTCGTGAACATAGAGTGTAAAAGGCTTACTGTAGTCAGGAGTACCCAACACTGGAGCAGAACACAACGCATCACGCAATTCAGAAAAACTTTTCTGACAATCGTCAGACCACGGAAGAGGATTCGGTGTATCTTTACAAGTCAAAGCCAACTGAGGTTTCGCCAATAGAGCGAAATTTGGAATCCACTGTCTACAATACGACGTGATACCCAAGAAAGCACACACTTCTCTCTGTGTGCTTGGTACAGTCATTTGCGCAATCGCTTGAATTCGTTCTGGGGTCAACCTTCTTCCCTCCTTTGACAAGAGATGACCTAAGTAGGTCACTTCTTGGCGACAATACTGCAACTTAGAAGGTGATACTTTATGATGCCAGTCCGACAAATGTCGCCACAAAGAAAGAGTAGCTTCTTTACAAGTTTTCTCATCATCAGTGGCCACTAACAGATCATCAACATACTGAATAAGAGCAGCACCAGCAGGTAACACAAGAGTATAGAGCTGAGTTTTTAAAGCCTGACTATAAATGGAGGGACTTTCACAATAGCCTTGGGGAGCTCTCTTAAACCGGAAGCTTCGGCCTCCTAAAGAGAAGCCAAAAATATCTCTACTCTCCTCAGCAATTGGAATACTGAAGAAAGCATTTTTCAAGTCTATGACTGAAAACCAGGCAGCTGAAGCAGGAATCAAAGTCAACAAAGCAGTAATATCCGGAACAACTGGAACTGTGGCACAACAATCTTGTTAACCTCTCTAAGATCGATCACAAACCTGTAAACAGGTGGCTGAGAAGAGTCAGTGCGTTTCAGGACAGGCAAAACAGGACTGTTACACACATTACCTCTCGTTTCTTCAATCACACCTTTCTCAATCAAATCTGAGATAATCGCTAAAAGCGCTCTTTCACCATCACTCGAAATCCGATATTGGGGAATACGTGGCAATTTAACATTCGATTTGAGCGTAACAACATTGGGTAGAATCTCCAAAAGACCCACATCATTAGGACCAGTAGCCCAAAGAGTATCAGGGAGAGAACGCAATTCCAGTGGAAGTCGATCTTTAGATAAATACATTGGAGAGATCACTTTCTTACGCAATGTAAGATGTACTCCCGAAGGAGAACAATACAATGTCGCATGCAATCTTTTTAACAAATCCAAACCCAACAAATTCTCACCACAACCTGTCGTTAGAATAAGGGGTGCTTCTAATTCACAAGGCCCAATGGAAAGAGACGAAGGACTAGAAACTGGATTACGTAGCGGGGCGCCAGAAAATCCTACCGAAACATTCGTTAAGCCAGACAAAGGTGCGCCAGGGAGTTTAGAGTGCATGATAGAACTCTTTGCTGCACCAATATCCAAAAGAAAAGGCGCTACACACCTGATGTAATTACTGCAACATAAGGCCCACTCTGATCTACTGGAACCGACACTACTCCCTCTCTTTGTCCATGGCTGTCCTAGCAACCATTATAGTCAGCATTCTCACTCTCAACATAATAGTCATCAGCATAGTACTGAGTCGACTGACCAGACGCAATTTTCTGTTGATCAAAACAATTCATAGAATTCTGCGGAGGAAAGGAACGTTCGTTCTGGGGAAACGCACCACGTCCTCTACCCCTTGACACTTGCTGGAAACCACCACGACCTCTCGGGCCGGTATACCACTCGCGCGTTGTCGTAAAACAGGGCACTCATTTTTAGAATGACCTTCCTCCCTACAATACGCACACTGAATTAAACCCAAAGGTGGTCTTGGAGGAAAATACCCAACGTTCTGTTGAGGTCTCTGAAATGGTGGAGGTTGCTGAAACTGTGGGCGTTGCTGCGATTCTTGCTGATTCGAGCGAGGCGGATACGCCTGCTGCAAAAGGATCTTTGTTTTCAAGTCTTTTGTCTTTTTCTCTACTCTGTCTTTCTCGTCCTTATCCCTATTCTCATAGTACTGTGCAGTCGCCAATATCTGGGCCGACGAGGAAACAGCCCAAGAACTCTCAGAATCTTTCAACTTATTACATAGTTCAGGAAGTAAGTTAAAGACAAACTTATCTACTAACAATCTTTGTCCACCTTCCGTACTCATATCTTGACCACTATGATCTATAAATGTCTGTTCAAACCTAGTGAAGAAATCAGATACACTTTCGTCCTTCTTCTGCTTACATGCTGCTAACTTGTCCCAATTTACTCGTAACGCTGGCATCATCGTTTTCATAAGATTTATAATTCTGCCAGGTAGATCTGCCACTAGAGGCTCAGGCTTAGAACCACCAACTTGTCTAGCGTCCGCAGCAGCAATATTGAGCCATGAGTCACCTAATTTAACCGCATGATCCTCATGACAAATCTTTGCCCATAGAGGTTGAGGTACTACATTACCCAACAGCATATCTATGTCGGCTAAATTCATAATGCATGTGTCAACTGTCTGGGACAATTCTTTGTAATAGCCAGCCGGATTCTTACGGGGATCAGGTAAAGACTGTTTAAGGGCCAAAACTTCTACTCTCTTTCATGGCACATGTACCCATACTCTCTAAAAATGAGGCAGAACAGGCGGATTAGCGTTTGTGTCCCCTTCTCTCCAAACTGGGGGAACCTCTCTCATTGGATATTGTCGTACCTTTCTCCTGACTGCGGAATCAGGCTCAAACAATCGCTGAGAGGGGAAATCGCTCCTAAACACAAGTACTATCGCAACTGCTTCCTCAACTCCGGGACCCACTATCGTCCCTTTCGCAAACTCAGACTGGACATTTAGCAACTCTACGGGAACTGAACCCAAATCATTATCTGCCCATTCCTCACGGAGGAAAGTACACATTACATCAAACACATATCTTTGCTTGGGTGCGTCCCACTGCAGGAAAACATCCATAACTGACTCTAAATTATACCTCGAAACATTCGAAATCCACCTGCGAGCCAAGAGATCTAACACTGCCCGTTCTTCGGGACCAGGTAGCTGACTAAGCATTTGTTTACGTGCAGAAACAGGGTTCATACTCAATGACCCAAAGAAAGGAGACAAAAGACCAGTAACAGTATCAGTCATTCGTTGTCGAGCAGAAGGAGAAGCTGTCATAAGGACAGGAGACAAAGTATTTTGAGGTGATAGAAGTGTAGGGTTAGTAGCAAGAGAAGTTGAAGGTACAGGAGAATAAGGCAAAGTAGTTCCAGACAAAACTGATAGCAAAGTCTGCGGCCCCAGAGGAGGCTGCGCCATAGGAGGAAGAACCAGCTGAGGAGGAGCCGGTGGCTGAATAGCAACAAGAGATTGTGCAACTGGAGGTTGCGGAGGAGCCGTAGCAGACTGTGCATAAGGGGGTGGTAATCTCAACAAATGTGACATCAAAGTATCCTTCTCAGGGTCCTTCGTTGCATTCTCAAGAAGAGATGGCATAGCTGGATAACATTTATCAATAGCCATATTATGTTGCCTATCTGACACCTCAATTGCTTTATCTTCTTCGTTTTCTTTAATCTGCCTAGCAGCTTGCATTATTGGTACATCCTTTTCTCTTTTATCTCTTTTAGCTTGTTTAATTTCTCGTTGTCTGGCTTCTTTACGCCAAAGGCGAAAGGAGTCAAACATTGCCGGCCGGGCTTTCTTCCTAAATAATTTAGTTTCTAAATTGTCTAAAATCTCTGTATCAAAGATACCATGTTGGGGCCATTGTAAGACACCATCTTTTCTAGTATAGCGGACCCATACTTCATTAAATATAACGGGGCCCACACCGTGTTTAGAATAGAGCTCATAAGTCGGAGTTCCAACTGGAGGTATCGGACATGAATCCTCCAATCTGGAATCCCTGTTACAACCACAACAGAATATCCTCCTAATTTTGCTAAGACTAGGCATCTTCGCTCACTAATCTAGCTTCAAACTTCAAGGGATTATCTACAACGATAGTCTCGCAAATAAACGAGTCCCTCTGCTTTGGAAATTGCAATTTTCAAATCAAAACTAAGGACCAAACAAACTAAGAACCAAAGAACCAAAAACTAAGGACTGGGAGCGACCCACTTATACTTAACTGAGGTATCAGTCACGCCACCAGAAGACCCGTCTATCGTCTCGCCGTACAAAGCATCACAAATGGGTCCAAGACAGGGCGACAGTCAGGGCAGCAGTCCTTCGTAGCCGTCAGGAAAGCGGGAAGCCTCGCAGCAAAGACCTTCAGTCCACGTTCGACATGCCGGGGTTGATGAAGTGGTGGCCGTCCTCCAGAATTTCCTCACGAAGCTCCTCACGATCTTCAGGCTTGGACCGGTACCGCTGAAGTCACCCCACGTTGGAAGCGCCAACTGAAGAACCGGGTTTTAGAACCCAGCGGCGCCAGGGGCACGCCCAAAGTCTTCGGGTTCACCTGTCTTAGAATACAGAGACACGGGGTACTTCTGAGTGGCGTCAAAGATCAAATTTATTGGCTGCAGCCAGTAATAGAAGTCCTAGAAATCATCACGGTATGAGTTCTCAGGAGACTGCTCAACTTTACAAAGCAAGTCATCCCTTTTTATGCCAAACATTCTTTGTTTACAGTTTAACCAATCACATGTTTCCACAATGAAAGTATTGCATGACGACAAACCCTTTTTACAGTTGTCCGGCCCATAATCAATCATTGAACAAACCCAACATTCTTCTTTAGACAAGCCGGACAAACCCATTATAAAAAGGACCACAACCCATATCGTAAATAGACCATAAAAGAAGAAACAGAAACAGATGTAAGTAGGATAAGGCATGTTTGTGTGCAGTAAAACTTTATGATGTTCTGTGCACTGATCCTTAATCTTGATCAGCTAAAGGGCAGGAACTGGTTTAACAAGGTCAGCTTCAGGCAACAGGGTCAGTTCATTCAGGTCAAACAGGAGTCAGCAGGAACTCGAGCTAAGGTGTACTTGTCCTTAAAAGACTAGTTCAGCCACAGTCATCGGCCTATGTGAGGGCAAACACAAAATGGATGCCATACACAAAATGGAACCCACGGGTTCAGAATTCACAGAACCTCAGAAAGCCACAAATTAAGCCCTTTTTGGCTCACATATCTGGAAGTGCTGGTACGGGTCCCTGCCGCCATTCCACACACCATCACCATGAACCCACTGGATTGACCTTTTCTTGCCACCCACTTCCCGCTCTTTATAAGAAGTGCATGCTCCTGACCCACACCAGTTTCTCTTGGCCACTCAGCCATCAACACAATCCCTTCACGCCAAGAAGCCTTGCCCTCCTCCCCACCTTGAAAATACCAAACTTTACAAGAGGTGACCCCTGACCCTAATGACAGCGCTCATGTTCTAAATAGACCTTAGTTTAAAAAAAAAACCAGAAAGAGACTGATAACATGCCAGAATGAGATCAAGTTCAGAAACTCTCATGCTGATGTTTACACAAGCCTTAAAACTGCAAATTTTACATGCTTTACAACCAACTCAGAATCTTGACTTGAGACACATTCCAGTCTAAACTCACTCTTAAAAAGCTCTCGGAAAATGAATGCTAGCCACATACTAGATTTTGTTATCTCATTTAGCAGCCTCAAAGAAATTCCTCCTTAACACCTACAGAAACAGAACTATTGTGAACCAAGTCAATGACAGAAACTTGCTGGCCTATGAAGAGATCTTCCAAAGCCAGAGAAATAAAAAAATCAGGAAAAATGATCATTGCTGGATCCTCCATATCCACTGGTGCACTCCAACACCCTAGGCAGTTGCCTCACTTACAGCTCACCAGACACCATGCAATGAACCTCTAAAGCCCAGGTTCTTTCCAGCTTCCATTCACGCCAAGCATCAATGCCACTGTTGTTCACAACCCATTTTGAGAGTCTAGTCACAATGCTACAGTTGACTTCAATCTTCAGTCCTTCCCAAGCTGTGAGGCCCGACCTGAGACGTGGCCCAGTTTGCACCAGGTCAGCTCGAGGAACCCCACAACACCCACTTTCTCCAGACTGAATCCACCTATCAGGTGGGCTCACAGAGACATGGTTTGGTGACAATGCCAATACCACCTTCGATTACCTCCTCCCCAAGATGCGATACCACCTTCCTCCTAACCACCTCCCAGGATAAAAGACTGTTTTTTGGGCTGAGTTCCTAACCTCATTCTATTACTACAGACTAAAGCCAATAGAACTGCAATTATGGAAGATTTTTGCGGTAGTTTGACATCTACCTCAGACCACCCCAATAATACAGATGGCCTCGGATTCAAAGAGATGCAGCAGGGTGTGGTGTGCTCAGCAACGACTGTCTGGGCCTCATTTTCAAATACAACGTAGAAATCTACAACATGGCGCTGCAACTAAAGCTTGTTTTGACCACTTCTACATCAGCCTCACAAACCTAAACTACATAAGAACCACTAAAGCAGAAACAACTTCCCCAATTCCCACCAGACATTTCACAAATATAAGCACCGAGGTATTTGGTGCCTTCATGCAAAGGTGCCAAAATAAATCAGCCTTCAGCAAAAAGCAACAACCTGGAACTCAGTCAGGTTTTTGCTTTAGATTCTCTGACTTCTACTAAGCCCAGAAACCCTGAGGTGTGAATCAAATCTACCAAGAAGAGATTTACTCTGGTATCTTAGGAGCTGAATGTGCTAGCCCCGTCCTGGATTGACAATAGCGTAAGTTCCAGTCTAAAGAAGATAGCCTTTGTAAGTGAAACAGATCCTGCAGGGCCGTCAAGAGAGTTAAAAAGGTGTATTACCGCAAACGTGTTGCCAAGGCACCCCATCAAACCAAGGACATCTTTAGCATCTCTTAGGCACTTACTAACTGTGATGCTTTAAAACGCAACCAGTGCATTTCTCGGCAACGCTGTAAAGACCCCCTCACCTTCATATCCAAAATTGCCAAAAACCGGGACTCCATCACTAGAGCCCCATATGTGCCTCATTTGCCCACTCACCTCCACACCTACAATTCGCCTTCACCTTGGTCCAAATTCTGGATTCTGCTCCTCAACTTTGTCCTTCAAACACATGCATCCATTTGAACAGGGATGTGGCTTAACCGCTAGAGCACACGACTTTCGAGCAGGAGAATCAGGTTCGAGTCTCTGAGTCAGCTCAACATCTTTTGATTCTGGGCAAATTTACTTAATCTCTCTGTGCCTAAAACAAACAAGAACAAAAGAATTTGCCCTTGTGTAGTATTTCATAAATAATGAAATAATATCATTCATGGTAGATCATGGTGAACATGTTAGAATGTTATGTATGTAACTTGGTTCCATGCTTGGAGAATGTTAAGTGGTCAGTTGAAGCTCATCTCTGGCTTGTGATGGATGGGATCCTTCTCCTGGAATAAACTGCATTTAACTTGCCTTCCTGTGTCTACAATCATAATATATGAGGAATGCTTCACCTTGGCAAAGAAGTCGGCATAGAATAACATGGCGGCAGCCGGCTAGCTGCCGCGGTACTCCGTGCTGAGCTCCCCACAGGGCATCCCTGCCATCATCTGCCTGCATCATTTGGGAGTTAGCGTCTAAGCAAAATATGAGCGCTGGGGGAATCTAAAGCTCATATTTTTAGCTAACGCTTGAAAAGTTTCCTTAAGCCACAGATTATTTTTTTTTTTATCTGGAGTCGGCACCGCCGTTGTTGTGCGGTCTTTCTTTAGTCTCTATGTGCTTCCACCCGGCTGTTTTTCGGCCCAGCTCCGAGGCTCTTTGCAACTTTCGGATCACCGGTTTGGCCTGTGGCCTTGGTTTCGGGCCGCCCTGGAGCTCCGTCGCGGGAGGCATTAGTGGAGTCACCGGCGAGACCCCCCAGTCAGCGTCTTCACAGGCGGCGGTCAGCCCGGGGAGCCCGAGGTAGCAGAGGAAGAAGAAAATAGCGCGGAGGCAAAAACCGGAGCAGTGCTTACAGCAGCAGCACTCACAACAGATGAGGTGAAAGGGAAGATTGTTGGTGGGGGGGCTACGGACGCACAAAATAAGTTACATATCTTTGTTGGAGCTGGCTTCGAACAAGCGCCTGGTAAAGCATGGGGGGTGCGTTCTAGCAGCCTTACAAGGGTTGCTACGCGAGCCTCCACGCGGAAAGCGAAAGCGTTTGGTCCGCTCTCGGATAAGTCCCTACCTCCACCCTCCGGTCCAGGTATTAAGATACCCCAGTCAGTTATATCTTTAGGGGAAAAAGCAAGAGAGGTGCTAACAGGGGTCGGCCTTCTACAAAAAAGGAGGGGAGCAGGAGGTTGTCTTTGGAGGCTGAGGTTGACAATCAGACGTTTATAAGGCTGGATAGTGGGGCGTCATCCCTGGGCGGTGCAGAGGGTGGCTGGGAGCCTTCTGAGCCCCCCCCCTAATCCCGCTAAAAACTCTAAACCTTCATCATACCTGTATGCAGAAGTAAAAGCTAAACGAGCAAAAAGGACTAACAAACTACTTAAGTCAAATAAAACTACTAGGTCCGCTAAGCCTCTCCTTGATTCTAACTCTAAGATTACGCCTTCTTTGCGTTCGTATTTTAAGGCCATCCCTCAAGTGCTTGACTTAGTTCAGACCCAATCACTCCCAGGCCCCCCTCTCTTGTCAACAAGGAACCAGTACCCCCAGATCCGTCTACTCCCCTAACTCTTCCAATGGATAATACCGACACTAATCCTAGTTCCACGCAGGCAGTGGCGCTATCTGAAGTTCAGGGGAGTGAGATGACGCTCTCTGACCCTCTAAGTAATAGGCTCGCAAGTAGCCACAGCGCAGTCGATAATGAATTGGTCTCTACAATTGACTCTAACAGTGGCACCCTTTTGGTCCCCCTAGCCCTTTCCTCTGAAACATCCTCAAACTTTCCTGTCTCCTCTTTACAGCTTATGTTTTCTACGCTGTCGGCTGATATTAAAAGGGGCTTTGAGGAGTCTGCAGTAATCCAACGCGAGATAAGAAGCTACTGTGACTCTTTAGATGCAAAGATCGACGGCCTCTTCTCAAGAACAGGAGTCTTGGAAGAAACTGTGGCATGCATGTCAGTTCACCTCGATAATGCTAAAGAGGAAATCGTGAAATTAAAGAGAGTTGATTCAGTAATGGCAGAAAGAATGGAAGTTCTTGAAAATAATGCAAGACGCAGTAATATCCGTATACTAAATGTGCCTGAGGGTAGCGAGGGATCTGAGATTAAACGCTACATTATTACACTTCTGAGAAGCTCTTTAAAATTGGAACAATCAGAAGAGGAGTTAGCCACCGATATACAACGAATCCACAGAGAGCCATTCAGGCGGAATCCGCAACGAGCAAAGCCAAGAAAGATCCTTGTGAATTTTCACACATATTCACTAAAAGAACATATCCTCAACCTTGCTCTTAAACAAAAATCTCTAGCAGGTGCAGGCTTCACCTTCCAAATACGGTCTGATTTATCGGGGGCTACCCTTGAGAAGCAGTGGGAGCTGGGTAGGAGAATGGAGGCGTTCAGGAAGCTTGGCGCATCGGTCCAAATGGGGTTTCCTGCTGCCTTGAAGATAATGTTTAATAACAAAATGTTTAACATTCGTTCAGTACAGGCGGCTGATGATCTATTGATGTCCTTTAGGGGTGCCAAGGAAGGTCCTGCCTCTGGTTCTGGCTCAGGTTCTGGTTGAGTGGTGTCTGGTATTGAGGTGGGTCCCTGGTTTTTAGGGTTTTGGGATTCTAGGGCTGCATAATTTCTTTATGTCTCTCGCTCCTTCTTTCTCAAATCTCCCTCCCCTACTAAGTGTGATATAGGGCAACGTAAGGTGATAGTAAAAATTAAATGCAAAAGAATCAGTGGATCTGAATTGCAGATGGGCGAATATTCCTGCTCCTTGCTATCTAATATTATTAGGTTCTTGCTCAAAACAAGCAGATCAAAGCAGGGGATGGAGAGGGGAAAAAAAAAAAGAGGGAAGTAAGGGACGTAGGGGAAATAAAAATATATAGAAAAAAATAATAATAAATGTGCTAATAAAATAAAGAAAAAAAAAGAAAAACTTAATAGAATAAGTAGAAAAATTTTATGTGACAGATAAAGTACCAAAAAAATAAAAAAATAATAATAACATATATATATAAACATAATAGAAGAGTCAAAAAAAAAAGAAAAAGAAAAGAAAAGGGGGTATCTAGCTCCACTCTGTTCAGAAAGTGGCGCTTTGTGGGGGCTCAGCAAAGGGTAGGGAGTACCACTTAACCGGCCTTGTTCCGGTTGGTTAGTACTAGGCTTCCTTATGGGAGGGGGGGGCACGTGGGTGAAGGGGGTTGGTGAAAAAAATAAAAATAGTTCCTCATCTTTGGTTTGGTTGCTGACTTATTATTTTAACATCACATCGCCTATGATTATGGTTAGTGATTTAGTCAAGGTTTGTTTGTCTTTTTTCTACAGATATAGGTGTAGTGGACGGTGTATTGATTATGAGTAAGCTTAGGCTCCTCTCCTGGAATGTTAATGGCCTGCGCACCAAGCCAAGGGCAAATAGGATCTTACAATATCTGCGGGATTCTGATGCGCAGGTCATTATACTCCAGGAGACACATTTAGTTGAGGCTGAGTTTCTTGATTTGGTAAAAAGAAATAGGTGGATAGATTTATCAGTTTCTACTTCTCAATCGCTTAATGTAAGAGGTGTGACTATTCTTTTTAAAAAAACGGTCACTACCAGATTAATCAGGCAATTGGTAGATACAGGGGGTAGATGGGCAATCACCTTAGTAGAAATAGGGGGTTCACGCCTGACGTTAGTAGGCTATTATGGACCCAATAGAGATGACTCTTCAGCTCTGGAGGCTTTATTTTCTCAGCTTTTGCACTTCCCAGAACCTATTATTATAGCAGGGGATTTTAACATCGTGCTCGATTATGCTCTAGATAAAACTCCATCTAGTTGTCAACAAATACTCTCTAAGTCTAGAGCTTTCTTACTCAACTGCATGCATCAATATGGTTATACTGACATCTGGCGTGCAAGGGCAGGTTTGTTACCTAGATTTTCGTTTCGCAATCTTAAATATCACCATCAATCTAGGATTGATTTTTTCTTAATTAGTCACAGTCTGACAGATTCTGTAACCAATGTTAGTTATCTACCTTCTCATCTGTCTGATCACTCTGCAGTAGTACTAGATCTCGCTGGTATTGTGCAAGTTCCTATAAGATCTTGGTCTTTTGATCTTTCTTTTCATCATCAGACGACGTCCTATATCTCAAATTAGAGGCACGTGAATTTATGCGAGTCAATATTGGCACTACAGGGTCTGACTCCGTGTGGGATGCTTTTAAGTGCTTCCTGCGCGGACTCATTAAAAATAAGATCGTTTTCCGCAGGAGGCAGTTTACTCAAGAAGTGTCGTCTATTAAAGCCAACCTCTTAACAATACAGGTGGAACTAGTTGCTTGCTGTGGTGTTTCCAGTCTTACATTAGTTAAACAGGAGAAACAGTTGGAACTTAAAATGCAATTGGCCTCTGTTTTAAATCAGCGAATCCTTCAGAAATGGGAAGCTAGTAAGTTAGCCCATTTCGAATTCGGCAAAGGTGCTGGCAAACTGCTGGCCTGGAAATCTAGAACTGATCAATCGCGGAATTACATTGATTCAATTGAAACTAGTTCAGGGACCGTCTCATCTGATGTAGAAATCAGAATGGCTTTCAAAAAATTCTTTGAGAATATTTATCAGGAGGACAAAAATATCTCCCCTGAAAGCATTGGTGAGTGGCTGAATGACATCTCCTCACCAACGTTATCTTCAGAGCAAAGAGCCTTCCTAGATAGTGTGGTTACAGAGGAGGAGGTGGAGTCTGCAATACGTGGGAGCAAGGGGGGCAAAGCTGCAGGCCCCGATGGCCTCCCAGCTGAAATTTATAAAAACCTTGCAGGTGAAATCTCTCCCTTCCTTGCCAGGCTTTTTAATCAAATATTGCAGGAAGGGGCCCTTCCGCCAAAATCCTGGAACAACGCGTCTATCACATTGATTCTTAAACCGGGTAAGGCTCCCACGGATTGTGGGTCGTATCGTCCTATATCCATTCTCAACGCCGATTATAAGATCTTTGCGTCACTCTTGTGGAAAATTAGTGCGTTTTGGTGAACATTATCTGCGCCATCTTGCCTCTTCCCCTGATGCCACACTTTTGTCGTGCGCGCCCGCCATTTTAAGATGCCCCGATCAGAACCAACCCTTTTGCATGCCGCTGGCCCCTGACATAGCCCTTTGCCTTCGCTAAGCCTGCCCGCTGACCACCCCCCTGCTTGCACCTGCCTGGAGTCATAAACCCCTCTTCGGCGCTGCTCTGCCCCCGGCCCTCATCCTGTTCCCAGCGCGACACCTCCCTGCTTTCCTTTCATGATCTCCGGCCCTTAGATGCAAACCCCCTTTTTCCCCGTGTGCCCGTTTTGTCCTCCCCGTTCCCAAGCCGACACCCAGCTCTGCCGATACCACCCTCGCCCCTCCCCGTACAATAGAAAGCTTCCCCCATCAAAGAAATCCCCGGGTTGATCAAAGCCCCCACCCCATGAGATCCAATCAGACTCCCCTCATTCCGTGAATCGGCGGATTATCCAGCTGCGCGATGCTCATCACCTGTTGTGATTAGGGTGGGGACTTCAACTGTAAATGTGTGTGGGAACGGGCCCCAAAGGGGGATTCCGGGTAGGTCTTTCCGTATATCAAAGCTTTGTCACATGTATGTAAACTGCAATAAAAACCATAAACATTGTATATAAGGGGCCAGGCCTCAAACGTAAGTTAGAGCACCTCAGAACGATACCTTCTGTCCGTTTCGTTGTGTTCTCCTCCGGAGAGAATAAAAAACCTTGTTTCCTGCTTTCTAGTCTCCAGCGCCTGCCTCTTCATTGATTTAAATAACTAGAGGGTCACAGAGGCAATACCGCCGGGCAAATATCGATTGTCCCCGACCCGATTGCAACTGTTTTTACAATTGGCGTCCCAAGCGTGGGGCCCATCAGCGACTCGTGGATCCAGTGGGAGAGGTCCCGACGACAGAGTGAACGACTGCAACGATCGGGAGAGCTCTTGCCCAATAGACCCTCGTCTGGCAGCCGATCATCCGAACTTCACTAGTTCCGAACAGACCTCTCTCGAGTGATCTACGGTCCTGACTGGGAACCATCAGGAGTGCCGTGAGAAATACGAGAAAAAGAGGACGATCGGGCGCTGGATTCGGAAGACAAGAAACCGTCCACATGGTCCGGGTAAGGTCGTGTTGCCACGACTAGTTGCGAAATTTGTCTTGATTGCTTGATTGTTCAAAATACTAGTATTGCCTTGTTTATTTTTACTTAGAGATTCACTGTCTGCAAACGGAGAAGCAACAGGCTCTCTCTCCCTTTGCAAGCAGTGGAGGATAAGTAGGGTAGCAGCCGTGCTTGTTCTTTTTCTCCCCCACTCAATAATTGCTTGAAACTGAACTGTTGTTCACAAACTATTGTTTCCTGGAGATTCTCTGTCTGCAAGCAGGGAAGAGACCATCCTTTTTGCAGATAGTGAAAAGGGTAGGTGACGCAGATCTTTGCGGTCCTACTCATTCTCCCCATTGTTATTTTGTTGGTCTATTGGTTTTTTTGGGATCCATGAGGTATTCACTGCCTGCAAACAACGTAGAATAGAAATATTCTGTCTAGTCTTTGCACCTAGTGATAAGATAGGCAGTGCTGACTTTTTAGTCCCTCGTTACGAGCCGTCATGTCTGTCTTCTCCCCATTGATAAATAGCCTGTTTAGCCCGGACCGGGTGTTAGAGGTGGACCATATGGCTCCACTAGAAGGCACCCCTAATAAGGACATGTTCATAAACTATGGGTTAGTTACCATAGCTTATAATAAATTATGGCACAGGTATACCGAAGATAGCCAAGACAAACAGTGGCCACTGGCAGGATCCTTCGACCTTGATAAAATAGAAACTTTAGAAATAGCCCTTCGAAATAATAAGACGACGCCAATTATGCTCGACAGTCTCGGTATGTGGCGCAGAGAGGCTACGAAACGACAGAGAAAAGACGAGGATAAACCAAGTAGGGAAATATACCGACAGGACAACCCCAGGACACCGCTACCCACAACTTATCCCCCGACACTATACAAAGGACGACCAGACTTAGGGTCAAACCAATGCGCTTTTTGTAGGTATGTCGGACACTGGAAAGCCCAATGCCCGACTCTACTGAGCGTGAGTAGAAGCAAAGGGCCGACAGGAACGACAGACCGACAGTACGAGAAAAGGCGCGAGACAGAGAAGAACCCGACTTACATAGACAGGCCAGACAGAACCACCACGTTTGATTATGCCCGATGGCACAGATTTCGACAGGAAAATCTCAGCGGCATGATCAAGTTCTCCTAGGTCGGGCAATGTCAAGACGGGAACCCAGCCTCGTTTAAAATTCACAGACGGAAAGGGATAATTATGACCAATAACTGTTTCTTATATTTGTCTTGGGTCTTTGTATGTCGTACTTGTACTGTCCCCCGTCTGAGTTCGTGTGTATGTAATGTACAAATCTGCGTCATCCCTTTTACACGTGTTTCCGTGTTACTCGACCCCTGTTAGCAGAAACTTAGCATAAAAGCAACCTGGAAAGAAAGAAATGATAAAACAAAATCCGTAGAACATTAATAAACTTGAACTTTTAATTTAACACAACAAACAAGGAATAATAACGATAAACTGTAGAAAATGGAAGTCAAACAGAACATTCGCCCCCCCCCCCATTCTGGAACCTTCCAAAGTAGGGCAGGGTTACGGCTACGCCCAACCAACGGCAACCCATATAAGGCGAGCCCCGCCGCCAACTCTTGGTCAGGAAATCTTAACGTATGGGGGAGCCGGAGGAGAGGCGGGAGCCCGCAGCCTGGGCATTTGCAGGTAGTCCCGCCACATGTCTCTTTGGCCGGCCGCAACGGGCCTGGAAAGACTAAGGTAGTCCCGCCACATGTCAAGAGGAGAGCGAGGCACCTCTTCCTTTTCTCTTCCGTCACGGCCGCAGCAGTCCTGGACGGCGGGATGTCCTGCACGTACCTCCACAACAATTTGTCCAAGTTGGGCTGGGAGGGAGAGGCGACGCGGACGAGCCTCTCCCACCTCCACCGGTAGGAGGTTTCCCAGCCCCCAGCCCGGCGCCGAACACCCCCAGTCAGGCGATGGTGCCCATACTTCCACAGCACCGGACACACCATGGTGGCACCCCAGTACTTGCGCAGCACCGAACACACAATGGTGGCACCCCAGTATTTGCGCAGCACCGAACGTACAATGGTGACGCTTGGGGAACACCGGATGTGGAGAGGCCTTCATGCAGGGCGATGAAAAGGAGCGGCATGGAGTGCACCGGGAGAAGGAGACGATGTGAACGAGTCTCCCTCGCCCCCCCAGGTGGGGGCATCACAGCTGCACCCCAGCTGAACGTCCCGCTCTCACAAAACAGGGACCTCTTCCCTTCACTCCAAAGGGTCTCTTCCATTCTTGCAAACTCGACGAGAGTGGCCCCTGTAGGGCCTCAAAATGGCGTCTGGATCCGCTGGAAGGCGGGCCCCGGCCACTAGAGTAACTTTGGCCAGCCATACAACTCGAACATTTGTCCCATGGAGCACGAGCCCCCATCTCCGACAGCATCTCCGCAGCCTTGAAGATCATGCAAAGGTCCCCGGCGGAGCCTTCGGCCTTAGCAGGTTTCCGGTAAGGGACGGCTGCTTCGATCGCCAACGAAACAAACATGACATTGCCACACCTTCTGTTAGCGTGAATTCTAGAACTGCCGAAAAGGACTCTGGTCCAGAACCGCCGAAAAGGACTCTGGTCCAAACTGCCAGTAATGGAAACATTTCCCCCTGATGCTGCTTCCGGACTGTGCCGGCCCCGCCCAAAATGGCGCTGGTATCAATCGGAACTTACGAACACCTCGTGGTGTTCCTTCGCACTAATATAAACTTGATGTTCTGAGATTTTTGTGATCCTTTGTACACTTGGCTAGAAAAGACAAGGAGAGCTCACTCGACGAACAGTATGAAAAGATCCCCGTTACAAATGTTGATTACGAATATACAATGTATTATATTTTTATAACTGATGTAAACCTCATTTACGATGCGTACGTACGGTATGCATATAGGAAATCTGATTACAACTGTTATGATTATGTTTCTAAATTATGAAAATATATGCCCCCGAACCCCCGGCCAATTAATAGACGTTTTAGTCTCTTACAAATGAATGAGTAAAACTTTCCGATGTTTTTTTACTGTTGCAAACGACACCCCCCACTGTACGCACTTTAGCCATTGCCACGACCGACCAAATACGACCACACCCTCCTAATCCATATGCTGAAATGAATTTGCAAATTAAAGTCTTTGAAACTATGGACGGGTATTGCATGTTTTATTTTAAAACAATATGGGATGGGTAGGAAAGTTCTTTTTCTGTGCACCCTACTCTGCTCTCTCTTTAAGGTTAAAGGAAGATGGTTGCCCGGCCTTGGAGGACGGATCGGATCGACAACCCGACGCTCCGCATTAAAAGTACGCGACTGACTCATGAACTCTCGCGTAGAGGAAGACCGTGACTTCCAAGGATGGGTAAAACGAATGGTGTAAATGAGGGAATGTAAAAGGAGGGTGAAATGAAATAATGTAAATATTGTAAAGTACAACGTTCCGAAGTAGCAGGGACCCAAGAACCGAAGAACTTTAGAACGCCACGGCGTCGAAAGAGGTTTAAGGATCCCGATAGTGAGATATATCCTTTGACTAGATACCTCGCACTAGGCACCTCTGGTTTCCTTTTTATGTTTCCCCGCACACGCCCTACATGAACACACTACCCCCCCTCGACTCCGAAAACCATATCCCCGGGGACCCTGCCCCAAGGAGGAAAAGACGAGTAAGAGGTAAGTAAAGGACTTATGAATCCATGTATTTGAATGCGCGCGAATGCTGTCTCCCCCACCCCCCCCCCTCTTTTCCTCCCTCTGCAGGTTACGTCAGAAATTACAGCCGAGGTGTGGCGAAGATCTGAGACCTTGCCATGTCTAAATACACGAAACGGACTAGCGCCGCAGGGTGGTGCCCAAGCACGCCTGCAAACTACTCACGTATCGAACAAGCCCGAAAAATTAGCACAACCTGATAAAAAGTGACCACCCTTAAACCAGACCGGAAGAATGAACCCATGTCACGTATGATGCGAAACTGTGAGGGAATGTGTGTGTGTGTGTGACTGAAGCATTGACCCAACTGGTCAAAGGACCGAGAATGCGAGAAAGTGCGGCAAAATGGTACCTCCTTTTTCTTCTTTCCTTTTCTCAAAGCACGTCCCCTCTACCCTGCCTAATGCTCAAACTGCATGATTACAAGATTCTACCGCGGACCCGTGAATACCCTTTACTGTGTAATGCACTAAATAGCCTTTCTTGAATGCACTGCCGCCCTCTCCGTTGCACGTGCACTATTTAGCCTGCCGTTGCACACTCTCTCTCTCTCTCTCTCTCTCTCTCTCTCCTCTCTCTCTCTCTCTCTCTCTCTCTCTCTCTCTCTCTCTCTCTCTCTCTCTCTCTCTCTCTTTTTGCACTACCACTCTCCCGAGTGGTTAGCCCCGAAATTGGCAGATCGCCACCCCTAGCACACCACCTAATTGGCTTCAAATACCGTCAGTATTTGCACAAACATTTGTCTTTAATACAATCACCCTGAGGCCGCGTCATTACCTCTCCTTTTCCGATAGAAGTCAATGAACCCAGGTTGGGCCGTAAGGGAAAGGACAGGTAAGACGACAGAGGTTCCCTAATCTGGCCCGAAATAAGGGAACTACATGTCAACGGCTCCTATAGTACAACACAAGGACCTCAGAATACGCGACCCTCCCCTCCCCGAATCGTCGCAATACCCAAACCAGAAAAACGATCACCCCCGCTACCTCCCCTGTCTATGTCCCTGGTTGTCTCCCATAAAACCCCTGTCCTTCCTAGTTAAGTAACCGGGCTGTAAAAGGTTACGTAGGACCCAGAATGATGTTTTACAAGGTTAACAGACTAGACCAAGGTAAAGAAATCATCAAAATGAACCCCGCAGTAGTTGAAAAACAGGATGCACCGATAGAAAGGAAATGTTTAGCCATGTTCGTCTCTCAGCAAAATACCTGTGTAGTACCATGTTGACGACTCACTGTACCCTTTTGTAAATGTGAAACTCTAGAGAACGGCATATCTTTGCCAGATTTGTCTCCCGAAGGTGGGTTACCATCAGATGAACCGTCATGCCTGTAATAAATGATTATGAAGGAAGGTCATAGTAAATCCAGCAGGTCCGCCACCGGTCATTCATATGCCAGTTGTGAACGTTAAAAATGACGGACATTTTCATTCTTTGCCTGGAGCTGGGAGAGAAATAGACTTTTTTGATTATCTTCATCCGAAAATTTTCTAAAAAACTGTCTTTTCAAACTTGTTTAAGGGTACTGCTGTTGGAGGAGAGAAGGACCGGATGTGGGAGCACGAGGCCCGACTGCAGACTAAGGGACACCTGCGACATTAGCCAAGGCGAGACCACGACTGAAAAGAGCTGCAGGACGAGGCACTGTTTTCGACAGCATGAAAAGAAAGGGTCGACCTGATGCCCCTGCTCGACGTCCAGTGCCTGTCGACAAGTCCCCGCTCTCCGAATTCCGTCACACGCCCGCCTATTTGAAGTCTCTCGTTCCCCTAGTTTGTTCCTAATTTGGCCTTGCTCCATCCCCCTTTTTCCTCTGACCTACCCTATGGACTGTCTTGAACGCTCTTCTTCCATCGGAACTTTCTGACAATCACCTCAAAGGACACGGGGCGAAAAGGACCTTTCCGACCAGAAACGCGAGGAAAGGGTCGTGCCCTGCAACGCAGAACTTAGAACAGAGCCGGACTTGTAGCTCCACCGCCGGTGCTCAACAGCGCCAACGAAAGACCACAAAGAACAATGAACTCGTAAACTTCGAACATTTGACATCCTCAAACCACCGTTTTTTTCTACGCCTCATTTCTCTCCCAGCCACCATTGTATTGATCCTGCTCCAATCCGAATCCGAAATATGTATTAACCTGCCAGTTTATGTTATGATATGTACTTGCTGCTCGCCGTTTTTTGTATTTCATTCCTATGACTTTCCTGCTGAACAAATTTATCAAAGTTCATCAAATAGGTGCACCTCCTAAAAACTAGAAACCTCAAAATGTATTGTTTACAACTCTTTATCTTGGGTTTCCTACCGTTTTCTCTCTCATGCTCACCACAATAGACCCGAGTAGAAAATGAACCAACAAGATGTCTTGAATATGTTAAAGGAGGGACTGTGGAAAATTAGTGCGTTTTGGTGAACATTATCTGCGCCATCTTGCCTCTTCCCCTGATGCCACACTTTTGTCGTGCGCGCCCGCCATTTTAAGATGCCCCGATCAGAACCAACCCTTTTGCATGCCGCTGGCCCCTGACATAGCCCTTTGCCTTCGCTAAGCCTGCCCGCTGACCACCCCCCTGCTTGCACCTGCCTGGAGTCATAAACCCCTCTTCGGCGCTGCTCTGCCCCCGGCCCTCATCCTGTTCCCAGCGCGACACCTCCCTGCTTTCCTTTCATGATCTCCGGCCCTTAGATGCAAACCCCCTTTTTCCCCGTGTGCCCGTTTTGTCCTCCCCGTTCCCAAGCCGACACCCAGCTCTGCCGATACCACCCTCGCCCCTCCCCGTACAATAGAAAGCTTCCCCCATCAAAGAAATCCCCGGGTTGATCAAAGCCCCCACCCCATGAGATCCAATCAGACTCCCCTCATTCCGTGAATCGGCGGATTATCCAGCTGCGCGATGCTCATCACCTGTTGTGATTAGGGTGGGGACTTCAACTGTAAATGTGTGTGGGAACGGGCCCCAAAGGGGGATTCCGGGTAGGTCTTTCCGTATATCAAAGCTTTGTCACATGTATGTAAACTGCAATAAAAACCATAAACATTGTATATAAGGGGCCAGGCCTCAAACGTAAGTTAGAGCACCTCAGAACGATACCTTCTGTCCGTTTCGTTGTGTTCTCCTCCGGAGAGAATAAAAAACCTTGTTTCCTGCTTTCTAGTCTCCAGCGCCTGCCTCTTCATTGATTTAAATAACTAGAGGGTCACAGAGGCAATACCGCCGGGCAAATATCGATTGTCCCCGACCCGATTGCAACTGTTTTTACACTCTTGGCTAAGAGATTGGGTAAGGTTGTCCCAGATATCTTACATCCTAACCAGAAGGGCTTTGTCAGGGGTCGTCAGCTCTATGAATTGACGTATGACTTGATAGGAGCCATAGATATGGCTACCAATAACGTCCTGCCGCTTGCTATTCTCACGTTGGATGCCACCAAGGCTTTCGACAGGGTCAACTGGTTGTACCTGTCGGGGGCCTTGGCTAAGTTCAACGTGGGTGAACGTTTCCGCGGAGCTGTGAAACTACTCTATCATAGTCCGTCGGCATCTGTTCTGGTTAATGGTGTATTGTCCGAACCTTTTAACGTCACAAGAGGAACACGACAGGGCTGCCCTTTATCCCCATTGCTCTTTGATCTTTATATCGAGCCCTTCGCTCAAAAATTAAGAGATAATAACATCATTAAGCCCTTTAAGTATAAAGCTTGGTAAAGAAGGGTGGCCCTGTATGCGGACGATGTCATGATTATATCCTCAGATATCAGAACCGCATTCCCTGCTGCCATTGAGCTTGCCCTCGAATTCGGGAAAGTCTCGGGGTATGAGGTAAATGCCTCAAAAACTGAAATAATGGTGTGGAATAGTGACGTTACTGGTTTAAATGAGCAGCCTAGTACAAGCTTAAGATATCTAGAGTTAAAAATTGTCAAAGATATCAACTTGATTGCCTCCACCAATCTATCTGTAGTCGCTAAAGAGTGCCGGAAATTACTGGGTTCCTGGGGGCACCTCCCCTTGTCAGTTCTGGGCCGTGCAAATCTGGTAAAAATGACCATCTTACCTAAATTGCCTTTCTTATTTAATACGATTCCACTCTATTTTGATAAGTCTTCCTTGGCTAAACTACAGGCGTACATTACTTCATTCATTTGGAAAAAAAAGAACGCAAGGATTGCTTGGAAAAAAATAAGGCGGCGACGAGAAAAGGGGGGACTGGCAGGGCCTTACTTGCAAATATACGCATGGGCATTCCAACTATCACATGCACGCATGTTATTAAAAATGCCATCAGATCAGGGAGTAGGGAGGATGTTTCCGGCCATGTTGGAGGGCGAAGGAGTTGGGCAGTCGGGTTTTTTATTTAAGTTTGGCGATCCAAATTACTTCAAAAAGGTCAAACTAAAGGTATTGCAGAGTCTAGCTAAAACCTGGTTTAATATTAGATCTTCCATAAAACTGGGATATCATTCTTCCAGATCACCCATATGGGATCTCCCCGCCGCCCCAGGCTGGGTGAACGATACGCTAGCAATCCCATTGAAGGAGGCAGGAATATCCACATGGGGGGACCTATTTGTGGGAGGGACTTTACTTCCATGGGAACATCTAGTGAACAAAATAGGTCCCAGTTTTTCAAGATTTAAGTATCTTCAAATCTTAAGCTGGGCACAAGCGTTCTCATCCCAAAACCCTCGCCTCTACCCACGGGGCGGAGGGAGCCAATTGGAATCTCTCTTGTTGGATAAACCGTCTGCCAAAAAAGAAATTGCTGTATGGTATAATTTAATCTTGGAAGAGATCGATGGGGAATGTATTCTCCCCGAACAACTTTGGGCTTCTATTTTGCCAAGCCTGAATGTGAATGACCTTTGGATAAAATCTTGCACTGTCTTGTGGGACCTAGTTAAACCAGCGTGGCTTCGTAGAAACCACTTATTTACTCTACATAGGGCATACTACTCTCCACAGAGGCTGTCTAAGTTTTTCCCAGGTGGCCCGGTGGCTTGCGCTCGCTGCGGCTTAATATCAGCCTCCGATGCGCACATGTTTTTTTAATGTCCCCACTTGTCATCATTCTGGGACGCTATAAGCAAGAAACTCACAACCTCTCTGGGCTTTTTAGTAGTTCTCGATCTTCGCCTGGTTATTTTTGGTATCTTGGATCAGAATCGGAGCCCAGCTAACAACCTCCTGTTCTATTGCATGCTGGTGGCACGCAGAGAAATCTGTAAGCGATGGAAAGAAGCCGCCCCTCTACTTTCCATGACTGGTGTTTATCAACTTCTCAAATATCGAAATTAGACCTATCCAGGGCTGGGAAATCAGATAAGAGAGTTTTTTGGCGTTTGATTAATTGGTCTAATTAGCCTCTTGGGGTTTTTTTTTCCCCAAGTCCGATGATTACCTAGCCATGGTATAATCTCCTAGCTACTCCACATAGGTATCTATAAGATACGACAGTGGTTTAAGCATTGGTGTCACTGGCTCATGGTAAATTAGCCGTTAACCCGACAACAAGGCATTGGGCTTGGCATGGTATAGGCTGTAGCTGTTGGGTTGGCCCCTCCTGTTCCTGTTGCGACCCATGCCAGTATATGACTGAGGCAGCACGCCGGTATTACTGTAAGTCCTTGTTCCCTTGTTCCAACAGTTCGGCTACATACAACCATGGTAGAGATGAGGACAAAAAAAAAAAAAAGGAATGCTTCACCTTGTGTAATGTAACTGATACTAATGTAAAGCGCTCCAATAACTACAGGACAAGTTTCCGCTGTCTAAACCAGCAAAAAAATTAAAAATAAATAAAAATGTTGACACATTACAACTCTTGTTCAGATACATTTCGTCAAGCACCTATCCTCCCTTGAGGCGATGGACATAAAGCCCATCGCTGCAAGCCTTCTGAAGCAAACAAATATCACCCCTTTCCTGAAAAAAATGTAAGTGAAGGGCTCCTTCTCTCTCTCTCTCTCTCTCTCTCTCTCGGATAGGAAAACCCCTCTGACCCTTCTTGTATTGTTGGTGGCCTACAATACCATCACCCTACAATACATCTGGTAAAGTTGAACTTTGAAGAGGTGTGCCAGTATCTGTCTGCTTGAAGTCCAAACATTCTTCACTGATTGTAGGTAAAAAAAATCAGGATTGAATTATAAGAATCGTACACATGTCCAGAGATGTGCAGTGTCTTTTAAGATTTTTTCTGCTTGTGTCTTCCCTTCAACATCAGTTCACACCCCTTGTAAGACTTGGTCGAGCATTACCTGGTGAAAATCCAAATGTACACTGATGATACTCAATCAAATTCCAGTTAGAAAATGCACTAGGGAATCAAACCGATATTTCTTTGGGCCTTAACCACATGGTCCTTTGGATGAAAAAGAGCTCCCAGTTAGTAGAAGGGAGGGGTGGACCCCAGGGTCCCGAAGTCCCAGTAACGGAAGTGACGGAAGGGGCGGTACAACGGTCACTTTCTGCGTGATGGCAGAAGTCATCTCTCCCTTCTACTCCTGTTCTTGAACAGCACCTAGTCAGAGAGCTTAGTGATCCGAAATCCTGACCAGATTTCTCCAGAAATTGTGCAGCCTAAAAACATTGGAACACCTCTCTGATCAGTTTTGTTCCCTGAGCCAACAATGGAAAAGGGTGTGAATATTCAGCACTTCGTTCTCTAGAAAATTCTCCTATTCCTACAAACCGAATGTAAAATAGGGCTGACTGGAGCCTTCCTCCTGGCATGCCTTGGCTATTTTAACATCATCTACTTTGGTTTCTGGCAGAGGGACATTACTAATCTCCAAAGACTTCAGAACTAAACAACCAAAATGTGCCTTTCATACAAAAAGGAGTCCCAACGAACATCTCCGACAGCTTCTGGTAGTTGGCACGACTAAGTTGAACTTTAGTGCACCATCCTCAAACTATACTAGGGCAAATTTTCTGATGACCTTCAGAACATCGAGTAAGAAATAGCATCACCTAGTTATACCCATTTTTGACTTTGTGATGTTGATGTAGACCCAGAACCTATGTTTCTTCAAAAGAATGAAACATGGTGTAATATCCCTTAATGCGCAAGGACTGTGGGGCTTATTTATGAGCCCTTGCGTTACATTTAAGCCGCCATTGCGTCACTTTTTGTGATACTGTGGCGGCATAAATAATTCGCCATGTTGCTCCATATTTACAAAGGGACGCATCTAGGCAGATGCATCACTTCGTCTAGCCCTGCACTACATTATACCTGCGTCAGGTATAATGTATGCAGGGTGGGCGTTCCCCCGCATCAGAGACTTGTAAAGTGATACATTGACATCTATAAGATTTCAGTGACCCACTTCTAGGATGCCACTGTGTCAAATCCTAACGCCTGCCTTATAGCAGGCATAAGGGTGAGGCAATGCTATAATCATGGCCCTCTCCCCTGCACTGATGGAGTTGCGTCACACTTACAACACAACTCCAGTAATGAGTCAATTTTGCGCCGACAGATACATCAGTAATACTGACATATCTGTCATTCCTTACGACATGATATGTCATACAGTAAACATGACGCATCGATGGTGTCGCAAGGAGGGCGCACTGAGAAGTGTTGCATCGTTTGGCACAGCGATGCAACACTTCTCATAAATAAGGCCCTGAATGTCTGGAATGCCCCTGAACCCAGCTTAAAAGCTGAACTCAACCATATGAACTTAAGAAAACTGCTAAAAATTTACCTTTTCAAACTCACCTTCCTCTGAGATTGTCTACGGACAAAGGTCATTCTGTAAAATAAGTGATGAAGCTACTCGTTTCGTTTGACTGGATGCTAACTTCCTTCCTTCCTATAGTCAGCCTGTTCTTTCATCCTGCCAGTGCTCTGAAAGGCACCATGCAGCGCTTTACAAAACATCTCACTAAATAAAAACCTAGGGACAGATTTACTAAGATTTCAAGCAACGCAGCGGAGCAAGGCAACTTACTGCGCTGCGTTGTGTAAAAGAGTGGCAGCATAAATGCGCCATATTTACAAAGATATAGGGCATTTCTGCTGCCTCCTAGCACTGGCGCACTGTGTGCTGCGTAGTACCAACGCAGGCACCCTTGTGCAACGCTGCAAGGGTGCCTGTGTTACAGGGAGGATTGTTTATGTGCAGGAAGGCATAGAAGCTTAGAGGCACTTTCCTCTTTCTATTTGTGCTGCAGATGATATTTCTACTCGTTGCACCTGGGTCAGAGAGGTGCAGCATTTTAGCACAATCCCAGGTTTACTGACCTTAGTAAATCTGGGATTATTACACAATCAATGGGTGGATGCCCACTCTCAACCGATGGAACGCCTATCCCAAGGAAATGTAAAGGAACGCAGCACAAGTTGTTGCGTTATGCTACATTTCATTACAAAGCTAGTCAAGGCCATGCAAATTAGCCTTTGCGCAGCTCTGCAAATCCCAGTTAATGACTTGTGTTGCCTTGCCATGACTCGCGTCACGCAAGGACAACGCAAGAACTTAGGGGCATATTATTAAGCAATAGCGATAATTATCGCTATTGCTTGGTTAGAGAGAAAATGTTACCGCTAAGCTGCGGCGATTTTTACCGCAGATAAACCTTGGTATTACCAAGGTTTATCGCAAATGCGATAAAAAACGGCCGCAATGCATGAATATCGCTGAAAAGTCAGCGATATTCATGCATTACCGAGCTAATGCTCTTAGCCATGTTATCCACCTCCCATTGGATAACATGGCTAAGAACTGCTCAGGGGCAGGTGTTAGCTTTTGGAGATATTCGCGCTTAGCGCGAATATCTCCAAAAGTTGGTAATAGGAGATAGCGATGTTAGCAACTGTTTCCAGTCGCTAACATCTTTGCACGCCCACTTTGCATATCATTAGTGATAAATATCACTGACATGCAAAGTGGGGCCCAAGATGGTCGCTATCTCCTACTAGCTGTCGCTAACTGGTGTTAGCAACAGCTAGGTAATAGGGAGATAATTTTATCTCCGCTTTCTTGGCTTTTAAAGCCAAAAAAGCGGAGATAAAACCGCTTGATAATATGCCCCTTAGTAAATTTGATCCATAGTTTATGGGTGAATACTGCGCAAGAGTGCAATCATAGTGCTCTCTGTCGCTAACTGATTTATGAGCTTATTTACAAGCCCCTTGTGCATCCGGTGGACCACTTTTAGCATGGGAAACAGCGACATACTGGCGGCGCAAGGGGTTTGTAAATAAGCCCCTTTATTTTTATTTTAAATTGTTTTTTTTATCAGAGAGAGGGTTTTACGAATTTTACTACATGTCGTTGTATTTGCTTATGACTTTGTGATGAGGAGCAGGCCAGAGCTGGTAAATGCACTGTCTGAGGAGCCGGATGAATATGTAATATGCACGCGCTGTGGTTTTGTTGCTTACGTCAGTGAACCGTTTGCCATTACACTGGAATGTCTCTGAAACATGAATTTCGAGGCAAGACACTGGGCTCTTGGCTGTAAGGGAGCCTCTCTGCAGCTCTCTCATGAAAGGCAAGTTCAAATGTGTCCAAAATCAAGCAGGCCGGCTGAGCCCCGGGGTCACGGAGTGGCATCAAAGGCGGCCCAGCCAGATCAGATCACAGCAAGATAGGAGGAGGCGGCAGGGGGGAGATTAGCAAAGAAGGTGGTTATTGGGGTCAAAGTTCGCGCTGTAGCCTAAATAACAAACTAAAGAGGGCGAAGGTCAACCTTGCCTGAGAGGTCATTACAAAGATGCTTCCTAGCAAGCGTGTAGTGGGAGTTCTATCTGTAGCACCACATCCAAAGTGTTTGGAGGGCAACTTTGGAAGGCGGTAGCGTGGTCACAAAGGTGCCATCAAATTAGATTTTAATTCGGTTCATTGTGTGGACAAAGGTATTTTAAGTGTTAAGGTAGATGGGTTCAGATTTTTAGAACTCGCCTAAGACAGCGCATGCTCTGTCTATTGTGAGAAAGAGTTTACACAGAGCTTAGAGCCCGCCCGATGCTCACAATTAGAGTGCTTTGTCACTCTCATTTGCTTGCTTCTTATTCATCAGCTTGTGGGCTTCCTCTTCTCTTCAGATGTCTGTCCCTTTCCTGAAGCCAGTGCTTAATTTGTAAAAAAAAAATGAGGGTGGCTGAAGCTCTGCTCCGGTTGTGCTAATAAACATCAGCACTCGTAATACCAAGGCAGTGTAGTTGTAGTCCCTGCCTTTTCTGTTTGTGCCAGTTTTTCCATCTTTCTCTCCCTCCGTCTTTCCACTTTGTGTGTTTTTCCCTCTCTGGTTTGTGGTAAATATCCTTTGAGGACAAATAAGTCCTCGCGCCACCAGCAACCACCAGCTCAAATTAAGCACTGCCTGGAGCATGACCCATTACTTGTGACGTTCCACTGCTTCCTGTTCAGGTGCTACTTTTTTGGGAGTGGTTTAAGCACTCTACTAAAATGCATGTGTTTTTGAGCTGCCTCTCTGGTGCATGTTGAGTTCTTTCTCACCTGTATGTTTTCCCCCTTGCCTTACCTCCCTCAGTTGCCTTTTTTTCTTCTTCGCAGTGCTTTAAATGGGCCGGTACTGTCCGGTATGCAGTACCAGCACTTTTTTATTTTGAGAGGGAGAGTACCGGCACTTCTCAAGAGAACTGCAATACTTTCAATTGGACAGGACCGCCACTTCTCAGAAACAAGCAGGTGCTCTGGTACAGAGTACCTGCACTTCTATTTTTCCATTTCAAGCACTGCTTCTTCTTCCTTCCGTCCACCCACCTTCTGTTGCTCTTCTTTCTTCTGCACCTCCGACCGTTGTCCATGTGCTTCCCCACCTCCGCCTGCCCACCCACTCCTGTATGTTTGCTTCCCCATCATCCTTCATCTGTGTGCTTTCCCATCCCTGCTCGCCCAGCCTCTGTTGTTCATCTGCCTCCCCATTCCTGCCCGTCCATCCTTCATTGTCCGTGTGCTTGGCTGCAAGCCCAATTTCTGTTGTCCATGTGCATCCTCTTTGTCATTTTCTTGCCCTTACACTAGTCAGGGGACTTAAAGCTAAGAGAGAAATGAGAGACATCAAAATGTGTACAAGTACCTGACTAAAAATGTGCCCAATG
Source organism: Lissotriton helveticus (assembly GCF_964261635.1). Taxonomy (NCBI): domain Eukaryota; kingdom Metazoa; phylum Chordata; class Amphibia; order Caudata; family Salamandridae; genus Lissotriton; species Lissotriton helveticus. The sequence goes on from NC_136057.1 coordinate 1,868,179,736, forward strand.
TGAGGTTCCGTGGTTTTCGGGACCGGACTCCATTTTGTTTGCGTTGTTCGTGACACCATTTTGTGTTGCCCTCACGTAGGACGTGGAGGTAACCGAACGAACAAACTTGCATGGGCCTCATTGTTCATTTATGCATTAAAAAGGCCCCTTTCTGACTTGTAAGTGAACCGCAGGATGCTGACCTCTTCACCTGAAACTGACCCTTCACGAAGCCAATTTCTCTGGCTGATCGTTGTCTGAGATTGCCAATCAATGTTCAGGACCTCGTTAACCTTTAGTTTCCTTGCACATATCTTATCCTAATCAGCATCTGAATTGTTTCTTTCCTTATGACTTTTCATTACATGGGTAGGGCTTTCAATTATAAATTTGTCCGTCTTGCAAAGATTGAATTTGGGACATTCCTAATAATTAACTTTTGGGTTGGGTTACTGTAAATTGGGTTTTTGTTAATGTGATACTCAGTTAGAAAATGTGTCCTATTGGTCAGAATTTTGCGCAGTGGGTGTACATTTATAATGAGAATATTGTGTATAAAAGGTGATGTCTTGCTCTATGAATTTGAACAGTTTCTTGAATTGTACACCGTGTTGTATTGCTGAGATTACTGTTACTAGCTGCAGCTAATACATTTGATCTCTGACGCCACCTAGAAGTATTCCGTGTCTCTGTTTGCCAAGACAGGAGAACCCGAAGACTTTGGGCATGTCCCTGGTGCTGCTGGGTTCTAAAACCCGGTTCTTCAGTTGACGCTCAACGGTGGGGCGACTTCAGCAGTACCGGTCCAAGCCCGAGGATCGTGAGGAGCCACGTGACGAAATTCTGGAGGAAGGCCGCCACTTCATTGACCCCTGCATGTCGACGTGGACCGAAGGTCTTTTCTGCGAGGCTTCCTGCTTTCCAACGGCTACGAAGGACTGCTGCCCTGACTGTCGCCCTGTCTTGGACCCTTGATTGATCCTTTGTAAGGCGAGACGATAGACGGTCTTCTGGTGGCGTGACAGATATTTGGTTAAGTATAAGTGGGTCGCTCCCACGACTTTGTTTTGGTTCTTGATTTTGATTTGATTTTTGCAAAAATCGAAGCCGAGGGGCTCGTATATTTACGAGTGTATCGATGGTTGATAACCCCTTGAAGTTTGAAGCTAGATTAGTGAGCTATAAGATGCCTGGTCTTAGTAAAATTGGGAAATGGTTTAGTTGTGGTTGCAACAGGGATTCCCGATAGGAGGATTCGTGTCCGATACCTCCGGTTGGAACTCCGACTTATGAGCTCTATTCAAAACACAGAGTGGGTCCTATTACTTATAATAAAGTATGGGTCCGCTATACTAAAAAAAATGGTGTCTTACGATGGCCCCAACATGGTAGTTTTGAAGTAAATGTTTTAGATAATCTGGAAGTTGCGCTATTTAAGAAGAAAGCCCGGCCGGCAATGTTTGACTCTTTCCTCCTTTGGCGAAAGGAAGCCAAACAGCGAGAAATTAAGCAAGCAAAGAGAGATAGGAAAGATAAGAATATGTCAGTACTACAAGCTGCTAGGCAGTTTAAGTCAGATGAGGAAGATTGAGTGAGTGAAGTTTTAGATAGACAGCGTTGCATGGCCATAGATAAATGTTATCCGGCCTTGCCGTCTTCTCCTCCGAAAGTGACGGAAGACACTGAAAAAGATCCTTTGATGTCTCATTTACTGAGATTGCCACCTCCTTATGTGCAGGGTGCTACTGCGCCTCCATTACCCCTGGTTGTTCTACCCTTTGTTGTTCAACCTCCTGCTGTTGTTCAGCCACCCGGTGCTCCACAGATGGTTTTGCCTCCTACTGCGCAACCCACTCTAGGGTCGCAAACTTTGCTTCCAGCTTTGCCTCAAACTCCTTTGCCTTCTGCTTCTGCATCTCAGACTCCTACTGCTCTTGTTCCTACTTTGTCTCAAGATTTTAACTCTCCTGTTTTTACGCCTACTTCTTCTCCTTCTGCTCGAAAACGAATGACAGAAACTGTTGTTAATCTGTTGTCTCCATTATTTGGGCCACTGAGTATGACCCCTGATTCGGAACGTAAGCAGAGCCGTAGTCAGCTTCCTAGTTCCGAAGAGCGAGCAGTGTTGGATCTGTTGGCTCGTAGATGGATTTTAAATGCTTCCAGGTATAATTTGCCAGCAGTTATGGATGTTTTCTTTCAGTGGGAGCCGCCTAAGCAAAGGTATGTTTTTGATGTAATGTGTGCTTTTCTGCGGCAGGAATGGGAAGATAATGAGTTGGGTCTGATTCCGCAGGAAGTGCTTGATGTTCAGTCAGAGTTTGCTAAAGGGACGATAGTGGAATCTGATGTTACTGATGCTGTAGAGACGATACTTGCCTTCAGAACTAGACTCCCGTCTCAGCCATTGTACGAACCTGATCCTTCTGTTAGGAGGAAAGTGAAGCAGTATCCTATGAGAGAAGTTACCCCTGTATGGAGAGAGGCAGTTGCTGCTAATGTTAATCAGGGTATTCAGGCTGTAGAGGCCCATTTTCAGCGAGTGTGGGTACATGTCCCTTGGAAGAGAGCAGAGGTCTTGGCTCTTAAGCAGACCTTACCTGACCCTCGTAAGAATCCTGCTGGTTATTACAAGGAGTTGTCCCAGACAGTTGAAGCGGGTATTACGAATTTAGCTGACATAGATATGTTAATGGGTAATGTAGTTCCTCAACCTTTGTGGGCGAAGATTCGTCATGAGAATCATGCGGCAGAATTTGGAGAAACGTGGGCTAATATTGTTACTGCAGATGGCCGACAGGTTGGAGGTGCCAAACCTGAGCCTTTAGTTGCAGAATTACCTGGTAGGATTATTAATCTAATGAAAACTATGATGCCTGCTTTACGAGTGAATTGGGACAAGTTAGCAGCATGCAAACAAAAGAAAGACGAGAGTGTGTCTGATTTCTTCACGAGGTTTGAAGAAACGTTTATCGATCATAGTGGTCAGGACATGAGTACGGAAGGTGGTCAAAGGTTGTTCATGGACAAATTTGTCTTTAATTTGCTTCCCGAACTTTCCAATAAGTTAAAGGACTCTGAGAGTTCATGGGCTGTTTCTTCGTCGGCCCAGATATTGGCTACTGCAAAATATTATGAGAATAGGGATAAAGATGAGAAGGATAAAGCAGAGAAGAAAACTAAAGATTTAAAGACGAAGGTTCTTTTGCAGCAAGCTTATCCCCCTCGTCAGAATCAGCCTCAGTTTCAGCAACCTCCACAGTTTCAGAGATTGTTACAGAAACCTGAGCCTTATGCTCCGCGATTCTTTCCTGGTCCTATTCAGTGTGCTTATTGCAGAGAGGAAGGTCATTTTAAGAATAGTTGCCCGGCTGTTACAGCGTGCGAATGGCGTATCTGGTCAGAGAGGTCGTGGTGGTTTCCAACAAGCTCCTAGGGGTAGGGGACGTGGTGTGTTACCCCAGAATGAGCGTTCCTCTTCCCTTCAGAATTCTGCGAATTATTTTGACAGACAGAATGTTCTGAGTGGTCAGTCTGCACAGTACTATGTTGATGATTATTATGTCGAGAGTGAGAGTGCTGGTTATAATGATAGTTAGGACAGCCATGGGCAAAGAGAGGGAGTAGTGTCAGTTCCAGTAGACCAGAGTGGACCTTATGTTGAAGTGACTACATCAGGTGTGGTAGACCCTTTTCTTTTGGATACTGGTGCGACGAAGAGTTCTATCATGCACTCTGAACTTCCTGGCGCACCTTTGTCTGGCTTGACCAATGTTTCCGTAGGATTTTCAGGCGCCCCAGTTTGTAACCCGATTTCTAATCCTTTACCCCTTTCTATTGGCCGTTGTGAATTGGAAGCTCCTCTTATTTTGACGACTGGTTGTAATGAGAATCTGTTGGGTTTGGACTTACTGAAAAGATTGTATGCAACATTACATTGTTCTCCTTCGGGAGTACATCTTACCCTAGGTAAGAAAGTGATTTCTCCGATGTATTTGTCTAAAGATTGTCTTCCACTGGAATTGCGTTTGCTTCCTGATACGCTTTGGGCTACAGGTCCAAATGATGTTGGTCTTTTGCAGATTCCACCTTATGTTGTCGCCCTCAAATCGAATGCTAGGCTACCTCGTATCCCACAGTATAAAATATCTAGTGATGGCGAGAGAGCTCTATTAGCGATTGTCTATGATCTGGTTGAGAAGGGTGTAGTTGAGGAAATGAGAGGTAATGTGTGTAACAGTCCGGTTTTGCCTGTCCTTTAGCGTACTGATGCTTCTCAGCCACCTGTGTACCGGTTTGTGATTGACCTTCAAGAGGTAAACAAGATTGTGGTGCCACAGTTTCTTGTTGTCCCTGATATCACTGCTTCATTGACTGTGATTCCTGCTTCGGCAGCCTGGTTTTCTGTTATTGACCTGAAGAATGCTTTCTTTAGCATTCCGATTGCTGAGGAGAGTAGGGATATTTTTGGCTTCTCTTTAGGAGGACGAAGCTTCCGGTTTAAGAGAGCTCCCCAAGGTTATTGTGAAAGTCCCTCCATCTATAGTCAGGCGTTGAAAACTCAGCTTGATGGTTTTGTATTGCCTACTGGTGCTACTCTTATTCAGTACGTTGATGATTTGTTGATTACTGCTGATGACGAAGAGATTTGTAAAGAGGCTACTCTTTCTTTGTTCCGACATTTGTCTGACCTCCATCATAAAGTGTCGCCTTCAATGTTACAGTATTGCCGACAAGAAGTAACCTACTTAGGTCATCTCCTGTCGAAGGAAGGAAGAAGGTTGACCCCAGAACGAATTCAAGCGATTGCGCAAATGAGTGTACCATCCACACAGAGAGAAGTGCGTGCTTTCTTAGGTATCACCTCGTATTGTAAACAATGGATCCCTAATTTTTCCCTGCTAGCGAAACCTCTGTTGGCGCTGACTCTTAAAGATACTCCGCATCCTCTCCCTTGGTCTGATGAGTGTCAGAAAAGTTTCCTGAATTACGTGATGCATTGTGTTCAGCTCCGGTATTGGGTACTCCTGACTACAGTAAACCGTTCACGTTGTACGTTCACGAGAGAGAAGGTTGTGCATTGTCAGTGTTGACTCAACAGTTTAGAAACAAGCAACGTCCATGTGCGTATTTTTCAGCGACGTTCGATCCGGTAGCTAAAGCGTTGCCGAGCTGTTGGAGAGCTACAGCGGCAGCGGCAGCTGCTGTTTCTATCCGACAGTCTGCTGGTTTGGTATTGGATAATACGTTGATTGTGATGGTCCCACATGCAGTGGATACCTTATTGAACAGGACCAAGACACAGCACCTTACTAGTGCACGTCTGTCAGGTTATGAGTTGACTCTTTTGGCTAGCCATGTTCACATTAAAAGATGTAATGTATTGAATCCAGCTACGTTGTTGCCGATTTCTGTAGAGTCAGATGCTCAAGAACAGCATGATTGTTTTCTTCGTACAGAGGAAGAAACAAAAGCTAGAGTTGACCTAAAAGATACTCCTCTTGAGAATGTTGATGGTGCGCTTCGTGTTTTCGTGTTTTAAGCTTCCGAATGGTGAGAGGACTGCAGCATATGCCGTCACAACTTTACATACAGTTGTTGACACAGCACGCATAGCACAGAATTCTGCGCAAGCAGCAGAGTTCATTGCATTGACACGAGCGTGTATTGTCAGAGGGAAAGCGAGTGAATGTTTATACTGATAGCCAGTACGCTTTTGCTGTTGCCCATAGTTTTGGACGTTTGTGGAGAGAAAGAGGATTCCTTACTTCCCATGGAACAAAAATTCAGCATGGGCAGTTAGTGAATGAACTTTTGGAATCTCTTGCTCTCCCAAAGCAGATTGCAATTGTGAAGTGTAGTGCGCATAAGAAAGTTGTGGACGATGTAGGTCGAGGGAATGCATTTGCGGATGAAGTTGAGAAGGAAACGGCGAGAGACATGATGAGCCGTATGTATGTGGCAGGTTCTGCAAGATGGGTTGTGGAAAGTGGAATGTGTGAAGACACAATAGAAAGTGTGAAGATGATTCAGGCTGAAGCTACGGAAAAAGAAGTGAGTACGTGGAGAGAGGGTATGGGTATGCTGGATTCGACGGGTTGTTGAGTTGAGTTGTCAGAACACCAGCGATGGTTGTTGCCTGATGCGTATGTGCTCCCAGTGGTTACTATGGCTCATGGAATGGCTCATATTAGTTCGAAGGGAATATGCAAGTTGTTGGCTCCAGTATGGCAGAATGCTGGAATTCCGAAATGTGCTGAGAATGTTGTGAAGCATTGCATGATTTGTCTGAAGTATAATCCTGGCAAGGGAACTCCAACTCCAGCTGGTCATTTTGCTCCTCTGACGTATCCATTTGAAGTGACACAACTAGATTACATTCACATGGAGAGATGCAACAATCTGAAGTATGTCCTTGTGGTTGTTTGCGCCTTTTCCAGATGGATAGAGGCCTAGCCCCTAAAGGATAATACTGCCTTGTCTACAGCTAAGGTTTTGCTTAAAAGAGTATTTCCCTAGATTTGGTTTGCCGAGAATTGTATGGTCGGACAATGGGAGTGAATTTGTGGGTCGAGTCATGAAGAAAGTGTGTATTGGATTAGGAATAAATCAGAAGTTCCACGCTGCGAATCACCCCCAGTCAGCAGGTCTTGTCGAATGCTATAACGGCACATTAAAGCTGAAACTCGCTAAGATTCAAGCGGGCACTGGTCTTACATGGCCTGATGCCTTGCCGTTGGCTCTTTTGTCAACAAGGACGACAGTGCATTCTCGTGTGGGACTTAGCCCATACGAAATAGTTTTTCGTCGTCCAGCGAATGTTTGGGGTGTGCCTCGTCCTAAGAAATACAGTGACCTTGAGTACCCTATGTTGGTGGACTACTTACATGACTTGACTGCTAAATTACGTGTTCTCCACCAACAGGTCTATGACAGTTTGCCGACAGCTACTGCAGATCCAGGGCACACGATCCAACCTGGTGATTTTATCTTGACGAAGAATTTTCAGCGATCCAAGAATTTGGAGCCGAAATGGACTGGTCCCTATTTGGTATTGCTGGTCACTAGAACTGCTGTTAGATTAGCTGGTAAAAAGAACTGGGTGCATGCCACCCATACAAAAAAGTTCTGTTTCCCTTACCGTATGATAAGTGGGTGAGGGATGGAATAGCTGACTCCGAGTGTGAAAGGGTTACTAGATTCGTACCTTTTAGTGATGCACATTTGACATGGACTCAGTCGGAACGCGAGGATGATGATGTTCTGCAAGCTGCTGTGCCTCCGTCTCTGAGACTCGACACAACGAATCCGGAACTCCTCTTTAAGGATCAGACTGTGCCTGGCAAAGAGCGCTACAATCTGAGATCGAAAAAGGACGTTTGAAATGGACAAATAAATCTAAATTTTTTATGTAGTGAATTACACCTTGTCAGATCAAGAGACTTTTTTACTTTTTCTTTTTTGAGTCACCATCCGGACTCAGCTGCAGGGTCACGGTATAAGTTCTTAAGGGGTGAGCCGCGTATTGACACAAGGTCTGTGGTTTAGGGTCGTTAGTACGATCTTGACGCACACTTAAGTGAAGAAGGAAAATTGCTGTGTGCAGCACGTTAGAGGATGGAGTCTTTTGAGTCCGACAAGGGTGTTAAAAGAGTTGATTTCAGAGTGCAAATGTGTATATTGGTTCGTAGCAAATGTTTTTTAATAATGTGTTTTCTTATGCTTTTGAACATTACGTTGGTTTGTGTGGGTTGGATTTTCTATGCATCACAACAGACACTTGCATCTACCTCCCAACCTACTCTTTCTTTTCCTACTGTTTCCCCACATGAGTTTCATACGTTGTCTGAACATAAACAGACACGAAGATTCGAATTTGTGAACAATTTGTTTATACAGATGTTACATCAGCATCAGCTAGTTGTAAATACCACAAATTGTTGGGTGTGTGGTCTTATGCCACATACGACTGATAAGGGAATGCCATATTTGGTTTAGCCTTTTTCACCTAATGGGTCAGTATGGGCACTCCAGTCAATGTTTATCTATGCGAATGAAGCATCTCCTGTACGTTCTGTCAAAGATAGTGCCAATAATAATGCCTTGATAAAAGGAATAGTAGATATGGTCAGAGATATTGATGCATATAATGCTATCCCTAAAGATGAGGTACGAGCATATGTTGGTTGGAACAAGACGAGATATAGCATTAGTCTGACAGAGAAAGAGAGACAGAAAAGGTCTCCTCCTATTTGGATTGTACCCCACCAAGGTCATTTTTGTCTGCAAGCTAATGGTCAGAATCCGAGAGCTCAGCTTGGTAAGAGTGTGTGTGTTCACACCTATGTCTATACGTCCCAGAAATCTCCACCGTTCGTGCCAGCTAAAGGCACGTATTTTGTTTGTTATGATAGAGCATATACATGGTTGCCTTCTGATTTTTCAGGCACATGTTATGTGGCATTTTTGCTTCCCCCTACATACACAGCTGCTTTCAACTACCATAAGGCAAAATATGGTAGAGGTGTTATCGATGCGAAAGACACTGCCACACAAGAAGTTGGAGACTTCTTTAAGGGTTTCCTGCCCTTTTGGGGTCCTATGGCTAATGGTAGGACAATTCATCAGCTTACGAGAGTGGTCGAGGCCACTATAAATGAGACTGCAGGTGCCCTTAGCAATATTACAGCCGAGCTTCAAGCGGATCGCCTTATGACATTACAGAACCGCTTTGCTTTAGATATTATACTTGCAGATAGAGGTGGAATATGTAAATTGATCGGGTCTAGTTGCTGCGTTTTCATACCAGATAACGCCCCGACAGTGTACCAAGCCATCTTGAGGTTACATAAGTCCGCTGAGTCTATACATGTAGACGAAGGAAACTGGTCATTGATGGGATGGTTTTGGGAACTGCTGTCCAAATGGGGATGGAAGATTCTGATGTTCCTTGGTATGGCTTTAGCGATCCTTTTCTCGTGTTGCTTATGCATCCAGTGTGGTCCCGCCATTTGTAGTCTTTGTGCTACAATCTGCGTGAGAAGACCAGTCCTGAGAGAAGCGAAGGATAATAAGATGATGTTACAGCAACACCTTGATGACCTGATGAGAATAGATATAGACCTGGATTCAGATTGATGTGAGTTTAGGTCATTGCCTACGTAATGGCAAAAGGAGGGTCTGAGGTTCCGTGGTTTTCGGGACCGGACTCCATTTTGTTTGCGTTGTTCGTGACGCCATTTTGTGTTGCCCTCACGTAAGCCGTGGAGGTAACCGAACGAACAAAGTTGCATGGGCCTCATTGTTCATGTATGCATTAAAAAGGCCCTTTTCTGACTTGTGAGTGAACCGCAGGATGCTGACCTCTTCACCTGAAACTGACCCTTCACGAAGCCAATTTCTCTGGTTGATCGTTGTCTGAGATTGCCAATCAATGTTCAGGACCTCTTTAACCTTTAGTTTCCTTGTACATATCTTATCCTAATCAGCATCTGAATTGTTTCTTTCCTTACGTCTTCTCATTACATGGGTAGTGCTTTCAATTATAAATTTGTCCGGCTTGCAAAGATTGAATTTGGGACATTCCTAATAATTAACTTTTGGGTTGGGTTACTGTAAATTGGGTTTTTGTTAATGTGATACTCAGTTAGAAAATGTGTCCTATTGGTCAGAATTTTGCGCAGTGGGTGTACATTTATAATGAGAATATTGTGTATAAAAGGTGATGTCTTGCTCTATGAATTTGAACAGTTTCTTGAGTTGTACACCCTGTTGTATTGCTGAGATTACTGTTACTAGCTGCAGCTAATAAATTTGATCTCTGACGCCACATAGAACTATTCCGTGTCTCTGTTTGCCAAGACAGGAGAACCCGAAGACTTTGGGCGTGTCCCTGGCGCCGCTGGGTTCTAAAACCCGGTTCTTCAAATGTCCAGAGTACATCAAAAGAGAACCCATGAATCTAGACTGAAATTCACTGTTTAATTACTTGCTTCAAGCTTATCTCAACCCAAACGGATAGGCCAGATGGTCAGTGCTTAGTTTGGAAAAAATATAGGTGCCAGGCCTCTAAGTATTTCTTAGAAGGTGACCATGGTTGTTACTACCCACTGTCCCTGCCAGCACAGGAAAATACGAACTATCACACAATAAAGTGTGACAGGCTAGACTATTTTAGGTTACTTTAAGCTGTAAGGACGGTCTGGAACAGCTGGTTGCATTATTTATTAAAGTATATTTGACACTTTGAGAAATAGCGTTGCTCAAAAATAGACTGAGAACGCCACTTTGTGGTAGATAAGTAAGTATAGATGATTAGAAATAAGTGCTGGTGTTGAGCACAACAAACACCAGCACAAAATAAGAAGTAGACTGGGGCGGTTCCTCCCTTAGGGCGGAGGAGCGTCGCCCCACTGCTTTCTCGCAGTGCTGAAGCAGAAACATAAAATGGTGTTTTAAATACCATTTTATGTTTCTGCTTCTCACACTACGAGAAAGCAGAAGTGTATGCCTGGTTGAGGATGGGCTGATGGTCGGGTCGGGGAGGAGTGGCTTGCCCAAATCTGTGGGCCCTGACTGTTTGTTCGGCTCTCATGCAGCCTACATAGAAAATATGTCCTCCCTGCCCAGCTGGGTGCTGTCCTCACCAATCACAACGCCACCATTGCAGCGTTGTGATTGGCTTAGGGGAGGGGAGAAAAGCTGCCTTCTTCCTGTTCCTGCCGGAGGAAGGAGATCAGGAAAGCAGCAGAAAAATGCGGGACCCAGCCAGGAGCGGAGGCGGCGCGGAACCCGGTAAAGTACGTTTTTTATTTATTTTCAAATTCACCCCGCGCGCAAACCCCCACGTGAACCCCCGCGCTACACCTGCCTCTTGTCCCCCCCCCCACCCGCGAGTCATGCCGGCCACGACTGAAGGAGACAACTGCTGTCCCAGGTGTGTAACCCCAAATGCTGATTGTTACATGGTGAGAGGGGAGTATGTTACAGTTGCATTGTATTGGAAAGAAGTTGCAGCCATAATGTCAGAACTACCAGGAAAATGAGCAGAGACAACCCCCTTCATTTATCTGTCAGGGCAAATCTCAGGACCGAAAAAGCAAACTCAACCAACTTCTACATAGATTTGGCTCTCACACGAGGAAAAAGTATGGCGGAGACAATGCTGAATTTGTAAAAAAAACATAACTGCTGAAGCCCTGGTCAGGGGGCTACTACAACTTGCACCACCCACTGCTTCTGCCAGCACTACCAACGACAGTACCAATGCAACTACTAACCATCACACTCCTACACGTGTGAAAGTTCAGACTGTTCCAGGCCCCTCCAGCTATAAGAATGGCTTGATTGGCAGGTATTAGACATTTTTAATGTATATTGAATTAACAAACAATTGTTATTGTGCTGATCTCTAAATTTATTAAGCAGACAGCACCACTATGTGGCAGACTGTCATAAGTGCTGGTGTTGACAATTAAGTGCTGGTGCCAAGCACCAGAACCACCAGCTGAAATTAAACACTGGGCTGAGGGACCTAAAAACTAGGATTGGATAAGGGTTGGAAATGACACATTAATCAAAACAAAGAAACAGAGAGGAATTGGGTCGACACTAAACACATGGGACATGATCCTGTTAGCATTGAATTTACAAACAATTAAATGTCCACCCTGAAGAAGAAACACCCAGGAACATAAAACAGGACTCATACAGAGGATCAAAAAAAGGACCTAGAATTAATAATATAGGGTAGGTGGTTATAAGTGTAAAATCCTCCGCACTTGAACAAAACACTAGCATCTGTAATTGGCACTTAGGCCACACGTGTAGGTTTGGCCCATAAGCAACAGGTAGACAAGATCCTAGCTGTAATGATGGCACCATAGCATGTGGCAAAACATGTGGGTATACTGTAATGATTACAAGGACATCTTTTCTTGCCACATTAATGCGGACAACATTCCAGACCAGTCTATGTTAATGTTACTAGTTAATATACTGAATACGTTGAATGTGAAGTGTCTTAATTGGAACACACAACGAAAAGGACTTATTGATGTACAACCCCATGACCAGTGGTGGAGTGAAAATTAAAAATAGGAGATTGTCCACAGAAAAGCCATGTATGTGATGCAATTTGAGTATAATTAAAAAATATCGGTAAAAAATATAATTTGGTGTAAGAGTATTGATCAGTGCTGCAATTTTCAGGGCTTAGCTTCCAGCGGTCACTCTTGCACATGGTTCTTAAATCTAGGCCAATGTTTCTAGTGTGTTGGTACTTTCTGTTGCGGCTGACTCCCTACAGTGGCACATCTTTACTTGATCAGGGCTAAGCAAATCGCCATTAAGCAGACGAATGACGAATAACAAGTAACCTTACAGGTCTCTATTTTCAATAAAATAGACATAAGGTAAGAGTAAAACACGTGGCAGAGTGAAATATGGCACGACCGTTTTTTAGTACTGCTGGGCAGCTGCAGATTGATGGCCATACTTGTTGTTGTCAGTGTTTATGTGCACAGCGATGATTGATTGATTGTGGAATTAAGAACACGTCAACGTTCCTTTCAAGATGGCCCCCAGGCGCACTACTTGGTGTTAAAATTGACAGCACCTGAAGGGAAACATCAGGCATCCAAATGCTTCCTTAAAGAAAAGAGTTGCAGGCATCATTTAAAGACAAGATAGTTCGAATGTTTTCTCATGGTGGGTCGAAGGTCAATGTAATTTTTACCTGTTTCAGAGAGCAACGCTTTCACGCCTTATGTCTTTGGGAATTTCATATTTAATAATAGTACAGGACCATTGGTCAAATTGTGTCGTCTGCCAATATGGTAAATGTAGAATTTGGAATTTAACTCTGCAAAACCGCTAGGAATTACTATTTGGAATTTAACTCTTCAGTTCCAGTACGTTTACTAATTGGAATTTAGGGACTGAAGTACTATGATTCCATTCTCAGAAAAATGGTTGCAAATGACAAACTTATGTTTTGGAAATTGAATAGTAATGGGGACTAATAGATTGGCTCATAAAATAGTGAGTTGGAGGGGTCCCAAACGACCTTCCTAATTAATATTAATTAAGAGGCAGCTCACCACCTGCCATGACCTGTGATTAGCTGAAATCAAAAGGATGGTGGCCTGGAAAGTACAGCACACCATTATACTTTTAATACTGTCCAAAATGGAAACTTTTTTTAAAAAGCGGCTTGTGTTAATTAAATGAACGAATGATGCTTTTAAAAAATAAACTTCCAGCGAGTGCTGCAGGCACACACATTAATAAAATGGCACAAAAAAACACAGGCTCGTGCTGTTACAGCGTGATGGCAAGGGGCAGGGCTGATTCCTGCCTTTGCACTATTGCTGCAGCCCCTGACAGTGTGCATGTCAGATTGGCCGGCTGCCTACAGCCAACCAATCAGACATGCACACTTCAGCCTGCACAATCCCAGGGCTGAAAAACAGCCAAGGGATTGCAGCCACAGGCCCACAGTGGCAAAATTAGCTCTGGGTTTGCCTGCTCCAAACAATCATTTAGCTTCTCTGCAGCTCCAGGATTGGTTCGAATCAATTTGCACATGAGAGCAAGACCTTCCCTTTTCTGCTGCCTGCTGGAGGAGAGAAACACGGGATGAGGCTCCATGCAACATATATGGGGAGTTTTTTGGGCATCGCGTATCACCATATTTTAATGTTGCCGGCCACCACTGGCGAGTTCCGGCGATTTTGCAACGTTAATTCTGCAAAGCAGTAAAATGTACTTCCTGGTGCACAATACAGTCTTCAATTCTTAACATGTTCGAGTGTCTTGTACTCAACCTAGTGAAGTCAGACTGGGTGAAGGATGGCCCAGTACAACAATCCTGCCCGAAATGCAACTGTTGGTTTCTGAAGGAGGGGTAAGTTTGAATATCTTTTTTGCCAGATTAAATTCAGCAAAGGAAATGGACAGAGGAACTTAGAGCCAACAGATACCACTATCCAGGTTTTATCTTCCTGTGCCAGATAAACCTCTATTTTTAGCTTTTGTTAATAGAGTGATCCAACTTGCTTACAGTTACTCTTGTTATTTTTGTCCTGCTCAAGCATGGTTTTGCCACTTTCACAGGGGTCCCAGAATGTTAGTTCTAACGCCCATTTTATTCAGAATTAGCATTTTCTCTCTTGGCGTCCTGTGCCCCTTCTTCTCCTTCGGCGTATTCTTGTTGATCATCAGAACTCAGATCTTCAATCTACTTCATGCTTTTTTTAATTGGATCACTTTTGCATTTCTTTCTTCCCTCTTGCTTCCCAGTATATGGCTATAGCTTCTTTCCTCTCTACTGTCCCTTCACACACTAAAGACATCTTCTTTCCTTCTGGTTTGTGTCCTTCTCTGCCTCCTTTCTTCTTCTCTCAGGGCCTGGGCGACATTAAGACAATATTAGATGTCAACTTCAGTGGGCACCAGAATGCCACAACTAGCATCAAATGTGGTCTTTTGTCAGGGTAAAAGCAGCAAAATGTAACCTCAATAAGAACATTGGAATGTTGGGAGCTCCACTGAAAACACTGGAGTGCTTCGGGCTTCTAATGGCTGATAGAATGCCGGAGCTCCAACATTCCAATGTTTGTTCACAGCTATTGCTGTGAACAAAGGCCTCGCGGAACCAGAGGGGATTTCCACCCCCTCGTCCTCCCCGAAGCCTTTGTTTTACAAATTAGAACATTCTGCCCTCTAGGGGTGGAATGTTCAAATAGCCTTTAGACCCTCTGCAGCAGGATCTACCAGCCATTAAAGGCCTGTTCCCTTGTTAAAAGCCCTAGCCTTCGGCTCATGCCTTTAACAGTGGAGCGGGCTGTAATGATGTTGAGCGGGACACTGGTAAGTATTTTCTAAAAGAATTTATTCAAGTAACAGGTGAGGGCCAGACCGTCCGGCATCCAGTCCGTGGAGAAAGTAACTGACTCCGACTCGAATGCCTGGAGAACACAAGCTGCATTCTCAGTCTCGCCCATGGAATCACTATACATCACAGCAAAGAACAAAATGTAAGAGGATAACACGGGCCTTTAATGGCAGTAAAGCCCATTTAGGCGGTGTGCCACTAATACTTGCACCAAATGCAAGTAGTTTTCAGTCTTGTCTTCTTCTCTACTCCTAGCTGGACCATCACCATTAATTTGTTTATTTTTTCCACAGCTTTTTTAAAGCCTTATTATTCTTTTAAAGCATACAGCGAAGATTGTAGGACATGTCAGTCCTGAATACCCTATAGCGCGGCACTAACAATGGGAAGGCTGATTTCTTTTCACAGTTAACACTTGTCTCTCTTATCTTGCTTCTTCCCATTAAATGCTTATTTCTACAAATTCAGCTAGAATTCTTGCCAATTCTCATATCTTTTCTCTTCAATTGTATTGCAATTCCACGTGCCCATTACTCCCAACAAAATGTTATTCTTCTAATTCTATAAAACGTTGTGCTATTTATCTTTAAGGTGTCAAATATGTATCATCACGTGCTTCCCCATTACTAACGGTGACTTCTATATTCTAATCGAATTCACTTGAAATGTCCCTGTATCCCCATTGATTCAGCTTTTATCAAGTCAACTCTGCACTTAGCAAAACGTCACAGTAACAGTATTGTTTTGCAAGAATGATGGTAAACAGGGCCCTGTATGAAAACAAGCATTTACAATGCAATGGTCTCGGCGTCATTAAAGGTAGAGCTATTGGCATTGCTCATGAATTTTTTTTTTTTCTTTAAATCATAAATAAATGGCATTGTCATTTACATTGCCAATACACAGCACTCTGCACTCAACAGCACACACCACTCTGCACTCAACAGCACACACCACTCTGCACTCAACAGCACACACCACTCTGCACTCAACAGCACACACCACTCTGCACTCACCACTCTGCACTCACTACTCTGCACTCACTACTCTGCACTCACTACTCTGCACTCACTACTCTGCACTCACTACTCTGCACTCACCACCCTGCACTCACCACTCTGCACTCACCACTCTGTACTCACCACTCTGCACTCACCACTCTGCACTCACCACTCTGCACTCACTACTCTGTACTCACTACTCACTACTCTGCACTCACTACTCACTACTCTGCACTCACTACTCACTACTCTGCACTCACTACTCTGCACTCACTACTCTGCACTCACTACTCTGCACTCACTACTCACTACTCTGCACTCACTACTCTGCACTCACTACTCACTACTCTGCACTCACTACTCTGCACTCACTACTCACTACTCTGCACTCACTACTCTGCACTCACTACTCTGCACTCACTACTCACTACTCTGCACTCACTACTCTGCACTCACTACTCACTACTCTGCACTCACTACTCTGCACTCACTACTCACTACTCTGCACTCACTACTCACTACTCTGCACTCACTACTCACTACTCTGCACTCCCTACTCTGCACTCCCTACTCTGCACTCACTACTCTGCACTCACTACTCTGCACTCACTACTCTGCACTCACTACTCTGCACTCACTACTTTGCACTCACTACTCACTACTCTGCACTCACTACTCTCTACTTTGCACTCACTACTCACTACTCTGCACTCACTACTCACTACTCTACACTCACTACTCACTACCCTGCACTCACTACTCACTACTCACTACTCACTACTCTGCACTCACTACTCTGCACTCACTACTCTGCACTCACTACTCTGCACTCACTACTCTGCACTCACTACTCTGCACTCACTACTCACTACTCTGCACTCACTACTCTGCACTCACTACTCACTACTCTGCACTCACTACTCTGCACTCACTACTCACTACTCACTACTCTGCACTCACTACTCTGCACTCACTACTCACTACTCTGCACTCACTACTCACTACTCTACACTCACTACTCTGCACTCACTACTCACTACTCTGCACTCACTACTCCGCACTCACTACTCTGCACTCACTACTCACTACTCTGCACTCACTACTCTGCACTCACTACTCTGCACTCACTACTCACTACTCACTACTCACTACTCTGCACTCACTACTCTGCACTCACTACGCACTACTCTGCACTCACTACTCACTACTCTACACTCACTACTCACTACTCTGCACTCACTACTCACTACTCTACACTCACTACTCACTACTCTGCACTCACTACTCACTACTCACTACTCTGCACTCACTACTCTGCACTCACTACTCTGCACTCACTACTCTGCACTCACTACTCTGCACTCACTACTCACTACTCACTACTCTGCACTCACTACTCTGCGCTCACTACTCTGCACTCACTACTCTGCACTCACACTCTGCACTGACACTCTGCACTCACACTCTGCACTCACTACTCTGCACTCACTACTCTGCACTCACTACTCTGCACTCACTACTCACTACTCTGCACTCACTACTCTGCACTCACTACTCTGCACTCACTACTCTGCACTCACTACTCACTACTCTGCACTCACTACTCTGCACTCACCACTCACTACTCTGCACTCACTACTCACTACTCTACACTCACTACTCACTACTCTGCACTCACTACTCACTACTCACTACTCACTACTCTGCACTCACTGCTCAGCACTCACTACTCTGCACTCACTACTCTGCACTCACTACTCTGCACTCACTACTCTGCACTCACTACTCTGCACTCACTACTCACTACTCACTACTCTGCACTCACTACTCTGCACTCACTACTCTGCACTCACTACTCTGCACTCACTACTCACTACTCTGCACTCACTACTCACTACTCTGCACTCACTACTCACTACTCTGCACTCACTACTCACTACTCACTACTCTGCACTCACTACTCTGCACTCACTACTCACTACTCTGCACTCACTACTCACTACCCTGCACTCACTACTCTGCACTCACTACTCTGCACTCATTACTCTGCACTCACTACTCTGCACTCACTACTCTGCACTCACTACTCTGCACTCACTACTCACTACTCACTACTCTGCACTCACTACTCACTACTCTGCACTCACTACTCTGCACTTACTACTCACTACTCTGCACTCACTACTCTGCACTCACTACTCACTACTCTGCACTCACTACTCTGCACTCACTACTCACTACTCTGCACTCACTACTCTGCACTCACTACTATGCACTCACTACTCTGCACTCACTACTCACTACTCACTACTCTGCACTCACTACTCACGACTCTGCATTCACTACTCATGACTCGGCACTCACTACTCACTACTCTGCACTCACTACTCTGCACTCACTACTCTGCACTCACTACTCTGCACTCACTACTCACTACTCTGCACTCACTACTTTGCACTCACTACTCACTACTCTGCACTCACTACTCTGCACTCACTACTCTGCACTCACTACTCTGCACTCACTACTCTGCACTCACTACTCTGCACTCACTACTCACTACTCTGCACTCACTACTCACTACTCACTACTCTGCACTCACTACTCTGCACTCACTACTCTGCACTCACTACTCTGCACTCACTACTCACTACTCTGCACTCACTACTCTGCACTCACTACTCACTACTCTGCACTCACTACTCACTACTCACTACTCTGCACTCACTACTCTGCACTCACTACTCTGCACTCACTACTCTGCACTCACTACTCACTACTCTGCACTCACTACTCTGCACTCACTACTCACTACTCTGCACTCACTACTCTGCACTCACTACTCACTACTCTGCACTCACTATTCTGCACTCACTACTCTGCACTCACTACTCACTACCCTGCACTCACTACTCACTACTCACTACTCACTACTCTGCACTCACTACTCTGCACTCACTACTCACTACTCACTACTCTGCACTCACTACTCTGCACTCACTACTCTGCACTCACTACTCACTACTCTGCACTCACTACTCACTACTCACTACTCACTACTCTGCACTCACTACTTTGCACTCACTACTTTGCACTCACTACTCACTTCTCTGCACTCACTACTCACTACTCTGCCCTCACTACTCTGCACTCACTACTCTGCACTCACTACTCTGCACTCACTACTCTGCACTCACTACTCACTACTCTGCACTCACTACTCTGCACTCACTACTCTGCACTCACTACTCACTACTCACTACTCTGCACTCACTACTCTGCACTCACTACTCACTACTCACTACTCTGCACTCACTACTCACTACTCTGCACTCACTACTCACGACTCTGCACTCACTACTCACTACTCTGCACTCACTACTCACTACTCTGCACTCACTACTCACTACTCTGCACTCACTACTCTGCACTCACTACTCTGCACTCACTACTCTGCACTCACTACTTTGCACTCACTACTCACTACTCTGCACTCACTACTCTGCACTCACTACTCTGCACTCACTACTCACTACTCTTCACTCACTACTCACTACTCTGCACTCACTACTCACTACTCTGCACTCACTACTCTGCACTCACTGCTCTGCACTCACTGCTCTGCACTCACTACTCTGCACTCACTACTCTACACTCACTACTCACTACTCTGCACTCACTACTCTGCACTCACTACTCACTACTCACTACTCTGCACTCACTACTCACTACTCTGCACTCACTACTCACTACTCACTACTCTGCACTCACTACTCACTACTCTGCACTCACTACTCTGCACTCACTACTCTGCACTCACTACTCACTACTCACTACTCTGCACTCACTACTCTGCACTCACTACTCACTACTCTGCACTCACTACTCACTACTCTGCACTCACTACTCACTACTCACTACTCTGCACTCACTACTCACTACTCTGCACTCACTACTCACTACTCACTACTCTGCACTTACTACTCACTACTCTGCACTCACTACTCACTACTCTGTACTCACTACTCACTACTCACTACTCTGCACTCACTACTCACTACTCTGCACTCACTACTCACTACTCACTACTCTGCACTCACTACTCTGCGCTCACTACTCTGCACTCACTACTTTGCACTCACACTCTGCACTCACACTCTGCACTCACACTCTGCACTCACTACTCTGCACTCACTACTCTGCACTCACTACTCTGCACTCACTACTCTGCACTCACTACTCACTACTCTGCACTCACTACTCTGCACTCACTACTCTGCACTCACTACTCTGCACTCACTACTCACTACTCTGCACTCACTTCTCTGCACTCACTACTCACTACTCTGCACTCACTACTCACTACTCTACACTCACTACTCACTACTCTGCACTCACTACTCACTACTCACTACTCACTACTCACTACTCTGCACTCACTGCTCAGCACTCACTACTCTGCACTCACTACTCTGCACTCACTACTCTGCACTCACTACACACTACTCACTACTCAGCACTCACTACACACTACTCACTACTCTGCACTCACTACTCTGCACTCACTACTATGCACTCACTACTCTGCACTCACTACTCACTACTCTGCACTCACTACTCACGACTCTGCATTCACTACTCATGACTCGGCACTCACTACTCACTACTCTGCACTCACTACTCTGCACTCACTACTCTGCACTCACTACTCTGCACTCACTACTCACTACTCTGCACTCACTACTCTGCACTCACTACTTTGCACTCACTACTCACTACTCTGCACTCACTACTCTGCACTCACTACTCTGCACTCACTACTCTGCACTCACTACTCTGCACTCACTACTCTGCACTCACTACTCACTACTCTGCACTCACTACTCACTACTCACTACTCTGCACTCACTACTCTGCACTCACTACTCTGCACTCACTACTCTGCACTCACTACTCACTACTCTGCACTCACTACTCTGCACTCACTACTCACTACTCTGCACTCACTACTCACTACTCACTACTCTGCACTCACTACTCTGCACTCACTACTCTGCACTCACTACTCTGCACTCACTACTCACTACTCTGCACTCACTACTCTGCACTCACTACTCACTACTCTGCACTCACTACTCTGCACTCACTACTCACTACTCTGCACTCACTATTCTGCACTCACTACTCTGCACTCACTACTCACTACCCTGCACTCACTACTCACTACTCACTACTCACTACTCTGCACTCACTACTCTGCACTCACTACTCACTACTCACTACTCTGCACTCACCACTCTGCACTCACCACTCTGTACTCACCACTCTGCACTCACCACTCTGCACTCACCACTCTGCACTCACTACTCTGTACTCACTACTCACTACTCTGCACTCACTACTCACTACTCTGCACTCACTACTCACTACTCTGCACTCACTACTCTGCACTCACTACTCTGCACTCACTACTCTGCACTCACTACTCACTACTCTGCACTCACTACTCTGCACTCACTACTCACTACTCTGCACTCACTACTCTGCACTCACTACTCACTACTCTGCACTCACTACTCTGCACTCACTACTCTGCACTCACTACTCACTACTCTGCACTCACTACTCTGCACTCACTACTCACTACTCTGCACTCACTACTCTGCACTCACTACTCACTACTCTGCACTCACTACTCACTACTCTGCACTCACTACTCCCTACTCTGCACTCCCTACTCTGCACTCCCTACTCTGCACTCACTACTCTGCACTCACTACTCTGCACTCACTACTCTGCACTCACTACTTTGCACTCACTACTCACTACTCTGCACTCACTACTCTCTACTTTGCACTCACTACTCACTACTCTGCACTCACTACTCACTACTCTACACTCACTACTCACTACCCTGCACTCACTACTCACTACTCACTACTCACTACTCTGCACTCACTACTCTGCACTCACTACTCTGCACTCACTACTCTGCACTCACTACTCACTACTCTGCACTCACTACTCTGCACTCACTACTCACTACTCTGCACTCACTACTCTGCACTCACTACTCTGCACTCACTACTCACTACTCTGCACTCACTACTCACTACTCACTCCTCTGCACTCACTACTCTGCACTCACTACTCTGCACTCACTACTCTGCACTCACTACTCACTACTCTGCACTCACTACTCTGCACTCACTACTCACTACTCTGCACTCACTACTCACTACTCACTACTCTGCACTCACTACTCTGCACTCACTACTCTGCACTCACTACTCTGCACTCACTACTCACTACTCTGCACTCACTACTCTGCACTCACTACTCACTACTCTGCACTCACTACTCTGCACTCACTACTCACTACTCTGCACTCACTATTCTGCACTCACTACTCTGCACTCACTACTCACTACCCTGCACTCACTACTCACTACTCACTACTCACTACTCTGCACTCACTACTCTGCACTCACTACTCACTACTCACTACTCTGCACTCACTACTCTGCACTCACTACTCTGCACTCACTACTCACTACTCTGCACTCACTACTCACTACTCACTACTCACTACTCTGCACTCACTACTTTGCACTCACTACTTTGCACTCACTACTCACTTCTCTGCACTCACTACTCACTACTCTGCCCTCACTACTCTGCCCTCACTACTCTGCACTCACTACTCTGCACTCACTACTCTGCACTCACTACTCACTACTCTGCACTCACTACTCTGCACTCACTACTCTGCACTCACTACTCACTACTCACTACTCTGCACTCACTACTCTGCACTCACTACTCACTACTCACTACTCTGCACTCACTACTCACTACTCTGCACTCACTACTCACGACTCTGCACTCACTACTCACTACTCTGCACTCACTACTCACTACTCTGCACTCACTACTCACTACTCTGCACTCACTACTCTGCACTCACTACTCTGCACTCACTACTCTGCACTCACTACTTTGCACTCACTACTCACTACTCTGCACTCACTACTCTGCACTCACTACTCTGCACTCACTACTCACTACTCTTCACTCACTACTCACTACTCTGCACTCACTACTCACTACTCTGCACTCACTACTCTGCACTCACTGCTCTGCACTCACTGCTCTGCACTCACTACTCTGCACTCACTACTCTACACTCACTACTCACTACTCTGCACTCACTACTCTGCACTCACTACTCACTACTCACTACTCTGCACTCACTACTCACTACTCTGCACTCACTACTCACTACTCACTACTCTGCACTCACTACTCACTACTCTGCACTCACTACTCTGCACTCACTACTCTGCACTCACTACTCACTACTCACTACTCTGCACTCACTACTCTGCACTCACTACTCACTACTCTGCACTCACTACTCACTACTCTGCACTCACTACTCACTACTCACTACTCTGCACTCACTACTCACTACTCTGCACTCACTACTCACTACTCACTACTCTGCACTTACTACTCACTACTCTGCACTCACTACTCACTACTCTGTACTCACTACTCACTACTCACTACTCTGCACTCACTACTCACTACTCTGCACTCACTACTCACTACTCACTACTCTGCACTCACTACTCTGCGCTCACTACTCTGCACTCACTACTTTGCACTCACACTCTGCACTCACACTCTGCACTCACACTCTGCACTCACTACTCTGCACTCACTACTCTGCACTCACTACTCTGCACTCACTACTCTGCACTCACTACTCACTACTCTGCACTCACTACTCTGCACTCACTACTCTGCACTCACTACTCTGCACTCACTACTCACTACTCTGCACTCACTTCTCTGCACTCACTACTCACTACTCTGCACTCACTACTCACTACTCTACACTCACTACTCACTACTCTGCACTCACTACTCACTACTCACTACTCACTACTCACTACTCTGCACTCACTGCTCAGCACTCACTACTCTGCACTCACTACTCTGCACTCACTACTCTGCACTCACTACACACTACTCACTACTCAGCACTCACTACACACTACTCACTACTCTGCACTCACTACTCTGCACTCACTACTATGCACTCACTACTCTGCACTCACTACTCACTACTCACTACTCTGCACTCACTACTCACGACTCTGCATTCACTACTCATGACTCGGCACTCACTACTCACTACTCTGCACTCACTACTCTGCACTCACTACTCTGCACTCACTACTCTGCACTCACTACTCACTACTCTGCACTCACTACTCTGCACTCACTACTTTGCACTCACTACTCACTACTCTGCACTCACTACTCTGCACTCACTACTCTGCACTCACTACTCTGCACTCACTACTCTGCACTCACTACTCTGCACTCACTACTCACTACTCTGCACTCACTACTCACTACTCACTACTCTGCACTCACTACTCTGCACTCACTACTCTGCACTCACTACTCTGCACTCACTACTCACTACTCTGCACTCACTACTCTGCACTCACTACTCACTACTCTGCACTCACTACTCACTACTCACTACTCTGCACTCACTACTCTGCACTCACTACTCTGCACTCACTACTCTGCACTCACTACTCACTACTCTGCACTCACTACTCTGCACTCACTACTCTGCACTCACTACTCTGCACTCACTACTCACTACTCTGCACTCACTATTCTGCACTCACTACTCTGCACTCACTACTCACTACCCTGCACTCACTACTCACTACTCACTACTCACTACTCTGCACTCACTACTCTGCACTCACTACTCACTACTCACTACTCTGCACTCACCACTCTGCACTCACCACTCTGTACTCACCACTCTGCACTCACCACTCTGCACTCACCACTCTGCACTCACTACTCTGTACTCACTACTCACTACTCTGCACTCACTACTCACTACTCTGCACTCACTACTCACTACTCTGCACTCACTACTCTGCACTCACTACTCTGCACTCACTACTCTGCACTCACTACTCACTACTCTGCACTCACTACTCTGCACTCACTACTCACTACTCTGCACTCACTACTCTGCACTCACTACTCACTACTCTGCACTCACTACTCTGCACTCACTACTCTGCACTCACTACTCACTACTCTGCACTCACTACTCTGCACTCACTACTCACTACTCTGCACTCACTACTCTGCACTCACTACTCTGCACTCACTACTCACTACTCTGCACTCACTACTCTGCACTCACTACTCACTACTCTGCACTCACTACTCTGCACTCACTACTCACTACTCTGCACTCACTACTCACTACTCTGCACTCACTACTCCCTACTCTGCACTCCCTACTCTGCACTCCCTACTCTGCACTCACTACTCTGCACTCACTACTCTGCACTCACTACTCTGCACTCACTACTTTGCACTCACTACTCACTACTCTGCACTCACTACTCTCTACTTTGCACTCACTACTCACTACTCTGCACTCACTACTCACTACTCACTACTCTACACTCACTACTCACTACCCTGCACTCACTACTCACTACTCACTACTCACTACTCTGCACTCACTACTCTGCACTCACTACTCTGCACTCACTACTCTGCACTCACTACTCTGCACTCACTACTCACTACTCTGCACTCACTACTCTGCACTCACTACTCACTACTCTGCACTCACTACTCTGCACTCACTACTCTGCACTCACTACTCACTACTCACTACTCTGCACTCACTACTCTGCACTCACTACTCACTACTCTGCACTCACTACTCACTACTCTACACTCACTACTCTGCACTCACTACTCACTACTCTGCACTCACTACTCCGCACTCACTACTCTGCACTCACTACTCACTACTCTGCACTCACTACTCTGCACTCACTACTCTGCACTCACTACTCACTACTCACTACTCACTACTCTGCACTCACTACTCTGCACTCACTACGCACTACTCTGCACTCACTACTCACTACTCTACACTCACTACTCACTACTCTGCACTCACTACTCACTACTCTACACTCACTACTCACTACTCTGCACTCACTACTCACTACTCACTACTCTGCACTCACTACTCTGCACTCACTACTCTGCACTCACTACTCTGCACTCACTACTCTGCACTCACTACTCTGCACTCACTACTCACTACTCACTACTCACTACTCTGCACTCACTACTCTGCGCTCACTACTCTGCACTCACTACTCTGCACTCACACTCTGCACTGACACTCTGCACTCACACTCTGCACTCACTACTCTGCACTCACTACTCTGCACTCACTACTCTGCACTCACTACTCACTACTCTGCACTCACTACTCTGCACTCACTACTCTGCACTCACTACTCTGCACTCACTACTCACTACTCTGCACTCACTACTCTGCACTCACCACTCACTACTCTGCACTCACTACTCACTACTCTACACTCACTACTCACTACTCTGCACTCACTACTCACTACTCACTACTCACTACTCACTACTCTGCACTCACTGCTCAGCACTCACTACTCTGCACTCACTACTCTGCACTCACTACTCTGCACTCACTACTCTGCACTCACTACTCTGCACTCACTACTCACTACTCACTACTCTGCACTCACTACTCTGCACTCACTACTCTGCACTCACTACTCTGCTACTCACTACTCTGCACTCACTACTCACTACTCTGCACTCACTACTCACTACTCTGCACTCACTACTCACTACTCACTACTCTGCACTCACTACTCTGCACTCACTACTCACTACTCTGCACTCACTACTCACTACCCTGCACTCACTACTCTGCACTCACTACTCTGCACTCATTACTCTGCACTCACTACTCTGCACTCACTACTCTGCACTCACTACTCTGCACTCACTACTCACTACTCACTACTCTGCACTCACTACTCACTACTCTGCACTCACTACTCTGCACTTACTACTCACTACTCTGCACTCACTACTCTGCACTCACTACTCACTACTCTGCACTCACTACTCTGCACTCACTACTCACTACTCTGCACTCACTACTCTGCACTCACTACTATGCACTCACTACTCTGCACTCACTACTCACTACTCACTACTCTGCACTCACTACTCACGACTCTGCATTCACTACTCATGACTCGGCACTCACTACTCACTACTCTGCACTCACTACTCTGCACTCACTACTCTGCACTCACTACTCTGCACTCACTACTCACTACTCTGCATTCACTACTCTGCACTCACTACTTTGCACTCACTACTCACTACTCTGCACTAACTACTCTGCACTCACTACTCTGCACTCACTACTCTGCACTCACTACTCTGCACTCACTACTCTGCACTCACTACTCTGCACTCACTACTCACTACTCTGCACTCACTACTCACTACTCACTACTCTGCACTCACTACTCTGCACTCACTACTCTGCACTCACTACTCTGCACTCACTACTCACTACTCTGCACTCACTACTCTGCACTCACTACTCACTACTCTGCACTCACTACTCACTACTCACTACTCTGCACTCACTACTCTGCACTCACTACTCTGCACTCACTACTCTGCACTCACTACTCACTACTCTGCACTCACTACTCTGCACTCACTACTCACTACTCTGCACTCACTACTCTGCACTCACTACTCACTACTCTGCACTCACTATTCTGCACTCACTACTCTGCACTCACTACTCACTACCCTGCACTCACTACTCACTACTCACTACTCACTACTCTGCACTCACTACTCTGCACTCACTACTCACTACTCACTACTCTGCACTCACTACTCTGCACTCACTACTCTGCACTCACTACTCACTACTCTGCACTCACTACTCACTACTCACTACTCTGCACTCACTACTTTGCACTCACTACTTTGCACTCACTACTCACTTCTCTGCACTCACTACTCACTACTCTGCCCTCACTACTCTGCACTCACTACTCTGCACTCACTACTCTGCACTCACTACTCTGCACTCACTACTCACTACTCTGCACTCACTACTCTGCACTCACTACTCTGCACTCACTACTCACTACTCTGCACTCACTACTCTGCACTCACTACTCACTACTCACTACTCTGCACTCACTACTCACTACTCTGCACTCACTACTCACGACTCTGCACTCACTACTCACTACTCTGCACTCACTACTCACTACTCTGCACTCACTACTCACTACTCTGCACTCACTACTCTGCACTCACTACTCTGCACTCACTACTCTGCACTCACTACTTTGCACTCACTACTCACTACTCTGCACTCACTACTCTGCACTCACTACTCTGCACTCACTACTCACTACTCTTCACTCACTACTCACTACTCTGCACTCACTACTCACTACTCTGCACTCACTACTCTGCACTCACTGCTCTGCACTCACTGCTCTGCACTCACTACTCTGCACTCACTACTCTACACTCACTACTCACTACTCTGCACTCACTACTCTGCACTCACTACTCACTACTCACTACTCTGCACTCACTACTCACTACTCTGCACTCACTACTCACTACTCACTACTCTGCACTCACTACTCACTACTCTGCACTCACTACTCTGCACTCACTACTCTGCACTCACTACTCACTACTCACTACTCTGCACTCACTACTCTGCACTCACTACTCACTACTCTGCACTCACTACTCACTACTCTGCACTCACTACTCACTACTCACTACTCTGCACTCACTACTCACTACTCTGCACTCACTACTCACTACTCACTACTCTGCACTTACTACTCACTACTCTGCACTCACTACTCACTACTCTGTACTCACTACTCACTACTCACTACTCTGCACTCACTACTCTCTGCACTCACTACTCACTACTCACTACTCTGCACTCACTACTCTGCGCTCACTACTCTGCACTCACTACTCTGCACTCACACTCTGCACTCACACTCTGCACTCACACTCTGCACTCACTACTCTGCACTCACTACTCTGCACTCACTACTCTGCACTCACTACTCTGCACTCACTACTCACTACTCTGCACTCACTACTCTGCACTCACTACTCTGCACTCACTACTCTGCACTCACTACTCACTACTCTGCACTCACTTCTCTGCACTCACTACTCACTACTCTGCACTCACTACTCACTACTCTACACTCACTACTCACTACTCTGCACTCACTACTCACTACTCACTACTCACTACTCACTACTCTGCACTCACTGCTCAGCACTCACTACTCTGCACTCACTACTCTGCACTCACTACTCTGCACTCACTACACACTACTCACTACTCAGCACTCACTACACACTACTCACTACTCTGCACTCACTACTCTGCACTCACTACTATGCACTCACTACTCTGCACTCACTACTCACTACTCACTACTCTGCACTCACTACTCACGACTCTGCATTCACTACTCATGACTCGGCACTCACTACTCACTACTCTGCACTCACTACTCTGCACTCACTACTCTGCACTCACTACTCTGCACTCACTACTCACTACTCTGCACTCACTACTCTGCACTCACTACTTTGCACTCACTACTCACTACTCTGCACTCACTACTCTGCACTCACTACTCTGCACTCACTACTCTGCACTCACTACTCTGCACTCACTACTCTGCACTCACTACTCACTACTCTGCACTCACTACTCACTACTCACTACTCTGCACTCACTACTCTGCACTCACTACTCTGCACTCACTACTCTGCACTCACTACTCACTACTCTGCACTCACTACTCTGCACTCACTACTCACTACTCTGCACTCACTACTCACTACTCACTACTCTGCACTCACTACTCTGCACTCACTACTCTGCACTCACTACTCTGCACTCACTACTCACTACTCTGCACTCACTACTCTGCACTCACTACTCACTACTCTGCACTCACTACTCTGCACTCACTACTCACTACTCTGCACTCACTATTCTGCACTCACTACTCTGCACTCACTACTCACTACCCTGCACTCACTACTCACTACTCACTACTCACTACTCTGCACTCACTACTCTGCACTCACTACTCACTACTCACTACTCTGCACTCACTACTCTGCACTCACTACTCTGCACTCACTACTCACTACTCTGCACTCACTACTTTGCACTCACTACTCTGCACTCACTACTCACTTCTTTGCACTCACTACTCACTACTCTGCACTCACTACTCTGCACTCACTACTCTGCACTCACTACTCTGCACTCACTACTCTGCACTCACTACTCTGCACTCACTACTCACTACTCTGCACTCACTACTCTGCACTCACTACTCTGCACTCACTACTCACTACTCACTACTCTGTACTCACTACTCTGCACTCACTACTCTGCACTCACTACTCACTACTCACTACTCTGCACTCACTACTCACTACTCTGCACTCACTACTCACGACTCTGCACTCACTACTCACTACTCTGCACTCACTACTCACTACTCTGCACTCACTACTCACTACTCTGCACTCACTACTCTGCACTCACTACTCACTACTCTGCACTCACTACTCTGCACTCACTACTTTGCACTCACTACTCACTACTCTGCACTCACTACTCTGCACTCACTACTCTGCACTCACTACTCACTACTCTTCACTCACTACTCACTACTCTGCACTCACTACTCACTACTCTGCACTCACTACTCTGCACTCACTGCTCTGCACTCACTGCTCTGCACTCACTACTCTGCACTCACTACTCTACACTCACTACTCACTACTCTGCACTCACTACTCACTACTCACTACTCTGCACTCACTACTCACTACTCTGCACTCACTACTCACTACTCACTACTCTGCACTCACTACTCACTACTCTGCACTCACTACTCTGCACTCACTACTCTGCACTCACTACTCACTACTCACTACTCTGCACTCACTACTCTGCACTCACTACTCACTACTCACTACTCTGCACTCACTACTCACTACTCTGCACTCACTACTCACTACTCACTACTCTGCACTCACTACTCACTACTCTGCACTCACTACTCACTACTCACTGCTCTGCACGTACTACTCACTACTCTGCACTCACTACTCACTACTCTGTACTCACTACTCACTACTCACTACTCTGCACTCACTACTCACTACTCTGCACTCACTACTCACTACTCACTACTCTGCACTCACTACTCTGCGCTCACTACTCTGCACTCACTACTCTGCACTCACACTCTGCACTCACACTCTGCACTCACACTCTGCACTCACTACTCTGCACTCACTACTCTGCACTCACTACTCTGCACTCACTACTCACTACTCTGCACTCACTACTCTGCACTCACTACTCTGCACTCACTACTCTGCACTCACTACTCACTACTCTGCACTCACTACTCTGCACTCACTACTCACTACTCTGCACTCACTACTCACTACTCTACACTCACTACTCACTACTCTGCACTCACTACTCACTACTCACTACTCACTACTCACTACTCTGCACTCACTGCTCTGCACTCACTACTCTGCACTCACTACTCTGCACTCACTACTCACTACTCACTACTCTGCACTCACTACTCTGCACTCACTACTCTGCACTCACTACTCTGCACTCACTACTCTGCACTCACTACTCACTACTCTGCACTCACTACTCACTACTCTGCACTCACTACTCACTACTCTGCACTCACTACTCACTACTCACTACTCTGCACTCACTACTCTGCACTCACTACTCACTACTCTGCACTCACTACTCACTACCCTGCACTCACTACTCTGCACTCACTACTCTGCACTCATTACTCTGCACTCACTACTCTGCACTCACTACTCTGCACTCACTACTCTGCACTCACTACTCACTACTCTGCACTCACTACTCACTACTCTGCACTCTCTACTCTGCACTTACTACTCACTACTCTGCACTCACTACTCTGCACTCACTACTCACTACTCTGCACTCACTACTCTGCACTCACTACTCACTACTCTGCACTCACTACTCTGCACTCACTACTCTGCACTCTCTACTCACTACTCAGCACTCACTACACACTACTCACTACTCTGCACTCACTACTCTGCACTCACTACTATGCACTCACTACTCTGCACTCACTACTCACTACTCACTACTCTGCACTCACTACTCACGACTCTGCATTCACTACTCATGACTCTGCACTCACTACTCACTACTCTGCACTCACTACTCCGCACTCACTACTCTGCACTCACTACTCTGCACTCACTACTCTGCACTCACTACTCACTACTCTGCACTCACTACTCTGCACTCACTACTTTGCACTCACTACTCACTACTCTGCACTCACTACTCTGCACTCACTACTCTGCACTCACTACTCTGCACTCACTACTCTGCACTCACTACTCACTACTCTGCACTCACTACTCACTACTCACTACTCTGCACTCACTACTCACTACTCTGCACTCACTACTCACTACTCACTACTCTGCACTCACTACTCTGCACTCACTACTCTGCACTCACTACTCTGCACTCACTACTCACTACTCTGCACTCACTACTCTGCACTCACTACTCACTACTCTGCACTCACTACTCTGCACTCACTACTCACTACTCTGCACTCACTATTCTGCACTCACTACTCTGCACTCACTACTCACTACCCTGCACTCACTACTCACTACTCACTACTCTGCACTCACTACTCTGCACTCACTACTCACTACTCACTACTCTGCACTCACTA
The DNA here is from genome assembly GCF_964261635.1 of Lissotriton helveticus. Taxonomy (NCBI): domain Eukaryota; kingdom Metazoa; phylum Chordata; class Amphibia; order Caudata; family Salamandridae; genus Lissotriton; species Lissotriton helveticus. The sequence goes on from NC_136057.1 coordinate 1,868,212,414, forward strand.
CTCTGCACTCACTACTCTGCACTCACTACTCTGCACTCACTACTCACTACTCTGCACTCACTACTCACTACTCACTACTCACTACTCTGCACTCACTACTTTGCACTCACTACTCTGCACTCACTACTCACTTCTCTGCACTCACTACTCACTACTCTGCACTCACTACTCTGCACTCACTACTCTGCACTCACTACTCTGCACTCACTACTCACTACTCTGCACTCACTACTCTGCACTCACTACTCTGCACTCACTACTCACTACTCTGCACTCACTACTCTGCACTCACTACTCTGCACTCACTACTCACTACTCACTACTCTGCACTCACTACTCTGCACTCACTACTCTGCACTCACTACTCACTACTCACTACTCTGCACTCACTACTCACTACTCTGCACTCACTACTCATGACTCTGCACTCACTACTCACGACTCTGCACTCACTACTCACTACTCTGCACTCACTACTCTGCACTCACTACTCACTACTCTGCACTCACTACTCTGCACTCACTACTCACTACTCTGCACTCACTACTCTGCACTCACTACTTTGCACTCACTACTCACTACTCTGCACTCACTACTCTGCACTCACTACTCTGCACTCACTACTCACTACTCTTCACTCACTACTCACTACTCTGCACTCACTACTCACTACTCTGCACTCACTACTCACTACTCTGCACTCACTACTCTGCACTCACTGCTCTGCACTCACTGCTCTGCACTCACTACTCTGCACTCTTTACTCTGCACTCACTACTCACTACTCTGCACTCACTACTCACTACTCTGCACTCACTACTCTGCACTCACTACTCTGCACTCACTACTCTGCACACTCACTCTGCACTCTGGACTCACACTCTGCACTCACTACTCTGCACACTCACTCTGCACTCTGCAAACTCACTCTGCACTCTGCAAACTCACTCTGCACTCACACTCTGCACTCACACTCTGCACTCACACTCTGCACTCACTACTCTGCACTCACTACTCTGCACTCACTACTCTGCACTCATGGAATCTTCCACCACACTTTCTAAAACTCTATAGTCCAAAGCATAATAGGCACAGGACCAAAAGAAGGGTAGACATTTGCTTAAAATAATCTTATTGTATTTATGAGAAGCAAAAGCGAGACTGTGAAATGTGCTGAATATCAGTTTGTTACGAATCAACAGAGTGGAGTTAGAGAACCAAGAAATAGTAATTTAGAATCCGGGTTAGAAGGAGTAGTAATCACAAGCTGAGGATCAACGGGCGCGAAACAGCGTGGTGGGCGCGCACGAGACGCAGCGTGGGCGTGCACATCAGCTGAAGATCGCCGGAGAAGACACCGAGTCTGCCTGCTGCCATGACTGACCCGCTGCGGAGGGAAAGAGCCCGGTGAGTGGGGGTAGAGGGGGGGCGGCAGAGAGGGAGTGGGCAGAGAGGGAAGGTGTGTGTGTGTGTGTGCGTGCGTGTGTCTGTCTGTCTGTCTATGTGTGTCTTTCGCGTACCTGCCTGCCTGCCTGCCTGGGTGTGTGCGCGTCCACAGACCCTGGTCGGCTCGTGCACCGCTCTGTATTCCCTTGCGAGTGAACTCGGCGACAATAGATCTCGTTGCCGAGACCTAAAAAGGTGTGCCATGGTATACAGGAGATATGGGGGACCATTACGAGTTTGGCAGTCCTCCTGTAGACTTGCCACTGCTTCCCTTACAGGAGGACCGCAAAGCCCCTGGTGCACCCGCCCGCTGCATTTTAATTGAATCCAGGGCGGGTGGGTGGTGCTGCAGCGGTGTCACAGCGGCGGCCTGCTAGGCTGATAGGACAGCCTAACAACCAGACCGCCACCGTGACAGCGCCTTCTGCATGTTCCTGCATTGTGTGGCATGCTACAAAATGCGCCATGCATGCTACAAAATGCAGCAACAAAGGTGCAAATATAGGGGGGCTGATTAATTTTGCTTTGTAGGGGACTCTGTTAATTTGGTAACATCAGTGTTTTACTGTGATCAGAGACTTTGCCTTCCAAATGCATGATGGGGATTGCAGTATGTTGGGACTACGTAATGAAGTGGTAGTTCATTGGCATATAAAGCACGCAGCCACGCCGCAAATCCAGTTACATAGCTCACCTGTGAACAAGACTAGCCACATAGTTGAAACGCGTCAAGTTTAAACTGAGCTGTTTCTTTTGGAATTAAAGTACCAGTAATTTTCGGAAGTCTGGTCTGGTGTACTTATTTTTCTTCGGACTTCGAAGTGTGTTTGGAATATATATATATATATATATATATATATATATATATCAATCCAAATGTGCCCTGAAGCAAGGACTCCTCCACACGGCAAAGTTCTGCAAGCATTTATTTATTAAAAAACCAGCAAGTCAGCTCCAGATTTTTCTTTTTTAATAAACAAATGCTTGCAGAACTTTGCCGTGTGGAGGAGTCCTTGCTTCAGGGCACATTTGGATTGATTTAAACGCGGCAGCCTGGCCGCGAAGGACGCCACACCCCTTGAGGTAACGATGGGGCCTGAGAGGTTGCGAACTTTCTAAACCTTAGGCACGGCCGAGTTTGAAAGAAGAAAACCGGGGATTCAGTTCTGCAACCCACCGGGGCTGATGAAAGATAAAAACACCGCATGAAACTGAAACCCACATGGGTAAAAAGCTTTCAACTACTGAGACCAGCATGCTGTTATTCCTGATACTCACCTGAGAGCCAATGGGAGGCGTATATATTGCTGCATGCGCGAAGGTACTGTTGAATGCAGTTTAGTGGATGTTATCCTCTGAAGAAGAAGCTAATTGCTTTGAAACGCGTAAGGAGACTTTTAAATCTGGAGCTGACTTGCTGGTTTTTTTAATAAATAAATGCTTGCAGAACTTTGCCGTGTGGAGGAGTCCTTGCTTCAGGGCACATTTGGATTGATTTAAACGCGGCAGCCTGGCCGCGAAGGACGCCACACCCCTTGAGGTAACGATGGGGCCTGAGAGGTTGCGAACTTTCTAAACCTTAGGCACGGCCGAGTTTGAAAGAAGAAAACCGGGGATTCAGTTCTGCAACCCACCGGGGCTGATGAAAGATAAAAACACCGCATGAAACTGAAACCCACATGGGTAAAAAGCTTTCAACTACTGAGACCAGCATGCTGTTATTCCTGATACTCACCTGAGAGCCAATGGGAGGCGTATATATTGCTGCATGCGCGAAGGTACTGTTGAATGCAGTTTAGTGGATGTTATCCTCTGAAGAAGAAGCTAATTGCTTTGAAACGCGTAAGGAGACTTTTAAATCTGGAGCTGACTTGCTGTTTTTTTTAATAAATAAATGCTTGCAGAACTTTGCCGTGTGGAGGAGTCCTTGCTTCAGGGCACATTTGGATTGATTTAAACGCGGCAGCCTGGCCGCGAAGGACGCCACACCCCTTGAGGTAACGATGGGGCCTGAGAGGTTGCGAACTTTCTAAACCTTAGGCACGGCCGAGTTTGAAAGAAGAAAACCGGGGATTCAGTTCTGCAACCCACCGGGGCTGATGAAAGATAAAAACACCGCATGAAACTGAAACCCACATGGGTAAAAAGCTTTCAACTACTGAGACCAGCATGCTGTTATTCCTGATACTCACCTGAGAGCCAATGGGAGGCGTATATATTGCTGCATGCGCGAAGGTACTGTTGAATGCAGTTTAGTGGATGTTATCCTCTGAAGAAGAAGCTAATTGCTTTGAAACGCGTAAGGAGACTTTTAAATCTGGAGCTGACTTGCTGGTTTTTTTAATAAATAAATGCTTGCAGAACTTTGCCGTGTGGAGGAGTCCTTGCTTCAGGGCACATTTGGATTGATATATATATTGATATATATATATATATATCTATCTATATATATATATATATATATATGAAGAAGTATACATCAAGGATAACAAACTAGAGACCAGATTACACCGCAAAACTGCAGCGAGAAATACGTTTTTACATAGCACCAGCTATCACCCGGATCATCTGATTCGCAGCATCCCGTTTGGGGAGATGCTGCGCATCAGACGCATCTGCAGCACTGACTTTGAGTGTACACAGGCCCAACTTAAAAGCAAGGACAGATTTTTAGCCAGGGGCTACTCGGTGAGCATGCTAGACATAGCTATTAATAAAGCCAACTTGATACCTCGCATGTCAGCACTAGGCCAGAATCCAGCAAATCTGCCCAGTACACCAAGTCTAACATCAGATCAACCCAGATTTATAACACCTTACAGTCGGCAACACAAACAACTGCGCAGGATCATCCATAAAAATTGGGCAATTGTGCAGGGTGATCCAGTTATTGGTGGTACAGTACCCAAAACCCCTGAAATCACTTTTCGCAGAGCACGTTCCATCAATGGCATGCTCGTTAAAAGCAGTCCAGAGGTTTGCACCAATAGTTCCTGGTTGCAAACCTCTAAGGGTTTCATGTAATGTGCTTTCTGCAAAGCCTTCAAGCTGGGCAGGAATAAAACATCATACTATACTCCTTTCAGTGACGTACCAGTGCCCATATCTAAGAAATTGACATGTAAATCCGATTTTGCGGTGTATGTGCTGGAGTGTACTTGTGGCCTGCAATATGTTGGTAGTGCCAAATTGCCTGTTCACAAACGTATACTCCAGCACATGCGTGCCATCAGCAACAACGATGCGGCCTATCCAGTTGCTAGGCACTTTAAGGAGGCCCACGGGAGCAGCCTGGAGTTCTTGAGTTTTTTTGTTGTGGACATGGTTCCACAACTGCACTGCGGGGGTGGCCGCGAGGCGCAGCTCCGAAAACTTGAAACGAGGTACATCCTGGAGTTAGACTCCAAGACACACAATGGATTAAACTCAAATGAGGACATGTTTACCTGCTTATATTATACTCCCTTCAGCAGCTCAGGGTACTTATTTTCCATATCCATATTAATTGTAGCAGCTTTCATTCAAGATCAGATCTCCATACTTAATGAGTCGGCTGTACGTGAGAAGTTTTTTTGAGGTATTTTTGTATTTTACACTTTTCACAGGATGGATGGGTGGTCCTTGCGACCCACTTGCACCTCACTTTCTCTTTTTTAGTTATATTTACACACATTTTTGTATTATGTATTTTGTGACCATTTTAAGGGCAGATTGGACATATAGTTGATCCTTGCACCGTATTTCGCCCACATGGGCCTAACACACCCGATTTTTAGGTCTCGACTGTCAATGCGCTTGCGCATTGAGCTTGCGAGAATATAGGGGCTTATCCAGAGCTTAACCATCGGGCGATTCCATGGAGTGCCCGTGAAAAGCAAGCTCAATGCGCAAGCGCATTGACATAAAAAGCGCGTGCACATCAAAGCCAGCCATCTGTTCCCCAGCTTGGTGCCTCCAGCAGCTCTTCAAAGGTATCCGCTCTGCCCCTTGCTGCATCAAAGGCTTTCATTTCGTGGCCGCGTTTTTTACTTTCATTTCGCGGCCGCGTTTTTTTTTTCTGCCCCTGTTGTGCCGCCCGACTTGTTTTTATTTCACCCTCGTTTAACTTGTTTTATTCGCCTGTTGTCCATTTTGCCTTTGGTGCCTCTTTCCCTTCCTCTTGCTGTCCGTGTTGTTAATTGCCTGCTGCCGCCCCTTTCCCGTTGTCGTTGTTGAGCACCTCCCTCCTCCCATCTGCTCGTGAATGCTGGCATGCTTGCCCAGCCCCTCTTCCAGCGCTCGCCCCTCGTTCTCTCCCACTCGCTCGCTCCCCTGCACCCCCGCCCCCACCCGACTTGAAAGGAAGCCTCTGTGATTAATTTTGCACGTGAGTGTATTTGTATACATCGGATCTCGAGTTCACTACTTAACATGTCATTGCGCACGGACACGCTTTTCTTTCGTTCAAAACACTTGCTTTAGGTATGCAATGTCATAATTCCGTAAGTGAGTGCATTTCTTGGTGGCTCTTATTTTCCGTTCAAGGGGAGAGGGAGCGTGGGGAGTAAGCACCACCCTAGGGGCTTCACAAAGTTGCACTGCGCCAGAAGACCTCCCAAGTACATATTTAGCACTGTCAGTGTTTCTTGTTTCGGTTGAGCTCATGATCTAATTTATGAGCAGAACAAACGTAGCTGCGTCTGCCCCCATTTTACATAAAAAGGGCGTCCTGGGATATGTTAATTCTGCTCTCCCTAGTTGTCTCTGTCCTGGCTTCCGGCTTCGTCTGGATACACAGTCCGTCTCGTGCCGCATTCCACTGGGAGGGAGAAACACCACTTTTCATTGCATTTACAAAAAAAAAAAAAATGCTGTAGGTTTGAAATCCAGAGTCTCCCAAATTCCAGGGTACACCCATGTTTTTGCAGATTTTCTTTTCTTTACTTCAGCCTGTCGGAAGGATTTGTTTTAACATGGCCACTGGCAGCTACACACGTACTGGGCGAAGCGTTTTAAAAAAAAATTGCTGCCACCTAAAAATGCTCCTCCCCCCCAACAATGACCACCTTTTAAAGAAAGAACATTCTCTTAATGGCCTCGTCTGGCCGGGTTACAAGAAACTGCGGTGGTTCGGGGTGCAATTAAATCTCTTCCTGTTTACCGCCTCCTGCCTCTGAGGGTGACCGAGCTTAAAAGGCAATAGGGCGCATTACCAAGTTGTACCCACGCATAATCTATAGAACTGCCCTTCCATTCTCACACAAATGTTCATGCTCCCCCCCCCCCCACCCACCCAACTAAGGCCTCTCTAGTCTCTACTCCCACTCTCCCACTGACACCTATATCAAAATAACGCACACGTCACAGATTTTAATCACAGCACGTGTGTACGGTGCGGGTATAAGAATGTATGTTTTCGAGCGCCGTAGATATTCTGCACGGCGTCCACTTTAAAAAACATTTATTTAATGGTGCACAGAAAACATGTATATATTCGGGCGCCGCGCTTTATATTTAGCAGATCGCTTACTGTTATGGGCAGTCACAGGGCAAATTAATATAAGGCCAGCCGTGTCCAGTCCTGCAGCGAAGCACACACGACTTTGCGGAAGCTGGAAGCTTTGGCCCTCACTTCTTGGCACTGCATATTTTACCTGCCGTACTGTACCATTCAACATGTCAGGCTGCAGCAACGGGGCATGGGGGCGGTGGTTGAGTGGCTCCCAGACTTGGCTGCTGCTAAATAATAAAAGTGGACATTTTAAGGTAATTCTGTTAGTTTCACTTTCAAAGGCACATGCAGTAACTTTCTCCACATTCGTTTTTATGTGTGATGTAATAATTAGTGAAACCGTTTCAGTTTCTGAATGTTAGCCTTTTTTCAGGTTAAACATCAATGATGTAGTATGCCACCCTGGAATTACTCGGCGCACTGACGCACTTATCGAGCTCACAGGCCAGAAGGAATTAATGCTAATTTGAAGGCCGTCTGCAGGAAAATTCTTACACAATGACACACACATGGTGCAGGCTACAAATATCTCACAAGTCACTCACGGAGAGCAGAAAACCCTACCTAGGTGGTAGCCCCGGAAACTATAGCTCCATTTTTACTTTTCATATTTTTGCTACCAATTATACATTTATTTGGCTACTTCATTTCAAACTAACATGAAGCTTTTTGTCCACTTAAAAGAAGAACACACAAGGCTAAACTGGTGGTTAATCTAATTAATTTAGATTAAAGAATAAACAGCCCTGTTATAAAACCTTAACAGTCTAAAATGATTTTATCAAACACGTATGTCTTATGCGTAAAAGGTTCAGTTGCAAAAGTCTGATGTTTGAAAAATAAGTCCTAGTCCCTAAAAACGATGCACTTATAATTGGGGCAGATCACTAAAAAGAAAGCATTTAAAACAATGCAATAGGTTTCGTATTTCAGTTTGCGCTATTGGCATTGTAAATGGCAAAGCCTTTTATTCATGTGTTTTGAAAACCTGCAAGCGGTGCATAAAAACGCACTTAGTACTGATAGTCCTTGCTTACGAGAAGCAAGGCTAGCAATAAAAGTGGTGCAGCTACTGCCAGCCTTGCTTCTCATAAGCAAGGACTATACGTACAAAGTGCGTGTTTATGTACCGCTTGCAGGTTTTCAAAACAAATGAATAAAAGTCATTGTCATTTACAATGCCAATAGCTCCAACTCTAGTTGTGCCTTTCTGCCCTCTGCATCACAACATCATCACTCAGCGCCACCCCAGCATACACAGCACCACCCCAGCATCACTCAGCGCCACCACAACATCACTCAGCACCACCACAGCATCACTCAGCACCACCACATTATCACTCAGCACCACCACAGCACCACTCAGCATCACTCAGCACCAGGCCGTGTCTCTCGTTTCTCCTCCCCCCTTCCCTCCTCCCCACAGCAATGCCAAGAGCTTGCTTGCAGTCATTGCTTGCAGTCATTGATGTAACAGAGTGCCCCTGTTTTTAGGAGTATGCATTATTCCGTTATCAATTGTGGGATGTTGTGCTTTCCGAGAGAAATACCATTTATTTTTTTGTCCACACATTTGGGGAATAATATATAGAGAGAGCAGAAAAAACAATGCGAGAAAACGTCCACCCCCTACAACATTGCGCGCATTGGGTTTGAGAGAAGCAGAGGTTATATCAATTTTTTCTAATATCTGCGTACAAATCCTCGGCGCAGATGTCCAGTTGTGTGTCTAACACACGCACTAACACAGTATTTTTCATAGGACACCTAGGCCTTTGCATAGAGTGGGCATAGAGATGTAAGGGCACCTGTGTGACTGGCACATATTGTATGCACAAAAGTTATTTACAATAGTTTAAGCTATTGCTATTATAAATTACAAGAACTTTTATTTCAGTATTAATTATTTAAAAAAATTAAAAGTCATTTGTATTTGTTAGATGACTACATCTAAGTCACGTACATACAAAACATGTTGCATTACAAATGCTATAGGTGTCACATTTGAAAAAGTTTATAAAGTAGTGGCATTGTAAATGACAAAGCAATAATTTTGATATTTTCAAGAACAACACATAAAAAAAATGTCATTCACAAAATCAATAGCTCCAACTTTTCTAATGCGAGACCTGTTGCATTTCCAATGCTTGTTGCTTATAACATCTAGCAGTAATCTAACTCAGTGAATTGTTAGATTGGAGCAAGGTCAATCAAACTATTCAGTATTTATCAATTGCTGCATAGATTCTAGACTTAATACGCATTGATTATTTTACATAGGCCATTGATACTGGGGATTGACTAGCAAGCTGCCTCCCGGCTGAGCTGACCATATATTTGTTCTATACTTCCATTTAAAAATGTTTTTTGTAACCTCGTTAAGAGGATTATGATATGCATCCAAACTTCTAAGGATGGGGTATGTGCATTCAGGTACACCACTAGGTGACTAAATTACAGATAACCTAGGCATGTGCGAGCGGTTCCAGTAGTAATTTAGCATGTATCTTTACTGCTAGCTACATAAATTGGAAGAGCAGACTGCTACCACTTTCTCTCAACTAGATTACTCGAAGTTGCCACAGGTTTTAATCAATATGCATGTGATATTATAATCATTTTACTAAAAATGGTGTGTACATGGGCATTGTTTTACAACCAAAATTTGTATCAGGCACATGTTGGTATGGTAAACACTGCATACTTTGCACAGCTGTGGAAAAGTCAGCCCATAACGCACCGGATGCCCAGGCTGCTGGTGCAGGGTGACTCTTCGTTCCCATCTTAAATAATTACCAAATAAAGAGACGGGCGCTGAAGGCAGGAAAACAAGAACAGAGTTTTATTTCTCATGAGAAGAGCATGTCATTTCGGACACTCTCATAGTGTCTTCGGGAGGTGCTCTAACAAGTTTCTCTGAGGCTTCGTCTTTTATACACAGGTTTATGGCACACAGACATTCTTCATTACAATCAAGACTTTGTGAAGTATGAAGATATTCCAACACGTGGCTACAGTAGGGGCACTGATCCTCCATACAATAGGAGGGGGCTGTCATGCAGCTGAGTGTTCTGCTGATTCCTTTGGAATGTGTGCGCCTGATCGAATCTCAGAGGGTGGGGATGTCATGATCAATAGTAGCCCTTTCAAGAGAGGCGAGTGCATACAGTAGTGGGCAATAAACTGTATCCTCAGGCTAAGGGATGACCAGCGGTCCATGTAGACAATTAGGTTCAGAGGAAGAGGTCATCAAAGGAGGGGTATTCATGGGGGGAAAGGAGGTGTTGGCCAGGCGCGGGGTGTGATTCTCAGAGACAGAGTCATGCGGGAGGGGAGGGCTCATGACTTGTGCATGTGAGAGCGGGGGCGGTCAGGGTGCATGGGGGATGCTTGCAGGGTCAGGGAAGGGGCTGATGATCGATCGCAAACAGAGAGACCATGGTACCTAAAATGGCTGTTGTATATATGTGTGCATGGGTCTATGCCGGCGGGATAACACAGTCAGTGTTTTGCAATATCTTTTCTGCTTACGACAAGAGGTACAGTGAACACAAATGAACGCCGCTTATGTGCATATACATTGCTATTTTCAACAGTCGCCGCTTTTTAACGTAAGCTAGTTCTTTTGTGTTTACCCTAACTGATGGAGTGTACATATAGTCATGTGTGGCCAATGAGATAACGTTCGTTAAATGCTAGCAAATTTGCGTGTAACCATATGCAGTCGATACAATTGGCGGAATGTGGTACGTATGAATTTACATTTGTTGGGTTATCGTACAAGTCTAGAGATCGACATAACACTTTAGTCGAGGGCAATCAGAAAAACGTTCCGACATATTATAGACTCAGGTTCTGACTTTCTCTTCAATGACATCAACATACAGTAAAAAGTGCTATATGAGACTTTTGGACTTGAGTGACCGATGAAGCATTTTTGAAAGCAATAATAGTTGAGGGAGGAATTCAGTTCGATGTAAACAACTGCTCAAGGGGTGGGTAGAAAGTTCAGGAAGGTAGTCCGTTTTCTTTTCGTTGGCGCTTTTGAGCACCGGCGGTGGAGCTATAAGTCCAGCTCGGAATCATCCTTACACGTTGCAGGGTGCGATCAGTCCTCTGCTGTTAGATCACAGTCCTGTTTCCTAACTGATCTTCTTAGGGGTGCCTTATGCTGGGCACCTGCGTGTCTTTCTTCTTCCGTGGCAAAACCTAATTCTATAGTCAAAGTTTTTGCGAAAAGGGTAAGTTTGTTGAATAATCGAGGGAAGAGAGGGCGGAGTGGGGCCAGATCTTTGAGCACATCAAGGGACCAAAAGGAGCAAAGGATAATCGAGCAGGCAGGCCCATCAGTCGGACTCAAAAGGGGACGGGGACTTCAGGCACGAGTGGGTCAGCAAGTCGAGGGCTTCAAGGCAGCCCTTCATTCCTTCATCTGCCGAGTTTGAGAGTTGTGCCTCGTCCCGCGTCTCGTTGCTCTGCGGCTCCACCTTTAGTCGCGGTCACACGTGCTTCATGATCTGTGGCCAGGCTGTGCGTCATGTCCAGCTCCTCTCCTCCGGTGATTGTATCTTTGAATGGGTAGAAAATAAGTTTTAGAAAAACTGGCAGGAGAAGACATTTATATATCTCAATTCCGTCCCCAATCCTATGTAGGTGGGGAATAGGTTCATCGGTCACAGTCAGAAGTCATTATTGATGGAGTATGTAGGAGGGCATTATCATTGAATTCATAAAACCCATTTGGTGTTCATTCGTGGAGAGATATTGGACCTTTATACACAGTGTATTATATCGAAACTAAAAATCGAGTCCTTATGTAGAGACTCGCCCTTCCCTTTAACTCAAGTATCGACAATCTTACATTTCTCTTTGGGGTCGGCTAAATCTTGCAAGCAGGGGCATTATCGTCATGAAGATGGGGGAGGGGGGGGCAGATGTAAAACATGCGTTTCTTGGGGAATGACCGTTAATCAAGGTCATAAATTACGCTTCGAGGGTAGCTGACATGAAGCTGGGGTTAATCGGGGGAAGCGGGGGCGCTTTGGACATCCGCACTAAAGTGCAGAGGGGTGGGACAATCTGGGCATTGGGGATCGCATTTCTAATGAACTGAAAAACAGAAGACCATTGACGTTATAGTCCCCCTACAAAAAGGCCAGATTAGAGGACATCAGTCGTCTGACCTGTCCTTTCTTTCATTACCAACTCGGGTTCTATCGTTTTGCAGAAAGGAGAGGTAGTAATATGGCAAGTCACAATCGTTTTGGTTTCGGTCAATTTTGCTGAACACCTTTGTGTTCGAGGAAACCCAATTATGTTTTGTGCCGGAGGGGCACAACGTCACCATACAAAGAAGGAGGGAACAGGGGGATTTGAAGAGAGAGAGAGAGAGAGAGAGAGAGAGAGAGAGAGAGAGAGAGAGAGAGAGGGAGAGAGACTGCACTCTAAATGGTCCATTCTGTACACGTGTGACATGGAGCGAGATAGAAAGAGGGAGAGAGAGAGAGAGAGAGACGTGTACAATAATGGTCGATTCAGTGCGCACATAACACAGAACAGCGGGGGTTAAACAATACGGGAACACAGGCAGAGGGATGACGTAGATCTATACATCACGTAGACAAACTCAGACGGGGGAGACAGTACATGTATTATATACAAAAATCCAAGACAAAACATAGAACAGTTATTGGCCAAAATGATCTCTTCCTGTACGCTGCGCATTCTCAGCATCCTAAGCTCTCTTTACCCTTTTTTTTTTTTCTCTTTTTATTGTCGGCTGCCTCTACTGGTGGTTTTGATTGCGCACACCTACACCTCTGCCAATTGGTCATGAACTAACCTGATCGGGCTAATGCTCACGGTGGCATTTTCGAGTCATTTTAGCAAATGTGTTTCCAGGCTGAGACAACAGTTGGTGTCAATTGGAGAGCAATGGGGCAGCTTTGAGTTACAGGTCTATGAGGATGCGAAAATGGAGGTAGTAGGTTTTAAATATTGGCAATATTCCTAACCCTCCCGGCGGAGGGTACTTGTGTAAACCTCACCCCAAAGTATTCTTTAAACTTTTCCCTATTTAGTTAAGCGTAGAGTGCTTAATCATGAGTGCACATTATTTTTGGTTGTATTATTTGGGGTGCGTAGGCACCATAATCGAACGCCTTTTTTCCGTCTCTTCGTCCGTTAGATCACAATTTTCGTACATTTAATCGACATTCCGATGTGACCTGCAGAGAGAGGGAAAAAGGAGGGGGGCAGGGGCTACATTGATAGACACATTAGCGTGCATAAACCCAGAAAGGCTTTTACTTACTGCATACTCGGCCTATCTCCACGGGATGCAGTCCCTGCCAACTGGGCGTTCAAGCCCAGGTGGACCGTTAGTGTGACTTTTCTTATACAGGTAGTATATAAAGCATAGGCTAAATACCAGGATCTTTAGCGGTTGCTTTTGGCTGTACAAAAAGGGAAAAATACACAACTAAAACTTGGACCCTTCATATCTACAATATCGCTATATATTATACCTTTTAACCCTTAACTAATCGAGCTGAGTCATTTCACCTGTATTTTAGTTATATCGGAAAACGGGGGTCATTTATTCGAAGCGTACCAATTTACACGTGACAACTACGTAGCTTTTCAAAATCTTTAATAAAAAGGTCAGTGCATAAATACGGGCCTACAACCCAGGGGGCTGGCCAGAACCGTGCATGTGGGAATACTAATTAGTGGAAAACCTAATAGAGTCGGTGGTCGTTAATTTCATAATAAAAAGTGCGACAAGTGCAATATAATCATATCGAAACTTCAGTGTGAGCGAGTATCATAAGCATTGAAATTCGAACTTTCAATAATCATGATGCGCCAAAACTTAACAACAATTCATTGTCCGAATGTTCAATCGGTACCCATCTCATGTCAATTCATTGTCCTTCATCGTCCGAACACATAATCAGTACCCATCTCATATCAATTCATTGTCCGAGCTGACAGTATACATCCTATATCAATCCATTGTCCGAACATATAATCAGTACACATCCTATATCAATCCATATGTTTAAAAACTACATACATATCTCATAACACCAAGGCTGAGCAATCGGGGTACAATAAGGAGTTGAAAGTTTCATTTGCATCTGCGCCATTTTGGGTGCAGTCAGGCAGATCCAGGCATAGTCTAAATCTCCATTAACTCGTGGTTGGCCCAGAGCTTCTTTCGGTAGTCAAAAAAGGTTCCGTTAAAGGGAAAAAGAAAGGATCGGTGGTCTGAACCATCAGTCAAAAAGGGGGGGGGGGCAAAAATTTTCATACCGGGTCATACTGGGTTTTCACCGGAACTGATCCGAACTGTAGTCTGCAGGATTCTAGTCATTCAAACTAAGGCTGGCGACAGCATGGGAGCGCCGACGTCCTGCGGCTACATTTCCATCGTTCCGTGGGCAATCATGGCAGTCATTCCCCATCGGGGGTATCTGCGGGAGTCGGGGACTCCCGCGGCTCCTCTAGAATCTTCAAGGTCGAGGAGAACTTTTATGATGGTGGAATCAACAAGTGACCGGGCCATTCCTTCATGCTGGGCCCGCTCTTGCAAGGTCGACCGCCATTTTGAGAGTTCGGCAGCTACCGGCGATCGCGGGGTCAAATGAGCAGACGGGCTCCAACCTGCCGGGCGAGGCTTTGCAGCATCGCCACAGTGGACGAACCCTTTGCCGGGTGCGAGGAGCGTTGGGGGTGCAGCTGGGGAGCCTTCACCTGGGGAGGTGGGAGAGGCTCGTTCGCGCCGCCTCTCCCTCCCGGTGCATTCCACGGCGTCTCGCTTGACATTTGTTATGGCCGGACCAGGCGATGAGGACGGGGGGGGGGTCGGAGGCATGTGCAAGACATCCCCCCCCCAGTGTTGTCGCAGCCATTATTGAAGAAGTGGCGCCTAGTACGTTTCGGGCCGGGCCTCCGGTTGATGGCGGCCGGACGCTCTTCGCCCTGGCCCCAGGAACGGGTCCCTTGGTTCATCCGGTGGGGCAGACCTTGGCGCGTGGTGCCGCCTTCGGGCTATTTGCGCAGTGGCCTCTCCACCCCTAGGCCCCTTATGGAGACTGGTCCAGACTGTTCTGAGAGGGGGGGGTCGGAGGCATGGACATTCTCCCCCCCCTGCAACTCTCCAGGGTTGTCGTAGCCGCCACCGCGGCCGGATCCCGTCGGCCCCGGCCTCCCCTCAGGCCCACCTCATGCGATGACCTCCGGCCGACGGCTGGCAGCAGGACCCGACCTACATGTATTGAAGGTCTCGTCTTCCGGTTGGGCGTAGCCGCAAACCTGTTGCACTTTGGGAGCTTCCAGAATGGGGCGGATGTCTGCTGACTTGTATCTTTCCCAGGTTGCCGTTATTGGGGCGTGGCAGGCGGTGGGACAGACATGTTTGGAGCAGTGAGGGGCGATGAAACCTCATTGCCTCGTGGCCGTCGCAATGTCAAGCTTGGCTTCTCTTATCATTTTCATGTTTCTCATTACGGGCTTATTTCTAACGTTTCTTGTTTCTAGGACAATCATAGGTTTTATCGTTAAGTATTGTTATCGTTTCCTTATTCGTTATTTAATAAAAGTTTCATCAGTGGCCTACTGATTTCGTTTTCTTATTCCTTTCTTTCTAGTTTGTTTCATGCTAAAGTTTCTGTTAACAGGATACAGTGATCACTTCGTTATTATTGCATGTGTCCTTTTCACTAGGGGTGCTTTCTGGTCGGGTCAGATGACCTACCTCTAGTAAATGGTCCGGGTGGAACTGGTTTATCAATCAGTGGGGAGTAGATAGGCATGACAGATTACAACGGGGGACAAAGGTCCGCATTACCTACCCTTCACTACTTGCAAAGACTAGACAGAGTATTTCCTTTCTATGTTATTTGCAAACAGGGAATACCTCCGAAAAAGAACAATTCCAAACAGTCAATGTTCGGACAATCAATCAATCAATGAGGAACGAAATAGGCACGACGGGTTACAATGGGGGCAAAAGCCTGCGTTACCTACCCTTCACTATCTGCAAAGGGAGAGAGAATATTCCTATTCTTCCTCGTTTGTAGGCAGAGAAGATCCTTCAGAGAACCAACTTCGAACAATTCAATGCTCGATTCAATCAATCAATCAATGGGGAGAAAAATAGGTATGACGGATTACAATGGGGACAAAAGTCTGCATTACCTATCTTTCACTATCTGCAAAGGGAGACAGAATATTCCTATTCGTCCCCGTTTGTAGACAGGGAATATCTCAAAAAGCAATAATCGATAAAAACCGATTAACAAACAATCAATGGGGAGAAATGATAGGCATGACGGATTACAATGGGGACAAAAGTCTGCATTACCTATCCTTCACTATCTGCAAAGGGAGACAGACGTTCCTATCTGTCGCTGTTTGCAGACAGAGAATGTCTCCAAGAGAACCAATACTTCAAGTAGCACCCAAGGCTAAATGAACCAATCAATGAACAATACCAGTATCTAAATACCGTTTCCAATATCAACAATCAATCAATCAATCAGATGGATAAAGCCATCCTACCAATCAGACGTAAAGACGTCATACTTAACCTTACCCGGACCGGACCGTTTGGACAGTTCTTCGCCTTCCTTTTTCCAGCGCCCGATCGTTCTCTTTCTCCCTGTTTTTACCGCAGCATTCCTGTGGGATTCCAGTCAGGACAATAGGTCACTTGAGAGAGGTCCGTTCGGAATCGGTGAAGTTCATTCAATCGGCAGCCGGACGAGGGCCCTCTCAAGGCAGGTATACTCCAATCATTTAGATTTTCACCCCATCGTCTGGACCTCTCTTACCGGACCTTATGTCGCTGATGGACCCCGCGTTGGGACGCCAATTGTGGAAAAGTCAGCCCATAACGCACCGGATGCCCAGGCTGCTGGTGCAGGGTGACTCTTCGTTCCCATCTTAAATAATTACCAAATAAAGAGACGGGCGCTGAAGGCAGGAAAACAAGAACAGAGTTTTATTTCTCATGAGGAGAGCATGTCATTTCGGACACTCTCATAGTGTCTTCGGGAGGTGCTCTAACAAGTTTCTCTGAGGCTTCGTCTTTTATACACAGGTTTATGGCACACAGACATTCTTCATTACAATCAAGACTTTGTGAAGTATGAAGATATTCCAACACGTGGCTACAGTAGTGATGTCATCAGTGATGTCATTTGAGATGTCATCAGTGATGTCACTGACCATGTCATGAATGATCTAATATGTGACATCATCAGCAGTGGATTGCGGGTGCGCGAAATATAGTTAGTACAACTAACAATATAGGAGCAATTTCAATGGTTTTGTATGAGTAAAATGTCCAGCTAACTATAACACCACTAAAACTTATAGTTTTTTGAGTGAATTTCAAAGGTTTTTTAAAAGCTAATTCCTAACTATATAACTCCTGAAACCTATGGTTTTTTCAGTGAATTTCAAAGGTTTTTTAAATGCTAATTCCTAACTATATAAGGCCTGAAACCTATGGTTTTTTCAGTGAATTTGCAAGGTTTTTTAAATGCTAATTCCTAACTATATAAGGCCTGAAACCTATGTTTTTTTCAGTGAATTTGCAAGGTTTTTTTAAATGCTAATTCCTAACTATATAAGGCCTGAAACCTATGGTTTTTTCAGTGAATTTCAAAGGTTTTTTAAATGCTAATTCCTAACCATATAAGGCCTGAAACCTATGGTTTTTTCAGTGAATTCGCAAGTTTTTTTAAATGCTAATTCCTAACTATATAAGGCCTGAAACCTATGTTTTTTTCATTGAATTCGCAAGGTTTTTTAAATGCTAATTCTATTAGCGGATAACGTTTTTATATATTAAAACGTTTTTTAAATCTCAAATGCCTGCTTTGCTAACAGAGTTTTTAAGCACAGGCTCTTTTGTCTCTGGTGGCCATCTTGGGAGACTGCATATCAGAATTTTTTTCATGAAATATAAGAGGATTTGAGAAGTCACTCAAAATGTGCCCTAATTTTTCTTTCTTCAGCACTAATCATAATTTCTATGGCAAAATGAACCCCCTTATTTTGTTCCTTTGCAAATTAAATGTTTTAAGTGTTAACACTTTATTCCAATCAAGATGACTTCAGGTGTGCCATACTTTTGTCATAAGTAAGACTGTTAGCGCTCTAGTTGTTCTTTAGAACACTCTGGGACATTCTGTCATTGGGCTATAGTTGGGCTACATCTGGCTGATATTTGGGCTACATTTGTTTTTTTTTGTCTCTGGTGGCCATCTGTGGGCTACATTGGGCTACATTGGGCTACATTGGGCTACATTTGGGTTCTAACATATATATAGCCCAATGTAGCCCAATATATATTTTTTCAAAGTTAATTTTCGTAAAAACCACTGAAGCACATATCTTGAGACATAGCAAAGGCACATCGGGCTACCAGTCCCTGCAATTTTGCCAAGTTTGGTGGAAAACCATTCAGCCGTTCGGGCTAAAAGTGAGTCCAACCGCCTTATGGAAATTAACATGGGGAAAACACGTTTTGGGACCCCCCTTTTATCTCGGCCCCCGCTTGACGAATCCCCCCCCAAACTTTCAGGGAAGGACCGGAGCGCCGCGAGGCAAAGTTAAATAAAATTTCAGGAAGATTCCTCAACCGGCGCCAAAGTTATTCCCAATAGAATGTTGCGATTTCCCTATGGAAAACAATCCTAACTATATATACCTACTGGCTATCGCCAGCTCTAGATGCATAAGGTGAGGTTTCGTCGCAAAAGAATTAAGGGAGCAGTTGTGGAGCATTGTGGGCATTGAAGTCCCTGCATTGAAAACTGAACCAGTAAGTTACCACTATGGGTTCAACGAATTCTTCAATGAATTGATGTTAAAAAGACTTTGCCATTGGGTTTGAAACAATCAGCTTTAATGTATGAAGAAAAACGTAACTGACTCCTTTAAGATCTGGGTGTAATGGACTGAGTCCTTCTTCAATGTTTACAGAGTCCCGTTATTTAAACCTAACGAACCCACCTGTGTGCAGAAAGCGGCATTTGAAAAAGAGTCCTGTACTCAAAAGGCGTCATGCCCATTTAAATCCTTTTTAAATAAAGAACATTTTCTTGAAAGTATCGCTGGTGTGGTCTGGCTTACGTGACAGGATTTGCACGTGTTTTTTGCATAAAACTGAAGTGTCTGACACACTTCGAGATCCAGCCCCGATCCGCTTGGGAGAGGCATCCCCTTTGTCAGGTACCTGGAAGGAAGCGAGAAGCTTATTGGGAGCCCCCTGGCTGCGAAAGGCACAGAAACGATGTATGTGATGGAAGGGCTACTGTGGGTGGCCCGCCTCGAAACGGAGTGACTGAACTTACCAGCAGCTAGGATTTGCAGAGGGATTCACCGAAACACGGCGTACTGGCCTTGAAGGGCTTCAATCTGCCCAGGTGGTAGTGAATCAATTACCTGCGCATCATGACTGGGAAACGGAACTTTCCTTTTGATAGCATGAATTGCACCCAGCTCTAGATGCATTAGGTGTGGTTTCGCCGCAATCAACGTTGAAAACCAGCAAAGAATTAAGGGAGCAGTTGTGGAGCATTGTGGGCATTGAAGTCCCTGCATTGAAAACTGAACCAGTAAGTTACCACTATGGGTTCAACGAATTCTTCAATGAATTGATGTTAAAAAGACTTTGCCATTGGGTTTGAAACAATCAGCTTTAATGTATGAAGAAAAACGTAACTGACTCCTTTAAGATCTGGGTGTAATGGACTGAGTCCTTCTTCAATGTTTACAGAGTCCCGTTATTTAAACCTAACGAACCCACCTGTGTGCAGAAAGCGGCATTTGAAAAAGAGTCCTGTACTCGAAACGCGTCATACCCATTTAAATCCTTTTTAAATAAAGAACATTTTCTTGACAGTATCGCTGGTGTGGTCTGGCTTACGTGACAGGATTTGCACGTGTTTTTTGCATAAAACTGAAGTGTCTGACACACTTCGAGATCCAGCCCCGATCCGCTTGGGAGAGGCATCCCCTTTGTCAGGTACCTGGAAGGATGCAAGAAGCTTATTGGGAGCCCCCCGGCTGCGAAAGGCACAGAAACGATGTATGTGACGGAAGGGCTACTGTGGGTGGCCCGCCTCGAAACGGAGTGACTGAACTTACCAGCAGCTAGGATTTGCAGAGGGATTCACCGAAACACAGCGTACTGGCCTTGAAGGACTTCAATCTGCCCAGGTGGTAGTGAATCAGTTACCTGCGCATCATGACTGGGAAACGGAACTTTCCTTTTGATAGCATGAATTGCATCCAGCTCTAGATGCATTAGGTGAGGTTTCGCCGCAATCAACATTGAAATTCAGCAAAGAATTAAGGGAGCAGTTGTGGAGCATTGTGGGCATTGAAGTCCCTGCATTGAAAACTGAACCAGTAAGTTACCACTATGGGTTCAACGAATTCTTCAATGAATTGATGTTAAAAAGACTTTGCCATTGGGTTTGAAACAATCAGCTTTAATGTATGAAGAAAAACGTAACTGACTCCTTTAAGATCTGGGTGTAATGGACTGAGTCCTTCTTCAATGTTTACAGAGTCCCGTTATTTAAACCTAACGAACCCACCTGTGTGCAGAAAGCGGCATTTGAAAAAGAGTCCTGTACTCGAAACGCGTCATGCCATTTAAATCCTTTTTAAATAAAGAACATTTTCTTGACAGGATCGCTGGTGTGGTCTGGCTTACGTGACAGGATTTGCATGTGTTTTTTGCATAAAACTGAAGTGTCTGACACACTTCGAGATCCAGCCCCGATCCGCTTGGGAGAGGCATCCCCTTTGTCAGGTACCTGGAAGGAAGCGAGAAGCTTATTGGGAGCCCCCCGGCTGCGAAAGGCACAGAAACGATGTATGTGACGGAAGGGCTACTGTGGGTGGCCCGCCTCGAAACGGAGTGACTGAACTTACCAGCAGCTAGGATTTGCAGAGGGATTCACCGAAACACAGCGTACTGGCCTTGAAGGACTTTAATCTGCCCAGGTGGTAGTGAATCAATTACCTGCGCATCATGACTGGGAAACGGAACTTTCCTTTTGATAGCAGGAATTGCACCCAGCTCTAGATGCATTAGGTGAGGTTTCGCCGCAATCAACATTGAAAACCAGCAAAGAATTAAGGGAGCAGTTGTGGAGCATTGTGGGCATTGAAGTCCCTGCATTGAAAACTGAACCAGTAAGTTACCACTATGGGTACAACGAATTCTTCAATGAATTGATGTTAAAAAGACTTTGCCATTGGGTTTGAAACAATCAGCTTTAATGTATGAAGAAAAACGTAACTGACTCCTTTAAGATCTGGGTGTAATGGACTGAGTCCTTCTTCAATGTTTACAGAGTCCCGTTATTTAAACCTAACGAACCCACCTGTGTGCAGAAAGCGGCATTTGAAAAAGAGTCCTGTACTCGAAACGCGTCATGCCCATTTAAATCCTTTTTAAATAAAGAACATTTACTTGACAGTATCGCTGGTGTGGTCTGTCTTACGTGACAGGATTTGCACGTGTTTTTTGCATAAAACTGAAGTGTCTGACACACTTCGAGATCCAGCCTCGATCCGCTTGGGAGAGGCATCCCCTTTGTCAGGTACCTGGAAGGAAGCGAGAAGCTTATTGGGAGCCCCCCGGCTGCGAAAGCGAAAGGCACAGAAACGATGTATGTGACGGAAGGGCTACTGTGGGTGGCCCGCCTCGAAACGGAGTGACTGAACTTACCAGCAGCTAGGATTTGCAGAGGGATTCACCGAAACACGGTGTACTGGCCTTGAAGGACTTCAATCTGCCCAGGTGGTAGTGAATCAATTACCTGCGAATCATGACTGGGAAACGGAACTTTCCTTTTGATAGCAGGAATTGCACCCAGCTCTAGATGCATTAGGTGTGGTTTCGCCGCAATCAACATTGAAAACCAGCAAAGAATTAAGGGAGCAGTTGTGGAGCATTGTGGGCATTGAAGTCCCTGCATTGAAAACTGAACCAGTAAGTTACCACTATGGGTACAACGAATTCTTCAATGAATTGATGTTAAAAAGACTTTGCCATTGGGTTTGAAACAATCAGCTTTAATGTATGAAGAAAAACGTAACTGACTCCTTTAAGATCTGGGTGTAATGGACTGAGTCCTTCTTCAATGTTTACAGAGTCCCGTTATTTAAACCTAACGAACCCACCTGGGTGCAGAAAGCGGCATTTGAAAAAGAGTCCTGTACTCGAAACGCATCATGCCCATTTAAATCCTTTTTAAATAAAGAACATTTTCTTGACAGTATCGCTGGTGTGGTCTGTCTTACGTGACAGGATTTGCACGTGTTTTTTGCATAAAACTGAAGTGTCTGACACACTTCGAGATCCAGCCTCGATCCGCTTGGGAGAGGCATCCCCTTTGTCAGGTACCTGGAAGGAAGCGAGAAGCTTATTGGGAGCCCCCCGGCTGCGAAAGGCACAGAAACGATGTATGTGACCGAAGGGCTACTGTGGGTGGCCCGCCTCGAAACGGAGTGACTGAACTTACCAGCAGCTAGGATTTGCAGAGGGATTCACCGAAACACGGCGTACTGGCCTTGAAGGACTTCAATCTGCCCAGGTGGTAGTGAATCAATTACCTGCGCATCATGACTGGGAAACGGAACTTTCCTTTTGATAGCATGAATTGCACCCAGCTCTAGATGCATTAGGTGTGGTTTCGCCGCAATCAACATTGAAAACCAGCAAAGAATTAAGGGAGCAGTTGTGGAGCATTGTGGGCATTGAAGTCCCTGCATTGAAAACTGAACCAGTAAGTTACCACTATGGGTTCAACGAATTCTTCAATGAATTGATGTTAAAAAGACTTTGCCATTGGGTTTGAAACAATCAGATTTAATGTATGAAGAAAAACGTAACTGACTCCTTTAAGATCTGGGTGTAATGGACTGAGTCCTTCTTCAATGTTTACAGAGTCCCGTTATTTAAACCTAACGAACCCACCTGTGTGCAGAAAGCGGCATTTGAAAAAGAGTCCTGTACTCGAAACGCGTCATGCCCATTTAAATCCTTTTTAAATAAAGAACATTTTCTTGACAGTATCGCTGGTGTGGTCTGGCTTACGTGACAGGATTTGCACGTGTTTTTTGCATAAAACTAAAGTGTCTGACACACTTCGAGATCCAGCCCCGATCCGCTTGGGAGAGGCATCCCCTTTGTTAGGTACCTGGAAGGAAGCGAGAAGCTTATTGGGAGCCCCCCAGCTGCGAAAGGCACAGAAACGATGTATGTGACGGAAGGGCTACTGTGGGTGGCCCGCCTCGAAACGGAGTGACTGAACTTACCAGCAGCTAGGATTTGCAGAGGGATTCACCGAAACACGGCGTACTGGCCTTGAAGGACTTCAATCTGCCCAGGTGGTAGTGAATCAATTACCTGCGCATCATGACTGGGAAACGGAACTTTCCTTTTGATAGCATGAATTGCACCCAGCTCTAGATACATTAGGTGAGGTTTCGCCGCAATCAACACTGAAAACCAGCAAAGAATTAAGGGAGCAGTTGTGGAGCATTGTGGGCATTGAAGTCCCTGCATTGAAAACTGAACCAGTAAGTTACCACTATGGGTTCAACGAATTCTTCAATGAATTGATGTTAAAAAGACTTTGCCATTGGGTTTGAAACAATCAGCTTTAATGTATGAAGAAAAACGTAACTGACTCCTTTAAGATCTGGGTGTAATGGACTGAGTCCTTCTTCAATGTTTACAGAGTCCCGTTATTTAAACCTAACGAACCCACCTGTGTGCAGAAAGCGGCATTTGAAAAAGAGTCCTGTACTCGAAACGCGTCATGCCCATTTAAATCCTTTTTAAATAAAGAACATTTTCTTGACAGTATCGCTGGTGTGGTCTGGCTTACGTGACAGGATTTGCACGTGTTTTTTGCATAAAACTGAAGTGTCTGACACACTTCGATATCCAGCCCCGATCCGCTTGGGAGAGGCATCCCCTTTGTCAGGTACCTGGAAGGAAGCGAGAAGCTTATTGGGAGCCCCCCGGCTGCGAAAGACACAGAAACGATGTATGTGACGGAAGGGCTACTGTGGGTGGCCCGCCTCGAAACGGAGTGACTGAACTTACCAGCAGCTAGGATTTGCAGAGGGATTCACCGAAACACAGCGTACTGGCCTTGAAGGACTTCAATCTGCCCAGGTGGTAGTGAATCAATTACCTGCGCATCATGACTGGGAAACGGAACTTTCCTTTTGATAGCATGAATTGCACCCAGCTCTAGATGCATTAGGTGTGGTTTCGCCGCAATCAACGTTGAAAACCAGCTAAGAATTAAGGGAGCAGTTGTGGAGCATTGTGGGCATTGAAGTCCCTGCATTGAAAACTGAACCAGTAAGTTACCACTATGGGTTCAACGAATTCTTCAATGAATTGATGTTAAAAAGACTTTGCCATTGGGTTTGAAACAATCAGCTTTAATGTATGAAGAAAAACGTAACTGACTCCTTTAAGATCTGGGTGTAATGGACTGAGTCCTTCTTCAATGTTTACAGAGTCCCGTTATTTAAACCTAACGAACCCACCTGTGTGCAGAAAGCGGCATTTGAAAAAGAGTCCTGTACTCGAAACGCGTCATACCCATTTAAATCCTTTTTAAATAAAGAACATTTTCTTGACAGTATCGCTGGTGTGGTCTGGCTTACGTGACAGGATTTGCACGTGTTTTTTGCATAAAACTGAAGTGTCTGACACACTTCGAGATCCAGCCCCGATCCGCTTGGGAGAGGCATCCCCTTTGTCAGGTACCTGGAAGGATGCGAGAAGCTTATTGGGAGCCCCCCGGCTGCGAAAGGCACAGAAACGATGTATGTGAGGGAAGGGCTACTGTGGGTGGCCGGCCTCTAAACGGAGTGACTGAACTTACCAGCAGCTAGGATTTGCAGAGGGATTCACCGAAACACAGCATACTGGCCTTGAAGGACTTCAATCTGGCCAGGTGGTAGTGAATCAATTACCTGCGCATCATGACTGGGAAACGGAACTTTCCTTTTGATAGCATGAATTGCACCCAGCTCTAGATGCATTAGGTGAGGTTTCGCCGCAATCAACATTGAAATTCAGCAAAGAATTAAGGGAGCAGTTGTGGAGCATTGTGGGCATTGAAGTCCCTGCATTGAAAACTGAACCAGTAAGTTACCACTATGGGTTCAACGAATTCTTCAATGAATTGATGTTAAAAAGACTTTGCCATTGGGTTTGAAACAATCAGCTTTAATGTATGAAGAAAAACGTAACTGACTCCTTTAAGATCTGGGTGTAATGGACTGAGTCCTTCTTCAATGTTTACAGAGTCCCGTTATTTAAACCTAACGAACCCACCTGTGTGCAGAAAGCGGCATTTGAAAAAGAGTCCTGTACTCGAAACGCGTCATGCCCATTTAAATCCTTTTTAAATAAAAAACATTTTCTTGACAGGATCGCTGGTGTGGTCTGGCTTACGTGACAGGATTTGCATGTGTTTTTTGCATAAAACTGAAGTGTCTGACACACTTCGAGATCCAGCCCCGATCCGCTTGGGAGAGGCATCCCCTTTGTCAGGTACCTGGAAGGAAGCGAGAAGCTTATTGGGAGCCCCCCGGCTGCGAAAGGCACAGAAACGATGTATGTGACGGAAGGGCTACTGTGGGTGGCCCGCCTCGAAACGGAGTGACTGAACTTACCAGCAGCTAGGATTTGCAGAGGGATTCACCGAAACACGGCGTACTGGCCTTGAAGGACTTTAATCTGCCCAGGTGGTAGTGAATCAATTACCTGCGCATCATGACTGGGAAACGGAACTTTCCTTTTGATAGCATGAATTGCACCCAGCTCTAGATGCATTAGGTGAGGTTTCGCCGCAATCAACATTGAAATTCAGCAAAGAATTAAGGGAGCAGTTGTGGAGCATTGTGGGCATTGAAGTCCCTGCATTGAAAACTGAACCAGTAAGTTACCACTATGGGTTCAACGAATTCTTCAATGAATTGATGTTAAAAAGTCTTTGCCATTGGGTTTGAAACAATCAGCTTTAATATATGAAGAAAAACGTAACTGACTCCTTTAAGATCTGGGTGTAATGGACTGAGTCCTTCTTCAATGTTTACAGAGTCCCGTAATTTAAACCTAACGAACCCACCTGTGTGCAGAAAGCGGCATTTGAAAAAGAGTCCTGTACTCGAAACGCGTCATGCCCATTTAAATCCTTTTTAAATAAAGAACATTTTCTTGACAGGATCGCTGGTGTGGTCTGGCTTACGTGACAGGATTTGCATGTGTTTTTTGCATAAAACTGAAGTGTCTGACACACTTCGAGATCCAGCCCCGATCCGCTTGGGAGAGGCATCCCCTTTGTCAGGTACCTGGAAGGAAGCGAGAAGCTTATTGGGAGCCCCCCGGCTGCGAAAGGCACAGAAACGATGTATGTGACGGAAGGGCTACTGTGGGTGGCCCGCCTCGAAACGGAGTGACTGAACTTACCAGCAGCTAGGATTTGCAGAGGGATTCACCGAAACACGGCGTACTGGCCTTGAAGGACTTTAATCTGCCCAGGTGGTAGTGAATCAATTACCTGCGCATCATGACTGGGAAACGGAACTTTCCTTTTGATAGCAGGAATTGCACCCAGCTCTAGATGCATTAGGTGTGGTTTCGCCGCAATCAACGTTGAAAACCAGCTAAGAATTAAGGGAGCAGTTGTGGAGCATTGTGGGCATTGAAGTCCCTGCATTGAAAACTGAACCAGTAAGTTACCACTATGGGTTCAACGAATTCTTCAATGAATTGATGTTAAAAAGACTTTGCCATTGGGTTTGAAACAATCAGCTTTAATGTATGAAGAAAAACGTAACTGACTCCTTTAAGATCTGGGTGTAATGGACTGAGTCCTTCTTCAATGTTTACAGAGTCCCGTTATTTAAACCTAACGAACCCACCTGTGTGCAGAAAGCGGCATTTGAAAAAGAGTCCTGTACTCGAAACGCGTCATACCCATTTAAATCCTTTTTAAATAAAGAACATTTTCTTGACAGTATCGCTGGTGTGGTCTGGCTTACGTGACAGGATTTGCACGTGTTTTTTGCATAAAACTGAAGTGTCTGACACACTTCGAGATCCAGCCCCGATCCGCTTGGGAGAGGCATCCCCTTTGTCAGGTACCTGGAAGGATGCGAGAAGCTTATTGGGAGCCCCCCGGCTGCGAAAGGCACAGAAACGATGTATGTGAGGGAAGGGCTACTGTGGGTGGCCGGCCTCTAAACGGAGTGACTGAACTTACCAGCAGCTAGGATTTG
The DNA here is from genome assembly GCF_964261635.1 of Lissotriton helveticus. Lineage (NCBI taxonomy): Eukaryota > Metazoa > Chordata > Amphibia > Caudata > Salamandridae > Lissotriton > Lissotriton helveticus. The sequence goes on from NC_136057.1 coordinate 1,868,239,703, forward strand.
CAGAGGGATTCACCGAAACACAGCATACTGGCCTTGAAGGACTTCAATCTGGCCAGGTGGTAGTGAATCAATTACCTGCGCATCATGACTGGGAAACGGAACTTTCCTTTTGATAGCATGAATTGCACCCAGCTCTAGATGCATTAGGTGAGGTTTCGCCGCAATCAACATTGAAATTCAGCAAAGAATTAAGGGAGCAGTTGTGGAGCATTGTGGGCATTGAAGTCCCTGCATTGAAAACTGAACCAGTAAGTTACCACTATGGGTTCAACGAATTCTTCAATGAATTGATGTTAAAAAGACTTTGCCATTGGGTTTGAAACAATCAGCTTTAATGTATGAAGAAAAACGTAACTGACTCCTTTAAGATCTGGGTGTAATGGACTGAGTCCTTCTTCAATGTTTACAGAGTCCCGTTATTTAAACCTAACGAACCCACCTGTGTGCAGAAAGCGGCATTTGAAAAAGAGTCCTGTACTCGAAACGCGTCATGCCCATTTAAATCCTTTTTAAATAAAAAACATTTTCTTGACAGGATCGCTGGTGTGGTCTGGCTTACGTGACAGGATTTGCATGTGTTTTTTGCATAAAACTGAAGTGTCTGACACACTTCGAGATCCAGCCCCGATCCGCTTGGGAGAGGCATCCCCTTTGTCAGGTACCTGGAAGGAAGCGAGAAGCTTATTGGGAGCCCCCCCGCTGCGAAAGGCACAGAAACGATGTATGTGACGGAAGGGCTACTGTGGGTGGCCCGCCTCGAAACGGAGTGACTGAACTTACCAGCAGCTAGGATTTGCAGAGGGATTCACCGAAACACGGCGTACTGGCCTTGAAGGACTTTAATCTGCCCAGGTGGTAGTGAATCAATTACCTGCGCATCATGACTGGGAAACGGAACTTTCCTTTTGATAGCATGAATTGCACCCAGCTCTAGATGCATTAGGTGAGGTTTCGCCGCAATCAACATTGAAATTCAGCAAAGAATTAAGGGAGCAGTTGTGGAGCATTGTGGGCATTGAAGTCCCTGCATTGAAAACTGAACCAGTAAGTTACCACTATGGGTTCAACGAATTCTTCAATGAATTGATGTTAAAAAGTCTTTGCCATTGGGTTTGAAACAATCAGCTTTAATATATGAAGAAAAACGTAACTGACTCCTTTAAGATCTGGGTGTAATGGACTGAGTCCTTCTTCAATGTTTACAGAGTCCCGTAATTTAAACCTAACGAACCCACCTGTGTGCAGAAAGCGGCATTTGAAAAAGAGTCCTGTACTCGAAACGCGTCATGCCCATTTAAATCCTTTTTAAATAAAGAACATTTTCTTGACAGGATCGCTGGTGTGGTCTGGCTTACGTGACAGGATTTGCATGTGTTTTTTGCATAAAACTGAAGTGTCTGACACACTTCGAGATCCAGCCCCGATCCGCTTGGGAGAGGCATCCCCTTTGTCAGGTACCTGGAAGGAAGCGAGAAGCTTATTGGGAGCCCCCCGGCTGCGAAAGGCACAGAAACGATGTATGTGACGGAAGGGCTACTGTGGGTGGCCCGCCTCGAAACGGAGTGACTGAACTTACCAGCAGCTAGGATTTGCAGAGGGATTCACCGAAACACGGCGTACTGGCCTTGAAGGACTTTAATCTGCCCAGGTGGTAGTGAATCAATTACCTGCGCATCATGACTGGGAAACGGAACTTTCCTTTTGATAGCAGGAATTGCACCCAGCTCTAGATGCATTAGGTGAGGTTTCGCCGCAATCAACATTGAAAACCAGCAAAGAAATAAGGGAGCAGTTGTGGAGCATTGTGGGCATTGAAGTCCCTGCATTGAAAACTGAACCAGTAAGTTACCACTATGGGTACAACTAATTCTTCAATGAATTGATGTTAAAAAGACTTTGCCATTGGGTTTGAAACAATCAGCTTTAATGTATGAAGAAAAACGTAACTGACTCCTTTAAGATCTGGGTGTAATGGACTGAGTCCTTCTTCAATGTTTACAGAGTCCCGTTATTTAAACCTACGAACCCACCTGTGTGCAGAAAGCGGCATTTGAAAAAGAGTCCTGTACTCGAAACGCGTCATGCCCATTTAAATCCTTTTTAAATAAAGAACATTTACTTGACAGTATCGCTGGTGTGGTCTGTCTTACGTGACAGGATTTGCACGTGTTTTTTGCATAAAACGGAAGTGTCTGACACACTTCGAGATCCAGCCTCGATCCGCTTGGGAGAGGCATCCCCTTTGTCAGGTACCTGGAAGGAAGCGAGAAGCTTATTGGGAGCCCCCCGGCTGCGAAAGGCACAGAAACGATGTATGTGACGGAAGGGCTACTGTGGGTGGCCCGCCTCGAAACGGAGTGACTGAACTTACCAGCAGCTAGGATTTGCAGAGGGATTCACCGAAACACGGCGTACTGGCCTTGAAGGACTTCAATCTGCCCAGGTGGTAGTGAATCAATTACCTGCGAATCATGACTGGGAAACGGAACTTTCCTTTTGATAGCAGGAATTGCACCCAGGTCTAGATGCATTAGGTGTGGTTTCGCCGCAATCAACATTGAAAACCAGCAAAGAATTAAGGGAGCAGTTGTGGAGCATTGTGGGCATTGAAGTCCCTGCATTGAAAACTGAACCAGTAAGTTACCACTATGGGTACAACGAATTCTTCAATGAATTGATGTTAAAAAGACTTTGCCATTGGGTTTGAAACAATCAGCTTTAATGTATGAAGAAAAACGTAACTGACTCCTTTAAGATCTGGGTGTAATGGACTGAGTCCTTCTTCAATGTTTACAGAGTCCCGTTATTTAAACCTAACGAACCCACCTGGGTGCAGAAAGCGGCATTTGAAAAAGAGTCCTGTACTCGAAACGCGTCATGCCCATTTAAATCCTTTTTAAATAAAGAACATTTTCTTGACAGTATCGCTGGTGTGGTCTGTCTTACGTGACAGGATTTGCACGTGTTTTTTGCATAAAACTGAAGTGTCTGACACACTTCGAGATCCAGCCTCGATCCGCTTGGGAGAGGCATCCCCTTTGTCAGGTACCTGGAAGGAAGTGAGAAGCTTATTGGGAGCCCCCCGGCTGCGAAAGGCACAGAAACGATGTATGTGACCGAAGGGCTACTGTGGGTGGCCCGCCTCGAAACGGAGTGACTGAACTTACCCGCAGCTAGGATTTGCAGAGGGATTCACCGAAACACGGCGTACTGGCCTTGAAGGACTTCAATCTGCCCAGGTGGTAGTGAATCAATTACCTGCGCATCATGACTGGGAAACGGAACTTTCCTTTTGATAGCATGAATTGCACCCAGCTCTAGATGCATTAGGTGTGGTTTCGCCGCAATCAACATTGAAAACCAGCAAAGAATTAAGGGAGCAGTTGTGGAGCATTGTGGGCATTGAAGTCCCTGCATTGAAAACTGAACCAGTAAGTTACCACTATGGGTTCAACGAATTCTTCAATGAATTGATGTTAAAAAGACTTTGCCATTGGGTTTGAAACAATCAGCTTTAATGTATGAAGAAAAACATAACTGACTCCTTTAAGATCTGGGTGTAATGGACTGAGTCCTTCTTCAATGTTTACAGAGTCCCGTTATTTAAACCTAACGAACCCACCTGTGTGCAGAAAGCGGCATTTGAAAAAGAGTCCTGTACTCGAAACGCGTCATGCCCATTTAAATCCTTTTTAAATAAAGAACATTTTCTTGACAGTATCGCTGGTGTGGTCTGGCTTACGTGACAGGATTTGCACGTGTTTTTTGCATATATATATATATATATATATATATATATATATATATTACCTACTGCCGGTCGCCAGTAGGTAGTTATAGTTAGGACTTAGTTTCCATAGGAAATCCGCAACATTCTATTTGAAATAACTTTGGCGCCGGTGGACAAATCTTCGCGAAATACTCCAAGAAGATGGCCCGCTCCGCTCCGCTCCTTCCCTGTAAGTTTGGGGTTGATCCGTCAAGTGGGGGCTGAGAAAAAGGAGGGTCCCAAAACATGTTTTCCCCATGCAATTTTCCATAGGACCTTTAGCCAAGTCTACAGCCCGAACGGCTGAACAGAATTACACCAAATTTGGCAAAAAGGTAGGGTTTGGTTCGCATATCACCCTGTTTGTTAAATGGTGTAAATCCGTTCAGTAGTTCCTGAGAAAATCAAAAGTAAAATCATAGATGTATCTTGAGGAGCTTACCGTAAGCTTACAGTGCGCGTACCTTCCGGAGCACGAGCTGAATGCTAATTGGCTGTCAACACTCCAAACCAGGAAGTGTTGGCAGCCAAGAAAGCAGAAAAAAAAAAACATGCAGAACGCAAAAAGGGGGCAGGGTAGAAACACTCTGCCCCCCTAGGCCTGCTCAGGGGGTCAAGGACCCCCAAGGCCCAAAATGTTTTAAATTAATTTTTTTTAAATCACGGGGTACGCGTAGATAGGCGTACCCCGTGAAAAAAACAAAAACGGTCTGCTTTTTTCAAATTAGCCCCCGGCGGGACCAAACCCCTGGGGCAAAATGCAAAAATGTGTGGGGGGGGCAATTCCCCCCCACACTGCCCCTGGGACCTCCACCCCCCGGGGCAAAGTAATTATGATAGCGGGGGGCACACATCCCCCCGCAGCCCCGGGGACCGCCACCCCCGGGGCTTTGATATTGATGGGCCCCATGGAGGCTCCTGGTGGGCTAGTTGGCCCCAGGGACCCCCAGTATGCAAGGGGAATTAGTTCCCCCTCTGAAAAAGTGCCAGGGGGCTGCGCTGCAGAGAGGTGTGAAAAGGGGCTTGGCCTCATTACACCTCTCTGCAACGCAGCCCCTGGCGCATACTGGAGGTACCTGGTGGGCTACTTGGCCCCCAGGGACCCCCAGTATGCAAGGGGAATTAGTTCCCCCTCTGCAAATGGGCCAGGGGGCTGCGTTGCAGAGAGGTGTAAAAAGGGGCGTGGCCTCATTACACCTCTCTGCAATGCAGCCCCCTGGCGCATACTGGAGGTTCCTGGTGGTCTAGTTGGCCCCCAGGGACTCCCAGTATGCAAGGGGAATTAGTTCCCCCTCTGCAAACGCGCCAGGGGGCTGCATTGCAGAGAGGTGTAATGAGGCCACACCCCTTTTTACACCTCTCTGCAACGCAGCTCCCTGGCGCATACTGGAGGTTCCTGGTGGGCTAGTTGGCCTCCATTGACCCCCAGTATACAAGGGGACTTAATCCACCAACTTAGAATGCGGTACGGGCGTGTTTGCACAGTGGTGAAGGTAGGGGGCGGGGCTAGAGTTGATATGTGTGTAAACATGCCCTGTGGCGCGTTTTAATTTTGGGGAATTAATTCTTCTTCAATCCAGAGGTCCCCTAGAGGCCAACTAGTTCAACAGGTACCTCCAGTGCACCTCGGAGCTGCGTTGCAGAGTGTTGTAAAAAGGGGGCGTGCCCTCTGAACACCTGTCTGCAACACATCTCCCTTGCGCATACTGGAGGTACCTGGTGGGCTAGTTGGCTCACAGGGGACCTCAGGATTGAAGAGGAATTAATCTACTGATCCTGAAAAGTAATTCTAATCGTAGTTACAGTAACTTGAATTTCCTTCCATAGGCTAACATTGACTGGTTTCATTTGGAAATTTTTCAGTGTGTGAAGTTTTGGAACTTTGAAAAATTACTCTAAAATCAGCCGAACTAAGAATTCCGATTTACTCACCTGTTATCAGGAGAGACCTCAGTGCTGCATCTTTCAGCCCACTACTGATCCTGAAAAGTAATTCTAATCGTAGTTACAGTAACTTGAATTTCCTTCCATAGGATATCATTGCCTGCTATATAAAATATATATAAATTAAAAAAAGTGATGAGTGATGTAAAATGTGACGTCATCAGCAGTGCATTGCGGACGCGCAAGATATAGTTAGCTGAACTAACTATAACGGGGGTATTTCAATGGTTTTGTATGAGTGAAATGTCCAGCTAACTATAACATGTATGACACCTATGGTTTTTTCCGTGAATTTCGGAGGTCTTTTAAATGCTAATTCCTAACTATAACATGGCTGAAACCTATGTTTTTTTTCAGTGAATATATATATATGTTACCTACTGGCTATCGCCAGTTGGTTAGTTATAGTTAGGACCTAGTTTCCATAGGCAAAGTATTTTTTTTTCTCAATATCTTTGGCGCTGGTTGACAAATCTTTGCAAAATTTTCAAAACTAGTGGCCCGCTCTGGTCAGCTCCTCTCTTGAAAGGTTCGGGGTGATTCGACAAGTGGGGGCTGAGAAAAAAGGGGGGTCCCAAAACGTGTTTTCCCCATGTCATTTTCTATAGGAGACTTTAGACTCAGCTACAGCCGAACTGCTGAACGGAATTACGCCAAATTTGACAAAAATGTAGCCCTTGGTTCAGAAAGATCTTTTTTTTAAATGGTGTAAATCCATTCAGTAGTTCATGAGAAATTTGAAAAAGAAAAAGTTTCGATATCTAGGGATGCGGTGGAGTCACGACCCCTTCTGAGCACGAGCTTCACTGTGATTGACTGCCAACACTTCAAACCAGGAAGTATTGGCAGCCGTCTTGTGACTCGGTAGAAATTGAGTCACAAGGAAACAGAGAAACAAAGTGAAAAAATAAGAAAAGGGGGCAGGGTAGAAACACCCTGACCCCCTAGGCCTGCTCGGGGGGTCCCACAAGCACCCCCAGGGCCAAAAAAAGCATACAAAAATTTATAGAACATAAAAAAAAATGAAGCACGGGCTCCCGCGCTTTGTTATATTTAGGCCCCGGGTGGGCCTGGTCCCGGGGGCACTGAAAAAAATGCATGGAGGGCCCCAATCCCCCCACGCTGCCCCGGGGATCGCCACCTCCCCGGGGTGATTTATGAGTTGCGGGGGCCATGCAGCCCCCCAGCAGCCCAGGGGACCACCACCTCCCTGGGCCTCAAATAAAAAAAATCGTGGGGGGCCCAATCCCCCATGCTGCCCTGGGGACAGCAACCTTTATGAGTTGCGGGGGGCATGGACCCTTCCTGTTTATTTAAAAAAGAAAATAGGGGTTGGGCCCTGGGAGATGGGGTCCCAGGACCTCAAAAATGAGAAAAGAAGGGGGGCCACACAGCCACCCTTCTGAGAAAAAAACGGCATTGTGCTGGAGGCCCGGCCCCCTCTGTGCATTACTCTGCAAACGTGCCCCATGGGGCATTTTAAGTTGAGGGATTAATCCCCCAACTTAAAATGATCCACGTGGTGCGTTTGCACAGTGGTGAAAGCAGAGGGCAAGGCCTGATGTGACAAGTGTGCAAAAATGCTCCGTTGCACGTTTTAAGTTGGGGGATTAAGTCTGTGGCGCTTACTGGAGGTACCTGGAGGGCTAGTTGGCCCCCAGGGGCCCTCAGGACTTATCCAATCACTCCCCCAAAACCCAAGCACTCTGCTTGCAGTACTCTAATCATTCAATAAGTACCCATGCACTCATGCAATGACCTGTGCACTAACACATGCACTGCTACAATACCCTGAGCACTACCCTTGCAGTCCAGCCATCGCCCTGTCAGTACCCATGCACTCCTTCAATCACTTAGCCAGCACCATGTACTTATCCAATCACTCTGCCAAAGCCCAGGCACTTATAAATTCACCATGCACTCTCCTTGCAGTACTCTAATCTTCCAGTCAGTACCCATGTACTCATGGAATGGCCCAGGCACTAACACATGCACTGCTACAATCCTCTAAGCACTTCCCATGCAGACCTCTAACCACCTACACACTACTGATTCACTCCTCCAATTACCCAGGTAGTACTATGTACTTATCCAATCACTCCGCCAAAACAAAGCAGTTACAAAATCACCATGCACTGTCCTTGCAGCACTCTAATCATGCAGTCACTACCCATGTGCTCATGCAATGACCCAGTCACTAACACATGCACTGCTGCAAGCCATTGAGGACTACCATGCAGTCCAGTAATCTCCCTGATACTACCTATGCATTCCTCCAATCACCATGCCAGTCCTATGTCCTTATCCGATCACTGCACCAAAACCCAAGCACTTATAAATTCACCAGGCACTCTCAACACAGTACTCTAATAATCCAGGTACTACCCATGTAGTCATGTAATGATCCAGGCACTAACACATGCACTGCTACAATCCTTGTGTACTATCCATGCAGTCCTCTAAGCACCTACACACTTCCCATTTGCTCCTTCAATTCCCCTAGTAGTACCCATGCAGTCCAGCAATCACCATGTCACTCCCCTTGCAGTCCTTCAGTCACCCAGCCACTACCATGTACTAAACTAAACAGTCTGCCAATACCCAAGCACTTATAAATTCACTCAGGCACACTCCTTGCAGTATTCTAATCTTTCAGTCAGTAGCTATGTACTCATGCAATGATCCAGGCACTAACTGATCACTGTTACAATCTGATATGCCTTACCCATACAGTCCTATACCCACTTACACACTTCTCATTTGCTCCTTCAATTCCCCAGATAGTACCCATGCAGTCCCGCAATCACACTGTCACTGACCTCCAGTCACCCAGCCACTACCATGTACTAATCCAAACACTCCTCCAATTCCCAAGCACTTATAAATTCACCACACACTCTCCTTGCAGTACTCTAATTATCCACTCAGTACCCATGTACTCATGCAATGACCCAGTCACTAACACATGAACTGCTGCAATACATTGAGGACTACCTATACAGTCCAGTAATCTCTCTGGTACTATCTATGCAGTCCTCCAATCACCCAGCTGATGTTCCATTTCTTCCCTCCTATCTACCCACTCTTCTGGGGACTGGAAAAGGGATGGGGCAGTGCCCCCGGGACTGGACCCAGCGCGGGACTCCCTGTCTATACTGTCATCCTTAGCTACTGGCGTCTCCGCCTTATCAACTTCTTCCTCCTCATCACTATCACCACCCTCCAGGGTTATGGACCAGGGACCCTCACTCTCAGAGTCCTCCTGGTCTCCACCAAATCCATCCTTTAAATACGCAGAGGGGTAATCAGAATGGTCCCCAGAGGGCTCTAAGGGTTCCCCCCTCTTGAGAGAGAGAAACTGCTTCCTGTGAATGTTGCCTACTGGGGTTATCCCTCTCTCTTGGCAGAAATACATCACTTCCTGCTCGGTGTACTCGATGAGGCAATCCTCATCGTAGACCAACCCCATCCTGGCAAGGTACACCCGAGACACACCCCCCACAGTGCAACAGGGGGAGACAATTCAAAATCACTTTTAGGAGCAAACAATAATCAGAAAGAATACAATAATCCCCAAGAAAAACTGTGATTACCTTTCAAAGCTCAATTTGCAGTATAACCTGTTGCCGCTGCGGTACTGCGCAAACACAAGTCCTATCCCACCGCTCGCCAACAATGTTAGAAATGGGGTAGCCAATTCTACTGGGGGTAGCATGGTGCAGAGCGGGCAGGCGAAACTCCTGAGGACATGTGTGAAGCATCCACGCAGTACACACAGACGACACACCAGGCACACCACAAAAAGAAACACAACACCAGTTTTGGGTGAAAAAGAATAACTTTTGTATTGTCTCAAATCTGCAACAGGAATCACAGTAATCACAACGCTGCACCAACTGGCGCCAGGGCAATATATACACGGGGATTAATTACTGGGTAACTGAAAAAGGTAAGTCCATCAGTTGCGATGCAGGAATTGAAAAACATAAAGCATTCTCAGTTGGCATAAGACATTAGGCTAGAACTCTTCCACGGGCACCTTAGGGGAAACATCAGCAATTTAGGACCACAGCGCAGGCAGCAGGATCCCTCAGTGCAGCGCTCTGAAGGACAACAGCAGGTGAGTGCTTAAGGGATTCAGCACAGCGCTTTGGGATTATGGCGCTTAGGGGGTCAGACAGTCCCCACAGCAAGCGTCATGGGCCCTAAGGTAACGCTCCTCACCTCCTGGGGGTCCAGTGCAAGGTGCTCCTTAACAGTCAGGTCCCAGGGGTAGCACTCCTTCTCTCTTCAGGGGCCAGGTGTAGCGCTCGCGTGGCGCAAGGTCCCAGCAGCCTCAGGGACCTAGGATGGTGCTCCTTCCTCAGGGGCCAGGTGGCAGAGCAGCAGGCACTACTGGGCCAGGTCAGCGGTCAGTGGGAACTCATCCTCGGACCATCCCCATCCGCCTGGGATGACTCCTGGTGGCCCGTAGAACTAGGCACCGCACCGACACCCACTGACCATGCACGCAACCTGGGATTCATCCTGGACTCCTCTCTCACGATGACCAAGCAAGTCAATGCCATCTCATCTTCATGCTTCAACACCCTGCGCATGCTCCGTAAGATCTTCCGGTGGATCCCTACCGAAACTAGAAAGACAGTCACCCAGGCCCTCGTCACCAGCCGACTTGACTACGGGAACGCCCTATACGCAGGAACCACAATCAAACTCCAGAAAAGACTCCAACGCAAACAGAACGCATCCACACGACTCATCCTCGACATCCCCCGCCACAGTCACATATCAGCCCACCTGAGAGACCTGCACTGGCTCCCCGTCAGCAAAAGTATCACGTTCAGGCTCCTCACCCATGCACACAAAGTGTTCAACGACATAGGCCCCGAATACCTCAACAACCGCCTCACGTTCTACACTCCAACTCGCAAACTCTGCTCTGCCAGCCCCGTCCTCGCCACCGTCCCACGAATCTGCAGAACCACCGCCGGAGGAAGATCATTCTGCTACCTGGCGGCCAAGACGTGGAACTCCCTCCCCGCCCATCTACGTCTGACCCAGGACCACCTCACATTCAGGAAACACCTCAAGACCTGGCTCTTCGAGCAGTAGCGGCACTTCCCCCCCACCCCCAGCGCCTTGAGACCCTCACGGGTGAGTAGCGCGCTTTACAAGTGGATTGATTGATTGATTGATTGATTGATTGATTGATCAAGACAGGGCAGTAGGCTTCCACCATCCTCCACTGTAGCGTGGCCCTCATCCTGTACAGCAGCCTGTACTCCTGCAGTGGGGCTTCCACAAGCCCAGGGGACAGCAGAGGGGTTTCAGTTAGGTGCAGGGTCCAGAACACAGGCCCAAGTGGCGGTATCCCCTAGCAGCAAGTCCCCTCACGTTCTTGTCCCTGCTCTGTCTGAGCACATGGTGGCACAGCCCCCTTATTTATGCGCCCCTCACCCCACCTCCCAGACAGTGCCAGAAGCTTCTAGAAGCCTCTGGGGAACTGAATCAAAGTGGCTCAGGGGGAGGAGTAGAGCACCCTGGGTGCCTGGCTTTCCCTCCAAATGCTGGGATGGCTGGGTACCAAACAACTAGACCTCTAACCCACTGCCGTCAGGTGGCACAACACACAGCTATGGCATCCATTTGAAATGCGGCATGCTACCAGGGTACATTTCTACAATGGGGGTTAATAAGTGCACACACCATTGCATTACATTACACTTGACATCTCACTCCACACATGGCCTACACAGTGTTCTACCATGGGGGAGACATCCTAAAATAGGGGGGTGAAAAGCAAAATATTTGGGAAAAGGGCCAAGTCCATCATGACTCTCCCCAGCCAAAAGCCAGGGTAGACCAATCATTGCCTTGATGGGCTTCCCTGCTTGGGACAAGAAAAGGTGGACGCAGGCCCGCAACTGCAGGTGTATCTGCAGGTTCTTTGCCATTCTGGAACCCGATGGTTCCCTCTCTCAACCCTCCCTTCACCAACCAAACCACCCCACTGGTGTTCCCTAGTGGGAAGTGGCCAGGACCGGCCACTAGGCCATCCAGATGTCTCTGGCCCTTGCTCTCCCACAGAGTGTGGGGCTTTAGCCCCAGGCCCATAGTACCCTTTTACCACTCTCCTCCTGTCAAACTGCCACTGGTCCTCCCACCTGGGGTCCGAACCCTCAGGCTGACCAGCACTCAGGGGCATGGCTCCCCTCCCCCTACCTCTCCTTCTGGGGTTCCGCCCTCTCCTTCTATGCGGGGCACCCTCAGAACACCACTCTCTTCCCAGTCCAGGGTCTTGACCCTGCGACTGATTCCCCAACCTAGAGTTTAAACCCTTAGGTTGAACTGGTGACAGGGGCGAGTCCTCCCTCCCCCTGCTCCCCCTCCCAGAGTTCCGCACCCTCCTAACTGGAGTAGTACCCCCTGGAAGTCAATTCCGGGGGGACACTGTTTACAGACGTCCCACCCGCCAGGTCAGGCAATCACTGAACCTGGCATCCCAGCCCAGGATCTAAACCCTTAAGCTGACCTGGTGACAGGGGAGAGTCCTCCCTCCCCCTGCACCCCTTCCCAGAGTTCTGCACCCTCCTACCTGGAGAAGTACCCCTGGAAGTCAAACCGGTAGGGACCTTGATTACAAGGGCCCCACCCTCCAGGTCAGGCAACCCCTGAACCTGGCACCCCAGCCCAGGATCTAAACCCTGCGACTGAGCAGACCCCCGAACCTCTGGGGCTCCGATTACAGATGCTCCGGGTCCTCCTGACATGAGGGGATCCCCTTCACTGGATGGCACATCAGGACAGCCTAGGCTCCCAACCTGGGGTTCCCTTCTGAAACTCTCCAGGCCCTGAGACTGTAGTTGGGGCACCTCTGGGCACCTCCAGTCTCACTCCTTCCTGTAGACAGGATGTGAGGCCCTACAACCCTCTCACTATCCTGGGACCTAGCTGGGCTATTCCTCACCTCCCCCGCCTCGCTGGGTCGGAAGATCCCTGTACCACTCCCTTCTGGATCACTCCACCATGCCCTCTCAGACTCTCTGGCACTTACCCAAAGGTCTGCCTCCTGTGCAAGTTCCCTGGGGTCTGAGAACCCACACTGCAACAGGTGGTGACGCAACCTTGGGAAACAACTCCTTAGCATGTGCTCTCCGATAACTACATGGCACAGCCCTTCCCAATCCTCCACTGCGCTACTGACCACCCAATCCTCCAATACAGTCCAACACTCCTCCGCAAACTCCCCCCAGGACTGGTGGGACAGTTTTCCCCTGCCTCTGAACACCAACCCGTCCCCCTCTTCCTGGGAATCAGGCACCGTCTCCTGGGCTCTGGGAGTGGGATTCCCTGCACTGGAACCACTCTCGCTGACACCACTGGATCCCACCCTCACCGGTGAATCCAGACCACAGAAACCACTCTCAGGGGATGTTGCAAAGTCATCCTGTGTCCTGGGCACCCCCCAACTGTTTTCTGACTGGAACTGGTGTTAACTGACTCTGACTGACCTTGGGCTCTGTTTAACCAGGTCAAGGGCCAGTGCCAATCTAAAAGGAACACATTAGAATGCAGTAAAGACACCCAACATACACTAGGGTACACTATGGTATGGTGGAGTATCCCTGTAATTGGCATGACCTATCCCATAAGCCCCTAGTATGTAATAGGGCGGGGGATTGATTGAAACTACCTAGAAGTCTCCAGTATCCTGTGGCAGGGCAGTTTAGAGGCCAGCAGATTTTATGCACTAGCATGTGTGCAGTGCTGAAGCCTGAGGTCAGTTTAATAGCATCCCTGGTGGCCAGGACAGCTTTTAAACCTTAAATAGTGCCCAAACTCGATTTTTGGTGTAGGGGCCCTTAAAAATGAAAAACCTACCATGCTTTTGCATATTAGGGACCCCCCAGGGTCACCCCTAGGTATCCCAGGGGTGGGGGGTCAGTTATCTATAAGGAGCGCCCTTATAAAATGAGTTTTTATATGCTTAAAGTGAAATTTTACATGTCACTCCCCATATTGTGTTAAAGAGCTGCTCAAATTGGACTTTCATGCTAGACGAATTGGGTAAGGATAATCTGCATGATTTCTGCAGATTCAGAACCCCTGAAGTCTCCCCTAGTTGCACAGGGGGTGGGGGTCCTGTAGAAATTAGGGAAATACTTATTAAATATGGTTTTATAAGCCCTGGTTCTTGAAAACTGGCCCAAGTCATTTTCCCCATTGCAAACCCCATGGCCCATAGGTTAACATGGTAGGAATTGATTGATTAATAAATATTGATAAGAGAGGACTAGCCGGACCATTCAAAGACTTCCCAGAATGGTAATAGTAAATCCAACAATATTATATTGTTGAATTTCTCCTAAAGTGTACATACAAGAAGTTATGAGACTTTCTTGTTTGTAAGTCCAAATTCAGCCTTTCAGTGGTCTGCCGTGATTGGTCAGAGTTAAGTGGATTAGCCAGGCTGCTGGGAGGGCAGTGTGCTGGTCTATAGGAATGCCAGGCCAGGAGGTGGCATCGTAAACTATGCTCTTCAAAGGCAGAGGGGAGGTCTGGGTTTCAGTCCACTCTGACAGTCTTGACCCAGAGTCAGGGCTAGGCTTAAGGAAGGTATGTGCAGATGGTAGGGGGAGAGTCCATGGAAATAAGCCATCCCAGGGGGTGTGATTAGCTAGCTCTTACCTCCTTGCTGGAAAATCAGCCATTATGGATTTGGAAGAATGATACACTCTGCGACAAACTAATGCCACACTCTACGGGATGTGGTCATAACTATGAGGAGTTGCCCTGCTCTCATTGGTCAGGAGTGACCTGCTGCTTGACCCAGATAGTTTTGAATTAGTATCTGAGAGGGGCAGAGCCCTGCAGATCTGCTGCTTGAAACTTACTGAAGCAAGAAGTGCCCTGCTGAAAAAGATTTTGCTGTGCAAGGAACTCTAAGGCCTGACCTCTGAAGACTGCACCAAGTAAAACTGCAGCCCTGTGGATTACCTTGCTGCCAAAGGACTCAAGAGTTGAACTCTCTGCAAGCTACATGTTAACAGAGCTCACCTGGATAGTCCCACAAAGAATTCAAAGCCTGGAGTACCAGTGGATTTGTAAGGGTTTTGTTCAAATGGATTGCGGAATTGAAGTTTCACACTTTCAAGGACCCTCTTGGAGATTCCAGAAACTTGGATTGTGTGTTGGATACTTTGGGACCTGCAAGCAGAACGCCAGGAAGGTGTTCTAACTGGACCCCACTTGCTGAAGAAGGCGGCCCACTACAGTGGTAAGAATTCTTCAGAACAATTTATAAAGGTGTGTCCCTGACAGAGAAAACGAAATGACTTAAAGGGGCTCTGTTGGTTTCTAATCACTAGAAAGTGACTAATCTTTAAAAAATCATATCTCTGGTTCCCTACAGTGGATTATTTTCATGTTCGTGTCATTTAAAAGATAAAAATATTACCTATGTTATTAAATTGGTGTTGGATTTTTATTTTGTGTTGTGTCTTAATTATTTACTGACATGGTGTTTTTGAATGCTTTACATACCTGTCTTTGAAGTTAAGCCTGTCTACTTGCAGCCACGTTACCAAGGGTTGAGCAAAGGAATAATTTTCTAACACCTATGCTGTGTCCTATCATGTGTTAGTGGCATTATTGCCAGTGGCAGACCTATATTTGCCCCTACCAATAACCCACTTTCCAACAGGGGACAACCTACCCACCTGAGCTAGTCTCTCTCTGGCAAAGGCCCATCCTCTCCTGCTCTAGGACCTTCTCAATCTCTAGCCTCTTCTCCTCCACCCTCAGCTGCACTAACTCCCTGGCATGCTCTAACCTGAGCTTCTCCAGCACCATCTGATGTTCCCTTTCTTCCCTCCTATCTACCCACCGTTATGGGGACAGGGAAAGGGATGGGGCAGTGCCCCCGGGACTGGAACCAGCACGGGACTCCCTGTCTATGGTGTCCTCCTTAGCTACTGGCGTCTCCGCCCTATCAACTTCTTCCTCCTCATCACTATCACCACCCTCCAGGGTTATGGACCGGGGACCCTCACTCTCAGAGTCCTCCTGGTCTCCACCAAATCCATCCTTTAAATACGCAGAGGGGTAATCAGAAAGGTCCCCACAGGGCTCTAAGGGTTCCTGTGAATGTTGCCTACTGGGGGTATCTCTCTCTCTTGCAGAAATACATCACTTCCTGCTCGGTGTACTCGATGAGGCAATCCTCATCGTAGACCAACCCCATCCTGGCAAGGTACACCAAAGACACACCACCCACAGTGCAACAGGGGGCCACAATTCAAAATCACTTTTAGGAGGAAACAATAATCAGAAAGAATACAATAATCCCCAAGAAAAACTGTGATTACTTTTCAAAGCTCAATTTGCAGTATAACCTGTTGCTGGTGCGGTACTGCTCAAACACAAGTCCTATCCCTAAGTCTGGTTAGTCAGAGTCAGTTACCACCAGTACCCGTCAGCAAAAAGTTGAGGGCACAGGAGGATTTTCTGCTCCTCTGTTGGTTCTTTCTGCACATCTCTTCTTCTTCCTGCACTTTTCTTTGTCTTTCTGGACTTCTGTTTCCTCTTTCTGCATTTGTCTTGCTTCTTTCTGTGCTTTTCTTCCTGTTTCTTCACATGTCCTAGCTTTGTAGGCATAGTTAGAAATTAGCATTTAAAAAACCTTTGAAATTCACTGAAAAAACCATAGGTTTCAGGGACGTTATAGTTAGAAATTTTTATTTCAAAGACATTTGAAATAGATGAATGACTGTGTGTATGAGTGACTGTATGGGTTAGTGTGTGGATGTGTGTGTAGACGTATGAATCACTGAGAAGGTATGTACTAACTGCTATTGGTCTGTCTATGGTTTCGATATTGGTGGTCTGTATTTTAGAGTGGGTGTATGAAACATTTTATTAGGTTATGAGGAGGTGCATCAGATGATCACATGGATGATGTCATCAGTGATGTCATTTAAGATGTCATCAGTGATGTCACTGAGCATGTCATGAGTGATGTAAAATGTGACGTCATCAGCAGTGCATTGCGGGGGCACAAGTTATAGTTAGGTCTACTAACTATAACGGCCAAATTTCTATGGTTTTGTACGAGTGAAATCTCCAACTAACTATAATGTCCCTGAAACCTATGGTTGTGTTCAGTGAATTTCTAAGGTTTTTTAAATGCTAATTTATAACTATAGCGTCCCTGAAACCTATGGTTTTTCAGTGAATATATATATATATATATATTACCTACTGAAACCCAACAACCAACAGCAAGGACGCAAACCATCACGAGTCATTTTTTAGACCAAGGCCAGTCACAAAAAGGTGACCCAGGCAAGGAAAGAATAAGAGAAAAAGAGAAGGAACGGGAAAAAGACGCCCCAATCACCAGGAGTACCACAGGAACGAACAAGGACAGGAAGAAAATGACCAAAATCAACTAGTAATCAACATCAGTAGCTATCCATTGAATGACCATGAGAAGCAACTTCTACAAAAGGGAACTTCCTTTGTCCCCACATACAACACAGACAATCTAGAAATGGAAGTTAGTTTTTTTAAACTCATGCGTAAGATCCGATTAAGACATTTTTTTGATAACATAGTACCGAAACCAACAACGGTGGAAACTGATCAACTAATGGGACTGAGGTCCCCGAGTTCATACCAAGCACCTATGAGCCACAAGACCATCGATATTTTCGAACAAATGACCAAACAGGATTTGAACAAAATCAAGTGTCATCAATACGGAAAGAAGAACTTAACACAGAAAGATCGAGACACACTAAGACAATTGTCATTGAATCAGGAAATTATATGTACCAAAGCGGACAAAGGAGGTGCAATTGTTGTAATGAACAGAAGTATGTATGAACAAAAAGTCAGGGAACATGTCCTAGACAATAATACTTACATGATACTGGATCACAACCCCACCAATGAATTCATGCAAATTCTGAAGACAATTATTAACAAAGCATATGACATGGGTACTATCAACGACAAAACCAAAAGATTCCTGATCAAAGACAATCCTAAGAGTCCTACTCTACAGATGGTCCCCAAGATTCATAAGAACTTGTATGATCCACCCCTTCGACCAATAGTATCCACCAGAGATAGTCTACATGAACCTATTGGACAACTATTAGATAAATATCTACAACCCTCAGTCAAAAAGATGCAAACGTACATAAAGGATACTACGGACTTCATACTCAAGCTACAAATGATCAACATTGACCCAGAGGAGAAACTGATACTATGTACAGCGGATGTACGGTCTCTATATACCGTAATACCACATGACCTAGGCATAAAGGCAATAGAAGCAGCCCTTATGGATACGGATCTTGACATTGCATTTCAAACATTCTTAATGGAGCTGATGATTTTCTCCTTGTATCAGAGCTATTTCAAACACAACGAAACATGGTACCAACAACTAGTGGGCACGGCCATGGGCAATTCAGCAGCCCCGGTGTACGCTAATCTGTTTATGAAACTTTATGAAGAAACACACATTCTCTCACAAACAAAATGGCGAGATAATCTAAAACTCTTTATTCGATACATTGATGATAACTTCATCCTTTGGAAGAGCTCCAAAGAAGAGTTAATAACAGCTCTCACCCAATTTAATTGTGTGGATGAAAGGATACAATTAACATGGGAAACATCTGAAACAACCATCACATTTCTTGATGTAAGAGTAAATCTAACGACCACAGGATTGGAAACAGAATTGTATACCAAGAGCACAGATAGGAACAATTTATTGCACTACTCGAGTTTCCATGAACACAGCCTCAAAAAACATTTACCTTTCTCCCAAATGACACGAATAAAAAGGATCACATCTACCACTAGTAAAATGGAAGAAAGAATTTTGGAGATGGGCAACAAATTTAAACAGAGAGGATATCCAACACAAATCATCGAGGAATCCAAAACAAAGACTAAGCAGATAAACAGAGACTCCCTATTGCAACAGACCACCAAAAAGGAACAAACCAGAATAGTAGCGGTATCAAAATACTCCACAACAAGTGACAAATTCAAGAAGACAATATGTAAACACTGGAGAATGTTAACACTAGAACCAGACTTTAATGACAGTTTCAAGGACCCTCCACTATTCGCCTATACCAGAGCAAAGAACCTGGGATAAATGATTAAACCACAGACCACAAGTATTGAAATATACAAAGGAACACAACCATGTTTTAATTGTGGTCACTGCAATAATGTACAGAAAGGAAATACAATAAACCATCCAATGAAAGGTCACAAGATCAAATTAAGAGTAAATGGCACATGTGACACATCTAACGTTATCTATGCTTGTAAATGCCCCTGTGGGAAAGTATATATCGGAAAGACTGAACGCCAGATAAAGGTGAGGATCACTGAACATAAATCTAATATTCGTTTAAAGAATATCAAGTCATCAATAGCAGCCCACTTTCATGATGCTAAGCACAACATTGCCCAATTGAAGTTCTTAATTTTGGAAATCATAAAGAAAACAGAAGGCAGAGACAACTCCAAATATCTCTTACAAAGAGAGAACTTCTGGATATACAGACTTTGTACACAGAAACCGAATGGACTGAATGACCGCATAGAATTTGCATGTTACCTGTAAATTGCCCTTACGTACCACATGGTACCCCTTTGTGTTGATATAAGTGATAATGTAATCTCTATGAGCAAATACACTTGAGCTCTAAACACTTAGGATCATGATAGCGTAATGGTGCAACACTCTCATTATGCATAGCACTACGGTGGTTCGAACACACCCCCCTTCATTTTATATTTTTAATTCCTCCTTTTTCATTTCCCCTTTAACTACACACGTGGATTGATGCCACACCATGACAATCTCTACTAACATATCACTATTTTAATTTTAGAACCACAGTACATACAGCGTGTAGAAAAAAGACACAACAGACTTAGTCTGTCTTCGAATTTGTTTTACCACATGACCGCAACCCGGTCATTAACCTACACACGCCATGGCGCACAATTTTTTCAAGAGACGCCGATCTCGGAGTAAACAGACGGTGTAAAGTTTTCAGTCTACCCGACACACTGAAAAGGTTAGTTTATCCGCAAACACGCTGTTCGAAAATGTACTTAGGATGCTCACGGAGCAGTTAACTAACAGGATACAGTTTAGATATATCTTTTCTTTCACTTTCAGCGTATAAACACTTAAAGAACAGCACCAGGCTTATGAGTTGACAACGTGTTTTTATTCCATTATTTTTGCTTACCCCCATCGACACCACAATAAATGTTATTTAGACTATGACCTATCATGATTATTATGATATAAATGACAACTGCTTTACATTGTTAAGTGATCTTTGTACAACAGTCATTGGTTAAAGTGTTTATGTTACATTATGCGAATGGCAACATGTTACATTATTACACTTATACTATTTCTTTCAGCCATGTTATTCCCTGATGAAGGGCTATGGTAAAGCCCGAAATGCATTGGATATGACAATTTGATAATGATGCCTCATGGGAGAAAATGATAACCGTATAAACCGAATTTAATTTTGAAGAATAATTATAAATAAATTCCTGATGAACTTCCAACAAGCTGTGTGAAAAATAAAAGGGGGAAATGAGCAAAAGGGGGCAGGGTAGACCCCCCTGACCCCCTAGGTTTGATGTGGGGGCCATAAAAGGGTCCCGTGGGACAAATTATTATTATTTTTTTTCCGATTTTCGCGGGGGGAGCGCCCGTTACGCGCACCAGGGAGCGTACGAGGGAGCATACTTAGGTGAAAAATAGTGAAAATAATACTGTAAAATAATCATTTTGAGTGATTACAGGTAGGGTAGCTCTGAAAAGAGCTTTTGGGTTCTGTGGCTGTTTTAGGTACCTACAAGTGTGTCCCACACACACCCACATGCACACAACCCCACACTCACACACCCACACACTCCCCACACACACTTCACACATGCACACTTCCACCCACAGTCAAACACCCCACACCCCCACATCGACACCTTACACATCCACAGCTACACCCACATCCCACACACCCACACTCAAACACACACCTCACCCCCCTTCCACCACACACACACACACATGCACATACACACAAATATCTCACAGACACACCACACACATCCCACACACACATCTCCCCCCCAACACACACAGAGACAACTCACAGACACATCCACACATCTCATACATACATACACATCCTAAACACATACGTCCCACACCCACACACACCCCACACACACCTCACACACCCACACTGCCACCTACACTCAAACACCCCACACACCCACACCCACACACACACCTTACATACCAATATCCCCACCCACATCCATATACCCCACACACCTATACACCTCATCCCCCCTAGGCACACAGACACACACATACACACCTCACAGACACCCCCCGCACATCCCCCACACACACCTCCCCCACCCCCACACATGGGGAAAACTCAGTGAAACACTAAAATAATAATTTAAAGTGCTTAGAGGTAGGGTATCTCTGAATAGAGTTGTTGTGTTGTGTGGGTGATTTAAGTACCAACATGTAGGTACCAATGCAGAGTCTTAAATTCAATGTACACCGTTTCCTCTGTAGATAATTTGCATGTTGTTATAGAAGTTAGTGTGGTATGTATATGGAATCTATACCATAGTCTGTCAGGGAAGCAGAAACAACATGGAGGCAGGAGATGAAAAAGAGATGTCAAATACACTTTGGAGATAATATAGTGGGAGAAAGGAAGTAACTATGAGCAAAATTACTATGTAACACAAATACGTTGCACAGTATACTATAAGTCTGACTTTATATTATAATCAATTTGGTAATAGTTTATGAATTACATATAATAATGAATAATGTCTCGAACAATTTTTGATTAATAAATATACATTTATTTTTCTGATTCTTTTTCAAAATTTAATAGAACGTCTAACATTTGACTGTCCGAAATGTTCTCTTGTTGAGTGAACATAACTTCCAACATTTGACTGTCAGAAACGTCCTCATATTGAATTAACAAATCCACAGATTCTACACATTGTAGAAGTTCATGGTCCCGTGATTCATCCATGAATTCCAAGTCAATGGGTTCAATGATTTCCTCATTGTTCATCTCTAGGACAATTTCAAAGGAAATGTTCTGTTCTCCTTCCATTTTTGTGCTGAAATTTACATTAAAAAAAAATCAGTAGAAATATGGCACTGTTGGGTTTAAGTTCAGACAGGTAGTTTTGATTTCTTAATAGTGAAGTTAACTTTGGGCAATGTATGGTAACAGGCAGGAAGTAGAAATATTAAAAAGTGCCTGTGAAGAAGCGTAAGTAAATTCATAATTATAGCAGAGAAGCCTAAGTCAATTTATAAATATAACAGAGAAGCCTATCTCTATCTATAACTATAGCAGAGGGACAGTAAATAATTATCAGAAAACGTTTTTACAAATTAACTTAAAGTGCCCCTTACAAATGATCAACTTACTTTAGAGAGAGTTGGAGAAAAAAAAATGCGAAAATCCTTTCAAGATGTACCTCAGGTAGTTGTAGTCAAAATGGCCGTGTTTCCCTCTCATTTTTCATTTATATTCATGTACATAACCAATCAAATGTCAGGAAAAAAAATAGAAAATAAAAGTAACATTTTAATTGGTTGTCAATTCTAACACTTCAGATGTGTTTTTGTTATGTAATTTACCTCAGGATATTTAGACAGGGCTACAGGCCAAATGGCTGAATGGAATTCCACCAAATTTGGGAAAATGGTAAGGACTGGTATGTAGTATTGCCTATTCTATATTTGGTGAAAGTGTCTCCAGTGGTTTTTATGTAAATTATCTTTTATTATTTTTTTTTGGAGCGCTTCCCGGTGCGCGCCCCGGTACGCGTACCGGCAGCGCTACGGGAGTCCTCCATTTTGTGTTTCGGTAGATTTGAGTCAGAAAATGGCGGACAAACAACGTTGGGAATGGGTATAAGGGGGCACGGTTGGCACTCCCTGACCTTCTAGGTTTTCTGAGGGGGTCTTAGGAGGCCCATATAGGACAAAAAAAAATTATATTTTTAAATTTTCGCGGGGGGAGCGCCCGGTACGCGCACCGGGAAGCGTACCGGGGAGCGTACTTGGTGAAAAATAGTGAAAAAAGTTAGAAAAAGATAATCATTTGGAGTGATCAGAGATAGGGTAGCCCTAAAAAGGGGTTTGGGTTCTGTGGCTGATTTAGGTACCTACAAGTAGGTACCAATGCACAGTCTTAAATTCAGGAGGAATATTCTATTCCCTTCATCTGAGAAGTGCACACCATCTTCTCTGTAAATATCTTGCATGTTGTAACGCAAGTTGTTGTTGTATATTGAACCCATTCCATAGTCTCTCATGTAAGCAGAAACAGATTTATTCACATGTTTCCGTGCTTTTTCAAATTGTGGACAAAATTGGTTGGACCACTTCCATTTCTGCCTTTGGCATATATTGGAATATACCAAGGCAGTTTGTGGAAAAAGTGCCATCAATTGATCAAAGGTGTCCTTTAAAAGCATTTCCAGACCTACACCAGTCAAAGTGCCCAAGTCATTTCCTCCACAGTGCAGAATTAACAGGTCAGGGTGTGGCAAATGCAAAAAGGTTTTCACCAATGGAATCAATTGGTGACATTTTAATCCTCTGTGGCCAATCCATTTTATGTTCACGTTTGATAAATCAAGGTTGTGTAAATTTCTGTTACTAGCATACCTTTGAGCCCAGTGGATATAACTATGTCCAATAATCCAGACAGAATACATGGTCAGAGGAGATTCTGGTGCAGTTAGATGAAGTGTGGAAAAGAAATGGCAGTTGGAATAATAGGAGTTTGCAAAAAAAACCTGTGGAGTTTCAGTGCTCTTGAATCACAAGCAATGATTGGTAGAATGAGATAGGTGAAAACTGAAAGTTAGGGTGCATGGTTGTGTTCTGTGTAAGAAGTAATTTGAATGGTTAAAAAAACGTTATTTAAAGAAACCTTACACCAGATAAACTGGTGTATTTGCAGGTCAAACATCCTTGCAGAGGTGATTTGCAACATTGTAGAATAAACTTTTAACCCTGGCAGCTCAGTGAGGAGGGAGTTGCTATGGTAACAGGTAGAAAGAGCTGATGGGGGGAAGGGTGTTGGTTTGAATATAGAGAGGGAAGAGTTTTAATTGGTTAACAAAAAGGGATATCTGTGTAGAATTAGAGGTTTTCTGTGCCTTTATGGTTTGCAGTGGTTGGAGAACATACCTTTTGCTCTGCTAAAGAAATATTGGTGTGTGTATCTGACACTGTTGTGAATGTCCTAAAGCATTTGTAAAGGTGAGTTATGATTCATTTAATATACATAGAGACTTGTATACTCTATGGAGAAGATTTGGAAGAAAATTGTGGTCTTTACAAGTTGCTTTGTGTCATGCTTTTTGATAATGCTTGGTAAAAAGTTTTTACTGCATAGAGTAATTGTATTTTGTAAAATTGTGAATTTTTAGTCGTGACATGCAATGCTTCTACGTAGGACTTGTGCTGTGTTTTGTAAATGTGATGTAAAAAACGATTTTGGGGGGAAAATATAGTTTTTACATTTTTTAAAAGGAATAAAAAATGTGTGCATGTTTAATAGAAATACATTTGACTCTTTACAATGATGTTACCTGTGTTAACTCAATATGTTTCCTACACTGAGTTTGTTTGCATAGAGGAATTGTAATTTGTAAAATTGTGAAGCTTCATGTGCAAGATTTTGCCTCAGTCTTATCCCTGCTGTGAGGCAGATGGTTGTAAATATGATCTGTGCTGTGTTTCCTGAATGTGATGTCAAAAACGATTTTGGGGAAAATAAATGGATTTGACATTTTTGAGTATAATGTGGCGCAAAGGTTTAAAAAATGACGCATACATGCGTCACTTTTTAAATATGGGGAAAAAAGGTACATGTTTGGGCTTTCCTGGGGAGCCTAGGTGGTGAGGATTGTATCTAAGTGTGCAGTGGACTAGGCTTCATGAAGCATATCCCTGTCTGCATTCTTAGACACAGGTGTCAATTTGATTCTTTACAATGATGTTAGCTGTGTTTTAAAACAGTGTAGGAAGCTTATTGAGTTTGTTTGCATAGAGGAATTGTATTTTGTAAAATTGTGAAGCTCCATGAGAAATTGTTTGCCTCACTCTTATTCCTGTTGTGAGGCAGGTGCAAGATTTTGCCTCAGTCTTATCCCTGCTGTGAGGCAGATGATTGTAAATAGGATCTGTGCTGTGTTTCCTAAATGTAATGTCAAAAACGATTTTGGGGAAAATAAATGGTTTTTACATTTTTGAATATAATGTGGCACAGAGGTTTAAAAAGTGACGCATCTACCTACATGTGTCATTTTTTAAATATGGGGCAAAAAAAGGTACTTGTTTGGGCTTTCCTGGGGAGCATAGGTGTTGAGGCTTGTGTCTAAGAGTGCAGTGGATTAGGCTTTATGAAGCCTATCTCTGCTGCATTCTTAGACACAGGTGTTTTGAGGCAAAATCTTGCACTTGTCTCACAACAGGAATAAGAGTGAGGCAAACGCTTTCTCATGGAGCTTCACAATTTTACAAAATACAATTCCTCTATCTAAACAAACTCAATATGCTTCCTACACTGATTTAAAACACAGGTAACATCATTGTAAAGAGTCAAATTGACACCTGTCTCTAAGAATGCAGACAGGGATATGCTTCATGAAGCCTAGTCCACTGCACACTTAGATACAATCCTCACCACCTAGGCTCACCAGGAAAACCCAAACATGTACCTTTTTTCCCCATATTTAAAAAGTGACGCATGTATGCATAATTTTTTAAACCTTTGTGCCACATTATACTCAAAAATGTAAAATACATTTATTTTTCCCAAAATCTTTTTTGATATCAAATTTAGGAAACACAGCACAGATCATATTTACAATCATCTGCCTCACATCAGGGATAAGACTGAGGCAAAATCTTGCACCTGCCTCACAACAGGAATAAGACTGAGGCAAACGCTTTCACATGGAGCTTCACAATTTTACAAAATACAATTACTCTATGAAAACAAACTCAATATGATTCCTACACTGATTTAAAACACAGCTAACATCACTGTAAAGAGTCAAATTGACACCTGCGTCTAAGAATGCAGACAGGTATATGCTTCATGAAGCCTAGTCCACTGCACTCTTAGACACAAGCTTCACCAACTACGCTCCCCAGGAAAACCCAAACAAGTACCTTTTTGCTGCATATTTAAAAATTGATGCATGTAGGTAGATGCGTCACTTTTTAAACCTCTGTGCCACATTATAATCAAAAATGTAAAAACCAATCATTTTCTCCAAAATCGTTTTTGACATCACATTTAGGAAACACAGTACAGATCCTATTTACAATCATCTGCCTCACAGCAGGGATAAGACTGAGGCAAAATCTTGCACCTGCCTCACAACAGGAATAAGACTGAGGCAAACGCTTTCTCATGGAGCTTCACAATTTTATAAAATACAATTTTATATAACTATATAACTCAATATTTTCTTGGGAAGCATAGGTGGTGAAGCCTGTGTATAAGAGTGCAGTTGAGTTAGACATAGGTCTGATCTTCTTTGTAGTTGTGGACAGAGCTGTCTTCCACTATATTTTTCAATACACTCCTCACCTTTTGTGCACCACTGGAGAATCCTCACCTGATCTGAAACCCTGTATTGATCGTTTGCTTTTTGTCATTGCTTTGTTGTTTGGTAATAGTGGTCTATAATGTGGTACTGTTTTTCTTTAACACAGATTGAAATCGTTATTTGAAGAAAAAGCAAAGATGCCCACAAAGGAAAGGACAAAGAAAGAACGCAACCAGGAAAAATCAAAAATAGCAACGGAATTACAGCATTCTTCCACAACAGATACTTCAAAAAACAGGCACAAAGCTCCTGGTAAGACAACTAAGTCTTTTTTACGCAACATATGTACATCCATAAAAAATAATGGACACCATGTACAAAAAGAAAATGAGAGAGTAAAATTGAAAAGGAAGGAGAGAAATTCAAAGAATCCTAAAACTGGAGCAGGAGAGAATAATATGTATAGGAATAGAAGGCAGAATCAGTTTAGAGACATTCGTAGATGAATGTTTCGCAATAGGGTGGTTTTAAATTTGTTAAAAAACATTAGGAAAGGTAAACAGAGAGCTGCTTTTTATAAGAAAAAGAAAAGTGTAGAGAAGATTGTTGATCAGGCTTTTGAAGTTAAGAAAAAATTATTTATTTTAATAATCAATAGAATTAGGACACTTAACAAGACAATTGATGTTTTCAAATCAAACAGTAGATGGAAAAGAGTAATTAATCGGACTAATTTTTGTAAAGTTTTTTCTGGAGAATGGATGCACAGTTCAAGTTGTGAGCCATTTTTTAATGAGGAGAGTTACTTCCAGGAGAATGATTTAGTGCATGCAGTTGACACCAGTGGTCGAGCGTATGAAGTGACAGACGGTTGTCCGATTGAAAAAGAGAAACTTGTGCCTAGAGAACCAGAAGAGGTGTTATCTGATGGAGTTTTAGGGAGACGTACTAAGGGTCCAGTGTACACTTGGAAGTGTAGTAGTATTTGTAGTGTGCGACAGGAATCAATTGATTTGTTTTGTAATTTCTTACGTACATATAGTAAGAAAAGTCTAAAGCAGAAAATGAAGTTGTTGCAAGACTTAGATCCTTGCAGAGTGAGAGGAATCACAGGTTTGCAAGGCCATTCACTGGCTTGTCTTTCTAGAAAAGTCTGTCAGAGTGTTTTTCATCATTTTAGGATGTTAGCAGTGCATCATACCAAAATGAGG
This sequence comes from Lissotriton helveticus, assembly GCF_964261635.1. Lineage (NCBI taxonomy): Eukaryota > Metazoa > Chordata > Amphibia > Caudata > Salamandridae > Lissotriton > Lissotriton helveticus. The sequence goes on from NC_136057.1 coordinate 1,868,267,324, forward strand.
AAATTAGTGAGAATGTTGTATTATGCAAAAAGTCCAGCACTTAAGCTTAAACAATTAAACAGTGCTCTTTTGCATGGAAAAGAATTAGATGTGAAGAAGATTTGTGAAGAAATTGAGATTTGTTATTTTCGTGAGCAAGAGGACAGTGTAGAAATTGAGACCTCAATTCAAGGTAATGTGGAAGACAATGTACAGATTTTAAATACAGAAAAGTTTGAGAAGGAAATTACCAGGTTTAAGGTGAAATCAAGTGAAAGGCCGAATTTTACTTGTGTGTGTTGTCGACGGACTCATTATAAGATTCAGACTAGGTTAGTTGATTTATATGCAAAAAGTGAAAAAATGGATAATTATGAGTGGAAAGATTTAGCAACTTATTTGTGGGTGGAGAATTCTTTTGATTTGAGTTCTGATCAGCGTATTTGTAAATATTGTTATGACAAATTAAATCAAAACAGAATGCCTGCTAGAGCTGTTCATAATAATCTGGAGTTGATAGACATTCCCCGTGAATTGATAGATTTAAATACATATGAGTCTATTTTGATTCAATGTGTCCATCCTTTTCAGGAAATTGTTCGCATGGAGCCTAAGATAGGGAAATTGCCTCCTACAGATTTGCAGAGAGGATTAAAGGGAAGAGTTGTTTATTTGCCCCTAGATTGGAAAAAAATATTGATACAATTGGTATAGAAAAAGTAGAAGAGGAACCTTTAGTTATTCTAGTTAATGGGGTTCCAACAAAGAGTAAAACAATCTGGCAAGATTTAGTGGATGTTAGGAAAGTCAAAAAGGCAACGTTGTATTTAGTCAAAAACAATGAGTACTACAAAGATGTATGTGTTGCAGCAGAGGAAACAGCTGCAGATGAAGACAGTGATTGTTCAGCTGGCTAAATTGAAAAAGTTGATGTGTCTAGAAGTGAAGAAATATATGAACATTATACTGTTCATCCTTTACATTCCAAAGAAGTAATGGGGAATGCAATTGACTTGTTTCAAATGAAAACAGCAAAAGGAAGTCCCATTAGTGTATGGGAAGAAAGTTTGGAAGCTCGTTGTTTTCCACAGCTATTTCCAACAGGTCGAGGTGGACGATATGACGATCGACCACTTCAAATTCCTGCATCTGAATATCGAACTGTAAGATTATATGCTGAAGATGCAAGGTTTCGTCAATGCATTCCCTATTCGTTTCATCTACTGTATGAAAGTGACTTGTCTGGGCTTTCTTATGCAGTAAACCATATTCTGAAAAGTGGAGCACATCTACAAAATGTTTCGGCGAGGGACTTTATGCAGAAAGTGAATCTTCAAGATAATATTTTAGAATCTCATCTAATCAATCTCATGGCATGTCAGCGTGGTACAAATGAGTATTGGTACCGTCGCCATGGGGAATTGAAATACATGCTAAGAAACTTAGGAACTCCTACATGGTTCCTCACTCTTAGCTGTGCCGAGTATGCATGGGAGGACTTACTTCAATTTCTACGAGAGGCCAATGCTAATATACAAAATATAGAATTCAAAACACCTGGAGAACTGTGCTCTTTGGATCCAGTGAATGTATGCAGATATTTTAATCATAGATTTGAAGCTATGATGTATTTTATTACCAACAAAAAAAATCCTCCCCTTGGAGAGGTTTTGGATTTCTTTTGGAGAAAGGAGTATCAAGCGAGAGGTGCTCCTCACATACATATGTTGTTGAGGATTAAAGATGCACCCAAATTTGGAACAGATTCGGATGACACAGTGATGAGTTTCATTGAAGAGTATTCAACATGTGCTGTTCCGAAAACTACAGAAGAAAACAGTTTAAGGCAACAAGTTTTACGCTTTCAATCCCATCGTTGTGGAAAGTACTGTCATCGAAAATTCAGAAACAAGGACAAGTTCTACACAAAATGTCGTTTCAGCTTTCCACGACCAGTGATTTCCAAAGGAAGAGTAAATAATTTGATGTCTTCTCTGCGACATACTGTGATGAGGAAATCACCAAAAAATACATACAATTTAAAAAGAGACGAAGAGTCTAAGTACATCAACGACTACAACCCAGTGATTTTGTCCATGTGGAATGCTAACATGGATATTCAATTCGTTGCTGACAACTCTATTGCTGTGGCTCGATATGTGACGTCTTACATCACAAAAAAAGAAAAGACAGAACTAAAGGAAATGTGGGAGGACATTTCACATGAAAAGAGTCTAAGCAAGAAATTATACAGTTACAGTCTGAAGATGTTGTCGCATCGAGAAATTGGAGCGTATGAATGTTCTGATCGATTGTCGTCAGGAAGTCTCTATGCCAAATCTAGAACCATCATTTGGGTGAGTCTAGGTCTTGCTGCAACACGAAATCGAGTTTTGAAATCTGTACAAGAGATAGAGTATTTGGCGGAGAAAGAACCAGAAAGTACAGATATTTTGAAGACAAACATGTTGGATACATACTATCCAAATAGAAGTCATCACCTTGAGAACGCTTGTCTCTATGAAGTTCTGCAGAGATATATTTATAAGAGGAACATCAGAGAAGATATCAATAATGGAATATATGGAGTCATTGGATGTGAAGGATGTCTAGTGAAACAGAAAAAAGGTCATTTGATTAATCATTGCAAATTGAGTTGTGATAATCCAGATAAAAGAGAATTTTATTATTTGGCTCTTTTGCAACTGTTTAAACCATGGCGTGAAGAAGAGGAACTTCTTGGAGATTTTCTCTGTTATGAAGACTCCTTTAATGCAATGAAGGATACCATAGAATGTCCTGTTTTTCCAAATTATCTGCAAATGTTGAATGAAGAAATAGAGCAAGAAGCCACAATTGCTGCAGAGATTGCGAGAGACAGTTCTCAAGGCAGTCAGAGTTCTGCTTCATTGAGTCAGGATCCACTAGGAGGACCAATTATCCAAAATGAAGCTGCTACTGCCATGGATGAGGTGGAAAGAGTTATGGAACAAGGTCAAGATGATGAAGTTAACTTAGAAGATTTGGTGAAACAATTAAACCTTGAGCAGAAACAGATATATGACGAAGTCACAGAACAGATTGAACATGGATTCAGTCATGAGAAAAAAGAATGCTCATGTACATCATTTAAGCCTGTCCAACTGTACGTGAGTGGAGAAGCGGGAACTGGAAAAAGTTTTCTGATTAAAGCCATTGCAACTTATCTGCAGAAAAGGACTATCCGCTATATGTATCAACAAACCATTTTGCATTTCCTAAATAGCGAATTTTAAGGAATCGCTATTTAGGAAATGCAAAACGGTATGTATGTACAAAATCGCTTTCCAATAGCGATTCCTTAGCATTCCTTAATTTGAGATTAGCAAATTGTCAATCGCAAATTACCCCTTCATTTCCATGGGCCAGGAGGCCCATAGGAATGAAAGTGCAATTTGCAATTAGCACTTTGCTGATCGCAAATTAGGGATGTTTCCAAGGGTGCAGGGGTGTCTCAAGAACACCCTGCTGCACCCCTGAAAAAGACATTTGGGGGCATATGGCGCACATACATGCCCTAAGGGCATGTATGGGCGTCATATGGCACCTTTGGTTTTTATCAAAAAAGATTTTTGATAAGAATTCGCAAATTACCACCAACTAGAAGTTGGTGGTAATTTGCTACTCCTTAATGGCATTTTTTGCATTTTATTTGTTTGATACATTGCATTTAAGGAATCGCAAAATTTGCAATTCCTTAAGTGTAATCGCAAAATAAGGATTAGCAAATTTTGCTAATCCTTATTTTGCATCAAACTTGTTTGATACATTCCATTTGTCTATTTAGCATTCGCAAAGGCCGAAATTCGCAGAATTTCGGCCTTTGCGAATGCTAAATAGCTTGATACATATAGCGGTAAATCACCGCTGTCTTGTGTTTTACTGCTCCAACTGGGCTGGCAGCACATAACATTAAAGGGATTACTTTACATCGTTTACTGATGCTGCCAGTGGAGCATGATAACAAATTGGAGTATCACAAGCTATCAGGAGATACGTGTTCCGAAGTTTCGAGAGTCCTGAAGAAAATGAAACTTCTTATCATTGATGAAGTAAGCATGGTGTCAAATATCATGCTTGCTTTTGTGCATTTGAGAATGCAAGAAATTCTTAGAACAGACTATGATGTCTTATTTGGTGGAAAACATATTATTGTTTTTGGAGATCTTCTGCAGTTGACTCCAGTGAAAGGACAACCTGTGTACAAAATGCTCACACATGAAGATACCAGGAAGTGCTTAGGGAGCATCGGAAACGTTAATATATGGTTAAACTTTAAATATGCAGAACTGCTTCAAAATATGCGGCAGGCAAATGATGAAGATTATAAAAATATTCTACAAGATGTAAGGATCGGAAAAGTAAGTCAGCAAGGGAAAGAAGCTTTACATGCACGTTTAATTTCAAATTTGTACCCAAATGAAAACATTCTTCCAGAGAACATATTTAAGAAAATTAACGAGAAGAAATCTGGCATATGTTTGTTGCCAACTCTGAAAGAATGTTCCATGTTCAACAACAAAATGTTACAGTTAGAAAATGAAGAGATAGTGAAACTGGAAGCTATTGATAAAATAGAGCATATGGGAGCAACAATTATTTTGTCTGAAAATTTGAAATCAAAATTGGATTCATTAGAGAAGACTATATCTAAAACTGCTGGTTTTGAAAAGACTCTGAATGTGTGTTTGAATTGTCGTGTCATTTTAAGAAGGAATTTAAATGTTGAAAGAGGTCTAGTAAATGGAGCAATGGGTTATGTTGTTGGTTTTCTGAATTACAAAAATAGAGATGGAATTGAAATTTTAAAAATTAAATTTGATGACATTGATGAAATAGAACAAATTTGTCGTTGTTCAGCTAGATTTTTGCTCGTGAAAGACTTATATGTTCGCCGAAAACAGTTTCCTATTTGTTTGGCATATGCGGTGACAATTCATAAGTCTCAAGGTTTAAGTGTAGATAGCGCTTTGGTGAACATTGGAAGTTCTGTGTTTAAAGAGGGTATGGCATATGTGGCATTATCACGAGTCAGAACTTTAGCAGGATTGTACTTGATTGAGTGTGATGAAACAAAGATTTGTGCAGATTTAGATTGTGTAAAAGAATACAATAGGTTAAGAAGAGAGTATGCTCCACATTTGCCTTAATATCCTCTGATTGAAAAACGTGTGGTAGGCCGAAAAAGAAGAAATGAGAGTAATTGCAGTGAGGTATCAGCAAAAAGGCATAAAGTAGATAAAAGTGTAATTGTAAAGAGAAACAAAAAGGATTCTGTTGAAGATGTTGTTGGATTTCAGTTTGAAAACAGTTCTGGTGTCAACTGCTATGCTAATGTAGTAGTTAATGTTGTTTTTTTTCTTCAAAATTTACAAAGAGAGATTGTGGAAAATCGGGAACAAACATTGTGCTGTTTATTGAATTCTGTGTTAGAGAAATGTAGTAGTGATAGAGCTAAAATAGAAAGTGTTTCAGAAATTAGAAATCTTCTAGATATATGTTCAGGTCAAAATCTATTTTCACAGAATATTCAGCAGGATTGTCAGGAATTTTTAATGTATATGTTTGATGTATTACAAGATGAAGGAGTAGATATAAAAAATCTATTTGGCCTTTCTTACCAATGGCAACATGACTGTGATAACTGTGCTTCATCAAGTACTACTAGAATAGACTCTGAAAGATTTATATATTTAACTTTACCAGACTGCAAATCAGTGTCTTTCAATAATCTAGTTAAAGCAGGGGATCACAATATGGTGTGTACCCAATGTAAGTCTGCAATGCTGTCCACATTATTTCTACAAAATTATGGTCACTATGTTATTTTAATGTTCCAACGATGTAGACCTGATGGAACTAAATTGACAACTTCTATTAAAAATTTCGTGGCTTCTCAGTTATCGATATCAGGAAGAACCTTTGCAACTGTAGCTATTATTTTTCATGACGGTCCTTCTACAACATCAGGGCATTACACATGCTATTTAAAAACTTCTAAAGGTTGGACCCAATGTAACGACAATAATTTGACTTTCAAACAACGTTTGCCTTTTGGCTTTATAAATTCATACCTAGTGTTTTTACAGCCAAAATTTAGGTAAAGGTAATTGGCCTATGAAGACGGGAGGAGTACTCATATATACTCATACATCTGACACTATTTGGCCAAATGGAAAGGTGCAAGAATGAGTAAAGAGTCATGACTGAAAAAAAGGAGTATATTACATTTTTGAAAATATTTCAGATGTTCTTGGAGCTTTTCTTGTAGAAAGTCGAGGAAATGGATTTCTAAGTGAACAGCAAAATACTATGTAACGAGAAAAGGACCTCCATGATATACTATTTGGCCTCAAGGAAAAGTAAGTCAATCAAAGATTAGCGTACATTTGTTGTTTGTCAGTATGCAAGGTTTTTTTTAAAACACAATCTTTTAGATTGTGTTTTTTTTTCCCACTGTCATATGATGAGTAATTTGAACTCACTGCTTTAAGTGAAATTCAATATATTCTGAGAACAGCAAAAATAAACTATGTAACATGTTGTAGAAATTATTCTACAGTTTGGATTGTGTAAATTAAATTGTATTCCCATTCTCTGACATCCACTCTCCCTCGCTTATCTTTGTTTGCTTCTTACTTTTGACCTCTTCTCTCTATTTTTCGTTCACTACTTCTCTGTACTCAGTGCCTCACTCTACTTGTATTATTTTCACTTGTGTTTATCTACCTTCTATCACTTCTTTTACAACAACTTCACTGCTCCTCTCTCGTCGTTCTTCATCCCATTTCTTTTACTCTGGTTCCGTTACTATCCATCATTTCCTTTTTTTCATTGTCCTTCTCTTTACTTTCATCACCAAATTATTTTTTCTCAGTAGCACTGTTTTAGTCGTGTTCTCCTCTCTTTCCTTTTTTTTGCTCTTTTACTTTTTTTCTTTTCTCACTCATTGTACTCCACCTCACTCTGTTTTTCTCTTAGTGTGTCTACCTTATAACTTCCTTAGTCCATTTCCTTCAATTGTTGTATATTATTCTGTCTCCCTTCATCCTTTCACTCTATGACTGTTCTTCACTTACTCTCAGTTATCTTCTATTCCTCATTCTTCTAAATGCATCATTAATTAGACTGTTTTCTGTCTCAGTCATTATCGTTTTACTTACTTGTGTTTCCTGATTTAGTTTTGCTAACTCACATTGTTTTAGTATCTTTCTTACTTTCAGTTCATTTCTCTGTACTTCTCTCTCTTTTTCTTAGTGAATCTATATGCCTTACTCATTGTAATTTGCTCTCCTTCTATTTCTTTTTCCCTTTTTTTGTCCTTCTAACTTAGTTTATTTCCCTTTCTGTGGTCTTCACTCACTATATTTCTAAATAGAGTGTTATGATGTTTTTAGCTCTTCATTGGTATATTTTAATTTAAAATACATATTTTACTAATTATAACTTATATTTTTTTTCTCTCTTTCACAGATACCAACTGTAGTAAAAAAAAATAAAGTTACATTTATTATATGGTAAGTATGACTAAAAAAATGTAGTTTGTTATCACCCTTTGCTTTAAGGTCACTAACAGTTTCTCAATCTACCTCACTCCTGTGTTTTTACTATGCTTCTCTCACTTATTTTTATTCTCCATGTTTACTCCCCTTCCATTATTTACCCTCTCATATTCAACTTCTTTTGATCCCTATTCTTTACTTCACTTACCCTCTGTTCCCTTCCTTTGCTTATTTACTCATTCTCTTTTTCTTAATTATTTACCTTACTCCTACAGATATACCTCATCCCTCTCCCAACACATACACACACCTGTAACATACACCCCACACACACACCACACCTACACATCATACACAAAAAAAAACCTCCCACACACACTCCTCAAAAACACACACACATTCCATACACACACATACATTGAACACATATACACCCCACACTCATACACTTCTCACACATATTTCACACACCCTCATCTCTACCCACACCAAAACACTCCACACAACCACACCCACAGACACACCTTACACACCCACACTCCGACCTACACCCACTAACTCCCTGTAAGTCACACACACTGCATTACTTATCTTTTTTTGCTGTTGTACTCAAGCCCATTCAGGTACTGTTCCTTTTACTCTCTTTGTCCTCTCTCTTTGTCACTCACCATGTGATATCCTAATTCAATATTTCTCCCTCTATCACCCCTCTTTACTTTTACTATGGGTAGCGCACCGGGGAGGGTAACAAGGGGAAAACAAAGAGAAACAGTAAAATAATATTTTAGAGTGCTTTGAGGTAGGGTAGCTGTTGTGTTGTGTGGGTGATTTACTTACTGCACTCCTTCCACTCCTTTTCTCAGTACCTCTGTTCTCACAGTTCTTCATTCCCGTTCACTCAGTCCGTCTATCTTACTGTAATTGTCTCTGTCTCTTCACTCTTTCACTACTTGTTCATTATGCTTTCTCCCTGAAGTTCAAGCACATTACGTTATTTACATTTCTTTGCTGCTTCAATTATTCCCTTTCTGTTACTTCTTCTTTTCTTCTTTTAGTTTTTTTCTCTGTCAATCCACATGTTTTAACTTTATTCGATGTTATCCATCTTATTTCATCCCTCTTTATTTATGCACACTACTTTTTTCTCTCTCTCCTTTACCAGTGTTATTTAAATCTGGTTCCGTTATTACCTTTTATTTGTATATCATTTTTTCTCTTTCCTTTTAGTCTTTACAGACACTCACATTCTTCATGTGCCTCTGCTTTAGTATTCTTCTTTTCTCTTTCTTTGTTTCACAGCCTTATATTTTTTACATTTTCTCTCTTACACTTTGTTATATCTTTTACACTGTTTTACTATGTATTACACAGTACATCTGTGTTGCTCTCTCTTGCTGTCTGTCTCTTAACATTACTCTCTCTTTCTCTTTCTCTTATGCTCTCCTTCTCTTGTTTTTTTTTTTCTTGTTTTTTGTGTTGCGCTAACGGGGCGCTCACCGGTGCGCGTACCGGGAAGCGCACCCATGAGAAAAATGAAGTGAAGAGTGCTAAAAATTTTAGTAATTTTTTAAAAATGGGAGGTAGTTCTGAAAAGAACTTTTTTTATGTCTTTGTTGTTTTATATTTTTTTTATTTTTCTGAACATTTTTTGTTGTTGTATTTTTTGAACAATTTTATGGTTTTTTTGGGTTTTTTGGGGGGGAACAACGAAAAACAGGCATTAGAAAGGGCTCAACAGGAGCAAAAAAAAAAATCACTTTTTGGGGCGTTTTGAGCACTTGTGATTTTCAAATGCTCTGTTCATTAAAATCACACTCATCTCCCCGTGGCAAAGTAGTCCCCCACAATAAATACACACTAGCTTGATGTGTTGAAAATTGCTCTGGATATTGGGGACCGTCTCCCTCGCCTCTGGTCCCGAAATATTTCCTGTGTTGAGGTGGTGGCCACAGGAGTTCGTGGGTTTTCACGGAGGTCACGCACCTCAGCCACGCTGTAATTTATTGGATGCCACCTTTGCATGTGGCGATGCATAGTATAGTTCCCATAGCTATATTTTTTATCTGTGCCACGGGACAGAACTTCTTTGCAGATCAGGCATGTGACATGACGGGCATTGACTTTTTTTTGGCTTTCTGGGAATGTAAAAAATTGCCAAATGAAACTGTCCTTGTGGTGGGATTTCCGGGGCTGTTCAGGCAAGAATACTCTCTCATGTACCTCCTCTTCCTCTTCTTCCTCCTCTTCCTCAGGGTTGGGAAGGAACTGGGTAGGTGGTCCTTCCTTCCTAGGAGGTGGTGGTGGTGGTGGGGGTGCACCAGCTGCAGCTACTATTGAAGCCATCTCTTAATAATAAAAATAGGTCTTCCTCTCACAAAGTTGAAAGTCAGAGTGAGAAAAAAGGTGGGGGCTTTCATCATTTGGGAAAATTTTTTTTTCTAAACCAATGAAAAGTTTTATTTTTAGGTCACATGACCTAGCCTTACATCATTAGGAAACCAAAAGTGAAATGAACCAATAAAAAGTTTTATTAACAAGTCACATGACCTGTTACGCTTACGTTACGCGCTCCGCGCCGCGCCCCGGATCGCTTCCAGGGTGCTGCGCTTCGCGCCTCGGTTCGCGCTCCGGAGCACTTCCGGGTGCGCTAACGCAGCGCGTCATAAGACGCATTACGCGTCAACGCGATACGTCGCGCTTACGCGACGCGTCACGATGTTGTTTTCTAACGCGGCAGTTGCGCTAACGGAACGTTTACCGGTTCGCGGACCGGGTCGCGGCACTAAATTGAGCTAACGGGAACCTACCCGGTGCGCGGACCGGTAGCGAAACAAAAAAATTTTTTTTTTTTTTAAATATATACATAAAAAAAATATATTAAAAACATATAAAATATATTTTTCGATTAAAAGAAGAATACATTTTACAGCTTTTGATATTTGCTATTAAAAAACAATTGAAATTCACTGAAAAAACCATAGGTTATAGACCATATATAGTTAGGAATTAGCATTTACAAAACCTTGAAAATTCACTGAAAAAACCATAGGTTATAGACCATATATAGTTAGGAATTAGCATTTTTAAAACCTTATTTTACTCACACAAAACCATTGAAATTCGCATATATAGTTAGTTGTACTAACTATATATTTCGCGCACCCGCAATCCACTGCTGATGATGTCACATATTACATCATTCATGACATGGTCAGTGACATCACTGATGACATCACTGATGACATCTCAAATGACATCACTGATGACATCACTGATGACATCTCATTTGACATGACTGATCACATCACTGATGACATCATTCATGTGATAATACGATGAACTTCTTCAGACTCTAATATAACCTTATATACACTCAGTGTAAACAGACACTCACAGAGTGTCACTCATCCATGGAGTTACTCACACACCTAGTCAGTCATGCAAAGAATCAATCACACCTCCATTTCCTCAACTATACAGTTATACACACCTTACTTATTCAAACAGATACTAACACATATTTACTCTCTTATACAATCCCTGATACAATTTCAGAATGATCCATACAGCCACTCACACATTCACTGGCTCTTATGCACAGTTATTTATATATGTCAACTCTCTCATATACTGTGTTTTACATATGTTCTTACTTTGACATGTAGCACTGAGATATCCATTCACTCACCAATACACTCATGCACACAGTCAACCGCCCATACAGCTGTTTCCACATGCACTTTTGAACCCATACATCTAGTGAATCAACTGCTCACACATCTATGCACAGAGTCATACACCTCCCAACCACCCACACACACACTCAGTCTCCCATACAAATACTTGGGCAACCAATCAATAACCCATATAGTTACTCATATAGCTACTGATCAACACATGCAGCAGTTTACAAAACAACAGACATAATGATGCACAAATTAAGACAGTTTAGTCACTAACCCATGCACTCAGTGAGACACATTTAATCACTCACTCATACAGTCAGTCATGCACCTACTAAATCCTTCATCCAGACACTTATACATCCACTCATTCTTCAAAATGTAAGACATATTTAAACTTTACAGAAACATACAGTCACTGGATGTTGATATCAGTGATGTCATCAGTGATGTCATTTGAGATGTCATCAGTGATGTCATCAGTGATGTCACTGACCATGTCATGAATGATGTAATATGTGACATCATCAGCAGTGGATTGCGGGTGCGCGAAATATATAGTTAGTACAACTAACTATATATGCGAATTTCAATGGTTTTGTGTGAGTAAAATAAGGTTTTAAAAATGCTAATTCCTAACTATATATGGTCTATAACCTATGGTTTTTTCAGTGCATTTTCAAGGTTTTGTAAATGCTAATTCCTAACTATATATGGCCTATAACCTATGGTTTTTTCAGTGAATATATATATATATATATATATATATATATATATATATATATATATATATATATATATATATATATATATATATATATATATATATATATTGCAGCTCAAAAAGCACCAAAGCGCCGCACTCCCAGGCGGGTGCTTCCGTTGCGAGGGTGCACTCGCAAATCCAATTCTGCTCCACCTCCCAATAGCGAAATCTCCCGCAGGAAGAAAGGAAGCACTCTCGGAGGTACGTATATCCAAATTTTATTTACCACAGCAAACTGACGGGTTTCGGTCGGAACCTTTCTCTGAGTTTACCGAACCGGCAGAGGCGTCTACATTTAAAGCATCCGGGTCATAAAAATCAACATAGAACATGCCTACGGGGAAAGGAAAGGAGCATGAGCGCCATATTGGAGTGTCTGAATACCAATAGTCACTAACTCTACTTGCACATCATAATTGCGCCCTAGATGGGCAATTCGATCAAACAAGGCCTAATTAATATATTGATAAACACAAGTTTCCTGCGCCCCTTCTAAACAGGTAATATAGTTAAAGCACAAATGTACAATAGACTGAAAATTCACGTGCATTTTCCATATCCCCAAAAAAAAAAAAAAATTAAAGTGTAAATACTAATGATGCAATCAGGCCCTGAATGGGCAAATAAACTAATGATTCAGCCATTGAACCAAGGAGGACCCTCACTCCATACAATAAAATAAATCAAAACAAAAACAAAAACAACAGCCACAAAACCTTACATCATAATCAATAGTATATGCAGCAAGAAGAAAGTCTAACCAAGGAATGCTCCAATACCTGAAGCTAAATAATTCCATCAAGTTCATATGTCTAAATTCATACATAATGAATGTAGGATAAAACCAAAATTGTCGTAGATAATGTGTAGCAAAAGCAGAATAAAAGTAGAGACAGAACAGAACAACAATCCCAATCATCATCTAAAGTACCTGCAGGAATACCAGGTCGAATACACATACCGCTTCAAATTCATGATCGACATGTGGTACTTATAAAATACATATCTACAGGTAAACTGATGGACTCTACTCCCCCAAATGAGATGACAGTTCTTCATGTATATTCATGCCCAGTGGCAGATCAATTATGTACCTGGACTCGAGTCTACGGAGTCGGACAAGCCTGTCCCCTCCTCTCGGGTTCAGTGGTACATGGTCCAGGCCAAAGAAGCTTAACTGATCCCTGTTACGCTTATGTGCTTGATCGAAGTGGCGCGCCACCGGGTACGCCTCATCGAAGTTGGCAATCGCACGCATGTGTTCTAAAACTCGCATTTTCAGTGGATTAACTGTGCTGCCGATATACCGCAGCCCGCAAGGGCATGTAAGGCAGTAGACGCAGTAAGGAGTAGAGCAAGTTATAAATTTGTTGATCCTGCGTTGTATACCAGTATTAGGGATAGTGTAAGATCGTACTCTCTTGCTAAACTTGCACACCTTGCATTTCCCACAAGGGGAAAAACCACAGATTTCACCAAAGGCGTTGGTCTTTGGGGACTCGATCAAATGGCTCTGCACCAGATATGCCAACTTTTCTTGAAGGTTTTATTCAAAAAAGCGGCATCCTGGGAGAAGGTGGTTATAAGCCTAAATTTACCCCCACTCTTAACTGATGTTTTCTTGCTTTTGCTTTTAAACAGATCTTCTCTGTGGGTCAATTTGGCTCTTTTATAGGCATCATTGAGGAGTTCCCCTCCATACCCTCTCGACTTGAATCGTTCTATGCATTGATTGGCTGCCATTTGGAATTCCTTGTCATCCGTACAGTTACGCCTTATCCTGAGTAATTCCCCATAGGGGATACTCTTCACAAGGCTGACAGGGTGACTGCTGGTGGCTCTGGGTTTACGGAAGAGTTTACTTTTAATTGTTCCTACCTCTACATAGATCGTTACATCGAGGTAATTAACAGTGGTTTGGCTCACCTCGCCTGAGAATTCCAGATTCACACTGTTCTCATTCAGTATTCCCATGTACTGTTTAGCACTCTCAGTTCTACCGTTCCAGACAATAAACAAATCGTCTATGAAACGATACCAGCTGATCAAATTGCGGGTCCATGATGCATTGTCTGCCCCCCAGGCCACCTGCTCCTCCCACCAGCCTACGAACAAGTTCGCATAGCTGGGGGCGAAGCAGGTGCCCATCGCAGTCCCTGACAACTGACGAAACAGTTCTGTTTGGAAAAGGAAAATGTTATTTGTTAGGCAGAATTGGACAAATTCCATCAACATTTGACTATGCCTCATAAATTTCATAGGTCTCTGGTCTAGATAGTACTTTATGGCCAACAGACCATCACCATGATCAATAGCGATGTAGAGGCTGGTGATGTCCAACACCATCAAGGTATAGCCTTCCTTCCACTCGATCTTACTCAGTTTTTCTAGAAAATCCGTTGTGTCACGGATATGTGACTTCAAAATCAGAACAAAAGGTAACAAAAAGTGATCCACAAACATAGATAAATGTTCTGTGAGACTCCCCTGTGACGCAACAATTGGTCTCCCTGGGGGTGCAGTGGGGTTCTTATGCACCTTGAGGATATGATAAAATGTAGGGATGATGGGGTTAAGGCGTCTCTGAAACATATATTCATCCATTTCAAGAAGGCCTTCGTTATGCCATTTTGTGATAAGCGCATGATAGTCATTGATACTTTTCTGGTATTCTCTCTCTGTGATCTTCAGGTACGTAGATTTGCAGCCCAGTTTTCTAGCTTCCTCTTTGTTATAATTCTCCTTAGTTTGTAGCACGATATTCCAGCCTTTATCCGCAGGTTTATACACTGTGTTTTTGTCTTTACACAAGGATTTAAGGGCCAGGTTCTGTGCATTTGAGAAATTACCATCCTGATCTTTTTTTATGAAATGTTGTTTCTTGCAAAATGCCTTCAAGTCCTTTATGACGGCATCGGAAAACACATCAATGGCATCATATACCAACTGAGGGTTAAAGGTGGAAACAGGTTTAAACGGGGTGGTTTCTCCTTCTTGTACCACTCCTGTAATAGAAACTTGTTGTGACCCACTCAAAGCAGTGTGGTTCTCCGTCTCACTCCCATCATACAGGTCCTCCAGTGTCATAATCGCACCAAGGTCTCTGATCATGAGGCTGTCGCTATCCAAAGGTCTCCTTGTTTTTCTCTTTTGTATCGTGGATTGCACCTTCGTCTTAAAGAACTTGTGCAATTTTAGCTTGCGGGTGAATTTATAGAGGTCGATCCGGGTCTGTGCAAATTCCATATGTCTACGCGGGCAGAAGTTCAAACCCAACATCAAGACTGATTCCTCAGTCTCAGACAAAGTTTTGTTAGTCAGGTTTACAATGGTGTGACTCTCTTCCTCCGTCACTTCCGTTTGTTGAACCCCCTCCTGCTGCGTGTTACCGGCGGTGAGGTTGATCTTTTTGCGCCCCCTCTGCCCCGCCTCCTTTTCTTCCTGCTCCTCTTTCCGGGGGTTTGCCCGCCCCCCCGCTTCGCCAAGACTGGCGGATCAACTTGAACTCCTCGTGAAAAGGAGTACGGACACGCCCTGATCGTAGGCGTCCCGCAGTGTCCTCTTCTGAGGATTCATTCTCTGCCGCTGAGGACTCCGAGGTAACAGGTACTTCAGGTTGTGATGTAGGGGCAGTTGACGTCTTCTTCAATAGCTCCTTGCGGGGTGCATCATACTTTTTTGCAAATGTTAACACCCTACCCAAAGCATAATCCTCCTCGTCTCTATCGAATTTGCTTTCCTTCCGCAGCTTGATTTTTTCTTCATACGCTTTTAGTCGTATTTTCATCTGTTCCTTAAGTTCTGTAACTTTGTCTTGATCCTCTTCCTTGGATAGTTCATTCTCCAATACTTTAATATCTTCAAGCGCCTTTTCTCTATCGCTCCATGCGAACTTAACTAGCAGTCTTAGGCTTCCCTTGCAGGCCTCCGCCGTGTGCTCTGCCCATGCGTCTAAAAGCAATGGGTCCGGAGACTCATATGCAGGTACTGTGTAGATCCTAAGGCCCCGCGGGACCCTGTTCACATCAATGTAGCTCTGCAGTGATGTGCCCTCCCACCATTTTCTTATTTCTTGCTCGCACAACCGTTCGAGCGCTTTGCATTTGGTGGTCACGTTATCACTGCTCAGACTGCCGCTTGCATTTTGTGTGGGCTTGCGCTTGTCCTTTTTGTCCTTGCCTTTAAACATATTACTTGCCGCCTCATGCCGCTCCGACTCACAAAACATATTCAAGCTGTGTAGGACTTTAATTTGTGTCCCCGCCTCCTCGCCTTGTGTACAGAGTTCGGGATAGAATCAATGCGTAAGTCCGCCAGCCGGCGTCCTACCGGGATTCAGAAGCTGGGTCGGGAATTCTTGCCACTCGTTCCGTTGACACTGCTACTCCCTATGCATCCTTTCCGCTGTACACGGTGCCGCGCAAATATCCATTGCAGCTCAAAAAGCACCAAAGCGCCGCACTCCCAGGCGGGTGCTTCCATTGCGAGGGTGCACTTGCAAATCCAATTCTGCTCCACCTCCCAATAGCGAAATCTCCCGCAGGAAGAAAGGAAGCACTCTCGGAGGTACGTATATCCAAATTTTATTTACCACAGCAAACTGACGCGTTTCGGTCGGAACCTTTCTCTAAGTTTACCGAACCGGCAGAGGCGTCTACATTTAAAGCATCCGGGTCATAAAAATCAACATAGGACATGCCTACGGGGAAAGGAAAGGAGCATGAGCGCCATATTGGAGTGTCTGAATACCAATAGTCACTAACTCTACTTGCACATCATAATTGCGCCCTAGATGGGCAATTTGATCAAACAAGGCCTAATTAATATATTGATAAACACAAGTTTCCTGCGCCCCTTCTAAACAGGTAATATAGTTAAAGCACAAATGTACAATAGACTGAAAATTCACATGCATTTTCCATATCCCCCCAAAAAAAATCCAAAAAAAAAAAATCATTAAAGTGTAAATACTAATGATTGACAATTGGTTCGGTAAACTTAGAGAAAGGTTCCGACCGAAACGCGTCAGTTTGCTGTGGTAAATAAAATGTGGATATACGTATCCTGCAATATAGATATATCTCCACAGCAGTCCTGGTTGGATTTACGAGGCTGTCATACGGCCGGTCCGAGTTCGGGCTACCGGGGGCCCCTAATTTACACACCAAATCCTCTGCTATTGGCAGAAAGTATTCAGACACTCCGGCATGCTTAATAAAGTTTAATGTCTTCAAACGATGCGTTTTGGCTTATGCCTTGCTCGCGCTCCTGATTACACAGATACAACATTTGTGTTTATAAACACTTCCTTTAAAAATAGAAGAAGGACTTCACCCATATAGTATGTACAAAACAGTGTAAACTATGGCAGCCATTTTAAGACGATGTAAAATCCATAATATGCGTTACCAACATTACATGTCATATTGTTTGAACTTATAGGTGGCCATAATACATCATAATGCGAATAATTTTGCAATGATATAACTCAAATACATGGTGAATTCATTATTACAATTTTAACAATTCAGTAGCACCTATTTGACCTGTGCTCTAAGCACCAAATATATCCGTGCTCCTCGACTCAGATGGCAAATAGTATTGGCTAACTTCTGAGTATATTTCAGTAAAATACATGAACAATCATAGGCACTGATGAAGCAAGATTTCGCACATTACGCGACTTGCTGAGATCAAGAACCTCGATTTATGTATAACTCTGTAATCCAAATTGTATGTCTTACTAATTTCTCTTATTTTTGGGTATACATGTATCTTAGTGATGCTTGCCTATGTGTTTTAATAATACGATTAATCCTTGTTTTAAAAATGGCCGTCGCTTGGGAATTTACTACTGCGCATGCGTTAGTCACACTCACGTGACGTGACGTAGTCGCAGTTGTGGTGGGAAAATGTGCGCATGCGTATTTGCCGCTAATATGGCTGTTTGAAATACTCACATGGTGAAGCTTGCGCAGATGCTCTCGTGTTATTGTCTGTTGCACTAATCCATAATGGCATAGTATATTTTTATAATAAGAAATATAAAGTAACTACTCATAGTATATGGTACATTCATTTATATTCTATGTATTAATTTGTTTTCGCTTACTTTTCATGTACCGCGATATGGGGGGGTCTGAATGAGACGTGAACCATCTTGAAGGTCCCTAGTGCGCATGTCCAGTATGCTGCTGATGGCATTGACCGAGTGCCAACTGAAGGTCCTTGCCAAGACGTGTCTGGGAAGATGCACCTTCACCCAGCAAGAGAAACGAAAATGTTCTGCATTTGTTATGTTTGTATAAATCCTATTGTATTCTGTAGAATATGTCATGGGAACCCCAAATCTGCTAGACGGTACCATAAGATGCAAAACTAAGCTTGAAGAAGTCTGTTCTGATTGGTGTGTTAAACTATACTATGTGGGGACCAATCGAAATTGGGGATTCTGACACTTTGCAACATTGGGGGGTGGTACACTGACCCGAAAACAGTATATCTAGCCTAGGTTCAGCTAGAGAGATTGTCCGACTTGTCTGAATAGCTGACCTGTCACTGACCCAACGCACTCAATAGGTGACTGAATACAGAGCGCTGCGGAGCACTCTGTCCGAATTTGACCATAGATTTTTTTAAAGGTTTTACTAAACCTTAAGTGCTGGAGGAGCACTTTGCTGGGGAGTTCGCTAACCCAATCGGGGTTTTGACTGATAGCTGCAGAGAGGGCTGAGCGCAGGCGTTGCTTCCGAACTGCGGGTGCTGGTCGTGCCTTGGTGGTCCTGTCCTGATCCTAATCTGGTTTTCCTGTCCTGTCCTGGGGTGTCCAATCTGCACCTGCTGTCCCATAGATGACTGTTCTTCCTTGGGGTATTTCCTGTCCTTGACTGATCCTTGGCCAGGGTTGGTCTGCACACCTTTCTAGGTAAATATAGTGCTAAAACTCTTCACTGCACCTTCTATTTTTCTGTCTATGCTTAAATAAAGACATTCCTTTGCATATGTTAATTGCCATGCTTTCCGCAAACCTATTATAAAAGTCATTCAGTATATTTTCCTTAGCATGTTCCTATGTTCCCCTACCTTTTAGAACACATTCTTTCCATTCTGTTTATGAAACATAACTGTGGTATATAAATCCTCCTGAAATCTGATTTTGCATTGAGATACTAGAAATATAGCGTGTTCCAATTTTTTCCCCCTCCTATAGATTTATAGGATTTCCAATCCATACCTTGCAGTATTTTTCCCAAACCTGTAGAGTCTAGTTCGTGATTCAAGTTCTAAAATCTATTTAGTAGACCGCATTGTTATAACTTTCTTGTAGACTCATAAATGGTTGCCCTGACACTGTTCCTCTATGGCTATGTTCTTTTCGTTATCTTGATTATTGATTGCCTTCTAACTGTAAGTTTGCTAATTTCCGAACCTGATTTCTAGATAAACTTTTAAAACTTCCCAGTTGTCTGTGATCATTTAATGCGTAATAGAAATAAGTTGGGTTTTGTATTTTGCCTGCCTTTCTTTACAGCTAGCTCCCTGATCCATTGTGGATCTTAGGTACCTGTAACGGTGGATCGGTAAGTCAGGTACAATAGAAATAAATAGGAAGGAACCAGGGTTGCTGGTAGTAGCGTGTTAGGTCACCCGATTAATGTATATGACAAATTGGAAAAATATGGGCCTGGTACGTGTATGGTGAAATTATTGGCCGGGTGACCTGCGATCTCTATCAGTAATTTTCTGGTAGCAGAGCTATGGTTAGGGACTAGTTAAAGTCGGGTAGGACTAGTTAAGCTAGATAAGTTGGATACTGTTAGAAATTATTGCTGCTAGTCGAGAACATCATTGCTGCTAAAAAGATAGATTGATTTCCTTGAACTGATCACTCACGTGAAATATTTGCTTTGAAAATTATGAAATGTTTAAAAAAAAAAATTCTATTATTGTATTGATATATGTATTAACAAACTCGTTAGTTACTGTTTAATGTTTGTTGGGAATCCCCGGGGGAATTGAATAGCGAGTGGTGAAGAGAATCCACTTGCTTT
The DNA here is from genome assembly GCF_964261635.1 of Lissotriton helveticus. Lineage (NCBI taxonomy): Eukaryota > Metazoa > Chordata > Amphibia > Caudata > Salamandridae > Lissotriton > Lissotriton helveticus. Next base: position 1,868,287,344 of record NC_136057.1, read on the forward strand.
GAGGTCACTGACCCCAGGAAAGTCGGTGCAGGTTAGGCAGAACTGGAAGCACTGACTAGGGTTTTTTTTTTCTCTGAATGTATGTTTGAATAAATGATAGCAACGAGATCGCTGGCAAAACTTCTATCGTGATATAACCTAGTAAGGGTCACAGCGGAAGGAGTAGCAGGTTCGTCTGGGCTTGAGTGATAGCAAAAGGGTTCGCTGGTGAAACTTTGGGCTTAGGATATATCCCGAAAAAGAAGTGGATGAGTCAAAGGAGTAGCAGGTTCCCTAATGCTTGAATGAAGGGTAGGCAGAAGAGATCTATCCGTAGCGTGTGAAAAGTAGACAGAAGGAGTTTACTTGCAGTGAAACAAATCTTTCCTGTCTAGACACTTGAGTACAGTGGCGAATGTGTATTCGTTGTTAAATAACCAAGCACAAGCACTTTAGAGAGAAATTAAGTTTCCGTTACCTTGTGAAGGAGGGAGTCAGTCGCGAAGCAGCTCTGACGTCACTCCGTGCCGCGCTGGGATTGGTAGACGCAGCGGGTGTGTAGCGGAGCTGGAATTGTAAAGGAGGGGTGAGTGCCGAAGCGTGAGAACCTGTCTCGCGAAAGGCCGCGCACCCATTGGTCGAGATTATTTGAATTCGTGCATTTCATTGGTTGCACGAAAAATAAAAGACGCACTTGGATTGGAAGTGAATTTGTAAACAGAGTCACTAGTAGAAATCGTATGTGGCACTCGTATAGACCGCATACTAGACCTGATCCACGACCTTTAGGGTTTGAAAACGATCAGTGGAAAGGGCATAAGACCGACATTATGTACGGAAATAAGAGAAAAATATCCCTTGTAAATAAAGTGAAAAATTATTTCAAAAAGGACAAACCGATTAAAACCAGAGAAGGTGTTGTCATTCCGCCACCTAACACTCTCGCATCTTTCATGATGTTTGATAAAGGGTATCACTCGTGTGTATGGTTAGAAAACTGGGCGGAGTACACCGAGGATGACGGAGTTTTGGCTTTTCCGTTAGAGGGTACATTCAATGGCAGAATTCTATTTAATTTGAGAACCCGAATGAATGACTTACATCCCAGACCTAGATTAACGCAGTACGAAGCTTTAGAGGAATGGGAGATCGACGCTTTCGAGAGAGACAAGCCCCGAATGGATAAAGGGTTAACAAAATTTTATCCAAAATTGAAGCAGGAGACCCGAGACAAAAAGATGAAACAGTGGAGACAGAATATGATTGTAGAAGGGTTGTTTCCAATTATGCCAATGGGTGGTCCTCCTGCAGGAGAGAAGAGAACGGAAAAATATAAACATTGGGTGCCCATGGGGGAGTCGGATGATGAATTATTAGATGACATGTTTTTGAGAAGTCCGCCTCCTTATAATGAAGGACACTGACCCTCTAGTGAAGGGGATAATTCACGGAGACCTCCTCCTCAGGAAGAGGCCAGATCAGTAAGTGTAGGAGGGAATCGTCAAATACCTCCATATAATGAGGGTTTGGGACCTCTAGGTGCTAGAGATAGCTGTCAAAGAGCACCATTTTGTGGGGAGTCAAGATATTCGAGAGAAAGAGACTTCTGCTCTAGACTTCCCTACGAGGGTGAGGCAAGGCCTTCCACGTCAGGACTTCCGTTCTCAAGGCCCCCGTCTGAGGAAGAACCAAGATCCCTAGGTACAGGAAGTCTGTTCCCAAAACCTAATTACGGTGAAGGACCAAGTGAGACACATCCCACTGCCCCGAGTTATGCCCCAACTTTGACCCCGCAGATATTACATGACAATTCATTAGACAGGATACTGGAGGACAGGGAACGAGAGGCTTTGGCTAAGCAGAGAGCCGAGATAATTCAGAAGATTTCCCAGTTAAACACAAGCCCTGAAGCATTAACAATCCCGGTAACTATTGGACCAGTGGTTCCGCTGTATGGGGATAGACAGGGAAGTCCAAAGACTCCAGTTATTACTCCAGTTGTAGCACAGCCAAGACAGGAGCCCTTAATTGTGGATGACCAGACCAGTGAATGCGAGTCCGAGGTCTCGCTAATGGATCTGCCCATTAGGGGTGCAGGGAAAAGGTTACAGAAAAGACACAATCCTTTTAACACGAGGGAGATTCAAATGGAAACAACTTCGGGTACCAAGAGTGTCACCCTGGTGACTCCTGAAGAAATAGAAAGATGGAGTTGAGAATTAGAAAAACAAACTCCTCAGTCGAAACCTTTAGATATTTTCAAGCTTAGAATGGAAATGGAGGAGCTAATGGCAGGAAATGTAGGGTTAGATAGATTAAATACCTATTCTGTAGAAGAGTTGCTGTTTATCGGCAAGAGTTTTACCCGAAACACCACAGTGCTTCATGAAAAATTAACAGACACTGCAGCTAGTATGGGAATCGATATTTCAAAATCAAAGCCACTGCAGAAACCCTATAGAGCTGATTTTTCAGACAAAGATCTGGAAAATATGAATGTGTCAGGGAAAAAGGCGCAGGTTAAAGAATTATTGACTGTGTTGCAAAAATGGGGAGACGTAGAAAAGTGGAAAGCCAGGTGGGCAAAGAAGAAAGATGAGGCCAGATCTAAACAGACGTCTTCCGAGTTCGTTCTAAAAGAAGCTGACAAACCTGAGCAGTTATACCCTATGCGTGAAGTGCCAGCTGGAAAATATGTGCACGTTCCATGGTCCCGACAGGATATTGTGTCCTTTACAAATGATTTTCCAAAACTACGAAAAAAGCCTGTGGACTGGTACAGGCAAGTGGAAAGGTTTGTGAAGGTGCAAAAGTGCTTGTGGAAAGACCTGGATGGGTTTTTCGACATTGTGGTTCCTGTGGATTTATGGACCGAATACAAGGTTGCCATCGATTGGCCTAACAAAGAGTATGATAGGGACCCTGTAACAGGTGCTCCCTCTGATGAGGTAATGAGAAAATATGACCAGGTCATGTTACATCTGAAATTGAAGGTGCCTGCGAAGGAAACTGATTGGACTAAGATAGATAGAACTACGCAGGAAAGGGATGAGTCTGTGCACTCCTTTTATGAAAGACTGTTACAGGTGTTCAAAACTTACAGTGGAATAGATAACATCGAGATGAAGGACATGACCCACTTCATTTACAGGTTTGTAAACGGTTTAAGACCCGAAATTTGCCAGTGGTTCAAAGACAATTAGATTTGTTGGCAGTCTAAGAAAATGGATGAGGTCCTACGGTATGCAAAGTACTGTGAGGACGAGATGGCAGATAAGAAAAAGGCACTCAAGGAGAAGGTCATGTGGGCACAAGTGAAGTTAGCAGACCAACAGGAAAAATAGTTAAATAAGATGAATAAGAGTACCCAAAATCAAGGCTCTGGGGGTGGAGGGAAGCCTAAGGTAAAAATGAGCAGAGAAGAAGCTAAAAAGAAATTTCCCTGCCACCAGTGCGGAGAAATCGGGCACTGGAGAGACGAGTGTCCATATTTACAGCATGATAATACCCAAACCCCTGATTTGACTCCACAGACGCAGAATGAAAAACCAAGAAAGACTCAGCATCAGGTAAAGGCAAGTCAATTGCCCCGAGCGCCAAAGCCAAATTATAAGGGAAAATCACCACAGGGTGATGACATAGAGATCTGGGGAGGCGATGAAAATAGAAATGCAGCAACTTCGCAGTTTTTGTTGAATGATACCTTTTTCTGTGACAATCAATACTGACGAGGCCTGAGAGGGGAGGACAAGGAGTGTGTTCTTGGCGCCTCCTTGCCGGTAGACCAGTCAGGGCCATACATTGAAGGAAAGGTTGATGGAAATGATGTCACCTTTCTATTGGACACTGGTGCTACCCGTTCTACTGTGAGAACAGCGGACGTTCCAAACCTACCCCTCTCGGGAGAAGCAATCCAAGCAGTGGGTGTGTCTAATCAATTGATTAGTACCCCAGTTACCGAGCCCATGGAGATCACAATAGGGAATTTTAAAGAAATGCATAGATTTGTAGTGTGTGATACCAGTCCAGTAAACTTACTGGGACGTGATTTGTTGTGCAAAATGAACTGCACCATCTTTTGCACACCAAAAGGCGTCGAAATTCAAACCCCAGACGAGGATGGCATATATAAATTAATGTTAATCAGACCTGACTCAGAAATTAAACGAATGACTGTACAAGACTTACCCGAAGAACTTCAAAAGGCAGTGAAATCAGAAGTATGGGACTTTACTGGAAAGGATGTAGGATTGATGGCAAATGTAGACCCCATACAAATAGCTATGAAAGAAAATGCAGTTTACCCCAATACCAAGCCATATAAAATGAGTGCCGAAGTGAGAGCAGGAGTTGCGATTGAAATACAAAAGTTGCTCGAAGCAAACATCATACAAGAAGTGATGAGTAGTCCGTGTAACTCACCCATAATTGGAATCAAGAAACCTAGTGGCAAGTACAGAGTAGTGCAGGACCTGAGAAAGGTAAACAAAATTGTGGTTCCTTGCTGTCCTATTGTCCCAAACCCAGCAGTGATCCTATATCAGATTCCCTGGGATGCTGAGTGGTTTACCGTGATAGACCTATGTCACGCATTCTTTTTGATCCCATTGCATCCAGCCAGCAAATTTCTTTTCTCATTTGCTTTCGACAGTCACGTGTATGTTTGGAATCGGGTCCCCCAGGGGTACACAGAAAGCCCCTCTATCTTTAATCAGATCCTGAAAAAGTGCCTCGAATCTTTAGTCTTACCTGGAAAGTCTGTATTGTTGCAATATATAGACGACCTTTTGGTAGCGTCTAAAAGTCATAGAGATTGTGTGATTGACACCATTGCCATGCTGAATCACCTAGGTGAAAAGGGACATAAAGTGGCCCCTGAAAAATTGCAGTTCTGTTCAAAGTCAGTTAAATATCTGGGGCACCAGATAGAAAAAGGCATCAGAAAAGTCACTTCAGAGAGAGTCAGAATAATTCAAAAGATGCAGTTACCCCGTACTCAAAAAGAGATCAGAATGTTCCTTGGGGTTGTAGGTTACTGCAGGCAATGGATTGTGGGATTCGCAGTCCTGGCAAAGCCTTTGATAAAAATGACAAAGAAAGGAGCCAAGGACCCAGTTGAATGGGATGATGAAAGCTTAACAGCATTCACTAAATTACGAGACTGCCTGTGTACAGCCCCTGCTTTAGGGATGCCTGACTATTCTAAGGAGTTTGCACTGTTCTGTGACACACGTGACAACTGTGCATTGTCAGTTTTAACTCAGGAGCATGGGTTGACTAGACGCCCGGTGGCATATTTCTCTGCCACATTGGATCCAGTAGCTGCTGGATTACCTGGATGTCTGAAAGCAGTAGCTGCAACCTGCACGAGTTTAGAACAGAGTGAATCCATTGTAATGGGACATCCTGTAACTGTGTATGTTCCACATGCAGTTGTGATTTTGTTGACCCGAACGAAAACTCAGTATCTCACCCATAGTCGGCTGACTAAATACGAGAGGATTCTCGTGGGTGCTGCAAATGTAGTCATTACTAGGTGTAATATCCTGAATCCAGCCACCTTACTCCCTGACTCAATGGTTGTAGAAGACGAGGGAGAGAACGAGCATGATTGCATAGATTTGACAGAATTCAGTACTAAACCACGCCCAGACATTAAGGAAACTCCTTTGCCTGTTAATGACGAAGAGCTGTATGTAGATGGCTCATGTATAAGAAACGAACTAGTGGGCCTAAGTGCTGCCTATGCTGTAGTCACTTTAAACAGCATTAAAGAAGCATCCTGTTTATATGGAATAAAGTCTGCACAAGTAGCCGAATTGATTGGGTTGATAAGAGCTTGCAAAATTGGGAAAAACAAAAGAACAACAGTATATACTGATAGTCAGTACTGTTATGGGGTTGTGCATGACTTTGGCCAGTTGTGGCTACAAAGGGAATTTTTCACTTCATCAGGTACACCCATTCGAAATGGGAAGGTTGTACAAGATTTACTGGAGGCCATCCAGTTACCAAAAGAATTGGCAGTGGTCAAATGTGCTGCTCATAAAAAGGGCCTTGACCATGTATCATTGGGAAATAATTTTGCTGATGAAGTGGCCAGACATTGTGCAATAAATCGCATGTCTATAAACGTTAAACTGGGAGGACCTGGAAACAGCTGCCAACTTATGGTGTTTGAAGAGGTGCCTACATGGGATGAGGTGAGAGATTGGCAGCATGCTGTGCCATCAGAAGAGAAAGAGAAGTGGAGGAAACTTGGTTGTCGACCAAGAAGTGAGGATGGTGTCATTGTGGGCCCAAATGGTATGCCTGTGTTGCCTAGGCATCTGCTTGCTTCTATGGCCAGACTGATACATGGAGATTCACACACTGGTAGGGATGCAATGGTTCTGGTTTTCCAACAAACATGGTACAATCTGAAGTTCAGGAAAGTAGCAGAATCACTCTGCCAAAGGTGCTTGGCATGTCAGCAGTTCAACGCTGGCAAAAGAACAGTAGTTGAACTGGGGGAAATTGGAAAATCAGGGGGTCCCTTTGTGAGAATACAGATTGACTTCATCACCATGCCTTGTTGTGAGGGAAAAAGATATGTCCTTGTCATTGTCTGCCTGTTTTCAAAATGGGTGGAAGCCTACCCTACCAAACAGAGTGACGCCATAACAGTAGCCAAATTGTTACTACGGGAATTGATACCTAGGTTCGGGGTTCCAGTCACAATTGAATCAGATAGAGGCAAACATTTTCAGAATGAGATAATCGATCAGCTCTGTAAAGCATTCCAGATCACCCAAAAACTGCACTGTGCTTATCGTCCAGAGGCTTCTGGAGTAGTAGAGCAAATAAACGGCACTATAAAATCGAGATTAGCAAAAATGTGTGATTCTACTGGCATGAACTGGATAAATGCCTTGCCTCTTGTTCTGATGGGACTCAGAAGTATTCCAGACTGAAAAACAGGCCTGAGCCCCCATGAAATCCTGATGGGAAGAGTGATGAGACAAGCATGGGTACCAGGATACAAACTGTTAAACATTTCTGATGATTTGGTACTTGAGTACTGCAAGCAACTGGGTGACCAAGTGCGTTCTATCTCTCGCCAGATTGGAGAAGACGCCGTCGCCAATCCAACGACTCCAGTCCACAAATTGGTCCCTGGCGATTGGGTCAGAATAAAGAAACATACTCGTTCGAGTTGCCTTGCACCGAGGTGGGGAGAAAAACGCCAAATAATACTGGTGACCACGACAGCAGTGAAGTGTGCAGGCGTGCCCAAGTGGATCCATGCCAGCCATACACAGAAGGTGATTCCAGACGAGAAAAAAGGCGCTGAAGGTTGTCCAGCTGAGGGGTCTGCAGACGTTGGTCCTGAAGTAGCTGATGACGAACAACCGAGCACCAGCCAAGATGATTGGATACCCATAATCGACCTGACCGAAGACCCAATCAGAACAAGAGAGCGAACCTACAAAGATAGAGAGTGGAATAGAGCGGAAGAGATAGACACAGGCGAAGACCCTCAGATCATTGAGATTCACGTCAAATCTGAGGAAGAAGAGGAAGGTCAGACAGGGACAGAACAGGTGATTGACACACCTCCACAAACTCCTGAAACTGAAAAGGGACAGACTATAACTAGTACAAAAGTTTGAGCAGAAGAAAATCAAGGGATCGAAGTGCTTGAACAGGATCAGATAGAAATAGAAGAACGTGTTCAGGACTCAGAAATAGAGACATTCGAAAGCCAAAACAAAAATTCCCCTGAACCAGGCCAGCTTAGTAACCAGGCAGAAGAAATAGATACAAGACCTGGAACTAGTCAGACAGGAAGGGAAGAGACAGAGACAGAAGTGCCACAAACAAACGAAAATAAAAGAATATTAGAAGAAAGCCAAATCACAGTGCCAGCTAAAAGACTCAAGAAAAAGAAAAATATTGAACCAGGATATATTAAGAAACTGAGACTGAGAATAAAAACAGTAGAAGAAAAACTTGCAGAAAGAAGGAAAAGTCCCCGTATTACCGATCAAGCTGGAGAAAGCTCCAAAAGACGGAGTGAACGAATAAAAAGACTGAACGAAAAATACCAAGATCCTGAATGGACATATCTAGTGTTAGAAGAATTCGAAGATCTTGATATTACTGACGAAAGTGATGAAGAACAGACAGCTGATTATTCTGCCGAGGAAGACGAACCAACCTGAAGTTATGCAGGGTAAGCTACCTGTGCAGAGTTACAAAGAGGGGTTGAGAAATCTTCTTCTGAACGAAAATGTCTGATTCAAATGTGAATGGAAGGCCTAGACGCAGTTGTTGCAAAACATGCTGCAGAGTATGTATATGTAGCATAGCTATAGTGTTAGTAATTTGGATAGGACTAACAGTTTTCATTCCATATATGGTGAGCAAGAATACTAATATTGACCCTACTCAGACTGTGACCTCTGACACTGAAAAACTGACAACACGAAGTGTAGAAAGACGTGAAAAAGCACTCAGACAAATAAAACGAGACTTAGAAGCATCAGATGAGGAAGGACTACATTATCATGGAGTTAAAAACCAGACACAGTTAAATGTTTTCGCAAATCTTTTAGTGCACTATGTAGAAACTATGGAAATAGAAGACTGCTATGTCTGCATGAAGCTACCTACTTCTGTAGCTGAAGGCGTGACTTACCATCACCTACCTTTGACCTATGGAATTTCCTGTAGCATTTTAGCTAGTTTATTTTACAAAAGAGGACCGTTACAGTACTATTATTCTAACTCAGACGTGATATTTTCTGAACTGCCCATACGTGGAAATCTAAATCCTGTACATACTAAAAGTGACGTTACACGTTATATGGGAGAATACTTCCTGACAATAGGTACTATAGACTTAAATGAAGCACACAGAGATAACTTGACCTGTTCATTACATGAACAAGAAAAAATGTTTTTAAACATGGCAGAGAAAAGAAGGGAGAGTTTCCAAAGAAAGGCAAATGATAAGAGACAGAAAACTCCTAAATGGGCTGAAACCATGGAAAGCACCTCAAATGGTGGGAGTGGTCCTGCTTTGTTGCTGGATTTCGAAAGGAAAGGGAAACTGTGTCTTCATCGCGAGAAGACTAGTTATTATAATAACATTTTCATTGGTTCCAGTCAATGTGAGCACAATTATAAGGTAATTGGAGGTTGGGGTTTCAAAAATGGGTCAGAACCTGTGTTTCCCGGAATTTATTATATATGTGGAAACAAGGCTTATTTCAAATTGCCGGATCACTGGTATGGAAGCTGCTACTTTGGCACTGTTTTCCCGAAAATATACCATGTGAAAGAAATTGCTGGAAGCAATGACAACACTAATGGCTTAGTGCGTAGTAAAAGAGAAAGCGTAGGTGAAATAATGGGTAGTATTTTTAGTGCACTGATACCTGGAGTGGGAGTGGTTCTGAACACACACAGAATTTGCAAATTATCCACAATAGTGGATGTGTTGTCTACTGACACAGCTCATGGATTCCTGCTGGTCAATACCGAAATGGTTGCGATCAGATAAATGGTTTTGCAGAACAGACTTGCGCTGGACACCTTATTAGCAAAAGAGGGCGGAGTCTGCCGGATGCTGAGGGCGCAACATTGTTGCACTTACATACCGGATAAAAGTGTACAGATCAAAAGATATGTGAAAAACATTACTAATTTGGAAAGGGAACTCAAACCACTAGAGGTTGACAGTGCCTGGAAGAGACTTGTCGATGGTCTCTCTAATGTAGGTCATTGGTTTGCTAATTTAGGTAAAGGTTTATTGTTCAAGGTACTGATGCCAATTGGAGTGATAGGTTTCATCAATTTTCTCATATTTGTTTGCTGCAAATGTCGCAAACACACAAAGAAATACGCTGTGAATAAGAGAGGTGTGCAACGGAGTGTGGATGAACTAGAATTGGAAGACTTGAATAATCAAATTTACAAAAGGGTGAAAAATTCTCACCCTAATAAAGATGTGAAAGAGAAATTGAATAGGATGTTGGAAGAAATCGAACTGCACAAAGTGTGAGAAAAGTTGGCATCTGGTTCCATTAAGTTGTGATGATAGTAAATATCATCAAAGAGGGGATTGATGAAGCAAGATTTCGCACATTACGCGACTTGCTGAGATCAAGAACCTCGATTTATGTATAACTCTGTAATCCAAATTGTATGTCTTACTAATTTCTCTTATTTTTGGGTATACATGTATCTTAGTGATGCTTGCCTATGTGTTTTACTAATACGATTAATCCTTGTTTTAAAAATGGCCGTCGCTTGGGAATTTACTACTGCGCATGCGTTAGTCACACTCACGTGACGTGACGTAGTCGCAGTTGTGGTGGGAAAATGTGCGCATGCGTATTTGCCGCTAATATGGCTGTTTGAAATACTCACATGGTGAAGCTTGCGCAGATGCTCTCGTGTTAATGTCTGTTGCACTAATCCATAATGGCATAGTATATTTTTATAATAAGAAATATAAAGTAACTACTCATAGTATATGGTACATTCATTTATATTCTATGTATTAATTTGTTTTCGCTTACTTTTCATGTACCGCGATATGGGGGGGTCTGAATGAGACGTGAACCATCTTGAAGGTCCCTAGTGCGCATGTCCAGTATGCTGCTGATGGCATTGACCGAGTGCCAACTGAAGGTCCTTGCCAAGACGTGCCTGGGAAGATGCACCTTCACCCAGCAAGAGAAACGAAAATGTTCTGCATTTTTTACATTTGTATAAATCCTATTGTATTCGGTAGAATATGTCATGGGAACCCCAAATCTGCTAGGCGGTACCATAAGATGCAAAACTAAGCTTGAAGAAGTCTGTTCTGGTTGGTGTGTTAACCTATCCTATGTGGGGACCAATCGAAATTGGGGATTCTGACACTTTGCAACATTGGGGGGTGGTACACTGACCCGAAAACAGTATATCTAGCCTAGGTTCAGCTAGAGAGATTGTCCGACTTGTCTGAATAGCTGACCTGTCACTGACCCAACGCACTCAATAGGTGACTGAATACAGAGCGCTGCGGAGCACTCTGTCCGAATTTGACCATAGATTTGAAAGGTTTTACTAAACCTTAAGTGCTGGCGGAGCACTTTGCTGGGGAGTTCGCTAACCCAATCGGGGTTTTGACTGATAGCTGCAGAGAGGGTGGAGCGCAGGCGTTGCTTCCGAACTGCGGGTGCTGGTCGTGCCTTGGTGGTCCTGTCCTGATCCTAATCTGGTTTTCCTGTCCTGTCCTGGGGTGTCCAATCTGCACCTGCTGTCCCATAGATGACTGTTCTTCCTTGGGGTATTTCCTGTCCTTGACTGATCCTTGGCCAGGGTTGGTCTGCACACCTTTCTAGGTAAATATAGTGCGAAAACTCTTCACTGCACCTTCTATTTTTCTGTCTATGCTTAAATAAAGACATTCCTTTGCATATGTTAATTTCCATGCTTTCCGCAAACCTATTATAAAAGTCATTCAGTATATTTTCCTTAGCATGTTCCTATGTTCCCCTACCTTTTAGAACACATTCTTTCCATTCTGTTTATGAAACATAACTGTGGTATATAAATCCTCCTGAAATCTGATTTTGCATTGAGATACTAGAAATATAGCGTGTTCCAATTTTTCCCCCCTCCTATAGATGTATAGGATTTCCAATCCATACCTTGCAGTATTTTTCCCAAACCTGTAGAGTCTAGTTCGTGATTCAAGTTCTAAAATCTATTTAGTAGACCGCATTGTTATAACTTTCTTGTAGACTCATAAATGGTTGCCCTGACACTGTTCCTCTATGGCTATGTTCTTTTCGTTATCTTGATTATTGATTGCCTTCTAACTGTAAGTTTGCTAATTTCCGAACCTGATTTCTAGATAAACTTTTAAAACTTCCCAGTTGTCTGTGATCATTTAATGCGAAATAGAAATAAGTTGGGTTTTGTATTTTGCCTGCCTTTCTTTACAGCTAGCTCCCTGATCCATTGTGGATCTTAGGTACCTGTAACAGTGGATTGGTAAGTCAGGTACAATAGAAATAAATAGGAAGGAACCAGGGTTGCTGGTAGTAGCGTGTTAGGTCACCCGATTAATGTATATGACAAATTGGAAAAATATGGGCCTGGTACGTGTATGGTGAAAATATTGGCCGGGTGACCTGCGATCTCTATCAGTAACATGACAATAACTTTGGTATAAATCCATGTGACCTTTTAGAAAGTGTCCAGCCCCAGTGGGCAAACTGCCTATGCACTGATCTAGTTTGTACAAGGCATTCGTTCATATTACAAATTGCACATATTAAGTCAGATTTAACCTACATCTTGCCCCAGTGGGCGTAAAGAATGAAAATGTACTGAAATGTCAACTATGCCGACCCCACAAGTTCATGAAACCAACATTTAGAAGAAAAATCTACATACATTGCTGCCACAGTAGAAGGAAAAAGTGCCCACACCTACGAAAAATAGAAACTATCAATGTTAAAATCAATTAAAAACTGCCAAATAGAATTCTGCACTACTTATTACATTTATCAATTATTTCAAGTATTCAAATGGATAGCAAGTTCTTCACTAGAATTTAAACAGTTTGGTACCAAGGTCTCAAAATCAATAATATACCTTGATTCCAGTTTGTGTAATGAGAGTTCACGGTTGCCAACCCTAACATTAGTTAATACTGCATCGATTACAACCATTCTCAGCAATTTCTCATCTTGGAAATGGCACTCATAAAAGTGACATGCTACAGGATAATTTCTATTGTTGTGTCTAATAGCACGAACATGCTCTAACACTCTCTTTTTCGGACAATGTATCGTGCTCCCTATATATAGCTTATTACAGAGGCAGATATGAGCATATTCGCAGTACATGTATTACATGTTAGGGGTTTCTTAATCACACATTCTCTGTTAGAGTTAGGTATTGCAAGCTTAACGCAATCACTACTGTTGCTACAAGCTTTACAGTTTTTGCAACATCGAAATCCCGGGCACGGCGGGCAGCCACTGTTGCTCGCCTTTTCAGATCCTGTTATACAATTGTGGCTCAATTCATCAAGCAGTGAACAGATTTTCTTGAAGCTAATCTGCGGATTGTTGCTTAGATTTGTTTTAATGTTATCTTCAGTTAATAACACATGCCAGTGATTGTTGAGTATTCTGCGCACCTCATGTGCCTGACCAGAGAAAGTTGTTATTAATTCTCGTGGTTTCAGAATCATCCTTTCGTCTTACTGGGTGTAATGGCTCATTTCTAGTAACCTCTTCCACTCTCCTGCTAGCTTCTATGATAGTTTTCTGGCTAAACCCCTGCTAATTGAAGCGTTTGCACATGATTTCTTTTTCAGATTCAAATGTCACTTCAATTACGTTTAGCACGCAGTAATTCCCCATAGGGGATACTGTAAATGAGATTACGGGATGGGAGCTCTTCGCACTGAGTATACTGATCCTTGCCGTTTTTTCCCGGAACAATTTAGTCTCCAGTGTCTCACCTGTTACATCTAATTTTACATCCAAAAAATCAATAGAACATTTGCTAATGTGCTCGGTGAAAGTTAGATTGTATGCATTCACATTAAGCTTTTTCACAAAACTCAACTAGTGTGTGTATATATTTGTAATTCAATAGTGAAGCAATTGTAGATAAATAGTTATGATAAATGGTATACTTATTTATGCAGTCACTTATATACATGTTGAAAACATACAATAATGTAACTATCAGTAATATGTACATTGATATATATTTTAAATATAATTATTTTACATGTTTATACAAAGCAATACACATAAATAGTTACATATCTATAGTGCAAATAAAGGCTTATATACAGAGGGACATGCTGTATATTTCTGTTTGTGTATGGTGGTTACGTGGGGAAGAGCCAATTCTTGAGTAGTTTTCTGAAGATAAGGTGGTTATACATGGATCTTATGTTGGGGGATAAGGAGTTCCATAGTTTGGCTGCTTGAACAGTAAAGGATGTGCCATCCATGGTTTCGTTCTTGTATCTTGGGATTTTTAGGTGAGGTGCCACTCTAGAGAGGAGGTTCCTTTGTTGGTCTTTGAGAAATACGCTGTCCTGCACTTTAGCTTTGGAAACCTCATTTACCTACCCTCATTTCCTGCCAGACTTGATCTCGCACTGTTGATCTCCCCGCCCGACCCCAGCGGTATTCGGAAGTTAGACGGGACCGCACTGCACTTGGGGTTGGCGGTCTAGTCATTTCTTTGCCGACACCATTTAAGAGAGCGCAGGGGCGACCGCGCTACGTGTGTGTGAGTGCTTCTGGAATTGTTTTAATGCTCTGTGTTTTTAAATTGCCGATTTGCACCAATTTTTAGAAAGAACACTGATTTGCACATTAGCTGTGTAAAACTTTATTTAAAATTGCCTATCTTCATCAGTCTTTGAGAAATACGCTGTCCTGCACTTTAACTTTGGAAACCTCATTTACCTACCCTCATTTCCCACCAGACTTGATCTCGCACTGTTGATCTCCCCGCCCGACCCCAGCGGTATTCGGAAGTTAGACGGGACCGCACTGCACTTGGGGTTGGCAGTCTAGTCATTTCTTTGCCGACACCATTTAAGAGCGAGCAGGGGCGACCGCGCTACGTGTGTGTGAGTGCTTCTGGGATTGTTTTAATGCTCTGTGTTTTTAAATTGCCTATTTGCACCAATTTTTAGAAAGAACGCTGATTTGCACATTAGCTGTGTAAAACTTTTTTTGAAATTGCCTATCTTCACCAGTCTTTTAGAAATACGCTGTCCTGCCCTTTAGCTTTGGAAACCTCATTTACCTACCCTTATTTCCCGCCAGACTCGCACTGTTGAGCTCCCTGCCCGGCCCCAGCGGTACCCGGAAGTTAGACGGGACCGCACTGCACTTGGGGTTGGCGGTCTAGTCATTTCTTTGCCGACACCATTTAAACACACGCTGGGGCGACCGCACAGCAGACGCGCGCAGCGGGCGCACCGCTGGTGCGCCGAAGGCATGCCTAAGGCAAGCCCATCGGTGCCCGTCCGCACCTGGCCCGTGCCTAGGGCCAGGAACCCTGGTGGTATTATGTTCTATAAGTATAGTCAGGCCCAGCTTCTTGCTCTTCGGAGCAGTGTCAGCATGTCTCAGAGTTTTCAAGAGGGTCAGGATGCCGACCACTGTTCCCATCCCCTGTCAGACAGCATAATTATGCCTGACCATAGTAACAAGATAGGGATACAGGATGTGAGCGAATCAGTGGAACGGAACAATAAGGAAGTAGGGGATAGAAAGGGAAAGGCTACCAAAGGAGGGGGATTGTGTAAGGATCGACAAGGGACAACTCAATGTAATGTCAAGTGCACTTTACTAAATGTTCGCTCGATGGGAAAGCATAAATATGAAATAGAGGAACTGATTCAGACATCCTCCTCAGATATACTTTTCCTGACAGAAACATGGACGGATAACACTGCTGCTCCCGATTGGAACGTTGCGGTCCCTGAGGGATACGCCATCCTGTCGCAGGATAGAGAAAAGGGCAGAGGCGGGGGAATAGCCATCATATACCGAGACACCTGAAGACACCGATAGAATCCATATAAATGCTGCCGGCAGAAGCATTACGCTTCTCCATAAAATTAAATCATTTTACTTTATTTCAGGACATCCTTCTTTATCGCCTGCCAGGGGTAAGGCTAGCTTTCACCCAAGCCTTGCAAACATTGTTGGAGTCCTGCACCGACTCTCTGCCTCTCACTATTTTGGGTGATTTTAACTATCACTTATAGTTGCTAAACAACCCAGAGTCTGCTAAATTGCTAGACATTTTGGAGGCCTTTGGTTTTGGACAACGAGTGACCGGACCGACCCATAAAGCTGGCCATACCTTAGACGGCATCTTCACAAACAAGCCTGACATTGAGATGGAGGACATAACTACCTTGGCATGAACGGACCATAGGGCTGTACATTTCACTATCAGAACCGCGCAGACCATTCGAGAACCCATCACTAAACCTGGCAAAATGAGGGTCCGGGGCTGGAATAAGGTTCAGGGCAGAGATTTTGTGGCGGCCCTGGATGTCGGCCCTGAAGTGCCGTCTCTGGACAATAATGCTGCTGTACTCAAGTTTAAGGAGTGGATTGAGGTGGCGGCAGGCAGGTAGCCCCAGAGAAAGTGCTAACTGTAAGAAGACCTAGGATATCTTCCGCTTGGTATAGCCCCCAGCTTAAAGTTCTAAAAGTGGAATGCAGGAGAGCAGAAAGTCTGTGGAGGCTCAACTATAGTGAGAGCAGGAAAGTAACCTATAATCAAGCACTGCAGCGATATTAGACTGCAATAACTGTGGCTAAAGAGCAATATTTCACCACCAAAATTAGAGATGCGGCTAAATCTAATAAGGAGCTTTTTAGAGTAGTTAACCTATTGGCAAAACCACAGCTGGAAACCGCTTTTAAGGAAGATCAGGAGATATGCAATAACTTGGCCTTATTTTTTCAAAATAAGGTCCAAGTAATACATGATGATCTTTTAAATATGCAGTGATCCGGTGACGCCAATGGATATCTAGAGGAGGATTTCCACCTATGCAATGCAGGCTATCCTGTTTTCCACAAATGACAAATGAGGAGGTGCAGAATTTAGTCCTTTCCTTTCTATAAAATCTGGTTCTCCTAGGGACCCATGCCCCCCTGCTATTATGCATCTGGCTTCTAAGAAGATCTGTGAGAGGCTGACGCCTCTCATCAATCAAGTGTTGGAGACTGGATCATATCCTGCACTATGGAAACAAGTGGTTATCAGACCCTTGTTAAAAAAAAACAACCTTGATCCTCTAGTGCTAAAGAACTATCGTCCGATTGCGGGACTGCCTATGGTAGCGAAGGTCATTGAAAAATCAATGATCAAGGTGTTGAGTGACTATCTAAATTTTCATAACTTACTAGACCCGACACAACATGGCTTTCGGGCCTGTCACTCTACCGAATCGGCCTTGATCGTTGCATCTGAGGATATACGGAGGGTTGTCGATGAGGGGGGCAGGGCGGTCCTTATTTTCCTGGACCTATCAGCAGCATTTGACACCGTGAATCACATGGTGTTGGTGCAGCGGCTGAAGGATCTAGGGGTTGAGGATACCGCCCTTGCCCTGCTCTTCTCATTTTTAGAGGATAGGGAACAAAAATTGGTCTGGGATGGACTGGTATCTAAGAGCTTTTATCTTCCATGCGGGGTTCCGCAGGGATCTGCTTTATCCCCCACACTCTTTAATATTTATGTCACCCCGTTAGCAAGGCTCATCAGAAGGTACGGCTATGCGTTGGTATCCTACGTGGATGACTCACAGCTTGTTATTTCCATCCGCAAGCAGCCTGAGGACACAGCCGCAAAATTCCATGCTTGCCTATCTGAGATCATTACCTGGATGAACCACAATTTTTTGAAGATCAATACAGATAAAACGGAGGTGATGGAATTTGAAGGGGGACCTCCTGTATGGAATGATTCATGGTGGCCAACTGAGGCAGGGAAGTGTCCAGTTCCCGTCTCTAAGGTTAGGAACCTGGGGGTCATCTTTGATGACAAGCTAAATTTCTGTGCCCAGGTCAATAGCCTGACCTCTTCTTGCTTCTTTCTTTTAAAAACACTAAGAAAGATTTTTCCATTTATCTCACGTGAGCTTCAGAAGACAGTAATGGCGAGTCTTTTTCTATCTAAATTAGATTACTATAATGCCCTTTTTCTGGGCATAGATAAAGCTCAGATGGGAAAGCTCCAATCTCTCCAGAATGCAGCAGCAAGGCTGCTCTTGGGCATACCTAGGGGCTGCTCAACATCGGTGGGTATTAAATCACGGCATTGGCTTCCAGTACAGCAGCGTGTGGAGTTTAAGGCCTTGTGTTTGGTTCATAAGGCGCTGTATGGAGGTGGTGCAGACGAGATTTCTAAATTATTTCCGCCTTATACCCCCACACGCCTTCTAAGATCGACTAATCTAGGTCTGCTTAAGACATCTTGGGTCAAGCGGGCCAGATGGGGAGGCAGGACACTATCCAATGGGGCAGCCCACCTATGGAATAGATTACCTCTGGACTTGAGATTTCAAGCTAATAGGAAGCTGTTCAGGAAGAACCTGAAGAAGCTTCTTTTTGTCACTTAAACTGCCAATTAATCAATCTCTGGACTCCTCTCACACATCAGCGCCAAGACGCCATGGCAATCGAGCGCTTCATAAACTCTTATCCTATCCAATCCTATCCTATCCTTGGATTTGTTTGGTGATTTTATTCCTGATGAAGAGTGGTCCTGTTCCATGTACCGCTTTGTGGGTGATACAAAGCAGCTTGAATGTGGATCTTCTGGCAACCTGTAACCAATACAGGGCTTTCAAGCCAGGGGACATGTGGTATAGCGGTTTTATATGAAAGAGTAGTCAAGAAGCCAGGTTTTGAATTAGTATGTAATATTTTCATGGTTGTTAACGGTGATCCATGGTAGAGTCTATTGGCGTAATCGACTTTGGACAGAACAAGAGAGAGGGTAGCCTGGCTCTTGTGTGGAAATCCCAAATGTGGGAAGATTTCTCACAGAATTATTATAGTAACAAAGCTTAATCTTGCTAGTTTGTCCACATGGGCATTCATTGATAGCTTGGAGTCCATGGTCATTCCGAGATTTATTACTTCCTTCAATACTGTCGAAAGTCTTCTCGGATCAAAAGTCCAGGCGGTGAGCGGGTCATAAGTTTCCAATCACCACACGTGAGTATTTCCGTTGTGGAAGCATTCAACTTAAGATGGCTTCATGTCATTCATTGACTCTGAGACAACTGAAAATTGGTGAGTTTCCAATGTCTTTGTGGCATTCCAGTTGAAGGAGTATTTGAATGTCATCTGCATAGTTATAGCACATGAGGTGAAATTGATTGATCAGTGCCAGTGATGGCTTCATGTAGATGTTGAAAATCATGGGCGAGATGATAGAGCCTTGAGGTACCCCTGCTTTTGTGTATTATGGTTTGGATGAGAAAGGTGGGGTATGGATGACATTAGTTCTGTTGAGAAGGTAGAATGTGATCCAGTCTAGAGCAGTCCCCTCTATGCTGGCTTTATAGAGTCTTTGTATCAGAATGTGTCAAAGGCAGCCAAGAGGTCCAAGAGAAGTAGAGCAGCAACCCGTTGTGGTCAATTGTGTTCTTCAGGTCCTACCAGATGGCAAGGAGGGCAGATTCTGTGCCTCTTTCTGAACGGAACCCCTTTTGAAATTCTGAAAGTATGGCATTATCTTCAATGAATTGTGACATCTGGGTGAATGCTGCTCTTTCTATCAGTTTGCCCAGGAAAGGTTCATTTGTAATCGGTCTGTAGTTGTCAGGGTTCAGCAGGTGCAATTTTGTTTTTTTCAGTAATGGGTATATGTATGACTTTTTGAGTTCTTCTGAAAATATTCCAGTAGTTAAGGAGTTGTTGATGATTCTTCTTACTGGAGTGGCAGCAGATGTTGTTACAAGAATTGTCTTGAAGGTTTGCAGTGGACAGGGGTCAGGAGGGTTGGCGGCAGGCCTGTTTGCCTTGACCAGGTCCATAAATTCATTGTGTGAAATGTGTTGGAGGTAACGGAGAGGCTGGTTTTGAGTATTCTTGGATTGTTGTTTTGTAAAAGGGTCAGTGCTGGTGCTTTGACTTTGTTTTAAAAAAAAAAATCTTTATTTTATTAATTTTGTAGTAATTCAAGCAAACAGCGGTACATCACAGCAGGGAAAGACGCCCACCACCCTCCACCAAGATCTAATACGCATATTAAAAAACCATAACAGAGAGCCCCAGCGTGTGTATTCGATATCCCACCAGCAAACGCCCAGGACAGAAGAGGAGTCTCTGCCCTCGGTCTCTGCATGCCAGTGGTGCTGTAGCCAACAATAAATATGTCTTACCCTGAGCCGTACCTTCCCAAACACCCCTTTCAGCCTGCCTCCCTAGCCCAACGACCCCCCACCCCCACCCTGGAACCCGGAACCCGGAACCGGTGTGCCATGCGCCAATGAAATACCATTAGGTTACCCAATCTGTGACCCTTCCACAGTAGTCGGAGCCTCTGTAAGTCTAAGCAATCGCAAATACTTAGGGCAAGTCACTTCGTTGAACTCTTGTGCCAGCAGCGAGATGATCGATCGCCACACCTCCTGGAAGGATGCTGTTGAGGCTGTGAGGGGGGCTTGCAGACGCTCCATGCCAATGACGTTCCATAATTTATGCAGCCACGTCGTATGCGAGGGCCAAGTCCTGGAGCCCCAGAGAGCTAAGATATGATGTACAGCTACACCTAAGGCTATCCCCATTTGTTTCCCTCGTATAGATTTAAGTGGAAAGGTGAGTGCATTAGGTAGTCCTAATAGGGTGTAGGCAGGGAAGCGAGGAATCTCTGTTTAAAAAAAGGTGTCAACATCTCTAAGAACTTCATCCCAGAACCACGCACCTCCCCACACTCCAAAAGTAGGTGAGTCAAGGTACCTGTTTCCCCACATCCCCTTCAACACTCAGCACTACGGCCCGGGTTAATTTGATGCAGATGAGCCGGCGTCAAATGCCAATAGGTGGCCACCTTGACTGCCGGTTCTCTACTCCCTACATTCCGTGCAGTGAGCCCTGTAATAAATGTATTGCCATTCCCGTATCGAAAGACTACGGCCTAGTTCTGCTTCCCAACGGCACTGACACGCTGACTTCTCCTGCAGCCTTGGAGGGAGCAGCATAGGGTACCGTTCAGAGATCATTTTATGATCTGAGTGCTTGGAGAGGAGCCATCTCTCAAAGGTTGTACGTTTACGGCTAACCCCGGTACGCACCTCGGGATGGAGCAGCCAGTGGCGAAGCTGAAAATATTGAAATCGTTGGGGGCTTTAATTCCATACCAGTCAGACAAATCTGAATAGGAGAGGAAACCCTGAAGATCAAAAAGGTGACCCGCTGACCTGCAGGGCGATTCACGCCACTGAGGGAAAGCTCGGGCATCAATGCCCGGAGGAAATTCAGGGTTGTCAAAAGGAGGAATAAGAGGCGAGGAGAAGGACGTGAGATTTCTGTGCATGGCGACCGAGTCCCACACCCTCATCACTGATCGGGTAATAGGAGATCACTGCATATACGAGGGACGGTCTGTTGGTTTCAAGAAAGGAACCTTCCACAAGGAGAGGCGGGCCATAGCCCTATCCTGGAATAGCCACTGTTTTTCAGATTCTGGTCTGCTCTATTCTACTAGGTAGCGGAGCTGGGCAGCTTTGTAGTATGTCATAAGATGGGGAATCCCTAGACCGCCCTCATCTGGGGGGCGAGAGGCCAAGTCACGATGGAGCCTCAGCCGCCTCCCGTCCCATATAAAGTGTTGAATCTCAGACTGTAACATACGGATGTAGTGCAGGGGGGTGTTAATGGTATCGTCTGAAAAACATACAGGATTTTAGGCAATATGGACATTTTTACTGCAGCCACTCTGCCCAACAGCGACGAAGGGTATGTTTTCCATCGCTGCAAAGCAGCAGTAACCTGACAGGTAAGGGTAGTATAGTTGCGGGTGAGTGTGGAGCTAGTAGACGGGGTTAACGTGCTCCCCAGGTATGGGAATTCGCCCAGGATCCTCAATCCCCCCATCTCATGGAAAGCATCCGCCGGGGCACCCTTGTGAAGGCCCCGGGGCAAAAGCATAGATTTCCCAACATTAACTTTAAAGCCCGATACCGTGCCAAATTCTTCAAGCTCTCCCAGGAAAGCAGGAACAGACCGTCAGGGAGAAGTGAGCGTCGCCAAAATGTCATCGGTGTAAAGACTGATGGTGTGCTACTCCCCCCCCGAAGGGGATACCGGATATCTGGGTGTTGTCACGGATACGCTGCGCTAAGGGCTCGACTTATAGGGCAAAGAGCAGGGAGGAAAGGAGACACCCCTGTCTTGTGCCCCGCTGAATATCAAAAGGTTTGGAGCACAACCCGTTTACCCGTATCGTTGCCCTGGACGTGTCGTAGCAACTTGCCACCCATGCCCAGAAGTGTTCCCCTACTCCGAAATGGGCTAGTGTTTTATCCAGGAACCCCCATTCCACCCGATCAAATGCTTTCTCGGCATCGATCGAAAGCAACAGGGCATCCAGGGCATCTATTAAATGCATGATTCTCTTAGTGTTGTCACTGCTTTGCCTGTTGGGAATAAAGCCCGACTGGTCGGGCTCGATTATGCCTGGAAGGTGCGGGCCTAACCTTGCTGCTAAAACTCCTGTGAATAATTTCAAATCGAGATTAAGGAGGGAGATCGGCTTATATGCCGCGCACTGGGTGGGATCCTTCCCGGGTTTGGGAAGAACGACGTCAGCTTCCAACATTTTTGCCGGGATCGACCCTGTGCCCTGAAAAGAATTGAACAAGCGCTTCAGAACGGGCGCCAAAGTTTGGCAAAAAATCTTATAAAAGCCCACGGAAAACCCATCCGGGCCGAAGATTTCAACGGTTTGAGGTGCGCTATCGCGCTATTCACCTCCTCAACCCTAATAGGAGCATCCAGCGCCGCAGCCCCGGAGGCGTTGAGAGCCGTAGTTGCTTCTCGACCAATGTATCCCTCCCCTGCTCCATCCACGGTGGACTTCCTGCTGTACAGGGAAGCATAGAAAGCCCGGAAGGCGTCTGCAATCTGCTCGTCGCTTTCCACCCTAACCCCATCCGAGGTATGGACGGCCGCAATCCTGGGGCGCTCTGTACGTGCCCTGAGGTTGCTGGCCAGGAGCTTCCCTGTCTTGTCACTGCCTATATAGTAGGAGTGTTTAAGCCGGAGGGTGGCATACTCCGCCCGGTCTAGATCCAGACTGGCCAACTGAGCTCTGGCTGCTTTGAGTTGTTGCCACATACGCGGGGCCCCAGTCCTGCTATGAACACGCTCAAGTTCCAGCACCTTAGCCGTCAACTCCTCCTTCTTTTCCGTACGCACGTGGTTGTCTGCTGCGGAAATCATGATAAGCTCGCCTCTTACCACTGCCTTAAGGGCCCCCCATAAAGTAGTCAGTGGTGTGTCCTCCGTATCGTTAGAGGCCAAGTAGTCCATCAAACATTTTTGCACTTGCCGGCAGGTGTCCGGCCGCTGCAGTAGAGATTCCTGTAGACGCCACTTCCCTCTCCTTTGGCTCGCGGAACGCCAGTCTATAGTCAACTGTATTGCATCATGGTCCGACAGAGCTGCAGGGATAATGTCAACCGAGCGAACCAGGTCATTGAGCTCAGAAGACCCTATGAAGTGATCAAGGCGAGCATAGGTATGATGGATGTGGGAACAAAAGGAGTATTGCGTGCTATGGGGATGGGCTACCCTCCAGATATCCACCATTCCTCTATCGCGGAACCAGTCCACCCCACCCTTGGAAAGAGCCCCTGTAGCCCCGTGCCTATTACCCGATCTGTCCTTATCTGGGTCCATAACTATATTAATGTCCCCTCCCAATAAGACCTGCCTGTCTTGATGACGGAGGGTATCGGAAATAGAATCAATGAGAAATGGCTCCTGTCCAGAGTTAGGGGCATAAATAGAACCTATAACCACAGAAGTGTCCCCCACCCAAAATGTGTACGCCAAAAGCCTTCCTTTCACTTCCGCCACCTTGTCTCCAACCCTCCCCCGAAAGTGACGTGCTAGGAGTATGGCCACCCCCCTCTCTTATCTGGCATGGAGGAATAGAGCTGCTGCGGGAAGGCACGGGACCTCATTCTGTGCCAGTCCTTGGATAGTAAGTGTGTCTCCTGTAATAAACAGATAGAGGCCCTGAGCTCTCTAGATAGCTCAGAATCGCTTGCCTCTTGATGGGTTTATTCAACCCCTTAACGTTAAGTGATAAGACTTGGGTCATGAGAAGAGACCTGGATCAGGCTCTGACCTACAGGGACCCACCGTGAGGGAAAAGGGAGTGAGCTGTGCATTCAAGGGTCGCTACGAGGCAAAAGCTCCATGGCATCCCCAACACCACCCACCCCCCCAGACAGCACACCGGTTCCACCCTCCCCACCTCCCTTCCCCGTCCAACCCCTGTCCCTCCACCCCACCCCATCCCCCTCCCAAACCAGCCCCCCTCCCCCACCCTAACCCCAACACCCCAACCCCTACTCCCTCCCTAACCCCAACAGTGTTGCCCCAGCCCTTCCCCATTGTCCAGTGCCTGCCGTCCGTGTTCGCAAACACCTGGAAGAAACAAGACGAATGTAGGGTCCACGTGGAATCCGGGCTACCCCGCCCCCCCCTCCCCAGCCAGCTAAGACCACATGCTACTCACACCCCTGGTGCTTCCGCATGATCACTCCGTGGTGGAGGTGTCGCGCTTCACCTCCTCCAGGGCAACTTCTCGTTCCTGGGATGATGCCAGAGAATCAGGTTTCAGGACAGTTTTAGGAGAACGACAGCGGTGTACAGTCTGCCAACCGTCTCTCGGTGATCTCTGGGTCGAGGGAGGAGATGGTTCACGTCTCCGAGCCTCAATGCCCAGTAGAGCACAGGTCTCCTGAAGGGATCGCAGTTGTTGCAGCTTGCCATTCCACTTGAAAATGATGCGAAAGGGGTACCCCCATGAGTAAGGTACCCCTTTGTCCCTTAGGAAGGGTGTCACATCCTTGAAAGTTCTCCTTTTCTGCAGTGTAATGGAGGCAAGATCCTGGTACAGGGCGACCGGGTGGCCCCGGTAATGGAGAGGCTGGTTCTTTCTGGCCTCCCATAAAATGCGCTCCTTCGAAATCCGGCAGAAATGCCAAACTATCCGGTGGTGGGGCCGGCGCTCGCCTTCCCAGGCCCACCCGATGCGCCCAGTCGATGCGAACATCGAAGTGGTCATTTTCGCCCAAGATGTCTCTAAAGAGGCCTTGTAAGTAGCCCACCAAGTCCGATCCTTCCTCGTTTGACGGGACCCCTCTAACACGGATGTTATTGCACCCGGACCTATTTTCTAGGTCCTCGGCATGCACTTGAAGGTCCAGGTGTTGGTCTTTGAGGCAAATAATTTCTTGTTGCATGGACTCGATGTCCTCGTTATTAGAGTGGGCGCCCTCTTCTACTGCAGCGACCCTCTCCCCCAGTCCATCAAGTCTCAGCAGATTTCTTTGACTTCACTCGCCACCTCTTGTTTTAAGGACCGAAAATCATCCCTAAGGGTATTGAACAGAGCCTCCAGGAATTCCCTCGTGACTGGGGCCTCTGTAGACGTTGGGTCTCTTTGTAGTCGTGCATTTACTTGGGACGCTCCGCCATTATCTCTTGCGGGGGGGAGATCTGATAAGCATGTCCCTTAGGGTTCTCTCTCCCTTCTTCCTGACCGTGGCCATGCCGCATTCGAGTTCCAGAAAGCCAAGAGTATGGCAACCAGCTCTGTCGCAGAGCCGCTTCTTTAGGTTTCCCTCTCTGGCACAACTCGCTGTTTGGAGGAGCGTCTGATTTCGGCCCCCGTTCCACTGGTGGCCCCCGGTGGGTGGGAACTGGTGCGGCCCCCGGTTGGCACGCTGGGGGTATGGAGCCGCCCCCCATGGAACCCTGGTCGATGTTCCGGACTTCTGAGGCGACTTCTGAGTTGCCTCAGGGACCCTGGACTCGCTTCTCACCAGCGTAGCGGTAGGACTCCACAGGGACTGAGCTGCTCCCCCTCAACCTTCGCAGGGGTCAAGCGTTCACCCGTCTCGGCCTCCAGGCCCTCGTGCCCCGTGCCAAGTGTGCTATCCTATCAAGTGGGGCTGACCAGAGGGCTCATGCACCAGCGGCATCAGCGTCCAGCCCAGTTTTCTCGGATGCCTTCACCTTGCCTGTCGCCTCTTGTCTCCCGTCTGTGTAGCGGCGCCCGCCTTGAAATGGCGTCCTTTCCAGCGCACCTCCTCTCTATATGTGGTCTGAGGAGTATGCACTCCCCACTGGTCTCGCGTTGTCTTAAGGCGCCTGGGGGTCCGCCACCCCCCCTGGGAGTCGGTTCTTCACGTTCTAAGGCCTCACGTGTAGGCCGCAAAGTCTCGGCCTCGATTTTCACGACTGCCGGGGATGAAAGGGCCCGGACCCCGGCGTCGCCTGCTGCGTACCTCCTCCCTTCGCCCTCCAGCCAGTCGCTGCTCCTCACCGTCAGTCTATGTTGTGGCCGCGACCGCCTGTGACGACAGCCGTCAGCGCACCCACTGGGTTGTCGCCACGCCCCTCGATGGAAAGTAGGCCCAGATGCCGGGGACTCAATTTTCGCCGAGCCCTCAGGGGGGCCGTAGCAGCCGCCGGGCACATCTCACGGCCACCACCAAGCCCCTCGCCGCTTCCTCCGCTGCCTCGGACCAAATTCCTCTGTGCCGCTGTATTGCGGGTTCGCCGGCACCTCCGTTGGCTCCAGCCCGGGAGGGGACCGACAGCGCAAGGCGTCCACCTCCCAGCGCTCAGATCACACTGCCGCGGCGGCGCTGGGGCTGATCACCGACCGCCTCCGGCTGTAGGGCACCTTCGCTTTTCAAACGAGTCCTTGGCGGGCACCTCACTCTTGACGAGCCCCCAACCCCAAAACTCGCCACGCTGGGGTGATAGGGCGACTTTAAGGCCGGTTAGCAGGGAGCCTCGAGGAATGGCCACCGCTCAGGTCGCCATCTTGGCCAGGCCCCTGTCTTTGTTTTAAGTATGAGTCCAACGTATCTGCTTTGGCCGTGTAATGATTTGCCATTTTGT
Organism: Lissotriton helveticus; assembly: GCF_964261635.1. Classification (NCBI taxonomy): domain Eukaryota; kingdom Metazoa; phylum Chordata; class Amphibia; order Caudata; family Salamandridae; genus Lissotriton; species Lissotriton helveticus. The sequence continues at coordinate 1,868,314,034 of NC_136057.1, forward strand.
CTGTGAAATCTTGAGTGACGGGATGAGCTCCTTCTAAGCAACTTGGTTTATGAAATTAATTGAGAATTTTATAGAATTCTTTATTTGCACATTTAGCATTTTGAATTCTGTCTGAATTTTTGTCTTCACTTTTTGATAGCTGACTTGTATAATCTGTTAATTTTCTGTAGGCCAAGTTTGTCTTGATTAGCGTTTGTTTTGAGCAAAGCATGTTGCAGCTTTCTAGTTTGCTGTTTTATCTCTTTTATCTCTGTATTTCTCCAAAGTGCTTGTTTTCTTTTGTTCTGTTGTGTGGTTTTTAGTGGTATCAGGATATCAAAAGCTTCTTGTAACCACTCATATAGTTTTTAACAGAATGTGGTGTTTCTAGATCTGTACTGGATGTTACTTGTGTCTTTAAGTTTTCCAAATTGAGTTTGTTCCACCGTTGATAGGTCGATGCACGTAAGGTGGTTTTAGGTGCATCGCTTAGTGTTGTTTTATGTGGAAAAGCAAGCAAATGGTGATTTGACCATGTGACTGGAGTTATTGTTTTAAAGGTAATTAGTTCTGTATTTGCAAAAATGACATCTAGGATGTGGCAAGCAATGTGTGTGGGTTTGTGGACGATCTGATGCAAATTCAGTGCATCTAGGCCAGAGATGATTGTTTTCAGATGAGGCATATTGGGTTTGTCAAACCAAATGTTGAGGTCACCCAGAACGCATACGTTGGAGTGCACTGTTAACAGGTTGGAAACCATGTCTAGAAGTGTGTCTGGAAATGTTGCATTGCTAGGTGGAGGTCTGTAAAGAAGCAGGACGTTACAGGAGGAAGACGGTGTAGGGTTGCATCTGGTGAAAAGGGCCTCACAATCTTTTATGGAGACGTCGTCAGCTTTAGTGATATGTAATGTTTGCCTGAACACAACAACTAGGCCACCTTCTTTTTGCCTATATGATTTTGGGTGATCGTTTAATAGCCTAGAGGAACGGCTTCATGCAGGACTGTAGTAGCAAACCTCAGCCAGGCCTACCAGTGCAAGGGATTCGCCCTTCTCTGCACAGAGTCCTTAGACCAATAGAAACTGGAATAGAAAAGACAGAGTTTATTAAACCTCATGAGGTGGAACTACATTCACAGTGTATGAGGTAGCACACTGACTGGAAGGAGCTTAGTCCTTTTATACCCACACAGGGGCTCAAATGAAGGCGGTACAAGGTTCAGAATGCTGGTTCCAAATACATATAAGGTCATACAGAGAGTGTGCTAGCAACAAGTGGGAGGGGCTGACAGTTAGCTAATTCTGATGGACACATCTTGACAGTTACAAGTTGGCGACAGCTGTAAGCTCAACTGAGCATGTGCAAAGCAGAAGAGGATAAATATGTCTCTAGGCAGATTTCAAGAGCAGTTAACAGGAAGGTAGGACAGAGCACATGGCAAACAAAAAGGCCGACAGAAATCCAAAATGGATTCCGTAAAACGGACAAGATAGTCTCTAAATACAAGATGTCTTCTGCTAATGCTTAACCTAATCATTTCTAAATTACAACAGACCCTTTCAGCATTTGCTGAAGACATTCGTCTATCTAGGGTAATCTAAATCTGTGCATGTTCGCGGCTCTCCCACACCCCTTTGTATTGTATAAAATGGCTCCCGCGAGCCTATGAGCTGACGAGCTCTGGGAGACGCCGGTGCACACCGGGAGTGGTAATAGTCCTGAGGAGATGACGGTGGCATGTCAAGCAACCTCTGAAGATATTTTTTCCCTACTGATGATGGTATTTAACCAGAAACACGTGTCTAGGGATATGATTTGAGAATATACGGGCACTGGCCACAAACTTTTTGAACATTTTGAGAACTTTGAACTAAAACGAAGAATGCTGAACTACAATGACCATGAGTCAATGGGGTAATCCGGCAAGGACATGTTCGCGGCTCTCCCACCCCCCTTTGTATTGTATAAAATGGCTCCCGCGAGCCTATGAGCTGACGAGCTCTGGGAGACGCCCGTGCACACCGGGAGTGGTAATAGTCCTGAGGAGATGACGGTGGCATGTCAAGCAACCTCTGAAGATATTTTTTCCCTACTGATGAAGGGGACGCCTTTTCAGACCTTTGTTGTTGCTGCTATTCACAAGGACCAACGCTACTTCTCGCGGAACCCGCTTCACGGGTCCCGCATCGCCCAGCTGATTTCACCGGAGTTTGGCCCCTGCTGGGTGAGTGACAGGGCTGCAGGGCTGCGAGCGTTGGGACCGGGACTCGCTTTCCCAGGAGTCCCGGCAACCCTGAGGCCGAGACACCGGGCCCGCTCTCCCTGACCGCCCCGCCCCACCCTCACTCTTTTAAAAGACCTTCCTTGCTGTTGTCTTCGTGGGACGCCTTTTCAGACCTTTGTTGTTGCTGCTATTCACAAGGACCAACGCTACTTCTCGCGGAACCCGCTTCGCGGGTCCCGCATCGCCCAGCTGATTTCACCGGAGTTTGGCCCCTGCTGGGTGAGTGACAGGGCTGCAGGACTGCGAGCGTTGGGACCGGGACTCGCTTTCCCAGGAGTACCGGCAACCCTGAGGCCGAGACAACGGGCCCGCTCTCCCTGACTGCCCCGCCCCACCCTCACTCTTTTAAAAGACCTTCCTTGCTGTTGTCTTCGTGGGACGCCTTTTCAGACCTTTGTTGTTGCTGCTATTCACAAGGACCAACGCTACTTCTCGCGGAACCCGCTTCGCGGGTCCCGCATCGCCCAGCTGATTTCACCGGAGTTTGGCCCCTGCTGGGTGAGTGACAGGGCTGCAGGGCTGCGAGCGTTGGGACCGGGACTCGCTTTCCCAGGAGTCCCGGCAACCCTGAGGCCGAGACACCGGGCCCGCTCTCCCTGACCGCCCCGCCCCACCCTCACTCTTACGTCCTCACGCCCATAGGTTACAGAGAACCACGCTGCGCGGGAGCGTGCGGGAGCGCCCGGGGCGAAGCCCGGGCAAAGGGCGGGCCGTTTGAGGCCGTTAGAGAACGTTAGAGACCGGACCGGGCCTCTTCCCTTGGCTCTATCATTGTTTGCTTAACCCTCGGTCTTGTTTCCTACTAGTTCTTGAGGAACTTTAAGTATAGTCACAATGTCCGTGCGTGAGTGTCGAAACAGGGCAGCTAAAGGGAAGAAGCTGAATGGGACTCTTGATGACTTTATAACTAGAACCAACACTGCTATTGATGTGGAAATTAATAAAATGCAGCATAGAGTCTCTATGGACCTTGATGTAGCTAGACGAATATCCCAGGAATTGACTTTAGTGAGGAAGTCATCCTTAGGCCATCTTGCCTTAGCCAAAACTCCCGAACGTCGGGTAGGTACTGCCCCTACCACGACGCAGGCAGATGTCCACCAGATACCGGTTTCCCCACTCCCCGCTCCTATGGGGGGGTTACCACTTTCACCAACCCCCAATCACACCCCTTCCACGGGTGTGATGGAGCTGGCAAAGGGATCCCCAATAGACACATCATCTAACCCCAAGGGGGAGGGAGGGAGGAATCCTTCTATATCTAAAGAGGGCACTGTCCAAAAACGTAAACGCCAAACTACATCTGCCTACTCTAAGAAGAAGGCGAAGGTAGCAAAGGCCCAGATCCTCATGAGTGCTAATCCTATAGCAGGAGGGGTGCCCACTATACCGCCCCACCTTCCTCCACAATCCTTACCACCTACGGCCCATAACACCACAATCATTGCAGAAACTAGTTGGGCGGGTACAGAGGGGGAGCAGGATCTAGTAATAGAGGGCGAGCGCCTAGAGACCTGTAGGTGATTGGGCGCGTTACAAATCAAAAATAACAATAACAATGAGGGGGTCCCTGTGTGTGTGATAGGGGGGAGAGATGTGGAATTTTTAACGATTGTCTGGGAAACATTAAAGAAACTTCTAACCCCCCTGGAAGTCAGATTATCGCGCATAGAAAATCAACTGCTTGAGCATACTAACTTTAGCAACTCTTAGCATAACTGATCAAAAACCGATTAGTACATCTGGCTCAACCCACCACATACTAATAACTACAGTCCCTACCCCTTTGGTCCCTGTCACCAAACCCATTCCTAAACCCCGTCTCAAGGCTGCTATAAGTAATAATATTAATGGCATAAAGGAGCTACCCAAGCAGTCGCTTGCACAACCTGTTCCAGTTACAAAGGCCACAGTAGCCACAAGGGCTAAAGAACAAAAGTCTTATTATCCAAAGACGCAGGGGGCGAAACATAAGGAGAAACATCGCGGGGGTTATATCAACCTCCCCCCGGATGTTAGACCTTATGTAGTGGTGCTAACAGGTGTCCCGGAGATTGCATACCACCAGCAGGAAAATTATGGGTCATTGAGAAACAAGGTAACACACTGGCTAAACGAAAACAGGCCGTTACCCGCCCACTTGAGAAGTAAAATTCTCATGGTGCGAAGGGTACCATGGATAGGCACCTCCTTCAAATCAATTTCAGGTGACTGTATAATTGTTTCTTTTGATGACCCCAATACAGCACACTACATATGCACATGGAACGATCACGGGGGAAATTCGTCCATAGTAGCTAGACCCCTAACCTATTTTTATCCCCTGCTTCGATGCCCCAAAAATGGGGGGAATTGGCCTTTGTCTAGAAATCATGCATGGGGTGATCCAGTAGATTGCTGGCAGGGCACACAAGGGAGGTGGGATGGGGCACCCACCTACAATAGATTTGGTTGTCTCGAAGATGTCGATTGACTCACTAACAATGCGTCTTGTCCAGTTTTTTCTGAACTTACCTCCCTCCCCACAGCATCCTACTGCTATGCAATCTCGATGTATCCCCGAAAAATACAATGTGCCAGAAAATAGGGTTACGCTTAACGAGGGTAGACTTGCCGAATATCGGCTAGTTGATATAATCCATGAGCCCCTTAACAACAAATCAAGCCAGGTAGCTCCACCTCATGATAATGCCAAGGGTAACCTCCTCCCTGGGGTGCTGTTTGTAACAGGCAGGCTACAGTTAGAGGGATTTATTCCCCCAGAACTTCCCTCATCCGAACTGGCCGTTAGTAGTGGGGGACCTCAGGCCAGCAGTCTTATTCCACCACCGCTGCCAATCACGGGGGGAGAGCTATTTTGCTCTCGGGTGGCGGCGCCTGGAACTGAGACTGTTGCCCTGACCACAGTTGAGTCCTCTAGTACTGTTTCTAGTATAACCCCTAGTATTGTTTTGGTTCACCCCGCAAATGACCAGGTGCAGGGTCCAAAGAGATCCGAGGGGGAGGCTCTGAAAGTACTCAGTTGGAATATAGCAGGCCTGGCCCGGAACATAGACATACCCGATTGGAATTCTTTTATTGAAGATTTCAGGCTGTGCCTATTCCAGGAAACCTGGTGTCTGGAATCACATCATAAGGTGGGTTTTACCACCTATTTTGTTCCCGCAACACAATCACAGGGAGGTAAAGGCCGTCCTTCTGGTGGCCTCCTTATTTGGGCAAATATCTCGTTGGGTCTTTCTATTAGGCAGATTGCTAATAAATCACCAGATCTACAGAGAATTTCTGTTAGAAGGCCACAGGGGGGGAGCAGGCTCGAAGTTTTTAACATCTATGTTAGGGGGGCACGGGGGGGGACATCAAAATTGTCATCTACGGGTATTGAGGAGGGCCTTGGTTCTTGTGCGCCCGATGCTTTAGTGATACTTGCAGGGGATTTCAACTGCACATTTGAACCCCTGACCAGTGAAGACATATTGGGCATTTGGACAGCAGGTGGCGTAGCTGAGCAGTCAGAGAGCTGAGCAGTCAGAGAGACGAGGAACGAGGAGCGCGAGCTGCGAACGGGTCAGCGTTCTGTGTACAGAGGAGTGCTTCGTCTTCTCGCCCTCTTTCACCCCCCAAGAGAGGCATTGAGGGTGGCACCGGGGGCGCTGTGATTGTGTGAGCCGCTGGAGCCGCCAGAGCCGCCAGAGTCACTGGTTTTGTGGTGTGAGAGCGAATGTGAGAATCACACCACCACTGTTCGCCGTAACGGTCAGAGCAGCGGTCAGAGCCTGGAGCTGACTCGCTGCATTTACTGTGCTGCTCTGTGCCCCGCCCTACCTCGGACTGCTCTTGGACTCGACCTCACAAGGGGGCTGTGAGAGGGGGAAGCAGGGGCATCTAAGTAACAGGGCAGCACACTCGATCTGTCCTCGCCCCTGCCTTGCCCTTCCCCCCGCCAGCTCTCTTATCACTCCCCACAAGGCGTAAGGAGTGAAGGGGCACGGCACGGGAGCAACCTGTGACCCGGACCGGACCAGATTGTGCAGAATTCAACCAGCTGGCAATAAACAGCTAGCAAATAACAGCCAGTGACCAGCAAATCAGCAACCAGCCCAACAGGTGAGGCAATAGCCATTTTTCAACCACCTCACTAACCTCACAGCCTGTTATAACTGCTTAACCACCAACCAGCCCACTGGCAGACACTCACCGACTGCTCAAAATTTAAATTTAAAGGGAAGCGAAGTGCAGTAACATCTTGCGAGTAACATCTTGCGAGGGAGCAACGGAACCGGTGAGGAGTGGTGGAGGGGGTGAGTGGCACAAGTGACAGAGGTGACGCGTAGCAGCAAAAATAATTACTGGTTGGGAAGAAACGCGGTAAAGATAATCACTGGCTAGATAGAAACTTGGTGAGGAGTGAAGCGGAGTGTGGAGAGTTGGGGTCAGCTTTACGCGACTATTCACCACCGTACATTATCACTGACTACCCCACCACGTAAGCAAACACTCCCCGAGATCCCAGTGTAAAGATTCCAAAGGGAAGCAGGAAGCTTCGGACTATCATAGGAATCAAAAAATGAGGTCGGGGAGGACACGGAGGAACCCCCCGAAAACCACCAACCAGAAACCTAAAAAGAAAGGACTCACTAGTCCCTCTGAAGATACTCCAGCCAACTCCTTCACTACCTCGCTAATACCCCCAATCTACTCAATTTTTGGCTCAATTAAGCCCAGTGGAAAATTTACATTTTTGAAAGATCCTGTAACAGCAATCTACACAATGCCAGCAACCCCAAACGGATTACAAAAACCGATGACCCCTAGCAAACTAACCACACAGTCGGCTGAACAACACTCTCCCTTGCCTGATGTAAAACATCACTTCAGTAAAGAGCACTGGTATAGATGTATCAGGCAGGTGCACACAAATCTCCAAGGGAAACCTTACCTCAGTGAGGGGCATTGGAATAGATGCACCAGGGAGGTGCACACAAATCACCGAGGGAAACAATAGGCATATGTTACAAATACAAGCTCAAGTACACATGGAGCATACGGAAAATAGAAGCCATGGCTCGGCCCAAAACTCGCCCCAAGAACAAATAAATCACCGGAAGTCGTCAAGTGTCACTGAATGGATAATGGACAGCCTCAGTGACAAACCCTTGGAAGGAAGTTTATTAAATACACAGCTTCAATGGACACCGAAAACGTCAGCTTTACCAGCAAAGGAAACAAATAAACTTCTACCAAGAGTCAGCAGTCCATCGGCAAATGGTGACGAGGAGGAAAGCCACAATACTAGCACCATAGAATTGGCCTACAAGGTGCAACCAAATAACCACTCAACCCCAAGATTGGACTCGCGTCTAAACCAATTAAAGCGCAAATATCGCAAAGACACTGAGGGGTGCGATCAGCGGTCGGACCTCCAAATCTTTAGGGATAAGAACCAAAGCATAATATGCTGCGACACAAAGCAAGATAAACAAAAAAGTATAACTGGTTCCAAGCAAAAGAAATTACAAAAAAAGCCGGTAGTTGCAGCAATAGAGCTACAAGGAAAAACCTTAAGTGAACAGCACCAAACCAATTTACAAACCCAGGAACTAGTAAATAACAACCTAATTGAAATATCAAGTGGGTCAAATCAGGACATAGAAAACAAAGCTCAGCCAGCCTCACCCATGGGCCCGGATACTAATTATCGTCAGGAACCTACAATAATAGAAATTTCGAGTGTGTCAGTGCCAATCGACCCACCACCTGTAAAAAAGCCGCCACACAAAGGTTTCTCACATACACAATATGAGGAACATCAAACTCCCGCAACTCATGGCAAGCACAATAAAACGAACACATATAAGCAAATAGGAGTGAGCAATATCAGCCAAAATCTGGAGTCCATAATTGCACTACATAGTGCACTGGGTAAAATCCTGGAAACCTCAATTAAAACATTGAACATGCAGTCAGACAAACTTGACATCCAAATTTCTTTAATGAGTACGATAGCTGAACATATAGCCACCATAAATAAAAAAATGGATACTTTGGGAAATTTGTTTGACGTTTTTAAGGAACAGCCCCGTCCTGGGACCCAGACTCCACACTGTACTTGCAGCCCAATTCTAGAAAAGTTAAAAGACTTACCATCGATACTTGGGGACATTCTATATGAATGTAAGTACGCAAATCAGGGTGCAAACAACATATTAAATGAAAGAGACCTCACCATTCAGCAAAAGGATGCACATAAAGAAGCAACATTAATCCGGGAAAAGAGAAAGTCAGAAGTGCCAGCATTGGCAATACAACAAATAATAGATAAAGAACCAAAACAAAACTCGCCACACAAAAAAAAACTCGACGACAAACAGAAAGAACAAAACATCGCAGCGAATATTTCAGGAGCCCGGAATAGCATTACTCATGAATCATCAGAAAAAGAACAGCATGCTTATGACGGCGAAAACAATCTGCATGTCAAGCTACCGTTAACAAAAAGGCAGAAAAAACGTGCGAGGAAAAATAGAAATCAACTATTAAACCGTATACCTGCTACCAAGCAGGACTTGGTCAATTTCCCGATTTTCAATTGTCGAAAAACAATTGCTAAAACCCAAGAGGGAGATACGGAGGGGTCATGTCAATCACTAACAACGCCAAAACCCCAAGGCAGTTTTCGGAAGTATAGTATTAAAGAAAAAGGACAGCAGCGAATGCCCAAAGAGGATTGCTGTAATGACTCAGCACAGAGAAAAAGAAAAAGAGCAGTAACAATATTTGAGGAGATTGATTATGTAACAAGCACTGACACAGATGACTCAAATAAGGAGGATTGGAGCCTGGAAAACATCGATTATGAACATCCACACCTAAACAAAATACTAGCAAGTCCAAAGGTCGAGTTACCGAACAATGGGAATAACGTCAGGCAAAAAACTTTGGCTAGTCAACAAGGCACTTACCGGCCCACAAGGAATCAAGAGTACAGCAGATATGAATCTATTAAGGACGGAGCCCAAAGAAGAGTGACCAAAGGTCCAGATGATATACACAAAGCTGCCTCAAAACCTGAATTAATCATGAGTATCAACACCGCCTCTAATAGAGATTAAATAAAGGGAAGGCAAGTTATAGCAAAAGCTGACCGGAATAAAGAAGACCATCTTCAAGTAAAGATCACTACCGAGCGACAACATCAAAGCACAGGACCAGAAAAGGCCATAAGGCCAGGTCCTAACCCACTCAACAGCGTGAACAATCGTACTCCCAATATAGAACTAGGTGGACCCAAAAGAACAATATGGAAAGTAAAAACTAAGGAAAGTATACTTCCAGAACAACCAGGGAGTGATGCTCATAGCCAACAGGTTAATAGCACAAGAGTTGAGGGAAAACACAACGGAAGCAACAAAGTAGGGAGAACTCAGCTGAACGACAATATGCATGGCGTACAATCCATAACATCTAGAAGGTTGCTTTTCATACCCAATTACAAAATACAAGGTACGCAAGATTATTTAAACCGAGGAAACATCCTACACCTAATATCGACGATCCGGAGCCTCAACCACATAACACCTACAGACCTGTTGACAATTGAACTCATCACCCTTGGAAACAAAATTCCCAACGAAGGTACCCTTACAACTTGGAGGAGCGCAGAAACAATTAAACAGTTACTCAATGAAACTAAGAAATTTGAAGAATGGGGAATCTCACTTAAGGAAGAAGTAATGACAGGTTATCCCTCGCCCTTATTAAGAAAGCGCGCCAAATTAGGAGATCACACTGGGGTTAGCCGATGTACATATTCGGTCCTGCAGGGGGCAAGGGGTACAGACATTCCCAAAAATGACCAACAGAACATACAAATGCAAGAATCAACGGAATACTGAAATAAAAGCAGGGCGCGCAACATAGGACATACTATAGTAAAAGTCCTTTCCTGGAATATCGCCGGTGCCAAAGAATTTTTAAGCAATAGTAGAAAAATATACACTTGTGATTTATATGACATCATTGCTCTGCAAGAAACTTGGCTAACAGAGCCAATCGATGTTCCAGGCAGAATTAGTTTTCATGTCAGCGCAATTCGCGCTCAGCGCTATGGTCGAGCAAAGGGGGGTCTGTCGGTCTTCATAAGTACTGCACTAAGTGTCAAAGCCTCCAAACTGGCAGCCTCCACACCAGACATGCAAATAATAAAATTAGAGAGGATATCCCAGGTCGGCATCGGAACTAATATAATTATCAATATATATGCCCATCCAAAAACAAAGGTAAAAAAGGAATTATTCAAGGGCATTAATAATGTAATATCAGGTTTCCGCCTCGACCATCCAGAATGGGAGATAATCCTAACGGGTGATTTCAATGCAAATCTTATACAGTCCCCAGAAGAGGAAGACAATATCATGGCTGCAAACGAATTCTGGGCGGTCGAAACACAGGAGATCCCACCAAGTAAGAGGACCGACCAAGTGGGAAAACAGTTGATGTGGGCCTTGGAAAACCATGGGTTGAGAGTACTAAACGGAAGAAACAAACAGGATAAACCCCCTTCAATTACCCACATCGGCCCCAGTACGAGCGCAATACTGGACTACACCATCGTCTCGCTCCCCTTGCTGGGGTTAATCAAAAGCTTCCAAATTCGAAGCTCAACGGAGAGTGATCATTTAATGCAGCATATTGAGATTAAACTAGCACCGTTTAAACACTTAAAAGCTCGATCAACAGGTGGGGAAATAACAACAGTCAACCTAAAGCAATTAAGGTGGACGACCAACTCACTACCACAAATAGCTAAGGAGGCCAAGCACTCACTTCAAACCATAACTGATGAAAACGAGCTATGTGCAGAAACATGGACCGTCTTTTTGGAGAAGCTACCAAAAACTGGAGTTAATCTGCGCGCGAACTACAATCAAAAGAAAGAAGGACAGACCAGCAAGATCATATTGTCCTTAAGAAGGCGTCTGCGGGCGACTATGAGGCATGCAAAGGGTCGCAGTTCGGATTTGAAAGTTTGGCAAACGTTTCGATTAATCAGGAAACAATACAAAAAACAAATATGGCTAGAAAATAAAACTAAGGTCTCCGATTTCTGGACTAAATTGCTACATATCACAAAAAAATCCGACTCCAGAGCACTTTGGTCACAAGTAAATTCTCTAAATAGATCAGTACAAACAACAAGTAGGACCTGTGTTACGGAAAATGCATGGGTCCAACATCTACATGACACTTTTTCGGTAAACCAACTAGTGCCGCCTACAATACCAGCTCAAAAAATACTAAAAACAGCGGAAGTGAAGACCACAGTCTCTGCAGAATTTGACAACATGTGTGATGACCAGCGAGGCGGAGAAAAGTCTTCGAGATCGTTCGTGGATATCGAAACAGCGCAAATAGTCAAGAGAAGCAGACAAGACTGTGCACCTGGTCCAAACAGTGTCCCCCAGGCTATCTATAAGGAGGACCCTCAATTCTGGGCATGCAAGTTAAACATCCTATTTAGGTCAGTAAATGAGACGAGTCGGCTGCCAGAAAGCTGGAGAGGGGCCATTATAAGTCCGATTTATAAAGGAGGAGACCGCAAAAACCCAGCAAATTACCGGTTAATAGCACTTATCGATGCAGAAGCAAAATACTAAGCATCCTTAGTGTTAATGGACCTTTTAAAATGGTCTGAGGACAATCAGAAGATCCCGGTAAACCAGACTGGTTTTCGCAGGGGCATAGGCACCATGGCCAATGCAATGGCAATAAGTCTAATTGCCGAAAAAAGTATGCAAAACCATCAAGCATTGTACTCCTGCTTCATCGACTTCAAGGCGGCCTTTGACCGTATAAACCGTCAACTACTATGGTCCAAATTAAAGCAGCAGGGCTTGCCGGACACAATTCTAAACCCTATAATGGATTTATATGCAGACACCTGGATGCAGGTAAAGATTGCTAATGGGCACCGGCTGACGCGAAAGATCAACACACATGACGGATTAAAACAGGGCTGTGTGCTGGCCCCTTATCTTTTTAATTTGTTCATGGCAGACCTAACCTTAAGGCTGAATGAAACCAATGCTCACCCACCACGGCTAGGAACTCTACGCCTGACACATCTCTCCTATGCCGACGATGTGGTGCTCCTAAGTCAAACAAAAATAGGTCTGCAACGTCTCCTGCACGAACTGGCAGATTACACAAAGCTTAATCTTCTGGAAATCAACAGCCAGAAAACAAAGATCATGATACTGACCCGTCGACGAAATACTCTGCCGGTTTTCGTTATAGACAATAAAAAATTGGAAGTGGTGGGCAATTATAAGTATTTGGGAATACAATTGGACAGTCGCCTCAACTTCTCTCAGCACTTCGATGCCATTGAAAAAAAAGGAATAGCCCTGTTACATGCGTTCAATAGCATTTCCAAACAGCTTAAGGGCCTGTTTTTTAATCCACTTCTGACAGTCATCAAAGCCAAGCTGCTACCCACAATAGGCTATGGCAGCGTGTTACATCATGGCAGAAGTGCACAGCTCCTAGACCGAATTCAAACTAGAGTCTACAAGCGGGTTTTCAGTGTATGGTCCAATGCCTCACCTGCGCAGGTCCGATTGGAGTTCGGTCTGCAATCCCAAGAACTGCAAAAAAAGTATGAGACCATTAAATTCTGGTACGATATTTGGATGAACAGGAAAACAGGAATTAACCAAGCCACCTGGGAACAATTGCAAAATAACCCTAATTCTCAGTACGCTAAGTATTTAAAACTATCCCTTGACACTACTGAACTTACAGCCCTGTGGCAAACTAAGCTACCGGTATCATCATTCAAGCTGGCGATTAAAAGGGCTGCAAACAGGCACTCTCTGATCAATGACAAGTTAATCTTCAGTCACAGAGCGCATGCATGGATGATAATACAATCATACAAAGTGCTTAAACCTGCAGCCTACCTTGGTCTTTCCTTTTCCTCACATGTCAAAACGAAATATCTTAATTTGAGGATGGGTAATCTGCCGACAAATGCTGACAAATCGGATTGGAGAAAACCGGACACTAAGGAGTGTGATCTATGTGGAGATTAAGACTTTATCCATCTACTATGCATCTGTCCTGCATTGGATCAGGAACGACGGTACTGGTTAAAGTCAAAGTTAATTGAACATAGAATACGTACCTGTCGCTCCGCGGTCATACAAGCCTTGTGTACAGTGGATCCACAATTGATCTGCAGATTAGTTAAATTTGTCACGAACTTTGAGAACAAAAGGGGTATTACCGCACAAGTTTGAAAAGTAAATAAAATGTTGTTTTCTTTTTTTGTTCTTTGGTAGTTAACGGAAGACGAGTTTTTACTTACTGTTGCACAACAACTAAATGGACAACACATAACTGAATTTACTTGGCACTGGATGTTTCTTGTACGTACCTTTCGTATTTTAATGTTGCTAATTTTAATCATGGATGCTCGTTGATCATTCATTTTAAATGGCTGTTCCTTTTTCTATTTTTTGTAATGGTTTTTATTAACTATACAATAAAGTTTATTTACATATTGGGCACCTGGGAGGATGACGCCAGGAGAGGCATCCCACCCCTCTCACTGGCCCCTATCAGAAGCTGGTCTCAAAATGCTATCGATCTTAATGCACTCTGCCTGGAACATGGCCTTAGGGCCACCAATGGTAGAACTAAGTCAGACCAGTCAGGAGCTCATACGTACAATAGAGTGGGTCATTCCTCGCGAATTGACTTCATTCTATTGAACTATAGCCTCTGGGCATACTTAACTGATATGGAAGTTATGCAGTCTCCTGTTAGTGACCACAATCCCCTATCCCTGTCCTTGTCTTCCCTTATGATGGGTGCTCCCTCAGCCCTAACCCCTCACGTCTGGAAAACAACACAAGAAGTAATTCCCTCTAATTGTGCCAGACGGCTAAAATGGAATACCTTTGTGGCAAATGATGCCAAGATCTGGGAGGCCAAATCTATAATGACTAACATCGCATCGCGGTTAGACCTACTAGGACCCATTGATCGTGATCTTGAGGCTCCCAACTTGTTTCTTGAAGCATCCACCGCGTTGGGGGAACTCTTTGTGGCTTACCCCCCAGGCTCAAGGCGCACCGCAAACGGTAGACCGATGCGCAGCACGGGCTGGTTCTCGCACGCCTGTAGTGTCGCCAAGAAAGAACTGATCAGGGCGGTAAAAGTCAAGGATGGGGCCCAGATCAGCTTCGCTAGGCGTCACTATAGAAAAACTTTAGCAAAGGCCAAGGCTGACCATGAGAACTTGTTTTGGCAGGATCTATTGGCAGCTAGCCTTAGGAAGGATTCCAAAGGCTTTTGGAAATTAATAAGAAATAAGGACAAACCCACGGACTCGCTCATAACGTGTAATATAACTGAGGGAGCATGGGTTGACCACTTTTCCAAGCTGTATGCAGTGAGCGAGGCCCATGCGCCTACCGAGGTGGGTCAGCATGCCTTGGGAAAATTGGAGCCCACTGAGGACTCCCACTTCACATGCAAAGAAGTAGAATGGGCGATTAAGCGCCAGGTCCCGAATAAGGTGGCAGGCCCGGATGGCCTCCCAGGGGATCTACTCCGTGCCAATTTGGTCGAGTGGGGGAGACTTATTGCTTCCGTCATGAATGCTGGTTTGGCTGGTGCGGCCCTACCAGACTCTTGGAGGGGAGCAGAGGTCGTCCCTGTCTTTAAGAAAGGAGACAGGGACGACCCTGCCAATTATCGCCCCATAAGCCTCCTTGATAGCTTGCAGAAGGTGGCAGGCAAGGTTGTCTTAGCAAGAATCACGCAGTGGGTTGAAGAGAACAACATTTTGTCAGATTTCCAAGCTGGTTTTAGAACTGGCACAGGGACGATCGAGCAAGCACTACGGCTGCTGATGCTCTACTGGAAAGTGGTTGTACTGGGCAAAGGCAGCCTGTACCTGGCATTTATAGATCTAAGGACTGCCTTTGACCTGGTCCCGCGTGAGCAGCTTTGGAGTGTTCTCGACGCACTGGGCATTCCCCCTTACCTGTTGGATATGCTGATAAAATTCCAGGTAGACAACTTTGCCCAGATCAGGTGGGGAGTCCAGGGACAAAAAACATCACGCATCCCTGTAAATAGAGGTGTCCGCCAGGGTTGTGTCTTGGCCCCCACTCTGTTTTCATTATATGTCAACGGAGTGGTGGAACATCTGCTACAATATCCAGCAGATGCCCCTTCCCTGGCGGGTAAGAAAATACCTACCCTCTTATTTGCAGATGACACCCTCCTGATCTCTAAGACACCAGTGGGCTTTAAGACCTTCTGCGATTCGAGAGGTCTGGTCATAAACACGGGGTAGACGAAGTTCCTGGTCTTAAATCCCCCAAAGAAATCAGTTATACCTCCTACACTTGATCTAGTCCCACTTGAGAGGGTCAAGGAGTTTGACTATCTTGGCATCCGTCTCTGCGACTCCATGAGTTGGAAAAACCATCTCCAAAAGATGATGCTGTCCCATAAGAGAGTGACAGGTGCCCTTCTTAAGAAACATCGTGGCTCCTCCTATAAACCAATTGCACCGGCCCTGGACATCTATAGGGCACGGGGTGTTAGTGCAGCTCTCTATGGCGCAGAATTATGGGGTGTACAGAACGTGGACCAGCTGGCCCGCTCCGAAAATAAATTTCTCAAAGATCTAATGGCCCTCCCTCACAATACTCCAACTCTTCCTCTTCTACTAGATATGGGCATTTGTTTGATTAGTGATCAAGCGAGGTTGCGTCCGCTTCTCTTATGGGCCCGTATCTGGAGAGTCCCTGAATTGTCCAGCTATGCAGATGGCTTAAAAGAGATTCTTGCATCGCCCGGCTGGGCCAAGATCCAGTGGCTAAGGGAAGTTAAACATCTCCTAATTAATTTGGGCCTTGAGGATGATTGGGATAATAGATATGCCCCGCCAAAGTTAATATTTAAAAAGTTATTCTGGTCCTGGGTGGCTGAGGGCAGAAAAAATGATGCTAACTTGTGTAGGTCATCAACAGAATTTCTTTTGGTAAAAGAAGTGCATTTTCGGGAGCCATACTTGGACTCTATCACAATTCCTTGGGATAGGGCCCTTTATTACAAATTCAGGGTAGGCGTTCTCCCAGTGGGAACTGTGACTGCCAACTGGAAGGTCCCGGCACAGACCTCCCCTTTTTGCCCTTGTTGTTTACACAGATTAGAGACAGTTCCCCATCTGCTGTTTGAATGCTTGGCCTATGCAGCCCCTCGTAGTAGATGGCTGAAGCCACTCTGTAGAGACCTTGGGACTAGGTCGCATAGGGAGGCCTTAGGGATTCTTAAAACGGACCCTCATCCCCTGTTCGCTATTGCAATGGCTAAGTTTTTAGGCTGGGCATGGCGTATTAGACTCAATAGACTATCCTACCTTGTTTGAGTGCATTCTACACTGTTTTATTGATCTAAATATGTAAAGTGCTGTACAGAATTATGTTTTTTCTATGTCTACTTTTTTAACTGTTTTAATGTATATGTAATGCTTTTTAAGATATCAATTATATCGAATAAAGCTATTTCAGATGAAGATATTTAACCAGAAACACGTGACTAGGGATATGATTTGAGAATACACGGGCACTGGCCACAAACTTTTTGAACATTTTGAGAACTTTGAACTAAAACGAAGAATGCTGAACTACAATGACCATGAGTCAATGGGGTAATCCGTCAAGGACATGTTCGCAGCTCTCCCACCCCCCTTTGTATTGTATAAAATGGCTCCCGCGAGCCTATGAGCTGGCGAGCTCTGGGAGACGCCCGTGCACACCGGGAGTGGTAATAGTCCTGAGGAGATGACGGTGGCATGTGAAGCAACCTCTGAAGATATTTTTTCCCTACTGATGAAGGTATTTAACCAGAAACACGTGTCTAGGGATATGATTTGAGAATATACGGGCACTGGCCACAAACTTTTTGAACATTTTGAGAACTTTGAACTAAAACGAAGAATGCTGAACTACAATGACCATGAGTCAATGGGGTAATCTGGCAAGGACATGTTTGCGGCTCTCCCACCCCCTTTGTATTGTATAAAATGGCTCCGGCGAGCCTATGAGCTGACGAGCTCTGGGAGACGCCCGTGCACACCGGGAGTGGTAATAGTCCTGAGGAGATGACGGTGGCATGTCAAGCAACCTCTGAAGATATTTTTTCCCTACTGATGAAGGTATTTAACCAGAAACACATGTCTAGGGATATGATTTGAGAATATACGGGCACTGGCCACAAACCTTTTGAACATTTTGAGAACTTTGAACTAAAACGAAGAATGCTCAACTACAATGACCATGAGTCAATGGGGTAATCCGGCAAGGACATGTTCGCGGCTCTCCCACCCCCCTTTACATCATGTATTAGGTGTGGCTTAGGAACTCCCCAAATGTTCATCGGTCTCCCAAATACCACCCCGTACGATGTGAGACCTGATCGTGAGTGTGGCACTGATCTTATGGATAACAGTGCCAAAGGTAGTGCATCTGACCACTTTAGGGACGTGGAAGCCAGTATTTTTGCCAGCTTCAATTTTAAAGTAGCGTTATACCTGTTCACCAATCCTGCTGATTGCGGGTGGAAGACTGTATGGAATTTCTGTTTGATCCCTAAGCCTTTCAGGACATACTCAACAACTTGCCCAATAAAATGAGGTCCGTTGTCACTCCACAAAAAGCTTACAAACACCATACTTAGGAAAAAATTCCTTTAGAAGCACCTTTGCTGTGGTAAGAGCAGTATTATCCTTTATAGAGAACGCCTCTATCCATTTACTGAAGGCACATACCACAACTAGGTCTTATTTTAGATTATTGCAGCGTTCAAGTTGGATGTAATCCATCTGCAAAACTTCAAAAGGTGCGGTTGTTGTAGCAAACCCTCCTGTAGGAGTTTGTGTCCCTTTTCCAGGATTATACTGCCAACAGATCAAACAGGACTGTACTATTCTTTTAGCTGTGCTGGCAATTTCAGGATGCTCACTGACTTGTGTAAGCAATTTAGTTATTGCTAGGGTTCCAACATGTGCCAGCCCATGTGCCATTTGAACCATAGGTTGTAAATAGGCTGCAGGCAATTTCCATTTATTCATTTCTTTGTTACGCCAACAACCCTCATCATCTAACATTCCTTCTTTAGACCATTGCTCAAGTTCTTCCACAGAGGCAGAATCTCTGTATATCCAATACTTCCTCTCTAGCATCATGCCAACACTCAGCTTGTGATTTTACTACGTACATAGATGTAGTGCTTCGCTGCATTGCAGTTTCACAGGCTACGCGATCTGAGAAGGCATTGCCTTGTCCTATTTTATCAATGATTTTCTTGTGTGCGCTACACTTCATAATGGCAATTTTCTTCGGATATGTAAGTGCAGTCAAGAGATTATGTACTAATTCTCCGTGCATTATCGGCATCCCGTGGGATGTAAGAAAGCCTCTTTCCTTCCAGAGTAGGCCAAAATCATGAACCACTCCAAAAGCATAGCGGCTATCCGTGTAAATGTTCACACATAAGTCAGTACTAAGCTCACATGCTCGTGTCAAAGCTATTAATTCAGCTGCTTGAGCCGACTTCTGTGGTATGCGAGCTGTTTCCACTACTGTCTTGAGTGTGGTGATTGTATATGCGGCTGAGAATATGCCATCTGGTAACTTCAAACAGGACCCATCAACCCACAGCTCCCCATCTACATCTGGAAGGGGCGTATCTTGCAAATCAATGCGACCCTTTGTCTGTTCCTCAGTAAGGAATATACAATCGTGAGGCTCCTTTGATTGAGACTGAGTCGCAGGATATGACAACAAAGTGGCTGGGTTCAATGTTGCACATCTCTTCAATGTAATATGAGGTGCTTACAGTGTCAATTCGTATCCTGTCAGGCGAGCACTAGTTAAATGCTGTGTCTTGGTCTGATTCAAAAGGGCATCCACTGTATGGGGTACTAGCACCAACAGTTTGTGTGACAAAACTATCCCTTCGCTCTGACGTATAGACACAGCTGTCGCTGCAACTGAACGGAAACATCCAGGCAACGCACGAGCAACAGGATCAAGAAATGCAGAAAAATATGCACAGGGTCGCTGCTTGTCACCGTGTGTCTGTACTAAAACTGACTATGCACATCCATCTTTCTCGTATACATAGAGTGTAAAGGCCTTCGTGTAATCTGGTGTGCCTAACACTGGTGCAGAGCAAAGAGCTTGTCTTAACTGGCAAAAAGCATTTTGACATTCATCTGTCCAAGGAATGGGAATCGGAGTGTTCTTAGTCAAAAGTGCTAGCAAAGGTTTAACAATATGTGAAAAATCCAATATCCATTGCCTACAAAACGAAGTCAAACCAATGAATGCGCGGACATCTTTCTGGGTGGAAGGTACTGGGGTGTCTAAAATTGCTTGAATGCGATCTGGTGTCAGTGCACGTCCCTCCTTAGACAGAAGATGACCTAAATAGGTTACCTTCGGTCTACAATATTGCAATTTCTTCCGTGATACTTTATGGTGATGTGTAGCAAGAAAAGAAAGTATGGACAAAGTAAATTTTTCACACTGCTCAGGTGTATCAGCTGCCAACAAGATGTCATCGACATATTGTATGAGAGCCACTCCTTCAGACAAAGTAAAGGAATCGAGTTGTCGTTTTAAGGCTTGACTATAAATACTCGGACTCTCAGTGTACCCTTGAGGAACTCTACAAAATCTGTATGATCTGTTATTCAAAGTGAAACCGAACAAATATCGACTATCAGGATGAATAGGAATCGAGAAGAAAGCGTTCTTCAAATCGACAACTGAAAATGTAGTTGCTGTTGGAGGGACCAAGGTAAGCAATGTCGTTATGTCAGATACTACTGGGTACTGTGGTACAACAATCTTGTTGACTTCTCTCAAATCGATGATAAATCTATAAATTCTAGTGTCAGCATCTTTTTTCAAAATGGGAAGAATCGGACTATTGCAAACATTATAAGGAACTTCTTCCACAACCCCCGCCTTAATCAAATCCTGTACAATACGTGTAAGTGCTTCTTCTCCTTCTCGGGAAATTTTATACTGAGGCAATCTCGGCAGTACAGCACCCTCCTTGACACTAATATTTATTGGTGGAATAACCATTTGTCCTACATCGGTGTCTGAAGTAGCCCACAAAGTACTAGGGAGTGAAGCTAGTGCAATGTCCTCTTTAATAACACAAGATCTCTCAATCATGGGGTAGTTGTCATTTAAAATAACCCGTACTCCTTCCGGAGAACATCATATCGTAGCCCTGATATATTTGAGCATGTCAAGACTCACAATATTGTCTGGTGTATTTGGAGAAAGCAAAAACGGACATGGAGCAGTAAACTTATCAACATGGAGTGCAAGTGGCTGTGACAATGGGCTAAGGGAAGACGTTCCATCAAAATCTATCGTTGTAATAGTTAAGCCAGACAGGGGAGCCCTAGGAATCAAGTGTTTAGACAAGGCACTACGAGTAGCTCCTGTATCGACCAGAAACTGATCAGTAGAACCCGAAACATGTGCTGTAACATAGGGACCCCTCTGATCTACTGGAACTTCAACTGATTCCTTACCCCATCCTAGGCAATCCTATGCATAAGCAGAATCTTGTTAATCAGATGGCTCATAGTCGGACATTTGAAATTGGTTCCGTCTGTCAAAAGTATTAGACCCCTCCTGTCCACGTGTATTAGCATCAAACCTAGCACGATCATTTGTGTTTCCTCTAGGCCCTGAATATCCTGAACGATTTTTCATTTGTCCCCAACCACGTGAACCCTGCTGAGCACGCAGTACTGGACAGTCAAAAAGCCAACAGACAAATTCGAACGAGTATATGGAGGAAAGGACGAACCATAAGATCCACATCCACCTCTATTATTGCCTCTAGAAGGTGGGCCATAAGCCTGAGCCATCATAACCTTTGTTTTGAACTCTTTAGATTTTTTTATCCTCCTTACTTTTTGCTTCTAATTCTTGTCGTTCATAATACTGAGCTATAATTAAGAGAGAAACCGGAGAGGAGGTAGTCCATGAACTTTCACTGGCCTTTAGGCGACTAGCTATTCCTGGCAAAATGTTTGTGACATATTTATCGACAAACAGATGCCTACCCGTGTCATCTGTCAATGACTGGCCACTAAAATCGTGGAATGCTTCTTCAAAGCGTGTGAAGAAGTCTGAAACTGATTCATCTATCTTTTGCTTACAAGACGCTAACATCGTCCAATCTATCTTTTTAGGGGGAATAATCGTCTTTAATTTATCCAATATAGCTACCGGAAGTTCCAAAATTAGCTGACACGGTTTCTGTGCAGGTTTTCTATCTTCATCTAATTGTTCTAAATCTCTTCCACGATGCCCCAAATGCCACACGATCATCGACTTTACGCACAGTTCTCCACATATCAGGCGGTAATATTAATCCAAAAAACAAATCAATATCAGACAAAGTCATAGTACAAGAGCTAATGGCACCCTCAATTTCCGCATAAAAGGCTGTTGAATTTTTTCGCGGATCAGGCAATGCATTTTTAAGAGCCATGACATCTGCTCTATTCCAAGGAGTGTAAACCCAATTATAAATAAAGTACCCTTTTGCATCGGTAGAAGTCTTATCATCACTTGTACCTGCTCCTTTAGGAGGAACATATAAAGGCGCGGCTTCCCGCATGGGTTTCACATTAATTACAATATTCTTTTCTGTTTCGGGTGTCGAAGCTTGTGCCATGTTGATTCGGGATGTTTGTGCAGCTGCGTCTGCTGCCTTTTTCTCCTCCCGCAAATGAACTGCTTCATCGCGTAGTTTAACCAAGTGTCTGATTGTGTCAATCACCTGGGAGAAGACAAAAGAACCTTCACGTAATTGCTTACAATCAGCTGCTATATCATCTGGCTTTACAGCCGCTGAATATTTCCAAAATCGTTCAACAACCTCTGCAGCAAATATCTCGGTAAAATATTTTTGATCCTTTTCTGACCAATTCTTAATAGTATCTAGTAGTGCAGAAGTAGTATTAGTACTACGATTGCCGCGGATCTAATCTCTGAGGAACGTTCGGTAGTTAACATCGAGCGAGTGTCTCGGATTTTATCCTGCTCTGTAAGGAGAGTCCTCATCTGACTCATCAGGAGCAGAGGGAAGAGTATACGGAGGTGGACAACGATCTAATAAGAGAGAATCTTCTTGGGGTTTGTTAAGAATAGGATAAAGAGGCCTACGAATAGCGTATTGGCCATTTACTTGTAACTGATGCTCCCTATCTTCCCTTTCTTTAATTTCTTTGTTTTTAATTTCTAATGCTTTCGCATACATGCTCTTACGTTGTTCTTTTTCAATCAATGCCTGCTCACGCTTCATTCGCTCACGCACTTCCTTCTTCCACATTCGTACACAATCAAACATATCTTGCCTAGCCCTTCGCTTAAACATTCGTTGCTCCAAATACTGAATCTTTCGTAAATCAAATGACCCATGCATAGGCCAACGCAACTCAGGATCCTTACGAGTGTATTTGTTCCATAACGTGCCGTACATTATGGACGAAATACCATACTTAATATGCATGTCCCTATTAGGCGTCCCCTCCGGGGGGGCTAGTTGTGCTTCGTCAAGTTTCAAAGTGGTACCACTACAAAAGCAAAAAGCAACCCATCCTACTATGTGTGCTGGAAACAGTTATGCCCCAAAAAAAAATAGTACAAAATATGCAGTATTAGAAAAAGTAGCGCTTAAGGTACTCTTCGTACGTTGCGCTGTTCAAACAATTCTAAATAGAGAAAAATCTCCTCATTACCTGCCTATATGTATTGCAACACATATATATATTTATCAAACTAGATTCGATATTGGCCAATCTTTTTCAAACAATACCGCAGTAAGTGTTACTAACTACCTTACCAATCAAAGGCATCAAAACCAACAGCAAGTGCCGCAGAACGACTCTTACCAATCAAATGGTGTCCAGGTTCCTACTGCCAAGTTCTCAAATTGACCAAATGGTCACTGCACGGTGAATCAACAGAAGAGATCTCAGTCGAGGACCGGCACCACCTGAATGCTACTGCTAATGCTTAACCTAATCATTGCTAAATTACAACAGGACTGGCGCCACATCATCTCCCAACCATGATTCAGTTATGAATAGTATGTCTGGTTTCGCATCAGTGAAAAGGTCATTGATGTGAAGTTTTTAGAGAGCAATTGAGCACTTATTAGTAGACAGTCTAGAGAATGTACTTTGGTGATCATGTGACTTTGTTTTGTAGAAGAGTGAGCAGTATTTTGAGGGCTTGCAGGTGTGTTCTTGGTGTTAGCATTAGGTATATGAGGATAGCAATCTTGTATCTGTTCGGTATCGTGTTCCTTATCTAGCAGGCTAAAAAGAAATTTTGATGGGCTGCGTGTGTAGGTGGTGGAGACGGTGTTTGAGCGTGAGTTGGTGTGCTGTGTTGTTTTTGTGGTGTAACCTTGTTGTGCAGTAGACATGGAGAAATGAAGCTGTGAGGTGTGGCATTTTGATTATTTTGTTTGTGTGTGTTTAAGGCAGAAGGTGTATGAGTTTGGGGTAGTGGTGCAGCATATGGGTCATTTAGTAAGGTTCTAAATCTCCAATGGATTAGAGGACGTTAAAAGAGAGTTGCTGGGTTGCTTTATATGTTTTAGGCATGGAGCGACCCTTGACCTTGCCAGGTAGGTCTCTCCCCCCGCTGCAGCTCTGCCAGCGCTTGTGTACCCCTTCCCTCAACTGCTCCTGGTGCCCACTCTTTTCCCCTCTGTTCCCCGCTCCCAGCTGCAGTTCCCGCCGCTGCTGCCCGTGCGGCCCCGCCCCGTGCCCATTCGCTTGCCCCTGCCACCCGCCTCCCAGCTGCTCCTCCCTCCCACCTTATGTGCCCCTTGCCTCAACTGTGCCCACTCTTTCCCCTCTGTTCCCCGCTGCCAGCCACAGTTCCTGTCGCTGCTGCCCCTGCATCCCCACCCCCCCGTGCCCATTCGCTCGCCCCTGCCACCCGCCTCCTGCCTCCCAGCTGCTCCTCTTTCCCACCTCCCCATTAAATTGCGGCTGCTGCGCGGTGAGGAGAGCAACCCTTGACCTTGCCAGGTAGGTTTTTCTCCCCCGCTGCAGCTCCGCCAGCGCTTGTGTGCCCCTTGCCTTAGCTGCTCCTGGTGCCCACTCTTTTCCTCTCTGTTCCCCGCTCCCAGGCCGCAGTTACCGCAGTTGCTGCCCCTGTGGGCCTGCCCCCCCGTGCCCATTCACTCGCCCCTGCCACCCGCCTCCCGCCTCCCCGCTGCTCCTCCCTCCCACCTCCCCATTAAATGGCGGCCGCTGCGCAGCGCCAGAACCCCTGGCCACTGCACCAGCCGTGATGACAGCCTCCAATATGATGCCAGCACCCTCATCGCTCTCAACCCAGGACGAACACTTCCTGCTGCTGGGCCACCCCGAAGCGCACCCATGGTCCCTTCACCTGCCAGAACTGCAGCTTCTCCTGCATCGAAGACGCAGAGAAACCCGCCACGACAACACACAACCAGCTCCGTTGCATCCTGATTAACACCCGCTCCGCACGCAAACACGCCGTCAAGCTCTGGGACCCACTCGACACCGCATCTCCAGACGTCGCCTTCCTGACCAAGACCTGGGTGAACGAAGCGTCCTCCTCTGACATCGCAATAGCCATCCCCGATGGATACAAGATCGCCCGCAGAGACCGCACCAACGGAGTCGGAGGAGGAATCGCCATCATCCACAGGAAGATCATCAGGGTCTCAACAAACACCGACGACACTCTCAGCACCGCTGAACACATGCACTTCCAGATCCACACGGACCCCACGACCACCCTTAGAGGCACCCTCATCTACAGACCACCCGGACCCCGACTACAATTCTGCGACACCATCGCCGACTTCATCAGCGCACACGCACTGACCTCCACCAACTACATCCTCCTCGGAGACCTGAACTCCCATCTGGAGAACAACAACGACAGCAACTCCTCCACCCTGATAGACAACCTCACCAACCTCGGACTGGAACACGTCGCCGACCCACATCGCCGGACACACGCTCGACACCATCTTTTCCTCAAGCCCACATGTCTCCTTCAGCCACGTCTCCGAACCCACCTGGACGGACCACCACTGAATCCACTTCACCTTTTGGAAACCTGTCGCACATCACTACACCCTACAGATCCCCATCGCTGCTGGGGCAGAATCACCGAAGTAGAACTACAGACAGACCTCGCACTCATCCCACCGACCAACCCCTCCAACCCCGACGTTGGCGCACGCGCCCTCAGACGATGGATGGACGACTGCGCCAACACCCTAGCACTGCCGAAAAACAAACCCTCAACGACACCAGCAAGAGAGCCAACTGGTTCACCCCGGAACTCCCAGCGTCCAAGTGCACCTGCCAGAAGTTGGAGAACTTATGGCAAAGTGAGAAGTCGCTTGGCAGCCGCGCAGCCCACAAAGACGCCATCCACAACCACCACCACCTCATCAGGTCCGCCATGAGGTCCTCCTTCAAAGACCGCCTCAACAACAATGCACACAACAGCAAGGAGCTCTTCGACATTGTAAAGGAACTCTCCAACCCGAGCTCCAACTCCAATGACATCCTGCCATCGCAAGCCCTGTGCGACTCCCTCACCACCTTCTTCCACTGCAAGATCGCTGACTTCCACAACAGCTTCACCCCCCCGGATGACCCCTACAGGCCCCAACACGCAGGAACCACCACACCCCACCGACTACGACCCCCTGACAACCTGGGCCAACTTGAGCATCGGAGACACAATCAAGACCATGGGCACAATCCACTCCGGCTCACCGTCTGACCAATTTTCCATACCACATCTTCAACAAAGCCGGCAGCTCCATCGCACCCCACCTACGCAACATCATCAACCTCTCCTTTGAGACCTCGACCTTCCCTGAGAGCTGGAAGCACGCCGAGATCAACGCCCTACTGAAGAAACCCTAGGCAGACCCGAGCGAATTGAAAAACGTCCGGCCCATCTCCCTGCTTCCGTTCCCGGCCAAGGTCATCGAGAAGATAGTCAACATTCAGCTCACCCGCTACCTCGAAGACAACAGCATTCTGGACACCTCCCAGTCAGGTTTCCGTAGCAACCACAGTGCCGAGACCGCACTCATCGCCGCCACAGACGACATCAGGGCCCTATTGGAAAACGGCGAGACGGCGGCCCTCATCCTACTGGACCTCTCCGCCGCCTTAGACACCGTCTGCCACAGCACATTATGCACACAACTCCACGACGCAGGGATCTGGGACATGGCCCTGGACTGGACCTCCTCCTTCCTCTCCGGCAGAACCCAGAGAGTCCGCCTCCCCCCTCCGAGATCATCTGCGGCGTCCTGCAGGGATCCTCCCTCATCCCGATGCTGTTCAACGTCTACATGGCACCTCTCGCATGCATCGCCCGACAGCACGACCTCAACATAATCTCCTACGCTGACGACACGCAACTGATCCTCTCTCTCACCAAGGACCCCCTCACCGCCAAATCCAACCTCCACCAGGGAAGTAAGGCCGTCGCCGAATGGATGGAGCATAGCAGCCTCAAACTGAACGGAGACAAGACGGAGATCCTCATCCTCGGGCCCAACCCCTCTGCTTGGGACGACTCCTGGTGGCCCGCATCACTGGGGACACCCCCCTGCACCCACCACCCACGCACGCAATCTGGGAGTCATCCTCGACTCGAAATTTACCATGACCAAACAAGTCAACACTGTCTCCTCCACTTGTTTTAACATTCTCCGTATGCTCCGCAAGATGTACAGATGGATCCCGACAGACACAAGGAAAACAGTCACCTAGGCCCTAGTCAGCAGCAGACTCGATTACGGAAACGCCCTCTACGCCGGAGCCCCGACCAAGCTCATCAACAGACTGCAAAGAATCCAGAATGCCTCGGCACGCCTGATCCTCAACGTCCCGCGCCACGACCACATCACCCCCACCTGAGGAACCTGCGCTGGCTCCCTGTCGACAAAAGAATCTCTTTCAAGCTCATGATCCACGCACACAAGGCACTCCACAGGACCGGCCCAGCCTATCTCAACAGCCAACTCTCCTTTTATGTACCCAACAGGAAACTCCGCTTCGCAGACCTCTCCCTGACTACCGTCCCACGCATCTGTAAAACCACAGTCGGAGGCAAATCCTTCTACCACCGCACCGCCAAGACCTGGAACACCCTCCCCCTCGTCCGACGACAAACCGAAAAACCTTCTATCCTTCAGGAAACTACTCAAGACCTGGCTGTTCGACCAGTAGATACAGCACCTCCTTCCTCCCCTCCCTTCAGCGCCTTGAAACCCTCGCGGGTATTTAGGGGCCCGATGTAGGTAGCCCTTTACCGATCGGAATCGGCCGAAAATACCGATTTTCGGCCGTTTCCGATCGGTAAAGGGCTATGGAGATGTAGGGGCACATTTGCGGTAATTTTACCGATTCGTTATCATTACCGAATCGGTAAATTTACCGAGTCGGTAATATTTACAGAATCGGTAATGATAACGATTCGGTAAAATTACCGAAAATGCAATGTAGGTAGCCTATGTTCCGGCTGCACATGGCTTACAGAATCGGTATTTTACCATGGAATACAAATCCATGGTAAAAAACCGATTCCTGTGTACATGCACATCTGTGCATGTACACATGTGCCATGTGACAGACAGACGTGCCCTTAGGGCATGTCTGTGTGCCACATTGCACACATGGCCGTTTTGGGGGTGCTAGAGGGTGTCAAAGTGACACCCCCTGCACCCTTGTGAATTCCTTAAATACCGATTGGGTAAATACCGAATCGGTAATGCCTAATCATTCCTATGGGCTTCAAAGCCCATAGGAAAGAATGGGCATTACCGAATCGGTATTTACCCAATTGGTAATTAATGAATTGTTAAGGATTCGGTAACGAATCCAGATGTTGGGACCTACATCCCATTTACCGATTTTAAAATACCGAATCGGTAAGATTCGGTATTTCAAAATCGGTAAATGGGATTTACCTACATCGGGCCCTTAGTGCGGTTTACAAATTATCTGATTGATTGATTGATTGGTGGAAGAGAGAAAGCTTGGCATTGGAGTTTGTTCATTTGTGTGGTTAAAGGGTTTATGTTTGTAGTTTGTGATGGTAAGTTTTATGAGGTGTTGCGCTTGAGAGATTTTGTTGTGTTGGTGTGCGTGATATGTTTTGTTTTTGAGGAGTAGTGAAACGAGGTGCTGATGTATTTGTTTTTTTTGGATATGGATTTGTTTGATTGGTATTGTGTATTGAGGTGGTGATGTGTTTGTGAGTAGAGTGTATGTTGTATGTAAGAGAGGCTGAAGAGTGTTTTTCGTAGACTTGTCTGTTGCAAGAGGTAATATGTGTGGTGCAGTGGAGTGTAAGTGTTGTGCGGTTGTTTTATTGTGGTAGAAAAAAGAGGAGGGTGTTAGTTTGAGAAAGGATGGAAGGCTGAGTATAGGTTTGTTAGTGACAAAAAGGAGTAATTAGAACAGGGACGTCTGTGTATGGATGGGATATAGTTAAATATGTTGTGGATTTGAGTTGTATTAGTAATACGTGCATTGGTTAGCAGTATAGAATAGAGTTGTGTACTGTTTGTAGGTGACGGTGGAAATGTGTGGTAGGTGGGATAGAAGGGTGTATTGGTGTGGTTTGTGAGGTTTTATAGTGGGTACTGAGACAATGCATTTTGTATAGGGTTAGTTTGTAATAAAAGAGCATAGTACATGTTCTGTGGGTGTGTTACTCTGGTTGTGGATGTGGGTGGCATAGGGTAGTCCTGACCTGTCTTGAACAGGCTCAAACAGACAATTGACCTTTTTCTCCCTGCCCTTAACCTTGATGCCCAGGCTGAGACGCTCTGAACCCTGGCCTTAAATAGCTCTAATTAGCAGGTCACCCCTTCTGCCAATGTGAACTGTAGCCCTAATCCTAACCAATCACAAAACTAGCCCTAAGCCCTAGAACCAATTGGACATCAGACTTCTACAGCGAATCACAGCCATAGTCCCAGCATCCTGTGGTAAATAAATAATTAATTACCGGTTCTATTTTTCAGGATACTCATATAAACAGATAGCTCAATAAATAAGAGTCAAAATTCGAGGTAGCTGGAGTTTACAGGCTTTTAATCAGGCATAAAGGACAGGAACAGGGCAGCCTGTACGGGAATAGGATGGCAGCTGCCGGGGACAGGATCTGGGAATAATAAGGGATCACTTTTAATAACAGTGCACAATATTTATAGTTAAACAAATACATTACATTCAATACAGTAGGCGTAGCAGTAGGCGTGGTTCATAGCAGGCGCGAAAGATAAGGGCAAAATGATGTAACAAGAAGGCGTGTACAGGGCGTATACATAGACATGTGATGCAAACGTAACAGAAGTGTCATAAACGGGGCGGAAACATGGAGGGGGCTACCTGAGCAGCTGGGACCTCTAACCTAGTGGTGCGCGCAAACTGGCAATGACGTGTTACCAGGGAGAACTGGGGGCTATGACTTCTGCGCTAGAAGAGGAGACTAAAGTCTGGAGTGTCAGAGCGACATGTACCCAGGCATATCTAGTATCTGATGTTTAGAGTACATGTTGATAGAATCCAAAAGTTATCAGGGCAAAGGCTAATAGACTCTAAGACTGGTGCATGCATAATTCTATATGTAGTGCGTGTGCGAGGAATATTCTATGAATATTAATACAGTATTTCTCTTTCATGGAGACATAAAGGCTAGACCATGACGGAAACTATTGATGCGATTCAGTAGCTTAGGAATGCAGAGAAGGAAGGGCTGAACTGATAACTAGAAACATAACATATTCTTGGCAGACTGGGAGGCAGAGCCAGGCCGGGCCGGGCACTGCGTGGCAAGAAGTAAGTGAAGGGTCAGGGATACAGGTGGGGGCTGTATCGCTCCTCGGAGAGGGTTCAGGAGACAGGAGCTGAATCTGAGTCCGGGCCCTTTTGAGGCCTAGAAACGGGGACAATTCAATGAATTAACGTGCACACTGTAAAATGTGGCAACGTAGGTTTACATGGGCCTAATATTCGTTGCTTTCACGAAGACTGGAAACTGGCATACTAGAGATGGACACAACTGTAATTGCGTCTTTAATCGATCAGAAGGGAATACATGCATATCGATCATGCACATATAACAAAATATGGGGAACACGTAGGCACATACAACATGGCAAAATTTACTTTTCCACATTCCCTCCTTGTGCCCTACGTTTCCATCAGGAAACATCAATATTCATGATACCATCTATCATTTCATATAGCATCATTTGCTCGTCTCGAATTGTCTTGGAACGGGACTTAGGACTAGGAATACAAGAGGTAGCACAAATGCCGCAAATCGCAGGGCCACATTGTATACAGAGGCAGCAACTGAATATGATCACTACTGCAATACCTAGAAATGACAATACTTTCCATCCCCAGGCAGATATAATACTCCAGAGCCAACCGGACCATGTCCAGGTGCCTGGATTCTGGTGTAACTGATGGGCAATTTTATGAAGTCTGGTTATAGCTGAATAAACAGACGGCGCGTTATTAGGAATGAAAATGCAGCAACTAGATCCGATGACTCTACATGCTCCTCCTCTATCGGCCAGTATGACGTCAAGAACGAGACAATTTTGGAGCACGACAAATCTCATAGCAGTTTGCTCTTCGGTTAAGTTACCTAGAGCAGAAGTAGTCTCATTCACTACTGCTTCAAGGGTTCTGGTTAACCTATGTATTAACTTACTATTCTGGATAGGTCCTATAAAGAAGAAGAAACCTTTATTGAAGTCTTGATACTGTTCTAGAGTAGTTTCAGTTTGATCGACAATTGGGGACTCGATCTCCCTTCTATGTCTGACGTGTACTAGATGTGTGTTTCTGTGATAATCAGATGGGGCTAGAAAAACTGGTGGCAGTAGGAAGGCAATGTAACATGTTCCATCCCAATCGAGGGGCAGACGAACATATGCGGTCTGACCACAAACAAAATAAGAATGACGTGAGGCTTTGAAAATAGATTTCCCACTGTCACTATACTCGATAATAGTAGTACAATCACTATGTCCTACATGTGTGGAACCATTCTTTCTGACACATAATTCGCCTTTGACTGGTAGTACTGAAATGGCAGGTAAATCTGGAGTAGTATCAGACTGAACATTCAGGATCATGAAATTCGAAGAATAATTACCTAAATCATATACTTCATTTTCTAGATCTAACCCTGTTCTATGGGAGAGACCTTGCTTGTCTGGAAAACATGTTCTATTCAGAAGGGACATATCATTGGAGGATGACGTTAACGTGGACCATGCTCCACACGAACCATTATGTGAAAACGGATAAGGAAAGAGTGGTAGAACTCCCTTCGGTGTCTGGAAAGGGGGGAGTCGACCACACACCCAACAATTAGTGGCATTGCTGGTCTGGTGTGAATAGTGTAACATTCTGATGAATGTATTATTTCTCATAGCAAGACGATAGGATAGCTCGTGAGGAGGCAGATCACTAAATGTGTGCTCTACTGTAGCATTAGAGAACTTGTTTACATGTGAACTTGGGAAACATAAATGCAAAGCATAACTTGTGCAGGTAACCATTAGACTTACATATAATAAAAAACTTAGAATGATGATACATCTGATAGAGTTTTGACTAACTCTCTCACTATGGGGGTCTATCTCATACATGTCAGGGACCTGTCTAACCGTTTCACCCGAGAGGGACTTAGACAATTAAACTGGCTGACTTAATTTACTAGACCTTAATTTCAATTTATACTCCTGTTGCGGAGTTTCCTCTAACAGGGGAGGCTTGAGTTCAGAATCAAGTTCAGAGTCTGTTTTTAGGCAGTCTTTAATAATGGAACAGTCCTTAGCAAAAGATTTTTCACGAAGTCCATGGAATTTTTTGACGTGGGACAGGTGGACCCATCCCTTCCTGCCCTCCAACTTCACGGCGGTCCTTGTAGTCAATAAAACTAGGCGAGGCTCCTTCCAGCGGGGTTCCAGTGGACTTGAACGATCAAAATTCCGCACCAACACGAGGCTTCCTGGAATGACTTCATGCGGTTTCACCTCGGTGTTGTCTGGAAATGCGGCGGCAACCTGTGAACGACAAGAGTGTAGGGCAGACATCAAGGAAGCTAGGTAATCTGTCAGCATATTACTGGAAACATCTGTAATACTGCGGGGTCTAGGTGTACCCCACATGTTTGGGGGGCGGCCGAATACGACCTCATACGGGGACAGACCTGATCTGGAATGTGCAACCATCCGCATATAAAATAGGGCAACTGGCAGGGCAACTAGCCAGTCTACACCTTTCTCTTTGCATACTTTGGCAATGCGAATTTTCAGGGTCTGATTATGTCTCTCTACGAGACCGGCTGCTTCAGGATGGCGCACACAATGGAACTTCCACTGGTACCCTAACAGAAGGGAAACATGTTTCATAAGCTCAGATGAGAATGGCTGGCCGTTATCAGAATACACGACCCTAGGGAGTCCATAGCGGGGAAAGAATTCACGAACCAACTGCTTGGCAGTGGTCGCGGCTGTGTAATCTGGAACTGGATATGCTTCTGTCCACCTGGACAAAGCGCATACAACTACGAGGACATACTTGGAACCTCGACATCGCTCCATCTGAATGTAATCCATCTGGAGGACTTCAAAAGGGTGGTCAGGGGGTTGGAATCCACCTTGTTCCACCGGGACACTTTTACCTGGATTGAATTGACAACATATCATACAGGTACGGACTTTCTGCTTGGCTGCAGCTCGTAAGTGCTTGTTGAACCATAGGTTCTGAATACTGTCTAACATAGCTTTTTCTCCTAGATGTGCTGGACTATGTGCGGTATTAATAATGACTTGAACCATAGAGTCGGGGAGAAACCATGTGGCTTTTCCCTTCGTCACCCATCCTTGATCTGTCTGGACCCCTCCTTGTTCGGACCATTTCTTGATTTCTTCGGGAGTAGCATGTAACTGTATGTCTATGACATCTTGTGTAGGGTCCTTAACTGTCATACAAGTAGTCTGATCTAGAGTGAGTGTCTGTGTCGTGTTAACTGGAATGTCTGGAGTCTGAGCTGTAAGCTTGGCTGTTCGATCTGCTTTAATCGTTACATTGGGAAATGATGTCAGTAACTTTCGTATGTGCTTTGCACTTCATGATAGCGATAGCTGTCGGTAAATGTATTGCATCTAACAGAGCTTGAATGAGGAGACCATGCTGAATCTTGGTTCCATGAGAAGTCATGAAACCTCTCTCCTGCTAGAGCACTCCAAAGTCGTGTACGACTCCGAATGCGTAACGTGAATCTGTATATATGTTTACTTTCAGGTTCTTGGCACGTATGCAGGCTTGGGTCAGAGCGACTAGCTCTGCTGCTTGAGCAGACAGGGTGTCAATACGGTGTGTTTCTATAACTTCGGTGTCAGTAGTCACTGCATACGCGGCTACTAGATCTCCTGTACTTGTTCTCATACATGAACCATCCACATAAAGTGTCAGGTCGGGATTAGGTAGTGCAATGTCTGTCAGGTCTTGTCTTGGCTTTGTCATGGTGTTAACAACTTCCACACAGTCATGTGTGGCAGGATTTGAAGTAACTGACGGTAACAGTGTAGCAGGATTTAGAATGTTGCAGCGTCTGATTTCTATGTGTGGCTGGAACAGTGTCAGTTCATAACCTGTTAAACGTGCAATTGTCAAGTGCTGAGTCTGTGTTCGGTTTAAAAGAACTTCCACGGAATGTGGAACTTGTACTGTCAAGGAGTGTCCTAACACTATGGAATCACTTTGTCTGATAGCTAGAGCTGTGGCTGCAACTGACTTGAGGCACGCAGGCAGCGCCTGGGCTACTGGATCTAATGTGCTTGAAAAATAAGCACAGGGCTTGTACTGTCCTGCTTGATCTTGTGTGAGAACAGATAATGCAGTACCATCACGTTCTGTGACAAAAAGTGTAAAAGGCTTACTGTAGTTCGGTGTTGCTAGAACGGGTGCTTGGCATAAGGCTTTCTTTAATTCATTAAAAACAAGTGTATGTTCCTGGGTCCAAGGGAGGACAGTCGATACGGCTGCCTCCTGTGTCGTTAACTGTATCAGTGGCTTAGCTAGAAATGCATACTGAGGAATCCATTGTCTGCAATAAGAAGTGAGGCCAATAAAAGCTCGTACCTCCTTCTGTGTCTTGGGCTGTGGAAGACTCGCTATTAACTGGATACGGTCTGGTGTCAACTGCCTACCCCACTTGGACAGTAAGTGGCCTAAGTAGATCACTTGCTGGACACAGAATTGTAATTTGGAAGGGGACACCTTGTGCCCCTGCTCGGCCAGCAAATACAAAACGGTAAGTGACGCTCGCTCGCAGTCACGTTCAGAACGGGCTGTGATCAGTAGATCATCGACATACTGGAGCAGGGCAGTGTCAGTTGGCATGTGAATATTGTCTAGTTGTCTCTTAAGTGCTTGACTGTAAATACTAGGACTTTCTGTGAAACCTTGAGGAGCTCGTGTGAATTTATAGCTCCTTCCATTTAAACAAAAACCAAAAAGGTACTGGCTGTCTGGATGAATGGGGACACTGAAAAACGCATTCTTGAGATCGATAACAGTGAAAAATGTAGCTTCAGAATCAATGGCTGTTAATAGGGAAGAAATATCTGGGACTACTGGATACTGGGGTATGATACATTTATTAAGCTCTCGAAGGTCAATCACTAATCGATATACTGGAGGTGCATTTGGATCAGTACGTTTCAGGACCGGAATGATAGGAGAATTACATACATTGGAGTCAGTTTCTACAACCACTCCTTGAACAATGAGCTCGTCAATAATTTTGGATAAGGCTGCTACAGCCTCAGGTGGCAATCTGTACTGTCTGATTCGTGGCAAAACTATACCTTGTTTGAGAGTCACACGATGGGGTGTGATGTGCATACATCCTACATCAGTTGGACCTTGCGCCCATAAATGCTGTGGAACATTCAGTAATCTTGGATCAAAATCACGTAATACATAGTGACCTTTAAAGTCTCTGAGAAACAAACGAACTCCTTCTGGGGAGCAGCAAATTACTGCACCTAATTCTTTCAGTGTTTTAATACCTAACAAATTTTCTGGACATGATGTCGTAAGTAACAAATCAGTAGTTCGGGACAATGGACCAACTTCTAGGGAAACTGGCTTCGAAATTTCATTAACAATAGGCTTTCCTGAAAATCCAAGGGAAACATTTTTAGAGCCTGAGAGCGGAGCCCCTGGAACCTCGTCATGACTGATAGTAGTCCTACTTGCCCCTGTATCAATCAGAAACTTTCTGTCTTTCCCTAATACTTGACTGTGTACATAGGGACCCTCTTGATCTACAGGTATCTCGATGAGAGGCAAGCCTACCTCCCTCTCTAGGCTGTTTCATGAATACTGTTGATACTCTGGATACTCTGACTGAGCATACTGGTACATCTGCTGTGTAACATGCTGTGTTGCAGCGATAGGCTGCGGTGCTGGAACTGTCTGTTGTGCATTCTGTGGTGACTGAGAAGTCTGTGAGACTTGTTCTTGTCTAGGCGGACGTGGTCTTTCTTTAGTCTTACCAGTAGCTATGTTGTGTTTCAGAACTGCACACTCGTTTATAAAATGACCTGGCTGTTTACAATAATTGCAAGTCCCTTTAACGGGAGCTGCAGGATGACTGGCTTGATTCGGACCCCTCTTCTGACTGTCTTGTGGAACAGATTGTGCAACTAATACTTTCATTTTCGTGTCTTTCATACGTCTCCTTTCGTGTTCTTGCTCTTCCCTGATTCTATTCTGGTGATACTGGAGCATCTGTAACATTTGGGACGGAGTATTAGCTTGCCAACTACTTTCGACTTTCAGTACTCGATTTTTAACTTGTGGACTTGAATTCTCGACTAGTTTAGTAACAAAAAGATGAGGGTATGACTCACTACTTGTCTTCAAACCACTGTTGATAATAAATTTTTTTTCAAATCTAGAATAAAAATCACTAGTGTCTTCATCCTGTTTCTGTTTACATGCTGAGATTGCATCCCAATCTTCCTTTTTCGTGGCTAGTAACCTTGGCAAAACCTGTATCAATAACTCGGGCAATTCTTTAACTTTACCCCCTAGACCGGTACCTGGTACTCGTGAAGTATCTTCAGCTTCTAGAGCTGTCCAATCAATCTTTTTCTCTCCCACCTCCCATTCTTTTTCCTTGAGTTTTTCATATACCCCTGCGGGCAACAGGACCTTTAGCATTTTAATGATATCTGGATATGTGTATTCTCCCATACGGAGCATGTCTTTTAATTCTCGATGGAACCCTGCTGGATCTTTGTCGTGACAGGGAATTAACTTTTTCATCTCTAAGAGTTCCATCTTTGTGATAGGGGTGTAAACAAATACTCGTTCAAGTCCACCACCCGTTCCTCTAACTGGATGCACTTCTCGTAACGGATGCTGTCTATCTATGTAAAATGATTTACTTTCTGGAGGTGAGACATGAACAAAATGCGGGTTCAGAAACGTTCGATATTTGTGGCGCTGTTCTAGAATGACACTAATTAAATCGGTACCTAAACCTCTCCATCTGTACTGGAGTAACTCGTTCAGAACATCATGTAACGGACCTGGATCAGAATGCTGTCCCTCATACAGTGTAATGAGGTGCTGGATCATATACATACCCACCAGTCGCTGCTCGGCTGGGGGCAGTTTCAGAAACATTTGTGCCACTATTTCGTCTGGAAAAGTGGTAGAATCGGTAGTCCATCGGACTGCTGATCGGGCTAATTCTTGTTCATGCATGGTACTAAGTTCACTATAACCGATTCGTGATTTCAGAATGTGATCGGTGGCTTGGAATACTTGCTCAAGAGAACCTTGTTCTGGTGCTGGAGGAGGAAAAACTTTCTTGTGTTCTAGGCGTGAATGTCGGTCGGGAAGTCTAGTTCTACCTACATACGCTATTCTGGTGGGATTCTCGTCGTCTACCTCTTTAGTAGGAGAGTCGTCTTCTTTCTCGCTTACTTGTGCTGCTTTGCGTTTCTCGTGTAACCTTATTATTTCCTTACGAATTTTCTTGTACATACTCTCTATACTACCTAGTGTCTTGTGTCTTCCCTCGGCTATATGATCACTCCACCTGGTCAGGACTTTCATTTCGGTCGGATCTTTATCTGGATAATCTTGTTCCCTTATCAAACAATTAATTAGAAACTTTAAAAGCATGAGCTGAGTCTCAGCTTTCCTTTGAGACATGGCTTCGCCAATACTTTCTGGATCTACTCCTGTACGGATGAAACGATACATTCTGTCTAGATCTTCTTTCATATTCGGTAAGGTGTCCAAATACTCGGTCATCCGTCTTACACGCAATGAATATATGACCATATCATTGTCGCCTGGGACTGGATCATAACGGCATTCGGTGAGAGCTCGCTTGATATCTGCAACGGACTGGGGTTTGGGCGTACGCTGTAACGCACGTTCATGTAACTCGATTAGTGTCACACGTCTGTGTTGCGGCGGGGTACAAGGAGGACTTCCCCCCCCCGCGGCTCCTAAACTGGAATCGTCGACGGGTATCGTACGGGCTGGCAGAGTGACTGATGTAGCGGGTACTTGTACTGTGGGCTGGACCGGGGGTACCGTAACAAGTGCTGTAACGGGTGCTCCGGTGGCTGGAGGAACAGGAATTACATTATTTACGGGAGCTGGCGGAACAGGATTTGCATATTCTGGGACTGTGTCGTCCAAATAGGACGAGAGAAAAATATCAGCTGCGGTCGGTTTGTGACGTAGCTTAATCGGAACTAATGGCGGCGGAAAATTACATGGTGCTTCCGGGGTTGCTTTCGGCAAGCCCTCGGCAAGAAGAGGATACATACCCTTAATAAGAGCATTTCTCTGTCTGTCTGACTGTTCGGCTTTAACTCGTTCACCTATTTCGATTAATTCCCTTTCTTGGGCTCTTTCTGAGGATTCCCTACTTAATTCTGATTTTCTGATTTCTTTTTCGGTTCTTTTATGAGATTCTTTGCGCCATAACTCGATGGCATCTTTCTGGGACTGTCTGGCTTTCTTTTTCCATAATGCTTCTTCTACTCGCATGATACACTCGGCATCCCATGTACCTGACACGGGCCATCTATATTTCTCTTCTAATTCCTTGGTGTACTCCACCCATAAGTCTAGATATAATATGGCACTTATGCCATGCTTATGATACATAAAATGACCTGGACTGTCCCTAGGCGGGACAGGAACTGCTTCCTCGAGCAGACCTTTTCTAGTTCTTAACTGACGTAATTTCGAGAACAAAGGCATAATTCAGGCTGGAGTCTGGACACAATACAATACACGATAAACACAATAATAACTGAAAAACGAATCACTCATACCACGACATTGAAAACACATGAAATAACATTTAGAATAACAGTTCGGACAAAATACTACCTGGTATACTTGAGAACAGAACACATGAATTTCTCGAGAACAGAACTTACTGGAATTTACTAGATGCACTGCTAAAACAGTACGAAACTTACCGGTCCCATAAAGAGACATGTCAGGACCCGCATCCACCTAGGTGGACACTTCGTGTTGGATCTGTGTACCCAAACCCACGGACCAGAGACAAATTACTTTTGACCCTGTCTAGATACTACCCCAGCAACGGTACTCACCGGGCAGCAAGAACGGAAGGCCTCGGACTGGACTGGACTGCTACGACGACGGACTACGAACTTCGGACTTCAGTTACAGGTGGGCCTCCGGATACCTCGGACCTTGAACTCTCGGCTTGGGCTCTGGTCGGGACTCGCCGCGTTCCTCCACCGCCTCGTCTGGATGCTGGACCGCAACCTCCGTCTCCTCCGTGGGCCTGAGGGATACTTGAAGCAGAAATATCTGCACGTGCACGGTATGGTTCCGTCACGGCTGCAGAGGATCAGGGGGCCTGCGTGGCTTCTCCGGCGCGTGGGGAAAGGGCAAGTCCCTGTTCGGGCGCCATTATGTGGTAAATAAATAATTAATTACCGGTTCTATTTTTCAGGATACTCATATAAACAGATAGCTCAATAAATAAGAGTCAAAATTCGAGGTAGCTGGAGTTTACAGGCTTTTAATCAGGCATAAAGG
Source organism: Lissotriton helveticus (assembly GCF_964261635.1). Taxonomy (NCBI): domain Eukaryota; kingdom Metazoa; phylum Chordata; class Amphibia; order Caudata; family Salamandridae; genus Lissotriton; species Lissotriton helveticus. Next base: position 1,868,353,611 of record NC_136057.1, read on the forward strand.
ACAGGAACAGGGCAGCCTGTACGGGAATAGGATGGCAGCTGCCGGGGACAGGATCTGGGAATAATAAGGGATCACTTTTAATAACAGTGCACAATATTTATAGTTAAACAAATACATTACATTCAATACAGTAGGCGTAGCAGTAGGCGTGGTTCATAGCAGGTGCGAAAGATAAGGGCAAAATGATGTAACAAGAAGGCGTGTACAGGGCGTATACATAGACATGTGATGCAAACGTAACAGGAGTGTCATAAACGGGGCGGAAACATGGAGGGGGCTACCTGAGCAGCTGGGACCTCTAACCTAGTGGTGCGCGCAAACTGGCAATGACGTGTTACCAGGGAGAACTGGGGGCTATGACTTCTGCGCTAGAAGAGGAGACTAAAGTCTGGAGTGTCAGAGCGACATGTACCCAGGCATATCTAGTATCTGATGTTTAGAGTACATGTTGATAGAATCCAAAAGTTATCAGGGCAAAGGCTAATAGACTCTAAGACTTGTGCATGCATAATTCTATATGTAGTGCGTGTGCGAGGAATATTCTATGAATATTAATACAGTATTTCTCTTTCATGGAGACATAAAGGCTAGACCATGACGGAAACTATTGATGCGATTCAGTAGCTTAGGAATGCAGAGAAGGAAGGGCTGAACTGATAACTAGAAACATAACATATTCTTGGCAGACTGGGAGGCAGAGCCAGGCCGGGCCGGGCACTGCGTGGCAAGAAGTAAGTGAAGGGTCAGGGATACAGGTGGGGGCTGTATCGCTCCTCGGAGAGGGTTCAGGAGACAGGAGCTGAATCTGAGTCCGGGCCCTTTTGAGGCCTAGAAACGGGGACAATTCAATGAATTAACGTGCACACTGTAAAATGTGGCAACATAGGTTTACATGGGCCTAATATTCGTTGCTTTCACGAAGACTGGAAACTGGCATACTAGAGATGGACACAACTGTAATTGCGTCTTTAATCGATCAGAAGGGAATACATGCATATCGATCATGCACATATAACAAAATATGGGGAACACGTAGGCACATACAACATGGCAAAATTTACTTTTCCACAATCCAATCAGGCACAAAACCCTAAACCCTACGTCCAATAGAAAGACTAGTCTAGCCCTAATCCCAACCCTATTCCCAGCAGCCAATCATGCAAGAAACCTTAATCCCTACGTCCAATTGAAAGCCTAACCCCGGCTCTAGTCCCAACCCAAGTCCCAGCAGCCAATAATACAGGAAGACCAGCCCCAGGAACCAATCAGAAACCCTAAACCTATCCACCAATCAGATCACTAGCCCTAAGCCCTAAATCGATAGAATCAATGACCCAGAAACCAATTAGTACCCTCAAATACCCAACCAATGAGAACTCTAACCCTAATCCAATAGAAACACCAGATGCAACCACCAATCAGTGCAAACATGAACCTTCCAATAGCAGCCAATAAGTTCTCTGCGACCACACACAATGTTTGCTGGTCAGGGAGTTGGAAGGCTCGATGTACAGGTAGAGCAGTGTGTAACTGGAGCAGAGATTCCCCTTGCAGCTACCACAGGTTGATGTAGATGGATATTCAGAGAGTGTGAAGCCATGTTCTGATTTGGAGGTCAAACTCTTTAAACATGTAGAGCAGGTCGTAACTGGAGTATAGATCCCCCCTGCAGCTACTACAGATTGATGTAGTCGAATATTCATAGGAAATTGAGCCATGTTCTAATTTAAACGTTTTTAAGGCTCATTGTACAGGTAAAGCGGTGTGTAACTGGAATAGCAATGCCCCCTGCAGCTACTACAGACTTCTGTAGTTTGGTATGGAAGGACGTGGAGCCATGTGCTAATTTAAATTGTACAGGTCATTGTACAGGCAGAGAGAGCAGTGTGCAAGAGGAGCGGACCCCCCACACACACTCCCATCCACCCGCACCTACTACAGACTGTGCTACAATCTGGTCTCCGTAAGGAGCAGTGCGCTTTTCTAATTGAGAGGTTTCTAAGGCCTTGTCTGCTCTGTGTTAGGGCCTCTCTCCTGCTCAGGGTGGTCTTTCCTATGGTTGCGAGGTGTTGTCACGAAGTGAACATAGGTTACCACTAACCTCTTCAGCCGGATACAGCGGGAGCAATGAATGATGCTTGTTCTCCCTGTCCCCCTGTATGGAACCACCTGCAAGTACTAGCAAACTCAACAGATTGAACCACACCTGGGGAAGGGGAAAAAGGGACAAAGAAACAATAAAAATGCAGCAGTTTCAATAATCAATCCTGAACTGGCTGGGAGCTGCGTGGGTCTCACTCCTCTCTAACCCATGAATCCTGCAGGGGAGAGAGAACACGTCATACATACAATACATACGTCTAGCAGGGTAGATCAATATGACTATGTGTGTGAATAAACTTACATTTTAAACTGCCGCAAGTTTTCTTCAAGAAAGTTCAAAAGTAAAAATAAAGTAAAGAAAAAAGAAAACACTCAAGCGTTGATCACTCAAATCCGTGATTGTCACATAGCGAATAAATGTACTAGTTTGTACATCATAAAACATATACTATCAGAACTTATCTGAGTACCAGACGGACTTCTGGTTAATGTAGTTCTGGTTCCTGAAGTTCATGCGATTCTTCTGAGCCTTCCAATGCTCTGTAACTATGAATTCTGGGGCATCTCACTCCCAGAGGTTAGCACCACTACGCATGTAATGTGCAAAAAATAAATGAACGAACTAACAGCTTCACTTCAGCTGCTATACGTTTTGTAGCGAGCTCGCTACCGATTCTACTTAGAACACCAAAAACAAGTTTCGAGGGAGAAACGCTACCTCGCGCTTCCGAGGTCACAATCCTGGCGGGTCCCTAATCCAGCGCGGTAAGCGCCCTTGAACCCAAAGCTCCAATCCAGTGCGGCAAATGAGCTTCAATTCTAGCGCGGTAAGCGCTTGTAAACCAGCGCGGCAAGCGCTTCAACTCTAGCGCGGCCAGCGCTCGTGATCCAGTGTGGCAAGCGCTCATTCAAACTCCCCGGGAAACAGAAACGGGTTACTCAGCATTAGGAACTCCACAAACACTCGGCCACAAAATCAGGTGACAAGCAGCTGATCAAGGAAGAGGAGGGGTTTATGTAGCTAGGAGAGAAAAGAAGGAAGGAGAATACATTCCCTTAGCATTCTGGGAATTGTAGTCCCCACATTCATGCCTCACATATTCCTCTCTGTGCAATCAATCTAGGGTAGAACGTGACAGAAGCCCCTCTCCACGACCGACGTCCCGGCGGTCCACCAGGCTTCCCAGGGAACCGAGCATGGAAACGCCAAAGAAGCGCCGGGTAATGTAAGTTGGACCGTGGCTCCCAAGAACGGTCCTCAGGACCGTATCCTTTCCAATCCACCAGGTAGAGCACTCTCCCCCTAACCCGTTTGGAATCTAGAATGATATGAACCTCATAATCCATCTCTCTTTCAACCTCCAAAGGCAATGGTTTCCTAGTCAACCTAGTGTGGGGAAGACAAGGTTTCAAGAGGGAAACGTGAAACACTGTATGAATATGCCACGTAGAAGGAAGAGTAAGTTTCATGGCTACGGGGTTAATGATGCTGTGAATGGTATATGGCCCTACATATCTAGGTTGTAGTCTGGTGTTTCCCTTAAACTTCAAGTGTTTTGTGTTGAGCCACACCTTGTCTCCTACACTTTAAGATGGCTCAGCTTTTCTCTTCATGTCGGCATTGTGCTTATCTCTATCTCTGGATGCCTTCAAATGTTGTTTAGCCTCCTGTAACACTGCTCTAAGATGTGCATGATGTCCCGGTATAGTAGGATGTGAGGAGGTAACTGGCTGTTCAAATGGCATCATATTAGGGGGATAACCGTTGAGACAGAAAAAAGGCGAACATCCCAAAGAAGAATGAGTGGCGTTGTTATACGCAAACTCTGCAGTCCATTTTAGCGTACTCCATTCCTCACTATGTTTTAGAGTGAAACATCTGAGATATTGTTCCAGGGTCTGATTTAACCTCTCAGTTTTGCCATCTGTCTGCGGGTGATAATTAGTTGATAAACGGGCGAGATCTTCATGCTCGTACAGAGTGCCTTCCAGAACCTTGACGTGAATTGCGTGCCTCTATCCGTTATCAAGACCAATTGAATCCCATGTAACTGTACTACCTGCTGTAGGAATGTTGTAGCCAATTCTCCCGATGTGGGTAGTTTAATTAGAGCTATACAATGCCCCATTTTAGTCAAGTGGTCTATAACGACTAAAATGGTATTATGTCCTATACTAGGAGGCATTTCCACTATAAAATCCATGGAAACTGTATGCCACGGTGATGGAGGTACAGGAATCGGTCTCAACAATCCACTGGGTGGTTGATGACTAGTTTTTACTTGCGCACATATGGAACATTCAGTAACATATTTTTGGGCGTCCTTCCTCATTGATTCCCACCAGAAATATCGAGACAGGTTCTGCACGGTTTTTTGTTGCCCCAAATGGCTCCCGAACGGGGAATCATGAGTCCATTGTAGTACTTGTTGTTCAAAGGACCAGAGGGTATATACAACTGTTTATCATGAAACAATAAGTCATTTCTCTTGCATTGGTGTAGTGGATCTTTGTCCACCCATGCTTGTTCATCAGGAAGGTTGTATTGCTCCTTGACTTCTTCTAAGAAGCTCTCTGATGTTGTCACAGCCGCTATTTCATTTTGGAAGGAAGCCTTCTGTAGAATGGCGGGAGGCTCATCATCTCCTAGTCTGTTGGATTCGGAACTGGGCACCGGTCTTGACAGTGCATTGGCCTTCCCGTTCTGGGGTCCAGGTCGGTATTTGATGATGTATGTATGTATGTATGTATGTATAGGTATTCTTATATAGCGCGTATCTGTCACCCGACGGGCATCCTGGCGCTTAGACTATCCTGATGCAATACACATACAATACATGGTTACATTACCCTGGGAAACAGGTGAGTTTTCAAAGTTTTTTTAAAAGAAATGAAGTTTTCCAGACCTCTCAATCCCAGGGGAAGAGAGTTCCACAGTTTTGCAGCCACGAATCTAAAGGATCTGCCACCCTTCCGAGACCTCAAAATCCTAGGCACAACCACCAGGTGGGAGGAAGCTGACCGAAGCAGTCTAGATGGGGTGTACCAGGAGAAGAGGTCCCGCAAAGGGGGTGGACCCTGCCCATGTAGGGCCCTAAACACCATGCATAGTGCCTTGAACTCAATGCGCTGCGAGACTGGCAACCAGTGAAGGTCTCTTAGTGCCTTGGTGGAGGAATCCGCACGGCGGCGTGAAAGGGCCAATTTAGCAGCAAAGTTCTGCAACCGCTGTAATTTTCCGACTAAATTGGCCAGAGCTCCCAGGAGTAGTGCGTTGCAGTAGTCAATTCGACTTAAAATTATGCTCCGCACTACCTCTGGTCTTACCTGGGGCGGGAGTAGGGGCAAGATCTTACGCAGCGAGCAGAGCAGTGCCATACAGGTGGACACTGTGCGATTCACAGAAGCATCAAGCTGCAGATTAGTACTGAACACTACTCCCAGATTGCGGACTGACTCTACGGGCGCAGTAGCACCCTGAAAATCCAAAGGCCAGAAATCTGGCGGCAAAGGTCTGGGGACGCAGTCCAGAGAACAGTGCAACACCTCCGTTTTTGCACAGTTAAACTGCAGGGAGTTGTTACCCAGCCACTCTGCCGTGGTGTTCATACAGCAATTAAATGCCTCCAGAGACACTCCATCCTTACCCTCAAGGGAAAAGATGAGCTGGGTGTCATCAGCGTAGTTGGTGACCGTGATGCCAAAAGATTTGATCAACTTGATCAGGGGGCGGAGGTAGAGATTGAAAAGGATGGGACTTATGGCTGACCCTTGAGGTACGCCCTGGCCGACCCTTCTGATGTTAGATTTAAAGGGTGGGATGGCCACTTGCTGATGTCTATGATCGAGATAAGACTTCAGCCATTCAAGGGCCAGCCCGGATACTCCCACCTCCGCCAGTCTGGCTGACCGCGTCGAACGCGGCCGACATGTCGAGCAGCACCAAAAAGGTCGCTCGGCCCTGATCGGCCCGCGTTCGCAGATCGTCAAGGACGATCACCAATGCTGCCTCAGTCCCATGCGCTGGTCTGAAGCCAAACTGGGCCACATCCAAACAGTTGTTGACCTCGAGAAAGTTGGAAAGATGTTTTGTGGCCCATTTCTCAAGGATCTTAATAGGAAATGGCAACAGAGAGATCGGTCTATAGTTGGCTGGGCAAGCAGGATCCAAGTTTTCCTTCTTGAGGAGGGGGCAGACAACCACCAGTTTCCAGCTATCTGGAACTTGCGCCGAGCTGAGGGATTGGCAGCAGATGGAATAAAGAGGTGGAAACAGTTCTTCCCGGCACAGCTTCCAGAATTTTGGTGGCAACGGGTCGGACGGTGAGCCCGAGGATATGCCATCGGCCAGTGCACAGAAGTCGTCATACGAAGGTAAGGGCAAGATATTCAATTCCGCTAGCTTAGCGTCCTCCTCCACCATCTTGGCGCAGTTTGAAGGATACCCAGTCTGAACCGATGGCAAAGCAAGCTTATTTAGGATGGTAACAATCTTGTCCTCAAATGCCTGTGCCAGCAAATCGCAGAGAGCTTGCGAGGCAGGCACAATGTTTTTTGTACAGGCTGGGTGGGCCAGATCTTTTACGACCTTAAATAGGGTCTGAGACTTATTTGCCGCGGCCAACAAAAGTTCTTCCAAATGTCTGGCCTTGGCCACCTTGATCTGGGCTTTATAGGTCGCCAGCGCTTGTTTGAAACGGGCTCTGCATGGTTCCAGATGAAATCAAAATCTGCAAAGAATAAGGACCACCAGAGTTGTCGTGGTTGTAAGGCTCTGGCACTCTTTAGAAACAGTAGGTTGCGATGGTCTGTATATATCTCCACCGTATGTCTTGCCCCCATCAAATGATGCCTCCACTCTTCGCATGCTCTTTTTATAGCCAACAGTTCTTTGTCTGTAATACTGTAATTGATTTCACAGGGAGACAGTTTCTTGGAAAAGAATGCGACTGGGTGGACCTGCCCAGTGTCTGGATGCCTCTGTGAAAGGACTCCGCCTAGAGCGTAGTATGATGCATCTGTTTCCAATACAAAGGGATGTCCTGGGTCTGGATGTCGTAGAATCGGAGCACTAGTAAAACACCTTTTCAGGGTCTGAAATGCTGTTTCCGCTGCTTCAGTCCAGTGAAACGGGGTTCCTTTGCATAAAAGCAATGTCATTGGTTGTATAATGTTTGAGAACCCTTTAATAAATTTCCGATAAAAGTTGGAAAAACCTAGGAAACTTTGCAAACTCTTCACACTAGAGGGTGACTCCCAGTGCATGATGGCATCCGTTTTCTTTTTATCCATACAAATGCCTCCTGGGCCGATGATGTATCCAAAGAATTCTACTGTAGTAGTGTGGAACAGGCATTTTTCCAGTTTGGCAAAGAGAGTGTGTTGCTGTAGACGTTTCAATACAGCAGCCACATGATGTACATGCTCTTCCAATGTCTCTGAGTAAATTAAGGTGTCATCGATATAGACGATACATGAGACGTCCAGCAATCCTCTCAATAAATGTCCATGAAATATTGGAAAGCGGCGGGGGCATTACACAGGCCAAAGGGCATGACCTGGTACTCGTACAGTTCATATTTGGTACGAAAAGCCGTCTTGCATTCGTCTACTTGCCTCACCCGCACTAGATGGTCCAATTTGGTAAATATGGTGGCTCCCTTCAGCTGATCCATAAATACTGGAATTAAAGGTAGAGGATACCTGTTCTTCTTGGTCACTCTATTGATCGCTCTATAGTCGATTCACGCCCTTAGGCCCCCTTCTTGTTTTGGTATAAAAAAAAGTGGCGACGAGGCGGGAGAGGTGAAGGGGCAAATAAACCCAGAGGACAAAAGTTTCTTGAGGTATGCTTGCAAATAGGTATTTTCAGCCTCTGTGAGAGCATATATTCTACTGCAAGGTATGCTTGCTCCTGGCTCAAGGTCAATCACACAATCATACTCCCGATGTGGTGGTAGCTTGTTTGCTTCCTGTTTGTTGAAGACTTCCTTGTACTCAGAATATACTTCTGGTAAAGAGAATACAAGGCACACACTCTGTGTACTGCACCCTGATGCTAATAGCACCGCAGGGTTTTCAAATCTGGACTGTGGCTGAAGGTTTCTTTCTTTTGTGCAATGTTCTGCACAAAACGAGGAATTAATATTTATAGTGCGTGATGCCCACTGCACATTGGGGTCATGCATAGTCAGCCATGGCATGCCTAGAATGAGTTTAAAGTTCGGGGCGTCAATAAGGTCGAACTGTATGGTCTCAAAATGAATTAATCCCAATTGCATAGAAATTGGCTGGGTGTGGTAACATACTGGTCCTGATGTCAAAGCAGTACCATCTACTGGTTTTACAGGTTCCGGCTTTAGCTTCTTTATGCAAGGTATGCCTAATTCATGAGCGTACTTCTGATCGATAAAATTTCCAGTAGCCCCACAATCCAAGAGTGCATGGACCATTATGGGTTTTACTCCAGCAATCTCTAATGTTACACACACATTCATATGTGCTACAGAATTTTGTATCGTGTTGACCAAAGCGGGATAGACCTCTACATTCTCCTGCCTCAAACAAGGGGTCTCTGTCAAGTTTGAGGATATCAGTTTTCCGCCATCTCATCACGAAAATCCACTACTGGCACCTTCTTCACTTCTTGATTGTCTTTGTACTGGGCTTTGGTTTAAGAAGCACAATTCTTGATGAAGTGTCCAGCCTTTCCCCAATACATACACAACTGCAGCTGCCGTCTTCTGTTCCTTTCTTCTGCACTAAGCGGACCTCGTATTCCACTGACTTGCATTGGCTCTGTTCCATCTGCGGATGAAGTGCGCTCCTCCGCCATGGTCTTGGTCTAGTAAACAGGACTCTAGTGTCCACACGCTGCTTATCTCCCTTTCTTTCCTGTAGACGATGATCCACTGGACTGTTATTTCAATTAATTTATCACAAGTAGCTGGCATATGAACAACCTGGGCTAATACATCCTTTAACTCACTTCTTAGTCCTTGATAGAACAGCGATGTTCTTTTTTCCACTGGCCAATCTGTTTCAATGACCAGTCTATTAGATGTAGTGATGTATGTCAAGAGGTCTTGTGACCCCTGCTTAAGTGTGATGAGTTCTCTATCTAAGGAAAGTAAATGTGCCTTCCTATCAACAAGTTTTCTCATCTCCTCGCAGAAGTTAGGGAAATTAGACAAGACTGGGTCATTTCTTTCTATTAATGGGAAGGACCAGCTAGCAGCTTGTCAAGGGGCTGCTCATATACAGCCAGTAACCACACAGGAGCAGAATGCCGCTAAGTCCCCAATACCCCTCTAAGGACCCCCCTGCCAGGTTGGTTGGTACTCCTTGCAGGTAAGTACTAAGGGGGGGAAAGAGAATTGGGATAGAGAAGAGACCGCTCCAAAACTCTTGCCTGTTCTGCTTCTTCCGCTCTTCTTCTTCTTCTGTTTATTAGGCTAAAAATAAGTACTCATATAACCTTTTCTGTTTGCAATAAACTTACTTCCTTATTAAGCATATGAATAACTTATCTTACCAGAGGTTTGTTTTGGGGCTAGCCTCTCTTCTTACTTCTCTTAATGTAATGTCTGTTTCACCAAAAGAAGCTTTCACTAGTTTCTTGTTCTTTTCTTTACAGGTCGTTCAGCTTCCTGATCTGCTCTGTCAAGTATGGAGAAAATAAGGTAAGTGTGTGTTCTTCCTATAATTCTAGTGTAATTGCTAGAGTTCCTTCCTTATTAATACTTACTAAACAAGTAAACGTAGTGGCTTTTAATGGGGGTCTGGAATGCTGTGTCGAATCCTTCACTTCTCTGAAAGAAACCAATTCTCCCTGCCTATGTTTGTTATTTCTTTTTAAAAAGTGAGAAGAAATGATTTTCACATTTACAGACGACTTTCAAAGCTGAAAATCACTGCCTTGTGAAGTTAAAGTTCGACTTTCTAATTGAGCTCAGAAGAATATTTAACGTGGTAAACTGAAGAGCTCACACATGTTTGTATTCCTTAATTAAACACAGTGAGCAACTGTCAAGTAAGATGAATAGCAGGCTTTACTCAAAACACGGCAAGATATTATAGTGCACGTGTTAATATTTAATCATTCTTTTAACTAGAAGGTAAAATCCAGCACGAAAGGAGGAAGTGCTCACATAAACCTTCAATTGAATTTCTGCTCGTTACAAGCCTCAGAGATTTCTTCTCAGACACTGTGTGTTGAAAGGTCACGTCAGTGGCAACTCTTAACTGGAATATTTTACTAAGCTTTATTCTTTGGAAATTAAAACGTTCTTTTATTTCACTGCAACAACATTTCTCGTACTTTTAAACAACCTTATTTCTTTCTTTGAAGCCAAGGTTATTTTTGACAAGGGAAAAGATTAATCATTTAGACTCCAAGAATACATAGAATAATACACTAACCTTTAATTTTTAACCTGTGATAATACCGACAAAACTAAACCCGGATATTTCGAGTCTACCCTGACTAACTTCCACGACGCTCCATTTTCAGATGCTCTTCTAGTAAATTCTTCAGTGAAGTGTGCAGTAGAATGTTAAAGCACACTTCACCAGGCTGTAATTGCTTGGAAGACTAGACTGCTAAACAGAAGTAAGCTGTTGCAGTGTCAGGATGTTGGCAGCCATGTTGGAGTTTACAGAATATGATATGGGTTGAGGGCTTCAAAGATTAGCTAAAAGAATTTTTTCTAGTAAATAAGGATTCAGCAGAGCCTTTCGCGGTATGGGGTGCATTTAAAGCAGAAGCCCGGGGGCAGATTATAGCATGTTCCAGCAATAAAGCAAACGTTCGAAAGGGAAGAATATCCGCCCTGCAGTGTGCTGCCGAGAAGGAGTACGCATTAAAACTGAATCAAAAGCCTAATAAATGGGAACAAGCCAAAGCGTCGCTTAGGGACTTCTTCACTCTAGAAGAGATAAATAATTCAAAAGCCTTTCAGCAAAGGCTGTATGAAGATAGTCAACTTATGGGGAAGCTTCTGGCTAACTCGATTAGAAAAAAACAAGAGTCTTCCATCATTTTGAAAATTCAAGACCCTCTAGGTGGAATAGATACTCGGAGCGAGGGAATCGCGAAAATATTCCTTGATCACTACGAGAGAATTTACTCTACAGATATTCAAGTGGAGGCAATATTGATCAGGGAATATTTTGATAATTTGGATATTCCCAAAATCTCCAATTCCAGACGTAATCAAATAGGCTGCGAAATTAGTTCCCTAGAAATTCAAAATAGTATAAAAGAAACAGCGGGAGCAAAAGCTTCAGGTATGGATGGGTTTCCGATCGAATTTTATAAGGTTTTCTCGAAGGAATTAGAAGATCCCTTGAAAAATGTATTTAATTATATTAGAATAGGCGGAAGGGTTCCTTCCGAGTTTAAAGAGTCCACAATTATTAGTTTCGTCAAGAAAGGTAAAAAACCAGAGGATGTGAATTCCTATAGACCAATTAGTCTATTGAACTCAGACTATAAGGTTCTTATGAAAATCTGGGCTCAAAGATTTGTGTTCGCAGCCCAGGAGGTAATTCACCATGACCAGACGGGTTTTATAGCCGGTCGATATATGGCAGCTAACACAGAATATTTGATACAGGCGTTAGATTATTTTAATGTTAATTCAATCTCTGCATGCATTTTTATGATTGATGCAGAAAAAGCATTTGATTTAGTCAACTGGTCAACGTTATTTTCTTCCTTGGGTTATTTTGGGTTCCCTGCCCCAATTATTAGTATGTTACAGAATATTTATGAGGGGGCATCAGCCCAGGTGATAATAAATGCTAGGCAAGCAGGGAAGATTAAAATAAACCGCGGCACTAGGCAAGGTTGCCCTTTATCTCCCCTGCTTTTCACCTTTTTTATCGAACCTCTGGTAATAAAAATAAGGAATAATGACGCAATATCTCCCCCAATTGCTGGAATGTCAAAGCTAAAACTGTTTGCTGACGATATTATCCTGTATTTGGCTCCCGATAAAGAAAATATTTTTCATCTTATGAAAGAGCTCCAGGAATATGAGAAGATCGGGGGATATAAGATCAACGAGAAAAAGACGGAAGTTCTCATTTTTAATTCAAATTTAGATTTTCTTCCGTTAGATCTTCAGTCTCAAGCAGAAAAAAGGGATCCAATAAGATGCCTAGGGATTTACGTGACCAGAGAGTATCAAGAACTTTTTCGACTGAATTATATAAAAACGAAGAATAAAATCAAGAGCCTGTTTGAACAATGGGATCGATTGCCCTTGTCATTGATTGGCAGAGTGGCATTGATAAAGATGAACGTACTGCCCTTGCTTGTATTCTTGTTTAGCAATATTCCAATTAAAGTTAATATGGCCTTTTTTAACGAACTTGAAACCATGATGAGAAGATTTATTTGGAATAAAAAGGCCACAAGAGTCAAGCTCGCGGTGATACAACTTCCTGTAAAGCAAGGTGGGCTTGCTCTTCCCCATTTTAAGACATACTACGAAGCAGTTTTTTTCGATATAATTGCAGGATTACTAAGGGCTAGACAGACAAGAGACAAATTTTTTTTAGATAGAATGCTTGAGGAATCAGGCTCTCAACTTTTTTTCTTTTTAAAAACTGCAAAGCTTCCCAAGAAAACAAGATATAAGACACTGATAGGGTACTCATCAAGATTACGGCTTTTATTTAAAAAACACGGTTCAGATGGATCCATTTATTTGAAATTGTCAGAATGTGCTAAAATGGGTCTCAAGATATCTTTGAATCACCTGATAGAATGGGAATCTGCCGGATTTTGTGAAATAAGGCACCTACTTATTCAAAATACGGTAATTAGCTGGCATATGGTTAGAGACAGAACGCATCCTAGGCGGCTCATGTTTTTTGAAAACTTACAATTGGTTTATTTTATAAGGAAAGAAGTAGGAGGTTTAGATACAACACCCAATGTCTTGTTAACAGCTCTATATGGGGAAAAACATAAGGGTATTGGATTCTGGTATAAAAAGTTACTCCCTTCTGGATCATCTCCTATAATAGTTAAGCATTTAGTAAAAATAAGTCTCACATTACAGTGTGCTTTATCGGATAAAGACTGGGAAGTAATATGTTATTTAGGAAATAAAGCACTCCAAGCAGCTAATTATAAACGAATGTCCTTTCTTTCTCGCTGGCTGGCGTATTATACCCCGGAGGCCTTGCAGAGAATATTCCCTGAATGTGAGAATAAATGCTTCAGATGCAAAACTAGGGATCAGGGTGGTTGGTATCATATTTTCTTTTCATGCCCAAAGTTAGAATCCTTCTGGAAGGGGATTTTCGCAGACTTGGAGATGGCAACTGGGAAAATTCTATTACCAGAGGCGGAGGTGGCCCTTTTTGGTATCTGTAAAGAAAGGAATAGGTTTAATAAATCAGAAGAAGTGTTTATTTGTATCTCTACTGTTGTAGCACGGTCCCTGATTCTACAAAATTGGAAATGTACGGTGATCCCATGTCAAGTAAAATGGGTTAATAAAATGAGAAGAACATATAACTTTGAGAGAGCTTACGCAGGTAGAGTGGGTGCGATTGCAAGATTTGAAAGGAATTGGAAACATTTTGAGAAGCTTGAATTGATAAAAGGAAGGTGATTGTTGTTTTCTAGTCAATTTTTAGATGTTATTGCATTTGCACTTTAAGAACTGAAAGTATATATTTGCTGTGTTATATTGGCTGTTTGTGAACTTTATCTTATATATTAGCTAATTTTGGTACGATGTTGCACTTGCACTTTAAGAAACGTAATAATATTTTTGCTGCTATACATCGACGGTTTCTCCACTTTATTGCACTAAATGTAAATGTAAATGTAAATGTAGTTGAGCTTATATAGCGCACAGCTACCCGCAAAGCAGGTGTCCCGGCGCTTGCTTAGGGAACCCTTCCTGATATTCCCCTGTGAGATAGCAGGGTATCCACAAGGTGAAAGTCAGGCATCCCGCCGCGAGGGGCCGTTGTGGAGATTAAGCAAGCTGTTGCCCAGAGTCGCAGAGTGTGAACCCGTGAGTTGAGGAGGCACCGGGGTGAGAATTATCGAGTCCGTGGAATTTTTAGCCCAAGACCCGCCGGGGCGGGGAATTGAACCCTGGTCCAGGACCGATCTCAGCTTCCGGGTCTGCTGCCTCTAACCCCTGAGCCACACTTCTCCACTAGTCACTTTATATAAGCCAATTTTGCACGTTACTGCACTAGCACTTTAAGAATTATAATAATATTTGTGCTGCTTTAAATCGTCGGTTCTCGCACCTTTTCGCACTAGCACTTTATGAACCGTATAGTAATTTTGATGCTTTTTATCAGTTGTTTTTATATTAGCCAATTTAGCATGTCTTTGTACTAATATTTTAAGAATAGCAATAATATCTTGGTATAGCCTCATTGCATTATATCAGTAGGTTTATACGAATTATAGCAGAAATTTTGATGTACAATATCAGTTGTTTTTCCTGTACTAGCACTTTATTATCGGTATGTTTAGTCGTACACTATTGCAGTTTTTGTATTTTCGCTGTGGTATTCTATTGTCTAGGGTTGTCTCTTGTATATTGTCTGTAAATTTTTGTCTAATTATGAAGAATTTAATGTACCAATGTTTTCCTACGGCTTGTTCAATAAAAAAAAAATAAAAAAAAAAAAAAAAAGAATACTTCACTTCTCTGAAAGAAACCAATTCTCCCTGCCTGTGTTTGTTATTTCTTTTTAAAAAGTGAGAAGAAATGATTTTCACATTTACAGACGACTTTCAAAGCTGAAAATCACTGCCTTGTGAAGTTAAAGTTCGACTTTCTAATTGAGCTCAGAAGAATATTTAACGTGGTAAACTGAAGAGCTCACACATGTTCCCATTCCTTAATTAAACACAGTGAGCAACTGTCAAGTAAGATGAATAGCAGGCTTTACTCAAAACACGGCAAGATATTATAGTGCACGTGTTATTATTTAATCATTCTTTTAACTAGAAGGTAAAATCCAGCACGAAAGGAGGAAGTGCTCACATAAACCTTCAATTGAATTTCTGCTCGTTACAAACCTCAGAGATTTCTTCTCAGACACTGCGTGTTGAAAGGTCACGTTAGTGGCAACTCTTAACTGGAATATTTTACTAAGCTTTCTTTGAAGCCAAGGTTATTTTTGATAAGGGAAAAGATTAACCATTTAGACTCCAAGAATACATAGAATAATACACTAACCTTTAATTTTTAACCTGTGATAATACCAACAAAACTAAACCCGGATATTTTGAGTCTACCTGACAAACTTCCACGACGCTCCATTTTCAGATGCTCTTCTAGTAAATTCTTCAGTGAAGTGCGCAGTAGAATGTTGAAGCACACTTCACCAGGCTGTGATTGCTTGGAAGACTAGACTGCTAAACAGAAGTAAGCTGTTGCAGTGTCAGGATGTTGGCAGCCATGTTGGAGTTTCTGCGATGCCAACAAGCACTCCAACTCAAAGGATGAATTACTCTCTGAGTTTGGAATGGGAGGGTGGAAGCCACCTAGGAGGTAGGAGGAGGAAACCTCCCGTGATTCCTGACAGTACCCTCTCCCAATGGGGTTTCCTTCTGTCGGGGTTTAGTAGGGAATTTAGCATGAAAAGCTTTAATTAGGCGGGGGGCATGGACATCAGTACTCTTTTCCCAAGAGCGCTCATCAGGTCCATAACCCTTCCAGTCAATGTGGTAAAAGAGATCATTGTGGAGGATTTTGGAATCTAAAATCCATTTAAGTTCATATTCAGTCTCGCCATGAAGGATTAACGGGGTAGGAGGAGAAGACCTCTGCAACTCTGGGTGAATTGGCTACAGGAGAGAAACATGAAATACAGGATGGATTTTTGAAGTACTAGGAAGAGACAGTCTATATGTGACTGGGTTTATGACCTTCTCAATTGGGTAAGGGCCCATAAAACGAGGCTGAAATTTACGAGGACCTTTGAGCCTGAGATTCTTTGTACACAATCAGACTAAATCGCCTACATGAAGTTCAGGAGCTTTTTTACGTTTTCGGTCAGCGAAGTGTTTGTAACGAGCCTTCGCGACTGACAAATTCTGAGTGACTGTGCGATGAATCTTGGTTAATTGGTTAGCAATATCTTGAATCGTAGGGATGGTAGCATTGTCAAAATTAGCAAGGGAATTAGGATGTCTGCCAGAATTTGTAAAGAAGGGGGAGCAGCCTGTGGATACATTAAGGGCATTATTATAGGCAAACTCCGCCGCCCACAAATGATCAGGCCAATCACCCTCTTCGTCTAACAAGTAAAGTCTGAGATGTTGTTCTGATTCCTGATTTATGCGTTCAGTCTGACCGGCAGTTTCTGGGTGAAAACTAGTGGAGTAACGGTGGTCAATATTAAGGCCCTTGATGTAAGCCTTCCAAAATCGGGAAAGGAACTGAGAACCCCTGTCTTAAATGAGTACTTTAGGAATCCCATGAAGGCGAATTATGTGTTGGTTGAAAATTTGTGACAGTTGCTTAGAAGTGGGAGTACCCTTAAAGGGTACAAAGTGTGCCATTTTACTAAAAGTGTCAACAACTACAAGAATTGTATCATAACCATGGGAAGAAGGTAAGTCCACAATCAAATCTAACAAGACTGTGTGCCAAGGATATGGAGGAGTGGGCATGGGTTTTAAAAACCCTTTGGGGGCCTGCCTCTCCGATTTTCCCAGTGCAAAAAGTTCACATCCTAAAACATATTGGCGAACATCACGGCACATATATGGCCACCAAAAGTTTCGTTTGAGCAGATCTTCAGTCTTTAAGATGCCCTTGTGACCAGCCAATGGGTTGTCATGACATTCCTGCATTGCTTTCAACTGGAGGTCCTTGGTGGGTAAATGCAAGGCAGAGTCCTGATAAGGAAGGCCATTGCGGATGAAACGTTGAGGATCTTCGGTGGCCCAAGTTTCCATATCTAGGTCCGACATCGAGTTCCGAACAAGATGCTCAAAAGGTTCCAATGGAATTACTCCAATGAATTTGGTATCGGGAATGATGGGTTTATTTTCAACAACAGAAGATCGATTTTCTGTATCAAGTCGTGAAAGTACATCAGCCTTTCCATTCTTGGATCAAGGACGAAAGGTGATAACAAAATCAAAGTCGGCGTAGTACAGAGACCAACGCAACTGACGTGGTGTGAGGGTACGAGCAGATCGCAAAAATTTTAGGTTGCGGTGGTCTGTGAACACTGTTACCGTATACTTAGTCCCCATGAGGTAATGCCTCCAATCCTTGAAGGCATCCTTGATCGCCAAAAGTACTTTTTCCGTAATCGTATAGTTGCATTCTGCAGGGTTAAGCTTGCGTGAATGATACGCTACCGGATGCAGTTATCCAGTGTCCTTATGCCTCTGAGAAAGTATCCCTCCGATGGCTAGGTCTGAAGCATCAGTCTCCAAATAAAAGGGCTCAGAAGGGTCTGCGTGAAGTAACACTGGTGCAGTGGTGAAACTCTTTTTCATCAATTGAAAGGCCTCTTCCGCCTCCTTAGACCATTGGAACGAAACACCCTTCTTCAAAAGACGAGTCAGAGGGAGTAATTTCGATGAGAAATCATGAGTAAATCGTCTGTAAAAATTGGAGAATCCAATAAAACATTGAACTTCCTTGATGCATGTGGGGGAATTCCAATCCGTTATTGCCTGTACCCTTTGTTCATCCGTTTGAACTCCATTAGGCGAAAGTACAAAGCCTGGAAATTCCACTGTGTCTGTATGAAACAAACACTTCTCCAATTTGACATACAGGGAGTTCTCCCGTAGACGTTGGAGAACAGCTCTGACCTGGTTACGATGTTCCGCCATGGTGTTAGAATAAATCAGGATGTCATCGATGTAGACTATAGCACATTGATCAATAAAGTCGCTCAACACATCGTTAATGAAATACTGGAAGGCCGCAGGTGCATTACAAAGACCATAGGGCATTACCAGATACTCGTAGAGTCCAAATTTGGACCTGAACGCTGTCTTCCACTCGTCACCTTCACGGAGTCTGATCAAATGATACGCTCCCCTTAGATCTAAATCTTGGCTTCCTTTACTCGATCATTTAGTACCGAAATGAGGGGTAACGGGTATCGATTTTTGATAGTGATCTTGTTGATAGCCCTAAAGTCAATGCAAGTCCTGAGATCCCCCCCTTCTTCGGTACAAAAAAGAAGAGGGGAAGAAACGGGGGACTGGGAATGCCTAATAAAACCGTTTTCCAAATTTTTTGTTAAATATTCTTTCAGGTGGATATTCTCTTTTTCAGTTAAGGCATAAACTCTGCTGCAAGGTAGGTTCGCGCCAGGTTCTAGATCAATTTTGCAGTCGTAGGGTCTATGTGGAGGTAGAGTTTCAGCTTTGACCTCGTCAAAACATCTGCAAAATCCTGATAGGGTTCTGGTATTTCTGTAGTCTGAATCAAACATACTGAACCTCCATTAGTACATAACTGAATAACCGGACTTGTAGTCATGGAATGAGTCAAACTTTCAGAACAATGTTTGGTGCAGTATTCTGAATTTAATTGAATAGTACGGGCTCCCCAATCTATCAACGGGTTGTGTTCAGTCAGCCAAGGAAGAACTAGGATCAATTGGAACTGAGGGGCGTCTATCAAATTAAACTGTAAAGTCTCTTGATGGCCTTCAACAGTGGTCATGTGTACCAATTCGGTATGGCAGGTAATTGGTCCAGAAGTCAACTCAGTGCCATCTACTGCTCTGACCTTCTCACTCTTCTCCTTTTGTATAGATTGTAATTAGGCTTTCCTGTTTTCAGTTTCTATTTTTGGTAAATTCTGGTGGTGTTTTTTCAGTGTTTTCCAGTTATTTCCACACCTCAAAAAAACAGTGCTTTTCAGTGTTTACTCATTTTCGCGCCATAAAAAACAACTGAATCGGTGTTTTGCCGGTGTTTATGGAACGCTTTGCTTTTATGATTGCTTTTTCAATTTCTATTCAGAAATTGTATATTGCTCTACAGTTCAGAAGCTTAATAAAGTTATGAAATACTTTCCATTGTTCTTTGATTCTGCAGCTCAAATTTAACAAGCATTTGCAATGCAATAGTTCTCGCATTTATGTGAGTTTAAGCTATTGGCATTGTAAATGACAAAGACTTTTATTTATGTTTTAAAAACAAAAACAAAAATAAAAGGCATTGTTATTCGCAATGTGAATAGCTCAAACTGCTTAAATGCAAGACCTATTGCATTGTAAATGCTTGTTTTAAATGGTAGCATGCATTGGTCGCTCAGCAAGTGTTTGTCAAATATACATAGAGAACTTTTTTTAATGCTATTATGAAATTGCAATGTGGCTGAAGGGGCATATGCAAGTCAAACAAGCATTGGCATAGCCATAAGGTCTCACCTTTGGGACCTTACAAGTGTTTAGTTATCCAACACAATGTCCTTCGTGCATCAACATCAAGTGTTGCATGGCTAAACACTTATAAGGTCCCAAAGGCGAGACCTATTGCCTATGCCAATGCTTCTTTGGCTTTGTGAGCTTGCACATTCTGTGTGCTCAGCGCAGACTTTGAATAATTTTAGCGAGGAGGTCAGGCAGAGGATGTATACAAAGAAAGTTGTTTTTTGTTTTGTTGAAACAATGCACTTTGGTTCTATTCACCTGAGAGTATGGGCTCGCATTACGGCATTAAAGCACCCAAGCCTTAACAAGCTTGTTAAATGGAGAGTAGATAAAGGAGCCCTTTGCTTGTGCTCCCAGGTTACCCTGGTGCCCTACCCTTTTGTTTAACTGGCTATCAGAATTTGGCGCCATTCCACTAATCTGTATTGCCCTGCCTCCATAGCAAGTTTAGTCCTACAACAAACTTACTCTGAGCTTTCCGAGCACGAGCAGCAAGGGTGTAGGAGACATCCCATTTCTGGGGAGAACGCACAGCCTGGGAGAGCTAAGCCAGGGGCTCTGGCTCGGCCCCAAGAGCCAAAGCACGAGCCATCAAATGATGTAAATCCGACAATACGTCATGAAACAATATGATCACGGTTTTAAAATTAAAAAAATAAATGTACCAGTGTCTCGGGTACATAAGATTTACATCAAGGCATTTTTACTTTTTTAAACATTAAATATTCAAGAACACATACATATTCCCATGCCCTGACTACCTTCCCACGAGTTACCCAAAATGCCGGTTTACTTTTTCTAATTGTTTATACAGCCTATATTACTATTAAATGTAAAGCAAGATTGTTTTATGTTACACATAGAGAAGTTCGGTTTTTAGAACACAGATCCTTTACCAAATTATTTCAATGAGCTCGCAAAGTTAATAGCTAAGGAAAATGATACGGAGTTGTGGGGCACTGGAATTTTGCGGCAGAAGAGGGCCAATTATGCTGCATAAGAGGGCCAATTATGCTGCAGAAGAGGGCCAAATTAAGTGGCAGGGTTGACCGAATTATGCAGTAAGAAAATGTAAACTTTGCTGCCTAATGCGGCACATTTGCTGATAGTATTGCTTCACTATTTCAACACTTGTTAACACTGTCTGGGAATAGGTTGTACCTCATTAGTACCAAGTTTAACAGTCAAACATAGCCATAAGCAACAGAAAGGTGACCAGTCAACCTTTACAATGGGCCTTCCGTTACACTGCAACACATGTCCCAAGGCTTTGCCAATGCTTGTAGCTAATTGCGATCAGGAGCTAAACTTTCCTAAAAACACTTTGTTTTCAAAACAGGCGTTCCAGCTGTAGCTTTAACATAAAATAGCACCTTCATTCCCTATCGCTGGGTCCCTTGGCTTACATAACTGAACGATATTGGTAGAAGTTCAATACCTTAAGTACCACAATTAAAAGAAGAAAAAAAAATTAAACAAAGATGTTGTGCAGTCCCCAAAGAACTGAAGAAGATTTGATTATTCTTCATTTGCCACTTAAAAAATCTGGTGGTGGGAATTGCCCCTAAACTCCCCACTCAAAAATCTGGTTGAAGGGTGATACATCCCTCGTAGTTTGTACCCCCACCACGAGCAGTGGGTGTTTACATGTGCACTGTCCGCAGAAGCACGACGGAGAGCACTAGGTCACGAGTGTGATTTATTTATATTTATTTATTAGGAGCTGATACAATGAAGACGAAAGGCGCCGCGAGTCCGCTTTAGGCTGCTCCCTGTTACTGTGTGGCATTATTCTCTGGGCTCGGCAGACCCCCCTTGCCAGGACGATTCTTCTGTGTGGTCCTGCTGGTGATCTGCTACCATACTTACAGAAGGCAATTATTTTTTTAAGCAATTTTCAGACATAATCCTCAAATTACGCAAGTGAGGTTCATTGGAAGGCATAAACTCTTGCCGTATACGAGGCAGGTTATTACGAGTTGATGCCCCATTACAGATGAAGCATTAGCATTAGGGTCTGCTCTGTGACACCTCGGTGCTCTCCGTGACCCCCAACACTGCGGCAACTCTCTCCTCACACCAAGGGGACGAAGCAGGGCCCTGTAGCACCCCGCAGTGCCTGTGTTAACAACATCAAAGCCTTGTTATGGAAATGGTCTTTTTAAAGACCTGTCAAGTACTCAGGAGCGGCCTGCGGCAGTAAGACAGCAGAGCACAACAGCTCCTCACCCCCCACGTGAGCCAGGCTGGGGGCCTGGTGTTGCTATGGCCCTTGGGCCATTCATACCATGGCTCCCCATGTGCATGTGCTGGACCGGCCCAGAAGCACTGTTTTCGCCTCAATCGTCCGCGCCAGGCACCACAGTTTATTATGCTTTGGCTCCCTAATGTGGCCTACACCTGCAACAACGATGAAAATCAGTGACACTCGGTTTAAACCAGGTCAGCTGATTTTCATCCTGTAGGGTATTTTCGAGAAGAGTCGGTTTTAACCGAATTCCGGACAGCCTAATTGTAATCCAATTTGGCTAGCAAATTTGAGATCGCAAAAATTACCAGTTGCCCCGGAATCCACCATCACATTGACTCCAGCCAACATTATACCTCTAAACCTTAGAGTTACAGCCATTATCAAATGAGGAGAAGAAACTTGTAGCGTATTTGGTAACTGGTGACCAATTGGAGTTGTTACTCTATTTGCATCCACAGGTCTAACCCCACTTACCTGTGGTGCCTCTAGTCTTCCTTCTCCTTGGCAGGCAACTTTGGCCTTTTTAAACAATTCTTGACAAAATGTCCACTTCCTCCACAGTATAAAAACAATTTGTTTAATCTTCTTTTTTCCTTTTCCTCTTTAGAAAGAGGACCTCTGACTGCTCCAATTTGCATGGGTTCGATTCCAGTAGAACTCTCGGCAGATCGTGAGGAGTCAGTACTGGCTCGGTCGAAACGAGGAACACTAGACCTGAACTCCCTTTTGAGCTCTCCTTTTCGCTCACTTAGTCGATACTCAATTTCTAGAGTTAAATCCACTAAGGCCGAGATATCAGTTGGTCTATTCGGAATTTGCGAAAGGGCGTCCTTCAATTCTTTTCGTCACCCTCTGTAGAATACTGTGGCTCTTTAATCTTCAGGCTAGTTTATCTCAACCACCAGTTTATTCAATTTGGCTAGATAGGCCACTAATTCTCGGTTTCCCTGTTTTAATTCTAACAGTTTGTTGTCTGAGGCTTGAGATGCAGTTCTACGATCAAAAATACGAAGGAATTCCTTTTTGAAGTTATCTAGGCTGTATAAAATTGGGTCATCTTTGGACACTAGTGGCATGGACCAAGAGGCGGCGGCTCCACTCAGATAGGAAAGGATGAACGCCACACGTGATTGTGCATCAGGGAAAATCGTTGTTGGGTCGGCACATAAAATGCAACGTACACTGAGTCAAATAAATTTGGGCTTTCTGTGGGTCTCCGTTGAATCTCTCTGGAGGGGCAAGAGGAATTACTGGAGACAAGGAATGGATAACTTGTGTAGGGGCATAGGTTGGCCTGCTAGCATTTGGGTTATGTGTTGCAAAGGATGTGGAAGCTTGGCTAGCACCCAAAACTGGCGTTCCTGTTTTAAAGGTTATTATCTCTTGTCTTAATATCTTATTCTCCTCTCTCAGTGCCTCCAAGTCCCTCTGTATATTACTCAAAATGTCGCATAGATTCTTAAGGTCTAGACCTTCTGCCATTCTGCTCAGGTGCTTGTACCAACGTGGGAACTTCACTCTGTCAAGGGGCTGCTCATATACAGCAGTAACCACACAGGAGCAGAATGCCGCTAAGTCCCCCATGCCCCTCTCAGGACCCCCCTGCCAGGTTGGTTGGTACTCCTTGCAGGTAAGTACTAAGGGGGGGAAAGGGAATTGGGATAGAGAAGAGACCGCTCCAAAACTCTTTGCTGTTCTGCTTCTTCCGCTCTTCTTCTTCTTCTGTTTATTAGGCTAAAAATAAGTACTCATATAACCTTTTCTGTTTGCAATAAACTTACTTCCTTATTAAGCATATGAATAACTTATCTTACCAGAGGGTTGTTTTGGGGATAGCCTCTCTTCTTACTTCTCTTAATGTAATGTCTGTTTCACCAAAAGAAGCCTTCACTAGTTTCTTGTTCTTTTCTTTACTGGTCGTTCAGCTTCCTGATCTGCTCTGTCTAGTATGGAGAAAACAAGGTAAGTGTGTGTTCTTCCTTCAATTCTAGTGTAATTGCTAGAGTTCCTTCCTTATTAATACTTACTAAACAAGTAAAGGTAGTGGCTTTTAATGGGGGTCTGGAATGCTGTGTCGAATCCTTCACTTCTCTCCAAGAAACCAATTCTCCCTGCCTATGTTTGTTATTTCTTTTTAAAAAGTGAGAAGAAATGATTTTCAGATTTACAGACGACTTTCAAAGCTGAAAATCACTGCCTTGTGAAGTTAAAGTTCGACTTTCTAATTGAGCTCAGAAGAATATTTAATGTGGTAAACTGAAGAGCTCACACATGTTCCTATTCCTTAATTAAACACAGTGAGCAACTGTCAAATAAGATGAATAGCAGGCTTTACTCAAAACACGGCAAGATATTATAGTGCACGTGTTAATATTTAATCATTCTTTTAACTAGAAGGTAAAATCCAGCACGAAAGGAGGAAGTGCTCACATAAACCTTCAATTGAATTTCTGCTCGTTACAAACCTCAGAGATTTCTTCTCAGACACTGCGTGTTGAAAGGTCACGTTAGTGGCAACTCTTAACTGGAATATTTTACTAAGCTTTATTCTTTGGAAATTAAAACGTTCTTTTATTTCACTGCAACAACATTTCTCGGACTTTTAAACAACCTTTTTTCTTTCTTTGAAGCCAAGGTTATTTTTGATAAGGGAAAAGATTAACCATTTAGACTCCAAGAATACATAGAATAATACACTAACCTTTAATTTTTAACCTGTGATAATACCAACAAAACTAAACCCGGATATTTTGAGTCTACCTGACTAACTTCCACGACGCTCCATTTTCAGATGCTCTTCTAGTAAATTCTTCAGTGAAGTGCGCAGTAGAATGTTGAAGCACACTTCACCAGGCTGTGATTGCTTGGAAGACTAGACTGCTAAACAGCAGTAAGCTGTTGCAGTGTCAGGATGCTGGCAGCCATGTTGGGGTTTCTGCAATGCCAACAAGCACTCCAACTCAAAGGATGAGTTACTCTCTGAGTTTGGAATGGGAGGGTAGAAGCCACCGAGGAGGTATGAGGAGGAAACTTACCGTGATTCCTGACACAGCATTACCTCCCTGATAGGACATGACAAAATCAGTCTTTGACTGGTCATCCGAAAAGACAGCAGGTTTGCACATAAAGTGCAGCTTACATTGTCCCGGAAATATGCAAAATTTTTGGGGATCTCAAAAAAACCTCTCTGGGGGGCTAGTGGCAGTTGGAGTGATTGAATAAGCTGGATAGTAGAAGAACTAGCTCCTCCACTGTGGGCCTGTGTGGAGTCCTGAGATGAGGGAGGAGGACGCGTCCAATTCCCTATGTACGAGGGCCCTCGTGCTCCTGTAGGACTACCACGTGAGAGGCCTGCTACCTCCCTCCTTATGGTTACCATTTCATTACGTAATTCCATGTTTTCCCCATGAAATGCATCTACTTCCATACGCAGGGCTGTCAGGGTTTCTAACACTGACGTAAGGACGGTGTTAGTGTCTATCGCTCAGGCTGTAGTAATCCGTGGGCTTGTCACTCTGTCACGAAGTGAACATAGGTTACCACTAACCTCTTCAGCCGGATACAGTGGGAGCGATGACTGATGCTTGTTCTCCCTGTCCCCCTGTATGGAACCACCTGCGAGTACTAATAAACTCAACAAATTGAACCACACCTGGGGAAGGGGAAAAAGGGACAAAGAAACAATAAAGTTGCAGCAGTTTCAATAATCAATCCTGAACTGGCTGGGAGCTGCGTGGGTCTCACTCCTCTCTAACCCATGAATCCTGCAGGGGAGAGAGAACACGTCATACATACAATACATACGTCTAGCGGGGTAGATCAATATGACTATGTGAGTGAATAAACTTACATTTTAAACTGCTGCAAGTTTTCTTCAAGAAAGTTCAAAAGTAAAAATAAAGTGAAGAAAAAAGAAAACACTCAAGCGTTGATCACTCAAATCCGTGATTGTCAAATAGCAAATAAATGTACTAGTTTGTACATCATAAAACATATACTATAAGAAACTATCTGAATACCAGACGGACTCCTGGTTAATGTAGTTCTGGTTCCTGAAGCTCATGCGATTCTTCTGAGCCTTCCAATTCTCTGTAACTATGAATTCTGGGGCATCTCACTCCCAGAGGTTATCACCATTACGCATGCAATGTGCAAAAAATAAATGAACGAACTAACAGCTACACTTCAGCTGCTATATTTTTTGTAGCGAGCTCGCTACCAATTCTACTTAGAACACCAAAAACAAGTTTCGAGGGTGAAACGCTACCTCGCACTTCCGAGGTCACTATCCTGGCAGTTCCCTAATCCAGCGCGGTAAGCGCTCTTGAACCCAAAGCTCCAATCCAGCGCGGGAAATGCGGTCCAACTCTAGCGCGGTAAGCACTCGTCATCCAGCGCGGCAAGCGGTTCAACTCTAGCGCGGCCAGCGCTCATGATCCAGCGCGGTAAGCGCTCGTTCAAACTCCCCGGAAACAAAAACTGGGTCCTCAGCACGAAGGAACTTCACAAACACTCGGCAACAAAATCAGGTGACAAGCACCTGATCAAGGAAGAGGATGTAGCTAGGACAGACAGAAAAGAAGGAAGGAGAATACATTCCCTTAGCATTCTGGGAATTGTAGTCCCCACATTCATGCCTCACATATTCCTCTCAATGCAATCAACCTAGGGTAGAACGTGACAGAACCCCCTCTCCATGACCGACGTCCCGGCAGTCCACCAGGCTTCCCAGGGAACCGAGCATGGAAATGCCGAAGAAGCACCGGGCAATGTAAGTTGGACCGTGGCTCCCAAGAACGATCTTCAGGACCATATCCTTTCCAATCCACCAGGTAGAGCACTCTCCTCCTAACCCGTTTGGAATCTAGAATGTTATGAACCTCATACTCCATCTCTCCTTCAACCTCCAACGGCAATGGTTTCCTAGTCAACCTAGTGTGGGGAAGACAAGGTTTCAAGAGGGAAACGTGAAACACTGGATGAATATGCCACGTAGAAGGAAGAGTACGTTTCATGGCTACGGGGTTAATGATGCTGTGAATGGTATATGGCCCTACATATCTAGGTTGTAGTCTGGTGTTTCCCTTAAACTTCAAGTGTTTTGTGTTGAGCCACACCTTGTCTCCTACACTAAGACAGCTCAGCTTTTCTCTTCATGTCTGCATTGCGCTTATCTCTATCTCTGAATGCCTCCAAATGTTGTTTAGCCTCCTGTAACACTGCTCTAAGATGTGCATGATGTCCATGATGATGATGTCCCTGTATAGTAGGATGTGAGGAGGTAACTGGCTGTTCAAATGGCATCATATTAGGGCTAGGATAGAAAAGAAGGAAGGAGAATACATTCCCTTAGCATTCTGGGAATTGTAGTCCCCACATTCATGCCTCACATATTCCTCTCTGTTCAATCAACCTAGGGTAGAACGTGACAGGTGTTTCCCTGTAGCAGGGCTGCAGGTTTCACAGCTGTACTCCCCTTTTATTCACCCCACCTGAACACTTAAGTCACAGTTCTACGGAGTCCATCATAAACCAAAAGGCTTCCGTCATCGCTAACTCACAAGACACTACATTTCACCCTTTGTTAATTTTTTTTATATATGTATATATATATCTATACTACTATTATAAAGAGAGAACACAAACCTTTGAGCCAGGTAAACTCAAAAAGTACTGCACCAATCACTACACCCAATACACCATTTGAAAGGGGAGATGTAGCAGAAGGACATAGGCTATAGATGTGGACACCATATACATTAAAAAAGCAAAAACGCCAAAAGTGGGAAAGTAGTCCCTTGTGGGCGTTAGCGTGGGCGTGTCAAAAAAAAGATGTGGGCGTTTAGAGGGGCATGTCAAAGAAAAGATGTGGGCGTTTACAGGGGCATGGCCCAAAGTACAAACAATAAACATATGCCAAACGTTTTCACTGTGCAAGGCACACACTTCACCACACACTTCAATGTGCATAGCGCAAATGCGATTTCAATGATTTCACTGTGCAAGGCACACACTTAACTGTGCATCCCACGCATTTGCAAAGGGCCGCCTATCACTCGCCTCGACATTCGCGCATTCGTCGGTGTTACCCTTCACACATTAACGCCTTCGTGGGATGACATCCAAAAAGGGATGCGCCTTCCATAATAATACAGTGCCACAGGGGGCAGGCTTACAAAAAGGGCCGCCTATCATTCGCGTTGCTTCGCACAGCCCACCAATCACGACACACAATGATTAACACACACACGAGTTGCGATACAAAAATATAACAAATGTTTAACCATTTGACAAACGACAACATTGTCACAGGGGGAGGAACGTAAACAAATAGGCGCCCATTTCTTAGACAAGAAAGCCAATCGACGGAACATGAACGAGACTTTACTCACAAGGCTCCGAATAATTACGTATGCTGCGGACAAAATTTACAACTTACACAAACAGTTCCGAATTTCAAACACTCTGCGTTATCAGTGGAACACTGCCAGTACTTGCGCCGATAAAAACAAAAAAAAAGACATTAGTAAAGGGATCGAAAACGTAAACAAGGAAAGCCCCTTTCACAAACAAGCAATTTCAGGCTAAAACATCTGAGCGACCACTGTAACACTTGCTGCACTTACGGCGCAAATTACAACATTTGGGAAACAACAACATTCGCACACAGGGGGAACACTCAACACGGACAGCAAAACAAAATTAGGTGTGGCTCAATGAAAACCTGTGGATGAATTAAACACACATTACTACGCAAACAAAAAGTAAAGGCAACACTGAATATTGGCCATCCACGGACAACGTCGGGACAGGCTGCTAGTATATATATATATATATATATATATATATATATATATATATATATATACACACTGAAAAAAACAAAGGTTACAGGGACGTTATAGTTAGGGGCAGATTTCACTCATACAACAGTAACATTTGCCAGTTATTTACCTGAGCTAACTATAACTTACACCCCTGTAATACACTGCTTATGACATATTACATCACTCATGACATAGTCAGTGACATAACTAATGACATCACTGATGACATCTCAATTGTATCACTGATGACACCATCCAGTGAGTGTAAGTATTTTGTACGAGTTTATGATTGTTAAACTTATATACTAAGGTACTACAAAATGTAAAGTAGTATACTAGGTGTAGTACTAATGAGTGATACTACTTTTAATATATATCATGTGAGTGGCTGTGTGACTGTATGTATCCTTGTGCGTATAGGTATGTGAGTGGATGTATGGGTGTATAAGTGGTTGTGTAAGTAGCTCTGTGGTTGAGTGAGATGCTGTGTGAGTGGCTGTATTGGTGATTGAGTGGGTGTGTCAGTGGATGTTTGGGTGGGTGAGTGACGGCATAAGTGGCTCTATCAGTGTGTAAGTGGATGTGTAGTGACTAAATGGGTGAGTGAGTTGGTGTCTGAATGGCTGTATGAGTAAGTGACTAGGTGTGTAAGCGGCTGTATGGGTGAGTGTGTGGCTGTCCAAGTAGGTGTTTCTTTAATTGACTTCATGCATGAGTGACTATATTAGACAGTGAGTGTCTGTGTGAAGGGCTGTATGGGTGAGTACAGGAATATGTAAGTGCTTATGTGAGTGAGTGTATGAGGGCTTCTATGGGTGAGTGAGGGGTTGTGTTGATAGGCTTATTGGGTGAGTGAGTAGGTGTGTGTAGGTAAATAAGTGGATGTGTGGTAGCTGTATGGGTGAATAACTGGTTGTATGAGTGGCTATATGGGTGAGTGAATGGTTGTTTGAGTGGGAGTATGAGGGAGTGAGTGGGTGGATGTGTGAATGGCTCTATGGAGGAGTGAGTGGCTGTGTGAGTACTGGTATAGGTCTGTGAATCGGTATGTCAGTTGTACAGGTATATGAGTGGGTGTACAAGATGTTGTATGGGGGTATGAGTAGGTGTGTGAGTGGTTCTGTGGATGAATCCATTAGTGATGTCTTTTGAGATTCCATCAGTGATGTCATCAGGGATGTCACTGAGTGATTTAATATGTGAGGTGATAAGCAGTGCATTGCAGGGGCGTAAGTTATAGTTAGCTCAAGTAACTATAACTGCTGAATTTCACTGATTTTGTACTCGTGAAATCTGACCCTAACTATAACGTTCCTTTAACCTTTGTTTTTTTCAGTGAATTTCTAAGGTTTATCAAATTGTATTTGTTAACTATAATGTCCCTGTAACCTTTTATTTTTTCAGTGAATTTCTATGTTTTTTTAACTAGTAATTGTGTTTGTAGATTGGTAGAGAAAGGGGGCTGGGCCTCCAATCAGCTCTCAGGAACTCCGCTGTGTAGGACTTACAGGCGGCACCTGGAGGGCTTCTTGGCGCCCAAGGTGCCTCAGGAGTAAAGTGGACTTCATCCCCCAACCAATAGTTCACTATGAGCCATATTTACAGAGTGGTGAAGAAAGGGGGCGTGGCCTCTTAAGACCTCTTAGCAATCCCATTGGGTGGTACCACCTGGTGGTACCAGGAGGGCTTCTTGACCCCCAAGTCCCTCAGGAGTAAAGTGGACTTCATCCCCCAACCAATAGTTCACTATGAGCCATGTTTGCCGAGTGGTGGAGAAAGGGTGTGTGGCTTCCTAAGACCTCTTACCAATTCTGCCATGTGGGACTTACTGGGGCCAACTACCCCGCCTGTTACCTCCAATAAGTACCACATCGCGGGATTACTGAGACATCCTAGCAGGCCACGCCCCTTTTTCACACACTCTGCAAACATGCCTCCTGGCACACTACTAGTAGAGGGATGAAGCCGCCTTGGCTATTGAGGGTCTTTGGGGGCCAATTACCCCTCCTGTTATCTCCAGCAAATCCCACACAGTGGGTTCGCTGTGAGTTTTTTGGTGGCAACACCTGCTTTCTTCACCAATCTGCAAACACACCTCCCGGTGCAATACTAGTTGGGGAATGAAGTCCCCTTGGCTCTTGAGGGTCTTTAGGAGCCAACTAGCCCTTTGGTTACCTTCAGTAAGACCCATACAGCTGGATTGTTGAGAGGTTGTCAGAGGCCACGTCCCCTTTCTCCACCACTCTGCAAAGGCATCTTGTGGCACACTGCTGCTTGGGGGATGCAGTCCACTGTAGTCCTGAGGTGCTCAGGAGGCAGGGGGACCTCATCCCTCTACCAGCAGTGTGCAGAGAGGCGCATATGCAGAGTGGTGGGGAAAGGGGGCGTTGCCTTGGACAAACTCTCAGCAATCCCGCTGTTCAGGGCTTACTGGGTGTAACAGGATGACTTTTTGGCCGCTAAAGACCCTCAGCAGTCAAGGGGACTTCGTCCCACACCCAGCAGCACACCAGAAGGCTCATTTGCAGAGTGGTGGAGAAAGAGGGGTGGGGCCTCGGGAAGTTGCTGGCTTAAAAAACATTTTTTTTGCTATTCTTTACCTGGACCATTTTGCACCCAGGGGTCCCCCTTTCACCTGGCCCAGGCCCATTTTTTGTCTTTTTTATTTTTTTTAAAGGGAGGAAGGGGCCATGCGGTCCCCCTTCTCAAGCAATTTTTGGCCCTGGGGACCCCATCCCCGGGGGCCTGCATCTTTTTTTAAGTATAATTTTTTTTTAAAAGGGAAGGTGGCCCGATTTTGGTTCCATGGACCCCATCCCTTGGGGCCAGGCCTTTATATTTTTTTGGGGGGGAAAAGGGAAGGGATGCTGTGCGGGCCCCCTCTCCAGGCAGATTTCAGCCCTGGGGACCCCATCCCCGGAGTCAGGCCTTCATATATATATTTTTAATATTTTATTTTAAATGGGAGGGGTCAGCGCGGCCCCCTACCTTAGACAATTTCGTCCAGAGAACCCCATTCCCCAGGGCCTGGCCTCTCAATTGGGGACCTCGGGGGGGGGCTCAAGACTCCCCATGGTTCCTGCCAGCTCCCCGCCTCCTGCGGGAGCCGGCATTGCTTCTGGACAAAGGGCGCTGCTAAAAAGCAGCTCCCTCTGTCCAAAAGCAATTTTGCTCCGCTTCGTGGAGCAGTGTTTGCTATGGCTTGGCAGGAGCAGGCACCCCGGGACACTGCTGGAGCTAGCCCTGTGAGGTGGCGGTCCCCAGGGCCATCAAGGGTTCCCGGAGGTGGGAGTTGAGCTGCCCCCCTCCTATGATCGCATTTCCGTCAGGGTGGTGGCAGTCCTCGGGGCTGAAGGGGTCTGCGAGGCCCCCCACATAATTTTAATTGGCCCGGAGAGGCAGGAGGAGTCCATGAGGCCCCCCACATCATTTTAATTGGCCCAAGAGGTGGCGGTCCCCTGGGCAGGGGGTGTCCATGAGTCCCCTCACATAAGTACAATTAGATCCGGGGAGGTAGCAGTCTCTGGGGCTTTGTTAAGTCCAATGAGGGGGGGTCCTTTGTGCCCCCCTCCTATATTAATCATATGCCCCCCTGACCTGGCTCACCAGGAGTTATTGTAAAGCAAGTGCGGGAGTCCGCGATTGCTTTTGAAAAACAATTTGCAATGAATTCGCAAAAAATGTTTGAACTGAAAATGAAACTAGGTCCCAACTATAATGACCTACTGGCAACCGCCAGTTTACCTACAGGCAGTTGCTAGTAGGTCATTATAGTTGGACCTAGTCTCTATAGGAGAAGCATTTTTTGACTTGCCTATAACTTTGTAGTTGTTTGACCAATCTCCATGAAATTTTCCAAAACAAGTTTCAAGTAAGTTTTGTGAGTCATTGATATATGTATCCCCCCCCCCCCAAGCGGTCTCACAGTATTTGGCTGCGACTTACTGCTTTGGGGAAAGAGGCTGCAGCGTGTCTGCAGGGGCCCCACCTGGTACCGCGAAAATTATCCCTGAAGACGAGGTCGGGGGTGTGTGAAACTTCGAGTCAAGCCACTGGGCTTTGGCCAGCCATCACTGTATGAGCTGTAACCGAGGACTCGAAATACCAGCATGCCTTTGGCCTCAACATCGTCACAGGAGGCATTACTGCTGAAAGCGGAGGCGGGGGATCTACATCTACAAAAGGAGTGACCAGAGTTATGCTCCGGACCCTGATTATCCCCAGGTGTGAGGAACTATGAGGAAACGAGAACCGGCACTGATGAAAGCTAAGACACTCGCTAGAAACGCGTCTGCCTGGCGTTTCCTGGACTTTGCTGTTATTTTACACGGAATAAATCCTGGTGGGAGCCAGCACATGTCGGGCTCATTCTTTCTTTTGAGGGTGAGCGTGGGGTTCATATATATATATAATTTTTCAAGATCTAATTCTCTCCAGTAAAATACTTCTTTCTTTCAACTGGATAGATAGATTTTTGGCTTAGGCTTCCTTATTTCCACATGATTACAAAGGAAATTTAGATCATTGGATCTAACACCATCCAAAGAATAAATGAAATGTTAAATGTTGATTTAAAACATTTCAATGTGGAATTGGGATTGATTATATAATTGTGAATTTGAAAATATTCATTGATGGCCAAATCATGAGAGCTTGACTTATAATAATGTAGTGGGAGGAGTGACTTGTTGATTTTGGAAACTATGAGCTAAACAATTGTGTTAGAAAGGTGTTGGTTCATTTATACTGTGACCTTGTCCAAGTTGTACCAGTCGGTGACGTGCCGATACACGGCCAGATTCGACCTAAACTCACCGACCAGGGAATTAATTAATTAATTTAATTTATACCTCATTTACTTTGGATGACCAACAAATGATGGAAAATTTGTAATTCCCCAACAACGAGGATCTGATCACAGTAATTGTTCATAGATTTTGAACAATGGGGTTGAATCCTGTATATATATTGTAAATATTTGCAAATAGGGCTGCCGAAATGCCATTTACATGCCGATACACGGCGAGATTTAGTTTACTTTAATAGTTAAACTGGCATGAGTATAACATCTGGTAAACAACACATTGTAAAAATTGCGATTGTGTGAAGTATAACCAACTCAGTAATGGCTGCCCCCTTTTGGATGTAGAATGTTGTCCATCTTTCCTTTTCATGAAACAGTGAATGTATTGTATATATTGTGCCTGGAAATGCGGCGCATGTAAACACTGACGAAGGACTTGATGTCCGAAACGCGTCTGCCTTTTTGTCCAGAAGCCGAATAAAGTATTGCTTTTCAGAAATAACCCCCGCGAGTGCGTTATCTTCTCCGCAAGGGGGGACGAGTGAAGCTGCATATATATATATATATATATATATATATATAAATATATATATATATATATATATATATATATATATATATATATATATATATATATATAAACATATATATATTTATATATATACATATACACACATACATAGTAATTTTGCCATGGGAGATGTATTTGCATGAAGCTTACAATCAATTAAATGACAATCAATGTTATTTTAAAATTACTTAAAGAGAGTATCATGGTTTGAAAGAAGGGTTCTACAGAGATCTCAAAGGATGTCAAGAGATGAGTCTCATAAGCAAGGAAAAATTACGTTTTTTACACATTAAACACCCTAGATTGCTAATCTCGTATCTTTTACCGATGGTACATAAGAACAGTGTAAGCCCCCCCTGGGAGACCAATTATATCAGCAATTGGTAGTTTTTTGGAGAACGTACCAAAATATGTAGAGTACTTCTTTCAACCCTTTGCATGAGCTTTGCCCTCATACTTTCAAGCTAGCACAGATTTCTTGAGCCATACCTTCAACATACAGCGGGAGCCAGAGTTCTAAATGGTGTGTTTAGATGTGAACTCACTCTGTATAAGCATACAACATGCAGATGGAATCAATGCCATACAATATTTTCTGAGAACACGATCGATCCAATACCTAAAACACAATTAGATGCTGATTGATATGATTGAGTGGTGCTTGAAAAGTAATGTGTTCCTTTTCGATGAAGATATGTTTCAACAGCTACAAGGAACTGCGGTGGGCACCTGCTTCGCCCCCAGCTATACAAATTTACACATGGGCTGGTGAGAGGAGCAGGTGCT
This sequence comes from Lissotriton helveticus, assembly GCF_964261635.1. Taxonomy (NCBI): domain Eukaryota; kingdom Metazoa; phylum Chordata; class Amphibia; order Caudata; family Salamandridae; genus Lissotriton; species Lissotriton helveticus. The sequence goes on from NC_136057.1 coordinate 1,868,388,362, forward strand.
CCTCAGTACACAGTCACAGGACTGATCATCTAATATTGTCATCTGGCTCAGATATATAGATGACTTATTTATATTTTTGAAAAGATCAGAGATCAATCATCGAATTTGTCAAACAGATCAATGTGAACATTTTGAACCTCACTTTTACTAGTTGAGTGAGTGACAAGTGCATTGACTTCCTCGAAATCAGTTTAGAAGTCATTAGAGATAGGATTACATCAAGGGTATACAGGAAAGTAACATCAGGTAATTCAACCCTACTTGTCACTAGTTCACAACAGGTGCTCTTAAAAAGAGTATACCATATGGAGAACTATTGAGAGCTAAAAGGATCTGCAGTACCCACGATGCATTCCTACAAACTGAAAGGGAAATGACAGAGAGGTTAGGAGCTAGGGGATACAATGAAACTATCCTCAGTCAAGCCAAAGAGAAATCAGCAACAAATCACAAGTGGACTTGTTGTTTAATCAACAATCTAATGCAAATGTCAGGAATGAAGACAGGGTAACAGAAACATAGGGAAACTACACACTCATGAATGAGGAAAGCAGGTTTGTAACTACTTACAGCACAGCACATAACCAGATAAGGATGATTCTGCATAGACAGTGGTATCTGATTAAACAGGATCCAACAATTGGGTTGGATGTAGGAGACAGACAGAGCAAGGTCTGTAAAAGATACCATAGTGAAAAATCAAGTCACAGATCATGAAATGTGGTTAAAACCAGCTAAAGGATTCAGAAAGTGCAAATCCTGGATACATGGTGTGAACACTACGATACTTCACACTGACATAGGAGAGAGAATAACAATAAACAAAGCCTTCAATTGCAAATCGGAATTTGCAATATATATGTTAACTTGTCCTTGTGACAAGAAGTATGTAGGAAGCACTATACTGCAAGTACATAAGAGAGTTTTACAACACATAGAGGCAATTAAGAACTTAGATGAATCCTACCCAGTGGCATGTCACTTCAAGCAATACCATGAATGTAATTCTAAATCTTTGAGGTATACAGTGATTGATCAGATAGAGAAATCACCTAGAGGTTGTGACAGAGAAAGGGCACTCAGGCTTTTAGAATGCAGGTACATTCTCTGACTAAATACGAAAGAACCGATGGGCTTAAATGTAGATGAAGAGATGTACACTTATTTGTAGTAATACTGAAGAGATCAGCCTGTCTCTACATGATTTTGATTGTTTTTAATTTGCACAGTTGATTAAATCATGGTTTTGAATTTGCTAGAAATGTAGGCGCTAATGGAACGTTTGACTTCTATATACTTTTGCATTTTATTATTTTCAGGGCCTGCCTAGCTATAATTGTCTCATTAGAGAACAGATTGACGGTTCATTGAGAGCGACACAAAAGAGCTGAGATAAACCTTTCCTTTTTTCTTTTCTCATTATGTTGTTATGTATGGATTATTCCCCTGTTGAATTCATGTATCTCACAAATATTTAGAAATGTTTAACAAAGTTTGAAAGTTCGGGATTGGGGCCTACAAGATAATGTCTGAGGTAATATGAGTACAGGGTTACATGACATAATGCTACTGTTATTTGCCAACTAGGCCCAATGGGGCAAAATTATTCTATGCCATAAGACTATGCAAGCCCCCCTTTTACTAATTAGGTGACAAGGATTCAACAAGGGGTAACGTTTGCCCAATGGGGCATTATTGGAAAAAATATAGAGACATTTGTACAAACACTGCCAAGGCCGCCAGGTGGTGAGCAATGGGCGATGTATTCAAGAAGGAGAAATTTCCTTTGAAGTTGTGATTAATGGCAAACAACTGAATTTTTCCTAATTTTCCTTTTCTTTGTCTTTTTTACATTAATGATGTAGTATGAGTCGTAATTGAACAACATATAACAAAACGATACTGTTTTTTGTAAGATTGCATGACCAAAAGATGGATTACCCGTTTCTTTTCAATTATGATATTCATTTTGTTTTGGTGTTGTAACCATTTCACAAGATGGCCGCTGTAATTTGAAGAGTTGTTGATGAACTAGTATGCACTAACCCTGGACGTATTGGGCTTAGTGGGGCTACGTGGAGCATCACGAAGTTGGGGGGAATCTACGCACACACGCACACTCCACGTAGCCCCACTACGCGCCGCCCGCCTCCCTCCCGCTCTCTTTTAAATGCCCTTACAATCATTAAAAGTATTGTAAAAGTAATTAAAAAGACTTACCTGAAATGCGGCGTCCCAGGGCTCCCTCTTCCTGGTTTATCGCTGACTTCTCCTCACAAATGTGCATGTGCGTGTGCCCGTTCGTTTCTCGTGAGAAATGCGCATGCTCTCACCCAGCCTCGTGGCAGGGTGAGGGCTGCCGCTCTGGCAGACATGTTGGCCTTCCCAGAAGTGAACCACACCCAGAGCCCCGGCCAATTTAGTCACACTTCTATGCTGGAGTGGCATACGTTGGACCAGCCCACTCTGCTTCTGCATAGAGGGGGGACGACACAGTTACATGACTGAGATCTTCCCTACTGCCTGAGGTAACATGGTTGCATCCAGTGTCCCCAACACTGCAAGCACCAGCAGTATATGTACACATGGAGAGGTCTGTGCTCTGCATAGTGAGGTCTGTCCAGCACATCACCGCTACATTTGGCATTGTGTGCATTGTTATTGATGGGTGACTTGCGTCCTTCACACATACTTGATTGCCACATCTCCCTACATTCAGCTGTTGTGTGGCTGAGGGGCCATGCCGTTTTGGGAAGGTCTGCTGTCTTGTTCTGCACTGCCTCGGTGGTAGTAGGGGGGGCGGTCTGGGGGGAGGTCCTGGGGGGGTGGCGGTGGGTGTTGTGGCCTTCTTAGGTGTTGGAGATGCATGATCAGTAGCTCTATGACATGTTTTGGTCTTCAGATGTGGCTCTGGGTTGGGCTCCGTTTCATATTGTAGGTAGTCATCCTGCTTTACACCAGCAAAAGGCAGATGTTAAATTCTTACTGCTAACGCAGCTTTTCGCCTGTTTTTGGATCGGATCGCAGATTTGGCTGGTCATTGAAAATAGAGGGATGTGGTGTTTTTGTGTTATCTTTGCACGGGAACGCCTACTCTGCATATCATTATAGTTAGTTGTCGCTCTCATTTGTGGCAATTCTTTTTGCGGAAGGTATAGCTGCAAAACTAGCGATATTGGCAATTTTCACCAGGTTGAGAATAGGATGATAATTTAAAATTACTGAAAAAACCATAGGTTTAATTAACATTATAATTAGAGATTAGCATTAAAACAAACCTTAAAAATTCACTGAAAAAAACATAGGTTTCAGGGACATTATAGTTAGTTTGACATTTCATTCGTACAAAACCCGAGAAATTCGGCTGTTATAGTTATTAGAGCTAACTATAACTCACACCCCTGCAATGTACTGCTGATGATGTTACATATTACATCACTCATGACATGGTGAGTGACATCGCTGATGACATTTCAAATGACATCACTGATGACATCATCCATGTCATAGTTTTATGCACCTCCTCACACCCTAATATAAACTTTGATACACCCTCTCTAAAATACAGACTATCATTTTTTGAAACCATAGACAAACCAATAGCAGTTACTACATACCCACTGACTGATTTCTAGGTATACACACACATCCATTCATTCACCCATACAGTTACTCATACATGCAGTCACTCACCATTAAAGCACTATCATATGCACTCATACACCTATACGGACACTCACATACTGCCACTCATCCATAGAGTTATTCACACATCTAGCCAGTCATGTAAAGAATCAATAACACTGCCATTTACTCACCTATACAGTTATACATTCACTACCTCAACTATTCATACAGATACTAACATATACTTACTCTTTTATACAGTCACTGACACAAGCACACACTCATTCATACAGCCACTCTCCGAATGACTCGCTCTCATATATAGTCATCTATATACTCCAACACTCACATATACTGGCTTTCACATATGTAGTTACTCACACATATACCACTGAGACATCCATTCACTCACCAACACACCCATACACACAGTCACCCACCCATACAGCTATTTCCACGTGCACTCTTGAATTCATACACCCAGTGAATCACCCACTCACACATCTATGCACAAAGTCACATGCCCCCACCAAGCCACAGAAACACTCAGGCACCCATACAGATACTCACACAACCAATAAATAACCCATGTAGACACTCATGTAGATACTCACCAACCCATGCAGCAGCTTACACAACAACAGACAGACTGATACAGATATTCACACAGTTTAGTCACTAACCCATGTATTCACTAAGACACAATGAATCACTCACTTATACAGTCAGTCACACACCTATTAAATCCTCCACCCAGACACTTATACACCCACTCATTCTTCAAAACACCTTGGCGTGTATATATAAAGCATATTTAAACTTTATAGAAACACACAGTCACTGGATGATGTCATCAGTGATGTGATTTGAGATGTCATCAGTGATGTCATCAGTGATGTCACTGACCATGTCATGAGTGGTGTAAGATGTGACGTCATCAGCAGTGCATTGTGGGGGTGCAAGTCATAGTTAGCTCAACTAACTATATGGGATGAATTTCTCTGGTTTTGTACGAGTGAAATGTCCTACTAACTATAATGTCTCTGAAACCTATGGTTTTTTCAGTGAAAATAAATAAATAAATAAATATCTATCTATATATCTATTCACTGAAAAAACCATAGGTTATAGACCATATATAGTTAGGAATTAGCATTTAAAAAACCTTATTTTACTCACACAAAACCATTGAAATTCCATATATAGTTAGTTGCACTAACTATATATCGCGCACCCGTAATCCACTGCTGATGATGTCACATATTACATCATTCATGACATGGTCAGTGACATCACTGATGACATCACTGATGACATCTCAAATGACATCACTGATGACAACATCCAGTGATTATGTGTTTCTGTAAAGTTTAAATATGTTTTACATATTGAAGAATGAGTGGATGTATAAGTGTCTCAATGAAGGTTTTAGTAGGTGCGTGATTGACTGTATGAGTGAGTGATTAAATGCGTCTTACTAAATGCACGGGTTAGTGACTAAACTGTCTGAAAGTGTGCATCAGCATGTCTGTTGTTGTGCAAGCTGCTGCATGTGTTGATCAGTAGCTATATAAGTAGCTATATGGGTTATTGATTGGTTGCACAAGTATTTGTATGGGAGACTGAGTGTGTGTATGACTGGCTGGGAGGTGTGTGACTCTGTGCAGATCAATGTGTACTTGTATCAGTGATTCTATAAGAGAGTAAGTATGTGTTAGTATATGTTTTAAAATGTAAGGTACTCTATGTTTAACTGTGTAGATTAGAAAATGGAACTGTGATTGATTCTTTACAGGACTGACTAGGTGTGTGAGTAACTCCATGGATGAGTGGCAGAGTGTGAGTGTCTGTATAGGTGTATGAGTGCATATGATAGTGTTGTAAAGATGAGTGATTGTATGTATGAATGATTGTATGGGTGAATGAGTGAATGTGTGTGTAGACGTAGGAATCAGTGAGTGGGTATGTAGTAACTAGTATTGGTGTGTCAATGGTTTCAAAAATTACACTCTGTATTTAACACTGGGTGTAACAGAGGTTATATTAAAGTGTGAGGAGATGCATTGTATTGTCACATTAATGATATCATCATTAATGTGACCATTGATGTCAAATGAGATATCATCAGTGATGTCATTTGAGATGTCATCAGTGATGTCATCAGTGATGTCACTGACCATGTCATGAATGATGTAATATGTGACATCATCAGCAGTGGATTACGGGTGCGCGATATATAGTTAGTGCAACTAACTATATATGGAATTTCAATGGTTTTGTGTGAGTAAAATAAGGTTTTTTAAATGCTAATTCCTAACTATATATGGTCTATAACCTATGGTTTTTTCAGTGAATTTTCAAGGTTTTGTAAATGCTAATTCCTAACTATATATGGTCTATAACCTATGGTTTTTTCTGTGAATTTCATTGGTTTTTTAACAGCTAATATCTGTAGCTGTAAAATGTATTCTTCTTTAAATCCAAAAATATATTTTATATGTTTATGAATAATTTTTTTTTTTAAATATTTTTTTTTCTTCGTTCCCGCTTCGCGAATCGGGAAGCTTCCCGTTAGCTGACCTTGATGCCGCGAAATAGACCGCGAGCCGGTAAACGTTTCTTTACCGCAACTGCCGCGTTAGAAAACAACATCGTGACGCCTCCCGTCCGCATGACGTTTCGCGTTGTCGCGTGATACGTCATATGACGTGCTACGTTAGCGAACTCGTACGCTTACCGAGTCGCAAAGCACAGGTTTCTGGAAGCAAACCGGGAGGCCCTGCAAAGCGCGTAACGTAAACACAGCAGGTCATGTGACTTGGTAATAACACTTTTCATTGGTTCATTTCACTTTCGGTTTCCTAATGATGTAAGACTAGGTCATATGATCTAAAATGAACACTTTTCATTGGTTGAGAACTATTTTTTTTCCCAAATGGTGAAAATCCCTCCTTCTTTCCTCACTCTGACTTTCATCATTGTGAGAGAAAGACCCTTTGTTACCAGTGAGCAATGGCTTCTTTACTAGCTTCAGCTGGTGCTTCCCCACCACCTCCACCACATCCAAGGAAGAGTGGACCACCTGCTAAAGTTATAATTCAGCAAGAAGAGGAAGAAGAGGAACAGGACGACCTAGATAATCTCCCTATTATGGCCAGAAGATCTGTTGTACCGGAAGTAACGGGACCAGAGGGCAGGGAGATGGTGCCAAATGTACAAACGAGATTTCGTGAAGTAAAACAAGTCTGCGTACATTGCAGTGGAATCATTTGCTACGCAGAAAGTAGCATCACTCTGATCAACAGAGCTATTAACAATCATGCTCATGTTTGTCCGAAACTCCCCAAACAATAAATTCTTTTTTTTGTTTTCTTCCTCCTGTTGAGCCCTTTACAATGAATCGTTTTCGTTGCCCCCTCCGAAAAAAAAACAAAAAAAATATAAAACTGTTCAGAAAAATTCAAAAAAAGTAAAAAAAATGTTCAGAAAAATAATAAAAAAAATATAAAACAACAAAAACAATTTAAAAAAAAGTTCTTTTCAGAACTACCTCCCCGTTATAAAAAAATTGGTACAATATTTGCAACTGTGCCAACCTCTATTTCTCTTAGTTCGCTTCCCAGTTCGCTCCCCGGTACGCGAACCGGAAGCGAACCAAAAAAAATTTTTTATAAAAAAGAACAGTAAGTATAAGGGAAGGAAACAGACAGTTATGTTAAAAGAAAGACAGCTATAGGGGAGTAAACTAGAGATACTATTACCCGTAATCCACTGCTGATGATGTCACATATTACATCATTCATGACATGCTCAGTGACATCATCAGCAGAGGATTGCGGGTAACAGTATCCCTAGTTTATTCCCTATAGCTGTGTTTCTTTTAACATAACTGTCTGTTTCCTTCCCTTATACTTACTGTTCTTTTAAAAAAATTTTTTTTAGATCTGTCAGAAACAGTGAAAGTAATGAAATATAAAAGACTACGTAGAATATGAGCACTGTATGCAACAACTTTGACACTGACAGAAGCCTCACCTTCTCCATGCCTCCTACACAGTTCTACATGTACATCATAAATGCAAACAGAACAGAATTAATTATACATGTTAAATGGTTTATTTTTGCTGTTCTCAGAATGTATCAAATTTCACTAAAACAGTGACTTGAAGGTATTCATCATATAACAGCGGGGAAAAAAAAACACAATCAAAATGATTGTGTTTAAAAAACCCATACATTACAAATCAGAATTCAGAACTCCTTAAAGTTAACTTACTTTCCATGACGGCCAAGGATGTCCTATGAACAGCTTACACTCTGTTGTGCTGTTATTACTTTCAACCCGCCACTTTCTGAAAGAAAACTTCCATCGTTTTCAAAAACATGTTACATACAATAAATGACTTCTCGCTCTCTACCACACGATTCCACAAGGCCAAATCGTGTCAGAGCCATGTATAACTCTTGGATTTCTTGTAAGCCAATCCCGTCTTTTCGCATTTCCGCAACTTTCAGAATTAAAATGTTGAAGATCATTTACACAATCCTGGACTAGTAATATCTTCCCCTTCTTGCTCAATCATGTTCTACATTTCCTATCACACTGATACTGCTTACTATGAAGCAGACTTACACTACCTTTATGACTAGTACAATTATTTAATTCTCTACATCACTTTTAATCACAAAGCAATGTAAAACAGTAGACAGCATTGCAGACTTACATTCCCTCTACTCCATGTTTTGATTCGCTGCTTCAATTAGCTTATAAAAAGAAATAGTTTTTCTGAACTCATTCAAAGTGCAGTTATTTTTCCATGACGTCCAGTCTTATGGTTAGAAGTTATGTCTCTGTACTACACTTATCCTCAAGGCCAAATAGTGTAGGAGCCATAAGAACTTCTTGAAATTCCTCAGAGCACATCCCGAGATTCTTTCCCTAAAATTTTGGTTTTAAAAACACCAGGTAAGAGTTTTTAAGGTCATATGGCAATTTTTTTTTGAAAATTAAAACAGAATCATTGCAGAATGACCAGCCATTTCTACACTTTAAATAAGCTGTATAATGTCCTGATGTTATTGAAGGACCATCATGATATATAATTGCTACAGTTACAAAAGTCCTTCCTGATATTGACAACTGTGAAGCCACAAAATTTTTAATTAAAGTTGTCAATTTTGTTCCATCAGGCCTACATCGTTGGAACATTAAAATGACATACTGGCCATATGTTCGTATAAATAAAGTGGACATCATTTCAGATTTACATTGGCTACACTCCATGTTGTGATCAGCTGCTTTTACTAGCTTATTAAAAGAGACTGATTTACTGTCTGGCAAAGTTAAATATATAAATCTTTCTGAGTCTACACTAGTAGTAGCTGATACCCTACAATTCTCGCAGTCATGCTGCCATTGATAAGAAAGCCCAAACAGGTGATCTACATCTACACCTTCATCATGCAATACATCAAGCATATACATTAAAAACTCCTGACAATCTTGCTGACTATTTTGAGAGAATTGTGTTTGGCCTGAACATCTGTCTAACAGATTTCGAATTTCAGACACACTTTCTATGTTTGTTCTATCAGTGCTACATTTCTCTAACACAGAATTTAACAAACTGCAAAATCTTTGATCCGAATTGACCACAATCTGTTCTTTTAAAGTTTCTAGAGAAAAGACAACATTAACCACTACATTAGCATAGCAGTTGACACCAGAACTGTTTTCAAATTGAAAACCAACAACATCTTCAACAGAATCCTTTTTGTTTCTGCTTATAATTTCAGGTTCATCAACTTTTCGTCTTTTTGCTACAACCTCCCCAGTATTGGTCACATTTCTTCGTTTCCGGCCTACCACACGTTTCTCAAACAAAGGATACTGAGGCAAATGTGGCGCATACTCTCTTCTCAACCTATTGTATTCCTTAACACAATCTAGATCCGCACAAATGTTTGTGACATCACACTCAATCAAGTACAATCCCGATAAAGTCCTAACTCGTGACAATGCCACATATGCCATACCCTCCTTGAACACAGAACTGCCAATATTCACCAATGCACAGTCTACACTTAAACCTTGCGATTTATGGATTGTCACCGCATATGCCAAGCAAACAGGAAACTGCTTACGACGAACATATAAGTCTTTTACAAGCAAAAATCTAGCAGAACAACGAGCAATTAGCTGTACTTCCTCAATGCCATCAAATTTAATTTTTAAAAATTCAATTCCATCTCTATTTCTGTATTTCACAAAATCAACAACATTACCCATTGATCCATTTACCAGACCTCTTTCAACATGTAAATTCCTTCTTAAAATTATACGGCAGTTCAAGCACACATTCAGAGTCTTTTCAAAACCCGCAGTTTTAGATATACTCTTCTCTAATGAATCCAATTTTGTTTTCAGATTCTCAGACAAAATAATTGTTGATCCCATATGCTCTACTCTGTCAATAGCTTCCAATTTCACAATCTCTTGCTTTTCTAAATGCAACATTTTGTTGTTGAATTTGGCACATTCTGCAAGAGTTGGCATCAAACATATTCCAGATTTTTTCTCAGTAACTTTCTGAAAAATATTCTCAGGCACAACATCTTCGTCTGGATATAAATTTGTCAGTAATCGTGCATGTAAAGCTTCTTTCCCATGCTCGGTCACTTTTCCAATTCTAACATCTTGTAGAATAGTCTTGTAAACTTCATCCTTTGCCTGACGCATATTTTCATGCAGTTCAGCATAATTGAAGTTTAACCATATATTGACGTTGCCAATACTCCCTAAGCACTTCCTGGTATCTTCATGCGTGAGCATTTTGAACACAGGTTGCCCTTTCACTGGTGTCAGCTGCAGAAGATCTCCAAAAACAATGATGTGTTTGCCACCAAATAACACATCATACTCTGTTTTGAGAACTTCTTGCATTCTCAAATGCACAAAGGCAAGCATAACATTGGAAACCATGCTTACTTCGTCAATGATAAGAAGTTTCATTTTCCTCAAGACTCTTGAAACTTCAAAACAAGCATCTCCAGATAGCTTGTGATATTCTAATTTGTTGTCATGCTCCACTGGCAGCATCAGTAAACGATGTAAAGTAATCCCTTTAATGTTATGTGCTGCCAGTCCAGTTGGAGCGGTGACAACACAAGACAGCGATGACTCTGTCCTTTCCTGCAAATAACATGAAATTGCTTTAATAAGGAAACTTTTTCCAGTTCCCGCTTCTCCACTCACGTACAGTCGGACAGGCTTCAACGACGTACATGAGCACTCTTTCTTATCATGACTTAATCCATGATCAATTTGCATGGTAAGTTCGTCATATATTTTCCTCTGCTCAACGTTGAGTTGTCTTTCCAACTCTTCTAAGTTAACCGCATCCTCCTGAGCATGTGCCATGGCTCTTTCCACTTCATTCATAGCAGTGGCAGCTTCATTTTCGATAAGAGGTCCTCCTAGTGGATCCTGACTCAATGAAGCAGAACTCTGACTGTCCTGAGAACTGTCTCTGGCAATCTCGGCTGCAATCGTTGCTTCCTGCTCAATTTCCACATTCAACATTTCTACATATTTGAGAAAAGCAGGACATTCTATGGTCTCCTTGGCAGCATTGAAAGAGTCTTCGTAACAGAGGAAATCTCCAAGCAGTTCCTCTTCTGCACGCCAAGGCTTAAAAAGTTGCAAAAGTGCTAAATAGAAAAACTCCTTTTTTTCAGGAGATTCGCCACTCAATTTTCGATGGTTTATCAAGTGGCATTTTCTTTGCTTGACCAGACATCCCTCACTTCCTATTACAGCATACACTCCTTTCTCAGTATCTTCTTTGATGTTCCTCTTGAATATGTAATTTTGCAGAACCTCATACAGACAAACATTCTCGAGGTGACTGCTTCGATTTGGATAATATGTATCCAACATGTTGCTCTTCAAAATGTCGGTACTGTTTGGCTCCTTTTCCGCCAAATACTCAATTTCCCGCACAGGTTTCAGAACTCGATTACGCGTTGCAGCAAGACCAACACTCGCCCAAACGATACTCCTGGACTTGGCATAGAGACTTGCTGAAGACAACCGGTCAGAACATTCGTAAGCTCCGATTTCTCGATGCGACAACATCTTCAGACTGAAACTGTACAACTTCTTGCTGAGGCTCTTTTCATGGGAAATGTCCTCCCACATATCCTTCAATTCTGTCTTCTCTTTTTTGGTGATGTAAGATGTCACATACCTAGCCACAGCCATACAGTTATCAGCCACAAACTGTATATCCATGTTAGCATTCCACATGGACAAAATCACCGGGTTGTAGTCGTTGATGTACTTAGACTCTTCGTTCCTCTTCAAATTGTATGTGTTTTTAGGTGATTTCTTCATCACATTATGTCGCAGCGAAGACATCAAACTGTTCACTCTTCCTTTAGAAATCACCGATCGTGGAAAGCCGAAACGACATTTGGTGTAGAACTTGTCTTTGTTCCGGAATTTACGACGACAGTACTTTCCACATCGATGGCTTTGGAAACGTAGAACTTTTTCTCTTAGGCTTTTTTTCTCCTTTGCGTTTGGAACAGCACACGTAGAATACTGTTCTATGAAACTCATCACTGAGTCGTCTGCATCCGTTCCAAATTTAGGTGCATCCTTGATCCACAGCAACATATGTATATGAGGAGCACCTCTTGCTTGGTACTCCTTCCTCCAGAAGAAATCCAACACCTCTCCAAGAGGTGGATTCTTCTTATTCATGATGAAAGACATCATACCTTCAAATCTATGATTGAAGTACCTACATACATTGACTGGATCCAAAGAGCACAGTTCTCCGGGTGTCTTGAATTCGATGTTTTCTACGTTAGCATTTGCCTCTCGTAGAAATTCAAGTAAGTCTTCCCAGCCATACTCAGCACAGCTCAAAGTGAGGAACCATGTGGGAGTTCCTAAGTTCCTCAGCATACATTTTAAATCACCATGACGACGGTACCAGTACTCATTAGTACCACGCTGACACGCCATGAGATTAATCAGGTGAGAATCCAAAATACTGTCTTGGACATTGACTTTATCCATAAAGTCACTTGCCGAGATGTTTTGCATGTGTATACCACTTTTCAAGATGTGGTTCACTGCATATGACAGTCCAGACAGATCGCTTTCAAACAGGAGATGAAACAAATAAGGAATGCATTGTCGAAACCTAGGATCTCCTGCATACAATCGCAAAGTCCGGTATTCAGAAGCAGGAATTTGATGAGGTCGCTCATCATATCTTCCTCCCTGACCTGTTGGAAAAAGCTGTGGGAAACACCGAGCTTCCAAACTTTCCTCCCAAACACTAATGGGACTCCCTTTCGCTTGTTTCATTTGAAACAACTCAATAGCATTCCCCATGACTTCCTTGGAATGCAAAGGATGAACACTATAATGTTCATATATTTCTTCACTAGTACAGGGTTCTACTTTCTCAATTTGACCAGCACACAAATCGCTATCCTCTTCCTCACTTACTTCCTCTTCTGCAACATATACATTTTTATAGTATTTATTATATTTTTTCAAATACAATGTTGCCCTTTTGACTTTCCTAACATCTACTAAATCTTGCCATATTTTCTTATTCTTTGTCGGAACCCCATTAACTAAGATAACCAGAGGTTCCTCTTCCACTTTTTCTACTCCAATTGTGTTAATGTTTTTCTTCAAATCTAGAGGCAAATAAACAACTCTTCCCTTTAATCCTCTCTGTAAATCTGATGGAGGCAATTTCCCTGTCTTTGGCTCCATTCTTACAATAGCCTGAAAGGGATGGATACTTTGAATCAAAATAGATTCATAAGTATTTAAATCCTTCAATTCAGAAGGAATTTCAACCAATTCCAGATTATTATGAACTGCTCTAGCAGGCATCTGGTTTTGATTTAATTTGTTACAACAATAAGTACACACACGTTGATCCAATCCCAAATCAAAACAATTTTCTACCATCAAGTATGTTGTAAAATCCTTCCATTCACTATTATTTTCCCTTTCACTTTTTCCATATAAATCCACTAACTTAGTTTGATTCTTATAATAAGTGCGTCGACAACACACACAAGTGAAATTTGGCCTCTCACTTGATTTCACCTCAAACGTCGCAATTTCCCTCTGGAAATTATCTGTACTGGAAACCTGTACACTATCTTCCACATTACTCTCTTCTTCTTGGTCAATTTCAACATTCTCCTCTTTACTTCCAAAGTAACAAAACTCAATTTCTTCACATATATTTTTCACATCTATTTCAGAACCATGCAAAAGAGCAGCGCATAATTGTTTTAGCATAATTGCTGGACTCTTAGCATAATACAACATTCTAACTAATTTCCTCACTTTATTATGATGCACTGCTAGCATCCTGAAATGATGAAAAACACTCTGGCATACTCTCCTGGAAAGACAAGCCAGTGAATGACCATGCAAACCTATCACTTCTCTCACTCTGCAAGGATCTAATTCTTGCAACAACTTCATTTTCTGCTTCAAACTTTTCTTACTAAATGACCGTATAAAATCACAAAGCAAATTGATGGAATCCTGTCGTACACTGCAAATACTACTACACTTCCAGGTGTACACAGGACCCTTAGGACGTCTCCCTAAAACCTCATTACCTAACACCTCTTCTATCTCTGTTCTCACAAGTTTTTCTTTTTCAACTGGACAACCATCTTTCACTTCATAAGCTCGACCACTGGTGTCAACTGCATGCACCAAATCATTATCCTGGAAATAACTCTCCTCATTAAAAAATGCCTCAGAGCTTGAACTATGCATCCATTCTCCAGAAAAAACTTCACAAAAATTACTACGATTAACTATTCTCTTCCATCTACTATTTCTTTTGAAATCATAAATTACCTTGTTTAGCTTCCTAATTCTATTGATTGTCAAAATAAATAACTTACGTTTAATTTCAAAGGCCTGATCAATAACTTTCTCAACTATTTTTTTTCTCTTATAAAAAACCACTTTCTGCTGACCTTTCTTAATATTTTTTAACAAATTCCCAATTATCCTGTTGCGGAACATTCGTTTACGAATATCCCTAAACTGTTGTTTCCTTCTACTTTCATGCATAGAGTTATCTCTTACTCTAGCAGTAACATTTCTCATTGGCCTTTCCTTACCATTTGAATTCGGTCTCCTTTTCTGGAGTGAAACATTTTCTGTAGTAATATTTTTTTTACTAGACATATTTCTTATGACTGTTTTTCGACTCTTACCCGGTGCTTTCTTGGTGACTTGACAAATCTTTTTGTTAGAGGACTGCTGCAATATTCCATGCTCCTGCTGTCTTTGACGTTTTCCAGCCTTTCTTACTCTTTCTTTGCTAGGCATCCTAAAATCTTGAAATAATGTGCAGTTGAATCTGTGGTAAAATATAATAAAAAATGTTATTAACCACTATTACCCAACAGTAAATTAATAACAGTCATCAAAAACTTAACACACTACTTAAGTATATAATATACTGAAGCCTATCTTCAATTTTTCACTGAACAGGACTCATCTCTTCTTAACCTTGGATAAACCTCACCTACTCTGTGTCCCCTGCACATAATTAAATGTAAAGGGGCAGATTTATATTAACTAGCACATCCCCAGGGATGCACCAGTTAACGTGCACCGCTGCTCTGCCACCCACGGTGTGCCGCATTTACAATCAGATAGGACAAAGCTACATCAAAACCCTGCGCCTGCTTGAAGCAGGCATAGATCTTGACGCAGGTAGGCTGAAAGCTAAAGCAACAACTAAGTGTCGTGTGCAGAACTTACAAAAAAGGAAAAATGGCGTTTAAACCAGTAATGAGACCATGCTAACGTAATACAGAGTAAAAATATCCAGGATCTACATCAGTTTGGGGTTCACGAACCTGGCAGGTACAAGGCACTGAGGCTTTCCACCGTGCATGTCTCATCCCAAAACATATGTTGTTTGTGAATGAAACAATTTCCCAGACCAAATGCTTTGGATTGGCTACTTCTAAAAAATTAAACACCCCTACTATCCCGGAGTTAGAGGAATACGATGGTTGGAGTAATTTTACTCGTTGTCTATTAAAGATTTACAGGCCCTACTCCGTAATTCTTCCTTTAACATTTCCAGTATAAATCCAAAAGGTTGACTGCTTTGGCAACGTGCCTTATCCACGGTTTAATAACGCTGCCTTTTGCTTTATATAAGTTTTCAAATTGTATGAAATATATACCAATAGGTCGTTATTAACCTTTAGGTAGTGGTTTTCTTCATCAAGTCTGGTCGCTTCCATACACATACAGATTTTCAAAGATGATCAAGAACTTTATCTGAATGGAGAGGAATGCACTGAGACGCCAGATCATTCACTAATGTGTAGGCACAGACAGTTACACGGTTCATGCAACAAACACCGACCAAATATGGCTTGCGTGTTGCAAGGCACGCCAGTTCCTGCTATCATCCCCACGTTCAAGTTCTTGGAAAATGGTAGTTATTTGATGCTCAATAATGAAGATTGTTCTGGGTTAATTAAAAGTATTCATTTTATCGTAACAGTAAATGAACGGGTTATTTGCTGCAGAAATGTTCTATTTCCTCCCACACATGAACATAGGGAGTTTTCAATCTGGCCACAAATACCAACCTTGGGAGCACATTTCAACAGCATGGCAAGAATAAGAGCTCTTTTGTCTCAGAGAGAGGTGGCCTTGAGTTCGGCCCGTGAAACTTTCGTGCTTCACATAGCGAACACCCGTACAGAGGTGCAGACCCTTTTAAATACAGATTCGACTTTGCATTTCAGCAAGATTACCCATTCATTTCCATGCAGCAGGAGGCCCATAGGAATGAAGGTGCAATTTGCGATTAGCAATTACCTCATCGCAAATTACGAATTTTTCCGACGGTGCAGGGGTATCTCAAGAACACCCTGCTGCACCCCTGAAAAAAAAATTTGGGGTCATATGGCGCACATAAATTTTGAAAACATTCCTTTACCTCAAAAACGATTTTCAACTCATAATTTGAAAACACTGCACATGGGGAAATGACTTAAAATGTCCTTAAGACACATAAAAGCATTTTTTGATTGCCTTTGCAGCATGTTTCAGTCACCTTTAACATGCCTATGTAACGGAAACATTCAAAATCTAAATTTGCCATGCACAGGTGGGAGCATATTTACAAGCAATTTGCTCCACAGACAAACTTCTTACATTGAAATGGGAAAGACTCTCAATTACCTTATAAAGAAGCAGACACCATTATGTCCTTCTCATCAATATTAAAACCATTGCTTTTTCTCAAAAACGATTTACAAGTCATAATTTGAAAACACTCCACAGCTCCTATGCACATAAAAGCCCTGTCAGTACTAATACTTCACATTTTCTCCAATTACAATTTCTCAAACAAACAAAATCTATTTGTGAAACACTTGAGACAAAGCAACATTTGAAAAACACAACTTTCTTCATAATTTTCTCCTTAAAGCACACTATTTTCTATCTAAATTAAAGAAATTTTTTCTCACCTTAGCAAGTACTTTGAGTTTCAAAACAGTCTCAGAAACACACCAATTTGTCTTCAGCAGAGCAAAAGGTATGCACTCCAGAGTCTGCAGCTATCAAAAGCACAGAAATGCTGTAATTCCTCACACAGATCTCTCATGTCACCCAATCAAAACTCTTCCCTCACTTTTTTTCAAAGCAAAACCCTTCCCCCCTCTGCCCCCTCTCTGCTTTTTCTGCATAGCAACCACCTCTTGCAAGACCTCTCACACAACAATGTTGCAATTGAACTCTGAACTCTCAGTGCACCTGCATATCCAAAGCATTCTTTCATTTAATGATTTTTTCTTCGCCACTCAAAATACATCTTTCAACGAACTCATCCATGCACACTAACTTTCTGTTTTCAGCAATCAAAATCCACCAATCACTCTTACTGCTTCATTAACACAGAAACTCCTCAGTTTTTTTCATTTTACACTCTCATTTTTTCAACTGCCATTTCATTGCCACACTTCATCTGACTGCAAGAGAACCTTCTCTCGCCATGTTTTCTGTCTGGATTGTTGGACATAGCTACATCTATTGGGCTCAAAGGTACGCTGAAAACAGGAATTTACCTAACCTCAATTTACAAGATGTGGAAATTAAGTGGTTTGGCCACAGAGGATTAAAATGTCACCAATTGATACCATTGGTGAAAACCTTTATGCATTTGCCAAAACCTGACCTGTTAATTGTGCACTGTGGAGGTAATGATTTGGGCACTTTGACTGGGGTAGGTCTGGAAATGCTTTTAAAGGACACCTTTGAGCAATTGATGGCACTTTTTCCTCAGACTGCCTTGGTATATTCAAATATATGCCAAAGACAGAAATGGAGGTGGTCGAACCAATTTTGTCCACAAATTGAGAAATCGAGGAAGCATGTAAACAAATCTGTTTCAGCTTACATGAGAGACCATGGAATGGGCTCCCTGTACAACAATAACTTGCGTTACTACATGCAAGATATCTACAGAGGAGATGGAGTTCACTTCTCAGATGAGGGCAACAGAGTTTTCACT
Source organism: Lissotriton helveticus (assembly GCF_964261635.1). Lineage (NCBI taxonomy): Eukaryota > Metazoa > Chordata > Amphibia > Caudata > Salamandridae > Lissotriton > Lissotriton helveticus. The sequence goes on from NC_136057.1 coordinate 1,868,406,604, forward strand.
CTGAATTTAAGAATGTGCATTGGTACCTACTTATAAGTACCTAAATGTACCATAAACCCAAAAGCTCTTCTCAGAGCTACCCTACATCTGATCACTCACAATTATTATTGTACTCTAACTTTTTTCACTAATTTTCAAGAAAGTACGCTCCCCAGAACGCTTCCCGGTTCGCGAACCGAGCGCACTCCACGCAAAAAAACTAAAAAAACGGTATATATTTTTTTGCCCTGCGAGAACCTTTCAAAGCCTCCACATCAAACCTAGGGGGTCAGGGACGATCTACTATGCCCCCTTATGGTCATTTGCCCCTTCGCTTTGGCCTCCTCTTGTCTCTCGATCCTACCGAGAGACAAGATGGCGGCCGCTACGGACTGTTTGGAATGTTTACAGACGCCGAAAAACCAATCAGCTTCGCAAACCTCCGTAACGCGAAAAGTACGCGAAGCGGAGCGCTGTTACAGATATATATCTTTTTTTGAACGTTAATTTCTCAAAATCCACTGGAGCACATATATTGAGACCTAGCAAAGGCACATCGGGCTACCAGTCCCTACAATTTTGCCAAGTTTCGTGCAAATCCATTCAGCCGTTCGATTATTATTATTATTTTTTTTTTTGCCCCGCGGGGCCCTTTTAAAACCTCCACATCAAACCTAGGGGGTCAGCGAGGATCTACTATTCCCCCTTATGGTCATTTGCCCCTTCGCTTTCGCCTCCTCTTGTCTCTCGATCCTACCGAGAGACAAGATGGCGGCCGCTACGGACTGTTTGGAATGTTGACAGACGCCGGAGAACCAATCAGCTTCGCTTCACAAAGCTCCGTTGCGCGAAAAGTCCGCGAACCAGACCGCTGCCTGGTCCGCGCTTACAGATATATATCTTTTTTTAAACGTTAATTTCTCAAAATCCACTGGAGCACATATATTGAGACCTACAAAAGGCACATCGGGCTACCAGTCCCTACAATTTTGCCAAGTTTCGTGCAAATCCATTCAGCCGTTCGGGCTAAAAGTGAGGCCAACCGCCCTATGGAAATTAACATGGGAAAAACGCGTTTTGGGACCCCCCTTTTTTCTCGGCCCCCCCTTGACGAACCCCCCCCAAATTTTCAAAGGCTGCTCAGAAACAAAATGTGCCATTTTCCTGAAAATTTCAGCCAATTCCGTCCACAAACGGCAAAGTTATTAGACATAGAATTTTCAAAAAACCCATAGAGAAAAAATCCTAACTATATATACCTACTGGCGACCGCCAGTAGGTAATATCTATATATCTATATATCTATATATCTATATATATATATATATATATATATATATATATAATATATATGGGCACATATACGTATATATATGTATATATATGTATATATATATATATATATACACACACACACACACATATATATATATATATATATATATATATATATATATATATATATATATATATATATATATATATATATATTCAACACAAATTGCCCTGAAGCATTAGGATAGCACACTGTCGCTCTCTGCCCTCCGGCATAAAAATGCAGCCCTCCAATTTACTCCGTTTTTGTTAGTGTTGCCGACGCGTTTCAGGGCTCAGGGCCCCTTCTTCATGGGCTGACAAACTACAAATGGAGACTGCATGCTTCATTAACAACTTTAATTGAGACAGCATCCCACCTCCTGAGGGGCGTGTTTGCATCCACTTCCCACTGGTGAATTATGGGGGATGAAGTTTTGCATTCAGGAGCACGTTTTCCTTTTAGTAAGTCCATTTGTCTTTGTCTTGATTTTATTTCCAATTCTTGCTCTGAGTGAGCCACGGATGAGAAGAGGGGGGCTCAATCCGCATATAGAGAGCGGCGCCGCTTAACCAAGCACAGTCCTGACAGCGGCTCCTCTCAGCTGTTGGTATCTGTATTCAGCAACTGACGGTGGTGCCTATCCCCACGGCCGGGCTGCCGTGTAAGTAAGATTCAACACCAATTGCTCTGAAGCATTAGGATAGCACACTGTCGCTCTCTGCCCTCCGGCATAAAAATGCAGCCCTCCAATTTACTCCGTTTTTGTTAGTGTTGCCGACGCGTTTCAGGGCTCAGGGCCCCTTCTTCATGGGCTGCCAAACTACAAATGGAGACTGCATGCTTCATTAACAACTTTAATTGAGACAGCATCCCACCTCCTGAGGGGCGTGTTTGCATCCACTTCCCACTGGTGAATTATGGGGAATGAAGTTTTGCATACAGGAGCACGTTTTCCTTTTAGTAAGTCCATTTGTCTTTGTCTTGATTTTATTTCCAATTCTTGCTCTGAGTGAGCCACGGATGAGAAGAGGGGGGCTCAATCCGCATATAGAGAGCGGCGCCGCTTTACCAAGCACAGTCCTGACAGCGGCTCCTCTCAGCTGTTGATATCTGTATTCAGCAACTGACAGTGGTGCCTATCCCCACGGCCGGGCTGCCGTGTAAGTAAGATTCAACACAAATTGCCCTGAAGCATTAGGATAGCACACTGTCGCTCTCTGCCCTCCGGCATAAAAATGCAGCCCTCCAATTTACTCCGTTTTTGTTAGTGTTGCCGACGCGTTTCAGGGCTCAGGGCCCCTTCTTCATGGGCTACCAAACGACAAATGGAGACTGCATGCTTCATTAACAACTTTAATTGAGACAGCATCCCACCTCCTGAGGGGCGTGTTTGCATCCACTTCCCACTGGTGAATTATGGGGGATGAAGTTTTGCATACAGGAGCACGTTTTCCTTTTAGTAAGTCCATTTGTCTTTGTCTTGATTTTTTTTCCAATTCTTGCTCTGAGTGAGCCACGGATGAGAAGAGGGGGGCTCAATCCGCATATAGAGAGCGGCGCCGCTTTACCAAGCACAGTCCTGACAGCGGCTCCTCTCAGCTGTTGATATCTGTATTCAGCAACTGACGGTGGTGCCTATCCCCACGGCTGGGCTGCCGTGTAAGTAAGATTCAACACAAATTGCCCTGAAGCATTAGGATAGCACACTGTCGCTCTCTGCCCTCCGGCATAAAAATGCAGCCCTCCAATTTACTCCGTTTTTGTTAGTGTTGCCGACGCGTTTCAGGGCTCAGGGCCCCTTCTTCATGGGCTGCCAAACTACAAATGGAGACTGCATGCTTCATTAACAACTTTAATTGAGACAGCATCCCACCTCCTGAGGGGCGTGTTTGCATCCACTTCCCACTGGGGAATTATGGGGGATGAAGTTTTGCATACAGGAGCACGTTTTCCTTTTAGTAAGTCCATTTGGTTTTGTCTTGATTTTATTTCCAATTCTTGCTCTGAGTGAGCCACGGATGAGAAGAGGGGGGCTCAATCCGCATATAGAGAGCGGCGCCGCTTTACCAAGCACAGTCCTGACAGCGGCTCCTCTCAGCTGTTGATATCTGTATTCAGCAACTGACGGTGGTGCCTATCCCCACGGCCGGGCTGCCGTGTAAGTAAGATTCAACACAAATTGCCCTGAAGCATTAGGATAGCACACTGTCGCTCTCTGCCCTCCGGCATAAAAATGCAGCCCTCCAATTTACTCCGTTTTTGTTAGTGTTGCCGACGCGTTTCAGGGCTCAGGGCCCCTTCTTCATGGGCTGACAAACTACAAATGGAGACTGCATGCTTCATTAACAACTTTAATTGAGACAGCATCCCACCTCCTGAGGGGCGTGTTTGCATCCACTTCCCACTGGTGAATTATGGGGGATGAAGTTTTGCATACAGGAGCACGTTTTCCTTTTAGTAAGTCCATTTGTCTTTGTCTTGATTTTATTTCCAATTCTTGCTCTGAGTGAGCCACGGATGAGAAGAGGGGGGCTCAATCCGCATATAGAGAGCGGCGCCGCTTTACCAAGCACAGTCCTGACAGCGGCTCCTCTCAGCTGTTGATATCTGTATTCAGCAACTGACGGTGGTGCCTATCCCCACGGCCGGGCTGCCGTGTAAGTAAGATTCAACACAAATTGCCCTGAAGCATTAGGATAGCACACTGTCGCTCTCTGCCCTCCGGCATAAAAATGCAGCCCTCCAATTTACTCCGTTTTTGTTAGTGTTGCCGACGCATTTCAGGGCTCAGGGCCCCTTCTTCATGGGCTGACAAACTACAAATGGAGACTGCATGCTTCATTAACAACTTTAATTGAGACAGCATCCCACCTCCTGAGGGGCGTGTTTGCATCCACTTCCCACTGGTGAATTATGGGGGATGAAGTTTTGCATACAGGAGCACGTTTTCCTTTTAGTAAGTCCATTTGTCTTTGTCTTGATTTTATTTCCAATTCTTGCTCTGAGTGAGCCACGGATGAGAAGAGGGGGGCTCAATCCGCATATAGAGAGCGGCGCCGCTTTACCAAGCACAGTCCTGACAGCGGCTCCTCTCAGCTGTTGATATATGTATTCAGCAACTGACGGTGGTGCCTATCCCCACGGCCGGGCTGCCGTGTAAGTAAGATTCAACACAAATTGCCCTGAAGCATTAGGATAGCACACTGTCGCTCTCTGCCCTCCGGCATAAAAATGCAGCCCTCCAATTTACTCAGTTTTTGTTAGTGTTGCCGACGCGTTTCAGGGCTCAGGGCCCCTTCTTCATGGGCTGACAAACTACAAATGGAGACTGCATGCTTCATTAACAACTTTAATTGAGACAGCATCCCACCTCCTGAGGGGCGTGTTTGCATCCACTTCCCACTGGTGAATTATGGGGGATGAAGTTTTGCATACAGGAGCACGTTTTCCTTTTAGTAAGTCCATTTGTCTTTGTCTTAATTTTATTTCCAATTCTTGCTCTGAGTGAGCCACGGATGAGAAGAGGGGGGCTCAATCCGCATATAGAGAGCGGCGCCGCTTTACCAAGCACAGTCCTGACAGCGGCTCCTCTCAGCTGTTGATATCTGTATTCAGCAACTGACGGTGGTGCCTATCCCCACGGCCGGGCTGCCGTGTAAGTAAGATTCAACACAAATTGCCCTGAAGCATTAGGATAGCACACTGTCGCTCTCTGCCCTCCGGCATAAAAATGCAGCCCTCCAATTTACTCCGTTTTTGTTAGTGTTGCCGACGCGTTTCAGGGCTCAGGGCCCCTTCTTCATGGGCTGACAAACTACAAATGGAGACTGCATGCTTCATTAACAACTTTAATTGAGACAGCATCCCACCTCCTGAGGGGCGTGTTTGCATCCACTTCCCACTGGTGAATTATGGGGGATGAAGTTTTGCATACAGGAGCACGTTTTCCTTTTAGTAAGTCCATTTGTCTTTGTCTTGATTTTATTTCCAATTCTTGCTCTGAGTGAGCCATGGATGAGAAGAGGGGGGCTCAATCCGCATTTAGAGAGCGGCGCCGCTTTACCAAGCACAGTCCTGACAGCGGCTCCTCTCAGCTGTTGATATCTGTATTCAGCAACTGACGGTGGTGCCTATCCCCACGGCCGGGCTGCCGTGTAAGTAAGATTCAACACAAATTGCCCTGAAGCATTAGGATAGCACACTGTCGCTCTCTGCCCTCCGGCATAAAAATGCAGCCCTCCAATTTACTCCGTTTTTGTTAGTGTTGCCGACGCGTTTCAGGGCTCAGGGCCCCTTCTTCATGGGCTGACAAACTACAAATGGAGACTGCATGCTTCATTAACAACTTTAATTGAGACAGCATCCCACCTCCTGAGGGGCGTGTTTGCATCCACTTCCCACTGGTGAATTATGGGGTATGGGGATGCCGGAGGGCAGAGAGCGACAGTGTGCTATCCTAATGCTTCAGGGCAATTTGTGTTGAATATATATATATATATATATATATATATTTATATATATTATATATATATATATATATATATATATATATATATATATATATATATATATATATATATATATATATATATATATATATATATATATATATATATATATATATTACCTACTGGCGGTTGCCAGTAGGTAGTTATAGTTAGGAGTCAGACCTAGTTTTCATAGGAAATCCGCAACATTCTATTGGGAATAACTTTGGCGCCGGGTGTTGAATCTTCGCGAATTTCTCAAAGAAGTTGGCCCGCTCCGCTCAGCTCCTTCCCTGAGATTCTCGGGAAGGTTTGTCAAGCGGGGGCCGAGAAAAAAGGGGTCCCAAAACGTGTTTTCCCCATGTTAATTTCCATAGGACGATTAGACACGGCTACAGCCTGAACCGCTGAACGGAATTACACCAAATTTGGGAAAATGGTAGGGTCTGGTACGCAGATCACCCTTTTGGTTAAATGGGGTAAATCCCTCCAGTAGTGCATGAGAAAATCAAAAGAAAAAATATATATATATCTGGGCAGAGCCTAACCACACATCTCATCGTGAGATCTGATTGGCTGTCAGCACTTCATCCAAGAAGTGTTGGCAGCCATCTTGGGACCAATATACATGATAGCACCTCATTAAAAAGCATGGCAGTTAATAGAAGGTTTTAGGACTTTAGTTACATTATAAATCATTTGTTGATGGTACCATACTCATTTTAGGAATTGTGCTGTGTTCTAAGGTGATTTTACCATGTGAAAAAGCCTTCTGCTGGGATATCATGAATCATGCTTAAAAGAAAACTATTATCTCATGCTTTTCCCACAGTGGTTTGGAAGGGGATCTGTAAGCTAAACTGAAAGCATATGTTCTGTAAATTAATTCACATTATCTTTCTCAGTCATGTGAGAATGAAGTCTGACATTCTCAGTAAAACATGTACATCCAACAAGGACAGAGACTGTCAGTTGATTCCTTTGTGTTCTACTGCAGCTTCCCAGAGTGTTCTAAAGAACAACTCGGTGTGCCATTACAAAGGTATGGCACACCTGAAGCCATTTTGAGTGACTTCTCAAATCCTCTTCTATTTCATTAAAAAATTCTGACATGCAGTCTCCCAAGATGGCCACCAGAGACAAAAGAGCCCAAATGTAGCCCAAATATCACCCAGATGTAGCCCAAGTATAGCCCAATGACAGAATGTGCCAGAGTGTTCTAAAGAACAACTAGAGCGCTAACAGTCTTACTTATGACAAAAGTATGGCACACCAGAAGCCATCTTGATTGGAATGAAGTGGTAAGTCTGAAAACATTTAATTTGCAATGGTACAAAATGAGGATTCATTTTGCCATAGAAATTATGATTGTATGGCCTTGCGCTTATCCGGCAATAACCCTGTGGAGGGAGAAGGTATAAAGACAACTAAAGACACTTCCCTCAACAGCACTATCCCTATCTCTCCAGAACCTCTTCGGACTTCTTCAAAAGAAGCTATAGCTGATGATTTGGCGACCACTGGCTCTACTATTATGGGATATGAGAATATTGATTCTCCTCCCTCATCCACCACCACTACCATTAGAGGAGAGACGGCACCAGTCATAATTCATCAATGTGCTCCTGCCCCCTCGGAACCCCCGACACGAACCTCATTGGATCTGATTCTGACGACACTGCTGGAACATCGGCAAGAGGTCCAGCAACATTTTATTCAGTTAAGAGAAGATAACAACAAAATGCAGACCTGCTTGCTAGAAGTTACAAGCAAATTGAATAATGTTACAGTAGAGATTGAGGAAATCCAGCAGAGGGTTGTCACTGTTGAGGAATCTTTAGCGACTACTGTGACTTCTACTAACCAACATGATAGAGATATTGTGATCCTAAAGAATAAAGTCGAAGATTTAGAAAATCGGTAAAGGCGCCAGAACCTGAGACTCTTTGGAGTACCCGAGGGATCGGAGGGTGCGGATGTCCGAGCATTTCTGGTCAAGCTTCTTCCAAAAGCATTCCCCGATTTATCTGATTGGGATTGGGACACACAAATACAACGAGCCCATAGATTACCTATATTTACCAGAAACAAAGACAGCAAATTTCCTCGACCAAGATGTATCTAGGTAACTTTCTCTTACGACAAGCGGTCTCAATCAAGGCGAGGCCAAATAAACCAGTGACGGTGGACGATGTAACTTTCTTCGTAAAATCTGACCTTAGTAAGGTTACGATGGAAAAACGCTGGGGTTTACGTAAATTGATTGATCCTTTTAAATCTGTGGGAGCAGTGGTATATCTTCAAGAGCCTGCACGGCTCAAAGTTGTGAAAGCTGGGCATACTCATTTATTTACTGAAGTTAAAGAGGCTGAGCAACTGCTCTCTAAGATGGTATCGGATAATTAGATGCTAGTTGTTTAATGGTCATGATCTTACTATAAAAGATCTATTTTTTTTTCTCCTTCTCTTCTGCTCTCATTTACATATATTTTCTCATTTACTTTGCTCCGTTTATGAGTGATATATAGAGGGAGGGGGGTCCTTGCGGAGACCTTGCTGGTAGGCTGCCCATTCATCGGCAGCCGATGATAGAGGGAGGCTTCCTGGTAGGTACTTTGGGGGGGGGGAGCTCTAGGGGTTGGAGGATAGGGTTAGGGGGTGAAGTTTGGAGGGGAGGGGAGTTTTCAGGGGGGGAAAAAGATGACACAAGCAGAAAAGATTTAAGGAACAGATTGAGTAAGAGACTGTCTATATTTTTTTGGAGTAAAACAGTTATTCAGAACATATTTGAATTAAGATATGTATCAAGCTAGCTGCTTAGCCTGGAATGTTTCAGGTATCAACAATAAAAGTAAAAGACAACTTGTATTTGAAGAACTTAAAATGTATAATCCCCATTTTGTACTTTTAAGTGAAACCCACATTCGTTTTCAAGATAGAAAAATGTTAGAACATGGGGGGTATGAGCTAATAATATGTACTTCATTAAATGCATCAATCCGGGGGGTGGCTATACTTAAGAAAAAATCATTTAAGGTAGAAGTTCTTAGAGTTGCTGCTGATAAAACCGGTAGGTGGGCAATTGCACAATTATTGTTGTCAAACCGTAAATATATCTTATGTGCAGTGTACGGATCAAATTATGACGATGCGGCAGTCTTTGACCGACTTAATATTGAATTACTAGATTGGGAGGGGGAGCTAATATTAATGGGAGATTTCAACTGTGTAATTAACTATGCAAAAGATACTACGAAGTGCACCCCCTCACAACGTATGCGTAAAACAAGGGCCACCATTTTAGAACTTGCACGTATACATAAGTTAAAAGATGTTTGGAGAAATCTCCATCCAACACTTGCTGGATATACTTACTATTCAATACCGCATAAAATGTACTCCCGCATTGATATGGCTTGGACTACGGATAACATACTTAAAGGTAGTAGAATGGAGATTTGTCCCAAAGTAACCTCAGACCACAATCCCATTCTGTTCGGTTTTAATATTTTATCTAAAAAACAGGAACCCAGGTTATTTTCATTTCCAAGATACTTGTTATCCAATCCCCTATTTATCAACCTGCTGAAGGAACATATAAAAGAATTTCTGGAGTTTAATATTGACTCAGCCCTACCTATTACTGTATGGGATGCTTGCAAAGCAAGTATTAAAGGTTTTGCTCAGCAATTTATTATTCAACAGAATGCTAATCAAAAAAAGGAGATACAGGGCATTACATCTAAGATCAGGGCCTTGGAAGAACACTTGGCTGAAATTACTAAACAGGAGGATGCAGGGTTAATTACTAATTTAAATAAAGCAAGGCTGGAACTTAAATTAATTACTTTACGCTGCGAGACCAAAAAATTTCTTAGGGATAGAGTTAGTACTAAGTTGCACAAGTATAAATTATCACAGTATGAGAGCGGTGACAGAATCGGCAAAATTCTCGCCTATAAGGTTGCAGATGATAGAGCTACCTCTTTAATTAAGAACATAAGAGGAGCCGATGGAATTAATTATACTCTACCTGAGAAGATTCTGCAACAATTTGTTAAATATTATACTAAACTCTATACTCCTGAGAATTTACCTCCGATTGAATCTATTCAAAGGTATATTAGAAATAATTGGTTAATAGAAACAGATGTAGAAGCGATGGAAAAATTGGAAGAAGATTTTAGCCTTGCTGAATTGAAATTGGCTATCTTTTCCCCCCCCTCCGGGAAAGCTGCTGGGGATGACACACTTCCGATTGAAATATATAAAAGTTGTAGTGAGGAGCTTCTTCCCTTTCTTTGCTCAATTATAAATCAAATAGGGATAACTAGTAAGGCTCCGAGTTCTTGGAATACTGCTAAAATCATTTTCTTTTTAAAAAAGAATAAAACATCTTCAGAGTGTGGGTCTTATAGGCCCATTTCCCTGATTAATTCAGATGCCAAAGCATATGCTAAATTAATTGCTACAAGATTATCTCCTCTTATGCCCAAACTAGTTAGCCAACATCAACACGGTTTTGTGGTAGGGAGAGACACAACATTGCACGTTAATATGGCTATCACTGCTTTTGATGTTGCTGCAACGAATTCCTCCCCACTCGGCATGGTATTACTCGATGCTGAGAAAGCATTTGACCGAGTGGGGTGGGAATACCTTTGGGCTACTCTTAAAGAAATTGGTTTTAAAAAACACTTCCTAATGAAAATACAAGCACTTTATGATTGTCCAAATGCTATAATAGGGTACGATAATCTGCTGTCCTCTAGATTTCCAATTTTAAGAGGGACACGCCAGGGGTGCCCGCTATCACCTCTTTTATTTGCTCTTGCTATGGAGCCCTTTATTAATGCTATACAATCCCAGGAACATATAAAATCATTTAACTTTGGCATTAATTCACTTAAAATTACAGCATACGCTGACGAGTTGGCGATTTATACCACAGATGTCGCAGAAGCCATGGACGGAATTATTAAAGAAGCTGACGCCTTTGGTGCAGTATCGGGCTACAAATTAAATCTAAATAAAACACAAATCATAGTTAATTATAAACCACGGATCCCAGTCGCCGGCATATGCCACACAGATACCTACTTAGGTATTAAAATTACATCCAACATCAAATGTATTATTGCACTGAACTATGATGTTTTATTAAAGAATACTAGCATTCTTCATAAAAAATGGCATAAAGTTCCCCTAAACCTTATTGGTCGAATAAATCTCATCAAAATGAACATTCTGCCAAAGTTTTTGTATTTATTTAGGTGTATTCCTTTAAAAATTACCAAATTATTCTTTAGAAAACTTGATGGCATTCTAGGCAGCTTTATATGGGGGTTTAAAAAAAAACGCAGATCATTATCTACTTTAAAGTTACCATTCAGTAAGGGTGGCCTTAACTTTCCAGACTTTAGAACTTATTTTTTTGCATCCTTTTTGGGACGTCTACAGAGCCTTTTTAATTCCAATAATCCTTATTACTTTTACCAATTTATGCTTGGTACCGACTCCATTCAATACCTTGCAAGAACCAATGACCCAAACTATTTTAAAAGAGTCAGGTTTAAGACCGCCAAAGATATAATAAATATATGGAATATAATACTTGTACTCAACAAAACGTCAATCTTTCACCCTGATTTAACTCTCTGGAATAATCCGGGTTTACCAGGTATTTTTAGTGACTTGGCGTGCAGGATTTGGTCCAACTTAGGCATAATCAAACTGGGCGATTTATACGGCTCCTCCGGTTTGTTAGAGTTTGAAACACTTAGGATACTATATAAATTACCGGGGTATGCGTACTTTAAATACATACAAATTCGAGATTTCCTTATTGGAAAACTAAAGCTTAAACAGATCTTAGATTCAGATTTATGGAATTGTATGTATGGAGGAGGCGGGAAGAACAAAGCTATGATCAGCGTAGGGTATAAATGTTTTAATCAATATAAGATAGATGACTGCCCTAGATTGGCTCAGAAATGGTCCTTAAAATTTGCGACCGGTATTTCATCAAACATTATTTTAAAATTTTTAAATAATATTGATACTTTAGTTCATTCATCTAGTTTAAAACTCCAAGCCTACAAGACTATTTGCCAGCTTTATTACACCCCGCAACAATTTTGTAAATGGTCTTCTAATAATGTTTACCATGATCGTATGAAATGCCCAAAATGTCAACTACAGGCTGCTGATTTAGAACATATGATTGTTTCATGTCCGGTTTTGTTTTCATTTTGGGATAGTTTAGAAAACATTTGAAACAGAAATTATTAATTGACACATCATTAGGATCTGAAATGATTCTTCTTGGTATTCAACCTACTATTTCCCCATTTCGAGATGTTGTTTTCATTTTGTTATCATGCGCAAGATTGGTTATTGCAAGGGCATGGATTTCGGACCAACCACCTCATGTGAACGAATGGTGGTTTCTGGTGAAGGAGATATATGATATGGAATTATCTTTAGCTAGGAAAAGGGGTGATAAAGCACTTAAGAAAATAGACAGAATATGGGGATGTCTTTTCGCTTGTTCAAATTTGAATTGATTTATTTAAGGGTCTTGTCAACCTTGATATTTTATTATCTGTCTCTTAGATAATATATGAATTTGCTCTGATCACTTGATGTCTTTTTTTTATATTTTTATTTTTTATTTCTATTCTTTTTTATGTATTACTCTCTGTAATTATTACAAAGAAGCTCAAGAAATAGTATGTACTAATCAAAATGTATTCTTGTTTATACTTCTCCTTTTTGTTTTTCTTTTTTTTTATTAACTATCAGCTGCTTGTGTTATCAATAAAAAAAGTTTAAAAAAAAAAAGAAATTATGATTAGTGCTGAAGAAAGAAAAAATAGGGCACATTTTGACTTCTCAAATCCTCTTCTATTTCATTAAAAAAATTCTGACATGCAGACTGAAACATGCACTTTGAATACCAGCAGCAGGTTTTCTGGTGAGCCGTAGCTTTACTACAGTGATCTAATGAGCAACTAGAGTGCTAACATTCAGAATTTATGACAAATGTGTGACACATCAGAATGCCTTCTTGATGGAACCAAAGTAAACAAGCATTGAGAATGCAATAGATCTCGCCCTCGTTTAAGTTAAAGCCATTCTGTTTGTAATGAGGTGGCTTTTTAGCTTTGCTTTTATTAGTGTTTTTCAAACTTTCATGTAAATAACATGCATATGTATGCATATATGTATATGTATGCATGCATTTATATTTGTATTTATATAGATATGCAGATTATATATGTTTATATATGTATGTATGTATATATATATATATATATATATATACACATACATATATATAAATGCATATGCATATATATGCATATATATATATGTGTATATGTGTGCGTGTAGAGAGAGGTAGAGAGGTACAGGTGTAGAGGTAGAGGTGTAGAGGTAGAGAGGTAGAGACTAGTAGAGAGAGAAGTAGAGAGAGGTAGAGAGTAGAGAGTAGAGAGTGAGTAATAGAGAGTAGAGAGTGAGTAGTAGAGAGTAGTAGAGAGCAGTAGAGAGAGTAGCAGAGAGTGAGTAGTAGAGAGTTAGTAGAGTGAATAGTAGAGTGAGTAGTAGAGAGTAGTAGAGAGTGAGTAGTAGAGAGTAGTAGAGAGTAAGTAGTAGAGTGAGTAGTAGAGAGTGAGTAGTAGAGAATAGTAAAGAGTGAGTAGTAGAGAGTAGTAGAGAGTGAGTAGTAGAGAGTGAGTAGTAGAGAGTAGTAGAGAGTGAGTAGTAGAGAATGAGTAGCAGAGAGAGAGACTAGTAGAGAGTAGTAGAGAGTGAGTAGTAGAGTGAGTAGTAGAGAGTAGTAGAGAGAGAGTAGTAGAGAGTGAGTAGTAGAGAGTGAGTAGTAGAGTGAGTAGTAGAGTGAGTAGTAGAGAGTGAGTAGTTGAGAGTAGTAGAGAGTGAGTAGTAGAGAGTAGTAGAGAGTGAGAAGTAGAGAGTAAGTAGTAGAGAGTAGTAGAGAGTGAGTAGTAAAGAGTGAGTAGTAGAGAGAGAGCAGTAGAGAGTGAGTAGTAGAGAGTAGTACAGAGTAAGTAGTAGAGTGAGTAGTAGAGAGCAGTAGAGAGTGAGTAGTAGAGATATAGTAAAGAGTGAGTAGTAGAGAGTGAGTAGTAGAGAGTGAGTAGTAGAGAGTGAGTAGTAGAGAGTGAGTAGCAGAGAGAGAATAGTAGAGAGTAGTAGAGAGTGAGTAGTAGAGTGAGTAGTAGAGAGTAGTAGAGAGGGAGTAGTAGAGAGTGAGTAGTAGAGAGTAGTAGAGAGTGAGTAGTAGAGAGTGAGTAGTAGAGTGAGTAGTAGAGTGAGTAGTAGAGAGTGAGTAGTTGAGAGTAGTAATGAGAGAGTAGTAGAGAGTGAGTAGTAGAGAGTAGTAGAGAGTGAGAAGTAGAGAGTAAGTAGTAGAGAGTAGTAGAGAGTGAGTAGAAAAGAGTGAGTAGTAGAGAGAGAGCAGTAGAGAGTGAGTAGTAGAGAGTAGAGAGTAGTAGAGATTGAGTAGTAGAGAGTAGTAGATAGTGAGTAGTAGGGAGTGAGTAGTAAAGAGAGAGTAGTAGAGAGTAGTGGAGTAGTAGAGAGTGAGTAGTAGAGAGTAGTGGAGAATATTCCAATGTTTGGCACAGCACCACTTGCACAACAAGTCCAATCAAATCATATCACTTAGGTCCAGATGTAGGAAGGCAAATACCGGTCGGTAACGGCCGATTTCGGCCGTTACCGACCGGTATTTGGAGTTTGGGATGTAGGGGCATGTTAAAATACAGATTCTGTAATTTTACCGAATCGGTAAAATACCGAATCGGTATAATTACCGAATCTGTATTTTGACATGCAGGTAGAACTGTAATCAGTGCTACAAGTGTTTAAGAATTTTATGAAAACCCTTTAAAAAGAATTTCTATTGCTTTTTGAACAGTGCCATGTTGCAGACATACATGCCCTAAGGGCATGTATGTCTGCAACATGTGCACCCATGCACAATTGAGGGGTGTAACAGGGTGTCAAAGTGACACCCTGCCACCCTTCAATGTTTCCCCCAATTACCAAATTGGTATTTACCGATTCCGTAATTGCCATTCATTCCTATGGACCTGGAGGCCCATAGGAATGAATGGCAATTACCGAATCGGTAAATACCGTTTTGGTAATTACCGAATCACACCGATTCGGTAATTACATGAGTAAAATTACCTACATCCCGATTGCCAGTTCTTAAATACCGAATCAGTATGATTCGGTATTTAAGAATCGGTAATCTGGGATTACCTACATCTGGCCCTTAGAGTCCTTATTGAAGCGCTGAATCTTGGTGTATATTCAAATGCTTTTATTTTCCTTAAGTTTATGTACCACAGCCAGCCGACGCGTTTCGTTCTGTACAACAGAACTTCTTCAGGGCGTTCTTATTTCTTTCAAGTTATGTCGGTATCCTGTTATCATATAACTAGATATTTCTTCCAAATGTTAGACGAGTTGTAAGTACATTCTTATTCAAAGTGACTAGGTATCAATTTTACCCACACAATTCGGGCAGACTTTAGTAATTTATAGCATCCTAAAAGTCAGTCTTTCAAAAATTCCAAAGTATAGGACATGATAATCCAAATCCAAATGTTTCTCAAGAAAAGTCATTTTCAATCTTTCGGAATATCGGCGTTTGGGCAGATATGACCCACGGACACGGTTTATGACTTTTCTTGAGAAACATTTGAATTTGGATTATCATGTCCTATACTTTAGAATTTTTGAAAGACTGACTTTGAGGATGCTATAAATTACTCAAGTCCATGGATGCTGCTGGGAACGCCCCCAGCAACACCAATTGCATGCCCCTTTAACGCAGGACACTGCGTTAAAGGGACTGATATTTACCAGGCAGGATTACGCCACAAAAAGTGGCTCAGTCCTACCTGATAAATATCACTCAGTCTTCTGCGCCACCGGAACATCACAAAAAGTGACGTTCCGGAGGCGCAAGGGGCTCGTAAATAAGGCCCCATTGGTTTCACACTCGTTATAGTTAGGAATTAGCATTTAAAAAACCTTTGAAATTCACTGAAAAAACCATAGGTTTCACACCAGTTATAGTTAGCTGGACATTTTACTCATACAAAACCATTGAAATTCCCCAGTTATAGTTAGTTGTACTCACTATAACTCGCGCGCTCGCAATCCACTGCTGATGTTGTCACATATTACATCATTCATGACATAGTCAGTGACATCACTGATGACATCACTGATGACATCTCAAATGACATCACTCATGACATCACTGGTGACATCATCCAGTGAATGTGGTTTGCTTTGCTATTTAAATATGTATTATAAATACACTACTTTGCATTGAAGAATGAGTGGATATATAAATATAAATGTGTGGATGGTGGATTTAGTAACAGTGTTATTGATTGTTTCCTTGACTAATTTGTAGAGTCTCACTATATATAATGTGTAGTTACTAAACTGTGTGAAAGTCTCTATTGCTTTGTCTTAATTGCTATGTTAAAGACTATATTTGTTATTGGTTTCTTAACTGAGTATTTGTATGGGTAAATGAATGTCTATGTGGTTTGGTGGGGGGTGTGATTGCCAAAAAATGTGTGAATAGTTCATTCAGTAGGTATATGAGGTTAAGACTACATGTTATAGCAGTTGTTTCACTGAGTGTATATGTTTATGGGTGTGGTGGTGATGAAATATTTCTCTCAATGGTACATCTCCATTAAACTTGAAAAAAAAAGGCAGTATATGTGACAGTTATATCTAATTAAGTGTGCCTAAGACTTAGTGATTGTATGAGTCACTATATGGATAACTGTATACTTGTAATAGTGATTTTATAACACACTAAGTGTGAGTTACTATCTATATAAATAGATGAAGAGGTGTTTGTATAAGTGTGTAGGTGAGTAAATGTAAGTATAATCAATTGTTTGCATAAGTCAGAAGGATGTCTTTATAAGTGAATACAATGTGTGCTGGTGTGTAATGTTGAAAAAGGTGTATAACTATATAATATAGTGTTCTGTTGATTATTCACTGCATATAACAATGAATCTATAGGTAAGTGATTAGATGTGTGTATCGTTCTATGAATGAGTCGGTGTTTAGAAATTTCTATTGGTGTGTCAATGGTTTCAAATATGGCACTTTATATTTTACAGTGAGTGATGAAAGATTATACTAGTGTGTGATGAGGTGTATTTGATTGTCACATGGATGATGTCATCAGTGATGTCATCAGTGATGTCATTTGAGATGTCATCAGTGATGTCACTGACCATGTCATGAATGATGTAATATGTGACATCATCAGCAGTGGATTGCAGGCGTGCGAGTTACAGTGAGTACAACTAACTATAACAGGGGAATTTCAATGGTTTTGTATGAGTAAAATGTCCAGCTAACTATAACTGGTGTGAAACCTATGTTTTTTTCAGTGAATATATATATATATATATATATATATATATATATATATATATATATATATATATATATATATATATATATATACACACACACACACTTATAGAGTAGTTGTAATTAAACAGACTGCACTCCTGGGGTTTACATTGACAAGATTTTATTACGAGAACGCGTTTCGGCGTGTCTGCCTTCTTCCATCTCATATTACAAAGCAGTCAACACAACGTAAAGGAGCTTTTGAATACAGAGATTGATTCTCATTGGACATTGGCGCAACCAAAGGGAAGAGATTGATCAGTTCTTTTATAGCAACAATTGTTACAAAAGTTCCACACATACTCGGGCAATTCATTTCAAGATGTTGCAAGTCTGGATAACACATTGTACCCCGCCACAGAATGGGCATTCTCACAAGTAGAGGAAACATATTCTGATTTTCCCTTTGTTGAGAAGCAATTCGAAAGTACCTTTCACATTGTTAGTGTGACTGCTGAACACCACTCATCCAACTATGCGGCACTGTGGTTCACGGGGCAGGGGACGGCATATTTCCGTTGTCCCTCCAATCTGCATGATTGACGACGATGTCGACTCCATTACCCAAAATGCTACACTGGCGGTGCAAGGCGTCTGCAGTTTTATACACTGCTCCAAGTCCACCAAAAGACGCAAGCTGCACTCTTCTGTACGGGTGCAGTTAGATGGTGGTGGGTCCATTTATCATAACCAAGCTCACGTGTTTGTAAAAACACACTGCACAAGATTTTATTACGAGGACACATTCACAAGATTTTATTACGAGGACACGTTTCGGCATGTCTGCCTTCTTCCACTTCATATTACCAAGCAGTCAACACAATGTAAAGGTGCTTTTGAATACAGAGATGGATTCTGGATTCTGATTGGATGTTGGTGCAACCAAAGGGAAGAGATTGGTCAGTTCTTTTATAGTAACAACTGTTACAACAGTTCCACACATACTCGGGCAATTCATTTCAAGATGTTGCAAGTCTGGATGACACCTTGACCCCGCCACAGAATGTGCATTCTCACAAGTAGAGGAAACATATTGTGATTTTCCCTTTGTTGTGAAGCAATTCGAAAGTACCTTTCACTTGCTAGTGTGACTGCTGAACACCCCTCGTCCAACCATGCAGCACTGCGGTTCACGGAGCAGGGGACGGCATATTTCCGTTGTCCCTCCAATCTGCATGTTTGACGACGATGTCAACTCTATTACCCAAAATGCCACACTGGCGGTGCAAGGCGTCTGTAGTTTAATACACGGCTCCAAGACCACCAAAAGATGCAAGCTGCACTCTTCTGGGTGGGTGCAGTTAGATTGTGGTGGGTCCATTTAACATAACCAAGCTCACATGTTTCTAAAAACACACTGCACTCCCGGGGTTTACATTCACAAGACTTTATTATGAGGACACGTTTTGGCATGTCTGAATTCTTCCAGCTAGTATTACAAAGCAGTCAACACAACAAAAGGTGCTTTTGAATACAGAGATGGATTCTCATTGGACGTTGGCACAACCAAAGGGAAGAGATTGGTCATATATATATATCACTACTCCTCTATAAGTCATTGTACAGCTCTGATGAAACACCCAGATCATGTCCTCTGAGGCTGTAAAGAGAGAAATGAAGCATCCAAGACTGGCACTGGTGATGTAGGGATAGATGCAGTCAGGGGGTTCGCTACAGTCTCACTCAAGCCAGTTTCATCTCTGACATCAGGAAGTGGCGAATGATGGGGTAGATGCCTGAAGTGGCAAAGAATCTCGTGTAATGGAATATCCAGGACGGTGAGCAGCCACCATGTGACCTTTACTAGTCACAACTTTAAAGGGTTCAGCATCAAAGGGTGCACCAAATTTGCATTTTTTCTGTTGTCGTACCAATACTCGATCTCGTTCATAGATAGTAGTGTTCTTGGCACATCGACGCTTGTTGGCTTATGCTTTCATCTTTTGCTTACAGCACAAGTCTGTTTGATGAAGCTCACCATCTGTTGTAGATCTTCTGTTGGTCCATTGTGGTAACTTGGTCATCATGGCTCTAGCAAACCTCAGGGTAGCAGTACTTTCACCTGTCGTTGAATGCAGAGTTGATTGGTAAGCTTGAAGAGCCGGAGCTGTGATATCCAATCTCCACAACTTTGCCGGATTTGGCAGCTGGTAGTAATTTGGAACCTTATGCGCCTTACTGAAAATAAAGACATAAAAGGAAAAGAAAAAGTTTAAACACGAGACGACTTCTCCAAGATTGGTACTCCACTTACAGACAGTCTTTTTGGGTTGGAAGTATCACCGAACATAAGAGAACTCAGGACACGGACATTAGCCATGAAGAAGACGTGGGGTAATCCCATGTAACAGCGACGAAACACGTGTTATCTAAGAAATGAACTGAGTGAAGTACAGAAACTACTTTGCTAACAGACAAACCAGAATAAATGACCACGATAAATACAAGACATGCCATATTGTGATAGATAGATGCTATTTCATGCTTAAATTTTAAATGTGTGCTGAGGATCACTCTTTGAAGCTTGAAGAGCGGCATGGAGAGCGGACTTCAGATCAAGCTTTTCCAATGTAGCATGCTGGATGGTCATTTTAAGTGTTCTCCTAAAGCGTTCAACAACGCCATTTACTTATTGCCAAAGAGGCATGCTTTTCTGATGTTTCACATTGAGATGATTAAGAAAGTGTCACCTAACCTCTCAATGAATCTTTCTTGAGTGGGCAATGAGAGATGTTCTACCAATGGAAAAATGAAGTATTCATTGATAAACGCCATCAGGTGATGTCCATTGTCAAGACGACCAAAGAAATCAACAGCAATTCTTCCCCATACATATTTTGATAAATCCGACATGTTCAAGTTATGTTGAGTGCTTTTGGGTGAAAATAAATTGCATAACTTATAGGCCTTTAACTCTTTTACAACTCTCTTGTCAAGATGAGGAAACCAAACTTGGTCTCGGAGAGCTTGTTTAGTGGCAACAATTTCACAATGTCCTTCATGGACCACTTCAAGTACTTGTTGTCGCAGACTCTCTGTTATGACAATTCTTGACCCTCGTAAGACAATATGACCTTAAGTAACAGACACTTTATCTTTTCCATTTTTTAACTTCTGGTATTTGTTGTCATGAGTAAGAGGCTGAGTGTGCTGTTTCCTGGATTGTTGTGCAATAACGTCTTTGAGTATCAACGGGTCACTATCTTTGCTCGT
The DNA here is from genome assembly GCF_964261635.1 of Lissotriton helveticus. NCBI lineage: Eukaryota > Metazoa > Chordata > Amphibia > Caudata > Salamandridae > Lissotriton > Lissotriton helveticus. The sequence goes on from NC_136057.1 coordinate 1,868,427,097, forward strand.
TGCAGCAATGATATGCTCTAATTAAATAGCAGCAGGGGTACTGGACTATATGAAGAAGTTAATGTAGGCTTCAGCCGCTTTGGAAAGGGTACCATGACATTGTACTGGCCCTCGTGAAAAGTCATCAGCAGGGTTCTGATCTTTCCCTGGTCGGTGCATGATAGTGTAGTCTTATTCCTGTAGTCTCGAACCCCAGTGCCCAATTCTAGGAGGCATCTCCACTTTTGTGTTGCCAAAGATGGCAAGTAATACTTGATGATCTGAAAGATTTTCCATACAATAAGACGTGGAAATGTTCACAAGCTCACACCACTGCTAAGCAATGGCGGCCACCACAAACAAAAAGTGGTGGGTGCATAGAGTGGGTGCGACGGTAGCGTACAAGGGGGAACGTGGGGGGTAGTTTAATAATAATTTAAAAAAAGGAAGGCTTACCTAGGGTTGCCGGCAGCCTCCCGTGTCGGACCTCGGTGTGCTTCCTGGTCACATCACAGGCTCCTTGTCCACTCCTCGCGATGCTCCGATGCTATGAGAGAAGCTCAGTTATTGGCCTGAGCAGGCTGCATGATGCTCTGCTCAGGACAGGGAGTCTGTGGTGTTTCTCCAGGGAGTTTGTTTGTTACAGCCGGGTTGGAGTAACCTAAGTGCGCATGTGTGTTTGACTGGCCTGAGACAGACGGCCAAACACACATGCGCACTTAGAAGTGCATAAGTCAGTCCTCCTTCCGACTCCCATGGCCCAGGGATGCATGGCCCATCCCTCACCATGCACGCTGGCTCAGCCAGCAGGTGAAAAATAAAATACTGATAGAACATCGTCTTATTTTTCACTTGCTGGCTCTGAGCAATTACGGATGAGCAACCCCTGCTGCTAAACTTTCTTTCTCAGGTTTGTGACAAACCTCTGATTGCATATGCCACAATATGCCTTCGAGCATTTGGATGTCCGCTGTGTGTGCAAGGATCGTGCCCAACCCGACCAGGCTTCCATCAGCAACAATCTCTTTATAAAGTTTTGGATCAAAGTGGCGTTTTCAATTGCATGCTTTATTTTCTTAAAACCTTGTTCACATTGATGGGACCAGTAAAATGTAACATTTCTTTTTGTGAAGTCTCTTAAGGGAGCATTTACTGTGGCAAAATCAAACATGTATCTGGAACTGTAACTGGCAATGCCAAGGAATGAACGTAACATGGTAACGTCTTGTGGGGGATTGGTGAATGAAATAGCTTGTATTTTAGCTAGAGCGGGCGTCATACCTTCATAAGAAAAGATATGCCCAAAGAATTGGAGTTTTTTTGTGAGGAACTCACATTTATCAGCAGTCAAAGCTAAACCTGCATCAGCAAGTAAACTACATACTTGTGTACGAGCTTTATCATGTTTCTTTTGTGTAGTTCCGAAAACCAATAGGTCATCACTGTCATTAAAAGCATTCATGACAAGTTGTATGATACATCTAATTACATTTTGAAAATGTTCTGCAGCTGATGACACATTGAAAATAATAGTTTATATCTCAACAAACCAATATGGGTAGAAATGGTGGTATTGTACCTGCAATTTTCTTCGAGTTCCAATTGATTATATCCTTTGTTCAGATCAAGGCAAGAGAAGATTTCGGCACCATTTTCCTTTATGATCAGGTTAGCAATGTGCAGACCGGGATGTTGTTCTCTTTCAATTGCCTTGTTAGCTTGAAGCATATCAACACAGATGTCCTTTTTGGGCACTACTTTTACGGGCGAAACCCACAGAGTTGGACCAGTAGATCACTCAATCATATCATACTTTATTAATGTCTCAAGCACTTTCTCAGCAGCTTCTTGTAAATGAAATGCAATTCATCTATGTTAGAACTGGGATTTCTGGTTGGGTAAGGCTTGAGCCAAAGCCAGGCGGAAACCACCACTCTAGTCAGGGCAAGCGAGTTACACGCCAAAGATAACCCCTGCACACCGCCTTGGTAGCTTGGCACGAGCAGTCAGGCTTATCCTGGAGGCAATGTGTAAAGCGTTTGCGCAACACACACACATACAGCAGCAACACACTAGGTACACCACAAAAAGGAACTCCACACAAGGTTATATATAAAAATAGCCTTTGTATTACCATAAAAACATTAGATCATAATCACACAGATACACTGTGCCAATTAGCACTGGGCAGTATTTACAGGGGATTATTTACACATGACAGGGCCACGTGGGCCACTGTCAGAATCAGCACTTAGTAGAAATAGCACTTCTAGAACATGGAATAATTGTAGCACAAAATAACAATTGTAGGACACAACCAGTAACCACTGGTAAAAGGTAGGTAACCACTACGCAATACTAATCACCATAGGCATAGATCACGCAGGAAAACATAAACTTACTAGCATAAACTATACTAGCCAAAACAACCTCCTAAGCATGAAAACACAGTTAGAGGTATCACAGGCATAAAGGCATTGCACATTACGCATAAATCACATTAGGCATCAACAATGTACCCCTAGCGAGGGCACAACACATGAGGACTGTCCCCCAGGCCAACTGGCCTTCTGTAGTGTAGTTCCTATATTCCCAATAGGCTCTGCGCATAGGAATAACATAAACAATAGTTTAGACGTAGGACTGAGGTCGACTAGGTCTCTACTGAATATGTTAGACCTAATTATGAATGCCAGCTAGCTCAGAGGTCACTAGAAACTTTCTCGAGTGAACAGGAAGGAGTTAACTTTTCTGAATAGACAAGAAGGGATTAGTTTCTGACAACCGCATTAACATGACAACTTTGCTCCCTCCAGAATAAGGAGTATATCTCCAGAGTCGCGGAAACAATAGATAACTATTTCACTCAGTCAATCGCCCATACTTAGTTTCACCAGAAGCGCAGAGAAATAGAGAGACGGGTGTTTTCAATAAAAGTGGTTATTTATTGAACAGTCTTCTTTCTCATGCAAGAGAAGTGAGTTGCCACAATTGCAATACTTGTTATAAAGTAAAGTACGTACAGTAAAAGGAGTATTATGAAATAATACTGTAAAAGGATGGTACAGTTTCTAAGCCATACCGTGTTTAAAATAGATAAAATTAGTACATATATAAAACCATGACTAAACGTACTCAACTGGTGCTTCTAAGATACGCCTACCCCGGTGTACCTAACCTTAGCCTAGTACGTGGGAAGGAGTAAGTGAGCTGCAGTTTATGTTGAAGAACTGTAATCTTCATTCTCAGGGAATACTTACTAATATAACAAAGATCTTTGCACAGAAGCTGAAATATGAAAAGACATCTTTATTAAACTTAATTAAGTGAGGCCACGTCACACAGAAGCCGTAGCAACTGAATGAGGTAGTCTGCAGAGTACAGAAAGCAGAGGCCTTTTATATGTTTAGGGTTACAAACTTCAGCATACAAGTAAGGGGCAGTCCTAGCTTTTGCAAGCATGCAAAAATGCCTAACATTCCTTCTTACACAAGCCGGCCAAACCCATAATAAAAGACCACAACCCATATCGTAAACAGGTCATAAAAGAAGGAACAGAAATAGATGAGAAGTAGGATAAGGGGTGTGTATGTGCATACCAAACTTTACAATCTCCTGTGCTCTGATCCTGAATCTTGATCAGCTACTGGGCAAGGAACTGGCCTAACAAGGTCAGCTTCAGGCAACAGGGTCAGTTCACTCAGGTCATCTAAAAGTCAGCTAAAGTCATCTGCCTATGTGAGGGCAACCACAAAATGGCTGCCATGCACAAAATGGAACCCAAGGGTTCAGAACGAAATCTTCAAATACACAGTGAATCCATCGGTGAAACATGATGAAAACACTCATACTTGCTGAGCTCACTGTTTACGGTTCGCTGTTACCAAAATCGTAACAGAACCACGACCTTTATGGCCCAGGTTCAGAATTCACGGAACCTCAGACCCTCCTTTTGCCCTTACATAGGCAATAACCTAAACTCACGTCAATCAGAATCCAGGTCTATATTCATCAGATCATCAAGATGTTGCTGGAGCATAATCCTATTACTTAGCAACTCTTTCGGGACAGGTCTCCTTACACACGTAGTAGCACAAAGGCTGCATATGGCAGGACAAAATAGGGAATACCTCTATCTGTAGTATGTGGCATAAGACCACACACCCAACAATTAGTGATGTTCACTACTAACTGGTGTTGATGCAAAAGCTGTACAAAGGAATTATTAATAAACTCTGACCTCCAAACCAGTTCATGTTCAGGTAAAGTATGGAAAGAATGCAAAGAAGTAGTAGTAGGAAGAGACATAGGTTGGGAGGTGGGTACAGATGTGAATTGGGTAGCAAAAAAAACAATCCCACTCATAAAAGACAATGTCATAGTTAAAAACACTAAAAAAACACGTTGTTAAGAACATATTGGATTCAGGCCTCCCATGAAAAAAATTCTTCTCAGTATCTGTTGGAGTGCCCTCCTGGCAAACACTCATAGCTCATTCAAAAAGTCTCAATGTCTCAAGGCAGTGCACCAGTATCTCTCCTCTGCGGCAGACACTACAGATATTGTGCTCTTCATTGGTCATGGGCACAGATCATCTCGTGCAGACCCGGGACCATTCTCAGGCTCCAACACTCATCATTCAGTGTCAGAGGACGCTCAGGCTGCTCTTTCATGGGCACCAGAATGTAGTGCCTTTTGCCAATCTTGGATCCTCCGGTGCACTGCACTTCCGTTGGAGCAAAGGAAAAAGGAGGTGCGTGGCCAAAACTCAGGCCAAGGGGCTCAAGGGACTACACACTGTCAGAGGTTACCAGTACATGACAGGCGCTCTTTTGCACTGAAATTCTGGTTCTGTGGCAAAACCAGCTCCTCCTTTTTTTCTGATGTTGAACGCCTTCTGATGAAGCAAGTGCGATGCTTTAAACAATTCATTGTATAGCAAGGGGACTGCAAACAGGTGGCCTGCGATCTTCAAAGGAGTGGCCACACGCCATGGGACAATTTTGGTCTAGAATGCACTGTCATTTTCAAAAAGCAATACAAATATAAAGCAGTAGGCAAAACAGTGCCTCTAGGCTTTTCAATTGTGTTTCCGTGTGAGAGCATATCCTCCATCATCTAAGGGTAGATAGCGACATGAGAATTCTATCTAAATGGATGTCTTCACACATAGTGGCATCGTCTAATGGGGTAAACACATTTTTTCTCAATGATTACATATAGGTGTTCCTAAATACCTTATCTAGACCACCTCAAAAGAGAGATCACATAATACATATTATCAGGGACATGAAATACCTCCCTTTAATAATTGTGCTTCAGGTGGACTATGCAATACAAAAGCTAATGATCAAGATGTAGAAACAAAAAGACAAGAACTAGAGAGTCCTGGTATTTCCATTATTTAAAATACATCTGGTCCATCAAAAATTAAAGCAGCAGAAAAAAGGAACTAAAAACCAAATTAGAATAGGCATTGAATTTGTCATATTTAAAAAAAAACGTAAGGTGTCACCTATTGAGGTGGAAAACTTATCTTACTACAGTATTGAGTCAATTAATCAGTCCATCACTACCCTAACAGTCAGACTAGAAAACATCAGAGTAGGCCTAAAGAAATTTTTTGAAAACCAGTCTGGTCATACAAAAGGGAATTATACATAATATGGGGTCTCTGGTACATTACTGCAGTCTGGAAGTGTGAACCTAATACAATAATAACAAAAAGAAGGCTAACTGGTGAAAGGAATATGGAAAAGGGAAAATGGGACTAGGACACAGCTAACATCCCCAATTACTAGGGACGATGCAACATCAATCAGGGGAAAAATTAAGCCTTGTTTCCTTTATGGTACAAAGCCATACACTATTCAGGAAGCAGAACAAAACTGACTAATGTAATATAAAAATTAGGTCACCATGCACAAAAGTCACAGATCTATAATTTATCCTTACGTCCAATTCAGGATACATAATTTTAGGGCTGCCTGTTCCTTACAGGAAAGGGGGCAGTAATGTGACTGTAGGTGAAACCTTGTTTCCTGTATATCTTTTTTATTTTCCTTCAAATACCATTAAAGCCAAATTTGACATACACTGATGAAGTGTTGTCTGTCTTTCTGTGAAATTTAGTGTCAAAGCAATTCTACCCAACTGTTTGCAGGATACACATCGTCATGTATATCCCTTCACAACACAGGTAAACTTGTAATAGTATCATAAGCAGCAACATAAAACATAAAACATGCACAAAAAAAACCGCACAAAACGGACAAGTCAAGCCATCAGATAGACTCGCTGTATATCAAGCACAAAAAAAGCATAGACAAAACAATAGCATATATAAATGAGCGGTGATGCATAATATCGTGTCAGGTTTAAAATCCTTACCCTCCTTTTTGACAGTAGATCACCAATTAGTGGATATCTGCTGTCAAATACAACTTTCAGACACACAGAACCAGCAAGAACAATTCATGATAGAACCAAATACACAAACATGAAAAAAACGCATGGACATTTCTTTCTCACGTGTCTTGTCAGCCTTAAAATCACCCAGAACAATCCATGAATGATCTGCGGGCAGAAGCAGGAAAAAAAAAACACAACACACAAAAGAGAGACATTTTTCATAGCAAACAAATATCAATTATAACTTTTAATCAGAAGACAAAACATAATACACATTAACAGACACAAAAATAAATTTCCATTACTTAACTGTTACCATCTAGTCAGTCACCTTGGAACATGAAGCCCTTTTAACTTTCCAAAAGTACAATTCTTTCACCGACACTCCATGTTAGCCTTGCCCCACAATTCGTTCTCACTTGGGCATGTAGCCTTCAACATTTGAATAAAGAGCTTCCTCTTATTTTCTGTCCAAAACTTAATGCAATGCCTCATTTTCTGTTAAATAAAAGCAACTAGCGGACATCATTTTTTAGAGCAGAAATGCAAATGTATCATTTCTGCAGAGCATTTAGCATGTGTTGGGACTTTCAAAGAAACCTTTTTCATATTTTTCCCTTTGGAATTAAGTTCTTTAATTTTGTGGAGAAACCAGAAACCCTTCCTTTTAGAGGCCTGTTTAGCAAGATCATTCTGCATTTCACAGAGACAAGTCCTAATTTAAAAGGTCACAAATGTCAACATGACAGTCTCCTTCCATTGTTTACAGGAAAACTAAAGATAGCATCTTAGCACAACTTGAGAAGCCTGTTCCGGATTCCTCCTAACCTGCAATAATTCACTCTATTTAAAACACATGTTATATATATTACTCCTGTTAGGGGCTATAATTTATTTCTATACTTATATTATTAAAATATTTACTGTGAATAATTCGCAGAACATAAACACACATACCAGTTTTTAGAACAAATGCTTGTTTGCAATGGTACTCATTTCATTAACCTTAAATAGATGAAGGTCTCAGTTAGGTCCAGCCAAAGTTAAAAACCTTCAACCCTGATATTAAACTCAAACCTCTGCACCAGGCACATTGGCTCCCTGAGCCATTAAACGCAACCCCAAATGGGAACAACCTGCAAATTTGTGTTTTATACCTAAATGTATGCATTTACTGAAGCCTAAAGCACTGTAAAGCTATTTTAAATGGCAAAAATACCCAAATTCGACTTTGATGTTTGGGGCACTTAAAAATAAATATCCTATACTTGTGATACATATTAATCATCCTCAGAATGTTCTTTACAAATTACAGAGATTTTTAATCAGACATATCCCATGTAAATCTTTAGAAAAATTAGTTTTTTACGCCTGCGCTAAGTGAAATTCTATATGCTAATGTTCTCATCATGCGGTATAGCACAACTTAAATTAAATTTTAATGCTAGGATGTCATAGTATGAGCATTAAGCTTCATGAATAGTAAAAAACGAATTTTGTAGCACTTATTTTTAATAATTATTTTTCATAATTAATAAAAAATAATAATAAACCCAATTATTTTTGATAATTCCACATATAAGAGCAAGCTGCATCCCTTGCCTATCATTTTTAGACGCATTCATTTATAAGCCCAAGCACAGACGCCTAACTTGAAACATGACAAAATGTTTGCGCCATTTTTTTCTTTCTAAAAAGGACAATTTTATTTAGCAACAGACCTAAGAATATGCTTACAAAATGTTGCTTAATAGACTGAAAACATCAATAAAAACCACGAACAGACATTGAGCTCATTTCAGACATAAATAGAAAGGGGTGAAACACTCAGGTCACACAATACGGCGCGCTTTTAGCCATGCATTTCATGAATAGCGCCAATGCTATTCACTTACAGAAATTGCACTAATGGGAAACCCAAATAGACATTTAAACACACATTTAACCCACAAACCAATACTCAGAACAAAAATAAAGGACAGCCCACAGACTGTACTTAAACCAAACCATTTGTAAATATTAGTTGTAAGTCATATTTACAAGAAACGCTTCTCAATTGTGTTTCAAAAAGACTGCCAAAACAGCCCAACAGACTGATGTATGTCCAAGAAGCGAAAATACACTCAATTCACTAGCTTTGGTAAGCAGAACACCAAACAAAATCGTTCTGCATATCTTCATTCATAAACCTGCGCAGAACAAAGGATCCTTGTTTTGTATTATGTCATATTTTAATTCCCTGGGGATACAAAATCACCAAGGAAGAAATATATTTGTAAATCTAAACCTATTTAGGTATTCCCTTTAGGGGAAGTCGGCTAATCCAAACGTATACAAAGTTGGCCAACACAAAGCTCCAAATTTGCTAAGATCAGGCATCTTATAGCTCACTAATCTAGCTTCAAACTTCAAGGGGCTATCTCTATCGATACACTCGTAAATATACAAGACCCTCGGTTTTTGAAAATTGCAATCTTCAAATAAAAACTAAGGACCAAACAAACTAAGAACCAAACTAAGGACCAAGCAAAACTAAGAACCAATCAAACTAAGGACCAAAGAACCAAAAACTAAGGACTCAAAGAACCAAAGAACCAAAGAACAAAGGACTGGGAGCGACCCACTTATACTTAACTCTTACTTTTACTAATCAAAAGGTTATCCAAATTCTAACTGTCAAGTTCTACATGACCTAACGTTTTTTTTTTAGAATACTCACGCCAAAAAGGTTCTCAGTCAGGAGTGACATCATGTGGAGGATCAAAATCAGGAAGATCAGAAATATACTGAGCTGCAGATTCAAAGAATCGCCAGAATCCCTGTGCACAGAGTACCTCCTTAGTAGAATCCTGTTCTGTCCTCCTCGGTAGATTTCAGTCCTCTGACAGGATCACTCCCACAGAAAGTCACTTCTCTGACGAAGCCCACGTTGGCCGCGCCATTTGAAGAACTGTAATCTTCTTTCTCAGGGAATACTTACTAATATAACAAAGAACTTGGCACAGAAGCTGAAATATGAAAAGACATCTTTATTAAACTTAATTAATTGAGGCCACGTCACACAGAAGCCGTAGCAACCGAATGAGGTAGTCTGCAGAGTACAGAAAGCAGAGGCCTTTTATATGTTTAGGGTTACAAACTTCAGCATACAAGTAAGGGGCAGTCCTAGCTTTTGCAAGCATGCAAAAATGCCTAACGTTCCTTCTTACACAAGCCGGCCAAACCCATAATAAAAGACCACAACCCATATCGTAAACAGGTCATAAATGAAGGAACAGAAACAGATGAGAAGTAGGATAAGGGGTGTGTATGTGCATACCAAACTTTATAATCTCCTGTGCTCTGATCCTTAATCTTGATCATCTACTGGGCAAGGAACTGGCCTAACAAGGTCAGCTTCAGGCAACAGGGTCAGTTCACTCAGGTCATCTAAAAGTCAGCTAAAGTCATCGGCCTATGTGAGGGCAACCACAAAATGGCTGCCATGCACAAAATGGAACCCAAGGGTTCAGAACGAAATCTTCAAATACACAGTGAATCCATCGGTGTAACATGACGAAAACACTCATACTTACTGAGCTCACTGTTTACGGTTCGCTGTTACCAAAATCGTAACAGAACCACGACCTTTATGGCCCAGGTTCAGAATTCACGGGACCTCAATGTTAAGATAGTTTTGCCAAGAATCTGAATCAAGAATTCTCTAAGGATCTAATCAGCTCCGTACCTTGGTTATAGAATGAAGGCGGTCTTGTATCTTGTTCTCAGGACTCGACCTCCCAGCAACCCGCAAGGGTGACTGGAAACACTGGAGCTGGATTTCTCGGCAGGAGAAAAGACAGCGTCTCTCTCAGTGCGTCAATGGGAGGGTCGGCTTCTTCGGCACTTGCTACAGCAGGGCGTCGGGCAAATAGATAGCTGATCTGCTCCAAAACCACCGTGTTTGCTAAGGCAGCTGTTGGTATATTTATACCTGGAAGGTGCCGAGTTTGACGTAAGGTTGGACATAAGACGTCACTAAGAACTTACAGTTCTTTCAGGACTCCAGGAGTTCTTGGACAAATCAAAACAAAAGCAGGGGGAATTCCCGGGCTGCTGGAGGCTTGGTTTGTTTAAAGAACGTGTTGTACTTTCTAGGAGTCTATGGGAGTAGGCTTGCCGTATCTGGACTGCATTGGCTATTACTAAATATGGATATGATTCTTATGCCTTTATAAGGATATGATATGTTATAACCACATAAGGGCATAAATCGGAAATATCTAAATAGGGTCCTAGATACGTTCACAACACCCACTCCACGTATAATGTCCATCATTACTAAATAATAAGCAATATTAAACATATAACTATGCATGTGTTTTCCGGCCCACCCCAAAATACATAAAATGCATTTGAAATGGTATGTACACGAAAAATGAGTAGTATACTGTACGTTTTTCAAGCAATGATATCATTCAGATTATGCAAATATAGTACGTTCAAATATTGGCTGAATGAATCACGAAAATTACATTCATGAAATGGCTCTTAATACAGAAGAGAAGGTCGAGACCATTTCATCACATACTTATACAAGATTGTACATGTGCTAGAGGCTGAATCAAAATATTGTCTCTAGAGTTTTAAAAATAGAAATCTTGTTCTCTAAGAATAGTTCTACTTTAAGCAGAGTATTGTGTGCCAAAACATATGTAAATATTTTGGGAACGGGGAAAAATATTTTCGCTTTCAGGGCAAAAAATTGTTCCACAGTTTTTTAGAAGCTCTGTTTTTTTTTTTCAATTGAAGGTCGAATTCAGTGTTCAGGGAACGCTGTGTGCTCAAAGTTATTCTCGTTGTTAGGAGAGAACATTAACTCAGATAGGGCTGCAAAGAATTCGTCTACAACAGTAGGGGAAAGTTCCACCAAGTTCGAAAAAGCAGAAATAGTGCAGACATGAGAGGCATTGCTGTCGTCGCTGTTTAGATCAGCAATAGTCACAGAAGGTGGTACCAGTGTGTGCCGCTTTCATCTCGTACCTCACCGTCACCTAATCGTAATGGTGAAGTCTCAACGAATGCCTTCATCAGAATAGGTAGCTGCTGGGGACAACACGTTGCATGAGCCGTTACCGAACCAAGCATAGTATTGATATCCAAAGGTACTGCTGAGGGTAGTGTAAGACAGACGTCCAACACGCATTCTTCTCCGCATAGCAGGCATTGTAGAACAAGTAAGATGCAATCTTGCCAGATTGGTCTGAATTAAAGAAACCATGTGGTATTCAGATCTCTTAGTCGAGCTAAATGGAGTACTTTAGTTATTCTTTCTCGGCATCTCATCTTCCATGGTAGCCTGAGTTTTGTTTGTGGCTGGATTTTCCATATCGGAGCAGAAGGAACAAAAATAAAATTTCTGCTACGAGTCCCAATAGAAGAGGCAGGCCACCGAACACAGAGTGAACGAAATTCGGGAAGATGTTCAGGACTGCTTCAAAGGGTGCTAATAGTCCCGAAAAAATTGTCTTATATATATGTGCGATGCCACTGGTATCAGACATGTTTAAAATTTGACCTAACATTTCTGCGAAATGCACGGGGCAATTGGTTGATAATAATGTATGTATCTCTGCCGCTGTCCTTGCAACTTGCAGATCATACGTCTCTTTGGACGAGGTTAAAGGCACAGTTGTTTGTAAAAGAATGGATTTCATTCTGCTTAAAGTATCAATTCGAATAGATGAGATATTCGGGGAAGGCCATATTGCTGCCTCCTTGTCTGGTTTGCTGTTTGGATACAATACTTACATACAGCAAATGACCCTGGAAGTAAAGCTCACGAGATAGGCTATTCCTGGCACCATGCCACAACAGCTGTGGTCACTTATTATAACGAAGCTGCCGTTGGAAAGCTGTCTGAAAAAATTCTCTATCTGTGTTGCTGGGGTGCCGTGCAGTTGACATGAAAGGTTGTTTGATGAACCTTCGCAGGCTCCATGCAAGTTAATACCGTGACACAGAAGTGTACAGCTCAGTGATTTTTTACAGTTATTACCACTAAGAAATAACTCTTTTTCCCTTCACTATAACATTTATGTGTATAAGGTAATTTCCAGGTTGACTTGATGTATTCTTTACCCAACCTTTCATACAGGCCTGCTGGTATATACTTTTGGCAATATTGAAATTGAAAAGTTGTTATCGGAATTGTAATTGTGCCATGTATTATCCATTCAATGGCAGGTCGTTCTGACATTGTCAATGGCAATTTTTCTAGTTTTTCAATGCTCAGAATTGTATAGTCTGCTCCTTTTTGTGCCAAAGAGATTTGTTTATCAGTAAGGTTAAAGAAACAAAATAATGACGTTGTGTTGATTAGACGTCATGGCACGTAACCTGAACGCAGATTTTACAACGTCCAGCCTAACTGTACAATAGAACGTAATTGGGACTGGCCATGTTGTAACATTAGCATATCCTGTTCTGTTATATCAATAGCAGATGATACAATGCTTTCCAGTGATAAATTCTGGAGGACAGAGTCGTTAACCCATTGTCCACTACAGACAGTGATTTTTCCAAATTAATACGATCAATTTCTCGTATTTTTTCAGCAGTTTCAATTTGCATTACTTTCCAAGCTTCGTTGTAAGCAGCGTATATACCGGCGTATATGAAACGTTTTTGACGCTGTTTGCGAGGTCCCAATATGAAATCTCGCAAGTCAGCACCTTCTTTAAGTAAAGTTAAGTGTTGCTTAATTTCAGGCAGTGTGGATCTCTGTAGCCATTCGAGGCATAGTTTCCCTACACTGTACGTTGTAATTATCCCTGGATGTTGTCTCTGGGAATATCTTGGGTCTGGCCTGTTCTGTTTGAAACCCTGTCTTTTATTCAGGAATCGATCTTGACAGTTATTAGTGTCTGTGGGCCAGATCAACCATTTTCTCCAATCAGGATTTGTTCTGTTTTGGTGTAAAATATGGGATACGTCTATCTCCACATCTGTAGTGCTATTACTATCAGGCATTGGTTTTGGAATAGACGGTTTGTTTAAGTCTTTTATCTTGGCTAGGCCAAGACAGGTTGTTTGTTGAATGGTGTCATTCAGGAACATTATTTGTTCTGGGCTCATGCAGGCTCTAAATAATGATTCTAGACCTTGTACCTGCCAATCTTTTGTACCCCAAATGGTTTTTGTTTCAATGTTGTTTTTCCAAAATTCAAAACCAAATGTAGACATTTTTTCATAAAATGTTGTGGAATATATCAATTTAGTGTTTGTCAACATGTTTTTAATTCCTGTCTTATTTAACATTTTTAAAATAAAACGTTTCTGGATCAGTGATGTTAAATCCTGAGAAGTATTGGAATTTCTCATAAAATGTTTTTCGAGCTGCCTTTTGGCGGTGTTGGACAATGTTCCCATTGATTTTAAGTAAAAACATTTCTAGGATTAGCAGATTTATGCAAATAATGATGTCCATAATGGTTAAAACAATACATTTCTTCGTATTTTGATGAGCCTTCTAAATAATCATGTTCTGTAAATTTTGCTGACATTTCTAAATCTGACATATTATTAATATTTTCAAAGTCCCAATCATCAGAGAAAGTACTTGGTGATAAAAAGTCACTTAATGAAACCTTGAACTGATGTGGATATCTCAAGAGTTCAACCGGGCCATACATAGATTTCGTAATCAGTAGCGTCCCATGCTACACACCTGGTAGAGTAATGGCTGTGATGTTCACTGATGGTAGTTCTCTTTGTTCGATGTGAGAAGATCTGTGAGTCTTTAGGACCAAGTTGATGTTCTGACTTGCTGTGTCCATTGTACTATATTTTCCTTCAATTAATTTTCCCAAAATTAAAACAAAAATGAGCCACAGTAGGAGGAAAAGTACACCTAACACAATCCATAATTCAATCCAGGATGAAATCAGATATGTTTCTTTGAGTTGATGAAAGAGTTCAGTCATTTTTTCTATGAAAGTTTTAGTTGCTGGCGTTTATTCATGTTCACTTGGATCATCAGAAAAGTCATCGAAATTGATGAAGTAGCCAGATGCAGTTCTGTCAATTGTTGGAATTGCTTCCGGATTTTCATTTATCTTTGGATATGTATGTTCAGATGCTACATCATTGTAGACAGGTGTTCCTTGACGAATTGTTGCAATTTGGGTTTCAAGAGGCACAAGTTCCATGGCTTTGTTGCATAGTCCTTTTTTATTCACTGCAGGTTTATCAAATGTGATTAGTCTCTCAGTTTGAACCTCTTGGATTGTAGCAAGGTTTGGTCTTCTGCTACTTCTTGGAAGTTCACTGGGCCTACTACTTATTATTGGCCACATGATTGTGGTTTTACCAGGTCGATTGATACAACTCTGTTCTCCTTTTTACCAGCAAGGGGCGGTAGTACTACTGATCTTGTTCCGCTGATAGCTAAGACAGGTACTGCTTTTCTGTAAGAAGGCCCAAATTCCTTCTTCACAGCGATCTTTTCTCTGACCAGATCCCCAATCTTTGGAATCCCGACAGGTCTTGCAGGGACTGGTGGTTTTTCTTCAGTGGCCGTTGGCTTTAGCTTTATGTTACTTAGACTTCTTCTTGTTTCATTCAAGTCCTGTAAAACAGCCAAACGATCTTTGATATCAAAGGTTTTTCGTTCCACCACTGAAGTCTGACAATCGAGGTCATGAATGATCATTCTAGTACCAAACAAAAGTTTGTACAGAGTGATACCTCCTAGAGAATTTCTTGGCAGAATATTAAGACTACGTTGGACACTTGTTAGATGTTTGACCCACCTGTCACCCGAACCTAATACCCTCGCTGTTATAGATTGCTTTATGTCACGTTTTTTTCTCTCCACTACCGCATTTCCCTCAGGATGGAATGGACTAGAGTACCGCAATGCAATGCCCATGCTGGCCATGGCCTCCTTGTAAGCTCGAGAGCTAAACGCAGGACCCTGGTCAGAATGTAGCATGCCAATTGCGTATGTGCCGATAAAGACTCGCAAATCTTTTATAACAGTTCTGGCGTCAGACGAGCGCTGGGGCCACATCCAAATGAATCTCGTACAGGAATCCACTGCGACCATGATATATTTATAGTTGCCATCCCTTTGTAAGGGACCACAGTGGTCCAGGTAAGCACACGCTAATGGTTTATCTGAGATTAGAAGGGGCGTCTGTGCAGGTCGTTTCACTGTTGATACTTTCATTCCTTGGCATATTTCACATTCTAGAACATAGTTTCTAGTTTGTTTTCTCATGCGTGGCCACCAATATCTCTGTTTTAATAACGATACTGTGGCGGAAACACCTGCATGTGCAGAGGCTATCCCTTCATGTGCCGCTAAAATAAGTCCTAACCTGTGTTCCATGTTTGGAATTGCTCTATCCCCCACTCCAGGGATTAGAGCAAAAGGAACATTATTCGCATCAGTTTTGTATGAGTACTTTACTGGAAAGCCTTTTGGGAGTGTCTTACCACTGTCTTTTACTGAAGCACTGACAGCTTTCATTATCTCGCTGTCTATTTTTGTTTTTGACCGGGTAATGGCCGCTACGGAAGCCGTTTGCACAGCTGCCTTCCCGGCCTCATCAGCCAATGAATTCCCTGCAACGTGAACGCCATCACGTTGATGACTCAGTGTATGTATCACGTTAGTCTTTTGTAGTTCCTTCTGTAAAAGAACTACTTGTTCCCAAAGCAACTTATGCTTGATTGTGCCGCCTTTTGCATCTTTGAAACTGTTTTGAACCCAGTTCTGCAAGTATTCGTTGTAAGACTGGATGCAATAATATGAATCGCACACTATTAGTGTGGGGAATTCGCGATCGGTATTTTCAAGCGCTATCATGAAAGCCTGTAGTTCAGCTCGCTGAGCTGTACAGTCTCCGAGTGATTGAGTTTTAGTGACCAGCGGTCTAAATTTTCCTTCGTGCCACCGACCTTTAACGATCGCGCACGCAGCACTATATGCTTGTTTACCCCCTACTGCGGGTTGTGCTGAACCGTCTTTATATATTATACAGCCCTAGTGTTCAAGAGGCAGGATTTCGGTCGGCAGAGGACATTCATATTCATATTGGAGAAATTCTTGCGTTTTTAAGTTGGGATCAAATTTGTGTGCTACGTCTGATGCAGCAAGAGAATTAACCCATTGTATCCATCTCGGATGTAGAGCTTTAGCATTCAGAATGCTAGCTTTTGTTACTGCCTCTAGGGCAGGTACAGGTGTAACGATTATTATACGTTTACCTTGTGCTAGGGCTCTTTCTTTTGCTACAGCAGTTTGAACCGCAGTCAGAATTTTTTCAGTAGAACTGAATTTCATTTCAGCTTGTCTGTACAAGTGTGATTTATAAGCTATTGGTCCCGTTTCTCCCTCATTAGAGGTCAGGTACGTGAATCCGCATCTTCCTGGGATGACTCGGATTACAAAGTTGCGTTCATTTGCGCGTGTTTGTAGTTTTGTTTTAGTTAACGTATCTGTTTGTATTGATCTTAAAATTTTTGTGTGTTTCTGAGTCCAATTAATTGGTTTGAAATCAGGTTTTATTAATTCATAAAGAGGTTTAACCCTCTCTGTATAATTTAGAATATATGTTCTTCCAAAATTCAGGAAACCTAGAATTGATTGTAAGTTTTTCAGCGTTTTTGGAGCTTGGAGTACTGCACACTTCTCTAAGAAGTTGTCTGCTAGGCTTTTGCCTTCACTTGATAACTCATATCCCAAATATAGGACAGTGAGGTGGGCAATTCATGACTTCTTAAAGTTGAATTTGTACCCTTCAGCTGCGAACCCAAGTATAATGGTGTTCACTCTTTTCAAGTGTGTCTCCAGGTCATCGTCTGTAAGATAGATGTCATCGACATAGGATAATGCCTCATCATCATACATTTGTAGTAATTCTGGGGCATATTACCAACAACTAGCGATAATTTTTGTCTCTAACTTGTTTAGAGACAAAAATTATCGCCGCACATCGGCGATTTTTATCGCAGATAAACCTTGCTATTAGCAAGGTTTATCGCAAATGCGATAAAAAACGGCCGCAATGCATGAATATCGCTGAAAAGTCAGCGATATTCATGCATTATCGAGCAAATGCTCTTAGCCATGTTATCCACCTCCCATTGGATAACATGGTGAAGAACTGCTCAGGGCAGGTGTTAGCTTTTGGAGATATTCGCGCTTAGCGCGAATATCTCCAAAAGTTGGTAATAGGAGATAGCGATGTTAGCGACTGTTTCCAGTCGCTAACATCTTGGCACGCCCACTTTGCATGTCATTAGTGATAAATATCACTGACATGCAAAGCGGGGCCCAAGATGGTCGCTATCTCCTATTAGCTGTCACTAACTGGTGTTAGCGACAGCTTGGTAATAGGGAGATAATTTTATCTCCGCTTTCTTGGCTTTTAAAGCCAAAAAGCGGAGATAAACCCCCTTGATAATATGCCCCTCTGTTACCCTGGCTGAATATAATCCTGGGCTGTTCTTGAATCCCTGTGGGAGTCGACAAAATTGCTTTTGGGCCCCCATACAGGAGAAAGCGGTCAAATACCTGCTTTCTGGTGCTATGTTTTGACAAAAGAAACCATTTGAGATATCTAATGTCGTTTTATATTTTTTGCGCACGATGTTATTCATTAGTGCTGCTCTGCGTGAGTTTTGTACTGCAAATGTTTTGCAGCAGGAGTTTAGGTGTCTGTAGTCCAAAACTAGACGATATGAATCGTCTGGCTTGGAGACAGGAAACAAAGGATTGTTAATTTGTGAGGTGCATTTTTCAATCACCCCCTGATATTCAAGTTGATCTAAGATCTCCCTGACTGTTTTTTTAGCTTCTTGCTTAACAGGATACTGCCTTTGTGCAGTAGGTTGATTTTTTAACTGAATTTTATGGTGAGGAGAATCCTCATCTCATCCTACATGATTTTTATATAATGCAGGGGCTTGGGCCACAGCCCATTTTCTAGCATATCTGTATTTTTTATGAATTGGAATGTGATTTGAGAAGGCAGGCATAATCATTTCTTAGCCATGTGGGCGCTCCCTGACAAACTCTGGTGGCCAGTCTTTTTCTGCTAACAGGATATCATAGCCTTTAGATAGGTTATCCCAAAAGAGACCTTTTATTTTCCTAGTTTTGTCCCCCTCTATACATAATGTTATTTCATATAATTTATGGGGTACACTAACTCTGGTGTCTGCAGTTTCCACCTGAATGTATTCATTCGTGTCCACTGTCTCCAGAATATTCATCAGGATCTTGCGAGCTATGGTCACTTCTGCTGCGCTGTCTAGCATTGTCTGGGCCCATTCTCCGTTTTTCAGTGTGTCCTCAGAATCCTCGGCATGTTTTATTTTAATACTAGCTACCTTCTTTTTTGGAAATTGTAATTTTTTACTTTGATGAGCAGGTTCCTTGTCTTTGGACTTGACGCGCTCTTCCTTATGTTCTGACCGTCCTCTTCTTTCCGATTTCTGTGAGGAAGTCTGAAAAGATCGAGAGGGACGAGTATCATTATCTTGATATCTGTCAGGTTTTCTTATTTTATCCCTATCTCTAAGGTTGTATCTTTTTTCAGAGGGCTCCCGTTGTGGAGACCTGCCCCCCGTTCTGGAGATCTATTTCTCCGTTGGAGAGACCTTCCTCTGGACTGGAATTGTTTTTCTCTGGGAGTAGTCTGTTTATTACCCTCCCACCTCTTTTTTGGAGTAATGAGATTATTCTTAATAAAAGTTTTTTCAGGATTTTCAGTTAGTTCTGGTTTTAGTGGTTTCCCACCCAAACTATCTCTACCTAATTCTTCATACGATTTTTCAATTATTCTGGCCAGTTCAAAAGGTTGTTCTGCTATATCTGTTTCTTTCAATTTCTGGCGGATCGCCACAGATGCTGCTTCTCCTTTAATGTTGGCTAATAGTATAGCCGAGCCCTGCTTACAGTCTTTCAGTAATTTCATACCGAGAGTTAAAGCAGGCTCTGGACCATATTCATTTTGAATCTGTCTTAGTATGTCCGGTATAACCACCATGTGTTTTTGTGTATATTGAAGCAAAGACTGTGCCCCAAGTGTCACAGTCCTCCACATGTGGTGCGATCCCCATTGGAAGGCAGATAGTCAGAATTCTGTGTTTTTCATTAGGTGTAGTATCAGGAAATACTGCCTCTATCTGAGTAATTTTTTAAGCTAACCAGAATGGAATCTGTTTCCGTTTTGCGGGTAATTTGCCAATGACTGATTGTATAGTCTGTGGTGTAATTTTATTTGGGTTCCCCTGGTGAGGGGTTTGCTGTGGAATTCTTATTGTTGGTTGGACTGTTAAAGTCCGCATGACATATTGGACCAATTGTCTATGTATTTTAATTAGTTGTTTTAGCTGAACTAAAAGTTCTCCGCTTGACATTCCATCAATGTCAGGATGTGGTGTGTAGCCGGCTAGAACCGGCCATGTGGCTCCTGGTCTACCTAGTGGACCGAGCCTGGTGAAGTGATTTTTGTGTTTTAGGGCACCATTAAACCAGAGCTGGTGCTCTTGGTATGTTAGTGGAATTTCAATGTCCTCGAAGGGGACGTATTCCGTTGGATATTCCCCTATTTTGTAGTAGTGGAACTCGTGTGTCCCAGCATGTGCTGCTGGAAAATGTATCCAGGAATAGAATAACTCTGTCTGCCAATATTCATGGGCCTCTACCACAAATATGACTTTACCACCTCTTGATGATACTCCATTTTGTATAAGTTTGTAAGTTACACTCTTCCTTACATTGACTGGGATGAGTATAGCCTCCGGGCCATCTTCCTGGAGACTTGTGTCTTCCGCTAAAAGTTGAGCTGCTAAGTTAGCTCTCTCCCAATCGTCTTCACTATCCGACATTTTTCTGACGGAAAGTTTGTAGATCAAGTTTCAAGGAAACAAAGATTTGGTGCAAAATATTTTGGAACACTGTATCCTCTAACGTTGACTAAATCAAAAACTAATACATACGATTCTCATCCTACTAAGTTTCGGCGGATATTAACCTCTCACCCACTCCAGACGTCTATTGGAGTATTTACGGGAGAAAGGGGTCTGTGTGAAAAAGCACGACTGAGTTACTCTAGCATCTAGCATTAAATTATCGCCTTACCAAACGTTGGGCGCCATGTAGTGTAGTTCCTATATTCCCAATAGGCTCTGCGCATTGGAATAACATAAACAATAGTTTAGACGTAGGACTGAGGTCGACTAGGTCTCTACTGAATAAGTTAGACTTAATTATGAATGCCAGCTAGCTCAGAGGTCACTAGAAACTTTCTGGAGTGAACAGGAAGGAGTTAACTTTCCTGAATAGACAAGAAGGGATTCGTTTCTGACAACCACATTAACATGACAACTTTGCACCCTCCAGAATAAGGAGTATATCTCCAGAGTCGCGGAAACAATAGATAACTATTTCACTCAGTCAATCATGCATACTTAGTTTCACCAGAAGCGCAGAGAAATAGAGAGACGGGCGTTTTCAATAAGAGGGGTTATTTATTGAACAGTCTTCTTTTTCATGCAAGAGAATTGAGTTGCCACAATTGCAATACTTGTTATAAAGTAAAGTGCGTACAGTAAAAGGAGTATTATGAAATAATACTGTAAAAGGATGGTGCAGTTTCTAAGCCATATCGTGTTTAAAATAGATAAAATATATACATATATAAAACCATGACTAAACGTACTCAACTGGTGCTTTTAAGATACGCCTACCCCGGTGTACCTAACCTAAGCCTAGTACGTGGGAAGGAGTAAGTGAGGTGCAGTTTAAGTTAAGATAGTTTTGCCAAGAATCTGAATCAAGAATTCTCTAAGGATCTAATCAGCTCCGTACCTTGGTTATAGAATGAAGGCGGTCTTGTATCTCGTTCTCAGGACTCGATCTCCCAGCAACCCGCAAGGGTGACTGGAAACACTGGAGCTGGATTTCTCGGCAGGAGAAAAGACAGCGTCTCTCTCAGTGCGTCAATGGGAGGGTCGGCTTCTTCGGCACTTGCTACAGTAGATAGCTGATCTGCTCCAAAACCACCGTGTTTGCTAAGGTAGCTGTTGGTATATTTATACCTGGAAGGTGCTGAGTTTGACGTAAGGTTGGACATAAGACGTCACTAAGAACTTACAGTTCTTTCAGGACTCCAGGAGTTCTTGGACAAATCAAAACAAAAGCAGGGGGAATTCCCGGGCTGCTGGAGGCTTGGTTTGTTTAAAGAACGCGTTGTACTTTCTAGGAATCTATGGGAGTAGCCTTGCCGTATTTGGACTGCATTGGCTATTACTAAATATGGATATGATTCTTATGCCTTTATAAGGATATGATATGTTATAACCAGATAAGGGCATACATAGGGAATATCTAAATAGGGTCCTAGATACGTTCACAACACTTTCACAGGGGCTCAGATGCCCGATGCCCGGGCTGGCTGCGCACGCAGCCAAAGAAGAGTGCGCAACAGGTCATGCCTAAACGATGCAGCTGGCACTAAGTGCTGCACTGCTGTGCAGGCCAAAGTAGGGGCGAAGGAGTCTATCTCACTCCTGAGTCCAAAGAACCTGTCCCCATAAAAATGAAAAACCTAAACGGTGCAGCTGCCCACTACTTGCTGGGCAGCTGGAAATAGTTAAATGAGGCGTGGGCTCTCGGGGGCCCTCAGAACACTTTGCGCCCAATCGTTGGAGCCACGGGGCTCAGGAAAACAATCAGCCACATGTTGGAGCCCTCTAGGCTCTGAAAATGGAGCATGTCCCTAGGAGTACTCTGGCTCCTGAAAACAACTGGGGCCTCGTAGGGGCCTTCAGGCTCTAGGAATAATGGGGCCACACGGGGCTTTACAAAGAATATGCCCCCTAAGTAAATATGCCCCACGTGCCTCACAGGGACTCTAAGACCACTGGTGGCCAGAGGGGAAAAGAACTTGCCCCCGGATTGGAGGAGCGGCCCGCTGCACGATGGGGCCGCTCAGAACGAGGCAATGGCACTTGGGCTTTTCATCCGGAACCAACCCCCATCCACATGGACCCCCCCCAGCCCTTCTCACCTCATCGGGCTGCTCTCCGGGACTCCACTCGAGTGTGGCGGGATCTCTGGTCAGAAGTGGTGGGGGCAGGCACCGACAACGTGCCTCGGGCCCCCTCCGCCTTCCTTTGGTATTCGCTGATGCCTGTGGGGCTCTCCCTCAGGCCTGGGAGCCCCGCACAAGTAGGCACCGGTGTCACTCTGGAGACCAGCGAGGCGCTGGCAGCTTCTTTCAGCGGTGGGGGACTCTCTCCAATCGCAGCGTGGCGCCAGCGCCAATCACAGCACGGTGCTGCCTGTGACATCACAGAGGAGTCCACGAGGTTCCCGGGCCGGCTGCGGTGAATCCTTAATAGCGGAAAATGAGGGTTGGGCTCCCTCGAAACGAAGAACACGACTGGCATGAGGGGTGGGAACCCGCCCAGGCTCGGAAAAGCGGGGTGGGCACCCGCTTAAATTCAAAATAGAAGTACGAGCAAAGTTGCGGGGTAGGCACCCGCGCATATAAACAACTCAATTAGCGGGGGCACCCGTAATCAAGCATGAGGAAGCGGCCAGAATGCAGGGTGGGCACCTGCTCAACAAGAGCACCAAGGCAGGGGATCCCCACGCCGGGGGCTCCCTCGGGAAAGCGATCACAGCTCCGTGCTGCAGTTCCAAGCAGAAGCGCTCCCCAGGAGGAAAAATAATGCGCTCCCAGCACCAAAGTCAAGTGCTTCTCCCAGCAATAAAGATATAGCGCACCCCAGGTGCTTTAGAGGCAAAGTCCAGGGGAAGTCTTTCAGCAGGTTGGGGGGCAAAGGCTGGGCCCAGGGGCCAGCTCACAGGGACCTCTAGCAGGGAGGCCATCCCCAGTGGCGGTCCTCCTGGTGCCCAGCAGTAGCAGGCCCCCCTCAAGTTAGGAGCACCTTTTACATGGGGTCACAGCCCCTTCTTATACACAGATTCCCTTTGTCTAAGGCTGTAGGGCTGGTGGAGAATCAGATGCAACTGGTTCTGGAGCACGTTGTTGTGCTCAGCCCCTCTCCCCATTCACAGGACAGGCTAGGGACATCAGACGCACCACAGGGGATGGAGCCAGCATTGTGGAGGGAAGGCACAGCCCTATTGAGGTCCCAGGTGCACTCCTCCCTCCCATCTACATGCAGATCTCACCATTCACCACCGGGCAGACCCATCCTGACTCCTGGAGCCAGGCACACCAGCCAGCCCCTGTCACTCACAAGCCAGACAGGCAATCCACATTCACTGCACACAGACATGCCAACTTCTAGAAGTGGCACTTCTACACTAGTCACATTATATCTGCGCACACCGTCGTGCAGCATTTAATCTCACGAGTTCGCACATACCTCTGCACTCTCCACACATCAAGAACTACCATGGAAACACATATCCCCCATGCATTCTTATGGGAGGGCAAGCCAATCTCACCACACGCACTCAGAGTACGCACGCACTGTACACTGGGACACAGATTTGAAGTGTGCAGAAGCCTAAAACAACTAACACCAGGTCACATTTAAAAGCAAAAAGTTTAGGGGTGAACCTGCCAAAAGAGCCAAGTCCAACCATCTATGTCTTTGAGCAACAGGACAAATGTCCTTATTGATATGCAGATGTACTTTCATGGTCTTAAGTTGTCCTAACCCACAAAACCATGACTGGAACTGCCTTACTATTGTGTGATGAGCATTCATGTTGTGGTTCACAGATATCAGGCCCATATCAGCAGCAGTATTAAAACTGAGCAAACAGGCCCTTGACTCAGTACCTTGAAGTACATGAATGGGTGCTTGTACTTTTATCTTTTTGTGTTTCATGGTTGCTACGAATGAACCATGACTCTTTAATGGTGTTGATGCAGCCCATGTATACGCTTTCATCTTCAATTGTGTGAGATGGGGCAATGGAGACAGTTCCTTGTATTTCTTCTCATGCACAATGTATATCGATGCACTACAGTCAATATTAAAAGGTATGGAGCAACCGCTTACCTTTAGTGTAATTTTTGTACAATTTTTGAATGTCTTTTGTGCTCTTTCTAGTCGAATTCTCTTTGACTCATATTCTTCTCTGCATGTAACCAGTCCAACATGTACACACTTTTCTGAGGTAAACATCGACATCACATATCCATCTTCCTTACCGTCACTTGACAATGAAACTGAAGAACTCTTGGACAAATATTAAGATGATGATCAACTTTGTTTAGTGTCGATTTGCATCAGCTGATGTTGCCACTTAGCCTTGTGGGCAGGCGTAGAGTGATGCTTCTGGTACGTTTGGGTGTCCATTTTGTTTTCTCGCAATGACACACTTAACTTTTCCTTCATCTTGCAAATCATTACAAAATGGTTCTCCTTCCCTCAGCCTTGGCATATTCGTCCAATGGTGGGACATTTACCTTCATATGGAAGCAAAATTCCCCATCTAAAGTACAGTTTATTTTCCTTTGAAGGCATCACTTTGTGTCCTTCAGCTTTGAATTTTGTCTTGCTTTTCATGTTCATAACTGACTCACTCTGGGAAACTCCAGCCTTCATGTTAGCATGCTTGTCAATCAAGACGTTCCTCAGCTCTGGCAGCCATGAGAACTCGCTCTAGACTAAGGGTTTCTCTCAGCATTCGTTGTCTGAATGAATCTGACAGACATCTGTTGATAACTCTCAGATGTATATCTTCTTCACAATGGCGGAGCTACACGTACCGCCACCCGGGCCGGCAACTAAGTTTGCCACCTGGGTGCAGGTAAGTGGGGGCTGTTGTGGTGGCCAACAGATGGCTTGTTCTCAGGGGTAAGGGGATGGTGGTAGTCGATAGCCACGACTCCCACCGACCCCAAAAACAGTGCCGCCCCCCTAGCTACGCCACTGCTTCTTCATCATCAAATTAATTGAACTTAGTGTTTGTTGAGCCTATCAAGTCTCTCAAAAAATTAATTGATTGTTTTACCAGCTTTCTGTCATTCCTTATTGAAAATATATCTTTTGTAATCAACATTCCCGATTGGATTGAACTTGAGATGTAATTGTCCTTTGACGGAATGTGACTTTCTCAGTTCGCTGCAGTTTCTTCGTTACTTCTTTTACTCCTTTACCAGCCAGATTTTTGGGGTATTTGGCAATCTTTTTGTTATCTGTTTCTTCCAGCGCATCGATTAATTGATCAAACGTTTCTATTCAGGTGGTCCATCTATCACCAATATTTAGCTTTTTGGCAGTACCGAAGGGAGGTGGTGGTTTTAGAAACAATGCAGCATCATAACCTGTGGGACTTTCTGCTGTCGACAGTGAAACTGCTCCAGCAGCGTCTGCTGCCCACTTGTACTGGTACCTTCATCAGGCACTAGTTGCATGCTACTACCTGGGTCGTCGCACCCGCTCGCAGGCTGTGAGGTGCTGTCTTCTTGAGAGGTGGGTAGCGACGTTGTTTCTTGCATAGGTTCTTCTTGCCTCATTGTATTGCATTTGTTTTATCCTGCTGATGAAAAAAATATGCTTTGCTATCTGGTTTGTGTTTTGTTCTTATGTTAAGTTCACATTTGTGGCACCATTTTATGTTTAGCCGCAATTTTTAATCATGTCGTCAGCTGCGTATTCCCTCCCCGAGAAGCATGCTGTGGAAAGTTCCATTTCTTCAAGGTTAGGCCTTGCTCTGCTAATGAACACACTGTTCTTAATAAAGCATTCCTTTCCCATAGATAGAGGCTTTCTCCTACTAGTCTAGTGGTAGGCACGAACAGAACAACTTTGGCATAGAGATAATGTATGCTCAGCCTCAGGGTCGAAACTCATCTTACTGTACTTCTTTGTTTTAGCTGCACCTGCAAGTAGAATTCCATTATGGGCGAGGCTTCGTGGTTCAGAAATGTACATAATGTATCTCTATGTTTGCTGAGGTAAGTCTCTCTACAGCGAGGAGGCTGGTCAGACTGGAATCCGCTAGAGTGTACCTGAATAAAATATACTTGGTTTGTATTCTCTACTGTCTGACCGACTCTTCATTTGTATGGAAGGCTGAGAGGTGGTCGTGAGTGTCCCGGGTGGCCCTAATCAAGTCACTTCCTTCACTGCCTTTTAATCTTTCTTTGTGTTAGAAATGTTTTCTTCTTTTAGCGCTTCTTTGCACGCAACTATCACCGTCTTTAGTGATTCTCTGTACCTGGTTATCACTGCCTTTAGTGTTGTCAAACTGTATGATTTATAGCTCAGTGCTGTGTAGTGGCGCAGTACCTCTTTCACAGCCTTACTAGGAAGTGTCTTGTCAAAGAAGAGTACATTTCTCATTGAGGCTTTTGCTTTCTTCAAATGCTTCAATCTGGCTGAAGTGGCGCATCAACTCCACTTATTCCAAATGTCGATCTTCAATACGACTGAGCCATGTGTGGCACACACGAGAAGTTTGCTGGACCACAGCAAACCCTGTGGGAGAGCACTGTCAATATTTGGGTTGCATATTCTCTAACTCGTCACCAGTGATAGCGTCCTCCCCAGCACGGGTACTCATAACAAAATACACCACACACGAAGCTTGGTATTACACGTCTTTAATCCTTTGCGTGTAACTGCAAACTCAACATTCTAAAAATTAACTCTATTCACCCCATCGGGACACTTACATCACAGTACTCCGGAGTTCATCAGGAACCAGAAGGGTCCCATAATCGACTAGACACCAGGGGCATGATTCACAAAACTCACTTAAGACACAATCCTAAACTTAATACCATTTTGGTATTCACAGAAGGCACGTACTCATTTTGGTATTCACAGAAGGCACTTACTCATTTCGGTATACACAGAAGTTAGGAGTCCTAACTTTAGGACTCCTAAATGCCTTCTGTGAATACCGAAAGTCTTAAAGTTAGGATTTTTCTTAGTTTAGGAGTAGTAAAGTTAGGAGTCCTAACTTTAGGAGGAGCGCGCTAGAGGGCGCACGGCAAGATGGCCGCACCTTCGTGAGGCTCTGCCCGGCCAAGCTGCAATCCTCTTAATATCCGAGACTAATGAGTCTCATCTGGGGCCCTGAGTGAGCGGGCCTGGTGAGGAGGACACCCCGATCAAATTGCTCTGCCTGTGGGGCATTTTCCAGCCCGTAAAAGTGGTGACTTGGCCTGCACCCTGAGTGGCGCGAAATGGCTGCTCCCGGGGAGCCATGACATTGTGGGCCTCCCTATCCTGAATTGCGTCTGCGGCGGCACGATCGGTGCCCGCGACCCACCAGCTTCCTGCCGCAGATAGCTGTTGGAGGCTGCGCAGGAGTGCGACGGAGGCTTGAAGGCGGCTCCTGGCCCTCTCGGCATCGGAGCGGAGTGCGGCGGAATATCGGCGGACCAGGGTGGAGAGAAGGACCTCTGATGGACGGCGGCACCTGGGGCCCGAGTGCCGGTGGCGGTGAGTGGGGCGAAGCGGGCGCTGGGCCGGCATCCGTGGAGGCAGGGGCGGGCCTGGGGTTGGCTGTAGCCCGGGCTCCGTCGCTGTGTGCTGGGGCTCGCAGGTTGCTACAGGGCGAATCTACGCTGGGCCGGGGCCTGTATGGTCTAGGCTGCGCGGCCTCTGGGAGTTGCCCGCCTTTCGGCCCTGCATGTTGGAGCTGCCTTACACCACTCCGGAATTGAGAGCTGAGCCCCCGGGTGGATGGCATGATCGGCCTGAGACATTGCTTGCAGCGGTGGAGTCAAGCTGTTGTGAGACTGAAGCTGCTAGGGCTTGAGCCCTGAGGCGATAGATAACTTTTTTCGTGAAAATTAGGGCACTGTCAACAGTTCGGGAGTGCTGTGCGAAGCCTTTAAGGTTACTATCAGGGGAGTGTGCATTGGAGCTCAGGCAGGTGTACTGCGGGATATCCGGCGCCACATTGAAAAGCTGGCCTCCGATATCTCCGCACTAGAACGGGAATATGAACTTCATCCATCTCCGTCGCGCCACTGGCAGACATACGGTCACTTGTTACGGAGCACGACAAAAGGGTGGATCAGGAATTACTCCACTGTGCTCGCCGCAAGATAGCGCAATACTATGGGGAGGGGGGGCACCCTAGCAAGTCTTTGGCGCAGAAGTTGGCTGCGCCTAGGACCCAGGAGCACATTGCGGAAAAGCTGGATCACGATGGTGAACCCCACTACTCCACTCCTGAAATCAGTGATACTATTGTCCAATATTATACCCAGTTATATGCCACTAAAGCGGTTCTATCTACTGAGGAGATCAACGCATATCTAGATGATGTAGCGTTGGGCTGGCTATCTAATGCGCACCGGGAGTATTTGAGGTTACCCTTCGATGAGGAGGATATTAAGATGGCTATAATGTCGTTGCCGAAGTGCAAGGTGGCCGGCATGGATGGTCTGCCTAGCGAATTCTATAAGGTGTTTGCGTCTGCTCTGGCCCCGCGGCTCTTGGAAGTATTTGCGGAGGCCTATGACTCGGGGTCGCTGCCGCCTTCCCTTCGAGAAGCCTTATTGGTGACATTGTTGAAGCCGGACAAGGCTCCGAATAAATGTAAATCGTATAGGCCGCTCTCAATTATAAATATAGCTACAAAAATCCTTGCAAAAATGATTGCAACTCGAATGCAGCTGTTGGTTCCCCTTTTGGTCTTACCTGACCAGTCCAGCTTTGTCACGGCGCGCTCCACAATGCATAATCTCCAAACTATTTTCTCCACTTTACATTACTACAGAGTTCCTAGCTGTGGCCGTGTTGCTCGACGCGGGGAAAGCTTTTGATTCTTTACAATGGCCATATATGTTCGCGGTTCTGCTGCAGATGGGCTTTCCCCCCCTTTTTTTACAATGGATTAGGGTGCTCTACGACAAACCGGTTGCCAGGGTGCGCGTGAACGGATGGGTGTCCTCGCAGATCCCGATTAGGGGCGGCACGAGACACTGGTGCCCACTGTCACCTATGCTATTTTCCCTTGCCCTTGAACCACTCGCCTGTAAGCTTAGGCAATTGCACGGTGCAGCTGCGTTGCGATTCCGTCAGAGACCGCTGGTAGTATCATTATACGCCGACGACATGCTCTATGTACGTGAGCAAGAGGTGTACCTGCCTGCATTACTTAGGGAATACATCAAGTTTGAGCGCTTTTCGGGCCTGGGGATCAATTGGTCGAAGTCGGTGGTCTTCCCCCTTACTGCCCACATGAAGGAGATCGCCTTGGAATTCCCGTTGACCTGGACTTCGGACCCTGTAAAATACCTTGGGGTTTGGATACATAGGGATCCAGAAGTGGTGATTTTGGAGAACTATGGGCGGGTGATCACATGTCTCACTGAGAAAGCTGAGAGATGGGCCCATCTACCCCTTTCGTTAGTGGATCAAATTGCGGTTGTTAAAATGACCTTTCTCCCCAAACTATTATATTTTTTCATTAATATTCCTATAAAACTGAACATGGCACTCTTCAAGACCCTTCAGTCCGCGATAACGTCATTTGTGTGTGGCGGAAAAAAGTCCCAGTGTAGGTCGGAGCTTCTGGTGCAACCGTTTGAGCGGGGAGGCTTCGTGGCTCCGGATTTTAGACTATATTATCTCTGCGCCCAAGCTCAGTTCGCTCATTATTGGCATTTCCCGCAGCGCTTTCAGCCCCATGTGGCTATAGAGACGGATGCGGTGCTCCCGATGGTGGTGCAGGCGGCGACTCTGTTGGGTGGCACGGGTGGCCCCAGACGGAGATTAACCCTGTCCATTGTACGGCTTGGGCTTGGCAGCAACTTGCAGAAAGGGCCCAACTAACGTACCTCTATGCCCCGTCGCTGCCCCTGGCGTCACATCCGGACATATCAGCTGCGCGAGAAAATTGCGCACTAGGCGACTTGGCGAAGGCGGGAATCACACGGCTAGGGGATCTATATGAGAAGGGCCGCTTCAAATCCCTGCAGAAGGTATAAAAGGGTGCAAACCAGGGTTTTATGTTTGGCTTTACATACGTGCGAGTGTGTCAGGCCGTAAAGACTGCGTATCCAGGCTACCCGACCGAGCCCACTACTTTGGGGGCTCTTCAAGCGATGTTGGCGGGCGAAGAACGACAGGGTCTAATCACCAAACTATATAACGCATCGCTGCGCGAGCGAGACCAGCAAGTTCACCCCTCTTCCGTGAAGTGGCAAGGAATATTGGGAGATGCTTTCACCCCTGATGTGTGGCTTGCCTGTTGTGCGCTTACTGGCCGTCTGACAGCTAACTGCAACCTGATAATAATCCACTTTAAGTTTCTGCACCAACTATATTACACCCCGTTACAGCTCTTTTGATATGGATTGCAAGAGAATGCTAATTGTGTGCGGTGCGGGATGGCAGATGCTGATTTTATGCATGTGGAGTGGCAGTGTGGTCGAGTGTCCGTCTTCTGGAAGGAAGTGGCAAAGATGCTAACAGGGGTTATTCAGGAACCAGTACACTGTACTCCAGAACTCTGCTTGTTAGGATATGTAAAATGCTTCAAGCCCTGTAACAGGCGAATAGTTGCACTGGCTACACTGTTTGCGAAGAGGGCTGTGGCACAATGCTGGGTGGCAAAGGTTGCTCGGACCAAAAAGTAGTGGCTCTGTGATCTATTGTACTGTAAAGCTCAGTTACAAACCTATGAGGAGGAACTTCCTGAAATATCGCGCCCAAAGGACTTTTGGGCCCCTCTCACTGCATATTTGCTAACTTGTCCGGACTCAGTATGACTCTGTCTGTATATGTCTGTGCAGGCTCCTTGTCCAGGCTAACGAACTGTCATTCGCACAGATTAATGGTGGGAATACTTTTTTGTCCTATGGTCTTTATTGGTGGACTACTTATGACTTTGCTGCAGGTCAACTTCCAGGCCTTTGGAACATTGGGTTTTATGCTTTCATTGTCTGATGTTAATATGCCATATGTGCGTATCTCGTTGCTTTGAAACTCTATTTGTATCAGTTTTGGGGGTGGGTGGCTGTAACAGGGAGGGGGGTTGTTTTTGGGCAGTTATTAATGCAATACCAGTCATGTCTATGGTGTTTCTATACTTGATGAAAATCAATAAATAAAGTTAAAAAAAAACAAAAAAACTTTAGGACTCCGAAATGCCTTCTGTGAATACCGAAAGTCTTAAAGTTAGGATTTTTCTCAGTTTAGGAGTAGTAAAGTTAGGACTCCTAACTTTAGGACTCCTAAATGCCTTCTGTGAATACCAAAAGTTTTAAAGTTAGGATTTTTCTCAGTTTAGGAGTAGTAAAGTTAGGAGTCCTAACTTTACTACTCCTAAACTGAGAACAATCCTAATTTTAAGACTTTCGGTAATCACAGAAGGCATTTAGGAGTCCTAAAGTTAGGACTCCTAACTTCTGTGAATACCGGAATGAGTAATTGCCTTCTGTGAATACCAAAATTAGTAAGTGCCTTCTGTGAATACCAAAATGGTAGTAAGTTTAGGATTTTGTCTTAGGTTAGTTCTGTGAATCGGGCCCTATAGGAATAATGTAGAATAATGGCAAAATCAAAACTAGACTCTCTCAAATGTGGTGTATAATCAGCAAGAAATCGAGCAGCATCACTAGTGGAAGACAAAGTATCTCTGGCTCACCCCCAAATTCAAGTGTAGAATATTTGCTCTGCACACTATTAATAATGCAAGCTTTGATTTAAACGTACAAATGTGCTAACCTGGCCAACTATGTAGCCTATCGTAGCTGTGTTAGATCTACATGCGGTGGCCTTTCCCATGTATTCTGTTGTATGTTTATATGTGGCATAAATTGTGTATTTGATTGTATTTAGAGCTTAGAATGTTTCCTTGGGAAATGGCCATTGATGCCCTAGGGCAAACAGGGGTTACCGGACTCCAGTTGCAACAGTGAGAGTCTTTTACCTCTGGTGTTATGGGTCAAACTTTACTATTGGACCCAAATTAAGCACCAGTTCCACCATTTTATGTACCAAACTCCAAGGGCAATGAGGCAGAGCATTCCATGTCTTTCATAGGAAGGCACTGCTGACTTAAAACTCACAAAAACATGCTGTTTAGCATATAGCAGCTGGAGCACTAGCCTGCCAAGCCAGCAAGTCTGCAGAGGCCAGGGCCTCCGCACTGCTGTCTGAGAGGATCTCTTTGTCTTTAGTGCATCTGCCAGTGCACCAGATGCATGGAACGCAGAGGAGAATTCCAAGTAGACCTCTGTGTATTATTCTGTCCATCAATATTAATTTCTAAAACAATCCTTAGGGCCATTTTTCTCTTTCTATGTGTGCTGCAGAGCACACATGGAAGAGGAAATAAAAGGGAGAAATAGAAATATTTCTCCTCTTTACTCCTCACTGGGGAAGGCGTAGCATTTTGATGCATTTCCACCTTCACTAGCTTCAGTAAATCTGGGAATGTGCCAGGATGCATGGGAACCCCAATACTCCACCCCTGGAATGCCTCCCAAGTTGAAATGTAGCATAACACAGCGCAAGCAGCTGCATTTTGTTACATTTATTTACAAAGCTACGCAAGGCCACACAACTAAGGCGTTGCCTGGCTTTGTAAATTCCAAATAAGCCCTTGCTTTACACTGTGTCACTTTGCGTGACGCAAGGGTGACACAGAGTCTTAGTAAATATAGGTCTAAGTCCTTTCCAAAAGGAGACAATGGAGTTCTAATCCTTGTCAGAGGGGAAGGGTTAGGACTGATCAAGGGGGCACTGAAACGGGCATGCTTTGAGGGGCGTACATGTTCCTCAGTGCTCAAGTACCAGGTTACTGGGGCCACTGGTGGCAAAAAATCCACAGGTATATCCTTCAAACTGTTAAATGAGATTATAATTTTTCAGCACAAAGGAACTAAAGGAGAACTTATCTGATGAATTTGCATTCCCTGTTTTCCTATGCAGTTGAGGGCCTCCACATGAGTGTGATCTTAGTAAGCTGATACCATTGCACGGATTTGTTGGAGTTTTGGTGTTCAGTTCAGCTTAATCTTGTTTTACACCCCCACTTACAGGGATAAGGGAGGACCAAGGCGACCTCAAGGTGGACATCTAGGGAGACACTGGAGGTCAGGGATAAAAGGGGCTTGCCACAGTTACTTGTTGGTTTTGTTCTTTTTCCTGGGACTCTTACAGCTTTGATGATGGTTGTGTCATGCCTTTCCTGCACAGCTTCTTCATTCGAAGCATCAGGGCACTGGTTTCCTCTTCTAGGTAGCTTCTTCTATACATGAACATTCTTTAGTGCGCTCTTCATAGTAGGCAAAGCTCCGTCTCTTAACGCATGATTCAGAACAGAAGTTCTGTTCCCAGCCCGCAAGGGAATGAGAATCAGAGATGCTAGCTCTAGAGCACAGCAATCTTCTTGGCTGGCACTGTTGTTTAGTCCCTGTATGGTTGATAAGAAATCTTTACACAGTGAGCAGCGTCATTTCACAGTATTTATTCACAGGCTGACCAATCATCTCCTGTGCACTATTCAAACTTTGAGGGCTTCCTTAAACAGATCCTGCTTTCCCACTACCTGATCATGCACGCCAGAGTAGATTTGTGCGGGAGCCCTTCCTGGATTGGTTTCACCACTTCAGGGGTCTATGTGAATTGTAGCCCAAACAATCCAGCCACATATATTGTCAAGCAGATGCAGGCAACAACATGTTGCCTACTGCCGCCACTGCCAATCCCACAAAGATCGGCGAGGGCAGTAATCAATCTTTTTTATGAGTGGTCACCTTAGTCTACTCCACTTGACCTCAGAGCCAAGCTATGGGCCTCAATTCTGTAAACAGTGAGACCCTCAGTGAACATGCATACAGTGCAAGACAATGACATGGGGGAGAGAAGCATGCTCTTCGGGGCCATGTAGGAGACATTTCTGCACCAACAGCTCTGTCAAGGACATGTAAATAGATGTGCATCATAGATGGGAGTAGTTCTGTTCTTATTCATGCAAATTGGGCAACTTTCGTCAGCAAACCTAGTGCTAGGAGGATTAAAAAAGCACCACTTTGCTTAGAGCAACATAATCTTGCACCTGATCCGGTCCTCATACTGTTAACTGTGATGAGTCATGCACGTCTATACTTTGTAGTAAATACACACTTAGAAATGATAAATAGACAAAAGTAGTACATTTACTACAAAGTGTAAGAGTAAATTTACACATGTAGATTTACTTTTGTGAATAGAACCTTTAATGAGGGCCATGGTGTCAAAGAGTGACGTTGCAGCAATGACAGCATCGCAGTGTCAGTGTCATGATTTTTGCTGCTTTGTATAGCGCTAACCCATAGAAGACTTCTTTAAAGTGCTCTAGTGGAAGGAACATAAGCGGAAATAGAGGACATGAAAGGAAAGAAGAGATAAGAGGGCTGAGGGAAAGGCTAACATTTGGATGTGACTATTGTGATTTTTGTATATATTAACTGTTTTGCATTAACATGACATTCAATCAATCAGACATTTGTATAGCGCACTTATCAACTGTAAGGCTCTCAAGGCGTGGGGGGGGGAGGGGGGGCAGCTACCGCACGAACAGCCAGGTCTTGAGAAGTCTCCTGATGGTCAGCAGGGCCTGGGTCTGTCGCTGCTGTGTGGGGAGGGTGTTCCATGTCTTGGCGGCGAGGTAGGAGAAGGATCTGCCGCCGGTGGAGGTCCTGTGGATGCGTGGGATGGTGGCGAGGGCGAGTTCGGCGGAGCGAAGCTGGTGGTTCGGGGTCTATAAGGTGAGACGTTTGTCCAGGTATGCTGGTCCAGCGTTGTGGAGAGCCTTGTGAGTGTGAATGAGGAGCTTGAAGGTGATCTTCTTGTTGACAGGGAGCCAGTGTAGGTCTTTCAGGTGGGCGGTGATGTGGGTGTGGCAGGGTATGTTGAGGATGAGGTGTGCGGAGGCGTTCTGCATGCGTTGGAGTCTTTTCTGGAGTTTGGCCGTGGTTCCTGTGTAGAGGGCATTGCCGTAGTCCAGTCTGCTGTGGACGAGAGCCTGGGTGAGCCTGGGTAACTGTCCTTCTGGGACTGGTGGGGATCCATCTGTAGATCTTGTGGAGCATGCGGAGGGTGTTGCAGCAGGAGGAGGAGACAGCGTTGAATTGCTGGATCATTGAGGGTGAGGAATTCAGGATGAACCCCAGGTTGCCTGCTTGGTTGGTGGGTGTGGGTGCAGCTCTCAGGGTGGCTGGCCACCAAGAGTCGTCCCAGGCGACGGGGGTGGAGCTGAGAATGAGGACCTCTGTCTTGTCTGAGTTAAGTTTCAGGCTGCTGTTCTTCATCCAGTTGGTGACAGCCTTCATTCCTTTGTGGAGGTTGGTTTTGGCAGTGGCGAGGTTCTTGGTGAGTGAGAGGATCAGCTGTGTGTCCTCGGCGTAAGAGACAATGTTGAGGTTGTGCAAGCAGACGATGTTGGCGAGCGGTGACGTGTAGACGTTGAAAAGGGTAGGGCTGGATAATGATCCTTAGGGCATGCCGCTGAAGATCTTGGTGTCTTCAGAACAGTAAGGGGGGGAGGCGGCCCCTCTGGGTTCTGTTGGGGAGGAAAGAGGTGGTCCAGTCCAGGGATTTGTCGCGTATTCCTGCTTCGTGTAGGCATGTGCGTAGTGTGTGGGGGCAGACGGTGTCGAAGGCAGCTGAGAGGCTCAGGAGGATGAGGGTCGCAGTTTGGCCATTGTCCAGTAGGGTCCTGATGTTGTCTGTGGTAGCAATGAGGACGGTTTCGGTGCTGTAATTGCTGTGGAATCCTGATTGGGACAGGTACAGGATGTTGTTCTCCTGGAGGAAGTCAGTAAGTTGCCTGTTGACGATCTTTCTGATGACTTTTGCCAGGAATGAAAGCAGGGAAATGGGCCGGAAGTTCATGAGGTCGTTTAGGTGCGCTGTGGGTTTTTTGTGTAGGGTATGGATCTCGGCGTGCTTCCAGCTTTCCGGGTAGGTGGCAGTCTCAAAGGAGCTGTTGATGACCTTCCGCGGAGTTGGGGTGCAATGATGCGGTTTGCTTTGTTGAAGATGTGGTGAGGGCAGGGATCGGATGGTGAACTGGAGTGGATGGTGTTCATGGTCTTGATGGTGTCATCGTCTTTGACGTGGCTCCAGGAGATCAGGCGGGTGGTGAGGATGGGGGATGTCTGCGGTGAGTCTTTGGTGTTGGCGGCTGTAGGGAAGGTCTAGGCATTGAGGCTGTTGTGGATGTCTTCGATCTTGAGGTGAAAGAAGGAGGCTAGGGAGTCACATAGGTCTTGCGACTGCAGGATGTCGTTGGAGCTGGGGTTGGAGAGATCCTTCATGATGTTGAAGAGCTCTTTGCTGTTGTGTGTGCAGTTGTTGATGCGTTCCTTGAAGGAGGTCCTTTTGGTGGCTCGGATGAGTTGGTGGTGCTTGCGACTGGCGTTCTTTAGGGCTGCGTGGTTGTCCGTTGTCTGTTCGCAACGCCACTTTTTCTAGAGTTTTCGGCAAGTCTGCTAGGATTTCTGGAGGTCGGTGGTGAACCAACTGGCCTTTCTGTCGGTGCATCTGTTTGAAGGTTTTTTGGTTGGGCGAGAGTGTTGGCGCAGTCATCGATCCATTGCCTGAGGTTGCGGACAGCTGTGTCAGTGTTGGTGGTGTTTGTTGGTGGGTCTTGGGCGAGGGTAGTGATGAGCTGGTCTTCGGTGACCTTTTTCCAGCTGCGGTAGGGGATCCGTTGTGGGTGGTGGTGCGAGGTAGGTTTCTTGAAGGTGAAATGGACTCAGCGATGGTCAATCCAGTGGAATTCGGTGGTGTGGCTGGCGGAGACATGGCTGCTGAATTGAGAGGATGTGGTTGAGCGTGTGTCCGGCCGTGTGGGTGGGGGTCGTGACGAGCTGTTTGAGTTCGAGGTTGGCGAGGTTATCAAGCAGAGCAACGGAGTTGCTGTCATCGCCGTTCTCGAGGTGGAAGTTTAGGTCTCTGAGGAGGATGTCGTCTGTGGAAGCAAGAACGTACATGCTGACGATTTTGGCTATGGCGTAGATGAGCTGTGGCCGGGGTCCGGGGGGTCTCTAAACGAGTGTTCCTCTGAGGGTGGTATTGGGGTCCGTGTGGATCTGAAAGTGCAGGTGTTTGGCGGTGCTGGAGGTGTCTGCTCTGCAGGTCAAGACTCTGAGGGTGTTTCTGTAGACAATGGAGATTCCTCCTCCTGGTCTGTTGGTGTAGTCCCTTCTGGTGATCTTGTAGCCATCTAGGATGGCTATAGCTATGTTGGGTGCCGAGGACAGGTTCATCCAGGTCTCTGTTAGGAATGCGACTTCCAGGGAGGCTGAGTCGAGTGGGTCCCAGAGTTCAATGGTGTGCTTGTGGACGGAGCGAGTGTTGAGTAGTATGCATCTGAGGTAGTTGCGTTCTGCTCTGACGGGTGGGGTACGATGAGCAGATGTTCGGCTGCTTGTGAAGTTGCAGCTACAGCAGGGGAAGGCTCCGTTGGTGAGTTTTGGGCTTACCTGGAAATAGTTTGATGATCGGCCGGTGTTGAGTTTGCGGAGGGTGTTGGCCTCGTAGCGGCGCCAGTGCGTGTGTGGGGGCGAGGGGGTCTGGCACTGGCAACGGTCATCATATAAGTAGGGGAGGGGCGTGCAGCTGGGATGTGGGAGCAGGTTGCGGCGGGAAAAGCTGATGCAGTACCAGCATCAGGGCCACTAGGGGAATGCAGGAAAAAATAAGCAAGTAAGCAAGAACCCAAAAGAATTACAGGCGCAATAAGCAATAATAAGCAAAATAAGCGAAGTAAGCAGGAATCCAAAAAGAATTACAGGCGCAGGACCCAGCACATAGACATGCAATTGTTAGTTGTAGAAGAGAAAGCATGGTAATCACATTTAGATTGACTAAAGCTAATGTAGACCTGCATTTTAAAATGGCTGACAATGGTTACTATCTTGCTTTGTGACACATGAACATTTTATTT
Source organism: Lissotriton helveticus (assembly GCF_964261635.1). Taxonomy (NCBI): domain Eukaryota; kingdom Metazoa; phylum Chordata; class Amphibia; order Caudata; family Salamandridae; genus Lissotriton; species Lissotriton helveticus. The sequence goes on from NC_136057.1 coordinate 1,868,465,384, forward strand.
TCAGGTGAAGCTGGAGTTCAAATTATCGAATGCAATGTTCTTTTGCCTTCTTTCCCATGTGAAGAAATGTTTTCCTTACTTTGCGATAACCAATGAATGTTTTAACGAGAAGTGCATTCAGGACAACACCTTGCACAATATAGATTGGTCCCTGCATCTCATCTTGTTACAGGTAGTAAAAGTTTGAAGGACACTAAAGAAGCCTGTATTGTGGGAGTCCTATGAACCTAACAAGCACATAATTCTTTCATCTTACTTTACCTGATTAAATATTCCTATGAGAACTGCTTGTAGAAGTGTAAAATGTTAGAACTGTATGAATTCATGTAGTGCAAATCATGATGCATATAAGCAACTTACGAAAATTATCGCAAACCGCGCTTAGCGAGTTTTTTTTATCACCTCCTATAGCTGTATTTTATAGCAGAGATAACGCAGTATTACCAACGTTTATCTCGATAAGAAATCCAGCGATAGCGGTGAATCCCGTGTTGAACACGAGATTTCCAGCTATAAAAATCCTATGGCTAAGGAAAATCTCGCTAATAGGCAGGTGGGGACTTAGCCATAGAATCCACCCCCATTGACTATTATGGCTAAGTCAGGGTTTTACCAGGTGTAAAATCCTGGCGCTAATCGGGGTTAGCGCGCCTTTTTTTATTGCGTCGCGGGTATTGCTAATAGGCAATAGCTGTGTTAGCGACTGCTTTCAGTCGTTACTAGTTTGGGTACGCCCACTTTGCATGTCAATAGCGATAAATATCACTGATATACAAAGCGGGCCCCAAACCGGTCGGTATCGCCTGGAAGCTGTCGCTAACTGCTGTTAGAGACAGCTTGGTAATTGGGCGACAAAACAATCGCCACTTTATCGGCCAAAAGTGCCGCAAAAGCGTCGATACCGCCCTTGCTAATATGCCCCTAGATTCCATTTCAGAGTGACTTTCTATGTAGCAAGAGCGTAGCAGAGTAGGAGATTTTGGTTCAGATGTATGAACACATTTTCCCATAGACACAGAATGGGTAAAACTGTTTGATACATCTAAGAGTGCTCTTCCAAGAGAGAGAACTGAATTTCTTTTACAGTTCCCTTTTAGGCAACCCCGTGCTGGTTCGTCCTCAGATGTACATGACTTGATATAATGTGATTGCATATCAATTAAACCATACACATTTTGATCATTAATCAACACTAACTTGATTTTTCCTTTCTGTAAACCATTAACCTTCATGATTTGAAACTTAAACTAAAAATGATCTGTCTTTTTTGTGGAGCCTAATGTACGTCACATTTATTGATGCATTTACTTGTTGACCGGGCTCAGCTACAAACCTCGATCAATCCACAATCCTGCCTGGTTCCCAAATTTGCATAAATAAAAGCGCTAACAATTGAGAAAAAAACGAATTGCGGTGTGGGATCATTTTGAAAAAATAAAGTTAGAAAAGCATTTTGATTTAAAGGCAATCAAGCCACTTGAAAATGGAGATCTTGCAAGCCAAATACATGTGGGGCATATTCTCCAGAACATGTGATAACCATCGTAAAAGTTACTTAACGCAACTTCCAACATCGCAGTCTATCGCAGGAAAATTACGCTGTGTTAACCACGCATTCCCAACACGGCGATACCATGCGATAGGCTCCAGATAACGCGTCAACTGACTCTGTTAAAATCAATGCCACACCACAAAAATGCGAAACGCAAATGCAAAAAAACGCGATGAGGCCAATTGCGATACTAAAATCTGTGAAAACCAGCAACAGGCCTGCAATTCACATGCGTCATGCGGGAAAAATCAACATAAAAGCAGAAAAAAAACTGACAAACAAATGCCAAACAACAGCGAAGCACAATGGATGTTGCCAGAGCAAGTACGGTGGAGAACCATAACCCCACAAGCCCCGCGGAGGACCTACCTGGGACCTCAGGGTCAGAGAAGGCCAAGGAGAAAAAGTTTAGGAAGAAGTGCTTCAGTCCACAGGAAAACAGGATCCTGATAACGGAGGTGGTCGAACACCATCAACAACTGTTTGTCACCTCCACCGTGTCATTGGCAACCAAAAATGGACTATGGCAGTCCATCGTGGACAAGGTGAATGCAGTCAGAGTGCTGAAGACGACAATGGATGAGGACAAGAGGCGCTGGAATAACGTCAAGCGCAAAACCAAGCTGAAAATCACCAACAACTGGAAGGCAGTAATGCAGACTGGAGGTGGGAGTCCTGCGCCACAGGAGGAACTGGAGGATATGGAGGAAATGGTGTCCATGGTCATTAGTGGGGAGTCAGTGACTGGAGTGGAGGACCGGACACAGCTCAACATGACCAGACACAACAGCAACATGGTGAGTAACGACCAGGGACTGGGGGGATGGGGGAGATTGGCACAATGGTACACATGCACAATTGAGCTGAGCACATGTGCGGACAAACCATGCCCCAGACCCCAACTCCCACCAAGAGACCAATGTACACAAGTATGCAACATCTCAGCACTGTATAAGCACAGAAGTCAAAGGCACACGGCAGTTAAGGGATAAGGGGCAGCAAAACAGAGCAGCAGGGGCCACACCGCCGAAATGCAGCACATACAAATGGCATGCAGAGCACAGAAACACTGACAACAATGTGGCACAAACAGCAACACGTCCACAACAGAACACAGGACACAACTGGTGCCGACTGGGTATAGACACTGGCCAATCACAAGTGGCATTGCAGGGAAATGTGAGATGACTATGTACAAGTACAAACACACACACGTCTGTTGTCAAACTGTCCACTGTCCCTCATCAAATAGGCAGCTCCTCACAAACAGCCACAATGTAAACAGTCATGCAGTCTGTATGTAAACATGTAGAATTCGACAACACACATGTGAACACATTGTTAAACTGCATCTACCCTTCAAATTTCAGAGGGACAATCGACACCTCCTGCAGAGCGGCCCGAACCTCTCTTCTCTGATGATGAAGTGGACCACCACAGCTTCGACTCCGACACCCTTCAAGAGTTCATTGACAGCCTCAGTAGCCCACCTCCAGGAGCAGGGCAGCCCAGCTGCAACGAGGACACCCCTTGGTCTTCCAACGTCATGTGTTGGGATGCCAGGAGCAGCTGGCTGAACAGGTGCGGGTGGGTTTCGACCGCATGGCAGACAAACTAGATGCCATACGTGGGTGTCTAAGTCCCATCAGGCACCACTCACAGTCCCTAACGGACACCCACAGTCCGCTCCATGCTCTCCAACTAACCATGGCTGACATCGCCAGAGTCCTGACTCGGAGACAAGAATGACTGACAAGCCAGAGTTGCTCTATCGAATGCGCCCAGAGGAGGGAAACATGCGGAGGCTCATGGAGACCGTGGAGCAGGCCAATGCGGAAAGAGCGGCTGCCACGGCTGCATAACAGCAAGTGGTAGCTGGGTTCCTCAATGACCTCAAAACCATCCTCATGGCATTGCTGCCTCAAGGCCTGGCGCTGATGCATGCTGCTGCTACCACTACATCCACATCTACGCCCCCTGAAGTGTCAGTGCCACACAGTGCGGCTGACACTCCACCTCCGGCCCCTGAAGTGTCACTGCCACACAGTGCTGGAGAAAGGCCAGCACCACCCACACGTGAGGCACATGGAACAGCAGAGGACAAAGATGTGGATGAATCTGCCATCGTGGTAAGAAGGACGCAGTAGCATTCTTCTCCGCCATATGGCCGGTTTCAGCTTGGTTCTTACCTCTGCATCATCACCTTCCACTGTCCCCCGATACACTCTGTGACACTCACTTTGGACCTCGCAATGGACTGCCACATTCTGTTTGATCGCCAATGACACAGCAATCAGACTGCAGACTGAACTCTTCCTCTTCCTTTGGACTTGTCATACCCTGAAGGACTCTGGCTGGCCCTCCACTGGCCAACATTGTAAAGTTGAGTATGCATGGCACTGTACTGCTCCAGATGCAACACTCCACTGAATGTGCATTAAACATTCTGAATCACACAGATGTATCATGTCTATGGTCTTTCATGTGTGGTAGTATTGATGAATGTAGGGTCAGTGAATTCCCCCTACGTCCATGTGGCTCATATCGTTGGACTTGGGTCACAGGGTGACACATTGCCGAATGTTGTCCGGGTGGCGTCGATGCAACAACAGCGACACACGCATTACTTGCTTCCTTGCCCAGCCCCATATGGAACCACACCCAGAGCCCTGGGGTCATTGTTCATAACCCTTACGCTGGACTGACACACCCCAGGTCAGCCCACTACGCTTAAACTCCAGGGGGGGACAACAACGCTACATGTGCAATGATTTTAGGGATTACAGGGGAAAATTGAGTAAGGGGTGATAGATAGAATCAGCTGTCCTGACATCGGAATCGTGGGTGGATTTGCCACATCTATTATACTCTACCCACAAATCTGGTACCAGGGAGTAAGCAGTAATTCTGGAATTGCTAAAGAACCAATAAAGTTATCTGTAACCATATATAAGGGGTCTCGAACATAATCTAGTAAGACAATGTAGATCTGATTGTGATTCTCTTATGAATGTTCTAAAAACAAGATTTTAACCATACTCTTGGTGGTAAGGAGACCCCTCACAATATAGAAGCACCAAATAAAACCAGATAACACCAGCAGTTTGCGGTGAAAGTAGACAGTCACAGGACAGAATGACCGCACCGCCAGGTGGTATCAATGGAAGATGCAAGTGAGGTAAAAATGCATCTGGGATGGTAGCACACTGATAAAAGTAGGTTCATTCAGAGAGAATGGGAAAGGAACCGAGTTGGAGGTGAAGTTGATAAAAAACAACAATGGTGGAGGAGCACAAACAGTGGACAAGACTAATGGCAGTTGGAATCATACGACTCATACAAGTTGCGAGACAACATTGCATTATGATTCCAGATTCCCACAGATCTTGTTTGTTTGTCCTTAAATGATCCCTGACACCTTGATACTACCAACATTTATTATTTATACTGACAGAATCAAACGGTACTAAAAAAACTTACCAAATAATCGAAAGAGAAGACAGTGATTTTTGGTGTCATGCTCCATTTGGGGGCCAAAGGCCAAGCCAGGGCTACTGGGTCTCAGCTGTGGTGACCAATGCTTGTTTGCCTCTGATGGCCAATGGTCCATTCTCTATAACTCTGCATATAGCTCTAAGGGAATAACCTTCAGCACTTCACTCTCTGTGATAGCGATAGCAAGCAGTCACAGGCTTCTCTGAGGGGTAGCGCACGGATGTACAAACTCAGCACTCAACAACCACCCAGCAGAGCAATGACTGAATGTCCATTCTAATAATTTACTTTCATTAACAAAACCTACTTTAATCTGTACACTTGAAATGTAATGCTTTATAGCACATTAAACAGTCACAATTCTGATACTGGATTTTGGGCCGCTGTGTGCCTTGTATTCTGTCCTACCTCACCTCTCGCTTGGGTCTTCCCTTCTTTGATAAGTCTAGATAGTTTTGCCCCAGAGATTTGAATGTCCCTTGGGCAGTTATCAAGGCTTAGGTGCCTATAACTACAGAGTTCAATCCTAACACTCAGTTCTCAAGCAAGTCTACTATTGTATAGTCTCATCTCAGTGGAGCCCTCAGAGTCTGTTTCCAAGCATCTGGTGGGGACGCACAGCTCACGTCTCACTTCACTCCAATTCTAGAAAGAGATGTGTCAGCTGGAGGCTTCATCAGCAATCCAGGGGATGACAGGAGCAGAACAAGCATTTGCAATGCAATCGGTCTCGCCTTTGGGACCTTATAAGTTTTTAGCTATGCAGCACATTAGCCTGGGTGCTGAAACATCTACTGCTCTTTAACATGGAGTGACGCACCAGGTATGGGAACACATGGAGAGAAATATTGCCTTTCAGCGGGAAATGGTATAGTCTAGAAGCTCTGTTTTTTATATAAAATCAGGGCCTTCGGTGGTCATATCACTGAAAATGTCAGATTTGAAAAGATTGTTATTGTCTACGAGTGCTCGTGGAAGACAATTTCTGTGGACTGGAATTTAGAGAATGCTAAAGTGATTCAGGTATTTTACTGAGCTCTGCTGATCGTTTTCTATCAAGAAAGTTAAATAGAGGCAGTTGCCAGAATTTTTTTTTAAATAAAGTCCCTCAGCGGAAAGCAATTCTGGTATTTTACTGACCTCTACTGGTCGTTTTCTATTGAGACAGCTAAATAGAGGCAGTTGAACAGAAAAAAAGTCCCTAAGTGAAAGCAGACAAGTCTTAGGGCTGCTCTCCAGAGCATACAAAGTACATATGATAGAGCAAGATTTCGCATCGCGACTTGCTCGAGTCAAGAACCTCGAAAATCTATTATAATCTCGTAACTTCAATTGTTTGTTTTACTAATTTTATGTATTTTGAATGTGCGTGGGTATCATAGAGACGCTTGCCTATGTGTTCTACTAATACGATTAATTCTTGTTCCTAACATGGCCGCTGCTTGACTTTCCTCTTCTGCGCATGCGTCAGTCACACTCACGTGACTTTGCGTAGAGATAGTTTTGGAGGGAAAGGGTGCGCATGCGTAATCGCCATGAAATGGCAGCTCAATATGATAATGAATGGAAGCTCGTGCTATTGCTTATTGTGTCGTTATGTGTAGCACTTACCCGTAATTGCATAGTATATTTTTACAATGATGAAACTAAAATATGAAATCATGACATGTAATACATTCATTTATTTCTATGTACTAATTTGTTTTCGCTTACTTTTCATGTATCCTCGGCACTGAGGGGTGATGGGGCTGGGGAGTCCATCTTGGAGGGCACTAATGCGCAGAATCAGTCGATGGTGCGGTGGCATTGAAACCAAGCCAAAGAAGGTTGCTGCCAGAGCCTGCATTGGAGAATGCACCTTCACCCAGCGAGAAAGCCTAACTTGTACCCTATTTGTATACATTGTATTTCTTTCCATTGTATTCCCTGCGACTTCTCGTGGGAACCCCAATCTTGCTAGGCGGCACCTTAGGATGCAAAGTAGGCCTTAGAATAGTCTGTTCTGATTGGTGTGTTAACCAAATCCTACCTTAGGACCAATCCAAATTGGGGATTCTGACACTTTGCAACATTTGGGGGGTGGTACCCTGTCCCAAAACAGTATATCTAGCCTAGGTTCACCTAGGGAAATTGTCCGACTTGTCTGAATAGCTGACCTGTCACTGACCCAACTCACTCAATAGGTGACTTGATACAGAGGTGCTGCGGAGCACTCTGTCCGAATTTGACCATAGACTAAGGTTTTACTAAACCTTAAGTGCTGGCGGAGCACTTTTGCTGGGAGTTCGCTGACCCAATCGGGGTTCTGATCGATAGCTGCAGAGAGGGTGGAGCGCAGGCGTTGCTTCCGAACTGCGGGTGCTGGTCGTGTCCTGGTGGTCCTGTCCTGATCCTAATCTGGGTTTCCTGTCCTGTCCTGAGGTGTCCATTCTGCACCTGCTGTCCCATTGATGACTGCTATTCCTTGGGGTATTTCCTGTCCTTAACTGACCCGTGGCCAGGGTTGGTTTTCACACCAGTCTAGGTAAATATCGCTCTGAGTCCTTAAAACTGCACCTTCCTATTTTCTGTCTTTGCTTCAATAAAGACATACCCTTTGCATATGTTAATTTTCCATGCTTTTCTCTGCAAATCATTGCATCTCATTAAAGTCATTTACAGTTTGCATTTCATAGCATGTTCCTATGTTCCCCTGTCTTTTTAGTATAAATCTCCCTATACCGTTTATGAATTAAAAGTGTGTTACAATTTTCCTCCTAAATACTGAATTGAAGTAATAACGTTAGCATTATAGCATGTTGCACTTTTCTACCCCTCCATAGATATAGAGGTTTCCCTAGTGTCTTTTCTCTCGAAATATGACCTAATGATAAAATCCTAAACGTGCATAAAAATTCCTAGCATTTAGTATCCTCCCTCGAATTTCATTTCCGTTATTTCGGGATTTTCCCTCATTATAGGGTTAGATGGTTACCTGTATACTCTTCCTATATGGTTATGTGCTCTTCGTTATTCTGATTATAGATTGCCTCATTACTATAAACTGTATGATTGCAGAATCTGAAATCTAAGATAAACTTTTAAAACTTCTCAGTTGTCCGTGGTCATTTCATGAAATAAAGTACAAAAAGTAGGGTTATATGTTTTGCTGCCTTTCCTTTTACAGCTAGCTCCCTGACCCATCGTGGTCATAGGTACCCATAATAGTGGATGGTAAGTTGGGTACACTGGAAATAATCGAAAGGGAACTCACAATTATTGGTAGTAGATTGTGTGGTCATCTGATCAATGTATATGATAAAGTAAAGTATATGGGCCCGAAGCCAGAAGTGGCGAAATTATTGTTTGGGTGACCCGCGATCTCTAGCAGTAATTTTCTGGTAGCATCGAGGATGGTTAGGGAATAGCTAAAGGTTAGGTAGAACTAGTTAGTCTAGCTAAGTCGGATGCTGCTATAAGAGTAGGCGCTTCAAGAGAATTGATCACTCGCTTGAAAATTGTTTACTTTGAAAAATTATGAAATGTTTTAAAATTGTTATTCTTGTTATTATACTGTTATATGTATTAATCCATTCGTACGTAAAACGTCTTGCATGTTGTTAAGGAATCCCCGGGGAATTGAATAGCGAGTGGCGAATAGAATCCACTTGCTTTGAGGTCACTGGCTTTAAGGAAAGTTGGTGCAGGTTAGGCAGAACTGGAAGCACTAACTAGGGTTTTTCTGAATGTATGATTGAATAAATGTTAGTAACGAGGTTCATTGGCAAAATTCCTACTGTGGCATAACCTAGTGAGGGTCGCACCGGAAGAGTAGCAGGTTCATCGGAGCTTGAGTGAAAGCAAAAGGGCTCGCTGGTGAAACTTTAGACTTGGATATATCCCGGAAAGGTGGATGAGTCTAGGGAAGTAGCAGGTGCCCCAATGCTAGTGTGAAGGGTAGGCAGAAGAGATCTACCCGTAGTAAGTGAAAAGTAAATAGAAGTAGTTTACTTGCAGTGAAAATTCTTTCCTGTCTAGACACTTGAGCACAGTGGCGAATGTGTATTCGTTGTTAAATAACCAAGCACTGAACACTTTAGAAAGAAAGAAAGTTTCCGTTACCTTCTGAAGGAGGGAGTCAGTCGCGAAGCTGCTCTGACGTCACTCCGTGCCGCGCTGGGATTTGGTAGGCGTAGCGAGCTGGTAGCAGAGCTGAAATTGTAAAGGAGGGGTGAGCGCCGAAGCGTGAGAACTGTCTCGCGAAAGGCCGCGCACCCATTGGTCGAAATATTTGAACTCGTGCATTTCATTTGTCGCACGAAAATAAAAGACGCACTCGGATTGGAAGTGATTTTGTAAACAAAGTCACTCGTAAAATCGTATGTGGCATTCGTATAGACCGCATACTAGACCTGATCCACGGCATATGGGATTTGAGAACGATCAGTGGAAAGGCGTAAAAAACGACATTAAGTACGGAACGAAGAGAAAAGTGTCTCTTGTAAACAAAGTGAAAAATTATTTCAAAAAGGACAAGCCGATTAAAACTAGAGAAGGTGTTGTCATACCGCCACCAAATACTCCCGCATCTTTCATGATGTTCGATAAAGGGTATAACACATGTGTATGGTTGGAAAATTGGGTGGAATACACGAAAGATGACGGAGTATTGGCTTTTCCGTTAGATGGAACATTTAACAGTAGGATTCTATTCAATCTTAGAACCCGAATGAATGATTTACATCCCAGACCTAGGTTAACGCAGTATGAAGCACTAGAAGAATGGGAAATCGAGGCTTTTGAAAGGGATAAGCCCCCAAATGGATAAAGGGTTAACTAAATTTTATCCAAAGTTGAAGCAGGAAGCCCGAGCCAAAAAGATGAAACAGTGGAGGCAGAATAAGATAGTGGAAGGATTGTTTCCCATGATGCCAGCAGATGACCCTTCTGGGGGGAAGAAACGGTTGGAAAAATCTAAACATTGGGTACCCATCGGAGAGTCGGATGATGAATTATTAGATGACTTGTGTATGAGAAGTCCGCCTCCTCCCCAGGAAGAAGTTAGGTCCGCAAGTGTAGGAGGGGGTTACCACATACCTCCCTATACCGAAAGTCTAGGACCAGTGGATAGCAGAAACATATACCCCAGAATGTCAGCTAGTGGGGAGACAGGATATTCCCGTGAAGGAGATTTTTGTTCTCGACCTCCCTACGGAGGCGAGATGAGACCCTCAAGTTCAGGAATGCTGTTATTACAGCCACAGTATGAGGAAGAACGAAGATCCCTAGGTACAGGAAGTTTGTTCCCAAGACCAAATTATGGTGAAGGACCTAGTGAGACTCATCCCACTGCCCCAAGTTATGCTCCCACACTGACCCCGCAGGTGTTACATGACAAATCCATAGAGAGATTACTGGAAGAAAAGGAGCGGGAGGTTCTAGCAAAACAGAGAGCTGAGATCATTCAGAAAATGTCCCAGTTAAATACCAGTCCTGAAGCATTGACAATCCCAGTAACAATCGGACCCGTGGTTTCATTGTACGGGGATCGGCATGAAAGTCCAAAACCTCCAGTCATTACTCCCGTCATAGCACAGCCCAGACCAGAACCCTTAATTGTAGATGAACAGACGAGTGAGTGTGAATCTGAAGTCTCACTAATGAATCTGCCCATTAGAAATACAGGGAAAAGGATGCAGAAAAGACATAATCCTTTCAATGCGAGGGAGATTCAAATGGAATCGACTTCGGGTACTAGAAGCGTCACTTTGGTTACACCTGAGGAAATTGAAAGATGGAGTCAAGAATTAGAGAAACAAACTTCGCAAACGAAACCTTTAGACCTCTACAAACTGAGAGTAGAAATAGAAGAATTAATGGCAGGAAATGTAGGATTAGACAGATTAAATACCTACTCTGAAGAAGAGCTGTTGTTTATGTGCAAAAGTCTTACCCGCAATGTCCGAGTACTTCATGAAAAATTGACAGATACTGCTGCTAGTATGGGAATAGACATTTCAAAATCGAAACCCTTGCAGAAACCATACCGAGCAGAGTTTTCAGACAGAGATTTGGAAAACCTGAATGTGTCAGGGAAAAAGGCACAGGTCAAGGAACTATTGACAGTGTTACAGAAATGGGGAGACGTAGAAAGATGGAAAGCCAGGTGGGCCCGAAAGAAAGATGAGGCCAGGTCTAAGCAAGTAACTCCCGAATTTGTCATAAAGGAAGCAGACAAACCAGAACAGTTATGCCCTATGCGCGAAGTGCCAGGAGGAAAATATGTACATGTTCCATGGTCCCGACAGGATATTGTGTCCTTTACCAATGACTTCCCAAAATTATGAGAAAAGCCAGTCGATTTGTACCGGCAGGTAGAAAGATTTGTAAAAGTGCAGAAATGCCTATGGAAGGACCTGGATGGGTTCTTCGACATAGTGGTCCCTGTAGATCTGTGGACTGAGTGTAAGATAGCCATAGCCTGGCCTAGTGAGGAATACCCGAGAGATGAAAAAACAGGGGAACCATCGAAGGAACTGATGAGGAAGTATGAACAAGTAATTCAACATTTGAAAATAAAAGTACCTGCAAAGGAAACTGATTGGACCAAGATAGATAGAACCACGCAGGAAAGGGACGAGACAGTGCACTCCTTTTATGAAAGGCTGTTGCAGGTATTCAAAACGTACAGTGGTATAGATAACATCGAGATGAAGGACATGACCCACTTCATTTACAGGTTTGTAAACGGTTTAAGACCCGAAATTTGTCAGTGGATAAAGGATAATAAAATCTGTTGGCATACCAAAAAGATGGATGAGGTCCTACGGTACGCAAGGTACTGTGAGGACGAAATGGCAGAAAAGAAAAAGGCCCTGAAGGAGAAGGTGATGTGGGCTCAAGTAAAGCTCGCAGAACAGCAGGAAAAGCAATTGAGTAAGTTAAACAAAACTACTCAGAACCAAGGCCCTGGGGGTGGGGGTGGAGGAAAACCCCGAGCTAAAATGAGTAGAGAGGAAGCGAAAAAGAAATTTCCCTGCCATCAGTGCGGAGAAATTGGACATTGGAGAGACGAGTGTCCCTATTTACAGTCTGATAATGCCCAAACACCTGATTTAATTCCACAGACGCAGAATGAAAAACAAAGAAAGACCCAGCAGCAGGTAAAAACGATTCAAGTGCCCCGAGCGCCAATACCTATTTTTAAAGGGAAGTCACCACAGGGTGATGATGTAGAAATCTGGGGAGGCAATGAGGATAGAAATACAGCAACTTCGCAGTATTTGTTGAGCGACACCTTTTTCTGTGATGACCAGTACTGACGGGGCCTGAGAGGGGAGGACGAGGAGTGCGTACTTGGCGCCTCTTTGCCGGTAGACCAGTCAGGGCCATACATTGAAGGAAAGGTTGATGGAAATGATGTCACCTTTCTATTGGACACTGGTGCTACCCGTTCTACTGTAAGAACAGTGGACGTTCCAAACCTACCCCTCTCGGGAGAAGCAATCCAAGTAGTAGGAGTATCTAATCAATTGATTAGTACACCTGTTACCGAGCCCATGGAGATCTCAATTGGAAATTTTAAACAAATGCACAGATTTGTTGTCTGTGATACCAGTCCGGTAAATTTACTGGGACGTGATTTGCTGTGCAAAATGAATTGTACCATCTTTTGCACACCAAAGGGCGTCGAAATTCAAACCCCAGATGAAGACGGTATCTACAAGCTAATGTTAATTAGACCTGACTCAGAAATAAAACGAATGACTATACAGGACTTGCCTGAAGAACTCCAGCAGACAGTGAAACAAGAGGTGTGGGACTTTACAGGAAAGGATGTGGGATTAATAAAAAACATAGACCCCATACAAATAGCCATGAAGGAAAATGCAGTATACCCCAATACCAAGCCTTACAGAATGAGTGCAGAAGTGAGAGCAGGTGTTGCCATTGAAATACAGAAATTGCTAGAAGCGAACATCATACAGGAAGTAATGAGTAGCCTGTGCAACTCACCCATTATGGGCATCAAAAAGCCTAATGGCAAGTACAGAGTAGTGCAGGACCTGAGAAAGGTAAACAAGATAGTGGTCCCTTGCTGCCCTATTGTCCCGAACCCAGCAGTGATTCTGTATCAGATCCCCTGGGATGCTGAATGGTTCACTGTGATAGACCTATGTCATGCTTTCTTTTCAATCCCATTGCATCCAGACAGCAAATTTCTTTTCTCATTTGCTTTCAACAGTCACGTGTACGTTTGGAACAGGTTCCCCCAGGGGTACACAGAAAGCCCCTCTATCTTTAATCAGATCTTGAAAAAATGCCTTGAAACTTTAGTCTTACCTGGAAAATCTGTTTTGGTACAGTACATTGACGACCTATTGGTGGCGTCTAAAAGCCATAGGGATTGCGTGGTTGACACCATTGCCCTACTGAATCATCTGAGTGAAAAGGGACATAAAGTGGCCCCTGAGAAATTACAGTTCTGTTCGAAATCAGTGAAATATCTGGGACACCAGATAGAAAAAGGTATCAGAAAAGTCACCTCAGAGAGAGTCAGAATAATTTAAAATATGCAGTTACCCCTTACTCAGAAAGAAATCAGAATGTTCCTCGGAGTCGTAGGTTACTGCAGGCAATGGATTGTGGGATTCGCAGTCCTTGCAAAGCCTTTGATACAAATGACAAAGAAAGGAGCAAAGGACCCAGTTGAATGGAATGACGAGAGCTTAACAGCTTTCACACAGTTGCGAAATTGCCTGTGTACAGCCCCTGCTCTGGGAATGCCTAACTACTCCAAAGAGTGACACTCGTGACAATTGTGCATTGTCCGTCCTGACTCAGGAGCATGGTTTGACCCGAAGGCCTGTGGCATATTTTTCTGCCACTTTGGATCCAGTGGCTGCTGGACTACCTGGATGTCTAAAAGCAGTAGCTGCAACTTGCACCAGCTTAGAAAAAAGTGAGTCAATTATTATGGGACATCCTGTAACGGTGTATGTTCCACATGCAGTTGTGATCCTATTGACTCGTACAAAAACTCAGTATCTCACCCCTAGTCGGCTGACTAAATATGAGAGGATTCTCATGGGTACTGCAAATATAGTCATCACCCGATGTAACATTATAAACCCTGCCACTCTACTCCCTGACTCAATGCTAATGAAAGATAAGGGAGATAATGAGCATGACTGCATTGACCTGACAGAGTTTAGTACTAAACCTCGCCCAGACATTAAAGAAACTCCTTTGCCTGTACATGATGAGGAATGGTTCGTGGATGGTTCATGCCTGAGGCGTGAACTCGGAGGCCTAAGTGCTGCCTATGCTGTGGTCACGTTAAACAAAATTGAAGAAGCATCTTATCTATTTGGAGTAAAGTCTGCACAAGTAGCCGAATTGATCGCCCCGATAAGAGCTTGTAAATTGGGAAAAGACAAAAGAGTAACAGTGTATACTGATAGTCAGTACTGTTACGGGGTTGTGCATGACTTTGGCCAATTATGGCTACAAAGAGAATTCCTGACTTCCTCAGGTACCCCCATTCGGAATGGAAAAGTTGTCCAAGACCTTTTAGAGGCAATCCAATTACCAAAAGAATTGGCAGTGGTCAAATGTGTTGCTCATAAGAAGGGCCTTGACCCTGTATCTTTGGGAAATGATTTTGCTGATCGGGTGGCAAAACAATGTGCTATGGAAAAAATTAGAATAAATCCCAGGCGGGGTGGGGTTGGAAACAGCTGCCAACTTAGAATGTTTGAAGAAGTGCCTACATGGGATGAAGTGAGAGAATGGCAGCATGTGAAGCCATGGGAAGAGAAAAAGAAATGGAAAGAACAAGGTTGTAAACCGAGACGTGAGGATGGTGTCATTGTGGGCCCAAATGGTATGCCTGTGTTACCCAGACACCTGCTTGCCCCAATGGCTCGATTGATACATGAGGGATCACACATTGGGAGGGACGCCATGGTTCTGGTATTTCAACAGACTTGGTACAACAAGAAATTCAGGAAAGTAGCAGAATCTCTCTGCCAGAGGTGCTTGACCTGTCAGCAGTTCAACGCTGGCAAGAGAACAGTAGTTGAACTGATGAAAATTGGGAGATCAGGGGGTCCTTTTGTAAGAATACAAATTGATTTCATTACCATGCCTCGTTGTGAGGGAAAAAGGTATGTCCTTGTCATTGTCTGCCTATTTTCAAAGTGGGTGGAAGCTTACCCTGCCACACAGAATGACGCCATATCAGTAGCTAAGCTCCTACTAAAATAATTGATACCTAGATTCGGGGTTCCAGTCTTTATTGACTCAGATAGAGGCGGACATTTTCAGAATGAAATTTTGGCCCAGCTTTGCAAAGCATTCGGGAACACACAAAAGCTGCACTGTGCATATCATCCAGAGGCTTCTGGAGTGGTGGAACAAATAAATGGCACTATAAAAAATAGATTGGCAAAAATGTGTGATTCTACTGGCTTGAACTGGATAAATGCCTTGCCTCTTGTTCTGATGGGACTCAGAAGCATTCCAGATCGAAGAACAGGCCTGAGCCCCCATGAGATATTGATGGGAAGAGTGATGAGACAAGCGTGGGTACCAGGAAACAAACTGTTAAGCATTTCTGATGATTTGGTACTTGAATACTGCAAGCAACTGGGTGACCAAGTGCGTTCTATCTCTCGCCAGATTGGGGCAGACGCCGTCGCCAACCCGATGACCCCAGTTCACAAATTGGTTCCTGGTGACTGGGTTAAGATAAAGAAGCATACTCGTTCGAGTTGCCTTGAGCCAAGGTGGGGGAAAAAGCGCCAAGTAATCCTGGTAACAACAACCGCTGTGAAGTGCGCAGGCGTTCCCAAGTGGATCCATGCCAGCCATACCCAGAAGGTGATACCTGATGAGGAACCTGGAGCCGAAGGTTGTCCAGCTGAGGGGTCTACAGACGTTGGTCCTGAAGTAGCTGATATCAGACGGCCGAGCACCAGTCCCATTGAGGGTCCTGTAGGCGTTGGTCCAGAGGTAACTGATGACGTATGGCCAAGCACCAATACTGCTGAAGATCCCACGGATGTTGTCCCGGAAGTAGCTGATGACGAGCTGCCGAGGATTTGGCCAGAAGAGTG
Source organism: Lissotriton helveticus (assembly GCF_964261635.1). NCBI lineage: Eukaryota > Metazoa > Chordata > Amphibia > Caudata > Salamandridae > Lissotriton > Lissotriton helveticus. The sequence goes on from NC_136057.1 coordinate 1,868,481,530, forward strand.
GATACCCATAATCGACCTTCCTGGAGACCCACTCAGAACAAGAGAGCGAATAAGGGAAGACAGAGAGTGGAATAGAGAGGTCGAGCAAGGCACAGGCGAAGACCCTCAGATCATTGAGATTCACATCAAAACTGAGGACGAAGAAGAAGGTCAGACAGGGACAGAACAAGTGATCGATACTCCTCCACTGACTCCTGATATCAAAAAGGGACAGACTAGACATAGTGTAATAGTTCGAGCAGAAGAAAATCAAGGGATCGAAGTGCTCGAGCAGGATCAGGCAGAACTAGAAGAACATGTTCAGGACATAGAAACAGAGACATTTGAAAGCGAAACGCAAAATATACCTGAACAAGGCCAGTTTAGTAACCAGGCAGAAGAAATAGATACAAGACCTGGGACTAGTCAGACAGAAAGGGAAAAGGCAGAAATTGAAGTGCCACAAACAAGTGAAAATAAAAGGACATTAGAAGAAAGCCAAATAACAGTGCCAGCTAAAAGACTCAAGAAAAAGAAGCACATTGAGCCAAGGTATATTAAGAATAAAAACAGTCCAAGAGAAACTTGCAGATATAAGAAGAAGTCCCCGAATTGCAGAAATACCTGAAGATAGCTCCAAGAGAAGGAGTGAACGAATAAAAAGACAAAACCAAAATACCAAGATCCGGAGTGGGCCTACTTAATCTTGGAAAACTTTGAGGATCTTGATATTACTGACGAAAGCGACGGAGAACAGATTACTGATTACTCTGCAGAGGAAGAGGAAGAACCGCCGTGAAATTGCTCAGCATAAAGATACCTGGGCAAGGGCACAAAGAGGGGTTGAAATTTTCTTCTGAGCCAAAATGTCTGATTCAAACGTGAGTGGTAGACCTAGCCGCAGTTGTTGCAAAACATGCTGCAAGGTGTGTATATGTAGTATAGTCATAGTTATATTAATTTGGATAGGATTAACAGTTTTCATTCCTTTTATGGTAAGCAAAAATACTAATATTGACCCTACCCAGACTACTGATACTGAAGAACTGACAACACGAAGTATAGAAAGACGTGAAAAAGCACTCAGACAGACAAAACGAGACTTAGAAGCATCAGATGAGGAAGGACTACATTACCACGGAGTTAGAAACCAGACTCATTTAAATGTTTTCGCAAACCTGTTAGTGCATTATGTAGAAACTATGGAAATAGAAGATTGCTATGTCTGCATGAAGCTACCTACTTCTGTGGCTGAAGGCGTGACATATCATCACCTACCTCTGACCTATGGAATCTCCTGTAGTATTTTAGCAAGCTTATTTTACAAAAGAGGACCGTTACAGTACTATTACTCTAACAATGACGTGATCTTTTCTGAACTTCCTATACGTGGAAATCTGAATCCTGTACATACTAGAAGTGACGTTACACGTTATATGGGAGAATATTTTCTGACTATAGGTACTATAGACTTAAATGAAGCTCACAGAGACAACTTGACCTGTTCATTACATGAACAAGAAAAGGTATTTTTAAACATGGCAGAGAAAAGAAGGGAGAGTTTCCAAAGAAAGGCAAATGACAAAAGGCAGAAAACACCTAAATGGGCTGAGAACATGGAAAGCACCTCAAATGGCGGGGCAGGGCCTGCTCTGTTGCTGGATTTCGAAAAGAAAGGGAAACTCTGTCTTCACCGTGAGAAGACTGATTATTATAATAACATTTTCATTGGTTCCAGTCAATGTGAGCACAATTACAAGGTAATTGGAGGTTGGGGATTCAAAAATGGGTCAGAGCCTGTGTTTCCTGGAATTTATTATATATGTGGAGACAAAGCTTATTTCAAATTGCCGGATTACTGGTATGGAAGCTGCTACTTTGGCATTGTTTTCCCGAGAATATACCATGTGAATGAAATTGCTGGAAGCAGTGAAAACACTAATGGCTTAGTGCGTAGCAAAAGAGAAAGCGTAGGTGAAATAATGGGTAGTATTTTTAGTGCACTGATACCTGGAGTGGGAGTGGTTCTGAACACTCACAGAATTTGCAAATTGTCCACAATAGTGGATGTGTTGTCTACTGACACAGCTCATGGATTTCTGCTGGTTAATACCGAAATGGTTGCGATCAGATCAATGGTTTTGCAGAACAGACTTGCTCTTGACACCTTATTAGCAAAAGAGGGCGGAGTCTGCCGGATGCTGAAGGCGCAACATTGTTGCACTTACATTCCGGACAAAAGCGTACAGCTCAAAAGATTTGTGAAGAACATTACTAATTTGGAAAAGGAACTCAAACCACTCGAGGTTGACAGTGCTTGGAAGAGACTGGTTGATGGTCTCTCCAATGTAGGTCATTGGTTTGCTAAAAGCTTATTGCTTAAGGTACTGATGCCAATTGGAGTGATAGGTCTTATCCTATTTCTCATATTCGTCTGTTGCAAATGTCGCAAACACACAAAGAAATACCAAGTGAATGCGAGAGGAGTGAAACGGAGTGCGGATGAGCTTGAATTGGAAGAAATGAATAATCAGATTTATAAAAAGGTGAAAAATTCTCACCCTACCAAAAATGAGAAAGAGAAACTGAATCGCCTGTTGGAAGAGATAGAGATGTACAAAGTGTGAAAGAAAGTTGGCATCTGGTTCCATTATTTGTGATGATAGTAAATATCATCAAAGAGGGGATTGATAGAGCAAGATTTCGCATTGCGACTTGCTCGAGTCAAGAACCTCGAAAATCTATTATAATCTCGTAACTTCAATTGTTTGTTTTACTAATTTTATGTATTTTGAATGTGCGTGGGTATCATAGAGACGCTTGCCTATGTGTTCTACTAATACGATTAATTCTTGTTCCTAACATGGCCGCTGCTTGACTTTCCTCTTCTGCGCATGCGTCAGTCACACTCACGTGACTTTGCGTAGAGATAGTTTTGGAGGGAAAGGGTGCGCATGCGTAATCCCCATGAAATGGCAGCTCAATATGATAATGAATTGAAGCTCGTGCTATTGCTTATCGTGTCGTTATGTGTAGCACTTACCCGTAATTGCATAGTATATTTTTACAATGATGAAACTAAAATATGAAATCATGACATGTAATACATTCATTTATTTCTATGTACTAATTTGTTTTCGCTTACTTTTCATGTATCCTCGGCACTGAGGGGTGATGGGGCTGGGGAGTCCATCTTGGAGGGCACTAATGCGCAGAATCAGTCGATGGTGCAGTGGCATTGAAACCAAGCCAAAGAAGGTTGCTGCCAGAGCCTGCATGGGAGAATGCACCTTCACCCAGCGAGAAAGCCTAACTTGTACCCTATTTGTATACATTGTATTTCTTTCCATTGTATTCCCTGCGACTTCTCGTGGGAACCCCAATCTTGCTAGGCGGCACCTTAGGATGCAAAGTAGGCCTTAGAATAGTCTGTTCTGATTGGTGTGTTAACCAAATCCTACCTTAGGACCAATCCAAATTGGGGATTCTGACACTTTGCAACATTTGGGGGGTGGTACCCTGTCCCAAAACAGTATATCTAGCCTAGGTTCACCTAGGGAAATTGTCCGACTTGTCTGAATAGCTGACCTGTCACTGACCCAACGCACTCAATAGGTGACTTGATACAGAGGTGCTGCGGAGCACTCTGTCCGAATTTGACCATAGACTAAGGTTTTACTAAACCTTAAGTGCTGGCGGAGCACTTTTGCTGGGAGTTCGCTGACCCAATCGGGGTTCTGATCGATAGCTGCAGAGAGGGTGGAGCGCAGGCGTTGCTTCCGAACTGCGGGTGCTGGTCGTGTCCTGGTGGTCCTGTCCTGATCCTAATCTGGGTTTCCTGTCCTGTCCTGAGGTGTCCATTCTGCACCTGCTGTCCCATTGATGACTGCTATTCCTTGGGGTATTTCCTGTCCTTAACTGACCCGTGGCCAGGGTTGGTTTTCACACCAGTCTAGGTAAATATCGCTCTGAGTCCTTAAAACTGCACCTTCCTATTTTCTGTCTTTGCTTCAATAAAGACATACCCTTTGCATATGTTAATTTTCCATGCTTTTCTCTGCAAATCATTGCATCTCATTAAAGTCATTTACAGTTTGCATTTCATAGCATGTTCCTATGTTCCCCTGTCTTTTTAGTATAAATCTCCCTATACCGTTTATGAATTAAAAGTGTGTTACAATTTTCCTCCTAAATACTGAATTGAAGTAATAACGTTAGCATTATAGCATGTTGCACTTTTCTACACCTCCATAGATATAGAGGTTTCCCTAGTGTCTTTTCTCTCGAAATATGACCTAATGATAAAATCCTAAACGTGCATAAAAATTCCTAGCATTTAGTATCCTCCCTCGAATTTCATTTCCGTTATTTCGGGATTTTCCCTCATTATAGGGTTAGATGGTTACCTGTATACTCTTCCTATATGGTTATGTGCTCTTCGTTATTCTGATTATAGATTGCCTCATTACTATAAACTGTATGATTGCAGAATCTGAAATCTAAGATAAACTTTTAAAACTTCTCAGTTGTCCGTGGTCATTTCATGAAATAAAGTACAAAAAGTAGGGTTATATGTTTTGCTGCCTTTCCTTTTACAGCTACCTCCCTGACCCATCGTGGTCATAGGTACCCATAATAGTGGATGGTAAGTTGGGTACACTGGAAATAATCGAAAGGGAACTCACAATTATTGGTAGTAGATTGTGTGGTCATCTGATCAATGTATATGATAAAGTAAAGTATATGGGCCCGAAGCCAGAAGTGGCGAAATTATTGTTTGGGTGACCCGCGATCTCTAGCACATACACATGTAAGTATATACTAAAGTATATACAAGAGGTCTTGAATGGTCCACAGATCCACACAGACCGGGACTCAAGCTGCTCTGGGACTTCAGGTCAGTCACAGCTCTGCCCGGTTGCCAGGCTCCTACCTTCTCTCAGCAGCAGGTTGGCTACAAGGTGTTTCAAGCCAAAGACTGCTTCTTTCAGCAAGACCAGACTCCAGGTGATGCCACCTTAGGTCTAAAAAGCTAGCTGTCAAACATACACCAGCTTTGGTTGTGCCGTAGTCCTCTGAGTACTCTGTGGAGCACTACCTTCTTTAGTTGAAGGAAACTTGGAACTGGAACAACAAGAGAGTCAGTGGCTCCTACTTTAAAACAGGTAAAGCACACAGGGAATGCATATTCTATGTCTACATTTTTCATCTGCCCTCTCCAGACTGTTCTCCATACAAAGCCTTTTTGCAGAGTGATGCTTCTCAGAGCAGGGTAGTCTCCAGCCTGGAACTCCTGTGATCAGGAGAGAGACCTGAGCCTGGCCTCAACCAAAGGACCCTTCTCACCCCGAACTCCAGAGACTGCAGTACCGCCCTTCACACGCAACATCTACCAAGCTGGAATGTAACTTTTCTCGACGTTCCAGTGGTGCAATGCCCTGCACCATATTTACAAATTAGCGTTAAGCCACTTTGTGTGGCTTAATGCCGCTTTGTAAATATGGTACCCTTTCATGCAGTATTCTGCGTAAAGGGGCATGCAATGTGTATCGCTGTGGGTTTTCCATCGCAACATCAATTGCTTTTTGACGCTGCCTCAGACTTACAAGGCAATGTAAATCTGAAAAATAGTATTGCTTGGGATATACTTAATAGAAAGCAGCTGGGGCCAGATTTACCAGTTTCTCACACAGCGCAGTGCAGCAGCCGCAAATGCTGTGCTGTGCTACATGAGAAGAAGAGAGCAGGAGAGCACCATATTTACAGAAATATGGCACTCTCTTCCCCTCTCCCTAACGTCGGTGCAGAAATGTCGTGCACCACGGACTCACCTTTGCACCATAGTGCAAGGGTGTCTCCCTGAGTCTAGCATACATTTTGTACTGGAAGGATACCCTTCAAGTACAAAATACCATGCTTACACTAAATTTAAACCTTTTCCCACTTTGTATGTGTGCTGTACAGTGCAGCACACATGCAAAGTCAGAAAAGAAAAGAGAAATAAGAGCATTTCTCCTCATCTTGCCTGTCTGTAATGGGGGCTATTTTCTGATGCTAAACACTGTCTTCTTTTTTAGGTAAATAGGGATTAGCATCAGAAACCTTGGGTGGGTGCATGGGAACACCCACGCACCACTCATGGTATGCCTTTGCTAAGGAATGCAAAGCAGTGCTATGTGCTGCTTTGCGTTACTTTCAAGTAATTTTCCAAGGTAAACCAGGTTTTGCACTGGAAAGTAAATATGTGAAAAAAGATTTTGTGTTGTTTTGCATCACTCTTGTGACACAAACACGGTGTAAAATCTTTGGGGCTTATTCACAAGCTCCTTGTGCTGCCGGTACTTCACTTTTTGTAATGCACAGGCAGCGAATTTTGTTGCCCTATATTTATGAGGACACGTAAAGCCCCACTGCGTGGCTTTTAGTGTACTTGTAAATCCGGCCCTTCCATGCAGCACTTTGCGTAAAAGAGGCATGCAATGGGTATTGCTGTGGGTGTTCCCATGTAACACCCATGGCTTCTGCCGCATTCCCCGATTTAAGTATAAGTATAAGTATAAACCATTTTATAACGCGCTCCGTTACTGGAGAGTATCCTGGCGCGGGGAAAATAAAAGCAGATAACAGAACATGGGAGAGAATCTTAGTTTACATTATTAAACAGATGCGTTTTCAGATGTTTTTTAAAAGCAGCAACTGTAGGTGTGGAGCGCAGATGAAAAGGAAGAGCGTTCCAGGCGCGAGCCACCACCACCGAGATCGACTGACCGCCAAGTCTGGCACGTTTGAAGCGGGGGAGGGTCAGTTTGAACAGAGTAGAGGATCTCAGGGACCGCGCAGGGGCATAGCAAATAAATCTTTTTCTCAGATACTGGGGGCCAAGACTGTGCGTAGCACGAAACGCCAGAACCAGAGATTTAAACAGGATGCGCTGTGCAACAGGGAGCCAGTGGAGTGAGCGCATCTCCGCACGAACGCTCTTCCATCTAGGGATGTTAAATAGTAGACGGACAGCCGCGTTCTGGATGATTTGTAGGCGTTTCACCAGATAAGCAGGGATACCACTGAACAATGCATTTGCATAGTCTAGCCTAGCCAGTATGAGCGCTCGGGCAACAGACTCTCTGGCCTCTTTTGGAAGCAGGGGAAAAAATTTGCGAAGCATTTTTAAAGTAGAAAAGCAGGTACCAGTCAGTTTTTTAATGTGATGTTCAAATTTTAAGTCCTCTGCAAACCAGATGCCCAAATTTTTTGCAGGTCTCCCCATCTCCTTCGGGCTGGGAATGTCAGGAGGCCATAAGGAGCTCTTAAACGAGGGAGGAAAGGAACCATAAAAAAGCACTTCGGATTTGTCCTCGTTGCACTTCAACTGTGCTTTGGCCAACCAGCGAAATACAGAGGACAAACACGAATGGACCGTCGATGTATCAAGGCTATCATCTGGCCAGGTGAACAGCAGTTGGGTATCATCTGCATACCCTATAATCTTAGCCCCGAACTGTTCCGCTAGATAGACCAGGGGGGTGATGTAAACATTGAACAGTAGGGGGCTAAGAGTTGATCCCTGCGGGACACCTGTGAGCAGCGGTTTAGGCTCAGAGGCATGGGGAGGCAGCCAGACCTGCTGAGTCCTGTCAGAAAGAAAGGAGGACAGCCAGTCTAACACAGTCCCCCCAATGCCTATGTCAGCCAGCCGGCCAAGTAGGAGCTCATGCGGGACGGTATCGAAAGCGGCAGAGAGGTCCAATAAAATTAGGACCGCTCTGCCACCTCCGTCTAAACAGTCCCGGATGGCCTCACTCATCTCCAGCAGGGCCGTCTTGGTGCTGTAGGTCGCCCTAAAGCCCGATTGGGCAGGATGGAGGGCATTGGAAGTTTCGACAAAGCTCTCTAATTGTCGAAATACCACCTTTTCACAAATTTTCGTCAGAGCCGGCAAAAGGGAAATGGGTCGATAATTCCCAGGGGCTGCCCAGTCCAATCCGGGTTTCTTCAGGAGCGGCAGAAGCTTAGCCTGCTTCCAGACAGGAGGAACCACGCCCGTAGCCAGAGAGAGGTTCACTATCTGCGTAATTTCAGTGCAGACTATATCTGCTACCTCCGAAAGCACCCGGGCCGGGCATGGATCGGCTGGAGAGCCAGATTTCAGGGACTGGAGAAGAGGAAGAGTAACATCCTCCAAAGTATGCTCAAAGTTCATGAGCTGCTGTTCAGGACTAGGGCATAGGGAAGGACACAAATCAGCTATTAGGCCATCGGTGGGAAGAGCTGCTAGTAGGTCTTGTTGGATCCTTGCTATTTTGGTAACAAAAAAGGAGGACAGCTCCTCGCACCATTGCCTCGAGGATGGGTGGGAGACTGCCTCAGCGACTGGTGCCACAAAGCTTTTAACAATGGCAAAGATCTCTCTGCTGTTATTGTCCGCCAAGGCAATACGCCCAGCATAGTAGTTCCCTTTAGCAGACTTGATAGCTGTATAGTAGTTTTTTTGGGCAAGCCGTAACGTGGATTTAGCCTCAAGGCTGTAATCACGTCTCCACTCCCGTTCAAGCCTTTTACACCCCAATTTTAGTTCCCTCAATTCCGGAGAGAACCAAGGTTGGGAGGGAAAGCGTCTGGATCTGGTCAGCGTGGTCTGTTTAGTGGAGGCGGTAGCCGCCTGCTGTACCCACTCATTAAATTCGCACACTGCATCGGCCAGAGGCAGCTTGGAATTGGGGCGAGTTTTAACCAGGGCCTGTCTAAACGCTGGCAGATTGATCTTTTGGGGTTGACATGTAAATGACGGTGGACAGTGCTCCGTAATCTCCCATTTAAATCTGATCAGATCATGGTCAGACCAGGTCATTTTTTCATTAGCTACGGCCTGGATGGGAAAATTGGAGCATACCAGATCAAGCAGATGGCCACCCGTATGCGTCGGGGCAGTCACCCATTGCTTGAGCTGAGCAAGCTCCAAAATTTCACCAAGCCTGTGGGCTTCAGGGGAGTCAGGAACATCCATGTGAATATTTAGGTCCCCAACCAAAAGAAACCTAGGAAAACCTAGGGCCCTCGGGACCAAATATTCTTCTAGGGAGTCCAAAAAGTGGGTAGCCTGACCCGGGGGTCTGTAAATCAGAGAACCTCCCAAAGTAAAATGAGGAGATGTTTTAATAGAGAAGTGGAGAACTTCACCCCCTACATCCACCATCGGAGGCTCAGAAGCAAAGTTCCACTCCTCCTTAAAAACAATCGCTAATCCGCCCCCTCTGCCCAAGGGTCGGTCCACTCTAACGATCTTAAATCCCCTGGGGACAGCGAGTTCTACGCTAGGTGCGGAGGTGCTGGTCATCCATGTCTCCGTGAGGAACAGCACCTCCAGCTGGCCGTCCACCAGTAGATCGAAGATCTCAGCGGCATGCCTAACCGCAGATCTAGCGTTGATCAGTCCCGCCCGGATGTAAGCCGCCGAGGCGATGCCAACCGAGCGGGGGGGGGGGGGAGTAGTTGGGGCAGAAAATCACAGGTAGGGCATTTGAGCATATCACAGTTCAAATCCGCCCGTGTGCAAAGCATATTATTGTCTGGGGGAGCAAGTCTCAGAAGGTCATGGCGCGAGTACCTGCGTATCTCTGATATGGCCATCCCCAGAGATCGCTGAACATAGAGGCCGGCCCTGGGCCCGTCCGAGGCACGGACGGGCACAGACGGGCCCTCCTTTGGCGCTCCTTCGGCGCGCAGACGGCGCGCCCGCTGCGCGCGGCCGCTGCGCGTCCTAGGAGGCATCCCCATTTAATACACAAGCCCCTCCCCGAGCTGGAGCGCTAACTCCGTTCCAGTAGGGGTCCGGGACTCCCAAGATGGCGCCCGACCTGTCCCTCCACACAATCGGCACTGGCAAGCCGCGGTGGACCGGGGAGCAGGGGGACCAGCAAGCAACAGTTAGGTGAGTTTTAAAAAGCACACAAGTTATGGCAACACTACACAATTAGCAATTCAATTGATTAAGTGAAAACAAACTCGTTTTTTAAAAAGGGATTAAAAATAGTTAAAAGCGCCTGCTGCGCTAGTGCTGTGCAGACAAGGAGGGCAGAAGAGAATCACTCGCAGTCTGCTCGCCTCAATTTTCCAAGCGCTATCGCAAGGCGCTGCCACCACCTTGCTCAAACACCCAGAACTGCCAGAACTGATCCTGTTTAATACACAAGCCCCTCCCCGAGCTGGAGCGCTAACTCCGTTCCAGTAGGGGTCCGGGACTCCCAAGATGGCGCCCGACCTGTCCCTCCACACAATCGGCACTGGCAAGCCGCGGTGGACCGGGGAGCAGGGGGACCAGCAAGCAACAGTTAGGTGAGTTTTAAAAATCACACAAGTTATGGCAACACTACACAATTAGCAATTCAATTGATTAAGTGAAAACGAACTCGTTTTTTAAAAAGGGATTAAAAATAGTTAAAAGCGCCTGCTGCGCTAGTGCTGTGCAGACAAGGAGGGCAGAAGAGAATCACTCGCAGTCTGCTCGCCTCAATTTTCCAAGCGCTATCGCAAGGCGCTGCCACCACCTTGCTCAAACACCTTGCTTTACAACCTTATGTAAACCTGGGAATGCATCAGAATGCTACATCTCCCCAGAAGAGGCTTAGGGAGGCACAAAGAGGAGAAATGTTTTAATTTCTCCTAGTTTTTCCTCTTTCTATGTGTGCTGCATTCTGCAGCACACATAGTTAGAGGAAATCACCTCTCATGATTGTATTTGTGCAGGAAGATGTCCTTTAACGGAGTCACTTTTACGTCTATGCTGCGTCAATTCCCTGCGCCTGCTAGAAGCAGGGGTAAGGAGTGACGCAGCATGTTAGGCATAGGACACCCATGATCATTGCTGGATCCGCGTTGCGCTTGCAACACAACTCCAGCAATGCGGCGCGCTTACGCCACAGGATGCGACACGCATCGCCCTATGCTTGCACCACGGTGCGCCGCATTCGTGGTGGCGCAGGGAGGGAATTGCGTGTCGCATCTGTTCTGGCGCATCCCTGCTGATTTGCATAGATGCTCTAGACGTCGAAAATCTGCCCCTGCGTAAATAACGTGAATACCACTCATGAGCCGTGATGAATTAACAGTGCTGACCAGGTTCAGTATTCCTGATTCCCCAGGTAATTCTCCACTTCGTAGAGGGCAAACAGGTTTTAAGTCGTTACAGGAAAAAATCCTCCTCCCTCGAGAATTACCTATAACTCGGAATCTCGGGCTGTTTCCATCTTACTCGCAAATGAATCTACAATTTTAGTTGAGCAAAGTTAAAGGCAAACCAGGCAACATTCCAAAGTTTGCAATCTATGAAAAATTGACCTTTGCAAAACTTTCCCGCCCCCAAAAATTATTTTTATACTTTTTTATCTGTGGTGCTTTGGACTGGTGAAAGGACTTGGAATTGGACTGACTTTTATCCAACAGTAGAGCTGTGCTGGTCGCTGAGGGCCCCTGACACTAAACACGACTCATTATACAAGCTACGGGGTCGCCATGTCTACAGCTCTCCACCAGAACAAGCTTTCTTGGCTCAGGAATGTCCTTTAAAGGCCCTCTGGCAAACACAAATACCATTACATTTGAGAAATTACTCCCTGCAGCCAGTTGAACAAATATTTGGTCACTAAAACCTTTTATGAAACTGACCACCTGTTCCTGTTGTTACCAGGCCTATGTATTCAAACCACAGGGCAAGTGAGGAGGATCCGCGCTTACATTCAAAAACCCGTTTTTACGTTTAAAATGACCTGCTTTGCAAGCGCCAGTCTCAGCGTTGTGGTAGTCTTTTTAATGGCATGTTTTACGGTTCTTGTGAAAATGTGTCCTTTTTATGGTGTTCAGGTTGTTTGTAAGCCCACCCAGTGTTGGCAGCGAGCCGCGTGACACAGAAGAAGGTGCAGTGACTTTGCCAGGATCACTTTGTCAAATGTCAGCGACTTTATTACCACGTGCGTTTTCTCTTGCCTTTTAGACCATTCAGACCCCCCCAGAAGTATAAATGGCTGAGTTGTCGCCAAGGAAAATTATTTTGAGACATGATGGTAATACTGGGGGTTCTATTTACTAAGAACTAATGCCGAGTTTCCGTCACAAAAGTGCCGTAAAATGACGCTAAATCTTTTTCTACTAATTTACTATCCAGTGTTACATTTGTTTTAGCGCAGGAAAATATTTGAAAGTAGCGCAAAGCAGCGCATTATCATTGCTTTGCATTACTTAGCGCCAAGGGGGCGTATCATGGGTGGTGCATGGGCGTCTCCATGCAACCACCCAAGGTTTCTGACGCAAAGTCCTATTTACTTAAAAAAGTAGACAGGGTTTAACGTGAGAAAATAGTGCCTGTTTCAAATAGGCGCTATGAAGGAGAAATGCTTTTGTTCTCCTTTCTTTTACAACTTTGTATGTGTGCTGCACTGTTAGTCTAAGCATGGTATTTTGTACTGGAAGGGTTCCCTTCCAGTACAAAACCTATGCTAGACTCACGGAGTCACTCTTGCACTATGGTGCAAAGGTGTCTGTGGCTTACAGCATCATATTTCAGCTCTAACGCTAGGAGAGTGCCATATTTCTGAAGAAAAAAAGTATTAACTTAAAAATACTAACCTTTTATCTTGCAGGACGACGTCCCCTTCCCACGGGTGTCCTTACTCCTCACGGAAGCTCCAGATGCAAGAACCTGCACTACATAATCCTGGTGGAATGGATAGAGCGGCCTCTCAAAGGGCTCCTCAGAGCAGTGGACGCTTGCGCTTTCTCTAACCCAGCTGTCTAAGAACTTTAAAATGCACATGTCTAGCTGGCCGTCGCAAGACGGCTGGCCCAAGAGATAAGTGCATTTTAAAGAGCATAGCTCTGCTGCGGCCACTCAGTAGTGCTGGCCCCGCCCCATCCTGAATCTTAGTTCAGGATGGGTTGCTGAAAAGTAAAACGGTAATAAATGCACTTTATTACAGTTTTATTTTCATCTCTGGGGTTTGTGGGGCGACACTCCTCTGCTCAAATAGAGGAGACGCCCCAGAGCGCAGCATTTGAGGCTGCTGAACTGCGCTGCTTCAGAAACTAGTAAATCTGCCCCAGAGAGTTCTGGAGCAAGTGGCCAACATACAAAGCTACCTATGTTGGATCTGTTGGGTAAGTGGATTAATATATTAACCCTAGAGGTTCAAACTCCAGTAGGGCCAGTTGGCCTTTTATCATCTCAAATTCATTAAAATAATTACCTTTGGGTTGGGTAACAATAACCAAGGTCACCAGAAGGACGAATGTGTACTTTACAAATACACTTGATTGTGTACCTACAACATTCCCCACTAGCAGAAGTCTCTTATTTGTTGCTGCCGCTTAGGTTATGGTTCCAACTGGCCTGCTCCTTTATTTTTGCAAGTTCTGTTCACATTCCTAAATGTTTCTTTTATGACAAAAAGGGAATACAAGTTATTCACTTTGTATTACTGCTCCTGCCTTTGCCATCCATCATGCATTTTAATTCCTTTTTATGACCCACCAACAGAGTGATTTTAGCTGTCACAGTCTTATTGTGAACAATACCAATAATTTCACTGGGCTTTGGGCCAGCCCATTCATTACCATTGTTTGGCTTTCCTGTCAATCTGATTTGCTTGCTTCTTATTCCATGGCTTTCCTTCCACTTCTTGTGTTGCCCCTGCCCGGGAGCACCTGTTCTTTACCGTCCATTGACTGGATGATTACCGACCCTTCCATTGCTTACACTAATTGATCTACTTTTTTCTTACAAGCTCAGCAGTCCATGAAGTGTATTTGTATTCTTGTTCTGGCGTGCTTCTTCTCCACTCAAATCACCCCTTCCCATGCTCTCTGTTTTTGTGCTCCCCTCCAGCTCGTTGGATGCTTCTCCTGTACTTCTCAGGTGTTTTATTTTTTAAATTCAGCACCTCCCTCCCAGCCTCTATGTTGCTACCCCCGCTTTGCTTCAATTACTTGGCTGCATTTAATTCAACCTGGACCTCCTCCCACCCACTCCGTTATTGCATCCATCCTCCACGTTGCATTTTTTAGGGCTCGACCTCTGCCAATGCGCAAGAATTGCAGATGTCGAGACATATTGGGGCTTATCCAGAGCTTAACCAAACGGGCGATTTGATGTTGTGCCTGTGAAAAAAGCGCGTGCACGCATCAAAGCCACCAGCCTCCCTCCACAAGCTTACCCCAGCCTGCGCTCTGGCATTTCTCCTCCCTTAATTATTCACTGCCCACGGCCGGCCGGCACATCAAAGGCTGCTGCTCCCCTTCTTGCCTCTCCCCGCCACCCCTCCCCACCACAGTAATGCCGAAGGCTTGTCTGCCTTCTCCCAGACTCGTTTTGTATTTTGATGTTTTGGAAGAAGAACAAATTGCAGCTGCCAGGCTACTAGTTTGCTCTTAAACAATGCCTGGCTATTTGGAAGCCCCGTGTCCTCTCCTTGGCTGAGGCGCAGATCCCAGATGCCTTTCGATCCATAGTTCATGGGCTAGCATGTCAGCAACTCCGATTCGAGCAGGTAAATATTGGCCTCCATGGTTTCACGCTATTAACCTGTGGTCGCTCATGAAGAAATATTATGAGCAAAGCGACTGCCAAGATAAATGATGTAACATATCCTGTTTTGTAGCTTTGTTGGAGGCTTTAAGGAACAACCACTGTCGACCCACTTTTATATTGAACCAGATGTTATCCTAAACTCCAGGGTTTGTGATTTAATTTTTTTTTAATGTGCAGCCACATTTTGCTAATGCAAGATTTCTTATGTAACATAATCTGATGCATTTACTCTTGTGACTGACCTTTTCAAAATCTCAGTGGCCATCTTTTTTCTCCTCTTTAGGGCTCGACCTCTGCCAATGCACCTGCCAATCCACCATACAGCTCCACCGATGCACCCACCACACAGCTCCACCGATGCTCCAACTAAGCTCCACCAATGCACCCACCACACAGCTCCACCAATGCAACCACTAAGCTCCACCGCTGCACCCACCACACAGCTTCACCGATGCACCCACCACAGAGCTCCACCGAGGCACCCACCACACAGCTCCACCGATGCACCCACCACACAGCTCCACCAATGCACCCACCACACAGCTTCACCGATGCACCCACCACACAGCTCCACCTACACAGCTCCACCGATGCACCCACCACACAGCTCCACCGATGTACCCACCACACAGCTCCACCGAGGCACCCACCACACAGCTTCACCGATGCACCCACCACACAGCTCCACCGATGCACCCACCACACAGCTCCACCGATGCAGCCACCACACAGCTCCACCGACACAGCTCCACTGATGCACCCACCACACAGCTCCACCGATGCACCCACCACACAGCTCCACCGAGGCACCCACCACACAGCTCCACCGATGCAGCCACCACACAGCTCCACCGACACAGCTCAACCAATGCACCCACCACACAGCTCCACTGATGCACCCACCACACAGCTCCACCGAGGCACCCACCATACAGCTCCACCGATGCACCCACCACATAGCTCCACCGAGGCACCCACCACACAGCTCCACCGAGGCACCCACCACACAGCTCCACAGATGCACCCACCACACAGCTCCACAGATGCACCCACCACACAGCTCCACAGCTGCACCCACCACCCAGCTCCCCTGATGCACCCACCACCCAGCTCCACAGATGCACCCACCACACAGCTCCACAGATGCACCCACCACCCAGCTCCACCGATGCACCCACCACACAGCTCCACTGATGCACCCACCACCCAGCTCCACCGATGCACCCACCACACAGCTCCACCGACACAGCTCCACCGATGCACCCACCACCCATCTCCACTGATGCAACCACCACACAGCTCCACGGACACAGCTCCACCGATACACCCACCACACAGCTCCACTGATGCACCCACCACATGAGGTTCTGTGAATTCTGAACCCGTGGGTTCCATTTTGTGTATGGCAGCAATTTTGTGGTTGCCCTCACATAGGCCGATGATTGTGGCTGAACTAGTCTTTTAAGGACATGTACACCTTAGCTCGAGTTCATGCTGACTCCTGTTTGACCTGAGTGAACTGACTCTGTTGCCAGAAGCTGACCTTGTTAAACCAGTTCCTGCCCTTTAGCTGATCAAGATTAAGGATCAGAGCACAGGACATCATAAAGTTGTACTGCACACAAACATGCCTTATCCTACTTCTATCTGTTTCTGTTTCTTCTTTTATGGTCTATTTACGATATGGGTTGTGGTCCTTTTTATTATGGGTTTGTCCGGCTTGTCTAAAGAAGAATGTTGGGTTTGTTCAATGATTGATTATGGGCCGGACAATTGTAAAATGGGTTTGTCGTTTGTAGACCTTGCATGTCCATGTTAGGCATTTTTTGCATGTTTGCAAAAGCAAGGACTGCCCCTTACTTTTATGCTGAGTTTTGTAACCCTGAGCATATATAAGGCCTCTGTTCTCTGTACTCCTCAGACTACCTCATTCAGTTGCTACGGCTTCTGTGTGACGTGGCCTCACTTATTAAATTTAATAAAGATGTCTTTTCACATTTTCAGCTTCTGTGCCAAGTTCTTTTTCCTATTAGTAAGCATTCCCTGAGAATGAAGATTACAGTTCTTCAAATGGCGTCCAATGTGGGGCTTCATCAGTGAAGTGACTATCTGTGGGAGTGATCTTGTCAGAGGACTGAAATCTACTGAGGAGGACAGAACAGGATTCTACTAAGGAGGTACTCTGTGCACAGGGATTCTGGAGATTCTTTGTTTCTGCAGCCCAGTATATTTCTGATCTTCCTGATTTTGATCCTCCACATGATGTCACTCTTGACTGAGAACGTTTTTGGCGTGAGTATTCTAAAAAAGACCATTAGGTCATGTAGAACTTGACAGTTAGAATTTGGATAACCTTTTGATTAGTAAGAATAAGTACAAGTGGGTCGCTCCCACGACTTTGTTTGGTTTCTTGGTTTTGATTTGGTTATTGCAATTACCAAAGCCGAGGGGTTGGTCTCTTGGTTTTGATTTGGTTTTTGCAATTACCAAAGCCGAGGGGCTCGTATATTTGCGACTATATCGTTTTTGATAACCCCTTGAAGTTTGAAGCTAGATTAGTGAGCTATAAGATGCCTGGTCTTAGCAAATTTAGGACTGTAACTTTGGAACTTTGGACTTTGTGTTGGCCAACTTTGGATTTGTATAGGTTTGTATATGCGAATTGCAATTTGTGTAGAACAGGTAATGAGGAGAATTTTCTCTATTTGGTTTAGTTGAACGGTGCACGTACGAAAAGTAGATTAGGCACTACATTGATTATAATATTGTATATTTTGCAATATTTTTGGCATGCCTGTTTAAAAGCTCACATAAGAAGAATGTGTGGCTTTATTTGGAAGGGTCCATAGTGTGATGTGAAATTAATTAGCCGGCTCTCCTAGAAGGAATACTTAAATAGGTTTAAGTATACAAACATATTTCTTCCTTGGTGATTCTGTAATCCCCAGGGAATTAAAATATGACATAATACAAAACAAGGATCCTTTGGGTTTTGGCTTCTTGGATATGCAGCAGTCTGTTTTTGCAGTCTTTTGGAACACTATTGAGAAGCGTTTCTTGTAAATATGACTTACAACTAGTATTTGCAAATAGTTTGGTTTAAGTACAGTCTGTGGGCTGTCCTTAATTTTTGTTCTGAGTATTGATTTGTGGGTTAAATGTGTGTTTAAATGTCTATGTGGTTTTCCCATTAGTGCAACTTCGGGGTAAGTACATAGCGATGGCGCTATTCATGAAATGCATGGCTAAAGCGCGCCGTATTGTGTGTCCTGAGTGTTTCACCCCTTTCTGTTTATGTCTGAAATGAGCTCAAATGTGTGTTTGTGGTTTTGTATGTTTTCAGTCTATTAAGCAAAATGCCTAAATGCTTTAAAAAAATAAAATTCACATTCACTAGGAATAAAAAGGCCCCCAAAAACGAATGGTGTGCTTTTGTAGAAAAATCAACTTATAGCATTACTTCATTATTTTGTATTACAGGAAGACATTTCAATTAAGGGTTTCCTCTCTTTAAGCATTTTTGTACGCATATTCTGGGCTCTGTTGCTAAATAAAAATTGTCCTTTTTAGAAAGAAAAATGTGGCGCAAAATGTTGTTATGTTTTAAGTTAGGCTTCTGTGCTTAGGCTTATAAATGAATGCGTCTAAAAATGATGGGCAAGGGATGCAGCTTGCTTTTATATGTGGTATTATCAAAAATGATTGGGTTTATTAAAAATAATTATTAAATTATGAAAAATAATTATTAAAAAAAGTGCTACAAAATTCGTTTTTTACTATTCATGAAGCTTAATGCTCATACTGTGACCTCCTAGCATTATAATTTAATTTGAAGTTGTGTTGCACTGCATAATGAGGACATTAGCATATGACATCTCACTTAGCGCAGGCGTAAAAAAACTCATTTTTCTAAGGATTTGCATGAGATATGTCTAATGTCTAATATCTGTAATGTGTAAAGAACATTCTGAGGATGATTAATATGTAATATACTTATAGGATATTTATTTTTAAGTGCCCCAAATATCAAAGTCGAATTTGGGTATTTTTGCCATTTATAATAGCTTTAAAGTGCTTTTAGGCTTCAGTGAATGCTTTGAACAATATCCCGAAAGCTAGGCCACCAGGCCTAGACTCCGTTCCAGCAGACCTTTTTATGCATGATAAGGACCTTTGGGCCTCGTATATCCATCTGCTAGCAAATGGTATTGCAATGGGTTCACCAATACCTGAGTCCTGGAAGGGCGCCGTGATTATCCCAATTTTCAAAAAGGGGGAGTGCTCGGACCCAGGAAATTACAGGCCGATTAGCCCTATTGCTTGCATACAAAAGGTAGTGGCAAGGCTCTTACTGCAGCGTATTCAGGGCTGGATAGAGGAAAATGATATTTTGTCGCCTCTACAGGCAGGGTTCCGTAGCCATACCAGTACGATTGATCAAGTTTTTAGATTTGTTTTATTATATTGGCGTGTAGTGCTACTGGGGGGGGGGTATGCTCTTTGCAGCCTTCGTTGATCTTAAATCAGCGTTTGATTTGGTGCCTCGTACTAAGCTGTGGGCAGCATTACAAGAACAGGGCATCCCATTGGATATCCTGTCACTCCTTATCAGATTACATGAAGACAATTTTGCCCGAGTCCGATGGAACCATCAGGGAAGTGTAACTGATAAATTCCCTATCGCAAGGGGGGTACGCCAAGGGTGAGTACTTGCCCCTACACTCTTCTCCCTATACCTCAACAGGGTGATCAGCTATTTTGAACAGCAACCAACCGATGCCCCAAGTTGGATGGCAAGCTGATCCCCCTGTTGATGTTTGCTGATGATACGTTGCTGATTTCGAAGACACAGCAGGGCCTCCAGAAGGCCGTTGGTGTCTTCGAGGCTTTTTGTAATGATCATGGTCTTGTCATTAATACATCTAAGACAAAGTTCATGGTCCTGCATAAAAACAAATACGCCAGAGGGAGGGTGGTTATGGATGGGGTTCAACTGGAGCAGACCCAAGTATTTAACTATCTGGGCATAACCTTATCATCCAAATTAGACTGGAAACAGCATACCAACCAGTTGATCACGAAGCACGCACAATTGACAGGAGTACTCACCAGGGAATTTTACTTATCTCATACCAGGCCAATTACGCCGGTCCTAAAGATTTATGACGCTAAAGTTGGAGCAGCAGTTCTCTATGGGGCGGAACTATGGGGACTCAGTAACTTAAAAAGGTTGATGGGTGCGCAAAATAAATTTCTGCGCAACATTACAGGTTTACCGGCTTCCACTCCTTTGATCCCTCTCCACTATGATTTAGGGTCTCATGGCCTCGAGGATATGGCCAGATACAGACCGGTTGCCTACTGTAGGAGATTATGGGTTACCCCTGAACTCTCCCAGTATGCACGGGCCTTCCTCGAGGTGAGAGACTCCGATAAGGCCCATAAAATACCATGGATGAGGGAGGTAAAAGCAATATATAAGGCTATGGGATTATCTTCACTGTGGGATGACCCAGTGGGGAATTCTTTTCCACCTAGAAAAATATTTCGAGACCTGTACTGGAACATGTTGGAGGCAAGTAGATTTGGCCGCTGTATTGAACCATCCTTTACAGCAGATTTCCTAGAACTTAAGCATTTACCGGCCTTTGAGGCTTACTGGGACTGGATTACCATCCCAGGGGACAGGAAGAAATATCATCAGATTAGGGTGGGGACATTACCACTAAATGCTCTCACTGCAAAATGGGGTGGGGGACAAGGTTCGGCCTGTCCCTTCTGTCCCGATCAGCGGGAAGTCATTGGGCACGTTCTCTTTGCCTGTCCAGAATATAAGGTACCTAGGAGATCTTGGTTAAAACCTATCTGTGTCCAGTTAGGTCTCAAAACGGGTTGTGAGGCTGTCAGGATTTTACGAACTGACAACTCCCAAGCCGTAGTCATAGCCATAGCTAAATTTCTCCACTGGATGTGGATAATACGGGCCCGTAAAATGAGTCTACAGTAACCTGGGCCTATGATATTTGTGATTGTAAAAAGTCCCTGGTGATCAATGTACCTAGTGATCAATTTTAATTTTTTTAAATTGTTTCTCTTTTTAATGAATGAAATGAATTACATACCTATGTTCTTCCTTTTTCTTCTTTTTAACATAATTTATTTATTGACTGTAATTTATGGGTTTTATGTATGGCGGCAAGCCAATAACTGTTAATTGAGAACTGAAGTGATTAATTGTGATCTTACTAGCTGTCAATGAAGGGTAATTTTAAAATATTAAATTGTAACTGTCTTTTATGATTGAAAAAAATCGAAATAAAGACTTTTTTGTATTTGAATTTGTAATATACTTATAGGATATTTATTTTTAAGTGCCCCAAATATCAAAGTCGAATTTGGGTATTTTTGCCATTTATAATAGCTTTAAAGTGCTTTTAGGCTTCAGTGAATGCATACATTTAGGTGTAATACAAATTTGCAGGCTGTCCTCATTTGGGGTTTTCTTTTAAATGGCCCAGTGAGATTCATTTAAGGTTGATGAAATAAGTACCATTGCAACAAGCACTTGTTCTAAAACTGGTATGTGTGTTATTAGGTTCTGTGAATTATTCACAGTAAATGTTGTTTAATAATCTGGAAACAGAGATAATTTTTTAGCGCCTAAAAAGGAGACATTATTTTTCAAAATAGAGTGAATTATTGCAGGTTAGGAGGAATTAGGAAGGCCTTTTGCCTTTGTCAGCCTCAGAATGAGCAGAGGGTGGGGGCTAGTAGAGCTGCAGAGGCTTGCTCAAGTCGCGCTGAGGTGTTATCTTTAGTTTCCCTGTAAATAATGGAAGGAGGCTGTCATGTTGACATTTGTGACCTTTTAAATTAGGGCCTTGTCTCTGTGAAATGCAGAATGACCTTGCTAAACAGGCCTCTAAAGGGAGGGTTTTCTGGTTTCTCCATAAGAACAGTTGCTTTTATTTGACAGAAAAGGTATTGCATTAAGTTTTACACAGAAAATAAGAGGAAGCTCTTTATTCAAATTTTGAAGGCTACATGCCTAAGTGAGAACGATTTGCCAATTAAGAATTACTTTTCAAAGTGGAAATTGTGGCACAAAGCTAACATGGAGTGTCAGCGAAAGAATTTTAGTTTTAGTTTAATGTTGCAAGCTGACCGACAAGATGGTAACAGTTAAGTAATGGAAATTTATTTTTGTGTCTGTTAATGTGTATCATGCTTTGTCTTCTGATTACAAGTTATAAAGGATATTTGTTTGTTATGAGAAATGTCTCTCTTTTGTGTGTTGTATATTTTTTTTTTTGGCTTCTGCCCGCAGATCATTCATGGATTGTTCTGGGTTATTTTAAGGCTGACAAGACATGTAAGTTTGGTTGGTTGAAAAGAGATGTGTTTTTGCGTAACTCCTTTGGAAAGGAATGTTCAAGTGGTTTTCAAGTGACACAGTAGATTGTCTTGCCAGCCGATCACGACTGACTAGTGATCAGCTGTCAAAAGGAGGGTAAGGAAAGTAAAAGTAAGTGTGAGGAAAGTAAGGGAAAGTGTGTAAAAGAAAGTGTAATTTTGATTTTAAACCTGACAAATTAAGAAGGCCTGAATAGTGGGTTTTGGGCTGCAGGTTCACAGTGCATAAAGTACAGGACTTGAAGTGTATGCGGCACCGCTCATTCACATATGCTATTGTTTGTTTATGGGGTTTTTTTGTGCTTGATATACAGCAAGCATATCTGATGGCTTGACATGTCCGTTTTGTGCGTTTTTTTGTGCATTTTTTTGTTTTATGTTGCTGCTTATGATACTATTACAACTTTACCTGTGTTGTGAAGGCATATACATGACGATGTGTATCCTGTACAACAGCTGGGTGAATTTGCGCTACATTTCACAGATATGATATTTTTTCATCCTGTGAGCAAGACAGACAACACTTCACCAGTGCATGTCAAATTTGGCTATAATGGTATTTGAACAAAAATAAAAAAAGATATACAGGAAACAAGGTATCACCTACAGTTAGTCACGTTACTCCCCTCCCTTCCCTAAAGGAACAGGCAGCCCTAAATTTATGTATCCTGATTGGACGTAAGGATAAATTATAGATTTGTGACTCTTGTACATGGTGACCTAATTTTTATATTACATTAGTCAGTTTTGTTCTGCTTCCTAAATAGTGTATGGCCTTGTACCGTAAAGGAAACAAGGTTTAATTTTTTTCCCTGAAAAAGGGAACTGGAACATTAGCTGAGATTACCTATATGGTGTAGAGGCCAGCGGTAGAGCTAACGTTTGTGAACTATTTTGATTTTTATGTATCACCCCCACTCTTGGTGTTGTGTCACATGCCTGACTATCACCCAAGTAATTTCTTGTTCTTCCTATAGATTTTTCTTTCGTCACTTCTCCCCTGATTGATGTTGCATCGTCCCTAGTAATTGGGGATGTTAGCTGTGTCCTAGTCCCATTTTCCCTTTTCCATATTCCTTTCACCAGTTAGCCTTCTTTTATTATTATTATTGTATTAGGTTCACACTTCCAGATTGCAGTAATGTACCAGAGACCCCCATATTATGTATAAATCCCTTTTGTATAACAAGACTGGTTTTTAAGAATTTTCTTTGGGCCTACCTCGATGTTTTCCAGTCTGACCGTCATGGTAGTGATGGACTGGTTAACTGACTCAATGCTATTATAAGACGAGTTTCCACATTTTGATCATTAGTCTGTGTATTGCACAGTGCACATGATGCACATTTATTAAAAGGGAGGTATTTACATGTCCCTGATATTCTGTATCATGCAATTTCTCTTTTGAGATGTTCTAGATAAGGAGTTTAGGAACACCTAGACTTAATCATTGAGAGAAAAAAATATGTTTACCCCATTAGACGATGTCATCATGCGTGAGGACATCCATTCAGATAGAATCCCTATGTCGCTATCTACCTTTAGATGGTAGAGGATATGCTCTCACTTGCAAATGAATTGAAGAGGCTAGAGGCACTGTTTTGCCTACTGCCTTTGTCTTTGTATTGCTTTTGAGAATGACAGTGTGTTCTAGACCAGAATTGTCTCATGGCATATGGCCACTCCCTCGCAGATTGCAGACCACCTGCTTGCAATCCTCTTGTTAAAGACAAACTGTTTTTTTGTACTAAATTGAAGGTAACTAATAAATGTGTCCCATTTCCTACGTCACTAGGTTCTGCGGGATTAAGTCATAATAACCTGCGGACCTTTGATGAAAAGCTAATTCCCATCAGTGACAGTCCCAGCACCCAGAAAAGCAGCAAGGCTGGACAGTGATCGCCAGCGCGCCATCCATGTTATCTCCAAAGAATCGTACTTGCTCCATCAGACGACATTGGACATCACAGAACCAGTTTCAGTGCAAAAGAGCGAAAGAGAAGGATTCCAGTTATTTTGAGGTTTTAGTTTTTCACCTGTCATGTGCTGGTAACCTCTGACAGTAGGCAGTCCATTGAGCCCCTTGGCCTGAGTTTTGGCCACACACCCCTTTTCTTTGCTCCAACGGAAAGGCAGTGCACCGGAGGATCCAAGACCGGCAAAAGGCACTACATTGTTGTGATGTATTCCTATAGGTTCTGAATCGATCCCCCTATTCCTGACCCTATTCTGGTTAAACAAACCAACAAGTTAACTAGCAGTCAGCCCATGAGGCAGAAAACCCCCATGATGCAGATACCGTTATCTGACGCAGTCACACTACGGCACAGGAACGTGTTATCTGATTAGGTCATAACGCTTGCGATCTAATTAGACAAGCGATATTCCTCCAGCCCCTGATAAGGCATACGGAGTTCTCATAACAAATCAAACCTATGACAACCTGGGCAAAACCCTGCGGCCATTGTTTTGATTTCACCGAGAACTTCAGCAAAAGAATGTGCTAACGAGCAAGTCGTATGACATCCTTATTGACGTATCTATGTCCATCCTTACGTCAATCTCGGCACCTTAAAGGTATAAATATTACCGATATTGCCCTATGCAAACACACGCGGTGGTGACGAGACGGAGCAGCCATACTTGCCAAAGCCCAGAGCAGAGCAGACCCCGCTGGCACAGCCCCGCCTTCCTGACGCACTGAAATCGAGCAGCTGCCCATTTCTCCTGCCGAGAAATCCAGCACCGGCGCTTCCGGGTAGCCCTCGCAGGCAGCCTGGAATATCGAGACCAGAGAGAGAGATACCATCCCTCATTCATCCTTAATTCCAGGTACAGAACTGAATAACCCCTCGCAGAGAATTCTTTAATTATTCACTTGGCAAAAACAAACTTAACTTAAACTGTAACTTTCTATTCCCGCCCACGTATTAGGCTTAGGTCAGGTACACGGGGTAGGCGTATTTAGAAACACCAGTTGAGTACGTTTAGTCAAATGTATATGTGTATATAATATATTTTATTCATTTTAAAACATCTTATGGCTTAGAAACCATATCAATGTTTTTACAGTATTATTTTATACTTCTGCTTTTAATGTATGCACTTTACTTAACTATAAGTATTGCAATAATATCGATCCATTTCTCTTGTATGAGAAAAGAGACTGATCAATAAATAACACCTTTTTATTGAACACGCCCGTCTCTTCCTTTTCTCTACATTCTGATGAGACTAAGAATGCACGTACTGACTGAGTAAAATAAATTGCCTTTTGTTCACACGACTCTCGAGATACACTCTTGATTAGGGGAGAGCAAAGTTGTCATGTTCTATGGTTGTCAGAAACTAAATCCCTTCTTGTCTAATCAGGGAAGTTAATTCCTTCCTGAACATTCGAGAAAGTTTCTAGTGAACTCTGAGCTAGCTGGCAAACCCAAAACTTTAAGTCTAATATCGTCAGTAGTAGACCTAGTTAACGTCTGGTCTAGGCCTTTACTATTGAAGGTATTATTCCAATGCGCAGAGCCTACTGGGATAATAGGAACTACACTACATGGCGCCCAACGCGTTTGGAAAGGGCGATAAAACTAACGTAAGACATTTAAAGTAACTCAGTCGTGCTTTCTCACTCAGACCCCTTTCTCCCATAATACTCCAAAGACGTCTGGAGTGGGTAAAAGGTTATATCCGCCAGACCTCGCAGGAGGGAACTCCTATGTATGGTTCTTGGTATAGTCAACGTTGAAGGATACACTGTTCCAAAATATTGTGCATCTAATCTTTGTTTCCATAAGAAACCTGATCTGCAAACAAACAAAATAACCATCCTGTCTGTAAAATGGTAGACAGTGATGAAGAAAGAGAGGCAGTTAGATTAGCAACTGAACTCGCAGCAGCTGATGCTACCATACAGGAAGCTGACCCGGATATAATACTCATCCCGGTCATTAAAAGGAAATCTATAACCATAAAACTTATAGAAAATGGACTGACACCTAGAGGTGGTACAGTCATATTCGTAATTGAGGCACACGAATATCGGCAGACAGAGGTATACTATTCATGGATAAATTTTCCAGCAGCAAATCCTGTAACAAAGTACTTCCACTATTACAAAATAGAGGAATCTCCTGAAACGTACACTCCTTTCGAGGAGGTGGAAGTACCACTCAAATTTCAAGAGCATTTGCTCTTATTTGATGGCGCCCTAAAACATAATAATCACATCACCAGGCTCGGTCCTTTAGGTAGACCAGGAGCAACGTGGCCGGTCCTAGCCGGATACACACCACATCCAGACATCGACGGGATGTCTGCAGCTAACCTGTTAACACAGCTAAAACAGTTAATAAAAATACATAGACAATTAGTCCAATATGTGATGCGGACTTCAACAATTCAACCAGCAATTAAAATTCCACATCTGACCCCTCACCAGGGGAACACAAATAAAATTACACCACAGAACATACAATCCTGCCTAGGTAAAGTACCGGCTAAACGGGAACAAATACCATTCTGGTTGGCACAGAAAATCACCCAAATAGAGGCGGTGTTTCCAGACACCACCCCGCTAGAAAAGCACAGGATTCTGACTATCTGTCTTCCAATGGGAATCGCACCACACATTGAGGACTGTGACACTTGGGGTACAGTCTTTGCTTCCATCTACACAAAAACGCACGGTGTTCCATCCATTTCGGTAATACCAGATGTGCTAAAACAAATTCAAGACGAATACGGTCCAGAACCCGCTTTAACTCTTGGTATGAAATTACTAAAAGACTTCAAGCAGGTCTCGGCTATATTATTAGCCAACATAAAGGGAGAAGCAGCAAACGTGGCGATCCGCCAGAGGTTAAAGGAAACAGATATAGCAGACCAACCAGCTGAAATTGCCAGAATCATAGAAAAATCCTATGAGGAACTAGGTAGAGATAGTTTAGGTGGAATACCAGTAAAACCACAACTAATTGAAAGTCCTGAAAAAATATTTTTTAATAATAATTCAACATCACAGAAAAAGAGCTGGGATGGAAACAAACAATCCAATCCCAAAGAAAAGAAATTCCAGTCCAGAGGAAGGTCTCCTAGGCGAAGAGAGAAATCTCCGAACCAAAGACACAGGTCACCCTAGAGTGACCCCTCTGGGAAAAGATATAACCTTAGAAATAGGGATAATATAAAAAAGCCTGATAGATATCAAGACATTGATACACGTCCCTCTCAATCTTTTCAGACTTCCTCGCAGAAATCGGAAAGAAGAGGACGATCAGAACAAAGAGAAGAGCACGCCAAGTCCAAAGACAAGGAACCTGCTCAGCTAAAAAAGAAATTACAATTTCCAAAGAAGAAGGTAGCCAGCATTAAAATAGTTAACAATGCCGAGAATTCTGAGGACACAACTGAAAAACGGGGAATGGGCTCAGACAATGCTAGACAGCGCAGCAGAAGTGAGCATAGCTCGCAAAGTCCTTATGAATCATCTGGAGACAGTGGACACGAATGAATATCTTCAAGTGGAAACTGCAGACACCAGAGTTAGCAAACCTCACAAAATATACGAAATAACATTGCGTATAGAGGGGGATAAGACTAGAAAAATAAGGGGACTATTTTGGGATAATCTCTCCAAGGGCTATGATATCCTTCTAGCTGAAAAAGACTGGCCACCAGAGTTTGTCAGGGATTGCCCTCATGGCGAAGAAGTAATTATGCCTGCCTTCTCAAATCATATCCCAATTCATAAAAAATACACACTTGCTAGAAAGTGGGCAGTGGCTCTAGCCCCTGCTTTATATAAAAATCACGTGGGATGGGATGAGGACTCTCCTCCTCACAAAATCCAGTTAAAATCACAACCTACTGCACAAAGGCAGTACCCAATTAAGCAAGAAGCTAAAAAACAGGTAAAAGAAATACTAGATCAGCTAGAATACCAGGGGGTGATTGAAACTTGCACCTCACAAATGAACAACCCTTTGTTTCCGGTCTCCAAACCAGACAATTCATATCATCTAGTTTTGGATTACCGACACCTTAACACATGTTGCAAAACTTTTGCAGTGCAAAATTCGCATAGTGCTGCACTAATGAATAACATAGTGCGCAAAAAATACAAAACAACATTAGACATCTCTAATGGATTCTTTTGTCAAAACATAGCACCAGAGAGCAGATATTTGTCTGCGTTCTCAATAAATGGCACTCAAAAACAATTCTGTCGGTTAGCCCAGGGGTACAAGAACAGCCCGGGAGTATTCTCAGCGAGAGTAACAGAATTACTACAAATATATGATGATGAAGCATTATCTTATGTCGACGACATTTACTTAACAGATGATGACTTGGAGACTCACTTGAAGAGAGTGAACACCATAATACTTGGGTTCGCAGCAGAAGGTTACAAATTCAACTTTAAAAAATCCAGAATTGCCCATCTGACAGTCCTGTTCTTAGGATATGAATTATCAAGTGAAGGCAAAAGCCTGGCGGACAATTTCCTAGAGAAATGTGCCGTAATCCAAGCACCTAGAACACTAAAAAACCTACAGTCGATTCTAGGCTTCCTAAATTTCGGAAGAACATACATTGCAAATTACGCAGAAAGGGTCAAACCCCTTTATGATCTGATAAAACCAGATTTTAAAAGATCCAATTGGACTCAAATACACACAGAAATTTTGAGATCCTTACAAACAGACATGCTAATTAAAACAAAATTAGAAACACGTGATAACACACGCAATCTTGTGATTCGAGTCATCCCAGGGAGATGCGGATTCACATACCTGACCTCTAATGAGGGAGAAAAGGTACCAATTGCATTCAAATCACACTTGTACACAGAAGCTGAACAGAAATTCAGCAACAAAGAAAAAATTGTTCATGCAGTTCAAACCGCAATAGCTAGAGAAAAAGATCAAGCTGACGGTAGACATATCACAGTCAGAACAGCAGAATCAGCCTTTGAGGCACTAACAACACCGTGTAATTTACCAACAACAACATTGAATCCGGAATGGATACAATGGGTGAATTCAATCACAACGGACAAAGTATACTATTACTTTGATCCAGAACTAGAAGAATTAAAAAATCTAGAATATGAAGAAACATACCCTCTGCCAATCGACATTCTGCCTTTACGACATTACGCCTGTGTAATTTATACAGACGGACATGCTCAACCCTCCGTTTGGGGAGAACAAGCATACAACCCCACATGAGGGATTACAAAAGAAGTGTGGCGCGGAGGTAAACTAAAACCTCTATTAACAAAAACACACTCAGTAGAAACTAATTCAGAACAACAAACTGAAATACTAGCATTGAAAATGGCGCTAGATAATGCGGATCGCGAATTCCCGACACTTATAGTGTCAGATTCATATTACTGCGTCAAATCATATAACAAGGATTTGCAGACATGGATTCAGAACGGTTACAAAGATGACACAGATGCACCAATAAAGCAGAAACTGCTCTGGGAACAAATAGCTCTTTTACAAAAAGAGCTACCAAAGACTCACGTGACACACTAATTGAGTCATCAGCGTGATGGCGTTCACGTTGCAGGGAATTCATTGGCTGAGACAGCCACAGCGCCAGCCACTAAATCGGCTCCCGTAGTTCGAAAAAAGCGTACATTAAAATACATTGACGGTGAAACAGTGCTGGCGGTGAAAACGTCATCAAAAGGCGACTGCTCAGCGCTACCGATCAACTATCCACTCAATTATACATACATAATCGATGCAAACTCCGTCCCTTTTGCTCGAATCCCTGGAGTGGGGGATAGAGTGATTCCAAACATGGACAGGAGGAACTTGTTAATCGCAGACGCACATATGGGCGAGGGTCTCAGACACCTCAAACTAAAAGATTCTCTGGAAGAATTACAATCACGGTACTGGTGGCCAGGCATGAGCCTGCGTCACACCATGTTTGTAAAAAACTGCCCAAACTGCAACAGAGATCGCAGTGGGGAGAGAAACAGTTTAATACCTCGTCGTTTTACTCCAGAAAAAATCAAGAGTAAAAAGGAAGGCTTGCGATTAACTTATACAGGCTAGTTTCCACTTATAATGTAGATCACCAGCACTCGGCTGACGTCTGGACTGTTATACAAAGATTTGCGAGTCTAAATGGCATATACGCTAAGAGCATGCTACGTTTGACCATTGTTTTCACTCTAGCCCTCCAGCCTGATGGGAAACATGGCCAAATGAGCATAGCACAGCGGGAATCTTCTCACTTCCTTCCTGAGGGATACGGGATGGTGTAAAGAAAAAACCAAGGCATAAAGCAATCTATAACGGAAAGGATATTAGGTTCGGGAGCTGGGTGGGTCAAACATCTAATAAGTGTCCAACGTAGTCTAAATAACTTGCCAAGAAATTCTCTGAAGGGATTCAGTGCGTACGAATTATTATTTGGAACTAGGATGTTGATCTCTGACATTGATAGTCAGACTTCAGTGGTGAAAGAAAAAAGCTTTGATATCAAAGACCGTTTGGCTATTTTGCAGGACTTAAACAAAACAAGAAAAGACCTGAGCAACATAAAGTTGAAACAACAGCCAACAACCACTGAAGAACCACCACCTGTCCCAGCAAGACCTGTCTGGATTCCAAAAGTCGGGGATCTAGTCAGGGAAAAGATCGCGGTAAAGAAGGAATTTGGGCCTTCTTACAGAAAAGCAGTTCCTGTCTTGTCTATCAACGGGACAAGATCAGTTGTACTACCGCCACTTGCTGGTAAAAAGGAGAACCGAGTTGTATCCATCGACCTGGTAAAACCACAATCATGTGGCCGATAACAAACAGTAGGCCAAGTGGACTCCCAATAAGTAGCCGAACACCAAGGTTTGCTACCAGTACAGAGGTCCTAACTAAGAGGCTCATCACATTCGAAACGCCTACAGAAGAACAACAAGGACTATGCAACAATGCAATAGAACTCAGACCTCTGAAAACCCAAATAAAAACATTTAGCAGAGACACACCAATCTATAATGAAGTACCAAGCGAAAATACAAGAAACAGTAATCCTGAACCAATTGGAACAATTGACAGAACTGCATCCGGCTACTTCATAAACTTCGATGATTCCTCTGAAGGCTTCAGTGAATCAAAGACACAGCCATCATCAAAAACCTTTAAAGATAAAGCTAAAGAACTTTTGAAACAACTGAAAGAAACATATCTGATTTCTCCATGGATCGAATTTTGGGTGGGTTTTGGTGCATTTATCCTCATACTTTGGCTCATCATGGTACTTACTTTGGGACGCTTCATTGAGGGAAAATATGCTAAAATGGACACAGCAAGTCAGAAAATCAACTTGATCCTCAAACCACACACATCGTCACACGTCGAGAAAAGAGAACTTTCTTCAGTCAACTTCACAGCCAATCCGATACCGGGTGGGGTAGCCTGGGACAACACTGACTATGAAATTTATGGTCCGGTCGAAATCCTGAAATATCCACACCAAATTAAGATCTCATTGAGTGACTTTGCAAAACCAAGCTCATTTGCTGATGATTGGGACTTCAAAAGCATTAATAATATGATGTCTGACTTAGTAATGTCTGCTAAATTTACCAAACATGATTATTTGCAGGGTTCTACAAATTATGATAGTATGTACTGTTATAACCACTATGGTAACCATTTTCTACATAGATCTGCACAACCTAGAAATGTTTTAAATTATAATCAATGGGAACATTGTGCAACCCCTCCAAAAGGAAGCTCAAGAACCTTCTATGACAAATATTCATACTTTTCAGGTTTTAACATAAGTAATGCTGAAACATTTTATTTCAAATTGTCAAATAAGACAGGGACAAAGACCATGATAACAAACACAAAATTGATATATTCGGACTCATTCTTTGAACAAATGAATACTTTTGGTTTTGATTATTGGGACAAAAATGTTGAATTGAAAAGTGTTTGGGGCACAAAAGAATGGCAAGTACAGGGTATAGAATCTTTGTTTAGAGCCTGCATGATCCCAGAACAAATGATATTTTTAAACGACACTGTTCAACAAACTACCTGTCTTGGCCTAGCCAAAATCAAAGACTTAAATAAACCGTCTATTCCAAAACCAACAATGTACAGCAATACCTCTACAGATGAGGAGATAGACGTAAATTATGTATTAAACCAAAACAGAACACATCCTGATTGGAAACAGTGGTTGATCTGGCCCACAGATACTAATAACTGTCAAGACAGATTCCTGAACAAAACACAGGGGTTCAAAATGACCAGGCCAGACCCTAGATATCCTCAAAGACATCACCCAGGGATAATAACCACCTACAGTGTGGGCAAATTATGCCTTCAGTGGCTACAAACTTCCACACTGACAGAAATTAAGCAACACCTAACTTTACTTACTGATGGTGCTGACTTGCGTGATTTCATTATGGGACCGCGCAAACAGCGTCAAAAACGTTTCATAGCAGCCTCTGTATATGCAGCATACAATGAGGCCTGGAAGGTTACTCAAATTGAAACAGCAGAGAGAATACGGGAAATTGACCGTATTAATTTGGAAAAATCACTTTCTGTAGTGGACAATGGGTTAATGACTCTGTCCTCCAGAATTTTTTCTTTGGACAGCATTGTGTCTTCAGCAATCGACATATTATCGCAAGACTTACTGTTATTACAACACGGTCAGTCTCAATTGCGTTCTATTGTACAGCTTGGCTGGACGTTACAAAATCTACGTTCAGGCTATGTGCCTTGGCGTTTAATCAACACAACGTCACTATTCCAAATCTTTAACCTTACTGATAGACAAATCAGTATGGCACAAAAGGGTGCTGATTATACAATCTTGAGCATTGAAAAACTCGAAAGATTACCAGTGACAATGTCAGAACGACCTGTCAGTGAATGGATAATACATGGGATAATAAATATTCCAATCTCAACCTTCAGGTTTCAATACTGCCAAAAATATATACAGGCTGGCATGTACGAGAAATTGGGAAAGGGGTACATCAAAACAACATGGAACCTGCCCTATTCACATGCATGTGTCAGTAATAAAGGACAGAAAGTGTTTCTTAGTGGCAATAATTGTGCGATGTCACTAAGCGGCACGCTTCTGTGTAACGGAATTAGTTTGCATGGAGCCTGTGAAGGGAATTCATACAACCTTTCATGTCACCAGCAAGGCGCACCTGCAACAGAGATTGAACCATTATTTCAAAGACTCTATAATGGGAGTTACATTCTAATTGTAGATCGCAGATGTTGTAGTCTTATGCCCGGGACACCTTATCTCGTAACTACGACTGCGAAGGTCAAGTGCTGTGGACGCTCATTGTTCCCCAGCTCCTTTCGAGACAGGGAGGCAAGGGCATGGCCCAACTTGAATATTACTTCTATTCGAATAGATACTTTAAGCAGAATGAAAACAGTGCTTCTTCAGACGCCTACAAGGCTCACGTCATCAAAAGAAACGTATGATCTACAAGTCGCAAGGACGACTGCAGAGATACATTCATTGTTATCAACTAATTCCCCCATACATTTCGCAGAAATCCTGAATGAAATCTTAAATATTTCTGATACCAATGGGGTCTCAAAGGTATTTAAGACAGTATTTTCGATGGCATTAACACCATTCAAAGCCATACTGGGTATTTTTCCAGATTTCGTCCATTCGATTTTTTGGCGGACTTCCCCTGATCTTGGGACTAATTGCAGGAATCCTATTCTTAGTCCTTATTTTTCATTATGGCAACCCATGTCACAGACCAAACTCTTGCGACAAGGGAAGAAACAATCCTAGCCATTGGATATCGGGACCGGATATCAAAAATCCTGGGACTCTCCCGGCTTAGAGACCTGAACATGACTTGGTTTCTATCATTTCGACCAATGTGGCAAAGATGTGTTTTACCTGTATTAAGGTGTCTGCTATGCGGAGAAGAATGCGTGTTAGACACCTGTCTGACGCTACAATCGGATGCGCCAATGGATGCAGAAACATTGTTGAGCCCGATCAAGGTTCACGCTTTGTGCTGCCCTCAAAGGCTACCAATCCTGATGACGGCATTCGTGGAAGCTTCACCACTACGATTAAGGGGTAGTGAAGTTCAAGATGAAAGCAGCATCGAACAGGTACGACCTTCTGTCAGCAATGCGAATCAGAATGTCAATGGAGACAATCATGCAAGGTTACACCTTTTTCCGAGTTAGTGGAACTTTCCCAGGAAGCTGTTGACAGCTTTTTCGAAAGCCTAAATGATATGATGTTCTCACCAGAGCAGAAATAGAGACTTTTGAGCAAGCTCGCACACGGCGTTCCCTGAATTCGGCCTTCAACTTTAAAAATAAAGTCACATGAACAATTTTACCTCCAGTTCACGGACAGCAATTTTTCAGCAGCCCCAAAATATTTTTGCATATTTTTCGGGACACTATCTTCTGCTTAAAGTAAGAACTATTCTTAGAGAACTAAGGTTTCTATATTTTAGATAGCTTATAGACATTAGCTGCCCGCTGGTATGTTCATAAATATTTTATTCTGTGATGGAATGGTCTCGAACTTTTTTTCTGTATTAAGAGCCATTTCATGTGTAAATTCTCATATACCAAATAGCAATAATGTATACAAATGCGTGATTACTTTGGCATTATTCTACAGCTTGAGAGCATACAATACATATGATTGCAATTCTTCCGTATATTTGAAAAATTTCAAAATGCATTTATGTATTTTGGGGTGGTAAGGTATACACTATACTCTATAGTATGTTTTACTATGCATAGATTAGTAAATATGTCCATAGTTAGCGTGGAGTGGGTGTGATGTATTCCTATAGGTTCTGAATCGATCCCCCTATTCCTGACCCTATTCTGGTTAAACAAACCAACAAGTTAACTAGCAGTCAGCCCATGAGGCAGAAAACCCCCATGATGCAGATACCGTTATCTGACGCAGTCACACTACGGCACAGGAACGTGTTATCTGATTAGGTCATAACGCTTGCGATCTAATTAGACAAGCGATATTCCTCCAGCCCCTGATAAGGCATACGGAGTTCTCATAACAAATCAAACCTATGACAACCTGGGCAAAACCCTGCGGCCATTGTTTTGATTTCACCGAGAACTTCAGCAAAAGAATGTGCTAACGAGCAAGTCGTATGACATCCTTATTGAC
This sequence comes from Lissotriton helveticus, assembly GCF_964261635.1. Taxonomy (NCBI): domain Eukaryota; kingdom Metazoa; phylum Chordata; class Amphibia; order Caudata; family Salamandridae; genus Lissotriton; species Lissotriton helveticus. The sequence goes on from NC_136057.1 coordinate 1,868,516,700, forward strand.
GTATCTATGTCCATCCTTACGTCAATCTCGGCACCTTAAAGGTATAAATATTACCGATATTGCCCTATGCAAACACACGCGGTGGTGACGAGACGGAGCAGCCATACTTGCCGAAGCCCAGAGCAGAGCAGACCCCGCTGGCACAGCCCCGCCTTCCTGACGCGCTGAAATCGAGCAGCTGCCCATTTCTCCTGCCGAGAAATCCAGCACCGGCGCTTCCGGGTAGCCCTCGCAGGCAGGCTGGAATATCGAGACCAGAGAGAGAGATACCATCCCTCATTCATCCTTAATTCCAGGTACAGAACTGAATAACCCCTCGCAGAGAATTCTTTAATTATTCACTTGACAAAAACAAACTTAACTTAAACTGTAACTTTCTATTCCCGCCCACGTATTAGGCTTAGGTCAGGTACACGGGGTAGGCGTATTTAGAAACACCAGTTGAGTACGTTTAGTCAAATGTATATGTGTATATAATATATTTTATTCATTTTAAAACATCTTATGGCTTAGAAACCATATCAATGTTTTTACAGTATTATTTTATACTTCTGCTTTTAATGTATGCACTTTACTTAACTATAAGTATTGCAATAATATCGATCCATTTCTCTTGTATGAGAAAAGAGACTGATCAATAAATAACACCTTTTTATTGAACACGCCCGTCTCTTCCTTTTCTCTACATTCTGATGAGACTAAGAATGCACGTACTGACTGAGTAAAATAAATTGCCTTTTGTTCACACGACTCTCGAGATACACTCTTGATTAGGGGAGAGCAAAGTTGTCATGTTCTATGGTTGTCAGAAACTAAATCCCTTCTTGTCTAATCAGGGAAGTTAATTCCTTCCTGAACATTCGAGAAAGTTTCTAGTGAACTCTGAGCTAGCTGGCAAACCCAAAACTTTAAGTCTAATATCGTCAGTAGTAGACCTAGTTAACGTCTGGTCTAGGCCTTTACTATTGAAGGTATTATTCCAATGCGCAGAGCCTATTGGGATAATAGGAACTATACTACATTGTGGTACCTATGATTAAATGAAAGAGCAGCCCGAGCATCCTCTGACACTGAAAAGCGAGTGTTGGAGTCTGAAAGTGTTGCTGAGTATGAAAGCATGTTGCTCTTTCCTGATTAATAGTACTTGGGTCTGCATGAGATGATCTGTGCCCATGATCAATGGAGAGCACACTATCTGTAGTGCCTGCCGCAGAGGAGAGATATTGGTGCACTGCCTTGAGACATTGAGACTTTCAAATAAGCTGCGAGTGTTTGCCAGGAGGGCACTCCAACGGATACTGAGAAGGACCATTTTCATGAAAGGCCTGAATGAAGAGGCCCATTCGGAAGAAAACAACAGAAGAGGATTTGATGAACAATAGAAGCCTGCCGGAGAGGCTTGGACGGACTCTGGGTATTTCTCATGCGATTGCATAAAATGGGTGTTAGGAGACTGATTTTTGCTGTTTTGCTGGCATTGTTTTAAAGTAGTATTCTGTTTAGTAAAAGCAGAATAAAGTCCATTCCCTTTGGAAGAGCATCCCTTTTCACCTCAGAGCATTGATGAGGATCACCACTGTTTCACCTGAACATATAATAAGTTACTGAAATGCATAGGAGCCATAAAAAAATGTTACTAGATAATTTTAGGATTTGCTTTCTGCTTAGAGTTGTGAAAAATGATAATTTTGTTTGTAATAGTGGTCATTACTTTCTCCTGTTGTCCATATGTTCTTAATAACATGTTTTCTAGTATTTTTAAGCATGACGTTGTCTTTTGTGGGTTGGATTATTTTTGCTACCCAATTGACATCTGTACCCACCTCCCAACCTATGTCCCTTCCTACTACTACTTCTTCGCATTCTTTCCATACTTTACCGGAACATGAACTGGTTAGGGGGTCAGAGTTTACTAATAATTCCTTTGTACAGCTTCTGCATCAACAGCAGTTAGTAATGAACACCACTAATTGTTGGGTGTGTGTTCTTATGCCACATACTACAGATAGAGGTATTCCCTATTTGGTTCTGTCATTTAGTTACAATGGGTCTGTATGGGAATATCAGACGATGTTTATTTATGCCAACAAAGTCTATCCCTTGCGTTCCATGAAAGATAACTCAAGTAATAATGCCTTAGTGAAGGGAATAACGGATAATATTGACGTCGATTCAGATACAGACTGAGTGATTGCCTATATAAGGGCAAAAGGAGGGGCTGAGGTTCTGTGAATTCTGAACCCGTGGGTTCTATTTTGTGTATGGCAGCCATTTTGTGGTTGCCCTCACATAGGCCGATGATTGTGGCTGAACTAGTCTTTTAAGGACATGTACACCTTAGCTCGAGTTCATGCTGACTCCTGTTTGACCTGAGTGAACTGACCCTGTTGCCTGAAGCTGACCTTGTTAAACCAGTTCCTGCCCTTTAGCTGATCAAGATTAAGGATCAGAGCACAGGACATCATAAAGTTTTACTGCACACAAACATGCCTTATCCTACTTCTATCTGTTTCTGTTTCTTCTTTTATGGTCTATTTACGATATGGGTTGTGGTCCTTTTTATTATGGGTTTGTCCGGCTTGTCTAAAGAAGAATGTTGGGTTTGTTCAATGATTGATTATGGGCAGGACAACTGTAAAATGGGTTTGTCGTTTGGCAGACCTTGCATGTCCATGTTAGGCATTTTTTAAATGCTTGCAAAAGCAAGGACTGCCCATTACTTTTATGCTGAGTTTTGTAACCATGAGCATATATAAGGCCTCTGTTCTCTGTACTCCTCAGACTACCTCATTCAGTTGCTACGGCTTCTGTGTGACGTGGCCTCACTTATTAAATTTAATAAAGATGTCTTTTCATATTTTCAGCTTCTGTGCCAAGTTCTTTTTTCTATTAGTAAGTATTCCCTGGGAATGATGATTACAGTTCTTCACACAGAGTTCCACCGATGCACCCACCACAGAGCTCCACCGATGCACCCACCACAGAGCTCCACCGATGCACCCACCACAGAGCTCCACCTATGCCCCCACCACAGAGCTCCACCGATGCACCCACCACAGAGCTCCACAGATACCCCCACCACACAGTTCCACCGATGCACCCACCACACAGCTCCACCGAGGCACCCACCGCACAGCTCCACCGAGGCACCTACCACACAGCTCCGCCGATGCACCCACCACACAGCTCCACCTATGCACCCACCACACAGCTCCACCGAGGCACCCACCACACAGCTCAACAGATGCACCCACGACACAGCTCCGCAGAGGCACCCACCACACAGCTCCACAGATGCACCCACCACACAGCTCCACCGAAGCACCCACCACACAGCTCCACCGATGCACCCACCACGCAGCTTTACCGATGCACCCACCACACAGCTCCGCCGAGGCACCCACCACACAGCTCTACCGATGCACCCACCACACAGCTCCACCGATGCACCCACCACACAGCTCGGCCGAGGCACCCACCACACAGCTCAACAGATGCACCCACGACACAGCTCCACAGAGGCACCCACCACACAGCTCCACAGATGCACCCACCACACAGCTCCACCGAAGCACCCACCACACAGCTCCACCGATGCACCCACCACGCAGCTTTACCGATGCACCCACCACACAGCTCCGCCGAGGCACCCACCACACAGCTCTACCGATGCACCCACCACACAGCTCCACCGATGCACCCACCACACAGCTCCGCCGAGGCACCCACCACACAGCTCAACCGATGCACCCACCACACAGCTCTACCGATGCACCCACCACACAGCTCCACCGATGCACCAACTAAGCTCCACCGATGCACCCACCACACAGCTCCAGCAATGCACCCACTAAGCTCTACCGATACACCCACCACACAGCTCCACCGAGGCACCCACCACACAGCTCCACTGATGCACCCACCACCCAGCTCCACCGATGCACCCACCACACAGCTCCACCTACACAGCTCCACCGATGCACCCACCATCCAGCTCCACCGATGCACCCACCACACAGCTCCACCGACACAGCTCCACCGATGCACCCACCACACAGCTCCACTGATGCACCCACCACACAGCTCCACCGATGCACCCACCACACAGCTCCACCGATGCTCCAACTAAGCTCCACCAATGCACCCACCACACAGCTCCACCAACGCCCCCACTAAGCTCCACCGATGCACCCATCACACAGCTTCACAGATGCACCCACCACAGAGCTCCACCGAGGCACCCACCACACAGCTCCACCGATGCACCCACCACACAGCTCCACCAATGCACACACCACACAGCTCCACCGATGCACCCACCACACAGCTCCACCTACACAGCTCCACCGATGCACCCACCACACAGCTCCACCGATGCACCCACCACACAGCTCCACCGAGGCACCCACCACACAGCTCCACCGATGCACCCACCACACAGCTCCACAGATGCACCCACCACACAGCTCCACCGGAGCACCCACCACACAGCTCCACCGATGCACCCACCACACAGCTCCGCCGATGCACCCATCACACAGCTCCGCCGAGGCATCCACCACACAGCTCCACCGATGCACCCACCACACAGCTCCACCGATGCTCCAACTAAGCTCCACCAATGCACCCACCACACAGCTCCACCAATGCACCCACTAAGCTCCACCGATGCACACACCACTCAGCGCAACCACAGCATCATTCAGCGCAACCACAGCATCACTCAGCACCACCACAGCATCACTCAGCGCAACCACAGCATCACTCAGCGCAACCACAGCATCACTGGTTCAAATATGTTCTTTCAATGTTTCAAGCTGTTTTCAAGCTTTCACGCTTTATTACAAATCACAAAAAGATGTTAATATTTCACTTCTGTTCTTGGATTTTCGTCACAATAAAAACACTGAACATAATCTTCACAAAAGTTATTTACAAAAGTTTAAGCTATTGCCATTACAAATTAAATAAATTATTTAAGTATTAATTATTTAAAAAAATTAAAAGCCATTGTTATTTGTAATATCAATACATCTGAGTCACGTAAATACAAAACATGTTGCATTACAAATGCTATAGGTGTCACATTTGCGAAAGTTATAACTATTGGCATTGTAAATGACAAAGCTATTAATTTAGCTATTTTAAAAAATAACACATAAATAAAAAAATAAATATTTATAAGACCAATAGCTCAAACTTTCCTAATGCGAGCCCTATTGCATTTCCAATGGTTGTTTTTTTTTTAGGGCTTGGTAGCAGCACTTTGCTTCAGGACTGCTCCTTTATAAAAAAAAAAATGCCATCTTGGAACAGTAAGTTAAAAAAAATAGTTGCTGCATCGTAACCTATGTTCCAAAATGTGTGATGATGCTTGCACAAATAGACTTTCTCCCGTTAAGGCCGCCAAAGTGTGACGACGCCTACGCTCATCATACATGCAAGCATATTAGACATAGCCCATTTTTTTGGGAGGGGGTGGATGCTGCTGTTCAGTATTGACAATAAAAAAAAAATTCTCCCAATGCTGACCAGCATCGGCAAAAAGCATTGGTAAAGCCAATAGGTCTGCATTGGCAAAGCCAAAAGGTCGAAACCTTTAGTCTTTGCCAAGGCTTGTTGCAAAATATAAGTCCTTAGACGTGCCAGGTTTTTCTCATAAACTGGCGTGGTGCCGAAATCTGCATTATTGGGTCAGGTGGTGTTCAAGTGCAGATATAAACAGGAGGAAGTTTTGAAAAGTTTAAATGCTCGTTTCTCCTCTGGAATGCAATATCGTTCTAGGAAGGCCAGGTGTGTGTGCGTTTGTTTTTGTTGTGTCTATTTTCTCTGCTGACTGAGGTGTCGAGAAATATTTTTAGGTGTGTCACTGTAAAACTTAGCCACGGATTGATAGCTGAGAATTTGAAGGCGGGACCGCTGCGAGCTCCGCCGCGTGCACAGGAGCGGCATCTGTGGCCCAGAGCCCCTGGACTAGAACAAGCAGACCCCGAGTCAGGCCCCGCGCGCAGAAGCGTGAGTCGGTGCGCGCTGCGCGTGCCACTGGGGCAGGCACTCTGTGAGTAAAAGACCCTGTGGTGAAGGAGGCACGCTGTGAGCCAGGGCCCAGTGCCAGATCAGGCACGCTGTGAGCTCGAGCCCTAGGTAGAGAGAGCGCTACCTGAAATAGGACCTCTGTTCTAGAGCAGGCGCTTTGCGAGCCAAGATGGGCCCTGTGACGCAGCAGACAAAGCGCGAGCCGACGCCACCTGTGCTGGGCCGGGCATGGGGTTACCCGCGTCGCTGTGATTTAAACTGTCAGCCAACCCTGGCTGCTAGAGCAGGCATGCTGCGAGCAAGCAGTCCACGTGCTGAGCAGGTATAATGCGAGCCAGGACCACCTGTGCTGGAGCAGGCACAATGTGAGCCAGGGCCACCTGTGCTGGAGCAGGCACAGTGTGAGCCAGGACTGCCTGTGCTGGAGTAGGCACACTCAGCCAGGGCCACCTGTGCTGGAGCAGGCGCACTGTGAGCCAGGACCACCTGTGATGGAGCAGGCACAATGTGAGCCAGGGCCACCTGTGCTGGAGCAGGCACAGTGTGAGCCAGGACTGCCTGTGCTGGAGTAGGCACACTCAGCCAGGGCCACCTGTGCTGGAGCAGGCGCACTGTGAGCCAGGACCACCTGTGATGGAGCAGGCACAATGTGAACCAGGGCCACCTGTGCTGGAGCATGCAGATTGTGAGCCAGGACTGCCTGTGCTGGAGCAGGCACAGTGTGAGCCAGGACTGCCTGTGCTGGAGCAGGCACACTGTGAGCCAGGACCACCTGTGCTGGAGCAGGCACACTGTGAGCCAGGACCACCTGTGCTGGAAGCAGGCACAGTGTGAGCCTGGACTGCCTGTGCTGGAGCAGACACACTGTGAGCAAGCAGTTCGTGCCACTGACCGCAGTCGTCGATAGAATGTGAGAGGGGCACAGTACTGAAGCAGATGCATTGTGACCTGAAACTTGTGCTGAGGCAGGCACATTGCTCCGAATATGGGCGCCTGCTGGTGTTTGAATTGGCATACAACAGCTTCTGCCCCAAACTCCCTTGCCGAGGTAGGCAACTGCAGGCAGGGCCTATTTTTCACAAGAAGTTACCCTGCAGGGGCGCTTAGCATAGGCAGATACAATCCATCCAGTCCACTGTGCTGAAGCAGGCAAGTTGTGAGCAGGTCCTCTGTCCCAGAACATACCACAAAGTGGGAAGGACCTCTGCTGGAGCAAGGGCGCTTAGGGCAAAAGTGTGATCAGAAGCAAGTGCACCGCGAGCAGGACATGCGTACTGAGTCAAGGGGACGGTGATCAGGCCTGTAGTGAAACCACTGTACTGTGAGCAATGCATGTGCTGAAATAAGTACACTGTGTGCAAGTCTTGTGCTTACACAAACGCACTGTGTGCACTGTTCACCGCACTCTTTCTATTCCATCTACTTTTGAAAGACTCTTTCAGTTCAGAACCGTAAAACTTGAAGTGGCTTAAAAGATTGTCACAAGTGATTTCATAGAATTTTATGAGCGTATAATAACCAGCTGTAATCCGTGCTGGCGGCCAACATAGCTCAATGTAAGAAACACAAGAGGCTGTACTAGAGCTTCCAATGGAGCCAAAAGGACTAGTTAGAAAAATAACTCGGCAAGGCACCAAACCAAGTAATCCAAATCGTATTTTTTTTTTATGAACGGATGGGCCTGGATTGTTGAAAACACTCCTTTTGCATGGCATATCAGCATTGCTAGGAACTCCTGCTGTTCGTGAAAACGAAAATTCTCAAAATCCAGGGCACTACCTCATGCAATGAAAAATATCCATGATCCAGCCCTACTTCCTCCCTGTGTATCTGCTCCACTAGCTTCTAACCAATGTCCAAGGAGGAAAAGCGGTGTGCTAAATTTGCGTATTCTGCTTTCGCACTATTACGTGACATTTAGGTAAAATTACATGAAATTATCTGTAATTTGCGAAATGCATACATTTGAGCACAAAATAGTCCTCTCATCAATTTTTGATCCAGGGGCACATTTCGCGCTAAAATAAAAAGCACAAAAAACAAAAGCACCGTGAGCAACAACTGTTTGAATTCTGTTGTTCCAGTTAGTTTGCTTTACATTTCTACTGTGAATGACACATAATTACATGAAGTAGCATATTGGCATAATTTCTGGAGTTTCATGTAAAAAGCGTAATGCAAAATTTACGAAATTATGTAAATTACTCCAGCATAATCGAGATTTGCCTATGCTCACAAATATACTGATCGAGCTGTGCCCTGCGCGCCTAAAACAAGTTCTTCCTTGTCTGGAAGGGTCTCAAATGATCCTTGCACTCTTTCCCCTTCGATACTCCCCAGCTTCTGTAGCATTCTGTTATCACGCCTCTCCTCAAGAAAACATCTTGAAACCCCACAGTTCTGTCCAGCTACTGACTAATCTTCAACCTTCCCTTCCTCAGGAGTACTAGGAAAAAGGAGTCAGCTAGGAAACTCCAAGAATATACAGCCGACTATTACATACAGCATGGCCATCAGTCCGGTTTTATGCCTACGAATAATACTGAATCTAAGATGGCTAATATCTGCGAAGAATTCCTAATATCCATTCTTAACAAGCATGTGCAATGCAATCGGTCTCGCCTTTGGGACCTTATATGCATCTAGCTATGCAGAACATTATCCTGGGTGCTGAAACATCTACTATTCTTTAACATGGAGGGAAAATAAGCACCAAACTGCGTGAGAAGCCAGGTATGGGAACACATGGAGAGAAATATTGCCTTTCAGCAGGCAAGAAGGAGGTGCACAGCCTCAGGTGATAGCGGAAGGAACTGGGGTTAAGAGAAGGCCAAGGGAGGATGTTTGCATACGGCATGTGCTTGTATCTCCTGTGAACTGGCGCTGCTTTGACTGTGTATACTGGTTTTGTCAGTGTATAGCAGATTCCTGTACCCCTCTGTACAGGGGGAGGCTCTGAGTGCACGCGCTCGGAGAGTCCGTATCTATGTGCACTGTAAGAGCTGCTTTGTACAAGTTTGATTTGAGTAACTGTGCACAGTGAGTGAATGCACCCAGTATGTGCCTGCATTTATTTCTATGTACACCAAGGTCTGTGTTGCGTGTGTGCCCGTGGTTCTTATTTCTGCACCTATTTCTGCGTGCAGTGAGTGACTGTATCTTAAAGTACAGTGAATGCCTGTGTATTTTTTGGGAACAACCTCCACCTCCGTGTACAGTGAACAGGGCTGGTACCTCTAGGTTCATGTGTGTCCTCTTCGTTGTGTAAAATGATCGCCCTGTAAAGCCCACCTCTACTGCCATTTTCTTGAGTACCTCGAACGATTGTGTACATATGTGGCACTCCCCCTGTGTACCATGAGCACCCTGCACATCTGAGAAATGGAATCACAGGCACCTCCATGTAGGGGTGAGCATTGAGGGCAATGTGAATTAGTGGCAGTCAGTGTCAGTCAGTCAGTACCAGTCAGTCATTGTCAGTCAGTCAGTGTCAGTCAGTGTGAGTCAGGCAGTCAGTGTCAGTCAGTGTCAGTCAGTATCAGTCAGTGTCAGTCAGTCAGTGTCAGTCAGTCAGTTTCAGTCAGTGTCAGTCAGTGTCAGTCAGTCAGTCAGTCTCAGTTAGTCCCAGTCAGTCAGCGTCAGTCAGTCAGTGTCAGTCAGTGTCAGTCAGTCAGTGTCAATCAGTAGTGTCAGTCAGTCAGTGTCAGTTAGTCAATGCCAGTCAGTCAGTGTCAGTGTTAGTCAGTCAGTGTCAGTCAGTCAGTGTCAGTCAGTCAGTCAGTGTCAGTCAGTCAGTGTCAGTTAGTGTCAGTCAGTCATTGTCAGTCAGTCAGTGTCAGTCAGTGTCAGTCAGTCAGTGGGAGTCAGTGTCAGTCAGTCAGTGTCAGTCAGTGTCAATCAGTGTCAGTCAGTGTCAGTCAGTCAGTGTCAGTCAGTTTCTGCCAGAGTCAGTCAGTTAGTGTCAGTCTGTCAGTGTCAGTCAGTGTCTGTCAGTGTCGTCAGTCAGTCAGTGTCAGTCAGGCAGTGTCATTCAGTGTCAGTCAGTAAGTGTCAGCCAGTCAGTGTCAGTCAGTGTCAGTCAGTCAGTGTCAGTCAGTGTCATTCATTAAGTGTCAGCCAGTGTCAGTCATTGTCAGCCAGTCAATATCAGTCAGTCAGTGACAGTGTCAGTCAGTCAATGTCAGTCAGTGTCAGTCAGTCAGTGTCAGTCAGTGTCAGTCAGTCAGTTTCAGTCAGTGTCAGTCAGTCAGCGTCAGTCGGTAAGTGTCAGTCAGTCCGTGTCAGTCAGTCAGTGTCAGTCAGTCAGTGTCAGTAAGTGTCATTCAGTAATTGTCAGTCAGTCAATGTCAGTCAGTCAGTCAGTGTCAGTGTCAGTCAGTATCAGTCCATCAGTGTCAGTCAGTCAGTGTCATTCAGTAAGTGTCAATCAGTGTCAGTCAGTCAGTCATTGTCAATCAGTCATTGTCAGTCAGTCAGTGTGAGTCAGTGTCAGTCAGTCAGTGTCAGTCAGTGTCAATCAGTGTCAGTCAGTGTCAGTCAGTCAGTGTCAGTCAGTTTCTGCCAGAGTCAGTTAGTCGGTGTCAGTCAGTTAGTGTCAGTCTGTCAGTGTCAGTCAGTTTCAGTCAGTGTCAGTCAGTCAGTGTCAGTCAGTGTGAGTCAGTCAGTGTCAGTCAGTAAGTGTCAGCCAGTCAGTGTCAGTCAGTGTCAGTCAGTCAGTGTCAGTCAGTGTCATTCAGCAAGTGTCAGCCAGTGTCAGTCATTGTCAGTCAGTCAATATCAGTCAGTCAGTGACAGTGTCAGTCAGTCAATGTCAGTCAGTGTCAGTCAGTCAGTGTCAGTCAGTCAGTTTCAGTCAGTGTCGGTCAGTCAGCGTCAGTCGGTAAGTGTCAGTCAGTCCGTGTCAGTCAGTCAGTGTCAGTCAGTCAGTGTCAGTCAGTGTCATTCAGTAATTGTCAGTCAGTCAATGTCAGTCAGTCAGTCAGTGTCAGTGTCAGTCAGTATCAGTCCATCAGTGTCAGTCAGTCAGTGTCATTCAGTAAGTGTCAATCAGTGTCAGTCAGTGTCAGTCAGTCAGTGTCAGTGTGAGTGTCAGTGTCAGTCAGTGTCAGGCAGTCAGTCAGTGTCAGTCTGTCAGTGTCAATCAGTGTCGGTCGATCAGTGACAGTCAATCAGTGTCAGTCAGTCAGTGTCAGTCAGTGTCAGTCAGTGTCAGTCAATCAGTGTCAGTCAGTTAGTGTCAGTCAGTAGCAGTCAGTGCTAGTCAGTCAGTGCCAGTCAGTCAGTATCAGTCAGTCAGTATCAGTCAGTGTCAGTCAGTCAGTGTCAGTCAGTGCTAGTCAGACAGTGTCAGTCAGTCAGTGTCAGTCAATGTCAGTCAGTAACTATCAGTCAGTGTCAGTCAGTCAGTGTCGGTCAGTCAATGTCAGTCAGTCAATGTTGGTCAGTATGTCAGTGTCAGTCAGTCAGTGTCAGTCAGTGTTAATCAGTAGTGTTAGTCAGTCAGTCAGTGAGTATCAGTCAGTGTCAGTCAGTATCAGTCAGTCAGTGGCAGTCAGTTTCTGTCAGTGGCAGTTAGTCAGTGGCAGTCAGTTAGTATCAGTCAATCAGTGTCAGTCAGTGTCAGTCAGTCAGTGTAAGTCAGTGTTAGTCTGTAAGTGGCTGTCAGTGTCAGTCAGTGTCAGTCAGGCAGTGTCAGTCAGGCAGTGGCACTCAGGCAGTGTCATTCAGTGTCAGTCAGTGTCAGTCAGTCAGTATCAGTCAGTTTCAATGAGTGTCAGTCTGTCAGTGTCAGTCAGTGTCTGTCAGTGTCTGTCAGTGTCAGTCAGTCAGTGTCAGTCAGTCAGTGTCAGTCAGTCATTGTCAGTCAGTCAATGTGAGTCAGTGTCAGTCAGTCAGTTTCAGTCAGTGTCAGTCAGTCAGTGTCAGTCAGTAAGTGGCAGTTAGTGGCAGTCAGTCAGTGGCAGTCAGTCAGTGCCAGTCAGTATCAGTCAGTATCAGTCAGTCAGTCAGTGTCAGTCAGTGTCATTCAGTAAGTGTCAGTCAGTGTCAGTCAGTGTCAGTCAGAGTCAGTCAGTCAATGTTAGTCAGCCAGTTTCAGTGTTAGTCAGTATCAGTCAGTCAGTGTCAGTCAGTCAGTGTCAGTTAGTCAGTGTCAGTCAATGTCAGTCAGTAACTGTCAGTCAGTGTCAGTCAGTCAGTGTCGGTCAGTCAATGTCAGTCAGTCAATGTTAGTCAGTATGTCAGTGTCAGTCAGTCAGTCAGTGTCAGTCAGTGTCAGTCAGTGTTAATCAGTAGTGTTAGTCAGTCAGTCAGTGAGTATCAGTCAGTGTCAGTCAGTATCAGTCAGTCAGTGGCAGTCAGTTTCTGTCAGTGTCAGTCAGTTAGTATCAGTCAATCAGTGGCAGTCAGTCAGTCAGTGTCAGTCAGTCAGTGTAAGTCAGTGTTAGTCTGTCAGTGTCTGTCAGTGTCAGTCAGTCAGTGTCAGTCAGGCAGTGTCAGTCAGGCAGTGTCATTCAGTGTAAGTCAGTGTGAGTCAGTCAGTATCAATCAGTTTCAGTGAGTGTCAGTCAGTGAGTGTCAGTCTGTAAGTGTCAGTCAGTGACAGTCAGTCAGTGTCAGTCAGTCATTGTCAGTCAGTCAATGTCAGTCAATGTCAGTCGGTGTCAGTCAGTGTCAGTCAGTGTCAGTCAGTCAGTTTCAGTCAGTGTCAGTCAGTAAGTGTCAGTTAGTGGCAGTCAGTCAGTGCCAGTCAGTGTCATTCAGTAAGTGTCAGTCAGTGTCAGTCAGTGTCAGTCAGTCAATGTTAGTCAGTCAGTTTCAGTGTTAGTCAGTATCAGTCAGTCAGTGTAATTCAGTAAGTGTCAGTCAGTGTCAGTCAGTCAATGTCAGTCAGTCAGTGTCACTGTCAGTCAGACAGTCATTGTCAGTCAGTCAATGTCAGTGTCAGTCAGTCAGTGTAAGTCAGTGTCAGTCTGTCAGTGTCATTCAGTCAGTGTCAGTCAGGCAGTGTCATTCAGGGTCAGTCAGTGTGAGTCAGTCAGTATCAGTCAGTTTCAGTGAGTGTCAGTCAGTGAGTGTCAGTCTGTCAGTGTCAGTCAGTGTCTTTCAGTGTCAGTCAGCCAGTGTCAGTCAGTCATTGTCAGTCAGTTAATGTCAGTCAATGTCAGTCAGTGTCAGTCAGTCAATTTCAGTTAGTGTAAGTCAGTGTCAGTCAGTAAGTGTCAGTTAGTGGCAGTCAGTCAGTGCCAGTCAGTCAGTGCCAGTCAGTATCAATCAGTCAGTGTCAGTCAGTGTCATTCAGTAAGTGTCAGTCAGTGTCAGTCAGTGTCAGTCAGTCAATGTTAGTCAGTCAGTTTCAGTGTTAGTCAGTATCAGTCAGTCAGTGTCAGCCAGTCAGTGTCAGTCAGTCAGTCAGTCAGTATCAGTCAGTGTAATTCAGTAAGTGTCAGTCAGTGTGAGTCAGTCAATGTCAGTCAGTCAGTGTCACTGTCAGTCAGACAGTCATTGTCAGTCAGTCAATGTCAGTGAGTGTCAGTCAGTCAGTGTCAGTCTTTCAGTGTCAGTCAGTGTCTGCCAGTGTCAGTCAGGCAGTGTCATTCAGTGTTAGTCAGTGTGAGTCAGTCAGTATCAGTCAGTTTGAGTCAGTTTGAGTCAGTCAGTGTCAGTCAGTGTCAGTCTGTCAGTGTCAGCCAATATCTGTCTGTCAGTGTCAGCCAGTGTCTGTCAGTGTCAGTCAGTAAGTGTCAGTCAGTCAGTGTCAGTCAGTGTCAGTCAGTCAGTCAGTCAGTGTCAGTCAGTCATTGTCAGTCAGTCAATGCCAGTCAGTCAATGTCAGTCAGTGTCAGTCAGTCAGTCAGTGTCAGTCAGTCAGTGCCAGTCAGTATCAGTCAGTGTCAGTGAGTCAGTTTCAGTCAGTGTCAGTCAGTCAGTGTCAGTCAGTGTCAGTCAGTGTCATTCAGAAAGTGTCAGTCAGTGTCAATCAGTCAATGTCAGTCAGTGTCAGAGTTAGTCAGTATCAGTCAGTCAGTGTCACTCAGTGTCAGTCAGACAGTGTCAGTCAGTCAGTGTCAGTCAGTGCAATTCAGTAAGTGTCAGTCAGTGTCAGTCCGTGTCAGTGAGTCAATGTCAGTCAGTCAGTGTCACTGTCAGTCAGTGTCAATCATTGTCAGTCAGTCAGTGTCAGTCAGTCAGTGTCAGTCAGTCAGTGTCAGTGTCAGTCGATCAGTGACAGTCAATCAGTGTCAGTCAGTCAGTGTCAGTCAGTGTCAGTCAATGTCAGTCAGTTTCAGTCAGTCAGTGTCAGTCAGTATCAGTCAGTATCAATCAGTGTCAGTCAATCAGTGCCAGTCAGTAGCAGTCAGTGCCAGTTAGTCAGTGTCAGTCAGTGTCTGTCAGTCAGTGCCTGTCAGTCAGTCAGTGTCAGTAACTGTCAATCAGTGTCAGTCAGTTAGTGTCAGTCAGTCAATGTCAGTTAGTGTCAGTCAGTCAATGTCAGTCAGTCAGTGTCAGTCAGTCAATGTCAGTCAGTCAGTGTCAGTCAGTGTCAGTGTCAGTCAGTCAGTCAGTGTCAGTCAGTGTCAATCAGTAGTGTTAGTCAGTCATTCAGTCAGTGTCAGTCACTGTCAGTCAGTATCAGTCAGTGTCAGTCAGTCAGTGTCAGTCAGTCAGTGTCAGTCAGTGTCAGTCAGTCATTGCCAGTCAGTCAATGTCAGTCAGTGTCAGTCAGTGTCAGTCAGTCAGTCAGTGTCAGTCAGTAAGTGTCAGTTAGTGGCAGTCAGTCAGTGCCAGTCAGTCAGTGCCAGTCAGTATCAATCAGTCAGTGTCAGTCAGTGTCATTCAGTAAGTGTCAGTCAGTGTCAGTCAGTGTCAGTCAGTCAATGTTAGTCAGTCAGTTTCAGTGTTAGTCAGTATCAGTCAGTCAGTGTCAGCCAGTCAGTGTCAGTCAGTGTCAGTCAGTCAGTGTCAGTCAGTGTCATTCAGTAAGTGTCAGCCAGTGTCAGTCATTGTCAGTCAGTCAATATCAGTCAGTCAGTGACAGTGTCAGTCAGTCAATGTCAGTCAGTGTCAGTCAGTCAGTGTCAGTCAGTGTCAGTCAGTCAGTTTCAGTCAGTGTCAGTCAGTCAGCGTCAGTCGGTAAGTGTCAGTCAGTCCGTGTCAGTCAGTCAGTGTCAGTAAGTGTCATTCAGTAATTGTCAGTCAGTCAATGTCAGTCAGTCAGTCAGTGTCAGTGTCAGTCAGTATCAGTCCATCAGTGTCAGTCAGTCAGTGTCATTCAGTAAGTGTCAATCAGTGTCAGTCAGTGTCAGTCAGTCATTGTTAGTCAGTCATTGCCAGTCAGTCAGTGTCAGTCAGTGTCAGTCAGTCAGTGTGAGTCAGTGTCAGTCAGTCAGTGTCAATCAGTGTCAGTCAATGTCAGTCAGTCAGTGTCAGTCAGTTTCTGCCAGAGTCAGTTAGTCGGTGTCAGTCAGTTAGTGTCAGTCTGTCAGTGTCAGTCAGTTTCAGTCAGTGTGAGTCAGTCAGTGTCAGTCAGTAAGTGTCAGCCAGTCAGTGTCAGTCAGTGTCAGTCAGTGTCATTCAGCAAGTGTCAGCCAGTGTCAGTCATTGTCAGTCAGTCAATATCAGTCAGTCAGTGACAGTGTCAGTCAGTCAATGTCAGTCAGTGTCAGTCAGTTAGTGTCAGTCAGTCAGTGTCGGTCAGTCAGCGTCAGTCGGTAAGTGTCAGTCAGTCCGTGTCAGTCAGTCAGTGTCAGTCAGTCAGTGTCAGTCAGTGTCATTCAGTAATTGTCAGTCAGTCAATGTCAGTCAGTCAGTCAGTGTCAGTGTCAGTCAGTATCAGTCCATCAGTGTCAGTCAGTTAGTGTCATTCAGTAAGTGTCAATCAGTGTCAGTCAGTGTCAGTCAGTCAGTGTCAGTGTGAGTGTCAGTGTCAGTCAGTGTCAGGCAGTCAGTCAGTGTCAGTCTGTCAGTGTCAATCAGTGTCGGTCGGTCAGTGACAGTCAATCAGTGTCAGTCAGTCAGTGTCAGTCAGTGTCAGTCAATCAGTGTCAGTCAGTTAGTGTCAGTCAGTAGCAGTCAGTGCTAGTCAGTCAGTGCCAGTCAGTCAGTATCAGTCAGTGTCAGTCAGTGCTAGTCAGTCAGTGTCAGTCAGTCAGTGTCAGTCAATGTCAGTCAGTAACTATCAGTCAGTGTCAGTCAGTCAGTGTCGGTCAGTCAATGTCAGTCAGTCAATGTTGGTCAGTATGTCAGTGTCAGTCAGTCAGTGTCAGTCAGTGTTAATCAGTAGTGTTAGTCAGTCAGTCAGTGAGTATCTGTCAGTGTCAGTCAGTATCAGTCAGTCAGTGGCAGTCAGTTTCTGTCAGTGGCAGTTAGTCAGTGGCAGTCAGTTAGTATCAGTCAATCAGTGTCAGTCAGTCAGTCAGTGTCAGTCAGTGTCAGTCAGTCAGTGTAAGTCAGTGTTAGTCTGTAAGTGGCTGTCAGTGTCAGTCAGTGTCAGTCAGGCAGTGTCAGTCAGGCAGTGGCAGTCAGGCAGTGTCATTCAGTGTCAGTCAGTGTCAGTCAGTATCAGTCAGTTTCAGTGAGTGTCAGTCTGTCAGTGTCAGTCAGTGTCTGTCAGTGTCAGTCAGTCAGTGTCAGTCAGTCAGTGTCAGTCAGTCATTGTCAGTCAGTCAATGTGAGTCAGTGTCAGTCAGTCAGTTTCAGTCAGTGTCAGTCAGTCAGTGTCAGTCAGTAAGTGGCAGTTAGTGGCAGTCAGTCAGTGGCAGTCAGTCAGTGCCAGTCAGTATCAGTCAGTATCAGTCAGTATCAGTCAGTCAGTCAGTGTCAGTCAGTGTCATTCAGTAAGTGTCAGTCAGTGTCAGTCAGTGTCAGTCAGTGTCAGTCAGAGTCAGTCAGTCAATGTTAGTCAGTCAGTTTCAGTGTTAGTCAGTATCAGTCAGTCAGTGTCAGTCAGTCAGTGTCAGTTAGTCAGTGTCAGTCAATGTCAGTCAGTAACTGTCAGTCAGTGTCAGTCAGTCAGTGTCGGTCAGTCAATGTCAGTCAGTCAATGTTAGTCAGTATGTCAGTGTCAGTCAGTCAGTCAGTGTCAGTCAGTGTTAATCAGTAGTGTTAGTCAGTCAGTCAGTGAGTATCAGTCAGTGTCAGTCAGTATCAGTCAGTCAGTGGCAGTCAGTTTCTGTCAGTGTCAGTCAGTTAGTATCAGTCAATCAGTGTCAGTCAGTCAGTCAGTGTCAGTCAGTGTCAGTCAGTCAGTGTAAGTCAGTGTTAGTGTCTGTCAGTGTCAGTCAGTCAGTGTCAGTCAGGCAGTGTCAGTCAGGCAGTGTCATTCAGTGTAAGTCAGTGTGAGTCAGTCAGTATCAATCAGTTTCAGTGAGTGTCAGTCAGTGAGTGTCAGTCTGTAAGTGTCAGTCAGTGACAGTCAGTCAGTGTCAGTCAGTCATTGTCAGTCAGTCAATGTCAGTCAATGTCAGTCAGTGTCAGTCAGTGTCAGTCAGTCAGTTTCAGTCAGTGTCAGTCAGTAAGTGTCAGTTAGTGGCAGTCAGTCAGTGCCAGTCAGTGTCATTCAGTAAGTGTCAGTCAGTGTCAGTCAGTCAATGTTAGTCAGTCAGTTTCAGTGTTAGTCAGTATCAGTCAGTCAGTGTAATTCAGTAAGTGTCAGTCAGTGTCAGTCAGTGTGAGTCAGTCAATGTCAGTCAGTCAGTGTCACTGTCAGTCAGACAGTCATTGTCAGTCAGTCAATGTCAGTCAGTGTCAGTCAGTCAGTGTAAGTCAGTGTCAGTCTGTCAGTGTCATTCAGTCAGTGTCAGTCAGGCAGTGTCATTCAGGGTCAATCAGTGTGAGTCAGTCAGTATCAGTCAGTTTCAGTGAGTGTCAGTCAGTGAGTGTCAGTCTGTCAGTGTCAGTCAGTGTCTTTCAGTGTCAGTAAGTCAGTGTCAGTCAGTCAGTGTCAGTCAGTCATTGTCAGTCAGTTAATGTCAGTCAATGTCAGTCAGTGTCAGTCAGTCAATTTCAGTCAGTGTCAGTCAGTCAGTGTCAGTCAGTAAGTGTCAGTTAGTGGCAGTCAGTCAGTGCCAGTCAGTCAGTGCCAGTCAGTATCAATCAGTCAGTGTCAGTCAGTGTCATTCAGTAAGTGTCAGTCAGTGTCAGTCAGTCAATGTTAGTCAGTCAGTTTCAGTGTTAGTCAGTATCAGTCAGTCAGTGTCAGCCAGTCAGTCAGTCAGTATCAGTCAGTGTAATTCAGTAAGTGTCAGTCAGTGTCAGTCAGTCAGTGTCACTGTCAGTCAGACAGTCATTGTCAGTCAGTCAATGTCAGTTAGTGTCAGTCAGTCAGTGTCAGTCTTTCAGTGTCAGTCAGTGTCTGCCAGTGTCAGTCAGGCAGTGTCAGTCAGGCAGTGTCATTCAGTGTTAGTCAGTGTGAGTCAGTCAGTATCAGTCAGTTTGAGTCAGTTTGAGTCAGTCAGTGTCAGTCAGTGTCAGTCAGTGTCAGTCTGTCAGTGTCAGCCAATATCTGTCTGTCAGTGTCAGCCAGTGTCTGTCAGTGTCAGTCAGTAAGTGTCAGTCAGTCAGTGTCAGTCAGTGTCAGTCAGTCAGTGTCAGTCAGTGTCAGTCAGTCATTGTCAGTCAGTCAATGTCAGTCAGTGTCAGTCAGTGTCAATCAGTCAGTCAGTGTCAGTCAGTCAGTGCCAGTCAGTATCAGTCAGTGTCAGTCAGTGTCAGTCAGTCAGTTTCAGTCAGTGTCAGTCAGTCAGTGTCAGTCAGTGTCATTCAGAAAGTGTCAGTCAGTGTCAATCAGTCAATGTCAGTCAGTCAGTGTCAGAGTTAGTCAGTATCAGTCAGTCAGTGTCACTCAGTGTCAGTCAGACAGTGTCAGTCAGTCAGTGTCAGTCAGTGCAATTCAGTAAGTGTCAGTCAGTGTCAGTCCGTGTCAGTGAGTCAATGTCAGTCAGTGTCACTGTCAGTCAGTGTCAATCAGTGTCAGTCAGTCAGTGTCAGTCAGTCAGTGTCAGTCAGTCAGTGTTAGTCAGTCAGTGTCAATCAGTGTCAGTCGATCAGTGACAGTCAATCAGTGTCAGTCAGTCAGTGTCAGTCAGTGTCAGTCAATGTCAGTCAGTTTCAGTCAGTCAGTGTCAGTCAGTATCAGTCAGTATCAATCAGTGTCAGTCAATCAGTGCCAGTCAGTAGCAGTCAGTGCCAGTTAGTCAGTGTCAGTCAGTGTCAGTCAGTGTCAGTCAGTGTCTGTCAGTGTCTGTCAGTCAGTGTCAGTCAGTGTCAGTCAGTCAGTAACTGTCAATCAGTGTCAGTCAGTTAGTGTCAGTCAGTCAATGTCAGTTAGTGTCAGTCAGTCAATGTCAGTCAGTCAGTCAGTGTCAGTCAGTCAATGTCAGTCAGTCAGTGTCAGTCAGTCAATGTCAGTCAGTCAGTGTCAGTCAGTGTCAGTGTCAGTCAGTCAGTCAGTGTCAGTCAGTGTCAATCAGTAGTGTTAGTCAGTCATTCAGTCAGTGTCAGTCACTGTCAGTCAGTATCAGTCAGTGTCAGTCAGTCAGTGTCAGTCAGTCAGTGTCAGTCAGTCAGTGTCAGTCAGTGTCAGTCAGTCATTGTCAGTCAGTCAATGTCAGTCAGTGTCAGTCAGTCAGTCAGTGTCAGTCAGTCAGTGCCAGTCAGTATCAGTCAGTGTCAGTCAGTGTCAGTCAGTCAGTTTCAGTCAGTGTCAGTCAGTCAGTGTCAGTCAGTGTCATTCAGAAAGTGTCAGTCAGTGTCAATCAGTCAATGTCAGTCAGTCAGTGTCAGAGTTAGTCAGTATCAGTCAGTCAGTGTCACTCAGTGTCAGTCAGACAGTGTCAGTCAGTCAGTGTCAGTCAGTGCAATTCAGTAAGTGTCAGTCAGTGTCAGTCCGTGTCAGTCAGTCAATGTCAGTCAGTCAGTGTCACTGTCAGTCAGTGTCAACCAGTGTCAGTCAATCAGTGACAGTCAATCAGTGTCAGTCAGTCAGTGTCAGTCAGTCAGTGTCAGTCAGTCAGTGTCAGTCAGTCAGTGTCAGTCAGTGTCAGTCAGTGTCAGTCAGTTTCAGTCAGTCAGTGTCAGTCAGTATCAGTCAGTATCAATCAGTGTCAGTCAATCAGTGCCAGTCAGTAGCAGTCAGTGCCAGTTAGTCAGTGTCAGTCAGTCAGTGTCAGTCAGTGTCTGTCAGTCAGTGTCAGTCAGTGTCAGTCAGTCAGTGTCAGTCAGTAACTGTCAATCAGTGTCAGTCAGTTAGTGTCAGTCAGTCAATGTCAGTCAGTCAGTCAGTGTCAGTCAGTCAATGTCAGTCAGTCAGTGTCAGTCAGTGTCAGTGTCAGTCAGTCAGTGTCAGTCAGTGTCAATCAGTAGTGTTAGTCAGTCATTCAGTCAGTGTCAGTCACTGTCAGTCAATATCAGTCAGTGTCAGTCAGTCAGTGTCAGTCAGTGTCAGTCAGTCAGTGTCAGTCAGTCAATGTCAGTCAGTGTCAGTCAGTCAGTCAGTGTCAGTCAGTCAGTGCCAGTCAGTATCAGTCAGTGTCAGTCAGTGTCAGTCAGTCAGTTTCAGTCAGTGTCAGTCAGTCAGTGTCAGTCAGTGTCATTCAGAAAGTGTCAGTCAGTGTCAATCAGTCAATGTCAGTCAGTCAGTGTCAGAGTTAGTCAGTATCAGTCAGTCAGTGTCACTCAGTGTCAGTCAGACAGTGTCAGTCAGTCAGTGTCAGTCAGTGCAATTCAGTAAGTGTCAGTCAGTGTCAGTCCGTGTCAGTCAGTCAATGTCAGTCAGTCAGTGTCACTGTCAGTCAGTGTCAACCAGTGTCAGTCAATCAGTGACAGTCAATCAGTGTCAGTCAGTCAGTGTCAGTCAGTCAGTGTCAGTCAGTCAGTGTCAGTCAGTGTCAGTCAGTGTCAGTCAGTTTCAGTCAGTCAGTGTCAGTCAGTATCAGTCAGTATCAATCAGTGTCAGTCAATCAGTGCCAGTCAGTAGCAGTCAGTGCCAGTTAGTCAGTGTCAGTCAGTCAGTGTCAGTCAGTGTCTGTCAGTCAGTGTCAGTCAGTGTCAGTCAGTCAGTGTCAGTCAGTAACTGTCAATCAGTGTCAGTCAGTTAGTGTCAGTCAGTCAATGTCAGTCAGTCAGTCAGTGTCAGTCAGTCAATGTCAGTCAGTCAGTGTCAGTCAGTGTCAGTGTCAGTCAGTCAGTGTCAGTCAGTGTCAATCAGTAGTGTTAGTCAGTCATTCAGTCAGTGTCAGTCAGTCAGTGTCAGTCAGTGTCAGTCAGTCAGTGTCAGTCAGTCAGTCAGTCAGTCAGTGTCAGTCAGTCAGTGTCAGTCAGTCAGTGTCAGTCAGTCAGTGTCAGTCAGTCAGTGTCAGTCAGTGTCAATCAGTAGTGTCAGTCAGTGTCAGTCAGTCAGTGTCAGTCAGTGTCAGTCAGTCAGTGTCAGTCAGTCAGTCAGTGTCAGTCAGTCAGTGTCAGTGTCAGTCAGTCAGTCAGTGTCAGTCAGTGTCAATCAGTAGTGTTAGTCAGTCAGTCAGTGTCAGTCAGTCAGTGTCAGTCTGTGTCAGTCAGTCAGTGTCAGTCAGTCAGTGTCAGTCAGTCAGTCAGTGTCAATCAGTAGTGTCAGTCAGTCAGTCAGTGTAAGTCAGTGTCAGTCAGTCAGTGTCAGTCAGTCAGTGTCAGTCAGTCAGTGCAGTTAATGCATGGCTCGAAAGGAACAAACTGCTTTCAGCAACCCCGCGGGCAGGCAGGAGTTTACAGAAGAGCAAGTGAATCAATACTAATTATTGTGTCCTTTGTCTTTGGCCGAGCAGTGGGCAGAAATGAAAACACATTATGTCCGATCAAATGGACGTGTTATTGAAATACCGATTCGCGTTAATAAGCCGCTGTTTAAAATGAGCCAAGAACACGCTGCCACCACTAAACAAAATTTTATTTTTTTAAACAAAATAGGGCATAAGAATGACAATTGAAGCTATTCAAATTTTCAGCTCCAGTGTGCCCCCATCAATGGGGTAATCTGGCATGAAATTCTTGGAAGCACATCCTCAAACACTCCCTACACTGGCTTCTACATCTAGGCTCTGCAACTTACAATCACAGATCTGCTTGCAGATGAGCTGCCTCATTCCTCCAGCGCTCTCGTCCTCCCTGGCTCTGGACGCTCCCGGTAGCTCACATGGCCGCTCACACAGCAGACAAACCACTCGCAGACACCGGCCTAGACAGCCTCGTCCGACCACAGATCCAGCATAGCTTGGAGCCGGCATATTCCTTTCTCTTCTCTGCACTAGGTGTCGGGGCAGCCAATCAGCTGCAAGGTGACATCATCCCTGGGCACCCAGTGCCAGATGAAAGGTGAAGATTCTCCCATGAATATAAATCTAGTGCCAGCCAATGTCTGTAACCACAATTCTTTGCACCGTAGGTATGTTGTACTGAAAATGCCCCCTTCTAGCGTCATTACCATCTTAGCATTCCAACGAGAAATGTTACCACACGGTACGCTGTACTCCACTTCTTGCATAATAACAATGTAAAACAAGTCAGTACATTTTCTCATGGAAAAAACATTCCGCTATCTTGAGGAACTAGGGACATTGGATCTGAATCAACCCCGGTTTGCAGCGCAAACATTAGGGATGAGGTTCAGGGACAGAAGAGTTGAGAAGGACAAAAAAACAAGCTCTCGGCTTTGGCAAAGGCAGCCGCTTGTTTATTATTGCATCGGGCTTTCACTTTAAGTGAAAGTGCAATGCAAAAATAAACACGCAGCTGCATGTGCAAAGGCGAATGCTAACAAAAAAGTGCGTAGCAGCTAATCAGGAGACACTGTCTCCTGCCGCCTGTAAGAGATCCAATGCCGCTGGGCGTGGATCAAAGGAGACAGGGTGGCAACAATGAGGTATTGACCTGCCTTCAATGCAATCATTGCACTGCCTTTGGCATAATTGGTGACGCCAAATGACGTGCACAAACCATTGCTGAAGGTGGAGCTGGGACGATGCTTTTGGAATCATATCGATTCCAAGAAGCCTTGTATGATGAGAGCAGCCCATGCGCTGCTTATGTCAGGCCGAGACCTAAAAACTAGAACTCAGACCTAACATAGCTCTTGATGTATGTGTAGCTTATGATAGTGTTGACCACAACATCTTGATGTAAAGACCGGAGAAGTGGACCTTCATCTCAAGACTCTCTTTGGAGTGGATTTGGTCCTTCGTCAACTCTAGTCAGAAAGTGTGAATAGACTCAGTGGAATCGTCTGTCATTCTTCTAGGGTCATCCCTATCCTGCTTGCTCTTCAACATACAAGCTCGCTCCCCCAGACTAACTCCTACAGCAGGCGAACCTCCAAATGTAGACTGCAATTCTACATTTTTAAGTAGCTTCTGGTTTTTCTACTTTGAGAGTGCACTGAGGCCTGATTACCAGGCCTCAATGTCAGTGCTCTAACCCCTTTCAAAGTGTATGTCAAATTGTCTATACCCAATATGCAAGTGCTTACTCACTTATACGTCCCTTGTATATGGTACCCAGGGCTTTTAAGGCAGTGTGTCCTCACAGGGCTGCAGCGCAGTTTACCCCACCCGAGTGTCATAAAGGAAAAAATGGCTCCCAGCTTGCCACTGTAGACTGGAAAAGCACTAGTGTGTACACTGCCAGTTGGACTTTGCCATTAAAACAAACGGAATAGCCACCATTCCCTTAACCCTACACGTATGTAACCACTAAGGAAGGTCTATGGAGCCCTATGACAGGAACCTTCAAATCGTAAGTAAGACATATATTTATGAAGGTGGATGGTCGAACAGAGAAAGGTGGGCCATGGAAAGTTGGGCAGTGAGGCACCCTGGGGGCACATTGATCTCCACAGGGCTGTCGGGTTGAGTCTAGCTTGACTTGTGTCAGAAGATGATACTTGTGTCAGTGCGACCGGTTCTGGGAGATCATGGGACACCACGGGCCAGCAGGGAGAAGGATGTCTGCAGCCTCCTCTCAGTTGCTGAAAAAATGTCAGGAGTTGTATGAGATTGAGTTTGGTGATGGACTTGTGGGTGATGGTGAGATACCAAGTACGAGTGCTGTTTCTTTTGCATGATTCTCTGGGTATATACAACGAGGACACTGTATAGGACTATGAAGAGGAGAAGTTCAAAGAAGGTCAAATTTGTGATGTCGAGAAAAAAGAAAGAAATTGGTTGTACCGTCTAATGATGCAGGTCATGGTTGCAGAATGACTATCAAGGGCTGTGGAGTTGATGTTTTTCAGAAAGCACTGCCATGGCTGGGGGAGCAGAAAATGGTGCTGGTTCAGAGAGAACTGTAGATGTTATCAGGAGAGCAAACATGTGTGTGGGTACTGACCTTGAACTCAGGTAAGGACACAAATATAGTGTCTGAGAAAGTGGTCCGGAAAGTTTTTCTTCATTCTGTTGGAGTAAATGTTGATGATTTGACGGAAGGTAAGGAGATGAGTTTATTGAAGGGTAAGGAAATTCAAGTTAATGGACAGGTCTAGAGGATGACACAAAGAATGGTGATGTGATGGTGGGACAGGTATATAAGAAGGATAGACTGTGGTAAAAGATAAGGAAAAGTAGAGCAAGGAAATCAAACATAAAAAATGACCATATATGGGTATCACCAAACCCTTGGAGGTACACTTGATGATGACTTTGAGTAAAGAATGGATTTGGAAAGGGGAGTACAAAGAGGTTTTCAAATGAAAGTGAGGGTAAAGAGTATTCAAAGGAGGAAGTTTCCTAGAGGCTTAGTATTTTGGTTACAATTGAAAATTAGACAGTGACATTCCTCATCTATGGGAGCGTTTACAGTCAGAAATCTCTTGAGAGCTGCGTGGCATTATTCAAATATATTGGATGGTGAATTATGATCACTTGACATTTAGCGGCTGGGCATGGGTAAGATATGATGATGAATTTGGGGCACATTTAGAAGAGAAGCAGATGCAGTGGTTTAGCAAGTCAGGTACACCCCCCTCAGTGATGACACCTGGGGCGGCCCGCAACCACCGCACCCCCTTCCTACGCCAATGTGCAGATGGGATATGGTGGTCAATTGGATAATGAATTCTTTTTGCAGCAGATAACACTGGCTCGAACAGTGCTGACGATGTATACGCCAGTTGGTGACCTTTGATTTATAAGCCCTTTCAAAGGTGTCTCAACCTGGCAGAGTTGGGTTCTGGTGGACCAAGACAAGGGAGTGCATAATAGGGCCCTGTTGTGTGTATAATAAAGAGATAAGCACTTGGGAGTTTTGTTGGTAGAGACACAAATGCTCCAAGTGTGGAAGGAAGCATACAGTCCTGCAGTGTGTTCACGGGTATCAGGGGGCAGGGATCTCAAGGGAGCAGCTGGTGTTCTGGTAATGATAGGGGAAGGTGTTGGGAAGCATGAACCCATTTGGAAAGGGTGCATACTCCGGTTCAGTTGCACAGGCTGAGTCATTCAGCAGCCCTTTCTACGAAGGCTGCAGGGAGTGCAATGCTACTTCGAGGTTTTAATTTGGTTTTGAGTTGGGATGCGACAGCCCCAGAATGAAGAGATGGGCAGGGAATATGTGTTCCGCAAAGGGCACCAGGATTTGATTTATCAAAATTGATGAAGGAGGAGTAGGAAGGGAGGATGGAAAGCCCTTTTTCAAATTAGCTTTTGGAGAACATCACCATCTTATCCATTGGTGTTGTGCCTAAGAAGGAACGGGGGAATTCAGGCTCAGACAACATTTGTCTTGGCTGGAAAACAGTCCATAATTGACTACATTCCTGATGATTTGAGTAGGGTACATTACGTTACAGTGGACTTGGTGACTGCATTAATAAATCAATTTGGCTCATGGCAAAATGTGATATTAAGTCGGCCTTTTAACTGTTGTCATTACATCCCAGATGCTTTGATTTGGATGGAAGTTCAATTTGGATGTTACTTTTTTGTGGATAAGCCCGTCGATCGGATGCTCTATCTCAAGTGCCTTTTTTGAAGCTTCTAGCACATTTTTTTACAGCGGTTATTTAAATTTGCTATGCGCACGCACTGCATTACCCATTACTTGGAGGATTTTTTCATGGTCTGTTCCCCATTGTCAGACCACTGCATGACTTTGTTGGGCAGGTTTATGGAGCAAATGCAGACATTAGGGGTACTTTTGTCCATGGGCAAGATGCTCCAAACGCTTGGGATTCCTACCCCTGGAATATCCCTGTTAGTGGCAGTCACTCTATCGAAAAAAAACGCCCAAGAGTAACAGGATATTTGTCGCTTCATTTGGAACCTATCACACTTGTCCCTGATCACGATTCCTACCTTATCTTGGACACCGGAGTGGATGAACGGCTGGACGCCATTGCTCGAGACGGATTGTCGGTGGCCAGGCTAGACAGTCCACCGGCTCATGGCAAGCCGCGGAGTCCCCATGTCAAGCCTGCAGCGGGTCTATCGCCTGCTTTGATACCGACGGAGCGAGATCTTGGATCCAGTTCTGGTCGCCCCTGGATGCGACTTTGGCGGCCTCCTGCGACCCCCCCCGGACGAAGCTGCAGCGGGACCAGAGCGCACTGACTTCCACAGTTTCGAGCCTTCGGGGGCCAGCTCAGACTGATCGCCGATGAGGCTGTGGCAGGCCCTGTGACCCTGGATGCATCAGCAGCGGGTCTATTGTACTCTGCAATTGTTACGGGGCAAAGGGTTAGGCTTCGGACCGGGCTGATCTACTCCTTGCGGCTACAGGAAGGAAACCGCTCCCATCCCCGCCCCCCACCCGGCTTTGCACACAATTACGCCGATAGCGCTTTGGCTCAGATTCATATGTCTGAAGCTTTCATCATCTTCAAGGATTTTTTTTTCACTTGGGGACCACTGGGTGGACATGAGTTGGACTGCAATTCGTTTGGATGATTAGGAAAACGAGTGCAGCGTCGGCTGCCTTAACGGTACCAGCGCTTTTTGTATTTTCTTTTTATTGTTGTCCTGTCCCCATTTTTATTTATTTTCTTTTTTCGATAGAACCTTCACTTAATAGGAGGGCAGTGGAACTGGATATTATTTCCCAAAATGGCTGATCGCATGAAACAACAGGGACAAAGGGGCCACGTCCATTCATTGGCCTCTCTCATCAAAGTGATTAGCATCAACTACAACAATTGAAATAGGACTTTCCTCTGGTCAATCCCAGCTCCCTCTCTGTCCCCCTATCCTCTACAACAGAATTAGGACACTTCATTCAAATAGATAAAGGACTACTCTGCCTTTACCTTCTCCCTAACAGTAATAGGTCCTTTCCTTGAAACAAACATAGGACTACGCTTCCAATTCCTTCCCCTCTCTAACCTGTCGGCCATTTTGGACTAGTCTCTGACCACTCTCAGACTAACCTCTTGGCAGACAATATCGGAACATTACTTTTCCCTAACAGATATAGGGCCTGTCCTTGAATCAAACATAGGACTACGCTTCCAATACCCTCTCCAAGCTGTTGGCCATCTTGGACTAGTCTCTGACCATCCTCAGACTAACTTCCTCGCAGGCAATCTCGAAACATTCTCTACATCTGTTTCCCCCCACTTAACCTTTCTCTTCCCTCCCTTTAGTATCGGCCCTCTCATTCCCAGGATAGCCCCTCTACCAAGTATTATCTAGTACCAAGTTAGCCCCTAATCCCCGACTACTCTGAGACTAGACCCTCAGCAGGTAAGCTCGGAACGCTCTCTTCAGCTGCTAGTCCCCCTTTTCTTGCCTCTCTCCTCCCTCCCTGTAGTATCGGACCTCTACAACTACTATTTCTTAACTATCCTTAAGACAACCACACCAGATACCTCATTCACACTCCCCCCAGCTGCCCCCCTCCCCTCCACAGCTCTACACACTCACAGCACCCTCACCCACACCATACTTACCACCCTGGAACTCTCCGGCACCCACACATACATTATCAGCTACCCCCCAAGCTCTCAAAAAAATCTGCCAAAAACTTCATACACAACCTTCTGAAATCCCACCCAGAAACACCCTTTGCAGACCATTATTTTTCACCCCGCATTGGACGCATGACCAACGACATCATCTTCTACACTAAACGCAGAGCAGAATGAAGGAAAGCCTTCCATGCCCTTCTCACAGTCTCCTCTTCAAGGAAGTTCGCACATGGTCTTATGATGACCATTTCTCCATCACAACTCTTCCAAGCGACAGCAACCATCACTATTTACAACAATGGCACTATTTTCATCCAGTCCACAGATTTTAGCCTTAACCTATTTGATACTTTATTTCCCACCATTAAAGAGAATGTAGCCAACTTAGTGTCCCCCTCCCAACCCACCCCCACTCCCAACACCCAATCCATTGCTTCTCCCACTCAGTCCCACACCTTCCCACCCCTACACTCTTAACTCCAGAACCACACTCCACCCTGAACCACCCACCCCAAAACACGCACACCCTTTCTACATCTATCCACACTGGTTCCCCCAGTCCCAGTCCCCCTCCGCCTCTCACACCACCGCACATTCAGCTCCAACCCCCTACACCCCTAACACCGAGTTGTCCAGAGTCTGATGTATCCCTCAAGCCCCCTATTCCACCTCACAACATACCTCTCCTCCCCCATATAGCCCCCTCCCCTCCATCACCACCCCTACACCCCTCACATCCAGTCCCCTCCCCTCTACCACAACCCCCATACCTCCCACACCCATCACACCTTCATCCTGTCACTTCCCCTCCCCGCCACCTCCCACACCCAGCTCGCCTCCTCCTCCCACACCACCAACGCTCCCCCTCGCTACCCTTGCTCCCCGCCCTTCCTCTACACCCCTCCCCCTCTCTCACCTTAGCTCCTCTCCCCCGCTCACATCAGCACACGCCAGCCCTCCACACCATGCCACCTCCACCCCGCCTTCCAACACCACCCCAAGCTCCCCCTCTTCCCATACCACCCCATGTCCCCTGTCCTCCTTTACCACCCTCCCCTTCTGCATCACTCCCCCCTCTCCCCATCACGACAATTACCTACGTACCTACTAGGGAAATTCCCACCCCTACCCCTCCTCCTCCTCCTCCTCCACCCTCCCTAACATCCCCCACACCTATGTCCAACTCACACCTAACACTCTACCCTCCCCCTGAAGAACTGTAATCTTCATTCTCAGGGGTCTCACTAACACAGAAGCTGAAATATGAAAAGACATCTTTATTAAACTTAATTAAGTGAGACTACGTCACACAGGAGCCTTAACAACTGAATGAGGCAGTCTAAAGAGTACAAAACACAGAGGCCTTTTATATGCTTAGGGTTACAAACTCAGCACAAAAGAAAGGGGAAGTCCTAGCTTTTGCAAGCATGCAAAATACCTAATATGGACATACAAGATCTGCAAAATATTAGCCAATAGGAAAATATTCAGAACAAGGCATCATGTAACCAGAACGTCCCCCTTAAGTGTGTTTCTTCCCAACCCATAAGTCAATAAACTACAGCACCTATAGGTCAATCATTAATGGCAGAACATGTCTGTATGCAGTTAGGCCAGCTGGTGTCTGAGATTGCTTTTCAAAACAAGGACAGAGGGGGTTTTCAACACGTTGCAGTCCAAAGGGCAGAGACACTTCATGAATAGAGCAGCCTGTGTAAAGGCAACACAAATTGACGACAAATGTAAGATGGAGTCAAAATTAAAGAACCTCAGGCCCTCCTTTTGCCATTACACAGGCAAATCCTAATTCATTGCTAGGTGAGCATTCTACTCATTTTATACAGGTATATATAAACTATCAACAGGAATACAAAGAGAACAAAGCATTTAACATTCAGATAGCAAAAAAAAGTAATGACCACTATTATAAACAGGTTTATCATATTTTTTCACAACTCAAGGCAAAAGCAAATCCTAAAATTATTTTGCAAACATTTTCAGGGCTCCTAGTTATTTCAGTGACTATTGACAATGCCAGTAAAACAATAAGAATCAGTCTCCAAACACCCATTCTATGCAATCGCACGGGACATACCCAGAGTCCGTCGAAGCCTCTCTGGCAGGCTTCTATTGTCCATCAAATCTGCTTCTGTTGTTTTCTTCCGCATGGGCCTCTTCATTCAGGCCGTTCATGAAAATGGTGTTTCTCAGTATCCGTTGGAGTGCCTTCCTGGCAAACACTCACAGCTCACTTGAAAGTCTCAATGTCTCAATGCAGTGCACCAATATATTTCCTGTGCTGCAGGCACTACAGATATTGTGCTCTTCGTTTGTCATGGGCACAGATCATCTCATGCAGACCCAAGTACTATTAATCGGGAAAGAGCAACAGACTGTCACACTCAGCAACACTTTCAGGCTCCAACACTCTCTATTCAGTGTCAGAGGATGCTCGGGCTGCTCTTTCATTTAATCATAGGTACCACAATGTAGTGCCTTTTGCCAATCTTGGATCCTCCGGTGCACTGCCTTTCCGTTGGAGCAAAGAAAAGGGGGGGTGGTGGCCAAAACTCAGGCCAAGGGGCTCAAGGGACTGCACACTGTCAGAGGTTACCAGCACATGACAGGTGGAAAACTCAAGCCTCAAACTAATCCTGCCATCAACAGCAGGGAACATTCTCTTTCGCTCTTTTGCACTGAACGAGCTCCTCCTTCTTTTCTGATGTTCAACGCCTTCTGATGAAGCAAGCACAATACTTTGGAGATACCATTGATGGCACGCTGGCGATCGCTGTCCAGTCTTGCTACTTTTCTGGGTGCTGGGACTGTAGGGCCAAGACGTCTGCCATTCATCTGTAGCTGTCACTAATGGAAATTAGGCTCAAATAAATTTTCTGCAGGTTATTCTGACTTGATACTGCAGAACCTAGTGACGTAGGAAATGTGACACAGTGGTTAGTTCCCTTCAATTTAGTACAAAAACAGTTCATTGTATTTAACAAGGGGACTGCAAGCAGGTGGCCTGCAATCTTTAAAGGAGTGGCCATACGTCATGGGACATTTCTGGTCTAGAATACACTGTCATTCTCAAAGGCAATACAAAGACAAAGGCAGTAGGCAGAACAGTGCCTCTAGCCTCTTCAATTGGTTTCCATGTGAGAGCATATCCTCTACCATCTAAGGGTAGATAGTGACATGGGAATTCTATCTGAATGGATGTCCTCACATATGGTGGCATCGTCTAATGAGGTAAACACATTTTTTTTCTCTAAATGATTACATATAGATGTTCCTAAATTCCTTATCTACAACACCTCAAAAGAGAAATCGCATAATACATATTATCAGGGACATGTAGATACCTCCCTTTAATAATTGTGCATCAGGTGGACTATGCAATACACAAGCTAATGATCAAATGTGGAAACAAAAGACAAGAACTAGAGTCCTGGTATTTCCATTATTTGGAACACATCTGATCCCACCAAAAATTTAAGAAGCAGGAACAAAAGGGTAAACATCCAAATAAAACAGTCATTGAAAATTTGTCATGTTCAAAAAAATAAATGTAAGGTATTTCCTATTGAGGTGGAAAACTTATGTTAACCAGTCCATCACTACCCTCCCAGTCAGACTGGAAAACATCAAAGTAGGCCTAAAGAAAATTCTTGAAAACCAGTCTGGTCATACAAAAGGAATAAATGAGCTGACTGGTGAAAAGAATACGGAAAAGGGAAATGTGAGTAGGACACAGCTAAAGTCCCCAATAACTAGGCACAATGCAACATCAGTCAGGGGAGAAGCGGCAAAAGAAAAATCTATAGGAAGAACAAACAAAATTACTCGGGTGATAGTCAAGATAGTGACATAATACCAAGAGCATGGGTGATGCACAAAAGTCAAAATAGTTCACAAATGTTAGCTCTACCGCTGGCCGCTACACCATATACGGTAATCTCAGCTAATGTTCCAGTTCCTTTTTCAGGGAAAAAATGAATAGTTTAGGTCACCTTTAGCAAGAGCCACAAATCTATAATTTCATCCTTAGGTCCAATCAAGGAAACATAAATCTAGGGCTGCCTGTTCCTTAAGGGAAGAGGACAGTATTGTGACTAATTGCAGGTGACACACTTTGATACTGTATATCTCTGTTATTTTACTTCAATACTATATAGCCAAATTTGACATACACTGGTGAAGTGTTGTCTCTCTTGTTCACGATTCAGAAAAGGGGGTGGTGATGAACAGAGTGCCTGAATTAAGCAGACCACTCTTACCCAGTCCAAAGATCAGGGCTTGATCCATCACCATTTTTTAGCTCACTGCACCATCCCAGCTCAGAACTTGGCTATATGCAAATTAGTCTGTTCCTGTCCCAGTGCATGATGGGAACAGGGCAAACCAAACTACCAAGCCAATTCTTGTACTGGGAAGGAAACAAGCTTCCGGGGACCGGTTTCTGCCATTTCAAGGGTCGTCGGCCCGGCTTGCTTGAATCCTGATGATGCAGTGAGCAAGGGACTCACATCTGAGTATACCCTTCCACGCTTATGGTGGACAAAATGATTCAGAAAAGGGGGTGGTGATGAACAGAGTGCCTGAATTAAGCAGACCACTCTTACCCAGTCCAAAGATCAGGGCTTGATCCATCACCGTTTTTTAGCTCACTGCACCATCCCTGCTCAGAACTTGGCTATATGCAAATTAGTCTGTTCCTGTCCCAGTGCATGATGGGAACAGGGCAAACCAAACTACCAAGCCAATTCTTGTACTAAATAACGGTGATGGATCAAGCCCTGATCTTTGGACTGGGTAAGAGTGGTCTGCTTAATTCAGACACTCTGTTCATCACCACCCCCTTTTCTGAATCTCTTGTTCACAGCATGAAAAATCATATCTGTGAAATTTAGTATCAGCGCAAATTCA
Source organism: Lissotriton helveticus (assembly GCF_964261635.1). Taxonomy (NCBI): domain Eukaryota; kingdom Metazoa; phylum Chordata; class Amphibia; order Caudata; family Salamandridae; genus Lissotriton; species Lissotriton helveticus. Next base: position 1,868,549,581 of record NC_136057.1, read on the forward strand.
CCCAACTGTTGTGCAGAGATATACATAGTCATGTAGAACCCTTCACAACACAGGTGAACTTGTAATAGTATCTAAAGCAGCAACATAAAACAAAAACATGCATAAAATAATTTAAAAAAACACACACATGCCAAGCCATCAGATATACGCGCTATATATCAAACACAAAAAGCATAGACAAAGTACAATAGCATATGTAAATAAGCGGTGACATACAACACCATTGTATGCACTTTATGCACTGTGAACCTGCAGCCCAAAACCCAATATTCAGGCCTGCTTAATTTGTCAGGCTTAAAATCAAAATGACACTTTCTTTTACGCACTTTCTTTTACTTTCCTCACACTTTCTTTTACTTTCCTTACACACTTTCTTTTACTTTCCTCACACTTTCTTTTACTTTCCTTACCCTCCTTTTGACAGCTGGTCACTAGTCAGTTGTGATCGGCTGTCAATACACTCTACTGTGTCACTTCTGACATACAGGACCAGCAAGAACAATTCATGATAGGACCAAATACACAAACATGAAAATCACATGAACATTCCTTTCCAAACGAGTTATGCAAACACATCTCTTTTCAACCAACCAAACTCACGTGTCTTGTCAGCCTTAAAATCCCCCAGAACAATCCATGAATGATCTGTTTGCAGAAGCAAAAAAAATACACAAAAGAGAGACATTTCTCATAACAAACAAATATCCTTTATAACTTTTAATCAGAAGACAAAACATGATACACATTAATAAACACAAAAATAAATTTCCATTACTTAACTGTTACCATTTTGTCAGTCAGCTTGCAACATTAAGCCACCCTAATTTGAACTTTCTACAAGTAAAATTGTTTCACTGACACTCCATGTTAGCTTTGTGCCACAATTTCCATTGTGAAAAATAATTCTTAATTGGCAAATCGTTCTCACTTAGGCATGTAGCCTTCAAAATTTTAATAAAGAGCTTTATCTTATCTTCTGTCTAAGACTTAATGCAATACCTCATTTTCTGTCAAATAAAAGCAACTAGCGGTCATTATTTTTTCAGAGCAGAGATACAAATGTATCATTTCTGCAGAGCATTTAGCATGATGTTGGGACTTTCAAAGAAACCCTTTTTTCATATTTTCCCTTTGGAATTAAGTTCTTTAATGTATTGAGAACAAATGCTTGTTGCAATGGTACCTATTTCATCAACCTTAAATAGATAAAGGTCTCAGTAGGTCCAGCTAAAGTTAAAACCTTCCACCCTGATATTAAACTCAAACCTCTGCATCGGGCACATTGGCTCACTGAGCCATTTAAAAGCAAACCCAAATGGGAACAACCTGCAAATTTGTATTATACCTAAATGTATGCATTTACTGAAGCCTAAAGCACTTTAAAGTTATTGTAAATGTAAAAAATGCCCAAATTTTACCCAAATTCGACTTTGATATTTGGGGCACTTAAAAATAAATATCCTATAATTGTTATACATATTAATCATCCTCAGAATGTTCTTTACAAATTGCAGAGATTGGACATTAGACATATCTCATGCAATTCCTTAGAAAAATTAGTTTGTCACGCCTGCGCCAAGTGAAATTCTATATGCTAATGTCCTCCTTATGCAGTATAACATAACTTAAATTAAATTATAATGCTAGGAGGTCACAGTATAAGTATTAAGCTTCATGAATAGTAAAAAACAAATTTTGTAGCACTTATTTTTAATAATTAATGTGCATAATTAATAATTATTTTTAATAAACCCAATCATTTTTGATAATTCCACATATTAAGGTTCTGTAATTCCTCGAATCTGACTTCATTTTCTTTTTTTTTTTTGCTCTGTGCGCGTAGGCCTGCAAAGATAGCCTAGCGAACAAGGTGGCCTGGCCTCCCCCTTTCATGTACACATTAACCAGGTTTTACTCTAAAATGAACTGCAAGAAACTGACCTCTTCACCTGAAACTGACCTCACAAAGCCAATTTCCCTGATTGATCTTTATCTGAGATTGCCAATCAATGTTCAAGACATCGTTAACTTTTTAGTTTCCTTGCACATGCCTTATCTTGTTTCAGCATCTGTTACTGTTTCTTTTTTTTTAAATGTTTCTTCATTACATAGGTTAATTATTATTTAGCAACAGAGCCAAGAATATACTTACAGAAATGCTTAAAGAGAGGAAAACCATTAATTGAAATGTCTTCCTATAATACAAAATAATGAATCTTAGTTTTGGAACCTTTTTAAAACAACATTCTGAAATGCAAAGTTTTACCCGTGCAACTGAGGGCAAAGTCCTGGCTTGAGTAAATATTCCTGTCTATTTAGCTTGTCTCTCAATGTTTATAACATGAGCACGGTGGCAATCTATTTAAAACTAAAACATATTAATTCTATAATATGCATTTGAATTCAGCAAAAATTTACTTCAGCTGAAGTGTTGGTCGGTTAATATCTAACACAATGTATGTAAGTAAAAAATACTATAAGTTTATTTTTCTACAAAACACACAATTTCGATTTTGAGGCTTTTTTATTCCTAGTGAATGTGAATTTACATTTTAGTTTTTAAGCATTTAGACATTTTGCTTAATAGACTGAAAACATCAAGAAAAACCACGAACAGACATTGAGCTCATTTCAGACATAAACAGAAAGGGGTCAAACACTCAGGACACACAATACGGCGCGCTTTAGCCATTTATTTCGTGAATAGCGCCATCGCTATTCACTTACACAAATTGTACTAATGGGAAAACCACATAGACATTTAAACACACATTTAACCCACAAACCAATACTCAGAACAGAAACAAAGGACAGCCCACAGACTGTACTTAAACCAAACCATTTGTAAATACTAGTTGTAAGTCATATTTACAAGAAGCGCTTCTCAATTTTGTTCCAAAAGACTGCAAAAACAGCCCAACAGACTGATGTATGTCCAAGAAGCGAAAATACACTCAATTCACTAGCTTTGGCTAGCAGAACACCAAAAATCGCTCTGCATATCTTCATTCATAAAATTGCACAGAACAAAGGATCCTTGTATGTATTATGTCCATATTTTAATTCCCTGGGGATACAGAATCACCAAGGAAGAAATATGTTTGTATACCTAAACCTATTTAGGTATTCCTTCTAGGAGAGCCGGCTAATTAATTTCACATCACACTATGGTACCTTCCAAATAAAGCAACACATTCTTCTATGTGAGCTTTGAAAACAGGCATGCCAAAAATATTGCAGAATATACAATATTATAATCAAAGTAGTGCTTAATGTACTTTTCGTACGTTCACCGTTCAACAAAACCAAATAGAGAAAAATCTCCTCATTACCTGTCTACACAAATTGCAATTTGCATATCAAATCCATACAAATCAAAAGTTGGCCAACACAAATTCCAAAGTTCCAAAGCTACAGTAAGCGTTGCTAAACTACCTTACTTTTACCAATCAAAAGGTTGTCCAAATTCTAACTGCCAAGTTCTAAATGACCTAACGTTCCTTTTTTAGAATACTCACGCCAAAAAGGTTCTCAGTCAGGAGTAACATCATGTGGAGGATCAAAATCAGGAAGCTCAGAAATATACTGGGCTGCAAAGACAAAGAATCTCCAGAATCCTTGTGCACAGAGTAGTAGAGTCCCGTCCTGTCCTCCTCAGTAGATTTCAGTCTCCTGACAAGATCACTCCTTCAGAAAGTCACTTCTCTGATGAGGCCCGCGTTGTTGGGCGCCATTTGAAGAACTGTAATCTTCATTCTCAGGGGTCTCACTAATACAAACAACTTGGCACAGAAGCTGAAATATGAAAAGACATCTTTATTAAACTTAATTAAGTGAGACTACGTCATAAAGGAGCCTTAACAACTGAATGAGGCAGTCTAATGAGTACAAAACACAGAGCCCTTTTATATGCTTAGGGTTACAAACTCAGCACAAAAGAAAGGGTCAGTCCTAGATTTTGCAAGCATGCAAAATACCTAATATAGACATACAAGATCTGCAAAATATTAGTCAATAGGAAAATATTCAGAACAAGGCATCATGTAACCAGAACGTCCCCCTTAAGTGTGTTTCTGCCCAACCCATAAGTCAATAAACTACAGCACCTATAGGTCAATCAGTAATGGCAGAACATGTCTGTATGCAGTTAGGCCAGCTGGTGTCTGAGATTGCTTTTCAAAACAAGGACAGAGGGGGTTTTCAACACGTTGCAGTCCAAAGGGCAGAGACACTTCATGAATAGAGCAGCCTGTGTAAAGGCAACACAAATTGACGACAAATGTAAGATGGAGTCAAAATTAAAGAACCTCACCCCCACCCATACCCTTCCCATGCACCCATTGATCCGAATCAACTCTCCTCAACCTACCCTTGGCTCTCCCTCTACCCCCACTACTACTGTCCCCAACGACACTCTTGACAAGATCATATCCACCCTTCACCAAATCAAAGACGAGCTTCAAACATTCAAATTACTTGTCGCAAGCCATCTTAGGCTCCCCTCTCCATCTAGTACCATGTTTTCCCGCAAGCATCCCAACCATCCCACTCTCCCTCACAAACTCTACCCCCTCACTGAACTTCTATCCCTGCCCCTAATTCTTCCAACCGCCCTCTCCGCTGCACCAATCCTTGGACACAATATGACATATGGGCCCTACTACATTCCTACGAATCCGCTCCCACCACCCACATAGCCACTACTCAGCTCTCCATCCCCACCTTCCAGACCATCCCTCACACGCACCCCTCCAAAATTAGCTTACCTCTGTCGACTCACCTTCCTATCCCCACCATCCTCTCCAACCCCAACAGGCCCCCCACTCAAAATATTAGAGGCACCATCTCTAACAATTTGAAAGCAGTCACCCTCACATTGGACCCCACCACCTCCCTCCTTAGCCCACGGCTCAAATGAAAACTACTTAACTGTAGATCTGCCCCCAGACACGCATCTAACATAGCCAACCTCATTATCGCACATGACCTGGACCTTACCATACTCACCGAAACCTGGCTAACTGAATCCTCATCCCCCCTCATCTACATTCTAGTTCCTCCTAACTATCACATCATCAGACTAGACAGGACCGGCAAGATAGGAGGTGGAATAGCATGTATTTATCGCAGTAGCCTCTCAGTAACCAGAGCCATCTTCCATACATTCTCCTCTTGTGAACACTTTTGCCTCGACGTCAACAGCGAGGGCAATCCAGTATGCTCTCTACATATTATCTACCACCCACCTGGTGACAACCTCACCTTCACTGAACACCTCATGGACATGATCACAACTAACTCGGGTCGTCAAAACACACAAATATTCCTTGGTGACTTCAACCTTCATTGGAACGATCAGAACGACTTATTGGTTAACAGTTTCAAAAACTTCCTCAAAACCTTAGACCTAACCCAAATCTGCAACAGCCCTACTCATGACAAGGGCTCTATCCTTGACCTCATCATCTCCAAAGATCACACCACCCAACTTGACTCAATCCACCCCTGTGACTGGTCCGACCACCACATTATCACATTCTTCATCAATGAACTGGTGAAACTTCACCCAGCCCAATCCACCAAACCCAAGGTATGGAAAAGAGACCTAAGGAATCTCAATCCCATCTCCTCACCCTCCCCCAGCTACAACCTACTCATACCCCCTCTGGCATCGACGACGTCCAGGTCCTTACCGAGCACTACCTCAACTCAATGACTACGATAATCAACGAGGTTGCCCCCCCTCAGTTAAAGAGAATCTCTTCCAAAAGCTCAAAGCCGTGATATGACAGTCTGCTTAACAAGGATAGACGAGACATGAGACTAGCAGAATGCAATTGGAGATCCACCCCATCAGCTACGCACCTCAACACTCTGAAGAAAAAAAGAAATACTTACTTCAGAAAAATCAAACGAACAAAAGCAAACTTCTTTAGCCAGCAACTAGACCAAGCAAAAAACCGACCAAAAAAGCTATTTGAACTAATCAAAACTCAATCCAAAGATGAACCACAGCGAGTCCATAGTGCAACCAGCACGCTACCATCCTGTGAAGAATTCTCTACCTTATTTAACACAAAAACAATCAACACCAAGAAAGATCTCCTCACATATCTTAACCTATCCTCTAACCCCAGCAGCAAAACACCCGCCAAACTAAAAAACAATGCTACTTGGGAATCCTTTGATACTTACACGGAAGAGTCTATAGGCAAGATCCTAAGTACCCTGAAGCCCTCTAACCACCTCTCGGATCCTCTACCTGCAAATGCCGTAAAGGACTTTAGCCCATGGCTTCTCCCCCTCTGGACCAAAATCATTAACAGTTCTCTTCAACAAGGAGCTATCCCAGACTCCCTCAAATTGGGACAAGTATCACCCATACTCAAGAAACCCACAGCTGACCCTACTGACTTCTATAACTACCGCCCCATCACTAACATCCCTACCTTAGCCAAATTGTTAGAAAAATGTGTCCACCTCCAACTGACTAAACACATCACTCGGTTTGACCTCCTCAACCAACACCAATCAGGCTTCCATGCAGGACACAGCACAGAATCAGCCATGACTCACATTATTGATGACGCACTCCAAATTCTAGACCAAAATGGCACCTGCCTCCTCATCCTACTTGACCTCTCATCTGCATTCGATACGGTCAAACACGAGAACCTATTCGATCTCTTGCATATCAGATTGGGCATCTCTGGGACAGTACTCAAATGGTTCACCTCCTTCCTACATAACCGGACCCAGAAATTCAAAACTAATAATACCCTGTCCACACCTGTTCCAGTTACACTTGGTGTTCCGCAAGGTTCCTCTCTATCACCAACCCTGTTCAACTTGGTCATGGGGCCACTCACCGCATTGCTTCATGCCTCTAAGGTGCAATTCCACATGTATGCGGATGATACCCAACTCTACCTAAAACTACAATCCCCGGAAGACCTCAAACTTCTCAACTCAACACTTAAAGACACACAAACAGGGCTGGCAGAGAACCATCTCAAACGTAATGCCCTAAAAACAGAATTCCTCCTGATAGCACCCCCCGCCAAAATCCCCATCGCCCAGGACTGGCTAAAACACCTCACTGCCTTCAACGTCCAACCTATCATTGTAGACTCAGCCAAATCCTTAGGCTTCATCCTCAACTCCAATCTCAATATGCAACGACATATCAGCAATGCTACCAAGGGAACTAATTTCCAAATCAACACTCTGAGAAAACTGAAACCCTTCCTTTCAGCCAACGACTTTAGAACTGCCGTTCAAGCACTAGTTATCCCTCAGATTGACTATGGAATTACCGCCCTCTGCGGCCTCCCTCTATCAACAACCGCACCATTAAGAGCCTCCATCAATGCTGCAGCAAGGCTCATAACCGGATCAAAAAAAACGCTCCCACATCTCTCCGGACTTCAAATCTCTGAATTGGCTTCCGCTCGAAGCCAGAATACATCTGAAAAACGCATGCATTACTCATAAAGCCTTACATCACAGCTCGCCCAGCTACATTGCTCAAAAATTTACAATCTCAGGAGGCTCAAGTGCCACAAGAAGCACAGAAACTCTCCTTTTGAAACCACAAAAATTCCACAAGAAAAAAAACTTACAAGCGCTTCTTCTCAGGGATGGGCCCCAGGATCTTGAATGCCCTCCCGCCAGAAACGAAACTCTTCTCTTCCACTGCTTCCTTCAAAAAAGAAGTCAAAGCTGTCCTCATGGCTAAATTCACCTGAACGTTAACATTGCATTTACTGTTTGATATTTGTTATTTGCCCCCTCCTTGTATTTCAGTTGCGTTCTCCTTTCCTATGTATGCTCGAATTGCCTTATTAATTTTTCTTTATTACATTCTCCTCTCACATGTATGTAAAGCACTCTGACATTTACAAGGATCCTGTTCGCACTATACAAAACTCTGAAAATAAATAAATAAATAAATAAAGTGCTGACCTTTCCTGAGAGTGAACTTGGATTCTGTCAAAAGGGAAGTGAGGCTGCACTGGCACTGATGGAGAGGATGCTGGGATGTGAAAAGGCTCAAGCAGGGGACATTCGGGTTGTTCTTGTACATTTGAATTTTGCCTGTAGAGCAGTGAGCACAGGCTATACTTTCTGTTGGAGGCTGGGTTTGGTTTTGTCAGGATCCTCACTTCCCCACAGGGTCCGTTTGACTGCAGGAATGAAGTGTAAGTGGGGCGGTCACAAGATTGCATTTTTTGAGTTTTTTCCATTGTTGGTTGCTGTCTGTCCATGGGGCAAGTTTTTGTGAATAAGAGAGTGACTTTTAATGTTGACAACATGTCAGTGGTTAACATTGTCAATAGGCAGTCCGCACATGATATGCAAGTTTTGAAGCTATTTAGAACTTTTGTCTACAAATGTCTGCATAGGGCTATGTATATCCCAGGATGGTATTATGACACTGCAGATGCTATATTATCCTTTGCAGTGGCAGAGATTCGATGGTTTGCATCGGGGTGGACAACAAGAAGATGGCACTGTCATGGCATCTATGGGCCATAAGAGGGGGCACATGCTGGAGCTGATGGCAGGGTCATTGTCAGAATCCACAAGGCTAGCATATAGACAAGCACGGCTGGAGTTTCTGGAGTCAGGTGCTATGAGAAGGAGTGTGGTGGGTGCTGAACAACCGAGGGAGGATATGGTACACTTAATAATGAAGTTGACTGAGAGAGGTTTGTGAGCTGCGACTATAGGCTGTGAGATGGAAGGCCTCGTCTTCTTTGGAAAACTTTACTGGGGCTATGAACCATCAGCAGGGGAAATAAGAAAATGGATTCTGGAAAGGAATGAATGTATTCATGATCAGTTACTTAAAATCATTACATGAAAAAGCATACACAATATTGTCTGAATACAAAAGTAGAGGTATAAAATCATAACTATAAACACTGTCAAAGTTAAAAAATACTTAAAAAGTGAGAAGGGTGGCACCTCAAAGTTCAAAGTGCTATTGGAACATCTTAGCGGGCAGCCGAGTCCAAATTAGCATTACATGAGTTCTTAAGAACATGGGAAGTGGACCCATTGGTGAAAAGTGCCAATGTGGGGATCTGTCAGGCTGGACATGGTCTTAGTCTTTGGGCCTAGAATGCAGGTGTTTCAGTGGGGGTTATGCATGGCACTGACAGAACCTAGTAGCACCCACCTGTGATGATTGAAGTGCTGAGGAGATAACGTCTGTACATTTCCCTCGCTTGCCATGATCATTGGAGTGCTGTTAGAAAAGTACAAGTCCACGGCCGTTAAGCACAAGTTCTTAATCCATGTTCGAAAAACAAGGGAGCTAACAGTTGACAATCACTGGCAAGTTTAGGGCAGCAACACAATAAGTGAAGCCAAGATTCTTTGTCATAATTGCACAGTCTGTATGTTCTTGCCTCGCCCTGCCTTACCCAGGAGGGGTTGAAATCCATAATTGTTATGGCGAAGAGCCACACATATAAGATTTTCGTGTAGGTATGAGCTGGAAGGGCTTGATGTAAGTAAGGCTGCACTTTCCCCGTCGTTGAAGACGCATCTAGTTCCTCAGTGATCAGGGAGCAGCAGAAGCTTTCTGTATCCAGTTCTAAGGGGATATTCTTGACCTGCAGAATCCTTATCTTTTTCTGGACTGGAAAGGTATGTCAGGATGGGGAAGGTAGGTGGCTTCTATTTTTAGATGTTTAATTACCTGAGCTAAGTACTCTTGCCATGGTGTGCCCCCTGCATCGAAGACTGCTTTAAGTAGTGCCTTGGGTCTGTTCACAGGGGCCCTCAGAATCCTAATGCAGAATTTTAGTAAGGACCCCCATGCTGTTAGTTTTTCCCACAGCATGCCCCGGTCCACCCTGTCAAAAGCTGCGCTGTAATCTACAAAACAAATACTCGAAAAACAGGAGTAAACCTGTTAACCCAGTTGAGACTCGGGTGGAGTATGTAGCATAAGAACAATGTCTCAACCGGTAATCATTAAGGGGGACAGTTACAAAGAGAGTATAAATCACTCAAGAGAGGAAGAAAGGGAGACCACAAGAAAGTTTGATGGAGTGTAGATTCTTATTTGTAAGTAGTTGTATCAGCACTACAGTACAATTTTACAAAAAGAAACCATAGCACACAAGTGTACATTGAACCTGCTAGTGGCGGTGAACGGCGCAGTGACACAGGGGTGAGAAAACAGCGTGAGCAGCGAATAACAAAGTACAAAAATAATTAAGAGGTCAAAGGTACAAAAAAAATATACAAGGTAAGAATTTTGATTTGGACTGAATTGGTTGACCACGTCAACGCAACGGTTTGAGCTGAGTAGTAGCCGGCGTTTTGACCTGTTCCATTTCAGGACAATGGTTACTGATTTCAGTATAGTGCTGAGATGGTAGTAGTATATCAATCCAGACGACTAGTGTGGACAGCCAAGTTGCGAAGGAGAAGTAGGTGGTTCAAGGGGGCTCCTGTGCTGAACGGTTCAGACAGAGGAGATCCCTGTTCAGAGACTAAGGTAACAAAGTCCCTGGTCTGTGAAAAGGACCTGGATGTGCTGAGTACATCTATCCTGGGGGGGTCCGGTGGTTCAATCAGCAAGCTGCATGAATACCGCTGTATGACCGACAGGGCTCTTTACTCGCCCGACATTGACTATATGACAGCGGTATTCATGTCAGGTGATTTAGTATCCTGAAGCCTGTTTGGGAATCACATTTTTAAGTTCAAGCCCGAGTACATCTAGGAAAGAATTCCAATTGAGTGAATTATACGATTCTTGTTATTGATATCAGAGGTCATTTTTATGACACGACATGGCCACTTTTTCGCATCGGATACTTCTGTTGGGGTGTTTTACTGCAGGCTCGGTGGTCCACCAACAGGAGGACCTGCCATATTCCAACTGGGAGAACCATACGACATTCGAGACCCATATTGGAGGTCATCCCATATGAGACCACAAGCTCCCTCTCCGTTTTGGATACTCCTGCTGGGGTGTTACATTGCAGGTCCAGTTCTAGAAGATCCCTTACCCTCCACCTGAATTAAGTTGCGAATTATTGGTCCTGAAGAAGTTGGAGATTTTCCGCTATTTCCATTGAAACATACGTGGACCGGATAGTGTGACATCACACTTATCAGCACAGCCACTGAGAGTTGATGAGTCACCCCTTTGATTCCACCTGTGCATGCAGTGTTGTACTGGGGTGTATGAATGGGTGTAGTGGGTGTAGGTGATACGATTGATGAGTACGTGAATGGGGTGTGAGTATGGGGTTGTATTGTGATGAGAGTGGATTCCGTCCTTTAGGACGCAATGTGAATTGTGTAATGGATCTATATAAAGTGCACCCGTGGCATTTGCCAAATGAGAGAATCATGTTAATTCTTTGTATATAATGTTTTGTAAATGATGATTATTGTCCAAACCAAGCATTGCAATGAAAAAACGCTGTCTTTTTTATATCAAATGGATAAAGAAAATAAATTAAGTCTAAATGATAATCAATATATGGAAATATTTGTCTCATAGAAGATGACCCAGTAAAGCTGACATTAGCTAATAACAAAGAAATAGAGGTCAAGTGGGAGTTTTCTATTATTTAATTGTTGTTTTCCCCTTACTTCCAGACCTGTAGACTTATTTTTAGAGGGGGGGGCGCTTGCTCAAATAATCTCTGGTGATCTTCCCTCTGCCGGTGCTTTAGTCCTCGGCCTGAGTCCGACTGGCCTTGGCAGGCTCCAGCAAGTGTGGCAAGCTCTGAATCGATGTCTGCCCTAATCGTCCTCCCCGTGAGTTCGGACTTCGCTAGGCGTCTGACGTCAGCGAAAGGTGGGTCTCACCTCATGTCACCATGGGAACACTCTTTAAGGATTCTGGACGGGTGAGGGAGAGAATGGGGTGTAAGAGAAAAGGTGAGGAGGCCACAGACATTAAGCATCTTAAAGCAATTAATTGAGGTTTTTCTACATGTTTGTAGGAATTTTCTTGAGAGTGTTCTGTTTTCTGTTATAATGGTGTGGCTGTTTTTTGAGGCTTTTAGGGTTGGTGAATTGTTGAGGTCCAAAATGAAGCACGGCTTGAGTTTTTTTAGGACGTTATTCCTAAATATGATTTTATTCAGGTTGAGTTAGCAAAGTCCAAAATGGATCAGAGAGGCAGAGAGAGCTTGGTACGACTGTAGTCATATCCCTATAACAAGGTTTGCCCTTTTCAATGTTGGAGAAGACAGACAGGTCAGTGTGTGATGGTGGTGGCAGGGGTCTTCTGACATGCTAATAGGTCAAACATCTTTGCGGCACAGGTATTAGGAGTTATGTGTAAGGGTATGAGCTTGCTTCAGATGCCACAAAACTAATTTGGCACACATTTGTTTCAAACTGGGATGGTGAGTGAAGCAAGGTTGAGGGGGTGGTTGAGGGATGATGTTAAGATACTAGGACGCTGGAGGTCTGACAGTTACACACTCTGGCTGTATTTCTTTAGTCTCTGCTTCAAATATTGAGGATCTCAATCTCAACTCTCCCTACCTCTCCTATGTTGCCCTCTCTCTACCCTCTATCATTACAACTTTTCTGTCCCTGTCTACATCGCTATTTCTGTAGCCCACACTGTACCTCAACTCCCTTTTTTCTTTTTCTCACCCTATGCACTAACTGCTTGTTTATAACTTACATTCCTGCCGTTCTCTTCCATCTACATCACCACTCTCTCATCCTCATCCCTCACCTCTCTCTCCATTTTTATTAACATCATGCGTTCGAACTTCTCAGTCCGCTTGCTGCCTCACCACTTTCTACTTCACCTCCATGTCTGTCTCATGTTGCTTCCTACCTCACATCTCTCTCACTACCTCATCTCTCTAATCCATGCCTCTCTCTCACTATCAAACCTCTCAATTTACCTCACCATTTGTTTGCTTCCTCACATCTCCATCTCCCCTCCCGCTTTCGGTCTCTGTTCCTTCTACGCTCGTTTTCGCTGCTTTATTGTTTTCTTGCCAGCTCTTTTACCTCTTTTTCCTATTTAATTACTTCTTACTCTCAACTCTCTCTGCACCTCCTCTATTTCAACTCACCCTCTTTCAACATCACCTCCTTTTTTTAGAGTCCTGTCTCTTAATGCATCTCTGTTACTACCTCGCAGCTCTCTTTACATCGCTCTCTATCTCTCAATAATCCTCACACCCACAGTGGTCGAAGTAAGGGGGATCTGAGGGTTACGACGTGCCCGTTCTTTTCTAATTTAGGAAATACAGTTCTCCTACTTTTTGTGAAAAGACAACCATCCTGCGATGTTTAATTCCAACAGTTGAAATGCTTCAGCTGAACAGGAAGGCAGGGAGTCTTCTGTGTTGTAAATCTGAGGAAGGGATGACAGCTAAACAAGCCTACCTGCCAGGCTACCTGCCGCCTGAAAGAAATGTAAATGTGTACAACTGGTTAATCTGCAAATGTAAAGGTTGCCTGGGGCTCCCATTGGCTTTTATTGATGGAATCTGCACTATTCAGTGTCTACACCTGCTGGTACAAGTTGCCACACATTGCTGATGGTGCACAGACATAATATCGACTCCACAATATCGAATGGACAAAATATCGAGTAAAAAATATCGAATATAATAAAATATCGAGAACAAAAATATCGTTGTTAAAAATATCGATTACAATAATGATAATAAAATATCGAGTCCAAAAATATCGACTCAAAAATATCGACATGACAAAATATCGATTAATAGTCTAAGTAAAAAATATCGATATTATGTTGAAAAAAGGTAAAAAATATAAATAAAGTGTAATAGTAATATAAATTGTAGTTAATGTTTAGGAGCGGGATGTTGGGTTAATAGGGGATAAGGGTGGGGAGTAATTTAAAATAAGGGTGGGGAGTAATTTAAAATAATTAATTAATTAATATATGTGTGTAAATATTTATATATTTTAATTAATTGGGAAATAATTAATATTAATTAGTTAATTAATTTATATTAATTTCTATAAATTTTTTATTAGTAATTAATTGGTAATTAAATAATATTAATTAGTTAATTGGAACATAAATCATATTAATTATTTAATTATTTAATATAATTGGTAATAACATTTTATGTAGTAATTAATTGGTAATTAATTATTATTAATTAGTTAATTGGAAAAAAATATTATTAATTATTTAATTAATTAATATAATTGGTAATAAAATTTTATGTAGTAATTAATTGGTAATTAATAATTATTAATTAGTTAATTGGAAAATAAATAATATAAATTAGTTAATTAATTAATATAATTTGGTATAAATTTTGTATTAGTAATTAATTGGTAAATAATTATTATTAATTAGTTAATTACATTATTTAGAGTAATTGTTATATATATAATATTTTGTTATAGTTCATTAAATAATTGGTGAAAAATGTATTAATAATTACATGAAAATAATTACAGCTAATGTGCTAAAATTTTTGCATATTTGTTATTGGTATAAATTGTAGTTAATGTTTAGGAGCGGGATGTTGGGTTAATAGGGGATAAGGGTGGGGAGTAATTAAAAAGAAATAATTAATTATGATATGTTTGTGAGAAATTTAAATTATCATTTAATTGGTAAAGATTACATATTAATTTGTTAATTAATTCATATAATTTGGTACATATTTATCATTAGTAAATAAATAGTAATTAATTAATATTAATTACTTGATTTAATTATTAATAAATATTTTTTTTTTCCATATATTGTTATTATTAAATATTTGTTTGGGAATAAATATTATAAATAATTATATTTAATTAATTACAGCTATTTTGCTAATATATTAACTTATTAATTATAGTTAATTAATCATTAATAGTTAATTAAATAATATTAATTAAATTTGGGTACAGGAGGAATTTTAGTGTTCAGGGTCAGTTTTCTCTCTTTAGGTAAAGGGGTATTTTTATGTTTCAAGGTCAGTTTTCAGTTTTAGGGTAAAGGGGTATTTTTAGAATTCAGGGTCAGTTTTTGGGTAAAGGGGTATATTTAGGGTTCAGGGTCAGTTTTTATTTTGTGGGTAAAGGGGTATATTTAAGGTTCAGGGTCACTTTTCTGTTTTTGGGGAAAGGGGTATAATTTATGTTCTGGGTCAGTTTTCAGTTTTTGGGTAAAGGCGTATTTTTAGGGTTCAGGGTCAGTTTTCTGTTTGTGGGTAAAGGGGTATATTTAAGGTTCAGGGTCAGTTTTCAGTTTTTGGGTAAAGGGGTTTATTTAAGGTTTAGGGTCAATTTCAGTTTTTGGGTAAAGGGGTATTTTTAGGGTTCAGGGTCAGTTTTCAGTTTGTGGGTAAAGGGGTATATTTACGTTTCAGGGTCAGTTTTAAGTTTGTGGGTAAAGGGGTATATTTTTAGGTTCAGGGTCAGTTTTAAGTTTTTGGGTAAAGGGGTATATTTAATGGGTAAGGGTCAGTTTTCAGTTTTTGGGTAAAGGGGTATATTTTTGGGTTCAGGGTCACTTTTCAGTTTTTGGTGAAAGGGGTATAATTAATGTTCAGGGTCAGTTTTCAGTTTTTGGGTAAAGGGGTATTTTTAGGGTTCAGGGTCAGTTTTCAGTTTTTGGGTAAAGGGGTTTATTTAAGCTTCAGGGTCAGTTTTAAGTTTGTGGGTAAAGGGGTATATTTTTAGGTTCAGGGTCAGTTTTAAGTTTTTGGGTAAAGGGGTATATTTAATGGGTAAGGGTCAGTTTTCAGTTTTTGGGTAAAGGGGTACATTTTTGGGTTCAGGGTCAGTTTTCAGTTCTTGGGTAAAGGGGTATTTTTGGGGTTCAGGGTCAGTTTTTAGTTTTTGGGTAAAGGGTAATTTTTAGGGTTCAGGGTCAGTTTTGGGTTTTTGGATAAAGGGGTATTTTTTAGGGTTCAGGGTCAGTTTTCAATTTTTGGGTAAAGGAGATTTTTTTGGGTTCAGGGTCAGTTTTCAGTTTTTGGGTAAAGGGGTATTTTTTAGGGCTCAGGGTCAGTTTTCAGTTTTTGGGTAAAGGAGAATTTTTTGGGTTCAGGGTCAGTTTTCAGTTTTTGGTAACCCTGGGCGTAGTTCGCGTAGCCGCACTCCGCGAAGCTACGCGAAGACGCACTTGCACTCCGCGAGCTACGTGTAGCTCCGCGGACATGCGTAGTAGGTTGCTAGACCCGTTCGCGCGCCGTTTTTCGTCTTCGGGAGCGCGGTGCGCGTGTTCGGGGCGCTGCCTGCATGCTCGCGATAGCTAGCGCGCTAAGTTACTCAATGAGGTTTGTCCCGCCCGCTTGCGTTCCCTTATTTCCGGTTCCGGGTCACAAGTAACGTGTTCGCGTTGTGTTAGACATGTTCGGGAACTCATCTTCTCGTTCGCACTGCCAAAGTGCGTGATCGCGTCAAATATCGCGCGAACTTACAGCGGCGGTCGCGACGGGCAGAGCCATCTTCGATTTCACACTCTGGCTATGGTTTTGGGCCTACTTCAGCATCTCACTCCTATCTCTTCCATCCTGGTCTTTTCCCTCAGTTTTTCTAACTTTCTTTACTTCTTACCTATTTCTGTCTGTGCCTAGGTTTATATTTCTCATTTTATTTTTACTTTTACCACTTTTTTTGCAACTTTTCTCTTGTTTTATATTACTTCCTTCTTTTATCTTTCTTCTTTCTTCCCCTAACCTTTTTGTCTTCAACTTTCCTTCTCCCCTCCACCCAGAACCATGGTGAAGGGTGCCAGCAGAATCGGCGGCTCAAAGGGCAAGGCGGCTGTGCCTAAAAAAACCAGGCTGCCTTGCGGCAGAATGCGCCCGGCAGGAGTGACGCCCCGCCAACTTTTTGGGGAGGAGGAGTTGGCCGCCCTGGTCTTTTTTATCCAACGTCACCTCCTCTTGACTTTGGCAGCAGGCGGCAGGCCCGGCTCCGGATACCAGCACATTGAAGAGCGTCTCCGGCGGTGGGCGAAGGTGCGCCGTGCAGTCTTCCGCTGCTCCGGTATCCGGCGTACCCACCATCAGCTGTCCCACCGCTGGGCCGACATTTTGGACCGGGAGCAGGACCTGTTGGACCTGCTTGGTGTGGAGGTTGTGGGTCTTGGTGAGTGGCTACCCCAAAAATAAAGTGTGTATATATATATATATATATATATATATATATATATATATATATATATATATATATATATATTATATACATATAGATTATATATATATATATATATATACATATATAGATATATAGTTGTCTAAATATTGTTATTGTATCTTTGTAAATATTGGCTGAATAAGTAACGCGATGACTGTTGCCCCTAGTTACATTTGCGATGTATTCCGGTATATCTACTGTCATTGTATGACAGTGTTCTTCTTCTTCACTGGCTCTTGCGTGTTGTTTCAACTTGGCGCTAGCTGTTGCTGTTTATTGATGTGAGATTTTCTTTATTGCTGAGAACTGGAGTTAGTTAATGCTATTAATAGAGTCTTGTCCTTCCTTTGTCCGTCAGTGAAATAGCGGTGGATGGATAATTATTAATTGTACGTTGTTTGCATATTGTAGCATTTTTTTCACGGCCTTCTCTTCTGCATGAATGGAATCCTTTTCTTGCAAAGAATGCTAACGTTACTTTGTTCTTCTTACCTCAGCCAGGGCCGGCTCTAGGGGGCATGTGCAAGCTGTGCAACTGCACAGGGGCACCAAACTTCAGGGGCCACCGCACCAATAGATATCCTTAATGTAATAATACTCTAAGGATGGATACATATTTGCGTTGCGGCCCCTGGCATGGATTTGTTGCCTCCGGCTCTGTTCCACTGTAGCAGTGTGATTTGCAATTATGTCTATGTTTCACATCACTCAATGTATTTATCTATGTTTATTATTTAAATTTTTACATGAACCACAGAATCCAGGGGCAAGCAGAATACAGGGACCGAGTCGGCGGGTGAACCACCAGTTACACAGAGCTCCTCTACTGAGGATCCTGCTGCTGTCCCCAGTAAGTCCAACAGTGCTTGTTTTTTCCTCTGTAATGTGTCTGCAGTGCTTTGTCAATTGACAGCAACCAAGTAGGCATCCAGAATGATGTTTGTCTAGTATTTTTGTAAACGTTAGTATACCACTACTAGTCTTGTGGGTATTCTTCTATCTCCTATGGAGTTATATACATATTACACAACTATGTAACTATGCACACGAAAATTGGATGTTGTTGGTACTGATAGGCAGGTTGGACCTTACTTACACCTCAGTCACAGAACTCTGAGGAACGCACAATTCACTGAACGTCAGCCTATATGGCCTGAGTCATTGGTCTATTGTTCAAATCACACTCCTGAACCCCAATACCAAGATGCCGAATGCTTTTAGGACACAAACCGTTACCTAAGAAACCCCCTTTTGCTCACTCACTCGTGTGAGTCTCTAAGACAACAGACACTGAAAATAAACTTCAGAGTCAAAGTGGTCATTCAAAAGCTTTATTTTGTTAGAAGTAAGTAAGTAACATCAATGTTTTTAAGTGCTTCCGTCCAATACGTTGAAGGGCCCACCAGAAAAAATCCAGAGTTAAAACAGGCATAATAAAGTAATCAACATTTGTACAGCTACTAGTGCACAATAGGGAAATGTGGCAACTATCGGAGACCTCTCACCAACGTATACTGGTCAGATATTCCTCTTTTTTTGTAAGCTATGGAAATGTCCGCTTCGTAGAAGGCAATCTTCTCACCTGCCGAAAAATAATGACAAAAGTGGTGCACGTTAGACAGTATTAAATACATTTATGCCAGTTTTATGCAGCCATGCTAAAAAGAAGTTGTGTAACCTGTAAGCAAACTGTATCCCACAATCCACATAGAAAACTTAAATACGGGCCCTTTTACTTTCCCACCTCTTCAGGTGTATGCATTGAACAATGATGTGTTGCCCCAGAGCGTCTTCTCGTACTGCGCAACAAGCTGCGAGTTAACACATGCGCAAAACTGGATACATTGATGTACAAAGGTTACATAGTTCACTTCCAATTTCCAAGGACTAGAGTAGCAGGACAGATGAGATGAGCTTGGGTACCATACCATAACAATGAATGCTAATAATATGTGTAGTGACTCTGCTGTACTATGCAATGTGGACTCATACTGATTACGTACGTTGGACTTAACTGTTTTGAAGAACTCCATTCTTGGTGAACAAGTACAAAGGGGGCTGTGCATCCATCTAAAAAGGCGTACTTATTTTTATAGGTGCAGAACCCTTACCATCGACCAGTGCCGACGGGGACAGCGGCGCTGCTTCAGCGCTCCCGGCGGGGACAGGAGGAACAGAGGCACCTACACCAGCAGCAGTGGGGGGGGAGCCAATAGCGGCGGGCGATGGTAAGTTACATTCAATAGTGATCTGCATTACTTGGTGGGAGGGGAAAACTTTCTCACTGTACTCTACTGGAAAATATATGTTACCTTTACTTGTCATTAGCATGCTAAGCATTACCACTACAGTAATGCAAGTGCCTGATAGCAGTCGGATGCATGGGTTGTTGTTAAAGCATGTAAAGGGGAAAACACAGCTGCCAGCGTGGTTGGGAGACACACCCAATACCGGTGGTTAGTGGATAGTCTCAGCAGCTGCGGTGTTTTGGGCAAACCCAAAGGCAAGGGAAGGAGGGGACGACTGGGTGCATGGGTCGTTGCTGGTGAAACACAAACCAAATAAGGTTTGTTGCGCGGTATAAAGTATTATAGTCTTTACTAGACATGTGCTACTAGCTGCCCCCTGTTAATTAATGTTACTTTGAGAGTGTTCCCGCCTTCCCGGAACAAAAGGAGATATGTAAAAGACAGGTGTTCGTTCTAATGTGTGTGACCGTTGAAGTACACCCATGCTAATAGGGCAGACATAAAGCCGTGACAAAAAGTCCGAAAAATTAATAGAGGCTGTAGAATGTTCAAGATAGACGCAACACTATTTCTGGTACTCAGCTTGCTTGCTAGTGCTACTGTGCCGCCCACTATGTGTTGAATCAATGTTGTGTTCTTGATTTGCGGGGAGTTTGGATTAACAATTCTGTTTCTTTCTTTATAGTTACTCCTTCCCAAAAACCAACCAGGAAGGAGTTGGCAGTCCGGGCCCGGCAGCGGAAACTGCAGGCAATTGTAGAGGCCTACCGCCGGCTGGTGGATCAGGCCGAGGAGGAGGAGGAGGAGGCGGCGGCAGCAGCTGCTGCCTCTTCCAATGCCCCGGGCCCCAAGCCTGCAGGACTACGTCGCCGTGGTCAGGCAGCCGCCCGCCGCCGCATTGTTACATCTTCGGCGGCCCCCCCACAACAACAACAACAACCACATGCATGCAAGTGTAGGTGCCGTGCTTTCAAAGCAAAGATTCTCCGCCGGGTAGCGAAGTTGGAGGAGGAGCGGAAGAAGCAGGAGGACGGTCTAGAGGAGCGTGTCAAAATACTGGTGGACAAACACCTGAAAGCCCGCCGGCTTTGAAATGGACCCTGTTTTTTGCCCCTTTTTTAATCCTTTTGTTGGTGGGTGGGATGTGGGAGTTGGGGTGTACATTTGGGTTGAAATTTGGTTGGGGTTAGGGGAGGGTAGGGAGGGACAGCTCTGGGTCACGGGGTTACATTTGTTATATATTTTATTTTTCTATTATCATTATTAAAATATAAAAATAAAACAAAGATATTATTTTCACAAGAAAACATTTGAAGTTCATTTGTGTTTGTTGGGGGGGTGGAGGGGGGACTGTTTCACCAAATAATGTACGTTGTGCAACATGAACATGCACTACGAACGATAAATTAAGTACTGACTGCACCTGTAGTAGTAGGGTCACAAGTGCATAAATAATTTATATTATTAAATAACATGGGAAAATTGCCCATCACGTGAGTCTGAAGTTACTACTAGCATACTTTAATTCCATGCACATTTGCTCAGAGTCGGCTAAACAATCCTATGCAATGCATTGCATCATTCCTTTAACATACCTGTCCTAGTTGTCAGGGAAGAGGAGCTCGTCCTCAAACTCTGTGCGTTCAGACAGAAGTAGGTCATGTAACCCAGTAGTGAGGACGTCTTCTTCACACTCGCTTTCTTCATCCGGCGGTGATTCACGTACTTGATAGTCTGGTGGTATGAAGCGTTGATTCATTTTTATCATTGTCAGCCGCTCCACGCTTTTGGGGGAGAGACTAGTCCTTTTCGATGTGACAATGGCACCAGCAGCACTGAAAACCCGCTCAGAGGAGACACTGGCTACAGGACAAGCCAGATACTTTATCGCCAGCCTGCTCAGCACTGGCCACTGTCTCCTTCTTTCATACCAATAGACCAATGGGCTTTGCTCCATGAACACCTCTGTTGTGTCATCCAGATAGGCCTGAACCATCCGCTCAATGTTCATTGGTGCTCGGCTTTGCTGGTCCTCTTTTCCCTTTGCAACAGCAACGGACTTACCCATCCCTTTCTGTATAAAAAAAGCAGTTATGCTTTTGGTTGGGTCTGCTGAATCAGATCGTGTAGGTGCTGCTTTTGGTACTGTTGGTGCCTGCTGGAAAGCAGACGCACTGCTCTCACGCTGTGAAGAACTTGCGTCAGGAGTACTTGGACTGGCCTGGGCTGGCAGTGGCAGGCCTTTAAGTAACAGCCGTTCAGTTTCTAACTCATTAGCTTCCGCAGCTATGGAAGTTTTGTACTTGTCAACATCCTCATCTGAAAATGGAATTACTTCGTTACTGCTGACAAATAATTTGTACCGTGGATCCAAGATTGTTGCAGTTATGTAATGTTCACCTGACACAATATTGTTGAGCCTTACATTTTCACACAAGCGGTTGACTAAGCCCTTGGCTAAGGTATATGCATCAACTTTTTGTTCGTCACCTTCGTATGTTTCACAGACCTCCTTCACCTGTTGCTCAAGCATGTACAACAATGGGATGGCTTGGCCCATAGTACAGTCCTCCCTGCTAACTGCACGTGTGAAGACCTCAAAGGGTTGTAGCATCTCTGTGATGCATTTAATGAGGTCCCACTGCCACATCTCAATGGTCAGGGCTTTAAGATTAACAGTAGGATCCCCTAATCTTCTTGACATGACATAAGCATTCAGTGGGATGTACTGCTCAAAGAGACGCTCAAGCATGAAATAAGTTGAGTTCCAACGTGTTGGGACCTCCTGTATCAGTGCTTTGACTGGCAACCTATGCTCTTGCTGAATGACCCGTAGCAGCTTCCGTCCTTTGAAAGAATGGTTAAAGTGCGTGCATATTCTTCTGCAGATGGCCATTATGTTGCTGACTTTGGCTTCATTTTTCAGAAAGTCTTGCACGACTAAGTTTATGCAGTGTGCCAAACAGGGTACCCTGAAATAATGTCCTTCTCTCATTGCCTTCACTACATTACTGCCATTGTCGGTGGAAACAAAACCAATCTTAAGGCCTCTTGGTTTCAGCCATTCAAAGACCTTGTCATTAAAGTCAGACAAAATGTTTTCAGCAGTATGACTTTTGTCCATACCAAACATGGCTATAGTTGCATGTCTGCGCGTATCATTAAAAATTCCAGCAACGTCACGGAGGCCTGAAGTTAACTTGTCTTTAACACCTGCAAAAGAGATCCAGTGTGCGGTGATGCACATGAAATCTGTAGCATCGCAACTGCTCCACATGTCTGTTGTCAGGTGGATACAATGGACAACACTCTGTTGTAAGGCTTTCCCAATCAATTCCAGCACATCGTGGTGTAGTGCTGGAACAGCCACTCGGGCAAAATAGTAGCGACTGGGAACGTTCCATTTTGGGCAGAGGGTTGCCACTAATTCCAGAAATCCAACAGCCTCAACAAATGAAAATGGGAGAAGGTCCAGTGCTAACATTTTCGCAAGTTTGGCATTGTATAAACGTGCTACTGGGTGGTTCCGCTCGTACTTTCCCTCCTGCCTTAACATGCTAGGAATGGTAAGCTGCTTTGCATGTCTTTGAGTTGTGCTAGACGGACCACCTTGCATCGCAGACTTTGCACTCCTTGGTGTTTCCAGCTGACTCTGGTGCCACTGAGAAGTTGCAGATGCGGAGGATGTGGTCTTTACCACTCCAGTGCTGGCGACAGGGGTCGATTGTGTACCACTCCTAGATAGAAGGTCATCGTCTCCCTCTTCTTCTACCTCCTGATCAACCATGAGTGGACCTTGTACCACTGTATCCCCACCAACACGAGTGCTAACATTTTTTAAGCTTGCAAGGTGGTTCTCCCAACTGATCACGTGTGTTTTTTTCAAATGGGTCGTTTGGCCTCCAGTCCCATAGTTTGTACCAAGCTTACCACGACTAACATTGGCATGACAAATGGTGCATACAGCAATGTTCTCCTGAACTGGGTGAACCGTAAAGAAGTCCCACACTGGGGAGGTAAACTTTTGTCTCCTGCCATAGGAAGAGGAGGACCCACTGCCAATGCCGGATGGACTGGAGGATTGTGGAATTTGACTATGGGACAGCTCAGTCCTAGTACTGCCACTACCTCCTTCTGTTGAAGTGGCGCTTCTGCTGGATGTCGGATGCTGCCGGGCCTTCGCTGTTGAAAAAATTGGAGCTGGTGTTACTGTGGGTGTTGAGTGTGTAGGAGTTATGCGTGGTACCTGCTCATCAGTCATTGCAGCATTTCTGGATAGGGTGAAAATGTTTGTCTCTACATCCTCTGCACCAGGAATAACGCTTGTGATGATGACAGTGTCAGACCCGTCTTTATCACCAGCAGTATCCTGCTCACCTACATCGACCTCCATAAGTTCAAGCCTGCCTGGAAACTTCCTTTTTCCTAGCATGGTCTTCTTGGGATGTCTCTCCTTTGAATGCGCAGATAGTTGTGGCTGCCAATCCGTATCAAGGTCATCGGAAGGGATGCTTTGCGAAGAACTCGATGCACTAACCCTCCTTTCCCTTGGTGAATTCGAAGGAAATAGATCACCTACAGAAGTGGCTTCCTCTTCTTCTTGCTCGGAAGGAGGCTCTACTTCCTGAACTGCCCCGACTTCGGGAGGAACAACTACTACTATTTGGTGTGGAGATGGTGGTTGTTGTTCTTGAGGAAGTACTATTGCGGGCTGGGGTTTTTCAACAACAACTGTTGCGGGCGGTGGTTGTGGTTGTTCAACAACTGTTGCGGGAAGTGGTTGTGGTTGTGGGTGAACAACTCCTATTGCGGGCGGTGGTTGTGGTTGTTGAACATCTACTGCTGGCGGTGGTTGTTGAGCACTTCCATCTTGCGTGGATTGTGTATTACTTTGAGACAGCGATAAGTTTAGTTCTGGCTCAGTATCACTGCTCGCAAGCAGAAGGCTGGCTACCTCTTCGACCCTCATCATGTGCTTGGCCCTGGGATGCTGGCTTGCCCCCACTAATGCAGATGTGCTGGTCCCAGCTTGCACCCCAGACCCCGCTGCTGCAGGCGTACCTTTTGGGGTGCCAAAAAAGGTTTTGGGGTCCATACCAGACTTAAGTGACACTTCCTTCTGCTGTTCCTTCTTCGCAGCAACTTTCTTTGTGGTGGAGGACCTGGTAGCTTTCTTAGGGCCCATCTTCTTCTGATGTCAGTCAGCTCACAGCAGCACAAATTGCAGAGATGTCTGGTCAGATGAGTCACACACCACACGTGGCGTCCAACTGAAGGACGTCCGTCTGGCGGTAGAACGAGCGATGGATGAAAAAACAACCAGCACCTCCTCAGTCTTTTTTGTGCACCTACAAGTAAAGAAGGCAGAACAACATCAGTCAAACAAGCAGTAAGGCAACATGAACAATTGAAAGACACACAGGTCAATGTATAAAAGACAAAACAGAAGACTAATAATACCAGTCCAGCAGCACCACAGCTCAAAGGCCACATGAAGTCCAGAAAGAACCAATAAAGTGAAGCAGGCCTATAGATACCAATATGGACAGAAAAACGAGGATGCCTGCTGCACATGACAGGTTAATGTGCAAGGAATAAATAGCCCATGGCTAAGACAGAGGTTGTAAACATAACACCGCAAAAACACATACAAAGAAACCCCTGCCCAGGCTCCCAAAACAACAACCAAATGACAAATTCTGTTTTTTTGGGTGCACAAGAAAGACCTGCAACATTTTTGAGAAACTTTTATGCAACTCGGGACATATTGTCCGCGAGAATGCTAAATCGGCATGTTCGGCAGCGCGAACGGAATAAAAAGTCGTGTTCGCGTTCCCGAGCAAGTACATTGAATGCGCGAACACGACAAAAAATGTAAGTTCACGTGCTCACATGGTGCGAAGTTACCAAAACTACCCAAGCTGTATTCCTAGGGTTACCTAATGGCAGAAATTGACAGAGTATTTAAAGTTTAAACACACCCAAAACCAGAAATACCCCACACATAAAAATAAGATTTTCTATATCAATCCAAGCCATCCATGATTTTCACATTTAAGGGTACACCACAAAAACAGTTGATTAACTTTCATGACCCTATGAGTAGTACCTATGGCCTACTGCCAGAGTAGGCCACAAGGTTGGAGGCCTATGCCTATGGCAAAAGCACAAAGGAAGGACACACAAAATGGCCGCCGACATAGGGCCTGGCCACCAACAACAACATGGCAAAATATATCACAAAGGAAGCATACACAAAATGGCCGCCACCACATGGCCTGGCCACCAACAACAACATGGCAAAATCACAAAGGATGTAGATACAAAATGGCCTCCACCACATGGCCTGGCCACCAACAACAACATGGCAAAATATATCACAAAGGAAGCATACACAAAATGGCCGCCACCACATGGCCTGGCCACCAACAACAACATGGCAAAATCACAAAGGATGTATATACAAAATGGCCTCCACCACATGGCCTGGCCACCAACAACAACATGGCAAAATAAATCACAAAGGAAGCATACACAAAAAGATCACCACCATAGGGCCTGGCCACCAACAACAACATGGACAACTTTACAAAATGGCCTCCACCACATGGCCTGGCCACCAACAACAACATGGCAAAATAAATCACAAAGGAAGCATACACAAAAAGATCACCACCATAGGGCCTGGCCACCAACAACAACATGGACAACTTTACAAAATGGCCTCCACCACATGGCCTGGCCACCAACAACAACATGGCAAAATAAATCACAAAGGAAGCATACACAAAATGGCCGCCACCACATGGCCTGGCCACCAACAACAACATGACAAGAAAGAGAAGACAGACAATAATGCCTATGGCAAAGGGACAATGCTTTGCTTCAGAAAATGGACACACCACACCACCGCCCAAATTGGTCACCCCACCCCAAAAAAAAAAAAAAAATAACAGAGGAGAGAAAATGGAAGTGGTCCATGCTCCAAAAAGAGAAAAGTACTACCAAAATGAGAACATAACATAAATGAGGAATTTTTAGGTGCACAAGAAAGACCTGCAACATTTTTGAGAAACTTTTATGCAACTCGGGACATATTGTCCGCGAGAATGCTAAATCGGCATGTTCGGCAGCGCGAACGGAATAAAAAGTCGTGTTCGCGTTCCCGAGCAAGTACATTGAGTGCGCGAACACGACAAAAAATGTAAGTTCACGTGCTCACATGGTGCGAAGTTACCAAAACTACCCAAGCTGTATTCCTAGGGTTACCTAATGGCAGAAATTGACAGAGTATTTAAAGTTTAAACACACCCAAAACCAGAAATACCCCACACATAAAAATAAGATTTTCTATATCAATCCAAGCCATCCATGTTTTTCACATTAAGGGTACACCACAAAAACAGTTGATTAACTTTCATGACCCTATGAGTAGTACCTATGGCCTACTGCCAGAGTAGGCCACAAGGTTGGAGGCCTATGGCAAGAGCAAAGTGGCTGGAAACATTAAATGGCCGCCAACACATGGCCAGGCCAACCACAGAAAGTTAATAAAATGAACTCATGCATGCCTACACACTAACTACATGGGGTACTAGCTACTAGGGTCACATATTGGCTTAAAAATTAGAAACATTTTAAATTCCACAAAATGCAATGTTAGAAAAAATTTACAATTTGGGACCTCATGAAAGTACAGGCCTCCATCAATAATTTAATTCCAGGATTGAATACTGTTGTTAAAAAAAAATCAAATCAAACAAGCACAAGTCTACATCACTCATACATTACACAAACTTACTTGAAAAAGAGAATTCCAATTCAAAAAGTCCTCATTAAATCCAAGGTAAATCAGTAATGCAGCCAACACAGACAGAAAGTGATCCTTCCAGCTCAAAATCCAAAGGAAAGTGAGCACCACATGGACAAAGCACTGGGAGGAGCCTGGTGGACAGGAACAGGAAGTTGTAAACTCAAGAGCCCTTCCTCCTTACTCTGCAAAACAAGAGTAGAAACAAAAAGAGGGGTCCTTCCCCCCTAAAAATAAAGCCAAAGGTACAACTTTAAGGTTTTTTGCCTTTTTTTTCCTAACCAAAATGGTAATTTATTATGGTTTTAACATGCTCGCGAGTTATTCTGTGCAAGAATGCAGTTTCTGCGTGTTCGGCAACTCGATCTTACCAAAAAGCATCCTCGCGCGTCCTTATGACGCTATCTCGCATCAAAATGACGTTATCGCGTTCGCACAGTCGCACGGGACTGTGCGAGAGTGTTTCCAAACATGGTGGCACAAGCGACCAGGAAAAAACGAACGCAGAACGAAGGTAAGCCATTGCCGCGCACGCGATAATGTTATTCAGCGCGCGAGAACTACGCTACGCACCGGATCGCGGAGTTATCGACAGCTACGCGTTCTCCGCGGAACGCGGAGCTGCCGAAACTCCGCAAGCTCCGCGAACGGAGCGTAGTTCTTCGCCCAGGGTTAGTTTTTGGGTAAAGGGGTATTTTTAGGGTTCAGGGTCAGTTTCCAGTTCTTGGGTAAAGGAGTATATTTTTGAGTTCATGGACACTTTTCAGTTTTAGGGTAAAGTGGTATTTTTAGGGTTCAGGGTCTGTTTTGTGTACATAAAGTGTGAGAATGTTTTTTATAAATATTACAAATAATTGAAAGATTTTTGTGAAAAAATGTTGCTCATTTTTATGCTAATAATAGTTTTTTGAAATACTCAGCAAAAAATATACTACTAATATATGTTAATAATATTTATAAAATATATATAAATATTTGACAAATTTTACACTATAACATTATACTAAAGTAGCTATTCTAATTTATACATGGTCAGTCTTCAGCACCTTTCCACATATTACTTTCACTTGAGTAGGAATAGTAAATAATAATTGGTCAGTGTCCAGCAACTTCTCTGATAATACTTTGACTGGAGTAGGAATAGAAATTATTAATTGGTCAGTGTCCAGCACATTTGCATATAATTTTACATTAGTGTGTTATTATATTACAAGACAATGCAAAATGGATGTTTTCAAAAAACTTTATTACAATTTTCCAATTTTTTCATGTGTAATACAATACAATCACTATCAAATATAACATAAACATTTTTGGAAATGTTGTATTTGCAGAATAACACATTATCATTTATGTACATGTTTTAATTTGTCACACAAAATTTTTTCACAACATTTTTTATGTCAAAACAAAATATTATTATCAATCACTTTCTGTAACAAGTATTTATATTGAAATAAATACAATTCAAGTTATTTTTCTGTTTGTTCCATTTATATTTAATAATGTTAATATTATATATTAATATTATTAAATATTTAATTTTAATATATACATTTTTATAAAGTAACATGACAATTATTATATTTGCTCAAGATATGGAAATACTAATTAAGACATTTTTTTCACATATTTCTGACAATGTTGTTTTTAAATTATACATATAAATATATGTTGTTAACTTTATAACTGTAAAGGGGAATAATATGTTTAATAATAATATCTGGTATTGGTAAAAGATTATTTATGCAATTATATACTTTTATAATACTTAGACATTATTATAAAAAAATGTTAATTAATAAAAATAATAACAAATATATTTATTATTATTATTATTAATTAATAAACTTAAACATTTATCTTTTCTTTTCAGAAATACATACATTCAGAGAAATAAAAATACATTATTTAAGGGCATTATTTATATAGTAAATGGTTATCATTTTTATAATATTAATAATAAATAAGTTATATTATTTATTATTATTAATTATTTACAAAACAATTAATAATGTTTAGTTATAAACAAACAGAAACGTATTCCTATAAATGTACACAAAAATAAATTTTTTACATATATCATTTCAAGTGTTACATAATTATTTAATATTAATAATATATATTAATTCATATATATTAATTAATATTAAAGAAATGTAAATTTTTTTAACAGTTTAAATTATAATGAGTCTACTTTATTAATTTGTTACAATAACAATGTGTATGTATTATATTTTTATACTATAACATTGTATTTTCTATGATACCTTTTCAAAATTGGTTTAAGGGGACTACTTTTTTACCGCGTAAGGTTATTGCGCTTCATTCAAGACTGGAGAAGCTCGCGGTTGGGAGTTGCTTCGTGTGGAGAGAGGTAAGGTAAATTTTATATACCATTTATGACTGAGTGGTAATGTTTGAGGGTATATTCGAACTGTGTAGTGTTTTTGTGTGTATGTATGATTTGTTAATGTAGCGTTTAGGTGTAATGTCGTCGTTATAGATGCGTCGTGTATGTTTTAGTTCTAGTGTTATTTGAATTGTTAGGAAATGTCTTCTTACATGGTTAATGTTAATTGTGAGTGTATTTACAAATTTTATGGGCTATTTGTGGGTGGGTTTCGTTATGTATGTTTTTTTACAGGTTCCGGTTCCTCGCATGAAAACTACATGGAAGGAAGCGTGTTTTTTTTCGGAGATACTAATGTATGACTTATTATGGTTATATTTTTACGTGTATCTCCTATTTTTCGTGTTTGCCAGGAGCGGATTTTAATAATTTTAACCTTTTTTCGGGATTTTTGAGGGTTTTGTATTGGATTGATACATTGGTATGCGTCACCATTTTTTTTAAAGTTGTGTGTATATCACTTTAAATACTAAAGTGTCCACACTACTGTTTTCGGGATTTCCTGCAGCGTTTATTTTATTTTTACATAATTTTCGGGTTTTTGATGGTTTCCCATTTTGGATTTTTCGTACTTTGTAATGGATTGTATGGATTGTATTTTGCTTCATTACGTCTCTTTCATCTACAGAAATTGTAATTATTTTTATATTTATATTTATTGGGTGGGAAATGTCGATCTTTATGTAATGTGTATGTGTGATGTAATTATAAATATTGCATATTTGTTCAGAAATAATGTGCAAAATTTTGATAAGTTTGTAAAACAAATATGTCTTATTTATAATTGTTTAGAAATGTTTATGATTGTTATATGTATCATTATTGTAAGAAGATATTAGTATATTTAGTCGATATTTTTATAGTAGGGTTTTAGCTATTATTGCCAGATATTCTAATCCTCTAGTTGTAGGGTATAGTGTGACTTGACTTTGCAGTAGTCGGAACATTTGTTTAGTTTGTTTACTTAGTTTTGGACCAATTTGGGTCACAGATTGTTCCATTCTTAGTTCTTGATAGCTTTGTTCTTTTATCAAAGCTTCTAGTAGGTTATGGAATGTGGGTCTTGTTCTGCTTGTGGTAGCTTGGAAAGCATTATGCCACCCTTCTACACTGTTGTTGGTTTTAGACTCTTGGTTTAAAGTACTAAGATAGACATTCCACCAAGGGATTTGGAATTTGGGTTGGCGTCGATGTCCAGATCTGTGCAACCTTCCCACCCAAGTATCTTCGAAATAATCCAGTAATGGGGTTAGTTTATCTTCATTCCTCTTGTAATATGTGCTGTCAATTAATAAATTATAGTGTTCCGCTACATCGGTAACAGGAACGTAGGCCAGTGCTATACATTTTTTAATTTGATAGGCAAAGGTGCTATCTGTTGAGTACAAAATACTTAAAGTTGATTTTTGGAGATGTCTCCATATGCTCTGATTGAAATGATAGTAGCAACCCTGGATTGCTGTGTGGGGAAATAATTTCAAAATGCTATTAATCATAGCTAATTCGAAATCAATAATTATTTTTTCTGGAAAATAATTATTGATTTCATTTTTGAGAACATTTAATATTTCTGTGTAAGTGTTTTGCTGTTTGTTTGGTAGCAAACAGTAAATGAAAGGGATGTTATAGTTATGGTATAACCCGTGGATGGAATATAGTTGATAAAAAGGTTTTGGGCATGGTTTAAATGTTCCATCCATCATCCATTGGGGACACTGTTGGATTTTTCTTAAATTACTTGCAGTTGCAAACATTATGATTCTGTTTGTACTGCTTTCATTGTCAAAAAGGATAAATTTGTCTTTATTGTGTGTGATGGACATTTCTGGTGAAATAATAATTTCCTCAAAAGTAGTAGGGTTGGGTGGGGTTGTGGAAGTGCGTCTTTTAGTGTATGCAATTGTGCGTTTTAGGGAGTCAATAAAGGGTAGTTGACCTGAAGCATGGGCTGGGACTTTTAACAGTTCCTCTTTAAGGATTTGTGTTGTTGGTCTATCACTTTGTGTGCTAGCAGTCTTTATACTTTCTAAAGCATCTCTTATTTCAATTTCTGTGACATTGGGGGGATGATTGTGTTCCCTGGTAAATAGCACATTAGTTTCCTCTGTAGTAGCCCTTCCATAACATTTGTTTGAGTAATATTTTGTACATTTCCAGAAAACTTTTCTACCACTTTGTCTTTCCTGGCTATAAACATAACCCATATAACATAACAGTAATTTATTTTTCTGTGACATAACAAATTCTGCACCTTCTGTCATTTTGTTTTACTTGTTCTAGGAAAGAGTAGAAAGAAACAAAATCAAATAACATATATTTCACTTAGTGGTGCTAACATAATTAATGTTGTATTTATACTTACGTTTACTAAAAGTAGTAATCACAAATGCAGAACTGTATTTTGAAGGACTTTCTTGTATGTATTTCTTTATTTACTGTTGGTATGAAAATATAGAAATGCTAAGTTAATGTTTATACATAACAAACGTTTTTCCTAGGAAAAAGCAGTTTTTTAATTTGCTTAGTACTACATTTGATGTGAACATTACATATACTTGTTTAAATAGTTGAGTTGTAGTATTTGGTGGAGTACATCAAGGTAGTAAAGTTTAGATCTGTAGAGAAGATAGAATAAATACATGTCACATATGATAAAAAAAATTTGAAGCGTAGGGAAATTGGAAATATTTAAAAGTATACTAACTTCTAAATATGTATTTTTCTTTGCTGTAGGTAGAATAGATGTATGATGTATTCACAATATCTGTAGAGGAAATATAAAATACATAACATGGTGTTAAGAACATAGTTCTTGTTTTTATTGGAAGTTTTAGACAAATTGAAGTATACTTACATTTTTTACAAGGGTAGTCTTGTCTTTTGGTATAGTTGATGTAGGATGTTTTTATTGGATCTGTAGGGAAGATGTAATATGCAAGATATGTTGTTTAGAAATTAGCATTTTAAATATTGGTTGTTTACTAACAAAAACATATATACTTACATGTTTAATTAGTGTAGTTCTATACATTTGTAGTGTTGAAATCGGAAAATCGCTGAATATCTGTGAATAAAATGTTTTAAATTAAGTATGAATCTTGTGAAATACTGTTTAAAAACAGCTGTTGTTGTATAACAGACCATTAATATATACTTACAATCTTATTTTGCAGGGGAAGAAATAGGAGCATGTATTAGGAATTTTTTTGTAGTACTTTCTATCAGAAAAGTAGGAGGAGATAAAAATTAAATAAGTGGAAGAGTTAGGAGATATAAGTAAAATAATAGACTACTAATTTACATTGTTAAATAATGGAATGTAACTTACTTGAATGATTAGCTAGTGAGCTGGATCTTTAAAGATGTTTGTTCAGGAACAAAATCTTCAGAGTGTTGGCATCTTCTTTCTATGGAGTTAGCAGCAGCAAATGGTAGAATGCATTTATCTCTTTTATAGTATGTGTATTTTGTGTGCTTGGATTTGATTGGTTGTAGGATGAAAGGAAGGATTGTATAGGCTAGTTTTATTTTTTTTATGTTAATTGGTGTGTTTGTTGATGTGAGAATGGTGGTATGTGGTGTTTTCCGCATTAAAGCAGGTTAGTTGTTAAATAAAATAGATGTGTAAGTGTAAAAATATTATGAAAATTTTAGTTACATGTAAGGATTCTTTTTAAAATGATAGAACGCATTTAATATAATGTATAGCAATGATGATAAATAGTAATGTTATAAAAGTAACAGGTATTATATGTACAATGTTTTTTGTATAGAGCAATGACTTTTATAGACCATTAATATGGTATTTTAGACATGAAAGGGTACAAAAAATAACTCGATATTTGTTTAGAAATGATATTTTTGTACTCTATATTTTAGTAGTCGATATTTTTGTAGTGTTAGGTGTAATTTCATGAACAACGATATATTAGTAGTCGATATTTAATAAGACGATATTTATGTACTCGATATTCTAAATACTCGATATTTTTTAGTCGATATTTTTGTATTTTGTGTAATAAGTATACAAAGTCGATATTTTTGTAGTCGATAATTATTCAACGATATTATTGCTAGTCGATAATGTGACCGTCGATAATATTTCAGTGATCCATTGCTGACCCTACTTGGGTGATGTTGTAGATCTAAAGGTACCACTTTTTAGGGTGCTGTATGGGTGGTCACCTATTATTTTTATTACGTTAGACCACCACCAAAAAGTGTAGATAGACCTTACATTGGCCCTGAAGAATTGCTGTCTACTTGACGGATGTACGTTGTTACAACGCAGGTTGTAACAACGCATACCTTTACAACGCGGCCGCTACAACGCAAGTCGTTACCACGACTTGCGTTGGAGGGCGCGGATTTAGGATTTTTATAATTTTATATTCCAACACCAGTCCCCGTGGATACTAGGGAAGGTGTTGGAATATAAATTTATAAAATTCCTTATCCCACAGCGCCCTCCAGCGCAAGTCGTGGTAACGACTTGCGTTGTAACGGCCGCGTGGTAAAGGTACCGCGTTGTAAAAGATTCGTGGTAAACGTTGTTTACCCTACTTGACGTAGGGCAAGAAACATGTTGGCCTAATTTCGAAGCGCGGTACCCTGTAACCTTAGGGCAGGGGTGCGCACATTGTTGTTGTTCTGAGTGGACCTCTAATTCCTGTTTTAGCCTCACAATTTTCACACCTATACTCACTAGGGCCCTCACACGCACTGCACCCAACTGCCAGGAAAAAAGATCTCCGCTAAAAGGCCCCATCATGGGTGCCGATCGGGTATTGCAGCGCCGACCCGACGAGGAGCAGACCCAATGATGAAGCAAGACACCTAGCTGACTGGGTGTGTGAGGGTCTCTTTCCGAAAGGAGGATATCTTTCTCCTTCTATATGTGAGCACACCTGTGCTCTCTTCATATACATCTACATGTACCACGCAGTAGGAGCGGCATACCACTCTGTTTTGCATTGCGTTTGAGCCTGTATGCTGGACGTAGTCAAATTGGCCCAGAGTCCCTCATTTTCTTGGAAATATAGACTCTGAAATCCACATAAAAAGATAAACATGTAGAGCCAAAAGTGAAAAAAAGTGGCCTTGTCAATGATTGGTTAGGCCTTATTTTGGTCTTTGTTTTGCTGAAGCACGCTAGACAGATTGAGCCTTTGTCTGTTTTTGCGTGCCCCTGTTTCTTAATGAAGAAAACATTACTTTTTTGCAATCATGGGGGCTTGAATTAGTGGAAAATGGACAATACATTCAACCTTGTTCCGAATAGGGGGCCTAAAAATATGCCTTGCACAGGTCCACAAAAACATTCTAAAATGCACTGTCTCAGGTTGAAGGGGGGCATTGGGCCATGGAAAATCTAGCTGCCTAAGTAGTGTAGAGAGTCTGGACTTCTACTAGCATTACATTGAGGCTATTGTCCCCCTACCATCTTGGCAGTGTTGATCTGCCACATGGGGCTCTCTGGCACTTCTAGAGGAGATGGCTTGAAAGGGCAAGTGTGGGCCATTTTTTGGGGGGTTCTGTGAATCGTGATGGGACCAAGAAACCGGGCCATACACTGGCCGTTCAAGTGGTCCTCCCTGACAGCACCAGAGTGCCCAACAGGCCAATCCAGGTCTGCATCCCTGGTGAAGGTCACAACATCTCCCTTGCAGTGTTGAATACTCTAGCTGTCTTTTAGTTACCCTTGCTCTTTCAGGCATTAACACCTTGGCTGCAGCGCAAATTGAGCCGCGGTGCTGGACATTCCATTCTTGGGCGAGGTTGGGACGGCCCCTTGCCGTCGTGCGCACACGCCCACCGTGACCGTCATGAGCACCTAAAGGGTTAATCAATCTGTGTTGGTAAAGCACAACTACTCACCCGTTAGGGTCCCAAGGCGTTGGTGGGAGGGGGTGGCTCCTTCGAGTGCTAGGGTCATCTGAAGAGCCAGGTCTTGATGTCCTTCCTGAACTGGGGCAATGTGGGATTTTGCCGGAAGCATTAATATTTGAATAAGTGAGTTATGATGGTGCCATGCATTCAAAACAATAATCTTTTAAGCAGTGCTTCATTTGTAAAAGAATAAGTGCAGGGGTGCAATGCTTTGCTCAGAAGCCTATGGCTGGTGCTATTGAATGCCAGTGTGCTGAGTACTAAAGCTGTTTCATTCCACCTCAGGCCTCTTTACTTGTCCACCAGACAGTCCCCGTTCCTTTATCTCACCCTTGCAGGTTCCTGCTCTCTCCGTATGTCACGTTTTTTTCATCTTTCTCTTCCTCCTATTTGCCCTCTTGGGTGTTTTTCACTTTCTTGCTGTGTGAAAGTCCGATGGAGAAAAGTGAGTGTTCCTCTCCAAACATGTGCCGGTGGGCCCCACCCAACCACAAATCAAGCAGTTCTTTAAAGATATTACGATTGCGACCTTTCTAAACCTTCACTTGTTGAGTCGGATGTATGATGTAACAACGCGTGTTATTACAACGTGTGCTGTTACATCGCAGTTGTTACAACGGCTGCATGTTACCACGCTATGCCTTTACAACGCACGTCTTTACATCGACTTGCACTAGGTGGCGTGCTAACATTAAAAAAGTGTAATTTACTATTCCAACTCCAGTCCACTTATCAGTAGGGA
Source organism: Lissotriton helveticus (assembly GCF_964261635.1). Taxonomy (NCBI): domain Eukaryota; kingdom Metazoa; phylum Chordata; class Amphibia; order Caudata; family Salamandridae; genus Lissotriton; species Lissotriton helveticus. Next base: position 1,868,585,814 of record NC_136057.1, read on the forward strand.
AGGTGTTGGGATAGTAAACTACACCATTTTTAATGTTAGCACGCCATCTAGCGCAAGTCGATGTAAAGACTTGCGTTGTAATGGCATAGCGTTGTTACATGCGGTCGTTGTAACGACCGAGATGTAACAGCATTGCGGTGTACTGACCGCGTTGTTAAGGATGTTTCCCACATGCATCATTAGGTGTTCCTATTGCACGTCACATCCGGCACGTTCCACGTGCGCAGTGATGGACCAGGGCGAAGAGGCGCACACTGGTCCTCCTTCCGCCCACCAGAAACTGCCCTAAACAAACCCGCGCTCACTTACAATACTGCCAATAACATGTACCTCTTTATTTACATATTTAAAGCCTCAACGGGAGACATCCTTAACAACGTGTTCCATGGGGGTTGCAGTGTGCTTTCCCAGGCAACTGCCATGGTTTTTTATGCCTTCCCATATTTACCAAACCTGGTATACCTGGGAATGCGGCAAAAAGATATGCCTCCCCAGGGGAGGCGCAACCAGGAGAAATATGTTTATTTCTTCTCGTTTTTTCGGCCTTCTGTTTGTACTGCATTGTGAACCACACATAGACGGAGAAAAAAGCCTCTCATGATTGTTTTTGTGCAGGACGTTGGCCCTTCTTGCACAAAAACAAACCTGCCTACAACACAGGTACCTTTGCAACATGGTGCATAGGTGCCTCCGTTTCTGGTGGGCGGAAGGAGGACCAGTGTGCGCCTCTTCGCCCTGGTCCATCACTGCGCACGTGGAACGTGCGGGGTGTGACGTGCAATAGGAACACCTAATGATGCATGTTGGCAAGTAGGAAGCACAGGCACCCTCTGACGGCTCGTTAGTTGAAATATGGCTTTACTCAGCAGGCAGGCACAGGTACAAGCATGTATACCAGACCACACGAGGAACAGGTGGTACATGTAGCTCAGCCGAGGTGTAACTGCCACGGACGGTAGACGACGTTCCACTGTATCATTTAGAGACAGAAGCAGGTCTCCCCCACACATAATTCTTCCCGGGGACGACGCTGAAGCTGGAAAAAGCCAAGCAGTGCACAGGCAACTTCTCCCTAAATTCCTCCACTCCAGTTCTCTTTCTTTATATGTCCCTACGTCACATCATGTACTAATGTCTGCCTGCTGGAGAGCGTCTCGTGGTCGGTGCTACTTTTTTAACATGCGCAATATTGAATCAGCTCAGTTCATCGACCTCGGAAGCATCGACGTCTGAGCCGGCCAAGCTGATTCGAGCCGGCACTGGGCAGGTTGTTCGCAGATTGCATAACTGGCGCTCAACCCACTTCCCTACTGTACCAATTATTTTCACCAACCCTAGTTTCCACGTTTCTTCTTCTTTCATAAAACTATCTACCAGCGCCAGGATACCCGCCGGGTGATAGTCGCGCTTAACAAATATGCTATACATACATGCTATACATACATCTTTCACCTTAGCCATCTATTTGGATTCATCTGCCGTTTCCCGCCCTTCCCCTCTTCTTTCCGTTCTCATCCTTTCTTCTTCTCGCGTCTTTTTCTTTACAATTGACTCCCCCTTCTCCCGTTCATGCCATCCCTTCTCGTATTTTCTTTTACATTTTTTTTCCCGCAAGTTTTTTTTTTATCTTCACGCTCCCTCATCCTTTAAGCTCACCTCACAAACCCCCACGTTGAACGAGGTCGTTCTATCTTCTCTCCCCACTTTAATGCTCCCTTTCTTTCAGACCTCTAGTAAATGTCCATCTTGTTTTCTCTCGATACTACCTCTGAAGAGCCACTCTTAACTCCCCCCCCCCCCCCCCCCCCAAGGCCCCCCCACCACACGCAAATGGTACATACCTGGACATATGCTCCGGTCAGCTTCTCACGTTTTAAAACATCGTTGTAGCAAAAAAACAGAAAAAAAACTTGGATCAACGTTTATCTCCTTTTTTTTCCTAAAACAGAGCAAGTCCCTGCATTTTTGTGCTTTTGGGAGCATAGACGGGAGGGGTGGGTGTAGGGGGGCGGATTCTCCGACCAAGGAGGGGCTGGGTAGCTGACACCAAGGGGCGAGTGAGCTCGCTGGCAGCCAAGGGAACACCCAGTGCCCCCATTGGCTCTCCGCCTTGGTCAGAGGAGATTTAAGTACCCCATAGACAGGGTGTCCGCGCAAACCGGATAAAGAATCCCCCGGTGCAGACAAGAAGCGCCGGCACTGGGAGGTGGGCACAAACTCCCGGGAGCCAGTCTGCCATCCACCTGAACGGTAAGGCCAAGGGTCATACTTTTTTTAAATTAAAATTTATATTCTATTTATAAATGGGACTTAACATCAATGCTTTCTCAGTTTGTTACCACTCTCGGGGTTGGGAGGAACTAAGCACAAGGGGGCAGATTTACAAGCCCCTTGCGCCACTTTTGCGTCACTTTTAACATGGGAAAAGTGACGCAAAATTGGCGCATGGGGCTTGTAAATCTGTCACAAGGTGCTTAATTTGCAGAGGACGGCAAGGTACGCTCAAGACAAGTAGGCAAGCCGGGATCAGAACCAGGGTCCCAGGGTCAACATTTAGCCACCAGGCGTACTTTATGTAGAGAAATGTATGAAATTATCGTTAATCTCCTTCTGGTGGTCGGTCGTATGAATAATATTTTCCAATCAGTACTCTACGTTTTTTAAGATTTGGTGAGAGATTGCTGACAGCGTAAATTCGCCCCTCTCTGAATGACAGGTCTTATCATTACTTACTTGAATAGCACAAATGTTATTACACATATGCGGTTATAGGGCAGAAACAACTCCATCTGAATTAGAAAATGTACATTTCAGATTACATATTTATATCAGCTCTGTTTACACTTAGACAACGTGCTTTTTCAATGGATGCTGGAATGGTTTGGTGTGAAAGGCTGGGTCCAAATTGGGGTGGCATGCTGAGCAAAAAAAACGATGAATTTAACCCAGATCTGCGACAAGGGGTGTTCAGCATACTGTTCGTCATCTTTTTGTGCGGCTGAAGTCAGTAGGATGCCACAAGATATCTCAACAGTTAGAAAAAATAGTTATTACATACATTCCAATGCGTGTCGTCCAGTAATTCCGTATTTGTACAGCGCAACGAACAGCTATACCTGTCTCATATCGCTTCACTGCATGAAGTGCAGATACGGGTAACGTGTTGCATGTTTATCCATCCTGAAATCGTCACCACGAATGGTTGACCTCACATGCATTAGCAATAGTTTATGTTTCTATGGCATAGAACAAAAACAATAATTCGTTTCAATCAAGGCGCTCGAATAATAGATTGCACAACGACGGAGCTCAATGGAAGTGCTGCTGTTATCCTATTGGGAAGGATTGAAATCGGAGTTGATAGATTTGACCGTGAGATCTCTCACAAGGGTCTGGGAAGCAGGCGCTCAACCCGCGGAACTATCTTCCAAAAAAAACGAATCGGCGGGGGAGGGTGGGGGCGGGGGACTGGGGCGGAAGAGTGCACACAGGCAGCTGGGAGAAGAACAATCTTCTTCTGAAAAACACAGAGCTTCTGAATCTTGCTGGGCATTAGTGACGGGTGAAGTTGGCAAATGCCACCTCATCCTCAAACGAAAACACCCGTTAATCCTTTTTAAGAATTCGCAACCAAATGATTTTTTTTAAATATGAAAATCTGCTTTTGAATATTCACGAGATTTCTTTCTTGAAAAGACAATTCTTTAGAAAAAATTGGCACCCTAAAACGTGGCAAGCACCTGTCACCTTTAGGATTGGAAGAACTCATGGGATTGGAAGAAAGAAGCAGAGCCTGTCACCTCAGGACTGAAGCACTTTTAGGATTGGCTGAAAGACACCTAGCCTGTCACCTCCAGGATTGGAAGCGCTCGGAAAGATACAGAGCCTCTCACCTCCGGGACTTAAGCGCTCATGGTATTGGGTGAAATATACAGAGCCTGTCACCTCAGGACTAAAGCGCTCATGGGATTGTGTGAAAGATACAGAGTCTGTCATCTCAGGACGGAAGAGCTCGTGGGTTTGATTGGCAGAAAGATACCTAGCCTGTCCCCTCCAGGATTGGAAGCGCTCGTGATTGGCTGAAAGATATAGGAGCCTGTCACCTCAGGATTGAGACGCTCATGGCATTGGGTGAAAGATACAGAGCCTGTCACCACCGGACTGAAGCGCTCATGCGATTGGGTGAAGGATACAGAGCCAGAGCCTGTCACATCAGGATTGAAGCGCTCATGGGATTGGGTGAAAGATATGGGGCCTGTCACTGCCAGGATTGGAAGCGCTTGTGGGATTGGCAAAAAGATACAAAGCCTAAGGGCTTTAAGTGGGATGAAAAAACGGGGGAGGGGTCAAGGGGCGTGGCCAATGTAATAAAGGTCGTGGCTTAAAACACCTAAGATAAAAATCGGTGCTTAGCATAGTGTGCCGCCCGACTTGTATTTTGCTGTTTCTGTCATTGCATCCAGATATATGATACAACAAGTAACATCATACCTACTAGTCAGGAGTATTGGCTTTGTAAATGGTTGTTAGTTGCATAAGATAAATAAGCAGCAACCATGGCTTGTGTATAATATTGAAAAAGTGTCTACTTAAGCCCTTGCGTGCGCATGACGGAACCACGCCGTCATGAGCCTCGGGTGGCATGTGCTTATGGCGGCGTGGTTTTGCCATGTGGCTGCCGCTTCTCCCACGCGGCATTAATTCTCCGTCTGTGCGGGTGAATTAATGAGCGGGTGGGGCCGTGACGGAACCACGCCGCCATGAGCACAGGCAGCCCGTGACTCATGACGGTGTGGTTCCGTCATGTGGCTGCCGCTCCTCCCACGCGGCATTAATTCTCCGTCTGTGCGGGAGAATTAATGAGCGGGCGGGGCCGTGACGGAACCACGCCGCCATGAGCACAGGCAGCCCGTGACTCATGATGGTGTGGTTCCGTCACGGGCACAGCGGTGCCGTGCTCACCTCCCACCCCCAGCGCCACGGCGGAATTCACGCCGCGGCAAACGGGTTAAAGCCCTGGTGACCACGATAATGTTGCTGCTCCTGAGTTTCAAAGAGAGAAGGGAAATCCAGAGAGAAAATGAATCTCTTTAAAGGATTTCCCTTCCCCTACAAACTCATCTGGCATGACGTCATGCCGTAACATCTCCAATAGTGAGAAGTGAGCAGTGTGAGTATGCCCACATGATGTGCCTGCTGTCACTGCAGTCCGGAAAAAAATGGACAGCCTGCGCCAGGGCACAAAACAGAGCCCGATAAAGACCCATTTCGAGGCCCCCTTTAAAAAACTGCTGGTGCTCAGCACCGGTAAGACCCGGCCCACTTAAAACCCTGCAGAGCCCCTCACCTCCAGAACTGGACTGGAAGCCCAGGCTTTGTAAATGGTTGTTAGTTGCATAAGATAAATAAGCAGCAACCATGGCTTGTGTATAATATTGAAAAAGTGTCTACTTAAGCCCTTGCGTGCGCATGACGGAACCACGCCGTCATGAGCCTCGGGTGGCATGTGCTTATGGCGGCGTGGTTTTGCCATGTGGCTGCCGCTTCTCCCACGCGGCATTAATTCTCCGTCTGTGCGGGTGAATTAATGAGCGGGTGGGGCCGTGACGGAACCACGCCGCCATGAGCACAGGCAGCCCGTGACTCATGACGGTGTGGTTCCGTCATGTGGCTGCCGCTCCTCCCACGCGGCATTAATTCTCCGTCTGTGCGGGAGAATTAATGAGCGGGCGGGGCCGTGACGGAACCACGCCGCCATGAGCACAGGCAGCCCGTGACTCATGATGGTGTGGTTCCGTCACGGGCACAGCGGTGCCGTGCTCACCTCCCACCCCCAGCGCCACGGCGGAATTCACGCCGCGGCAAACGGGTTAAAGCCCTGGTGACCACGATAATGTTGCTGCTCCTGAGTTTCAAAGAGAGAAGGGAAATCCAGAGAGAAAATGAATCTCTTTAAAGGATTTCCCTTCCCCTACAAACTCATCTGGCATGACGTCATGCCGTAACATCTCCAATAGTGAGAAGTGAGCAGTGTGAGTATGCCCACATGATGTGCCTGCTGTCACTGCAGTCCGGAAAAAAATGGACAGCCTGCGCCAGGGCACAAAACAGAGCCCGATAAAGACCCATTTCGAGGCCCCCTTTAAAAAACTGCTGGTGCTCAGCACCGGTAAGACCCGGCCCACTTAAAGCCCTGCAGAGCCCCTCACCTCCAGAACTGGACTGGAAGCGCTCACAGGACTGGAAGAGGAGTATAGAGCCTGTCACTTGTTCGATCGAAAGTGTCTATGGGATTGGTTGAGAGATTCAGAATCTGCCTCCTCTTCAATTGGAAGAATTTATGGTCTTTGCAGGTTGATGGCAAGTGTGTCTCCTTTAGGGCTGGATCTTTCGTGGGGTTGTCATAGGGATCCAACCTTACAGTCCTGTCTCCTCTCAGATGAGAAGGGCTCGAGTGATATGCGGAGGGATAATGGGACTTTCACCCCTAGAGTATGAAGGGCACAAGGGATTCACAAAGGGATATAACACCAGCCATCTCTAGGATCAGAAGGGCTCACAAGATTGGCAGAGAATTACAAAACCTGTCACTTTTAGGATCAGAAAGGTTCATGTGGCGTGTATAGGGCTACAACACTACAAAACTTGCCACATTTAGGGATGGGTTTCCCAAGGGATTAGCAAAGGGGTTCAGAGTCTGTCTCCTCTAGGTTCTGAAGAGCACATAGGATTGGCACCGAATCAGGGTTCAGGTTTGGTAGATAGGTGGGACTGCCAAAGACATGGGTACTGTGACAGAGCAATAAAAGCCTCTTGCCACCAAGCAGACTGGCTTTGAGGATTAGCACACAGTGGCCAAACCTGCCTTTCTATGACCCAAGAGGTTCATGGGACTGGCCAGGGTTTATACAGCCTTCCAGGGCCAGATGGGAACCCAAAGCAGCCCTGGCAATTTTCTCGGACCAGTCCCTGGTGAACCATTGCCTGGCCCTGCTTGCTGTTTTTGTTACTGGAGGCCGATATTACAGCACTGCTACAAAACTGCCCCAGGTAACAAAGCACCCCACACTAAAACAAAGGCCCTGCTCACTGTTCCAGCCTCCCGGGGAAATGCCCAGTATGGTGAGTCTGGCCCTGGATCCTGCCACCTCTATGACTGGAAGGACACAGACACTGCTACAGACATACAGTAGTACTAGGCCCACAGGAGTAAAGAGGGGCTAGTTCCAATGCCTGTAACCTTCAGTACATGGTCGTACCAGGGGACTGGCAAAGGAACTGAGAGCCTGGCACCTCCAGGGCAGAATGTCTTCGAGGATTGGCTACGAGATACCAATCCTGTTACCTCAAGAGCTGAAGAGGTGGAAATCTGCCACATCACGTAAGACACATGGCACAGGTATAAATGCCTGTCACCCCTAAGGCTGGATGTTTTTTTGAGGATGAGAACAGGAACAGAAAGTCTGTCACCATAAGTGGGGACTGGAGCAGTGGACTGGCTAAAGATTCAAAGCCCGTCACACCTTTGTCTGGATGGGGGGAGGGGGGGTGGAGGTAATTTCCTTTCTTGTACAAGGGACAATGGCAGACTGGCTATGCTGCTGGTACCAACCCACTGTGCTGTGCTGTTCCTTGAAGTGGCAGGCTTTCCAGTCTTGTGCCAGCTTTCTGAGCCAGCCACTCATCAGAGTTGATGGTTCAGGTTGATTAGCAGAGAAGGAGATTATCATCTCTCCAGAAGACTGGCATAGTAATAGGGATCCTGTCACCTCTACAACTGGACGGGGCAGTAGATCGGAACAGGTACAGAGCATGTCAACTCTGGACGGGATTGGCTTTGGCGGCTTAGCAAAGAAATAGAGAGCCTGTCACTTCAAGGGCTTTGAATATTGGTACAGGCTTGATGGATCAATAGACAAGGCCCTAGCTTCCAGAAGGGGTGGGGGTGTTTGTGGTATTATACCCCCCCACATTAAATATATTTTATGAAAAATTGTTGGGTACAAGTGGTTTCAGTCGGGTCAGGTGAAGCGCCTCCCCAGATATTTTTACACATAGACAAAAATGCACACACACACAATCTCTCTCTCTGTTTTGGAAATCTTCAAAAATGTTGGTTATTTTTAGTAATCTTATCAATCTGCATTCCTCTCCCTTTCCACTACCCCTTAAGCCCCTCTCATGCACCCTCTTAGTTGTATAACGTAATTTGACACTAAATGCAAGTGTGATTGTTGGAAAATCTGAAACTCAACCCCCCCTCTAAGTGATCAAGCTACCCCCCCCCAGTCAATGGATGAGCAAAGGAACAGAAAACCCGTCTAAGGTTTAACTTGTTTAAAAAAAATGAGCCACAGTCCAAAGATTTTCTTGAGAGGGTGCTGCTGATACCGCCACCATTCTTCTGGAACTTTCTGTGACGCACTTCCTCTCAGCCCTATTGCTATGTACAGGCATCCATCTACAGACATACAAATGCATACATTACTTGTTGCTATTTGTTTCAAATGAGCAGTATTATCCAGAGAATAATTCATCCCGAGGGGCTCCATGCCTGTTGTAAGTTTTCTTTAGCATTCTTTTTTTTTTGTGGTTCAGCATTTATAGTACAGTTACTAGACTTTACTGGAAAATATATGCCGGCATAGGACAGTTGCCTGCTAAGGTCACCTTGAGAGCTCTTATTCGTTTAGATGGGGTTCTATACAGGGCTCAAGTCGGGTTACCACGTGGGTGGATGGCGTCCCCCCATTTATTTTACCAGTGGACACCGTCCCCCCTGCCCAAAAGCTGGACTTTCCATGATAACGCCGGAAACCAGGCTATTGCTCGTCACTACTTCCTGTAATAAGAGGGGACTACCTTTCGTGACGTCACTTCCAGTTGTGACGTCACTTTCTGTGACACCACCTAACTTGGAGCGTCCCCCACTTCTTTTTTTAGGACTTGTGCCCTGGTTCTATATATTTAGCTATGCCAATGACTGACCCCACAGCAGAGGCACACTGCTGCAAATACAGCAGTTCATTGGCTCACAGTCAGCAGCCAATGGCACGCACGTGAGCCAATGGTTCTCCCAGCATGATAGTTTGTGAGGCCTATGAGAACTCTTGCATGCCAGGGTCGCCACTGCCCATAGCCACGGTAGCAGCAACATCCTTGAATTGAAGGTGCGTCATAAAAACAGACAATATATTTCAGCCTCGTACAGCCCTCTGTCCAGAAGCCAGTGACGCAAACGCATAACGAAAAAGGACGCCCCGCCCAGCCTATCCCACAGAACGTGAGAGGGCCTCAGGTATCTCACATCTGAATTCACGTATTTTAAAGTGCTCTCAAAAGCAAGAACAGAAAAGGAAGCACTGCGAAATGAAACATTTGCCCAGAATTACGCTATTAGGTCATGTGGGGATGCCTAGATAAATCCGAAGTGGCAGATTTACAAGCCCTTTGCGCCACTTTTTCGTCACTTTTAACATGGGAAAAGTGACGCAAAAGTGGCGCAAGGGGCTTGTAAATCTGCCCGAAGTTTTTTAAATATCACATTGCGCCATTTAACCATTAGATGAATGCTGTTTTCCCTTTCCTGTTTATCATCAAAAGTTAACCTTTTCTCTTCAATTATGGCGCATGAGTGTAGAACCTGGATGGCAGGCAGAAGAAGCCTCAGCTCGTTTAGGGCTCGAGGGTCCAAGAGGACCTCAAGCTGAGCCAGAGCCAGGCATGTGGCTGGAGCAGGGCTTTAGCTTTCAGTTGCAAGCCCACATCTACCTAGGTGCGACCTAAGGACTTGAGAACTTATATTCCACACTCCCACACAGGAGCCTTGTGTCCTCATTCATGATTTCTGTCCAGGTAAGCGCTAGTGTAGGCGAGGCATTATTTGAGACTCTGCAACTGCGCTTGCTGGCTAAATTAACTGCAACAACTGCCACTGACCCCGTGTACACTTAACTTAATTTGGGGATTTGAAATTCCATTTTTAAACTGAGCCACATGTTCGGCGCTTGAAGCGCGGTCTTGTGCGTTTTTATCGCGCATTTTAAAGGGATAGTTTTGCTGATTGTGTTGCGACTAGTGGGGCTTGGTAGGACATACCTGCATATAATTTTGGAATCTGCACCGCTGTTCGGCGGCCCGGTAGCTGGACTGGGGGCTAGGCGCCATCTTGGGAGGGGAAGTGCCGGCAAGGGACGCCATCTTTGTTGGCGTTATAGTTCTTGATAAGACATAGCACGATTGGCTGCTATTTAAACGTCCCCCCGATGACGCGCAGCGGTGACGCGCAGCGGACGCGCCATAGGCGCGCCGGAGGCTCGCCAGAGGCGAGCCCATCTTTGCCCATCAGTGACCATCCGGGACCCGGGGCCAGAACCCCTGGTCCGTTGTTGCCCTATTCTAGAGGTGAACTTTTGGAGCTTAACTCGGGTAAGTTCCAACTGGACCAGGATTGTATATGCCTGTTGGCTCGGGAGGGCCTGCTGATATCACCTAAGAGCACAAAAACGCGGCAGCGCAACCTTAATGTTTGCGCCTTAAATTTTGGTCTGCTGAATACACGCTCACTGCAGGGCCATAAGCTGGAGGTCTTTTCATTACTGGAAGACGGGGAGTTAGATGCCCTTGCACTTACTGAAACTTGGCTGGAGGACTGCTCGGCGCCGGATTTAGTGGCGGCCCTACCAGATAATTATCTGGCACTCCACTTCAATAGGGAGGGAGGCAAAAAAGGAGGGGGAGTAGCTCTCCTCTTCCAGGCCCGTCTCCGCGCCGAAAAGTTTCTATTCGAAACTCTGGGGGGCGCAGAGATTATGGGGGTAAAGCTCAGGCAGGGGGCGGCTTGTTTGGTGTTCCTGGTGGTATATCGCCCGCCTTGGGCTTCACCAGAGTTCCCGGTTCTTTTTACTAGACTGATTCAGGATTTGCGCTCTAGATATGATAAAATGATTGTTGTTGGGGACTTCAATTATCATTGGGAAAAATCCCCTAAAGAGGGGCAAGCACTTCAGATTGAGGAGGCAATTTTTTCCCTGGACTTTACTCAACACGTGAAGGGACCGACACATGAGAAGGGACATATGCTGGATTTAGTCTGGACCACCATGCCAGTCCAGGGCGCTATAGAGACCCTGCCATGTGCCTGGTCTGACCACTTCCTAATAAAGGGCAAAATTCTGTTGAATAGCCACCTGTCCAAGTCGGGGGATGGTTGGAAAATGGCCCGGAAGTGGAGAAACCTTGATGGGGAAAAATTGGTGTCTTCCTTAGAACAGTCTCCTCCAGTAGAGGAGCAGGACGCCAACATTGATGCCCTTTGTGGACATCTCTACCATAAACTGGGGAGAGCCATTGACTTGGTGGCACCACTCCGTAGGGTAAAGAAGGTGGAGAGAGGAGCTGGGGCTCCTTGGTACAATGACTCCCTACGTGACATGAAACGTGGGGTGAGGAGGAAAGAACGTGCATGGCGGAAAGAGTATGACGCCATCGCTAAGAAAGAATATATGTCATCTTTAGCGACCTATAAACTAGCCATCCAAACTAGGAAGGCTGCTTTCTTCGAGGAAAGAATAGTTGCAGCTAGGAATCCGCAGAAGGAAATCTTTCGGGTTCTGGCGGAGCTCAGGATAAACAAAGAGCAAAGCACTGAGTTCACTCAGGAGGATTGCCAGAGGTTCCAGGACTTCTTCGTGAATAAGATCTCCGATATTCTGGGAGACATTGCTGCAACTACACCCCTCGAATGTCCTTGCCCACCTGACCACACTGTCCCGTCGGACATCATACCGTTAGCTGAGCTCTCCTCAATTTCTAAACAGGAATTATCCACGATCACGGACCGAGTCAAATCTGGCTCCCTGGTGGATCCATGCCCTCCCGAAGTGTTCAGGTTGGCACTACCAGGCATCGAGGAAGAAGTTTTGCACCTGTTGAACACCTCCCTGTACACAGGACAGGTTCCTCTAGTTTTTAAAGAGGCTCGCCTGATTCCTTTATTAAAAAAATCTGGATCGGACACAAAGTGTTTGAAGAACTTCCGTCCCATCTCCCAGCTGCCGTTTCTGGCTAAGGTGATCGAGCAGCATGTGTTGGCATTGCTCTCAAAACATCTAGAGAGCAACAACCTGCTGGAGGCCAATCAGGCAGGGTTCCGTGCTAATCATAGCACGGAACTAGTTATGCTATCAATCCTAGATGAATTGAGGAGTCGGGCTGATAAAAAAACACCGAGTGCCCTGGTACTATTAGATCTCTCCGCGGCTTTTGATACCGTGTGTCATGACCAACTTTTGTCGCGGTTGAGGTCTTTTGGTATCAGGGGCACAGCTCTCGCATGGCTTACATCTTTCCTGCAGGGCAGGACACAAAGAGTACAGCTGGGGGACATGCTTTCCACCTCCGCGCCCATCACCTGCGGGGTCCCACAGGGCTCTGCCTTTTCACCCCTACTCTTTAATATCTACCTACAGCCATTAATTGCACTCCTGAATAGGATGGACTGCCTAGTATATAACTACGCCGATGACACCCAGATAATCATCCGGCTGGATGACGGTCCAGGAGCGTCTTCCAGGCTGCAGGACATACTTAAAGCCACGGTTAACTGGATGTCTAAAAACTCCTTAAAAATTAACCCGGACAAGACGGAAGTGTTGCCCATTTCCCTCACGGGCAACCCCTGGAACGAGAAATTCTGGCCGGTGGAGCTGGGTGTGCCACCGAAACCGGCGACCGCAGTTAAAAGTCTGGGCTTGTACGTGGATGAGAAACTCTCCATGGAAAAACAAGTCACTACGGTTGTGGGTATCTGTATTGGCCTGATGCGACAACTGAGAAAAATTTCAGCACTACTCTCATTCTCCACTTTGAGACATGTGGTTTCAGCCACAATCCTGGCTAGGCTGGACTACGGAAACTCCTTGTATATAGGGCTACCCCAGCGGCTGCTGGATAAGTTACAGGGGGTTCTGAATGACGCAGCCAGGTTGATCTACAAGAAACCCAGGACGGCCCATTCGTCCCCTCTGATGCAGGAGCTACATTGGCTCCCGATTCGGCAGAGGGTGGTATTCAAAGGATTGTGTATTGTACACAAGGCATTGTATGGTAAGGCACCTAAATATTTGAAATCTCGCCTATCCCCTTACACGCCGAGCAGGACTTTGCGCTCGTCGGATGCTACCTTCCTATCTCAATCCCGTTTTAAATTGGCTACGGTGGGGGGACGTGCTTTTTCCAATACACTCCCAGCTCTGTGGAATAAACTGGCCCCGGAATTAAGGAAGGAATGCAATTTGCTAGCCTTCAGAAAAAAATTGAAAACTGTTTTGTTTAAGCAAGCATGGAGTAGCCTTTAGGTGCACTGCTAATATCAAGTAACATGCCAAATCTCACTATGTAATCTGGACAATCAGCGTTTAGAGACCCCGGTGGTTATAACGCTCTATATAAATTAAATAAATAAATAAATAAATTTCTCAGCACTGAGGGACCTATATACCGTGACGCAGTCCTTAAGTACCAATGACACGAAGGGGCTTGTGGCCCACTTGCACATTGGAAATCATAATCTTCTTGAGTAAAGGAGAAATTGCAATTAATCTATTGGCTTTTATTTTATTTCCTCATTTTCTCCACATACGCTTGATTTTATTATGCATAAGCCCTTGAACAATCTGCTCCAATTGCTCTGGTTACAGATTTCTTCCCCGACACCCTGTACAGCACATCATATCACCCATTCCACAGGCTACTCCCCCCTCTGCTAATCTTAGATTTTTAAAAATCTTTTAAGGACCCTTGGAGCATACTGTAACCGTTACATTACATTTAATTATATTGATTTTTACATGTGTGTTTGATTTTGTTGTGAACGATAGGAAACTGTCCGGAAGTGTAAATAAAGCTGAAATGAATTGGGGGTTGCCACACTGCATGGCCAAACCCCAACTGGTGTCTCTTGCATGGAGACTCCAGCCATGTTGTCCACATTGACTGGTGCGCGTGGCCGCCATGTGGTTTCCTTAGTCTGGCCTGCGTGTCAAAAATCCAATAACTCAGTGTTCCCTGTCAACACAGGCCACGGAGCAGTATCCGCTTGGAGAGCAAACATGTCTAACTAGGTTAGCCTAAAATGGCGGAACACCCCATTTACACACACATCTTGGGTATCATATTCTGTAAATTCAACACGACCGAGTAGAGCATTAATCCGACACTGAGGCACAAAGTCTGCCAAAAACAGCCGCACGCCCGACGTACGCTGAGCGCGGTGGAAAGTAGAGGAATGACAGCATCTGTCCCCGGCTTCAGCCGCACTGCGGCCAGCACGAGGCCTCGCCGCAGTCTTTGGCGCCTGTTTGTGCTTCTTCTTGCTCGAGGCCTAGAGGAAAAGCGGAAGTTGGAGCGTCTCGGCGCGTAAACGTAGTCACGTCAAGAACTCTGCCGATCAGGGACGGTGCAGTGGCTTCCTGTGAGGCACTGACTGGTTGTGAAGGCAGGCGCACCACACACACTCTCCTGTAGAGGGCACCCTATTTAAGACTGATGAAACCCTCAGGGCATTTAAAAGCTTGAGCCTTAATTTTTCCTGGTATGCAGGCAAGAGTACCTGCCTAATGCATCGGCCAGGAGACCGTGAAAGCTTCAACACTCACATTATCTCACATGTGGGCACCAGTGCTTTGAAAGATTCCAGGGGATATGTCGCCCTCAAGATGAATATAGAAACTGGAGACCTCATTTACAAGGCCCCTGCGCAGTCAGAATGTCACTTTTAACGACGGTCCGGCAGCGCTCACTGTAGGGCCATATCTACAAGGCCACATAAAGCCACCCTGAGTGGCTTTGCATGGCCAGGTAGATATGGACTGAAGCAACGCAGCACAGTTGCTGCGTTGCCTCACCCTGCGATAGGGAGGCATACCATGGGCGTTATGGCGGGTGTTCCCACCTAATACTCATGGCATTCGACACAGTCCGAGGTTTATGTAATTTTGTAAGCCTGGGAATGCGTCAAAAGCCTACGCCTTCCCAGGGGTGGCGTAGGGGAAGCGCAACAAGGAGAAATAAAAACATTTCTCAGAGCTTTTCCCTCTTTCAATGTGTGCTGCATTCTGCAGCTCACATGGAAAGTGCAAATAGCCTGCATTGATTATTTTTCTGCAAAAACAATCATCCCTTTTATGCAGACACCCTTGCACTTTGTCGCATGGGTGACTGCGTTGGCGCATGGTAGTCATTTGTGCACCAGTGCAGGGGGAAAGGACCAGAATCCGCCATATTTGATAGATACAATGCTTTCCTGCACTTTTCTTTTGATGTAGGGCAGCACAGCAGGAGCCTTGCAGCACCACCCTACGACAAAATATTGCAAATGACGCCCGGCGTTACTTAAACTCTTCTGCAGAGAGTATCATCCATGCTGTGTGTCACCCTTGGGGGACATTTGAAGCTATAGTGTTCACACTACTTTACAGGGGCACCTGTGCTGTGATACCTGCCTTGTGACACTTTTATGGGACGTTGGAAGCTCTGGTAAGAACAGGCTCCTCCTGCGTATGTTCTCCTGTTTGTCTACAGATGTGAGCTGCACTCCTCAGGGAGATTTGGACAATACTGTGCTTATATCATTTCCTCACTACCCACGGAATTTGAAATCTGCTGTGCTATGATAGTGCTTTTGTATAAAAAAATAAGTGCTGGTTCCCTAACGTTTTCTGAGGTTGGGGCAGTGCTTAATTTGAGCCGGTGCTTTCTGGTGCTCAGCACTGGCACTTAATTGGTCTCCGGTGCTCTGCACCCGCACCTAATTGTCAACACCATAATTAGAACAGTTTACCACATGGTGGCGCTGCTCATCTCATTTAGAGATGAGCAGAACAACGGCTGTTTATGATTACAATATACAGTAAAATAGTGCTTATACCTGCCTCCCCAGCCTTTCCTTTAGTTTTGGGGACCTGGAATAATCTGCACTGTTTCATTTACATGCGAGAGAGAAGGTTCGTAGTTGTTTTTGGCAGCGATGTCAAGGGCGATGGGTGGTGCAAGCTACAGTGGCCTCCTGGTCAGAGCCCTGGCATTTAATATTTTACAAATTAAGCATGTAGGGGGGATCAGGAGGGGAGGCAGTCCTTACTAGCAGCTGCAGCTCCACTTCTTCCTGGAGCCTCCGATCACCTCTCCCAGCTTCCCGCCCATCGGCTGTACAGTCAACCTCACCAGTGAGCAAGATGCACACCGCCAGGACTGAGAGCAGTTGTCTTACCTCTATTTCCATTGTGGTTCATAGAATCAGAAGGAGGTCTGCCAATATAATCAAATTGCAAAGAATAGCTGTATTAACCTTTTAGTTTAGTAATTTGCTGCTCTGTTAAATCAGCTACTTGTGGGATATGGGCAACACCTCCACGTCCATAGAGCTCCCAGTTGGGTGCTGTGGACATGGAGATTACATCCATAGACCCACCCCTCTACTAGAGCGGCATGCTGCTGTGTGCTGCTTCAGTGCCCCTGCCTTGTCACACCCCCCTGGGTCAGAGCAGAGGTGCAATCACATCCTAGGCATTCTGGTACCCAGGAGACCACTTCCTGGTTTCCCCGGGAACACAGAGGGGGCTGAAAACAACACCATTCTCTTCACTCCCAGAGCATAGAGGTGAAAAAAGAGGTGTTTTTTGAAAACTGAGAAACTCAGCTTTCAAACAATATCTTCCTTTCCCTGCAAAGTACCAGGCGATCACAGTAGGCTGTGGCTACGTGGCTCTTCCCGCAGACACCCGGGATTTTGGCAGTGGGAGCGGCACCTTGGGCACGGGCCAGTGCTCCCACACTTGACAGCAGTAGACTCTCTCCACCCCCGGGGGCTGACGAGGGTGATTACCCCACTAGATGCCAGGGATAAAACAATTAATAAAACATAGGAGTGGGCATGGCAAAGCATACACAGGGACATGCCCCACCCCAAAAAGGGAACGATAGTCTCTCAAAACTGCTTCACCTCGGGGACAAAAAGCTCACTGGAGACCAGGGAGCAATAACAAAAATTAAACAAAGGGGTGGAGGCCATGCCTCACTACAAAAAGAGGTTTTACAGTCTTTCTGTCCCGAGCAGGACAGATGGGGAGTTTTCACTCAATCTGCCCCCTTGGGGCACAAAGCCCACTAGACACCAGGGATAATAAAAAAAAATGATAGAGAGGGAGGTGGCCCTCCATGCACAGGGTCATGCCCCCATCCCAAATAGGCAAACCAGTCTTTCTGCCTCATGGGGAGGGGGGAAAGATAAAGGATTTGCCTTCAATTTGCTCCAGGGCAGGATGCCCAGTAGACACCAGGAATTTCAAAATGGTGTCAAAACAAACAAAAGGATAGGGACAGTATTCCCTGGCAACGAGCCATGACCCCATTCCAGAAGCAGCAATAGCCTAGGTTTTATCCCAATTGGGAAGGTATCACCAAATCTGGCTTGAGGGTGGAAGTAGTAAGCCCACCAAAAACCAGGGATTTTACATTTGGACAAAAGAAAGAGGTTCTGGACGTCCCACCCTGGCATTGGGCCATACCGCAACCGCAACAGGTATAGCCAGTCTTTCTTTCCCCCTCTGAGGGGCAAAGAGGGGGTCTGCCCATAATCTGGGTCCAAGAGGACAGAAAGCCCACTAGCCCCTATGTATGTCAATATGGAGCCAAAAAAACCCGAAAGGATGTGGTGGCCTACCCTGGCATTCAGCCACACCCCTAACAAATAACTTCCCTGGTGTCGGATAGGAAGTTTGTCGTCACTGGGGAGAATGCTCCATATCTGCAATCCCAGAGAGGTTAAAAGTCCACTAGATACGTGGGATTTTACATGTGGGCAAAGAAAAAGGGTGTAGCTGTGTCACCCTGACATTGGCCCATCCAGAAGGGGCAACCCAATTTTTTTTGTCCCATGTGCTGGCAGAGAAGGTATTTACCTCCATGGAAGGGGGGCAGAAAGCCAACTGGTTGCCAGGAATATTGTTTCATGAAATAATGGAATTGGCCAGGCCCATTCTGATACCAGGCCCCACCTCTGAAGTCTCAACAATCTTTCTGCTCTCTTGAGAACGAAAGCATTCCCATCCCAATGGCAAGCAAGAGAACGTTTCAACTCTTTTGGGTGCTTTTTTTTTTTACATATGGTGAAGCAGAGAAGGGCAAAATCCCAATATCATTCCACTTGCATGTTGAATGGCTGCACATTTCAGGCATCGGTCGCTGCCCCCTAGAAAACTAGACACTGATGGGAGTCCAGGGTGGTATGCATCAAATATATCCCATCAATCGTTCTTACCCACAATGCCCTGCAACCTCAAACTCTACCTAAAATCATACATGTTCCTTGCATTTCTGTGAATTAAATGTCCGTAATCCACAGTGGTCCAGAAAAGTCATACCCCCCAGCATTTCTTCACTTATCTCGATGAAAATGCTACCTCACCTGTGTTGATTTGCCTAGCACCCACACTGCAAAAGTCTCAAAATCGCAACATGGAGACAACATCAAATGGGATAGGTGCAGTAATAGGGCCCAGACTCATCTGCCACCTAGGGAAACCTACCACTCTAAGATATTTCTGAAAACTAGACCTTCAGGGGAGTCTAGGGTTGTATGACTTTTGTATATGTAACTATGTTTTCTAACCCACAATACCCTGCAAACCTTAAATACTACGCAAAATTGCAATGTAGAGACATCATATTTTCCTGGCAAAAGACTAAACTTGGCATTGGGATAGTAGCAGTAATTGGGCCTGTACTTGACCGCCACCTATTGAAGTCTACCATACCCAGACATTTCTGAAAACATATGCATCTGGGGGAGTACAGACGGTATGCCTCATGTGGATCCCACATTTTTTTTAACCACAGTGCCTTGCACACCTAATATGTTCCCTAAAATCACACATTTTCCTTGCATTTCTGGAATGTAAATTTCGGGAATCACCCGCAGGGGCTCCCATTAACCGGATGTGAGCCATTCCTTGTTGCAGGCACAATGCCCAACCACACAAGTGGGGTAGCATTTTTATCGGAACAAGTGGGGGAACGATAGGTGGTAGGAATGTTGTGGATTACTGCAGATTCTGGTAAATTAATTCACAAAACTGCAAAGAAAATGCATGACCTTTAACAAAGATTGAGGTTTGCAGGGCATTGTAGGTACGAAAATATAACATGACTTACAAAACACACCACCCTGGATTCCACTGGCTGTTGAGTTTTCAGAAATGTCTGGTTTTGTAGGATTTCATGGGTTACGGCCGAGCTAGTGTCCACAGTCCACACTTACCTAAGTACAAAAAAGGCTTGGTTATGAGTGGAAAAATGTGGTTCTTCCATGTTGTGTTTTGGGCTTTTTCCTGTCACTGGTTCTAGGCCTTCCCCCACAAGTAGGGTACCATTTTTATCATTGGGTAGTAGGAAATTTGTGGATCCCCCACAGATTCAGGAGCATTCCTTCACAGAAATGTGAGAAAAATGTGTGATTTTAGCCAAAATGGTTCTGGGAAAACAACTTAGTGAGATCAAAGCAAGTCACATCACTCTGGGCTCCTTCTGGTATCTAGTTTTCAGAAATGTCCAGAGTATGCAAGTTTTCCTGGGTACCTAGTCTACTTGGACCCAAATTCTGCAGCCACCCACATTGCAAAAAAGTGTTGGTTTGGAATTTAAAATTTGATCGGTCCATTTTGTGCTTTAGGCCCATTCCTGTAACGGGTGCTAGGCCAGCCTACAGAAATCAAGAGGTTAAGGCAGTTGTTGACCAGGACCCAGGCAGTGCAGGATGTAGGAAAGAAGTCTGTTTCTCTGAAGTAATTGCCAATGATTTCCACAGGTGTGCGCAAATTAACCACTACTGCTTCTGCATTTCTGGCTGGGAGGGCCTTGTACAAGTACAGACCTGCACATCCAAGCAGACTCGAGACGCTGTGAGGGCTTACATTTTGCTGCACTGATCCTATCTCATAATGTTATCAAAATAATTGAGCAGTGCATGACACATCATATAGCTCTAATGATTGAACCAGGTAACATCATAGAAAGTGGATAAGAAATCCTGCAAGAAACATAAACGCTATAACTGCAACTAAAATGTTTTAGAATGACTGCCATCACATTAATTTTATTTCCTAATCTCATTTCCATTCTTCCGGGGCCCCTATTTCCTTGCCTCATACCAGCTCTCCCTACTCCCCTCTCTTTCCTCATCGCAGCCACGGACGACATCCGAGCCCTGCTGGACAACGGGGAAACAGCTGCCCTCATCCTCCTGGACCTCTCCGCGGCGTTCGACACTGTCTGCCACCGCACCCTAGTGGAGCGCCTCAGCAACGTCGGAATCCAAGAGAAGGCACTAGAATGGATCATCTCCTTCCTCACCGGAAGGACACGGAGAGTCCGCCTACCCCCGTTCAGATCAGAAGCCACTGAAGTCATCTGCGGCGTTCCTCAAGGCTCCTCGCTCAGCCCCACCCTCTTCAATGTCTACATGAGCCCCCTGGCGGCCACCGCACGCCAACGCAACCTCAACATCATCTCCTACGCCGACGACACCCAGCTGATCCTCTCCCTCACCAACGACCCCACCACCGCCAGAACCAACCTACACGAAGGGATGAAAGACGTAGCCAAGTGGATGATGAACAGCCGCCTGAAACTGAACTCAGACAAGACGAAAGTTCTCATCCTGGGCTCCTCGCCCTCCGCCTGGGACGACTCCTGGTGGCCGCCCGCCCTGGGCAGCGCACCCAAACCAACAGACCACGCTCGCAACCTGGGCTTCATCCTGGACTCCTCCCTCTCCATGACCAGACAAGTCAACGCCGTCTCCTCGTCTTGCTTCAACATCCTACGCATGCTACGCAAGATCTTCTGGTGGATCCCCACCGAGACCAGGAAGACGGTCACCCAGGCCCTCGTCACCAGCCGACTGGACTACGGCAACGCCCTCTACGCCGGAACCACCTCCAAGCTCCAGAAGAGACTCCAGCGGATCCAGAACGCCTCATCAAGACTCATCCTCGACATCCCCCGACACAGCCACATCTCCGGACACCTGAGAGACCTGAACTGGCTCCCGGTCAACAAGAGAATCACCTTCCGTCTCCTCGCCCACGCACACAAAGCCCTACACAACCAAGGCCCAGGATACCTCAACAGCCGCCTCAACTTCTACACTCCCACTCGCCAGCTTCGATCGACCAGCCAAGCCCTTGCCGCCGTCCCCGGCATCCGAAGAGCCACCACAGGAGGAAGGTCCTTCTCCTTCCTGGCCGCCAAGACCTGGAACTCCCTCCCGACCCACCTCCGCCTGACCCAAGACCACCTCGCCTTCAGGAAGCAGCTCAAGACCTGGCTGTTCGAGCAGTAGCGGACCCCCCTCCCCCAAGCGCCTTGAGACCCTCCGGGTGAGTAGTGCGCTATATAAATGGTTTTGATTGATTGATTGATTTCCTCCCTTTCTTCATGCTCCTACCTTAGATGATATCTATATATATGCCTTCCACATCACTACCGTCCATTCCTTTGTCTTTTTTTAGCTTTACCTTCATCAGACTCTCTCACCCCACATGTTCCTTAGATCTCCTCCTTGTGAATGATGTGCCTATGTATATAGCACTCTATGTCATCCAACTCATGCCATGCACACTTTCTGAAACATGTATATATAGCCAATGTTTAATGCTTGCTTGATAATTCATTGATGGTTTTGCCTTTCCTCTTTCATTGAAATTGTGGTAGTGGCTTTCCAATATTTAATAACTTTTATTCTAGCGTTTGTAACACCATCTAACTCTTATGGGCTGTGATAGCCCTATAAACTGCATAAGTAAATAATTAACCAAATAAAATATATCTCTCTCAGAAGTACACATAGTAGGAACAGTGATTAGCACCTAAATTACAATTTTAACCATTGTTTCTTTGTAAATGACGTCCCTAACCTCAGTTTTGTGCACAAAATGTATAGTTTTATGGTGTGTTTTGCGCAATCGGGGATAATCTATAAAAAGACACGCATCTCCACTCCTACGGTCGATGGGGGCCAGGGCCCAGATTCTGAAAGCTGACAGGCAACGCAGTGCAGCACTCAAAGATGCTGCGCTGAGTTGTGTGTTTGTGAGGGAGCAGGAGAGCGTCATATTTATATAGAAATGACTCTCTCCTCCCATCTCCTTAGTGCCTGTGCTGATTTCAGCTTTTGTAACGCTAAGCTGATGCTAAACCTTTTTTGGGATCAACAAACCAACGCAAATTAATATTTGTGTTGGTTTGCATGGAAAGATAACACAAGGTGTGTCCGTGAGTTTAGCATATGTTTTGTACAGGAAGGGTAGTCTTCCTGTACAAAATATTATGCTTAGACCACTGGAAAAATCTTTTCCTACTTTGTATGTGTGCTGCACAGTGTAGCATGCAAGCAAAGTCCTAAAAGCACAGAGAAATGAAACTATTTCTCGGTTTTAAGCCTGCTTTTCAGCTGTGTTAATTTTTGGAGCTAAACCCTTTCTACTAATGTTTGAGAATGGGGTTTAGCGTCAAAAAGCATGGGTTGCAGACTGGGTATGCCCATGTAACACCCCCTTGACGTAAAGTAATGCAAAGCAGCGTTTCACACTGCTTTGCGATACTTTTCCATGCAAACCAACGCAAATACCAATTTGGGTTGGTTTGTTAATCTCAAAAATGGTTTAGCGTCGGATTAGCATTACAAAAGCAATGTCAACCCAACACTAAGCCTTTTAGAATCTTGGCCCAGGTGTCAGCTCATCTGAACACTCAGGCCCAGATTCTGAAAGCTAACAGGCAACGCAGCGCAGCACCCAAAGATGCGGCACTGCATTATCTGACAGGGAATGAGCAGGAGAGTGTCATATTCACATAGAAATGTCTCTCTCCTCCCCTCCCCCTAGCGCCGGTGCTGCTTTCAGCTGCCAAGCGCCATGCACACATCTGAACGCCATCGTCCTAGGGTGTGTGCATGAGTCTAGCATAGGTTTTGTACAAGAACGGTATCCTTCCTGTACAAAATACTATGCTTAGGCAAGGGGAAAAGCTTTTCCTACTTTGTATGGGTGATATACAGTGTACACATAAATGTATGATTTTACAACGCATACATTTACAACGCATGCCTTTACAACGCAGTTTTTACATCATAACATCCTTTACAATGCACTCCATTACATCACATGACACTACATTGCATTTTTAGAAACTACCTTTACAGCGCATTCCAACCATCGCATTATACCTATATAACGCACACCGCTACAACAGTAGGGTAAGTGTTGGATAGTGTAGGGGTAAAAATTACTATTCTAACTCCAGGGGATGCAACAGTAGGGTAAGTTTTGGATAGTGTGGGGGTACTATGCGTTGTAATGGTATGCGTTGTAATGGTATGCGTTGTAGTGACATGCGATGTAGTGTCTTGCAATGTAGTGTCATGCTTTGTAATGCCTGCGTTGTAGTGACATGCATTGTAAAGGATGTTGTGTTGAGATGTAATGACTGCGTTGTAAGTGTAGTGTGATGTAATGGTTGCGTTGTAAAAGATGTTTTCCATGCACACATGTAAAGTCAGTAAAGCAAAGTGAAATAAAAGAAAATCTCCGTTTAGCGCCTGCTTTTCAGCAGCATTACTTTTTGGCGCTAAACCCTTTCTACTGATGTTTGAGCATAGGGTTTAGCATAAAAAGGCATGGGTGGTAGCACTGGTATGCCCATGTACCACCCATGTAACGCCCCCTTGGCGCAAATGTTAATGTTCCAGGCGGATTGTGGTAACTGCACATAAGATCACCTCAGTAAAAGCTATGTGATCCAAAGCTTAACCCACCACTCCTAATTTCAAAATATTAATTAATCCCTAATTACTGACTATCAGCCATGGGCGCCAAAGAGTTGCATCAAACGTTGGCAGATGTGGGACCAGAGTCGTAGTCAAGAAACATTTTCTATCTGTTGGCTGACAGCAAGTACTATATGCCTCTCCTCCAGTTTGGGTACAATACAGCCGCTAACTAACAGTACCCACCTAATGGTGTCAGTAGCGCATGCAAGAGCACAGGAAAGCCGAAAGATGTCATTACTGAGCACAGGATGGTCGACCACGTCTTTACAGTGTGCAAGATGGCCCATTGTAAATACTGGTACAGAAAGACCCATGCTGTTAGTAAAACGCCTCAAAAGGTGGGATGATATCTGTACTATTTGTAGGGAGGGTAGATGATGTAATTACTATTTCAAACGTGGATAGGTGATGTCCGTAATGTTTAAGAAAAAATCAGATGACACCAGTACGCGTTTTTAGGTTGAAGCCTACCAGACAGCTCAGCTGTCTGGTTTGCTAACGATATCTTGGGGAAATTCAGGAAAACTTCCATGGCAATGGATTCCGCTCATTGCTTTCCAGTGTCTTTTTGGTTTGTAACTCACATGTTCTTGCTTTCCATTTGCTGGCTCTGTTTGTTTTTAGCTGTCCAGCTTGAGTTCATCCCTTCCCTTGCCCAAACAATATTTCCAGTATCCTTCTGAGTGCTCCCTGTCTGTACACAACCTTTAAATCTTTTTCTTATGGTGTCACATTTGCTGTGCTTTCAAAGAGAGATGTCAAATGTCAAGCTCCCTCTTCTAAGGGAGCTTGGTTTTTATTTTTATTTCTCCCACTTCAAAGTGACAGGATTTATGTGACAATCACGCTGGGTACTGTGGGTAATTCTGAAGTGTGGTGAAAACAAATATTTTAATACCATCAAAACAAATCAATACACTAGTTGATGACATTTCCACGAATCATAGTTTTATCTCTGTATACTTTTATCAGTAAAACTGTATGTCTGTGCAAATGTAATGGCCATTTCAATTGATGATGCATTTCCTGTAATTGGCAGTGCGCTACCACACCATGCATACTTCACTTTACCCCACTCCACTCTGCACCACTCCGTGCCACTGAACTCTAATTTGCACCACTCACTGACTGGTGAGCTCCTTTCAGGGTTAAACTGGTCTTGGATTGCTTATGCTCCGGTTTGGTTTCTGGCCTTGCATTTTGGGTTGGACTGATTTGCATATGACCGTGTCTGAACTGAGGAGGCATGGTGTGCCAAATAAGATGTTGGACGCTCTGACTAATGTGCTCATTTGGTTCTGTGGGTGTATGGTTGTGTAAGGAATATGTTGCACCTTTAGAGTTTAATCACTTTGCCAGCTATGTTGATTTAGTGCGGTGCTGTGAGGCAGTGTGGACAGTCTAACACTTTCTCTTGCTATTGTAAGGGTTGTTATGTATGAGGAGTGTGGTGTACTGTGGAGATGTTCACTTTAACAACTATATGGCTTTGGTTCTTTTATGTACATGTGACGGTTGGAGATGGTTTAATATAAAATGGTTTGTTACCTCTTTAAAAGAGAATTGGGGAGCGGGTTGTAGTACAGTGGGCATCTCTCTTCAAAGCACAAGGTTTAGGAGCCTTGTCTGCTGTTAATGGTATGGGATGGTGGGTCAGTCATGTTCTGTAGGGACTGAAAGCTTTCCATATCTTTACAGACTGCTGAAATGCGTGAGGCTTGAAGCATTGAAACATGTATTTATTGCATTATATTACCATACATTACAATGCATGATGTTCACGTAATAGAATATTTTATATGAGTGTGTTAAATCATTACAGTTTGAACATTGCTCCCTCTTTCACATGGTAAAAGGGCAAGCGATGAAATCTTTCTTTTGTTATTCAAGTCTGTTTCATCTTGTTTACCAACCATTCTTACTCTTTTGTGTGAACAGTTTTCCATCTCATTTATTAAGTCAAGCACTCATCAATGATTATTCAATCTATCAATCCACTTCACTTTTTTCACCAGCACATTCAACCAAGCATCCACTGCACAGCCAGCCATCTAGGCACAAATCCATCCTTAAGTTCTCTAAGCAAACCTTCCTCCCTTTCATCCATTGCCAAAGTGCCAACCACGCCCCAAAAGTCACAAATTC
Source organism: Lissotriton helveticus (assembly GCF_964261635.1). Lineage (NCBI taxonomy): Eukaryota > Metazoa > Chordata > Amphibia > Caudata > Salamandridae > Lissotriton > Lissotriton helveticus. The sequence continues at coordinate 1,868,611,846 of NC_136057.1, forward strand.
ACCCACCCATCTATCGAGTCATGAATTCCCTTACCAAGAGAGAGATGCATTCATCCGCCAGATATCCACCAGAAATCTACACAAATATCGATCCATGTTTACACCATTATTCATCTTTCTTTAACTGATCACTCTCCAATCAATCCATCTATCCACATTTATCAGCCCACCACCTCATACACCCATCATTTCACTCTTGCATCCATGAGCCAACACCCCCACTCGCACATCCAATGTGCATGCATTCTTCTAGGCACCTATTCATCCATGTGTCAACAAGGCCATCTTTCATCCCTTACACTCTATCTCACCTCTGCATTTATCCATTCAAGCATTTATCAAGCAATAACGCATGCATCCCTTTCCCACCCTACCACCAAGCCACATATTAATGTATTTGTCTCCTAAGACATCCGTTTCCTTTGTGATGAGGCCAATTAATTGGTTAATTAACATAAAAATCGAATTTGAATGCATATATTCTTTCTCTTTCCTCCACAGCCAGACTGCTTAAATTGACTATCTCTATATGGGACAGCTCCTTACACCCATACCACTCTAAGGATTGCCAACATGAATTTTTGGGGAGCTCTCATCTACCCTGCCTGGGTATTGCTGTTCCTCGCCTTCCAAGAAGCATCCACTGAGCCTATCCTTGACTCCAACTGCACCAGCGAGAGGGGCGTCACGTTCAGCCACGTCTACAAGATCGACCTTCCCAAGGCATCTCAGCTTCAGGTAGATACAGATGAGCCATCCCCGAAGGATGACCCCCTGGTTCTTCTAGGTGGAGACGCTGGCGAAGAGCAGAACATTGTGTTCCGCCATAATATCCGGGTCCAGACACCCAAGGCCGACTGCGAGAGCTCGAGCGGCTTCCTCGCCCTGCTGGCCAGGTTTGAGAAGCTGGAGATGGAGCTGAAGGGAATCCAGGAGAGCTGTAGTTCTTCCGGGTGCTGTGGAGCTCAAGGTACTACAATACCCGCATTGATATCGCTTAATATGGCATTTATTAAAATTCCTTGCTTCAATAGCTTGCTTTTTTTGCTGCACTAGCAGGTAAATACTGTGATCTAAGCATGAAGGTTTTTTAAAAAACACTGGGGCATATATAGTAGAAAATGTCGGAGGGTGGAGCTACGCCAAATTTTGCAGCGCCGCTGTCCAACATTTTCAAACTGCAGGGATGCGTCATATTTGCTATAATATGGGACACCCCTGTGTTTTCCCTAACGCTGGTAATAAAATTAGCTGCCTAGCACCAACACAGACACCCTTGCACCATAGTGGAAGGGTACCTGCATTGCAGGGAATGATTGTTTGTTTATGCGCAGGAAGGTCTACCTCCCTGCACATAAACAATCATTAATGGCTTTTTGCTCTTTCTATATGTGCTGCACGTT